>NC_052067.1:113118941-118118941 GCF_015852505.1 Tachyglossus aculeatus
AGCTCTAGGGTAGATAAAAGGAATCAGGTTGGACACAACCCCTTTCCCACATGGAGTTTACAGTCTTATTACCCATTTTACAGATGAGGTAACTGAGGCACAGATAAATTAAGTGACTTTCCCAAGGTCACACAGCAGACAAGTGGCAGAGCTAGGATTATAACTCAGGTCCTTCTGACTCCCAGGCTGTGCTTTATCCATTATGCCATGCTCCTTCCCATAGGCCCTGCATTGCTCTGCCCAAATCCACTACTCAACCAGTTTTTTTAATTAGATGACAACACTAACAACCTCTTCCCATATCCCAAGTGCATAATGTTGGTATTCTCCATGTCTCCTATATCTCTTTTAACTCACAATTTCAGTCTGTCAGCAAATCCAGTCCATTCTCCCTCTACAACATTACCAGAATCTACCTCTTTCTCTCCACCCAAATTGCCACTAATGAAGTTGCCTGCCTCCAGCCTCTTGCCCCTCCAGTCTATTTTTTTATTCTGCTATTCAGATCACTTTTCTAAAACTTCTTTCTGTGCATGTACCTCTCCTCACTCCTCAAATACCTCCAGTGGATCCTTGGTCCTCTCCATATCAAGCAGAATCTCCTAAGACACTCAATCACCTCTTTCCCATTTATTCTCACATCTTTCCCACTTCACACCAGAATGTATTCTTCATTCTTCCAATGTCTACCTAACAACTGTATCTTGTCACTGTCTCACAGCCAACCTCTTGTCTACACACTATGGTCACACCCTAATCCTCCCCCTTTCTCCCCTTCTTCAAGACCCTTCTGAAATCACACGACCGCCACAAGAATTTACCTGATTAATCACCCTTCTTCCCACATTTTCTTCTCCAAATGACATTTCGGTACTTCGCTATCCCCTAAATACTCAGGTTTTCATTCCCTTCCATTGTACTGACAGACAGAGCTTCATATTATCTTGCTTCTTCCTACCAGTAACTTTTTAATGTCTGACTTGCCCACTAGTTGCAAGCTTCCTGAGGACAGAAATCATATCAAACTAATTCTAAGAACTTAGTACAATGATCAGTACCGCCTCAGCAAGCAATAAATGCTACTTCTTGATTACATTATCTACCTCTATCTCCTTAGGAAGCAGAATGTGAAAATATATGGAAAGCAGCAAGGTCTAGTGGAAAGAAAACAAGTCTAGTATTAAGAGGACCCAAGTTCTAATCCTGACATTGCCAGTTGCTTGCTGTGTGACCTGGGACAAGACACTTATTGATACATTATCACCCCACCCATGGAAATTAGCATGTGATTGTGTTTAAAGGAAATTTTACTAAAAATGTTTTCCTCTTTATTCCATTTTTTTATATTTTCCTTGGAATGTGTAGGTTGGTGTGTACTTTAATTTTATCTGGCATATCCTTCCTCTCAGTTCTGTGTCTTGTCAGGGTCTGAGAGGGGTGTCATTCAGCCATGGTCAGAGTCAGGATCTGAGTCTAACAGTTCTAACACCTCTGGGGAATAATAATAATAATAATAATAATAGCATTTATTAAGCGCTTACTATGTGCAAAGCGCTGTTCTAAGTGCTGGGAAGGTTACAAGATGATCAGGTTGTCCCACTTGGAATGGTCCTAGAAGGAGACAGCTATCTCACTCTAACCAGGATGTGCAGGATGAGATATAAGGCAGGGAACAAATAGCATGGATCTATACTGCCATCAGCTAACTTCCACCTTAGGTAGAGTTTCAGCTGAAAAAGAATGTGTATTTGGCCTCAGGCTAATTTTAATAATGGGACAGTGAGGATGGTCTGGAAGGTGGGGCACATGAGAGTTGAAGAAAATCTCTACAGCATGAAAGTTATCCTCCCAGTCCTGTGCACAGCATAGATGTGTGAGGGAGAACAGTGAAATTTGGGGCTCAGAATTATAGGTAAAGAAATGAATCGAGTTTACAAAGTGAATTTATAACACACACACACACACACAATTAACATTTTTTTTTGTCCTGTTGTGGTTGTTTAGCCACAACTGGAGCTGTTGGGGTTTTTTTTGTTTTTTTTTTGCTTTTACATCCTTTTGCTCAAAAAGAACACCTCTTTCTTGATTGCAATGGTCCGTGCTGATCTGTGTTAAGTAGGGCTGCATAGGCAATTCTTCTGCTTTTTTCTTGAGTACACTGAACAATCTCGTATATGTAAAGTCTGTCCTAGTGTTCTAGTAGAAGTTGTAATAATATTTATTAAGTGCTTATTGTGTTCAGAGCACTGTACTAAGTTCTAGGAGAGAATACATAGTCAGGACTACACTCCGTTAATCAAACAATCAATCAGTGGTATTTACTGAGTGTTTACTGTGCTCTTAATACAGTAGAGAACACTCAAAACAGTGTAGAGCACTGTACTAAGAGCCTGGGAGAGTACAATACTACAGAGTTAGCAGGCATGTTTCCTGCTCACAATGAGATTAGTCTAGAGGAGGAAACAGACACTAAGAAGTGATTTGTAATACATAATTTAAGAATAAGCTCATTAGCAATTATTTTTTTCTAGTACAAAGGCACTCTCATACGTGTTTGTATATATGAATGCAATAAGTGAAAGATATGACTATGAGAGCAAATACCCCTATGAGATTTGTATTTTGTCCTATCTATTTTTCCCCCCAGGAATTCATTCTCAATATTGATTTGGAACATTATATAAAATTTTAGTTACATGTAGACATGAAGTTTCAATTTTTCAAAAAGAAAACATAAAACACAATTGACAAGCAGAGAAATTGATTAAAAGGTGACATTTCATCTTCTCCCTGGTGGTGGTAAGGGAATATCTTTATTCTTTGGCAGCATAGGAATCTTTGAAGCTACATTTTAACAGGCATGGAACTCTCCATCACTGTAGCAAGGTAAAATAGGTCAGGACTGCATGGGTCCAAACTCAAAGAAACCAATTTTCTAAATAGTTTCCCTTCTTAGAGAACAGGCTAAGGAAAAACTAGCTTTCTGTAAAAGTTGAAATAGGCTGTAATAGAGTTAGGGAAAGAATGGAACGGGAAGGCATAGTTTGTAAAGTGAGGAACTATTTTTTTTAACAAGGATCTCACTAGGTGCAACAGTTTGGCCGGAAGCCAAAGAGTGTCTTAACAACTGCCTCTGTATTGTGGAAATTATACACTTCTGACCAAGAGTCAGCTTATAAGAAAAAACTGATCCAAGCTGCCATAGCAGGGATCAATAGTCTATGTAGATCCACTTTCTTATCGCTATCACCTGTATAGGTGGTCAGAGATGCAATGCTTCTATCACCTAATGTTGGGAGCGAATGAGTTTAACAAGGGAGTGAGTATAGATGGAGAACAGAAGGGGACCAAGAACTGACCCTTGAGGAACCCCTACAGTAAGGGGATGGGAAGGGGAGGAGGAGCCCGCAAAGGAGACTCAGAATGAATGGCCAGAGAGATGAGGAGAACCAGGAGAGGATGGAGTCTGTGAAACCAAGGTTGGATAGCATGTTGAGGAGGAGGAGGTGGTCCACAGTGCCGAAGGCAGCTGAGAGTTCATGGAGGATTAGGATAGAGTAGAGCCATTGGATTTGGCAAGAAGGAGGTCATTGGTGACCTTTGAGAGGGCAGTTTCAGTGGAGTGTAGGGGACGTAAGCCAGATTGGAGGGGGTCTAGGAGAGAATTGGAGTTGAGGAATTCGAGGCAGCTAATGTAGACGACTCGTTCTAGGATTTTGGAAAGGAAGGGTAGGAGGGAGATAGGTTAATAACTAGAAGGGCAGTGGAGTCAGGAGAGGGTTTTTTTGGATGGGGGAGATGTGAGCCTGTTTGAAGGCAGAGGGGAAAGAGCCAGTGGCGAGTGAGCGGTTGAAGATGGAAGTTAAGGAGGGGAGGAGGGAAGGGGCGAGAATTTTCATAAGATGAGAGGGAATGGGGTCCAAAGCACAGGTGGAGGGGGTGGCACTTGAGAGGTGGGAGGAGATCTCATCTGAAGATACTGCTGGGAAGTATGGGAAAGTAGAGGAGAGGGTTGAGAGTGGGGGGGATGGAGAAGGGGGAGGGGTGACTTTGGGGAGCACAGACCTGAAAGTGTTAATTTTACTAATGAAGTAGGTGGTCAGATCGTTGGGGGTGAGGGATGGAGAAGGAGGAGGAACAGAGGTATGAATCAATACTATCAGACTGTTAATGCCTTATGGGAAGGGATGAACTCTACCAACTCCATTGTACTGTACTTTCCCATGCATTCAGTATAGCTCTCTGCACACAGTAAGTGCTCAATAAATACCATTGATGATGATGATAATGATTTTCATGGAGTCTTCCATTTGCTCTCTTCCAAATGCCAGTGTTGTGGTTTTTTGGCATTTTTTTTTATGGCATTAGATGTGGACTAGAAAGGCCACAGGTGTTTTTCTGCTCTGTTTGCAACACTGCTATCTCTCCTTTGCTGTCCAACCTCCCAGCACCTGCAGACACCTTGTAAATGATAAAGAGTCCTTGCCCATAGGTGAACAAAGAGTTGAAAAGGCAGAATTTTTTTTGTGGGTGTGCTTTCCCTTGTAGGCTCAAATATATTTTGGTTCCAGCCTCACTGTTGTGGTCTCGCTGGTTTCTTTCCCTTCACCTCCTACCACTGTCCACATCTCCAGCTCTGTGGAATTGTATTACCAAAGAGAGGGGAGAAGTAACACTGAAGATAAGGAAAATCAGCAATTGCTTGATGGCTAAATTTAGAAGAAAAGTAGAACAAACCTGGTGTCATAGAAGTTTCTATATCAGGGGCTGGATGAAAGGAAAAGGAAAAATAAATCAAACATGGTTGCTATGCCTGCAGAATGTCAGAGAGAATGGATCAGCAGGAATGCTGACTCTGTGCTGGTCAGGTGCCATCATTAATGTCCCAAACAGCCACACCTTGAGTTTGACAGGAGGCATGAGGCTTCCCCTTTTTCCAGGTAATAATAATAATAATGATAATGGCATTTGTTAAGCACTTACTATGTGCAAAGCACTGTTCTAAGCGCTGGAGCACTGTTCTAAGCACTGGGTAACCCTAGTAAGTATAGATAATAATCATGATTAGTCCTTTAGAAACAGGTGAATTTAGGTACTTATAAAGGAACATTACAAGGTTTCATAGTGTTTAATCACAATCATATTTTGAGAATTGCATTTTGTGCTTTGCACTCAGTATATGCTCAATAAATACCACTGAATTGAACACAATTTTTAAATGTGCTATTTACTTTTTAAACCAAGTCAATTTCTGTTTCTGATTTACTTATATTCTATCTAAATTGTTAAATGGCACCTGACATTAAAGGAGTGTTTTTAAACTTTCTGAAAAAGTACATTTGAGATAAAGAAAAGAACAAATGTCTTGTTGGGAGGGGATTGGGGCAGGGTCTGATAAAAGTAGAGTGGTTCATCCATCCATCAATGAACCAGGCTAAGAGCAAGTAAATCAAATTTAACGCAATTGGAAATGTAATCCATCATATTAACAGATTAGTACCATCCTTTTCCAGCATGTTTCTATGTAATCAGCATAACATTGGTAAGTGTGGGGAAGATTAATGAAAGTTTCATGGATCAGCAAAGTGTTTAAATGGTATCCCATTGACCAGTGTACCAGAATGCATATTAACTCCTTAGGAACTTGAAAAGAAATGCTAGTCATTAAAATCATAAACATTAAAATTTGCTTCCAATTCTTTAAAATTCTACAGTTGATATATTATAGTCCTCTGATTTTATTATATTGTTCTGTATCATGGGCCTCATCATTTAAAAGATTGTAACAGAGATGAAGCTGTGCTAAGTAGCACTTGAAAAATAATGAATAGAAATTTCCACTTAAGTGTACTGCATACCAATGTTAACAAAGTGATGTGTGGGAAATGATTTAGGAATAGAATTATGTGGCACATCCCAAGCACTAAGTAGAGTGCTCTGCACAGATTAGGCACTCAACAAATACGATTGATTGATTGATTGATTCTGGGAAATTTATTTAGGTATTTAGAAAACATCCATTGAATGCAATGCATTGTGATAACCATTAGGGAAAATAGAGCAGATGAACAAGATATAGCATGCTCTCGGAAGTTATACTTCCAAGAGAATAGTTACATGGGGAGACTGACTTCTCTGGGTCTATCTAGAATAGGAGATTTTAGAAGTAATACTTTATAAATAAACTGCACAGGTATGTCACAATTTTACTGTACTCAGTTTAATATATTATTTTCCCTGAAGTTAGAAGTTTTGAGTCTTTAAATATTTCTTGCAGTTTCCTGACTGGCTCTAGTCCCCCTTATCATGGAATCGATACTCATTGTTTGCCACTGAAAAATAAATGGAACATGCTTTTTATTAATACCTGGTATTCTTAATTTAATTGGCGAGCTAATTTTTAACCTATTTACTTTCATCTCTTGTAATTTGGTATAGATTGGTTAAAAATTCTAAATGATAAAAATAAAAGCACTAACCAATAAGGCTTTCAAAGGAAACACAGAAAAATCCGTAGAAGAAATGCCCTTGACTATCTAAAATTGAGTAATGAAGCAAACTACGAAAATGTTGTGAAAAGAAATAAGGTTTCTTCCATAAAGTTAGATATGCTGAAGCTCTTGACCTCTTATATTACTGCTTTTCATAAGTGGAAAAATGTTTTAATTTCCTTCCTCATTGGATACCTGCCCCTGTGTCCTATTAACATATTAAAATATAGCAATATATCTTTTTGTTCCTCCAGGAGCACTTATTTTGAAAATATTCTGATATTACTGAAAGAGAAAGGTCTGAAGAAAGATGTCAGTGTGGCTCTTAATTGTTCATGTCTGTCAGAGCAAAACGGAACAACACCAACAAAAAATAGATGACCCTTTATCCTAAATCCTCACTCTTGTGCTTTTAGGTACTCCAAGAGGGTGACTTTTACACCTCCAGAATAACCTCACAGGCAGACATAAATAACGCTCTATGTGTCAAAGATTTGATTAGAGATATGACAGTCGTTGTGTAGGGGTGTTATTTTCTACTTTCTTTGGGCTGTCTTTCCATCTAAATCCAAAACATCTGATAACATTTAAATGTCAAAGAAAAATAGAAAATAATCATTTTATATCATGATTTTTTTTAGTTCTAGGCTGCAATCAGGTCTTTTACCAGAACTTTCCAGATTCTTTTCCAAAATACAACAGTGTTGTGTGTTTATCCCAAAATGCATATTCTGGATTTACTTTAGTTTCATATTTTGTTTTAAAACTATAATTTAAAGCAATTTTTAATGTTTTGATTTACCATTTAACATAGATTGAAATTTGAAGATAGCACTACCACCTATTAAGTTTTCTCAGAATTAAAAAAAAATAATAATTGTTTCTCAACAATTCCTCAGCTAAAACTCTGCTATATTTTCAGAAAATCCACAGACCTCTATCCTTTACTATCCTTTGATTCAGTAAATCTATTGACATTTTTTCCAATGACAGTTAAGTAGCTAAAATGAAAATCTTTTGGAGGAGAATTTGTGAACAGTATGCACCATTATCTATGAAAGCATAAAAAAGATGTTAAGCCTTTTAAAAATAAAATGATTTTAATAACAGAGAAGTAGCCAAACATTCTTGAGAGAATAGGGTATGTAAATTTGTGTGCATTTATATGTTTTTAGAATGCCTTAAAATGATTTAGAATGCCTTGCAGTGTTGTGGTGAAGAACACCAGGGTAATGTTTTGAACTACATTTGATAAGTTGGTTATTTTAACATAGAACATAGCCTGTGAATGAAAAATACTATTCAAGCAGAGGGAAAAAAACCATCATCACAAAAATAGGAAGTGTTTTATATGTTTTTCCCTCCATCAACTTTAATTTTTTCTCTCTCTCATCTCTCTCTCTCTTTCCCTTTCTCTCTGTGTCCTGTAAGCTGGGGAAAAGTTTTATTTGTATTTTTAGAGCTTACTTGCCAGATGGTTTTATTTGAACTCTTTCTTCTCTAACACTGCCAGTCACCAAATTTACTATTTTAGGATTGCAATTTATATTTATAGCAGGACAAAAGAAGAATGAGAAAATATGTGAGTTGTGGAGAAGGGAGACAAAAGTCAACTAAAAGGATATAGATGGTCATTTGAAATACAGATCTATAATGCCCATCGAGTATCACAAAAATCCTAGCATTTGAGCCAGGATGACATTTTATCTTTTTGCCAATCTCACTGAAGGAAAGGCATCTGACAATATACCTTAGCATTTTTTTTTCACAGTTTGTCTTTCCAGCCTAGATTTTGGAAGGAAGCTCTATTTTATTCTCATCACATCTGTTTTTTAAGCCTGATTTGTCTGTCAGTATCTCAAGATGCGACACTACTAGGATTCATAGTGATGCAAAAGCTAATACGAATCTATAGCTAAGGGGCATGTGCTCCATTCAGACAATTCAGTATCCAATTTCTAGAAACTGAAGACAAACACATGAAACATTTTGACCATGCCTAAGCATTCATTCATTCATTCAATTGTATTTATTGAGTGCTTACTTTGTGCAGAGCACTGCACTAAGTGCTTGGGGAATTACAATATAGCAATAGAGACAATCCCTGCCCACAACAAGTTCACAGTCTAGAGTGGGGGTGACAGACACCAACACAAGTAAGCAGAAAAATATTGAACACTTCACAGATTTGCATGTCATCCTTGTGCAGAGGCCATGTTAATCTTCTCTGTATCTTCCAAATTTTAGTATATGTGCTGCCAAAGCACATCTGTTTAGTCTAGCTATACTATACTAGCACTATCTGTTTGGAGATAGAATAATAGCTAGAAGAGGCTGTGGGATATCCTAAGTGCTTTTTTGGTTATGGTGATTTAGGAGTTTGAAAGTAGAAAGGGAAGAGCCAGATGGGAAGAGGTTGAGAAGCAGCATGAGCTAGTGGAAAGAGCATGGTCCTAGGAATCAGAGGCCCTGTGTTCTTATCCCAGCTCTGCCATTTTCCTGCTTACCTGCTATGTGACCTTGGGCAAGCCACTTAATTTATCTGAGCATCAGTTACCTCATCTGGAAAATGGGGATTCAATACTTGTTCTCTCTCCTACTTAGACTGTGAGGTCCATGTGGATCCCGATTATATTGTATCTTCCCCAGTATGTATTACAATGCCTGACATGTAGTGAATGCATAACAAATATTATTGTTGTTGTTATTATTGTAATTAGAGTTTCATAGTATTTCTTAAGTTCATATATGCCGGGCACCCTACTAAGCACTTGGGTAGATACAAGTTAATCAGGTTGGACACAGTCCATGTCCCACAGGGGCTCAAAACATTGATCCATATTTTTATGGATGAGGTAACTGAGGCACAGAGAAGTTAATTGACTTACCCAAGGTCACACAGCAGACCAGTGGCAAAGCTAGGATTAGAACCCACGTCCTTCTGACTCTCAGCCCTGTGCTCTATCCACTAGGCATGCTGCGTCTCTTCATCTTCCCACCTAAACCCTGCCCTCCGCACGATTTTCCCGCTAGATCATGCTACTTCTCTGAAGTTAAAGATTAAAAACATTAATGAGGTTAAAGAGCTCAAAGATAGTGAGGGAGGGGAGGAGAGTAGGAGCAAGTGTTATTAATTGATGAAAGGGGAGCACAAGTGGAAAAGTGGATTTACTGAACAGGCAGGTGACTGCCTCTTAAGAAACACCCTGCGAAGGACGACAGCAAAGGAATGCCATGAAGAAGATTAGCAAGATGCAGGACTTTAGGAAGTTCATTTCCGATTGTTTCAGTTTCACCAAACACAATACTTGGTGAGGTTATTATATCATCAGAGGTTAAGTACAAAGGTGAAGAAAACCTGGGAGATTCAGGGGGAACTTGAGAAGAAGCATAGACTAGTGGAAAGTTCATGAGATGGGAAGTCAAATGAACTGGGTTCTAATTCTACTTCCTCCACTTATCTATGAGCTTGAGCAAGTCACTTAACTTCTTTGAAAAAGTTACCACAGTTACCTTGTTTGAAAAAGGGATTAAGACTGTGAGTCTCATGTGGGATGTGGACTGGTCCTACCTGATTAGCATGTATCATTCCCAGCACTTGGTACTTTGCCTGGCTTCTAGTAAGCACTTAAATACAATAAAAAAAAAACAACTTAGAAAAGTTTGTTGAGATGGGATAGAGTAGGTAATGATGGAGGAATATAGTTTGCCTAGTGGAAAAGAGACCTGAGAGTGAATTCGTAATGGCAGAAATCAGACCAGTGCCTGTGATTCTGTCAGAAGTGGATATTCTGTATTTTAAATATTGTATTTAAGTGCTTACACAAAAGTATAATACCTAATCTCCAATTATTAATACACTGCTAGTTGATCCTATAACTAATTTACTACATTGTATTATTGCATTGAATTGTATTTTTTATCACTTTCTAAACATATTTAAATTTGGGAGGAATTTTTCTTTTTATCTTGGGAGAGCACATTAATGCACTTTACATTATTTCTAATGTTTTTTTTTTTTTCTCTATTTTTAAGAAGCCAATTACAGGAGCTAACCAGGGTATCCTGATTTAGGGTTTTTTTCTCCCTTGAAACTTGTCGTCTTTGTAGCTGAGATGATTTAGTTTAATCATGTGTAAAGTAGTGACATAGGGAGTTTTGTGTAAAGAACTCATTGTACTCATAGAAGAATACTTTATACAGAAATTGATTACAAACTGTCATGTTACAGAAAGTGAAGAGAAAAAGAGTGCAAATATCCCTGCACCATCTTGGGAATCAAGAACACAAATCTCCAAAGAAAGAATCATACTTCGAAGTTGCTGAAAAGTTATAACTCTAGGTGGAGACAAATTAAGCTGTCAGACTCTGTATTTCTGAATCTTAATGCAAAGGAAGTATTAATTCCTTTCCTTGTGAGGTGACAGAGCATTGACCCCATTTCAGTGCTGACCACATTGCGGCCCATACTGGATACAGGGATTGCTAATATCTCACCAGCTGTCAAAGTAGAACAGAGTTGAATCCCTATAAGCCCTGAGTCCTTATCCACAATCTAAGCTCTTGACAATTTCCCTCTTCACATGCAGGTTAATAAATGCCTATGCTTTGCCATTCTAACCAGGAGATTTCTAGTAAATCTGTGTCATGTTTTTCTTCAAATGTTGAGTTTAAGCCACTGTAGGGCATATCTCGTCATCAGTCTCTTGGTGGAAGACCCAGTGAAATCAATGTGAGCTTTGTTCAAAAATCAATAGCCATTCCTATCCCATAAAAGACAACATTCAAAACTCTAACGTATCCAAGGGAACTAGATTATTATCGGAAAAATCTGGCATTTGTTAAAAGGAAAAAAAAAAACGTTTCCAGGCATGGTCCAGAAAAATAAATACAACTCAATATGCCAATACTGTTATTACTGGATTTCGCTTTTCGTCCCAATTTCTAGTTTAAGTATGGAACTTGGAGACAGTCAATCATATTTATGGTGTGCTTACTGTGTGCAGAGCACTGTACTGAGTGCTTGGGATGGTACAATATAACAGAGTTGCTTGAAACGTTCTCTGCCCACAAGGAGCTTACAATCTAGACGGGGAAAGAGACGTTAATATAAAAAAAAATGTACATAGGTGCTGTCAGGCTGAGGGTGCAAAGGCAATTCAGTAGGCAGTGAAAGAAGAAGTACTGAAGCTTCATCAAGGAAGGACTCGTGGAGAAGAAATGCTTTGAATAAGGCTTTTAAGGTGGGGAGATTCATTTTATGTCTGAAGGGAGAGGGAGTTCTAGGCCAGAGGCAGGATGTGAGTGACAAGGTGAAGATGAGATTAAGGAAAAGTGAGTAAGTTGCTCTAGAGGATTTTATGTGTAATGTGTTTCTGCTTTATGCGGAGCTGGATGGGCAGCCAATGGAGGTTCTTGTGAAGGGGAGAAACATGAACTGAATGATTTTGCAGAAAAATGATCCAGGCAGCAGGGTGAAGAATGGATATGGTGTGGGGAGAGACAAGAGGCAGAGAGGTCAGCAAGGAGAGAGATGCAGTACCTGAGGCAGGATAGGATAAATACTTGGATCAACATGGTAGCAGTTTGAATGGAGGGAAACAGCAGGTTTTTGCAATGTTGTGAAGGTTGAACTGACAGGATTTGGTGATATATTGAATATGAGGGTTGAATGAGAGAGATACATCAAGGATAATGCCAAAATAATGGGACTGTGAGATAGGGAAGGTGGTGGTGCTGTCTGTAGTGATGGGAAAGTCATGGGGAGGGAAGGGTTTGGGTGGGAAGATTGAGAAGCATCCTGGCCTAGTGGATAGAGCACTCTTCTATTACACCCAGTCCACACACTTCACTCTTCTAATGCCAACATCAACTTGTACTTCCCAAGTGCTTAGTACAGTGCTCCGCACACAGTAAGCGCTCAATAAATACGATTGATTGATTGATTCTAACTATACCATGATATGGCCTATCTTGCCACAGACTTTTCACCCACATCCTGCCTCTGGCTTGGACTGCTCTCCCTCTTCATATCTGACAGACAATTACTCTCTACCATTTCAAAGTCTTATAGAGGGCACATCTCCTCCAAGAGGCCTTCCCTGACTAAGCTCTCCTTTTCTCTTCTCCCAATCCCTTCTGTGTCTCCTTAACTTACTCCCTTTATTCATCCCTTATCCCAGACCCACAGCACTTTATACATATCTGTAATTGTATTTGTTTATATTAATGTCTTTCCCCCTCTAGACTGTTAATAATAATGGCATTTATTAAGCATGTACTATGTGCAAAGCACTGTTCTAAGCACTGGGGAGGTTACAAGGTGATCAGGTTGTCCCATGGGGGGCTTGGCTCACAGTCTTAATCCCCATTTTACAGATAAGGGAACTGAGGCACAAAGAATTTAAGTGACTTGCCCAAAGTCACACAGCTTACAATTGGCAGAGCTAGGATTTGAACCCATGACCTCTGACCCCCATGCCTGTACTCTTTCCACTTAGCCACGCTGCTTCTCTGTTAGCTTGTTGTAAGCAGGGAATGTTTCTGTATATTGTAATATCACACTCTCCTGAGTGCTTAGTATAGTGCTCTGCACACAGTAAGTGCTCAATAAATATGATTGACTGACTGAGCACTGGGAATAAGCATGACCTGGGTTCTTAGCTCCTCCACTTGTCTGCTGTGTGACCTTTTCCAAGTCACTTCACTCCTCTGTGCCTGTTACCTCATTGGAAAAATGGGGCTTAAGACTATGAGGCCCCTGTGAGACTGGGACTGTGTGGGACATAGACTGTGTCCAATCTGATTAGCTTGAGTTAGAGTTTAGAACAGTGCCTGGCACATAGTAAGCACAAAAAAAAAGAGGAAAAAAAAGTGTTTACAGTATTCCTGCTGTTAGTATAGATGAAGCTAGTAAGGAAGTGGTAGAGATTACTTCTATCCCACCTTGATTCTGTTCTGCCTTCATCCATCCCCATCCTTCAGAAACCATTCACCAACTGTGTTTGCATTACGACTTCTCTCCTGTCCCTTTTCTGTGAAGGAATCATCATCAATCGTATTTATTGAGCGCTTACTATGTGCAGAGCACTGTACTAAGCACTTGGGAAATACAAATTGGCAACATATAGAGACAGTCCCTACCCAACAGTGGGCTCACAGTCTAAAAGGGGGTGACAGAGAACAAAACCAAACATACTAACAAAATAAAATAAATAGAATAGATATGTACAAATACAATAAATAAATAAATAAATAGAGTAATAAATATGTACAAACATATATACATATATACAGGTGCTGTGGGGAAGGGAAGGAGGTAAGAGGGGGACGAGGGGGAGAGGAAGGGGCTCAGTCTGAGAAGGCCTCCTGGAGGAGGTGAGCTCTCAGTAGGGCCTTGAAGGGAGGAAGAGAGCTAGCTTGGCGGATGGGCAGAGGGAGGGCATTCCAGGCCCGGGGGATGACGTGGGCCAGGGGTCGATGGTGGGACAGGCAAGAGCGAGGTACGGTGAGGAGATTAGCGGTGGAGGAGCGGAGGGTGCGGGCTGGGCAGTAGAAGGAGAGAAGGGAGGTGAGGTAGGAGGGGGCGAGGTGATGGAGAGCCTTGAAGCCCAGGGTGAGGAGTTTCTGCCTGATGTGCGGATGGATTGGTAGCCACTGGAGATTTTTGAGGAGGGGAGTAATATGCCCAGAGCGTTTCTGGACAAAGATAATCCGGGCAGCAGCATGAAGTATGGATTGAAGTGGGGAGAGACACGAGGATGGGAGATCAGAGAGAAGGCTGATGCAGTAGTCCAGACGGGATAGGATGAGAGCTTGAATGAGCAGGGTAGCGGTTTGGATGGAGAGGAAAGGGCGGATCTTGGCAATGTTGTGGAGCTGAGACCGGCAGGTTTTGGTCATGGCATAGATGTGAGGGGTGAATGAGAGAGCGGAGTCAAGGATGACACCAAGGTTGCAGGCTTGTGAGACGGGAAGGATGGTAGTGCCGTCAACAGAGATGGGAAAGTCAGGGAGAAGGCAAGGTTTGGGAGGGAAGACAAGGAGTTCAGTCTTTGACATGTTGAGCTTTAGGTGGCGGGCAGACATCCAAATGGAGATGTCCTGAAGGCAGGAGGAGATGCGAGCCTGGAGAGAGGGGGAGAGAGCAGGGGCAGAGATGTAGATCTGGGTGTCATCAGCATAGAGATGATAGTTGAAGCTGTGGGAGCGAATGAGGTCACCAAGGGAGTGTGTGTAGATCGAGAACAGAAGGGGACCAAGCACTGAACCTTGGGGAACCCCCACAGTAAGAGGATGGGAGGGGGAGGAGGTGAAGAAGGAGGAGGAAGCAATCACTTCAGGGGAATTGCTGTACTTTATTACTTTCGCGAGTCCCCAGTTAATACCAACCAGGACCCTCCTGGACTGGGAGAGCCTCAGTGACACATAGTTCAAACCACACCTCTGATCACCAAGGTAACTGTGGAATGTTTTTCCTTAGTTTTACCAGCATGCAAGGGAGTGACACCTACAAACACACTCACTCACTCACTCCACCAAGGGT
The DNA here is from genome assembly GCF_015852505.1 of Tachyglossus aculeatus. Classification (NCBI taxonomy): domain Eukaryota; kingdom Metazoa; phylum Chordata; class Mammalia; order Monotremata; family Tachyglossidae; genus Tachyglossus; species Tachyglossus aculeatus. Next base: position 113,133,978 of record NC_052067.1, read on the forward strand.
CCAATACCAGTCTGTGGTAAAAGGAACCCAAGCTGCCATTGGTTCTTGTGTCTGCTTCCAAGTGCTGCTGCCTACGAGTGCTGCTTTCCTGCTGCTTCTACTGCTCTCAACGTAGGAGATATATAGGGGGCGAAGAAAATCCCTAGGAGTAGTTAAGTAGTAACAGGGTGTAATCTACAGAGTACATTTTAATTACCTATAAGGCATAGTCATCTCTTTGGTGCCAGTTCTGGAACCAGAATGTTAAAAAACAATTTTTAAGCCTATTTTAAAAGCAGTTTTAAAAGCATGCCTAAATAGGATGATTCACAATTCATTCATATGCCACGTATATCTGCATAAATCCATAAATGTCTAATGAAGATTGCCTCATCAAGGTTCAAGAGTGAGCTAGCTCAGCTCTGGCTCAGGGTATAAAGGAGTGCAAATAAAGGGAAATTATCTCTACATTCAAATTTATTTGGAAACCTCATGATCTCCTGTTCCATGACTTTTGAATAATAAAATTATTGACCTTAGTGCATACTAAATCATGATTTTAAAAGGCAGCATTAATCAACTAATTGTACATATTTACTATTCAATTTATTTTATTAATGATGTGCACATAGCCATAATTCTATTTGTTCTGACAGTTTTGACACCTGTCTACATGTTTCGTTTTGTTGTCTGTCTCCCCCTTCTAGACTGTGAGCCCATTGTTGGGTAAGGACCATCTCCATATGTTGCCAACTTGAACTTCCCAAGCTCTTAGTACAGTGCTCTGTACACAGTAAGTGCTCAATAAATATGATTGAATGAATGAATGAACTAGTGGCTCAAGTAGACCAAGTAGTCAATGTTTTGGTCACTTTTGGAAAATGTCTATAATTCTTTCTAAGTAGTTTTTTCAGAAAATGTGTTTTGGCTTTGCTACCGTCAATAGATGGGCATTCAACTTTCAGTACTATTCATTCTAAAATCATAGATGCATTTGGGCATGACAGTCTACATTTTAAGGGAACGGATTTGAGTTTAAAGCTTTGAAGGAATTATTTCAAGCAATAGTGGGCAAGAAAATCATTTTTTAAATGGTGAAAAATATCTTTTAAGCAATAATACACATCAGGGGGTGGTGAGACTGCCTAATAGCTGTTAATCTGAATAAATAACATGTTTTTAATCATAAAGTGGCATTTAATTAACCTGCAATAACTGGCTTATTAAATCTAAATTAAATCATTATTTGAGACACTTTAGTTAAAATGTGAATAAGTATTATACTTTCCTTATACCTGGATTGCTGAACTGAAAACTGAGAACAGTTTTTCATTTGCACTTGCTCTTACTCCTCTCAGTTGGAAATCACAAGCCCTCATTTCCAAAGCATCATGATGCTGGTTAAATATGGCCCAGCCATTTAGAAATAAAAACTATTCTAAGCACCACAAATAATTCAGAACATGTGTGACTCATCATCATTTTGATAGTGTGCCTAAATTCTATAGCATAGATGATGAAGCAATTGATGGACTAAGAATTTACAAATGTGCAAGCAAATCCTAGAAAAAGTAATAAATGTCCAAAAATTTCATTGTCTATGACAGCCTTAATCAGTAAGGCATGTGAAATCCTTACAATAAACAAAACTGCTTGTACATGCATGTGCGTGAGTGTGCATATCAGTGTCTTCTAGCCTGGCAATACAGAGAACAATGACTCTATCTTGAAAGGAGTACACAGAGATACAAATGAGTGATACCACAAAAAACACAATAGACACTACTATTATCTAAGGAGTTTTGTGAATTTTTCAAAAATTTTCAGACCTTTGGCCTGGTTAATACTACCAAATACCTTTACAGTCAGAGAGCAACAATGTATTGGACTTTCTCTTTACATTGTTCTTGTATCATCTCTGTTTTTTCCTGAAGTTTTCATATCTTTTCAGTGGTGCACGGTAGATTTCTGTTCTTCTACAGTCTAATAATTAGGATTCTCCCTACACTCTTATTGTCTGCAAAGAATTACCAGTTGATTCTTTGGGTGTTTCCAGTCAGTTTCTTTCTTGAAGACTGTGATTATGTTGGCATTTTTGAAATCTTGTTGCGTTTCTTTAGTGTCACAGAAGCTGAGAGAATGTTTATATAAAATTACCTAAGGATTAGATCTCCTTCATGCTTGTAGATGTCTGCAGGAAGGCCACCAGGTCTGGGTGATTCTTAATTTTTCATTTCTCTGACTGAAGTATCACACAAATCATAGCTGAGGTAATATCTTGGCCTATCTTTATGCCTCAATGGTGCTTCTCCATTATAGTCTGTCATGTTGAACTTTTCAAGCACTTAGTACAGTGCTCGGCACACAGTAAGCACTCAATATGATTGAATGAACGTTGAATAGTTCATTATATCATTCTTTCCCTACCTGTAGTTTATTTTAATGTCTATCTCCTCTGAAGATTGGAAACTACTTGAGAGCAATGATTATCTACAATTTATTGTTCTCTTCCAGTAGAGAATACAATAAATTCCACCGATTGATGTGTAGGTGTACATCTTTGTCTCTGATGGGTTGTATCATCTGTACTCCTCAACAGTATCCAAATGTTGTCTCTGGGACCAGAGATTTGTTTAATGTTACGGTCATCATTACTCTGGATGTCTTTAGCTTTGTTTTCCCATGATGGGCCATATGGGTTTCTGTGCTTGAGCTGTCTCTTTTCCATTGAAGATTTTTGTAGGCCTCTTCATGTTCAATCATGAGGACCCATACGATGCCTTTGATGCACTTGTTGCTGAAATAAATGCTTTTTGAAATGTATGAGCCATTTTCACCCACCAGGTCTTGATGACCATCTGATAAACACTAGATATCCATTCATGTCATTGCTTTTTTGTTGGGGGACTCCTTGTTCCAATAAAGCTTCAGCCATAGTGGCCCAGACTACCTTGAAAGGTCTCTTTACTTTCCAGGGGTTGTACATTTAAGCTTCTTGATGATTTGGATACTCCTCTGAGGTTCAGTGGTTGTAAAAAAGCATGTAGCATATGATCTGCTAACCAAACTCAACCCTCTCATGGCTGTAAAATGCTAAAATGGATATTCAAATAATAAAGTCCTAAAAATGTTATTAATTTCTTGGGCTTTTAAAGAAAAGCAAATAATTTCATTCATTTCCTCCATTTATACAACCTCAATTGTGTACCTCAAATTGATGTTTAAATTTGAACATCAAAGCAAAAAAATTGGAAATGAGTCTATGATATGTATTGATGTCCAGTATTCTGGATTAAACAAAAATTTATTTAGCAAGAGGACAACTAGAGTGCTCAGGTGTTCTGATATAATCCTGTGGCCTTATGACAGGAAGTGTCATGCTTCTTAATGATCTGGATTGGGCATTTGGCTAATTTTATGCCAGTTGGAGCTAACCTCCCTCCTGTGGGCATCAAACCTCAGCTGTTCCTCCAATGACTCAGATGGAACAAAAGAAAAGGCTAATGTATAGCAGTTTCAGCAAGGTCATTACGTACTAACCAGTTACCCAATTAGAATGTACTACTGAGAACTGTTCATTCATTATTTTATTAATTATATTTATTAAGTACTAGCTAATGTGCCAGGCACTATATTTATGTGGTTAATTTCCTTCAGTTTATCATCATGTTGTCCACTCCCAATAAAAGTTACACTTAAATGATTAAATGGCCAAAGCTAGTCTGCCTAGATTGACCCCATCCAGCTCCAGTTACTTCAATTTTCCAGCTGCCTCAGGGTACTTATGCTTTTTCTGTGAATATTTGTAATATTAATTATTATTTTTATTCACAAATATCTGTCCTGTTCTATGTCCATGTTACTTGTGCTTTATGTCGATTTGCATTGGGTTATTTGTGTCTGTCTTGTTCTTGTTTCTTTCACTGGACTGAAGACTGGGCCTATATCTTGTTGTTCTTCTGTACTCCCCATATTACTGAGCACAATATCCTATGCAGTGTTTACACAGACCTGATGTGCAGGTCAAGCTAAGAAACATGTGTGACAATCACTGGGAGGCCAAGATTGAAGCAACTCAGGAATTTGTTGGCTAAGAAACAAAAAACTTTACTTGTTACTGAGAATTTATGGTGTTTTGAATTAGATAAAATAGGCCAATTTATGAAAACTTGACCTGGGCTCTGGCTTTGAGGAAGTTTTGAAAAATAGCTACCTGGATCTGATATCAGTCTGGCAAAATCTTAGAAACACAAAGGGAAATGAGTATGCAGTGGCATTATCTCAATCATGAAACACCAAAAAAATCACAGAATTTCAATGTTGTCATTATTATCACTAACCTACTGGTGTACTTCACTGCTATCCATTGTTGGCAAAGTTTTAGCTACTAAAATTATCACTTAACAATCACTACATGAATTACAATATATTTTCTTACACCACCCCCCGCTGCTCCCTTCAGTTATTGCCCCATCTTCCGCATACCATTCCACTCCAAATCCCTTGAGTAAGTTGTCTTCACCTGCTGTTTCAAATTATTCTCCTCCAATTCTCTCCCTGATACTTTCCAGTCTGGCTTCTGTTCCCTTCATTCCACAGAAACAATCCTCTCAAAGGTCTCTAATGAGCTCCTTCTTGCCAAATCCAATGACCTTTACTCCATCCTAATGTTCCTTGACCACTCAGATGCCTTCAACATGAAATGACAAATAATTACTCTTCCCCCTTCAAAGCCTTATTGAAGGCACATCTCCTCCAAGAGGTCTTCCCAGATTAAGTCCTACCTTTCCTTATCTTCCACTCCTTTCTGCTTCACCCTGATTTGCTTCCTTTACTCTTTCCCAGTTGTCAGCTGTGTGACTTCGGGCAAGTCCCTTAAATTCCCTGGGACCCAGTTACCTCATCTGTAAAATGAGGATGAAGGCTGTGAGCCCCCCATGGGACAAACTGATCACCTTGTAACCTCCCCAGTGCTTAGAACAGTGCTTTGCTTAGTAAATGCCATTATTATTATTATTATTATTATTATTATTATTATTATTATTTCCCCTCTCCCAGCCCCAGAGCACTTATGTACATAATTGTAATTTTATTTATATTGATGTCTGTCTTTCCCCCTCTAGACTGTAATTTTGTTGTGGGCAGGGAATGTGTCAGTTTATTGTTGCATTGTACTCTCTCAAGCACTTAGTATAGTGCTCTGCACACTGTACGTGCTCAATAAATGAATGAATGAATAATCAATGCAGAGGATGGGGGAGATAAGGAAAATGAGGGTCAGTGTCAGTTCCCAAAGAAGTAACATACTGGTACACGGAGCATGGCACGGGCACAGGGAGGGAAGGCTGCTTACTTGGCTGTGGTGTGGGGGTGGAGACAAGAGTGTGCAGGGAGAAGTATTGTGACCTAGAAAGAGCACAGGCCTGGAAGATGAGGACTTGGGTTCTTATCCCGGTTCTGTCCCTTTTATCCTGTCTGACTTTGAGCAGTCAGTTAATTTTCCTGTGTTTCAGTTGCTTCATCTGTAAAACAGGGATTGAAACTATGAGCCCCATTTGGACCCCGGACTGTGTCCAACCTGATTATTTTGTGGCTACTACAGCATGTAGTACAGTGCCTGGGAAATAGTAAGTGCTTAAGAAAAGACCATTTAAGAAAAAAAAGTAGATGAGGCTTCAGATAATAAATGATTCATTTGACTGATTTGCTGAAGAGTGCAGTGGCTGGAACTATGTTGTAGGTGGGAGGGTAGGTGTATATTATCATTATAGTATTTAAGAGCTTACTTTGTACTAAGCATTGGGGTAAATACAAGTAAATCAAGTAGGACAAGTAGCCCACATGAGGCTCACAATCTAAGGTGGAGATAGAATCCCCATTTTACAGGTGAGGAAAGTGAGGCACAGAGAAATTAAGTAACAAGTGCAAGGTCATATAATGGGCAAATTTGGAATGGAGATTAGAACTCAGGTCTACTGTATTCTTTCTAGTAGGCCACACTGCTTCTACTAGACTGTGAGCTCATTATTGGGTACGGACTGTCTCTATATGTTGCCGACTGGTACTTCCCAAGCGCTAAGTATAGTGCTCTGCAAACAGTAAGCGCTCAATAAATATGATTGAATGAATCCACATCACTGAGCCACTTCAGATTGACCAGAAGAGTCTACCTTAAATAATAGGCATTGATTAGGGAAGGCAGATCCAGAACATACATTCCCATGTTATGGTTACAATAATCCTATCATTAGTAAATGGTAGGGTGTGAAGCTATAAGGAATTTACATAAATGAAGTGAGGGTGGTTCATTCATTCATTCATATTTATTGAGTGCTTACTGGGTGCAGAGCACTGTACTATGTACTTGGAAGGTATAATTCAGCAATAAAGAGAGAGACAATTCCTGCCCACACTGGGCCAACAGTCTAGAGTAGGGAAGATGGCTATCAAAACAAGTAAACAGGCATCAATATAAATAAATTGAATTATAGATATATACACATCAAAACACAAACTGGCATTAATATACACAGAATTATAAATAGATACATATATACATAACTGCTGTGGGGCGGGGAGAGGGAGGAAGAGCAAAGGGAATGAGTTGAGGTGATGTGGAAGGGAGGGGGAGCTAAGGAAAAGGGGGACTTAGTCTGGGAATTCCTCTTGGAGGAGGTGTGCCTTCAGTAGGGCTTTGAAGGGGGGAAGAGTGATTGTTTGGCAGATTTGAGGAGGAAGGGCATTCTGGGCAGCAGGTAGGACATGGGCCAGGGGTCAATGGCAGGATAGGCGAGATCGAGGCACAGAGAGAAGTTTAGCACCAAAAGAGGGGAGTATGTGGGCTGGGATGTAGAAGGAGAGAAGGGAGATGAGGTAATTACCCCACCTTGCCTCCCTTTCCTCTCTACCCAATCTTGATGATCAGATTACTGCACTCAACTCTACCCTCTCTACTCAGCTCGACTCCCTCGCTCCCCTTTCCCTTCGCCACTCTCATACCACTAACCCACAGCCCTGGATCACTGCCACTGTCCGCCTCCTTCGCTCTTACGCTCAAGCTGCTGAACGCTGCTGGGGTAAGTCTAAACACCAAGCCAACCTCGTTCACTTCAAGTTTATCCTTTCCTGCCTTAACTCTGTCCTCTCCTCTGCCAGACAAAACCATTTCTCCTCCCTTATTGACACCCATGTCCATCATCCCCATCAGCTCTTCCGTACATTTAACTCCCTTCTCAGGCTCCCTGTTCCTCCCCCTCCTCCTTCCCTCCCCCTCAACGACCTGGCCTCCTACTTCATTAGTAAAATTAACTCCATCAGGTCTGAGCTCCCCAAAGTCACTCCTCCCCCTTCTCCAACCCCCCCGGCTCTCAACCCTCTCCGCTACGCTCCCATACTTCCCAGCAGTATCGTCAGATGAGATCTCCTCCCTCCTCTCAAGTGCTACTCCAGCCACCTGTGCTTCTGACCCCATTCCCTCTCATCTTATGAAATCTCTCGCCCTGTCCCTCCTTCCCTCCTTAACTTCCATCTTCAACCTCTCACTCTCCACTGGTTCCTTCCCCTCTGCCTTCAAACATGCCCATGTCTCCCCCATCCTAAAAAAAAACCCTCTCTCGACCCTATCTCCCCTTCTAGTTATCACCCTATCTCCCTCCTACCATTCCTTTAAAAATTCCTTGAATGAGTTGCCTACACCCGCTGCCTCGAATTCCTCAATGCCAACTCTCTCCTGGACTCCCTCCTATCTGGCTTCCATTCCCTACATTCCACCGAAACTGCCCTCTCAAAGGTCACCAATGACCTCCCGTTTGCCAAATCCAATGGCTCCTACTCTATCCTAATCCTCCTCGACCTCCCAGCTGCCTTCAACACTGTGGACCACCCCCTTCTCCTCAACCCACTATCCAACCTTGGCTTCACAGACTCTGTCCTTTCCTTGTTCTCTTATCTCTCCAGTCGTTCATTCTCAGTCTCTTTTGCGGGCTTCTCCTCCCCCTGCCATTCCCTTCCTGTAGGGGTTCCTCAAGGGTCAGTTCTTGGTCCCCTTCTGTTCTCTACACTCACTTCCTTGGTGAACTCACTCACTCCCACGGCTTCAACTATCATCTCAACGCTGATGACACCCAAATCTAGATCTCTGCCCCTGCTCTCTCTCTCTCTCCCTTCAGGCTCGTGTCTCCTGCCTTCAAGACATCTCCATCTGGATGTCTGCCCGCCATCTAAAACTCAATATGTCCACGACTGAACTCCTTGTCTTCCCTCCCAAACCCTGCCCTCTCCGTGACTTTCCCATCACTATTGACAGCACTACCATCCTTCCCATCTCACAAGCCTGCAACCTTGGTGTCGTCCTCGACTCCACTCTCTCGTTCACCCTTCACATCCAATCCGTCACCGAAACCTGCTGGTCTCACCTCCGCAACATCACCAAGATCCGCTCTTTCATATCCATCCAAACCGCTACCCTGCTCGTTCAATCTGTCATCTTATCCCAACTGGATTACCGCATCAGCCTCTTCTCTGATCTCTCATCCTCCTGTCTCTCCCCACTTCAATCTACACTTTACGCTGCTGCCCAGATCATCTTTGTGCAGAAACATTCTGGCATGTTACTCCCCTCCTCAAAAATCTCCAGTGGCTCCCAATCAACCTACGCATCACGCAAAAACTCCTCATTCTCAGGTTCAAGGCTCTCTATCACCTCGCCCCATCCTACTTCACCTCCCTTCTTTCCTTCTATGGCCCAGCCTGCACCCTCCGCTCCTCTGCTGCTAATCTCCTCACTGTGTCTCGTTCTCACCTGTCCCACCATCGGCCCCTGGCCCACATCCTCCCCCTGGCCTGGAATGCCCTCCCTCTGCACATCCGCCAAGCTAAGCTCTCTTCCTCCCTTCAAAGCCCTACTTAGAGCTCACCTCCTCCAGGAGGCCTTCCCAGACTGAGCCCCCTCCTTCGTCTCCCCCTCCTCTCCCACCTATCCCCCCGCCCTACCTCCTTCCCCTCCCCACAGCACCTGTATATATGTTTGCACAGATTTATTACTCTATTTTACTTGTACATATTTACTATTCTATTGATTTCATTTTGTTAATATGTTTTCTTTTGTTGTCTGTCTCCCCCTTCTAGACTGTGAGCCTGCTGTTGGGTAGGGACCATCTCTATGTGTTGCCAACTTGTATTTCCAAAGCGCTTAGTACAGTGCTCTGCATACAGAAAGCACTCAATAAATATGATTGAATGAATGAATGAATGAATAATAAGGGGCAAGGTGATGGAGAGCTCTGAAGCCAGTAGTGAGGAGTTTTTGTTCGATAGGGAGGTTGATAGGCAACCACTGGAGATTTTTGAGGATGGGTAAGACATGTCCTGAGCATTTCTGCAGAAAAATAATCACTCTTGGTGTCGTGGTTTGGGGTGAATATAAAAGTGCTTAAGTGGTACAAATCCAAGTGCCCAGGGGATGAAGAAGAGAGGTCAAGAACTTATAGTGGTTTTCCATCCACCTCCGCATCAAACCAAAACTCCTTACCGTAGACATTACTCTATGCACTCAATCACTTGTCCCCTCCTACCTTAACTCCCTGGTTTCCTACTACAGCCCAGTGCACACACATCACTCCTCCGATGCCAACTTATTCATTGTACCTTAATCTAGTCTATCTGGCCTCCAACCCCTCACCCAACCTGGAAGGCTCTCCCTCTTCACATACATCACTCTCCACAGCTTCAAAGCCTTAATAATAGCACATCTCCTTCAAGAGACCTTTCCCAACTAAACCATCATTTTCTTTTCTCCCAACCCCTCAGCCCCCCCACTACCTTTTTTTGTACTTGTTAAGAGTTTACTATGTCTCAGGTATTATACTAAGTATTGGGGCAGGTATAAGGTAATCTGTTTAGACATACTCCCTGTCACACATAGGGCTCTCAATCTTAATCCCTATTTCACAGTTAACTGAGGTAACCAAGGCACAGAAAGTTGTGACCTGTTTAGATCACATGGCAGGCAAGTGGTGGCAGCGTGGCTCAGTGGAAAGAACCCGGGCTTGGGAGTCTGAGGTCATGGGTTTTAATCCCTGCTCTGCTACTTGTCAGCTGTGTGACCGTGGGCAAGTCAATTGACTTCTCTGTGCCTCAGTTCCCTCATCTGTAAAATGGGGATTAAGACTGTGAGACCCATGTGGGACAACCTAATAATCTTGTATCCTCCCCAGCGCTTAGAACAGTGCTTTGCACATAGTAAGAGCTTAATAAAATGCCATCATTATTATTAGAGAAGCAGCATGGCTCAGTGGAAAGAGCACGTGCTTGAGAGTCAGAGGTCATGGGTTCAAATCCCAGCTCTGCCAGTTGTCAGCTGTGTGACTTTGGGCAAGTCACTTAACTTCTCTGTGCCTCAGTTCCCTTATCTGTAAAATGGGGATGAAGACTCTGAGCCCCATGTGGGACAATCTGATCATCTTGTATCCTCCCCAGTGCTCAGAACAGTGCTTTCCACATAGTAAGTGCTTAACAAATGCCATCATTATCATCTTCCACTAGATCATGCTGCATCATGTCACCTTTACACTGGATTTACAGTCTTTATTCACCCTTCTTCAGCCCCACAGCTGTAATTACATATCTGTAATTTAGTTATTTTTATTAATGTCTTTCTGCCTTTCCCTCTAGACTGAAAGCTCATTAAGTGCAGTGAATGTGTCTATCAACTCTGCCATAATATTGTCTCCCAAGTGTTTCATTACAGTGCTCGGCACACAGTAAGTGCTCAATAAACACAATTGATAGGTTGATTGAGGAAATTAGGAGTTAGTCAAGCATGGTCTCTTGAAGAAGTTTTGATTTTTGTAGTGCTTTCAAGATGGGCAGAGAAATGGTATGTCATATATGAAGAGGAAGGATGTTCCAGGACAGGAACAAGGATATAGGCAAGTGTTGGTGGTGGAATAGATGATGGAGCAAAGCGAGCAGACTGGGTTGTTATATACAGGAAATCAGACACAGACTAGGTGTACCTCTGTTTCAGAGGCAGAAAGAAAGGTATTGTTGCTGAGCAGCCCTGAGTAAGTAGGGCTCAACATATATTTTGGAACAAAAGAGAGAAGTCTTTGATTTAGGAGTGTGTGAAGTACATGCTTTATTGCCTTTCTTTTTTTTTAACATGGCATACTGAGAAATAACAAATAAATACCACATTATTAAAAAGAGAGTCCCCAAGTTTCTAATGATTGCTATAAGAACTTCATGTATAGAAAATCAGCTGTTCTTCAACTGTAGAGAAAGAGTGTAACTTAATGGGAAGGGACTGGTCCTGGAAGTCAGAGGACCTGGGTTCTAATTCTTACCAATCTGCTGCGCAACTTGGCAAGATACTTAACTTTCCTTTGCCTCAGTACCTCATCTGTAAAATGAAGATAAAAGAAAGAATCCTTCCCTTCCACCTTGTTGTTTTTTCAAAAAATATGTAAAAAGTATTTGTTAAGAGCTTTGTTTACGCTAGGCACTGTATTAAACACTGGAGCTCTCAATATTAATTCCCATTTCATAGAAATGGTAACTAAGGCACACATAATTGTCCAAGGTCACACAGCACATAAGTAGCAAAGAATTCAGGTACTATAGCTCCCAGTCCTGTGCTCTATCCACTACTGCTTCCCATCTTGGATAGTGAGCCCTTTGTGAGATATGAACTGTATCTGATGGGACTGAATTATATCTATCCCATCTTGGATAGTGAGCCCTTTGTGAGATATGAACTGTATCTGATGGGACTGAATTATATCTATCCCAGTGCTTACTTATTATTCCATGGTTAGCACATAATAAACATACCACAGTGATCTCTTAGGATGTGACAGAAAGCATGCAAGCGAACTAAGTGTGCAAGGATAAAAAAAATTAGCAGGACTAAAACACATGTAATACTCACCACCTCCTTTATGATTTAATTTTTATTAAATTTTTATGTCTTAGATTTTTGACCAGTGAGAGGATGAGTATGAATTTTAGCGAAATATCATGAGCACTTGGACCAGGGTGATTATTGGATGGAAGGTAGGGAAGGGATCCAGGAAAGTGTGATGGAAGGAAAGCCGACAGGAATTAGGGAACATGTCTACTATCACTGTTATATTGTACTCTTCCAAGTGGTTAGTACAGTGTTCTGCATACAGTAAGCATTCAATAAATATGATTGATTGATTAATATGATTAAATGTGAGTGTTTAAAAAGAATGAGTCAAAGAGTAAAATGATGATAGTGGGTTTATGAAGCATGATGGGAAGATTAAATGAAGAAGTGAATTTTACACATATTCGGGTTTAAAGAGCTGACAGGACATATTGTTATTCATGTCTGGAAGCCAACCAGAAATGCAAGACTGCTGTGGCAGTGAGCGCTTGAAATAAGCAAGTTAGATTTACAGGTTACATCTTGCATATAAATGGCAACTGAAGTCAGAAATGAAGGAGGTCCTTGAGAGACCAAGGATGAGTGAATGGAGAAGTAGGAGGAGAACCAGGAGAAAGCTGGGTTATTAAAGCCTATGTTGGACAATGACTCTGGGATAAGGAATAGTCAACAATATCAAGGATTGTGGATTAAGGATGATACGATAAAGCAGAGCCCATTAGATTTGGCAAGGAGCAGGTTTAACCAAGGAAGTTGCTGAAAACCATCACCTCTAATCTTGTCAGATTTAACTTCTCCAGGTTAGAACTCTTGAGACCAAGGAGAAGGGAGAGTGGAAGCACCATAATTTATAGACTTCTCCCATGGAACTTCTTTTTGACTCAGGGTTTTGGTTGACACTGCACATCTAACCCACACCTTTAGCCTCAATCTCTGGTTCTGGAGAAAATTATGGTATTTGCCAAGGGTTTACTATGTGCCAGACCCATAGTGACTTGCCCAAGGTCACACAGCAAACAAGTGGTGGAACTGGGATTAGAACCCATGGCCTTTTAACTCCCAGGTCCAGGCTCAAACCACTATGCCATACTGCTTCTCAGATCTCTTAGGAGATCTGTCCTAAGAGATGTTGGAACTACCACATAGGTACCAGCATTCTGGGGTTTTCAATCAATTAATCAATGATATTTACTGAGCACTTACTGTGAACAGAGTACTGCACTTAGAGCTTATGCCATCAAGACCCAGAAGAGAGCTGGCACCAAGAGTGTAAAGATTTTTGTGACTGACACACTTGTGATTTTCAAATTCCATTTTCCCCTCTGAATTGCTTGGAGAAGAGGTTCACAAAACATGGGACTCTGCCCAGTGGCCCCATTGTCCTTCCTGTCATGCTACGAATGCAATGCAGAGAAGCTACGACAGCTGGTTTCAAATCTGGCTGCTGAACAGAATAAATGAAAATGTTCGAGTGAACATCTTTTTCAAGTGGCGTGTCTTCATATTCGATTAAAATGGCTGGGTTGATTATACAACATAGCTAACATTTGGGCACCAATAGAAGCAATAAGATACTGTGGGCTGCCTCCTAGGTGCCAGCTGTTAAGAGGTTTGAAAATGCTGCAAGCGTAACACATTGAGCAGCTCCCAGCATCTAGCATGTCCATCATATTATTTCCTCTCCTCCTATCCTTTCAGACACTTGGATTTAGCCACTGGGGAAGAAGCCCTTAGGAAGTGCAGGATTGGAAGTACAATGGCCCAGCTGAAAAAACATAAGCCTGAGAGTTAGGAGATCTGTATTCTAATTCCAGCTCTTATTGTCTGCGGTGGGATCTTACCTGCCCTGTGTTTCAGATTCCTCATAAGTAAAATGGGAATTAGATACCTATTCTCCCTTCCCCTTAGACTGGGAGATCTGTATGAGGCAGGTATTCTTTCATTCATTCAATCATATTTATTGAGCACTTAATGTGTACAGAGTACTGTACTAAGTGCTTGGAAAGTACAATACAGCAATAGAGAGAGACAATCCCTGCCCACAATGGGCTTACTGTCCAGAAGCAGGAAGACAGACATCAAAGCAAGTAAATAGGCATCAATATAAATAAATTATGGATATATACATATATACATTAGTGTTGTGGGTGAGGAAGGGGGCAAGAGAAAGGGAGCAAGTCAAGGTGATGCAGAAGGGAGGGGGAGCTGAGGAAAAGGGGACTAAGTCTAGGAAGACCTCTTGGAGGAGGTACGCCTTCAGTAGGGCTTTCAAGTGGGGAAAAGTGATTGGCAGATTTGAAGAGGGAGGCTCAGGCCAGAGGTAGGATGTGGTTCAGGGGTTGGAGGTGAGACAAATGAGATCGAAACCCAATCTAAGAAAGCTATTGCAGGCATGTGAAAGGACCCTACAATTGTTTTGTGATTGATGGCTAGTGCTAGATAGTGTGATGGATAGAATGACATATATATGTTATATACATATATGTATATATCTGCTCTTCAGATTGAAACTTCATTCTCTTGATGTAAACATGTTACCCAAACCTGATTTACTCAATTGGTGATGGGTAAGGAGTGAAACATGATTCTCCTTGAAATCTGACAGGAGTAATCCTATTATTGTGGGAAAAAAATCAAGGCAAGAAGTGAACCTGAACATTTTAGGAAATGGAAAAGAGATTTCCTGAAGAACAGAAGTTTCAGTGTTGGGTGAGATCAGGAGACATGTGGTCCTTAAAGCCCTACTTACCCCATCTCAGCAGTCTATGAGTAATATGAGGAAATATAGTGACCTTCAGAGATTCAACTTTCTGAAAAAAAGTCATTCTATTATCGTAGGATTTTATTATTAAAAATATTTGTGGCATTTAAGTGTTACTATTTACCAGGCACTGTACAGAGTGCTGGGGTGGATAAAAGCAAATAGGGTTGGAACACAGTCCCTGTTCCACATGAGGCTCACAGTCTCAAGTCCCATTTTTACAAATGATGCAACTGAGGCACACAGAAGTGAAGTGACTTGACCAAGGTCACACAGTAGACCAGTGGCAGAGTAAGGATTAGAACCCATGACCTCTGATTCCCAGGCCATACTCTATCCACTACACCATGCTGCTTCTCTAGTGTTCTAGTGTTTAATCCAGACAAGTGCTGAACATTCATACAATTTGCTTGCAAAATTTACATGAAGCACTTACATCCACAGCATCAAGCCTGAAATTTCAATAGCTCTTGAAAGAGTGGCATTTTGAGATCCTTGTGTGTGGTAAGAAAGAGGTTCCTTGAACTGCCCCTTCCCTGGATCAAGCCTTAAAGGTGTATAGTCCAGGACCAAATATTATCTGAGCTTGATGCTTGATAATCCACTTTATTAGGTCAGGGAGTAGAAAGGCAGAGGGCTCTACAACTCACAGGATATAAGGAACACTATTTTCTCCTGCTTCTCCTCATTATCTCTCTGACTGTTCCTTCTCAGTCTCTTCATCACCCTCTTCTGCCTCCAATCCCCTATAATCTGGAGATCTTTCAAGGTTCATTTCTGGGTGTGCTTTTATTCTCCATGTATATCCACTCCCTTGGAGCACTCATTCATTGTTATGACTTCAATTGCCATATCTAAGTACAGGACATCCGAATCTACTTCTCCAGCTCCAAGCTCTCTTCTCTGACATCTTGCATTTCCTCTTTCCTCAGACATCCATACTGTTGCCAACTTGTACTTCCCAAGCGCTTAGTACAGTGCTCTGCACACAGTAAGCGCTCAATAAATACGATTGAATGAATGAATGAATGAATTGTGTGTCACATGGATACCTCACAGTTAATATTTCCAAAACAGAACACCTTGTCTTCCCACCCAATCCTCTTAATTACTCAACTTTCCCATCACTGTAGACAACACCATCACCCTCCCTTTTCATTAGCCCATAACCTTGGTATTATTTTTGATTCCCTTTATTCATTCAGCCTGCATATACACCAAATCCTGTCAGACTTACCTTCTAGGGTGACTGACACTGAAGCTGGGGGTTATGTGGCTCAAATATAAATTTATATAGTGTGGCATATCCCAACTGTCTGCATGGGGTGAGAAGTCAGTTACTGGCAGTAGAACAGCAATGAATAAAATTAAAGGAGAATGGGATTAGGACATTTAGGGAATTTACAAGCACAGTGAAGAAAAGACCACAGACTGCCACGATTGCCAGGAAGACCATTGATGATGGCAATATTAGGGGTGATAAGAACCTCCTCCACTTCTCTGGACAATCAAATAGAAGTTATCCCCAAACACAGGTCATACTAACTGATCTATGACCTTTTAACAAGGACATCTTGATATATAAGAACACCACTTAAGAATTCCCGAGACCAACCAGAGTGACCTCAGAAGTAGTGAAGCCCACATTCAGGATGGAGCAGAGAAGGGACAAAGGATTTTGGAAGTGGTAAAAGAGAGTTCAGAGGGCTTCTCAGATTAAAGCACCCCCCTTTCCTATTCTTCCACTCTCTTCTGCTTCACACTGACTTGTTCCCTTTGTTCTTCCCTCCTCCCATCCCCGCAGCACTTATGCACGTATCTGTAATTTATTTATTTGTATTGATGTCTACCTCCCCCTCTCTAGACTACGCATAAGGCAGAAACTCCTCACCCTTGTCTTCAAGGCTCTCCATCACCTCGCCCCCTCCTACCTCATCTCCCTTCTCTCCTTCTACAGCCCAGCCCGCACCCTCCACTCCTCTGCCACTAATCTCCTCACTGTGCCTCGTTCTTGCCTGTCCCGCCGTCGACCCCCGGCCCACGTCATCCCCATGGCCTGGAATGCCCTCCCTCCACACATCCACCAAGCTAGCTCTCTTTCTCCCTTCAAGGCCCTACTGAGAGCTCCCCTCCTCCAGGAGGCCTTCCCAGACTGAGCCCCCTCCATCACCCCTGCCTTACCTCCTTCCCTTCCCCACAGCACCTGTATATATGTATATATGTTTGTACGTATTTATTACTCTATTTTACTTGTACATAACTATTCTATTTATTTTATTTTGTAAATATGTTTTGTTTTGTCCTCTGTCTCCCCCTTCTAGACTGTGAGCCCACTGTTGGGTAGGGACCGTCTCTGTATGTTGCCAACTTGTACTTCCCAAGCGCTTAGTACAGTGCTCTGCACACAGTAAGTGCTCAATAAATATGATTGATTGATTGATTAGACTGTAAGCTCAATTTGGGCAGGGAATGTGTTTATTGTTGTATTGTACTCTCCCATGCACTTAGTACGGTGCTCTGTACACAATGATTGCTCAATAAGTACAATTTAATGAATGAATGAATAATTTTCGCTCTGTGGGCCGGGCTCTGTTTACCAAGGCCCACTGATCTGTACACCAATGCAGGGTGTAATGCAGTGCCACTGGTTATAGATCTCTTGACACATCTTCTCGTTTTCTTGGATTGCTAATCATACCAGGCTGATGGGTGTTTTTCACCCTTTTCTTTTGTGTGGGGGGAAGTTTCTTTTACAGGAATCCTGGTATGTTGTCAATGGGAGGCGATTGTCAGGAACACTAGTTTCATAGCTTTTCTAGAATCCTCACCTCTCTCTCCTTCCAAATTGTTACCATTAAGAACTTGTCATATGTCTTGTTGACTACTGCATCAGCCTTGCTGCTAAACTCCCTCTCATACATACTACACTCTGTCTGAAACATTCTGCACATGTCTACCTGCTCCTCAAAAACTTCCAGTGGTGGCCCATCCATCTCCACCTCAAACAGAAACTCCTCAAATTTCAGAAAGGCTTTGAAGAGGGACGGAGTTGAGGTCTGGTGGATTTGACAGGGTAGGGAGTCCCCCGCAAGAGAACGGGTGTTAATGATTGGTCAGATGTATGAAAATTAAGAATAGGAATTAGAGAAGCAGCGTGGCTCAGCGGCAAGAGACTGGGCTTTGGAGTCAGAGGTCATGGGTTCAAATCCCAGCTCCACCAATTGTCAGCTGTGTGACTTTGGTCGTCACTTCACTTCTCTGGGCCTCAGTTCCCTCATCTGTAAAATGGGGATTAAGACAGTAAACCCCAAGTGGGACAACCTGATCACCTTGTATCCTATCCAGTGCTTAGAACAGTGCTTTGCACATAGTAAGCACTTAACAAATGCCATCATTATTTTAGGATACACTGAGAAGGTAAGATGGGATGAATGGGGAGTGTGAGCTGGGTGTAGTAGGAAAAGAGAATAGGTAAGAGGGAGAGAACTGTTGCCCTGTCTTAGAGCACTCCCGATCAGGAGTTTCTGTTTGTTCATATGTATGGGGAGGAAAGAGGGATCTAGAAACGTTGTGGAGGAAACTTGGGTAGATTTAACCTCAGACTGAATGTGTGAGCTGAAGAAGATTAAGGAGTCGAGGGCAATGACAAGGCTGTATATTGTAGACAGTGAGGGTCGTGGTGTTTGTGAGGTAAAAGTAAGGTGGAAGAAGTGGCAGGAAAGCAGAGGAATTCAGTTTGGGATACAGAGTGTAAGAAGGAGGCACAATATCCATTTAGAAATGTCCTGGAGCCAAGAAGAAATGTAAGATTGCAAATGTGTGACAATGTGAGAGCTTAAAAAGATAATTTCAAATCTGTGAACTCTGGAAACAGGAAGGATAGTGGCATTGTCAACTATCTCCATTTAAACAATAGAGCTAAATTACACAGTTATGTATCCCCACAAAGACTACAGGCAAATTTGAGTGCTACATAGAAGAATTAGTTAGGAATCCCCCTTTTAGACTGTGAGCCCACTGTTGGGTAGGGACTGTCTCTATGTGATGCCAATTTGTACTTCCCAAGCGCTTAGTACAGTGCTCTGCACATAGTAAGCGCTCAATAAATACGATTGATTGATTGATTGAATCAGCGCATTAAGTGATAATGACATGCAGGCATCATTCCTAGAAAAGTGGACTTTCAACTACATAGTTGGCAGTAAAATTATAAATGTTTATATGTAGAAAGAAAAGTGGAAGAGTTGGAATGTTTATAACTAAAGGGAATGGCTAAAGTGTGTTGGGTGTTATAGTAATTATGATTAATATAATTATTAAAAATAAAAATACTAACTGAAACAGAACATCTCTTCTAACTTCCCCATTTAAAAGGACTGCAGTGGAATAATTAGTAACTTTTATATATAGAATACACACATAATGCTCAGAGAATACAGTTTATCATAATCTGGATTTTAAAAAGATTTAATTGTGAAAAAGGACTTCAAGGAAAGCAATGACGAATTCAACACTAAGATAATTAAAAGCTATAATGAAAATTTATTTTTTTCCTCTTTTTGCGACCTTACTACTACCTAGGAATTACCAGGCTAATGATTCATCTAAAAATAGACCCAAATTACCAGCTATTCTTTGAATAATTTTATTTAACACAAGAAAATATTAATGTAGCAGGAATATGAACTAATGAATTTGCAGGTATTTCTGGGTCCTACTGGGGTTCCCCCAGCTCCTCTTTCAGCCAGAAAATTTTAAAGTTCACTGGAAAAAATTCTCAGGGAAACCACGTATTTCTCCCAGAATCTGAGATCCTTCTGGATTTTTCTCTTCCCAGAAGAGAAGTCCATTATCCAAAGTCCGAAACCCATCTAAGCAGTATTGCTTAGTGGATAGAGCACAGGCTTAGGAGTCAGAAAACCTGGGTTCTAATCCTGGCTCTGCTACATGTCTGCTGAGTGATCTTGGAGAAGTCACTTATCTTCTCTGGGCCTCAGTTACCTCATCTGTAAAACAGGGATTAAGACTGTTAGCCCCATGTGGGATAGGACTGTGTCCAACCTGATCAACTTGAATCTATCCCAGCATTTAGAACAGTTCTGGGCACATAGTAAGTGCTTAATATGTGCCATTATCATTATTATTATTATTATCACCATCACCATTATTATTGTTATCTCTAGATTCCTGTCCCTCTCTCAGGATCACACCTGCAAAGTTTCCAGTAATCTACCAGTCTTGGATATGGGAGGGAGAGTCAAGCAGAGGCATACCCATTTCATTTCTTTGTACATAGTAAGCACTTAAATACCATCATCATTATCATCATCATTTCTGGCTTGGACAGTGGCTACCAAGTGACAGGCAATCTGCTACAAGTCAAAACTTACCTGTGCTGGGCAGCAGCAGCACGGAAGAGAGTTGAGGGCAGAGACTCAAGTTTACTGCGTGGAAGAAGGCAATGGTAAGCCACGTCCATATTTTTACCAAGGAAACTCTATGGATAAACTACCAGAACGATTGCAGATGGAGAGTGGGGCATTCTAGGAGATATGTGTCCATGGAGTTGCTATGGGTCAGGGACAACTCCATAGCATAAGACAAGACATGACAAGATTTTGGAGAGCCCACAGCAAGCCACTGTATAAGTGACTGTTATTGATCCCATGAAACAACTACAAAGAAGAAATTTGTGAAAGAACTAGGCTGCTCTACCCCAGGACATGTCGTTGAGGGCCTGTGGGGTGGGGCACAAAGGGAAGTGTGGCCTTCTCTTCCTGCTTTACCTAGTAATGGGCCTGCACCAATCAACAGCTGCCATGGAGAGCCACTGCAACACCTAAGGCAGATAAAAGGTGGTCGCTTTGAATCACCAAGCAGAGAAGTAGCCTTGCACCAGTGGTCCGTGCTGCCAGCACAGACTGAGGCGCAACAGAGTCGAGTCACTAGGAACTTCTCCAAACCTGCTGACATGAGATTAGCAGGACAGGCTACCTCAACTGCCAGACAGGTAGAGGAATCTTGTTGGAGTGGGTGTGAGTGAGTGTATATGTGTTACTCGCCTACACGTGGGAAAAAATTTAATCAATCAATCAATCGTATTTATTGAGCGCTTACTGTGTGCAGAGCACTGTACTAAGCACTTGGGAAGTACAAGTTGGCAACATATAGAGACAGTCCCTACCCAACAGTGGGCTCACAGTCTAGAAGTAAAACTTGGCACGGTAACCTAGGTGGTTTGACTATTCACTTGTCATGGAGTGCCTGGTCTACAAAATTGCTGGTCCAAATGAACCATGGGTCGTGACAAAGATTCCTGTCACCAACATCACTTGACTGTCCATATTAGCTTCTCCCTCCAGGAAAGTGTAACATATTGTACATAACATGCCTCTTCCACGAACCTGAGTCCTTACTACACAAAAGACTCTGGTCAGTCTTTAAATGGTTTAAGATATGTATAAACAATTTCACATAAGTGTAAATGATTCTTGATAATGGTAACTACATAAAATGGAAAATCTATTACACATTCATAGCCCCAGTCTTTTGGTCCCATAGTGTACAGAGATCCAACAGAGGTTCAGACTAGCTATTTGAAAAACCTCAATATTCGATAAAAGCATTTTCCTTTTTTCCTCTCTCCTGACTAGCTTCCACCCTGTTTCCCTCATTAGGATTCTCTCTTTTTGCCTAGGAGGATATATTTGATATCTAATGAAAATTATATTATCTCATAATTGTGTCTATCTTGTAAATGAGATTTCCCAGGAGAAACACTCAAGGTAAACAAGATCTTCCTGAATCCACTGTGTTGCTTAATGTGGAAGTAAACATATTCCCTTTAAATGGTGAAGACTTTTCTGTTCCCACAGAACTTCACATTATGTGGGAACCTGATATTGATAGTAGTAGTATAGGAGTAGTAGTAGTACTGTACTCTCCCAAGCACTTAGTACAATGTTCTGCACATAGTAAGTGCTCAGTACATACTATTGATTGGCTGATAGTAGTAGTAGGAACACAGTAGTGGAATTGGTAGCAGCAGTAGGTAGAGTAACATTTACTGAACTCCCACTTGTTGAAGTGAGCGATATTAAGCACTTGAAAAGTATAAAATAAATGACACATTTTCAACCAATAGTATGTCTGCACTCCAATAGCAATGTACTTCTACATAATGCTTTTCTCCCCTAGTTTGGATTTGGGGAGCAAGCTTTACATGCCAATTGAGCAAACTTCTAGCAAAACATGGTTCCCTTTTTCCCAGATAATGTTTAAATCCTGTTTTCCCTAAATCCCTGTTTTTTCTCTTTATTTCTCCAATCTATGCATGAAATCAAATTTAGGGTGATATCAAACTTGGGTTGACCCGCCACATTTACTATGGTAGAAAGTTTAGTGAAATCTCTGATAGCCGGTGATTAACCGTGTAAGGTATGGTAAAAATGAAAGCTAAGGGGGATGCATTACTCTTCTTGGGTTTCTTTTTTCGATGGTCTGGGCACAAATTCCAGATATTCTACTATTACTCCTGATTACTTCTCAGACATCATCAAAGCATTCTTACTAAATTATGCCTCAATGTACCATATGAAAACCCAGTGTGAGCTGAAATAATATTTTCAGTTCCTAAAGTGGTTTTGTTATTCTGAGAGTAGCTTATCATAATCATTATCTTACTCATCATCATCATCAGCACCATCATCATTATTATCATCAGTATTCATTAAGAACCTACAATGTGCAGAGCACTGTACTAGGTGTCACAGAGCATACAGTAAATGTAGAAGACAATCCCTGCCCTTGCTAATATTTCAGATCATTAAATGAAATTCACAGTATTAGTTTTTGTACATACCTTTGGGTATTTTCCAGTTCCAGTTCTTAATAGTAAGAACTAGTGTAGGCCTAGCCACAGTCCTCCTATACATGTAGTTAGTAAGTAAATCCACATAAATATGTGTAGATGAGAAAACAGGTATTCAGGTTTCTTGAGGCTTTTTCTGTGACTATCAGAGCAAGTTAGTGGCAAATTAAGAAAAACAGTACCCAATGATCAGTTTGGTTTCTCTGAAGGATTGCCAGTTTCAGAAAAGCTATTGGAAAAACGGACAATAATTCTGAATTTAGGAGTTGTGACTTTCCTCAGTTCTTGGTCATAATTATTTCATCTCAAATTGATTAATAAGACTAGAAAAAATTAATCATTCTGAGTTATACTGCTTTTCTTCTTTATTGTTCTAAGTATATTTGTGATTATTAATGAAATATATCTAGTTTGTGTGAGGAAGTAACCTTTTATAATCCTAATAATAATAATGATTGCGGTATTTGTTAAGCGCTTACAATACATCAGGCAATGCACTAAGCTCTGGGGTAGATACAAGATAATTGATTTGGATACAGTCCCTGTCCCACAAAAGGCTCTTGGTCTTAATCCCCATTATGCAGATGAGGTAACTGAGGCACAGAGAATGAATTGACTTGTCCAAGATCACACAGCAATGTGGCAGAGCCGGGATTAGAACCCAGTATTTTCTGACTCCCAGGCACAAGCTCTATCCATTAGGCCATGCTGGCAACATTAATTGGTAATTGATGTTAACCAATAAATTGCCTATATTCAGAGATTTAATGAATTTTTGACTTCTCTTGGGTCATCCTTGAGTGGTAACATATATGTTGTGTCAAAAACAACATTAGAAATTTTGTCAGAAAATTATATTGCTCTGCATGTAAAGAGGATTTCAATAAGTTCATATATTATTGTGTTATAAAAATTGTTATATTCATTTTATTTGTGTCAAAACTGGTTATCCCTAGATGGTTTCAATTAAGGTGTCATTAGAAATAGGAGTCCCTCTACCCACATGATAATACACAACCTTACAATACAGGCAAATGCACTAGAATATACTCACACTTTGCACTGCCTTCACTAGTTAATTGGCATTTTATCTTATTCAAGGCAAATGAGGAAGAGCTGATCAATGGAATACAGTCAGTCAGCCTCAAAGCTTGAGTTCTTATCAGAGCTCATTCCATTTTAGATTGCCTCAAACCACTTGGTCTTATTCTTAGACTAAAAATAATCACGATAGTAAAATGTAGAGACTAGATTAAATGAGAGGCAGCATGGCTTAGTGGAAAGAGCCCGGGCTTGGAAGTCAGAGGTCATGGGTTCTAATCCCTGCTCCCCCACATGTCTGCTGTGTGACCTTGGGCAAGTCATTAACTTCTCGGAGCCTCAGTTACCTCACCTGTAAAATGGGGATTAAGACTGTGAGCCCCACACGGGACAACTTAATCACCTTGTATCCTCCCGAGGACTTAGAACAGTGCTTTGCACATAGTAAGTACTTAACAAATGCCATCATTATGATTATTAGATTAATTTGGCATATTCCACTTTATCCAGGGTCAGTTTGCCCCAGCACAAGGACTTCAGCCTTTAATAATGATGATGATGATGATAATAATAATAATGATAATGTTTGTTAATCATATATTATGTGCCAAGCATCATGGTGACCATGGGGTAGGAACAAGATAATCAGATTAGATACAGGTCAGTTTCTATGAGGTCATTCACTATCTGTTCATTTTTCATTACTGTATCCCTTGATTTGTACCTTGTCCTATCACCCCAGAATATAAATCAGTGTTTCTGTGTCCATCTGCATCTTGATTAGTGTCTCATCTCTGTAAGAATTGTTCTGCTGCTATTGACTATATCCTTTCTTAGCCATCTCTACTCACACTCTGGCCTATTATGAATATGTGCCAGACAAGTATGAAGAGGAATAATCCAGGCTGGAATTAATGGTATTTTATGTCCTTTAATTTGATTTCTATTCTCGTATATTTTATGACAAGGTAATCTAATTTATTGAATCAGGACATTAACTTATCACCTCTAAATACGTAGAAGGAATTTTTTTCCAAGACTTAAAATTCACAGTAAGGTAAGAGGGACTGTGACCTTTATGAGTATAATTGAAAGAGTCTTATTCCTTTGAAACTTCAGCATAAACTACTGCAGGAGTCAGGACACCAAATTAGTATTCTCATCCACTATGGCAAAGTCTGTATTCCTTAGGAAGATATAGATAGTTAAAATACTGTAATTTTTTTTACTGTGTCTACCGCCACTCTACTCCACTCTAGTACTCTATACTCACTCACTCCACTACATTCTCCCAACCATCAATAATACAGTGTGCTGCTTAGAGTAAGCATTCAATTGAGATAGTTTGATTGATTGAAACTATTTTAATTAAATTCTCACTAAAATATATTTCTACCAGGTTTTCTAAAGGTTTTTTATGGAAAAAAAGTTTAAATTTTTGTACATGTATGTTGGTAATGCTGTTGAGAAGCTGTGTGACCCAATGGAAAGACCATAGGCCTAGGAGTCAGAGACCTGAGTTCTAATCCCAGAACCACTGATTGTCTTCTATCTGACCTTGGGCAAATCATTTAACTTCTCTGTGCCTCAGTTACATCATCTGCCCACTCTTACCTGACCTTACCTCTCTTCTTCTACCACCCAGCCTGCATACTTCGCTCTTCTGGGGCTAACCTTCTCACTATGTCTCTATCTCGCCTGTCTTGCTGCTGACCCCTGGCCCACATCCTACCTCTGGCCTGGAACACCCTCTTTCCTCAAATCCACCAAACAATTACTCTCCTCGCCTTCAAAGCCTTACTGAAGGCACATCTCCTCCAAGAGCCCTTCCCAGACTAAGCCCCACTTTTCCTCATCTCCTACTCCCTTCTGCATCACCCTGACTTGCTCCCTTTGCTCTTCCCTCCCTCCCAACTCCATAACCCTTACGCATATATCTGTAATTGTATTTATTTGTATTGATATCTGTTTAGTTGTATTGATGTCTGTCTCCCCCGGCTCCTTGACTGTGAGCTTGCTGTGGGCTGGAATTATCACTCTTTATTGTTTCCCAAGTGCTCAGTACTTGGGAAAGCACATAGTAAGCGCTTAGTAAATATGATTGAATGAATGAATGAATGAGGGACATGGACAGTGTCCAACATGATTATCTTGTATTTACCACAGTGCTTAGTATAGAGCCTGGCACATAATAAGCACTTAACAAATACCATAAAAAAAACGCAAAACAAAAACAACTAGTGTATCTTTTATTTTGTCTTAAATGAGGGTAAATTTAGTAAGGTAAGGGTCTTCCTAAAATAAGCTAATTAAATGGTTTCATCATAATTTAATTTTAGTTTTTAATATACTTTTATTAATGCTTAAATATTTTGCCTCTAGAGGACAGACTTATATCCACAAATCTTGAACAGTCCTATTAATAAAGAATAAGCAGTGAAGCAGAGAAGCACTGTGGCTCAGTGGAAAGAGCATAGGCTTGGGAGTCAGAGGTCATGGGTTCAAATCTCTGCTCTGCCAGTTATTAGCTGTGTGACTTTGGGCAAGTCACTTAACTTCTCTACGTCTCAGTTACCTCATCTGTAAAATGGGGATTAAGACTGTGAGCCCCATGTGGGACAACCTGATTACCTTGTATCCCCCACAGTCTTAGAACAGTGCTTGGCACATAGTAAGTGAATGAAACATCTGACATTATTTTTTAAAATGTTTCCAAAATCTTCACTTGAATTATATATTTTGTTAGACTACTGATAGAGATTGAGATTTAATTTCTCAGAATCTCTAACACTGACAGAGCATGAATTGCCTGAGGAATGAGTTAATGAGAATTCTTTTTCTAGTCTCTAAGTTGAATACTCCCCCATATTCAATACTCAATGTAAATTATTGTAGGAATATCCAGATGCATATAGGCACGTGAGAAATTTAAATTTTATACTTTAACATTTTGTTTTCACTATAAAGTTATTAAATATGGTGTCATTAAACAAATCTGAGTTTCTCTGCATGTAGGATATGATTTATGCTGAGAAACGTTAACTATTGTCATTTCATGGGCCGAGTAAGGTAGATTTGACAGGTTACACATCCATTGCTATTACTGAACTTCATATAAACAAAGCAATTACAAATGCGAGATTCAAGATGATGCATTAACCAAGCAAGTAAAGATCTGACTGAGATGGAACAAAATGATCTTGAATTTTCAAGGACATAATAGAATGGCAACTAGGGAAGAAATGACTAGGCAAAAGTAATGAAAAAGACATCTGAAAACAGAGCAGGGACAGGATAGGCACATGAGAGTGACAGGGCAAGAAGCCTAAAGAAAAGCTGAGGATTAACCAAGTTAAATTCAAAGCAAATTCTCAAGATATAGTTGAATTTGCTGGATTTTATAAATCTGACTTGTCCCTAGATGGTTTAACAAGACATCATTAGAAATGACAATCCCTCTACACAGATGGTAATAAACATCTTTGTTCTGTAAATACAGTAGACTACTGATAGGCATTATGGTGCCCTAAAAGGTTAATGGACACATGAACTAGACTGTAAGCTTATGGTGGGCAGGGGATGTCACTGTTTATTGTTTTATTGTATTTTCCCAAGCACTTAGTTCAGTGCTCTGCACAAAGTAAGCACTCAATAAATGTGACTGAATGAATTAATTGAATGAATGAATGAACACAGTCTCCTTGGAAGCAAATGAGGAAGGAACACATAGAAAGAGCTGATCAACAGTACAAAAGTCATTAATACGCCTCAAAGTCTGAGTTCTAACCAGCATAAATTCCATTTTATATTTCCTTAGAACACTTGGTCATGATTCTTAGAGTCTGAAAACAATCAAGTTGCAAAATATTAGATTAATTAATTAATTAATTAATTAGATTAATTAATTAGTGCCTTATTAGAAACTAAATTCATTTGATTTTCTTCACCCCAGTCAAATTTGCCAGTCTACCTATCACTTAAGATGTCCAGTGCACCAGAACCTCAGCCTCTTTAAAGTCATTCACTACCATTACTCTATTCCACTTGAGCCTTTACCCCTCTATTGTCGAGTTTCTCCCCTCCAGTCCATAAGATCGTCCTGGGCACGGTTTGTGTCTACCAACTCTTGAACTGTATTCTCTGACGTGATCTGCACACAGTAAGCACTCAATACCATTAATTGATTGACAGATTGATAAATCTTGTACGTCACAGCACCCCAACATCTCAGCGTATAGGCCTGTGTCTCTGTCAATCTACATCTTTGTGTCTCTCCTCTGTGTGATTTTTAAAAAAATGGATATAAAACTGTGTATATAGCCATATGTCTACCATAGCAGGCACCCACCCATATGTGGCTGTCCCATACATGAGGAAATACTATGGCCTATCCTTCAATTGTTCTTAATTATGCTGTCTGTTTCTTCCCTTAATATTTCCAGATGAACGGTATTGAAAGGATTAGGGAATGCTTGAATGATGACATTTCAACTTCACACCATCTTGTGAAAGAGGATTGATCTTTCTCAATGAATGATGCAATGCTGCAGGGAGTGGTTTTATATTTTAAAGAGATTTTCCAGAGGAATCCAGAAGGGAGTAAGAAGGAAGTGTAGTTTTCTCTCTTCATAGTAGGGTCATCACTATAATTCTAGGAGAATAGTTCAGGGGAATGTCCTCTCCCACAAAAAATGGTAATGAGAAGTAAAATGTTTTGTTTCAGTATCATGCAGAGAAATGAAAGAAAAAAAAAAAGAACAGCATGAATTCCATTTCTCTTCCCACGTGTTTCTCTACCTAAAAAGACTTTATATATTGGAAACAATGCACTAGGAATTTGAAATTTAATTAATAGATACCAAAGGACATTGATATTTAGGAAACAGAGAAATATTATTTTTCTTATGTTATGGGAAAAAAAATTCCCTGAAACTACATATTCTAAATGAAGAAAAATTTTCAGGGAAATCTATATGTCCATAAAGATATAGATGTAGGTATGTTGATATGGCTATAGTTAGCTATACGCATGAATATATATATACATATATATATACGTGTATTTACATAATATGAAAGCAGAAAACACATAAAATTACATTTCAATATTCTTTTATGGTCATCTCAGATTAAAAATTTGTTCATTCTGGATGTATAAGCAGGGTGATATTTCCACGTTTGAATTGTATTAATAGTTCTATTATTGAGAAGCAGCCTGTTCCTGGGAAAGATCCTTTAATACATTTTGTGACTTTGCTTTCTACTGGGGAAATTGGGATTTAAAAGTCAATTTACTTTACATTTATAGAGTGATATGAAAGCTAATTGGTGTAAAAATGCCTGAAATTTAACAAGTGAGTCACTTTATAGATATTAGATACTAGTATTACATTCATCTTCTCTTTCACATAATTAAAGGTTGTTTCATAAACAATACCCATCCTGCAGATTGTGAAATTGTTACACTCTACTTAAGATTCAAGATCCTTTAATGTTTCATTTTCAATCTCCTTCATGGGCTCCTCCTCCCCCTTCCATCCCCTTACTGTAGGGGTTCTTCAAGGGTGAGTTCTTGGTCCCCTTCTGTTCTCCATTTATACTCACTACTTTGGTGAACTCATTTGCTCCCACAGCTTCAACTATCATCTCTACTCTGATGACACCCAAATCTACATCTCCACCCCTGTTCTCTCTCCCTCCATCCAGGCTCATATCTCCTCCTGCCTTCAGGACATCTCCACCTGGATGTCTGCCTGCCATCTAAAACTCAACATGTCCAAGACTGAGCTTCTTATCTTCCCTCACAAACCCTGAACTGTTCCTGACATTCCCATCACTCTGGATGGCATTCTTCCCATATCACAAGCCCATAACTTAGGGGTCATCCCTGACTCTGCTCTTTCATTCACCCCAAATATCCAATCCATCACCAAAACCTGCCGGTCTCACCTCCACAACATTTCCAAGATCCACCCTTTCCTCTCCATCCAAACCACTACCTTGCTGGTTCAATCTCTCATCCTATCCCGACTGGAATACTGCATCAGCCTCCTTTCTGATCTCCCATCCTCCTGTCTCTCCCCACTTCAGTCTATAGGCACTCCATTTTATCACACAGAAACCATTTTTACAAGTGACCATCGTTTGACCCCATGAACAACATAGAAGGAGGAATTTGGGAAAGAACCGATAACCCAGAACCAATAGAACCAATAACGGAGAACTGATAACATTGAGGAGGCACTGAATTGTCTTGCCGTTGAGTAAAAGGAGGACTGCTGGAGGTACATGAGATAAGCTACCTTGCAAAAACACCCCACGGGGTGGGCACGAGGGGAGGGCTAGCCGTCTCCCCTGACTTTACCTGGGCACTGTTTTGAGACAGCAGGCAAGTCAAAGCAGCAAATCAGGACCTGCTGTGATCCCTCTGACAACCAACATGAGTGGACAAAAAGCTGGGAGAGGCAGTGACCAACCAAAAAGAAGAGAGCAAGGAGAGCAAGTGCACGCCGAACAAAGGGTCTGAACAACTGAAGAAGGTCATCATGAGCTAGAGAATCTGACCCTGGGTGGCGGCAAAGACCACCTGGGCCGAGATGCCTACGGCACAACCACCAAGAACCACCTAAACATTTGCAATAGGATGACGTGCTGTGAGCAGCCAGACTCCTCGAACTCCTCCAATGTGAAACCATCTCCATGACCTTGGAGAAAACATTCAGACAGGGTTGGGGGTGGGGGTGGGGGTGTGTGTATGCATTTACTCCTTCAGTTAGATTGAGAATTGAATGAAGCTTTCCACTACATACCATGGTGGTTTGGTTTCAGTGTGGTTTGACTTGTCATTGAGTGCCTGACGGGGTGAGACAGTACGAGGGATGGACTTACAGAGTAATTGCCTGGCAGTGTGAGATGGGCTTATGACAGTATCTACCTAGCACTCATTTTAACACATCACAGGCACAATTACTATTTATATAACTCAGATATAAGAGATAGAAGAGCAGAATAACCTAAAAGCACAAGCCTGGGAGTCAGAGGACCTAAGTTGTATCCCTGTGATCTAAATTACTTGCCTTGTGTGACTTTGGACAATAGTAATGATAATAATGGTAATTGTATTTATTAAGCACTTACTATGTACTGTACTATGTGCTGGGGTAGATACAAGCAAATTGGATTGGGCACTGTCCCTGTCCCACATGGGGCTCAGAGTCTCAATCCCCATTTTATAGATGAGATAAATGAGGCATAGAGAAGTAAAGTGACTTGCCCAAGATCACAAAGAAGCATGACCTAGTGGATAGAACACAAGCCAAGGAGACAGAAGGACAAGGAGACAGGAGGACCTGGGTTCTAATCCTGCCTCTGCCACTTGTAAAATGGGGATTAAGACTTCAATAATAATGATAATAATAATAATGGTATTTACTAAGCACTTACTATGTGCCAGGCACTGTTCTTTAAGACTGGCTGAGTGGAAAGAGCATGGACCTAGAGATCATAAGACTTGGGTTCTAATTCTAGCTCCACTGCATGTATGCTGTGTGATTTGGGAAAGTCATCCAACTTCTAGGTGCCTCAGTTACTTCATCATCTATAAAATGGGAATTCAATACCTGCTCAATACCTGTTCTCTCTTCTATGTAGATTGTGAGTTCTTGTGGGATAGGGAATGTGACTGACCTGACTATCTTGTATCTTCCCCAGTGCTTAGAACAGTGTTTGACTCATAATAAGTGCTCAACAAATACCATTATTATCATTATGTACATGGACTGTGTCCAACCCAACCATTTTGAATCTACCCCAGTGCTTACTACAGTGCCTGGCACATAGAAAGCATTTCCAAAGTCAGGTGGATTTTTCTTACCTTATAATTCCCCATAGTCCTTCACATCAAATACTGCCATCATTATCTTCATCAATGGAATTTATGGAATTTATCCCTCCTACCATTCCTTTCCAAACTCCTTGAATGAGTTGTCTACACGCGCTGCCTAGAATTCCTCAACAACAACTCTCTCCTCGACCCCCTCCAGTCTGGCTTCCGTCCCCTTCATTCCACGGAAACTGCCCTCTCAAAGGTCACCAATGACCTCCTGCTTGCCAAATCCAACGGCTCATACTCTGTCCTAATCCTCCTCGACCTCTCAGCTGCCTTTGACACTGTGGACCACCCCCTTCTCCTCAACACGCTATCTGACCTTGGCTTTACAGACTCCGTCCTCTCCTGGTTCTCCTCTTATCTCTCCGGTCATTCTTTCTCAGTCTCTTTTGCAGGCTCCTCCTCCCCCTCCCATCCTCTTCATGTGGGGGTTCCCCAAGGTTCAGTGCTTGGTCCCCTTCTGTTCTCAATCTACACGCACTCCCTTGGTGACCTCATTCGCTCCCACGGCTTCAACTATCATCTCTACGCTGATGACATCCAGATCTACATCTCTGCCCCTGCTCTCTCCCCCTCCCTCCAGGCTCGCATCTCCTCCTGCCTTCAGGACATCTCCATCTGGATGTCTGCCCGCCACCTAAAGCTCAACATGTCGAAGACTGAGCTCCTTGTCTTCCCTCCCAAACCTTGTCCTCTCCCTGACTTTCCCATCTCTGTTGACGGCACTACCATCCTTCCCGTCTCACAAGCCCGCAAACTTGGTGTCATCCTTGACTCCGCTCTCTCATTCACCCCTCACATCCAAGCCGTCACCAAAACCTGCCGGTCTCAGCTCCGCAACATTGCCAAGATCCGCCCTTTCCTCTCCATCCAAACTGCTACCCTGCTCATTCAAGCTCTCATCCTATCCCGTCTGGACTACTGCACCAGCCTTCTCTCTGATCTCCCATCCTTGTGTCTCTCTCCACTTCAATCCATACTTCATGCTGCTGCCCGGATTATCTTTGTCCAGAAACGCTCTGGGCATATTACTCCCCTCCTCAAAAACCTCCAATGGCTACCAATCAATCTGCGCATCAGGCAGAAACTCCTCACCCTGGGCTTCAAGGCTCTCCATCACCTCGCCCCCTCCTACCTCACCTCCCTTCTCTCCTTCTACTGCCCAGCCCGCACCCTCCGCTCCTCTACCGCTAATCTCCTCACCGTACCTCGTTCTCGCCTGTCCCGCCGTCGACCCCCGGCCCACGTCATCCCCCGGGCCTGGAATGCCCTCCCTCTGCCCCTCCGCCAAGCTAGCTCTCTTCCTCCCTTCAAGGCCCTGCTGAGAGCTCACCTCCTCCAGGAGGCTTTCCCAGACTGAGCCCCTTCCTTCCTCTCCCCCTCGTCCCCCTCTCCATCCCCCCATCTTACCTCCTTCCCTTCCCCACAGCACCTGTATATATGTATATATGGTTGTATATATGGTTCCCCCTTTTAGACTGTGAGCCCACTGTTGGGTAGGGACTGTCTCTATGTGTTGCCAATTTGTACTTCCCAAGCGCTTAGTACAGTGCTCTGCACATAGTAAGCGCTCAATAAATACGATTGATTGATTGATTGATTGTACATATTTATTACTCTATTTATTTATTTTACTTGTACATTTCTATCCTATTTATTTTATATATGTTTGGTTTTGTTCTCTGTCTCCCCCTTTTAGACTGTGAGCCCACTGTTGGGTAGGGACTGTCTCTATGTGTTGCCAATTTGTACTTCCCAAGCGCTTAGTACAGTGCTCTGCACATAGTAAGTGCTCAATAAATACGATTGATTGATTGATTGATTATTGAGCACTTACTGTGTGCAGAGCACTGTATTGAGAAACAATATGGCATAGTGGATACAGCATGGGCCTGGGAGTCAGAAGGTCATGAGTTCTAATTCCAGCTCTGGCTCTTGTCTGCTGTGTGATCTTGGGAAAGTCACTTCACTACTCAGTTACTTCAGCTGCAAAATGGGGATTGAGACTGTGAGCCCCATGTGGGACAGGGACAGTGCCCAATCCGATTTGCTCATATCTACCCCAGCTTAGTATAGTGCCTATCTCACAGTAAGCATTTAACAAATACTTTAATTATTCATTATTATTACAAAGAGCTTGGGGGGAGAGTAGGGACAGACTAGTCCCCTTTCACAGAAAAGGAAACTGAGACACAGAGAGTTTGAGCGACTTGCCCATCTGGATTCTTCTGACTTCCAACCCCAACATCCTTTCCATTTGGCCACACTTACTCCCCTTTTCTAGGTATTCTCACAGATAAATCACCTGCTGGCCTTTTCGTGTAAATTTTAGCTTACTGAAGAACGGAAAACAAGTTGTAAATATGAAAAATTTTGTCCAATATCCACCCTACATAGATTAGAAAAATAAATGAAAACCATATGACAGCTCATGCTTGGAAAGTCTTAACTTCACCAGTCACACTTGTCTCATTTTCCTCATCTGTAAAATGGGGATTCAATATCTGTTCTCCCTCCTAGTGAGACTATGATCTGCAGTAATCAGTCAATCAATCAATCAATCGTATTTATTGAGCGCTTACTGTGTGCAGAGCACTGTACTAAGCGCTTGGGAAGTACAAGTTGGCAACACATAGAGACAGTCCCTGCCCAACAGTGGGCTCACAGTCTAGAAGGGGAAGACAGAACAAAAAACATATTAAAATAAAATAAATAGAATAGATATGTACAAGTAAAATAAATAAATAAATAGAGTAATAAATATGTACAAACATAGATACATATATACAGCTGCTCTGGGGAAGGGAAGGAGGTAAGGCAGGGGGGATGGAGAGGGGCAGGAGGGGAAGAGGAAGGAGGGGGCCCAGTCTGGGAAGGCCTCCTGGAGGAGGTGAGCTCTCAGTAGGGCCTTGAAGGGAGGAAGAGAGCTACCTTGGCAGATGTGGGGAGGGAGGGCATTCCAGGCTAGGGGAAGGATGTGGGCCAGGGGTCGATGGTGGGACAGGCAAGAACGAGGCACGGTGAGGACATTAGTGGTAGAGGAGTGGAGGGTGTGGGCTGGGCTGTAGAACAAGAGAAGGGAGGTGAGGTAGGAGGGGGTGAGGTGATGGAGAGCCTTGAAGCCGAGGGTGAGGAGTTTCTGCCTGATGCGTAGGTTGATTGGTAGCCACTGGAGATTTATGAGGAGAGGACAAGACAAGGGGACATTAGGGACAAGAACTCTGTCCAATCTGACTATCTTGAATCTATCCCAGCACTTATTATGATATTTAGCTCACAGTAAATCTTAATAAATACCAAATATTATTATTAAATTGCAAGGCTCTGAAAAAATGCATAAATTAATTTTAATGACCATTATACAGGAAAGATTCCCAAGATGAACCTGAGAGTTTAAGGCCTATGAGTCTTCTTTGTCTGGAGGATTAGTCATTCATTCATTCAATTGTATTTGAGTGCTTACTGTATGCAGAGCACTATACTAAGCACTTGGGAGAGTACAATATAATAATTAGCAGATGCATTCCCTTCCAGAACGAGCTTACAGTCTAGAGAGGGAAACAGACATTAATATAAATAAATAAATTGCAGATGTGTATATAGGTGCTGGGAGGGGGGATGACTAATGGAAGCAAGTCAGGGTAATGTAGAAGGGGGTGGGAGAAAAGGAAAGGAGGGGTTAGTCAGGGAAGGTCTCTTGGAGGAGATGTGCCTTCAGTAATCTTTGAAGTGGGAGAGAGTACTTGTCTGCCAGATTTGTGGAGGGAGGACACTTAGACAAGACAAGGACGTGGACCAGAGGTCAGTGGCAAGATAGTTGAGATCAAGGTACAGTGAGAGGTTAGTATTAGAGGAGCAAAGTGTGCAGGCTTGGTTGTAGAAGAAGAGTAGCAAGAGATAGGAGGGGACAAGGTGATGGAGTGTTTTAAAGCCAATGGTGAGGAGTTTTTGTTTGATGTGGAAGTGGATGGGCAACCACTGGAGGTTTTTTTTTTAAGAGTGAGGAAACTCACTCCTGAACATTTCTGTAGAAAAATGTTCCAGGCAGGAGAGTGACGTATGGACTCGAGTGGGGAGGTACAGGAGGCTGGGATGTCAGTAAGGAGGCTGATACAGTAATCAAAGCAGGATAGGATAGTGATTTTATTAATACGGTCACAATTTGGATGGAGAGAAAAGGGCAGATTAGCAAAGTTGTGAAGGTGGAATTAACAGGTTTCAGTGATGGATTGAATATATGGGTTGAATGAGAGAGAGGAGTGAAGGATGACACCAAGGTTATGGGCTTGTGAGACAAGAAGGATGGTGGTATCATGTACAGTGATGGGAAAGTCAAGGGGAGGACAGGGTTTTGGTGGGGACATAAAGAGTTCTGTTTTGGACATGTTAAGCTTGAGGTGATGAGGTCACCCATGTAGAGTTGTCTTGAAGGCAGGAGGAAATGTGAGACTGCAGAGAGGGAGAGGGATCAGGGCTGGAGATGGAGACTTAGACATCATTCGCATATAAGTGGTAGCTGAAGCCCTGGGAGCAAATGAGTTTTCTACGAGAGTGGGTATAAAATAGAGAATAGAAGGGGACCGAGAAATGAACCTTGAGGGAACCCCACAGTTAGGGAGGCAGAAGAGGAGCCCGCAAAAGAGATTGAGAATGAGTGGCCAGAGAGATAAGAGGAAAATCAGGAGAGGACATTGTCATTGAAGCCAAGATTGGATACAGTTTCCAGGAGAAGTGGGTGGTTGACAGTGTTGGATGCAGCTGAGTGGTTGAGGAGGATTAGGATGGAGTAGAGACCAGCAGATGTGGTGAGAAGATCATTAGTGATCTTTGAGAGGGTGATTTCAGCCAGCAGATTTGATGAGAGGGAGATCATTAGTGATCCTTGAGAGGGCGATTTCTTGGGAGTGAAATGGATGAAAATCAGATTGGGAGATGGTCAAGGAGAGAACTGGAGAAGAGGAACTTGAGACAGTGCATTTAAACAACTCTCTCAAAAGAGTTTGGAGAGGAATGGGAAGAGGAAAAATAGGATGATAACTGGAAGGAGTCCTGAGGTCAAGGGAGGGTGTTTTTAGGATAGAGGAGACATGGGCAAGTTTGAAAGCAGTGGAGAAGAAGTCTTTGGAGAGAGAATAGTTGAAGATGGCAGTTAGGGAGGGAAGAAAAGATGGGGCAAGGGTTTTGATAAGGTGCAGAAGAATGGATTTGGATGTGCAGGTTGAAGGGGCAGATTTTGAGAGAAGACAGGAGATCGCCTCTAGAGATAATGCGGGGAAAGATGGTAAAGTTGAAAAAGGGGCAGGAAGGTGGAGGGACTTGTTGGGGACCAGGGGAGATTTTAGGGAGATTATGCTTAATAGTGTCAATTTTTGCAATAAAGTATGTGGCCAGGTCATTAGGGGCAAGGGTTTTGGGGGTCGGGGATACAGGGGGCTTGAGGAGGGAGCTAGAAGTCTGGAACAAGTGGCAAGAATGATGAGCATAGGTGTCAATAAGAATGGAGAAATAATATTGCCAGGCAGAAGAAAGGGCATAGTTTAAGCACGCAAGGAGAAACTTGAGGTGTATGAAATGAGGTACAACCTAGATTTCTGCCAGCAGCACTATGCGGCTCATGTACAGTAGCAAAGGAGGTGGACTGTGCAGATCATCCAGGACTGAGGTTTAGTGGTACGAGTTTGACAGAGTTTGTTTTGTTGTCTGTCTCCCCCTTCTAGACTGTGAGCCCATTGTTGGGTAGGGACCGTCTCTATATGTTGCCAACTTGTACTTCCCAAGCGCTTAGTATAGTGCTCTATACACAGTAAGTGCTCAATAAATACTATTGAGAGAACAAAAGAATGAGTTTGTTGAGTTCAGCAGAGAGGGTGGTGTTAAGAGCGTCAATTATTAGTCATCAAGGAAAGGTAGTTTGAGTACAGAGGTGAATAGGGCATGATGAATTGAGAAAAGTGGTTTGGGTCAAAAAATCGGAGGTCTCCATAGGGAGACAGTGCAGATTTAAGGGGAGGAGATGTGTGAGGGAGAGAAGGCAGGTGAGAAAGTTGTGGTCAGATAGTGGGATATCAGAGCTGGTGAAGGTAGAGATTGTTCAGTTGGCTAGAGATGATGACATCGAGTGTGTGTCCAAGTTGGTGAGGGGATGAAGTGAGGTGGAGGGGAAGGTCAGCTGAGAAGTGATAGAAGGCAAGGCGGCGGAAGGGTCATTTGGAACATCTGTGTGGATATTAAATTCTCCAAGGATCAATAAAGACAAGGAGAGAGAAGGAATATGAAAAAGAGATGTACGTCTCCCCATTTGGCTGCATATCCCATGTGGGATGGGGATTGTATATGATCTGACTGTACTGTATTGACCCAAGTGCTTAGCATAGTGCTTGGCACAGAGTAAATAGTGGTCTGCAGGCCAAAGTAACTTACCAAACTCATTTTAGATCATAAGCCATAGTTTAAAATGTTTGTGTAGATCACATAAAATCATCTGATTCATGCTATTTTAAGATATTAAAACCTTACTTTATTCTCTTTTTCCTCTGAGACAATAATAGATAATTTTTTGCTTCATTCCTTTTCTAGATGCTAAATTTTATTTTGATGCAGACATTTGGGAAAAATTTCTTATTTAATGAATTATTCATGGAACAATTGTTTTGGGGTGCAATTGCTTGCAATACATGAAAATACATTATAATGAATAATTATATTTTTCCAACATAAGTATAATAACAGTGTATAATCCTGTATATTAGTACTTGAAAAAATGCTTCTCACACTGTAGCTAAACTCTATTTCAGTGAATTTTTATAGTTCTGTCTTTATAATGTCAAAGTGAAAGTGAACTTCAAATTATATTATAGAAATTATTCAGTTTTAAAAAGCAAATAAATGTTTTTAAAAATGGTACTTATTTCTATTGAACTAATTGCTTTATAGTATTTATTTTGTAGTTCAGTGTTCATAAGTTTCCATTACGTTGTGAAACTATGGACTTCAAAAATACTTTTAATTTACAGTGATGTTTATTACCTAGTAATCATTGAAAACTTGGTTTTCAAAGCATTTTTGAAATTATATATTCATCAAAATTCCATTCCATTCTTTTGTTTTAAATCTTCTCTTTCTTATACAATTTCACCTCTTTTACCATCATTATCACTTAAAGTAGATGTTCCAAATCTTATATTAAAAGAAAAATTGTATTATTCTCACCCAACTTTAAACTATTAAGACTTGAACTACCGCTTTAGCATACTTATTGTTGTACAATCACCTGTGAGTTAAAGTCTCCAAAAATGCCTAATATTCCTAAGGAGTAGACATCATAGGGTAAGAACCTGACAAATGTTTAAAAAAAATAGAATTAACTTAAATTAAAACAGATCAAAGTTGTCTTTTTTATGAGACTAGAAAAATGTAACATGGAAAACTGGTGACTATAAGTGCCTGGGCTCCTATGTCTCAAATCGCTAAAAGCATTTATTTTGACGGTTCAACTACTTCTAAAAGAAAGTGCTTTAAAAATGTTCAGCCTCTGTTCGCTATGTATTATCAATATGATCTGGAATTTACCTTAAAGAACAATTTAGTTTAAATACATTACTTAATAATGTCCGTGTACTCACATTTATGGCATCCGACTACAATTAGATAATTTTTTGCCCACAGTATTGTCCACAATTTTCATTGGAGTTTCACTTTCTGCCTGATAACACATAAAAAAAACCCCTCATTTCAAAGGTATTAAAAATTCACAGTTAGAAAGAAGTAGGTCTGGGTAAATGGTTTGGAAAAAATCCAAATCACATCATGCTTGAAAAGCACACAAAACAAAAATAATGAAAGAAATCATTTCTCCTGCTCTTTTAGCAGACTACATGCCCAGATTTATCTGACTGCCAAACCTGAACCTTTGGGGTGATTGAGCATTACTAAAGAAGTCTCTGGATTTGGGTCTGGCTGGCCTTTATGCCTGTGTATAATGCCAAAAAAAAGACATGTATGATGAATATGGGTTTCTGAAAACCGCTGAAATGGCATTACAAAGATTTTGTTCTAAGCTTTCCTTTATATGTGTTACGCCTGATTCATTGAACAACAAATCGAAACATTGTTGTTTATAATGTAACAGGAAATCCATAGAGGTCTTTGACTTCAAGAAGCAAATTGGCTACAAAAGAAAAACTTCCAGTGTACTAATGAGTTATCTAACATTTTTATTGCTAGAAGAAATTTTTTTCTAGTTTATCTTCAAAATGAATTCCTATATGAAAGGCACACATAGCTTAAGGCTAGGACTGCTAATTTTTAATTGACTGCAAGTCAATTGAAATATAAGATAGAGAGAATAAAATAAAATTTTATTTTTTACTTTCTCAACTTTGAACTTCAAAATAACAGAACTTGGCAGCTGAACTGTTCAAAACTAAAATATAAATGAGTGTTATTACTCTTTGAAGGACTTCACAAAACAGAAAAATTGATTGAATGACTTCTGCTGCCTTTAACGAAATTTTAGCATATAAAATCTTCCCAGAATAGCACTTAAATGAAATAT
This sequence comes from Tachyglossus aculeatus, assembly GCF_015852505.1. Lineage (NCBI taxonomy): Eukaryota > Metazoa > Chordata > Mammalia > Monotremata > Tachyglossidae > Tachyglossus > Tachyglossus aculeatus. The sequence goes on from NC_052067.1 coordinate 113,173,982, forward strand.
AACTCCACTTATTAAAATTACATCAAATTCTGGTACTGACATAAACATTTTAAATGGACATATTTTGGTATATATAATTCCATAAAGTAATTGTTCACAGGTTAGTAATGATCAGGGATAGAACAGACTGAGTTATTGATATTGATCTTTTCTTTCCCAAGGTCATGATGAGGAAAGGTTTCCTGGAAGGTAATTAATAGGAAAGGGGGAAGGAGTCAGGTTGTGGTAGTTCAGCAATAAAGCTAAAGATGGGGGTGTATTGTTTTCCTGTTTCTAGCTGTCCAGCCAATTAAGCTGGTCCTTTGATATCTGTTCCACCTCTTTCCAATTCAAAAATGGAATCAAGTGTTTGGAACCTGGATCAGTTTGCTCCATTACTTTCTTTATATCTTTAGGTCTCAGGTGAGTGTCCTCATAGGTTATTTTCATATCTCTCAGATCGCTTCTTCTTTTGTAAGCTCTTCCTCTGCCTCCCACCCTCTGCCATTAGGGATCCCTCAAGGCTCTGTTCAGGGACCCCTAATATTCTCCATGCACAGCCACTCCTTTGGATAACTCATTTGCTCCCATGGCTTAAATTTGCATAGCTACGTGGATGACTCCGAACACTACATCCCCAGCCCCAACCTCTCTCCTTTTCTGCTGTCATTCATTTTCTCCTGTCTTCAGGACAACTCTACAACCAGTTAAATTTATTGAGAGGTGACTGTGTTCAGAGCCCCATATTAAGTGCTCAGGAGAGTTTGATATAATCGAATTGATGGCTGTTACCCACCCACAATGCATTTGCTTGGAAATCCTGCCACCTCAAACTTTACTTGTCCAAAACAAAACTGCTCATCTTCCCACCCACACCCTGCCCTGCCCCTAACTTTCCCATCACTGTAGACCATACCACCATCCTCTCTGTCTCATAAACTTGGCTTTACCTATGACTCATACTTCTCATTCAACCCACAGATTCAACCTGTCACCAAATCCTGTCAGTTCTACCTTTACATTGCTAAAATCAACCCTTTCCTCTCCGACCAAACTGCTACTATTCTGATCCAATCACTTATCCTATTAAACCTTGACTACTGACGTCAATGCCTCCTGTCTCTCCCCACTCTAGTCCAACAGAGAAGAACTCTGTTGCATGGATCATTTTTTCCAAAACCCATTCAATCTTCATGTCTCTACTCCTCAAGAACCTCCATGGTTGCCCAGCCACCTTTACATCAGAAAGAAATTACTTAACATCTGTTTTAATTCACTTAATCAAATTGCCCCCTTACCTTACCTCACATCTCCTTTTACAGCCCAGCCTGCACACTTCGTTCATTTAGCATGAGATTGCTCACTGTACCCCAATTTCATCTATTTCACTACTGACCCTTTTCCCACATCCTTCCTCTGTCCTGGAACTCCCCTCTCCTCCATACACACCAGACTACCACTCTAATCACCTTCAGAGCATTATTAAGGTAACATCTTCGCCAAGAGGACTTCCCCAATTAAATCCTCTTTGTCCTAACTCCCTCTCCCTTCTGTGTCATCTATGTGCTTGGATCTATACCTTTTGGACATTTTGGACATTTGGTATTCACCACTCCCTCAGTCCCACGCACTTACATACAGATCTATAAATTATTTATTTATCTTATTGTTTTTGTCTTTCCCTTTAGTCTGTAAGCTCCTTGTTGGCAGGGAATGTCTCGACTCTGTTGTATTGCACTCTCTCATTAATAAATAATAATAATAATGGCATTTGTTAAGTGCCAAAGTGTACAAAGCACTGTTCTAAAGCACTGGGGAGGATACAAGATAACCAGATTGTCCCACGTGGGGCTGTCTTAATTCCCATTTTACAGATGAGGGAACTGAGGCACAGAGAAGTTAAGTGACTTGTCCAAGGTCACACAGCAGACAAGTGGCAGAGCCAGGATTAGAACTCATGACCTCTGACTCCCAAGCCCGGGCTTTTGCCACTGAGCCACGTTGCTTTAAGCCATGCTGTTTTTTATTGACTGATTCATAAAAAGGTTTGTGTGTGCTGTCATTTTTGGAGAATCATGGAATTCTTTTAAAATACCTTGAATTTCACTTAACCCCAGATTAGAAAAATGATGCCTTAAAGCTGCCAGATTTACATAACACAAAATCCAGATGCCTAGTTCATCCCATTGCAAAGTTGTCTATAGGTGACCATGTTATCAAAGAAAAGAAGAACTCTGGTGCTCAGAAAGTTAAATGTATTATTTTTCCAATTTCATAGTGTTCTCCTGTAAAATATCCATAATTTATTTTGAGGTCTGTCTCCTTTTCTGGATTATGAGCTCCTGGTGGGCAGGGAATTTGGCTAGCAACCCTGTTGTACTTTCCCTAGCCCTTGAAGAATAATAACTGCCCAATAAATATCACTGATTTGATTGAGTACAGAATCAAGAACTGATTGAGCATAAGGAAAATCTCTCCCAAGGAAAACGATTTTAATTTCAAATTGAACAAAATGGATTAAACTGGGGAGCCATGAATATTAAGATTCTCCTAGGTATCTACTATGCTTATTTAAAATTAGCATTCACAAAGTAAATGAAAGATGGTAGAAGTGATTGGAGACTCATGCAAGAATGTTGATAACAGGTGTTAGGGAAGGAGTTTTAGACTGTGAGCCCGCTGTTGGGTAGGGACTATCTCTATGTGCTGCCAACTTGTACTTCCCAAGAGCTTAGTACAGTGCTCTGCACACAGTAAGCGCTTAATAAATATGATTGATTGAGTGAAAACATAAGATATGATGAGAAGCTAGATCAATGCAGTAGTCTATATGAAGCTTGGAGAAGTAAATAAAGGAAGAGAGGGATGGGGTATGTTTTGATACAGAAAGAAAAACATAATAGTAGTAATAATAATTATTATTATGGTATTTAAGTGCTTACAGTGTGCCAGGCACTGTACTAAGAACTGGGATAGATACAAGTAAATCAGGTTGGATTCAGTCCCTGTCCCAAGTGGGGCTCACAGTCTCAATCCCCATTTTACAGATGAGGGAATTGAGCCCAGAGAAGTGAAATGACTTACCCAAGGTCACACAGCAAAGAAATAATGGAGCTGGGATTAGAAAATAGGTCCTTCTGACTCCTAGGCCTGGGCTATAGCCACTACACCAAGCAGCTTTTCAGCAACATGATGATAATATGGTAGCTCTTCCCTACCATTCCAGAGTAAGCTGATTTTTAAGTATTGGCAAAATAAGAGTTTATTAAAGTTGACACCCTAAGCATATTTGCATATAATCAATCTTATTTAGTGCTCTGCACACAGCAAAAGCTCAATAAATACGATTGAATGAATGAACATTTTCCCAGACCATAATGGGCTTACAGTCTACAGGGAGATACTGATATTCATATAAATAAATGACTTACAGATATGTGCTGTGGGGCTGAGCAGAGGGGTGAATAAATGGTGAAAATCCAAGTGCAAGGGTGATGCAGAAAGGACTGGGAGAAGAGGAAATAAGGGTTTAGTCAGAAAAGGCTTTTAAAGTGTGGAGAGTGATCATCTGTTGAATATGAAGGTGCCAGATGCAGGATGTAGGCAAGAGGAAGGCATCTAGTTAGACGAGAAGGTTCAGTGAGAAGGTTAGCACTGAAGGAGTGAACTGAACTGTGCAAGTAGAGTTGTAGTAGGAAATCAGAGAGGTAAGGTAGGGGGTAAAGTAATTGAGTACTTTAAAGTCTATGTTAAGGAATTTCTGTTAGATGTGGAGGTGGGTGGGTAACCCCTGGAGGTTATTGAGGAGTGGGGAATCATGGACTGAATGGTTTTGCAGAAAAATGATTGGGGAGGCAGAATGAAGTATTTATTGACTAGAGTGTGAAGAGACAGGAGGCAGGGAGGTCAGCAAGGAGGCCGAGGCAGCAGTCAGGGTAGAATAGGATGAGTGCTTAGATTAACATGCTAGCAGTTTGGATGGAGAGGAAAGGGCAGATTTTAGTGATGTTTTCAGGTTGAACTGTCAGGATTTGGTGACAGAATAAGTGGATTGAATGAGAGACATAAATTTAGGATAATGTCAAGGTTAAGGGCTTTTCAGACAAGACGGATGGTGATGCTGTCTACAGTGATGGGAAAGTCAGAAAGAGGGAAAGGGTTTGGATAGGGAGATAAGGACTTCTGTTTTGGACAAGTTAAGTTTGATGTGTCAGTGGAACATCCAAATACAGATGTCCTGAAAGCAGGAGGAAGTATGAGACTGCAGAGAAGGAGAGAAATCAAGGCTGGAGATGTAGAAATGGTAGTTGAAGCCATGAAAGCAAACAAGTTCACCAAGGAAATGGATAGTAGGTAGAGAACAGAAGGGAAGCCAAAACTGAATCCTGAGGGACTTCCACATTATGTAATCTGTAAAAGACCTGATAAAATTGTTGCAAGCCTCTGTACCTTCCTGAACTGGGAGAGCCTCAGGGACACGTAGTAATAATAATAATAATGGTATTTGTTAAGCTGGTGTTCTGTACTATGTACAAAGCACTGTTCTAAGCACTGGGAGGATGCAAGGTGATCATGTTGTCCCACATGGAGCTCACAGTCTTAATCTCCATTTTACAGATGAGGAAACTGAGGCACAGAGCAGTTACGTGACTTACCCAAAGTCACACAGCTGACAATTGGCAGAGCCGGGATTAGAACCCATGACTTCTGACTTCAAAGCCCGTGCTCTTTCCACTGAGCCATGCTGCTTCTATAGTAGAGTTCAAACCACACCTCTGATCACCAAGGTTTCTGTGAAAAGTTTTTTACTTAGTTTTACCAATGTGCAAGGGAGTGACACATACATACACTCTCTCACTCCACGACCTAAGGGTCCAAAACTAGACTGTGGTCAAACGAGCCCATTCTGCTAATCCTTCTTCTTTCTGCTTCCAAGTGCTGCTACCTTCTGCTGCCTTCAAGGGCTGCTCTTCTGCTGCTTCTGATGTTCTTGGTGTGCTTCCTTCTTGCTTCTCTGCATTCTTCTGTCCCTGTGCTGCCTCCAGATGCCCCCTTGCTATTCAAAGCAACCACCTTTTATCTGCCTTAGGCGTTGCTGCTGGGGCTGATGGGTTCAGGCCCGTTCCTGGGTAAAAACAGGAAGAGAAAGCCATGCCTCCCTCCATGATCCAGCCCTACAGGTCCACAATCACCTGCTTCAGATAGAGTGCCTCGGTGTCTCACGAGTCTCTTCCTTGTTGTTGTTGTTCATGGGGTCACAAACAATCATTAATAAGGTAGCTTGTTGTGGGCACACCACAAAAATCATATTGTCCTCAAAACAGCAATAGCAAAGAAAATGGAACATAAAGGGAACCCCAAACTGTTGTTCTTAGGCACAAAAGAAGGGATGAAGTTGAAGAACCAATCCAGAAGAGAGCAGAGGAAGCAGTAGGAAGGAACATGATGGCCTAGTGGATAGAGCACAAGATTGAGAGTCAGAGGACAAAGGTTCAAATTTCCGCTCTACCACTTCCCTGCTGTGTGGCCTTGGGAAAGTCACTTAAATTCTCTGTGCCTCCGTTCCTCATTTGCTAATAGGATTCAGTACCTGTTCTCCTACCTACTTAGACTGTGAGCCCCATATGATGGCCTCTACTCCATCCTAATCCTCCTAGATGTCTCAGCTGCCTTTGACACTGCAGACCTCCCCTATCTCCTTGAAATTTTATCCAATCTTGGTAGATTTACTGACACTGTCCTCCTTTGGTTCTTCTCCTATCTCTCTGACCACTCCTTCTCAGTTTATTTTACTGACTCCTTCTCTGCTTCCTACTCTATGACTGGAGGGGCCCCTCAATCCTCTGCTGCTCTCTTGCCCCTTCACCCACTCCCTTGGAGAACCCATTTGCTCCTATTACCATCTCTATGCAGATGATTCCCAAATATATATCTCCAGCCCTGATCTCACTTCTTCTCTGAAATGTCATGCTTCTTTTTGTCTTCAAGTCATACCTACTTGGATGTCCCCCGACATCTCAAATTAAACATGTCCAACACTGAACTCCTCTTCTTTCCACCCAAACCTTGTCCTCCCCCTGTCTTTCCCATCACTGTGGCAACACCACTATCCTCCCTATCTCAACAGTTTGTAACCTTGGCATTGTCCTCTACTCATCTTTCTCAATCCACCCACATATTCAATGTCACCAAATCCTGTTGGTTCCACCTTCACAACATTTCCAGTTATCCTTCATTTCCTCTCCATCCAAACTGCTACCATGTTGATCCAAGTATTTACCAAATCCCTCCTTAATTACTGCCTCTGTCTGCTCGCTGACCTCCTGGACTCCTGTCTTTCCCCATTCCAATTCATACTTCACTCTGTTGCACAGATCATTCACCAACAAAAAATATTCAGTCCATGTCTCTCCACTCTTCAAGAACCTCCAATGGCTGCCCATCCACCTCCATATCAAACAGAAACTCCTTACAACTGGCTTTAAACCACTCAGCTTACCACATCCTACTCACTTTACTGATCTCCCATTACAGCTCAGCCCTCACAATCCACAATGAGTAATTACACTGCATGCAGATTAAATTTGGAAAACAAGTGATGTTTTAGAAATGGCCTTTAATAATTTACTCTTTCAAATAGCCAGCTGGTGGGCTTAGAAGAATATCATCAATGGTATTTATTGAGCACTTATTGTGTGCATTCATTCAATCGTATTTACAGAACACTGTAGTAAGTGGTTGGGAGAGTACGATACAACGGAGTTGATAACATATCCCCTGCCCACAATATGCTTACAGTCTAAAGGAATCTACTTGGTTAAAATTAAAATTTGTTCACATTCATAAAAATAAATATTAAAAATCATAATTACAGCACTAATGAGACTCTTCCTAACATTTCTACTACTTTGCTGATAAAAGTTTTTCCTTTATATCTTGAAGAGGTGTGGATCAGTGGGCTCAATTTTAGCTTGAATTTACATCATCCAATGAAAAAGCTCATGTTAAAACTTTATCAATTATGAAATCTTAAGAGGCTGATAAAGTACACTTAGCTGGCTAAGTCATAAATTGAATTTGCAAAGCTGCATATAGAAAAGACACTTTAACAGAAAAATTTAAAATGTTACGAAATAACTAGAACTCCACACAATGTCGTAGTTTTCAAAATCTAATATTTAAAATATGTGCTTAGAATTTGAGTGTTGGATGTTCCAAGACAGAGAGCTATTTTTAAGACTGGGTAAAGAAATCTGTAAAGGAAGAAGATGGGATTAACCAAAAGAAAAGCAGATTGAAATGTCAGGTAATACCCCAGGTAAGTAATGACATTGCCATGGTTGAAGAACAATGTAAAACCATTTTGTACCTTGAAGTAGTACATTTTTTCCCATTTCATGAAAAAATAAGATACAAGCTTGAAAATTATTCAAAACATTTCATTTTAAATTAATACTTTGAACATTTTCTCAGGACTTTTTCTGTCTTTGGCTGTACCCTGGTGGGTGAAAGGTTGGTGGCAAGAGAGATGAGATTGAGGAACCTACAGTGAGCAGGCAAGGAACCAAGTGGGCAGGGTGGGTTGGACAAGAGGAGTCTTCTAGACTGCACCGTCTCTATATGTTGCCAACTTGTACTTCCCAAGTGCTTAGTAAGTGCTCTGCACACAGTAAGCACTCAATAAATACGATTGAATGAATGAATGAGTGAGCCAGGTGATGGGGTGGGGGCAGCAAGGTGATGGAGTGTGCTTGAAAGCCAATTCATTCATTCATTCAATCGTATTTCTTGAGCACTTACTGTGTGCAGAGCATGGTACCAAGCAATTGGAAAGTACAATTTGGCAGCAAATAGAGACAATCCCTACCCAATAATGGGATCACAGTCTAGGCATTCAGAGGTCATGGGTTCTAACCCCTGATCTGCCACTTTGGGCAAGTCACTTAACTTCTCTGTGCCTCAGTTACCTCATCTGTAAAATCGGGATTAAGACTGTGAGCCTACATGGGACAACCTGATTACCTTGTATCTAACCCTGTACTTAGAATAGTGCTTGGCACATAGTAAGCACTTAACAAATATCATCATTATTATTGGAAGCACAAAAGTCTTGTATGTGTATGTCAATAGACAACGAACACTGTTTCCTGTACTGTAATGCCCCAAGAATTTCACTCATTCATTCATTCAGTCGTATTTATTGAGTGCTTACTGTACTAAGCAGAGCACTGTACTAAGCGCTTGGGAAGTACAAGCTGGCAACATATAGAGATGGTCCCTACCCAACAACGGGCTCACAGTCTAGAAGGGGGAGACAGACAAAAAAACAAAACATGTGGACAGATGTCAAGTCATCAAAATAAATAGAAAAAAAGCTAGATGCACATCATTTACAAAATAAATACAATAGTAAATTTGTACAAGTAAAATAAATAGAGTAATAAATCTGTACCAACATATATACAGGTGCTGTGGGGAGGGGATCTCATCCTATTCCGAATGGATTACTGCATCAGCCTCCTCTCTGGTCTCCCATCCTCCTGTCTCTCCCCACTTCGATCTATACTTCACTCTGCTCTCCAGATCATCTTTGTGCAGAAACGCTCTGGGCATGTTACTCCCCTCCTCAAAAATCTCCAGTGGCTACCAATCAACCTACACATCAGGCAAAAACTCCTCACTCAGCTTCACGGCTCTCCATCACCTCGCCCCCTCCTACCTCACCTCCGTTCTTTCCTTTGACAGCCCAGCCTGCACCCTCCACTCCTTTGTCGCTAATCTCTTAACTGTGCCTCGTTCTCACCTGTCCCGCCGTCGACCTTGGGGACTTCAATATCCACATAGGTATCCTTGATGACCCTTCCCCTGCCTGCTTTCTATCACTCCTCAACACCACCGACCTACTGCTCCACCCCAACTCACCCACTCACCATACTGCACGCACACTCAACCTCATCATCTGTAGCCACCTCACAATCTCTATCCTCATCAATTCTGAAATCCATTTGACCACAACTTTCTCACCTGCTTCTCTCCCACACAGCTCCTCCCTGCAAATCTGTACTGATTCCCCACAGAGGCCTCCAATCTTTTGACCCCATCCAATTTTCATAACTCATCCTGCCCATTTAGCCTCCATTCCCAAACTATCTTCCCTTGATCACTAAACTGACACTCTCAACACCACCCTCTGTTCTGAACTCTATGCACTTGTTCCCCTATTTCTTTGTCAATCTCATACCACTAACCCACAGCCTGGATCACCCGCACAGTTTACCTCCTTTGCTCCTGTACATGAGCTGCAGAGCACTGCTGGCAGAAATCTAGATATGAGGCAGACCTTGCCCACTTCAAGTTCATCCTGATATGCATGCTTTAACTCTGCCCTCTCCTCTGCTCAGCGAAATAATTTCTCCATCCTTATTGACACTTAATAATAATAATGATAGCATTTATTAAGTGCTTACTATGTGCAAAGCACTGTTCTAAGCGCTGGGGGGTTACAAGGTGATCAGGTTGTCCCACGGGGGGCTCACAGTCTTCATCCCCATTTTACAGATGAGGGAACTGAGGCCCAGAGAAGTTAAGTGACTTGCCCAAAGTCACACAACTGACAGTTGGCGGAGCCGGGATTTGAACCCATGACCTCTGACTCCAAAGCTCGGGCTCTTTCCACTGAGCCACACTGCTTCTCTTGCAATGGGACACTTGTACCCATTGCCCTCATCAGTTGTAGCAGACATTGTAGTTCTTTCTAAAACCCACATCACCCTTGCCTCAGTTTCAAGAAAATTCAAAGACAAACCCTTAATGGGATTTGGGGGACTTGGGGGCAAACAAATCCTCAGAAAGCACAGGAGTAATAGTTTACAACATTCAATATTTTTCCCTGGGTCCCTCATCCAAAGAGAGCTAGTACAGAAATTGCCTTTGGATTAGTGAGGTGCTGCCTTCATTTCTGAGATCCTTGAGAAAAACTGCCTTCTGTCCAATAGCACCCGTGCCAGGCCCGGGGTGGGTTCTGACTGCTGTTCCAGCTGATTTCTCACAGCCCCTTCTTTGGATTAGGTAGAGTGTGGCCTAATTTATAAATTTCATGGAATAGCCATGCAATCGCCTTCTTGTTCTCAAACATTCCCATATTTCCATGAAGAGACATCTGACTGAACTCCCAGCCTATAAGATTTCTCAAGTTATAAATTCATGAGGTGGTATGGCATGGTGCAAGCCAATTTAATTGAGAGACTCCAAAGTGGTAACTCATACATTGTTCTGAACATTTTAAAACAACTTGTGTACTTTATAACTGAAATAATAGATGCCTTTCTTTCAGAATGTTTAAATTACGTTTGACCCCAATGCCTTATTTTCAAATTCCCTTCAGTGAGGCAAGTAACAGACTTTATCCAGACAAGTCAACTGAGACCAGTGTGTGGAATCAATCACTGTTATTTATTGAACCCATATTGTTTAGAGAGCATTGCACTAAGTGCTTAGTAGAGGATCATACAACAGGGTTGTCACACACGTTTTCTGTTCACAGGGACTTAGCAGAACCACATGGTGCCAGGTTGGATGGTCAACAGGCCATCCACCAATTCCTGGGTCCCATAACCTGCTTCTCCATAACACAACTGAAAGAGCAGGTCAGGACATTTTAACCTGGAAAAATGGATGAAATGATTTCTTGTTGAGAGTTAACAGCAGTAATTTTTGTTAGGGCTCAGTGCACACTGCCAGGGCCCAGTGGACAACATATGTGTTCCTTTTTCTTTCCCTGCATTGTCCAATAAATCTGAGTTAGGATGAAACTGGACAGATAACAAGAAACTTTAATTTAATTATGGCATTAAATGTCCCCAAGGATTTTATGATCTGTAAACGAAATAAATCTTGACAAATGAAATAATTTCCCGGCCAGACATCTGTCTCTTTCAACAAGACACATTTTAGCTGATACCTTTACAATATACAGAATTACAACTGTTTTACCACTATTTAATAGTATTTTGAGACTAGAACAATTATTATAGTTGAATCAGCAATATTTACTCCTATCTTCCAGAGTGAACCGATATTCATTTCTAAAATAAAAAATGTTGATACAGTTATCGGAAAGATGTGTTGAGCCCACAACAAGCTGCCTTATTAGTGACTGTTTGTGATACCACAAACAACAACAAGGAAGAGATTCACGAAGGCGCTAATGGGCTCTACTTCGAAGGCTGGTGGTTGCCAGTCTGGGGGGGGCGGGGAGCATCGAGGGAGGTGTGGCCTCTCCCTGTTCTACCAGGTAATGGGCCTGGACCGATCAATGACAGCTACATAGAGACAAGCTGCAACACCTACGGCAGATAAAAGGCAGTTGCTTTGAATCATGAGGGGGCACACAGAGCAAAAATCATGCAGAGAAACATTGAGGGAGAAGCAGAGAGAAACACAAAGAGAGAAGCAAGGCAAGAAAGCAACAGAAGCAGCAAGATAAGAAGGAAAGCACCCACAGAAGCACTCAGCAGGGGGAAGAACCTGGAGCAGAGCATGCAGAGAAAGGCCCCTGGAACAGAAGCATGCAGAAGCGAGCAACGAGAGAGAAGGAAGCAGGAGAAGCAGCAGAAGGCAGCAGCACTTGGAAGCAGAAAGAAGCATTGGCAAAATGGGTTCCCTTGACCAGCAGACTGTACCGGACACTTGGTGGAGTGGAACAAGTGAGATTTTGTATGTGTCACTCCCTTGCATGTTGGTAAAACTAAGTAAAAAACTTTCCACAGTAACCCTGGTGGCCGGTGGTGTGGTTTGACTCTACTATGTGTCACTGAGATTTCCCTGTTCCAGGAAAGTTATGGTTTTCCCTCAAACCAAAAATGAATTTGCAAAACAGTATCTGTTACCATAGTAATTTGATATTGGCTTATGAGTTGATTTAAACCACTTGGGTTTGTCCACAACATGTCGGCTTGGATTTTTGATAATGCCATGTGTGCTCTGTATGGCTTTTGATTGGCTTCGATTTAAAATTCACAGTTCTTCTTTAGAAAAGAAAATATGGCAAAATCAGAAACATGTGTTACATTTTTCTTCCACATCCCAAATCTAAACTCATTGTGGGCAAGGAATGTGTCCCTTTATTGTTACATTCTCCCAAGAACTTAGTGCAGTGCTTTACATGCAGAGAGCCCTCAAAAAATATGATTGAATGAGTGAATACTTTTTCCTCTGTATTCATAGAGTTATAGTTTTCAGTTGAGGTCCCTTGATAACAACAGGCAATTGGTAGATTTAATCAACACTATCCCAGGGAGTATAATATGTTTTATTTAAGTCTCTATCTCTTCTCTCATAACCAACTTATTTTTATTTTTCTTATAATGTCCTCTCATTGATAGGAGAGGAGAGAGATAGCTATGGATAGGAGAGAGAGAGAGAGAGGGAGGGATGGAGGGAGGGTGGGGCTGAAAGTAATCTAGAAACCATAATCAAACCAAGAGGTTTGAGAATGAATATGGGTTTTATGAAAGCTCATTACTAATTAACTGATAGGACAAGGAAATCTGAAATATTATCAATCAATCAATGGTATTTATTGGTATGCAGAGCATTGTACTATGCTATTGGTAGAGTATAAAGCATACTCCCTGCCCTAGAGGGGGAGACAGGCATTGTTTTAAATAAATTATGGATTTGTACATAAATGCTGTTGACATGAAAGAACGATGAATAGCAAGTGCCCAAAGAGTACAGATTCAATTGCATAGACAACACAGAAGGGAAAGGGAGCTAGGGAAAAGATGTCTTGATCAGGAAAGGCCTTGTGGAGGAGATATGACATTGGTAAGGCTTTGAAGGTACTAAAAATGGGAGCCTGGTATATAAAAAGAGGAAGGGAATTCCAGGCCAGAGGGAGGACATGGGAAAGAGGTAGGCAGTGAGATAGACAAAACTGGTGCTTGGTGAGCAGGCTGGAACTATAGTAGTGAAGTGTGCAGGCAAGGCTAGAGTAGGATATCAGTGAGGTGCATAGGAGGAGACACCACTGGAGTATCTTGAGGAGTGGAGACATGGTCTCAACTTTTTTTTTTTTAGAAAAATGATCCATGCAGGAGAGAAAGGAAATAGAAATATGCAGGAGGAAATCAACTGGAAGAACCCATGGGAGAAACCTGGAGCCAAAGAAGTAGTAACGTGCTCTAAATCTGTAGACTCTTGTCTGGATGGCTTGCCACTTTGCCCTTAAGGACACCCATAATCATTGCTTTTGCCATTTTCATTTCTGTTCATGACAAGTAGTGTTCTTAGTGGAAACGGTCCAGGCCTGGGAGTGAGAGGAGGTAGGTTCTAATCCCAGATCTTCCAATTGCTTTCAGTGTGACCACGGGTAAGTCACTTAACTTCTCTGTATCTCAGTTTCTTCAACTGTAAAATGGGGATTAAGTGCATGTTCTCCCTCCTACTTAGATTATGAGCACCATGTGGGTGTTGACTGTGTCCAACATTATTACCTTGTATCTATTTCAACACTCAGAACAGTGCCTGACACATCATTAAGTGCTTAACAAATATAGTAATAATAATATATGATATTGGAAGGGCATAATTGGGGCAAAACCTAACCAATAAAGCCTTTCCTTAGTCCAGGTTTGACAGTCCTGATGAAATTTGGATTCTAGTACAAGTGAACTCCAAATTTTAAGGGACACTTATTAGCGAGAGTTGGAATGGCTGATTTAATTGGCCTTGACTTTGCATGCAGCCAACAGAGGTTGCTATCATACTCAGTGCTTCTGGAGACATAGAAAACGATTTATAGTTCCAGAATGTATTGTTTTTCCATACTACGGAAAAACTTTAAATAATCTCCCAGGGAGTGAAAATAAGTCATCAAGCTCCATTCTAAATTAAATATCTATAATGCTGTTTTGATGTCCAACTTTTTGTGAGACCTAAACCTGCTATAGAAAATAACCAGATCCTAGAGCAGTTTTACCAGTACCACTTACTACTACACACAGCATCAAAAGGCAAGTTACAGTTATCAACAATGAAATTCTGGAACAATCATTTCCCAATAACAAGGTGATGCTCACAGCCACACATCTCCATTGGCCAATACTCTTGAGGGTAACAACAGCTCTGGTAAAGGAGGGCACACAGAAGTAGGGAAAACAGAATAATTTATATAAAGACAAACAATGCATCAAAATAATATATTTTGGGGAGATAATTGTAGCAGATAGACTCTAGCCCAATGGCTAGCAAACAGAAGAGGGATTCTTATTCTTGAGCAACAGCTTGACAAGAATAATCATCCTAAGAGGCAGACTGAAAGAGAGAGGAATCCTGTTTGGGATAAATCCATTAACATGGCAAGAATTTATGTTTAAGTGCAAATAATGTGAAAAGGACTGTCAAAATGGCTTTTAGTCTTTTCAGCCACACTCACACATATGAATAGGATTTATAATCAGTAGATTTATTTATGAAAATGAAGGACATATATACAGTCCACCTACATATGTTGCAGTCAACAGAGGTGACTGCCAAGTTTTCATCCAAGATGATCCCAAAGAATCTGATCTTTGGTGACCACCAAGGTGCCTGCAATTGTGTTAGACAGAAACTCTAAATTATGCTGACTGTTATCACTGAGGTTTTTTGGAGGCAGGAATTTTGAAATCTATCAAGATTAATTCCTGACCACTTGATAAGTTAGAAAGCTCACTCACTCACTCACAGGCTCTTGACATCAATGCAACAGCAGTGTAGGATTTTCAAATCTATGGAATATTCAAATTGCAGTCCTGAGCCTTACTGATAAGAGAAGTCTACTTTGGTAGGGATTTAAAGAAATATGGTAAAAGAGTAGTCAAAAAATATGTGGTTTAAAATAAAGAGAAAACCCTTTCCCATCTCCTCAATCCTAGTCAGAGCATCATTTCTTAACTCAGTTTTCCCAAGTTCAGTTTTTTAAAAAAAGGTACACACCTGAAAAACTACAAAAAATTCAAACTATGTAAGCCACAATTATCAGTCAAAAAATGAGTATGACTATATCCTGATTATTCCATTTGGACACAACATGTACATTAGGTCTTCCAGTAGTAAAACACTCTAAAAAATCCATTACAATGCTTCTGACAGTAAGTTCCTATGGAAAGATCATGGTTCTTTTAGTCATGGGAATCTGGTGTTGGTATGTTGTGTGATCTCAAGCCACGTACTCTTTCAGTGTCTCAGTTTTCTCATCTTTACAATGGGATAATCATGGCGTTCTACAGAGATGTTAAGAATAAAATGAGATAAGAATGTCTTTTGAAAAATAATTAAAATACCACAAAGATTCAAGCTATTCTTATTATAACTCCAGATGATAGATATTTCCCTGTTAAGGAATTTCTTATTTAATAAGGTATGTATCCTAGCATCCCATTGGGTAGCATAAAACTAAAGATCTGTGTACTATTGATTCCCTTTTCTCCTTGGAATATATCACTCTAGGCTGATAACTAGTCCTAAATGTATAAAATGTAATTAGTTTATTAATCAAGGTTTTCCATTTAAACCATTTATTGGCAGCTTCATGATAACTAATTGCCATTAAGAAATAAGAACCTTGGATTGGTAGAGATATCGTGTTTTTTAGTTTAGGTGAATGCTTCCATTCATAAAGCTGTCCTGTGAAATTCAAAGATAATTTATCAGTGTATGCCCGTGTGACATAAGAATGGTGCAGAATTATATCATCCATATTGTGAAATCACCCTCTTAAATCAATCAGTGACTTTTATTGAGTATTCACTGCCTGCAGATCACTCAACTAAGATCTAACATGATCCCTTCCCTTAAGGAGTGTAGTTCCATTATGCCACCTATAACCCCAGATGCCAATTCATTAACTCAGTCATATTCAGTGCTTACCGTGTGCAGAGCACTGTACGAAGCGCTTGCAAAGTACAATACAGCAATAGAGACAATCCCTATGTCAACTTTAGGCTCTTAATCTTATAAAGGCCTTTGACATAAGATAAATACCTCATTGACATTCATTTTACTGAATTTCATTCATTCAATCATATTTATTGAGAGCTTACTGTGTGCAGAGCACTGTACTAAGCACTTGGGATGGACAAGTTGGCAACATATAGAGAGGTCCCTACCCAACAGCGGGCTCACAGTCTAGAAGGGGAAGACAGACAACAAAACAAAACATATTAACAAAATAAACTAATAGAATAGTAAATATGTACAAGTAAAATAGAGTAATAAATCTGTACAAACATATATACAGGTGATGTGGGAAGGAGAAGGAGGTAGGGTAGGGGGGATGGGGAGGGGAAGAGGAAGGAGGGGGCTCAGTCTGGGAAGCCTCCTGGAGGAGGTGAGCTCTCAGTAGGGCTTTGAAGGGAAAGCTTGTTCCACAGGGGGCTCACAGTCTTAATCCCCATTTTACAGATGACAGAACGAGGCATAGTGAAGTGAAGTGACTTGCCCAAAGTCACACAGCTGACAAGTGGTGGAGCGGGAATTCTAACCCATGACCTCTAACTCCAAAGCCCGTGCTCTTTCCACTGAGCCATGCTGCTTCTCGAATGTTAACTGAATGCTGCTTATCAACCTTTACAAAACAGGTAATCTGTTTATTCAGTATTTTCTTATTAGTTTATGTAACTGTCACCTCTTGTATCAATAAATCAATAAATCATTCAATGGTATTTGAGTGCTTACTGTGTTCAGTGCACTGTTCTAAGCACTTGGGAAAGAAAAACATGATAGTGTTGGTAGATATGATCCCTGACCTCAAGAAGATTGACATTTTATATTGCTTGTCTTCCACTTAGGTTCTAAATTCCTAAAAGGCAAAGACTGTGTATTTTAATTCTAACACGTAATTCACTGCCCTGCACACAGTAGGTGCTCAATCAGTGCTGTTGATGAAAATAATTACTGTCTGTGAGACTGAACTTTTCCCTGGCTGTCTTGGTGTTTTTTCTGGTTTTGTTTTATTGTGTTTGAAATTTTGTAAATACTTCTTTAAATGTTTGTTCCACCCTTTGTGTTTGTAATCTATCATACCAAATTACTCCAGGGCAGCTGCTCAGAAATCCTGTTTTCATTTATTCTTACCACAATTTCCACTCAGAGACAACATGACATAAGAACTTATTTGGTGCCATAATCTAATTGTTTGTGGTCTTGTATTCTTTTCGATGAAACTTCTCTAGAAGTCATGCTATCTGTAGTAAATCCAGATATTACTATGAGCTCCATGTGGGACAAGGATTGTGTCTAATGAGCCCCATGTGGGAACAATGATTGTGTCCAATCTATCTTGTACCTACTAGAGCACTCAGTTTAGTGCTTGACACACAGCAAAAGCTTTACAAATGCCATTATTGTAGGCAGTGTGGACTAGGGAAAGATCATGGGACTGGAGTCCTGAGTCAGGAGTCCTGGCTTTCATTCAGATCAACCACTAACATGCTGCATGACTATAAGCAAGTCACTTTACCTCTATGAACTTCATTTTCCTCATTTGTAAAATAGGGGTAAGATATCTACTCTCCCTACTTAAAATTGTGAGCCCTCTGGGACAGGGACCATATCTGATCTGGCTCAAAGGAAGCATATAATAAATACAATGATTATTACTATAGAGATCCTCAGTTTGTTTGAATACTTGCTGTCATGTCTTTCAATCTCTTGGGTGACATTCTAGCCTTCCAGATTCTGCATTTTACTCTTTGTCAATCTAGACATGTCCTCCTCAACTAGGTAACAGAATTCAATTCTGGATTGTTATTGGAGATACATAGTTGGGAAAGCGCCCAAAGGTAGATTAGTACCTAAACTTAGTCTCCTTTGGTTAATTGTCAACCTGCAGCCTTTGCTGATTCTTAAACACCATGATCCTTTTTTGTTCGTCATTTTAGAATATATTCAACAACATAAAGGAGCTTTTGTCTTACTGATTCAACAGCTTTTGATATGTGGTTAGAATACTGAATTAGAAGAAAATTCCAGATGAAAAGATTTGTATTCTGCTATCAAACTTCCAGATTCCTTGCTGCTTCTAGAGCAAGACAGCATAACCTTGGTGAAGAAGATCTGACTTTTATACAACCCTGCTTTACTCACACAAGGAAACAATAATACTGGCACAATGAGCTCGCCATAACATTGTTGAGAAAAATTAAAGTCTTGATCAACTTTTACAGGCAACCAAAAACTTTATAGTTGGCCCAAACCCGGGTTAGCTGATGCTAACAAATACCTCTGTAAAATCTATAAGCAACATATACAGATCTAGATGTTGTTTTTTGCACTTCCTCTGTAGCCAGTGTACAACACTGATTGTGCCCATTGTTCTCTCTGTCAAAGTCAGATTGCTATTCTGGGGGAACCAGATTAATGATTTTCTTCAAAAAATGACCTAATCCCCACTCCTTTCCAGATGCTGGCCTTTATCAGGAAGCACTAAATAACATAGTTCTAAATATCAACATTATAGCAAGTTAGGTCTTGCACAAAAAATTAACGTCTTTCTTCTTGTTGGTTAACTTCCATTCGGTAATATTGTGATGCTCCATGACACAAATACCATTTTATTGAAATAATGTATGTAGAATCTACGGATATGTGCAGTCAAATTTGTGAAATAACTACTGAAAAAATGAACCAAGCAAGGTTCTTATTAATAATAGTATTAACAATAGTTATAATTTAGGTCTTTGTTAAATGCTCTTTGCCAAGCACTGGAGTAGGTATAAGACAATCAGGTTGGACACAATAGGTTTACAGTCCCTGTCCCACAATAGGCTTACAATCTTAATCCCCATTTTACAGGTGAGGTAATTGAGACATAGAGAAGTTAAGTGACTTGCCCAAGATCACACAGCAGACAAGTGGCAGAGCCTGGATTAGAACCCAGGTCCATCTGATTCCCAGTTCCATGCTCTATCCATTAGCCCACAACTCAGTATTTTAACTCTTACCTTTCATAAA
The DNA here is from genome assembly GCF_015852505.1 of Tachyglossus aculeatus. Lineage (NCBI taxonomy): Eukaryota > Metazoa > Chordata > Mammalia > Monotremata > Tachyglossidae > Tachyglossus > Tachyglossus aculeatus. The sequence goes on from NC_052067.1 coordinate 113,192,957, forward strand.
TATTTAAAACTAGAGATCAGCATCTACTTAGTCCTTTATTTTGTTAAAGAACCATGATGTTCTGTTTTGATAAATACCAAACATATAATAACATTAATGATAATAACCATTATTATTACTACTACAGCATTTGTTAAGCATTTACTATCTACCAAGCACTAAGTGCTGGGGTAAGAACAAGATAATCATTGAACACAGTCCCTGATCCACAAGGGGCTTCCAGTCTATTTATTGAATGTAGTTACTTCACATTGCTGAAAATTGGTCTGGGAGTGAAATAATCACTGTATTGAAGACATGATTCAAATTAAGGGGTATAATAACAATTGTGGTCTTTATTAAGCGCTGACTATGTGTCAGGTACAATACTGAGCATTCAGGGGGAAGATAAGCAAAGCGGGTTGATCGCAGTCCCGGTCACATATCGGGCTCACAGTCTAAATCGTCTTCTTATAGATGAGGTAACTGAGTCACAGAGAAGTGAAGTGACTTGTCCAAGGTCACACAGCAGACAAGTAGCAGAGACAGATTTAGAACCCATGACTTTCTGACTTCCAGGCAAGTTCTCTATCCACTAGGCCAAAGGTGAAAGTAATCACGACAATCACAGTAAAATAGGAGTCTTCTGAAATGTTTGTTGATTAGATATTCAAGCTTGGTGGAGTGATTGGATCTAATCAATCAATCAATCGTATTTATTGAGCGCTTACTATGTGCAGAGCACTGTACTAAGCGCTTGGGAAGTACAAATTGGCATCACATAGAGACAGTCCCTACCCAAAAGTGGGCTCACAGTCTAAAAGGGGGAGACAGAGAACAGAACCAAACATACCAACAAAATAAAATAAGTAGGATAGAAATGTACAAGTAAAATAAATAAATAAATAAATAAATAAATAAATAAATAAATAGAGTAATAAATATGTACAACCATATATACATATAGACAGGTGCTGTGGGGAAGGGAAGGAGGTAAGACGGGGGGATGGAGAGGGGGACGAGGGGGAGAGGAAAGAAGGGGCTCAGTCTGGGAAGGCCTCCTGGAGGAGGTGAGCTCTCAGCAGGGCCTTGAAGGGAGGAAGAGAGCTAGCTTGGCGGATGGGCAGAGGGAGGGCATTCCAGGCCCGGGGGATGACGTGGGCCGGGGGTCGATGGCGGGACAGGCGAGAGCGAGGTACAGTGAGGAGATTAGTGGTGGAGGAGCGGAGGGTGCGGGCTGGGCAGTAGAAGGAGAGAAGGGAGGTGAGGTAGGAGGGGGCGAGGTGATGGAGAGCCTTGAAGCCCAGGGTGAGGAGTTTCTGCCTGATGCGCAGATTGATCGGTAGCCATTGGAGGTTTTTGAGGAGGGGAGTAATATGCCCAGAGCGTTTCTGGACAAAGATAATCCGGGCAGCAGCATGAAGTATGGATTGAAGTGGAGAGAGACACGAGGATGGGAGATCAGAGAGAAGGCTAGTGCAGTAGTCCAGACGGGATAGGATGAGAGCTTGAATTAGCAGGGTAGCAGTTTGGATGGAAAGGAAAGGGCGGATCTTGGCAATGTTGCGGAGCTGAGACCGGCAGGTTTTGGTGACGGCTTGGATGTGAGGGGTGAATGAGAGAGCGGAGTCGAGGATGACACCAAGGTTGCGGGCTTGTGAGACGGGAAGGATGGTAGTGCCGTCAACAGAGATGGGAAAGTCAGGGAGAGGACAAGGTTTGGGAGGGAAGACAAGGAGCTCAGTCTTCGACATGTTGAGCTTTAGGTGGCGGGCGGACATCCAGATGGAGATGTCCTGAAGGCAGGAGGAGATGCGAGCCTGGAGGGAGGGGGAGAGAGCAGGGGAAGAGATGTAGATCTGGGTGTCATCAGCGTAGAGATGATAGTTGAAGCCGTGGGAGCGAATGAGGTCACCAAGGGAGTGAGTGTAGATTGAGAACAGAAGGGGACCAAGCACTGAACCTTGGGGAACCCCCACAGTAAGAGGATGGGAGGGGGAGGAGGAGCCTGCAAAAGAGACTGAGAAAGAATGACCGGAGAGATAAGAGGAGAACCAGGAGAGGACGGAGTCTGTGAAGCCAAGGTCAGATAACGTGTTGAGGAGAAGGGGGTGGTCCACAGTGTCAAAGGCAGCTGAGAGGTCGAGGAGGATCTAATGATATTAATTATTGTTAAAATGTCTGTGATATGCCCTTTCTGTGTTTGCGTGCTTGACATAGAATGATTCTGATTTGGGGAAAAGTCAGGGGATTACTCCTTGTGATCTATCAAATAAATGCTTAGTGCAGTGGTCTGCACATAGTAAGTGCTCAAAATTCATTCATTCATTCAATCGTATTTATTGAGCATTTACTGTGTGCAGAGCACTGTACTAAGTGCTTGGGAACTACAAGTCAGCAATATGTATTGACGGTCCCTACCCAACAATGGGCTCACACTCTAGAAGCAGCATGGCTCAATGGAAAGAGCACATGCTTGGGAGTCAGAGGTCATGGGTTAGAATCCTGGCTCCAATTTTCAGCTGTGTGAACTTGGGCAAGTCACTTAACTTCTCTGTGCCTCAGTTACCTCATCTGTAAAATGGGGATTAAGACTGTGAGCCCCACCTGGGACAACCTGATCACCTTGTATCCTCCCCAGCACATAGAACCATGCTTTCCACATAGTAAGCCCTTAACAAATGCCATCATTATTATGATCATTACTAGAAGGGGGAGACAGACAACAAAACAAAACTGGAAGACAGGTATCAAAACTGAATGATTTTCTGTCTTCTGGGCATAGCACTGATTTGCTAGAAGTTATACTTGGAACCTCTAATTAAAGTATATAGGTTGATGAAAAAAGTGCTAACAGAGGGAATGGCTCACAATTAAAAAAAAAAATAAGAGCAAAGATATCTATCTATTCTCATGAATTCATTTGGTGACTAGGAAATGTGACCATACTGAGTCAGGGAACATGTCTATCAAGTCTGTTATATTGTACTCTCCTAAGCACTTAGTATAGTGCTCTGCAGTCCAGAAGCACTCAATGAATACCACTGATTGATATCTAATGATTGATTGATATCAATGGTCCATCTGGCTCAAAGTTCTGTCTCTAAGAGTGAAACCAAAACGATGCTTGGGAAAAAAGAATGATGTTTGCCATTCCTCACTTCTCCTCCTCAATGTGGACTTATCATCCTTGAATCTGATTTTAACTCTTCCTAAATTTTCTAATTATTCCAACTTTCCCCTTTATATAGCTAAGGTTTTTCTCTAGTAACTGATTTTGAGCTTCTTATCCATGTATTTTTCTCAACCATTCTTGGGCTTGAAATAACTTTCTGTCTGTAAAGTTCTTGTCTGTAAACTTCCCATCGGTTATGTGAAGACATTTTCCTCATATTTGTTTTAAATCTATCACTTTTAAATCCAGTGGGTGACACCTGATCCTGGTGCTGTGGTAATTTAGTCACTAACCAGTCCATGATCCCCTGTCCACATCTTTCATGGTTTCAATTACGGTATGTACTCTTCCAGCCTTCAGAGGTTGGAGTCTTAATATTTTCAGTCTGTCCTTGTACTGAAGTTATCCATCTCTCAAATCATTTTCCTTTCTCTTCTCTATGCATTTTCCAACTTGATCTATTTAATCCTACCTGAAAAATGGTAATACTGTACAACAGAATTTGAGATGCAATCATACCATGTTTTATATAATGGCAGAACAATGCTTACTGTTTGGTTTTTCTATATCCTTCCTGATAATGCCCCAGCATTTAATTGATCATCTAGACTGCAGCCACATATTGGATAGTGATTTAAGGGACCACTAGACAAGAACTACGAAATCACTTGCCTGAGTTATGACTGATAGCTCAAAATCTTTGATCATGTAATTGAAGTTTGGATTATTTTTTGCTGGATACATTACTTTTGAAACTCATTTACCATTTTTCTACCCATTCATTCAGCTTTATGAGATCTTCCTGCCGTTTATCCTATCAACAGAACATTTCACTTCCTGGATGAGCTTAGCATCATCTGTGAACCTGGAGATTTCACTGTCCAATGCATCATCCAGGTCATTTATGGAAATGTAAAATAAAACTTCCTAGCACCTGATCCCTGGGTGACCCCACTATTTCAACCATTCCATACAGAAAATTGTCTATTTATCTCTACCTTTTGTTTTCTTTCTTTTAGCTAGTTTTCTCTCTTGACAGAACATTCCATTAAGTATTCTGACTAATCCATTCTTTTTGATGTGGGAACCTGGTTAAAGGCCTTCAACTCTAAAATTATTTGCACTAGTTTAATTCCTCTATCTACCTGCTGATGGTCCATCTTAAAGGACCTTCATCAATTTAGGAAAGTATGGTTTCACCTTTTGTAAAACACATTGTCTTATTATGTTCATGCTTAATATTGTTATCACGTTAAGTGCCTTATTTATATACTAAGCTCTGGAGTAGATATAAAATAATCAGGTCAGATACCATCCCTGCCCCAAAACAGTTTACTCAGTCTAAGAGGAGAGCCAATATGTATTTCATCCCCATTTTACAGCTGAAGAAACTGAAGCACACAGAGGTTAAATGACTCACCAAGGTCACATAGGAGGCAAATGGCAGAGCCCGGATTAGAATCCAGGTCCTCTATATTTCCAGCCCCTGATCTTTCCATTGGCAACTCTACTTCACTTTTCATCTTACAGGTTGTGTTTAAGTGCTTACCAATCCTACACTGATTAAATATGTAATTTGTCATGTGTACAAGTCAGACTTATCATCATCAGTTTCCCCATTCCCCCTTGGAGCCCTTCCTACAGGCAGATTACCTTGACAATCTGCCAGTCCTCCTCTACAGCAGTCTTTTGTGGCAATAGCTTGCACACTTGTCAAACTGAGTTTCTACTGAACTTTCAGTTAATATTTTTAAAATATGATTTACTTATAGATTATTACTTCCATCTAAAAATAAATAGAGAAGTGAATTAAATTATAGAACACACTCTGGAGGCATTCCTTAATTTAATCCTCTTCCTTGTTTCTTTCTCTCAATTTATGCTAAATAATATAATAATAATTATGGTATTTGTTAAGTGCTTACCATATGCCAAGCACTGTTCTAAGCACTGGGATAGGTACAAGATAATCAGGTTGTCCGATGTGAGACTCACAGTCTTAATCTCCATTTCACAAATGAGGGAACTGAGGTACAGAGAAGTGACTTGTCCAAGGTCTCACAGCAGACAAGCAGTGGAGCCAGAAGTAGAACCTACATCTTCTGAATCCCAAGCCTGTGCTCTTTCCACTAGGCCATGCTGCTTCTCTTATACCTCCTGTATATTCAATCATTCAATCAATCAATGGTATTTATCGAGTTCTTACTATGTGCCGAGCACAGTACTACGCACTTGGGAGAATACAATACATTGCCTGCCAACAAGCAGCTTGCAGTCTACAGGGGATAAAGGTCAAAGTACAGTGCTCAAGAAATACCTTTGAGTGACTGGCAGACTAGGCTATTATAAAACAGAATCTGGGTGTGGAGACTTCTTTAAAATATTATTAAAGAAATACTCAAGTACAGACTTCACTAAGCCTCAGTTATCTTCTCTTAGGCTTTTACAACTTGATAAACCAATTTCTTTCTCTGATTCCCAATCCAGTTATTTGCCTTTGATATATTTGTTGACTCTCATCACTTAGTTTGGGATGCCTCAAAATTTGCTATTCAAACCCAGTTTTGGCCTGCCTACCTTCCTGTTGGCTACTAATCATCACTCTTCATGTACTTCCCTGTTCTGCATATTAGGGTGAGTTTCCAATTTTTAAAAGCTTACTTTATTCCTCTGGTGACCGCTGTTGGGTAGTGACCGTCTGTATATATTGCCAACTTGTACTTCCCAAGTGCTTAGTACAGTGCTCTACACACAGTAAGCACTCAATAAATACGATTGAATGAATAAATTAATGATTTGCTTTTACCAGCCATCAGCAGAGTGTTGATCACTTGTTTTTATTCTGTGACATATTTCTTCTGTGGCACATTTTTCTAGGGACCTTTAAGACTTAGGCCTTTTGCATTTTTTAAGGTACGGCAACATTTTTCATAACTGAGATTCTCACTAGCACAAAACCATTTTATAAAACGTAATTGCTAGGATTGAGTTTTATTTTACCACTTCTGTCCACCAAATGCTTTATTTAATTTCTGTTGCCAAATGACTGTACCACAATTACCTCTTGCACCAGCTCCTGTCCACTTAAAATTAGATACAGTATTTTATCTTTGCTTGTGGGTTCTACAAATACATCTCTGGAAAATAATAATTTATCCTATCTAAAAATCTTACCTCCACTTCTTCTCCTACTGAGTTATTCAGCACTCCATGTGAACTTCATTGAAATCCCACGTTATTATGAATAGCCATTTTTTCAACTTCCCCAGCCAGTCTCAGTTAACATTTAACTTTCCATATAGTCTACATTACAGCACTAGCAGCAGTAGTTTGGTTGTATAAGTAATAATACAAAATAATTAGGGTATTATAAGCCAGGCCCTGTGCTGAGGTTTGAGATAGATATAACATAATCAGGGATCACAATTTAAGAGGAAGAAAGAGAAAGTATTTTAGCTCCATTTTACTAATGGGGAATAGGAGACCCAGAGAAGGCAAGTGATTTGCCCAAGGCCACACCACAGCCCAGAGGCAAGTTGAGAAATCAGGTTTCCTGACTTCCAGTACCCTATTTTTAAACACTGTACATAATTCATCTATTAATGTTCACATGTATCAGCATCTAATCATTTTCTTAAATGGTCAGAAGTAGATTTGAGCAAATTTATAGCTCTTCTGGTGATGGAATGTTCTCCTCTCAACTTAGAAGGCTTGAGATGCAGAGATAGGGCTGAAAAGGAGAAGTTCCAGTACTTCCACCCTTTGAGGTCTGCCTACTTACTCCTGCCTTGTCCAGAGACTCCTTCAGAGGCTAAAACTCATTAATAATCTTTCTACTACCCACCATGGTTCAGAGTAAGAACGGAATAAGCCCTAGTTAACCCTTCTCCCACTACCTTCTGTGCCACTCTTGCAGGAAGATTTATACCCTTTATTAACCATAACCTCAGCCCCATTGCACTTACATATATATCTATATTTTAATGTATTTATTTACATTAGTGTCCATCCCGTCAAGCAGTAAGCTCATTGTGGGTAGGGAACATGTCTACTACCTCTGTTATAGTCTCCCAAACACTTAGTACACTGCTCTGCACACAGTAAGTGCTCAATACAAGTGATTGATTACATTTTTACACCCCTGGGGTCTCCATATCCCACTAGAAATACTCCCAATCATCGCCATCATCACTGTTATTACCATCATCATCTTCCTCACCAGCAGCATTAACGGTATTCAATAATAATAATTTAATGATAATTGTGGTATGTGTTAAGCACTTACTGTGTGCCAGGCACTGTACTAAGCGCTGGGGTGGACACAAGTAAATTGGGTTGGATACAGTCCCTGTCCCACTTGGGGCTCACCGTCTTAATCCCCATTTTCCAGATTAAGTAACTGAGGCTCAGAGAAGTGAAGTGATTGCCCATGGTCACACAGCAGAGCTGAGATTAGAACCCATGACCTTCTGACTTCCAAGCCCATCCTCTATCCACTACGCCATGCTGCTACTCATGCTGCATTATCATCATTACTGAACTTGCACTTCTTTCCCCAACACTGGGCTGCATATTTTAATGTGGATGATTAACAATCTTCTAAATTCAAGAGACAGTATGTTCATCATGCAGTAGGCCAGAAGTCCTTTCCTAGCAGAAATGATTATTATGATACATATGAGATTGAAAGCTCAGAAGAAACAACCGTGATAGTCTGCTCAGTGGTTTTGTGCATGTGCATATGTGAAAGTCACCACTGTTTTTCAGGATTAATCCACCTGGTGGGTAATTGTGTCCACCCAATCTGATGAATTTAGCACTTAGTACATGGCCTGGCACACATAGTCAATATTTAACAATGACATTAAAAAAGTGAGTGACACCCTAATAATTAATCATAATAATCACACCCTAATAATTAATAATCATAATAATCACAGTAATAGTCATATTTGTTAGGTACTTACTACTAAATTTTTGTACAGTAGTAAAAATTGTACTTTTTTGGGTAGACACAAGATACTAAATTTTGGTGTTGATACAAGATAATCGGATCCCACATGGGCTCATAATCTAAGTAGCAGGGAGAACAGGTATTTAACCCCCATTTTGCTGACGAAGGAACTGAAGCACAGAGAAGTTAAGTGACTTGCCCAGGGTCACACTCTGGTGTCCAAAATGGGGTTCCTGGGACTCCTCGCAACAACAGCTCTGCCTATTCCATGCTGGATGATGAGATTCTCAGAGTGGTTACTCAGACAGAATGGGAGAGGAAGGTTGGATCTGAGCCCAAGGAACCGAGAGATTCTTTTCCCTCAAGGTTGTTATTGAGGTCCAGGGAGCATGGCTACTCAACTATGCTAGCCACTTGGGTTCAGAAAAGGCAAGAGACCATCAATCATCTGTACCAAAATGGCTGCTGCCTTTCTGACTCCTACATCAGCTACAAAGCTTACTGCGATCAACTGCCCAATGTGGTATTCATAAACTTCCCGATCCTCAGCCCCTGCACAAACCCCCAACCCCCAGCCACCAGGAGCCATCCAGTGACATTTAAAATATGGAGGCCAATTGCTCCAGTACAGGCAGCACCCACAACCACCACTGTAGAAGAAGGTTTGATTTTCATGGCAAGTGATGGCTGGGGAGTGGAGCAGGGAGAAGGCTGCCTAATGGATGGAGCATGGGATTGGGAGTCAGAAGGACCTGGGTCCTATTCCTGGCCCTGCCACTAGTGACTTCGGAAAAGTCACCTCACTTCTCCGTGGCTCAGTTGCTTCATCTGTAAAAATGGAGGTTAAGACTGTAAACTCCATGTGGGACAAGGACCGTGTCCAACCTGATTAGTTTATGTCTACCCCAGAACTTAGTACAGTGCCTGGAACATAGTAAGTGCTTAATAAGAAGCAGTATGGAATAGTGAGAAACAGCATGGTGTAGTAGATAGAGCATGGGCCTTATAGTCAGGTTGTCATGGGTTCTGAAATCCCCCCTCTGCCACTTCATTCATTCATTCAATCATATTTATTGAGTGCTTTCTGTATGCAGTGCACTTTACTAAGTGCTTGGAAAGTACAATAATAATAATAATGGCATTTATTAAGCACTTACTATGTGCAAAGCACTGTTCTAAGCGCTGGGGAGGTTACAAGGTGATCAGGTTGTCCCATGGGGGGCTCACAGTCTTCATCCCCACTTTACAGATAAGGTAACTGAGGCACAGAGAAGTTAAGTGACTTGGCCAAAGTCACACACCTGACAGGTGGCGGAGCCGGATTTGAACCCATGACCTCTGACTCTAAACTCTGTGTTCTTTCCACTGAGCTATGCTGCTTCTACACATCAATAAAGAGAGATAATCCCTACCCACAATGGGTTTACAATCTGTGAGGGTGCAGGGGGTGGGGGGGCAGACAAACATCAAAACAAGTAAACAGGAAAATAGAAAGTGCTTAACAAATACCACAATAATTAAATATCATAAAAAATAGCACAGAGCCAGTGGTTCAAAGAGGCATCCACCTTGGCAAGTCCTTCATTGAGATAAACATTTGTCAGCATATGATTAAAGCGCATGTTCATCCCAAGTACAAGCTCCTTAAACCCAATTCTTATGAAGAGATGAGCCAGTGGCTGGTGAAGAAACCACTTAGCAGTACTGGGGCTTCAATCAATTCTCATGCTATTTCAAACTTAATGACTGGCAATTCTTCATCAATAACTTTAGGTCATTCTGCATGAAGAGAATCATGTACCAGATTAATTGTCCGGTTATCAAAAAAATGATTGACCAGACTAGGGGCACCCAGGTGGTGAACATCTCTCTCACTTGGGCTGTGTGTGTGTTTGTGGACCCATGGTACTGACACCTGTATATCCTTGGGGTATTACTGACATTGCTAGAATCCACACTTTCCTCTCCATCTAAACTGCTCCCATGCTTATTGAAGCACTTATCCTATCTTGCCTCGAGTCCTGCATCTGCCTCCTTGCTGACCTTCTGGCCTCCTGTCTCTCCCCACTCCAATCCACACTTCACTCTGCTGCATGAATCAATAGATAGTTTCAGTTCATGGCTCCCCACTCCTCAAGAACTTCCACTGCTGCCCATCCACCTTTGCATCAAACAGAAACTCCTTACCACTAGTTTTAAAGCACTCAATCAGCTTGCCACATCCTACCTCACCTATCTAATCTCCTACTGTAGCCCAACCCACACACTTCTCTCCTCTAGTGCCAGTTTGCTCACTGTGACCCAGTCTTGTCTATCTTGCCATGACCCCTTTCCCATGTCTTCCCCCTAGCCTGGAACTTCTTCCTAGTCCGTATGTGCCAAACCACCACTCTCTCCAACTTCAAAGCATTACTAAGGTCACATCTCCTCCAGGAGGCCTTCCCCAATTAAGCTCTCTTTTTATCAGCTCGCTCTCCTTCTGCCTTGTCTGTACACTTCAATCTGTGACTTTTGTACATTTGATATTCATTCCATCACCCAACTCCATAGCACTTATGTAAATATCTTTAAATTATACATTATAAATTAATTATTTATTCATATTTATGTTTGTCTCTTCCTCTAGACTGTAAGCTCATTATGGGCAGGAAATATGTCTGCTAATTCTGTTGCACTGTAGTTTTCCAAGATCCTAGTACAGCACTCTGCACATAGTAATCACTCAATAAATATGACTGATTGATCCTTGGGAACAACCACTCCATTCCCTTGTCTCCCCTTCTATAGGAAGTGACAAGACTGTCCACCTATGCCTATTTTGAGGACAGCAAGAATCAAGGAGACTCCTCTTTGACACAGCTGTCTCTTAGTTTGTATTCTGAATTCTCCACAACCACAACAGCCAAGTATCCTGAAGAGACAACACATTCCTGTTCTCCCGGGAGATAGACTGCCCATGGGACCACATGACTGTTCCCAAAATGCTGATGGAGCTAATGGGAATCCCCTTAAATGGTCAGTACTGTGTGCAAAGGTCCAAGGACAGCCATATGGCAAAGTGGGACAGTGGTGACACCAAACCCATCACCAGTAAAACGGGATTCATTTCAAAAGACATTACACCATTCATTCATTCAATCGTATTTATTGAGCACTTACTGTGTGCAGAGCACTGTTCTACGTGTTTCATTTTCTCCATTTATACTACCTCAATTGTGTACCTCAAATTGATGTTTAAATTTGGACTTGAAGTGGGGAGAGATGGGAGATCAGAGAGGAGGCTGATGCAGTAATCCAGTCGGGATAGGATGAGAGATTGAACTAGCAAGGTAGAGGTTTTGATGGAGAGGAAAGGGTGGATCTTGGCGATGTGGTGGTGGTAAGACCAGCAGGTTTTGGTGACGGACTGGATGTGAGGGGTGAATGAGAGAGCAGGGTCGAGGATGACACCAAGGTTGCGGGCTTGTGAGATGGGAAGGGTGGTAGTGCCGTCTACAGTGATGGGAAAGTCAGGGAGAGGGCAGGGTTTGGGAGAGAAGATAAGGAGTTCAGTCTTGGACATACTGAGTTTTAGATGGTGGGCAGACATCCAGATGGAGATGTCCTGAAGGCAGGAGGAGACCCGAGCCTGAAGAGAAGGAAAGGGAGCAGGAGCAGAGATGTAGATTTGGGTGTCATCGGTGTAGAGATGATAGTTGAAGCCGTGGGACTGAATGAGTTCACTAAGGGAGTGAGTATAGATAGAGAACAGAAGGGGACCAAGAACTGACCCTTGAGGAATCCCTACAGTAAGGGGATGGGAGGGGGAGGAGGAGCCCACAAAGGAGACTGAGAATGAACGGCTGGAGAGATAAGAGGAGAACCAGGAGGGGACAGAGTCTGTGAAGCCAAGGTTGGATAGCGTGTTGTGGAGAAGGGGGTGGTCCACAGTGTCAAAGTCCCTGACAGGGTTTCCATCAGGCACTAGGGGATAACGATAGCAGCCTGGAGGACAAATGCCCACATAATAATAATAATAACAATAATAACAATAATAATAATAATAATAATAATGGCATTTATTAAGCACTTACTATGTGCAAAGCACTGTTCTAAGCGCTGGAGAGGTTACAAGGTGATGAGGTTGTCCCACGGGGGATTTACAGTCTTAATCCCCATTTCACAGATGAGGTAACTGAAGCCCAGAGAAGTGAAGTGACTTGCCCAAAGTCACACAGCTCACAGTTGGCGGAGCTGGGATTTGAACCCGTGACCTCTGACTCCAAAGCCCGGGCTCTTTCCACTGAGCCACGCTGCTTCTCTGTCAACCTAGGCAGATGAAGCCCAGGTCCAGAGATCCTGCAGAGTAAACTGAATGAGGAGCCTATGCTTCCTGGACCACCACTGGAAGACCCTGATGGGACCAAATTTTCTCCGGGCTATCTGCTGAATATGGCCATTTATTCGTTCATTCAGTCATATTTATTGAGTTCTTACTGTGTGCAGAGCACTGTACTAAGCACTTGGGAAGTACAAGTCGGTAATATATAGATATGGTCCTTACCCAATAACAGGCTCATAGTCTAGGAGGGGGAGACAGACCAAAACAAAACATGCTGACCATGACCAATGACCAGACAACCATAGGGCTATACAACATGAGCTTTGAAAAGTGTCATAATGTCAACACCCTGGAAAATCCCTCTGCCAAACTCAATGATTAGTCCAACATGAGTGCAGCTAAAAACTGGGGAACTTTGGTGTACAGCCTCAACAGCTGTTGTTGAACTGGAACAATTTCTGAGTGGGCCAAACTGGAATAAGAAGCTCGACTGGTTGCCTTCTCAGAGAATCTGATGATGATGATGGTATTTGTTAAGTGCTTACTATGTGCCAAGCACTGTTCTAAGCGCTGGGGTAGATACAAAGTAATCAGGTTGTCCCACGTGGGGCTCACAGTCTTAATCCCGATTTTACTGATGAGATAATAGGCTCAGAGAAGTTAAGTGACTTCCCCAAGTTCTCAGTCCATCAACCTGGGGACGTTTGCCTGGAGCATCCCCCCACCACAGATCTTCATTCTCATGGTGCTGCCCCACTGACTGCCACCAGACACCAATGAGGTAGTCAACACCAATTCCTGGGGTTGTGTTGTGTGGGGCACCCAACTTCCCTGATTGACTTAGTGTGTCTTGTGTATGTGCTAATAAAGCAGCCAAAAGTCTGTCTAGACCTCTACAAGGGGGTTTCAGACAAAGGGGTAGAAAAAACTTCTTTTCCTTTTAGGAAATTTCTCTCCTTCTCTAGATGCTTCAATATTTAATTCAAAGACAGACTCAGAATGGCCCTACTCTTAGCCCCTAAAAGATACTTTGATCTTCCACTGCTATCTTCCAGGGAAGAAAGACCTTGGACATACAATAAAATATGTTTGTCAGGAGGGGATGGGGGAGAGAGTACAAGTTATATTCTGTGTCTGCTTCTTTTAGGCTGGGAATTGTCCTGTGATTCTGCTGTACTTTCCCAAGTACTTAATACAGTACAGTGCACCCAATGGATACTCAGTGAATACCATCAAATCTATTACTTTGTTCCAGAAATGCTGTATTTGTTCTCACACATAGTAGAGTCACAAATTTCACATTTTATAGCTTTCTTGGTCATTTCTCCCTGCTTCGTGTCCTTACGGATTAGGGTCATCGTGGTTCAATGCCTCAAATCTGTAGCTCTTTAACCAGACTTATATCAAATCTCTCTCTACTCAGCTTTATGTCAAGTAAGGATTGTGCCTCCAATAAAATTTAGAGTCTGGCAGCACTGAATCCCATTAATTTTCTTTCTGGCAACAAATCTCAGAGATGTCAATCATTTCAAGGTTCTTACTAGGTGCCAGGAATTCCAATTAACCCCATTTTATTTTTTAGACTTCTAGCATATTAGAATATTAATGAAGAATGCTGTGGCTGTCCTACCTCAACTTCCCCTGGCTCTATCCTTACTCATCTGTTTTCTAGCTATATGTTCTTCTAGCTCTCCCTACACTTCCCAGTACGAGAATTCTCTCCAATAATCATGAGTCCATGAAAAATGGCTTTTAAATGACAACTATATCTGATAATGACCTGTCCAATATGCACACTTTAAAAAGATACACAAGTCATTCGAAAAACTGTACAAATACATTCCAAATTATTTTTGAACCAATGTCATGCTGTCTTAAAAATCGATATCGGTTGCCTTCTTTTTTTGACATATTTTCTAGCTTTTCAGGTCCCCCTCCTGGTTTTCCCTTTTCTCTTACACCTACACACTCTCCTTCTTGTTATTCTATCCCTCTAACCATCAGTATTGGACTTCAGCCTCCTGGCTATATAACCTCTCAACCAACCTCCTACTGCCATGGCCCAGAACACTGACCTTTTCTTCTTCCAGAGCAGTAAATTAGATTGCTGACATAATCAAGGTCAATATATTCTGGGCTATGCCACTGAAGACCAGAAGCTAATATAAAGCCCATGCATCTGATAATCAATGAATTTCCCAGGTTATGAAGGAGAATTTGTTTCTGCAATATTCTATTATAAGAGAAAATTCAGTTGTTAAGTGGGAATTAAGATTTGAAGGTAAAGGAAGACACAAATAAGAGGGAAAAAGAATAGGCAATTGGATTTTAAAACGGAGAATGGAAGAATCAGAAAAAGGGACAGAATTTTAGAAGGAATATTCATATTTTAGGATGGAATTAAATATCTAAAAATGAAAAAAGAAATTGTGTTGCCAACTCTGGGATTTAAGCAGTAGATATTTACATAACGTTGGCTTCCACCTGTAATCACCATGCTGTGATTAAATTACACCTTGACCTGTGTCTGTGTTCTCCACATCAATTAGTAACAACCCTTGCAACATCACATTCATACATGAAAGAACCTTGCAGTGGAAGGATAATGACAATAAATGGGTTCACAGGAATCACTAAATGAATGGTCCACTTATCCATTTTAATTTGTGGAAGTTCTTGTTTTAAATATGCTGTCCTGCTGCCTAGCTTCCAAATGCCAGCATGGTCCCTCCTTATTCCTGGAATCAACAAATGCTAAGCAAAAATACATCAAGATAAATGTTTAATCCACCACCATTGAGAAATTATTCATTTTTTGCTGCTAGCCTACCAGCTGACTTAATTTGCTCTACAGCACATTATTCAGGCAAAAACATTCGAGATGGCATTAAGATTCCTTGCTTTTCTTTATGGCTACAGATAAACCTGTTTCAGAGTTTTTATTATTAGGTTGTCCAATTTTCCCAGCAGGAGATGGAGCTGGGAAGGAGAAGGTGGGACTTCCTGTGAAACTGGGCTGGATCCAGGCTGATTTGGGAAAGGCACACAGTTTCCTGGGAAACTAAAGCATGTGTGAGTGAACCTGGAGCTGACTCCAATTCATTCAATCGTTCAATCATATTTACTGAGTGCTTACTGTGTACAGAGCACTGTACTAAGCACTTGGGAAGTACAAGTCGGCAACATATAATGGCAGACGGGACCCCAGTCCGGGCCGCCAGAGTTGAGGGTCTCCCAGCCGGTCACGGAGAGCTGGTACTCCTGTCACCACCACTACTCTCGCGACTGAGGAAGAGCAGGGGAGGGAACCTGGAGCCTGGGGATCCCTTATCTGTGGTTTTTACTGGCTGGGAGTGGCTGCAGAGAACATTCTTTTTATTTAACAATCAGTAATATTTCATTGATCTCTCACTGTATGCAGAGCATTGTACTAAGTGGTTGGGAGGGTACAGTATGAGTTCGTAAAGATGTTCCCTGTTCACAACAAGTTTACAGTCGAGAGGATTTAAAAATTGATAACAAATTAAACTCCTGGTTCTAAAACTCCCTCCGCCTATGGATATAATTGGCAGAGTGGAGGAAGTAGTGGGCATTCTTTTCATTTAAAACTAAATAATAAATAGCTCGACTGCTTCTGGTGAATCTGGATTCTATCCCTCCCACTGGCCCACCTCCTCTCTGTCCTGTCTGTGATGGACTGTCTGGGGACAGTGAGACATTTGGTAATCAATCAATCAATCAATCGTATTTATTGAGCGCTTACTATGTGCAGAACACTGTACTAAGCGCTTGGGAAGTACAAATTGGCAACATAACCTGGTTTCTATCCCTCCCAACACCCCCAACTAGAGAAGCAGCGTGGCTCAGTGGAAAGAGACGGGCTTCGGAGTCAGAGGTCATGGGTTCTAATACCGGCTCCCCCACGTCTGCTGTGTGACCTTGGGCAAGTCACTTAACTTCTCTGAGCTTCAGTTACCTCATCTGTAAAATGGGGATTAAGACTGTGAGCCTCATGTGGGAAAATGTGATCACCTTCTATCCCCCCAGTGCTTAGAACAGTGCTCTGCACATAGTAAGCGCTTAACAAATGCCACCATTATCATTATTGTCTACCTCTTCTCTACCTCCCACCTCTGGTGGAACATTTAGTGAGCTCAACTTCTTCCCTTCCCCACCCCCACACCTGCCTTCTCTCTATTCCCCTCCACAACTTTGCACCCCAAGAAGCTGGAGTGGCTGCAAGTGGCAGCGGCCCCAGTTCTAAACCCCTCCTGCATCGGGGGGCAGTGTGGCTGGAGTCAGGGAAGGATACACAGGCCTGTAAATCAGAAGGTCATAGTTTCTAATCCCTGCTCCACCACTTGTCTGCTGTGTGATCTTGGACAAGTCACTTCACTTCTCTGTGCCTCAGTTACCTTATCTGTAAAATGGGCTTGAGACCGAAAGCCTCATTTGCTGGTATCCACCCCAGCACTTAGTTCAGTTTCTGGCACAGAGTAAGTGTTTAATAAATATCACAATTATCCATTTCTGCCAAGGGGTACAGCTTGGATATCACCATGAAAGGCAACATTCTTAGGGAAGAGGGAGCAGAAGTTGTAATCTCAAGCAGCCTGGTCCTGAGAGAGAGGACTGGGGTTACCCTTCCCATTTCAGCATCCAGACTTCTGGTGGCTTCAAAGCTCTCCATCACCTTGCCCCCTCCTACTACACCTCCCTTCTCTCCTTCTACAGCCCAGCCAGCACCCTCCGATCCTCTGCCGCTAACCTCCTCACTGTGCCTCGTTCTCACCTGTCCTCCCATCAACCCCTGGCCCATGTCCTACCTCTGGCCTGGAATGCCCTCCCCTCTCACATCAGCCAAACTAGCTCTCTTCCCCTCTTCAAAGCCCTACTGAGAGCTCACCTTCTCCAGGAGGCCTTCCCAGACTGAGCCCCCCCTTTTCCTCTGCTCCTCCTCCCCTCCCCATCGCCCCTACTCCCTCCCTCTGCTCTACCCTCCTCCCCACCCCAAAGCACTTGTGGATAAATGTACATATATATATTATTCTATTTATTTTATTGATGATATGCATATATTTATAATTCTATTTATATTGATGCTATTGATTCCTGTCTACTTGTTTTGCATTGTTTTGTTGTCTGTATACCCCCCTTCTAGACTGTAAAGCCATTGATGGGTGGGGACCGCCTTTATAAGTTTCCGATTTGTACTTTCCAAGAGCTTAGTACAGTGCTCTGCACACAGTAAGTGCTCAATAAATACAGTTGAATGAATGCTGATTTTGATTTTTCAGAAACATTCTCTTTGTCTCTCAGGAGATTTTAATAAAAGGTCGGATCCTGTCAGCAGGGAACCAGTCAGATGATATGGCTTAAGTAGGCAGGAACCAATCAGAGAAAGTGTTTCTTAACTGCCATGGTCTGGAGGCAAGAGCACAGGCCTGGATGGGTTCTAATCATGGGTTCTAATCCCCGCTCTGCCATTTATTGCCATAAGAAACACTTAACTTCTCTATGCCTCAATTACCTCATCTGGAAAATGGGGATTAAAAGTGTGAGCCTCATGTGGGACAGGGACTGTGTCCAACCTGATTACCTTGTATCTACCCCAGTGCTTAGAACAGTGCTTGGCACATAATAAGTGCTTAGAAATTACTGTAATTATTATTATTATTAAACTGACTGAGGTAAGGTCAAATAGGGATGCCCAGAGATAGCTGTAATCCAATTAGATGTATCTTAGGCAGTTCAAACCCATGTCATATATTCCTTCAGAATAGACGCCCTTAGACATATTATCCACACAGTACAAAAATGTATCAAAACCAAATAGCTACAATATGAAGAAAAATGTATGAAGTTGCTACAGTGGACAGAGTCCTGTTTTCTATTTCCCATGCCATGTTCTGTATGCATTTTCTACGCATTTATGGCATTCATTCCTGTTGTACCTGCTTCATAAATTCTTTTCAAGGAATTTTTTTCACTCAGCGCTGCTTAGTGTGAGCTGGGAAATGTGTTAACCTGGGAATCCATTTTGAAAATTAGATACCTTAATTTTCACAACATTTTTACATGAATCTTGAAATGTGACCTTACTTTCTCATACCAATCACTCTCTCAGTGAGTACTGTGTTATTAAAGTTGGCAGGGGCAAAAAAGAAATAGTAGTAACATCTTCAATTTAGCATCAAGTGGAAAGGCAGGACACTGTCATGTCACCAGCATTAAGGTAATGCTTGTCTTACCACACCTTTGCTGCCTTGGAATTTGAGAAATAATGTGGGATATCCATACAACTACTTGCTGGGGACAGAAATGTGAACAAAGTAGTCAGCAAAAGCATTATAAGGCACAGTGAAGTTACTTCAAACAATTTAACACAATGGTTATCATTTGGGAGTAAACCAAAGGAAATAGGTCAGCCTGGAATACAGTAATTGGAAAAAGGATAGGGAATATTGTGACATCAACCTGGAGAACAAGAATAGTGTCATGCACTGTTGACAACCCACAATGGTACAGCAATTCTTAAGGGACTATCATGCAGACTGCCTGGGCAATGTTGGGCTCACTGCAAGACTCATACCCAGAGCTGGGTGGAACTAAATGGTAACTCTACTCCTTTGCTGTTTGGAAGATGGATGCGGTCCAAGTCAGGGACCCGTGGGGATCTCAGCCTCTTGAGCAGACTGTAAAGTCCACGCTGCCCCTGAACTCTCTCCCCTCCCTTTGTGATGCCTGTTCGGCTCCACCACTACAGTAGTGGCATCAGTGGCCAATGGTAAGCAAATGTTTATGTTCAGCCTGAGGAAAACCACTCAAACACAGCTATGGGAATTGTAAGTTAGGAATTACCAGGTCCCTTGCCAAAACTCTTTGGCAGCTTGCCCAAGTGAGAAAGGAACTTTATACAGTGAAAGGATTTCCAGGTACTTCATCCCTGGGGTCCAGCGGGCAACAGGTTAGAGTTGGGACTACCACTGACATGGAATTGTTGGCCCCCTTATCTCCAGGGCAGTAGGAGTCAGTTCCTTGTTAACTAGTAAGAAGTAGTAAGAAATAAGTTACATCCATACTCTTAAAATATCCTCTAACTTCGTCTTCAGGATCCAGCCTGTAGGAGCCCATATTTCTTGAGAAGGGGCGATTTCAGAGACCTGATCACCCAACACCAGTATTCTGGATATCACCTGGGGGCCCCCTCTAGCTTAAGCCACCTAGTCTTCCTTCATTCCAATATATTCATTGTTAAATTCCCTGATATTGTATTCCTTTTTCTCTGTGTGTTTGTTGGTTTTCATAGTACACTGTGAACTCGAAGGGCAGATCATTTTGAAATGTCAAATATGATGCAATCTGTTGGGGAAATGAAAATGAAAAAGAATTATGATGACTATCATGTTAAAAATTCTGCATGTAGTTGCCATGGCATACGTCCAAGACCTTATGGTTCTTTTCAGGAGTAACATAAGGTTGCATGTTTTATTATTATTTTACTTTTCTTTGAACATGGCTAGTCAATGCTAAACCCATGAATTAAACTACTCTCAGATCAAAAGGTCTACAATTTAAACAAAATAGGTTGATAATTAAGAACACAGCAGGAGAAAGAGGAATGCCCTCCCTATTAAAAACTGACAGTTCATTTTCTATTATCTCAATACCACCATTATGGTAAAGAAGCTTTGGCTTCACAGTCTCCTCTGTCAGTGAAAGCTTTTCTGTATTCCTCTACTTCATCTCAAACCCAATTTGCTAAGAAAATGTATCTATACTCCCTGTCACTGCCACTTTAATTTTTCTCTTTCTTTGTTAATGGCGTTTCCAAAATGAATAGTATAATTTATTCATCAACCATCTTTCCATCTTTTTCTTCTGCATTTCCTTTTTGGCCTGCATTGTTCGCTACTCTGCATTACTGAATTCAGAGACTCAGATTAGGACAGACTGCAAGAGTGAAAAATAAACTTGTATTTAAAAGGAAAACTTGGTGTTATCTGTAAATCTATTCACAGTAGTTAACAGGTGTGAATTGCTTCTTCACTAGCATATATTTCCTGCTGTGCAGCCCTTTGTTCATTTCATGCTGCTTCCCTGCTCGATTATGGCTGCACAAAATACCTGATTTCACTTAATGGAATTTTAACTGTCTCACTGCTCTGAGCAATGTTTATCTGAAGATCCTTCTGAAAGAAAGTGATGATAGCAAAATAAGTGAATATCTGTGCCATTTACTGCATCTGCTTTGGACAAATATGGGGCCAACAATGAGCTTTCATGTGAACCTACACCATATCCCTAAGACTCTAGGATATTTTGATAATTGAAATTGTTTCTAGAGAATTATAATTCTGTTTTTGGAGTTCTTGACATGGGAAAACAGAATATTAGGTGCCCTTCTGTTTCTTGATGACAACACAAAAGTCAACAAAAGAGTTAGAAAATGAATGGACCAAAAAGCCCAAATAAACTGGAAACCTCTTATGCCTGTATTCTGTCTCTGTCAGGAGAATGGCAATTGAGTAGGCTTTCTCAGTGAATACAGCAAATTCTGGGTATTTGGTAAAGGCAGCTCTGTTTCTGTATATATAGAATGTTTGAATTAATTATATCAATCAAGCAATCTATAAATCATATTTATTGAGCATTTAATAATAATAATAATGATATTTATTAAGCACTTAGTATGTGCAAAGTACGGTTCTAAGCGCTGGGGAGGTTACAAGGTGATCATGTTGTCCCACAGGGGGCTCACAGTCTTAATCCCCATTTTACAGATGAGGTAACTGAGACATAGAGAAGTTAAGTGACTTGCCCAAAGTCACACAGCTGACAAGTGGTGGAGCCGGGATTTGAACCCATGGCTTCTGACTCCAAAGCCCGTGCTCTTTCCACTTAGCCATGCTGCTTCTCATTACTATTTACTTCATATACTGTTCTAAGCACTTAGGATTGGAAGACTCGTTCCCTGCCCACAACGAGCTTACAGTCTAGAGGGCAAGACAGACGTTAATAAAAATGAATAAATTATGGATGTTTGCATAATTGCTGTGAGTTAGAGGCAGGGGTGAATAAAGAGTGCAAATCCAAGCACAAGCATGAAATAGAAGGGGGTGAGACAAGAGGAAATGAGGGTCCAGTCAGGGAAGAACGCTTAGGGCCACATGTCCTTTTACTAAGGCTTTGAAGGTGGGGAGAGTGATAATCTGTTAGAAAAGTAGAAGGGCATTCCAGGCAGCAGGCAGGACTTGGGTGAGAGACGGTGAGATAGACAAGATCAAGGTACAGTGAGTAGGGTGTCATTCGAGGAGCAAATTGTACAGGCTAGGTTATAGTAGTAAATAGGGAGGTAAGGTAGGAGGAAGCAATGTGACTAAGTGCTTTGAAGTTGATGGTAAAGAAATTCTATTTAATGTGGAGGTGGTGAGGCAACTGCTGGAGGTTCTTGAGGAGAGGGGAAACTTGGCCTGAATGTTTTGTAGAAAAATGATCCAGGCAGCAGAATGAATGACAAACTGCAGTGGGGAGAGACAGGAGGCAGGAAGCTCAGCAAGGGCTGATGCAGAAATTAAAGCAGGATATAGGATCAATGCTTGGACTAATATGGTATCATACCGTTCATTCATTCATTCAATCATATTTATTGAACACTTACTGTGTGCAGAGCACATACTAAGCGCTTGGGAAGTACACGTTGGCAACATATAGAGATGGTCCCTACCCAACAGTGGGCTCACAGTCTAGAAGGGGAAGACAGACAGCAAAACAAAACATATTAACAAAATAAAGTAAATAGAATAGTAAACATGTACAAGTAAAATAGAGTAATAAATCTGTACAAACATATACACAGGTGCTGTGGGGAGGGGAAGGAGGTAAGGCTGGGGGGATGGGGAGGATGAGGAGGGGGAGATGAAGGAGGGGGCTCAGTCTGGGAAGGCCTCTTGGAGGAGGTGAGCTCTCAATAGGGCTTTGAAGGGAGGAAGAGAGCTATTTCGGTGGATGTGTGGAGGGAGGGCATTCCAGGCCAGGGGGAGGATGCGGGCCGGGGGTCGATGGTGGGACAGGCGAGAACAAGGCACAGTGAGAAGGTTAGCGGCAGAGGAGCAGAAGGTGCGGGCTGAGCTGTAGAAGGAAAGAAGAGAAGTGAAGTAGGAGGGGGCAAGGTGATGGAGAGCCTTGAAGCCAAGAGTGAGAAGTTTTGCCTGATGCATAGGTTGACTGGTAGCCACTGGAGATTTTTGAGGAGGGGAGTAACACGCCCAGAGCATTTCTGCACAAAGATGATCCAGGCAGCAGTGTGGAATATAGATTGAAGTGAGGAGAGACCGGAGGATGGGAGATCAGAGAGGAGGCTGATGCAGTAATCCAGTCGGGATAGGATGAGAGATTGAACCAGCAAGGTAGTGGTTTGGATGGAGAGGAAAGGGCAGATCTTGGCGATGTTGCGGAGGTGAGACCAGCAGTTTTTGGTGACGGATTGGATGTGAAGGGTGAACAAGAGAGCAGGGTTCAGGATGACAATAAGGTTGCAGGCTTGTGAGATGGGAAGGATGGTTGTGCCGTCAACAGTAATGGGAAAGTCAGGGAGAGGACAGGGTTTGGGAGGGAAGATAAGGAGTTCAGTCTTGGACATATTGAGTTTTAGATGGTGGGCAGATATCCAGATGGAGATGTCTTGATGGCAGGAGAATCCTGAAGGGAGGGAGAGAGAGCAGGGGCAGAGATGTAGATTTGGGTGTCATCAGCGTAGAGATGATAGTTGAAGCCATGGGAGTGAATGAGTTCACTAAGGGAGTGAGTGTTGATAGAGAACAGAAGAGGATGAGGAACGCCTACAGTAACAGGGTGGGAGGGGGAGGAGGAGCCCACAAAAGAGGCTGAGAATGAATGCTGGAGAGATAAGAGGAGAACCAGGAGAGGACAGAGTCAGTGAAGCCAAGGTTGGATAACGTTTTGAGGAGAAGGGGGTGGTACACAGTGTCGAGGGCAGCTGAGATTAGTTTGGATGTAGAAGAAAAGGTGATTAAAAAAACTGGATTTGGTAAGATATTGAATACGTGGGTTAAATGAGAAAGTTGAGTCAAGGGTGATGCAGGAACAATGTTGGTGCTCTTTACAGTGATAGGAAAATCAGGGGGAAGACAGGGTTTGGGTGGGAAGATAAGGACTTCTGTTTTGGATATGTTACGTTTGAGGTGATGGCAGGACATCCAAGTAGGGATGTCTTGAAGAAAGGAGGAAATACAAGATTACAGAGAGGGAGAGAGATCAGAACCGGAGATGTAGATTTGGGAATCATCTGCACAGAGGTGGTAGTTGAAAGCATATGAGTGAATAAGTTCTCCAAGGGAGAATAGAAGGGGACTCGGAACTGAACCTTGAGGGACACCCACAGCTAGGGGCTGGAGAAGGAGTCCATGAAAGAGAATGAGAATGAGCTGCCAGAGGGATAAGAGCACAGGAGATGACAGTGGCACTGAAGGCAAGGTTAGATAATATTTCTAGGAGAAGGGGGTCTTCTACAGTGTCAAAGGCAAAGGTAAGGGAGGATCATTATGGAATAGGGACAATTGGATGAGGTAAGAAGGAGGTCATTTGTCTGGTGCTAACCCTCTCGCTGTACCACAGTCTTGTCTATCTCACCACTGACCCCTCTCCAACATCCTCCCTCAGGGCTGGAATGTCCTCCCTCCTCAAATCTGACAGAAAATTAAACTTCCTCCATTCAAAGTCTTATTGAAGGCACATCTACAAGATGCCTTCCCTAAGCCCGCCTTTCCTCTTCTCCCACTCCCTTTTGCTTCACCCTGACTTGGTCCCTTTACTCATCCCCCCTCCCAACCCCACAGTACTTATGAACATATATGTAATTTATTTATTTGTATTAATGTCTGTCACCCCTCTCAACTATAAGCTTACTGTGGGTAGGGAACATGTCTGTTTATTTTATATTGTACTCTCCCAAGTGCTTAGTTAAATACTCTGCACACAGTGAGTGCTCAATAAATATTACTGAATGAACAAATACTTTGCTAGGTTAATTTTTGCCTAGTGAAGGGGGCAGAAGCCAGATTGGATGATGTCAAGGAGAGAATTGGAGAAGAGGAAGTTAAGACAATTGGGGTAGACAACTCACTCAAGGAATTTGGAGGGGAGTGGTAGGATGGAGATGGAGTGATCAGTGGAGGGAATATGGGGGTCAAGGAAGGATTTCTTTAAGATAGGGAAGACATAAGCATGTTCGAAAGCAGTGAGGAAGAAGTCTTTGGAGAGTGAATAGTGGAAGATGATGGTTAGGGAAAAAGAAGAGAGGGGAAAGTGCTTTGATTAGGTGCAACAGGATCTGGACAGAGATGCAGACGAAGTGGTAAAAGATCGCTTCATATAATGCTTGAAAAGATGGGAGAGTTAGAGGAGGGACAGCGGAAGGGAGGGCCCGGAGAAGAATGGAGGAGATTTAGCAAAATTATGCCTGATGGTTTAAAGTTTCCTCAATAAAGTATACGTACAGGTCATTAGAGGCATAAGATGGGGGAGCCAGGAAGACAGGAGGTTTGAGGAAGAATTTAAGCATTGGAAACAACTGGTGAGGGCAACAGACATAGGAGTCAATAAGGACAGTTAAATAATGCTGCTAGGCAGAGGATAAGGCAGAGTTATATCAGGCATGGATGAACTTACAGCAGACATGGTCGGCCTCATGTCTGGATTTCCATCAACAGCGCTCCACAACTCGTGCAAAGAAGTGAATGAAGAGGTCTATGGAGGTGATCGAGGACTTTGGGTTAATGGAATGATATCGGCAAAAGTTTAAGGGAGTGAGTGAGTTGAGTTCAATAGAGAGGGTAGTGTTGAGGGTGTCAATTTGGTCATCAAGGTACTTTGGGTATGGAGATTAAAGGGGGCATGATGACTTGAGAAAACTGGATGGGGTCTAGAGATCCGAGATCTCTGTGGGGAATGGGACAGAGTTGCAGGGTTGAGGTTTGTGGGAGAAAAGGCATGTGAGGAGGTCATGGTTGGATAGAGAGATTTCAGAGTTGGTGAGGATAGAGATTATACAGTGACTAGAGAATTTGAGATCGAGTGTGTTTCCAAGTTGGTGAGTGGGTGAGGTGTGGTGTAGCAAGAGGTCCGTCTAGTAGAAAAGGGGCTGCAGAAGAGTTGTTAAAGAACATCCACATGGATAATGAAGTCCCCAAGGATCAAAAGTAGGGATGGAAAAAGAGAAGGAATATAGGAAAGGAATCAAAAATGGTTCAAAACATTGGAGGTGGAGCCTGGGGGGCAGTAGATAACCATGACTAGACTAGGTGGTAGAGATAGATGATATGGGGGCTACAATGAAAGGAAAAGAGAGGGATCAGGAGGTGGGATGGTGTGAAAGTGGCATTGGGAAGAAGGAATGAGAAGGAAGCTGATTCCTCCCCCTTTCCCGGTGAGTCTGGGGGAGTAGGAGAAGATGAGGCTCCACTCTAGAAAGAGTGTCAGAGGAGACAGTGTCAGAGGAGAGCCAAGTTTCAGCGATTGTGAGGAGGAGCAGTGACTGGACCAGGAACAGGTCAAAAACGAAGGTAAGCTTCCCCATAGTGGAGTGGGGGTTCCACAGGCCACACTTGGCTGAGGCTGTAGGGTGAGTGTGGGAGGAAGGGAAGGCATGAAGTGTGGAAAGATTATGGATGGCACTGAACTTGACAGGGTCTGGCAAGGGAGTTGGGGGAGGTGTGGCGCTGCATTAGGCAGGGGAGGGGGGCATCTGAGGTAGGATAAGATTGGTGGGGTGTTGGAGGAGGGTGGAGATGGCTAGGGTTTGAATGGAGGGGGACAAAGTGTGTAATGGGAAAGGGAGAACAGGGATGGGCTGATTGGATGGAGAGGACTGAAGAGACATGGTGCGATCTACTGATCTCAGCATTAGGAAAACATTCCCAGCGAAGAAATGTTTTTCTAAAAATAATTTAAATTGTCTTAGAATTCATTCTGCATAGGGAAATAGACAAATTTAATTTCCATTTAACTAAAGGGATAATTACATTATATGAATAAGATGCATTGTTTTTCATTAGATTGCCATAAAATCTCCATAAAATCTTTCCAGACCAAAGAGGCGAGGGGGTCCCCAGACTCTAACTGTCCTAACACTTTGAATACACTTCTCTTTGTTTTCCAGTAAACAAACAACTTTCACTGATGCACACACATAATAATATTATCCTCCCAAATCAATTAATCAATGACATTTATATATTTGCTGAGGGGCTACTAAATGCTAGGCACTGTATGAAATGCTTGGGAGAATACAGCATAAGCAAGACACATATTCCCTTCCCTCGAGAGCTGGCAATCTAAAGGGAGGAGAGAATAAAAGTTATTTACATATATGAGAGCCAGAGAGGAACAAAATGAAGAATACATTCATCAGATTGAATCAGCTGAATGATAAAATGGATGCACAGATTGCTAAACATATTAATACAAATAATATAAATCCCATCTGGATCAAGAGCTCCTTATGGACAAGGAATATGTCTGCCAACTCTGTACTCTCACAAACATTTAGTACAGTGCTCTGCACACAGTAGATGCTCAACAAATTCCCTCAATAGATGAATAAAAAATACATAAAATAAATGTGATGAAGATAAGACTAAAGGAAACCAGTGTTTTGGGGTATATGCTAGCCTGATGTGTCAAAGGTGTTGCAAATTAATCAGGGAAGGTTTTCTGAAGAAATTATGATTTTAGTAGGGTTTAAAAATGGGTAGAGGTTTGTTCTGGCATAGGGGAAGGAAATTCCCATCTGGAAAAATAGCATAAGCTAGTGGTCAGAGCTGGAGAGAGTTGAGTGTAAAATACAGATAGAAGATGATCTTTGGAGGAGAAACTATTTCAAATATTGAAAGACACTGGGGGCCAGGGATGACTTCCAAATTATTATGTGTGTATCTTTCTTCAGTACTGGAATCGAGGTTTTGCATGAAGTGTTTCAATTATGCACTAAAGAGTAATGTCAGTCATAGTAAGTTTGTGGTAAAATTCACCACTACATTTTTACTTACAAAAACTTTACCACAGAAATCACTATTATTCTGAATTACACATCTTTAAAATATTTTAAAAATAGAACAAATATTTTAGTGTTGATTTTTTCAAAGTGGTTTTGGTCATTTTACTATGTTCATGTGAGTTCTGTGAGAAGCAGTTTTGTCTAGTGGAAAGAGAATGACTTGGGAGTCAGAGGGCCTGGGTTTTGTTCCTGGGTCTCCCACATTTCTCTTGCTTGACCTTGGGCAAGTCACTTAACTTCTCTGTGCCTCAGTTACCTCATCTGTAAAATCAGGACTAAATCCTACTCCTCCTATTTAAACTGTGAGGCCCATTTGACACAGGAACTATGTTCATCCTCCTTAACTTGCATCTACCTCAGTGCTTAGAACAGTGTTTGGCACATGTAAGCATTTACAAGCACCATAATAAACTCTGTCCTCCCCTGGTTCTCCTCTTATCTGTCTGGTCATTAATTCTCAGTCTCCTTCATGGACTTCTCCCAACCCCTAACTGTAGGGGTCCTTCAGGGTGGTCTTTCAGGGTGCAGATTTTGGTCCCCTTCTATCCTCCATCTACACTCATTCCCTTGGACAACTCATTTACCCCCACAGCTTCAACTACCATCTCTATGCAGATCTACATCTCCTCCCCGATCTCTCTCCCTCTCTCCAGGCTTGCATCTCCTCCTGCCTTCAAGACATCTCTACCTGGATGTCCTCCTGACACCCCAAACTTAACTTGTCCAAAACAGAGCTCCTTACCTTCCCACCCAAACCCTGTCCTTTCCCGTACTTTCCCAGTACTGTAGACAGCACCACCATTCTTCCCATTTCACAAACTCATAATCTTTGTGTTAACCTTGACTACTCTACTCATTCAACACACATATTCAATCCATCACCAAATTCTGGCTGTCCTACCTTCACAACATCTCAAAAATCTGCCATTTTCTCTCCATCCCAACTGCTACGATGTTAATACAATCACTCATCCTATCCCGCCTAGGTTACTGCATCAGCCTCCTTGTTGACCTCCCAAACTCGTGCCTTGCTCCACTCCAATCCATACTTCATGCTGGGGCCCAGATTATCTTTCTACAAAAGCATTCAGGACTTGTTGCTGCCCTCCTCAAAAATCTCCTGGGGTTGCCTATCCACCTCTGTATCAAACAAAAACTCCTCACCATTGGCTTTAAAGCACTCCATCACCTTGCCGCCTCCTACCTCACCTCGCTTCTCTCCTTCTACAACCCAGGCCGCATACGTCACTCTTCTGGTGCTAACCTTTTTGCTATGCCTCAATCTTGCCTGTCTTGCCACCGGCCCCTGGCCCACATCCTGCTTCTGACCTGGAATGCCTTTCCAGGTCTTCAAATATGACACGTAATTAGTCTTCCCCCTCTTCAAAGCCTTATAGAATGCACATCTCCTCCAAGAAGCCTTCCCAGACTATGCCCCACTTTTCCTCATCTCCCACTCCCTTCTGCATCACTCTGACTTGTTCCCTTTACTGTTTCCCCTTTTCCCAGTCCCACAACACTTGTTTATATCTGTAATTTTATTTATTTGTATTGATGTCTGTTTATTTATATTGATGTCTGCCCCCACCCCGCCCCCCGCCCCACCTCTAGACTGTGAGCTCATTGTGGGCAGGGATTGTCACTCTTTACAGTTGTATTATAGTTTCCCAAGTGCCTAGTACAATGCTCAGCACGCAGTAAGTGCTTAATAAATACAATTGAATGAATGATTATGTGAATTAATATTTCTGTTAAATATTAAAAACTCCTTCTCAACAGGGATTGTTTCTTTTTAACTGGCTTGTTTCAAGGCCCAAATTAGTTCCACTGGGAGTCCAATCAACACTTGAATGCTGAGATTCATGATTAGTTTTGGGGATGGCTGACCTCACTAACATTTCTCTTAGGTTACAGTCTCCACATGGGGTCCTGAGTCCTGTATTCTTAGGAACAGATGTTAACACAGTTCTACTGCCCACCTATATTAGGTCATAAATTCTTTGTGGGATCTGTGGAATTACATATTTGGTACCTGGTAATTAAGTGATTCATGACCTTTTGTGAGAAATAACAATACCAACAAAGTGGGAGGTGAAGCTGATCAGGAAAGATTTTTTTTTTTAAATCCCTATTCAGGTTTGCACTTTCTGAAAGTATGAAACCTAACTATTTCTTCCTGCTAGGTAAACCTAGTCTCACTATAGAAGGAATCTGTTTGTACTAGAGTTTCTCAGAAGCCATACACTATTGATTGCAAAGTGAGAGATCAATCAATGAACAAATCAATCAGTGATATTTATTGAGCACTTACTGTATTCAGAGCACTGTACTACGTGCTTTGGAAAGTACAACAGAGCTCTCTCTAGACTCTAAGCTCACTGTGGACAGAGAATGTGTCTGTTATAGTGTGCTCTGCCCACAGTAAGTGCTCAATAAATACAATGGACTGACTGGTTGACATGTTCAGTGCCCACAAGCAGCTTACAATACAGAGGGGGAGACAGATATTGAAATAAATTATGAATACATACGTAGGTGCTATGGGGCTCAGGGTGTGGGTGGGAACATCAAGTGCTTAAAGGGTACAAATCGAAGTGAAAAGATGATAGAAGGGAGAGAAAATAATTTTGATAGGTTTAAAGGGGTGAATTCTAGACATGCTGTAAAGGTAGACCCAATATATGAGTTGAATGAGAGAGATGAACTGAGAATAATCCCAAATTATGGGCTTGTGAGGCAGTAATGATGGTAATATTGTCCAAAATAATGGGAAAATTCAGGGAGGAGAGGGTAGAGAAGCAGCCCGGGCTTGGGAGTCAGAGGTCATGGGTTCTAATCCCGGCTTTGCCACTTGTGAGCTGTGTGACTTTGGGCAAGTCACTTAACTTCTCTGTGCCTCAGTTCCCTCATCTGTCATGTGGGGATTAAGACTGGGAGCCCCACATGGGACAACCTGATTACCTTGTATCTACCCCAGCACTTAGAACAGTGTTTGGCACATAGTAAGTGCTTAACAAATGCCAGGATTATTATTATTATTATTTGGGTGGGAACATATGAAGCGTGGTCTAGGGGAAAGAGCATAGGTCTGGAAGTTAGAAGAACCAGGTTATCATCCAGGCTCTGCCATGTGTCTACTATGTGACCTTTGGTGAGTCACTTAAATTTTTGTGCCTCAGTTACCTCATCTGTAAAATGGGATTTTAATACTACTTCCTCTACTTAGACTGTGAGCTCCATGTGGGACAGGTGCTACATCTGACCTGATTAACTTATATCTACCCCAGTGCTTAGAACAGTGCTTGACACATGGCAAGGTCTTAACAAGTTCTATAGCTATATTATTATGAGGAGTTACGCACTTCTTAGTGTTTACAGTGTAGTAAGTCCTGAGTTAGATAGATTAAGAGATCAGATGCAAGCCCGAACCTACATGCGGCTCACAATCTCTTATTTAACAGATGACAAAACTGAAGCCCAGATAATTCAAGTGGCCTTGCCTAAAACCACACAGGAGCCCAGGACTGGAGCTGGGACTCAAACCCATGTCTTTCCCATTCCTATTCTCTTTGTTGACGTCATTTGCTTTATGGTTGTTAACCTAATTAGTACTTAGATTTCTGCTTCTAGCTTTAGCAGTTTGAACAGAGCGATCTCTTTGAGGCTGGAACCCTTTCCCTGTGAACAGAGCTCCAGTGCTTAGAACAGTGCTTGGCACATAGTAAGTGTTTAACAAATACCATTATTATTATTACCATTAATAAAATTGAGTTCATTTTTAATGGTATTTGTTAAGGGCTTAATATGTGCCAGCCACTGTACTAAGCGCTGGGGTAGATACAAGCTTATCAGGTTGGGAACAACCCTTGTTCCACATGGGGCTCACAATATTGTTCCCCATTTTACAGATGAGGTAACTGAGGCCAAGAGAAGTTAAGTGACTTGCCCATGGTCCCACAGCAGGCCAATGGCCAAACTGGATTGGAACCCAGATCCTTTTGATTCCTAGACCCATGCTCTATCCACAAGGCCATGCTGCTTCTCATTTTATGTAGCAGTAAAGCAGAGATGCTTGAATTTTAATCAACGTTATTTCCCATTCATTTTATCTTTTCACTGTGTGATTTCTTTTGTAGGACCTAAGGAGGAAAGAGCCCCTTGTGAGTTATAATATCCCTGAGTAAACATATGGGTGAGCTTTGGGAAGCAGAGTGGCTGAGAACAAATTTCAAATACTGGCAGAGGGAATCCCTTTCTTCCAACATTAATAAGGTTTTAATCAACCAAGACTACAAGTGTAAGATCATATTAGTTACAAACTGCCTCAGTGACAGAACTTCTGATAAAAGACCAGACCTGTTGCCCACAGACCTGTATATGCCATTACAGGACTATCTTCCACACTACTAGTAGCTTATTGTATTGTTTGTGCTCATTTGGGTATTGCAAATGCAATAGACAGTGAACTCCTTGTGGGAAAGGAACTATGTCTTACTTGATTCTCTTGTATCTACCCCAGCACTTTTCCAGTCCTTGGCACATAGTAAGCATTTAACAAGGCACAAGTATTAGTATTAGCATTTTTATTATATAATAATAATAATAATGGCATTTGTTTGGCACTTACCATATGCAAAGCATTGTTCTAAGCCCTGGAGAGGATACAAGGTGATCAGGTTGTCCCATGTGAGGCTCACAGTCTTAATCCCCATTATACAGATGAGGTAACTGAGGCACAGAGAAGTTAAGTGACTTGCCCAAAGTCAAACGGCTGACAATTGGCAGAGTCAGGATTTGAACCCATGACCTCTGACTCCCAAGCCCATGCTCTTTCCACTAAACCACACTGCTTCTCTTATATTTCTGCTTAGTTCCGTTCCAATGTTTCAAAAAGACAAGTTGTTATAGGGAAAAGAACTAAATGTCTAGTTTCTTTTTTGTGCTAGAATTTTAAGGGAAAGACTCCTCAAAAACCTTGTTTTTGGTGGAGGAATTTTGATTGCTTAAGACATTGAACTGTGGATCCTCCTAGGCCTCTCAGCTGCTTTCAACACCCCTTTCTCCTTGAAACACTATCCAACTTTGGCTTCACTGACACTCTCCTCTCTGGGTACTCCTATCACTCAGATCGCTCAAGAGTCTCTTTTACAGGCTCCCCTGGCTCCCAACTCTGACACTACAGGGAATCCTTCAAGGTTCAGTTCTGGGTTGCCTTCTATGCTTCATCTCTACCCACTCCATTAGAGAACACATTTTCTTCCATGGCTTCAGCTGTCATCTTTTCACTGATGATTCCTAAATTTCTCTCTCTAGCCCTGCCTCTCTCCCCCTTTCTGTAGTCTGACATTTTTTCCTGCCTTCTAGGCATCTCAACCTGGATGTGTCATCAACACCTCAAACTAAGCACGTCTAAAATAGAACTCTTATATTCCTATGAAAACTCTATCTGCTACCTGCCTTTCCCACCACTGTAGATAACATCCTCCCTATCACTAGACCCTGGCCTTGGCATTACCCAGAACTCATCTCTCTTATTCAATCCCAGGTCTGCCACTTGTCTGCTATGTGGCCTCAGTTACCTCATCTGTAAAATGGGAATGAAGACTGTGTCCAACTCCATTTGCTTGTATCCACTGCAGCAATTAGTAAACACTTAAAACCATATTATTATTATTATTATTAATCCAAATATTAAATATTTTGCCAAGTATTGTTAGTTCAGTCTTTACAAAATTGCTAAAATCTGCCCTTTGCTCTCCAAACTGCTACTATGCTGAAACACTTTTTCTATCCTTCCAAAACCACTGCATCTGCTTCCTCACTCACCTCCCCTGATTCCTGTCACTCCCTACTCCAGTCCCTACTTCACTCTTCTGTCCCAATTATTTCTCTAAAAGATCTTCAGTACACATCTGACTACTCCACAAGAATCTCCAGTGATTTTCCATCCACCTCAGTACCAAACAGAAACTCCCTAAAGCACTCAGTCATTTTCCCCCCTTTTACCTTACCTTGCTGTTTTCCTACTGCATCTTAGCCCAAAAACCTTGCTTCTTTACTTCCTGCCTACTCAATGTACACCTCAAGCTTGTCTATCACACTGGCCATCCCTTTCACAAGTCCTCCTTCTAGCCTGGAATGCCCTCACTCTCCATGTGAACCAGACCATTACTCTCCTGACTCTCCCCACCTTCAAAGACTTATTAAGGTCACATCTCTTCCAAGAGGCCTTTCCTAATTTATCCCTCTTTCCCCAACTCCCTCTCCCTTCAGCATCATCTATGTACTTGGATCTTTATGAGAAGCAGTGTGGATTAGTGGAAAGAGCACTCTCCAAATCACCCAGTACCGTGCTCTGCACACAGTAAGTACTCAGCAAATACCATTGATCGATTGGCTTACTGCACATGAAGTTTTGTATGTTTCAAAAATAATCTGGCAAATAAAATCCATATTTACCTGACACTGAGAAAGTTGACTAAAGCAATGAGGAGTTTGTGAAATCTATTTTTGTTGTTGAAGAGAGACTAGGAAATATTTTCTGAGATGCTATTTTTTTATGAATATCTGTCAAAATACTCTACTTGATTAAGTGACCTGCACTTGGTGTTCCATATTTCCAGTAAAGCCTGTGACTAAATCTGTCTGCCCTGTGGCCTTTCTGACCAATTTCCCCACTCTCTGTGCTAATGGTATTGCTTTTCTGTGCTCTAAACCTGTGCCTTCCCATCTCTCGGCCTTGCCGTCTTCATATAGTCCAATCTTCCACCATTTCAGCACCTGAAAACTGTACCAGATTGTTGTTGTTGGTTTTTTTTTTTAATTGAGTGGCCACACCACTACCATTACCACTGTCCCCACCATCTCAGGAAGTGGGGCCTCAAGTCATGGAAGAAGAAAGGGACACCGGTGACAGCATGGCACAAGTGGCAGTCAGGTGACTGCTTTTGTCACCCTTCACATGCGGATGGGTTCAAGGATTGGAAAGGCAAGAGTGAGAGACTGGAGTCAGAAAGGCTGAGCTATGCAAAATTTATTTCATGTGGAGAACTGAACTTCCCTTTTCAGAGGAATGCACATATTTAGTTACTTGTGTGTGGCAAAGGTCCTAGCTCCCACCCACAAATGCTTCCCTCTTGGGAGTAATGCAATAACTATAATTTGGTGCCCTGTACCCTACAATACCTTGCATCCACTCAAACTGAAACCTTTCCAGTTGGAAGGAATACGGTTATTTAGTTATTTGAACATGGAGAAGTGCATAGCTCCTGCCACAAGACTGCTTCCCTTCCAGGAAGAATACTGATGTGATTATTTGTACATGGCAAAGCACCTACCTTCCAGCCCACGAGTGTGCAGCAGGACACTCACCTGTCCCACAGTCCCTCTCTTGGTGCACTGGTTCCAGAGACAGACTAGACATCCATGCTCACACTTTGGGCAGGGGTGATCCGCAGCCAGCTGCTGCAAGTCTTGATCTGCCGCTCGAATGTCAGAGGCAGCAGGTATTTGTTACCCGTCCTCCCGGGCTGTTCGGACTTCTGGATTCTGTTTGTCCAATCTCCACCCCTTCCCTGCTCTACCATACCTTATTTGGTTCTCAGAGGGACAAAGCACACCTTCTGTCACATTAATGGCCTGGATTGTCTAGCAGTTCTGGTTATGGGGTTTGTGCTCCGTGCACGCTTCCGAGTTCCACCTTACTAGCTTGGGCTGTCGCGAGATAGCATTTTTACCTTGTGTTGGTGGGTGCCTGGTTTATTTTGACACACTGCTGAGTGAAGGAAAATGTAAAGTAAAAAAAAATCCCTAGTTGATTCTGGGTGGTGGGCTGATGTGGTTAAGAGTTGCATGAGGGGAGGCAGGGGACATCGGGATGGGAGGTGACCAAGCCAGGGATGTTGGGGAGGAGTAGAAAAATCAAACTA
Organism: Tachyglossus aculeatus; assembly: GCF_015852505.1. Taxonomy (NCBI): domain Eukaryota; kingdom Metazoa; phylum Chordata; class Mammalia; order Monotremata; family Tachyglossidae; genus Tachyglossus; species Tachyglossus aculeatus. Next base: position 113,228,390 of record NC_052067.1, read on the forward strand.
AAGACTCCAAAGGTAGGGAGAACAGGGTTAGGGGATGTGAAACTAGAGAGAGGACAAGACAGGGTGTCCTGCTTTGTTCAATGGCGCTATTGCATATTTGCTGCAAGGAAGGAGGAAAGAGGCACTGGGATTCCACACTTGCCCTATATCTGCCAAGTCTATAATGGACTTCTTCCAGGTGTTTCAGTGCCCGGGTCCTGGTCTTCTGACAAATTCTGAATTTAAGGAAACCTTGTCCTACGTTCACATCCTTTGACTAACACTACACACATAAGCACAACCATTTCCCTCCAGCATCATGTTGAATTCTATTCAGGTAAATGTGAACTGTCACATGAAGGCACTCTAATTCTCTAAGAGTGTTTTTCCAAAATTTGTAACAAAAACATACATTATAAAAGAACTGAGTGCATTTGATTAACAATTCCATCTTTGCTCTGAGCCAAAATATAGTCATTGTAATTTCAATCACATCCCAGTCATCTTCAGTTTTCCCAGATGGGTAAAATAGAATTTCAGTACATGCACATATGGAAACTGCCCCATCTCCCTGATCATCTTGATTACCCTCCTCTGTCCTTGTCAGATAAAGTGTGTATTTAGCTAATATTTGAAAAACATTACTGTGTGTCAGCATTGAAGCCATGATCCCACACAAAGCTCCCTTGGTGGGACATGTTAGGAAAATGGATGGCATTACCACACCTAAACAACTACTGTACAGAGAACTAAAAGACTGGAGGGACCAAAAAAAAAAAGTTACAGGAATGGTGAAGCACAGTATCAAACAAACAAAGTGGCATATCAGTAAAGAGAAGTAGCGTGGCTCAGTGGAAGGAGCCCAGGCTTGGGAGTCAGAGGTCATGGGTTCTAATCCCGGCTCTGCCATTTATCAGCTGTGTGACTTTAGGCCAGTCACTTAACTTCTCTGTGCTAGTTACCTTGGCTGTAAAATGGGGATGAAGAATGGGAGCCCCATGTGGGACAACCTAATTATCTTGTATCTACCCCAGCACTTAGAATAGTGCTTGGCACATAGTAAGTGCTTAACAAATGCCAACATTATTATTATTAAACTGTAGAAGACACTGCAGACAAACCAATAGGAGGAGCAATGGGAAAAGAAGTGCCCCTCTCCAAGGAAATTAAGTGGAAGTAGTAGTAGGAAAAGTAGTGAAAGTAATTGATATTGAGCATTAAAAGGTGCACTTACTAGATGCTTGGGAAGTACAGAATGATGTAAGTTTGTTGTGGGCCGGGAATGTGCCCACAAGCTCTGTTATATTGTACTCTCCCAAGTGCTTAGTACAGAGCTTTGCACACAGTAAGCACTCAATAAATACTATTAGTTGATTATCAGATTCCATATCCACAAGGAGATTACATCATAATGAATATTTACCACCGTACTGGTTAAAATAAATAATGGAGTACACATATACATATATGTACATATGACCTAAAGTTGGGGTAAAGGAATTCATAAGTGGTAGACTTGGTTGAATGGATATTTCAACCGCGTTACTGGAAAATATAATAAGGAAAGCTTGTTAGAGGAGGTGGGATTTTCAGTTTCACAAAGGCAGTTTGTTATAGGACAATCAATTAGTGTGGCACGTAATGCTGGAGTGTGTATTAATTTCACATTACTCATTTCAGCCACTCAAACCCACATGGATAGGACCACACTGTCAGTAGTGTCATCTTCGAACACCAAGGGCAGCAGATGAAAGCAAGTATTTGAGTCTCCATTTTGCAGATGAGGGAACTGAGGCACAGAAAATTGACATGACTTGCCTAAGACCAAATAGCAGATAAACAGCAGACACGGGATTAGAATTCAGGGCCTCTGCCTCTCAGGCCCACGTTCTTTTCACTAGGCCACATTGTTTTCTATGACCATTTTTGTGCTTAATGGCATGAGTCAATCTCAAAACAGGAAGCTTTTATCTCTTGGGTAAAAACAGTGTTAATTTCCCACTTTTCCAGGGTCCAGTCTCCAAATCTTATAAGGCTTTGAAAAAGTCATGGAGGGAAGACCACCACTGTGAGTAGCAGGGATCCAATTCATGGGTTTTAGCTTCTGTAACAAGGTGGGTATTTGGGGAAATTAGGGAACATTATTTTAATAAACGTTTGAATCAAATGTGATATGACAGAAGAAATGGGTGTGTTCAAACAGGTGGTGAAGGCATGAATATTATAATTCAATCTCAATGTGAGAGTCATCTTGAATGGCATCTTGTCTTCTTTATTCCTACGAGAAGCAGCGTGGCTCAGTGGAAAGAGCAAGGGCTTTGAAGTCAGAGGTCAAGGGTTCAAATCCCGGCTCCACCATCGTCAGCTCTGTGACTTTGGGCAAGTCACTCAACTTCTCTGTGCCTCAGATACCTCATCTGCAAAATGGGGATTAAGACTGAGGGACAACCTGATCACCTTGTAACCTCCCTAGTGCTTAGAACAGCGTTTTGCACATAGTAAGCGCTTAACAAATGCCATCATTATTATTGTTTCCCCTACCCAATTCAGGGAATATTGAAAAATGTATAACTAGTGGATTTTGAGGACAATTGCCTAGATTTAGAAGTTTGAAGATCTGAATGACTTGGAAAAATTAACTGAATTGAATTCATGGAGAGCAATGTGTTCATTCATTCATTCAATCATATTTATTGAGTGCTTACTGTGTGCAGAGCACTGTACTAAGCATTTGGGAAGTACAAGTTTTATTTTGTTAATGATGTGCATATAGCTATAATTCTAATTATTCTGACTGATTTGAAACCTGTCTACATGTTCTATTGTCTGTCTGTCTCCCCCTTCTAGACTGTGAGCCCATTGTTGGGTAGGGACTGTCTTTATATGTTGTTGTTCACCAAAAATTGAGAGCATTATCCTCATAACTGAAGAGTTTCTGAATGGTACAGAATAAGTTTAAATTATTATAAAATTGTAGCAATATTTACCCAACACATATTAATATAGCATTTTAATATTACAATATTCTTCCACACTCCATATATGAAGACAACATAAACTTCTAGCTCCAAGTATATTTTTTTAAACAGTGAATGAAAATATAAACAAACTCAATGTGAAAATAGAACGGAGAAAAATGTTCGACCAGCTTTTGAAAGGTTCAATTTCTAATGAAAAATAAATTACATTATGAAACTATCATCCCTCAGAGAAGCAATGTAGCAGTAATCTTGAGCTCTGCTATGGACTTGTCAAGTGACCTTGGGTACTAAATCCCTCAATTTTCTAATCTGTGGCTGGCAAGGCATATATAACTCATATGGTCATAAAAAAGGCAGACCTGGATGTAGCACGCTCAGTAAATCCCAAATATTAAGCCACCCTTAATTTCAAATGTGCAAATCAATGTGATATACATACACATACATATATAGGAACATTAGCAAATGATATATATGCATATGTACATATGTATACACATACTATAGGTATCTGAATTCATATACATATATGTGTACGTATATAATTTCAGATTTTCTTATTTTCAAAGAGTTATTAAATTCTGGCCCATTTAAAATTGTTGAATTTACCACATCTGCTCAAGAGTGTTGAACACAAAAAGCACAATTTCTCTGTACACTTCAGTATAAAAACAAGTGCGTATGGGATATCTTTTAATTATTATACGTCTAGTTTATGAAGTAAGCACTGGAGGGGAGGAGGAAACAAATGACAACTAGTTATTTGCCAAAAATAGTCTGCTTCAATGGGCAGTAGCATCAACAGAAAGTATTGTAGACTAATAATAAGCACACAGGTCAAAAAAATACAGAGTTTTCATTCACAAACAGAATGTTCTATAGAATCTAAAGTCCTGGGCATGTAAGTAAATACTAAAGCTCAGGTATTATCACCTTGCTGAAGTGAGTTGGCAAGAAGGACATGCCACAGAACAAAATGGGAATTCAGGTAGCATAGCCTGATGGATAGAACAGGGGCCTGGTATTCAGAAGGACCTGGCTTCCAAGCACAGCTCTGTAATTCCTCTGCCATGTGTCCTTGGGCAAATAACTTAGCTTCTCTGTGTCTCAAAATCTAATCTGTAAAATGGAGATTATTAAGATGGTGAGCCCCATGTGAAACAGGGACTGTGTCCAAACCAATTAATTTTATTGCATCTACCACAGTGCTTAGTACAGTGCCTCGCACATAAGTACATGTTTTACAAATACTGCAATCATTATCATTATTATTAATAACAAATAGACATTAATATTTGTTTAAACTCACTGACATTAAGTAAACATTATTATTTTGGATTGATATATTTTCCTTGAAACAAAGAAAATAACTACATTTACAAGAAAATTATAGATTTATTCTCAGAATGTGTAATTGTCTAGATATCTGTGCTGACACGTATTGAAACTAGACTTGAAAACTAAATACACTGCAAAATTCTCCCTTTTCCAGGTAGTATATAGTAAATTTGATTTCTATATTTATCTTTCCTCATACATTTGAGGAAAGATAAATATATCTTCCCCATATCCATATATCCAGCGCTTAGAACAGTGCTTTGCACTTAGTAAGCGCTTAATAAAAGCCATTATTATTATTGTTAATTTCAAGTCCTTGCAGAAATTCTTTAGAAAATTCCAGTTTTGATTTTTCCGAATATCATGTTTTATATACTACATCATCGGCATCATCATGATAGTAATAATATTTAAGTGCTTTCTATATGACAAACACTGGAGCAAACATAAGATAATCAGATCAGGCACAGTTCTGTCCCATTCAAAGTCCACAACCTAAGAGGAAGGACTGGCATTTTAGCTCCATTTTAAAGATAAGGTTACTGAGGCAAAGGAATTAAATGACTTGCACAAAGTCACATAGTAGACCAGTGACAGAACCTGGTTCTCCTGAAGCCCAGTCCCACGGTCTTTTCACCAGGCAATGCCAGATATTTTTATACTTTGAAGTTGCACACATGCAAGGATGGAAGACAAAGCAAATACTATCCAGCAAGGGGCCAGCAGGTTACCAGAAACTCCTGTGTAAGTAGCATGGCCTAGTGGATAGAGCACAGGCCTGGGAGCCAGAAGGACCTGGGTTCCACTCCAAGTTCTGCCTCTTGTCTGCTGTATGACCTTGGGCAAGTCACTTCAGTTTTCTGTGCTTCAGTTCCCTCATCTGTAAATTGGGGATTAAGGCTGTGAGTCCCAAGTGGGACAGGGACTATGACCAACCTGATTATCTTGTATCCACCCAGCACTTAGCACAGTGTCTGGCACATAGTAAGCACTTAAATACCATAAAGAAATTATACTTTTTAGTTTCCTTAAAGGCAGAGGAGCTGAAAAATTCATTCCAGGGAGATCTGGTGAAAAGATCAGAATTAGGCTTCAATAGATTCTTACCAGCCCTCCTATTTCTTTTTTCCTTTCACTACATTTATTTGTCCATTTGTCAGTCTCACCACATTTTCATCTTTCTTTGTGGGTTTCTCTTTCCAGTTCTCATTCCTACCACTGCTTTCCATCCATCTCTCCTACTGCTTCTCTTGCATCATGTTCATCTATTTCTGTTTCCTATTGCTTCTGTCTACCATTCACTTGTCCTACAGCCTCTCACTCTCCATCCATTGTTTGAGTGGGTCCTCAGGCTAACTGATAATAAAGAAGGAAAATAACTTCACCCCTCCAATGTAAACCTCCTCACTGCATCTCGATCTCATCTATCTCATCTCCAACCTCTCGCCGACATCCTCCTTCTGGCCTAGAGTGCTCTTCCTTCTCATATCCAACAGACAGTGACTCTCTTCCCCCCATCAAAGCCTTACTGAAGGCACATCTCCTCCACGAGGCCTTCCCTGACTAAGCCCTCTTTTCCCTTTACTTCAACTCCTTTCTGCGTCAACACGACTTGCTCCCTGTATTCATGCCCTGCTCCCAGTACCACAGCACTTACGTACATATCTGTAATTTATTTAAATTAATGTCCATTTCCCCCTCTAAACTGTAAGCATGAATGCTCAATAAATACTATTGAATGACTGACTAGAAAGAAGAGGGCGAGTATTTTACAAGGTATGAAGGGATGGGGTCAGAAACACAGGTGGAGGGTGTAAATTTTAAGAGGAAGTGTTACTGCAGGGATGGCAGGGAGAGTTGAAGAAGGTTGAGGAAGCGAAGGGCACTGGAGTGGAGCAGAGGAGATCTGAGAAAGATCACTCCTGATAGTTTCAAGTTTGTTGATTATGTGGCCATGTAATTAGGGGTAAGAGGTGGTGGGGGTGGGTGACAAGGGGTTTGACAGGTGAATTAAGAATGAAAGGTAACCTGCTGTTGGGTAGGAACTGTCTCTATATGTCGCCAAATTGTACTTCCCAAGCACTTAGTACAGTGCTCTGCACATAGTAAGTGCTCAATAAATATGATTGAATGAATGAGAGGTATTGTTATCAGGCAGTAGAAAGGGCTGAAATGAAGCAAATAAGAATGAATTTAAGTTCATTTATTCATTCAACTGTATTGACTGAGCACTTAATATGTGCAGAGCACTGTACTAAGCACTTGGGGGAGTGCAATACAACCATAGACACATTCCCTGCCTACAGCGTGCTTACAGTCTAGGGAGGGGGGAGACAGACAGCAATACAAATAAATAAATTATGATTATTTAATACATATTAATATATGTGTGTGTGTGTGTGTGTGTGTGTGAGTGTGTGTGTGCGCTCTAGGCCAGAGGGGGAAGAACAAAAGGAGCAAGTCTGGGTGATGCAGAAGGGAGTGGAAGAAGAGGAAAGAGGGGCTTAGTCTGGGAAGTCCTCTTGGAGGAGATGTGCCTTCAATAAGGCTTTGTAGTGTGGAGGTGATCCAGAGTTTCAGATTAGAGGTACAAGATTGGTGGAGGGTAGTGGGGAGGGTGCAGTTGAGGCTGTCGATCTGGGCATCGAGAGGGTGTAGTTTGTGTAATAAAACCAAATGGATAGGATGGCTGTACAGTATTAGTGGGAGTCAAACAAACAGAGGTCTCGGTGGGGTAAAAGGACAGATTTGCAGAGAGTGGGTATATAGGAAAGAGAGCAGGTTTTGGTTTAATAGAGGAATTTCAGAATTGGTGAGGATAGAGACTATACAGTTAATTAACTCTGTGCCCAAGTTTGTGAGTGTGTGAGTTGGGGTGGAGCAGAAAGTCATTGGTGTAGAGGAGTGAGAGGAGGGGGACAGCAGAAGGATCATAGGGAATATTCACATGGGGGATTGGAGAAAGAGAAAAGGAATGTAGGAATCAATATGGTTGAGCAAGTTAGAGGAGGGACCTGGAAGGGCGGTAGACGACCATTACTAGTAAAGAGCCTCATGAACCTCTAGTGGTTGCCCATCCATATCAAACAAACTCCTTACCATCAGCTTTAAAGCACTCAATCACTTTGCCCCCATCCTACCTCACTTTGCTGCTTTGCAACTACAACCTAGCCTAAACACTTTGCTTCTCTAATGCCAAGGTACTCACGGTACCTTAATCTTGTCTCTCTGGCTGCTGACCTCTCACCTATGTCCTGCCTCTGGCCTGGGATGTTCTCCCTCCTAGTACTCAACAGACACTCAGTCTAGCCACCTTCAAAGCTTTACTAAAGGCACATCTCTTTCAAGAGGACTTCCCCTCAATTTCTCTTCCCCCACTCCCTACTGCTTCACCCTTGCACTTGGATTTGCATCCTTTTTTCACCCACCCTCAGCCACTCAGCACTTATGTATGTATCCATAATTAATTTATTTACTTTAGTCTGTTTCCCCCTGTAGGCTTATTGTGGGCTGAGAATGTGTCTATTGACTTTGTTAAACTGCACTTTCCCAAGCACTTAGAACAATGCTCTGCAAACAGTAAGTGCTCAATAAATGTGATTAATACACTACAATATAGTTGTTAGACAACTTTCCCTGTATGCAAGGAGGATACAGGTTAGTATGGGAGACATACATAAATTAAACAACAAATAGGGGAACTGGCAGAGTATATGAAGGGGATTCTGGCCTCTATAATCACCTGGCAATGAGGCAGATTGTTCCAGAAACATTATCAGTCTTCTCTGTATCATATTTTCTCCATCTGTAAAATGGGATGGGATTCCTATTCTCCTTATCTCTTAGATTGGTAGCCCTATATAAGCAAGGGTTTGTAGGAGTTCTAATTATCTTTATGGTCCATAGCTCATAGCACAGTGCTTGGGATATAGTAAATGCTTAATACCCAATGCTAATCACTGGGCATTGTAAAACGTCTTTAAGATTTGACTTTTAGCTATCATCCCTTTTAAATTGCTGAGCTCCCATTTTAATAACATAATACAAGCACTAGGCCTCCACATGAGTAATTGACATTGTACCTAATTGAAAAGAACTGCATCCTGTTATTCTGAAGTGGCACAACAATATGTGGCAGCCTATAACTAAATCAGAAAGAGACAGTAATGGGATACACGACTATTTGATATATTGACTACTGAAAGACTATTGTACCTGCAGAGGATCAATAAATAATCTTTTGAAAGGTAAGAGGAGGTATAATTAAGCTTAACCGAAAAGATAAAATAACCAGACCTCATGCGTTACACGTACTCAGAACTTGCATCTATAAATATGAAGTAAAGCCTAGTTGTTTATGCAAATGTCAAGCATTCCTGAAGGATGGGCTCTTCTTGCTAATAAATCAGGTCAGAGGAGAAGGTATTGTTAAATCTAGGCTACAAAAGGTGGGGAGCCGGGACAAGAACTTACCACCTCCACGGGATGCAGATAGCCTTGAGATATTGTACAGAGTCATGCAAATAAACACTTTTTCCTCATCTGTTTCATTTTTTTTAATATTCTTCTTTTATTTAGTCATAGATTGAGTTTGTATGTGTGCATTTGTGTCTCTGTAGATGCCAACTCCAAGGAAATGATGGGTGTACATTGTCATGAATCCCCCAACCCGGCTGCTATCAACCAGGACCTTCCTGGACCTGGGGAGCCTCACTGACATGCAGTAGAATGTGTAAAGCTTTCTACTTAGTTTTTAACCAATGCATAAGGGAATGACATATACACACACTCACTCACTCCACAAAAGGTCCAATACCCGTCTGTGGCCAAAGAAGCCTGTTCTGCCAATGCTTCTTCTTTCTGCCAGAGGTGCTCTGCTCTGTACCTCCTGCAAGAAACTCCAAATTGCCTCTAGGTGCCCCTTTGTGAGTCAAAGCGGCCGCCTTTTATCTGTCCTAGGCATGGCAGTTTGGGCATTAAATGTCAGTCATTGATTCGTTCAGGCCCTTTACTGGGTAGAACAGGGAGAGAAAGCCCCACCTCCCTCCATGCTCCACCCCCAGAGGCCCGCAATCACCTGCCCACAAGTAAAGCCCATTAGTGCTTTCACAAAGTTTCTCTCTTCTTGTTGTTCGCGGGATCACTAAGAGTCCCTAAAGAGGCAGCTTGTTGTGGGCTCACCACATTCCACCCCTTGATCTCATCGATCAAAAACATTCACTCATTTACATTCATCCAGTGGTACAGTTGATTATTATTATCATTAATAATAATAATGATGGCATTTGTTAAGCATTTACTATGTGCAAAGCACTGTTCATTCATTCATTCAATCGTATTTATTGAGCATTTACTGTGTGCAGAGCACTGTACTAAGTGCTTGGGAAGTACAAGTTGGCAACATATAGAGACGGTCCCTACCCAACAGCAGGCTCACAGTCTAGAAGGGGGAGACAGACGACAAAACAAAACATATTAACAAAATAAAATAAATAGAATAAATATGTACAAATAAAATAGAGTAATAAATACGTACAAACATATATACAGGTGCTGTGGGGATGGGAAGGAGGTAAGGTGGGGGGATGAGGGGGAGGGGGAGAGGAAGGAGGGCACTCAGTCTGGGAAGGCCTCCTGGAGGAGGTGAGCTCTCAGTAGGCCTTTGAAGGGAGGAAGAGAGCTAGCTTGGCGGATGTGCGGAGGGATGGCATTCCAGGCCAGGGGGAGGACGTGGGCTGGGGGTTGACGGCGGGACAGGTGAGAACAAGGCACTGTGAGGAGATTAGTGGCAGAGGAGCAGAGGGTGTAGGCTGGGCTGTAGAAGGAGAGAAGGGAGGTGAGGTAGGAGGGGGCGAGGTGATGGAGAGCCTTGAAGCCGAGGGAAAGGAGTTTTTGCCTGATATGTAGGTTGGTTGGTAGCCACTGGAGATTTTTGAGGAGGGGAGTAACATGCCCAGAGTGTTTCTGCACAAAGATGATCCGGGCAGCGGCGTGAAGTATGGATTGAAGTGGGGAGAGACAGGAGGATGGGAGATTGGAGAGGAGATTGATGCAGTAATCCAGTAGGGATAGGATGAGAGATTGAACGAGCAGGGTAGCGATTTGGATGGAGAGGAAAGGGCGGATCTTGGCAATGTTGCGGAGGTGAGACCGGCAGGTTTTGGTGACAGGTTGGATGTGAGGGGTGAATGAGAGAGCAGAGTCGAGGATGACACCAAGTTTGTGGGCTTGTGAGATGGGAAGGATGGTAGTGCTGTCAACAGTGATGGGAAAGTCAGGGAGAGGGCAGGGTTTGGGAGGGAAGATAAGGAGTTCAGTCTTGGACATGTGTTTTAGATGGCGGGCAGACATCCAGATGGAGATGTCCTGAAGGCAGGAGGAGATGCAAGCCTGGAGGGAGGGAGAGAGAGTAGGGGCAGAGATGTAGATTTGGGAGTCATCAGCGTAGAGATGATAGTTGAAGCCGTGGGAGCAAATGAGTTCACCAAGGGAGTGAGTGTAGATAGAGAACAGAAGGGGACCAAGAACTGAGCCCTGAGGAACCCCTATGGTAAGAGGATGGGAGGGGGAGGAGGAGCCCGCAAAAGAGACTGAGAATGAATGGCCGGAGAAATAAGAGGAGAACCAGGAGAGAACAGAGTCTGTGAAGCCAAGGTTGGATAGCGTATTGAGGAGAAGGGGGTGGTCCACAGTGTTGAAGGCAGCTGAGAGGTCGAGGAAGATTAGGATAGAGTATGAGCCATTGAATTTGGCAAGCAGGAGGTCACTGGTGACCTTTGAGAGGGCAGTTTCCATGGAATGTAGGGGATGGAAGCCAGATTGTATTGGGTCGAGGAGAGAGTTGGCATTGAGGAATTCGAGGCAGCGTGTGTAGATGACTCGTTCAAGGAGTTTGGAAAGGAATGGTAGGAGGGAGATAGGGCGATAACTAGAAGGTGAGGTGGGGTCAAGAGAGGGTTTTTTTAGGATGGGGGAGATGTGGGCGTGTTTGAAGGCAGAGAGGAAGGAACCAGTGGAGAGTGAGCGGTTGAAGATGGAAGTTAAGGAGGGGAGAAGGGATGGAGCGAGAGATTACATAAAATGAGAGGGAATGGGGTCAGAAGCACAGGTGGCCAGCGTAGCACTTGAGAGGAGGGAGGAGATCTCCTCTGAGGATACTGCTGGATGTGTGGGGTGAACGAGAGAGTGGAGTCAAGGATGACACCAAGGTTGCGGGCTTGTGAGACAGGAAGGATGGTAGTGCCATCTACAGTGATGGGAAAGTCAGGGAGAGGGCTGAGTTTGAGAGGGAGGATACAAGGTTATCAGGTTGTCCCACGTGGGGCTCATAGTCTTAATCCCCACTTTACAGGTAAGGTAACTGAGGCACAGGGAAAAGTGACTTGCCCAAAGTCACACAACTGACAAGTGGTGGAGCAGGGATTTGAACCCATGACCTCTGACTCCCAAGCCCGTGCCCTTTTCACTGAGCCATGCTGCTTCTCTAACATTAAGGTACATATATGAGTGGTGATCATTATCACCAGCAATCCTTCAATAGGAATTGCTCCAGACCAGTAACCATATCACATATCAGTGGTGAACAATATCACCCTCAGTCCCCTCAGTAGGGACTTTGTTACACACCGGTAAACCCAACTTTGCAATACAATCTTCAAACCTGAGAGAAAGATGTTATCACATAGGTGGTGAGCAATATTACCACCAATCCCTTTAATAGGGATTTTTTTTTTTACTCTAGTAGTAAAATAACACTGGGATGGTGGGTTTTCTCCATTTCCTTCTTTTCTTTAGCTCTCCCATTTGGCTAAGCAATAGCAAGGCCAAGAGGAGAGCAAAAGGAGGGATCTGAGAAGAGTACTTAAATCCACACAAAACATGTGGGATTCTATTAGATTCACAAATTTCAAATACCCACAATTGTCAATAAACAAAGACTCATTCATTTTAACACTTTTCCCACCCACTTTCTTATAGTTTATGGCTCATCTCTACCCAGACGCTGGTACCCAAATCCTCTCAGGGCCAGGTCTTCTGGTGGGAATGTGTCTTTTCCTTTTCATGGCTTGAACTCAAGACAGCTGTTCTGCAAAACAGCTGAGCAGTGGGCCATGTCTTCAAGCCAATATGTCCTGCTGGGCTAAAATCTACAGAGTTACAATCTCAACCATAGATTACGAACCCGGCAGCATCATTCAGTAAAACCATATTTTTGCACCATTAACTCCAATTTTTTTATTGGTATACAGACATAATCTTTATTTCAACCACACATTGTTAAGGAGCTCAATGTTAGCTCAATGGTGAATCTCTCAAAAGCAGGATTTTTTTTTTTTCTCTAACTGTCCTTTACCTAACAGTAAAGGTGACAGTTTACAGATCTCTTTGTTAGATTAGAGGCCACCCCTACAAGCATTCCTGCTGGGGTGAGAGAGAGTAGTTGTGATTTTCTCCTCCTAATTACCTCTTTTGCATTTTCCCACCTTAGCTAATGGATCCAATCAGGAGATCCACATTTCACAATAAGGGGAGTTTTCATTTGCTTGCCTTTCCCCATACAAATTCCTTTTTTTTTTTTTTCTAAAATGATAACTCCGGAACTGTGGAGTTAGCTTCCTTCTCAGGAATTTCATCATGCACAGTACACATTCTGAAATAATTTCAATACTCTGGCCAATTCATCTAACCACACTTGTATATGCACTTTTACACAGACAAGCAAGTTAACACATTTATACAATTCTTCCCATACTTAGAATAGAATTGGCTTCAGGTCGTCATCATCATCATCATCAATCGCATTTATTGAGCGCTTACTATGTGCAGAGCACTGTACTAAGTGCTTGGGAAGTGCAAATTGGCAACATATAGAGACAGTCCCTACCCAACAGTGGGCTCACAGTCTAAAAGGGGGAGACAGAGAACAAAACCAAAGATACTAACAAAATAAAATAAATAGAATAGATATGTACAAGTAAAATAAATAAATAGAGTAATGAATATGTACAAACATATATACATATATACAGGTGCTGTGGGGAAGGGAAGGAGGTAAGATGGGGGGATGGAGAGCGGGATGAGGGGGAGAGGAAGGAAGGGGCTCAGTCTGGGAAGGCCTCCTGGAGGAGGTGAGCTCTCAGCAGGGCCTTGAAGGGAGGAATAGAGCTAGCTTTCGGGTCATCATCAGGAGACCTTTCTTCATCGGGGTTGGTAGCAAGTTTCAACACAAAAGATCTGATTGGGTGATTTTATGCCCAAAGTAACTCAAACTTTTTCATTAGTACAGATATAAGCCAATACATTTCCCATCTATAATCTAGGGAAAACTATTCTCGGGGTTTGATTCATGACCAATGGCCTCATTGGAGTCCTCCCAGTGGTCTCCCTAATCCACTCTTTTTGTCTTCCATGCTAGGGCTGGGGGGAGCAGAAGGAGAGGGTGCTCTAGCTCCCGGCTGCTTGTCACCTGGATTTTTTCCTTTTCTCCTCTTTCCTTGTGTTAGGGGCTGGATGATTCCCTCTAAGGCTGATGTGGGAAGCCCATGAATCTCTATCCTCTGAATACCAAATTTCAGGTGCTGGAGCCAGACTCTGTTGCGGTGTGGCTCAGAGCCTGCTCTTGGCCGGAGTCCTGTCAGCCTGCCAGAAAGTGTCCTTCCCTGTCTGCCTCCCTTCTCTATGGCTACTGTTTGGACCCAAGCGGAAGGAGGGGAAAAGTCCCCCTCTGCACTGTGAACCAGAGCTGCATTTCGTCCATCTCAGCTACACGGTCTAATGCAGTGACAACTGTGGCCTCCTTCCCTAATCCTGTTAAGCTATTTGCCAGGATGCTTCGAGAGGAGCCAGCGGTGAGTTCAATTAAGGTCCTCAGCATTGCCTTCTTAAGAGGGACTTCTTCAGGCTTTAGGTCAAATTCCTCCCTGGGTGTAAGTGGGCTCCAGATAGCCCACACTAAACCTAGGGCACGAAATCCTTGTTGTGCCTCATCTTGATCTTTCCATGGTCTACGGGTGTAAGGTACCTCCCCTGGGCCCTCGTAGGTTCACTTTAGTGCTGCCATTATCCTTTTGCACAGGGAACCTTGGCTAGAATGAAAGGTCCTCATGGCCCTTTCCCCCAGATCTGCCCAAATCACCCACACCCTTGGCTTCCTCTTCAGCTAGGGTGAGTAAAGACACTCCATGATCACAAATCCAGAGAGGCCACTCTAGTATGGACTCTCCAAAACCTCTGCAGAATCGCTGACCTAACTCAGCTAATTCCGCCCCAGTATAATCCCTTAAAGTGTGAGAGGGGCCCTCCCTGAGGTAGTGGTAACTACAACTGAGGCTACACTTAAAGTGGAGTCAGCTTCATCTGACTCCTCATCAGACCAGTTGTCTCCATTGCAGCAATCAGGGTCACCTCCATTTTAATAATGGCATCCAATGGGGCCTGGCTAATTTTCCCCAATTTAGCCTTCAGGATCATCTCAATTACTTTAACAGCTTCAGTCCTTTGGTGTTTCCATTAGGCAATGCTGCCTCTGTATTTGTAAACACAGAGAAGCCACAGTTGTACAAATGGGTAGGACCCCACTATTGATTGCATCACTTTCAAATACAAAGCACAGTGATACTTACATTTATGAGTTTATTTAAATACATACTTGTAGTTTAAAATAAGTATGATTTCAAACTCTTACTGTGTGTCAAATACTATTCTAAGCGCTGAGGCGTACAGGATGGACACAGTCCCTGTCCCACATGGGGCTTACGGTATATTCAGATAAATCTTGAAAAATAGGAGAGCTTCCACTGGTTAAACAGGTGCTGAAACACAGTCCATTGTTCAGTTTCAACTACCATCTGTATACAGATGATTCCCAAATTCACATCTCCAGGACTGACCTTTATCCTGACCTTTATCCTTCTGCCTTTAGGACAGCTCTGCTTCGATGAGAAGCAGCGTGGCTCAGTGGAAAACGCACGGGCTTTGGAGTCAGAGGTCATGGTTTCAAATCCAGGCTCCACCAACTATCAGCTGCGTGACTTTGGGCAACTCACTTAACTTCTCTCTGCCTCAGTTACCTCATCTGTAAAATGGGAATTAAAGCTGTGATTCTCCCATGGGACAACCTGATCACCTTGTAACCTCCCCAGCGCTTAGAATAGTGCTTTGCACATAGTAAGCACTTAACAAATACCATCATCATCATTATTATATCCCAACGACACTTCAAACCTATCCAAAACAGACCTCATCATATTCATTCATTCATTCAATCATACTTATTGAGCGCTTACGGTGTGCAGAGCACTGTACTAAGCACTTGGGAAGTACTTATATTCCCACCCAAACTTCCCCGTGACTTTCCCATCCAATGTAGACAGCATCACCATCATCCATTTCTCACAAGTCCATAACTTTGGCATTATCCTCTACTCACCTCCCTCATTCAACCCACATATTCAACCTCACCAAATCCCCTTGGTTAAACCTTCACAACATCATTAAAATCTGCCCTTTTCTCTCCATAAAAACCATCACACCATTTATTGAATCTCTTATCCTACCTATCCCAATTTAACTACTTCATCACCCTCCCTGCTGACCTGCCTACTTCACTCTGCTACCTGGATCATTTTTCTACAAGGCTGTTCAGTCCATGTTTCCCGCTCCTCAAGAACTTTCTGTAGTTTGCCCATCCACCTCCACAACAAACAGAAACTTCTTACCATTGTTTACCATAGACTTTTAAGCAATCACCTTGCCTCCTCCTACATTTCCTTTCTGATTCCCTACTACAACCTTGCCGCACACTTCTCTCCTCTAATGCTAACCTACACACTGTATCTTGATCTCGTCTATATTTCTCATGTGACCTTGACCACATCTTTCTTCTGGCCTGGAACTCTCTCCCCCTTCACATCTGACAGACGTTTCCCACCTTCAAAGCCTAATTAGAAGCACATTTCCTCCAAGAGGGCTTTCCTGACCTAAACCTTCATTTTCTCTTTTCCCACTTTCTTCTGCTTCATCCTTGATCTTGAACTTGTAGCTTTTATTCACCCAACCCCATGGTACTTATGTACATATTCATAATTTATTTATTTTGATGTCTGTCTCCCCCTATAAACTGTAAGCCCCTTGTGGGAAAGGAACATGCCTACCAACTCCCAAGCACTCTGAACACAGTAAGTGCTCACTAAATTAATGTTTACTGGCAAGGACTGCTGAATAGAGCACATGAGAAATAATGTTCTTCAGTAGTTGATACAGGAGGGATCCAGGTAGGATATTGAAAGCTATTTAGGGAGTGCTAGAAATTGGGTTAGATCCTACAGTCATCTCTCTCCTTTATTTCTGTACAGAATGATAAGGGTGGCATCTATGAAATCTTGTGTCATTTTCTATGTTGTAACAAAAATGCATGGCAGGACATTGAACAACACACCCAGTCCTGTCTCTGGCTTGTAGGTAGCAGATCTAGAGTCACCAAAGGTGTGTGGCCTTTTCATGGCTCAAACTTTGACAATAACTTTATCAACTATGAAGACCAGGAAAGCAAGTTAACTTCTCTTCATAGAACTTTTTCTTCAGTGTTAATAGATGAGCTAAGAAGAACAGTTGAAATATTGTGCTAATCTCGGGGCTTTTTTTAGGAAGATTGTAGAGCTGGGTTCTAGTCCCAGCTATGCCACTTGTCTGCTTTGTGACCTTGGGCAGGTCACTTAACTTCTCTGTGCCTCAGTTACCCAATTATAAAATGGGGATTAACACTGTGGACTATGTCCAACTGAAATACGTTGTATCTGCCTATCAATGCACTAGAAGATTGTCTGGAACATAGTAAGCATTAATAAATACCATAAAAACTATTTTATACAGAGTTGTGACCCATTAAAATTTCAAATGCACTTTGGTACACTGCAGAAAAAGATTTTGTTTTTCATGGTTTTTCTAACCTAGCTGCTCTTGTATTTCCCCCAGTGCCTCATTTTCCTTTATTCCATGTCTTTATACCCAAAGATGTATACTTCTTGCCTTATCGCCATGGCAGTGTTTCCTTTATACAATAAAAATAAAAATGTTTACGTTTATTTTCATCAGTCAAAAAAATAATCTCTTCTAAACTACTGTCAACTTAAAATAGGATAATGTTCTCCTGCAATTCAGGGTGAATCACCTTGCGAATTAGTCACCAAAAGACTCCAAAGCATTTCGATGCTCTTTAAAATAAAAGAGTATAACTAGATTAAAATAGCAGCTTGCAGCTACACCCACCAACTCATTAGTAAGGACAGAAAATTTAAAATCAGAAGCAATAAACACCACCTAGTTCATGGGTCCTAACATTTCACATTTGTCTTGTCTTGTTTCACATTTGCACTTCTATTAAAAAGTTCTGACAGTCCAATCAATGTGTATTTTTACTGGGAAATGGTGCCACTTGGAAAATAGTGCCTCACCTCTGAAATACAAAGAAATATGTGAACTGGATTACACTACATAATTAGGTACTATTTGATTAAAATAAATTTGATTCACTAGGAATTTACATACGCAACCACTACCATGTATTTTCTCACAGAACTATTCAAAAGGAGTATACACAGCCAAATATGAAGATAAAAACTGAATAATTTTAACTCCCTTTCACTGAATGAATATTGAAATATATGATTTTAAAATAATTTTAAAAATAGAACAGAAATATATATTCTAGAGTCATGAAATGATTCAAGGCAAATAATCCAAGATATCTAAATGAGAAAAGAGGAAAATAAGAAGTGAATACACTGTGCTATTTGCCTGTAAAGTTTCTGAGCTGCTTCTTGGAGATGGCATCTCTTCCACTTTGTTGGCACCAAACTAAAATCTACATTAACACTCACTTCTTCAATTAATACAACAATTGTGACATATAGTAAGTACTCAGTATGTACTCAGTTCTGAAGTAGATACAAGATTGTCAAATTGAGAACACTCCCTGTCCCACAAAGGTTCATTATAGTTCTGGGTTCCCTTACTGGGGAGCTCATCCACACCCACAGCTTCAATTAGTTTCTCTGTTTAGATAATTTACATCTCCAACTGGATTACTGCATCAGCCTCCTCTCTGATCTCCCATCCTCCTGTCTCTCCCCACTTCAGTTTAAACTTCATTCTGCTGCCCGGATTATCTTTGTACAGAAACGCTGTGGGCATGTTACTGCCCTCCTCAAAAATCTCCAGTGGTTGCCTATCAACCTACGCATCAAGCAGAAACACCTCACTCTCGGCTTCAAGGCTCTCCATCACCTCGCCTCCCTTCTCTCTTTCTACAGCCCAGCCTGCACCCTCCACTCCTCTGCCACTAACCTCCTTATTGTACCTCGTTCTCGCCTGTCCCACCATCGACCCGCGGCCCACGTCCTTGCCCTGGCCTGGAATGTCCCCCCTCCACACATCTGCCAAACTAGCTCTCCTCCTCCCTTCAAAGCCCTTCTGAGAGCTCACCTCCTCCAGGAGGCCTTCCCAGACTGAGCCCCCTTTTTCCTCTCCTCCTCCTCATCCCTCCCACCTTACCTCCTTCCCCTCCCCACAGCACTTGTATATATTTGTACAGATTTATTACTCGATTTATTTTACTTGTACATATTTACTATTCTATTTATTTTGTTAATGATGTGCATGTAGCTATAATTCTACTTGTTCTGACGATTTTGACACCTGTCTACATGTTTTGTTTTGTTGTCTGTCTCCCCCTTCTAGACTGTGAGCCCGTTGTTGGGCTATATGTTGCCGACTTATATTTCCCAAGCACTTAGTACAGTGCTCTGCACACAGTAAGTGCTCAATAAATGACTGAATGAATGAATCTCCAACCTAACCTCTCCCCTTCTCTGCAATCTTGCTTTTCCTTTTGCCTTCAGAACATCTCTACTTGGATGTTCTGACATCATCTCAAACTCATGATGTCCAAAAATGAGCTGCTCATCCTCCCTTCCAAACCTGCTCCACCCCTTGACTTTGTTATCACTTTTGACAATACCACAAGCCCACAATGTTGGACATTATCCTTTATTCATCTCTCTTCTCGAACCTGCATACTCAGTCACCAAGTCCTGTCAGTCCCATCTTCAGAAACTATAGTAGAGTAAGCAGATATGATCTCCACCTTCAAGGCAATTACAATCTAGTGGGAGGACACAGCGTGGCTCAGTGGAAAGAGCCCGGGCTTGGGAGTCAGAGGTTGTGGGTTTTAATCCTGGCTGTGCCACTTCTCAGCTGTGTGACTTTGGGCAAGTCACTTAACTTCTTTGTGCCTCAGTTCCCTCATCTGTAAAATGGGGATTAAGATTGTGAACCCCACCTGGGACAACCTTGATTACCTTGTATCCTCCCAGTGCTTAGAACAGTGCTTGGCACATAGTAAGTGCTTAACAAATACAAACACTATTATTATTATTATTATTATTATTGTTAAAATTAATTATTGGGAAGCAGCGTGGTCCAGTGGAAAGAACACAGACGTGGAAGGCAGAAGTCCTGGGTTGTAATTCCAGCTCTGCCACTTGCCTTTTTTGACCTTGGGTATAAATCAATCAACTTCTCAGTGCATCAGTTTCTTCAACTACAAAGTTGGGGCTCAATGACTGTTCTTCCTCCTAAATTGTGAGTCCCATGTGGGACAGGGATTATGTCTGACCTGATTAATTGTTATTTACCCCAGAGCTTAGAACACTCCTTGCACACAGTAAATACTTAAATAACCATTAACAAAAGATAAGGGAAACAAGGGATCTATGATCATAAATATTTTACTTTGTTGTAAAACGATGGGGTCAGAGGCCCAGGTGAAATTTTTGGATTTCAACAGGAGGGAGATCTCCTCTTGAAAGATTAATGAGAAAGATTAGAGTGGACAGGTGTGGTTAGAGGGACTAGGGACATGGGGAGTGAGGGAAAGAGTTTGGGAAGATCACACTTAATAGTTTCAATCTTTTTCATTAATTCATTCAATTGTATTTATTGAGCACTTACTCTGTGCAAAACACTGTATTAAATTCTAGGGAGAGTACAATATAACAACAGACACATTCCTGCCCGCAACAAACTCACAGTTTATTTTTTTCACTTTAGTGGGCAAGGTCAGAAAGGGTGAGTGATGGGGAAGAGACAATTAAGGAGGGAGTTGAGTCTTAAAGAGTTGGAGCACTTGTGTATATATGTACATATTTATAATTCTATTTATTTATATTAATGATGTCTATATATTTATAATTCTATTTTATATTGATGCCTGTGTACTTGTTTTGATGCCTGTCTCCTGTCTTCTAGATTGTGAGCCTGTTGTTGACAGGGATTGTCTCTGTTGCTGAATTGTACTATTCAAGTGCTTAATTAGTTCAGTGCTCTGCACACAGTAAGTGTTAAATAAATATGATTGAATGAATGGGCAATGCATGAGTGTCAATAAGGAAGAGAAGTAGTGCTACTGGACAGAGTCAAGGAGAGAGTTAGAATGAATTTGAGGTGGTATTTATTGAGCAAGTACAGTCCAACAGAGTTTGTTGTAGGAGGAGGTCACCTTAATGCATGGATTTTCCCCAGCCATACTCTGCAGCACAAGTCCTTTGGCAGAGAGAGCGGTGGAGATAGATGTTCCAGGCCTGCAGGTTGATGGCAGGAGGTGGAAGGAAGGACTGGGTGCAAGGGAGTTGAGTTCACTGGAAGGTCAGAATTGAAGCTATGGATTTATGTACACTGAAGAGTACACATAAGTACAATTTATCACAAAAGGCAAAGACAAGAGATGCCCAAGGTTTATTCTTCCTCCTATCTGTAATGTAATTGTCTGTTTCTCCCACTATATTTTAATTTATTTATATTTTTTAATTTATAATTTATAGTTGATATTTGTATTATATTATATGCTCCCAAAGAGTGTTCAGCACATAGTTGGTGCTCAATAACTGTTACTGATAGATTGATTGAGCTGAATGACACTCAAATGTGGCAAAAGGCATTTTCATTGAATTTTGGAAAGTCAATAGAATGGTCAGGTTTATTTGCCGGTAAGTTATTATTATCATCAAGTGTCGTCAAGTAATTTCTGATTCTTTGTGATTCTATGGATATATTTTCTCCAGAACAACCTGTCTTCTGTCATAAACCTTAACCTTTCTAACAGTTCTTCCATTATCATTGTTATGATCTCTATCCATCTAGCTGCTGGTCTGTCTCTTACACGTTTTCCCTGAACTTTTCCTAGCATTAGTGTCTTCTCCAGAGAATTAGTCCTTCTGATTATGTGTCCAAAATATGTTAATCTAAATTGAGCCATTTGGCCTTCCAAAGACCATTTTGGCTTTATTTGCTCCAAAATCAATTTATGTGTTTTTTAGGAAATCTGTGGTATTTGCAAAAGCCTTCTAGGTGAACCCAATTTCAGGAGATGCTGAATGAGCTTGATTAAATGTGAAATACACATATAAATAGAGCTCTAATCTTTATTTCTCAAATCACTCTTCAGTCATTCGTAACAACCAATCATTTTTATATTTCTATCACATCCGTCCACTTGCATATACCTGTATTATTCTCTTGCCACTCTGTAGTGTTCACTTTAAAACTCTATTACTTTAAATTACCAGCATCGTCCAGTGATCCATTTTGCTTTAGTGTTTTGTACTGTGTCCATGCTTTTCAGCACAGAATTTGATGTACATCTATCCAAAGAGTGCCCCCTCCTTCACCCTATCTCTCCTACTCTTCTTTCTTTAGATTATTAGAAAGGATTCAATGAACTGTTACTGGAGAACTGATAGCATTTCAGTTGCATTACTATGGCCTTCGTTAGACTTGAGGTTATTTGCTTAAACTCAAACCCTGATGATATCAATGATCATGGGGCAGTGACTTCTGATTGCAGTTACCAAGATTTTCCCATAGCTTTTTGCAAGAGCTCCAGGCCTGTATTATAAATCTAATTATTTAGATAAATGTCACTTTTAGAAATTTTCATTTTTTGTGGCTTTTGTCTTTACAATAAAAAGAATCTTTGGGTTGCTTTAGGATGAAAACATGAATAGGAGCAGGTGTGTTTTCTACACTGCAACCAAACACTTTTTCTTAAAAGATAATGAACACCATTTTAATCCTTCAGGATCTCATTGGCCACCTAATCATGGAAAGAAAGCTATGTTTTTATTTCAGTCTTTTCCAAAATACCATTGTTTCTTTCCCCGATATATCCTGGTGTGAATGCCTCTTACAAATAGAGTAAAAAATAATAATAATGGCATTTGTAAAGTGCTTACTATGTGCCAGGCACTGTACTAAGTGCTGGTGTTGATACAAGAAAATCGGATTGGACACAGTCCTTTGTCCCATGTGGGGCTCATAGTATCAATCTCTGTTTTACAGATGAGATCATTGAGGCACAGAGAAGTAAAGTTACTTGCCGAAGGTCATAATCATTACCTTTATTCACTACACCATGCTGTTTATACATTTCCATCTTCAAACAATTTTAAATCCAATTGAGAGAGATTCATAAATAGTGCATTTTGTCTTGGGTATATTATTTAGGGCAAGATAGACATTTGTTGAGCTTGGGCAGATACAGATTTTCCTTACAATATGAGCTCCATAAGGGACAGGGACAATGCTCAATAGATTTTCCTTACAATATGAGCTCCATGAGGGACAGGGACAATGCTCAATCAGATTCTTTTATACTTACACAAGGGCTTAATACAATGCTTGCTTTATGATCATTATTATGGGGCCCCCAGGCACACTTATGTTTACTCAAGAGCCTATCCAATTAATAACTGCTGCCTCATTTGGAGAAAAGATTTTAAGTTTTCCTAGGTGAAGCAGAGATGGGAACAAGGCAGGCAACTGGATGAGGGCAAATGCCATCAAGAAGGTATTTCAGGGAGTGTAGCCAGACTAATTTGTTTCATGCAAGTCAATTTTTGTTAATGAACACTCAAAAAACAGGCAATTTCCACAAAATCAGTCTAAAAAATGTGCTGTCTCCAAAGAGACTGAGTAATTGACTTCATGAAAAAATGAAAAGACACAGTAAGCATAAAGACCCTGAACCCAAAGAAAACTTAAAAGATGATTAAGTTTCTTTTAGAACTTTCCATTTCTGGTAGCTTTGCATGCAGTAGAGAGAATGTGGAAAGAATGAAATGGAATGAGAAATGTTTTCAACTAACAGTAATTTTTGTTGTATTTTCCCATTCAAATAATTTGTGGAATTTTTAAAATTGCAAATTGCAAACATTCATTCATTTAATCGCATTTATTGAGCGCTTACTGTGTGCAGAGCACTGTACTAAGCACTTGGGAAGTACAAGTTGGCAACACATAGAGACGGTCCCTACCCAACAGTGGGCTCACAGTCTAGAACAATAAAATGACAATCCAGCCACTCAAAAATAGCCAAATTTTGAAACCCTTAAAAATTCATATACATTTCTAATGAAAATCATTCTCAAATTTCCTGGAGTTCAGGAACTACAGGTGAAGAAAAATATGTAATATGAAATTCCTCCAAGGAATGGTGATGGTGGGTAGTTTTCATAGGCTGAGGTTGGTATTGTGACATATTTCTCCATCTATAAATCTGTGCTCATTTTTTCGTGGCTGTGCTCCCAAAGCCCACACATTACAAAAGAAGACAAATTTTATATTCATAGGTTCCATATATATTGTGTATAGTGCATATCTTTGCATCTACAACTGAGATGTCAGTACTATGAATATGATTACTAT
Organism: Tachyglossus aculeatus; assembly: GCF_015852505.1. NCBI lineage: Eukaryota > Metazoa > Chordata > Mammalia > Monotremata > Tachyglossidae > Tachyglossus > Tachyglossus aculeatus. The sequence goes on from NC_052067.1 coordinate 113,252,446, forward strand.
GAGTGCAGTAATCATAGTACTAGTCTCTAAAACAAAGACTAGGGAAACAAATCAGTGGAAGATAAATAAACTGATCATCCATTTTTTTATTATTTTCTGTACATTGTAAGGGAGAAGGTGAAACCCTTGTAAAAGTGTCATAATGGTAATATAATTCTAACATAATAGCAATATATATCAACGTGCTTTAGCTGGCCAACTGATGGAAGGACTCACAGGTAGAAAAGAGTGGAATGTTTCTGGGTTTCTTTTTTTTTTTTTTTTTTATAATGGCATTTATTAAGCGCTTACTATGTGCAAAGCACTGTTCTAAGCGCTGGGGATGTTACAAGGTGATCAGGTTGTCCCACGTGGGGCTCACAGTCTCAATCCCCATTTTACAGATGAGGTAACTGAGGCACAGAGAAGTGAAGTGACTTGCCCAAAGTCACACAGCTGACAATTGGCGGAGCCGGGGTTTGAACCCATGACCTCTGACTCCAAAGCCCGTGCTCTTCTCCACTGAGCCACGCTGCTTCTCAATTTTTCACCCAATCAATTAATATGATGGAGAATAGAAACAGGACTAGGCAAATCAACAGCAAAACAAATAACAGCCTTCATGAATCTACAATGTGGAGGGACTATTGATCAGGTATCAATTTTTTAACATGCTCCTGCCCATCACTGATAAAATTAATCAGCACCAACTTCTGATTGACCCTGCACTTATGCACTTTTGTACACAGACTTACATGCCATACTAGTTAAACAGTAGCTTTTTTTCATGATATTTGTTAAGTGCTTACCAGCTGCTTAAGCCTGTGGATAGCTGTCATCCTCCCAATATAGGAGTGAAATTCTGACACCACAGAAGAGATCAGGTTGGAGACCACACAGATGTCATTAGCCTGGATCCTGATGCCCTTGTACAGGTTATGAGATAGTTGAAAGAGTAGCAGGACAGGAAGAAAGTTATCTTCCTTTAGTTCTTCCTGTCACCCTTTCTCTCTTTCTGTGTCCTCTAATAATAATAATAATAATAATAATAATAATAATAATGATAATAGCATTTATTAAGAACTTACAACGTGCAAAGCACTGTTCTAAGCCCTGGGGAGGTTAACAAGGTGATCAGGTTGTCCCATGGGGGGGCTCACAGTCTTCATCCCCATTTTACAGATGAGGGAACTGAGGCCCAGAGAAGTTAAGTGACTTGCCCAAAGTCACACAGCTGATAAGCATCAAACCCTACCATGCTCCCAAGAACTGTACAAAGAAAGGCAGACCAACGTGTATAAGGTCTGAGACTCCCACTTCCTTTTTGAAATGTATGTTTATTTGCATAACTGGCCCACCTTTTTGCAACCCCAAAACAGGGTATGAATTATCTTATGGGGTACTATAAGAAGGCTAACAAAAAACGGTGAGAAGGGGAAAAAAGGGCAAAAAGAGGAAAAATAGGGTGAGGTAAAAAGAAGAGAAGGAAGAGGAAGGTGGTACTTGGTACAGCATCATTTCTATTGCATTTTCCCAAGTGCTGCATACAGTAATCACTCAAGGAATGATCAATTCCACCCAGCCCTTTTCCTTTTCTTATTCTGGGTTTCACACATTTCAGTGAAGAAACTACTCCTCCCAGTCTAAACCTGTTTGTGCAGCAACCCCATAATAATAATAATAATAATAATAATAATAATAATAATAATAATAATAATAATAATAATAATAACAATGGCATTTATTAAATGCTTACTTGTGCAAAGCACTGTTATAAGCACTGGGGAGGTTACAAGGTGATCAGGTTGTCCCACGTGGGCTAAGTCTTAATCCCCATTTTACAGATGAGGTAACTGAGGCCCAGAGAAGTTAAGTGACTTGCCCAAAGTCACACAGCTGACAAGTGGTGGAGCCAGGACTTGAACCCATGACCTCTGACTCCAAAACCCGTGCTCTTTCCACTGAACCACACTGCCTCTCAACCTGACCTTTCTCTCCTTACTGTCACTGATTAAAAATTATCTTTTATTTCCTCCTAAAAAATCCCAGGGGGTTGGGATGGGAGTTACATGGTAGAGGAAATCATGCAAGTAAATAAGGTATATGAGTGGAACACATTCACAGAGATTTCGATAAACTTATCATGAGAGAACAAGTATAATATAAATTGTAATGGGCAATTCAAATGTTATATGTTAACATAAGGAAGAGACTTGTATGGTTTCACTGGACTGGCAAATTCAACAACTCTCCCTCCCTCCAGGCCTGCATCCCTCCTGCCTTCAGAACATCTCCACCTGGATGTCCTCCTGCCACCTAAAACTCAGCATGTCCAAGACTGAGCTTCTTATCTTCCCTCCCAAACCCTGTCTTCTCCCTGATTTTTCTGTCACTGTCCCATCTCACAAGCCCACAACTTTGTTGTCATCCTTGATTCTGCTCTCTCATTCACCCCACATATCCAGTGTCACCAAAACTTGCCTATTTCACCTTCACAACATTGCCAAGATCCACCCTTTCCTCTCCATCCAAACCACTACCTTGTTATCACTCATCATAACCCAACTGGATTACTGCAACAGCCTCCTTTCTGATCTCCCAACTGCCTGTCCCTCCCCACTTCAGTCTATATTTCACTCTGCTGCCCGGATTATCTTTTTACAGAAATGCTCTGAGCATTTCACCCCCCTCCTCAAAAATCTCCAGTGGTTGCCTATCAACCTCCGTATCAAGCAAAAACTCCTCGCTGTTGGCTTTAAAGATCTCCATCACCTCATCCCCTCATACTTCACCTCCCTTCTCGTCTTTTACAGCTCAGCCTACACACTCCACTCCTCCAGTGCTAACCTCTTCACGGTGACCTGCCCCAGTGTTGACCCCGGCCCACATCCTAGCTCTAGCCTCAAATCCACCAAACTAGCACACTTCCTTCCATTCAAAGCCCTACTGAAAGCTCACCTCCTCCAGGAGGCCTTCCCAGACTAGACCCCAATTTTCCTCTGCTCTTCCTCTTCCTCCCCTCCCAATGAGCCAAGCAAGAAGCAGCTTGGCTCAGTGGAAAGAGCACGGGCTTTGGAGTCAGAGGTCATGGGTTCAAACCCCAGCTCCACCAAATGTCAGCTGTGTGACTTTGGGCAAATCATGTAACTTCTCTGTGCCTCAATTACCTCATCTGTAAAATGGGGATTAAGACTGTAAGCCCCCCGTGGGACAAACTGATCACCTTGTAACCTCCCAAGTGCTTAGAACAGTGCTTTGCATATAGTAAGCACTTAATAAATGCCATCATTATTATTATTATCACCCCAAATCTCTCCCTCTGCTTTACTTCCCTCACCAGCCTACAGCACTTGTTTATGTACATATTTGTTATTCTATTTATTTTATTAATGTGTATATATCTATAATTTTATTTATTTATATTGACGCTATTGATGCTTGTTTACTTGTTTTGATGCCTGTCTTCCCCCTTCTAGACTGTGAGCCCGTTGTTGGGTAGAGATGTCTCTATTTGTTGCTGAACTGGACTTTCCAAGTGCTTAGTACTTTCCAAGTGCTCTGCACTCAGTGGAAAGAGCACGGGCTTTGGAGTCAGAGGTCATGGGTTCAAATCCCAGCTCTGCCAATTGTCAGCTGTGTGACTTAACTTCTCTGTGCCTCAGTTACCTCGTCTGTAAAATGGGGATTAAGACTGTGAGCCCCCCCTCATGGGACAACTTGATCACCTTGTAATGTCCCCAGTGCTTAAAATGGTGCTTTGCACATAGTAAGTGCTTAATAAATGCCATTATTATTATTATTATTATTAATAAACACTATTGAATGAATGAATCAACAGCAATGACATACTCTTGTTGAGTAAATCCACTGAACACCTTCTTATAAATACATAAATACCATCTTTTGTCTGCCAAACAAAAGGAAAATATCCTGGATCTTATTGAGGAACCTCAAAGATATTCTGATGATATTAGCCATGCATAGAGCAGAGCATTGGGTGATCCACTGTATTATATGTTCTAAGATCATGCTGTCCTTATAACAATTCCATATAAGTAGCCTCCAACCAACCAAAATAACTCCAGAAAAATAAGGCCACTGACAACATAGCAACATAACAGCCCAAATGAAACAGGAAAATCTGGCCACAGTGCCTAACATACACAATTAATGGGTTTTTAATCTTCAAGAGGCTGGGTTTCAAGAAGTTGTCAAAACATAGGGCATAGTCAAGAGATGTCACTAAGAGAGAAGCAGCATAGTATAGTGGATAGAGCACAGGCTTGAGAGTCAGAGGTCATGGATTCTAAACCTGACTCTGCCACTTATCTGCTGTGTGAACTTGAGCAAGTCACTTCACTTCTCTGGGCTTCAGTTACCTCATCTGTAACATGGGGATTGAGATTGAGAGCCCCACATGGGACAGGAACTGTATCCAACTCAATTTCCTTGTATCCACCCCAGGACTTGGTATAGTGCCTGGTACATAGTAAGCACTTAAATAATACCATCATTATTATTAGTTTCGTTATTATTATTTATTATTATTTTGGCAAAACACTTATCACACTTAAAACACTTTGCTGAACCGAAGGACTCAAACAGGAATGTTTTCAGAAATATGCATCACAGAATTCAATCAAGAGAAGAAACATGTGACAAGTGGTGGGATGTCAAAAAAGAAGATATCCAGGGCTTTGCACACTGCTGTACAATCAAACACTTCTACACATCTCTAAAAATACCTCTGAAGCATGAGATAGCTTTAGTTTTATCACCCAGACAAGGATGGAATCCTGAAAAGATGACAAGACCTTTCCATATTATCTTTGGCACACCGACTGTGGTTTTCTGAAAGCTTCTGTCCTAGGTTTTCTACTCTTTTCAGTTTCCACTAACTGTTTCAGGACCTTAATCCACTCACATGGCTTTAGCTACCACATCTATGTGAATGACTTCCCAATCTAGCTCCGACTGCTCACGAGACCTGCTATCTCATATCTATTTTTCACTCCAAGACATTCTCCAAGTGGGTACTCAGTAAATGCTCTTACTGACATTACTACAACACCAGGAAAAATCCAGGAAATAGCACCTAGACCACTATACAAATTTCATAGTCTCTGAAAGCATTTGATCTACTCTCTGAAAATCACTTGGCAAGATGTGTCTGCCCTGAAAGGTTTATCAAAGTTATGAGACAATTTTCAGGATGGCATGGTTGGCTGGGTCAGAGCCAAGGGTGTATACGTGTGTCTGTTTGCACCTATGGACTCATATTTCCCTGTACCTTACCTCTTCTGTTTTCTTTTAAAATTTTCTGAAGGGAAGCTGGGTAGGTACTAACTTTATGTCTCTGTTAATTGGGTCTCACCCCATTGCTGCTGCCTATTCTTTTGCAGCACAGAGGGCCTGTAAATTTACTGAGGCTTTATCAGAGACACCATACTTTTAATCAGTAGCATTTACTCCATTCAGAAAACTGTACTATGTGTACTAAGCACTTGGGAGCATGTTATCTCCACCTTAAAAGACTTTATGATTTAGAGGAAACAAAGACTAAAATAAATTACAGGAGGTCATAGGTAGTAAGACTAAAAAGATATGTACATATTAGGAGACTGCGTATTGGGGAGAAGGTAGTGATTACCAAAGTGCTTAGGTGATGAGGCAGTGCTGTTGTGGCAGTAGGAAGAGAAATGGGTAAGATTAGAGATTAAAAATTCTCCTTTCCATTAGCAGAGATAAAGAAAGATTTTGTATATGAGGGATCCATATTAAAAAAGAAATAGGCTGCATAATTTAGTTTGAGGATTGGTCCCTATGATCACTCCCTCTGGGATAGAATCCCTCTTGGTATGGTAAATCCCCTACCTCCTTTCTGCCTTTCAGCATCCTTTTTAAGAAACCATTGTAATAATAATAATAATAATAATGGCATTTATTAAGCACTTACTATGTGCAAAGCACTGTTCTATGCACTGGGGAAGTTACAAGGTGATCAGGTTGTCCCACAGGGGGCTCACAGTCTTAATCCCTATTTTACAGATGAGGCAACTGCGGCACAGAGAAGTTAAATGACTTGCCCAAAGTCACACAGCTGACATTTGTTGGAGCCAGAATTTGAACCCATGACCTCTGACTCCAAAGCCCATGCTCTTTCCACTGAGCCATACTGCAGTAGATATTGTTTCAGCAGCTAGCACAGTGACAATTGTTAAATAATAATAATTATGGTATTTATTAAGTGCTTACTGTGTGCCAAGCATTGTTCTAAGCGCTGAAGTAGATACAAGGTAATCAGGTTGTTCCACTAGGGACTCAGAGTCAAGAGGGGAGTAACATGCCCAGAGCGTTTCTGGACAGGGACAGTCCGGGCAGTGGCATGAAGTGTGGATTGAAGAGGGGAGAGACAGGAGGATGGGAGATCAGAGAGGAGGAGGAGAGGAGGCTCCCCCTTCTAGACTGTGAGCCCATAGTTGGGTAGGGACTGTTTCTATATGTTGCCAACTTGTACTTCCCAAGTTCTTGGTACAGTGCTCTGCACACAGTAAGCGCTCAATAAATACGATTGAATGAATGAATGAATCCCCATTTTACAAATGAGGGATCTGAGGCACAGAGAAATAAAGTGACTTGTCCAGAGTCACACAGCAGATAAATGGCAGAGCCGGAATTAAAACCCACATCCTCTGACTCCCAAGCCTGTGCTCTTTCCACTAAGCCATGCTGCTTCTCTCATGCTGATTATTTAGAGATATAGGATATATTTCACCTTATTCTATGACTATTCATACATAAATATTACCTTTGCCATGTGTATAACCTCATACATAAGTACACTGGTTCTTCCATTCTTTTCTGCCAGAGTTCAGTAGGAATATCCCCGCAGAAACTCAGGGAAATCTAGTAAATCTGCTATACTAAATTTACAGGACTTTGTCTGGAAAAAAGAATCACTGGCAGCAAGACAGCAGTCACCACTTCAGTTGATAGATATCTAAAAAAGATTGCTAGTACCAGTGCATTATGGCACCTAGGTAGGAAGTATGTGCCAGGAATATTTTCCCTCAGACATCATTATTACATTTGAATTCCCACTTCCCCACTCCCATCCTTCTCAAAATGTTTGGCCATTCAAGACCTGCACTGATCCTTCTCTGCAGTGCAAAATTTCTCCCCTCTGACTCCAGGGCCCAATTAGTTCCTTTAGACAGGTGTCTCAGTGGTGAATATTACACTAATGGCATCTACAGTAGAACAAAGATTTGATGAAAAGTAGAAATGAACAACAAACAGAAAAGATAAGTACACCATTCCTATACCTAATGGACCACAAAACCCATAGGTGCAAAACATAATGACCACATTGCTATCAACTTCAGAACACTCTCCATGTTGATGAAAGTTAAAAAAAAAACAATTGCAAAAACTTTCCCAAAGAGACAGCAAGCAGTCTTCATAGTGTGATAGCCATAAAGTTAAGCCCCAACAGACTTATTCAAACATGCAAATTAACACCATTGAAAAGCAATATAAAGTAATCAGGTCTCATTTAGCAATGTAACCATCAACTGGGACACAATAGCTGCCTATGTATACAGTAGAAGGTTTGTATTGGTAATAGCCACCACATGAGTAATTAAGCCCTTGAAACAAGTCAACCATTTAAGCTGCCCTAAAAGTGAAGAGTGAAAACAAAAGAAAAAACAAAGCACAGTAATAAAAAGACATTAGGCTTGATAACATCAGTCCACACAGAAGCATATGTTCCCCAAAATGTTAGCAGATTGCAATCTCACCTGGGTCTTCAGAAGTTACTCTATCACAGTTCTAGACACTTGAAGCTTTAAGACTCTGAATGTTTTTCCTTTACCAGAAAAAATCAAAACAAAAAACAGTTTGGCATTTAGTAAGAATTCTTTTTTAATTTCCCTATTGGCTATACTTTGGTTGGGAACCTTAAATTCCTGAATACATGAGGTCTGAATAAAAAATTCTAATATTGAAATCTTTGAAGCTCAAATCTGCGAAGGTTTTCAAAAGTTTGTGGAGTCCATCTAGCATTCTGCTTTAAGAAAAAAAGCTACATCTTAATCATCCAAGTTCTCTTCAAGAAATATATCAAGGGAAGTCAACTGCAAGATGAACCAGCATAATGGGTTGCTATATCGAACACATTTCCTCCTGATTTTAATTGAAATGGAAGGATATTACTCATCATACTCTGTTCAGTAAACATCCCTGTCTTGATGACAATTACAACCATTAACTTCTCAAGGCCACGTAATCAAAATATTTTTCACCTTTCTTCATGGATTCTATTTTTTTTAACCTTCATCTTTTTAGTTCCTTTCTCCATCTCACACAGAAATTGCAGGGTCTCAATTTAGACAGTCTTAATCTGGCCAGAGGATTGATTTCTGAGTGTGTATTGTGCTTCCTCTGCCTAGAACCAGAAAAAGAAAAGCACAGGGTGGGTGGGAAGTGAAGTCTGATGGTGTATGTCTTTGAATCCCTCTGAATCCCTCTCCCCCCAAACCAGGACCAGAGACCAAGTCCTTACAAACTGTCCTATTAAGCTAAAACTAACATTAGCAATAGCATGACAGGAGGGTTGGGCTTGAATGCCTCCTATGATCCCTCAAATGATCAATGACTAGGTCTTCGTTATTCTTGGAAAAAATCCTATTAAAAGTTATCAAAACAATTAGCAGATGGATAAATTGAATGTAAACTGCTAAAGGATGAGGTGGTTTGAAGTGGGATAAAATAGATATTTGGGGACTATAAGTGAAATATCGCTAGAGTTCATACCACTGGAGAAATAAAAATTTGGGAGGAGCAATTCTAAATGCCTTGATTGAGCACTACATGAACTTACTGTTTTCCTTTAATCAATTTATCAAATAATGAAATCAAGTTCCAATAACTGATTTTGATATTGTGGCATGGCGGATGCTTCTAAACAGCTCATTTCCATCTTTGTTTCAAACACATTTTTAACATTTATGCTTCTATATTTCTCTTTCCTTTAAATGTACTATCAATTTTCCACAACACTTAAATTGTGGTTGTAAAGAAAGATTTTATTTTCTGATCGAATAATTTTATTTTCTATTTAATTCAAAATTTCAGAAACTGAAAATCCTTCAGGACTATGTTTAAAAATGAAAGCTTTTCTAAAATCCAAAATCTATGACCTCTATTAGTAAAACAATATTTCTGGCAAGAGCCATCAGGTTTAGGGAAAAGTAAAATGAAATTGGCAAAATCCTTTTCTTTATCTCTGTTTCTCTGTTATGATTTTGCTCATTAATTATATTGGGATGTTGCACACCAATTATTGGAGAATTTTGATGCATTCTGCATTTTTTAAATAAGCTATATGTTAAGTTCAGTTACGTGAATTTATAGTCGGAGAGGTAGTTTGCATTCAGAAAGAAAGCATAACTTAACACAGAAAATATAATCTCTTTTCATGGAACAGGTTTCAAGAAAAGGGTTCCCCTTTGGAAAGTGACTCTCTCCTCAATTCTACAGTCATCAGAGATTGCAAAGGGAGCATGGTTTAGCTGGCTAAACATGTCCAACTTAATATGTCCGAAACAGAGCTTCTTATCTTTCCAACAAAGACCTGTCCTCTCCCTGACTTTCCCATCACTGTAGACAGCACCACCATCCTTCCCATCTTACAAGCCCATAACCCTGGCTTTATCCTTGACTCCTCTCTTTCAATCCACGTATTCAATCCGACACCAAATCCTTTCGGTCCCACCTTCACAACATCACTAAAATCTACCCTTTCCTGTCCAGTCATTTGAGTATTTACTGTGTGTAAAACACTGTACTGAGCCCTTGGGAGAGTACTATATAACAACAAACAGATGCATCCTGCCCACAACAAATTTACAGTCTAGACGGGGAGACAATCATTAACATAAATAACTAAATACATATATCAGTTAAATACATTAATCAAATAAATAAGTACATTGCAAATACATATATATATATATATGTGTGTGTTGTGGGGATGGGAGGGAGGATGAATGAAGGAGCAACTGAGTGGTGCAGAGGAGAGTGGGAGAAGAGGAGGGGAAGGTTTAGTCAGGGAAAGCTTTTTGGAGGAGGTGTGCCTTTAATAAGCTTTTGAAGTGGAGGAGAGCAATTATCTGTCTGACATGAGTAGAAAGGGTGCTCCAGGCCAGAGTTGGGATATGGCTAAGAGGTCAGCAGCGAGATAGATGAGATTGAGGTACAGTGAGAAAGTTAGCATTAGAAAAACCAAGTATGCTGGCTGGGTTGTAGTAGTAGAGTAGCCAGGTCAGGTAGAAGGGGTAAACTGATTATGTGCTTTAAAGTCAGTGGTGGGGAGTTTTTGTTTGATGCAGAGGAGGATGGGCAGCCTCTGGAGTTTCCCGAGGAATGGGGAAACATGATCTAAATGTTTTTGAAGGAAAATGATTCGGCCAGCAGAATGGAGCATGGACTAGAGTGGGAAGAGACAGGAGGCAGGAAAGTCAGCAAGGAGGCTGATACAGTAATCCAGGCAGGACAGGATAAGTGCCTGCCTTAATGTGGTAGTTTGGGTGGAGAGGAAGGGGCAGATTTTGGCGATATTGTGAGGGTAGAACTAACAGGATTTAGTGATGGCTTGAATATGTGGGTGGAATGAGAGACTGGAGTCAAGGATAATGTCAAGGTTATGGGCTTGTGAGACAGGAAGGATGGTGGTGTTATCAACAGTGATGAGCAACTGAGCAGGAGGGCAAGGTTTGGGTAGGAACATAAGAAGTTCAATTTTAGCTATATTAAGTTTAAAGAGATGGGAAGACATCCAAGTAGAGATGTCTTGAAGGTAGGAGGGAGTGTGAGACTACAGAGAGGGAAAGAGATCAGGGCTGGAGATGTAGATTTGGGTGTCATCAGCATAGAGGTGATAGTTGAAGCCATGTGAGTGAATGAGTTTTCCAATGGAGTGGGTGTAGACAGAGAAAAGAAGGGGACCCAGAATTGAACCTTGAGGGATGACCACAGTTAGGTAATGGGAGACAGATGAGGAGTCCACTAGTGAGAAAGAACAGCCATAGAGATATGAAAACCAGGAGATGATGGTGTCAGTGAAGCCGAGGTTGGATAATGTTGTCTGGAGAAAGAAGTGGTCAACAGTGTCCAAGGCAGCTGAGAGGTTGAGGAGGATTAGGATGGAGTAGGGCCATTGGCAAAGAGGATATCATTGGTGAACTTTGAGAGGGTAGTTTCTGTAGAGTGAAGAGGACGGAAGCCAGATTGGAGGGGGTCAAGGAAAGAATTGGAGGAGAGGAACTTGAGGTAGTGGGTATAGACAGCCCATTCAAGGATTTGAGAGGAATGGTAGGAGGGGATGGGGCAATAACTGGATGAAGTCTTGGGGTTAAGGGAGAATTTTTTTAGGTTATAGGTTTAGGAGATATGGGCATGTTTAAAAGCAGCAGAGAAGCTAATGGAGAGTGAATAGTTGAAGATGCCAATTAGCGAAGGAAGAAGGCGGGTGACAAGTGTTTTCATAAATTGTGAAGGAATGGGGTCGAATCCACCAGTGGAAGGGGTGACTTTGAGAGAAGGCAGGAAATTTCCTCTGGAGATAGTGCTGGGAAATATGGAAGAGTTGAAGAAGGGGCAGGAGAGGGGAGGTACTGTAGAGGGGCAGTGGAGATTTTCAGAAGATGAAGTTGCCTAATAGTGTCAATTTTGTTGATGAAGTGGCCAGGTCATTGGGGGCAAGATATGGGGAAGATGGGGGATAGAGGGCTTAAGGACGGAGTTAAATGTCTGTAACAACAGCAAGGATGATGGGCATAGGTGTCAATAAGGACAGAGAAATAGTTTTGGAAGGCAGAGGAGAAGGAAGAGTTAAGCATGCAAGGATAAACTTGAAGTGGACAAAAATCAGCCTGATATCTAGATTTCCACCAGTAATGCTATTTGGCTCATGCACAGGAATGAAGGAGGCAGACTGTAGAGGTGATCCAGGGCTGTGGGTTAGAGGTATAAGAACAATGAAGGGATAGGGGAGTGAGTGAGCTGAGTTCAGTAGAGAGGGTGGTATTGAGAGTCAATCTGAAGTCCATCCAAACTGCTACTACATGTTTATGCAATCACTTATCCTATCCTTCCTATATTACTGCACCAGCTTCCTTTCCCCTAACCGCCAGCCCCATATAACCTATGTATTTAAATGTAATTTTATTTATTTGTACTGTGTCTCTCCTCCTCTAGACTGTGAGCTCATTGTGAGCAGGAAATGTCACTGTTTATTGTTGTGTTATGATTTCCCAAGTGCTTAGTACAATAGTTCATACACAGTATGACCTTAATACATATGATTGAACGTATGAATGAATGAATGGTTAGAGATGGGCAAGGAAGGAACTGGAGAGCTCTTCACTGGCTTAGCTTTTTCCCCTATGTTGATCTTTGCTTAAGCTTTCTTTCTATTTGTTCAGGGAACTGGAAGCTATTTTGCCACAGTGGAATATTTGGCTTCAAGTGGTGCCTGGCAGATTATCTGACTCTAACCACACATAAACCTGGCTTTGTAGCAGAGGGAGGTTTTACTAATCATCTTTTGCTTGGGAGGGTAGCTTGTCTCACACTCTTCTGAGCTTGAGAATTGAGCTGAGAAGTGGTCTAAATGGTTTGCCTTAAATTCTCACAATGATTTCTTCCATTTTGAATGCCAACATTTCCAGCACCAATGAACACTGCAATTAATCAAGCAAAAAACAATCAATGCTATCTTGAGTTTGTGTGGGCAAAACACTACACTAAGCTCTTGCGAGAAAAGAGTAGAGTTAGGAAACCTGATCAAAATCTAATGGATGAAACAGACCCCAAAATAAATTAAGGGTAGTTAAATGTAGGGGAAAGGAATGGAGTTTAAAGATATATAAATAAATGCTGGTGGAAACGGGGTGGGGGTGTGTGATTAAGGACTTGCTTAATTATCCAAGTCTGTAGTTGATGTGGAAGTGAAGTGAAATATTAATGGCCAACATGATTTAGAATCCACAAGCCCTACCTAAAATTAAGCCCAGTCATTGCAGAGTAAATACTCCTTTCCCACTCCCTCCTCAGATCTCCCTGTCTCTCCCAAGCTAGTTCCCAATGAGTGACTTACAGGCCAAATTCTTTACTTCAGCAGAGCCTTGTGGTGGTGGGGGAGGGTCAGGCAACACAGAAGGGAACAGGAATGGAAAGGGAGGAGACCACTCTGTTCTGTCTCATCCTGATTCTGCTTAGTCCAGTGCTCTGCACACAGAAGGCAGTAAGTAAATACAACTGATTGATTCTGCTCCTCCTGATTGCCCTTCTTCTCATTCATTAACTGCAGCCAGGCTATGCAATTTCTCCCCTAGGTAACAGTGAGGAATTGTTCTCCTTTTTGAGAGCTGTAAATACTTGTAGCTGAACTGACTCCTGAGCTGAATGGTGATGAAAGCTGACCGTCTCCTAGGAGTAGGGGCAGAGGTGTTGCATAGAGGAATCTAGGGCTGAATCAACAAAAAACAACCAGTGAGAATGGTGCTACCTCAAAATTAACTTTGGGGTCCTGACTCCTCTAGTCACTGAGGTCCTGGCTGGAATCCTTGTAACATTCATTCGTTGCCCACAACTTGTGAAAGCGGTGGTAGAATATAACTGGACTGGGGAGAAGGGGGTGGGGGGAATAGGAGAGAGGAGAAGAGTCATACAAGTCCCTAGTATTCCAAAAGAAAAAAATACCACGGGGGTGGGTAGAGGGGGATGGGAAGGTGAATGAATTCAATCATTCATTTATTCAATTGTATTTTTTTAATGCTTATTGTAGATGAAGGCCTGTTTTGGGGCAGGTAGGGGAAGGAACTGGGAAGTGGTCTAAAGTATAATTTTAAATCACCTATAGGCTTGGTTATCATATTGGCTCTGGTTTTAGTATGGAATTTTATAAACTGCATTCATGTCCATGAAAACACATTCCACATTATGATGGTTCACAGTAGACTCATATTTTCTAAAAACATATTACGGACATATCCTGGGTAAAGACTATATAGAACTACATTGCAATTGCACCTGAGGGAAAACCAACCAACTTATATTTTTTTTGCAGTTCTCCATTAACCTATCCATAGGATTTTGGACCTGTACCTGTTCCTCTCCTACTCCAACTCAGCTACATATTTCATTCCTCTAACACTACTCATTATGCCTTGAACTTCCTTCTATCACTGTTAACTCTGGCTTTGGCCCTCTATCCTGCTTAGAACATCTTCCCTCTTTATATCTGTCTCAAACACTCTATCACTGGCCTTAAAGCATCCAAACCCCTCCCCCTCTTATCTTTTACCATTGATTTCTTTCTACAAACACTCTATCACTGGCCTTAAAACATCCAATCCCCCTCCCCCTCTTATCTTTTACCATTGATTTATTTCTAAGTCCCAGCACACTCTCTTCACTCCTTTAAGTTAATGTTCCTAGATCTACCTCAATGCAGGCCCTCACTCACATCTGTCTCTGGCCTCATTTATTATTATTATTATTATTATCATTATAGTGGCATTTATTAAGAACTTACCATGTGCAAAGCACTGTTCCAAGTGCTGGGGAGGTTATAAAGTGATCAAGTTTTCCCACAGCGGGCTCACAGTCTTAATCCCCCATTTTACAGATGAGGTAACAGGCACAGAGAAGTTAAGTGACTTGCCCGAAGTCACACAGCTGATAATTGGCAGAACACGAATTTGAACCCATGACCTGACTCCAAAGCCCACGCTCTTTCCACTGATCCACGCTGCTTCTCCATTCACTCTCCTTACCTTTAAATCCTTATTAAAATCATATAACCTTAAAGAGATCTTCCCTGATTCTGCCCTTATTTCCACTTCTTCCTCTTTTTTCTGCATCACTCTTGAACTTGGATTTGTGCACCTTACTCATCCCACACTCAGCCCCACAGCACTTATGTACACATTCATCATCTATTTAAATGTCTCTCTCCCCTTCTAGACTATAAACTCCTTGTGGGAAAGGATCTTGTCTACCAATTCTGTTATACTGTACTTGATTGATTGATTGATTTGATTTAGTCATGTAAATTCTCTTTACCTCACTTACCTCATCTATAAAATGGGGATTAAGACTATGAACCCCATGTGGAACATGGACTGTGACCATCCTGATTAGCTTGTATCTACCCCATTGCTCAATACAGGGCCAGGCACTTCGTAAGCCCTTAACAAACACCATTTTTTAAAGAAGTTGCCACCATGCTCCTTATCACCAAAGCCCTACTAAAATAATTTTGCCTTCAAAAACCTTTCCTCGGCTATTCTTTCATCTTCTCACCCTATTTTTCTTTTCTACTGCGACACCTCTATTTTTGAGACTGTACCACCTAATCACTTAAGTACTCACCCCACTGGATGTTCACCCCACTGTGTGGAACGTATGTACATTTCCTTTTATTCTGCTGATTTCCCCTATTCATAATATATTTCATAATCTGTTTTTCCCCACTAGATGAGATGGTATCTACCAACTTTATTGTACTCTGTAGTGCTTATTGCAGTGCTCTGCACATAGCAGGCTCTCAATCAAATGTCATTCTGTCTTTCACATATCATATTTTCACTGTGTTGATATACTCCTTGTTAATCAATTAATCGTATTTATTGAGCACTTACTGTGTGCAAAACACTGTACTAAGCACTTGGAGGCGTACAGTGAATGGACTTGGTAGACATATTCCCTGCCCACAGGGAACTTACAGTCTACAGCGGGAGACAGACATTATTATAAATAGATTATGGATATGTACATAAGCATTGTGGACCTGAGAAAGGGGTGAATAAAGGGAGCAAATCCAAGTGCAAGACTGACACAGAAGGCAGTGGGAGAAGAGGAAATGGGACTTAGGGAAGGCACCTTGGTGGAGAGGTGTCCACAATAAGACTTTGAAAGAGGGGAGAGTGATTTTCAGATATGAAGAGAGAAAGTATACCAGGCCAAAGAGAGGATGTGGGCCAGAGGTCAGCAGTGAGAAACACTCTAGACTGTGAGCCTGCTGTGGGCAGGGATTGTCTGTCTTTATTGCTACATTGTACTTTCCAAGTGCTTACTACAGTGCTGTGCACACAAGTGCTCAATAAATACGATTGAATGAAAGAATGAATGAGATCAAAGTACAGTGAGTAGGTTGGCATTTAATAAATAGATGAATCTCAATAGATGAAAGCTTTCAATTCTTGGATGTTCACATTCTGGAATGGAATAACTTTTCATTCTGTTCTTCCTATAAAACAGAAATCAAAATTCTATTTATGATACAAAAAAGTGGAGCAATATTAAGTCAAATTTAATTTGCAAACTACAAAGTGTATGTAAGAATATTTGTGTTCTACTTTGAACATCACTTTTTAAATTTTTATTAACATTTTTAATAATGACTTTTATTCAGTCCCCAATGAATGCAGTGCATTCACTAAGCACTTGGAAAAGTACAACAAAAACAAGGCACAGTCCCAGCTCACAAGGAATTTACAACCTAAAGGCTGAGACAGATGTACAAAATATTTACAAATGTTGCAACAGTTGGAAGAAGCAATAGGAATAAGTAAAATGAATATGCCAAGATGAATTAAATCAGAAAAAATATTAAACAAATAATTGAAGACATAATATATGTATATATTAATAATGGGTCAAAAATACATAAATACACACATATATACAAATATACAAAGCATGTGAATGTGTGCTAGGAGTAGCCATTAGGATGATGACTTCGAGTTGTTGGGAATCAATCTAGAATGATTTGCTGGAGTAACCAAGGTTTTAGTAGAGCTCTTTGAAATTAGATTGACATGGTTGCTAAAGTAATTTTACCAGTTTCATTGAGAAAAATAAAATATCTCAATTGAAGAGGAAAATTGAGAAAAATCTGCTTCACAAAGCTTTCAGTTGATGAGTGCCTAGTGAATGTTGACATACCAGAATTTTGTCAAGCCTGTGGCTTAACTGTCAGGTATGTTCTTTCTGAAAGTGACACTTAAAATTCTGCCCCTGATGATGTGAGTGATGGGCATGAGAACATAATTGGTCCTTTTGCAAAAATTATGACTACCAGAGCAAGTTGTATCCTCCACAGGGTTCATTTCATTTAATAACAAGCAGTTTCCTTTGAATATTTGAACACAGACAATTGGAAAAATGATGATCTATAACCAGGAGTAATATAAAAGGTAGAATCTTCATTTTATAACCCACCTGAAAAAGCTAGTAGATTTGACAGCAATTCAGTATTCCCATGAAGCAACTATAATTAGGGTTAAATTACTGTAATTGACTCAGCTGTAAGGTTTCCAGGTGACGTTCCTGGAAAGATTGTAACCCTTACCCAAAGCAGAAACAGAAAACCACCATTCTCCAGAGTTTTTCAGTGACTAATCAGTCAATCTATGGTTTTGAATGATCATTTACTATAGTCAGAGCAATGTACTAAGTGTTCAGGAAAGTACAACACAAAAGAGCCGTAAACTCTATCTAGAATGTCTAAAAAAGAAAAAAATCCTTGGATCATTGGCTGAAAAATTGAATCCTAACTAAGCAGAACCATTTTTATTAAAAATAATGCTTGAGCACCTCTAATACCCTTAACCATGATCATTAGGTAGCCTTATACAGCAAAAATGAGCATATGTCTATGGTTCCTAGAACAGTCTTAGACTTGCTGAAAGATGAAAATGAATGTTGACTTATAGATTCCATCACAAAAGAGATGCCTCAAGTGATCAAAGCAACCATAACTCCTTAGCCAAGCCAAATAAATTGTTCTTGACTTTGGATTCTAATTATGCTGCTATTTTTCAGTTATAGTAGTTCTCTTTTTCACCCTTTTGTTACCTGTGAAGTTATGAACATCTGTATTTGGAAGCTTCCCCTCCCCCATTATTTACTATAGGCTATATGAATCACGTAACATACATACGAGGCCATTCAAGAGTACAATATATTTAATAAAGATAGCAGATAATTAGAGGAGCAGCGTGGCTCAGTGGAAAGAGCCCGGGCTAGGGAGCCAGAGGTCATAGGTTCTAATCCCGGCTCTGCCACATGTCAGCTGTGTGACTTTGGGCAAGTCACTTCACTGGGCCTCAGTTCCCTCATCTGTAAAATGGGGATTAAGACTGTGAGCCCCACGTGGGACAACCTGATCACCTTGTATCCCCTCCCCCCAGTGCTTAGAACAGTGCTTTGCACATAGTAAGTGCTTAACAAATGCCATTATTATTATTGTTATCATAGAAGTAATAGTGTTTATTTAATGCTTATTGTTCACACAGCAGTGTTTTAAACACTGGGAAAGGTGGGAATTAGGCAAAGATAGGAATCATACATGGTCCTTGGTCTTCAAGAGGTTCAGAGTCTAAGAATGTTAGTAGGGGAGATGGAGTTATTTTTTTTAAGGCACCTGCACTTCATTGTAAAAGCAAATTTCATTGGACAAATTAAAATAAAAATGTTTTAAAGTAATCACAACATTGTCATTCCAATATTCTCTTGTACTAGCTTTAATTTGGGTACCTGGCAGTAATCAAAGTAAGAAAGTGGTCTGACATCTTTGAGTGCCATGTTGAAAAACAGGAAATAACCAAGGTGAAAGAGAGAATTTCAAGAGTAAAAGAGGAAGCAAAGTAAACAAAATTAGACAAGAATGCTGTTAATGATTTGGCCTTTATACTCCATGTGACATCATGGGGAAAAACAGAAAGTGCTATAATAGCATATCTTCCTATTTGCCCACTCTAAACATCCCTTTAATGCTTGACACTAAAATATTAATGCTTCAAACAGTCAGAGAACATTGCAGAAATGCTATTTGAAAAGTATTAACCGGAACACTTTTTGAATTGAAAAGAGAAAGGAAATGAACCTGTATAATTGAAATAATTGCACTTCCTCAAACCTACATTTAGACGCATATGGACTTCAGGAGTTAAATCTAACTTCTAAATAGTACAATTCAAAGTCTAAAATCTCATTCTACAAACTTCTTTAAATCCCCTTTCTCCTTTTGTCCTTGAAATATTCTTTCAATAAGTAGCTAATCATTATTAACTCTATTTCTATTCATTGTAATCATTTTAATGTGAACATTATATGTAATTCTATATGAATTCCCTTGCAATTTAGCTTAATTAGCATTCTCAAAATGATTAACATAGAAATGTTCTGGCATACACCAGTTCAGCTGCTTTCCCATCAATTCTGTGACTCACGCGCAAATCACAAAATGGAGGTGAAAGCTGCCAAAATAGATATATTCCTGGCATTTGCAGCTTGTACTTAACCCAATCTCATTAGAGTGCTAGAACTATATAATCTTGTAGTATTCCTCAAACACTGAAATGAACCCCCTGTTTTATCTTGATACATTTAATTGTGTAAACTTTGCTCTCTCAATATGTATAATTATTGAGAGCTTTACAAATGCTGCAGCGTGACTGCAGTGACCTCCTTTCAGACACTCTTTTTTCTATCCAATCATTTTATTTTTGAAAGTATAATTTATGAGTTCGCTACAGAAGTTAATATTCCAAATTACTGCAGTTGAAAATGTAGAAGCCCAGAACGACGCAATAAAAGCTGAAAAGCTAGCACTATAATAAAATAATAACATAAAACAGAATATTTTCAATTGCATTAAGAAACCAGCCCTTCCATCTCATCCTTTCTTAATTTGATGTGAGGATAAACTACAAAGACATGGTTTAAGATAACACTAAATTTAAAAAATGCAATAGTTTTTCATTTATAATTTTCACCAAAGATATGCTTATGAATGAAAAAGAAATAAATGATATATTTTACTTTAATTATTTATCACATAACTAGATTATGTCTTTAAATCCAGGATAGAGGTCTCATGTGTGGTACTTCTCACTTACAAAGTTATCATGATTATAACATTTTTCCTTTCCTGACTCAAATAAATGTAAGAAAATATAAGAGCTTTTATTGTAATACCAAAGCAGCAAAGTTATGGGGAGAAACCTATAAAAACTAAGTTGTTGAAATTGAAGTTGCTTCATGCAAATTTAAAACTATTGAAACCAACACCAAAGTATTGGGCCTTTCAAAATGTTCTCTCCTCAGCAAAAATATTTCATACCATTCTTATCAGACACAAGCTTTGAGTGAGTAGCTCTTATAGACATATGGAAATAAAGTCAGTGTACCTCTAAAGAACCTCTTTATGGAAATCAAAGGAGACAATCACTTACACCTTGTTAAAAATGTTGAAATGCAATTCTAATTTGTTTTTTAATCTTTTAGTTCCCTTACGGTGATTCATATGAAATGGAGGAGACTAAAAACAAAAAAATCTGTTTTTTTTTATGATGGCATTTGTTAAGCGCTTACTATGTGCAAAGCACTGTTCTAAGCACTGGGGGGATACAAGGTGATCAGATTGTCCCACGTGGGGCTCACAGTCATCATCCCCATTTTACAGATGAGGTAACTGAGGCTCCGAGAAGTTAAGTGACTTGCCCAAGGTCACACAGCAGACCTGTGGTATAGCTGGGATTCGATCCCATGGCCTCTGACTCCAAAGCCCATGCTCTTTCCACTGAGCCATGCTGCTTCTCTGCTTTCGAGCATTTAATCAAATTTAAAGAAACATTCCCAAGAGGCCTTATCGGACTCAATTCTCATTTTCCCTATACGCTCTCCTTAAAATTTAGGAGACACATCAAATTCAGAGTAATCAGAATTATCATATAATATCATATAATAGTAATAATAATAATGGTATTTATTAAATGCTTACTATATGCCTGGCACTGTTCTAAGAGCTGGGGTAGATAAACGGTAATAAGGTTGTCCCACACGGGCCTCACAGTCTTAATCCCCATTTTACAAATGAGCTAACAGGCACAGAGAAGTGGCTGACCCAAGGTCACACAGCAGACAAGTGGTAGAGCCAGAATTAGAACCCATGTCCTCTGACTCCCAAGACTGCGCTCTTTCCACTAAGCCACACTGCTTCTCCAGACACAGGATAAAATAAGAATGATTCATCCAGCGAATGGCATGATGTGAATTAAAACCATTGGGTAGAATCACTGGAATCCTGGGACCCATTTAGGGGTCCTCAAATCTGAGAATTGATCCAAGGTTCTGGGGTGTCACTGGGCAGAACCAGCTGCTGGATAGCTTGTGAGGTTCTCCATCACCTCGCCCCCTCCTACCTCATCTCCCTTCTTTCCTTCTACAGCCCAGCCCACACCCTCCGCTCCTCTGCCGCTAACCTCCTCACTGTGCCTCGTTCTCACCTGTCCTGCCGTTTACCCCCGGCCCACGTCCACCCCCTGGCCTGGAATACCCTCCCTCCACACATCCACCAAGCTAGCTCTCTTCCTCCTTTCAAAGCCCTACTGAGAGCTCACCTCCACCAGGAGGCCTTCCCAGACTGAGCCCCCTCCTTCCTCTCCCCCTCCTCCCCTTCCCCATCCCCCCACCTTACCTCCTTCCCCTCCCCACAGCACGTGTATATTTGTAAATATGTTTGTACATATTTATTACTCTATTTATTCATTTTACTTGTACATATTTATTCTATTTATTTTATTTTGTTAATATGATCTGTTTTGTTGTCTGTCTCCCCCTTCTAGACTCTGAGCCCGCTGTTGGGTAGGGACCATCTCTATATGTTGCCGATTTGTACTTCCCAAGTGCTTAGTACAGTGCTCTGCACACAGTGAGCACTCAATAAATATGATTGAATGAATGAATGAATGAGGTCACAGATCAGAGGGTTGGAAATGGAATCACAGACTTGAGGGTTATGGATAAAGGAAATAGGTTTATTAAGGTTATAGTACAAGTAATAGTGAGATGTAATCGATGGAGGGCAAAACTATTTCTTAAAAATCACTCAGGTTACCTTCATACCACCCCCAAAATGGGCTACATTTCAAAATCACCCAGGGTTACCTTCAAACCACCCCAAAACAGGCTACTTTTCCAAATCACCCTGAGGGTTAAGTTCCTAGAATACTCACTCCTCCTAGCTCCAGCACGGAGGCCCGATTGGTCTCTGGGCAGCATGGAATACTAGATAGTGCACAGCCCTGGGAGTCAGAAGGTTATGGGTTCTAATCCCGCTCCACCACTTGTCTGCTGTGTGACCTTGGGCAAGTCACTTCACTGCTCTGGGCCTCAATCCCTTCATCTGTAAAATGGGGATTGTGACTGTGAGCCCAATGTGGGACAGGGACTATGTCCAACCTGATTTGCTTGCGTCCACCCCAGCACTTAGTACAGTGCCTGGCACATAATGAGCACTTAACAAATACCACAATTATCATTATTATTATTATTATTACTAGCGCCACACAGGGTCTGACAGAGTGGGCGTCCCTGGATCTGGGTAGAGGTGACTCACCACATTGGTTTGACAAGAGTTCCAATTTACTACAGAGAGTTTGTGGCAATCCCTTCCTAGCTATATCTTGCTATTTCCCAATCCGCTTCCCTTCTTGATCATATTTGGGGTGAAAAAGTACTGTGGGACAAGACCCATTTCAATTTTCTCATTCTAGATCTAGTAGTTCAGCCTTATTGCTCACCCAGCCCCTCCTGGGTCTGTAGCACCAGTAACTATGGAAAGCACTAATGCTTCCTATTGCTCCCTGCCAGCCCCTCTGGTGCCAGTGAGCTAAGCTCATTAGCCTGGTCAGGGCGTGACTGGTCACATGGGGAAAGTGGAGCAGCCATTCACTTTGTGTCACAGGTAAATCCAGTATAAACTGCCTTTCTGATAAGCCATTACCCCGGGCAAGCCATTAAATTATTTTGTCATTATTTGGCTTGCACTCCCCTACCTTCCTCTATATCCTTCTCCCTTATTACCCCACCGTACACTCCATGTTTCTCCTCTTTCCCACATGTCCCCATTCCATGATACTGCAAACTTTCTTGGATGTCCAACTTATATTTTCAATTTGCCCATTAGGGCCATTGTTTGCTCCTTTCCTGCCATATGCCTCATTCTGGACCATTCCTCCTGTTGACCAAAGTTACTGGATAATGGAGATGGAATGCACCCCCTATATGAGAAAGGAGGGATAGGGGGAGAACAATGGTAGGCTTCTTCCCCAACTGATCCCTTCTCCTTGGAAGGAAATGAACACTTTAAATAAAAATAAAGTATATGACTGGGGTAATCTACTGCTCTGCCAGCATTTGTATTGGCCTGTAGACTTTTTCAATTGATGTTTATTCATATCTACCAGTATTGAAGACAGAGCTGGTATTGAAAGCCAAAGTCATCTTCCTATCCAAACCTTATCCTCCACTTGTCTTATTATTGTAGATAGACCACTATCCTCCCTGTCTTCCAAATCCATAACCATTGAATTATTCTCAACTTATTTCTCTCTCTCTCCCTCTCTCAAATTCATCCCACATATTCAGTCTGTTACCAAATCCTGTCACTTCTACCTTCATAATATGGCTAAAATCTTCCCTATCCTCTCCATCCAAGCTGCTACCATGATTATCCAAATACAAATATTCATTCAATCGTATTTATTGAGCGCTTACTGTGTGCAGAGCCATATGTAGTTCATATATAAATTAAATGATTTATTTATTTATATTAACATCTGCCTCCCCACTAAACTATAAATTTGTGGGTGGAGGGTGTGCCTACCAACTCTGTTGTATTATACTCTCCCAAGTGCTAGTACACACAATAACCATTCAATAAATATCATTGATTGATTGATTATTATACCTCACATCGACTACTGCATTCGCCTCCTCATTAACTTTCCCATATACTGTCTCTCAATCAATCAATCGTATTTATTGAGTGCTTACTGTGTGCAGAGCACTGTACTAAGCGCTTGGGAAGTACAAGTTGGCAACATATAGAGACAGTCCCTACCCAACAGTGGGCTCACAGTCTAAAAGTCTCCCCTTTCCAATCCATTTCACTCTACTTCACAGATCATTTTTCTAAAAAAAATTCAGTCCATGTCTTCCCTTTCCTCAACAACCTCCACTAACCATTCTACATCCATCTCTGCATCAAACAGAAACGTCTTACCATTATAGCACTAATTTGCTTGCCCTCTCTTATTTCACCCCACTAATTTCCTACTAAAGCTTAGCCAACACTCTTTTCTCCTCCAGTGATAACCTACTCACCCTCATTACCACATCTCCTCCCTCTCTTCTGGAACTCCCCACCTCCTTCATATACAACAGACCACCACTCTCCCTTCCTTAAAGCGTTATTATTCATTCATTCAGTTGTATTTATTGAGTACTTACTGTGTGTGGAGTACTGTACTAAGCACTTGAGAAGTACAATTCAGCAACGGAGACAATCCCTGCCCACAATAGGCTCACAGCCTAGAAGGGGTAGACAGGCATCAAAATAAGCAAACAGACATCAATGGCACTAATACAAATAAATAGAATTATACGTTAGAAGCACATCTCTTCCAAAAGGCCAACTCCAACTAACCCTCATTTTCCTTACTCCCTCTACCTTCTGTGTTGCTTATGTACTTGGATCTGTACCTTTTAAGCACTTGATATTCATTCCACTCTCTGCCTCCCAGTACTTATGCACACTGTGTAGTTTATTTTAATGTCTGTCTCTCCCTTTAGACTGTATGTTCCTTGTAAGCAGAGAATGTAACTAGACTCTGTTCTATTGTACCCTCCCAAATGCTTAGTAAAGTGTTCTGCACACAGAAAGTACAAGCAGTAGCCTGAAGGAAAGAGCGTTGGCCTAGGAGTCAGAGGCCCTGGTTTACAATCCTGACTCCACCACTTGTCTGCTATATGACCTTGGGCATATCACTTCACTTCTCTGGACCTCAGTTACCTAATCTGTAAAATAGGGATTAAAACTGTGAACCCTATGTGGGACAACGACTGTGTTAAACCCCAAAAAGGACTGTATTTACCACAGCACTTCGTAAAGTGCTTGGCACAGAGTAAGCACTTAACAAATACCACACTTATTATCATTATTATTAATAAATATAATTGCTTAAAGAGATGATTAATCTAATTAATATTACAACACAAGTAGTATAAACTAATACAAACATTAATGGTCTTAGTTTGAGTGCAACTATACAATCATATTTTTATTTGCCCACGGAATTTTTCTTATGACCTTTAAAGTTACTTGACATGCCTGTCATAATGATGTCATAATACTGAGAATTATATGCTAATATTTTCTCTGATGTTTTGGATTTGTGCTTTGAACCTAGGGCTTATGTTCTGATTCTTTTCTTGTAAACTTACAAATTTTGCATCTTATGATTAAGCTACTGCCTGGCATTAATTAGCCATAACTACTTTAATGATGGGTATTACTTTAAAACCATATTCAGGCTTCATGGCTTTTTTCAAATTCTACGTTCTCAATCTATTGTCCTCTTGATTTGTTTTAAATTGCAACTATCAGCTGTAGATATTCTTGACACTACTCATGACTGCTCCACCTTTAACTTTTCTTTTCAATGAACCTACTGAATTTCATGACTTATATTTAGATTTTTTTAAATGAAGAATTATAGTTAAAAGTCCATATAGCTGCAGGAAACACTGAGAGTTCTTCAAAACCAGTATTTTTATGTACTTGGATCTGTACCTTTTAAGCACTTGATATTCATTCCACTCTCTGCCTCCCAGTACTTATGTACATTGTGTAGTTTATTTTAATGTCTGTCTCTCCCTTTAGACTGTATGTTCCTTGTAAGCGAGAATGTATCTAGACTCGGTTCTATTGTACCCTCACAAATGCTTAGTAAAGTGTGCTGCACACAGAAAGTACAAGCAGTGGCCTGAAGGAAAGAGTGTGGGCCCAGGCATTTAAATTGCTGCTAAATTGAACATAATAAAAGTTCTATTTATTCTTAAGAGTTTCTCTTGAGTTAGTACTTGTTTTCATAGTGCTGTTCATGATTAATAGTAAGAATAATTTAATATTTTAAAGCCATGTATGTTATCTACACAAGTGTAATATTAACAAGTAAAGGAAAATGCTATAAATGAAAAAATAAAATGAGAAGAGGAAAGAGGAAAATACCTGGAATAATAATGAGAGATGGAAAAGATAAGAATGGGATCATATAGAATGAGTCAGGGGACTGATAGCTCTTCCTAAATCCTAGCTTCAAATCCCTTCAGAAAAAGTTGTCATACACAATCACTCTCTCTCACACAAACACACACGCACAAGAACGTTGGAAAGGATTTTTGAGGGGGCTTCTATGGGAGACTCCGAGCCACAGCAGGCTGAAAGATGCTAGCTATCAGTGTCAGTGGCATCAGAACAAGCCCCTTTCCCCAAGTCCACTGATACACTATTAGCTGTACAAGATTTTGTAGTGGCCATGGTGTCAATCCCAGCCCATGAACCTGTGACTGTGGCTGTAGCAGCAGCACTTCAGCACCTTGTAAGATCCTGTTGGGAGTATCAGCCCATACACCGGTGGCTATGATTTGAAACCCCTTGATGGAGTCGCCCAGCTACTAATGGCAAGGAGAATCTGGGAGATGCCCGTGGAGAAACAATGGGAGTGGAAAATGGTGGTGGCAATAGGCCATATTGCTGGCTGGAAAGGAAAGAAGGGAGGAGAAAGATAGTGGGCTGGAAGTATTAGGAAGTGTTGTCACCCATGGCAGTGTTTTAGTAGGATTTACTTACACTTGTTAAGTTACAGCAGGGGCGGGGCTTCAGAATCCCCGTGGATCTCTTGAATTGGAGTCCAGTGCTTAAGCCCATGAGCTCATATAATATAGCCTTTGCTATATTACCCAGAGGATAGACCTCCAAATCTATGGGAGAAAGAGAAATTGCTATCTCCCATTTTTGGAGTGTAGAACTGCTATGACGTTATTTGGGCCTGAGCCTAAACTCAGGAGTATACCACTTTTTGGCCCAGAACATCACTAGAATGCGTATAGTGAATAGAATCAGCAAACACACTTTTTTGGTATCTCAAGTGTGGTTATCATTCTCCATGTGCTTCTGCATGGGCCTTTCATTGCACAGCTCATTTTGCAGGCTAGGAGTCTATGGGGTGTCAGACTTGACTGAGGCCACATAGCTAGAGACAAAGTTGATGAGGCAGCTGAGCATTGCCCAAAGAAAAGCATGGCAGAAACCCAGCATCTTATTGAATCAGATCCAGGATCAAGAAGAGGGTCTTCTGAACTCTTTGGTTCAGTTGAAGAATTTTAAAAGTGAACTCTTCTGAACCCTTATGACAGTTATGCAAGCACAGTTTGGAGTGCTTTGTGATCAGTAAGGTGATAAATATAAAGGTAATCAATAAGGTAAGAAGTAAAGTGGCCAATAAGACTTGCTCCATGTTCCATAATGTGTCTAATATCTAAAAGCAGAGAAGAGCCACATGGTACAATAAGTCATAAGAAACAGTAATTCCAAATAACAATAATAGTTGGGACAAATTTTATCATAGGGGTCTGGGTTCCAAAGTATCCAGAATCATCTTCTGAACACAGGAAATTAATGCATTTATATGGAGTCAAAGAGATACCATAGTAGTGCCTTCATTGGAAGTAAAATGGATCAATCAATGGTATTTATTGAACACTTACTGTGTACAGAGTACTGTACTAGACATTTAGGAAAGGACAAAACAATGGTCTTGGTGATACAATCCCTGCTCTCAAGGAGCTTACAGTCCAGAGGGGGAGAGAGACATTAAAATAAATAACATAAAAAGGAAGTCACAGGATATACTGCTGTGAAGCTGAGGGTGGAGTGGATATTGAGAGCACAAAGGCTCCAGATCCAAGTTTACATAGGTGACACAGAAGAGAGAATGACTAGTGGAAATGTGGACTTAGTTGGGGAAGTCCTTTGAAGCCATGGGAGTGAATAATAATAATTATTATTATTATGCTATTTATTAAGCACTTACTATGTGCCAGGCACTGTACTAAGCACTGGGGGGGATACAAGCAAATTGGTTTGGACACAGTCCCTGTCCCACTTGGGGCTCACAGTCTCAATCCCCATTTTATAGATGAGGTTACTGAGGCACAGAGAAGTGAAGTGACTTACCCAAGGTCACACACCAGACAAGCAGCAGGGCCAGGAATAGAACCCATGACCCTCTGACTCCTAGGCATCACTCATTCATTCAATCATATTTATTGAGGGCTTACTGTGTGCAGAGCACCATATTAAGCACTTAGAAAGTACAATTCGGCAACAGAGACAATCCCTACCCAACAACGGGCTCACAATCTAGAAGGGGGAGACAAACAACAAAACAAAACATGTAGACAGGCTCTGCTTGTGCTCTATCCACTATGTCATACTGCTTCTCTAATTGAAGGAGTGCTCTAAGGGACTGGGTGAAAATAGAGAATAGCAGGGGACCCAGAACTAGCCTTCAGGGACTCCCAAAATTAGAGGGTGGAAGTCAGAGGAGGAGTCTAAGAGTATACAGTCTGAGTACTGTATACTTTTACATGTTACATTCAAATTTTACATTTGAGGAAACTGAAGCACAGAGAAGTTGAGTGACTTGCCCAAGGTCACATGGCAGTCAAGTGGAGAAGCTGTAATCAGAATCCATGCCAGGCCCTTGTCCACCACTGTGCCAGACATCATTTTTCGGGTGTGAGATTTCCCTGAGAAGTACATACCACATTTTGGGCAGGAAATGTGTTTGTTTATTAATGTATTGTATTCTCCCAAGTGCTTACTACAGTTTTCTACACACAGTAAGTGCTCAATAAATATGATTAAATGAATTAATTGAACAAAGACTGCAGTCCCCACAAGAGGTTGTGGCTAACTCGGCTATCATGACCCATGTACCTGGAAAAAGACCTTATCTGATATCTTGAGGGGTGGAGGAATCTTCTTGCCACTCTGTAATTGCTACTTAATCATTCATTAATTAAGTTTGCATTTGTTAAGTACTCACTATGTACCAAGTACTGTACTAAGCACTGGGGTAGATACAAGATAATCAGGGTGGATACAGTCCCGCTCCCACATAAAGACCACAGTCTAAGTAGTAGGGAGTATGATTTAATCTCCATTTTACAGATGAGGAAACTTGCTTAAAGTCACACAGCATGAAAGTGGTGGAACCAGGGTTAAAACCAAGATCCACTGATTCCCAGGCCTGTGCTTTTTCCACTAGGTCACATTGCTTCCTGCACTCCCTTTGTTCTTTTGTATCTGCACCCTTCCTGGAGGCGATAGATTCCTGTTGTTCTTGTTGCAGTCCAATTGTCCTTCTGTGCTTTTGCCAATATCTGTTCTGATCCTATCATCCTGCCCTGTGCTCTATTAACTGCCATCCTAGTAATTAAATAGCCCCACTCAGTCCTCCTTTTCCTACAGTATTCCCTCCAACCACGTACAATATGACTACCCCCAACATTATCTATCTCAACTTCAAATGACAGGCACATTAATATTTTTCTCAACCACCTAGAGCAAGGATAATAATAATAATAATAACAATAATAATAATAATAATAATAATAATAATGGCATTTGTTAAGTGCTTACTATGTGCCAAGCTCTGTTCTAAGCACTGGGGAAGATCGAAGGTAATCAGGCTGTACGAGGTGGGGCTCACAGTCTTAATCCCTATTTTACAGATGAGGGAACTGAGGCACAGAGAAGTCAACTGACTTGCCCAAAATGACACAGCTGATCAGTGGCAAAGCTGGGATTAGAACCCATGACCTCTGACTCCCAAGCCCGGGCTCTTTCCACTATGCCACACTGCTTCTCTGTATATCAAGGATAAAGGATATAAAGGACATTATGCACCTTTATGTGGAAAGTGCTGGAGACAACATATTATTATGCTTGGGGTATGACTGAGGAAGTGGTGGGAGGTCTTCCTTACTGATTCTGCTATCACTGTAGCCACTAATATCCATTTTGCACTCAGACCTCTAGATAACACATACCAAACAAGTGATTTGGGGAGAAGTAGGATGGACTATGGAGGATGGAGGGAGAGAACAGAAAAGATGTCACTTCTCCTTCTCTTGCTCCTACATCTTGTTCATAATCGCAGCACCATGAGACTAGAGCTCAACAATGATAATACTTTTTCAATTTGTATGGATATTTTATTTTGCTATATTAGCTAAAATAAAAAAAATAAAAATTAAATTAAATTAAAAGGCATATAATGCTCTTCTATATTTTTTAGCTGAGGAATCACTATTTAGTCTTCAAACCTTTGAAGAACCCCATTAATGATAATATGCATTATCAGGAAAATGTAATAGTTTGATTCAATTGTTACATATATAAACCATCTCATTTCTAAAAACAACTTCTCATAAATGGTTTTGCAGTCACAGGATGATTGCATTGCACTGTAGTTCATTGGAAATAGTGCACTGCAGGACAGTTTAGAATAACCTTCTCAGTCGTGTTCAAATTGTTCAAGATTAAAATTAAAACAATAAACTTCACTCTAGATGTGTCTTCATTACTAAAGCATTGGGTCATTTGCTTTAACAACGTCAACCTGTTTCCACTCTCCCATTCAGTTTAATTAGGATTGGGAATAATATGCAAGAACACACCTCATGGAGTCCCATTACTTTCAAAGAATGTGCTATCAAGCTCCTAAAAATAACATGGCCAACTCCTCCACTCCAAATGGAAACATGGCACAAAGGGAGAAGGGTTATACACTTTCAGCATAAAACTGACAACTTTGAAAGAAAAGAAATTGAGAATGAAGAGAAAATATTGCAGTAATGGTGACGGTTTACAATTTGATAGAATTGTAAAAAAGGGAGTAAAGGGAAAAAATGCTTGGATTTTCCTCATCCTCTCCTATTATTATGGTAAAATCCATTCTTTCCCCTGATGGAAGAACTATTGCCCGTGCATTATAATTAATCAAATCAATCAATTGTATTTATTGAGTGCTTACTGTATGCAGAGCACTGTAATAAGCACTTGGGAGAGTACAATACAGTAGAGTTGATAGATATTTTCCTTGCCAGCAAGATGCTGACAATCTAGAGTAGCTTGCACTCTATATTAGCTGACCACAGTATTAAAACCCCAAGACACATTCTGACCAATACTATATATATATATAGGGTGCTATCTTTTCTACTCCAAAGTTTCTTCAGAATTATTGTCAATTAAAGGTTACACTCTCATTTGTTCATATTTATCTGATTTTCTTCTTTTTTTAACTTCCAATAGCTAGAAAATATCCATTATAAGAAAGACAGAGATTGATTTCTCCAGTCTAGCTATATGCCTCCCTTTGAATTCAGAGAGCTACACTAGAGTGGTATATCCAGGATCTTACAGTACCATAAACATTTGGCACAATTATTACCATCATTTGCTCAGTAATTACAATATGGATGTCTTAGTCTTTTTTTATTAATGGAATGTTCCCCTACTTGTGAATCTCAGTTGTAGGTATTGTAATAACATGAATTTAATTCATCTCCAGCCAAGCTAAATTGTCTGTAGCGTTTGGACAAAATCACAACACGTGAGCTTTGGCTTATTGTAGCATCCTTATCTTAAAAGAAGTATACAATTAAAATATGAAAATTCCTAGCCTTTAATTCAAAAGGAGAAACCAAAGCATGGTTAGTAATTGCATCTTGATTTTAGGCTTAATTTTAGGCTTGATTTTAGTTTTTCTACCTGTGCTGATCACTCACCTTCAAAACTACAACACTTTCACTCTGGAGACATTGGGTTATTTTCCAGAATGATTACTACTTTCTAAACACCAGTTAGATGACTGTCATGAGCTGAGAATTCTATAGGGATATGTGGTGCTGGGAAAACTGCAAAGTCTGAAGTAAATGGAGTGGAAAAATCTGAGCTTAGTGATTGATAGACTCATAGGAGGGAGTAAAATTAATTAGTTGAATCTTTGATTGTAAATTGCAGGGTTACAACTAAATATAATCAGAATCTGAATAACCCTACCCAACTTTAACTTTCTCTGTCTTCCCAGTAACTGAATCCCTTGAGTGTTGATGTGCCAATCAGGCTGTCAACTTAACTGATGTCACTGAACCCACTGGCAGTTTGGGACACCTCTATGCCTTTGGATCATGAGAGGACTTTAGGTGAAATGGAAAATTCTACATTGAACCGTAAGCAATCATGAGTCATTTTGAACCAAACTGGGCTTGGTTTTGTTTTTAGGTAGCCCTAAAGCCAGGCCTGGGATGGCTCCCTGGAAATATCAGGGCATCATCATCACCATAACCATCATTAGTACTTGATAATAATAAATAATGATGGTATTTGTTAAGTGCTTACTATGTGCCAAGCACTGTTCTAAGCCCTGGGATAGATAGAAAGTAATCAGGTTGTCCCCTCTGGAGCTCAGTCTTCATCCTCATTTTACAGATGAGGTAACTGAGGCAGAGAAGTTGAGTGACTTGCCCAAAGTCACACAGCTGACAAGTGGCAGAGCTGGGATCAGAACCCATGACCTCTGACTCCCAAGCTTGTGCTATGTGCAAAGAGCTATACTTCAGTGTTTAGGGGAGTTTCATACAACAGAGTTGGTGGGCACGGTCCCTGCCTCACAAAGAATTTACAGTCTAGAGGAGGAGACAGACATTAAAATAAATTAACAATTTATAATCATTAATTTAAAATCAGGCATCACCAGGAAAGATTTCTAAAACATTCAGCCAATACCACTTTTTTCTCCATCTGTGATGAATGAAAAACTATGACAAATGTATAATTAAAACATATCAGAGAGAGACAGATATGTTTTGAGTTGAAACAAATTCTAGCAACGCGTTAGGCCAAACACAATTTTCAGGTATAGGCAGAGTGCATCTGATGACTGCTGTTTTTGTGTGAATCATGAAAAGCTAACATTTGTGAGATCCATTGTAAACAACAGAAAAAATCCTGAACTGTCATAAGCAGATAAGACTAAGAAACACGTATGTAGAAACATTTCTACATATGTGTTTCTTATAGTCTTATCAGCTTATGACATTTCAGGATTTTTTGCAATAGTGGGATGTCAAGACTAAAGAAATCCAGGGTCATGGTGACCACCACCAAACCAAAGACTTTACGCATCACAGAACCTAATGTTCTCATACACAAAAAGTATTTCATCTGTTGACATTTAAGTGGATGAATAGCAGTGAGAGTGGAATGCAATACTGGCATTCAATGCAATACTGAACAGGAAGTCACAGAAGGAGAGAGATCTAACAGAATTTAGAAATATTTTTCATTTTACATCCCAACCAAGCATGTCCAAAGAATGCCAGCTTCATTGAGATTTTGTAACTGTTGTGTGTTATGTACACACGATCACTGCACACTGAAAAATGTGCCACATTTAAAACAATGAGGACAGACTCCTGCAGATATGGTAACAGTACTCAAATGATCTTCTGAGTGCTCAATTCACCATCAAGGATGAGACTCTATAGAACATAAAGACTGTCTACTTCTCAGAGCATTGTCTTCTCTCCACCTTCTGAGGAAATCACTTCAGAGGTCAGGAATTTTAAGGATAATAACCCTCTCAGAAAAGGCAATGTTACTTCAGAAACCTGCAAATGACAAAGTGGTTCTCAATATTGTGCTAACCATCATTAGGTAGAAAAGTGTAATAACTGAGTATAGCAGCATCATTGTTCTCCATTCCTAGCAGCAGATATGAGCATACCAGATGCCCTGTGAGATCACTAATAAACAAAGGCCATTTCACAACAGTTAAGCCAAGCTCAAGGGTAAACTGACTGACCATTTGTCATCCATTACTTGTACTAGGCTCAATCCCCTTCAACGTATTCTATACTTCAACAAAGTTAGGACAAAGTCCCAAACTCTAGAAAACTATTTTAACTAATGAGCGTGTATGTTTAGGACAGCTATCCAGAAATTCTTTTTTGATTATATTGTGGAGGTAGATACAAAAGATGGCATGCTCATGGACTGCTTCACAGGATCTCCCGTGTTACAGACTGGCACCCCCACCAAAATTTGACCCACAGCTCACTGTGGTGTGGGGGGAGGTAGGCTTCAACCTTCAAAGCATTACTGTAACATCTCTTCCAAGAGGCCATCCCTATTTAAACCCTCTTTCCCACAGCTTTCTTTCCCCTCTGCATCATCTAGGCACCTCAATCTGTGACCTTTGGACACTTGATATTCTCTATAAACTGTCTCTATTGCCGAATTGTATTTAGTACAGTGCTCTGCACACAGTAAGCAGTCAATAAATATGATTGAATGAATATCTTTAAATCATATATTATAAATTTCTTATTCTGTCATATTAATGTCGACTTCCCCCTCTAGACTGTAAGCTCCTTATGGGCGGGGAATGTGCATGCTAATTCTGTTGTACTCTAAGTGCTTAATACAATGCTCTGCACAGAGTATGCACTCAATAAATACAATTGATTAACAGTAAGAAGTAGGGGATGCCTGCTGACTCTATGCTATCAAAGACGATGCTTTCTGACTAAAGAAACACATAGGACTTCTTGGGTGGTAGAGAGGATTAGCCAGTAGTTGATTTTAAGTGTATGTGTCTGGCTGAAGAAGGAATATGGAGACCCCCTATAATAAAATATTTTCATCAGATTCTTTTAGACTGTGAGCCCACTGTTGGGTAGGGACTGTCTCTATATGTTGCCAACTTGTACTTCCCAAGTGCTTAGTACAGTGCTCTGCACACACTAAGTGCTCAATAAATATGATTGATTAGAGTTAAATACTTTCACCTAATTCTGATTCATTGACAATATATAAATAGTAACAGTACAGGCTAATACAACACTACTGATTTGGATATTTGTATTTGATATTAGTTGCCACAGGTTGAGAAGGTCACTGCAGAAACAACAAACTTTTTAATATTATATGCATCCTGGTTGTCACTTGCTGTACCATTGTATTGCTTGCACTACCAAGCACCATTTTGACTTCTCCCTTTTCACATGCAATATTCTTAAATTAACTTTTGTAAGAGTCATCCTATTTCAAATTTCTTTGCAAACTGGTTGGTATTCATCTGCTGTCTCCCAGCTGTCCATGGATTCATGTTTGGGGGCTATATTTCATTGTGTTCTTCAAATGTGTCAAGGAAGTAGCATGGTTTGGTGGAAAGAGCTCAGACCCAGAGTCAGAGGACCTGAGTTCTGATCCTGGCTCTGCCACTTGTCTGCTATGTGATCTTGGCCAAGTCACTTTACTTCCCTGTGCCTTATTTGCCTTATCCCCCCCACCAGTGCTTAGAACAGTGCTTTGCACATAGTAAGTGCTTAACAAATACCATCATTTATTTTATCAGTAAAATGGGTATTAAATTTTAGTCCCTCCTTCTTAGACTGTAAATCCCATGTGGGACAGGACTGTCTTTGAATTGTCTTTTATCTATCCCAGTGCTTAACTTTGGCACAAAGTTCTCAAGTAATGCAATTAAAAATGTTTCTGCTGTCTAATCTTTCCAATAAGAAGATTGCCACGTATTGGCTCCTCAGGTAGCTGATTTACAGATTACCTTCATAGTTCCATATAGTCATAGATGTGCTGGAAACAGCACTGTTTCAATGCTTTTGAACTAATTGCATCACAGGATTTCTTAATCAGTGAGGTCTTCTCGCTATTTCAGTTATGTAAGGGCTGCAGATAGTGTTGATGAAGTTTCTGTACATGCTGGGCTTGGCATGTTTGAGAGGGCCAGATTCCACAGATGTATAAGTCATGAGACACTAGAATTATTCTATAGATCTATAGTTTAGTCTAAGTTTTGAAGACATGTTGGAGTAGCAGTCTGCTGGTCAGCCTCTCCAAAGACATACAGGTTTTTCAGTTCGTTTTCTACCTTCAGCCATGCAAGCCATCATTAATTCTTTTATTCCCAACCCCCAGGTCCCAGCCATGTAGGAAGGAGGCAACCTCTCCCTCATGATACTGCTGAGCCTCCCACTGACCTCCCTCCCTCAGCCCAAGGAAAGATTCAACCAGTGGCAACTTTTAGAATACTGAGAACATCAGAACCTCAGCTGAGATTTTCTGTGACTGTTAGCCTGAGCTGTGAGGGGCCTGAATTCCTGACGCTCACTTCTTGTTGGAAATCATCTTTGTATTTTATATTTTTGTTTCCCTTCATTATATGCCTTTCTCTAACCACCTCCCCTTCCATCCTCATTCTTGGCTTTTGATCTCCTTGGAAACCAAAGAACGTTTCTATACCTTATGTATTTCTTTCCCAGTACTTATTACAGTGTATTGAATAACTACTACTACTACTACTACTCTCTCTTTAGAATCTCTCAAGATAAGACATTAATCTGTTCATGCATATTCTTCCAAGTCAGCAGAATTCAGTGACAACAAGCATTTAATTCTTTGTCATCAAAAAAGATCCTTGTCTGTGTGTTAGATTCAATAGACGCAGGCTATGCACGATCTTGGTTTTCTTCACTTTAATTGTAATTCCACAGTGCTTTCTGGATTTTGAAAAATAACTTGCATTTCTTTTGTGTTACTGTTTAGTATACGTTCAATGATGCAACAAGATTGTAGAGTTGGAAAAATTTCTCAGAGAATCAGAATTACATTCTCTCAGCAGCTTCCAGGTTCCTTGTTGTGTTCTCAAGCAGGAAAGCATAAATACTCAGAATAAGTTGTGAAAGGCTTAGCCTATTATAAAGTCCCACCTTACTGTGTTAACATCAGGGAAACTATGATATAAGGACCAGCCACAGTTAAGGTTAGAATCCCAAGTCTTCTTAGTATGGTTCTCTTGCACATAGAAAGCTCTCAATAAATATGAATGATTGATTGATGTTACAGTATGAAGTAAATTCACATACACACACACACACACACACACACACTCACAAATCTACACATTCACATGCTTCCCTTTCCCTGTCTTCACATCAGTTTAAGCAGTACTCTTTGAGGGCCCAAAATATAAAAAGGAAAACCGGAAACAGGAAGAAAGGCAATAAAAGCAATTTTTTCATTATACTTTGAACTTAGTGGATCCCTATTGTCAGTCCAATTTGTAAAGATTAATGGTTTCTCTTTAATCACAATCGGTGGTGTTCTATCTCCTTTTTATTCATCTACCAAGCATATACTATTCCCACAGAGAAAGATAAAGGCACATGATCATTTTCAGGAACTTTTAGTTGGGCTTTTTCACTTTCAAGGATCAAATG
This sequence comes from Tachyglossus aculeatus, assembly GCF_015852505.1. Classification (NCBI taxonomy): domain Eukaryota; kingdom Metazoa; phylum Chordata; class Mammalia; order Monotremata; family Tachyglossidae; genus Tachyglossus; species Tachyglossus aculeatus. The sequence goes on from NC_052067.1 coordinate 113,289,718, forward strand.
ATCAGAAATCTAATGTGACAATGGCCAGATCAAATACTAGATAACAATTTAAAATATCAACAAGCAATAATGTCTTGGAATACATTTGAGAGGCCAGATTCAAGTGATTAGTAGAAGCAGCATGGTTTAGTTAATAGAGCATGGGCGGCCTGGGAGTCAGAAGGACCTGGGTTCTAATTCCGGCTCTTCCACTTGTCTGCTGGGTGACCTGGGACAAGTCACTTAACTTCTCTGTTCCCTAATCTGTAAAATGGAGATTAAGAGTGTAAACCCCACATGGGACAGGGACTGTGACCAACCTGATTAACTGGTATTTACCCCAGTGCTTAGAACAGTGCATGGCACATAATAAGAGCTTAACAATACCATAATTTTTTAATTAGAACCAAGGAAGAACTTTACCCATCATCACAACAGAGGGATACATACTGCATTTGCTTTCAGGTCATCATTTACCAACTGTAGTTTCTCCCAAATTCAGTAAACTTGCTTCAGAGTTATCTTCCAGATTGAACAAAAATGACCAGTTCGTACCTGACTCTGTATCTCTGCCCTGTTATATTTCACCATGAAGGTATTCTGAAAACTGGCAGGACCATAATACAATGAATTGATTGCATATTTCCCTGGAAGTAGTCTCAAAGACTTGTAGATGAGCAGAGACCAAATTTACTTTCATTATTTGGATAGGACTCAGTACTGTACAAGGGAGTGCATCTAGTAGAGAAGCAGTGTGGCTTAGTGGCAAGAGCACGGGCTTGGGAGTCAGAGGGTATGGGTTCTAATCCCGGATCCGCCACATGTCTGCTGTGTAACCTTAGGTAAGTCGCTTAACTTCTCTGAGCCTCAGTTACCTCATCTGTAAAATGGGGATTAAGTGAGCCCCACGTGGGACAACCTGTTCACCTTGTATCCCCCCCCCCCAGTGCTTAGAACAGTGTTTGGCACATAGTAAGTGCTTAACAAATGCCATCATTATAATTACTGGTAGTAGTACTTAGTACAGCGCCTGGTAGAAGGAAGTGCTTAACAAATATCAATCGAAAAGAAGCAATATGAATTTGATGAAGAAATGATAGTGAAACAAGACTGGTCTCTTTAATGACAAATGATGATCCAACTCCAAAGGGTTGATTGTGACCTATTCTAAGGTCATTCCACTCTTCCTATTTACTTGGAAAAAGGCAGAGCCCGCCCATAGAGGAGAGAGGCAGGGAGCACAGCACTTTACATCCACCACATAAGGGTAGGGAATGGAATGCAAGAACTGCTTCTTTGAGCAGAGCAGATGCTCCAAACACTTCTGAGAGCCACTAGCATCCAGTCCATCTAGGGTACATTTTGAGTTTGGGTATCTGAGAACTGCTCCCACTCTTACCATCCCTACATTCATTCTTTGGTTATATTTTGTCTGACCTTCCTCCTCAAAATTTCAGGACCCCCTTTTTCTCTCCCCATCTTAATGCCAACTCTGCTTGCCATATTTTGGATAGACTATTGCATTAAATACCTCAAGTCCCACCCCAACTCCTGCCTTTTTTCTCCAGTGTCCATATTTCACTGTGCTGCCCAGATCATTCTATCAAGATTTTTCCTTGAACACATATCCCTGATTCAACATTCAATGGTCATCCATTTCTCTCCACAACATCACTGCCTCCTGAATACCGGCTTTAAGGCACTCAATCAGCTCTCTCCCTCATATCAATCGTATTTATTGAGTGCTTACTGTGTGCAGAGCACTGTACTAAGCGCTTGGGAAGTACAAGTTGGCAACATATGTACCCAACTGTTTCCCCCCTACATCCCAACAGTCCCTTATTGTTTGTCTCCAGCTTATCTTCTTATTCATCTTTCAAATAGAGACAATCCCTGCCCACAATGGGCTCACACCACTCAGACTGTACCAAACACTCTCTAGGCAGATTTACTCACCAATTAGTTCCTGCTTTCTGGAAACAATGAGAGTTGATAATGGGAGGGGTAGATGATAAAATATGTTTTAATTGGAAGAATCCCAACAGCAGGGATTGTCTCTCTTTATTGCTGAATTGTACTTTCCAAGCGCTTAGTACAGTGCTCTGCATACAGTAAGCACTCAATAAATAATAATAATGGCATTTGTTAAGTGCTTCCTATGTGCAAAGCACTGTTCTAAGCATTGGGGAGGTTACAAGGTGATCAGGTTGGCCCACGGTGGGCTCACAGTCTTAATCCCCATTTTACAGATGAGGTAACTGGGGCACAGGGATGATAAGTGACTTGCCCAAAGTCACACAGTTGATAATTGGCGGAATTGGGATTTGAACCCATGACCTCTGACTCCAAAGCCCGGGCTCCTTCCAGCAGCCACGCTGCTTCTCATGAATATGATTGAATAAATATGATTGAATGAATAAATTTCCTGGAAGCTTTTTGTTTACAATAGGAGTCATAGATTAGCAAGCCACCCACTTACCTGGTCCCCATTATGAGAAAGTAGTATTGGTAGAAAGGGAAAGAGAGTGGTTCCTAAAATTCCATTGTTTCCCAGTCATTCTTGCCCTAGGAGGACAAGAACAGGAACAGGAAAGAAGCAAACAGACTTCTAAACCCTTTCAACGATTGCCTAGCACTAGGAAAGGGTAAAAAAACAATGGCAGTTGGACAGCATTGATTAAATACGGCTAGCAATCTTTTAAATATGGGGAAAACTTTCATTATTTCATCCTAGTATAAAGAACCTTCAAATTTTCCATGCAGTTTGAAATATGGTAAAGTAGTGAGATTCTTTAATGAAAATGAATCTCTTTGATTTTAGTCATAAAATACAACTAAATATCACTTCAGTTCTAGATTAAGTCCTAATGACAATTGCACTGACTAGGTGGGAGGACATATTATCCTTCAGCAAAGACTCAAGTCTATTATGGAATATTTTAGATAAGACAGTTTTATTGATTAGGTAGACCAATACTTCAGGCATCATGTAACACTTTAAATCCATTTTCCAGGCTAGCACATCCTCTCAATATTTATTTACTTGAATTGTCAGGACTATTGAGAAATAAAGGTCTGCTAAAGGACTCCTATTAATTCTGGCTGATTACCATTGAATCTTATAATCAGCTTCATATTTTAGCATGAATAACATGCAATTTTATAGCTTTGGAAATAGCATTTGGTTTGAACATCTTTATCAACACAAATCCAAGCTGCAAGTTACAGAACAATCTGGTTTAAATGCAGCTCTGAAAATCTAAGATTCTCATTTCTTTGTTTTAGATAATTTGACTATCAAACAGATTGTCATTTTAACACTGTGTGCTTTTGTAGATTTTAAAACACCAATAGGATAGTTCTTACAAGTTATGCTTTTGGAAATTGCCAAATGATTTTTCAGTTGTGATTTACAAAAAAACCCAAACAAAATACCTCTCAGATTGCTAATCTCCCACTTCTATAGGATATAATGCACTCCTTGTTCCTGTGTTATATGTAAGAAAGTATTAATGACTACGATTTGTTTTACCTGGCAATTATCACTTCAATAAAGTAGCATTTGTGACAGAATAAGTGTCATTAACTTGCTTTATTTGTACTAAGGACAGGCAGTAAAATCAGTCCTACATAACTTGATGAAATGACTAACAGTCTTACTCAGAGCCCAGAGGAATGTTTTCTGCTTTCATGGAATCTATAATTACTGCTCAGAGAAACAGGTAGAATTTGCTTTTGTATTTCTTCTGCAAACTCAGGAAATCCAGTGGGGATCTTTGTAGGAAAGCTAAAAACAAATTCAGTTTGAATTTTTTATATAGTTAATTAGTCATAGTCCTGTCATAATAAGATTATAGGTGTATAAAAATAGTTCAGCATAAAAAAACCTCACTACTATTTTGATTAACATGGTGATCAAGCAATTTGGCACAATCAAAGAAACTTCAGAATTAAAAGATTTTCTGAACAGACGCCTCCCCTAGGACAATTAACTACTTGTTGACAGCAAACTCAATAAAAGTGGAAAGTAATGATCAAGCAATTCTTTACATTATTTGATATTAGCAGATATGTCATTAGAAGTAAGCTCAGCTATATGTTTTTTACGCCGCAGGCTGCTGGTGCTTACTTGACAAGAGGTGTTCCCTTTTAGAGTAACTTTCAACAAGCTTTATTACCCTCTTCAGAAATGAAAATGGCTTTCTTCCTTCCTCTTGGCCTTCATTTTCTGCTTTTTTGCCATGTCCATTTGCGATGAAAGCTTGCTTCAGAGCAGAATCTGGACTTGCCCCCAGTTATTTTCAATTCATCACACATTACTCAAAAGATATGTCCATTATGAAAGCAAGCAACCATAAGAAACACTATGGCCTAGAGGAAAGATCAAGGGCCTGGGGGCCAGAAGGACTTGGGTTCAATCCCAGCTCCACCACTTGTCTGCTGTGTGACCTTGGGAAACTCACTTAAGTTCTCTGTGCCTCAGTGCCTTCATTGTCCACTGGGAGCCCCATGTGGACAGGGACTGTATCTGTTTTGTTTGTTGTTTTGTTTTGTTGTCTGTCTCCCCCTTCTAGACTGTAATCCCATTGTTGGGTAGGGACCGTCTCCATGTTGCCAACTTGTACTTCCCAAGTGCTTAGTACAGTGCTCTTTACACTGTAAGCACTCAAATACGACTGAATGAATGAATAGGATTTATTCCACTTTTTTGGATCAGGTCCTCTGATTCCTGGCCCCATTTCTTTCCACTAGACCTTACTACCTTCTCAAGGAGTAAAACCACCACCTTGAATCTCCTCGTTCCCTCCTCTCTCTCTCTCAAGGAGCAGGGTGGGTAAGCTACTTCCTGTTCAGAGCACTGGGAGGAAGAAAAAAATACAGTTGCCTCAATGGCCACAGGCCTGAGCTCAGCCATAAAGTGGGTGGCATTTTGCAAGAGTCACATAATATGAAGAGCCTAGATCTAGCTCAAGAGCCACAGGATCCTGACTCCTGCACTATCACATGGGCAGTGTCCTATTGCTGTCTGAGACAGAATAATGAACCAGTGGACATTACTTTGACCCACTAATGGCATATCGGATGTTCTTCAATTCACTAAGCAATCACAGTAAAGCACATTCAAGAATTAAACCTAACACTTTTATATGTGGTAAATCTGAGCATTATTTATTGTGGACTCCTTTATTCTTTAAAAGAGTTAACCCAGCCTTGCAGGTAATACGCACTTCATCATCACACTGACACTGTGCCCATAGAATAATAATTTAAAAAAATGGGGAAAAATAGTCAACTGTGAATACTTTCATTTTACACGTCTGCAGCTTTATTAACTAATTTGCATTCTCTGCTCCAGTGAATTAGACAGGCCTTGAATTCATTCTCCACATTGTGGTTGCTGGCTAAACTTAATATTTACCTGAACCTCAGCCCCAAAGCACTTATGTACATATTCATAATGTTTTAGTGTTTAACATCTACCAACTCCTTAGCACTTAGTACCACATAAGACTCAATACATTCCACTGACTGATTAATTGATGCATTCAATATTCCTTTAAGCCATATTTCCCTAGGTTGCTAGGATTCCATATTGTACATTGAGCACACATAATTTCTCAGAAGGAATAAATATATTTAAATAATATTTTCCCCAGAGAGTTGTTTGACGTGATAGTTCGTATAAAATTGTTTTACTTCTTTCCAAACTGCCAGACTTATGTGTTATTGTTTCCCTACACAAATGCTCTTAACGACCCAGAAGACATTGAAACTCATGATATTGTTGAGGGTCAAACCGAAACCAACAAATGCAAGAAATGAAATGTAAATAGCTAAAATGCATCCTTATTGGACTCCTTTACCTATTCTGCTCAAAGTCCACATGGCTGAAAACATTATCTGTCTAGACTGATAACAAAAATTATATTAAAATAAATTCCTGAGCAAATCAAGGCAAACCAACATATATCCCAGAATGGAAAGTTTTAATCCAGTGAGTCTGCTGTCTTAACCTTGAAAGGAAAACCAATCAAACAAGGAGTTCCTGTCCAGGGTCCAGGAGAACAGGTCCTGTCTAAGGAAGTAGAGACATTTTTAACTGTTTTTCAGTATGTCCTTTCCATTTCCTAAATTGAACTCTACTCCTTCCCTGCTACTATTAAGTTTATTGCAGCTATTTCAAGACATTTTTTCAGGGGTGCCATCAAAAATAGGTGGGTTTCTTTCTACACTGCTTCCATTTCAACAGCAAGAGCTAAAGCAAGAGAAGAAGGACATACCACCCCACTTAGTAATAATGTTATTCATTATGGGATGACTATGGACTATGCACTCCTCTATAGCCTCCCCGGCATTGGCTCCAGACCTGCTTCACTTTCCCCATTCCACCACAGGACTAGGAATAGAGCCCAGGCCTGGCCTAAAACAAGTGGCATGACATGATTCAGCTCAGACACTCTCACAGTCCCAACCAAACGTTCACACAGACTACCCTCACCCTCTCTTTACTTTCCATATTTTATGCTAATATTTGAAAGGGCATGGGAATGGTAGCCAAAAGACTGGGAAACAGAGTACCTGATAGGCCTTTCCCCAAAGTTTGTTCTTTTGTCATGGAAAAAGCTTTAGGCTTCCTGAAAGATGTGTTACTCTCTTTCCATATTTCTTCACTGTCATGGGAGAACTCACTGGGCAGATTTTCCCACCAGTAAGATCATGGAGAATATCCAAGAAGCAAGTTTGTCCATCATTCGGATCCCACTTTGGGGAACCAGAGGACAATGAAGTGCAAGAGTCTGGGAGTCAGAAGGACTTGTGTTCGAGTCCTGTCTCCACCAGTTGTCTTCTATGTGACTCCGGGTAAGTCACTTAAACTTCTCTGTGCCTCAGTTACCTCATCAGTAAAATGGGGATTAAGACAGTGCACCCCATGTGGGACATGGACTGTGTCCAACCTAGTTTGTATGTACCCCTTCGCTTCATACGGTACCTGGCATATAGTAAGTGCTTAACAAATACCATAAATAAAATTATGAAATAATAATAATAATAATAATAATAATAATGATAAGGTGGTGTTTGAACTGGTGGAATTTGAAAAGTGAATGTTGCCCAGAAGCTGTTATTTGTATTTAGGGGGGGATACATTAGCAAGTAGCTAATATTTGTCTTGCTTAGAAATATTCTACATTAACCTCCACCATTTGCATCATTATCACTACATTCTTTTTTATCCCTCCAATATCCTCTGCAGGCTTATCAAGGAAAGATGTTACTGGGCTCTCCTTTTGTCAACAGCATGAAAATACTGTAATTCTGCCACAGTTTATTTTTTAGCTTGAGGCTCGAAGTAGAATCAGAGGATAGCATAAGCCCTTAAAGGTCTAATGGAATGAAAAGCTGTTAAGAACCACCCTGTTACATAGCCCTGGAGGCCTGATCTGTGTGAAGCTGACAAGAAGTTCAAAAAGGGACTTTTTAATTGAAGGCTATACATTAAATAGCCCTACCACCTGAAGAGATCACTAACATCATATACTAAGGCATTTGGAAGATTTGAAATTAATCTTTTCACTCCAATTTTCCAGAAATCCTAGGCTAATTGTATCTTAAAATGAGTCGAATTGGACTGCTTTTCTCCTGTTCCCTCTCTTCAGAGTACTCTGTAGTGACATAAAAAGAATGAGGCACTCCTTTTCGATTCCTTTGTTCTGTTCATCTAACCTAGTCTATGTTTGAATTCGAATGGGAGTTGTCATAGAAATAAAAATGGGCAGACTTCTAAAAATACCTAAGAGTAAGTAGACTGGTTGAAATACACCCCTCAACCCAACCACAGGAACTGTTATTCAGTCACAGATCTCTAATCTAATGTTTAGACTTCTCTCACTCTTTCAAGATCAAAAGGGGGAAATGTAAGTAAGCCTGTTGAATCTTCACAGGAAGCACTATGGGCTGGAAGCCAGAGTTTATAGATTCTAATTCTAGCTCTGTCACTTGCCTGCTGTGTGACCTTCAGAAAGTCACTTAACTTCCCTGTGCCTGATTATCTTGTGTCTATCCCAGGGTTTAGTACAGTGCATGGCACAAAGTAAACAGATACTACAGTTAAGTAACTAATTCATAGAGAAGCAGCGTGGCTTACTGGAAAGAGGATGGGCTTGGGAGTCAGAGGTTGTGGATTCTAATCCCAGCTCTGCCACGTCAGCTGTGTGACTTTGGGCAAATTACTTAACTTCTCTATGTCTCAGTTACCTCACCTGTAAAATGGGGATTAAGACTGTGTGCCCCACGTGGGACATCCTAATTACCTTTTATCTACCCTAGCTCTTAGAACAGTGTTTGGCACATAGTAAGCACTTAATACCATAATTATTATTGTGTCAGACAACCATCTGATCATCACCAAAGCAGTTGCAGCCAAATCCTTCTATAAATCTAGTTGAAACCTAGAAAGAGAATTGCATGGATAGCAATAGTGATTGGTATTAGTTGAGCCCTTACTATGTGCTAGGCACTGTACTAAGTGCTGGGGTGGATACAGGCAAATCGAGTTGGACACAGTCCCTGTCTCATATAAGGCCCCAAATTTACAGATGAGGTAACAGGCACAGAGAAGTGAAGTGATTTGCCCAAGGTCACTCAGAAAACAAGTGGAGGAGCTGGGATTAGAACCCATGACCTTCTGATTCCCAGGCCCATGCTCTATCCATTATGCCATGCTGTAGATAAGAAAAACTACTTACCCCAAAATGCAAGGCTTCTTAATTTTTCTATCAATTAATCAACAAATCAATGGTATTTATTAAGCTCTTATTGCAAGCAGAGTGTTGACCAATTGCTAGGGAGAGTATAACACATCAGATTGGTAGACATCTTCCCTGGCTGCAAGAAGTTCACAGTCATCTCACAATGGTTATTGGAGCCTTTTGGGAGTACTTTGCTTCTGCTACCATTAGTGGAAGTGTTCTATCCCACCTCTGAGAGGAGCTGCGTATTCCTCAGGATTTACTCTGAGAGAAGACTCAGTATGGATTATTGCCCTGACTCATGCTGCTTGCTGTTTTCCTGTTTGATAACCTGGTTTTCAGCGAGTCTACTAAAAGAAGTTTTATTTATCTAGTGAGATCAGTTTCTCTCTGCTTAACATTTATCTGGGGTAAGGGAGGTGTGAAACCAAAGTGGTCTGGATTTTGAATTTTCCCCCTTCCCTTCAGACTATCTCCTCTGAATTGTTTTGCCTCTAGACCCACTTGATCGACTCCTAACCATCTTCCTAAAGTGAATGAGAGTAACTCCAGTGACTAGATTCCCTGGGAGTAGTAAAATACCATGGGATGGAGTGTGATGGGCCTTTAGGCTTGGAATCCATTTTGCCTTGCCAAGCAGCCATTTATTCAACGCAGACATCCTCTCTTTTGTTTGTCCTGCCCAGATGCCTGCCTTATCAGGAAGCTTGGTATGTCAAGGACTTGAGACAGGATGGAGGTGTTTCTGCATTAGCAAGGTCAGGACACCTGGTTAGTTTATTAGTGGTATTTGCACCCCTGACCTTTACAATGGGGAGAACGAACAATTACCCCGACTAGAAATTTACTACTGCTGTCTTAAATTATGACATACTTCGTGCTCTTCAATCATGTATGAAGCTTAGATGCCGTACCAACTGTATCTGAAGAAATTCTGTATTGCTTGGAGTTGAGTTGGCCTTGACTAATAGAGGAAACTCTGCCTTTCAACCATGCTCCCTACTAGTGCTAGTCATGAAGTTTTCTTGGACAGAGGCTAGGGTGACCTAATGTGGGGCTGTTTCTGTCTATAACCTTTTCCACTTTAGTCCCAAACAAATGCCTTTAACTCATATGCCCTAGCATGTGAACTGAACTCCTTGTCCTCCCTCCCAAAACTTGCCCTCTCCCTGACTTTCCCATCTCTGTTGATGGCACTACCATCCTTCCCGTCTCACAAGCCCGCAACCTTGGTGTCATCCTCGACCCCACTCTCTCATTCACCCCTCACATCCAAGCCGTCACCAAAACCTGCCGGTCTCAGCTCCGCAACATTGCCAAGATCCGCCATTTCCTCTCCATCCATACCGCTACCCTCCTCATTCAAGCTCTCATCCTATCCCGTCTGGACTACTGCATCAGCCTTCTCTCTGATCTCCCATCCTCGTGTCTCTCTCCACTTCAATCCATACTTCATGCTACTGCCCGGATTATCTTTGTCCAGAAACGCTCTGGGCATATTACTCCCCTCCTCAAAAATCTCCAGTGGCTACCAATCAATCTACGCATCAGGCAGAAACCCCTCACCCTGGGCTTCAAGGCTCTCCATCACCTCGCCCCCTCCTACCTCACCTCCCTTCTCTCCTTCTACTGCCCAGCCCGCACCCTCTGCTCCTCCACTGCTAATCTCCTCACCGTACCTCGTTCTTGCCTGTCCCGCCATCGACCCCCGGCCCACGTCATCCCCCGGGCCTGGAATGCCCTCCCTCTGCCCATCCGCCAAGCTAGCTCTATTCCTCCCTTCAAGGCCCTGAGAGCTCACCTCCTCCAGGAGGCCTTCCCAGACTGAGCCCCTTCCTTCCTCTCCCCCTCATCCCCCTCTCCATCCCCCTAATCTTACCTCCTTCCCTTCCCCACAGCACCTGTATATATGTTTGTACATATTTATTACTCTATTTATTTTACTTGTGCATATCTATTCTATTTATTTTATTTTGTTAGTACGTTTGGTTTTGTTCTCTGTCTCCCCCTTTTAGACTGTTAGCCCACTGTTGGGTAGGGACTGTCTCTATATGTTGCCAATTTGTACTTCCCAAGCGCTTAGTACAGTGCTCTGCACACAGTAAGCGCTCAATAAATACAATTGATGATGATGACGTGGAGAGTGGCTTTTGTAATCAGGTCATTAGGTTTTGCTTCATTACTGTAAAACTCAGTGATTTTAAATTTTCCTCTCTAAACCTGTCTTTGAATCTCTCTGATGTTATTCTTTCCAATCTGTAATGTTGATTAATCTTGATTTTGTCCATTATTCTGTTGGGAATCTGGTTCAGACATCATTCCTGGTGTATTGTTAAACTAGAAAATGAATTTTGGCTAACAGCTACATAATTTTTGGGGGGCATGGATTTTTCTGTAGATAGGACACTCTCTGTTCATGTAATCAGTGTTCCATGTAAAGGCCTCCAAAGTCATTTCTGAACCCTGTGGCAACTTGAGGTTACTGACTATATACTCAAAGAAGGCCCCACTGATAATGGTATAGACATATCAGTGTGTGTGCGGCTGAAAAGGTTAAGGAAGAACCCATAGTCCCAGCAACACAGAGTAAATGGGCTGTGTTATTGAGTTGTTGGGATTAGTTTTTGGAGTACTTGAGCAGCTCCATCCTTTGCCTCATAGTCTCTGGTTCCTTTCAAACCTTTTGCTTAAAGAATGCCACTCCTTATGTGATAGCAGTACATCACACTAGTTTATCCTCAGCAATTGACTCCCAGTTTTCAGCTGGGATGCAGCACTGTCTACAGCATGTTTGCCCTTGTCTTTCAAATTTTTCCTCTGACCTCCTCGATTTTGGTTTCCCAATTTCAGCTCTCCACACAGCAGTTAATTAGTTACCCCTTTGTTATGCATTTTCCAATGTCAAACAACCATATTTATTAAGCCCTTAATCTGTGCAGAGCACTCTACTAAATACTTGGGAGACTACAATATAACAGAACTGGTAGACATGTACTCTGCTCACAATGAGGTTACACTCTAGATGGGGAGACAGGCATTAAGATAGATAATGAATTACAGATATTTACATAAGGCTGAGGGACTGACGGAGGGGTGAATCATCATCATCATCAATCGTATTTGAGCGCTTACTGTGTGCAGAGCACTGTACTAAGCGTTTGGGAAGTACAAAATTGGCAACATATAGAAACAGTCCCTACCCAACAGTGGGCTCACAGTCTAAAAGGGGGAGACAGAGAACAAAACCAAACATAATAACAAAATAAAATAGAATAGATATGTACAAGTAAAATAAATAGAGTAATAAATATGTACAAACATATATACATATATACAGGTGCTGTGGGGAAGGGAAAGAGGTAAGATGGGGGGTAAACCCAAGAATACTACAGCAGCCCAAGGGGGATTTAAGACTGCCTTTTTTGCTGTGGGGTACAATTGTCTATAAAATGGTATGAGCTTCTCATAACCAGTTTGTGGAACTCTGCTGAGTAGCCCAGAATCACTCTGGGCTTTTCAGTGTTTAGATGAACTTCAGAAAAGGCTTCAGTGGCACAAACCAAACTGTAACTTTGCTATTACAATGCCAAGAAGGCTAAACCTGCCCCATGCTGATCTCATTCCAGACCAGTAGCCAATCATGCCTTATAGTTTCGATTTTCTCAATAAAGTAGGTGGCCAGGTCATTAGGTGCAGGAGATGGGAGAAGCTGGGGGATTGGAAGAGGAGGGAGATAAGCATCTGGGAGGAGGTAGACAATCATCTGGAACAACTGGTGAGGGCATTTGGCATGGGTGTCAATAAGGATGGAGAAATAAGTTTGCTGAGGCAGAGGAGAAGGCATATTAAAGCATATAAGGGTAAACATTATTAGATTTGTTCATAAGATGGATAGAATTGTTCATCTTAGATTTCATAGTTATATTATCAAAACTATTTTTATTGTAAAGTCATGTAATTTTTAGGATTTTAATGGGAAAAAGAGTACCATATTTCCCAGCAAGTTATTCCAGGACCCAGAAATACATCTCCTGGCTAAAGGAGCCTGTGAAATCTTTCCTGGTTTTGAATTGTGTAGCTTTACAACTCTCTTTTTCAATATCCCCTCAGGAACTTGAAGAGATTTCTTTTGCTAAGGAATTCCTGCTTATCTAATTTTTGCCATTGTTTTTGAAAGAATACACATGACTCTGATAATTTGGGCCTAGGTGGATAGGAAAGCCTATGGTGGGTGAACAAAATGAAACAGAATATACATGAATGAAGATAATTACCCTCAGAATTAGGTACAGAGCCCTGTCAAGTGAAGTGAGAGGGGAGAGGAAATAGGCCAAAGTGAGATGGAGGAAAAGGATGGAGTCACAGGAGTTCAGAGGCAAAGATGCACTGGCCAAAATGTCAGAGAGGTGGCTGGAGACAAAACCAGGATGGTGAGTTTATGGGATTTGTAGCAGGATGTTCACTCAGGAAGTACCCAGCTGTTTGAAGGGTTAAGCTGATGCCAACTTCTTCCAGTCTCCTCCATTGCCTTCTCTTTCTCCTGTTTCTCTACCTATTTGCCAAGCTAATAATAATCAAGGTACTTTGTTAAGCACTTACTATGTGCCAAGCATTGTTCTAAATGCTGGTGTAGATATAAGTGAAGCAGATTGGACATAGTCCCCATCCCACATGGGACTCACAGTCTTAATCCCCATTTTAAAGATGAGGCAACAGACCCAGAGAAGTAGAGGGTTAATGTCCTGACAGGCAATTTCTCAATATATAATACAAGGAAGAAATACCCCAATACTTCAAAACTCTCCTTAAAATCACCATCTTTAAGAGGGTGAGATATAACTATAGCTCCAGGAATAATCAAAAGATGATATAAAGCACAAACTGGTTCACAGAGACAGTACAACTATGAGGACAAAAATAAGCTAAAGAAAAACCAACTAGCCCCAAACATTACAACTTTAATTCAACACTATCCCTAAATTCAACTCCAATGGTTGACTATTAATCTATGCATCATATAGAAACTCCATCGACTTCAAAGCACTCTATCCTACCAGCTCTCTATCCTACCCAATCTTGCCCCTTTCCCAGTACAACTAGCATTAACACTTCACTCTAATTACACCAAACTACTTTCTATGCCTAGATCTCATCTTTCTCGCCTTCCTCCCATTGCTCACATCCTCCCTCTGGTCTGGGAGTCCCTTTTACTTCATATCCAATGGATAAACAGTTTTCCCATCTTCACAACCTTACTACAAAAAATCCTATCAATTTAAGCAAATCTTCCCTGACTTTCCACTCCCCACATTCTCCCTCTCTTCTGCAATTTCCTATGAACTTAGGTTCATACCCCCTAAATGTTTTGATTTTCTCCCAAATCCAACCCACAAAGCATGTATGTGCACATCCTTATACGTTTTTGGTTCTCCTACCTGTAGTTGATTTTACTATCGTATCCCCCACTAGATCCTTGAGTGCAGGGATCATGTCTGACAACATTATTGCACAATCTCAAGAAGTAAGTACCATGTTTGCACATAATAAACACTCAATAAATACTACTGATGGATTGAATGACTACCTAAACAGTACATGCTCTAAGAAAAAGAAAGCAATGAAGAGAATCAAGGTGACCAGCCTTGTCTTTTAGTGATTGACAGAATTAGATGGAAATGCATTTTCTTACCAATTTGAAACTATATAAGACTGTAGTAGTTTCCACAGAATGGTGAAGCTGCAAGCTACCAGAAGAAAACAGCTAGAGCACTTCCACCAATATCATTCATACTCAATATCCAAAGGCAATACATCGTAGAAAGGAGTCAGATTGCCAGTTCTGAGAATTTTAGAACACAGACTTATTGTCAGGACACTGAAGTATAAAGGAAGAGTAGCTGTTGCAGTATGATGAATTTAAAAGGAGGTTGGCAGGCAGAAATAACAGTACAAACATTTTAAAATATAGTGATGATGCTCACGGTCAATTAATGTAATATAATGGTTCTTACGGGAAAGAGCAGAAGCCAAAAGACCTGCCTGAACTGCAGTAGTCAAGAGAGGGGTTTGCACTTTTTGAACAGAGGGTTCAGTGGGATTAGCATAGCCAGAGAATCCCTCAAACAGTTATAATGTAATCTGCAAATTATATTACTGAGGCAAGAAAATGTTTCTTGATATATAGTTAGTGGAAGCATTTCAAGAACCAAGAGAGAAGGTAAGCATGTTGGCGCTGGTAACCTTAAATTGTAAGGTCTTTGCAGGCAGGGAAGGTGTGCTTTGCTTCTGCTATACTTTTCCAAGTATGAAATACAATGCACTGGACTCAGAAGATGATCAATAAATACCATTATCACTACAACTTCACATTATCTTTAAGGCACTAAAATGACTCCCTGCCTACTACAGTCCAGCCCACACGTTTCACTCCTTTAACTTCAGCCACTCTCTGAACCTCAGTCTAGTTTATCTCACCACCTACCTTGCCCACATCCTTCCTCTGGCCTGGAGCGTCCTCTCCCTTATAACTGACAGAGCACAACTCTCCCTACCTTCAAAGCCCTCCTAAAATCACAACCCCACCAAATGGCCTTCCCTGACAAAGCCCTGATTTCCCTTACCTCCAATACCCTCCATGTTGCCTGTGAACTTGGATCTGTACCCTTAAGCCATTGATAGTCAGCCCACCCTTAGCCTCACAGCAGTTATATACCTATCCTACATTCTACTATTTCCCCTTTTTGTAATTTATTTTAATGTCTGTCTAGATTGTAAATTCCTAGTGGGCAGGGATCATGTCTATCAACTTTACTGTGCTGTACTTTCCCCAATACTTAGTACAGTGTTCTTCACTTAATATGTGTTCAACTAATACCACTGATTAATGATTAACCACAATTTTGCAAAATAAATAGAAATGGCAGAACTACCCTCCCTATTCAAAGGTAATTCTGCTGATGGTGCATTTATATTGGTACATGTATTTTACATTTGATGATATGTCTGAAAAGGCATTTTCACAGCTGTCAATCTATTCCATTTTACATGCACATATAAAGTTTTTCTTTGCAGTGCTTGACAGTCACAGTTCTTGTTGCTGTTTTCTAATCTGAGCCTTAATATGTTCCTGAAATTTTTGCCTCAAGAGAGCAGATTCTTTGTTGCAGTTGGACCCCAACAGTCTGCTGCTATGTTTAAGATTTAAGCAAGCATCTTGATTTTCCAGGTCTAAACCAGAGCCAACACTTAATCCGTTAAAATTGTGGCTGCCCTTTTGAAGGGGGCCTCTGAAGAATAACAGCCGCTTCATGTGTTCTTACCCCACTCTCCAACAGTTCCTTCCCCTATTATCATGTATCTCTCACCTGGTATTGCAAAATGATTAAAAAAAAAAGAGAGAGATATACTATGGGTTTCTGTCCCTGACATTAAATAAGGAGAAAATGAATTTCTAGGGAATGAAATAGGATGAGCTTTTGAGTCACATTATAGCCAGGCTGCCTGAATAAGGCTTTAATTCAGTGTAGTCACCAGAGAGGAACTATTAGGTTATACTAGAAGAGTTGAAGTTCTTCCCATTAGAATAACTCTGGACAAAAAGTTGCAAATCTCAAGTTTCTTTTAGTTCTGAATGCAAAAACACAAAGGTTAAAGACTACAATTACTCAGTATATTAAAAGTGCAAAGTTGTTAACTTCATTTACTCTAGACAACCTAACATTAAAGAAAACAACTAATGCTCATGTGATGGCAAACAAAATAAATGATAGAGTTAATTATAAAAAGAATACTGACCTAAATTAGTCTGATATTTAAGAAATTTCAGTGTAGTTATTAAAAATTGAAAAATCAAAGCACATGTTCATACAAATTTGCATATGTGATAATATGCTTAATTATGATCTCCAAATTATTTAGGAGCTGTAAATTACTGCAATAAAAATAACAGTTTTAAAGACTAAAGCATAGGTAAATAAAATGCAAATGATTATGAAAAGAAAATATTGGAAGTTCTTACAGCTTTCTGTTCCAATGCTTCATTTACTTTTTTTAAAAAGTAAGCTAAGAGACATTTTACCGAGAGGAAATAAGACATTACTTCAATGAGATACTTTTTTAAACACAAATACTCTTTCAATAAATATTGATAAATTTTGAATAAATAATTAAATGAATGAAAAATATAAATGAGTAGGAAGTGAAAAACTTCATTGTGCTAAAATTCACAAATAGTATAATTCCTTGTGGTTTAAACATTAGATATATACTTTTCCAAACTAATCAAAGTGAATCAGAACTTGAGAGTCTCATTAAAGGGTAGATTAAATATATTTGATCTTTTAGACAGTAAATGCTCAACAAATATCATCAATTAAATGATTGATTTTAAAATGCAAGTGGTTAGGTGGACAAGGGATGTTGTATAAAAAGGCAAAGATCAAAAAGCAAAACTAAACAATTCTGTATTTTGTGTATATTTTCTTGAAAAGTGTATTTCCCCTAATTTCTTGGGTAGTGTAGAGAATTTTGAGATATCTTTCCTCATAGATAGGCATGCTTAAGGTCCATTTAAAAGCCTTGGACTGCGCAAATAATTTACTGATCTATTGCAGTAAAATGATGTTGCAGTGCCTGAAAACTTTTCCCTCGCCCAACTTTATGAGTGTAGCATTATCTTGTTTTGAACACAGAATTTCAAAGTTGTTTTCAGCTTTCTGGTGAACTTCCATTTCCCTGATGCAAAATATTACATTTCCTCCGAGCATCTTTCAGATCTTTCTCCTCTTCATCTCCCAGACAATCTCTCTTTTATATTAGTTTTTACAGACAATCATTTCTAAATTATTGTAAATAATAATTTAAATAGGAAGCTTATGGAGGTAGATATTCATTCTGAAACCTACATCTCCTCAAAAATCTCCAGTGGCTACCAATCAACCTGCGCATCAGGCAGAAACTTCTCACCCTCAGCTTCAAGGCTCTCCATCACCTTGCTCCCTCCTACCTCACCTCCCTTCTCTCCTTCTACAGCCCAGCCTGCACCCTCCGGTCCTCTGCTGCTAATCTCCTCACCGTGCATCGTTCTCGCCTGTCCCTCCGTCGACCCCCGGACCACATCATCCCCCTGGCCTGGAATGCCCTCCCTCCCAACATCCACCAAGCTAGCTCTCTTCCTCCCTTCAAGGCCCTACTGAGAGCTCATCTCCTCTAGGAGGCCTTCCCAGACTGAGCCCTCTCCTTCCTCTCCCCCTCCCAACCCCCCACCTTACCTCCTTCCCATCTCCACAGCACCTGTATATATGTTTGTACGTATTTATTACTCTATTTATTTTACTTGTACATATCTATTCTATTTTATTTTGTTAGTATGTTTTGTTTTGTTCTCTGTCTCCCCCTTCTAGACTGTGAGCCCACTGTTGGGTAGGGACCGTCTCTATATGTTGCCAACTTGTACTTCCCAAGCGCTTAGTACAGTTCTCTGCATACAGTAAGTGCTCAATAAATACGATTGATTGATTGATCTCCAGAACCACCATCCTCCCTCTCTCACAAGCCCATAACCTTGGCATTATCCTTGACTCACTCTCATTCAGCCACATATTTAATGTCACCAAATTATCTCTTCTACATTCACAAATGTCAGAAATTCACCCTTTCCTTTCCATCCGAACTGTTACTATGATGATCCAAGCACTGATCTTGTCCCACCTTAAACTACTGCATCAACCTCCTTGCTGATCTCCCTGACACTTGTCTATACTCTGCTGTCTGGATCATTTTTCTAAAGGTCATTCAGCCCACGTTTCCCCATTCCTCAAGAATTTCCAGTAGTTTCCCATCCACTTCCACATAAAAAACAAAAAACTCCTCGCCCCTTCCTAACTTACCTCGTTGATTTCCTACTACAATCCAACATTTTCAGCTCTCTCCTCTAATGCCAACCTACTCACTGTACATCCATCCTTCTATCTCACCACTAACTCCTCACCCACATCCTGCCTCTGGCCTGGAACTCTCTCCCAATTCATATCTGTCAAACCACCACTCTCACAACCTTCAAAGCCTTATTAAGATCACACCTTCTCCAAAAGGCCTTCCCAAGCCTTATTTCCCTACTTCCTCTCTCCTCTGCATTGCTTTTGCACTTGGATTTATCCCCTTTATTTCTGCGCATCCTCAGCTACACAATACTTATGCACCTATACATAATTTATTTAATGTCTCTCTCCCCTCTAACTGCTTTTAGGGAGGGAATATGTCTTCCAAGTGATTAGTACAGTTTTCTGAGCACAGCACTCGAAAATATTAGTAGGTATGAGCTGTATCTGCTTCTTTTATTGTAATCTCTGAAGCATGATGTCTGGTGCTCTGTACCAGTAATGGCTCCACAATACATTTTAATTAAGACATAGTTTAAAATGATTTTCCCAGCCTTCTATTTCTCCTAATCCATTTCTTTATTTTCATCTGGGACTTTAAGTATCTCCATCAGTGCAAACTGGGCTATTTGGTTCAAGCATTTATCATTTCCTACCTTGAGCAATGCATCAGCCTTCTAGGTGATCTTTCTGCTTCTTGTCTTTCCCATCTCTAGTCCATACTTCACTTTGCTGCCTGGATCATTTTCTGAAAATCCATTCATCCGGTAACTACCCACTCTTCAAAAACTCCAATGACTGCCTATCCACCTCCTCATCAAAGAGAAATCCGGTACCACCAGCTATACAGCACTCAGTCAGATCTCTCCCTCCTACCTTACCTCATTGCTCTCATTACAATATAATCCACACACTACAATCTGCTAATGCCAATCTATTCATCTTACTTCAGTCTCACTTATCTTGCCTCCAACACCTTACAAGTTCTTTCTTAGGCCTGGAACTCTATCCCTTCTTCATATCTAAAAGAATACCTCTCTCCCAACTTCAAAACCCTCTTAAAATCATAACTCCTTCCCAGACTATCCCAGTTTCCTCTATCTGCCTTTCCTTCCATGACAACTATGTACTTGTCTGTATACTTCTTAAGCACTTTGATACTCTCATACAAGCCTCATAACATTTAATTTTTCTTCTCCCCAAGTGAAAGAGGTATATTTTTGAATGCAGGTGGGAGAGTTCTTAAAGGACAGCTGAGAGGATGTAGAGTGGAAGTATGGGTTGGGAGGGAGTTGAGGAGCTAAGGGGAAACTTGGGGGAAGTCATTCTGAATGGTTTTAATTTGGTCAACAAAGTAGCTGGCAAGGTCATCAAGAGCAACAGGCCTCAGCCCTGGGGATTTAGGAGGGATTGAATGTCTGGAAGGATTAGTCAAGAGCAATTGGCATGAGGGCCGTTGAGAGAGAAAAGTAATGTTTTTTGTGCAGAGTGGAAGGCAGATTTATAGTAAGTAAAGATGAAGTTGAGGAGGCTGACATCAGTCTGATGACTGAATATCTGCCAATAACATTTTGCAGTTGGACTAATGGGGGCACTAATGGAGAACTAATGGAAGGTATGATTTGGGAAAAAGGAAGGAAATAGAGGGAAATTTTGGGTAACAACAGAAACAAGTATCATGCTGCCTAAAGACCTTTCAGTCCCGTTGCAATGCCCCCTGAAGTCAAAAGCAAAAGCCTGCATTACATTCAGGAAAGGGACAGAAGGAAGGAATCACTTTGTGCTGGTTTATTCCCTCTGTGGTAGAGGTTTTCCCACCCCCTCCAAGGTCATTTTGCTTAAGTGAATTATTGCTCACATATTATGCTTACCATTTTCCTCACAGGGTGTTGGGAGAATTAATGAGATAATCAGCCCAATTCACATATTTCGCCACACCTCTGTGGAGTTCTTCCACACCCCAAGGAGTACTTTATAGCCATCCTTTACTTGTATTTTAGTATGCTTAATTAAGGAAAATTTAATTAAAAATGTATTTCAAAAATAACATCAAACTCCCTAATGCTTTCAAACTTACAAGTGCTACTCTCTGTAAAACACATATTAATTAGGGAACCCAGATACATTTGGTGTTCTTTAGATGTCGCACTATTTAACCAAGCACTTTCCCCTTAATTTTTAAAATCATGTGTAACTGGGGGAAATTCAGAACCCGATTAATATGCAACTTGTACCCCACGTTGCTTTGCACACTGAACTCTTGTTGCAATTAGTTGGAATTCTACACACTGATTAAATGTGTCGGTTGCCGAGGGGAATGTGTGTCTGACACTTAACCTATCTTCTTATTCATTGAAACTTAAACCACCTAAATGTTAGTTTTGAAGAGTGACTTGATTTTTCAAGAAGGATTTAAACTCTTTTCTAAATAATCAAGTTGAAGAAGGGGTGAGGGCAGAAGGGGTGAGGGCATGAGTATGATAAAATCATGCTTTATCTAGTATAAATGAACTTCAATTCTACAGGATGCTATATCAGTTTGATGCCAATTCCAAATCCCTAACCAAATAGCCCTTGGCCCCATAACATTAGAAAACTCAAAAAACCTTCTATTTACAGAAATTAGCTCATCATTTCATTAGATTAGGCAGGCACTTTTAGAAGCAGGGAAGAAATGTCTCTTTCTGACTGCAATGGAAAATGGGCTGGCCGCTTCTTGCAGGAAATGTGGAGGGACCCGCAGTGCACAGTTTAACTAGCAGATCAGTGGGCCTCTTCTGGGTCAAAATGGCCCAGTTAGGATGGTTCCCTTTTCCTTCTCTAGCCCTCCATAGACTTCCTCAATTCCATGCCCACAGGCAGTCCACTTACTTTTTGTGAGATAGTGGGGCCTAATAATCTATCTACACCTATAATCCCATATTGGTTGTCCAGCCACAATTTTGCAAATTCATAGCTTCCTTTCATTGTGGAGAGAAGATAGGAGGGATATAAATTGCCCTCATCGAAACAGGTATTCTGCAGAGTGGCCTACTGGAAAAGACCACAGCAGCCAGGAGGCTAGCGTTTTAGTCTCAGATTTTCCATCTGCCTCCTATATGGCTTTGGTTAATTATTCAATTTAAGACAAACTAAGATTAGTATTGTAAAAGCCCTTTAGTAAAATAAAAGCTTTATATAAATGCGAACTATTAAAATCTTCAGATGAAAAATATTAATCTTGGGGCCTTTTTTATATATATTTCATAAGCAGTTACTATGTGTCCAACACTGTTCTAAGCACTGGGGTAGGTACAAGTTAATTAGATCTTACACAATCCCTGTTCTACATGGGGCTCAGAGTCTAAGTAGGTCTAAATTGACTAGAATGAGTGAAACTACATTACTGAAAAACACTCCTTAAAAACCTAAAGTAATTTTTTATAGCCACATCGACAGAGGGATCATGCTGGCTGGAAACCATGTCAAAAATGTCATGTAGTCTAGGGAGAAACAAGAGGCAGAGCCAAAATGTTAGCTAGCCCTTCAAAAAGTGGTGAACACAGTTATAGCCGAAGACTAGGTTATCTGGATGTTAAATGGAGCAAAAAGAGCTATGATAAAACTTTGCCCAGTAGCCACAGACTGTACTTCATCATGTACATTTAGTGAAGAATTTAGAGTAGGAAAGAGAGATGGAGAGAGAAGTGGGGAGAGAGATAAGTGAGAAGAGGGTGGAGAACATTTTCACTTTGTTTCTAATTTTAAGATTCATTTTCAGGAATTTTCTCTGCTTCAATCCTCAGCAAAAGCCCTTAAAAGGAAACTTTGAATATGGAAAGTCTATAATAACAATTGATTGCAGCTCACTATTCCCTAACTCTCAGGACAACCATAAGGACAATTTACGACCTCCACACTGCTGGTGTAAATCCAGATTTCAGGCCAAGGTTGTCCATCTGAATTATATCATTTCCTGCTTTAGCTCTGCCTTCTCTCCTGTCATCATTCTTCTTCCATTCTTATTGACTCTCATGTCCTCACCAGTGGTTTCAGCCATTTGACTGTATCTCCCTCTCCCCATCCTGCCGACCCTACCTCCTTCCCCTCCCCACAGCACCTGTATATATATTTATACAGATTTATTACTCTTTTACTTGTACATATTTACTATTCTATTTATTTTATTTTGTTAATATGCTTTGTTTTGTTGTCTGTCTCCCCCTTCTAGACAGTGAGCCCGTTGTTGGGTTGGGACCGTCTCTATATGTTGCCAACTTGTACTTCCCAAGCGCTTAGTACAGTGCTCCGCACACAGTAAGCTCTCAGTAAATATGATTGAATGAAATGAATTCTTCTTAAAACTCTTTGAGCAAGTTGTCTACACCCTCTGCCTCCACTTTCTCTTCTCCAGTTCTCTCCTTGATCCCCCTCAATCCTCCCCCTTTACTCCAAAGAAACTGTCCTCTCATAGATCACAGATGATCTCCTTCTTTCCAAATCCAATGGCCTCTACTCCATTCTAATCCAACACAATCTCTCAGCTTTCTTCCACACTGTGTACCACCCCCAGCTCCTGGAAACATTATCCATCCTTGGCTTCACTGACTCTGTCCTCACCTGGTTCTCCTTCTATCTCTCTGGCTGCTCATTCTCATTCACAGGCTCCTTCTCTGCCTCCTACCCCCTAACTGTGAGAAATGCCTCAAGGCTTAGTTCTGGTCTCTATTTTCCATCTATACCCACTCCATTGGAGAGTTCATTCAATCCCGTGGTTTCAACTACCATCCCTATGTGGATGATCCCCGAATCAACATCTCCGGCACTGATCTTTCTCATTCTCTGCAAACTCATATTTCCTTCTGCCTTCAGGATATCTCTAACATGTCCAAAACTGAACATCATTTTCTCACCCAAACCTTGTACTTCCCCTGACTTCTCCATCACTGTAGACAGCACCACCGCCATCCCTGCCTTGCAAATCAATAGCTTTAACATTATTCTCTATTAATCTCTCAAATATTTAATCTATCATCACATTCTGTTTGTTTTAACCCCACAATATTCCTAAAATCTGTCCAAATATTTTTTCTAAATGAGTTAAATCCATGTTTTACCATTCCTCAAGAACTTCCAATGGTTGCCTATTCACCTCTGCAGCAAACATAAATTTCTCACAACTGCCTTTAAAGCACTCAAGCACCCTGCCCTACCTACCTATTTTACCACACATATTTCCTACTACACAACCCAGGACACTCAGTTTTCTCCTCTATAGCCAACATACTCACTGTACATCAATTTTGTCTATTTGGCCAGCCACCTCTCATTTACATCCTGTCCCTGACCTGGGACTCCTTTCCCTACTTTTCTCACCTGTTATTGGGTAGGGACCATCTCTATATGTTGCCAACTTGTACTTCCCAAGGGCTTAGTACAGTGCTCTGCACGCTGTAAGTACTCAATAAATATGACTGAATGAATTCAAGGCCTTATTAGAATCACATCTCCTCCAATAGGCGTTACATAACTAAGTCTCTCTCCCTTACTCTTTCTCCCTTGCATTTGGTTTGCACTCTTAATTCACCTCACCCTCAGCCCCACAGTACTTATGTACATATCAGTAATTCCCCTCTAGATTGCACACTTTTTAGGGGGTGGGAACTCTTCTAATCTGTTATCTTGTTCTCTCCCAGGTGCTTAGAGTCAATGCTATGCAGACAGTAAATACTCAGTAAATATAATTGAGTGATTGATTGATTAAGTACAATATCTAAAAGGAAACTCCAGCCAACAAAGACTACTGGCATTAAAACAATACCTACAATTCACCAATAAACTGGAAAAGTTAATCATTTACTGCTAATTCATGTCCAATAAATCCTTCACCTGAAAAAAAATGATAATTGAGTCACAAGCATTTTTGTTGCTTGTATTAGCTGGTTCATTTGTCCAATTCACTTTTCAAGCAGTGACATTTTTCTAAATGATCAGGAATATTTTATAGATAATGGGCTAGGCTTCCTGATTTTCCTGAAGTTTTCTTCAAATAAATTTGACAGATATTAGGGAAGCAGTGTTGACTAGTAGTAGGGCACAGGCTTGGGAGTCAGAGGACCTGGGTGTTAATCCTGGATCCACCATTTTCCTGGTGTGTGACCTTGGGCCAGTCACTTCACTTCTCAGTTCTCTCACTTGCAAAATAGGGATTCAATACCTATGGTTCCTCCTACTCAGTATTTGAGTCCCATGTGGGACATGATTATCTAGTATCTACTTCAATGTTTAGTAAGTGCTAGGCACATAGTAAGTGCTTGACACATACCACAATTATTATTAGTAGCATCATTATTAGCTTTGTTTTTTAACTCATAAGTCTATTTCTACATGTACATTGTTATCCAATTAGCAAGGCTCAGTGGAAAGAGCACAGGCTTTGGAGTCAGAGGTCATGGGTTCAGATCCCAGCTCTGCCAATTGTCAGCTGTGTGACTTTGGGCAAGTCACTTAACTTCTCTGTGCCTCAGTTACCTCATCTGTAAAATGGGGATTAAGACTGTGAGCCCCACGTGGAACAACCTGATCACCCTGTAACCTCCCCAGTGCTTAGAACAGTGCTTTGTACATAGTAAGCACTTAATAAATTCCATTATTATTAGATTTTGACATTCCCAGTTTTATGATTTTATATATTAATAAACTGAATTAAATATAACTGATATTCATACAGGTGATGATTAATTTAAGCAAGAAGTCTTTTCATGAGAGACTGTACCACTTGTCAGCTGTGTGACTTTGGGCAAATCGTTAACTTCTCTGTGCCTTAATTACATCTTCTTTAAAATGAGGATCAAGATTGTGAGCCCCAGGTGGGACAACCTGATAACCTTATATCTATCCCAGTGCTTGACACATTGTAAGTGCTTAAGAAATACCAACATCATTATTATTATTATTATTATGTGCAAACTGGATTTTTCCCTAAATAGGCATGTTTTCATTTATATTGTAGGTGATGGTAGAAGCAGAACATTAGAATGGCCTTCTAGCTTGCATCTTTGTCAAATTCAATATATTTACACTTTACAGATGACCTTCTATGGACTGAACTAGGTAATACTGATCTGACCAATCTGGCCTGGGGGAAAAGGTGAAGTAAGAATGTCAGTTCTGCATGACTAATCCCTTGACTCTCTAACTCTCAGGCTGTGATGAAAATAGGAATGATTTACTCTGTGAAACCTGAATTGATTAGTATACTAGAGACCTGAGACCTCTGAGTTTCCATCTGTTACATGCAATAATCTCAGAAGGTATAAAATGTTATCTCTTTATAGCCTGAAACCAGTGCCTTCCTTAAAGTGTTTCCTGAGAAAGACAAACTTTCAGTCTCTTTTTCGCCTAGCTGAAGAGGCAGTTTTCTACTAACCAACTCATCTAAACTATAGAGAATTACTGAAGAATTATACATTAAGGAAAATAACACTATCCTGTACTTGTCCAATACCACCCATTTTGTTCCCTCCAGATGGAAGCATTTTGTCAGAAAATTCTCCCTAAATCCCTAATCGAAATGCATAGTGAAAATAGATGTTATGGAAGAACTCAGGAAATGTGAGTGTGTGTGTTGGTGTTGTTCTTTAATTGATTTAGCTCACTGTATAGCAGATGGTTGGACATCCTATTCACCTCATTTTCCTTATATGTCCTAACCTAGGTAAGCGGTGATAGGGTGAAGTTTCTGTTGGTGGTCTAAGTCTGACTTGTTTCAAGATTTGGTTGCTGGTTCATATCTTGTAGATAATGCTGACTCAGATGCACAGATGACATTGCTGAAACTGTTCAGAAGCTAGATGTGGCATATAGGATGGCCCTATATTTCACAAGCATAAAGTTGGAAAGCACTACAACTTCATAGACCTTTAGTTTGATATGAAACTTGATACTATATTGTAATTAAATCTTATCTGTACATCTCCAAAATGTTATGCTAGCCCTTTTGATTTGGATTTCTACTTTGTTCATCACTGGATGGTGGTTTAGCTACATAACAGACCGTACCTCGCTCTCGCCTGTCCCGCCATCGACCCCCGGCCCACATCATCCCCCGGGCCTGGAATGCCCTCCCTCTGCCCATCCGCCAAGCTAGCTCTCTTCCTCCCTTCAAGGCCCTGCTGAGAGCTCACCTCCTCCAGGAGGCGTTCCCAGACTGAGCCCCTTCCTTCCTCTCCCCCTCGTCCCTGTCTCCATCCCCCCATCTTACCTCCTTCCCTTCCCCACAGCACCTGTATATATGCATATATGTTTGTACATATTTATTACTCTATTTATTTTATTTGTACATATCTATTCTATTTATTTTATTTTGTTAGTATGTTTGGTTTTGTTCTCTGTCTCCCCCTTTTAGACTGTGAGCCCACTGTTGGGTAGGGACTGTCTCTATATGTTGCAAATTTGTACTTCCCAAGCGCTTAGTACAGTGCTCTGCGCACAGTAAGCGCTCAATAAATATGATTGATGATGATGATGATGATGATGATAACAGACTTCTGCATTGTAATGCTAACCAACTCACTGTTCCTCAGTCTCATCTATCTCATCTATCACCCCTCATCTTTGTCCTGCCTCTGGCCTGGAACACTCTCCCTCTTCATATCCCCACCTTCAAAGTCTTATTAAAAGCATATCTTTTCCAAGGAGCTTTCCCCAACATAAGCTCTCATTTTCAATTCTGCATCACCCTTGCACTTGGATTTGCTCCCTTTAGTCACCCCTCCCTTAACCATACAGCACTTATGTACATACCCATAATTTATTTATTTATATTATGTCAGTCTCTCCCTCTAGACTGTAAGATCACTGTGGGCAGGGGATATGTCTAACAGTTCTGTGATATTACGCTCTCCCAAATGCTTATTACAGTGTTCTGCACACAGGAAGCACTCAGTAAATGATTGATATCAATCTTTTAAATTTCCTATAAGCAGGTTTGTTTTTCCCTCTGAAGATAGTAGCAGCAGGTGGCATCACAATTTCCAGGGCAAAGATAGGCCAGGGTCAGCAGATCCAGACCCATATTCACGAGCGGACCCTAATCATACCAGTGGGGCTCATCTGAGACTCCAGCCAGTCTGCTGGAATTATATGCAATCTTTGATTGGCAGCTATTGCCCAGGGATGGAAATTCCTTCTGTCTTATCTGCTGAGAACTTAATGGATTTGCCATTACAATGTTCAAACACTCCTGAATCTGCTATTCAACAACAGTATAAACTCTAGGGAAAGTTTTAAAAAGCTCTTAGAGACATCTTGTTTAATTAAACTGAAGAGCCCACACTGTATCTGTGCTGTTCTCACAGGTGAATTGCCACTGCTTCTTACCTTCCCTGATTTCTCTCAATCTACTTAGCAAGGAGCAAGTGTCTCTTCCAATTTTCACCCTTCAACCACTCTGCTTATACACACCACGGATTCTCTGAGGCATTCACTGAGTGAAGAGAAGAGAGAGAGGAGCTGTGATTTGAAGGGGAGGAAAATGAAGACTGTCAAACAGGGCAGATAGTCTGACTAACTGAACTTTGCGTGATGCGTGGTGAGGTGAGTGTTTGGTAATTACAGATGTAATACTAAAAAGACATTGATCAGAACAACCTCATAACAGTGGTTTCAGATCTAAAAATCACAATTTCCAAACACCCATTCCATCAGGCACATGAAGTCTATACATGGATATTAACTCCACTAAAGCCGCCCTCTCAAAGGTCACGAATGACCTCTTTCTTGTGAAATCCACTGGCTCCTAATCCATCTGAGTCCTCCTCAATCTCTCGGCTGCCTTTGGCACTATGGACCATCCCCTTCTCCTCAATATGTTATCCAATCTTGGCTTCACTGACTCCATCATCTCCTGATTCTCTTCTTATCTCTCTGGCCATTCATTCTTAGTCTCCTTCATGGGCTCCTCTTCCCCATCCCATTCTCTAACTGTAGGGGTTCCTCAAGGTTCAGTTCTTGGTCCCATTACATTCTCCATATAAACTCACTCCCTTGGAGAACTCATATACTCCCACAGCTCCAACTATCATCTCCACGAGGATGACACCCAAATCTATACCTCCTCCCATGTTCTCTCTCCCTCCTTCTAGGCTCACATCTCCTCTTGCCTTCAGAACATCTCCACTTGGATGTCCTCCCAACGTCTCAAACTGAACATGTCCAAGACAGAGCTCCTTATCTTCCCTCCCCAACCCTGTCCTCTTCCGAACTTTCCCATCACTGTAGATGGCACAACCATCCTTCCTTTCTCAAGAGCCAGTAACCTTGGTGTCATCCTTGACTCCACTTTCTCATTCACCCCACATATCCAATCTGTGACCAACTCCTGCTGGTTTCACCTTCACAACTCTGCTCAACCTATCCTGACTGGATTACTGCATCAGCCTCCTTTCTGACCTCCCCACCTCCTGCCTCTCCCCACTTCAGTCCATACTTCAGTCATACTTCATAATGCCCAGATTATTTTTTTACAGAAATGTTCAGGGCATGTCAACCTCCTCCTCAAAAATCTCCAGTGGTCGCCTATCAACTTCTGTCTCAAACTTCTGGCTTTAAAGCTCTCCATCACCTAGCTCCTCCTTACCTCGCCTCCCTTCTCTCCTACATCCCAGACTGCACACTACGCTTGTCTGGTGCTAACCTTCTCACTGTCCCTCAGTCTCGCCTGTCTAACCATCGTCTACGTCCTACCTCTGGCCTGGAACGCCCTGTCTCCTCAAATCCACCACTCTTCCCTCTTCAAAGCCTTACTGAAGGTGCACCCCTTCCAAGGGGCCTTTCCAAACTAAGCCCCCTTTTCCTCAGCTCCCCCTCCCTTTCATGTCACCTCAACTTGCTCCCTTTACTCTACCTCCATCACAGCACCTGTGTATACAGCTATAATTCTGTTTATTTATATGCCTGTTAACTTGTTTTGATGTCTGTCTCCCCTCCTCTAGACTAAGCTGGTTCTGGGCAGGGATTGTCTCTCTTATTACTGTATTGTACTTTCCAAGCACTTAGTACAGTGCTCTGCACACAGTAAGCACTTAATTCAATTGAATGAATGAATATTATATGTTGCCAACTTGTACTTCCCAAGTGCTTAGTATAGTGCTCTGACACAGTAAGCGCTCAATAAATATGATTGAATGAATGAATGAACCTAATATTCCATTTCTTCACCAATATTAATTTTGTGATAAATGGATATTATTTTGGTAGCTTCTCCAGAAGTTGAGCAAGCTACAAATGGAATGGCAAAATATCAAATTGGCAAATCCTTACAAACACTTAGCTGATAAGACTTCACAAACTTTACAAAACCTTTGTCTTCCAAGCACTTAATACATACTGCTGATCATAATGGCGATGATGAAAAGGAAGAATTTTGACACTGTTGACCACCCCCTTCTCCTCAATATGCTATCCAACCTTGGCTTCACAGACTCTGTCCTTTACTGGTTCTCCTCTATCCCTACGCCCATTCATTCACACTCTCTTTTGCGGGCTCCTCCTCCCCCTCCCATCCCCTTACTGTAGGGGTTCTATACATTAATATCAAAGTTTGTGCGAAGTAGACTGTCTATGCAAAACTCAAGGTATTCCTTTGATGTCATTTAATTACCTAAAAGAAATTGCATACATGCAGTAAATTTAAGGAATCAAATTTAAGGAATCAAATTTCCTCGGGTGCTGTAATGAAATTTTTATTTTAAATATCATATTCATGATTAAATTGAGATTTGATTCAGCATAAAAAGAGAATGTGACTGATTCATTTGATTTAGGTTTAAAGACTCTGACAGAGGCTGGGTGAAACTAAGTTAATGGAAAAATCTTGGTCCATGCACTGCACCTTATCAGCTCTGATTTTGAAGTCAATAGGAACCATATGTGCACCTGACTTCAGAAGTGAGCCCTTCAAGATGAAGCGGGTGATACATTCTTGTTCGATTGAGTCTGTGGTCAATTTAATGAATTGAGATGGCTATTTTGTAGTGAAACAACCCCCAAATACATGTCACTTAGCTTCTCTGTGTGGAATGTGACATTTTCAGGTACTATTTCTGCACAATGTAAAGATTATATGACAAATGTTTACTTGTAATCTTGCATTATTGGCTTGTTTCCTAAGCCACTTGTTATCCTGGGTTAAACTGATTTAAGTCAAACACACTCATTTCCCTTTAATATTGGGGTTGTTTTCTTAATAGAGTTATGCATTAAGGAACATTCACATTGCTGTACTCAGTGTCAGGCACCAGGTACATGCATACATAATTTCTTCTCATATTGTGTCACGCTGTTTTCAGACTGATGTTTTGTCAGAAGAAAGTTCTGATATGCCCATTGCGAAAATAACAATACATAGTTAAAGTATGTGTTCTGACATTACAAATTATATTTGGTTCGCCTTCAATTAAAGGGAGAATATTTGTCAAGAAATATTAAAAAATGTCAGCTCTGCTTTAAAAGATTCTGGTCCACACAAAAGAGCATAAGATGTAAGGGAATTTCTAGCAGGACATTTGAACTAGCCAAACAGGAAGATGAAAAATACTCCAGCTCTCTAATTCACAAAGCAAACTCTGTGGACAAAGAGACCTACGATGAAACTGAGTTAACCAAAGGTTCAGATCACAGACTTTCAGAGGTAAATTATACAGACATAAGGAAGCCACCCTTTCTTTTACCATAAAATTTGATGAAAAAGATGAAAAGATTGCCTTGTCCTTAGAATCAAATCCAAGGAAAGTTTAAAAAACAGTATAATAGTCTAGAGAATGAAACATCCCATTCCTTCCAGATAAAATGGTCTGAAAAGCATTTCCATTTTCCCTGATAAGAGTACTAAGCACTTTTAATCATCAGTCAATCAATGGTATTCATTGAGTACTTATTTTGTGCCGATTAAATGTGCTAAGGGCTTGGCAGTGTAGAAAGAGCTAGTAGACACATTCCCTGCCCACAATGAGGTTACAGCTTTGAAGTGGAAAAATACACTAATATAATTGAATCATTTACAGAAATTTACACAAGTGTGGGGCAAATATCAAGTAGTTATACGATGTGCCAGCACTTACAACAGTGCTTAGCCCATAGTAAATGTCATGAGCTCTCCTACCCCCCTTGTACCAACCAGGACTTTCCTGGACTGGGGGAGCCTCAGTGACACGTAGTAGAGTTCAAGCCACATCTCTGATCACCAAGGTTACCGTGGAAAGTTTTTAACTTAGTTTTACCAGAGAGCAAGGGAGTGACACATACACACACTTACTCCATTCCACCAAGGGTTCAATACCAGTCTGTGGTCAAAGGAGCCTGTTTTGCCAATGCTCCTTCTTTCTGCTTCCAAATGCTGCAGGCTTTTGCTGCTCTCAACATGCTTCCTCCTTGTTTCTGTGCATGCTTCTGCTTCTTTGTAAGTGCCCCAAAGCCACTGCCTTTAATCTGCTTTAGGCATGGCAGCTGTGGCTCTATGTGGAAGTCATTGATTGGTCTCGGCCCATTACAAGGTAGAATGGGGAGAGAAAGCCCCGCCTCCCTCCTGTTCCGCCCCCCACAGGGCAGCAATCACCTGACACAGGTAAAACACATCAGTGCCTTTGCAAAGCCTCTTCCCCATTGTTCACAGGATCACCAACAGTTACTGGTAAAACAGCTTGCTGTGGGCTCATGATAGTAATGCCATTACAGATCCATACCCTCCACTCCTCTACCACTAACCTCCTCACTGTACCTTGTTCTCGCCTGTCCCGCCGTCGAGCCCTGGCCCATGTCCTCCCCCTGGCCTGGAATGCCCTCCCTCCACACATCCACCAAGCTAGCTCTCTTCCTCCATTCAAAGCCCTACTGAGAGCTCACCTTCTCCAGGAGACCTTCCCAGACTGAGCCCCCTTATTCCTCTCCTCCTCCCCATCCCCCTCAGCCCTACCTCCTTCCCCTCCCCACAGCACTTGTATATATTTTACAGATTTATTACTCTATTTAATTTACTTGTACATATTTACTATTCTATTTATTTTGTTAATGATGCACATATAGCTTTAATTCTATTTGTTCTGACAATTTTGACACCCGTCTACATGTTTTGTTTTGTTGTCTGCCTCCCCCTTCTGGACTGTGAGCCCACTGTTGGGTAGGGACTGTCACTATATGTTGCCAACTTGTACTTCCCAAGTGCTTAGTACAGTGCTCTGCACACAATAAGCACTCAATAAATATGATTGAATGAATGAATGAACGAATCCAAGTGTCTAAGCCACCATATTTAGAGGGAACTGGGGAAAAGAGGGCTTCACTGGGGAAGGCTTCTTGGAGGAGATTTGACTATAATAAGGATTTGGAGGTGGAGAGGGGAGGGAATTCCAGGATAGAGAGATGATTTGGGAAATGGCATGGTGACAAGAAAGACAAATTCAGAGCACAGGGAGCAAGCTGGTGTTAGAGAAGCAAAGGGTGAAAGCTGGCCTGCAGTAGGAAATCAGTGAGGTAAGGTAGGTGAGGAGGGGGCAGAGGTAGATGAGGTTCTTGAATGGGGAGGTGTGTACTGAAGATTTGTTTTGGGGTTTTTTTTGTAAAGGATCTGAGCAGCAGAATGAACAATGGACCAGAGTGAGAAGAGGTATGAGTCAGGGAGGTCAGAAGGATGGAGATACATTAGTTAAGGAGGGAAAGGATCAGTGCTCATATCAACATAATAGCAGTTTGGATGCAGATGAAAGGGAGGATTTTAGCAGTGTTGTGAAAGCTGAACCAACAGGATTTGATG
This sequence comes from Tachyglossus aculeatus, assembly GCF_015852505.1. Lineage (NCBI taxonomy): Eukaryota > Metazoa > Chordata > Mammalia > Monotremata > Tachyglossidae > Tachyglossus > Tachyglossus aculeatus. The sequence goes on from NC_052067.1 coordinate 113,323,113, forward strand.
ACAGATTGAATATATGGGTTGTATGAAAGAGTTGAGTTGAGAAGAAGGCCAAGATCATGGGAGGATAATGCTGTTGACTACAGTGATGGGAAAGACAGAGGAAGGACAGGGTTTGTTCAGGAAAATAAAGAGTTCTGTTTTGGACATATTTAGTTTGAGATGTCAGCGGGACTTCCTGTTAGAGATGTCCTGAAGACAGGAGGAAAGGAGAGACTGTTCAGAAGGAGAGGTGACAGGACTACAGAGGTAAATTTGGAAATCATCTACAGAAAGATGATAGTTGAAGCTATGTTAGCAAGTGAATTCTACAAGGAACTGGGGGTAGATGGAAAATCAAAGGTGACCCAGGAATTGAGCCTTGAGGGATCCCCACTATCAGATGGTCAGAAGCAAAGGAGAGTTTGTAAAAGAAACTGAGAAGGAGTGGTCAGGAAGATAGGAGGAGAACCAGGAGAGAAGTGTCAGTGAAGCCAAGGTTGAATAATATTTCAAGGAGAAGAGGGTGGTCAACAGGAGAGGTCTAGGAGGATTATGATGGAGTAGAGGCTAACACATTTGTCAAGAAGTCATTGGTGACCTTAGAGAGGGCACTATCCATGGAGTGCAGGGGTGGAAACTAAATTGAAGGGGGTCAAGGAGAGAATTGGTGGGGAAAGGGGAAGAAGCAGGTAAAGACAACTTGTTCAAGGATTTTGGAGAGGAATGATAAGAGGGAGATGAAGCGATAACTAGAGGGATCCAGAGGAGGGAGGGATTGGAAAGCACCAGGGGAGATTTTAGGCAGATCATGCTTGATGTTTTCAATAATGTCAGTAAAATATGTGGCCAGGTTATAAAAGGAAAGGGATGGAAAGGGTGGTCAGACAGGAGGTTTGAGAAAGGAATTTAATGTCTGAAACGGCTTTCTGGGGCCATTGGCTATGGGAGACGTTTAGGATGGAAAGACATTGTTGTCAGGCAGAGGAGAGGGCAGAATTAAATAATGATGACAATTAATGATTATGACATTTGTTAATTGCTTACTATGTGCCAGGCACTGTACTAAGTGCTGGGGTAGATACAAGCAAATCAGGTCTTGGATACAGTACCTGTCCCATGTGGGGCTCACAGTCTCAATCCCCATTATACAGATGAGGAAATTGAGGCTGAGAGAAGTAAAGAGACTTGCCCCAGGTTCCCAGGGCAGGCAAGTGGTGGAGCTGGAATTAGAACCCATAACCTTCTGATTCCCAGGCCAATGCTTTATCCACTACACTATGCTGCTGAGGATGGAATTCCCCTCTTAGGATTGCACCTATAGTTTCCAGCACTCTACCATTCTCGACTAATAGAAATAAATTCCATTCCTAGCTTGGGCACTGGATAGCGAGCGGAAGGCAATCTGCTACAATAACTTACTGAGCAGCAGCAGCTTGGGAGAGAGTTGAGGGCAGAATCTCAAGTTTACTGCATGGAATTAGGCAATGGTAAACCACTTCTGTATTTTTAGCAAGAAATCTCTAAGGATACACTACCAGAACGATTGCAGGTGGAGGTAGGGCATTCTGGGAGAGATGTGTCCATGGCATTGCTATGGGTTAGAGATGACTTGACAGCATAAGACAAGACAAGAGGATGGAGTTCAAATAGATGAGGTCCGCTAGGTGTCTGTCTCATAGACTGAAGGCAAATTCATTAAATCATACTTATTGAACGCTTACTGTGTGCAGAGCACAAAGTACTAAGCGCTTGGAAAGTACCAATCAGCAACATATAGAGATGGTCCCTACCCAACAACAGGCTCTCAGTCTAGAAGGGGGGAGAAAGAAAACAAAACAAAGCAAAACAAGTAGACAGGCATCAGTAGCATCAATATAAATAAATAGAATTATAGATACATTCATTCATTCAATTGTATTTATTGAATACTTACTGTGTGCAGAACACTGTACTAAGTGCTTGGGAAGTACAAATTGGCAACATTCATTCATTCAATCATATTTATTGAGCGCTTACTGTGTACTGTGTGCTCACTGTACTAAGCACTTGGGAAGTATAAATCAGCAACATATAGAGACGGTCCCTACCCAACAATGGGCTCACTGTCTAGAAGGAGGAGACAGACCAAAAAACCCCCAAAACAAGTAGACAGGTGTAAATGCCAACAGAATAAATAGAATTATAGCTATATACACATAATTAATAAAATAGAGTAATAAATTGTACAAATATACACAAGTGCTGTGGGGAGGGGAAGGGGGAAGGGTAGAGGGAGGAAGAGGGGATGGGCAGGGAGGAGAAGGATGAGAGGAAAAAGGGTGGAACTCAGTCTGGGAAGGCCTCCTGGAGGAGGTGAGCTCTCAGCAGGGCTTTGAAGGAAGGAAGAGAGCAAGTTTGGCAGATTTGTGGAGGGAGGGCATTCCAGGCCAGAGGTAGGACGTGGGCCAGGGGTCGATGGTGGGACAAGCGAAAACAAGGGACAGTGAGGAGGTTAGCGGCAGAGGAGTGGAGGGTGCAGGCTGGGCTGTAGAAGGAGAAAAGGGAGGTGAGGTAGGAGGGGGCGAGGTGATGGAGAGCTTTGAAGCCACCATGAGTCTGTAGGCTAAAATGGGAAGGGCCACCTCAATCCTCTCTCTCAGGACCAGGCTACTTGAGATTCCAACTGGAGAGGAAAGCGTAGATTTTAGTGATCACTGATCTTACTTACAAGATGGCCAAAGATATTGTACTCCAGCTACCTGCCCCCATTATTTCCTTTCAAATTATTTGCTCTCACTGGCTGTGCTCCAAATGATGCAATATAAGGCATTAATTTCACTTCCCTCAGCAAGAGGCACCATGGAATAACTCTCATGGCTTCTTCTTCATTCCTTCAATTGTATTCATTGCGCACTTACTGTGTACTGAGCACATGGAAAGTAGAATTTGGCAACAGAGACAATCCCTACCCAACAATGGGCTCACAGTCTAGAAGGGGAAGACAGACAACAAAACAAGTAGACAGGCATCAATAGGATCAATATAAATAAATAGAATAATAGATATATACACATCATTAATAAAATAACTAGAATAATATGTACAAATATACACAAGTGCTGTAGGGCATGGAGGGGGATAGAGCAGAGAGAGGGAGTAGGGGCAATGGGGAGGGGAGAAGGACCAGAGGAAAAGGGGGATCAGTCTGGGAAGGCCTCCTGGAGGAGGTGAGCTTTTAGTAATAATAATAATAATGATGATGATGGCATTTATTAAGTGCTTACTATGTGCAAAGCACTGTTCCAAGCACTGGGGAGGTTACAAGGTGATCAGGTTGTCAGTCTTAATCCCCACAGATGAGGTAACTGAGGCACAGAGAAGTTAAGTGGGGCTTTGAAGGGGGGAAGTGAGCTAGTTTGACAGATGTGAGGAGGGAGGGCATTACAGGCCAGAGGTAGGATGTGGGCCAGGGGTCCATGGCAGGACAGAGGAGAAAGAGGCACAGTGAGGAAGTTAGTGTCAGATGAGCGGAGGGTGTGGGCTGGGCTGTAGAAGGAGAGAAGGGAGGTAAAGTAGGATGGGGCGAGGTGATGGAGAGCTTTGAAGCCAATAGTGAAGAGTTTTTGCTTCAAACAAAGGTTGATAGGCAACCACTAGAGTTGAGTTTCCTGAGTCTATGGAACTAGTTTTACTCAACCTCATAGGAACAATTATGTGAATAAATATTGTACACCTCTTCCTCTCATGAATTTTGCATAAAGTAGGGGTCAAGTCAATTATTTTTTAGAAGGTAACACTCCATGAGTCAGGCATTAGCTGGATGTGAATAATGAATCAAATTTGAATTCTCAAACTTGTCAGTGGTAGAATGCTTTTCATGCCAAGTCCTGAGTAAGATAGAAGCATTGAGAACAGCTGTCTTTGGGAATCGAAATACAAAGTACATATGAAGTTTTTAAGGAAACAATAGAAAAGGAAAATAGGATAAGAATATGAGGGAGGGAAATAAAGACAGCATTGATTGAGTGATTGAGAGAATGAGAAAGAGAGAGCTGGAGGAGAGAAGAAATGAGGGAGAAGAGGATCAATACATCTTTATATCCCAGTGTGAATGATTCAAAGCAATTTCTAAATACAAATACTAAATAAAAAACAGCAGGGAAATGTATTGAAAATGTAACCAGAGAAAAGATGATCTCAGTAAATATGGAGGTTGAATGAGAGAGAAGAGTCAAAGATAATGCCAAGGCTATAGACTTGTGAGCCAGTGAGGATGGTGTGCTGTCAAAAGAGATGAGAAAGCCATGGCGAGGACAGAGTTTGGGTGGGAAGATATGGAGTTCTGTAATTTATTTATTTATGTCTTTATATTAATGTCTATTAAATACATGGAATAATATTTATTCCCCCTAGACTGTAAGTTTGTTATGGACAGGGACTATGTCTACCAACTCTTTTATACTGTTCTCTCCCAAATGCTTAGTACAGTGCTCTGCAAACAGTGTGTTCAATAATGATGATGATGATGATGATGGCATTTATTGAGCGCTTACTATGTGCAAAGCACTGTTCTAAGCGCTGGGGAGGTTACAAGGTGATCAGGTTGTCCCACGGGGGGCTCACAGTCTTCATCCCCATTTTACAGATGAGGTAACTGAGGCCCAGAGAAGTGAAGTGACTTTCCCAAAGCCACACAGCTGACAAGTGGCGGAGCTGGGATTTGAACCCATGACCTCTCACTCCAAAGCCCGGCTCTTTTCCACTGTGCCACGCTGCTTCTCATATGCATGAATGATTGATTGATAGTTATATTTTAATATTTTCTTCAAAACATTAACTAACCTCTTGTTCTCTATAATACAGATACAACCAAGATGTTCTGTAGTTGATATTAGTTTCACAGGCCACAGAAGTATAAGTTCTAAAACTAATTCTACACAACAAACACTACTTTGCTCTGCTGCGTTGCTGTCACTGCACTGTAGTACAATTATTCATCTTTAATTACATAGCTGGTGGCTATAAGAAACATGTGACGTGTGGAAAATATATTATGAACTGAAAGAAGAAATATTTTTTATCTCAACTTGAATAGAATGAATTTCAGCACTGAGAGTGAATCTACTGTCAAGGTTAAACTCTTTATCGTCAATGACTCCAATTATTTTGAGTACCAACTGCTTTAATTATTTTAAGTAGGCAATTAATAAGCTCAATTCAGAAGAAGTCAGAAATCACCATTAAATTGTTCAGCATTCAAGTGTCTGCTTTCCTTTCATAGGAGATAGTTTTCCCATGGAATGTTTTATGATTTCTTTTCCTCCTAAAAGTTAAGGATAGATACTCTGCTCCAAGACCCACAGACTCAGCAGTCTGGACTCTGTTCTTTTTCTAACACGATTAGAAAGAACTTCCCAGGAAAACATTTTCTTCTACTTACCCACTCTCATTCATCTCACCATTTGGACAATGTCACACATGGGGAAAGCTTTGCACTGTAACAGAATTTCTGACTTAAGGCCCTGAAAATATTCTAATAATGTCCTGTGTAGTATACTCCAAACAAATATTTATTTACATGATAGGAAATATGACAAAGAGAAATAGAGAAGCAAAGATTTGTACCCAAAACAGAACATGACTTACACCAAGTCAGAGGTGAAAGCTAAAATAATTTAGGGTCATAACTCTAACACTCCTCTCCGAGCCATTAGGTCCTAATTTTTCTGTTTGTAATTCATTAAAAAATTCTTTCCTCACCACAATAGAAAATCCACAGATATCCTGAAGCAGAAGATTTGATTTCCTCTATCATTATATATGCTTGCATTCTACAAATGTTATTAAGGGTCATAAAATTATACAGCCATGGTAGTGAAATCAGTGACCTCCTAAGAAAGGGAATTCAACAGATTGACTTTATGGGGCATAAAGCAGAATATCTTTTTATTGTTTTTAATTTATTAGAGTCAGCATTCAATATGAACCCAATCCATCCTGGGTTAAATATGAATCTGAATGTTTGCTCAACTCATCTCAAGGACATAACAAATCAGAAATTTGCCAGAGGCCCATACTACTATTCTGCAACTCTATTCTGGATTTAAGCACATGAGATTTCTCCCCTAGGGTTTTCCAAAAGCTATCACTCTGACAGAGGGTAAAGTAAATCTTGGCCTCAGGTGACCATAATTATAATTCAACTGATTACCTAAGAAACTTTAGGATATCCAAGCTGAGGTACCTGTTATTAAGATCTTCAAATTATTGCTGAATATGTTGGTAAGGTATTTTTGACCAAGAATGAAGACTACAAATAAAGAGAAGGATTTCCCCTAGTAATAGAGATGCTCAGGATCAGCCAAAATCAGTACTAGTAACAGAACTGGCAGGATACCAAAAGACACCACAAAACAAATAGCAAATTATGGGACGAGACATAAAAATAAAATTAAAAAGACAGAATATAGCTTGAACCATGAGGCAAACAAAACTTATTGGATCAAGAAATCATCCTGATCCACAAAATCACTAGTGATGACTGGCAGACACATATAAGTACCAATGTCTATAGTTGGTGACATTGTTTGAGGTTTTGATCAGTAAGTCTTTAAATTATTTCTTCTGTCGTGATTTATGGTTTCCCATTCCAGCTTATCATCGAACATCTCTTTTGGTAACCTACTGTCTCCATTGTCATTATTTCATTTCCATGGGAGTGGGACATGAAGTTAGTGGATTAACTATATTCAATGCTTCTCTCTCACTCTTTGAGATCCTGCCTTGCTATTTGATGTTAAGTAGGAACCATTGGTGATTTTCTTTAATGGTAGTTACTAAGTACTTACTATGTACTAAGCCCTGGAGTTGATATGAGATAATTGGGTTGGATATAGTATCTGTCCTACGTAGGGCTCACAGTCTTAGTCCCCATTTTACAGGCAAGAGAACTGAGTCAAACAAAGTTAAGTAACTTGTGCAGTCACATAGCAGAAAAGTAACAGAGCCAGGATTGAACCTAGTCCTCTGACTCCCAGGCATTTAGTTTTCCCATTAGGCCACACTGCTTCTCAGTGGAACTACTCTGGAAGAGGGATATGGTAGTTATAGTACTACTAACAATGGTATTCATTGCATACTTACTACATGCTAAGTGGTAGAGTAGATATAAGGTTATTATATTAGACATGATGTCTGCACCACATGAAGTTCACAAAGTATCTTGTTTCCATTATACAGATGAGAAAACTGTAAGGTCCAAGTATCATAGTACTCTGCTTGGAACATCTTTCTACCTCAACTTCACCAAATCCACACCTCTCCTTGAAAACACTGCTAAAAAAAAAAAAGTACCTAATCCAAGAAGCATATCTAGATGAATAGCTCCACTTTTTATCACAACAACTCCAAATTCATGTAGTCATCAATATTCATATATTTAATTAATATATACATCTATTACACCTATTTTCTCTCTTTACTGTGGAATATTCATCAATATGCATCCTTTCTCCCCCAAGAGATTGTGAAATATACAAAAATAGGGATAGGTTCTATAAATACTGCCATTTCTGAGATTGTTGGTGAAGAACCTGACATAATTGTTCTAGAGAACTTTAGTCTGGGCTGCAATGAGGTAATTTTGTGCCATACTCTTTAGCTTCTAGTCTTTCACTGGAAGGAAAGATCTACAACTTTCCATTCTCATGATAAGTTAACTTTCAGCCTCAAGCTATCCTACTTGGACATGCCATTGTGCTGGGGAATACCAGAGGAGAGTACTACTTGTCCTCATTAATCAATCAGTAGTAGTAATTAAGTGCTTACTGTGTGAAGAACACTGAACTAAGCACTTGGAAGAGTGCAATACAATAGAGTTGGTAGACATGTTCCCCGCCCACAAGGATCTTAGAAAATCTCTTAACATGAACCAAATTTATTCCTTATGGAGTATTTATTTATTTATATTAATGTATGTCTCTCTTACTAGACTGTAAGCCTGTTGTGAACAGGGTATGTGTCTACCAACTCTATTATATTGTATATAATATATACACTAACCCAAGTGTATATCTCAAGTGCTTAGCACAGTGCCCTGAACAGAGTAAGCACTCAATTAATACCACTGAGCAAAGAATGTCTATTTTAATTCCTAGGTTCATTAATCCTAAAGGTGCTTATTTAAATACTTCTTTCTGAAGAGGTTTTAGTATATTCCACAAATCAGTATGACTGAATAACATAACTGTCAATATTTGTGATAACATGTACGTCTTTTATCACATTAAAAAAAAATTCGCTTTTCAGATGTCCAATAGCTCTTAAATGATAAAGGTTAGTCTGGATAATTAATCGTAAAAATCCTGCTTACACACCTCTACTGTGATATTTTAAACCAGATCACATCTTCTTTCCATTTATAAAGGATTGAAATGATCTGTGTATCCTATTATGATTTATAGTGTTGAAGTGGGGTTCTTTTAGAGCTCAGCTAATGGTGAAAGCAGTAATCCTGATGGTAAAGGGACAATTGATATGTATAATTTTTCCTCTTTTTTAAAGAACTGTAGAAAGTATGATTCATACCTGTAGAGAAACCATGGCTCACATTTGTTTCCCTTGTAAAGGTCTACCAAATGACTTTTTAGCTCTATACTTATCGGCAACTAGCTACAGTATTCTCAGGCTGGTGCATCCAGCACTACTTTACTCTCAAGCAGTAGTGCAGGTATTCTTTCTCAGGGTGCCAGGATATCATTAGAGTCCACTGAAGTATCATAGCTCTGTTTGATTCCCTAATGTGCAATCAGTTAAAACACTGGAGGTAGGGAATGGTGTGGCTAAGATCCAAAGGAGAGGTCATTATTACTCTCCCAAGTAACTAATTAAGTCCTTGTTCGTAATAGGCATAGGTCCAAATTAATTAAAACTTAGCCTGCTCACTATATTGTTACTGTCTGTACTACACTCTCATTCCATTACATAACAAAAGACAGCAGGGCTGGGCAGCCAGCACATGGTCCATTGCTATCAAGGCAGGTGGTCTCTAGCTCAGAGATACTATTGTCTCCTGTTTTTCCTGCAACACTGTCTGCCCACTGCCAACTAGCTTTCCCTTCATTGTTGCTCCAGTAGGCCTGGACTCCCGCCTCCCTGGAGTCATGGATGGCTTATTGCAGATGCATAAAGTGCCACTGCTGCCTTGCAACCTAGTTCCCTAAGGCCCCTATTGATGCCCTTCTCCTAAGCCCTCAACTTCTGAGGCACTGGAGTGGCTTTATGATGATAATGACACTTGTTAAGCGCTCACTATGTGCCAAGCACTGCTCTAAGCTCTGGGGGAGATGCAAGGTAATCAGGTTGTCCCATGTGGGGCTCACAGTCTTAATCTTCATTTTATTGATGAGGCAACTGAGGCACAGAGAAGTTAATCGACTTGCCCAAAGTCACACAGCTGACAAGTGATGGAGCTGGAATTAGAACCCACGACCTCTGACTTCCAAGCCCATGCTCTTTCCACTGAGCATGCAGACTGAGCCCCCCACTTCCTCTCCCCCTCCCCATACCCCCAGCCCTACCTCTTTCCCCTCCCCACAGCACCTGTATATATGTTTGTACAGATGTATTGCTCTATTTATTTTACTTGTACATATTTACTATTCTATCTTATTTTATTAATATATTTTGTTTTGTCGTCTGTCTCCCCCTTCTAGACTGTGAGCCTGTTGTTGGGTAGGGACCGTCTCTATATGTTGCCAACTTGTACTTCCCAAGAGCTTAGTACAGTGCTCTGCACACAGTAAGTGCTCAATAAATATGATTGAATTAATGAATGAATGCTGCTTCTCTGATCTCACATTCATTCATTCAATCGTAGTTATTGAGCGCTTACTGTGTGCAGAGCACTGTACGACGCACTGCATCTGATTGCTTCCCCCTCATCAAGTGATCACAGCAAAACTAAGACAAGTTCAGTTTCACTCAGTCTATTTGAAGAATCAGCGTAAGACTGTAAAGTATCTGAAAGCTGGTGTCAGACCACGATCCTGCACTACTAGGGAAATTTTTCAACAAAACAAGGTGGGATCATTCCTTATCCAGCGTCCTTGCATAATTCATATAGAAGCTACTAAATGCTAATGCCTGTGTCCTAGATGCTTATACACTGATAATAATGAACTCTTCTCTCCTTGTGGGCAGGGAAATGTGTGTACCAACACTGTTGCACTGTACTCTCCCAAGCATTTAATACAGTCTCTGTACACAATCCGTGCTTAGGAAATACCATGGATTTACCATAAATATTTATTTATTTACCATAACTAAAATGGATTGATTTACTGATTGCTTCTCAGAATCAACTGAGTACTATGGGTTCACAGTTAGCCTGAAGAAGACCAAGGCCATGCGCCAGCCTGGACCCAGAAAAACCTACACACAACCAAAAATCTTCCTTTGGCAAAATGCTGCCAAGTGTCTTATCCCCATTTTACAAGTGAGAAAATTGAGTCACAGAGAGATTAAGTCTATCACAGGGCAGTGATAGAGCTGGAATTAGAGCCCAGACCTTCCAACTCTCAGCCCTGTGCTTTTCCTATTCAATGACGCTACCTCCCAACAAGTTGAACTAGGTGCCAGTTTTCCATTTTCTTATTCTCCCTTCTTCTTTAAGATATTCCAAAGTCTCTTCTACAGTATCTGAGCAGGACTCAACCATACGTTTTCACAGCTCCAATAAAAACTACTAGGTAGGACTTTTTACGGCATCCTCAAGCTGTCTGCTGTCCTAACTTGTTAACCAGAATATTAATAACCCCATCACGTCGGATTTTCACGTTTCTAAAGTTGTCAGGCTAGAATGGAGCCTGCCAGCTTGAAATATCTTGCAATCCATGTCCTAGGATAATAAAGTAGTTGCATCATCTAATTAACTTCATTATAAGATAAGGAAGAATAGAGTAAATTTCTCATTTTCTTCTGCACCACTAACAGTCATGAATTCATCATTGTTCCACCTATGGAAGATTTGTTCTTGATTAGTGCAAAGTAATTTTATGGAGGAGTTGGGAGATGTAAAAAGAGACAAAGGTACACTCAAATGATTGTCAATATTCATTCATTCATTCAATTATATTCATTGAGCGTTTACTGTGTGCAGAACACTGTACTAAGAACTTGGAAAGTACAATTGGGCAACATATTTATTTATTTATTTTACTTGTACATATCTATTCTATTTATTTTATTTTGTTAGTATGTTTGGTTTTGTTCTCTGTCTCCCCCTTTTAGACTGTGAGCCCACTGTTGGGTAGGGACTGTCTCTATATGTTGCCAATTTGTACTTCCCAAGCGCTTAGTACAGTGCTCTGCACATAGTAAGCACTCAATAAATGCGATTGATGATGATGATGATATAGAGACAGTCCCTACCCAACAACGGTCTCACAGTCTAGAAGGGGGAGACGGACAGCAAAACAGAACAAGTAGACACGAGTCAGTATCATTAAAATAAATAGAATTATATATATTTACACCTCAGCAATAAAATAGAGTAATAAATATGTATAAATATACACAAGTGCTGTGGGGAGGGGAAGGGGGTAGGGCAGAGGGAGGGAGTGGGGATGATGGGGAGTGGAAGAGGAGGAGAGGGTAAGTGGAGGGGGGGCGCTCAGTCTGGAAGGCCTCCTGGAGGAGGTGAGCTCTCAGTAGGACTTTGAGGGGAGGAAGAGAGCTTTTGCTGCCCGTGAGCCAAGGAAGGCCAAAACAACCACCAGTCAGAAGCCAGGCTGCACCACGGACAAGAGGACAGACTCCGTCTGATAGAGGCTCTCAGCCGGCAGGACCATATTCATCCTACATGAATTTTCCAGAGTTTTCTGTCCATAATAAAATGGGCAAGCAACAATGTGCTATCCAGGCACTCAGAGTCAGGCCTTCCTGTGTCCCCAGCGATATTCCCCTCAAGAAAGGAGTTCTGAATAGTTTAAGGGGAGAACACCTGAAAAACAGATGCATCTTTTTCTTTTTCCAGAGAGGACAGGAACATTTGTGGTCAGGAAATGTACTATTAACTCTATTATACTTTCTCAAGTGCTCAATACAGTGTTGTGCATATTGTACTCAAAAAATACCATTGATTGATTGATTAATTGAGAACAGCAGCAGGATAAAAGAATCACCACTGCAGCACTCAATGGAATTCTTTTCAGCTCTGATCTATGTACACAACTGGCCTTTTAATTTGATATGAGCAAACGTCTCTTCTGTATGCGTATTACTGACATGACAGCTACTCACACAGTCCATTCAGTAGTGTGTGAACAATAAAAGAGGTCTATGGTCCGCTGACACATATTTTTATTCGTAGCCTCAATCACCATTTTTATTTTTGTCTCTAGGTCTCCCTGTCTTCAAGAAGACTCTGCTCTAGGAGTGCAAACTCTTTGGTTTTCCATTTGTCATATGATAAGCATGTCTGTCAGCTGTGGTTATCTCTTAAGTGGACCCATGATATAGCAAATTATTTGGGGCAAACATACCACTATGATCCTAAGGTTTATAGTGATGCTGGAGAGTTAGAAATGTGTTTATATTTCTATTTTTAAAAGATTATTTGAGCCTTCTCTGCCCAGAGCCATTATACACCTCCCACATTGACATGGCTAGTGGGTGGAAGAGTGCATGTCCTTGAAAGAGAAATCCTTTTAGATTGGAAATGGAAGGTGGGGTCCACATCAGGCCTTGTTTGTAGCAGACATTTCTGGCAATCCCACATCTGATTGCCAGAGATGTCTGCTACAGACAAGGCCTTGAAGTCCTAGCCCATATTCAATTGAATTTGGGAACTGTGCCCATTTATATTTCCATGGTTAAAGGCAGACGAAGGAATTCTGTAACAAGCTGTGCACTGGGCTTACTGCCTGCATAAGAAAGCAGTATGGCTTGGTAGAAAGAGCACGGACCCGTGAGTCAGAGGGCCTGGGGTCTAATCCCAGCTCTGCCACCACTTACCTACTTCGTCACCTTGAGCAAGTCACTTAATTTCTCTGTTCCTTAGTTACCTCATCTTCAAAATGGGGATTTAATTCCTGTTCTCCTTCTTAGTTATACTATGAGCCCCATGTGACACCTGATTATCTTGTACCTACCCCAGCACTTAGTGCTGGCATATAGTAAACATTTAACAAATACCAGAATTATTATAATTATAAGTAATTATTATTATAATCACTGAGAAGCAGCGTGGCTCAGTGGAAAGAGCACGGGCTTTGGAGTCAGAGGTCATGGGTTTGAACCCCAACTCCACCACATGTCTGCTGTGTGACCTTGGGCAAGTCACTTAACTTCTCGGAGCCTCAGTTACCTCATCTGTAAAATGGGGATTAAGACTGTGAGCCCCACATGGGACAACTTGATCACCTTGTATCCTCCCGCAGCGCTTAGAACAGTGCTTGGCACACAGTAAGCGCTTAACAAATGCCATCATTATTGTTATTATTATCATTATTCTCATACCATCCGAATGAGAAACATATAATGCTAATCCTCAGTAGGAAGGATCATTCCACCTAGTCCCTGAACCCTACATATGATGGTGCCTGTCTGTAGGAATGACAGAGAGCATTTATCCTGAATGAAGGAACTGAATACAATGCTAGTGGTTTGTGCAGTGACATTCTCACTCTTCCTTCCCTGCCTGTCAGGCTTTGACTGGAGCACAGAGTGCAGTCAAGCGAGAAGATAGCTACCTAACTGTATAATAAATCCAAATGTAATATTAATTAATTAATTATGGTATTTGTTAAATGCTTACTATGTGCCAGGCACTGTTCTAAGCACTGGGGTAGATACAAAGTAATCAGGTTGTCCCATGTTTTCACATTCCTTCAGGAACCTCCAGTAGTTCTCTATCCACTTCCACATCAAACAGAAACTCCTCACCATAGGCTTTAAAGCAGCAGTCAATCAACTTGTTCCTCTCCTACTTCATCTCTCTGTTCAAAGCCCATATACTTTGCTCTTCTAATGTCAACCAGCTTACTGTACCTAGATCTAGTCTATCTCACCACCCACTTCTCTCTCCCAAATCCTGGGAACGCTTAGTACAGTGCTCTGCACACAGTAAGTGCTCAAAACATATGACTGAATGAATCCTGACTGAGGCATGCAACTCCTTCCCTCTTCATATAACTGACAGATAATTACTCTCCCCACCTATGAAGCCTATTGAAGTCATATCTCTTCCAAGAGGACTTCCCTGGCTAAGTCCTCATTTTCTCTTCTCCCATTCCTTTCTGTGTCACCCTAGCACTTGGACTTACTTCCTCTATTCACCCCTCCCTCAGTCCCACAACACTTATGTTCATTTTTATAATTTATTTATTTATATTAGTGTCTGTCTTCCTTTTTATTCTCCCAAGCAATAAGTTCAGAGCTCTGTACACAGTAAGCACTCAATAAATACAATTGATCAATTAATTGACATTGCCAGGGGTTTCAGCTCTAAATTCCATCTTAAAGAATCCACAAAGTCACTTCAGACACTTCCAGACTCCAGTGAGCCTCTACTAATTCCTAAAGCCCTCTAGGTCTTCCATCCTTGAAATGTGGGTTTTGGGACCTTTTCTGTTTAATGCATTCCAAGTCCCTGAATCCCTATTGCTGAAGTCCTGGATTCTTCCTGAAGGTGTAAGGGTCATCAGAGACTAACCTACCATTCACCTCCCAGGGCTGGCTACAGGAAATAATAATAATAATAATAATAATAATAATAATAATAATAGCATTTATTAAGTGCTTACTATGTGCAAAGCACTGTTCTAAGCACTGGGGAGGTTACAAGGTGATAAGATTGTCCCACAGGGGGCTCATGGTCTTAATCTCCATTTTACAGATGAGGCAACTGAGGCACAGAGAAGTTAAGTGACTTGTCCAAAGTCACACAGCTGACAAGTGGTGGAGCTGGGTTTTAAACCCATGACCTCTGACTCCAAAGCCCATGCTTTTTCCACTGAGCCACGCTGCTTCTTCAGACAATGTACTCCCTCCCTTTCCCTATATTTCTTCAGGTTCATTTGTCTCCCAGTACCTGAAGCTTCTTGTCCAGCTCCAATCACCAAGATGTGAGATTCAGTAATACCTAATATTTAACTTGATAGCAGTGAAAACATTTCCAGTTCCCTAGATATAATATTTTTAATTACAGAACTCTCTCTCTTTCCTGTATGCATGCCAGGGCTTATTATTATTATTAATAGTAATAATAATAATAATAATAATGGTATTTGTGAAGCACTTAACTATGTGCCAGGCACTGTTCTAAGTTCTGGGGTGGATATAACCAGATTGGGTTGGATACAGTCCCTGTCTCACATGGGGCTAACAGTCTCAATCCCCATTTTCCAGATGAGGGAACTGAGGCCCAGAGAAATGAAGTGACTTGCCCAAGGTCACACAGCAGACAAGTGGTGGAGTCAGGATTAGAACCCATGACCTTCTGATTCCCAGGCCTGGGCTCTATCCCCTACACCATGATATCTTACATTCCTCTGGTCCTGCCCGCTATTCTTTCTGAACACTGCAAGTTCCAATTTCACCCATTCTGAGTCATTTTGAAAAATATTATCTTAGCATCCATTCTTCCCTTCAGGGCTTGGAGTCTTCTTGCTCCTCCAAAATCCTAACTCTGGACCCCAAGCCTACAATATCCTAACCCTAATCCAAAATCCTCTTCAATCCCTCCCAAGTCCTGTGTCCATCCAAGATCCACAGCATGAAGTTAACAACCTGTCATTTAAAGATAGCTGAGAGTCTTCTTTTCCCACATCCTGGCTCCCCTACTTCTTGCCCAGTCCTTTGCTCCAATTGCCTCAGCTAAATATGGCTCAGCTAAGTATTTACACTTCCCTCAGGGAAGGGCACCACAGAGTGAGTCTCTGATTTCAGCTTCCCTCTGTTAAGTGTTGTTACTTTAGAAACCACATCATGCTATAACCAAGGAGGGTCATGTTGCCAGCAGAATGATCCCTAATTCTCTAACTGTGCTGTAGCCAAAATATGTAGTGAAAAAAGTGTTTCAAAAGAACTGAGGGTGCTTGAAAATTAGAAATGGCCAGTGCTACCCAATTCAGCCACTGTAACCAACAATTCTGATGAATGAGAGTGAAAGCCAATTGTTCATTTGACAAAAGTTAACTGTGTCTTTTAAAAACTAGGCACAGTATTTATTAATACTAATTTAATGCACCTGAAGCTCCTCTGCTTTAACCATACAGACAAGAGAAAGTGCAGGTAATAAGAAAACACATTGAGAGATCTATCTTAACCTGTTAACGTGCACGTGTTTTTGCATTTGAAATATGCACATTGTTGGAAAGTCAATGCAAACTCGAATCTGTCTTTTACTGAACCACTTAGATTTCATAACAGGGAGCTCTTTACTTGAATCAGTGCTGGCAACAGTTTGGAAAGACAACAATCCCCATATAAACAACTTGTTATCCTCTTCAAAGATAACAAGATTACATATAGGGTTGTGTAAAGGTAGATCTTTTCTTAATGGAAAACATGAAAGTCCTAATTACCTACTACTCTGATTTCAAGGGTATTACAAATCTTTGAATCAGATTCTCTTGCAAAATTCTTAGAAGGCTGAAATATTTTCTTGATGTGGTTATGCCACAAATAAGGAGGAAAAATCACTTTAGTATCTTTCCATTATAACACACTTACTTTGATCTGTAAATTTTCTGGCAATATTAAGTGATTCTACATGTTACCTAAATTAATACTAATACTGCTTAGGGGGTATATAGTACTTTAATAATCAAAAGTGGATTTTGCAATTAGAGTTATGCCATTCAACATCTCTTTTAGGGAGGTCCAGAATTATTCAACTATTATTTTTAGGTACAGAATATTTTAGTTGGTCATTATTACACTGGCGTGGTCTTAGAATCTGTACTTGACCCTGGTATAAATTTTCTGACCAAATCTTCTGTTGATCTCTCCATGGATTTTAATTTATATAAAATGTAAATCACAATGGATGACATTTCCAGGTATGTCTAAAAACGAGAAAGATGACTGAGGCTCAAAGCAATGTGGACACTGTAGCTAAACAGCATTAATGGCTTCTTTATTCCCTGTGTTGAGGAAGATCTTATGCAGCGACCTTTATCTTTGTAGCTCTATTCTGGTTTGCCATAATACTATCTGGTATTTGTTAAGCACTTATTATTAGCCAAGCTCTGTACCAAACTCTGAGGTAGGACAAGATAATCAAGTTGATCACATTCCCTGTCCCAGATGGAACTTCCAGCCTAAAGGGGATGGCGAACAGTTTCTTAAGCCCTATTTTACAGATGAGGAGAAAAAAGAACAGAGAACTGAAATTATTTGCCCAGTCTCAACAGCAGGTAAGTGGCAGAGTTGAGATTACAATTCAGATCCTTTGAGTCCCAGGCCCCTGGTCTTTCCATTAGGCCACACTGCTCCTCACTAGGCTACTATATCTACAAGCCATTTCTATTTTTTTCAGTAGTGTTCACTTAGTCAATCAACAGTATTTCATTCATTCAATCAAATTTATTGAGTGCTTACTGTATGCAGAGGTAAGCACTAAGTGTTTGGGAGAGTACAATACTACAATTAACAGACGCATTCCCTGCGCCCAGCAAGCTTACAGTCTCGAGGGACACATACAATATAAATAAATAAATTACAGATATGTACACATGTGCTGTGGGGTGAGGAAGGGGGATGAACAAAGGGAGCAAGTCAGGATGACGCAGAAGGGATGGGGAGAAGAGGAAGGTGAGGCTTAGTCATGGAAGACCTCTTGGAGGCGATGTGCCTTCAATAAGGCTTTGAAGGATGAGAGAGTAATTTTTTGTCTGATATGAGGAGGGAGGGCATTCCAGGCCAGAGGCAGGACGGGGGTGAGGGTGAGTATTTAATGAGGGATTGTTCTGGGCACAGCACTGTACTAAATTATTGGGAGAGTACAATACAACAGAGTTGGTAGACATGTTCCCTGTCCACAAGGAGTAGCAGTCTAGAGAGGAAAACAGACATAAAAATAAATTGGGAAGCAGGGCGTTCTACGATCTGGCTACCTACTTCATTAGTAAAATTAACACCATCAAGTCTGAGCTCCCCAAAGTCAACCCTCCTCCTTTTCCATCCCTGCCCCCCCACTCTCAAGCCTCTCATCTACTTCCCCATCCTTCCCAGCAGTATCTTCAGATGAGATTTCCTCCCTCTTCTCAAGTGCCACCCCACCCACCTGTGCTTAGGACCCCATTCCCTCTCATCTTATGAAAACTCTCGCCCCTTCCTTAACTTCCATCTTCAAACGCTCACTCTCCACTTGTTCCTTCCCCTCTGCCTTCAAACATGTCCACATCTTCCCCATCCTAAAAAAACCCTCTCTTGACCACACTGCCTCTTCTAGTTATCACCCTACCTCCCTCCTACCCTTCCTCTCCAAACTCCTAGAACGAGTCATCTACACTCTTATCTCCCATCCTCCTGTCTCTCCCCGCTTCAGTCTGTAGTTCACTCTGCTGCCCGGATTATCTTTGTACAGAAACACTCTGGGCATGTCACTCCCCTCCTCAAAAATCTCCAGTGGTTGACTGTCAAGCTACAAATCAGGCAAAAACTCCTCACTCTTGGCTTCAAGGCTCTCCGTCACCTCACCCCCTCCTACCTCACCTTCCTTCTCTCCTTCTACAGCCCAGCAACACCCTCCACTCCTCTGCCCCTAACCTCCTCAACATGCCTCATTCTCGCTATCCTGTCATCAACCCCTGACCCATATCCTTCCCCTGGCCTGGAATGCCCTCCATCCACACATCCGCCAAACTAGCTCTTTTCCTCCCTTCAAAGCCCTACTGAGAGCTCACCTCCTTCAGGAGGCCTTCCCAGACTGAGCCCCCTTTTTCCTCTCCTCTTCCCCATCGCCCCTCCCACCCTACCTCCTTCCTCTCCCCACAACACAAATATTTGTACATTATTTGTACAAATGTACAAATATTTGTACATATTTATTACTCTATTTTACTTGTACATATTTACTACTCTATTTATTATATTAATGATATGCATATTGCTATAATTCTATTTATTCTGATGGCTTTGACACTTGTCTATATGTTTTGTTTTGTTGTCTGTCTCCCTATTCTAGACTGTGAGCCCATTGTTGCGTAGGGACCATCTCTATATGTTGCCAACTTGTATTCATTCATTCAGTCATATTTATTGAGTGCTTACTGTGTGCAGAGCACTGTACTAAGCACTTGGAAAGTACAAGTTGGCAACATATAGAGACAGTCCCTACCCAACAACAGGCTCAAAGTCAAGAAGGGGGAGACATACAACAAAACAAAACATGTGGACAGGTGTCATCAGAATAAATAAAAATAAAACTAGATGCACATGATTAACAAAATAAATAGAATAGTAAATATGTACAAGACTTGTACTTCCCAAGCGCTTAGTACAGTGCTCTGCACACAGTAAGCACTCAATAAATATGACTGAATGAACTCCAATTCTCTCCTAGACCCCCTCCAATCTGGCTTCCATCCCCTACCCTCCACCGAAACTGCCCACTCAAAGGTCACCAATGACCTCCTTCTTGCCAAATCCAATGTCTCCTACTCAATCCTAATCCTCCTCGACCTTTCAGCTGCTTTTGACACTGTGGACCATCCCCTTCCTCTCAACACTCTATCCAAACTTGGCTTCACATTCTCCATCCTCTCCTGGTTCTCTTCTTATCTCTCTGGGCATTCATTCTCAGTCTCTTTCACGGGCTCCTCCTGCCCCTCCCATCCCCTTACTGTAGGGGTTCCTCAAGGGTCAGTTCTTGGTCCCCTTCTGTTCTCCATCTGTACTCACTCCCTTGGTGAACTCATTCGTTCCCTCAGCTTCAACTATTATCTCTACGCTGATGACACCCCAAGCTACATCTCTTCCCCTGTTCTCTCTCCCTCCTGCTAGGCTCCTATCGCCTCCTGACTTTAGGACATCTCCATCTGGATGTCTGCCTGCCATCTAAAATTCAACATGTCCAAGGCTGAGCTCCTTATCTTCCCTCCCAACCCCTGTCCTCTCCTTGACTTTTCTATCACTGTGGACAATACTACCATCCTTCCCGTCTCACAAGCCCGCAAACTTGGTCAAAAAGTGACCAGCCATTTGTTAAAGATCTAGGAAATGGGAAAGAAGAGTTGTTTTAAGAGAGTGGATGAGAAATGATATTGGAAGAGTATGATATTGGGAATATATGATGTTGGTTTGTGTTGTTGTTTCTCTCATACACTATCAGTGAGGAATGAGCAGCTTCTTCAGAGAAATGTTAATTACATAAAACACAATTAAGACATAGCTCCTGAGGCACAGAATACCCAGAGAACTTCTATTCACTTTCTATTTTCCTAAGCACTTAGAACAGTGCTATGCACACAGCAAGGGCTCAATAAATACTGATTGATGAATTGATTGATTCCATATATCCTATTTCCTAAATGTGAAATCACTAGCAGCATGTCCTAGTGGAAAGAGCACAGGTCTGATAGAGAAGCATGGCTTGGAAGCGTGGCTTAGTGGCAAGAGCCTGGGCTTGGGATTCAGAGGACATGGGTTCTAATCCTGGCTCTGCCACTTGTCTGCTCTGTGAAATTGGGCAAGTCACATCTCTGTGCCTCAGTTACCTCATCTGTAAAATGGGGATTAAGACTTTGAGCTCCACATGGGACAACCTGCTTACCTTCTATCTACACCAGTGCTTGGCAAATAGTAAGTGCTTAACAAATACCATAATTATTATTATTATTATTATTATTATTATTATTATCATCATCATCATCATCATCATCATCATCATTATTATTAGTAAGAGGACCTGTATTCTAATATTAGGTCTGCCGCTTGCCTGTTATATGACCATGGGCAAGTCACTTCTTTGTCCCTCAGTTTCCTCATCTATACAAATGGGGATTCAATACCTGTTTTCCCTCCTACTTCGACTGCGAACTCCATGAAGAACAGGGTCTGGGTCTAACCTGATTATCTTGTATCTACCACAGTTCTTGGCACATAGTATGTCCTTAACAATTGTTATTATTGTTATTATTATTATTATTATTATTCACTTATCCAGCATTCCCTCTTACTCCTCATCTGAAAAGTCAATCAGTGATGTTTAATTGAGTGCTAACTGTATGCAGAGAACTGTACTAATTAATTCACTCATTCATTCAATCATATTTATTGAGCGCTTACTGTGTGCAGAGCACTGTACTAAGCACTTGGGAAGTACAAGTTGGCAACATATAGAGACAGTCCCTACCCGACAACGGGCTCACAGTCTAGAAGGGGGAGCCTCCTCTCCTCCTCCTCTCCGATCTCCCATCCTCCTGTCTCTCCCCTCTTCAATCCATACTTCACACCACTGCCCAGATTGTCTTTGTCCAGAAACGCTCTGGGCATGTTACTCCCCTCCTCAAAAATCTCCAGTGGCTACCAATCAATCTGCGCATCAGGCAGAAACTCCTCACCCTGGGCTTCAAGGCTCTCCATCACCTTGCCCCCTCCTACCTCACCTCCCTTCTCTCCTTCTACAGCCCAGCTCGCACCCTCCGCTCCTCTGCCGCTAATCTCCTCACCGTGCCTCGTTCTCGCCTGTCCCGCCATCGACCCCCGGCCCACGTCATCCCCCGGGCCTGGAATGCCCTCCCTCTGCCCATCCGCCAAGCTAGCTCTCTTCCTCCCTTCAAGGCCCTACTGAGAGCTCACCTCCTCGAGGAGGCCGTCCCAGATTGAGCCCCCTCCTTCCTCTCCCCCTCCTCCCCCTCTCCATCCCCCCGCCTTACTTCTTTCCTCTCCTCACAGCACCTGTATATATGTATGTATGTTTGTATGTATTTACTACTCTATTTATTTATTTAATTTGTACATATTTATTCTATTTATTTTATTTTCTTAATATGTTTTGTTTTGCTCTCTGTCACCCCCTTCTAGACTGTGAGCCCACTGTGGGGTAGGGACTGTCTCTATATGTTGCCAACTTGTACTTCCCAAGTGCTTAGTACAGTGCTCTGCACACAGTAAGTGCTGAATAAATACGATTGAATGAATGAAAGAGACAGACAACAAAACAAAATGTATTAACAAAATAAAATAAATAGAATAGTAAATATGTACAAGTAAACTGGAGTAATAAATCTGTACAAACATATATACAGGTGCTGTGGTGAGGGGAAGGAGGTAGGGCGGGGGGATGGGGAGGGGTAGAGGAAGGAGGGGGCTCAGTCTGGGAAGGCCTCCTGGAGGAGGTGAGCTCTCAGTAGGGCTGTGAAGGAAGGAAGTGAGCTAGCTTGGCAGATGTGTGGAGGGAGGGCATGCCAGGCCAGGGGGAGGACATGGGCTGGGGGTCGACGGCGGGACAGGCATGAACGAGGCACAGTGAGGAGATTAGCAGCAGAGGAGCGGAGGGTGCGGGCTGGGCTGTAGAAGGAGAGAAGGGAGGTGAGGTAGGAGGGGGCGAGGTGATGGAGAGCCTTGAAGCCCAGGGTGAGGAGTTTTTGCCTGATGCGTAGGATAACTGGAGATTTTTGAGGAGGAGAGTAACATGCCCAGAGCGTTTCTGCACAAAGATGATCTAGGCAGCAGCGTGAAGTATAGACTGGAGTGGGGAGAGACAGGAGGATGGGAGATCAGAGAAGAGGCTGATGCAGTAATCCAGTCCGGATAGGATGAGAGATTGAACCAGCAGGGTAGCAGTTTGGATGGAGAGGAAAGGGCAGATCTTGGCAATGTTGCGCAGGTGAAAGCGGTAGTTTTTGGTGATGGATTTGATGTGAGGGGTGAACGAGAGAGCGGAGTCGAGGATGACACCAAGGTTGCAGGCTTGTGAAACGGGAAGGATGGTAGTGCCATCAAGAGTGATGGAAAAGTCAGGAAGAGGGCAGGGTTTGGGAGGGAAGATAAGGAGTTCAGTCTTGGACATATTGAGTTTTAGATGGCAGGCAGACATCCAGATGGAGATGTCCTGAAGGCAGGAGGAGACATGAGCCTTAAGGGAGGGAGAGGGAGCAGGGGCAGAGATGTACATTTGGATGTCATCAACGTAGAGATGATAGTTGAAGCTGTGGGAGTGAATAAGTTCACCAAAGTAGTGAGTGTAGATAGAGAACAGAAGGGGACCAAGAACTGACCCTTGAGGAACCCCTACAGTAAGGGGATGGGAGGGGGAGGAGGAGCCCGCAAAAAAGACTGAGAATGAATTTGGGAAAGTACAAGCAGAGTTAGTAGATGCAATCCCTGCCCATAAGGAGATATCTTAGGACTGGTTCCTCCTGCCATACTGCAAATATATGAATATATACTACTATGCATATGGCCAGAAGAAAAAAGATCTATATTTCCAAATTTTCCTCCTTTGAAATAACACTTCTATTGTTTCCTTTCTAAAATCATTTGAAATCAAAAACAAAAGAATGTGCTTGCATAACTGTAAGGCTGGTATCTCAAAGTGCTTTAACAGCCTTCTTGCTTAATTGCATAATAATTAAGTTTCTTCTTTTTATTTCAATATTTTCCACCTTATGTTTAGGCTCTGAAGTCCAAATGCATTGTAGTGTTTAAATTTTTCTCTGCTATCAATTTACTTTCCTAGAACTGGTTCCCATAGATTAACACAAGAGGTTAATAGTAACTTTCAAGAACAGAAGTGGAGGGCGGCGGGTGTAAAAAAAAATACAGATTCTGCCTGTTCCTAATGTTTCCTGCAACATGTGAATAGCCCCATAGGAAACAATTTTTGGGACGGAAACTCTTGTTACCATATTAATTGCCTTTGTCATGACAGATTTGGCATCTGAAAATGGCTGTGAACATGTTGTGCTCCTCAAGAGACCAATCAAGGGCAAGGAAAAGTGGTTTCCTAGTTCCAAAAGCAATCTGTGCATAGGTGCTGCTGTTCAGACGTGCTTTAAATTCTCAGCTCTAGCACAGATGAAGAGTCAGACCCCTTTAGGAGAAGAAAAAAGACAAGTTCCTATTTTAATTAAAGCTATTTATCAATGATGTATGGAAACTATTCCCCTAACCATTGGCTTGAAAGCACTCAATCAGCTCTCTCCCTTTGACTTATGCATTCTTAACTCCAATTCCTCACCAATTTACACTCTTTGTTCCTCTCTGTTCCTACTCACTGTGCCTTGTTCTCGACTGCCCCATAGCACGCTTTATGCTCTGTACTGCCTAGAATCCCCTGTGCTATCAATTTTTCTGAGATCACATCTTCTCTAGGAGACCTTCCCAGAATAATCTTACCACTGTGTATTTCCCAATTTAAACAATTATATAAATATCTTATATCTTTATTATTCCTGTAGCTGCAATTTATTTAATGGTATGGTTTTTCTCACTGGACTGTAAGCTCCTTGAAAACAGATCATATATTCTAACTTGTTTGTACTCTGCCAAGTACTTAGTACAGTGCTCTGCACCCATTATGTGCTAAAAAATTCTAATGATTAATGATGATGAGAAAAAAGAAGTTGAAAATGTGTTTTTTTTCTATCAGCCAACCCCTTGCACTATGTGAATTTTCTAAATGAACTCTTTCAGCAGAATTGGGGAAGATTAAATTAATGATACAAAGTACTCTAAGAGAATGTTGGCAAGCCACATCAAGTGCATAATCAGTGGAACCCAATAATGGGACATTTTGAAGAGAGTAGAAGGGAAAGTATTTTAAGTTAAAGAATAAATCTTAGAAAAATCTATTTTAACATCTTCCAGAAACCACTAATGTATTTAACTTATTCAACTCAATTTGTGTAATTAACAGATTGATTAGTGTGAGAAGGTTTGAAGATAAGTGTCATAGAATGATTATAATTGCTATAATTCCCCTTTTTATATGAAAATGTGGACAGATAATTTCTTACCTGCCCTTGAGCAAAATAGAGGGGCTCTGGAAAGGATGGTCGGAGGAGTGAATTGGGAGAGGTAGCAGAAAATGTGTCTTTAAAAGTATAGGACCTGGTAAAATGTCTTAGCCTTTCCAAAAAGTCAAAAAAAAAAAAAAGGAATCAGGTAATATCACAAAACTGAAACATTTAAATTTTAATTTTTTATATAAAAAGAGAATTTAAGCAAAATGCACTATTACAGAACCTAAAAAAAATCCTCTCTTGACATGAAGGAAAGAGGAGGCAGAAAAGCCATTATGAATTATATAAGCAATGCTATCAGGGTTGAGACAATCCAGTGGGAATTCAGGGAAATGACTGCTGACCTGGATTAATCGATTCAGAAGAAAATTTGAAGTGATTCCAGAAGCTGTGGCTTAAGTACCCGCCAAAGTGGTAATGGGGAGATCCACTGATGCTGCTCCTGACCCCACTTAGACTGAAACTCAGCAGGCAGTGTCTGCCCCTCACTGACAGTACTCTAAATCTCCCATTAACATGTCTACAGCTTTGAATAGCCAGAATTAAACCTTTTTTTGAGAACTATAATCATTTCCAGATGGAGATTTGGCCAGAAGGCAGACCAGAGAAGCTGCAATTACTAACTGTAATGGGGCAGAGAGAGCCCAGGGCAGGTCTATGGGCCTGAGAAAGCCAGGTTGGGTAAACTAGAGAAGTTCTGGATAAGAACAGATACAGACTGGCCAACGTCACAGATAGCATAATAGTCTAGAGAAGCCTCAGCTTGAACTTTGACAGCAAAATGGAAGGAATGAGAAGAAAAAGAAAGAGAAACAGAGTCTCAAAAAATATATATAGTTTACTATACCCTCTGAAGAACTCCAAGACCACAACAGGTTCAATCTCTGCAAGCTACAATTGTCTAATAATAATAATAATAATAATAGTGTTTTTTAAGTGCTTACTGTGTGCCAGGCACTGTGCTAAGAACTGGGGTAGATACAAGTTAAGCAGGTTGGACACAGTCCCTGTCCCACATTGGGCTTACAGTTTTAATCCCCATTTTACAGATGAGGTAACTGAGGCACAGAGAAGTGAAGTGACTTGCCCAGAGTCACATAGCAGACATGTGGTAGAGCCAGGATTAGAATCCATGACCTTCTGATTCTGAGGCCCATGCTGTATCCACTAGACCATGTTGCTTCTCGTGATTGCTGGGGAGTCTTATCTTGTCATGTCATCGAGTCGTTTCTGACCCATAGCGACACCACAGAAACATCTCTTCCACAACACCCCATTCTCCATCTTTAATCATTCTGGTAGTGGATCCATAGAGTTTTCTTGGTAAAAATATGGAAGTGGTTTACTGCTGCCTCCTCCTGTGCAGCAAACTTGAGTCCCCACCCTCGACATTCTCTCACACCGCGTCTGTCCCGCATGGGTAAGTTTTGACTTGTAGCAGATTGCTTTCCACTTATTAGCTACTGGCCAAGCTAAGAATGGAATGAGTAAGCCTCTGCTTGACTCTCCCTCCCGTAGCCGAGACTGCTAGAGTACTGGAAACTCTCCAGGTGTGACCATGAGAGGGGTTCTGGAGGGTAGATTAGCCAAATAAAATCATCTTAACAACTCACTGTCACTTTCCCGTCTGTGCACATCAGCAATCACTACTATCAAAGTAGTAACAATCGTAGTAATATTATAATAATAGTAGAAATAGTAGTAGTAGTGGTAGTAGTAGCAGCAGTATTTATTAAATGCTTACTGTGTGCAGAGCACTGTACAGAGTGTTGGGAAAGAATACCCATATAATAATGATGGTATTTGTTAAGCACTTACTGTGTGCAAAACACTGCTCTAAGTGCTGGGGAGGGTGCAAGGTAATGAGGTTGTCCCACATGGGGCTCACAGTCTTAATCCCCATTTTACAGATGAGGTAGCAGGCACAGAGAAGTTAAATGACTTGCCCAAAGTCACACAGCTGACAATTGGCGGAGCTGGGATTTTAACCCATGACCTCTGACTCCCAAGCCCGTGCTTTTTCCACTGAGCCATGCTGCTTCTCTACAATCACATTATTCAGGTTAAGACAGATACACATGTACATTTACAACCTTATTTTACTTTATGCAGACACGTATACACACTATCTTATTTACGCATTATTTACTTATTTACTTATCTCTACACAGGCGAACACACACACACACACTGCATTTACAGACCGACCCGCAGGATTGAACCAACAAACTCTGAATTCAAAGATGGACCACTTACCTCTGTTCCACTGGCTGGAATTAGACATAGTTCCTAACATTCAGGAGACCAACAACCTAAAATGATAATGTGTGGAAAGGGGGACTGGCAACAGATACATAAGGAAAGATGAAAAAGAAAATAAGAAAGACAAAGAGGTGGAGAGAGGCACAAAATGAAACACAAATTATAGCATTTATAAAATACTCATTATGTGCCAAGAGCTGGGGTAAGAAATAAGATAGATGGACACAGTTTATGTCCCATAGTTCATGTTTAATCTCAGTCTAAGACAGAGGAAGAAATGGTATTTTATCCCAATTATACAGATGAGGAAACTGAAGCATGAAAGGGTGTGTTGCTAGTGTGCAGGATGGCTAAAAAGTGTAGTTTACCTCACAGGTGATTGCCTTCTGTGGGAAGATCAATTGAATTGTTGGTCTGTAATCAGCATTTTGAAGTACTGCAAGGATATTTTGAAGACATGAAATTAGTGTTTCTAGAAATCCATCCATTAGACATCACTGGGATAAAGCAATAGAAAGCAACAAATCAATCAGTAGCACTTGCTGAGAAGTTACCATGGGCAAAGCACCAAACTAAGTTCCTGAGGAGTACAATCAAGATAGCATCAATCAATGGCCTAGTTGGGGTGAAGACACTAAAATAATTACAGACAGGATGGAGAAGGAGCAGGGGATAGGTACATAAACATTTCCAGAAAAATGGAAGGAATGAGAAGAAAGAGACAGAAGGAGGAACAGAGCCTCAGAAAACAACAGCATGAAGAGTTGACTGCCTTCTAAGGAGCTCCAAGACTATAGTAAGTCCAATCCTTGTATGTCATGGCTGCTGCTGTTGGGAGATAGATTAGCACAGTAAAATTGGATAGGTACACTAGGGTTACAGAAGGTGGTGAGTACACAAGTTCATAGTTGGCATAGAAGTGTAGACGTAGTAATAAGAGGCTATGTGGGGCTGGATGTGGGGAAGAGCAAAGGGAACAAGTCAGGGTGATGAAGGAGGGAGTGGGAGATGATGAAAAGTGGAGCTTAGTCTGAGAAGGCCTCTTGGAGGAGATGTGCCTTCAATAAAGCTTTGAAGGAGTCGGGGCTGGGAGGCAGTAATTGTCTGTTGGATTTGAGAAGGGAGGGCATTCCAGGCCAGAGGCAGGACAGGGACTAGGGATCACCAGTGATATAGGTGAGATTGAGGCACAGTGAGAAGGTTAGCAACAAAGGAATGAACTGCATGGGCTGGGTTGTAGAAGGAGAGAAGCAAGGTGAGGTAGGAGCCCTAATGAGCACTCATCTCCTCCAGGAGGCCTTCCCAGACTGAGCACCCCCTTTTTCCTCTCCTGCTCCTCCCCTCCCCATAACCCTTCCACTCTACCCCCTCCCCCTCCCCACAGCATTTGTATATAATAATAATGTTGGTATTTGTTAAGCGCTTACTATGTGCCAAGCACTGTTCTAAGCGCTGGGGGGGATACAAGGTCATCGAGGTTGTCCCACGTGGGGCTCACAGTCTTAATCCCCATTTTATAGATGAGGGAACTGACGCCCAGAGAAGTGAAGTGACTTGCCCAAAGTCACACAGCTGACAAGTGGTGGAGTCGGAATTAGAACCCATGACCTCTGACTCCCAAGCCCGTGCTCTTTCCGCTGAGCCACGCTGCTTCTTGCGGTTTAGTAGAAAAAATGATCAGGACTGGAGTGGGGGAGAGAGGGGAGGCAGGGAGGTCAGCAAGCAGGCTGATGCTGCAATAAAGGCGGGAGAGGCTAAGTGCTTGGATTAATATGGTAGCAGAGATGATGCAGAGTGGAGGGCAGATGGGGAAAAAGGGTTTCCTTCAGTCTTCCAAGAATGTAAGCTCAATAGGGGCAGGGAGTGTGTCCGTCAATTCTGTTACATTGTCCTCTCCCAAATGCCCTGTACAGTGCTCTGCACAGAGCAGGCGCTCCACAAATACCACTGATTGATTTCAAGCCTCTAAAACAATTTCATCAAAGTGTTTCCTGAGAAGAGGCTGCAGAAACACACAACATACCAGTAGTTTCTTGTTTGGGGAGGTGGTGGCCTCTGAATAATAATAAAAATAATTATGGGATTTATTAAGCACTTACTATATGCCAGGCACTGTGGTAAGCACAGGGGTGGGTATGAGCAAATTGGGTTGGGCACAGTCCCTGTGCCTTGTGGGGCTCCCTATTTTACAGATGAGGGAATTGAAGCCCAGAGAAGTGAAGTGACTTGCTCCACACAGCAGACAAGTGGCAGAGCCAAGATCAGAACTTAAATTCATTCTAATTACCAGGTCCAGGCTCTAGCCACTAGGCCACGCAGCTTCTCATCACCTCACTGCCTCCTGGATCCACTCTTACTCACAGCCCTAATGAAAGACACTTGGAAGATGGACTTTTTTGAACCTCACAATGTAGATGCTTTTCTTTCCACTCATCCTTCAGCATGCCATTCTTTTATACAAATTTGCCCTTCACCTGTGCTCCTCATTTTAGGGAGGTGAGATTTAGGGGAAATGGGGGAATTTTATGGCTCTTTAAAGGCACACTTCCTCCAAAAGTCCTTCTCTGATTAAGCTCTCATTGAGCCTGGGGAAATGGGGGAATTTTATGGCTCCTTGAAGGCACATCTCCTCCAAGAGGCCTTCCCTCTAAGTCCTCATTTCCTCTTCTTCCAATCCCTTCTCTGTCTCCCTGTCGTGCTGTCTTTATTCACCCCGTCCCTCAGCCCCACAGCAATTTTGTCCATATCTGTAATTTATTTATTTATATTAATATTCGTCTCCCCCTCTAGACTGCAACTCAATGTGGGAAGGGAATATGTCAATCAATTCTGTTGTTTTGTACTCTCCCAAGCAGTTAGTATAATATTCTGCACACAGTAGGCACTAAATAAATAGCATTGATTGATTGACTGGCTCTTAGATTTAAAGTCCAGGGCCTGGACAAGGTCCCATGATGCTTCCTCATGCTGCCAACAAACAGCTCAGTGGTGGGGAATAGATTCTGGAGCCCCAGGTGGGACAGAAACTTTGTCTGAGGTGACTGTCTTTAATCAATCGATCCATAATATTTACTGTGCGCTTACTGAGTGCTGAATCATGTACTGAGCACTTGGGAGAGAACAATAGTACAGAGTTGGTAGGCACAGTTCAATCAATGGGATTTATTGAGTGCTTACAGTGAGCATAGCACTGTACTAAGCATTGGGAGAGAACAATAGAACAGAGTTGCTAGACACATTCCCTGGCCACAAGTTTACAGTTTGGCAGTTGGGGGGCGGGGGCAGACATTAATATAAATCAATATATTACGGATCTGTGCATAAGTGCTGCGGCACTGAGAGAGGGGTGAATAAAAGGTCTACTTGTTTAGTTTTGTTGGCTGTCTTCCCCCCTTCAAGACTGTGAGCCCGTTGTTGGGTAGGGATTGTCTCTACCTATTGCCGAATTGTACTTTCCAAGCACTTACTAGAGTGCTCTGCACACAGATTTATTACTCTATTTTATTTGTACATATTTACTCTATTTTATTAATGATGTGTATATAGCTATAATTATATTTATTCTGATGGTATTGACACCTGTCTACTTGTTTTGTTTTGTTGTCTGTCTCCCCCTTCTACACTGTGAGCCCGTTGTTGGGTAGGGACCATCTCTATATGTTGTTCATTTGTACTTCCCAAGTGCTTAGTACAGTTCTCTGCCCACATTAAGTGCTCAATAAATACTATTGAATGAATGAATGAATGAATGAATGAATGAATGAATGAATGAGGGGGCAAGGTGATGGAGTGCTTTAAAGCCAATGGTGAGGAGCTTTTGTTTGATATGTCTTTTAGACTGTGAGCCCACCTTTTAGACTGTGAGTCCACTGTTGGGTAGGGACTGTCTCTATATGTTGCCAACTTGTACTTCCCAAGTGCTTAGTACAGTGTTCTGCACACAGTAAGCGCTCAATAAATACAATTGATTGATTGCTTGATTGACTGATATGGAGGTGGATGGGAAACCACTAGAGTTTTTTGAGGAAGGGGGTGACCTCTTGAATGTTTTTGTAGAAGAATGGTCTGGGCAGCAGAGTGAAATATGGACTGGAGTGTGGAGAGACAGGAGGTTGGGAAGTCAGAAAGGAGGCTGATGCAGTAATCTAGGTGGGATAGGAGGAGTGCATTAATGTGTTAGCAGTTTGGATTGAAAGGAAAGGGCATATTTTAGTGATGTTATGAAAGTGGGCCTGACAGGATTTGGTGACAGATTGAATATGTGGGTTGAATAACAGAGAGAACTCAAGGATAATGCCAAGGTTTCGGGTTTGTGAAACGGGAAGGATGGTGGTGCAATCTACAGTGATGGGAAAGTCGGGGGAGGAAGTGATGGGAAAGTCATGAGAAGGAGAGAATTGGGGTGGGAAAATAAGGAGCTCTGTAAACAGGGAAACAGCCAAATGTGTATGCCTGAAACCCAATAATCAAATGTTTCTGGTTAATATGTAGAGGAATAGGTAACCAATGTAAATTTTGAGAAGTTAGAAGATGTGTGCAGAACTAAGTTTTAAAAATATGATCTGGCTAGCAAAGTATAGACTGGGCAGGCGAACAGCAGGAGGGAAGGAAACCAGAGAAGAGGCTGATTCAGTACTTCCAACTGGGAAATGACCAAGCCCCTGCATATCAGTATGATGGCCACTGGGATTGAAATGAAGAGGTGGATTCTGTAAATAAGATTTACCAGCAGACTAAATGGGTGAGTTAAAAGAGAAAATGGAGTGAAGGATCATGCCAAGGTTGTTAGCTTCTGAGAAAGGACCATGATGGGAAAGGAAGAGAGGATTTGGAAGGGAAAATAAGGAGTTCAATTTTAGACATATTGGGCTTGGGATGTCAGCAAGACATCCATGTGAGGATGCCATTTAGAGATGTGAAAATATGCAACTATAGTAGAGGTAGAAGTTTTGGGCTAGCATGGAAACTGGATAGGGCTTTGCAAATCAATCACTCAGTGCTGTTTACAGTGCACAGACCACTGTACTAAGCACATGGGAAAGTACAATTCAGTGGAATTAATTGGTAGACACAATTCCTGCCCATAGTGAGCTTTCAATCTACAAGTGGACTGATCAGCCTGTGGTGGCTGAAAAGGGCTCAGTGCTTCCCAGAAATGAGGTCTCTGGAACACAAATCTAAAATCTAACCTGGGCTAAAAAAGTCACAAGGAAATCCCTGGAGACTCAAATACGGAGTTCTTGCAAGCAAAAGGTACCAGGACTGGAGCCATTTTGCCTCTACATAATGTTGCCCCTGTTTAACTCTGAGCAGGCAAGATTGTTATCCTGATCTGAATCTGCACAAGTTAAGTTCACTTCCTAGAAAGTCTAGCAGGAGTGCTTCACAGTGACAAGATTTTGGCTCTCGGAGATTATGTTGGGTAGATTACTCCGGGCCTGCAACAGTAATATCAATAAATCTCTTTCACAGTGAGGAGAAAGCATACTTGGTAATCAGGTAACTTGTAGAGGAAAGTTAGTTACCTGATACATGAAGGTGGAGCATAAAAATCCAATCTAAACAGCCTAGAAACTGTAAGGAGCAGCATGTTCTATGACAGACATAAAAGAAGTCTGGGAGGTTTTGCAGGCTTTATCAAGTGGGAAGATCCCAATCCTAGTCCAAGTGCAGAAGTGAAATAGACATCAATCAATCATATTTATTTAGCACTTACTGTGTTCAGAGAACTATGCTATGTGCTTGGTAGGGTACAATATAACAGAGTTGGTAGGCATATTCCCTTCCCACAGGGAGCTTAGTGTCTAGAGACAGCAATGATAATTCGTGCAATTATTATTAGAAAAAAAATAATAAAAATTGCAATCAAACGTTTCTTTTCATCTTCAATCTAATATCAGTCAATCCATTAATTTTACTGAGTAGAAAATCCTATACATTAGTGATATTTCAAGAAAAATATTAGATTTCTTGTTTGCCTCAAAATATAAATATATTTTTTTCTTTAATTTGCCTCTTCATAACAGATTTTCAAGCTTGTGGTAGGAAAGAGGCAGATAGATCAATAAGAAGGGACAAATGAGAACATCAGTTGGTCAGGACAGCCCTTGAATGACATGACATCTATTATTCATAGCTTTCTCTAGAGTTATGGGAAGTAAATTGACAGAAAAGACATGCGGGTAAATTGGCCATAAGATGATATGATCTGCTGCTACAGAAACATCTCCAAAAAGTAGGAAGTACCACAGAAAACATCTTCCAGTCAGCATACTAAACAGGAATTTGACCACAACATTTTAGTGGACTTAACAACCCTTTTCATTTTACAGAGGTCACAAATGGATAGGACTTTATGAAAAAATCTCTGAAACTGTTAACATAACCACAATTCCTTCTCTGAGGTATCTGAAGCATCCAATTCTCTCAGAAACCAATTCCTAATTTCTGGACTCCTAAAATGAAAAAGGAACCATTGATGGCTAGAATATTAGTAGCAGTAGTAGTAATAATAATAATAATGATGATGATGATAATAGCACTATTTGTTAAGCACTTATTATCTGCCAAATACTGTACTAAGAACCAAAGTCGACACAGGATAATCAGGTCCCACATAGAGCTCATGGTCTAAGCCTGGGGGGGGAACATTTTACCATTGAAGGAACTGAGACATAGAGAAGTTAAGTGACTTGCATATAGCATGTAGTTGGTTCAACAGAATACTTTCCACTTATAGAAGCAGCGTGGCTGAGTGGAAGGCTTGGGAGTCAGAGGTAATGGGTTATAATCCCAACTCTACCACTTGTCAACTGTGTGACTTTGGGAAAGCCACTTCACTTCTCTATGCTTCAATTATCTCATCTGTAAAATGGGGATTAAGACTGTGAGCCCCACATGGGAAAAACCTGATCATCTTGTATCCTCCCCAGTGCTTAGAACAATGCTTTGCACATAGTAAGCACCTAACAAATACCATCTTTTTTTTATTAATGATTTTGGAGAATAGACCAGTGGACTAGCATTTTTAAAAATCTGCTTCAACCAGTGGCAGGCTGAATTCCTCAAATCAATGGTATTTATTGGGGGCTTATTGAATGCAGAGCACTGAACTAAGCATTTGGGAGAGTACAGTACAACAGAACTGGTAACCATATTCCCTGACCACAGTGAGTTTACAGTCTAGAGGGAGAGACAGACATCTAATCCCAGCTCTGTCACTTTACTGCTATGTGACCATGGGCAAATCACTTAATTTATCTGTGCTTCAGTTTTGTCATCTGTTGGCATAGTTTTTAAATGCTTACTATGTGTCAAAAGCATTCGGTCACCTTATCTCCACCTCCTTAACTCACTGATCACCTACAACAGCCCAGCCCATACACTTTGCTCCTCCAGTACCAGTTTACTTACTGTGCTCCTTTATCATCTACCTTGCTGTCAACCCTTTCCCGTGTCCTTCTTAGTGCTCTGCACAAAGCAAGTGCTCAATAAATGCAAATGAATGAATGAATGAATGAAAAGTCCCTCCCCTCCCACTCTATATAAGCCGTCCACCACTCTCTCCATTTTCAAAGCCTTAAGATCACATGTCCTCCAGGAAGCCTTCTTAATTAGATCCATGTTCTCTCTACTAGACCAGACCAAGACCAGACTAGACTAGACTAAGTTTGCATCAAATGTGGGGAAGGTGCGATATTAGCTATCTAAATGTCTTCTTGAGATAATTTCCTTGAAGGACTCTTCCTAATTGAAGCTAAATACTAGGTTGATTGGGTCATTTCCCTTCCAGGCAATTCTTCAGGAAACCACAGTTCCTCTTGGTCTTAACCAATCAATAAATCAATGTTATTTATTGAGTGTTTATCATGGGCAGAACACTGTAATTAAGCACTGGAGAAAGTACAATGCAATAGAGTTGGTAGACTTGAACCCTGCCCAAAAGAAGCTTACAATCTACAGGGGAGCCTATAGTCTTATCAGGATAGCTGCTGCTTGGGACACTATGAAGATAATGTTCTTCCCAAAATTTCCAACATCAAGTGTCTGGTGCTGGCCTGTGTTATTCTTAAAGGGGCCACTGCCTATTAAACTGTAGGGAAGGACAGCCCCAAAGAGGATTCTGACCCAGAGTTTCCAACATCAGGTATCTGGTGCTGTCCCGTGTGGTTCTTAAAGGGGACACTGCCTTTTAAACTGTAGGGAAGGGCAGCCCCAGAGAGGAGTTAATCCCTTGAGAGCCTGGTGTACTTGCTTTAAATGTTTTTCACCCTCTGGTTCAACCTCTTTTCAGTAATAATAATAATAATTTTGGTATTTGTTAAGCGCTCACTATGTGCAAAGCACTGTTCTAAGCACTGGGGAGGATATAAGGTGATCAGGTTGTTCCATGTGGGGCTCACAATCTTAATCCCCATTTTACAGATGAGGTAACTGAGGCACATAGAAGTTAAGTGACTTGCCCAAAGTCACACAGCTGACAAGCAGTGGAGCGAGGATTTGAACCCATGACTTCTGACTCCCAAGCCTGTGCTCTTTCCACTGAGCCACGTTGCTTCAGTAGCCAGGAGGGGTAAGGATAGTGATTAACACAATGAGGTGCTATTCACCTCCCTTGGCCTCTATATTTTATTTGAGTGCTTCCAGAGGATTTTTTTTAAATGGCATTTATTAAACCCTTACTATTCATTCAATTGTATTTATTGAGCACTTACTGTGTGCAGAGCACTGTACTAACCACTTGGGAAGTACAAGTCGGCAACAATGTGCCAGGCAATGTACTAAATACTAGATATAAAATAATAAGGTTGGACACAGTCCATGTCCCTCATGGGGCGCACAGTCTTAATCTCCATTTTACAGATGAGGTATCTGAGGCATAGAGGAGTGAAGTGACTTGCCCAAGGTGACACAGCAAACAAGTGGCAGAGACAGGATTAAAACCCAGGTCCTTCTGACTCACTCATTCAATCATATTTATTGAGCGCTTACTGTGTGCAGAGCACTCCCAAGTCTATGCTCCCTGTCCACTAGACCATGCTGCTTTTTGATTCTACAATTGGGGGGATAATTAAGCAGATAATCAGTGGAAAGGTGGGGAAGTGCGTTTGTTGTTTAAGAGGCAGTTTGGTGCGCAGGTGAAATGACAAAATAGAAATCTCTAAGGAACAGAGATCACTCATGTGTGTCTGATTGAATGTGCACCCAGTGTGTGTTTTTGTCTATTCATTAGGGTATTGTACCATTGTGCTGAGTGGTGTCACTGACTGGAGGAGAGGAAGGAGGTCATCCCTTTTTGACTTCCACATTCCCCACTCCAGAACAGCCTTGCCTTTGAAAGAGCAAGAAATGACTGAAAAATGGAGAGGAAGGCGGAAGGGAAGGCATGTCAGGAATCAGACCTGACTCTTGGTCCACCAGAGAACATCCCACAGAAAAAAGCCAACCAGCTTCAGTGTTTCTTGCTTCAGGGACTGGCTATGAATGGCTTCTCCTATCCTGCCTTTGCCACTACAAGAGTTATTTGTACCAAGTCTCTTCTAATGCTTCTTACTGAGCAATGATTTGAAATAACAACAACAACCACACAACAGAGGGTATCCATTTTGTGTTGAGTCAAGTAAAATAGAAAGCCTGAAACCCCTTCTAGACACACCAAAAGAAAGTAGAAAATATGAAAAAAGAAAGAAGTTAGGTAAAATATATACATGGAAATGAATATCTAGAAAGCCATTAAAGTATACTAAACGATAATGTAACTGGGTTTCTTATTGCTACAGGACCTTGGCCATTGGAGTAAACATTTCCTTTGTAGTTAAGGTGAGAAAAGAAAATTATTACGATGTTTTAATGGGAAATCTGGAAGCTGCTGAAATTTGTGTAGGGAATGAAGACCAAATACTTTTGCAACTGCTCTGTTGAAGTCCTGTATCAATATGCAAAGAGAAAATGAGACTACTGAATTTCTGTATGACCTAAGGTGTCAAAGCCAGATATATAATTTTAGAAATTTTAGAGACTCCCTTATTAGTAATCTCATTATTATAAGGAGGCAATGGTGTCAAAAGAAGGGAATGGCTGCTAAGATACAGGGAATTAACCCTGGAAAAAGAAGAGCACTTATTAAGACAGTGTACTAGTACCAAAAAAGGCAAACAGTGACTAAGTAACAAAATTTAACAGCAGAATAATGGTAAAATCAGAGGCATGACAAGCAAAAAAGGGAAGAGATTAACAAAGCCAATTAATTCAAGTCAGAAAAATAAAAGGGCAATAGATTTGGAAAGTTTCTGACAGGCCATGTCCAGCTTAAGACAAAATGCATAAAAAATTCAATATAAAAATACATTTAGCAAGCAAGAAGAAATTTGTCAAAAATGACTTAACCTCAGAAATTGGAGAGATTTTTGCGTCTGTAAGAAATGAGAGAAAAATCTAAAACACCACACAAATTATTGGTACTTGGCGCAAATGGACTTATTATTGCATATAAATTTAATACAGAGAATGGATAATGTGCTTGCAAAATCAGGTAGGCAAAGATGAATACCAATAAGTGATAGGGCTATATGATAATGGAAAGAAACGGGCATTAAAAACATGTGAAACCTAGGTGAAATAGAAAGGATAAATTGTGGGAAGTTGTATTTGTGCTCAATAAGGAGAAATGTCAGCCAAAATTTTATTTTTAAATTAAAAAAAAAGATGGAAGGATTTAGCCCTTCAGGTTATCATTATGCATTTCACCAAGTTCTTCTCCTTTCATTTTTAAATTGAAGGCTTAATGAATGTCCTTACAAATTCATCAATAGTTGATTTGTACAGGTTTTGATATTGAAGAAGCCTTTTGAGCCATTCATACAAACCTTATAATGTTTTTTTTCTGGGTAAACATGAAGTAGAAAAGTGTTTCATTTAGTTCAAACCACAGAGCGTTGTGTTTCATTTAGCACTGTGCTTGAACAACAAAAAATTATCTTATCCCTACTCAAAACACGAGCAGGTCACTGACAAGCAAAATATAACACTGTGGCAATCCTGAATATGCCTGATGATGTCCTTATGAGGATTATGCTCTCTTATAACACAACCTATACACCTAAAAGAAAATGTAAAGTGAATGTCTTGTGCTATGAGAAAAGAATCAGTGTCACTGAAGACTAGGCTGAAATGTGAGCTGAACTGAATGATAGAAAACAGTATTTGTAGGATTTAAGATCTTTCTGATTAGCTTTACAGAATGGTAATCATTAAGAAATCAAGCAGTAGGTATTTAAAATTTTCATCTTTTCATCTTCATCATCATCATCATCATTTTCATCATTTTCATCTTTCATCAAATTTTCATCGAAAGGACAAAAATAAACAGATCGAAAACTCCCTCTCCCTTACGAAATGGGAACTGAATATGGCTTAAACTGGATGTCTCTCCTAAACCCATTCCTCTTCCTAATTTTCTTTATCATAATTGACAATTCTCCCTGTGGAGGAGGATACAGTAGTTAACCATGACACTGTAAGCATGGACCAGGGCAATCGCTAGTGAGATGACTAGAAGAGAAAGAGTTGTCAATAACTCTTAGCAGTTGATGGAATATGAGAGCTGAATGATAGTTAAGTTGAGAAAAACACTAAATTGGTGGGCTTCTGGGACCAAAGGAATGGTGGTGTTTTGAACAGAGATAGGAAAGTAAGAATGGGGATGTATTTAACAAAGATAAGAGGAAATATGGGATTATAGATTAGGTGAGAGTTTGGGATTGAAGAGGCACATTAAGGAGTTGTCCACATACAGGATATTGGAGATAATCCAGGGCTGAGGATTAATGATGCAAAAGTGACCCTCAAGTGTGTCAGACCACTACTCTCCTTGTTCAATCTATCAATCAGATTTATTTAGTGCTATCTATGTGCAGGGCATTGTACTAAAATATTGGGGGAGTACATCACAACAATATAGCAAACACATTTCCTGCCCAGAATGAGCTTACAGTCTAGAGGGGGAGACAGATATTAATATAAATAAATAAATTTTGGATAGGCACATAAGTGCTGTGGGGCTGGATGATGAATAAAGGGAGCAAGTCAGGGTAACTCAGAAGGGAGAGGGGAAAAAAGGAAATGAGGGCTTAGTAAAGGAAGGCCTCAATAATAATAATTATGGTATTTAATAACAATGGTATTTGTTAAGCGCTTACTATGTGTCAGGCACTGTACTAAGCCCTGGGGTATCTGTACCCCCCATACACAATCCATCACCAAAACCTGCCAGACTCACCTTCACAACAACCCCAAGATCCGCCCTTTTCTCTCCATCCAAACTACTACCACGTTAGTACAATCACTCATCCTATCCCAAATGGATGACTGCATCAGCATCCTTTCTGATCTCCCAACCTCGTGTCTCTCCCTACTTCAGTATACACTTCACTCTGCTGCCCAGGTTATTTTTCTACAGAAACGTTCTGGACATGTCACCCCCTTCCTCAAAAATCTCCAGTGGTTGCCTATCAACCTCCATATCAAGCAGAAAGTCCTCACTATTGGCTTCAAAGCTCTCCATCCCCTTGCCTCTTCTTACCTCACCTCTCTTCTCTCCTTCTACATCCCAGCCGACACACTCCACTCCTCTGCTGCTAACTTCACTGTGCCTCATTCTTGCCTTTCCCACTGTCAATCCCTGGCCCACGTCCTACCTCTGGCCTGGAATGCGCTCCCTCCTCAAATCCACCAAACAACCGCACTTTCCCCCTTCAAAGCCCTTCTGAAGGCTCATCTCCTCCAGGAGGCCTTCCCAGACTAAGCCCCCCTTTTCCTCTGCTCCCCCTCCGCTCCCCATCGCCCCAGCTCGCTCCCTTTGCTCTACCCCCTCCCTGCCCCACAGCACCCGTGTATATATGTACATATTTATAATTTTATTCATTTATATTACTGATGTGTATATATCTATATTTCTTTTTATATTGATGTTATTGATGCCTGTTTGCTTGTTTTGATACCTGTCTCCCCACTTCTAGACTGTGAGTCCATAGTGGGCAGGGATTGTTGCTAGTTGTTGCTGAATTGTACTTTCCAATTAAGTAAGCGCTCAATAAATATGAACGAATGAGTGAATGTTAAGCGATTACTGTGTTCCAGGCACTGTACAAAGTGTTGGGGTGGATAAATGTGAATCAGATTG
Source organism: Tachyglossus aculeatus (assembly GCF_015852505.1). Taxonomy (NCBI): domain Eukaryota; kingdom Metazoa; phylum Chordata; class Mammalia; order Monotremata; family Tachyglossidae; genus Tachyglossus; species Tachyglossus aculeatus. The sequence goes on from NC_052067.1 coordinate 113,363,487, forward strand.
GATAGTCCCTGTCCCACACAGGGCTCACAGTCTTCATCTCCATTTTACAAATGAGGTAACAGAGGCACAGAGAAGTGAAGTGACTTGCCCAAGGACATACAGCAGACAAGTGGTGGACCCAAGATTAGAACCCATGACCTTCTGAATCCCAGGCCCATGCTTTATCCACTACACGGAGATCTGCCTTCAATAAGACTTTGAAGGGGGAGAGAGTAATTGTCTGTCGGATATGAGGAGAGGGGGCATTTCAGTCCTAATTGCCCTTTCCTTTCCATCCAAACTGCTATCACATTAATCCAATCACTTATCCTATCCCACACTGAATACTATATCAGCCTCCTCGCTGAACTTCCAGCCTCTTGTCTCCTCCATCTCCAGTCCACACTTCACCCTGCTGCCCAGATCATTTTTCTACAAAAATATTCAGGCCACATTTCCCCTATCCTCAAGAACCTCCAGTGGTTGCCCATACACCTCTGCAACAATAATAAAATCCTCACCATTCGATTTAAAACACTCAATCACCTTGCCCCCTCCTACCTCACCTTGCTACTCTCCTACTACAATGTAGCTCACACACTTCACTCCTCTAATGTCAACCTTCTCACTGTACCTCATTGTCATCTATCTCTCTGCCAATCTTTTGCCCACATCCTTCTGCTGGCCTGGAATGCCCTCCCTCCTCATATCCAACGACAAATACTCTCCCCACATTCAAAGCCTTATTGAAGGCACAACTCTTTCAAGAGGTCTTCCCTCAGTAAGCCCTATAAGCCCTCTTTCCTTATCTTCCACAACCTTCTGTGTCACCCTGACTTGGTCCCTTTATTCAACCCCCTTCCAAATCCCACAGCACTTATATACATATCCGTAATGTATTTATTGATTTATATTAATGTCTCTCCCCCCCCCCCCCCCCAACTAGACTGTAAGCTTGTGGTGGGCAGGGAATGTGCCTATTTATTCCTATACTCTACTCTCCCAAGTAGACTGCTCTGCACACAGTAAGCGCTCAATATGATTGACTACGTGGTTAGATGTTGGCGGTGCATTAAAGGAGTGAAGTGTGTAGGCTGGGTTGCAGTAGGACAGTAGTAAGGTGAGGTAGGAAGGGCCACAGTGATTGAGTGCTTTAAAGTTGATAGTGAGGAGTTTCTGTTTAATGCAGAGGTAAATGGCCATCACTGGAGGTTCTTGAGGATTCGGGAAACATGGTCTGAACATCTGTGCAGAAAAATGATCTGGGCAGCAGAGTGAAGTATGGACTGGAGTGGGAAGAGACAAGAGGCAGGGAGGTCAGCAAGGAGGCTGATAGGGAGGTCAGCAAGGAGGCTGATAAGGCAGAATAGGGAAAATGCTTGGATTAATGTAGTAGCTGTTTGGATTTTAATAATAATAATAATGGCATTTGTTAAGCGCTCACTGTGTGCACTGTCAGTTCAACCTTTACAGCATCACTAAAATGGGGATTAAGACTGTAAACCCCGCATGAGACAACCTGATCACCTTATATCCTCCCCAGCACTTAGAACAGTTCTTATCTTGTCGAATCAAAAGGAGGTGATAACTAATAAATACCATCATCATCAACTAGTTTTTTCCCTTCCAGGAATGCCTGTAATAATAATAATAATAATAATGGCATTTGTTAAGCGCTTACTGTGTGCAAAGCACTGTTCTAAGCGCTGGGGAGGATAAAAGGTGATCAGGTTGTCTCATGTGGGGCTTACAGTCAATCCCCATTTTAGTGATGCTGTAAAGGTTGAACTGACAGGATTTAGTGATAGATTGAATATGTGGGTTGAACGAGAGAAAGGAGTAGAAGATAACACCAATGTTATGGGCTTGTGAGGCAGGAAGGATGATGGTGCTGTGATGGGAAAGTTAGTGGGAAGAGAGGGTTTGGGTGGGAAGATAAGGAGTTTGTTTTGTATATTTTAAGTTTGAAGTAATTGAAGGACATCCAAGTGAAGATGTCTTGAAGGCACAAGGTAATGGGAGAATGCAGAGAGGAAGAGAGATCAGGGCTGCAAGTATGGATTTGGAAATCATCCGCATAGAGGTTGTAGCTGAAGTCATGTGAGAAAATGAGTTCTCTAAGGGAGGGGTGTAGATGGAGAATGGAAGGGGACCCAGAAATAAACGTTGAGGGATGTCCACAGGTAGAAGGTGGGAGGCAGAGGAAAAGCCCATGAAAGAGACCAAGAATGAGCACCCAGAGAGATCAGAGGAAAGACAAGAGAGGACAGTGTCAATGAAGCCGAGGTTGGACAATGATTCTTGGAGAAAGGGGTGTTCAACAGTGTCAAAAGTAGCTGAGAAGGTGAGAAGGATTAAGATGGAATAGAGGCCGTTGGATTTGGTAAGTAGATCATTTGCGACATTTGATAGGGCAGTTTCCATAGAGTGAAGGGTATGGAAGCCAGATTGGAGGGAATCAAGGAGAGAATTGGAGGAGAGGTACTTGAGACTGAAGGTATAGGTAAATCACTCAATGATTTTGGGACAAATGTTAGGAGGGAGACTGGGCAATAGCTGGAGGGAGTTGTGGGGTCAAGGGAGGACTTTTTTTAATAAAAGGGAAGACAAGAGCATCCTTGAAAGTAGTGGGGAAGAAGCCATTGGAGAGCAAACAATCGAAGATAGCTGTCAGTTAGGAAAGAAGGTTGTGGTCAGACGAGGGTTTTCAGAGTTGGTAAGGATAGTGATTGTGCAGTGACTAGAGATGATGAGATCAGGGTAGATGGAGTTGAGGAGTGACAGAAATTGGGTAAATGAAAGGTCATCAGGAACATCTATGTGGATACCGAAGTCCCCAAAGATTGATCTAGGGATGGAGAAAGAGAAAAGGAATGTCATAAAGAGATCAAAATGGTTTAAAAAGTTTGAAGTGGGGCTTGGTGGAGTGCAGTAGATGATTATGAGTAGTATCTGGATTGTTTAAAAGTGCTCCTGAAATCACAGTCCTGCTAGGAATTGTTTCCCAATTAAAGCCTATCACCCAGTACGACATCCCAGCAATCATCTTAGCATTATGTATACACACATATAGTCCTTGTATTCATAAAACAATTAGTTTCTGAACTGTGTCAAATTGAAATGTTTTAAATTGAAACCAATTTTCTCTATTTTTTTTAAATGGTAGTTGTTCAGCATTTACTATGTGAAAGACACTACTAAATACTGGGGTAGATACAAGCTTATCAGGTTGATACAGTCCATGTCCCCCAGGGATCTCACAATCTTATTCTCATTTTGCAGAAGTGATAACTGAGGTACAAAGAAGTGATTTGCCCAAGGTCACAAAACAGTAAAGTGGAGGAGACAGCTTAGAACTCAGATCTTTCTGACACCCAGGTCTGTGCTCTATCCATTAGGCCACACTGTTTCTCAGCTATCTCTTTGAAACAATATTAGAATGTGAGAATGGTTAACTAAGAAAAAACATTATATTTTTTTCCCAAATTTCCCAGAACTGGGTCTTCAATATGACAAATATATTAGGTGAGTAATTATAGCTACAATATTAACATATTTTTATTGAGTCAGAGAGGGTCCTCAATAAGGTGACCAATTCCTAATCTATTGGATGTAAAATAAATGTGCAGAAACATTTTGGAGACCTTAACTGGTAATCAAGTAGATCTCCCTCAGCCAGTCCTTTCAACCAATCAATGGTATTTATTGAGTCCTTATGGTGTGCAGAGCACTGTACTAAGCATTTAGATTACAAAATAACAGAGTTGATAGACTTCCTGCTTCGTTTAACTCCTTCCACCTCTTTAAAGTTCTTTCCCCTTTCTTTCTTCCTTCCATACATCATGGCTTTTAAAATTATTTCCCATTTCTCCATGGCTTCACCTTCCCATCATCCCTGGCCATGAACCTAGTGCCATAAAGGAGGCAATCAGTCAAGCAATGTTATTTATTGAGTGCTTACTGTGTGCAGAGCACTTTACTAAGTGCTTGGGAGAGTACAATATAACAGTTGGTAGATATGTCCCCTGCCCACAAGGAGGTTGCAGTCCAAGAAGGGTATTTATTTATGTTATTTATTGAGTGCTTACTGTGTGCAGAGCACTTTGCTAAGTGCTTGGGAGAGTATAACAGTTGGTAGATATGTCTCCTGCCCACAAGGGGGTTACAGTCTAAGAAGGGTATTTATTTATGTAAATAAATAAATTACAGCTATATGCAAAAGTGAGTAATGAATAATGTGTGCAAAGGCAAGTGCAAGAACAACACATAAGGAAGAAGAAAAAATGTAGGCTAATTCAGGGAAAGCCACTTGGAGGAGATATGCTTTTAATAAGACTTGGAGTTCAAGAGCTGCATAGTGAATTGAGACAAGTCGATATTGATGTGTTGTAAGTTTAAATGTGAATATAAATAAATTTAGACATTATCCTAGCTATTTTTCCATACTCTATCATCACTTTAATTTTTATTTTTTCTCTTGTTCCTGCAACAAATCATAAATAATTTGTATCTGCCTATTTCCTCCTCTAGATGGAAAATCTTTAAAGAAGGGACCATGTCTTCTTTGCCTATGGTAATTTCCCAAAGATTTAGCACAGTGTTTTTTGTTGTCTATCTCCCCCTTCTAGACTGTGAGCCCATTGTTGGGTAGGGACCATCTCTATATGTTGCCAACTTGTACTTCCCAAGTACTTAGTACAGTGTTCTGCACACGGTAAGCACTCAATATGATTGAATGAATGAATAATAGGCACAAATAAATAAATATTCTTGGATGACCGATTTATAAATGTCTTCTCACCAAAATGTCTCCTTGCCTAATATTACAAATGCTGCACAAAAATTGAGGCACGATATACAGATATGTCTATACCATAATAAACTGGGTTGTTACTCAGAAAGCATAACCCAAGAAAATAAATAGTTTCTTAGGTTGAAAAATTTGTCTTGAATTTGACAAAAAATGTATTTTTAAATGGAGTTTAAGTTCCTGGAGGAAACAAGTACTTCAGAATAAATAAAACCTGACAATAAAAAATTAAGAATTCAAAATATGACAATATTCTGTGAGCTAAAAAATGTACTATGTCAGATGAAACTATTAATTCTAAAAGGGAAATTTATCAGACTTCAGCTCAAACAACCTTGCTCTATTTAAAAGGAAAAAAATAAAAGCATCTTTAATCACATTCCCAGTGTTTCACTGCAGCAATGAGGCATTACAATAAATGATAAGGTTCTTTCAAACTTTTAGGTCAAGTATTTCAACAATAGTGTAATCGTTCTACTTTTGAAGGATTCACTAGAAGACAATCTATGCTACAATTCTGTTACAAAGTATGGCTGGAGTCCTGGTCAAAAATAATACATGCCTATTAGCAAAGGCTTGGGAGTCAGAGGTTGTGGGTTTGAATCCTAGCTCTGCTACTTGTCCACTGTGTGACTTTTGGCAAGTTGCTTAACTTCTCTGTGCCTCAGTTACCTCATCTGTAAAATGGAGACTAAGACTGTGAGCTCCACGTGGGACAACCTGATAACCTTGTATCTACCCCAGCAGTTAGAACAGTACTTGGCACATAGTAAGCACTTAACAAATGCTATTATTATTATCATTATTATTATTATTATTATTATTAATTATGCTTATCCAAAGTTTAATGTCCCTGATTCTAAATGGTGAAATAAACATGATTAATTAATGCAGTTTATTGATAAGTCAAATTTCTAAAATCACTCACCAATGCATTAGTATTCTCCATTCAAAATAATAGAACTTACCAAGATTTAAATATCAAGAATTCTCCTCATTATAAATGTCTCGATTTAAAAGAGTAGTAATATTTTTGGAGGGAGGCTCCTATTAACAGGAAGCCCTATTAATATGCCTGTTATGGAAACAAATACAGAAATTGCTATTCTTAATGCAAAGTAATGGTCAAATTTTTAAAAAGAGAAAAGAAATTGTCAAATTTGCAAGACAAGGAGACAGAGCATTTCATAAAATATAATAAGTGGCTAGAAGCTTCAAAAATGTATGTGAAAAATTAATCTTAATTTATTTATAATCCAGGTTAATTTGAGGGGAGATTTAAGAATGCATAGGTAAAACAATGAGACCTAAAAATTTTCAGTTACTAATGGAGTTTTGCTTCAAAAATACCCTGATCAGCTAGATTGAGATAGTTTCCAAGCCAATAATATTTACCAAAAAGGCTGAGTTTGTAATTGAACATTTCCTAGGAATATCACTAAGGACTACAACTTCAAAGATGCATTATTAAATGTTTTAAAGAAACATAGAAGGTTTAATAGAAATAGCTATGAGAGATCTCATATTGAAATGTGAAGCAGAATTTCTGGAAGGTTGAATGCTCAAGCAACCTGATAAAAGCTGGAAGATGTGTGATGGGATGATGGTAGTGAATAAGCTATTAGTCACTAGAGTTTTGATTGACAAGGAAGATGTAGTGAATGACTTCCAGCTCAATAGTTGGAAAGCACTCTAAGAGTAGGTGTGGTACGGCAAGGCACTCTCTCAAACCAGATTGAAGCAGTCAGTTTGAGTTAGCAGTTAAATCAATAAAGGCAAATTGTTTGCAGCTGGTCTCCGAGTTCTTCATGACAGACGAGGTTTTCCTATTAAAGATTACAAACACCTAAGAATTGAAAGGAGGCTATTAGTTCTGATGCTGTTCTAACTGAATAGCTCCAAACCAACTTCCTCTATAACTCCTCCTTTTGAACTTGTACACGTGAACTATAACAACCAAATTCTGTTACTTTGAAATCCCAGCCACTTAAGATCTCCCTCTCTCTTTCCATCTACTTCTACGTATAATGATCTGGCCAGAGAAACTGAATCCAATTGACATTTCCAGAGAAACACAAATAATTACCAAATAAACTTTTTTCATATTAATAACAATGGTACTTATTAAGCACTCATTTTGGGTTAAGTTTTGAGTAGATAACAGATAATCCCCCTCTCAGGGTCACACCAGGAGAATTTCCAATACTCTACTGTAGTGTCGACTACAGGAGGCAGAGGCATACCCATTCCATTCCTAGCTTGGCCAGTGGCTAGCAAATGGGAGGCAATCTGCTCCATATCAAAACTCCCCTGGGGCTGGGCAGCAGTGGCATTGGAGAGTCAAGGGTGGAGATGCAAGTTTACTGTGCAGAAGTAGGCAATGGTAAAGTACTTCTATATTTTTACCAAGAAATGTCTATGGATAAACTATCAGAACTATTGCAGATGGAGTTGGGGTGTTCTGGGAGAAATGTGTCCATGATGTCACAATGACTTGACAGCATAGGACAAGACAAAAGATAATCACATCAGACATAGTACCTGTCCCACTTGGGGCTGAGCCTGGTGCTGAATTACGGTCAGGGTTCCATCATCCAAAGGATCCTGTGGAAGATTAATAAGGGAAATTCAGGGAAGAGGGAAAAACTACTCCTCTGCCATTTTGTTCGGAAAAAGGGACACTTTGAAGTTTAGCGCTTATCCCTTTGTTCCATATGGCCTAAATCTCTTCTCCTTCCTTTGAGCCTTCATAATAATCAGATGTATTATTGAACTTCTACTGAATGAGAATACTGTACTAAGGACTTGGGAGAGTTCAGCAGAAGGAAAAAGGATGTTCTCTGCCAAAGAGCTTAAAATCAAAGAAGGAAGAATTTACAAGGGGAAGAATCCATTAAGCTTTCTAGTTTCAGGACCCTCAGACAGTTCCCCAAATAACGTTTCTAGTTGCCTGCTCTAGAAAGAGTGCAAAGGATTAACCAAACCCATGCAACCCCAGGTTTCACTGTGCTTTTCTTTGGCTAGTGCATTCACTGTTTTGTTGTAGGAAGGTGATGATGCTTTCACAGCCATCAGTACTTCACCTTCCCTTGCTAAAGGAGACTCAGTATTAAATGTATACCCTAATTCAGATAGAAACCTTCATGGGTCCACTTACATCACTCCATGTGCCTCCAAGCTTTTCTACTTCTCTAAAAATTTCCTTCAGCCAGTCCTTTCTCTATCTCATTCAGTCTCCAGAATTATCTTCACTGCCAGGAGCTCAGAAAAGAACAAATGAATCCTAATATAGAGAAATAGCATTTTCTAAGCATCTGATTCCTCTGCACATACACAAACTTCCTGTCAGTGACAACCTGAGGATTAGAAGAATTTGGGAGTAAAGGAAAAACACACTTGTCAAATGCAAAATGTGTTCCTGAGAAAAATAATAATGTGACAAACATAAGATGTGTCAGATTCTTTCCTTTTCAGATGAATGCTATCATGGTTTCAAACAGTAGTTTTAAATTCAACATTAGAAACTGTCCCCCTGTTGTCTCCAAGTTTCTCCAAAAGAACCTCCTATACACCAACACATTCCTTACTCTCATGTACTCCATCTTCCTGTTACTTTCTAGACTGTAAGCCCATAATGGGCAGGGATTGTCTCTTTAGTGCTGTACTGTACTTTTCAAGTGCTTAGTACAGTGCTCTTTACACAGAAAGCACTCAATAAATATGACTGACTGACTGAATGAAAGGTGTATACCAAGGGTTTATACAGCCTAGACCTAGTTGAAATAGCTTCCGGAGTTACTTTAGGACCTGGACTGACTGCAGTTAGCCTCTGATGGTTTCAAAAGCCAGTCAGTTCTTCCCTTCCTGAAATAGCAGGTTGGGGACATCTGTTAAGTATACCCAAGTCCCTGCAACCCTATTGCTGCCACTATCTCTCTTCTGAAGTCTGGGAATCTTCTGAAGGAGAAGGGATCACTGGGGACTAGCCTATAGCCTCCCTACCAAAGCTGGCAAAGGAAGTTCACAGAATAAGTTCTCTCTCCTGTGACTAATCAGGTTCACTCACCTCCCCACACCTGGAGTTCTCCTACAGGCAAGCACCAATATCTGAAATCTCAAAAACATTTAATAGTGTTTTTGCAAATATTGATAATCAGGTGACATAGAAATCTGGTGTTTATATAAATATATGAAATACAGAAATCTATATGTTTCTGGGAGAGATACATCGCCTCTCTCCCATGCCCTGCTGCCCAACACAGGTGAGTTTTGACCTGTAGCAGATTGCCTTCCACTTGCTAGCCACTGCCCTTTTGAGAGTCAGAAGGATCTGGGTTTTAATTCCGCTTCACCATTTGTTGCTATGTTACCTTTTTCTTATTATTCCTTAAAGTTTAATCACTAATCATAGATTTATTCCTCAATTATGCTTCTCTTTCTTACTGGACCTGAAAGTTCCCATTACTTGTCCTCATTATGCCTCCAACAATGCTCTGAAGTATCCCCAGGATTAGCCCTGAGGCAATCTCTTTCACTGCCTGCTCTGCACACAGTAAGGGCTCAATAAATACGATTGAATGAATGAATGAATGAATGAATGTCTGTACTTGTGGCCATTGGATTTGAAAGGAGCCAGCCCACAAGACAATGACATTATTGCATCAGGACATTATATAGTGCAATGTAAGGACATCAGAGAGAAGCACTGTGGCCTAGCAGGAAGCATATGGTCTGGGAAGAAGAGGACTTGGGTACAAATCCCCGCTCCATCACTTGCTTGCTGTGTGACTTTGAACAAGTCACTAATTACTCTGTGCCTCAATTCCCTCATCTGTAAAATGGGGATTAAATGCCTGTTCTCCCTGTGAGCCCCACGTGGGACAGGTACTGTGCCCAATTTGATTATCTCATGTATCACCCAGTATCCCAGACTGAGCCCCTTCCTTCCTCTCCCCCTCGTCCCCCTCTCCATCCCCCCATCTTACCTCCTTCCCTTCCCCACAGTACCTGTATATATGTATATATGGTTGTACATATTTATTACTCTATTTATTTATTTATTTTACTTGTACATTTCTATCCTATTTATTTTATTTTTTTGGTATGTTTGGTTTTGTTCTCTGCCTCCCCCTTTTAGACTGTGAGCCCACTGTTGGGTAGGGACTGTCTCTATGTGTTGCCAATTTGTACTTCCCAAGTGCTTAGTACAGTGCTCTGCACATAGTAAGTGCTCAATAAATATGATTGATTGATTGATTGATTGATTATTTAGCAAAGTGCTTGGAACACAGTAAGCACTTAACAAATACCACAGTCATTATTATATTATCATTGGGCTATGCCACTCCTCCATCTTCACTTCAAAGCCACAGCTCAAGCCTCTCTTTCATCATTCCCTACAACCATTCATGCCCCCTTTCATCATTGCTGGGCTCTGAGACCCCACCTAGAACTCGCAGGAGGTTACTCAGGTCTCAGGCTTCAAGGAACAGGTTCAGGGAATAGGAAGCCCTCCCTCCCAGCAGCCAAATCTAATCTGCCTCTACCCTCACTCATCAGACCAACCTTCCTTATCCAGGTAGAGAGGAGAGCACCTAACCTCACCAGCCCAACTTGACCCACCAAACCATGGAACAAACGGAATCCGGCACCATCTGCCTCAGGGTCCAGACTCAAAACACTACAGCTGGGACTGGCAGCCTTTTGTCTCTGCTGCCATGGTTATGGAACCAGGAGTGAAACAGGAGCCAATAGGATCCTGCTTTGTTCAAGGAAAAGGGAAGGATTGGTACAAGTGGTCCTCAGCAGATATGATTTTCACTAGGAGGAATCCAAACCCAGCTCTGTCTGTATATATCTCACTGTCTCACTTGCACCCCTCATCCTTCTTCGGCTAAAAATTGGGATATGAAAGAGAACAGATAAGAAGTGAGATTGCTCAAGCAAGTGAGTGAGATGACCAGAGAGCTATATTTGATGTCTGCTGGTGGAAAGTCAGTCATCATGCCTATCCTCATTCTCCTTCCAACCAAGAGAATGGATTCTCTTCTCTATCTCCAGGACCTTTATCCTCTCCCTGTGGGATCTGGGATGAGGAAGGAATGAAGATGGGATCCCACAGCCAACTCTGATCTTCTGTGGCCTTTGGTCACCACATCAAAGCTTAGTCACAGCACACCATTCCTGCACCCAGCCATGACTGAGCCAGTTGAAGAGGCAGTGTTCGCTTTTAGAAGCCAGTGTCCAGGGATCAGGGATATTTCAGGCTGCCTAGACAAGGCCGAATATGCTGCTCAGTCCTGATACCAGGCTTGGCTGGAAGGATCTAGGATGGGGGCAGTAGTGACACAAGAGACTGGGCTAAATCCCAGGACAGCACCAGATTGACTGGCCAAGAACAATCCAGGAGACCTGAGCTGAACTCCAATCACAAAACCCTACATGATGTCTGACCCTCACTTGTTTCTCACTGGAGTCTCTTTCACAGAGCAGAGAATTGCAGGACAAAGAGAAGATGGCTGTTGCACCCTTCCAGTTGAGGAGTGGGCTGTTCCACCTTAGACTGTTCAGAGTAGTGGCTATGTTGGTAGTGTCAGAGTACACGAGATTAAAATCAGTGATGACTTGTGTTACATGGATCTGTGATGGCTGAGGCTGCCGCTTCAGTATGAGGTCCCTAAACCCTCTGTGTTAATCTAGCTTTAACTGGAAGTAGTTCACTCAAATATTCCAATCAAACTAATTGGTGCTCCATGCAATGTACTGTCCCACGTTCCCATCCTAGGTGGTCCATGGCTTTCTGCATCCTAATCTTGGTCCTCCATAACCCCACCTCACACAGCAATGGTTTCTGCTGCTGCTGTTGCTGTAGTGAAATGGAAAGAAAGGAGGTAGTAACTGTGCAGTGTAGAGTATAGACTTCTACCTCCCTTTCACCTCCAAGTGCCCATCCGTCTCCTCCATCCTCAGCTTTCTGAACCCCAAAACATGCTGTTCCTATCCCATCCCTGCACCAATGCAGTTCTGGCCCTCTTCTGGTTTCCCTAAGACCTCTTCTAAAGTTCCAGTGCAAAGATTTCTGAACCCTCTCGAACAGGCACTACAGACTTCATCAGAGAAGCAGCGTGGCTTAGTGGAAAGATCATGGACTTGGGAGTCAGAGGACCTGGCCTCTGTCTGCTATGTGACCTTGGGTAATCCACTTACCTTCTCTGTGCCTCAGTTACCTCATCTTTAAAACAGGGATTAAGACTGTGACCCCACGTACCTGATTACCTTGTATCTACCCCAGCACTTAGGATGGTGTACAGTGGCACGTAGTAAGTGCTTAAGAAATACCACAATTATTTTTGTTATTATCACCATTCTGGATTCCTTCCTCCTCATGGCTACATAACTTGAGGCCAAAGCAGGAGGGAGAAGAATAGGTAGCAATGGAACCTTCTCTGAGCACCCTTCTGTGTGGAGGATTCAGGAAACCTTTGGGAACAGTGATGGCTGGGTCAAAAAGGACGAGAAAAGGCTACTTAATCAATCAGCCAATCTTATCAGTCAAATTTTATAAAGCATATATTAAAAGTGCTTTGCACCTGAAAAATGATTTTTGTTCCTCTGATGTGGAACTCAAATTACTTTTGTAAGTGTTAAAGTCATAAATGATTTAGGAAACTCTCTTTAAGATATCACCAAAATTATCAGGCCACACATTTAATGCCTTTTAAATGATTATTTTTCAATTAGTTTCTATCTCCACCTTCTCTCCTAGGAAATACCTGACATCTGGGTTCAGGACACTACCTTCAGAACTGTTCAAACACTTGGGAAGTAGTGGCTGTTGGTAATCAGAGATTATGCTTGGAGGAGAGAAGAGTATGAAGATTTCTCTCTTAAACGACTGTGTTTAGCAACCTTGTTTGGCATTTTTATATTGAAACGTTGATGCTACTAATTATTATTGGATTTTTTCCCCCATTTATCACTCAATCTGCTTTTACTTTCCTTTAGACTGTGAAACAGGAACCAGAATCTAAGCTATTCATTCATTCAATCATATTTATTGAGCGCTTACTGTGTGCAGAGCACTGTACTAAGCGCTTGGGAAGTACAAGTTGGCAACATATAGAGACGGTCCCTACCCAACAATTTGCTCACAGTCTAGAAGGGGGAGACAGACAACAAAACAAAACATGTGGACAGGTGCCAAGTCATCTTGTACTTACTCTGGTGCTTAGCACATAGTAAGGACTTAATAAACTTTACTGCTTCCACTCCATCACCTGGTTCTCATTGATCGGAATGTCCTGCTCTCATGCCTGGCAGCCGTCTACCTCTGGCCCATGTCCTTCCCCTGGCCTGGAATGCCCTCCCTCCAAACATCTGCCAAACTACTCTCTTCCTCCCTTCAAAGCCCTACTGAGAGATCACCTCCTCCAGGAGGCCTTCCAAGACTGAGCTCCCTTTTTCTTCTCCTCCTACCCTCTCCATCACCCCCCGACCCCGGCCCTACCTCCTTCCCCTCCCCACAGCACTTGTATATTTTTGTACATATTTACTACTCTATTTTACTTGTACATATTTACTACATTATTTATTTTATTAATGATGTGCATATAGATATAATTCTATTTATTCTGACAGTTTTGACACCTGTCTACACCTTTTGTTTCGTTATCTGTCTCCCCCTTCTAGGCTGTGAGCCCATTGTTGGGTAGGGACCATCTCTATATGTTGCTGACATAATTCCCAAGCACTTGGTACAGTGCTCTGCACACAGTAAGCGCTCAATAAATACTATTGAATGAATGAATGAATGAATGAAGAGGCAAACCTGTAGTGAGTAGTACTCAATCAATATGAAAGGCCAACTGACTGTAGCAATGGTTTTCTTTCAAGAGACATTGCAGTTCTGCCTCTTCACACACAGTTTTACTCAAAGGCCATTGAGACTCACAAACACACACTCCAAACAGAACATTGTTTGACTTTGGCCAGATAAACTTTCTATAACACTGTGTATAAAATTCTCCTCCTGTTGTGTCCTCAGATTATACAGCAGGCCCCCATTACCACTGACATAGCTCTGCTGGGAGAGTTTTGTTTTACTGCTCATTTATTTCTTCTTTCGTCTACTCATTTATTTTCCTGGCTGTGGATCTTAGTCTACTCATTTGTCTAAGTAAGCATTGTCCTTGGCTGTTACATTTTGCCATCTTTTTTACTGTTTTTAACTCTCTGGTCACTTGGAATGATGATTTTGGTGCAAGACTACAGCATACATTTTATACTCCATGAGCTGTTTTACAGTTGGTGGGCCTATAAAATGAGTCTCTGCATGATTAAGAATGAAACTTATCCAGATAATGATAACCCTATAGTCATTCATTCAATTGTATTTATTAAGCACTTACTGTGTGCAGAGCACTGTACTAAGCACTTGGGAAGTACAAATTGGCAACATATAGAGATGGTCCCTACCCAACAACGGGCTCACAGATAGAAGGGGGACACAGATAACAAAAACAAAACATGTAGACAGGTGTCAAAATCATCAGAATCATATAGAATTAAAGCTATATGCACATCATCAACAAAATAAATAGAGCAGTAAATATGTACAAGTAAAATGAAGAGTAATAAATCTGTAGAAATATATAGAAGTGCTGTGGGGAGGGGAAGGAGGTAGGGCGGGGGATGGGGAGGAGAGGAAAAAGGGGGCTCAGTCTGGGAAGGCCTCTTGGAGGAGGTGAGCTCTCAGCAGGGCTTTGGAGGGAGGAAGAGGGCTAGCTTGGCAGATGTCTGGAGGTAGGGCATTCCAGGCCAGGGGGCCGAGGGTCAACAGTGGGACAGGCGAGAATGAGGTACAGTGAAGAGGTTAGCGGTAGAGGAGCGGAGGGTGCGGGCTGGGCTGGAGAACGAGAGAAGGAAGGTGAGGTAGGAGGGGGTGAGGTGATGGACAGCCTTGAAGCCAAGACAGGAGTTTCTTGCTTGATTCGTAGGTTGACAGGCAGCCACTGAAGATTTTTGAAGAGGGAAGTAACATGCCCAAAGCGTTTCTGCACAAAGATGATCCGGGCAGCAGAGTGAAGTACAGACTGAAGTGGGGAGAGACAGGAGGATGGGAGATCAGAGAGGAGGCTGATGCAGTAATCCAGTCGGCATAGGATGAGAGACTGAACCAGCGACGTAGCGGTTTGGATGGAGAGGAAAGGGCAGATCTTGGCTATGTTGTGGAGGTGAGACCGGCTGGTTTTGGTGATGGATTGGATGTGTGGGGTGAATGAGAGATTGGAATTGAGGATGACACCAAGGTTGCAGGCTTATGAGATGGGAAGGATGGTAGGGCCGTCTACAGTGATGGGAAAGTCAGGGAGAGGGCAGGGTTTGGGAGGGAAGGTTTGGAGTTCAGTATTGGACATATTGAGTTTTAGATGATGGGCAGACATCCAGATGGAGATGTCCTGAAGGCAAGAGGCAATCTGAGCCTGAAGGGAAGGAGAGAGAGCAGGGGCAGAGATGTAGATTTGGGTGTCATCAGCTTAGAGATGATAGTTGAAGCCGTGGGAGAGAAGACTTCACCAAAGGAGTGAGTGTAGATAGAGAACAGAAGGGGACCAAGAACTGACCCTTGAGGAACCCCTACACTAAGGGGATGGGAGGGGGAGGAGGAGCCTACAAAGGAGACTGAGAATGAACCGCCAGAGAGATAAGAGGGGAACCAGGAGAGGATGGAGTCAATGAAGCCAAGGTTGGATAGCATGTTGAGGAGAAAGGGGGTGGTCCACAGTGTTGAAGGCCCTGAGAGGTCGAGGAGGATTAGGATAGAGTAGGAGCCATTGGATTTGGCAAGAAGGAGGTCATTGGTGACCCTTGAGAGGGCAGTTTTGGTGGAGTGTAGGGGATGGAAGCCAGATTGGAGGGGGTTAAGGAGAGAGTTGACCTTGATTAATTTGAGGCAGCGGGTGTAAACGACTCGTTCTAGGAGTTTGGAAAGTAATGGTAGGAGGAAGATAGGGTGATAACTAGAAGGGGAGGTGGGGTCAAGAAAGGGTTTTTTTAGGTTGGGGGAGACGTGGGCATGTTTGAAGGCAGAGGGGAAGGAACCAGTGGTGAGTGAGAGGTTGAAGATGAAAGTTAAGGAGGGGAGGAGGGAAGGGGTGAGAGATTTCATAAAATGAGAGGGAATGGGGTCTGAAGCATAGGTGGATGGAGTAGCACTCGAGAGGAGGGAGGAGATCTCTTCTGAAGACACTGCTGGGAAGGATGGGAGAGTAGTGGAGAGGGTTGAGAGCTGGGGGGCAGGTGTTGGAGAAGGGGGAGGAGTGACTTTGGGGAGCTCAGACCTAATGGAGTTAATTTTACTTATGAAGTAGGAGGCCAGATCATTGGGGGTGAGGGAGTGGAGGGGGGGGGGAACCAGGGGGCCTGAGAAGGGAGTTAAATGTACCGAAGAGCTGACAGTGATGATGGCATGGGTGTCAATAAGGGAGGAGAAATAGTTTTGCCTGGCAGAGGAGAGGGCAGAGTTAAGGCAGGAAAGGATAAACTTGAAGTAAACTTCAACCCCAGTGAAACAAAGATGAATGGAACATTAAAGAATTTCTGTGAAATACACATCTCTTGCCTCTAAAGAAAATTCTTCATTTTACCCTTATTGATTACTAGTAAGAAGTCAGTCGACAGACAAAATATCTTGTTATTTATTGCAAGAATATTGAAGTTGTATTAAAGCATTTTCTTCATATTAACAGTCAAAGATCCTTCCTCCCAGTTACACTAGCCCTAGCCTCCACTCCACCATTACCATCTTACAGCTTATCTCCACAGACCAGAGTCCATAGCCATCGATACTGCAAGTATGCTTAAAATTTATAATCTCTTCACCTCCTCCAGTTCTCCCAAGCTGTTATGCCCCATGTAAACCCCTTACCTTCTTTTAAACACAAATCCATACCCTCAAATCCATATCCATGGATCTCAGCTCCCTTGTACCCCTGTCAATTCACCAATTTCAAACTGCAACATTTCACAGTATGCTTCATCCCCTCGTGTGCAGCAGAACATTGTTGGCAGAAATCCACACATCAGGCCAATCATCCATTGCAAACTTATATTCACCAGGTATAACTCTGTCCTTTCCTCTGCCCAACAATACTTCTCATGCATTGACTTATGCCTATTAATATTTGATCTCCTCCATAAGCACTGAAACCATCAGGCATGAACTCCCTGAAGTCTCCTCTGCCTCTCTCCAATTTCAACCCCTCTCCATTCCTTCACTGACACTCTCATTCTTCCCTGTCATCTCTGAAGAGGAAATCACAAATCTTCATTTGAAATCTACTGCCTCTGATCCCAATTTCCCTTGTCCTCTCCCTTCCTCACTCTTAGATGAGATTAGGGTACATTGAACAAGTTGAAGGGTATATTGAACAAGTTGATGCTAGAGTAGCAAAGTGCGCTGGTTGGGCTATAATAGGAGATCAGTGAGGTAAGGTAGGAGGGGGCAAGCTGATTGAGTGTTTTAAAGCCGATGGCGAGGAGTTTCTGTTTGATGTGGAGGTGGAAGAGCATCCTTTGGAGGTTCTGGAGGAGTGGACAGCTGTGGACTTTTGTTTTTTGAAAAATGATCTGTGCAGCAGAATGAAGTATGGACTGGAGTGAAAGAGACGGGGAAGCAAGGAGGGTGGCAAGAATGGTGATGTAATAGTCAAAGCAGGATAGGATAGTTGCTTGAATCAGGATAGTATAAGTTTGGTTGTAGTGGTTAGGACTGGTTTTAATGAAGTTGTGAAGGTAGAACCGACAGGATTTGGTGGCTGATTGAATATGTGAATTGTATGAGAGAGACGAGTCGAGAACAGTGGGAGGTTACGGGTTGCCACTGGAGATTTTTGAGGAGGGGAGTGACATGCCCAGAGTGTTTCTGTACAAAGATAATCCAGGCAGAAGAGTGAAGTATAGAATGAAGCGGAGAGAGACAGGAGGATGGGAGATCAGAAAGGAGTCTGATGCAGAAATCCAGTCAGTACAGAATGAGAGACTGAACCAGCAAGGTAGCAGTTTGGATGGAAAGGAAAGGGCAGATCTTGGTGAAGTTGTGGAGGTGAGACCAGCAGGCTTTGGTGATGGATTGGATGTGAGGGGTGAATGAGAGAGTGGAGTCAAGGCCAAGGTTGCAGGCTTGTGAGACGGGAAGGATGGTAGTGCCGTCTACAGTGACAAGAAAGTCAGGGAGAGGACAGGGTTTGGGAGGGAAGATAAGGAGCTCAGTCTTGGACAGTTGAGTTTAAGTTGGTGGGTAAACATTCAGGTAGAAATGTCCTGAAGGCAGGAGGAGATATGAGCCTAGAGGGAGGGAGACAGAACAGGGGAGGAGATGTAGATTTGGGTGTCATCAGCATAGAAATGATAGTTGAAGCTGTGGAAGCGAATGAGTTCACCAAGGGAGTGAGGCTGAGAATGAACAGCCAGAGACATAAGAGGAGAACCAGGAGAGGATGGAGTCTGTGAAGCCGAGGTTGGATAGTGTGTTGAGGAGAAGGGGATGATCCACAGTGTCAAATCTATCTCACCACTGATCCCTTGCCTACGTCCTGCTTCTAGCCTGGAGCGCCCTCCCTCCTCATATCCAGCAGACAATTACTCTCCCCATCTTCAAAGCCTTATTGAGGTCACATCTCCTCCAAGAGGCCTTCCCTAAGACCCCCTTTCTTCTTCTCCCACTCCCTTCTGTGTCACCCTGACTTTCTCCGTTTGTTCAACCACCCTTCCAGCCCCACAGCACTTATGTACATAACTGTAATGTATTTACATTAATATCTATCTCCACCCCTCAAAATTGTGAGCTCGTTGTGGATAGGGAATGTGTCTGTTTATTGTTGTATTGTACTCTCCCAAGCACCTAGTACAGTGCTCTACACACAGTAAGCACTCAATAAATATGACTGAATGAATGAGTGGGTGGGAGGAGGAGCCTGTAAAAGAGACTGAGGATGAGCAGAGAGATAGGAAGAAAACCAGGAAAGGACAATGTCAGTTGACTAGGGGGGTTGACCACAGTGTTGAAGGCAGCAGAAAGGTCTAGAAGAAATAAGGATGGAGTAGATAGAGGTCATTGGATTTCACAAGAAGAAGGTCATTGGTGACCTTAGAGAGGCTGTTTCTGTAGAGTGAAGTGGGCGGAAACCAGATTGGAGGGGATCAAGGAGAGAGTTCAAGGAGAGGAAGTAAAGACAACTGGTGTAGACACCTAACTTTCTCAAGGAGTTTGTAGAGGAATGGTAGGAGGGAGCTGGGACAATAATGGGAGGGAGCCATGGATCAAGGGAGATTTTTTTTGTGTTTTTTTTTAGGAAAAGGAAGTCCTGAACATGTGTTGGCTACAGTAGCAGTGACAGATTTTAATTGTCATCTCCTCTAACTGCATAGGGAGGCTAAGAAGTAGCTGGTCAGCAGTGGCAGGCAAGGAAGCAAAAGTCCCAGTCATGGCAAACAGCAAGACATATAGCAAGTTCTCAGTGGATACCATCATTATTATGGAGGGTGCCATTGTGCCATTTGAAGCTAACTAAACTAATTAGGGTACTGTGAAAACAATTCTGCTTTATGGACAATAATTCTACTCACTATACCTCTCATAGAGAAGCAGCAAGGCTAGAGAAGCAGCGTGGCTCAGTGGAAAGAGCACGGGCTTTGGAGTCAGAGGTCATGGGTTCAAATCTCAGCTCCACCAATTGTCAGCTGTGTGACTTTGGGCAAGTCACTTAACTTCTCTTTGCCTCAGTTACCTCAACTGTAAAATGGGGATTAAGACTGTGAGCCCCCTGTGGGACAACCTGATCACTTTGTAACCTCCCCAGTGCTTAGAACAGTGCTTTGCACATAGTAAGCACTTAATAAATGTCATCATTATTATTATTATCTATCTTGCCACTGACCCTTTGACTGGGACTCTCTGTGGCCTGAAATCCCCTTCTCCCCCATGTATACCAGACCACCACTTACCGCACCTTCAAAGTTGTAGTAAGGTCGTGTGATGATGATGAGTGTTAAGTGCTTACTTGCCCCGTCACACAGCTGACAAGTGGCGGAGGCAGAATTAGAACTCATGACCTCTGACTCCCAAGCCCGGGTCTTTGTCACTAAATCACACTGCTGACATATCTTCTCCAAGAGGACTTCCCCGATTAAAACCTTCTTTTCCCCAAATTCCCTCACCCTCTACATATGACAGACCACCAATCTCCAGACCTTCAAAACCTTATTGAAATCACTTTCCCTTCCAAGAACCCGCACGGTCTAGTAGATAGAGCCTGGTAGGCAGTGGACATGAATTCTAATCCTGACTCTGCCACTTGTCTGCTGTGTGACCTTGGGCAAGTAACTTAACTTCTCTGTGCCTCAGTTACCTCATCTGTAAAGTGGGGATTAATATTGGGAGTCCAATGTGAGATATAGATTGTGCCCAATTGTTTAGTATTGTGACTGGCACATCATAAGTGATTTACATGCCATAAAAAGTCTGTTTCTGACTAATCCTCTATTTCCCCAGCTCCTGCTCCCTACTGCATCAACTGTGCATTTAGAGCTGTACCTCTTTAGCACTTGATGGATATTCATCTCATCCTCAGCCCCACAGCGCTTATGTACGCATCTGCAATTTATTTTAATGTCTGTTTCCTCTTCTAGGCTGTAAGGTCTTGTTGACCAGGGAACAAGTCTACCAACTCTTTTTTGTTTTGTTTTTTAGTATTTGTTAAGCACTTACTAGGTCTATGTGCCAGGTACTATACTAAGTGCTGGGGTAGATACAAGATAATCAAGAGAAGCAGCATGGCTCAGTGGAAACAGCAAGGGCTTTGGAGTCAGAGGTCATGGGTTCAAATCCCGCTTCTGTCAATTGCCAGCTGTGTGACTTTGGGCAAGACACTTAACTTCTCTGTGCCTCAGTTACCTCATCTGTAAAATGGGGATTAAGACTGTGAGGCCCCCCTTTTGGGACAACCTGATCACCTTGTAACCTTCCCAGTGCTTAGAACAGTGCTTTGCACATAGTAAGCGCTTAATAAATGCTATCATCATTATTATTAAATTGGAAACAGTCCCTGTCCCACCTGGGGCTCACAGCTTTAATACCTATTTTACAGATGAGGTAACGTGCCCATGGTCACACAGCAGACAAGTGGCATAGCTGGGATTAAAATCCACGAACTCTGACGTTCAGGCCCATGTTCTTGCCACAAGGCCAAGCTGCTTCTACAATCCTGTGGTATTTTAGTCTCCAAGCATTTAGTACAAGTGCTCTGCACATAGTCAGTGCTTAATAAATGCCACTGACTGATAGATTATTAGGCGTCAAATTACACATGTCTATAGAAAACACTGGAAAGAAGCTGTGCCATATATAGAAGCACATTCTGAAATTGTGATTTCTCTGTATTAAGACTAATAGTTACTATTAAATAGTATTGAGAAATGGTAATTTGCAAGCCCCTTAGGCGGGAACCACATATACCTACTCTATTGTTGTATTCTCACAAGTGCTTTATGCAGTTCTCTACACACTTCTATTTTATTGCCCAAGGCTGCCACATTAGTTGGGTTCTTTTTCTATGTTAGATGTGTGGAAGTGACCGTTCTGTTTTACCACTGTAGATGTTCACAATGAAATAAAAAACAGATTTCTAATGGATAAATAATATTTTTGAGCAAAGAATAATTTGAACAGAACTCAATGTTCATCATTTTTATAAGGAAATAAAACTTTTGGATGAAATATCAATAGATTTCTATCTATTGAGTCATACATCAACTTAAAAATGTAAGATGTCACAAATATTGTTGGAAATGTCTTTATATTCCTTGAAATATTAAATTTATGCTGCATAGCATTTCATTGCCCTCATTTAAAGGAATCCTTAAAAAGTCTCCTAGAAATATGAATTTTTCTCCTTGACTGAATTCAACCCTAGCTACTTATGAGGAACAATCAAGACGCATTGTTATGAATTTCATATTGTTGACAGTTTAAGAGGAAAACAGTGTAAATATCCTGAATCATCAAAGTTTTTTTCAGCCAATTGTGAGCTAGGATTCTATTCTTTAACATCAAAAATTGAAGTGGCAGAACATACATTAATCAGAAAACTAGATCCTGTGCACATATTTGTTGTGTGTGCACATTTATTGTATCTGATCTATTGGTGTTTGCTGAGGAAGGCTATGGAAATAAAAAGTATTTGTAGAAATTACCCAGTGTCAATAAACTACTTGATAGACTGCATATTTAGAGAGAGAAAATATAAATATATTAAAGTTTAATGTAAAACTTTTAGAATCACCAAGTTTTATTTCAGGTCTTCCTCAACTGAGGAGAATTCAGATACACACAAAGATTCAGATAAACACAAAATCTGATTTAGTAACTTTGGGACCTTAGTCCTTGAGTTAAACAATTTGTGAGTCAGCTTTTGTTACATATTATGTTGATAATATTTTATTAGGAAATACCTAGAGAAAGTAAAATTGAATCTTGTATTAATTGGGGATATGAATTAAACTAGTGAATATTTATTGATTCAAGTGTTGGAAGTTAACAAAAATTAAATTACCAATTAATATGAATCTTTTGTACTCTTTATTTACTTGTTATAACATTGTTACAGTATCCAGATATTTCATTTTTTAATTCATGTTTACCTCTGCCTCTTTAGACCTTTTTTTCTATTCATCTTCAAAGTCCTACTAAAATCATATTCTTCAGGATGCTTTCCCTAATTAAATCTATCATCTACCCATATTATTTCCCTCCCTACTATATCACTAATGCACTTCAATACTCACTCCCTTAACCCCACTCACTCCCCCTACCACCCTTTGCTCATATCTTTAAGTTTGGGTGTAGCTTCCTACCTGAAATGTATTTAAATGTCTCTCTCCCCCACTAGATTGTAAGCTTTTTGAGGGACTGTACCAGAGACTGTTACACCTGATTAACTTGTATTTACCCCAGAGCTTAGTACAGTGTCCGGCACAGAGTAAGCACTAAACAAATACCATACAAAAATAGGAGGAAATTCTGCATAAAAGCTTTAGAACAGGTGGTCTTAGATTGTCATATCTGGAATAATACTAGCTGCAGAATATAACTATTTTGAACAGTGATAATCAGTGATCACACTGTCATTTGGTTTGCACTCTCACAGCTGAATCTAGCTTTGTATTAACATTCAGGAATGCCGTGTTTTGTTAAGTTATATATAATCTAATTTAATTTTGGTTGTGGTGTGCATGCCAGCATTAGAAGTGAAAATGGTGCTTGGCACTATTGGTCACAAATATAGAAGAGCACCAAGTAAGTTTTTTGTAGACATATGACATGGAAGGAATTGTCAATAATGAATCAACCTTATCAGTAATATCTACATACCTAAAATACCTCATTGACAGTAGTATCATCTTCAAATCTAAAGCTATAGCCATGAAGATTGTTAAAGCTCCTGGATATTATGGTAAGCCAACTGAAATATGCAAATAGAGAAAAGATGTTCTGCTAATGTACCTTCACAGGATCTCTTCCCCAGTGCTGAGGAAATACCTGAGAAAATTTCAAAGATACTCCCCTTGATGCTATATTCAAGAGAATATATAGGGAACTGACTATTGACACTATCCAGGGACTACTTTCCATGACCGCCCATTGTGGGGGAACCGATGAGGGAACTGAGGCTCAGAGAGGTTGGGTGACTTGCCCAAGGTCACACAGCAGACTTGTGGTGGAGCTGGGATTCGAACCCATGACCTCTGACTCCAAAGCCCGGGCTCTTTCCACTGAGCCACGCTGCTTCTAGATGTTGCCAACTTGGATGTCCCAAGCGCTTGGAACAGTGCTTTGCACATAGTGAGCACTTAACAAATGCCATCATTATTATTATTATTATCTAGCGTTACTTCTATTTATTCTGATGACTTGACACCTGTCCACAGGTTTTGTTTTGCTGTCTGTCTGTATATATGTTTGTACATATTTATTACTCTATTTATTTTACTTGTACATATCTATTCTATTTATTTTATTTTATTAATAGGTTTGGTTTTGTTCTCCGTCTCCCCCTTCTAGACTGTGCGCCCACTGTTAGGTAGGGACCGTCTCTATATGTTGCCAACTTGGACTTCCCAAGTGCTTAGTACAGTGCTCTGCACACAGTAAGTGCTCAATAAATACGATTGATTGATTGATTGATTACTGGCAAGATCTGATCCCAGATAAAATTGCAGCTTCAGATCAGAGCAGGGCAGACTGTAGATGATTTTTGATCACATCAGGTGCAATAAAGAGATACACAATAGGTTTGTGACTTACTAATGAATGAATGACAAAGATATGAATGAGGCACTTCCTAAGAGCTTGGGAAATTAAAATACTAGTGAGTTGGTAGACATGATTCCTACCCACAAGCATCCAACAATCAAGAGGGGGAGACAGACATTAAAATAAATCACTGATGGGGGAAGGGCAGAGTATAATGATATGAACAAAAGTGCTGTGGGGGCAGGGGTAGGATGAGTATCAAAGTGCTTAAGGTACACAGAGGAGAGGGCTCTCCACCACAGTAAATGATCTACCACTGACTGAGGAACTTACAGTCTATGGAAGGAGCGACTCCCTATGGCAAAAGAAAGGCTTTGAGGATACCTTTATCGTTTGGATTTTTCCATTTAAAATATTGTATTGTTTCTCTTGCCTCCCTAGGGTTCTGGCTCTGTGGCAGAGAGGTGAGCCCTGAGTCGCTTCCACAGTGGAGCCGGCACCAATCCCTGCTCCCAGTCTGCCATCTGACACTGTCATTCCCACCACTCCATTGCTACAGAGCCTCCACAGAAGTTTTGCTGCTGCAAGGCATCCTCAAGCTGATGCAGCAGTTTCATTCACTCCCTCTCTTCTTCCCTGCTTCATCTCTGTGGCTCAGGGTGGGCTCCATGGTGCAGAGGAGCTCCATGCCGCTTCATCACCCCACAGTCTGAGATGAGCTTGGTGTCACGAGCCCCCAGTTTGTAGCAACCAGGACCTTCCTAAACCAGGGGAACCTCAGTGACATATAGTAGTGTTCAAACCACACCTCTGATCACCGAGGTTACTGTGGAAAGTTTTTTATTTAGTTTTACCAGCATGCAAGGGAGTGACATATACACACACTCACTCACTCCACTAAGGGTCCAATACCAGTCATTCATTCATTCATTCAATTGTATTTATTGAGCACTTACTGTGTGCAGAGCACTGTACTAAGCACTTGGGAAGTGCAAGTTGGCAACATATAGAGAGGGTCCCTACCCAACAATGGGCTCACAGTCTAGAAGGGGGAGAGACAGAGAACAAAACAAAACATATTAACAAAATAAAATAAATAGAATAAATATGTACAAATAAAATAGAGTAATAAATACGTACAAACATATATACATATATACAGGTGCTGTGGGGAGGGGAAGGAGGTAAGGTGGGGGGGATGGGGAGGGGGTGGAGGGGAAGAGAAAGGAGGGGGCTCAGTCTGGGAAGGCCTCCTGGAGGAGGTGAGCTCTCAGTAGGGCTGTGAAGGGAGGAAGAGAGCCAGCTTGGCAGATGTGCGGAGGGAGGGCATTCCAGACCAGGAGGATGACATAGGCCGGGGGTCGATGGAGGGACAGGCAAGAATGAAGCACGGTGAGGAGATTAGTGGCAGAGGAGTGGAGGGTGCAGGATGGGCTGTAGAAGGAGAGAAGGGAGGTGAGGTAGGAGGGGGCGAGGTGACGGAGAGCCTGGAAGCCGAGTGTGAGGAGCTTTTGCCTGATGCATAGGATGATTGGTAGCCACTGGAGATTTTTGAGGAGGGGAATAACATGCCCAGAGCATTTCTGGACAAAGACAATCCGGGCAGTGGCGTGAAGTATGGATTGAAGTGGGGAGAGACAGGAGGATAGGAGATCAGAGAGGAGGCTGATACAGTAATCCAGACGGGATAGGGTGAGAGCTTGAACAAGTAGGATAGTGGTTTGGATGGAGAGGAAAGGGCGGATCTTGGCAATGTTGCGGAGCTGAGACCGGCAGGTTTTGGTGATGACTTGGATGTGAGGGGTGAACGAGAGAGCGGAGTCGAGGATGACACCAAGATTGCTGGCTTGTGAGAGGGGAAGGATGGTAGAGCCGTCGACAGTGATGGGAAAGTCAGGGAGAGGGCAGGGTTTGGGAGGGAAGACAAGGAGTTCAGTCTTGGACATGTTGAGTTTTAGGTGGTGGGCAGACATCCAGATGGATATATCCTGAAAGCAGGAGGAGATGCAAGCCTGGAGGGAGGGAGAGAGAGCAGGGGCAGGGATGTAAATTTAGATGTAGATTTGAGTGTCACACACACCCACTCGCTCCACTCCACCAAGAGTAAAAGAAGCCCATTCTGCCAATGCTTCTTTCTGCTTCCAAGTGCTGCTCTCCTGCTGCTTGTTTCTCTCTGCATTTCAGTGTGTCCCTGTGCTGCCTCCAGGTAAACCCCTGTGTGCATTGCAAAGTCTCTTCCTTGTTGTTGTTCACGGGATCACGAACAGTTATTAAAAAGGCAGCTTGTTGTGGGCTCACCACACTTGGTGGTGCTGAGACACTCTGAGCTGTCTCATCCTCCCCATGGTCTGGGATTAGCTCCCTGGTGTAGAAGGGCTCTGAGCTGTTTCATCATTCTGACAGTCCAGGATGAGTTCTATGGTGTGGAGAAGGGCTTCAAGCTACTTTTATTGCGAATCTAACTCCAACTCCCTCATTCCCCTATCCCCCATCACCTATGGCACACCACAAGGATTCACCCTTGGAACTGCTGCCACTGAGGAGCACTTCTACAGTGCCCTGGTGCCTCTGTGCAGTAATTTCCACCTGGCCACTCCAGTTCCACTGTTAGACTGGCTCCAGCAGCCCAAGACCACTGATCCACACACACACACACACACACACACACACACACACACACACACACACACACACACACACACACACACCCCTTTCTGAAGTGCAGTCCCCAGTTTCATCTGGGGCTGCTGTCACCATCGTGTTTAGCCCCTGTCAAAGCTTGGGATTGATCCTACCGTCCCATGTTTCCCCAACACCATTGTATTTTGAGAGTGTTCTCCCCACCTTCAGAGTACGTGGTTCCAAGATGGCAGATCTGGTTACAATAATAATAATAATAACGGTATTTGTTAAGTGCTTACTGTGTGCCAAGCGCTGTTCTAAATGCTGGGGTACATGCAAGGTAATTGGGTTGTCCCATGTGGGGCTCACAGTCTTAATCCCCATTTCACAGACGGGGTAAGTGAGGCACAGGAAGTTAAGTGGCTTGCTCAAGGCCACACAGCAGATAAGTGGCAGAGCTGGGATTAGACCCTATATCCTGACTCCCAAACTCATGCACATTCCACTAAGCCACACTACTTCTCTATGAAGTTGATATCAACAGGAACATTGGAGAAGGGAGTAAGAGTAATGAAAGGGTGCCATCTGAGACCAAGCAGTGTCGACTTTCCTACTGAATCAGCAATGAGAAACTGCAGAATCCAATTAACAGAACACTGACTACGAATGGTCTGCGCCAGTGGGTTAATCTGGAGAGCTACCGAAAGCTGACTGTATCAGGTAGGAGTGGGTTTATAATAATGATGGCCTTTGTTAAGTGCTTACTATGTGCAAAGCACTGTTTTAAGCTCTGGGGAGGTTACATGGTGATCACGTTGTCCCACATGGGGCTCACAGTCTTGATCCCCATTTTACAGATGAGGTAACTGAGGCTCAGAGAAGTGAAGTGACTTGCCCAAGGTCACACAGCAGACATGTGGGGGAGCCGGGATTAGAACCTATGACCTCTGACTCCGAAGCCTGTGCTCTTTCCACTGAGCCACGCTGCTTCTCTATTTATGCAAATAGATGGTCGTAAGCGGCCCAGACTCAATACTTGGACTAGTGGCCTTGTCCTGAGACCTTCTGAGAGTAGGAATGGGATAGAAGGTGCCTAACTTGGAATGAGCTGTTGTGTCTTTATTATCTATGCTACATCTCTCTGGGACTGGTAGCATCATTCATTCATTCATTCATTTGTATTTTGTGGCTTAGTGGAAAGAGCACGGGCTTGGGAGTCAGAGGTCTTGGGTTCTAATCCCAGATCCACCACTTGTCAACTGTGTGACCTTGGGCAAGTCACTTAACTTCTCTGTGCCTCAGTTACCTCATCTGTAAAATGGGGGTGAAGACTGTGAGCCCTACATGGGGCAACCTGATTACCTTGTATCTACCCCAGCGCTTAGAACAGTGCTCGGCACATAGTAAGCGCTTAACAAATACCAACATTATTATTATTATTATTGAGATCTTACTGTGTGCAGAACACTGTGCTGAGCCCTTGGAAGAGTACAATGCAACATTAAACGGACACATTCCTTGTCCACAAAGAGCTTACAGTCTAGAGATATGCCCCACAAATCACCCTTCTCTGATTGGTGGACTAATCTGCCCTGTTGAGTGCTCATTTCACTTAGGCCTGATCTTACTCGTGGGAATATCTGCTTGTTGAGTCCTCTGGAACTGCACCCAGGAGAGTGAGTATGGTAATAATAATAATAATAATAATAATAATAATAATGGCATTTGTTAAGCACTTACTATGCGCAAAACACTGTTCTAAGCACTGGGGGGGATACAAGGTGAGCAGGTTGACCCACGTGGGGCTCCCAGTCTTCATCTTCATTTTACAGATGAGGTAACTGAGGCTCCAAGAAGTTAAGTGACTTGCCCAAGGTCACAAAGCAGACATGTGGTGGAGCCGGGATTCGAACCCATGACCTCTGACTCCAAAGCCCGTGCTCTTTCCATTAGGCTATGCTCCTCCTCAGCACTTAATAATCTTGCTTCTCATGGCGGCAGGCACTCTCATTTTCCGGGAATATTGACACCAGGTCCACTCTCTTTCCAGAGCAAAAAGAAAGAATTCTGGCAAAAAGGATATCAGAAACTTTGGGAAATGCAGTGGAAAGGATCAGTTTGGATGCAGTCATTGTAATATGAAGCAGAAAAGGAAGAAAGCTTGGCAGAGGTTAAATTTCTGGTGAAGTTCAATAATGAACTGCAAACAAGTGGAAGGGAAAGCAGAAAAGCAGAAAATCTCCTCCAATCCCTGAGGGTTTGAGTCATTTGTGAGGCACAAATGAGGAGGAGTATGAAACCCATAGATTTCTTCCTTGTTTGGGGAGATGACCAGTTAGAATCCAATCATTCAGCTCAAGGAATATTGGGGGTAAATGGGTGGTCTCCAGGGAGGCAGGAAGAGCGGTCTCACCCAGAGGGAGCCTAGGATAGATTTCCTGGTAATGTTGCTCCTGCTTTCCTATGAATACCTGTGAAAAATCTGGACAGACTCCTGATCAACCCTGTTGCCTTACCCCATCCCATCACCAAATTAGGAGTCTTGAGAAAGGGAATAGTCATTTTGTAAAGTCTCTCCAATTCCTATGACTACTTAATTCATACCCCTAAAGCCCACTTATGTGTTGTACCTTGATCTCATCTATCTCGCCCCCGATTTCTCACCCAAATAATAATGATAATAATAATGATGGCATTTATTAAGCATTTACTATGTGCAAAGCACTGTTCTAAGCGCTGGGATTACAAAGTGATCAGGTTGTCCCACGGGGGGCTCACAGTCTTCATCCCCATTTGACAGAGGAGGGAACTGAGGCACAGAGAAGTTAAGTGACTTGCCCGAAGTCACACAGCTGACAATTGGCAGAGCTGGGATTTGAACCCATGACCTTTGACTCCAAAGCCCAGGCTCTTTCCACTGAGCCATGCTGCTTCTATTAGCCACACTGCTTCTCTTCCAAATCTGCCTGGAATGCCTACCCTCTTCATAGCCAACAGATGATCACTCTCCCAACCTTCAAAGCTTTATTTCATTCATTCATTCATTCAATCATATTTATTGAGCGCTTACTATGTACTGTGTGTACTAAGCACTTGGGAAGTACAAGTTGGCAAACATATAGAGACAGTTCCTACCCAACAACGGTTAGAGCACATCTTCTCCAAGAGACCTTCCCCAGCTAGGCCTTCATTTCCTCTTCTCCCATCTTCCTAATATGTCACTCTTGCAATTGATTTTGCACCCTTTATTTGCCTGCTCCCTTGGCCCAACAGAACGTATGTACATATAAATAATATATTTATATTAATGTCTGTATTCCCTTCTGGACTGTAAACTCATTGTGGGCAGGGAACATTTCTGTCAACTCATACTGTATCTACCAAGTGCTTAGTACAGTCCCCTTCAAACGTTAAGTGCTCAATAAATATGATTGACTTCTAAACCAACTAGTCTTGGGGAATTTGCCAAAAACAAGAGGAATTCTGTTCAAACAGCCAGATTTGCTTCATGATACCCAAGAGACGTAGTCTATGGTAACTACTGAACAAGTTTGCTTTCCTTTAAAAGTTTATCAAAATCCTAAGATTAGCCACAGTACTGTGGTTGACTGTGTCAGTACTGGAGAGGCTTTGTCTGATCGTTTTCTCATCCTCGGTAGAATGAACAGGCCTGCAAGTGACTGAACAGTCTTGTTTATTCTATTCTTTACACTCATACTCAGAAACAAATCAGGCTATCTGGAGTGCCATATGACTCTAAACCTCAGAGATATTCTTTTAACTCAACTTAACTGTGAACATTATAAAAAGCACCTGAATTACTCATACAGTTGCAGCTATCATCTGTTCAGTTTCTCAGTGTCATTTCTGCCACTTAGCAGCAGGAGCTTCTGTCTTCTGGAGTCCTAGTCACTGGACCCTGAATCCTTCCATATATCCTAACTCTCACTGAGAATCATCTCTGATTCCTCCCTATGCTCTGTGACCTTGCAGAGACACAGCTCTGAGTCTTCGATGTGTCCTACTTTTTCAAGGACACGGCTTCAAACATCTCACCTCAAAGTGGATAAGGACCAATTCCCTAACTCCCTGCCCCCCCACTTCCCAATCTTTGTCTCTGATTACTGCATCAGCCACCTTGTTGACCTCCCTGCTTCCTGTCTCTCCCCATTCCAGTCAATATTTCATTCTGCTGCCCAGATCATTTTTCTACAAAAATGTTCAGTAGTCCATGTTTCCTCACTCTTCAAGAACTTCCAATGGTTTCCCACCTACCTCTGCATCAAACATATCTCCTTACCATAGGCTTTAAAGTACTCAATCACCTTGCCCCCTCCTACCTTACCTCCTTGATTTCCTACTTCAATTAAGCCTGTACATTTTGCTCCTCTAAAGCCAACCTACTCACTCTTGCCCCCAGCCCCTCACTAACATCCTACCTCTGGCCTGGAACTCCCTGCCTCTTCATATCCAACAGACAGTCAATCTCTCCACCTTCAAAGCCTTATTAAAACACATCTTCTCCAAGAGGCCTTCCCCAACTAAGCCCTCATTTCTCCTCATTTCCCATTCCCTTTTGCATCACACTTGTATTTGGATTTTCAACCCCTATTCATCCTTCCCTCAGCTCCATAGCACTTCTGTACATATCCATAATGCATTTATTTAAATTAATGCTTGTGTCCCCCTATATGAACAAAGATAATTAATATTGAAATGCATAGATGCAGTGGGATTTCTCTCAACTTTGTCCTATGATCAATTATATTTAAATATAAATTGGATTCTAATCCCGGTTCTGCCTTTTGTCTGCTGTGTGACCTTGGACTGTAACTTAACTTCTCTGTGACTCACTTACCTCATCTGTTAAATGGGGATTAAGACAGTGTGGCTCAGTGGAAAGAGCATGGGCTTTGAAGTCAGAGGTCATGGGTTCAAATCCCGGCTCTGCAAATTTTCAGCTGTGTGACTTTGGACAAGTCACTTAACTTCTCTGTGCCTCAGTTACCTCGTCTGTAAAATGGGGATTAAGACTGTGAGCCCCCATGAGACAGCCTGATCACCTTATAACTTCCCCAGCACTTAGATCAGTGCTTTGCACATAGTAAGCGCTTAATAAATGCCATTATTATTATTATTATTAAGACTGTGAGCCCCATGTTAGACATGGACTGTATCCAACTTGATTACTTTGTATCTATCCCAGGGCTTAAAACAGTGCTTGGCACATAGTAATCACTTAACAAATACTATATATATATACCTTCTCGGATTCTTTTATAGTACTTGTTAAGTGGTTACTATGTGCCACGCACTGTTGATTCCTTTATAGTATATATGTATATATACATATATATGTGTGTGTGTGTGTGTGTGTGTGTGTATTTACATTACCAAGATTCAATTGTTTTTGGGCAAATGAAAGATGCCATTTCATTTGTCATTTCATTTGATATATTTCATTTGTTCAAAAACTAAATTGAATTTTAGTAAATCCTCTGAAGCTGTAATCTTCATGCATCCATATTTACTTAATGAAAAACACATATGTAGGTAGGACAGGATAAATGTAATTCACCTACTTCCTTTTGTTTTTTAATCCCTTTGGCCAGATCTACATAGCCACAATTTTTATGATAACTCAGGCCAAAAACCCTTTAATTCATATAACAACATTATCTTTCACAATTGAAGATGATGCAACAAACCGTGAACACATACTTTACACATGGCTGTGTTTTCCAAGGACTAGACTCAAGTAATGTACATTTTTTGCTACACCATCTACTTAGGAAGAAAATGTCTTTTGGATGGGAATTGTTACTGTTACTTGTTACTGTTCTTGCTATTTGGGGGGCTGGTATTATTTGTGACTCTGACTCTTAAATTCCTAGTTTACTTTATTCTTTTATTCAAAATGAGTCTCCCAAGGTCTAATTGCTATACCCCAGGTGGTCCTTCTGTGGTCCTCTATGGTACACTTTTTTAAAGTTGGCACCTAAATCATTTTTTTCTGTTGATTATTTATTGCTACCCAATGGGGAGCCTCTTGCAATCCATTCCCTAACTGTATTCAGCAAACAAAATAATACTTGCTTCATTGCTTCAATTGCTTCAAAATTGCTTCATTTTTAGAGTGTTTGTTTTAAGTGGAAATGGAATAACCTGAATATACTAAAAAAAGGTTATGAATCTACTTTTCTAGCCTCAGTTGTTTACGTTCCCCAAGAGAGTGAGAGTAGAGGAAGAGTATAGGAAGGTAAAACATGGAAGCCAAGGAGATATCCACTGTCAGTGTATAAGAAAATCAACAATTAACACAGGAAAAATTGAAGGAGCAGATGTAAAGAAAACCAGAGGAATATTGTGTTCTTGAAAGCAGTTAGAGAACGTGTCAGAAGTTTAGAAAGGGTCTCATTCCACGCCAAAAGTAAACAAATGATTCAATCAATCAATCAATCAATCAATCGTATTTATTGAGCGCTTATTATGTGCAGAGCACTGTACTAAGCGCTTGGGAAGTACAAATTGGCATCACATAGAGACAGTCCCTACCCAACAGTGGGCTCACAGTCTAAAAGGGGGAGACAGAGAACAGAACCAAACATACCAACAAAATAAAATAAGTAGGATAGAAATGTACAAGTAAAATAAATAAATAAATAAATAGAGTAATAAATATGTACAACCATATATACATATATACAGGTGCTGTGGGGAAGGGAAGGAGGTAAGACGGGGGGATGGAGAGGGGGACGAGGGGAGAGGAAAGAAGGGGCTCAGTCTGGGAAGGCCTCCTGGAGGAGGTGAGCTCTCAGCAGGGCCTTGAAGGGAGGAAGAGAGCTAGCTTGGCGGATGGGCAGAGGGAGGGCATTCCAGGCCCGGGGGATGACGTGGGCCGGGGGTCGATGGCGGGACAGGCGAGAGCGAGGTACAGTGAGGAGATTAGTGGTGGAGGAGCGGAGGGTGCGGGCTGGGCAGTAGAAGGAGAGAAGGGAGGTGAGGTAGGAGGGGGCGAGGTGATGGACAGCCTTGAAGCCCAGGGTGAGGAGTTTCTGCCTGATGCGCAGATTGATCGGTAGCCATTGGAGGTTTTTGAGGAGGGGAGTAATATGTCCAGAGCGTTTCTGGACAAAGATAATCCGGGCCGCAGCATGAAGTATGGATTGAAGTGGAGAGAGACACGAGGATGGGAGATCAGAGAGAAGGCTAGTGCAGTAGTCCAGACGGGATAGGATGAGAGCTTGAATTAGCAGGGTAGCGGTTTGGATGGAGAGGAAAGGGCGGATCTTGGCAATGTTGCGGAGCTGAGACCGGCAGGTTTTGGTGACGGCTTGGATGTGAGGGGTGAATGAGAGAGCGGAGTCGAGGATGACACCAAGGTTGCGGGCTTGTGAGACGGGAAGGATGGTAGTGCTGTCAACAGAGATGGGAAAGTTAGGGAGAGGACAAGGTTTGGGAGGGAAGACAAGGAGCTCAGTCTTCGACATGTTGAGCTTTAGGTGGCGGGCGGACATCCAGATGGAGATGTCCTGAAGGCAGGAGGAGATGCGAGCCTGGAGGGAGGGAGGGAGGGGGAGAGAGCGGGGGCAGAGATGTAGATCTGGGTGTCATCAGCGTAGAGATGATAGTTGAAGCCGTGGGAGCGAATGAGGTCACCAAGGGAGTGAGTGTAGATTGAGAACAGAAGGGGACCAAGCACTGAACCTTGGGGAACCCCCACAGTAAGAGGATGGGAGGGGGAGGAGGAGCCTGCAAAAGAGACTGAGAAAGAACGACCGGAGAGATAAGAGGAGAACCAGGAGAGGACGGAGTCAGTGAAGCCAAGGTCAGATAACGTGTTGAGGAGAAGGGGGTGGTCCACAGTGTCAAAGGCAGCTGAGAGGTCGAGGAGGATTAGGACAGAGTATGAGCCGTTGGATTTGGCAAGCAGGAGGTCATTGGTGACCTTTGAGAGCGCAGTTTCCGTGGAATGAAGGGGACGGAAGCCAGACTGGAGGGGGTCGAGGAGAGAGTTGTTCAAGAGTATAAGAGTATAAGATCTAGGATCTAGGATGAGGCTCTGAGATTTGTCCAAGGGAAATCACAAATCATTTTAGTGTTAATTTTCTTCTAGAGCATAAGCTTTTTGTGTACCAACTCTGTTGTATTCTACTAAGTGCTTAGTACAGTGCAATGCACACAGTAAACATTCAGTAAATAGCATTGATTGATTTGCTGTAATGAGGAAAAATTGTCACTTTGCAGATGTTTAGGGTGAGTTATTGAGGATACCAAACTGGGTCAATGGCAAATTCACAGAGTTTTATGAAGCTATAGTTTAGTAGTAATAGTAATCGTATTTATCAAGGGCTTACTGTGTGCAGAGTACTGCGCTAATCTTTGTTAGAGAACACAAGTGGAAATTAGACACAGTCCCTGTCTATCGGGGGACTCACAATTTAAGAATATAAACATTTTGAGGTCTTTGATGGGGTTTTAATTTAATTTTTTTCTTTCCAGCATGCAGTACTACGCCCTTCAGTAAGTGCTCAGTGAAGACCAATGACACTGATCTAATAAAGTGAAAATAAATTCAGGAATATATAGACGGTAACTTCATTGTTTCTCAAGAGTTAACCTTCTACAAATAGAATACTCTCCTTTTTCTTCCAAACATGAAAGAAGTTTTAGCCTTGCTCTGTAATAGAAGCTTAACTCTATTCTTTCCCATTTTGGCAACTTTCTTGAGCTTGACTGCTCCCAAATCTCATTCAAAATGCTCAGTAGCGACTGAGCTTTCTAAGTATTCTAACATTCTAAGTATTCATTTAATTTCACTCCTCTTTTATTTGATATTTTGCCTTCGTTGATTAACATCTGGCCTCTATCTATATGCCAACAATCTAGTCTCGTGAACAATTGAATTAGGCTTTTGTTCTTCTGCACAGCACCTGAAGCAGAAGAATTTTATTCTATCAGTCAGATTAAGAGGGCAAGACATAAAACACATGTACTGATTTATGTCTTAGTCCTTGGAATCAGGCAGTGTTAAGTGACCCAAGTGAGTTTCAACTATTCTTACTGAATGGGATATCAAGTATTCAAGCCATTTGATCATCTGGAGGGGAAGGGGGATAGATGTGTATGCATTTCAATCCATACAGCCTGAGATAGGTATCTTTTTTTAGAATGGCATTCTTGGCACACTCTGATTGGCCAGTGTCATGCTTCAGTATAAATTATATGATATGCCAGATTCAGATAAAATATTTGAAAACACACTTGATGTTCTAAATGAAAAATATAATTTAAAAAATAAATAAGTTGAGTGTTTCTGATTTACTGTAAACTACATGCGTTTTATTGACTTAGGTTCTCATTTTGAAAAGACCAAACAGCAGGAGAAAACTAGACCCTATTTTGTCATGCAAACCTGTTAACATTATTGACCTGTTCAAAGAAAAGGAGCAGCCAGAGGTAAGAAAATACAAGGTGTTGCCTGGCATGCTTTACTTGAACTACAAGAACAAGAGCTTCTTTCAACTGATCAATGTTTGTACCTTACAAAATTATGACTTTCATGTTTTCTTTTCAAATATGAGTCAAACAATCAATGTTGCAAGGCTATTCTTCCTCCAAACTTCAGCTCCATAGGGTTGCCACAACCATGTCCTTGTTAATTTTCAAACTGTGCTTGGATTTGGTCCAGAGACACCTTTCAGAAATTGATGTCTGACACGAAGTGGCTTACACGACACATGTTGCTTTGGAAGTGATACTGTGGCAACCTACAAAAACTGGAGAAAAGTAACATTTATTGCTCTTTCCAGGTAACTACAGCTCTATGGTCCCCAGACAACTGACGTTTCATCCTTAGAAAAATTTTCCTAAGCTTTCTGTCAGCTGACTCTCAGTTTTCCAGTCCATGGATTTTCTCAGACCTCGTTCTCCTTTGCCTGCCCTATTCCAAAATACGATTTTAGGACACCTCACTGCTTCTGAGCATTCACACTGGGATGACCGTGTAAATAGAGAAAAATGGGACAAAATTCAAAACAGACTTTTATTTTTGTGGTGAGCCCGCAACAAGCTGCATTTTTAGTAACTGTTTGTGATCCGGTGAACAACAAGAAGGAAGAGGCTCTGGAGGCACTGGGGCACTCTATTTGAGGCAGGTGATTGCAGACCCGTGCAGGGGGTGGAACATGAAGGGAGGTGGGGCTTTCTCTCTCTGTTCTACCCAGAAACGGGTCTGGATCAATCAAGGACTGCTACATAGCGTCCCGTCTACATGCCAAAGCCAGACAAAACGCACCCGGAGGCAGCATAGAGGCACACAGGAGCACCTGGAGGAGTCATGCAGAAGGAGCAGAACCATGTGACAGAGGCACGCTGAGACAGAGAAGCCCACTGAGAGAAGCAGAAGCAACAGGAGAGCAGCACTTGAAAGCAGCAGAAGGCAGCAGCATCATCATCAATCATATTTATTGAGTGCTTACTGTGTGCAAAGCACTGTACTAAGTGCTTGGGAAGTACAAGTTGGCAACATATAGAGACAGTCCCTATCCAACAGTGGGCTCACAGTCTAGAAGGGGGAGACAGAGAACAAAACCAAACATACTAACAAAATAAAATAAATAGAATAGATATGTACAAGTTAAATAGATAAATAAATAGAGTAACAAATATGTACAAACATATATACATATATACAGGTGCAGTGGGGAAGGGAAGGAGGTAAGATGGGGGGGATGGAGGGGGGACGAGGGGGAGCACTTGGAAGCAGAAATAAGAAGCAATGGCACAACGGGCTCCTTTGACCACAGACTGACATTGGACCCTTAGGTGACGGAGTGAATGAGTGTATGTATATGTCACTCCCTTGCCCATTGGTAAAAACTAAGTAAAAACTTTTCACAGTAACCTTGGTGATCAGAGGTGTGGTTTGACTTCTACTACGGGTCACTGAGGCTCCCCCCATCCAGGAAGGTCCTGGTTGGTACCAGCTGGGGGCTCACGACAATTTTTAAGTAAAACTAAGATTTTAAAGAACTAATAAAAATGTTTTCTTTGAAGATTTTGGATTATCCAGATTATCTTTTCCTCCATATTCAGATAGTGTTAACCAAATTTTCATAGTGTCACTGTGTTTCTACTCAGTTTTACTTTTATTTATCTTCCCACTTGTACCTTCTAATACTACTGATTGATTTAATGATTGAAGAAAGGTAAGAACCGATGGTGAACACCACTCTGGCATCACCTTATTCTCCACTGTTGACAAACTCCTGACCAGAGTCTTCCTGGACTGCTTTGTGGGTAGGGAGCATGTCAATCAACTCTGCTGTATTTTACTCTCCCAAAAACCCAGTACAGTACTCTGCACATAGTAAGTGCTCAATAAATGAGATTGATTGATTACTGATTAACAAAATTAGCCAAGTAATCAGGGAAGCTCAGTGGAGCACAGTAAATGAGATTTCATTCATTCATTAAATCAATCGCATTTATTGAGCACTCACTATGTGCAGAACACTGTACGAAGTGCTTGGGAAGTACAAGTTGGCAATATACAGAGACGTCCCTACCCATTCTTCACATCTACATTTTTGTTACTCAATTTCAGGTGCATGAAGGAGGGTGCAATATTTAATCTCAACAACCCTGAAATCCTGCCACACTCCTACCACAATCTCCTCACCTGTCTTCTCTCCCACACATCCCCTCCCTGCAACTGTCTTGTACTGGAGAGATCACCAATCCCTCAACCCCAGTAAATTATCATGCAATATTCCAATCAAATGTATATAAACAATATTACTTACTGAGCTCATATTGTACTTTCTCCCTACCCAAACTGTCATCACTTAATAAAAAAAGACACTCTTTACTCTGCTCCCTCTCCTGAACTAACTTCCTTGCATCTTCAGGACATCTCCATTTGGGTGTCTGCCCACCATCTAAAACTCAGTATATCCAAGACTGAACTTCTTGCTTCCCTCCCAAACCCTGTCTTCTCCCCAACTTTCCCATCACTGTAGACGGCACTACTATCCTTCCCATCTCACATGCCTGCAAACTTGGTGTCATCTTTGACTCCGCTCTCTCATTCCCCCACACATCCAATCTGTCACCAAAATCTGCCAGTCTCACCTCCACAACATCTCCAAGATCCACCCTTTCCTCTCCATCCAAACCACTACCTTGCTGGTTCAATCTCTCATCCTATCCCGACTGGATTACTGCATCAGCCTCCTCTCTGATTTCCCATCCTCCTGTCTCTCCCCGCTTCAGTCTATACTTCACTCTGCTGCCTGGATTATCTTTGTACAGAAATGCTCTGGGCATGTTACTCCCCTCCTCAAAAATCTCCAGTGGTTGCCTGTCAACCTACAAATAAAACAAAAACTCCTCACTCTCGGCTTCAAGGCTGTCCATCACCTCACCCTCTCCTACCTCACCTCCCTTTTCTCTTTCTACAACCCAACCCACACACTCTGCTCCTCTGCCGCTAACCTCCTCACTGTGCCTCGTTCTCTCTTGTTCCACCATGGATCCCCGGCCCACATCCTTCCCCTGGCCTGGAATGCCCTCCCTCCACACATCCGCCAAGCTAACTCTCTTCCTCCCTTCAAAGCCCTACTGAGAACTCACCTCCTCCAGGAGACCTTCCCAGACTAGCCCCCTTTTCCCTCTCCTCCTCCCCTTCCTCCCTGCCCTACCTCCTTCCCCTCCCCACAACACTTGTACATATTTGTACAGATTTATTACTCTATTTATTTTACTTGTACATATTTACTATTCTATTTATTTTGTTAATGATGTACATATAGCTTTCATTCTATTTGTTCTGACTACTTTGACACCCGTCTACATGTTTTGTTTTGTTGTCTGCCTCCCCCTTCTAGACTGTGAGCCCATTGTTGGGTAGGGACCGTCTCTATGTGTTGCCAACTTGTACTTTCCAAGTACTTAGTACAGTGCTCTACACACAGTAAGCACTCAATAAACACGATTGAATGAATGAATGAATCCCTGTCAGTCTATCAATCTCTAACCTGCAATCCTGTTTCACCTCCACAGTATGCTTCCTCCAGGCCCATGGCTTCAATTACTAAGTCTTTGTGAATGACCCCCAAATCTACCTCTCAACTCCTGACCTCCTTCCTTCTGTGCTGTCTTGCATTTCCTCCAGTCTTCAGGATATTTTTATTTCAGTGTCCCATCACCATCTCAAACTTACCGTGACCAAAAACAGACCTCATCTTTCCATTCAAACCCTACCCTTCTCCTGACTTCCCTTTTACTGTTCACAGCACTATTATCCTCCCTGACACACAAGTCCATAGCTTTGGCAATCTCCATGACTCATCTGTCTCATTCAACCCACATATTCAGGTCGTCACCAAATCCTGTCGGTTCTACCTACATACCATCTCTAGAATGCTCCCCTTCTTCATCTATCCAAACTGCTTCCACACTGGTCCAAGGACTTATCATAACCCCCATTTACTATTGCATCAGCCTCCTCATTGACCTTCCTTCTCTCCAGCCTCTCCCCCTTCCATTCCATATTTCATTCTGATGCTGAGATGATTTTTCTAAAAAATCATTCTGTGCATATCTCCCACTCCTGAAAATCCTCTAATGGTTGATCATCCATTTCCATGTTAAATAGAAACTGCTGCACACACTTGGCTTTAAGGCACTCACCAACTGTCCCCACCTGTATAACCTTGCTTTTCTTCAAGTATAACCCATCCTGCACACTTCATTCCTATAACACCAACCTACTTACTATACCTCTATTTCATCCTTTACCACTGATCCCTTGCTCATGTCTTTGATACTTCCTGGAAGGCCCTCCCTTTCCTTTCTGATAGACAACTACCTCCTTCAAAAATCAAACTCCCCCACAAGAAGACTTCAATCAGTTAATCAATCAGGGGTATTTACTGAGCAGTTACTGTATGGACTGAGCACTGTACTAAGTGCTTGGGAGAGTATGATACAACAGAGCAGGTAAACATGTTCCATGCCTACAAAACTTGCCCCCTCCCTTCTTTCCTTTCTGACTTCCATATTCAACTATTCACTCTCTAACGACTAAGTCCCCACTGCTTTCAAGCATGCTCATGTCTCCCCTAACCTAAAAAAACAAAAAACCTTCCTTGAGCTTAAGTCTCCTTCATATCCCCATCTTCCTCTCAAAACTCTTGATCTAGTTCTCTATATCTGCTACCTCCACTTCCTTTCACTTCTCTCCTTGACATCCTCCAATCTGGCTTGCTCCCCCTTCACTCCACAGAAACCACCCGCTAAGAGATCAATAAGGCATTCAATAAGGCTTTGAAAGGGAAGAGAGAAATTGTCTGTCAGATTTGAGGAGGGAGGGTTGTACCAGGCCAGAAGCAGGATGTGGGCTAGGGATCGACAGTTAGATAGGTGAGATTGAGGCAAAATGAGAAAGGTTAAGTGCTAGAGGAGCAAAGTGTATAGACTTGGTTGCAGAAGGAGAAAAGTGAGGTGAGGTAGGGGGAGGCAAGGTGGTGGACTGCTTTAAAGTCAATGGTGAGGAGTTTTTGCTTGATGTGGAGGTGGATGAGAAGCAGCATGGCTCAGTGGAAAGAGCCCAGGCTTGGGAGCCAGAGGTTGTGGGTTCTAATTCTGGCTCCGCCACTTGTCAGCTGTGTGACTTTGGGCCACTTAACTTCTCTGGGCCTCAGTTACCTAATCTCTAAAATGAGGATTAAGACTGTGAGCCCCACGAGGAACAACCTGAACACCTTGTATCCCCCTCAAGTGCTTAGAGCAGTGCTTTGCACATAGTAAGCTCTTAACAAATGCCATCATCATCATCATCAATCACTGGAGTTTCTTAGGAGGCTGGGAGATCAGCAAGGAAGCTGATGTAGTAATCCAGGTGGGATAGAAAAGCAGCATGGCTCAGTGGAAAGAGCACGAGCTCAGGAGTCAGAGGTCATGGGTTCGAATCCCGACTCCGCCACATGTCTGCTGTGTGATCTTGGGCAAGTCACTTAACTTCTCTGGGCCTCAGTTACTTCATCTGTAAAAT
Organism: Tachyglossus aculeatus; assembly: GCF_015852505.1. NCBI lineage: Eukaryota > Metazoa > Chordata > Mammalia > Monotremata > Tachyglossidae > Tachyglossus > Tachyglossus aculeatus. The sequence continues at coordinate 113,405,265 of NC_052067.1, forward strand.
GGGGATTAAGACTGTGAGCCCCACGTGGGACAACCTGATCAGCCTGTATCCTCCCCAGTGCTTAGAACAGTGCTTGGCACATAGTAAGCGCTTAACAAATGCCAATTATTATTATTATTACTATTATAGGATAAGTGATTGAATTAACATAGTAGCAGTTTGGATGGAGAGGAAAGGATGGATTTTAGTGATGTTGTGAAGGTGAAACTGACAGGATTTGGTGACGAACTGAATATATGGGCTGAATGACAGAGAGAAGTCAAGGACAATGCCAAGGTTATAGGCTTGTGAAACAGAAGGATGGTGGTTCCATCTACCAGTGATAGGAAAGTCATGGGGAGCACAAGATTTGGTGGGAAGATAAGGAGTTCTGTTTTGGACGTCAAGTTTGAGGGGACAGAACATCCAACATCCATGTCTTGAAAGAGGGAAGAGATGCGAGACTGGATAGAGGGAGAGAGATCAGGATTAAAGATATAGATTTGGGTATCATCTGCATTGAGGTGGTAGTTGAAGCCATGGGAATGAATGAGGGAGTGGGTGTAGATGGAGAATAGAAGGGGACCCAGAACTGAACCTTGAGGGGCCCCCACAGCTAGAGGATGGGAAGCAGAGGAGGAACCCTGATAAATGGGAATATGGAAGTTTAGTGTAAAGAAATGTTCTGAGGAAAAGGTAATACTAAAGATTGAAAGATAAAATTTAGAATTATAATTAAATCTGGATTTTTCACGAATGGGAATTAAAGGAAAACCTAAGAAATCTGTGTTACACATGAAGAGAGCTACCGGGTTACATAAATTTCTTGGGGAAAGACTCGGGAGTGGGACATCTTATTCGATAGGGGACATTAGCTCTCAAAATGGCTATTAAGGGTTAACTGGAAATAACTGGAACAGAATTAGGTTAAAAAACTTTGTCAGCCATGAATCTTAAAAAGTCTATGATGAGGGGGCAGTTGCACACAAAGGAGAGATTTAATTGTTGAGTATTACAAATTAAATGTATTAAAAATGAGGTTTAATTTCTTAATCTTTGCTTCTAACACTGATCTGTTGGATCAAACAGTTTTCAGTATAAAATTTCTTTAACCATGTTAAGGGTTAAAATAAATGCAAACCCTGCATGCTATCTCTACTATAGCCTGGCTAATGGGGCTAGAAGCAGATGAATGTTTGTCACTCGGTGTGATATACATACATAAAGAAAAGGCCTCGTTGTTGCTTTGTCTTTGCACTTGTATTTCCTCTTAAGGGACTGGGGAAAGTTTAGGCATCACATCCCAAGGCTTTGGAAAGTATAAAAAGGAAAATAATTGGAAATATGTGCTATTGTTAAGTATTATTAAGGGAAAGACCTATTACTTATCTGTCTAACAATTCTATGGTTAGGATTGTATCGTCCCAGGTTTTAGCCCAGTAGGACACACTGGCTTTCAGACAGGTCCAGCAAAGAGATCACCTTCAATTGCCTCTCAGAGAGCCTGTGTTCACTTTGAGCCAGCTTGTGAATCATAGGGAAAGGAACATACTCCCGCCAGACCACCTGGTCCAGAGACTTTGGGCATCAGTGTTGTCTGGATAAAGATGGGGACTTAAAGACCATAAGAACATTTTTCTTTGCTAGATGCATTGTTTTATGTAATTGTGGGGATGATCTTTATCGATAATTGTAAACTAAGAGCAACAGACCACCCAGTTCATAATAGTGTGTACCTGATGGAGCCCTTCTTCCCACCCTGTGGTGATTTGGGCTGCTCTGCAGATCCTCCTGCTTCTTTTCATGTTACTGTTATGTTACTATATCCATCATGAGACCTGGATGCTTTTCAGAAGTTATGCCTTTCTGTACATGGGAAGTCATATCTGTAAGCTTAAACCGGGCCGGTCTTCTAGTGAATGGAGGGCCCCAGGAAAAGAGTATAAATGGTGTATTGGTGATAGCAAATGTGAGGTGCCCAGGAAATGGAGAATGTATATGCTGCCATACTGATCCGTGGTTGTCAACCATCACCCTGATCCACTCACCCAACTTCACACTCGAGGATTAGCGTGAGTCATGGTTTTCCTCTTCTAGGGGGCTGGTATGATGGGGAGCAAAATCGGGAAAGTATGGCTTTCTGAGAGTAATGATCGGTGGGCAATACCCAAGGAGTAGAGTGTGACCTGTCAGGCTTTGGCCAGGTTAACAAGTTTAAGCTCACTAGTACTGGAGGAGATGGGAAGGATACCTCTCAGTGCTACCTATCCCAGAGGACTGGCCAAGCAATAAGGCCAAACAATTAGATCTGGAATGAGTAAATTATGATGCGTTTTGTCACACTCCATAAATATGATTGAATGAATGATAGATTCACACACACACCCCACCCACCAAATATGGCCAACAGAAGAGAAGAGGACTGGGAAGTAGTAGGATATATCTGTAGAGGGGTCTCCATGAACTCTTGGTAGGAGGTTGGAATTCTGTCACACCAACGTGGCAAGTAGCCTCTACCCAAGAGTCAGGGACCTTACATGGACCTTACATGGTTCCTAGTGACTGGTCGGACCTCCTCACTGGAGCTTGGAGAAGTGAGTATTCCCTTGGGGAGGAAGCCCATGCTGGGGTGATTTGAAAGGTAGCCTGTGCTGGGGTGATTTGAAAGGTAGTCCCTGGAAACAACTTGTGTCTCCTTCCCCACTCCACCAGTGCTAGATGTTGGGGACCATGCTGGCAATCAATCAATCAATCAATCAATCAATTGTATTTATTGAGTGCTTACTGTGTGCAGAGCACTGTACTGCTTGGGAAGTACAAGTTGGCAACATATAGAGACAGTCCCTACTCAACAGTGGGCTCACAGTCTAGAAGGGGGAGACAGAGAACAAAACCAAACATACTAACAAAATAAAATAGAATAGATAGGTACAAGTAAAATAAATAGGGTAATAAATATGTACAAACATATATACATATATACAGGTGCTGTGGGGCAGGGAAGGAGGTAAGATGGGGGGGATGGAGAGGTGGACAAGGGGGAGAGGAAGGAAGGGGCTCAGTCTGGGAAGGCCTCCTGGAGGAGGTGAGCTCTCAGTAGGGCCTTGAAGGGAGGAAGAGAGCTAGCTTGGCGGATGGGCAGACGGAGGGCATTGCAGGCCTGGGGGATGACGTGGGCCGGGGGTCGATGGTGGGACAGGCGAGAACGAGGCACGGTGAGGAGATTAGCAGCAGAGGAGCAGAGGTGCGGGGTGGGCTGTAGAAGGAGAGAAGGGAGGTGAGGTAGGAGGGGGCGAGGTTATGGAGAGCCTTGAAGCTGAGGGTAAGGAGTTTCTGCCTGATGTGCAGATTGATTTGTAAACACTGGAGATTTTTGAGGAGGGGAGTAACATGCCCAGAGCGTTTCTGGACAAAGACAATACGGGCAGCAGCATGAAGTATGGATTGAAGTGGGGAGAGACACGAGGATGGGAGATCAGAGAGGAGGCTGATGCAGTATATACTTCCCGAGTGGGAAGTACATATGAGGCAGGAGCTAGATGCTTTGCCACATGAGAGTAACTGAATAAGTGTATTCTTCCCTATAGAGAAGTTCAATTTGCCACGTGGAATAACTCTTTCATGGCTCAGCTCTGACTTCAGTCTCTCACTCTTGCCACCCCGATCCTTGAACCCATCCCCACATGACAGGAGACACTTGGCTTCCCACTCCATTACTGTGAGAGTTCCTCAAGGATCACTTCTGGGCCCCTTTCTATGGACCTCCTTCTATTCTCCAACACCCACTTCTTTGAAGAACTCATTCATTCTCATGGCTTCAACTACCTTCTATTTGTGGATGCTCCCCAAATCTACACCTCCAGATGTGAACTCTGCAGTCTCATATTTCCTCCTGCCTTCAGGACATCCCTACTTGGATGTTCCACCAACACCTCAAAGTCCTCATACTATCACCCCAGTCCTAAACTCTCCCTGATTTTTCTATCACTGTAGATAGGCAGCACCACAATTCTCCCTGTCTCACAAGCCATATTCAATCTGTCACCAACTTTCAATTGTCAGTTCAACTTTCACAACATTCAAAATCAGCCCTTTCCTCTCCATCCAAACTGCTACCACGTTAAAGCAAGTACACATTCTATCCTGCTTTAATTACTACATCAGCCTCCTTACTGACTTCCCTGCCTTGTCTCTCCCCACTTCAGACCATACTTCATTCTGCTGCATAGACAGTTTTCCTAAAAACAGTTCAATCCATGACTCCCCACTCCTTATGAATTTCTAGTGGTTGCCCATCCACTTCTGCATCAAACAGAAACCCCTTAACAAAGGCCACCCATAAATCACTCGAACACCTTGTCTCCTCCTACATTACCTCCAGGTTTTCCTACTACAACCCAGCCCTCCCATTTTGCTCCTCTAATGCCAACCTACTAACTGCATGTTTATCTCATCTATCTCACTGCCAACCCTCCGCCTACATCCTGACTCTTGCCTGGAATTCCTCCTTCTTCATATCTGACATTTGATCACTCCCCCCACCTTCAAAGCCTTATTAAAAGTACATCTTCTCCAAGAGGCCTTCCCCAATTAAGCCCTCATTTCCTCTTCACCTACTCCCTTCCATATCAAAAATGCACTTAGATTTTCACCCGTTATTTAATCTTCCTCAGTCCCACAGCACTTTCTGTACATATCTGTAATTATTATTAATGTTTGTCTCCCTGCTATACTGTAAGATATACTATCAGCTTACTGTGGCCAAGGAACGTGTCTACTAACTCTAGTACATTGAATTGTCCCAAAGCTACACTAAGTACAGTAAGCACTAAATAAATATGATTGATTGATCAATTCTTGAATGAGCTTCCTTGACTATCCTCTCACTTCCCCACTCTAATCTCTGTTCCTTATGCATCACTTATGCTCTTGGATCTATAGCCCCTAAGCACTTACATACTCACCCCACCACAGCCCATAGAGCCCTAAGGCATGTATCCTTAAACTCTACTGCTTCCCTTAGCTATAATTTACTTTATATCTGTCTCCCTCTAATAGATTATAAACTTATTGAGGGCAGGGTTTGTGTCTACCAGCTCTATTGTATGGCACTCTTTCAAGCATTTAGTAAAGTTCTCTGCAAATAGTAAGTGCTCAATAAATATTGGTTGTTTGATTAGATTTATTGAAATTATTTAGACCATCTCCTAGTGGCATTGTGTTGTTAGTGAACTGCATGTACTGAGAACTAGGAAACAGTTCTAGTGGAACTGACATAAAGGGGAGGTGACAATGAGGAAGCATACTGTCCTCTCCATAACATATACTGGCCACATGGCACCTTACAGGGTTCAGATTGAGAGGTAGGTAAACATTTTAATGTTCTTGGCATTACAGTTGCAAGTATTATATAGCTCGATAGCTCTTCTCCATTTTCTCTTTCTTTTTCCAGAACCAGTTTAGACTTGTTCATCTGAAATTCACCCTGGTACCCCTTAATCCTGATCTCAAAAACATAACAGTAGATAACAAGCTTAAAAAATGTCATCTTGGTAAAGTGAACCCCAATACTAGTTTCACTATAGAAGATGGATTTTATCTTGCCGTGGAAATCTCTGGAAAGGTTGAAAGATATGAAGAACTACAATTCATTTTGCCAAGAACTAAACCGCCATATTGAGTGTATCATAGGAATGGAAGAAACTAATAATAATAACAATAATAATAATAGTTGTGATTTTTTTAAAGTGTTTTACTCTGTGACAAGCATTGTATTAAGTCCTGGGATAGCTAGAAGATAATCAAGTTGGTCTCTGTGCCAATGGGGCTCACAGTCTCAGGGAGAAGGATGACATTTAATCCCCATTTTACAGATAAGGAAAATGAGACACAAATAAGTTAAGTGACTTGTCCAAGGTCCCAAAGCAGGCAAGTGGTGGAGCCAGGAACAGAACCTATATCTACTAACTCCAAGGCCTAAGTCTTTTTCATTATGCCATTATATTTCTCACCACGTCTTTAATGGTAGAAATAGAACAGATGAATGATGGAGGCAATAGTGGGTTCTGCAGAGCTGGGTAGATATGAAGTTGATTTGACAATCACATTTCACAGTATAAAGACATTGGGCTAAATGGAGAAGGCAATGGTGGAAAAGCCTCCTAAGAACCTCACAAAATGTTACCAGGGACAAGATTTGCACACAGAAAGTGCACAACTAGAGTAGAGTATTCAGAAGATGATTTTTAACACTAAAATTGGATACTGTTATTCATGCCTTAAACAAACTCCATGTAGCCTGATTTCTCCTACAGACTCAAGTATCCTGTAAAACATTGGTACTCTCCACATACATTCTTTCATATCAGTGGACTTCTGAACCCTTAGCTTTTCTTGGTAGAAAAAGATTTGGAACATAGTCCTACTGCAGCCAGTTCAGTGTCCAGCTTTGTTATTTTTCAGAATTCTTCTAGGTTTTACTTTGTGCAGTTTTTCTTAGTGATGTGTGAAATGTTCATTTCTTGGCAACTAGGGAAGGAATGCAAAATTCAAGGAAACCTCCCCCTTGGAATGGAGATAGTTATTCTTTGCTGGTGTGAGATGTTACGGCATATTCTGATCTCAATTAGCAATGGAACCGGAAACTCACTTTTGAAAATTGACAGACTGGGGAAGGGAGTTTGAGGAGCTAAAGGCAGCATTTTCTTTGTCTCTGTTCCAGACTGAAGAGCGCTTTCATCTTTTTCTTGTGTGTTGCTGCAGTGCACAAGAAAGAGATCATAACAGGGATAAATGATGAAGTCCCTGCTTGTTACACTAGAGTGGGTGGATATTTGACCATTTCCTAAATAGTAGTAATAGCAGTAATATTTCTTGACATCCATTTAGTGTGGTGCACTGTACTAGGCACCTGGGAAATGCTGAATAATGAAATAACACATTCCCTGCCCACAAGGAGCTTAAAGTCTAACTTGGAGAATTAACATACAAATATTTATAACTAGTGCAATGAAAAATAAATAAAGCATACAAGACTGCTTTCAAAGGTATAAAAGTCCATAAATGCTAGAGCTTCCTGAAAGGATGATGTGGTTCAGGGTTTGGGAAAATTATTCAGGAAAACCTTGTTGGATGCCAGGAAATGTTGATCAGATGTTCTTTAGGAAGATTAAGATAGAGCATCATACTTTTTACCAAGCTGAAGATCTATAAAACCATAGTGTTCAGCCCTTTTTTATAACTGAACTCTGGACCTACCTCATCTATGTTCTTAAGAGTTTTTCAAGAGAACAAGTGCCACTAGTGAACCATAGCAATCACGAAAGTGTTTTCTCTCCCTCTCCCATTGCAGAGCTGTGCAAAGATAGGATACCAAACAACAGTCTTGAATGCAGATGGGTCACAGAGAAGGAAAATCCATCAGCACAATGCAGCTAGTTTGGAATAGAGTGTCGGGTCACACAATGGTCATACAGCAACCACACGCATGCATGAATGGGATTTCACTGATGTGGAAAGAGGTCAGTTTTTCCAAAACTGTCACCAGCCAATCAATCAATCAATTGTATATATTGAGTGCTTACTTTGTGCAAAGCACTGTACACAGTGCTTGGGAAGTACAAGTTGGCAACATATAGAGACAGTCCCTACCCAACAGTGGGCTCACAGCCAGTAAAAGAAACTTACAAAACAAAACAAACAAATAAAACAAAAACCAATAATGACAATATCTTTTTAGCAATGCAACATGCTTCTCATTTTTACCCCACTATGCTTCTCATTTTTACCCCACTATCATCAGAATGGTGAAGCGAATCATAATGAAACTGTGTTTACGAACCCACTTACTGCAAACTCTCATTACAGTGCTCTGCACATAATAGGCGCTCAATAAATACAATTGAATGAATTCACACAACTTCTGCTGCTTAGAGAGGAGCATCTGTCTGGTTCATACCTTACATCCCTAATTCCTCAAGCACAGGGGCCCAACTCTGGCCTGATGTGGAGAGCACTATTCTTAATTTCCTCAGACCAGGTAAGGCTGAACCCCAGATGGTTGATCTGTCACCAACTCATTTTCCAGAGTTTTGACAACACCTCTCCCTCCTTCACCCCTTCCACAGGAGCCAAAACCAGCTTTACCACGTTGTTCTGACAACTTAATAATAATAATAATTATGATATTTGTTAAGTGCTTACCATGTGCCTAGCATGGTACAAAGCACTGGGGTGGATACAGGCAAAGTGGGTTAGACACAATCCCTGTCCCCCATAGAGCTCATAGTCTCAATCCCCATTTTGCAGATGAGGGAACTGAGACACAGAGAAGTGAAGTGATTTGCCCTAGGTCACACAGCAGACAAGTGGCAGGCCCGGGATTAGAACCCAAGACCTTCTGACTCCCATGCTCTACACCATGTTGCTTCTCCCCATCCCACAAGCAGTGTCATGGCCCAAGCCACAGCTCAGTTTCCACCTTGTAGAAGGCACCACCCACATGGCTTCCTGAAAATAATAATAATGATGGCATTGATTAAGCGCTTACTATGTGCAAAGCACTGTTCTAAGCACTGGGGAGGTTACAAGGTGATCAGGTTGTCCCATGGGGGGCTCACAGTCTGAATCCCCATTTTACAGATGAGGAACTGAGGCACAGAGAAGTTAAGTGGCTTGCCCAAAGTCACACAGCTGACAAGTCCATGTAATACACTCATAAACATACATAAATACAGTCCGTGTAAGTAACACTCAGATACAAATTCTATGATTATTCAAATTATGCAATTAAATAAAAGAAGAAACAAAATGTGAGACAGAAACTTGTTCTCCAGGCTCCCAGTTTGCCAGGGTGCAGGCCTAGCAGTCTTAGTTTTCCAGGGTCCCTATTTCATAGCATCCCAAATGAGCAAAGTTGAAAGATGGCTCATCACCAGGAGGCCATTCATGCTGAATGAACCGCTGGTCCCTGTTCCACACATGAGTTGGTCACATCTCTGAAGCCTTGTACATTCTAGATAATAATGGACAGGATCATTTATAGCATACTACGGAAGCAAAAAAAACTATTTACCTGGTTAGCCAAGCAGAGGCTACTTTAGAGAATCCAAAAATACACCCCTAAATAGAGAAATTACCAAAGTTGGGTCTGTGCCTAACCAAGATAGTCAAACCCATTGTTTGATGTTTTTCAAACATTCTGTTTTCTGAATTAGCTGCAGCCAGTGACTTTGGATAACTTATTACTGTATTTACTTTTATTGGCACAGTTTTACTGTGACTATGAAAATTTAACATAGAAGGCAAATTTTGAACCTAATATAAATGAAATATTACATAATCAGTTAATCAATCAATGGTATTTAATGAGCACGTGTTATGTACAGTGCACCGTACTAAGCACTTGGGAGAGTACAGTACAACGGACTTGGTAGACATGTTCCCTTGCCACACTTCGCTTACAGCCTAAGGGGGAGGTAGACATTAAAGCAGCATGGCTCAGTAGAAAGAACCCAGGCTTTGGAATCAGTGGTCATGAGTTCAAATCCCGGCTCAACAAATTGTCAGCTGTGTGACTTTGGGCAAGTCACTTAACTTCTCTGTGCCTCAGTTACCTCATCTGTAAAATGGGGATTGACCGTGAGCTCCCCGTGGGACAACCTGATCACCTTGTAACCTCCCCAGTGCTTACAACAGTGCTTTGCACATAGTAAGTGCTTAATAAATGCCATTATTATTATCAATACAAATGAATAATTCATAGGTAGTAATACTAATAATAATTATAATTGTGATATTTGTTGAGTGCTTATTAGTATTACTACCTATGAATTATTTATTTGTAATAATAATAATAATAATGGCATTAATTAAGCACTTACTATGTACCAAGCAGCATTCTAAGACCTGGGAAAGAAAGATACAAGCTAATCAGGTTAGACAACAATAATGATGGCACTTAAGTGCTTACTATGTGCAAAGCACTGTTGGTCCCTGTCTCACACAGGGCTCACAATCTAAGAGAAAAAACAGGTATTGAATCCCCATTTTACATATGAGGTAACTGAGAGATAAAGATGTTAAATGATTTGCCCGAGGTCACACAGCAGACCAGAGCCAGGATTAGAACCCAAATCCTTTGATTTCTAAGCCCAAGCTCTTTCCATTAGGCTGTGTTGCTCCTCTTATGTACATAAGTGCTGTGGGGCTGAGGTTGAGGTGCATTGAAGTTGCAGAAAGAAGAGGGAGTTAGGGAAAAGAGGGCTTAATTGGGGAAGGCCTCTTAGGCATTAATTAGGCTTTGAAGGTGGGGAGAATGACGGTCCAGTGTATATGGAGGAGAAGAGCATTCCAGGTGAGAAGAAGGACATAGGAAAGTGGTCAGTGGCAAGACAGATGAGATAGGGGCACAGTGAGCAAGATAACAGTAGAGGAGTGAAGTGTGTGGGCTGCGCTGCACTAAGATATCAGTGAGGTATGGTAGGAGGGGGCAAGCCAACTGAGTGCTTTAAAACCTAGGGTAAGGAGTTTCTGTTAGGTGTGGAGGTGGATGGACAACCACAGGAGATTCCTGAGGAGTGGGGAAACATGGACCGAGCATTTTTTAGAGAAGTGATCCAGGTAGCAGAATGAACTATGGACTGGAGTGGGGAGAGATAGGAGTCAGGCAGGACAGCGAGGAGGAAGATGCAATAGTCAAGTCAGGTGTGTATAAATGCAGTAGTTAAGGTGGGTATATATGCATGGGGGGGCAGGTGTGTGTGTGTGTTTGTTTGTTGTCTGTCTCCCCCTTCTAGAGTATGAGCCCGTTGTTGGGTAGGGACCGTCTCTAAATGTTGCCAACTTGTACTTCCCAAGAGCTTAGTACAGTGCTCTGCACACGGTAAGTGCTCAATAAATACGATTGAATGAATGTGTGTGTGTGTGTGTCCGTCCTCTAGACTGAAAGCTTCTTGGGAGAAGGGAACATGTCTACCAACTCTTCAATATTGTACTTTCCTAAGTACTTAGTACAGTGCTCCAAACACAATAAATGCGATTGATTGATTGATCGCATGTTTGTGGAAAGAAAGCGAAAAGGATAGAGAACCGTCCTTTATATTTTGAGAGGCTCTTCTGATGGTGTGATACTATCCATGTAAGCAGGTATCCACAGCAAACAGTCTGCTCCAGAGTACACAGTCCTAAAGGCAGTTCCCGACGCAGTCGCTGGACAAGGGACATATCAATGTTTCAGACAGTGCTTTCTTGAGTATCCTGAAGCTGCTGTTCAAGGCCAGCACCCATACTTCCTGTTTGCGGTATTCTAAGATGTTTGATCTGTTTCAGCAGAGAGAAAGAGTGGCTCTGGAGACTGAATAGAGCTCCAACCTCAAAATACGTTGATGCTGAAAGTACTGACAACAGAGCTCACACTTCTTGATGCCAAATCTGATGCACTACCTGCTAGTCTACACTGCTACTTAATTGTGTTATTGGAAAAAAACACAAATGAAAGCATAAATTATGGCAGCTTCTAATTTAGGTTTGGCAGAAGAACCAAAATAAACTGGCAGTGTTCACTCCAATGGGCCTACTAAACTGAGCTGTAGCCAATTTTCTGCACAGACTCATACATCATTTGCTGTAATGGAAGAAAATTGGGTGAGAACCATCTTCAGTTCGGGAACCTTTTGTTGGGTAAAAAGTGCAGTTAACTTTTGTTCACTGGAAAGTTTCAAATGAGTCACCAAATAGTTGACTCTATTTCTAAGCATGAGTGTTTAATTTGAAAGACCTTTAGAAAGGTTGATACCATAGGTCAATGATTGGAAGTTAGGAAATGCAGTTTTAGCTGAAATTCCCTAAATTACCCCTCTCAAAAGCAAACTGGTCACATATGACTGCATACATGTTTCTGGGAGCCTCTATGTTGTACCAGTTCTTCAAGGCCGAATAAACTCCACATGGACATGGATCTGTCTACCAATTCTATTGTGTTGTACATTCTCAAGCACACACAGTAAACTCTCAATACCTTTGATTGATTTATCAATTAATTGACGGGTGCAGTGCTTCACACATATAAATGTTCAATGAATGCCAGTGATTGATTGATTCAATGAATAGATGTGTTCAAACCCACCCCACTGTTTTTTTTTTTATTCTGGAAAATAATTTACCAGATTTTTTAAAATTCTGCAATTAGCCAAAGGGAATGGACATAATTTATCAACTCCAACATTTATTGAGTTGCTACTGGAGTTGTTTCTGTGAGTGTCGGCAGTGTCGAAGGCAGCTGAGAGGCCAAATAGGATTAGGATAGAGTAGAGGCCATTGGACGTGGCAAGAAGGAGATCACTGGTGACCTTTAAGAGGGCAGTTCCTGTGAAGTGAAGGGGACAGAAGCCAGATTGGAGGGAGTCAAGGAGAGAATTGGAGGAAAGAAATTTGAGACAGCAGGGGTAGACAACTTGCTCAAGGAGTCAAAGGGAGGGGTTTTTTTTCAGGATGGAGAACATGGGAATGTTTGGAATCAATGGGGAAGAAGCCATTGGAGAGTGAATAGTTGAAGATGACTTTTAGGGAGGGAAGAAAGGAGGGGGCAAGTGCTTTGACAAGATGTAAATGAATGGGGTCAGATGTGCAGGTGGAGGGAGTAGATTTTGAGAGAAGGCAGGAGATCTCCATTAGAGATACTGCTAGGAAACGTGCCAGAGTTCATTCATTCATTCATTCAATCGTATTTATTAAGCGCTTACTGTGTGCAGAGCACTGTACTAAGCACTTGGGAAGTACAAGTTGGCAACACATAGAGACGGTCCCTACCCAACAGTGGGCTCACAGTCTAGAAGGGGGAGACAGAGAACAAAACAAAACATATTAACAAAATAAAATAAATAGAATATGTACAAGTAAAATAAATAAAGTAATAAATACATGCAAACATATATACATATATACAGGTGCTGTGGGGAAGGGAAGGAGGTAAGGCTGGGGGGATGGAGATGGAGAGGAGGGGCATAGGAAGGAGGGGGCTCAGTCTGGGAAGGCCTCCTGGAGGAGGTGAGCTCTCAGTAGGGCCTTGAAGGGAGGAAGAGAGCTAGCTTGGCAGATGTGCGGAGGGAGGGCATTCCAGGCCAGGGGGATGACGTTGGCCAGGTGTCGATGGCAGGACAGGCGAGAACGAGGCACGGTGAGGAGATTAGCGGCACAGGAGTGGAGGGTGCGGGCTGGGCTGTAGAAGGAGAGAAGGGAGGTGAGGTAGGAAGGGGAGAGGTGATGGACAGCCTTTAAGCCAAAGGTGAGGAGTTTCTGCCTGATGCATAGGTAGATTGGTAGCCACTGGAGATTTTTGAGAAGGGGAGAAACATGTCCAGAGGGTTTCTGGACAAAGACAATCCCGGCAGCAGCGTGAAGTATGGCTTGAAGTGGGGAGAGAGAGGAGGATGGGAGATCGAAGAGGAGGCTGATACAGTAGTCCAGATGGGATAGAATGAGAGCTTGAACCAGCAGGGTAGTGGTTTGGATGGAGAGGAAAGGGCGGATCTTCGCAATATTGCGGAGGTGAGACCGGCAGGTTTTGGTGATGGATTGGATGTGAGGGGTGAACGAGACAGCGGAGTCGAGGATGACACCAAGGTTGCGGGCTCGTGAGACAGGAAGGATGGTAGTGCCGTCAACAGTGATGGGAAAGTCAGGGAGAGGGCAGGGTTTGGGAGGGAAGACAAGGAGTTGAAGGGGAGCAGGAGGGAGGAAGGACTGTCCTTCCCATGACTTTCCCATCACTGTAGGTAGACAGCACTACCATCCTCCCTGTTTTATGAGCCTGTAATCTTGGTGTTATCCTCGACTAATCTCTTTCATTCAACCCATTTATTCAATCAGTTACTAAATCCTGTAGGTTCAACCCCCACAACGTTGCTAAAATCCACCCTTTACTCTCCAAACTGCCACCACATTAATCCAAGCTACTATCCCTCCTTGATTACTGCATCAGCCTCCTTGTTGCTCTCCCTTCCTCCTGACCCTCCCCACTCCAGTCCATAATACTTCACTCTGCTGCCCAGATCATTTTCCTACAGAACCGGGCTGTTAGTCCATGTTTCCACATTCTTCAAAAAACCTTCAGTAATTGCCCAACCACCTCCAAATCAGATAGAAACTACCTAACATGAGCTTTAAAACACTCAAATGCCTTGACCCCTCACTGCTTTACTTTCAATCAATCAATCAATCATATTTATTGAGCTCTTACTGTGTGCAAAGCACTGTACTAAGTGCTTGGGAAGTACAAGTTGGCAACATATAGAGACAGTTCCTACCCAACAGTGGGCTCACAGTCTAAAAGGGGGAGACAGAGAACAAAACCAAACATACTAACAAAATAAAATAAATAGATTAGCTATGTACAAGTAAAATAAATAGATAGAGTAATAAATATGTACAAACATATATACATATATACAGGTGCTCTGGGGAAGGGAAGGAGGTAAAATGAGGGGGATGGAGAGGGTGCCAACCTATTTATTCACTGTACCTCAATCTCATGTATCTTGCTGCCAACTTCTTCTCCAGGTCCTGATTGCTCTCCCTCTTCATATCCAACATATGATCACTCTCTCCACCTTTGAAACCTTATTGAAAGCACATCTCACCCAAGAGATTTTCCCTAAGCCCTCATTTCCTCTTCTCCTATTCCCAGGTGCATTTACCCTTGCACTTGGATTTATACCCTTTATTCACTATGCCCTCAACCTCACAGCACTTTTGTACTTATCCATAATTTATTCATTTATATTAATGCTTGTCTCTCCCCCTCTAAATTGTAAGCTCATTGTAGACAGGAAACATGTGTACCAATTCTGTTATATTTTACTTTCCCAAAAGCTTAGTTGAGTGCTCTGCGTACTAAAATACTTGAGAAATATGATTAATTGGGAGGGCTTGGAGGTAGCACATTTTTTGGAGGAAGGGTTTCCAGGCTAGATGAACAACATTAACAAAAGGTCAGAGGCATAAGAGTCAAGAGTGGCTTATGGGTAGAAGGAATGCTTAAGAGAAGGGAAGAAACAAGTAAAGACAGCCCTCACGTAAGTGGTGAAAACTAATGCAGAACCTTAAAATTAGTGGTTCCCTCTACTCAACAAGCTTACAGCTTATGCAAGTAATAGTATTTAAGCACCTATTCTGCCAATAGAGTTTTTGAGGAGTGGCAAAAACTAAAACAGAAAGAGGCTGCAGGCCAGGAATCTACTGAAGAGACAGACACAGTAGTGATAGGTCTACTACTATATCACTAGTATATGATACTACTAGTATCATACTAGTATATTAGTATGAACCATAGTCTTGAACCATGGTGGGGGCTGTTTGAGTTGAGAGGAAGGAGTAGATTTGGCAAATATTTCATAGAAAGGATTGGCAGGATTTAGAGGTTAATTTGATCTGAAAATTGACAGTGAGGAGTCAAGGAAGATACCAAGATTGCAGTATTCTGGCAAGGGAAATAATAATAATAATAATGGCATTTATTAAGTGCTTATTATGTGCAAAGCACTGTTCTAAGTGCTGGGGAGGTTACAAGGTGATCGGGTTGTCCCATGGGGGGCTCACATTCTTAATCCCCATTTTACAGATGAGGCAACTGAGGACCAGAGAAGTTAAGTGACTTGCCCAAAGTCAAACAGCTGACAATTGGCAGAGCCAGGATTTGAACCCATGACCTCTGACTCCAAAGCCTGTGCTCTTTCCACTGAGCCATGCTGCTTCTCTGACAAATGGCAAAGGTAAGTAGAGGGGAGGGTCTAGGTGGGGAATTAGAAGTTCAGTTTTGGCTATGTTTGAGGTATAGTAGGCTACCCAAGTGGAGATGGTCTGGGGAGGTAACAATAATAATAATCATCATCATCATCAATCGTATTTATTGAGCGCTTACTATGTTCAGAGCACTGTACTAAGCGCTTGGGAAGTACAAATTGGCAACATATAGAGACAGTCCCTACCCAACAGTGGGCTCACAGTCTAAAAGGGGGAGACAGAGAACAAAACCAAACATACTAACAAAATAAAATAAATAGAATAGATATGTACAAGTAAAATAAATAGAGTAATAAATATGTACAAACATATATACATATATACAGGTGCTGTGGAGAAGGGAAGGAGGTAAGATGGGGGGATGGAGAGGGGGACGAGGGGGAGAGGAAGGAAGGGGCTCAGTCTGGGAAGGCCTCCTGGAGGAGGTGAGCTCTCAGTAGGGCCTTGAAGGGAGGAAGAGAGCTAGCTTGGCGGATGTGCAGAAGGAGGGCATTCCAGGCCCGGGGGATGACATGGGCCGAAGGTCGACGGCGGGACAGGCGAGAACGAGGCACGGTGAAGAGATTTGTGGCAGAGGAGCAGAGGGTGCGGGCTGGGCTGTAGAAGGAGAGAAAGGAGATGAGGTAGGAGGGGGCGAGGTGATGGACAGCCTTGAAGCCCAGGGTGAGGAGTTTCTGCCTGATGCATAGGTTGGTAGCCACTGGAGATTTTTGAGGAGGGGAGCAACATGTCCAGAGCATTTCTGGACAAAGACAATCCAGGCAGCGGCGTGAAGTATGGATTGAAGAGGGGAGAGACATGAGGATGGGGGATCAGAGAGAAGGCTGATGCAGTAGTCCAGACGGGATAGGATGAGAGCTTGAACGAACAGGGTAGCAGTTTGGATGGAGAGGAAAGGGTGGATCTTGCAATGTTGCGGAGCTGAGACCAGCAGGTTTTGGTGACGGCTTGGATGTGAGGGGTGAACGAGAGAGCGGAGTTGAGGATGACACCAAGGTTGCGGGCTTGTGAGACGGGAAGGATGGTAGTGTCGTCAACAGCGATGGGAAAGTCAGGGAGAGGGCAGGGTTTGGGAGGGAAGACAAGGAGTTCAGTCTTGGACATGTTGAGTTTTAGGTGACGGGCAGACATCCAGATGGAGATGTCCTAAAGGCAGGAGGAAATGTGAGCCTGGAGGGAGGGGGAGAGAGCAGCGCAGAGATGAAGATTTGGGTGTCATCAATGTAGAGATGATAGTTGAAGCCGTGGGAGCGAATGAGGTCACCAAGGGAGTGAGTGTAGATATAAAACAGAAGGGGACCAAGAACTGAACCTTGAGGAACCCCTACAGTAAGGGGATGGGAGGGCCCTATCTTTCTTTCACCTATCTATAAATCATTTTACTTTCCATGCCCTCTGCTAGATTACAATATCCTTAGGGCAGGGATCATGTATACAAACTTTTTTCTACCTCCCAATACTAGGGAGGGCTCAATAAAGACTTGATTGGAGGGAAACAGTTAGAACAATTGTCTGTA
This sequence comes from Tachyglossus aculeatus, assembly GCF_015852505.1. NCBI lineage: Eukaryota > Metazoa > Chordata > Mammalia > Monotremata > Tachyglossidae > Tachyglossus > Tachyglossus aculeatus. Next base: position 113,422,559 of record NC_052067.1, read on the forward strand.
AGTGATGAGAGGAGATTGGGTTAGAGGTGCAAGTGGAAGGGTATTGAAAAGCAGCATGTCCTAGTGGAAAGTGCATGGGTTTGGGAGTCAGCGGACTTGGGTTTTAATCCTGGCTCCACCACGTGCATGCTGTGTGATCTTGGGGAAGTCATATAACTTCTCTATGCCTCAGTTATTCCATCTGTAAAATGGGGATTAAGACTATAAACACTATGTGGGACAGAAACTGTCTCTGACCTGATTATCTTGTATCTATCCCAGTGCTTAGTACAGTGCCTGACATTCATTCATTCAATCATATTTATTGAGTGCTTTCTGTGTGCAGAGCACTGTATGAAGAGCTTGGGAACTACAAGTCGGCAACATACATAGTAAGCACTTAAATACCATTAAGAAGAAAACAATTATGCAGATAAGCAGAAGAGACCAGATGTTTTCTACCAAGGGATAGTTGAGGAGTTGAGAGGAGGGGTAATGAAATATTGAAGTTTCCCATTGAAATTATGTATGAACCTTGTCCCATTATTACTTCTGGTTCATTGCGAGGTGGACGAAGAAGCAAAGGTGTGAGTCATATGTCCAACCGAGCCCATGTATAAGAACCTTAGCAAAAGTCATTTTACAGTGCTTAATCAAAACAACCGTTCGTGGTCTAAAGTGGTGACAGGGCAACAGTGGGCTGTGGGAAGTAAACTGAAAAGTTAAAGATGCAATCCTTGCCCTTGAGAAGTTTAAGAACTTAATGAAGAAAAAATTGAGAGCAAAAGCCTTTTTTTTAATAGACTTGCAGCTATGATAAATGAATTACTAATTATATTCTTACTTTATTGGCTTGCATTAGAGATTGCTTGAAGTATAAAAATTACCTGATAAATGAAAATACGTAATTTAAAAAATAATTAACCGATGCTTTATTTACTAAATAATTTTGACTTTTTAACTAAATGATCATTAAGAAAAAACAGAAATTACCCAAAACCATAAGTAATGACTTTACTAGTGCTACAAGATAAAATAATTGTACAATTAGCAATAAATAACAACAACAGTGACCTTCATTTTTCCTTGAAATGAAAAAGCCAATTCTCACTTTTCTAAAAAGAGTTACTGAGAAAAGAAACATGATTTCATCTGTTTCTTTACAGGAGTTCCTTCTGACCTTAATGATAATGGAGTCTCCTATTGAAAACAGTAAATAAACAACAGTTCTGAGATTTCATAACTAGAATCTCCATGGAATAACTAATTATAGAATTATGGGTTTGAACAGTGTGACAAACTCTCTCATCCTGCCACCTGTGCTCCTGATGGGGCATGGAGTACGAAGACGCGACTGGGTGGACACTACTGCAAAGAGGCCTGAACTCGCATCTCCTCCTGCCTTCAGGACATCTCCATCTGGATGTCTGCCCGCCACCTAAAACTCAACATGTCCAAGACTGAACTCCTTGTCGTCCCTCCCAAACCCTGCCCTCTCCCTGACTTTCCCATCTCTGTTGACGGCACTACCATCCTTCCCGTCTCACAAGCCCGCAACCTTGGTGTCATCCTCGACTCCGTTCTCTCGTTCACCCCTCACATCCAAGGCGTCACCAAAACCTGCCGGTCTCAGCTCCACAACATTGCCAAGATCCGCCCTTTCCTCTCTATCCAAACCGCTACCCTGCTCGTTCAAGCTCTCATCCTATCCCGTCTGGACTACTGCATCAGCCTTCTCTCTGATCTCCCATCCTCATGTCTCCCCCACTCAATAAATATGATTGAATGAATGAATGAAAGGGAAAGTTCAGGATCAACCATATGTGTTCTGTGCCCACAGAAATTATTTTGCTGAAGGACAATAGCGTTTGCAGGTGTTTTCACTCATTTAACATCTTAACATCACCAAGCAAGAACTCCTCACCCTCGGCTTCAAGGATTTCCATCCCCTCGCCCCCTCCTACCTCACCTCCCTTCTCTCCTTCTCCAGCCCAGCCCGCACCCTCCGCTCCTCTGCCGCTAATCTCCTCACCTTGCCTCGTTCTCGCCTGTCCCGCCATCGACCCCCCAGCCCACGTCATGCCCCGGGCCCGGAATGCCCTCCATCTGCCCATCCGCCAAGCTAGCTCTCTTCCTCCCTTCAAGGCCTTACTGAGAGCTCACCTCCTCCAGGAGGCCTTCCCAGATTGAGCCCCTTCCTTCCTCTCCCCCTCGTCCCCCTCTCCACCCCCCATCTTAACCTCCTTCCTTTCCCCACAGCACCTGTGTATATGTATATATGTTTGTACATATTTGTTACTCTATTTATTTATTTTACTTGTACATATCTATTCTATTTATTTTATTTTGTTAGTATGTTTGGTTTTGTTCTCTGTCTCCCCCTTCTAGACTGTGAGCCCACTGTTGGGTAGGGACTGTCTCTATTTGTTGCCAACTTGCACTTCCCAAGTGCTTAGTACAGTGCTCTGCACACAGTAATCGCTCAATAAATATGATTAATTGATTGCATGTGAAGCTCATTTTTGATTTGTTTGTTTGTTTTTTTACATGCAGGCCTCTGTTTTTCTTTAAGTAACAGCAGCACAGTGCCGATGCTGTACCGAAGCCTCCTTCTCATAAAACCATGTGATTCTTTAGTCAGAAACCATCTCCACTGAATCCAGATGCCCTGTTTTTGGCATTTCCCTACTTGACTACCTGAAGAGACAGGACTGGACCCAAATTTTTTGGGTTCCCAGCGTTATGTTCTTTTGACTGCATCAACAGCATTAGAGATTGTTACTGTGGTCTTATTAATGGAGCTAAAAAACATTTGATTCCTTTCCCTTCTTCTACTGTATTGTACTCTTCCAAGTGCTTAGTACAGTTCTCTGTACACAGTAATTACTCAATAAATACCACTGATTTATTGATCTTACTCTAATTTTTCTTCCAAAAGTGGTGATGAATGGCATAGTCAGTAGTAAACTTATTGTTTGAACAGATCTGGACCTTGGAGAGAGTGAAATAACATCTCTCATATCCAAGATCATGTCTGGTTAGCTGAAATTATGTTTTGAAGCTATACTATGATAAAAATTCTATAGAGTTAACTATACTGTCCAGTTTAATGCTTAATCCTTTATGACTAAAATTTTGCTGACAATAGGAATCATTAAGATATCCCCAGAACTTCCATAGTCAATTGTCTCAAATGTTTTCTTAACAATTTATTCAGTTTCCAATGCTTCAAAAGCCAAGACGTGATAAAGCTGTGAAGTCCAGAAATCATTATTAGATTTTTTTTCTTATTTTATTTTTAATGGCATTTGCAAAGTGCTTATTATGTGCCAACCAATGTTTTAAGCACTCATTAAGATATAAGTTAATGAAGTTGGACACAGACACTGTCCCACATGGGGGTCATAGTCTAAGTATCCGTCAATCCATCAGTTATATTTATTGAGTGCTTACTGTGTGTAGAGCATTGTACCAAGCACTTGGAAGGTTCAATATAACAATAAAACAGATATATTCCCTGTCCACAGTGAGTTTACAGTCCAGGGGGATCAGACATTAATATAAATAAATGAATTATAGGTATGTAATTGTGTCTATGGAGCTGAGGGCAGGATGAATAAAGGGAGCAAATTAAAGACCAAGGGCAGAATACATGGGAGTAGGAAAAAGGAAATGAAGGCTTAGTCAGGGAAGGCCTCTTGGAGGAGATATGCCTTCAAAAAGTCTCTGAAGGTGGGGAGAGTAATTGCCTATCAGATATGAAGAGGGAGGCCATTCTCTAATCGGCTCCACTGCTTGTCTGCTATGTGACCTTGGGCGAGCCACTTATCTTCTCTGGGCTTCAATTACCTCATTTGTAAAATGAGGATTAAGACTGTGAGCCCCATGTGGGACAACCTGCTTACCCTGTATCTACCCCAGTGCTTAGAACAGTGTTTGGCACATAGTAAGCACTTAACAAATACCGTTATTATTATTATTATTACACCAGAGGCAGGATGTGGACAATAGTTTGGTGGTAAGATAGATGAGATCAAAGTAAAGTGAGTAGGTTGGCATTAGAGGAGTCAACTGGGTTGGACTGGGTTGGACTGGGTTGTATTCATTGCCAACTGTGGACTGGGTTGTATTCATTCATTCATTCATTCAATCATATTTATTGAGTGCTTACTGTGTGCAGAGCACTGTACTAAGTGCTTGGGAAGTACAAGTTGGCAACATATAGAGATGGTCCCTACCCAACAGCGGGCTCACAGTCTAGAAGGGGGAGACAGAGAACAAAACAAAACGTATTAACAAAATAAAATAAATAGAATAAATATGTACAAGTAAAATAAATAGAGTAATAAATATGTACAAACATATATACATATATACAGGTGCGGTGGGGAGGGGAAGGAGGTAAGGCGGGGGGGATGGGGAGGGGGAGGAGGGGGAGAAGAAGGAGGGGGCTCAGTCTGGGAAGGCTTCCTGGAGGAGGTGAGCTCTCAGTAGGGCTTTGAAGGAAGGAAGAGAGCTAGCTTGGCGGATGTGTGGAGAGAGGGCATTTCAGGCCAGGGGGAGGACGTAGGCCGGGGGTCCACGGCAGGACAGGTGAGAACGAGGCACGGTGAGGAGATTAGTGGCAGAGGAGCGGAGGTTGCGGGCTGGGCTGTAGAAGGAGAGAAGGGAGGGGAGGTAGGAGGGGGCGAGGTGATGGAGAACCTTGAAGCCCAGGGTGAGGAGTTTTTGCCTGATGCGTAGGTTGATTGGTAGCCACTGGAGATTTTTGAGGAGGGGAGTAACATGCCCAGAGCATTTCTGCACAAAGACCATCCGGGCAGCAGAGTGAAGTACGGATTGAAGTGGGAGAGACAGGAGGATGGGGGATCGGAGAGGAGGCTGATGCAGTAATCTAGTCAGGATAGGATGAGAGATTGAATGAGCAGGGTAGTGGTTTGGATGGAGAGGAAAGGGCAGATCTTGGCGATGTTGAGGAGGTGAGACCGGCAGGATTTGGTGACGGATTGGATGTGAGGGGTGAACAGGAGAGCGGAATCGAGGATGACACCAAGGTTGCGGGCTTGTAGTAGGAGAGCACTGAAATAAAGTAGCAGGGGCCAAGGTGATTGAGTACTTCAAAGTGCTATTCACAACATGGTGAGATTACAAAGATCAAGCTATTCATGCAAGAATTATTGGTTGTTTTACAGATTCATTCATTCAATGGTATTTATTGAGTGCTTACTGTGTGCAGAGCACTGTACTAAGCACTTGGGAAGTACAAGTTGGCAACATATAGAGACGGTCCTTGCCCAACAGTGGGCTCACAGTCTAGAAAGGGGAGACAGGCAACAAAACATATTAACAAAATAAAATAGAATAAATATGTACAAATAAAATAGAGTAATAAATATGTGCAAACACATATACATATATACAGGTGCTCTGGGGAGGGGAAGGAGGTAAGGTGGGGGGGATGGGGAGGGGGAGGAGGGGGAGAGGAAGAAGGGGGCTCAATCTGGGAAGGTCTCCTGGAGGAGGTGAGCTCTCAGTAGGGTTTTGAAGGGAGAAAGAGAGCTAGCTTGGCGGATGTGCAGAGGGAGGGCATTCCAGGCCAGGGGAAGGATGTGGGTTGACGGCGGGACAGGCGAAAACGAGGCACAGTGAGGAGATTAGCGGCAGAGGAGCGGAGGGTGCTGGCTGGGCTGTAGAAGCAGAGAAGGGAGGTGAGGTAGGAGGGGGTGAGGTGATGGAGAGCCTTGAAGCTGAGGGTGAGGAGTTTTTGCCTGATGATGTTACAGATGTTACATGAGTGAAAACACCTGCAAACCCTATGGTCCTTCAGCAAAATAAGTTCTGTAGGCACAGAACATGGATGGTTGATCCCGAACTTTCCCTTTCATTCATTCAATCATATTTATTGAATGCTTACTGTGTGCATAGCACTGTACTAAGTGCTTGGAAAGTACAATTCAGCAACAAATAGAGACAATCCCTGCCCAACAACGGGTCATAGTCTGGAAGCGGCGAGAAAGACATAAAAACAAGTTAACAGGCATCAATAGCATTAATATAAATAAATAGAATTATAGATATATACAAATCATTTCCTTCCAAACTCGTGACTGATTTTAATAGTAAGCTGCTCAAATGACTGCCTCTGTGGCTCCTAACAAAACCCAAGTAGTATATGATTATTGTCCACAACAAAGATCTGCCACCTTTAAGTGGCCGTTGATCTGACATGATGCATGGTTTGGGTGAGTTAATGTGTATGTTTCCTGAAAAGAAGAGTACCCAGATTCGGGCAATCTTTGGGTAAGCATGTGGTGCAACACAATAGCCTGCTTATTCTATTTAGTTTTACTTTACTCAGAGCAGAATTGAGCTTACTTAAGAGAAAATAAGTCTTTCCAGACCACATCAAGATGTCAACAAAACGTTGGACACAGGTAAGTGGAGCAGTGTGCTCATATCAATAAATTGCTTTTGTAAAAAAAAATGTCATATTCTGTTAATTTGATGGGGAATATTTCTGACCCAAATCAGTCAATTACTGTCTTCTGAAGACTGCTCAATAGATCAACAACCTGGGTTAGCCAATATCTGGGTGAATGTCTAAGAATTAGTAGGTCCCTCATTCAAATGAGCCTTTCTTGACTGACAGCTCTTAGCAGCTGGTTAGGGAGTCAAGTGACAGATTGTTCAAAGGTACTGACAAAAAAAAACGGTGGAATAGAGGGTCTTAACAAATTCAATTCTTGTGCACTTAACCATTCAACCAAAATTTCCATCCCTCACATCTGATTTCTGCCCTCTGGGAAAAATTCATTCCTGCCAGGTGAGCACTTTTTTCCCCCCCATCTCTACTCCAAATCTTTCTTTAAAGGTTTAAGATAAAATGGTGAAGGAAAAAAAAGAGCTTGTTACAATAGAGTTTTAATCTCTAGACCAATTTTCACCTCTAAATTAAGACCACAACACTTATAAACCATTTTAAGGGCAGTGAAGAAGACATCAGAAGTGCTTGATGAAGAGATAATGGAGTAATTCTTGAGGTAACAGGTATATAACCTGAGTAGCTATTGTGAGGTGATTTAAAGGAAGGTGACTGAAGGGAGAATTGAGTCTGATACTTGGGAGCAGGTATAGAGAAAAAGATCCCTAGAATGTTTTTGGTCAGTTACACATTGTGGTGGACAACATCTAGGATAGAAGCATGGGAAAGAGTTGTACATTGGCCTCAGTAACTCATTTGAGCAAAAGAGACAAGGGCCCCTCTACACACTGTTCAATGTCTTTTCTCTGCTTCACTGTCTTTCATGGAGATACACATTATGGGGAATAAATGAAATGTTTTCACTAAAATTGCATAATGCAGAAAAAAGACAGTTGCTTCAAGAAGATCCGCACACATTCACAAACATGCACATTAGGAATATTTAACACCTGTTCCACATTAGGTGGCCCAGGCTTTGAGGTTCTATCACCATACAGAAACACTCTGGTGATAACCTCTAGTGTTCTGCTTTGTCCCCAGACGAGAAGATGAGGCTTCACAACTACAGTAGAACAATGCAATTATTCTAGTCCCACTCCAAAAGCCTTACTGAAGGCACATCTCCACTAAGGAGCCTTCCCTAACTAAACCCTCTTTTCCTTTCTTCAACGTCCTTCTGCATCTCTCTGACTTGCTCCCTTTATTCATCCTCCCTCCTGCCCCACAATACTTATGTACATGTCTCTAATTTATTTATTTATATTAATGTCTGTCTCCCCACCTAGACTGTACACTTGTGTGGGAAGGGGTGTATCTGCTATATTGAGTGACTGACAGAGCAGAAACAACCCCTACACCCTCTTCCTCCTCTCCCTTCTTCCCTTTTCCTACTCTTCTCTTTGTAGAACCAGCTGTCATCAACAGTTTACTGCAGTAAACTTGACATACCTGGTTGATTCCAAGAGGTTTCTTATGTAGCCAAGGTCATACACCTTTAATTTCACCAACAGGACCCTCATACCCTGTTTAGGGCTTAAGAAAGTACCCTCAGTTCTGACAGGCCAATGTATGTTCTGGACAGAACACAGTGATAAAATTAGGTAATGCTTTCTCAGCAACACATGACTATCTGGAAGAAATTGAGGAACATATCCACTACACACGACATGGGTGAGTACTACATATTAAGTTTCCCTTAAAATGGGATCTGCAAGAATGAATAACTCAAATTTGAAGAAAACTGAGTGCAATGCTCTTGTTAGCGTTTTTCACTCAATTGAAATTTGCCATACAGACCTGGACTATTTGGTCTCTGAACAACAGATTTATATTATAAATTTGGCTAGAAAAATGAGGAATGTAAGAATGCAGTAAAGAAAAAATGATTTTGTGTTACATACTGCTAGAGACTCCAATAATAATTTTTGCATGGCTGCAGAGATGACACTTCATGTAAATAGGGACAAATATTTCTTAAGACAATCTGTGAATGTTTTCTTTAACTAAGAAACTTTCTGGTCTTTATTTTGTATTCAACATCTGAACCATTAAACATTCCCCAGCTGCATATTTTGCATTTGAAAGAAATTAACACAGAAAGGTTGAAATGTCAAAATGCTGGTGTGCTCTTAAAATAAAATAGCCCATTTATACAATTTAATGTCCTTCTTAGTACATATTCTGGTTTACTAATTCTAACTCACCAAAATCCCAAATGAGTTCAAGTTTTCTTATTTTTTATTGTCCTGTTAAATCTGAATTTGATTATAACTCAAATGAAATTATCAAGTTTACTTTACTGTGAAATGTCTCATCTGCTTTACTCCTTCTCCCAGAGTTTCTAGAGCACGCTCTTCCTAAATTTCAAAGGCTCTTGAAAACTAACCTCCTGCAGGAAGTTCTCTCAACCTATTGCCAGCTCCCTGGATTGTCATCCACAACAATTACCGTTAGCATTTACTTGTATATAAATGCATTTCTTTCATGAATTTGGTAACTTGTATATTCTGTTTTTCTGTTACAAGGTGTATGTGTTTTCATGCTGCTTCCACATTTACAACTTATGTCTACTGTCACCCATTAGATGGAAAGCTCCTTAATGATATTTTATCTCTATCATTCTTTCAAGTACATATTACAATGTTCTGCTTTAATACATTTTATTGAATTAATGAATGATTGAATGAAAATAAGATTCTGGCATTGTCTACCCCATTATCTTTAGTTTCCTTATGTGCAGATAGCTCAACAGATCATCAATCTGGCTTTGCATTATTTCACATCAAATCAAATCTACAACTTAAAGATTGAGAACCAAACAAATATAAACAATATGAAGGACTCATGTTCAGAAAGCACTCAAATTCATACCATTTACATAGGAAGATTACGGAGATATATAGGCCAGGCTGTTAAATGTTAACCTAGAACTACATTTTGAAGGACTTTTTTTTCCCCAGTTAGGAAAAACTTGGGATGGGAATTGGGAAGCAACAGTAGAAAGTACCACAATTATGCACGAATGTTGAGGACACAAAGCCTGGACCACAAAAGGGAGAAAGGATGTGGGCATTTAGGGTAGGGAAGGAGATGTGGAGAGATGAAAAGGAGATGTGCAGAAAGGAGATAAATTGAAGCTCATTCTAATTATAAATCTGGGACTTTGGAGAATGGAGAATAATAAAGGGAAGATTGTAGGAAGGAAAAAGGTTGAATAGTGATTTTGGACAGAGCAGAAGGGGAACATTTGACCTGCCCCTCTCTCCAGTTCTCCACCTGAGGCATGTGCATACTTCACAGCCTGAGAAAATTTCACTGAAGTTGTGTAGCATTGGACAACAATGCCATAGATGCCCAACTGGAGAATGAACTATTATCGGTCATGCCAGCAAGCTTATCCCTAGTACAAACCTTCAGTAACTCTGGACACTTTCAGGGTATCAAAGTGGAAAGGGATGGGAAAGGGAGGAAAAATTTAAGCTATCCTCCATGCCATTCTCTCCCTAGAGTCCTATTCATGGAGTCCTTATGCAGACTGATGGCATCCTATTCATGCCCTACAATGTCAAAAGTTAGGTTAAATGATTTTTTTTTAGTCACACAATTTTGGCAGTTTTTGGCATTGATGTACTCAATTTGCAAATAATTTTGATGATGCTGCTTTAGAACTGTTTAGCTTCAAGTTTTAGTTAGTCTTACACTCAGGTAAATCTCAATGCCAGTAGCATAAACTTTAAATTCTTGAAAAGAGAATGTTTTCTCCATGTCATTCACTCTGTTTATCTGTCTCTCAAAACAAAACCATTCATTCATCATTCAATTGTATTTATTGAGCGCTTACTGTGTGCAGAGCACTGTACTAAGTGCTTATCATACTGCCTCTCTCCATAACTCACTTTCTTTTACTAGCACTGTGATTTTGTCATGATTGCTAATTGTTCCCACCTCCTGTTAGCTATTGGACCTGTCATCAATTAGTCTTGCAAAGCATTTCATTCTTCTACCTTAGTGGCTGCTTCCCAGAACTCCCCTTGCCACCCTCTAGCTGTAATCCTCTCCTTTAACAGACTGTCTGGCATAAGTGGAATAATGCCTGGTATAGAATCTCTTCATTAGAAAGGCTGCTGCTGGCCTTTATATCTAGGTAAATTGCAGAAGTCACTAGTTTTCTCTGATGGGAAATGGTTTGACAAGCCAAATTGAAACTAAACTTAGTGGGAGGTTAATTAGGAGAAAGAAAGAACCAATCTCCTTTTCAGAAAGTGCTGTAAAGCTTTCATGAGAGAGCTGACAATAGTCCAGTTAACTCTAGGCTGATGTGCTAAGAAAATCATGAAACCTGAAAAAGTGAGAGAAAATCACTTAAATTTAAGAGAAATGTTGCTCTTAATGCTAATCTCTGGTGGAAACTGCTTTGCTCCTGAAGTGGCCGTCTTGACTCACCAAATAGTGTGGGCCCAAGGTACTTATGTTTTGAAGTTAGATGAATGGAGCACGGAGGCCTTCTTGTTCCCTATCCTAGAGTCTTAGGAGATAGGATTTCAGCAACCGACATTCTCAGCCAAGTCCCACAAGTAGCTAAATCAATCAATCCATCAACAAATAAATATATCATGTTTATTGAGCACTTACTGTGTGCAAAGCACTGTACTAGTGCTCTATGAATGAATGAATGAATGAATACTAGGTGTTTGAGTAGTTATAATTTTACAGAGTTGGTAGACATGTTTCCTGCCCACAAGGAGCTTACAGTCTAGAGGGGAAAACAGACACTAAAATAAATTACAGATATGCACATAATTGCTGTAAGGCTGATGGTGGAATAAATAAAATGTACAAATCTGAGTGAGAGGGTGATGCAAAAAGGAGAGGGAGTAAAGGTAGGGAAACAAGACTGGCATGAGGGCTATGGAACGGGAGCAATGCAAGTAAGAACCAGAGATTGGAATAGAATCAATAGTATAATGCTCTCAATCTCTCCTCCTTAAATACACTAGCCAATAATAATAGCTAAAAACAACTGGCATACAAGAATACAACCATACTCTTGCCACTGCCTCAATTCCTAAGAAGTAATTGTGTGAGAGAGGTACTTCCCAAGAATGTGACAACAGTACCCTATGACGCTGCACTGTGAGAAGAGCCTTATTTCTGAGCCTTTTAAAGAAATGCTGCATTAACTATGGAGACATTTCTTAACAGCTTAGAGACAGGCAGAATGCTTGTGTTAACGAAAGTGATACCTATAGAGCAGGTCATATTAAAAATGAAATGAGTTCTATCACTTCCCAACTGAGCTTGTTACTCCATTAAGGAAGATCAAATTGCTTACTGTGACAAAGACTGATTACCACTTAACTGCAGAAAAAGCTAATAAAAATAGAGGAATGGAAATGTCTTGAAGTTAAACAAGTTACCTATATTTAAGTACAGAAGGCTCAAGCAAAAATAATCCCAAAAAAATTGTATTTTGGAAACGTTATAAAACTGACTAAACATGGTAATGAAACCATGACAGAATAGGACAGCTAAACACATATGTAGTGAAACTTAAGGTGACCTTGCAAATAGTCTAAATATAACATTTTCAAAAACTGTGTTGCTTGACATTTTTGACTTTTTCCACCACATGATGTAAGGTTATAGTCAGTGAAATGAAACTACAGGAACATCCATTCTTCAAATATTAAGTTCCATCATTTTTCCTACCCACCACCTGCTGTTTGTCCATTTCTTTGTCAGGTTGCATGCCCAGAATTGATACTATCTGACTTTCACAGCGCAGCAAACCTCAATATATCTGTGATAGTAGTCTCCTAGAGCATCACTAACAGAACTAGAAAATTGCATTAACTTTTTAAAAAGTCCAAACTCTATTTGTTTGCAGTTTGCCCACATGCCATACGGTAAAAGTGTACTGAAATGGCAAATCTAGGGCTGGTTACCCAGGTCTCAGGAGAATGTTTGTGCAGCAACTGCTGTCAAAAAGCTGTTGGCTCTATCAACTTCGTGCCCTTTACAAATGATTGCATGTTGTAAAGCTCCTTGGCTTTATCAGCCAAGTACCTCTGCTTTCTTAAACCTTTGAAAAGTGGCAATGAAACATATGCAGCTGAAGCCATTCAGAACCAAATGACTTGGTGGGGTTTTTTTTTTATTATTTTCAACCTAGGTACTATGTGTTATCATCCTCATTAAAAAATGTGAGCCCCAAAAATATTTCTTCCATCAACCGTCATTACACAAACTGAAAATATGCTGTAAGAATCATATGGTTACAAAACTCTAGCAAACATTTCTTTTATTCTTCCCTAGCTGGCTACAAATAGAGTTGCATCCATTCTTTTATAGAACAATCCTGACATGCAATGAAAGTTTCAGCAAAGAAATGGATCAGTGAGAACCTCAGCTCAGCTCTGAAGTATTATCACTGTAAACCCTTTTTCTTGTAAAAGTTGTTTCAAAAATAATAATTGTTTGGACATGTATATCTCAAAGCAATTTAAGCAGCCTTACCCCAATTCTTATTGTTTTATATGAATCACCTTAATAAATTAGTATGAAACAAAATTCTAATATTTTCATGTATAAAAAATTCAGGCAGATGAGATCTCTTTCCAAAGTATTTCGTACCACAGTGTGAGGAAGTACATTTTCACCCCAATTTAATGGTGCATCAACTGTGTTCAATAGGCAGAGGACCAGTTTACTTTCAATGAAACAGTATTCCTGTTCAAAAGAATTTGGCCTCTGCCTCTTCTGGTGCTTCCAGTATGCATTAGTAGTGTTTCAACCTACTCATGTGCCTTGTTCTTTCATTCCTTCCTCAGACCATTGTCCTTGCTCTTCTTCCTGTCTGGATCTTGCTTCCTCTTCAAATCTTCCAATTAATATTTATTTATTTTTCCTTTGGGATTTGCCAAGTGTCTACTATGTGTCTGGCACTGCATTAATTATCTGGGGTAGATATAAGTTAATAAAATTGGACATAGCCAATGTCCCACATGGGGCTCACAGTCCTAATACCCATTTACAGATGAAGCAACTGAGAAACAGACAAATTAAGTGACTTACCCAAGTTCATACAGCCGACAAGTGGCAGAGGAAGAATTAGAAACCAGGTTTCCTGATTCCCAGGCCCTTGCTTTATCCACTAGATCTTGCTTTCTTCCTTGTTTTCTTTAAATCAGATCACATCCTTCTCAGCACATTTTCATCACCTTCACACTAATGAACTCACCATACCCAAGGCAGCTCTCCATTTTATTTATAATTCACTTTTTGTCTCCCTAGATTGTAAGCTCCTTGAGGCAGGAGTTACATATTCTAACTCTAACGTACTCTCCCTAAAGTTTAATATGGGGCTCTAGACAAAATAGGCTCTCAATAGCTCATTCTGGGCAGGAAATGTGTCTGGTTACTGTTGTATTGTACTCTCCTGAGTGCTTAGTGCAGATTCTGATTCAACATTTATTCTGTCATCATAAAATTTTGCTCTGCTTTCTTCATACAGTTTTTTGCACAGAGCAAGCACTCAATAAATGCAATTGAATGAATGAATACATTATATTAGTTGTTGGGTGTAACGTAAAGAAACGAAGTCCCAGCCCTGGTAATGACTAGATTTTTTTATATTAATCCTACAACATAGATTATATAAAGATCTTCATAGCTATCCTGACACGAAGAAGTCAGTAAAATTAACTCTTTGGAGTGGATAGTAGATTTAGAAAAAGATGCTAGGCTTCCAGGTGCCTTGGATATGAATATGATTTGGAATTGCCAATCTGGTTAAAGAATCATGTATTCCCACACTACTCAATAATTGGAATATGGTCAATCATTTAATATGATTTCTTTAATGGTATTTATTTAGTGTTTATTATGTGCCAGGCACTGTACTAAGCACTTGGGTAGATACAAGATAATCAGATTGGACATGGTCCCTGTCCCACATAGGGCTCACGGTCTCAATGCTCATTTTACTAATGAAATTTCTCTCTTATTGACTGCTAAGTTGAGATACTGTGACTTCTTTTATTTATTCATTCTTTCAATTGTATTTATTGAGCGCTTACTGTGTGCAATGGATAGTATAAAGAAAGCAATCAGAGCAAATTTTTATGATGACAGAATAAATGTTGAATCAGAATAGGAAAAGGAAGATGCATCAATGATATGTATCATAATATCAAGTATTTCTGCTTCTCAATTGCAAAACCATTGTCTGGCAACTAAGCAAAACTCTGTCTGGAACCACTGAACAAGACTGGGCAGATCTTAGTCTGAAACAATTTTCTGTAATCTGTGAACTGCATGTTGGGTAGAGACTATTACTGAACAGCATTTTGAACAATTCTTGGCACACAGTAACCTCCAAAACTACTACTATTATTATTATCGTCATCATCATCAATAGTAATTATTTTTTGTTGTGACTTTTCCTATCACTCTGGGATCATTCCAATTTCTCACAGGACCAGATTGATCAGTGATTTTTATAAGTGGATAGTTCATATGGTATATCCAAGGCTTTTTGCCTCCACTGAAGTATCAGGGAACATTGGAAAGTTTAAATAACAAACTTAGTGAGAATGTCTTGTGACCAAAGCCCATAAGAGGGAAGAAGGAAACTTCACGGCCCAGACTAAAATGACTTTGGTGTTTTACCACTGCTGATATTCCTTTTGACTTTGCCATAGCAACATCTGTTCTATAGGTCCTTTTTTTATATTTTCAGTTTCCCAGTCTTCAGTTTATCCTTCTTCTGTGTTCTTTGTATTAATGAATTTATTTTAATTATACCATGGCACCATTTATTTGGCTACTGATCTGCTAAAAAAGTGCCAGGGATGCAATATGAGCAACTGTTTTTTCAATCCAGAATTGATTGAAAGCATCCCCTGTATAAAAATGAAATGCATTTCTGTAGATGCACTGACGCTTCACCATCTGTCCACCAGCACAGATTTAGTCTCTCAGATAACTTCATATTTCACCCTGCAGTCCCTAAAGAAACATCTCTTTAAATAGGGCCAAATGGAAAAATGCACTTCAATAACATCTGAAGGTCTTGCAGTTTGCTGCAAGGACCTCCAATCTAAATGAGTGATGTGCCCCAGGACCTAGCTGCATTAGAAGTTATGGAAATGGGGAGGGGCAAATGCAAGGGCAGGAATGGATTTCAAAAGAGGGGGAAACAAACAGAATGATGGCAATAAAAGACACAGGGCTCTGCAGATGAAGCCAAAAAATTCAGGCAGCCATCTATCAGTCTGCCTTGATGAAATAGGTATTGGAAATTAACTCAGGAACCCTATGAATTACATTCAATCCATGCTCTGGGCTAAGCACTTGTCAATTTCAGCTGCTATTGCAACCTATTACTGACAGACTACATGGCTGGCAAGCTAATAGCATTGGATAGTGTTAAAGAAAATAGAAGAATATACAGCATATAAGTGCAAAGCTTGTCAGTTATGAAGCCTGCTTGCCCCTTCCCCCACCATTTGAGTACTGAATCTTTGAACTAATTATGTCCTAGATGAAAACATAAGCTTCCACAATATCATTTTATGCAAAGAGTAGAGCATACCTGAAAACTTATTCACCAATCATCCTGATTTTTTAAAGCTCTCCTATATTTTTTGGTGATTTGTGAAAAGTGTTTTTATTAAACTTTGCTTGAACCTTAACTTTTTGATCTGTTCAGGGGGAGAAGAAAATTCCTGAAAATTGCATTTGAGGGTGGGTAGTGATGACATGGCTGACAGGTCTCATGTTGTACGTGGTCTTGCTGTAACCACCATTATATCTCCTGCCTCTAATCAACACCCAGTTCATGAATGAATGTACAGAGAATTTTAGTTCTAATTTATTTTCCCAGAGTATCTCTCTTTGCAACTCTTTGGACTCTTGCAGCATATACTAAGAGAAATGAATGAAGAACTAGGCAGAACTCAGGAACTATAGTGTATTTTTCAGCTGATAAGCTTGTCTAACATTGAAATATTTTAATAAGCTAGCACATGCAGAGTAAATGTCAGCCAGTGTGATCTTGTGACTAACAGATGCTGGTGAATATGGGAGGGGAAAGTAAAAGCACTGCAAATCAAGCAGGGCCAAATTAGAACAAATGTTTGTCAAGTAAAAAGGGCAGCTCTTCATCTGATGGAAGAGATTTAATTAGAAAAGTCACAGAGAGAAGCTGTCTCAAAAGTGCCAGTCCCATTTTCTTCAGATAAGCTAATGAACCTCATTGAACTTTCCAGAGAACTGCTTATCCAATAATAGACAAAAAAGTGGTTCATCAAACGTGCTGCAAAAACCAGGGGAAATGAGAGGACCAATTGTTTATGCCACTCTAGATCATAATAGGAGAATATTACGACATTTACCTACTGAATTTCCTTCCATTTGGGTTGGCAAAAGGACAAATGGATCAGATGAGTAAATTATTTTTTATTATGTACTGTTTTTAAAGCAGATTATGCATATGAAATTTAAATTGCATGTTGCCTGTGCTAAGTCACCTGCATGGTACATTATCACCCAATTTGATTTCTAATTCTACCAATATTTTTCCCCTTTTTCCAAATAGCAGCTATAACAAAAGTCTATTTGGGAATATGCTATTTGCGTTAGACAAGGATATTTTGAATGTTTTAAAGAACACAATAAACAAAATTATTTTACTGATGACAGTGCATTAATAGCACAAAGCCCCAGAGGAACACAATTAACTAGTATTCTGAAGACATTTGAAAATTGCAATAAAAGAAAGAAGATTCTAAACTCTTGTAGTTGCCTAATGTTTCGATGACTATGTTAGTTTTATTTTCCTACGCGGTTAGCCTTTTGGCAGAAAATTTATTTCTGGTCTAAAGCTCCTTAATAGAAATAAAGCATGTACACAGGGACTGTAGAATAAAGCTACCAAATCCTTTGTACGATCCAGCATATCTACTAAGTGATTGATATTATAATGTCCATCCGGAGATAGATGAACAAAAGCCCAGTCATCAAGCATACTAATTAATTAATTGATAATAGCATTTGTTAAGCACTTACCATTGGTCAAGCACTGTATGAAGCAATGGGGTTTATTCAAGATCATCATAATAGACATGGTCCCAGTACCACGTGGGGCTCGCAGTCTAAGTAGGAGGGAGACATTTTAGAGATGAAGACTGAGGCACAGAGCTATTATGTGACTTGCCCGAGGTAATAATAATAACTGTGATATATATGTGTCAGGCACTGCACTAAGCGCTTGAGTGGATACAAGCAAATCGGGTTGGACATAGTCCCTGTCCCAGATTTTGAGCCCCACGTGAAGCCCAGACTGTGTGTGATCTGATTACCTGAATATGCCCTATCATTTAGCATGGTGTTTTGGCACAAAGGATCACATATTACTAACAATCATATCATTATTATTTTTTTATCACTATATTTATTTTCATAGGTGAGGATGTTCCATATAAAACTCTATCCTAATCCTCCTCAACGTCTCAGCTGTCTTTGACACTATGGACCATCCCCTTCTCCTCAACATGCTATCCAACCTTTGCTTCATGGACTCTGTCCTCTCCTCGTTCTCCTACTATCTCTCTGGCAGTACATTCTCAGTCTCATTTGTGGGCTCCTCCTCACCCTCCCCACTGTAGGGGTTCCTCAAGGGTCAGTTCTTGGTCCCCTTCTGTTCTCCATCTATATGCACTCCCTTGGTGAACTCATTCACTCCCAGGGCTTCAACTATCATCTCTACGCATATGACACCCAAATCTACATCTCCTCCCCTGTTCTCCCTCCCTCCAGACTCATATCTCCTCCTGCCTTCAGGGCATCTCCACCTGGCTGTCTGCCTGCCAGATAAAGTGCAACATATCTAAGAATGAGCTCCTTATCTTCCCTCCCAAACCCTGCCCTCTCCCTGACTTTTCTGTCACTGTGGACGACACTACCATCCTTCCCATCTCACAGGCTTGCAACCTTGGTGGCATCCTTGACCCCGATCTGTCATTTGCCCCATACATCCAATCCATCACCAAAACCTGCCAGTCTCACCTTCACAACATCACCAAGATCAGCCCTTTCCTCTCCATCCAAACCACTACCTTGTTGGTTCATCCTATCCCATCTGGATTACTGCATCAGCCTCCTTTCTGATCTCCCATCCTTCTGTTTCTCCCTGCTTCAGTCTATACTTCACTCTGCTGCCTGGATTATCTTTGTACAGAAATGCTCTGGGCATGTCACTCCCCTCCTCAAAAATCTCCAGTAGTTGCCTATCAACCATGGCATGAAGCAAAAACTCTTCACTATTGGCTTCAAAGCTCTCCATCACCTTGCCCCCTCCTACCTCACTTCCCTTATAGCCCAGCCCGCACACTCCGTTCCTCTGCTGCTAACCTGTCACTGTGCCTCTCTCCTCTGTCCCGCTGTCGACCCCTGCCCCACATCCTACCCCTGGCCTGGAATGCCCTCCCTCCACACATCCACCAAACTAGCTCTCTTCCTCCCTTCAAAGCCCTAGTGACAGCTCACCTACCCCAGGAGGCCTTCCCAGATTGAGCCCCCATTTTCCTCCGCTCCTCCTCCCCTCCTCATCGCCCCCACTCCCTCCCTCTGCCCTACCTCCTTCCCCTCGCCACAGCACTTGTGTATATTTGTACATATTTACTACTCTATTTTATTATGTGTATATATCTATAAGTCTATTTATCTATTCTGATGGTTTTGACACCTATCTACTTGTTTTGTTTTGTTGTCTGTCTCCCCCTTCTAGACTGTGAGCCTGTTGTTGGGTAGGTACTGTCTCCATCTGTTGCTGAATTGCACTTTCCAAGCACTTAATACAGTGCTCTGCACACAGTAAGCACTCAATAAATGATTGAATGAATAAATGAATTTTGCATATACTTATGAAAATGACAGGGATATCATAGAGTCAACCAGTCAGTCATATTATTGAGCATTTACTATGTGCAGAGCACTGCACTAATTGCTTGGGAGGGTACAATAATAACATAGATTCATTTCCTTCCCACAATGAGTTTACAGTCTAAAGGGGGGGCAAACATTAATATAAATAAATTACAAATACGTACATAAGTGCTGTGGGGCTGGGTTGTGGGGGGGTGAATAAAGGGAGCAAGTCATGGCAATGCAGAAGGGAGTTGAAGAAAAGCAAGAGAGAGCTTAATCAGGGAAGGCCTCTTGGAGAATATATGCCTTCAGTAAGGCTTTGAAGCAGGTAGAGTAATTGTCTGTCAGATTTGAGAAGGGAAGGCATTCCAGGCCAGAGGTAGGGCTCAGGCAATAAGTTGGCAGCGAGACATATGAGCTTGAGATACAGTGAGATGATTAGCAGTAGAGGAGTGCAGTGTGTGGGCTGGGTTGTAGTAGGAGAGTAGCAAGGCGAGGTAGCAGGAGGCAAGGTGATTGAGTGTTTTAAAGTCAATGGTGAGGAATTTCTGTTTGATGTAGAGATGGATGGGCAACCACTGGAGGTTCTTGAGGAATGGGGAAACATAGCCTGAACATTTTTGTAAAAAATGATCCAGGCAGCAGAATAAAGCATAGGCTGGATTGGAGAGAGACTGGAGGCTGGAAGGTCAGCAAGGAGGCTGATACAGTAATCAAGGCAGGATAGATAAGTGATTAGATTAATGTGGTAGCAGTTTAGATGGAGAGGTAAGGGTGGATTTTAGCAATGTTATGATGGTTGAACCATCGGGTTTCACTGATGGATTGAATATGTGGGTTGAATGAGAGAGAGGAGAGTTGAGGATAAAGCCAAGGTTAAGGGCTTGTTAGACAGGAAAAATGGTGATGCTACCTAGAGTGATGGGAAAATCAGGGAAGAACAGAGTTTGGGTGGGAAGATAAGGAGCTCTGTTTTAGACATTTTAAGTTTGAGTTAATGGGAGGACATTCAACTGGAGATGTCTTGAAGGCAGGAGGAAATTTGAGACTGCATTGAGGGAGACAAATCAGGGCTGGAAATGCAGATTGGTGAATCATCCTCATAGAGGTGGTAATTGAAGCCATACTAGTGAATGAATTTTCTAGGGAAGTGGGTGTAGATGGAGAATAGAAGAGGACCTAGAACTGAACCTTGAGGGACACCCACAGTTAAGGGATGGGAGGCAGAGCACGGTCCTGTAAAAGAGATTGAGAATGAATGGCCAGAGAGATAGGAAAACCAGGAGATGACATGGTCAGTGAAGCCGAGGTTGGATAATGTTTCCAGGAGAAGGGGGTGGTTGAAAATGATGAAGACAGCTGAGACATGTCACCCGTCATCTGGGGACGGGTTCAATCAGTAATTGGCATGGCGAGAGAGAGAGAGGCCAGGGGCAGAAGGCCTGAGTTTTATACAAAATTTATTCCGTGAGACAAATTGAATTATTTAATGGTTGAGGCGCAATGGATTAGACTTCCCTTTTGGGAGGAATGTGATTAATTAGTAATATTAGAGCTTCCCTAACAGGAGAAACACACTCGTAAGTTAATCGCATGAGTCAGAACACCCAGGTCCCACCCAGGTGGAATTCCCTTACAGTTTGTTTGAACGTGGAACTTAACTTCCTTTTCAGGAGGAATGTGATTAATTAGTAATATGGGAGCTTCCGTAATGGGAGGAACACACTCATACTTCAGTCGCATGCGGGTGAGGTGCACTTCCCACTGGGGAAGAATCCACAAGCTTTTCCACATGGGAAGTGTCCTCCACTTAATTAGCGCTATATTCCTGGCCAAAATCAACAGGTTCAAAGACTAATTTTCATCTCCTTGTCTATGACATACCCTGCTGACCAGTTCAGGTGATACTTCTTTGGCTGATTGTCCACATCTCAGAACCACATGCCAAGCTTGGGCCATCACTCGGTTAGATTAATAACCTTTTGTGGTTCAGGGTGTCCTCCAGTTGCAATGCCTGCCAAGAAATAGTCTGCATAGTGTGCCTGCAGGCATAACTCTGCTGCATTCATTCCTAATCATACTTCAATTGGTGTACACAGGTCTCCAGGATATCCCTCAACAGGGCAGGCACCAGCTTCAGATCTTTTCTTTCCCATTAGAGTTTGCTGGGTTTTTTTTTTATGCTATCACCATTTAGAGCTGTAAAATGGTTTTAGCCCTGACAAGGGCAGCTTCCTGCAGAGAAATAATGCTATAACTTTAAATGAACTGTCTAGCTTTACCCAACACACCCTGTGAGTTATTCTACATTCTAGTATATGTTAACTTTCACTACTAATACATTATTTCCATATCAAAAGGTGAGCCTTCCCCTACATATTTAAAGATATCAAAGTTACAGAAAGGACTTATCTGTGACCTGCCAGTAAACTAAGTGCAAGACTACAATTTACATGTGACGGCTTCACAAGTGACTAATGAATCCTGCATTATTCATGAATAGTCAGAATGACAAGCAGCAGATTCTGTCCACATTACCCCTGACTGAGGGTGTGTGAAGATCCATGTTTGCTTAATGAGCATGATCATGGAGAACTTGTTAGCTAAAGAAGGAAATGTTCCAAGTTCCTTACTTAAATTCTTCCTGAGCTTAACCCACACTCAGCAGGGTTTCACATCAATAATTTGGCACAGGGCTAGAAAGCATTCCAAAAGTTAAAAGAATCAAGTGATTATACAAGTCTGTGACACATTCGAAAGAATTCTTGGGGAAAGGTGATGTTTTAGAGTCTGTGATGGGCAGGAGTATACAAGTATGTGTGCAATTTCTCTCCTATTCAAAAAAGACCACTGTCAGTGAATTCACTTCTGACAGTGAATGTGGGTTCACAGCTAAAAAGGACAATGCAGGAACCACTGTCCTGACCACATTTTGCAAACATAGAAGGCATATGTTATTATATGTGATGTTTGCAGCACTTGGAACGGTTTTCACTTTTGCTTCCTTATCTCGTGTTCCATTCGGAGGTGCCTTCTTGATGGCAATGTGCCAGGCAGGTCTATCCTCAACAACTTGATTCCCAGTTTTTGGCTGGACCTAGTTCTGTAGGTCCTCTCTAACACTGTGGAGAGGCAAATTCAGCATCCTTGGCTTCCAATTCTAGGCATAATCCAAAATTCTATCCCATGTTTCCAGCCCCCATGTAACTGTTTTTCTAAGGGCTGAATATAAAATCTAGATACAATTTTACTTGAAATCAATACTGGAAGTGCCAGTTTGTTGTAGGTTCTTTGAATTTCTCTTTCCTGATCTGTATAAAAGAAACTGTGGGCTTGGCCTTCTACCTCACAGAGATACTGAAGATTAATTAGATGTACATGAAGCCATTTAGAGAAAGCTGATGCGTGAACAAACATGACTCCAACCAGATGGATATATTTGTCATAATTTGTCTTTCCCTTACTCTCTTGGGGTTTTTGTTTTTGTTTTTACAGAACAACAACCTCAGCACTCTACAAGATATGTTCCTTCAATTATTTTGGCTACCGTAGTTGTTAATAACAACTGTGATGTTTGTTAAGTGCTTATTATGAGCAAAACACTGTACTAAACACTGACGTAGATACAAGATAATCAGATTAAACACAGTCCTTGTCCCACATAAGGCTCACAGTCTAAGTAGGAGGGAGAAGAAGCTCTGCCACTTCTCTGCTGTGTGACCTTGGGGAAGTCACTTAACGTCTGTGACTCACTTCCCTCATCTGTAAAATAGGGATTGAACTATGTAGGATAGGGACTGTGTCCAACCTGATTATCTCAAATCTACTCCAGTGCTTAGTACAATGTCAGGCACGTAGTAAGTGCATAAAAAATTATTTTTTAAAAAATTCCCACATGTTTAATCCCATTTTTCAGATGAGGTTGTACAGAGAAGTTGTGACCTACTCAAGGTTACTAACCAAACAAGTGGCATAGCTAGCTGGGATTTGAACACAGGTCCTCTGACTCCCACTTTCCACCCCTTCTTCTCTTCCTCATATTACTACTACTGCTACTGCACTTACCAGTTGTTTCAGATATTTAACTCCCCTCTTTTTGAAATACCCTGCCCTCCCATTTCTTGCCACTAATGATCTCCTCATACACTTCACTGATAAAGTTGAAATCACCAGGAGTGAGCTCCCTAAAATCTCAAGAGGAGATCTCCCACCTCCTTTCAAAATCTACCCCTCCACCTGAGCCTTGGACTCCATCCCTTTTCACCTTATCAAAACACTTGTCCCCTCCCTTCTTCCCTCCCTGACTGCTATTTTCAACTGTTCAGTCTCCAATAGCTTCTTTCCCACTGTTTTCTCTTGAACACACTTTTATATTCCTTTAAAAAAAAAAAAACCCTCCCTTGATCCCACAACTTCTTCCATTTATGGCCCCATATCCCGCCAACCATTCCTCTACAAGCTCACTGAACGAGTTGTCTGAATCTGCCGGCTTCACTTCCTTTCCTCCAATTTTCTCCTTGACCCTCTCCAATCTGGTTTCTGTCTCCTTCAATACATGGAAATTGCCCTAAAGTCACCAATTACTTTCTTTTTACCAAATCCAATGGCCTCTACTTTATCCTAATCCTCCTCAACCTCTCAGCTGCCTTCAATACTGTGGAATAACCCCTTTTCCTTGAAAGATTATTCAACCTTGGCTTCACTGATACTGTCCTGCTCTCGTTCTCCAAACCCTCTGACTGTTTCTTCTCAGATTTTTTTTTCCACATGCTTCTCCTCTTCCTCCCTCTTACAATGAGAGTCCCTCAAGGTTCATTTCTGGGTTCCCTTCTATTCTCCCTCTACACCCACTTCCTTGGAGAATTTACTTGCTCCCAAACTACTTTCTCCTATTAATTCACTCATTTCCTGGACTGTGAACTTTCTCCTGAAACTTTCCTATTTTTCCTATGTCTTGCTCTTCTGAGGATTTTTCTCCCAACTCTATGTTCTCATATCTGTTTTTTCCCTTTTCATTTTTGCTTTGTTATCATTATTGATGCTTATTGCATCTACTATAGCCTCCTTTTCCTGGTGTCCTGTTCTTCCGTGTATTTCCTGTTATACTTACTGCTCCTTCCTCTTTCTTGCTCTGAGTTTCTAGAAAATTCTTGTTTTATTTTTGCCTATTTGTTTCTCTTTTCTATCCCTATATACTGGGTTTTTTTTCTTTCTTTTTTGTCCTGAACTTTTTCTTTTTATTTTATTTATTCTGAGGGGCTTTGCTGAAACATAGTCTACCTTGCTATAAAGGTGCTCTTGGATTTCTCCTCCATTTGAGAGCTAGCCCTTTCCTAGTGTCCATTGGGTAAGGTATAAAAAGAGATAGCCAGATCCATTAACTTATTGAATCATCAGAGAGTGTCACCACTTTTTAGAAATGATGAGGAGTCTTTTTTTAGATACTAGGATCTCTATTTCAGGGCTGCTGTAGAAGATAGTTCACAAGAAGCAGCATGGCCTAGTGGATAGAGCATAGTGGGAGTCAGAAGGACTTGGGTTTTAATACTGGCTCTGACACTTATCTGCTGTGTGCTTTCACTTCCCTGTGCCTCAGTTTCTTTATCTGTAAAGACTGTGAGCCCTGTGTGGAACAGGGACTGGGTCCAACCTGATTAGTTTTGAACAGTGCTTGACACAGTAAGTACTTAACAGATACCATAATTATTATTCTAGGAGCAGCATAAGCAAAACTCAATTAGCTCATATCCCATCCAGCGCTTAATGCTATGCCTGGCAGATAGTAAGTGCTTAACAAACACCATCATCATTATTATTATTATTTCCCCTTCCCAATCCTCAGCTCTTATCTAAGAACTTGCTCTTGAGACACGAGACACCATAACCTCATCTGACACCTGAGGTGGTAGAAGAGCTCACCTTTTTTGAGGATGATGTGAGGACGCCCCATGTTACAGGAAGAATGAAAATAAACAAGAGGTCAAGGATATATGTTGTTCCCCTATGGTGATTCCTAAAAGAGAAACTGTTCTGAGCAAGTATTTGAATTAAAATGAATTGAATGGAGACAAGGCACTCATGGGGCATGGAATGTTCAGAAAGAAAAAAGAATGTACAGAAAGAAACACAGACAATAAGGGAAAGGTGAAGAAAGTAATAGTTACAAGAAGATGAGGAAAATGAGAGAAAATGGAGAAGGGTGGGAAATTGGAGAATAAGGGAGTGAGGAGAAATAGGGAGGGAGGAACAATAAAGGGGACAACTCACAGATCAATCCGTCAGTGCCATCTAATCTTTTATTACAGTTGCCTTCCCACACTGTTGTTGTCATCTAGAACCAACAGAATCAACTGATGATATTTAAGTGCTTTCTGTGTACAGAGCACTTTACTAAGCTCTTGAGCGTACACTACACCAGGAGAACTATCCTTTTGTGAGCCCTAATCCCAAATAACTAGCCCAGAAGCGGCCAGTTTTGCTAAGGTTAGGACTAGGTGGCCTCTGCTGACACCTGAGCAGAACCACAATGATGAATGATGGCAACACTGATGGAACCCACAAATCACACCTGATTAGTCTTTTTATGCTATTCCTGTGAGATTCCAGTGTGACCAGATGGTATATTTCTGACATATCAGAAAATTCCATGATGGTATGAATAATGGCCAGTTCAACCATGGTGATGTAGTTGCTACAGCCTATTGTTCTTCTCTTTCTCCACCCTTCATGCACCACAGCTACCACAGTTATGGCCGAAAGCGGGGCTCGATATAAGAGCTCCAATAGCAGCCCTTGGTGACTTTTTGTGTAACCAGCCATCTGAAGAAAGCAGCCCATGCCACTTGGAACCAGAGAGTCCAGACTGATAACCACAATGTTAGTACCAACTTTTGTCCTCTTTCTAGCAGATGACATCTCCTTATCCCAGCCCAGCTCTGGCAGCTCTAGTGCTGTACCTTGCTTTACTCCTCTGGCCTTGGAACACATAGAAATGTACAATAAGCCTTTTCTCCACACAGATTAGGTGTGAGATTTTCTGGGCAAGTAATTGTTGCGGTTCAGTACCCCACTGAGGCAACTGTGGAAGCCTTGTGAAAGCAGGCTGCAGCTGTTAGGCTACTCTCAATCTTGAAGCTACTGTCCTCTGCCACTACTTGCGTTTGGGTACTCAGCTAAAACATCCTAGGCTGGCAGTCATAGCCATTCCTTCTTTCCTTCTTCTACATTATCCCTCATGCCTCCTTTATTTCATATTCGGCCCTCCACCCTTTCTGTCATTCCCCTTCCTCCAAATTCATTCATTCAATCATATTTATTGTGCACTTACTGTGTGCAGAACACTGTACTTAGCATTTGGAAGAATACAGTATAACACCAAACAGACACATACCCTGCCCACAACAAGCTTACAGTCTAGAGGTGAAGACAGACATTAATATACATAAATTAATTACAGATATGCTCTTAAGAGCTGTGGTGTGGGGAGCGGGGATGAATAAAGGGAGCAAGTCAGGGTGACGCAGAGGGGAGTGGGAGAAGAGGAAAAGGGGGCTTAGTCCAGGAAGGCATCTTCAAAACACATAGCGCCAAAGTGTCTTGGTAGAACTTGGAGTACTAACAGTTCTCTTAGCTATAGGTGCTAGAAATATCCATACTTATCATTTCTAATGCCAGCTGTTCTGACACTCAATGTCATGGGACGAGTTTACCCCGTCAAAATAAGATGTGGTCCAGAGCACAAAGGAATAGATGGCAGGTGTCCTGACTCTCAGGCACATGCTTTATCTGTTAGGCCAAGCTACTTCCCAAGTGTTGCTTCTGCCCTCCTTGCTCCCATTTGCCTATAGGAAAATTACCTTTCACTGTAGAACCTCATAACAGAACAGTCGTCACTGAGAATGAGCACCTTTTATCATAGAAAGTACAAAGTCTTAAGATGATGGATCCCCGAGTAAAATCTTCAGAAATTATGCGGTCTATTGTCTCTCAAAACTGGGTCAATCGGACCGATAAAGGAGAGCCTAATTTTTTTAAGGACATAGCATCTTCAGGATTCCTTGCAGGAGTTTTTCTAATCCCGGGTGTTCCCTTTAAAGCCAAGATATCGATCTACTGCCTCTTTGTAACGCCTCCTGATAGCTTTCAAACATGGCTGCTGAGCTTAACTGGAAAGACTATTTCTACCCCTCTTTTCCTCTTTTCTTTGCCCCTGCTCTCTCCCCCTCTCTCCAGGCTCTCATCCCCTCCTGCCTTCAGGACATCTCCATCTGGATGTCTGCCCGCCACCTAAAACTCAACATGTCCAAGACTGAACTCCTTGTCTTCCCTCCCAAACCCTGCCCTCTCCCTGACTTTCCCATCTCTGTTGACAGCACTACCATCCTTCCTGTCTCACAAGCCCGCAACCTTGGTGTCATCCTCGACTCTGCTCTCTCATTCACCCCTCACATCCAAGCCGTCACCAAAACCTGCCAGTCTCAGCTCCGCAACATTGCCAAGATCCGCCCTTTCCTCTCCATCCAAACTGCTACCCTGCTCGTTCAAGCTCTCAATCCTATCCTGTCTGGACTACTGTATCAGCCTGCTCTCTGATCTCCCATCCTCGTGTCTCTCCCCACTTCAATCCATACTTCATGCTGCTGCCCGGATTGTCTTTGTCCAGAAACGCTCTGGGCATGTTACTCCCTGCCTCAAAAATCTCCAGTGGCTACCAATCAATCTGCACATCAGGCAGAAACTCCTCACCCTCGGCTATAAGGCTCTCCATCACCTTGCCCCCTCCTACCTCACCTCCCTTCTCTCCTTCTACAGCCCAGCCCACACCCTCCGCTCCTCTGCCGCTAATCTCCTCACAGTGCCTCGTTCTCACCTGTCCCGCCATCGAACCCCGGCCCACCTCATCCCCCAGACCTGGAATGCCCTCCCTCTGCCCATCCGCCAAGCTAGCTCTCTTCCTCCCTTCAAGGCCCTACTGAGAGCTCACCTCCTCCAGGTGGCCTTCCCAGACTGAGCTCCTCCCTTCCTCTCCCCCTCACCCCCCTCTCCATCCCCCATCTTACCTCCTTCCCTTCCCCACAGCACCTGTATATATGTATATATGTTTGTACATATTTATTACTCTATTCATGTATTTATTTTACTTGTACATATCTATTCTATTTATTTTATTTTGTTAGTATGTTTGGTTTTGTTCTCTGTCTCCCCCTTTTAGACTGTGAGCCCACTATTGGGTAGGGACTGTCTCTATGTGTTGCCAACTTGTACTTCCCAAGCGCTTAGTACAGTGCTCTGCACACAGTAAGCGCTCAATAAATACGATTGATAGATTGATTGATCTTGGAGGAGATGTGCCTTCAATAAGGCTTTGAAGTGGGGGAGAGTAACTGTCTGTCAGATACGAGGAGGGAGGGCATTCCAGGCCAGAGGGAGGATGTAAGCAAGAGGCTGAAGGTGAGACAGATGAGAAGGTTAGCATTAGAGGAACAAAGTGTGTGGTATGAGTTGTAATGGGAAAGTAGCAAGGTGAGGTAGGAATGGGCAAGGTGAGGTAGGAATGGGTGAGGTGAGATAGGAATGGTCGAGGTGATCTCCCTTAATCCTCCACTTTCACCTTTTCTCTACCTCTTTTCCCTTTTTATTTCTTCAGTCCCAGTTGACCTGATTTTTCAAAATCTCAAAGCCCCACCCAAGTACCACCTTTGTTGAAAAACTTTACATCCCTGACCTGTCTTAGGCTCCCTCCTTAAGATTTTCCTGTAATCAGACAGAATCCTCAAAGTGTGACTGTTCTTCCTATTTTGGAACAGCTAGCTAACCCTTATCTAGATTCTCCTGGTAAGTCTTGCCCAGAATCTACTTACTTTGAAAATGCTGAATTCATCTTGATATAAAGAACTCTGCATCTCGTTCCTTATATGTATCATAGAAGAAAAAAAATTCACTGGATTCAGTATAGGTCACAGTAGAGGAAATGTTTTCACTTTTCACTGAAGAAAAGTCTATTTCTATGATAGCTTCAAACTAAATAATAATCCTTTTTAATTAGTTCTTTAATGGCTAGATGTAGCCCACTGGTTACATTTCTAATTTTGCCTTATTTTTAATATGGGATGCAAATGATAAATATCTTAATATTTATATTTTATTTTTAGGACTTTCACACAGTGTGAAAGTATTCATTCAATTGTATTTACTGAGTGCTTACTGTGTGCAGAACACTGTACCAAGCGCTTGGGAAGTACAAGTTGGCAACATATAGAGACGGTTCCTACCCAACAGCAGGCTCACAGTCTAGAAGGTGTATAAACCCCATTCTTTTATAGACTTTTTGAAGTTGGAACCACATCTTGTTCTATCTTGACAACTACCCATAAAACAGTGTAGTATTATGTGGACTCTTACAAATTATTGTAAACTGACTGTTAACCAATGACAATGATAATCAAGAGTTGCAGGACAGATGGATGTGGAAGAGTCATTTTTGTCCATGGGTACTTCTAGAAAGCTTCAAATCAGTGATACATGAAACATTGTTATTGCTAATATAAATGTGGATTATCATTCTTCAGAGTAAAAGTGATAATCATTTCACAGACTGCTTATTCCCTGGGTAAACAATCACTTTCTGGGACCAGTGTGTCACTGTCAACTGCTTAACCAAAATATTTTTTAAATATTATCAAGTTATATGTAAGCTAACAATTCCTATGAAAGTCTCAACAAAAAAGTAATTTAGCTCCCATTCATTTCAACTGTCATTTTCATATGTTCAGTGAATTAAGTGAAGAAAAAAGTGGAAGTAGGTTGGGGAATTGCAGAGTTGACTAAGAATGCCTTTCCTTTTGTGACATTTGGAGGCTCAGATAATGTGAGGAGCAAGCTCAAGTGGATTTTTACATTGACTCTAGGTCGTTTGAGAGGTCAAGGAATCCCACAGTTTATGGGTAATTGGCAGCATAGCATTCTCTGTCCATACCTCTACTTCAAGGGCTGGAATTTCATGAATAAGGCCTGAGACTACCTAGGAGGGATTTTTTTTTTTTTTCTTAAAACTCATCTAATTTCTTCTTACACAATAATAGCTTTTAGGATTCTAAGTTCTTGGGGGTAGTCACAATCACAGGTTTAATTGTTTTCTGTGTTTTGAAACAGATGCATAAAATGCGGCTGATTTTTAGTTGTTTTTTCAGCACCCTTTCTCCCTGTTGTTTTATATGCAGGGCCACTGCTTAAGATGAATTTGCACCAGGTTGTCATGCCACCTTGAAAGATATCTATAATTTTCAGTTTTCTTTTATAAAAAATGAAAGTTGAACTAGAGAAATATAAGAATGTGATAAATTGATATATTTTTCATTACTGAAGAATGGGGGCGATTTTCTCTGCTATATATTTAGCTGTTTTGGCTTTGAACTTTTGCACTTAAATCAAAGTGTAATTTTGAAGAAACATTGTGTCTTAACTTTTATAGAAAACTCAGCTAGGCTTTCTTTTTCAGTGAGTTCTGCCCCAGGACTAAATATCCTGGCAGAAGAAAACTCCCTGCCTGTTACTACCCAAAGTACCTACTGCCCAGAGGCATATTTACCCATCAGTGCAACAGAGAACAGCAAACACATTTGGATGAATATGTTTCATGAATGCATATCACAAATTAGATGAATTTAATAATAAATACCTCTAAGAAGGAATATGACAAAATTTAGAAACAAACCTCCTTCTAAACCAAGCAATCACAGCACAAAACTGTACTAAGTGCTTGGAGGAGTACAGTATAACAGAGTTGTTAGACATTTACCTGTCCATAAATTACTGATCCCTTGAAACATGGATCATTCAGTGCAGAAGTTCCAAGACACAAAACAAAAGCGGAGAACCCTAGGAAATAGTGACAAAGTTTCCAGCTGAATGCTGTATGTCTATAAATTGTTCGATGACCGCATGGACAATTTTTACATCTAACAGAAGTGCAATTATTATGTGATTCCAAACTGGCCTCCCTCAGCTGGCCACTAGATGAAACCACCTCTGACATCTCTCAGGTCCTCGAGAGCAAGGATCATGCCTACCAACTCTGTGGTATTGCAGTATCCCTTGTACCAAGTTCATGGAGAAGCAGCGTGGCTCAGTGGAATGAGCCCGGGCTTTGGTGTCAGAGGTTCAAATCCTGGCTCCACCACTTGTCAGCTGTGTGAATTTGGGAAAGTCACTTCACTTCTCTGGGCCTCAGTTACCTCATCTGTAAAATGGGGATAAAGACTGTGAGTCCCCCGTGGGACAACCTGATTTATTCAATCGTATTTATTGAGCACTTACTGTGTGCAAAGCACTGTACTAAGCACTTGGGAAGTACAAGTTGGCAACATATAGAGACAGTCCCTACCCAACAGTGGGCTCACAGTCTAGAAGGGGGAGACAGAAAACAAAACAAAACATATTAACAAAATAAAATAAATAGAATAAATATGTACAAATAAAATAGAGTAATAAATACATACAAACATACATACATATATACAGGTGCTGTGGGGAGGGGAAGGAGTTAAGGCAGGGCGATGGAGAGGGGGAGGAGGGAGAGAGGAAGAAGGGGGCTCAGTCTGATCACCTTGTAACCTCCCTAAAGCTTAGAACAGGGCTTTGCACATAGTAAGCGCTTAATAAATGCTATCATTATTATTATTATTATTATCCTCTCCCACCCTGCCCCTGCTGCTGCCCTCACCTCCAGGATCACTACGTGGCTCAGTGGAAAGAGAACGGGCTTTGGAGTCAGAGATCACGGGTTCAAATCCAGGCTCTGCCAACTGTCAGCTATGTGACTTTGGGCAAGTCACTTAACTTCTCTGTGCCTCAGTTACTCATCTGTAAAATGGAAATTAAAACTGTGAGACCCCCGTAGGACAACCTGATCACCTTGTAATCTCCCCAGCACTGAGAACAGTGCTTTGCACATAGTAAGAGCTTAATAAATGCCATCATTATTATTATTATTATTATTATTACTGTCCTCCCCCTTCCTCAGAATAGTCTAGGCCCAGTGGCTTTGCCCCAAAGGCAAGAGCTGCACAGAGGGGAAAAGGCCAACCATGACTGAAATGCAAAAAGGTGAAAAGAATAAAAATCAGTTTTGGGCAGGGAGAAGAGACGGAGTGACTGTGAATGAGGAAGGAATTCATAGATGCATGGCCAAGGCAGGGTGTGAGGAAATGGGGAGAAATTTAATGGCCTGGGTGGAATGAGGAGAACATTTTAAAGAGTAGCAGAGAATGTATCAATGGGGCAAAGCCTCATGTCAGAGGACAGAGGATGGGAGGGAAGAAGAAATAAGGAAAAAGCAGGAGAAAGAAGGACAAAGAAGGAAGAATGAGGGAGGAGGAGAAGGAGGAAGAAAGGGGCAGGAGGAGGAGAAGAAGAAGCAGGAGGAGGAGAAGGAGAGAGAAGAGAGACGAAGAGGAAGAAGAAAGAAGAAGAAGAAGATGATGATCATATGTGTTAAGGGATTAAAATGAGTCAGGAACTATACCAAGCACTGGGGTATATACAAATACATCAGTTGGACATAATCCCTGTCCCTCAGGTGGCTCTCATTCTAAGGAGGAGAGAAACAAGTATCTAATCCTTATTTCAGATGAGGAAAGTGAGGCACAGAGAGTTAATACGTCACACAACAGGCAAGTGACAGCTAGGATTAGAACCTAGGTCCTCTGACTCCTAGGCCTAAGCTCTTTCCATTAGGCTATGCTGTTTCTGGGGAGAGGGTGGGATGACAATGAGTTTACATGGGGTGACATGAAAATTTTAACTTCGGGTAGAAGAAACCAGCCTTTCCTTGTGGACTCCTTGAGAGAGGATACAGATGTGGAAGCAGATACAACAGGATCAAGGATGATTGTGGATTATTATTGACTCTATTATCCATTTGTGTAATTTCTTAAAATCTAACATTCAGAGGGTTGAAGTTCTGCAACTGAGGTGATGTCAAGCAGCCTGCTTTTGATCAGACTATTTTTCTGGGATACTACATAGCAAAATATTGCTATGATCTGAAATAAGTCGTGCAGATTGGGTAATATATTTATTTTGGAAGCACTAAATTATTAGGCCATTTGCTATATTTTTAATATGAAAGGCTCGAGGGAATCTATAAATACTCAAAATATACTTGCCATGAAATTTTTTACTTGTTGCTGGGTTATTATTTGGCCTCTGAAAATCATTCTCCTCATTTGGCTCCCTCGGAGAGGTTATTTACCTCATATGGTCAAGTACTTTACTCCCAAGGGGGAATGTATTTTACTCGCCCTACTCTGCCATTGAATAAGGAATATTTTTAATTGTTTTCCTTACATTCATAGCTTTCTTCAAGTGGAGAGTAAAGTAATTGTCTTATGCAAATACCAACGCAATAAAATAATGTGGTGTTTGGATTAAAAGCTATTATGCTGGCACTTCATTTTTCTAAAATCCTGTAATATTGTTACAATAGGAAAATTTGAAGCATCATATTTAGAGCTATATTTTCAGTTTGATCTCTCATTATCTCAGTGTTCTACTGTTTGTTACCACAAATCCCCAATCCAAGGAAAATGTATAGTTCTACAAACATAGGGTTTAGTTCTGCAAGTAAACCAACTAATCAGTCCATGGTGTTCTCATACCAGTCTATTCTCCAATTCCTCCCTCCCTTGCTGATCTGAGAAAATACACAAGTCCTGGTAAGGGATCTTCAAGGAGAAGCAGCATGGCTCAGTGGAAAGTGCACGGGCTTGGGAGCCAGAGGTCATGGGTTCTAATAATAATAATAATAATGATAGCATTTATTAAGATATTACTATGTGCAAAGCACTGTTCTAAGTGCTTGGGGGATTACAAAGTGATCAGGTTGTCCCACTGGGGGGCTCACAGTCTTAATCCCCATTTTACAGATGAGGGAACTTAGGCCCAGAGAAGTTAAGTGACTTGCCCTAAGTCACACAGCTGACAATTGGCTAATCCCGACTCTGCCATTTGTCAGCTGTGTGACTTTGGACAAGTCACTTAACTTCTCTGTGCCTCAGTTCCCTCATCTGTAAAATGGGGATTGAGGCTGTGAGTCCCATGTGGGACAATCTGATTCCTTGTATCTCCCCCCGCAACCCAGTGCTTAGACCAGTGCTTGACACATAGTAAGCCCTTAACAAATGCCATTATTATAGAGAAACAGCATGGCTCAGTGGAAAGAGCATGGGCTTTGGAGTCAGAGGTCATGGGTTCAAATCCCGGCTCCACCAATTATCAGCTGTGTGACTTTGGGCAAGTCACTTAACTTCTCTGTGCCTCAGTTACCTCATGGGACAACCTGATCACCTTGTAACCTCCCCAGTGCTTAAAACTGTGGTTTGCACACAGTAAGCACTTAATAAATACCATCATTATTATTGAAGGACCACAGGGTTACTCAGGGTTGTGCCAAATCCAAAATTGTATAAGCAGTTATACTACATTCTGATTTAACACATTCTCTCTTTTGGCAACATCAGGATGAAACAATAGTTCCACTTACTGTCATTTGGAAGGATTTTGAATAACAGAATATTTACTAATCATGTTTGAAAACAACAAATGCAAATTTGGATTACAAGAAGTGCTTTCTCTTCTTCCCATAGGCATGAGTGATCTCATTTCCATGTATATACTTTAAATTGTGCCAAGGCCACTCCATCAAACACCGACCCACCATTTGAGGACAGCAAGCAATCTCCTGGATATCATCGAAGAACAGGGATTTTTCTAGCACATAGATATTGAGCAATAGGAGTCCAGCAACCATATCTGACTCCAGCTCGATGTGCTATACAAGCTGTTGCTTTCACAGCCTTCCAGCCTTTCTGGGGAACTGCCTGATTGTCCTCTAACTGATTTCACCATTGATTCCAGTTTCCTTACTTTGTTGCTATATGTGGAAGAAATATAAGTTAATAGAGATTGCTTCTAATGAGCACCACATGCATAACTCTTTGAAAGAATAAAAATTGCAAGAGATGGGGGGGGAACATCAGAAATGTACCAACTGATTTGTTAATCTACCTTTTCTACAAATCCTATCCCTCTGTTTTATTCCTTTGTAGATTTGAAGCTGTCATTTTTCTGGTTTTAGCTGTCGTGATTTTCTGATCATATAAATTCATGTGTCTTGGGTGATCTATTATTTTTCCTCTTTTCCCCAGGACACTAGAAGTCCCCAATACTCTGCACACAGTAAGCACTCAATAAATATGATTGATTGAATGAATGAATGAAATAAAACTATTCTATCTATGTACATTTAATCAAAAAATTATCCAGAAGGCTTTTAATCACCTAATCTGGTTGACCACCTACAATTCCCTGTGGATTTAAAACTACTGGCTGTTCTATGTGAATTAGAGCAGGAGACAGACATTCTCCTGCTTCCTTCTGAAATGCAAAAAGTACAAATAAAGCACTACAATGATAACCCAAAATACAAGAATTCCAAAAACATTTTATTATACCAGGGTTTGTTCTTCAAAACTACAGAAAAGTACTTTGTCTTTTGTCTGATACAGTTACAGATTTCTGCCTTTCCTTTATTTTAAATCATTACAGTGCACTCAGAAGACAAGCCATCAGTCAGCAATGATAGCCAACATGAAAATCTACAAGAGTGAACTGGGTTTTAATTTTTCTTGACTAAGTATAGACATCCATCATAACTAATGCACTATAATAGCATAATTCATATTTCCATGTGGTAACCTCATCTATTTTAAACCTAATTAGAAAGCAACAGTCCTTCAGTTGGAAGAAAGGTAATATTTATTTGACCAATTCTTGCGAAATATCCTGAAAAGTTATGTCAAAGTTTACACAAAAATCGGGAGATATATATTTTCTAAATAGTCTGAGAAGTCCTCATACTTTTGGTGCTTAATTACTAGTACCATCTTGAAGGAACAGCATTTGTACACACTCAAGAGTTAATGGGCAGCTCCGTACAGGACTACTGAATTTTAATTGATGGTGGATAGAGTAGCCTTCCCCCTTCTAGAAGGTGAGCCTGTTATTGGGTAGTGACCATCTCTATATGTTGCCGACTTGAACTTCCCAAGCACTTAATACAGTGCTCTGCACACAGTAAGCGCTCAATAAATACGATTGAATGAATAAATGAATAGCCTCTCTTTTTAGAGCAGGCTAAGCCCTTCTTCTCTCTAGTCCTCAAGTGAGCAGCTTCTTGGTCGGGGACCTCAGAGATATAGACGGGTAAACAAAAGGAGGAGGATTCCAGGACTCTGGTTATCATTCTCCTTTCAGCAAGATGAAGCTTGAATTGTTAATCAGCTTCCTCTTCCCCTCTGTCCAAGCCTCACCTTCCACGCATGCTGTTCACATTTGGTCATGATGCTAATCGCCCTTGATAAAATGGCATCATCAAGGCCCATTTGTTAAAAAAAAGAAAATTATCCTCCCTAGCAAATCAGACCAGGAGGGCACAGTGCCATGTTTCCAATAGGCCATTTAAAATACAAATTACTCAGTATTTTTCAAGGTGGGAGGAGGAAAGATGGTTTGCATTTCATCATTGGCATCTTTTTGAAATGGGAAGAAAAACACTTGGATACAAGGGAACTAAATGACTAATCATATGAGCTTTGCATGAATACAAGTAGTGAGTGCACTGTCTAAAAATTTGTTATCGGTTTTATTTTAGCTCTTCCCGAACAGCACATTAAAAATTCAGAGTTTTGTAAGTACATCCTTAGTTGGCCCTTCATGATATATAGGGTAAAGAATAAATATAATTATATGAAAATGTATTCAAATACTTTAGCATATGTGAATCTCTTTCATTAATGTAAGAAGAGTGTGTTAAATCATATTCAACAGCCGAAGAATATAGGTTGTGATTGGAAATAAAAGGAGGGGAAGAAACCACAACTTGGTTTCTCTGGCACTCTGGCACTAGAGAATTAGTATGGTCCAGTGGAAAATGCACAGGCCTGACAGTCAGAGGATGGGGTTTCTGATCCTGGCTCTGCTACTTGTCTGTTGTATGAACTTGGACAAGTCACTTAACCACAGTCTTCTTAGCTTCCTCATCTATAAAGTGAGGATTCAATGCCTCTTCTCCCTTCTATTTAGACTCCAAATCCCATGTATCCAACCTGATTATCACATATCTATGCCAGCACTTGGTACATAATAAGTTCTTAATAAATACCAACCCCGTCTCTGGCCTGGAATTCACACCCCCTTCATATCCACAGATCACCCTCCCTTTATCTACAGAGTCTTTGTATGGTCATATATCCTTCAAGATGCTTCTCCCATTAAGCCCTCTTTCTCCCTAATTCCTTTCCCATAAGCACTCAGATCTGTACCCTTTAAGCACTTGATATACATCCCACCCTCAGTCCCATAGCACTTATATAGATATTTGTAATTTGTTCATTGTATTAATATTCGTCTTCCCACTGTACTGTAAACTCCTTGTGAGTAGAAAACATACCTATTAACTTTGTTACATTGTACTCTTCCAAACATTTGGTACAGTGCTCCATATACAGTAAGCACTCAGTAAATACCACTGATGGATTGACTGCAACCTAAGAATGAGAATGTATCAATCATGAGTAATGATTCAGTTTCACACTGCGCTGCTATCCTGTTGCCTTGGGAAAAGGAAAAGAAATGCCTACTATCTCAAAACCATATACTAGAGGTGGTTCCTAGGCAACAACCCCCAAAATTTAGAATGCCTGTTTAAAAAATGTGTTTTTACCTATCAATCAAGTGCTCTTTCACCAAATAGTCTACAACTGGATAATTCTATATGTGCCTGAAAATTTTTTAAAAATCTTCAAGGTAGTTGTAAAGAATTATTTATCTTGTTGAAGTGTTATTTTAAAATTTATCCCTTTTCTTAAAAAGTTACTTAATGTAAATAACTTTGAAGATGGAAAACACAAAGGCAAAGAGGGATGCATTTATCGTCATGAGTGCCAGAGTGTGTTTCTTAAACCAAAGAAGAAAATAAACACAACAGTCTATGCGTAGGGCAACCCAGATATCAACAGCACTTAATTTAACTTCTATATCCAGATAACACTCTATCCAGCATTCACTTTTAAATGGCCTGTGCTCCAAATTCTTGGCTAGCTTGACTGTGAATGTGATAGAGAATGTCACTAGAATGCTTTCATAAAGGATTATCATCATTTTGAACTGCGACCTGTTTATCTGGCCAAATCCTCAGAGAGAATCATTTAAGCGCCACAGTTTCTCACAGACTCATCCATTTTCTAAGTGCTTTAGTCATCGGCCTTGGGACAAGGGGGCATAGGTGGGAAAGAGGAAGGTGGGACGTTTGGTGAGTCCAGCTTCTATCCCTTCTGGGCTCCCCCTCCATTTCCTCTCTGCCCCTTCTGTGGTTAGTGCCCCAAGGAGCCAGTGCGGCTATGGGCAGCCCCAACTCTGGACATTTGCTAAACCGAGTTTCTAGCCCTTTCACACCTCCCTCTGCTTCCTCTCTATCCTCATCCGTGACTCTGCACCCTGCGAAGCCAGAGTAGCTGCAAACATGGGGACATGGCAGCCTTAGCTCCAATGGGACATTTGGTGAGCCCAGTTAATACATCTTCCAGACTCCTTCCCTTCCCTACCTCCACTCTGTCCTCCCCCATGACTTTTTGATCCAAGGAAAGAGGGTGGTTGGGAACACAGGGATACAGCAGCTCCAGCTGCTGTCCCTCCTGAAATGTTTTTCAGAAACATTATCCTCATCTCTCTGTGTGGCATACTATGAAAATAATAATAATGATAATAATGGCATTTGTTAAGCACTTACTATGTGCCCAGCACTGTTCTAAGCGCTGGGGGAGATACAAGGTAATCAAGTTGTCCTACGTGGGGCTCACAGTCAATCCTTAGAGAAGCAGCGTGGGTCAGTGGAAATCAATCAATCAATCAATCATATTTATTGAGCGCTTACTATGTGCAGAGCACTGTACTAAGCGCTTGGGAAGTACAAATTGGCAACACATAGAGACAGTCCCTACCCAACAGTGGGCTCACAGTCTAAAAGGGGGAGACAGAGAACAGAACCAAACATACCAACAAAATAAAATAAATAGGATAGAAATGTACAAGTACAATAAATAAATAAATAAATAAATAAATAGAGTAATAAATATGTGCAACCATATATACGTATATACAGGAAAGAACACGGGCCTCAATTACCTCATCTGTAAAATGGGGATTAAGACTGTGAGCCCCCCGTGGGACAACCTCATCACCTTGTAGCTTCCCCAGTGCTTAGAACAGTGCTTTGCACATAGTAAGCGCTTAATAAATGCTATTATTATTATTATTTGGAGTCAGAGGTTATGGGTTCAAATCCTGACTCCGCAAATTGTCAGCTGTGTGACTTTGGGCAGGTCACTTAACTTCTCTGTGCCTCCGTTACTTCATGTGTAAAATGGGGATTAAAACTGTGAGCCCCCATGGGACAACCTGATTACCTTGTAACTTCCCCCAGCGCTTAGAACAGTGCTTTGCACATAGTAAGTGCTTAATAAAATGCCATTATTATTATTATTATTAATCCCAATTTTGCTGATGAGGTAATTGAGGCACAGAAAAGTTAAGCGACTTGTCCAAAGTCACACAGGTGACAAGTGACAGAGTCTGAATTAGAACCCATGACCTCTGACTTCCAAGCTCGTGACTTTCCACTGAGCCATGCTGCTTCCCTGATCTCTCATTCATTCATCAATCGTATTTATTGAGCGCTTACTGTGTGCAGAGCACTGTACTAAGCGCTTGGAAAGTACAATTTGGCAACGAATAGAGACAATCTCTATCCAACAACGGTCTCACAGGCTAGAAAGGGGGGAGACAGACAACAAAACAAAACAAAAAAACAAAACAAGTAGACTATTACCTGTGAATAGGTAATAAGGATGGTTTGGTGGGTGATCCATCATCCACCGCTCAATAAATACGATTGAATGAATGACTGAATCAAAGGACATGGCTCATGTAGGCAGGAACCAATCAGAGGCTCATTTCGGTGGCATAAATTAACCCCTTCAACTCAGTGAAGGAAGATCAAATAAGGGGCACCCAAGAAGAGCTGAATACAATTGGAAGGCAATTCGAACTCATGTGTGCCCACTAAAACATGATGGAGGTCTGCATAATATATATTTTTGTGCCAGAGCAGTGACCGCTTAATATTATTATTACTGTTGGAGAAGCAGCGTGGCTCAGTGTAAACAGCCTGGGCTTGGGAGTCAGAGGTTGTGGGTTCTAATCCCATCTCCTTCACTTGCCTGCTGTGTGACTTTGGGCAAGTCACTTCACTTATCTATGCCTCGTTTACCTCATCTGTAAAATGGGGATTAAGACTGTGAGCCCCACGTGGGACAACCTGATAACCTTGTATCTACCCCTGCGCTTAGAACAGTGCTTGGCACATAGTAAGTGCTTAACACATGCCATTATTTTTTCTAGACTGTAAGCCCGTTGTTGGGTAGGGACCGTCTCTATATGTTGCCGATTTGTACTTCCCAAGCGCTTAGTACAGTACTGTGCACACAGTAAGCGCTCGATAAACGCGATTGAATGAATGAATATTAGAGAAGCAGCATGGCTCAGTGGAAAGAGCGCGGGCTAGGGAGTCAGAGGTCATGGGTTCTAATCCCAGATCCGCCACTTGTCAGCTGTGTGACTTTGGGCAAGTCACTTAACTTCTCTGTGCCTCAATTCCCTCATCTGGAAAATGGGGATTAAGATGTGAGCCCCATGTGGGACAACCTGATTATCTTGTATCTCCAACGGTGCTAGACACATAGTAAGCCCTTAACAAATACCAAAATAGTAATAATTACTATTATTATTATTGTAAGTGTACATACATTCTTGGAGAACCACAGCCTGGCATTAAAGCAGCAATGGAACATGGCATAGGAAAGAAGAGTGGGAAGAGAGTCTGAACTCCCTCTGTTGTTCCACCAGAAAACAAAAGCCTGCTCCGGTGAGGAAGTATATGGAAATTTAGGTTGTGCGGCTAAAGCAAAAAACACTGAGTCTGAAAACTAATAATTCAAATAACATACCATAATCAAAATGTGCTTTAAAATTGTTAAAAAGAAAAAACAGAACATTACCAAGAAGGGAAACAAAAAGGAGGTAGAAAAATAGATAAATATACAAGAAGACCATCTTCCAGAAAATTTGCCCATATTTCTGTTAGCTCTTTGTGGGTAAAGAATATGTCACTTTGCTATTCTATGCTTCTCAAACCCCTTCTCAGGATCGCATCTGGAGAGTTTCTAGTACTCTATCAGTCTCGACTATAAGAGGGAGAGTCAAGCAGAGGAAGAAGAGAGGGAGAGAGGGAGGAAAGAAGAGGGAGAGGAGAAGGAAAGAGCAAAGCAGAGTGGCTTAATGGAAAGAGCCCGGGCTTGGGAGTCAGCTGTCATGGGTTCTAATCCCGACTCCGCCACTTGTCAGCTGTGTGACTTTGGGCAAGACACTTCACTTCTCTGTGCTTCAGTTCCCTCATCTGTAAAATGGGGAATTAAGACTGTGAGCCCCACGTGGTACAACCTGATTACCTTGTATCCCCCCAGCGCTTAGAACAGTGCTTGGCACATAATAAGCACTTAACAAATAATAATAATGATGGCATTTATTAAACGCTATGTCCCAAGCACTGCTCTAAGCGCTGGGGAGGTTATCAAGGTGATCAGGTTGTCCCACGGGGGGGGGCTCACAGTCTTCATCCCCATTTTACAGATGAGGTAACTGAGGCCCAGAGAAGTTAAGTGACTTGCCCACAGTCACACAGCTGATAAGTGGTGGAGTCGGCATTTGAACCCATGACCTCTGACTCCAAAGCCCGGGCCCTTTCCACTGAGCCATGCTGCTTCCCCGAAACACCATCATCATCATCATCATTCCAACTTGGGAAGTGGCTAGTAAGTGGAAGGCAATTTGCTGCAAGTCAAAACTCACCTGTACTAGGCAGCCGTGGCATGGGAGAGAGTTGAGGGCAGAAACTCAAGTTTACTGCTTGAAAGAAAGCAATGGTAAACTGTGGTGAGCCTGAGTGACTCTATCTTATATTATTCGACTCCGGGAGCAACAAGGCTCCCGGAAGATTTAGAGGAGAAACTGAATGATCTCTCTGAGGAATTGTGAGGAGCGGAACTGAACTGTCTTGCTGATGGCTTAAG
This sequence comes from Tachyglossus aculeatus, assembly GCF_015852505.1. Taxonomy (NCBI): domain Eukaryota; kingdom Metazoa; phylum Chordata; class Mammalia; order Monotremata; family Tachyglossidae; genus Tachyglossus; species Tachyglossus aculeatus. The sequence goes on from NC_052067.1 coordinate 113,465,192, forward strand.
GAGGGGCTAAATTGCTCTGCTAAGAAGGAAAAGAATTGCCGGATGGGGCCATGCCCGCGGGGAATAAGGCAGGGTGGAAGGGTGGCCTTCCTCCCTGGTAACGAGCTAAGGAACGGAAGACAGCAGGCAATCCTCAGCAGCCCCCCACCCCGCTGCAATCCTCCGGGAACAGTTCACTCATGCATTCATTCAAACGTATTTATTGAGCGCTTACTGTGTGCAGAACACTGAACTAAGGGCTTGGAAAGTACAATTCAGCAACAAATAGAGACAGTCCCTACCCAACAACTGGCTCAGTCTAGAAGCAATGGATAAAAGGGGGAAAGAACTGGCCCTCTTGGTCCGGTTTGCCCGGCGTGGAACCACCTAAACCGTGCACTGAGACACCTACAGCTGCCGCAGCCCAGCACCTAAGACTTGAATAATAATAATAATAATAATAATGGTACTTGTTAAGCGCTTACTATTGCAAAGCACTGTTCTAAGCGCTGGGAAGGTGATCAGATTGCCCCCGGGGTGGGCTCACAGTTTTTATCCCCCCTTTACAAATGAGGGAACTGAGACACAGAGAAGTTAAGTGACTTGCCCAAAGTCAAACAGTTGACCGTTGGCAGGATTTGAACCCATGATCACGCACTCCAAAGCCCGTGCTCTTTCCACTGAGCCACGCTGCTTCTTGAACCAGGACAACGATGCACTGTTTGCAGTCCGATTCCTTGAAACTATCTTCTCCAAGACTTGGGGAAAACCAGTTGGATTGCTAACTATAAGTGTTGTACTCTGTGTCTGTGTGTGTGTGTGTGTAAAAATAATGATGGTTTTTGTTAAGCGCTTACTATGTGCCAAGCACTGTTGTAAGCGCTATGTGCCCAACCCCTGTTTTAGTTTAAAATAAAGCTTTCAACTGTAACAGTGGTGTTTGGTTTTATTTTAGGACATGAAATTTGAGTGCCTGAATTAATAAGGGAGTCAAATCCCTAGTTTAATAATAATAATAATAATGGCATTTGTTAAGTACTTACTATGTGCGAAGCACTGTTCTAAGTGCTGGGGGGATATAAGGTGATTAGGTTGTCCCACGTGGGGCTAACAGTCTTCATCCCCATTTTGCAGATGAGGTAACTGAGGCTCAGAGAAGTTAAATGACTTGCCCCAGGTCACACAGCAGACATATTGCAGAGACGGGATTAGAAACCGTGACCTCTGACTCCCAAGCCCGTGCTCTTTCCACTGAGCAACACTGGTCTAAAGGCTTGTGGGTCGAGCACCTGATATTGTGGGGGAGTGATCCCTGGGTGGGGCTCATGACCTTAATTGGCGACGAGGGTGGGATTGAAACCAATATAAACCACTGTTCATTTATTTAATCATATTTACTGAGCACTAACTGTGTGCAGAGCACTGTACTAAGCACTTGGAAAGTACAATTCAACAACACTAGGAAAGGATGTGTGCATGTGTTGCACAGTGTAGTCTTTCATCTTCTATGTCTTGTATGTAACTAACCCCTTTATAATTCCCTTTCTTAGCTCTCTCTGTCTCTCTATCTCTGTCTCTCGCTCTCTGTCTCATCTCTCTTCTCTCTCATAGACTATACTATGAGAAGCAGCGTGGCTCAGTGGAAAGAGCACGGGGTTTGGAATCAGAGGTCATGAGTTCAAACTCCACCACTTGTCAGCTGTCACATCTTCTCTGGGCCTCAGTTACCTCATCTGTAAAATGAGAATTGACTGTGAGCCCTCTGTGGGACAACCTGATCACCTTGTAACCTCACCAGTGCTTAGAACAGTGCTTTGCACATAGTACGTGCTTAATAAATACCATCATTATTATTATTATTAGTCTCTGGGCCAGTTTAAGCAATTATTGGAGTACTAAACCCACCAGAGCCCTCCCAAAGACCACACTAACCACCTTTGGGCATGGGTCTATTTGGGGTATTGTGTGTGGTTTGTCATATAGGTGCCTTTCTGCTGATGGCAGCAGTATATAGTGTATAGTGCATATAGCCTTTATTGTATTTATCTATTCTGATGGTATTGACACCTGTCAACTTGTTTTGTTGTCTGTCTTTCCCTAGACTGTGAGCCCATTGTTGGGTAGGGACTGTCTCTATCTGTTGTCAAATTGTACTTTCCAAGAGCTTAGTACAGTGCTCTGCACACAGTAAGTGCTCAAAAAATACCTGAATGAACGAATGAAAGTCCCGTAAAAATGGGATATCAGGAGCATCTGCCACCATTCCTGGGTGACCGGCCGATGATCCATGGAGCCAGATAGCAGGTTTGAATAAAAATGTCCCTCCTCCCCCCGCCGTAATTGGGAACCCTGGCATCTTGCCAAGAAATGGGACTTCCCCGAGTTGGACTACAGCCAGAACAGTGGGATCACACAGGACGACAGGGACGGACATCAATACAGGGTGGCTACTGCTTGGGTGTTTTAGGGCTGCTTGTCAGGACAAGGCTAGATCTGAGGATCGAATGCGTAAATTGCAGAAGAAGTGGGATAAATTGCAGGGAGACCTACTGGTGGCCCAGATAGCACTGCCAGTAGTGTCTCAATTGTCGAGGGAGCCAAACGGACTGCCACAGAAGCGGTTAAACTATCGAGTAAAACCAAGGTGGCTGAGCTCAAGTCAAAGGAGAAGGCAGGAAAGGTTAGTACAGAGAAAATAGATGTGATCATATCATTGAAGGTGGATTTGACCCCCGCCTCCCACCCTCGTTTCTGGACTGTGAGCCTGTTGTTGGATAGGGATTGTCTCTGTTGCTGAATTGTACTTTCCAAGTGCTTAGTACAGTGTTCTGCATACAGTAAGTGCTCAATAAATACAATTGAATGAATGAAACGTTTGATCTGATGAGGAGGACAAAGGGGAAGGGGCTCTTGACCATGAGACTGACCCCACCTTAAGAGTGGCCCCCATTGTAGTTACTAAGACCAAAGGAAAAGGGACCACCACGACCACCTCTAGGAGACATACAGCTGCTGAAGCAGCGGTTATTACAGGGATTCCTTAGGGGCATCAGGAAACTCATACTAGAATAGCTACTCCGAGTTGGTGAAAGTGGAGCAACCCTAATCACCCTGTCAGGGGGTGAAGCAAGAGGTGTAGGTGAGTTAGACGGTTGGAGCTACAGGCTATGAGGGCCTTCCATGAGAACGAAGATCCTCTCTGGAGCAGGATCACAGCAGTGCTAAGGGCTGCCTTATGAGGGCCCTGGGGAAGTCCCTGACACATGCAAACCCTGGAAAGATCAATCAATCAATCAATCGTATTTATTGTGCACTTACTGTGTGCAGAGCACTGTACTAAGCGCTTGGGAAGTACAAGTTGGCAACACATAGAGACAGTCCCTACTCAACAGCGGGCTCACAGTCTGGAAGGGGGAGACAGAGAACAAAACCAAACATACTAACAAAATAAAATAAATAGAATAGATATGTACAAGTAAGGTAAATAAATAAATAGAGTAATAAATATGTACAAACATATATACATATATACAGGTGGTGTGGGGAAGGGAAGGAGGTAAAATGCGGGGGATGGGGAGGGGGCGGGGGGGAAAAGGAAGGAGGGGGCTCAGTCTGGGAAGGCCTCCTGGAGGAGGTGAGCTCTCAGTAGGGCTGTTAAGGGAGGAAGAGAGTTAGCTTGGCGGATGTGCGGAGGGAGGGCATTCCAGGCCAGGAGGATGACGTGGGCCGGGGGTTGATGGCGGGACAGGCGAGAACAAGGCATGGTGAGGAGATTAGCGGCAGAGGAGCGGAGGGTGCGGGCTGGGCTGTAGAAGGAGAGAAGGGAGGTGAGGTAGGAGGGGGCGAGGTGATGGAGAGCCTTGAAGCCCAGGGTGAGGAGTTTGAACCCATGACCTCTGACTCCAAAGCCCGTGCTCTTTCCACTGAGCCACGCTGCTTCTGGAATTATGTTCTTCCCTTGTCACTTGTGAGATGTATGTTCACATCTTAACTAATGTGTTAAACTGCAGATATCAGTTGCAGTTGTAGTTGAAGCAGCATGGCTCAGTGGAAAGAGCACGGGCTTGGGAGTCAGAGGTCATGGGTTCTAATCCTGCCTCACCATGTCTGCTGTGTGACCTTGGGCAAGTCCCTTAACTTCTCTAAGCCTCAGTTACCTCATCTGTAAAATGGGAATGAAGACTGTGGAGTGTTGTGAAGCGTTGTGCTGGGTTATGCAGTGTTGTGCAGTGTCATGGAATAATAATAATGGCATTTTGTTAAGTGCTTACTGTGTACGAAGCACTGTTCTAAGCGCTGGGGGATACAAGGTGATCAGGTTGTCCCACGTGGGGCTCACAGTCTTAATCCCCATTTTACAGCTGAGGTAACTGAGGCTCAGAGCAGTTAAGTGACTTGCCCAAGGTCACACAGCAGACATGTGGGGGAGCCGAGATTAGAACCCATGACCTCTGACTCCCAAGCCCGTGCTCTTTCCACTGAGCCAGAAATGTGTGCTATGAAAAGAAATTCCTAACTGAATTCAGCTCCAAAAGTTATTTTACGGTTTTGGCATGCTTAAACTGTTCTGCCTCCCAGCTAGTTGCAGAGAACCTGCGAATGAGTCATAGGAATGGAAGAACTTAGTTCTTGTTTTCTACAGAATCCCAGAGTGGATGAGAAAACCCCAGGGGTGGACCCTGGAGCCATTTTAGAAGAATCAAGAGAGCATTTGTTGGAGGGAAGGCGTCTCCCTCAAACAAATGTACTTCTCTCAAACAATTGAGCGACTCTCATTGCTGGGGAAGCAATTTCCCAGCTAATTAAACCAAAGAGGATGATAACTTGAAGTAGGCTAGGTGTGGTGATGGTGAAGTAGGGGTTTATTGTTTGGAGAAACAGTTCTTATCTTGTAGAAACAAAAGGAGGTGATAACTAATAAATACCATCATCATCCTAGTTCTTTCCCTTCCGGGAATGCCTGTAGGGGGCCAAAAGCCTGAGTCTCCTAAGTGTTTAGAGGTTCCAACCCTAAAAGAATGACTCATAAGAATGAACTGAAACAGGATTGAACTGATAAACTTTGTCAGCCATGAACCTTTAGGAATCTGTGATTAAGGGAGCTCTGCACACATAAAGGAGCAGCAGCGTGGCTCAGTGGAAAGAGCCCGGGCTTGGGAGTCGGAGGTCGTGGGTTCTAATCCCGGCTCCGCCACTTGTCTGCTGTGTGACCTTGGGTATGTCACTTCACGTGGCTCAGTGGAAAGAGCATGGGCTTTGGAGACAGAGCTCATGGGTTCAAACCCCGGCTTCGCCAATTCAATCAATCGTATTTATTGAGCACTTACTGTGTGCAGAGCACTGTACTAAGCGCTTGGGAAGTACAAGTTGGCAACATATAGAGACGGTCCCTACCCAACAGTGGGCTCACAGTCTAGAAGGGGGAGACAGAGAACGAAACAAAATATATTAACAAAATAAAATAAATACAATAGATATGTACAAGTAAAATAAATGAATAAATAGAGTAATAAATACGTACAAACATATATACATGTATACAGGTGCTGTGGGGAAGGGAAGGAGGTAAAGTGGGGGGATGGAGGGGGGAGGAGGGGGAGAGGAAGGAGGGGCTCAGTCTGGGAAGGCCTCCTGGAGGAGGTGAGCTCTCAGCAGGGCCTTGAAGGGAGGAAGAGAGCTTGCTTGGTGGATGGGCAGAGGGAGGGCATTCCAGGCCCGGGGGAGGACGTGGGCCGGGGGTCGATGATGGGACAGGGGAGAACGAGGCACGGTGAGGAGATTAGTGGCAGAGGAGCGGAGGGTGCGGGCTGGGCTGTAGAAGGAGAGAAGGGAGGTGAGGTAGGAGGGGGCGAGGTGATGGACAGCCTTGAAGCCGAGGGTGAGGAGTTTCTGCCTGATGCGCAGATTGATTGGTAGCCACTGGAGATTTTTGAGGAGGGGAGTAACATGCCCAGAGCATTTCTGCACAAAGACAATCTGGGCAGCGGCGTGAAGTATGGATTGAAGTGGGGAGAGACAAGAGGATGGGAGATCGAGAGGAGGCTGATACAGTAGTCCAGATGGGATAGGATGAGAGCTTGAACAAGCAGGGTAGTTGTTTGGATGGAGAGGAAAGGGCGGATCTTGGCAATGTTGTGGAGGTGAGACTGGCAGGTTTTAGTGACGGCTTGGATGTGAGGGGTGAACGAGAGAGCGGAGTCGAGGATGACACCAAGGTTGCGGGCTTGTGAGACAGGAAGGATGGTAGTGATGTTATTATCGACAAGTAGGGTGCAAAATAGGTTAACTCGGTGTAAATCGGCCGCAGGGTTCTTGAACCCAGCGTGGTGATGCAGATAGGAAAAATGACTCGGAGACATGAGTTCAGATAGAGCAGTAAAGAAGGAAAGTGGCTACCTGCCCGTTCACCTCCCGGGAGAGGTACGAGTGACAAGCAGCCCCGATCCCAATATCACTGTGTTTTTTATTGAGTTACAGCAACATGGGAATGGGGCATTTGGGAATTTCAGGAATTGGGACCGGCAGGATGTTACAGATTATCTTTGTTCTCCGTTCCCACGCCTTGCATAGATAGGTAATAGGGATGTAAATTCTTGTGCCCTATGGCCTTGCATAGATAGGTAATAGGGATGTAAATTCTCTTCGGATGGCTGTTACTTGTTGATGGCCTTGAAGGCATCTGACTGAGCCCCTTCCTTCCTCTCCCCCTCGTCCCCCTCTCCATCCTCCCCATCTTACCTCCTTCCCTCCCCCACAGCACCTGTATATATGTATACATGTATGTACATATTTATTACTCTATTTATTTATTTATTTATTTTGTACATATCTATTCTATTTGTTTTATTTTGTTAGTACGTTTGGTTTTGTTCTCTGTCTCCCCCTTTTAGACTGTGAGCCCAATGTTGGGTAGGGACTGTCTCTATATGTTGCCAATTTGTACTTCCCAAGCGCTTAGTACAGTGCTCTGCACATAGTAAGCGCTCAATAAATATGATTGATGATGATGATGATCTGTTACAGACTTGTTCTCTCAGCCTGCAGAAATGGAGGGTTACTGTCAGCATATACAAAATGGAGTCAGTCATGTCAAGTCCGCTGTGGACAACAGATGTCAACAGTGATGGGAAAGTCAGGTAGAGGGCAGGGTTTGGGAGGGAAGACAGGGAGTTCAGTCTTGGACATGTTGAGTTTTAGGTGGTGGGCAGACATCCAGATGGAGATGTCCTGAAGGCAGGAGGAGATGGGAGCCTGGAGGGAGGGGCAGAGAGCAGGGGCAGAGATGTAGATTTGGGTTTCATCAGCACAGAGATGATAGTTGAAGCCGTGGGAGTGAATGAGGTCACCAAGGGAGTGAGTGTAGATAGAGAACAGAAGGGGACCAAGAACTGAACCTTGGGGAACCCCCACAGTAAGGGGATGGGAGGGGGAGGAGGAGCCTGCAAAAGAGACTGAGAATGAACGACCGGAGAGATAAGAGGAGAACCAAGAGAGGACGGAGTCTGTGAAGCCAAGGTTGGATAGCGTGTTGAGGAGAAGGGGGTGGTCCACAGTGTCGAAGGTAGCTGAGAGTTCGAGGAGGATTAGGATAGAGTATGAGCCATTGGATTTGGCAAGCAGGAGGTCATTGGTGACTTTTGAGAGGGCAGTTTCCGTGGAATGTAGGGGACGGAAGCCAGACTGGAGGGGGTCGAGGAGAGAGTTGGTGTTGAGGAATTTGAGGCAGCGCGTGTAGACAACTCGTTCAAGGAGTTTGGAAAGGAATGGTAGGAGGGAGACCAACAGCTGACAGCCAATTGCCAGCTGTGTGACTTTGGGCAAGTCACTTAACTTCTCTGTGCCTCAGTTCCCTCATCTGTAAAATGGGGATTAAGACTGTGAGCCCCCCGTGGGACAACCTGATCACTTTGTAACCTCCCAAGCACTTAGAAAAGTGCTTTGCACATAGTAAGCGCTCCATAAATGCCATTAACAAACAACAAACATTAACTTTTCTGTGCCTCAGTTCCCTCATCTGGAAAATGGGGATGAAGACTGTGAGCCCCATGTGGGACAACCTGATTACCATGTATCTCCCCCAGCACTTAGAACAGGGCTTGGCACATAGTAAGCGCTTAACAAATACCACCATTATTATTATTATAAAGGAGAGATTTAAGTACTAAGTAATATGCGATTTGTCTGTTAACCTTCGCTTGATCTTTTGTTCCAATGGGCTTTAACATATTTTTTTCCATTATGTTAAAAGTTTAAAAAAAGACACAGGCCTTCATTTAAAGGAATAACCCTGAATGTTTTGCTTGTCTTTGCAATCATGTTTCTCTTTAGAGAAATGAAGAAGACTGAAGCATCCTCCCAAGAATTTGGAGAGTAACAAGGAATAATTGTAAATAATTATGGAGTTGATGATGCTGCCAGTCCTTTAGCTGCCTAATAATTCTCCCTTTTAGAATATTTTTACAGAACAATTGTTAAGAAGGATTTAAGAATGACTTAAAATATTGTTGAATTAATGGTCATATCAAATAATTGTTATTTCAAGTCTTGTATCTGATTCCGATTGTATTTTCCTAGAATTTTGAATATTGTTCCCTATTAAAGGGAATGGTGATGGTATTGACCACTATTGCCTGCATACATATTAAGTGATCCGCTATTCAGCTGCATTAAGACTACTTTGTATGCTTGCTAAACGATTGTCCGCTGAAATTATGCATCTTGATGCGAATTCCCCTTCAAACTGACCCTGGATGATTGTGTGAGCAAAAAGGCCTGAGGACGATTAAGAGGAGAAACTGTATTAGAGGAGCGGAACAGAATTGTCTTGCTGAGGGCTTAAGGAGGGGCTAAATTGCAAATTGCTCCACTGGGCAAGGAAAGAACTACCGGATAGGGCCATGCCTGCGGGGGGGATAAACCTGGGGTGCGGGTGGGGGTCGCCTTCCTCTCTGGTTTAGTCGGTAACAAGCTAACAGGCCATCAGGCAATCCTGAGCAGCCTTCCCCCCACCTCCTACCCCGGGTGAAACGGAGAAAAGGGGAAAAGAACTGGCCCTCTTGGCCCGGTTTGCCGGGCTTGGAACCACCTAAGCCATGCATTTAGAGACACCTACGGCTGCGGCGGCCCAGCACCTAAGACTTGGGGAAAACCAGGACAAACCTGCGAGCAGTCTGACTCCTTCAATCAATCAATCAATCAATCGTATTTATTGAGCGCTTACTGTGTGCAGAGCACTGTACTAAGCGCTTTGGAAGTACAAGTTGGCAACATATAGAGACAGTCCCTAGCCAACAGTGGGCTCACAGTCTAAAAGGGGGAGACAGAGATCAAAACTAAACATACTAACAAAATAAAATAAATAGAATAGATATGTACAAGTAAAATAAATAAATAAATAAATAAACAGAGTAATAAATATGTACAAACATATATACATATATACAGGTGCTGTGGGGAAGGGAAGGAGGTAAGATGAGGGGGATGGAGAGGGGGCGAGGGGGAGAGGAAGGAAGGGGCTCAGTCGGGAAAGGCCTCCTGGAGGAGGTGAGCTCTCAGTAGGGCCTTGAAGGGAGGAAGAGAGCTAGCTTGGCGGATGGACAGAGGGAGGGCATTCCAGGCCCGGGGGAGGACGTGGGCCGGGGGTCGATGGCAGGACAGGCGAGAACGAGGCACGGTGAGGAGATTAGCGGCAGAGGAGTGGAGGGTGTGGGGTGGGCTGTAGAAGGAGAGAAGGGAGGTGAGGTAGGAGGGGGCGAGGTGATGGAGAGCCTTGAAGCCCAGGGTGAGGAGTTTCTGCCTGATGCGCAGATTGATTGGTAGCCACTGGAGATTTTTGAGGAGGGGAGTAACATGCCCAGAGCGTTTCTGGACAAAGACAATCCGGGCAGCAGCATGAAGTATGGATTGAAGTGGAGAGAGACAGGAGGATGGGAGATCAGAGAGAAGGCTGGTGCAGTAGTCCAGACGGGATAGGATGAGAGCTTGAACGAGCAGGGTAGCGGTTTGGATGGAGAGGAAAGGGCGGATCTTGGCAATGTTGCGGAGCTGAGACCGGCAGGTTTTGGTGACGGCTTGGATGTGAGGGGTGAACGAGAGAGCGGAGTCGAGAATGACACCAAGTTTGCGGGCTTGTGAGACGGGAAGGATGGTAGTGCCGTCAACAGAGATGGGAAAGTCAGGGAGAGGGCAAGGTTTGGGAGGGAAGACAAGGAGTTCAGTCTTGGACATGTTGAGTTTTAGGTGGCGGGCAGACATCCAGTTGGAGATGTCCTGAAGGCAGGAGGAGATGCGAGCCTGGAGGGAGAGGGAGAGAGCAGGGGCAGAGATGTAGATCTGGGTGTCATCAGCGTAGAGATGATAGTTGAAGCCATGGGAGCGAATGAGGTCACCAAGGGAGTGAGTGTAGATCGAGAACAGAAGGGGACCAAGCACTGAACCTTGGGGAACCCCCACAGTAAGGGGATGGGAGGGGGAGGAGGAGCCTGCAAAAGAGACTGAGAATGAACGACTGGAGAGATAAGAGGAGAACCAGGAGAGGACGGAGTCTGTGAAGCCAAGGTCGGATAGCGCATTGAGGAGAAGGGGGTGGTCCACAGTGTCGAAGGCAGCTTCAAACTCCTCCAACGTGGGAACATCTTCACCAAGACTTGGGGAAAGCCAATGGATTGGTAATTATAGGTGTTGGGCTCTGTGTGTTTGTGTGTGCTGTACACCAGCGAACTTGGCATGACTGACTCCATCTTGTGCATACCAACAGTAACCCTCCAATTTTGTGCAGCCCGAAAGCAATCCAGTGTGTGCAAAGCTACATTAACCAAAGTGGCTCCTCTCTGTCTGGGATGTCCCCATCCTGTGCTGACTTTTATCTCCTGATAATATCCTGAGAATAGGGATTTTGACATTAACAAAACCATGACAAAGGGTTGTAATTTAACTCAGGATCTAGGAATGCCAAGGTTTCATGTGCAGCACATATGCGGGAATCCTTTGTGTAGCTTGGATCAGGAACCAAATAAAAGAGGAAGAAGCGTCTGGGATCTGGGGCAGGTAGTAAACCTTCCTACCTTTCCTGCTCTATTTGACCCCATATCTCCAAATCATTTTTCCTATCTGCATCCCCACCACCTTGGGTTCTCGAACCCTGCAGCCGATTTACACCGGTTAACCTATTTTGCACCCTACTTTTCAATAACAGTGTGTGTGCATGTGTGTGCATATGCACCTAACCTCTGTTTTAGTTTAAAATAAATCTTTCCACTATAAGTGTGGTGTTTGGTTTTACTTTTTAACATATCATTTTGGCGCCTGAATTAATAAAGGAGTAAAATCTGTGGTTAAGGACTCATACATAGGTCGAGCACCTGATATTGTAGGGGAGCGATCCCCAGGCGGGGCTCATAACATAAACCACTTCTGTATTTTTACCAAGAAAAATCTATGGATTCACTATCAGAACAATTGCAGGTAGAGGTGGTGCATTCTGGGAGAGATAATAATGATAGCATTTATTAAGCGCTTACTACGTGCAAAGCACTGTTCCAAGCGCTGGGGAGGTTACAAGGTGATCAGGTTGTCCCACGGGGGCTCACAGTCTTAATCCCCATTTTACAGATGAGGTAACTGAGGCACAGAGAAGTGAAGTGACTTACCCAAAGTCACACAGCTGACAATTGGCAGAGCCGGGGTTTGAACACATGACTTCTGACTCCAAAGCCCGTGCTCTTTCCATTGTCACACAGCTGACAATTAATGGAGCTGGGATTCGAACCCCTGACCCCTGACTCCAAAGCCCGTGCTCTTTCCATTGAGCCATGCTGCCTTTCTGCATGACAAGACTTCTCAAACTCCTAGTACAGTGCACTACAAGTGGATGTTCAATAAATGATGCTGCTACTACAATTAGTACTATTCATTCATTCAATCGTACTTGTTGCTAGTACTACCAATGTTTGGTAAAAGATTGGAAAAATAACAACTGACAAACAGTGATTCTAGAGAATCAAACATTGATTTTAAGAGCCATATATTTCTATTTTCACACCCTTTACAGGTTTTATGAGACTCGGTAATTGAATCTGAAAAATAGGAGAAGAAAATCTGTTCCTTTATCACAGAGTAAGGACTTGGGTGAGTACCATATAAGAGACTTATACATGCAGGATTATGCTCCAGTGGTCCAATTTAGCCAACTACAATATGTTCATCAGGCTAAATGAGTTGCTGTTCTGTAATTGTTGGAGCTCAGTAATGAAATTACTGCCATCAGCATCTACATTTTTTAAGAAAGAGAGGGTTGACACAACTTTACTTGGATGGCTAGGGCAGAAAAACAGCAAAACCCTGGGTTTGTTCTTGTTCTCCCTCATGGATCACTGCCAGAAGGCAACTGTACTCCCGTAGGTGAAAATAGTAGCAATATTTTACTATGTAAAGATCAAGAGAAATGCCAGCTGGTGGATCCTTGAGAAAACCAAGCTTTTTTTCCCCACCACCATGTCTGATTTCTATAGTCAACGGCCTCCTAAACCACCTCCTCACATCAAATGACTCCCCAGTGCTTATACGGCTATGTTTCCTTTTGTGATAAACACAGTGTTGCTTCAAAGAAAGAGAAGGAAACTGAAATGACACTGGCTATTCGTTAATTCTTCCAACCTCTCTGATACAATAACTGCAGTAACTGTGGTATTTGTTAGTCGCTTAATATGTGACAGGTACTGTACTAAGTGGTGGGGTGGTTGCAAGCAAATTGGGTTGGACACATTTCCTGTCCTGCATGGGGCTCCCAGTCTCAATCCCAGTTTAACAGATGAGTTAACTGAGACACAGAGAAGTAAAGTGCCTTGTCCAAGGCCACACAGCAGGCAAGTGGCAGAGCCAGGATTCAAATCCATTACCTTCTGACTCCCCAGGCCCGTGCTTTATCCACCATACCAATATGGAAATATACTGCACTCATTTCTATCTGTTATAAGAATAGATGTCATAGCTATAGTACCCAATGCACATTTCATTCCCTACCAGAGTTTTATGTTCCACATTTTCACTCCTCTCTTTGGCTATGTTCATTCATTCAATCATATTTATTGAGCACTTACTGTGTGCAGAGCACTCTACGAAGTGGTTGGGAGAGTACAATGCAACAATAAACAGACACATTCCCTGTCCATGAGGAGTTTACAGTCTAGAGGGGGGAAGACAGACATTAATATAAATAAATTAATTGCAGAAATGTATATAGTACTATGGGGCTGGAATAGGGGAAGAACAAAGAACAAGTCAGAGTGTGAATTTCATTTCAATCCAGCTCACAGTGCTAGAATTTCCAGGACAAAGTTATAATAAGAGAAGAGTTTGATCTTTTTAAAATGTGGGATTATCTATGATTGGGATGACAGAAAGGTACTTAACCTAGTGAATAGTAGGCTCCACTGTTGTTAAAATGATCCAGATTAATCTTGATCTCTGTGACTTTAGGAAAGCCTCAATTTACTTATCAGTAATTTGCCATTTAGAGTGCTATCAATTGTAATTAAATAGCTTTCTTTTTTTAAATAAAGCCAATCAAAAACATAGCGTAATGTCTTTTAGTAAAAAGCTGTGGAAAATTACTATACAAAATATTACTATCCTACAAGATAGGCTGAACATGTATAATTATATATTGATTAACAACTAAAATTTAAATAGCCTTTGTAAATTATAAAATGTGTGCATGTATTTAATGTTACATATGTCTCTTTTGAAGCACACATGCCATATTAATTTACTCAGGCAGTATGGCCTAGTAGAAAGACCACTGTTTTGGGAGTCAGGACTTTGTTCTAATCCTAGCTCTGCCTGTTTCAGACCTGCTCAATGAGCATAATCGAGTCATAACCTCTCTGTGCCTCAATTTCCTCATCTAAGAAGTGTAGTGTATCCTAGTGGAAAGAGCCCAGACTTGGGAGTCAGGGACCCTGGGTTCAAATCGTGGTTCTGCCACTTGCCAGCTGTGTAAACTTGGGCAGGTCACACTACAATGTGCATCAGTGTCATCATATGTAAAATGGGGATTAAAATCTCATCTCCCTCTACCTCAGAATGTGAGCCCATTTTGGATGGGGACTATATTTGATTTGAGTATTCTGTATCTAGGTAAATACATTCTAATCCCGACTCCACCACACATCTGATGTACTTTGGACAAGTCACTTCACTTTTCTATGTCTCAGTTACCTCATCTGTAAAATGGAGATTGAGACTTTGAGCCCACGTGGGACCGGGACCGTGTCCAAACCAATTTGCTTATATCCATCCCAGGATTTAGTACAGTGCTTGGCACTTAATAAGTGCTTAATAACTACAATTATTATTATTATTATTGTTATTATCATCATTAGCATGATTATATTACCCCAGAAATCAGCATATAGTAAATGTTTAAATAATACCACAATTATTATCTGTAAAATTGTGGATATTCATTATGTGAGTACCTACTTTCTCTCACTCATTAGAAGGCTGTGAGTCCCATGTGGAATAGTCACTGTCGAATTATATTATGTTGAATCCATCCATCACAAAGCTTAGTACAAAGTAAATGCTTACTTAATATATGCCTTAATTATTGTACCTTCTCTTTATCTTGAGAAGCTCAATTTTTGGATAAAATTCTTAATGAAATCTGCCCAACAAACTGAACAAGTTGAATCAAGCTGGCCAAATATATTTTAGTGTAATTCACATAATTTGCATTAATTTTTCTAAAAATTATTGGAAATAGCTCTTTATATTTCTGCTGTTAAAGCCCTAAAAACAATGTTTTCAAATGGGATGTAGATAATTCCTGAATGAGCAATTCTAATGAGGCAGTAAAGAGAAAGCAAAACACGTAGAGGGGAAAATGTCAGAGATGTGAGACGATATCTCTAGCCATTAGGATGGATGTCATATAGTCATATAGTCACATATATGATGTAAGCACTGTCAAAGGCAGAACATTGGGCTTGATGGATTCAGGAATGACTTTCTTAATTAACAAGCATATGACTAATGCAAATACTAAGATGTGAAGTCATTATACTGAAAATGAAGCCAAGGCAACCTTGCCAACAAATTCTATATCGCTAGAAATCCAATCTCAGGTATGGTTACTATGACTGCTCTTAGAAATCATGGATTTTCTTCTATCTTTCAGATTGGTCATTCAACTTCTGTTTTACTGGTTTCTTTTCTTCCCCAGCCTTCTCTACTTAACTTCCCTTGAGGCTCTATCCTGAATACTAACTCATCTAAGTACACCCAAGCCCCTTAACACATTGTCTGTCACTTTTTTTTAACAATTCAATTGCTTTCTGGTTTCTTGGAATTGTATGTTGTGTATTGTATTTCTGTTTGTCATGTCTTTTAGATTGAATGTTTGTTGGGCAGGATCCATGTTTAATCCTGTGGGGTATCCTAAGAGCAAATACTGTTAAATATATTCTCTGGATGCTCATAAATACTGCATTTGTTGACTCAGTTTTCTTCAAATAGAGTGTCCTTGAAAGAGAAACCAAGAATCTCAATGGAGTAAACCAAATCATATTTTCATCTTGATTCTATCTGCACTAGATGATCTCTTTCCTACCTTTAAATTCCTTATTTTGATCCATAGTTTTTTAAATGAGAAAAGGACTTGATGAGCACTACAATCCAATATAATGCCATCATTATAATCCTTTGTCATCAATATCCTATAATACAGATAACCTCCGTTGTCTCCTAATACCCTAAATTGGCATCCAAAATTACCAATGCACTTTTCTTTCCTTTTGTTGTTTATTTACACCATTTTATTTTTTCAAATCACTTTCACCTAGAGCCTCCCAGTCACTACAGAATGTGATTGGCTATCCATGATTTCGATGGAAGGGAGCAGATAGGATGGGTGAGCAGGGTGACATAGCAAGCATTAATTTCTTACCATTTCAGGAATGTTTTATTCCATTTTCCATAGCCTTAACTCCTATTTAACAGACTTCTATGTACAATAAAAATGGCACAACCTCCTTCAGAGTATTTCAAAAAACTTTCAAATGAAAACTCCTTTCTTTTGTTTTGGCTTTTGTTTGTTGCCCTCACTGCTAGAGTAGAATTCCAATTTGAGCAGTTACTGGATTTAGATATACCTCAGAATGAACAACTCCAAGAGATGAATAAGGCATCAATTCTAACTTTTATTCCATGCTGTGCTACCTCCATATGGTTTGCAATATCATTAAACTTAAAAGTTATTTCTCCCACAGAGTTAATTAGTTAAAATTAGCTAAGTGGCAGCAACAACAAATACTTCTTGGAAGCTGACTTCTACCTGGTGCCAGTATCAATAGGCAGTGAAGAGTTTCCACAAAGCAGGTGCATAATCGATCAAAGCAGGACCACCTGCAGTGCTTGCTACACTTCATCCTAAAAATGCAAAGGAACCTACTTTAGTTGACTTCAATATATGAATAGTAGAATGTGAATGAATAGCACAAATGTGATCTTTAACAACTGCTGTTGGAGCAAGCCTAATGTCCCATGATCAGACTTCTTATTAACAGGCTGCTACAATATTTTGAGTCTGTTTCAGGCCATTAAATCAATGAGTTGGACTATCAGGTGAATCTGTGTTGTACTAAATGACCAATAATACACCATCCTAAAAAGAGATGCTATGTGTGATTTTGGGGAGTGAGATGGATATTGTAGGCAGATTCTGGTCAATAAAGCAGAAAATAGCACCTGCTATAGGGACTCTTTTAAGAAAGTATGCATCAATAGGAGATGGTTACTGTACATTTTTTTTTTCCAGAGGCAGTGGGCAGCATCAGACAGATTATTGAATTATTTTAGATTTGAAAGGATTTTTGCTTACTTTATTTTTCATTCATCATTCATTTTTACCTTTCCTCACTGGTAAAGCAAGCCAAATGGAGATATATGAAGAACGATAATAATAATAATGGTATTAAGCACTTACCATGTGCCAAGCACTGTTCTAAGCACTGGGTAGGTACAAGGTAATCAGGTTGTCCCACCTGGGGTTCACATTCTTGATCCCCATTTTACAGATGAGGTAACTGAGGCACAGAGAAGTTAAGTGACTTGCCCAAAGTCACACAGCTGACAAGTTACGGAGCTGGGATTAGAACCCACCGACTTGTGACTCCCAAGCCTGTGCTCTTTCCACTGAGCCATGCTGCCCCTAATCATAGTGCAAAAGCCAGCTATACTTGGTCTGGTGAATTAACAGTGACTTAATTGCCAAAGGCAACACTGTTTTTCTTTCTACTTTAGATAGAAAACATTAACAGAAAAGCGAGCAACTGCTACCTCTTTGAAGAGAGAGGAAGAAGTGGTGGTGAAATATAGTATTTGGAGGAGAAAGGAGGATTTTACTGTCTTATAGAGGAAGGGTTATAAAGAAAAAAATTATAAAGCTAAATGCAATTGAGTTACAATGTTCATTAGATTCTGGGAAGCTATAAGAAAATTCTGCAAGGGGTAACTGGCTTTGTCTCTAACCTCATCTCCAGACTCCTATTATGCAGCAATGGCTTAGTGGAAAGAACAAGGGCTTGGGAGTCAGAGGATGTGGGTTCTAATCCTGGCTCCTCCACTTGTGGCTGTGCAACCTTGGGCAAGCTACTTAACTTCTCTTTGCCTGTTACCTCATCTGTGAAATGGGGATTAAGACTGTGAGCCCCAAATGGGACAACCTGACTACTTTGTGTCCACTCCAGCACTTAGAACAGTGCTTGGCGTGTACTAAATGCTTAACAAATACTATTATTATTATTATTTTCAAGCAACCTGGATAAGTGGAAATGAAATCTTCATGTATGCACACACACAGTGAGAATAATCTGGTCATCAATCAATCCATGGTATTTATTGAATGCTTACTATATACAGAGCACTGCACTAAGTGCTTGGGAGAGTACAATACAAACAGAATTAGTGTGCATGTTCCCTGCACATAATGAGTTTACAGTTTACAAGCCAACAACAATGCTTGAGGTTCAGGGTCTGACCTCCTTCCTTCCTTCGAGGAAGGGTAACACCTATCTTGTTCGCATATTTCAGTGCAAACTCTTTACAATTTTTCTAGGTGGTTGGGGATATTAACCCTGCAGCCAACTATTCCTGGGCTTCCACCCCAATGCACAACAAAGGCCCAGGGTTCAGGCAGCTACCTTGTCCCCCTAATCAGCAGGCTCTTGAGGAGCTACCAAACTTAGCTGCAGCTTTTTTCTACATTGAGGTGACTGCTCCCAATTGCTCCCAATCTTCCCCACTGTCCACTTTTTCATCACAAATATAAGGATCATATAGGCAAATAGATATTGCAACTGAGGTAAAATAAGAATAATAATAATGACATTTATTAAGTACTTATTAGGTGAAATCACCATGCTTGAGTAAAAGCATGGGCCCGGGAGTCAGAAGGTCATGGGTTCTAATACCGGCACCACCACTTGTCTGCTGTGTGACCTTGGGCAAGTCACTTTGCTTCTCTGGGCCTCAGATACCTCATCTGTAAACTGGGGATTGAGACTGTGAGTCCCACATGGGACAGGGGTGGTGTCCAACCTGATTTGCTTGATTTCCACCCCAGTGCTTAGTACAGTGCCTGGCACATAGTAAGTGCTTAACAGATACCATAATAATAATAATAATTATTATTATGGTGTTGATACAATCAGATCAGACTTAGTTCTTGTCCTACATGGTTATTACATATAAGCAGGAGGGACAAAAGATAAGGACATTGAGGCAGAACTAGAATTAAAATCCAGGCTCAAAACTCCCAGTCCTTACTCTATCTACTAGGCAGCACTGTCTTTCACAGATATACAGACTTATGAGGAGGCCATAGTGGTGATTTAGCTATTTTGTTATACACTACATAAAATGAATAGATCCTAAATACCTGGGCCCTCCTTGGCTGCTTCACACTTGCTCCTTCAAAGCCCTTCTGAAGGCTCACGTCCTCCAAGAGGCATTCTAGACTAAGCCGTGCTTTTCCTCAGATCCCTCTCCCCTCCCCATCGACCCGACTTGCTCCCTCTGCTCTACTCCCCCTCACCCCACAGCAATTAGTGTATATATGTATGTTGCCAACTTGTACTTCCCAAGCGCTTAGTACAGTGCTCTGCACACAGTAAACGCTCAATAAATACAATTGATTGATTGATTGATTGATATATGCACATATCTATAATTCTATTTATTTGCATTAGTGCCTGTTTGCTTGTTTTGATTGTATATATCTATAATTCTATTTATTTATATTGATGCCTGTTTACTTGCTTTGATGTCTGTCTCCCCCCCTTCCAGACTGCAAGCCCGGTGTGGGCAGGGATTGTCTTTATTGCTGAATTGTACTTTCCAAGTGTTTAGTACAGTGCTCTGCACACAGTAAGCGCTCAGTAAATGTGATTGACTGAATGAATGCTTGTTCAATTTGACTTCTACCCACTATGTTTTTAATCTACTTTCATTCTTCACTTCTCCAAGAAAAGCTTTTTGGGCAGAAGCTGTGCGCTGACTCACAGTTGAATATCTATATTTGGTGGACAAATAATGATCTCTTCAATTTCCAAGACATGTATTCATCTTCTACAATTCAACCACTGAAAAAAAAAACATTAACTGAAAATGCGTGTTTATTTTGTATGGATTTTCTTAATTCTCATTTATTCCAGACCTTCTTCCATCCCTTGTCTTGTGTATCCTCATGTCTTCTATCATCTTTCACTTCCCTCCTCCGTCCTGGTAGGACGTTTCTAAAAGACAGAGGCTTCATATAGTGTTCCACCTGCTTGCACAGTTGATGCAAATGTGGCAGTTCTGACTTTACATCAGTTCAGTTGAGATGTGAAGCAGGAGAAGTCATTGATCCAATTACTTGTAGTCTGTGGTGTCATTTGTAATAAATCAGTTTTACTTGCTGTGGTGAATTGTTACAGCTCAAGAATTAGAACTACAGGATAAACAGAAGTGCTTAAGGTTACCAAGTCCTAAGGAACTGTGGGGAGTTGTCCAGAAGAGAGGTTCAGGGACTTTTCAATTGTAACCCTGATATCCTGGAACACTAGAAGAGGTGCCAGGACTCCAAATAGGTAGATGAAGCCTCCCCCTTTCATTTCCCAATCTCTGGCACTTCTCTTGGGAAAAATTAAGCACTGATTTACACTGCCATGTTAATAAACCATATTAATAAACTCCTTACCGGGGATGTGGAAGATATTTAACTCCTCATTGGTTCTCACACTTTGTAATTCATATCTTTCAATACACTTTTACATATTTCCAGCATTGGCATATACTGGCTTTGTGTTTTGTGGAACTCCACTGCTACCAGTTTTCCCCTTTGATGGACAGCCTAATTAGCACTTCTTATTTGCCTTCAATGGCTCATTAAAGTTTATCTAGATTGCCCTTTCTCTTAGGACTCCCTTTCCTTTAAACCACCTCCTGTATGGAGCTTGTATCCATCTGGTTTTGTGCTTTTTTGTACTTCTCAGTTTCTCTCAAATTTTCTGTGAGTTTGAAACCTCTCTTTTAAAAGGAAGAAGACAGGGGAGAGGACAAATATAGACTAGATTGATTTCTACTCTCTTGATGTTCATGAAATCAAGTATAAGGATCGATGTTCCTTGAGTCCAACCACTTCGCACCAAATCATATTTTTTAGTTTGGATATATCTAATCCATTTTTGCCAAAGCAACTTTATTTAGCAGCAGCTGTTTACCTTTCTGAAAAGCTTCATTACACATGAAAACAAAGAATGAAGTTGATTAATGTGCTCTAAGTGTGATGTTCAAATTGTAATTTTCATATACATAAATGGTTACTTCTGCAGTATTTTGTTTGATAATTTACGGAGTTAGCATGGTCCAAACCACTAATCAGCTTCTTTTTATGATGACAGCTGTGGTAGATTCTTTTAGAATGCTAATTTTCATTAGTGCCTTCTCTCATCAAGGACTCAGTGCCTTACTCTGGCATGATCTCATAACTGTTAACTGAAGTTCATGGGGAAAAAATTGGCTTTAAGGCTATCCATTTACTTTTGTAAGAAAGTGCAGGACAATTCAAGGAGAGATCACACACATACACACACACACACAAATTCATTTGGGTGGATTTCAACAATGAAAACTGAATATGAGTAAATGTATGGCAGGCTTTCCTTTTCTATTTCAACTTCTCATTCTTGTTTTGCTTCAGATCAGTTTGCTGAGACTGAAACAAAGGGAGGATGAGAAGACTATAAAAATGCAATCTGTCTGATGTATTCATTTGACAAGATGGTAACATTAATATGCATTAACAATTACTTTGGCTTTCTAGCCTAAATCTCAACTCATTCCAAAAAAAGCTGGAAAAATACATGTAATAGTATATTCTAAAAGAGGCAGCAAAAATGCCAAGTGGATTAATGTCCAGCCTACCATGTATGAAGAATCAGGTTTAAATCAGGAGTACTAATATCATACTGTGCCATGTTTTATTGAATTGCTTCCATTTCTCTCCAAAGCTCTAGCTCTAGGTGAATGGCAGCATTCGTTTCTGTTAATTTGGAATTTTCATGCTTGGATGGCAGTATTAATGTTTCATGCCAGTGTAAATGTTGTCACCAATCAAAAGGTCTAAATTTATTAATGTTCTGCAACTGTGCATAGGTATGAGGAGATAAGATGAATTATGCTGTATGAATAAAATTATCTTTTCAGAAATACTAATTTTTTCAAATTAGTATTGGGAGGCAGCTTTCCTTCTTTCTTGAATACTTTACTTTTCTGGAAACTAGAATACTTGGTCAATAATTTCAAATGAGAGATAGCCTCACATTTCCAGCTTGGATTTTTCCAGTGGTGAGAAAATAGCAGTATATCAAGAAACCAAACTGAAACAAGTGTAATTTGGAGAGATCAGTGAGTGTATTTTTTATGGGGTTGCTTTTAGATTTCTTTCCCTTCTAAAACAGGCTAGGGCTGTTAAGAGCTCCAGGAAAATGCAGTGTGCCAAAATGACTAGTTTTCAGTACAAAATGTTACACATGTCAAAATCCCAGAATGGGGCTGCCAGAATCAAAGAAATCTTTCCTTGAAGCTTTTCTTTTCCTGGAGTAGTGTTCTTGTTGGGAACTAGTCTAGATCCAGGTATTGCATTTTTAGTAACTTCTAATTTTGATAAAGCACGTTTCCTTAGGGAAAGAAGATACTGGGCCACATATATGTGACTTTTTTATAGATATCAGTTGATTGAGTTTCATAGCTTTATCTCAAACATCAATTATTACTATCTCTTTACTGATAAATGCAATTTATTTCCCTACAATTTGATACTGCCAAATAATTAATTTTGACAAAGCAGTTAATAAGGAGACTATAATGGTAATTTTTCCAGATCTGGATTTTCCAGATCCAGATCTGTAAGATTCTTTATGCTTATTTTCTGACTGATTCTGGAGCCTGTCTGATTGACAACAGCTGCCTGAGAGCTGAACACTGCACCCTTTATTTATTCTGCTGTCAGCCTATATGAATTTGGGCAGCAGTTATGGGACTCCGCAGTTGGCAATGGGCAAGAGAAGGGAGTCAATGATGGGTACTATAAAAGCCTGAATTCAATCTTTAAATAACAGGTGGGCTGCTGACAGCTCTTCTTAAGTCAGGTCTGGAACAATATAGAGATCCCCAAATGTTCTCTCCTTCTATAACGTGATTTTCCCACAAACATTAGTTTGGTCCCCCATATTAAATTTACCCTGGGCAAATGGAAATTCTACTAGGAAAAGTATTTCTCCAGGATATACCATTTACCCCCTGTCAGGATCACACCTGGAGAGTTTCCAGTACTCTACCAGTCTCAGCTGCAGGTGGGAAAGTCAAGCAGAGCCATACCCATTCCATTGCAAGTCAAAACTCACCTGTGCTGGACAGCAGTGGTATGGGAAAGAGTTGAGTGTGGAGACTTAAGTGTACTGTGTGGAAGAAGGCATTGGTAAACCACTTCTGTATTTTTTCTGTATTACCAAGAAAACATTATGGTACACTACCGAATGATGCAGGTAGAGAGTGGGGCATTTTGGGAGAGATAATAATAATATTAATGATGATGGTTTTTGTTAAGCACTTACTATGTGCCAAGAATTGTTGTGAGCACTGGGGTAGATACAAGGTAATCAGGTTGTCCCATGTGGGGCTCACAGTCTTCATCTGTGAAGCAGCGTGGCTCAGTGGAAAGAGCATGGGCTTTGAAGTCAGAGGTCATGGGTTCAAATCATGGCTTCACCAATTGTCAGCTGTGTGACATTGGGCAAGTCACTTAACTTCTCTGGGCCTCAGTTCCCTCATCTGTAAAATGGGGATTAAGACTGTGAGCCCCCTATGGGACAACCTGATCAACTTGTAACCTTCCCTGCACTGAGAACAGTACTTTACACATAGTAAGCACTTAATAAATGCCATTATTATTATTATTATTATTATTCATCCCCATTTTACAGGTGAGGTAACTGAGTCACAGAGAAGTTAAGTGACTTGCCCGAAGTCACCCAGCAGACAAGTGGCACAGGCAGGATGAGAACTCTTGACCTCTGACTCCCAAGCCCATGCTCTTTCCACTAAGCCTTGCTGCAAGAGATGTAGATGCAGATGCTATGGGTTGGAAATGGGATAAGACAGGGCAGCCATTTACACCTTAAAATCATTTTCCACCATTAAATAGTGACCTGTCTATATATGAAGGCAAAATCCCTGCCAAAGAGCTGCATCTGGTATCCAAATTTGGGTGTACTATCGTTTTATATAGCAGCAAAACAATGTTTTTTTTGTTTTTGTGAAGATGCCCAGTGTTCTTTGACTTTTAAGCTGTCTTAGGCTGCTACCAAACATCAAATTAAAGATTTTAAAAAAAGAAGTAATTGATGGCAGGACCTCTTTCCAGGGTCACAACCTCAGAGCACTGAGTCCATCATAAAGCCATTGTAATTTCAATTCTTCTCCATTACTCATATCCAATTGCATCTGCATCTATTGGCTATATAGTTCTGCTTTATAAACCCTTCCCTCAGTTTATCCCCATCTGCATGGCATTTTACCATTGGGAAAACGCAGAATCTGGGACAATTTGTTGAGACATGCTTGTTCCTATGTTCTTTGGCTACCTCTCATGGCCCCCTCTGTGGCCTCCTCAGATTACCTAGACACCTCTGGCTATGAACAGGTTGTAGGTTGCTATTTTCATTGGTTTTCTGGACAGGTATCATGAATACGAACTCAATCCAATCAATCAATATTTATTGAGCACTTACTTTTTTCAGAGTACTGTAGTATTAAGCACTTGGTAGAGAACAATACTGTTGGTAGACATGTTCCCTGCCATCACGGATGCCCTATTACCTGTTTGGAAAATTAAAGAACATTTATTATGCACTTACTGTGCATAATATTAATATATGCATATATATATGAATTAATATATATGTATATTATGCATAGTAAGTATATATACATACTTAGCAAATGCTGTGTGAACTGCTAACTGGCTGACCCACAGCCAGTCCCTCAAACTGGATAATTGGAGTCAGCCGCATGGGAAAAAATGCTTCCCCCACCCCCTTCCTACACACCACTGGGAATTCCAAAGGCTTCTCCTGTCCCATCCCAGAGGTGAGGAGATGACATCCATGGCTTATGACAATCTCAACTTTCAGGACATTGGTAAAGATGAAACTATGGCTATGACTGACTGTAGTTGTGGCTTCAACTGTTGGAACCTAAAACATGAGAAGTCTAAGTCTCTGCTCTCCTACCTACAATATACAAGCCCTATTTTTATGGACTCAACATTGTCCCTTTTTTAATATTCTTTTGCTGTCAGTACCTTGACATATGCCTGGGAGACAGAATGCCATAGATATATGCCTATTTGCTGTTTATGATGTAGACTGTGGTTGGGGTTTCTTGTTTTTGCAATTCTTGCTCTAATTTTGTAGCAGGGCTCTGTTCTTAGAATCAGTCAATCAATAAATGGTAGTTATTTAGCAATTACTGGGTGCAGAGCACTGTAATAAGTGCTTGGTACAATATGGTTTCAGTGTACGGTAAAATAAGCAGATGCCATCTCTGTCCTCAAGGATCTTAAATCTAATGGTAACATTTAGCGTTCTTGTTAGTATGGAGAAGATTGGGATATCAGACCATGGGTAATATATTTGTTTCTTTCATGTGGAGAAGTAATCCATATTTAGGGTTAAGGTCATGTTCAGGGTTTGACTTGCAAAGTGAAAAAAAAATGCACAAAGAAAAGCAATATTAAGGATTAAGAATCATAGAGAGAATTCTACAGTGGTTGAAGTAAAGAGGTAACAAAGACATAACTGAAAAAAATAAATTAAATACCAAAAGTAGATTTGGGACTTCAAAAATAACCTTAGGAGAGAAAGAGCACAGAATGCCAAAGACTGGAAAAAAAACCATAGGAAATGTGTAGGGAAGAAACTATATTGGGTTTATTTCAAGTTGTTAGAAAACAACCTGAATTTTAGTAAATGGTTATAAGTTATGAAATATTAAAGAGTTCACAAAATTCATTCACTTCTTTGTGTGTGTGGAGCATAGCACACCATACAAGATTTACTCATTTTCTAACAATGTTGAAAAACAGAAATGTAACTATGCTGCAAGAAATGTAGTCCTCTCATTTATTATGATGATTTATTATTTGCTTAGTACCAACTTGGAGCTGTACAGAATAAACAGAAAAAATCCTACTGTATTTTTTTTATGTTTTAGGCACTGTATATGTAAATTATGAGGAAACAGAAAATGGAAGAAAATTGTAACCTTATAACACAGCTACATATCTTGTCATCAAGTGTCTCATGACAGTCTATATCAAAATGAACCTCAGATCATTTCTTCACAGCTATGATTACCATATATTCAGGCAAGTCTTTGCATACACGCACACACACACTTTCATTCATTCATTCAATCGTATTTATTGAGCACTTACTGTGTGCAGAGTACTGTACTAAGCACTTGGGAAGTACAAGTTGGCAACATATAGAGACAGCCCCTACCCAACAGTGGGCTCACAGTCTAGAAAGAGGAGACAGAGAACAAAACAAAACATATTAACAAAATAAAATAAATAGAATAAATATGCACAAATAAAATAAATAGAGTAATAAATTTATACAAACATATACATATATACACTTCAACCGGAATCACTGGACAACTGGATGGAAAAAATGTATTGGAAGGAGAGGGAAAGAATTGCTCTATTCAGCTATTTATCCAATACACACAATAAAGATTTAATCCAAGTGCCCTTTGGAAGGTATATTTCATATCAAATCTTAACATTATTTCTTTTCATATTTTTTGTATTCATACTACTTAATCTTGATAAACATGCTAAATTCCATCTCACTACTTCCTAACCCATTAGTCTTTTGAGGGATAGACTCTACATATCAAGAAGCTCTTATCTCCATGTGTGGTGTGAACTTTGAGATGTATACTATCTAATTCTTCCACGTCACTGGAGAGTAATTTAATAAATCACTAATTCCAGCAGCACTAAATTGCCATCTTCCAAACACAGGTGGCAAACAAGTTTATTAGTTGAGCAACATGTCTAAAATATTTCCACAATGATTTGTACAAATGTGATAAAATCACCGATATAAGATATGATTAGAAAATAGTGAAACCACATAATGACAATAGTCTCATTTTCTTTTTTGGTATCTACATGGAAAAGATAGCTAGTACCTGGCTTTTCCCAATTTGGATCAAAAAGGATGTAGGAGAATGGATTTTAATTTTCCTTTGTAATTTCACTAATAGAATTTTTAATTTGACCAAAAGGCCTATGCGTTAGTTCATGTTCAACCCTTCTCTCCATTTATAATTAGATGATATTTTGCAGAACTTTTCACTGAAAAGAGAGTGATTGAACAATTGCTATACCAATCATTCTAATTTTGTATAATTTCCTAGAGTTTGGTTTACCATTAGATGCTATTCATATAGCAAGAACCCCCCCCCCGCCGCCACCAAGTGGCAGTTCTATAAAGGGTGAACGGAAAGAGTGGCTAAATGGATAATTTGGCCTATTGACAGGCATTTGTTCAAGTTTTACCTCAGTGAAGTCTGATATCACTCAATAAATAGAACAGATTTGGTAGACATGTTCCTGCTTACAAAGAATTTACAGACTAGAGGGGGGGATTAACATTAAAATTTACGGTAATGCATACATGAGTGTTATGGAGCTGAGGCTGGGTTGAATAAAGGGTGCAAAACCACATGCAAGAGGAACAGAGAAGTGAGAGGGAGTAATGGAAATGAGAGTTTGGTCAGGGAAGGCTTCTTGAAGGAGATGTGATTTTAGGAAGGCTTTAAAGTTGTGGATAGTGATCTTTTGTTGGATACGAAGGGGCGGAAGTTCCAGGCCAGAGGCAGGATATGAGCGAGGGATTGATGACTTGAGTAGATGAGGTGGAGACATAACAAATAGGTTGGTGTTAGAGGAGTGAGGTGAACATGGTGGGTCGTAGAAGGAAAGCAGCAAAGTAAGATAGGAGAGGGCAAGTTGACTGAATGCTTGAAAGCCAATGGTAACAAACTTCTGTTTTATGTAGATGTGCATGGACACCACTGAAAGTTCTTGAAGAGTGGGGAAACATGGATTGAAGATATTTTTAGAAAAATGATTTGAAGAGCGGAGTTAAGTCTGGACTGGAGTGGGGAGAAACAGGAGGAAGGGAGATCAGAAAGGAGTCTGATACTGTGGCCAAGCAGAATTAGATCGATGTTTGGATCAATGTAATAGCAGTTTGGATAAAGAGAAAAGGGAAGATTTTAGATCAATCAATCAATCAATCGTATTTATGGAGTGCTGTGTGCAGAGCACTGTACTAAGCGCTTTGGAAGTACAAGTTGGCAACATATACTTCTGTGAAAGTAGAACTGAAAGGCTTTGGTGATAGATTAAATATGTGGATGGAATGAGAGAGAGAAGTTGGGTGGCATGGGCAGTTGGAGAAGCAGTATGGGGCAGTGGATAGAGCATGGGCCTGGGAATCAGAAGATCATGGGTTCTAATCCCGGCTCCACCACTTGTCTGCTGTGTGGCCTTGGGCAAGTCACATCACTTCTCTGTGCTGGTTACCTCATCAGTAGAATGGGGATTGAGACTGAGCCTCATGTGGGACAGGGACTGTGCCCAACCAGTTTGCTTGTATCCACCCCAGTGCTCAGTACAGTGTCTGGCACGTAGTAAGTGCTTAAAAAATACCACCATTATTATTAGTAGTATAATGCCTAGGTTTGTGAGACAAGGGATTCCCCTCGGTGCTGCTGTTTGCAGTGATGAGAAATTCAGGGGTAGGTTAGAGTTTGTGTAGGAAATTTCTAATATCTGAACCTTGCATGTGAAAACATCAGAGAAAAGTAATTTTGCTTAGTGGCTTTTGAACTTCACATTGTGTTAGTAGTAAGGGACTATACTGTAATAATTATAGTAGTGGGAAGAAATTTTACAGTCAATGACTTGAACATGAAACTGGAGGTTAAAGCTCATGAATTGTACTGTAACTCTTTGATTGATTATCTATATTTGATAAGGAAGTTGTGTGATGCTGAAAGCTTGTATCCACTCACTGTGTTTAGGAATAGGTAGCTTTAAGTAGAAATGGTTTAAGTAACTGGCTGATTCCTCTTCTTCAAAAGAACCTTGTGTGTTTGTTACTGGGATTATTTTCTAGTTTTGATTTACTCCATTTGAGTTCTTGCCATCGATGTGCTTTAGCTGGCAGCTGGGACTCAGATGGATTACTGCACAACAGCTCTGTTCACTACCCCCAATCCACTCCTTCCTCTAATCGATGGCAGACTTAGGCTTTGGTTAACTAGGCATAAATTTAGACAGGTAAATTTCAAGGGTGGAAATTTTGCAGCTGCACCATAGAGGTTGTATTTACAATAGCTCTGGAAGGTCACATTTCAATTTATCAAGTCTCTCTTTTCCCCTTTCCCATTTACATTATGCCTTCACTATGAGCTGGCTGACAGCAGTGCTATCTGCTGAAGGTAACAGGAGATTTAGACTCCACTGAAATCTATGGCAGCAGCATCTGTAAATTGCAGTATCATGGGAGGCAATTTTTAAAATAAACCACTCATTAGAGAACCTCGTGGAATGGCCACTGACTAGGTTGGAGGGTTATGAATGAAACCTAAGCCCAAAAAGTCTAGGTAGTGTAAAGGAGCATCAGTAAAAATGGGTGATGACTTATTTCTGCTCTTCTTATGAATGAGTGAATCAATAGGCTATTTTGGAAAAGCCACTTGGCCTACCTCCATGCATTATTTTTTCCTCTCTAGAAATGGTTGGTTTATAAATGGAATCGAAGCTGGCTACAGGGCAGTCTCCAGTAGTTAGGACAAAAATTTATCAGACTAGGAAGATGCAGAACCAGATGGAGACGAAAATAGATAATTGCTATAAAGAGTTAGACAAAGAGATGCAGACAGAGAGAAACAACCAGATAGAGGAAAAAATATAAAGGAAAAGTCTAAGAGAAACAGGGGAAAATAAAAAAGGAAACACTCCCAAATTCCTACACCACTACTGGAGCAGAAGACACACACATAAACACTCATGCACATATGAATAACAGCTATTACTTGCCCAGCCAGTTACACTGTTTCTTCTGTTTCTGCGGCTACCCATTTCCTAAATTATTGATTAGACAGCATCATTGCTATTTGGTCCATGACAGCAAGAATTATTGTTTCAGTGGAGACCTTCAGCATGGCCTAGTGAAAGATGCTTGAACTGGGGGTCAGAGGGCCTGGGTTCTTAACCTGCTATGCCTCTTGTCTACTTCAACTGCTCCCCACACTTAGAAGAGGGAGGAAGAAGCCAGGAGAGTCACTCCATCGTGCCCCTCCATGAAGGCCTAGCAGACCCAATCAAAGGCAAATACTGGAGACGAATTAGAAGGTCCAGTTTAGGGAAAGGAGAAATCCTCAGCCATTTGGGGGTGATGGAAGGTGAGCTATGCTTGTGGGGATAACTCATGCTGTGGACACTGATTGGACACAAGGCAAAGGGAGGTATTGAAGAGGATCTCTGGGGGTTCGAAGTCTGGAGACTAGCACTCTGAAGGAGCTGGGCTCCTTCCTCTGAGGAGGAGAAGGACATGATCTCCAGAATGCCCATGGAGAAGTACAGAGGATCTTGGATGGGGACATACAGAGGATCTTGGATGGGGAAGGTAGTAGATCCATGGAAAGGTGGTTTGAATTGGAATTGTTTCTGTAGTTGTCTTGTTTGGAACTTATTAAATATTGCTGAGATCTCACATCTTTGTGTCTGCCTGCTGTAGGGACTGGGAAGAAGCCAGGGAGACACATGACATGGGGAGCCATTGAATGCAGGTTTCCTGCAGCCAGTCCTGAGAGGTGGTAGGCTAGTTCTCAATGACTGCCTTTTTGGGGAGTTGGCTGGACTTAAACCATAGAGTGGTGGCAGTGATAGGGCTGCAAAGATTTGGGGAGAAGTATTTATGCCCCAACACCTGCATTAAAGAACTGGAGAACTGAGGGGTTTGGGAACCAGTGGAAATGAACCAGGATCTAGGCTCTCCTAAAGTGACTTTTAGCCTAGATTTAGGACTGAAAACACCCAGTAACATTATACTGACCTTGGGCAAATCATTTCACTACTCTGTGCCTCACCATCCTTCTTTGAAAAATGAGAATCTAATACCTGTTCTCCTTTATACTTAGACTATAAGCTCCATGTGGGCAGGGACTGTGTCTGACTTGATTATAATAATAATAATAATGATGGCATTTGTTAAGCGTTTACTATGTGCAAAGCACTTGGGGGGGATACAAGGTAATCAGGTTGTCCCACGTGGGGCTCATAGTCTTAATCCCCATTTTACAGATGAGGTAACTGAGTCCCAGAGAAGTTAAGTGACTTGCCCAAAGTCACAGAGTTGACAAGTGACAGAGCTGGGATTAGAACCCATGACCTCTGGCTCCCAAGCCGGTGCTCTTTCCACTGAGCCACGCTGCTTCTCTTATGTGCCCCAGTGTATAGTGCTTGGCATGGAGTAAGCATTTAACAAGTATAATAACTATCGTTACAATTTTCTGGGGGTGATGAAAGCCAAGATTTAGTAATTTGGGATGTCAGATAATGTTCAAGTAGTACTAATTTATTTTATGAGAACCCAAAACCTCTTTGGCAAAAAATGCTAAAAAATAGATTTTAAAAAATTGCAAATCACCTTGTCTGAGTAAAAGTGGAATAACGTGCCCTATAGAATGAATTATTCTACAGTATTTATTGAATCTACCCTATAGACTCAATCATTCTGTAGTATTTATTGAGCACTGACTAGCTGCAGCATAGAGTACTAGGGAGATTACAATAGAGTTGGTGGACACAATCCTTTCCCTAGGTAAATTTACAATCTAGTGGGAGTGCTGCGAATGTTAATGAAAATGTAAAGTTTTACACCAATAATAAGAGGAAACTTATTTTACTGAAGTGGCCCATATTAGATGACAAAGCACCTGGAAACATTTTCTAACCTTGGCTTCACTGGCTCTGTCCTCTCCTGGTTCTTCTCATTTCTATGGCCACTCATACTTAGTCTCCTTTGCGGGCTCCTCCTCTGCCTCCCACTTCCTAACTGTGGGGGGCCCTCAAGGTTCAATTCTGTGTATCTTCTATTCTCCACCTACACCCACTCCCTCGGGGAACTCATTCGCTTACATGGCTTCAACCACCACCCTTATGAAGATAATACCCAAATCTAAATCTCCAGTCCTGATCTCTCTCCCTCTGCAGTCTTGGATTTCCACCTGCCTTCAAGACATCTCTACTTGGATTTCCTCTTGTCACCTCAAGCTTAACATGTCCAAAACAGAACTCCTTATCTTTCCACCAAAATCCTGTCCTCCCCCATCACTGTTGATGGCACCACCACCCTTTCTATCTCAAAAGCCCGAAACTTTGGCATTATCTGTGACTTCTTTCTCTCATTCAACCCAAATATTCAATCCATCACTAAATCTGGTCGGTCCCACTTCACAAAATCGCTAAAATATGCCCTGTTCTCTTCATCTAAACTGCTACCACGTTAATACAATCAACTCATCCTATCCTGCCTGGATTACTGCTTACTGTCTCTCTCCAATCCAGTCTATACTTTACTCTGTTGGCCAGATCATTTTTCTACAAAAAACACTCAGGACATGTTTCCCCACTCCTCAAGAAGCTCCAGTGGTTTGTCCAGTCACCTCTGCATCAAACCAAAACTCCTTATCATTGGTTTTAAAGCACTAAATCACCTTGCCCCCTCCTACTTTACCTCGCTACTCTCCCACTACAACCCAGCCTGCACACTTTCCTCCTCTAATGTTAACCTTCTCTCTGTGCTTTGATCTCAGCTTTCTCACTGCTGACCCTTCATACCACATCCTGCCTCTGGTCTGGATTGCTATTCCTCCTAAAATCCTACAATTAATCTCCCTATCTTCAAAGCTTTATTGAGGGCACATCTCCTCCAAGAGGACTTCCCTGACTAAGCCCCCCTTTCCTCTTCTCCCATTCTCTTCTTCGCTTCGTCATCCTAACTTGCTCTCTTTGTTCATCCCCCCCACACCGCCAATCCTACTGAATTTATGTGCATATCTGTAACATATTTATATTAATGTCTCTCTACCTCCCTCTAGAGTGGAAGCTCATTGTGGGCAGGGAACGTGTCTGTTTATTGTTGTATAATACTTTCCCAAGCGCTTAGTACAGTTTTCTGCACACAGTAAGTGCTCAATAAATACGATTGAATGAATGAAAATCTGGAGGAGAAAAACAAATATAGTCTTACTTGTGGATGATAGGAGCAAGACTTACATTGTTAATGAACATATTCCCAGAAACTGTATAGAGATTGACAAGGGTAAAAACTTGCTAAGATTGTTAAGATATTGCGTGGGTCAATGACAGGACTTCAGTGCAAAACTTTTCACCTCAAAACTCATCTCTACTATGGTTAAGTACAACAGTGGAACTGAAGAAGATGCAGCAAACAACCCTTTAGATCTAAAAGCAGAAATACATTTATCTAAATGAAGAAAGATGTGTGTAATTTAAGAGCTGAAATAATAATAATAATGATGGCATTTGTTAAGTGCTTACTATGTGCAAAGCACTGTTCTAAGCACTGGGGAGGATACACGATGATCAGGTTGTCCCATGTGGGCACACAGTCTTCACCCTTATTTAACAGATGAGGTAACTGAGGCACAGAGAAGTTAAGTGACCTGCCCAAAGTCACGCAGCTGACAAGTGGCAGAGCCGGGATTAGAACCCATGACCTCTGACTCCCAAGCCTATGCTCTTTCCAGTGAGCCATGCTGTTGAAAAGGAATCTTTACCCTGATTAAAATTATTCATTGGCTGAGCTAAATGTGAACTATGCTCTGAATATACAAACATACAAAGTGGACCCATGAATACTGTGACAAACAAAACTGGTGTCAAAACATAATCACTAGTAGGAAAAAAAAATTAGGTAGGTCCTGCTGACAATAGAATCTGCCTTCCTAAACTTTTACCCTTAATGCCTTCCATAATAGAAAAACTGGTCTCTTGATTGCAGAAGAAATTGTACCATCATTAAGTAAAGAGCTTTGTTTTGTTGCCCGTCTCCCCCTTCTAGACTGTGAGCCC
Organism: Tachyglossus aculeatus; assembly: GCF_015852505.1. Lineage (NCBI taxonomy): Eukaryota > Metazoa > Chordata > Mammalia > Monotremata > Tachyglossidae > Tachyglossus > Tachyglossus aculeatus. The sequence continues at coordinate 113,498,961 of NC_052067.1, forward strand.
ATTGTTGGGTAGGGACCGTCTCTATATGTTGCTGACTTGTACTTCCTAAGCGCTTAGCACAGTGCTCTGCACACAGTAAGTGCTCAATAAATAGGACTGACTGACTGAATGAAGAGTTGATGTTTGAGCTGCCCTGTTAAGGTACCTGCTAATAACAATTGTGTTATTTGTTAAAGCACTTACTAAGTACTGACCTTCCCAACAGTGCAAGGGGCTACAAAAAAATTCCTCAATACCTACAAATATGACTAATAAAAACTTTTTTGGTTACTCATCTTTTTGGAAGAAACCTCATCATAAGTGGTGTCAATAAGGATGACTGTAGATGCCAAAAATATTCACACATTTAAATTGCATGAGCAGCAAAACTGTGCTGCAGAGAATCCATAAGGTCAGATACCCTTCAGCAAAAAAAGAAACAAGATGAGAGGAAGTGCTTTGATATTTAATAGCTAAAGGCAAGGAAGTTAGATATTAATGTTATAAGTATGATCTTACCTTCCAAACACTTTTTTCAACTTCACTATGGATGACTTAGGTTTATTTAGTGTTTTGTCTGGAATTCAATATTTTGTTTAGGTAAACAGTGAGATTTCCCATGGCCAGGATTCTTATTTTCTGTTTCTTATAATGTCTTAAGCAATGTGTATACTTACACTACACCCCATAAATGATAATAACACCACTCTTGCATTTCAGGATAAATGATGCTCCCATTAGCCTTTGCTTCAGATAAAGGTGGGGCAGCTTCCCCCATTGAAATGTGGGATCTTCTGGCAGACCTTCTATGAGGATTGGTCTGTCTCCTGGGGGATTTTAGCAGTGCTATCTCCACAAATAGGAAAGCTGTACACTCAGACAAATGCATGAGAGCCTTGAAAAAGGCTTTGGGGATATGGTGCTTATAGATATGAAAGAAGATGTAAACCATGAAGCAAGCAAATAGGAATGCAATTTGATGAGGCCCCAGATAAATCCAGAAGGGACTGTGTAACGCAGGCATGCAGAAGTTATAACAGAAGAATGATTCATCTCATTTTATGTACTGGCCTTTCTTTTGGCCCTGGAGTAGTCGCTGCACATATCCACACCTTTGCTGCATGGAAAGAAATGAGTAAGCACGTAGTACAGTGCTCTGCACACAGTAAGCACTCAATAAATACGATTGAATGAATGACTCAGTTCTACCTTTTACAAGCAGAAGGACTTTTGATTCATTCATTCATTCAATAGTATTTATTGAGCATTTACTGTGTGCAGAGCACTGTAATAAGCACTTGGGAAGTACAAGTTGGCAACATATAGAGACGGTCCCTACCCAACAGTGGGCTCACAGTCTAGAAGGGGGAGACAGAGGACAAAACAAAACATATTAACAAAATAAAATAGAATAAATATGCACAAATAAAATAAATAAATGAATAGAGTAATAAATTCATACAAACATATACATATATACAGGTGCTGAGGGGAGGGGAAGGAGGTAAGGTGGGGGGGATGGGGAGGGTGAGAGGAAGGAGGGGGCTCAGTCTGGGAAGGCCTCCTGGAGGAGGTAAGGGAGGAAGAGAACTAGCTTGGTGGATGTGCAGAGGGAGGGCATTCCAGGCCAGGGAGATGACGTGGGCGGGGGTTGATGGCGGGACAGGCGAGAACAAAGCACGGTGAGGAGATTAGTGGCAGAGGAGCAGAGGGTGCAGGCTGGGCTGTAGAAGGAGAGAAGGGAGGTGAGGTAGGAGGGGGCGAGGTGATGGACAGCCCTGAAGCTAAGGGTGAGGAGTTTCTGCCTGATACGTAGGTTGATTGGTAGCCACTGGAGATTTTTGAGGAGGGAAGTAACGTGCCCAGAGCGTTTCTGGACAAAGACGATCCGGGCAGCAGGGTGAAGTATGGATTGAAGTGGGGAGAGACAGGAGGATGGGAGATCGGAGAGGAGGCTGATACAGTAATCCAGACAGGATAGGATGAGAGCTTGAATGAGCAGGGTAGTGGTTTGGATGGAGAGGAAAGGGCGGATCTTGGCAATGTTGCGGAGGTGAGACTGGCAGGTTTTGATGACGGCTTGGATATGAGGGGTGAACGAGAGAGTGGAGTCGAGGATGACACCAAGGTTGTGGGCTTGTGAGATGGGAAGGATGGCAGTGCCATCAACAGTGATGGGAAATTCAGGGAGAGGGCAGGGTTTGGGAGGGTAGACAAGGAGTTCAGTCTTGGACATGTTGAGTTTTAGATGGCGGGCAGACGTCCAGATGGAGATGTCCTGAAGGCAGGAGCAGATGCAAGCCTGGAGGGAGGAAGAGAGAGCAGGGGTAGAGACTTGAATCACATGCTCTCCTAGGCATAATGAGGAAAGCTGAAAGAGGCTTTCTAATTCTGCAGCGCATGTGGGTAAGTAACCAGCGTCAGCCAGAGAAAGAGCCAGTTGTCTATAAACTCATGCAGTTCTCCAGCTTGGTAGATGCAGCTGGAAGAACAACAATATAGAAACCATATTAATGGGCCAGACTAACAGTCCAACCAGTGCATTATTCTCTATAGAGGTGGTAACAGCATCCTTTAAAAATATGGAGGGCCAATTCCATTCCTCCATAGTTTAATGATTCCACCTTCCTGCCTATTGGCAGTTGCCATCCTATTTCATGAGAGAGAGGACTAGGATTCACCAGATCATGTCACTCATATCCTTGGAGGTACTTAAAAGAAAGGTAGTGCTGCATTTCAAATACAGTTATGCTCCATTAAATATTTTTGATGTGTTCTTCAAATAATAATAATAATGGCACTTATTAAGTGCTTCCTATGTGTGAAGCAGTGTTCTAAGCGCTAGGAGGGATACAAGGTGATCAGGTTGTCCCACGTGGGGCTCATGGTCTTAATTCCCATTTTACAGATGAGATAACTGAGGCTCAGAGAAGTTAAGTGACTTGCCCAAGGTCACACAGCAGACATGTGGCATTGGGTAGGGACTGTCTCTATATGTTGCTGACTTGTACTTCCCAAGTGCTTAGTACAGTACTCTGCACATAGTAAGTGCTCAGTAAATACGATTTAATGAATCAATGGATGAATGTGGCAGAGCCGGGATTAGAACCCATGACCTCTGACTCCTAAGATGTTTCCACTGAGCCATGCATGCATGTCTTATGAGTATACATGAGGTATACTTTCTCACAGACTTACATGCTATTGTGATCTAGAGCCTCTAGACAAATAATACATACTGACTTTATGCATTATATACTGTTACATTATAATAATGGTATTTGTTAAGTGCTTACTATGTGCCAAGCACTGTTCTAAGTGCTGGGGTAGATACAAGGTAATCAGCGTGTCCCTCCCACGTGGGGCTCACAATCTCAATTCCCTTTTTAGACGAGGTAACAGGGACAAAGAAGTTAAGTGACTTGCCTAAAGTCACACAGCAGACAAGTGGCAGAGCCGGGATTAGAACCCATGTCCTCTGACTCCCAAGCCCGTGCTCTTGCCACTGAGTCACACTGCTTCTCACAAAGCAGTGTTCTGACATTAAACATGACTAACCTATTGTCTAGAATATGCAAGAGTAATTCAAGGCATAACATCCCAACATGAACTATAATGAGTTGTAGTGTGATTATGAGTCTTCAAGGAAGTAACAGAACTTTGTGCTGTTGACTGTGATGATTATGGTTTTTCAGCTTTACAGAAGAATTTGCCCAGTTTACGTTGTTGTTTGGCAGACTTCTTGTCATAAAATATTTTGAAGCAGACTACCACTTTCTGAACACCTAATATACTTTTGAAATAATCTCTCCATCAGGGTAAATCATTTTGTATATCATGCCGTTTAAAACTGATGCAAGATTTCTTAACGTCCAGATTTTACCTGGTGATGTTAAGACCACAGTGTACAAATGAATGATGAGTTGGATTATCAAAGTTCAGTGAGTTTTTCACTGGACAGTAGTCTATATGAATAAGACTGAGTTAACTCATCAACAACTGCATCATCCATTTCTAAATAAAGTCTTCTCCCCAGTTCAATAATTTCTTGGTTATATATTCAGGAGTCTCTTCTGTGCCCTGAAAATCTGACACAGACTGAGGGCAGAGCCTCTTCTAAGATCCATTCATTGTTCCCTGTTTAATCAGAGCCCAGGTTGGAAGGAGTGAAGAAGAGGTTTACTAAACCACAGTGCTCGGCTTAAGTGTTAAGGAAAGTGGATTTTTGTGTAGAATAAGACTATAAGCAATATAGGCTGGTTGTATTGCAGGGTGTTTTAATATGAGGTAAGGTATCAAACAATATCAGAGTTATCCCCAGGTTATATATATTGTTGGGTAGCTGTTCTCTGGGATAAGGTATCAAACAATAATGGCTGCATTTCTAAGTTGTATGTACTGTCCATCAAAATGCTGTCTTAGAATGCTTCTCACCTTAGAAACATTAGTATTCAAATGAAACAAAATCCTCAGGAAAGGGAGAAGTGGAAAATTAAGCTATGTAAAGAATGAGCAAAGCCATATTGTTCTTCAAATTCCTACTTCTCCCTTCTACTTTATTCCTTAAAGTGCTGTTGGAAAGCATATGTTAAAAGATAATTGTAATTGTCATTTAAAATGTAATAGATATGTGTAGTTTAGGAACTCACAAAGTCATTTGGATTTTAAAAATCTGTTAAATACACTAAACACCTGTTTGAATCTCTCCCAAACAAGAGCATAAGATGAGCCCTAAGAAGTCTTTTAGATGTTCATAGGCACTCTAAGGTGAAAAATTGTGGTTAAAATGATAAAAAGATAATAGATTAAAATATTGTAAAAAAAAACACCTCCAGGGAGCCAATAACAGTGCATGAACAACGAACACATATGCTCCATGAAGAGAAAAACAGAAAAACAAAATACAAAGCCTTTGGTTAAACTTACATTAGCTAATGTTTTAAGAAAAGGAAATAAACCTGACTGCCTTCTGGAAAAACAGCTAACCAGCCATAGAAAGAATAAAAAAATCCTATTGTTATTCATAGGAAACAAAATTATATTACAGGAGAATTCTATAAATTTCATAGTAGTTTATAAAAGTCCAAATTGATGGGTATACAATTAATGCAGGATCCAATAAAATTCATATCTTTTTTTTAAAAGCACAGAGTAATAGAGAAGAGCCAGTAACAGGAAAGGAGGTCTTAAATTATATTATAGTTTTATACCATATAAACGTATAACTCTCCAGCTCCAGATGGTTGTTCAATTAACTTTTAAAAGCATTATATATAGCTGTGATAGCTTTGATGTTCAAAGATGGTGCTCCTGATAGTTGGATCCAGCGTTATGTACAGATGTGACTTTAAAAAAACTATCTGCAAACTGTGTGATGGTCCAGCAGGCTAGCCTACAAATACTTAAGAAGGGAAAGGCCTGAGATTTTTAAGCAAGGAATCTGATAATTCATCCGAACCCCTCCAGAGAGAACTATTTGCATTGGAAGTCAATCACATCTCATGGTATCTTCAGTATAGCCATATAGAGGGAAATAACTGGGGAAGCGCAAATAGCAAATATCAAAACCACAAAGCCATATGAAGGGAACAGTCATAGAAATTTGGTTGTTATACAGAAACAATCAATGACCAGATAATTTGAAAAGTATAATTTCTGTGTTTGAGACAATTCAGGAAGTAAAAGGCAGACCTGAAATGGCTGAAACTGTTGGCAAGTAAACCTTTCACGAGACAGGGAGAGAATAAAGCTATTAGCAGCTAATTCCTCATATTCAGAGGTAGGCTCTTGCGGGCCCAACCCCATAAAATTACTGATATATACATATGTGCTGTAGGGCTGGGGGGTGACAAGAAGAGCAAAGGGAGCATGTCAGGTTGATGCAGAAGGGAGTGGGAGATGAGGAAAAGTGGTGCTTAGTCTGGGAAGGCCTCTAGGAGGAAGTACACCTTCAGTAGGGCTTTGAAGGGGGGAAGAGTGATTGTTTCATGGATTTGACAAGGGAGGATGTTCCAGGTCAGAGGACAATGTGGGCCATGGGTTGGTGGTAAGACAGGAGAGATCAAGGCACAGAGAGATTAACACCAGAGGAGTGAAGTATGTGGGCTGGGTTGTAGGAGAGAAGTGAGATGAGATAGCAGGGGGCAAGTTATTGGAATGCTTTTAATACAATGGTGAGGAGTTTTTGTTTGACATGGAGGTGGATAGACAATCATTGGAGATTTTTAAGGGGGTGGAAGTGACATGTCCTGAGCATTTTTGTAGAAAGATGATTCAGGCAGCAGCACTGAAGCGTGGACTGGAGTGGGGGGAGACGGGAGGTTGGGAGTTCAGCAGGGAGGCTGATGCAGTAGTGATTGTATTAACATGGTATCAGTTTGGATGGAGAGGGTAGGTTGGATTTTAGTGATGTTGTGAAGGAGGTACTGACAGGATTTGGTGACAGTTTGAATATGTGGGTTGAATGAGAGAGAGAAGTCAAGGAAAATGCCAAGGTTTTGAGCTAGTGAGACGGGAAGATGGGTGGTGCCATCTACAGTGATAGGAAAGTCAGGGTGAGGACAGGTTTGGGTGGGAAGATAAGGAGCTCTGTTTTGGACATGTTAAGTTTGAGTATCAGGAGGATATCCAAGTAGAGGTGTCTTGAAGACAGGAGGGAGATATGAGCCTGGAGAGAGGGAGAGAGATCAGGGGAGGAGATGTAGATTTGGTTATCATCTGCATACAGATGGTAGTTGAAGCCATGGAAGTGAATGTGTTCTCCAAGGAAATGAATGTAGATGGAGAATAGAAGGGACCCAAACCTGAATCTTCAACACCACCATCTTTACTGAAGTCAACTCCCTCATTCCCCTATCTGCTCCTTCACCAATCTCATACCACTAATTCTAAGTCCTGGATCACTTCTATAGTCCACATCCTTCACTCCTGTTCATGGGTCACAGAGTACCACTAGCAGAAATCCATCTATCAGACCAATCTTGTCTAATTCAAGCTCATCCTTGTCTGCTTTAGCTCTGCCTTCTCCTCTGCCTAGGAACTTTATTTCTCCGTCTTTATGACTCCTATGCCAATTGCCCTTTCAAGGTGTTTCAGACATTTAACTCCCTCCTCAAACTCCCTGTCTCCCTACTTTCCTCATAACTTTCCCCTAATGTCCTGGCAACATACTTTACTGAAAACATTGAAACCATCAGGCATGATCCCCCTAAAATGTCCCTTGCTACTCTCCAGTCCCTCTATCTTCCAAATTTCCTTTTTCAACTCTCCCAACTTTCCCAGCAATATCTCAAGAGATCTCTTACATCCTTCCCAAATCCACCCCTTCTACCTGTGCCTCCCACTCCATCCTGTCACACCTTATCAGAGTGCTTGCCCCTCCTTTATTCTTCCCTGTGAGCCTATTGTTGGGTAGGGATTGTCTCCGTTGCCGAATTGTACTTTCCAAGTGCTTAGTAGAGTGCGCTGCACCCAGTAAGCACTCAATAAATACGATTGAATAAATGAATTTTAAATTTTCCACTCTCCAATGGCTTCTTCTCACTGCTTTCAAGTAATCTCATTTCTCTCTTAACCTAAAAAAAAAGAACTATCTCAACCTTATGGCTCCCTTCCATTATGACCCCATCACCCGCCTACCATTTCCTCTTCAAACTTTTTGAGCTAGTTTTCTATAACTACTGTCTCCAGTTCCTTTTCTCCAATTGTCTCCTTGACCCCCTCCAATCTGGCTTACACCCCCTTCACTCCAAAGAAATATCCCTTTCAAAGGCCACAAATAATCTCATTATTGACAGATCCAGCAACCTCTATTCCAACTTAATTCCTTCCCAACCTCTCAGCTGCCTATGACACTGTCAACCATTCCCATCTCCTGGAAACATTATCTGACCTTGGTTCACTGACACTGTCCTCTCCTGATTCTCCTCTCATTTTTTTGGCCACTCATTCTCAGTCTGTTTTGTGGTCTCCTCCATTGCCTCCCACTTCCTAACTGTGGGAGTCCTTCAAGGTTCAGTTCTAGGTCCCCCTTCCATTCTCCATCTATACCCACTCCCTTGGAGAACTCATTTGCTCCCATGGTTTCAACTATGAACTCCATGCTGATGATTCCCATATCTATAACTCCAGCCCTGATTTCTCTCCTCTCTTCAATCTTGCATTTCCTACTGCCTTCAGCACATCTCTACTTGGATAGTCCACTGACGCCTGAAATGTAAAATGTCCAGAACAGAACTCCAAATCTTATCCTGTCCTCCTCCTGACTTTTTTTCATTACTGTAGACAGTACCATTCTGCTCTCTGTGTCACAAGACCACAAACTGGGCATTATCCTTGACTCATCTTTCTCATTCAATCTATCATTAAATCCTGTAGGTTCAACCTTCACAATATTGTTAAATCCCCCCTTCCTTCTACATCCAAAATGCTGCAATGGTAATCCAAGCATTTATCCTATCCTGCCTTGATTACTGTATCAACTTCCTTTCTGACCTCCCTGCCTCCTGTCTCTCCCCATTCCAGTCCATACTTCACTCTGCTGCCTGGATCATTTTTCTACAGAACATTCAGTCGATGTTTCCCCACTCCTCAAGAGCCTGCAGTGGTTTCCTATCCACCTCTGCATCAAACAGAAACTCCTTTCCATCAGGTTTAAAAAAACTTGTTCACCTTGGCCACTCCTAGCTTACCCTGCTGCTCTCCAATTACAACTCATCCCACACACTTCGCTCCTCTGACAACCTAGTCACTGTACCTTGATCTTATGTATCTTGCCATTGATTTCTCACTCACGTCCTGCCTTTGGCCTGGGGCACCCTTCCTCTTCATATCTGACCAACAGTCTCCCCCACATTCAAAGCCTTATTGAAGTTACATCTTCTCCAAGAGTCCTTCCCCAACTAGGCCCATATTTCCTCCTCTTCCACTCCTGTCTGCGTTGCCCTTGCTCTTGGATTTGCTCTCTTTATTCACCCCTCCCTCAGCCCAACAGCACTTATGTACATATTCATAATTTATTTATATTAATGTCTGTCTCTCCCCAAGTTTGTAAACTTATTGTGTGAAGGGAACAAAGGAGCATTGCCTAGTGGATAGAGCATGGGACTGGGAGTCAGAAGGTCATGGGTTCTAATCCCTGCTGCACCACTTGTCTTCTGTTTGGCCTTGGGAAGTCACTTTCATTCATTCATTCATTCAATCATATTTATTGAGTGCTTACTGCGTGCACAGCACTATACTAAGCGCTTGGGAAGTACAAGTCAGCAACATATAGAGACAGTCCCTACCCAACAACAGGCTCACAGTCTAGAAGGGGGAGACAGACAACAAAACAAAACATGTAGACAGGTGTCAAAATCATCAGAACAAATAGAATTAAAGCTATAGGCACATCATTAACAAAATAGAATAGTAAATATGTACAAGTAAAATAAATAGAGTAATAAATCTGTACAAATATATATACAAGTGCTGTGGGGAGGGGAAGGAGGTAGGGCTAGGGGGATGGGGAAGAGGAGAGGGAAAAGGGGGCTCAGTCTGAGAAGGCCTCTTGGAGGAGGTGAGCTCTTAGTAGGGCTTTGAAGGGAGGAAGAGAGCTAGCTTGGTGGATGTGTGGAAGGAGGGCATTCCAGGCCAGGGGATGGACGTGGGCCAGGGGTTGACGGCGGGCAGGCGAGAACAAGGTACAGTGAGGAGGTTAGTGGCAGAGGAGTGGAGGGTGCGGGCTGGGCTGTAGAAGGAGAAAAGGGAGGTGAGGTAGGAGAGGATGAGGTGATGGACAGCCTTGAAGCTGAGAGTGAGGAGCTTTTGCTTGATTTGTAGGTTGACAGGCAGCCACTGGAGATATTTTGAGGAGGGGAGTGACACACCCAGAGCTTCCCTATGACTCAGCTACCTCAGGTGTAAAATGGGGATTAAGTCTGTGAGCCCCATGTGGCACAGGGACTGTGTCCAACCCAATTTGCTTGTATCCACCCCAGTGCTTAGTACAGTGCCTGTCACATAGTAAGCGCTTAACAAATACCATAATTATTATCCCGATTATACTGTGCTCTCCCAAGTGCTTAGTACAGTACTCTGTGCACAGTAAGTGCTCAATAACTGGACCTCTTAAACTTTTAATGCTTACCATGCCTTTCAAGATTACCAAATATCAGTCACAGGATAATGGCAGAAAACATCTGAGATACTCTGGCAGGGTGGTGGCAAGGAACCCCAAGAGAAATTTTTTCCTGGCTGTATACTGCTGTAGGCTCTAGGAACCTGCTAGTAGAAGCCCAATAGCTGATCTCTTAGTGGCTGGGAGTATTACAAGCTGAAAATCTCACTTTACACAGGATGAAGCAACCATCCTCTGCACTTCTGATAAATTTGCCACTTGGAGCACTCACCTAACACTATTTTCAAATCTTCTTAGTTTCCTGGTCATCTCCAAACCTCTCCCCAAGGAGAACAAACCTGTCCCCATAGTATATGTAGCATATTCACTCAACATGTTCAGTAACTATGGCAATGGTGACGGTCATTATTAAGGCAGTTAAATCTTAAAATGAAATTACTTCCTCCCAGGCAGTTGCCTTAGTAATTCTCTTTAAAGTGAATCATAAATTTTCTTGATTGCTCAGGAAAAAATGTGGGCATATTCAGAGACCAGTGTTTGTAATTATGTTCATAGCCCCTGTAAAGTCATGAATGTTAACTATTAAATGATGTTTCAGTAAAACCACTGTGAATATTTTCCTTTAAATTGAGAAAGCCCTTGACTGAGTTGAGCAGGCATTTTTGTTCAAGCACATTTGATCAGCAGATTAATTGAATTAAGCTGAATACACACACACACAAACACACACACACACACACACACAAAATCACATATATTCACCCCCATTTGTTCACACATATATGTGTGAATTCATACAAGGAAATGTTATTCAGTATAGTTGTAGGCACAATATGGAGATCCGGATATTATTGTTTGGAATAGGTGAAATGTTCCTTCTTAACTCTATAATGCCAAATAAAACTAGAAATGGTAAAACAGCTTATGTTCCTATTGACAGCAAATGTGCCTACCACTCTGTTGTACTGTATAACCCCATGTCCTTAGTACAGTGTTCTGCACATAGTAATTACTCATTAAATATCAGTGATTTATTGACCTTCAAGCCTCTTCTAATGTCAGGCATAATATTAATAATGATGGCATTTGTTAAGCACTTACTATGTGCAAAGCACTGTTCAAAGCACTGGGGAGGATACAAGGTAATCAAGTTGTCCCAAGTAGGGCTCACAGTCTTCATCCCCATTCTATAGTTGAGGTAACTGAGGCACAGAGAAGTTGGGTGACTTGCCCAAAGTCACGCAGCTGACAAGTGGCGGAGCTGGGATTTGAACCCATGACCTCTGACTCCCAAGCCCGGGCTCTTTCCACTGAGCCATGCTGTCAATAGTTTTTTTACCAAGTGATGCTATACTATTTGTATGCGCTCCCATCAACTCAAACTTGGTATGGCTAAAACAGAACTTTTTATCTTCCCACCCAAACCCTGTCCTCCCTCTGATTTTCACCTCACTCTAGATAGCACCACTGTTCTTCCTGTTTTGCAAACCCATAACCTTGGTGTTATCCTTGATTCCTCTCACTCATTCAACCCCCATATTCAATCAATCACTAAATCCTATTGGTTCAATCTTTACAACAGCTCTAAAATCTACCCTTACCTCTCCATCCAAACTGCTACCACATTAATCCAATCACTTATCCTATCTTGCCTTGATTACTATATCAGCCTCCTTGATGACCTCCATGCCTCCTGTCTCTCCCCACTCCAATCCATACTTCACTCTGCTGTCTGGATCATTTCTCTACAAAAAACATTGAAGACATGTTTACCCACTCCTCAAGAACCTCCAGTAGTTGCTCTTCCATCTCTGTATCAAACAGAAACTCTTCACCACTGGCTTTAGAGCACTCAATTGCCTTGTCCCCTCATACCTCACCTCAATATTCAACTACTACAACCCAGCTAGCACACTGTACTCCTCTAAGGCTAACCTTCTCACTCTACCTCTGTCCCATCTATCTTGCCACTGACCCCTTTCCCACATCCTTCCTCTGGCTAGGAATGCCCTCAGTCCTCATATCTGACAATTACTCTTCCCCATTTCAAAGCCTTGTTGAAGTCGCACCTCTTCTAAGAGGTCCTCCCTGACTAAATCTTCCTTTCCTTTTGTTCCGCTCACTTCTGCATTACCCTGACTTGCTCCCTTTATTCATCACTCTCTCCCAGCCCCACAGCACATATGCACATGTCTGTAATTTATTTATTCATATTATTGTCTGTCTCCCCTTCTAGACTGTAAGCTTTTATGGGCAGGTAATGTGTCCATTTATTGTTATATCATACTCTCTCAAGTGCTTAGTATGGTGCTCTGCACACAATAAGAACTCCATAAATACCTCATCACCCTCCTCTCTGATCTTCTTGCCTTCTGTCTTTCTCTTCTCCAGTCCATACTTCCTCCATTACCCAAATCATTTTTCTAAAAACTAGTTCTGTTCAAGTCTTTTCACTCCTCAGAAACATCCAAAGCTTGCCTATCTAACTCTGCATCAAACAAAAATTCCTTACATTGAGCTCTGAAGCACTTACTTAGCTCTCCTTGAGGATAAGTATTGTGTCTACCAACTCCATTTAATTATACTCTCCTAGCTGTATAATATAATGCTCTGTACATAGTAAGTACTCTATAAATACAATTGATTGATTGAATAGATTTTAAAACCTGGGTTCTATAGTCTATATTCAAATCCTTTCTTCTACATAACTCTGGACAACTCACTAAATGTTTATGTGCTTTTGATTCTTATGGTGGCCAACAATTACCCTACAACTACAAAACAATATAAAGTGCTTTGAACTCCTTGTAAAAGGTTTATGGAAATGTAAAATAGCCCAATTCTCTTCCCCCAACTCCACAGAGAATGTGGGTTGCTGTAAGATTTTATTTAAACAGAAGGAAAGTTGAGACAGTTGCTTTTACTTCATTCATAGACTCAATACAGCACCCACCTAGAGGTGTGTGCAGTTGTTTACCTCATGACACAATCTTGAAAAGTTTAGGCTTCTCTGGCATCCAGGAATTTTCCCTGTAGAGTAATTGCCAGGAAAGACAGATAGAAAGTGAGCTCATTCAATCCAAGGAAATGGCAAGCTAATATTTTATTATTATGAATAATAGTATTTAAGTGCTTACTATGAGCTAAGTATTGGGGTAGATAAAAGATAGTGAAGTCAGACACAGCCTCTCTCTCACTTGGGGCTCACAGTACATATAGTAGGGAGAAGAGGTATTGAATTCCCATTTTACAGATGAGGAAACTGAGGCACAGAAAAATCAAGTTACTCGCCTGAGATCACTCAGTAGGCAAGTAGCAGAGCCAGGATTAGAACTCAGGGTCCTCTCGTTAACAGGCCTGTGCTCTCTCCATTAGGCAGCACTACTTGTCTTTTGCCTATATAGTTATAAAAACATTTCAGGACAGGCCTGAAACATTATTAGTCAAGTATTTATTCATTTCAATTCCATGTGTTTCACTGATCAAGGCTAGTGAATGGAAATGTCTACTCATTCATTCATTCAATTGTATTTATTGAGCGCTTACTATGTGCAGAGCACTGTACTAAGCACTTGGCAAGTACAAGTTGGCAACATATTGACACGGTCCCTACCCAACAGTGGGCTCACAGTCTAGAAGGGGGAAACAGACAACAGAACAAAACATATTAACAAAATAAAATAAATAGAATAAATATGTACAAATAAAATAAATAGAGTAATAAATACATACAAACATATATACAGGTGCTGTGGGGAGGGAAAGGAGGTAAGGTGGGGGGGATGGGGAGGGGGAGGAGGGGGAGAGGCAGGAGGGGGCTCAATCTAGGAAGGCCTCCTGGAGGAGGTGAGCGCTCAGTAGGGCTTTGAAGGGAGGAAGAGAGCTAGTTCGGCGGATGTGCAGAGGGAGGGCATTCCAGGCCAGGGGAAGGATGTGGGCCAGGGGTCGATGGCGGGACAGGCGAGAACGAGGCACAGTGAGGAGATTAGTGGCAGAGGAGTGGAGGGTGCGGGCTGGGCTGGGAAGGAGAGAAGGGAGGTGAGGTAGGAGGGGGCAAGGTGATGGAAAGCCTTGAAGCCGAGGGTGAGGAGCTTTTGCCTCATGCGTAGGTTGATTGGCAGCCACTGGAGATTTTTGAGGAGGGGAGTAACATGCCCAGAGCGTTTCTGCACAAAGACGATCTGGGCAGCAGTGTAAAGTATGGATTGAAGTGGGGAGAGACAGGAGAATAGGAAATCAGAGAGGAAGCTGATGCAGTAATCCAGTCAGGATAGGATGAGCAATTAAACGAGGAGGGTAGCAGTTTGGATGGGAGGAAAGGGCAGATCTTGGCAATGTTGCGGAGGTGAGACCGGCAGGTTTTGGTGACGGATTAGATGTGAGGGGTGAACGAGGGAGCGGAGTCAAGGATGACACCAAGGTTGTGGGCTTGTGAGACGGGAAAGATGGAAGTGCCATCAACAGTGATGGGAAAGTCAGGGAGAGGGCAGGGTTTGGGAGGGAAGATAAGGAGTTCAGTCTTGGACATATTGAGTTTTAGATGGCAGGCAGACATCCAGATGGAGATGTTCTGAAGGCAGGAGGAGATGCGAGCCTGGAGGGAGGGAGACCTTTTAGACTGTGAGCCCACTGTTGGGTAGGGACTGTCTCTATATGTTGCCAATTTGTACTTCCCAAGCGCTTAGTACAGTGCTCTGCACATAGTAAGCGCTCAATAAATATGATTGATGATGATGAGAGAGAGCAGGGGCAGAGAAGTAGATTTGGGTGTCATCAGCATAGAGATGTTAGTTGAAGCTGTGGGAGCGAATGAGTTCACCAAGGGAGTGAGTGTAGATAGAGAACAGAAGGGGACCAAGAACTGACCCTTGAGAATCCCCTACAGTAAGGAGATGGGAGGTGGAGGAGGAGCCCACAAAAGAGACTGAGAATGAATGGCCAGAGAGATAAGAGGAGAACCAGGAGAGGACAGAGTCTGTGAAGCCAAGGTTGGATAGTGTGTTGAGAAGAAGGGGGTGATCCACAGTGTCGAAGGCAGCTGAGAGGTCGAGGAGGATTAGGATCGAGTATGGACTGTTGGATTTGGCAAGCAGGAGGTCATTGGTGACCTTTGAGAGGGCGGTTTCCGTGGAATGTAGGGGATGGAAGCCAGACTGGAGGGGGTCGAAGAGAGAGTTGGCATTGAGGAATTCGAGGCAGCGTATGTAGACGACTCGTTCAAGGAGTTTGGAAAGGAATTGTAGGCGGGAGATAGGGTGATAACTAGAAGGTGAGGTGGGGTCAAGACAGGGTTTTTTTTAGTATGGGAGAGACGTGGGCATGTTTGAAGGCAGAGGGGAATGAACAGTTGAAGATGGAAGTTAAGGAGGGGAGAAGGGACAGAGCGAGAGATTTCATAAGATGAGAGGGAATAGGGTCAGAAGCACAGGTGGCCAGAGTAGCACTTGAGAGGAGGGAGGAGAGCTCCTCTGAGGATACTGCTGGGAAGGATGGGAGAGTAGCGGAGAGCGTTGAGAGCCGGGGGATTGGAGAAGTATATATAGTATATACTTCTAGTATATCTATACTCCACAAATACCTTCAAAATGCAAGTACCCTACTTAGTTTTTAACTCTTGATGTCCATATATAATGCTAGAGAGGGGAACATGGTCAGTGAATGTTCATTACATGGGGACGGCCAGAACACGGCAGTGTTTCCATTTGTGGATCAACCACTGAATATTCTGGGTAATAACACTGAATAATTCATTAGTTCTCTATGCTTCATTTTTGTCATCTCCAATTTGGAAACCAAAATACCATTCACATCTCAGGGCTTGTTGTGTAATAAACAGCTAATGGTCAATCAAATAGTATTTATTAAGTAGTGACCTAGCCTAAGGAAATCTTAGTCTTCTGTGTCTTCAAAATGCAGAATCAGGATCCAACAAAAGTCCATCAAAAGCTGTATGAGAGCTCCCAGTGACAGCAGATTCTGAGAATACATTCCATTCATTCAATCATATTTATTGAGCACTTACAGTGTGCAGAGCACTGTACTAAGAGCTTGGGAGAGTACAACAATAAGCAGACACATTCCCTGTCTGAAATGAGCTTACAGTCTGCCTGACAGAAAACCTGAGTTCCAAGAAAAAGTAGTCAAAGTTCAAAGGTTCAAACTCAGGGAATACTTCCAGGGAGGTCCAGTCTGCCTAGCAACAAGAGGAGAAGGTGAAGTCCCTCTAGATCTAAGCTCCCTCTAGATTGTAAGATCTTTGTGAAAAGGGAATGTATCTGCTAACTCTGTTGTACTTTCTGAAGTACTTAGTATAGTGTTCTGCACATAGTAAGCACTCAGTAAATACAACAGATTGAAAGCATCAAGTCAGGTCCAGGAATCTGCCAAGAGAGTCCTTTCAGTATATATATCTACTCTCAGATAAGTGAGCCATGGGTCATTTGTGTTTTGGGAAAATCTCTGATGGTCCTTATTGTTCTGCCTTTATACTTCTGTGCATCACCTCATCCCTTCCATCTCCTTAGGCCAGGAAAGACCTGAGTCTAAGAGAGCAGTTAGATTAGCAGGAAGTGATTAGAACTAGGTAAGTGGGAAGAAAAGAAATCAAGACACTACTCTTGTAGTCAATTTTAATTTGAAAATTGCCTATCCATGTTGGCATAGTAAATGTATAAAAAGGCTTAAATAACTGTCTATTATTCTTATAATATTTTCATGGATAGATATTGCCTAAGGTAGTTGACTCATATTAACTCCAGGCTCCCTAACTAAAAATATAGATTTATTTTACTGGTAGAATCGATATTATTCCATATTTTGAAGGGTCTTAAATTCTGAGTTATACCATTGTCAGCCTATTATGCTGTATACTAGAATTTTGTTGTGATTATCTCCACCAGAGGATAGCTATAAACAGGGAGAAGAGGTGAAACATAAATGTTAGTTTTTTTTTTTTCTATTGGCCAGCTACTCTGATAAACAGCCTCGTAGAAGAATGTCATAATTAAAATAGAATGTAGAGCCTGTCTTTCACAAATGAGATTATCATTGAGTGTAAATAACTCCAGCTTTCTTGGTCCTAATTAACCTGGAGAATCAAAAGTTGACTTTTCATTTCCTAAACCTTTTTCTGTAGCACTCACAATTGTTGATATCAAACAAAGTACTTGCAATTTTTATATGAGTATTATTACATATATGAAGTCCCATCTTCTGAAATACATAATTCATCACTTATGAGGGTTTT
The DNA here is from genome assembly GCF_015852505.1 of Tachyglossus aculeatus. NCBI lineage: Eukaryota > Metazoa > Chordata > Mammalia > Monotremata > Tachyglossidae > Tachyglossus > Tachyglossus aculeatus. The sequence continues at coordinate 113,516,306 of NC_052067.1, forward strand.
CTTCTCTGATTAATTTTGAATATAGGAGATTTTTCATCACCTGAAGAGAATAGGATTACTGATTAAAAATAGTTTTGGTGAACACGTTTCAATACTAGAAGAATAATCACTCTTTCATGATGATCAGTTAACAGAATTTTACATCTGACAATCTCAACTAATTTTTTTTCATCACTCATTCAGTCCCTCCACAGACATCAAATCCATGCTTAATAGCCACTCATTTGTACTGGGCAAATCATGTGATGAGAATGGATGATACCAGGCTGCCTAAGTATTGCTAGATGGCAATCTGAGGAAGGAAAACTGTGCACCAGGCAGTCAAAGAAACAATTTCAGGACACACAAAAGCATAATTTTAAGTAATATCATATTGATGTCAAAACTAGCTAACCACAGGAGTAAACAGTAATAATAATAATAATAATAATAATGATGGGATTTAAGTGCTTACTATGTGCCAAGCACTGTTCTAAGCACTGGAGTAGATACAAGGTAATCAGGTTGTCCCATGTGGGGCCCCCAGTCTTAATCCCCATTTTACAGATGAGGTAACTGAGACACAGAGAAGTTAAGTGACTTGCCCAAAGTCGCACATCTGATAAATGGCAGAGCCGGGATTAGAAACCACAACCTCTGACTCCAAAGCCCAGGCTCTGGCCACTAAGCCATGCTGCTTCTGTACTGTACTTCTCTCAGTACTGGTGAGTTTGTCCCAAACCTCTTAAACAGTGCCATGCATCCTATGGGTACTCAGTGTATACTTGTTAGCTGACTGACTGACTCAGTTTGAGCAATAATATCCCTGGGATACAAACAATAGCAGCACAGCAAGCATATACTGGTAGTCTTTAAAAGAAGCAGCATGGCCTAGTGAAAAGGGTACAGAAACAGTGTGGCTCTGGGAAAGTAGCAGGGGCCTAGAAATCAGAGAACCTGTGTTCTAATTCTGGATCCACCTACTTGCCTGATGAGTGACCTTGAACAAATCTCAACTTCTTGGTGCTTCCGTTTCTTCATCCGTAAAGTGGGGATTAAATACCTTTCCTCCCTCTTAGAATGTGAACCCTATGTTGGGGACAGGGCGTGTGTCTGACTTGATTACTTTGCGTCGTGTATATGCTGGGCATATAGGATACATAACAATAATCAGCTCAATATGCTCATATACTTATGCTAAAACTTAAGCAATAATAATAATAGTAATGATGGCATTTGTTAAGCACTTACTATGTGCCATACTATACTTAGAGCTGGGGTGGTTACAAAAAAATTGGATTGGACACATTCACTATCCCATATGGGGCTCACAGTCTCAATCCCCATTTTACAGATGAGGGAATTGAGTCCCAGAAAAGTGAAGTGACTTGCCCAAGGTCACTCAGCAGACAAGTGGAGGAGCTGGAATTAGAACTTGTGACCTTCTGGCTCCCAGGCCCATGCTTTGTCCACTAAGCCATGCTGCTTGGATCACAAATATACCATGAAACAATGTAGGAAAAAATCATGTCATCATAAGTATTTATTAATGACCTATGTGGTAATCAGCTAGATGATGCATAAAGCAAATTAAAAAGTCAGAGTGTTATATAAAGGGCAATGGACAACTTAATCACTGAACAAGTATATAACTTATATTTGACAGATAAAATGTAACATGTTCCAGTAAGTATTTTCTGGGGTGATAAATGAATTGTTACACATTTTCTTAGGATTAGAAAAAGAAACTACCAGTTTTCAGTGAAGCTGTCAAAAATGAGGTGCCATTTGATGTAAGGGAAAGAAGGTGGTGATCCTGAGGGAGAAGGGATTGGGGAAAGTCCATGCCCCATGCACTAGGAAAGACTTAGATTGGGATAAACAAATATAGGACTATTCAATACATTTTATTTCCTTAAAGAAATTAATGGATGGACCAGAGAGTAAAATGAATCAAGAGAAAGATGATAATCTACCTCAGTTTGCTGAAAAGCTTTGCTACAGAGAGGGATAGCATTGTTTCAGACTTGTAGTGTATTAGGCACTCACTTCAGAGAGGGATGGAGTTATCAAACAGTGGCTGAAGGAGACATTTTGGTAACAAAGTTGAAAGTCAGTTAAAGGTGGACAGTTGGGTATGGAGTAGGCTGTTGCAATAATCCATCTAAAAGAAAACTGGATGAAAGATAACTGAATTTGGAACAATATGAAGCTATAGGTTTCAGGGAAAGGATTTAAAGAAACCCCCAACCCCCCAAAAAGACATTGAATTGAGAGCTGTGGTTGGGCTATAATTCCTATTTAAAGTATGCCTTTCAACAGTGGATTCCCTAGTCCTTAAGAAAGTATTTGTTGGTTTCAATTTTGTATTTAGGGAAAAAGAAACTGAGATTATGTTGTTGGAGTTTATCAAAACCTCTCTGTGTGACACTGGCAAAATTCCTCCCATATAATTTCTAGACAAACCAGCAGAAAACATAAGAACAGAACACAGAACAATTTAAACTTATTGTCAGTATAGTAGGAATTCAAAATTAGTTTTTCTCCATCTGTTTTTATTTTCAGTTTCCAAATTGCAAATGAAAGCAAAATTGAATCTGTAGTATAAATTTTCTATAATTTACCATGCTTATAAGCACCTCAAAATGAGAGCACCTGGCTTAGAAAAAGATACATCAATTATATTTATTTGGACTGTCTCTTCATCCAAAGAATATGCACCCAGAGAGGTTTCTATTTCTCCCCTTGAACCCACAATTCATCTCCACATATTTGTGTTTGAAATAAAATTGTGGACTTGAAGAATAGTAAGCATCTCCAGCTAACTCCCTAGTGCATAGTTATTCCACTTCTGTTTTCCTGAAATGAGGAGCCAGTATGGCATAATGCATCTGGAGGTCATTAAAATGAAAGTTTGTAATTTCTGAGCACAGTGCGGGTAATAAGATTTACTTTGCTTTATAGAGAAATTTCCAGATAATTGCCCAGTTACTGCAGATGAATTTTCTCAAACTAGTGCAGTGCTGGCCTTTGAAGTCAGCCTAAATGGTACATACAGAATCATCCAAGAGTGGTGCACAGTGGTATACCATCCATGAATACTGTATGCCAGGCATGAAGCTTTTTCTAATTCCTGAATGCAAGTCACGCTGATAATTTGGAGAATTAAAGGACAACATCGAGTAATTAATTGATAGCCTAAACAGTGCTCCTTTAACTGTTGAGAACCTTGGTATATCAAAGTTTTTCTCATTTCAAACATGATTGTTAAAAAAAAAAAAGGACCCGGTGACCATGAACCATTTTCAATTTTATAGAATAATCTCATCAGTGGTATTTATCATCATCATCATCATCATCAGTGGTATTAATTAATTAATTTATGGTATTGGTAAGTGTTTACTATGTGTCCAACACTAAGGGGACAAATTAATTAGGTTGGACACCATCCCTGTCCTATATGGGGCTCACAGGTTAAGTTGGAGGGAGAATAGGAGAACTGAGGCACAGAGAAGTTAAGTGACCTGCCTACGGTCACACAGCAAGCAACTGGTAGAGCCGGGATTAGAACCTAGGTCCTCTGAGTCCCAGGCCCGTGCTCTTTGCACTAGGCCATTAGACAGACATTAATATAAATAATTAATTCATAATATATAATTTATAGATATGTACAAAAATAAGTGCTGTGGGGTTTAGGGTGGGGTGAATGTCCATAATTCAAGACATCTCTACTTGGATGTTCTCCTATCACCTCAAAATTAACATGTCCAAAACAGGGCTCCTTATCTTGCCTCCCAAACCCTGTCCTCACCCAGACTTTCCCATCACTGTAGACAACACCTCCATTCTTTTCATCTCACGAGCCCATAACCTCGGTGTTATCTTTGATTCCGCTCACTCATTCAACCTACATATCCAATCCATCACCAAATCCTGTTTTTCTCACCTTCACAACATCACTAAAATATGTCCTTTCCTCTCCATCCAAGCTGCTACTATGTTAGTAAAGTCACTCATCCTGTCCCTCCTAGATTATTACATCAGCCTCCTTTCTGACCTCCCGACCTCCTGCCTCTCCCCACTCCAGTCCATACTTCACCCGTCTGCCCAGATCATCTTTCTACAGAAACATTTAGGGCATATCACGTTCCTCAAAAATCTCCAGTGGTTGCCTATCCACCTCCGTATCAAAGAAAAACTCCTAACCATTGGCTTTAAAGCACTCCATCACCTTGCCCCCTCCTACTGGCTCAGTGGAAAGAGTGAGGGCTTGGGAGTCAGAGGTCATGGGTTCGAATCCCGGCTCCGCCACTTGTCAGCTGTGTGACCTTGGGAAAGACACTTAACTTCTCTGTGCCTCAGTTACCTCACCTGTAAAATGGGGATTAAGACTGTGAGCCCCAAGTGGGACAACCTGATCACCATGTAGCCCCCCCCCAGCGCTTAGAATAGTGCTTTGCACATAGTAAGTGCTTAACAAATACCACCATTATTATTATTATTATTATTATTATTATTACCTTACCTCTCTTTTCTCCTTCTACAACCCAGACCTCACACTTTGCTCCTCTAGTGCTAACCTCACTGTGCTTCGATCTCACCTGTCTCACTGCCAACCCCTGGCCCTCATCCTACCTTTGGCCTAAATTGCCCTCTCTCCTCAAATCTACCAGACAATTACTCTCCCCCACCATTCAACATCATCATCAATCGTATTTATTGAGCGCTTACTGTGTGCAGAGCACTGTACTAAGCGCTTGGGAAGTACAAATTGGCATCATATAGAGACAGTCCCTACCCAACAGTGGGCTCACAGTCTAAGCCTTACTGAAGGCACATGTCCTCCAGCAGGCCTTCGGAGACTAAGCACCACTTTTCCTCATCTTCCACTCCCTTCAGTGTCACCCTGACTTGCTCCCTTTGCTCTCCCCCACAACAGCACTTATGTATACATCTGTAATTTTATTTATTTATAGTGATGTCTGTTTTCTTGTATTGATGTCTGTCTCCCCACATCTAGACTGTGAGCTAGCTGTGGGCAGGGATTGTCTTTATTGCTATATTGTAGTTTCCCAAGTGCTCTGCACACAATAAGCACTCAGTAAATATGATTGAATGAATGAATGAATTAATAATGATAATATTAATAATGGTATTTGTTAAGTGCTTACTATGTGCAAAGCACTGTTCTAAGCATTGGGGGGATACAAGGTGATCAGGTTGTCACACATGGGGCTCACAGTCTTAGTCCCCATTTTACAGATGAGGTAATTGAGGCACAGAGAAGTTAAGTGACTTGCCCAAAGTCACCCAGCTGACAAGTGGAAGAGCCGGGATTAGAACCCATGACCTCTGACTCCCAAGCCCGTGCTCTTTCCACTAAGCCACGCTGCTTCTCATATATATATATACGTAAGCTCATTGTGGGCAGGGAACATATCTACCAACTCTGTTTTATTGTACTCTGCAAAGCACTTAGCACAATGCTCTGCACACTGTCAGTACTCAAAAAATTTTATTGATTATCAAATGCCCAAAGATCATAGATTCAAGGGTAATATACTGCTATATGTTACAATAGCTCAGCCAAAAACAATTTTGGCAATGCAAAAGGATGGAAAGACAGAGAAGGAACTCATTTTCATATTTGGACTCAGGGGGCTAGCCAACTAGCAGTAATTCATGAACAGCCTGTGATGTTGAGAATAACAGGGAGCAACATGCAGGAGGCAGTTGTCAGGGCAGTTTCCTACATTAGAAATCTATTTAGCTCTAAAATGCACTGAAGAGACCTTGAACTATATAGTTATATTTGAAATAGCAGTCTCACCTAACCAATAATAATATTCATTCATTCATTCATTCAATCATATTTATCGAGCACTTACTGTGTGCAGAGCACTGTACTAAGTGCTTGGAAAGTACAATTCAGCACTAAAGAGAGACAATCCCTGCCCACAGTGGGCTTACAGTCTAGAAGGGGGGAGACAGACATCAAAACAAGTAAACAGGCAGCAATATAAATAAGTGGAATTATAGATATATACATATATACAGAAGTGCTGTGGGGCAGGGGGAAGAGCAAAGGGCGTGAGTCCTGGTGACGTGGAAGGGAGGCGGAGCTGAGGAAAATTTGGGGGGTTGCCTGGGTATTATGATATTTGTTAGGGGCTTACTATGTGCCATACTGTACTAAGAGCTGGGGTGGTTACAAAAAAATTGTATTGGACACATTCACTATCTCATATGGGGCTCACAGTCTCAATCCCTATTTTACAGATGAATCAATCAATCAATCAATCGTATTTATTGAGCGCTTACTGTGTGCAGAGCACTGTACTAAGCGCTTGGGAAGTACAAGTTGGCAACATATAGAGACAGTCCCTACCCAACAGTGGGCTCACAGTCTAAAAGATGAAAAGATGAAGTAACTGAGGCCCAGAGAAATGAAGTGATTTGCCCAAGGTCACACAGCAGATAAGTGGTGGAACTGGGATTAGAACCCATGACCTTCTGAATCCCAGGCCCATGCTCTACTACGCCATTCTGCTTCTCAATGATGAGGCTTCCCAACCTCGACAACTGGACTAGACTATATTGGTAAATGAAGAAATGCAAAATAGAGCTCAAGAGCAATGGGAGGATAGCCAGTTTACTGCACCCAGGGCAATACACATGAATATCTGCCTCTGAAGAAAGTTATGAATAGAAGATTTGAGATATAGAGCTCCTGGCTTTCCTAACAGGTGGATTCTCCACCCGCAAATGTGGATATTCCAGAGGAGCTACAGAAGACATTAAGACTTTTATGGATATTGAAGAGTCTCAACTTCCTCCAGATTGCTGTGTTACTAAATCCTGGCAGTTCAACCTTCACATCACCAAAATTCACCCTTTTCTCACCATCCAAACTGCTACTGTGTTGATCCAAGAACTTAGCCCATCCTGCTTTGACTACTGCATCAGCCTCTTCTCTGACCTCCCTGTTTCCTGTCTCTCCCAATTCCAGTCCACTCCAGTCCATACTTCACTCTACAACCCAGATCATTTTTCTGTAAAACCATTTAGTCAAGAACCTCCAATTGTTTCCCATCCATCTCCACATCAAACAAAAACTCCTTACTATCGAATTTAAAGCACTCAATCGCGTTGCCTCCATTTATCTTACCTCTGATTTCCTACTACCCAATATGCTTACTTTGCTCCTCTAATGCAACCTACTCACTGTACCTCAATCTTATCTATTTCACTGCTGCCCCCTTACCCACATCCTACCTCTGGCCTGGAACTCCCTCCCGCTTCACGTTCAACATTGTCAGACAATTACAATTACAATCACTTATCCTCCAAGAGGCCTTTCCCCAACTACTCTCTTTCCTTCTGCTTTGCCCTTCGACTTGGATTTGTACCCTTTGTTCACTCCACCCTTAGCCCACCTCACTTATACATATCCACAGTTAATTTTTTGTCTGTCTCCCCCTGTATACTGTGAGCTCTTGAGGGCAGGGAAATTCTACCAAATCTATTATAGTCTACTCTCCCATGCACTTAATACCATGTTTCGAACATAGGAAGCATTCATTAAATATCATTGATTGATTTTGTAAAATTGAGAGAGAAAGGGATTTGTCTTTAATGTGGAGTTAGATGGGCAGTCACTGGAGGTTTCTGAGGAGAGGAGAGGTTATGTTTTGCATGATGGTTTAGTGATCTGTGTCTAAACTGAAGTGAAGAGAAGCTGGAGGCAAGACAATCAACAGTACAGTCTGATGACTTCTTGAACCTGGGCAGTGGCTATTTGAGAGGGGAGGAATGGACATATTTGGAAAATGTCAGAAGAATATAGTAGTTGATTGAGAAGGAGTGTTGCCTAGTGGAAAGAGCTTAGGAGTCAGAAGGACCTGGGTCCTAATCTCAGCTCCACCACTTGTCTGTTATATGACCTTGGGCAAGTTACTTCACTTCTCTATACCTAAATTACCTCATCTGGGGGATTAAGACTGTGAGACCCATGTCAGGCATGGACTGTGTCCATCCTAATTAGCTTGTATCTATCCCAGTGCTTACTAAAGTGCTCAGCACAAAGTGCTTAACAAATTCCATTAAAACAAAAAACTGGATATCATAGCAGAATGACAATGAGGAGTGTAGGATGACTCCCAGGTTAAAAGGAGAAGTGACATGACCTAGGGGCTAGAACATGGGCCTGGGAATAAGGGTTTTATTCTTTGACCTACCACTTGCCTCCCAAATAGCTTTGGGCAAGTCACTTAACTTGCTCAGTGCTCAGTTTCCTCATCTGTAAAATGGGGATTCAAGGCAATTCCCCCTTCTCCTTTCACTATGAGCACCATGTGGGAAAACAACTGTGTTCCAACTGATTATCTTAAATTTTTGCCAGTGCTTAGTACAGTAGTTGGCACATAGTAAGAGCGTAACAAATACTATTATTATTTATTATCATTATTCTTATCAGAATAGTAGTGTTCTCAATGTTAGTGGGAAAATTGGGAAGAAAGGAGGGAGTACCAGGCCAGAGGTAGAACTTGGGCCAGGGGTCGGTTGTGGGACAGGTGAGATCTAGGCACAGTGAGAAGGTTAGCACCAGGGGAATGGAGTGTGTGGGCTGAAATGTAGAAGGAGAGAAGGGAGGTGAGGTAAGAAGGGGCAAGATGATGGAGAGCTTTAAAGCCAATAGTGAGGAGTTTTTGTTTGACACGGATGCCCCTTTGTTTGATAGGCAAACACTGGAGATTTTTGAGGGGGGCGGTGACATGCCCTGAACATTTCCTTAGAAAGATAATCTGGGCAGCGAAGTGAAATGTGGACTGAAGTGGGGAGAGGAAGGAGGTTGGGAGGTCAGAAAGGAGGCTGATGCAGTAATCCAGTCGGGATAGGGTGAGAGATGGTACTAACATGGTAGCAGTTTGGATGGAGAGGAAAGGGCAGATCTCAGTGATGTTGTGAAGGATTGGATATGTGGGGTGAATGAGAGAGCAGAGTCAAGGATGTCACCAAGGTTACAGGCTTGTGAGAAGGGAAGAATGGTTTTGCAGTCTACTGTGAGCCCATTGTGGGCAGGGATTGTCTCTATTTGTTGCTGAATTATACTTCCAAAGCACTTAATATAGTGCAGGTACTATAAGAAGCAGATTTTAGAGATGTTGTGAAGGTAGAACTGACAGGATTTAGTGATGGCTTGAATATGTGGGTTGAATGACAGAGAGGAGTCAAGGATAATGCAAAGCTTATGAGCTTGTGAGACAGGAAGGATGGTGGTGTCATCTACAGTGATGGAAAAGTGAGTGGGAGGACAAGGATTGCAAGGGAAGATAAATTCAGTTTAAGCCATATTACGTTTGTGGTGATGGGAGGACATCCTAGTAGAGATGTCTTGAAGGCAGAAGGAAATGCGAGACTTCAGAGATGGAGAGAGATCAGAGCTGGAGATGTAAATTTGGTTATAATCTGAATAGAGGCAGCAGTTGAAGCCATGGGAGAAAATGAGCTCTCCAAGGGAGTGGGTGTAGATGGAGAATAGAAGGGGACCCAGAATTGAACCTTGAGGGAGGCAGAAGAGGAGCCCATGAAAGAGACTGAGAATGAGTGGCCAGAGTGATAAGAGGAGAATCAGGAAAGGGCAGTGTCAGTGAAGCCGAGGTTGGATAATGTTTCCAGGAGAAGGGGCTGGTTTACAGTGTCAAAGGCAGCTGATAGGTCCAAGAGGATTAGGATGGAGTAGAGGCCGTTGGATTTGGCAAGAAGGAGATCATTGGTGATGTTTGAGAGGGCAGTTTCTGTGGGGAGGAAGCCAGATTGGAGAGGGTCAAGGAGGGAATTGGAGGAGAGGAATTTGAGACGGTGGGTGTAGATAACTCACTTGAAAAGTAGAGAGGAATTATTGGAGGAAGGTGGGGCGATAACTGGAGGGAGCCATGGGGTCAAAGGAGGGTTTTTTTAGGATAGGGGAGATATGAACATTGTTTGAAAGCAGTAGGAAAGAAGCCATTGGAGAGCAAACATTTAAAAGTGACTATTAGTGAGGGAAGAAGGGAGAAGCCTGGTGTTTTGATAAGGTGTGAAGGGATGGGGTCAGATGAGCAGGTGGAGTGGGTAGATTTTGAGAGAAGGCAGGATACACTTCTTTAGATAGGAAGAACACGGGAGAACAGGGAGTTTGAGTGGGGAGTGAAACATCTGGAACAACTAGAGAGGGCGATAGGCTTGGGTCTCAATAAGGGTAGAGAAATAATTTTGGCTGGCAGAGTTAAAGCACACAAGGATAAACGTGAAGTGGACACTCATGACACTGCAAAAGCAATCTGGAAATATCTAATTGAACAAAAACCAGCATGTAAGATATCAGCAAGTAAAAACATGATTACAAAATAATCAGTATCTCTTGGTAATTCTTTGAGAAGGTAATGGTTGGATTCATAACCTAGGCCACTGCAGATTTTCTGCCCTGATTCTTTAAGTCACCTAAGAGTCTTGACCTCCATCTTCTAGAAATTACACAACCTCATTTCCATCCTATTCCATAGTCTCACTTCATAATTGGAACATACACTGGATGAACTTGAAATGGCTATAAAGGCAGAAAAAAGCCCCATTATCTCTTGTCTGAAGGGAGGTGATCTGGCCCCAAGAGATGGGGGGTAATTTATAGTTAAACATTTTCCTTTGATCTGTATATCACTGTTTCTATTTGGAGTTAATTTGATTAAGTGCAGGATGGAGCCAGGGGAGGAACAGTTTTCTTTGGGCATCCAGCCATGCAGCAGAGAGGCAGAAACCTACTTTTTTTTTATTGATTGAGCTACTACTGATTCACATAATTGACTCAAAATTAGAGATGTTCTGCACGAGCTCTGAAACTACTAAGTATCTGAGCCTGGGAATAAGGACCATGGAGAGGTTTTTATTACTCTGACATTCAGAATCTGAGTACTAAATAGAACCGTGAAAAGTCAACATTTTCAGTCCTCTGCATTTCAGGAGTGAAATAATAAGCCACAAGGATTTATCACTTTCTAGTTTTTTCTCTAAGGTCTCCAGGCAGGCTCAGGATGCTTCTATTCAGCCAGCTGGAGAAATTTCCAAGATGCCAGGCCACTGGAAAAGCCTTCAAGAGTGGGACTTCTGGTGAGTTGTGATTGTTGGTGTGACATTACTTGACCAACATTATAGTTCAAATTTTTTCTGCCCCTACATTAACCCTATGCTTTCAGTACTCCTAGAAGAGTGCTCTCCATTCTTGGCAGTCTCATGTTAGGCTGTGGGACCATAGGAAGGGACAGGGCACTAAGAGGACAATCATGAACCAATAAATCAGTAGTATTTAGTGTTTACTGTATTCAGAGCAATGTGCTAAGTGCTTGGGAGAGTAGAATACAACAGAACTGGTTGACATCTTGGTAAGACACCTTCTCTGCCCACAAGGAGTTTACAGTCCAGAGATTGTAACCAGGAGTACAAGTAGTGGAGGCTGCAGACTGAGAAAGGAAAGAGCCATATCCTCCTCTCAAAATGAGCCTCCACATGCTGTAAGTTGTTTTGGCCTTCCTGATCTCTCATAGCCTGATGGACAAGAATTTATCTTGTATTTTTGGGTTTTTTTTCCCCCTAAACTTTTCCACTTAAAATTATTTGGGCCTCAGAGAACAAGGACTAGAATATTCCATATTCAGTTTAGGCTCCAAAAGTAATAGTAATTTTTGGTAAGAACTCACTACAATCCAAGTGCTGAGTTAGATAAAAATAAGAGCGGGCACATTCCCAATCCCAGTTGGAACTCAAAAATCTAAGAGGCAAATCTGGGATTAGAAGCCAGGTCCTCTGATTCCCAGATGCTTTTCAATAGCCATGTGCTTCCACTATGACCCTAAATTCTTTTTCAGCTGTATTCACAGTTACAAATTTAAGTAAAGCTGGGAAGAGAAGCTGCGTGTTCTGATGGAAAGAGGACAAGCCTGGGAGTCAAAATACCTGGGTTCTAGCTCCTTCTCTACCACTTGCTTACTGTGTGACTTTGGGCAAGTTGCTTAACTCCTTTGTGCCTCAGTTTCCTCAAATGTAAAACAGGGATTTAATATTTGTTCTCATTCCTATTTAGACTGTGAGATGTATGTAGGACAGGGACTCTGCCCAATCTGATTAATTTGCATGTATCCCAGTGCTTAGAACAGGGCTTGACTCAATGGTAAGGACTTAATAAAATGCCATAATAATTAATGTTAAGTGCACTCATTTTGTACCCTCAACACCTGCACCTTTCTTTCTAAACAGCTTCCTATCACTCCTGCTGAAGGCTCTAGACCTCATGACCAAACCATATGGGTATGCTTCCTGTTACACTCTCTAGACTGCAAGCGTATTGTGGGCATAAAATGTTTCTACTAACTCTGTTGTAATCTCCCAAGCTCTTAGTACAGTGCTCTGCACTCGGTAAGGGCCCAATAAATGCCACTGATGATCTCAACTCCCTTCACAGTAACCAAGATAGCATTCACAGTATCTGCCACCTTCTCTACCACTTCTGAGCTCCCAGCACTCTCTGTGCATGCTGAACCAGGGATAAAAACTGCTCCTGATCCCATGTGAAAGACAATCACCCTGCTTCTGCACCACAAGAAAACTCATTCCTTGCTACCTTCTAACACCCTGACAGAAAAGAGAAGAAAACCCATGGCATGATGCCTCCAAAAACCCCAGGAAGACTAGTGGCTGCTGCAATGTTTGCTGTGAATCCAGCTGTACTTCAGACTCTTGAGCCATGAGGAGCCTCAAATTCTACTCCTCTGGTCACAGCACCATACTCGTTTCCTTGTTATTTCATGTATTTGTGTTGAATTTTAATGTTTCATCATTCCTCATCTACCCATGTCCAGTCCCTTTTCAGTTACACTTAGATTGTGAGCCCCTTCAAGGGGCAGGGATGGATCTTGACTAATTCCCACTTGTATGTTCTCTTCCAGAGCTTAATACAGTGCTCTGTACACAGTTAGAGCTTAATAAATACTGTTACCGCTATTACCATCTTGCACTATGCTCTACTGAATTTCATCCTTTTTGAAGAGTTGATTTTCCTATCTATTATTGTCACCAGAAGGTAGAGGTGGTACTCGTGGCCAACTATTTAGTGTCACCTAAGTCTAAGAATCAGTTAATCAATGGTATTTACTGAGATTTTATAGCAGAACACTATACTAAACCCTGGAGGTGCACAATACAACAGATTTGGCAGTAGTGATGCCTGCCCACTAAGAGGTTACAGTCAGTGGTATTAAGTGCTTACTGTATATAGAGCTAAGCAACTGAGCACTGTGATAAACACGTGAACATTACTGCTTCAGGCTGGGCTGACATTGCATTAGGGCCAAGTGTCCTCTCTTATATCCAATCTCAAACCCCCAGATCAGTGTAAAGCAATCCCCCATGCCATCATCAAAAATCTGGCTCCAGATCAAACAAATTCCTGATTGAAAATGCCAGGCCCATTCCTAACTTTATCCCTCTAACCGAAAGTGCCATAGTGAAAGGAGGCTTGATGCTAAAATTTAAAAAGAAAAGAACCTGCTCCCAAATATTCCATTTGCATGTAAACATATCCAATATATAGTAGCAAATCACATTAATCAATCATATTTGATTAAAGCAACATGGTCTAGTGGATGGAACACAGGCCTGAGAGTCAGAAACATCTTCTAAGCAGTAAACTTGTCCCTCTAGACTGTAAGCTTGCTGTGGGAAGGAAATGTATTGTTATATTGTACTCTTTTCAAGTGCTTAGTACAGTGCTCTGCACACAGTAAGTGCTCAGTAAATATGATTGACTGGCAATCACCTGGGCTCTAATCCTGGCTCTGCCACTTGTCTGCTGTGTGACCTTAGGCAAGTGCTTCAGTTGCCTTATCAGTAAAATGGGGATTGAGACCCTGAGCCTCATGTGGGACAGGGACTGTGTCCAACCCAATTTGCTTGTCCACCCCAGCACTTAGTAAAGTACATGGCACACACCTAACACTTAAGCACTTAATAAACACCACAGTTATTATCATTCTTATTTATTGAGTGCTTACTGTGTGCAGAGCACTGTACTAAGCTCTTGGAAGAGCACAAAAATAGAAAAAAATCATCTATTTTGTTAACCCATCCTGAAATTTCCCAAAACCTTCTATAGTGTTTACACCCCAAGGCCAGTGAACATTTTACTATGTGGCAGGGACTGTTCTAAGACTAGGATACAAGGTAATCAGGTTAGACACAGTTCATGACCCACATGGGGCTAATTATGAGCCCCATTTTACAGTTGAGGTAACTGAGGCCCAGAGAAATGAAGTGTCTTGTCCAAAGTCACACTGTTGACAAGTGGCAAAGTCAAAATTAGAACCCAGGTCCTCCTGAGGTGACTGATCCACATATTCTTTGTCACCAATTTTAAAGACAGTTGTTCATCCTCAGTTGGATCTATTTCCTGATTGGAAGATTAAGCAGGAACACTCAAGGCTTCAGCCTTGAACCTAGGTGTTGAAGTAACTCCCAAACAAAGCCCCTAATCCCTGTTCAGATAAGACTTCCAGGGCTACTAATCTTTTGTTGTTGTGAGCAGGGACTGTGTCTGTTATATTATACTCTTCCAAGCACTTAGTACAGTACTCTGCACAGAGTAAGCACTCAATAAATATGATTGACTGACTGGTCTTTATTCTCTCATTGTCATATCTGAACGAGGACAACAATGGGCAGCACCCTTCCTGACAGTCAGTTTTTTGGCTAGCAGATTGATTCCTCTGTCCTACCCATAGTCACCTAATATGATTAATTTCCTAGTACTCTGATTTCTCTGCTCCTCATTTATTTCCGCTCCCTAAGTAAAAGCAGTCTCTTCTTAATGAGAAAACGTCACTATCCCAGTGGTTGGTTTTGTCCACCATAGCCATAATCCATCCTTCATGGCATCCCACCTTCCTTTCTTGTTAACAATGCATGCTGACCATTGCAGTCTACTGGGGCCTACTAGTCAATGAGTACTATGTCTCTTAGTTGTTCTGGACCTGACCCAAATCCCCCAGATCTTACCTCTTGGCCCCAAATCACTAATCAGTCATCTTTCAAACTGGTTGTCACTCTTTCCCAGTTCTCCCAACAGAGGCATACCACAAACCTACAGGCTCATTTATCCTGGTTGAAAATGTTCAGATGACTTGTTCTTGGACAAAATGAGAATTGCTAGAGAAAACAGGTTTTGGCCCCAGGTATTTCCCAATCATACTGCTATTCTTTCTTGGCTTGTCTACCTTGCACTTCTTAAGGGCTCAGAAGAGGCATCTCTGCAAGGGTGTAAACGTTTCCATCCTACCTCAAAACATCTAGCTTCGTGATCCCTTGTTGAGATTTTTTCTCCATCTCTGTCTGTCTCATTTCTGCAGCTGTGCTTGCTGGCAGCTGCTCTTAAAATGCAGGTAGTTATTTCACTTTCATTTTCACTCCTGAAGGCAGTCTATGGAAGGAGTAGTCTCCTCTTTACTTACTCTTTTCATTTTTCCTCTTTAATTCCTTCCTCTTTCTTCCTTTCTTCTACATTACAAAGAATGTCATATTATCACCTTGTTGAGGTTCTCTGAGAGATCTTTTAACTTATTTTTAATCAAAAAGTTAGGGGATGAGGAGAAATAACATTTTTAATAGATTAACAAATACATAAAAGTTGCCAGGTTTTTCCAGTGTTCTCCATCTTCCTCCTAATTTCCATATAGCCCTATGATTCTCCTTGTCTTCTTCATTTCTTTATGCCACTCCAATTTCTCAATTTTTTTACTGTTAGTAAGCACATTGGTTGGGTATTTAATTATATCATAAACTGCATGCAATAGGTGTTCAGTGAAGTCATTTATGAATTAGGGGAAACATTCAGAAGGGGATAATATTCATTCATTCATTCAATAGCATTTACTGAGCACTTTACTGTGTGCAGAGCATTCAAGCACTTGGAAAGTACAATTCAGCAATAAAGAAGGACAATTCCTGCCCACACCAGGCTTAATTCATTCATTCATTCATTCAATCATATTCATTGAGCGCTTACTGTGTGCAGAGCCCTGTACTAAGCACTTGGGAAGTACAAGTTGGCAACATATAGAGACAGTCCCTACCCAACAGCAGGCTCACAGTCTAGAAGGGGGAGACAGACAACAAAACAAAACATATTAACAAAATAAAATAAATAGGATAAATATGTACAAGTAAAATAAATAAAATAGATTAATAAATATGTCTATGTCTAACAAACATATATATATATATATATATATATATATATACACAGGTGTTGTGGGAAGGGGAAGGAGGTAAGGAGGAGGGATGGGGAGGGGGATGAGGGGGAGAGAAAGGAGGGGGCTCAGTCTGGGAAGGCCTCCTGGAGGAGGTGAGCTCTCAGTAGGGCTTTGAAGGGAGGAAGAGAGCTAGCTTGGCGGATCTGCAGAGGGAGGGCATTTCAGGCCAGGGGGAGGACGTGGGCCGGGGGTCGATGGTGGAACAGGTGAGAACGAGGCACAGTGAGGAGGTTAGTGGCAGAGGAGTGGAGGGTGTGGGCTGGGCTGTAGAAGGAAAGAAGGGAGGTGAGGTAGGAGGGGGCGAGGTGATGGACAGCCTTGAAGCTGAGTGTAACAAGTTTTTGCCTGATGTGTAGGTTGATTGGTAGCCACTGGAGATTTTTGAGGAGGGGAGTAACATGCCCAGAGCATTTCTGCACAAAGACGATCCAAGCAGCAGCGTGAAGTACAGATTGAAGTGGGGAGAGACAGGAGGATGGGAGATCAGAGAGGAGGCTGATGCAGTAATCCAGTTGGGATAGGATGAGAGATTGAATGTGCAGGGTAGCGGTTTAGATGGAGAGGAAAGGGCGGATCTTGGCGATGCTGCGGAGGTGAGACCACCAGGTTTTGGTGATGGATTGGATATGAGGGGTGAACGAAAGAGCGGAGTCGAGAATGACACCAAAGTTGCGGGCTTGTGAGACGGGAAGGATGGTAGTGCTGTCAACAGTGATGGGAAAGTCAGGGAGAGGGGAGGGTTTGGGAGGGAAGATAAGGAGCTAGCTTGAAAAATAAGACATCTGAAGTGAAAGCAGATATGCTGATGTTCAACTGCAAAAGCAAGTGTGCTTTGTTCAAAATTTGCACAGGCAGGCCAACTGCTGGGATTCTAATCAACCCCATGTGCCTCTCTCAATGTATCTTTGAGTTGTCACTACATATCACAAAGTGGCCCTCAGCCCAACTTGAAAATACTAAAGTTATTTTGTATGTTATATTTAAATAACATACATTTATATTTAAACGTATCAAAGATCTTGGACCATTTATATACTATTTTTAGGAACACATAGAAGTAGCCATTTTTGTAAGATTGCATTTGGCCAGCCCAGCCCTGCTTTATGCACATGGGGTTGATTGTAATTCAAGCAGTTGGCCTGCCTGTGCAAATTCTGAACAAAGCATACTTGCTTTTGCAGTTGAACATCAGCATATTTGCTGTCACTTCAGATGTCTTTCATTTTTCAAGCTAGCATGGTATATTATCCCCTTGTGAATGTTTCCCCTAATTCATAAATGACTTCATTGAACACCTATTGCAGTCAATGATGTAATTAAATTCCCAACCAATGTGCTTACTAACAATAAGCTTTGGTATAAAAAGAAAGAAGCCATTAAAATTGGAGGTTGCTCCTCTATTCAGAATTCATACTATTCTGGCTATGCTATAAAAGCTCAAGTGAATCACACTAGATTTCTACCTGTTAGGTTTTTGTTTCAGTCTTAATGTCAGTTAAATATAGTTTTGATATTTAATTTCCTTGGTCCTGGGAGATTTTTCACAAAACTACAAAACTCATGGTATTTACTGGAAAGATCGGTTGAGATTTCCTTAAGTTTTCTCAGTCTTCCTAGGAAGATCAAAATTAGTTTTCAAAATAAATCAAAGACACCATACACTAGGTTCTGAACATAAAAGAGCATTTGTTCACAAACAATGGAAGTAAAGGAAAGCCTTAGAAGTTTTAGTTCAGAAAGGGCTGTATGAAATGTATGGATAGAGAAGTAGCGTGGTTCAGTGGCATGAGCTTGAGCTTGGGAGTCAGAAGGTCATGGGTTCTAATCCTGGCTCTGCCACTTGTCAGCTGTGTGACTTTGGGCAAGTCACTTAACTTTTCAGTGCCTCACTTACCTCATCTGTAAAATGGGGATTAAGACTGTGAGCCCCACGTGGGAAAACCTGATCACCTTGTATCTGCCCCAGTGCTTAGAACAGTGTTTGGCACATAGCAAGCAGTTAACAAATACCATAATTATTATTATTGAGAAGCAGCGTGGCTTAGTGGAAATCAATCAATCAATCAATCAATCAATCGTATTTATTGAGCGCTTACTATGTGCAGAGCACTGTACTAAGCGCTTGGGAAGTACAAATTGGCATCACATAGAGACAGTCCCTACCCAACAGTGGGCTCACAGTCTAAAAGGGGGAGACAGAGAACAGAACCAAACATACCAACAAAATAAAATAAGTAGGATAGAAATGTACAAGTAAAATAAATAAATAAATAAATAGAGTAATAAATATGTACAACCATATATACATATATACAGGTGCTGTGGGGAAGGGAAGGAGGTAAGACGGGGGGATGGAGAGGGGGACGAGGGGGAGAGGAAAGAAGGGGCTCAGTCTGGGAAGGCCTCCTGGAGGAGGTGAGCTCTCAGCAGGGCCTTGAAGGGAGGAAGAGAGCTAGCTTGGCGGATGGGCAGAGGGAGGGCATTCCAGGCCCGGGGGATGACGTGGGCCGGGGGTCGATGGCGGGACAGGCGAGAGCGAGGTACAGTGAGGAGATTAGTGGTGGAGGAGCGGAGGGTGCGGGCTGGGCAGTAGAAGGAGAGAAGGGAGGTGAGGTAGGAGGGGGCGAGGTGATGGACAGCCTTGAAGCCCAGGGTGAGGAGTTTCTGCTTGATGCGCAGATTGATCGGTAGCCATTGGAGGTTTTTGAGGAGGGGAGTAATATGTCCAGAGCGTTTCTGGACAAAGATAATCCGGGCAGCAGCATGAAGTATGGATTGAAGTGGTGAGAGACACGAGGATGGGAGATCAGAGAGAAGGCTAGTGCAGTAGTCCAGACGCGATAGGATGAGAGCTTGAATTAGCAGGGTAGCGGTTTGGATGGAGAGGAAAGGGCGGATCTTGGCAATGTTGCGGAGCTGAGACCGGCAGGTTTTGGTGACGGCTTGGATGTGAGGGGTGAATGAGAGAGCGGAGTCGAGGATGACACCAAGGTTGCGGGCTTGTGAGACGGGAAGGATGGTAGTGCCGTCAACAGAGATGGGAAAGTCAGGGAGAGGACAAGGTTTGGGAGGGAAGACAAGGAGCTCAGTCTTCGACATGTTGAGCTTTAGGTGGCGGGCGGACATCCAGATGGAGATGTCCTGAAGGCAGGAGGAGATGCGAGCCTGGAGGGAGGGGGAGAGAGCAGGGGCAGAGATGTAGATCTGGGTGTCATCAGCGTAGAGATGATAGTTGAAGCCGTGGGAGCGAATGAGGTCACCAAGGGAGTGAGTGTATATTGAGAACAGAAGGGGACCAAGCACTGAACCTTGGGGAACCCCCACAGTAAGAGGATGGGAGGGGGAGGAGGAGCCTGCAAAAGAGACTGAGAAAGAACGACCGGAGAGATAAGAGGAGAACCAGGAGAGGACAGAGTCTGTGAAGCCAAGGTCAGATAACGTGTTGAGGAGAAGGGGGTGGTCCACAGTGTCAAAGGCAGCTGAGAGGTCGAGGAGGATTAGGACAGAGTATGAGCCGTTGGATTTGGCAAGCAGGAGGTCATTGGTGATCTTTGAGAGCGCAGTTTCCGTGGAATGAAGGGGACGGAAGCCAGACTGGAGGGGGTCGAGGAGAGAGTTGTTGTTGAGGAATTCTAGGCAGCGCGTGTAGACAACTCGTTCAAGGAGTTTGGAAAGGAATGGTAGGAGGGATATGGGACAATAACTAGAAGGTGAGGTGGGGTCAAGAGAGGGTTTTTTTAGGATGGGAGAGACATGGGCATGTTTGAAGGCAGAGGGGAAGGAACCAGTGGAGAGTGAGCGGTTGAAGATGGAAGTTAAGGAGGGAAGAAGGGATGGAGCGAGAGATTTCATAAGATGAGAGGGAATGGGGTCAGAAGCACAGGTGGCCGGAGTAGCACTTGAGAGGAGGGAGGAGAGTTCCTCTGAGGATACCACTGGGAAGGATGGGAGAGTAGCAGAGAGTGTTGAGAGCCGGGGGGTTGGAGAAAGGGGGGAAGAGACTTTGGGGAGGTCGGACCTGATGGATTTAATTTTGTTAATGAAGTAGGAGGCCAGATCGTTGGGGGTGAGGGAAGGAGGAGGGGGAGGAACCGGGGGCCTGAGAAGGGAGTTGAATGTACGGAAGAGCTGGCGGGGGTGATGGGCATGGGTGTCAATAAGGGAGGAGAAATAGTTTTGTCTGGCAGAAGAGAGGGCTGAGTTAAGGCAGGAAAGGATAAACTTGAAGTGAACGAGGTTGGCATGGTGTTTAGACTTTCGCCAGCAGCGTTCAGCAGCTCGAGCATAAGAGCGAAGGAGGCGGACAGTGGCAGTGATCCATGGCTGTGGGTTAGTGGTGCGAGAGCGGCGAAGGGAAAGGGGAGCGAGTGAGTCTAGCTGAGTAGAAAGGGTAGAGTTGAGAGCAGTTATCTGATCATCAAGACTGGGTAGAGAGGAGAGGGCGGCGAGGTGGGGTGTGAGGCGCTCCGAAAGATGGGTGGGGTCCAGAGAGCGGAGATCTCTGTGAGGGAGTAATACGGATTTACAGGGGAAAGGAGTGTGAGTGAGGAGGCAGGTGAGAAGATTATGATCAGAGAGAGGGATCACAGAGTTGGTGAGGGTGGACACAGTGCAGCGGTAGGAGATGATGAGGTCGAGGGTATGACCAAGTTGGTGAGTGGGTGAGATGGGGTGGAGGAAGAGGTTGGCAGCGTTAAGGAGAGATAGAAGGCGGGCGGCAGAGGAGTCGTTAGGGATATCCATGTGGATATTGAAGTCTCCGAGGATCAGAGTGGGCATGGAGAAGGAGAGAAGGAATGTGAGGAAGGGGTCAAAGTCGTTAAAGAAGTTGGAAGTGGGGCCCGGAGGGCGGTAGATGACGGCTACAAGAATCTGGAGGGGGTGGTAGAGGCGAATAATGTGGGCTTCAAAGGAAGGGAAGGAAAGGGAAGGGGGAGGAGGGATAGTGCGAAAGCGACATTGGGGGGCGAGAAGGAAACCGACACCTCCTCCTTTTCCGGTGAGTTTGGGGGAGTGGGAGAAGAAGAGGCCTGCACTGCAGAGAGCAGCAGAAGAGACCGTGTCGTCCGGCGACAGCCATGTTTCAGTTAGGGCGAGGAGGAGTAGAGAACTGGAAAGGAAAAGGTCCAGGATGAAAGGGATCTTACTTAAAACGGAGCGGGGGTTCCAGAGGCCACACTTGGCATCAGCTGTCGAGGGTGGGGAGGGAGGGGGAAGGGTGCGAGGGGTGGGGAGGGTTTGGATTGGGATGAGTTGGCGGGGGCCTGGGCGGGGAGAGTGGGAAGGGGGGTGGCGATGGGAAAGGAGAACTGGGATGGGGTGGGGGCGGGGAGAAGGGGAGGAGGGGGGCCGGGAGGGAGAAGCGGAGGACCTGCGCTGGTACAGAGGAATCCTTGGTAGGGGTTGAGGGGGAGCGGTCTTGGTGGGTGAGAGGGAGGGAAACAGCTGGGTGGGAGAGGGGAAGGGGAAGGTGAGGAATGGGAATGGCAGTTGGGAGCAAGGGAACTGAAAGTTCATAGTGAGGTCAGCAGGGCGAGTGACAGTACCGCGGGGGGTTAACAATTGAGATGCAGAAGCAATAAAACAGTAGCAATGATAAAAGTAGGCGATGGCATCACAGGGTGTAGTTGAGCAATCAATATGCTATGGCAATAATAGAATTGGCAGACAATGATGCCACAGAGAGCAGATACAAACTATTAAGAGCTGGAGTAGGGTGGGCCAGTTAAGGGGGGTCAGGGAGCAGAGATACCTGGGGAGGGGAGCGAACAGTCAACTAGCATGGGAGGGCTGAGGAGGTGTGAATGAGGTTGTCGTTAATGTAACATGTAACATGGTGCTAACATGGTGCTAACAAGGGCTTTTTACCTGGGGGCGGGGGAGAGTCAGTCAGGACCGGACCGGGAAGGTGGGGGGGGGGATGAGGGGCACTTTACGGAAGGCCTCCGAAGTGGGGGGGGTGGAAGCAGGGGGGGCGTCCGTGGGGGCGCTGAGATGGCGGGAGGGTGGGCGGCCGGGCCTCTCGGGAACGGAGTCCCGGGCGTCAATGGCGGCGCTCTGAGGAGAGGAGCCTTCCGGGAGCGGCAAGGCCGCGCGGGGTGATGGCGGGCGGGCGGGGGGGCGGGCCTCTCGGGAACGGAGTCCCGGGCGTCTATGGCGGCGCGCTCTGAGGAGAGGAACCTTCCGGGAGCAGCAAGGCCGCGCGGTGTGATGGCGGGCGGGCGGGCCTCTCGGGAACGGAGTCCCGGGCGTCTCGCGGTGTGATGGCGGGCGGGCGGGCCTCTCGGGAACGGAGTCCCGGGCGTCTATGGCGGCGCTCTGAGGATAGGATCCTTCCGGGAGCAGCAAGGCCTCGCGGTGTGATGGCGGGCGGGCCTCTCGGGAACGGAGTCCCGGGCGTCTCGCGGTGTGATGGCGGGCGGGCGGGCCTCTCGGGAATGGAGTCCCGGGCGTCTCGCGGTGTGATGGCGGGCGGGCGGGCGGACCTCTCGGGAACGGAGTCCCGGGCGTCTATGGCGGCGCTCTGAGGAGAGGATCCTTCCGGGAGCAGCAAGGCCTCGCGGTGTGATGGCGGGCGGGCCTCTCGGGAACGGAGTCCCGGGCGTCTATGGCGGCGCTCTGAGGAGAGGATCCTTCCGGGAGCAGCAAGGCCTCGCGGTGTGATGGCGGGTGGGCCTCTCAGGAACGGAGTCCCGGGCGTCTATGGCGGCGCTCTGAGGAGAGGAGTCTTCCGGGAGCAGCAAGGCCTCGCGGTGTGATGGCGGGCGGGCGGGCCTCTCGGGAACGGAGTCCCGGGCGTCTATGGCGGCGCTCTGAGGAGAGGATCCTTCCGGGAGCAGCAAGGCCTCGCGGTGTGATGGCGGGCGGGCCTCTCGGGAACGGAGTCCCGGGCGTCTTTCTCGGGAAAGAGCCCGGGCTTAGGAGTCAGAGGTCATGGGTTCTAATTCTGGCTCCGCCACTTGTCAGCTGTGTGACCTTGGGCAAGCCACTTAACTTCTCAGTGCCTCAGTTACCTCATCTGTAAAATGCCCCACATGGGACAACCTGATCACCTTGTATCCCTCCAGCGCTTAGAACAGTGCTTCACACATAGTAAGCGCTTAACAAATACCATCATTATTATTGTTATTATTATGTACTAGAGAGTTTAAGGCAAGGATGATGACTACTTCTCAGGTTAGGGAACAAAGATCTAGAGTAGACAAACTACAAAAAGCCTGTTGTCTAAAATATGATCTGAGATGATTTTGCATTTCTCATAATGCCTCATGGCAGCATTGTTAGTCCAGGTAAATAAGAGTATAATTGCTTTGCCTAGAAAATCTGATGCATTAATGCACAGATCATATTGATGCTGGCTTTATACTTTGAGGCCAATTATTCTTTTATCTAAGTAAAGACAAAGCATACAAATTAATGTGTTACCCAACTGACAAATGTGGGGTGACAGTAAAGTCATTTCAGGTTCACTTGAAGCAGCGGCCTAGTGGCAAGAGCCCAGGTTTGGGAGTCAGAAGGTCATGGGTTCTAATCCTGTCTCTGCCACTTGTCTGCTGTGTGACATTGGGCAAGTTACTTAACTTCTCTGTGCCTCAGTTACCTCCTCTGTAAAACGGGGATTAAGACTGTGAGCCCCAAGTGGGACAACCTGATTACCTTGTATCTACCCCAATGCTTAGAACAGTGTTTGGCACATAGCAAGTGCTTAACAAATACCATCATTATTATTATTACTTGTTGGTTTAAAAAAAGGTTCTGCTGAGAAATCGAGGGAGAGGGAGAGAGAAGGAGAGAGGGAAAGGGAGAGAGGCAGGGAGAGGGAGAAGGAAAGAGGAAGATAGGGAGAGGAAGAGGGAGAGACAGGGCGAGAGAGAGAGTTCTATGTGCTTTACAAGCTCTTAGGACACAGAAAGTGATTGTGATTGATCAGGGAAAAGCCCTTCCCCTAATAAGACCCAGTCCAAGCAACTGCAGAATATGACAGTCTTGAGAATTAAATCACCAACAAGTCTACAGTAGATGTACACGACAGAAATGTCAAATAAGATATCTCACCCTGCATGACCTTGAGATGAGTGTAGCCTTTCTAGAGACAGTAAAGTATTGTGCTCTAAGTGTTTGGATATTGTTTTTGAACTAAATACTATCAAGTGCCCGTTGTTGGGTAGGGGCCGTCTCTATATGTTGCCCATTTGTACTTTCCCAAGAGTTTAGTACAGTGCTCTGCACACAGTAAGCGCTCAATAAATATAATTGAATGAATGAATGAAAGTATAAGTGCATTAAGGAAAATAAAAAGCTTCTCATTTCTCCCTTGTATATCAAAACTTTATTTTTCTTTAAGAATCTGCCTACCCGTTCAATAATAGTTAACATTTTTAGAATTAATATGAAGAAAGAAGTTGAAAACATGGATGCAGAAACAAATGAAGTAGAAAGCAAGAAAGTGGTCACTCATTTATATGATTCTAACACTTCCGAATCAACTACTTATGTCAGATTTTTTCTATTGCCAAGGTGTTAGCCTCTGACACAACTCAGCTGTCTCTTTAATGTGTTGGCCTTCTGTACAGCCAGTAGCCTCCCAATTCCCCTTGTCTAATAAGAGGACATTTAAAATCAGTTTTCCTTTGCTCAGCCTATGATACAGAAGGCTAAAACCAAATGGAAATGGAAAGAAAAATTAGTGAGAATGAATGAGTGTCCAGGAAAAGTGAACTGACTGCCTTGTGAGGAGGGACAGTAGGAGACCAGAAAATGAAAATATCACTCTAATAGAGAGCAGAGGTGGAATTTATGCCCAGTTGTTCTGAAAATATGAAAAGGGACAGTAGTTGAGAAGTGGCTGAATCAGGACATACTTTAAAGTGAACTCTAGGTTCACACTTTAGGGCCAGTGAACCTAGGCTCCAGCTGAATGTTTTGCAAAGCTCCTCTTTATTTCTTAACTTTCTAAAAAACCTGTCCTGAACCTCTTTCAAGAGTGGCCCTGAACATTCAATCTGGCTTCTGTCCCCTTCACTACACAGTAACTGCCCTCTCAAACATCACCAATGATCTTTGTGCCATATACAACAGTCTCTCCTCCACCCTAATCATCCTCGACCTCTCAGCTGCCTTTTACACTGTTGACCATACCCTTCACCTGGAAACATTATCTAACTTCAGCTTCACTGACACTGTCCTCTCCTGGTTCTCCTCCTACCTCCCTAGCCACTCATTCTCAATCTCTTTCATGGTCTCCTCTGCCTCCCACTCCCTAACTGTGGGTGTCCCTCAAAGTTAAGTTCTAGGTCACTTCCTATTCTCCATCTGCACCCATGCTCTTAGAAAACTCATTCGCTCACATGGCTTCAAGTACCACCTCTATGTCCTGATCTACAGTCTCGCATTTCTCCCTGCCTTCAAGACATCTCTACTTGGATGTGCCGCTGTCATCTCAAACTAAACATGTCAAACAGAACTCCTTATCTTCCCACCTAAACCTTCCCATGACTTTCACATTACTGTAGATGGTGGTGCTGTCCTTCCTGTCTCACAGTCGTGGAGCAAGCCTGTAACCACCTTGCATAATCCTGGATTCCCCTCTCTAATTCAACCCACATATTCAATCCATCACTAAATCCAGTCAGTTCAACCTTTACACAATCACTAAAATCTGCCCTTTCCTCTCCATTCAAGCTGTACCTCATTAATCTCAGTCTTGACTACTGTATTAGCTTCCTTGCTAGCTCCCCGGCCTCCTGTCTCTCCCTACTCCAGTCTATACTTCACTCTGTGGCCCAGATTATTTTTCTATAAATCATTCAGGAAATGTTTCCCCACTCCTCAAGAACCCCTAGTGGTTGCTCATCCACCTCCACATCAAACAGAAACTATGTATGATAATCTTTAAAACACTCAATCACCTTGCCCCCTCCTACCTCACCTTGGTATTCTCCTATTTCATCAAGCACACTTTGCTCCTCTAATGCGAGCCTTCTCACTGTACTCCAATTTCTTCTATCTTGCCAGTGACCTCTCACCCACGTCCTGCCTCTGTCCTGGAAAGCCCTCTCTCTTCATATCCAACAAACAATTATTCTTCCCAACTTCAAAGCCTTAAGCTTTATTGAAGGCACATCTCCACCAAGAGGCCTTTCCTGACTAGGCACTCCTTCCCTCTTCTCTCACTTCCTTCCATGCCATCTTGACTTGCTCCCTGTATTCATTCCCGCCCTCAATCCCACAGCACTTATGTACGTTTCTGCAATTTTATTTATTCATATTAATATCTGCCTCCCCATTCTGATTGTAAGCTTGTTGTGGGCAGTGTCTGTTATATCCTTATATTACACTCTCCCAAGTACTTAGTTCAGTGCTCTGCACACAGTAAGCACTCAATAAACACAATCGACTGACTGACTGACATTTAGTGCCACAGTGCAGAGCATATAATATATCAGAAGAATGTACATCAGAAGCAAGCGACATGGTCTCTGACTTCAAGGAACTTAAAGTCAGCTTCCAAGAATTCCTTCTCCTGGGGAACCAATTGTAAGAACTGTCTACTTAACAAAGACAGTGGACCCATGCAATTATGGCAAGACAAAATGAAATAGAAAGCAAAAAATTCCACTTTGTTTAACGGCTATTAAAATTAATATTTTAATTGTTCCCAAATGACTTCATTCATTCATTCATTCAATGGTATTTATTGAGCACTTACTGTGTGCAGACCACTATACTAAGTGCTTGAGAGAGTACACAATAACAATAACCAGACAAATTCTCTGCCCACAGTGAGCTTACAGTCTAAAGGGGGGAGACAGACATTAATATAAATAAATAAATTACAGATATGTACATAAGTGCTGTGGGACTGGGAGGGGGAGTAAAAAAGAGAGCAAATCTGGGCAACACAGAAGGGAGTGGGAGAAGAGGAAAGGAGGGCTTAGACAGGGAAGTCCTCTTGGAGAAGGTGTGCTTTCAGTAAGGCTTTGAACGAGAGGAGAGTAATTGTCGGATTTGTGGAGGGAGGGCGTTCTAAGCCAGAGGCATGATGTGGGCAAATGATCGGCAGCAAGACTGATGAGATCAAGGTGCAGTGAGAAGGTTAGCATTAGAGGAGTGAATATACAGGCTGAGTTGCAGTGGAAGAGTAGACAGAAGAGGTAGGAGGGGGCAAGGGGAATGAACACTTTGAAGCGAATGATGAGGAGTTTCTGTTTGATGCAGAGGTGGATGGGCAACCACTGGAGTTTCTCGAGGAGTGGGGAAAAATGTCCTGAACATTTTGTAGAAAAATGTTCTGGGTAGCAGAGTGAAGTGTGGACTGGGGTGGGGAGAGACAGGAGGTTGGGAGGTCAGCTGATACAGTAATCAAGGTGGGATAGGATAAGTGATTTTATTAACATGGTAGCAGTTTGGATGAAGAGGATGGTTCCGACAACTTCAAGGGTACCCCGCATCAAGAACATCTTGACATGCTCTGGGACAGAAACAGAAGTCAACATATATAATGTCTTTCAGAAGTTGAAAGGGAAAAGATTACAGTTAGTGTAATTGTGGCTTTCAAACCTCCAAACCTGAAAAGGAGGGTGGACAATGTTTTTTTCAAGCAACTCACCAAAGCAACATTTTGTCTGAAAATTGCTGATGAAATTCTGCAACTACCCAGATACATGTTGGACAAACAGTACAGCTGGCCACAGGTGATTGTTTTTGCACTTAGGTTGAGTTGGGGAACAATTTCCAAGGGCAAAATGTGAGGAAATCAACAAATGAAGAATTTATCGCAGCTTTTTCTGTTTACCAATATAAATTTATTTTTGGTTTTATGTATGGCTTCCCTGGTGCAGGCTGATACATCACCTCAGTTTTATTTAGAATTATGATTAGCCTGTGCCTGGCTGAGTCAGTGAAGTGGTGTGCTATTGAATGCATATCTTCCTGGGTCTGCACTTCTAGGGAGCAGATGATGCTGAATCAATCTTATAAAAGCCTAATGCATTTCAACAGGAACAAGGAAAAGGTAGTGCATTGAAGGACAAGAAAATGAAAAGAAAGCTGAAAAACAGTCATAAGTACAGCTAAAAAAGACCTGGAGGTCATAGTTGAATGGAAGCTAAATATGAGTCAGCAAATACAGTGTGCATATGATGAAAGCCAGAGTGATGTTTAGATGTTCTATAGGAGTTGGATGATATTGCTATTATATCTTATTATACTAGTTAACTTTTCAGGATAGTGATGCAGTTTCAGTTACTGTATTTTAAACAGGATAAAGAGAAAGTGGAGAGAATTCAGAGGGAATAACTAAAATGATTGAATGGAAGAAAAATTAATGAGATTAGCAGTGTTTATCTTTGAGAAGAAAAAGCTAAGAGGTGACAAGTTTATCTTTGAGATGAAAAAGCTGAGGTAACAACAGCAGCATGGCTCAGTGGAAAGAGCACAGGCTTTGGAGTCAGAGGTCATGGGTTCAAATTCTGACTGCCAATTGTCAGCTGTGTGACTTTGGCCAAGTCTTTTAACTTCTCTGTGCCTCAATTACCTCATCTGTAAAATGTGGATTAAGACTGTGAGCCCCACGTGGGACAACCTGATCACCTTGTAAGCTACCCAGTGCTTAGAATAGTGCTTGGCACATAGTAAGCACTTAATAAATGCCATTATTAATAACAGCCCTATAGGAAAGGATGTGTTTTATGGGATTAAAAATAATAATTGTTGTATTTGGTAAATGCTAATATGTGCCAAATTCAGTAATAAATACAGTACAGATAAACAGCATGGCCTAATGGCAAGAGCACAGGCTTGGGAGTCAGAGGACTTGGGCTCTAATCCTGGCTCTGCCACCTGTCTGCTGTGTGACCTTGGGCATGTCACCTAACTTCTCTGTGCCTTCAGTTATCTCATCTGTAAAATAGGGATTAAGACCACAAGCCCCATATGGGACAGGGATTCTGTCCAACTTGGTCACCTTGTATCTACTCCAGTACTTAGAACAGTTGGCGCATAGTAAATGCTTAGTTTAAATATTGTAATTACTATTATTATTACAGTCAGATCAGATACAGTCTAAGGGAGAGAACAGGCATTTAATCTCTATTTCACCATGGAGGGAAATTAGGCACTGGGGGGTTAAACTTGCCCAAGGTCAAACAGCAGGCTGGTAAATGACCAGGTTTAAATTAGACTTCTAGACTGTGAGCCCACTGTGGGTAGGGACCATCTCTATATGTTGCCAACTTGTACTTCCCAAGCGCTTAGTACAGTGCTCTGCACACAGTAAGCGCTCAATAAATACGATTGAATGAATGAATGAATGAACTTCTGATTCTTAGTGCTTGCTCTCTCCACTTGGCCATGTTGCTTCTGAAGGAAAGATGCTAACCATTTCTTCAATGAAGAAGAAACAAACTGAAATTAAAGTTGGAAAAATTTTCAGAAAACATAAGGAAAATCTTCTCAAGTATCAGGTTGATGAAACATGAGACTGGGCTACATAGAGTGGTTACTGTTAGTTTTTAAAGACAGTAATACACCTTACCACAGTTCACCCTAAATGGTTCAGTTATTCATCTAGGAGACAGAGCCAGAAGCAAATGTTTACCTAGCTCACCCCAGCTCTATGATTCTAGGATTTTAAGTTTTCAATATAAAACATTTTTTCAAAGGTGCTCTGAAGAGTACCTTTGAACCCCAGGAGAGCTTTTTCAGGACTACCCAGAAGATCAAGAGCAGCTTTTTGAGGAACTTTTCTATGAAATCCATCGTTCAATAGGACCATGAAACATTCTTTTGAATATAGTGCCCAATGACTAGTCCCTCCAACTCATCGTCCCTTCTTTGTCTAGTGCTGGGATTTTGAGCACTGAAACTCTCACTGTCTGGCCTCCTACTTTGGAGTCCCATGACCCGTGCATGCAGGGACTAGAAGTCTAGGGATAGACTAGGGTCTATCATTTCTGGGACACTAGAGGGGTCAGAGCTCTATCCAGTGGCATGCTCAGCAGCTACCCAGATTCTGTGAATTCTGCGAAGAACGTTTTGTCTCTTCCATTGCCGCCTTAGATATTACATTATATCTACTGTTTAGGCCAAGATAGGAGTTAGCAAAGGGGTGTTAAGAATTTTTCATGCAATAATAATAATTAAAAAACAATACTTATATTTTGATAAATTGTTTCAAAATCCACCCATGTGAAAACCTGTTGCAGACTTCAAGTCTAATGCATTTTCTGAGGTAATTTGAAAATGATATGGATTATAATTGAGATGATTTTCAGATCTTCCTTTTATAATTTACTTTTCAAATGCATTTTTAGTTATTAATTTCAATTTTATGTAGTGTTAATTCATAAAAGTTCCAATTTTAAAAGACGTTTTAGTTACAGTGTACAATCAAACTTTCAGAATCATAGTATTTCAGTCCCTAGAACTCCAAGTTCTCCATTCTCCATTGAGAAATAGGGAGAAGTATAAATTAAAATTAATTTCAGTGCATTGAATTAATTGCCCCATTTATTGCTTATTATCTTGCTTTGTGATTTTACATGCCTCTGAATTATAGATGGGATTAGAAAAGAAGAGAAAATCAACTAATTAAACTTGGCTTACAAAAATGCAAAAAACTTGAAAGTATTTAGGTAGGGTGAAAGCATATTAAACTGAAAAATATAAGCTTTCAGTAGCACCATTAATACATGATATATATAGTTTTCATTTGCTTTTTGAGATTTACTAAGCAAAAAATATGTTGATTTTGTTGGCAGGATATAGCAGAGACTCATGTGAGCCCGTTGTTGGGTAGGGACCGTCTCTACATGTTGTCGATTTGTATTCCCAAGTGCTTAGTACAGTGCTCTGCACACAGTAAGCACTCAATAAATATGATTGAATGAATGAATGAACAGATGAGACTAAATGGAAATTTGAATAATGGAGTAGGTTCTAACCTCATCTTCTCAAATGCACACACACTTATACACACACACACTCTCACAGACATATGTCATATACAAACACATACACAGGCACCCTTCCTATTCTTCATTTCTGAAGATGATTGTGAATTCCTTGATGGCAGGAATAATGATTCTGCTTCTGATAGAGCAGTCAATCAATCAGCTATTCAATGAATTAATAGCATTTATTCAAACCTGATATGTGCAGAACACTATACTGTTTGAAAGTTAAAAATAGTTGGAAAATATAGTCCTTGTTCTTTAGAAATTTACATTCAAATGGGAGAGACAGACCCATAAACAAAGTATAGATAAGGGAAATAGAGTATATAAAAAAGGTGCACTTGTGTTGTGGGCATTGTGATAGCTTAAGTGCTTGGAGGATATGAAACCATTAAAATAGCAGATGGGGAATATAAGTGAAGAGATTAGAGATTACTAGGGAAAGTGTACTGGAAGATATGTGAACTCAATGGCATTTGAAGACAGGGAGAGCTGTGGCCTGTAAGACTTGAAGTAGTAGGGAGTTCTGGAGCAATTGCAGGGGAATGAGCAAGAGGTGAGAAAAAGTCACAGCAAGTAGGTTAGCTTGAGAGCAGTGAAGATTGTGATGGAGGTATAGTAAGAGAAAAATGTGGAATAAGTAGGGAAGAGAGAGCTGGTAAAGTGTTTTATGTTTGCTATGGAGAGAATTGAAGGATTTTAAGGTTTTTCTAGGAAAAACTTTTAAGTTTTTGAGGAGTGAGGATATGTGTGCAGTATAGCATTTTGAAAAATGATCCTTGAAGCAGAATGACATGTCTCCCAGAGAATAGTAATAATATTAGTAGTAGAAATATTTATTTAACATCACCTTGGTGCAATGCACTGCACTTGGATCTTGGGAAGTAGAGAATAAAGAAGTTAATTTTTGTAATGGTATGTGTTAAGCACTTCGGATGTGTCAAGCACTGATCGAAACACTGGAGCAGATACAACTTAATCAGGCCTGATACCGTTCCTGTCCCATATGGGGCTCATATGTAGGGCTCATATAAGTAGGAAGTAGAGTAGATATTGAATCCCTATTTTTCAGTTAAGATAACTGAGGCACAGAGAAGTGACTTGTCCAACATCACACAGCAGGCAGGTTAGCAGAGGTGGGACTAGAAACCAGGTCTTCTGATTCTCTGGCCCATGCTGTAACCGCTAGGCCAAGTTGCTTCACAAGCAGTGTGTGTTTACTGATCACAGGAAGCTTGCATTTTAATGCTGGAGACAAACCTAAAATTATTTACTACCGAAATGGTTAAAAGTAGTAAATGAATAAATATACTTGCATGAGTTCTGAGGATCAGTATAAATAAATTAATGAAAGCAAGAATTGACTGAAACATCTATATGGATTAGGAAACTGGGAAATTAACTGAGAAAGGCTTACTGAAAGAATGGGATTTTTAGGAGGGCTTTAAATGTGAGGAGACCTGTGATTTGTTTGAGAGAAACCATAAGCAAGAAGGCTGCTGTAATAGTCAAACCCACATAAGACAAGGGCCTGGATTAACTTTTAGACTGTGAGCCCACTGTTGGGTAGGGACTGTCTCTATATGTTGCCAAGTTGTACTTCCCAAGCGCTTAGTACAGTGCTCTGCACACAGTAAGCGCTCAATAAATAAGATTGATGATGATGATGATGATTAACATGGTGACTGGAAGGAGAGTAAGCAGTGGAGTTTGGAATTGTTGTATAGAAAGATCAACAAGATTGAGTGAAAACAGAAGGAAAAAGAGGAGTCAAGTTTCACGCCAAGGTTATGCAATTGAAAGATATAAGCATGGTGATATTTTCCATTGTCATGGGAAAGTGAGATGGACGGGAAGATTTTGGAGTGAAGATAAAAACTTGAGTTTTGGTCTGTTGAGCTTGAGATGTCAGCGGGATATCCACAGGGCAGTTAGTGCAAATTAAGAATAGACCTGGACCAAGAAAAGAGCCTTGTAGCTCCAGGAAGGTGGTGATTGAAAAGACCCCTGAAGCCCCTTTTCCTTCAGAAAAACTCCTGGGCTTCAGACTAAGGTTGGTGGCAGCAGGAAGAGTGATTAGCATGAATCAGGCAGAAACTCCTCACCCTGGGCTTCAAGGCTCTCCATCACCTCGCCCCCTCCTACCTCACCTCCCTTCTCTCCTTCTACTGCCCAGCCCGCACCCTCCGCTCCTCCACCACTAATCTCCTCACTGTACCTCGCTCTCGCCTGTCCCGCCATCGACCCCCGGCCCACATCATCCCCCGGGCCTGGAATGCCCTCCCTCTGCCCATCCGCCAAGCTAGCTCTCTTCCTCCCTTCAAGGCCCTGCTGAGAGCTCACCTCCTCCAGGAGGCCTTCCCAGACTGAGCCCCTTCTTTCCTCTCCCCCTCGTCCCCCTCTCCATCCCCCCGTCTTACCTCCTTCCCCTCCCCACAGCACCTGTATATATGTATATATGGTTGTACATATTTATTATTCTATTTATTTATTTATTTATTCATTTTACTTGTACATTTCTATCCTACTTATTTTATTTTGTTGGTATGTTTGGTTCTGTTCTCTGTCTCCCCCTTTTAGACTGTGAGCCCACTGTTGGGTAGGGACTGTCTCTATGTGATGCCAATTTGTACTTCCCAAGCGCTTAGTACAGTGCTCTGCACATAGTAAGCGCTCAATAAATACGATTGATTGATTGATTGATTGAATATAAAGCACAGGTGAACTGGAGGGCTTTTGAACCCATTGGAAGCTACCTGGCGTCTGGGAATTTCTGAAGTGACTCCAGGGCCTCTTAGCCAGGATTTAGGGCTGAGCACCCCATAGTAACACCACAGTGGTTAACTTCCAAATCTATTTCTCTAGTCTTGATCACAGTCCCTATCACCTTGTGCCTCCAAGGCATCTCCACTGGATGTTCTGCCAGCTCATCAACATGTCAAAACAGAAACTCATCATCTTTCCCTTAAGCACTGTTCCCCCACCCTCTGTCTTTCCAATCTAAGTGAAGAGCACCACTATCCTACCCAACACAGAAGCCTGATGTCACTCTCAATTCTCCTTCAATTCTCCCATAGTCATGTCACAAGTACACCCAAGAGATACAGCATGGTCCCAGGGTTTACACTGTAAGCCAGAGTGGCAGAGCAGGAGAAGCTTGGGAGCCCCAGAGAAGGGGAGGTATGAAAATACAGTAATGAATAGAATAAATAAAATGTAAAAGTTGGAGAGTGTTTAGGGCCACACCTAAGAACACCACCAAAGCCGGAGATGCGCATTTTTGCTGGAGTCTGACAGGACTCCTCTGCTGATGATAGGGAAGGCATCATATACCAAACTGTAAATTGAATGACAGGATGTATATAGATTGTGTGCCCCCATGCTCCAATCTCAAATCATCAGAGAGTATAACAAGATTCATGAGGGAAGAAAGGAAGTCCAGCAGTTGGAGCAGAGAAGTAATCCATCAATCAATCTAGAGGCTTAGAGTTTGTCAATCAGAAGAATGTGTGCAGAAAGACAACATAAAAAGAAGTGCTGAAGCTATAAAAACTGCTTCACAAGCCAGAATGAATTGTCATTCACTCACAAATGAGAAAGGATCTGCAAATCCTTTTGCAGGTTTTCATCCATTTGCAGGGAGCAGGTTGGAACCACACTGCTTTATAGTGAGCATGCAGATTTCTGGCTTAAGTATCAGTAGTAAGGGAATGGCTGGGGGAACGCCCCACCATATCAGATATACAACTGATCTCCCAGTCAATCACTCTATGGTATTTATTGAATGCTTACTGCAGGCAGAGCTTGGGAGAATACCAAACAATAGTCTAGTAAAGTAACAGAAAAGGAGGTACTGCTAACTTAAATAAGGAGATACAACTAGATAGGAGAGCCAAGAAGGACAACTGGTGGGCAAAGATAAAGTGATACTTAAGGAAGGAGCATGGCCTAGTGGATAGAGTATATGGGCATGAGAGTCAGAAGGACTGAGTTCTAATCCTGGTTCTTCCACTTATCAGCTGTGTAACCTTGGGCAAGTCATCTAACTTCTTCATGCCTCAGTTACCTCATCTGTAAAATGGGAATTAAGACTATGAGGCCCATGTGAGACAGGGAGAGGCCCACCTGGGACAGGGACTATGTCCAACCTGATTAGCTTGTACCTACCCCAGCGCTTCCCTTCTCAGGACTGCATCTGGAGAATTTGCAGTACTCTACCAGTCTTGACTAGGGGAAGGAGAGTCAAGCAGAGGTATACCAATTCCATTTCTATCTTGGGCAGAGGCTAGTGAATAGACGGCAATCTGCTACAAATCAAAACTTACCTGTGCTGGTTAACAGCAGCATGGGAGAGAGTTGAGGGAGGAGACTGAGGTTTACTGCACAGAAGGCAATGGAAAACCACTTCTATATTTTTACCAAGCAAATTTCATGGATACACTGCCAGAATGATGGCAGATGAAGAGTAGAGCATTCTGGAATAGATGTGTCCATGGAGACATTAGGGGTCAGATATGACAGGATAAAACAATACCCCAGCACTTAAAACAGTGCTGGACGCATACTATCTGCTTACTATCTGCATACTATCCCTCCCAAACCTTGTCCTCTCCCTGACTTTCCCATCTCTGTTGACGGCACTACCATCCTTCCCGTCTCACAAGCCCGCAACCTTGGTGTCATCCTCGACTCCGCTCTCTCATTCACCCCTCACATCCAAGCCGTCACCAAAACCTGCCGGTCTCAGCTCCGCAACATTGCCAAGATCCGCCCTTTCCTCTCCATCCAAACCGCTACCCTGCTAATTCAAGCTCTCATCCTATCCCGTCTGGACTACTGCACTAGCCTTCTCTCTGATCTCCCATCCTCGTGTCTCTCTCCACTTCAATCCATACTTCATGCTGCTGCCCGGATTATCTTTGTCCAGAAACGCTCTGGACATATCACTCCCCTCCTCAAAAACCTCCAATGGCTACCGATCAATCTGCGCATCAGGCAGAAACTCCTCACCCTGGGCTTCAAGGCTCTCCATCACCTCGCCCCCTCCTACCTCACCTCCCTTCTCTCCTTCTACTGCCCAGCCCGCACCCTCCGCTCCTCCGCCGCTAATCTCCTCACCGTACCTCGCTCTCGCCTGTCCCGCCATCGACCCCCGGCCCACGTCATCCCCCGGGCCTGGAATGCCCTCCCTCTGCCCATCCGCCAAGCTAGCTCTCTTCCTCCCTTCAAG
This sequence comes from Tachyglossus aculeatus, assembly GCF_015852505.1. NCBI lineage: Eukaryota > Metazoa > Chordata > Mammalia > Monotremata > Tachyglossidae > Tachyglossus > Tachyglossus aculeatus. The sequence goes on from NC_052067.1 coordinate 113,552,803, forward strand.
GCCCTGCTGAGAGCTCACCTCCTCCAGGAGGCCTTCCCAGACTGAGCCCCTTCTTTCCTCTCCCCCTCGTCCCCCTCTCCATCCCCGTCTTACCTCCTTCCCTTCCCCACAGCACCTGTATATATGTATATATGGTTGTACATATTTATTACTCTGTTTATTTATTTATTTATTTTACTTGTACATTTCTATCCTACTTATTTTATTTTGTTGGTATGTTTGGTTCTGTTCTCTGTCTCCCCCTTTTAGACTGTGAGCCCACTGTTGGGTAGGGACTGTCTCTATGTGATGCCAATTTGTACTTCCCAAGCGCTTAGTACAGTGCTCTGCACATAGTAAGCGCTCAATAAATACGATTGATTGATTGATTGATTGATTGCTTAACAAATCCTATCATTATTATTATTTTTTATCATTATTAGTAAGGGTAGAGACTATGGCAGATGATCCCTAAGTAAATACTTGATATTCAGGGGAAGGAGTTAAGGAAGTGATGTCATACCAAGGGTGGGGGAAGCTAAGCATAAAAGGCAGAATGTGGAACTAATCATGGTCAGTCTGCTAGATGGAGGTGGGCTGTATCATCATTTATGTGTGGCAGTGTGGGGCTTCAGTAAACGATGATTGTACTTGGACCAAGGGAAGGACTCACAGTCCTTACGGTCTAGAGGGGGAGATACAAATCACTTCTAAAATCCCACTTCCTCCAACAAGCTGTCCTCGATTAATTTTTCAGCAACCTGAGCCATATCTCTTTACATTAACTCCTTTTCTTATGGTATTTGTTAAGCTCTTACTATGTTTCAAACCCAGTTCTAAGTGCTGGGGTAATATAACTTAAATAGGTTGGACACAGTTCCTGTCCTGCACAGGCCTCACAGTCACAGGAGGGAGAACTAGCATTTAATCCCCATTTTACTGTTGAGGAAACTGAAGCACAGAGAAGTTAAGTGGTTTGCTCAAGGTCACAAAGCAAGAAATTGGCAGAGATGGGATTAGAATCCAGGTCCTCCATCTCCGGGGACATGCTCTTTCCACCAGACCACACTGCTTCTCTCTCCATGTATATTACATTATATATTATATATGTATGTATATAATATACATGGGAGTCAGAAGGACCAGGGTTCTAATCCCAGCTTCACCATTTGTCTGCTATGTGACCCTGGGCAATAATTTCACTTCTCTGTGGCTCAGTTTCCTCATCTGTAAAATGGAGATTCATTCATTCAGTCATTCATTCAATTGTATTTATTGAGTGCTTACTGTGTGCAGAGCACTGCACTAAGCGCTTGGGAAGTCCAAGTTGGCAACATATAGAGACGGTTCCTACCCAGCAACGGGCTCACAGTCTAGAAGGGGTAGACAGACAAAAAAACAGAACATGTGGTCAGGTGTCAAGTCATCAGAATAAATAGAAGTAAAGCTAGATGGACATCATTGACAAACTGAATAGAATAGTAAATATGTACAAGTAAAATAAATAGAGTAATAAATCTGTACAAACATATATATAGGTGCTGTGGGGAGGGGAAGGAGATAGGGCGGAGGGGATGGGAAGGGAGAGAGGAAGATTGAGACTGGGAGCCCCATGTGGGAGAAGGACTGTGTCCAACTTAAGTAGCTTGTATCTACCCCAGTGCTCAGTACATTGCCTGGCACATAGTACGTACTTAAAAGTGCCATATATATGCATATATATATGTATATATATATTTCTGCATTATTTATTTTTTGACTTCTCTAGTTGCAAATAATTTTATGTTTGTCTTTCTCTTTAGAATTTAAGTTCTGTATTGCAGGGAACATATCAGTTCATTATTCTAAACTTACCAAGCACCCAGTGCAGTGCACCACACCAGTTGATCTTCAAAAAATACTTCTACCACTACTGCTGCTACTTCCACTTAATGTTCCAATGGCTGATCAATATACATGCTTATTTTAGCATCTATTTGATATCAGAATCAAATGAAAGATCCATTAAGGATCTTCTCTCTTTACTTTTCTATCATGTTTGCTTTATAATTGCTTTTACAAATGCAGCAGGCTGTGGCATAACTTGGATAATTGCCTCAGGCCTTTTGCACATGTGGCTGTACCATGTGCCCTTTGCCAATATTTTCTATCTGAGGCATTAAGAAGGGCTATAAAATTCAAACTATATTTATAATACACTTGCATACTCAAAACGTGTAAAAAAATTAAGAAGTAATTTTCCACATTGATTCATAGTCTCTGTTTTCATGGTATTGGCATAACTGCCTGTCCTGGCCTATTAAAATAAAATTATTTCCATTTTAATTTATCTTTAATACCAAAGCAAGATAGTTAAAATGAATTCACAATATGTAGCTCTCTGATTCTAGGAATATGTGAAGGTCTATGTTGGAGGTTCTTTTTCTTACTACACAGCAGCTTTGATGTGGCATACCATCCCTTTAATCCAAACAGAACCGGACAATTTAAACTACAAAAATTTCCTCTGACACCAAAAATACTATTAAAGCTATTCTATCAATAATAGGTGGATTGAAAACTCCCTAAATACTCATAGATGTGATAGTCCACAGGAACTTCAAAAGAGCAATTATGGTTTGTTGTGTCAGTAATGGGTGTATTAGGGCCTCTTATTAGCACACACTGATAGAAAGAATAGTGATACACAAGAACTAGTTACCAAGACAGGTGGATTTTCAGTTGCTGTAGATTTTTAAGAGGAGGTTACACTGGCTTACATTGTTTTTGTAAGTACCTGTATACTAGAGGCAGAGAATACAAGGTGCTTAAATGCCTGTTCTCTCTCCTACTTAAACTGTGAGTCCCATGTGAGACAGAGACTATATCTGACCTGAAAAACTGTAAATTCTCCTTGCCTCTGCTACTAGATGGCCTGAATGTTTTTGTAGAAAAATGATCCAGGCAGCAAAGTGAAGTTTGGACTGGAGTGGGGAAGAGACAGGAGGCTGGGAGGTCAGCAGGGAGGTTGATGCAGTAATTAAGGTGGGACAGAATAAGTGCTTGGATTAATGTGGTGCAGTTTGGATGGAGAGAAAAGGGTGGATTTAGCGATGTTATGAAGGTGGGACTGACAGGATTTAGTATTGGACTGAATATGTGGGTTGATTGAGAGAGAGGAGCCAAGGATAACTCCAAGTCTACAGCCTTGTGAGACAGGAAGGAGGATAGTGGGCAGGGTTTGAGTGGGAAGATAAGCACTTCTGATTTAGACATGTTAAGTTTGAGGTGAGAGTGGGACATCCAAGTAGAGATGTCTTGAAGGCAGGAGGAAATGTGAGATGCAGAGAGGTAGAGAGATCAAGGCTGGAAATGTAGATTTAGGAATCATCTACACAGAGGTGATAGTAGAAGCCATGTGAGTGAATGAGTTCTCCAAGAGAGATGAATAATAAAAGGGGACCAAGAACTGAACCTTGAGGGACACAGTTAGGGGTAAGGGATAGAAGGTAAAGGAAAGAGACTTAGAATGAGTGGCCAGAGACATAGGAGAAGAACCAGGAGAGAAGAGAGTTAGTGAAGCCAATGTTGGATTAATATTTGCAAGAAAAGGGTGTGGTTGACAGTGTTGAAGGCAGCTGAGAAATCAAGGAGGGATCAAAATGGTTAAAAATATTCAGCCTCAGGGAATCTCTCCGGCCAAGGCAGAAATAAGTAAGAAGAGCACAGGGGTGGAAGAACTTACTAAGTGCTAAGCACTATACTAAACACTAGGGCAGATATGGAATAATTAGGATGGACACAGTCCCTGTCCCACATGAGGCTTATAGTGTAAATTGAAAAGAGTAAGATTTAATCCCCATTTTACAGATTAGGCCAGTGAAGCACAGAGCACTTAAGTGCCTTGCCTAAGGTCACACAGCAGACAAGTGGCAGAGCTCAAAAAATACCACGGAGAGGTGGACTGGAGTATATGTGAGGGGAGGAGGAAGTTCCAGACTAGGAGAAGACATGGATGGGAAGGAGGTCAGCAGAGAGATAGATAAAATAGGAGCACAGTGAGTAAAATGGCGCTAGAGGAGTGGAGTGTGAGGACTGGGAGATTAGTGAGGTGCGGCAGGATGGGGCAAGCTGATTACTCAATTACTGATTACTTTAAAGAGTAAGGAGTAAGGAGTTTCTGCTTGATGCAGACATGAATGGACTGTTACTGGAGGTTCTTGAGGAGTGGGAAAGTAACACTGAGTGACAAGGGTGTAAAGAATTCTGTTAGTGGTTGACGTAATAATAAAAATGGAATCTGCGTAAGAATGATTCCATGGTGGATTCTTTGAACCAACTAACCCCTCTCATTTATTGCCATTGAATCAATTATTGCTTTGATGATTTACCCATAACACAAGGGGAAAGAAAAACCACTGTGATTGTAAGAGCACTCTTGTATTGAGTACAGCGAATGTTCATTAAGATTCTGACAAATTCTTTTTTAGTAATGGAAAGCACTGAGGTGTTCTATAGCTTTCACACTCAGCTTTTTCACATATCAATCAATCAATCAATCAATCATATTTATTGAGCACTTACTGTGTGCAGAGCACTGTACTAAGCGCTTGGGAAGTGCAAGTTGGCAACATATAGAGACAGTCCCTAACCAACAGTGGGCTCACAGTCTAAAAGGGGGAGACAGAGAACAAAACCAAATGTACTAACAAAATAAAATAAATAGAATAGCTATGTACAAGTAAAATAAATAAATAAATAAATAGAGTAATAAATATGTACAAACATATATACATATAAATAGGCGCTGCGGGGAAGGGAAGGAGGTAAGGTTGGGGGATGGAGAGGGGGGCAAGGGGAAGAGGAAGGAAGGGGCTCAGTCTGGGAAGGCCTCCTGGAGGAGGTGAGCTCTCAGTAGGGCCTTGACGGGAGGAAGAGAGCTAGCTTGGCGGATGGGCAGAGGGAGGGCATTCCAGGCCCGGGGGATGATGTGGGCCGGGGGTCGATGGTGGGACAGGAGAGAATGAGGTACGGTGAGGAGATTAGTGGCGGAGGAGCGGAGGGTGCGGGCTGGGCTGTAGAAGGAGAGAAGGGAGGTGAGGTAGGAGGGGGCGAGGTGATAGACAGCCTTGAAGCCCAGGGTGAGGAGTTTCTGCCTGATGCACAGATTGATTGGTAGCCGCTGGAGATTTTTGAGGAGGGGAGTAACATGCCCAGAGCGTTTCTGGACAAAGACAATCCAGCCAGCAGCATATATTCTTGAGAACTCTAAGGTAATATATTAATATATTACGAATATATTAATATAATATATTAACATATCAAGCTATTATATATTAATAGATTAACATAATATATTAATATAATATAATTAATATAATAATAATAATGATAATAATGGAATGAGAGCAATATTAATTGAGAACTTTCTATGTGCAAAGCACTATACTAAATGCTAGGTACATTCCCCCTTCTAGACTGTGATCCCATTGTTGGGTAGGGATTGTTTCTATTTGTTGCTGAATTGTACTTTCCAAGTGCTTAGTACAGTGCTCAGCACAGTAAGTGCTCAATAAATATGATTGAATAAATTGAATGAATGAACAAATGATAATCAGGATGGACACAAGGCCCCTGTCTCTCATGGGGCTCATGTCTAATTAGGAGGGAGTATCAATCAATCAATCAATCAATCAATCAATCATATTTATTGAGTGCTTATTTGTGCAAAGCACTGTAATAAGTGCTTGAAAGAGTACAACACAACAGTATAACAGTAACATTCCATGCCCACAAAGAGCTTAGAGACTAGAGAAGTAGGAGAAGGAGCATGGCCTAGTGGAAGGAGTATGGCCTGGGAGTCAGAGGACCTGGATTCTAATTCAGGCTCTGCCAATTGCTTGCTGTGTGATCTTGACCAAGTCACTTAACTTCTCTGGGCTTCAGTTCTCCTGTTCTCCTTAATTAGACTGTGAGCCCCATGTGGGACAGGGAATATGGCCAACCTAATTAACTTGTATCTACCCCAGCACTTATAATAGTACATATACCATAAAAAAATCCCCATTTTACAGATGAGGAAATTAAGAAACGGAGAAGTTAAGTAACCTGACTAAGGTCATCCAGCAGGCAAGTGACAGATCTGGAATCAGAACTCAGGTCTTCTGATTTCGAGGCCCACGCTCACTAGGTCAAACTGCACACCTTAACATTTACACCAATTTTCTAGCCTATGAGATTCTGATCCCTAAAGTGCTTTTCGGTATATGAGTAAGATTCCTTATTTGTGATAGGGCAGTTACTGTGTGGTAGCGCATTGATAGCAAATATGAAGTCATGTAGTCTTTTTTATGTTGAGTGAAATTCCCTAATTTGATAGTGGTTGGCAAATCCCTGGATCTCTTCAGATTTGACTTCCCACCAGGAGGTGTTAATGTTTTTTAATTTGACCTCTAGATTCCATCCCTGGTTTTTATGTCTCCATTTTTTATGACCATAAGGAACTGCTTAGAGTTTTTGATTTGTTTGTGTGTTTAATCTGTGTTAGTTTCTCCACAGCAGTCTTCATGGTGGTTCTTTGTCTTACTATATGGAAGGATGCTGAAATAAGAGTGTCCCTGGAGAAGCTCCTGTTCACTATTCACGTTATTTGGAGTTAGACTATCTTGTTCCAATAGGAATTTTGTAATGGTGACATGGAGCAAATAGCAGTTTTCTTCTCAAAAAGCCTTGATGTGTAGCTTTCTTGATAGTTTGGCTGCTGTTTTTCAATGCTTTTGTTGTACTAACTCAACTTTGGAGATTCTGAACCAATGATCAGATTAGCATTACCTCTAGACTGTAAACTCGCTATGGGCAGTGAATGTGTCTGCTATTTCTGCTGCACTACCCAAGTACTTAGTACAGTGCTCTGCACATAGTAAGCACTGAATAAATACTATTAATTGATTGATTAGCATGACAGCAGTAACAATCACATTTCAAGTACCACTGATGGACAAGGATATGATCCAAGACGTATTTCTCTTATTTGGAAGGCAGATGATGGTGCTGCTAATCATAAGCTAATGTTTGATTCATCTGCTAAGTTTAAGTACACCACTGCTATTAATTTTCCAAAGCCATGAGGTATAGTAATGTTATTTCATATTTTAGCATTAGTACAGGCTTATACACAGAAATCTCCTATGATGATGATCTTATCAAACTACGAAGCTCATATAATTAGCCTATCCAGAGTCTTAGATAATTTTCCTTTGTATTTGTCATTGTTGGGACATATGCCCTAATATGGTGGTGAAGTGTTTTTGTTTTAGACTCCAGCATAAGGTGATCAGTCAATCACTTACTTCTTTGGACAGATATGGGAAGTTTGAGAGAAAGGACTTGGTTTACCATTGTTTCCCCTCTATTTGCAACCTATTTCCTCTAGTCAAAGAGTAGTGCAAAAGAGTAATGTTCCTGAATATCCTGTAAACACTAAGAACTAAAATGTGCTTTGTGTGCCAGGACTAGGCTGGGATCTGAATTTGGAAGCTAAATATGACCTTGCCTGAGCATATCCCAAGATGATTGTTTTTATCAATTCACCCCATTCAACCCCATATTGTTACAATGTTTACTGTTAAGGGGTGATAATAACTTCAGATTCTTGTTATTCTTTCATTCAATCGTAATTACTAAGCACTTACTGTGTGCAAAGCATTATACTAAATGCTTAGGAAAGAGCAATACAACAATAAACGGTGACAATCCCTGCCCACAGTGAGCTCACAGCCTAGAGGGGGTGGAGACACACATCAATACAAATAAATAAAATTTCATATATATGTACATAAGTGCTGCGGGGAAAGGGCAAGGTGATGGAGTGCTTTAAATCCAATGGTGAGGAGTTTTTGTTTAATGCCGAGATGGATAGGCAACCACTGGAGATTTTTGAGGAGGGGGGATGACATGTCCTAAATGTTTCCATAGATAGATGATCCAGGAAATGGAGTGAAGTATGGACTGGAGTGGGGAGAAACAGGAGCTAGGGAAGTCTGCAAGCAGTCTAATGCAGTGATCTAGGCAGGATAGGATGAATGACTGTATTAATGTGGTAGCAGTTTGGATGGAGAGGAAAGGGTGGATTTCAGTGATGTCGTGAAAGAGGTACCGACAGGATTTGGTGACGGATTGAAAATGTGGGTTGAATGAGAGAGCAGAGTCAAAGATAACACCAAGGGTATGGGCTTGTGAGGTGGGAAGGATGGTGGTGCTTTTTACAATGAGAGGAAAGTCAGGGAGAGGACAGGATTTGGGTGGGAAGATAAAGAGCTCTGTTTTGGACATGTTAAGTTTAAGGTGAGGGGAAAACATCCAGCATTCACTGTTTTTTGCAACAGGATCCTCTCTCTTGGATACCAGCAGAATCAGGGAAAGGCAATTAAAATTTTCATTTTTTTAATCTTTATCTTTAGCCTTATCCTTGAGAAAGAATCAATCTAAGAATCTCCTAAGAATCAATGCCTTACCATGGCAGGAGAGTTTGCATATGTTGATGAAGCTTAGAGCTATGTCATTGTAATACAGAACCTGTATGCTGGACAGGATGCTACAATAAGAAGAGAATATGGAGAAACTGATTGGTTCCCCATTAGTAAGGGCGTAAGACAAGGATGTATCTTATTACCTTATCTGTTCATCCTTTATGCTGTATACGTAATAAGAAAAGCTGGTTTGGATACAGATGAATGGGAAGTAAAGATTGGAGGAAGGAATATAAATAACCTTTGTTATGCTGATGATACTACCCTACAAGAAGAAAGTGAATATTTGAAGGGCTTATTACTAAAAGTTAGGGAGCAGAGCAAAAAGATGGGCCAGTATTTGAATGTGAAGAAGACAAGGATTATTTCAACTAGAAATTTTAACTTCTATATAGCAGATGGAAAGAAGATTGAAATAGTTGACAATTTTTCTCTCCTGGGATTGATAATCAATAATAAAGGAACTGATAGTCAAGAAATGCACCAAAGATTAATGTTAGAAAGATTTGCAATGAAGAGCCTGGAAAAAAATCATGAAATTTGCTGATATAACAATTTCCACAAAAATACAAACTGTCAATTCTATGGTATTTCCAGTGACAATGTATGTACTGAAAACTGGACGTGAAAAAACAGGATAGGGATAGGATTGACTCTTTTGAAATGTGGTGTTGGAGAAGGCTTTTGTGAATACCATGGACTGCTCCCAAAAAACAAACAAATGGGTTTTGGAGCAAATCAAGCCAAGGTGGTCTTTGGAAGGCTAAACTTAACAACAACTTAGATTAGCATATTTTGGACACATCATCAGGAGGACTAATTCTCTGGAGAAGACACTAATTCTAGGAAAAGTCCATGGAAACATGGACGAGGCAGACCAGCAGCTAGATGGCTAGAAACCATAAATATAACAGAAGAACTGTTAGCAGGGTTACAGATCATGGCAGAAGAAAGGACATTCCAGAGAAAATATATCTGTTAGAGAAGCAGCGTGGCTCAGTGGAAAGAGCCTGGGCTTGGGAGTTGGAGGTTGTGAGTTCTAATCCTGACTCCACCACTTGTCAGCTGTGTGACTTTGGACAAGTCACTTCACTTCTCTGTGCCCCAGTTCCCTCATCTGTAAAATGGGGATTCAAACTGTGAGCCCCACATGGAACAACCTGATTACCTAGTATCTATCCCAGTGCTTAGAACAGTGCTTGGAGCAGAGTAAGCACTTAACAAAACCATCATCATAGAGTCGCCACGAATCAGAAATGATTCAATTGCATTTAATAATAGTAATAATAAAGAACACCCACATCAAACAGAAACTCTTTACCATTGGCTTTAAAGCACTCAATCACCTTTCCCACTCTACCTCACCTAGCTGCTCTTCTATAACAACCCAGTCCACACACTTAGCTCTTCTAATGCCAACCTACTCACTGTACCTCAGATTTGTCTATCTCACTGTTGAATTCTAACTCATAAACTCCCTCTGGCCTGGAACACCCTCCATCTTCATATCCAACAGACATGATGGCACATCTACTCAAAAGAGGCCTTCTCTGACTAAGCCTCCATTTCCTCTTTTCCTACTCCCTTCTGAGTCGCCCTGATTTGATCCCTCTATTCATCCTTCCCTAGCCCCACAAGACTTCTGTACATAGCCTTAATTTACTTATTTATGTTAATGTCTATCCCACCCTTCTAGACTGGGAGCTTGTTGTGGGCAAGGAATACGTGCCTCCTAACTCTGTTGTATTGTACTCTCCCAAGTGCTTAGTACAATAGTCTGCACACACTAAGCATTAAATAAATACAATTGTTTGATTGATTATCACCTCACCATTCAGCAAGTGATCTAGTGAAGATGAGGAAAATATGTATTTAATTATCTTATTTGTCACCTCTCGTTGCAAACCCAGACTCAACCTGACAGAATGCTGATCCAGCCTAGTCCTGCAGGCATGATTTGGTGAGATCCATGAACTGGGCTGGGTTGAACTGGGTAGAGCTCTTGTGTCTGTGCCTGAATGCACATGTATAAATATCCCTATGCTTCAGGATCATGCTCTTGATGAATTAATCAATTAATAGCATTTACTGAGTGCTTCATGTGTGCAGAGCACTGCATGAGGTGCTGAAGTAGAGTAGTGTTAGAAGACACTCTCCTTGCCCTCAAGGAGTTAACAATCTAGCAGGGGAGGGAGATTATGAAACATATTGCAGCTGAGTTATAGGCATACAGAATGGCCTAGTAAATAGGGCTCAAGCTTGGGTGTCAGAAAGACCTGAGTTTTAATCTCTGCTCCACTACTGTGTGTTGTGTGACACAGGGTAAGTCACTTAACTTCTCTTTGCCTCAGTTACCTCATCTGTAAAATGGGGATTAAGACCATGAGCTCCATGTGACACAGGGACTGTATTTATATGATAATTTTAAGTTTGCATCCACCCCTTTGAAACACTGCTTTTACAGGAAGAAGCTCATTGACTACATTTTAATTTACCTGTAGACAATCAACATCACAGGGAAGGCCAGGGGAGCATTTAAAGGGGAGGGTAATAAAATGGGAGTCTTCAATTTAATGTTTATTTTATTATGTCATCCTTAGAGTCTTGCACACGGGGATATGCTTATGAAATACATATCTCATTTCTCAAGGGTCCTGGGAATTCAGCAATCAGAGTTTTATTCCAACATACTTCCATATAATACATCTAATTATTTCAGAACATTTAATCAAATAAGTTGCAGCCAACAGCATTGATCAATCACAACCATAGGTACCAGTGTCTTGAAAAAAATATTAAAGGTGCCCATTCAAGTAAGGCATACACTCATCTCCCATCTTTATCTTTTGGTCAAGGGTAGTAAGGCTTAAAGGGGAGCAGAACCCTGGTGCTCTCTGCAGGATCCTTTACTTCGCCTAGCTTCAGACTATTCAAAATGCATCCTGCATTTGAAAGCCAGTTAAGGATACTGTTCTCTTTTTCTGTCATTAATATCACTAGGGGGTCTTGCTTCTAGTCTACTCCCATTATTTCTTTTATCTGCAGAGTAAATGGAAAGAACTGAATAAAAAAAAAATCACTGTGTTGTTAATGTAGAGGGTGTGTTCCTTTAATGTATGCATACTTTTAGCACAGAGGTGTCTATTCCAATTAAGCCTTAAAGGACTGACTCGGGGGCCCAGCTGAGCAAAAAAGGGCATAATCCAAAAATTGCAGGTCAGGAATCTACATTAAAAAATACATTCTTTCATGCACTGACTTGAACTAACTTCCTCTCGCTCTATTTCTACCTCTGTATTCTTTGGACATTCCTCTGGTATGCTACAAAAGCTGTTTACAAAGAAAACTCCTTTTTTGAAACTGGGAAGTCAGGTAACTGGAATTCTAGCTCACAGGTTGCTCCGAATAGACAGATAGGAGGCAGGGTTGGGGTAAAGGGTCAAGGAGGGGATGAATGAGTCCATATAGTATTTAAAACAATAATGTTTTTGCTACCCTTAGGAGGGGGAGAATAAGTCCTCTCAAGCTTTTTGCAGTGCCATCTTGACTCACTCATGCCACCCAGAGTTTATGATCAATCAGCCATTGTATTTATTGAGCACTTACCGTGTGCTTGGGAGAGTGCAGTATAACAACGTTGATAGACATGTTCCCTGCTCACAATGACCTGCCCTTCCAAATCCAAAAGAATCATTCATTCACTAATTCATTCAATTGTATTTATTGAGCCCTTACCGTGTGCAAAGCACTGTACTAAGTGCTTGGAAGAGTATACTACGACTATAAACAGACACATTCCTTGCCCATAATGAACTTACAGTCCAGAGGGGGTGGAGACAGACATTAATATAAATAAACAAATTGCAGGTGTGTACATAAGTGTTGTGGGACTGGGAGGGAGAATGAAAAAAAATGGGAGCAAGTCAGGGTGTTGCAAAAGGTTGTGGGAGAAAAGGAAAGAGGGGCTTAGTCAGGGAGGGCTTCTTGGAGGAGATGAGCCTGCAATAAGTGTTTGAAGGGGGCAGAGTAACTGTCAGATTTGAGGAAGGAGGGCGTTCCAGGCCAGAGGTAGGATGTGGGCGAGGGGTCGGCGCTGAGATAGATGAGACTGAGGCACAGTGAGGTTAGCATTAGAGGAACAAAGTGTTTGGGTTGGGTTGTAGTAGGAGAGTGGCAAGGTGAGGTAGGAGGGACAAAGGTGATTGAGTGCTTTAAAGCCAATGGTGAGGATTTTTTGTTGGATGCGGTGGTGGATGGGTAATCACTGGGGTTTTCTGAGGTGTGGGGAAACATGTCCTGAACGTTTCTGTAGAAAAATGATCCCAGAAGCAGAGTGAAGTACAGACTGGAGTGGGAAGAAACAGGAGGCTGGGAGGTTAGCAAGGAGGCTGATGTGGTAATCCAGGCGGGGTAGGTATGAATGATTCTATTACCGTGGATCCCATTAGTTATAGTTCCATATACTTAGCTCTGGAAGGAGTTCCCTGGATGAGATCTGAAAGAAGTAATATCAGTAGTAATAGTCTGTATGAACACAAGTATAGTTATATTAACATACTTATACAGGCAGCCTACAGTATAACTGGTTTGCAGTTTTGGAAAATGTGATTGTATTGTTAATTATAATAATTACTATGGTATACTCATGATATTTCTAGTTTGAAAATATGGTTAAACCAAGAATGTTTGACTGATTGAAGCTTCAATGTTTTCAAACCCATTAATTATTAAATAATCTCAAAAATTGACATATGAATAAGGATAAATGCTTATAGAAGTCCTCCATATCAATCAATGACATTTATTGAGCACTTACCATGTGTAGGGCACTGTATTATGTGCTATAGTCAAAGTTACATCTTAAATAATTAAAAAAACCCCTCAATTTAGACTCTTGAGCTTGAGAAATCTGCAACCCTGCAAACACTGCGAGTCCCACAGTGAAGAGAAGCTGTCCTCTCATGCTAACGGTACTCCCATTTGCCTCTGGTCCAGCTGGAGAAGAACTCAACCACTAGCAGAGTGTGAACTCTGCAAGAGAAACCAGCTGTGCTTTCTCCCTCCAGTGTTATTCAGGGTCACTACTGACTCACCTCTGGTCCAGTCTAGGAAAGACCCAAATACCAGCAGTGTGAAACTTTCTAAATGTTGGGAAAGCTGTGGCTATAGCCATGACTTTTGAGACATACGCTGATCATCCAGAACCATGAAATCCTGTTCCTTTGTCATATACATTATTTTTCTTGTTGTATTTATCGTAATTCTTGACTCGTATATATTTATGTTTTCACCTTCTCTTATGTATCTGTAACAACTCCTATCTTAAGATAGAGAGGGCCAGAGATTGGGCCAGAGATTGTTTTTCTATCTCATCTGTGAACATCATTCCCCAGGGTATAGTAAAGTGTTTTGCACACAGTAGGTGCTTAATCAATTCTGTAACTACGACTACTACTACTACTACTACTACTATCAATCGATCGTATTTATTGAGCGCTTACTGTGTGCAGAGCACTGTACTAAGTGCTTGTACTACTACCACTACTACTACTACTACTACTATTATTATTATTACTTATTGATCCCAATCCCTCCCTCCCACCATGTAACGCCAAAATTGACGGAATTCAGGGCTCGAATGAAACAAAAAGTGTTCAAGTCCTCTCTTTTCTAAGGCCAAGTTGCCTGTCAGAACTTTGTGCATTTGTGAAAATGGAAGGAGCAGAAGAGGACATGCACCACCTAGCTATTTATTTTTCTCTTTAAAAAAAAAGTCCAATGACTTGCGGATAAAGTTGGAAAATTTTGAGGAAACAGAACCTTAGCATGTTATTGGTAGTTCTTTCCCTGTTTGACAAAAAGGTCACAATTCACTATTTTGTTTTTCTTTGAAGTTTTTGCCTTTGTTTATTTGGCATTGGCAATAAAATAATCAAAATCCATTCACATCTAATGGATTTACTTTAGAACAGAATGTACTTTTCACTGATCTACTGGAAAAAAAATCCTACATAAACAGTGTTGATATTCCCTTTTTACTGACTATCAGCACAAGATGGCTTACAACTGTTGTTTAATGCAAAACACAACTGTTCATTGCTATAAAAATAGCAAGTAGCAGAATGTTGTTGTTTTTTTAAAAAAAATTCCTATTTACGAAAGACTGGTAGTTCAAGTATGCTGCTTTAAACTCTTAATTTGATGAATTTTGTGTTTATTAGCAATCAAAACATGCTGCTTGAATTCAAAGTTCTTGGAAGCCAAGGTTAGGATGCAGTTAACTTTGGGTAATGTTTATTAGCTACAAAATTCCATAAGAAACTGATAATTATAAAACAAAGTTTTAGAATTATGCATTATGAATGCAATTCCACTGCTAATTCTCACATGGGTAAGATAACATATTTGTCTAAAGGCCACGAGATTGTCAATTTGTATCCAAACATTCTTTAACCATTTTGACCTCTTTCTCACCTTCCTTCTCTCTTTTTCCATGTCTACTCTGATCCTCGGAGACTTCAACATCCACATGGATGTACCCGATGACTCTGCTGCCCACCTTCTATCACTCCTTAACTTCGCCAACGTCTTGCTCCACCCCACCTCGCCCACTCACCAGCTTGGTCACACCCTCCACCTCATCATCTCTTACCCCTACACTATCTCCACCCTCACCAACTCTGAAATCCCTCTCTCTGACCACAACCTTCTCACCTGCCTCCTCTTTCACACGCCTTCCCCACTGTAACTATATATTATTCCCCCACAGAGACCTCCACTCTCTCGACCCTATCTCTCTCATCCTATTCATATCTCTCAACACATCACAACCCACCTTCATAAATTCATTAAATTGTATTTATTCAATGCTTACCATGTGCAGAGCACTTTACTAAGCGATTGGAAAGTACAATTCAGCTACATATAGACAGTCCCTACCCAAGAACGGGCTCACAGTCTTGTCTCCCTATCCTCTCTACTCACTCTTGATGACCAGGTTACTGCTCTCAACTCCACCCTCTCTACTCCACTCAACTCGCTCACTCCCCTTTCCCTTCATCATTCTCGCACAACTAACCCACAGCCTTGGATCACTGCCACTGTCCACATCCTTTGCTCTTATGCATGAGCTGCTGAACGCTGCTCGTGAAAGTCTAAACACCAAGCCAACCTTGTTCACTTTAAATATATCCTTTTCTGCCTTAACTTTTCCCTCTCCTCTGCCAGGCAATACTATTTTTCTTCCCTCACTGACACTTATGCCCATCACCCCCATCAGCTGTTCCAGGCATTTAACTATCTCCTCAGGCCCCCTGTTCTACCCCCTCCTCCATCCCTCACCCCCAACAATCTGGCCACCAGCTTCATTAGGAAAATTAACACCGTCAGGTTTGAGCTCCCCACAGTCACCCCTCCCCCTTCTGCATCCCCCAAATCTCAACCCTCTCCACTACTCTCCCATCCTTCCCAGCAGTATCTTCAGAGGAAATCTCCTCCCTCCTCTCAAGTGCCACCCCCTCCATCTGTGCTTCGGACCCCATTCCCTCTCATCCTATGAAAACTCTCATCCCGTCCCTTCTCCCCTCCTTAACTTCTATCTTCAACTGATCACTCTCCAACAGCTTCTTCCCCTCTGCCTCCAAACGTGCCGTCTCCCGCATCCTAAAAAAACCCTCTCTTGACCCCACTGCCCCATCTAGTTAGCACCCTATCTCCCTCCTACCCTTCCTTTTCAAAGTCCTAGAGTGAGTCGTCTACACTCGCTGCCTCAAATTCTTCAACTCTAACTCTCTCCTGGACCCCCTCCAATCTGGCTTCCGTCCCTCCACTCCACCAAAACTATTCTCTCAAAGGTCACCAATGACCTCCTTCTTGCCACATCCAATGGCTCCTACTCTATCCTAATCCTCCTCGACCACTCTGCTGTTTTTGATACTGTGGACCATTCCCTTCTCCTCAACATGTTACCCAACCTTGGCTTCTTGGACTCCATCCTCTCCTGGTTCTCCTCTTGTCTCTCTTGCCATTCATTCTCAGTCTCCTTTGCGGGCTCCTCCTCCCCCTCCCATCCCCTAACTGTAGGGGTTCCTGGGGGTCAGTTCTTGGTCCCCTTCTGTTCTCTATCTATACTCACTCCCTCGGTGAACTCATTCTCTCCTACGGCTTCAACTATCATCTCTACGCAGATGACACCCAAATCTACCTCTCTTCCCCTGTTCTCTCTCCCGCCCTCCAGGCTCGTATCTCCTCCTGTCTTCAGGACATCTCCACCTGGATGTCTGCCCATTACTTAAAACTCAACATGTCCAAGACTGAGCTCCTTATCATCCCTCCCAAACCCTGTCCTATCACTGACTTACCTGTCACTGTGGACGGCACTACCATCCTTCCCATCTCGCAAGCCTGCAACCTTCATGTCATCCTTAACTCCGCTCTCTCATTCACCCCACACATCCAATCTGTCACCAAAACCTGCCAGTCTCACCTTCACAATGTCGCCAAGATCCACCCTATCCTTTCCACCTAAACCTATACCTTGTTAGTTCAGTCTCTCATCCTATCCCATCTGGATTACTGTATCAGCCTCCTTTCTGATCTCCCACCCTCCTGTCTCTCCCGCTTCAGTCTATACTTCACTCTGCTGCCCGGATTATCTTTCTACAGAAGCACTTTGGGCATGTCACTCCCCTCCTCAAAAATCTCCAGTGGTTGCCTATCAACCTTCACATGAAGCAAAAACTCCTCATTATTGGCTTCAAAGCTCTACATCACCTTGCCCCCTCCTCCTCATCTCCCTTCTCTCCATCTATACCCCAGCCTACACACTCCACTCCTCTGCTGCTAATGTCCTCACTGTGCCTCATTCTTGCCCGTCCCACCATTGACCCCTGGGCCCACATCCTACCACTGGCCAAACTAGCTCACAACTGCCAAACTAGCTCTCTTCCCCTTTTCAAAGCCCTACTAAGAGCTCACCTCCTCCAGGAGGCCTTCCCAGACTGAGCCCCCCTTTTCCTCTGCTCCTCCTCCCCTCCCCATTGCCCCTACTCCCTCCCCCTGCTCTACCCCCTTCCCCTCCCCACAGCACTTGTGTATATTTGTACATATTCATTACTCTAGTGATTTTATTAATGATGTGTATGTGTCTGTAATTCTATTTATCTATTTTGATGGTATTGATGCCTGTCTACTTGTTTTGTTTTGTTGTCTGTCTCCCCCTTCTAGACTGTGAGCCCATTGTTGGGTAGGGACTGTCCCTATCTGTTTCTGAATTGTACTTTCCAAGCACTTAGTACAGTGCTCTGCACACAATAAGCACTCAATAAATATGATTGAATGAATGAATGAATTAATTAGTGTAAACAGCATTAATGTAAGCACCTCTCTCATGATACTATGTCCCAATTCAATATTCAAAAATATATGACAAAATGTTAAAGGATGGTATAACCAAAATTAATTTAGACAAGCTTCTAATAGATAATACTTTAACAAGCACACACTGGGATGGGAATAAATTGCTCTGATTTCCTTTTACCTTTTTAAAATTGATGTCAGGCATTACCTCTTTCACTGCAATGGGACTGATTTTTAAGGCTGTCTGTGTGTTTTGCTGATCAGCATTGGAATTCAGAAAGATATGCCTTACCCTTGAGTTCAGTAGAATTTAGATAGATTTATGGGACATACTTGTGTGCTCAAGCATATCAGGTCCGTCACATAAACCAATGCATTCCTTAAAGTCAAAATCATTTTGTAATCTCTGTTACATCCCATATCCTTATCAAGGAGAAACATCACACAACCACTACTAAAGCCTTAAATTCCTATCATTTAATCTAAATCTCTTGGTGATCCCTTGCTTTTAATATCAGAGGCTTATTACTTATGTGTTTGTGTGTGTATGTGTGTGGATGTGAGTGTGTTAAAAAGTGCATAATTTGGAAGTTCAGGTTTTTTTCTAAAAAAGTTCTATATTTAGCTTCTACAAAGTAGGACATCAAGAAATTAAAAGTTTAAGTGTCCTTTGGTTGAACATAATTCATAGGATTCAAATAATTCCTTTTAAAAATTGTGTACCCTCACCAGAACTGCCACATTACAAAGTCCAGGATGATAGCTGGAAAGGGTAACAGAAGTGGCTTTTGTTAAGGGTGGGGCTGGGTGACGATTGGGGTGAAATTAAACTAACTTTAATTTCAAGAGCAGCAGGGGCAACATATGTTCTTACCTTCATTTATTTTCTCTCCTGCCAGATGAGGAAAGAGACATACCTATAAGGATGAAGAATGACTCTCACTTACCTTTATTCTTGTTTAGCTAGTTACCATCACTTCATTGCACAGCTGGACCGAGCAGAAAATGTAGTGTTTAGAAACTTGAACTCAAGAGGGTAGAGAGTTTACTAGGACTGTAATTTGCTCTATCTGTGTTTTTTTAAGTGTTTTGTCAGACAAGTGAGGAATCATTATCCTCTTAAGAAGTTTGTCAGTCTTTACCTTAAAAAATCAACTTTTGAGGAAGTAAGATAAACAGGCCATCGAGTTATGCCTGAAATTCAAACATATTATTAATAACATTGAAACTACATTTGCACTTAGTTTAAATGTGAAGATTGGATGTTTTATCCAGGTTGTTGAAAAATATCATTTTACCCCAAATACCTAAATTTCTGAGTTGAATGATTTCCTTAAATGCTTTTTTAAAACATATTTTCTTTGCATGAATATGCTTATTCATGTGTCCCCTTCTAGACTGTAAGCCCGGTGTGGGCAGGGATTGTCTTTATTGCTGAATTGTACTTTCCAAGTGCATAGTACAGTGCTCTGCACACAGTAAGTGCTCAATAAATACAATTGAATGAATGAATGAATTTAAAATAGTACAGTACTGGAAAACACAAGAAGTCAAGATTTCATTTTTTTGATCATACATCAGAAAAAAACTAATAAATAATTGTATAAGGGGATATTTAATTCTCGATTTTTGTACCTAGTTAATCAAAACCAGTTGAAGATTTAAATGTAATGGGTCATATTGTCTCATATTTTCAGTGTGTGATTCTGATGTGCTGACAATCACGTGGAGGAACCCACTTCCTAAAACATGAAACAAGTGCATCTATTTCTAAGAATTCTAGAATCCCTTTAAAGAAGACTCAAATTAATCTTGTTTTTGCTAGAATGAATATAAAACTCTCATCTTATCTAGCTTTCTAGACTCAATAATATCATGAATTATATTTAACTCAATGAACTTTAAAGATGAAGTTGTAGATGATTAAATTGGCAGCATTTTGAATTTTTTAATTTGAGGCTAGTGATTTTCAGGAAAACTATTTGATGAATGGAAATTGAGCTGTGATAGACCATCATCTAGATATGCGTAGCCAGAAGTGAAAGCAAAAAATAAAAAAAATTATACATATTAATGAGACACCACTATGCAATCATAATCCATTCTTTCCTGTCAGTTCAATCAACAAATTGTTTTCGGAAATAATGTCACACTTAGTAACTTTAAATGTTTTGAAACAACTTCTATTAATGGAGTGCAGTAGCATATCTTCAAAAGCAATCAGCCTTCATATTTTATCATAAGGAACAAAGAAATCTCTGAAAGGTCTGAAAAACAAATTTCAGGGCTAAAAAGTATTGATATAAATTATAGATGAAAACATTTAAAGCTTTTGTTATAGATATTTATGTGATCAGGACAACAGAAGAAAATGAATTCAGAACAACTCCCCAAAACTTAAATATATTGTTTTTAACATTGGCATTTCAATTTCCAAAATTCTATACCTTCCACAGAACCAGCAAACTCTTTTGCTGGAATGTCTTCAAAAACAGTCTGACTTGGCACCCACTTTCACAGAATGTCAAGAAATTGTGTATACATGCAAAATACATATATAACAATTGATTTGATATTGATTAAAAATAGTATTTAAATGTTAATAGTTTATCTCATCACTATAGTAATTAAATTTGATTTATTTATTTAGAGCTAAATAAGCAATTGCTTACTTGAGAATAGTCTTCACTCTTTCACATCACTAAGATAAGAATCAATATAGTTTTCAGCGGGGTCTAATGTGCTTCAAAAAAATAATGTAGGCATACTGAGAACTGAATGGTAATATGAACACAGAAATGATCCGGTTCTAGTCTAGGTTAACAGTAGATATAAATGACTCTTTAGGATCCTTAGAAATGGGTCTGTCTGTTTGCTACTGGGTTTGAATAACTTAGAAATCATAGTTCCAGGGCTAACTTCTTTATTTTTAGATGCCGTCCTACCCACTTTTCAAATCCATATCTTTGATATATTTAGGGAGGGTATGCCCGGTGATTTCAGTTTTGTTAATGAAGTATGGGGCCAGGCCATTAGGGACAAGAGTTGGTGGGGCCAGGAGACAGGAGGTTTGAGATGGGTGTTAAATACGATTAAATGAATGAATGAATGAATGAATGAATGAATGAATGAATGAATGAATGAAACAGCTGGCAAGGAAAATGGATATAGGAGTGAATTAAGAAAGAGAAGTACTGTCAGGTAGAGGAGAGAGCTGAATTGTAGCAGGAAGAATTAATTTAAAGTGGATATGGTCATACCAGTTTGAATTTCCACCAGTGGCACACTGCTACTCAGGCACAAGAGTGCAGGAAGCATATTTTGGACCAGGGTTGTAGGTGAGTCGTGCAAGACCAACTCATTAAGCCCATGTTTTAAAGCTGAAGCCATTCTGCACTGAATCTGAATCTACTGCAGTCTGCTTCTTTTTTGGTAAAGGTTTGCAGCTGTTTGCATTTGTTTCACAACTATGTAAATCTTAGAAAAATAAACTAGTTCCTAAATAATGCAAAACTCCCTTCAGTTTGCTTAACCATACCGTATTGAAAATACATGTTGATAATTATTCCATAACCTCCACAGTTCGATTACTCTCATTAGACATATGGGCTGCTCTGAAGACAAAAAAGATGTATTTAATGAAAAATTTTAACTTATGACATCAACAGTTCCCAAGAGAAGTGGTCATTGTGCCTCTGTTAATTAATAATGTGACTGTGACTTTGACTTTTAAAATATATTTTATCCTTTAAAATCACGAAGCCCCAGTTTTGCTTCCTAATTGTTTTACAGATGACCAAATTTTTGAGTTTAGAGGCTCTGCATATTTTTTAGAAGATACTCCTTTGTGGCTGTCATATGAGGTTTGGTAACACAACAAATTTAATAAAGCCAATTATTGCAAAAAATGCCTGGGTGACAAGGGTTGAAAACAAAGTTTTGCTCATAGGCCGCTGAAACTCCAGAGGAATTCCAGTTGCTTGCTGTTTATAAATTGCATAAATTATTACTAAGATGACATTAAAGATTAGAGGTTTGAACAGTAATCAAAGATGCACAGAACACCTTTGACGTGGTCAATATTTTTGACTGGCTAGAGGAAAGACAAGAGAAACTAGGACAAACAGTTGTCTATCCACGATTATTTTGTATCTGCCCCATTGCTTAGTACAGTGCTTGACACATAGTAAGCACTTAAATAGTACAATTATTATTAAATACCACAATTATTATTACTGGTCTTGTTCTACTTAATAATATTAAGTAGGATTGTTTTATTTATAGATATCCCTAATGACACAGAGATTGTATCCATGGATAAAGCATGGGCCTGAGAATCAATAGGTCCTGGATTCTAGTACCAGCTCTGCCATGTCTGCTGTGTGACCTTGGACAAGTTATTTAACTTCTCTGTGTTTTAGTTCCCTCATCTGTAAAAAATGGGCAATTAAAACTGTGAGCCCCATATTGGACATGGACTGTGTCCAATCTGATTATCTTGTAACTACCCCAGCATGTAGAATAGTGTCTGGCACATAGTAAGAACTTAAATGCCATTAAAAAAAAAAAAGCAAAAGCACAGGAATGGAAGTCAAAGAACTAATCCCAGCTCTGCTACTTGCTTCTGTGGGATTTTAGGCAAGTCATTTGATTTCTCTGGGCTTCAGTTTCCTCATCTGGAAAATGGGAAATAAATCCTACTCCCTCCCACTTAAACTATGACACTCATGTGGGACACAGACTGTGTCCATTCTGATTATTTCATATCTATCCCAGTGCTTAGTGCAGTGCCTGGCACAGAGTCAGCACCTAAGTACAATTACGGTTTGTACTCTATTTCCATATGAATACAATACTGCACTTTTTCTAGCCCTTGCCATTTGGGTTAGGCATTGCTCAGTCATCAGTGGTAGCCCCCTCCTTCCTCTCCCCCTCGTCCCCCTCTCCATTCCCCCCAGCTTACCTCCTTCCCTTCCCCACAGCACCTGTATATATGTATATATGTTTGTACATATTTATTACTCTATTTATTTATTTTACTTGTACATATCTATTCTATTTATTTTATTTTGTTAATATGTTTGGTTTTTTTCTCTGTCTCCCCCTTCTAGACTGTGAGCCCACTGTTGGGTAGGGACTGTCTCTATATGTTGCCAACTTATACTTCCCAAGCACTTAGTACAGTGCTCTGCACACAGTAAGTGCTCAATAAATACGATTGATTGATTGATTGATTGATTAATTGGGAAACAATCTACCCTATGGCCAGCAGGACATGTGCTTTGAGTTGTTTTTGTAATAGTGTCTTGCAACGAGCAATCCAGACTTTCTCACTCAGTCTCTTTAAGCCCAGGAGCACACATGTGAAGGTTGGTAGAAGAATGGATGCAGTCGGTGGTGACAGACCACGATAGCTCAGAGATCTCAGTTGTAGACATTACTATGTCTTCACCCATTTCATAAATGATCTCTGAGTCATTATATTCAGGGTAGCTTAGTAAGAGCTGGGGGAGTCCACTTTCCCGAAAAGAAACAGAAAAAACCAAAAGGAAGACATGCAAAGAACAACAATATCAGCAGTACCCAATAAATAGACAGCTGTATATACAGTTGTCTTCCATGTTAGATAGACCAGAGCCATAAAATGGCAGGAGCATCAGAGCAGGACATATGTAGAAAGAAGTACTTGTTCCAAGGGCTATTTAATATGGAACCTAAAGCTGAAACTACTCAAGAAAACAAATGTAGTGTCAAAACCCATTACTGCATTATGGTAGCACATCACAATTTTTGTTTAAACCTTCCATTTGATCTAAAATTTTGGTGTTACAATGTCATCAAACTCTGTCAGTCCCTAAAAGGACATACCTAGTTTCTTGATTCAGTCCCCTCTTTCCTTCCCTTTCTTCCTTCCTGTTCCTTCTGCCTACATGAAAGGACAGATCCTTGCTTTGCTAATGGTTTGGTCCTGTCCTGGGTCTGTCTGTTTCTGAACCAGTCTCTTGGCATCCTGATCCCAGCAGATCCGTTGATCAAGGAGAGCAACGCTTCCCTTTATTGCAGCACACTGGGGTGCACTGGAGTGATTTCCCAGCAGTTATCGGTTCTTTTAAATAGTCAAGATTGTGTGCCTCTATACTGCTTAAACTGCTTTACTGGTTTGCCTGTGCTTTCTTTTTAGATTCATAGTGTAGGCTTAGGGATCATGCTATTATCCATTCTTTTCACACATCCTGACCTGGCCCAGCTACACATGGAAGGCCACAGAAGATTTGTGATGATGTGACTCCTTGAGGGAGGGGATATGTCAATTTGCAAAAAAATAAAAATCTATTTGCAGGCAACATGTGCAGCTCAGCACCTAGACCCTTGGATGTGTGCTGGGATTCATTCATTCATTCAATTGTATTTATTGAGCACTTACTGTGTGCAGAGCACTGTACTATGTGCTTGGAAAGTACAATTCCACAACAAATAGAGACAATCCCTGCCCCAGCGGGCTCACAGCCTAGAAAGGGGGAGACAGACATCAAAGCAAGTAAACAGGCATCAGTAGCATCAACACAAATAAATGGAATTATAGATCTATACACATCATTAATATAAATAGAACAATAAATATGTACATCTATACACAAGTGCTTTGGGGTGGGGACGGGGGTAGAACAAAGGGAGTGAGTCAGGATGACGTGGACGGGAGGGGGAGCGGAGGAAAATGGGGGCTTAGCCTGGGAAGGCCTCCTGGAGGAGGGCTTTGAAGGGGGGGAAATGTGATTGTTTGGCAGATTTGAAGAGGGAGGGCATTCCGGGCCAGAAGTAGGACGTGGGCCAGGGGTTGACGGCTGGATGGGAGAGAATGAGGCACAGTGAGTAGATTGGCACCAGAGGAGCAGAGTGTGTGGGCTGGGATGTAGAAGGAGGGAACAAAGGTGAAGTAAGAAGGGGCAAGGGGAGGGAAGGCTTTGAAACCAGTCAGTGAGCAGCTTTTGCTTGATATGGAGGTTCATAAGCAACAACTGCAGATTTTTGAGGAGGCGAGGTGACATGCCCAGAACGTTTCTGTAGAAAGATCATCCAGGCAGCGGAGTGAACTATAGACTGACATGGGGAGAGGTAGGAGGTTGGGAGATCAGAAAGGAGGCTGATGCAGTAATCCAGTCAGGATAGGATGAGTGATTGTACTAGTGTGGTAGTGGTTTGTATGGAGAGGAAAGGGCATACATTGGCGATGTCGTGAAGGTCAGACCAACCGGTTTTGGTGATGGACTGGATATGTGGGGTGAATGAGAGAGTGGAGTCAAGGATGACACCAAGGCTGCAGGCTTGTGCAATGGGAAGGATGATGGTGCCATCCACAATGATGGGAAAGTTAGGAAGAGGACAGGGTTTTGGAGGGAAGATAAAGAACTCTATCTTGGACATGTTGAGTTTTAGGTGGCGGGAGGATCCAGGTGGAGATGTCCTGAAGGCAGATTTGGGTATCATCAGCCTAGAGGTGACAGTTGAAGCTACAGGGGCGATTGAGTTCACCAAGGGAGTGAGTATAGATGGAGAACAGAAAGGGACCAAAAACTAACCCATAAGGAACCCCTTCCATTAGGGGATGGGAGGGGGAGGAAGGGCCCACTAAGGACACTGAAAATGAACAGCCAGAGAGATAAGATGAGAACGAGGAGAGAACGAAGTCAGCGAAGCCAAGGTTGGATAACTTGCTGAGGAGAAGGGGATGGTTGACAGTGTCAGAGGCAACTGAGTGGTCAAGGAGGATTAGGTTGGAGTAGGAGCCATTGGATTTGGCAAGAAAGAGGTCATTGGTGACCTTTGAGAGGGCAGTTTCAGTGGAGTGGAGGGGGTGGAAACCAGATTGGAGCAGGTCCCGGAGAGAGTTGGAGGAGAGGAATTTGAGGCAGCAAATGTAGATGACTCATTCCAGGAGTTTGGAAAGAAAGGGTAGGAGGGAGATGGAATGATCACTGGAGGGGGCTGTGGGGTCAAGGGAGGCTTTTTTTGGGTTGGGGGTGACATGGGCGGCTTTGAAGGCAGAAGGGAAGAAGCCTTTGGAGATTGAGTGGTTGAAGACCACCTGACAGGTGTCCAACCAGACAACGGTGCATCTACCCCAGTGCTTAGTATAGTGCCTGGCACATAATAAGCGCTTTAACAAATACCACTGAAAACAAGGATGTGACTTGCCCAAGGTCTCCTAAGTGGCAGAGTCAGGATTAGAATCCAGCTTTTTCCGATTCCCAGGCCCGGGCTTTATTCACTAGGCTGTGCTGCCTCCTCCAACTCTCTTCAAGCCCACTTTGAGCGGGAGTGAGCGTATCCACTCCACTTGCTTCGTTCCCACCCCAACCCTCAGGAAAATGCCCTCTCCCCTCACCCCCACCAGGAAGTCAGGGAGTGCCAGTGACTTCAGGGTGCATCCATTCCCACAGGCAGGGGAGGAGAGGCACAATTTCGGTCGCCCTGAGACTCCCACGGGCTTTCAACCTGGAGCAAAGAGCAGGGAAGGGGTCCCAATTCTGGAATATTCTCTTTTTATGGTATATGTCAGTCACTTACTATGTGTCAAACATTGTTCTAAGCGCTTTCCTGGAGGATAGTGGTCATAAAGTTGCTTGGACTGGAATGAGTGCTGTGCAGTGTTTCTATACCACACTCTTGCAAGTAGTGATTGTGTGTATGTGTGTGTGTGTGGGTGTGATGTACATAATTAGTTCATTTATTTACTCAAATTTCCAATACTAACCTGCAAAATGTGCCTGACTTTGCACATGTAATTGTGTGTGTGAGGCTGTTCTCCATTGGCCTAGTGAGAAGCATTATCATCTAGTGGAGAGAGCACAGTCCTGGGAGTCAGAAGGACCTGCGTTCTAATCCTGCCCAGTTGCTTGCTGTGTGATCTTGGGCATGTAACTTAACTTATCTGTGCCTCAGTTTCCTAAACTGTAAATTGTGAATTCAATAGCTGTTCTCCCTCCTACCTAGACTGTGAACCCCATGAGGGACAGTGACTTTGTCCAAACTAATTTACTTGTACCTACTCCAGTACTTAGAACAGTGTTTAACACATTAGTAAACACATAACAAATACCATTAAATAAAACAAACTTGGTTGTTGATTTATGCTGCCAGGTTTCCCTTTATTCCAAATCCTGGTAGATTCAAAATTTAGGGAACCAAAAAATTGATCTTGAAAGCAGTCAGATTGTTCAATGAAACAATAACTGTATTTAAAAATGTGTTTTCCAATCATTTAGATCAATATAGCCTTTTACATCCGATTCAAAAAGCGTAATTCTTGTAAGAGTCCTGTTTCTCTTATGCAAGAGACTATGAACAAACTAGATGGTTTATTAAAAATCTAGCTACAGTGTTCAATGGAATTCATGTAGACATTGTTTTACAAATTACAACATGATTTTCATTATATTTCATAATATATGAATATATATAAATGAATATTTTATGTATTTTATATTTTAAGTTTAAATTTGAATCAATAAATGTTAAATAAAATCTGTGAACATGTGATGAGACTCTATGCCTGGATTTCACAATGGATTTCATTTTTGGTTCCTTTTCCTGTCAGTCACAACCTGGTAAATACCTTTTATCTTTAGATGAAACATTTCATTTTTTTCTCAAAAGGTATTTCAGAGAGGAAAGTCCAAAAGTTCACTATTCTGCTTTTTCAGTTATGAGGATTTGAATTGTAGGTAATATGAATATAATTTTTAGGTTATGTTTCTTAGGTTGTGCTAAGATTTCAGAGCTTTATGAGCTGTTAGTGCTGTTTTCACTCATTTCTGGGAAAATAATTGGTTTTGAGGCAATACAGTCATTATTTTATGTTAGGTTGGCTGACACTGTGCTGTGGAGAGGGTCAGGCAGCTAGTTTTGGGGTGCTCAAACTGTATATATAGAGAAATACTAGAAGGAGCAGGAGGATGGGGAATGGAGGCAGTTAGTGACAGTAGCACACAAAGTAGAATTATGGGACTAAGCAGGTATAAGTAGCAGCGCAATAAGAACAGAACCCAAAAGGATGATGGGATCAATGAAATTATGAGCACACCAACAGAGGTACAAGAAGAATAGATAATCCCTTTGTCAGAAGGAAACGTATTGATGCTAGCAATATTGTAGGGTCAATTTAACCTCTCCCCATTCTCCAGGCAATCACATAGGAGTACTTCCCAAAGACAGGTCATACAAGGATGTTTACAAGGATCAAGCAGCCTTCTGACCAGGGAACACCCTGAAATTTGCAAATACATCTCGGGAATGCCAAAGACTATCCAGAGTGATGTCAGGGACAAGCAAGCTCACCTTCAGGATGGGACTGGGGAAAGGCCAGGGATGTTGGAAGGTGTCAAAGAAGATTTGGGGGCAAGAACTAGTGTGGACTAGTGGAAAGAACAAAAGTCTGCAATTCATAGGACCTGGGTTCTAATTCATTCATTCATTCAATCGTATTTATTGAGCACTTACTGTGTGCAGAGTACTGTACTAAGTGCTTGGAAATTGCAAGTTGGCAACATATAGAGACGTTCCCTACCCAACAGTGGGCTCACAGTCTAGAAGGGGGAGAAAGACAACAAAACAAAACATGTAGACAGGTCAAGTCAGCAGAACAAATAGAATTAAAGCTAAATGCAAATCATTAATAAAATAAATAGAATAGCAAATATGTCCAAGTAAAATAAATAGAGTAATAAATCTGTACAAACATATATACAGGTGCTGTGGGGAGGGGAAGGAGGTGGGGGGGATGGGGAGGAGGAGAGGAAAAAGGGAGCTCAGTCTGGGAAGGCCTCTTGGAGGAGGTGAGCTCTCAGTAGGGCTTTGAAGGAAGGAACAGAGCTAGCTTGGTAGATGTGTGGAGTGAGGGCATTCCAGGCCATGGGGAGGATGTGGGCCAGGGGTCGATGGTGGGACAGGCGAGAACGAGGTACAGTGAGGAGGTTAGTGGCAGAGGAGCAGAGGGTGCAGGCTGGGCTGTAGAAGGAGAGAAGGCGAGTAACATGTCCAGAGTGTTTCTGCACAAAGATGATCCGGGCAGCAGCGTGAAGTATAGACTGAAGTGGGGAGAGACAGGAGGATGGAAGATCAGAGAGGAGGCTGATACCATCTTCAACTAATGCTGCCTTTGTAATTGCCTGCCAGGTGTAAATCTGAATCTGATTAAATAGCTTCCAGCTATAAAACAACTATGTATTTAAGACCAGTGTTCACCTGGGACTCCAACTGCTTCATATCTTTCTCCTGATAATATTTTTATCATCTGGGCTCTGCTACATGTCTGCTGTGTGCCCTTGGAAAAGTCACTTCACTTCTCTGTGCCTCAGTTGCTCCATCTGTAAAATAGTGCCTAAATCCTATTCCCTCTTACTTAGAATGGGAGCCTCAGGTGGGACACGGACTGTGTGCAACCTGATTGACTTGTATCTACCCCAGTACTTAGAACAGAGCTTAGCACATAGCACATAACAAGTACCATAAGAAATAAAATAATCTTTGCTTTGTAGGCTGGAGTCCCGAATAAGAACCCAGGTCATCGGACTCCCAAGCCTAGGCTCCTTCCTCTAGGTCACACTGCTTCAAAATCACTAAGACACCTTATCTTCCACTTGGGTTTGTCCACAGAGGAACCCGTATCCTGAACTAGGGTCCCAGGCCTCTGGAAGGGGAAGGGCAACTCAAACCATAAGGGGAAAGCAGCTTGACTTAGTGGCAAGAGCACAGGTTTGGGTGTCAGAGATCTTGAGTTCTAATACCGACTCCACCACTTGTCTGCTACGTGACCTGGGGCAAGCCACTGAACTTCTCTGTGCCTCAGTTACCTCATCTTTAAAATGAGGATTAAACCTGTGAGCACCACGTGGAACAATCTGATTAGTTTGTATTTATCTCAGTGCTTAGAACGCTGCTTGGCACTTAGTAAGCACTTAACAAATACCATAATAATAATAATAATACTTATTATTATCTATTATTATCCCTTGGATATCAGACTGAAACCTTTTCGCCAGAGAGGGTGAAGGCACACCTGTTTTGGTCTGCTATCAAGAATTAAACATAAATGCACCGAAGTTTGCCTGAGGCTTAGTGGTTTGGATGAACAATCATTCATTTGAAAACCACTAATTCAGAAAGAGCATGTAAGGATTTGGTTAGTGAATGAAACAAATATAAATTGAAACTTATTTTCACTCATTCTAGTACAGGAAGATACATTCATTTCAATTTTACAACTCAGGAAAGGCAGAAAATAATCTTCACATATTAAATACGTCACCAAATTACATTGGTTCAACCTTCACAACATCGCTAAAATCTGCCCTTTCCTATCCATCCAAACAGTTTCCTTGATGATTCACACACTTATCATATCTGCTTTGACTACTGCATCTGCCTCCTTGCTGTGCTTGCCTCCTTTCTCTCCCTATTCCAGTCCATACTTCACTCTACTGCCTATATCATTTTTCTAAAATAATGTTCAGTCTACTTCTTCCCTTTCCTGAAGAACCTCCAGTGGTTTGCCACCCACCTTCAGTAAAACAGAAATTCCTTATCACCTTCTTTAAGGCACTCAATCAACTAGCCCCCTCCTACCTACCTTACTGATTTCTTACTCCAGCCCAACCGCACACTTTGCTCCTCGGGCACTAGCCTTCTCACTCCCTGTTTCACTGATCTCACCAACCATCACTTTCCCACATTATCCTTTGTGGTCTGGAACTCCCTCCCCCTCCATATACACCAGACCACCATTCTTCCCACTTCCAAGTCTTATTAGGGTCACATCTCCTCCAAAAAGCTTTCCCCAATTATGCCCTCCTGTCCCTAACTCCCTCTCCCTTCTGTGTCATCTATGCATTTGGATCTGGACCGTTTGGACATTTGGTATTTGTAGGAGGAAGATACTGAGGTGAGGTAGGAGAGGGTAAGGTGATTGAGTGCTTTAAGGCCAATGGTAAGGTGTTTCTGTTTGATATGGAGGTGAATGGGAAACAACTAGAGGTTCTTGAGGAATGGGGAAATGCCTGAAGATGCTTGAAGATACAATCTGGTATCAATATACACAACTAGTTCACAGGGAAATGCTTCCCCTCAAAAAGTTATGGACATCTTCAAAAGATTGTACTTTGCAGATGACTTTGCTCTATAGATATACACACAAGAAGGCAGGCAAATTATTATGAATCACTTTGCTCATTCAGTTCAGTCCTTTGGAACAAGAATTAAAATAAATCTGGATTTCATCTAGTCATTAAAAGAAGAAAATGTTGTAGTTTGCAGCTACACGTTCTGACTGCCTTCATGGTGGTACACTGAATGCTATAATTAATTTAGAGGGTAATCAATTGAGGTAATTGCTTTAAAACTGCTTTTTCTCCAAATTTATGGTAACAAATTTTATTTATAGAGAAGAAACTGAGACATCTATGACTTGGGAATCAATAAACTCATCAGCTGGTATTTGTTGATTTACTTGTGAGTTCCTGATCCGCCTATATATAATCTTGAAAAAAAAATCAATTTAAATGCATCATAAGCCATCTGTAAGTCCCAGTTTATGCAGTGTAATTGATATTAATCATTTATCATGTGTGTCTATTATGAAGGAAAAGATAAAACACTTCCTGAGTACAAGAACAGGAAATGCCTCTTAGAGTTACCGTTAAAAAATACATCTATTTCCCTAAAGTTATAAATGAAAGGATTAGATGGCACCTTGATGAAAATCAGCAGAGTCCTTTGCCCTTCTTCCTCAGATTAACATGTACCTACATGTTAATAGCATATTCCAAAAGGATTTTGTTTTCAAATATCTTCTCACCACATATTCTGATCTTCGAGTATTTTGTTTAGTTGAAAGATACTTCCAGTATCTGAAGCCCATGTCCCCACAACATAATGAAAAGCAAATCAAATAAATCTGAAGAGAAAAGAGATGCCAGCTAGTTTCCTTTAACACCAAGGCCTAAGAGAGAAAAAGGAGTTAGTACACACCTATTTCATCCTTACACAGTACACGAGTGCTAAATACTGGATTAACTCTATTTGATTATACCACAAACCTTTGCTAGTGGTCAAAAAACCAATACACTGAAAAAAAGTATTTAAGCAAGTTAAAAAGTTTTAATCTCAACCTCTTAGAAAATGAAAGTCTCCAAAGGAATTCTATAGCAACAACTCTGCCATCCTGGAGCAAGGAATTATTCCGGTAACACAAAATCAGTACAACTTCTGGATGGTGATTCTTCTGTTTGGCACATTTTTCAAAGATAAACCATATTTGAGGCAGATCATGAAAGTAACTGTTCCCTTTCTCAGATGAACTAAGTTTCAATTTTAGCATTGCTAGTGAAGAGGAGGCAGGGTGGGACTCACTCTGCAGCCATATCAGGAGTGGGCAGCCAGGTGTTCAGAGCAGTACATCCTGCATTTCCCAGGGGAGTCACTTCTCTTTTACATAGCCTTCCTCTCCTTCCCTCCCACCATCCCCCAGACTTCAGACTTACTAACCCCACCCCAAACTTCAACACCTCAGGGTTGGAAACAGAGTCTGGCTTCTGGTCCAGGCTGGGGAGGTACGAGGTGGTAAGTGTGACTCAGTTCAGATACCCTCTCAGTCGGATCCAAACCCCTTCCACCTCCTTCCACTTTTCTCCGTTTCTGCTTTTGCAATGAAAGGAGCAGGACAATGGTAACCAGAAGACCAGGGTAACAGAGTACCTGCTACCATGAGAAGCAAGATAACAGTTAATGCTGAATGTCCACTGTACTCACTGTCCCCCATTCAAAAACCACAGACGATTGGATCACTGACACAGGGTACTAAACCGATTCATCAGTGCATCAGCATTCTCTCTGAACTCCCATCCTCGTGTCTCTCCCCATTTAAATCCATGCTTCATGCTGCTGCCCGGATTGTCTTTGTCCAGAAATGCTCTGGGCATGTTACTCCCCTCCTCAAAAATCTCCAGTGGCTACCAATCAATCCGGGCATCAGGCAGAAACTCCTCACCCTGGGCTTCAAGGCTGTCCATCACCTCGCCCCCTCTTACCTCACCTCCCTTCTCTCCTTCTACAGCCCAGCCCGCACCCTCCACTCCTCTGCCACTAATCTCCTCACCGTGCCTCGTTCTCGCCTGTCCCACCATCGACCCCCGGCCCACGTCATCCCCCTGGCCTCGAATGCCCTCCCTCTGCCTATCCGCCATGCTAGCTCTCTTCCTCCCTTCAAGGCCCTACTGAGAGCTCACCTTCTCCAGGAGGCCTTCCCAGATTGAGCCACTTCCTTCCTCTCCCCCTCGTCCCCCTCTCCATCCCCCCACCTTACCTCCTTCCCTTCCCCACAGCACCTGTATATATGTATATATGTTTGTACATATTTATTACTCTATTTATTTATTTATTTATCTTACTTGTACATATCTATTCTATTTTATTTTGTTAGTATGTTTGGTTTTGTTCTCTGTCTCCCCCTTCTAGACTGTGAGCCGACTTTTGGGTAGGGACTGTCTCTATATGTTGCCGACTTGTACTTCCCAAGTGCTTAGTACAGTGCTCTGCACACAGTAAGCGCTCAATAAATACGATTGATCGATTGATTGAACTGATTGTGGTGACTACTGAACAGGCAGACTTGCTCACAGATTTGATCCTGCCTGGAAGAAACAATGAGAGGAGATGCCACGAGAGCCATATTGCATCAATCAATCAATCAATCATATTTATTGAGGGTTTATTGTGCACAGAACACTTGGGAGAATACAGTTCTAGAGAGTTGGTAGACAGAGGTTCCAGCCCTCTACAGTTTACACAGTAAGGGACTGTGCCCAACCTGATTTGCTTGTACCCACCCTAGCTCTTAGTGCAGTGCCTGGCACATAGTAAGCACTTAAAAAATACCACAATTATTATTATTATTATTTTATTGTTATGTCTGCACTCCCCAAAGTCACTCCTCCCCCTTCTCCAGCCCCCTGCTAACCCTCTCCACTTCTCTCCCATCCTTTCCAGCAGTATCTTCAGATGAGATCTCCTCCTTCCTCTCAAGTGCTACTCCATCCACCCGTGCTTCAGATCCCATTCCCTCTCATTTTATGAAATCTCTCAACCCTCATTTAACTTCTCTGGGCCTCCGTTTACCACATTTGTAAAATGGGGACTATGACTGTGAGACCATGTGGGACATGGACTGTGTCCAACCTAATTAGTTTGCATTTACCCCAGCACTTAGCAAAGTCCTGGCACATAGAAGCACTTAACAAATATCATAAAAAAAGACAAGACAAAGACCAGGAATTTTGCTCCCTTCACTCCAGTGAAATTGACTTCTCACAGGTTCTTGCAAATCCAATGGACTCTACTCCATCCTAATCCTCATCAGCCTCTCACCATCCTTCAGCACTGTGGACCAAGCTTTTTTTCTTGAAACGTTATCCATCTTAGATTCACTGACACTGTCTTTTGAAGGTCCATCATCTGAGTCCCACCCTCTGACAGTGGAAGTCACTCATGGTTCAGTTTTGGGTCCCCTTCTATTCTCCATCTACACCCATTCCTTTGGTGAACTTATTCAGTCCCATGAATTCAACTACCATTTCTATGAGGATGATTCTAAATTCTACATCTCCAGCCCTGATCTCTCTATATGTCCTCCAATCTTCAGGCCATCTCTATCTGGATGTCAGAACAGTGCCCAGCACTTAGAGCAGTGCTTCTCACATAGTAAGTGCTTAACCAATACCATTATTATTATTATTAATTATTATTATTATGTCCCACTGACACCTCAAACTTATGTCCCCCAAAAAGCTCCTCATTTTCCTACCCTGTTCACCTCTTGACCTTCACATGGCTGTAGACAACACCATTATTCTCCCTATCTCACAAACCCATCACCTTGACAATATCCATGACTCATCTCTCAGTCAACATACATATTCACTCTGTCACCAGATCCTGTCACTTCTACCTGCAGAACATAACTAAAATCCATGCTTTTCTCTCCATCCAAACTCTTTCCTCTATATTCTTTCCTCTATCCAAGCACTTGTCATATCCCTCCTTGACTACTCCTTCTGACTTCTTGTGCCACTTCTGTCTCCTGCCTCTGCCCATTCCAATCCATACTTCACTCTGCTCCCTGGAAAATTTTTCTAAAAAATATGTTCCTTCCACAACAACCCACTTCTCAAGAACATCCAGTGATTGCCCATCCTCCTCCACATCAAACAGAAACTACTTACCACTGTCTTTAAATAACTCAATTAATTTGCCACTTTCTACCTTAAATCACTTATTTCTTACTACAGTCCAGTCTGCAAACTTGCCTTTTGTAATGTCAACTTACTCAATGTACTTTGAAGTCATCTATGGCTCAGTGGAAAGAGCCCGGGCTTTGGAGTCAGAGGTCAAGGGTTCAAATCTCAGCTCCTCCAACTGTCAGCTGTGTGACTTTGGGCAAGTCACTTAACTTCTCTGTGCCTCAGTTACCTCATCTGTAAAATGGGGATTAAGACTGTGACCCCCCTGTGGGACAACCTGACCACCTTGTAACCTCCCCAGAGCTTAGAACAGTGCTTTGCACAGTAAGCGCTTTAATAAATGCCATTATTATTATTATTATTGTTTATTATTATTATTATTATTATTATTATTATTATTATTATTATTATTATTATTATCATCTATGTTTTCAAACCTCTTCCCTCTGACCTGGAACTTCCTCCCCCTCTGTATTGGAAACATCACGACTCTCCCCACCTTCAAAGGTCCTCAAAGAGCCCTTTCCCTATTAAGCCTATTTTTCTCCTATTCTCTCTTCCTTCTGGGTCTCCTATGAAATTGTATCTGTACCCTTAAGCCCTTGATATTCACCCCAACCTCAGCCTTTAAGCACTTATGTACATAACTGTAATTTACTGCCTCCAAACCCTGAGCTCTTTGTTGTATAGTATTCTCTGTTTCATTGTATTCTCCTAATCACCTAGAACAGTGGTCTGCACACCGTAAGCACTGAATAAAAATGATTAATTGACTGATAGATTGATGTAATTCATTCATTCATTCAATCGATCATATTTACTGAGCACTTACTGTGTGCAGAGCACTGTACTAAAGTGCTTGGGAAGTACAAGTTGGCAACATACAGAGACGGTCCCTACCCAACAGCGGGCTCATAGTCTAGAAGGGGGAGACAGACAACAAAACAAAACATATAAACCAAATAAAATAAATGGAATAAATATGTACAAGTAAAATAAATAGAGTAATAAATATGTACAAACATATATACATATATACAGGTGCTGTGGGGAGGGGAAGGAGGTAAGGAGGGGGATGGGAAGGGGGAGGACAGGGAGTGGAAGGAGGGGGCTCAGTCTGGGAAGGCCTCCTGGAGGAGGTAGTAATTCTCAGATCCATACTTTGTTCACTAGGCAAAATTGCCTTTTGCCTTCTATACATTTGGGCCCTGATCATTTTTAAGCAGTTTGGCTTTCCTAATAAATTCACCAAGATTCTTGGGCTCATCTAGAGCAATGTTAACAATTTGCCAGAGTTAATGGTGTTTTGCTGATCCTTTTTTCCTCACCAACGGAGCTAAATAGGATTGTATAGTTCCTAGTCCACATAACTAACCTTCGCTCTAAGAATTTAAAGATACAACAGTGGACCCAGAGGCAAATTGAGTTCTCTTTCAACTCAACAGGCTTTTTGCAATATCATGTATCTCTGAGTCAGTTATATAGTCACAGAGCTCTAAGATGAAGCATATGCTTGGGAAGCAAGCTTTAGAGTCAGGCGTTCAGTCAGTCCATTGTATTTTTTGAGTGCATACTGTATGCAGAGCACTGTACTAAGTGCTTGAGAGAGTACAATATAACAATATAACAGACACATTCCCTGCCCACAATGAGTCTAGAAGGGGAGACAGACATTAATAAAAATAAACGAAATACAGATATATAATAAATTACAGATATGTACCTAAGTGCTGTGGGGCTAGGTGGGGGCATGATTAAAGGGAGCAAAGTCAGGGTGACACAGAAGGGAATGGCAGAATTGGAGTAGGAGTGGAGCCTAGTGGATTTGTGGAGGATTATGGAAGGCCAATTTTCTATAGTCTACAGCTGCATTTGTTATCTTCTGAAAGCTGGTGTACTTGCTTGATTTCATAGGGTGCAAGACAACACTTTGACAAGCACTGGAGTCTTTAATCAATGCCACGTAGAGCTACCTGACACACACCTCAACAACACTCACAGTGTGAAAAGCAACATAGTTGACATGACAGATATTGCTGAGTTGTAGTGTGAAATTATTGTTGTAATCCAACTATCATGATTCTTATAAATGAAATCAATTGTAGGCTTATAGAGAACTGAGAAGTAGGAAAGTGGAGTGCTGAGTGGTGGCTATAGGGAGTGGGAGGGAATAAAAGAAGGAAGTGGCTCTGCCTCAGCAGAAAGCTATCATGATCAGTATATTTCACCTTACTCTTCATTTCTTTATCTGATTCTTCCTCAAGGTAATATGACTCAATGTTTTTAATCCATTATTATGATTATGATTCCCAGAGCAAAATAAGGAGGTAGACATTTCAGGATATTCACCCACATTTTAAGCCCATTTAAGTGATACCCATTCCTCTTTACTATAAGAACTGATGATTTGTTTTTTCTCTAGTTTGTGCTTTATGACAGAGATCTGGAAATTCAGAGAATTAAACTGTGTCCTGATGAGCAAGAATACTCTCTGACCATAAAAACAAAGTAAACCTAAACATATTGGTTTTAGACAAATGTTCTAATGAAGTATCTAACTAGAGAACGGTGGTTAATTGAACTAGGTATCACACTAATGTTACCCTTCCCCTCCCCAGGTTTGTCAGAGAAGTGAGTCCCACCTGGCCTCTAACCCAGAGCCCCAGACTTAGAGCTTTTGCTGCCTTGTGGCATCCCAGGGAGCTTCTAACACAGAGCCCTGCCCAAAGGCAAATGGTTTTTCCTAATTGTTCCTTCCCCTCCTGGCTCCAAACTGCCATCTGGGTTGAGCTCTGCTGAGCTGAGGGGAGAGAGATTCAAGCTGCCTTCTTCCCCAGCTGTCCAAGGTGGCCCCACAGCACAGAGAGGGGGCTTCTCCCACCTCCAGGCCTCACATGGCTCTAAGATGGTGAATCGGGCCACGAGGAGAAGATCAATGCACAGCCAGAGGCAGGACTAAGAGCAGTGAACAGAGGCCATTGGAGAACAGGGATGTCAACTGCATGCTCAACCTCTAATAAAGGCCTCAGAACCTGACGGACAGGGCATTTCATTCATTCAATCGTATTTATTGAGCGCTAACTGTGTGCAGAGCACTGTACTAAGCACTTGGGAAGTACAAGTTGGCAACATATAGAGATGGTCCCTACCCAACAGTGGGCTCACAGTCTAGAAGGGGGGGACAGACAATAAAACAAAACATGTGGACAGGTGTCAAGTCATCAGAACAAATAGACATAAAGCTGGATGCACCACCTTAACAAAATAAATAGAATAGTAAATATGTACAAGTAAAATAAATAGAGTAATAAATCTGTACAAACATATATACAGGTGCTGTGGGGAGGGGAACGAGGTGGGGTGGGGGGATGGGGAGGAGGCAAGGAAAAAGGCGGCTCAGTCTAGGAAGGCCTACAAAATACCCTCCCACCTCCAGGAATCTTTTTTTTTTT
This sequence comes from Tachyglossus aculeatus, assembly GCF_015852505.1. Lineage (NCBI taxonomy): Eukaryota > Metazoa > Chordata > Mammalia > Monotremata > Tachyglossidae > Tachyglossus > Tachyglossus aculeatus. Next base: position 113,591,386 of record NC_052067.1, read on the forward strand.
AAATGGTATTTGTCAAGCATGTACTGTGTACCAGGCACTGTACTAAGTGCTGGGGTAGAAACAAGCTAATCAGGTTGGACACAATTCATGTTTCACATGGGACTCACAATCATCATCATCATCATCAATCGTATTTATTGAGCGCTTACTGTGTGCAGAGCACTGTACTAAGCGCTTGGGAAGTACAAGTTGGCAACATATAAATTGGCACAAGTTGGCAATCTTAATCCTTGTTTTAGAGTTGAGGTAATAGAGGCGTGGAGACACGAAGTGACTTGCCCAAGGTCTCACATTTAGTAACTGTATCTGTTCCAAAATGTGTCTGGCACATTTTGTAGTTTTCATTCTAAGCACTGGGGTAGATGCAAGGTATCTTTAAGCAGGGTGGTCTAGTGGACAGAATGCAGGCATGGGAGACAGAAGGACCTGGGTTCTAATCCCAGCTCCGCCACTTGTCCGCTGCATGTGGGAGCCTCTTCGGAAAGGCCAAGTGCGGCCTGATGCAAAGGAAAGTTTGTGTTGAAGCTCTGCCCATGTAAGCGGCCCGTGCTCAATATGTAGTCCACTCATTCTGCGTACCGTTTTGTCCACTGTTTGCTCTGTGCCTAGACCAGGGGTCATGTCCTGAGCCCTCCCTGGAGGGAGTGGGATTAAAGGTGCCTGACTTGAGCAAGCTGTGGTGTTTGTCTTGCCTATGCTACAACTCACCGGGAGTGGTAGCAGCAAATATTGATAAATCAGCAGATGTGGTGAGCAAACAACAATTTAAATGAACAAAACGGTCCAGGTGACGATTGCTCTTGAAATTATTACCTTATGTCCACTGATCGTGTTCACTGAATAGGTGAAATTTTACTACATTTTCAACCACTGGAGAAGAGAGATGAAGGGGAAAATGTGTTTGCAGTAAAGACTTTGACGTTGCTCTCTCTTCCGGAACCATCCTGTTTCACTGGAACAGTCCCTTCTTGGGTGATTCTATTTTACACCCCAGACACTAACCCTCCACACAAGTTGTTACAGCAACCACAGCCTGTCTTGCAGAAGACCGGTCTTTCATGGAAAAGCTTAATTTACTGAAAAATTGCTATATCGCCCATTAGCTCCCATCCAATACTCTTTACACTAAGAGCTCAAAATTCAGGATATTTGATTTGTATCTCCTTCTAGGCAAATGGTGCCCAGTTTCCAAATGTTCTAGCTTTCTGTCCTGTTATCCATTCAGGGCTAAAAATTCACTAGGCAGATTTATCGATGGTTTATTCCAGTGCTATGCACTGTGGGAGCTCAATGAAAATGCGTTAATGAAAATGATGCTGATTGTGATGACAGATGATGATGATGTTGATGGTGATGATTTCAAGGTAGGTCACTGAAAATGTAAGCTGGAGCCAGTCATACCTTGTGAGAACTTGCCAAGATTAATTTTTTGACAAAACCATTGTTTGAATGCAGATATTCTCCTGCATCATGCAAGCAATTTAGACCTCGAACTTTCATGTCTTCAAAACAAACAAACTCTAGTATGATTAAATTAACATGTTATTATTGAAAAAATATGGCCTAGATAAGGCTTTGCTTTGAGGCTGATGCAGAGATTTCTTATTCATGTGTTCATTATGAGTGAACTTGACCATTGCAATAGTTCCTATAATAGCTTCCCTACCCATAGCACAATTTTTGATGATAGCACACTCATGCTTCAGTTGCTTAATTAAATCCCAGAGTATGAATGAGTCATTTTAACTTTCAACTTAGGAAGCTCCTCATGCCTAGGTCTAACACTATCTTATCTGTCCAAATTTTATGCTGTGAATCTTAGCCAAGGTACTAAAAGGCCTATGACTGTTCATTTTTAGATCAAAAGTATGGGCCTTTTTTGTGGCAATATTCATTTTCATTTCGTGTACTATGACTTTGCTTAATAATATATAATGCCATGCTCATGGGCTAGATGGTAAGAAGAGCTCCTTAACATGAAGAGCTATTCATTCCATTTTTAAACTGTTCCTGATATTCTTTATACATGCTTGTATATATAATTATATTCATATGCAATTCTATGCATAATGTACCATGTTATAGCTGTCTTTTTTGAAGGTGGTGCTATTGATGGTAAAAGCCTAACCATGTGTAAGTGTGACAGAGTAGATCAATGGATGACAAATATACCCTCCCTCATTGTTTGTATCCTAAGGATATATCTTGCTTCAACTTTTTCTGTGTCCTATTGCCTCTGCTGAGGATCTTTTCCATTCTCTTCTATGATCCTCCATCCCTTTTCACTGTGTGAGTCTGGGCTTTTGTTACTTAGACTGGGAGCTCCATGGGGGACAAAGTCTGTGTCCAACCTGTTAAGTTTGTAACTATACCAGTGCTTAGACCCAAACTTGATAAAAATTAGAGCTTAACAAATACAGTGAACAACAACAAGGAGGTTACAATCTAATGGTCTGGCTGAGTCTGAGGAGAGGATAAGATTTTTATGTGTCCTATAAAAATAGTGTCTAGGGCAGGAAGCATATTGTGGTGATCCCACAACAAGCTGCCTTACTAGTGACTGTTTGTGATCCCACGAACAACAAGGGAGAGACTTTGCGAAGGTACTGATGGGGCTTGATGTGACAGCGGGTGATTGCGGACCTGTGGGGGCAGGGCTTTCTCTCCCTTTTCTACCTGGTAATGACCAATCAATGACTACCATATAAAGCCCCAGCTGCAATGCCTAAGGCAGATAAAAGGTGGTCGCTTTAAATTAAAAAAGGGGCACCTAGAGTCAGCATGCAGAGAAGCAAGTATTCTGAGAGTAACAGCAAGAAGAAGTGTTGGCAGACTGGGCTCCTTTGACCACAGACTGGAATTGGACCCTTGGTGGAATGAAGTGAGTGAGTGTATGTGTGTGTCACTCTCTTGCACATTGGTAAAACTAAGTCAAAAGCTTTCCATAGTAACCTTAGTGATCAGAGGTGAGATTTGAGTTCTACTATGTGTCACTGAGGCTCCCCTGGTCCAGGAAGATCCTGGTTGCGATGAGCGGGGGGCTTGCAAAACACAAATGGTGATGGGGCTGGGTTTGTGGACCTTGGTCACTATGGTCTGGTATTAGTAGTGTCATGGCTTGCCAACTCTCTTGGTCAATTCTTCCCTCTCCTGTTCTCTTTCGCTTCCCTAATGGAGTTCTGGACTAGGGTGACTCAATGTTGGAATATTGTTATCTATCTGGAACCATTAACTTTGGGCATAGCAATACTGAGCATAGGGTTTTCCCTCTGAGAGGAGAAATCTACTAATGGCTTGAGCAGCTGCTTCTGATAGTACGGTGATTGCTAAAGAAGCCAGAGAAGCTGCAAATGATGCTATTAAGGTAGTTGAGTTTTGCCCAAAGCCTAAGTTGGGAAAAATCAGCCAGGTCAAGGTAAAAAACATTGTTATAAGGGAGTGTGACCCTGATTGTGTTAATGGGGACATCTGGTCTGATGAGCCGGATGAAGCTGACCCCATTTTAAGAGTAGCTCCAGTTGTGGTTACTAAAACCACAGGGAGGGTGCTCCTCCCCCCAGCCCCCTCTTCAGACCTCAAGGATTATACTGGGGTGGAATTAGCTGAATTAAGTCAGCGATTCCACAGGGGCATTGGAGAGCCCATACAAGAATGACTTCTCCAGATCTATGACCATGGTGCAGCTTTACTCACTGAAGAGGAAGCCAAGGGTGTAGATGATTTCGGCAGATTCAGGATCAAGGCCATGCGGACCTTTCATGCAAACCGAGGTTCCCTGTGGAACAGGATAATGGCAGCGCTAAAAAAAACCTACAAGGGCCCCAGGAAGGTCCCTTATATCTGTAGACCGTTAAAGGACTTAGATGAGGCACAACAGGGATTGTGCGCCCTGGGTTTAGTGTGGGCTATCTGGAGCTCACTTGCAATGTCTCATCCTATCCCAACTGGATTACTGCATCAGCCTCCTCTCTGATCTCCTATCCTCCTGTCTCTCCCCACTTCAGTCTATACTTCCCACTGCTGCCCGGATCATCTTTGTGCAGAAGCACTCTGGGCATGTTACTCCCCTCCTCAAAAATCTTCAGTGGCTACCAGTCAACTTATAACAAGCAAAAACTCTTCACTCTTGGCTTCAAGGCTCTCCATCACCTTGCCCCCTCCTACCTCACCTCCCTTCTCTCCTTCTACAGCCCAGCCCACACCCTCCGCTCCTCTGCTGCTAACCTCTTCACTGTACCTCGTTCTCCCCTGTCCCGCCGTCGGCCCCTGGCCCACATCCTCCCCCTGGCCTGGAATGCCCTCCCTCCACACATCCGCCAAGCTAGTTCTCTTCCTCTCTTCAAAGCCCTACTGAGAGCTCATCTCCTCCAGGAGGCCTTCCCAGACTGAGCCCCCTTTTTCCTCTCCTCCTCCCCATCCCTCCCACCCTACCTCCTTCCCCTCCCCACAGCACCTGTATATATGTTTGTACAGATGTATTACTCTATTTTACTTGTACATATTTACTATTCTATTTATTTTCTTAATGATGTGCATTTAACTTTATTTCTATTTTATGATGTCTTGACACCTGTCCACATGTTTTGTTTTGTTGTCTGTCTCCCCCTTCCAGACTGTGAGCCCATTGTTGGGTAGGGACCATCTGTATATGTTGCTGACTTGTACTTCCCAAGCACTTAGTACAGTGCTCTGCACACAGTAAGCGTTCAATAAATATGGTTGAATGAATGAATGAACCGGGGTGGAATTTGACCTAAAGCCTGAAGAAGTCCCTCTTAAGAAGGCAATGCTGAAGACCACAATTGAACTTGCCCCTGGCTCCTCTCTAAGCATCCTGGCAAATAGCTGGAAGGAGGCCACAATTTTCACTGTATTAGACTGTCTAGCTGAGATGGATGAAATGCAGCTCTAGCTCATGGCATGGGGAAGGACTTTTCCCCTCCTTCTGGCTGGGTCCAAACAGTAGCCATAGAGAAGGGAGGCAGACAGGGATGGGCACTTTCTGGCAGGCTGGCAGGACCCCAGCCAAGTGCAGGCCCCGAGCCATACCGCAACACGGTCTGGGTTCAATTCCTGGAATTTGGAATATGAAGGATAGATTGAGGGACTTCCCATGTCAATCCTGCAGAGGAATCCTCCGGACCCTAACACTGGAAGAGAGGCAAAAAGGGGGGAAAAAAAGGGGGGGAAAAAATCCAAGTGACAAGCAGCCAAGAGTTAGGGCACCCTCTCCTTCTGCTCCATGGGGGACCACGGGGAGGACTCCCAGACACTCATTCATTCAGTCTATTTATTGAGTGCTTACTGTGTGCAGAACACTGTACTAAGTGCTTGGGAAATACAAGTTGGCAACATATAGAGACGGTCGTTACCCAACAATGGGATCACAGTCTAGAAGCGGAAGACTGACAACAAAATAAAACATGTAGACAGGTGTCAAAACCATCAGAATAAATAGAATTATAGCTATATGCACATCATTAACAAAATAGAGTAGTAAATATGTACCAGTAAAATAGAATAATAAATCTGTACAAATATATACAAGTGTTGTGGGGAGGGGAAGGAGGTAGGGCGGAGGGGATGGGGAGGAGGAGAGGAAAAAGGAGGCTTAGTCTGGGAAGGCCTCCTGGAGGAAGTGAGCTCTCAGTAGGGCTTTGAAGGAAGAGAGCTAGCTTGGCGGATGTGTGGAGGGAGGGCATTCCAGGCCAGGGGTAGGATGTGGGCCGGGAGTCGACGGTGGAACAGGCGAGAACAAGGTACAGTGAGGAGGTTAGCGGCAGAGGAGCAGAGGGTGTGGGCTGGGCTGTAGAAGGAGAGAAGGGAGGTGAGGTAGGAGGGGGTGAGGTGATGGAGAGCCTTGAAGCCGAGAGTGAGGAGTTTTTGCTTGATTTGTAGGCTGACAGGCAACCACTGGAAATTTTTGAGGAGGGGAGTGACATGCCCAGAATGTTTCTGTGCAAAGATAATCCGGGCAGCAGAGTGAAGTATAGACTGAAGTGGGGAGAGATAGGAGGATGGGAGATCAGAGAGGAGGCTGATGCAGTAATCCAGTAGGAACAGGACGAGAGATTGAACCAGCAAGGTAGCGGTTTGTATGGAGAGGAAAGGGCGGATCTTGGTGATATTGTGGAGGTGAGACCGGCAGGGTTTGGTGACAGATTGGATGTGTGGGGTGAATGAGAGAGCAGAGTCGAGGATGACATCGAAGCTGCAGGCTTGTGAGACAGGGAGGCTGGTAATGCCATCTACTGAGTGCTCAAGATGAGGCCGATGGTCGCGAGTCAAACCCTGAGAATAGTTTTTCTCGAGGTTCTAGTCATGAAATGTATTGGCTTATCTGTACTAATGACTAAAAGTTTGAGTAGCAGGCACCCTGTCAGCCTGTCCGAACCAAACCTCATGCGCTGAAACTTGCTACCATCCTCGATGAAGAGGTCTCCTGATGATGACCTGAAACCAACTCCATTCAGTTTTCAGTACCAAAATAATTGTTTAAATGTTTAACTTGCTTGTATGTATATATAGAACAAGTGTGGTTAGATGTGATTGGAATGGTTTCAGAGAGTGCATTATGCATGGTGAAATTCCAAAAAAGGGAAAATTTGGGTAACTCCACAGTTCAGGAGTTATCACTTTAGGAGAAAAAAGGGAATGTGGGGGAGGCACCTCACTCAAGCAAATGAAAACTCCCCTTATTGTGAAATGTGGATCTCCTGATTGGAACTATTAGCTAAGGTGTGAAAATGTAAAAGAGGTAATTTAGGAGGAATCACAATTACTCCCTCTCCCACTTTGGCTGGAATGCCTGCATTGATGGCGCCTCTAATCTAACAAAGAGGTCTGTAAACAGGTTAGGAATCTTTACTGCCGGCCAGGTGAAGAACAGTTCGAGCAAAAAACCCCCCTGCTTTGAGAGATTAACCACTGAGTTAATGTGCTGTTGAAAATAAGTATGCCTATATGCCAATACAAAAATAGTTAATTGTACAAAAATATGGTTTTACAGGATAATGTTGCTGGGTTTGTAATCTATGGCTGAGATTATAACTCCCTAGAATTTAGCCCAGCAAGACACATTGGCTTGAAGACAGGACCCACTGGTCAGCCGCTTAGCAGAACAGCTGTCTTGAGTTCATCATGAAAGGAAAAGAAAAATTCCCACCAGAAGACCTGGTCCCGATAGGATTTGGGCACCAGTGTTAGTGTGGTGGTGATCCACAAACTATAAGAAAGTGCGTGGCTGCGGAAAGAAGTGTTATAATGGCTTTATTCATTCAGTCATATTTTAGTGGTCACTGTGCGCAGAGCACTGTACTAAGCGCTTAACATGTTTATGTTCATTGACAACTGTGGGTAATAGAAATAATTTGTGACTCTAATAGAATTGCATAAGTTGTTGTTTTGTGGGAGTGCAAGGACTCTCCTCATATCCTCCTATTGGTCTTACTGTTGCTCAGTCAAATGGGAGAGCCAAAGAAAAAGGAGGAAATGGAGAAAACCCTGCATCTGTTTTATTATACTATTAGTGTAGAAAAATCCCTATTGAAGGGATTGGTGATATTGATCACCACAAATGTGATAACATTTTCCCCTCGTACGAAGATCGTTTAGTTGTTGGGTTTACAGTGTAGCAAAGTCCCTATTGAAGGGACTGAGGGTGATAATGATCACCACTCACATGTGATATAGTTTATATAGTTGCTGGATCATTATATTACCGGTGTGAAGAATTCCTATTGAAGGATTGGTGATATCACCACTCATATGTGTACCTTAATGTAAATCCCCCCCACACACACACACACACATCAACTGTACCCCTGTATGAATGTAAATGAGTGAATGCTGTTAATCAGGATCGAGGGGTTGGATGTGGTGAGTCCACAGCAAGCTGCCTTACTAGTGACTGTTTGTGGTCCCACAAACAACAGTGGTGAAAGCTCTGATGGGCTTTACTTGAGGGCAGGTGATTGCGGGCCTGTGGGAGCAGATCAAGGAGGGAGTCGGGGCTTTTTCTCCCTATTCTACCCCATAAAGTCCCTGAATCAATCAATGACTGACATTTAGAGCCCCAGCTGCGACGCCTAAGGCAGATAAAAGGCGGTCGCTTTGAATCGAAAGAAGGGCACCTGGAGCCAGCACGCAGGGGTGGAGAAGCATGCGGAGATGCAAGAAGGAAGCACATTGAGAGCAGCAGACGGCAACAGCAGTTGGAAGCAGAAAGAAGCAGCACTGGCAGAAACGGGTCCTTTGACCACAGGCTGGTATTGGACCCTTGGGTGGTGGAGTAAGTGTGTCCATTCATTGTCGTATTTATTGAGCGCTTACTATGTGCAGAGCATTACTAGTCACTTGGAAGAAACAATTTGGCAACAGAGCTAATCTCTAGCCAATAATTCATTCATTCAATTGTATTTATTGAGCGCTTACTCTGTGCAGAGCATTACTAAGCGCCTGGAAAGTACAATTCGGCAACAGAGATAATCTCTATTCAACAATTCATTCATTCATTCATTCAATCGTATTCATTGAGCTCTTACTCCGTGCAGAGCCCTGTACTGAGCACTTGGGAAGTACAAGTCGGCAAAATATAGAGATGGACCCTACCCAACAACGGGCTCACAGTCTAGAAGGGGGAGATGGACATCAAAACATATAGACAGGTGTCAAAATCGTCAGAACAAATAGAATTAAAGCTATATGCACATCATTAACAAAATAGAATAATAAATATGTACAAGTAAAATAGAGTAATCTGTACAAATATATACAAGTGCTGTGGGGAGGGGAAAGAGGAAGGGTGGGGGGATGGGGAGGAGGAGAGGAAAAAAGGGCTCAGTCTGGTAAGACCTCCTGGAGGAGGTAGGCTCTCAGTAGGGCTTTGAAGGGAGGAAGGGAGCCAGCTTGGCAGATGCGCAGAGGGAGGGCATTTCAGGCCATGGGAAGGACGTGGGCCGGGGGTCAAGGGTGGGACAGGCGAGAACGAGGCACAGTGAGGTGGTTAACAGCGGAGGGTACGGGCTGGGCTGTAGAAAGAGAGAAGGGAGATGAGGTAGGAGGGGCAAGGTGATGGACAGCCTTGAAGCCGAGAGTGAGGAATTTTTTTACTTGATTCGTAGGTTGACAGGCAGCCACTGGAGATATTTGAGGAGGGGATTAACATGGCCAGAGCGTTTCTGCACAAAGATGATCCGGGCAGCAGTGAAGTGTAGACTGAAGTGGGGAGAGACAGGACGATGGGAGATCAGAGAGGAGGCTGATGCAGTAATCCAGTAGGGACAGGACAAGAGATTGAACCAGCAAGATAGCTGTTTGGAAGGAGAGGAAAGGACGGATCTTGGCGATGTTGTGGAGGTGAGGTTTTGGTGACAGATACAATGGGCTCACAGTCTAGAAGGGGGGAAACAGACAACAAAACAAGTAGAGAGGCATCAATAGCATCAAAATACATATATAGAATTACAGCTATATACACATCATCAGTAAAATAGAATAATAAATACATACAAATACACACAAGTGCTGTGGGGCAGGGCAGAGGAAGGCAGTAGGGGCGATGGGGAGGAGGAGCAGAGGAAAAAGAGGTCTGAGCCTAAGAAGGCCTCCTGGAGGAGGTGGGCTCTCAGTAGGGCTTTGAAGGGGAGGGAAGAGAGTATGTATGTGTCACTTCCTTGCACATTGGTAAAACTAAGTAAAAAAACTTTACACATTAACCTTAGTGATCAGAGGTGTGGTTTGATTTCTACTACTGAGGCTCCCCCAGTCCAGGAAAGTCCAGGTTGGTACTAACTAGGGGCTTGTGACACATACCACTTTTTTTCTAAGTATACTTCAAACATTCACTTATCTTCAAGATGGTGTGTTAAATCTGAATGATCATATTTCAGGCAAGGATTGAAAACACTAATTTGCTCAGCAATAATCTTCCTGAGGCCCTTTAAATTTAGTTTTAAAATTTATTATGGGAAGGTTTTTATTTATGTCCATATACTTCTACTCTACCATTTCCCTTACCTGTAATTTTATTTCAATGTCTGTCTTCCCCTCTGGACTATAATTTCCTTGTGGGCAGGGATCATATCTACCAATTCTATTTTACTGTACTCCCCAAATTCTTTGTACAGTGCTCTGAACACAGTAAGCATTCAGTAAACACCATTGATTGACTTACTGATTTAAAGCAGGAAGATAGGACAATTTCCTGAAATGTCCCTCTAAGCAGAATCCTAACTGAAAGCACAGACACAAGCAGAAAATTGACTGAAGATCAGAATGACATGCTGACCAATCAATCAACTGTAATCATTGAGTGCTTATTGCGTTCAGAGCACTCTGAGTCTAAGTGCAATATAACAGATTTGGTAGACTAACAGGCATCTGACCATACAAAATAAAGGCTTTAAAATAGACTAGAGGTCTCGAGATTATCCATCAAGCTCCAACAAAAGTGCTGGTACAAGGAATGAGGAAAATGAAACATTAGAATTCATCATTATGCATTTGAATTCACACAGCATTTTTATGCATCTGACACTACCAGTTGGTATCCCCTTTCCTATTCAATGAATGAAAATCAAAAGTGATAAGGAAAAGCATCAAAGGAAAGAGCAAGTCTTTGATATGACAGGTTTAATTAACTAACACAAATATTATAATTTATTAGCCAGCTTAATAACTTGACCTTCAATTGCTCCTCAGGGGATGCTACAAAAAAAGAGAAAGCTATTCCTTCTGAAGTGGCAGCCGATGAAGATAATAACGTCCTTCTAGGTCACAGAAAGAGCTTCCTAAACACTATCACAGTGAACTTTGACAGCGTTCTCATGAAGTTTAGCAAATGTACACTCTGTTTGAAAATAAGGCATTTGTTCAGTGGGGTGGAAGTGTTGTGAGGAATACAGAAAAAGATTAGGGTTCTAGGAACTAGACAGCCAGTATGGCAGAGAAAGGAAGGCATATAAGGGTAACTTTAGAGAAATAGGGAAACAATATAAATGCAGAAAGGGCAAGGTTTAAAGAAATATGGTGAAGAAAATGTGGGTTTACCTGATAATTAATCAACAGTCATATTTATTGAGGAATTACTGTGTGCACAGCATTCTACCAAGCACTTGGGAGAGTACAATGGAAAAGAGTTGTTAGATGCATTCCCTGTTTACAGTCCACAAAGGGGGAGACAGACATTAATATAAACATACTACAGACGTATTCATAAATCTGTGGGGCTGAGGGAAAGGTGAATAAAGGGTGCAAACACAAGTCCAAGGGTGACACAGAAAAGAGGGGGAGAAGAGGAAATGAGGGCCTAGGCAGGGAAGGCCTCTTGGAGGAGATGTGCCTTCATTAATCATCATCATCATCAATTGTATTTATTGAGCACTTACTATGTGCAGAGCACTGTACTAAGCGCTTGGGAAGTACAAATTGGCAACATATAGAGACAGTCCCTACCCAACAGTGGGCTCACAGTCTAAAAGGGGGAGACAGAGAACAAAACCAAACATACTAACAAAATAAAATAGAATAGATATGTACAAATAAAATAAATAGAGTAATAAATATGTACAAACATATATACAGGTGCTGTGGGGAAGGGAAGTAGGTAAGATGTGGGGGGATGGCAAGGGGGAGAGGAAGGAAGGGGCTCAGTCTGGGAAGGCCTCCTGGAGGGGAGGGCATGGTGGAGGTGGGGGTGTATAGAGTGAATGTCTGTCAGAGATGAACAGAAAGGGGGTTCCAGGCTGGAGGTAGGAGGTGAATGAGAAGTCAGATGCACGATAGACAAAATCGAGGTACAATCAATCAATCAATCATATCTATTGAGTGCTTACTGTGTGCAGAGCACTGTACTAAGCGCTTGGGAAGTACAAGTTGGCAACGTAAAGAGACAGTCCCTACCCAACAGTGGGCTCACAGTCTAAAAGGAGGAGACAGAGAACAAAACCAAACATGCTAACAAAATAAATAGAATAGATATGTACAAGTAAAATAAATAGAGTAATAAATATGTACAAACATATATACAGGTGCTGTGGGGAAGGGAAGGAGGTAAGATGGGGGGGATGGAGAGGGGAAGAGGAAGGAAGGGGCTGAGTAGGAAGGAAGGTACAGTGAGTAGGTTAGCCTTAGAGGGCCAAAGTGTGTGGGCTAGGTTATAGAAGGAAAGCAGTGAGATAAGGTAGGAGGGGACAAGGTGAATTAGTGCTTTAAAGTCTATGGTATGGCTTGTTCTGTTTGATTCAGGGTTGGATGGGCAACCATTGAAGGTTCTTGAAGAGTGGGGCAACATGGGCTGAATGGCTTTATAATAATAATAATGGTACTTGTTAAGTGCTCACTATGTGTCAGGCACTGTACTAAGCAGTGGGGTAGATACAAGCAAATAGGGCTGGACACAATCCGTGTCCCATGTGGGGCTCACAATCTCAATCCCCATTTTACAGATGAAATAACTGAGGCCCAGAGAAGTGACATGACTTGTCCAGGTCACATAGCAGACCTGCAGTACCAGAGCTGCGATTAGAACCCATGACCTTCTGACTCCCAGGACCATGTTCTATCCACTACTCCATGCTGGTTCTCATCCCATATTGCTTCTTTTATAGAAAAATGACCCAGGCAGCAGGGTGAAATATGGGCTGGAGTGGGATGAGAGGGGAAGCAGGGAGATCAGCAAGGAGGGTAGTGCAGTAATCAAGGCAGGATAGGATTAGTGCTTGAATTAATTTGGTAGTAGTTTGGATGGAGAGGAAAGGGCAGATTTTCACCATCGTTGTGAAGATTGAACTAACAATTTAGTGACAGATTATTTAATGTGTGTTCGAGAGAGAAGTGTCATGGATAACAATAAGATCCCGGGCTTGTGAAACAGGAAGGATGGTGGTGCTGCCAACAGTGAAAGTAAAGTAAAGAGGCTTTGATGGGAAGATAAGTAGTTCTATTTTGGACATGTTAAGTTTGAGATGTTTGGACAGATTTTCTGAAGGCAGGAGGAAAATAAAGCTGAAGAGGAGAGAAAACAGAGCTGAAGATGTTGACTTGGGAGTCGTCTGCATGGAGATGGTAGTTGAAGTCATAAGTGCGAAAGAGTTCTCCAAGGGAGTGAGTATAGAAGAGGATCCAGAAATGAGGCTTGAAGGACTACCACAGCTGAGGGGATGGGAGGCGGAGAAGGATCCCACAAAAGAGACTGAGGATAAGCTGCCAGAGGGCTAGGAGTAGAGCCAGGAGAGGACAGTATGTGAAGCTGAAGTTGAATAGTGTTTCTAGGAGAGGGGGTTGTTCAACAGTGTCAAAGGTATCTGGAAGGTTGAGGAGGATTATAATAGGGTAGAGGCCATTGTACTTGGCAAGAAGGAGATCATCGGTGACTTTTGAGAGGGTGGTTACAGTGGGATGAAGGGGACAGGAGCCAGATTGGAAGGGATCGAGGAGAGGAATTTGAGACAGCAAGTGTCAAACTCCCTCAAGGTGTTTGGAGAGAAATGGTAGGCAGGGAATGGGGCAGTAATTGGAGGGAACCATAAGGTCAAAGTAGGGTGTTTGCTTTTTTGTGTGTGTGCTTTTTTGTTTTTTTTTATAGGTTTGGGGAGATGAGATTGTTTGAAAGCAGTGGAAAGAAGCCATTGGAGGTGAAAAATTTAAGGTGACACTCAGGGAGGAATGAAGGAGGGGGCAAGCACTTTGATAAGGTGTGATGGTATGGGATTGGAGGCACAGGTGGAAGGGGTGAATTGAGAGAATGCAGGAGATCTCTAGAGATACTGCTGGGAAAGATGGGAGAGTTGAAGAAGGGGCAGGAAGAGAGAGGGACTGGAGAGGAGCAGGGGAGATATTAGGGAGATGATGCCTGGTGGTTTTAACTTTCTCTGAAAAGTAGATGGCCAAGTTATTAGAGGCTAGAAATAGGGTAGGCTGGGGAACAGGGGATTTGAGGAAGCAGTTAAACATCTATAACAGTTAGCAAGAGCAATAGGCATAGGTGTCAATAAGGATGGAGAAATATTTTTTCCAAGAAGAGGAGAGGACTGAGTTAAAAGTCGCAAGGATAAACTTGTAGTGGATGCCTGATAGTGCCAGCAGCACTCTGTGGCTCAAGCACAGGAGTGAAGGAATTGGGTTGTAGAAGTGATCAGGGACGTAGTTTAGTGCTATGAGATGGATGAAAGGATAGGGGAGCGAATGAGTTGAGTTCAGTAGAGAGGGTGGTGTTGAGGACGTCAATTTGGCCAACGAAGCAGGGTAGCATGGATATGGAGATAAAATGGGGCATGATAACTTGATAAAATTGGATGGGTTAGATTTTCTGGACAGGGGTGTCTGGGAGAGAAGGCAGGTGAGGAGGCTGTGGTGAGATGAAGGGATTTCAGAGTTTTTGTGATGGTAGAGATTGTACAGTGACTAGAGCTGTGAGATTGAGGGTGTGTCAAAGTTGGTGAGTGGGCTAAGTGGTGTGGAGCAGGAGCCAAACTGCTACCATGCTGACCCAAGCACATATCCTATCCCACCTTGACTAATGCTTCTGCCTCCTCCCTGACCTCCCAGCTTCCTGTCTCTCCCCACTCCAATCCATGCTTTACTCTGCTGCATTTATTAACAAAAATGTTCAATCCATGTCTCCCTACTCCTCAAGAACTTCCAATGGCTTCACGTCCACATAAAACAGAAACCCTTTACCATTGGCTTTAAAGCATTCAATCACCTTGACTCATTTTACTTCATCTTATCTCACCTCCCTAATCTCCCGCTAAAGCCCAGCCCACTCACTCCACTCCTCTAGTGCCAGCCTACTTGCTGTACTCCAATCTTGTCTATCCTGCCACTGACCCCTTTTCCACATCATCCCCCTAGCCTGGAGCTCTCCCTCCTCATCCATATACATTAGACCATCACTCTCTCCACCTTCAAAGCATTACTAAGTCACACCTCCAAGAGGACTTCCCCGATAAAGCCCTTTTTCCCCTTGTTTATGCTCCCTTCTGCATCAATCTGTGACCTTTGGACATTTGATGTTCACACCATTCCCAACCCCACAGCACTTAAGTACATATCTTTAAATCATATGTTAGAAATTACTTATTCATATTAGTCTGTCACTTCCTCGTGACTTTGAGCTCATGATGGACAAGGGATGTGTCTGTTAATTGTTTTATTGTACTCTCCCAAGTGCTCAGTACAGTGCTCTGCACGTACTGCTCAAAAATACGATTGATTATGAAGTGATAGAAAGCTGGCAGTGGAAAGGTCAATGGGAGCATCCATGTCGATATTGAAGACCCCAGTGATCATTCTTAGGATGGAGAGAGAGAAGGAATGTGTGAGAGGGATCAAAATGGTTCAAAAAGTTGGAGGTTGGGCCTGGCAGGTGGTAGATTACTATGACTAGTATCTGGAATGGGTGGTAGAGGTGGACTCTAGACTGTAAGCTCCTTGTGGGCAACCCTGTGGATTGTCTCTCTTTATTGCTGTATTGTACTTTCCAAGCACTTAGTACAGTGCTTGGCATACAATAAGTGCTCAATAAATACGATTGAATGAATGGATGATAATGATATGGGCTTCAAAGGAAGGGAAAAAGAGGGATAAGGGAGGTGGAATGGTTTGAAAGTGTCATTGGAGTGAGAGTTTGGGGGAATGGGAGAGGATGAGGTCCCCTCCAGTGAGAGCAGCAGAGGAGATGGTGTCATCTGGGAGAGCCAGGTTTCAGTAATGGCAAGGAGGAGCAGTTGGTGGGGAGGGGTTGGATGAAGGGGGAGCAGGCAGTGTACTGGCAAGAGAGGACATGAATGGGCTGATTGGAGGACGAGCATTAAGGGGGCATAGTGAAGTCAGGTACATTTAAGGTTTATAGGTGAGATCATCAACAGCAATTACTGCTTAATCTGATGTGATTAAATTGCTGAATTGTGAGTTGATGTAAAGGCAGATTTGTAAAAATCCAGGTTTTCCAGGCAGCCACATCTGTTCTGTGTTCTCCTCTGTGGATTCAGGCCAGGCTCCAGGAAGAGGAAAGGTGAAGGAATGGGCGCATTCCAGCTGCAGCAGTTCAGGAGCGAAATCTATATGTTGTAGTGGTTTCAATGTTCGATGACCTGGGATGGCTGAGGCAGCTCGGTGAAGAGATCACAGTGTCCTTGGGCAGCTCTTTGTCCTGGGAGAAGTTCGATGGGCTGGCTAAGGCAACTTGGCAAGGGGAAATCTGTCTTTGGTGTAATAGAGTATAAAATGTGGATATAATTTTAATAATTTTAGTATTTGCTAAGTACTTGGTTTCAAGCATAGTACTGGGAGTGATATAAGAAGCTCATCTATTTTACCTCTGATGAAGCACTGTAGTCCTGGAGGGGGAAGGTGTTTTGTGAAAAACTGGGAGACATTGCTCTAGACTGCAAGCTCATTATGGGGAGGGAACGTTTCTGCTAATTCTGTTGTATTGAACTCTCCCAAGAACTTAGTACAGTGCTCTGCACATAGTAGTGCTCAATAAGTACTCAATAAATATCCATAAATAAACAGTGTGGCCTAGTGGAGAAAGCACAGGCCTGGAAGTCAGATGGACCTGGGTTCTAATCCTGCTTCCGACACTTGTCTGCTCTGGGACCTTGGGTAAGTCACTACTGTAGACTGTAAGTTCATTCTCTAAACTGTAAGCTCGTTGTGGGCAGGAAATATATCTGTTTATTTTTATCCTGTACTCTCCTAAATGCCCTGCACACAGTAAGCAGGTACAGTGCTCTGCACACAGTAAGCACTCAATACGTATGACTGAATGATTAAATGTACTACTGGAGGAGGGACAAACAGCCAGTTAAGAGGTTAGTATCATAAAGCTGGAAGAAATGGAATAAATCCAAAATAGGATGTCAATTAATAAATATTGAAAGTACCATTTATTGAAATTAAAAGCATCATAAAGCAAGGGCTGGTGTATAAAACAAGAAAAGGGCAAAACAAAAAGAGGAGTTTCATAAATGTAACTATGAAGAAATATGTGTCTTCTAAAATAGGATAGCCCATTCCTGAATGAAAAATTAACTATAACTGTATGTGGGTAAATGTCAGAAATGGAAAAATAATCACTATTGGATGAAATCTCTTTCCTCAAAGATGTATTTACATTTTGTTGCATCTGACATCTTGCCAATAAAGTTTACAGAAAGTGAATTGAGATTGAGTGAACTCTGACTTGCCAAATCCAACAGCTCCTACTTCATCCTAATCCTCCTTGACCTCTCAGCTGCCTTTGACACTGTTGAACATCCCCTTCTCATCAACACATTATCCAACCTTGGCTTCACGGACTCCGTCCTCTCCTGGTTCTCCTCTTATCTCTTTGAACAGTCATTCTAAGTGTCCTTCGTGGGCTCCTCCTCCCCTTCCCATCCCCTAATTGTAGGGGTTCCTCAAGGGTCAGTTCTTGGTCCCCTTCTATTTTTCATCTACATTCACTCCCTTGGTGAACTCATTCAATCCCACAGCTTCAACTATCATCTCTACTTGGATGATACCCAAATCTATGTCTCCTCCCTTGTTCTCTCTCCCTCCCTCCAGGCTCACATCTCCTCCTGCCTTCAGGACATCTCTACTTGGATGTCCTCCTACCACCTAAAACTCAATATGTCAAAGACAGAGCTCCTTATCTTCCCTCCCAAACTCCTGTCATCTCCCTGTCTTTCCCATCACGGTTCCGTTCCTAGCTTGGGTAGCGGCTAGCGAGTGGAAGGCAATCTGCTACAAGTCAAAATTCACCTGTGCTGGGCAGTAGTGGCATGGGAGAGAGTTGAGGGTGGAGATTCAAGTATACTGTGTGGAAGGAGGCAATGGTAAACCACTTCCATATTTTTACCAAGAAAACTCTATGGATACACTACCAGAATGATTGGGGCATTCTGGGAGAGATGTGTTCATGGAATTGCTATATGTCAGAGATGACTTGATGGCATAAGACAAGACATCTGCAAGAACAGGAAAAGGTGAATTCAAGAACAAGTTTCCTTCAGCAGATAGCTACCATCACTCCTATAGATTTAAAAATAAATTGTCCCAATGTCTTTCATCAGATAGCTGTTATCACATCTGTAGATTGATAGAAACAGTTCCTATCTTCCTGCATCCTTTCGCTCTTTTTTAGTGACATCTGCTGTGATGTCACTTGAAAATTTGTATTACCTTTTTTTACCCGTTCACTTAATATGTGTAGCCTTGTAGATATATGTGTGCTTGGTCTTACCATTTGACTAATGTTCTCAAGGGCAAGGGCCCTTTTTATATTATGAAATGTACTACATGACTGTACTTTCAGTTCTTTGTAAATGTCAGATGATAGTGAAATGAATGCTGAGTGTAATTATGGGTTGAAAGGGGAGAGAAGAGTGGATTACAACTTGAACCCCAAATTTGAAACCTTGTCTAGATTTAATCTCTATTTTAACTCAATTTGAAGTGTTGTTTAATTCATGACTTGAAAAAAAAGTCTTAAGGTCCCTCTTTAAAAAAAGTCTGACTGTGTGAGCAAATCCCCCTCCCCACTTACTCTAAGTTCAAAACTGCATAGCTGTTCATATACATTTTTTCTTGAAATATGACAGCAATTGCATTAAGTGAAAACTCATAAATTTCCATACATTTATTCCAATTGGTCTTTCACATTAGCCTAATAAAAAGAAAAAAATTAGGCACTTTTAAGTTTTTACATTAATGTTTAGCAAATTTGCATAAATATAAGTAGAACTCTTGCCTGATTATTCAGACATTTTCCATAGTATGTTAATAATATACTGTACACATTGTATCTCTAGGGTTCTAGATTCAGATTTATATCTAATAGAACTTATCTAAAAAGGTTAACTTATAATTAGAGTAAAACAAAATGTCCCCAGAGATAAAAGCATTCTCCTTCTGTGAAACTCTCTTTAGGGATTAGGCATAGGAAGAAGAAAAAATGGATTAAGGCAGAAGCACAAATTTATTTTGTTGACAACAACTATTCCTCACAAATCAGTTTCACTACTAAGTACTAGCAGAAACAATAGTGAGAAATGCAATTTCTTAATGTTCTCTACTTAATAATAATAATGATGGCATTTAAGTGCTTACTATGTGCAAAGCACTGTTCTAAGCGCTGGGGGGGATACAAGGTGATCAGGTTGTCCCACGTGGGGCTCAGTCGTAATCCCCATTTTACAGATGAGGTAACTGAGGCTCAGAGAAGTTGTGACATGCCCAAGGTCACACAGCAGACATGGGATACGAACCCATGACCCTTGACTCCAAAGCCCGTGCTCTTTCCACTGAGCCACGCTGCTTCTCTTGAATCACATACAAGCAAATATGCATACACATGCAGTAACACAAACACATGATTGTCTCTTTATTTTAAGAAAGTACTAATGATTGTGAAATTGCTGAAAGGACAGTTGTCTGACTGACTATCCACATGGTGATCATAAAATGATAGTTCTTCTCCAGAGTGGTGTGTTTACTATGGCAGGATTTGCCCTTGGTTTCAAGACTATCTTTTTTCAAGGACAGAAAAACCTTTCCAGATGGCTCAATGCTCAACTGGTCTGTCAGTTTTGTTGATATCCCAATAGCCCCCTAATTCATCATATTGTTGGAGATCAATCAGTATTTATTGAGTGTTGTGCAGAGCACTGTACTAAGTGCTAGAGAGAGTGATGATGATGATGTCATTTAAGCGCTTACTATGTGCAAAGCACTGTTCTAAGCGCTCGGGTGGATACGAGGTGATCAGGTTGTCCCATGTGGGACTCACAGTCTTAATCCCCATTTTACAGATGAGGTAACTGAGGCCCAGAGAAGTGAAGTGACTTGCCCAAAGTCACACAGCTGACAAGTGGAAGACCTGGAGCTAGAACCCATGACGTCTGACTCCCAAGCCTGTGCTCTTTGCACTGAGGCACACTGCTTCTCATGACCCCTGCCCACAAGAAGTTTATAATCTAGTATAGTTAACCATAAAATTTACTATTTTGCAGGGCACTGTACTAAGCACTTGAGAGAGTACAATAGATTGGGCAGACATGATGTCTGCCCTCAAAGAGTTTACAGTCTAGCCAGAGAGACAGTTATTCAAATTATGCTAGGAGATGCAACCAAGTGTATAGATTTGTACATAAATGCCGTAGGAGGAGACTGCAGAGTGAGTACATAAGTGTTTAGGGGAAAAGGAGTCAAATATTTACAGTGTATGTCTGCTCTCCTTCCTGGCCACCTATCAGCTCACTAGACTATATTGTCAAATGATGTTAACACCATGACCAATCATTATTATCTGACTGAGTCTTCTATTACTAAAAGTATCACTTAAAATGCCAGGGATTTGAGAGCAATAATGTCCAAGAATATATGTCAATTCCTTTATCAATTAATATGTTACATTGTATTGAAAAACTCAATCCTTCGTAAGCATTAGTTTGGCATTATAAGAGGAATTTTTAAGGTTAGTATGGGGAGAATAATTTACATTTATACTTATTCCACCATAAACCCTGTATGTGTTAATGTGGTTAAGAAAACCAAAGCACACAGTTGGTATTAATAATAATGATATTTAAGTGCTTACTATGTGCCAAGCCCTATACTAAGTGCTGGGATATAAATAAGATAATCAAGTAGGGCACAGTTCCTGTTCCATAAGAGGGCACATTCTAAACGGGAGAGAGAACAGGTATCTAAACCTCATTTTACAGATAAGGAAATTGAGTTACAAAGGAATGAAGTGATTTGCCCAGGATCACACAGCAATGAAAGAGGTGGAGCAGGGATTAGAACACAAGTCTTCTGACTCTCTGGCTTATGTTCATTCCACTAGGCCATGCTGTGTGTATTAATTGTTATAATACAAAACTTCTGTGTCAGAGGACCAAATGCTTTTTATATTACTCTGGATAAATCGTATCACACTGAGGATATATTCTGAAGTTTCACCAAAACCAAGCAGCCTACTGTAAGGATTTTCAGCCAACTGAATAATTTATCCTCAGTATTGTACTGCACCTTTGATGAGATAGGTAGTATGATAGTAAACCTTTTTCTTTGCAGTGATAGGTGGTCCAATTTAATGTGAAGCTTCCAAAGGGAAAACATCATGCAGTTTGTAGTTGAATCTTGGAAGTGGTTTCTGTCACAGAACATCACAAGGTACTTTCAAGCATGCTAAATGGATTGTGATGATGATTCTTTCTGACAAAGGCAGAATTTAGAAAGGTTCTAGTTGAATCGTTCTCTCTGTGCTGGGAAATTAAAGACACTTCCTTATACAACTACAGTTCTACAAAAGGGCTAACACTATCATTGAATTTCAAACCTTTTAAAGTTTTAAAGGACAAACTCTTCCCTTGAGCTAATTTTGGTGAAAGTAGGAATAGGCGTGCATATGTATGTCTGAGCATGCGTGTGTGTATGTGTGTGTGATATATCAAAATATGAAATTTTACCTTAATTAATTTGAACAGATTTAAAACATTCTCTATGATTTTTTCTCCCTTTTTTTGAATTCTGAAATGGTTAATAGAATGCTTAAAAATCCAAGGTCTTTTTATATAAATCAGGACTCCAGAAGTTTAGAGCACAGAACATATTATGTTTATAAATATTGTCATCTGCAAATCATCATGTTTGTGTGCTCAAAGCATGAGGAAGTTCATAAGGGAAAAAAAAACTGCAATATTTTTGTATGAGCAACCTCTTCATAGAATTCTGATGTGTTTGGATGTTAAAAATCTACTCATCTGGCAGCTCTCCAAAGATCTGGGGTAGAAGATAGTCTGGCCAGGTCACATTAGGAATTACCCAGAACAAGACTCCATCAAATGAGTAGTCTTTCTAAAGATTTTATTTTTAAATCTGCTTTTATTCTACAGGATTTCTAACTTTTTTGAACTCTAAAAAAATTTTCATTTGGATGGCAATTATTTTGGAAGGGGTGAAAAAGTATATACATGCATAATATCAATAGAGATTAATTATCTAAGAATGTTATATGGCTATTCTTTGACAGAGAAGCATTGAGACCAATATAACCGTAATCCAGTTTATATAGTCAGGTTATAAAAATGTGCACATCTTCCTTACCAGTCAGCTATATGAAAGATTATAATACTTGGTTGAACATCAGGGAATAAAAGAGTGTCTGCTCTGAATGGAAGAGTTCCTATATGTAAAGGAAGGTTTTTGAAAGGGAGGCTGACACTACAGAGAGCAGCAGTGAGCAGGTCTAATGAAGGGAAATATGGCTGCAGGGTGACACAAACTGTAGAGGTAGCTAGTCAGACAGGTACAAGGCCTAAAAA
Organism: Tachyglossus aculeatus; assembly: GCF_015852505.1. NCBI lineage: Eukaryota > Metazoa > Chordata > Mammalia > Monotremata > Tachyglossidae > Tachyglossus > Tachyglossus aculeatus. The sequence goes on from NC_052067.1 coordinate 113,613,702, forward strand.
TTGATAGAGGAAAAAGTAATATCTCCTTACTTTAGTATTAGAACCCACTACCTAATCAACCTTCAATTAATCAGTCAACTGTACTGTTTGAGCATTTACCGGGTGCAAAACACTGTATTAAGAGCTTGGGAGAATACAATACAACAAAGTTGGTAGACACATTCCATCCTCACAAGGAGCTCCCACTCTGGAGTTGGAGACAGACATTATAATAAACTACAAACATGAACATAAGAACTTTGTGGTTGAGGGTGGGATGAATGTCAAGTGCTTACCGGCTACATATGCAAGTGAATAGGCAAAACAGAAGGGAGAGGGGATAGGGAAATGAGGGTTGAATAGGGAAGATCTCTTGGAGGGGATATGATTTTAATAAGGCTTCAGAAAAGAAGTGAAAGGAGATAGGAAAGAAAAAGGTGAGGAACTTGAAAAGAAGATGGTTGACTAGTGAGAAATAAAGAGGAGAGGGAAGGAAAGAAAAACTGGAAACAGCAATCAGAAGCAGTAACAAGACATTGTTGATGAAAATGTATAGTGCACCTTTTCTGTTCCTTGCCATTCTGGTGAATATTGCTGCTCGACTTTAATGAAGGTCAGAAATATATGTGCTGGAAGCAGCAATAAACATTAATTGACAAAAGGAGTACTAGGAAATTACTGCATGTAAAATTCCCAAGTGTACAAACTAAAACCTCGTGGTAAGCTTGTACTTTGTACATTTACCCTTCACAGTTTTTAGTCTTCATATTTAGCCTCTTCACTGCTCCCCCTGCCTCCAGCCTAGTCCCTTTTCATCGATATTTCACTTTGCAGTCCAAATCATCTTCCTTTAAATATGCAGCTCACATCTCTCTCTTGAAAAACATCCAAAGGCTACCCATTTCTCTCTACATAAAGCAAGTCTTACATCATAAATCCCTTGAAAACCAGGGAACATTTCAAATTCCCATCTATGACTTCTATCCCAGAACTGAGAACAAGGTTCTGCACACAGTAGGGCCTAATAAATACTACTACCTTTGAAAAACTCCTTATGATTGGCTTCAAGACTATACATCAGCTTTCTCCTTCTTACTTGCTACTCCCCAAGCCATGACCTACACTTCCCGAGCAAACCTTTTAGAGTCCTTGGCTCAAGCTCCTCTCACCTCCAGCCCCTAGTCATGCCTTCTCCCATCCTGGAACTCCCTCCCTTTCAAATATACGAGCCCGCTGTTGGGTAGGGACTGTCTCTATATATTACCAACTTGTACTTCCCAAGTGCTTAGTACAGTGCTCTGCACACAGTAAGCGCTCAATAAATACGATTGAATGAATATACCAGATCAGAGCTCTTCTGAAATTCCACCTTCACCAGTAAGCATTCTTAGTTATTTTTCTTCTTCCAAGGTCTTATACTCCTGATTATTTTTATACTCAGAGCACTTAAGTAAGCACAGCCATCTATACCACTTATGTACACACTGATTTGATTATTTATTAGCCAAAAGACAATTACTCTCCCCCTTCAAAGCCTTATTGAATGCACATCGCCTCCAAGAACCTTCCCTGTCTAAGTAAGCCCTCCTTTCCTCTTCTCCCACTCCCTTCAGTATCTCCTGACTTGGTCCCTTTATTCATCTGTGCTACCAGCACTTAAGTATATAACTATAATTTATGTATTTATATTAATGTCTGTCTCCCCCTCTAGGCTATAAGCTCACTGTGGGCAGGGAATGTGTCTGTTTTATTGTTATACTGTACCCTCCTAAGTGCTTAGGACAATGTTCTGCCCACAGTAAGCATTCAATAAATATGACTGACTGACTGACTTGCTTACTCATGCATTTACTTATCTATCTTTCCACTCCCCTTTTCCTCCTACTTGTAAATCATTTTTTGTCTGTTTCCCTGGTTAGATTACAAGCATTCTGAAGGTGGGGAAAAAAGGTAATTTAGTTCTATTAACTCTCCATACTGAGACTTCAAACAGCAACATCCCCAACACCTCCAAACTCAAATTCAAACCTATGTAACTCTACCACAGACATTCTGAACTTTACTGGCCTAAGTGAGCTGCATGACTGGCCATCTCCAGCTCCACCCATACGAAGCTATTAGGTCTCACACAATATTATGACATCACTGAAGAATAGGAATAGTAAGGGAATGAAACAGCCCTCATCTCATACATGGAGAAAATTCTATATAGTTGGACAGAGCACTGTAATGAATATCTCAAAACTCCACCAGAGAATTTCCTCAATTTATGACATAGTGAGGAAATGATTCATGACCTCAAAGATGACACCCTAGTCTTTAATTTCAAGAAGGGATAGGGGAGAACTGACTATGAGAATCTACAGAAGGGTCTCCCTGGTTTCTGTTGCATGCATGATTCTAGTCAGAGTGCCACCTGAGGAAAGCAGCTAGGAGTCAGAGGAGTTGGTATCTACTACTGGCATGCTTTTTGACTTTGGATAAGGCACTTACCTTCTCAGTACCTCACTTCCCTCCTCTGTAAAGTTGGACATTTATTAAGCATTTACTATGTGCAAAGCACTGTTCTAAGCACTGGGGAGGTTACAAGGTGATCAGGTTGTCCCATGTGGGGCTCACAGTCTTAATCCCCAACACAGTGCTTGGAACACAGTAAGCATTTAACAAATGCCACAGATTTTCCCCTTTGACTATGAACCTCATGTGGGACAGGAACTGTGCCTACTCCGTACAGTATTTACCAGAGTGCATCTACAATTCTTTGGCACAAAATAAGTGCTTAACAAACACTATTGTTATTACCATTATTTTTTTTAGTAGTTCACTGTGGTAGATCTTCCTGATGTCCAGGAATTGGTAGAAGGGATGTGCTCCTTAAGCAAAGATTTCTCAACACTGGAATGTCAAAACACAACCTGGAAAACAGAGTCAGGACTTTTATGGGAAAACAGTAATGCAGTAAAGATTGATTCTTAAATGAAAACAATGTGTCAGGGACTGTTGGTCACAAACATGGTTTTTCAGCCATAGTGACACACGTGGTTAGGATTTCATTGTCAGTATCATTACTTTGAAAATGAAGGTCATTTGTGTGTGTGTGTGTGTGTGTGTGTGTGTGTGTGTGTGTGTGTGTGTATTCTCTCAAGTATTTATTGTGGTGTCCTGCTTATAAGAGGCATTAAATTAATATGTCTTATTGACCGACTGATTGGCTTATGGATTACAAGTATATTTCCTAAGTACGTGAAGGCTTCCAATGGTAGTTCTGAAATTATATAGTGGTTCCTCTGATTTCATACCCAGAAAATTGGTAGACTCTATAACCTAGTTTAGGATCATTGAAAATACTACCCATTGGGAGATTTCAAAGGAAATCATGCTTCACTAATGTGCTTAAGATTTCTTTGAAGAATTCAATAAGCATTTGAATAGAGGTAAACAAGTAACATGATATATTTGTATTTTGATAAGGTATCTAATAAGGTTTTTTTTTTACGCAGACTTTAAAAAAAATCAATTATTGGATTATGGATTAAACTGGCCAAGGGCAGATTTTCTGGGTGGAAAAGAACAGTTTGTGGGATTCCTTAGAAACAGATACTAAATGCTCTTGGTTTCCATTTTTATGAAAGATGGAATAAGTAGAGAAGACTGCAAAGTCATTTGCAGGTATTAAACTAAATAAATCAAAAAATACCATAGTGATAAGAAAAATTACAGAAGGATTTTATAAAACTAATGAATGAGTATAAAGTGGCATGCAGTATGCAGCATGGCATAATGGAAAGAGTACAGGCCTGGGGGTCAGAAGGTCATAAGAATAATAATAATAACAATAATAATGGTATTTAAGTGCTTACCATGTGCCAAGCACTGTTTGAAGTGCTGGGGTAGATACAATGTAATCATGTTGTCCCACGTGAGGCTCCCAGTCTTAATCCCCATTTTACAGATGAGGAACTGAGGCACAGAGAAATTGAGTGACTTGCCCAAGGTCACACAGCAGATAATTGGCAGAGCTGGGATTTTCTGACTCCCAGTTCCATGCTGTATCCACTACGACATGCTGCCTAATTGTCAACAATTGCTTGATGGAAAAAAACAACTACATGATGGTGGATACTGAGTCAGGAAAGAATGTCAGGAAAGGTCTTGAGTCATTGCTGGCTTTGTCTCTAACATGTGAAAAGCATGGATCAGATGTTGGCCATCATTGGAAGGACATGGAAAACCAAGCAACAAGGATAGAATAGTAAATCTCCAGAAGTCTGTTTTGTAGATAGAGTGCTAACAAATCAGAACAAGTTCAATACTGAATCATTGGAAATGAATTCTGCTTTAAAGATTTCAACAATGCTTAAAATACTTCAAAAACCTAGGCTGGGCTTCATGAAGGTTAGAGTATGTTGTCACTATCCCTGAGAACATTTAGGTATTTGTCCCCTGACCTGTGGGATATGTATGCTGGACCAGAGTCCTGACCTCACTGTACAAACTAAGATCCTTCCTCTGTTGTGTTGTTATGTTTGTTGTTCATATGACCTGTCTCTCCACTTTTTTACTTCTTTACTTCACAATCCCCTAGAAGTTTCTGCTCAAAAATTGCATTTTTTTCTTTATTACAGTGCATGTGGCTCAGTGGAAAGAGTACAGGCTTGGGAGTGGGTTCTAATCTTGGCTCTGCCACTTGTCAGCTGTGTGACTTCGGGCAAGTCACTTAACTTCTCTGAGCCTCCGTTCCCTCATCTATAAAATGGGGATTAAGTGTGAGCCCCACGCGGGACAACCTGATCACCTTGTTTCCCCCCTAGCACTTAGATCAGTGCTTTGCACATAGTAAGTGCTTAACAAATGGCATCATTAGTTATTATTATTATTATTATTATATGCTATATTAGTCTCATTTATCTGCTGAGAATTCAGGTTGCCCAAAGTCTTACTTCAAACCTTTCCTTTCTTCCTTGCTTTCAGCTCACTATTCTTCACTTTAGCTAAATTATGTATTTATACATTTCTAGAAGGAAATGCCTTCAGGTTCACATCATAGTGATATGACCCAGAATTCCACTAATCCATAGAAGCTCTGCCCTTGGGAATTTACAGCCAAAGAGGTTTGAAATCTTTGAAATTTGCCCACCACTAGAGGAAGGTACTGCAATACTGTAACATAATTCACCTGCCATTAAGACTTCCTTAAGTCTAGAGTCCTTTAAAATGGTAAAGTTAAAGGATGAGAGTCTTAATGAAGTGATAATAAGGATTAAAATACTCCTTTGGAAAATCATGCTTGGTTCTCATTTCCTCCTGTCTTTGTTAGGGGAAGAACAGCAATTAGGAGCAGATAACTAAGTTTTTGTTCTTGGATTTTAGGCATATAGTTTGCTAACAAAGTGCTAATGAGAACATAATGTTAGACAGCAAGTGCATTGGAATGGCACACAGATAAGTATATTTCTGCCTTGCTCCTACTACAGCAGAAATTATTCCACTCTGAAGAGTAAAAGAGCTAAATCTTTTTCAAGGAAAATACCTCAGGAAGGGGAAAAGAAGGAAGCAGGAGAGTTAATGAGGAGATCCTAGGCTTTAAAACTATCATTGCTATTTCATGACTTGACTTAATTCATTTGAAGACATTATCTTTTCTCAAGTTGTCTCCTTGTTTTGTTTGTCTCCCCCTTCTAGACTGTGAGCCCATTGTTGGGTAGGGACTGTCTCTATAGGTTGCCGATTTGTACTTCCCAAGCACTTAGTACAGTGCTCTGCACATAGTAAGCGCTCAATAAATATGATTGAATGAATGAATGAAAGTTACATAGTGTGGAGATGTTGGACTAAGGTTCTATCCAAAACAACTTTTTTGGAAGCTTCATCTTCCACCCTCACACTGCTTCTCCCCTGTCTTGAAAGATTTTAAACTCCTAAGGGAAGGTCTGAATCTTTTGCTTATGTTACTCAATCAATCAATGTCACTGTACTAACGTGCTTGGAAAAGTACAATACAGTAGAGTTGGAAAGGCATGCTCACTAACTATGAGGAGCTTGTAGCTACAGTGTGCTTTACATCCAGTAGGCTCTCAATTACGGCCGTTGATTGATGTTCAAAAATGTTGCCTCTCAACAGCAATGTACAGGGGTTCCTATAAGAAAAACTCTCCCACAAAAGGGAAAAAAGCCCATCTGTCACCCTGATATAATTACCAATTCAAGAACAGGGATGATATACTGTTGATGATATGCTTAGAGAAGCAGCGTGGCTCAGTGGAAAAAGCATGGACTTTGGAGTCAGAGGTCATGGGTTCAAATCCCTGCTCCGCCAATTATCAGCTGCGTGACCTTGGGCAAGTCATTTAACTTCTCTGTGCCTCAGTTACCTCATCTGTAAAATGGGGATTAAGACTGTGAGCCCTCCGTGGGACAATCTGATCATCTTGTACCTCCCCACCACTTAGAACAGTGCTTTGCATATAGTAAGTGCTTAATAAATGCCATTATTATTATTATTATATACTAAGGGGTCCACAACAGTGCAGTTTACTGGCTCACTTTTACAGGGATCAAAGGATTCTGGCCCACAGAGCAAAGACCATTGCTCCCTGCACCCATTTTATACCGTCCAAAACTTCTTGTGCCACCCAAGTCCAGCCCTGAAAGTGGATCTCCTCACCTCTGATGTCAATCTGGGTGGTCCAAGGCATTCCTGAGGTGTGTCTGGTTGGAAGTCTGTTCAGCTCTTGCAAATGGATCATGGGTGAGTCAGCTAATATGATTTTCATGAGGTGATTGGGGAATGTTTCCATGCCTCTTCACAGCTTTCCTGGTGATGATGGGTTTATCTATGTTCCCTTGTAATTGCCTCAATCCCATCCTCTTTTTCTGTTCTATTTGCTATTGAATGGCTCCTGGTACCTATCTTTTGTATTATTGCCAGGAACTGCAATTGTGTTATTTTCAGGAACCCCAGCCTCTGCTCCTTCCAGTATTCCCCATACACAGAGTTTGAGTACCCCAACAACAACTTTGACCTCAATGCTTAGCCTCTGTAACAAAAAGTACTATTGATTGTGCCTCTTTCCAGCTAATTTTTGGGGGCTGTAAACAAAATTGAGATTAGAGAGGTTAGCCCAGGTTCAAAATAAATTTTAGTGTAAACACAGTATTTTTACCCGTGCTTGCAGGATTCCATCTTTCAGCTGATGTAGTGGATGTTGCAAGAGCAAAAAACACTCTGGGCCCAGTTGATGAGGGGATGAAGATAACAATAATAATGATGGCATTTGTTAAGTGCTTACTATGTGCCAAGCACTGTTCTAAGTACTGGGGTAGATACGAGGTCATCAGGTTGTCCCAGTGGGGCTAACAGTCTTCAGTCCCATTTTACAGATGAGGGAACAGAGGCACAGAGACTTGCCCAAAGTCACACAGCTAGGTGGCAGAGGAGGGATTAGAACCCATGACCTCTGGCTCCCAAGCCTGTGCTCTTTCCACGAAGCCACGCTGCTTCTCAGTTGTGAAGATGGCACTGCTGATGGGCTTCCAGCCAAATCCTCCAGAATGTACTGGCTGTCATGTGCCACACTGCAACCTTTCCCAGTTAAAACAACCACTGATGCAAAGATTTTCCACGACTTTAATTCTCATCCACATAAAATGATATAGAACCCTGGCCAGAATAGACTAAAAATTCCTTCAATTATGCATTTTCCTGACATTTGTGTGATAGACTCTGAAAATATTTTCATGGTTGCCTGCATCACTGTTGTCTGCCTTGGGGGATGAAAACCTGGTACTAGTTTGCAAAGAGCTGCCAAAACTGGGCTGGGCTTAGACTAAAAAACAAAAACATGACCCAGTTTCCAATGGGATCCGGGCCTTGAAGCGCTGGCTATACATTATCTTTAGTCCAGATATGTTTAGAACCAGCACTTTATCACTGGGTGCCAGGAGGAAGAAGGCAGAAAATCACTGGCACATATTAATGAAGGAATCAGAGCCTGAGGTTCTCAGCCCTAAATCCTGGGTGAAATCATTCAATCATTATCAGTGGGATTTATGGAGCATTCACTGTTTGCAGAGCACTAAGCACTTGGAAGAAAATAGCCCCAAGAGTCACGTTAGGAACACCTGACACCTGTTAGCTTCTCCTGGGCCCTAAAGCCTTCCAGTTCTTTCCTTCCAAAGGCAGACAGATTTTAAGGTTGCCTCCTAACCTCCAGTCCTGTACTCTTTTTGTTAGGCCATCCTGCTTCACTTCACCTGAATTTTGTTCTTGATTTGGTATGACTGACTGAAAGCTAGGTGGTGGATAGAGATTGAAAGACAGTGGCTTCGTATTGAGTTCTGTTTTATGGAAGGACTCTTTTTACAGACCTCTTCTCCATGTTTGTTTACAATTGTTTTCAATTTCCAAATCCCTTTTCATGAAGTGCACTCAATCAATCAATGGTATTTATTGAGTGCTTACTTTGTGCAGAGCATGCTCCCTTCTGACAGCAAGCCATGATTTTAGAGTTCATTATTTGTAAGTAAACATGAATGATGAAAAACCATTGGCGGTCATGCTCATCTTTGAGTTAGAGACCATCTCCAATTTACCATTCAATGAACGTAGTTCCCTATAAGAAAGTGTCTTCAAGTGTCCGTAGTATGATACCATTATAGAAAGAGAACAAAAGGAATACCTCAGAAATAGTCTAGAATTCCTGGAAAACACCCTGTACTCCTTACTTTACTCACCTGTTGGTTAATGTAGGTGATTCCTAAGTCAATATTGACAGAACACTGCAAAGCACTTAACTTCTCTGGACCTCAGTTTTCTCAAATGTAAAACTTGGATTCAGTGTTTGTTCTTCCTCTCTCTTAGACTGTAAGTTCCATGTGTGACAGGGATTGTGTCCTACCTGATTATCTAGTACCTACCTCAGTGCTAGAACAATGCTTGGCATATGGTATGCATTTCAATCAATCAATTATATTTACTATGTCCAAAGCAGGTTTTAAGCACTTGGGAGTGTACACTATAATAGAGTTGGTAGACACATTACTTTCCCACAGTGAGTTTACAGTCTAAAGGGGAGAGACAGACATTAATGTAAATAAATAATGAATATGTATGTAAGTGCTTTGATGCTGAGGGAGGGATGAATAAAGCCTGCAAATCCAAGTAAAAAGGCCAAACAGAAGGCAGTAGGTGAAGAGGAAATGAGTAAGGCTTTGAAGATGGAGAGTGATAGTCTGTTTTATAGGAAGAGGGAGGGCAATCCAGGCCAGAGGCAGGATGTGCTCGAGTGTTCAGGGGTGGAGCTTGTCCTCTAAACTGTAGGCTCACTGTGGGCAGGGAATGTATCTACCATTCCATAGGTAGACATACCATAAAGTGTTTTCCAGGAATGTACTCTTCCAAAAGCTTAGTACAGTGATCTGCACACAGTTAACACTCAATAAATACCATTGATTGGTAAATAATAATAATAATGATTATTATTATTATTATACTCATTTATTACACCCTTACTATGTGCCATGCACCTTTCTAAGCACTGGGGAAGATATAAGGTAATCCGGTTGTACCACGTGGGGCTCACAGTCTTAGTCCCCATTTTACAGATGAGGTAACTGAGGCCCAGTGAAGTTAAGTGGCTTGCCCAAGGTCACACAGCAGACAAGTGGCAGAACCAGGATTAGAACCCATGTCCTCTGGCTCCCAAGCTCGTGGTCTTTCCACTAAGCCATGCTACTTTTCTATTGAGATAGTTGAGACTGAGGTACAGGCTGGCCTTAGAGTGAGCGAAGTGAGCAGGCTGGGTTGTACTAGCAAATCAGGGAGGTAAGATAGGAAGGGGTGAGGTGATTGACTGCTTTAAAGCCTATGATAAGGAGCTTCTGTTTGATTTGGAGGTGCATGGGCAACCACTGTAGGTTCTTGATGAGTGGGGAAACGTGACTGAGTGGTTTTATGGAAAAATGATCCAGGCAGCATGGTGAAGTATGGACTTGAGTGGAGAGATGCAGGAGAGAAGGAGGTCCGAAAGGAGGCTGACATGGCAATCAAAGTGAGACAAGGTGAAGGCTTGGATTAATTATGGTAGAGGTTTGGATGGAGATGAAAGGAAGGATTTTAGTGATGTTATAAAAGTTGAACTGACAGTGATGACAGATTGAATATGTAGGTTAGATGATAGAGATGAGTAGAGGATAACACCAAGGTTATGGGTTTGTGTGACAGGTAGAATGGTGGTGTTATCAATGGGAGGACAGGGTTTAGGTGGGAAGAAAGCATTTAACATATACCGCTATAATTATCAGTGTTATGTCATTATCAGTATTATTATTATTGCCATGTTATCACTTTGAAAGGAAGGTGTCAAAGGCAGGTCAGGATGCATACTGAAAATATGGTCAGCAAAAGATTCACTCATGTATAATGCATAATTTTATTAAAAAGAAAAGAAGTGATATATGTTATGAATATTTGCTAGGAGAGCAAAGAAGAAAACTGTTCACATTCTTGGCTAGAGTTTGAGAAACGGGGTAATAACTCAGATGAGAAATCATCCACTCTTAACTGTAGTCTGCCTGCTGACAGAAAGAAACCAAATTTGTTGGACTGAAACCAGGATTGAAAAGCCTGAAATTGTAAATGCTTGCTAACAGAGAACGAGCCAAACATAAGGTAGATTCTACATTTTTTTCTCATTTCCCTTCACGGAATGAAGCATTGAAACTTAGTTCATCTGGTTGTATATAACTGTTCCCACATCTGAAGAACAGCGTTGCTTTTGTGCGATTCAATAACATGGTACTATGAGAAGCAACATGGCCCAGTCAATGAGCTGGCCAGAGGGCCTGGGTTCTAGTTCCAACTCCACTACCTGCATGCTGGGTGACCTTGGGTAGGTCACTTCACTTCTCTGTGCTTTAGTTTATTCACCTCTAAAATGGGCCTTCAATACCTGTTCTCCCTCCTACTTAGGTGGTGAGCCCCACGTGGAACAGTGACTGTATCTGACTTGATTAAGACATATCTTCCCCCAAAATCAGAACATTGCTTGCCACAGAGTAAGCCCTTAACAAATACAAAAAAAAAAAAATAAAATTATACTCTTCCAAATGGCTAGTGCAGTGCTCTGCACATAGGAGGTACTCAGGAAACACAATTGATTAAATTGATTTCAGTGCAGCATGTTGGTCTGTTAAACACTCAGATTACACGAAAAGTCATCTAAGGCTTGCTTTTTCTGCAACTCTAAAATATTTTTTGTTTCCTTATTTTCAGTTGCCCAATTTCAGCTCACCGTACATGTTCCTGTCATCCAATCTCCTCACATGTCCCATCCAGCAGAACAAAAACAGAACCTGCTGTGTGACCTTGGTCAAGTCAGTTTACTTCTCTATGCCTCAGTAACCATATCTGTAAAGTGGGTATTAAGACTGAGAGCTCTATGTTTGACAGGGACTGTGTCCCATCCAATTATCTTTTATCTACCCTAGTGCTTAGTATAGTGCCTGGCACATAGTGAGCACTTAACAAATGCCATTTAAAAAATATAGAAATGAGGAAAGCTGCAATGCTAAGAAACAGACTTCATTTAAGAACTGGTTTGATATCCTTATCTGGATTCTCCCTCTTCTTCCAACACAAACTGGGGATGCAATTGTCTTTCTTTTCATTTCTGTATATGTGGGAAAGAAAGGAGAAACTGAATGAAAGAATTACAATGGAAAAACCAGATTTCTTTGGAAAGAAACTTCACTCCTAGGTGAATCATTCAATGGTATTTATTGAGTAACTTACTGTGTGCAAAACTCTGTAGTAATTGCTTGGTAGAGTATAGTAATACAAAGTTGGTAGACATGATCCCTGCTTTCAAGGATCTTATAATCCTGGATAATTTGTAGAATATGTGTATTATGAATCAGTGTCTTTAAGTGTTAAATAACTACGATTGATTTCTACTGATAAAATTATGCAATATGGATCTGGAAATGCAGGCCTGGATGCATAAATTGCAGAAAATGCAGCTACACACATTTACCTTATAATTTCCCTATGAATGATGTCAGTCAATAAATCATGTTTATTGAGCGCTTACTGTGTGCAGACCACCGTACTAAGCATTTGGTAATAATAATAATAATCATAAAAATGATGCCATTTGTTAAGTGCTTACTATGTGCCAAGACTGTTCTAAGCGCTGGGGTAGATACAAGATAATCAGGTTGTCCCACGTGGGGCTCACAGTCTTCAATCCCCATTTTACAGGTGAGGGAACTGAGGCACAGAGAAGTTAAGTGATTTTTCCCAAGGTCTCACAGCAGACAAATGGTGGAGCTGGGATTAGAACCCATGTCCTCTGACTCCCAAACCCCTGCTCTTTCCTCTAAGCCATGTTGCTTCCCAGAGTACAACATTACAGAGCTGGCCGATATGTTCCCTGACCACGTGTTTACAATCTAGAGGGGGAAGAGTTCAAGGAGAGTATTTCAAGGAATTATTTTTTCGGCATCCAAACCAAATGCTGTTTTTTTCCAGGTGGTGGTCTCTATTTAAAAAAAAAATGCTGATTTATCATCACAATCCTGGTTCAATGCAATGATATTTCAGACCAGCCAGTGGGAAACAATGGGGAAAGGAGTTGCTTCCTCAAGCAGTGACTCTGCCAAGTTTTGGATGCTATGAGGAAAATATGAAAATAGTCAAGTCCTATGTGGGACAAATGCTAGGACCTATCTTTAAGACCAAGCAATGCAGCAAATGTGCCAAAGTTTTGTCAGTCTTTTCAGCAAAATACACATACATGGATAGGAACTTAGCATCAGAAGTACCATCATTGAAACTGCAGGACAGATACATGCATGCTTACGTAAGGAACAGGAATATCAGTAATGCCAACTGCCTATTGTTACCTCAGCAGGAAGTTGTGTGATTAGCCTAGCAATCCAAAACCATTGATGTCAGCTCAACAAAATTGTTTTAAATATTGCTTTGCTAAGGTCTCCACTTCAACAAGCTCTTGAGAAGTAACTGAAAGGACAGGTTCTGGATGAACATTTAGGTGCATCAGAGTCAGTAATATGTTGCTGGAGGTCCAGTCACAGAGAGGGAGATAAATATTTATCTAGAACCTATCATGAAAATGTGCACGGAAGTCTTCATGAGAATCACAGTGGAAATGAAAAGTGTGATCCTGTGGTAAGTGGGCAGAAAACCTAAATTCATTCATTCATTCAATCGTATTTATTGAGCACTTACTGTGTGCAGAGCACTGTGAAGCTCTTGGGAAGTACAAATCAGCAACATATACAGTCCCTACCCAACAACGGTCTCACAATCTAGAAGGGGAAGAGAGACAACAAAACAAGTAGAGAGGTGTCAGTACCATCTGAATAAATAGAATTATAGCTATATACACATCATTAATAAAATAGAGTAATATTGTACAAATATACACGTGCTGTGGGGTAGGGGAAGGGGCTAGGGCAGAGGAAGGGGGCGGTGGAGGGGAGGAGGAGTAGAGGAAAAGGGGGGTTCAGTCTGGGAAGGCCTCCTGGAGGAGGTGAGCTCTCAGTAGGGTTTTGAAGGGAGGAAGAGAGCTAGCTTGGCAGATGTGTAGAGGGAGGGCATTCCAGGCCAGAGGTAGGCCGTGGACCAGGGGTCAACGGCTGGAGGGGCGAGAACAAGGCACAGTGAGGAGGTTAATGGTAGAGGAGCAGAGTGTGTGAGCTGAGCTGTAGAAGGAGAGAAGGGAGGTGAGGTAGGAGGGGGCAAGGTGATGGAGGGTTTTGAAGCTGAGAGTGAGGAGTTTGTGCTTCATTTGAAGGTTGATTAGGCAACAAGTGGAGAATTTTGAGGAGGGGAGTGACGTGCCCAGAGTGTTTCTGTACAAAGATAATCCGGGCAGCAGAGTGAAGTATAGACTGAAGTGGGGAGAGACAGGAGGATGGGAGGTCAGAGAGGAGGCAGATGTGGTAATCCAGTCGGGATAGGATGACAGATTGAACCAGCAAGGTAGTGGTTTGGATGGAGAGGAAAGGGCGGATCTTGGCGATGTTGTGGAGGTGAGACTGACAGGTTTTGGTGATGGATTGGATGTGTGGGATGAATGAGAGAACAGAGTCAAGGATGACACCAAGGTTGCGGGCTTGTGAGATGGGAAGGATGGTAGTGCCATCCACAGTGACAGGAAAATCAGGGACATGACGGGGTTTGGGAGGGAAGATAAGGAGCTCAGTCTTGGAGTAAATACCAGGGTCACTGTGGGCAAATAACAAGCAAATGGAAAAGTTCTGCAATTGGGAAATTTTCAGAATTCCATCAGTCAAACTTTATAGATTTATGGTATTTGATCAATATTTGATCAAGCGCTTAGTACAGTGCTCTGCACACAGTAAGCTCTCAATAAATACGATTGATGATATACAAAAGAGAATACCATGAAAACTGCAGTATCTAGTTTCTTTCATTATACGTTTTCTGTAAAGAAAGAACACTAACATTTTCTTCTCTCATGATCTAATTGTTCAGGCATATACTCTTATTATTTGTAGGAAAGACAGAACATATTAAATTAAGAACACTTTATCTGATACCCCAAGCAACGGATGTCTCTAGAGATGCAAATTAACGATATACTGAAGTTTATTACAACAATGATTTCCTCTTGAACATTTTATTTTCAGCATAATTTCATGCACCCACAGAAGGAGTAAGTCGCTGTTCACAAAAGATTCAGTGGGTTCGGAGCTAAAATTATCTGCCTGTTAATTAATTCCTACTATGGAAATCAGGAGAAATTTTGATAGCCCCAAATTAAAGTGGAATGAATGCTCAAATCCCCAAACAATATTATAGAATCCTATATCCTTCTCAGAAGCACTTTCCTCCAGTCCATGAAATTGGCTATTTCTTAAATTAATTTTTCAGTAGTGAGTTGATTGCCATGTGAGGCAGACCTGGCATCCAAGGGCCCATCCCTAGTGGAGGGTGTGGCATGTAGATGCAGCAGGCACACAGATGTTCAATTGAGCAAAACTGACACCAGCATAACACCTGAATGATAAAAAGCGTTTCAGTTTTTGCCACACCTCTTATGTCTTTTCCCTTCCTCACTCGCCATTTCTGATTTGGGTAACCTCAGTTCAGTTTGTAGTGTGCAACAGGCATGCAGGAGAGAGAGGGAAGATCATGATTCTCAGAATCCCCAGCTTGTATGCAGCATTCCCAGCTTGTAGACGGACCTGCACACATTAAAGGCTTAATATGTATGTTATCTATTAGTCCCGTTCACAAAATAATATTAATAATGATGATAATGTATAATGATAATAATAATGTTATTTGTTAAGCACGTCTTATACGCAAAACACTGTAGTAACCACTGGGGTAGATAAAAGATAGTCAGGTTGGACATAGTACCTGTCCAATATGGGGCACATAGTCTAAGGGGGAGATAGAACATATATTAAACCCCCATTTTTCAGGTGACCTTGACTTTCCCAAGGTCACACAGCACACAAGTAGCAGACCTGATATTAGAACCCAGGTTCCCTCACTCCAGTGCCATGCCCTTTCCACTATGCCACACTGCTTCTCACCTGTTTGTTTTGTTGTCCGTCTTCCCCTTCTAGACTGTGAGCCAGCTGTTGGGTAGAGACCACCTCTGTTGCCGATTTGTACTTCCCAAGCACTTAGTAAAGTGCTCTGCACACAGTAAGTGCTCAATGAATATGACTGAATGAATGAATGAACCCAAATGAGCATTTTCAAAGTTAGTCCCAGGTGGAATTAGGCCAATACACTATTTCCCCTTTGCACTTCATTTGCATTGTAAGTGAAACTGTGAACAGACATTGAGCAAATGGTACAATTTATTAAATATTTATATTTTTCAAACTTCTGGGCAGTTTATTTGTCTACACTTAATAGTACTGTGCTCTAACAGCTATGTGTCTTAGAGAATCATCAAGTACTGTACTTGGTGTTTTTCTTAGAATGGACCTTATATGACAGTCCGAAATAATTGTCATGGGGAATAAATGAGCACATGCTTGAAAGGTGGCAATTTCAAAACATGGGAACTGATGCATCCTTTCATGAGAGTTAACTTCACTCTTCTTCCCAATTGTTGACATCTATGATTTGGAGAGCCCTGTTTTAATACCAGTGGCTGTAATTATGCAGTAAAATTGAAGGAAAAACTGAGAATCAAGATCAGTTTGAGGGTGGGGCAGGGCCCAGGCACACATCTGGAACAGAATGTCCACTCTGTGTAGTGTGCCGGCATCATCACAATGGGAAGCTAGGGTGACTGTGGAGATGGAGGTGTTGGGAGGGAAACTGATGATGGCACTTCAGTGGGGCTCCAAATATGGAGTACAGCTTGCCCTAACCAGTTGGCCTGACTGCTGGAACTGCTGCTCCCAGTTCACCTGCCACTTGATCACCACCCGGAGAACATTTGCTGTAGAATGACAGGACAACTGGTTCCAGAGGCTTCAGCAGCGAAGGTAAGTGATTGGTGTTGGGGATAGACGATCAATCATACTTACTGAATGCTTACTGTGTGCAGAGCATTGTATTAAGTGCTTGAGAGAATACAATATAACAGAATCGGTAGATGTGTTCCCTGTCCGCAAGAACCTTGCAGTCCAGTAAATCAAAGCTAACCATATCAGAATAATAAACTCCTTGTCTCTAGAGAAAAGATCAACCATTCTGACAATTCAAAGAACAGATACCCCAGTTGGCTGGCAGAAATCCAGATAGAAGGATGTATCCCCCAAAAACCAAGTTAAAATATGTGGCTTTTTTAAAAAAGAAATCTACCTTCTATTTTCATTTGGGCATTGTTAGATCTACTATACTCATGCACAAGGAGGTTGGGAGCCTTATGGAAAGTCCTGAACCCACATGGGGAGCTTCTAACCAATCAATGTGCTTCCCCGAGAATGAGTAAAAGGGTCTCATTGTGGGCAGGGAATTGTTCTGTTGTATTCTCCCAGGCACTTAGTACAATCCTCTGCACACAGTAAGTGCTCAATAAATGTGATTGAATGAATATTCCTCTCTTGTTATCCCCTGGATGGCAATTATTTAAGTGAGGTTCCTTAGATAGTTGGACTCCATCATTTACAACAAGAATTCCATACTGGAACCCAAATGGTCAAAACTGGCTCTATATCAATCAATCAATCGTATTTATTGAGCTCTTACTGTGTGCAGAGCACTGTACTAAGCGCTTGGGAAGTACAAGTTGGCAACATACAGAGACAGTCCCTATCCAACAGTGGGCTCTATATCCTGATCATACTGAGTAGGTAATGGCCAAATATTCCCTAGGCAGTGAGCCAGTTCATTTGACTTTTAGTGTGTCCATTTCATTCTTGCTTTAGCATCTTCACTTGTTCCGTATACAAATGTTATAGGGTAACAGTGGTGGTGGTGGGGGTGGTCAACAATTCTCATTCATTTGAAAACTATTGAATATTTGGCTCGACCCATGCAGACACAGCTTTAGGTATTTTTTGAAGCTACATTGTCTTCTAAACCAGTAGGTTACTATATACTGCAAAGAAATACTAATTTTCTAAATGATGCTCTAGAGGCTAAAATGGTTAATGCAGCCTGAAAACGTACATAGGTACTCAGAGGAGTAATTTCCACATGGGAGTACTCCAACTCTAAGTATCATTAGGTTTAGTATATCTTTCAATACCCTAGCCTCACCTGACAAGTTCAAAGAAAGGGGATTTTTTTGACTCGAATATTTTCAACCCAAGAGCACTGCATTACTGCAATTCTATGGGGATTATTCCCTGTAATGCTTTACCAGCTGCTTAAATAAAATAGAAAAAAACAAAAAGATTTGAAAGCAATTGCAAAAGACAGTCTTGTAATTTGAGAAGTGTGGATAATTCACACAATGGATTTTAACGCCTCTGAGCTGTTTCAATCCGTCATGTCAGATCATATTTAGGGAGCTCTAATCTTTGGATTACGGGCTCAGTAAATGATACCAATTCCTATCCATTGTGTCATTGGGAGTTGGCACGTTTAAAAATTACTGCACTTACCTAAGCAATGTGCCAATCATTTTACGCACTATGAGAAAGTTTTTACCTTTATTTTTGAAAGCCTTACTAAAAAAAATAAAAATCAACTTAAAACTATAGGGAGATACAGAGAAAATGAGCTTGTTATGGGCAACGTTTTTGGCTAATTCTGTTATATTGTGCTCTCCCAAGTGCTTACTACAGTGCTCTGCACTCAATACCCACCACAGCTTGATTAATTAATGTAGAAA
This sequence comes from Tachyglossus aculeatus, assembly GCF_015852505.1. NCBI lineage: Eukaryota > Metazoa > Chordata > Mammalia > Monotremata > Tachyglossidae > Tachyglossus > Tachyglossus aculeatus. The sequence goes on from NC_052067.1 coordinate 113,631,980, forward strand.
TATTGATCTAATCCCACCAAGACCCTCAGTATTTCTCTAAAGTTGATCCCAGCGTTCACGTTCTCCCCTTCAGTAGCAGGAGCTTCACTTCTCCAGAGTCCAGTTTGCTGGACTTGGAAACTTCAGGTATCCTCTCCAATCCTTCCCAGAGCCCTGTATTCATCCATGACCCATAGTGCGAGCTCTCCCCATGTTCTACTTTCCTAAGCACACCAGCTCATTTCTCTTCACCTCAAGATGGCCAAGGTTCTCCTCCTTCTTCCCAACTGCCCCTCTTCTTCCTTCCCAATCCTTTTCTCTGATTGGTTAGGCTTACAATTCAGGGAAGGGCACCAAAAAATGATTCCCCAGCTATCTCAAGTGTGGAGGGCAGTGGGAACTGGTTACCACAGTTCTTTACAGAGGGACAGACTATTCTGCAGAGAAGAAGAAGTAAATATTCCAAGTCAGTGGTCAGGGCTTTGAAATAGGGATAGGACCCAAACAGAGAAAACTGATACAAGTTTTGAAATTAAATGGTACAATGATGACCCAAGTGCAGCCAGCTAATGTTCATCACCTGTCTACATGTTTTGTTTAGTTGTCTATCATCCCGTCTAGACTGTGAGCCCATTGTTGGGAAGAGACTGTATATGTTGCCAACTTGTACTTCCCAAGCACTTAGTACAGTGCTCTGCACACAGTAAGTGCTCAATAAATACGATTGAATGAATGAATCAGGCAGAAACTTCTCACCCTCGGCTATAAGGCTCTCCATCACCTTGCCCCCTCCTACCTCACCTCCCTTCTCTCCTTCTACAGCCCACCCCTCACCCTCCGCTCCTCTGCCGCTTAACTCCTCACAGTGCCTCGTTCTCGCCTGTCCCGCCATAGACCGCCGGCTCACGTCATGCCCTGGGCCTGGAATGCCCTCCCTCCACACATCTGCCAAACTAGCTCTCTTCCTCCCTTCAAGGCCCTACTGAGAGCTCACCTCCTCCAGGAGGCCTTCCCAGACTGAGCCCCTTCCTTCCTCTCCCCCTCGTCGTCATCATCAATCATATTTATTGAGCGCTTACTGTGTGCAGAGCACTGTACTAAGCGCTTGGGAAGTACAAGTTGGCAACATATAGAGACAGTCCCTACCCAACAGTGGGCTCACAGTCTAAAAGAGTAGGCTCACATTCCCCTCTCCATCCCCCATCTTACCTCCTTCCCTTCCCCACAGCACCTGTGTATATGTATATATGTTAGTACATATTTATTACTCTATTTATTTTACTTGCACATATCTATTCTTTTTATTTTATTTTGTTAGTATGTTTGGTTTTGTTCTCTGTCTCCCCCTTTTAGACTGTGAGCTCACTGTTGGGTAGGGACTGTCTCTATATGTTGCCAACTTGTACTTCCCAAGTGCTTAGTACAGTGTTCTGCACACAGTAAGCGCTCAATAAATATGATTGATTGATTGAATGAATGTCCATTATTTTTTGAAGTGGAAGCTCTCTTTGTGATTCTAAATGACAGAAGCCATTTTAGAGGGATATTTACACTCTGAAATGGCACTAAAAACCCAAATGGTTTCTTTCCTTCTTCCCCATTTGGAGGATTTCCTGGGTAAATTACTTGGCCAAACATGACCTGGGTCCAGATTTATAGTATGTGTTCTAAACCATTTATGTGCAAAGCCACAATCAATCGAGGTTATTTATTGAGCTGTGTTCTGTTTGGGAGACATTGTAGACATGTTCCCTGCCCAAGAATAAGCCCAAATGAACACATGTACACACATACATATAGATATATAGGATTTTAAACAATTTTATATATGTATGTTTAAAAATCTTATTTTTTCCTGTCTATGTGATTTTTGCAAATTTATTTATATTCATATTTTTATGCAACCCTTTATGGATTTTTTGATTTTAGAAAATAAGTATATTAATTTTATTTTGTGCCTTGCATTTTAAACGTGGATGTGATTTAAGAAGGTCGGTGGTTTGTTTGATTACATACCTAAGGACATTAGAGTCTAAGTCAGATTTAGCATGCTTCTTTTACATGTGGCATTTGCTCAATATAGACCCATACTCTGGAAGATCAGGGTAAGGGCAGTGTGGTCTAGTGGAAAAAACACAGGCCTGGGAGTCAGGGGACCTGGGTTCTAATTCTGGCTCTGCCAACTGCCTGCTGTGTGACCTTGAGTCAGTCACTTAACATCTTTGTGCCCTAGTTTCCTCACCTGTAAAAATGAGGATTCAATACCCGTTCTTCCTACTTAGATTGTGAGCCCCATATGGGACAGGTTTTTTAGCACATAGTAAACGCTTAACAAGTAATAATAATAATAATGGCATTTATTAAGCGCTTACTATGTGCAGAGCACTGTTCTAAGCGCTGGGGAATTTGCAAGGTGATCAGGTTGTCCCATGTGGGGCTCACAGTCTTAATCCCCATTTTATAGATGAGGTAACTGAGGCCCAGAGAAGTTAAGTGACTTGCCCAAAGTCACACAGCTGATGAGTGGTGGAGCCGGGATATGAACCCATGACCTCTGACTTCAAAGCCTTTGCTCTTTCCACTGAGCCATGCTGTTTCTCTAATACTACTGTTCTATAGTATAACTATAACTATAATTCATTCATTCATTCATTCGTATTTATTGAGTGCTTACTGTGTGCAGAGCACTGTACTAAGCGCTTGGGAAGTCCAAGTTGGCAACATATAGAGACGATCCCTACCCAACAGCGGGCTCACAGTCTAGAAGGGGGAGACAGACGATAAAACAAAACATATTAACAAGATAAAATAAATAGAATATGTAGAAATAAAATAAATAAATAAATTGAGTAACAAATATGTTCAAACATATTTTGTATATATATATATATACATGTGCTGTGGGGAGGGGAAGGAGGGGAAGCGGGGGTGATGGGGGCTCATTCATTCATTCAATCATATTTATTGAGCGCTTACTGTGTGCAGAGCACTGGACTAAGTGCTGGGGAAGTCCAAGTTGGCAACATCTAGAGACGATCCCTACCCAACAGCGGGCTCACAGTCCAGAAGGGGGAGACAGATGACAAAACCAAACATATTAACAAGATAAAATAAATAATAGAATATGTAGCAATAAAATAAATAGAGTAACAATTAGTAGTTAGTACTATAATTATTAGTAACAATATTAGTACAATAATACAATAATACAATATTGTTGTATTAGTACAATAATACAATAATACAACTATTAGTAACAATAGTAATTAGTACTATAATTATTACTATAGTTAGTACTATATTTATTAGTACTATAGTACTATTAGTACTATAATTATTATATTTATGAGGAACTGTTTCCAATATGATTAACTAAAAATAATAATAATTGTGGTATTTAAGTGTTTTCTATGTGCCAGCCACTGTTCTAAGCCCTTGGGGAGATACAACATACTTGGGTTGGAAACAGTCCCTGTCCAGCTTATGGCTCACAGTCTTAATCCCCATTTTATAGATGAGGAAACTGAGGCACAGAGAAGTTAAGTGACTTGCCTAAGGTCACACGGCAGACAAGTGGTGGAGCAGGGATTAGGACCCAGGTCCTCTGATTCTTGAGCCCATGCTCTTTCTACTAGGCCATGCTGTATCTAGCCCAGTGCTTTTAACAGTGTACATGTTTAGCACATGCAAATTCAGTTCAAGAGAAACTCTTTCCTCAGGCTCTCCTCTGTGAGAGAATACTAATGGTCTACCCACTAGAGGGTCCACTGGCAGCCTCTCAGGTGCTGCCGCCTGGAACACAGTCATTCAGAGGGGAAGACTGAGAAAGTAGGAACAGGTTGTGCTAGAGAAGGCAATATCCCTTGAGCATTTTAGAGAGGTTTCTTTGAGTGCTTCTCTGGGGAGGACACACAGAAGGATCTGATGATGATCCTGGAATGATAGTTGGTAGCAGAAAGGTTCTCCATGTGGGATCCTGAAAGAAGGATCCCTGAGGAGCATGGATCCGGGGACCACATGAAAGACTAGAGAAAAGACCAGAGGAATGTATAAACCACAACGCCCACAGGTGATTCCCAAATTTACATCCCCAGCCTGAATCTTTCTACTTCTCTGCAGTCTCATATTTCCCCTGCCTTCAGAACATTTCTACTTGGCTGTCCCACTGGCACCTCAAAATTAATAGGTCCAAAATGTAACTCTTTATCTTCCCACTCAAACCCTGTATAGCCATGAATTTTCTTTCATTGTAGAGAGCACCACCATCCTCCCTGTCACTTAAGTCCATCATAACCTTGACATTTATTAATCATCTCTCTCATTCAACCCACATATTCACTCTCTTACCAAATCCTGACTGTTCAACTTTGCATCCCTAATTACCATCTCTACGCAGATGATTCCTAAATCTACATCTTCAGTCCTGATCTTTCTACTTCTCTACAGTCTCACAGTATCCTTCTTCCCTTATGATATCTCTATTTGGATGTCCCACTGACACCTCAAAATTAATATGTACAAAACAGAACTCCTTATCTTCCCACTAAAACCTTGTCTACCCATGACTTTCCCAGCATTGTAGATAGCACCACCCTCCTCCCTGTCTCACATATCCATCATAATCTCAACATTATAATAATGGCATTTATTAAGTGCTTACTATGTGCAAAGCACTGTTCTAAGCGCTGGAGAGGATACAAGGTGATCAGGTTGTCCCATGGGGGGCTCACAGTCTTCATCCCCATTTTGCAGATGAGGGAACTGAGGCACAGAGGAGTGAAGTGACTTGCCCAAAGTCACACAGCTGACAATTGGCAGAGTCAAGATTTGAACCCATGACCTCTGACTTCAGAGCACGGGCTCTTTCCGCTGAGCCTCACATTATCTACTAACCATCTCTCTCATTTAACCCACATATTCATTCTGTCACCAAATCCTGTTAGTCCAAACCTCGCATCATTAAAATCCTCAATTTCTTCTCTATCCAAAGTACTACCATGTTAATTTAAGTACTTATATTATTCCACCTTAATTAGTGCATCAACCTCTTTGCTGACCTCCCTGCCTCCTATCTTTCCTCACTTCAGTCCATACTGGACTCTGCTAACAGGATCATTTTTCTATGAAACCATTTAGTCCATGTTTCCCACTCCTCAAGATTCTCCTGTGGTTGCCCTTCACCTCCATATCAAACAGAACCTCCTTATCATTAGCTTTAAAGCACTCCATTACCTAGCAACCCCTCCCAATTCATTCAATTGTATTTATTGAGCATTTACAGTGTGCAAAGCACTGTACTATGAGCTTGGGAGAGTACAATACAATGACAGACACATTCCTGACCACAGTGAACTCACAGCCTCTCTAATTTCCTACTACAATCCATCCCACATACTTCATTACTCTAATGTCAACCTACTCACTGTGCCTTGATCTCATCTACCTTGCTGCTGAACCCATTTCACATCCTGCCTCTGAACTAGAACACTCTTCCCCTTCATATCCAACATAAAAATTACTCACGCTATGTTAAAATCTTTATTAAATTATATCTCCAAGATTCCTTCCCCAACTAAGCCCTCTTTTCCTCTTCTCTCACTCCCTTCTGCACATGGATTTGCACCCTTTATTCACCCTTCTCTCAGCCCATAACACTTAGGTACATATCTGTAATATACTTACATAGATGTTTGTCTCCCACTCTAGACTGTAAGCTCCTTGTGGGCAGAGAACGGTTGCCAATTCTGCTATTTTGTACTCTCCTAAATGCTTAGTGCAGTGCTCTGCACAGAATAAGTGCTCAAGAGATATGATTGATTGGCTAGCCTCCACATAATTCCCTTGCCTTCAGTTGAGTATTAGCGTGAAAGAAATGGAGGTTTGCTAGTGGCCAATGGTGCAGAACTGGGGTTTGCTAGACAGCCACAATCTAGTCCATCCCCAGAAGGGAAAAACCACTGGACTTTAGGATTCCAACAGGGGTTTGGACTTAACATATGTGACAACAGAGGCCATTTTTCCTGATACTTAGATCTGGGGGGCATTGGAACATCATATTTAATATGTTTTTTCCCTCTGTGGATGAAAAGAACTCCTTTTTATAACTACCTGATAAACATTTTTGTCTCCTCTATACTACTAGCTGCCCTAAAATTGTTCATGTGAATAGGCAATTTATTTTTAAGTTGGGTTTTGCTTTAGGGTATTTCTAGAGCAGTGTAATTCCTTTCACCAAAGCTTAGTGGTCCTGAAAATTATAGGATAGCATTGAAATATTCAGACTTTTGGAGGAATTTGCTCCTGGGGAAAAGTCAGGCCTTCTGCTGTGCTATATGTTTAATGAATATGTAAAATATCAAATTAAAAAATGCTAGCAGTTTGTTATAGCTGAGCATCACAGAGGAAAAACAGGTTTTTCTTTTAGTGAATATTAGAACATGACCTGGGGCAAACAAGAACATGATGTGAGCCCACTGCTGGGTAGGGACTGTCTCTATATGTTGCCAAATTGTATTTCCCAAGCGCTTAGTACAGTGCTCTGCACACAGTAAGCACTCAATAAATATGATTGATTGGTTGATTGAAGATCCAACATGACTTAAAATGGAAGATTTTGCTGGCTGAAATTCTTTGTCTGTTGCCTTTCATTAACCAACAATGTACTCTAAAGCAGTTAAGATGAAAGAGATTTTCTTAGCAAGCATTAGAGTTTCTTCATAATAAGTTACTTCTTTGGAATCCTGTATGTTTCAGAAGGAACATTTCTCTTGATTCCCTTTATTTTGGGAGCCAATCCTTCATCCTTTTCCATTTTTGAGGTAAGACTTGCAGACAATCACTCTGATATATTCTGCCCTCTGTATAGGGGTGAGTAGGCAATCTTATATCTGCCTAGAAATGTCTACTCAGACTTAAGTGAGGAGGAGAAAGAATGCAATCCCACCTTGGGCACAGTACAAAGATGTGATGTAGTTGTCTGATATAATCAATAACAATCTACATGAGCACTTATTGAGCAGTTACAATGTGCAAGATGCTTTACAAGGTTACTACTAGGTGATATGATTGTCTGCAAGACAACTCAAAAATGAAAAAGGACAAAAGTCCCTCTCCCACATGAGGCTCACATTCTAAGTAGGAGCCAGTAGGATGTAGGTAGGAGATAGAACAGGTATTCAAATCCCATTTTACAGATGAAGACACTGAGATGCAGAGAAGTTAAGTGACTTGCCCAGTTTCACACAAACAAGTGAAGAAAATTGGATTAGATGGGGTCTTCCAAATCTCAGGCTCTTGCTCTACCCCCTAGACCTTTTTTTCCAAACCTCTTCACTGTGCCTCATTCTTGCCTCTCCCACCATCGACCCCTGGCCCACATCCTACCTCTGGCCTGGAATGCCCTCCCTCCATACATCTGCCAAACTAGCTCTCTTCCTCCCTGAAAAGCCTACTGAGAGCTCACCTCCTCCAGGAAGCCTCTCCAGACTAAGCCCCCTCTTATTCTCTGCTCCTCCTCCCCTCCCCACCACTCCCACTCCATCTCTCTGCCCTACGCCCTTCCCCTCCCCACAGCACTTGTGTATATTTGTACATTATTATTCTATTTATTTAATTAATGATGTGTATATATCTATAATTGTATTTATTTTGATGGCATTGACACCTGTCTACTTGTTCTGTTTTGCTGTCTGTCTTCTCCTTCTAGACTGTGAGCCCATTGTTGGGTTGGGGCTATCTCTATATGTTGCCGAATTGTACTTTCCAAGCACTTAGTACCGTGCTCTGCACACAGTAAGCGCTCAATAAATGCAGTTGAGTGAATGAATGAATTAATGAAAATGGGTTTCACTGTCCACAAACCATGAACTATCTTCTCTGAATTAAAAATGACTGATGGACTTCCTTTCCCCTAATGTATAAAATTATGATATATTTTGCACATTTATGCATATTTTTTTTTATTTTCCCCTGCATCAATTTGGTTTGGACCCAAACCTGTTTAGGACAAATCTAGCATTAACAACCAATCTAATTTTAACCAGAATTAAGTCGCGTGTATAAAGATAATGTTTTCGAGATACATGCCTCTAATCCTGCTTGATGTTATTACCCCAACCTGATTGACAGACCTGATTCTTATCCCACCTAGTTCTGCCTTTAGGATATTCTGGAGATTCCAGTTCTGAATTTAAATTGTTAATTTGTTGGGTTTTTTTATTTCTAGGATCTTTCCCATCTTCTCTAATATTTTAATCTCTACCATTCTGATGGTGCGGTAGTGGTTTAGAGTTTTAGGAAATGGTCAGGGAAGAAGAGGGGAATGGGGAAAAAATGAGTGAGAGGTTGGACGAAACTGGAGAAGGATGAAGTGTTTCAAATGCCCTGTTTGGAAGGTGTAGGGAGAGTATTTTATGGGAAAGAAATTGTTCTCAGAGGGAAACAAACAACAAGAAAAGCAGGGAAGCTAGGAAATGTCAAGCTGCCCACCCACCACAGACCGCCTAAGCATGACCCACTTCCTCCCCACTGCACATGATTTATTAAAAGAAATTATATTAATTTCTAGCCACCACGAGCTCTCACGTTTTGGCCCACTTTATAATCTCTCTCCTTCTCCTTTTCTACCTCTCCTGACCCTCTCTCTGACCCTCTTCCTTCTTTCTCCCTGTCTTTGCTATTACAATGTTTCAGTTTTCAAGGCACCTTTGCCAGACTAGTCTCCATATCCCCTGCTGGTTATCCAGTAAAAAATCATCAAACTGACATTCCTCAGGGAGGTTATATTAATTACTAATTATTATCACACAAGAGTCAAACTCTGTTCTCTCATTCAAAAGGGCCTGCCTGCCTACAGTAATTAAGGAAAATTAACGGTCTGCATATAGTCAGTACTCAATAAATACCATTAATTGATTGATCAATTGATTAATGCTTTAGCTTTGATCTATATAGTTTCAGTACAACCAAATACATTTTGAAAATAGAAATAACAACAATCACGGACTGAACACTTAGTACATGCAGAAGAATTAAATCTAAAGTTTAAAATATATTTTTAAGCCCTATAAAATATCACTTGAATTGGAAATAGAGGTGGAAACACTGATTAGAGTTTTTGTGGACTCCTAGTTTATATTTTCATATGAAACCTGGTTTTGCCTTTGCCAGTGAAACAATGTTTTCAGTTCATTACAAAATAATTTTGCTTGGGATGACAAGGACCAACACTTTATATTTTCAGGTGACCCTACTACAGCTTATCACTACCTCAGCTACTATTTTTTCAGGCACAGCTCTGCTCTGCAAAACTCATCTGGAAATGCAATAGGAATGCTAGGTATAGTTTAAAGGTGTTGCGGCCTCTATTCCATCCTAATCCTCCTCCACCGCTCAGCTGCCTTTGGCACTGTTGAAGACCCACTTCTCCTGAAAACATAATCTAGCCTTGGCTTCACTAACACTGTCCTCTTCTAGTTATTTTCCAATCTCTCTGGCCACTCATTCTCCGGCTCCTTACCTGGCTCCTCCTCTGCCTCCTACCTCCTACTGTGGGAGTCCCTCAAGGCTCAGTTCTGGGTCCCCTTCTATTCTCCATCTTGCACCCACTCCTTGGAGAACTCATTCATGGCCATGGCTTCAACTACCATTTCTAGGTGGATGATTCTCAAATCTACATCTTCAGCACTAAACTTTCTTCTCCTTTTCTGCAGTCATATAATTCCACCTAGCTTCAGGACACCTCTACTTGGATGTGCTGCCAAGACCTCAAATTTAACATGTCAAAAACAGAACTCTTCATCTTCCCACCCAATAATTCATTCATTCATTCAATCGTATTGATTGAGCACTTACTGTGTGCAGAGCATTGTACTAAGTGCTTGAAAAGCACAATTTAGCAACAGAGACAACAATCCTTGCCATCCCCCGACATTCTGATTTTAGACAGCACCACCATCCTCCCTGTCTCTTGCATTATCCTCAACTCAACTCCCTCATCAACCCACATATTTAGTCTGTTACCAAATCCTGTCACTTCAACCTTCACAACATTGCTAAATTCCCCCCTTCCCACTACAGCTACCTCATTATCTAAGCATTTATCATATCCCACCTTGATTACTGTATTAGCCTCTTTGCTGACCTCCCTCCCTCCTGTCTCCCCCAACTCCAGTAATACTTCACTCTGCTGCCCTGATCAGTTTTCTGCAAAACCATTCAATCCATGTTTCCCCATACCTCCAGAAACTCCAGTGGTTTCCCATGCACCTCCGCATCAAACAGAAGCTCCTTGTCATTGATTTTAAAGCACTCAATCATCTAGCCCTTTCCTGCATTACCCCTCTGGTTTCCTGGTACAACCCAGCTCACTCCTCCAATACCAACCTGCTCACTGTACCTCAATCTTGTCTATCTTGCTGCTGACATGACACCTACATCCTGCTTCTGGCCTGGAACTTATTCCTCCTTCATGTCTGACAGACCATTATTCTTCCCACTTTCTAGGCTTTTTTAAAAAACATCTCCAAGAGGCCTTCCCTGACTAAGCTCACATTTCGTATTATGTCACCCTTCTGTGTCACCCTTACACTTGGATTTACACTCCTGATTCACTCCATTCTCAGCCCCACAACATTTAAATACATATCTATAGTGTATTTATATTACTGCCTATCCCCACTCTTGACTGGTAATTCATTGTGGGCAAGGGACATGTCTACCAACTCTGTTGTAGGGTACTCACCAAAGTGATTAGTACAGTGCTTAGGCACTCAATAATTATCATTGATTGATTGAAGGATCAGATTCAATGGTTCACAACCCTTCCAATGCAGGGTGAAATTTTGAGTTGGGTGGGAAGTAAGGCATGGTTCAAAACTGCTCTTCCCACCCTTCTGCTTTGCATGAATCCCTAGCATGCCAGAAAAATAGGGAGAATGAAGAATCTGTCAAGGCTCTGTTACTTTTCACTTCCCACTCTTAACTCTGACTATTGTCTTCATTTCTCTTTGATGATAAACAGTTCATATCCTTCTCCTTTATCTTCATTCAACTTTCCTCTTCATTAATATTGTGCCCCAGATATTTGGTGGGTTTGGGGACCCTTAGAAAAGATTAAACTGCCACCATCACTTAGCATTGTATTCTTGAGGGCCAGTTTATGGGTTTGCTGAAAACTACTGACACAAAGCACTCTTCCAAGCCCTTATTACAGTGTTCTGCACAAAGTAAGTGTTCAATAAATATTATTGACTTTTTGATCGCTTTATTACATGCTGTTCTCCAAATAGATTACCACAGCTGCCTGAACAACATGTTATCCCACCTTAGCTCACTGCAGCTGCTTTTCCAGGTCAAAGATAACCCCAAGCAGGAGCATGCACACAACTCAGAGAAGCTAGAAGAAGAGGGACTTTAGAATGCAAATAGACCTGTCAATCAGTCAGTCAATTGTATTTATTAGGTGCTTATTGTGTACAGAGCACTCTGTAAAGTGCTTGGGAGAGTACAATATAACAATGAATAGACATATTTCCTGCCCACAAGCTCACAGTCTAGAGGGAGAGACAGACATTAGTACCTCATTCTCGCCAGTCCCACCATCAACCCCCCAGCCCACGTCCTTCCCCTGGCCTGGAATGCCCTCCCTCCGCACATCCGCCAAGCTAGCTCTCTTCCTCTCTTCAAAGCCCCACTGAGAGCTCACCTCCTCCAGGAGGTCTTCTCAGACTAAGCTCCCCCTTTCCTCTCCTCCTCCCCATCCCCCCCGCCCTACCTCCTTCCCCTCCCCACAGCACCTGTATATATATTTGTACAGAGGTATTACTCTATTTTACTTGTACATATTTACTATTTATTTTGTTAATGATGTGCATGCAGCGTTAATTCTATTTGTTCTGATGATTCTGACACCTGTCCACATGTTTTGTTTTCTGTGAGCTATTGTTGGGTAGGGACTGTCTCTATATGTTGCCGACTTGTACTTCCCAAGCACTTAGTACAGTGCTCTGAATGCAGTAAGTGCTCAATAAATATGATTGAATGAATGAATTAGTATAAATAAATGAATTACAGATTTGTTCATAAGTACCATGGGGCTGGGGGTAGGGGTAAATAAAGGGAACAAGTCAGGGTGATACAGAAGGGAGTGGGAGAAGAGGAAAGGAGGGCTTAGTTTGGGAAGGCCTCTTGGAGAAGATGAGTCTTCAATAAGACTTTGAAGGGTGGGAGAGTAATTGTTTGTCAGATATGAAGAGGGAGGGCATTCCACTCACAGTCTTTTAGACTGTGAGCCCACTGTTGGGTAGGGACTGTCTCTATATGTTGCCAACTTGTACTTCCCAAGCGCTTAGTACAATGCTCTGCACACAGTAAGCGCTCAATAAATACGATTGATGATGATTCCAGGCCAGAGGCAGGATGTGGGCAAAAGGTTGGTGGTGAGAGGGATGAGATGGAGGTACAGTGAGAAGGTTAGCATTACAGGAGCCAAGTGTGCGAGCTTGGTTGTAGTAGGAGGCCTCTGGGTTTCCATAGCCTCAGGTCCAGCAGATCCTAAAATGGACGAGTTTTTAGATGAAATCTGAACATTTTTGATGTTCTAAACAGAACATTGTGTATAGAAATTACACACAATCTAGATTCAGTACAGATTGGCCATTCATTTGAATGGCCAATTTAGGGTGTTTAACCAGGTTGGAAATTACTGTCCACTAGATAAATACAGAGTAGATGGTTTTATTATGGGAAGTAGCATGGTCTAGTGGATAGAGCCTGGGCCTAGGAGTCAGAAAGTCATGGGTTCTAATTCTGGCTCTGCCACTTGTCTGCTGTGTGACCCTGGGTAAGTCACTTCACTTATTTGGACCTCACTTCCCTCATCTGGAAAATGGGGATGAAGATTGTCAGCCCCATGTGGGGCAGGGACTGTGTCCAACCTGATTTGCTTGCATTCATCCCAGCACTGAGTACATAATAATGATGATGGTATTTGTTAAATGCTTACTATGTGCAAAGCACTGTTCTCAGTGGTGGGGGGATACTGATACAGTGGTGGGGGGAAGCTGATCAGGTTGTCCCATTGAGGCACAGAGAAGTTAAGTGACTTGCCCAAAGTCACACAGCTGAAAATTGGTGGAGTCCGCATTTGAACCCATGACCTCTGACTCCAAAGCCCGTGCTCTTTAAACTGAGCCACGCTACATGCCTGGCACATAGTAAGTGCTTAAATACCATTATTATTATTAAAGGCTTACTTTTGGCCAAGTCACCTACATTGTTGTAATCATCATCTTTGTTAACAATTGAACTGCACAGCTTCTTGAATTTTACATTAGAAAAGCTTTTACACAATAGTATCTGATAAGAAAAGAATTGGGCAATCAGTTTGTGCCTCCAGTACTGATGTATTCTGCCATCTCCTCCTATTCCTCATCTTCTATTCTTTGGAAACCCATGTCAGCTCCTTTTTGACTGATGTCTCCCTCTAGAGAAGCAGTATGGCCTAGTAATAATAATGATAATAATAATGACATTTGTTAAGCACTTACATGTGCAAAGCACTGTTCTAAGTGCTGGGGAGGATACAAGGTGATGAGGTTGTCCCACGTGGGGCTCACAGTCTTAATCCCCATTTTACAGATGAGGTACCTCTCTGTGCCTCAGGTACCTCATCTGTAAAATGGAGATTAAAACTGAGCCTCAAGTGGGACAACCTGATCACCCTGTATCTACCCCAGTACTTAGAACAGTGCTTGACACATAATAAGATTTAACAAAAACCATCATCATCATTATTATTAGATGGTAAGCTCGTTATAGGCAGGAAACACATCTGGTAACTGTTGTATTGTACTCTCTCAAGCATTAGTACAGTGCTCTGCACAAGTGCTCAATAAGTATCTTCTGCTCCTCTCCCCTCCCCATCACCCCCACTTCCTCCCTCTGCCTTACCCCCATCCCCTCCCCACAGCACTTGTGTATATTTGTTCATATTTATTTCTCTATTTACTTTATTAATGTGTATATATCTACAATTCTATTTATCTATCCTGATGGTACTGACAACTGTCTACTTGTTTTGTTTTGTTGTCTGTCTCCCCCCTTATAGACTGTAAGCCCATTGTTGGTTAGGGACTGTATCTGTTGCCAAAATGTACTTTCCAAGCGCTCAATACTGTGCTCTGCATACAGTAAGCACTCAATAAATATGATTGAATGAATGAATGAATGCCATTGATGATGATGTCTTCACTACCTTCGACAACTACTTCATTCATTCAATCAATTGTATTTATTGAGTGCTTACTGTGTGCAGGGCACTGTACTAAGCACTTGGAAAGTACAAGTAGAGATGCAGTGTAGCTCAGTGGAAAGAGCATGGGCTTGGGAGTCAGAGGTCATGGATTCTACTCCCGGCTCCACCATTAATTGGCTGTGTGACTTTGGGCAAGTCACTTAGCTTCTCTGTGCCTCAGTTCCTTCATCTGTAAAATGAGGCTTAAGATTGTGAGCCCCCCGTGGGACAACCTGATCTCCTTGTAACCTCCCCAGTGCTTAGAACAGTGCTTTGCACATTGTAAGCACTTAATAAATGCTATCATTATTATTAGTAGTAGTATCATTAGAGAAGCAGCATGGCTCAATGGAAAGAGCACAGTCTTGGGAGTCAGAGGTTCAAATCCCGGCTTCACCAATTGTCAGCTGTGTGACTTTGGGCAAGTCACTTCACTTCTCTGTGCCTCAGTTCCCTCATCTGTAAAATGGGGATTAAGACTGTGAGCCCCACTTGGGACAACCTAATCACCTTGTATCCCCCCCAGCACTTAGAACAGTGCTTTGCACATAATAAACACTTAAAAAATACCATTATTATTATTATTATTATTACAATTCAGCAATCAAGAAAGACAATCCCTGCCCACACCGGGCTTACTGTCTAGACGGGGGGAGACAGACATCAAAACAAGCAAACAGGCATCAATATAAATAAATAGAATTACAGATATATATACATCAAACAAGTAAACAGGCATTAATGTAAATAAATAGAATGCTAGAGATTTACATACATACATTAAGTGCTGTGGGGTGGAATTTATTGTACTTGTCTATCTCTCTTGGCCCTGCCTATGAGGTTCTGATGCCTTTCTTTACTTCCTTCTCTCCTTATACATTCACCCTAAGGGACTTCAGAATTCATATACAGAAGCAGCATGGCTCAGTAGAAAGAGCACGAGCTTGGGAGTCAGAGGTTGTTCTTCTAATCCTCTAATACCGGCTTCACCACTTGACAGCTGTGTGACTTTGGGCAAGATGCTTAATTTATCTGTGCCTCAGTTACCTAATATGGAAAATGGGGATTAAGACTGTGAGCCCCACCTGGAACAACCTGAGAACCTTGTATCTCCCCCAGCGCTTAGAACAGTGCTTGTCACACAGTAAGCGCTTAACAAATTCCATCATTATTATTATTGTACAGACATTGCCGGTAGAATCCCAGTCTCCCACTTCCCCTCACATCTCAACAGATCTGCTCCATCCTGCACACTGACCTGGACAAAGAGTCGATTTCATCATCATCATCATCATCAATCATATTTATTGAGCGCTTACTGTGTGCAGAGCACTGTACTAAGTGCTTGGGAAGTAAAAGTTGGCAACATATAGAGACAGTCCCTACCCAACAGTAGGCTCACAGTCTAAAAGATTTCATCATTATTAGTCACTGGATCTTTAAAATCCCACTTCTTAAACAAAAATTATTTATGTGCTATCTCATCCACACCTTCGTTTCCCAGAAAACATTCAGGCTCACTAACAGAAATTTCCAATCTTGAGGAGTTCTCTCCACATATCTCAGGCCATCATTCCTGATTTGGACTCCCTATCTGTCTTGCTACACTTGACACACAGAGACATGCCTTCCACACAATACTTTCTGCTGAACTCAACTCCCTCACCTCCAACTTTGTCAACTGTGCACCTCTAATCCCTGTTATTTTCTCTACTACTACACCAATGCTGCAGAGAACTATTGGGAAGTGGCATGACCTAGTGTATAGAGCACAGGCTTGAGAGTAAGAGGACCCAGGTTGTAATCCTGTCTCTGTCACTTGTATGCTGTGCGACCTTGAGCAAGTCTTGTAACTTCTCTGTACCTCAGTTATCTCATCTGTAAAACGGGGATTAAAACTGTGAACCCCATGTGGGATTTAGACTATGTCTTACCTGATTAGCTTGCATCTACCCTAGCTAATGTGCCTGGCACACAGTAAGTGCTTAACAAATATCATTAAAAAAAAATAAACACACTGGCCCTGTTTCAGCCATTACAAATTCATCACTTGCCCTCACTTTCCTTTACAGAGCGGCATCACACTTTGATTACTCTATGCTTTTAAACATACTCTCACCTCCTGTACACATGCGCGTGCACACACACACACATACAATTCCATGAATTTTATTGTTTCTTCCTCCTTTTGCCCCATTTTCCTGCTCCCATTCTTTTTCAAACTCCTCAAATGGATTATGTACACCCGCTGTCCCCAGTGACTCTTCTCCAACTCCTTTCTACAATCTGCATTTTACCCTCTTCACTCCATGGATACTGCACTGCCCAAGTCACTAATGACTTCCTTCTTGCCAAATCAAACAGACTGTTTTATCCTAACCTTTCTCAACCCCTTGACTTCCTTCAGGAATGTGGATCATTCCTGTCATGTGAAAACCCTGAGTTACCTTATTTAGTTTTAGATACTGTTTCCTCCTGGGTCTTAACCTTTCAGGATGCTCCTTTCCAGTCTCTTTTTCCAGCTTTGCATTACTCTCTCACCACTAAATTGCTGGTATCCCTCATAACCCCCTTCTAGGTCGTCTTGTCACTTTATACTCATTCTCTTGGAGAGCTAATCTGCTTCAATAATAGCAACACCACCTCTTCATAGATGATTCCAAAATCTACGTGGAAGCCCCAAACTCTCATATCCTATGTTATCACATTTCCTTTTCCCTCCAATATACTTTCACATATGCAACTTCTCATTCTAAATCTTGTCCTCCACCTAACTTTCCTGTCCTCTCCACCAATTAAGCCTTCACTCTTACCTTTACCCTCTACTCCTCCCTATCGTTCAATCCCCCTATTCAGTCTATCACTAAATTGTGTCAGCCTTCCTTCCACATTTCCTAGATATGCCCCTTCCTCTCCATTCAAATAGTTATCACCTTGGTCTAGGTAGTTGTCAAATATGGGCTTAACAACTACAGCAGCCTCTTCACTACTTTCTTATGTCTGACCCCTTAGTTCCACCCTCCCTTCTCCATGGAATTCTCCCCACTTTCAAATCCATCAGACTACAGGCCTACCCCTTTGTAGAAGTAGCATGGCTTAGTGGAAAGAGCACAGACCCGGGAGTCAGAAGGTCACGGGTTCTAATCCCGGCTCTGCCACTTGTCTGCTGTGTGACCTTGGGTAAGTCACTTCACTTCTCTGGACCTCAGTTCCCTCATCTGTAAAATGGGGATTGAGACTGTGAGGAGTCCCACATTGGACAGGAACTGTATCCAATGCAATCTGCCTGTATCCACCCCAGCACTTAGAACAGTGCCTGGCGCACAGTTAAGCACTTAACAAATACCATAATAATTATTATTGACATTACCCTATCTGCATAGCTCTCCTGAAAATTGTATTCCTCCTAGAAACCTTCCTCCATTAAATCTATCTTCTCCTCCACTTCATCTCTACCAAGTATGCAAATAAATAATTGCAACCACCTGTAACACTTTAAGGACTGTCTAGGTCCTTCCTGCTCTAACAATAATGGAGTTCAAGCCCCATGATTCAGAAGACCCCTTGAAGTCCCCATTCCCCTCATATATTTTTATGACCTTTTTCAAGTGCTTACTATGTGCCAGGCATTGTATGAAGTGCTGGAGTAGATACAAGCTCATTAGGTTGGGTACAGTACATGGCCTCTGTGGGACTCCCAGTCTTAATCCCCATTTTACAGATGAGGTAACTGAGACCCAGAAAAGTTAAGTGACTTGCCTAAGGTCACTCAACAGATAAGTGGAGGGGCTGGAATTTGAACCCAGGTCCCTCTGACTCGCAGTTCCATGCTTTATCAACTAGTCCATTCTGTTTGATACAGAGGTGGATGAGCAACCACTTGAGGTACTTGAGTGGGGAAACACAGATTTGTAGAAAAATGGATTGAAGTGGGAAAAGACAAGAGGCAGGGAAGTCAGCAAGGAGGCTTATGCAGTGATCAAGGTGGGGTACATTAAGTACTTGGATTAATGTGAGAGCAGTTTGAATGGAGAGGAAAGGGTACATTTTAGTGATGTTGTGAAGGTCGAATTTATTTCAATGTCTGTCATTTCCTGTCATTTTAATGACAGTAAGCTCCCTGTGAGCAAGGAGTATGTCTATCAATGCTACTATATTGTTCTCTCTCAAGTGCTTAGTCCAGTGCTCTACACACAGTAAGCGCTCAATAAATATGATTGAATGAATGAATGAATCTTTTATTCTATTTATTTTATTCTGTTAATATGTTTTGTTGTCTGTCTCCCCCTTCTAGACCGTGAGCCCGCTGTTGGGTAGGGGCCATTTCTATATGTTGCCAACTTGTACTTCCCAAGCGCTTAGTACAGTGCTCTGCACACAGTAAACCCTCACTCAATATATATCAATGATTGATTTGTTGATCAATTTAGAACAAGAATTTTTGAAGTAGATTGTCATCATTAAAACTAAAGTCATTTCAAGCATTCAGAAGTAGGAATTTCCCTAAAAGACAAATCATTTTCTTCTCAATCACTTCCAAGATCCACTGGGTTTTGGGATGAGTTATGTCATTTGGCTTACTGAGAGTATACCATAATTTCAGCCAAAAGCTTTCATTATCTCAATTCTTTAATGAAGATAGTTTCACTCTATTTCTTATATTGTAGGTATTCTTTAGGGGTGGAAAGATAATCTCGATAATTTGAAAATAGGCTCTTTAGCCAACATTTCCTAGACTTAGAACATCTGTCATGGTCAAACAGTTGATAGTTCAGTTTTGCAGTCTTAAGATGTTGGTTAAGGAGGAAACCTGACATCAAAACTTAAGATGGATATGGAATTGTCCAGAAACAGTATGACAATGAAAGTAAGTTTATAAATTTGGGTTTGCTCTTGAGTTAAACAGATTCATTCATTCATTCAATCATATTTATTGAGCGCTTAATGTGCACACAGCACTGTACTAAGCACTTGGGAAGTACAAGTTGGCAACATATAGAGATGGTCCCTACCTAACAACAGGCTCACAGTCTAGAAGGGGGAGACAGACAACAAAACAAAGCATGTAGACAGGTGTCAAAACTGTCAGAATAAATATAATTATAGCTACATGCACATCATTAACAAAATAGAGTAGTAAATATGTACCAGTAAAATAGAATAATAAATCTGTACAAATATATACAAGTGCTATGGGGAGGGGAAGGAGGTAGGGCGGAGGGGATGGGGAGGAGGAGAGGAAAAAGGGGGCTCAGTTTGGGAAGGCCTCCTGGAGGAGGTGAGCTCTCAGTAGGGCTTTGAAGAGAGGAAGAGAGCTAGCTTGGCAGATGTGCGGAGGGAGGGCATTCTAGGCCAGGGGAAGGATGTGGGCTGAGGACCGACGGCGGGACAGGTGAGAACGAGGCACAGTGAGGAGGTTAGCAGCTGCAGAGGAGCAGAGGGTACAGCCTGGGCTGTAGAAGGAAAGAAGGGAGGTGAGGTAGGATGGGACGAGGTGATGGAGAGCCTTGAAGCCGAGAGTGAGGAGTTTTTGCTTGATTCGTAGGTTCACAGGTAACCACTGGAGATTTTTGAGGAGGGGAGTGACATGCCCAGAGTGTTTCTGTATAAAGATAATCTGGGTAGCAGAGCATAGACTGAAGTAGGGAGAGACAGGAGGATGGGAGATCAGAGAGGAGGCTGATACAGTAATCCAATCGGGACAGGATGAGAGCTTGAACCAGCAAAGTAGCGGTTTGAATGGAGAGGAAAGGGCAGATCTTGGCGATGTTGTGGAGGTGAGACCGGCAGGTTTTGGTGACAGATTGGATGTGTGGGGTGAGTGAGAGAGCGGAATTGAGGAAGACACCAAGGTTGCGGGCTTGTGAGATGGGAAGGATGGTAGTGCCGTCTACAGTGACAGGAAAGTCAGGGAGAGGAAAGGGTTTGGGAGGGAAGATAAGGAGCTCAGTCTTGGACATATTGAGTTCTAGATGGCAGGCAGACATCCAGATGGAGATGTCCTGAAGGCAGGAGGAGATACAAGCCTGGAGGGAGGGAGAGAGAGCAGGGGCAGAAATGTAGATTTGGGATGATGGTATTTGTTAAGCACTTACTATGTGCCAAGCACTGTTCTAAATGCTTGGGGGGTGGGGATACAAGGAAACCATGAGGCTCACAGTCTTAATCCCCATTTTACAGATGAGGTAACTGAGTCACAGAGAAGTTAAGCAACTTGCTCAAAGTCACACAGCTGACAGATAAAACCACTGACAAAATATCATGAACACAAAAGACATTTGTCTCCTTGCCATTAAATTAAAAATAGCCCCTAAATCTCCATGTTTAAAGATTTTAATAAAATTATCTTTGTGCTAAGAAATACAGCACAATTTATGAAAAAATGTATAAATTCACATAAAGGAAAGTAAGAGTTAAAGGATGAATAGTCTTAACTGTTTGGGAATTCAAATATTTCATCTATTCTTATTTTTCAGTTTGCCCTTGAGTAGTTTTACAAGGAGATATGCATTATTCAGAGATTCTATTTTAACCATTGGTCAATTCATGGTTTCTATTCATAACAAAAATGCAGTTGCCATTCTCTTGTTCTGTCTCATGAAAAATCAAATTCTTAAATAGTACAATGGATAATCATATAACTTAGTCCAATTTTCCTTTCATCTATATCATAAAATTTTAATTTGACCTAATTTTACTAAATAATTTTACTAAAATTAAAATTATTATTACATTTCCTTTAAAATAATCCTTCTCTACACTATTCTGATATCCTTTTATTATATATATTTAAAATATTTTGATCACACTCTTGTTTTCTATCAGGTTAATTTTCCTGTTTTTTAACGGCAATATTTTTATGGGGAAAATGAGACTTTAATTAGGCTGTTTAGATTACTTGCTACTGTCATTATCTTCTACAAAGTGTGCTTGCCTGGAACTCACTAAGGGTTCAGAGGGTTTATAGTCTCATAGGGCTTATAGTCTCACTTTGTGACTCTGGTTTTTATATTTGTAGATAAAAACAATCATTTACAAATTATTTTGTGTTTAAAGTAATATTTTGTCAGTAATCTTTTTCATAATCAATGAGTGCCATTCATATTGACAAGTTATTTTCATCCATCTGTAGTAGAAATCTGTTCATCGTTTAAAGATGTTCTGCAATATAATACACTGATTAATAACCTCTCTGTTTTTCTAGTTCAGTTGCAATCTAGTTTTTGTCAGTTTCTGAAAGTGACAAGGAAAATACATAGATATGAATTTTAGATATCAATATATAATATTCATTCATTCAATCGTATTTATTGAGCGCTTACTGTGTGCAGAGCACCGTACTAAGCACTTGGGAAGTACAAGTTGGCAACATATAGAGATGGTCCCTACCCAACAGCGGGCTCACAGGCTAGAAGGGGGAGACAGACAACAAAACACATTAACAAAATAAAATAGAATAAATATGTACAAATAAAATAGAGTAATAAATACGTGCAGACATATATACAGGTGCTGTGGAGAGGGGAAGGAGGTAAGGTGGGGGGGAGGGGGAGAGGAAGGAGGGGGCTCAGTCTGGGAAGGCCTCCTGGAGGAGGTGAGCTCTCAGTAGGGCTTTGAAGTACATAGTATATATAGTATATAGTATAATATGCCTATAGCACATATTATATGCAGGTGCAGCTGGGGAGAGGTTCACCTCCCAAATAATGGCCAGACCTGGTCCTCTGTTCTACCTACTGCTGCAGTTGCAGTTGGGAAGCAGTGTGGCCAAGGAGAAAGAGCATTGACCTGCTAACCCCAGCTCTGCTACTTCCTTGCTGTGTGACCTTAAGCAAGTCACTTAACTTCTCCCTGCTTCAGTTTCCTCAACTGTAGAATGGGGGTTCAATACTTGCTCTCCTCCTACTTAGACTGTGATTCCCATATGGGATAGGGACTGTACCCAACCTGATTAACTAGTTTCTAACCAGCGCTTAGAACAGTACTTGAAGCATAGTAAGTACTTAGAAGATACCATGGTTAATTGCCACAATCCTACCTGCTGTGATGGTTGTCCCTCCCCCTATCCTCTATCTCTCTCTCTCTCTTTGGCTGGCCTATCATCCTTTTCTAGGCCAAGAACCCAGGTTCTAATCCACAATTTGCCTGCTGCGTAACCTTGAGCAAATCACTTGACTCCTCTTTGTCTCAGTTTCCACACCTATAAAAAAGGGGTTAAATATCTGCTCTCTCCTCATTGGTTGTGAACTCTGTGTGGTACATGGACTGTGCCTGACCTGATCATCTTGAATCCACCCCAGTGCTTAGTGCAATGCTGGTTTATGGCAAGTGCTTAATGCCACAGTTATTAATGATTATTATTACTCTAACTCGAGGGAACTTCCACACCACATCATTTGCACATTTTCTCTGCAAACAATTGAAAAGCTGATTATTAAAATGAATTATCCATTATCTTATTTGTTCTACCTAAATGAATCTGTCAGAGGAAAGATTTTCTGTTACCCATTTGATGATTACTTGTCCATCTTTCCAATTAATCTGGATAGCTTAATTCAGTGAATAGTGAAGGAACATCTACCTTTAAAATGACAACTTCATTTCCAGGAAAACTGGCACTTACACCAAATAAAAAAAAATATTTTTTCCTGGGTTACTTACTTCAGAATCTATAGATCATCTTAATACAGATGATTTTCTTTTTCATTTGCCAGTCACTGGACCTAAAAGGTAAATTTCAAATATACAGAAAAAATTCCTATTATCCTCTAGACTGTAAGTTCATTTTGGGCAGGTAATATTTCTGCTAATTCTGTTGTATTGTAATTTCTCAAGCACTTAGCACAGTGATCTGCATATAGTAAGCACTCAATAAATACCAATGACTGATTGACTGATTGATATACACTCCCACAGACCAACAGGGACAGTGGGAATATGGGTGAATGGGGTGTTAACACAACACTAATAATGAATTTCCATTTTTGTAAATAGTTCCCTTACTGTCAGGGTTAGTATCAACAGTATTTATTGAAAAGCTTCTCTTTCACATCCCATTTTGTATAGGAATTTGGTACTGCCACTGTGGACTAGCTTCTTAGACAAACCCACACCAATATCCGAATGAGCTATTCCAGAAGTTACAGGAGGAAAACTCATTCTCAGCATAAGAGCTGTTGATTTTTTTTTCTTTCTCTTCTAGGTGATTCGTTGACCTGGGAGGTAGCCAATTCCTGTCTAATATATGGTTAGAGCCCCTGTAAAGTCACCCCTTAAGACTAAAATAAAGTAATAGATTTCATAAGGTATACAAACGAGCCAAATCTGTCTACCTTTATTTATTGCTACTTACATCTTGAAGAAAATACTTCTTTCCTTGTCCACTTCCTTGCTATTAACTCACCTTACTGATTTGCCTATAAACTGATTTGCATCTTGAGATTTGGTACATTTCAGAAGCACTCAAGATTAATGTGATAGTTAACACAGTGCTGAATTGGAATCCCTTATCAACTGGATCAACTTATCTTAGTTAATGTTGCACCTCTAGGTGCATAGTTGACTATGAACCTAAATGAAATGTAGCAGTATCTTGGGGTAGAAGGGTGTCATAAGTTATCATCCAGTTGAGCTGGGCAATTCTAAGTGCTTCTCAAAGAAGTACAATGTTCCTTGTCCATAGGACCTTACAGGAGGTGGATACAGTATTATTTCCCAATAGAGCGTCAAAATAAATCATTGCATGCATAATTGAAAGAGTAAACACAAAAGCACTGAGGGTAGGTATAAATGAATGCATAAGTGCTCTAGATGGCAGATGGGTTTCTATAACTGAGAGTACTAGGAAGTAATTAAAGACCATTTTTGTGAGAGGAGGGATTTTTGAATAAGGGGACAGCTGTGGTCTGTTGGTTTTGGGAAGGGAACGAAATTCAAGCTCATGTTTAAGATTTAATAAGATGTCTTTTAAGCATACACCAAGAATTTTAAAAATCTATCAAAATAAGGAAGTGAAAAAGGACTTGTATTATTATTGTGTATTATTATTGCTAGTATCATTATTAATAACAATAAGTATAATAATGATGATAATTGTATTTGTTAAGTGCTGCTATGTGCCAAGCTCTGTTCTAAACACTCAGATAAATACAAGTTAGTCTGAATGGACACAGTCCCTATCCCACACAGAACTCAAAGCCTAAGTAGAAGGGAGAACAGGTGGTTGATCCCCATTTTACAGAAGAGGAAACTGAGGCACAGAGAAGTTGTTAAATCACTCAGCACAAGAGTGGCAGAGACAGAAAAGGAACCCAGGACTCCCAATTCCAAGGCCCATACTCTTTCCACAAGGCAACATTGTTTTAGGAGCAGAGGCAGTGTTCTATGGAACTAAGTATCAGCATATTTGGATCAGCCCAGCACCTCTCCAGATTGAAGGAGAGGGAACAGCCAAATACATCCGCTACCATGAGAGATGAAATTTGGAACAAAGATGTGACAATTAAAGAGGTGTTTGATTAGAAGGTAAATGAGTGGGAATGAATTTTATTTAAAAAAAAAAAAAACAACCCTTCACTTTTCAGGCATCTACCCTTCCCTTTTACAGTGAACTGGCAATTGGTGCTGGAAGAAATTCTGATTTACAATGATCGCAGTGGTTTTAAGGGAAGATAATCTGGGCAGAGCACTCAGACAAAGGGAATAGAGACAATCAGAAATCACTGACACAAGATTATAGCCTTCAAGAAAAGGGATGGTTAAAGTAAAAACGAAGGCTTTAGCCATGAAAAAAGGCAACCAGGCTGAAACTTAGAAGGGATAGGTGACAAGAACTGACTGCAGATGAGGCAGGAGGAATGAAAGATGATTATACTGATGAGGAGGGGGAAGAGGATGACAAGTGAAAGAGATTGGAGAATCATCATAGAAAGTAATTGGAGAAATTTAAAACACTTCGTTTTTGCTATTTTGAGTGTGAAATACAGTAGTATTTTACAGTCAGGTTCCTTCTGTCTCCCCAGTATTGCTTTTGCACCATTCCACCACCCCCATCCCTTTCTTCCATCAAAGTCTATATGGTCTGCCTCTACCACACACTCCAGACACTAGTAACAGTCATCAACCACCCGCCAGACCCCACATGCAACTTTCTTAATCATTTCTTAATCTCTCCCCCTCGTCCCCCTCTCCATCCCCCCATTTTACCTCCTTCCCTTCCCCACAGCAACTGTATATATGTATATATGTTTGTACATATTTATTACTCTATTTATTTATTAATTTATTTATCTTGTACACATCTATTTTATTTATTTTATTTTGTTAGTATGTTTGGTTTTGTTCTCTGTCTCCCCCTCTCTGTCTCCCCCTTCTATCAATCAATCAATCAATCGTATTTATTGAGCGCTTACTATGTGCAGAGCACTGTACTAAGCGCTTGGGAAGTACAAATTGGCATCACATAGAGACAGTCCCTACCCGATAGTGGGCTCACAGTCTAAAAGGGGGAGACAGAGAACAGAACCAAACATACCAACAAAATAAAATAAGTAGGATAGAAATGTACAAGTAAAATAAATAAATAAATAAATAAACAGAGTAATAAATATGTACAACCATATATACATATATACAGGTGCTGTGGGGAGGGGAAGGCGGTAAGGCGGGGGGATGGAGAGGGGGACGTGGGGGGAGAGGAAAGAAGGGGCTCAATCTGGGAAGGCCTCCTGGAGGAGGTGAGCTCTCAGCAGGGCCTTGAAGGGAGGAAGAGAGCTAGCTTGGCGGATGGGCAGAGGGAGGGCATTCCAGGCCCGGGGGATGACGTGGGCCGGGGGTCGATGGCGGGACAGGCGAGAGCGAGGTACAGTGAGGAGATTAGTGGTGGAGGAGCGGAGGGTGCGGGCTGGGCAGTAGAAGGAGAGAAGGGAGGTGAGGTAGGAGGGGGCGAGGTGATGGAGAGCCTTGAAGCCCAGGGTGAGGAGTTTCTGCCTGATGCGCAGATTGATCGGTAGCCATTGGAGGTTTTTGAGGAGGGGAGTGATATGTCCAGAGCGTTTCTGGACAAAGATAATCCGTGCAGCAGCATGAAGTATGGATTGAAGTGGAGAGAGACACGAGGATGGGAGATCAGAGAGAAGGCTAGTGCAGTAGTCCAGACGGGATAGGATGAGAGCTTGAATTAGCAGGGTAGCGGTTTGGATGGAGAGGAAAGGGCGGATCTTGGCAATGTTGCGGAGCTGAGACCGGCAGGTTTTGGTGACGGCTTGGATGTGAGGGGTGAATGAGAGAGTGGAGTCGAGGATGACACCAAGGTTGCGGGCTTGTGAGACGGGAAGGATGGTAGTGCCGTCAACAGAGATGGGAAAGTCAGGGAGAGGACAAGGTTTGGGAGGGAAGACAAGGAGCTCAGTCTTCGACATGTTGAGCTTTAGGTGGCGGGCGGACATCCAGATGGAGATGTCCTGAAGGCAGGAGGAGATGCGAGCCTGGAGGGAGGGGGGAGAGAGCAGGGGCAGAGATGTAGATCTGGGTGTCATCAGCGTAGAGGTGATAGTTGAAGCCGTGGGAGCGAATGAGGTCACCAAGGGAGTGAGTGTAGATTGAGAACAGAAGGGGACCAAGCACTGAACCTTGGGGAACTCCCACAGTAAGAGGATGGGAGGGGGAGGAGGAGCCTGCAAAAGAGACTGAGAAAGAACGACCGGAGAGATAAGAGGAGAACCAGGAGAGGACGGAGTCTGTGAAGCCAAGGTTAGATAACGTGTTGAGGAGAAGGGGGTGGTCCACAGTGTCAAAGGCAGCTGAGAGGTCGAGGAGGATTAGGACAGAGTATGAGCCGTTGGATTTGGCAAGCAGGAGGTCATTGGTGACCTTTGAGAGCGCAGTTTCCGTGGAATGAAGGGGACGGAAGCCAGACTGGAGGGGGTCGAGGAGAGAGTTGTTGTTGAGGAATTCTAGGCAGCGCGTGTAGACAACTCGTTCAAGGAGTTTGGAGAGGAATGGTAGGAGGGATATGGGACGATAACTAGAAGGTGAGGTGGGGTCAAGAGAGGGTTTTTTTAGGATGGGAGAGACATGGGCATGTTTGAAGGCAGAGGGGAAGGAACCAGTGGAGAGTGAGCGGTTGAAGATGGAAGTTAAGGAGGGGAGAAGGGATGGAGCGAGAGATTTCATCAGATGAGAGGGAATGGGGTCAGAAGCACAGGTGGCCGGAGTAGCACTTGAGAGGAGGGAGGAGAGTTCCTCTGAGGATACCACTGGGAAGGATGGGAGAGTAGCAGAGAATGTTGAGAGCCGGGGGGTTGGAGAAAGGGGGGCCGAGACTTTGGGGAGGTCGGACCTGATGGATTTAATTTTGTTAATGAAGTAGGAGGCCAGATCGTTGGGGGTGAGGGAAGGAGGAGGGGGAGGAACCGGGGGCCTGAGAAGGGAGTTGAATGTACGGAAGAGCTGGCGGGGGTGATGGGCATGGGTGTCAATAAGGGAGGAGAAATAGTTTTGTCTGGCAGAAGAGAGGGCTGAGTTAAGGCAGGAAAGGATAAACTTGAAGTGAACGAGGTTGGCATGGTGTTTAGACTTTCGCCAGCAGCGTTCGGCAGCTCGAGCATAAGAGCGAAGGAGGCGGACAGTGGCAGTGATCCAGGGCTGTGGGTTAGTGGTGCGAGAGCGGTGAAGGGAAAGGGGAGCGAGCGAGTCTAGCTGAGTAGAAAGGGTAGAGTTGAGAGCAGTAATCTGATCATCAAGACTGGGTAGAGAGGAGAGGGCGGCGAGGTGGGGTGTGAGGCGCTCCGAAAGATGGGTGGGGTCCAGAGAGCGGAGATCTCTGTGAGGGAGTAATACGGATTTACAGGGGAAAGGAGTGTGAGTGAGGAGGCAGGTGAGAAGATTATGATCAGAGAGAGGGATCACAGAGTTGGTGAGGGTGGACACAGTGCAGCGGTAGGAGATGATGAGGTCGAGGGTATGACCAAGTTGGTGAGTGGGTGAGGTGGGGTGGAGGAAGAGGTTGGCAGCGTCAAGGAGAGATAGAAGGCGGGCGGCAGAGGAGTCGTTAGGGATATCCATGTGGATATTGAAGTCTCCGAGGATCAGAGTGGGCATGGAGAAGGAGAGAAGGAATGTGAGGAAGGGGTCAAAGTCGTTAAAGAAGTTGGAAGTGGGGCCCAGAGGGCGGTAGATGACGGCTACAAGAATCTGGAGGGGGTGGTAGAGGCGAATAATGTGGGCTTCAAAGGAGGGGAAGGAAAGGGAAGGGGGAGGAGGGATAGTGCGAAAGCGACATTGGGGGGCGAGAAGGAAACCGACACCTCCTCCTTTTCCAGTGAGTCTGGGGGGAGTGGGAGAAGAAGAGGCCTGCACTGCAGAGAGCAGCAGAAGAGACCGTGTCGTCCGACGACAGCCATGTTTCAGTTAGGGCGAGGAGGAGTAGAGAACTGGAAAGGAAAAGGTCCAGGATGAAAGGAATCTTACTTAAAACGGAGCGGGGGTTCCAGAGGCCACACTTGGCATCAGCTGTCGAGGGTGGGGAGGGAGGGGGAAGGGTGCGAGGGGTGGGGAGGGTTTGGATTGGGATGAGTTGGCGGGGGCCTGGGCGGGGAGAGTGGGAAGGGGGGTGGCGATGGGAAAGGAGAACTGGGATGTGGTGGGGGCGGGGAGAAGGGGAGGAGGGGGGGTCGGGAGGGAGAAGCAGAGGACCTGCGCTGGTACAGAGGAATCCTTGGTAGGGGTTGAGGGGGAGCGGTCTTGGTGGGTGAGAGGGAGGGAAACAGCTGGGTGGGAGAGGGGAAGGGGAAGGTGAGGAATGGGAATGGCAGTTGGGAGCAAGGGAACTGAAAGTTCATGGTGAGGTCAGCAGGGCGAGTGACAGTACAGTGGGGGGTTAACAATTGAGATGCAGAAGCAATAAAACAGTAGCAATGATAAAAGTAGGCGATGGCATCACAGGGTGTAGTTGAGCAATCAATATGCTATGGCAATAATAGAATTGGCAAACAATGATGCCACAGAGAGCAGATACAAACTATTAAGAGCTGGAGTAGGGTGGGCCAGTTAAGGGGGGTCAGGGAGCAGAGATACCTGGGGAGGGGAGCGAACAGTCAACTAGCATGGGAGGGCTGAGGAGGTGTGAATGAGGTTGTCATTAATGTAACATGGTGCTAACAAGGGCTTTTTACCTGGGGGCGGGCGGGGGTAGAGTCAGTCAGGACCGGACCGGGAAGGGGGGGGGGATGAGGGGCACTTTACGGAAGGCCTCCTAAGTGGGGGGGGTGGAAGCAGGCGGGGCGTCCGTGGGGGCGCTGAGATGGCGGGAGGGTGGGCGGCCGGGCCTCTCGGGAACGGAGTCCCGGGCGTCAATGGCGGCGCTCTGAGGAGAGGAGCCTTCCGGGAGCGGCAAGTCCTCGCGGTGTGATGGGGGCGGGCGGGCGGGAGGGCCTCTCGGGAACGGAGTGCCGGGCGTCTCGCGGTGTGATGGCGGGCGGGCGGGCCTCTCGGGAACGGAGTCCCGGGCGTTTATGGCGGCGCTCAGAGGAGAGGATCCTTCCGGGAGCAGCAAGGCCTCGCCCCGCTGTTGGGTAGGGACTGTCTCTATGTGTTGCCGACTTGTACTTCCCAAGCGCTTAGTACAGTGCTCTGCACACAGTAAGCGCTCAATAAATACGATGGATTGATTGATTTCAATCCTTCCTCACATTCCTTCTCTCGTTCTCCATCCCTACACTGGTAATTCAAGACTTCAATATCCACACAGATGTTCCTGATGATCCTTCCACTGCCTGCTTTCTATCACTCCTCAACTCCAATGATATCCTGCTCCACCCCACCCCACACACTCACCAACTTGGAGATACAGTCAATCTCATCATCTCTAGTCACCGTAAATCTCTACCATCACCAACTCTAAAATCCCTACATTTGAGCACAACCTCTTAACTTGCCTTCTCTTCCCCACACTTCCTCCCCACAAATCTGTGCTGTTCCCCCACAGAGACCTCCGATCTTTTGACCCATCCAATTTTTTCAAGTCATCGTACCCCATTTAGCCTCAATACCCAAACTACCTTCCCTTGATGACCAAACTGACATCTCAACAGCACCCTCTGTATAGAAATCAATTCACTCACTCCACTATCCCTTCGTCAAATTTGTACCACTAACCCACAGGCCAGGATCACATCTACAGTCCATTTCCTTTACTCCTGTGCATGAGCTGCAAAGCTCTGCTGTAGAAACCTAGGTATCAGGCCAACCTAATCTACTTCAAGGTTTATCCTAGCCTGCTTTATCTCAGCCTTCCCCTCTACCCAGCAAAATTATTTCTCTGTCCTTATTGACACCCAGGCCCAATGTCTTTGACAGTTGTTCTAGACACTTAACTCTCTCCTAAACCTCCTGTCCCCCCACCTCCTGCCCCTAATGACCTGGCAACCTACTTCACTGAGAAAACAAAGTAACAGTGTGATCTCCATAAAATCTTCCCTGCCTCTCTCCAATCCCTTCCTCCTCATACCCTTCTTCAACTCTCCCATCTTTACAAACAATATTTCAAGGGATTTCCTGCTATCTCTCAAAACCCACGCCCTCTATTTGTGCATTCATCCTCATCCTTTCACACCATATCAAAGCATTTGCCTCCTCACTTCTTCCCTTCCTGATCTCCAGCTTCATCTTTTCATTCTCCAATGGATTCCTTTTCATATTACTGTCTGTCTCTTCATTATGGGCATGGAATGTGTGTGCCAATTCTGTTGAACTGTATTCTCCCAAGTATTTAGCACAGTGCTGGGCACAAAGTAAATTCTCAATAAATATGATTGATTAATTGATTCCTTACTGCTTTCAAACATGCCCATCTCTTCCCTATCCTAAGGAATTTCTTCCTTAACCTGATGGCTCTGTCCAGTTTTGGCCCCATCTCCCTCCTACCATTCTTTTCCAAACTCCTTGAGCAAGTTGTTTATAACTGCTTCTTCAATTTTTTCTCCTCTAACTCCTTCCTTGAGCCCCTCTGATCTGACTTCTGCCCCTTCACTCCATAGAAACTTCCCCCTCAAAGATCACAAATGATTTCCTTCTTGCCAAATGTAATGGTCTGTACTCCACTCAAATACTCCTCGACCTCTCACCTGCCTTCAACACTGTTAATGACCCCCCTTCTGGAAACATTTTCCAACCTTGGCTTCACTGACATTGTCCTTTCCCAGTTCTCCTCCTATATCTCTGGTAGCTCATTCGCAGGCTCTTTTGTGTGTCCTTACTCTGCCTCCCATCCTCTAACTCAGTTCTGGGTCCTCTCCATATCTTTTAGAGAACTCATTCTCTCCCATGGCTTCAACTACCACCTCTTTGAGGATGATTCCCAAATTGACATTTCCAGCCCTGTTCTCTCTCCCTCTCTACAGTCTTGCATTTCCCCCTTCCTTCAGGACATCTCTACTTGGATGTCCCTCTGAGACCTCAAAATTAACACATCCAAAAATGAACTCCTTATCTTCTGAACCACAGACCTCAAAATTAACACATCCAAAAATGAACTCCTTATCTTCTGAACCACACTGTGTCTTCTCCCTGACCTTCCTATAACTGAAGGCAGCACCTAGACAGCACCACCATGCTATCTGTAACTTTGGAGTTACCTTTGATTCACCTCTCTCATTCAACCCACATACTCATTCTATCCTGTTGGTTCAACCTTCATGGCATCCTTAAAATCCCCACTTTCCTCTCCATCCAAATAGCTAAATGTTAATCCAAGCACTTATCCTACCCTGCCTTGATTACTGTATCGGCCTCCTTGTTTACCTCCCTGCCTCCTGTCTCTCCCCACTCCATCCATTCCATACTTCAATCTGCTGTATGTATTATTTTTCTACAAAAGTTTTCAGTCCATGTTTCACCACCCCTCAAACACAACCAGTGGTTGTACATCGACCTCCACATAAAACAGAAACTCCTTACTATAGGCTTTAAAGCTCTCAATCATCTTGCCCCTTCCTACCACCTCACCTAGCTGCTCTTCTACTACAACCCAGCCCACAGGCATACTTCGCTCCTCTAATGCCAACATATTCACTGTACCTTGATCTCATCTATCTTGCCACCAGCCTCTCATCCATATCCTCAAGCCTGGAATCAATCAATCAATCAATCGTATTTATTGAGTGCTTACTGTGTGCAGAGCACTGTACTAAGCGCTTGGGAAGTACAAGTTTGCAACGTATAGAGACAGTCCCTATCCAACAGTGGACTCACAGTCTAGAAGGGGGAGACAGAGAACAAAACCAAACATACTAACAAAATAAAATAAATAGAATAGATATGTACAAGTAAAATAAATAGAGTAATAAATATGTACAAACATATATACAGGTGCTGTGGGGAAGGGAAGGAGGTAAAATGGGGGGGTGGAGAGGGTGACGATGGGGAGAGGAAGGAAGGGGCTCAGTCTGGGAAGGCCTCCTGGAGTAAGTGAGCTCTCAGTAGGGCCTTGAAGGAGGAAGAGAGCTAGCTTGGTGGATGGGCAGAGGGAGGGCATTCCAGGCCCAGGGGATGATGTGGGCCAGGGGCTGACAGCAGGACAGGTGAGAACGAGGCACAGTGAGGCGACCAGCGGCCAAAGAGCGGAGAGTGCAGGGTGGGCTGCAGAAGGAGAGAAGGGAGGTGAGGCAGTAGGGGGTGAGGTGATGGACAGCCCTGAAGCCGAGGGTGAGGAGTCTCTGCCTGATGTGCAGACTGATTGGTAGCCACTGGAGATTCTTGAGGAACTTTCATGGAACATGGAACACTTTCCCTCTCACATCTGACAGACAATTACTCTCCTAACCTTCAAAGCCTTAATGAAGGCACATCTCTTCTAAGTGGCCTTCCCTGACTAAGCCTTCATTTTTTCTTTCCCCACTCCTTTCTGTGTCACTCTGATTTGCTCCTTTTATTCACCCCTCCCTTAGCCCCACAGCACTTATGTACATATCTGTAATTTATTCATTCTTATTTTCTGTCTCTCCTTCTAGACTATGAGCTCACTCTGGGCAGATAATGTATCTACCAACTCCATTGTGTCATCTCCCAAGCACTTAGAGAAGCAGCGTGGCTCAGTGGAAAGAGCACAGGCTTTGGAGTCAGGTGTCATGGGTTCGAATCCTGCCTCTGCCAATTGTCAGCTGTGTGACTTTGGGCAGGTCACTTAACTTCTCTGTGCCTCAGTTCCCTCATCTGTAAAATGGGGATTAAGACTGTGAGCCCCCTGTGGGACAACCTGATCTCCTTGTAACCTCCCCAGTGCTTAGAACAGTGCTTTGCACATAGTAAGCACTTAATAAATGCCATCATTATTATTATATTGCTCTGCACATAGCAAGCACTCAATAAATATGAATAATTGATTGAGTAGTAACCAATAATGCTACATTAAAGAGATGGCTATAATATGGAGAACAACAGCTAAGTAGAGGGAGGATAGGGAAGACGATCAGATCACAGAAATATGGCCCACCCACAGTCATCTATGGAGTTGCAACATTCAGGTTTATAAGGAAAGATTGAGAGAATCTGTCTATCCTTTTGAAATAAAAGCATGAGAGTGGACTTGTTTTAAAATTTCCTAGAAAGTTAATTAAATTAAATTACTATTCTAATATTCATGTGAATAGTTGCTATCATCATTAGGTTATTATTTTTGATCCAAAGACCACTGACCAATTTGTTGAGGTAGCTGTTGGATTCAACATGATGAATCGTGAAATGATCTAAAAAGACTAAAGAGATGGAAGTGGCTGTGCTTAAGTCTGGGATGATTCCTAACTGCCTCCAAGACTGTTCGTCAGTCAATCATATTTATTGAGCACTCACTATGTGCAGAGTACTGTACTAAGTGCTTGGAAGGCTACTATATAAGACACATTCCTTGCCCACATTGAGCCCACATTCTAAAGATGGATGCTTGCAGCAGGCACCCTCCCCCCTTCCCTGCCACAGGAACTGTTCTTAAAACTGATTAATTGATTGATTGTCTGCATCATGCAGGGATGGCTGACCATATATGTGGAAGATTTGGAAGCAGTAAAAACATACAGTGGAGGGAACCATAGGCACTTATCTCAATCAACTGATTCACTCAAAGATAGAATTGCCATATTCTGCCCATGGTTGGTTCTAAAATGAGAAAGTATAGAGCCACACAAAACTTCCATTGCAGCTTGAATATTTTCCACCTCTCAAAGAAAGTATTCACTGTCACTTTTGAAAATGTAACATTTGTTTGCCCCTATCATGACAAATGAAAAATATTTCTTGAACAGATACCTATTTTTAGAATCTGTTCAGTTGACTCCATCTCCCATCATAAGTACCAAAATTTTGTTCATTTATTTAGGAATGCTTAGTAAGTTTATCACAACAAATACAGAATTAATAGGACAAGAAGAATTTTCACAAAAGCAGACATAAGACAGGAAATATGAAATGTGTGTAGGTATAGCTTATAGAGTAGTTACATAAACTACTAATAGCAGAAGCAGCATGGCACAGTGCATAGAGCATGGGTCTGAGAGTGGGATGG
This sequence comes from Tachyglossus aculeatus, assembly GCF_015852505.1. Taxonomy (NCBI): domain Eukaryota; kingdom Metazoa; phylum Chordata; class Mammalia; order Monotremata; family Tachyglossidae; genus Tachyglossus; species Tachyglossus aculeatus. Next base: position 113,666,806 of record NC_052067.1, read on the forward strand.
TCATGGGTTCTTATCCCAGCTCCGCCACTTGTTTGCTGTGTGACCTTGGGCAAATCACTTTACTTCTCGATGCCTCAGTTACCTCACCTGTAAAATGGGTATTGAGACTGTGAGACCTATGTGGGACAGGGACTGTGTCTAACCCAATTTGCTTGTATCCATCCCTACACTTAGTACAGTGCCTGGCACATAGTGAGCACTTAATACCATTATTATTATATTATTATAAAGATAGTTAATAGGACTAAGACTAGATGGGACTTTTCCATCAATATGGTGCAGTGGAGAGGGGAAGTAGCTTCCGGCAGCTCAAGAATGTTCCCAAAGCTTTGATGTAAGGGGAACTCCAGGCTGCCAATAGGAGGCTTCACCAGCCACACATCTATTTCTCCAGGCTTCCAACTAACCTGTTTTTCACCCCTTTTCTCATGAGTGGATTGCTTTTCTCCCTCTTTCCATGTCACCCCCTACAAGAATCACTCTCTGACTAATCACCAATTTCCTGGTCATGCCAGAGTCTACCCAGTGTTCTAAATTCTGAGAAGGCAGGTTTCAGTCCATATAAATGCTCATCGTTCAGATCTTTATCCATTTGTAATTTATTTACTTAAATGTTTACTTTTTTCTTATTTGTATCTATATCATCCTATTCTTTTACCCACTGAGTATTTGGAAATTGTCTCTGATTAGATTAAAAGATCTTTAACCTCAGGGAGTACTTCTTTTCCATTTATTGCTCACTTCTTATCTCTCCTTTAGGCCCCAGTAGGAACTTGATGGTGGGTATGAGAAACTGCAAGTGACACTGAGAAATCCACTCTCACTACAATCAATTACTCTGCTCAGATTCTTGGTCCTGAGGTTTCAGGACCAAGGCCCATCCATCATTCACAGATGGAGACTCCATAATGTTCCTCAAGCAACTAGTAAAATAGTCAGTGCTAGTGATGATGATGATAATCATGATGAGGATGATGAGAATGACTGCAGCTTTTCAGATAGAGAAAACCAGTTACCATGCCAACATTTACACTAAATTATTGTAAGTTGCTACAACTTCAAAACCTGAAAAGGGCAAATTACTTATGGATTCTTTAAAGATTATTATTCTGTCCAGGCACATAAACTAAGGAGTGATAAATCTTTCTCTGTATTTGTGAAAAAATATTACCAAGTATCACCAAGTTTTTCTGTGAGATACTAAGCAAATGTCTATGTATGAAAAATATATGGTGGTTGTGAACATATAGAGTACAGCTAAATTAATGTCATGTCTATTTCAAAGGACACCCTAACTTTATATCCTATGCCAATTATAATCTCTCTTTTTTTCTTCAATGGCATGAATATTTTCCATTAATTATAGGCTTTTCTTACACATGTTAGCTCTGAGTCACTTTAAATGTTATTTCTCCAGATTCTAGTTGGGAATATTTTTCAGGATTACTATGAACCCTTTCAATGAACCCTTTTTGACCAAGGAGTTACTAATCCTATGTAATTTGCAAGAGATGAACTGTGAATCTTTTTCATTCGCTGTAAATATTTAAAAAAGAAACATTAATTTATTCAATTTTTTCAGATGCCATTTCTTATGTTGACATCTACTTGAACATTCTTTTTCCACCTGTGGTTCTATTAGTAAAGTCTGAATAGTCACACAGAATTCAGTATTACATTTCCTACGTACATTGAGTTCTAGATCATGAAACCTTAGAATAATAATATCAATAATGATGGCATTGATTAAGCACTTACTATGTGCAAAGCACTGTTCTAAGCACTGGGGAGGTTACAAGGTGATCAGATTGTCCCACGTGGGGCTCACAGTCTTCATCCCCATTTTACAGATGAGGTAACTGAGGCCCAGAGAAGTTACGTGACTTGCCCAAAGTCACACAGCTGACAAGTGGTGGAGCTGGGATTGGAACCCATGATCTCTGACTCCAAAGCCCATGCTCTTTCCAATGAGCCACGCTGCTTCTCCTGTTTAGAAAACTGTTTAAAATTGCTCTTCCGGTGGTAACAGCTATTGTGCTTTTGGTCTACTGCTTTCTAGGTGCTCTTCAAAATTTGACTTAACTATCTTGTTTCCATGAGAGCTACTTTACATTTATTTTCTAGCAGTTTCAGTTTTCTTATTTGTTTAGTTTCCCACACATTTCAGGAGGCCATGCCAGAATTTCTGCTAAGTCTCTTATATAAATAAAATGCACACCTTGAAGTAATCTGGGATGCATATATACAGTTACGAGAAAACAGCAGAACTTAATTGTCTCCACAAGGTAGTCAGAAACTATTTTCTATTCAAATCCAAACCTAATTAATTGAAAGACATTGGACAAGTAGCATACATGTTGACTTTCTGGCTGTGAGGGCAACAATGGAAAATGATAAAAGCATTTGCAATAATGTACTTGGGAGAATGCATGAACATATTTGTGCTATTCAAGCCCTTAGCTATGGTTCTTAGTCCACTAGACTGCCTGCTGCCTTTGTGTTCCTGCATAATGTTTGGGTTTGGATTTGGATTTCCTTGCATTTGGATTTGCATTTTTTATTCACCTCTCCCTAAGCACCACAACACTTATGTACATACCAATATTTTTTTTTATATAAATGTCTGAATCTCATCTAGACTGTAGGCTCATTGTATCTAGGGAATGTGTCTACCAACTCTATTACACTGTACTCTCTCAAGCACTAAAGTGCACTGCCCTCAGTAAGTGCTCACTGAATGTGATTGATTGATTGATTGATTATTCTGATTCTGGTGATTGTTTAGAAGAGGCACCTCCTTGAAAAAACATTCTTTTTTTTTTGCTACCAACTCCCTCTCCTTCATTATTGACTGACCAATATTCTCCCCATTTTCAAAGACCTTCTAAAGTCATATCTCTTCCAAGAAGTTTTCCCTGACTATTGTCCTATATCTCCATGTTATTCTCTTTGCATCTCTTATAGACTTGTATCTATACACCCTGGTACTCACCTCTTGGAGTATGATATTCACCCTATCCCCAGTCCCACAGAAATTATATAAAAGTCTTACTCTCTGATTCTTCCTCTATCTGTAATTAATTTTGTCTGTCCCTCCACACTGGATTTTAAACTCAGTGTGGTTGGGGGTTATGACTACTAACTCTACTGTAACTGCCCAAGTACTTAGTCAATATTTTGCACCCAATAATCCATCAGTAGATGTCATTGATTGATTGACTGATTGAAATACTCTGCATTCAGTGTGGGCAGAAGAGCACAAGGCCACAATTCAGGATATGCATTCTCTAAATGGTGCATGTTAAAGTATGTACTTTTATAAAATAAATTGTGAATTTAAAATATTCGTTATATTTAGTAAGATTATTAAAGTTTTCTTTTTAAAAATCAGACCCTACAGAGAAACTGGTTCTTGGAATGTGCTGCAGGGGAGAAGGGACAGGAGGATTGTTGAGGCAATATCAGCTTCATGATGGTGGTAGCTAAGAGCCTGTTCTTTACACTATAGTACCCATTCTGTATCAGGGGAATAGGGAAGGGAAGGAGTGGGAAGAAAGAAACATAGTGGCAGCCCAGGGATGTCCTGCAGCAACAGAGGCTCCACACATGGGGCTCTATGGTAGAAACACTCTGGGGCTTACCTTTCTGCCATGATCCAAGCTTGAGGAGGGTAAGGGTAACACCAGGATTAGAAAGTTGGATTAAATATTATAAAAACATGAATTCACTTCACTTCTTTTCTCTCTCAAATTCTTAAATGAGGTTTCTTGAATATATGATCTGAAAATTTTGGAGGATTATCAGTTTCTCCTTATGTTTTCCAGCATTACCAATGATTGACTTCCTTTCATAGAACACCACCTGGATATAGAACTGTGAAACATGAGATCTTAAAGAACACAAAATCTAACAGAGCATAGATTTACACAGATGCCTGTGTTTTTAATGTTGTAGTTAATCTCTAAAGGAAGACACTGACCACTTTTTTTTCCAGCAACAATAATTATAAAAATGCATCACAAACTTTTCCTGGAAGCATTAAAGCATATTCAGTTACCTTAAAAGTGCTCTCAGTTTTCATTGTTTCAATTATATAAATTACCAAGAAAACCACTTAGAAAGAAGACCACTGAGGGCCTAGAGATGGCAACTAAATCACTCAGACAGTCTGCAGCTACCTTATTTACAGTGTGCGCACTGTGTTGTCCATAAGTGTCTGAGTCATTGTTTTCAAAATTTCTGCCTTCAGTGGGCAACTGCTCCTCTCTAAATTCACACAATATTGAGCTCCAAAACAGTATTCCATTCTACAGAATTGACAGCCACCATTCTCAATACCCTCTTATGCATCACAGCTCCCTGTTGGGCCTTGTTGTGTTTCATTTTCATTTGAATAGAATATACTGTAGATAGCTATTTTTACTGCATCTATTTCAGTGTCAGGCCTTCCCTTTTGGGTATTAAGTATTTTCAACTATTCTATTAGCTGTTTTCTACCTTACTTAGATATTCGCCAGTCTTTGGCTTGAGCTATGACAGTTCCATTAGAGCAGGAAGCTTGATTTTTTTTTTGACATTTTTTTTTCCTCTCAATTTTCTCTAGAATATGTGTGAGTGGTTTGTGGAGCACAAATACTCCCTGTATGGAGTTCTTCTTAAGCATTGGTAAATAAGACACTCACTCTGTCATCATAAAGATGTGCAAATTATCAAAGAGCCTGAAAGTACCAACATCAAATCTGACTGAAATCAGGCTGGGGATAAGCAAAAATTGTTAAATTTGAAGTGTGTAAATATAATCCATATCAGGGGAACAGAAAGGCAGATGCTCATGCAGATAGTAACACTACCAGGATACTGGGTTGTAGGGAAGAGTGAAAAATTTGAGGACTGTGAAAAACAGTTCCAAAATTCAATTGCTTGAAGGAACTTGCTGAGGTCTTATAATTTACCCTTGTAACTTTCATTAATTCTCTCTCTATTCCTCATAACTATACCTAGACATGGATATTGTTATGAAATACAGTGAACATTAAGCATCAGAACAGCATGACGCTCTGCAGTACAGAAAGGAGACACCCTGCTGGAATAGATGCTCCATAATAATCATGAAAATAGAAGACCAAGACCAAGAAGAAAAACATCAAGAGGTACAAGCCACAAAACATAAAAGGCTCATGTCTGTACTCACTGTGGGCCTGAATTGGCTTTGTCAGTCTCATCTCCCATAGGTTCATTTCACCTTAATGGCATCTTCTTCAAGTATAAAAGGATAAGTAAAGTATATTTGAATATATATTACCAATAAATTAATTTTATGCTGCATTTTCTTTGAGCTAGGCCTAAGGCATGTCATTGAAAGGGCTTTTCTGGAAGAACATTGTTTTTCTGAATCTTCCCAGAGTAACCTAACTTTAATCAATCAATCAATCATATTTGCTGAGTGCTTACTGTGTGCAAAGCACTGTACTAAGTGCCTGGGAGAGTATAATACAACAGAGCTGGCAGACACACTCCCTTCCCACAACCATTTATCTAATGTTGGCAAAAATTGCCCCATGCAGAGAAGAACATTTTTAGAGCCATAATCACAATCTCATCTCAGAGGTTCCTCTGCATTCCTGTTGCCAATTAATTCATCTGGTTGAATTTATAATTTTGGATTTTTCCTGGGATAAATATAGTCTGCCATCTTCTGTCCTACTGTATCTCCCAACTGAAGTCCTGTGATGCTAATGGGCAGGAAAAAGGTCTTATAAACCATTTCCACATACAAAAGTCAATCATACATTTAAAAAGTGATGTGCAAATTTGCATTTATCTTATGGAACCATTAAAATGTCTCCTTAGACTGTCTAGTCCTATGGAGGGGCCAATGCTACCATTTATCACTTCAAATGAATCTAAATAACTTTTATGGGCTGCCACTTTCAATGTTCTAGTGACTCTTGAATACTTTATCATACAATATCTGATTTTAAATTATGCCTAGCAGGGATCTCCCTTCTCCTACCCACAAAAAGCACAATAAGTGACTTCTATTGATCTACTCTAAAGAATAAAATAGAGATCTAAAGAGGTTCCTGACAGCATGGCTGTAAAATGAGCATTCATCATACATATTGTAAATTTTGGAAGCTAAAAAAACTGGGGCAATTTTTCTATGTCTAAAAAAATCAACAATGAAATAGGGTAGAGGAAGCCATTACATAATTAAATAGTTTATACAAAGAGAGATAAAGTATTTACATTGTATTAAAAGAATAGCATAACTATATCCAAGTATTTCATATTCCCCATAATCATCAATTAGTTTGAAATATGTGAATCAGTAAAGGTTTCATCTAAGTAAAAACTCAAGGTGTCAACCATTCAGTCATCTGTCCCAATAATCAAAGTTGTTCATATAATTTGACTAATTTTCTATTTATATAGTTCACACAATTTATTTCAAAGACAGAATTTAAAAAATGTTAAACAATGACATAATCCAGTAGTCATGAACAAGGGCAGAATGAAGGTTAGTTGGCCCATAATTATTTGGAGATTCCATATGGCATTATTCCTGAATGCTGTTTGGGAAGTTTGGAGGATTGGGATAGAGAAATGTGGGAGATGGTAGTGAGTGGGTTGATTTTTGAAGAGTGATTGGGGGATTAGGAATAGAAATAAATTGCTAAAGATAATTTGAGAGATCAAATATTGAATCCTGAAGCAAACAATCAGCAACAACAAAAAAAGATACGGTGGGGTATCAGCAAATGATCAAGAGATAGAGAAAGTAGCAGCAGTTGGGAAATAAACATGGTGCTTCCAATTTTAGGGGTATTATACTAAGGAGTAGGGAGGGTATACACAGATGGAAAAAAACACTGAAAGGGGATAAACAGCTCCAGAGGAAGGAAAGGGAAACATAAATCAGTAGAATTGCAGTACAAATCGGGGAAGCCTGGGCACGCCCAGAAGTACACATCTAGGTGAAGTAAGGTCTCACAGGTGGAAAATCAGGGACACCATGAAAAGTGAAAAGTGCTTGATATCCGGGATTTTTTCTGACCACGGAGTAAGTTATTTATTCAAGCATAGGTATTGAGCGCTTACTGCGTGCAGTGCACTGTACTAAGTGCTGGGAGAGTACAGTATAACAATAGACAGGCACATTCCCTGCCTACAGTGAGCTTACAGTCTAGAGGGATAGACTGGGGCTGGGAGAGGGGATGGATAAAGGGAGCAAGTCAGGGTGATACAGAAGAGAATGGGAGAAGAGGAAAGGAGGGCTTAACCTGGAAGGCCGCCTGGAGGAGATATGGCTTCAATAAGGCTTTGAAGAGAGGGAGAGTAATTGTCGGATTTGAGGAGGGAGTGTGCTCCAGGCCAGAGGCAGGATGTGGGCGAGGAGTCAGTGATGAAATAGATGAGACCGCGGTACAGTGAGAAGGTTGGCATTAGAGGATCGAAGTGTGTGGGCTGGGTTGCAGTAGGAAAGTAGTGAGGTAAGGCACGAGGGGGCAAGGTCACATCCTAAATCACATGATCACATGCTAGATCACATAGTTGTGGCTATGCAATCCAATTTATGACTATTTCTGATGGGCCCCCATAGCCATGAATGGATATTGAATTGCCAAGACTGTTATTCATTGAGGTGCAGTTGTGATTTTCCCAGCATGGCATGGTGGCTAAAGCATGGGCTTGAGTCAGAAGGTCATGCATGGGTTCTAATCTCAGCTCTGCCACTTGTCTGCTGTGTGACCTTGGGTAAGTGGATCAACTTCTCTGTGCATCAGTTACCTCATCTGTATAATGGGGATCAAGACTGTGAGCCCCACATGGAACAAGGACTTTATCCAACCTGATTTGCTTGTATCTACACCAGCACTTAGTACATGCCTGTCACATAGACGATTATTAGTATTATTGAAATATTTCTCCCCGGACCACGTCTAGAAAATTTTCCAGTCCAGATACGTTCATCTCCTTCACTTTGCTAGTAGCCAGCCACTTAGATGAAGGCAACTAGATATCTGTAGTGATTTTATAGTGATTTTGTTCTCTAGCTGGTTAGCAGTGGTAAGCAAGGGGAGAGTCTCTTGCCCATTCAGGTATTTCCAGATTCTAAATGGGAAAAATCAGGCCCAGCAGGGGATAAAGCAACCCAGTTCTAATTTATTTAGTTTCTTCATTGAAGTTTGAATAGATTCTTGTATGTCGGACTCACAAAATACTGTTTAATTTATTTGGCGTCTTAAATATTATGTCAAGTGAAATCTTCACAAATTCAGTTATGAGCTCCATGGGATTTAATCCTCCTAAATATATTTTAAGATACCAAATCTTCTGCATCTCTTTCAAGGAGTAACATTTTTATCGTTAATACTCCATTTCAAACTCCTCATTTTCTTTGGAATGTCTATCAGTTGCCACCTTCAATGTTTCTCCCATCTCTTCTACTTGCCTTTCAAATCTCATTATCTTAATGGAAACACCCATGATTTTATTTCATTTAAATCTTTAAGAGCACGGGCTTGGGAGTCAGAGGTCATGGGTTCTAATCCAAGGTCTGGCACTTGTCAGCTGTGTGACTTTGGTCAAGTCACTTAACTTCTCTGTGCCTCAGTTACCTCATCTGCAAAATGGGGATTAAGACTGTGAGCCTCATGTGGGACAACCTGATTACCTTGTATCTACCCCAGAGCTTAGAACTGTGCTTGGCACATAGTAAGCACTTAATAAATAACATTATTATTATTATTTAAGGACTTGGATGGCAAAATAATTTTCAGAAAGAGTTAGGTCAGTAGTATAAGACATTTCTGACAAGATTTTTCACTATTCATAACAAAGCAAAGCAGGAAACAAGAGGAAGCAAACTACATTGTGTGAACTAACTCATTTATTCTTCCCAAATAGTTTATGAAAGACAAACTGTTCATAAAATTGCTGAAAATTCATAGTATATTTCAATGATTATTAATTTTCCAAAAGTAATAATCCATACACTCAGGCTAAACATTTTTATTTGTTAGGACATCCTGCTTCCATGTGTCTAGACAGTGATCTTGCAATTATGAAAATAGAATTTGGGTACTTAATAAGCAAGACGCAGTTCTGGCTTAAGCAAACAGCCTGACAAAGCAATTCAAAAATGCAAATAGCTTTCAGGAAAGGGATCACATATTGTTTTCTACAAATCCAATAAAGACATGACTTTCTGATGATTTCACTCTCAGAGAAAATTTCCCTTTTGCCCAACAGTAACTGCAGGGTGCCATCTTATGTATCAGCATCTCTTTTTTTTTTCAGTTTCAATTGAGATTGAAAAGGAACGCATATTGTCTTTTTCAATCTTTTTCAGTATTATTTATTTAGATCAGAAATACTTTAATTCCGAACCTAAAATAATGAATTATTTTCCATTCTGTATCATATTTATTTTCTGAATGAGAACTTGGAGAGTTGTACCTCTTTAACAAACCAATAATGCATTTAGATTTAGATGAATCAGGAAAAATCAGGAATACAATGTATTGAATGCACTGGAAATTTGTTTCCCACTGTGCTGTGAAATCGCTTGTATTATATTTGCCACACTAGTAGTGTCCCTTTCTCCTCTGGCACATTATTCCCTATAATCTCACATAGTAGAAACCTCAATTGGACGCCAATTTTGATAAATGAAGAATTCCAACTCCTTCCACATACCTCTACAATACATAACAGTAAGAAGAACGTGTTATGCCAAAATAATTGTAGGTTACAGGGAATGTGTTATGCCACAGGAATTGTAAGTTACAGGGCTACTTTCAGATGGTAAGCAAGGTAAGCAACCCCCTCAGAACTCTTCATGAAAGAAACAGGGGTTTTGCCCTTGTAAAAATCGTGGTAAGATGGGAATGATCTATTAGTGGCATCTTGGAAGAGAAGAGCCCAAGGAACTTAGTTGAGGGTTGGCAGTGGGGAACTAGTGGAATGGCAGTAAACTTTCACTGTAAGAAATTTCCCCAACTGGTTTGCATGATGTCATTATGTTAAATTGTGTGTTTATGCAATGTAATATGATGCCACCCAGACAGTAATAAATGATGCTTTTATTTTTGGATGACCAAATGTCTATGCCAGTTCCACTTAGCATCAGGGATCCCTTTTACTATGTTGAAGTAAGTTATAGCTGGACATGGACATTTAACCACCAAACTTAGTTCTCTTGTACTTCATATCTCCTCCTATTACTAAAGCTGCCAATGCTACAATCAATCAATCAATCGTATTTATTGAGCACTTACTGTGTGCAGAGCAATTTAGCCGGGCCAGGATCTCAAGAGGCAACATTCAAAACTGGCACTCTGAATGAGGCAAACACTTCAGTGCCCAAGAGACTATACTGAAAGGCACAAAATATGGTAGAGAGGATCGGTCACACATCTGTTTTCGCAACCACCTATATTTGCATGGGTAAAATTCCTGTCACCTTTAAAAACTTAGGGCAAACCTGTATGTGTGGGTGTGTATATCAACATATCCATATGGAAAATTTATATCATTGACAAATATCTGAATTACCTTTAAGTCATCTTAACACTATCACAAACTCCAGCCTATATAGGTTACAACACTAATTAAGCTTCTCCCAGACCCCAAACCATTTGGAAGTTTCTACTTCTCTCCCTGATAAGAACAGCTTTAAAGATGGATCTCCAGTAGCATTTGAATATCCATCTTTCCACTGTGTCCATGTGCAAATCTCTACCATGTCATTGCTAGAACTTGCCAAGCACTTAGTACAGTGCTCTGTACACAGTAAGTGCTCAATAAATGAGATTGAATGAGTGAATTAATGAATGAATGAACTGTTCTGTATTCCAGGACTCAGGACTAGCTAGAAGGATGATATGATCACAAAGGTCAAAAATATTTAAGGCAATTCAGACCCTTAATGATGTAAAAAGATCAGAGGGGCTGGCATGCAGTGCTCAGGATAATAGAAGCTAGGTTTTAGGAATATAAAGGATGAAAATTTCTGGGAGACCAACCACATCCTGAAAGTAATTAATGCGGTACAGTTGCCAGGAGAGGAATGAGTGAAGGCAACTGAGTTGAGAATTGAGGCTGGGTAATGTGACCAAGGGTCCAAAATTTTCAAGAACACCACTTCCTCTGAGCAGATTTAGGGGCTACTACGCTTTTCTTTAGTTGTTAAAGTGATCTAAGGCCCGAAGTTTGTCCAATCTGACATAAGTGATCCCAGATCCTTTCCCCATTTCTGTAATTTCCTTACATGACCTCCAATGATTCTGCCCACTCAAGAATAGATGACTGTAGACTGTAAGCTCCTTGTGGGAATGGATCACATCTACCAACTCTATTATAATGTATTTTTCCAAGCACTTAACACAGTGCTCTGCACATGGTGAGCACTCAATAAATACCCTGATTAAAAAAGGGTATAGATAGAATGACAGAAGCATTGCCTAAAATAAGCCTTCACATTCTCCACCTTAGGCCCATAAGGCACAGGCTAAGAATATTATATAGAATTGTTTATTTTTTAATTAATGAAATGCATTTACTATTATTTAAATATATTTTTGGAATTTACTGTTTTCAAGTCATCTACATAATGGGTAAGCTATTTATTCATTTTTCATGAAAACAATAGCCCATAATTTATACTAAAGCTTCAGAGATGGGATATTCATTCATTCAGTTGCACTTATTGAGCTCTTACTGTACTAAACGCTTGGAAAGTACAATTCAGCAATAAATAATGAACAGGAGATTTATCTGCAAGAAACCAATTTCTCCTTTTGTGTCCCTCAAATATTCGCTTTTGAGGTCTTGAAGATCTTAGGTGGCCAGATAAATAGGAGAGTTTTTGCAGGAAGCAAAATTATTTTTGTCCACCCCATATATTATCTTTTCAGGCCTTGAAGGTTTTAGGTACAGAAAATTAAGCAGGATTTTTTTTTGTATAAAGCAACTTTCCTCTTTTTCACCTCAAAACCAATCTCAAACTCCTTCTGTGGTGTGGACTGATCAGCTTCATTGCCAGAGCAGATAGCATCCAATTGTCCAGAATTACCATGATGAAGGGGCAAGGGGCACCGGTCATGTTGAAACAGGTGGTCTGGAGGAAACATGTTCCCTTCCCTGATGCTGTCATGCCATGGCTAACACTGAAGACAGGCTCTCTGGGAGGCAATTCAGTGATGATTCCTTTGCTGGACCTGTCTGGAAGTCAGGCAATCCTAACCATGGAACTGCGAGGCAGAAAAGTACCCAGGAGTACCATAAAGCCAGATCCGTATATCCACAGAGTTTTCTCAGTAAAAATATAGAAGTGGTTTACCATTGCCTCCTTCCATGCAGTGAACATGTGTCTCCACCCTCGACTCTTACCCATGCCACTGCTGGACAGCACAGGTGTGAGTTTTGACTTGTAGCAGACTGCATTACACTCGCTAGTCACTGCCCAAGCTAGGGATAGAATGGATAGGCCTCTGCTTGACTCTCCCTCCCATAGCTGAGACTGGAAGAGTGCTGGAAAGTCTCCAGGTGTGACCCTAAGAGGGGACATTTAGGTTAGATGCCAACAAAAGAAATACCCAAATCTTAAAGGCTGAAAGAAATCTCAAGAGAGCATCAAGGTCATCCTTCTGCCTCTGGAATAAGAATTTAAACTATTTCCTTTGTAGTTTCATCTGATCACATTCACTGGATACAATATTCAACTGCTGTATGCTGTTTGGCTCCCTAGTGGGAGCATTAAACTTTCTATGCTGTTATTCAGAAGTGAGAATCACCATGGTTTCATTAATATCCCTTTTCAGTGTAAAACAGTACTTTTTGCAAACATTCCACATAGTCTATCAATCAATCCAATTTGCATTTATAAAGAGTCCTTCATGTGAGGATCCCAGAGTGCTCTGCATAGTTAATATGAAAGCAGCTGCAATAAATATTTAAAAGGCTAAATCAAACAAATAGGTTTTTATTTTAGGCTTACAAATGAGCAGTCATTTTAAATTCCACATATATGAAAGAATAGAATTCCATGGTGGTGAGCTGAATGTTCACATGAATGGGTTCTATGAAGCACAGACTGACTTTTGACAGAGAACCTTTTCCCTGGACCACCGTAGGAAAGTAACCTCTGAAGTGTACATTCGTCCAAGTGACCAGGTTAGCAAGGGAGAGGAGTAAGAAATGGAGCAGTCTCATTCATTCAAAAGAGAAGCTAAGGTTGCCAAATTTTGCTTCCCTCTCCTTCCGACACCTCCCTACACACCCCACCAAGGTCAAAATTTTAGCAGTAAAGAGAATTACCTGTTTAAGGGAACAAGCATGGATTAGACTTGAGACATTTGCAGCAGAGAACCAATCAACAGCAACTCAATTTTAGCTGTGCTAAATTCAAGGAAATTTGAAGACATCCAGGCTTGAATATCACACAGACAATTATGCAAAACATCAAGCTGCTTCATAGGTCCGCAGGGACCAGAAAGAATATCTGAGGATCATCTGCATAGACATGACACTGCAGGCCATGACACTGAATATTGTTAATCACTAAAATATCTAAACAGAAAGCAAAATAAAATCTAAAATGAGTCCTGGGAGAATCCTAGAAGCACCTGGAAAAAACTCAGACTGTTCTCTAGAGGAACAGACTGAATATTGGGGTAAAAAAGGCTCCAAACCAATCCATGTTAATCCCAGAAAATTCAAAAACACATTTAAACACAGAATCAGCACTATTTCAAACAAAATGAGTTTTAAATGGGAAGGGGAAAGTAGACACTCAATAAAAAAACAATTGTCACCAGTCTCAGGAAGAGTAATTTGTGAATACTAAAATCAAATTGGGAAGCTGATGCACTCTCTTTGTCTCCCACAATTTATGGAAGGCATTCCACTATAATGAATACAAGAGATTAAAGTGACAGAACTAACAGGAGTTAAGTATCCCGGGCATTAATCAATTGTGCTGTCTCATCGAGCTGGTCAGGGTTTGGGTCAGGCAACTGGTCCCTTATGGAATAGAAAGTGGCTTGAGCTGGGTGGAGGAGGGGGGCATTTGCAACCTGTCAACTGGGCCATGAGCCAACCACCAAATCCTCCATAACACGTTGGCTGCTACTCCTTACCAATGCCACAAAGCACGGAAGAGCTGCAACAGATGGTGCCTGGCTGCTGGTCTCCACCAGCCCATTTTTTGCCAGGAATACAGGAGAGAGGACAGGAGAGTCTCTGTCTCATAAGACTGCTTGAAAGAATCTCAGACAGCTGGTGCAGAGTAGGTGCCAACTCCAGAAGGTCAAGGACCTATTTCCTATCTTTGGCGGGGGTGAGGGAGGAGGAGCAGTGGGAGAAGTCCCAGAAGAGGTTTGAGATGCAGTGGGTTGCCCTGGGGGGGCTAGATCTGCACTGTTCTACCTGCCACTCTGAGCTGTTTGGACTGGGGCAATCACATCCCATCCCACCCAGGCAGTTCTGTGGTGTCACGAGGCCAGCACACACAAATGAGGGAAGAAAGGAAGTGTCAGTTCATGGTCCCCTTCTGTTCTCTATCTACACTCACTCCCTTGGTGAACTCATTCACTCCCACAGCTTCAATTATCATCTCTACACTGATGACACCCAAATCTACATGTCTGCCCCTGCTCTCTCTCCCTCCAGGCTCGTATCTCCTCCTGCCTTCAGGATATCTCCATCTGGGTGTCTGCCTGCCACCTAAAACTCAACATGTCCAAGACTGAACTCCCTATCTTCCCTCCCAAACCCTGCCCTCTCCCTGACTTTCCCATCACTGTTGATGGCACTACCATCCTTCCCGTCTCACCAGCCCGCAATCTTGGTGTCATCCTCGACTCTGCTCTCTCATTCACCACTCACATCCAATCCGTCACCAAAACCTGCCGGTCTCACCTCTGCACCATTGCCAAGATCCGCCCTTTCCTCTCCATCCCAACTGCTACCCTGCCAAGATCCGCCCTTTCCTCTCCATCCCAACTGCTACCCTGCTCATTCAATCTCTCATCCGATCCTGACTGGATTGCTGCATCAGCCTCCTCTCCGATCTCCCATCCTCCTGTCTCTCCCCACTTCAATCCATATTTCATGCCGCTGCCCGGATCGTCTTTGTCCAGAAACGCTCTGGGCATGTTACTTCCCTCCTCAAAAATTTCCAGTGGCTACCAATCAACCCACACATCAGGCAAAAACTCCTCACCCTCGGCTTCAAGGCTCTCCATCACCTCACCCCCTCCTACCTCACCTCCCTTCTCTCCTTCTACAGCCCAGCCCACACCCTCTGCTCCTCTGCCACTAATCTCCTCACTGAGCCCCGTTCTCACCTGTCCCGCCGTCGACCCCCGGCTCAATAAATATGATTGAATGAATGAATGAGGCAAGGGCTACAAACTAGAGCAGGATGTGTGGCAGAAGGTTTGAGCTCCGGGAAACTGCAGTGCCATGTACAGAGGCTATATATCATCCCAGGGTAGGAAAGAATGGCTCTCTGCTCCTATTGTTTGAGAAGAAGCAGTGTGGTCCAGTGGAAACAACATGGGCCTGGGAATCAGCAAACCCGAGCTTCTAATACCAGCTCCGCTACTTGTCTGCAGTGTAAACTTGGGCAAGTCATTCATTCATTCATTCAATTGTATTTATTGAGTGTTTACTGTGTGCAGAGCACTGTACTAAGCGCTTGGGAAGTACAAGTTGGCAACACATAGAGACAGTCCCTACCCAACAGTGGGCTCACAGTCTAGAAGGGGGAGACAGAGAACAAACAAAACATATTAACAAAATAAAATAAATAGAATAGATATGCACAAATAAAATAGAGTAATAAATATGTACAAATGTATATACATATATACAGGTGCTGTGGGGAGGGGAAGGAGGTAAGGTGGGGGGATGGGGAAGGGGAGGAGGGGAGAGGAAGGAGGGGGCTCAGTCTGGGAAGGCCTCCTGGAGGAGGTGAGCTCTCAGTAGGGCCGTGAACGGAGGAAGAGAGCTAGCTTGGCGGATGTGCGGAGGGAGGGCATTCCAGGGCAGGGGGATGATGTGGGCTGGGGGTCGACAGCAGGAAAGGCGGGAATGAGACACAGTGAGGAGGTTAGCAGCAGAGGAGCGGAGGGTGTGGGCTGGGCTGTAGAAGGAAAGAAGGGAGGTGAAGTAGGAGGGGGCAAGGTGATGGACAGCCTTGAAGCTGAGGGTGAGGAGTTTTTGCCTGATGCGTAGGTTGATGATGACAGTCTTCACTCTTCAGCTAATCAATTAATTATATTTACTGAGTGTTTAGAGTGTGCAGAGCACTGTACTAAGTGTTTGGGATTGTACCATAAAGTACGCACAATACCTGCCCTCAAGGAAATTACAATCTAGTTATTAAATTACAGTCAGTCAATTATATTTATTGATGCTTACTGTGTGCAGAGCACTATACTAAGTGTTCAGCAGAGTACAATAGAAAAATATGAGACACATTCCCTGCCCACAACGAGCTTACAGTCGACAGGGGAAATAGACATTAATATAAATAAATTGCAGATATGCAGATTGTAAGTGTTATGGGGAAATATGGAAGGAACCAAAGTAGGGAAAGGAACCAAATATAAGGAAATTCACATGAGTGCTTTGGGAGCGGGCTGAGTAATGATAATAATAATTTAATATTCTTACCAAGTACCAAGCACTGTACTAAGTGTTGGGGAAGAGATACAAGATAACCAGGTTGAATTCAGTCCTGGTCCCATTTGGGATTCATAGTCTAAGTAGGAGCAAATAGGATTTAAATGCACAGGGAATACAGACTCAAGTGCATAGGTGATGCATAGGGGAATAATGTAGCATGGGGAAATGATACTAATCAGGGAAAACTTTCTGGAGAAGATATAATTTTAGAAGGGCTTTGAAAATGGTGATAGTAGTGGTCTACTGAATATGAAGGAGGAAAGAATTTCAGGTAGGAGGAGGGTGTGCACAGTAGGTCATCAGGGAGAGGTAAAAGAGCAAGGAACAGGTTGATGTTGATGTTAGAGGAGTGAAGAGTGTGGACTGAATTGTAGAGGGAGAGGAGCTATTTGGTAGAGAACTGATTGAGATTTTTACAACCAATGGTGAGAAGTTTCTGCTTGACCTGGAGATAGGTGGGGAAGCACTGGAGGTTTATGAGGAATGGTATGGTTTGGACAGAATTATTTTTTAGAGAAAAAATCTGAGTGGCAGACTGAAGTACCTGGAAGTTGGAGACAGAGAGGTCAGTGAGGAGGCTGATGCAGTAGCTGAGATGGGAAATATCTCCCTGCTGCTGGCAGCAGAATTGAACTGACAGTAGAAGGTCATGGTTTATATATGTTTTATAAATCCTTATGCATATATATACATGAACTTAGACAAACTACACTCATTAATTGACTAATTTAATTGTATTTATTGAGCACTTACTGTGTGCAGAGCACTGTACTAAGCACTTGGGAAAGTACAATACAACAATAAACATACACGTTATCTGCCCACAATAAGGTTACAGCCCAGAGGGGGAAACAGACATCAATACCAATAAATAAATTACAGAGATGTACCCAAGTGCTCTGGGATTGGAGGGGGGGAAGACCAAAGGGAACAAGTCAGAGCAATGCAGAAGGGAGTGGGAGAAGAAAGAAGAAAGGGAGGGCCTAGTCTGGGAAGGCCTCTTGGAATAGATGTGCCTTCATCCACGCCAGAGGCAGGATGTGGGCCAGAGGTTTGTGGTGAGACAGGCAAGACCAAGGCACTGCGAGAAGGTTAGCATTAGAGGAGCAAGGTGTGAGGGCTGGGTTGTAGTAGGAGGGGGCAAGGTGATGGAGTACTTTAAAGCCAATGGTGAGGAGTTTTTGTTTGGTGCAGAGGTGGATGGGCAATAACGGGAGTTTTTTGAGGAGTGGGTTGACATGCGCTGAACATTTTTGTAGAAAAGCCAGGCAGCAGAGTATGAACTGGAATGGGGAGAGACAGAAGACTGGGGAGTCAGCAAGGAGGCTGATGCAGTAATCCAGGTGGGATAGGATGAATGATTGTATACATGGTATCAGTTGGGATGGAGAGAAAAGGCAATGTTGTGAAGGTGGGACTGAAATGATTTAATGATGGATTGAATATGTTGGTTGACTGAGAGAGAGGAATCAGGATATTACCAAGGTTACAGGCTTGTGAGAAAGAAAGGATGGAGGTGCCATCTACAGGGATGGGAAAATCACAGGGAGGAGAGGGTTTGGGTGGGAAGATAAGGAGCTCTGTTTTGGACATGTTAAGCTTGAAGTGATGGAAAGACATCCAAATAAATATGTCTTAAAGGCAAGAGGAAATGTGAGACTGTAGAGAGGGAGGGAGATCAGGCAGGAGATGTAATTTGGGTATTATCCACACAGAGGTGGTAGTTGTAGCCACGGGAGTGAATGAGTTCTCCAAGGGAGTGGGTATAGAGACCAGAAGGAGACCCAAAACTGAACCTTCAGGGACCCCCACAGTTAGGGGGTGAGAGGTACAGGAGGAGTCCATGAAGAATGACAATGGAAAGGCCAGAGAAATAAGAGGAGAAACAGGAGAGCACAGAGTCAGTGAGGCCAAGGTTGGATAATGTTACTCCAGTTACCATGCCTCTTTTGACCCTAAGCTCCTTGTGGACATGTGTCTACTGACTCTGTTTTAGTTATTTCTCGTTCTCAAATGCTTAATACAGTGCTCAATAAATAAAATTGATTGATTGGACAAAAGGAAAAAAATTAATTTTCAGAACTCATTTTTTTCCTAAAGCAATGTCAGGTACAAAGAAACAGGATCTGTAAAATTTAAACATATTTATTCATTTTATCAAGTTTAGAAGCTTCAAATCAACATTTCCTATCCACAGACACTTAGAGAAAATGAAATATGTTTCCAATGGTTTAATGCACTCATTATCTTCCTATTTAAAATTTCTCCACATTTCTATTTTGTCAGTTCAATCAAACATATTTATTAAGCACTTACTGTGTGCAGAGCACTGTACTAAGCGCTTGGGAAGTACAAGTTGGCAACATATAGAGACGGTCCCTACCCAACAGTGGGCTCACAGTCTAGAAGGGGGAGAAGTTCAGTAAATAAAAACTCAGTCCACTGTAACAGATCAAACCATGACCACAAACTTTCCAATTGGTTTGATCTCCTCAGATAAACATCCAAATTCCTGCCAGGACATGTCACTTGAAAGATTTGTTTTCTTAGAACTGATTATGATTATTATGAGACTGATTATGATGATTATGATCTCCCATCCTCGTGTCTCTCTCCACTTCAATCCATACTTCATGCTGCTGCCCGGATTATCTTTGTCCAGAAATGCTCTGGGCATATTACTCCCCTCCTCAAAAACCTCCAATGGCTACCGATCAATCTGCGCATCAGGCAGAAACTCCTCACCCTGGCTTCAAGGCTTGTCCATCACCTCGCCCCCTCCTACCTCACCTCCCTTCTCGTCCTTCTATCTGCCCAGCCCGCACCCTCCGCTCCTCCACTGCTAATCTCCTCACTGTACCTCATTCTCGCCTGTCCCGCCATCGACCCCCGGCCCACGTCAACCCCCGGGCCTGGAATGCCCTCCCTCTGCCCATCCGCCAAGCTAGCTCTCTTCCTCCCTTCAAGGCCCTGCTGAGAGCTCACCTCCTCCAGGAGGCCTTCCCAGACTGAACCCCTTCTTTCCTCTCCCCCTCGTCCCCCTCTCCATCCCCCCGTATTACCTCCTTCCCTTCCCCACAGCACCTGTATATATGTATATATGGTTGTACATATTTATTACTCTATTTATTTATTTATTTATTTATTTATTTATTTATTTTACTTGTACATTTCTATCCTATTTATTTTATTTTGTTGGTATGTTTGGTTCTGTTCTCTGTCTCCCCCTTTTAGACTGTGAGCCCACTGTTGGGTAGGGACTGTCTCTATGTGTTGCCAATTTGTACTTCCCAAGCGCTTAGTACAGTGCTCTGCACATAGTAAGCGCTCAATAAATACGATTGATTGATTGATTGATTGATTATGGAAGAGCAGGTGTACACAGTTACCATAGAATGATATTAACTTGATTATTATATAATGAAGCTCTTCTAACAGTGCTTTCTACAGCCTCTTAGAAGCCAAATAACAGAATAACATGAGAATAACATGAGAACACAGTTATCAGTAGTGGATTAAAGCTACAAAGGGAACCAATTGCAATTGATACTCTACTGGAAACTCATTTTAGACAGCTGAAAATTCATTTTCCATAAGGTACTAATGACCACTGAGAAGTGAGTGGAGGTCAGAGACATGTCAAGCAGTCTGCTTTGTGCTTTGTTTTTCATATAGCCATATTTAATTTCAACTTGTGTGAAAAAAGTCCAGTTTTTTCAATAATTTTGAACCGTTTCTTCTAACCCTTAATTTACCACTGAAACAAGGATTGATGCAATACGATTTTTCGATAACCCTAGGGTTTCAGGAACACAATTGCCCATGTGGTTCAGGAATGACTAGATGGCTGCTAGGCATTTTTAAAACCATTTCAGAAGTGTCTAAGTAGAAGGAATGTTTGTGATAGAATTTAATAGGAAAATAGAAATATGTTACTTGAGACAGTAATGTTACTAGGCTTTAAACTAAATCCTATTTAGAGGTATACTGGGAATAAGAACAAGGATAGATACTATATGGGTGCTGAAGATATTTTTAAAATGAATTCAGGGTGGCAGACGTGAAGTATGGTCCCGAGAGGGAAGGCTGAAATGGGAAGACCTGTGAGGTGGCTGATACAGTAGTTCTGCTGGGAAATGATGAGTGCCTTTTAGAAAGCGTTTGATTCCTATTTGCATTCTGATTGAAGATCTTATGTCTTCATTAGTCACAGATGTCATCTTTTATAATTTGAGGACACCTTAACATTTTAATACTCTAAATGGAGAATGGCTGGTCACAGAACAACTGCAAATATATTTTAAAGCATGAAATCAACCTTTACTTGACCACACAATACTTAAAAAACAAAACTGATAATATGAAATGATGATTTTGTTCTGATTTTTTAATAATTCTTTTTAGTGAAATGTTCATGTCTCTATCATCTGACTTACCCTTTCATAACTACTTCCCTTCCTGGATTTTGGTGTGGGTGTGTGAATGGATGTCAGTGAAGTACAATTGTTCCAGTAAATCCAACAATACTGTGGAACTGTGTGGGATAATGGACAGTTGGAATATGCTCAACCTTGCTACATGCATAGTACAAGGGAGCTATAGTGTTCAATGGCTGGCAGTGCAAATGTTCTCTCACTGCTGTTTGCCAAAAAGGCCTTTCCAACTAACACATATGGGGAAAATAAGAGTAGACCTCTCCATTCATTATGGTAACACTAATTTTTAGGGGCAGGCATGATGCAACAGAAAAGGCCAAATAATTTTTTTAATAGTATTTGTTAAGCACTTACTATGTGCCAGGCACTGTACTAAGCACTGGGGTGTAGTTACAAGGTCATCTGGTTGGACACAATCCATGTCCCACATGAGGCTCATTGAGTGATAATGATAGGGTCATACAAAAAAGTAACAAAAAAGAGAGATACTGGAGTTTTCTAAATATGCATGAAGGTGAATAGTTACCATTCAGTGTTATGTATTAAGCATGCCTTGTGTGCAAAGAACTCTACTAGGTTCATGGGAAGAATACAAGTAAGATAATGAGGAATATCTATGGTCTACTGGTGGCAGAATGGTAGGCTGGGGATGGGCATATGAGGAAAGACTAATTGATAAAAACAGTAAAATACAGAAGCAAACAGGATAACAATAAAAACATAAGAATAACATCAGAATATGGATAAGGGAGTAGTTTTCAAACTTTTCATTGATCCAGTGAGCCAGCGAGTCAATGAACCAGTCACAAACACTACATCCCCTATGTCTCATAGCTTCATATTTGTAAGGCATGCGAAAACTTCTCTGCCTGCCTAGACTGGGCAGGAATCCTAGGTGGCATTGGAGAGAACAGAAAAGTTTCCTTGGCCTCCAGTGGGCCTAGGTACTCAGCTGGTGAAAGAACAGCAGTTGCCGGGGGAACAGTAGTTTCAAACGGGATATAAACTGAAACAGATATGCTGCTAGCACTGGATGGAAAAATTGTAGAGAAGGAAGGCACAAGGGAATCAACAACACAAATTATGTGCAGAATTCTACAAACCTCTATTCAGCTGAAGTCACTGCAAGTCACAGCAAATGATTCACCTGGAACCAATCTTGGGACCACATTTGGAAGAAGTTTAAAGTTCTCTTCACTAGTTGAGATTTAGAAAATGTCCAGACAGGGATAACGAGATGGCCATTGCCCATGTATTTCTTTATTTAAAATGTTAACATAATTGTTCAATGTATACATCCTGTTCCTAGTGTGTAGGAATTAAAAAAGCCAGTCTGCTGAAGGAGAGTAAATTCTGGAAGATATTCACAACTACTGTCAAATACTCATTCATTCAATTGTATTTATTGAGCTTACTGTGTGCAGAGCACTGTACTAAGCACTTGGGAAGTACAAGTTGGCAGCATATAGAGATGGTCCCTACCCAACAACAGGCTCACAGTCTAGAAGGGGGGAAGTGATTACAACCTGATTACCTTGTGTCTACTCCAGTGCTTAGAACAGTGCTTGGCACATAGCACTTAACAAATGCCATGATTACTATTATTATGGATTAAGCAGAGACTGCTGGCATACTATTTAACTGCTGCAACTTCTGGGTTTGACCTCCCCGACAATCTTCTCTACCTGAAAAGGCATATGAAAGAGGAGGGAGTTTTAGGAGTGTAGGCCAGGGGAGGACTTGGGCAAGGGGTTGGCGACGAAACAGATGAGACTAATGTACAGTGAATACCTCTCCAAATGGCAGATCATAGCTCCCCCAGTTCCCGGCTCCGCCACTTGGCTGCTGTGTGACCTTGGACGAGCCACTTAATTTCTCTGTGCCTCAGTTCCCTCATCTGTAAAATGGGGATTAAAACTGTGAGCCCCACGTGGGACAACCCAATTACCTGCATCCACACCAGCACTTAGAACAGTGCTTGGCACATAGTAAGCACTTAACAAATACCATCATTATTACCTCTGATTACGGAGACCTCATACTCCCCATGCAGGGGTCCACTCTTGGGTGGCTCTCCATCTTCTCCTCTTACATCATCGACTCTCTTGGCAGTCCCAGTTACTGGCAAATATGTTTCACATAACTTCACAAAAGACACCCAAACCAAGCAAGCCAGATTCCAATGGTTTACTTTGCTTTACCTATTATTAGACAGTGGAATCCAATATTTTCTTTGATATGCTCAATAAACTAGAATAACTTTGAAATTCACTGTCTTCTGGAGGAGATCAGTTGCAATTGCATAATGACAATCACAGTATTCAAAAATCCATGTCTATAAAGATGAGTTAGGCAACTTGTTGGATTTGTTATAGTGAATTTCAAGTTGCTAGTCAACAAACATAACCGAAGAAGTACATCAGTATGGATGGAAAATAACTGAAAACTAACTCTCTCCTTACCTTATGGATGCTTTATAATAGCAGAGTGTGCAAGAAAATTGGAAAGGAAATGCATGAATTGAAGATATGTTGTAACAGTGATGAATTAGAGAGGATTATTAGAAATCAATGTACAGTATTTTCCAGAAGGGTTTAACATTATAAATGGGGAAGAAAGTGAAGAGTTGGAAAGCCTCATCTTGACTGACCAATGCCTTCAATAACAGATGCAAGAGGAGGAATAAAGCAGCATCAATTAATCAAGCAATGATATGTATTGAGAGCTTACAGTGTGCAGAGCACTGTATTAAGCACTTGAGAAAGTAAAATGCTATATACAATTGGTAGATACAATTCTTGCCACAATAACTTTCAATAAACTCATAATGTAATCATGCATTTATGGGGAGTCTAATGATGATCGGATCATATATCCTGCAAGTTATCAGAATTAACCTTAAAGAAGCTAGAAATTTGCATAAGGAACACCAAGAACATGGTAAACTGATCCTAAGGCAAAGTTGTTCAGGGGAGAATGCAGTTAGCTTTGAGAAGCAGCATGGCTTAGTGGAACAAGCATGGGCTTGGGAGTCAGAGGACGTGGGTTCTAATTCCGACTCCGCCACTTGTCTGCTGTGTGACCTTGGGCAAGTCACTTAACTTCTCTGTGCCTCAGTTACCTTATCTGTAAAATGGGGATTAAAAGTATGAGTCCCTCGTGGGACAACATGATTCCCCTGTATCTACCCCAGGACGTAGAACAGTGCTTGGCCAATAGTAAGTGCTTAGCATATACGATAATTATTATTATTATTAAGAGTGTGGTGGCAGTTTGCATTCATGAAAGGACAAATGTGGACAAGTGGATAAAAATGAACAATGAGATGATGGGAAGTGTTTAATGTGAGTTATCTGAATTAAAATGTTTATACTGCTTATTTAATAATTCCCAAACTATAAACCAAAACATACTAAAACAGAAAAGTGCTTCATGATATAGAAGTCCAATTACTGCTAGAAGTCTTCAGACTTTCCACTTTCCCTTGCAACTGTGTTTGCCATTACATACCCATCTAATCGAGTAATTTCCCCTTGCAGGAAGAATCATGTATCCCTACGATCTCTCCCTTCCCTTGACCATTCTTTGGAAAATTCTCCTCAATCTACCAATCAATGACATTTACTGAGGACTTATTGTACTTTCCAAGCAGTTAGTACAGTGTTCTGCAGTAAGCTCTCGGGAAAGTACAATATAAGTGGTTAACAGAATTTGATTCTTTCATCAACAGAGTCTTAATGTAATCAGAGTGGGAATTTTTTCTTCCTGTAATTAATCATTTAGTCAGAAAATTTTAAGATATCTAGTTAAAATGAAGTTCATTTCCAACTGGCCTAAGGATAAAAGGGACTCCTTAAGTAAAAGTTTCAGTAGGGAGGCTTTGAGTCAGATCAGTTTATGATTCTTTGTCTTGCATGTAAATATTCAAACTTCTGTTGCAAATGGCTCTGAGCCTTTGTGTGTCCTTTAGCTTACCCTTTTTCATATGTCACCAACTCCCACTGGGACCACCTCCAGTTGCTCAAAAGCAGATACCCTCTGAAACCATTAATGAAATTTTTGAAAAGCTGTTCAGAAGTTGAGATAAAATGAAAAAAATTAATATGTACACATTCTCTATTGTAGGAACACAGTATATGTGTGGCCATATGTAAGGACCAAAAATGATATGAATTATCATGTGTGAAATATGTGACCTATATCACTTAACTTTAATACTGTAACAAAAGTCCACACTCTGCCTTTGAGCAGAATAAAGTACAAGCCAAGAGTTACTAACCCAGAAACAAAATTCAATAAAACTTGCTCTGGTACTTTGGCATTCACAGCTCCCAATTTTCCTTCTGAATCTATGGACTAAAAATTTCACATTGAAGGGAAAAAATATATCTCATTGGCATTTGAATTAAAGAATGCTGTTAAAATTTGAGGGAGAATAGAGCCCACAGGGAAATTATTTTCCCTTCTTTGTTGCCTGTAGATTATATGTCCCAATTTAGCACACATTTGTTTTGAAAGCCAGAAAAAATGATATATGATAGCAATTTAAAAGAAACAAATTGGGCCTAAACCTTATATAATGAGACAAAATGTTCTTGGAGGCATGATGCAGCAGTTTCCAAAACGAATACAGTAGAAAGAAGGTGCCAAGTGAAAAAACTATTGAAATTTATGGAGAAAATGTTTATTCAGGAACCCCAAAACATGATAGCTTTAACAGCTTAGTTATTAGTTGTTCACTGCTTCAAAGTAAGAGGCTAAGATGGGTAAGGAAGAATATTTTTAAATTAGCATTCATAGCCAGAGATTTGTCTTATCCTGTCTTATGCTGTCAAGTCATCTTTGACCCATAGCGACTTCATGGACACATCTCTCCCAGAACGCCCCACCTCCATTTGCAATGGTTCTAGTAGCACATCCTTAGGGTTTCCTTGGTAATAATATGTAGATATTTGTACATATTTATTACTCTATTTTACTTGTACATATTTACTATTCTATTTTGTTAATGATGTGCATATAGCTTTAATTCTATTTGTTCTGACGATTTTGACACCTGTCTACAAGTTTTGTTTTGTTGTCTGTCTCCCCCTTCTAGACTGTGAGCCCGTTGTTGGGTATGAACCATCTCTATACGTTGCCAATTTGTACTTCTCAAGTCCTTAGTACAGTGCTCTGCACTAGAATGGGACAATATCAAGGGGAATATCAAAATAAATTATGAAAAGGGGAAATGGCAGCTACGAATATGTGGACATAAGACTGTGGGGCTGAGATTGGGTGAAAAATCTATTCATTCATTCATTCATATTTATTGAGCACTTACTGTGCACACAGCACTGTACTAAGCATTTGGGAAGTACAATATAGTAATAACAGAGACGATCCCTGCCTAGAACAGGCTTACAGGAGGGGAGACAGACATCAAAACAAAACAAGTAAACAGGTGTCAATACCATCAGAATAAATAGAATTCAAGCTATATACACAGCAATAATAAAATAGAGTAATAAATATGTACAAATATACACAAGTGCTGTGGGCAGGGGAAGGAGATAGGGCAGGGGGCGAAGAGGAGGGGAGGAGGAGGAGGAATGGAAAAAGGGGGCTCAGTTTGGGAAGGCCTCCTGGAGGAGGTGAGCTCTCAGTAGGACTTTTAAGGGAGGAAGCGATCTAGTTTGGCAGATGTGTGGAGGGAGGGCATTCCTGGCCAGAGGTAGGAAGTGGACCAGGGGTAGACAGTGAGACAGGTGAGAACGAGGCACAGTGAGGAGGTTAGCGGTGGCAGAGGAGCAGAGTGTGTGGGCTGGGCTGTAGAAGGAGAGAATGGAGTTGAGGTAGGAGGGGGCAAGGTGATGGAGAGCTTTGAAGCTGAGAGTGAAGAGTTTTTGCTTGATTCGAAGGTTGACAGGTAACCACTGCAGATTTTTGAGGAGGGGAGTGAGATGCCCAGAGTGTTTCTGTACAAAGATAATCCGGGTAGCAGAGTGACGTATAGGCTGAAGCCGGAGAGACAGGAGGATGGGAGATCAGAAAGGAGGCTGATGCAGTAATCCAGTCAGGATAGGATGACAGATTAAACCAGCAAGGTAGCAGTTTGGATGGAATCTAGTGCTTTAAGGATACAAATCCAAGTGCAGGCTTATTACAGTGCTCTGCATCCAATGTGATTGATTGACTGTTGACTCTGATGACCAGTTTCCTTCCTAGTCTACTTGTTCCCCACAATTTAGGAGTGAGAAAGGAAAAGCTAAGGGAGTCACACTGTGATGCTCCTCCCTGAGGGAAATGAAATGACTTCGCTAAGCCAATCAGAAAGAAGGATTAGG
The DNA here is from genome assembly GCF_015852505.1 of Tachyglossus aculeatus. Classification (NCBI taxonomy): domain Eukaryota; kingdom Metazoa; phylum Chordata; class Mammalia; order Monotremata; family Tachyglossidae; genus Tachyglossus; species Tachyglossus aculeatus. The sequence continues at coordinate 113,694,269 of NC_052067.1, forward strand.
GAGGAAGTAGAGGGGCCAGGTTGGTGTAAGAACTAGACCTTCAGTTATCTTGGAAGTGGGAGATAAGCAAGCTGTGGGCTTGGAATGGGCACACATGGGGAGAAGTTGTGCTGTGCATCCTAATGGTTTTCCTAAAAAATGTTCAGTCTAGGTGTCCCACTCCTCAAGAGCCACCAGTGTTGCTCATCCAACTCCATGTCATTCAAAAGACTCCTTCACATCAAATTTGAATGAATTTGAATTGAAATTGAATTGAATTGAGTCATTTCACGCCTTATATCATAGGCCTGAGAGTCAGAGGATATGGATTCTAATCCTAGCTTTGCCATGTACTTGCTGTGTGACTTTGAACAAGTTTCTTTGTGCATCAGTTCCCTCGACTAAAAAATGGGGATTAAATACCCAGTCTCATTCTTACTTAGACTACAAGCCCCTTCTAGGACCTGATTAGTACAGTGGTCTGCACACAGTAAGCTCACAATAAATGCAATTTATTGATTGATCTGACAGACCACCATTCTCTCCAACATCCAAACTCTCTCCAAATCACAGCTGCTCCAAGAGAATTTTTCAAACTAACTCCTGTATTACCCCTTCTGCCCTCTCAGCACTGTCAACTATGAATTATGAACTCCAGCCCCTTAATAATGTAAACCTTACTAACCCCATCCCTTGTCTTCTTATGCTATTGCCTCATCTCTGACCCATAATGACTCCATGTCATATCTCTCCCAGAATGCCCCATCTCCATTTGCAATTGTTCTTGCAGTGAATCTATTGAATTGTCTTGGTAAAAGTACAGAAGTGGCTTACCATTACTTTCTTTTATGCAGTAAACTTGAGTATCCTCCCTCAACTCTCTCCCATGCTGCTGCTGCCCAACAAAGGTGAGTTTTGACTTGTAGTAGATTGTGTTCCATTGCTAACCACTTCCCAAGCTAGGAATGGAATGGGTACACCTCTGCTTGATTCTCTCTCCTGTAGTGTAGACTGGTTGAGTACTGGAAACTTTCCAGGTGTTATCCTGAGAGGCTCCCTATCCCTAATTCATTTCAATGTCTGCCTCACCATATTGACCGTAAGCAGAGATCATGACTACCAACTCTGCTATATTATACTTTGTCTTGTCTGATGCTCTCGAATAGTCTCCGACACATGGACACATCTCTCCCAGAATTCCCCACCTCCCTCTACAGTCGTTCTGGTACTGTGTCCATAGACTTTCTTGTGTTTAGTGCAATGGCCTACATATAATAAGTGCTAAATAAATGTCATTGATTGATTGATTGATTGAGCCTGGAGAGGCTTAGGCCATGGGAATAGATCAGAGAGAATCCCTGGAGGTTTGAAGTCCAGTGGCTAAAACACTGGAAAGGACTGTGAAATGTGTAAACTAGCTTAAAAAAAACCCAAACATAGAAATCAGAGAGGGGTACAAATGGACAAGTAGATAGAGGAAAGAGTGACCACTTTCTTGTTAGTACAATAACTACCACGTTAGTACAATCGCTCATCCTATCCCGATTGGATTACTTTATCAGCCTCTTTTCTGACCACCCAACCTCCTGTGTCTCCCCACTTCTGTCTATACTTCACTCTGCTGCCCGGATTATCTTTGTACAGAAACGTTCTGGGCATGTTAATACCCTTCTCAAAACTCTTCAGTGGTTACCTATCAACCTCCATAACAAGCAAAAACTCCACACTATTGACTTCAAAGCTTTTCATCACCTTGCCCCTTCCTACTTCACCTCCATTCTCTCCTTCTACATGCCAGTCCTGCATACTCCACTCCTCAGCCATTAACCTTCTCACTGTGCCTGTCCCATTCATTCATTCATTCATTCACATTTTTTGAGGGCTTACTGTATGCAGGGCACTGTACTAAGCACTTGGAAAGTACAATTTGGCAACAGATAGAGACAATCCCTACCTAACAATGGGCTCTCAGTCTAGAAGGGGGAGGCAGACAACAAAACAAAACAAGTAGACAGGCATGCAGGCCAGCCTACACCCTCCGCTCCTCTGCCACTAATCTCCTCGCCGTGCCTCGTTCTCGCCTGTCCCGCTGTCGACCCCCTACCCATGTCATCCCCCGGGCCTGGAATGCCCTCCCTCTGCCCATCCGCCAAGCTAGCTCTCTTCCTCCCTTCAAGGCCCTACTGAGAGCTCACCTCCTCCAGGAGGCCTTCCCAGTCTGAGCCCCCCTCCTTACTCTCCCCCTCGCCCCCCCTCTCCATCCCCCCCGTCTTACCTCCTTCCCTTCCCCACAGCACCTGTATATATGCATATATGTTTGTACATATTTATTACTCTATTTATTTTACTTGTACGTATCTATTCTATGTATTTTATTTTGTTAATATGTTTGGTTTTGTTCTGTGTCTCCCCCTTCCAGACTGTGATCCCACTGTTGGGTAGGGACTGTCTCTATATGTTGCCAACTTGTACTTCCCAAGCGCTTAGTACAGTGCTTTGCACACAGTAAGCGCTCAATAAATACAATTGATTGATTGATTGATCAATGATTAAACTTATGGGAGCAATGTGTTTGGAATAAATGGGTACGTTTGAAAGGAATGGTGAAAGGGCTTTTGGAAAGTGAGTGGTTGAAGATTACAGTCAGGGGAGGAACAAAGGAGGGAAAAAGTGTTTTGATAATATGTTGTGTCCTTGGGAAGTGGGATCATGGACATGCTCACACCTTTTTTTCCTTTAAGAATGGACTACTTCCTCTCAGAGTGGAGCTAAAATGCAAATTTCTATGGCTGAGGGGAAGCTTTGTGTTTGAATCTACATACATGCAATCCTCTAATATTTCCATGTCTTCATATGTTCTTTTGATGTTCTTCTTTTTACCCTAACATATATATTTTCCACCTTTCAAGTGTGACTGTTAATGAACAGGTACATCCATATTGCTTTCTGGGAAATAGTGAAACATATATGATGTTAATTTAAAAGTTTCATGAGGCAGATGTGGGAACCACATCAACAACAATGTAAAAAGAGGATGAGGGCACAGCCTGCTGCTGCTGCTGCTTAGGACACTCAGAGATATTCTCTCAAGCACCCAGTCTGCACTCCTAAACCCAGTCAGCTGCCTTGCAATGCCTAATGCTGGTCACAGCTGGACTGTTTGAGAGAGAACAGATGGCTCAACACAAGTCATCACACATGTTGGAAGAACAACTCCAGCTCATGTCCTGCTGACGGTAAGATAACCCATTCATATATTGAGAAGCAGCGTGGCTCAGTAGAAAGAGCCTGCACTTGGGAATCAGAGGTCATGGGTTCAAATCCCAGCTCTGCCTCATGTCTGCTGTGTGACCTTGGGCAAGTCACTTAACTTCTCTGTGCCTCAGATACCTCATCTGTAAAATGAGGATTAAGATTGTGAGCCCCACGTAGGACAACCTGATCACCTTGTATCCCCCCAGCACTTAGAACAGTGCTTTGCACATAGTAAGTGCTTAACAAATGCCATTATTATTATTACTATTATTATTATATATCCCTATGGAAAAGTACTATATAAATAGGAATCTCAGGATATTGTTCGTTTGATAGTGAATGAGGCAACATTTGGCCCTTGGTGATAACTTGAGTGTCCAAGCACAGGCCTGGAAGGACATGGGTGGGTTCTAATTCTGGTTCCTCCATTTGTCTGTGGTGAAACCTTGGGCAAGTAACTTCACTTCTTTGCTTCACTTCTTTGTGACTCAGTTACCTCATCTGTAAAATGGGGATTAAATGGGGATTACGGCTGTCAGTCATATGTGGCATAGCCCCCTCCTTCCTCTCCCCTTCCCCCTTTCCCCATCCCCCTGCCTTAACTCCTTCCCCTCCCACAGCACCTGTATATATGTATATACGTTTGTACATATTTATTACTCTATTTTACTTGTACATATTTATTTTATTTTGTTAATATGTTTTGTTTTGTTGTCTGTCTCCCCCTTCTAGACTGTGAGCCCACTGTTGGGTAGGGACTGTCTCTATATGTTGCCAACTTGTACTTCCCAAGTGCTTAGTATAATGCTCTGCACACAGTAAGTGCTCAATAAATACGATTGAATGAATGAATGAATGACTGTACAGCCTGATGAGCTTGAATTCATTCATTCATTCATTCGTATTTATTGAGCACTTACTGTGTGCAGAGCACTGTACTAAACACTTGGGAAGTACAAATCGGCAACATACAGAGACAGTCGCTACCCAACAACGGGCTCACAGTCTGAGAAGAGGAGACAGACAAAAAAAGCAAAAAAACCCAAGTAGACAGGTGTCAATACCAATAGAATAGACTTATAGCTCTATACACATCATTAATAAAATAAATAGAGTAATAAATATGTACAAATATACACACGTGCTGTGGGGAAGAGAAGGGAGAATGGCGGGGGGGTGGGGAAGGGAGGAGGAGGAGGAGGAGATTCTAGCACTTAGTACAGTGCCTAGTATGTAATAAGTGCTTAGAGAAGCAGCATGGCTCAGTGGAAAGAGCACGGGCTTTGGAGTCAGAGGTCATGGGTTCAAATCCCAGCTCCACCAATTGTCAGCCTGTGTGACTTTGGGCAAGTCACTTAACTTCTCTGTGCCTCAGTTACCTCATCTGTAAAAATGGAGATTAAGACTGTGAGTCCCTCAGGACAACCTGATCACCTTGGAAACCCTCCCAGTGCTTAGAACAGTGTTTTGTGCATATAGTAAAGGTGCTTAAATAAATGCCTGTCAACCTATGCATCAAGCAAAAACTCCTCAATCTCGGCTTCAAGGCTCTCTTAACCTCGCCCCCCCTCCTACCTCACCTCCTTCTCCCCTTCTACAGCCAAGCAAGCACCCTCTGCCCTCTGCTGTGCTAACCTTTTCACTGTACCTCGCTCTCGACCTGTCCCACCATCGACCCCCGGCCACGTACTCCCCCTGGCCTGGAATGCCCTTCCCTCCACATATCCCGCCAAGCTAGCTCTCTTCCTCCCTTCAAAGCTCTACTGAGAGCTCACCTCCTTCAAGAGGCCTTCCCAGACTGAGCCCCCTTTCCTCTCCTCCTCCCCATCCCCACCTCTGGCCTACCTCCTTCCCTTCCCCACAGCACCTGTGTGTTTGGAGAGATTTATTACTCTATTTATTTTACTTGAACATATTTACTATTCTATTAATTTTGTTAATGGTGTGCATTTAGGTTTAATTCTATTTGTTCTGACGACTCGACACCTGTCCACATGCTTTGTTTTGTTGTCTGTCTCCCCCTTCTAGACTGTGAGCCCGTTGCTGGGGTAGGGACCATCTCTATATGTTGCCACTTGTACTTCCCAAGGGCTTAGTACAGTTGCTCTATACATAGTAAGTGCTCAATAAATACGATTGAAGCAATGAATAAATGCCATTATTATTATTATTATTATTATTAACAAATGCCATTAAAAAAGGGAGAAAGAAAGAAAATAAGATACTCTAAACATTGTCTGCATCATAAAACTCAAACTTGGCTATTAGAGAGCTATTGCTGAAGAACCATTATTTTACCAAGTGCATAGTACCTTCCCAGCGTGGCTTAGTGGAAAGAGCATGGGCTTGGGAGTCAGAGGTCATGGGTTCTAATCCTGCCTCCACAACGTGTCAGCTGAGTGACTTTGGGCAAGTCACTTAACTTCTCTGTGCCTCAGTTACCTCATCTGTAAAATGGGGATTAAGACTGTGAGCCCCACGTAGGACAACCACTTACCTTGTATCTACCCCAGTGCTTAGAACAGTGTTTGGCACATAGTAAGCACTTAACAAATATCATTATTATTATTATTACAATCTTCATAAAAAGAGACAACTATGGCTACCTACAGATATATGTTGCTATAGACAGCTATAGATGGGTATAAGTGTGTTGGTGAGTGTGCGTGTGTATATATGCATGCACGTGTATGAGTGTGCGTACATATTAGTCCCACACATACCCAGCCTTACTGTTGCTGCCACTGTCACTGCAGAACCCAAGTAGGGCCCACAGTGGTCCAAAATTGGATGACAGCCATGTCCTAGAGCTAATCAGGGGAGAACAAGTACTAGGGTCAGCCCTGGAGTCTTTGCTCCATTCTTTGTTCTTGCTACTGCTGCCTCTTTCTCACCAGTCCAACAAAAAGGGTCTCACGAGTCCCACAGAAGGCTCTGTGGCTTATGGGGCAGAACCCAGAAGGATTTAAATGACCCCACATAGGTATCTGGTCATATCTACTAATTTACTAAACCCTAATTGTTTCCTTTTTGCAGGCACTGTGTCCTATGTACTGGGATGGGATGTATCTGTCATTCTTGAAGGGATGGCATGTGATAGATTTCTATTCTATCTTATCAATTCTAGAGAAGCAGCATGGCTCAATGGAAAGAGCCTGGGCTTGGGAATCAGAGATCATGGGTTCTAATCCCGGCTCTGCCACTTGTCAGCTGTGTGACTTTGGGCAAGTCACTTCACTTCTCTGGGCCTCATTTACCTCATTTGTAAAATGGGGATTAAGACTGAGCCCCACGTGGGACAACCTGATCACCTTGTATCCCCCCAGTGCTTAGAACAGTGCTTCGCACATAGTAAGTGCTTAACAAATACCATTATTATTATTATTCTCTAGGTCTTTAAAATCTAACTATTTCTCAGTTACTGAATATTTACCAATATGGCAAGAGAGTTAAGCATTAGAAGGCTAGTCTGGCTGGTGCATGAGATGTCAGGAGTCTGCGGCTTTTACCATTCATTCTTTTCAAGCTTTAAGGACTCCAACTGAGGAGATACTGCTTAAAACCCAATTGTTCCTCTAGCCTCATTATGGCTCAGCAGTATATAATATGTCTTTTCAAGCTGATGTGGACTTATCTTTTTCTATGTAAAATATAGCCAGAAAATTGAATTAATCAATCAATTAATGGTATTAAGTAACTGGGAAAGTATAATATAACAGACTTTGTAGACACAGTCCCTGCCCACAATAAGCTTAAAATCTTCAGCATGAATGCTCCTATGCCCTTTAATTAGAATTTACTCCTTATAAGTGGTAAAAGAACAGAATGTTGTTAGCCTTGGGTCATTTTTTTCAATACGCCTTTCATGAATCTAGAGTATCTGTGTTTGCTATGTTAACAGCAAGTCTAATGGTTATTCTAATCTTTAAAACCTCTGACCCTCCTGTTTTTACATCCTTTAACTATATTGTCTTAGCATTAATTAATCAGTTGATCATATTTGTTGTAAGCTAATTGTGTGCAGAGCACTGTACTAAGCACTTAGGGGAGTACAGAGTTCATAATCACATTCCCTGCCCACAGAGAGCTTATAGTCTAGAGGGGGAGACAAATAATAATATAAATCCATAAATTATGGACATATTCACTCATTCAATCATATTTATTGAGTGCTTACTGTGTGCAGAGCACTATACTAAGCACTTGGGAAGTACAAGTCAGCAACATATAGAGACAGTCCCCACCTAGCAACAGGCTCACACATAAATAAGTGGGGCTAAGGGAGGGGTGAATAAAGGGTACAAATCCAAGTTCAAGGTCAACACAGAAGGGCATGGCAGAAGAGGAAATGAGGGCTTGGTTGTGGAAGGCATCTTGGAGAAGATGTGCCTTTAATAAGACTTTGAAGGTGGGGAGAGTGATGGTCTGTTGGATAAGAGGGAGGGCATTCCAGGCCAGAGGCAGGATGTGGGCGAGAGCTCATGAAAAGCAGCAAATATGACTGTGGGCAAGTCACTTCATCTCTCTGTGACTCAGTTTCTTCATGTGTAAAATGGGGATTAAGGACTGTGAGTCCATGTTGGACAGGAACTGTATCCAACCTGATCTGGTTAAATCTATCCCAGATCTTAGTACAATGCCAGGTAGACATAGTAAGCACTTAAATACCACAATTATTATTATTATTGTTATTATTAGGGCAGCAGATTGATAGACCAGATCTAGGTATGGTAAGTAGGTTGGCATTAAAGGAGTGAAGTGTGCACTCTGGTTTATAGTAGGAAACTAGTGAGATAAAGTAGGAGATTAACGGATTAAATAATGGATTGATCAATCCATTAATCACTAAATCAAACAATGGCTTTTTTGAGCAACTACTCTGTGCTAAACAACTAAAATACTTCGGAGAGAAGAGCCAACATAAAAGACACCATAATTCTTTGCTCTCAGGGGGTTTACAGTCTAACTGGGAAAGCATGCAGATAGAAACTGCAGGAGCAGGAGGAAGGACAAAAGTAGCATGATTATCAAGATGCAATACCTAAATATATAATCAAATATACAATTAATTAAACATATATACATTTGTGCTGAGAATGGATGTAAATATATAAACGCTAAGATTTGACTATGTATTCATTTTGACTTGTAGAAAATTAACCATTTCAGCTTCTTCTGTGCACTTCAATAGTTTTAAATTGTGAAACTAAAGATAGTGTGGGTGAATGCCAAAACTCAAGCCTCATTTGAAAAATTCACTTTACTTTGTTTATTCTCAAAATCCATCCTTGATTAAAAGCATATTGAGACTTTAAACCAATGACTTGCCTATTTAAACAAGATTTATCTCTCTTAGCAATCAATCTGTCAAGAGTACCTCAGCAACTGAACACTTTTTTTGGTACAGGCAGGAAAGATTTAAAATAAAGACATGCCTTGCTTCACTTTCACTAGTAAGTGCTGTCCTCTGTTAGAAATATAAACATTGTGTTCTTCATGTTGTTTACCTCTGAGAAATAAATTCATTTCTAGGATCTACTAGTAATATTTTCCCAAAATTCTCATAGCCACCCCAAAAAATTTCCTGAGATCTGCTCCACAACTTTTGCAGAAATGATCCCTTACAAAACTGAAAATCAGCCATATCATTGTGAAAAATCAGTTCATTACAGAGTTTAATTCCAATTTTGTTTCAAGATTAAGATGCTGAACAATTGTGAGTTTTTCCTGGGCAAAGTATTCTTTTTTCACCTCCTTCCTTAAAGGGCAAATAAATAGATTTAGTCTCAATATGAAGAAGCAAAATGCCTAAACTGGAGGTGGAATATGAAATATACAGATCAATAACAGCTTTGCACCTTCTTCCTGCCCTCCCTTCTAGAAGGATAATAGTTTATATCTGAATCTGCATTGGAATAGTAATATAAAAATAAATTATTAAAACTTTAAAATGTTTATTTGTCACTTATTAAGCTCATTTTCATAGGTCTCAAATCCCTTCTTCAGTATTAGATAATGTGCTTGGTAGGGTTCTCATCATTTCCATCAAATTACATGCAGTGAATCAATCAATGGTATTTACGAAACACCTATGTGCAGAACACTGTACTAAACACTTGGGAGAGAACAGTATGACAGAGTTGGTAAACATGAAGCAGCATGGTTTAGTGGAAAGAGTCCGGGGTTCTAATCCCGACTTTGCCACTTGTCAGCTTTGTGACTTTGGGCAAGTTACTTAACTTCTCAGTGCCTCAGTTACCTCATCTGTAAAATGGGGATTGAGACTGTGAGCCCCAAGTGGGACAACTTGATTACCCTGTATCTACCCCAGTGCTTAGAACAGTTCTCAGCACATAGTAAGTGCATAACAAATACCAACATTATTATTAGAAGGAATTTTCAGCCCAGAACAGGAGAGAGACATTAATATACATAAATAAATTATAGCTATGTACAGAGGTTCTGTGAGGCTGAAACATTAGGTGAATATCAAGTGCTAAAAGGGTATAGATCCAAAAGACTCAGAAGTGAGAAAGAGTAGGAGAAAAGAAGGATTAATCAGGGAAGGCCCCTGACAGAAGATGTGATTTTAATAAGACTTTTAAATTGACTTTGTTACATATAGAGAAAAGGAGAGAGTTCAAGGCCAGAGGGAGGAGATAGATGAGACTGAGGTACAGTGAGTAAATTGGCATTGGAGGAGTGAAGTTTGCAGGCTGTGTTGTAGTAGAAAATCAGGAGGTAAGATCAGATGGGACAAATTGATAGAGTGATTTAAAGTCGATGGTAAGGAATCTTTGTTGCAGAGGTGGATGGGCAAAAACTGGAAGTTCTTGAGTAGTGGGGTGACTTGAATGGAATGTATTTTAGAAAAATGATCTGGACAGCACATTGAAATAAGGAATAGAGTGGGGAGTGACAGGAGGCAGGGAGGTCAGTTAATAGGCTGGCTTAGTAAAGTAGTAGTGGGACATGATAAGTGTTTGAATCAGCATAGTAGCAGTTTGGATGCAGAGGAAATTTTAGCAATTTTGTGAAGGTAGAACCAACATGATTTTCTGAGAGATAGTATACATGCATTGAATGAGAGCGAAGAACCAATGTTAGCTCCAAGTTTATGGGCTTATGAGCTAGGGAGGATGGTGGTACTGTGTACAGTGACGGGACAGACAGGGGAGGACAAGGTTTGGGTGAGAAGATGAGGAGCTCTATTTTGAATATGTTAACTATGAGGTATCAGTGGGACATCCAAGTATAGATGCCCTGGACCCTGGAGGAAATATGAGACTATAGAGGCAAAAAGTCAGGGCGGAAGATGTAGATTTGGAAATCATGTTCATAGAGATAGTATCTGAAGCAGTGGGACCAAATGAGTTCTCCAAGGGTGTGGGTGTAAATGGAGATTAGAATGGGACTCAGAATATATATACATATCCAACTTCACTTCATCCATCTGAATTCATCCTCCCCATTCATCCTCCCCTAGTTTAATTCTGTCCTTTGCCCTGCCAAAAAACAACACTTTCGCATATTGATTCCCATACCCATTTTCCTTTCCAGTTGTTCCAGATGTTTAATGCCTTACTCAAACTCCCTTCCCCACTTTCCCTCCAATCTCTTTCTGCTAATGACCTGGCCACATACTTTATTTATAAAATTAAAACAATCAGGTGTGATCTCCCTAAGCTTTCCACTGCTCCTCTCCAGTCTCTCCCTCCTCCTGCGCCCACTTCGACTCTTTCATCTTTCCCCATTTTGTCAAAACCTATCCTTCCACTTACACCTCTGACCACATCCCTTCATAACTTATCAAAATACTTGCCTCCTTCCTTCTTCACTCCCTGGCCACCATCTTCAACCATTCACCTTGCAGCAGCTGTTTCCCCATTGCTTTCAAACATGATCATTCATCTCCTATCTTACAAAGCCCTCCTGGCTGCCTCCAGTTAACACTCCATCTCTCTCATACTATTCCTCTAGAAACTTCTAGAGCAACTTGTCTACATCTGCTGCCTTCACTTACTCTTCTCCAATTCTCTCCTTGAGAGCACTTATGTGCATGTCCTTAATTGATTTTAATTTCTCTTTATCTAGACTGTAACATGTCTACCAACTCTGTTGTATTATACATTTCCACAGTGCTTTGCACATAGTAAATGCTCAATAAATACGATTGATTGATTGTTTTCTGTCTTCATTAATGTTTCTTTTCCTCCCACACCTAAAAAAACTGTAATTTAAAATTAAATTTAAATTCCTGAAAAAGTTACAAGAAATAATAGAAGCATAAAATAATGAACTAAATGTAATAATACCACTCTTGATTTAATGTAATGTTATCATCAATCGTATTTATTGAGCACTTACTGTGTGCAGAGCACTGTACGAAGCGCTTGGGAAGTACAAGTTGGTAACATATAGAGACAGTCCCTACCCAGCAGTGGACTCACAGTCTAAAATGGGCTCACAGTCTAATGTTATGTATTTCAAATTCTTCTGGTGCCAAAAAGTGAAAGATATTAGCATATAAAGATGAGAAATTAGTCTTTTTCCTTCCTTTTTGTTAAAAAAAAAATAGAAAAACCACTATCAGTTTATACTGAATGAAAAATAGGAAAAGATAAACAATCAAGTATCTTGCCATTCCCCTCTCAGGTCACACCTGGAGAGTTGCCAGTATGCTACCAGTCTCAACTATGGGAGGGAGAGTCAAGTAGAGGCATATCCATTCCATTCCTAGCTTGGGCAGTGGCTAGTGAGTCGAAGGCAATCTGTTACAAGTTAAAACTCTTCTGTGCTGGGCAGCAGCGGCTTGGGAGAGAGTCGAGGGTGGAGACTCAAGTTTACTGTGTGGAAGGAGGCCATGGTAAACCACTTCCATATTTTTACCAAGAAAACACTATGAATACACTACCAGATGATTGCAGATGGAGGTGGGGCATTCTGGGACAGTTGTGTTCATGGAGTCACTATGGGTCAGAGATGACAGCATAAAACAGTACAAGACCTTGCCATTTCCCCTCGCAAGGTCACACCTGGAAAGTTCCCAGTACTCTACTTGTCTCAATTATGGGAGAGAGTCAAGCAGAGGCATACGCACTCCATTCCTAGTTTGGGCAGCTGCTAGTGAGTAGAAGGCAATCTGCTACAAGTCAAAACTCATCTGTGCTGGGCAGCAGTACAGGGGAGAGATTCAAGGGTGGAGACTCAGGTTTACTGCATGGAAGGAAGCAATGGTAAACCACTTCCATATTTTTACAAGAAACCTCTATGGATACACTATGAGAATGATGGCAGATAGAAGTGGGGCATACTGGGAGAAATGTGTCCATGGCATCACTGTGGATTGGAGATAACTAGATAGCATAAGGCAAGACAAGACCCTGCCATTGATAATTTTTCTATTAACTAATTATAAGCATAAGTTTGGGCATGTGAAAGACACGTAATATGAATAAGCCTTCTGTTGATTGTCAATAAACTATGGTAGTACCATTATGAAAAGGGGCCTCTTTTTAAAATGTCACAGATAATTGTGCATAGCCAATGTTAAATGAACCAATAAATTAGCACTAGTAAGTTGATTGATATGCATACAACCAGTAAAAATGACTGATAATTTTAAAATAATTTAATTGAAGAGTATGAAAGAAGTTTGAATAAAATGTGACTTGTAGCTTTATATAGAAGTTAACTGAACACACGCTAAACTTAACAATAATTTATACCAAAGATAGTTTACAAATAAACGCATGAAAATACACGTCTTACAACAATAACAGTGTCATAGGACCTGAGGCATTGGTACTGTTTTTTTCTGAAGGATTTATTTTATCACCAATATTTTACTTAACTCTCATTATTGATTTTGTTTATGATTTCATGTTATACACTCAAATGAATCTTCATTCTCAATGCCTTAAAAAGCTTATAGTGGAAAGTTAACACTGAAGTTTTCTTTTTGTTTATTTTGATCAAATCAAATATGTACACAAAAACAAAAGCCAACATTCATGTCTGAATAAATGAGATTTTATCATCTTCAATTTTCATAAAAGGTTGGTTAGGTGATATCTGTTACAGAAATAGTTTCAGTGTAATATTAGGAAACAGCTTTCTCCTTCAGTGATAAACATGTAGAAATATGTGGTAAGCAGAAAAAAAAGTTGTTTTCATGTCTACAAAAAGCCTAACTCCTAATCTTAATACTTAATCCTAAAAAGCCTAATATCTGATCATTGATGTCTGATTGGCCAGGGTATATAACTTCTCTGTATTTTGGCATTATCTGGAGCCCCATAGCTTTCCATATTCCCATTTAGGGCTTTGCTAAACTTGGATTGTGTTTATTTGACACTTACTAACTGACCAATCTAAGGGTCCTATTAAAAAATTTCTCTGCCCACTTCATCTATTCACTAATCTATTCTCTGCATCCCTATTCTTATGCCCACAAATAAGATTCTTAGTATCAATTCTATCCCATCTCCATACCCTACACAAATTCACTTTTGTATTGAGACTATTTATGGCTCATTAAGTGTAAAGGTTTAAGTTTATTGCATTTAAGAGGACAGAAAGCTAGTAATAGCACACCTAAAACAGTTTGGGCAAAACATGGAAGACATAATGGTCACTACTAGTAAGTAAATCTGTCATGGCCATTAAGGAAAGAATAAAGAATATACCAATGTAACAGATTCCCTGCCACAATGAGCTTACAGTCTAGAGGGGACTGGCAGTCCAAGACAGTGTGAGCCCTTGTGTTACTCATAAAGGTATATGACAATATATAATTGATATCTGAAATGAGCCAAATGTGACCTTAATAATTACCTCAGTAAGATGGGAGCTATTTCACTAGTGATCTGAAATATGAAATATTTGGTCAAATACATTAGAATTTTTGCTGTTACATTTGTTTTCCTTTATTTGTCTTGATTAAGCACAACTTGAAGTAAGATGTTAACACAAATCTTGAAAATTCAATTTCCACCTAATGCCTTTGGCTCAAAGACATATATTTGGCAACATTCTACTTCAGTGTAGTTCATCCTTACAGTTCTCTTCAGTTTATCTTCAAATATTTTTCCTATGCTTGTTATTCATTTGGTCTCTTTCTAATTCCCACTTGTTAAATGTTAACAGGATTTTTGGAGGCATCTTCCAAATAAAGCTAATTAGTATGGGTTCAACTGAAAGTATACTAGGACATCAAACACTTTTTGATACAGAAGATAAAAATGTTAGCATCAAAGGACTGAATTGTATTTCAGTAAGGATTACTCAGGTACAAAAGATCATCATCACTTATTCATTCATTCAATTGCATTTATTGAACACTTACTGTGTGCATAGAGAAGCAGCATGGCTCAGTGGAAAGAGCACGGGCTTTGGAGTCAGAGGTCATGGGTTTGAATCCCGGCTCCACCACATGTCTGCTGTGTGACCTTGGGCAAGTCACTTAACTTCTCTGAGCCTCAGTTACCTCATCTGTAAAAATGGGGATTAAGACTGTGAGCCCCACGTGGGACAACTTGATCACACTGTATCCCCCCTAGCGCTTAGAACAGTGCTTTGCACATAGTAAGCGCTTAACAAATGCCATTATTATTATCATTATTATTATTATTATTATTATTATTATTGCACTTTACTAAGTGCTTAGCACTGATGGAGTCTCCTGTGAGGAATAACTGATGACCCTCAAAGATTTATGGATGGAGAACCTGCGCAGCATCATCAGCATTCTCTCATCCAAAACATTTACAGTCCCACAAAGACACAGACTGCAACTATAAAGTAGCTAGACACGGAGAGCGTACAGGGAAACATATGTGTGATTATCATCACATGATCAAGCTACAAGCAGAAACAGTAGAACCCTGATCTTCTGATTCTCAGAGAATTGTTGTTTCTGCTGTACCAAAATTAGTCAATTGATCATATTCAGTCAGCACTGTACTACGCAGTTGGGAGAGTACAATATGACAGAGTTAGTAGACATGTTCGCTGCCCATAGAAAGATTACAAAATCATTGGCACTGTAACAGTATAGCAAGGCAATCTGGAATTTAGAGCTATATTTTATAAAGGTTCATAGGAGATTTGGAGAAATTAAGACGACGTGAGATACTGAACTTTTTTCTTTGACGAGTTTGGGGGAAGAAATAATTGCCTATTATGTAATAATGAAAAATAATTTCCTGTTGCATAATATATGATCACCTCTGGTCAAGTAAACAAAATATTTTAAATGTCAATGTATAAAGTATTTAGAAAACAAAATACAGAGCCAGGAAGTTAGTTGTTTCTGGAACTGTTCCTCATATTTGAAGTCTACAAGACACATCACTATCAGTCTGAATTGCAGCCACTATAAAGGAAAAAATATTTCTCTTTAATTAAGACCCAGGGGCTTCCTGAATTTAACAGCTAGCCCAAATGTAATTTTATGAAAAGTTATAATTTGAAGTTATATTATAAATTATTACTCAGCATCTGAGTTAAGGGAAAGTCTTTATACTTTGTTATACAATTAATCTGACTATAAGGTCCTTGAGGGCAAGATCCCAAGCATATTGAAAAGTGCTCTCTGCAAACACAGTAGCTGTTTTGGGGCTGGTGGTGGAAACATCCTGGCACTTTATCACCACAGAATTTCTCAGATGGCACTTTATGATCACTCTCCTAGTTCAAGTACCTGTCACCTCTTACCTGGGCTAATTTATTAATAACATATTACTTGACTCCCCATCTCAAGTTTCTCCACGCTTCAGTCTATCCTACACTCAGCTTCCTAGTTATTCTTTCAAAAACACTGTCCAGAGCACATAGCTTCAGTCCTCAAAAAGCTCAAATGACTATTCTTTGTCTTCCTGACTCCTAAGGAAACTTATGACCACTGAATTTCAGGCTCCCCCAAATCTGCTTCCTCTCCTTTCTTTAATTTTAAGCTATTTTCTCAAGCCATACTTCAGCTTACACTTCTCCCAAGTTAACCTTCTGACTTCTGATTCTCTGTTCTTCTGTCTCCAGTTATTTGCCCACTAATTCCTACCTGCACAGAACTCTCTCATCACTCAGTATCCTCCAAACCATGACTTTGCTAATTTTGTTGTTTTGTACTCACCCAAGTGCTTAGTACAGTGCTCTGCACATAGTAAGCGTTCAGTAAATACCATTGATGGATTGATTGATTGCTGTGCACTTGGGCAAATACAGCAAAGCAAGTAGACATGATCCCTGCCCTCAGATAATTTCCAAACCAATGGGTTACCCTGGGCATATCATACAGCCATAGGTTTTCTTATTTGTCTAATAGGATTGCTAATATCTTCTACTTTTCTTCAAGGAAAATAATGAAGATCCCAAGATCTGATGTATGTGAAATATGCCTGTCTCCTGTATCTCTCCACTCCAATCCATACTTCCCTCTGCTGCACAAATCATTTTTCTAAAAAAAAAAAATCTAGCCCATGTCTTCCCACTCCTCAAAAACCTCCAGTGGTTGCCCATCCACCTCCTTAAGGAACAGAAATCACTTACCACCGGTTTTAAAGCACTCAATCATATTGTCCACTCTTATCTTACCTCTCTGCTTTCCTACTACAGCTCAGCCCATGCCCTTTGGTCCTCTAATGCCAGCTTGCTCACCTCCTCCCCTAGGGCTGGCTACAGGAATCCCACAGACAAAGCATCCCCATCCACAGCTTCCCAGATTGTGTCCCTCTGACACCAGCTTCTTCCCCAACCCTTTCTGCAGACAGACAGCAAGTTATGAGATCTCCACAATATTTAATATATTCTTAATAAGGTAATAACTTTAAAAAATCCATGTTAATTTGTCTTTCTCTGAATATAGTACTGTTTCATTTCTTTACATTCCCTGTAGGCATCTCAGGGCTAATGTTCTTGTCCCACTCAGGGGCAGGAACTTCCCTCTTTCATAATCCTAGCCAAACCTCCAGGGATCATCTCTGAGCTCTTCCTGAAATTCATTCAGGGTCCACAGCAAGAGGATTCTCTAGGCTTACATTTCAAAGACAGCCACCAAGTAGTGACTCCCCTGCTTTCCTCCTCCCTCTCCTAAGTTTGAGGGCCAATGAAATTGGTCATTATCCCATTATTTAAAATTTTATTTTGTTCACCCTGTTAATGTTTTCCCTTCTTCACCACATGGCACAGAAGCTACTTTTGGGTTCTAATCACAGCTCTTGGGAGGACAAAGCACAGGTACATAACCTAAGTCTTCCTTGGCAAATGTACAGGCCTGTGGATTCTGAAAAGCAGTTCATAATCATATGTGTCTTGTTTCAAGAGCATAGAGATCAGTGTTTAGAAGTTCATATAGGACTAATTGGAAGAATTCTGATGTTGCTTGAACTGGTTGTAGTGTCTGTATTTCCCAAAGGAATAGAAACACATTTCATAGCACCTTACAGTTTTCTGATCTCATCCTCAAGCACAGCTCCATAGAAATTCACTCAATTGTATTTATTGAGTGCTTACTTTGTACAGAGCACTGTACTAAGCATTTGGAAAATACAATTCAGCAATACAGAGACAATCCCTTCCCACCATGGTTTTACAGTCTAGAAGTGATAGAATAAACCTAGTTCTCATGAACAGCCCTGCTTTATTTCAATTCTGATAGCTGGTCCAGCAATCAATCAAAAAACTGTATTTATGCAGCATTTACTGTGTACAGAGCACTGTACTAAGAATTTGGGAAAGTACAATATAGTAAAGTTGGTACAAACATCCCCTGTCCAGAATATGTTTACCATCATGGGATAATTTTAGGATTTAGGTATTATCCTCAGAGCAGACAACACTGAAGTAGTAATCAGAACCCAAATCTATTGAGGATGGCAAAGGGTTTTTTTTTGTTTTTTTTTTAAGGAGTATTATACAAGACATTGTAGAGAAGTCTTGATTTTGCTCCTTAAGTTCTTCTGTGTATAATGTCCAGCAAAGAGCATATTTTTTCTGTCACCTCTATAGGCTGAAGCCAAATGTAACTCAGAGGGCATGGTAGGCAATGTTCTTCATATAAGTGTCTTAAATTGCTAAGTAGGCAAAAATAATGGAACATATGCATATCATATATCTCACAGTCTTCTGAAATCAATGTTGGTCATTTTGATGATTTTTCTATCTCACTATATATGTATTATTTATACACATACAAAATAGTTTATAGACCATATGTATTATTTATATGTAGGTATTAATATATGTATATTATATTATATATAAAATCTACTTACTGATATCAGAATTGGTCATTGCTTTAAGTTCTATGTTGCTGATGAAACCTTTGATTGTAGAATTTCCTAGGTGTAGGCTGGAATATAAAGATCTGCATTCACCTCCTAGAGGTACAACATTGCTTCTGAATGAATTACATATGATTCCCAGTACCTTCTCCCCCTAACCCCACCTTCAAAGAATCAGACCTACACCTCACTGTTGTTGGGGAAAAGGGGAAGTGAAACAATCATAAGTGGGAGAGTCCTTGCCGGGGGTTCTGCCATCAGTATGAGGGTTCCTGACCAGAGGTCCCCCAGAGCAATTGCAGAAAGTCTCAACAGGAATCCTGGAAATAGCTGCTTAAATGGGCAGTGAAATCCAGCAACTACTGAGAGAGCTACCCTGACACCTGCAGAATGCTCAGCTGTGCTCCAACACAACACTGCTACACTGCTGCTGGAACATTGGCCACAGATATATTTCTGCTGCAATGTGCAGCAGCCCTGCTTTCTTACTCACTTGTTCCACCCACTGCCCTAGTGGGAACATGAATGACAAGGCATGAGAGAGTGTAGTCATTCTGCATGAACAACTAGCAAAATCAATTCTTTTGTTCAGCTTCTCTTTCTTAAAGTCTTCCTGACTAGACTGAGGTTCATCAGGTATTTACAATGGGTACTTCCCTCATCATCAATCACAGAGCTGTTCATCAAAGGCTTACCAATGAGACATTTTACCCCTTTCTATCCAAAGTTATGATCTCAGGTAGACTGGTCATGTGGACAACATCAAAGTAACTGCTATAGAGAAAGGTGAAATAATAATAATAATAATAATAATAGGAACAATGCTGCCAGAACACAGAAATCCATTTCTGGCTGCGGAGGTACAGCACAAGTCTGGCATGCTGATGTACAAGAAATCAGGGGCAAGAATAATTCCCTTGAGCAAAAACATCAACTACCTATGAGAAAAAACAATGACGTGCAAATTAGGATGGGTCTTGAGGGCTGCAACCACAACCTCTAAGCTGAGATTTGGTTGATTGTGATAGTGTGAAAATGTCTCATCCATCTTTGAATCATAATCAAACAGAACTCTGCTATGACCCGCAGTGCCAGACTTCTAGACTGTGAGCCCCTTGTTGGGTAGGCACCATCTCTATATGTTGCCAACTTGTACTTCCCAAGTGCTTAGTACAGTGCACTGTTACACAGTAAGCACTCAATAAATACAACTTTTTTTGATAGTGCAAAACACTGTTCTAAGCACTGGGTAGGTTACAAGGTGATCAGTTTGTCCCACGGGGGGCTCACAGTCAATCCCCATTTTACAGATGAGGTAGCTGAGGTGCAGAGAAGTTAAGTGACTTGCCCAAAGTCACACAGCTGACAGTTGGTGGAGCCGGGATTTGAACCCATGACCTCTGACTCCAAAGCCCGGGATCTTTTCAGTGAGCCACGCTCACTGAATTGAATTGAATGAATGATTTTTTCAACAACCAGGGTAGTCATACAAGCAACAGTGTGCACAAACATACAGAGCCTTTTCCTCCCTTTCCGATTTCTATGCAATGCTTTCTCCTTGCATCCTCTCACTGGGGCTAGTTGGGGATTGGAATTGCTGCTTGAGAATTCACTTTTGCAGCTGTCAGTGATAAAGCTTAGGTAAGCGTCTCAGAAAGTTGTGCCGTGGTTTCCGCTTGTGAGCAAGAATGCTCAGTGATTTTTCTGAGTTTAGCATGGAAGTTGATGGGGACAAAAGAGAAATTCCCTGACTCCCTCCCTGAGCAATTCCACAAGGAGTTGTGATCACAACTTTCCACAAGTTAACTACAGTCTGGGATCCCACTCTACACAGGACAGAATCAGACTCTTTTGATTTTATAAGCAGAAAACAAAGTGAGGAAAAAACAGGGAAACAGTAATATACTCTCCTAGTCCTAAACCCTATGTTGATTATAAACTAGGCATTTTTGGAAGCACCATTAACTAAGGCATTAAGAGAATCTAGATCATAGCTAAGACCACACTATGGAGACACTGTTAATTACACGATTACTACTTACAAGTATTAATAACAATAAGCCAGATTGTCTCAGTGCCTAAACTACTCCTTAGTGGTAAGTTAGGCACCTTTGGAAGTGGCATTAACTCTTTCAGCCCACTAAGGGACTATTTAGGCAGTTAAAGTTTGAGAAAGGACCCTGTGACTATTGTACCATGGCTACTCAATATATGTTAATTACAAGTATTAAATACCATTAAGCCTGATTGTTCCAGCAACTAAGCAGCTCCCTTGTTATGCATTTCTCCTTCAGTATATCAAAGCAGTAATTTACAAAAGCACACCCTAATGGATTAATGCTTGTAGTAGTATAGTAATGTGAATGCTTGTGAAAAAATGCATATTAAACTGCCAGTGTAATAATCAATCAGACCATTCACAATTTTGGCCTCCCTCACAAAATAAATTGGCTTTTAACCTGGAGTAAGGATCAGTGGTCTTTTTGTGCTGATCCCTCTTCTCTGATGTCAGGTATATAATGAAAAGAAGAAAAAGAATGCTGAAAAGACTGAAAGACCAGTCCTTCTGGATAAACATTATTCAGTATACTGCTTATTGTATTCATTCATTAATTCATACAATAAACTGTATTGAATACCCACTGTGTGCAGAGCACTCTGCTGAGTGCTACTAGGGAAAGGTATGATGTTGAAAATGCAAATACGATTCACAGCCCATAGGACTCAGAGGCTAAAAATACAGGGAGGATGGAGATGGGCTCATAAGGAACTATTGAAATAATGCAAACTATAAAAAAAGAAGGAAACAAGGAGAGCAATAAAAATAATATGAGCATAATTATGGATGTGAACAGTTTCCAGGCTTCTCTCCACTCCAATGGGCTAGATACACAAACTAACAAACACAGCAAGTGTATCTGCCCTAGCATCTTTACTGTTTGCAAGGTGTGCAGTAACTTCTGCTTTTCCCAGTAGATTACATTTTAGGGAGGAAGGGGTTCTCTGGTGTTTGGGGGTACCACAACTCTCTGGTGGGAAGAAGAAGCTGAGCCTGGATGGATTAGCAGCTTCTCTCTGCCTGTGTAGCCAGACCACAACCCCAGATACAGTACTTAAGCACATACATATGGTTTGGTAGTGTTACCTATAGTGTAGTTCTAAATAAATGTGCAGTGAACATTTTAGGGATTTCAAATGAATCACTAGCCAATATGAAATAATGATTTCCATTCTTCCTTACATGTGGAGCATCTTAAAGCTACCTTCGAAGAATTCTGCATTAGGCATAGATAAGTCATCTATCAGCTCACTTCATGGTACATTAGCTTTTCCTAGGCCTTCCTAAATTTATGCTTAATTAGTATGTTCATGATTGTCTGTTGTTGTAAACTCTTTCCATGTTAATTGATACTGCTGTTACAGGGTTACTGACACTGCATTCCACCTTCTTCTGCTCATTTATTCTAGCTATAGCTTGGCTGCTTTTATGCTCTCCCGATGGATCTAATGCTTATGGACTTTGAACTTAGAATATGGTTCTTGGATTGTATTTTGTTTACATTTGAGAAAGGCTTTTGGCTGGCTAGTCTTTAACGATTATTGTGCTGTGTACTGGGTTAAAATAAATTAAACAAATGCCAAAAAGTCCAAATAGTTTCAATTTACATATTTTTTGTTCAGATTTCCACTTTACAGCATTATGGTTTCATGAACGGTAGTGATTTAACTATTTAATATTTCCTCTACCCAAGTATATTCCCATGATCACCCTAGTCCCTTTTTTGTTTGTTTTGTTTTTATCTCCTTTGCCTTCTGTATTGCTTTTTTTTTAGCAATGCCTTTAAAATAAGGCTATCCATATATCTAACTGCCCAAGATAGAAAATGGGTACAATCATTGTGAAATTTGTTTAGCAAATTTGCCAAGCACTGTACTACGTACTGAAATACATACACTAATAATAATAATAATGGTATTTGCAAAGCGCTTACTATGTGCCAGGCACTGTTCATTCATTCATTCAGTTGTATTTATTGAGCGCTTACTGTATGCAGAGCACTGTACTAAGCACTTGGGAAGTACAAGTCCGCAACATATAGGAATGGTCCCTACCCAACAACGGGCTCACAGGCTAGAAGGGGGAGACAGACAGCAAAACAAAACATGTAGACAGGTGTCAAAATCGTCAGAATAAATAGAATTATACCTATAGGCACATCATTAACAAAATAGAATAGTAAGTATGCACAAGTAAAATAAATAGAGCAATAAATATGTACAAACATATACAAGTGCTGTGGGGAGGGGAAGGAGGTAGGGCGGGGGGATGGGGAGGAGGAGAGGAAAAAGGGGGCTCAGTCTGGGAAGGCCTCCTAGAGGAGGCGAGCTCTCAGTAGGGCTATGAAGGGAGGAAGAGAGCCAGTTTGGCGGATGTGTGGAGGGAGTGCATTCCAGGCCAGGGGTCAACAGTGGGACAGGTGAGAATGAGGCACAGTGAGGAGGATAGCAGCAGAGGAGCGTCAAAGCAATCAGACACAGTAAAGGCCAGGAAGATAGAATACCTGTCATTTCAGATATTTTTATAGTCCTGTGATATGGGGATTCTACTGATTTGAAAAGCATCTTCTCCTCTTATTATTCAATGTCCCTTTAATAATTGTGGTAGTTGTTAAGTGCCTACTATGTGCCAGGCACGCTACAAAGCATTAGGGTGGAAACAAGTAAATTGGATTGGACACAGTCCCTGTCCCACATGGGCTCACAGTCTTAATCTCCGTTTTACAGATGAGGTAATTGAGGTAAAGAGAAGTGAAGTTAATTACCCAAGATCACACAGCAGACAAGTGGGTGAGCTCATATTAGAACCCATGTCCTTCTGACCCCCAGGCCCATGCTCTAACCATCAGGCCACACTGTTTCAATAAGAAACAGCTCTGCCCTCTCCAATCTCCAATCATTGCCATGTGCTACTCAATTCCTCATACATTCTTAATTTATTCTTATAATGTATAATTACTTTGCCCTTAGGACGTCCCTTTCCCTGGCAAGACTCCCAAGAAATGTCTCCACCCATCCACCTCTTGGCAAACAAGTATCCTTAATGGATTCAATCAAGCAATCCACATCTCACACTGCTGGAATCAAACTTTGTGTTTACATTGCCATTCTAACAACTCATCTCCCCTTCAATTCCTCTTCACTTTAGGAGAGGATTTAAAGTGTTGAATTTCTCCTTTTTCCTTATCATGCTATAAATCAATGATATTTACTGAGCGCTTACTATGAGCCATGTCTCTAGGTACAATTGTTTGACTCCATCATTCAGTCAGGCTTCCTCTCCTCATGTAGTGGAGCTGATATTAATTCCTTCATTCATTCATATTAATTGAGCACTTGACTGTGTGCAGAGCACTGCACTAAGTGCTTGGAAAGTACAATTCAGCAAATTGGTCCAGTGGACCAGCAATATGGTCCAGTGTGAATGGATAATGTGACCCAATCCCAACTTGTCTTTTGGCCAACGTTTGGACTGGGTCCCTCAATGACAGAGTGAGCAGGTGGTCTCAGATGTTTCCAATTACCCACTATGTTCAGTACTAGATTAAAGCTGGGATACTGCTGTAAAATTGCACCGTATTTATATTTGTGCAAACACCTTGGTGGTTTCTAAATTCATAAAGTATTCCTGAGTTTCTTCCAGTTCAGACCAATCCCAAGACAGGTTGGACAGGCAGTGAGACCAGCAGAAAGAGTCCAGATTGGGAGTCAAGAGGCCCAATTACAGTTTCCATTTTGCCACTGACCTGTTGTGTCACCTCAGGATAAGTCACTGAATCTCTCTGACCTCAGTGTCTCCTTCTATAAAATGGAGATCCTTTCCTTACCTTTTAGATTGTAAGATCTACGTATAGTAAGGAATGTAATTTATCTCATTATTATACATTTATCTCAGTGCTTAGCACAGTGGTTGACACACAGAAGACACACAGTGAATATCATAAATATTATTAAATCCAAATGCTGAGGTAGCAAGATTTCCTTCAGATCAGGGGAGCAGAACCGGTAGAAAATAAAAAAAAAATGTGCTTAAAATTCAATTTCATCTCACCGCTATTTATGGAATTTTTTTCCCTCCAGGTCAGCTATCTTATCAATTACCATTTATCATAATTAAATGCAGATTTTTAGAGATGTAGAAATTAGATATACTGTTAACACTATCCTTGAAACTATTTAGTAATGTTACAAAGTAAGATTACTTTTCAATATTTATTTAATCCAGCAGGTAAAATTTTATAGGGCAAAAAAATCCAACTAATTTCTCCCTGAAGAATTTGGCCTTTGTGGTAAA
This sequence comes from Tachyglossus aculeatus, assembly GCF_015852505.1. NCBI lineage: Eukaryota > Metazoa > Chordata > Mammalia > Monotremata > Tachyglossidae > Tachyglossus > Tachyglossus aculeatus. The sequence continues at coordinate 113,719,136 of NC_052067.1, forward strand.
TTGCCTTTGTTTAGGGATGTTCTAAAAAGAGCCTAAAACATAATCCTTTAAAAAAAAACTGAGCTCACCAACATGAACTAAGGAAAAAAATCTATTTGCAACTTGTCTTGGACTTAACATGTATTAATCGCCAAGGTGCATCGCCTTCATTGGGAGAAGAAACCAGATCAGATTTCCCATGAAATAAGATATTATTATAAGAAATCTTTGGGCCCTTTATCCTAATTAGCTCTAAACATTCCATCTCATCCCTTATTCATGCCTGCATGGTCTGGTATCAGAATTGATTTGGTTGTTGGGGTTCAATTGCAGGTAATGAATTTGATCCAAACTAAAAATGGCTCAGGACTCTCTTATGGGATCACTGTGGGGGGATTCTTCGTTGTTCCGATGGCTGCTGTCAACACTTAGGACCATTATTCTAAATGCCTATTGCCCACAGTGGTGACCCCAAGCCACTTTCAGTTTGGGCCAGGCTCACTTTCTGTTTGCTAGTTCTTTAGGAAGCATGTTCGGGCTCATGGGGAAGATCAATCAATCATATTTATTGGGTGCAGACTTTGTGGGAAACAGCTGAGCTCAGAACTAATGACCCAATTTTGAGAACTGGATCCTGCAGGATAATCATAAATCCTTATGATTTACAAGAAATCCTTATGATTACGAGAAGCAGCTTGACTCAGTGGAAAGAGCACGGGCTTGGGAGTCAGAAGATATGGGTTCTCCCAGCTCCTCTACTTGTCTGCTGTGTGACCTTGGGCAAGTCACTTAACTTCTCCATGCCTCAGTTACCTCATCTGTAAAATGGGGATAAAGACTGTGAGCCTCACATGGGACAGTCTGATTACCTTGTATCTACCCCAGTGCTTAGAACAGTTCTCGGCACATAGCAAGCACTTAGCAAATACCATAATTATTATTACTATTAATAATAACCACTAATATTAAAGATAATATGATGATAATTTTGTCAGGGACTTAAGTTTATGCAAAGTCTCCTCAATTTTACTGTTTGATTCATTTTAATGTCTGTCTCTTCTGTAAGCTGTAAGCATCTTGTGAACAGAGATCATGTCTACCATCTCTGTTGTATTATACTTTCTCAGGTGCTTATTATAGTGCTCTGCATGTTCAATAAATACCACTTATTGGTGGCATTGGTTAAGCTCTGTGGTAGATGCAAGATATTCAGGTCGTACACAGGTATTTATTCCTCACGTTACGGATGAGGAAACTGAGGTAGAGGATGCTAAGTGACTTGCCCAAGGTCAAACCGTAGGTGAGGGGTTGAGCCAGGAAAAGAAAGTCCTCTGATTCTCAGGCCCATGTTCATTGGGTTACACCACTCAATCATAATAGTCTCTTGCCTAGGTAAATTTAAATTTGCATTAGACTATGAACACCTTAAGGGACAGAGACTGTCTCTCACCTAATTAATGTACACCTAATAAATGTATAGCTACCCCAGAGCTTAGAACAGTGTTTGACACATTGTATGTGCTTATCAAATGTCATTAAAAAATCAAATAAAGTAGATGGCTGAGTTCATTTATTTTTCCAAACATCTAATTTTTTAAATATAGCTGAGGAAAACACAGGCACACGATTTCGGGACACTATTACAATAGAATCTCAATAAACAATATACATTCTACATGAAATACAGGTGCGCAGAATGTTTCCTCTTGTACTGTTTTGAACAGCTGAAATAGCATGCATGTGAAGCCCTGGCATATTCCTCTCAATTTCACTAACAGCGTAGATCACAAGAAAATGAATAGCTTGCCTTACATAAGAGATGGTAATTGTTCTTCGGGCAATAGAATCCCTCTGCCTTACACTGAATGTACACCCATCAAGAACTGGGTAATAAATAATAATACTATTACTCACATCTTTTAATCATGAAGCCATAAACCTGGACCTGTTTTAGCAATTGCTATATTTTTCCAATTTTCTAACAACTGTGGTTTCAACTGAATATTCCATTGCCTCGCCTTTCACTTAATAGCTCTCTCTTTCTCATAAGAGACCCACATTTAGAGAAGCAACATGGCCTGGGGAAAAGAGCAAGGGACTGCAAGGCAGAGGATCTAGGTTCTAAACCTAGCTCTGCCACTTCCCTGCTGTGTGACCTTGGGCAAGTCACTAAACTTTTCCATTCCTCAGTTTCCCCATCTTTAAAATGGGATTTAATATCCAGGTTTCCTCCTACTTAGATTGCAAGCCCCATATGGTACAATCAACCATATTTATTAAGAGCTTACTGTGTGCAGAGCATTCTACAAAACACTTCAAAGAGTACGATATAACAGTTGGTAATAATAATAATAATAATAATAAGGACATTTATTAAGTGCTTACTATGTGCAATGCACTGTTCTAAGCGCTGGAATAATGATGGTATTTGTTAAGCACTTACTCTGTGCAAACATTGTTCCAAGCTCTGGGCAGGTTACAAGGTGATCAAATTGTCCCTTGGGGGGCTTACAGTTTTAATCCCCATTTTACAGATGAGGGAACTGAGGCACAGAGAAGTGAAGTGACTTGCCCAAAGTCACATAGCTGGCAATTGGAGGAGTCGGGATTTGAACCCATGACCTCTGACTCCAAACTCCAGGCTCTTTCCACTGAGCCACGCTGCTTCTCAATGTTCCCTGCTCACAAGGAGCTTTATCTAATCCAGCTATCTTTAATCCACCACAGCATTTAGTACAATGCTTGGCTTAGAGTAAGCATTTATCAACAACATTATTATTAACCTCACCAACAGGAAATTCACTGATTTGTAAGATGGCTTCCAAAATCTACTCAAGAGGAAAAAGATTATCATCATTAATGGTATTTATTGAGCATTTACTATGTGCAGAACACTGTTCTAAGCACTTGAAAGAGTACAATACAAAAGAGTTGGAAGATCCCTGCCCCCACTAGACTGTAAGCCCATTGTGGGCAGGGAGCACTCAATAAATATGATTGAATGAATGAAAGTTCCAATTTATTAATAAGGTGACTGGAACTAGGGGGGGATTGGAATCCACGAATAAACCAATTTTCATGGGTTTGCTTTAAGCCTAAATGGATATTTCATTTTTCTTTTATTTCCCAAATGAGTGCAGTCAGAGTTAAGTGCAAGCGGAGATTGTTGACGATCTAGATAGGTGACTATAGAGACCACATTATATAAAAATGAGTTTAAATGCTCCTGATGACAGTGATGATATTCCACCCTTTATTTCTTCTGAATCTATTGTTTGGGCGGCCAGATATCATATGGAGCTCCACAGTTTTCCAATATCATTCTCACGAGAGTCTGTAAGGGAGGAGCTGAAAGGGAGTGGAAACAAGGATTTGGAAGACTGGGAACTTAATGTGAAAAGCTATTAGATCAAGTCGCATCAAAGTGACATAGCAAATATTCCCGATTCCACAGATAAATCCCAGAGAAGGCTTCTTTTGATTCTAATCCTGATCCCTGGTAAAGGGATAGGAAGAGAAAAAGCACAACTGATAGAATGGAGACAGAAGAAAGCCCAGAGGATGTCAACAAAGGATGCTTCACCACCCACATTAACTGGATCCCAAAGGAGCTCATCATATGCCCCAACTTTAGAGCTAGGACTGTGTGAAATTTGGAAAGTAAAAGTCAGAGGAATCAGGCAAGTAAATGAACAGTGAGAGTAAGTGAAGTCAAACAGAAAGTAAAAAAACCCAACAACAATGTAACAGAAAATTCCAAATTGGTTACTAAATTCATGAAAGTAGAAAAAATACTGACAAATTCCTTGATAATAATAACAACAACAACAACAATAGCACTGCTAAGTGCTTATTATATGCCAGGCACTCTACTAACTGCTGGGTTGGTTAGGACTCAGTCCGTGTCCTATCTGGGACTTGCAGCGTGGCTCACTGGAAAGAGCATGGACTTTGGAGTCAGAGTTCATGGGTTCAAATCCTGGCTCTGCCAATTGTCAGCTGTGTGACTTTGGGCAAGTCACTTCACTTCTCTGGGCCTCAGTTCCCTTGTCTGTAAAATGGGGATTAAGACTGTGAGCCCCCCACGGGACAACCTCATCACCTTGTAAACTCCCCAGTGCTTAGAACAGTGCTTTGCACACAGTAAGTGCTTAATAAATGCCATCATTATTATTACTATTATTTTACAAATGAAGAAACTGAGGCACAGAGAAGTGAAGTGATTTGCCCAAGTTCACACAGAAGACAAGTCGCAGAGCCAGGATTAGAACCCAGGACCTCTGACTCCCAGGCCCATGGTCTATCCACTAGAGAAGCAGCGTGGCTCAGTGGAAAGAGCAGTCATTCATTCTTTCAATTGTATTTATTGAGCGCACACTGTGTGGAGAGCACTGTACTAAGCGCTTGGGACGTACAAGTTGGCAACATATAGAGATGGTCCCTACCCAACAACGGGCTCACAGTCTAGTAGGGGGAGACAGACAACAAAACAAAGCATGAAGACAGGTGTCAAAACTGTTAGAATAAATAGAATTATAGCTATATGCACATCATTAACAAAATAGAATAGTAAATATGTACAAATAAAATAGAGTAGTAAATATGTACAAATATATACAAGTGCTGTGGGGAGGAGGAGGAGGTAGGGCTGGGGGGCAATGGGGAGGAGGAGAGGAAAAAGGGGGCTCAGTCTGGGAAGACCTCCTGGAGGAGGTGAGCTCTCAGTAGGGCTTTGAAAGGAGGAAGAGAGCTAGTTTGGCGGATGTTTGCAGAGAGGGCACTTCAGGCCTGGGGAAGGACGTGGGCCGGGGGTCGACGGTGGGACAGGCGAGAAAGAGGCACAGTGAGGAGGTTAGCGGCAGAGGAGCAGAGGGTGCGGGCTGGGCTGTAGAAGGAGAGAAGGGAGGTGAGGTAAGAAGGGGAGAGGTGATAAGGAGCTTTTGCTTGATTTGTAAGTTGACAGGCAACCACTGGAGATTTTTGAGGAGGGGAGTGACATTCCCAGAGTGTTTCTGTACAAAGATAATCCAGGCAGCAGAGTGAAATATAGACTGAAGTGGGGAGGGACAGGAGGATGGAAGATCAGAGAGGAGGCTGATGCAATAATCCAATCGGGACAGCACGGGCTTGGGAGTCAGAGGTCATGGTTTCTAATCCTGGCTCCGCCACTTGTCTGTGCGACATCACACACTTCTCCGTGCCTAAGTGACCTCATCTGTAAAATGGGGATTAAGACCATGAGCCCTACGTGGGACAACCTGATCACCTTGTAACCCCCTCCGCCCAGTGCTTAGAACAGTGCTTCATATATGGTAAGTAGTAGTAAGTAGCACTTAACTAATACCATCATCATTATTATTAGCCCACAAATGAGCTATTTTGGAAACATTTAGCAAAACTAGGAAGAAAAAATCACTGGAATCAAGGAACCATTTTTTGGACAATGGAGCACAACGTTTTCAATTGTGAATCACTTTCTGTGATTGGAAACTTTTTAACTTTTGCCAACTGAGTGTAATGGCAAACTCTTGGAAACAACAAAATCCAGCAACTCAAAAAACTGTGAAATGAAAAATGTTAGCAATTTAAGTTGTATTTAAACAGTAGCCATTTCAAGAAATTAATGGAAATATTTATACAAGTTGGTCTGAATGTTCTGCTACAAATGGAAAGTCATGAAAAAGAAACTTTAACTTGGAGCAAAGTGTGAAAGTTGATGTTGAGAACTTTGTCAAACAGGATGAAAGCAATAGTCAATTAGCCTTGAACAAAAAATAATGGCCTCTGTCCTCTGACATGGCAACTCCTTAATTACTAGTGTAATTTTCAAATATTTCTTTTGTGCTGACTGCAGTGTAATTAGTGTATCCTGGAATGTGTTATACTGTACTTTTTCTATGATCTCTGGAATTTTGTACTTACATCTGGATTAGGATAGATGTCCAGTTAATTTCATTCATTTTCTTTTTGTTTTCATTTGTATATTTTCATATTTCATTTTTAGACTATAAAGACTAAGGATTTAAATGGAGACTTATTCTATACTGATTTGGCATATCTTATTAGCAGCAATGAAAACCTTCCCAGATCAATATACTTCACCACCTGATCTTCTGAGACTTTTTCTAAGGATAAATTCAATATCCAACTTGTTTGTGCCTCAGTTCCCTCATCTGTAAAATGGGGATTAAGACTGTGAGCCCTATGTGGGACAGGGACTGTGTCCAACTTGACTACCTTGTATCCACTCCAGTGCTTAAACAGTGCGTGGCACGTAGTAAGCACTTAAATACCATTATAATTATAATTATTATTATCATCAATCCAACTGATTTGGGCATTGGTACATTTGTGATTTTAAACTTTGTTCACTAGAAATTTTATTGAGTAGTCCAATAACAATAATAATCATTCATATGAGTCATCCAACAGTTATCTCTAATGATTTTCAGGACATGGCAAGAAAAGAGTAGTTTTATTCAGACTAAATACAATTGGAGGAGTAGAGGGTAGAGAGGTTCAAGTACACTCACATTCTGTTGTGCTCCAGGAATGACTTTTGGAGACAAACTTTAGTTGGTCTGAGAGAGGTGTGAATAAGTGCAACCTAAGAGCAATCTTACCAAGAAAGGGATTCAGGAGATTAGACTCATCTCTTTGCTCCTAGCTTGGAGGGGCAACAAAAACAAGCATTAAAGGGCTCTAGTTCACAGCTGTATTCCTAAGGATTCAGAGTTGGCCATATGAAACACCTCCAGGATTTGTGCAGTCCTATCATAGGACAGCTCAGGAGTGGTTTTTACATATTGTTTGCCATGTTACTGGAAACTTGCATCTCATGCCTCCCCACCAGTTTTACTGGTTTTACTGGTTCAGAAGCAAATGGTCTTTCCTGAGGCAGCATGCCTATTGGATGGAACTGAAGACTAGGAGTCAGGACAACCAGGTTCGAATCCCGGATCCACCACATACCTGTTCTGTGACCTATGAAAAGCCACTTAACCTCTCTGTGCTTCAGTTCCCTCATCTATAAAATTGAGGCAAAATTCCTGTACTGCCTCCTTCTTAAGAGACTCATGTGGGATAGGGACTGTTTTTGTTCTGAATATCTTGTATCTGCCCCTGCACTTAGCACAGTGCTTAAAACATTGAACGTTCTCAATAAAACCATTATTATTATCATTTTTATTGCTCCCAATATCAAAATAGACCTGCCAAATAATTTTATTTTCATAACCTTCAATAAAATGCCTATGCCAAATAGCAACTTAAGTTTTGGATGCATACTCCTGGAAGAAGAAATTAAAAACTCATAAAGCCAATACAATTAGCATAGTGAGGGAATTAACTCAAAAGGTAATAATGTATATGAAATAATATAGTAAGGATTCTGATAATTGTCAGTTTTGTGAATATACTATTGTAGGCCAATGACAATAATAGACAAATGCATGCTTTGGTTGTCTTCTCTTAATGTATGCCAAAAAGTAAACTGATGATGAAAGAAAAAGATTGCTCTCATGCAACCAAATCTGGAAGCTGGAATTGCCAGGGGGAGAGATAATGAATACCTGCCAATTCCGGCATTCTGGGTAGTGGACCAGAACTTGCAGCAGCTGCTCACATTGTTCCTATCCAGAGTACCAGACACTCGCTCTGTCTCTGGAACCAGCTCACTAAGTGAGGGACCATGGGACAGTCGAGTGTCTCGCTGAGCACTTGTGGGAAGGAGCTAGGTTCTTCACCGCTTGTGCATAATGCATAAATGTATTTCTCCTGATTGGGAAGCATTCGTGGCAAGAACTAGGTGTTTTGTCATGTTCGAATAATGCATAAATGAATTCTTCCTAAAAGGTAAACTCAATTTGCCCGAATCCAAAATGATTATATCATTATATTCCACCTGAAAGGCAAGTTCAATTTGCCTCAAAAAATTTATTTTGTATGACTCAGCCTTTGACTCAGGTCTCGCTCACTCAAGAATAGTAGTAATAATTGTGGTATTGTTAAGAACTTCAAGTGCTGGGGTGGATACAAGCAGATAGGGTTGGACCCAGTACCTGTACCACTTGGGTCTCACAATCTTAATCCCCATTGAGAAGCAGCATGGCTCAGTGGAAAGAGCACGGGCTTGGCAGTCAGAGGTCATGGGTTTGAATCCTAGCTCCACCAATTGTCAGCTGTGTGACCTTGGGCAAGCCATTTAACTTCTCTTTGCCTAAGTTACCTCATCTGTAAAATAGGGATTAAGACTGTGAGCTCCACGTGGGACAACCTGATCACCTTGTATCCCCCCAGCACTTAGAACGGTGCTTTGCACATAGTAAGTGCTTAACAAACACCATTATTATTATTATTATTTTACAAATGAGGTGAGGCACAGAGAAGTGAAATGACTTGCCCAATGCCGCACAGCAGAGCCAGAATTACAACCCATGACCTTCTCTTACCCACTACATCATGCTGCTTCCCAATGTCATGCTGATTCTCAAACCCATCCCCAGGCAACAGGTGACAGCCTTCAATAAGGCTTTGAAAGCAGGGAGAGAAATTGTCTGTTGGCTGTGAAGAAAGAGGGTGTTCAGGGAAAAGACAAGAAGTGGGCAAGAGATGGGCTGTAAAATAGACATGACTGAGGTTCAGTGAGTAGGTTGGCATTAGAGGAGTGAGGTGTGTGGGCTAATAGTAGGAAGTGAGGTAGGAGGGGGCAAGATGATGAGTCTTTTAAAGCTGATGGATGGATGGGCTACCACTGGAAGTTCTTGAGGAGTGTGGAAACATGGACTGAAAGTTTTTTTAGAAAAGTAATCTGGGCAGCAGAATGAAGTAATAATAATAATAATGATAATTCTAGTATTTGTGAAGTGCTTACTATGTGTCAAGTACTGTTCTAAGTGCTGGGGTCGATACAAGGTAATCAGGTTGTCCCATACGGGGCTCATAGTCTTAATTCCCATTTTACAGATGAGGTAATGGAGACACAGAGAAGTTAAGTAACTTGCCCAAAGTCACACAGCTGACAAGTGGCGTGGCCAGGATTAGAACCCACAACATCTGACTCCCAAGACCGTGCTTTTTCTGCTAAGCCATGTGGAGTTGGGAGAGACAGGAGGCAGAGAGGTCAGCAAGGAGCATGATACAGTAATCAAGGCGGGATAGGATAAGTGCTTGTAATAATGTGGTAGCAGTTTGGATGGAGAGGAAAGGACAGATTTTAGTGGTGCTGTAAAGGTTGAACCAACAGGATTCACCAACCGTATTTATTTAGATTTAGAGATAGATTGAATATATATGTTGAATGAGAGAGGTGAGTCAAGGATAATGCCAAGGTTATTTGCTTGTGAGACAGGAAGGATGGTGGTGCTGTCCACATGATGGGAATATCAAGGGGAGGACAGAGTTTGTGTGGGAAGATGAGTTCTGTTTTGGACATGTTAAGTTTGAGGTTACAGAAGGACATCCAAGTAGAAATATCTTGAAGGCAGGAGGAAATGTAAGATTGTAGAGAGGGAGAGAGATCAGGCTAGAGAGGTAGATAGGGAATCATCCACATAAGAGGTGGTACTTGAAGCCATGGAGCAAATGAGTTCTCCAAGGAAGTGGGTGTAGATGGAGACTAGAAGGGGACCCAGAACTGCATTTTAAGGGATACTCACAGTTATGGAATGGGAGGCAGAGCAGCCAGAGAGATAGGAGAACCAGGAGAGGAAAGTGTCACTGAAGGCAAGGTTGAAGAAGGGGGTAGTTGACTGTGTTGAAGGCATCTGAGAGGTCAAGGAGGATTAGGATTTGAGTAGAGGCCATTGGATTTGGCAAGAAGGAGGTCACTTATGACCTTTGAGAAGGTAGTTTCTGGAGTGAAGGGGACAGAAGTCAGATTGAAGGAAGTCAAAGAGAGATATGGAGGAGAGAAACTTGAGAAAGCAGGTATAGATAACTAGCTCAGGAAGTTTGGAGAGGAATAGTAGGAGGGAGATAGGGTGATAACTTGAGGGAGACTTGGGTCAAGGAAGGGTTTTTTTTGGTGTAGGAGTGACATGAGCACGTTTGAAAGCAGTGGAAAAGAAACCACTGGAGAGTGAACAGTTGAAGATTGTGGTCAGGGAGGGGAGAAGAGAGGGGGCAAGTGCTTTGATAAGGTGTGAAGGGATGGGGTCAGAAGTGCAGGTGGAGGGGGTGGATTTTGAGGGAAGGTTGGAGATCTAACTCTTGAGATACCACTGGGAAACATTGGAGAGTTGAAGAGGGGGCAGAAGGAGGGAGGGCCTGGAGAGGAGCAGGGGAAATTTAGGGAGATGATCCCTGATGTTTTTAATTTTCTCAATAAAGTAGGTGGCCAAGACATTTGGGGCTAGAGATAGGGGAGGCCATGGGACGGGGGTTTGAGGAAGGAGTTAAACATCTGGAACAACTGACAAGGCCAATGAACATGGGTATCAGTAAGTTGAAGAAATAATTTTGTCAGGCAGAGGAGAAGGTAGAGTCATAGCATGCAAGGATTAACTTGAAGGAAACAAGGTCAGCCTGGTATCTAAATTTCCTCCAGCAGTGCTCTGTGTCTCATGCACAGGAGTGGAGGAAGTGGACTGTGGAGGTGATCCAGGCCTGTGAGTTAGTGGTACGAGATTGACAAAGGGGTAGGGAAATGAACGAGTTCAATTCATTAGAGAGGTTGGTGTTGAGGGTGTCATTTTGGTCACCAAGGGAAGCTAGTTTGGGTATGGTGGCTATACTGGGCATGATGCCTTAGGAAAATTGGACGGGGTCAAAAGATCCCATAATATCCATGGAGTGAAATTGATTTTTTACCAGTGATATCAAACATGCCATAGACAATGATCACTAATCACCCACTTAATTGATATCCCTTCAAGTAAAGCCAGATATCATGTATCTGAATGTGCTGTCGCAATGGACAATTTATATAGACAATCTTGAAAGTACAGTTACAAGCAGTCCTCTCCACAACTTTTATCTAGAATATTTTAAGATGTTTTTCTGAATAATATATAAGGAAAGAAATTTGACAGGCTAATTACACAGTCTTTATAAAATATATTTCACTCTATTTTCTTTAGAAATGCATTTTAAATCCCTTGATCTTCCCTAGTTTTATAATATGGGGAAAAGAGAAATCATATTGATTTTCACTATATCTTCTATTTATGAATGCATCTCTATTGTATCTTCTTCTGAACAACTTCAGTAGGATTATAGTTACAACTTGTGACTTTTCAGTTTTGTCTTACATATAAGTTCACCCATGAATTCAATAACCAGAGATCCAGACCCTTATATCACTTTCCCTGGGCATATGCAGCAAAATCAAACAAATAAATAAAGTCATTTGAAAACTAATTCATGGTTGAGACTAAGGTCTACGTGTTTACACAAATACACAAATATGTACACACTCACAAAAAAACAAATACAATGTGACAAAAAAGTTTGATAATACAAAGCCACCAGCAACAGGAGATATGAGGTATATGTAATTCCATATCTATAAATCTAAATTAATCTATAATCTGTTTCCAGCTTTTGCTACCACTCTCCTGTCTATTGTATTCAACTCCTGAAATGTTATTTTCTGCTTCTCTAAAACAGCCATGTTACTGATCTTTTCCTAACTCTTGATCACATTCTAAGGCCCTCTACTAAAATAACTTCTGCTACTTTATCTTTCTCTACTTTCCTGCCTGCGTCATTCACTGTGCCCTCACCAACATTTTCAGCATGACACTCACCAGCTCTCAATTTTTAAAAGAAATGCTGATGCCTACCACCCCAGCTACTTTTCTTTCCCACTTTCCTAAATGTTCTTCAAAGAGCTCTTAAAATCCCACTTCCATCAGGACACCTTCCCTCACTGTGTTGAAAGGAAATTATTTTCCTCCTCCACTCCCTGTTTTGCTTTCATAACCTTTCTTACTAGAACCATAAATATTAATTTAGGAATAAGTACATGACTCTCAAATCTATCTCTCTAGCCCTTACTTCTCTATCTAAACTGTACCCTTATATCATGCCACCAGGGAATCTCCACAGCACGAGCAACTCTAATTTAATATATCTAAGACAGAACTATGCTTTTACTTCCCAGATATACTCCACATAACTTTCTTTCTCAGGCCATACCACCACCATTCTTTTCATCCCGGAAGAAGTGCAACCTCAGTGTTATCCTAGATTACCTGCTGGTTTTCAATTCTCACATTGTCTACTACCAAATCCTTCCAGTTCTTCCTACACCAGATCTGCTGTTTTTGCTCTTCCTCTGCTCAAATATCAATCAGTTGTATTTACTGAGTGCTTACTGTGTGCAGACACTCTACTAAGCCACTTGGGAGAGTACAACACAGCGATGTAACAGACCTATTCCCTTCCCAGCTATTACTTTGGCATGAATCTGACCAAATTGTAACAACTATTGCAGCATCCCCCTCTCTCCCTATCTCATATCTCTCCCCTCTCAAATCTATGCTATATGCTCCTACAAGGACCATTTTTCTGATGTGTCAGTTGCTTAGCACATCTTTCCACTCATTAAAATCTACTGATTCCCTTGTTCCTCTGCATCAGCAAAAACTCTTCACAATTATCTTCAACTAGATTCCCCTCCTTTCACCACCCTGCTTCCTTTCCTTCCACCTCATCTGTGTACTTGAGTCTGTACCCCATAAGCCCTTTGGTACTTACTCAAACTCCAGCTCTGGCTTTTTTGAACCTATCCCTGTACTCTGCCATTTTTTCCCACCTGTATTTTATTTTATTGTCTACTTCCCCCAACTAAACTGTAAGCTCCCTGAAAGCAGGGATCACGTTTACCAACTCTATTGTATTGCACTCTTCCAAGCACTTAGTACAGTGCTCTTAGTACAGTGCTCTGCCCAAAGGAAGTGCTCACATCTCACGTACCTGCTTTCTTCACTGACTACACCCAATATGCCTACTTAGTTGTTTCTCATTTTCCATGTGTCTATCTCTGTCCTCTTGTTTCCCCAGCTCAGAACACTTTCCTCCTCCCAAATCCAAGACCATAGCTTTCCATATTTTCAAACCCCTTCTGTTATCACACCTTCTCCAGCCTAACTTTCCTGATTTTCTTTGATTAATTCCCTGTACCTCAAGGCATATAAACCCTTCAACCATCTCTAGGATTTATATTTATTTATACATTCCCTTGGCACTTATGTATATATGTTTATTTCATTTTTAAATTCTGATTACAATGTAAATGGCTTTATGTTGGTCTCCCTAATCAGAATGCAAGCTCCTTATGGAAAGAGAAAATTTCACTTGTATGTTTTGTATTTCCTAAGTGGTAAATACTGTACATTGCACCTAGGCGGTGCTCAATAAATAGAACATAGATTGGGGGCCAGGAGATTCAAGTTCTAAATCTTGGTTCTGTACCCTAACTGCTGTGTGCCCTAGACCATGTAATTTAACTCTTCTCTAACTCAGTTTCCTTATCTGTAAAATGGGGTTAAAACAGTGGTTCTCCATTATTCACACTGTGATCTCTAGTGAAGAGCAGAGACTATGTCTGGTTTGACTGTCTATCTTGTTTGGTACATAGAAAGCACATAATTACCATTATTAGTATTTTTATTACTACCAATACTAGTAACAGCTAGTTTGCTAGCAATTGCTGCTAGTCTGCTGGACTGAGAACAAGGATTGTGTCTGCTTATGCTATTGTACATTCCCAAGTGCTTAGTATAGTGACCTCCTCAGCACCTGTGTATATATGTACATATTTATAATTCTATTTATTTATATTAATGTGTATATATTCACATATAATCATATTTATATTAATTCTGTCAATGCCTGTTTACTTGTTTTGCCTGTTTCCCCCCTTCTAGACTGTGAGCCTGCTGTGGGCAGGGACTGTCTCTATTTGTTGCTGAATTGTACTTTCCAAGTCCTTAGTACAGTGCTCTGCACCACAGTAAGTGCTCAATAATTAAAAGAGAATGAATGAATGAACAAGTGCTAAATAAATATCACTGATTCATTTATTACTACCCATGGGCTTTCCTATAGTTGTTCTATTATCTCCCAGTTTGTTACCCGGCCTTGGTTTTTCTGTTTTGTTTTGTCCTGTTTTTTATGGTTTTGTTAAGTTCTTACTTTATACTAGATACTACTAAGTGTTGGGTTAGATACAAGCTTAGCAGGTTGGACACAGTCCACATCCCACATGGTGTCCACAGTTGAAATCCTCATTTTGCAGATGAGGTAACTGAAATGCAGAGAAGTTAAGTGAGACAAGGTCCTACAGCAGACCAGTGACAGAGCCACCCTCACTTCCAGGTTCCGCCTGCTGACTCAGGCGGTCACAAGATAGCATTTGACCTTGAGGTGGCAGGTACCCCAGGGTCACCATGGGACAAGGTGTCGGTGGCAAAATAGATGAGATCCAGGTGCAATGAATAGATTGGCATTAGAGAAGCAAAGGAAAGAGCCTTGCTGTGTTGTACGAGCAGTGGACTATCCCAGGACCATCATATATTTGGGACTAAACTAATGATATCATTGTCATTATATGTTGCCAACTTGTACTTCCCAAGCGCTTAGTACAGTGCTCTGCACACAATAAGCACTCAATAAATACGATTGATTGATTGATATCGGAAACATTTACCCATTCTGCCAGGGATCTCCACAGTGTTGGAGTAGTGCTGGGCCTAAAGTTTTTCCAGGCGTATATGGTGTGCAGGCATGGCAAGCAATGTCAGCAAATGGACATTTGGTCTTCAAACCTCCATAAAACAGGGCAAAACAAACCTGCTCAAATGAAATGTTTTGTTGAAATGGATGATTTAGTTCTGCTGTCATGACACTGCCATTCATAATTGGGTACTCTAGTAATTATTTCCCAAAATGTTTATTTACTCTCACATAACTATCACGTGAACCCTGAGAATATTTTGACCTAAGAAGCATGAATTCTTTACCCTCAGAATTTTTTTTCTTGTTCATCTGCTAATCAGAAAAGTAACTCTAATCAAAATTGTCTTGTCTTGCCTTATGCTGTCGAGTCATCTCGACCCTCACTGACTCATTCATTCATTCACTTGTATTTATTGATGGACACATCTTTCTCAGAACGTCCCACCTTCATCTGCAATTGCTCTGGTAGTATGTCCATAGAGTTTTCTTGGTAAAAATATGGAAGTGATTTAGCATTGCCTTCCTCCATGCAGCAAGCTTAAATTTCCACCCTCAACGCTCTTCCATACTGCTGCTACCCAGCACAGGTGAGTTTTGACTTGTAGCAGATTGCCTTCCACTCGCTAGCACCTGTCCAAGCTGGGCATGGAATGGGTATACCTCTGCTTGACTCTCCTTCCCATTGCTAAGAATGGTAACTCTTCAGGTGTAATCCTGAGAGGGAAATCAATATTAGGCATATTTGTTTTATTATAAAAAGGTGAGGAAAGTGTGGCTCTTGAATGGCAATGGTCCACTCCTACAGCCATCCTGAAAAATACTTAGTCCACTGTAATACAAGGTGTTGTAGGAGAAGTGGTGAAGATTAGTGGAGTGGCCTCGATTTCTTAAAACAAAATGAATCCTGGATTCTGCTAAATAGACCTCAGAATAATTTGTAAGAGTAACATTAGTCCCTTCTTTCTCTTCTGCATAGCATAGTGGATAAAGCACAGGCCTAGGAGTCAGAAGGTCATGGATTCTAATCCTGGCTCTGCCACTTGTCAGCTCTGTGACCTTGGGGAAGTCACTTCACTATGCCTCGGTTATGTCATCTGTGATCCCCATATGGCATAGGGACTGTGTCCAACTCGATTTGCTTATATCCTCCCCAGCGCTCAGTACAGTGCCTGGGGCAAAGTAAGACCTTAACAAATGCCATCATCATCATCATTCTGGGAATATTTGCAAGTTTTAACATTGCTTTTTAAGCATAAGGCAAGGGGCCCTCATCATTCTTGCTTCATGATTACTTAGTTCATGAACGCTGCTGACATCCTGCACTTTAAACAGTCTTCCTCAATCTGGCCTCAGATGGGCACATGGGGGTGTTCCTTTTCTCCTATAGAGGTAGTGGAAAGTGAGACAAGCAGTGGGCCCAGACCTGCGCTCTGAGGAACACACACATTGAAATGGCGAGGAGATGATGAAGAGTCAGCAAGCAAGCTGGCAGTTGAAATAGACCAATGGGATGAAAGGAAGTGGGGGAAACAGATCTATGCATTTGAGGAGCATGTATAGGAAAGGAAACAAGGGTTTTTTTGTATAATGGAAATGTATATTTGTTTGAAAGAGGAGGAGGAAGAGTTGGAAAAGTATGAGAAGCTGAAGATAATAATAGTGGGAAGAGGAGAAGAGCTCCACCTACTGCCTCAGGAAAGAAAAACTTTGTAACTTTCTTCCACTGGTTTGCACTGTGAGGACAAATTCCATGCACCTCACTAACCACAGTGTTGCTGCCCATGGAGAATCTCTTCTAATCCCTTACTGACAGAGTTCCATTCCCAAGGGGAGGCCTGGCTAATAGGGTTATTGCTGTCTACATGGTCACACAGCATACGATTGGAGGAGTTGGGAGTAGAATCATTCATTCATTTATTCAGTCATATTTAGCACTGTATTAAGCACTTGGGAGAGTACAATATATCATTAAACCTAGGTCCTTCTGATTTTCAGCCATGGGCTCTACTTACTTCTCTTTACCTTGTGCCCCCCATGGAAAAATAAAGTTACTGGCAGTGGGTGGGAAATGTTGGGATGGCTGGTAGTGAGGGGATGGCTGGTAGACCCTACCCCCCTTCTATCACCATCTCCCCTGTTTCTACTCAGCCCCTCACTCCTCACTGCCTCCTCTCTACCCCATAGTAATAATAATAATAATAATAATAATGATGGCATTTGTTAAGCGCTTACTATGTGCAAAGCACTGTTCTAAGCGCTGGGGAGGATACAAGGTAATCAGGTTGTCCCACGGGGGGCTCACAGTCTTCATCCCCATTTTCCAGAGGTCACTGAGGCCCAGAGAAGTTAAGTGACTTGCCCAAGTTCACACAGCAGACACGTGGTGGAGGCTGGATTCGAACCCATGTCCTCTGACTCCAAAGCCCGGGCTCTTTCCACTGAGCCACACTGCTTCTCTCATCCCCTCGCCCCTCCTGTTCCCAAGCTGCTGTTCGGAAGAAGCAGCATGACCTAGTGGCAAGAGCCTGGGCATGGGAGTCAGAGGTCATGGGTTCTAGTTCTGGCTCTGCCATTTGTCTGCTGTGTGACCTTGGACAAGTCATTTAACTTCTCTGGGCCTCAACTGTAAAATGGGGAATGAGACTTTGGGCCCCATGTGGGACAGGGACTGTGTCCTACTTGATTGCCTTATAATAATAATAATGATAATGGTATTTGTTAACTGCTATGTGCCAAGCACTGTTCTAAGCACTGGGGTAAATACAAGATTATCTGGTTGTCCCATGTGGGGCTCACAGTCTTCATCCCCATTTTACAGGTGAGGCAACTGAGGCACAGAGAAGTTGAGTGACTTGCCTAAGGTCACATAGCAGACAGTTGGCAGAGCCAGGATTGGAAGCCATGACCGCAAGCCTGATCTCTTTCCAATAACCATGCTGTTTCTCTATCCCAGTGCTTAGAACAGTGCTTGGCACATAGTAAACACTTAATACCATAGTAATTATTATTATTCATTCACTCATTCATTTCATTGTATTTACTGAGCGCTTACTGTGTGCAGAGCACTGAACTAGGCACTTGGGAAAGGGCAATATAATAATAAACAGACACATTCCTTGCCCACAGGTTTACAGTTTAGAGCGGGGCGGGGCTTAATGGAAGAGACCAGGTTTGGGAGTCAGAGGCCTTGGGTTCTGATTCCAGCTCCTCCACTTGTCAGCTGGGTGACTTTGGGCAAGTCACTTCAGTTCTCTGTGCCTCAGTTCCCTCATCTGCAAAATGGGGATGAATTCTGTGAGTCCCACGTGGAACAACCTGATGACCTTTGTATCTACCCCAGCGCTTAGAACAGTGTTTGGCACTTAGGTCCAGATCTATCGTTTATTTGTGTTGATAAAATGATGGTATTTGTTAAGCACTTACTGAGTGGTGTAGTGTTGGTGGTGGGGAGAGCAAAGGGAGCAAGTCAGGGTGATGCAGAAGGGACTGGGAGATGAGGAGCAGTGTGGCTCAGTGGAAAGAACATGGCCTTGGGAGTCAGAGGTCATTGGTCTTAATCCCGGCTCCACCACTTGTCTGCTGTGTGACCTTGGGCAAGTCACTTAACTTCTCTGGGCCTCAGTGACCTCATCTGTCAAATGGGGATTAAGACTGTGTGTGAGCCCCATGTGGGACAATCTGATCACCTTGTAATCTCCCCAGCACTTAGAACAGTGCTTTGCACATAGTAAGTGTGTATTAAATGCCATCATTATTATTACTCAAAATATTTTCATTCAAATATTTTCAAATATTGTCATTAAAGTCCCACCTTGTGTAAACTTGTCACTCTTTCTTCATTATTACAATCACTGCCTCGGTTTCTGCCCTAATCCTTTCATGAGTGGATACCATGGCACAGTGGATAGAGCACAGGTCTGGGAGTCAGAAGGTCATTCATTCATTCATTCAATCGTATTTATTGAACGCTTACTGTGTGCAGAGCACTGTACTAAGCGCTTGGAAAGTACAAGTTGGCAACATATAGAGACGGTCCCTACCCAACAGCGGGCTCACAGTCTAGAAGGGGGAGACAGACAACAAATTAACAAAATAAAATAAATAGAATAAATATGTACAAGTAAAATAGAGTAATAAATATGTACAAACATATATACATATATATGTATATATACATATACCCACACATATATATACATATATATGTATACATACATATACATACATATATTTGTATATACATATACATATATTTGTATATACATATACATATATTTGTATATACATATATTTGTGTATGTATATATACATATATTTGTATATACATATGCATATATATCCCAAGGGACAATAAGGAAATAATAATAATAATAATGGCATTTGTTAAGTGCTTACTATGTGGAAAGCACTGTTCTAAGCACTGGGGAGGATACAAGGGTAGGGACCATCTCTGTCGCGGACTTGTATTTCCCCAGCGCTTAGTCCAGTGCTCTGCACACAATAAGCGCTCAATAAATACGATTGAATGAATGAGTCAGTCAAGTTGTCCCATATGGGGATCGCAGTCTTAATCCCCATTCATTCATATTCATATTTATTGAGCACTTCCTGTATGCAGAGCACTGGGCTAAGCGCTTGGGAAGTACAAGAAGCGGCGTGGCTCAGTGGAAAGAGCCTGGGCCCTGGAGTCAGAGATCGCGGGTTCAAATCCTGACTCCTCCACTTGTCAGCTGTGTGGCCTTGGGCATGTCACTTCACTTCTGAGCTCTGCTACTTGTCTGGTGTGTGACCTTGGGCAAGTCACTTTACTTCTCTGAGCTTCAGTTACCTCATCTGAAAAAAGGGGATTGAGACTGTGAGCCTCCTGTGGGACAAGAACTGTGTCCAATCTTATTTGCTTGTATGCACCCCAACACTTGGAGTGGCCAGCACATAGTAACCACAAAAATGCCATTATTATTATTATTAAGACCTAGAGAGGTGGTGTTGCCTAATGGAAAGAGCACGAGCACCTGGGAGTCAGGAGACATGGAATCTAATTTTTGTCACTTGCCCGCTGTGTGACTTTGGGCAAGTCACAATTTATCTGTGCCTTGGTTTCCTCATCTGTAAAGTGGAGATTCAATACCTCTTCCTCCCTCCCATGCTGGGCAGGAACTGCATCAAATCTGATTATCTTGTGTCCACATCAGCATGGTACAGGGCTTAGCACATAGTAACCACTTAACACAATACAATTATTGCCTCCTTGTCTCAAACCTCTTTTCTCTCTAACATTTTTCAGATACAGTGGCAGAAAACTCCCTCTCAAATTTGTCATACCAGTCCCAGAAATGTCTCAGTAGCTCTCTGCTGCAACTCACAGCAAATTTAAACTCTTGACCATAGACTCCGTGGATTCTTACCAACTACATATGCTGGAACAAGTTGTTGCTTCTCTTTACCTTCAAATTTTACTAAAAGGCTACCTCCCGATGAATTCTTTACAGATTAATCCTGGCCCTGATCAAAGCCTTCCCTAGTGCAAATATTTAGGAATACCTTTATCAATAATCAATCAATGGTATTTATTGAGTACTTACGTGTACTAGGTACTTGAGAAAGTACAATACAAAGGAGTGGGTAGACACATTCCCTGCCCCAAAAGAGCATAAAACCAGTGGAAATGAGTTTCTGTTTGATGGGCAACCATTGGTTTTTGAGGAGTGGGGAGACATGGACTGGGTGTTTTTATAGACAAAATGACCCAGCCAGTAGAGTGAAGTAAGGACTAAAGAGGAAGACTCATGCAGAAGTCAAGAATACTCAGATTTGTGTGGTAGCAGTTTGGATGGGAAGGATAGTTGTAGTCTTAAATCAAATGTTGCTATTACTTTTTTTTAAACGGCATTTGTTAAGCACTTACTATGTACCAGGCACTGTACTAAGTGCTGGGGTTGATACAAACCATTCAGGTTGGATATAGTCCATGTCCCACATGGGATTACAGTCTTAATCCCTGTTTTACAGATGAGATAACTAAGGCACAGAGAACTTAAGTGACTTACCTAAGGTCACAAAGCAGAGAAGTGGTGGAGCTTGGATTTAAACTCAGGAGAAGAAGTGTGGCTCAGTGGAAAGAGCACAGGTTTGGGAGTCAGAGGTCATGGTTCTAATCCTAACTCTGCCACTTGTCAGCTGTGTGATTTTGGGCAAGTGTCCCGAGGTGACCCTGGGGTACCTGCCATCTCAAGGTCAAATACTATCTCGTGACCACCTGAGCCAGCAGGCAGAACTCAGAAGTGAGGGTGGGATACTGCCCCCACAACCAAAACTGCTAGATTGACAGCCCAAGCGGGGAATAAAGAAGGTGTCCCTCGCCCCCATGCCAATCAAATTAGGTATGGAGGAGGGGGGAGAACAGAGATTGGATAGATTGGAATGGTCTAGGGGCACAGGCGATAAATACCTGTTGCCTCTGACCTTCGGGGTCAGAACACTGAGACAGGCAGCAGCGGCAGCCCCCGTGTCATTCTCTGCCCAGAAGGCCAGATGCCCGCTCTGCAACAAGAACCAACACACTGAGGCAAGGGCCGCGGGATGGGTGAGTGTCTCATGGGTGGGACCCAGGTATCCCGCTGCTGATGGGAATCATGAATGGATTCCTCCCATGTAGGGAGAGCACATGGTGAGAGCTAGCCGCCCACCACGTGCGCGGGGGAATATAATGAATTCCTCCCATGTGGGAAAGTAAGTGGATTTTTCCGAGTGGGAAGTGCACATGGGTGAGAGCTAGCCGCCTCACCCACGCGTGATTAATGTATGATTGTGTTCTTCCCGTTAGGGAAGCTCGAATATTGCTAATTGATTGCATTCCTCCTGAAAGGGAAGCTGAAACCATTGTGCCTAAACAACTACATAATTAAATTCGCCTTGCGGAACAAATTTTATATAAAACTCAGGCTTTCCGTCCCTGGCCTCTCTCTCTCTCTCGCCTCACCAATTACTGAACGAACCTGTCCCTGGACAAGTCTCTTGACTTCTCTGTGCCTCAGTTACTTCATCTGTAAAATGGGGATTAAGACTATGAGCCCCATGTGGGACAACCTGATCACCTTGTATCCACCCCCTGAGTGCTTAGAACAGTGCTTCACACATAGTAAGTGCTTAACAAATACCATCATCATTATTATTATTATCCTTCTTACTCCTAGGCCAGTGTGCTATCCATTAGAACACTCTGTTTCTCATTTAACTGGGTTTTCTTCTAACTTGGTTGTTTGGGTCTGACCCAAATCCTCAAGGACAAAGTTTCTATTGTTATTTTCCTTTTACATTCTTTACATGACCTATTACCATTCTATACAAAATGGACTTTTAGTAAATACTACTGCTGATGAAAATGATAATCACTGTTATATGCAAAGTTAACTATGTTTAGGATATTACCTTCAGCAGACCAAAACCTCATTTGTAGATACAAGTTTTTTTTTTTACTTATCTAGATGTTTTCCAGAGTATTTATGGCCTGACATTTCCCTATCTTCCATTTCAAACCCAAGTTCTTGTTTTCCCTGTACATCCCTTATTTTCTTTCACATTTTGGCAATGCCTGACCTAAATTACATAAAATATCTTAGAAATTTTAAAATTGTTCAGAGACTCCACTAGACCACTGCCTACAAATTATTCTTGAGACCATAATCCCCGTTAACCTGAAGGGAGAGATCAATGTAAGGAAAAGGTTTAAAGGGTTCACTAGAGACCCCATAGTCAGAAAACTATCTCCCACTAAGGAGAAATGATTTAAACGTTTAGACTCCAACGGAACTGCATTTCTCTACTATTTTCCCCTTCAGTTACTTCTAAGACAGCAGGTCAATTTGACCCCATTTTATTCTTGTCTATTGTTTTAAAAAGTGAATTTAGTGTTCATGACAGGTGTCAGATTGAAAGCCCCTAAAGAGCAAAGTTTTCCATTCCTGCACTGAACAGCTGCAGCACAGCAGTGGCAGTGCCTGCTCCGCCATCATCACCTCAGCCACTGACCAGAACCCCGACCTGAAGGACCAGTTCCAGCAAGAAGAGAATAATTCATCCTCCTATCTATTAAATCCTTGACTTTTGTCACGTTAGATTGACTACAAGCACTCCAGTCAATGTCATTAGTGATGCTGTTTCTTGGGATATAAATGCTTGTTCACAGTGAACTGGACCAAGACTATCAGCTCATTACACAAAAGCCACATGTGATCGTAACAACTCTGACCTATTTTTAAATGTGTCAGAAGCCATTTGCCTAGGTTTATACACTTCTAGTAGTTATTAGAGAAGCAGCGTGGATCAGTGGAAAGAGCACGGGCTTCGGAGTCAGAGGTCATGGGTTCGAATGCCAGCTCCGCCACTTGTCAGTTGTGTAACCTTGGGCAAGCCACTTAACTTCTCTGTGCCTCAGTTACCTCATCTGTTAAATGGGGATGAAGACTGTGAGCACCACATGGAACAACCTGATCACCTTGTAACCCCCCCAGAGCTTAGAACAGTGCTTCACATATAGTAAGCACTTAACAAATACCATCATTATTATTAGGGAACATAACAATGAACACCTCTGCCATATTACCTACTTTCCCCTATTTGGCAACAGCAAATTAATTAAAATACAGAAGAGTATTACAATCACCATTTTGCTTTAAAATGCCTAAATATTTTCTAAAAGAGTATTACCTGACCTTTATTCAATTATACATTAGCAGTTAAAATCACATAAGGACTTGGGACAGATTGTTCTAATCCCGGCTCCGCTCCTTGTCTGCTGTGTGACCTTGGGCAAGTCACTTCACTTCTCTGGGCCTCAGTTACCTCATCTGTAAAATGGGGGTTAAAAGTGTGAGCCCAATATGGGACAACCAGATTATCTTGTATCTACCCAAGCGCTTAGAACAGTGCTTGGCACATAGTAAGTGCTTAACAAATACAGTAATAAAATAATAATTAATAATTGTTGTTTCATTCTCCTCAAGTATCTTGGCTGTCTTTTACTTCCACTGGAAGTTAATATTGATAAATATTGTACAGGTGACTTGATGCAAAAATGCCCAATCAAATGTATGGGAAAACACCCAAAATTATCCTCTTCTCTATATTTCCATTTAAATTTAGTGAAGTATACAGCCTGGATCACACCAACTCCTTGCTTTAAGATGATAATTTTAGAGTGATCCTAAAAAAACCCAGTGTTTTTCAGAATTTTAGGAGTTAACTGAAATTAATGAAACCTATCTTTTGAAAATAGTTAATAAGTTATTTCTTAAGAAGTGCAGACGTTACCCAGGTAAACATTTTAGTTGTTTTTATTTTTCTTTCCTTGGCCCTATCTTCCATGTTATTCCACATTCTAGACCCTGCCATCCCCAGGGGGAATCAAATTTTTCTCCCCTCCTAGTCTGGCCCTCAAACTATAATCACTACATGACTTTGTGTCAGACTTGATCTGCTTCCCCTATTCCTTTTGTTTCCATGAAGGATTATTTTCAGAACTATGATACTCACATGGGCATGGTGGTGGAGGTGTCGGTTCTCTGCACTAGGCCATGAAAGCCCTTGCTTTCATCCCTCTCACAGTGGCTTCTCTGTCTCCATCCACAGCTCTACACCCCAAACAAAGGGTTGCAGCAGCAATTTCTGCTTTTCTTTCTGCTTCTCCTCTCTGTCTGGGGTAGCTGCGGGAGTCAGGGCAGGGAGATCATGACACTCGTTCAAGAGCAGGGTGGCAGGGCAACACTGCTGGGGATGATGGATGATCCTGATTTTGATTTTTTTTAATTATCCCGTCTATCGGTCTCTGGGATCCACATGATTTCACTGTGTCAATAAATTAGCAGATTTTCCAGTCAATCAGCTCTTGTCTGCAAGAACCGATCAGAGGACGTGACTCACGAGTGTGTCATAAATCAACTCCAACTGGGTGAAGGCCACTCAGATACAGGCATACAAAAATGGTAGTAATCCAATCAAACATGCCTTAGACAATTTGAACTTGTATTGTGTATCCCTTCTTTCCTTATTTCTGGTTCTTATACTCCATGCTGGAAAGAGGAGCTGTTATCATGAAAACGACAAGAGTGGCTGAGCAACAGGACAAGGATTTTTAAAAAGTCAGGTGTGGTGGGAAGTTATAGAGATAGGACTGACCAACCAGACATCGGGTGACTGAAAAACAGCTTCCCCCAAATTGGGCATGCTTACATGGGGAGGAGGTTTCAGCTCTTCGTAATTTATCTGGATTTTCCTGTGGAGCTATTTGGTGGAGGGGGGGGTTGAGGGGGTGCTATAGAAAACCAAAGTTTCTGCATCCTGAATTTCCAAGTGGGTCAGAAATAAAGAATTATGCTTCCATGGGTGATAAATTGTCACAGAAGCAATGGGCCCATTCTAAATAGAGTCTCCCCAGTTGAAACACTGGGGAGTTTAGCATAGCATAAACAGCATAAACAGCATAGCATCAGATTGTTATGGAAGGGAATTGCCTCTTTTGTTCAAGAAATTGCTTGCCCAGTCCTGTGCTGACTTCGTCGTAGTTAAAAAAAAGAAGCTAAATATTCAGATAGAACATTATCTTTGTCTCTATTGATTGGGTTACACATCAGGCAATAGAACAACCAATACTTACAAGTTTTGTTAATTATATGCTTATAGCTATAATTCTATTTATTCTGATGGTTTTGACAGCTGTCTATATGTTTTGTTTTGTTGTCTGTCTCCCCCCTTCTAGAATGTGAGCCTGTTGTTGGGTAAGGACCGTCTCTATATGTTGTTGACCTGTACTTCCCAAGTGCTTAGTACAGTGCTCTGCACACAGTAAGTGTTCAATAAATATGATTGAATGAATGAATGAATGACATAGAATGAATAAGTATTAGGTACCGACACTGCCCCACTGCAAAATTCTGATCTCAGTTCAACTTAGTTATTCACTTAATTACATCATTATTTACAGAAAATGGAAATTCCTTGTGATTTTCTGGAAAAATGAAAAAATGCTTCAGCAATTTGCTTTAACCTTTTTTAGTAGAAATTCTTATTTTCCAAGATATTGTTGCCAACAACTCTGAGGTGCAGAATATAAGAGAACCTTCCCCAGAGCACAAACCCCCTACTCCAGTATCCCAGTTTAGCTACCCAAAGAATAAACTGACTTGGAAGGGGTCCATTTTGGGGATAGGTCTACCTGAGCACAGTGACTGGTGCCCCAGCCAATTGTCCCAACCAAGGAGAAGGATCAATCAATCAATCAATCATATTTATTGAGCATTTACTGTGTGCAGAGCACTGTACTAAGCGCTTGGGAAGTACAAGTTGGCAACATATAGGGACAGTCCCTACCCAACAGTGGGCTCACGAGGATTAGGTGTTGCTCATAATTTCTCAAACCCCATTTTTACTCTCCAAAATCCCATGTTCCTTTTCAATTGTGTCCCAGATATGTCTGCCCATTTCTGAATATTACTTCTTGGGTGGTTGGGGTAGTGTCTGAGGTGGGTCTGAATATTTTTGGATGCTTCCTGGTTGCTATTCTGCACAGTCCTCACAGGAGGTCATTACCAGTTCAGCTGTCATGACAACTGTGCTTGGAAAAACCTCTTTTATCTGATTGCTCAGGAGAGTGCTTCTTTTTCTTGTCAACCCATGATTACTGCTTTTGATGATCCCGTGGCACTCCTATTGCTATTCAGAGCTTGTGGTTTTAACTTTCTTTTCAGAGATGATTGGATCATCTTGTTCCTGTCCAGTCTAATTGTCACTGACATAATCCTTGAAATCAATCAGTGAGAAGCAGCATGGCCTAATGGATAGAGCATGGGCATGGGATACAGGAGGACCTGGGTTCTAATCCCAGCTCTGTCATCTGTCTGCTGTGTGACCTTGGGCAAGTCACTTCACTTCTCTTGGACTCTGTTACCTCATCTGTAAAATGAGGGGTTAAGACTGAGAACCCCATGTGGGATAGGGACTCTGACCAACCTGAAGCTTTGTATTTACCCCAGCATTCAGTACAGTGCCTGGCACATAGTAACAAATACCATAAAAATAGTTTCTAAAAATCAATGATATTTTTGAGCTCTTCCTCTACATAGAGCACTGTACAAAGTGCTTGGATAAGTATAATAAATTAGAATTGGCCTGCCATCAAGGACCTTAAAATCTAGTGAGGGTTATAATATTTCCCACTTCTCTGCTGCCACCAATCGTATTTAATGAGTGCTTACTGTGTGCAGAGCACTGTTACTAAGTGCTTGGGTGAGTACAACATGGAAGATATGCTCCCTGCCTACAATGACCTTACATCTAGAGGGGGAAACAGACATTAATATAAATAAATTACAGCTTTGTACAGGAATGCTGTGGAGCTGTGGGAGAGGTGAATAAAGGGTGCAAATCCAAGTGCAAGGGCAATAAAAATAATGTGGGAGAAGAGGAAGGAAATGATGGCTTAGTTGGAGAAGGTTTTTTGGAAGAGATGTGTTTTCCATAAGGTTTTGAAGGTGGGGAGTGTGATCATATGTCAGATATTAAGAGGGAGGGTGGTCCTGGACAGAGGCAGGACATGAGTGAGATAGATGAGATTCAGTGACTTAGGTTGGCAATAGAAGTGCAAACTGTGCACATCTGAGTTGTAGAAAGAAATCAGGAAGGTAATATAGGAGGGGACAAAGTGATTGAGTGCTTTAAAGCTGCTTGATGCAGAAGTGGGTGGGCAACCACTGGGAGTTCTTCGGTGAGGAAACTTGGATTGAACAGTTTAGCAAAAATTGGTCCATAAAGTAGAGTGAAGTATGGAATGTGGTGGGGAGAGACCGGAGAAGTTTTGGAGGAGGGGAGGTCAGCAAGGAGTCCTCTAGACTGAAAACTCATTAAGGGAAGGGAATGTGTCTGTTGAATTGTATAATAGTATTCTCCAAAGCTCTTAGTACAGTGTTCTGCACACAGCGAGCACCCAATAAATAAGCTTAACTTACTGACTGAGGCTGATACAGTAGTCAAAGGAGGGTAAGATAAATGCAGGGGTTAGCATGGTAGCAGTTGGTATAGTATGTTACCGGCAACTGTCATGATTTGATTGTTCTGCCCTTCATTAATTTAACCTGCCCCAAACTAGTCCTTCTCCTCCTTTTGTTACTTTCTCCTCCTGACAATAGTAATGATAGCAATAATAATGATAACAATAATGATCAGTACATATTAAAATATTTGCCTTGTGCCTTTCATATGTAGGAACGAAATGACTTTCCGCACTCAAATGGATATTCACAGCACAACCTCAGTCTCCCTTTTTTAAAAAAGAAAAATCTGATCTCAAAATGTATCTCTGTTGAACATAGCCAATAAGTCAGTCTGTGGTAAAGATTTTCAAATTACCAATCTTGAATTAAGGAAAATAGGCCATGCAGTAGATAGGAAAGGGTGTTGTTCTCATAGTCAACACCAAAATGAAAGATGTTTACAATTACTATTTGCCATTTCAGATTCTATAACTACTTTTTCAGCTGTCCCTACACTTCCCAAATCCCAAAGAATAGAATTCTGATTTTAGTCTTTTTTTTAAAGATATTTGTTAACTGCTTACTATGTGCCAGGCATATACTAAGCACTGGGGTATGTACAACTTAATCAGGTTGGGCAGAGTCCCTGTCCCACATGGGGATAACACCCTTAATCCAAATTTTACAGATGAGATAACAGAGAGAAGTTAAGTTACTTGCCTGAGGTCACACAGCAGACAAGTAGCAGAGCCAGGATTAGAACCCAGGTCCTTCTGACTTCCAGGCCCAGGCTCTATTCATTAGTCCATGCTGCTTTTCAATTCATTTAAAAATTTTTAATTCAATAAAATTGTAATGCATTTCTTCCTTCATATGTAATCATAATACAAATTGTAAATACTGTAATTGTACAAGTCTGCTCGTTGTTGGGTAAGGATTGCCTCTGCTGCTGAACTGTACTTTCCAAGAGCTTAGTACAGTAAGAACTCAATAAATAGAATTGAATGAAAAGTCTGTTTCTCAAACTGGGTAAAATACAGTCAGATTAATTTCAAACTATTATGCTGATTATTAAATGCTTACTTTGTGCCTACCAATTTGCTAAGCACTAGGATAGATAGAAGGTAATCAGATCAGACAGTCCCTCTCCTACAAGGGGATCCCAGTTTAAGAGTTAGGGTAATAATAAATAATAATAAAAATTTGGAAACTCAATAACAGAAATGCTTGGTAATTTTCTCATAGCCTAACAGCATATCAGAGATTAGAGTGCTAGGACAGAGTTGCAATTTGCATTAAAATTGTGTTGTTGACTTTCAAGATTGTCTGGAAGGCCTACCAGCATGGCTTCAGTGGAAAGAGCAGGGGCTTTGGAGTCCGAGGTCATGGGTTCGGATCCCAGCTCCAACAATTGTCAGCTGTGTGACTTTGGGCAAGTCCCTTCACTTCTCTGGGCCTCAGTTACCTCATCTGGAAAATGGGGATTAAGACTGTGAGCCCCCCGTGGGACAACCTGATCACCTTGTAACCTCGCCAGCGCTTAGAACAGTGCTTTGCACATAGTAAGCGCTTAATAAATGTCATCATTATTATTATTATTATGAATGCAAAAGAAGCAGTAAAACTATTCTCTTACATGGTGCTGCCGCCTCTCCCTCCTTTCTCCTGGTCATATGACACGATCCCTAGTGCCCACTCCCCACACCCCTGAAGAATTTAGTTTTGCTTGCTCTAGTGGTAAAATAAGTCCGTTGATCATCAGTTTGGGACAAAATTTTCAAATATTTGGGAATTTATAGGATTTATATTTTAAACTAACCCTGAGTTCTACAAATTATTAATTATTTTTTCACAAGGAAACTGAGCACAAAGTTAAATGGCTTGCTCTTTGCTTCTTCTTGTTATGCCCCAACTAAACTTTTATATCCCTGCTAAATTATTACACCCTACCCAAGCTTTTAGGAAGCTATCCCACTCCCCCATCCACTGCACTTTTCAATCATTCATTCAATTGCATTTACTACGTGCTTACTCTGTGCGGAACACTGTACTAAGCACTTGGGAGAGTAGCATTCATAAAAACCATTGATTTATTCATTGATCCAAGTGGCCCTAAAATTTGCCTCAGGAAGCTGGAGAGAAGTGATGGTGGGGTTGATGGAAGAAGCACCCTAACAGGCAAAGACCCTACATTACCTGAAAATTTATTAAATATAAATGATTTTTCTAAACTTCTTGCATCTTTCCCCTCCCCGAAGTCTCCTTCTCTTGCCTAAGGGATATTAGGCAGTATGGAGCACCATCAATGGGCAGAAATAGGGTAACAGTTCACTCCAGAGAGTGTAGACTGCTCTCTCCTGAATTACATTTTCAAGAAATTATCAGGTGAGTGGAGTCTTTGATTTTCAGGGTGCTTTCTCTTTATTGGGGGTAGGGTCTGGGGGTCACTGAAGCTCACCTCACAGCACCTGGACAGAATTATGGTGGTGTCGGTAAATACTTAAGACATAGTCTACTTTGTATAGACAGTGGCATTGGATGTAATGTTTCAAATACCTAAATTTCTTTCATCAGCTGCAAGGTCTTAAAACATCTAACACTTTCCGGCAACACAGAGAGACACAGTCACTGATATTTGGCATTTTAGTTTACCACTGAGAAAGAACAGTGTATGTATTAGTTAATTCTCTCGAACTTTTAGGGAGTTATTTTGAGATGCAAATAAATGTGTCCCTGCTCACAATTAACAGCTGTGTCAGAGTTCAGGGAGAAGTAGGGAAGGTCCATAATCATTAAAATTGCATTGCCCGCTGGGGTGTGGTCCCTCCAAAGCCCAACTAGTTCAGAGTGCCTTCAACTGACACTTCTACACCCTTCTTCCACCTACCCCACCTTTAATTCTCTTCAGCTGCCTGCTGGAAATTTTAGGGCCACACAGATCAATCCATAAATCAGTGGTATTTAATGAGTTTATTTAGTGCAGAGGATTATACTAAAGGCTTGGGAAAGCACTGTGGGTAGGGGTCGAGGGTGAGTGTGGGATTGTTAGCTGGGGTGTAGAGAAAGAGAGGCAAGTAGTAATTTAATTTCTTTCTGCCTCAGTTTCCTCATAATTACAAAACAATTGATAAAACAGTTGCTGTTTCATATCAGTCAATTAATAGTACTTACTGAGTGCTTACTGTGTGAAGAGCACTGTACTAAGGACTTGTCTTGTCTTTTGTTGTCGAGTCATCTCACACCCATGGTGACTTCACTGATACACCCCTCCCAGAATGCCCCCATTGACTGCAATTGACTGGTACTGTATCCATAAAGTTTCCTTGCTAAAAATACAGAAGTGGTTTACCACTGATTGTTATTTGTTCAATCGGATTTATTGAGTGCTTACTGTGTGCAGAGCACTGTACTAAGCACATGGGAAGTACAAGCTGGCAACATATAGAGACGGTCCCTACCCAACAACGGGCTCACCGTGCAGTAGACTTGAGTCTCAGCCCTCGACTCTCTTCCATACTGCTGCTGCCCAGTACAGGTGAGTGTTGATTTGTAGCAGATTGCCTTCCACTCACTAGCCAGTGTCCAGGCTAGGAATGGAATGGATATGCCTTTGCTTGACTCTCCCTTCAGTAGCAGAGATTGGTAGTGCACTGGGAAACTCTCCAGGTGCGACCCTGAGAGGGGGCAACATAGGACTTGGGAAACTACGATACAACAGAGTGGGTTAGACTGTTTCTCTACCCACCAACAGTTTGTCCAGAGGGAAAGGTAGATATTAAAACAAATTACTATTGTTTATTCAAGTACTGGGGGAGGGTGGGAGATTGTTAATATCAATATCAAATGCTCAAAGGGAACAACTCTTTCTAGAAACTAGCATTGACTTAAAATACAAAGTCAGGCATGATAGTCGATGGTCAAAATAATGAACAGATTTAAAAAAAGCACTACTATAATTCATATTGCTTAAGTACGATGTAACAACTCACAGCCATCTTTTCCAGCCTCTGGGACAGTATTCTGCACAAACTGAGGATTGACTCACTCATGCTTCAGAGAGATGAAAGACAAAGTCAAAGGCAGGACGCTTCCTGTTAATTAATTCTCAATGCCATACCATTGTGGAACTGGAATTAGAACCTCTCTCTCTTAATTCCCCAGTTCATGCATTTTCCAATAGGGCACACAAGAAAATAACAGGCAGGAGAGGTACCACACTGTATCTCCCTCACATCATTTGAGTCACCATTTCAGTACAACTTTATGAAATGCATTTGTGTAATCCACATTATGATATACGAATTTAATCTGTGCCACATGCAAAGATTTATAATAGTTAATGTGTTAGGGAGTAAAGAAGTGTCTGATATAGTCGATAAGGTTCAGGATACATATTTTGTATCCCAAATATTATAGGGAGCTTTAGAGTTTTAAACCCTAGCTAATCCCATAAATATATTTGTCTAAGAGGAGGAACAGAAAACAAAATAGGAAATTTTTTTTGACATGCTTTTCTCCTTTTTTAACCCCACCCCGTTGGTATTTCAAACATATCCTAATGTAGCCAAGGCTTCCCTCTTGTGGTCGGATGATATCATTGCCCATAAACTTTGGGTTTAAGGTGGGGTTTTTTTTGTAAAGGGACTATTCATTCATTCAATCGTATTTATTGAGCGCTTACTGTGTGCAGAGCACTGTACTAAGCGCTTGAGAAGTACAGGTCGGCAACGTATAGAGATGGCCCCTACCCAACAACGGGCTCACAGTCTAGAAGGGGGAGACAGACAACAAAACAAAACATGTATTAATACCATCAGAATAAATAGAATTATAGCTATATGCACATCATTAATAAAATAGAGTAGTAAATATGTACAAGTAAAATAAATAGAGTAATAAATCTGTACAAATATATACAAGTGCTGTGGGGAGGGGAAGGAGGTAGGGCAGAGGGGGGGATGGGGAGGAAGAGAGGAAAAAAGAGGCTCAGTCTGGAAAGGCCTCTTGGAAGAGGTGAGCTTTGGTAGGGCTTTGAAGGGAGCATGTGCGGAGGGAGGGCATTCCAGGCCAGGGGGAGGACATGGGCCGTGGGTTGATGGTGGGACAGGCGAGAACGAGGCACAGTGAGGAGGTTAGCCGCAGAGGAGTGGAGGGTGAGAGCTGGGCAGTAGAAAGAGAGAAGGGAGGTGAGGTAGGAGGGGGCGAGGTGATGGAGAGCTTTGAAGCCAAGAGTGAGGAGAGATATATTACCATTGTAGAAGGAAAATAAGTACTAATTTTAATTTGTCATGTAATGATGAACTACACTTAAATTAAAATAATCAAAGTAGCCACAAAATATTCATGCTAATATTTGCTATTTTACTACCATTTAAATGCTGTACATATGTGATTAGGCAAACATACACACTTCTTTGTCTCCTGTGGCCATGGTTCTATGGTTGCTGCTTGGTTCTGCTTCACACAGTAGTTAATTGGTCTCAAAAGAAGAATTCAGTTTACACTCTGAGGAACTATTGCTTTAGGCATATTTCAAATGGAAGACAATGAAATGAGCGAATTTGAGCTGGAGTATGACATTTTACTGAAACCTGGACTTTACCCATTATAATTTGGCACAGTTCACTTAAATATTAGTTCTGATTTTGGGAACATTAGAAGGATTATTTTCACATCACGCTCTAGAAGTCCCCATTCTTTCTGCATCAAAGTGATGACATTTTGAACAACCATATAGTAACACTTACTGGAACTTATCTCTCTTAAATTTTAAAATATTCACAACACTTAGTGGCAGGGTTACTCTATTATATTTACAAAATAACTTCTCTGAGTCAGGGTGGTATTGATGCCTCCACTGGGGAAATCAAGGCAGAGAGTAGTTAATAATTTGGTTAAGGTTACATGGTGATTGAATGGTTGATCCAGGACCAGAACAATTGTTACCTCTGCGTCAGAGGACTACCAGTGGTGCCTTTTTTTTAGTGACCCCATTAGGAAACACCCAATATGGTACCACAGAATATACTGGTGCAACCTGAAACAAACAACATAGATGGTTTAACAAAATTGTTTGATCTGGGCTTTAAATTGTTTCATCCCACGAGATAAAAGACAATAGAATATGAAATAAAACTGCCAAGGTTTCTAGGTAATATGTTTGAACATTTCTATAACACCAAAAGCTTAGTGATGGAAACAATTCACTAAAAGGACCTTTGAATTATTAACCACTTGTCAGTGTTTGCAATTTCAGCCCAAGCTAGTAGGATCAATTTTTTGTGGCTCTTATTTTATGAGATTAAAAAAAAAATGACTATGACTAAAATGATCTCTTTGTTGAAATTTTGATATCTTTCCCACTTGATAAGAATTCAAAAACATCATGGCCAAAATTTAGAGAAAACATTTTGGTAAGCTCTTCAGCAAGAAGGTTGAAATTATATGGGCAGAAATACCTGATCTTTTGCAGGTTATATAGGAAACATTTTTGTTTTTCTTCAATTTCTGTTTACCCTTCTCTCCATTTATTTTCCACTGTTCTTTTCCTTTTACTGATCTTAAACCACTTCAAACATCTTCTCTCCCACCTCTGTCTTTTGTACTTGTTTGCATGTCTGATCAGTGCTAAGTGCTTAGTACAGTGCTCTGCACACAGTAAGCACTCAATAAATATGATTGAATGAATGAATGATGATCAATCAATCAGTCAATAGTATTTACCGAGTGCTGTGTCCATATCACTGTACTGAGCACTTGGGAGACTACAATGTAATAGAATTGGTAGACATGCTCTGCCTCCACAAGGAGTTTACAGTTTAGTTAGAGAGACAGATATTGAGATAAATTATAGGTAGGAAAAGGGACATGTGCATAAGTGCTGTCTCAAACAAGAATAGAAACTCCTTACTCTTGAGTTTAAAGCACTCAATCAGCTTTCCCCTTCCTTCCTTATTCAGCTGATCTCCATCTAACCAGTATGCTTCATTCTTCTAATGCCAAACTATGTACTCTACCTTGATCTCAACTGTCTCATCATTGACTCCTTGCCCATGTTCTTCTCCAGCCTGGGACTTCATTCCACTACATTTCTGACAGTCCCCAGTACCTTCTGCCTTCAAAGCTCACCTAAAATCACATCTCCTCCAAACTGGGGTGGATAACAGCAAATCAAAAATCAATCATATTTTAATGAGCAATTACTGTGTGCAGAACACTGTACTGAGCACTTGGGTGAGTACAATATTACAAAAGGAGCTTAGATTCTAGAGAGGGAGACAGACATTAAAATAAATAAATTACAGATGTGCATAAGGGCTGTGGGGATGAGGAAGTCATAAATAAAAGGTGCAAATCCAAGTGCAATAGCAATGCAGAAGGAAGTGGGAAAAGAGGAAATGAGGGTTTAGTCAGAGAAGGCCTTATGGAGGAGATGTGCTTTTAAATAAGGCTTTGAAGGTGGGGAGAGGGATCATTTGTAAGGTATGAGGAAGGAGGGAATTCCAGGGCAGACACAGGATGTGGGTGAGAAGTCAGCAATGAGATAGATGAGATCAAGGCACAGTGAGTAGGTGGTATCACAGGAGCGGAGTGTGTGGGCTGCATTGTAGTAGGACATCAGCTTGCCAACATAGGAAAGAGAGAGCTGGTTGCATTCCTCAAAGCTTATGGTAAGCAGTTTCTTTTGGATTCAGAGGTAGATGGGCAATCATGGGAAATATTTGAGGAGTGGAGAGATATGGAATGAATGTTTTTTTCAGAAAAATGTTCTGGGCAGAAGAGTGAAATATGGACTGGAGTTGGGAGAAGCAGGAGGCAAGGAGGTCAGCAAGGAGGCTAAGCACATTGATCTGCATTTCTTAAGCAATTGATATTCATTCACCCCATTTCTATCACCATAGTATTTATGTACGTATTCCTATTCTTTCCCTCTAGACTGTAAGATCCTTAAGACAGGATCATGTCAACCAACTCTGTTGTATTGTACTCTCCCAAGCTCTTAGAAGAGTGGATGTGCAGACACAGTAAGTGTTCAAGTAAGTTAAACAAGAGAAGCAGCGTGGCTCAGTTGAAAGAGAATGGGCTTGGGAGTCAGAGGTCATGGGTTCAAATCCTGGCTCTGCCAATTGTCAGCTGTGTGACTTTGGGCAAGTCACTTATCTTCTCTATGCCTCAGTTATCTCATCTGTAAAATAGGGATTAAGACTGTGAGCCCCACGTGGGACAACCTGATCACCCTGTAATAATAATAATAATAATAATAATGGCATTTATTAAGTGCTTACTATATGCAAAGCAATGTTCTAAGCACTGGGGTAGATACAAAGTAATCAAGTTGTCCCACATGGGGCTCACAGACTTAATCCCCATTTTACAGATGAGGTAACTGAGGCACAGAGAAGTTAAGTGACTTGCCCAAAGTCACACAGCTGACAAGTGGCAGAGCCGGGATTTGAACCCATGACCTCTGACTCCAAAGCCCGGGCTCTTTCCACTGAGCCACGCTGCTTCTCTATCCTTCTCTATCTTCTTGTATCCTCCCCAGTGTTTAGAACAGTGCTTTGCACATAGTAAATGCTTAAATGCCATTATTATTATTATTATTATTAATAATAATAATAATAAGCACCTACGATTGTTGATTGCTGTGTGGGGTTGGGGGTGGGTGAAGTAACAAAGAACTTGTGGTTGAATAGAAATTCCTGTTTGTTTCTCCCAGTGTATCCCAGTTTAATGAACCTCAAAATAGAAATGTACTGGATTTGTGGTGTGACTCCCAAAATAAATGAAAGACTTCCAGGAAACCTTTGTAACTCAAGTTCCTCCAATTAAAATTTGTGGGAAAATCTTCCCATTGAATTCCCCCTCACCAGTGAGGCAATCCATTCTGGCAATTCTAATTTGCCTAGTCTG
Source organism: Tachyglossus aculeatus (assembly GCF_015852505.1). Taxonomy (NCBI): domain Eukaryota; kingdom Metazoa; phylum Chordata; class Mammalia; order Monotremata; family Tachyglossidae; genus Tachyglossus; species Tachyglossus aculeatus. The sequence goes on from NC_052067.1 coordinate 113,755,732, forward strand.
GTTCCCAGGTCTCCAAATTATTAGTGTCCTGCTCTTTCCATAGTAAAGGCAAAATCCTGTGAAGTAGATGGCAGAAACTGTGCATGTTGCAAAGTGTGGGTGGAGGACAGTCTGGATGCAATTGCCAGAGTTCGGGGTGTAACAGGAGGGAAGTGTTTTTCTCTCCTTTTTTCATGGCAGAGTTTCAGGATCTCTTTGAAACCTGATAATAACTGCAAACGAGTGGGAGGTAAAGCAATAAATATCCTCCAGTCAAAAATATTGGAGATGGCAGTTTTTCTTCTGCTTCCCTGTGCAAAAACCCAGAGGCAGTCTTCCTTTTTTCGGAGTAAGGATGGAGAAGATCCATCCATCCACTACAGTGAGGTAAGTGGTCAGGACAAAGGCTTTTATCTCCAGGAAAATTGAGGAAAATTAACAACAAAACTGGGGGTAAATGGATGGTTTCTGGGAAGGAAACCTCTCATGGAGGGTGGCCCACCCTACCCCCACCCCCTGTCCAGTCCCTTATTAGTTAGCAATGCCAAAACTGACCTTTAGTAGATTTGGGAAAGGAGAAAATACCTTTGTAAAGCTTCCTCTAAAACTATCAATACTGGGGAATTGCCCAATAGGCACATATCTGGCCAATCAGTTGAATTATAAAACAATCATAAAAATCAATCAAGTAACCTCAAAGCAGTTCTAAGACCTTATAGCTAACAGCAAGAGACTGATAGACCACTAGGAAAGGGTAGGATGTTGATCACTCCTCCCTCTCCCTGGGATTTGCAATCCCCAGGATTAGAGAAGCAGCATGGTTTAGTGGAAAGAGTGTGGGCTTGGGAGTCAGAGGTCTTGGGTTCTAATCTTGGCTCTGCCACTTGTCAGCTGTGTGACTTTGGGCAAGTCACTTCACTTCTCCGTGCCTCAGTCACCTCATCTGTAAAATGAGGATTAAGACTATGAGCCCCACGTGGGACTATCTGATAACCTTGTATCTATCCCAGTGCTTAGAACAGTGCTTGGCACATAGTATATAACAATAATGGCATTTATTAAGTGTTTACCATGTGCGAAGCACTGTTCTAAATGCTGGGGAGGATACAAGGTGATCAGGTTGTCCCATGTGGGACTCACAGTCTTAATCTCCATTTTACAGAGGAGGTAACTGAGGCACAGAGAAGTTAAGTGACTTGCCCAAAGTCATACAGCTAACAAGTGGTGGTCAGAATTTGAACCCATGACCTTTGACTCCCAAGCCTGTGCTCTTTCCACTGAGCCATGCTGCTTCTCAAGTAGCATCTGTAAAAGGGGATTAAGACTGTGAGCCCCACGTGGGACAACCTGATCACCTTGTATCTTCCCCAGCACTTAGAACAGTAATTGGCATATAGTAAGCATTTAACAAATATTATCATTATTATTATTATTGCTAGGAATTGTTTTCTCATTCATTATCTATGCATTCTATATATTTCCAGTAATCTATATTGAAAGATATGTGGAGTATACAGTGTTAAATATGCAAAGCGTTTCCACTCATAATATAACTTGCTTTTAGAACTCTTATCAATGAATAACAGACCTAGAAGTGAATTTAGAGAAAATCTCTCTGCTCTATCAATATAGCAGATGGAAAAATTTTTGAAAAAACGAGTTTCCTTTCACTTGTCATAGATCTCCCAGGAAACAATGTTTAGCTCTCAAATGTATCATCTAGGTAATATAGATGTACAGATAATAAATTAATTGAAGCTTAACATTTATTAAATATAAAATTACCATTTCTGTAATAAGGGATTTTTTTTCTATACTCATTGCAACAAATACCTTTTCAGGAAGAGACCTTGGACGCAAAATATTCCAAGTGAAATGAATCTTGTTTTTTATTATATTTGTTGATTAACCTCCTTTTCTAGAATGATTTTGTTAGCCAAGTATGCAGAGACTAGAATAGTGGAAATTCTCTAGGCACTACTTCTCTTTTTCTTCACTCACTAACATGATTGGACTGTTTCCATTGCCACAGATATACAAATGAACTTCACCTAGATTCTTTTCTGAAAAATGAAATACCATCATGCAAACAATTCTCATGAAAAAATTTATCCCCTTAGGGTGTGAAGAAAGCACACATACAGATCATAATATGGTTTGTTTAGTGTGTCGCTTTGAAGAACATATTTTCCAAATATAGTTAAACCTTAGTGAGTAAAAATTCCTTACATAATAAACTAATATCTTGGATTCATAGTGTTAGGGATACACAATATTGCAATTAAAACAATGAGAAAAAAAGACCTAAAAATTCTATTTGTTCAAAACAAATCAAGTCTTTGAATGATATTGATGAATCAGGGAAACCTACATCAACTCAAGATTTTCAGTGGCAACACAAAATTATAATGCTGATGTCAAACTGTGCTACCTATTCATGGTAGTGTCCAACACTACATACAGACCTCTTTTTTTAAAAAAATAGTATTTGTTAAGCAGTTACTATGTACCAGGCACTGTACTAACCGCTGGGGTAGATACAAAATCATGTTGGATGTAGTCCCTGTCCTAAATGAGGTTCACAGTCTTAATCCCTGTTTTGCAGATGAGGTAACTGGTGCACAGAGAAGTTGAGTGACTTGCTCAAGGTCATGGAGCATCCCCCTCCGCCTTCCCTCACCCACAATGATCTGGCCTCCTACTTCATTAATAAAATTAAATCCATCAGGTCTGAGCTCCCCAAATTCACTCCCCCTACTTCTCCAACCCCCCGGCTCTCAACGCTCTCCACTACTCTCCCATCCTTCCCAGCAGTATTCTCAGAGGAGATCTCCTCCCTCCTCTCAAGTGCTACTCTGGCCACCTGTGCTTCTGACCCTATTCCCTCTCATTTTATGAAATCTCTCGCTCCGTCCCTTCTCCCCTCATTAACTTCCATCTTCAACTGCTCACTCTCCACTTGTTCCTTCCCCTCTGCCTTCAAACATGCCCACATCTCTCCCATGCTAAAAAAAAACCCTCTCTTGACCCCACCTCACCTTCTAGTTATTGCCCTATATCCCTCCTACCATTCCTTTCCAAACTCCTTGAACTAGTCATCTACACGTGCTGCCTCGAATTCCTCAATGCCAACTCTCTCCTTGACCCCCTCCAATCTGGTTTCCATCCCCTACATTCCACTGAAACTGCCCTCTCAAAGGTCACCAATGACCTCCTGCTTGCCAAATCCAATGGCTCATACTCTATCCTAATCCCCCTCGATCTCTCAGCTGCCTTCGACACTGTGGACCACCCTGTCTTCTCAACACGCTACCGAACCTTGGCTTCACAGACTCTGTCCTTTCCTGGTTATCCTCTCATCTCTCCGGCCGTTCATTCTCAGTCTCTTTTGTGGGCTCCTCCTCCACCTCCCATCCCCTTACTGTAGGGGTTCCTCAAGGGTCAGTTCTTGGTCCCCTTCTGTTTTCTATCTACACTCACTTCCTTGGTGACCTCATTTGCTCCCACAGCTTCAACTATCATCTCTACGCTGATGACACCCAAATCTACATCTCTGCCCCTGCTCTCTCTCTCTCCCTTCAGGCTCGCATCTCCTCCTGCCTTCAAGACATCTCCATTTGGATGTCTTCCCACCATCTAAAACTCAACATGTCCAAGGCTGAACTCCTTATCTTCCCTCTCAAACCCTGCCCTCTCCCTGACTTTCCCATCACTGTTGACGGCACTTCCATCCTTCCCGTCTCACAAGTCCTCAACCTTGGTGTCATCCTTGACTCCGCTCTCTCGTTCACCCCTCACATCTAATCCGTCACCAAAACCTGCCGGTCTCACCTCCGCAACATTGCCAAGATCTGCCCTTTCCTCTCCATCCAAACTGCTACCCTGCTCGTTCAATTGTTCATCCTATCCCGACTGGATTACTGCATCATCCTCCTCTCTGATCTCCCATCCTCCTGTCTCTCCCCACTTCAATCCATACTCAATGCCGCTGCCCGGATCGTCTCTGTGCAGAAATGCTCTGGGCATGTTATTCCCCTCCTCAAAAATCTCCAGTGGCTACCAATCAACCTACGCATCAGGCAAAAGCTCCTCACACTCGGCTTCAAGGCTCTCCATTACCTCGCCCCCTCCTACCTCACCTCCCTTCTCTCCTTCTACAGCCCAGCCCTCACCCTCCGCTCCTCTGCTGCTAATCTCCTCACTGTGCCTCGTTTTCACCTGTCCTGTCGTCGACCCCTGGCCCACGTCCTCCCCCTGGCCTGGAATGCCCTCTACACATCCGCCAAGCTAGCTCTCTTCATCCCTTCAAAGCCCTACTGAGAGCTCACATCCTCCAGGAGGCCTTCCCAGACTGAGCCCCCTCTTTCCTCTCCCCCTCCTCCCCATCCCATCCCCCCGCCCTACCTCCTTCCCTTCCCCACAGCACCTGTATATACGTTTGTACGTTTTTATTACTCTATTTATTTTATTTGTACATATTTATTCTATTTATTTTATTTTGTTAATATGTTTTGTTTTATCGTCTGTCTCCCCCTTCTAGACTGTGAGCCCGCTGTTGGGTAGGGACCATCTCTATATGTTGCCAACTTGTACTTCCCAAGTGGTTAGTACAGTGCTCTGCACATAGTAAGTGCTCAATAAATACCATTGAATGAATGAATGCAGCAGACAAGTGGTGGAGGTGGATAGCCATGGATAGAAATAAAAATAGAAAACTGAATGAAATAGGCATGATGGTGGTGATGTTGAGTACTTTCATTCTGAAGGCACATCTATAACCTTCTATAAATGGCTGTGAGACACAGACTTAAAGCCCTTTACAGAAACACATTTGAAGGAGTGGTTGGTGGGGTGGAGACAGCCAAGTGAATTCTCTGAGAAGCTGCCTCCTTCTCATCACAACTACCAGGATCTCTGCTTCCAATCTGCTGTGTGCATGCTGGGCTGCAATTTCTGCAGAGCTCCTCCTGGGCCTCTCCTCCACTAAATGACTATTAATCTGCCAAATCTACCATGTTCCCATCACAACACAGAAGGCCCTTGGCATACTCCGCTATCTGACCAACACAAGGCCTTCCCAGAATCCCACACTTGCCCTTCCCTTCTCTGAAGAACTTCCAGCCTGACCATCCTCATGCCACCTCAGTGGAACAGATAAAAACAACTGCAGCATGGCACCACCTCCACAAAACCTTGGAAAGACTATTGCATACAACTGAAAACTAAGTGAATCTATGCACCCATTCTTAGACAAATTTTTTTTCAGTTTTTCATTTCATTTAAGAGGTGTTTCTGCAATGGACAAGAGAATTCTATACTAATGTCTTTTCATAAGGTTTGAGGCAAACTATCCAAGGAGAGTTGGACACCCAAGCCGTCACCAAAACCTGCCGGTCCCAGCTCCGCAACATTGCCAAGATCCACCCTTTCCTCTCCATCCAAACCGCTACCCTGCTCGTTCAAGCTCTCATCCTATCCCGTCTGGACTACTGCATCAGCCTCCTCTCTGATCTCCCATCCTCGTGACTCTCCCCACTTCAATCCATACTTCATGCTGCTGCCCGGATTGTCTTTGTCCAGAAACGCTCTGGGCATGTTACTCCCCTCCTCAAAAATCTCCAGTGGCTACCAATCAATCTGCACATCAGGCAGAAACTCCTCACCCTGGGCTTCAAGGCTCTCCATCACCTCGCCCCCTCCTACCTCACCTCCCTTCTCTCCTTCTACAGCCCAGCCCACACCCTCCGCTCCACTGCCACTAAACTCCTCCCCGTGCCTCATTCTCGCCTGTTCCGCTGTCGACCCCTGGCCCACATCATCCCCCGGGCCTGGAATGCCTTCCCTCTGCCCATCTGCCAAGCTAGCTCTCTTTCTCCCTTCAAGGCCCTACTGAGAGCTCACCTCCTCCAGGAGGCCTTCCCAGACTGAGCCCCTTCCTTCCTCTCCCCCTCATCGCCCTCTCCATCCCCCCATCTTACCTCCTTCCCTTCCCCACAGAACCTGTATATATGTATATATGTTTGTACATATTTATTACTCTATTCATTTATGTATCTTACTTGTACATATCTATTCTATTTATTTTATTTTGTTAGTATGTTTGGTTTTGTTCTCTGTCTCCCCCTTCTAGACTGTGAGCCCACTGTTGGGTAGGGACTGTCTCTATGTGTTGCCGACTTGTACTTCCCAAACGCTTAGTACAGTGCTCTGCACACAGTAAGCGCTCAATAAATATGATTGATTGATTGATTGAGAGGAAGCTTTCCTTCTCATGAGTCATTGCATCCAAGACAAGAACGTGGAAGATCATGCAATTTTGTAGTTATTATCAGTTTGATTTGGCTAGTGTTATCTGAGAACACAAAGAAATAAAGAAACACGGGCCTGATACTCTTTTGGAGTTTGCTATAAGGAGCAAACGAACTTGTTCTTTTTAGAAGCAGTATGGTGTAGTGGATAGAGCATGGGCCTGGGAGTTAGAAGTTCAAGGGTTCTAATCCTGTCTCCACTGCTTGTCTGCTGTGTGGCCTTGGGCAAGTCACTTCACTTCTATGGGCCTCAATTACCTCTTCTATAAAATGGAAATTGGACTGTGAGCCCCACTTGTGAGCCCCGATTTGCTTGTATCCATCCCAGCGCTTAGTACCATGCCTGGCATACGGTAAGCATTAACAAATACCAAAATTATCATGTTTCTGTCTCTATATATTTTGAAGTGTGCAAACCAGTGGATGGTTAGGTGAAAAGAATCACTAGATGTTGGCATGCTGGTCAAGTGCTAATAATAATAGCTATTATTAAACATTCACTGAGTGTTTAATAATATATCAAGTGTTTGTGATATCAAAAGTCATAAAAAGTATAATTTATTTTGAAGACTTTTAATCCACAAATGCATTTTTCTTCAACGTTTCTCTATAATTTTGTCTTTAAACTATCCTGGGAGGGAGTTGATAGCAAAGTTATGAAACAGAAGCAGTGTGGCTCTGTGCCTCAGTTGCCTCAACTGTAAAATGGGGATTAAGACTGTGAGCGCCACATGGGACAAAGTGATTATCTCGTATCTACGTAGTGCTTAGAACAGTGCTTGGCACTTAGTACGCACTTAATTACTATGGTTATCAAGGGCTTAGTACAGTGCTTTGCACACAGTAAGTACTCAATAAATATGATTGAGTGAACTTTATGGAGTCAGAGAAATTCTTTGTTCTTTGTGATTTCATTCAATTGTATTTATTGAGCGTTTGCTGTATACAGAGCACTGTACTAAACGCTTGGAAAGTACAATCCAGAATAAAAGCTGCATTTCAAGGTTAGCTACCTCATCTAAAACATGTATTTTTTGAACTAAAAGAAAGTCCTATTCTTGGGCTACCTCAAGGAAATATATTCCCCCACTTTCTATTACAGAGTTCATGTACTAGCCCACATCCACGAAATCCTACCAATAACCAAAGGATTCCTTAGGGGCAGAAAATTTAAAGTAGTCACTGAAATCTGGTTCCTAGACAATACACTGTCCAAAAATTCATGAATAAAGAGATAGCAAACTGTACCATGAAGACCAGCATGACCTGTGGAAACCCTCAACAATGGGAATCAGTTTTCATACCAAATTGAAATTCAATAGTCTGTGGTGATGTCCAAACTAAATTGCGATACCTGGACTACTTCATTGACACATTCATCTCCTGGATCTGTTTCATCAGTATCACTGATATGCTATTATAGTCAACCTCATGTCAGGATACAATTACCAACAATGAAGCAGAGAAGAAACGTGACATTGGAAAGAGCATGGGCGAGCATGGGCTTGGGAGTCTGAGGATAGGGTTATAATCCCGGCTCCACCACTTGTCTGCTGTGTGACTTTGGGCAAGTTACTTCACTTCCCTGTACCTCAGTTACCTCATCCGTAAAATAGGGATTAAGACTGTGAGCCCCACATGGGACAACCTGATAACCTTGTATCTACCTCAACACTTAGAACAGTGCTTGGCATGTAGTAAGCACTTTACAAATACTATCATTATTATATTACAATAGGGTCCCAGGACACGGTCAGCTCCAAAGCACTGAAGTAGTACTTTCAACAATATAATTCTGCTGGGTGGGAGATGTGAAGACAAGTGAAAACAGCACCATATCCAGACAACTGATGTATGGGGAATTGAAAGAAAGTCATGCAACCCTAGAAGGCAAAAAAAAAAATGCTTTAAGAAAACAGTGAAGCAGAGTCTTCAACTGTATGACATGCAATTGGACATCGGGAGTTCACTGCATCAGGGGAACAAGCACTACTAATGGAACTGAAACTTTGTGAAGATTAGGAATTGAGATTGTGTCAAAAGCAGAGGTAGGCCAGTTGTTGACTGCCAATAAAAATCTATCCGAACTTGGAAACAGTGTGGTCAATCTCACATTCGTCTTTTCAGCTACTCATCTTTTCAGCTACATTGTCATACATGGACGGGGTGTGTGTGTGCACACGCGTGCGCGCGCACACACACACACACACACACACACACACACGACCAGGACGGCAATAATCAGGATGTCTCCTGGATAATATGACTTATAAGAGGACTTTGAAGACAATCAGGAATCAATATCATAAGATAAAATCTGTGAGTGTTTTACCTCAAAGTAATAGCTTTAGTCAATATAGACTGTAATAGAAATCACTATTGCAAACATAATCCCCGTGGTCCTGTGCCATTTCAGTAAAATTTTTCAGTAAAATTGTTTTGCCCCATGAAGATGCAGTCACTGTCACTCCCACTTAGTTTCACATTTTCACAATCTCCCCCACTTAATACCCAGAAAGAACAAATTCTTTGGGTGGGATAACATAGTATAACAAGGTAAGGCAATCTGTAGGCCTAGTCAACAAGTATAGAGCAGTCAAAATCCCTGGTAATAACATGTTTCATTTAGTTCTCCACATCATTACCTTTTTCTGCCTTTTCTCCTTATCTCTTAGCCTGATTCTTTTTCTCTTTCCCTCTAAACTGTGAATACACTGTGGGATGTATCGAGACCTAAGTGAATTATGAAGGTATTTTTTTTAAAAAACCTACTGGTCGAGATTTATAATATTCATAGCAGTATCTAGAAGTGCTTCCAATGTTTTGTTCACTGACTCTCTACCTAAGTAATTCTCTGAAACCGAGTGATTCATCCTGCTTATTTTTTCCTCATGTTTACATTGCCATCAACTCCATCTCTCTGTTTTTCATAGAACTGACAACTTTTTCTCTTCTCTAATTTTTTAATAACTTCCTTTTAGTCCTTAGATTATATGATTTAACATATGAGAAGTAGAACAAATATCTTAATGCAATCCTGGCACTACCTCCAGGCTGAATTTCATGTTATTGTAGAGCACTGAGTTTAGTGATTTTCTCATAGTAGCCACAGTTCTTCCCATATATAAAGTCAGAATAATGCAATTCTAAGTGAGGATATCCTACACTATGAACCAGTGAACCATCAATGCTGTGCAGGGATACCCTGTCTATGGCGCTGTATGGATTCTGCCTTTTGTCTACAAGTAATCCTTCCAGAGAGGCTCCCAACAGGCACACTAAGGTGAATAGTTGCTCATCACATGCCACAATGTTTGAAACCATTTAAATGTGTGGAGGTGAACCAGATGGCTTTTCTACACCCTAAAGAATCATCCTCTGTTAAAATATTAGACAACACAGGACTACATGCAATTCTGATCAGAGACATATATGAACTAATACAGATGAATAGCAGAGAAATATTTGGAGTTTCAGTTCAGCCTCCTAACCAAACTCCAGCTCCATTCAGAATATTCCTTTCTAAGCAATCAATTCCTTAAGCATTTTCCTGAGCATGACCACCTTGGTCTATATAAATGGAGACTCACATCTTGTTTTCCTTCCTTAAAGAGTGAAATAGAGGGCAGGATATATCATGCTCATGACTTTTCAGCAGATGATCAGGATGTTTGGTAATGGTCCCATTACAATAACTTTTCAAACTAGCTGCGTGGTGATCCTGAAGTTCTATTTTAATTTTTCCTCTTTGCCAATGAAGTCCTTCACAGCCACAGTCCAATAGGCTTTCAGATCTTTTGTTCTATCTGTCCCCTTTAACTCACTGAGGTTATATTCAGCGGGCTAGTTGTTTGACCAAAATAAAACCTCAAATCCCTTGAAACAAGAGCTTTAAGCAAGTTGCCTTTCTGATCTTGGAATTTATATTCTGTTTGTATTCATAGAGCATTGCAATCTCCACCTCTAAAACTAAAGTGAAAGCATATCTTCCTAGCGCCTTATCTGAAATCCCTTAAGAAAAAAAAAAATAATACTCACTGATGTTGCTCAACAAAAGATGACATAAGTGTACGTTGCTGATGTATTTGGTTTGCATCCTTTTTCTGAAGAAGTAATATATTCAATATCATGGTTTCTCTTCTTTCCTGCACCGGGATTTCTATCCACACTACTTTGCAAAAATTAGTTTTTAAAATAAATTCAATTTTCAAATGTAGCCAACCTTAAAAGGGGGGGGGAAATACTACACACAGAGGTACTGTACCAGTGTTCATTTAAAGATGCAATGTGGAAACATTTGAAATTATCATATTAATGTTCCTTAAATGGAATACTTATATACATTATCCTTCATCATTATTGGACTCATCCTCATCAGTACTTCCCCTTAAAGATCTCCAGTCTGGCTCAAGCATACTAATTCTAAACAAACTGTTCATGTTATGTGATTCTTCCTATCTCTTAGTAATATAGACTTTTCACCTTCATTTTGCTTTATATTAGGTTGTGCTGCATATTTAATCCTGGAGCATTCTGAATTTACTCATTTTGAATTGCTTCTTCAAGAGAAAATGGTTGCAAGGGTCATCTCATTGGTCTCTGGGTTAAATACCTACCATCACTTTGACCTGTACATCACCAAAAGTCTAAGAAAAAACTTCTCTTTCATTGTCCAGTGACAACTGATTATCTAACAGAAATCATTTTGCCTTTTTTTTTTAAATGAACCTACTTTTTAAGCATATGAGACTGTAGGAAATATCATACTGGGTCAGAATCAATCAATGGTATTTACTGAGTGCATACAATGTGTAGATAACTGTATGAAGCACTTGGGAAATTACAGTTCAACAAAGTTGGTATCCCTGCCAACAAAGAAAGCAACATGGCCTCATGGAAAGGACATAGGCCTGGGAGTAAGAGGACCTGGTTTCTAATTCCAGCTCTGCTACTGGTTTGCTGGGTGACCCTGTGCAAGTCACTTACTTTCTCTGCATTTCAGTTACCTCTTCTGAAAGTGGGGATTAATACCTGTTTGGGACATGGACCGTGTCCAACCTGATTAGCTTGCATCTACCCCAGAGCTTAGTACAGTGTCTGGCACGTAGTAAGCTCTTAACAAATACCATTGGAAAAAAAAGGCATTTACAATGTACTGTCAGAATAATCGTCCATTTAAGCCAGTGTTCTGCGTCCTAAAGCGGCAATCAGATTGCTTGTCCAACTTCTCCCATTAGAGAGCCAACCTCATAAATGATGATGATATTTGTTAAGTGCTTACTATATGCCAAGCAATAGCTGCTGGAGTAGATACAAGGTAATCAGGTTGGCGCACGCATGGCTCACAGTCTTAATCCTTCTTTTATAGATGAGGTAACAGAGGCACAGAGAAATAAAGTGACTTGCTCAAAGTCACACAGCTGATAAGTGGCAGAGCCAGGATTAGAACCCAGCACCTCTGACTCCCAAGCCCATGCTCTTTCCAATAAGCTATGCTGCTCCTCCTCATAAATTCACCTTAACCCTTCTTGTCACATGATATCCCTAATTTTACATTATAACAAATTTGTCCATCCTTGCTGTTAGAATATAAGCATCTTGTGTGCAAAGAATGCATCCCATGCCTCTGTTGTACTTTCCAAGCACTTAGATTGAATTACACTCAGTGGGTCTCTGCTACTAATAATACTTTTCATCCTTAAATGTGTCCAAACCCTTTCTAAACCTATTATTCATTCAATCACATTTATTTAGCATTTACTGTGTGCAGAGCACTGTACTAAGTACTTGGGAAAGTACAATACAGCAGTAACTTCATTAGGAAAATCAGCACCATCAGGTCTGAGCTCCCCAAAAATCATTCCTCCCCCTCCTCCATGCCTGCCTCGACACCCTCTTCTACTTTCCTATCCTTCCCAGCAGTATCTTCAGATGAGATCTCCTCCCTCCTCTTAAGTGCCACCCCTTCCACATGTGCTTTAGACTCCATTCCCTCCCACCTTATAAAAACTCTCGCCCCTTCCCTCCTCTCCTCCTTAACTTCCATCTTCAACCACTCACTCTCCAGTGGCTTCTTCCCCTCTGCCTTCAAACATGCCCATGTCTCTCCCATCCTAAAAAAACCCTCCCTTGACCCCATTGCGCCCTCCAGTTATTTCCCCAATTCCCTCCTACCCTTCCTTTCAAAACTCTTGGAGCGAATCGTCTACACTCACTGCCTAGAATTCCTCTCCTCCAATTCTCTCCTGGACCTCCTCCAATCTGGCTTCTGTCCCCTCCATTCCACTGAAACTGCCCTCTCAAATGTCACCAACAACCTCCTTCTTGCCAAATCCAACGGCTCCTACCCCATCTTAATCCTCCTCGACCTCTCAACTGCTTGAGGTGATGGGAGGACACCCAAGTAGAGATGTCTTGAAGGCCAGAGAAAATGAGAGACTACTGAGAGAGAAAGATCAGGGCTGGAGATGCAGATTTGGGTATCACCCACATAGAGGTGATAGTTGAAGCCATGGGAGTGAATGAGTTATCCAAGGGAATGGGTTTAGATGGGGAATAGAAAAGAACCCAGAACTGAACCCTGAGGAATCCCCACAGTTAGGGGGTGAGAAGCAGAGAAGGAGCCTGCAAAAGAGGCTGAGAATGAACAACCAAAGAGATAAGAGGAGAACCAGGAGAGGACAGTGTCAATGAAGCCAAGGTTGGATAATGTTTCCAGAAGACGGTGGTCGACAGCATCGAAGGCAGCTGAGTGAGGAGGAAGATTATGATGGAGTAGAGACTATTGAATTTGGCAAGAAGGAGATCACTGGTGACCTTTGAGAGGGTGGTTTCTGTGGAGTGAAGGGGACAGAAGCCAGATTGGAGGGGATCAAGGAGAAAATTGGAGGAGAGGAATTTGAGACAGTAGGTCTAGACAACTTGCTCAAGGAGCTTGGAGAGGAATGGTAGGAAGGAGATGGAGTGACAACTGTAGGGAGCTGTGGGGTCAAGGGTGGGGGGTTAGGGCACAGGAGACATGGGCATGTTTGAAAGCAGTGGGGAAAAAGCCATTGGAAAGCAAACAGTTGAAGATAAATCATTTCTCACTTTTCAGTTACCGATGGTAACAAATTCCATAGGTTCACCATGTCGTGGATGCAAACATATTGATTCCTGTCCTTGATAAGTATACAACCCAATAGACAGGCATATACACATTGTTTGCATATGTGGAAACAATGGAAGTAAGGGAAACTCACTGATGCAGACTGAATGACTCTTTCCACCCAAACCCTATCTTGTCTATGACTCCTAACACTATAGACAGCTCCACTATCTTCCCTGTCTTAAAAGCCCATAACCTTGTCATTTCCCCCATTTCATTTCTTTCATTCAGCCCTCACATTTATCATCGTGAAATTCTGTCAGTTCTATCTTCATAACATATCTATAATCCACCTTTTCCCCTCAATCCAAACTACCACCATGCTGACCCAGACAGTTGTTCCATTTTCTTGATTACTGCATCACCCTCCTCCCTGACCTCCCTGCGTCTTCTCTTCCCTATCAAGTTATTCATTTATTCATTCAGCTGTATTTATTGAGTGCTTACTATGTTCAGGGCACTGTACTAAGTGCTTGGGAGAGTACAATGCAACAGACATATTCCCTGCCTGCAAAGAGTTTACTGTCCTAGAGGTGGGGAGACAGACATCAATACAAATAAATTACAGATATGTACATAAGTGTTTTGGGGCTGAGAGTGCGGAAGAGCAAAGGGTGATGGAGAAGGGAGTGGGCAATGAGGAAAGGTGAGGCTAATTCTGGGAAGGCCTCCTGCAGGAGACATGCCTTCAGTAAGGCTTTGAAGGTGGGGAAAGTAACTGACTGTTTGAGTTGATGAGGGAGGGCAGTCCAAGCCAGAGGTTGGTCATGGGCTAGGGGTGAGTGGCAAGATAGGCAAAAGCAAGACACATTGATAACATTTGCACTAGAGGAACCAAGTACGTGGACTGGGTTGTAGACAGAGGGAAGTGAGGTGAGGTAGGAGGGGGCAAGGTGGTGGAGTGTTTCTAAACCAATAGTGAGGAGTTTTTATTAGATGCAGAGGTGGGTGGGCAACTACTGGAGTGTTTTGAGGAGCAGGGTGACACTTCCTGAACACTTTTGTAGAAAAATGATCCTGGCAGCAGAATGGTGTATAGACAGGAGAAGGGAGGACAGGAGACTGGGAAGACAGGAAGGAAGCTGATGCAGTAATCCAGGTGGGATAGAATGATTGATTGTATTAATGTGGTAACAGCTTACGTGAGGTGGAAAGGGCAGATTTTAGCTCTGTTGTGGAGGTGGGACCAACAGGATTTTGTGATGGACTGAATATTTGGGTTGAATGACAGAGAGGAGTCATGGATAATGCCAAGGTTATGAGCTTATGAGACAGGAAGGATAGCTTTGCTGTCTACAGTGATGGGAAAATTATGGGGAGTACATGGTTTGTGTGGGAAGATAAGGAGCTCTGTTTTGGACATGTTAAAATTTGAGGTGACAGGAGGACATCCAGTTAAAGATGTCTTGAAGGCAGGAGGGGATGCAAGACTGGAGAGAGGGAGAGAATTCAGGGCTGGAGATGTAGATTTGGGCATCATCCGCATAGCGTTGGTAGTTGAAGACATGGGAGAGAATGAATTCTCTGAAGGAGTGGGTATAGATGCAGAATAGAAAGGGATCCAGAACTGAACTTGAGTGACCCCCACAGTTACAGGGTGGAAGGCAGAGGAGGAGCCCCTGAAGGAGACTGACAATGACTGGTCAGTGAGATGAGGAGAACCAGTAGAGGACAGAGTCAGTAAAGCCAAGGTTGGATAATGTTCCTAGGGGAAGTGGGTGGTCAACAGTATTGAAAGCAGCTGAGAGATCAAGGACAATTAGAATGGAATAGAGGTCATTGGATTTGGGAAGAAGGAACTCATTGGTCATCTTTGAGAGGGTGGTTTCTGTGGAATGAAGGGGATGGAAGCCAGATTGTAGGGGGTCAAGGAGGGAATTGGAGGAGAGGAATTTTAGACAGTGGGTTTAATAATAATGGTATTTGTTAATCACTATGTGCCAGGCACTCTGCTAAGCACCGGGGTTGATACAAGCAATCGGGTTGGACAGACCTCTGTCCCATATGGGGCTCGCAGTCTTAATCCTCATTTTTACTGATGAGGTAACAGGCACAGAGAAGTGAAGTGATTTGCTCAAGGCCACATGGCAGACAAGTGACAGAGCTGGGAATGGTAGGAGGGAGGTGGGGTGATAAATGGAGTGAGTTGTGGGGTTAAGCAAGGGATTTTTTTTTAGGAGAGGGGAGACATCAGCATGTTTGAAAGCCGTGGGGAAGTCATTGTAAAGCAAACAGTTGAACATGGCTTTTAGGGAGGGAAGACTCTAAGGGAGTGAGAGTTGCGAAACGGTGCAAAGGAATGTGGTCAGGTGCACAGGTGGAGGAGGTGGCTTTTGAGAGGAGGCAGGAGATCTCCTCTAGAGGTAATGCTGGGAAGGATGGGAGAGTTGCAGAGGGGGGCCAGAAGTGGGAGGGACTGAGGAGGGGCAAGGGCTATTGCAGGGAGCTCAAAGCTGATGGTGTCAATTTTCTTTATAAAGTAGGTGGCTACTTCACTGGAGGCAAGGGATGGGGGAGGCAGGGGAATAGGGGGCCTGAGGAGGGAGTGAAATGTCTGGAACAATTGACGAGGGAAATGGGCATGGGTGTCAGTGAAGGTGGAGAAATAGCTTTGCTGGGCAGAGGAGAGGGAAGTTAAATACGCAAGGATAACCTTCAAGTGAACACAGTCAGCCTGATGTTTAGGTTTCCTCCAACAGTGCTCGGTGGCTCGAGCACAAGAGTGAAAGAGGCAGACTGTGCAGATGATCCAGGTCTGCGGGTTAGTGGTACAAACTTCACTCCCCTGCCCAGATCAGTTTTCTGAAAGACCATTCAGTCCATACCTCCCCACTCCTCAAAAACCTCTTGTAGTTACCTAATCACCTCAAACAGAAATGCCTTGCTATCGCCTTTAAGACACTCAATCATCTCTCCCCATCCTATCTAACCTTGATCTCCTAACACAATCAACCCACACATTCTGCTCTCCTCTAACACCAACCTACTTTCTGTATCACAATCATGTCTATCCCTCCACCGATCCCCAGCCTACATTTTCTCTCAGGCCTATAACCTCCACTCCTTTCATTTTCATCAGCCCCTGCATTCCCCCCCGTCAAAGCACTTTTAAAACCAAATTTCCAAGAGTCCTTCTAAACCTAAGCTCTTAATTTTCTCTACACATCCTCCCCACTTCCTCTCTTATGCAGTTAGCTGTATTCCCTTAAGCATTATGATACTCATCCCAGACCTACAATATTTATGTAAATATTCCTATACTCTATTAATTCCCCTATTCCTAATCTGTTTTAATATCTGTCTCCCCAACTTACAATGTAAGCTCCTTATGAGCAAGGATCACATCTTACCAACTGTTGTATTGTACTTTCCCAAGCACTTAGTTCAGTATTCTGCACAGTAAGTGCTCAATAAATACTTTTGATTAATTTTATGTTCCCAAGGGCCTAGCATAGTGTTCTACACACATACTGTTTTCAAGGAAATATTGATGATGATGATAATTGAAGGCATCCTTGAGCCAGTAATGCTATCTTAGTTTCATTGCTTCCCCAATCTCATCTAGCATTTCCCCACTCATTTTCCCTAACTTATTTATTTGGCTTATTGTACAGCTCTGCTGGAAATTTCTACAAATTGTCTAAACTTATCTTGTTTGATAACTTTTAAATGTCATAATGACCTGTGTTTTTTCCACACACATCACATCTTCATCTGTTTCTCTATAAAGTTTCCCACCTAGAAATACTGTATCCCACTGCTTTTTCCTTCTTCCACTATTTTTAGTTTTCTAAAGATTCTCACCATTTCTCAAGTGTTTCTATTTAGCCGTATTACTTTTTAAGCTTCTAAAAATAAAATAGAAGTATTTGACAGTGTTAGTTTTGATTTGTTATTTGCCAATTTCCATACCTGCCAGCTTCCTCATTCGCTGAACCATCTCATTTTCTCTCCCATTCCTAGTCAGGTCACCTCATTAACCGTCTTAGCATTCGTGTGTATCTGTTCATTTATTATGCATTTACTTATTGGATTGTTTAAACAGATTCATCATCATTTGTCTTTAGGCTCTTGCTCTTTTACATATTATCTGCTGACAATTTTTGTCTACATATCTCCCCACTATATTAAGGCTATATCCCCATCTCTTACTTCCATTGAACATTCTCAAAAGTTTGCATTCTATTTTTAGAGGTAATGATTATCATTTCCTGATGTATTTCCTTGGATCTTCTCTGGACCTCCTCCTATCCCCATATTAGACCCTCAGTAGACATTAGTCTTTGAGTTTACTCTTTTCTTTTTCCTCAATTTTCCAACAGTCACAGTTAAAAAATACTCTTTGACTTCTCAAGTTTTAGTAGCAACAACCTAGTTCAGGTGAGGGTTCATTGCCCCCATACAATGTCACACTGTTTGTACAACACTTTGGCAAGCCTTGTTAAAATGTTCCACTCCTCTGTGGGGTTTTATATATTAGTCTTCCCCTGAAGCAACAGTAGCTCAGGTGCGCATTAGGAGGTATGTATGGTCAATTTCAATTTTGTTGACATTGAAAATAGCCCTGAATCAAATATTTTCAGGTAGCTTAGGAACACAAGGCTACATGGGATTTGATTTTCATGGAATTTTTTGATTAGATGTTGGAGAGAATGTATATAGGCAAGAGTTGAGTTATCTGAGTGGAATCTCCTTGTTCTTCACTGGTATGCAGGTTGAGGTCATCCTTGATGAGGTTTAATGTGAACCTAGGAAAGAGGTTTGCATTATTCAGTTGAGAGCTTTTGCACAGTAGGTTGGGAGAGCTTTGGAGTTTGCTTCCCTACACTCTTCCCCCACCAGCATTATCTTTGTTCTTCTATGTGTTATTAATGTGAGTTTATTTCTGTTGGAAAATGTGTACCATCACTGCACTTCCTTAAAGTTCCACTTATTGCTTTGAGGTGTTCTGGTCATATTTTATCCTGCCACAACTAACCAAACCCTTCAGAACCCTACTATGGAAATGAATTCTAAATGATTATTAGCCAATATGAGAAGTATTTCTTTTGTTTGTTTGAATATACCACCTCAAATTTTAATGTGCCCTTTATCATCCAGTTACTCTGGGATTTTTTGAATCACAATTCTGTGTTCGAATTATCCACCTCTTTTAACAGTTGGTAGACTGTAGTTTCTATCACCAGTCTATCCTTAGTCATAGTTTACACCACTTTATCAACAACCACGTGGCTCTCTGGTCTCCAATCCTTTCTCTTTTCAGAATCCGTCTCTCCACTCCTCTAAAATTTCCAGTGGCTGCCCACATTTGTCCTTGTCAAGTACAACCTCCTCATTATTATTATTAATAAATAAATATAAGACTCTATAGCAGCTCTCTTCATTTTGCATGTTGACAAACTCTTCACCTGCCACTCTCTAGATCTCCCTCCTCTCTCCTCCCAAGCTCACTCCCTAACTGTGCCCCACTCTCTCCTCTTTCACCTCCAAACCCTTGTTCACAATCTTCCCCTATCCCAACCTAATCCATCAGATCTTTCCATCTTAAAAGTCCTCCTAATATCTAACTCCTCCAGCAAATTTCCCCCAATTCAGCACCCCTAGTTGTAGCAATCCAAAAGCCACCTCTATCGTTTGTATATTTACTAATATCAATCCTCGTCAACTGTATGCTTAAGGAATGTGTGCCACATGAAAGTCTGCTGTGCTTTCCAAAGCACTCAGTTCAGTAAGTGTATTTCACTAAGGTACTCAAAAGATGTCATTACAAATTCTGAGTCTCTTTGAATTATCTTTCTGAAGCTCAAATTACCAATTCTTACATAATAGTTGGTCATTTTAGGGGGATTATGAACCTTCTCTGGAAACAGTATGGTCTAGTGCAAACTACACAGACTTGGGAGTCAGGAAAAGTAGCTTTTAATCACAGGGGGAGACATGCTTAGTACAGTGCTCTGCACACAGTAAGTGCTCAATAAATACGATGGAATGAATGAATGCCTGTTGTGTGATCTTGGGCAAGTCACTTAACTTTTCTGGGCCTTAGTTTCTTCATAAGAAAAAATGAGAAATACCTGCTTCCCCTTCCCCCAGACTGACACCAACAAGGAACATAGACTGTGACCTACTGATTAGTTCGAATCTACTCCTCACTTCACAGTGCTAGGCATAAAGCAAGCACTTAGGAAATACCACACTCATGATTTTTAGAAGGTGAATATTGTTCTAGTCTGAAATGAGTGATGAGATTTTTAATGAGAACCTTTGCATTTCATTGTATGATCTCTTCTGGAGGTTGAAAAGTTGCTTGGTGGCTTCCATTTCTTCAAGTTAAGCCAAATTTGCTGTTACATACCTTTGATTAAAAAGTGATTTCCTACTTCCAAATCTCTCCATTGATCCCTCTTTGAGATGTCTGGTGATCTTTATCACCAGATTAAAATTAAATTGCTTACCCAGGGCATAGAAAAACTAAACCAAAATTTAACTACAAATTGTCATTACTAAATTAAATTCAGTGTTTATAAGCCCTTCAATTATGCTTCCTTCTAAGATATATTTAATAGGTATGAAAACTATCTCCCTGCAGGGAAATATTAATGACAACCAAATCAGGGTCTGGTCCTTTCTGGTTTCAAGAACAATGGGTTGTCTGCTTTTCTTCTACTTAATTTCTTTGCTTCCAGTCAAAAATGTTCAAGATGTCACTTTGGCTTAATTCCTTTAGGAAAACATCTTTGACAGTATAATTTATACCAGTGGATGTGATGTCACATTCATGTATGAACAATAGTACTTAGTTACTGGTATTTATTGAGTACTGTGTGCAGAGCACTGTACTAAGCACTTGTGAGAGAACAGAACAAGAGAGTTGGTAAGATATATCCCCTGCCATTAAGGAGTTTGCAGTCTAGAAGCAGCATGGTCTAGTGTTAAGAGCATGTGGCTGGGAGTCAGAGGACCTGGATCCTAACCCAGGCTCTGCCAACTGCTTGCTGAATGACCCTGAGCAAGTAATTCATTGATTTTTTCAATCGTATTTATTGAGCACTTACTGTGTGCAGAGCACTGTACTAAGCACTTGGGAAGTACAAGTTGGCAACATATAGAGACGGTCCCTCCCCAACAGCAGGCTCACAGTCTAGAAGGGGGAGACAGACAACAAAACATATCAACAAAATAAAATAAATAGAATAGTAAATATGTACAAGTAAAATAGAGTAATAAATATGTGCAAACATATATACAGGTGCTGTGGGGAGGGGAAGGAGGTAAGGTGGGGCGATGGGGAGGGGGAGGGGGGAGAGGAAGGAGGGGGCTCAGTCTGGGAAGGCCTCCTGGAGGAGGTGAGCTCTCAGTAGGAGGAAGTCATGACTTCTCTGTGCCTTAGTTTCCTCAACTGAAAAATAGGGATTCAGTAACTGTTCTCCCTCCTACTTAGACTGTGAGCCCCTTGAGGAATGGGAACTTGTCTAGTCTGATTAAACACATCTATTCAGGGCTTAGAACAATGCTTGAGACAAAGTGTTTATCAATAATAAGTCATAATAGAAGAATTCAAACATTATTAAAGTCATGTTCACACAATCAAGTCATAATCTGATCCCAATTGTGTTCATACCAAAGTGTAGAGAGAACCTTGATTAAATAGGATTAGTGTTCAGTATCTTAAAATAAAAACATATTTTTTCTTTGTTTTGTGAGGAAGCGTAATTTTTGCTTGGTAATAGAGAAAATAGAGACATTATAAGTATATTTATGAAGAGGGTACTTTTTAGTGATGGTTATGAAAGTCATTATTTAACTTCATAGCATCTAGCATCCCACTTTTGAAAGATGAACAACAAGGAATTTGGAGGCTAAGTGATATTTTCAAGGAAAATGATCATTTCAATAATGTCATTGGATTATAAAATCCTTGAGGGCAGTGACTGGCTATTACTTCTATTATACTTTCCCAAACATTTAGCTCAATGCTTCATATGCAGTAAATTCTCAGTAAATATTGATGATGGTGATGACAATATTAATGATTATATTTATTGCCAGGTAAAAAAGTTGCAGACTAAAATAGCTAAAAAAATGAAGAATGTGATAGAACGTAAGCAATGGCAGGTTTAGAATAAACCTGACCCAATATTTGGCTTCCAGTTAGTGGCAGAAAAAGGTTATAGGATGGAAACCATTTGATGTTTGTCCTTATTATACGCTGCAATGTTTTAACATCTCTACATTTCCAGCTAAGAACCTATCATGCACCTCTGACCAATCGTGGCATTGTTCATGTTTTATGATCTTAGTCTTTCCTTCGTGGCTTAATTAAATGCCAATCAAATATCTCATACTCTATAGCAGAAATACTACTAAATCATTTTTTAGTCAATGAGCCATCTAGCCAGAGCACAGCACAGTTCTTTGGCACAGAGCAAGTCTTTAATGCTATCATTACTAGTGAGGACAAATTAGCATGGATGAAGCAGAGTACACCCATCAGACTGTGTGTGACACATCACCTGTAGTAGATAAGTTAAAAAGAAACAAATACAAAAGAGACATATACCTAGAGTATCACAGCCAGCAGGACATCCTATTCTCAGCATCTTACTTCTAGTTCCCAATGCAATTATCTCATATTAGAAATAAACAAAGCCCCAAATTAGTACAGTTAAAATAATCCCCTAAATTCATAGCAGTATATATCTTCAGAATTATATTATGGTAGCTTGACATTGTCAGCCCCATCTTACCCCATATTTTTGAAAATTCCAAAGTTTAATGAATGAATTTTATTAGCCTAGTAAATTGTGAATGATGCATTCGTTGTCAGCCTTGTTTTCAGTTACCATACTTTGCACCTTTTCTGTTTATTGATAGCATATTCTATTTTAGCAGTTGGTTATGAATTACATCTATCCAGATGAACTGGATCATTGAAAAATGTTCATATTTCTTCTGTTCTTTAATAAGTACCTATTTCCCTCCTCAACCTCTTTTGAAAACAATTCCATTTTTACTCTTTTTTCATCTTTGTCATTATTTCAAAGGGTTTTAATCACTTGTTCCATCATGGTGGAAGATATGGGGAAAGGGCCCAGCACTGCCCAAGTGCTAGAAGCAAGGGGATTCAATTGGCCAGGTGCTTGGGGATTTGCTGGAGCGGAATTGTAAATGAAGTTGTAGAATTGTAGCTAGTCAGTTTCTATAAATGTGTATTTTAATTGGCACACTTCTGAGGATTAGGGAAACAAAACTCGAAACATGAGTCTCTCTGGGCAAAACATGATGGTTTTTTGCGCATGTATGAGGTGGATAAGGTTGAACTCCTATAATGTGAGTTTTAGTGAACATGAAATACTTCAGGAAAACAATGCTTCAAAGAACACAGGAACCACAGGTCTATGTGGACATTCACAAAACCTCAAAAGTTAATGTCTCTGGCCATCCACAAGCTGTTCCAAACTGATCAAGATGACTCTGTTGGCTTAATTGGTGAAGCTATCTTTTCCATCTCCTCCTTTCCATTATCTTTGTCATTATCATCAACAGAAGCACTTGAGAGTTTACTGTGTGCAATATGTTGCACTGGGTGCTTAAACAGCAGAAGAAAACAGCATAAATCAAATAGGACAAATGTACAAATTATCAAATTTATGAAAAAATGTAGGAGACTAGCCACAACTAATAAAAATATCAGAAAAGAAATAATCAGCTATACAGTTGATAAAAGCAGTTGGAAAAATGATCCATTTGTAGTGGCAAAGGTCAGCTTGGTTTGGGGAAGTAGAGGAAGTCAGTGAAGGTGTTCTTTGGCAAGCTGAGAGGAAAACAGAAGAGAGAAATACAAGTTGGCTAGAATGAATGCCTTTTTTTTAATCTAGGGAGAGAAGAGGTATTAAGGAGCCAAAATGACCAATTTGGCCTAGTCAAAAGAACAGAGGCCTGAGCTAGAATACCTCAGCTCTAATCTTTGCTTCTTCACTTACCTGATGAGTGACCTTGATTAGTGACCTTATGGTAAACTTTTCTCTGCCTTAGTTTTCTCTTCTGTGGTATAGCTAAATACCTCCTGTCCTTCTGAGTGCCCCATTTCTGACCTAACTTGTATCTTTCTTGTGCTTAGTACAGTGTTTGGCACATAGTAAATGCTTAACAAATACCACAATTATTATCATTATAACAGTTTGAGACAGGTCTGTAGGTTTCTATGGAAATGGAGGGTCATTTGAAAAACAGGCGGAATATGGATAATAATTATGATACTTTTAAGTGCTTACTATGTGCCAAGAATTATTCTAAATGCTGGAAGAGATACAAGGTAATCAGTTTTGACCAGTCTCTGTCCTCTATGGGGTAGATTTATGTACCTAATAAGGTACCTAGATTGAAGTGCTTCAAAGGCCTTTTTAGACTGTGAGCCCACTGTTGGGTAGGGACTGTCTCTATATGTTGCCAACTTGTACTTCCCAAGCGCTTAGTACAGTGCTCTGCACACAGTAAGCGCTCAATAAATACGATTGATGAAAGGCCACAGGCACCTCAGCTCTATGTGGACAGCCACGAGACATTCATTAATTAATGTTTCTGGCCACCTGCAAGTCTAGAGAGGTACTGTGATAAGGTGATAAGTTAGGAGGCTTTCGTCAGAAATCAATAATTCAGACTTGCAGGTGTAGTGGTTGGAAGTTTTGACAGCAGATGTAGTCATGAGTTCCAGATTGGCATATGACCAATATTCAGTGGAGCCAGAAAGAAACAGAATAGAAAACAGCATCGAAGGCATAGGCAGTAGAAGGGTTTGTGGGCAAGTGCATGTGGGGAGGGGTGGAAGGGTAGAAGGGGTTGGTAGGCTTTCTAATGTGGATGGGAAGCAGTGTGGCTTAGTGGAAAGAGTCAGAGGCTTGGGAGTCAGAGGACATGGGTTCTAATCCCCTCCAGGTCTTGTCCGCCGTGTGAACTTGGGCAAGTCATTTAACTTCTCTGTTCTTCAGTTACCTCATCTGTAAGATGGGGATTAAAACTCTGAGCTCTACGTGGGACAACCCAACTACCTTGTATCTACCCCAATGCTCAGAACAGTGCTCGGCACATAGTAA
Source organism: Tachyglossus aculeatus (assembly GCF_015852505.1). NCBI lineage: Eukaryota > Metazoa > Chordata > Mammalia > Monotremata > Tachyglossidae > Tachyglossus > Tachyglossus aculeatus. Next base: position 113,780,259 of record NC_052067.1, read on the forward strand.
GCTCTTAACAAATACAATAATAATAATGTTGTCTCCAAGGATTGGGGCAGGTGATGGGGTTAAAGAAGAAGGTTAGCAAGCTCTTGAAATCAAACAAATGATTGAAATAGAGGGTTGAAAGATCATAGCAATCATCAACCATAGTGAATGGCAAAAGCAGCTATTACAGATCTCAAACTAGGATAATGATGAAGACAGAGGGTAGAAGTGGCAATGTGAAAGCAAAGGATTGAATGACTACTCTACCATTCTCCCCATGGTCCAGAGGGCTTTATTTTCTCAGATTCCCTCCTTCTTCTCCACCCAAATGGCTAACATACTGATTGTTCTCCAAACTCCAATAAGAACCACATTAGCGAGAAATATGTACAACAAACCCTCATCTAAGTATTGATTGAATTTAATTGAGATGTGAGATTTCCCATATTTAGATGAGGTTATCCAAGAAAGTTTACACTGGATTAACTCAATTCAGAAATAGACGTGACTAGAGTGATTTCCTATTATTGAAACAGTCAGTTCTCTTATAACTTAACTCAGGAGTTCAGTTGCTGAAAAACTCAAATTAAAGGAAAATAAATGTTGCAGTATATGCACATAGACCAACATCACACATACACACACAACAGTTTCTTCCAACACTGCATGGTTTTTGGCCCACATAGATGCAAATTCCTCAAAATCATGCTCCCCAAAACGTTTAGGGGAAAAAACAACAAACAAAAAAACCTCATCATAGGTGAACTGATTAAACTCAATCTCATCTATCTTGCCAGCGACCTTTTGCCTACATACTGCCTCTGGCCCGGAATGCCCTTCCTCTTCATATCTGACAGACAATTTCTCCACTTTCAAAGCCTTATTGAAGGCATATCCACTCCAAGAGGCCTTCCATGACTAAGCCCTCATTCCCTTTTTTCCCCTACACCCCTCTGCATCATCCTTAGTTGCTCCCATTATTCACCCACACTCAGTCCCACAGCACTTTTGTACAAATTTATAATTTATTTAATGTCTCTCTCTCTGCAAACAGTTTTTTATGGCAAAAAATATGTCTGTGAACTCTGTTATACTCTCCCAAGTGCTTAGTACAGTGCTCTGTACACAGTAAGTGCTTAATACTAGATTGTGAGCCCACTGTTGGGTAGGGACCGTCTCTATATGTTACCAACTTGTACTTCCCAAGCGCTTAGTACAGTGCTCTGCACACAGTAAGCTCTCAATAAATGTGATTGAATGAATGAATACCGTGAAAATGCTCAATAAATAGGATTGATTGTACTGCACATCATTCATTTTGAGATTTGCTTTGAAAACCTGAAGGAGTCTAACAATGTGAAATGCAAAATGTTATTCTCAGAAATGAACCTCATCAGTTTTGCCAGGCAGAGAAAGTTATGACCACTGGATACATTTCAAGGCATTAAATGCTTCTTTCTTTTTTTTTCCTTAAAGAACTTTAAAACTGCAGTTCGGAGCGGATGTGCCAATGTGCAAAAATGGAACTCATCTGTTCTCCTTCCAGTAAACGTTTAGGAGAGCTTTTAATGACCTGCACTCATAAACACTGGTTCCTTAATGCCTAGTGGATTGTTATTTCCATGAACAGAGGGGAACCTTTAGCAGCCAAAGCCATTCATGGATTTGCAAAGTGCCTATTAAAAACCACTCTGATAACAGCCATTCTTTTTGAACTGGATTTTTTTTCCTAATTCAGACCAAACCAAAAGACTAAAAAAATCTTTGTGATTCAATTCCACTTCACTCTCCATAGTCTGTTCATTTGTGAAAACTGTTCTCTGGCACAGGAGGGAAAAATCAAAGGTATAAAAATCATCATTGAAGTATTGCCCCTTTATTTATTTATTTATTATTTAACCCCATCCCCAAACCTATGGCACCTTTACATATCTATTATATATTACTTATTTGTATTAATATCTATCTCCCCCTCTAGACTCTAAACTTGTTTTGGGCAGGGAATGTATCTGCTAATTGTTGTATTTTACTCTCCCAAAAGCTTTGTAAAGTACTTTGCTTAGTACAGATAAGCACTCAAATAATACCAATGATTGATTTACGTTAACATTCATCATATACCATTTAGCAATTTACCACCAAAAATCAAAAAGGTTCATCAGCATTTCATTCCCAGTACCTTATTTTTTCTGTATGGCTATGCTCACCCTAACACTATGCTGGATGGGGTAGGTGAAGATAATTAGTAAGAACAGGGCACCCAAACAGCTATTGCATGGAGAACTGAAATTGAGAAATGAAAATAAGGAGAGCAGAGGAAACCAATGTGATGACTTTTTCATTCTCCTTATCCATACATTATGAACATTTTTATTGCATAAAATGAGAGTTACATATATTACAGGAACATAACTAATACTGGGTCAGATGAATGGTCAGTACTATATCTCCAAAGGGGATAAGAGGATGCTTAGTGGAAAAACTATTAAGATTGCTTTCCTTGACATCAAAAGGTATTATCTATTATTCCTTAGCTTACCTCCTAGTACTACTAATAAAAGTCTGAATTAATCACATTCAGTAGCATATGAATCCCAGAAGTGATATCACCAAAGGAATAGTAATAATAATAATAACAAACAAGATACTCAAATGCAAAAGTGAAAAAAACAAGATACTCAAATGCTCATAGTTCAGTGCTCTTTACATAGCCCCCTAAGCCCTTGTTTCCCCTTTTCCCACTCTCTTCTGCATAGCCCTGACTTGTCAATTCCTCCCCCAACCCCAATCCCACAGCACTTATGTACATTTTCTTACCACATTTATACTAATTTCTGTCTCCCCCTTTAGACTGCAAGCTCATTCTGGGCAGAGAAAGGGGCTGTTATATTGTTGTGCTCTCCCAAGCACTTAGTACAGTGACCTGCACACAGTAAGTACTCAATAAATGATTGATTTATTGATTAATAGTATGTGCAAAATTCCTATTGTTGAATCAGATTGATTAAAAGTCTAAGGGTCTATGATCACTGTTACTAATGAAAACTATATTTGTAAGGTGGCACATCTAGAAATTGAAGAACTACAAAGGGTGAATTTTCACTGAACCTTTAAAATTGACTTGCCTGAGGATAGACTTAAGCCAAGTGATAAAGGAAGCAGGTGTCTATGCTAGTTGAGATGATAAACAAATAATAGGCCTCCACTTTTTTCTTTCAGCAACCCCTGGAGAGTTATGTAACTAATCTCCAACAAGTTACTTGATCTCCTTCCCAAGATAGCAAGCTGTGTTAAGGGAGTTCAAGGAAACAGCCATATGTCTGGGAACAAAGTAGATGCTCAAGGGAGAGAGGCAATACATGGAAATAATCTTGTGACATCCTTGTAGAACTGTGCTCCATTTCCCTTGTCCGAGTTCTCTGGCAGGTGTGGTGTAAAGTTGGCATATAAATGCATCAGCCTAATACTGCTTCTCTGCTTGCAAGATCTCTCTGGTGCTTTCATTTCACCACTGTTGTTACTTACATGGGCTCAAGCTGAATATTCTCAAATGAGAGGACTAACAGGAATGTTTTCCTTCACAGACACTAATGGTACATTGATTCTAATTAAGAACCAGCCCTCCTATAATCACTACTGTCCCCAGTCTACTGCTCAAATCCCTCCCCTCATCCCACTGTTGTTGTCCTTTGGCTTATTAATTGGTACCATGGAGGACAGTGTGACCTGTTAGATGGAGCACGGGACTTGGAGTCAGGAGATCCAGATTCTAGGTCCAGCAATACCACTGGCCTTAATTGTGACCTTGGGGAAGTCACTTTCTCTGTGCTTCAATTTCTTCAACTGAAAAATCAGGATAAAATACCTGTTCCCCCTCCCCCTTAGAATGTGAACTCCAGATGAGACAAGGAATGTTTTTTACCTGATTTGTCAGATGCCTGTCTGACAATTTAAACACATATTAAGCACTTAATAAATATCATCATTAGCTAATAACAATTGTCTAGCACATAGTAAGCACTCATTTACCCTTCTGATTATATTGTATTTATCTCAAAGCTGAGAACAGTGCTTGGCACATAGTAAGTGCTTAACAAATGCCACTTTCATCATTATCATTAGTAATTGTATCATATTAAAGGTTAATCTACACGTGCAATAAATACCACAGAACAGAGATATATCCTTTTCATTTGCTTGCATTCAATTACATCCTGCTTCCACCCTACCAAGATCCTCTCCAGGCATCAAATTAATTTCTGCCCTTCCTTTCATCATGCTGTGTAAAGCAGTCAACTTCAAGGTAGGAATGGAGAGATCCCCACAGGAGTGCCAAAAATCAGGCCACAAATTATCAAAGAGAATAAAATGAGCATTCCAAAATAATGTGAAGCTTCCTTTAAAATTAAACTTTAGGATTGCTTCAAGGTGAGAAAAAGAGCAAAGAGAAGACCATATTCTAGGAGTGATGTTACCTCCAATTAATGTAGCAATAGTTGAGTAAACCATGACATTTCCTAAATAAAAAAATTACACACACACACACACACACACACACACACACACACACACACACACACACACACATATGGTTTAGCATCAGTGAGCACAGGGCTCTAAGAGGCCCATGCCCAGCACAGCAAGGTGCTCTATTAATTTAAGAGGAAAAATGGACTAAGAAAAATTCATTCAAAAAATGCAAGAAATGAATGCCTGAGCATTCAACAAATATTTATTTTGAAGATAAAGCTGCCGATGCCTGTTCATGATGGGGTACCACCTTAATGTTACCTATATAGTATCCTGTTGCTTTTAGGTTTTGCAGATTTGATCTTTAACTATAAATTTCCATCCACTGGTTTACCTAAGTCAGAATCTTAATGTTCTTTTGATGTCCTTTTTAAGAAAATATTTTCAAAGCCATGCTAATTTTGTTTTTAGAATTTATGCCTTATCATTTTTTCCAGTAGTACTAATATCAATGGAAAGTAACTAACCTGATGATCCAGATGTAACTGCTAAAACTGTTCGAGTAGATTCGATGAATGGGAACATGTAATCTAAAGTGGAAAATCAACAACCCAGCCACAGAGTTGAAAAATATAAATATAAAAAATTAAAAATATAAAAAACTACTTGTTATTTGGATTCAAGCGTACTTGGGACATTTTTAGATAATTCTGAGAATGAGTATCATGCCTACCAACTCTATTGCATTGTACTCTACTAAGTGCTTAGCACAGTGCTCTGACACAGTAAATACCATTGATGATTGATTAGGGGAAAAAATATTTTTCAATATTTGCATGAAAAGAAAGTTTGAGGAGCATCATGGATTTTCACATTAGTTTCTTCAATCTGATTCTTTCTCAGTCTCTTTTGCAGGCTCCTCCTCCCCCTCCCATCCTCTTACTGTGGGGGTTCCCCAAGGTTCAGTGCTTGGTCCCCTTCTGTTCTCAATCTACACTCACTCCCTTGGTGACCTCATTCGCTCCCACGGCTTCAACTATCATCTCTACGCTGATGACACCCAGATCTACATCTCTGCCCCTGCTCTCTCCCCCTCCCTCCAGGCTCGCATCTCCTCCTGCCTTCAGGACATCTCCATCTGGATGTCCGCCCGCCACCTAAAGCTCAACATGTCGAAGACTGAGCTCCTTGTCTTCCCTCCCAAACCTTGTCCTCTCCCTGACTTTCCCATCTCTGTTGACGGCACTACCATCCTTCCCGTCTCACAAGCCCGCAACCTTGGTGTCATCCTCGACTCCGCTCTCTCATTCACCCCTCACATCCAAGCCGTCACCAAAACCTGCCGGTCTCAGCTCCGCAACATTGCCAAGATCCGCCCTTTCCTTTCCATCCATACCGCTACCCTGCTCATTCAAGCTCTCATCCTATCCCGTCTGGACTACTGCACTAGCCTTCTCTCTGATCTCCCATCCTCGTGTCTCTCTCCACTTCAATCCATACTTCATGCTGCTGCCCGGATTATCTTTGTCCAGAAACGCTCTGGACATATTACTCCCCTCCTCAAAAACCTCCAATGGCTACCGATCAATCTGCGCATCAAGCAGAAACTCCTCACCCTGGGCTTCAAGGCTGTCCATCACCTCGCCCCCTCCTACCTCACCTCCCTTCTCTCCTTCTACTGCCCAGCCCGCACCCTCCGCTCCTCCACCACTAATCTCCTCACTGTACCTCGCTCTCGCCTGTCCCGCCATCGACCCCCGGCCCACGTCATCCCCCGGGCCTGGAATGCCCTCCCTCTGCCCATCCGCCAAGCTAGCTCTCTTCCTCCCTTCAAGGCCCTGCTGAGAGCTCACCTCCTCCAGGAGGCCTTCCCAGACTGAGCCCCTTCTTTCCTCTCCCCCTCGTCCCCCTCTCCATCCCCCCGTCTTACCTCCTTCCCTTCCCCACAGCACCTGTATATATGTATATATGGTTGTACATATTTATTACTCTATTTATTTATTTATTTTACTTGTACATTTCTATCCTACTTATTTTATTTTGTTGGTATGTTTGGTTCAGTTCTCTGTCTCCCCCTTTTAGACTGTGAGCCCACTGTTGGGTAGGGACTGTCTCTATGTGATGCCAATTTGTACTTCCCAAGCGCTTAGTACAGTGCTCTGCACATAGTAAGCGCTCAATAAATACGATTGATTGATTGATTGATTGATTTTGTTACCTAAATAAGTATGCATCACATAATTTTGATTTTAGATGTTGTAGACAATATAGTAGTGTCATAGAGACCTTCCATCAAATGGTAGCAGAAATCAGAAGGCCGTTTGGAGCTCAGACTCAAAATAATGATAATAATAATAATAATAATGGTATTTGTTAAGCACTTTCTCTGTGCAAAGCACTGCTCTAAGTGCTGGGGAGGATATAAGGTGATCAGGTTGTCCCACGTGGGGCTCACAGTCTTCATACCCATTTTACAGATGAGGGAACTGAGGCACAGAGACGTGAAGTGACTTGCCCAAAGCCACACAGCTGACAAATGGCAGAGCCGGGATTTGAACCCATGACCTCTGACTCCCAAGCCCGTGCTCCTTCCATTGAGCCATGCTGCTTCTCAAAAGCCAAAGACATTCACTTATTAACACTGTCCATTCTGTCTTAAAAAAAATGTTGTACTTATGGAACTTCCTTTCAGGAAGCAGTTGGGATAGTACAACAGAAGCAGGAGACATCTTCCCTGCCTTTGATGGAAAGACAAATATACAAATAGGTGGAGCAAAAACAACAAGATTGATGTGGGACAGGGACTGTGTTCAACCTGATCATCTTATTTCTACCCTAGCACTCGGTACTTAGTGAGCACCTCACTGAGCACCTCACAAACACCACATTTATTACTATTAATTATTACCTAAGTGAGTGCAAAAGAGAGTCTGCCTGGGAGGGAGATAACAAGAAAGCTTACATGGACTGTGATAGAGAGGAAGAAGATTGAATGAGAGGAAATCAAGTGTGCCACTTGTGGAAGACTACAAATCCAAGTAAATTTCTTATTAAATGAGGTCTAACAGATGAAGAAATTCAAACAAAAAAAACCTTAAGTCAAAATGTTTGAGATTGGGAGAGGGGATGCTTCTGAATGAGGATAGAAAGAAACTTCAGCTAGAAAACACAAACGCATGTATATGTATATATACATACATATATATGTATACATACACATACATATACATACATGTGTATGTGTTTTCTAGCTGAAGTTTCTTTCTATCCTCATTCATAAAACTCAAGATACAGAACAGTTCTTGATTCATAGAGGACACAAATACCATAAGAAACACCATAACAATTGAAAAAGAAAACAGATGCATGTGAAACAAACCCAGGATGAGAAGGCACCCATTGAAAACTGCTCAATGATAAATTCAAAACAAGTGGAAACATTTTACCAAATCTTGAATTTGTAACTGTAGTAAGCTTTACAGGATGAAAACAGCAATACATTCAAGATAGGTTTCTGTAAATTCATATAGGGAGTCCATGATGAGTTACTAAAGGAACAGTATATGAAATAGCAGAGGTAATTTTATAGATTGAAAACTAAAGGGTAGGAATGAGTGACAATTTTCAGCATGCAAAGTGTACAATCCAGGGACTGTATCTCTTTTGCTTAATGTTGTTAAATGATTTGGAGGAGGGAGTGTGCACTGAATCCCCACGATTGCAATAGAAATGAGTGGTGAATACCATGCAAATGGGAATAAACTATAATTAGAACTCAGTAAGTTAGGTGAATGGACAGAAAATTAGCAGACAAGTTATAGTGTGAACAAATGAAAGATAACTAGGAAAAATAATCTATATTACAAGCTATACGTTTTTCCAATCATGTATTCAGTATGCAGGGATAGATTATCTGGTTATAGATTATCTGTCTTTGTCTGTAGACTGTAAGATACAGGGAACATGTCTACCAACTCTGTTATATTGTACTTTCCCAAGTACTTAGTACAATGCTTTGCATAGAGTAAGTACTAAATAACATTGATTGATTGATGGCCTAGTAAATAAAGCCCAGGCCTGGGGTCCAGAGGCCTTTAATTCTCACTGTACCTCATTCTCCTCACCGTACCTCGTTCTCCTCACCGTCCCTCGTTCTCGCCTGTCCCGCCATCAACCCCCGGCCCACGTCATCCCCCGGGCCTGGAATGCCCTCCCTCTGCCCAACCGCCAAGCTAGCTTTCTTCCTCCCTTCAAGGCCCTACTGAGAGCTCACCTCCTCCAGGAGACCTTCCCAGACTGAGCCCCTTCCTTCCTCTCCCCCTCGTCCCCCTCTCCATCCCCCCATCTTACCTCCTTCCCTTCCCCACAGCACCTGTATATATGTATATATGTTTGTACATATTTATTACTCTATTTATTTTACTTGTACATATCTATTCTATTTATTTTATTTTGTTAGTATGTTTGGTTTTGTTCTCTGTCTCCCCCTTTTAGACTGTGAGCCCACTGTTGGGTAGGGACTGTCTCTATATGTTGCCAATTTGTACTTCCCAAGCTCTTAGTACAGTGCTCTGCACATAGTAAGCGCTCAATAAATACGATTGATGATGATGATGATCTGTTTGTAATCTTGGGCAAGTCACCTATCTTTGTACTTCAGTTTCCTTACCTGCAAAATGGGGATTCAATACCTGTTCTCCCCCTGACTGTGACTGTCAGCCCTACTTGGGACAGGCACTGTATCTGGCCTGATAAACCCCAGTGCTTAGAACAGTGCTTGAATCATAGTAAGCAATTACTATTAAAGAGAAGCAGCGTGGCTCAGTGGAAAGAGCACAGGCTTTGGAGTCTAGACTGTGCGCCCACTGTTGGGTAGGAACCGTCTCTATATGTTGCCAATTTGTACTTCCCAAGCACTTAGTACAGTGCTCTGCACACAGTAAGCACTCAATACGACTGAATGAATGAATGAGTCAGCGGTCATGGGTTCAAATCCCAGCTCTGCCAATTGTCAGTTGTGTGACTTTGGGCAAGTCACAACTTCCCTGGGACTCAGTTACCTCATCTGTAAAATGGGGATTAAGACTGTGAGCCCCCCATGGGACAACCTGATCACCTTGTAACCTCCCCAGCGCTTAGAACAGTGCTTTGCACATAGTAAGTGCTTAATAAATGCTATCATTATTATTATTAAAAATGCCATAAAGAAAAAAATCATTGGTATTTATTGAGCACCTAATGTATGCAAAACACTGTATTTCATGCTTGGGGGAGTTCAAGGGAGCCATTTGATACAGTCCCTTATCTCTAGGAGCTTACAATATGAGAAAGATTATAATGGGAATGAAGAACCTGAACCCATCATTAAAAATGATTGGTTCACGGTCAGTCATGTAATTTCAAAAGCTAACAGGAAAACCCAAAAAAAGAAAAGGAGAACCAAAATTATTTTGCCCTGGAGGCAAAGATGTATGTTGCCTAGGTTTCCCAGAGGCCACAGGGGCTTTCTTGTGACATTAGGCTTTATTGCTTCGTATAAGAAACTAGGCCCATCCTTTTGGCCAGAGCTAAGCTGTCATAAGTCTTTGGACCCTGCCAAGAGAGGAACATTTTACTCCTGGCTTAACTAATATTGGGGTAAAATAGGCCAGGATCATGAGGAGTTATTCATTCATTCATTCAATCGTAATTATTGAGCACTTACTGTGTGCAGAGCACTGTACTAAGTGCTTGGGAAGTACAAGTTGGCAACATATAGAGAGGGGCCCTACCCAACAATGGGCTCACAGTCAAGAAGGGGGAGACAGACAACTAAACATATAGACAGGTGTCAAAGTTGTCAGAACAAGTAGAATTAAAGCTAAATGCACATCATTAACAAAATAAATAGAATAGTAAATATATAGAAGTAAAATAGTGTAATAAATCTGTACAAATATATATACACAAGTGCTGTGGGGAGGGGAAGGAGGTAGGGCGGGGGGATGGGGAGGGGGAGAGGAAAAAGGGGGCTCCGTCTGGGAAGACCTCTTGGAGGAAGTGAGCTCTCAGTAGGGCTTTGAAGGGAGGAAGAGAGCTAGCTTAGTGGATGTGTGGAGAGAGGGCATTCCAGGCCAGGGGAAGGACGTGAGCCAGGGGTCAATGTCAGGACAGGCGAGAACGAGACACAGTGAGGAGGTTAGCGGCAGAGGAGTGGAGAGTGCAGCCTGGGCTGTAGAAGGAGAGAAGGGAGGTGAGGTAGGAGGGGGTGAGGTTATGAGTTATTAAATTTGCATCCCTTTTTCCCAAAAACCTTAGATAACTGCACATGTTCTTTGGAGGCCTGGCCTGAGCACAGAGTGAGAGTCTTTGTGATCAAACAGTTTGGGTGAGGGCTTAACTTTTCATTCGTGAATCTTATTTTACATTAAAGTAAATCTGTGATTATAATAATATGGGTTAACAAATGTGCTAAATCAGTCTCAAGACCAAAATATTAGCACATACACTTTCCTTTTGGCCTTGGAATGATTCCATATCATCCTTATTCTTTTGCATACCCTAGGTACAAGGAGAATTAATAATGCTACTCTTTATCCAGTGTAGACAGGCAAAGAGGCCCAAGTCTCACAAATCATGGGAATAATACATCTAAACCTAATGTTCTGATTTTACAATATTTCTTTTGATCAAAAGAAGAAATATGACTGAATAATGGCATGTATTACAATACTATTAAGAAAAGTGAATAATTTAGTTAGGCCTTTTGTCACTGAATCCCTCAAGTCTGATTTTAATAAGAAGCCCAGAGGCAAGTGTCATGCTTCAGACCTATATGTCCAGCTACTCATCACAATGTTTTAGGGATATGAAGAAGGTCATTTTTGAAAATGATGGGCTTAGAGATTCCAACCAATGAATTAGGCCATAAGGTAAAATTCATAGTCATCCATTTCTAGCAAAAAATATTCAGGAACCAAGGAGAATATGTTATCATTTCCTTCCTTATATGACAAATTTTCTGTACTGAATACCCCTCCTGCCATGACCTACCAAACAAATTTTCTCTATAGTATCTTGGTCACTGCTACCCCAATTCTTCCTGGGAGTCTTTTTTTTTTTAATGATACTTGTTCAGTGCTTACAATGATTACAGTGTCAAACACTGTACTAAGATCTGGGTGGATAACAAGATAATGGCAGAAATAGGATTAGAACTCATATCCTCTGACTCCCACATTCATATTTTTTCCATTAGGCCAAATTTCTTTAATGGTACTTGTTAAGGACTTACTATGTGCCAGGCACTGTGTGTGCTGAGTACCAGGGTAGATACAAGATAATCAGTGTTGCAAGCCCCCCGGCTCGTGCCAATCAGGACCTTTCTGGACCAGGGAAGCCTTAGGGACCTTTAGTGAAGTCAAACCATACCTTTGATCACCAAGGTTATTGTGGAAATGTTTTTACTTAGTTTTACCAATGTACAAGTTATTGACACACACACTCACTCCACTCCACCAAGGATCCAATACCAGTCTGCTGGTCAAGGGAGCCCATTGTGCCACTATTTCTTTCTGCTTCCAAGCACTGTTGTCTTCCGCTGCTTTTGCTGCTCACTTCTTCAATGCCTGCTTCTCTGTGCTACTTCTGTTCCAGGTGGTTCTGCATGCCCTTCTAGTGCTTCAAAACGACTGCCTTTTACCTGCCTTAGGCATTGCAGCTGTGGCTCTAGGCAGTAGACAGACTGGTTCAGGCCCATTAGTGGGTAGAACAGGGAAAGCCAAGTCTCCCTTCATGCTCTGCTCCGACAGGTCAGCAATCACCTGTCTCAGGTAAAGCCCATCAGTGCCTTCCCCAGTTTCTTCCTTGGTGTTCACGGGATCACAAACAGTCACTAATTAGGCAGCTAGTTGTGGGCTCACCATAGTTAAGTTGGAAATAGTCCCTCTCCCACATGGGGCTCACAGTCTTAAATTGAAGGGAAAGGATTTACTCCTCATTTTACAGAAGGGTAACTGAGCCCTATAGAATTTAAGTAATTTGCCCTAAATCATAAATCAGGTAAGTGGAGGAGCTGGGATTTGAATCCAGGTCCTCAGACTTTCGGGTTAGTGTTCTTTCAACTAGCCCATGCTGCTTCTCAAACTAGGTTGCATTGGTGTTCTAGTCCACCTCATCCTGGAAATACTGGTGAAAAATCAAACACTACCTTAGATGGAAGCAGAGCTTGATTTTAATAAAGAGTTAGTGGGATGGTGACCCTCCGCAACCCAAATTTTTACATACCTACAGTCACAGTAATCATACTTCTCAAAGGTACACATATACAGCACCGGATCTAACATCTTTTCATCCCTTGGAAGAGTAGCTCTAGGGATGTAAATAATGTAGACAGTAGATATAAATTATCTAGACAGGAAGTAATATAATAACCTGCATTTCAATCTCATTTTAGACTTTGTGGATCCATATAAGAAAAGGTCAGGGGAAAGACACCAACTGAAGATATGCAAGATGGGAATGAAAAAGTGAATAAACAAAATAAAAACAAAGAAAACCCCCACTGCCGGGCACTGTGGACACAGTAAAACAGTTAGGCAATTCATATGCTTTATATACACAGAGCATGTGAAAGAAAATATAGTCATGAAATTCTCACATACATATACTGCACATTATATATAATAAATATAGGGTAAAAAACCTCCAGACAAATAATTTTTATTTCATTATGGGTATATATGCTTTCTTCCCTCTTTCAGTATATCCACAAATAAACATAAATGTTTATATTCATATGTTTATATGTTTATATGCTCATTTATAAATATCTGTGGGTGATCGAGAGAGAGAGTGAGAGAGAGAAACAGCATATATACAGATAATGAAAGTGGTCAAATGAGTGCAGTGATTTTTTTTCTAAAAAGTTGGTTCACCTGCCTAAGTTAATAATAATAACTACAGTATTTGTTATGCACTTACTATTGCCAGGCACTGTACTAAATTATATGGATATGTTTCCCTGTTTTAAAAGACTGCCCTAAATACAGCAGCCTTTTATTAACTTATTTAGATTTTTCTTCACACAAAACAGTACTAAGTATTGATCTGAACATGCTCTTCCTCTCTCATAATAAACTTGAAATGAAATCAAGGCTAAACAGAATGAGCCAAAAGTCTTCTGCTAAAATATGGATATTAAATTATCATTTGTAGAGCAAGGGAAAATTCCTGTGAGTGGACTCCTGGTTGTATCTGTTTTGTCTTTGTTCTGTTTAATTGGAGAAATCAATCAATGGGTTTTATTGAGTAATTGAGTATTGAGTAATTACTGTATTCAGAGCACTGTACTAAGAGCTCTGAGAAGAAGCATGGCTCAGTGGAAAGAGCCCAGGCTTTGGAGTCAGAAGTCACGGGTTCAAATCCCAGCTCAGCCAATTGTCAGCTGTGTGACTTCGGGCAAGTCATTTAACTTCTCTGTGCCTCAGTTACCTCATCTGTAAAATGAGGTTTAAGACTGTGAGCCCCACATGGGACAACCTGATCAAATTGTACGCCCCCAGTGCTTAGAACAGTGCTTTGCATGTAGTAAGTGCTTAACTAATACCATTATTATTATTATTATTATTATTATTATTATTATTAAAAGCCTGGGAGAATATAATAGAGCTGACAGACATATTTTCTGCCCTAAATGAGTTTATAGTCAAGAGGAGTAGGGTTAGGTTTCAAATGAAAATGAAATAAAAGGGCTTCTATTTGAATGCAGATTATTCCGATTATTCTTCATGGATAAGGGACACTTCAAAACTGGAAAATAAAAAGGATGTTATTCACAACTCAACAAACTGCAGTACTTCTCTCCTAGGAAAAGTGGCTTTATTTCTGTCTACTTAAATTGATATTTGAAATAGTTGTTTCTCAAAAAATAATTACTACTATTGTTAGGGTACACAGAGGTACAGTTGCCAATCTCTGATTCCTTCAGTAATGACTGGCTTCTGGGCAATTGCAGTTTTTTAGTATTCATTCACCAAAACATTGCCTTACAATCTTCCCCTATTTTACCCCCTTTAATTGGCTTCCCAACACATGATCTGATTGGTGAGAAAATCTGTCAATTGAATAACCTACATCAGTAATGAGATCCATTTCTTGTTCTGAATCTGGGAGGGTGGGCATGATGGTCAACTGACTGAATTTTGTACCTCATGGCAGCAGGGACTCTGTTTCCCAAGTCTCCTGACTACTGTTCAGACTACTTTCTCTTGACACACAAAAAAACAGACTTGACACCACCCTCTCGACTAAACTGAACTCCTTGCTCCCAAGTCCCTCCACCGGTCTTATACCACTAACACACAACCCTGGATCATTTCTACAGTACCCTTCCTCTGCTCTTGTGTCCAAGGTGTGGAGCCCTGTTGGAGGAAATACTGACATCTCTCTGACCTTATCCACCTTTAATTCATTCATTCAATCGTATTTATTGAGCATTTACTGTGTGCAGGGCACTGTACTAAGCACTTGTGAAGTACACATTGGCAACATATAGAGATGGTCCCTACCCAACAACGGGCTCACAGTCTAATGCTTTAATTCCGCCCTTCAGCTAGTCAACAGCAACAAAGCTTAATAAATGCCATTATTATTATTATTATTATGGGATTTAAGCACTTACTATGTGCCAAGCACTGTAGTAAGCACTGGGATGGATACAAGAAAATTGGGTTGGATACAATCTCTATTCCAAGTAGGGCTCACAGCCTCAATCCCCATTTTACAGATGAATTAACTGAAGCATAAAAAAAAGTGAAAGTGACTTGCCCAAGGTCACACAGCAGATTAGTAGCAGAGCCAGGATTAGAGTCCATGACTCTCAGGCCTGTGTTCTATCCACTCTGACATGCTGCTTCCTGGCTCACCCACATCATCCCCATCCCTCACAAGACCACTCTGGGGAGGGGGCGGGAGGAGCCCTGGGGCCAGGTGTCCTGCAGAGCATCTCAGCCCCGGGCACCTGGCCTATGAGAAACCAGGTTGGGACTCAGAGAAGTCAGACAGTGAGCACAAAAAGATTCTGATTCAACTGCAAACTTGGATTATCTGGGGTGAGAGCCAGGCCTAATAAGAAGCCATGTCTTGGGGCCGTTAATTTGCACCGATGACAGTTGACCCTCTGTTCACCAACCCTGATGCCCACAGCCCAGTGCTGCAAGTGGGAAACACTTCTCCTTAGTTTATTCCCATATCCACCGCCTCCACCAGTTATTCCAGATGTTTAACTCCCTACTGTCCCCCTTTCCCCATCATTTCTTTCCCCTAACAACCTGGCCACATACTCTGTCAAATTGAAATCATTAGGCTGCACAATCTCCCTAAAATCTCCCCTGCTCCTCTCCAATCCCTTACTCCTCCACTCCCTTCTCCTTGAGACTTTATCCAACCTTGAATTCACTGACACTGGCCTCTCTTGGGTCTCCTCCTATCTCGCCAACCATTCCTTCTGAGTCTCTTTTGCTGGCTCCTCTACCTCCCATACTCTGATAGTAGGGGTCTCTCAATAGTCAGTTCTAGGTCTTCTTCTGTTCTCCATCTACACCCACTCCCTTGGATAACTCATTTGCTTTCGTAGCTTAATAATAATAATGGTACTTGTTAGTGATTACTACGTGCCAAGCACTCTTCTAAACTTAGGGGTAAATGCAAGTTAATCAGGTTGGACACAGTCCCTGTCTCACATGGGGCTAACACTCTTAATCCCCATTTTACAGTTGCACAGAAAAGCTAAGTGACTTGCCCAAGGTTGCACAGCAGACATGTGACAGAGCGAGGATTAGAATCTAGGTCTTTCTTACTCCCAGGCCCGTGCTCCACTACTTCAAATTACCATCTCAATGCTGATGATTACCAATTTGTTGAGAAGCAGCATGGCTTATAGGCAAGAGCATGGGCTTGAGAGTCAGAGGTCATGGGTTCCAATCCTAGCTCCACCACTTGTCAGCTGTGTGACTTAGGGCAAGTCACTTCACTTCTCTGGGTCTCAGTTACCTCATCTGTAAAATGGGGATTAAGACTAAGCCCTACATGGGACAATTTGATAACCTGGTATCTAACCCAGTACTTCAAACAGTGTTTGGCACATAGTAAGCACTTAACAGATACCATCATTATTATCTCCAGCCCTGTCCATTCTCCTTCCCTGCAATCTTGCATTTCCTCTTGCCTTCAAGACATACTTACATGGATGTCCCACCGAGACCTCAAATTAAACATTTTCAAAACTAAACCCCTTATCTTCCCACCCAAACCCTATCCTCTCCCTAGTTTTTCCTGCTGTATACACCACCACTACCCTCCCTATCTCACAAGACCATAACCTTGGCGTTATCTTCGAGTCATTTCTGCCATTCCACCCACATATTTAATGTCACCAAATCCTATTTCTTTAACCTTCACAGCATTGTTAAAATCCAGCTTTTCCTCTCTATCAAAACTGCTACTACATTGATCCAAGCACTTATCCTATCTCGTCTCTTGCCTATCTGGAACATGCATGCCCAACAGGCACAGTCCACTCCTCTAGTGCAAGTTTACTTACTGTGCCCTCATCATTATTTCTCTTACCACTGACCCTGATCCCATGTTCTTACCCTAACCTGGAACTCCCAAATAATAGTAATAATAATAATAATGGCATTTGTTAAGTACTTACTATGTGCCAAGCACTGTTCTAGGTGCTGGGGGGAATACAAGGTGATCAGGTTGCCCCATGTGGAGGTCACAGTCTTAATGCCCATTTTACAGAAGAGGTAACTGAGGCTCAGAGAAGTTAAGTGACTTGTCCAAGGTCACACAGCAGACATGTGGTGGAGCCAGGATTAGAACCCATGACCTCTGACTCCCAAGCCCGGGCTCTTTCCACTGCGCCACACTGCTTCTACCTACCCCTACCTCTCCATATACTCCAGACGACCACTCTCTCCAACTTTAAAGCATTATTAAGGTCACATCTTCTCTAGAAGGCCTTCTCTAATTAAGTCCTCTTTTCCCCAACTCACTCTCCATCTGCATTGTGTATGTACTCGAATATTTGGATACTTGATTTTTGTCCCACTCCCTCCCCACAGCACTTATGCATGTATATTGAAATTACATACTATAAATTACTTATTTATTCATATTAACGTTTGTCTACCCCTCTGGACTGTAAGTTAATTATGGGCAGGAAACATTTCTAATTTTGTTGTGTTGTACTCCCCCAAATATTTACTACAGTACTCTGCACAGAATAAGTGCTCAATATGATTGATTCATGTTCTCTTTCCACATTGAAAGTTCACTCTGTACAAGGAGATATCAGAAAATAAAGGAATATGTGTGAGATAATCAGTTTGGTTGGGATCACTGGAGTGGAAAAGAAAAACCTGGGTTCTAATTCCAGCTCTGCCACTTGTCAGCTATGTGACCTTTTGCATGTCACTTAGCTTCTTTGGGCCTCAGTTCCCTCTTCTGTAAAATGGGGGTTAAGACTATGAACCCGACGTGGGATGCGGACTGCAACCAACCTGATTAGCTTGTACCTATCCCAGGATTCAGTACAGTGCCTGTCACATAGTAAGCATTTAAATACCTTTTTTTTAAAAAAAAAAAAAGGGAGAAAGCTGTTTTCCTTCTCTTACTATCTTGGGGGTGTTTCAATGCTTTTTGCAGTTCAAAAATAAACTATAAACAAATGGGACAGAATGTATAAAATATTACATAGCTCATGTCCAAGGATTAGAATCTTTTGTTATGCATCATGCTATGCTTTTCTTATACTGTTTAGTTTATCATTCAATTTACCAAATCTATGAAGAACTTTTGTCTTTAATACCTTCAAAATTAAGGATCATACAGTCTGATTCAGAAGGCTGGTATGGAAACATTCTGCAAACCAAAATGTCTGAGAAATCTGCCTGTGTTATTTTTTTCCCCTCCCTTTGAGCCATATATACACTGAGGAAAGGTTTGAATTGGTGCATTCCTTGAGGGTAGTCACGCCTAAAAGCGGAATTGGATTGCCTAACATGTCTTATTGAAATATTTTGGAACAAATCTGCTCTGAGCTGATCTTTCAGCTTGCTGTCAAAATAGATATTTCAAATGATCTGTAACTGCAGTACAATGCTCCAATTAGGTCAATCTCTGATGACCTCCAGATTGTTTGCATTACACTCCAATGTACCTTTTCAGGGAGAAACAGCTACCACGGGCCCCTGAGAGCAGATTTCTTACAGTCTGAAACTTTTTCCTGAGACCTAGGGGGTTCCTTGAATTGCACTGGGTTAAAACTTGCAACAGAGGTTGCTGGGGCTTGCAGTCAATCAAAGGTATTTATTGAGCTCCTACTTTTGCCTGCGAGAATTCAGTTCAGTTGATAGGCATGAGATCATTATCCTTAAGAAGCTTACAGTCTCATGTGGGAGACAGGCATTAAAATAAATTACAGGTTAGGGAAGCGATGAACTGTGTGCATGAGGCAACATCTAAATGCTTAAGGGTTGAGACTAAGTGGATAATAATAATGATGATAATGGCATTTATTAAGCACTTACTATGTGCAAAGCACTGTTCTAAGCACTGGGGGGATGCAAGATGATCAGGTTGTCCCACGAGGGGCTCACAGACAATCTCCATTTTACAGATGAGGTAACTGAGGCACAGAGAAGTTAAGTGACTTGCCCAAGGTCACACAGTTGACAATTGGTGGAGCTGGGATTTGAACCCATGACCACTGACTCCAAAGCCCGTGCTCTTTCCACTGAGCCACGCTGCTTTTCTAAGCGTGGATGAGGGAAACAGAAGGAAGAGAAAATAAGGTGGAAGGTGAGGTTGAGCAAATCGTCTGGGAAGGCTTCCTGAAGGAGGTATGATTTGAGTAATTATAGTAATGGCATTTATTAAGTGCTTACTATGTACAAAGCACTGTTCTAAGCGCTGGGGAGGTTACAAGGTGATCAGGTTGTCCCACGTGGGGCTTACAGTCTTAATTCCCATTTTACAGATGAGGTAACAAGCACAGAGAATTTAAGTAACTTGCCCAAAGTCACACAGCTGACAAGTGGCAGAGCAGGGATTTGAACCCATAGCCTCTGACTCCAAAGCCCAGGCTCTTAGCACTGAGCCACGCTGAAGATAGGAAAGTGCTAGTCGGTCAGATAAAATAATAATGGTATGTTAAGCACTTACTATGTGTCAACCACTATACTAAGTGAGAGTTTCAGGTAGGAGGGAGGATTTGAGCAAGGGGTGGCGTGGGTAAGGTGAGAGCAGGCTTGTATTACTAGAATGCATCCTGTGTCAATTGGGTTTTAATGGGAGAGGAGTGAGGTGAGGTTAAGGGGGATAACTGAATGAGTGCCTTGAATTTGATGGCAAGGAGTTTCTGCTTGATCTGAAGATGAACGGGTGACCTTTTGAGGCTTTGAAAAATGGGAAGACTTGTGCAGAATTATTTTTTTTAGAAAAATAATTCATTCATTTATTCATTCAATCATATTTATTGAGCACTTGCTGTGTGCAGAGTACTGTACTAAGCGCTTGGGAAGTACAAGTTAGCACCATATAGAGACAGTCCCTACCCAACAGCGGGCTCACAGTCTAGAAGGGGGAGACAAACAAAACAAAACATATTAACAAAATAAAATAGAATAAACATGTACAAATAAAATAGAGTAATAAATGTGTACAAACATATATACAGGTGTTGTGGGGAAAGGAAGGAGGTAAGGAGCGGGGGATGGGGAGGGGGAGGTAGGGGAGAGGAAGGAGGGGGCTCCGTCTGGGAAGGCCTCCTGGAGGAGGTGAGCTCTCAGTTGGGCTTTGAAAGGAGGAAGAGAACTAACTTGGTGGATGTGCGGAGGGAGGGCATTCCAGGCCAGGGGGAGGACGTGGGCCGGGGGTCGACGGCGGGACAGGCATGAATGAGGCACAGTGAGGAGATTAGCGGCAGAGGAGCAGAGGGTGCGGGCTGGGCTGTAGAAGGAGAGAAGGGAGGTGAGGTAGGAGGGGGGAAAGTGATGGAGAGCCTTGAAGCCGAAGGTGGGGAGTTTTTGCCTGATGTGGGGGTTGATTGGTAGCCACTGGAGATTTTTGAGGAGCGGAGTAACATGCCCAGAGTGTTTCTGCACAGAGACGATCTGGACAGTGGCGTGAAGTACGGATTGAAGTGGGTAGAGACAGGAGGATGGGAGATCGGAGAGGAGGCTGTTGCATTAATAGGCTGACGTAGTAATGATCTGGACAGCAGAGTGAAGTATTGGTTGGAGGGGGAATAGGCTGGAGACAGGGAGGTCAGCAAGGAGGCTAATACAATAATTGACTAGTCAGTGCTTCAACCAGGGTGCTAGCAATGTGATTGGACAGGAAGGAGCAAATTCTGGACATGTAAGTGGTCAGATATAATTGATTGATTGATTGTAGGCATAGAATGGGTATGATCTAGTGACTGACAAAGATAGAAATAAGTTAAGGATAATGCCAAGGTTGCAGGCTTGTAAGACAGGAAGAATAGTGGGTTTTATCAACAGGTATGGGAAACATGGGAGAGTAGAGATTTTGGGAAGGGAGATGAGAGGTTCAGCTTCGGATATGTTGAGTTTGAGGTGACAGTTGGACATCCAGTTATGTGTTAAGCACTGTGAGGTTCTAAAACCTAAAAATATGAGCTTGTAGACAGGAAGAGGTCAGAGCTCTATATGTAGCTATCAGAGTGATCTGGTTAGAGATGATAGTTGAAGCCATAGGATCAGAAGAGCTTCCCAGGGGATTGGGTCTGAATGAAGAAGAGGATGCTGATCACAAAAATGGTAATTCAGGGCTTACTATGCACCAAGCACTGTACTAAGTGCTGGGTAGATTCAAGACAAAAACAGTTCCTGTCTAACATGGACTAAGAGGACAGAGTCTCAGATGTCACAGTTTAAGAAGAGGGAAAGAAGGTATTGAATCCAAATTGATATACAGAGAGGTTAAGTGACTTACCCAAGGTCATATATCAGGTCAATGGCAGACAACCCAGATCCTCTGATTCATAGGTCAGTGCTCTGTCTAGGGCACATTGCTTCTCTATGCAGATGGGGATTCTGTACCATATCAAGCTGCCCAGTCCTATTAATCTTTGATGGACTTCTCTAGGAGAGCCCTGAAGATTACTTTTATAAGATTATTGGGAAGAATTCTCAGAATTGGGTAGTTGCCCAACTATTTGGTTGTTTATGTGTTGATATGCTGTGTCAAGGCGTACCTGGGAACCTGCCATCTCAAGGTCAGAGTACTATCTTAAGAATGCCTGGGCTAGCAAAGCAGACCTGGGAAGTGTGTGGGGGGCACCCCAGGCCAAGAATGCAGAAGATGTCCCTCACCCTTGTATCAAGAAAATCAGGTATTATAGAAGGGGGAAGGGAAGAGGGAGTGGCAGGGACTGAATAAGCAGAATCAAGAAGCCCGAATGGCCCAGAACGATGGTAATAAATGTCTGCCTCTTCCAATATTCTGTGCAGCAAATAGAGACTTGCAGCAGCAGGCTTTGTCACCCTTGCCCAGAGAGTTGAATGCCTGGTCTGTCTGCACTAAGTAAGGGAGCTTGAGACAGGTAGTGTCCAACTGCAAGCTCGTGAGGCTGGGAGCTAGGTGTTTCATGTTCAAATCTTCCCAAAGGGAAGTTCAATGCACCATTTGGATAAATTTTGCTTGGCTCAGTCTGACTCCAGTCTCTCCTCACCAGGCCAATCCTTGAACCCCACATGACAGGTAACACATGAAAAACAACCAAATAGGAAATTCTAACTCTAAGAATGCGTTTAGAGCCAAATAATGCAATATAGTTCCAAGCATGTGGTTTGTGCAGACTCAGTCAATTCAACAGGCTATAAGCATTATCAAAAACCTTTGAAACACACTCAGCCAGCTACTACTGTATGCTGATGATTGTGCTCTTGAAGAAATACACAAGAAGAAAGGCAAATTATTATGAATCACTTTGAAGAGTCAACATTGCTATGTGGCTTGACATTAAGCGCAAGAATAATATGGTTTTGTACCCACTTACTCTTGACTTCTCTTATACAACCAAAGATTTTCAACAGGAACATAGAAATTAATTATCCCATTGAGGTGTACTACTTACAAAATGGGCAAATGAATAGACAAAATAAAGAACTGAATCAAGAATTGCATCATGCTTTTTGGGTACTGAAAGAGTGTAGTGACAGTAAAGAGTAGTGAGAAACCAAAGATAGTATATATGACATTATTATCAGTATTAAGTGCCAAGCATTGTATTCAGTGCTGGAATAGATACAATTTCAGAATACTGGACACATGGGGCTCACAGTCTAAAATGAACGGGGGCAATAGGTATATAATTCCCATTTTACAGATGAGGTAACTGTTGCATAGAGAAGTTAAATGACTTGCCCAGCTCTAATGTCACCCAGCAGTTAATCGGAGAGGCACTTGAAAGTCTCTAAAAATGGTGGAGGTACCCAGTGTTCCATGGTGATCCCAGGGTATCCACCATCTCAAAGTCAAATGCTATCTTATCACTGCCTGAGCCAGCAGGCGAAACTCAGAAGTGTGGGTGGGGAGACCACCCCCACAACCAAAACTGCTAAATGGACAGCCCAAGCTAGGAATATAGAAGGTGTCCCACACCACCGTGCCAAACAGATTAGGTATGGAGAAGCGGGGAGGTCAGAAATTGGATAAACTGAGGCAGAAGCTGGAATGGCCTAGGAGCACAGGTAATAAATACCTACTGGCTCTGACCTTCTGTGTGGTGGAATAAGACTCGCAGCAGCCGGCTGAGCATCACTTCTGCCCACAGCATGAGATGCCCTCTCTGCCTGCACCAAGTGAGGAGCCATGGGATGGGTGAGTGTCCCGTCCCACTGAGCGCTCATGGGCCTGGAGGCCAGGTGCTTCATCAGGGGTGTGTAATGCATAAGTAGATTTGCTTCGAGTGGGAAGAGCACGTGGGTGAGAGCTAGCCGCTTCACCTCAGTTGTGTAACGCATAAGATTGGCTTCAAAGCTCTCCATCACCTTGCCCCTTCCTACCTCACCTCCCTTCTTGCCTTCTACAGCCTAGCCCATACACTCCGCTCCTCTGGTGTTAACCTTCTCACTGTGCCTCATTCTCGCCTGTCCTACTGTCAACCCCTGGCCCACATCCTGCCTCTGGTCTGGAACTCACTTCTTTCTCAAATCTGCCAAACTAGTATACTTTCCCCCTTCAAAGCCCTACTGAAAGCTCACCTCCTCCAGAAGAACTTCCCAGGCTAAGCCCCCCTTTTCCTCTGCTCCCCATCCCCTCCCCATCACCCCTACTCGCTCTCTCTGCTCCTTCCTCCCGCCCCATTGCACTTGTGTGTGTGTATATATATGTACACACATATTTATAATTCTATTTTGTATTAATGATGTGTATATATCTATAATTCTATTTATTTGTATTAATGCTATTGATGCCTACTTACTTGTTTTGTCTTCCCACTTCTAGACTGTAATCCCATTGTGGGCAGGGATTATCTCTGTTGCTGAATTGTACTTTCCAAGCACTTAGTACAATGCTCTGCACACAGTAAGTGCTCAATAAATACTACTGAATGAATGAGCTAGCCACCTCACCACGAGTGTGTAACACATAAGTGGTTGCCTTCTGAGTGGGAAGTACATGTGGGTAAGAGCTAGCCACCTCACCATGTGTGGGTAATGCATAAGTGGATTCCTCCCAAGTGGGAAGTGCCTGTGGGTGGGAGCTACCCGATTCACCACATGCTAACAAACCATAAGTGAATTCCTGGGTATTATTGCCACATGTAAGCAACACATAATAATAATAATAATAATAATAATAATAATAATATTTGTTAAGCACTTACTATGTGCAAAGCACTGTTTTAAGCGCTGGGGGGATACAAGGTGATCAGGTTGTCCCACGTGGGGCTCACAGTCTTAATCCCCATATTACAGATGAGGTAACTGAGGCACAGAGAAGTTAAGTGGCTTGCCCAAGGTTACACAGCTGACAAGTGGCAGAGCCAGGATTTGAACCCAAGCCCATGCTTTTTCCACTAAGCCATGCTGCTTCTCAAGTATAAGTATATAAGTAACATAAGCATATTCCTCCCATTAGGGAAGCTCTAACATCATTAAATAATCTATTCCTCCTGAAAGGGAAGTTCAATTTGTCCCATCTAAAATAATCAAATAATTCAATTTGCCTCGCGAAAAAAATTTTGTATAAAACTCAGCCTTTCTGTTCTAGTCTTTCTCGCCATGCCAATTCTGGAAAGAATCTGTCCCCAGGCAACAGGTGATACTCAGTTTTGTAGACTCTGAAAAATTGTGTCCTACAACAGAAGACATCTCAACGTTTTTGAGCAGTGTCATTAGCACCACCTCCAAGCCATAGTGAAAACAAAATGGCAGACAAGATATTTATTTGCACATATTTATTACTATTCATTTTATTTGTACATATTTACTATATTTTATTAATGATGTGTATATAGCTATAATTATATTTATTCTGACGGTTTTGACACCTGTCTGCATGTTTTGTTTTGTTGTCTGTCTCCCCCTTCTAAACTGTGAGCCCGTTGTTGGGTAGGGACCGTCTCTATATGTTGCCAACTTGTACTTCCCAAGCGCTTAGTACAGTGCTCAGCACACAGTAAGTGCTCAATAAATACGATTGAATGAATGAATGAATATCAACAATGAAGTCCTGGGAATTGTCACCAGCAGCTCTGACGCTCAAAGAACCAGTTCACTGCTATTGAGGCAGCTCTTAACAAAATAGTTTCACTATGCAGATGTGAAAGAAAAATGGAACCCAACACGTTTCTTAAGTAGTTGGTGTTATGGTGACCCAAAAGGGGCATAATCATGAACTGTCTTGAAGGATGACGTAGCAGCTAACTTGGGAATCAATCATTCAGACAGATCCACCTTGTAGCAGCTCCAGAAAGGGTAGCTCATCTTGGATATATTATCTTTGACTCAGGCTTTAGAAACTTCAGGGAACTAAGAGGTAGTTTCCAGGCCCTTAAAGCAGCACAGCAAGGAACCATATTTTCATGATCGGAATGTTGAATTAATTTTCAGTTTTGCGTCAGTCTTTTCATAACACCCACACATGCATAGGACCTCACCATTGGTAACATTATCCCTTACACACACACACACACACACACACACACACACACACACACACACACACACACACACACTCTCACCCCTTCTTTATCTCTGTCTCAATATATACAGATCTCTCAAAGTAACAGATTTCTCAAATTTTCTGGAATATTTAATTTGATGTGTGTGATGCAAGACTAGACTTCTTAGAATTACCATTTCTGATGGATTTCCTGAACTAATAGTGCCAAGCTAATTTCTCATATGCTACTTTATTTCAAGGTTTTAAGCATCATTACAATAGGGTGTAGTTGTAAATTTTATGTACTCTGGCAACAATAATTATGGTACTTGTTAAGTGCTTACTGTGTGCCAATAACTGTTCTAAGCGATGGGGTAGATACAAGTTGGTCAGTTTGGACACTGTCCATGTCCCATGTGGCGCTTATACTCTCAATTCCCATTTTACAGATGAGTTAACTGAGGCATAGAGAAGTTAAGTGACTTACCCAAGCTTACACAGCAGATGCGGTGGAGCTAAGATTAGAACCCAGGTCCTTCTGATTCCCAGGCCTGTGCTCTATCCACTAAGCATGCTGCTCCTAGTGATATTTTCTTTACTTGTGCCAAAGCAATTTTAAACTCAAATCTCATTCTTAAAAACCACAAAATGCCAACATAGCAAAGTAAACATCTGCAATCATATAGCAAACTACAGCCATGGAAGTGCATGGGCAGTGATATAAATTTTTCATAAGGGTTGTGCGAAAGGAGGTGACATGTCACTTGGATCAAAGATGCTGGTAAATTGAACTTAACTCAGAAGAGAAGGTATGAGTTTAATCAACATATTAGCATTAAGCAGGATCCTCTGACAAGAGTGCAAGATTATTTGCATGGAAATTTTGACTCCATATCATTAGTATATGCAAATGTACACTTCCATGTTCCTCTTAGATGATAGATCCTATGCACGTATGAAGTGGAACATCAGATTGGTAGAAGGAATAGATGCTGTAGTTGAAGCTTTTGTAGTAACTCCAGGGAGGAGTCCCTGAGTAATTTATCTATCCTCAGGGAGACACAGGTGGCTATCTCTTTGCCAGGAGCACCTTGGCAGTTATAAACAAATCCCTGTAGTTAATTCAAACTAAATATAATAATGTCAATAACAATAGTATTTGTTGAACACTTATTATCGGCCAATCTCTGTACTAGGCACGGGCGTAGACACAAGGTATTCAGGTTGGGCACAGTCTCTGCTCCACATGGGGCTAACATTCTAATGGACAGGAAGAAAGGCACTTAGTTCCCAATTTTCAGGTTTGGATACTGATGCCCAGAGAGGCGAAGTGATTTCCCAGAGGTCACACAGCAGTTACGTGGCAGATCCAGAATTAAAACGTAGCTCCCCTACCTCTTAATCCCATGTTCTTTCCAGCAGACCACACTGCCTTCCCAATAATTATATTTCTGGGATAAAGTTTTAATAACTAAATCTTCGCTACTGTAATTTTTGAGAAGATGCATATCTCTAACCATTTCCTAATATCTGCACTGTTTCTAATAACCGGATTTTTAAAAAATGAACATTATTTGGGAGATAAGATGATTGAAAAAGAATGAGCAATTACAAAAAAAAGTTGAAATAGACTCCAGAAAAATGTAGTGATATTTTTATAGCAGTTCTCAAATGCTAACTTGCATGCAACTGTATAATTACCTGCTAAAAGTGCATAGGTATAATTCACATATAGCAGAAAAGCAATACTATGTGATACCATAAGCTAAAGCTAGGAGGTTAAACTAGCTTGAGTTCTTTGGCTGCTGACACTACTACCAATTCTCCCCTCCAAAATAACAGTGGGTTTTTTACACCTTCATTATTCATATTTCTACTCCAAAAATATTCATTTCATTTAAGCTGCTTCTGGGAAATGATTGTTTTGCTTCTCATAATATGGTAAAGATCAAATGTGAATTCATTGTTATAGTCAGACTGGGAAACTCAGCTCATGCTGAGCTGAAATATCAGTAGCAAAGCGATTCTAGATTTCAGTAGCCCAGGTGTGACTTTCTGGACAGTGAATGCATGTAGGACTTGTGAATCAGTGGGCTTATTTCTTAGGGTAATTATTGATTGAATCTGGTGAAGCCAAACCTTGTATACAGGGAAGCAGTACTCCCAGGTTCTAGTCCCAGTTCATTCATTCAATTGCATTTATTAAGCACTTACTGTGTGCAGAGCATTGTACTAAGCACTTGGGAAAGTATACTAAAGCAATAAACAGTGACAATCCCTGCCCACAGTGAGCTCACAGTCTAGAGGTGGGGAGACAGACATCAATAAAATAAATAAAATTAGAGATATACACATAAGTGCTGTGGAGCTGCGAGTCGGGTGGGGGAGGAGAGCAAAGGGAGCAAGTCAGGGTGACACAGAAGGGAGATGAGGAAAAGTGAGGCAGTCTGGGAAGGCCATTTTGAGGACATGTGCCTTCAGTAAGACTTCGAATTGCGGGGAAGAGTAGTTGTCTGGTGGATTTGAGGAGGGAGGACATTCAAGGCCAGAGGCCGGACATGGGCCAAGGGTCAGTGGTGAGACAGGCAAGTTTGAGGCACATTGAGAAGGTTAGCACTAGAGGAGCAAAATATGCAGACTGGGTTGTAGAAGGAGAGAAGCGAGGTGAGGTAGGAGAGAGCAAGGTGATTGGAGTATTTTAAAACCAATGGTGAGGGGTTGCGCCACATGTCTACTGTGTGATCTTAGACAAGCTCAACCTCTCTGGGCCTCAGTTTCCTTGTGTAAAATGAGCGTAAAGTATTTGTGCTCTCCTCTAAGGCAATAAGCTTCCTGATGGAGAGAGAATGTGTCTGAACCGGTTCTATTTTATCTAGCACAGCACTTGACATATGCTAAGCACTTAATAGATACCATCCATATTATTAAGATCAACAGACTAAAAACCAGTTATGGCTAAGACCTACAATAATAATAATCAATTAATGGAAATTGAGTGTTTACCATGTGCAGACCACTGTACAAAACACTTGGGAAAGTACAACAGAGTTGGTCAACAGGTTTCCTGCCACAGAGAGCTTTCAGTCTAGAGGATGAGACCAATGTTGAAATAACTTATGGATATGTACATAAGTGCTGTGGGGCTAAGAGTGGGGTGAATATCAAATGTTCAAAGGGTACAGATCTGGATGCACAGGTAACACAGAAGGGTGAGGGAGTAGGGGAAATGAGGTCTTATTTAGGAAAGGCCTCTTGGAGATGTGCTTTTAATAAGGCTTAGAATAATAAAAATAATGATAATAATAATAATTGTGGGATTTATTAAGTGCTTACTATGAGCCAGGCCCTGTACTAAGCACTGGGGTGGATACAAGCAAATCAGGTTGGAAACAGTTTCTGCCCCACATGCGATTCACAAATACCCATTTTACAGATGAGGTAATTGAGGCCCAGAGATGTGAAGTGACTTGCCCACCATCACACAACAGACAAGTGACAGAGCTGGAATTAGAAACCATGACTATCAGGCCAGGGTCCTATCCACTACAAGAAGGTGGGGAGAGTGGCGGTCTTCATATATGAAGGGGGAGGGAGATCCAGGCCAGAGATGTGATGCTATTTGGTAATCCCTTACTATCGGCCAAAACACTATACTAAGTGTTGGGGTAGAAATAGGATAATCAAATTAGACACTGTTCCCCTCCCACTTGGCGCTCACTGCCTAAGGTGGGAAGGAAAACAGGCATTTAATCCCCATTTTACAGATATGGAAACTGAGGCACAGAGAAATTAAGTGACTTGCTGAAGGCTACGCAGGTAGGCAAGTGGTGAAACTAGGTCTCCTGACTCCAAGAGCCGTGTTCTATCCACCAGGATGATGAACAGGTGTTCCAGGTACATCATCATCATCAATCATATTTATTGAGTGCTTACTGTGTGCAGAGCACTGTACTAAGCGCTTGGGAAGTACAAGTTGGCAACATATAGAGACAGTCCCTACCCAACAGTGGGCTCACAGTCTAAAAGGGGGAGACAGAGAACAAAACCAAACATACTAACAAAATAAAATAAATAGAATAGATACGTACAAGTAAAATAAATAGAGTAACAAATATGTACAAACATATATACATATATACAGGTGCAGTGGGGAAGGGAAGGAGGTAAGATGGGGGGAATGGAGAGGGGGACGAGGGGGAGAGGAAGGAAGGGGCTCAGTCTGGAAAGGCCTCCTGGAATAGGTGAGCTCGTAGTAGGGCCTTGAAGGGAGGAAGAGAGCTAGCTTGGCGGATGGACAGAGGAAGGGCATTCCAGGCCCGGGGGATGACGTGGGCCGGGGGTCGATGGCGGGACAGGCGAGAACGAGGTACGGTGAGGAGATTAGCGGCAGAGGAACGGAGGGTGCGGGCTGGGCTGTAGAAGGAGAGAAGGGAGGTGAGGTAGGAGGGGGCAAGGTGATGGAGAGCCTTGAAGCCAAGAGTGAAGAGTTTCTGCCTGATGCGCAGATTGATTGGTAGCCACTGGAGATTTTTGAGCTACAGAAAGGGAAGGGCCTTATGAACAAGTAGAGAGGACTGCAAGCAGGAGGCAGCCATGACAAGTGTTAAGGGTGGAACCAATCTCTCCCTGTCCAGGATCTGCATGAACAGAGCACCACTGCCAAAAAACTGGAGCGGCAGCACACTGAAACCCACAGCCTCAGTGCAATGTGAGGTGCTAAGAACACCACTCAGCTATTCACCAGAGCATACATGGCAAGAGAAGAAGAGTGATATATTGTTTCAGCCACCTTTAGAGATTAATGATTCAGGAAGATTTCTTTCATAAATACAAAGTACTATTTAGGGGTACATGGCAATGGTGCAAATTGGCTAAAGTATGTGTAATTGGATTAAGAGTGGGATCACCCTCCTCCCAGTTAAAGGGATTGATTTATAAACCACTGATGAGCTGCGTACTCTGACTGGTTCCTGCAGATAGAATTCTATTGATTGGAACATTGGCAAGTCACACAAAATGTTTCTCTCCCTTTGCTACTTGCCATTACAGCTGGTGGGAAGAAATTTTAGGCCAACAGTTTTTATTTCTTATAGCGTACCCCGTATAGGGAAGCAGTGTGGATCAGTGGCAAGAGCCTGGGCTTGGGAGTCAGAGGCTGTGGGTTCTAATCCTGGCTCCGCCACTGGTCAGCTGTGTGACTTTGGGCAAGTCACAACTTTTCTGTGCCTCAGTTCCCTCATCTGGAAAATGGGGGTGAAGACTGTAAGCCCCACATGGGACAACTTGATCACCTTGTATCTACCCAGTGCTTGGAACAGTGCTTGGCACATGGTAAGCGCTCAACAAATACCATCATTATTATTATTATGCTGCATCCTGCCTCCTGCAAAAAGGTTGTCCCCACAACCCCCAATCCTCCCACAAGCCTCACAGTGCTGTATTCCATCTTGTTGGGTACTGTGTCTGCTGTCATAAACACTGGTCTTCACAGTCCTCACTTTTTATGGTATTTGTTAAGCGCTACGTGCCAGGCATTGTGCTAAGCCTGGAGTTACACAAGCTAATCAGGTTGGACACAGTCTCTGTCCCTGGAAGGGCTCACAATTTTAATCTCCACTTTACAGATGAAGTGACTAGCATGAGAAATGAAGTAACTTGCCCAAGGTCATACAGCAGGCACTTGGCAGAAATGGATTACAACCCAAGTCCTTCTGAATCCCAGGCCCGTGCTCTACCCAGTAAGCCACAATGTTTCTTATTCTTTTGGAGTATAGAAAGGAGGTGTTTGTGGGAGTGGGCAGGGAGAACAACACTGTGGGAGGGGGAGGACCTGGGAACACAGATGGTACCACCTCCTTCCCAGGCTCCACCCTCTTATTACTAGGTCTGGGCCTACGTAGTTTAAACTACTGCGGTGATTGAGAAGAAGAGATCAATCAACTTATCCAGTAATTTTGAATTACTTCACCTGAGAAACAGATTTAGTTAAAAATGCCACTAACCCTTCATGCAACCTCATAAAGTAGCTATTAATGCCTATTCCTCACAACTCAGTTATGGGTCCCTTTTTCTTTTCCTCACTCATTCCTTTGGGGAAACTCACCTAGTCTCCTTGTTTCCACTACCATCTCTTAGCAGATGATTTTCAAATCTATCTCGCTATTCCCATCCTCTCACTCTTTCTGCCTTTTCAATCAATCGGTACTTACCGAGCCTTACTGTGCAGACCATTGTACTAAGCAACTGGGGGAGCACAATACAACAGATTTGGTAGGCACATTCCATGCCCACTGATTGCCTCTTGCTGTCAGGATATTTCCACATGGATATCTTACCAGCACCTCAAACATGATAGCTATAAACTATACTTCTCCTCTAGCTAACAGTTCTATTAATACCATCTCCAGTCTCCCTGTCTCTGAAGCCTTAAATCTTGGCACTAATCTTGACTCTCTTCTCTTGACACTTTAATTCCTGTTGGTTTTTCCTCTGCAACATTTCCTACATCTGTTCCTTCCCCTTGATGGAAATGTCCAGCATTCTAGTTCATGGGCTTGTCATATCTTGAAAGCTTAACTAACAATCTCCTCATTGGTTTTCCCAATCGAGTCTCTTCCCTCATTCAGCCCATACTTTAGTTTGCTTCCTGTACTACTTTCTAAAATGATGTGCTGCTCTTATTTTCACACTTCACAAAATTCTTCTATGATTACCCAGATCTTTTTGCAGGAACTCCTGATCATTTTCTTTGACTCTAAAACAGATGTCTCCATTTCTTTAAGGTTCTTGTTTCTCCCATCTCCAACACTTTGTTCACCCTCTTTGTAACTGCTGTGTCACGGCACTCCCTATTTTCAAAGCTTTTCTGTATTCTCACTGCTTCCATGAGACCTTCCTTAATCAAATTTTATTCACCCAAAGATCTATCCTTGTCAGTGACTACCTCAGAATTCCTAACCAATTTACATATTTATTCACTTACATCCACCCATAGCAATCAATAGCATTTATTAATTGTCTATTGTGTAGAGCCCAGTTTTTAGTAATTGGTAGAATATGACAGAATCAATATAATGATTATAATAAATATTATGGTATTTGTTAAGTGCTATGTGCCCAGTACTGTTCTAAGTGCTATGGTAGATACACAATAATCAGGTGGGACACAGTCAGTCCCTATCATATTCATTTATTCAATTGTATTTATTGAGCACTTACTGTGCACAGAGCACTGTACTAAGTGCTTGGAAAGTACAATTCATAAATAAGGTTCACAATCAAAGTAATGGATATTGTTTCTATTTACATCCATTGCTACTACTAGTAGTACTAGTAGTTATAATGAAGTTCTTACTGGGCACAGAACACTGTACTAAGCACTAGGAAAGAATATACAGGTGAAAATTACATGTGGTTCTGTCCCTTACTGTGTGCAGAACACTACTGAGCATGAGGAAAGAGTGTACAGGTGGGAATTAGACTTGGTTCTATCCCTTGAGAGGCTCGCCATCTAAAAATGTGAATAGGAAGGGGAGACTGGCAACAGATACCTAAGGACAGGGGGAAAAAAAGACATTAAGACAACATAAAGACTAAAACAAAGCTCAGTAAAGTACTTCGGCTAGAGGAGCAGAGCTCCTCGCAGTGACTACTATAGCAGCAGCATCACAACTTCCCTGGGGCTTTGTGGAGAAGGTGCCAAGCTGAAGCTGTTTTTTTCTGTCCCACCGTGGAAGACAGGTTGGGATGAAAGTTCTTCAGTGATGTGGATCCGGTGTAGGACCCAGAGTAGCATTGTGTAGTCAGGTAGAGGGAGGATGCAGAATTTCCAGAGTCGCAATGGGAAAGGATGGCAGGTACCTCAGGGGTCTTTGCAGCCATTTGGTGGAGAGGTCTATGGTGCAATCTTCAGTGGCTAAAGTCCACATGGAATGCCCACAGTACACAGATCATGCTGGGAGCAGGATCCAAAAGCTTCAATAATAATAATAATAATGTTGGTATTTGTTAAGTGCTTACTATATGCCAACACTATTCTAAGCACTGGGGTAGATACAAGGTAATCAGGTTGTCCCACGTGGGGCTCACAGTCTTCATCCCCATTTTACAGATGAAGGAACTGAGGCCCAGAGAAGTTAAGTGACTTGCCCAAGGTCACAAAGCTGACAAGTGGCAGAGCCGGGATTAGAACCCATGACCTCTGGCTCCCCAGCCCATGGTCTTTCCCTTGAGCCTCGCTGCTTCAGTGAAAAGGTGGCCGGCACTGGAGAACATTGGTGGAGTTGTTTAAGCACCAACTTATCTAAAATATCCATTCGTCCTCTCTCTTTTCCCACTTGATGTTATTTTGTGTCTATCTCTTCCTCTAGGCTGTAGACTCCTTGAAGGCAAAAATTGTATTTTCTATTTTTGTTGTACTCTCAAGTGCTTAGTACCGTGTCATGTAAACAATAAATTCTCAATCGATTTAATACACCATGTTTAGTGACAAGGAGTAGAGATGTACCAAGCAAGCATTTAATGAGAGAACAAGAGGGTCAGTGAATGAATTTCTCATGGTTGATTTTCACCAAACAAGTGCTATTTTCTCATTCTGTTTTCAAAAAGGACAGAAATGATTTGTTTCCTGCAAAGTGGACTTTGCCCAGGAAGGGTTAATGTTAAAAATTCTGTGATTTCAAGGAAACAGAAAAATACCTGTTTTTCTTTTATAGATATTCATTCAATCATATTTATTGTGTGCTTACTGTGTGCAGAGCACTGTACTAAGCGCTTGGGAAGTACAGGTTGGCAACATAATAATAATGATAGCATTTATTAAGTGCTTACTATGTGCAAAGCACTGTTCTAAGTTCTGGGGA
Source organism: Tachyglossus aculeatus (assembly GCF_015852505.1). Taxonomy (NCBI): domain Eukaryota; kingdom Metazoa; phylum Chordata; class Mammalia; order Monotremata; family Tachyglossidae; genus Tachyglossus; species Tachyglossus aculeatus. The sequence continues at coordinate 113,814,752 of NC_052067.1, forward strand.
GGTTACACGATGATCAGGTTGTCCCACGGGGGGCTCACAGTCTTAATCCCCATTTTACAGATGAGGTAACTGAGGCACAGAGAAGTTAAGTGACTTACCCAAAGTCACACAGCTGGCAATTGACGGAGCCAGGATTTGAACCCATGACCTCTGACTCCAAAGCCCGTGCTCTTTCCACTGAGCCACGCTGCTTCTCTATATAAAGATGGCTCCTACCCAGCAATGGGCTCACAGTCTAGAAGAGGGAGACAGACAACAAAACAAAACATGTAGACAGGTGATATATATCTGAATCCTGGAAGAGAAACACATACTCACTAGAGCAAGGAAACACCATGAAGAGTAGACACCTTAAAATTAGTATTTCTTTACATAAATGAGATGGAAAGCAACATGTCCCACTGGTTACGACCTAGTCTAGTATTAAGGTTGCATCCTGCCAATAAATACAGTGCATGGAAACAGCATGGCCCTTGGAATCAGAGGACCTGGGTTCTAATTCCAGCTCTGCCACTTATTTGCTGTGTGACCTTGGGCAAGTCACTTAACTTCTCTGTGCCTCAGTAACCTCATCTGTAAAATGGAAAATAAGATGTGAGCCCTATGTGGGACATGGATTGTGACCGACCTGATTATATTTCCCCCAGTGCTTAGTACAGTTCCTGGCACATAGTAAGGACTTAAATATCTTTAAAATGAAAAAAAATATTTTTGTTTCAGAGATGCAGTCACAGGTAGGCAGGCCTAAGAAAGCTGGTAATCTTACCACCATGTCCACTCTGCAGATGAACTATAGATAAAAACTAGTGAACAGTACCTAGGCAAAAACAGTGATAATCCAAATACAAGAGAAGCAGCATGGCCTAATGGAATGAGCATGTGCCTGGGAGTCAGAAGGACCTGGGTTCGAATCCCACCTTCACCATTAATCTGCTATGTGGCCTTGGATGAGTTACTTCACTTCTCTGTGCCTCAGTTCCCTCATCTGTAAAATGGAGATGAAGGCTGTGAACTCCTTGTGGGACAGGGACTGTGTCCAACCTGATTTGCTTGTATCCACCCCAGCTTTTAGCTGGCACATAGTAAGCATTTAACAAATACCGTAATTACTGAATGGCAAACCAGAAGTGCTCATTCATTCATTCCATCGTATTTACTGAGTGCTTAATTCATTCATTCATTCAATCGTATTTATTGAGTGCTTACTGTGTGCAGAGCACTGTACTAAGCGCTTGGGAAGTACAAGTTGGCAACATATAGAGACCATCCCTACCCAACAGCGGGCTCACAGTCTAGAAGTGGGAGACAGACAACAAAACATGTAGATGGGTGTCAAAGTCATCAGAACAAATAGAATTAAAGTTATATGCACACCATTAACAAAATAAATAGAATAGTAAATATGTACAAGTAAAACAGAGTAATAAATCTGCACAAATATATATACAAGTGCTGTGGGCAGGGGAAGGAGGTAGGGTAGGGGGTGATGGGGAAGAGGAGAGGCAAAAGGGGGCTCAGTCTGGGACGGCCTCTTGGATGGAGGAGGTGAGCTTTCAGTAGGGCTTTGAAGGGAGGTAGAGAGCTAGCTTGGTGGAAGTGTTGTTATTCATATGTATAGATTTCTGACTTCAAGGAACTCAATTCTTTTCTTCTACAAGCCAATTCTCATACTTCACTCGGCTCAAACGAGCACACTCACTGTGCCTTGCTCATCTCTATCTCCAATAACCCTTACTAATGTCCTCCCACTCATTTCATATCCAACTGATCACTGCTCTCTGCTCCCTTGAAATCCTTCTAGAAGAATCACATATCCCTAGAAGGCCTTTCCTAATTAATTTATCTTTCCACTCTATTCCCCCCCACCCCACAGATACTGCATCTCTGGCACTTCCACATCACCTAACTATTTGTACACTCACCCCACACTCATCCCTACAAAGCTCTGTGGCTTCTCCTAGATAAAATTTATTTTAGTGTCTGCCTCCCCTGCTAGATTGTAAGCCTTTTGAGAATAAGACCTCTGCCCTCTCCTCTGCCAGACAAAACTATTTCTCCTCCCTTATTGACACCCATGCCCATCATCCCCGTCAGCTCTTCTGTACATTTAACTCCCTTCTCAGGCCCCCTGTTCCTCCCTCTCCTCCTTCCCTCACCCCCAACGATCTGGCCTCCTACTTCATTAGTAAAATTAACTCCATCAGGTCTGAGTTCCCTAAAGTCACTCCTCCCCTTCTCCAACCCCCCTGCTCTCAACCCTCTCCGCTACTCTCCCATCCTTCCCAGCAGTATCCTCAGATGAGATCTCCTCCCTCCTCTCAAGTGCTACTCCAGCCACCTGTGCTTCTGACCCCATTCCCTCTCATCTTATGAAATCTTTCGCCCCTTCCCTCCTCAACTTCTATCTTCAACTGCTCACTCTCCACTGGTTCCTTTCCCTCTGCCTTCAAACATGCCCACATCTCCCCATCCTAAAAAAAAAAACCCTCTCTTGACCCCACCTCCCCTTCTAGTTATCACTCTATCTCCCTCCTATCATTCCTTTCCAAACACCTTGAATGAGTCATCTACACCCATTGCCTCGAATTCCTCAACGCCAACTCTCTCCTCAACCCCCTCCAATCTGGCTTCTATCCCCTACATTCAATGGAATCTGCTCTCTCAAAGGTCACCAATGACCTGCTGCTTGCCGGATCCACTGGCTCCTACTCTATCCTAATCCTCCTCGACCTCTCAGCTGCCTTTGACACTGTGGACCACCCCCTTCTCCTCAACAAGCCATCCAACCTTGGCCTCACAGACTCTGCCCTCTTCTGGTTCTTCTCTTATCTCTCCAGCTGTTCATTCTCAGTCTCCTTTGGGGGCTACTCCTCTCCCTCTCATTCCCTTACTGTAGGGGTTCCTCAAGGGTCAGTTCTTGGTCCCCTTCTGTTCTCTATCTACACTCACTCCCTTGGTGAACTCATTTGCTCCCACGGCTTCAATTATCATCTCTACGCTGATGACACCCAAATCTACATCTCTGCCCCTGCTCTCTCTCCCTCCCATCATGCTTGGGTCTCCTCCTGTCTTCAGGACATCTCCATCTGAATGTCTGCCCACCCTCTAAAACTCAATATTTCCAAGACTGAACTCCTTAACTTCCCTCACAAACCCTGCCCTCTTCCTGACTTTCCCATCACTGTAGACGGCACTACCATCCTTCCCATCTCACAAGCCCGCAACCTTGGTGTTATTCTCGACTCTGCTCTCTCGTTCACCCCTCACATCCAATCTGTCACCAAAACCTGCCAGTGTCACCTCAGCAGCATTGCCAAGATCCACCCTTTCCTCTCCATCCAAACCGCTACCCTGCTGGTTCAATCTCTCATCCTATCCCGACTGGATTACTGCATCACCCTCCTCTCTGATCTCCCATCCTCCTGTCTCTCCCCACTTCAGTCTATACTTCACACTGCTGCCCGGATCATCTTTGAGCAGAAATGCTCTGGGCATGTTACTCCCCTCCTCAAAAATCTCCAGTGGCTACTAGTCAACCTACACATCAGGCAAAAACTCCTCAATCTTGGCTTCAGGGCTCTCCATCACCTTGCCCCCTCCTACCTCACTTCCCTTGTCTCCTTCTACAGCCCAGCCCACACCCTCCAGTCCTCTGCCGCTAACCTCCTCAGTGTGCCTTGTTCTCCCCGTCCTGCCATCTACCCCTGGCCCACATCCTCCCCCTGGCCTGGAATGCCCTCCCTCTAAACATCCGCCAAGCTAGCTCTCTTCCTCCCTTCAAAGCCCTACTGAGAGCTCGCCTCCTTCAGGTGGCCTTCCCAGACTGAGCCTCCTTTTTCCTCTCCCCCGCCCTATCTCCTTCCCCTCCCCACAGCACCTGTATATATGTTTGTACAGATTTATTACTCTATTTCACTTGTACATATTTACTATTCTATTTATTTTGTCAATGATATGTATCTAGCGTTACCTCTATTTATTCTGATGACTTGACACCTGACCACATGTTTTGTTTTGTTGTCTGTCTCCCCCTTCTAGACTGTGATCCCGTTGTTGGGTAGGGACCGCCTCTATATGTTGCCAACTTGTACTTCCCAAGTGCTTAGTACAGTGCTCTGCACACAGTAAGCACTCAATATTATTGAATGAAATGAATAAGACCTGTGTCTAGTTATACTGTTGTACTCTCTCAATCACTTAGTGCAGTGCTCTGCACCAAGGAACTCCTCAATAAATGATTGACATTGACTCTGTTCAAAACATCAGAAATCATGCAAGAGCTACCCAATTCCAGAAAAGAAAATTTTTCAAAAATCATTGGTGATTTCCCTCTTAAATGGGTAATAATTGATGAAAACACTAACTTCATTAAATGAAATCAGTTACCTTCACAGATCTTTGCCTGGTTCAAATATTGCAATTCCCTATATATAGACAAAGACAAATTAAATAGAATCACTGTAACTAAGTGAAGATATATTTGTGAAAAGACAGAGTGGGAAGTAGTTATCCTAATGAAACTCACATTCTACTTTGACTCTACAGAATTTGGTGAGATGGTGTGGTAGAAAAGTAGCACAGAATTATATAAAATGTAAAGACATAGTGCATTCATTTATGGCCTTCCAGAGTGCCACCTGATTAACCCTAATTGTTTCTGATGGGCTTGAATCCTTATTATTATTAATAACAACAGGGGGTGGGGTGCTCTATTTACATTTGATCAAACTAAAGGGAAGGGGCTTTCTTCTGGATTCTAAATTGATGTCTCATATTTGGGGAGGAGTTGCTGAAGTACTTAAAAGACAGAGAGAGAATCAATCAGAGGGCTAGGAAGAATATTCTAATTAGAACTCTTGCCAGAAATGATTAAAAGCTGTTCTGCAGAGAAGAGGGACAGATTAGAGGCGAGGCTCAGGATTGAACGATCATAGAAATAAAACGATGCAGCATTTTAATCGAGGAAAAAGAAGGACCTATAATAATGGTTCAATAATTTGTTAATGGAACAAAAGCACACAGTTCCACATTTATTCCCAAATGAAGGAGGATTTGGCACCAGTTTATTATTGTTCAGTAGGTAACAGGAGAGTTAGAAGTAAGGGCTTGAATCCAACTTCCAAAAATCAATCCCATGGAACCTGGTAACAAAGGAGTAGATGGACTTTGTATGTAATATGTGCCTCTGCCTGGTACACATCTTTGTAGAGTCAGGAAAGGGAATGACAGGATCGTTAGCATAATCTATTTCCCAAATTTTATTAACTGTGGTTCGCAGCAAAGCTTCAAACCAACCTCATCTGATCACAGTAAGTTAAATTCACTACAGTAAGTATCTTAGTCATGTAGAATGATACTGCGTAGTATTTAGCCTGGCATCTAATATTTTTAATAATTTCTTAGCATTAAGGAAAACTTGAAACTCTTCAGGAGAGAAATGGATTCCCCTGTGCATTACCTCCTACCTCTGTTACACATGGAATCCCTTAAAAAAGAAATTAAATTCCAGGTAAAAGTCACCATAGCTATTATTATGTGCACCATGGCTGCTGCAGCCAATTGTGCTTTGGTGTCCTCAGTCATGCCTGTTTAAATTAATTGGATATTAAAGGCAGTTATATAGCAGGAATATGAAATGGCCAGTTGTGATGGGTCTAACCCCCATACTTGGGCAGGGACAAGGCTCAAGTGAACACTATTCCCTTCCCACTTCACCTGGAAGCAGGCTCCCCTACTTCCCCACACTCTAGGGGGTTTGTAAACTTCCCACAGACCTGAAAAGCAAATGGGAAGGGGGTGGGAGTTGGCATCTCAGGTAGAGCCAGAGCCCCTTAGGATGCTTTGCCCTGACTAGTACAGACTTCTGCCCTTTCCCTAGAACAGATTGTTACAAACCATTTATCTAGTGTTTCCAGAGAGGTAGAGGAGACAGAAACAAGTTGAGACAGATAGTAGCCCCTGAATGAGGGTGTGGGTGATACGAGTCATGTTAGCCAGGAACCCTTGGTTAGTATGGCCTCCCAGGCTGAAATGACCTTCCAGCCATCATAGCTTTGATGTGGTAATAACAAAAATAATAACAACAGCATTTGTTAAGCACTGTACTAAATGCTGGGGTAGATACAATATATTCAGGTTAACACAGTCCCTGTGCTGATTGAATGAATGACTTTACAGTCTAAATGGAAAGAAGAATTTAAAGCCCACTTTATAGATGTGGAAGTTGACACAGAAAGAAACTAAGTAACTTACTCAAGGACATATATCAGTCAAGTGGAAGAGCTGGAATTAGAACACAGGTCCCCTGACTCAGAACTTGTGCTTTTTATACCAGATTGCACTGGTATAAATGTGTCCTAGAAACATGGGATAAGACGACTAGGTTTGGGTTGGACAGCCAAGAGACAAGGCCACACTCCCTGCAAAGATTCAGATTGCCACTGGACTCTGGGGGCCAGCCACAGGAGCCCTTCCCTTATCAGAAACCTTCCTGAACACCTTCTCCTGCTTCTGTAATGCTGTTAGGGTGGGAAAAGGAACATAAAGAAAAGGAAGTTCTCCACAGAAAGATAGGGCAGATGAGAGGTGCGATACTGTTTGTCTCATGCCCAAAAACTGGAAGCAAAGGTTTCAGACATCCCTCAAGTAGTCCAATCAGAAAAGGGTGGAGAAATGATTATTCTGGCTTTACTAGTGAGGTACATATCACTGTAGAAAAGTGAACAAATAAGTGACAGTGTGAAAACTTTTAGGAAGTTGCTAGCTTTAAGATCATTTAAATAAAAAAACAAGTTAGACATTCTTTTAAGAAATCATACAAGACCTCCTTCAAGGCTTTCTATTCCTTGATAATCCCCTCTAAATTCTCAATAAAAGATTATTCTACTGAATTCTCACTGATAAGAGCCTGATGCGCAAATATAGCAGAGTTAAGTTAGTTTAAAAATGCAGAGATGAGTTCTGATTCTTACTTTGGGATTAGTTATAATGTTCAAGGAGGAAAATATCTGAACCTAGGATGAAGTTGCTCTAATTTCTTGATATCATCCTAGGGGCCTTTTAATATATTATGTATACATTTTTCTACAACTGAAGAAAGGATCTGACCTCTAAAAGCCACATTTTCAATATATTCTATAACACAGCAGGAGAGAATGCAGATTGAAAAAGCAGTTCCAGCATCTTGCAATTTAAAATGCTTTTAAAGCCTGTCTCATGTATTTATCTTTTAACAAAGATGAATGAACAAGGCAACTCATATTCAGCACTGCCTGGTAAGGCAGCAATAATGGTAAATCAATGGTAGAATGATCAAAATTAACAACTGGATCAATGAACTGATCAATTGAACTGTTTTAGATATTAAAAAGTAATTATAAAACAAGTCTTTACTGGAAAAAAAATAAGATTTTTTTCTGATGCATAGTATCTTTAAAAAATACTGACCAATCCAATTCACAAATAAAATGAACAAATTTAGGGAATTTTTTGGAGTGCCAGTTAGCAGAAAATACATGTATTACCAAATTTAAATCACATGTTATTTCAAACATAGTTCATTCATTCATTCAATCGTATTTATTGAGCACTTACTGTGTGCAGAGGACTGTACTAAGCGCTTGGGAAGTACAAGTCAGCAACATGTAGAGATGGTCCCTACTCAATAATGGGCTCACAATCTAGAAGGGGGAGACAGACAACAAAACAACATGTAGACAGGTGTCATTGAAGACTAGTTCAACTAAGTAGAGAATCTATTTTAATAAAGCTATCAGATATTCATGTTTAGAGTTGACATAAATTAAAAAGCTCTAGAACTGTTAACCTTTTTTCTACTACGAACAATTCAATAATACAAAAAATTTAATTTAGCCACAATGAGGAATCCACTAATCAAATTCTTTCATAGACATAATAACTTCTACATTTTCTACAGTAAGGTAAATAGTTATCAGCCCTATTAAGCACCATGTGTAAAGTAAACCATTTCCCTGCAGCAGTGTTGAAGAAAAACTAGCTTGACACCCATTCATTTGGTACTAGAAATGCTATAATTCTGTTTTTTTTCCTTTTGCACATCATAAATCTTTTACTTACACATTGATATAATTGATGCCTGATTTCATTTTTAGAGAGTTACCAGTTCTTTTACAATGCATATTGTCACTATGCATTTGGGATAGGACACTAAGGAATATATTTCCAAAGATGTTTGTCTGGACAGAACATGATGTGATACTGGAAGAATAGGTGGTACAACATATTTAGTTAAGGTATAAATGTTTTCCTTAGTTCATAGTTTGTCAAGAAAATGTCCTTTGTGTTAAAGATGAGCTACCTTTACAGGACTCTGGGCACAGTACACCCTGTTACTCTCTGAGTTTTTCCAATAGATTTCATATTTAACTTTTTAGCACCAAGATTGCAATTACTATGCAGGTGATGTTTAGTGAAAGCTACTCAAGCAAATAATATTGATAAAAGAGCCAGAGGAAAGCTCATGATACTTTTGGCCATTTCTCAACACTTAGGACTAACACGAAATTTCATTCTGATACCCAGGGAGAGAAAAATGATGGAACTAAACTAGCCATAGATGCTCACATTCAACCAACTACTCAAGCTTCAATAACTATATCTAGGCCAACATGAATTTGCAAACCAACTATATAAAATACACCAAATCCAAAGTATGGATACTCACCTATTAGCATAAAGTTAGCCATCAGATCATCATGAGGAATGGAGGGGAAGAATTCCCTATCCTTTTGCCTGGCTTGGTGCTTCCACTAACCATAGTCCTCCATTCTTTGGAAACGGTAGTTCCCAAGCAGCAGGTGGGACCGATTTCCTACATTCTCTTCAGTTCCTTGATGGAAATTCTGCCTCCATTAGGGGCCTAAATAATTAATCAAACAGGTTCTGCCAACAAGCTTCACCTGATCCTGATCCTGTAGAAAGACAGGGTTTGTATCACTCAAACACAGGACCATTATCCTGTGGACCATTTCCTTCTTGGGTGACTTTCCTTGGAAAATAGGACATGGAAGGGAAAAAAAGCTTAACTTTGTCATTCTTAAGAGTCACATATTTTTCTTTGATCTCTGAAATAATTGAGAAATGAAGCCTTATCCACAATAAAAAGAAAGACCTGAGTGGAATTAGTTATATCCTCTGAGGAAGATGTTCTAATAATCCATGAACAAAACTAATCTGGCAATGGAATCAGTACCTAAGGCCTAAAACATTCAGATGTCTTGCATTAACTTCTCTGGTAAAGAAAAAGGACACTCATACTCATCACTGTATGGTTAACAAACTTTTTTTTTCATTATGCCCTGCCCAGTGAATCTATTATAACAAGTACAAGCTGTGACTAATCTTGTGGACAGCTGATGAAAGTAGTACTTATCTGTGAGTAAATTGTTTATCCATTTAGTGAATGGAGTAGGAAGATAGACTACCCTTCCCACCTAGAAAAGCAATTTGCCTCTCAGGAGACTAAATAGTATGCTCCTAGAGTAATTTTCTCTCCTGGCTCATCAGCATAGAAACTACACACAGTCAACTGATGCTCAAAAAAGGGCTCTGAGTATTTTTAAAAACATCTGATGGCTCTGAAATAAATTGATGGAACATTTGAGTAAAAGATGAAATTATTTCCTCAGAGTGCACCAAGAGTGTGTGGCAAATAGAATGAGTAACAAAGATTTTATCATGATTAATGGTATTGAATGTCTGTTACATATAAAACACTTAGGGTTTTATAGAAGGGGTAGAAGACATAGTCCCTGTACTTAGAGAATGCAACAGTATGTGCACATTAGAAGCTGATCACACACATATATAATTGTAAAGCATATGTGAGAATAGGGGGAAAAACAAATGCAAATGGATAAATATTTCAATTCATTGATTCACTGAGTCCCTACTGAAACAGGCATATTGCAGCAAGCATGTTGCTAGGCAGCAAGGTCACAGGCCTGGAAGAAGGACAAACTCCCCATCAGAATTGCTTGGCAAGCAATTCTAGGAGCTCCCAAAATCAGTTGGAAAATTCTGAGAAGGGGGTCATCCCTCTGCCATAGGGAAGAGAACTGTGTCCTCCCTGGTAATGGAGCTGAACACCTTGAGAAAGAAGAAAGTGAATTCAAGAAAGGAGTAGCTTTCTTTTGACTATGAGTTATCCTTTCTGCCTGCTTCCCTGAAACACAGCCAGAGGAGTGTGTCATGCCATAAACATTTGCCTCTCTACCTAACCAATGCCTGGTATGAAAAAGAAGTTATAGTAGATTAATTTGGTCCTTATATTAGTTACAGTTTTTTTTAGATCAAATCCCAACTGTTAATCATTCAATCATATTTACTGAGCACTTACTGAGTGCAGAGCATGTACTAAGGACTTGGGAGAATACAATACAACAATAAACAGACACATTCCCTGCCCACAACGAGCCTACAGTCTAGAGGGAGGAGATAGACATCAATACAAATAAATAAATTACAAGTATTAACAATCAATTAATTAATTAATTCAATCAATTGTATTTATTGAGTGCTTACTGTGTGCAGAGCACTGAATTAAGCACTTGAGAGAGTGCAGTACAACAATAAACAGTCACATTCCTTGCCCACAACAGACTTACAGCATAGAGTTGGGAAGACAGACCAATACAAACAAACAAAATTACAGATATGACATAAGTGCTGTGGGAGAGGGAGTGGGGAAGAGCAAAGGGAGCAAGTCAGGGTGACACAGAGGGAATGGGAGATAAGGAAAAGTGGAGCTTAGTCTGGGAAGGCTTTTTAGGTGAGATGTGCCTTCAATAAGACTTTGAAGGGGGTAAGAGTAATTGTCTGTCCAATTAGAGGAGGGAGAGCATTCCAGGCCAGAGGCAGGACATAGGCTAGGGGTCAGCAGCAGTGGAAGGCAATTTGCTACAAGTCAAAACTCACCTATGCTGGGAAGTGGCGGCATGGGAGAGAGTCGAGGGTGGAGACTCAAGTTTATTGTACAGAAGGAGGCAGTGGTAAACCATTTTAGCATTTTTATCAAGAAAACTCTATGGATACACTACTAGAATGATTGCAGATGAAGGTGGGACGTCTGGGAGAGATGTGTCCGTGGCGTCACTATGGGTCAGAGATGACAACATAAGACAAGACAAATACATTTTATATTTTAAAAAAGCATTAACATCTTTATTGTTATTGCTATCCAGCGTCCTATTAACCCCAGGCTCTACTCCTAATGTCCACCAAAATCATCAGCCTGCTTTTGCTAGAACCCAAGAAGCTTACATTTCTTAACTGACCTGAATCTGTAATTAGCTTTTTCAGTCAAAAGTAATTTAGCCAAATAAAATGTTATGTCTGTTGCCCAATGTTGTCCCTTATTCAGTGTGATTTGTTAGTCTCAAATGGGTGGCCCACTGACAAATGCTAGTCTTCTAGGAGGTATTGGCAAACTATGAATGACTACTAAAGCTATTTCAGGAACTCTATGTACAGAACTCATAATTCATCATTTACCCAACAACTCACTGAGGTAGGATTGAGCTAATCCTCCTCGACCTCTCAGCTGCCTTCGACACTGTGGACCACCCCCTTCTCCTCAACACACTATCCACCCTTGGCTTCACAGACTCTGTCCTCTCCTGGTTCTCCTCTTATCTCTCTGGCCGTTCATTCTCAGTCTCTTTCGCGGGCTCCTCCTCCCTCTCCCATCCCCTTACTGTAGGGGTTCTTCAAGGATCAGTTCTTGGTCCCCTTCTGTTCTTTATCTACACTCATTCCCTTGGTGAACTCATTCACTCCCATGGCATAAACTATTATCTCTATGCTGCTGACATCCAAATCTACATCTCTGCCCCTGCTCTCTCTCCCTCCCTTCAGGCTCGTGTCTCCTCCTGCCTTCAAGACATCTCCATCTGGATGTCTGCCCACCATATAAAACTCAGTATGTCCAAGACTGAACTCCTTATCTTCCCTCACAAACCCTGCCCTCTCCCTGACTTTCCCATTACTGTTGACGGTACTACCATCCTTCCCATTTCACAAGCCCACAACCTTGGTGTCATCCTCGACTCTGCTCTCTCATTCACCCCTCACATCCAATCCGTCACCAAAACCTGCCGGTCTCACCTCCGCAACGTCACCAAGATCCGGCCTTTCCTCTCCATACAAACTGCTACCCTGCTGGTTCAACCTCTCATCCTATCCCAACTGGATTACTGTATCAGCCTCCTCTCTGATCTCCCATCCCACTGTCTCTCTGCACTTCAATCTATACTTCACGCTGCTGCCCAGATCATTTTTATGCAGAAATGCTCTGGGCATGTTACTCCCCTCCTCAAAAATCTCCAGTGGCTACCAATCAACCTACACATCAGGCAAAAACTTCTCACTCTCGGCTTCAAGGCTGTCCATCACCTCGCCCCCTCCTACCTCACCTCCCTTCTCTCCTTCTACAGCCCAGCCCACACCCTCTGCTCCTCTGCCGCTAATCACTTCACCGTGCCTCGTTCTCACCTGTCCTGCCTTTGACCCCCGGCCCACATCATCCCCCTGGCCTGGAATGCCCTCCCTCCGCACATCTGCCAAGCTAGCTCTCTTCCTCCCTTCAAGGCCCTACTGAGAGATCACCTCCTCCAGGAGGCCTTCCCAGACTGAGCATTCCCAAAATGCCCTCCCTCCACACATCCACCAAGCTGGCTCTCTTCCTCCCTTCAAAGCCCTACTGAGAGCTCACCTCCTCCAGGAGGCCTTCCCAGACTGAGCCTCCTCCTTCCTCTCCCCCTCCTCCCCCTCACCATCCCCCCACCTTACCTCCTTCCCCTCCCCACAGCACTTGTATATATGTACATATGTTTGTACATATTTATCACTCTATTGATTTATTTTACTTGTACATATTTATTCTATTTATTTTATTTTGTTAATATGTTTTGTTTTGTTGTCTGTCTCCCCCTTCTAGACTGTGATCCCATTGTTGGGTAGGGACCATCTCTATATGTTGCCAACTTGTATTTCCCAAGCACTTAGTACAGTGCTCTGCACACAGTAAGCGCTCAATAAATATGATTGAATGAATGAATGAGTTAAAATTGGAAAGAAACTTTAAAAATAATAGAGTATATCAATTACAGAAAAAAATGACTAGAATAGTACTTCAGAATACAAAAGAGTTTCCTCACATGAAGTGAATTCACTTTTCCAGAGCATCAGAGTATATATATTTAATTACCTTCCATGGCACTAAATGGTACACTGGTTGTAGTTACATCACTTCATATCTGAAATAAAATTATTTTTAGAGAATAGTTTGTAAAAACCTGGATCACCTGGGTGTCAGGCTGCCATATCTCATCTGTGTTCTCCACTGTGGATTTAGGCTCTGCTGCTGGAAAAGTGGGAAAACAGAGAAGATTGAAGAAGAATCCAACATTTTAGGGGAGTGTTGTAAAACAACAGTGCTTACAGAATGATGATTTGAGAAATACCATCATGGGCAACTGTATGATCTCTGTTCAAGTCAGAAAAGGGGCAGGACACAAGGATGCAATGAGAGCAGTTAGCTGTCTGACCTCACAGAACAGGTATTCCCTAGCCTACTGCTAGAAACTCCTATTCCACCCCAAATTAGGCAGTCATTCCCTAGCCTTCTTAAACAGAAAAATCTAGGAACATGAGCATTAACAAGAAATGCCTTCCAAGGACATTCATTTTATAAGCAACAACTTGTCATTCCCCCAAATCCCATTTTCCACCCTCTGCTACCCTGGTGGTTTCATGGTAATCCTCAGAATCCAGCTGCTAATTGCATGGATGTGTAGTTCAATTAGGATTCAATCTGATGACTCTGACTGCAAGACTAATGTTCTTCATCCTTTCTTTGTTGAATGTGCCAAAGGACTTTTTATAAAATTCCAATTATCAAATTGCTACTGTTGGTAGCAAAAAAAATGCAAACATTATTAATGTCATGCAGGCCAAATCTTTTGAAATGGTCACAACCTACTATTTGCAAGGACACTTTCACAGATGTCAGAGGTCAGGTAGTTCTGGTAATATATGTCAGAATAGCATGAAATTCCCAACAGACAAACCCACTTTCACCTACGTGGCTGTGCCCTAGTTTCTGCCATTATTCCAAGTATGCCAAGAAGTCCTTGGCCCCCACAGGATTTCTACTTCTCACCATAGAAGGGGATGTTGCATTCAGAAAAAAAATCAAAGCCAGCTAACCACTCTTAAAAAGATGAATTAGATTGTGTCCTACCTGATTATCTTGTGTTCACTCAATCAATCAATGGTTCTTATTGACCGCTTACTGTGTGCAAAGTGCTTAGTACTACAGTTTTTATGGTTATCAGGTCTCCCTTTTCCCACACAATGATTGAAATCTCAAACGGAGAACAGGTAATATCTTCATTTTATAGATGATAAAACCAACACACATAATGTTTAGGTGACTTGTCCAAGTCATAAAACAGGCCAGTGGCAGATGTGACACTTTTCCCCCATTACTTGTAGCAAAAGGAGACAGGCATGCTTGTGAACGTTTATTGGTATGTCTTTTTTTGTGAGAGACTCTGTGTGTAAGAGTGTGCATGAGCATTTGGGATAGAGATTTGGATTTGGAGCAGCAGGGAGAAAAAGAGCATAGGAATCTTAGGAGAAATGAGGAGAGCTAACAGTCCAGAAAGCTGCCTCTAGACTGTAAGCTCATTGTGGGCAGGGAATATGTTTGTACTTTCCAAGCGCTTAGTACAGGGCTCTGCACACAGTAAGTGCTCAATAAATACGACTGAATGAATGAATGAAAGTAAAAATTGAGCTTCAGTCTTAGCAACTCATTCAGAGGAATTTATTATAATATCAGTGACTTGACTAGTGCCAATCACATTCTCTCATCCCTTCCTGACAGTCATGTTCCTACTGGGTTTTGGAATGCAGAACATTGCAAAGCACCTCTGTGGTCTTTGCCTGCACTAATCAACTTCAGGCAGTACAGGTCACAATATGGTTGCTTTTTGTATCAGAAGAAGGCAACACTGGTGGAGAAGTTTACCTCTGAGTGTGTGGGGCTGAAAAAGGCCAAGGTGGGCTCCACAATCTTGGCATATTGGGTACACAAAAAGTCTGTCCCTCATTGTGTGGTTCTATTTAATGTTTGTAGTACTTCATGCTGTTTTCAAGCAGGGACATTTGAACCAGGGCACTGGAACCCAGCTCACGATATGCAGAACTGAGAGTAGAATCTGAGTCTCATGACCCCCAGAGGAGTATTCTTTCCATGAGAACAAAAGCAGGGCTACTATGTTTAATAAGTATGCTTCTAAAGGGAGAATTGGCCGCAACATCATACACTATTTTAATGTATGCTTCCTCCTCTAGTCTCCAAGTCTGTACTAAAATCACAACTACCAATTCTGTTATATTGTACTTCTCCAAGCACTTAGTACTGTGCTCAATAAATAAGTGCTCAAAAAGCAAGTGCTAAATAAATATCACTGATTGATCAAATGATAGATACACTATGGAGTACAAATAGTATATAGAAGTAGCCCTTCAGTGTCAAAATATGTTACTTAAAAAACAATTTTGTACAATGACTGTGGGGATGGAAAATGTATGTACATTAAAGTTCCCAAATTCCTGTTGTTGTTTAGTTAGGGGATTTTAATGGTCATTGTAGCACAGATAAGAGGGGTCCTAGTTTTGTCCTGTTTTGTTTTACACTTGCCAGCTGTATGGCGTGGCAGAACTGCACCCCTTTATTCAACCCCAAACTCAGCCCACAGCACTTACGAACGTATCTGTACTTTATTTATATCAAGGCCTGTCTTCCCCTCTAAACTTGCTGAGGCCAGGAAATATATCTACCCACTCTTTTATATTGCACTCTCCCAAGCACTTAGTAAGTGTTCTGCACACTGTAGTGATTGATCAATACATTTGATTGGTTGATTAATTTAGTTTGAAAACAGGTAACTCAGCAGAACTCCAGAGAAATAGCTACTCCACAGTGAAAAATCTCCTTGCTCCCAATTGAACTCTCTCCTGGGTTCGGATATGATACTGATGGCGTGAACTGCTTTTAAGAGTCTAGGCTTGTAAACTGATGAAACTAATGCCTTATTATCTCTTCCACCTGTTGTACATGTAAACTATGTCCCAGAACTATTGTGACATTTTCTATCCTCTTAAGTCTTTGTTTTTTTGTGTAATTATGTCTTTAAAACATTATTTTATTGCTTACTGTCTCAGGGGAACAGCTGTTCAAATCAATCATTCAGTGGTAATTTTTGAGTGCTTACTGTGTGCCAGAACACTAAACTTAGTGCTTGGAAGAGTTCAATACAGCAGAATTAGCAGATACGTTCCCCTCCCATAATGAGCTTACAGTTTAGAGGGGAAGCTATCGTATTGTCCACCTTCTTTACATGTTCCACTCAGGGCAGGTATCTTGAAATAAGCAACACTTTTCTGCTGAGTCTGACTGAATTCCAGGTTATCATTTAGGTGATCTGTCTTTCTATTTGAAGCTAAACATGACATGGATATTTTGTGAGAACTGTTCAGAAAGTGAGATGTGGCAAATCCAGAGTGCTTAGGCTACAGAAAGTTGGGCATTATAGTTTCTCTCTAGATCTTGAATTTGTATTAAAGTCCAGGGTCTATTTGTATCCACATTGCATCTATCTTCTAAATGCCATCCCGATCATCTTTGCTTAATTTTCAATTTGTCTATACTTGCATCACATCACTGTTCAGTGGATGGTTCAGGTTGCAGAATTCAGTGACAGAATTCAACTGTGTTGTTAATGGAGATCTGTGTTTGAGTTTAGAGCATGCACATAACCTTCAGGTTAATTGTTATCATTAGCACTTTGCTGATTCTGCAAGTGATTCATAATCATCTGCGTGTCTTCTTATGGGAGAGCTTCTACACAGAGCCATTAGAGAATTGGAGTTCCTTTATGTTTGATTCAGAATTTTGATTTTTTTTATGTCGAGTTGGAAGAGTGTCATAGTCTCCTGATTCCAGAATTAATCGTCTTATCTTCCCTTTTTAACCCTGTTTTCTACCCTCTTCTCTGTCTTGGGTCCTTGACTCCTTCCCTTTCAACCTCCATATACAGTCTATCACTAAATCCTATTAGTTTTTTTCTCCAGAATATTTCCATGATATGCTTTTTCCTCTCCATTTAAGTGGCCACCACTGCTCTAAGTGCTTGTCATATCCTATCTTGACTATTGTCTCAGATTCCTTGCTCCAGTCTCTCTCCTATTCAATATATAATTCATCCTGCTCCTTGCGTCAGTTTCTCAAGCATCATTCTGCAGTCTCACTACTCCTCAAATACTTCAAAAGGCTGATCATTTCTCTCTACATCATGCTAAAAATACTGTCTTCTAGCTGTACCACAATGACCACTGATTATAAGGTATTCAATCAGCACTCTCCCTTCTACCCACTCATTTAATTCTCCCACCACACTGTAGCTCTCACTCATTTTCAGTCTTCTTCCTGCTCAAACTATCTTACTCATGGTGCTTTGTTCTCATCTCCCCTGCTGTCAATCTATTGTTCATGTTATTCTCCCTGCTTAGAACTTCAATGTCCACAGCTCTGGCCATTTTTAAAGCCCTTCTGAAATCACATCTACTTGAAGGCTTTTTCAATTAATTTCATCTCCCCAGTTTATAGTATCCCCCAATTGCAAATTCGATACTTCACCACGTAAGTGCTTAAGAATTTAGGGATTTATCTATATATTGTATATGAATATTGATCAATTAATCATTCATTAATCATACTTATTGAGCACTTACTGTGTACAGAGCACTGTACTAAGCACTTGGGAAAGTACAATATAACAGAGTTGGAAAACACATTCTCTGCTCCTAACAAGTTTATAGTCTAGAAGGGATTACAGACATTAATGTAAATAAATAAATTAAGGATATGTACATAAGTGCTGTGGGACTGAGGGAGGACTTAATATTCAAAGTGCAAGAGTGACAGAGAAAGGAGTGGGAGAAGAGGAAATGAGGGCTTAGTCATAGAAAGCACCTTGGAGGAGATGTGCTTTTAATAAGGCTTTGAAAGTGGGGAGAGTGATCATCTGTTTGATGTGCAGAGTGTGGGTGTTACAGGCCAGAGGTAGAATATGGATGAGAGATTGGTGGAGAGATAGATGAGATAAAGGTACAGTGAGTAACTTGGCATTAGAGGAGAGAAGTGTGCATCTGGGTTGTAGTAGATAATTAAGGAGATAAGGTAGGAGTGGGCAAGGTGGTCAAATGCTTTATTGTAAGGAGTTTCTTTTTGATGCAGAGGTGGGTGGGCAACCATCAGAGGTTCTTGTTGTGGGAATCATGGACTGAATGGTATGTTGAAAAATGACCTGGGCAGAAGAGTCAAGTATGGAATGGAGTTGGGAGAGCCAGGAGACAGGGAGTTCAGCAAGGAGGGTGATGCAGTTATCAAGGTGGGATAGGATAAGTGCTTGGATTAAAATATATCAGTTTAGGTAAAGAGAAAAAGGTGGATTTTAGTGATTTTGTGCAGGTTGAACCAAACAGGATTTGGTGACAGACTGAATACGTAGGTTGAATGAGAGATATGAATCGCCAAGGTTATGGTCTTGTGAAAGAAGGGAGGAGGGTGGTGAGATCATGGCATAGTGGATAGAGCTTGGGCCTGGGAGTCAGAAGGTCATGGGTTCTAATCCCAGCTCCTTAATTGGTCTGCTGTGTGACCCTGGGCAAGTCACTTCACTTCTCTGTGCCTTAATGGGAAGCAGCGTGGCTCAGTGGAAAGAGCCCGGGCTTTGGAGTCAGAGGCCATGGGTTCAAATGCCGGCTCTGCCAATTGTCAGCTGTGTGACTTTGGGCAAGTCACTTAACTTGCCTCAGAACTGTGAGAACTGTGCCTCAGTTCTCTCATCTGAAATGGGGATTAAGACTGTGAGCCCCCCGTGGAACAACCTGATCACCTTGTAACCTCACCAGTGCTTAGAAGAGTGCTTTGCACATAGTAAGCGCTTAATAAATGCCATTATTATTATTATTATTAATTTCCTCATCTGTAAAATGGGGATTGAGAATGTGACCCCCACATGGGACAGGGACTGTGTCCAACCCAATTTACTTGTAACCACCCCAGCACTTAGTACAGTGCCTAGCACTTAACAAATTCCACAATTATTATTAATCATTATTATAATTACCCTTTCTGGACTGTAAACTCGTTGTGGGCAGGGAATGTGTCTGTTATATTGTTATAGTGTACTCTCCCAAGCACTTAGTACAGTGCTCTGCACACAGTAAGCATTCAATAAGTACAACCGACTGAGTGACTGACTGACTGGTGCTGTCTACAGTGAGAGGAAAGCCAGGGGGCGGGCAGGGTTTGGGTGGGAAGATAAGAAGTTCTGTTTTGGACATGTTAAGTTTGAGGTGTTGTTGGGACATCCAAGTAGAGATGTCCTGAAGAGAGAAGGAAATGCAAGACTCCAGAGAAAGCGAGTGATCAGGGCTGGAGATGTCGATTTGGGGCTTATCTGCACAGAGATGTTAGTTGAAGTCATGTAAGCATCTCTTACATAACTTATGACTTAAGCATTGGTTCATATACTTATCTACCTTTTCCTCTTTTTTTATCTATAATTTTGTGTCTGTCTCCCCTGCTGGACTATATAGCTCCTTTGAGAGCAGTGATCATGCCCACTAATTATATTGTAGTCTCTCAAGTGATTAGTTACTCCCAAGCAGTTAGTACAGTGCTCAGTAAATGCTATTGATATTGATTGATGAGTTCATTAGGACCTCAGAAGAGATGAGAAAGGGGTTCTCAGAACCTCATACCATTCATGAACAGATTGCAGCAACACAGCTAGCCAAATCCAGATAAATCCACTTAATAGATTAACCTGGAGATCAGTCAAGCAATGGTATTTATTGAGCACTTACTGGGTGCACAGCACTATACTAAGTTCTTAGGAAAGTACAATACAATAGAGTTGGTAGACATGATCCCTTCCCACAGGGAATATACAGTCTACAAGAAGAAACATATTTTTAAAATGGATTAGTGATAGGGGAAATGATAGAGTATAAGAATAGTTACATAAGTACTGTGGGGCCGGGGTGGGTATCCAAGTGCTTAATGGGCAAGTGGCCAAGTGCATAGCTGACAAAGAGTGAGGGTAGATAGGGGAAATGAAGGGCTTAGTCTGGGAAGGCATCTTGGAGGAGATGTGATTTTAAAAGTGATTTGTATGTGGGAAGTGTGGTAGACTGTCAGATATGAAGGGGAAGGTTGTTTCAGACCCGAAGGAGAATATAACCAAGGGTTCAGTGGCGGGATAGGCAAGATTGAGTTAGAAAGAGTAGGTTGGTGTTAGAGGAGGGAAGTATGAAGTTTGGGATGTGGTTGGAAATCCAGGTTAGGAAGGAGGGGAAAACTGATTGAGTGCTTTAATGCCAATGGTTAGGAGTTTCTGTTTGATTCAAAGGTGGATGGTCAACCATTGAAAGTTTTTGAAGAGTGTGGAGACATGGACTGGATGGTTTCTGAGAAAACTGGTCTGGGCAGAAGAGTGAAGTATGGACTGAATAGGAGAGAGAAGATGCAGTGAGGACAACCAAGCAGCTGATGCAGTAGTCAAGGCAAGAAATGAGGCAGTTTGGATGGAGGGCAAGGGGTACATTCTAGAGTAATTAGGATAGAACAGAGGCTATTAAATTAGTCAGAGTGGACATTGGTGATCTTAAAGAAGAAATGGGGAGAAAAGATTTGATATAAGACCAGGCTGTGTCCCAGGGCAAGCAGTCTGTGTTGACTGCAGGTAGACTCCGTAACACAATAAAGGTCTGCTTGTTTGAACCTTAGACTACTTTTCCTGTTCTGAGATGGTTTGCTGGGATTCAGGCTCAATTAAATAATGAAAACAGGGGCCTTTATATCCAAAATGCAATTTAGCTGATTGTTATTAGGATACAGTACATTGGAAATATGGGTATCAGCTTGGAATGAGAAAGCTATCTAGTTCAGATAAATTGGGTCTGCAAGACCTTTGCAGAGACCCAGTATCAGTACTCATATAACAAATTGATCTATATTTTCCCTCTCACCTAACTCTTCCAAAAATTATTTTCAAACACTGAATTTTATCTGGCAGATATGCACCCCATGTGACATTAGTGCTGCACATGTTATTCAGGAGGTGTTGCGATGCTGTAGATCCTGTTGATTAAAGTGAGAGGCATGTCACAAGCTGTATGTGTACTTACTTTCCATCTGAACAAAGTTCTCATCCATTCTTCCACACAACTAGCTCAACAAGCTGTTGTGCCAAAGATAAAACAGTGTGTCATAAGACTCTCACTTTACTAGCACTTACAACACTTTTGGCAAATATATCACAGCTCCATATCACACTTGGGATAAACAATATAATTTTGTTTGTACATTCACTGCATGAAATGTTGTAAAACAATTTAAAGGAACTTTCCCCATCAGGATTAATGAAATTATTCATATGCAAATAAGCAAAATCTACATATACACTTCTTCATCCCAAATCCAGCGTGCCAATTTGGAGTTGGAGTAAGGAAATAACACTTTAGAAATCATTTATGCTGGGCCAATGTCTGTACCAGAATATTATGACAATGTGGATGTACTGGTCTTTACCTGGGCCACACAAAGGTACCCAGGCTCCAGGGGTGAGATTAGGGAACAAAACTTTAGGTTCCTTTCAGGACATTTTTGACTGCTGGACATGAAGAAGCACCTGATACTATTCCCTAGTCCTCCTTGCCCCCTGTCCTCAGGCCTTTTTGCCAGGGACTTCTATACAAGTTTGTCAAAGGCACATAGCCCCTGTACATAGACTGTAATGCTCATGTTAAGGATAATAATGAAGGCCAAATCTTTAAAGAAAAATTCTCATGAACATTTGCTTAAAATAAATTACACAATCAGGACCTATAATTCTGTCTTATTTCCAATAAATATATCAGATAGTACTTTCTCAGCGAAGGGATGATTGTTGTAAAGCAGCTGCTTGGATATCCTACTGTCATCCATTCTCCTCCCGTGTTTTGCCCAGCATTATTCTGATACTGGCGATTGACTGTGACTAAGGGTCTCATCATCTAGCAATTCTTCTTATGATGGGCTGTGCCAAGGAATAAAAATATTTGCAGAGCCAGGCATGATTGTGTGTGTGTGTGTGTGTGTGTGTGTGTGTGTGTGTGTGTGCGTGTGTGCTGTAGTAGTAATAGTATTTACTAAGGACTTGCTGTGTGCAGAGCATTGTACTAAGCTCTGGGAGAAAATACACAAGTGGGAATTAAACATGGTCCCTGTCCTTAAGGGGGCTTACAATCTATCTGATATATATAAAAGAAGGGAGAAAGGTTTGGAAGCAGGCACAACAGGAATTATGAAACACTATAACACAACACCGAGCCCGCTCTTCTAGACTGTGAGCCCGTTGTTGGGTAGGAACCATCTGTATGTGTTGCCAACTTGTACTTCCCAAGTGCTTAGTACAGTGCTCTGCACACAGCAAACGCTCAATAAATATGATTGAATGAATGAATGAACACAAGCAAAAAGACAAAATAGCCTCCAAGACAAGTTTGGTGATGGAGGAAGTCCAGAGGCATGCAGAAGAAAGTGAAGAGTAGGGACACTTGGTGGCAAGACGGAAGGTGGTAATTATCACAGTATTTTTCTTGGCTGTATTCCTTCTGAGATTGTGTGAGAGCAATGTTTATCCCCAGCACAGCACGTATGGAGCATTCCAGGAGTGGGGACCCTAAGTGGTGGGAAGGAAGGCAGCAGCTACATGGTGCTTTTCTTGGCAGCAATGACAGGAAAAGCACCGTGTGTGTGTGTGTGTGTGTGTGCATGCATATAAATGTATGTCTGGTGTATAACAAATTAAAATGTGTTTCATCACTTCTACACTTAAAATATTTTTAACACCAATCTTAGGAAAGCATCAATGAAAACCCTGCCCATAGGAAGTCTGGTGATATTTATATCACAAATGAATTGCTTTGGGATTTAAAGATGATGCTACTAATCATCGGATGCATTATCAATTTAAATGGATAAATCTGACAGGATGTACTGAGCAATCAGCAGATAGCAATCACTGCATGCTGTACAGATATTACCCTTTGTGGGGCTGCTACATTTGCTATTTGCTGAGACTGCTGCGGCTGTATATGAAGACAGTCTGACTCAAGACATTTCAAGTTGAGATGAATGGCATTTACAGCTTTTCAAAATTCATATTCAGTTCAGTGTTACAATCTACCATTTTAAAATTTACAACAGTAAGTAGCCTGATTTATGGCAAGAGCTCTGGTCTTGCAGTGGAATGGGAAATATGCACAGAAACCATAGGGCAGTAGGTGGACAATTTTCAATGCTTAAATTGTGGGGGGTGGTTAGAAGGGAATGGTTAAAGGAGGCATGGGGAGCAGTGGGAGATGTTTATGGAGGAGGAGGGAATAGGGAGTTTTCTGATCACTGGTGCAATCCCCAGAAACAGCCAATATACCCATTTTACTTCCAATAACATGAACGACGACTACCTTATTGAGTGATCTCTCTGGATTGCTATAGATGCATTCAAGTACATAGTAGTCCTCTATAATTGATTCACTACAAGACTATGGGCAATTTTAATGAAATAGGATGTATTTAACCTTGGTTCAGGAACTATCCTTATGATTTTTAAAATTGTTTTATGGGAAAATTGGTTCCATCTCAATAACTTTCTGATCTAAGACACAATTTTTAGAACTGATTGTGTCATAACTCTAAGGAGTTCCTGTATTGATAGTTTAGTATCATGACCTTTCAGAAGCTTCTGCTCTGAAAGATTCACCTCTTTAGAGGCTTGAACACTTAAATCTGGTCTTTCAGCACCTTCTTTGTCCTAAGGAACCCTAGAAATGTTATCTTCACTTGAGGTGATGCTTCACTGTATCTTTAAAATATTGCCCTCTTTGCTCACCATAAAGCACACAGAGGCAGTACTCTCATAATACCGGTTTTAGTATGTCTTTTGGGTACAATCACTGCTGAATATTATTGTCTGCATGTGACATGATGCCTGTTAGTTTTCAAAAGCAAACCTAGTCTTCTTGAATTGTTTTTCAATTCCTTTTTACACATGTATCATTTGGAGAGAGTGCTTTCTAGGCAGAAGATTCAATGACAGTTCAGTTTGATATCATATATAAAAGTCTTTGATTTTGTACAAGTTAACTTGGATTGCTGTTAATCTCATTTTCCTTAGTTAAATTGGTAGT
The DNA here is from genome assembly GCF_015852505.1 of Tachyglossus aculeatus. Taxonomy (NCBI): domain Eukaryota; kingdom Metazoa; phylum Chordata; class Mammalia; order Monotremata; family Tachyglossidae; genus Tachyglossus; species Tachyglossus aculeatus. The sequence continues at coordinate 113,839,103 of NC_052067.1, forward strand.
ACTTGTTCTTTCCTTCTTAAAAAAAAAAGCATCTATGTTTTTGGAATGAAAAATGCCAAAGATACAAGTTTCTATTCTTTTTCAGAAAAAAGAGGCAGTTAACTGGTCCAAAAAAGGGATGTATATTACCAAGAATAATAGCAGTAAATACTCATATTTTTAATGATGGAAGATTACTTATTTCTTTATTATAGTTTTCCTATTTTGGTAGAGCCTTAATAGCAAAGTAACATTGAGAAATTGCTCAAAAATGTAATTAATAATCTGAGAAAATTAGGACAATAAACAGATGTAGTGCTAAATAGAAATAATGATTTTAATGGAAGTAGTAAGACTTGGTGAAACAAAGGACCATAATATAACCAAGCAGTCCACATAAGAAGGCCTCAAGAAGTTGCATATATGTCACTCTATGCAACTCAACCCAGGGAAAATGTCAATCAATTGACAAATATAATTATATTTGTTCAGAATTTATATTGCTATATAGCTGTATTGCTCTTTTTAATGGTATTTGTAAGAGCTTACTATGTGCCAGACACAGTACTAAACATTAGAGCAGTAAATACAAGATAATCAGGTTGGATTATCACAGTCCATGTCCCACATGGAGTTCATAGTCTTAATCACCATTTCAGAGATTAGGGAATTGAGGCAGAGTAATTCAGTGACTCTGTCCAAGGTAACACAGCAGACGTGGCAGGGCCGGGATTTAGAACCCAAATCCACTGACTTCCATGATCTTTCCTCTAGGCCAAGTTGTTTTTAGCTAGTCTACATCTTTTTCTATGTTAACTCAGTGCAGTAGGATCCAAGCATCAGACAAAAAGACCAGGTAAAATCTTTTCACATCTTTTTCAGCCTATGTAAAAATGTCGGCAAATAGGAAGTAAGAATAGTAGAAAAACAGCACATATCGTTAGATCCCTACAATGAGATGCAGTTCACCAGAAATGGAATCTTGGAGAACTGGTTTTCACAGGGTTCATGATTTGCTGATACACACTCTGAACAGGAAATCTCCCAAATTTTTAATAATAATAATAATAATGATAATAATGGTATTTATTAAGCACTTACTATGTGTTGAGCATTGTTCTAAGGGCTGGGGCAGATACAAGATAATCAGGTTGTCTTACATGGGGCTCACAGTCTTAATTCCCATTTTATAGATGAAGGAACTGAGGCACAGAGAAGTTAAGTGACTTGCCCAAGGTTACCCAGCAGACAAGTGGTGGAGCTGGGATTAGAACCCATGAACTCTGACTCCCAAGCCTGATCTCTTTCCACTAAGCCACACCTCTTTTAGAGTGTCAATGTTGTCTCCTACATGAAGCACTGCAATATGAGATGGATTTTCCATCTGTGTCCCTGAGGCTCAGAAATTAAGAACATGACCACCATCTGCCATTAATAATTCCTTGGCCCATCTCTCTGCAATATCAATGGGTGAGTGAAGCCAGAGTGGAGGCCAAGCCTTAGGGCCAGGCCATATAAGCAGTCTGAGGGTTCCTGCACCAGAGCACTAACCATTGTCAATATCTACCAGCACAATGTTCAGGTTGAGCAGGAACAGTCAATGCATTCTTCTTTAGTCTTTGTATATTGGGATAAATCTACCTCTTCCTGAATTATGAGAGTTGACAGTTTTGCCCTAGGGACCTCAGCAGGGAGCATTTATTTCTTGCATTTGTTTAATTGCAGAAATTTGAATCTATAATGTTGAACTGTAAATTGTCTTTATGATTCTCTTGTCCCTTGAGGGAAAGAACTAAGCCTAATTAATTTTCTTTTTATAACCCTAAGTGTTTAGTACAATACTCTGTGAAATGTAGGCACTCAATATATAATGTTTGATGAAGGTGATGATAATGATGATGTGATGCTTGAGGTTCTTTTGTTACAGTACTTTTACCTGCATTATACATGCAGCACTTCTACTAACTTTGTCTTGTATTCCTGGAGAAATAATTGAATAGCTGGTTTCTTCATTTTTCTCATCTGTAAAAGGAGGATGGAACTACTGTAGAAAAAGCTGTATCAGTGAAGTTAGGAAACAGATTTTTTTTGGAAGAAGTGAGTAAAGCAGATGAACAAAATGTATCCTTTTACTAGGGAATGATAATAAAACAATTACATGACTGATTGAGAAGTAGCATATATTGACTTTGGTAAAGGATTTGTCATAACCTCTCAATAAATCACACTTGAAAAATGTTAATTAGCATTACACTATATAAGCATGGGAAGTAAAACTGTGTTAAAGATGGAAGCCCATCAGTAAGGTAACAGTTTACTGGGAGAGGAATTGCTCTCCTGTCCCATACATAGGCAGGATTGAAAGCAGAGATAAATTCTGTGTGGGACACTGCATTAAGACAATAAAGATCTTCCCTCACATTCACACAAAGCAGCCAAGAGTGTTTATGCCAAACATGTAGGCATGAATGAATCTCACCAGCAGTCTAGTCTTCAGAAACAAAGGCCAGCTACCTATATAATCCTCCTAATCACAGGCATCATCTCTGGAATACTGAACATAAGACAAAAAAGTCAAGATCTAAGGTTTATGTTTCAATTTTCAGCCCAGAAGGAATATTAGCCACTAATTGTCAAATACCAAAGAATAAGATTTACTACATCAGTCTCCTTTTTGATCTCCTATCCTCACCTATCTGATCTCCTGTCTCTCACTACTTCAGTCTGTACTTCACTGTTCTGCCTGGATTATCTTTCTACAGAAACTCTCTGGGCATGTCACTCCCCTCCTCAAAAATCTCCAGTGGTTGCCCATCAACCTTCTCATGAAGCAAAAACTCCTCACTATTGGTTTCAAAGCTCTCCATCACCTTGCCCCCTCCTACCTCACTTCCCCTCTCTCCTTCCACAACCTAGCCCACACATTCAGCTCCTCTGCCATTAGCCTCCTTACTGTGCCTCATTCTTGCCTGTCCCGCCGTCGACCCCTGGCCTTCGTCCTACCTCTGGCCTGGAATGCCTTCCCTCCACACATCCACCAAAGTAGCTCTCTTCCCCCCTTCAAAGTCCTACTGAGAGCTCACCTCCTCCAGGAGGCCTTCCCAGACTGAGCTTCCCCTTTTCCTCTGCTCTTCCTCCCCTCCCCATCACCCCCACTCCCTCCCTCTGCCCTACCTCCTTCCCCTCCCCATAGCACTTGTGTATATTTGTACATGTTTACTACTCTATTTTATTAATGATGTGTATATATCTATAATTCTATTTATCAATTTTGATGGTATTGTTGCCTGTCTACTTGTTTTGTTTTGTTGTCTGTCTCCCCCTTCTAGACTGTGAGCCCATTGTTGGGTAGGGATTGTGTCTATCTGCTGCCAAATTGTACTTTCCAAGCACTTAGTACAGTACTCTGCACACAGTAAGTTCTCAATAAATACAATTGACTGAATGAATGAAAGATCACATCCATGCTATAAAGACAATTAATTGTCTGCAGAATCCACAAAGCCAAAACATGGTTTGATTTTCACAGTTTAGGCAAAGGAAGCCACATAGCATTTATTTGTTTAAGAAACTGATAAAAGATAAAGGTATGTGAAAAAAAATCATCCCTGGAGAGCAGGTTCAATAAAACCAGATAACAGAAGGTGTGTTTTGAAAAGGAAGATTATGCATACTTCCCACCTCATTTTTTCAACTTGCCATCGAATCCTTCCTAAACGAAAAAAATATGCTTTCTAAAACAAAGCTAAATCTAGTTAAGGTAAGAAATGGTATATTAGTCATTTTAGAAATTTCAAAATACCAAAGTTGTATTCACTAGTTTTCAGAGTAAATACAACTTCTAACTCTCCCTTTAGACTGTTCTCCACTTCTAGACTGTAAGCCTGTTGTGGGTAGGGAACATATCTACCAACTCTATTATACCAAACACTCCCAAGAGATTAATACAGTGCTCTACAATCAATCAATCAATCAATCATATTTATTGAGTGCTTACTGTGTGCAGAGCACTGTACAAAGCACTTGGGAAGTACAAGTTGACAACATATAGAGACAGTCCCTACCCAACAGTGGGCTCACAGTCTAAAAGGGGGAGACAGAGAACAAAACCAAACATACTAACAAAATAAAGTAAATAGAATAGATATGTACAAGTAAAATAAATAAATAAATAGAGTGATAAATATGTACAAACATATATACATATATACAGGTGCTGTGGGGAAGGGAAGGAGGTAAGATGGGGGGATTGAGAGGGGGGCGAGGGGGAGAGGAAGGAAGGGGCTCAGTTTGGGAAGGCCTCCTGGAGGAGGTGATTTCTCAGTAGGGCCTTGAAGGGAGGAAGAGAGCACTACACACAGTAAGCACTCAGTAAATATGATTCATTGATTGACTGAAAAATGACAACTGAAAATAATTCTATATACACCACACACTATGGTATCTTAGCAAGAAAGAAACAAATCATTGGGAAATTGAGGCATCAAATGCTATACCATACTAAACCATAACACACCAAAGGACCCTCATTCACTTCAGTGAAGCCTATAAGCATTACTCATTGAGGACACTTTGCTTGTCTGGACTCTTGATGACCAGGGTGACTGCATTCTTGAGCTCTCTGCCAGTCATCTTTATCACTGCATTTGTCAGACTTTAAGCTTTCTTTTTAATATTGTTTCTGCATTAGTATTATTTCATCATTCCTAAACTCTTCAAACATTCAGTCTTAAACTCTGAGTCTCTGGATGGCTGGGGACCACATCTAACTCTCACCAGTGTACTTTTTCCTGCATTTAGTATAGTACTCACAATATAGTGGGCAATTAAATACTTAAATACTACTACTCCCACCACTCTGTAACTACTACTTAACCACAGAAGCACTATGGTATAGTGGATACAACACAGGCTTGGGAGTCAGAAGGTTACAGGTTCTAATCCCAGCTCTGACATTTGTCTGCTGTATGACTCTGGGTAAGTCACTTCACTTCTGTGTGCCTCTGTTACCTCATCTGTAAAATGGGGGATTGAGACAGTGAGCCCCACTTGGGACAGAGACTGTGTCCAACTCGATTTGCTTGTATCCACCCTAGCACTTAGTACAGTGGCACGTTGTAAGCATTCAACAAATACCATCATCAGCAAATACCACAGCGTAGCTTCAGAATAATGAAAGATGAATAACATTTAGCCTCTATTTTAGGCTAGTTGCAAAGAGACCTTGTATTAAGACACAGTCTCAGTCACAAATTCTATAGAGAAGGAATTGTGCATAACAACATTCTGCTGGATCAGTCTTGTAAGCATTCGTTCTTGATGACTTCTCCCATGTCCCTTGAATGCCAGACAAGATTCCAACCTTAAGCTAGGTGTCATACCCATTAGTTCTGGTTTGGTGCACTTTTAACTTTGATTACAGAGTCATGTAGTTAATGTGTCTTAAAGACAACTGTCTTCAGAGAGTCTCCAATTACCCATCTACTTTTTCTCAATTTCATTGGAGGAAAGTGCAATAAAACTGATAGCTTTCAAAGCAAGCTTAGGAGTCTTTGCCTGTGGGGCTTTTACCTTAAGGGAACCTCAAAATTATTATGTTTGATTGGGCTAGGACTGTAGGAGTCCTGACCTTTGAACTACCCCTTATAGGCTTTATTTGGATTTTCTGTTTTGCTTGAAGAAGGTTCTAGGTTAGGATAGAAGGGCCTGCATATCTGGGAAATTGACAAAATCAAATCCTTGGGAATGTTGCTTCTTTAATAAAGAATCTCATAAAGGAATATGCAAATTAGTCTAAATGTGAAATTTATAAGGAATTGGGCTAAAGGTAAGAACTAGTTTAATAAAAATGGAAAATATGACCTATTGCAGTAATATTGCATTTCTTTGGGCTATTGATGTTAATTTACCATACTGCAGCTGCATCATCTCTCCAGTGCTTAAGAGCGTGGTGACTGAAATTCTGTGGGCTCGTAAAGAGATTCTGCTCTTGATGCTGCTTAAAAAATGCAACTGTCTTACAGAGCAGTTCAATCACTTCACCATGGATTTACTTCTTGGCAACAGAGAAGACAAGGACATTGTTTTGCAGAACTGCTGCTCTTTGCCATTCCCAGTTTAAGAGCATAAGGGGACCCCTGTGCAGACTAGAAGGATTTAAGGAAGCAGCAGGGCACAGAGTCTCTGTCTAACTAGCTGCATTCTCCTTGGTCAGCCAGTGACTCAGGGTGCTTGTCACTTCCACCTCCCTCTCTTCAAGTCTACCCCACCCTGTGCAGTTCTCTGTCTCCCTCCAAGAAAAGCAGCATGGCCTAGTGGATAAAACACGGGCCTGGGTGTCATAAGGACCTGGTTTTTAATCCCAAATCTGACAGTTGTCTGCTGTGAGGTCTTTGGCAAGTCGCTTGACTTTTCTGTGGCTCAGTTACCTCACCTGTAAAATGGGGATTAAGACTGTGAGCCCCGTGTGGGACAGGAACTGTATCCAACCCCAGTGCTCAGTACAGTACCTGGCACATAGTAAATACCATTTAAAAAAAAATGAGATGCGACGTTTTTCAAGATTGAACTAGTATATCAGGCTGCAGTTATTCTGAGTAGTGTGTGCAATGATTGTAGCATCTTTAATAAGTTTTTACCTAACTAGCAATTGGTTTTTATGGAGAAACAATAGCAGTGTTCAGTGGGCCTTAAAACTGAGGGTCAGTGTAAGAAGAAATACTGGAGACATCTAGTGGAATACCATAAGGACTGGTTTTGTTTACCTAATTCATCAATGTCCAAGAAAAGAGAACATGGAGTTAGGTGATAAAAGTTATTGATGATACAAAACTAAGAGGGTGGTGAGAGAGTCGATAAAATAGAGAAAGATAATGCAATATACAGGGTGACTTGGTTAGTCATCGGGCAACAAAAATCTCATGTAATAAAAGCAGAAGAAAACAAAGAAATGGAAACTGAAGCAAGTATTGGTGGTGCAAATGAACATATACTACATTGCATTCAGTTAAAAATTAATTGAAACATATACAAAAGGCAAATTGTTTCTTCTCAGCAAAATTATAAAAGATACATGATTGCAGAAAACTCACTAAAGAAAGAAAATGGTCCAGTATTAAACTGCATTATACTTTTGAAATTGTGTTGGTTTTACTGATGGAAAGACATAGGCAAAACTGAGTTTGCACAGCCAAAGCAGACAGAATGATGTAAGAATTCAGGGCTATCAGTCAAAAGAGAAAGAAAAATTAAATTCTTTAGGGAACAGGTGATTAAAAAGGCTGTCACCAAAAAGTCTGGACAGGATAGATGACACAAAAATGGTCATCTGTTAAAATATAACACCAAAAATGTCCAACAGAAGTTTATGAAAACCCGAACCTTGAAAAGTTTTGCAGCAGAATTGGAACTAATCATTTCTTAAAAAGTAGTTTACAGAGGCCAATAACATTGGGATTCAAAGTTTCAACTCCTAATTTCCCTTCATTCAGAAATATTTGACCCTCAAAAATGAGTCAGGATGATTCTTAACATTATCATAATCCCCAAAATGAGGATTTCCAAGGTTAGAATGATCTAGCGGACTTTTATGTATACTGATTAACTCATTTTAATCACAGTTTTTTAAAGGCAAAGTTAAAATAAGGCTTAATATATATTTGATTATAGAAAACCAATTTCATGAATAAAGAACTAAACTTTCCTGCACCTAGTTAATCAGCACACACTGCCTATCCTGCACAGGGCAAAACTTGTGGCAAATGGTTCACAAAATATGCCTACTAGTCAACAACAGTAACAGGGCCAGATTTATTAGCCAGCTCATGATAGGGGATTTTCCACCCGTACTTTTTCCACAAATAAGCACAGCAGTGATGAAAAGTGATCAGTTGGGGTTGTTGCAATAGCATACCTCTCAGAGAGTCAGTCAATCATATTTATTGAGCATTTACTGTGCGCAGAGCACTTTACTAAGCATTTGGGAGACTGCATTAGAAAAATAAATAGACACCTTCTATGCCCACAATGAGCTTACAGTCTAGAGGGGGAGATAGACATAAATATAAATAAATAAATTACAGATATGAACTTTAGTGCTGTGGGTCTGGGAAGGGGGGTGAATAAAGGGAGCAAGTCAGGGTGACACAGAAGTGAGTGAGAGAAGAGGAAAGGAGGGCTTAGCCAGGGAAGGCCTCTTGGAGAAGATGTACCTTCAGTAAGGCTTTGAAGGAGAGGAGAGTAGTTGCCTGTCAAATGTGAGCAAAGAGAGCTTTCCACTCCAGAGACAGGATGTGGGCAAGTGTTCTAGGGTGAGATAGGAGAGACTGAGTTACAGTGAGAAGGTTAGCATTAGAGGAGTGAAGTGTGCAGTCTGGGTTGTAGAAGCAGAGTAGCAAGGTGAGGTAGGAGCGGGCAAGGTGATTGAGTGCTTTAAAGCCAGTGGTGAGGATGAGGAGTTTCTGTTTGATGCAAAGGTGGATGGGTAACCACTGGAGGTTTTTGAGGAGTGGGGCAACATGGATTGAACGTTTTTGTAGAAATATGATCTGGGCAGCAGGGTGAAGTGTGGACTCGAGTGGGCAGACAGACAGCTGAGAGGTCAGAAAGAAGGCTGATACAGTAATCAAGGTGGGATATGATAAGTGATTAGATTAGTATGGTAGTAATTTGGATGGAGAGGAAAGAGCAGATTTTAGCGATGTTGTGAAGGTCGAACCCGAAGGATTTAGCAATGGATTGAATACATGAGTTGAATGAGAGAGAGGAGTCAAGGATTACGTCAAGTTTATGGGCTTGCGAGACAGGAAGGGTGATGGTGCTGTCTACAGTAATGGAAAAGTCACAGGTAGGACAGAGTTTAGGTGGGAAGATACCCAGCTCTTGGTACTGTGCTGGGCACATGATAAATGCTTAAAAACACCCATTATTATCCTTATTATCATTATTAATTTAAGTCTGGGAAAAGCTATAACAGTAGCAGAAAATAGAGTTTAAGAGAGATCCACTTGTAAATGTTTTAATCTTATGTATAAGTTAATTGGGGATTCATGAAATATGCAGTGATTTGTTGGCTTTTTAGTGAAGACAAACAGTTATGAGAAGAGATTTGTGTCCTCTTTCATAGGGTGATAAGAAATACAGAAAGAATAAGGTAATGAGAAAAAAGCAGTGATATAGAAAAGGAGAGTAGGGAAGGAAAAGGAACTAAAGGGGAAAAATAAAAGATGGGGAGGTTGAGTAGGGAATAGGGAAAGAAAAGGAGAGATGGTAATTGAAAGAAATTTGTTCATTTATTCAGTCATATTTATTGAGTACTTACTGTGTGCAGAGTACTGTATTAAGCACTTGGAAAGTATAGTTTAACAACAAACAGAGACAATCCCTACATACAACAGACTCACAGTCTAGAAGCAGGGAGTCAGACATCAAAACAAGTAAACAGGCATCAATTGAAGCAGTGAGGCTCAGTGGAAAGAGCCCGGGCTTGGGAGTCAGAGGTCATGGGTTCTAATCCAGGCTCCGCCACTTGTCAGCTTTGTGACTTTGGGCAAGTCACTCAACTTCTCTATGCCTCAGTTATCTCATCTGTAGAATGGGGATGAAGACTGTGAGCCCCCCGTGGGACAACCTGATCACCTTGTAACCTCCCCAGTGCTTAGAACAGTGCTTTGCACATCGTAAGTGCTTAATACATGCCATTAAAAATAGCATCAATATAAAAAATAGAATCATAGGTATATACACATCATTAATAAAAATAAATAGAATTATAAATAAGTACATATATACACACAAGTGCTGTGGGGCAGGGAGGGGAGTAGAGCAGAGGGAGGGAGTGGGGGTGATTGGGAGGGGAGGGAGAGCAGAGGAAAAGGAGGGGCTTAGTCCGGGAAGGCCTCCTGCAGGAGGTGAGCTTTCAGTAGGGCTTTGAAGGTGGGAAGTGTCCTAGGTTGGTAGATTTGAGGAGGGAGGGAATTCCAGGCCAGGGGTAGGATGTGGGCCAGGGTTCGATGGTGGGACAGGCAAGAACAAGGCACAGTGAGAAGGTTAGTACCAGAGGAGCAGAGTGTGCAGGCTGGGCTGTAGAAGATGAGAAGAGAGGTGAGGTTGGAGGGGGCAAGGATATGGAGAGCTCTGAAGCCAAAAGTGAGAAGTTTTTGCTTGATATGGAAGGTTGATAGGCAACCACTGGAGATTTTTGAGGAAGGGGGTGATGTTCCCAGAATGTTTCCTTAGAAAGATAATCCAGGCAGCACAGTGAAGTATAGACTAAAGTGGGGTTCTTTACTAGATAGTATAAAAATCTTCTATTAAAATATTAAAAAGCATGCTCTAATGGGGTCAGAGGCAGGATAATTGAGATCTTAGTACAGTTGAATGTGCTTGTGGGGGGAAGAATGTGAGTCGAAGAGTAGCAGCTGGCAAAATTCAATGTGAAAGATAGAGACAGGAGAAAACCTGGCCAGACATTTTTTGGTTATACACAGATAGCCAGTATTTACATAATTAAGGTTCACCAACAATAGTTGTGGCAGAATCCAAAAATAGATCCAAGATAACTTATCCCTGTTCAAGAAATTGTTTGAACATTAGCCCCAACACACTGCTATACTTCCCTAAATAATTCCTCTGTAAAAATGCTGTAGACCAGCCATTCTTTAGTAGTTCACACTGCTGGCCCTCATTCTTTTAAGGAACACCATCCTTAGATGCCTATTCCCTTCAGCTATCTACCATTGTTTTTCTCTTCCATTCTATTTTGATGACTAACATGGACTCATTCTTCTCTTCATGACACTGGCATTTCCTCCCACTTACCTTGACCCCTCCTCCACACCAGTCCCTCCCCTATAATTGGCCATGTTCCAGCTGATGTCAATAGGTAAGCAATTGATATTCCATGAGACTAAATAGTTCCCTGGGAAGTGTTTCCAGGAGTGGCTTCTCTGTTATAGAAAAATCTGGGTTTTGCCCCTTTTCCTATGTATAGGGCTAGCTTACTGACCCCACATATTTGTATTCAATTGTATTTATTGAGCGCTTACTGTGTGCAGAGCACTGACTAAGTGCTTGGGAAGTACAAGTTGGCAACATATAGAGACGGTCTCTACCCAACAGTGGGCTCACAGTCTAGAAGGGGGAGACAGAGAACAAAACAAAACTTATTAACAAAATAAAATAAATAGAATAAATATGTACAAATAAAATAGAGTAATAAATATGTAAAAACATATATACATATATACAGGTGCTGTGGGGAAGGGAAGGTGCTGTGGGGAGGGGAAGGCTGTCATTGATACCATTTAGATTATCAACTACCAGCAACAGTTATGATTGAACAATTACGATTTTCCTCCCTATCCAAACTGCTACCAGCAGCATGGCCTAGTGGATAGAGCATGGTCCTGGGTGTCAGAAGGACCTGGATTCTAATCCTGGCTCTACCACTTGTCTACTGTGTGACCTTGGGCAAGTCACTTCACTGTATCTCACTTACCTCATCTGTCAAATGGTGATTATGACTCTGAGCTCCATGTGGGACAGAGACTGTATCCAAGCTGATTTGCTTGTATCAAACCTAGAGCTTAGTACAGTGCCTGGCACATAGTCTGCACTTAAATATTATTATTATTATTATTATTATTATCATTATATACCAAGCATTGATCACATCACACCTTGACTCCTGTATCAGCTTCCTTGCTGATTTGCTTGTCTTCTGTCTGTCCACACTACAATCAATCAATCATATTTATTGAGCATTTACTGTGTGCAGAGCATGGTACTAAGTGCTGGGAGAGTACAACATAACAGAGTTGGTAGGCCCACAATGAACTTACAGTCTAGAAGGGGAGACATACATTAATGTAAATAAAGAAATTATGGCTATATACACAAGTGCTGCAGGGCTGAGGGAGATGCGAATAAAGGGAGCAAATAAAACAGCAAGGGTGATGCAGAAGGGAATGAGAGAAGAGGAAATGAGAGCTTAATCAGAGAAGGCTTCTTCGAGATCGCCTTCAACTTGGCCTGAAGGTGGGGAGAGGAATTTTCTGTTTGATATAAAGAGGCTGGGTATTCTAGGACTCCACTCTGCTACTCGGATCATTTTTCTAAAAAAAACCTTCAGTCCATGTCTCTCTACACCTCAACAGCCACGAGTGCTTGCCATCCACCCCTACATCAAACAGAAATCAATCAATCAATTAATTAATCATATTTATTGAGTGCTTAGTATATCCTCAGCACTGTACTAAGCACTTGGGAGAGTACAAAATAACAGAGTTGGTAGGCACATTACCTGCCCACAATGAGCTTACAGTCTAGAGGAGGAGTCAGACATTAATATAAATAAATTACTGATATGTACAGAAGGGTTGTGGGGCTGTGGGAGGGCTAATTAAAGGGAGAAAATCAGGGCAACACAGTAGGGAGTGGGAAAAGAGGAAATAAAGGCTAAGTCAGGGAAGGCTCCTTGGAGGAGATATGCTTTCAATAACACTTTGAATTGTCTGTCAGATATGAACACAGTGGACGTTCCAGGCCAGAGGCAGGACATAGGCAAGAGACCAGTGGCCAGATAGATGAGATTGAGGTACAATGAATAAGTTTGCATTAGAGGAGCCACGTATGCAGGCTGGGTTGTAGTAGGAGAACAGCAAGATGAGGTAGGAGGGGCAAGATGGTTGAGTGTTTTAAAGTTGATGGGAAGGAATTTCTGCTTCATGCAGAGGTTCTTGAGAAGTGAGGAAAAATGGACTGGGCAACAAAGCAAAGTATGGACTGGAGTGGGAAGAGACAGGAGGCAAGGAGGTCAGCAAGGAGGCTGATAAAGTAATCAAGCAGGATAGGATCACAATAATACCTAGAAGCACCTCAAGATTTTAAAATACATGGCTTCTATCTGTTAGCCAGGAAGCTGAGGACTGTGGGACTGCACCATCCGATGTCTATGGGAAACAAGGACTTAACTATGGTTACCATAGACCACGCAATTCTAGCAACACGAAGCAAGAAAGGATTGCAACAGTTAGGTTTTGGGATGCAGTTTGTCTATGAGTATCGAAACAATTTTCACTGCAACAGATAATACTGGGCTGAACAATTTATGCTAATCTGTTGTGTTACAGTATTACGTGAACATCTGCATCCAAAATATGCATCTTCTTCAGTCTTCTTAATATAACCTTTGTATTTTAATCTGTACTTGTACATTCAGTTTCATTTTTACTACCATCATATTTGTCTTTTTACAAACTGCTGTTGTCTTTTTTTCTCCACCTTAATTTTTTTTATGTGTTCCACAATTATTTTTAATCAATTGCAAATGCTGGGTCTTTTTTGTTCCTATATTTTTTTGCAATAGCAAACTGATGCAAAATGATTTTATCTATTACAGCCGTTACATACTTTTCCAAATGCAGGTTATAGCTTTGTGGTGGCAATTTAACACCATCCTGTTCTCACTGTCATGTTTCCAAATTTAATCCACCTCAATGAAATCCTGGTTATTCACCCCCATAATGTTTCGTCTATTTTTTGTATACATAATTTATTAGTTTCAGCTGCCTCACACTCTTTAATGGCTTTGTTAACTAATTTGTCCACCTCTACTAGTTTTCCTTCCATATGCCCATCTTTCTTATTCCAAAATTCAGGGTTCCAAAATTTTAGCTTTGACTTAATTTCCTCAATACTGTTACTTGGCATCACCTGTCCAATGTCTTACAGGAAACATGAAACTTTGGAGTGTTTCATTTCCCTTGGTTTTAGGTAGCCCCGATATCTTGAGAATTGTCAAGTTGTACTTTTCATGCTCAGATACAGTAAAGGAACAAGGCAGCTTCTTCCCTGCTACATTTTGGAACATTACAACTTTCGGGGAATGCTTTTTTGGATTTAGTTCATTTGTGTTTCAGGGAAAAGTCAAACTGTCAGTTTCAAATTACTGGCTGTTTTTAGCTGTTCATAGCTAAATAGGTCTCTCATCGGATGGCTTTCTATTTTCCAATCATTCCTAGTACCTTTCTGTGTCTTCACTGATAATCAAACTAGTCAATTCACATTTTATGAAACAACAAATTTAACTGTTCACAAGTGAACCTGTTTCATGCTATTTGTTGCTTATAATACTTGTTTAGGCTTCCTGTCTCCTTCTGAGATAGGATTCCCTTTTCCCTTTTTCCCAACAACAGTGGCCTGCACTTCCCTTTTACAAAGCCTGTGTCAGATTCAAGAATGACACCTAAAATGAGTATATATTTAATAATAATAATGATAGCATTTATTACGTGCTTACTATGTGCAAAGCACTGTTCTAAGCACTGGGGAGCTTACAAGGTTGTCCCACAGGGGGCTCACAGTCTTAATCCCCATTTTACAGATGTGGTAACTGAGGCACAGAGAAGTTAAGCGACTTGCCCAAAGTCACACAGCTGACAATTGGCAGAGCCAGGATTTGAACCCACAACCTCTGACTCCAAAGCCCGTGCTCTTCCACTGAGCCATGCTGCTTCTCTCCTAGAAGCACCACTTCCTAAATTTGGGATCATTTTATAAGTAAAAGCATTTTCCATTCTGAAACATTAAACTTTATGAAAGGTTGTCTTAAATTCTGGGTTAGCTTCATTTCATCCCAGAAGGCAGAATATGGCTGACTAGCTTATAGGCTATATAAGGATAAACAAAAAAATATATAAAATGTGATCAGGATCTGGAACAGATTAAAGACTATATGCTTGCCACATTTTGTGTGCTCCTCCTCCCCTTTTCATCCCCTTACTGTAGGGGTTCCTCAAGGGTCAGTTCTTGGTCCCCTTCTTTTATCTATCTACACTCACTCCCTTGGTGAACTCATTCACTCCCATGGCTTCAGCTCTCATCTCTACACTGATGACACCCAAATCTACATCTCTGCCCCTGCTCACTCTCTCTCCCTCCCTTCAGGCTCGTGTCTCCTCCTGCCTTTAGGACATCTCCATCTGGATGTCTGCCTGCCATCTAAAACTCAATATGTCCAAGACTGGACTCCTTATCTTCCCTCCCAAACTCTGCCCAGTCCTGATTTTCCCGTCACTGTAGACGGCACTACCATCCTTCCTGTCTCACAAGCCCGCAACCTCGGTGTCATCCTTAACTCTGCTCTCTCGTTCACCCCTCACATCCTGTCCATCACAAAAAATGCCACTCTCACCTCCACAACATCGCCAAGAGCCACCCTTTCCTCTCCATCTAATCCATTACCTTGTTGGTTCAATCTCTCATCCTATCCTGACTGGATTACTGCATCAGTCTCCTCTCTGATCTCCCATCCTCCTGTCTCTCCCCACTTCAGTCTATACTTCACTCTGCTGCCAGGATCATCTTCATGCAGAAACGCTCTGGGCATGTTACTCCCCTCCTCAAAAATCTCCAGTGGCTGCCTGTCAATCTATGCATTAAGCAAAAACTCCTCACTCTTGGATTCGAGGCTCTCTATCACCTCGCCCCCTCCTACCTCACCTCCCTTCTCTCCTTCTACAGCCCAGCCTGCACCCTCTGCTCCTCTGCCACTAACCTCGTCATTGTTCTCACCTGTCCCGCTGTCGACCCCAGGCCCACATCTTTTCTGTGGCCTGGAATGCCCTCCCTCCACACATCTGCCAAGACAGCTCTCTTCCTCCCTTCAAAGCCCTACTGAGAGCTCACCTCCTCCAAGAAGCCTTCCCAGACTGAGATCCCTTTTTCCTCTCCTCCTCCCCATCCCCCCTGCCCTACCTCCTTCCCCTCCCCACAGCACTTGTATATATATATATACAAGTATATATATATATATATGTATATATATATATGTACATATATAAAAACAAGTATATATATATGTATATATATGTACAGATTTATTACTCTATTTATTTTACTTGTACATATTTACTATTTTATTTATTTTGTTAATGATGTGCATCTAGCTTTAATTCCAGTTGTTCTGACGACTTTGACACCTGTCTACATGTTTTGTTTTGTTGTCTCCCCATCCTAGACTGTGAGCCTGTTGTTGGGTAGGGACCATCTCTATATGTTGCCGACTTGTACTTCCCAAGCGCTAAGTACAGTGCTCTGCACACTGTAAGTACTCAATAAATACGATTGAATGAATGAGTGAATGAATGAATAGTAAACTGCATAACTGCAAAATCTTTAGTGACTGCAGACCTTGCCTACTTTGAGAGTTCCAGCAATCACCACAAGTCGGGGCCTCAGCAAGCCTTGTGCTATGAAATAAGAAAAAAGGTGGCTGCGATCTCATATGACCCAATGCCACATTTAATAATAATAATAATGATGGCATTTGTTAAGCGCTCACTATGTGTGAAGTGCTGTTCTAAGCACTGGGGTGGATACAAAGTGAGCAGGTCGTCCCATGTGGTGCTCACAGTCTTAATTCCCATTTTACAGATGAGGTAACTGAGGCACAGAGAAGTTAAGTGACTTGCCCAAAGTCACACAGCTGACAAGAAGCGGAGCTGGGATTAGAACCCATGACCTCTGACTCCCAAGCCTGGGCTCTTTCCACTAGGCCATGCTGCTTCCTTTCCTTTGCATATGACATTATTATATTGTACTACCCACGCACACAGCAAACAGGATGCCCAATCTGGTCCTAGACAACACTTGGCCATCTGCCTCACAAAACAGCTCAACCCAGGTTCCCAGATCAGACCCAGCTGCACCCACCAGTTTCTGATCTATGGGTTTGGGGAAGGGGGATGCCAGTCACCTGTTCGTACAAAAGTCCTTCTAGGAGTAGGGCTCGGCATTGATAATTATCAGTCACATTTATTGAGCACTTACTGGGTGCAAAGCACTGTACTGAGCACTTGGGAGAGTACAATACAACAATAGACACATTCCCTGCCCACAATGAGCTCACAGTCTAGAGGGTTAATATTGACAACGTCCAAGGCTGTGGATCTTTCAGTCCTTCCCCTGAGAAACTTTCACGAGCTTCTCCCACAGCCCACCACCATTTCAGCTCCAGATGCCAAAGGTTCAGGCTTTAGTTACCATGGTACCACACTTTTCTCCCTATCCCTCTGCTATAGAATCACCTGTGGAATTGCTAGATACATAGGACCAGCCTATCTGTGGACTCTATATCCTCCTCCATGCCCAGCTCCTGGGACTGTGGCTGAGACTTGACTCCAGCTCCTCATGCTTCTGCTCTGCCATTTCCCCACTCTCCATCTGTCCCACCAAGGCTTTGGATCCCTCTGCCTCTACTTATCCATTTGCTCCTGCCAACCCTTCCCATTACTTGCTGCTCAATTTCTAACCTCACACCACTATACCTTCCCGCCCCACTTCCATCAGCCTCTCTGAGTGGAGACTGGTGGAACTGTGGCTGAATGGAGGGAATTCAGTAATCCCACAGTAATAAATAAAAAGTGTGAAACTAACTATATCCCATTGGAGAGACAGGTACTTTTCACTGAAAAATTAAACAAATATGGCATCTGCATAGGCGAAGTGTTAGAGGGAGGCAGAGAGGACTCCGCATGTGAATGGCCAGTTTCATAATTCTTTTCTGAGCACCATCTTATTAAAGTCTTAAGGGGTGGCCATTATGAGAGGGTCAAGAAATGCAACAGCCCCCTGCCAAATATCACTCTGAAGCAACTGCTTTCCTTGCTTACTGTATGTTGCCGTCCCCATTATCTGTCTTGCCCTCCACTAGATATAAATCTCATTTCTCCTTCTGCTTATGAAAAACAGTATGCTAAAGTGAATATGACAATATCAGAATGTCTCATATTTTTTCCCTAAACATTTCTTCCTAGCTCCCATCACTGTGGAGAGCCCCACCATTGTCCCTTCCCAAAGGCTCACAAACAGTGTCACACTTGTGATCTTTTTGTTTTTCACACCCCACATTCAGTCTGTCTCTAAACACTGGTGGTTATTACTCAACAATATTTTGTGGATCTGCCCCTTCCTATCAACTTCTTCACTTATGGGCGATACTGCAACTACTCTAGCTGCTGCTGATGGGTTCCCTTCAAACAAGTTCATTCATTCATTCAGACAGTCAGTCATATTTATTGAGCATTTACTGTGTGCAGAGCTCTGTACTAAGTGCTTGGGAAGTACAAGTTGGCAACATATAGAAATGGTCCCTACCCAACAGTGGGCTCACAGTCTAGAAGGGGGAGACAGACAACAAAACAAAACATGTGGACAGGTGTCAAGTCATCAGAATAAACAAAAATAGAGCTGGATGCACATCATTTAACAAAACAAATAGAATAGTAAATATGTACAAGTAAAATAAATAGAGTAATAAATCTGTACAAACATATATACAGGTTCTGTGGGAAGGGGAAGGAGGTAGAGTGGGGGGGATGGGGAGGAAGAGATGGAAGGGGGCTCAACTGAACTTGAGGGGGCTCAAGTCAACTAAAAGCAGCCCCAACAGTTATTTTTCAGGCCTTAAGCCATGTCTCCAACATTCAGGGGTTATTTCACCAAAGTGACCTGCATGTACCCTTTAACCAAGTGTCACAGTACTTTTGGGAAGGTGCCACTGAATGGGGGTAAAACTACCTCGAGGACCAAAGTGAATGGTCATTTTGGCATTTAGGACTTGAGAGGAAATAATTGGATTGAGGGAGTTTTATTACGTATGAGTAGCACAGTTTTTGTCTCATTCAGTTTGTTGGTAGCCATGTCAATTGGATATTACATCATAATCTATCTCTAGCTATAGGGAACAAAAATATATAGAATACACTTCTTTTGAAATCGAAAGTTTTATTTTTCTCCAGAGACTTCCAGCTATGACAGATCTGAGAACCATTCCTAGTAGTTCACTTTTACAGACTTGGTGATTATGATTCTACCTTGGGAAAACACAAAATTGCTTGAAGGAAGAAAATAGCAGATGCTTACTATGGTAGGAGCATTGTAAGTACAAATAAGCAACCCCAGGACTACTCACATTTGTTTTTAGCTCAGAAAATAGTAGAAATAAAAGAATTTGTTCTGTTGCCTGAAACACAAACCCTTTGAACAATTCTTCATATTAAAATTATTTTATTTTGAGAAGTTTAAACCAGATTTAAGGATAGAATTTCAATGACCTAGTTTTCAATGAACAAAGAAAATTTGATAATGTGAGGCTACAGACTATAGCCTGTGTTCATGTATATATATATGTATATATATGTAATACATATATTATTTATTAGTATATATATTAGTATATATATAATATACTAACTAGTATATTATATACTAACTAGTATATTATATATATACATATATATATATGTAATACATATATTATTTATTAGTATATATATTAGTATATATACTAACTAGTATATTGGTATATTAATATACTAGCATACTGGTATATTAATATATTAATATATATACTATTAGTATATATATTATTTTTAGTATATATTTATTAACAATGATGCTAATAATAATTGTGGTATTTGTTAAATACATACTGGGTGCTAAGCACTAGGACAACTTTGAATCAATCAGGTTGGAAGCAACCCCTGCCCCACATGGGGCTCACTGATGGTTAAATTCACCTATTCATGCATTAGTGCCTGAAAAGGCCAGTGTGGGACACACAATCCTGATTGTACAGCTATGAAATTTGTTGTCTGAGGCATCCAGAGCTGTTTATGCTTTTGTCTCCTTGCTTTATAAGCCTTAAGAAGCAATTGATTCTCAGTATTCTGCTGGGGATGTAGCTGTTGGAAACTTTTTCTTTCTCTGCCCTTAAAGTATTTCCTCTGACCTACTCTTCAATTTTCAATTTCTAGGTCACCAAATAACAATTGTTTGGGTATCTATCGGTTGTCCATCATCCTAACTTGTCCCACTCAATACAGGCTGTGTTCAAGTGAGAATAGCTTCAGTGCTATGAGACTCACTTCATTCTAGGACTTCATTCTTTGTGATCCTGCCCTGAAATTTGATTTTGAGTACTGCCTGAAAGTGCCACTGATGTAATTGCTCAAAGAGTTGGATGTGGCAACTATGTGTCTCCTGACTCCAGTACTCTGCTCTTTCCACTAGACCCAGATCTATTCTTTACCTGGCTTAATGCCATTCCAGGGTTGCATGGAGGGACTCCCCACCCCAAGTCAGCTGGAAAACGTCCTCAAACTAAGACTAAGATCACATTAACCTCTCTAAAATCACATCTCCAAAAGACTGTCCCTTACTAAGCACTCATTTCTCCTACCTGCCCTCCCCAATGTGGTAACTATGCACTTGGCAATATACCACTTAAGCACTTTGATACTCACTCCATAGCATTTATGCACATATTCTTACACTCAACTATTTCCCCTGTCTCTAATTTACTTAAATGTCTATCCCCGACTTTATCCCCCATGCTCAGTACAGTTCTCTGTACACAGGAAGTGGTGAATAAATCCCGTTGATTGATTGATCAGGTCTCACAGGTTGGCTAGCAGTACAGTTTGGTAGACTTTTAATAATTTGGTCTCAAGCCTGATGCTTTGCTGCTCCTATACTCTGTCTGACAATCTCCCAAAGGCTTTGCTGGACATCTTTATTCAATTTTTTAAATTTCCTTGCCATTTACTGGGCATTGTGGTGCCTACACAAAATAATTCTGGGACAGCGTTTAGCATTGTGTCACCATTGCGGATTTTTTATTGTGATTAGCTCCCCTTGTTCAGGCTTATAAATCACCTTGGTTTCTTTAGATTTATCCTCAGTGTAAAACACCTGGATGATGTGGCCAAGCAGTTCACAACTGTTTTCATGTTTTGTTTTCTTGGGTATGTCCCTCGAAGTCAAAGTCATCTATATCTTGAATTACTGTCTCTAGAACCTCTAACATCCTGGGCTCTTGTTGCATCTTCTAGCATAGCTATAGGGAATAAATTAAATACCACTTGTCCCATTAGGCCTCCATGTTTTACTTCATTGGCAGATGAGATTGGAATAGACAGAGGTACTCTCAGCTCTCACCATCCTTAAATCTGGTTTAAACTTCTCAACTTTCAAGGGCAAATTCTAGAATCTGGATTTATTGATAGTTTCAAAATGCTTTGGTAAAGTCTATGAAAAACACATAGCAGTCTTTGATGCTGCTTCCTGCACATTTCATATATCTTAAATGCTCCAGTATAATCAGGTCTGTTGGCCACATTATGGTTTTGGAATGCTTGATAATGATATTCTTCAGTAACCTATTCAGGAATATTCTAGGATCATGTCCTAGGAAGTAATTGGATGCCTCTATAACTTCCATATTCTGGTAATAATAATAATAATAATAATGGCATTTGTTAAGCACTTACTATGTGCAAAGCACTGTTCTAAGCGCTGGGTCTTCACTTTCCTATTTGAAGATGAAGATGGTGCCAACTTTGAGATCCTGTGACATCTCCTGAGTGTTTCAAGTGTCAAGGAAGAGCTTGTTTAAGTATGGATGAACAGGGAATGTGTCTTCTACTTCCATTGTGTTGTAATAGAATAGGTCACACTGCAGGCAAGTGGCATAGGCAGGATCAGAACCCATATCTGACTCTCAGCCTGTTCTTTTCCCACTAGGCCACATCACTTCTCATCATACTCTCAGAGCAGCTATGAGAGCATGTAAAGGACATATATGTTTTCATTTCATACGAATGTATAAAGGTTATTTGTTTTTGCTTGTCTGCAAAGCTTGCATCTCTTCCAGTTTGGCATCCCACCCCATTTCTAAATGTGATTTGCATGCTATAATGGTGTTTCTATAAGCCTCATTTCAGTCTGCATTGAAGTATGGAAAGCTTTGGTTGATGGCAATAATTATTTTGTTGTAAGTAGATTGTTTAATCTTAAAGTCATTTGTAGTGAGTAAATTTTGCTGTCTTTGCCTGATCCTGACCAATGTTCTGAAGGTTGTTGGGTAAACAATATCATGCAGAAGTCCCCATTCTCTGTATTTAGTTTCTATTGCTTAAGTTTTGTATCATACTCACCCAAGTGCTTATTGCAGTACTCTGTACATATTAAGTGCTCAAATTTCCTTGCTGTCCCTCTGCTGATCTATGATATAATTGATGAAATGCCATTCTTTAGATAGTGCATGCATCCATACTGATTTTCTTGGTTTAGCAGGCAGAAGCATTGATGATGATGATGTTGATGATGATGGTATTTGTTAAGTGCTTACTATGTGGCAAGCACTGCTCTAAGCTGTAAAGGTGGATTACAAGGTATTCAGGTTGGACACAGTTCCTTTCCCAGATGGAGCTCAGAGTCTTAATCCCCATTTTACAGATGAAGTAACTGAGGCACAGAGAAGTGAAATGATTTGCCCAAGGTCACACAACAGACAAGTGGCAGAGCCAGGATTAGAACCCAGGTCCTTCTAACTCCCAGCCTGTTCTCTATCAAGCTGCTTCTCCTCATAAAGACTTTGATGACAAATGATCCATGAGAAGCAGTGTGGCTCAGTGGAAAAAGTACGGGCTTTGGAGTCACAGGTTATGGGTTCAGATCTCGGCTCTGCCAATTGTCAGCTGTGTGACTTTGGGCAAGTCATTTAACTTCCCTGTGCCTCAGTTCCCTCATCTCTAAAATGGGGATTAAGACTGTGAGGTCCACATGGGACAACCTGATCACCTTCTATCCCCCCAATGCTTAGAACAGTGTTTTGCACATAGTAAGCACTTAACAAATCATCATCAATCGTATTTATTGAGCGCTTACTATGTGCAGAGCACTGTACTAAGCGCTTGGGAAGTACAAATTGGCAACATATAGAGACAGCCCCTACCCAACAGTGGGCTCACAGTCTAAAAGAAATACCAAATAACAAATACCATCATTATTATTATTATTATTATTAAAGACTGTGTTTGAATCAAAAGATGTGCATCCTGTTTAAATCATCATGGGACTTTCTAAATAAATCTGACTATATCCTTTTTTGCACTTTAATTTCATCATCTGTGAGCAGTGATTGGCTTAGTAAGTGCTTAATAAATACCATTATTATCATTATTATTATTATTATTATTATTATTATTATCATCAGCTGCAAAATGGGATAATAATTGCTATAAGTAGATAGTGCACAGGCCTGGGAGTCAGAAAGTCATGGGTTCTAATCCTGGCTCTTCCACTTGTCTGCTGTGTGACCCTGGGCAAGTCACTTCACTTCTTTGTGCCTCAGGTACCTCATTGTAAAATGGGGATTGAGACTGTTAGCTGCATGTGGAGCAGGAACTGTGTCCAACTTGATTTGCTTGTATCCACCTAAGTGCTTAGTACAGTGCCACAAATACCACTGTATGTTTAGTAAATGTAAATAACATAATTATCATTATTATCATATACCTCACTTGCATGTTTCAGATAGATTTAATCATCACAAATGATCCAAATTGGCTCCTGTCATTGTAATCACTCCAGTCCTAGACCTTACTGATTCCTTCAAACAAACAGAAACATAGAGCTGGAAGGCAACTTCAAAAAGCCATCTTGCAAGAATCTGGGATTAGTCAGAGGAGTGACTAAACTAGTCAAAAGGGATAGGAATCTGTTCTTTTTTATAAAAAAAAAGACTTCATGGGAACTAAGACTCCATAACTTATCTCACTAGCCCCTTCCAGTGTTTTCCCACGCTGAGAGTGAAAGATTCAGATTGTTCTCTCCTGCTGCAATTTAAGGTTACTTCTTCTCATTTGTTACTTTGTTAACAGGGGGAATGAACTGCTCAGCTTGTCAGCAGCAGTTCTTTATTTTCAAGGTCAAACAACCCAAATTTGTTTAACCTTAGCACCCAATTTTCATCCCTTAAATATTTTATATCATTATTCTCTGTACTGGCTGTGATTTTTTCCACATCATTTTAAAAGTGCAGTGCCAAAGCTTGACACAGTATGCAAAAAGAAACTGGCCACTACAGAGTATAGTGGATGAACTATATTTGCATATTACATTCTTACCAATACATCCCACCTGACACAATTTCTGGTTGGCTATGATCCTCAAGTCTTCTGCTCCACCTGAGTTTAGCTAGTCTTTCCCTAATCATATTTAGTATTGCTTTAAGCCATAAGTGCACTACCTCGAACTTGCCACTTGGACCTGAATGTACAATGGGAACTTCATCCTGCTTATTCATTGTTATTCTATTATACAAATTAGCAACATCTTCAAAATTAGTGATTTTTCCCTAAATTCACCCAGTTTTGCTATAAACATGCTTCATTCCTTGGTTTAGATATACCCCAGTGGAAGATTCGGGAACATCCTTTCTGAAACATGAACCTGTTCTGATATAACAACATCCTTAAATTGGTGCAAATAGATTCAGTTTAGGAAATAATGCTTTGCCCACAAGCATGGTATTGGTTAAAGTTAGAGTGCTCCTATGCATCTTAGCCCCAGAATTAGCCTATGTTGCTTTACATTTTTGCAGCTTTGACGTATTCATTACAGTACAGTAGTGAATAGTAGTAAGTATTCACTACAGTAAGATAAGTATTCACCAAAGTAAAAAAATTCACTACAGTAGCAAGGATATGAGGCATCCTAATAGTGATAGACTTCATGACAATATAGGAATTGATATTGAAAAGTGTTAGTTGTGGTGATAGCTTTGATTTAGCTAAACCCTAAACCATTAATTCCCACAGAATCAATGGTTATTACCAGGTTGATGTGAGAATTAATTGGGAAAGCTTTCCTGGAAAACATTGTATATCTTAAGGGCCTTGAAGATGGGATTTCTGTGGTCAGCTCCCTTGAAAGGTGAAAGACAGTTTCACTCAGTAGGAAAGGACTTAAATCATGAGTCAGAAGTGGGAGAATCTAAAGTCAAATGGAGTGTGAAGATAAATTTGTGTGGGGAGAGAGTGCAGATGGGAAAATTTCTGCTGAATGCAGAAAAAAATGGGTAGCCATTGATGGATTTTGAGGAGTAAAGTGAGCACTGAATGGTGCTTTAGAAAGAAAACCCAGAAAGCAGAATGTAGCATAGACAGAAGAGGGGGTGGAATAAAGGCAGGGAGACCTGTATGGAGGCAATGCTCTTTTTATGATATATCTTTTATTCTGACATATCTGCCTGGCAGGAGCAGATCCCTAGTGAATGCCACACGGTCTCCCTGCTACATGGCTCCCTAGTATAGGAATTATGTTTACCAATTCTACTGACTGTTAAGTGCTTAGTTTAGGACTTTTCGGAATGCATTTGCTCAGTAAATGGAGGTCTGACAGAATAAAGAGCAAAGCTAGCTTCAGAAAATAAGCAAACCATTGCCTCAGGGGACTGCACAGCAGGGCCAGCTGCACAGATAGGACTTCCAAAAGATGACTGTCAGATGGCTTTGCTCTGAGATGGGGTTACAGTGGGGACAGTTGGTGCAGCAACGTGATGGCAGACAGAAAGTTTTCTACAAAATGGACACTATTACATTATGTTTTGTGAGTGCATGCCATATAATCAAATGAAATATATGGAAAGTGGGAGGTGTCAGTCAGTCAGTTTTTCCAGTCTCAGGGCAGCTGAATGCCCAGGGTTGACTCTGGTAAAAGCATATTCATATTTCCTAAGCTGGAGTAAGACTAAACTCTGTCAATCTAATGAATGCTAAGTGAGCTTTCTTATTTTGTTTTTTAATTTTCTTTATCTGTGCATTGTTGGGTAGGATCAATCACTACACCCATGATATTTACTGAGCACTTCCTTTGAGCAGAGTACTGTACTAAGAACTTGGGTGAGTACAATTTATAGAGTTGGTATATATGTTTCCTACCCACATGAGCTTAAAGTCTAGGGGTTGCTACCTAAGTAGGGGAATCCACGACAGCATTAATTTTGCGTCGCTAAAGAAAATCTTTCATGTAACCACACAGACCTCAAATGGGTGCAGAACATCTATTACAGTATTTAATGTCATCAATATTCATTCATTATAGAATCAGTCATTTTACACTAATGCTGGGGATATCCAAATTATGATTTTTCCTGCCCTCCACAAAAAATAAGACATAGTGTGTGTTGTTTTTCAAAACAATAGATGAGGAAAAAAATCAGTAAAGCATCTGACACAAAATCAGAAAAACAGTTGGTTAGATGAGATTTTTATCCTTGGATGAGTTACTACTAGGGCAACCATGGAGACAGGAGAACTGATGAAAGCACAGTGTACTGCCTGGTAAATTTTTTGTATTTATTTTAAAGGCTAGTGTACAAGACCAGCTTGTTATGAAAAAAGAGGCTTGAATTACCAACAACTTGCTGTGATTGAGGAGACATTTCTTCTACGTATGCATTTTGTGAAGCAATAAACATCAAAAATATATAACTTGTGCAGGCTGCCTGAATGAGATGTATACGGAAGACAGGTTTGTGTCTTTATTAAATGTGCTGCCTTGGGCTTGAAATTGGCATGCATTTTATAAATCTCTCAAATATCTGAAGGTAAAGCTCACCCAATTTTGAAAATGGTGAAAGTGAAATTGCTAAGGCTGGGATAATAGCTCTTGCCCTCACAAAATAACTAGGATTTGAAAACTGAAACTTTTAACATTCCTTATATTATTCAAAGAGTAGAATACCTTTTTTAGGTCTGTGTCATTTGGATTCGAGTTTGAAATTTCTATTAAAAAAATAGAGATGGCTTTTAAGTTTTCATGGTTATTTTTCACACCTCATCAAGTTCTCATGACATTGATACGGCACTCTTGGGTAGTAGGGTGCTGTATCAATAGGAAGTCTAAAGTGTTTTTTATAATTGAAATAATTGGGTAAGTTTACTGAGATGGGAAACTAGTAAATACCAGAGTATTTAAATTAATTGCAATTTCGTGTTAACTGGCTAATTCCAAACTGTAATTTTTGTGATTTGTAGTAGCAGGGAAGTACTTTATGAGCACGGACAGCCTTCAAAGCTATATTCTAGTTACAAAATATGCCAGTTTTGAATTTATTGACCATCTGTCAGCCTTCATTTACTACTCACTAGCTGTCATTGTTTATTATTTGATGTCCTTCTATAATGAGTCACGGCAGGGAGCCCCCTATATCTCCATCACTGTGATTAATGAGGTCATTGTCTATCTGCAACAATGTCAGCCATCATTTTCTTTTTAGATACTGTAGCAAAAGGTTAATTCCCTTCCCAAAGGAAAGCTTTCTTAACAAAACCTAGACCTCTTTGTGTACTTCTGTAATTTCCCTTTGTAGCTGATTTAACCAGCTCTTCAAAATTATTTTCTCTGAAGATGCCGGGCACACATGACAAGTCCCATAAATGGATATCTTAGTGGAGGACAAATTAAAACTCCTGTAATTGAGGAGTCCGTTGTACTCTCCAATATGTGCACGTCATATTAAGTCAGATATGAAAAGATATTTTAAATTTGGTACAGAATTTAAATTTGTTAAATCACATAATCATACAGCAAAAAGGGTCATCACATAACAAGGAAGTAAATATCCCATGTTAATGCAAAGAGTAGGCTCTGAGCTGTCAGAGAGTCATGATGCAGCACATAGTGCACTTTGACCAGATCTTCAATAAGGGCTTCTTTGGAAATGAGGATATCAAGTAAAGTCAGAGAACAAGCTGTCTGATCAGGACTAGCCTAAGATCCCTTCCAACACTGAGTGGCATCCAACTGTGCTACACTCACAGATGGCTCACATACCAGAAACAGGCTTTGGGGTGTTTTTTGTTCATTTTTTTTTAATGGTACTTGTTTTTGAACGAAGCACTTACGAAGATACAAGATAATCAGGTTGGATGTAGTCCCTGTCCCACATGGAGTTCATGGTCTAAGTTGAAGAGAAGAAAATTGAATTATCATTTTACAGATGAGATAAGTGAGGCCCAGAGAATTTAATTGATTTACCCAGGTTCACACAGCAGACAAGTGGCAAACCTGGAATAGCCCCAGGTCCTATGACTCCCAGTCGTGTGCTCTTTTCACCAGGCCACACTGCCTTTGAGAAAGTGTAAAGAAGTCCAGGACACTCACAGGCTGCTCGTAGTTGGGGTGTGAGGGAGGAGGGTACTCTAATTTCTTCATTACTCTGAGTTTTCACCATTCAGGCATTTCCTGGCTTGGTTGACTAAACATAAGAAAGACCAGGAATGGACCTGAGGAACACAACATTTTAGTAGCTGCAACAGAAAGTGGATAAGAATTAGGACATAAGATTTGGAGCTTCTGTTATTTTCTTCCTACCATCCCTCTTAAAAACTGCTTAAGTGGGTTTTCTACTGATTCCACTACCCACTGATTCCACTTCCTCTCCTGCAATTCTCTCCTTGACCCTCCCCCCACCCTACCACACACACACCAAACCTGGCTTCCATCCCTCTCACTCCACATAAACTACCCTCTCAAAGGTCACCAATAATCTTCTTCTTGTCAAATTCAATGGCCTCTAGTCCATCCTAGCACTAATCCTCCCTGATTTCTCAGATGCCTTCAACACTGAGAACCATTCCCTTAATAATAATAATGGCATTTATTAAGTGATTACTATATGCAAAGCACTGTTCTAAGCACTGGGGAAGTTACAAGGTGATCGGGTTGTCCCCCGGGGGGCTCATAGTCTTCATCCCCATTTTACAGATGAGGTAACTGAGGCCCAGAGAAGTTAAGTGACTTGCCCAAAGTCACACAGCTGACAAGTGGCAGAGCCTGGATTTGAACTCATGACCTCTGATTCCAAAGCCCATGCTCTTTCCACTGAGCCACGCTGCTTCTCTGTCAAGGCTCAGTTCTGGGGTGTCGTCTATTCTCTATCTTACACCCATTCCCTTGGAGAACTCATTCACACCCATAGTTTCAACTACCATCTCTATGAAGATGATTTCCAAATCTACATCTCCAGCCCTGATCTCTTTACTTCTCCTCAGTCTTGCATTTCCTCCTATCTTCAGGACATCTCTACCTGGATGTCCTCCTAACCCCTCAAACTTAACACTTCTAAAACAGAATGCTCCATCATCTCTCAAACTTAACACTTCTAAAACAGAATGCTCCATCATCTCTCAAACTTAACATTTCTAAAACAGAATGCTTCATCATCTCACCTAAACACTGTCATCCTGCTAACTTTCCCATCACTGCAGACAGCTTCACCATCCTGCCCATCTCACAAGCCTGTAACCTTGTCATTATCCTTGATTCATCTCTCACAATCAATCAATCAGTAGCATTTATTGAGCACTTACTATGTGCAGGGCACTGTACTAAGCATTTGGGAGAGTAAAATACAACAGAATTAACTGACATGTTTCCTGCCCATATTCAAACCACCAATTCAGTCTTTCACCAAATCCTGTCAGTTGGACCTTCACAATATGCTGAAATCTGCCCTTCCCTCGCCATCAAAACTGCTACTACATTGATCCGAGCACTTATCCTATCCCTCCTTGACTACCTCATCAGCTTCCTTGCTGACTTCCCTACCTCCTGTCTCTCCAGTCCATTCTTTACTCTGTTGCCCACATCATTCTTCTAATAAAACATTCAGTCCATATTTCCCCACTCCTCAAAATCCTCCAGTGGTTGTCCATCGACCTCCAACTCAAACTGAAACTCATTAACACTGGCTTCAAAACATTTAATCATGTTGCCCCTTCCTATCTTAACTCACTGGTTTCCTACTACAACCCACCATGTTTACTTTGCTTCTCTAAAACCAACCTACTCACTGTACCTTGATCTCATCTAATTCACCAATGACTCCTTGTCTGCATCCCCACTCTGGCCTGGAACTCCCTTCCCCTTCATTTACCACAGTCCACCAGTTTGCATACCTTCAAAGGGTTATCAAAATCATATCTCCTCCAAGAGGCCTTCCCTGACTAAGTTCTCATTTTCCCTACTCCCTCTTCCTTTTGCATTGTCTTGCACTTGGATTTGAACCCTTTATCCACCTTACACCATTAGCCTGATAGCACTTATGTACATATTCATAATTTATTTTAATTATGGGCCGGGAACATGTTTACCAACTCTGTTGTATTGTACTCTCCCAAATGCTTAGTACCGTGCTCTGCACACAGTAAGCACTCAGTAGATATAATTGATTGCTTTATTGATTAGCATTCTATCCTTCCTTAATTTCTCCCAGATTTGAGAGCCAGCTGAAATAAGTGTTTCTGTAGGTCACCACTTTATGATTGACAGGTGTGAATATTAATATGCGGTCAGTCAGCAGGGATCTTCCTCAAAACCATCAGCAACAACCTAGTACCATTTTTGTTAATGTTCATGTATAGAAAATCTGAAAACCAGGGCCAACAAGATATGTGGTATCACCTTGCAAATATTCACTAGAAAGATAGAACTTTTGTATTCACCTCTTCTTACCATTCCCAATATTTTTGTGGTGAGCTCACAAGCTGCCTTATTAGTGACTGTTCATGATCCCGTGGACAACAAGAAGGAAGAGACTTGTGAAGGCAGTGATGGGCATTTCCTGAGACAGGTGATTGCTGGCATGCGGGGGCAGAACGTGGAGGGAGGTGTGCCTTTCTCTCCCTATTGTACCTAGTAATGGGCCTGGACCAATCAATGACTGCCATGTAGAACCACAGCTGTGACACCTAAGTCAGATAAATGGCTGTCGTGTTGAATTGTGAGGAGGCATGCAAAGAGACAGAGGGAAGAACCTGGAGCAGAAGCAGCACAGAGAAGCGAACATTGAAGAAGCGAGCCACAGGAGCAGCACTCGAAAGCAACAAGAAGGCAGCAGCACTTGGAAGCAGAAAGAAGAAGCATCGGCAGAACCAGCAAACTGGTATTGGACCCTTGGTGGAATGGAATGAATGAGTGAGTGAGTGCATGTGTGTGTGTCACTCCCTTGCACGCTGGTAAAGCTAAAAAAACTTTTCACAGTAACCTTGGTGATCAGAGGTATGGTTTGATTTTACTATGGGTTGCCAAGTCTTTCCCAGTCCAGGAAGGTCCTGGTTGGTATGAGCCGAGGGGGACTTGTAACAATTTTATGTCTGCTTACAACCTCCATTAGAATGGCAGCTCTTGAAAGGCAGGAAATGTACATCTCACTTTTGTTGTATTATCTCAAGTACTTATTTCAGAGTTTAGTATTCAGTAGGTGCTCAATAAATATTACTGATTGATTCTTTTATTTATTGACTTTGTCTTAATCTTCCCATTTCTTCATCTGATAAACTAGTACCTCTGACTATCCACTTAAAAATAATAATAGTAATGATAGTATTTGTTAAGTGCTTACCATGTGTCAAGCACTGAGGTAGATAGAAGGTAATCAGGTTGTTCCATGTGGGGCTCACAGTCTTAATCCCTAATTTACAGATGAGGTAACTGAGGCACAGAGAAGTTAAATGACTTACCCAAAGTCACACAGCTGACAGGTGGCAGAGCCAGCATTGGAACCCATGACTTCTGAATCCCAAGCCCATGCTTTTTACACTAAGCCATACTGCTTCACTTCAGACCACTACAGGATGATAGCATCTAGGCTCCATGGGAATCTTAGAACAAAAACAGAGATGAAAATAAAGGAAAAATCCGGCTCCCAAACCTGATCATTTGTCAGTGGCATGTCTTTTCAAATATTATTTGTATTACAAGCCTACTTACTCTTCAGGAAGTTTCCTCCGTTAGGTCCTCTAACATAGAACAAAGAGTAAATTTTCTTGTATAGAGAAATTTCCACAATTTTCTTCCAAAATTCACTTCTCAGGAGCAGCATTGCAAAATAAAAAAATAAAGCAGTGTAAAATGTATAATTGAATAAAAACACACATCTCCACCCTTTCATATCAGTTTGTGGACTTGGAAACTCACACTTTTCTTCATGTCAGTATTGGTTTCCACCTTCAGTTTTGCCTAAGTGAAATGGTCCATTTTTCTTCTTTTGTTTTAAAACTGCCAGATTTCAGCTGTGTTCTGAAAATATGACTCCAGCACCTACTGCCCATTTGGTAAGAGGAAATGATAAATAAAGCATTTTACTCTGATGCAAAAATCCAAGATTATGATCTATACAAGTGAATCTAAATGCCAGGTTTGGCCCAACCATTCTGAACTCTATCACTATGAGAAAGTTTAATAGTCCTTTGCATCTCAAATCCCATTTCTTATGGGAGATGTGATGACCAGTTCTCCTGACTTACACATGTAAGCGAGTGAGGCAGAAATCAGAAGAGTCACTCCATGGTGCCTCTGAGGAAAGTCACAGGAGAGACAATAAGATGGAATGATTGGGAGGGAAGTAAGGTCGGGCAGGGACTGGGAAAGGAAGACATCCTCAGCCATCGTGGAAGTGAGAGTTTGATGAGCTCTGTGCTTAGGAGACAGACAGCTAGAGGACACAGAGAGGGATCGGAGAAGATCCCTGGAGTTTTGGAGTCAACCAGGAATTTGGAATTTGCCCCTAGGAGAATGAGTCCTGGACTGTCTACAGGGAAGTACAGAGTTCTGGGAGGTGGAGGAATGTAGTAAACCCAGAGAAAGGCAATTTGAACTGGATTTGTTTTCATTAGTTTCCTTGGGAATGTTCATCTTTATTTTTTTTTCCTTAGGCAAAGGTGTGAATGATCTCTCAACCCTCACTTAGCTGTGCTGAATGTAATACTCAGTAATGTCTTCCCAAATGGATGCAAGGGCAGTGGTGTCTATTTCTGAGAAGAGATGGAGGGAGGGAGGAAGACAGGAGGAAGAAGAGAATGGAGGTTATCAGAAGATGTGAGGGAAAGAAAGAATAGGGAGAGTTTTGAGAAGGGAGTTCTGACAATAAACTTAGAAGGGAAGAGCAAAAAGAAGAATCAGCCACCCACTCTTTCCTGGCCGCAAACTCATCCCTCTGGCTTTCATTTCAGCACTAGAAATCATCAGTACAGTACAAGGAGTAGGCTAGAGGGAACAGTTCTCATCAACTGGTTAGGTGTTGCATCCCTGGGCAACAGAAGGATTTCTCTGATTAGTGACTATAGGAGGAAAGTTGCTAGGGATGTGATTTGGACTTGACTTTGGGATGATAATAAAAATAATAATAATAATAATAATAATGGTATTTGTTAAGCACTTACTATGTGCAAAGCACTGTTCTAAGCGCTGGGGGGATACAATGGGATCAAGTTGTCCCACGTGGGGCTCACAGTCTTAATCCTCATTTTACAGATGAGGTAACTGAGGCTCAGAGAAGTTAAGTGACTTGCCCAAGGTCACACAGCAGACATGTGGCAGAGTCGGGATTCAAACCCATGACCTCTGACTCCAAAGCCCGTGCTCTTTCCACTGAGCCATGTGTTTTTATGTGGAAGGTGGTTTCAATTAAAAATAAATCTTTGAAATCCTGGAGTTTGAACTGAGTTTTCAATGTGGTCTAATGGATAGAGCATCGGCCTGGGAGTCAGAGAACTTTGGTTTTAGTACCAGCTTCTCCGCTTGCCTGCTGTATGATTTTAGGCAAGTCATTTAACTTTTCTGTGCCTCAGTTAACTCATCTGTAAAATGGGGATTAAGGCTGTGAGCCCATATATTTCACTATGACTTGCTGCATTTCCTTAAATATCTTTGTTTTTGTTTTGTAATATTTCCTTCCATAAAGTGCAGCGTATCTTCATGGTTCACATTATTGCATTATAGCATTAGGATTAATTCATTTTATAGACCCTTAGGGTCCTTCAATACATTAATCAACAGAATATTCTAAATGATTACTTTTTTAATGGTATTTGTTAAGCACTTATGTGCCAGGCACTGTACTAAGCAGTAGAAACAACACAGTCCATGTTCCATGTGGGGCTCACAGTCTTAATTCCCATTTTACAATGAGGTAACTGAGGCCCAGAGAATAACGATGGTATTTGTTAAGTGCTTACTATGTGCAAAGCACTGTTCTAAGCACTGGGGAGGTACAAGGTGATCAGGTTGTCCCACTGGGGGCTCACAGTCTTAATCCCCATTTTACAGATGAGGAAACTAAGGCCCAGAGAAGTGAAGTGACTAGCCCAAAGTCACACAGCTGACAAGTGGCAGAGCCGGGATTTGAACCCATGACCTCTGACTCCAAAGCCCGGGCTCTTTCCACGGAGCCATGCTGCTTCTCTAATTAATAATAATGGCATTTATTAAGCACGTACTATGTGCAAAGCACTGGGGAGATATAAGGTGATCAGGTTGTCCCATGGGGGGCTCACAGTCTTAATCCCCATTTTACAGATGAGGTAACTGAGGCCCAGAGAAGTTAAGTGACTTGCCCAAAGTCACACAACTGACAATTGGCAGAGCCGGGAGTTGAACCCATGACCTCTGACTCCAAAGTCCGTGCTCTTTCCACTGAGCCGTTAAGTGACTTGCCCAAGGTCACACAGCAGACAAGTGGCAAAGCAGGGATTAGAACCCAGGTCCTCAGACTCCCGGGCTCATGCTCTTTCCAGTAGGCCATGCTGCTTACTGTTTGTACTTGGGAGAGTACAGTACAACAGAGTCAGTAGATTTGTTCCCTGTCACAAGGAACTTACACTCTATGAGGGAGGCAGACATTAAATAAATTACAGTTATAGGAAATGGTGGCATGTAAGAATACTGTACATAAGTACTGTGGAGCTGAGGGTGGGGTGAATATCAAGTACTTAGAAGATGAAGCTACCATCTAGGGCTTAGCAAGATTTAGATTCAAAAGCATAGGCAATGCAGAAGAGAGGATAAGTAAGGGAAATGAGAATTTAATGAAGGAAAATCTCTTGGAGGAGATGTGATATTTTAGTAAGGCTTCGAAGATGGGGAGTGTGGTTTTCTGTGCATCTGAAGAGGAATGAAGTTTCAGGCCAGAAGGAGGATGTGGGCTTGGGATCAGTGGTGAGGAAGAGAAGATCAAGTATCAGTAAGTACACTGATGTTAGAGGAGCAAAGTTTGCACGATGGGTTTTGTCTATCCCAGCACTTAGTACAGTGCCTGGTGCATATACATTAATTAATTCATTCATTCATTCAATAGTATTTATTAAGAGCTTACTGTGTGCAGAGCACTGTACTAAGCACTTGGGAAAGTACAATACAACAATAAAGTTACATTCCCTACCCACAGTGAGCTCACAGTCTAGGTGGGGAGGAAACAGACATCAGTACAAATCAATAAAATTATAGGTATATGTGTAAGTGCTGTGGGGCTGGTGGGGGGCGAAGAGAAAAGGGAGCAAGTCAGGGGACGCAAGAGGAAGTGGGGGATGAGGAAAACTCAGGCTTAGTCTGGGAAGGCCTCTTGGAGGGAATGTTCCTGCAGTAATGCTTTGAAGTGGGCGGGGGGAGAGTAATTGTCTGTTGCATTTGAGGAGGGAAGATGTTCCAGGCCACAGGCAAGTCACGGGCAAGGGGTTGGTGGCAGGATAGACAAGATCGAGGGATAGTGAGAAGGTTAGCATTAAATGAGTGAAGTGTACGGGATGGGTTGTAGTAGGAGAGTAGTGTGGGTAGGTAGGAGGTGATTGAGTGCTTTAAACCCAATGGTGAGAAATATTTGTATGTTGCAGAGGTGAATAGGCAACCATTGGAGTGTTTTGAGGAGTAGCAAAACATGTCCTGAACATTTTTTGTAGAAAAATGATGCAGGCAGCCAAGTGAAGTATAGGGGCCAGGGACAGGAGGCTGGGAGGTCAGCAAGGAGGTTGATGCAGTCATCCAGATGGGGTAGGATGAGTGATTATTTTAAAGTGGTAGCAGTTTGGATGGAGAAGAAAGGGTAGATTTTAGTGATGTTGTGAAGGTGGGACTGATGGGATTTAGGGATGGATTGAATACGTAGGTTGAATGAGGGAGAGGAGTCAGAGATAATAATAATAATAATAATAATAATAATAGCATTTATTAAGTGCTTACTATGTGCAAAGCACTGTCCTAAGTGCTGTGGAAGTTACAAGGTGAGCAGGTTGTCCCACGGGGGGGTTCACAGTCAATCCCCATTTTACAGATGAGGTAACTGAGGCACAGAGAAGTTAAGTGAGTTGCCCAAAGTCACACAGCTGACAATTGGCAGAGCCGAGATTTGAACCCATGACCACTGACTCCAAAGCCCGTGCTCTTTCCACTGAGCCATGCTGCTTCTCTATAACACCAAGGGTAAGGGCTTGTGAGACAGGAAAGGTGGTTGTGCTGTCCACAGTGATGGGAAAATTACAGGGAGGACAGAGTTTGGGTAGGAAGATAAAGAGTTCTGTTTTGGGCTTGTTAAGTTTGGGATGATGAGAGGACATCCAAGTAGAGGTAGATGTCTTGAAGGGAAGAGGAGATGTGAGCTAAGAAAGAGAGGGACAGGAGTTTGGCAGGTCAGCAAGGTGCTTAGCAAATACCATTAAAATAATAATGATGTAGCTGACTCATATTTATAATTCACCATGATATGCTGCATTTCCTTGAATACATGCCTTTGTTTTTGTTTTGTAATGTTTTCTTTCATAAAAAGGAGTGTATCTGCATTTTTCACATTCTAGCATTACAGCATTAGGATTATTGGATCCTTCGGTAAATTAATCAATGGTATGGATTGAGTGTAGGAGATCAGCACATAATGCAGGTGGGGAGAACTAATTATGGCCTTAATGCGGATAGTAAGGAGTTTCTGTTTGATGTGGGGGTAATAATAATAATAATAATAATAATAATAATAATAATAATAATAATAATAATGATAATAATAATTTTGGTATTTGTAAAGTGCTTACTTTGTTCCAGGCAGTGTAATAAGCACCGGGGTGGTACAAGCAAATCGGGATGGACACAGTCCCTGTCACACATATAACCATTAGAGGTTTTTTAGGAGTGGAGAGATATGTTTTGAATAGCTTTCAGAAAAATGATCTGGGCAGGATATTAAAGATTAGACTGGAAAGAGGAGAGACAGGAGGAAGAGAGGTCAGAGGACAGGCTGATGCAGTAATAAAGGCGGGCTATGACAAGTGCTAGATCAGCATAGTAACAGTTTGTGGCCAAGATGAGCAGTTCTGTTTTGGACATGTTAAGTTTGAGGTGTCCGTGGGACAGCCAATACATGGGACAGCCAATGGATCTCCTGAAGGAAGGAGGAAATGTGAGACTGCATAGAAGGAGAGAGTTGGAGAGGGAGGTTTGGGATAGAGAAGCAGCATGGCTCAGTGGAAAGAGCACTGGTTTGGGAGCCAGAGGACGTGGGTTCTAATCCTGGCCCTGCCACCTGTCAGCTGTGTGACTTTGGGCAAGTCACTTAACTTCTATGTGCTTCAATTATCTCATCTGTAAAATGGGGATTAAGGCTGGGAACCCCACGTGTAACAACCTGATTACATTGTGTTCCCCACCCCCAGCGCTTAGAACAGTGCTTGGCACATAGTAAGCGCTTAACAACTATTATTATTATTATTATTATCTGCTAGTGATAGTAGTAGAAGCCATAGGAGCAAACAGAGTGGGAGTAGATGGACAATAGAAGAGGATTCAGAACTGAAACTTGAGGCACAATTAGATGATGGGAAGCAAAGGATGAGCCTGTGTGACTGAAAAGCAGTTTCCAGCTCCTCTAGGTGCATTCCCATCCCCACTACCATCATATATACTGTTCTGAACAAAGTGCTCAATAAATGCAATTGAATGAATATCACTTTTAATAATAATAATATTGATAGTAGATGCTCAGTAATATCAATGTTTTCTTAGTGCTTACTATTGACCAAGCAGAAAACAGATAGTGAATCCTCATTTTAGAGATGAATAAACTGCAAGTTTAAGTGACTTGTCCAAGGTCACACAGCAGGGAGGTGGCAGAGCTGGGATTAATAATGATAAGGGTATTTGTTAAGCATTTACTATGTGACAGGCACTGTATTAAGTGCTGGGGTAGATATAAGCAAGCCCCATTTTACAGATGCGGGAACTGAGACCAAGAGAAGTGAAGTGACTTACCCAAGGTCACGTAGCAGGCAAGTGGCAGAACCAGGATTAGAACTCATGACCTTCTGACCCCCAGGCCCTTGCTGTATCCACTGCACTTCTGAACTCAAACCTCTCATCTCACATATGTACATACCAATTTATATACCCTTCCATTCAAACGTGTCTTCCTCCTATTTGTAAATGATCTTACGGTTAATCCATGGTTAGATTGAAAACTCCTAATGCACAGGGATGTCTTCTATCATTATTGAACAGTGCTCTGTGCACTGAATGATTAACAGACTTGTAGCTCTAGGTTTAGTACATGGCGAAAGTCTGTTACATCGCAAATATTTTGAAAGATGTAGGTTTAAAAAAGGGGAATCTGTGAAAATATAAAATGGAGATATAATGAAAAACACAGTAAGATGTCAAATATACCAATAGCATAAAGGTTTTTTTAAGTTCAACTAATCTACCATTTGCCATGCATTTCACTGACAGTTTTGTAAATTTGGATAAAATGTTTTGCTGAATAACAAAAATGTGATAGAGACTTGGTGACTTAAATGAACCACATGCTTAACAGGAGAGATTACTGCCAAGATTAAAAAAACAAATTAGGTCATGATACCGCAAACCATATTTTTTTCTGCAGCAGACTATGTCTGGCAATCAGGTTAATTCAATAAAAACATTAGTGTTGTAAATTATCAGGCCATCATACAGCCATAGGACGTAACCTACTGAAAGGTATACCAAGCTGGAAAGTTGCCAAACTTCTTTAGAGAATCATAACTTGGAACACATTGTCTCCCCCTTTTTAGACTTGTCTCCCCCTTTTTAGACTGTGAGCCCACTGTTGGGTAGGGACTGTCTCTATATGTTGCCAATTTGTACTTCCCAAGCGCTTAGTACAGTGCTCTGCACATAGTAAGCGCTCAATAAATACGATTGATGATGAGGATGATGATCTGAAATTATCATATGGCAATATATATGTCTGCAAAGAACAGCACAGCTTTACTGGAGAGAGCATACCAGATACCTGAGAATTACCATGTAGTCACCTACAAATAATAATAATAGTAATAATAATAATAATAATAATAATAATGGCATTTGTTAGGTACTTAGTATGTGCAAAGCACTGTTCTAAGCACTGGGGAGGATACAAGGTGATCAGGGTGTCCCACGTGGGGCTCACAGTCTTAATCCCCATTTTACAGATGAGGGAACTGAGGCACGGAGAAGTGAAGTGACTTGCCCAAAGTCACACAGCTGACAAGTGGTGGAGCTGGGATATGAACCCATGACCTCTGACTCCCAAGCCCAGGCTCTTTCCATTGAGCCACGCTGCTTCTCTAATGAAATATGAAATATGAAATAATGAAATATGTGCTGCTCTACTGACATGAAAGGTAAGTATTCCTTCTGAAATTGAAATAATACTTCACCCTGGTAGTCAGTTTTAGTATATACATATTCCATTTGCAGAGGAAAGAATGAATATGTGACTCAGGGAAAGGTAAGCATGTAGCATACCCAGAGGATTCGAGATTGTACATTCTCCACTGAAAGTTTGATCACACTTTCCTCAACAAAGGTAATTGCTTAGACCATTACCTTGTATTTGGGAAATCTATAGAACTTAAGTTGACATTTTCAAAGCAGAAATATTTAAAGCTGGATAGAATCTGAATCATGTTTTGTTCGTACTTTTTCTGTTATGTATATTTGTCATGTAGCTTTAGTGTGGCCCTAATAATACAAATCAGCGTTCTTTTCCCTCATCTTTCAGTAGAAAGCTTGAACTGTAGCTACCTGCTGAGACAATATGTATGGCTTTTTTGACTTTTCGGTAAGTAAAGCTTACTCCAGTGACCTGAGGGAACCATTATTCTAAATTATCAATATGAAGACTTGAATTAGGCATTTCGTAATCTGCCAACTGTACTTACAAAGCAGCCATATTTAGGAGCAATTTTTTTCTTCTGTTAATTATATGCTATTTCTCATCTCACAATTCTTATGACCTATCTTTTTGAATATTTAACGCAACTGCACTAAAAATACAGTTGAATTAATTGTTATCTGTACTGCTACCAAAAGAATTTTTAGAGTTGCCATTTGTTTCTTTGAAGTAGGCTGTGCCATCCCAAGCAATCTGGAAACAAATAGTTAGAATTCTTAAAAGTACCATAATAGCAAGGTGGCTGCAGGATATTAAATAATTCAACATACACTACATAACACATCACTGGTAATGGGTGATTTTGAAAACCATTTCTGTTTATCTGGCCACTATTTTTTTTACTCAAGTGATTTAACATTAATAATTTTGCAAAATACTATTCAGAGAGATACCGCCAATATCCGTGAGACTTCTTCTCAAAATCACTTTGAATCTTGTCCCCGATTCTCCTACATTATTTCTCCCTTTTCCAGGTGGTTTTTTATGGGCTCCAGGCATGCATAGGTGATGAATAGGCCTAGGTGGATTGAACAAATCAAAACACTGTCGGCAACATTTGAATTTTGGTTTCATCTGATCTAGTAAACTTTATAAAAATCTTCCAAGTACCATATTTTAACATTATAATTCAAATATCAGGGTTTGTTTAGAACATTAAAGCTCTCCAATGGATATGTGATGGTCTTGCTACTCTAATCTAATATGTGATTAGTTTGCTAATCTAAGACTCCCACAAGAAATGAAAGGCTTCTGAGATATCTTTGTTGTTCTGATTCTTCCAAATGAAACCTTGGTTTGTAATCTGTCCTTCCCCATTCCCCTTTTACATTCCCCTCCTTCCCTTCTCCCCCAACCACCCAAGGCCCCACCTGGCAGAATCCGATTGGTTGACTAATATAACTGTTGAGATCTGGCAACTACATGATTAGTGATAAAAATCTGCCCAATATTACTTGTGGCATTTGTTAAATGCTTACTATGTGCCAAGCACAGTACTTAGCACTGGGATAATCATGTCTCACATGGGCCTCACAGTCTAAGTAGGAGAGAGAACGGGTATTGAATTCCCATTTTGCAAATGAGGGAACTGAGGCACAGAGAAGTTGTGCCTTGCCCAAGTTCCCAGAGCAGAGCCTGGATTAGAACTCAGGTTCTCTAACTCCCAGACCACATTCCCCTGACCCTGTTCCCTACCCTCTGATTAAGTTTGCACAAGGATGGTGGGCAGTCAGCACCCGCAAGTCTTGCTTCACATAGCAGCAGTCACTCTGTTTCCCCAATCTCCTGATTACCAGCATGTAAGGTGGGGAGCAATTCAGATACAATCAGTGGAGTTTGTGGTGGAAAGGAGAGAGGTATTTTTCTCCCCTCATAATCCTGGCAGGGCTTCAAAACCTTTTGAAGACCTATAATAATTTCAAACATGTCAGAGTAAGAGGAAAATTTTCTTTTCTCCTGCTACTTCACAAATCTCTGTGAAAAATCCAGGCTGAACCCTGATTCCTCTGCTTCCTCCACCTGCTCAGCCCCTTCTTCTTTAGCAATGCTTAAACCAAGCCTTGGCAGACTTGAGGAACGATTTGCTTTATAAAGCCATCTCTAAAATAATCAAACTTTGTAGAATTCACCAAACATGAGGACTTCTGCCTATAAACGGACCAATAAAGGTTCATATCAGTCAATTCTGTTACCAGCTTTCAGCATGCCATTTCACATATCTTTTGTTCAGAGTCTACAA
This sequence comes from Tachyglossus aculeatus, assembly GCF_015852505.1. Lineage (NCBI taxonomy): Eukaryota > Metazoa > Chordata > Mammalia > Monotremata > Tachyglossidae > Tachyglossus > Tachyglossus aculeatus. The sequence goes on from NC_052067.1 coordinate 113,880,685, forward strand.
TGTAACATGAGTATGATAATACTTAACATATGCTTTGAGACATAACATCATTAACACTTTTCCTCAGCTTTCACCACACTTCTGAAAAGAGTTGAGCCTATTCAGAAAAAAACTAAAAATATGCAAGATAACATGGCTTCTAAACTGTCTTTGGCCCAACTCTGTCTCAGGCCGCTCCACATTTCTTTGAGGAGTATAAAGCAAATAAAGACATTATCTTTCAACAGATATTTGCCTGCCTTCAGGTGCCTGTCTTTCTCTCTGACCTCCTTCTCCTTCTCATCTCTTTCTCTCTAGTCTCTGTTTTCCTTTCTGTGTCTCTTTATCTTTCCTCTATCAATTTTTCTCTCCCTTTATCTTCTAGAAGCTCCTTCATCCCACAGAATCCCTGACCTACAATCACTCCTTTCCGAAAAATAAAAAAATGTTTGTTCCCAGATGTCCCAGTCAGGCTTGTGCCCATAAGTTAACAGTACTGTGACCATTTTTTTCTTTGGCTATAAGAACTACAAGACACTGAGAGAAGCAGTATGGTATAGGGGATAGAGCCTGGGCCCAGGAGTCAGAAGGTCATGGGTTCTAATTCCACTCCACCACTTGTCTGCTGTGTAACCTTGGGCAGGTCACTTCACTTCTCTGTGCCTTAGTTACTTCATCTGTAAAATGGGGATTGAGACTGTGAGCCCATGTGGGACAGGGACTGTGTCCAACCAAACTTGCCTGTAACTACGCTGGTGCTTAGTACAGTACCTAGCACAGAGTAAGCACTTAACAAATATGATTATTATTACTGATAATATTTTATTTATTTTAATGTCTGTCTTCCCAACTAAACTCTAAACTCCTTGTGGGCAGAGATTGCATCAATAATTCTATTATATTGTACTTTCCTAAGGCTTAGAACAGTGCTCTGCCCTGTAAGTACTCAAACAAACACCATGGATGATTTCATTGACCAACTGATTTGTGAGCATATGTACCTGTCTTTTGTTTTCAAAGATCTTGCTGCTGCTGAGGGAGAACAGAAATTAAATCCCATTTACAGATGAGGAAACTGAGGCACAGAGAAGTTGTGACTTGCCCAAGATCACACTGCAAGCAAGTGGATACCTATATATCCCCAATTTTTCAACCTTTGTTCAGGGATTGCAATCTGTTTCCTAAATACTGCTCAGCAGAGTGGTCTTTGTGCTGCTATAGTTTCCCAACTGCCCACTGCTAATGTTGCATTGTTTGAAATTTGATTCACTCTGTAACTTGTTTATTCTACCTTGTCTACTTATTTTCAGTTCACTACTGAGAAAATACTTGGGTATCCTGCTGTCTTCTATTCATCTTTCATGAACCACTAGTGCTGCTACACTGCTGTGAACACTGCCTCAATTCTATCAATCAATCCATCAATCAGTCATACTTATTAAGAGGTTACTGTATGCAAAGTATTGTATCAAGTGCTTGAGAGAGTACACTATAACAACATAACAGATATATTCTCTGCCCACAATGAGCTTACAGTCTAGAGGGGGACATGTGTTGATTGCCTTCCACAGCCTTGTTGTTAGTTATCTAGTCTTGCCATTTGATCCTGACTGTGGTCCAGAGATTACATGGTTGAAACTATTCAAGAGGGAGGCTATGTCTTCTATAGTAGGTGGGTTCCCCAGTTGACCTTTATCAATCAACCATTTATATTTATTGAGTACTTACTATATGCAGAACACTATACCAAAAGCTTGGGAGAGTACAATATAACAGAGTTGGTAGACATGTACAGTTCTATTTTACTTTTTTGCTGTACTTGTTAAGCATTTACTATATAGTAAACACTGGGGTAGATACAAGATAATCAAGTTGGATACAGTCTTTGCTTCATATGGGGCTGACTGTCTTAAGTAGGAGAGGCATTAATCTCTATTTTACAGTTGAGGTATCAAAGGCAGAGAGAAGTTAAGTGACTTGCCCAAGGTCACACAGCAGACAAGTGGCAGGTCCTCTGACTGCCAGGCCTGTGCTCTTTCCATTAATCCATGTTGCTTTCCCATGCTACATCTTTGTCTGTCTGTGGCATCATTAAATAGTGAACTGACTATATAACTAAATTTGGTGTTAGGAGTAAATTCTGTGCTGCAAATTAATTTTGTTTATAGTTTCTTGCACACAAGCTTATTTAAGTTCATGGTTCTAAGGATATCATAAACATAAGAGTGTACGCTTGTGTATGTGCCTCATTAACACAGCCATTGACTTAACAGTTTCTGGATAACTATCTCAAAAACTTTTGACAACTTTCTCAGTGGATTGGAAACATATTGGAACTCCTGCTTCCAGATGGGTTGTGAAATGTCAAGCATGGAGGAATAAATGTATTGTTCAGGACTAGATCTCCCAAATAACTCTATCCAGTGATGGGTGAACCATGAGACGATAGCAGTAATAAGTGTATTAATTGAGAGCCCTCTGTGCAATGCACTGCAAAAAGAGTTTGGGAGCTATACATAAAGAGATTCATTTCCCAATCACAAGAAGCTTAGGAGGGTCTGCATAAAGAAGAGACAGATTTCCCATCTAAAAAGAACTTATCATCCTGATGGGGGGAATATTCATAAAAATATTTCAAATAATCAATCAATGGCATCTATTGAGCACTTACTCCGTGCAGAGTACTGTACTGAATAATTGAATGTATAATGAATAAGCATATGAATATAAGCACCATGTATGGATAAACCAAGAACATAAGTGTTAGAGGTGGGTAATGGGTTGCTACACTTGGGATGTTAATCAATGAGAGAAGACTTGTGGGAGTAGGTGGGATTTCACAAGGACTTTGAATATGGGGTGAGCTGTGATCTGTCAGATTGGGGGATGGCAGAAGTTCCAGGCTGGAGGAGCAGCATCAGCTAAGGGGTGGTGATGAGAGTCAAGAGCATGGTACCATTAAAAAGCTATCTTGAGTGAGTGGAAAACCTTTTAGCCAATTGTGAGGAGATTTTGAGAAACCCATGGAGATTTGGGGGAGTGGAGAGATATGTACCCAGAAATATTCCAAGGAGATGATCTGTTCAGTGTATAGTATATATTCTAATGGGGTAAGGCTGATCCAAACACAGACACTGATACAATAGTCTAGCTTCAGTACACCCAGAGCTTGGTTGGAGAATAATGGATTGATAAGGGAGATGTTGTCTAGGAATAACTAGCATCAATAAGTGGTAGAACAAATCAATCAATCCATCTGTTGTATTTACTGAGCAGTAATTTGTGGAGAGAACTGTATTAAGCACTGGGGAAAGTATAATTGGGTTAGTAGACATGATAAGCAGTAGATGTGATGAAAAGCAGTGTGGTCTAAGAGAAAGAGCACAGGCCTGGGAGCCAGGGCACTTGGGTTCTAATCCCATCTCTTCCTCTTGTCTGCTGTGTGACGTTGAGCAAGTCACTTAACTTGTCTGTGTCTCAGTTCTCTTATTTGCAAAATGGGGATTTCAGTACTTGATCTTTTTCCTAGTTAGATTGTGAGCCCCATGAGGGACCTGAACATCTTGTATCTACCCCAGTGCTTAGTTCAATGCTCAACCCATAGTGAGTGCTCAACAAATACTATTATTGCTATTATTATTAGCATCATCATAATCATCATTATTGCAATGAACACGCATTCTCCCTTTCCTCAAGACTATTAGCCCCATATGGGACAGGAGGTGTGTCCACCATGATAATCTTGTACCTACCCCAGCACCTAGTACAGTGCTTGGTATGTACTAAGTGCTTAACAAATACTGTTCATTATTATTATCGTTGGCATTATTATTATTGTCCATGGTCTAAAGAAGCTTACAATCCACTTGGTGACAGCCAGACACTAAAATGAAATTACAGGTACAAGGAAGTAATTTAGTATATAGCTATGGACATTAATACAATAGTAGGTGAGTCCCCAGGTCCTTAAGTGATGAGGAAGTGCTGAAGTTGCAGTTATGTTGTAGTATGCTATATGGTGGGGGATGATAAATAAATCATGGTAGGGCTCCTGAAAGAGATATGATTTCATAAGGGTTTTGAAGGTGGGTAAAGTAGTGTTTGCCTAATATGAGGGGGGAGGGCATTCCAGAGAGACGGGAGGATGTGAACAATGGGCTGGCTGTGATGACAGAGAGAATAAGGTGCAGTAACTCATTTTGAGAGGAACCAAATGTGTGAGCTGGAATGTACTAGATTACTTCTCGTCTTGCAGCTCTCACAGTCAATCAGAGATGACACCAAGGTGGTAGCTTCTGAAATATTGAGAATGGAAGTGTGATTGATAGGGATGGAAAAGTTAAGAGGAGGAGTAGGCAAAAATAAGTAAATCCATTTTATGCACTTAGAATTTTAGGTGGCAGGGACCTCCAGTTGAGATTGTTTTGGAGGCAAGAAAAGATATTGGATAATTGGTTAGCTGAAAAGCTAGGGCTAGTATGAATCATTAATTAAGACTGTCCCTAGGGCTTAAATACAGTGCTCTGAACACAATAGTTGTTCAATAAATACTATTGAATGATCAATCGTCAGTATTTATTTAGTATCCACTGGTTGCAGAGCACTGTACTAGGGGCTTGGGAGAATCTAATAGAATAAGAAGACATGACCCCTGCCTTTAAGGATCTTATACTCTGGTTAAAGAAAATCAATTATATTTATCAATTATAAAATCAATTATAGTAGGGATGAAGGAAAAGGGGATGTGTTCATGAGTAAGGGCTAAAGTAATAGGATATGTAAAATATGTACATAATGAATTGTGAGTACTTAAGTGTTTAGATAGTGCTGAAGATGCTATTGGGAATATAAATTAATCGAGAGCAGACTTGAAAGAGATGAGTTTGAGAAGGGTGTTGAATATGGATAGAGCTGTGGTCTGTCTGATGGGAAAGGGGAGGGAGTTACAGGGTGGTTGGTGAGAGATTATTTAGAGGGTAACAGTGGGTAAATTAACTTCAGAGGTATCAAAAGTGTGACTTGTGGTGCAGTGGAAAGAAGTGAGTGTATAAGTAGAAGGAGAGAAGTGATTCAGGGCTATAGAGCAGACAGAAATGGGTAACCAAGTGTTTAAGGAGTTTGGGAATGTTTGCTGAATATTTTAGACAATGATCCATTCAGGCGAATGAAGTGTCGGCAAGAGAGGGGAGAGACTGGAGGCAGTGAGCATGCTGATGCTTTAGCCAGGCCCAGATATGACAATCAGTTGGACATGCCTGGTTGCCAGATCCGAGAAATGTTGTGAATAGGAAACCAAAAGTACATGGTGACAGACTGAATATGAGGTTTGAAGGAGAGAGAGGTTTCAAGATTGCAGACTTCAAAGACAGATAAAATGGCAGTCACCTCTGACTGGGTAGTTAGGTAGAGGAGCGAATTTGGGAGGGAAGATGAAGTGTTCAGCTTTGGATGTATTGAGCTTGAGATGCTGTTTTAACATCGATGTAAAGATATACTGGAGGCAGATGGAAATGTATGATTAGAGAGAAGGATAGAGACAGGGACTAGTGAGGTAAATTTGGGGGTCATCCCCATGAAGATGGAGTTGAAGCATTAGTTTCCCAAGATCTACCCTGTATCTTCTCCTATCTTCTGTCAGCTACGAGGCATGGCTCCAGAAAAGGAGAAATGTCAAGGAACCACTGAATAGTTGGGCAAGGGCACAATCAACCAAGATGGGGAGAGTAACATGCAGGGGTTTTTCCATGCTCTAACAGGATTGCATTTAGTGAAGATATGCATCACCAAGGATAAATACACAAGAAATTTCTAATGATAATAATTATGGTATTTAAGTACTTACTATGTGCCAAGCACTGTTTTAAGCCCTGGGGTAGGTACAAGGTAATCAGGTTATCCCACATGGGGCTGACCATCTTAATCCCCATTTTAAAGATGAGGTAACTGAGGAACAGAGAAGTTAAATGGCTTGCCTAAGGTCACACAGCAAACAAGTGGTGGATCCGGGATTAGAACCCACGTCCTCTTTCCAGTACTCCATCCTTGCCTGTATTAATCAGTAAGTAATTCTATAACTATAATTCTAAATTTATCATGCTAAGAAGGTTTATTCAAATGTCAGTGCTCTGAGTATCATAATGATTCTAGTTCTAGAAATCAATCCATCATATCTATTCATTCATTCAATCACATTTATTGAGCGCTTATTGTGTACAGAGCACTGTACTAAGTGCTTGGGAAGTACTAGTTGGCAACATATAGAGACGGTCCCTACCCAACAACAGGCTCACAGTCTATTGAGTTGTTTACAGTTTGTAGAGCACTATACTAAGCAGTTGGGAGAGTACAATATAACAGACACATTCCCTCCCCACAAAGTGCTTACAGTCTAGTTGGGGAGACAGACGTTAATATAAACAAATATTTTATGGACATGTAAAGAAGTGCTGTGGGGCTAGGTATGGGGGATGAATAAAAGTACCAAGTCAGAACGACGTATAACGGAGAGGAAGAAAAGGAAAAGAGGGCTTAGTCAGGGAAGTCTTCTTGGATAAGATGTGCCTTCGATAAGGCTTTGAAGGCTGGGGGAGTAATTGTCTATTGGCTATGAAGAGGGAGGACCTTCCAGGCCAGAGGCAGGACATGAGCGAGAGGTCAGTGGCAATAATAATAATAATGATGATGATAGCATTTGTTAAGTGCTTACTATGTGCGAAGCACTGTTCTAAGTGCTGGGGGGGATACAAGGTGATCAGGTTGTCCCAGTGGGGCTCAGAGTCTTTAATCCCCATTTTACAGATGAAGTAATTTAGGCTCAGAGAAGTTAAGTGACTTGCCCAAGGTCACACAGCAGACATGTGGTGGAGTCGGGATTTGAACTGGGATTCAGGAGCCATGATAGACAAGATCTAGGCACAGTGAGTAGGTTGGCATTAGAGGGCTCAGTCAGGGAAGACCACTTGGAGGAGATGTGCTTTCAATAAGGCTTTGAAGGGAGAAGAGAAATTCTGTTGACTATGAAGTGGGAGGAAGTTTCAAGCCAGAGGCAGGATGGGGGAGAGAGGTAGATGGTGACATAGACAAGATCGAGGTACAGTGAGTAGGTTTATCTCATTTCCTGTAGGCTGAAGATTACTGCTATCCGTGCTTCTCATCCCACCCAGTGAAAGGTGCTGAGAGGATTTTCACTTTCATGTGGATGTCTCACTGAACTCCGGCTAGGTGAATTTCTTTGATGTTAAAAAACACAACCGTCTGGAGCCAGTCTTTATTTCTATTATAGATCAATGGCAATAATTTTTAATCTAATAAAGCACTACTCCAAAAATAAATATTTTGTACTAACATGTTAATAAACTCTTTAACCATTTTTAAAACCTATTATGAAAAAATCCATAAGTTCCTGGGCTTCATTCTTCATGCTGATAGTTCAACAAAATGTCATACTAGTTATTTTTGCACTCACTGTTAAAGAGATGCAGTCTCCAAAAGAATACAACTTTGAAGTGATTTCATCCTGCATAGAACTATCTTTTAAGGAAAATAAAGCACAGGAAAAGGAAACTATATTTTATGGAACATGCTTCTTATGTATACAACTTATAGAAGCAGGAACTGCACAAATTAATCAAGACTATCCATACTCATTCATCACTCTATAAAGGAAAAATCTGAGGTCAAAGAACAGGTTTCCTGATTGTACCCCCTGTGCTTCTTCCTCCACCTTGTCCTCTGTGTCCTTGTTCCCATTCTCTTTCCTTCCCTGACACCTTCCCTCACATGTTTTGCTTTGTAGTCTGTTTCCCCCTTCTACACTGTGAGCCCGCTGTTGGGTAGGGACCGTCTCTATATGTTGCCAACTTGTACTTCCCAAGCGCTTAATACAGTGTTCTGCACACAGTAAGCGCTCAATAAATATGATTGAATGAATGAATAGATTCAATATGGGGACTTTTTTAAATTATGAAATTCATTTTATTCTTCCTAAAGCCTCACAATTTAATCATCTAATAGCTAAAATAATACTCTGGCCTTTTTAAACAGTTCATTTAAAAAAGAAGTAATTGAACTACTTTCACATTTTGAAGGATGAATGCCTTTTAAGCATCTGAGCTTATGTGTGAGAAAGGTGTCAAAGGTCTCAACTGCAAACACAGTGTTATTTTCCACAATCTCACGTGATGCTTCTGTGGCCATTAGTGAGCCCTTGCGACAGCTGACATGAGCTGGAGTGCAGTCTGAGGCCGTGGGGTGGAAAATGTCTGTGCACTCTGCAGCAGGAGTAAATAAACAGAAACAATTCAGGTGAACACCTTTCTGATAGTGTTATAACCACTTTGCTTATAGGACACAAAAGTCATTCAGGAGATTGGTCATTTGATTACATGCAGCAGTGACCTTCAGTTAAAATCCCAAGTGGAGGGGGGCAAAAAAGGGAGTTCTAGACATTGTCCACCTCACCAAACTCTCAGTTAGCCCACCAGAGGACCAAGCCTGAAGATCTGTAATATTACATTACAGTAACAAAAGGAAAACCAGCCAGTTAATGGAAAGTGAACATTGTGACATGGAACAAACAGCAGGATGCTGTGAGACAATGATAATAGCAATCATCGCCAAAGAAGGACAGCCCTTGTTGCTCGGGAACTGGTTAGATTGTAGTCACCGTTATGGCATCAAATGAAATGAGACTACCTGATGACAGACATTACACAGTGAAAGGTGTTACTTACATCTTCCTCTGGGGAGTCCTGCCCTTTTCAGAGGGAAACACTCAGATGTTGAATTTGCAGTCCTTGGTCTCTGGCCTTCCAAATATGCCCAGAGTCTTAAGAAACAGCATGGTGTAGTGGATAGAGCATGGGCCCAGGAAGCAGAAGGTCATAGCTTCTAATCTTAGCTCGACCACATGTCTGCTGTGTAACCCTGGGCATGTCACTTCTCTGGGCTTCAGTTCCCTCATCTGTAAAATGCGGATTGAGACTGTGAGCCCTGCATGGGACAACTTGTATTGCCAACTTGTACTATAGTACCAACTTGTACTTCCCAAGCGCTTAGTACAGTGCTCTGCACACAGCAAGCGCTCAATAAATATGATTGATTGATTGATTGATTGACAGGGACTGTGTCCAACCCAATCTGCTTGTATTCACCCCAGGGCTTAGTACAGTGTCTGCCACATTGTAAGTGCTTAACAAATAGCACAACTATTATTACTATTATTATATTCATAGGCTGATGATGCTTTTCTCTAAAGCAAAAACACCTTGCTACGTGCTAAACATAAGATGGGAATGATTATTAACTGCTTTGCCGATGAAGCTAAAGACTAATAATGGGCTGGAAGAAAAGGAAGTTAGGTACCAGCTTACCTCCAGGACTCCTTAACCCCCAAATGTTTTATAAATAATAATGATGATAAGAATAATAATATTTGTTAAGCACTTACTCTGTGCCATCAAGAAAGGCCCTATGATGTGACAAGGCCCCTGTTCTAAGCTGCTCCAGAGCTGCACAGTGAGTGCCATCAAGCCAGAATCTGGTGCTTTGTTTTCTTTTGGGGGTATAGCCCAGTTACTGTTGCTAAGCACTGGGGTTGATACAAGGTTATGAAATTAGAGTCCCAGGTTTTACAGAGTCCCATTGGCCCCTTTAAAACATCTGTCTCAATTGGTCATAGTGGAAGTTCAATCCTGCCCTGCAGGGAATTTTCGTAGCTGCCTCATAAATAGCAATTTTTTTTGTAGTATTTGTTAAAGGTTTACTGTGTACCAGACACTGTACCAAGGGCTGATCCCAATTAGCTAAAAGCTAATTGGGTTGGACACAGTCCATATCGCACTGGGGACACACAGTCTTAATCCCCATTTTACAGATGAGGCAACTGAGGCACAGAGAAATTAAGTGTCTTGACAAGGTCACACAGCAGACAAGTGTCAGAGGCAGGATTAGAACCCAGGTCCTTCTGACTCCCAGGATGAGCTCTATCCACTAGGCATACTGCTTCTTGGAGAAGCTGGAGTGGGTAGGAACTCCCAAGCCTCAGCAATCAATCAGCAATCAATCAGCATGAGAAGCAACGTGGCTTCAGTAGAAAGAGCATGGTCTTGGGAGTCAGAGGTCATGGGTTCTAATCTTGATTCTGCCACTTGTCAGCTGTGTGACTTTGGGCAAGTCACTTAACTTCTCTGGGCCTCAGTTACCTCATCTGCAAAATGGGGATTAAGACTGTTAGCCCCATGTGGGACAAGCTTATTACCTTGTATCTCCCCCAGCGCTTAGAACAGTTTTGGCACAAAGTAAGCACTTAACAAATACTATCATTATTATTATTATTATAATCAATCACATTTATTGAGCGTGTTCTGTGTGCAGAGCATGTACTTTAGATTGTACAATATACCAGAGGTAATAGACATGCCCCTTTTCCAAAAGGAACTTACAGTCTAAAAGGGGAGACAGACATTAAAATAAATTATGGGTATGTATATAAGTGCTGTGGGGCTGACTGTGCAGTGAATAAAGGGTATAAATCCAACTGCAAAGGTGATGCTTGGGAATGGGGAATGAGGTGGGAAGGAGGAGGAAGAAAGAGGACTTACAACCACAGGGGCCAGGAGCTATGCAGAAGCTCAGGTGCTGCTTGTCTTACCAGGATCTGCAGCATGGGAGAAGTCAAACCATCTCCGCTGTTGGCACCAGCAGCTGCCCCTCCAGGGTTACACACTGCAACAGCTACAGACTACAGGAGACACCCTCTTCTCTCAGCCTTCTCCAGAAGACTGCCCTGATTCTAGGCAAGTTTGGCCAGTCATGGTGCAGGACACTGCCCCGCCTGATTGCATCAAGTTTCACATGTTTTATGTGGAGGCAACATTTTGCATCCTTGCCTCAGGGCAGCCTAGTGTCTGAATCTGCCACTGCTTATCAGCGTGCTATCCAGTAGTGTGTGTATAGATAGAGAGATAAAAACAGAATTTAAAATGCCAGCATGGCCTTTACAGGACTGCACGATATAGTGTAGCAACCATGGGGGAATAGAGCTCTATTCTAATTGAAGATTTACAAGGCTTTTGGGGTATCCAATATTTTATTTGGCTGTGAGACCTGGACCGACTACAGAAAACACATCCAAATCCTGAAGCTACTTCATCAGTGTCATTGACAAACGAGGCTCAGTATCGTATGGAAGAACAAGACTGCTGACAATGATATACCAGATCACCACAATAGGTCCAAAAGTATCCAGCTCTGCCAGGCAGGGCTTGTACAGGTAAACAATGCTTTGTGTAGGAAGCCGGTATTATCATTACGAAAGAATGGAGACAGTGACCCATAAATTTTGTTTCTGTTGGAAAATTAAAATCTAGGATGCCATAAATGCACACTTTAGCTATTTGGCTAAACTTTATTGAAATATACCAAAATTTGTCTTGCCAAAAAATACCATCATGCAGTGCTGTAAATTATTCATCAGATAGTGTTGGTGAATTTAGTAGTCTGAAAGAATAAAATGCTTCACAAAATGACCTAATTTATATACCCATGTTAATCTGCTTTGCTTCAAGTGCAGTATTTATTCACATGTATTTCTTGAATTCTTTCAAATCAGTTGAAGCACTAACTTCTGTATTTGATAATGCAGCTTTTGAAGCTTTTTGCAAAATATATCGTGCACTATAATTTTCAAGAATAAAAATATTAAATTCCTTACAACGTGGCCTTCTGTCAGAGAGAGATCTAACAACACATTTCTATGACTCAGTGAGGAGAAAGGTAACCACTTTCATAAATGCAGGAAACGGAGAACTGATATTAGCTTTAATCTTTAGGCTTCCCCCTGTGACACTCTCTTAAAGCTATTGAGGGGTTCCTACAAATGAACCTCATTGTGAACTGGTAGAGAAAAAAAAATATGAACAGCTGTCCTCAGCAATAGAATTACAAGCCTCAAAAAGTCCTCAATAGTATGTGGAGTAGAATGAACTATGTAAATAGTTATCAATCAGTCAATCAAAATCAAAAGTATTGACTGAGCTCCTTCTGTTTTCAGAGTACTATATTAAGTGCTTGAGAAAACATAGTAGAGTTAGTTCACATGATCTCTGCCCTCAAGTTGCTTACAGTTTAGCGAAGTATAGGTTGTGTAAATGATAAAGAAATTCTGGAAAAACTCAAGGTACCTGGATCTCAATGAAATAATACTTCAGCATAGGTTCATGTACATACCCCAGATACGATTTTAATCAATCAATCAATGGTATTTATTGAGCAGTTCCCATGTAGACAGCACTCTACTAAGCACTTGAGAAAGTACAAAATAACAGAGTTGGCAGGCACATTCCCTGACCACAGTGAGCTTAGAGTCTAGAAGATCTCTTTTCATTATCAGCCTCTTGCTCTGAGGGATTCATTCATTCATTCATTCAATCGTATTTATTGAGCGCTTACTGCATGCAGAGCACTGTACTAAGCGCTTGGGAAGTCCAAGTTGGAGACACCTAGAGATGGTCCCTACCCAACAGCAGGCTCACAGTCTAGAAGGGGGAGACAGACAACGAAACAAGACATATTAACAAAATAAAATAAATAGAATAAATATGTACTAATAAAATAGAGTAATAAATACATAATTATGTATTTATAGGGGTGAAACGGGGATGAAGACTGGAAGGTCCCCGGTGGGACAACCTCTTCTCCTTGTAACCTCCCCAGTGCTTAAAACAGTGCTTCGCACATAGAAAGTGCTTAATAAATGTTATCATTATTATCAGCACTTAGAACAGTGCTTTGCACATAGTAAGTGCTTCACAAATACCATTGTCATTATTCTCTGGGCCTCAGTTCCCTCATCTGGAAAATGGGGATGAAAACCGTGGAATGAAGCCCATTGGAGGTGGTAGGCTATAGTAATCCAATGGGCATTCCAGCTTCCTGCTATGAGGTTGAACAATATGTGAAATGTACAAGCCCTATCACACAAGGAAAGTTCCTTAGTAATTCTCCCCTGTAAATTTCTACGTAGGCTTCTCTGATCACCATCAAGCTACATAATGGCTCTTTCTATGGTCCCACAAGACTCCAAAATGCAAGGCTCTGTACCCTTATACACATCAATCAATCAATCTGTGTGTGTGTGTGTGTGAGTGTGTGTGAGTGTGTCTACTGGGGGGAGGAGGTTGTGAAAGCAAGGTGGTGCTATTTGTATTTTTTCTTTGGGCATTAAATACTGCTTCCTAGGGTGAAGGAACTACTAGGACGTCCTTGTTTGAAACTTTTATCCTTCTGCCCAGATTGCAAGGGAAACCAGAGCGATGAAATACATTTACAAGATAGCAAAAATGAAATCTTCCCAGTAGTTTTTCCCTGCCTGGAGGATGAACTGCTTCCGGTTCTGACGCCCCTGCCTGCCTCAGTGAGGTCAGAAACTCAATGTCACTGTTACAATTATGATTAATGATGCTTCTGATGGTGACAGGAATCTAACCACTGTCTCGAGAGTGCAGCAAGGCTCCAAAAGCCTCTCAGAATGTTGAGTCATTGCTCTGGCGGGAGATATATGTGCTACTGCTACGGGCTTTTGTTCAACATCACATTGTTTTGTTTCTCTGCTGTGACATCCTACCATTAAAATACAGATAATCCTTTACAAAGAATAACTGCTAAGAAGGATAAAACATTAAATTCATTTTTAAAATTACTTCATACTAAATGGCAAAATGCAAAAAAATTAACCAATTAATAATGTAATCCTTTCTGCAAGAAGATTAAGTGTTTAACAATTTCCAGTATAGTACAAATAGAAAAATACTTTTATTCTCCTTTAATAAATAGTTCTAGAAATTCATTTCCAGGTTTTAATTAAATGCTATCAAATTTCCTGCAATGAGTCTACAATTCAAGTATCATGCAGATGTATTATATATCATCGAAATCAGCACACAACCCTAAAAGCCTCACTTTGGTACCAAGAGGGGCTTCCTTATTAATCTATTATGCATATCACCAGACTTTAGTGTTAAAGTTTGCAAGAGAGGGTTCTTAAGTTTACTATTAGAAGAAGAAAAATTTCAAGTAAAAAGAAAAGTGAAAATATTACTTGCCACTCTCTAGTCCATATTTCATTCTGCTGCTTGGAACATTGCTTTAAAATGTCATCCTGCACACATTTCCCCACTCTTCAAAGGTCCCAATTGCTACTCTTTTCTCTCCACATCAAAGAGATATTCTTAAACATAGGCTGTAGGACACTGAATCAATCCTCTCCTCCATACTTATTTTCTCTCCTTCTGCCACTACAACCCAGCTCACACACTTTGATCCTCTTACTTGCCTCCTTCTCATCTCTTCTTCTGCCAACTTGTTATCCTCTTCAAATTTGACAGGTCACATTATCTCCTCATAATCAAAGCCCTGAAATCTCATCTCTTCCAGAAGGTCTTCCCCAATGAATTTTTTGTCTTCCCGGATCATATCAACCCCAGCAGCCATTTCAGCATTTTGTGCCACCTGAGTAATTGTGAAACTTCCCACAACACTTTTGTTATATAACTTGCATACCCTGTAACTCAGACCCTCGATCATGCACATACTTCTTTTTATAGTCAGTCAGTCAGTCAGTCAATCATATTTATTGAGTACTTACTATGTGAAGAACACTGTACTAAGTGCTGGGGATAGTACAATTCAGCAATAAATGGACACATTCCCTGCTCATAATGAGTTTACAGTATACAGAGGGAGGAGACAGACGTTTATATGAGTAAATAAACAAATTACACATATGGACATAAGTGCTATGGGGCTGGGAAGGGGGAAGAACAATGAGAACAAATCAGGGTAATGTAGAGGTAGTGGGAAAAAGAGGAATCAGGGGCTTAGTTCAGAAAGGAGATATGTCTTTGAAGAGGGGAAGAGTAATTGTCTGTCAGATTTGAGGAAGGAGAATATTCCAGGACAGAGGCAATATGTGAGCAAAGGGTCGGTTGCAAGATAGATGAGACTGAGGGACAGTTAGCATTAGGTTAGAGAAGGTTAGCATTAAATGAGCGAAGTGTGTGGGATGGGTTGTAGTAGGAGAGTAGTGAGGTGAGGTAGGAGGTAGCAAGGTGATTGAGTGTTTTAAAGCCAATGGTGAGGAGCTTTTGCTTGATGAGGAGGGGGATGAGCAACCACTGAGATGTTTTGACGAGTGGGGAAAAAAATGTTTTTGTAGAAAAATGATCCAAGTAGCAGAGTGAAGTATAGAATGGAGTGGGGAGAGACAGGAGGCGGGGAGGTCAGCAAGGAGGCTGATGCAGTAATGCAGGTGGGATAGGATACATGATTGTATTAATATAGAATCAGTATGGATGGAGAGGAAAGGGAAGATTTTAGTGATGTTGTGAAGGTGGGACCAACAGGAGTTAGTGATGGATTGAATATGTGGGTTGAATGAGAGAGAGGAGTCAATGTTACGGGCTTGTGAGAAAGGAAAGATGGTGGTGCCATCTACAGTGACAGAAAATTCAGGGGGAGGACAGGGTTTGGGTGGGAAGAGAAGGAGTTCTGTTTTGTAAATGTTAAGCTTGAGGTGATGGGAGGACAACAGAGTAGAGATGTCTTGAGGGCAAGAGGAAATGAGAGTCTGCAGAGAGGGAGAGAGATCAGGGCTGGAGATGTAGATTTGAGTATCATCTGCATAGAAGCAGTAGTTGAAGCCATGGGAGAGGATGAGTTCTCCAAGGGAGTGGGTGTAGCTGGAGAACATAAGGGGACCCAGAACTGAACCTTGAGAGACTCCCACAGTTAGGGTGTGGGAGGCAGAGGAGGAGGCCACAATGGAAACTGAGAATGAATGGCCAGAGAGATAAGGAGAACCAGTAGAGGACAATGTCAGTGAAGCCAAGGTTGGATAATCAATCAATCAATCGTATTTATTGAGCGCTTACTGTGTGCAGAGCACTGTACTAAGCGCTTGGGAAGTACAAGTTGGCAACATATAGAGACAGTCCCTACCCAACAGTGGGCTCACAGTCTAAAAGGGGGAGACAGAGAACAAAACCAAACACACTAACAAAATAAAATAAATAGAATAGATATGTACAAGTAAAATAAATAGAGTAATAAATATGTACAAACATATATACATATATACAGGTGCTGTGGGGAAGGGAAGGAGGTAAGATGGGGGAGATGGAGAGGGGGGACGAGGGGGAGAGAAAGGAAGGGGCTCAGTCTGGGAAGGCCTCCTGGAGGAGGTGAGCTCTCAGTAGGGCCTTGAAGGGAGGAAGAGAGCTAGCTTGGCGGATGGGCAGAGGGAGGGCATTCCAGGCCCGGGGGAGGACGTGGGCCGGGAGTCGATGGCGGGACAGGCGAGAAGTAGTGTGGTTTAGCAGAAAGAGCAGGGGCTTGAGAATCAGAGGTTGTGGGTTCTAATCCCAGCTCCACCATTCATCAGCTGTGTGACTTTGGGCAAGTCACTTAACTTCTCTGTGCCTCAGTTACCTCATCTGTAAAATGGGGATTAAGTCAGATAATGTTTACAGGAAAAGTGGGTGGTCACCAGTGTCAACAGATGTCTAGAGGGGGAGACAGACATTAATATAAATAAATGAATTCTAGATATGTACATAAGTGCTATGGAGCTGAAAGGGGAGCAAGTCAGGATGATGCAGAAGGGACTGGGAAAAGAGGTAAGGAGGGCTTAGTCAGGGAAGGCCTCTTGAAGGAGATGTGCCTTCAATAAGGCTTTGAAATGGGAAAGAGTAATTGTCCATTGGATATGAGAAGGGAAGGCGTTCCTTTTTCATTTCCCTCCTATCTGTAACATTTTAAAATATCTATCCCCTACCAGAATGTAATCTCCTTGAAAGCAGGGACCACATCTACTATGTTGTATTCTCTCAAGATCTTCGAGCAGTGCTCTGCACTCAGTAGTGGTCACAGTAAATACCTTTGATTAATTTTAAAAATGTGTTTACTGCACAACATTTAACAATATAATTTATTAATAAGGAATCTTTGTTAACTATTCCTTTCAGTATCCCATCAAAAAAAGTGAGGTTCCTTAGAATCATCACTTCCATTTATTAATTAGGAAAACAGAAACCTGAGGAAAAACTCCTGGATAAAAATCCTGTTGCATATAAGTGAAAAGATTGGAATTTAAACTCCCCCCTCTCTTTGTTTTAATGGTATTAAATGCTGCAGTAGATACAAGCTAATTAGGTTGGACAGAGTCCATGTCCCACATGAGGTTGACAGTCTTAATCTCCATTGTACAGATAGGTAACTGAGGCACAGAGGAGTTAAGTGACTTGTCCAAGGTCACCCAGCAGAGAAATGGTGTAGCCAGGATTAGAACCGAGGTCCACTGAATTCCAGGACCACGCTTTATCCAGTGGGCCATGAGGCCATGTTGCTTCCCAAACTTTTCTGTCCTCTATTCCTCTCTTTCTCATTTCTTTCTCCATTTCCTTTTGAACTTCTGCTTGCATTATCTCTCTCTTCCTGCTACATTTCTGCATTTCTCCTTTTTTCCCTTTTTTCTTCTGTTTCCATTATCTCCATGTCGTCTCTCTCCTCTGCCTCTCTTTTGTTCATCTCTCTCTCTCTCTCTCTCTCTCTCTCTCTCTCTCTCCCCCCCTCTCTCCCCCCCCCCCACCCCCATCTATCCTCTCTCTACATCCTTCCATTTTGTAACAGTTCACTGAGCAGAACCACATCTCTTGAGAAGGGTGTGCATTGCTTTGGGTACTGTTTGCTATATAAGTGCCATGTCTAACCACATCATATACTTCAAAATAGTAAAGGTGAAAATTATCTTGGGCTGTCATAATGAAACACAGGATTTATAGGCTAAGATCTCATGGTCAGCTATCAAAATATGGTAAGTCTACAGGTGAAATAGGGGTAAATCAGAAAGGGATTGAAGACTCCAAATCCCTGTTTTCACAGACAAAAATGTTATTTAGTGAGGTGGTAGCTTTATCTTGACGGTCACCATTTTAGGGATGAGTAAGGGAAGATATTTAAATAGGTCATAAGTGAGAACTAGGTGTTAATGATCCCATCTGGAAGCCATTCAAAATCAGCAATATAAACAAATAAAATAATGTTTCTCCTCTGGTTTGAAGTTAGCCAGTCCTCACAACAATGTCCAGCCAAATTCCAACATCTCCTCCAGGATTGAAAGCAAGATACTCTGCTAACTATATAAGTCAATATTTCAGCCAGTAAAAAACAAAATATCTCTATGAGGCTGATGTTAGAGAAAGCTATGACCAGGGAAGGCATCTAGCCAATACTAAATCCCACTGAGGGATTTGGATTTGCGCACAGTTTGTATTGGGGGTTCATTTTTGTAAATTAACATCATTCATTCATTCATTCAATTGTATTTATTGAGCACTTACTGTGTGCAGAGCACTGTACTAACTGCTTGGGAAGTACAAGTTGGCAACACATGAAGATGGTCCCTACCCAACAACGGCTCACAGTCTGCGGGGGGAGACAACAAAACAAAACATGTAGACAGGTGTCAAGTCATCAGAATAAATAGAAGTAAAGCTAGATGCACATCATAAAGAAAATAAATAGAATAGTAAATATGTACAAGTAAAATAATTAGAGTAATAAATCTGTACAAACATAGATACAGGTGTTGTGGGGAGGGGAAGGAGGTAGGGTGGGGGGATGGGGAGGGGGAGAGGAAAGAGGGGGCTCAGTCTGGGAAGGCCTCCTGGAGGAGGTGAGCTCTCAGTAGGGCTTTGAAGGGAGGAAGAGAGCTAGCTTGGCGGATGTGCGGAGGAAGGGCATTCCAGGCCAGGGGGAGGACATGGGCTGGGGGTCGATGGTGGGACAGGCAAGAATGAGGCACAGTGAGGAGGTTAGCAGCAGAGGAGCAGAGGGTGCAGGCTGGGCTGTAGAAGGAAAGAAGGGAGGTGAGGTAGCAGGGGGCAAGGTGATGTAGAGCCCTGAAGCCGAGATTGAGGAGTTTTTGCCTGATACGTAGGTTGACTGGTATCCACTGGAGATTTTTGAGGAGGGGAGTAACATGCCCAGAACGCATGGAAAAAGATGATCTGGGCAGCAGCGTGAAGTATAGACTGAAGTGGGGAGAGACAGGAGGATGGGAGATCAGAGAAGAGGCTGATGCAGTAATCCAGTCGGGGTAGGATGAACTTCCAATGTACAGATGCACTCATGCCTAAAAACACCATGCCCAAATCTCTACACTATTGCACATGCCTTAAAAAAACATTGGGTTTTCTCAGAAACTACATAGGCTATAAATCCTGTAAATCTTTCAGGAAAGACTGGGAGAAGAAGGAAAATATTGTTTCTGTGGGATCCGCCTAATGCTTACTTTAAACACTTTAAAACAATAGTTCTTTAATAATAAAAAAAATTGTTCCACTATTTCAGTTCATTTCACCATGTTTTAAAAAATATACTCTTTCTCCTTACTTGCACAATCATCCATCTGGCAGACATTGACTAGTTTGCCAGAAAGGAAAAGAAAGTGTTACACTGGGAATTAATCTTATCAGGAAAACATTAATAAAAAATATGAGCTAAACAAGATTTATTTGCAGCTGAATGTTATCTGTGCTTAAAGCTGAGTCCATGGGTTTAGAGGGATACCAGAAAGCCGAGCATCTCTCTAGTTAGATAAAAAGGAAGAGGAAGAAGGTAGCAATAATAACCTTTAATACTGGAATGAAAATAGCCTTCATAAAACAAGGAGAAGCAACATTCCAGTCTAATTTACCCCTGCATAAAATGCAAAATAGAATTTAGTGCCCAATAAAACATTAGTATCTTTATTGCTAGCATAATCTTAACTAATCATTTCTTATGTTATTTCCGTAGTTACAGTAAGTCATCTGCATGAAATCTGACTGAATAGGGTTAGCCCAGCAACAGAAACCGCAGTGCCTTCCCTTTCTATTTTATTCACAAAATCTCTTTCATTACTGTTTGCACACGTTCCTAAGCCAATCCCAACCAGGATCAGCCTCTAGTCCTTTCACAATGTCACCAACCCAAAACAGTTTTCTTCTTAACAATCTTCTTCTTTGTAATACACAAACACCTTCTTCTGGGGCTCTGTAATTATCCAAAATGAGCTCGCATGCCGCAAATCACTACACAATCGCTGAGATTTATCTATAGTGTGCACGTTGTGTAATATTTATATTCCTAATATAACTGCCACTAATTATGTTTTGAAAATAACTCAATATTCCATGATAGCACATGGACAAACACTTGATTTTTCTATAAAACTATTACTTCTTATTCTCCCAATTGTGTATGAATAAACCAAATCTCACCACTTTGCCCTGTGCTGGAAACTACCTTAGAAAATGGCTCAGTATGGTAACAGAGCTTCTCTTTTGACCCTCTCTCCTTCCAAAGCATGGCATTCCTTCATATTTAGGAGGTCAAGGTTATTTCGTCTTCAAATTATGCATCATTACTCTGAGTAGGAGTTTTATCAGCAATCCCAGTTGTTGTGGAGAAGATTGGAATTAAGTACTCGAAGCCTTTTTATTTATCTTACAGGGTTTATTCCTACAAGATTTTCAGCATATAAGGTCCTTTGTTCTGTTCAGAATTTGGTATATTTGGAAAGCACTGGAAAATTTACATTTTCCTTACCACCCCTGCCACAGTCCTCTCCTTCCCTAAATTGGACTGAAAACTAAGTATCATATTAAATTATAGCTCTGCTTTACAATCGACATTTCTTTTCTAGGCAGTTGAATTTCTGATCTGTGGTGATGATATTCCGAAAGCGATATGGGTAATGTTCACTGCAACAGCTACAGGCGGCTTTGCAACAGTTTTCCTGACCACCTGAACCAGTGGTAAGCATCTATAATGACAATTTTCACACAAAGAATACTGCTGTTGAAACTCTGCCCTTAACAAACAAGAGCAGAGTGAATACGAAGCAAAGGTTACCCTTTCCTCCATGAGAGTATTCTGTCTCAGGAGGCTCCAGTGATGATTTGAACTTATTCTGCACATAGAAAGAACTGCAGAATGCAAAATGTGGATTAAATGATACTCAGCAAGTTAAAAATAAATGTTTTTAATTTGATTGTATTTAGGACCAATCCTTCAGGACTTTCAATATATATTTTTCCTCTAACCTAGCACTTTTTGAAGGAAGATAGGAATTTTTTTGTCTGAACACAGATCTGTTCTGTTGTACTCTCCCAAGCACTGAGCACAGTGATTTGCACATAGTAAGTGCTCAATAAATACCACTGATTGACAGGGGCTGGAGAGCTAATTGGAAATCTTGTTCGCTGACTTTGAGCAAGTTAATTCATTTTATTGTCTCTCAGCATCCTCATTTAAAATTTAGCATTCATAGTATACCCAGATCTCCTTGAACGTGAGATACATTCTTCTAGAACCTTATGTTAAGAAAAACTCACACTGTAGCATTCATTTCTACTTAGATGTCCTACAGACAACTCAAACTTAGCATGTCCAAAACAGAACTCCTCATCTTCTCACCCAAAACCTCTCAACCCCAGACTTTCCATTCCCTTTAGACAACACTACCATTCTCTCTGACTCACAAGCATGCAACCTTATCATTATCCTGTAGATTATAAACTCTTCGTGGGGAGGAAGTGTGTTTACCGACTCTGTTGGATTTTACTCTCCTAAGTAATTAGTACAGTGTTCTGCATTCAGTAAGTGCTCAATAAATGAAATTATCTCTTTCATTTAACCTGCATATTCGCCAAATTCTGTCAGTTCTACTTTCACAACACTTCTAGAGTCCACCCCTTCCTCTTCATCCAAACTGCTATCATGCTTATCCAAGAACTTATCATCTCACCACTACTTTATCATCCTCTTCTCTGACCCCTCTTCCTCCTCTTTCCTCTCCAGTCCACACTTCACTCTGCTGCCCAGTTCACTTTTATAAAAAAATTATTCTGCATATATCTCTCCACTCCTCAAAAATCTTCAATAGTTCATCCATCATCACATCAAATAAAAACTCCTTACTATAAGTTTTAGGGTATTCAACCAGCTTTCTCCCTCTTTTCTTACCTTGCTGTCTTCCTACTTCAGACTGCACCCTTCACTCTCTAAAATCAACCTATTCACTGCACCTTGATCTCATCTGTCTTGCCACTGACCATTACCCATGTCCTCTTCTGGCTTGGAACTCCCTCCTCTTCATATTCATTCATTCAATCATATTTATTAAGTGCTTTCTGTGAGCAGAGCACTGTACTAAATGCCTGGGAAGTACAAGTTGGCAACATATAGAGATGGACCCTACCCAACAACGGGCTCTTCATATCTGACAGACTACCACTGTCCTCATCTTCAAAGCCATACGAAAATGTGCCTCTTATAAGAGGTACATTTATTCCCAGTCTAAGCCCTCACCTATACTAATAATTATGGTGTTTGTTAAGTGATTACTATGTTTCAAGTACTGTTCAAGTACTGGAGATACAAGTTAATCGGATCATACACAACCCCTGTCCCACACTGAGCTCCCAAGTTCATTAATTAATTAATTAATTGATTAATTAATAATGGTATTTGTTAAGCGCTTACTATGTGCAAATCACTGTTCTAAGCACTGGGGGGGTTACAAGGTGATCAGGTTGTCCCACGTGGGGCTCACAGACTTAATCCCCATTTTTACAGATGAGGGAACTGAGGCACAGAGAAGTTGTGACTTGCCCAAAGTCACACAGCTGACAATTAGCAGAGCTGGGATTTGAACCCACAACCTCTGACTCCAAAGCCTGTGCCCTTTCCATTGAGTCATGCTGCTTCTCTATACAAGGTAATCAGGTTGTCCCACATGGGGCTTACAGTCTTAATCCCCATTTTACAGATGAGGTACTTGAGGCACAGAGAAGTTAAGTGACTTGCCCAAAGTCACACAAGTGGCAAGTGGTGGAGCTAGGATTAGAACCCATGACCGCTGAGTCCCAAGCCCATGCTCTTTCCACTGAGCCATACTGATTCATCATTCAATTGTATTTATTGAGCGCTTACTGTGTGCAGAGCACTGTACTAACTGCTTGGGAAGTACAATTTGGCAACAGATAGAGACAATCCCTACCTAACAATGGGCTCATAATCTAGAAGGGGGTAGACAGACAACAAAACAAAACAAGTAGATAGGCATCAATAACATCAAAATAAATAGAATTATAGATAATAATAGTAATAATAACTTTGGTATTTGTTATGCTCTTACTATGTACCAAGCACTGTTCTAAGTGCTGGGGGAGATACAAAGTAATCAAGTTTTCCCACGTGGGGCTCACAGTTTTAACCCCCATTTTCCAAATGAGCTAACTGAGGCACAGAGAAGTTAAGTGACTTGCCCAAAATCACACAGCTGATGTGGCAGAGCAGGATTAGAACCCATGACCTCTGACTCCCCAGCACACGCTCTTTCCACTGAACCATGCTGCTTCACATCATACACATCATTAATAAAATGAATAGAATAATAACTATGTACATATGTACACAAGTGCTGTGAGGTGGGAAGGGGGGTAGAGCAAAGGGAGGGAGTGGGGCAATGGGGAGGAGAAGAGGCACAAAGGGGGGCTTAGTCTGGGAAGGCCTCCTGGAGGAGGTGAGCTTTCAGTAGGGATTTGAAGGCAGGGAGTGAGCTAGTTTGGTGGATGTGAGGAGGGAGGGCAATCTAGGCCAGAGGGAGGATATGGGCCAGGGGTTGACGGCGGGACAGGTGAGAACGAGGCACAGTGAGGAGGTTAGTAGCAGAGGAGTGGGATGTGCAGGTTGAGCTGTAGAAGGAGAGAAGGGAGGTTAAGTAAGAGGGGACAAGGTTATGGAGAGCTTTGAAGCCAATAGTGAGGAATTTTTGCATCATACGAAGGTTGATAGGCAACCACTGGAGATTTTTGAGAAGGGAGGTGACATGCCCAGAGTGTTTCTGTAGAAAGATAATTCAGGCGGCAGAATGAAGTATAGACTGAAGTGGGGAGAGACAGGAGGTTGGGAGATCAGAAAGGATGCTGATGCAGAAATCCCGTCGGGATATGATGAGTGATTATACTAACAAGGTAGTGGTTTGGATGGAGATGAAAGGAAGGATCTTGGCGATGTTCTGAAGGTGAGACTGGCAGGTTTTGGTGATGGATTGGATGTGTGGGGTGAATGAGAGAGCAGAGTCAAAGATGACACCAAGGTTGCGGGCTTGTGAGGCAAGTCTAAGGAAGAAAGAGATCAGATATTGAATTCCCATTTTACAGGGAAGGAAACTGAGGTATGGAGAATTAATGTGATCTGCTCAAGGCCACACACCAAGCAATATGGCTTAACGGAAAGAGTACGGGCTTGGGAGTCAGAGGTCATGGGTTCTAATCCTGGCCCCACCACTTATCAGCTGTGTGACTTCGGGCAAGTCATTTAACTTCTCTGTGCCTCAGTTACTTCAGCTGTAAAATGGGAATTAAGACTGTGAGGCCCATTTGGGACAACCTGATGACCTTGCATCTACCCCAGCGCTTAGAACAGTGCTTGACACATAGTAAGCGCTTAACAAATACCATAATTGTTTATTATTAAATGGTGGAGCCATGATTAGAACCCAGGTCTTCAGACTCCCATGCCCCTGCTCTTTCCACTAAGCCATGCTGATCCTCGCTTTCTATATTCATCCCTCATTTTAGATCACTTATGCAATTAGATCTATTCATCTTTTGCTCCATCTATACATTCACCCCATCCTGAGACCCAGAGTGTAAGTACTTTCCTTATTCTCTATAATTTCCCCCATTTGTAATTTATTTTAAACTTTTCTCCCCCTCTAGTCTGCAAACTCCTTATAGGCAGGGACTGTGCTAACTCTATTGTACTCTCCCAAGCACTTAATACAGTGTTCTACACCCAGTAAGCACTCAATACATACCATTCATTGACTGATTGATCCCATGTCCAAAACTGTACACATGTGCACAACCATTTCTTCCAATACCATGTTTCACTGTATCCAGAAAGACATGCCTTTTCAGAAAAAATGGTCCCCAATTCTCTAGTAGTAGTATTATTATTTCTCCAAATGAAGGACTAAAGAAGTACAAAACAAAGAAGTGGAATGTTTCCGAACTACAGAGAACTTACCCTCTATTAGGGTATACTTTTGCTGTTAGGTTGTAGGCAAAATGAGTAACAAAAACATGCCTTGTGACAGAACTGAATATCTTCATTCTACGACATAGAAAAAGTGAGGGAGTCACTAAGAATCATTTTATCATTTTAAAATCCTCTTTCCATGTTAGATACTGAATACAAGCCTCAGCTTGTATTTTGTGTTTTGAAGTATTTGCTCTAGTGAAAGAACTGGAGCATCAGAATCAATTCTCTCCTCTTGGCAGCCTCAGAAATGAACTCTCATTAGATGTAACCAAGACAGTGCAGTCACTTTAAAAGCCTACTAGTCTCACACCATCTTTCAGAAGAACACAAATTAGAGGACCTGCCAACCTTATATCCCACCTTAAAAACACTTGTAATGTTTAAATGGGGGCTTAAAAGAGAAAAAAAGACTTCTAAAAGCTTCCAAAATAACTATAGGATCTTATACCTCAGAGAACAAATCTTGGATTCTAGAATAGGGTGGGTTATGGGATCATTTCAGAGTAGCTGATCCTAAGCAGCTTGATACACAGTCCTTTCCTTTTCCTCTGAAAGCAGCTATATTTTCCTCCCAAAGTTGATTTTTAAAGGTGGTACTTCCCAAGCGCTTAGTACAGTGCTCTGCACACAGTAAGTGCTCAATAAATACAATTGAATGAATGAATGAATGGTGGGTAAACAGATGCTTTGAAGAATTCAGTGTATCTGTTTTTCCATACCCATCATCAGCAACAATAGTATTTATTATACGGCTATCTCATTCAGAGATGGGTGAAAAAATGAGACAAAGCCTCTACGTTTGAGGCACTTAGATTATGTTGGGAGGAGCCAAAGAAGAAATACAATTAGGATAAAAAATGCTAATTCATTCATTCAATCGTATTTATTGAGCACTTATTGTGTGCAGAGCACTGTACTCAAAGGTACAAATGATCTAAATAAGTACACAGGAGTTGCAGTTTTACAGATAGGTAGATTGATACTCTACATCCAGGATGCCCACTTCGGCAGCACATATACTAAAACTGGAATGATACAGAGTAGATTAACATGGCCCCTGGGCAAGGATGACACGCAAATTCGTGAAGTGTTCCATATTTTTCTAGCTTTATCTTTATTTATTGTGATGACTTGACACCTGTCCACATGTTTTGTTTTGTTGTCTGTCTCCCCCTGCTAGACTGTGAGCCCGTTGTTGGGTAGGGACCGTCTCTGTATGTTGCCAACTTGTACTTCCCAAGCACTTAGTACAGTGCTGTGCACACAGTAAGCGCTTAACAAATCAATCAATCATATTTATTGAACACTTACTGTGTGCAGAGCACTGTACTAAGCACTTGGGAAGTACAAGTTAGCAACATATAGAGACAGTCCCTACCCAACAGTGGCTCACAATCTAGAAGGGGGGACAGAGAACAAAACCAAACATATTAACAAAATAAAATAAATAGAATAGATATGTACAAGTAAATTAAATAAATAGAGTAATAAGTACGTACAAACATATATACGTATATACAGGTGCTGTGGGGAAAGGAAGGAGTTAAGATGGGGGGGACGGAGAGGGGAATGAGGGGGAGAGGAAGGAGGGGGCTCAATCTGGGAAGGCCTCCTGGAGGAGGTGAGCTCTCAGTAGGGCCTTGAAGGGAGGAAGAGAGCTAGCTTGGCGGATGTGCGGAGGGAGGGCATTCCAGGCCAGGGGGAGGACGTGGGCTGGGGGTCGACGGCGGGACAGGCGAGAACAAGGCACGGTGAGGAGATTAGTGGCAGAGGAGCGGAGGGTGCGGGCTGGGCTGTAGAAGGAGAGAAGGGAGGTGAGGTAGGAGGGGGCGAGGTGATGGAGAGCCTTGAAGCTGAGGGTGAGGAGTTTCTGCCTGATGCACAGATTGACTGGTAGCCCATGGAGATTTTTGAGGAGGGGAGTAACACGCCCAGAGTGTTTCTGGACAAAGACAATCCGGGCAGCAGCATGAAGCATGGATTGAAGTGGGAAGAGACAGGAGGATGGGAGATCGGAAAGGAGGCTGATACAGTAATCCAGATGGGATAGGATGAGAGCTTGAAAGAGTAGGGTAGCGGTTTGGATGGAGAGGAAAGGGCAGATCTTGGCAATGTTGCGGAGCTGAGTCCCTGAGGTTTTGGTGAAGGCTTGGATGTGAGGGGTGAACGAGAGAGCGGAGTCGAGGATGACACCAAGGTTGCGGGCCTGTGAGACGGGAAGGATGGTAGTGCCGCCAACAGTCATGGGAAAGTCAGGGAGAGGGCAGGGTTTGGGAGGGAAGACAAGGAGTTCAGTCTTGGACATGTTGAGTTTTAGGTGGCGGGCAGACATCCAGATGGAGATGTCCTGAAGGCAGGAGGAGATGCGAGCCTGGAGGGAGGGGGAGAGAGCAGGGGCAGAGATGTAGATTTGGGTGAATGAATATTTATTGAGCACTTACTGTGTGCAGAGCACTGTACTAAGCACTTGAGACATGGGCTAATCTGGAAAGGTTCATTCAAGAGGTAGTATTTTCGTTGTTCTGAGAATGGCCCAAGCTGCATGATGTCAAGCAGAAGATGGAGACCATTCTATGAAAGGGAAGGTAGTGGACAATGGCCTGCAGGCATGGAAAATTGAGGGCCAGCGGGATAGTGCAAACTACCAAATATGTCTCCCCACTCCATTGCATTATACTCTTCCAAATGCTTAGTACAGTGCTAAATACACAGTAAGAGCTCAATAACTAACAAGGATTGATTGATTGGTTCATTCATTCAATCATATTGAGTGCTTCCTGTGTGCAGAACACTGAACTAAGAGCTGATTGGTTGTTGACCTCTAGCCTGTAAGCTCATTGTGGGGAGAGGATGTGTCTGTTTATTGTAATATTGTTCTCTCCCAAGCACTTAGTACAGTGTTCAGCACACAGTAAGTGCTCAATAAAAATGCTAGAATGGAATACGAGCAAATGAATGAATGACATAGGAGAAGACCTTTGCACTTTGACAGTGCCTGGAACACAGTAAGCGCTTAACAGGTACCATCAGTATTATTACATTCACCCCCACAACACTGCTTTGTGGCCTACTGGAAAGAGATGGGCCTGCGAGTCAGAGAACCTGTGTTCTAATTCCAGCATTGCTTCTTGACTGTTGTGTGACCTTGGACGAGTTATTTAATTTCTCCGTTCCTCAGCTTCCTCATCTATAAAATGGTATTAAATCTTACTCCCTGAGACTGATACTGTGAGCCCAAATGTTAAAATGCTATCTTGTATATCTATCCCAGTGCTTAATACAGTATTTGGCATGACATAGGCACTTAACAAATACAATAATAATAATAATAATAATAACAATAATAATAATTCCCCTATCTGTAATTTATTTTAATGTCCCTCTCCCCATGTAGATTGTCTGCTCCATGTGGACAAGAAATCATGTCTACCAACACTGATGAACTGTACTTTCCCAAGCACTATGTACAGTAAAGTCTATGCGAGGTTGAAATCTCTGTGGTCCTTGCAGTAGTTCACTGTTGATCCAACCTCACCTTCTCCCTCTCTATAATTATGAGATGGAAGTCTGTATTTAAAGACTCAAACAATATGTCACTGATGGTGAAATTCACTTTTGAGTGCATGTGTGCCTGAACAGGCCAATACCTAAAACACAATTCTGGTCACACTGTTCCCACACAAAGTCT
This sequence comes from Tachyglossus aculeatus, assembly GCF_015852505.1. Taxonomy (NCBI): domain Eukaryota; kingdom Metazoa; phylum Chordata; class Mammalia; order Monotremata; family Tachyglossidae; genus Tachyglossus; species Tachyglossus aculeatus. The sequence goes on from NC_052067.1 coordinate 113,909,504, forward strand.
GTCCCTTGTGGTACTGACATTAAAACATACTGTGATTTAACTAACACCTATTTCTGCAAGTGATGGAGTTAGTGGTATTGGGAACAAGGATAATTCAGTAGATGGCCAGATTCTGGGATTGTAAGCTCTCTCTAAACTGTAAACTCCCTCTAGACTGTAAGCTCCTTGTGGACAGGAAACATGTTTACCAACTCTGTTGTACTCTCCCAAGTTCTCAGAACAGTGCTCTGCTCTCAGTAAGCACTCAATGAACACCATTGATTGACAGAGTAGTGCAATGATATCAAAGAGTACAGGACTGGGAGTCAGGAATTCAAAGTTCAAATCTATCTCCGCCACATATTTCCTTTGTGGCCATGGGCAAGTCACAATTTATCTGATCCTCAGTTTTCTCATCCTTAAAATGGGGATAAAAATCACTGTTCCCTTTTTAGGCTCATAGCCTTATGTGAGACAGGGACTGTGACTAATATGAGTATCTTGAATGTACCCCAGTGCTTAGCATAGTGTTGGCATATAGTAAGCATTTATTAAAAACCATCATAATTATGGTTATGTGACTAGGCAGCAACAGCTGCAAATCACCCTTCATTTTTGGACGCTATGATTATTAGTCTTCAGGGTGCAGAATTCCATATTGGGTAAGTGCTAAATAGCTGAAACTGCCGACCTGCCCTAAAACCTCTCAAAATCTAATAAGAACATGTTGGCGGTATTATATTATTGTCACTCCTTGGTCATCCAAAAGTCATCCAATCTAACAGAAGACTATCCAATGGTCATATTAAAGTGGCCATTATCCACCTTTCCACTTGTTGTGGGCCAGAAACTTTTTTGAATACCAGGCCATATGGTAGAAACTGGAAGATGTGGAGGAAAGGTCTTAAGAGGCTTCTTGCTTTATTGAATTTTCTCCCCTACTTTCCTAGCACTCAGTTATTTTTAATGGTATTTGTTAAGTGCTTATTATATGCCAAGTACCGTACTAGTCCCTGGCATATATACAAGATAATCAGGTTGGACACGGTCCCTGTCCCATATGTGGTTCACAGTCGTAACCCCCATTTTACAGATGAGATAACTGAGGCACAGAGAAGTGATTTGCCCAAGGTCACACAGCAGGTAAGTGGAGGAGCCAGCATTAGAATCCATGTCCTATGACTCCACGGACCATGCTCTACACAATAGGCTATGCTGCTTCTCTATCTTCTTCCCTTCTAAACTTTCCTCAGCTATCTTCCTATGGAAAACCCAGGTATCTCCAGAGAGCAGAGCTGAGTACAGAAAGCAATGGTGTTTAGTTATGGCACCTGGTCAGAACTTCAGTAAAACAACTAATATCCCATTATGAGGGGAAAATCACACTTTATGGAGTTCTTTCCTGTCACCCAAAAGGCCCAAGTCAGGGCTCACTCTCTGTCAGTGGAGTGGGAGGGAACCCATAAGCAGTGGCAATATCTGTTGCCCCTCAGTGCTGTTGCCATCATCCCCAGAGCTGAATTAGATCTTCCATGCTCTCAGTGGAGGTTAATTTCTCCATTCCTCAGCTTCCTCATCTATAAAATGGTATTAAATCTTACACCCTGAGACTGAGACTGTGAGCCAAAATGTTAGAATGCTATCTTGTATATCTATCCCAGTACTTAATACAGTATTTGGCATGACATAGGCACTTCACAAATATAATAATAATAATAACAATAATAATAATAATAATTCCCTTATCTGTAATTTATTTTAATGTCCCTCTCCCCATGTAGATTGTCTGCTCCATGTGGACAAGAGATCATGTCTACCAACACTGATGAACTGTACTTTCCCGAGCACTATGTACAGTAAAGTCTATGCAAGGTTGAAATCTCTGTGGTCCTTGCAGTAGTTCACTGTTGATCCAACCTCATCTTCCCCCTCTCTATAATTATGAGATGGAAGTCTGTATTTAAAGACTCAAACAATATGTCACTGATGGTGAAATTCACTTTTGAGTGCATGTGTGCCTGAACAGGCCAATACCTAAAACACAATTCTGGTCACAGTGTTCCCACACAAAGATGATAAGCCAGATGATAAGCCTCGACTTGCATAGGAAACTTCTGTTCACAGCCCAGAGGAGCCAGTTTGGGGGAGGCCAAGGCAGGGTAAGGGGGTGCTGGGAAGCAGCTATATCAGATTAGGACAGTGAGGACAGAGGACAATAATGGAAGCAACAGAGGACACTAACAGCTTGGTAAATTCTCCCAACCCCATTCCTCTTTCTAGCTCTCACTTTCCAATTTCTCTTCTTCTCTTCTCTCTCTCTTTCCTCTTCTATGTATTCTGTTCTCTCTCTCTCCCCACCCCTCTCTCCCTCTTCGCACCTCTTTCTCCCTCTCCATATCCAAAATAGTGGGTCTAGGCAGCTCAAGCTCCATGTAGGCAGGGAATGAGCTACCAAATCAATCAATCAATCAATCAATCGTATTTATTGAGCGCTTACTATGTGCAGAGCACTGTACTAAGCGCTTGGGAAGTACAAATTGGCAGCACATAGAGACAGTCCCTACCCAACAGTGGGCTCACAGTCTAAAAGGGGGAGACAGAGAACTGAACCAAACATACCAACAAAATAAAATAAGTAGGATAGAAATGTACAAGTAAAATAAATAAATAAATAGAGTAATAAATATGTACAACCATATATACATATATACAGGTGCTGTGGGGAAGGGAAGGAGGTAAGACGGGGGGATGGAGAGGGGGACGAGGGGGAGAGGAAAGAAGGGGATCAGTCTGGGAAGGCCTCCTGGAGGAGGTGAGCTCTCAGCAGGGCCTTGAAGGGAGGAAGAGAGCTAGCTTGGCGGATGGGCAGAGGGAGGGCATTCCAGGCCCGGGGGATGACGTGGGCCGGGGGTCGATGGCGGGACAGGCGAGAGCGAGGTACAGTGAGGAGATTAGTGGTGGAGGAGCGGAGGGTGCGGGCTGGGCAGTAGAAGGAGAGAAGGGAGGTGAGGTAGGAGGGGGCGAGGTGATGGACAGCCTTGAAGCCCAGGGTGAGGAGTTTCTGCTTGATGCGCAGATTGATCGGTAGCCATTGGAGGTTTTTGAGGAGGGGAGTAATATGTCCAGAGCGTTTCTGGACAAAGATAATCCGGGCAGCAGCATGAAGTATGGATTGAAGTGGAGAGAGACACGAGGATGGGAGATCAGAGAGAAGGCTAGTGCAGTAGTCCAGACGGGATAGGATGAGAGCTTGAATTAGCAGGGTAGCGGTTTGGATGGAGAGGAAAGGGCGGATCTTGGCAATGTTGCGGAGCTGAGACCGGCAGGTTTTGGTGACGGCTTGGATGTGAGGGGTGAACGAGAGAGCGGAGTCGAGGATGACACCAAGGTTGCGGGCTTGTGAGACGGGAAGGATGGTAGTGCCGTCAACAGAGATGGGAAAGTCAGGGAGAGGACAAGGTTTGGGAGGGAGGGATTGGGATTTGGGATTTGGGATTTGGGATTTGGGAGGGATTGGGATTTGGGATTTGGGAGGGATACCAAATCTGTTGGATTCTACTTCCCAAGTGCTTAGTATAGTGCGCTGCACACAGTGAGCACTCAATAAATACCACTGATTGATCTTTATGCTGAGGCTGGAACCCAGAGCCTTGCTGAGTCCAGGGATGGCTAGAGTGGCAAAAGGAGACAGACAGCTCCCGGGCTATAAAGGTAGAATCAACCAGTTTTTGGCAAATGTGGCAAAGTCAGTCTCTCTTTAAAACATCTTTTTCTTTTTAATGGTATTTTTTAAGCGCTTACTAGGTGCCAGACAGTATACTGAGCACTGGGATAGATACAAGTTAATCAGATTGGACACAGTCCCTGTCCCATATGGGGTTCACAGTCTTAATACCCATTTTACAGATGAGGTAACTGAGGAAGAGAGAAATGAAGTGACTAGCCCAAATGACTATCCCAAGGTCACAGAGCAGGCAAGTGGTGGAGCCAGGACTAGAACCCAGGTCCTTCTTACTCCCAGGCCCATGTTCTATCCATGAGACCACACTGCTTAAAGTTTGCCCTTTTGCCTCTATCTGAACTGCTACTACACTGATCCAAGCACTTATTACACCTTGACTACTCCATCTGCCACCTCACTGACCTTCCTGCCTCCTGCCTCTCCCTACTCCAGTCCAAACTTCACTTTAATGCTCAGATCATTTTTATAAAAAAAATGTGCATCTACGTCTTTCCTAGTCCTCAAGAACCTCCAGTGGTTTCCCATCCACTTCCACATCAAACAGAAACTCCTTACCATTGGCTTTAAAGCATTCAATCATCTTGTCCCCTCCTACCTTAACTCACTGATTTCCTACTACAATCCAGAACGCACACTTTGCTCCTCTAATGCCAACTTATTCACTGTACCTCAATCTTGTCTATCTCATCTCCTACCCCTTGGCCATATCCTGGCTCTGGCTTAAAACTCCTTCCTCTTTCATATTCATCACTCACCTCACCTTCAAACCTTCATTAAAATCACCTTCCTTCTAAGATGCCTTCCCCAGCTAAACCCTTCTGCACACTATCCCCACTCACCCCAGTACACTTGGCTTCTCCAGAGCACCATGCCCTCAGGCATTCTCCCTTTAAGCATCGGGTTTGTGTCTTTCTCAAGGGAAGAATCGCTGTATGCCAATGTGCCATGGAGAGATATCTACCTTAGCTCCAAGAGCCCTGTGTTGGCCTGCTCACAGTGGTGGAGACTCAGAATTAAAATATACTATGTGTAAACCTCCTTATTTAGGTCATAATAATAATAATAATGGCATTTATTAAGCGCTTACTATGTGCAAAGCACTGTTCTAAGCGCTGGGGAGGTTACAATGGGATACAACAAATATTCAGTTCATGTGTAGCACGCAATACTTGGTTCAAAAGAGCTACAGACACAATAAGATTATTTTAACCCATTCTACTTGATACAAATCACACACACACACACACACACACACACACACACACACACACATACACACATACAGTGCCTTTAGAAGAATGGAAAAGACAATGTAGTCTGAAATGAACATAATTGTTTGCTATTGCTATTGATGCTTTCTTAAATGTTCAAAGTGGAAAAATAGAGATTATTATAAATATCTTCTCCAAATAGTCATTTCTCAATAACTTAAATGATTTGGGATATTTGGGGATGAACAAATAAAGTTTATGATCACATTACAGATCAATCTGTTACCAAATGTAATTTTTGCAACTAAAAACATTTTTAGGTTATATGAGCCCCAAAATAAAAGAATCTGAAATGGGCAATCTTCTATTACTCTAAATGTGCTCCCTCACTGAGACCTAGTGTGCTAGCCTGAAGCAAATTGTTATAGCCAAGCTATTAAACTTCTAAAAATAGGGAGCTATAATGGAAATACTGAGAGTTGCTATTGGGCACTGCTACAATCCAGGACAAAACGTAACAACAATGCTTATTTTCCCAGTTTATCACATCACAATAGAGGAGACTGAGACTATAATTCTGGCCTGTGAGACATGGTCTTGTAACTTTTCTTCAGTTTTTTTTTGGGGGGGTGATAAGTATTTTGGAAAAATCTCTCTGCCTCTTTCTGTCACTATACTGTGCTCTCTTCCTCTCTCTCCTCTTCCCCTCCTTTCCCTCTGTCCCATTCTTCTCTTCCTCTCTCTTCTGCCCTTCCTCTTCCTTTCCCATGGGTCAGGTCAACCTTTATTATTGAAGACAGTACCTGAGAAATGGAAAGAATTTCTAAGATCAGAACACATCCCCAAAGAGGAATGCTGAAGCAATCTGAAATTAAAATGCCAGGACAAAGATATTCCAGCAATTTCAAAGAGATCTGTTCAGTTACTGGGTATACAAGAGTACTTTCTGTAACCAAATGTACTGAATTCTGAATTTTCCCTTGTTAAAAACTTATCTCATTTCTACTTTTCATAGAATATGAAATGCTTCTCAGATTTATTTGAGAAGCAGTGTGATCTAATGGATGCACTAAGCATGGACCTGGGAATCAGAAGGAGTTGGGTTCTAATCCTGACTCTGCCACTTGTCTGCTGTGTGACCTTGGGCAAGTCACTTAATATTTCTGTGCCTCAGTTACCTCATCTGTAAAATGGAGCTTAAGACTATGACTGTGTCCACCCTGATTAGCTTGTATCTACTCCAGCACTTCGAGAAGCAGCATGAACCAGTGGAAAGAGCACAGGCTTGAAAGCCAGAGGTCATGGGTTCTAATCCCAGCTCTGGTACTTGTCAGCTGTGTGGCTTTGGGCAAATCACTTCACTTCTCTGTACCTCAGTTACCTCATCTGTAAAATGGGGATTAAGAATGTGAGCCCCGTGTGGGACAACCTGATTACCTTGTACCTCTCCCAGTGCTTAGAACAGTGCTTGGCACATAGTAAGCACTTAACAAATACCATTATAATTATTATTATTAATACAGTGCCTGGCATATAGTAAGCACTTAACAAATACCACTTATTTTACAATACAGCAGATGGTTACCTATTTTTTAGGTGCTCCTCCTCTAGTTAACATTTGTAGATTATTAGGTATTAGGTTGTTAGGTATTTGGTTGCTTACCCACATAATTTAGTAAAACTAGAACCTGCAGTAAGTCACTGTTTTCTACCAGGTCATTACGATCACAAACTCTTGAAGGAAAGACTTGGCTTATTCTCCCCAGACTGGCTCTGAGCTGATATCCAGAGACTGAAGAGATTGGATCATAAGATCTTGGATTTATTATTTATGGACATTAATATACACTAGTGGTATAAAACCAGAATCCCCATCACTAAAATGTATAAATACATGGCATCTTGAAGTTTTCAACGGAAAGCTAAAAAAGATGCTCATTTAAAAACTGATAAATTATTTTTGACTCTCCTCCCCACTGCATAACAGCTTCTTTTTTTTCCTTTTTCACCTTGTGAGCTCAACTCCCCGCATTTCAAATTGGATACAAGCAACTGAGAAGGAATGGTTAGCATATCAGAGGAACCAAATAAAATTTATATGCGCCTAGAAAAAAAAAAAGACTCAGAATGTGATTTTACTTGGCTGGTAAGATAAGATTTCAGAAGATCAAGTCTGGTCTGAGCTATACATGACATTTGATTACACTTCCTTTAATAGATTGGATATTCACCTTAGCAACCATCACCTCACTTGACAGTCAGAGTATCTGGTTACTGTGTATTTATGAAATTCTGGAATTTCTTCTGCAGATTTCATTAACTGAGGCTTTCAGGAATTTTTCAATTGCTCTTCCCCAATCACCCCATTTGCAGTGATCAGGTGGTTCCAGTCCTGTGCCCAGGAGTAGGCTCAGTGAATGCAGAGAAGTTCTGCCTGAAATGCTCAACCTAAACTGAGTTAAAAACAATAGTTCCCCCAAACGCTGTGGCTTTTTAATCTTAAAGAATGTTTTTAATTTGAGCTTGATGTCATCTGGTTGTGCTGACATAATAAATCTAAATGAAACACTCAAAATACTGGGTACAATACAACAGATTTACTAGAAAATGTGAGTAAAAGCTCCAAAATGTAGGATTATCTATGGTGAAAATATGATAAAAGAGTATATTGTGAATGGAAAAGTCAAATTGATTGTATAACTCAATTTTAAAAGGGGGAGGAAAGGTTTTAAACCTCCCAGACACTGAACACCTGAGGAAACTGAATAGACTTGGAGGAAAAAAGATCTAAAAGTCAGAAATTCTTTTTACTAAGAAATCTTTAAAGGGAGCAAAAGGTGTTTGAAAGAGGAGTTAAAGTAAAAGAGTGGTGGTACAAGAGCATAAGAAAAAAAGAGCCTAGAGACAAGAAATTCCTTTATCTCATTTAAAGTAGAAGAGACCCATGCTGTAGACCTTTACCCTCGGAAGATGTGAACTAAACTTCTCTGAAATAAAAGATTTACAGTCTTTCTTCCCTCACATATATAACCAGCATCCTGAATGTGCAGAGAGTCAAGAGAGCTGCTGAATTCTGTAGTCCCTGGACTTTCTCAAATAAGGACCCTTTAGGCTAGAGGCTATTCTAGAACTAAATTTACTTGGAATCTGCATGAGGCTGAGGACCAACAAGATTACCAATGATTACCAATAATGATAAATAACAATAAACCATTATAAATAAACCATTAATAAATAATAATAAACCAATACCAATGAATACCAAAGATTACCAATTACCAATAAGAGAAGCAGCGGCTCAATGGAAAGAGCACGGGCTTTGGAGTCAGAGGTCATGGGTTCAAATCCCTGCTCCGCCAACTGTCAGCTGTGTGACTTTGGGCAAGTCACTTAACTTCTCTGTGCCTCAGTTACCTCATCTGAAAAATGGGGATTAAGGCTTTGAGCCCCCCGTGGTACAACCTGATCACCTTGTAACCTCCCCAGTGTTTAGAACAGTGCTTTGCACATAGTAAGCGCTTAATAAATGCCATTATTATTATTATTATTATTACCAATGGTATTTATTGAGTGCTTATCATTTGCATAACAATGTACTAAGTGCTTGGAAAGAACATTCAATAGAGTTGGTGCACACAATCCCTGCCCACAAGCCCCTTACAGCATAGAGGGTGAGGCAGACTTTAAAATTCAATTACAGTTAGGAGAAACAGCAGAGTATAAGGCTATGTGGTTATGTACATAAGTGCTGTGTGTTGGGGCATTGAGTGAGTACCAAAGTGCTTAAGAGGTACAGACCACACAGAAGGGAGGACAAATACAGGAATTGAGGGCATAGAGGGAGAAGGTTTTTTTGGAGCGATGTGATTTTAGTAGGGCTTTGAAGGTGGGGAGAGTGGTGGTCTGTTGGATATGAGTGGGGAGAGGGTTTCAGGCTAGAAAGAGGATCTGGGCAAGGATTTAATAATAATAATAATAATAATAATAATAATTATGGCATTTATTAAGCACTTACTATGTGCAAAGCACTGTTCTAAGTGCTGGGGAGGTTACAGGGTGACCAGGTTGCCCCACGGGGGGCTCACAGTCTTAATCCCATTTTACAGATGAGGTAACTGAGGAACAGAGAAGTTAAGTGAATTGCCCGAAGTAACACAGCTGACAAATGGCGGTCAGAATTTGAACCCATGACCTCTGACTCCAAAGTCCGTGCTCTTTTCCACTGAGCCACACTGCTTCTCGCCTGATTTGATAGCAGGACAGACATGATTGAGGTATGGTGAGTACGTTAGTATTAGAGGAGCAAAGTTTGTGGGTTGGGTTAAAAGAGCCAAGCTCTCTTCCTCCCTTCAAGGCCCTACTAAGAGCTCACCTCCTCCAGAAGGCCTTCCCAGACTGAGCCCCCTCCTTCCTCTCCTCTCCCTCTCCATCCCCCCACCTTACCTCCTTCCCTTCCCCACAACACCTGTATATATGTATATATGTTTGTACATATTTATTACTCTATTTATTCATTTATTTTACTTGTACATATCTATTCTATTTATTTTATTTTGTTACTATGTTTTGTTTTGTTCTCTGTCTCCCCGTTCTAGACTGTGAGCCCACTGTTGGGTAGGGACCATCTCTATATGTTGCCAACTTGTACTTCCCAAGTGCTTAGTACAATGCTCTGCACACAGTAAGTGCTCAATAAATACGATTGATTGATTAAAATAGGAAATTAGTGAGGTAAGGTGGATGGAGGTAAGGCACTTGATCAGATGATTTAGTGCCTCAAAGCTATAGTGCTTATTTATTTCCATTACCAAACTCGTGCTTATTTATTTATTTATTTATTTATTTATTTATTTATTTTACTTGTACATATCTATTCTATTTATTTTATTTTGTTAGTATGTTTGGTTTTGTTCTCTGTCTCCCCCTTTTAGACTGTGAGCCCACTGTTGGGTAGGGACTGTCTCTATATGCTGCCATTTGGTACTTCCCAAGCGCTTAGTACAGTGCTCTGCTCATAGTAAGCGCTCAATAAATACGATTGATGATATGTGTTGATTCAATTGTACAATCAATCATGTGTTCTAACTACTTTATTTTTGTAAAAGTTTTCAAGTCCTTTGCCCTATTAGAGTGTAAGCTACTAGAGGGGAGAGAATGTGTCTTTCATTTTTCTTCACAAGTGTTTAAACACAATAAATTACAGCCAGTGGGTACTAAACAAGCACGTTAGTATTACAACTACAACTATTACTGTCAGTCAATAGTATAGCTTGAGCATTAACTCTGTGGAGATTACCTTTTCAGGTACTTGGGAAGAGTCCACTGGAATTAGTAGATAGGAAACTTAGAATCTAATGGTGAAGACAGACACTAAGGGGAAGCAGAGTTTAAAGATATACATTAAGTGTTAAGGGAGGTAGGGCCAGATAAAGGAAGGAAAGGAGAATAGGGACCCAAGTGATTAGGTAACACAGGAAGGTAAAGTGTCAGTAGTGGTGGAGGAAGATGGTAAGGAGATGAGTGAAGGCTTCCTGGAACAGATATGATTTTAGTATTGCTATGAAGAGTAGTGGCCTATCAGATGTGAAGGCAGAGGGAGTTCCGGACAGAGGGTGGGTCTGAGCTAGAGTTGGTAAAGGGGTACAGAGGACAGGTTGACTTGAGAGAAGAATATGAGTTGGGGTAAGGTATGAGAGAAACAAGGCTATGTAGGGAGGAAGGAGCCAAGATCATGAGTTTCTTCCTGATGAAGAGAAGAATGGGCAACCTCTAGAAGTTTTTGAAGAGTGGGGAGACCGGTACAGAATGATATTTTAGAAGAATGATCTGGGCAGCAGAGTGAAAAATGGAAAGGGGAAAGACTGAAACAAGGGAGGTCTCAGAGGAGACTGATACAGTAGTTGAGTTGGGATATAAGTACTTGAATCTAGACTGTAAGCTCACTGTGGGCAGGGAACATGCCGACCAACTCTGTTTTACTGTACTCTCCAAAATGCTTAGTACAGTGCTCTGCAAAGAGTAAGTGCTCAATACTATTGCTTGATCAGCGTGATAGCAGTTTGTATGGAGAGGAAGGAGAATTATGGAAATATTATAAAGAAAAGAGTTAAGATTTGGTGAGTGAATATGGTGATCGAAGGAGAGAAGACTCAAGGACAATGAAGACTTCAGTGATGGGAAGGATGGTGATGCTGTCAGGAGCAATGGGAAAATTAGGAGGAGAAAAGGTTTGGAAAGCAAGATGAAGAATTCAGTTAAGAACATGTTGAACTTGAAGTACCAGAGAAACATGCATATAGAAATGTACAGGAGGCAGAAAAAGATGTTAGATTGCAAAGAAGGGATTGGTCAGGGCTATTGAGGTAGTTTAGGGAGTTGCCCACAAAGTGGTGGTAGTTGAAACTGTGTGAGCAGATGAGAGAGTGGGTGTTTGAGAATAGACTGGGCACGAAACTCAGTTAAGGAGTGGGAGACAGATGAACAGTTGGTGAAAGAGTCCAAGGAGGACCGACCAGAGAGTCAGGAGGAGAACCAGGACAGAACAGTGTCAGAGAAACCGAGGTTAGATAGTGTTTCCAGAATACTGGAAATGTCCAAACTGTCGAAAGTTGCTAAGAGGTCAAGAAGGACTGGGTAGGAGTATCGTAAGTTGGATTTGGTGAGCAGGAGGTCATTAATAACACTTCCACTGCTGCTGCTGCTACTACAACTACTACTTCTACTACTATTAAAATAATATTACTAGTACCATCACCACTACTAAATTGTCCTGAAAAATATGGCAGACAGTCCAACTTGCAGAAGATGAGGGTATGTCACTAAAACAAAAACACCCTATGTTGTTTGGGGATCATTCAGAAGTTTCAATGACATGACATTATTGGTATTTCTTCACAGTTCTGGTGGAAGAGTTGGAGATGTATACAACTGAGTCTGTTGACTAAAGTTAAACATCTGCATTACCTGTGGATTACCATTATCTGTATTCTTGTTATCCCCTTCTACCATGTTGAAGATCTTATTTTTCATTTTGAGCAAGAAAGTTTAACTTGGGGTGGAGATTCCAGAGTCAGCTTTCACCTGTCACCCGGAAACCTAGAGGGCAGGAAACGGAGAGGAGAGGAGAGGACAGGAGGGAAAATAAAAGAGAAAGAAAAAGAAAAGAGGAACAGCATGGCCTAGTGGAAACAGTGGAAGCTTTTGTGTCAGAAGTTCGGGGTTCTAGTCCCAGATCTGCCATTTTTCTGTTGTGGGACCTTAGGCAATCACCTAGCTTTTCGGTGTCTCAGTTTCCTCAGCTGTAAAGTTGGGATTCAATCCTACTCCCTCCTACTTATACTGTCAGTCCCATTTGGGAGAGGGACTACTCCAACCTGAGTATCTTGTATCTATCCTAGTGCTTAGTACACTTTTTGGCACATGGAAAATGGAAATAGCCTCAGGGACCTAGAGATTCGGAGAGGAGAGTCATATTTGGGGAGAGGAGGGATAAAGAATTAGAGGGAAACAGATAGGTCAGTTAGGTCATTGGACAAGAAGTACAAGAAGCAATTGTTCTGACAATTTTGACACCTGTCTATACATTTTGTTTTGTTGTTTGTCTCCCCCTTCTAGACTGTGAGCCTGTTGTTGGATAGGGACCTTCTTTATATGTTGCCGACTTGTACTTCCCAAGTGCTTAGTACAGTTCTCTGCACACAGTAAGTGCTCAATAAATACGATTGAATGAATGAATGAATGAAAGAGAGAACAGTGTCAGTGAAGCCGTCTATAAACTCATCTTCCCCAGAAGCTGTTCCTTAATCTCTTCTATACCAGTCATATCAATATAACATCTGTCTTCAGCACTCAGGTTGTATTTCAGCCTACAGCACAAATGTATATATCATCTTAGGTTAATTTATACTTAGTCATTTAACCTGCCCCACTCCTTCAATTAACAGTTATAGCTTTGGTTTTTCCTTCTTTTTTCTATGGTATTTGTTAAGTGCATAGTATGTGTCATGCACTGCTCTAAGTGCTGAGGTAGATACAAGTTAATCAGGTTAAACTCAGTCCCTTTCCCTCTTTTAACCAGAGGGAAAACAGGTATTGAATCACCATTTTGCAGTGGGAAACTGAGCACAGAGAAGTGAAGTGATTTGCCCAAGGTCACAAAGAAGACAAGTGGTAGAATCAGAATTAGGACCCAGGTCCTTCGGATCAAAGGCCCATGCTTTATCCATCAGGCCACTCTGCTTCCCTTCTGGCACCCCCTATACCCATTCTCTTTCATCCTGCCCACCTTCAAATTGTAAGCTTTGTGGTAAAGAACTGTATTCAACTAAATCATTCATTCATTCAATCGCATTTATTGAGCACTTACTGTGTGCAGATCACTGTACTAAGCGCTTGGGAAGTACAAATCAGATTTCTGTCCTCAGGAGTATACAGTCTAATTGAGGATTTTACAGAACAGTGACACACATTGACGACCTTGAAGCCTCTTGGTGTTATTAGAACATTTTCTTGGCAAAAACTTTTAAGTGGATGTAATTCACCCCCAACAACCTTGTCCACTTATCCCAGTAACAAACATAGCACATGCTAAGGAACATAATATCTTAATCCTAGAAACCTTCAGGGCATATTCTGCTGGTAGTAGGGTACTCTTCACATATAACTTGGTGTCCTACTCACTGTACTTAGGCAAGAGGGTAGAAAACTCAGTCAATCAATCAATGATATTTATTAAGCATTTTGTGTGCAGAACATTGAACTAAGTACTTGAGTGTACACTAGAGTAATTATACACAATCCCTGCCCTGAAGGAGTTTTCAGTCTCCTGATCAATGCTCTAGCAATCATTACTGTTATTATACAGAGTGGAAAACATATAGGTGAAATCACATCTTCGAATATCAACGGTGTATATGGTAGGATAGAAAGGAAAAGATAAACAGAGGAAACTAGACTTGAGACAATCACCTTATTCATCTACTAGGCAATTAATGTCCTGTAGAAGTATGAATGTACAAGTGAATAGAAGCTTGAATTCCATTCCCAGGTCTGCCACTAATTTACTGTGGGAGTCTCGATAAACTATTCTTCGTGCTGTGATTCCCTTGTCTGTAAAAGAATGGTAATGATGCTAATCAACCTCAAAGCATCACTGTACTGGCTGATTGCAAAAGACACTGTGCACAATACAAAGACATATCTACACTGCATTCAACATTAATATTATTTGAAATGATTCAAGGGGTTTCTCCCTTGCTAACTAGATATTTCCATCCATGGAACATAAAGCCCCAAACAGATTATTTAGGTTTCCACTGTGTTGTGAACATCTGGAAACAGAATGGGAAAAAACCCCCACCCAAAACCTCTATATTAATAGAAAGTGTAGAAAACTGTGGAACTTCTACCTGTAACAGAGATACTGCACCAAAGTCAAAATTAGCTTAAAAAGTAAAGCTATAGTAGATGTTCTCATATTAGGACTCTGTATTATTTACATTACACAACTTCAAAGGCAATGCCAATATACCTTCAATCTATACCAATATACATTCAATTTATACCAATATAGACTGAGGTTAAAATCAAGTATTTAAAGCATTACTTGGCCCACAGCTCTCCTCTCCTCAAACCCCTATACTTTATTCTCACTGTCCCTTTGTATCAAACTTCTAGCATTTGGCTTCATGGCTCCTAACCAACTTAACCCCGTTTAAACATTTCTTTTTTCTTCACAGCATTTCCCAACTTGCTCTTCTCATTCATTTTAAGCTGACCTACTAACTGTGCCTCTCAACTCTCTGACATTTGTCCCTTCAATCAGGCTGTCTGCTTGAATTTGAATTCCCGCCCTCTTCAAACATAGGTCTCCCTTCAAAGTCCTTCTAAAATCCCACCTTCTCTAACAAGTCCACCCGATTAATTCTCAGCTTCTGAAGTAGTAAAAATGCTTCAGCCCTCTCTAGCATTTATAAACTGATTTCTACCTATTGTCAGCACTTTTGTGTTTTTATTTAATTATTCATTATTACACTAATTACTCTACCTGTGGAAAAAAAAAGCCTAACATCCTCATTAGCAGAACAGCTCTTTGAATCATTTTGTTTTGCATTTCACAAGTGCTAAGTATAGTGCATTGCAGCAAATACACACTCAACAACTACTACTTCAAATACCATTATTATTTTGGAAGATTTGATTTTTTCATCCCTTCATGATCTTCTGTTTGATACTTCAGTATGGTTTCTGCCTTGTGAAAATCTTATTGAAAAGTATATTCCATATATATTCTTAGATACTTAGTAATTAATAGTCTTATTTCCAATACAAAGTCTGGTTTTTTTAAGGATTTTGCATTGGTCCAGGTGCTTTAAATATTTAATTTGCCTCATCAAGTTTAACGATTATTTAGTTTCATAATTGTTTAGGAAGATATAGTTTGTCCTTCTTAGATGTTCTGAGATTCCGTTTGCAAAAAATGATACTGACTTTTAAAAACAGTAAAGTCTTAAACGTTGCTGCTCAATAATGAGTTTGACAAAGACATAAGTGACTTTTTCTACTCTTTTGTAGAATAGTCCCTTTCCCTTTTTTAACCAGAGGGAAAACAGGTATTGAATCACCATTTTGCAGTGGGAAACTGAGCACAGAGAAGTGAAGTGACGACTTGTCCAAGGTCACAAAGAAAACAAGTGGTAGAGTCAGGATTAGGACCCAGGTCCTTTGGATGACAGGCCCATGCTTTATCCATCAGGCCACTCTGCTTCCCTTCTGGCATCCCCCCCATACCCACTCTCTTTCATCCTGCCCACCTTCAAATTGTAAGCTTTGTGGTAAAGAACTGTCTTCAACTAAATCATTCATTCATTCAATCGTATTTATTGAGCACTTACTGTGTGCAGAACACTGTGCTAAGCGCTTGGGAACTACAAATCAGATTTCTGTCCTCAGGAGTATGCAGTCTAATTGAGGATTTTACAGAACAGTGACACACATTGACGATCTTGGGGGACTTCATTAATCAACAAAGCTTATTTGAAAGTAATGAAAGAGCACAAAGTTTAATGTTACACATCCTAAGTGGCATAAATGGCAACGCTGAAGCTTTTCTATGACTGAAATGTTCTACTCCAAATTTCAAATTAATTGAATGTTCAAGCTGAAAGGAGATGGCTAGGATGTGATTTCTGACATAGTGAAACTATTTAAAAAGAGTGATAGAAAAAAAGAAGGAAGAAAAGATTGAATAAGAAACAAGGGATGTGAAAGTACTGAAATCCTAATCACTGAAAAGAATTGGCTTATATACTTTGAAATATGTATAGTCTACTTTTTTTACTTAAAATGATATTCTCCAGGAGCTCCTAGGCAGAGATGGGTCTGAATTATCAATGGATTTATACAAACTTTTTCTTTAAATCCAGGTGGATTCATACCCTTTGAATTTTATTTTTATTAATTTGACTTAGGAAATATCTAAACAAACAGGGTTGGTATTTCCTTAGGTTCCATTTCACATTTTGTCTTTTAAAATACTTGGATGTTCAGAATAAAACTCCAAAACAGAGTTTGTGCAGTGTGAAATGAACGTGCAGTTTTTAAAAAGTGGGAGCATCCATGTGGTTTGAAAAGTGGAAATTTTGATGACAATTCCCATCGTGAACTGACTTCATGACAGTTACAGAGACCAGGAGCCTGCAGCAAAACACTGATTACTGTTGCTAGTGGTTTGCCAAATTATCCTGACAATCAGCTTCTGGCTGGTACAGTGGATAAAATGAGCAAGTTTTATCACATGCCAAAGTAAACACAAGAATTTTCTGTATAAAAACAATTTATGGCCCAAGTGATGACAGCATAGTGTCGAAGCTCTGCCATACCACCACATAACAGCAGACAGTTGCCCAGGTAGCCTATGTGGTGCTTGCCACCGTATTACCCAGGATTTCTGCTGAGCCTGTCCACCAGGGAGGATACTTTGATGGCTCTTCAATCAGAAACCTTCACCACCAATAGCCATCCTAGGTGGCATTCCCCTACTTCTGGCTGTTTCATCCCCAACATGTGCATATTCATTCAATCATTCATTCATTCAATTGTATTTATTGAGTGCTTACTGTGTGCAGAGCACTGTACTAAGCACTTGGGAAGTACAAGTTGGCAACATATAGAGACAGTCCCTACCCAATAATGGGCTCACTGTCTAGAAGGGGGAGACAGACAACAAAACAAAACATGTGGACAGGTGTCAAGTCATCAGAATAAATAGAATTAAAGCTAAATGCACATCATTAACAAAATAAATAGAATAGTAAATATGTACAAGTAAAATAAATAGAGTAATAAATCTGTACAAACATATATACAGGTGTTGTGGCGAGGGGAAGGAGGTAGGGCGGGGGGATGGGGAGGAGGAGAGGAAAAAGGGGGTTCAGTCTGGGAAGGCCTCGTGGAGGAGGTGAGCTCTCAGTAGGGCTTTGAAGGGAGCATGTGTGGAGGGAGGGCATTCCAGGCCAGGGGGAGGATGTGGGCTGAGAACGAGGTACATTGAGGAGGTTAGCGGCAGAGGAGCGGAGGGTGTGGGCATATGACTTTTGGAAGGATAAAGTCACTATTAACATGCTAGTTTTGAACTAGGAAATAGGGGATGTACTGCTAATATTTTTTATTGCAAGTAAGCAAGGGATGGCTAAAAAGCATTAGGATGAGATTATGCAGACCTTGGAGTCTCCTGTATTGGCAGCAGCAGCTGGGAGGTGCTGACTTGTCACTCTAATTCCTACTGATTTGTAAGGTGTTGCAGTGTAGCCTTGGAATAAAGGAGAAGCCCTTGTGAGTGGAAATCTGGGTCAGCATCATTCTGGTAAAATTTACAGTCAATCGATAGTATTTATTTAGGGCTAACTCTGTGCAGATCACTTAAGTAATTGAAGGGATAGAAGGGTTTTAAAATTAGAACTCCAAGTTCTCCAGAAAAGAGCTACATCCCATCATTCCTTGCCCAGTCCCTCCCATTCCTGTGGATGTCTTAGTTACAATCTCTCATCATGAGGCCCTCAGTCCTCAGCTCCTAAAACCCCCACTCATATCTTTTTTCTAAATACACAGGCAGAAATGGTGGAGGGCATTTGGTGGTGGTAGAGAAATGTGAAGGAGTCTCTCGACATTCTACCACAGCTGCCATCTGTTTTCCAGCTGGAATAGTGGATAGTGGCTGCAATATGACTGTGGGTGGCCAAGTTGATGTCAGTGGGGCGACGGATAGGCTCTGACTCTCCTCCCCAATATCTACTGCTACCCCCATTACCAGCTTTCCAGCTGTGGCAGTGATGGGGTGTGTGGTTTCAGGAAGCTAGTGAAGTTCTGCAGCGTGGCTCAGTGGAAAGATCAAGGGCTTGGGAGTAAGAGGTCAATGGTTCGAATTCTGGCTCCCCCACATGTCTGCTGTGTGACCTTGGGCAAGTCACTTAACTTCTCTGAGCCTCAGTTACCTCATCTGTAAAACAGGGATTAAGATTGTGAGCCCCACGTGGGACAACGTGATCACCTTGTATTCCCCCAACCAGCACTTAGAACAGTGCTTTGCATATAGTAAGAGCTTAACAAATGCCATTATTATTATTTTTCTGAGGCAGAGGAGGGGAGAAAGGACTCTCGGGAGGTGGCGGCTCTTCCTCTCCCTTGTGAAGAGGCAATGGCAGAACACCATGGGTGCTACAGCATGGCTTAGGGAAAAGACACAGGCCTGAGTCACTGGCCCTGGATTCTAATACTGCCACCACCACTTGTTTGCTTTGTGACCTTGTACAAGTCCATTCACTTCACTGTGCCTCATGCTTCTCATCTGTTAAAGGGGGAGTCAATCCTGTTCCCTCTCCTTCTTAAATTGTGAGCCCCAGTGAGACAGGGACTACGACCCACCTAATTATCCTGTATGTATCCCAGTGCTTAGTATAGTGCTTGGCATATAGAAAGACAAGTATCATAATTGTTATTGTCTGTTATTATTTCCTCTCTCTGTAATTCATTTTAATGTCTGTCTCCCCTTCTAAACTGTAAGCCCCTTGTGGGTATTGATCGTCCTTCAATTCTCTTGTACTCTCCCAAGAGCTTAGTACAGTGCTCCACACACAGCACTCAATAAATATCATTAATTGATTAATTGATTCATTGGAGATGAACTCACACTATATTAAACACTTCAGAATGTACACTGCAACAGAGTTGGGAATCATGATCCCTGCCCAAAAGGAGATGCAGTTTATAGGGGGAGACAGACATTAAAATAAATTAGGGATAGGGGCTACCTTTCCTCTCCAAACTCCTTCAGCGAGTTGTCTACCCTGCTGTCTCAAATTCCTCTCCTCCAACTCTCTTCTGGACCCCCTCCAATCTGGTTTCCATCCCCTTCACTCCACTGAAACCACCCTCTCAAAGGTGACCAATGATCTCCTTCTTGCTCCTACTCCATCCTAATCCTCCTCGACTTTGCAACTGCCTTTGATACTGTGGACCACCCCCTTCTAGATATGTTACCCAACCTTGGCTTCACTGACCCTGTCCTCTCATCTCTCTGGCTGCTCAGAGTAAGTGCTCAATAAATATGATTAAATGAATGAATGAATGAATCTGTAAAATGGATATTAAATAGCTGTTCTCCCTTCCCTTTAGACTGTGAGCCCCATGTGAGCTCTGACTGCACTGCATCACTCAATCAATCAATGGTATTTATTGAGCACCTATTCTGTGCAGAGAATACTGTAGTAATTGCTTGGGAACATACAGTACAACAGAGTTGGTAGACACATTATCTGCCCATAAGGAACTCACAGTCTAGATGGGGAGCTAGATAATGCATGTCTTAGAACGGAGTGCAACCCAACAATATAGTGAAGCAATGTCTTTTTGCAGTGAACCATTGGGAGACAACCATAGCAGACATAATAATATTTACATATAGAGAATTCAAGATAAATACTTGAATGTACAATAGAATGAACATATATATTTATATCCATATATATATATATAAATATATGCTTATGCTGACACATAGTTGAGATATTAATATAACTTAGAGTCCTGGGTATTAATGTGGGAAGTTTCACGGAGGAGAGGGTATTTTAGGAGGGCTTTTAATGTGGAGAGAGCTGTGGTCTGTTGGATTAGGAAAGAAGGGAGCTCTCTATCCAGGGGAACAGTGTGAGTCAGGTTGGAAAGTTAAGAATGAGGTGCAGTTAGAGGGATAGTTTAAGAGGAACAAAGAGTCCCAGCTGGTGAAATGATCAGAAAGACAAGGGAAACTGACATGGTGGAGAGTCTTAACGCTGACCGTGACTAATTTTTGTTTGATTCAGAGAGACACATGAAAACACTGTAACATGACATTTTAAGTAGAGGAGAGAAGTTTACTAGATTATGTTTCAAGAAGATGACCCATGCAGTGATGTAGTACGGAGTGGAGGAGGGAGAACTAGTGGAAAGATCTAGGACCTGGGAGTCAGAAGGACCTGAGTTCTAATTCTGGCTCTGCTACTTGTCTGCTGTTTGTCCTTGGGCAAGGCACTTCACTTCTTTGTGCCTGTTACCTCATCTGTAAAATGGGGATTATGACTGTGAGCCCCATGTGGGACAAGGACTGTGTCCAACCCAATTTGCTTGTATCCACCCCACCACTTAGCCTGCCACATAGAAAGTGCTTAACAAGTACCACAATTATTATTATTAGTAGTAATAGTATTACTGGAGCTGGGAAAGGGCAAAGAGGCTGTTTTTATAGTCTGGCTTTCACTATGAGAAGCAGCGTGGCTTAGTGGAAAGAGCCTGGGCTTGGAAGTCAGAGGTCATGGGTTCTAATCCCATCTCTGCCACTTGTCTGCAGTTTGACTTTGGGCAAGTCATTTCAATTCTCTGTACCTCGGTTACCTCATCTGGAAAATGGGGATTAAGACTGTGAGCCCTATGTGGGACAACCTGATAACCCTGTATCTCCCTCAGCACTTAGAACATTGCTTGGCACATAATAAGCACTTAACAAATACCATTATCATTATTATTATTAGTATGGCCAGAGCTTGAACCAGACTGGAAGCTGGATGGAATAATAATAATAATCATAGTAATGATATTTGTTAACCACTTACTGTATATCAGGGTGGAAGAATAAGACAAGGTGAATCTGGGAGATTAGAAAGAACTAACAGGATTTGATGGTAGACAGTATCTGAAGATTAGAGGACAAGGAAGAGTCGAGATGACATCAAGGCTGTATGCTTCTGGGAAGAAGGATGGTAGTCTTATCCATTGCGATGGGAGGAGAGTGTGTCAGTGTATCTGTAGTGAGAGCTTATTGCTTAGAACAGTAGTTCTAAAAAGCAATAAGTTCTAAGCTTATTGCTTAGAACAGTGCTTTGCACATAGTAAGCACTTAACAAATACCATTATTATTGTGTTCAGAGAACTGTACAAAGAACTTGGGAGAGTCAGGAGCATCAGTATACATGATCCTTGCCTACAAGCAGCTTATAAAATCCCTTCTCTCCTTCATCTCTTTTTCTGAGATGAAAGATGTTTGGAATCCAAATACCATCCACAGTCTGTATTCTATCAACTAGACACTGTCATATGGTCTGGGGGTTGTTTTTTGCCTAACTCTGGTCCCTGGTTCATTATTCCCTTTGTAGAGGGAAATTCAGTCCCTGAGAGTTAAAGGGACTTGTTGAAGTTTACTTATACTCACATATCTTGCCATCAACCCCTTGCCCACTTCCGTCTTCTAGCCTGGAACACTAGAATGCTTTACATTTACAGACCATCATTCTCCCCACTTTCAAAGCCTTATTAAAATCACATCTCTCCAAGAGCTCTTCCCCAGTTCGGTTCCCTTTTCCTCTGCTCCCTCTCCTTTCTACATTGCTCTTGCACTGGGATCTGTACCCTTTAAGCACTTGATATTCACCCCACCCTCAGCCACACAGCACTTATATCCATATCAAGAGTATATTTTAATGTTTGTCTCTCCCTCTAGACTGCAAGCACCTGTGGACAGGTTACGTGTCTAACAATTCTATTGTCTTGTACTCTCCCAAGAACTTAATGCCATGCTCAGCACATAGTAATCACTCAATAAATATCATTGACTGAATGATTAGAATCAAGATTAAAACACTTCTTGACTCTAAGCCAGAGGTTACAAACACTTGGCTACCTGCCATGTGGGGAGATTTTAAGAATCCAAATTTTAAGGGGCAACTTGAACGAGGACCAATAAAATGCAAATTCCTAGAAGACGTGGAGGAAAAAATGTTACTATACAGTAAATGAGAGTCAGTCGGTCAATCATATTTATTGAGCACTTACCATGTGCAAAGCACTGTACTAAGTACTTGGGAGAGTACAATATTACAATATAAGAGAAACATTAGAAGAGGTGGAACAAAATATCTGTATGTTTACCTAATGAGCACATTTCAGAACAGATCGTTGCTTGAGTCGTTTTGAAAATAAAATTTTTGACTAGAAAAGAACAGCAAGCAGCATGGCCTTGTGAGAAAAGCATAGGCCTGGGAATCAGAGGACAGATCTTCTAATCCCAGCTCTTCCACTTATCTGTTGTGCGACCTCAGGCAAGTGAGGATTAAAACTGTGAGTTCCATGTGGGACATTGACTGTGTCCAACTTGATCAGCTTGTATATAACTCAGCACTTACTACCGTGCCTGGCACATAGTAAATGCTTAACAAATACTGTAAAAACATATAGATTAATGAACATCTTGCTTTAGCAAAATGATGAACAGAAAGTCCTAAAGAATTTCTCTCAGGTCTAATAACTCCGGTTACATGATATACAATATTGTGGAGCAGCATCTTCTTTTTGGCCTTACGGCTAATTCCATTCATATCCAAAAGTCACAAGCATGTTCCCAACAATTGTGGTGATCACCCCAAACAGGTTTTGTCCAGAACAAGGCTAGAGCTAGGTGTAGGCCCCAAGGCCCTATGTCATAACATTACACACAGGGTGGTGCCTGGTTCTCAGCACACTGTCTCCTGTGGAGTATTGCTGTTATCCTGAGTCACTGCTTCAGCCTGAGCCAGGACTTACCGAGAGTTGGGAATAGGCAGTTAAGGCAGGAGTCCCAGCTCTGACTGGAGAGTTCTGCAGAAAAGCATTGGCAAAGAAGCTCTGCAGCCACTTGGCACCGCTGCTCTCAGTGGGACTTTTGAGAAGCAGTGTGGCTCAGTGGAAAGAGCATGGACTTTGGAGTCAGAAGTCATGGGTTCAAATCCCGGCTCTGCCACTTGTCAGCTGTGTGACTTTGGGCAAGTCACTTAACTTCTCTGTGCCTCAGTTCCCTCATCTGTAAAATGGGGATGGAGACTGTGAGCCCCCGTGGGACAACCTGATCACCTTGTAACCTCCCCAGCTCTTAGAACAGTGCTTTGCACATAGTAAGCGCTTAATAAATGCCATAAAAAAATCTCAGTAAGGGTGGTTGGCTGTAGAGCCACTACAGTGTTTGCAGATGGGAACCATGCCCCCTTACCCTCAAAGATGATTCAACTTCCCTGGAGGGAGAGGGGCATGGGAGCATCATCATCATCATCATCAATCGTATTTATTGAGCGCTTACTATGTGCAGAGCACTGTACTAAGCACTTGGGAAGTACAAATTGGCAACATATAGAGACAGTCCATACCCAACAGTGGGCTCACAGTCTAAAAGGGGGAGACAGAGAACAAAACCAAACATACTAACAAAATAAAATAAATAGAATAGATATGTACAAATAAAATAAATAAATAAATAAATAGAGTAAAAAAATATGTACAAACATATATACATATATACAGGTGCTGTGGGGAAGGGAAGGAGGTAAGATGTGGGGGATGGAGAGGGGGGTGAGGGGGAGAGGAAGGAAGGGGCTCAGTCTGGGAAGGCCTCCTGGAGGAGGTGAGCTCTCGGTAGGGCCTTGAAGGGAGGAAGAGAGCTAGCTTGGCGGATGGGCAGAGGGAGGGCATTCCAGGCCCGGGGGATGACGTGGGCCGGGGGTCGATGGCGGGACAGGCGAGAGCGAGGTACAGTGAGGAGATTAGTGGTGGAGGAGCGGAGGGTGCAGGCTGGGCAGTAGAAGGAGAGAAGGGAGGTGAGGTAGGAGGGGGCGAGGTGATGGACAGCCTTGAAGCCCAGGGTGAGGAGTTTCTGCCTGATGTGCAGATTGATTGGTAGCCACTGGAGATTTTTGAGGAGGGGAGTGATATGCCCAGAGCGTTTCTGGACAAAGATAATCCGGGCAGCAGTATGAAGTATGGATTGGAGTGGAGAGAGACACGAGGATGGGAGATCAGAGAGAAGGCTGATGCAGTAGTCCAGACGGGGTAGGATGAGAGCTTGAATGAGCAGGGTAGCGGTATGGATGGAGAGGAAAGGGCGGATCTTGGCAATGTTGCGGAGCTGAGACCGGCAGGTTTTGGTCACGGCTTGGATGTGAGGGGTGAATGAGAGAGCGGAGTCGAGGATGACACCAAGGTTGCGGGCTTGTGAGATGGGAAGGATGGTAGTGCCGTCAACAGAGATGGGAAAGTCAGGGAGAGGGCAAGGTTTGGGAGGGAAGACAAGGAGTTCAGTCTTCGACATGTTGAGCTTTAGGTGGTGGGCAGACATCCAGAGCATGGTGGCACAGAGCTATGGCTAAAGCTGTGGGGCACTGCCTGGCTACTGCAGCCCTGCTTAGCATTCCTTTCAGCCCTCCAGCCACTTTACCTAACCCTGACTGTGTCTTTATGAGAAGGTCAGGTAATGCCCACATCAGACATTTGACCACCGTAAGATGGGGAAACAAATTCTATCAGGAGGGCAACACATGTGACACACCATGCACGCAGGCATGCAGACATGCCAAACACTGTACTAGACTGACATCTGACAGATATCTGTCTAATTCTGCTGGAAACTGGAGTCTTCTGCCAGGAGGATCTACTGCCACTGCCCCCTCCCTTCCCCTTGCTGCACAGCCATCGTTTTTCCCTTCCAGGTCTCTGTAAAAATAGGAACTGCTTCTGAATCAGGAGAAAGAAAGCTGAGTGTTTTTCAACAACTGCCACTCTAAGACAGCCCCACACCTGCCCTTTCTGACAGAGGGGCCTTGAGGAAGTTGTCTCCCTCATGTTCTGCCAGGAATCATTTGGAATTCAAGTACCTAATAATCTTTTGGCATGGGGTCGTGACTTGCTGCCACATATAGTAAGGTAATAGATACTTTTAGAATGGAAATACCTTGTATTTGTAGAACACTGCTATTGTTCCACAGTGGTTTCACATCCACAACCTCATTTTATTTTCATGACATCCCTGATTTTATCCTCACATCATCATTGTGAGGTAGGGAGAGACATATATCATAATCCCCATTTTTCAGGTGATGAAACTGAGGTTACGTGATTTAACCAAGGTCATTCAGCAAGCTGGTGGAAGAACTGGAACTGGAATCAAGGTCACCCAACTCCCAGCCCCATTCTTTTTCCACTATACCATGTCACCACTTCACTAAACAGCACAGTAAGTACTGACAAAATGTGGCATCTGTGAACTCCCAGGCTAAGAGGGAATGTGAGAAAATGTTTTCATCTTCAAGAACTCTACCTAGTACTTGCTATCATACCTTGAAGGACTAATGTGCCCAGGACACTATCCAGTAGAATAACACATGAACAAATACGGATGTGCAACTTTCTTCAAAGAGTTGTTTACCTCCTCTAGGCATTCTGCTTCTGGCACTAAAAGCAACATGGTTGTGGCTGGAAATAAGTGCTGCCCAGGAACCTTTTTAACTTTCACCTCCAGCATGCTCACTTTCTTCTCAGCTGCAGTCCTCTCCCTCAGCATCTGAAAATCAAATTAGCTTTTCAAAGCATAAGAATGGAAAACTAGTATAAGCCTAGGAATTATTATTTTTTTAACTTCAGTGGAAAAAAGCACTCTTCTTTAAAATCAGCCTGTTTTTAAGATGATGTTCACAGTGCCTCTGTAACTGGTTCTGAATTCCGAACCAAATGTACAAACATGTTCAGATTACTTTCTCTCTTAAACAAAGGAGATAATTTCATAAATAATTAAGGATTTTCAGCTGTATAGGAATTAATTGAAATTTGGAAATTTGTATAACCCACTCGTCTTATTCTCATCAAAAACTCACTTGAATTTTCATTCCCAAACATAATCTGTTTCCATACTTTTCATCCCATGAGACTGACAATCCTGATCTGACCACAGTTTGGCCCTGTAAAAACCAGCCTATTCTGTCTGCATACCAAATAGCCATGAGTAGTGTCGATGGAGCTTTAATCAAAGCCTGGAAACTGTCTGCAGTGAGATCTACAAGACAAAGGCAGTTGTCAGAGACCGAGGGTGCAGTCTGCATGACGAACACCACTGTTTCCTCCTCTGACCACTTCAGTATTGATTTCACATAGCATTTTTTCCCAGAGTTATGCACGCTATATAGATTTCACACTTCCAGTATATTAGACAACTTGTTTGTCGGCTGCAGTAAGTTTCACAGTGAAGAAAGAGTAATGAGACAAAGTGACAAACTCCATAAACATCAAACCATCTTACCTTCAGAAAGGAGTTTGGGAGCCACCAATGTTTAAGGGTCTTTACGAGGTTACTCCCACTTGAAACTCACACTGTGGATTTTTAATGCTGGAAGCTCCATTATGGGTGATTGAACATTACTGAGATTAATTTCCATTTGCAAACAAAAACTCTGTGTAAGAGTGGACACAGGCAAAACATTTACTGATGTTCCAAAGATTTTCTTTTTCCCTGCTCTTCAAACATTTCCCTCTTTTGAATACCAAATCTTTTATTTTAATGAAACATTGAATAGTAGACAACAAAATACCCTAATTAGCTGAGTTACAGATGAAGAATAAGCTATTTTTAATTTTTTTGTTATTCAACAGCACTTCAGCAATCCACATCGATGTCATCTTTTATTGAGCAATAAATATCAAGCAATAGCAAGCAAAATCAGGATTTTAAATATTTTTTTCTTTAAGAGGTTTTAAATGCAGCACCAGATAGCTATGTTTTCACTTCAGTTAAAAGCTTCATAATAGTAATAATTATGGTATTTGTTAAGCACTTACTATGTGCCAAGCACTGTTCTAAGTGCTAGAGGAGATACAAGGTTATCAGGTTGTCCTGTGTGGGGCTCACAGTCTTAATCCCCATTTTACAGATGAGGTAACTGAGGCACAGATAAGTTAAGTGACTTGCCCAAAGTCACACAGATAACAAAGTGGTGGAGCTGGGATTAGAACCCATGACCTCTGACTCCCAAGCCTGTGCTGTTTCCATTAAGCCATGCTGCTTCTCTAACTAAAGGTGCTCCATGAATAAAAATTTTGAAAGTAAAATTCACAATCAGGAAGACTTCTATCTTGTTCCACTGGATTAGAGGTTATAAATTCGGAAAACAAGTAGCTCAGTGTCTCTAAACTTGGTGAGAGAGAGGACTAATAATGACAAAATAGCTACATATCTATTAAGCTATAGCCGTTAAAATCTTATCAGCAATATAAACATCCAATATGGACTATTAGGATCACCAATGCAGAGATTTTAAAGGTTCCTATAATAGGAATATTATCAGCCATCTTAATCACCTGTAGAAATTCAAGAGATGTGTGCCCTCTCTCACTTCATTTTAGTGAAGAAATGTCTGGTGAAAAACAAGCTTGGTAGGGAAGTAAAGTCACAGCTATAATGCTAACTCTGGAAATGAGTCTCTAGACAATTCTTGCTGAGCTACTATGTTAGCTGCCTTGTGTAGGCTGAGATAAGAAGTCAGTTCAAGTTCTTATTTTTCTCCATAATAGTCGCACATACCTACAAATCAATCAAAATTATTTCTTGAGAATTTACTGTGTGCATAGCACTTTACTAAGTGCCTAGGGGAAAATACAAGAGAGGTGGTAGCCATGATCCCATGATTGCATGGGGCTAACAATCAATCAAGCAATCAATCAATGCAGCACTGTACTAAGCACTTGGGAGACCACAAATACAACAGAATTATTTATTTTATTTTGTTGGTATGTTTGGTTTTGTTCTCTGTCTCCCCCTTTTAGACTGTGAGCCCACTGTTGGGTAGGGACTGTCTCTATGTGTTGCCAATTTATACTTCCCAAGCGCTTAGTACAGTGCTCTGCACATAGTAAGTGCTCAATAAATACGATTGATGATTGATGATGATGATTAACAAACATGTTCCCTGATCATAACAACCTTACAGTCTAGAGGAATCTTGTGGAGAAGATAAGTTATACGTAGCAGGGAAGCAATAGGGTTTCAAGATATTTCTAAAAGTTTTAGGAAGAGGGTGAAAGATGAGTCCCAAGTGTTTTGGTGATGGGAAAATGATAGAATGACAATAGGGGAGAAAGGGGATAATCACTCTCAGTCCCGCAGCACTTATGTACATTCTGCATAGTTCCTTTCAGTTATCTCTCCATCTCCCTTCCACCATTTCTCTCCACAATTCTTGAAACAGTTGTTTACACCCTCTGTGCCCACTTTTCATCCTCCAATTCTCTCCTAGACCATTTTCAATATGGCTTCCACCACCTTCACTCCACAGAAACAGCCCTCTCAAAGGTAACCAGTGACCTTTTTCTTACCAAATCTGACCTCTTCTCTATCTTAATCCTCCTAGACCTCTCAACTGGCTTTGACACTGTAGAATATTCCCTTCTCCTTGAAACATTATCCAGACTTAGATTCACTGACACTAGCCTCCCTTGGTTCTCCTTCTATCATTCTGACCATTCTTTCTCAGTCTCTTTTGCTGGCTCCCACTCTCTGATAATAGGGGTCCCTCAAGTCTCAGTTCTAAGTCCCCTTCTATTCTCCATCTACACCCACTCCCTTGGAAAAATCATTCATTCCCATGGCTTCAATTACCATCTCTATGCAGATTATTCCCAAATCTACATGTCCAGTTCTGACCTCTCTCCTTCCTTGCAATCTCACATTTCCTCCTTCCTTCAAGATGTATCTATCTCAATGGCCTGCTGACATCTCAAATTACTCAATCAATCAATGGCATTTATTGCTTACTATGTGCAGAGCACTGTTCTAAAAACTTGGGAGAGTACAATACAAGAGAATTAGCCAACATGTTCCCTGCCCATAATGAACTTACCATCTAGAGGGGGAGACAGGTATTAACATGAATTATGTCTAATCATATCCAAAACTGAACTCCTTATCTCCCACCCAAACTCCATCTTCCCCGTGTCTTCCTGCATCACTGTAGACAACACCATTATCCTCCCTATCTCAAAAGCCTGTAATGTTGGTGCTTCCCTCAACTAACCTTTTTTTCACTCCACCCACATATTCAGTCTGTCACCAAATCCTATCAGTTCTGCATTCACAACGTTGTTATAATTGCCCTTCCTTCTCCATCCAAACTGCTACCATGCTGATCCAAGCTTTTATCCTATCCCAGCTTCACTACAGCATCTGCCTCCTAGCCGACCTTTCAGTCTCCTGTTTCTATCCACCCCAATCCATACTTCACTCTGCTGCACGGATCATTTATCAACAAATACATTCAGTCTGTGTCTCCATACGCCTCAAGAACCTCCAGTGGCTGCATATCCACCTCTGCATCAAATAGAAATTCCTTGCCATTGGTTTTAAAGCAGTCAGCTCACCCCATCCTACCTCACTTCACCATTCTCCTACTACAGCCCAGCCCACACACTCCTCTCCTCTAGCACCAGCTTACTCACTTTGCCTCAATCTAGTTTATCTCACTGCTGACTCCTTTCCCATATCCTCCCCCTAGCTTGGAATTCCCTCCCCTCCATATATGCCAAACCACCACTCTCTCCAACTTCAAAGCATTATTAAGGTCACATTAGTAATTATTAAGGACATGGGTTCTAATCCCGGCTCCACCACTTGTCTGCTATGTGACCTTGGGCAAGTCACTTAACTTCTCTGTGCCTCAGTTACCTCATCTGTAAAATGGGGGTTAAGACTGTGAGCCCCATGTGGGACAGCCTGATTACCTTGTAACTACCCAATTGCTTAGAACAGGTGCTAGGCACATAGTAAGTGCTTAACAAATATTATTATTATTATCATCTCCGATTAAGCCCTGTTTTCTCTGGCTCACTCTCCTTTCTCCATAGTCTATCCATTTGAAGCTCTGACCTTTGGACACTTAACATTCACTCCACCCCAGTGCCTTGCCTGCTAAATGTTCTGCATTGAATTGTCTCAAACTTTTAAATGCCAAGTTGGCACTCTTACTACTAGCAGTCAATAACTCTCATGCCAAAGAATGATGTCTCTAGCCAGATGCTGAATCCATGGAAGAATACTGCCTGCCAGGAAAGTGGATCCTGGGAGCCAATCAATCAATCAATACTGAGTGCTTATTACGGGCAGAGCATTGTACTAGGAGCCTGGGAGAGTACAATGCAATAGAATTAACAAACATGTTAACTGCCCATAACACACTTATAATTGAAATTCTTGAATATGTTTCTACATTCTTCAAAACCTCAAGGGCTATCTAATCATCTTTGCATCAGATAGAATCACCTAACCATTGGCTTTAAGTAATGCTAATGCCATCAACTTTCTCTCTCTTCTTACTTTTCCACTCCCTTTTCCTACTAAATCCCAGCATACACTCTCTGCTCCTTCCAAACTCACTTTCTCACTCTGCTTTATTCTTAATTCTCTCTCCTCCATCATCATCATCAATCGTATTTATTGAGCACTTACTATGTGCAGAGCACTGTACTAAGCGCTTGGGAAGTACAAATTGGCAATATATAGAGACAGTCCGTACCCAACAGTGGGCTCACAGTCTAAAAGGGGAGACAGAGAACAAAACCAAACATACTAACAAAATAAAATAAATAGAATAGATATGTATAAGTAAAATAAATAAATAAATTAATAAATAGAGTAATAAATATGTACAAACATATATACATATATATACATATATACATGTATACATATATATATACATATATATACATATATACACATATTCAATTGATTGATTGAAATCAATCAATCAATTGTATTTATTGAGTGTTTACTGTATGCAGAGCACTGTAATAAGCACTTGGGAGAGTACAATACAGTAGAGTTGATAGATATTCTCCTTGCCAGCAAGATGCTGATAATCTAGAGGAGCTTGCACTCTATATTAGCTGACCACAGTATTAAAACCCCAAGTCACATTCTGAACAAAACTATATATATTTTGGGTGCTATCTTTTCTACTCCAAAGTTTCTTCAGAATTGTCAATTAAAGGTTACACTCTCATTTGTTCATATTTATCTTATGATTTTCTTGTTTTTTTTTAACTTCCAATAGCTAGAAAATATCCATTATAAGACAGAGATTGCTTTCTCCAGTCTACCTATATGCCTTTGAATTCATAGAGCTACACTAGAATGGTATATCCAGGATTTTACGGTACCATAAACATTTGGCACAATTATTACCATCATTTGCTCAGTAATTACAATATGGATGCCTTAGTCTTTTTTTATTAATGGAATGCTCCCCTACTTGTGAATCTCAGTTGTACGTATTGTAATAACATGAATTTAATTCATCTCCAGCCAAGCTAAATTGTCTGTAGCGTTTGGACAAAATCACAACACGTGAGCTTTGGCTTATTGTAGCATCCTTATCTTAAAAGAAGTATACAATTAAAATATGAAAATTCCTAGCCTTTAATTCAACATGTTTCCTCCAGTCTGAACTCAACTTGTTTCAATTCCACAGGACACATATCTCCCCATCTTGAAAGTCAATCAATCAGTGGTGTTTATTGAGTGATTCTGATGGGCAGAACACTTGGGAGAGTACAATAGAATTGCTAGGCATAATCTATTACCGCAACAAGATTAAAACTTAAAATCACAAGTTCTCCAGGAAATAATTTTTATTTTTCCCCAGTCACGTCCTGCGTATTAGCACCTCAGCACTTTTATATTCAGAACCCTTCATAGCCCTTTGGTACATTTCAATTTACATACTCTATTACGCTTTTTTAAATGGCATTTGTTAAACACTTACTGTGTACCAGACACTCCTTCTAAGCACTGGGGTAGATATAAACTAATCAGAGTAGACGTAGTCCATGTTCCACATGGGGCTCTCAGTTTTAATCCCCATTTTACGGATGAAGTAACTGAGGCCCAGAGAAGTTAAGTGATTTGCCCAAGGTCATGAGGCAGAAAAGAGGCAGAACTAGGATTTGAACCAAGGTCCTTCTAGCTCTCAGACCCATGCTCTTTTCACTAGGCCACGGTGCTTCTTCTCTAGGAACACTTTTTCCTCCTGTTTATAAATTATTTTATGTCTATCTTAACTGTTACATTGTAAGCTCTTTGTCGGCAGGGATCACCTCTTCTCTTTGGAGTCAGAGGTCAGGGGTTCAAGTCCCGGCTCTGCCAATTGTCATCTATGTGACTTTGGGCAAGTCACTTCACTTCTCTGTGCTTCAGTTACCTCATCTGTAAAATGGGGATTAAGACTATGAGCCCCCCGTGGGACAGCCTGATCACCTTGTAACCTCCCCGGTGCTTAGAACAGTGCTTTGCACATAGTAAGCACTTAATAAATGCCATTATTATAATTATTATTATTACCTGTCTTGTGCTCTTCCAAGTGCTTAGTACAGTGCTCTGCATATAGTCAGTGCTCAATAAATATTATTTATTGACTGATGCACTGAATTTGGGAAAACTGATCACAATGAAACACTCTTACTTCATGGGAAAATGAATGGTGCACGTATCTTAGTACACTTGCAGAATAGCTCTGGGGCTTTGGGAAATTTGTAATAGAAGAGTTCTTGGTTTGTCAGCCATGCCCCAGCTAAGAAGAAGGAGGACTTCTACAGGAAAAGCTCACCTGGGCCTGTGAATGTATGTAGTTCTCCATTTTTACCCCATGAGTTTAAATTTCAGCAGTTTGCTTGGACTGTCAGAGTGATTAAACAATGAAATAATACCCAGGGAGATGATAGAATCTTGATCTTTTCTAAAATAGAAAAAACAAACAAAAAACCTCAGGTGCACTGATACACTGCAGCATTTAATCGTTCTGCCCAGAAGTAGAGAGTAGACTAAATAATCTCTGAGGGATCTATGTTAGTTTTACATTTTCATGTATTCTGGTTTTATTGCTTCTCAATGTCCAGTAAAAGCTTTGGCGCTAAACTTTGGTAAAGGTAACAGCCTAATGACAGAACAGTGTTTAACTGTGGCAGAGACAGAAGATGTGAGAATTTTATTTATTTTATTTATTTTATAATCAATTTTATTTATTGAGCACTTACTGTGTGCACTGTACTAAGCGCTTGGGAGAGTACAAAACTACAGAGTTGGTGGACACATTCCCTCCCCACAACAAGTCTCACAGCCTTTACTATAAATAAATAAATTACGGATATGTAAGTGCTGTGGGGATGAGGAAGGAGTGACTGAAGGGCGCAAATCAAAGCAACACAGAAGGGAGTGGGAAAAGAGGAAATGAGGGCTTAGTCAGGCCAGGGAAAAGGAAGTCAAAGCAAGTAGTCACTGGGCTTCGAAATGTTTGAAATCATTAAAACACCAGAGTGAAAGTCATTCATCATTAACGCTTTTAGTTCACTGCACTTTAACTACATTCTTCTCATGGATCGGTTACTCCTCAGAATGTCATCATGAGAAATGTCAAATGCTTGTGGAGCACACAGGCGGTGACTGTGTCTTAGATGAGTGACATGAAGGAACATTCAGACTCAACCCAAGGACTCATATGTTTCTGTCTCCTCTGTTGCTGTGGCTAGGTCTAATGCTGGTGTGTCTGAACAATTCTACCTTGGATTAAGGCCCAAATCACATGATCCTCTCATGCAGGTTGGGCAAGCAGTGGCGGCTATCCATTTTTTTTCTTTTTTATGTTATTTGTTAAGCGTTAGGGTATATTCAAGTTCATCAGGTGACACAGTCCATGTCCCCTCCTACATGGGGCTCACAGTCTTAATTGCCATTTTAGAGATGAGGTAACTGAGGCCTAGAGAAGTTTAGTAACTTGCCCAATGTCACACAGTATACAAGTGGTGGAGTCGGAGTTAGAACACAGGTCCTTCTGACTCTCAGGCGCGGGCTTTATCCACAAGGCCATGCTACTTCTTGTCTAAAGAAGATACTTGCCTAAAGGTTAAGAAGGAGTAACATTATCACCTTTTCATTATTTTCTATTAATCATTTTAGAAAAATCTCTCTACTGGAATCTGTTCAATGAACCACTGCAGCTCTTCTTGGTGATTTGTCATGAATTGAACAGTTTGTATATTTTAAAGAAATCAATTGCCCACCCCATGATCTGCATTATTGTTCATTTAGAAAAAGATGAAATAGTTTCCTCCATTTTGCAATGGGAGATGACACACCCAATGGAATGCAATTCTTTTCATGAGGTAGATTAACTAGATATTCAATGATTTCAGTGAAGCAAAAAAAAATTACTTGACTACATAGCCAAATTAGAAAAAATGTTATTTCGTTAAAACCACGGTTTTCAATTCAATCTACTAATGCAAAAGGCCAAAACACCTTAGATTCTAATTTTTTGTATGGCCTTACCCCCTCAGTGCTTCCAATTTAATAAGTATCTAACCCCATCGACCCCCGGCCCACGTCATCCCCCGGGCCTGGAATGCCCTCCCTCTGCCCATCCGCCAAGCTAGCTCTCTTTCTCCCTTCAAGGCCCTACTGAGAGCTCACCTCCTCCAGGATGCCTTCCCAAACTGAGCCCCTTCCTTCCTCTCCCCCTCGTCCCCCTCTCCATCCCCCCCATCTTACCTCCTTCCCTTCCCCACAGCACCTGTATATATGTATATATGCTTGTACATATTTATTACTCTATTTATTTATTTATTTAACTTGTACATATCTATTCTATTTATTTTATTTTGTTAGTATGTTTGGTTTTGTTCTCTGTCTCCCCCTTTTAGACTGTGAGC
The DNA here is from genome assembly GCF_015852505.1 of Tachyglossus aculeatus. Classification (NCBI taxonomy): domain Eukaryota; kingdom Metazoa; phylum Chordata; class Mammalia; order Monotremata; family Tachyglossidae; genus Tachyglossus; species Tachyglossus aculeatus. Next base: position 113,944,505 of record NC_052067.1, read on the forward strand.
CCACTATTGGGTAGGGACTGTCTCTATATGTTGCCAATTTGTATTTCCCAAACGCTTAGTACAGTGCTCTGCACACAATAAGCGCTCAATAAATATGATTGATGATGATGATGAAGTATCTCACCTGCTATGTTTGGGGATGGTAAGACCAATCTTCCTTTTTTCCATAAAATTTGCTATGTTACCTCTTGGCTCAAGCAGCATCTTGGCATCTTGAACACAGTCAATCTGCAGTTACCCAAAGCTACTCAAGCAAAAGTTAGGTGCTCTTGGGTAGTCTGGAGTCATATCCATTCATCTTAGGCTCTTTTCTGACTCCCACTAAGATCACCTGGGTATTAGAATAGGTGTACTCAGAGGAAATCTGTTCTCCAAACCAAATTAGCCTAGTTATATGTCACCTCTGTCAAGTGATTTTCTCAGCCCATTGGACCAGCCTCATCAATGGGTGCATGGCTGTTTTTTGCTAAATGCCCAATAAGGTTTAAAACCTGAATTCTGAGGAACTCTTAAATGGAAAGTGTTGTCATGGTGCTGGTCTTATTGAATATCCCAAATTTCTCAGAGGTGATTTTTGTCTGTCCACATGCTTTGTTTTGTTGTCTGTCTCCCCCTTCCAGACTGTGAGCCCCCATTGTTGGGTAGGGACCGTCTCTATATGTTTCCAACTTGTACTTCCCAAGCACTTAGTACAGTGCTCTGCACACAGTAAGTGCTCAATAAATACTATTGAATGAATGGAGTTGCCATTTTGCTCTGCTCTCATATGCCATAGGGAGAAGTGAGATCAAGTTGAATGTTTCCTTTTGACAAGATTATCAGTGACTGCTTATTGTTATTATTATTTTGATGAAATCCTTTCTGCTCTTTTCGCTGCTCTTACTGGGCTTCCAAGAATGACAAGGGAATCCGAGAATAAGAGGAAACGCTGCACTCAAGTGAAGGAGTTGTAACCCTGCACAGGTCAGTTTCCCGCTCCCTTGTGAACTGTAGTGGTTCAGGAGATCTCACCCAAGAAATAACCCACGATGATAATTTGAAACCTGTCCTATTGCTCAGAGGAAATGTGTCAGTTTTCATTAATCGCAAAATAAAGCATATTGCAAAGCCTTTCAGGTCAGCAGCAACCTGGACATATCACTGACTACTGTGACCTTGGACAAGTCACTTAACTGCTCTTTGTCTCAGTTCATCTGTAAAATGGGGATTAAATACCTTTCTCCCTCCTTAAGACTATAAGCTCCATGTGGTGCCCCAGCTGATCATTTTGTATCTTCTCCAGTGCTTATTACAGTGCTTGACACTGCTTAACAATATTACTAAAGTTGTTATGATCTTTTATTCCTGAAAAACAGTAATTGGTGAGGAAGGTATTAGAGTGCATAGCTTTTGTATGCCTCTCAATAGTAGATACAGGATAATCAGGATGGACACAGTATCTGTCCCACAGGGAGCTCACAGTTTAAGTCAGAAGGAGTATGATTTAATCCCCATTATACAGATGAGGAAACTAATGCACAAAGAACCTCAGTGATTTGCCCAAGGTTACCTAGAAGACAAGTAGCAGAGCCAGGATTATAACCCAGGTCCTCTCACTTCCAGACCCTTGCTTTTCCCATTAGGCTACACTACTTCCATGAGAAAAGGAAACTTTTTGTTCCTTTTATTTACTAGGTGTTGGTTTGCAGTCCATGTTTAAGCCAGGCTGTGAGCGCAATCACTGAAGTTTCAATGAAACAACTCCTTCACCTTCAGACCCTCCTTCTAGGAACACATCTTCTCAATCAGCAGAACAGTGGAGGAAATCTTGAGACAGGTTTTCTTCATCAAAGAAAAAAGCAAAAATGTTCAGAAATGAAAATAAAATGGCAAAAGTGGGTACGAGAGATTAATAGAAAATCTTCTGAAAGGTAATGGCAAATGTAAAATGTTTCTTTTCTTTAATCCTTTTGAAAAGGCAATGGAATTAGATGTGGCAACAGCCAACTGAACTGTAGGAGAGGCCTGAGTGAAACAGGGAGGGAGTGGGGAGAGAGAAGGGAAAAGCAGGTCTGATATGCAGATTTTATAAAAAGAAATACTGATCATCAGTTGTTATAGTTCCCCAAAAGGAAACAGTAACAGTAAAAGCAATGATAGAAATTTGAAGCATCTATGCATTGAAAATACATAAACAATGGAAAAGAAAGCATTATATGTTTAGGTTTTTTCTTCCTAGAAACTTACATTGCCAATGTTATGTTTTAAAGAGCATTAAGTCATTGTCACATGAAATTTGTCTTCAGAACTGAAGAGGAATAAATGTGTCAGGAAGCAGCTTGACCTAGTGGACAGACCATGGTCCTGGGAATTAAGGGACCTGTGTTCTAATCCCACCTCTGTCACTGACTACTGTGACCTTGGACAAGTCACTTAACTGCTCTTTGTCTCAGTTCTTCATCTGTAAAATGGGGATTAAATACCTTTCTCCTTCCTTAAGACTATAAGCTCCATGTGGTGCCCCAGCTGATTATCTTGTATCTTCTCCAGTGCTTATTACAGTGCTTGGCACTGCTTAACAATATTACTAAAGTTGTTATGATCTTTTATTCCTGAAAAACAGTAATTGGTGAGGAAGGTAGCTCCTGGAAGGAGTTTCTGAGTTATTTTTAGCCAGCAAAACAGCAATGAGTATGTATTTGAAATGGAAAGTAACAGTACTAATCAATCAATCGTATTTATTGAGCCCTTACTGTATGCAGAACTCTGTACTAATCACTTGGGAGAATACACTACAACAGAATTGTTAGACATTTTTTCCTGCCCACAATGAGCATAGACTTGAGGGAGAGACAGATATTAATATAAATAAATAATTTACCAGTATGTACAAAAGTGCTGTGGGGCTGAGGGTGAGGTGACTATCAACTGTCCAGAGGATACAGTTATAAGTACACAGGCAACACAGAAGGGAGAGGGAATCAGGGAAAATATTTTTTTAATGGTATTTGTTAGCTCTTTATATATGCCAGGCACTGTTCTAAGTGCTGGAGTAATTGGGGAAGGCATCTTGGAAGAGATGTGAAGGTGTGGAGAGTGGTGGTCTGGTATATATTGATGGGGAGGGTGTTCCAGGTCAGAGGGAGGATGTGGGTAAGGGGTCAATGACAAAACAACAAGATTAGGGTACAGTGAGCAAGCGACATTAGAGAAAGTCCCCAGAGCCATGGAGAGCATTTAACAATTTAACAATTTAATTTGAAAATGAGGAAAAGCTGGAACAAAAGGTATAAAGCAAGATGTCTCCAAGTTGAATGTGGCTTACTAGATAAAGCAACCTGCTAGATGTATGGTGGGAGTTGCATATTCCATTTCTACCATATAATTAACTTTCAGTATGACCCTGACCAAGTTATTTAACCTCTTTGTGCCCCAGAAATAATAATGCTAATTTACCCTATATGATTGTCAGGGAAAATAACTAATTAAACAGACTATTGAGCAGATTTTAATATAAAAAGCCTAGAGAATACCTAGGAAGATTGTGACTCATCAGTCATTATTATAATGAAATAAAAGAGTTCTGTTTGGAACAGAAGCCTATGACAAAGAGAGTAGCAGCTGTGAAAAAGACAGCCTAGGATCTCAATTGTCCTTTACCATGACAGCAGAACAACTGAATTTGTACATAAAATATTCAGGTTGCTCTTGATAACTTTGTATTTGAACCTATATTATTCTGGTATTACACTTGTTCTAAAATGAACTTCATTATAAAAGAATTAAGAGATAAAGGTTTGGCAGGTAACAGTGAATCCTATGAGCAAACTTTAGTAGTAGTAATAATAATAGCAGTGTTAGCAATATTAGATAGTATTTATTAAGGGATTATATTCACTCATTCAATCGTATTTATTGAGTATTTACTGTGCACCTAGAAGAGTACAATACAACAGTAGTCCAAAGTGAGCTTACAGTCTACAGGGAGGGATACAGACAATAATACAACAAATAAATTATAGATACACACATTAGTGTTGTAGGGCTGGGAGAGGGGAAGAACAGAGAGAGTAAGTCAGGGTGATGTAGAAGGGAGTGGGAGAAAAGGAAAGGGGGGCTTAGTCAGGGAAGGGCTCTTGAAGGAGATGTGCACTTAATAAGGCTTTGAAGTAGAGGAGAGTAACTGTCTGTCAGATTTGAGGAGGTAGGGTGTTCCAGGCCAGAGGCAGGCATGAGCGAGGGCTCAGTGAGATCGAGGCACAGTGAGAAGGTTAGCATTAGAGGAGTAAAATGTGCCATCTGGGTTGTAGCAGGAGAGTAGCAAGTTAAAATAGGAAGGAACAAGGTGATTTAGTGTTTTAAAACCAATGGTGAGGGATTTTTGTTTGATGTGGAGGTGGATGGGCAATAACTGGACTCTCTTGAGGAGTGGGGAAAAATGTCCTGAACGTCTTTGTAGAAAAATGACTGGCAGAGTGAAGTATGGACTGGAGTGGGGAGAGACAGGAGGCCGTGAAGGCAGCAAGGAGGCTGTTGCAGTAATCAAAGTGGGACAGGATGAGTGATAGTATGAAAAAACACTGAAACACTGAAAAGGAATTCATGGTCCCAAAGGTTCACAACCTAAGGTAAGGGGTTGGCAATGGACACAAAAGGAAAGATGAAAAGGAAAACATGACAAGGATGATGATAAAAATGTGGCGAACTGAACTTTCCTTTCAGAAGGAATATAATTATTTAATGATATCAGAGCTTCCCTATCGGGAGAAATATATTGATGCATTACTTGCTCATGGTGAAACACCTAGGTCCCACCCACAAATGTTTCCCACGTGGGTGGAATCCACTTTTGCCTTGTTCACACACGGTTATATACCTGTGACAAAGCTCCCTACTTCCCAGCCCCACGAGCATTCAGCAGGATGGGACGCTCACCCATCCCAAGGCTCCTTAGTTGGTACAGGCAGAACAGGCATCCCACAGTCTGGGCAGAGGTGTCTGGCAGTCAGCTGCTGCAGGTCTTGATCATCATCATCAATCGTATTTATTGAGTGCTTACTGTGTGCAGAGCACTGTACTAAGCACTTGGGAAGTACAAGTTGGCAACATATAGAGACAGTCCCTACCCAACAGTGGGCTCACAGTCTAAAAGGGGGAGACAGAGAACAAAACCAAACATACTAACAAAATAAAATAAATAGAATAGATATGTACAAGTAAAATAAATAAATAAATAGAGTAACAGATATGTACAAACATATATACATATATACAGGTGCTGTGGGGAGATGGTCAGAGGTCACAGGTATTTGTTACCTATGCTCCTAGGCCATTCCAGCTTCTGGCCTCAGTTTATCCAATCTCCCCCCCCCCCCCCCCACCCCACCCCGCTTCATACCGAATTGATTGGCATGGGGTCGAGGGACACCTTTTGTATTCCTGGCTTTGGCTGTCAATATAAAGGTTTGGTTACAGGGACAATATCCTTCCCACACTTCTGAGTTCTGCCTTGCTGGCTAGGGCAGTCACGAGATAGCATTTGACTTTGAGACGGTGAGTACCCTAGTTCACCTTGGGACAATACCACAGGAGCTACAGAGCTTTGGGCTCCTCTTTGCTGAAGCAAACAGGCCCAGAAGTCACCACAACAGCCAGAGCGGTGGCCTTTCCAATGTTCTAAGGTTAATTCGGTCTCACCTTGCTGGATTGGAGCAGCAGCTGATGGGTTTCCCAGTGGCATGTGGGTTGAATTAGCTTCTCTCCAGCATAATGGGCCTCAAGGGGCACGGTGAGGACTCACGTTGCTAGAAACCTGAAACTGTACAGGGGGACATGAGAAGCAGCATGGCTCAGTGGAAAGAGCACGGGCTTCGGAGTCAGAGGTCATGGGTTTGAATACCAGCTCTGCCAATTGTCAGCTGTGTGACTTTGGGCAAGTCACTTAACTTCTTTGTGCCTCAGTTACCTCATCTGTAAAATGGGGATTAAGACTGTGAGCCCCACGTGGGAAGACGTGATGACCTTGTATCCCTCCAGCACTTAGAAAAGTGCTTTGCACATAGTAAGTGCTTAACACTTGCCATCATCATTATTATTACTATGGCCATAAAACTACTTACAAAGAGTAGAATCACAATAAATAACTAAATGAAGAACTGAATACAAATATAAGACCTGGGGATAGTTAAGTTCTAGAGGTTGCCACTGGGTTGAAACAACTCAGGGTGTTGAGAATTGATCTAGAAAGACTTTTTAGGTGGTTTCTAAGGTAGGGAGGGCAGAAGCCTGGTAAATTTGATGGGAGAGGGATTTCTATTCATTCATTCATTTTTATTTAGTTATTGAGCAGCTACTGTGTGCAGAGCACTATACAAGGTGTCTGGGAGAATACAATATAACAATGAACAAGCACCTTCCCTGGGACCAGTAGAAGAGCTTGAGGAAAGAGCTGGAATTGTATGCTGTATTTACAAGTTCCACTTCAAAGCTATTTATGATAATGATGATGATTATATGTGTTTGCTGTGGGCAGGGAATGTGTCTGTTATACTGTTGTGTTTTACTCTCCCAAGAGCTTAGTTCAGTGCCCTGCACACAGTAAATGCTCAACAAATTTGATTGATTTATTGTTGAGTGCTTACTTTGTCTAGTACTGTTCTAAGAGCTGGGAGAGATACAAATTAATCAGGTCAAAAATTGTTCTTGTCCCACATAGGGCTCACAGACTAAGTAGGAGGGAGAACAGGCATTGAATCCCCATTTTATCGTTGAGGAAATTGAGACCCAAAGTAGTTAAGTAGTTAAGTGACTTGCCCAAGGTCACCCAATAGGCAAATGACAGAGTCAGGATTATACCTAGATCTGGGTTCTAATCCCAGACCCTATGATTCCCACTCCCAGGCCTGTACTCCTTCTCATAGGCCATGCAGTTCTTCTCAATAATAATGAACAAATATGATAATAATAATAAGTAACCAATACACTAATACAATGTTATTATACAATATATTATTATTGTTGCATTTATTAAGCATTTACTGTGTTGCAAACACTGTACAATGCACTGAGGTAGATATAAGATAATCAGGCCGAACACAATCCTTGTTCCATGTGGGGCTCACCATCTCTGTACCAATCAATCAGTGATATTTACTGATATTAAGCACTTAAGAGAGTACAGTATAAGAGAGTTTGAAGACATGTTTCCCACTTGCAAGTAGTTTACAATTTACAGGGGGATACGGACATAAAAATAAATCACGGATATGTACGTTAGTGCTCTACATATCTATTCTATGTATTTTATTTTGTTAGTATGTTTGGTTTTGTTCTCTGTATCCCCCTTTTAGACTGTGAGCCCACTAATGGGTAGGGACTGTCTCTATATGTTGCCAACTTGTACTTCCCATGCGCTTAGTACAGTGCTCTGCACACAGTAAATACGATTGATGATGATGATGATGATGATGCTGCTCTGATGTTGAGGGTGGTGTGAATATCAAGTGCTTATAGTTGAGGAAACTGAGGTATGAGATCCCTTGCCCAAGGTCACAGAGCAGGAAATGGCAGAGCCAGGATTAGAATGCACATTCTCTGACTCCCAAACATGTGCTCTTTCCACGAGGTCACAGTGCTTCTCAATAGTCATGGAATTTATAATACACTTACTATGTGTTTTACACTGAAGTAGATAAAGACAATCATAATGGACAGTCAAGACAAAAACAAGTCTCAAAACTAAGAGGGAGGGAGAGCAGATATCTTATTTGAGATCCATAGCACACAGATGTCCTAAGATCTGGCTGCCATCTCGGTCTCTCTGCAGTTGATCTAATCCCTAAAGTTGCTTTATAAAAGCTTCATATTTTATTTTTCTTTCACAAAGCTTCTTTAAACATTGCCTATGCACAGCAAAGCTTTTTCAAACAAATCAGAGCTTTTTACAACTCTGCAGCAGCTGGTAAGACTTTGCTTTTTCACAGGGGGAATAAAAATGGAGGCTCTACAGAATGTGATTACAGGACCCTTTCTACTTACAAGTAAAATGTCATTATCCATTTATTCATATAAACAAATTAAAGGAAAATGACCAAAGCCACAGAAAGCAATTTACTGTCTTCGGCACTATAATTGCGTAAATGGACTCAGTCTACTCCTGTGGGGAAGGGAGATGAAAATAAATATTACTAATTCATGAAAATCACATATTGTTGGAAAGTTGAAATTGTGTTCTCAACCAATGTTCCAGACCTATTTTTCTATAGTTCAGGGTGATATTTAATAGTATTACACCGGAAGCTCTTCTTGACAATCCATAGGGTTTAAAGTATCAAATAGCAAAATTCACTATTAAGGACAACCAATGCTTCTGATAAAGCTTTTATGATTAACTTACTGACATATCTTGATAATGGATCATTTTCATAGCCACTAACTTCTAAACCACTAAATCTACCTGATATTCCTAAGGGCATCCTACCATTTTAACTGGGATTTACATAAAACATTCAAGCAATTGTCCAAGTTTGTTTTGCTAAACAGCACACTTCCTTGTTATCATCATCATTATCAATATTTGTGGAGGGCCTTCTTCAGTGAATAGCACTGTACTAGGCTTTTGGAATGCCCATAGAGTACATCAATTGAAGACAGTCTCTGCCCCACAAGGTCCTTACAATCTTCCCACAAGTAACTTTGGAAACACATACAAATTTCTATAATTTAACCATAAAAATCCCCCTAATCCCTCACCCAACCCCAGACCAGAATGTTTTAAATATTTTAAAAAACCTATGCCTCACTCGCCCACCACTGCAACAGAAGGCCCTTAACATGGCAATGATGAGGAGGCTTGAGACCATGGGCTTTACAATGGACTTCTCAATGGCCCAGCCTCATCATCAGTTATTTATTGAGGACCTATCATGTGCATAATATTGTTCTCAATGCTTGGAAGAAAGAAGGTGTCGCTACCATCAAGAAGCTTGTAATCTGTCAAGAAGTATTCAAAAGCCCATCTTCACAGCTGAAATTCACTAGCTGGTTTTCCAAACCACTAATTCATTCACTCCATCATATTTTTATGAGGGCTTACTGTGTGCCAAGCACTGTACTAAGTACTGGGAAGTACAACATTACAATAAATAGACACATTCCCTGCCCACAATAATAATAATAATAATGATGGCATTTGTTAAGTGCTTACTATGTGCAAAGCACTGTTCAAAGCGCTGGGGAGGATACAAGGTAATCAGGTTGTCCCGCATTGGGCTCACAGTCATCATCCCCATTTTACAGATGAGGTAACTGAGGCTCTGAGAAGTAAAGTGACCTGCCCAAGGTCACACAGCAGACACGTGGTGGAGCTGGGATTCGAGCCTATGACCTCTGACTCCAAAGCCTGTGCTCTTTCCACTGACCCATGCTGCTTCTCTTGCAGTTCTAGGCTCTAAAGCCTGATGCAATTCAAAGAGAATAAAAACCATTTAGGAATCTTGGTTCAAAGATCTGAATAAAAATCCAGAACAGTTACAGATTTTAATTTTTTTCTCATGTCGAAACTGTTTATCCTCAACTCTCAATTCTGAAGAAACCTGTACCTGTCTCAACATTTCATATGTGAAACTGCATGACGTTCTATGCTTTCACAGTAGAAAATGTCTACCCCTACACATGAGGGAAGTCAATTCCCAGTGAAGAAATAGCATTGTCAGTACCAAGGAAACTGAAAGACAGAAGTAAGATTAAACTCCGGTTATGACCCCAATCCTGTGGAAAACTTTGCAAAAATTATCCATTCATATTAAGTTATAAATACATGGATATAATTGTGGGGAAAGGTTTCAGAAGTAGCATGGCCTAGTGGCCTTGTGGAAAGAGCACAACCCTGAGAGTGAGAGGGCCTGTATGACCTTGGGCAAGTCACTTAACTTCACTGTGCCTCATTTCCCTCATATGTGAAATAGGGATTCAATATCTGTTCTCTTTTTTATGGTATCTGTTAGGTGCTATGTGTCAGGCACTGTACTAAGCACCGGGGTAGATACAAGATCATTGGGTTGAACACAGTCCCTGTCCCTCATGGGGCTCACAGTCTTAACCCCAATTCTACAAATAAAGTTACTGAGGCCCAGAGAAGTTAGGTGACTTGCCCAAGGTCACACAGCAGGCACGTGGCATAGTTGGGATTAGAGCTCAGGTCCTCTGACTCCTAGTACTGTGCTCTTTCCACTAGACAACATTGCTTCTTCTCTCCCCCACTGAGACTGTGAGCCTCAAGTGGGACAAGAGCTGTGTCCAACCAGATTACCTTGTATCTTTGGCATCACATTTATTATTCTTATCAACTCAGAAATCTGCTTATAACAACCAGAACATTTGATTAAATTGTCCCAGAAGAATATCTATTAATAGTCTCAAAACTACTCTATTTGAACTCATAATGGCATTACTTATGTTCTCAGGTGAAGGCTGCTGCCAGTTAACAGTACTTAGCTTTAAAGCATCTACCTCCACTTCCCTTCCTCATACTGCAAGCACATCCAGCTAACCACTGTTACATAACTATCTTCCTGCTTCCCACACCCATTCCCTTTGTGCTGAGAACACAATGAATGGATGGATTTGAATTCTAATAACTCTTAGGATACATTTGGAATATAACAAACTGGTTAACTTAAATTTTTGAAGAAATATCAATAATGCTTAAAAACATTTTTAGCCTCTATCAACACCACTCATCAGCATGGTCTCTAGTCTGGAGTCTTTCTGTGGTCCGGAGTAGTTTTGATCCATCTTGCAGGATTTCTCCTCTGCTCCCCAGCCCCTTTTTGGTCTACAGGACTCCTGCTCACACCAGGAAATGGAAGGGAGACCTCCCTCAGCACCAAGGTATTGGCTGGACATCTGAAGACCCGAAAGATCTGAAGATAGGCAGCCAAGTCTAGTCTGCGGGGTTCAACTTTTACCGGGCTAGTCCAAGCACTTGTCATATCCTGACTTAACTACTACATCAACTTCCTTGCTGACCTCCCCACCTGCAGCCTCTTTCCTCTTCTAGATTATTTTTCTTCAAAAGAATTCATCATGCATCAAAAACTTCCAGTGATTGACTACTCCTCCTCACATCAATCAAAAACTTCTGACCATTGTTCAATCAGCTCTCTCCTCACTACTTATCCTTGGTCCTCTTCCACTATACCCCAGCACACACACTACTCCTCTCAAGCCACACACTCACTGTGCCTGATTTTAATTGCTTTTTTCACCAATCTCTTGCATATTGTCTCCTTTCCACTTGGAAATCACTCCCTGTTCACATTCAGCAGGATGGTCTTCCATTATTAAACTCTCAACTCTCCATCCTTTTTCTTTCCCAACTTCCACTTCAGCAGTTCCCCGTCACCTAACTTGGGTATTTACATCACTCCAGTTCACTTAAATACATCTATTTATACTCTATAGCTTCTTCCTGTCTGCCTAATCGTAAGTTCCTTGAAGGCAAGGATCACCACTGTATTCTCCCAAGTGCTTAGTATAGTACTTTGTACAGAATAAGCAGTCAATATTAACTTTGTTTGATTAATTCTCCTCATAGTTCCTGGAACTCCATTTGATAGGAAAAAGGAGTCCTGCATTCTTTATATTCATTCTTGGCTCAATCAATCAATTAATGAAAGTTATTGAGTGCCTACATGGTGTAGAGCCCTGAACAGAGCACTGCAGAGTTAGAGGGTTTTTTGTGTATGTTTGTGTGCATGTTTTGTGGCATTTACTAAATCCATTCTAGGTGCCAGGCACGGTTCTAAGCCTGGGGTAGATACAAAGTAAACAAGTTGGACACAGTCCATGTCCCATATGGGGCTCACAGTCATAATCCCCATTTTACAGATGTGGTAGCTGAGACATAGAGAAGTTACGTGACTTGCCCAAGGTCACATAGCACACAAGTGGCAGAGCCAACATTAGAACCAGATTCTTGGTAGACATGATTCCTTCCCTCAAGGAGCTTATAGTCATGAGCATTTGGGAATAAGTATATGTATATATGTGCTATAGGGGTGGAAATGGGGTGATTTCAGGAGTGCTTGGGGTGGGATTAAGTGCATAGATGAGGTAGTATAAAGGGAAAATAGGGTGGGAAGATGAGAACTTAATCAAGGAGGCTTTCTGGAAGAGTTGTAATTTTAGTAGGGCTTTGAAGATAAAGAGAGTATGGTTTGTTGGATATGTAGGGTAAAGTAGTTCCAGGAAGAGGGAGGACATGAGCAAGAGGCTTAGCATGAACAAGGTGTCTTACAGTGGAAGAGGCTCTCAAGAGGCAATGAGTAGATTGGGTTTAGAGGAGTAAAGAAGAACTGGGTTGTAGGGGAGAGTTATTAGTGTAGGTAGGAGAGATAAAGCTGATTTAGTGTCTTGAACCTAATGGTGAGGAGTTTCTGTTAATGTAGAGGTGATGAGCAATCATTTGAGGTCTTGAGGAGTGGGGAGAAGTTCAGGTTTTTTTTTTAAAGAAAAATCTGGGCAACAGAATGAACTACGGACTGGAGAGGGGAGAGGATGGAGGCAGAGAGGTCAGCAGGGAGCTGATTCAGTAGTGAGCTGATTCAGTAGTCAACAAGATATAGCAAGTGCTTGAACCAATCAATCAATTAATCATATTTGTTGAGTGCTTACTATGAAGAGCACTGTATTAAGTACTTGAGAAGGTACAAGATAACAATATAACAGACACATTCCAGTATAGCAGTTTGGGTGAAGAGGAAGAAACACATTGTGGCAATGTTTTGGAGAGTGAATCAGCATGATTTAGTGATTGACAATTCATGGATTGAAAGAGAGATGAGTCAGGGATAATGTCTAGGTTATGGGCTTGTGAGACAGTGCTCTGCACACAGTAAGCGCTCAATAAATACGATTGATGATAATGATGATGACTGTCTGTATATGTTGCCAACTTATACTTCCCAAACGCTTAGTACAGTGCTCTCCACACAGTAAGCACTCAATAAATACGATTTATTGATTGATAGGGCACGGGCCTGGGAGTCACAAGGTTTCTGCCATTTGTCTGCTGCATAGGGATCCGCCAAGCTAGCTCTCTTCCTCCCTTCAAGGCCCTACTGAGAGCTCACCTCCTCCAGGAGGCCTTCCCAGACTGAGCCCCTTCCTTCCTCTCCCCCTCGCCCCCCTCTCCATCCCCCCATCTTACCTCCTTCCCTTCCCCACAGCACCTGTATATATATATATATATATATATATATATATATATATATATATATATATGTATATATCTTTGTATGTATTTATTACTCTATTTATTTATTTATTTATTTATTTATTTTACCTGTACATATCTATTCTATTTATTTTATTTTGTTAGTATGTTTGGTTTTGTTCTCTGTCTCCCCCTTTTAGACTGTGAGCCCACTGTTGGGTAGGGACTGTCTCTATATGTTGCCAACTTGTACTTCCCAAGCACTTAGTACAGTGTTCTGCACACAGTAAGCGCTCAATAAATATGATTGATTGATAGGGCACGGGCCTGGGAGTCACAAGGTTTCTGCCATTTGTCTGCTGCATAGGGATCCGCCAAGCTAGCTCTCTTCCTCCCTTCAAGGCCCTACTGAGAGCTCACCTCCTCCAGGAGGCCTTCCTAGACTGAGCCCCTTCCTTCCTCTCCCCCTCGCCCCCCTCTCCATCCCCCCATCTTACCTCCTTCCCTTCCCCACAGCACCTGTATATATATATATATATATATATATGTACATATCTTTGTATGTATTTATTACTCTATTTATTTATTTATTTATTTATTTTACCTGTACATATCTATTCTATTAATTTTATTTTGTTAGTATGTTTGGTTTTGTTCTCTGTCTCCCCCTTTTAGACTGTGAGCCCGCTGTTGGGTAGGGACTGTCTCTATATGTTGCCAACCTGTACTTCCCAAGTGCTTAGTACAGTGCTCTGCACACAGTAAGCGCTCAATAAATACGATTGATTGATTGATTGATTGATTTTACAACTGATGGGAAAGTTGGGTGGAAAGGGGAGAATTTCAGAGCAAAGATAAGAAGTTCACTTTTGGATATGTTGAGTATAAGGTGATGGTAACATTTCCAGGTAGAGAGATGACCTGAAAGCAGATGGAAATACAAGATTGCAGAGATGGGGGAAAGTTTGGCGTTGGTGAGGTAGATTTAGGAATCATTCATGTGGAATCATTCATGTAGATATGTAGGTTAAAGCTGTGGGAGTGTATAAGTTCTCCAGGGGAGGAGATATAAATGGAGACAATAAAGGGATACAGAACCGAGCTCTGAGGGACCCTCACAGTTAGGGAGTGGTAGATAGGGTAGGAACCAGAGAAAGAGGTCAGAAAGGAGAGGCAGAAAGGTTGGAGGACAGGTAGGGGAGGACAGTGTGAGTTACACCGAAGTCTGATAATGATAGTGTTTCCAGGAGAAGGGGTTGTTCTCAGTGGCAAAGACAGCTGAGAGGTCAAAGGGAATTAGAATGGAGTAGAATCCATTGGACTTGGTAAGGAGAAAATCACTGGTGACTTTGGAGGGAGCAATGTCAGTGGAGTGGAGAGTGCCAGAAGCCAGATTACAAGAAGTCAAAAAGGGAGCTGGAGGAATGGAAGTGGAAGCAGTGGGAGTAAACAATTTGTTCAAGGAGCTTGAACAGGAATGGTAAGAGGGAGTTGAGGCAGTGAAATTGACGGAAGGTTTATTTAGGATAGGAGAAACATAAACATGTTTGAAAGGTGGGTGTGGGTCAAGCAGCCTTTGTAGAGTGAGTAGTTAAAGATAGCAGTGAGGGAAGGAAGGAGGGTGGACACAAGTGTTTTAACAAGGACCCAAGGGCTCTGGTCAGAGGTATAGGTGATGGGGGTAGATTTCAAAAGAAAATGGGTGATCTCCTCTTGGGATACAACTGGGAAAGGTGAGGGTATGAATGTGGGGATTGGTGAGTTCCTGGTCTGGGGAGGTGGGGAGAGATTTGGGGGCATTCATGCTTGATTTTGTTGATGAATTGAATGACAAGGTCAATGGGGTAAGAGATTGGGGGATGGGGAGATAATGGATGTTAAAGGAGGGAGTTAAATATCAAAAATAACTGGCATGGGCAGTGGGCATGAGAATCATGAAGGGAGGAGAACTGTTGTTGATGGGCAGGGACTAGGGCAGAGTTATGAACACGTTGGAAGAGTTTGACTTTGACAAGGTCTGCATGATGTCTGAATTTCCTCCAGCAATGCTCCACAGACAAGCGTATGAGTGGAATGTATACTGTGGAGATGATCCAGGACTGCAGGTTGGTGATCCAAGAATGACAGTGGTGCAAGGGGGTTTAATTCAAAGAAGAGGGTGGATATGCATTGAGAGAGGAGAGGGTGGGTAGGAGCAAAATGGGGCAAGATGACCTAGAATAGATGGACGGTGTCAAGAGATCAAAGATCTACGGAAGGAGTAGGACAACATTGTGGGGCAGGAGACTGTGGACGAGAAGACAGGTTGTGATCAATCAATCAATCAATCAATCGTATTTATTGAGTGCTTACTGTGTGCAGAGCACTGTACTAAGCACTTGGGAAGTACAAGTTGGCAACATATAGAGACAGTCCCTACCCAACAGTGGGCTCACAGTCTAAAAGGGGGAGACAGACAACAAAACCAAACATACTAACAAAATAAAATAAATAGAATAGATATGAGGCTGCATATAACAGCCAGGTAGGAAAGCCTCGCTTTTCCCGATTAAACTAGGCTGTACTCAGCAAGTTCTTTAATCAATAAATCAATCATAATTATTGAGCACTTACTGTTTGCTGAGTACTATATTACGTAGCTATGGGTTAGACTAAATATGATGCTAGATTCCCTTAGGCAGACACAATCCAGGTTAATTATATGGGACTGAAAGGACTCTATTTCAGAGTATAGTACAGCTCAGTACTATACACAGCATTACAAACTCTAACGAGCACCATAAAATCAGCACGAAGTCTTCCCAACTTCTTTTTCCTAGTTTTTACTCAGTGTACTCTGAATATCCTTGCTGAATACTTAAAAACATTTGTAGGGTTGCACAATGAGGATTTAATTCCCTGAGTTTAGCCAGTGTGAGTTTTATCAGTTTCAGTTTATCAAATAGCATCATACACAAACATATAAGTAAACTGACATACATACCCAGCCACACAAAAGCATTTTCTTTATTTTTTTATTTAAAGACAACATATGTCATTACCTGAGAATAACTTTAAACATTGGTGGCTATTGTGCATAACTACCACAATAAGGATGCCTAGGCCTCTTCCCCCGCAGAACAAATACAAAAGTCAAAAGAACAAACAAAACTCTCTGAAGTCACCTAGACACAAGAGCAAACCTCAAAACGCATACACACACCTCCCCCCCACCAAACAAACAAACAAGCTGCAGCAAGCAGAATGATTTAAGAAGAAACATGAGCACTTGGATGAGATAAGCACAGAAAGTGATATATAGGCGGAGGCATAGAGAAGACACAGAAACATTCTTGGCTATACCCATAAAAAGAGAGACATGGAAAATGAGAAATAGAAAAGAACATGAGCAGAAAACAAAGAGAAACAGAAACAGAATGAAATACATAAAAAGACCCAGATTGGCCAAAGAACAGAAACAGTGCAAAAAGAAAGGCACAGCAATGCACAAAGAGCTGTGGAAGCACACTAGTCTCGGCCTAGCAATAGCCCCTTCTCATCAGACTGTTGTTTCTGAGCTATTTTGTCTCCGGGTCTGCTTGATTGTCTCCTAGCCATCTTGTTTAAGTGAAGAAGAGTAACTCCAGTGACTAGAGTCCCTAGGAATGGCAGAAAACCAAGGGAAGGAATGTGATGGGCCTCTGGCCTGGACTCTGTTTTGTCTGGCCGAGCTGCCATTTACTCAAAGCAGGCACATCACACATTCTTCTCTTCTTTGTTTCAGCCTGTCCATATGTCTGCCTTATTAGGAAGTTTGGTATGTCAAGGTTTTGAGACAGGATGAAACCAGGTCAGGATCCCTAACCTGCTTTCAGTGGTGTTTGTCCACGAGACCTCTTAATGCAGAGAACCAGGCAGGGCCAAGCAATTACCTCAAGTAGGGTAATTTACTGCTGTTCATCTTAAAGTATGTATCATGTACTGTGATCTTCATTCAAAGACTTCTAGACTGTGAGCCTGCTGTTGGGTAGGGACCGTCTCTATATGTTGCCAACTTGTACTTCCCAAGTGCTTAGTACAGTGTTCTGCACACAGTAAGCGCTCAATAAATATGATTGAATGAATGAATGAAATTCAAATGTGAAGCTCAGATAAATAAAGTTACCTCTAAGAGCGGTGATAGAGTGGTAACTTAGAAGCAGCATGGCTCAGCGGAAAGAGCACGGATTTGGGAGTCAGAGGTCATGAGTTCTAATCCCACATGGGACAACCTGATCACCTTGTATCCCCCCCACCGCTTAGAACAGTGCTTTGCACATAGTAAGCACTTATCAAACACCATCATTAACACAGAGGCAGAAAAAAACTGCTTTGCACATAGTAAGTGCTTATCAAACACCATCGTTAATATAGAGGCAGAAAAAAACACATAAAATGAAACAAATGAGAGGAAAAGAGGCAAAGAGATATTCATTCATTCATTCAATCATATTTATTGAGTGCTTACTGTGTGCAGAGCACTGTACTAAGCGCTTGGGAAGTACAAGTTGGCAACATATAGAGACAGTTCCGATATAGAAAAACAGTACTGAGGAAACAAAAACATGAAGAATGGGCGAACATACAAAAAGTGCTTTGGGAGAGGCTGGAAAAGTGGACTGAAAGTCACAGATTCTAGATTGTATGTGATTAGGGAACTTGGCTTACTGGGTGTGAGACTCAGAGAAACTGTGACAGAGGGATAAAATGAAAAAAGGGTGGCTACATTGGTCCTAAATCCATCTGTCTGTAGAATGGGAATTCAACAAATAATGAAATCAAGGTATTTCGAATTAGAAAATTGTTGACTGACTCAAATCATAGTGGTAAGGGAGAGAGGGAGAACGATGGCTAGAAGGATGGAAATATGGAACTGGCTGCACCAGTTTTGTTGTAATTGATCGCAATGAGATACATGGGTATGAATGGAGGCTCACCGTATGCAGCACCAGCAATAAATACTCACACAAATGTCCTAACCCTTGAAAACAACAACAAATCAAATCTCCCTAAATTCCTACCTAAAATATCCTGATTATTTAATGACTCACTTTTCCATCCCTGGATCTTGTCTTAATCTTCTAGAACCAAACCATTCTATTCCATTAGCTTTCCTGTAACCTTAATCTGTTTGGTTCAGATTTCCAGAGATTGGGCCTAAACCACATTAACTCCTCCATGACCCTAACCCTACTTTCTCATGTTCCAGGAAAAACCTCTTAATCCCTCTTTAGAAATCAACAGCTAGTCTTCATTTTCCGGACCATTTCTCTCCTCCTGAATCCTAATATGATTTGCCGTAAGAGCTGTCCTATTTCCAAGCCAATGTAGCCAGGACAAAGTAAATCTCCATCTTCGTCTAGCCTGAATTGCAGAGAATTTCTTTAGATCTCGAGCTCAAATTCAATCAATCAATCAATCAATCAATCGTATTTATTGAGCGCTTACTATGTGCAGAGCACTGTACTAAGCGCTTGGGAAGTACAAATTGGCAACACATAGAGACAGGAATTGTTCAAGACTCCCTAAGTAAGGGGAGCCTGACAGACAGGTGTTTGAAGAGATGAAGTATTCTCAGAATCCAAGGGAATAATGACCAGCAACTCCCTTGGTGGTTAGAGAGGAGAACTTGTTTGTTGAAAATATCAATCCTTTCATAAAGGCTGGAAAATCAGTGAAAGCCATTCTTTTGTATTGTACTCTCCTAAATGCTCAGTACAGAGCTCTGCAAACAGTAAAAGCTCATTCAATAAATACCAATGATTAATTGATTTAGTACTGCCTTCTATTTCCGGTTCTGGTCTATTATCTAAGGGACTTTAAAACTTTGCTTTTCAGGGATGGGTACCTGATTTTTTTTATGGCATTTGTTAAGTGCTATGCCAGGCACTGTTTTAAGCGCTGTGATAGATACAAGATGATCAGGTTGGACACAGTCTCTCATAGGGCTCATAATCTTAATCCCCATTTTACAGATGAGGTAACTGAAGCACAGAGGTGATTTGCCCAGGGTCACACAGCAGACAAGTGACAGAGCTAGGATTAGAAACCAGGTCTTTCTGACTTCCACGCCCATGCTCTATCCACTAGACCATGCTGCTTCTCTTTTGAGTGTTAACACCTGGCTTTTGTGACTAAGCCTCTGCTTACCCCAAATTGTTTCTTGGAAAAATTTGTGCCTTCCAACAGCTTTCAATAGAGGAGGTTTCTCTAGCTGTCACCAATCTGCTTCAATTTTCAGACATATTCATTAATTCCATTATATTGACCTCATTCTAATTTTATCCTCAATAACTAGTTTGAGTAAAATACAAGACTTGGTATGCAAATAGCTCCTGTGTGAAATGATAATATATAGACTGTTATGTGAGACAGCTCCCATGGTGACATATAGATATTAGAAATAAAGGAAGAAGACTTTATGCTTAGTAATCTGCACAGATTTTCCCTCAACCCAGTAATAATAAAAATATGCTACAGAATTTCAAAGATACCATAATAATCACCTTTTTTAAGTAGAAAGGTGAGTAAGCGAATGAAGAAACTACTACAGGGCTCTTACTGTTCTCTGTTGCCAATAAGACCCAAACAAGAGTTTCCCCACATATGTCACTGAAGAAAACTACTGACAAAATTATTTGTCACTCAGGGCTCTTTCATCCTCAAAGCAAATGTAGTGGCCCTGAATTCAGCAAGATCATAGGGCCATTAAACAGCAAGAAACAAAAAGACTCAAAGGTTGTTAAAAGGTATCTGTCTGAGAAGCCTGAAAAGACCAGTATGTGATGAATGATGATTGATCCTTCCATGTTAATTCTATTTACTGTTGAATTTGCTAATTCCCACACCTGCTGCATAATTGTAATAAATGTACAAATATGTAAGTATCTTGAAAGAGCAAAAACAAAATGCTTAAAGTATCTGTTTTCCTCAGGGTAGAACTTCCTGTTAATAAATGAGGTGCTTAGTGAAGACAGATTTTAAAATGTCTTTGAATGAGAACAGAGGGGAAGTTTGAGAAGCTGGTCACGAGGAACATTCAATCTATCTGCTTATTATCATTATAATAACAACTAAATTAAAATAACAAAGAATTTTGGACACTTCAAAAAGCTAAAAATCTTGGAAGAATTTATGGGCTACATCTATATTGGTTTTGTTTACCTTTCATTCATTCAATCGTATTTATTGAGCACTTACTGAGTGCAGAGCAATGTACTAAGCACTACCTGCCAACTATTCATTGCTATTCTCACATTCACCAGTCTCTGTGTGTGTGTGTGTGTGTGTGTGTGTGTGTGTGCATATAAAATTCTTCATAATCAAAGAAGCTAGACATCATTTAAGACAAGGTTAACCTAAGTAGAGTGCATGAGAGGCTACAAGGTAGGTTCAGGACCCACAGTCCTGGCTGAATTTTGCACACAAAAAGGCTTCCCCTTCTCATGTTCTCAAGGTTAATATTTGCAGCACCTAGCACTTAAATGTGTGTTCATCCATGACATATATATATATATATATATATATATATATATACATATACCGATCTTCATATTAAAGGATAATAATCAATCAATCAATCATATTTATTGAGCGCTTACTGTGTGGAGAGCACTGTACTAAGTGCTTGGGAAGTACAAGTTGGCAACATATAGAGACAGTCCCTACCCAACAATGGGCTCACAGTCTAAAAGGGGGAGACAGAGAACAAAACCAAACATACTAACAAAATAAAATAAATAGAATAGATATGTACAAGTAAAATAAATAAATAGAGTAATAAATATGTACAAACATATATACATATATACAGGTGCTGTGGGGAAGGGAAGGAGGTAAGATAGGGGGATGGAGAGGGGGACGAGGGGGAGAGGAAGGAAGGGGCTCAGTCTGGGAAGGCCTCCTGGAGGAGGTGAGCTCTCAGTAGGGCCTTGAAGGGAGGAAGAGAGCTAGGTTGGCGGATGGGCAGAGGGAGGGCATTCCAGGCCCGGGGGAGGATGTGGGACGGGGGTCGATGGCGGGACAGGCGAGAGCGAGGTACGGTGAGGAGATCAGCGGTGGAGGAGCGGAGGGTGAGGGCTGGGCTGTAGAAGGAGAGAAGGGAGGTGAGGTAGGAGGGGGCGAGGTGATGGAGAGCCTTGAAGCCCAGGGTGAGGAGTTTCTGCCTGATGCGCAGATTGATTGGTAGCCACTGGAGATTTTTGAGGAGGGAAGTAACATGCCCAGAGCGTTTCTGGACAAAGACAATCCGGGCAGCAGCATGAAGTATGGATTGAAGTGGGGCGAGACACTAGGATGGGAGATCAGAGAGAAGGCTGATGCAGTAGTCCAGACGGGATAGGATGAGAGCTTGAACGAGCAGGGTAGCGGTATGGATGGAGAGGAAAGGGCGGATCTTGGCAATGTTGCGGAGCTGAGACCGGCAGTGGTGGTGATGAGTGAGTGGTGAGTGATGAGTGAGTGGTGAGTGGTGATAATACCACTGACGTTGACATACTACCCATGTGTGGGGGTGAGAGAAATTCTATCACATACTCTGAGATTAGTTATGGTACCGCCAATCCTACCAGATATAGTTTTTGGTTGAACCTATTTTTGAGGTTTAGATGCAGGAAATTTTTAGGGCACCTTTTCAGATAAGACAAAATCTCCCACTCAAGGCTCAAAAGTTAAGACTTTCCCTAAGTTATGCAGCAGGTAACACGGCTCAGTAGCAGAAATACCATGGAGTAGGGGATAAAGCTTGGGCTTGTGAATCAGAAGGTCATGGATTCTAATAATAATAATAATGGCATTTATTAAGCGCTTACTATGAGCAAAGCACTGTTCTAAGTGCTGGGGAGGTTACAAGGTGATCAAATTGACCCACGGGGGCTCACAGTCTTAATCCCCATTTTACAGATGAGGGAACTGAGGCCTAGAGAAGTTAATAATAATAATAATAATGTTGGTATTTGTTAAGTGCTTACTATGTGCAAAGCACTGTTCTAAGCACTGGGGTAGATACAAGGTAATCAGGTTGTCCCTCATGGGACTCACAGTCTTCATCTCCATTTTACAGATGAGGGAGCTGAGGCCCAGAGAAGTGAAGTGACTTCTCTATATGTTGCCAGCTTGTACTTCCCAAGCGCTCAGTACAGTGAAGTGACTTGCCCAAAGTCACACAGCTGACAATTGGCAGAGCTGAGATTTGAGCCCATTACCTCTGACTCCAAAGCCCGGGCTCTTTCCACTGAGCCATGCTGCTTCTCAAGCTGCTTCACGCTGCTTCAGTGTGGGGTTTCTAATTCCCACACTGCCGCTTGTCTGCTGTGTGACCTTGGACAAGTTACTTCACTTCTCTGTACCTCAGTTACCTCAGCTGTAAAATGGTAAATGAGACTGTGAGTCCCATGTGGGACATGGATTGGGTCCAACCTGATTTGTTTGTATCTACCCCAGCACTTAGAACTGTGCCTGGTACATAGTAAGCACTTGACAAATAAGAAGTGGATAGAGCCTGAGAGTCAAAAGGACCTGGGTTCTAATACTAGCTTTACCACTTATCTGCTGTGTGACCTAGGATAAATCACTTAACTTCCCTGGGCCTCAAGTACCACATATGTAAAATGAGGATTAACACTGTGAGCCCCACGTGGGACATTGATTTTTTTTCAACCAAATTAGCCTGTATCTCTACTCAAGTGCTTAGTACAGTGCCTGGCATATAATAAGTACTTAACACACTTCATTAAAAAAAAGTGACATAGCTGGGTACTAGGATCTGGGTTTCCTAAATCCCATTAGGCCATGCTGCTTCTGATGCCTTTGAATTTGTTTCTGGATATACTTTGAGTAGACCTGAAGACAAATGATTGGTAATGAAGTTCACTTCCTTGAAAAGTAAGCAATTGTTAATTTCAGATGATGAGACCTACATTCATTCATTGAATCGTATTTATTTGAGTGCTTACTGTTTGCAAAGCACTGTACTAAATGCTTGGGAAGTGCAATTCAGCAACAAATAGAAACAATCCCTTCCTCAAAGGGCTCACAGTCTAATGTCATAACATGTCATGAATGCTGAGCCACTTGCAGTTATTCCAGATCATTCATATGTAGATGGGGTAATTTCTGAGTTGATGAAGAAACTAACTGCTCATTTAATGAAAGATAAAATGATTTAGCATGAAAATTATGTTCCAATATGTCTAATATAAATATTTTTAAAAAGAAATATGAAAAGCTGAAATCTGTCAAATTCCAGGGAATATGGAAATTAAGAAGCATTAAGTGTGGATTTATAAAAAACAATTAATCAATCACTCATTTATTGAGCACCACTGTGTGCAGCGCACTGCGCTAAGCACTTGGGAGAGCACAATATGATGGAGTTGGTGGACCCATTCTCTGCCCACAAAGTGCCTATAGTCTAGAAAGGGAGACAGACATCAATATAAATAGATAGCAAAAACAGTTGATAACTCATTTCAATAGAATAACAAAAGTTTCCATGGTGAGCCCACAACAAGCTGCCTTGTTAATGACTGTTTGTGATCCTGCAAACAATAAGGAAGAAAGACTGGTAAAGGCACTGATGGGCTTTACTTGAGGGAGGTGATTGCAGGCCTGTGTGAGCGGAGCATGGAAGGAAGCGGAGCTTTCTCTCCCTGTTCTACCCAGTAAAGGGCCTGGACCACTCAATGATTGCCACGTAGGGCCACAGATTCCACTCCTAAGGTGGGTAAAGGGCAATTGCTTCAAAGCACGCAGTCCCTTAAAGGAGGCACAGAGGGATGTACTTGCAGCAGAAGAAGCAGGAGAGCTGGAAGCAGAAAGAAGAAGCATTGGCAGAATGGGTTCCTTTGAACCCAGACTGGTATTGGACCCTTGGTGGAGTGGAGTGAGTGGGTATGTGTCACTCCCTTGCATGCTGGTAAAACTAAGTAAAAAACTTTCCACGTTAACCTTGGTGATCAGAGGTGTGGTTTGACTTCTACTATGTGTCACCAAGGCCCCCCAGTCCAGGACAGTCCTGGTTGGTATGAACCAGGGGCTCACGACAGTTTCAAAAGAAGAAAATCGAGTAGTTGTCTATTTAGACTTTGGAAAAGTAGTCAAAAAAGAATCTCAGAATATTTTATATTTGAAATAAGCTCAAATAGGTTTAGACATAAATGCTCTCAAGATGTCTACTCTGTGTAAAATGTCATTTGAGACAACAGTCATCAGAAGATTGATATAATGGAAGAATCAATCAACAGGAAGAATCCATCAATATCTTCATTCAAGCAACAGATGAGGAACTGTACATAAACTTTGTGAATAAAACACTCTTGGGTAGGAAAGAAGGAATGTACAGTGATATGAAAGTACACCTCCCCAAAATTTGTACTTGACAATTAAGAAGACTCACCCTAAAACCCCTAATGATTTGCTGTTAATTTCCCATTCAACTATGTGAAATAAACAGTTTTGGACACTTGTCTACTGCTTGAGGAGGGCATATAGGTATTCAACAACAGGACAACATTACACACACAATAAAGCCCTGGAATGCAGGCAAAGGATTATCTTCAATTTGAACTGCACCCCGTTTATTTGGCAAAGTCCTCCAGAATGAGCGGATTTGTATCTGCAGTATATTGTCCCTTTATTCATTGTCTTAGTGGTTCACTACACTAGTCACTATCCTAGTGATTAGGGGGCAGGAGCTGGGGAAGAGGGAGGTGGGACATTCCAGTAAGCCCAGTTTATACTCTTCCTAGAGCACCCTCTGTCCCCTCATGCCTTAATGGAAACAGCACGGGTTTGGGAGTCAGAGGTCGTGGGTTCTAATCTAGGTTCTGCCACTTATCAGCTGTATGACTTTGGGCCAGTAACTTAACTTCTCTGTGCCTCAGTTACCTCATCTGTAAAATGGGGATGAAGACTGTCAGCCCCACGTGGGACAACCTGATTACCTTGTATCTGCCCCAGTGCTTGGCACATAGTAAGCACTTAAATACCATAATTATCCAGCACTTAGAACTATGCTTGGCACATAGTAAGCGCTTAACAAATACCATCATTATTATTATTCTGTCAACACAACCCCTGCTAGAATTCCTGTCTGCCTCCTCTCTTTCCCCACTGGGGCAGCAGCTGTAGGGGCTGAAGGTTGTGGAAGGGATTGTCCCAGGTGGGTACAACCCTGCCCTAGAAGCTGGGATAGAGCTGCCTTAGTTTTCCTTCCTGCCCTCAAGAAACCAGGATGTATCTCTGTGAGGCTCATGAGGAAGGACACTGCTTTTGACTTTTCAGAAACATTTTCTCTGTCTCTCTCCTGGTCCCTGTGTCCTAGTATGATTTCCATGTATGAGAAGATTGATAGATCTTCCAATCAATCATTTCTTGTCTGCAGAGGAAATAGCTCCAATCGAAGGGCAAGACTCATGAGCAGGTCATAAATCAGCATCCTTAACTCAGTGGAGGGCGATCAAAGAGGGGTACCCAGGGACAACCATAATCCAATCAAATACACCTTAAGAAATTCATTCCTCTATCATGTCCTCCATTACAAGCACTCAATCAGCCCTTCCCCTCATATTCATACTCACTTCTTTTCCATTACATCCCAGACCACACACTTAACTCTTCTAACATCACCCTACTCACTTGGTCTCACTCTCATCTATCTCACTGTTGCCCTTTGCTCATGCCTTCCCTCTGCCCGGAACTCACTCCCCATTCATATAATATGGACCAACACTCTCCTCATCTACAAAGTCCTACTAAAATCTCAGGTAGCATTCCATAACAAATCCTTTATATTCTCCACTCTATTCTTTTTTTCCACTGCTTCACCCACGCACTTAGCTCAACTCCATAAGAAAGGAGGTACTCACCCCTGCCCCATTCACAGCACATATTTGTATACTCAATTGCATCTCTTACCTCTAATTTACTATAATGTATGTCTACCCCAAAAGATTGTAAGCTCCTTAAGGGTATATATATTTACTTTATTGTACTTTCCCTAGGGTTTTATACAGTTTTCTACATACAGTAAGGGTTTAATTGATTGATTGAAGTGATGAGGCAATGTTCCCTGCACCACAGCTTGACTGGGCAAGATCACGTAAGAATGGATAATAGCATGTACCAAAACAGCTGCTCCATAGTTAAACTATAAAAGACTTCACACACACAAAAAAGAACTGTAAAAATGTTTTACAGCAACACAGCAGGAGGCTGTTGGTAGGTACCTCAGCACATTTGAAGGCAGCAAGTCTGGGGTGGAGTTGTTCTCTTGAATGGGTGCTTTACAGAGATCAGCATACCAAGGGGCAGTTCTGAGAACAGAGACAGTCTTTTCAAGACAAAAAACTACCTTCATGTGTATCTAAAGATGCATATAAATAATATAATAGTGTGGTGAGCCCACAACAAGCTGTCTTACCACTGACTGTTTGTGATCCTGCAAACAACAACAAGGAAGAGACTGCAAAGGCACTGAGGCCCTCTATTTGAGGAGGTGATTGCGGGCCTGTGGGGGTGGATCATGGAGGGAGGAGGGGCTTTCTCTCTCTATGCTACTTAATAACGGGCCTGGACCAATCAATGACTGCTATGTAGAGCCCCAGATGCCAAGTCTAAGCTTTGAATCACGAGGGGACATGCCAAAAAAAGGGATACCTGGAGACACACAGAGGGCATACAGAGAAGCAGCACAGAGGCATGCTGAGACACACTGAGAAGCAAGCATTGGAGCATCAGGAGCAACAGGAGCGCAGCACTTGGAAGCAGAAAGAAGAAACATTGGAAGAATGGGCTGCTTTGACCACAGACTGTTATTGGACTCTTGGTGGAGTGAATGAGTGTGTGTATGTGTATGTGTTACTCCCTTACACGTTGGTAAAACTAAGTAAAAAACTTTCCACATTAACCTTAGTGATCAGAGGTGTGGTTTGACTTCTACTACGAGTCACTGAGGCTCCCCCGATCCAGGAAGGTCCTGGTTGGTATGAACCGGTGGCTCACGACAATAGTAGTAGTGTAGCAGTAATGGTAGTAGTAATAGCATTTATTAACCATGTATATGTGCAAATTACTGTACTACATACTGGGGAAAAGTTCCCTGATTGAACGTTCAAAAAAGGTCTCTGGCCCTCAAGAGGTTCACAGTCTAAGAATAAACTGGCATATGAGGCAGGCGGGGTGGGAGAGGTATACAAGAAAGGCAAAACAAAAATAAACCAGAAAGAAGTATAGAAAGATAATTAAGACTGAGTATCTTATAAATCAGAGTTTCACAGAGGGATGTTCAGGTTCCAACAGTCATGGACACAAAAGCCCCAATTCCAACGTTCTAAAATACTCAGCAGCCTCAGGTTGTGCTTATTCCCCAACTGTGCAGTGCAGAGAGTAGAATAGGGCTCAATGTCAGGGTAACTGAGGCTGTGGGATTTTTTTCTGAACAGTGGGGCAGTACTGGGAAGTACTACAAGATAAGGGGAAGGGGAAGCCTCAGGTTGCCTCTCGTCCTCACCCTACCATGGTGGAGACAATATAAGAAAGAACTGTAGGAAAATGTTGGTCTTTAACCCGCTCTCTAGACTTGTAAGCTTGGTGTGGGCAGGGAATGTGTCTGTCTATTGTTGTACTGTATTCTCCCAAGCACTTAGGACAGTAATAGCACATGGTAAACACTCAATAAAAGTGTTTATTGAAATTATGATTGAATGAATGAATGAATTTAACAGTCAGTATGAAATTCCATTTGCAAAAATGAAGGTCAATCAGCAGCATTTACTTAGTGCCTACTTTGGGCAAAGCACTATGGTAAGCTCTTTGAAGAGAACAAAATAATTTGAATACACTGATTCTTGCCCTTAAAAAGCTTAGCATGTAGCCCAGGGGGCAAACATTTTAATGTTACAGATAGGGGTTGTGATAGATATATGAAATACGTACATAAGTGTGCCAAGGTATAAAGTAACTTTAAGTGCTTAGGTGGCCCTGAGGGGCTGGAATGTCAACTGGGGGATTCGGGGTAGGGAGATTACTGGACACAAACTCCCTGAGTTGATAATAATAATAATGGCATTTGGTAAGCACTTACTATGTGTGAAGCACTGTTCTACTGTTCTAAGTGTTGGGGGGGCGGGGATACAAGGTGATCAGGTTGTTCCACGTGGGGCTCACAGTGTTAATCTTCATTTTCCAGATGATGGAACTGAGGCCCAGAGAAGTTAAGTGACTTGCCCAAAGTCACACAGTTGACAAGTGGGGGAGCCAGGATTAGAACCCATGATCTCTGGCTCCCAAGTCCATGCTCTTTCCACCGAACCAGCGTGAGAAGGGAGTGTGTCTACCAACTCTGTTGCACTGTATCCTCTGAAGTGCTTAGTACAGTGCTGTGCACAGTCTCCAGCATTCTCATATAGCAATTCTCACAGCAACTCAGCCTTGTTGGGCAGCTAATTGTGAGGAAGAAAACTTAGCAAGATACCTCAACAGATGTTGCATGATGAACTGAAATAGAGTTTGTGCCGGTAGGCAGGGTAGAGCAGACATTTTAAGAAAATGACAGAAACAGCAACATGGCAAAGGACAATCTTTTAATGCACATTTTATGACCTTTACCTCTTCTTTCCATCTCTCTAACCTTCCCCCAGAGTACCATTAAATGATTCTAGCAATGATCTACTCACTTGCAAACTTATTAAAAGGAACTTTCACTTATTAGAAAAAATTGGACAAACCATCATGCCAAAAATTCACAATTGTTCTTGCCAAACACTGAATCTCTTTTCTGACTCATTGTCTTGTCCATCTAGCCCCAAAGTTGGTTGCAATATTGGAGGATGTTCCAGTTCTGATAGTTTGATAAAATGCTACAAAAATAAAATGCTGAAGACAAATGATATCCCTGATCCCATTCATTCATTCAATCATATTTTTTGAGTGCTTACTCTATGCAAAGCTCTGTACTAAGCACTTGGGACAGTACAATATAAAAACAAACGGACATATTCCTTGTACACAATAACCTCACAGTCTAGGGGGGAGACAGACATTAATATAAATAAATAAATAGATACATACATAGATACATACATACATACATACATACATGCTGTGGGGATGGAAAGGAGGATGAATGAAGGGAGCAAGCCAGTGTAATGCAGAAGGGAGTTGAAGGAAAGGAAGGCTTAGCCAGGGAAGTCTTCTTGGAGGAGATGTTCTTTTAATAAGGCTTTGAAGTGGGGGTGAACAATTATGTGTCTGATATGAGGAGGGAAGGCATTCCAGGCCAGAAGTAGGATATGGGCAAGAGGTCCGTGTTGAGATAGATGAGATCAAGGTACAGTGAGAAGGTTCGTATTAGAGGAACGAAGTGTGTGGGCTGGGTTGTAGTGGGAGAATAGCAAGCTGAGGTTGGAGGGGACAAAGTAATTAAGTGCCTTAAAGCCAATGGTGAGTTTTTATTTGATGTGGAGGTAAATGGGCAACCATTGGAGTTTCTTGAGGAGTTTGGAAACATGGGGTCAGTATTACTGAAGGGAAATGACTCAGGCAGCAGAAAGGAGTATGGACTCAAAGAAGGAGAGACAGCAGTAAGGGAGGTCAGCATGGAGGCTGATACAATAATCAAGGTGGGATGGGATAAGTGCTTGCATTAGTGTGATAGCAGTTTTGATGGAGTCGAAGGGGAGGATTTTAGCAATGTTGTGAAGATAGAACTGATAGGATTTAGCAATGGCTTGAATATGTGGGTTGAATGAGAGAAAGGAGTCAAGGATAATGCCAAGGTTATAGGCTTTTGAAACAGGAAGAATGGTGATGCTGGCAACAGTGATGGGGAGGTGAGCAGGAGGACAGGGTTTGGAAAAGAAGATAAGAAATTCAGTTTTAGCCATATTAAGTTTGAAGGGATGGGAGGTTATCCAAGAAGAGATGTCTTGAAGGCAGAAGAAATATGAGACTGCAGATAAGGAGAGAAGTAAGGGCTGGAGATGTAGATTTGGGTGTCATCAGCATAGAAGCCTTGTGAGCAAATGAGTTATTCAAGGGAGTGGGTATAGATGGAGAAAAGAAAGGGATCCCAAACTGAACCTTGTGGAACACCCACAGTTAGGGGACGGGAGGCAGAGGAGTAGCCTGTGAAAGTTACTGAAAATGACTGACCAGAGGGATAGGAGGAGAAACAGGATTGGACAGTGTCAGTGAAGCCGAGGTTGGATAACGTTTTTAGGAGAAGGGAATGGTCAACCGTGTCAAAGGCAGCAGAGAGGTCGAGGAGGATTAGGATGGAGTAGAGGCTATTGGATTTGCCAAGAAGGAGATCACTGGTGAACTTTGAGAGGGTGGATTCTGTGGAGTGAAGGGGCAGAAGCCAGATTGGATGGGGTCAAGGAAAGAATCAATCAATCAATCAATCAATCGTATTTATTGAGCGCTTACTATGTGCACAGCATTGTACTAAGCGCTTGGGAAGTACAAATTGGCAACACATAGAGACAGTCCCTACCCAACAGTGGGCTCACAGTCTAAAAGGGGGAGACATAGAACAGAACCAAACATACCAACAAAATAAAATAAATAGGATAGAAATGTACAAGTAAAATAAATAAATAAATAAATAAATAGAGTAATAAATATGTACAACCATATATACATATATACAGGTGCTGTGGGGAAGGGAAGGAGGTAAGATGGGGGGAAGGAGAGGGGGACGAGGGGGAGAGGAGGGAAGGGGCTCAGTCTGGGAAGG
Source organism: Tachyglossus aculeatus (assembly GCF_015852505.1). NCBI lineage: Eukaryota > Metazoa > Chordata > Mammalia > Monotremata > Tachyglossidae > Tachyglossus > Tachyglossus aculeatus. Next base: position 113,975,455 of record NC_052067.1, read on the forward strand.
CCTCCTGGAGGAGGTGAGCTCTCAGCAGGGCCTTGAAGGGATGAAGAGAGCTAGCTTGGTGGAGGGGCAGAGGGAGGGCATTCCAGGCCCGGGGGATGACGTGGGCCGGGGGTCGACGGCGGGACAGGCGAGAGCGAGGTACAGTGAGGAGATTAGCGGTGGAGGAGCGGAGGTTGCGGGCTGGGCAGTAGGAGGAGAGAAGGGAGGTGAGGTGGGGGGGAGGAGGTGGGGGGGGAAAGAATTGGAGGAGAGGAACTAGAGGCAGCATATGTAGACAGCTTGCTCAAAGAGTTTGGAAAGCAATGGTAGGAGATATATCGGGGGATAACTGGAGGGACTGTGAGATCAAGGGAGTGTTTTTTTAAGGATGGGGAGATACAGACATGTTTAAAAGCAGTGGGGAAGAAGCCATTGGAGAGTTAACAGTTGAAGATAGCAGTTAGGGAGGGAAGAAGGGAGGGAGCAAGTATTTGTATGAGGTGCGAAGGAATGGGGTCAGATGTGCAGATGGAGGGGGGGATTTGGAGAGGAGACAGGAGATCTCCTCTAGAGATACTGCTGGGAAAGATGGGAGAGTTGAAAAGGGGATAGGAGTGGGGAGGGACTGAGATTGTGCAGGGGACATTTTAGGGAGATCACAGCTGTTGGTGTCAATTTTTGTAAAGTAGGGGACAGGAGACCTGAAGAGGGAGTTAAATGCCTGGAACAACTGGGGAAGGTGATGAGCATGAGTGACAGAAAAGGAGGAGAAATAGTATTTCTGGGCAGAGAAGAAGTCAGAGTTAAAGCACGTAAGGATAAACTTAAAGTGGATGAAATCAGCCTAATATATAGATTTCTACCAGCAACGCTCTGTGGCTTGTGCACAGGAGCGTAGGTGGCAGACTGTAAAGGTGATCCAGAGCTGTAGATTAGGGGTACGAGATTGAAGAAGGGATGGGGAGCAAGTGACTTGAATTCAGTAGAGAGGTTGGTGTTGAGAGCATCAATTTGATCATCAAGAGAAGGTAGTTTGGGTATGGAGATTAAATGGGGTACGATGAGTTGAGAAAGTTGGATGGGGTCAAAAGATCAGATGTCTCTGAAGGGGAACATTACAGTCATACAGTGCCTGGCACAAAGTAAGCACTTAAGAAATACCATCATTTATGGGGAAGAGGTGTGTGGGAGAGAAGGAAAGTTAGGACGTTGTGGTCAGACAGAGGAATTTCAGAGTTGGTTAGGGTAGAGATTGTACAGTGGCTAGAGATGATGAGATCTAGTGTGTGTCTAAGTTGGTGAATAGGTGAGGTGAGGTGGAGCAGGAGGTCAGTGGATTTGAGGAGTGATTGAAGGGAGCAGCAGAAGGGTCATCAGGAACACCTATGTGGATATTGAAGTCTCCAAGGATCAGTGTAGGCAAGGAGAAAGAAAGAAGGAATGCCAGAAAGGGATCAAAATGGTTAAAGAATTTGGAGGTGGGACCAGGGGTACAGTAGATGACCGTTACTAGAATCTGGTGTGGGTGGTAGAGACAGATGAAATGCATTTGAAAGGAAGGGAAAGAAAGGGATGTGGGAGGTAGGATGATGTGAAAGTGGCATTGGGGTATGAGAAGGAAGCTGACTTCTCCTCTTTTCCCAGTGAGTCTGGGGGATTGGGAGAATATGAGGCCCCCTCTGGAGAGAGTAGCAGGGGAGACCATGTCGTCTGGGGAGAGCCACGTTTCAGTGATAGGGAGGTGGAGTAGTGACTGGGACAGGAACAGGTCAATAATGAAGTTAAGCTTCCCCAAGATGGAGCGGGGATTCCACAGGCCACACTTGGCAGAAGCTGTGGGGAGGGTACAAGGGGTGCTTTCAGTATGACAAAGATATCGAATGTAAACAAAGTAACAGCAACGTGCCCAAGCTCTAGATGAAGGATGAGAAAAATAGCTCCAAAAGCAACTGAGAAAAATTGAATGTTTCTGATGAGTCATGTGGCTTCATTTAAAATGTGAGCGAGACCTTTCTGACTTGAAATGTATACACTGGGGATAGTTTGTATCAAATAGGTTTTGAATTCCTGATTTCCCATGAAAGACAAAAATCCCCAGGAAACAGTTGTAGCTTAAGATTAAATGATGATTGATGACAGAAAAGGAGGTAATTGTCACTTTCCCCACTTTGGGTTGTTTATAGAGGCCTTACCAATCTCCCTTAAGTGAGCCAAACAACTTTAGTAGCAACAGTGGTGAATTTTGAATACCTAAATAATATTGAGAAGCAGCATGGCCTAGTGGAAAGAGCACACATTTGGGAATCAAAAGACCTCCTAGCTCCACCTCTTGCCTGCTGTGTGACCTTAGGTAAGTAACTTACCTAAGTGGGAAGCATAATGGCTTAGTGGAAAGAGCATGGGCTTGGGAGTCAAAGGTTATGGGTTCTAATCCCAGCTCTGCCTGTCAGCTGTGTGACTTTGGGCAAGTTGCTTAACTTCTCTGGGCCTCATTTACCTCATTTATAAAATGGGAATTAATACTATGAGCCCCACATGGTACAACCTAATTACCTTGTATCTACCCCTGTGCTTAGAACAGTGCTTGGCACATAGTAAGCACTTAACAAATACTATTATTATTATTATTATTAACTTCACTGCTCTGTGTCTCAGTTTCCTCAACTGTAAAATGGTGATTTTAATACCTGCTCTCCCTCCTACTTAGACTAGTACCCCAGTGCTTAGGAAACAGTTCATGACCCATAGTAAGTGATTAAAAAAATTAATAAAGAAAGAAATAGTTCAGCTGAGGCAGTTTATGGGTAGCTCTGTGCTCTAGCTACAGTGGCATGGTAAAAAGACAACAAGGGGAAGAAGCCAATCATTCCATTCTCACTCCGCAGGTGAGCAATACAGGAGCAGTCATGGATGCAGAAATACCAGCTCTGGAGCTTTATATCTCTTCCTCAAAACAATCTGTGTGTCTCAGGGGAAGCAGCATGGTCTAGTGGAAAGAGCACAAGCCTGGGAATTAGAAGATCTGAGTTCTAATCTCAAATCTGTCACTTACCTGTTATGTGACCTGGGAAAGTCACTTAACTTCTCTGTGGCCTCCGTTCCCTCATCTGCAAAATGGGGATTCAATGCCTGTTCCCCCTCCTACTTAGTTGTAAGCCCCATATGGTATGTGGTAATAATAATAATAATATTAATAATTATAGTACTTGTTAAACACTTACTATGTGCCAAGCACTGTTCTAAGCGCTGGAGTAGATACAAGTCAATCAGGTTGAGGACAGTCCCTGTCTCACACTCTTAATCCCCATTTTTACAGATGAGGTAACTGAAGCCCAGAGAAGTGAAGTGATTTGCCCAAGGTTACAGAGCAGACATGTGGCAGGGTCAAGATTAGAACCCAAGTCCTTCTGACATCCAGGCCTGTGCTGTAGCCACTAGACTGGGCTGCAGTGTTTAGCAAAAGGTGAGCATTTAACAAATACCACAATTGTTAATTATCATTATTACTCTCTAAGGCTATAATTTTGTAATGAACTGCAAGAAGATTCTCTTTTGCATAACTCCCGGCAGCATTACCTTCTTCCTAAAAGCACCTGACCGATATTTCCCCGGACCCAAATATTGATGTTCACAAACTCCAAGGCAAATTGAGTGGTCGCTGAAATAATCAGGCTTTGAGTGAAGCTGATAAGTGTATTTCCTATCAGAGTCTTGTTCGCCTCTCCAACACAGACCAAAGTAACTACGAATCATTTTAATTAATCTGCCATAAAATGTCACACTCTAAATGAGTTCAAAGGATTTCAATTCAATCTATAGTGCATCACAAATACCACTGGGAACTAAAGCCAATGCTGCAGTCTTAAATCTGAGAGACATGCAGATAAGAAGACAGGTGTGTGCACAAAAGAATAAAATATGGTAGAATACAATTACAGCAGTCATTTTTCTTCCCCAAGAAAAATTGTATTATCAAAAAAAATTACTACAACAAAAGTGACTGTAATTTCTCTAATGACTGGAAGGTCTAGCTATTTTTCTGGAAGAACTAAATTTCACTTATTTAGACTGAATTACAAATAAAGGGTCTAGCTGGTAGTGATTATTCCATTCACCAAACTGGAAATCATACCACCTGCTTGGAGAGATGCAGTCGCTATTTTGTGTCCTAAACAATCAAGTATAATTAACACGATAGTTAAAATGAATACGTTGTTTTCATATCTGAGATTAACCAGGCAGGTGGGGACAGGAATCTGAGATGCATCTGATTCCAAATAACGTGAGCTCAAAAAAGAATCTTTTGCTTGATTTGTTCTTTGATTACACGACCAAACACTATATGATCTTGTGCAATTGTGCAGACAAATATTGCCATTCCAATTATTCCACCACAGATCTAATTGAGTCTCTAATCTATATAACCCTCTCTACTCAGCTGTCAAATATTTACATAGATACATGGACACTGTGTGTTTCATTTGATCATTGGCAGGGAGGTGAACCCTCACTATATACCAGAGAGTGGCTTGTGTCATCGTGGGAAGGGAATGTGTCTGTTACATTGTTGTGTTGTACTCTTCCAAGTGATGAGTATAATGATCTGCACAAAGTATGCACTCAATAAATATGATCGATTAATTGAAGAAATTCTCCAAACACTCATAATTAAAAATATTTCAAATCAGGGAGTGAGGGTGAAAGATGACTGTAGGAGAGTTGTAGCCTGACTTAAATATATATATTTAAGTATTAAGGTTGGGTTGTAAGAGTTCCCTCTGGAGATAGATTCTGGATGGCAGTAACAGTTGTATCTTGTTTGGGGCCTGCACAGAAACTGGGTTTTTGGAGACTGAGGAGTTACCAACTTCTGGATGCCTCTTTTCTGTTTGAATGGGAAATAGGCCAGTTTCAAGAATAAAGCTGGAGAACCAGATAATCATTTTTGATGTGTAAAAGAGCCCACTGCTGCATTCATCAAAGGCCCAAAAAGAGACTAGACTTCAATGTATACAGACTGGCTGCACGATTACCCCGCTTTAAAATACCAAGCTCTGTTCTCCCCTCCACATCAGGGAACTTCTCCTGCAAAGACAGAGGAGACTCTGCCCTGGATTCTCAATTGTTCTAACTTTCAAAAACAACCCTGAGGGAGAACCCTTTTTCTGACAATCTAAAACCTGTCCCAGTATCAAGCCTGAACTCACCATCAAAAGAGGAAAACAATAGCAGTGACCATGAGAGGAAGAGGGGCTGGGCCCCAGGGAAAAAGAGTTGTCTCTTCCCTGCTTGGGGGACGAGCTGCAGTCAGTTTGTCATTCATTCATATTTATTGAGCACATACTGTGCACAGAGCATTGCACTATGCCCTTCAGAGGGTACAGTATAACAATGAACAGACATAGTCCCTGTCCATAACAGCCCAGAGAGTGGGAACTGAGACCAAGCTGAGTAGAACCTATGTTGATCGTGATTTTTTTGAATGGCAAGTGCCTTGAGATCACTTGTGCTTCCTAAGGGAGAATTATTTGATGGCTAGTTAAAGTTGGCCTATGGGACTCATGGCTGACTGCAGATGATAAGAGTATCTGAAAGTATAGCCACCTCAGGGTGCAACATAAGGGAGTGAGGGTGAAAGATGACTGTAGGAGAGTTGTAGCCTGATGGCAGGTACCCACCCTTCCTTTGCCCCTATCAGAAGCCATGCCTGTGTGAACAGGGGCTGGGCAGGAAATTCCTTGTCACTGGTGCAGGGGTTCCCCAAAGAAATTCTCTAGACTAGTCACTATGTCACCTGGGTTCCCAGCATAAGACATGTCATAGAACACGATTGATGTCATATGGAATGGAAATGCTTGGAGATAATGTTTTCCAACCTCAGGGTGGCTCATTGTCTCAAGCAGGCCCAGGTCACAGATTCTTTTCCTATTCTCATCCTTGCCATTACCTGCCCAATCATTTTCTGCAAACCTGTTCCTAACTCCAAGCTTCTTCACTTAGAACTTTCTGCTGATCATGAGTTATGGCATGACTATTTGAGGCACCTAGGGCAAAATGCACCCTTCATGCTAAAACTATTATTGTTATAGTTATGACTGGGCCTTCATTAGCAAATTACCAAGATCATACAGAATGCATTCTTGGCCCAATTATCAGGGCTTATCAAGGGGGAAAAATGGGACTGGATTAATATTAAGGTTTCATTCATTCATTCATTCAATCATATTGAGTGATTACCATGTGTAGAGCACTGTATTAAGTGCTTGAGGAAGTACAACAGACATGTTCCTAGCCCACAATGAGCTTACAGTCTAGAGGGAGGTGACAGACATTAATATAAATAAATAAATTACAGACATGTATGTAAGTGCTTTGGGACTGGGAAGGAGTATGAACAAGGGGAGCAAGTCAGGGCGATACAGAAGGGAGTGGGAAAAGAAGAAAGTGGGGCTTAGTGAGGGAAGGCCTTTTGGAGGAGATCTGCCCTCAACAAGGCTTTGAAGAAGGGGAAAGTATGGTCTGTTGGATTTGAGGAAGGAGGGCATTCCAGGACAGAGGCAGGATGTGGGTGAGGGATCAGTGCCAAGATAGACAAGATGGAGGCACAATGAAAAGGTTAGCATTAGAGGAGTGAAGTGTGCAGGCTGGGTTGTGTAGTAGGAGAGTAGTAAGGTGGGGTAGGAGGGGGCAAGATGAGTGATTGAAAGCCAATGATGAGGAGTTTTTGTTTGATGTGGAGGTGGATGTTTCTTGAGGAGTGGGGAAACATGTCCTGAGAGTTTCTGTAGAGGAATGATCCAGGCAGCATAGTGAAGTATGGCCTGGATTGGGGACAGACAGGAGGCTGAGAGGTCAGAAAGGAGGCTGATGCAGTAATCCAGGAGGGATAGGATAAGTGCTTGGATTAACATGGTAGCAGTTTGGATGGAGAGGAAAAGGCAGATTTTAGCAATGTTGTGAAGATGGGACTGCTAGGATTTAGTGATGAATTGACTATGTGGGTTGATTGAGAGAGAGAAGTCAAAGATAATGCCAAGGTTATGGGCTTGGGTTACATGAAGGATGGTGGTGCCATCTACAGTGATGGGAAAGTCAGGGGGGAGGACAAGGTTTGGGTGGGAAGATAAGGAATTCTGTTTTGGATATGTTAAGTGTGAGGACAGGAGGATATCCAAGTAAAGACATCTTGAAGGCAGGAAGAAGGCAGACTGCAGAGAGAGAGAGAGATTTGGGCTGGAGTTGTAGATTTGGGTATCATCCACATAGAGGTGGTACTGACGTCATGAGAGTGAATGAGTTCTCCAAGAGAGTGCATGTAGATGGAGAATAGAAGGGGACCCAGAACTGAACCATTTGAAACTGATACATTTAACTAATTCATTCATTCATTCAATCATATTTATTGAGCACTTACTGTGTGCAGAGCACTGTACTACGTGCTTGGGAAGTACAAGTTGGCAACATATAGAGATGGTCCCTACCCAACAGCGGACTCACAGTCTAGAAGGGGGAGACAGACAACAAAACAAAACATATTAACAAAATAAAATAAATAGAATACGTACAAGTAAAATAAATAGAGTAATAAATATGTACAAACATATATACATATAGACGGGTGCTGTGAGGTTGGGAAGGAGGTAAGGTGGGGGAATGGGGAGGGGGAGGAGGGGGAGAGTGCAGTATGAGAAATAATCTATGTTTCTAATAGAGTTAGTGACTTTACCAGACCCTTGTGATTTGAGCATATACTGGCTCTTGTTTTCTTTTTGATAGGAAAGCTTTACTTAAAATCAAATTGATCTGTTGTTCTTATATTATCATGGCTAATCCATATTTACAAAGCTTTAGGCCTTCTGATAAGTAATAAATTGTCATCACTATAGCATTCTGCTGAAATCTCAGGTCACACTTGAAAGGAGTTTAATATTTAGAGCCCCTTCCCCAGAGTATTGTTGCTTTCAGACAATCAATCATAAACTTTTTGACAGTCACAAAAAGAACACACTAGATGCAAGATTTCATATTGTGCATGGGTCACCATGGAAGTTTGCTTCCTGACATTTGGGGACAAGAAAGAAAGTATTGCCAAAGACAAAGAAAATAAAAACAGAAGAGGGAAAATGAAAAGCAGACTGCCATGAGAAGGTAAAAGCTTAATACTTTCTATTTGGTGACAGATCACAAAATGCATAAGTATTTTTTTTCATATACACAAGTATTTATAGACACATAAGGACAGATATAGAGGTGGATAACAGTGTATGGGTTTGAGTGTTTGTGTTCATTTTCAAAGATGACTCTTTGGGTTGGGATAGCCTATCCATGAGTGGGAGTGTGCCTAAAATGATTAATAAGTAATCTACATTTTTTTTTTATTGAAGGTACATCAAATTTGATCCTTGCTGAATTAATGAGTTTGTCCCATACAAAGCTTTTCTTTGATTTCAAGGTTTCCAATTGGTACATGATCTACGTGAAGTCTTTGGTTATAGGAGCAACCCCTCTCCTGATTGCTGTGCACGAGTTTGATCTATCTGCGGAAGTTGTCTCTCTCAACTGTCCTCTACCATAGCTCGTCTTAAAATGCTTACTCAGTCACCCTACTTTCATGTGCCCTCTTTCATTTGTAGTTATTTGAGTATCCTGCTATCATCCATTCTTCTTACATGTCCCATCCTGCGAAGTTGGGTGGCTGGGAGCCTTGCCTCAGAGCTCATAATTTGACTGCATTCTAGAACTTTTCTGTTTATAATCTTGTCCTGTCATTGGTCCCTGAGTTTGAGTCAATACAAAGCTACTCAGGAAACAAAATTTGTCTCCTGGCAGAGGGTCTGGGTCTCACTGCCTTATGGAAAGTTGAATCTGACTGCAGAATTATAGGCTTTTAATACACTATAAAACCCTCATCACCAAACTGTGTCCAGCTACCATTTTGCCACTCTCTCCATCTTTTATCCTGTTTTGTTGATCTATCATCAGCAAGCTTACAGACATCAATATAAACAAATAATTTCAAATACATAACATAATGAAATGTACATAAGTGCTGTGGGGCAGTATCAAATGCCCAGATGTCTCATATCCAAGTGCATAGTTGACATAAAAGAAAGAGCTGGGAAAAAGAGGGTCTAATCTAGGAAGATCTCTTGGAAGAAACATGAACTTAATAAGGCTTTGAAGGTTGGGATAGTGCTGGTCTGGCATACATGGAGAGGGAGGGAGTTCCAGGCTAAAGGGAAGACAGGTAAAAAGGGATCAGCAACGAACTATACAAGATGGGTGCACAGTGAATAACCTGGTGCAAGTGGAGTGAAATATTTGGGCTGGGCTGTAGTACGAGGTTAGTGAAGAAAGGTAAGGAGGGAGAGCTGATTAAGTGTTTTAAAGCCAATGATAAGGAGTCTCTGTTGGATGGGGAGATGGATGGGCAACAACTGGAGGTTCTTAAGGAGTGGGGTGATGTGGACTGAACTTTTTTAAAAAAAAAATGATCCAGGTAGCCGAATGAAGTATGGATTAGAGTTGGGACAGGCAGGACTCAGGGAGGTAAGCAAGGAAGAAGCAGTCAAGGTGGGATAAGTGATTGGATCAGTAGAATAGCAATTTAGTTAGAGAGGAGAGGGCAGACTTTAGCAATCAATCAATCAATCAATTGTATTTATTGAGCACTTACTGTGTGCAGAGCACTGTGGCAACATAGCAGTGTTATGAAGGTAGAAGTAATGGGATTTTGTGACATATTGAATAAGTGTGTTGGATGAGAGAAATGAGTCTAGAACACCACCAAGATTACTGAAAAGTGGGTTAGGGAGGATAGTGGTATTTTCTCCAATATTGGGAAAGAAATGGGGAGGACAGCATTTGGGTGGGAAGATAAGAAGTTCTGTTTGGAACATGTTAAGCTTGAGGTGATGGGAGGTCATCCAAGTAATATGAAAAGGGAAACTAAATATTCAGAAGGTTGGAGGGGGTCCTGGGGGGTGGTAGATGATGGTGATCAGTAACTGAAGTGAGCGGAGAGGCAAATCATATAGGCTTCAAAGGAAGAGAAGGAGAGGGATGGGAAAGGTGGGATGGTGTGAAAGTAGCACTAGGGACTGAGGAAAATGACACCTCTCCTTTTTCCAGTGTCTTGGGGAGTGGGAGAAGATGAAGAGGATTGTGGATACCCAGTGCATGGATGGCGGGGAGGGGGAGGATGAGAGTACCAGTGTCTCCTCCTCTAGTTCATTAGAGAATGTGTTGCCTCAATTCCAGAATTTGGTGACAGCAATAATGCTTTGTTGCCACTGATTGTATGAAGGCATTCCTTGGTAGTATAGGCTGATCAGTTTTTTTCAGGCTCATTATTTGTCAGTAGCATTGTCCTGACTCTGTGTCTCAAGAGTTATAATAACTGAATACAACCAACCCTGAATATTTCTTGAATATTCAAAATTTTGGATAATGCTCACAAACTGTAGACTTGAAGAGTAACCCAGCAGATTAGGAACCTATTCTGACTCCAAATTTCAGATCCTTCATTGAATTCTCCACTGCACAGAATAGGTTGAACAGGTACAAACCAGGTAGTATACAGTGGACTAGGCTCTTCATGAGTATCCCCAAAAGGATTCTGGCTGGCAATGAAGAACGGTCAGATGCCCCAATAGTTTCCAGATTCAGCTCAGGTGTTTCCTTTTTGAAGATGGTGATTATGGCAGCATCTCTGAAGTCTTGAAGCACTACATAAGTATTCCACATGTTGAGGAAGTACTTGTCTTGCTGCCTGAAGGTTAGATCCCTTCATGGTAGATACCTGCAGGAATGCTTTTGACTACGGAAGCAACATTGCACAAAAATTGGAGGTCAAATGTTGTCTTCACATTCGGCCAGTTTTCCATGCTTGAAAGGGATACGTGCCCTGACAGAGGCCACTCATATGCTTAATATTTGCTGATTCTACTAAAGCACCCTTTAGTGCACATCATACCCTACTCTAGTGCCAAAGCCGAGCATTCAGATATTATGTTTTATCACCTCCCGGGATTTGGTCCTCAATCCCTCAAAGAAAAATTAAAACTGCAAGGCCCTGATGTTTAAATAAAGATTTCTTCAGTTAAGAATATCAGCCTGCCAAGAGAGTTCAACTCCTAATTTGACATAGAAAATGAGCCTTTTGGTTTTCTGGGGGTTACTTCGGGCTGCCTGCCATGCTGGGGGAAAGAATCTGACTCCCAGATGTCACCGCTAGCTAAATTAATCCAGCAGTTTAGCATCTGGACCCTCCAGCTGCCAAGCATGCCCCAGTAGGTCCATTTCATCACTGGGCCAGATTAAAGTAGAATGATGAGCAGAGGCAGGTTCTGCACCATCAGTGACAAGAAGTTAAAAAGAATAAAAAAGGGAACATCATCCTCTTCCCCCTCCCATCTGGAACATATAAGCTTTGGGATTTTCTCCATGTGCTAGTCTACTTGGAAACAGTGGACGGTTCAATAAGGGAGGCACCAAGGAATACCAACCTAGTCCAGAGGACCATTTGCTTCTGGAAACCTTTCCAAACCTTTGCAGCAAGTTTGTCCAATGTGATGCAAATCCAAGTCCCCTTCAGGGCACCACCTGTCAGGTTTTACCTGAGCAGACACAAGAGTTGAAAATGTTTGCTTTGGTTTCAGGCTGCTGGCAATGTTTATCTGAGCATATTTTTCTCTCTCCTGCTTCGTGGGAGCAAACAATGCAAAAATTAAACTTTTAAAAACCCACATGTCCTCCTGATCCATAAGACCTAACCACTAGGCTGAGCTACAGGTCTCTATTTTCCCTCACTGCTGCAATTTAAAAAAATTACTATATAAATCTAATGTTTGTAAAATATTGTTCATTGTTAAAAATCCAATTATTGAACTGGAAATGAATGAATCCTAGTAAAGCATTCAGTCTAACCTGACTGCCCAAAAGAGAAAGGAAAGGGACGAGAAAGTGATGAGGAAAGCCAGCAGAACAGGCTTGATTGGAAGGGCAGGCACCTCCAAAAATAATGAGATCCCTGGGGGTGGTGGACTTCTGATGTGGGAAATTGAATCCTCCGCCAAAGCTTCAGGAAGATGTGTTTTTCTTTCTACTCACAGATAAAGGTCTTTGTGAGGTGGAGATTGGGAAAGAAGGAAGGGAGTGGAAGCAATTGATGAGAAACAGGGGGAAATCATTCAGTGGTTTAGTTTAAGGCTTTGGCTAGTCTCTACAAAAGTATTTGGAAGAATATAAACAGTCAAGGAAATTCCAGGCAAAAAGAAATAACTCCGAAGCATGTTTGCATGAACCGTTATCAGACAGCAAACTCCTTCCAACCATCATAGCTAAAAATAAAAGACAATAGTCTATCTTTTCATAGTGTGCAAAGCAACATTTAGTCAAGAAGACCTGTCAATATATGTGTGCAAATGGGAATCTCTATCTTGATGAGAAGTGTTGGAGAAGTAGGGATTTTGGTGTTCTAGAACAGGATACCTGGAAAACCTTCAGACATCATTTTGAACTATATAAAATTTCTTACAGTCAGGATATGTTGCCATTTCTAATACATTTTCAAAATGACCTCTAGGGCTTTCTGGTTGAGATTAGGGCAATTGTCCCTATAACGGTCAGCATCAACCACTTTACAAAGCACTTTCTGTGTTCAGGGGACAGTAGTCAGTTCTTGAAGATCCTCTTGTCTCTTGCCTTATGCTGTTGAGTCGTCTCTGACCCATAGTGACTCCATGGACACAGCATTCCCAGAACACCCCACCTCCATCTGCAATCATTCTGGTAATGTATCCACAGAGTTTTCATGGTAAAAATACAGAAGTAGTTTACCATTGTCTTCTTGCATGCAGTAAACTTGAGTCTCCACCCTTGACTTTCTCCCATGCTGCTGCTGCCCAGCACAGGGGAGTTTTGACTTGTAGAAGATTGCCTTCCACTTGCTAGCCACTGCCCAAGCTAGGAATAGAATGGGTAGACCTCTGCTTGACTCTCCCTCTCACAGTGAGACTGGTAGAGGAGTGGAAAGGGGCAATCCTGAGAGGAGTGGAGAACCTACATCAGGGTAAAAAAAGGCAACTGTGTCTAAACTGAAGGCACATCTCCTCCAAGACGCCATCCCTGACTAAGCCCTCCTTTCCTCTTCTCTCACTTCTCCCTCTGCATCACCCTGACCTGTTCCCATTATTTATCCTCTATCACAGCCCCATAAAACATATGTACATATCTGTAATTTTATTTATTCATACTAATATCTGCCTCTCCCTCTAGATTGTAAGCTCACTGTGCACCAGGAATGTGTTTATTGTTATACTGTATCCTCCTAAGCACTTGGTATACTGCTCTGTAAACAGTAAGTGCTCAATAAATACAATTGACTAAATGCCAGTAGTTGGGATGAAAAAATAAATATTCGCTCACATTGAGGCAACTCTACCTCAGTTGGATCCTATTTCATGCCCTAATTTGAGCAACATTGATAAGGTCAAATGAATATATAAATATTTTAAAGGAAGAGCTGTTACATTCCATTCAAAATTTAAAGACCGTAACCCAGGGCTGAAATAAGAATTTCAAATAAAAATAAAAAGAAACAAAGACTTTAACTTTAAAATGAAAGTAATTAATCAATATTAGTCAAACACAGATTTAAGAAACATGAACATTAACTTAGGGCAATTGAAAACACACCTACCTTAGGGGTGTATAAAAAGTTTATAGTATGTGTATTGCACACTACAGCCATTATTGACTACAACACGTTCACAATAATGTGTGTGTTTGTGCTTGCATGTGCATGTGTGCAATGCCTAAAATGGGTTGGGATACTTCCATATCTCATTCTTATATTTCTACATAAATGCTGAGACTGCAGAAAAATGACTTTGTGCCCACAAGGCTAAGATTCAGGAAAGGCCCTGGGGGCAGACTTCATTGGCCTAAAAAAATTACATTCATAGTAAAACTTTCCACACTACAACTTATAGCACTGCATATGTGTATGTATGTGGGTGGGTGTGCGAATGACAGAGATGAGGGAAATAAATATGCATATATAAGCATGCATATTTATAGGCAGTAGTAAAAACAGTACACAGTGGAAATATATAGGGTGGTAAACTAGCATTAAAATACAGTTGTTTTAGATTTCCATACAGTTTGAGGTACTCAAAACAAAGAAAAAATACACTCATGTCAAGTTGACTGTTTTTCAAGCCTTAACTTACTGAGATTTAACTTACAAAATTTCATTATTAGAAGGCAAATCTTTTGAAGGATAGACAGCTCCATTTGCAACAACATCCTGAAACAGCAAGGAAAAAACTTGCACTCACATTCAGTAGAAAATGCAAAGGAATTATTCCCTTCACTAGTGTCCCACTCGAAAAGGGAAAGAAGAAACAAAATGAACATGTAGAAACCTCATCAAAAACTACTTGAAAGCTTGTGTTTAGCACCATTTGGATTCCCACATAATGCTGAAGTGGCAAAGACAAACCATCTCTGCAGCATACAAACTAAATAAAGGATGTGATTCATTGAACTGGACAAACAGAGCACCACCATTCACAAATGAAAGGGATGAATATGACATCTGGAGGAATATCTTCATCTCTTATTTAAACTACAATCAAATCAGTAGCACTTCTAATCTGTTTTGATTAAAATTAAATGTTTCTCCTGAGAATGGCTTGTGAACAGAGTGAGTTATGGTTTTACTGGAGGTTAAATAGAAACAATAAGGAGAAGAAATTTTATTCAGGAAGACAGTTGAATGTTCCAGGCTAACAATCCTATAGTCAATTTAACAGCTTACAAGTTCAGAAGGGATAAATGAAAGAATCTAAAGGCCATCAAGTCCCAGGAAATTCACAACAATGGCTAAGCCAACTTACTTTTGGTTTGGCAATGGACCGCAAGATAAGCCTATATAGGAAAGAAATGTGGAACACTGAACATACCCTATCCCTAGGTCTAGAGGAGTTATCCAAGCTCATCCATAGTTCATCAGAGAAGCAGTGCATCAGAGAAGCAGTGTGGCTTAGTGGAGAGAGCACGGGCTTGGGAGTCAGAAGGCATGGGTTCTAATCTTTGCTCCCTGACTTGTCTGCTCTGTGATCTTGGGCAAGCCACTTAATTTCTCTGGGTCTCAGTTACCTCATCTGTAAAATGGGGATTAAGACTGTGACCCCACATAGGACAACCTGATTACCTTGTATCTACCCCATAACACATAGTAAGTGCTAAACAAATACCATCATTTTTTTTCTGAACATTAGAACTGTGAATCGTTGGTGGTGTAGTTAATTTTGGTTACCTATGTGAAGAAGGGCTCTTTATTCATTATTACAGCATCAAATAACATTAACCCTGCTCATGTGCATGGCATGGAGCTGCATAAATAAGTATATCAAAAAATAGTCCCTATCCATCACTAGGAACTTACAATACAAAATGAAACATCATTCAAGAACCTTCCCCACCTTCCCAAAACAGTCCAACTCTAAGAAGTCACCTTTTGAAGATTAGTTATAATACTTTAAAGGAATTCAGAGTACTTTACATTTTTATATTCATTTGTTCATGTCAATTGTTTTGCAAACTAAGCAGAATTCATTCAATCGTATTGATTGAGTGCTTACTGTGTGCAGAGCACTGTACTAAGCACTTGGGAAGTACAAGTTGGCAACATATAGAGACGGTCCAACAATGAGCTCACAGTCTAGAAGCAGAATTTCACTTTCAGAATGTTTAAACCAACCAAATGGCTATTTGTGAGCTAATAGGATTGGAAGTGAGGAACTCCAGAATGTGCTTTGTGGAAGACAATAGCCTGGCCTAGCAGTAAAAGCATGCAACAGGGAGACTACATACTGGCCTGATGTGTGACCTTGGAAAAATGACTTACCCTCTCTTGTCCCAGTTTCCCTGTCGGAGGGAAATGGTGATAACCTGATGATAAAATGTCTATTCTCCTTGCCTCTTAGATTGGAAGCGACAAGGAGTATGTTCTGATTTTCCCTCCTAAATTGTTATCCACTTAAATTTCTCATTACAGTTGACAACACCACCCTCCTCCCTGTTTTCAGAGGCTAAAACCCAGGCATCATTTTAAAACTTTGACATTCACTACATCTCATTGCATCAATTAATCATAGTAAGTGCTCGATAAATAGAATTGGTTGATATTTATTGAGCATTTACTGAGTGCAGAGTACTGTACTAAGTGCTTGGGAGAGTACAATATAACAGAGTTGGCAGACATGTTCCCTGTCCACAATGAGCTTACAGTCTAGTAGGGGAGACAGACATTAATTTAAATAAACTATTGATATGTACATAATCAATCAATCATATTTACTGAGTGCTTACCATGTGCAGAACACCATACTAAGCACTTGGGAGAGTACAACACAAGAGAATTATCAGACACATTCCCTGCTCATAACGAGTTTACAATCTAGAGGACAAGCTTACATAAATGCTGTTGGTTAGAGGGAGGGGTGAATAATTGGAGAAAGTCCAAGTGCAAGGATGACGTAGCAGGGAAGGGAAGAACAGGAAATGAGAGTTTAGTCGGGGAAGGCCTCCTGGAGGAGATGTGCCTTCAATAAGGCTTTGAAGGAGGGGAGAGCGATGGTCTGTCAGATGTGAAGAGGGAGAGTTATTTTGGGCCAGAGGCAGGACAATGGTCAATGGTGCAACAGATAAGATTGAGGTACAGTGAGTAGGTTGGCATTAGAGGAGCCAAGTGTTCAGGCTGAGTTGTAGGAGAGCAGTGAGGTCAGATTGCTTTAAAAATGATGAAAAGGTGTTTTTGTTTGATGCAGAGGAGGGTGGGCAGCTACTGGAGGTTCTTGAATAGTGGGAAACACGGACTGAACATTTTTGTAGAAAAATTATCTGGGCAGCAAAGTGAAGTATGGACTGGAGTGAGGAGAGACAGGAAGAAGGGACTCTCCCAAGTACTCAGTACAGAGTTCTGCACACAGTAAGTGCTCAATAAATATGATCGATTATTTGAAAATTGTTTTATTTTTTTCTCCCATCTCTGGAGTAAATTTCCTACAGAACAGGGGACAGGGGAGTATGTCTTCTTCTATAGTATCTCCCAGGTGCTTAGTATAGTGCTTTGCACACAGTAGGTGGTCAATAACTACTATTAATTGATGGATGGATATAATCTTGATCTCTTGCAAAGTTGCTTATACCACCTGTAATTTGTTCCATATTTAATGTGGTGAGCAAGAGTGACTCCATTTCGTGTTATTTTGCCCCAGGAGCAACAAGGCCAAAGGACAATTTTGAGGAGAAACTGTTATCTCTCTGAGGAATTCTGAGGAGAGAAACTGAATTGTCTTGCTGAGGGCTTAAGGAGTGACTAAATTGTTCTGCTGGGCAGGAAAAGAACTGCTGGATGGGGCTATGCCCATTGGAGAAAAAGACCTGGGGAAGGAGTCCCCTTCCTCTCTGTTTTAGCAGAAGACAGCAGGCAATCCTGAGCAGCATCCCTGCTGCAATCCCCAAGAACAGTGGATAAAAGGGGGAAAGAACTGGCCCAGTTTGCCTGGTGTGGAACCACCAAAGCCATGCACTAAGTCACCTTTGGCTGCCATGGCCCAGCACCTAAGACTTGAACCAGGACAACGACATGCTGTGGGCAGTCTGATTCCTTTAAACTATCATCTTCGCCAAGATTTGGGGCAAACCAGTTGGATTGGTAACTCTAGGTGTTGTGCTTTGTGTGTGTGTGGGGGGGTTCATATGTACCTAACCACTGCTTTAGTTTAAAATAAAGCTTTCCACTGTAACAGTGGTGTTTGTTTTACTTTTTGACATGTTAATTCAGTGCCCGAATTAATAAGGGAGTCAAATCCCTGGTTAGCGGCTCTTAGATCAAGCGCCTTATACTGACAAAGAGCAATCCCCAGGCGGGGCTCATGACATTTAATATTGGTGTGTGTGCCTTAATTATCTAAAAATTTAAATTTGTCGTTCATAAATATAATAATAATAATATTTAAGTGCTCACTATGTGCCAAGAACTGTTCTAAGCATTGGGGTACATACAGTCATGTTGGACATAATTCCTGTCCCACATGGGGTTCAATAGTCTTATACCCCATTTTAAAGATGAGGTAACTGAGGCATAGAGAAGTTAAGTGACTTATCCAAGGTCACACAGCCAACAGGAGTGGAGCCGGGGTCCTCTAACTCCCAAGCCCACCCATACTCTTGTCACTAGGCCATGCTGCTGCTTTGTGTGTGTGTGTGTGTGTGTGTGTGTGTGTGTGTGTGTGTGTGTGTGTGTGTGTTTATCAATCAATCAATCATATTTATTGAGCGCTTATTGTGTGCAGAGCACTGTACTAAGTGCTTGGGAAGTACAAGTTGGCAACATATAGAGAAGGCCCCTACCCAACAGTGGGCTCACAGTCTAGAAGGGGGAGACAGAGAACAAAACAAAACATATTAACAGAATAAAATAAATAGAATAAATATGTACAAGTAAAATAGAGTAATAAATACGTACAAACATATATACATATACACAGGTGCTGTGGGGAAGGGAAGGAAGTAAGGCAGGGGGGTGGAGGGGGAGGAGGGGGAGAGAAAGGAGGGGGCTTAGTCTGGGAAGGCCTCCTGGAGGAGGTGAGCTCTTAGTAGGGCCTTGAAGGGAGATAGAGAGATAGCTTGGCGGATGGGCAGAGAGAGGGCATTCCAGGCCAAGGGGATGACGTGGGCCGAGGGTCGATGGCGGGACAGGCGAGAATTAGGTACGGTGAGGAGATTAGCGGCAGAGGAGTGGAGGGTGCGGGCTGGGCTGTAGAAGAAGAGAAGGGAGGTGAGGTAGGAGGGGGCGAGGTGATGGAGAGCCTTGAAGTCGAGGGTGAGGAGTTTCTGCCTGATGCGTAGGTTGATTGGTAGCCACTGGAGATTTTTGAGGAGGGGAGTAACATGCCCAGAGCATTTCTGGACAAAGACAATCCAGGCAGCGGCGTGAAGTATGGATTGAAGTGGGGAGAGACAGGAGGATGGGAGATCGGAGAGGAGGCTGATACAGTAATCCAGACGGGATAGGATGAGAGCCTGAACGAGGAGGGTAGCGGTTTGGATGGAGTGGAAAAGGCGGATCTTGGCAATGTTGCAGAGCTGAGACCGGCAGGCTTTGGTGATGGCTTGGATGTGAGGGGTGAACGAGAGAGCGGAATCGAGGATGACACCAAGGTTGCAGGCTTGTGAGATGGGAAGGATGGTAGTGCTGTCAACAGTGATGGGAAAGTTTATGTGTGTGTGTGTGTACACATGTGCACATTGAGTTCATATATTGCTTAGGCTGAGGCAAGATGAAAAGCTGCATTGAGCAAGTTGATTCCTCTTTCCCTCTCCTTCAGACCGAACTATACTCCTTTCCCATTATTCAAGCTTTTATAGCTCCTGTTTGTTTAAAATGCAACGCTTCTCCTGAGAATTGGTTAGGGAAAGTGTCAAGTTGTAGCTATACTGCCGATGATAAGCACTTTGGATAGTGCTCTGCACACAGTAAGTGGTCAATAAATAACATGGACTGATGGATGGATGGCATCATAAGTCAAGGAAGACAGTAGAACCTTGGTCCTGAGACTTCATGATGATGATGGTGGTATTTTTTAAGTGGTTACTATGTATCTAGCACTGTTCTAAGCACTGGGATAGATACAAGCTAATCAATCAGGACAAAGGGCTCGCAATCTTAATCCCCATTTTACCGATGAGGTAACTGAAGCACAGAGAAGTGAAGTGACTTGCCCATGGTCAAACAGCAGACAAGTGGCAGAGCTGAGATTACAACCCAGGTCCTTCCGACTCCTAGGCTCATACTCTATCCATTAGGCCATGCTGCTCCTACTGGATTTCAGGACCTGGAACTTGTGTGGAGGAAGTGATTGTAGTAACGGTGTTTGCAGAGCACTACTTCCAAGAGAGACCTAATCGGAAAGAGCACTCATCTGGGAGTCAGAGGATCCGGGTTCAAATGTGAATCTGCCAGTTATCTGCTATGCAACCTTGTGTAAGACACTTAACATCTCTGTGTCTCAGTTTCCTCCTCTACACAATGGGGGTTAAATATATGGTCTACCTCCAACTTATACTGTGATTTCCACGTGGGATGCAGACTGTGTCTGATATGTTTATCTTGCAGCTAATTGTTTAGTGCAGTGCTTGGCCTATAAAGTGCAGAACATTGTGAATTACATGTCATATGGAAGGCAAGTGGCACAGCTAGGATTCACACCCAAGTCCTCTGACTCCTAGGCCAGATGCTTTCCAATAGTCAATTTCATTTAAATTACAAATGTCTGGGTAGTGGTCTTATGTAGTACTAGTAGTAAGAAGCAGCTTGGCCTAGTGAATAGTGCTTAGGCCTGGAAATCAGAAGGATCTGACTTCTACTCCCGATTCCCCCACGTCTGCTGTGCGACCGTGGGCAAGTCACTTAACTTCTCTGTGCCTCAATTACCTGTTAAATGGGGATTAACACTGTGAGCCCCATGTGGGATAGGGACTGTGTCCAACTTGATTTGCTCATAACCACCCCAGCGCTTAGAACAGTACTTCATCATCATCATCAATCGTATTTATTGAGTGCTTACTGTGTGCAGAGCACTGTACTAAGCGCTTGGGAAGTACAAGTTGGCAACATATAGAGACAGTCCCTACCCAACAGTGGGCTCACAGTCTAAAAGCGGGAGACAGAGAATAAAACCAAACATACTAACAAAATAAAATAAATAGAATAGATATGTACAAGTAAAATAAATAGAGTAATAAATATGTACAAACATATATACATATATACAGGTGCTGTGGGGAAGGGAAGGAGGTAAGATGGGGGGATGGAGAGGGGGACGAGGGGGAGAGGACTTATTTGGCACATAGTAAGAACTTAAGTACTACAATTATCAATTATTATCAGTAGTATTTATTAAGTAGAGTACTGTATCAGTGTTGGGAAAAATACATTGGTGAAAATTAGTGGGAAAAAAAAAACTGAGCCCCATGTGAGGGTGTAGGAATTGAGAACTTTTTGAAGTTATAAATTATTCATCACCTTATTCCATTTCCCTGTTTCTCTCATTGGGATTCTTTTAAATTGACAAAGAAACCTATTTACTGTTAATTGATTACTACTCTAAATTCATTGAAATGTCCACAGTAACTTGTATCACCAACAGTAGAGCTGAGATTAGCCATATCACACCTCAGTGGGCTGTGAAAGCCGTGGAGTGCTGGTAGTTCTGATCACTGATGGCTGACCGCCGGTTCCGAGCAGACACATTGAGAAAGTCAATAGGACATTTTGAGTCTGTCGATAAGACAAATTAGAGCGCATTACTTCATCTTCAAGACACAGAGAACGACCAAAGTAATATACAGGCTTGTGAATACTTGGATATCCTAGGTTTAAGCAGTAAACTGTCCTTACCAGACTTACTACATTTTATATACTGAAAGACAGACCTTTCTGTGTTCTATATTGGTGGGATCAGAGACAATGGCTTTAATTCCTAAAAAATCAAACTCATCAAGTTTCTGAAATATTTTATTGCAAAACAGAAAACAATTTGCAATGGTCATTTTCATTAATGAAAATTTACCACCTCTCAAAAACTCATTGACAACACTAGATCACCCTTAAGGGTGACTAGGAGAATGACCTGTTTGCCAATAGAAATTGGCTGGGAAGTTCCAGAGAACCATTTCTGAACAGTTGTGGGTCAGTAAAAAACTACTGCAACCCTACAGCCAGGGGTTTTGGGGGTGTGAGGAAAGGTAGTGAAGAGTGATTCTCCATCCCAACTTCTTTCCTAGCAGATCTGAGTGCTCTTTCCTTCCCAACTTACCCGAAGGCAAGGGTCTCCTGAACCAGCTTCAGCTCTCATGCAAGATCCCTCAAGATCCCTGAAGGCTGGGTGGCTACTCTAGTGTGGCGGGGGCTTTGACTTTCAAAGCAGTTTCTTTGTGGCTAGGGGCTTTGGTTCCTGCGCAGTTTAGACTAAACTTGTTATGTGAATGCAACATGTCTGTCAATTCTGTAGTACTTTACTCTCCCAAGACCTTAGTTTAGTGCTCTACATATAGTAAGTGCTCAATAAATACCATTGATTGATTGGGAATTCTACTCCCAAGCAGTTTTTATACAGTGGACTCAGTGACAGCACAGAGCTGCAAGGAGAGGAGGGAGAGTGATTGGGGAGAAGAGGAAGTGTGTTCCACCCAGCGGCGCTTGAGTGTGGCATTTGGCAGTGGTAGGGTCTGCATCAGAGGAAGCAACAGTTCTACTGCGGATATTCAGGGCTTCTTTTTGCCTACAGCCCAAGGCTTTAGCCCCCTGAGCCCAGCCCCTGAGTTAACCTGAACCTGTTTAGAGTACCTCATTTCCACACTTTTAACGATTCTGGTCACTCCTCTCTGCAACCTCTCTGACAACTCCTTATCCTTTTTAAAGGCCCAGAATTATGTCTGGATTTTCAATAAGGGTCTGGCCAGTGAAGAATATATTGGAATGATTATTGCCTTATTTTACCTTTCACATTCTTGTTGTTATATCCAAGAGCTAGGTTGCCATTTTAATACAGCAAAACATTGTTGGTTCACATTCAGTTTCTGGACAACAAATATCCCTAGGTCTTTTTGTGGCTATGTTTGTGTCCAGATAGACTGCCCTCACCCAGAACTCATTTTTTTTTTATCCCTAAGAATATAACCTGGCACTTCTTCCTATTGCATTCCATCCTATTTTTCTTGGGCCATTTTTCCAATTTATCTAAGCTACTTTGAAGTATCTTTATTGAAAAATGTTGGAAATCCCACTCAATTTAGCATTGTCTCTAAATTTGATAATTGTATTATGATAAAAATAAGACTATTATCTCAAATGAATATAGCCATTACATTTTTCCAAAATACTCTCCACCAATCACTTCATTTTAGTTTGCTTGTGAGTTGCTCTTGATTTCCTCATTCCAGTCATCACTAGACATATTGACTACCAGTCCCTGGATTAATCTCTGTGAAACATCGATTTGAGTCCAAACAATTATTAGAAATCAGTATGCAAATCTGTACACCTCCAGGTCTCAACATCAAATTGCTATGGGTCTTAATCTCTATTCCTAGAGGTCCAGGTTTTGAATATGTGTTATTGCCAATGGTGAGGATTAGTCAGTTACCCTTCTAAGGAACAATCTCTCCCTTCCCAGGATACTGTTTGCTCTGGAGCTATACTAGTTTTTTTAGAGAATGTGAAACAAATGCTTCCCACAGTGATTAATCGCCTCTACCTGCCTCTCCTCTGCTGGAAACGATTCTGCATCTTCCATAAGAGTGTAATGTGTCTGTGTCTATAAGACGTTTTAACCATTTATTTCTTTCCCCTTGCTTTAGGGTGTCAATAGCAGTGCCCCCAGGTCCATTCAGCCTCAAAATGGCTTTCAAACCTGTCTGGCTTGGATGACCCAGGTGTTCTCTGCTTGGCTCATTTCTCCAACCAAGGTCAGTAGCAGTGGCTTTCAAACAACAGTTGGGATGGCCAACCCTTTGTACTATAGAACTGCGGGTCGGATTTGAACTAATCAGTTCTGCCATTAAAAAGGTGCAAATGCCTCTTACCCACAGTTATTGACTGGCTTCCTTAAGAAAGTCTGTCCCTTCTTCAAGTTTGCCTTCAATCAGTTGTATTAGTTGATGGCTTTCTGTGTGCACAGCACTGTACCAAGTACTTGGGAGAGTACAACAGAGTAGCTAAATATGAGACAGGAAGAGACAAACACTGAAAAAGTAACAAGTACCAAACTGCTTAAGGGTTCAAGTGCATAAGTGATGCAGAAGGTGATGCTGAAAGAGGCAAGATTGAGGTACTTTGCATAGGTGGATGTAAGAAGTGCGAAGTTTGTGGGCACGGTTATAGTGGGAGATAAGAGAGGATGGGGAGTGGGAAGAACCTAAAGTTAGTGCCTAAAATTAGCTGAGGGTGAGGAGTTTCTGTTTGATGCAGAGATGTGTGGGTAACTCTTGGAGATTTTAGAGAAGTGGTGAGACCTGTGCAAAACGATGGAGAAAAAATATGATAGTGGCAGCAGAGTTGAGAATGGAGAGAGGAAAGGTTAGAGGTAGGGAGAACAGCATCCCTTCTTATCTTCTTCTCTTGTCAATCATCTTCCCCTACTGGTGTCTCCACTTTCTTCCTTGAATCTGTCCTCTTAGTGCCAGTAGTGACTGAGAAGGGAAGCCAAGGTGACAAGTCCCAGTCCAGCTCTCAATACTCCTCTATGCCTTCAGGGAAACTGCCACAAACTGTACACTTGTACCTGTACACCTGGCTGGCTCTCCACAGCCAGGCAGTCCCATTGAACATGTCTATCATCTTACATAGTTTTTATTACATCAGAGCTTCCAGAAGCATCAAAGGGAAATGTTAGAGTGGCCACATACCCATCTTTATCAGAAAGAATTATAAATCATGCTACAAATATACATAAGCCATACCTCCTCTCTCCATCCTCCCCCCTAAAACTGCCCATGTTGAGAGGAAAAGTGCCACATAAACTCATGGTGGGAACCTTCCAAAGACTACACTTGGTGAGAAAATGTACACCCCTTCCCCCTGGACAGATATACCACAAGTATCTCTGCAAGGAGTGTGATTCCAACCCCTTTAAATGAAACCAACTCAGAGTTACCTAGAATATTCCTGCCAAGGAACCTTACATGAGCAAGGCAGATCAAGACACTTCCACACAGGTATTTCAGTCCTATCAGGGCATGCAACAGCCCCAAAGGGCCTTTTCCAATTACAGATGAACCTCATATTGAGATCTCACTTGACCCACTAAATTTCCCTGTTTTGATTCAAAGCTCTCTCACCTGCATTCTGCCAGGGTTACCACATTGGGGATCAACATTGTTCAATCAGAATCCCCTTGTAAGTGGGGGAAGGCATAGTTGCCAGGCACTGAGCCTGTCCTGAGATGTCTGGATTTTCAGACTGCTTTGGGGGTTAGTGACCACAGACATCTACAGAGATCCACTATACTTCACACTGCTACCTGGATCATTTTTCTACAAAAGTGTTCCGCGCACATTTCCCTGCTTCTCCAGAACCTCCAGTGGTTGTCCATCCACCTTGACATCAAACAAAACCTTCTTACTAGTGGATTTAAAGCACTCAATCACCTTGCCCCCTTCTACTTCATCTTGCTGCTCTCCTACTACAACCCAGCCCACACATTTCACTCCTCTAATTCCAACCTACTCACTAAACCTCAAACTTGTCTAACTCACCACCGACCTCTCACCCATTTCCTGCCTCTAGCCCGGAAAGCCCTCCCTCATCATATCTGACAGATGATCACTCTCTCCACCTTCAAAGCCTTACTGAAGTCACATCTCCTTCAAAAGGCTTTTCTTGACTAAGCTCTCATTTTCTTTCCTCCCACTCCTTCCTGCATTTTCTGCATGTCCTGATTTTCTCCTTTTGTTCACCCCCACCTCTCGGCCACACAGCACTTATGTACATAGTTGTAATTTTTTATTTATGGTAATGCCTGTCTTCCCGTAGACTGTAAGCTCTTTGTTGGCAGGGAATGTGTCTACCAACTCTGTTATACTGTTACATTGTACTCTTTCAATTGCTCTGCACAGAGTAAAGGCTCAATAAGTACAACTGATTGATTGACTGATTAAGCATGGAAGCCTTGAGAGAGCAAATGTTCCTGATTTGCAGTGTCCATCTTCTGGTACTTAGCCACTATAATCATTATTCACAGTAGAACTTTGCACAAAAATACTGGCTCAGGAAATTGGTGTTTACGATGCTCAAGGGCCTGTTGATATTTAATTTATTCTTTTAACCCCTAATCTAGGCCAAAGTTTTTGTTCAAGTGAAATGACCATTTTCCTGATTGCTGCACACTAGCAT
This sequence comes from Tachyglossus aculeatus, assembly GCF_015852505.1. NCBI lineage: Eukaryota > Metazoa > Chordata > Mammalia > Monotremata > Tachyglossidae > Tachyglossus > Tachyglossus aculeatus. Next base: position 114,001,403 of record NC_052067.1, read on the forward strand.
GGTGCTTCTGTGTCATTTCGCAATTTGCTTTAGATTGAGTTTCAGAAGGGATATTTCCTCTGCCTACATTGGCTCTGACTGAACGGTCTCATTGATCCACATGCAGTTGTTCTGTTATAACCTCACTTGATCTTACTTGACCTCCTAGGAAAAATGAATTGCAGCATGATAACCTCTTTCTAACCCAATCAGTTAGTATGGGCCTAACAAAATACATACAACTCTAATAGCCTGAAAGCAATAACACAAGTTCCTAAGTGTCTAACTTTCTCCCAGGGAGTTTTTGACTCTGAGTTAATCCAGTTCAACTGTTGGAACAAAATTCTGTGATCTATGGACTGAAGACCAGGCAGACAGCCCAGGGCTGGTTTCGCTGAAAGGGAGATAATGTCACTGGTGACTATGTGTCAATGTTCTTCAGCGTTTGTAGGCATTAGTAATAGTATTTATTGAGTGCCCCATCTTCATCCTACCATTCTTCAAATGAGTTGTTTGTACCCACTGGATTCTATTTCCTGTCCCCCATTTCTCTCCTTGACACCCTGCAATCTTGTTTCTATCTCCCTTCACTCCAAATAAACTGTCCTCTATGAAGACACCAATGGCCTCCTTCCTGCAAAATCTAATGGACATTTCTCCATCCTAATCCTCCTAGGTTTCTCAGCTGCTTTTACACTGTAGGCCATTCCCTTTCCTGGAAACACAAACATAACTTTGGCTTAATCAATCAATCAATCAATTGTATTTATTGAGCACTTACTGTGTGCAGAGCACTGTACTAAGCGCTTGGGAAGTACAATTTGGCAACATATGCTTAACCAACACTGTCCTCTCTCGGGTCTCCTCCTATTTCTCTGGCCACTTTTTCTCGGTCTCTTTACACTGGTTTCTCACCTGCCACCTACCCTCTAACTGTGGAAGTCTCTCAAGGCTCAATTCTGGGTCCTTTCCTATTCTTCAACTATAGCCATTCCCCTGGAGAACTTGTTCTCTTCCATGGCTTCACCTACCATCTCTAAATGAATGATTGCTAAATCTACTTTACCAGCCCAGACCTCTCCTCCTCTGCAGTCTCATATTTTCTCCAGATTTCATGATATCTTTACTTAGAAGGGGTGCCTATACCTTAAACTTAGTATTTCTTAACAAACTTAACATATCTTCCTTCCCAAACCCTCTCCTCCCATCAACTTTCCCATCACTGTGGACAACACCGCCATCCTACCTATTTCAAAAGCCGTTACCCTTGGCATTATCTAATAACAATAATGATAATATTTATGGTGTTTGTTAAGCACTTACCATATGCCAAGCACTGTTCTAATCACTGGGGTAGATACAAGGTGATCAGGTTGTCCCATGGGAGGCTCACAGTCTTAATCCCCATTTTACAGATGAGGTAATTGAGGCACAGAGAAGTTAAGTGACTTGCCCAAAGTCACACAGCAGACAAATGGCAGAACTTGGATTAGTACCTATGACCTTCTGACTCGCAGGCCCATGCTCTATCCACTATGCCATGCTGCTTCTCATTATCTTCAACTCAATCAATCAATTGCACGGTACTAAACACTTGGGAGAGTACAATATGACAGAAGTGGTAGGCACTTTCCCTGTCCACAACGAGTTTACAGTCTCGAAGGGGATATAGACATTAATATAAATAAATGAATTGTGGCTAAGTACATAAGTGTTGTTGGGTTGAGGGACAAGTGAATAAAATATGCAAATCCAAGTGCAAGTGTGATGGAGAAGGGAATGGAAGAAGAGGAAATGAGGGCTTAGTTAGGGAAGGCCTCTTGGAAAAGGTGTACTTTTAATATGATTTTGAAGGTGGTGAGACTAATCATCTGTTGGATAAAAATGGGAATAACATTCCTGGCCAGAGGCAGCACAAAGGTGAGAGGTCAGTGGTGAGATAGATGAGATCATGGTTCAGTAAGTACATTGGCATTAGAGGAATGAAGTGTGTTTGCTGGGTTGTAGCAGGAAAACAGTGAGGTAAGGTAGGATGGGGCAAGGTGATTGAGTGTTTTAACACATATGGTAAGGAGTTTCTATTCAGTTCAGAGACAGGTGGGAAACCACTGGAGGTTCTTGAGGAGGGGGTAAATGTGGACTGAACAGTTTTGTAGAAAATGATCTGGGCAACAGAGTGAAACATGGACTGGAGTGGGGTAAGACAGGAGGCAGGGAGTTCAGCAAGAAGGCTGATGTAATAATCAAGATGGGATAGGATAAGTGGTTAGATTAACGTGGTAAATTTGGATGGAAAGGGCAGACTTCAGCAACGTGAAGGTTGAACCAATAGGATTTGGTGACATTGAATATGTGGGTTGAATGAGGGTGATGAGTTCAGAATAACGCCAAGGATATGGGCTTATGAGTCAGGGAGGATGTTGATGCTGTCTACAGGGATTGGAAAGTCAGGGGAGGACAGGGTTTGGGTGGGGAAATAAGGAGCTGTGTCTTGGACATGTTAAGTTTGAGGTGTCTGCAGAACATCCAAGTAGTGATTCAACACACATATTCAATCTTTCACCAAATCCTGATGGTTCCACCTTGGAAACATCTCTAGAATCTTCCCCTTCCTCTCATCCAGCTTAGTACAGTGCTCTGCACACAGTAAGTACTCAATAAATATGATTGATTAATCCAAACCTGTACTATGCTACTCCAAGCACTAAGCATATCTGGTCTTGACTACTGCATCAGCCTCCTCGCTGATCTCCCTGACTTCTGTCTCTCCCCTCTACAATCCATAGTTCATTCTGATGCCGAATTACTTCCCTAAAAAATGGTCTTATGCATGAATCCCCATTCCTCAAACTCTCCAATAGTTTCCTATCCATTTTGGCACATAACAGAAATGTCTTACCACCTGTTTTAAGAAACTCAATTAGCTCTCCCCCTCTTCCCTAACTTCGCTAATCTCCTATTCCAACCAGCCCTCATACTTCACACCTCTAACACTAATTTACTCACTGTGTCTCTATCTCATATCACTTGACACCAACCCCTTACTCACATCCTCCCTCGACTGGAACTCCTCCCACCTTCATATCCAACAGAACAACACTCTCCTCATTTTCAAAGCCCTATTAAAATCACATCTTCTCCAAGAGGCCTCACTAAGCTCTCATCTGCCCACCATATTCTCCTTTCTTTATGGGTCACCTATATTAACTATATCTGCACCCCTAAACACTTTGATACTCATCCCACCTCTACCATCACAGCACTAATATTTGTAATCTTAAACTTTGCTGTTTCTTCTATCTGTAATGCATTTTAATGTCTGTTCCCTCCACTGCAACATGAGCTCCTTGTAGGCAGCGATCACGTCTACTACTATCAAGTCTCTCTACCAAGAGCTTAAAAAAGTGTTCTTTACACAGTAAGCTCAGTAATACCATTTACCAATTGATTGACTGGGTATAATTTACCCTTATAAAAATATCACCAAAGGATAAGTCTCACCCATGTTCACAAGGGACTTGTACTCTGAGGGAGAAAAAAAGACATATTTACAAATAAAATAATTAGAATGAACAATTAACTATACAAGTGATTATACATTTACACTATACCAAAGTTCTAGGGATGAATATTAGTAAATTTGCAAGTACTAAGGATGGCTGACTTGAGACTTGGTCATATGGTGATGTTCTCACCTATTCTACTAGGAAGTTTGGAAAATGGCAAACAGTGAACAAGGAAGCTAGAAGAAATTCATTAAAGTCATTCAGTTTGGAATCACTGGTAAACAAATATTTAAATAAAATACAAATCAAGCAGATCTTAAATAACTGCAATGATAAACAGTTTAAAAGCAAATCTCTTTTATCCCAAGAGAGAATACTAATTAATAATGAGAACTTTAAAGTCATACAAATAGCCATGAGCTACTAAGGATCATCAAAATGTGTGACTTTATAGAATCACCAGTGGGAAAGTATTAGAGATCAATAAAAGAACAATTGAGAATTAAAGAGTCTATTAGCTCTGATATTCTGGAAGTGTTCAACTCCATAAGTGGAAAATGCAAAAATACTTAAGAGCAGGAAGAGCAAAATTGCTAAAATGACCATTTCTTAGAAATAGGAGCATCCAATTCGGGAAGAACCGATCAAAGATATTCTAAACTGTATACGAAGAATTTGAAGGCAAAAAAAAGCAAAATGCAAATTCTATTATGTCCACATAAAAGATAAGAACTATTAAACAAGAGAATAACCTAATTCAGCTAAAACAACAGAGCAAATATGCAAATCAAAAAAGAAGGGAAGGACAGGAAATTCTTGATAACTGAAAATATTGATAGTCAACTCACTTTTTGAAAATTACCTTAATTAGAACAATTAGGAAGTAATGAAACCATTGCAGAAATTGCTATTAATATGGAGAAGCTAAAGACCCTAATGGAGAGTGAGGAAAGGGAGGTATGGTTAGAGGATCCTTGCCATTTTATATGGCTCTTTCCAAACAAGCAAAGTGAAGTGAAAAGCTGAGCAGTTAACCAGGAGATTTAGTAAATGCAAAGTCCACTGGATAACATAGGAGGAAAACCATCTTCTTTATTCGGTGTAACAGGAATTTTATCTGATGAACATGGTCACTCTGAACTACTCAGGTTAAACTTCCCTTTGTGTCTTTCTTCCCTCACTATTTTTATTTTAATAAGAGTAATTCAAGCCAAAGTAGAAAGAGTATTTTGTCTCAAATTTCCCCAAAAAGTCTGTCTCTGTAGATCTGAACTAATAAAACAGGTTCTTCTCCTGTATCTGTCACTACGTACCAGATAGTTAGCCAGTTGGAAGCTGTTGGGCTTTCTCAGTGACTGTGTATAACATATTTAAATATTTTCCACTGGAAGTAAGGGCAAAATGAAGGGCCAGTTTATTCCAGTTGAAAAGACTCTGAGCCTGTTATGGGCAGGGATTGTCTCTATTTCTTTCTGAATTATACTTTACAAGCACTTAGAACAGTGCTCTGCACACAGTAAGAGCTCAGTAAATATTATTGAATGAGTGAACAATCCTACTCTGTGATTTTCTGATAGCTCATGCCATGTCATGGATGCCAGTCCAATGAGGTGAGACTTTTAAAAAAGAGGAGTCAGATTACACTATTAAATTTTATCATTCTAAAATAAAGCATGAGCCATTTTACATACTTTTACTAATAAAAAGAATAATGTTGAGAATCAGCGTGGCCTAGTGGAAAGAGCACGGGCTTTGGAATCAGAAGATCTGGGTTTTGATTCCAGCTCCACCATTTGCCCACTATGGGATTTTGGGAAAGTCACTCAACTTCTCTGTGCCTTGTTTCCTAATTTGTAAAAAGGGAATTAGGACTGTGAGCTCCACATGGGACATGGATTGTGTACAGTATGATTAACATGTGTCTAGTTTAGCAGTCAATACAGTGTCTGGCACGTAGTGAATATTTAACAGATATGATTAAAAAAAATCTGGGCAAAGCTCATTATGGGCAGGGAATGTGTCTGCTGATTTTGTTGTATTGGACTCTCCCAAGCACTTAGTACAGTGCTCTGCACGTAGTATGCATTTAACAAATACCATTGATTATTTGAAGGAGAAATAATGTTGGGTTTGAATTTTCTGTGATCAACTTCTTGAATTTCAGTAAAGGACCCCCTAGGGGGTGTGTAAAAGGGCAGGCTTCCCTTTGAAGCAGACCGCTGACTTGGTCTGGCTTTCATCAGAGAACCCAAGTCCAGGTGGAATAGCCCAGATTTTCCCTTCATGGCACCCCTTGTCAGTGCACCTCTGAGAGGATTTTGCAAAACAATGCCAAAGTTTCCAGGCTGAATGGCTGCACATGGTGTCAGCCCAGGTCTGTCCCTGGGATCACTGCTGTACAGAATCAGGGTCCAAGTTCAGGGTGCAAAGGAAAACCATACTCTCCCTCTTCTCCACAGAGACCTGAGGGGTTATATTTCAATAGACTGATTAATACAGTCTGCTCTGACCCTTCACAGGAAACAAGACAGGTTAAATAAAATTAAATCAATCAATCAATCATTTCATTGAGCACTTATTGTGTGTAGAGCACTGTACTAAGTGCTTAGGAGAGGATAAAGTAGCAGAGTTGGTAGATATGTTCCTTGCCCAAAATGAGTTTAGAGTCTAATATAGCCATTAATATTAATGAATTGTAGATATGTACATAAGTAATGTGGAGTTGTGGGAGAGGTGACTAAAGGGTATAAATCTATGTGCAAGGGTGACACAGAAGGGAGTGTAAGAAGGGGATAGCCCGCTGGGTGCGTTACCCCCTATTTGGTCTTTGGGGCCTTTTCCCTTAAGGAAATGAGCCCGCCGGGTGCGTTACCCCCTATTCGGTCTTCGGCCTTACCAATAAAACTTTATTAAAACTTTTGGCAGTCACATGCTGCCTGACTAATTCTTTAGTCGCCCGGCGACTTGGTGGCCATCCGGAACAACCGCCGCCATTATCATTATTATTATCATTATTATTATTATTATTATTCTCTGAGCCTCAGTGACCTCATCTGTAAAATGGGGATGAAGACTGTGAGCTCCCCGTGGGACAACCTGATCCCCTTGTAACCTCCCCAGCACTTAGAACAGTGCTTTGCATATAGTAAGCGCTTAATAAATGCCATTATTATTATTATTATTATATGAGGGTTTAGTCAGGGAAAGCCTGTTGGAGGAAATGTGTTCTTATTTAGGCTTTGAATGTGGGGAGAGTATTTGTCTGTCAGATATTAAGAGGGCACGCATTCCAGGACAGAGGCAGGACATGGATGAGAGGCTGGAGGAAATATAGATGAGAGAACAGTGCTTTGCACATAGTAAGCACTTAATAAATGCCATTATTATTAGTATTATTATTATCAAGAAGCAGTGAGTAGATTGGCATTAGAGGAGCAAAGAGTGTAGGCTGGGTTATTGGTGGAAACCAGGGAGGTAAGGTGGGAGAGAGAAATGTGGTCGAATGCTTTAAAGCCTTTCATAAGGAGCTTCTGTGTGAGAAGCTGTGTGGTTTAGCAGAAAGAGCAGAGGCTTGGGAATCAGAGGCTGTGGGTTCTAATCCCTGCTCCACTACTCATCAGATGTGTGACTTTGGGCAAGTCACTTAACTTCTCTGTGCCTCAGTTACCTCATCTGTAAAATGGGGATTAAGTCTGTGAGCCCATGTGGGACAACCTCATTACCTTGTATCAACCCCAGGGTTTAGAACAGTGCTGGGCACATAGCCCTTAACAAATATCATCATTATTATTATTATTACATGGAGATGGATGGACAACCACCGGAGGTTCTTTAAGAATAGGGAAACACAGACTGAATGGTTTTGAAGAAAAATGAGCTGGGCAGCAGAGTGAAGTATGGACTGGAATGAGAAGACACAGGAGGCAGGGACGTCAGCAATGAGCCTGATGCAGTAATCAAGGCATGATTGGACAAATGCTTATATTAACATAGTAGCTGTTTAGATGGAGAGGAAAGGGTGGATTTTGTGATGTTGTGAAGGTTGAACTAACAAGATTTGGTAATGGATTAATAAAAGTAAGGCATGAAAAAGTGAAAGCATGAAAAAACCATTGTTTTTGCAAGAAAGATGACTGGAGAAAGGGAAAAGGACAAGTTTAGATTAGTTACTTGGGAGAAAATGAAAGAAATTTCTGAGTGAAACAATGGAGCCATTTGAAGGCCATGTACTGCTGTTTCCTCTGAGGTAAAGGTTCCTACAAGATTACCAAAAGAAACCCTTCCAATTTCAGATTTTACATAACATATTTTACATTATGCCCTTGTGCTACAAATACTATTTATCATTCATTCATTCAATCATATTTATTGAGTGCTTACTGTGTGCAGAGCACTGTACTAAGCGCTTGGAAAGTACATTTCACCTACTCATGGTCCTGTCTGTTACTTCAATACACATCACCGCTGACCAGCAACTGTATGGCTTGCTGATAGACCTGTTCTTGGTCACAGATACACATCAGTGGTAATTACCCAGATACAGTTTTGTGTTTTCTGAAAGCAAAAGGATTGAGAATATTGCATGGAAAAGCTGATGTAATGCAGCACAGATATGAAGCAGTAGTGACTTTACTGTGTCCGACCCTGATCTATGATGTATTGATAACAAACGGACAATTCAGAATATTTTGCGGCAGTTATAGATATGCTATCAAACAAGTTACAAATAATGCAACCCTGGATACTGTGCTGTCATGTGGTAATGGTACCATTATCAGGCAATAATTCCTTTGTCCATTTCTGAATCCCACCGACAATAAAAATGATAGCCTGTAGCAAAGTGGCCACTCACAGAATTTAGGAAGAGGATGGAAAAGTGCACTTAGCATCGTGATTGTATTTTCAATTATCAGTTTTACAAAATGGGATGAGGGTGGACATGTGCAGAGGCCTGGCCCCTGGTCTACAGAAAGAAAAGATTGTCTTACAACTCTTTCCTTTAATGCCTCCCAGAATGTGCATTTTATGGAGTCGATGCCTAATGTCTCCAGCAGACAGGCCATCATGAGTGTTTTTTCCCTGCACAGTACTTCTTTTTATAGCCCAGCAGTGGTTCTACAAACATTCCCTCAGGACAAGATGTTTTGTTGAAGGGGAAATCCCTGAAGGATACTGGTGCTGAAATGTTCCTATGTGGCCCTGGTAAAGCAATTATAAGGTCTTCTTGCAGAAACAGACTGCAATTTTAAGGTAAGAGGAAAATTGGAAAATTATTTTGTGGATGCTCATGGCATTTAAAAAAGGCTTTTTCTCTGCTGTTATACTAAGGACTTATCATAAACCGTCTATGCTTGAGGCATTCTTAAGGTTTTTCTCATTCAAAGAATTAATATGCTGCTCTAATGGCATTGCTTAGAAATTCTTTATTTACCCTACTCAGAGTAAAACGTTGGCCAAGCCCAAGGGAAAAGAACAGTGATAAATTAACATTATTTAACACATCCAAATATCAATCCAGTTTTAATGAGGATTTTTGGAAGACCATTAATGTTTAACACAATTCAGAACAGAGAATAAAGAACTTGGTGGGTCTGAAAATTACAAACAAAGCTATCACCATTGAGAATGTCCATGTGGAATTACCCTAGGGTTCACTTCCCTTTGACTGGCATTGCTAAAGCAACAGGCTCCAATCCAACCAGAAAAGCCCAAGAACACTACTGTTTGCTAATGATCATCCCTGTTCCCACTTTTTTCCTTTCTCAGCTGGTGAGTTGGGAAGTCAAGAGTATCTCTGCATTATTTACATACATTTAGAAACTTTTTTTAACATATATGTTAAGTGCTTACTATGTACCAAGCATTATACTTATCACTGGGGTAGATACAAGCTAATCAGGTTGGACATAGTCAATGTCCCACTTGGGGCTCACAGTCTTAATCTCCAATTTACAGATGAGGTAACTGAGGCACAGAGAAGTTAATTGACATGTCCAAGGTCACGGAGCAGATGAGTAGCAGAGCTGGGATTAGAACCCAGGTCCTCCTGAATTTCCAGGCCTGTGTCTATCCACTAGCCTGCACTGCTTCCCCGCCATGGTAGAAATGTGGTAGATCCTTTGCCTGGCAGGACCTGGACAAGCCCTCAGAAGGGATTTTGCTCTATGGCTCAAATCTTCCAATAGTCACAACTAGGAGCATCCCAAAACTGTCATTAATTTTTTTAAATGCATGCCACTCTTAGTATAGGGCTCTCAGCTTTAGTACATTCATTGTGAATAAAGCACTCAAAATAGATTCAAATCCAACCTAACACTCTGGCCACTGAGCTCAGATGAAAAGAGAAATGGGTGAAGGAGAGAGTCCAATTTCACATCGAGAACTCTGGTCATTAGGATCATTGCTACTTTGGCCAAGACATCCACCTTTTTAAATGCTATAGTTGCACCCCAAGTTGATGATAATGGTATTTGTTAAGGGCTTAATATGTGCCCAGAACTGTACTAAGTGCTGGGGTAAGATACAAGATAATCAGGTCAGACGCCATCCCTTCCCACATGGGGCTCACATTCTGGCACGGGAAGGGAGAACAGGTATGGAATCTCTATTTTGAAGGTGGGGAAACTGAGGCACAGAGACAATAAGAGACTTATCCAAGTGGTAAAGCCAGATTTAGAACCAAGCTCCTCTGACTCTCAAGCGCATGCCATGTTCCTGAGGCCACAATGCATTCCCAAGGTTCTGCCATCCTACATTTTTAATCATATGCTAAATTGCCAAGCATTGTCTCCATGAACGTAGTAAATGTGAACAGCTGATAATCAGAGCCTTTAATGGTTTCAGATACCACATTCTTTTAAATATTCAGGATTAAGCATTCTCACTGCACTCTGTTTCATAAAATACATGGTCCCAAGCTAAGAAAATGAGATAAACTCTTAAATAAAACTTTTTATCAGCTGAGATGGTTTTGAACCCCACACCTCATTTCTATCAATTAATCGATTTAGATTGGCATCTAATCTCTAACTTTCAATTGACATGGTAAAACTAAAATTCTCTAAACAAAATTCTTCCTCAACAAGAGATACTAGTGTGCATGAAAAGAATGAGAAACAATCTAAAAATTGTTTATAGGTTTCTTGACAACTGCTTTACTTGAAATTAATAAAGCTAAAGTGATTCAAAACTCTGCAATTAGGAACTTTGGGCTTCACAGAGGGGCTAGATCACTTTAAGATACCATAAACTTTGTGGCCATGATTAATTAGTACTTTTGGCTTAAGTATCTGAGAGGATTAACAAATCCTGCCAAATTGCACCATAATGTTTTAACTCATTCACTGTTAGGGCAACTCTTCAATGAAGATGGAAAACTAAACTGAACTTCACTTTGCTCTCTCTTGAACAGTGAATACTAAAATGACTGTCTCACTTTATCTCCTTTTGATTAGCTGTATTGATTTGTCTTTAACTCCATGATTACCATTATGTAGTTTTAGCTGAAGTTGTAGCAATGAGACTACCACAATTTACATCCCCTGGCCTAAACAAATAGCTATTTGAGCCTATCTGAGCCTATTTAAAAAAATATATTCTGTGTTTTTCCCTGGCCCCACTTCACCGGAAAGAATCAAAAATATCTAAAAGTCCTCAAAAGACATAGTACAATGACCTGCGAAAGGGATTCTACAACTAATTTTCACCAACCTGGTCATGCTATCACAACAGCCATTTTTAGTACTTATGTATATATCAATTTACTTCATTTTATTTTGTACTGTTATTACTACCAATTGTATCTTTTCTCATACTCCGTTACTTATGTCAGGTTAGGGCTCTCTCTCTATAAAATTCCGATTTTTCTCCTACATTGGATTGTAAGCTCCTCAAAGGCAGGAACTCTGTCTTTTTCTTATTTTCTGCTCTCAAGCACCTATGAACACAGTAGGTGTTCAGCATATGTAGAATGAACAAACCAATTAAAGGTTACCCTGCTGAATGAAGCTATCGATGAAAGTCTGTAAAGTCCAACTCCCTGGTTAGGGACTCTCCCTAACTGTGGGAGTCCCTCAAGACGCAGTTCTGGGTCATTTTCTAGTATCCATCTATACCCCCTCTCTTGGAGAACTCATTTGCTCCCTTGGCCTCAACTACCATCTTTAGGTGGATGATTCTCAACCCAACCTCTCCACTCTGCTCCTTGGCAGTTTCACATTTCCTCCCTACCTTCAGGATATCCCCATGTGAATGTCCCAGTTATGCCTCAAAATTAACATGTCCAAAACAGTGCTCCTCATCTTTTCACTCAAATTCTGTCTTCCTCGATCACTTGAGACAACACAACCAACCTTCCTGTCTAACTTTGGCATTATCTTCAATTCATCTTATTCAACTCACATACTCAATCAGTCACCAAATCCTGTTAGTTTTACCTTCACAATATCTCTAGAATCTGCCCCCTTTTCTCAAAATGGACATGAGTTCTCCCTTCAAAACAGCTTAAATTTTGCCTTTTCCTTTCTTTCCAATTTATTACTATGTTGATCCAATACTCATAGTGCCCTGCCTTGACTACATCCACTGCCTCCTCAATGATCCCTCTACCTCTTGTCTTCCCCCACTCTAGTCCATACTTCACTCTGCTGCTTAGAACATTTTTCTGAACATTTTCAAATGTTCAACTGACATCACCCCAATTCTCCAGAACCTCTAGTGGTTGCCCATCCACCTCTGGATCAAACAGAAACTCCTAGCCATCGTCCATGACCTCCTGATTTCCTCTACAACCCAAGCCATACTTTGCTCCTCTAATGCCAACTGACCCCTGATTTCATTTAACTCACCACTGTCCCCTTGCCCACATCCCCATTATGATCTGGAACTCCTTCTCTCTTCATATCCAATGGACCATATCTGAAAGTAGCCAAAGACAAGCCTGGAAATTTAGTCCAAAGTTTTCTCTCTGCCAAATTTACAAGACTGTCCTGAGTACTACATACCAGTTCTTTACCACTGAAATTTGCCACAACCCGAAGATTTCCTTTAAGATAAAAAGGATATTTTGAGATACGGATCAAAATTTGATGGCTCAAAGTAATATACATTTCATCAATACTATTTTGAGGCCTGAAATTTGGATAATGTATTATCTACTTCCATAACCATCGCACTGGACAATGCCTAACTCATGGCTGAATAAGGCCTTGCCCAGTGTGATGGCCTGGTGGAGTAGATAATTCTGCTAGTTCTTTTTCTATATCTTTCTTACTGCTCCTCAGTCATCTTTCTAGTTCTTCTTCCTCTTATCATTACCTAACTGTGGGTGTTCCTCACCTTCATTTCTGGGTGTTTCACTTCTTTGTCTTGCCCTATGCTGTCGAGTTGTTTCTGACCCATAGCAATGTCATGGCCACATCTCTCCCAGAACGCCCCACCTCCATCTGCAATCGTTTTGGTAGTGCATCCACAGAGTTTTCTTGGTAAAAATATGGAAGTTGTTTGCCATTGCCTCCTTCCTCACAGTAAACTTTAGTCTTCACCCTCGACTCTCTCCCATGCTGCTGCTGCCCAACACAGGTGAGTTTTGACTTGTAGCAGATTACCTTCCACTCACTAGCGACTGCCCAAGCTAGGAATGGAATGGATATACCTTTGCTTGACTCTCCCTCATGTAGTCAAGACTGGTAGAGTACTGGAAACTCTCCAGGTGCGACCCCGAGAGGGGCTTCACTCATTTACTCTTCATTTTATACCTTAATTTTCTCAGGAGGACCAATTAATGACATGGTGCAGCTACCATCTGTATGGGGATGATTTATTAACTCAATCAATAAATCAATCATATTTATTGAGCACTTACTGTGTGCAGAGCACTGTACTAAGCGCTTGAGAAGTACAAGTTGGCAACATATAGAGACAGTCCCTACCCAACAGTGGGCTCACAGTCTAGAAGGGGGAGACAGAGAACAAAACCAAACATATTAACAAAATAAAATAAATAGAATAGATATGTACAAGTAAAATAAATAGAGTAATATGTACATATACATATGTACAGGTGCTGTGGGGAAGGGAAGGAGGTAAGGCGGGAGGGATGCAGAGGGGGAGGAGGGGGAGAGGAAGGAGGGGGCTCAGTCTGGGAAGGCCTACTGGAGGAGGTGAGCTCTCAGTAGGGCCTTGAAACCTCCCATGTTCTGTCCATTGATAAACTTTACAATTCTGTATTGTCTAATGTCTCTAGACCTTTCACCTGGGTAATCCACCAGCATCTTCAACTCTATATGTCAAATACTGAATGAATCATCCCTCCTAAATATTTTCCTCTTCCTGGTATTGCCATTATTGTTGATTTTTGTATGGTATTTGTTAAGCACTTACTATCTGTCAGGCACTGTACTAAGTTCTAAGGTAGATTGGATACAGTCCATGTCCCACATGGGGCTCACAGTTTTAATCCCATTTTTACAGATGAGATAACTGAGGCCCAGAGAAATGAAGTGACTTGCCTAAGATCGGTCAGCAGACAAGTGGGGAAGGCAGGATAAGAACCCAGTTCCTTCTGACTCCCAGGGCCCATGCTTTATTCATTAGGCCATGTTGCTTCTCACTTGCCCCTATCCTTCTTTTCCCAGAAGCTTACAAACTGTTTGTCATCTTTGTCTTTTCTGTCTGCCGTTCTTCCTTAATAAAATATCACGGATCCACCTCTTTTTCTCCACTTTTAATTTAACCCCCTTTACTCAAGCCTTCATAACTTCACAACAGGCTTTCTGTAACAATCACTTCAGTGGTCTCATTGTTTTAAGCCTTTCCCCTCTTCAGCTTAACCTATGGTCAGCTGAACATACTGGCTTTTATGAAGGGCTTACAAGGCTCAAAGTGCTTACTAAGCCCAGGGACAACTATAAAAACAATCTATTCAGACTCAGTACTGAGTTAGAAAGACAAAATACTAAATCTATGATGGGAAGGATATTCGTGGGAAGTGCGAGGAGGTCCCAAGGATATGGGGAGGGGATGAGTTATTCATCATAATAATAATAATGATGGTATTTCATTCATTCATTCAATCATATTTACTGTGTGCAGAGCACTGTACTAAGCGCTTGGGAAGTACAAGTTGGCAACATATAGAGACAGTCCCTACCCAACAGCGGGCTCACAATCTAGAAGGGGGAGACAGACAACAAAACAAAACATATTAACAAAATAAAATAGAATATGTACAAATAAAATAGAGTAATAAATATGTACAAACATATATACATATATACAGGTGCTGTGGGGATGGGAAGGAGGTAAGGCTGGGGGATGGGGATGGGGAGGAGGGAGGAGGAGGAGGGGGCTAAGTCTGGGAAGGCCTCCTGGAGGAGGTGAGCTCTCAGTAGAGCTTGAAGGGAGGAAGAGAGCTAGCTTGGCAGATGTGCAGAGGGAGGGCATTCCAGGCCAGGGGGAGGACGTGGGCCGGGGGTCGACAGCGGGACAGACAAGAATGAGGCACGGTGAGGAGATTAGAGGCAGAGGAGCTGAGGGTGCGGGCTGGGGCTGTAGAAGGAGAGAAGGGAGGTGAGGTAGGAGGGGGCAAGGTGATGGACAGCCCTGAAGCCGAGAGTGAGGAGTTTTTGCCTGATGTGTAGGTTGATTGGTAGCCACTGGAGATTTTTGAGGAGGGGAGTAACATGCCCAGAGTGTTTCTGCACAAAGACGAGCCGGGCAGCGGTATTTGTTAAGTGCTTACTATGTGCCAAGCACTGTTCTAAGCACTGGGGTAGATATAAGGTAATCAGTTTGTTCCACATGGGGCTCACAGTCTTAATCCCCATTTTACAGATGAGATAACTGAGGCACAGAGAAGTTGTGATGCCCAAAGTCACACAGCTGATAAGTGGTGGAGCTGGGATTAGAACCCAAGAGTTCTGACTCCCAAGCCCATGCTCTTTCCACTAAGCTCTGCTGCTTCGTGTAGGGCCCCTGAAAACACCAAGAACACAGGAGGGTGGAAAAGGGGTGAGGAGGGAGTGACTATACTTGCCTGCAGTGCTCAGCTGCCGTCTAATTTATGAGAAACCTATGGGAAAACCTACCCCATGATACAACTAATTTTCAGGGAGCATGACCTAGCTGTATCACGAGTTATGCCTTTAAACTCTGCATGTTGTAACTGCTCAATTAACATGACATTCATTCATTCAATCTTTTTTATTGAGTACTTACTGCATGCAAAGCACTGTACTAAGCACCTGGGAGAGTACAACAAGTGGACACATTCCCTGCTCACACTGAGCTCACAGTCTAGAAGATTGATTAATAATTACAGTACTTATTAAGCACTTACTATGTGCCACAGACTGTTCTAAGCACTGGGGTAAATACAAGCTAATCAGGTTGGACACAGTCCCTGTTCCACATAGGGATCACAGTCTCAATCCCCATTTTACAGATGAGGTAACTGAGGCACAGAGAAGTGGGGTGACTTGCCCAAGGTCATACAGCAGACAAGTGGTAGAGCAAAGATTAGAACCTATGGCCTTCTAACTCTCATGCCCATGCTCTATCCACTACAGCACGCTGCTTCTAACTCCTGGAAAGAGCACGGGCCTGAGAATCACGGGGGATGGGTTCTAATCCCAGCTCTGCCACTTGCCTGATGTTGATTTAAGGCAACTCATTTAACTTTGTGAAGTCTCAGTTTTCTCATCTGCAAAATGAGGATTTAATATCTATTATCCCTCCTAATTGGATTATGAGCCCAATGAAGGGGAGGGAATGTGTCTGACTTGGCTATCAGTCTGACTTGGTTATTTTGCATCTACCCCAGCATTTAGTACAGTGCCTGATACTTAACAATTACCTCTGTTAGCTCTGGGAGTTGTTATACTCAGAGAGCCAATGCTGTAAAGCCATACTGAGATGGTGTTTGGAAGCAGCCAAGCTTCATTCTCAAGTGGTGGTGGTGGGTGGGATGCACCACAAGGCTTCAACAAATAGATACTCGGAAGCCACAACTGAAGGTTTATTGCCAACACTTGAAGGAGGAGCGTCGCACTGGTTGTGATCCAATGCAATACCTCCATCAAGGACACAACCAAAGAAAGTCACATAGACCCTTACAATTTAACCGCTTATATGCACCCTCCCTTAGGCCCATTCTTCTGCTATTGGTCCTCTTTCATTCATTCATTCAATCATATTTATTGAGCGCTTACTGTGTGCACAGCACTGTACTAAGCTCTTTGGAAGTACAAGTTTGCAACATATAGAGACAGTCCCTACCCAACAGCAGGCTCACAGTCTGGAAGACTAGAAGACTGGGGTTAGGCAGGTGGGCCCAGAAGAAAGCATGGCATCATCCCCCCGCCACCGCAACCCACCCTGTGCTCCCCGAGCCATGATTGGTTGGTTGGGTGGGCTGGAGTTGGCTCCTCTCTATGGACCCCCTATTTCTTGATTTCAACAGGTTTCAGCTAGGCCTTATGGTAGGTTCTTACTTCCATGCTGCCTGTGGCATCTTCTGTTCTCCTGGTGGTCAATATCTCACAACCTAGGTTTTGATTTTACAGCTGGCCTTCCACCTTACATTTTTATCTGCCTTCCTGGCATTCCATCTTACATCCTTAAGTAAACCTGGCTTTCACGAGTTCTTTCACAAGGCATTCATGAATCTTACCTCCCTCACCTTTATCCATGCATACCCTAAAACCACCATTACTTTTATACATAGATATGCAGATGAAAGGGAAATCATGGTACTGCTCCAGGAAAACAATTTATGATCACAAATTACTGCCACCTGCTCCACTCCTGCAAATGGTGGGCTTAGTTTCCACAGATCCAGGAGGTAGCTTTAAGGCTGGTAGGGCAGCTAATGACCTCCGTAATGATGAGGACACACCTAGCTGTGTGGCCCTCACATGGTTCAGAACATAACACGCCCCTCTTCATAACCTGCCATAACTTCCCAGTTCTTCTGCCAAGAACAATGTATTTTCACTGTGCATTTCCCTACACACTTACAGCACCTTACAGATACTGTTACCACTGAAAATGGAGTGACAACTGGAGCTTGAGTGGCAAGGAACAAATATTCTATAAATTCTCTGGTCCACAAAAAACAATGAATGTAAACAATATATTAGCCACTCTGGTGGTGAAAGGAATATTGTCAGGCAGTCCTTCACTGGCAGAGCAGACATTGTCCCTTTCCCTGTCCTGCTAAGACATTGGCTAAAACTGGAGCTTCAGGCCAATAGCCACCCTCTACACAAAAGGGAGTAGGAGCATGGTGTGTAATGGTGTGTAATGGTGTTTGGGTGCAAGCTCAGACCTGGACATAGTCAGCTGTCTGTGCATTGGTGATTCCAAGAGGGTGGCGGTTTCAGCCTCATAAATTTACAAGCAGGAAAGAACATACGTCTGGGAGTCGGATGACCTTATATCTCATCCCAGCTCTGCCACTTGACTGCTGTATGACCTTGTGAAAGTCACTTCACTTCTCTGTGCCTCGGTTACATCATCTGTAAAAATGAGGATTAAAACTGTGACTCCATGTGGAAGACTGTGTCCAACCTGTTTATCTTATATTTACTCCAGTATTAAGAGAATGCCTGGCACACAGTAAGTGCTTAACAAATGCCAAAAAAAACCACTGCATAAAAACCTTACAAAACTAGGTGGGTACTCAAAACAGTGGGTTCCAATGTAGTAAAAGCTACTGTGACACACATGTAAATGCCTGGCCACCCTATTAAAAACATGGGCACGGAGGTGAATAAGGTAGGAAGGAGGGGGACTTTACCTGGAACAAAAGGGTAGGAAGGAACTGAAAAGAAAAAGGAGAAAAAGGAAGTTGAAAGAGTATAGTCCTAGGAGTCAGAGGGCCTGGATTTTACTACCTGCTGTGCCATTTACCTACAGCATGACCTTGGACAAGTCAGTTAATTTCTCTATGCCACCGTTCCCTCACCTGAAAAATGGAAATTCAATGCCTGTTCTCCTTTCTACTTTCAACCGTGAGCCCCAAGTAGGACCTTATCATCTTGTATCCACCACAGAGCTTAGTACAGTGCTTGGCACATAGTAAGTGTTTAACAAATATCATTATTATCATTATTATCATTACAGATCACTGAAACTCAACTACTAGGGTCAACCCATGGAAGGTAACACAGCTTCATTTTAAGCTCAAAGGAATAATCAAATTAGCTAAGTGTGGTCATTAGGAACCGTCAGGGCAGAGGAAGCAATAGTTACTAAGAGGGGTGACAACCATGAAAACAGAAGAGAAGGGGTGAAAAAAAGTTAGTCCATTCAGAATTCTGGTTAAATGATGGTTCACTCTACTACTCAGGACAACCATCTCTGAACCCAGAGCTTTGTTATTTATTCCGTGAAGGAGTGCTGGGAGCTGAGTTTGTGCTTCAGGTAAATTGCTACATATTTTCAGATTTACACCATTCAGCACTTATTCTGTCTACAGTGATTGTAACTGTTGCCCTTAAGCATGGAAAGCCCAGGAAATGAGTGATTTCTATTATGTTCGGAAGCAGGTAAATGCTGCTGTACAAGAATAGATGCTGGTGAGTGTGCAGTCATGAGTAATTTCCATTTGCCTTAATGTGCTCTCTCTTCTCCCCCTTCCAGCCACTCCCCATCATCTCCATAGTGAAGAAGTACATTGATGGAGTTTTAATTAGGAAGGGAAAATGGCTAACTAAAACTACACAGAAACTTTAGAGGGAAGGTGAAATGTATTGCACAATCAAAATGAAATGATTAAATTACTGAAAAGAAAACAACACAGTCAGTCCTAGGTAAGGTATCATTTACTTTCATAAGGATCCCTAGGCTGATATATTAACTGTGTGAAGAAAGCACAAGTGGGGGAAAATCATATAATCATTATCTTAAGTGATTTCTGTTTCATTTAAATACTGTGTTCAATTTTTTAAAATTACAACAACAGACTGAATCAAGAAAATTTTTTAAAAAGGAAAAGTCATAGTTCAGGTGGATCTCTGGATTGATCTGCAGGACTTAATGCCGCATACCATAGAGGTTTGGGACAGCACCTAATGAACACCTCTTATCTCTCAGACTTGAGGGCATATTGGGTAAGGTCACCCAAGAATACCCTTTGCTCCTAAATTATTTGCTTTTGTCCTCACTGAGTGGATTCCTGAAATCTCTTCTGCTGAGATAACATTATTTCTTAATACAACAGACAACATTGATATTCTCTTACGCATCACTTTGAGAGCATGAGTACAACCACTGCCACAGAGACCTGATTCTCCCCTCTGCCTCACAGTCCAGCGGTAATCCTGAACTTGGGAGCCCAGTACAAAGAGAAACCAGCCTGAACTGCTAATTGTAATGAAAAATCAAATCCAGAGAGCCCCAAAATGGATTAGCGATCCTCAGAGAGGGCTAATATTCAAGCTATTTCAAGAGGGTTTTCTTAGCCATGGGCTTCCAGCATTCATTCACTCAATCATATTTATTGAGTGCTTACTGTGTGCAGAGCACTGTACTAAGTGCTTGGGAAGTACAAGTCAGCAACATATAGAGACAGTCCCTACTCAACAAGGGGCTCACAGTCTAGAAGGGGGAGACACACAACAAAACAAAAATGCATGGCCCAGTGGATAGAGCACAGGCTGGGGAGTTTGAGAACCTGGGTTCTAATCAATCAATCATATTTATTGAGCACTTACTGTGTGCAGAGCACTGTACTAAGCGTTTGGGAAGTACAAGTTGGCAACATATAGAGACAGTCCCTAACCCAACAGTGGGCTCACAGTCTGGAAGGGGGAGACAGAGAACAAAACCAAACATACTAACAAAATAAAATAAATCCTGGCTCTGCCACTTTCTTTGTTGTGTGACCTGTGACAAGACACTTAACTTCTCTGTTCCTCAGTTACCTCGTCTGTAAATTGAAGATTAAGACTGTGAGCCTTGTGTTGCATCTACCCCAGGATTTAGTACATAGTACTGTGATTGGCACAAAGTAAGTGCTTAATAAATATCATAAATAATATCTCTCCCTCTTTCTCTCTCACACTGGGTAGACCCAAAAATATGGCCAAAGACAAATAATTTCAAGTGCACTGTCCTAGGGCCCCCAAAATCTGGGTTTTCTTCCTGGATCTTTCACTGACCTGCTGGATCAACTCTGGGAAGCAGCTTGGCCTGATGGAAAGAGCACAGGCCTCGGAGTCAAAGGACTTGCATTCTAATCCCAGCTCTACCGCGTACCTACAGTGGAAGCTCACAACTTCTCTGTGCCTCAGTTACCTCATCTTTAAAATGGGGATTAAATTCTTCTCCCTCTGACTTAGACTGTGAGCCCCATATGGGACAGAGACTGTATACAACTTGATTATTTTGTACCTACTCTAGGGCTTAGAACGGCACTTGACACATAGTAAGCACTTAACAAATACCATTATTTTAAAAGTCCCTGGATCTGACTAGCTCCTTTCATTCATCCTCCCTCCCATCCCCACAGCACATATGCATATATCTGAAATTTATTTACTTATATTAATGCCTTTCGTCCCCTCTAGAGTGTGAGCTCATTTTGGGCAGGAAATGTGTCTGTTTGTTGCTGTATTGTACTCTCCCAAGTGCTTAGTAGTGCTTTACACATAGAAAGCACTCAGTAAATATGACAATGAATAAAGGAATGAGTGAATGAATCTTAGTTCAACAAAGGCAAAGAAAAAGAATAGGTGCCCTCCCCTGTTCTCATTGGCAGGCTGTCAGGATTCCTTAGATACAAGTCTACAGGCATGTAAGCTTCTCAGTTTTAGGCAGCCTATAACTACAAAGCAATGTGAATCTAGGGTGAGGCCACATACAAAGCAAGTAATTCTCTTTCCGACATATGGGCTGGATAACATTACTATCCTGTCTGTCTCCAAAGTGTAAGCTGTATGGCCACAGGCCCAAGTCAGGGTTTTAGGAATAACAGAAATATGAACCTTTTGGAGGGAATTGTTTTAATGGAAGTCTATGGGAGCTGCTAAGTCCTGCAGATATTTATTAAAAGCCAGACTCTCTGCTCCGCCTGTTTCAAATTACACCTTATCATCCTAGGGCCAGTTAAGGGCTCCTTACATGCACTGATGCTTAAAGCACAGCTATAACAAAAGGGCTGCACTGACAGTTTTCTTTGCCTCTAGCACCCACTCAATGTTCTGTTTTATTTTACTTGCCTTTATTTTGTTTCTGGTTGGCCACCCTAAACAACCAGCCTGAAGCAACTGCACACTTTGCACCCTTTCAGCAGACCATTTGATCGATCCTCATCCATTCTGCATTCTGGGAACTGAAAATATCCAGTAAAAGTCACTGTGCTCTTCTCACAGAGATCCACGAATATACGCTGAGTGGGTTGAAACTGCCTGGACCACTGAGAGTGTTGCCAAGAACAACAGATGAAAGGTCCCATATGAATGTAAGATGCCATCCCCAGTGACCTCGCTACATTGAGAGTGTCTCTGAATTGCTACATAATAGCGATTATAAGGTAAAGCTCAGGGTGCTTATTGAGCGGGCCCAGATCAAGGCAATGAAGGTCGTCAGACGCCTCGAAAGACTGACGTTCCATAAAGCATTAAAAAATCTTGGATTCTTTGGCCTGAAAATGAGTGGAGATAAAAGAGAATTTACTGAAGGTGTTATTTAAAATAGGAAAAGGTACTGGGAAGAAAGCAACCAATCTTCTGACTTCAGTGGTACCTAACAATATGAGAGCAACGGCTCAAATGAATTGCACAACAAGAAAACGCTGAAACTGGGCCAGGAAATCACTACTCTAGGATTCCAAAGAATCTGATTTTGCAGTTGGTATTTGAAGACGGCTGAATAATGTCAAGACTACTAACTTGAGCAGGAGGGGGTTTCACAATGAGTTGCCACATTTTGCTTTATGAAATGTTATTTGGGTAAAATCCTTCAAGATGATATGTCAAGCTAGTGTTTTATACTCGCTACTGATCAATCGTCTCATAATTTAAATTATTAGGTCACCTGATCTTCCAAGTAGGGAAGGGAAGAGGAATGAGATGGGGCTTTCTTTCTATGACTCTTGAGAGGAAAGAACCTAGGTCAATTGCCAGTGCATGGATTGTCCACGGGGGATGCAGGTTTGTGTGTTTTCCACTGAAACCTAAGTGTGTGGCAGCGGACCTGGAGCTGACCTCTGAGCAGGGGCCAGGGGAAGCCCGATCTAGGCTGTTGCAGCTAGGGCTCTCATCTGCCAGGTGCAGAGAACTGCTGCTACTGTCGTCACCACCACTACCACATGCACATCACAATCCCCCAGTCCAGGCTTCTGAGTGGACCAAATGTGGTGAGACCACAACAAGTTGCCTTTTTAGTGACTGTGATGCCACGAACAACAAGAAGAGACTGGCGAAGGCACTGATGGTTCTACTCGAGGTAGGTGATTGCTGGCATGCAGGGATGGAGCATGGAGGGCGGCATGCCTTTCTCTCCCTGTACTACCCAGCCATGGACCTCGATCAATCAATGATGGCCACACTGAGCCACAGCTGTGACACCTAAGGCAGTTAAAAGGCACCCATTTTGATTCACAAGGAGGCACGCACAGAGCATGTAGACAGAGACATGCAGAGAAGCAGAGGGAAACACCTGGAGCAGCAGAAGACAGCAGCACTTGGAAGCAGCACTTAGAAACAGAAAGAAGCAGCACTGGCAGAATGGGCTTCTTTAACCATAGACTGGTATTGGACCCTTGGTGGATTGGAGTGAGTGAGTGTGTGTGTGTATGTCTCACTCCTTTGCACGCTGGTAAAATTAAGTAAAAAACTTTCCACTGTAACCTTGGTGATCAGAGGTTTGGTTTGACTTCTACTATGTGTCACCCAGGCTCCCCTGGTCCAGGAAGGTCCTGGTTGGTACAGACCAGGAACTCACAACACCAGGGAATGTGGGTTCTGCTACAAGACCTCTTCTCTGGAATTGACCCCAATAATAGAGGCAGGGAGGACCACAAGCTGGGCTGCCATAGCCAAGGCTCTCCCAGCCAGGCACAGAGAACTGCTGCCTCTGCCACCAGCACAAAACACATATGGGGAATGGGCCCCAGGATGGTGTCATATTGTGTCAGATAACTGGGAGGGGAATATGGCACCATGTAATAATAATAACTGTGGTATTCGTAGTTCAATCCCTTCTACTAAGGACTGGTAGATTTGATAGGACATCCAGCAGATAAAGTTTTCAAGCAAATAGCTTTTTTAAAAATCACAACCCTGTCACAAACCCCAAGAGTTTTGAAAAAAGGAAGGGCCTCCTGATGGCAGTTGAGATAGTAAAAGTAGAGAAGCAGTGTGGATGAGTGAATAAAGCGTGGCTCTGGGAGTTAGAGGACCTGGATTCTAATCCCAGCTCAGCACTTGTCTGCTATGTGACCTTGGGTAAATCACATCACTTTTAATAATAATAATAATGATGGCATTTGTTAAGCACTTACTATGTGCCTAGTACTTCTTAGTCTCAGTTACCTCATCTGAAAATGGGGATTAAAACTTAGGTCTAAGTTTTAGACTTAGACCTAAAACTTCTGTGTCCAATCTATCTTGTACCTGTGGCAGTGCTTAGTACAGTCCCTGGCCTATAGTGAGTACAGAGAAGCAGCATGGCTCAGTGGAAAGAGCACAGGCTGGGGAGCCAGAGGTCCTGGGTCTAATCCCGGCTCTGCCACTTGTCAGCTGTGTGACCTTGGACAAGTCACTTAACTTCTCTGGGCCTCAGTTCCCTCATCTGTAAAATGGGGATGAAGACTGTAAACCCCACGTGGAATAACCTGATTACCTTGTATCTACCCCAGCGCTTAGAACAGTGCTTGGCACATAGTAAGCACTTAACAAATACCAACATTATTATTATTACTCAACAAATGCCATTTAAAAAAATTAACAGAAACAAACAAAGCTCATTTTTTGTAAGTATCAACCACCAGCAGCCATTATCCTATAATTTGGAGTGCTTCGCAACAGTCATCTGGGTAAAGGCTCCCCCTTCGGCTGACCCAAATGAGGAATTTGAAGGATTCCAGCACCCATGTTCATAAACTCCTTGTGGTTTCATTGGTCCCGGACAGACGGTCCTGCGAAATTTCTACATATGTATAGGTAATGATAATTGTAAATAGAAAAGAATTTCAGATGACCCAATGACCCAAGACTGAAGAGAAAAACAATAGTGATTTACTCCAGCTTAAGAATACCCTATGGTATACCTCATCTTGTAATCATTGCCCAAATTTGATTGTGGGAAGTAATGCTGAAGCAGAAAGAAAAACATTGGACAACATCAGTTGAGTAATTACACAGTAATGACCTATTTTTGACTGGTTAATATGCTTAACATAATCTTATAATTGCCAACATTATTTCTTGGTTACTCAATAGGGGAACTATGTTTTAAATAAACACAATATCTAAGAACTGGTACCTTAATCCGACAGCAATCTGAAGACAACACCACCATCCTCTCTCCCTCAAAAGCCCCTGACCTTGGCATTATCCTCGAGTCATCTCTCTCATTTAACTTACATATTCTGTCTGTCATCAAATCCTGTTGCTTCTACATTTGCAGCATCTCTAGAATCTTCCTCTTCTTCTCCATTCAAACTGATTCCACACTGATGGAAACACTAATCGTACATACCCTGTCTCAATTACTGCATCAGCCTCTTTGCTGATGACCCAGCATCCTGTCTTTCCCACTCTATTTCATATTTCCCTCCTCCCCCTGGATCATTTTTCTAAAAATCATTCAGGCCATGTCAACCCACTCTACTAAGAACCTCCAGTGGTTGCCAATCAGTCTCTGCATCTAGCAGATGCTCCTTACCATTGTCTTTATAGAACACAATTAGCTGTCCCTCTCCTACCTAACCTCGCTGATTTCCTACTACAATCCAGCCCAAACATTTGACTCCTCTAATACCACTGTACTAAATGATCCCTGATCTTGTTTGTGTCACCACTAACCCCTTGCTCATATCCTCCCTCTGACCTGGAACTTCCTTCCCATCCATATCTGACAGACCAACTCTCTACCCACTTTCAAATCCTTACTAAAATCACACCTCATTTTCCTTATTCACCTATGAGATTTGATTTTCATCACTACCCCCAGTCCTACAGCATATTAAGAGAAGCAGTGTGGCACAGTGGAAAGAGCACGGGCTTTGGAGTCAGAGGTTATGGGTTCAAATCCCAGCTCTGCCAATTGTCAGCTATGTGACTTGGGGCAAATTACTTAACTTCTCTGTGCCTCAGTTACCTCATCTGTAAAATGGGGATTAAGACTGTGAGCCCATGGGACAACCTGATCACCTTGTAACCTCCCCAGTGCTTAGAACAGTGCTTTGCACATAGTAAGTGCTTAATAAATGCCATCATCATTATTACTATTATATGCAGTTTCCATATCTGTTTTCTTCAAGCAGTGTTTGGTGCATAGAAAATTTATAACCACCTTCACCTCTCTGTGGTGATGATGAGGCCTAAAAAATATATCTCTAATGCTTCACTGCTGATTTTTTCCCAGAACGAAGACTGTGTCCCACCTGATTAACTTGTATCTACCCCAGCACTTAGAATAGTACTTGGCACATTAGTAAGTACTTAATATAATAAACATTTGAACAATTCCCCCTACAAGATTTTTAAATAGCATATTTGGCCTTGCATCAAATTATACTTAATTAGTATTTTTTCCTGATTATTGCTGGTGAAGTTCATTTTCAGTTGAATCAAGGTTGGACAAAGCAGACCCTTTGTAACACTCCCTAATAACTTAAATGAATATGTCTCATGGGTGGGCTAGACCACAAAATTAGTGCAGTATATTAAAAACCACTAATAACCCAACCTAAAAGGAAAGCATGCCAGAATGAATCATAATATTCTTTAAATAATCCCTACATTTATAGGCTACAAAAAGGTCTCTATCTATAGAGCTGCATATCGGTCTCTATAGGTGGAAGAAATAAGCTTACGCTGCTATTTTTACTATGCAATATTTAAACTTTAGAGAATTCTGATATCCTAAGAGTATGCAGTGTCTAACGATGTAGCTTCGCATGATTTGTACTTCCCAAGCGCTTAGTACAGTGTCCTGCACACAGTAAGCGCTCAATAAATACGATTGAGTGAATGAATGAAAGAAGTAAGTGCTCAATAAGTATGATTGAATGAATGAATGAATTTACTCATGTTTTTATTATAATACCTTACAGCATTTTACAAACATATCATAATATTAAGAACAATAAAATTCTACCAGCAGCATTATTCACTGTGGGCAGGGAATGGGCCTACTAAACCCTTGTTGCTTTTTAAATGGTATTTGTTCAGTACTTACTACACGCCAGGCACTGTTCTAAGCACTGTGATAGATACAAGATAGGTTGGACACAGTCCCTGTCTCACATAGGGCTCACCCTCTTAATCCCCATTTTACAGATGAGGTAACTGAGGCCCAAGGAAGTGAAGTGACTTGTCTAAGATCACACAGCAGACATGTGGCAGAGCCAGGATTAAAATGCATGACCTTCTGATGCCCAGGCCCATGTTCTATCCACTAAGCCACACTGCTTCTCTTATACTCTCCAAGCACTTAATACAGTGCTTTCCACACAGTAAGCACTCAGTAAATATGACTGATTGTTAACTGATTCGACATTAGCTGGGATACAGATTTTTCCTATTTTCTGAATTTTGGAAAATATTCATCTTCCATACTCAGAGTGAAATGCTAACAAATCTCCTGAAACAATATATAACAAAGAAAAATTAAATCAGTTAGCATAGTAAAATAATGAAATTGTCAATTGCCTAGGGCTCTGAAAGGCTTCAGGAAACTATCTCCAGGGGTGTGGGTCTACAGCCTGACAAACCAGAAATGTAGAAATTTTGCAATAGTGCTATAAACAAAAAGTACATTTATTTTATTATAGCAACCAATTACTAGTTATCATGCTTACTTTCTCTGGACCAAGGCAAGCCCCGGTACTATCATAAAGCAGGGTTTACGTAGCATCCCCCAAGATCAAAATAGATCTCTTTCTCAAATTCCTTCAGGCTTTCTCCATTCCTACATTTGTCCTTGGGGGCTTCAATATCCATGTGGATGTTCCCAACAACCCTGTTTGTTCTTACTCTTCAACTCCACTGATTTCTTGCTCCACCCTAAATCACTCACACCAACTCGGACACACACTCGATTTCATCTTCTCCAGTCATTCTAGAACCTCTAAGCAGCGTGGCTTAGTGGAAAGAGCACGGGCTTTGGAGTCAGAGGTCAGGTGTTCAAATCCCAGCTCCGCCAATTGTCAGCTGTGTGACTTTGGGCAAGTCACTTAACTTCTCTGTGCCTCAGTTACCCCATCTGTAAAATGGGGATTAAGACTGTGAGCCCCCCGTGGGACAACCTGATCACCTTGTAACCTCCCCAGCACTTAGAACAGTGCTTTGCACATAGTAAGCGCTTAATAAATGCCATCATCATTCACCTGACTTTTTTTAAATCGCTTACTGTGTGCAGAGCACTGTACTAAGTGCTTGGAGAGTGCAATAAAACAGAGAGAGTGCATGTAAAGTGAAAGGAGAACAGTGTCTTGGGAATTCCAAGGAGATGATAGACTGAAAAGCCAGTTAACAGCAGAGAACAGCAAGAACAGTCAGAGAGGTAGCTGAAGAACCTGGATAGTACTGTGTCAGCGAAACCTAGTCCTGACAGGTTTTCAAGAGGGAGCCGTTGGTGATATCAAAAACAGCGGGGGGGTTCAAGGACGATCAGAAAGAAGAATAGCTCTTCGGATTTGGCCCTAAGGCAGTCATTAGTGACTTCTGGGAGGACAATGGTGAGGTTAGAGATGAGCCATTATTTGGATATGATTGAATCAAGGACATGTTCACAAGAATAATTTTGGTATCAAGTACTTATTTGATGCCAAGAACTGTACTAGTAAGCACTAGGAGAGGTAATCAGGTTGGTCTGTATTAAGCACTAAGGGAGGTAATTAGGTCGTCACTGTTCTGTCGCATTAGAGGATTGGAACCAAAGGGAGAGAAAGGACAGGTATTTAATCCCCATTTTACAAATCAGGAAACTGAGATACAGCAGTTATGTACCTCTGACCTCACTATGACCCCTCAATCCCCATCCTCCAGTCAGCCCATCCCACTCACAGTACCACCTCCCCACCCTTTGCGACATCCCCCTCCCTCATCCCCTCCCTAATCCCCTCCCTATTATCCAGTCCCAGAACCATCCTTCATCCCCCTCCACCGGTGTTGGCCCCCAACAGCTCACTTCCATCTAACCCCTCAGGCTGTTCCCTCCCCCAGAACCTCCCACAGCCTTAGCCAAGGCAGCCTGTGGAACTCCCATTACATTAAGGGAAACATTCCTTTCATCCTTGACCTGCTGCTGATCCAGTCACTGCTCCTCCTCACCATCACTGAAACTAGCTCTCCCCAAATGACCATTTCCCAGTCTCCCCTGCCGCTCTCTCTAAAGGGACCCTCAACTTCACCCACTTCCAGAGATTCAATGGGAAAGGGGGAGGGATCAGTTTCCTTCTTGCTCCCCAATGTTGCTTTCAGTTCCCCAATGCTGCTTTTGCACCATTCCACCTCCCCCCTCCCTCTCTTTCTCTTCCTTCGAAGGCCATATCAATCACCTCTACCACTCACTCTAGATTCTAGTGGCAGTCATCTTCAAAAGGGCCCATCTTCAAAAATCATTTTGATCCCTCTCTCACATTCCTTCTCTCTTTCTCCAAAACCGTTCAGTACATGTTTTTCTACTCCTCAAGAACTTCCAGTGGTTGCCCATCCACTTCTGCATCAAATAGAAACTTCTTATCATTGGCCTCAAAGCACTCAATCACCTTGTGCCCTCCTTCCTCACCTCACTGCTCTCCTACTGCAACCCAGCCCACACACATTACTTCTCTATTGCTAACTTACTCATTGTATCTCGATCTCATCTACCTCATCTTCAACTTCTCACCCAAATCCTGTTACCCATAGCCTCTCCCTCTTCATATCTAAAAATATCTCCCCACCTTCAAAGGCTACATCTTAGAGGCACATCTTCTTCAAGAGGCCTTCCCTGACTAATGACCTTCTGATTTCCAGGCCCATCACCTATCCACTAAGACATACTCTGTGCCAAGCACTGTTCTAAGCACTGGTGTAGATGCAAGTAGTCATGTTGGACACCGTCACTGTCCCACATAGGATTCACACTCTTGATCCCCATTTTACAGATGAGATAACTGAGGCCCAGAGAAGTGAAGTCACTTGCCCAAAGTCACACAGCAGATGCGTGGTGGAGCTGGGATTAGAACCATGACCTTCTGACCCCTAGGCCTTCATTTCATCTTCTCCCTCTCCCTTTTGCATCACCCAGATTTACTCTATTCACCTGCCCCTCAGCCCCACAGAACTTATGCACATACCTGTGATTCATTTATTTATATTACTGTCTGTCTCTCCCTCTAAACTGTGACCTCATTGTGGAAGGGAATGTGTCTACCAACTCTGTTGTACTATACTCTCCCAAGCACTTAGTATGGTGCTCTGCACACAATACATGCTCAATTACTCCATCTACTTCATCCTAATCTTCCTCTACCTCTCAGCTGTCTTTGACATTGTGGACCACCCCCTTTTCTGGAAACGTCATCCAACCTTGGCTTCACTGACTCTGTCCTCTCCTGGTTCCTCTTATCTCTCTGGCCATTCACTCTCAGTCTCCTTCATGGGCCCTTCCTCTTCCTTCCTCTGACCTTCCTCTGTCTCCCACCCCCTCCTCAAAAATCTCCCGTGGTTGCCTGTCCACCTCCATATCAAACAAAAACTCCTCACCATTGGTTTTAAAGCACTCCATCACCTTACTCCCTCCTACCTCACCTAGCTTCTCTCCTTCTACAACCCAGCACACTTACTTCACTCCTCTGGTGCTAACCTTCTCACATGCCTCGATCTCACCTGTCTCGCCACTGACCACTGGTCGATGTACTACCTCTGGCCTGGAACACCCTCCCGCCTCAAATCTTCCAAACACTTATTCTCCCCCACTTCAAAGCCTTACTGAAAATGTATCTACTCCAGGGGCCTTTCAAGACTAAGCCCCACTTTCCTCATCTCCCACTCCCTTTGCATCATCCTGACTTGCTCCCTTTGCTCTTCCCCCCTTTCCCAGCCCCACAGCACATACATATCTGTAATTTTAGTTATTTGTATTGATGTCTGTCTCACCCCTCTAGACTGTGAGCTCATTGTGGACAGAGATTGTTACTCTTCATTCTTGTATTGTACTTTCCCAAGAGCTTAGTTCAGTGCTCTGCACACAGTCAGCACTTAAATATGATTGAATGAATGAAAATGAATTAATAAGATTAATTGATTGATTGATGTGACTTTCCTCAGGTCTCACAACAGAAAAGTGGCCAATCTGGCATTAGAACCCAGGCCCCTTGTCTCCCAGACCCAAGCATTTTCTAATATGGTGCACCTGTTTCTCTGTAAATCAGCAATATCACAACGTATGTGCATCTGAGTCTAACATCACTTTCAAATTAACATTTCCATATTCAGTCAATCTGCCCAAATATTCAGATGCTTTTTAGATCCTTCCTTAGTGATATAATAAATTACAAGAATGATTTGGGTCATATATTGCTGGCACGTTTGAGGGTGGCTGGAATCAATTGTGTAAATGGGTTTACAAGCACAAATACATAGATAAAGAGATTGATTTAGATATAAGTATAGATAGATAGATGATAGATGATATAAAATTAATTCTCCTGACTGAGATTTAGCAGTGTGGCTAATAAGACTTGTCAGTGTTTGAATGGCTACATAAAGATTATTCCTAATTACTACTGCTAATGTTTATTAACTGTTTAAAACATATAAAGCACTATACTAAGTCCAGGAATAATAATTATGATCATTATGCATGTATAATTTCCAGGTTCTATACTAGCTCTAATTCCCAAACTCCATCCACTACACCATCCACTCTGAATGAGTAGGTTTTAAGCAAAAACTCTTAACTTGCCAATTTAGCCACGTTACTCTCCCTGTACCTTTTCTTTCAGTTCTTAGTTCCCCTAACACTCCTCTCCATCTTAGAAGCAAAAGCCTACATCTTCAGCATTGGTCTCTCCACTAAAGTAAATCCCCTTGCTACTCGTCCTTCCATAGCTCTTTCACTACCACCCCTAAGCCATGCATCTTCTGTTCTTGTCCTGAACTGCAATTCAGCTGTGTTAATGGAAATCCCAAGAAGTCATTCAGTCATACCTATTGAGCACTTAATGTGTGCAGAGCACTTGACTAATCTGTGCCACTTTAAATTTAGCTTCACCTACTGGAATTCTGCCATTTCATCTGCTCAACAACACTACTGTACTCCACACACGCATAACCTGGTCTTCAAAAGGTTCTAGAAATTCCTATGTCCCTCTTTTACTTGGTAATTTCAATGGGGAAGCAGCATGGTGTAGTGGATAGAGAACAGGCCTCGGAGTCAGAAGGTCATGGGATTTAATCCAGCCTCTGCCACTTGTCTGCTGTGTTTGGGTAAGTCATTTCACTTCTCTATGTCTGTTACCTCATCTGTAAAATGGAGATTAAGACTGGAGCCCCATGCAGGACAGGGACTGTGTCCAACCTGATTTGCTGGTATCCATTCCAGCACTTAGTACAATGCTTGGCACACAATAAGCACTTAATAAATACCACAATTGCTATTACTAAGTCAAGTAAGAGTCTGCCATCCTAAAACATGGATTGGACCAGACAGAGCCAGGCCCGTCAGTTTCAAATTAACCTCTACAGGTCTCTAAAGTAATTGTCCAAGGAAAGCTTCAAGTGGCTAAAGTGTTTTCTTTGAGATTTTATTGGATTAATATATAGCATGCTTTGAGATCCATAGCTGCCACTTTCTGACAAAAAGAAATACATTTCAGTTAGGAAATGACAGGATATAATGAAATATAAGTTATAGGGTAAATTTGAGCTTTAGGAGGAAAGTAGCATTTTACTGTACTCTGAGTAGAGTACAGTACTGTACAGTACTCTGAGTTTAATGGTAAAATTTGGCAGTTTCTTTACATATGCTAATAATGATTTTTAAAGAGTTTCTTTAACCAGGATAACTGTTTCATTAAACTATATTCTACATTTCAGTTAGTGTCCAGCTCCGTTGATTTGGGATGAAGTGCATATTACAATCTTCTTGGTAAGCGTTATTAGGTCCTTCAGCACCGAATCTTCCATCCAAAGTTTTGGGATCATATACATATTGATAAAAAAAAAACGATGAATGTCACTTATCCAGATCAGGTCAGAACCCTGTAGAGGCAGCATGTTGAGCATACAGGCTGAACCTTTGAAATTATTATATACTGTAGGATCACTTAAGCAGCTTCACAGAGAGAAATTTCATATGCTCATCACACTAGTCTGAGCTGCATTTAGGACAAGGCAGGGCAAGTAATAAAAATGTCTGTTGAATGTCATGAATCTTGCTAAATTAATTAGTGGCTAAGATGTCACAAGATTGTCTGTGCCCTTGTCCCCACTTTCACTCCTCCATGGGCCTCAGGGTTATCTAGAAGCAGCCCTTTTTCAGCATTCCCCCTCTCTATAGGAGGCCTTTAAATGGAAGAGTACTCTGATTGTGACAGTGCAGTTTCAGATAGTGAGCCATTATCAAGGACATCAAACTACTCAGCTGCAGAGAACAAGAGAGTCTGAAGTTTCACTCAATCCAAAATCCTCAACTGATTTTCTGATCCATGCCCATTAAAAAAATCTGTATCAAAAAAATACCACTCAGAAACAGTAGGTCAAGAATGGGGATCCTGATTCTGATCTCTATCTTACCTTTCTTTCCCTTGGCTGTCTTTTTGATGGGCAGCATTTTAATTGCCCCTTCTCTGCCAAACATGAAAATCTGTTTTTAATGTTTACCTTCTGTTTTTGTGCCCTCACAGATTCCATTCTTATTTCATTTAGAAAACACAAATCTCTACAAGTATATGTAGAGGTACATAGTTAAGGTGGCAGCCAGATATTCTCCATTGTGACTAATGGCTGGTGGCATCGATATTCATTTAATTGTATTTTTTGAGTGCTTACTGTGTGCACAGCAGTGTACTAAGCACTTAACAAGTGGCAGAGCTGGAATTAGAACCCACGACCTCAACTTCCAAGCCTGTGCTCTTTGTATTAAGCCACACTACAAGAAAGAGACATGCAAGATATGAGTTTAATCTGATGCGTGAGGGATTTAGGTTTTATATGAGAGAATTTCTTCACAGCAAGAACTGTAAAACTGGAATACATTAATAATAATGGCATTTAAGCTCTTACTATGTGCAAAGCACTGTTCTAAGCACTGGGGAGGTTACAGTGTGATCAGATCAACCCCCGGGGGGCTCACAGTCTTCATCCCCATTTTACAGATGAAGTCACTGAGGCACAGAGAAGTTAAGTGACTTGCTTAAGTGACATCATACAGCTGACAAGTGGTGGACCGGGATTTGAACCCATGACCTCTGATTTCACTGCCCATGCTCATTCCACTGAGCCACGCTGCTTCTCTACTTTTGAGGGTTATAAAACATTCTTCTGTGTGTGTTTTATAACAGAAGAGGTCCTCATTTCTCTGTGATATCTCAGGCACAGATTTACTTGATCAAAATGATCACAGAAGTCCCTTCTGTGATTTATGTATAGACACAATTGGAATTAACAGATTGAGTAAAAGCACTCCTGCTAGGAAAATTCATATTCAATTACATATTTTATTTTCTTCCCTAACTGCTGAATAGTGATGTACTCTGAAACAGAGGCTGCTGTTCGAGCAATAGGTGACTGGAAAATAGGATGTGAAGAGTTAGATTAGATTTGTAAAGCTTTTGGTGATTCTTAATATCAGAATGAAAGATGCTATAAGACTACCCGGATATTGTCCCGTAGCTGTGATGTTACCAGATAACTGGATTTCATGTCTTTGTGGTTGTTTATCATGAAAAATGACAATTTGAGAATGAAACTGTAGTCACTTGTCTCATCATGGTAATCTGAAAATTCCACAGGTGAAAAGGGATTATCTGGAGAAATAAACTGGGAAATGAAGCAATTCTTTCAAAAATATATTCATAATGAAAATTGGCATCTCTGCATTTATTGTTGGAGAAAGAGATGCTCCTTAAAGGAATTGTTTATTTTGTAAATTTTTTCTCTCTAAAAGTAGAATTCCGAATAATCCAAAATCTGGTTATGAACCTCGTCTGGTTTAATGAATTTTCTCCCAGAACCCAAATCCTGGATATCCAGCCAAATTTCTGTCTGGAAACTGGCCTACAATATGTTTATGGTTTGCTAATTGCTTA
Source organism: Tachyglossus aculeatus (assembly GCF_015852505.1). Classification (NCBI taxonomy): domain Eukaryota; kingdom Metazoa; phylum Chordata; class Mammalia; order Monotremata; family Tachyglossidae; genus Tachyglossus; species Tachyglossus aculeatus. The sequence goes on from NC_052067.1 coordinate 114,036,359, forward strand.
TCTAGGACTCCAACCACAAATGAAAGGGTTATGAGCTACCTTTCCTTCCCCGTCTTCTGATTAGTTCCCTCAAGGCCATATCTGATTAAAAACCCTATGCAATCCCCTCTGAACATGGGAGGATGAAAAGATAGGCACTCCATACCCAATGTATCTTATCACTGATGACACCAGCACTCTATTTCCCATATCTCCTGACTGTAAGCTCTCCTCTACACTGTAAATTCATTATGGGCAGGGAATATGTCTCTTTATTGCCATATTGTACTCTCAATACAGTCTTCTGCACTCATTAAGTGCTCAATAAATATGACTGACTGGGAAAAGATAACAGACACTGAGGAAGTGGGGTGGGGTTGTTGGGGTTTGCTCTTGGGAAAGCAATCTGGATGAGCTCATTGGTGTTTGAGGTGGAAGAGAGAGAGTTGTTTTTACCTCCTTCAAGCATGGTGGTGCTTCAATACCTTTTGAAGACAATCAAGTGCAAACAAGTGTGAGAGAAGGTAGAAAATAATATTTTCTCCTGCAGTTTTCTCCCATTTCTCAGCAAATGCCCACCAAAAACTTGTGGCTTTTTTCCTTGTTGGGAGTAAGGTTGGGAAGGAGATGGGAGTGGTGAGTCATCATGAACCAGACTTCCTGCTCCAGGAAAACTAGGGATAAATAGGTGAACTCTTTTCCCACAAAAGCTGGGTATGACTGAGTGGTCTCTTAGAATAATAATAATAATGACATTTATTAAGCACTTACTATGTGCAAAGCACTGTTCTAAGCACTGGGGAAGTTACAAGGTGATCAGGTTGTCCCATGGGGGGCTCACAGTTTTAATCCCCATTTTACAGATGAGGTACTGAGGTGCAGAGAAGTTAAGGGACTTGCCCAAAATCACACAGCTGACAATTGGCAGAGCCGGGTTTGAACCTATGACCTCTGACTCCAAAGCCTGTGCTCTTTCCACTGAACCACGCTGCTTCTCCAGTTGCTTCTCCAGCAGCGTGGATGGAAGAAGGAGTTCCATCCTGCCTTCTCCTCCGACCACACTCTCTTTGCTAGAAATGCCAAAATAAAAAAATAACGGCTTTGTATACCTGCCTCTAAAACCATGAATCTTGAGGAATTCACCAAACTGTTGGATTAACTTCTGGAAAGTTCATGAACCTAGCTAGTGTAGGTTCCTGCTACAAAAGTTTCCCACAGTGATAACCATAAACATGCAGCCACTGTTGATTTTTCCTCTGATCATATCAAGCATGAGAAGAAAAAATAACAGGGAAAATGAACACTCTGCCTTGAACAAACAGAAAAATAAAAGAACCAGTAAAAAAAAAACCCAGAAACAAAAAAAGCAGAAACAGTATTTCAGATATCATCCATTTAAGAAATGAAATAATTCAGACTTCTGGGAAGAAATGTCACAGGATGCTAAAAATCTCAATGAAAATAATATAATTAGGGAGAAAGAGAAGCGTAAAATTTTAACACAAATCTTCACCATTCCATACAAATGAAATAAACCTATTCAGTAGCCAGGAGCAATCGCCACTCTAGATATCCAGAATTACAAATTCAGTAAATGCATAATGGTTGACAATATTTTGATTTAAAATCCCGTACAAATCCCAGCTCTTAATGTAGCCAATTCAAGATTTTCTCTAGCTGATGTATAAGAACGGGGAAAGAAATGAGTCTAACAAGAACACTCATTTTTCCATCCTTATCTAACTTCTTTTTAAAGAAGCTAAAGAAGACTTAAAGCATTTGCTTTTAATCTTAGAGTTGAAGCACCAACACAAAAACAGTAGATACCCTACTGGGTAAGAGTCACAGTCCCCAATATAGTATTAGGACTCCATAGCGAAAAGAAAGGAATATTGAAGAACCGTGTGATTGCTGTTTGCCTTACATAAGTGCTAAATACAGTGCTCTGCACACAACTAGCTTTCAATAAATACCATTAATTGGTAAATTCTTCCTAGTAATAACAATAACAATTATAGTATTTGTTAAGCACTTACTATGTGCCAAGCATTGTTCTAAGTGCTGGGGGAAAATCAAGGTAATCAGGTTGTCCCACATGGGGCTCACAGTCTTAATCCCCATTTTACAGATGAGATAACTGAGGCACAGAGAAGTTAAGTGGTTTGCCCAAGGTCACCCAGCGGACAAGTAGGGGAGCTGGGATTAGAACCCACGTCCTGTGACTCTCAAATCTGTGCTTTTTCCACTAAGCCACAATGCTCCTCTTGAATCAATCGTCATGTTAAATAATGTTTTAGACACCAGTGATCTATCACTGAAGAGAAATTGGAGTGCTTTGTTGTACATGTGAACCAAAATTAGCCATTTTATATTTAGTTCTACTAACAGAAGGTATGTAATTAGGAACTTATTTCAGGATCCAACGGAAATTTCTGGAGTAGGCCCTAGTGACCAAGACTGAACCCAAGCTACCAAACAGGACAATATCAAAGTCATAACTGAGACTACTAAAGACAAAGTTTGCAGAGGGATGTTTGCAGCGACTAGAGCTTGCAGCCAATGAGATTTAAGACTGTGAATCTATCAGTTATATTTATTGAGTGCTGTGTTCAGTGCACTGGATTCAGCATTTGGGACAGTACACTGCAGACAGAGTTGGTAGACATGTTTCAATCAATCGTATTTATTGAGCGCTAACTGTGTGCAGAGCACTGTACTAAGCGCTTGGGAAGTACAAGTTGGCAACATATAGAGACGGTCCCTACCCAACAGTGGGCTCACAGTCTAGAAGGGGGAGACAGAGAACAAAACAAAACAAAACATATTAACAAAATAAAATAGCATAGATATGTACAAGTAAAATAGAGTAATAAATATACATACAAACATAATAAATACGTACAAACATATACATATATATAGGGGCTGTGGGGAAGGGAAGGAGGTAAGGCGGGGTGGGGGGAGGATGGAGAGGGGGAGGAGGGGGAGAGGAAGGAGGGGGCTCAATCTGGGAAGGCCTTCCTGTGGGTTTCCTGCCCACAAAGATCTTACAGTCTATAAAGGGAGAGAGACATTACAATAAATTACAGATATTCACATAACAGCACGGGGCTGTGGGTGGGATGAATAAGGATACAAATCCAAGTGCAAGGGCAATGCAGAAGGGAGAGAGAGTAGGGAAAATGAGGGATTAGTCAAGAAGGCTTCTTGGAGGAGTTGTGATTTTAATAAGACTTTGAATGTGGTGAAAGTGATCATCTGTCAAATATGAAGGGGAAGGCAGTTCAAGGCCGGAGGCAGGATTTGGGCAAAGGGTCAGCAGGGGCTGAGGAATAGTGAATATGTTGGAATTAGAGCCAAACTGAGGATCTAATTAACAAGCCATGTGCTGCCTAAGAGCTTTGCTTTGGGAAAAGCTGGGAAATATGGTTCAGTCTAAAACATCCCTCAAATTAGGATAATTAGGATAATTAACCCACTCTATGTTCCTTTCTACCCCAGGTCAAAATTAGTCAAAGTGAAGTATTTAGATTACTTCTGATTGGTTTCAGAGTAGCGGACAATCCACGATTCACAGCCAACAGCCAGCTTCAACAATCTCACTTCCCCTTACTCTGTTCCCAGGAGAGCTCGTCTCTGCCCTCAGGGGCTGGAACTTCCCTCCTATTGGCAGAGAAGCCAATTTCCTCCCAGAATTTTCCAAACAACCCTAGGGGAGGGACATGGGAGTTGTCCCTGTGACCTTGCTAACAGACTATATCTTCAAAAAACTCAAATTCCCCTTCTAATTAAACTTCTGGAACCTGTCATCAACAAACAGATTTAATATATCTAATTGTTCTCTCATACATGTTCAAATTTACCTGTTATGGACTGCTCAACAATGAGTTTATCCACAGACTACTGGAACCCATTGATATTTCCTGCCTGCATAATGTCTTATGGCGAAAAACTTTTATTTTTTCCTTTTTCAAAAAAAAAAAACCCTTGCAGAATCAATTGCTACTCCCTAGTACACATAAAGAACAGAGGTGCTAATTGCCTAAAGCATGTTGGATTGGATTACAGACATGCCTAGGTGTACCTATTTGACTATCCACCATCCCATTGAAGAGGTTGATTTATAACCTGCTAATGCATTGCATCCTCTGTTTTGTTCAAAATGGGGCTACTCTTTCATGGTAAAATGATGCTCTCTAAAGATTGGGTCGTAATAATAATAATAATGGCATTTGTTAAGCACTTACTATGTCCAAAGCACTGTTCTAAGCACTTGGGGGGATACAAGGTGATCAGGTTGTCCCACGTGGGGCTCACAGTCTTAATCCCCATGAGGTAAGTGAGGCACAGAGAAGTTAAATGACTTGCCACACAGCTGAAAAGCGGCGGAGTCAGGATTAGAACCCATGACCTCTGATTCCCAAGCCCGTGCTCTTTCCACTCAGCCACACTGCTTCTCTAAGTGAAAATATGTCCTATGGCTGATTGATTTTTGAGCTCTTGGAATATGTTCTTGTGCTGGTTTTTATGGCAGTCATAAGGATAAATTAAATATATGAGATTAGTTCAACTCAGAAAACAGATGACTGATGTTACTTGAAACACAATAATATTATTTTTTTACTCTACAGAGAATTAAGCGTAGGTCTAGCAAAGTTCTCATCTAGGTATTAAAATTATTCTATTTTTTGAGTTTGAGATAATCCCAATCAGACCCCTCATTAAATTTACACTGAAGGGAGGTGTTTATGGGTTAATTAGGAAAAGCTTCACTAAATAATGCTTATTTACAATCACAGAAGGAGGAAACAAGGAGGAATTCTGAATTCTTCAAAAAACAAAACATTATCATCTGAAACATTAGGCTTAGATGGTATTAATAAAATCCTTAGTCATTGTAAGGAATAGCAGGCAAGTAGGTTCTTGGCTGTGTCTTCTTAGCAAAGCTATTTCAATCAAGGCCAGCAGCGAGTCTTCAGGGAGGAACTTGTATGGGAGAAAAAACTCGAAGATTAAAATTCCTATGTTTGGCATGATATTGAAAGTCTAGCAGATCAATGTAGTATAATTATTATCTGTACACTTCTACATGGGTGGTCTCAGCTCCGCAACATTGCCAAGATCTGCCCTTTCCTCTCCATCCAAACCGCTACCCTGCTCGTTCAAGCTCTCATCCTATCGCGTCTGGACTACTGTATCAGCCTCCTCTCTCATGTCCCATCCTCTTGTCTCTCCCCACTTCAATCCATACTTCATGCCGCCGCCCGGATTGTCTTTGTCCAGAAACGCTCTGGGCACGTTACTCCCCTCCTCAAAAATCTCCAGTGGCTACCAATCAACCTACGCATCAGGCAGAAACTCCTCACCCTCGGCTTCAATCAATCAATCATATTTATTGAGCGCTTACTGTGTGCAGAGCACTGTACTAAGCGCTTGGGAAGTACAAGTTGGCTACATATAGAGACAGTCCCTACCCAACAGTGGGCTAAGGCTGTCCATCACCTTGCCCCCTCCTACCTCACCTCCCTTTTCTCCTTCTACAGCACAGCCCACTAATCTCCTCACCGTGCCTCATTCTCACCTGTCCCGCCATTGACCCCCGGCCCACGTCATCCCCCTGGCCTGGAATGCCCTCCCTCTGCCCATCCACCAAGCTAGCTCTCTTCCTCCCTTCAAAGCCCTACTGAGAGCTCACCTCCTCCAGGAGGCCTTCCCAGACTGAGCCTCCTCCTTCCTCTCCCCCTCCTCCCCCTATCCCCCCCGCCTTACCTCCTTCCCTTCCCCACAGCACCTGTATACATGTACATATGTTTGTACGGATTTATTACTCTATTTATTTATTTATTTTACTTGTACATATCTATTCTATTTATTTTATTTTGTTAATATCTTTTGTTTTGTTGTCTGTCTCCCCCTTCTAGACTGTAAGCCCACTGTTGGGTAGGGACCATCGCTATGTGTTGCCAACTTGTACTTCCCAAGCGCTTAGTACAGTGCTCTGCACACAGTAAGTGCTCAATAAATATGATTGACTGATTGATTGGTAGGCAAAAAAGGCAAAAAAAAATAGAACCACAAGGAAAACAAGCCCTTAGGAGGGAGCAGGTGGTGGGGTTCCTAAAGTCAATGTATTTAATGGGAAAATTCCCCAAAGATTTCACTGTTTATAAGGTAGTTTATCAAAGTGGGTATTCCCTTTCTCAAGTCTACTATGATTTTGTTTCTCTATTGCTAGACAAGATGGTCTTGGGATGGGAGAGGTGGTCCTTTTGGGGTTTTTGCAGAGATTCACTGCAAAGTGGGAGAAAATGTGCAGGAGAAAATAGTATTTTCTGCTTCCTTTCCACTTGTTGGCAGTTTATTATAAGACCTAAAGTGTGCCACGTTTGTAAAAGGAGAAAAACAGTGGGTGCTGAGTTCCCACCTTAGCCACTCTCCCACATTGAAATTCAGAGTGGATTGTGTCACTGTTGTGGATTATTCAACAGGCAGATTTGTCCCCCAGTCAACTCCTGCCTGGGGGAGGCAGTCAGAAAAGGGAGCAGAAGGGATAAATCGTAAAACTATGTTTTAAGTGGAAGAATCCAAACAAAGGTATCCAGAAAGCCTGTCATTTGTCTTGGGAATTGTATCAGTTATATTCTCAGTGGTGGCCTATTAGTAACGTTTTAGCCCAATCTTCCTGAAAGTTTTTATCCCAATATGCATGACATTTAAACACCCAGAAAATTTTAGCGTACCCTGAAAACTTGGAGATACTTCCTCTTCTGGATCACTTTATGAAGATGTTAAAGAAAGCCTGCACTTTCTCCTTCCCCAAAAGTGACCGATTATTTTTGCCCTTTCTTTTCTATCTTTAAAACAGTTTTCCAACCATGATTATTTTTCTCTGTCAGGGATTTATGACAGTAGGAAAGTGAAGGGGCACTTCAGATGAAATCTTTCGACCGCAGTGGTATAGTTTCTTTTAAAAAGGTTGAAAACCCTATGACAAATAAATTATCTACCTGATAAAATTCTGACTTTAGGGGAAGAACAGTCCTGTACTTTTACCTGAAAAATTCCAGTGTCGGCAACCTACGAACTAACATTTAAAACCACATTTGTATTATACCTCTAACAGAACGGTCTCAAGTAACAGCCCCAGTTCAAGGTTTTAGTCTCATTAATAAGGCCAAATAAAGGTAATATAAACTGAAGTTTAAACATTGGCAAGCAATCGTCCAATGTCTTGGAGCAATGGAAATCGAATCTAAATCATGTAATGAAGACAAATTATACTTTGAAGCTTAACTGTTCCAGATTGCTGTCTACACAGCCCACACTGACCAGATAATTATTAAATGGCCCTTTTTGGATGACCTGACCTTATTCATATCCTAAGAAAGAGTTCTTGAACTCCATTTTATTCAGTCAACGTCTAGGTTTTGAATCTGGGTTTTCAGGGTGTCTACTCTGGTGTCTACAGACACTTGTAATGCCCCAATTAGTATTTTTAATTGGTTCCATTTAAAAGAAGAAAACTAGTGTTAAGCAAAGTATTGTTTCCCATAGGAAAAATGTATAGAATATAATTGCATTCCTAAGTTTTAAAAAAATTAGCAAAACAATGGAATATTAAAATCACAGTGAATATAGTTACATGATCAAACAGCAAAGTAGCTACCAAAAATAAAAGATATTTTGAATCAGATAGCTTTTATGCATACACATGTACGTACTTAATTTCCAAAGTATCATTTTTCACATGTTGTTCGGTGTCTTGTGTTAACCAACAAGCATCTGTCCTTATGCTAAATAGACCTAATGCTAATAGACCTAATGATAATAGACCATTATCTAATGCTAAACTAAAATAATAATAATGATAGTTTTTAAGTACTTATTATGTACCTAGCACTGTACTAAGTGCTGAGGCAGATAAAAGATAATCAGATCAGCTATAGTCCCTCTTGTGTATCAGGTTCACTATCTAAAGGGAAAGAAGAAGACCATTGTTGGGTAGGGACTGTCTCTATATGTTGCCAACTTGTACTTCCCAAGCACTTAGTACAGTGCTCTGCACACAGTAAGCACTCAATAAATATGATTGAATGAATGAATTTAATCCCCTTCTATAGATTAGGAAATTGAGACCCAGAGAAGTTAAGTGATTTGACAAGGTAACACAGCAGGCAAGTGGTAGAGGCAGGTCTAAAACCCAGCTCCTCTAACTCCCAGTCCCATACTCTGATCATTAGATTGTACTGATTTAATCACTCTATTTGAATCAGTCAAAAAATCTTCAATATTTGGAGGAAGGAAAGGCCCTAAAACCAACTGAACTAGTAGTAGTAGTAGTTATATTATTTATTAAATGCTTCGAAGCCCTGTAGTAAGTGCTGGCAGAGACAAATGGGAATTAGACATTGTCCCTGTCCTTTGTTGGGGGGTGGGGGGTAACAATCCAAAAGACTTTAAAACTTTGTACTAGGAGAGTACAATGAATCTGGTAAACATGATCCTTGCTAAAAGTAGTTTATAATCTAGTGGTGGAGATGGACACCAAATAAATTACAAATAAGAGGGAAACTAGAGTACATAAATATGTACTCTCCAGTGGTTGCCTATCAACCTTCGAATCAAGCAAAAACTTCTCACTCTCGACTTCAAGGCTCTCCATCACCTCCCTCCTCTCCTTCTAAAGCCCAGCCCGCACACTCCGTTCCTCTCCCACTAACCTCCTCACTGTGCCTCATTCTTGCCTGTCCCACCGTCAACCCCTGACCCATGTCCTACCTCTGGCCTGGAATGCCCTCCCTCCACATATTGGCCAAACTAGCTCTCTTCCTCCCTTCAAAGCCCTTCTGAGAGCTCACCTCTTCCAGGAGCCCTTCCCAGACTGAGCTCCCCTTTTTCCTCTCCTCCTTCTCCTCCCCTCCCCTTCACGCCCCCTCCCTCTGCCCTACCCCCTTCCCCTTTCCCACAGTACTTGTATATATTTGTACATATTTATTACTCTATTTTATTATTATTTTTGTACATATTTATTATTCTATTTTATTAATGATGTGCATATAGCTATAATTCTATTTATTCTGATGGTATTGATGCCTGTCTACCTGTTTTATTTTGTTGTCTGTCTCCCCCTTCTAGACTGTGTGCCCATTTCTGGGTACGGACCATCTCTATATGTTGCCAATTTGTACTTCCCAAGTGCTTAGTACAGTGCTACAGTACTAAGCTACAGTAGTTGCTCAATAAATACGACTGAATGAATGAGTGAATATACCTTATGCAGTGAGGGGGAGGGTTGAATACTATAGTGCTTAGCTGACACAGACTGCTGAAGTGGCAGTTGGTGGAACATTGGATTTGGAGATGAAAGACTAGTCAGGGAAGACCTCCTGGAGGGGATTGGCTTTCACAAAGACTTTGAAGATTAGAAGATAAGTGACATACCAGATTTGAAGAAACCAGGAGGGATCCAGGTAGGAGGGAGGCATGAGAAAGAGGTCAGCATCAGGAGTGATGAGAAGGTAGAGTAGGTTGGCTTGAGAGGATCCAAGAGTAAGAAGTGGGGTAAGAAGTAAGAGCTGGGAGAAAACAGTGGGTAAGGGGATATGAGAGGGCTGGTTTATAGCCCAATGTCAAGAGTTTCTATTTCAGGCAGAAGGCAGTAGATAGCCACTTGAGGTCTTTGATGAGTAGGAGATACAGGTGTAGACATTTTAGAAAAACGATCTGGGCCACAGAGTGAAGTAAGGATTGGACAATGAAGAGAAAGGAGGGAGGGAGATAAGCGAGAAGGTTGATGCAGTGCCCAAACCAGTATATAACAAGAGCTAGGACCAGCATGGTGTCCCTCTACAAAATAATAATAATAATTGGCATTTGTTAAGCGCTTACTATGTGCAAAGCACTGTTCTAAGGGCTGGGGAGGATACAGGGTGATCAGGTTGTCCCATGTGGGGCTCACAGTCTTAATCCCCATTTTACAGATGAGGTAACTGAGGCCCAGAGAAGTTAAGTGATTTGCCCAAGATCACACAGCAGACATGTGGTGGAGCAGGATTCGAACCCATGACCTCTGACTCCAAAGCCCATGCTCTTTCCACTGAGCCAAAGGAGTAAATTATGGAAATGCTGTGAAAGAAAAACTGGCAGGATTTGATGACAGATCAGATATGAAGGTGAGTGATAAATCAAAGAAAACACCACAAAGTTATGGGCTTAAAAGATACAAAAAATGGCAGTGCTAACTGTAATGGGCAAGTCAGTGTTTCAAGTCCCATCCTTAGACATGCTTATGATCACCCTTATAGGTATATATTTTGGTGCACTAAGATTCTATAACCAAAGACCACTTCAATTTAGGTTAGGTTAAAGTATATCCCTGATATTGGAAGCCTAATTTCTAATTTTTTAATTAGATAATTCCCTTTACCAAACACTAAATACTAAATGCTCTCACTTTACCTTTTCTGTTAATCAGCTCTGAAATATAGATTTTTTCAATGGTCATATATTTCACCTTTTCTATACCCAAAATTAGAACATTTAGAGTATCTGTCCAAAATTATTTTTCTCAAGATTGTTCTCAGTGCTTCTGAATATAAACTTCCTTTTAATTTGAAAATCAATGGTAGCTATTGAGCGCTTATTGTGTGCAGAGCACTGTACTAAGTGCTTGGAAGAGTTCAATACAACAGAATTGCTAGGCAATTTCCCTGCCCACAAGGAGTTTAAGTTTAGAGGGGAATAATATGCACATAAGTGCTATAGGGCTCAGGATGCATAGATATCAAGTGTTTAAAGGATACAGATGTTACTAGTGGAGAAATCCTATCCAGATCTGCAGGAGTGGTTAAAAAAATTTGAAATTGCAAAACAACTTCACATCCAAAGAACAAGAAGTACTTTTTCAGGAAGTGAAAAGCTTTTAAAGAACTACAATAAGGTTCAGGCTTAGGGAGAAGGAAGTGCATCTTCTTTTTCACTCTTCATTCCCAACCTAAGCTTTTCAATTGCTGGTGTCAAAAAGGTAAAGCAATAAAACATAGTTTAAACTTCAAATCCCTCAAACCTAGGCATTGGAGACAAAGAGGTCATAAGATGACATACCACATCAAAGAAAGATGATATTGATAGAGGAAAGGGCAATTTGTCCCTGAATGACTATGAGCTTGGCAGGGATGGTAGAAAGCCACAATAAGGTCATTCCCGTACTATTGTTACCAAAGTGAGAGATGGATGATCTCTGGGAGATGAGTCTTTTATAGAAGCAGCCTGACCAAGTGAGCTGAGTATTAACCTGGGTGTCAGGAGCTATGTCACGTTACAATGTCTCATTTTCTTGACTCTTAAATTCCTCCCAAATGGGACTATAGTTTGGTGCAAAACTAGCCTGGCATTCTTCCACGTCCTTAGTAGGTAAGTGATTGCTTGCTTACTGTATGGATATCCCTAACGACTCCTCTGCCGCCCGCCTTCTATCTCTCCTTGACGCTGCCAACCTCTTCCTCCACCCCACCTCACCCACTCACCAACTTGGTCATACCCTCGACCTCATCATCTCCTACCGCTGCACTGTGTCCACCCTCACCAACTCTGTGATCCCTCTCTCTGATCATAATCTTCTCACCTGCCTCCTCACTCACACTCCTTTCCCCTGTAAATCCGTATTACTCCCTCACAGAGATCCCCGCTCTCTGGACCCCACCCATCTTTCGGAACGCCTCACACCCCACCTCGCCGCCCTCTCCTCTCTACCCAGTCTTGATGATCAGATTACTGCTCTCAACTCTACCCTTTCTACTCAGCTAGACTCGCTCGCTCCCCTTTCCCTTCGCCGCTCTCGCACCACTAACCCACAGCCCTGGATCACTGCCACTGTCCGCTTCCTTCGCTCTTATGCTCGAGCTGCCGAACGCTGCTGGCGAAAGTCTAAACACCATGCCAACCTCATTCACTTCAAGTTTATCCTTTCCTGCCTTAACTCAGCCCTCTCTTCTGCCAGACAAAACTATTTCTCCTCCCTTATTGACACCCATGCCCATCACCCCCGCCAGCTCTTCCGTACATTCAACTCCCTTCTCAGGCCCCCGGTTCCTCCCGCTCCTCCTTCCCTCACCCCCAACGATCTGGCCTCCTACTTCATTAACAAAATTAAATCCATCAGGTCCGACCTCCCCAAAGTCTCTTCCCCCCTTTCTCCAACCCCCCGGCTATCAACATTCTCTGCTACTCTCCCATCCTTCCCAGTGGTATCCTCAGAGGAACTCTCCTCCCTCCTCTCAAGTGCTACTCCGGCCACCTGTGCTTCTGACCCCATTCCCTCTCATCTTATGAAATCTCTCGCTCCATCCCTTCTCCCCTCCTTAACTTCCATCTTCAACCGCTCACTCTCCACTGGTTCCTTCCCCTCTGCCTTCAAACATGCCCATGTCTCTCCCATCCTAAAAAAACCCTCTCTTGACCCCACCTCACCTTCTAGTTATCGTCCCATATCCCTCCTACCATTCCTTTCCAAACTCCTTGAACGAGTTGTCTACACGCGCTGCCTAGAATTCCTCAACAACAACTCTCTCCTCGACCCCCTCCAGTCTGGCTTCCGTCCCCTTCATTCCACGGAAACTGCGCTCTCAAAGGTCACCAATGACCTCCTGCTTGCCAAATCCAACGGCTCATACTCTGTCCTAATCCTCCTCGACCTCTCAGCTGCCTTTGACACTGTGGACCACCCCCTTCTCCTCAACACGTTATCTGACCTTGGCTTCACAGACTCCGTCCTCTCCTGGTTCTCCTCTTATCTCTCCGGTCGTTCTTTCTCAGTCTCTTTTGCAGGCTCCTCCTCCCCCTCCCATCCTCTTACTGTGGGAGTTCCCCAAGGTTCAGTGCTTGGTCCCCTTCTGTTCTCAATCTACACTCACTCCCTTGGTGACCTCATTCGCTCCCACGGCTTCAACTATCACCTCTACGCTGATGACACCCAGATCTACATCTCTGCCCCTGCTCTCTCCCCCTCCCTCCAGGCTCGCATCTCCTCCTGCCTTCAGGACATCTCCATCTGGATGTCCGCCCGCCACCTAAAGCTCAACATGTCGAAGACTGAGCTCCTTGTCTTCCCTCCCAAACCTTGTCCTCTCCCTGACTTTCCCATCTCTGTTGACGGCACTACCATCCTTCCCGTCTCACAAGCCCGCAACCTTGGTGTCATCCTCGACTCCGCTCTCTCATTCACCCCTCACATCCAAGCCGTCACCAAAACCTGCCGGTCTCAGCTCCGCAACATTGCCAAGATCCGCCCTTTCCTCTCCATCCAAACCGCTACCCTGCTCATTCAAGCTCTCATCCTATCCCGTCTGGACTACTGCACTAGCCTTCTCTCTGATCTCCCATCCTCGTGTCTCTCTCCACTTCAATCCATACTTCATGCTGCTGCCCGGATTATCTTTGTCCAGAAACGCTCTGGACATATCACTCCCCTCCTCAAAAACCTCCAATGGCTACCGATCAATCTGCGCATCAGGCAGAAACTCCTCACCCTGGGCTTCAAGGCTCTCCATCACCTCGCCCCCTCCTACCTCACCTCCCTTCTCTCCTTCTACTGCCCAGCCCGCACCCTCCGCTCCTCCACCACTAATCTCCTCACTGTACCTCGCTCTCGCCTGTCCCGCCATCGACCCCCGGCCCACGTCATCCCCCGGGCCTGGAATGCCCTCCCTCTGCCCATCCGCCAAGCTAGCTCTCTTCCTCCCTTCAAGGCCCTGCTGAGAGCTCACCTCCTCCAGGAGGCCTTCCCAGATTGAGCCCCTTCTTTCCTCTCCCCCTCGTCCCCCCTCCATCCCCCCGCCTTACCGCCTTCCCCTCCCCACAGCACCTGTATATATGTATATATGGTTGTACATATTTATTACTCTGTTTATTTATTTATTTATTTATTTTACTTGTACTTTTCTATCCTACTTATTTTATTTTGTTGGTATGTTTGGTTCTGTTCTCTGTCTCCCCCTTTTAGACTGTGAGCCCACTATCGGGTAGGGACTGTCTCTATGTGATGCCAATTTGTACTTTCCAAGCGCTTAGTACAGTGCTCTGCACATAGTAAGCGCTCAATAAATACGATTGATTGATTGATTGATTGTTTGCTTGTGGAACTCCATCTTAGTACAGGACTACCTCAGCACACTGGCCTACAAATGAGGAACAACACAAATCAGTCTATTCAAAAATTTTGGATAAGAACACAATTGGGCAAGCAGAAGAAACTGAGGAGAGAAAGGGATGGTGGGCCCAAGGGAAGATCTTCTTCAGTACAAGACAGCCTTGGGCACATGTGAAGCCCAAAAAAGGGGACAGAAGAGAAGGATATATTTGAGATTGAGAGACCAGTGAGAGGGTGAAGGAGGGAGGGAATGGAGATTTTCAAACAGCGGGATGGAACATACAAATAAAGAGATTAATTTTCTAAGGGCAGAATGGTTCAGAGAGTAGCTGGGAAGGAGGACAAAGTAGATGCAAGTAGATTAGGAAATTGAATTGGGGAAGATGATGAACTCTATCATACTCATGAAATTATTTGTTAAATCATCATGAGGTGGGAGGAAATAGAAGCATTGGAGGCTTGAGGAGGAAATTGAAGAGCTTAGGACAGTGCTTGGCACATAGAGCTTAAAAATACCATTATTATTATTAATAAATCCTGTAACCAGTAGTGAGAACTAAAGAGGGAGGAAAAGCGGCTTTGTTTTGCAGGTGAATGGATGGAGTTAAGAAAGTTCAAAAATTTGTAGTGTCAAAGGCTAACCTGTTTGCAGAAAGCATTATTAAGCATGAGTAAAGGGGGATGGTCATATCCAGCTAGTCTTAAAATAAGGTTAATTTGTGTTAAGCTGTCAAAGAGCCTGTCACATCTAGTTACTCTTCCCATAACAAGTGATTTTTTTTCAAGAGTAAAGTAAATGAATAAACGGAGGAAAATCTTGAGGTTTGTGTGATAGCTGATCTTATGAGGCGATTTTGTGACTAAATTATTTAAAGGAGAAAAATATTGCTGCATCAAAGGGTTTATTTTCTCTCTGAAGCCACTACAGAGCAATACCTACAATATAAATTCAAGGGCAAATGTTTTGTACCTTTATAAATTTGTAAGCTGATCTTCTTCACCCAGCATGTTTTTAATGAACTCAGAGATAAAATTTGATAAGTTCAGGAAACAATTATATTAGCACAATGAGCAAAAGGTGTTAATATACTCAAGCTTCTAAAATGTATGCAATAAATGAAAACACAATGAAATTGTTTAAGAAAGCCTCTATTGTAGTATGTTAACCACCTTAATATGGTTATTGATATTATATTTTCAAATTTGAAGACTTTTCATCTATTAGTAGAATAGATCCTACTGATAAACATGATAATAAGAAAATACTTTCTGAAAATAATCTGGCTAAATAACCTTATTCCTAAGAAATTGAAGTCAGGGGTCAGTTACCTGTAATGATAACAGGTTTGAGAGTAGAAAATAAGTTTTTAAAAAATAAATTAAATCCCATTGGGGGGACATCGACTCAATATTTTACATATAGACACATTCTGGATTGAAATGCCATACTGTCAAAGCTGAAATGAACTAATGGGTGCTTTTATTTAAAATTTATACAGCACTCCATCCTTTAAAAGTTTCTAATAGTCATTAGCTTCTCAAAAGTGTCTTTGAATTATCTGACTTTGAGGGATTAAATGAATCCCTATCCCAGATTAGAAAACAGAGGTCAAGTAACTTGCTCAAACTCAAACAAAAATTTGAGATTGGAAAAGGATGAATGATGGGGCTCTGAAGTAGTTGGGCCATGCCATGTTCTAACGAGCACTTGTTGCGATAAATACTTTCATCGTTCACATTTGGAGATGTACAAAACATACAGAGGGGAGAAACAAGAATGAACTGAGCATTGACTCAATGCTGGTGAAGAAAGCACATTCCAGGACCTCAATAATGGTGGGCCCATCTTGCCATTTAATGATGATGGAAATGTACTCTTCCACTGAGAATAACAGATGGGCCTCAGACCAGGAACATGAGGGAAGCTGGTGGATAGATTTGCACCAGTGGCATTTCTCTGTGTAGGTACAAGAATATAGGAAGCAGTACATGGGGGTTGACCCATTGTTGTGTGGTGGTATCATGACAGCAATGAAGATAAAGGGAAGTAAGGGAGTTGGAATAGGGGGAGAGTGCAGAGAGGTCATGAGAGGTCACGAGAAGTTGTGAGGAGTGAATTTGAAGGGCAAGGAGTATGGGTGAGGTGACAGGTTAGAAGCTGTGTTAGTAAGTGGTAAGAGTTGGTAAAGCTAGTGTGGTGCAGTATTTGAGATGAGTTTCTACATCACGTGACTGAGGTAGAATGAAATGTGAGGTGATTTTTCCCCTGCTGGACTGTAAGTTCCTAGAGAGCAGAGATTGTATCTACTAATCTACTGTACTCTCCCAATTGCTTAGTACAGTGCTATGCACAGAATAAGCATTCAATAATTAGGATTGATGGATTGATTAAGGTGAGCAGAATTAAGAGGTGAAGGTAAATGGATGGCTGGAAAGTTGGAGGGATAATCAACATGGAGGTTGAAATCCCATAGGATCAGAGTGGCAGAAGGGAGTGAGAGTAGAAAGGGTAGAAGGGATTAAAATCAGTCAGAAAAGCAGTTGTGGGATCTGGATGATGGGAGATAACAATGACTAGCAGTTACAGAGGAAATTAAATAGTAATTATATGGGATTCAAAGGAAGAATAAGAAAAAAAAAGAATGACGAGGTGAGTGAAAGTGCCACTGAAAGCCCTGAAGCAGGCCAACACTTCTCCCATTCTGGAAGAGTGGAAGAAGATGAGGTTCCCACAAAAGAGAGCAGTAAATTAGACAGTTATCAGATGAGAGTCAATGGTGAAAAAGAGTGAGCCAGAGACAGGTCAAGGATGAAGAAAATTTGTCCTTAATGGAGTAAGAGTTCCACAGACCTCGGGAAAATGTATTTAAGACAGGGCAGGGTGGCAGGGGAGGAATATGGGGATACAAGGTGTGAGGTGCCAGATGGTGTTTTTTGAGGTGAGAGTTTTAGCAGGGATAGTGGGGGAGTGAAGCGCAGGCAGGTGGAGAAAGGAGGGAGAGGACGGTGAATAGACCATCCAGTACACGATGATCTTTCACTGCCACCTCCTGCAGCCACCTCAATGCTAGCTTCCTACTGCTTCTGTTCCTTTAGGGGAGGGAGGGTCAGGAGTGACAATCTCCAAATGGTGCTGAGTAGTGAGCTCAGAACACTATTACAGCTTTACAGACCTTCAGGTTGTTGGTTCATTGGATTTGCACTTGACTCTGTGCCCTTTGGACACTCGGTATTTACATTACCCTCAGCCCTAGAGCATATATATCCGTAATATATTTGTGTATATTAAACATCTGTCTCCCCCTCTAGACTGTGCATTTGCTGTGGTCAGGTAAAGGGCTTACTGTGTTAAACTGTACTGTCCCAAGCACTTAGTAAAATACTCTGCACGCAGTGCTTAATAGATACTGATTGATTCATTCATTTATTCCTTCACTTGAGCACTGTGGTAATCTATTTAGCTCTCACATGGAGATGACAGGCAGGAAACACTGCAGCTTTTGGGTACCACAGGGGCAGGCTATATGACACACCAAGGCATATGGAAAAGCCAGGTGCATGACCTATCAGTCACCTTCAGAGGTGCCTAATCACCTGGGGTCCGGGCAATGCAAAAGCCAATGCTTAAATACCATTGATTAATTGATTGATTAGCCAATTCCAAGCAAGCACTGAAATGATAGGAGGAAGAAGAGTATTTAAAGGAAGAGGCAGTGGACACAGTTGTTCCTCTTGTCCTCTGCTTGTCCTTGAAGCTGAAGGGACTGCTGTGACCTTACAGGAGCCATGCTGAAATGCCTCCATCAGGATAAGATAAATGGATTCTACTAAACTTTTGGAGAACTCAGGTCAAGTTCTAGACCATATGCTCACTGTGGGCAGAGAACATGTCTACCATGTTGTATTGTGCTCTCCCAAGTGCTTAGTATAGTGCTCTGCACACATTAAGCAATCAGTACCATTGACTAAGTTGAAATCTATTACTAGGCTAAGATTGGAATGTGGTTAAATCTGCAATGTATTTCTATAGTGCTTTATACTTAATTTTTGTTTCTGCTGGGTTTACAGACTCCGAGCTGAGGGAGCCCTATGATTGTGTCTTCAATATTTCTGTACCTAAAGTAAATATTTCTATGTCTTTTTCTAAAAAGCAAAGAGCCTATACTCCAGATAATCCACATAACTCCACTGAGGAGGGAGTGGAGGCTTTTGGCTTTCTTTTCTAGCTGAATTCCACAGGACTCAAACCTCCCAAAGTAACTGGTGCCCCTTCAAGATTCAATTTCACTAAGAAGTGGGTTTCTTCTTCTTCAAATTCCATCAAATCATTTCCAACCCATAGCAACTCCATGGACACATCCACTTCAGAAAGTCCCATCTTCTGTCATAAATTTGTTCTGGTATGCAAATCCATAATGTTTTCTTCATAAAGATACGGAAGTGGTTTACCATTGCCTGCTTCCATATAGTAAAAACTTGAGTCTGCTGTTGTCTTTGATCAACATTTTGATCGCTTGATCACCTGGCTTTGATCTTCCCCCATGCTGCTGCTACCCAGCACAGGTGATGTGGGCTACTGACTGCTAATTTCATAGAGAATTTCAGCTATTGAAAACTAGGGAAGGTGAGACAGCTCTTCTCTGGTATGGATCTGATCAGGGAGGGTGCTTCTGATCAGGGAGGGTGCTTCAGCTAAGGGCTGTAGCAGAGCCCAGTATTTTTGGAATGTTAAGCCTCTGCTATTCTCCTGATCAAGCCTCACAGAGCTAGGAGCATCTTTGCTTCAACTCCCTCCCCACTGCCCCGGTAGCAGCTGTAAAACACTGCTAAAGGGCCTCAGAGCTAGACCGGGAGCAAATTAATCATTTAAAATGATAGGATTAATCATTTAATGGATTTATTGAGTACTTACTGTGTGCAGAGCCCTGTGTTAAGTACATGGTACAGTACAGTACAACTGAGTTGGAATACTTCACGAATACCAAATATCTCAGGTGCAGCGCTCTGTAGTAGGCAACTGGTGGAGTACAAGGTTCTGCTCTCAAGAACCTTACAATCCAACGGAGGAAATGGGCAAGCAAAATCATATTTATGGGAACAGGAGAAAAGATATAGAAATGATTCATAGTAGAAAAAGAACAGGCATATTAAATTGTTATGTAACATGAATTAATATGTATATGTGTTAAGTGTTACTGTTGGGGTATTATGATGAGGATTGACGGGATTAATCAGGGAATGCCTGCTAGATAAGAAGGGATTTGAGCAGGGCTTTGAAGATGGGAAGAACTATGATCTGGTTAATTTCAAAGAGGGGGTTCCAGGGAAAAGCAAGAAAGATCAGAGGGAGGAGAGTTAAGAAGGAGTTATAGGAAGAAGGTTACCTCGTGGTGACTGAAGAGTCGGGGCTGGGATGTAGCAGGTGAAGAGACTGGAATGATAGAGTTGGTAGAGGACTTTTATTAAAGCTGAACAATCCACCAATTCATCAGTAACTACAATTTATTTATTGGGTGTTTTCAGTGTGCAAGCACTGTACTAAGCACTTGAGAAAGTACAATATTGATGTTGGACATGATCCCTGCCCACAAGGACCTTACAGTCTATAGAGGAGACAGACATTAAAATAAGTTGCAGGTAGGAGAAATAGTAGAGCCCTCTAGACTGTAAGCTCCTTGTGTGCAGAGAACATCTCTACCAACTTTGTTATACTGTAGCTTCCCAAATGGTTATTACAGTGCTCCACACACAGTAAGCACTCAATGAGTATGAATTGATTGATTGATAGGTACATAAGTGCTGTGGGGCTGGGGTATCAAAATACTTAAGGAGCATCCAGTCAGGCACATAGGCAACACAGGGGGAGAGCAAAGGGGAGGGAAGAGTCAGGGCTGAAGAAGTAGATTTGGAATTATTTTCAATGTAGAGGTGATAGTTGAAGCCATAGGTGTGAATAAGTCCAAGGACACACAGCAAACAAGAGGAGGGGTGGGGTTTAGAACTCAGGTCTGAACTCTTTCCATTAGATCACACTGCTTCTATAATCTCCCTACTGTCCTTCTTGAATCAAATCCACCCTCTTCTTCTGCGCACTAATGGAGAGTCCTCTTCCCTGGCATGCCGTTCAGTAAGTTATACAGTTCATATGTCAGTCAAGTAACTAAAAAAATAGCTAACGGAGAGTAGAAGTGTGGCCTGCCAAGCTTCTCTGCCCCACCTATTACTACTAGAGAGTAAAAATAGGATCCATCATCATCATCATCATCAATCGTATTTATTGAGCGCTTACTGTGTGCAGAGCACTGTACTAAGCGCTTGAGAAGTACAAGTTGGCAACATATAGAGACAGTCCCTACCCAACAGTGGGCTCACAGTCTAAAAGTAGTTGTAGCCATCATCCTTGTGGATGATCTTCAGATAATGGTTAAGGCTGTTCAGTGAAAAATTTAAATGAGACACAGTCTTTCCTTGTTCCTCCCACTGCTCTATGGCCCCAGCAGCTCAGCAGCAATGTCACACTTATTGAGCGCCTACTATGTGCAGAGCACTCTACTAAGCGCTTGGGAGAGTACAACAAAATTAGTAGATATGGTTCCTGCCCATAATGAATTTACAGTCTAGAGGGGGAAACGGACATTAATATGAATAAATAGGTAATTTGTAATTATAACAGCAATTACAAGACAACAGGCTGCCAGACTCCCTTAGTTTGCATACAACAATATTGTCTAAGGGAGCCAAACATCTCACCTAGGCAAGAAAGTCCCAATGTTTCAGGGTTTGTCCAATCTTCCACTGCACTAGCTTCATGTAATAATATAGTACTTGTTAAACACTTACTGTGTTCCAAGCACTATTCGAAGCATTGGGGTAGATCCAAGTCAATCAGGTTGAACAAAGTCCTTGTCCCACTTGGGGCTCACACTTTTAACCCCCACTTTACAGATGAGGTAACTAAGGCCCAGAGAAGTGAAGTCACTTGCCCAAGGTCACATAGAAGACATGTGGTGGAGTTGAGATTAGAACCCAAGTCCTTTGGACTCCCAGGCCTGTGCTCTATCCATTAATAATAATGATGATATTCGTTAAGTGCTTACTATGTGCCAAGCACTGTTCTAACCACTGGAGTAGATACAAGGTAATCAAGTTGTCCCAAGTGGGGCTCACAGTCTCAATCCCCCTTTTACAGATGAGGTAATGAGGCACAGAGAAGTGAAGTGACTTGGCCAAGGTCACACAGCAGACAAGTGGCAGAATAGGGATTAGAACCCACGACCTCTGACTCCCAAGCTCAGGCTCTTTCCAGTTAGCCACACTGCTGCTTCATTGCTGCTTCTCTGGTATTGCCTTGACTATGGGCCATGGCTACCCCAGCCACGCCTGCCCAAGCAAGGATGCCTCGCTCAACCCCAGGCCTCCTCTGGATCCGACCCTGGAGCTTGGATGGTGGGTGCCTCAGGGAGTCCCTCCCCCACCAGCGCATGGTGAGATGGGGAGTCCTCCTGGAAGCCCCTCCCTCATATTCTAAAGCATGTCTTAAGGAACCTAAAGAAAAATAAGTTGTTCATTGAAATGTACACACATCTCAGCTGGGGAAAGTCAGATAGGGGAGCGAGAAGCTTGCCCACATCAGCACATTCCTCCTTCTCTTTTCAGTGGAGAAGGAAGTTGGTCAAGGGATTGTAGGAAGGCCTCTACTCATCTGTCTAGGTACAAGGGTGTATTTCAGGCACTTGTAACCAGAGCTCTGGCCACTTAGCCCACTTCATCTTCACCCCTTTGTAATTGGTAGATGTTAAAAATGATTTCCCTATTTTAAAACTAGGGAAACTGAGTCCCTGAAAGTCTTGACACAAAAGAGTAGGATTGAGGAATAACTTCCAGTTATCCTCAGGCTCAATCAGGGCTTGCTTTAGTAAATCTCATGGGCTTCAATTTTCATACAAAAGCTGTGTTACAGTGGAAAAACTGTCCCATAATTCCCAAACTCCACAGACAGTAGTGGAATGCTGGTTAGTCAATGTGCAGATTGTCATTCAGCCGATGCTTACAATCTCAATAAGGGGGTATGTTTCCTCCAAAGCAGCTGTGATTTTGCTTCACACTACTTAATTTCCAAATAACACCAGGCACTTCACTAAATATTTTGCTGTGATACTTAATCATAACTATTTCCTTAATGCAATTGCAGCTGTTCTCTGTGTTCATTTGAATAAATCCTATAGAAATAAATCCTACTGTAGCCTTGTTTGGTGCATTAATTAAAAACATATTCGAAATCAACTCTTTCCTTCTCCTAATAACTTGGAGTGCCACTGTGAACACCAATTCAGACAGCCTTTACCAGACCTCCTGCTCGATTATGCATACATTTGAGTCTTCTCTCAAATAAAATTAGCATTGTGACAGGTAGATGTGTGAATTCTCCACACCTGGAGAATGCAGTCTGTATATGTAAGAAAGCTCTGTGTACCTGGAGTCAGAGCAGTATATCTCAAAAGTGGTTACATTTATATTCGACAGGTGGTCATCAAATAAAACCAGAATGTTGGGTAGTTTGAATATCCCCTTTAAAGGATGAGTTTCTCTGATAATGTTTCTAATAATAATAATAATAACCCTTGTATTTGTTAGGTGCTTACTGTGTGCCAGGAACTGTACAAAGCACCGGGGTGGATACAAGTGAATCAGATTGGACATAGTCCCTGCTCCATGTGGGGCTCACAGTCTCAATCCCCATTTTACAGATAAAGAAACAGGCACAGAGAAGTGAAGTGACTTACTCATGGTCACAGCAGATAAGTGGCAGAGCTGGGATTAGAATTTACAAACTTCTGATTTTCTGTTCCCATCACCAAGAACAGCACGCACAAATGCACTTCCTACTCATCAAAAATGAGTGTTTATTGAGTGCTTACTATGTACAGAGCATTGTACTAAGTGCTTGGGAGAGTGTAATACAGAGTTCATTCATTCATTCAATCGTATTTATTGAGTGCTTACTGTGTGCAGAGCACCGTACTAAGCACTTGGGAAGCACAAGTTGTCAACATATAGAGACGGTACCTACCCAACAGTGGGCTCACAGTCTAGAAGGGGGAGACAGAGAACAAAACAAAACATATTAACAAAATAAAATGAATAGAATAAATATGTACAAATAAAATAGAGTAATAAATGCATACAAACATATGCACATATATACAGGTGCTGTGGGGAGGGGAAGGAGGTAAGGCGGCGGGGATGGAGAGGGGGAGGAGAGGGAGAGGAAGGAGGGGACTCAGTCTGGGAAGGCCTCCTGGAGGAGGTGAGCTCTCAGTAGGGCCTTGAAGGGAGGAAGAGAGCTAGCTTGGTGGATGTGCGGAAGGAGGGCATTCCAGGCCAGGGGGATGACTTGGGCTGGTGGTCGACGGCAGGACAGGCGAGAACGAGGCATAGTGAGGAGATTAGTGGCAGAGGAGCGGAGGGTGTGGGCTGGGCTGTAGAAGGGGAGAAGGGAGGTGAGGTAGGAGGGGGCGAAATGATGGACAGCCTTGCAGCCCAGGGTGAGGAATTTCTGCCTGATGCGTAGGTTGATTGGTAGCCACTGGAGATTTTTGAGGAGGGGAGTAACATGCCCAGAGCGTTTCTGGACAAATACAATCCGCGCAGCGGCGTGAAGTATGGATTGAAGAGCGGAGAGACAGGAGGGTGGGAGATCGGAGAGGAGGCTGATACAGACGGGATAGGATGAGAGCTTGAACAAGCAGGGTAGCAGTTTGGATGGAGAGGAAAGGGCAGATCTTGGCAATGTTGCGGAGCTGAGACCGGCAGGTTTTGGTGACGGCTTGGATGTGAGGGGTGAACGAGAGAGTGGAGTCGAGGATGACACCAAGGTTGTGGGCTTGTGAGACGGGAAGGATGGTAGAGCTGTCAACAGTGATGGGAAAGTCAGGGAGAGGGCAGGGTTTGGGAGGGCAAGGAGTTCAGTCTTGGACATGTTGAGTTTAAGGTGGCGGGGAGACATCCAGAGTTGGCAGATATCTTCCCTGTCTACAATGAGCTTGTAGGCAATAATGTCCTGCCTTTTCCTTGGAAATTAATTATTTCTAGCTATGTCTGGAACATGAATGCAATATCCTGTCCCAACCTCTCTCTTAAAGGCACCAAAGATTGTAGCTCTTTCACCTTCAACACATTATATATCATTGAAGCCTGTCATTTCATCATTAAAATCTAGGTAGAAATTTCAAATCTTGTTTTTCTTCATTAGTGAATCCTAAACTGCTAATTAGAAAATGTTTTTCCCTTGCCAAATGATCAATTCTTTCATCTGTTTTAACACTTGAAAGGTTACAGCTACTGGAAAAGAGGAAGGAAACTTAATTAAAGAATGAATTATTGAATACTCAGTTTTAACTGGGGTTGACGTGCTATTATTTTGCATGTTTATAGGATATTTTATGTAAGTCTATAATCAAGAAAATCAAAAAAGGACATCTACTACTCAAGCTAAAACAAGGAAGACTGAATCTGATCAAATTCAGCCATTTAAGTTCAAGAATCATGTGAAGTGTGGTTTCCATGACAACAAGTCACTAATTGCTAACATAAAATAAAGTAAAAATCAACCTTGACTGAATCTGGCAGCTACATTGCAACAATAAGAACAAAAATGCCTGAAGAAAATGTAATTTAATGGCATTTTCCTGCAAAATGGAGAAATCACTACGGGGAACTCTCCAGTCACTTTCCAAGGAATGGAAAAAGTGCCCCGATTCAAGGTTAATTCAGACCTTGCAGAAATGTAAATCTAAAGCTGTCAGTATTTGTAAGACTTCGACTGTAAACACCTACCCTTTACAAAAGATAAGGTAAAAGATTGTGGTGTGGTGCTAAAGGATTTTTGCATCCTTTGACTGCAGAACAGCAAAAGGAACTTCTAAAGCAAATGAAGGAGCTACAGGGAAACTACTGATACAGGATTAAAACCTGAATTCATCAGAGAAGAAAAGGAAGACAAATTAAGGGAGAGAGGTGAGTTTAAACCACCCACTTTCATGGGGTTGGTCTTCAGTGATAGCTCACCCACAAAGGGTTTTTGGGTCCTTGGCTGGGCAGGGTTAAAAAAAAAAGAAGAAGAAAAACCAGATAACAAAAAAAGACCTTTGTGACTAGGGGAACCTGTTCAAGACACAATGGTACCATTCAAAATTCACTGATTTATGAATTGCAGCATATCATTTGTAAAAATTGCTTCAGCCTGAGTTACCTTTCACAAGCTCTGTAACTCTACTCACTGGGTCACTAGGAGCGAATGAGAACATTTTGATAAATTCAGTTTCCATGACAATGAATTAACCAGTGAGAAGGGGGAGGTGTTGAAAGATCTCTGTTCTGTAGAATACTCTTCAAATGTTTGCCTGTTTTCATTTTTAGCCATTTAGTTCTCATGGCTCCATTCCAGGACTCTTTAATTTGCCAGTAGCTGTTTTTTCCTGCACAGACTACAGGAGTAATTCATCAGTGAATGTTTCACTCAGTGGTACCATCTAAAATAAGAGAACATAAAAACAAATTTTTCCAATTATGCTTTTTTGTTTTTTTAGAAAGAATGTAGTGAGCTTTTTTCTTTTGTTCCTCTATAGCCCAGCTTCAGTGTTCTTAATCTCCCTTATTTATCATCCATTCCATTATTCTAAATACAACTGCAACTTCAAGATGCTAGGATTTGCTTTTAAATACCAATATCTCTCAAAAGGCAATGTTTTTCAAACTGAGTGGACCGAAATACCAGAGGGACAAGTAGAAGGGAAAAGAACCACATTAAGTTGTATATCATGTAAATTGTTTAGAAAAAAATTCGTGAGGAGGAAACTCCTTCAGAACTGCTTAGCATCTGCTAATTTGTACACATCAAAACTTGTTTATATCATTTCCACCTTGTACTCAGTTCCTGAGTTTTAATGCTTGGTTTTTCACACTCTCTCCAGGTCTAGGGACCCACACTACTTCCCTCTTAGCTACGAGTCAAAGCCTAATCAGGCAGTCCCTGGGATACGGCAGAAATCAACATGAACTTGGAAGAATAATGATAATTATCATTATATTAATAACTACAACAAAATGTATCAGGTTCCTACTATGTGCCAAGCACTAGGAGTAGATACAGGGTAACCAGAATGGACACAGGCTCTGTTCCACATGGAGCTGGGCTCACAGCCTAGCAGGGAGGGAGAACAAGTATTTAATCCCCATTTTACAGAAGAGGAAAATGAGGCACAAAAAAATTCAAGTGATTTTTGCCCAAGATCATAAAGCCAGTAAATAGCAGAGCCAGGGTTAGAACCTAGGGTTCCTGACTCCCAGGCTAGTGTCCTGGGTTTTTCACGTGGTTAGTTGCTGCAGTTTTTTTCAAAGCAGATTTTGAACATGGACTTATTTTCTCTGTATATCATTCCACTGTCCTTCAATCAATCAATCATTGGTATTCATTGAACACTTTGTGTATGAAGAGCACTGTACTAAGTGCTTAGGAAAGTTCAATGAAATAGAATTGATATAATCCCTGCCCACCAGAGTTTACAGTCTATTTGAAGAGAGAGACATCAAAATAAATGAGAAGGGAAATAGTAGAGCACAAGATTCATACCTAAGAGCTTTAGGGCTGGGGTTAATGAATATCAAAGTGCTTAAGGGATACAGATCCAGGTGCATAGATGTCAGAGGGGAGGGATTAAGACTGTGAGCCCCACATGGGACAATCTGGTTACCTTGTATCTACCCCAGTGCTTAGAACAGTGCTTGGCACTTAATAAGCACTTAACAAAAGCCATTATTATTATTATTATTATTATTATAAAAAATGAGGGCTTAGGGAAGATCTCTTGGAGATGTAACTTTAGTAAGGTTTTGAAAGTGGGGATAAAGGTGGTCTGTCAGATATGATGGGAGGTGGAAGAAACGAGATCAAGGTACAGAGAGTAAAATGGCATTAGAGGAGTGGAATCTGCAGGCTGGGTAAGAGCTCGGAGAAGGCCTGCTGCTATTACAAGGGCTAGGTCACTTTTATGTGCATGAGAAGACATGGCTTCTAATTGAGGTTCTGCCTACTGGGGCTATGCCATCATTGGCAAAGGTTTCTGACCACCTAGAGTAGTTCCAATGAAGTGGACAGACCCAGCGGGAATCATGAAAGTAGATGGTCGATATGACCACAGCAGCTACCAAGCCATCTTCCTTCTGCCTTAGAGTGGCATGGCTTTGGCACTATAGCACAGCATTGGCACAGTGAAATGGGTTTTTCACATAAAAAGCTTTGTCTTGAACTTGCCAATGTGGTTTCCTCTTGCTTCCCTACTCAGTTGTTCTGTGTGCCAGAAAACCACAACTGGCAGGGATCAGAGCGTGAAAGTGATGCTGTACATGCCACTAGCACTAAAATCAGATACTAAAGTATCCTGTCATTCTGGATAGGAATTAACATCAAACTCTGTGCTTAGTACAAGGTTCTTTATGTGATGATACTTTAATAAGTCCTGGTTGGCGGTGATGAGGGTGATATTTTCTGTTGCCCTGAAGAATACAAACATTTTCTATTCACTACTTTGAAAATGACAGAAGTAGTAAACAAATTAATCTGAACAAGAAATTATCATTACCCATGATTGTGGTAGTAGTAATAGTAGTAATAGTATTTATTAATCATTTTACTGTGAGAAAAGTACTGTACTAAACACTGGGAAAGAATACACTGAGTGAGAATTTGACAGGGTCCCTGGCCCTCCTGTGGCTTGCAGTTTAAGAAAAAGGGACGAAAGGGGGCTGATGACTGAAACATAAAGAAAAAATAAAACAAGCAGAACACAAAACAACATAAAAGACCAGGATAGGGATAAATACAGTAATAAAATAGAAGCCATTGAGTCCTGTGGCTTTAAGAGCAGAGTTTGGGGCTTCTCTCAGCTCAGCTGGATAGTCACAGTAACTGCCACAGCTGTAGCTGACCAATTATTCTTTATTTTGTGGAGGCAGCATGCTCAATCCCTCTGCAGAAATGGAGAAAGACAAGTCAGGATGTAGGCACTGGGATAATGCAGTAGGGGTGACACAAAGCACTGGCAAAATGGCCTGGCCCTCTGATTGATTGGGAGGTCACTGCTTCCACAAGTCCAACAAGGCCAGTAGTGAGGGAGACCTGTAGAGGCAGTCTAAATTGGTATAGGCTGCAGATTGCCACTGATTATAATAATAATAATAATGATGGCATTTAACCTCCGCAGCCCCTCATGGAAGCCCTTAATGTCACAATGGGAAGACAGCAAGGTTCCCAATAGTTTTCCTTAGCAGAATGATGGGAAGAGAGATTGAGAAGGGCAATCAGTTAGTCAATCAATCGTATTCATTAAGCACTTACTGTGTGCAGAACACTGTACTAAGCACTTGGGAAAGTACAATACAGCAATAATGAGTGACAACCCCTGCCCACAATGAGCTCACAGTCTATGGGGGGAGGAGGAGACAGACATCAACACAAATAGACAATATAAACAAATAAAATTGCAGATTTGTACGTAAGTGCTGTGGGGTGAGGAGAGGGAGGAAGAACAAAAGGAGCAAGTCAGAGTGATGCAGAAGGGAATGGGAGATGAGGAAAAGTGGGGCTTAGTCTGCGAAGGCCTCTTGGAGGAAATGTGCCTTAAGAAAGGCTTTGAAGGCAGGGAGAGTAATTGGCAGATTCGAGGAGCGAGGGCGTTTCAGATATTGAGCGCTTACTGTGAGCAGAGCACTGTATTAAGTGCTTGGGAGAGTACAATATTTTAATAAAAACAGACACATTCCCTGCCCTATTCTATTTCACTGGGTGAAGAGAAGGAGGTTCAGTGGGCAGGCTGCACAACCTACCTGAAGTATGGAAACATTGTTATACCAAAGAGAATGGGAGGCCTGGGAAGAGAGGAAAAGTGGCAACAGTTCACAACTTCTGAAAATTCTTTGGAATTTTCTTTTTGTCCTCAATTTCATCTAGGGGACAGGAGATGAGTTTCTTTTGGGTAGTTCTGTCCCCAAGAAGACTCACAGCTAAGTGGCACTACAGTGCTCTGTTCACACAGGTAGAAGACTGACTGGAGGTTTTCCTGATTTAAAGGAAAAATATTACAAGAGAATACCCCTCGGTTCATGGAATATGATAAGGATTAAAACAAAAGAAAAGTTTTAGATCTATTCTTTTCAAGCAGCCAGGCTGAACTATACTTTCTGAATTTCAATAAATAATAATGAAAGGGGTATTTTTCTGATAAATGCTAAGATTACACTTTCTCTGAGAGCTTAATTTCCCTTTCAAGCACCTAGAAAATGTTCAGTTTGAAAAGAATATGGTAATCTGCTTTTTATCCCTCAATCACACACACACATGCACACACATATGCAAGATATTATTAATATTGGTAGATTCCAGAGAATGCAAATGATTGAAAATCAAAGTAATTGTTTTAATGAATAAGACCCAGTTCTTTCTGAAACAGAATCTCACAAAAGAGGAAGAAAGAAAATAAAGGAAAGCCACGTTGTTCCATACTCAGTAAATCTGAGCCTTGAGTCTTTCCATCTCAATTTAAAATAGCAGGACAGGGCTGTCATGGATGTATATAAGCAGACACCTAATGCCTTCTTTTGTTCATCTGCCTGATGAAACTACTTCAACATCTTATCTTGAGACATGAATGAGGTAGGTGGGCTAATGGCAGCAAGTTTCCAACTCCTGCACCTGAGATTCTAGCAGATAGTGGGCACTCAGATCCCATCGATAAAAATCAACCTGCTGCTGTCAATAAAATGGGAGTTTGCATTTGTCACAACCTTGAGGCCTGGACACTACCAGAAACCTTTGTTCAGTTAGCACTACCCATTGCTGCTTTGTTATCGCTTGTTATTTCCACAGGTGATCCGTTCAACAGTTTGCTCAGACCTGTAGATTGTCAATAAGTGTCAGAAAATACATAGAGGAGCTCAGGTGCAGATCATTAAATAGGGGCAAGAATGAGAGTAATAATGGCATGTAAAGTCAAGCTTGACATCCTCAAGATCCAAGTTAGCACTAAGCAGAGGGAGCTTGTTCTCTGCACAATTACAATGTGATTAGGACTACAACTCTGAAACTTCCTTACTAGTATCCTGGTTAATCATGAATGGACATTACATTAAAGAAAAGACAAAAATTCAAACAGTTTTTCTGTTAATACAGCTAAAATGATCTAATCAACCACTATGAATGTAAGCTAAGAGTTCATGTTATGGTAATTATACTTACTACTTGAGTTGATTTTCTGCCTTGACAGCATAAGATGTGCGTATACAGGCCTCTGACATTTTAATGACTTGTGATTTGGAAAGTACTCTACACACTATTTTATGTGGCTTAAAAATACATAGCATAGATGTGTATACAGAAGCATTACACATTTATAAATAGCGTACTTATTCAGTGATGTACTGAATATGCATCCTTACACAACTCAACTACTTATCTATGTATGTCTCAACAAGGGATTAAAGGAGTGAGACAAGTTTGATTAAATGTTTACAAGCACTTTCTCCTCCTATTGAGGCTTCCCATCAAACAGTGCTATAACAGTGTTACTCTCCCCACCTTCAAAGCCTCAGTGAAAGCAAATCTCCTTCAAGTGCCCTTATTTCCTCTTCTCTCACTCCCTTCTGCGTCTCCCTGACTTGCTGCCCTTATTCACCCCATCGTCAGCCCCACAGTACTTAAGTACATAACCAGAATTTATTCCTCTTTATATCTGTCTAGACTGTAAGCTCGCTGTGGTCACGAAATGTGTCTACCAAAACATTTGTTGTTATAGTGTTATAATGTAATAATAATAATGGCATTTGTTAAGTGCTTACTATGTGCAGAGCACTGTTCTAAGCGCTGGGGGGGGGGATACAAGGTGATCAAGTTGTCCCACATGGGGCTCACAATCTTAATCCCCATTTTACAAATGTGGAAACTGAGGCTCAGAGAAGTTAAGTGACATGCCCAAGGTCACACAACAGACATATGGTGGAGTCAGGATTCAAACCCATGACCTCTGACTCCAAAGCCCATGCTCTTTCCACTGAGCCACGCTGCTTTTCAATGTACTTTCCCACATGCTTAGTACAGTGCTCTGCACACAGTAAGTGCTCTATAAATACATTGATTACAAGTTACGCTTGCTTAGACCACTTCATTATTGTATTGTACTCTCCCAGGCACTTAGTCCAGTCCTCTGCACACAGCAAGCACTCATTGAACACTACTGATTGCATGCAAAACTTGAACAACAGAACAACCAGTAGTATTTAGTTGAACACCTGTGAGCCCTAAAATATGACCTCCTCCAAGAGCCTATCCTCAATTAATTTTTCTTCTCTCTAGTCGTGTCCACCCAACGTAGTACTTTTGCACCTGCTCAGAACTTATACACTTCATAAACACCCACACTACTTTTGCTTATATTAAAAATGTACTGTAAGCTCATTATGGTCAGGGAACGTGTATGCTGATTCTGTTGTACTGTACTCTTCCAAATTCTTAGTACAGTGCTCTGCTCATAGTTAGTGCTCAATTCAATTGATAGACTGATTGTGGACAGGCAACATGCCTGTTAATTCTGTTGTACTGCACACTCCCTTGCACTTAGTACAGAGCTCTGCACACAGTAAGCACTCCATAAATACCATTAATTGATCAACTTAAAGCACTTCTATAAACATTAGCTGTGTCTGCCCAGACCAAGACTTTTCTAAGTCCCTGTATAGATTCTAGGCTCCTTTTGGTCAGGGAACAGATCTACCAACTCTTTTATATTGTATTCCCCCAAGTGCTTAGAACAGTGGTTTGCACAAAATTAGCAGTCACTGAATATGATTGGTTGATTGATTTTTCTGAAAGGGTTTATTTTTACCACTCCTAATGAGAATTGGCCAGACTAAATTGAATTGGAATTGTCCTATTTGGCAATACAGCATAGGTTGTCATGAAAGATTTATTCCCTCCTTCCAACCTGTCTG
The DNA here is from genome assembly GCF_015852505.1 of Tachyglossus aculeatus. Taxonomy (NCBI): domain Eukaryota; kingdom Metazoa; phylum Chordata; class Mammalia; order Monotremata; family Tachyglossidae; genus Tachyglossus; species Tachyglossus aculeatus. The sequence continues at coordinate 114,068,523 of NC_052067.1, forward strand.
AGGAACTCTAATATCATGTTTGTGTCATTGACCGGTTACCTTTCAACTCTTTCTTTTCACTGATGCTGTTTCTAACTCTATGGTTACCCCACCACACTTCAGATCAAGCCTGAGAATGCAGGTAGCCTGATGGCAGCATCATGGGTAGAGCTCAACCAACACAGAATAGCACTTATAGATGGACGCATATCCAAGTCTACTGGAAAGCAAATGTAAGTTCTGCTTGGAAGAAAAACAACCCTGCTGGCAATGCCTCAACCTAATGGATTATATGCTGAATTATACCAAAATGTTCGTAGGAGGGCAAGAAATATTTTAAGGACATGATTCACAAAGTATCAGTGAGGTAACCCAGCTGAAAACTGACACACAACTGATGACCAGTAAGATACACTGCTAGCAAGAAAGGGGCTGTTTTCTTTGAATGAAACTTACATAAGGAATGAGGGACAAGGAGGCAAAAGAGAAAATAATCAATCATCATAATTATTGATCACTTACTGTGTGCAGAACACTAAGAACTTCATTGGTAAAGGGTTCTTGGAGGAGATGTGATTTTAATAAAGCTTTGAAGGTGGGGAGAGTGGTGGTCTGTCAGATATGAAGGAGAAGGGAGTTCCAGGCCCAAGGCAGTGACACTGTGTTACCGTGAGAAGATTGGCATTAGAGGAGCAAATTTAGTAAGCTGGGTTGCAGTAGGAGTGAGATATAGATAGGAGGCAAGGTGACTAAGTGCTTTGAAGACAATGGTAAGGAATTTCTTTTTGATGCACAGGTGGATGGGCAACCACTGGATGTTCTTGTGGAGGGAGATACATAGACTGACTTTTTTTAGAAAATGATCTGATCTGAAGTATGGATTGCAGGCAGGGATATCAGCAAGGAGACTGATGCAGTAGTCAAGGCAGAATAGGATAATAACAATAATAATAATAATTATGGCATTTGTTAAGCACTTACTAGCAATCAATCAATCAATTGCATTTATTGAGCACTTACTGTGTGCAGAGCATTGTACTAAGCGCTTGGGAAGTACAAGTCGGCAACACATAGAGACAGTCCCTACCCAACAGCGGGCTCACAGTCTAGAAGAGAGTGAGTACTCTCACTCTACTATGTACATAGAGAGTACTATGTGCCAAGCACTGTTCTAAGCACTGGGGTAGATACAAGGTAATCAGGTTGGATATATTCCCTATCCCACAAGGGGCTCAAAGTCTTAATCCCAATTTTACAGATGAGGTAACTGAGGAACAGAGAAGTTGAGTGACTTGCCCAAGGTCACAGAGCAGACAAGTGGCAGAGCTGGCATTAGAGCCCATGCCCTTCTGACTCCCAGCCCTGTGTTCTATCCACTACACCATGCTGCTTTTCTATTGTTTGGAAAAGTGCTTGGGATCTGCATGGTAGCAGCTGGGATGGAGAGGAAAGGATATATTTTAGTGATGTTATGAAGGTAGAACCGACAGGATTTAGTGACAAATTGAATATGTGGTTTAATGATAGAGATGTTTCGAGGACAATGCCAAGGTTGTGAGCTTTGCAAATATCAAGGGTAACACAACAAAGTACAGCTTTTTTGTGAGAACAATGTGGCCAGAAGTATGGATCCCACTTTGGCCTTTGCAGCCACATTTGCACTCACAGAGGAATTTCATCAACAGTAGTATCTTCTTTGAATATGAAGGGCAACTATGATAAATCCAAGAAAAAATAGTATTAGCAAGTTTGCCCGTCAGCAGGGCCAGGCAAATTAGGTTCAGTAAATATTTTTCACTCTGACATTCCACATTTCCCTTCAATTATGTTTGCATTAGTGGGGTTATGAGCAATTGCTGTTAAGCTGCCAAGGGGAGGGAGAGGTGACATGGTCCAGCAAAAATACTTGTAAAGAAGACAACTGCAGGGCTGGTTTTACAGAAATCTTATCTGTTGTAAAAATCAGTAAAACCTAGCTTCGACAACTGGCATTTGGTCTACCATAATGCCGAAGTCAATATCTCCTCTTGTAATGGAGTTACAGTTTAAGCACTGCTTGGGGCCTATGCTAAACCTGGACATGGTATCAAAGTGATAAAAGCAATGTGGCTGTATTGTTTTCATTCTCTTTTCTGACACCTTGAGGATTTCTGCACACATTTGATTCCAGGGATTGTTTTTAATGAACCGTCTCCACCAATATGCTCTGCTATTTTTCCTTTCAGGATGTCTGTCAAGGAAATTGGCATGTAAATTGATTAAGCGTGTGCATTTGCTTGTGTGTGTGTGTGTGTGTGTGTGTGTGTGTGTGTGTGTGTGTGTGTAAAAATATTAATACGTTTGGCACTTAGGAGAACTTACTACTGGCACCTTCATTTATAATTCATCCTCAACAGTCACAACAAAGTACCACTCACAATCAGCAATGCACAGTATATTTCGCTGGCTGGCAGCAAACTGGCATGTGGAGACCAGGATTACTTGGTCATTTTCTAAATTCAAAGTGAATTGTTTTAGATTTCCCCGGCTCTAACAGGGTACCTTTTTTTTCTTGATAATGACTTTGTGAGTGAGCAGGAACTGACCAAAACCCAGGAGTGTTGAAGGTTCATCACTGCCCCTCTCACCTATCTTCCAACCTGTGTGTAGAGACTGCAACCCCCAAATTCCCAAAACCAACAGCCTCTACTCCATCTTAATTGTCCTTGACCTCTCAGCTGCCTTCAACACTGTGGGTCACCTCTTCTGCTGGAAACATTATATAACCTTAGTTTCACTGACACTGTTCTCCCTGGTTCTCCTCCCATCTCTCTGGCCCCTCATTCTCAGTTTCTTTCATGATAAAATTAATTGTGGTATTCACAGACTCTTCCTCTGCCTCCCACCCTCTAACTATGGGAGTCCTACAGGGCTCAGTTCTATTCTTCACCTACACTCATTCTCTCAAACAATTCATTAATCCCATGGCTTCAAGTAAAATCTCTACATGAATGATTAGCCAATTTACATTTTCAGCCCAGCTCTCTGTCTTCCGCCGTTTTGGATTTCCTCCTGCTTTTCTGACATCTCCACTCATTCACTCAATCGTATTTATTGAGCGCTTACTGTGTATAGAGCACTGTACAAAGCGCTTGGGATCTGAATGTCCCACTGACACCTCGATTCAGTATGTCCAAAACAGGACTCCTCATCTTCCCACCCAAACCCTGTCCACCTGCTGACTTTCCTACCATTGTAGCCAGCACCACTATCTTCCCTATCTCACAAGCCCTATCTTGGCATTTATCCTCAATTCATCTTTCTGGACTCTGTCCAACCTGATTAGCTTGCATCTACCCCAGCAATGAATAGAGTGCCCAGCATATTGTACACACTTAACAGATACCATAAAAATAAAATTAAAAAATAAAAAAACAGTCGCCATTCAATCAATCAATTAATCACATTTATCAAGTGCTTACTGTGTCCACTCTACTAAGTGCTGGGGAAAGTACAATACAGTGATAAATAGTGACAATCCCTGCCCACACTGAGCTCACAGTCTAGAGCGGGGGAGACAGACATCAATACAAATAGACACCAATATAAAGAAATAAAATTGCAGATATACGTAAGTGCTGTGGGATGAGGAGATGGGGAAGGAGCAAAGGGGCAAGTCCGGGTGACATAGAGGGAGTGGGAAATGAGGAAATGTGGGACAGTCTGGGAAGGACTCTTGGAGGAGATATGCCTTCAGTAAGGCTTTGAAGGTGGGGAGAGTAATTGTCTAATCAATTTGATGAAGGGGGGCTTTACAGCCCAGAGGTAGGACATGGACCAGGGGACGGAAACAAGACAGGTGTAATCGAGGCATAGTGAGAAGGTCAGCACCAGAGGAGTGAAGTGTGCAGGCTGGGTAGTAGAAGGAGAAAAGCAGGTGAGGTAGGAGGTGTCAAGGATTGGTTCCACCTTCAGGAAATTACTAAAATCCAACCTTTCTTCTCCATTCCAAACTGCTTATATGCTGATCCAAGCACTTATCAAATCCTGACTTGACTACTGCATCTGCCTTCTCATTGACCTCCCTGGCTGCAGTCTATACTTCACTCTGCTGCACAGATCATTTTTCTACGATATTGTTCAGTCCACAACTACCCACTCCGCAAGAACTGCAGGTGGTTGCCTATTCACCTTCACATCAAATAGAAACTCCTTACCAACCGCTTTAAAGTACACAATCAGATTTTCTCTTCCTACCTCCCTGATTTCCAACTATAGCTCAGCATGCACAAGTCGCTCCTCTAGCACTAGGCTTGCTCACTGTGTCTGAGTCACATCTGTCATCTTTATGCTGACCTCTTCCCCACATCCTCCCAATGGCCTGGAACTTCCTCCCTGCCCATTTTCCTCAGACCACCATACTACCCACCTTCAAAGGCTTATTATAGTCATATCTCAGTAACATCTCCAAGAGGCTTTCCAAATTAAGCCCTTTTCCCCTGTTCCCTTTCTCTTTGCATCACTTGGCTCTATACCCTCTGAGCATTTGAGCTTCACCCCACCCTCAGCCCCACAGCATATGAGTATATATCCATAATTTATTTATTCATATAAATGTCTTTCTCCCACTCTAGACTGTAAGCTTTTTGTGGGTAGGGAATATGTCTACCAACTCTGTGATTACTCTTTCAAGTGATTAGTTCAGTGTTCTGCATTCAGTAAGGGCTCAATAAATACAACTGATTCACACTGATGCTTGGATCACTTTTCTAAAACAAACTTCAATCTATTTTTCCCTACTTCTCAAGAACCTCCAGAGATTACCCACCACATCTGCATCAAACAGAAACTCCTTGCCATTGGCTTTGAAGTACTCAATCACCTAGGCCCTTCCTGCCTTACTTAGCTAATTTCTTTACTACAATCCAACTTGTTCACTGTGCCACTCTAACGCCAACCTACCCACTGTAACTTGCTCTAGCTCATCCCTGACTTTGTGCTCCTATCCTGTTTCTGTCCTGAAACTCCCTTCATATCCAACAGGTCACCACTCTCCCTACCTTCAAAGTTTTATTTAAAGTCACATCTCCTCCAAGAAGCCTTCCCCAAGTAAGTCATCATTTTCCCTACTCCCTCTCCCTTTTGGGTCAGCCTTGCACTTGGATTTGTACCCTTTAAGCACTTGGTAGTCTCTCTACCCACAACCCCACATCACTTGTCTGAAACATTTAAATGTCAGTCTCCCCCCTAGACTATAAACTCCTTGTGGGAAAGGAACATGTCTACCAACACTTGTTATATTATACTCTCCCAAGTGCCTAGAACGATGCTCTGATTAATATGACTAATATTGATTAATCTGATTAATAATTAATATGATTTAATGATTGATGTCTCGACACTATGATTTGCCATAAATGATGGGAAATAACACAAAACTACCTGGCACAGTTGGTGAGAAGAGTAAGGTGAAAAGAATGAGAGAGACTCCATCACAGCCTATTATGGACCTCCAAACCTAGAAGAAAAGATGGATGGGGCTTTCTTTGAACAATTCATCAAAATGGTTTGGGGTCATTATCTGGTGATGATCGGAGTCCTGGGCTATCAAGATATGTGCTGGAAAAGCAATTTGGGAGATCACAAATTGTCAAACTGTTTTTTGATTGCACAGGAGACAACCTCCTAGTACTAAAAGTAGAAAAAAAAAACATATAAGGCCCTTCTTGACTTAAATCTTACTATTACGAAAGTATTATTGACTATATAAAAGTGGAGATGGTCACAGGTTGATTGCATTTTCCAAAAAGGAGAAAGTATGTTAAAAGTTTTTAGACAATCTTTAGTAATACTTGCTTCAACAACCTTAGGCAACGATCTCAGAAACACTTTTCTAAAAGGCAAAGTCCAAGTTTTTTTTTTCCAAAAATGGTTCTGTAAGCCCAGGACAAATCACACCAATTCCTCAACAGGACAAAAATGCTAACTCAGCTAAACCAGAACACCTGAAAAATCAAATGGTAAACTTTAAAAAGTTCAAGTTAAACCTGACCATAGAGTCAAGTTAAATTATCCTAATTCCTGCTATCTTCTTTTTCTTACTCCTGATTTCACTGTTTGTAAATCATTTATGTCTGTCTCCCACATTAATTGTAATCGCCAAGTTCTAGGTACAGTACTTAGCACTCAGGCTTTCAATATAAACCATTTGACTGATTAGCTGACAATATAAAATACCACATTTTCTCACAAAATTGCCTTCACTAGGTCAAGGTAGGGTAGGAGGAGCAGAAGAAAGAGAATGACGATCAGTATGTCCTAGTAGAAAGAGCTTGGACCTGTAAGTCAGAGGACCTGTGTTCTAATCCAGGTTCTGCCACTTGTCTGCTGTGTTACCTTGGGAAAGTTACTTAACTTTTCTGTGCCTCGATTTCACTGTCGATAAAATGGGGATTAAGACTGTGAGCCCCACATGAGACTTGGACTGACTGTATTCAACCTAATTATCTTGTATCTACCCCAGCACTTAGTACAGAGTCTGACAGCTAGTAAATCCTTATTAAATACCATTAAGGAAAACAAACAAACAAAAAAAACCCAACATGGGTGTGGAGGCTATTTCATGAATGCCTATTGTAGTCACCACTCAAGAGGACAATAGGTGTTATGTAAGTATTAACAGGTGTCCTCTTACCTTCCTTTTCCTTCTTCTCTCATTTCTCTTCTCTTTTTTCCCCTGTCACTCTTATGGCTAGACTTTATTTCCTACATAATAGCCCTTCCCTTGTATTGGGTTTCCCAAAACTATGTAAAATAGGAGGGAGTGGTAATTATACAAGTCCTACCAGCTCCACTCCTTGCCTGTGGGACTTAAATCTGATTTGGGGCAGTCACTTAACTTCTTTCGCCTCAGTTTCTAATTGTAAAGTGGGGTTTAAATACTTGTTTTCCCTCCTATGCAAATTGTATACCCTGATTATTTTGTACCTGTCCAGCAATTAAAACACTATTTGGTGCATAGTAAAAGTAGCTTAACAAATACTGCAATTATAATAATTATCATTATCAGTATTAACAATATTATATAATTATGTTATAATTACAAATAATTATTGTTACCATAACTAAATACGGTAATAGCAAAACTGACTAGAAGCATGTTTACAAAAGCTAAAGCGGGAAAGGAGATTCAACTAACATGAGATAATATAGGTATCCCAGTATTTTAAAATTATATTATTTCATAGTTGTCCTTCAAATCAGATTACATAAGGACACCACTGACAGTCAAATTTAACTAAGCATGGGTTTATGTTTGTGTGTGTGGCTGGAAAAGCCAATGAGGAATCCACAATCCCTACTACTCTGGGCCCCCAGAAAGCTGCTCTTTGCTTTTATTTTTTGTGCTGCACACTCTATTCTCTTTTGCTTCATTGCGTCTTCATACTAAGCTTCTGCTGGAAGATAGCAACTGCCTTTTTGAATAGCAGTGTGTCATGCAAGGCTGTCCTCTATAGTTGGCTCTCAGCTTTACTATGTCCTTAAAATGCTTCCTCTGCACTCCTTGCTTTAGGATTCAAAAATTCAGTTATTTAAAGGCAATAGAGGAGGGCCAATCTCTTAAAGGAAGGAAATATCTCATAATTAATCAATAGTATTTATTATCTACTCTGTACAATCAATCAACAGTATTTGATGAGTGCTTACTATGTGCAGAGCACTGTAATAAATGCTTTGGAGAGCACCACAAAGTAGACATAATCTCTGCCCTCCAGGAGCTTACAATCTTATAGAACACTGAATTTACTATGTGCATGGGAAAGCACAACAGAAGATGACATTATCACTGCTCTCAGGGAGCTTAAAATACAGTTTGGAGAGATAAACAAATAGAAGGAAGTGGTCAAACATATTATGTAAAATGATATTTACAGAAGTATAACTAGACATAGTGAGTGCAATAGTGCTAAGGTGATGCAAAAGTGCTGAGACGATAGGAGGGAGGATGTAATTTGGGGAGAAGAAAAATGAGTTAGGGAAAGCCTTCTGGAGGAATTGGCCTTTTAGATATGTTTTGATGAGGAGAAGAGCTGTGATCTGAAGGATTTGAGAGAAGAGGGCACTCCAGACAGCAGTAACAGCACCACCATAATAATAACAATAATAATAATAATGATAGTATTTGTTAAGCACTTACTGTGTGCCAAGCACTCTTCTAAGCACTGGGGTAGATACAAGGTAATCAGGTTGTCCCACATGGGACTCACAGTCTTAATCCCCATTTTACAGATGAGGTAACTGAGGCACAGTAAAGTGACTTGCCCAAAGTCACACAGCTAAGTGGCCGAGCCAGAATTAGAGCCCATGACCTCTGACTCCCAAGCCTGTGCTCTCTCCACTAAGCCACACTGCTTCTTCCACCATGGTGGAAGGGTCAAGAATAGGGCTCAGTTAGAAGATAAGCTTGGGAAGAATGGAGACTGAGTTTAAGTGAACTCCTTCTTCCCATTTCCAATGGCCTCTACTTCATCATAATCCTCCTTGACCTTTTAGCTGCCTTGGACACTTTAGACCACCCTCTTCTCCTGGAAACGTTATCCAACTTTGGCTTCATTGACTCAGTCTTCTCCTGGTTCTCCTCATATATCTGGCCATTCATTCTCAATCTCCTTCACAGGCTCCTCCTCTGCCTCCCACCCCCTAACAATGGGGGTCCCTCAAGGTTCAGTTCTGGGTCCCCTTCTATCTTCATCTATACTCACTCGCTTGGAGAACTCATTCACTCCCATGGCTTCAAATACCATCTCTATGAAGATGATACCCAAACCTACATCTCCTCCCCGATCTCTATCCCTCTCTCCAGGTTTGCAACTCCTCCTGCCTTCAAGACATCTCTACTTGGATATCCTCCAGTTACCTCAAACTTAACATGTGTAAAACAGAGCTTCTTATCTTTCCACTCAAACCCTGTCCTCTACCTAACTTTCCCATGACTGTAGATGGCACTACCATGTTTCCCTTCTCATAAGCCCGTAACCTTGGCATTATCTTTGATTTCTCTCTCTCATTCAATCCACATATTCAATCTGTTACCAAATCCTGTTGGTCCCACATTCACAACATCGCTAAAATCTGTCCTTCCTCTCCATCCAAACTGCTACCACGTTAATACAGTCATGCATCCTATCCCGCCTGGATTACTGCCTCAGTCTCCTTGCTGACTCCCAACCTCCTGTCTCTCCCAACTCCAGTCCATACTTCACTCCACTGCCCAAACCATCTTTCTACAAAAACATTCAGGACATGTCACCCCCCCTCTGCAAAAATCTCCAGTGGTTGCTATTCCCATCCATATCAAACTCCTCACCATTGGCTTTAAAGCACTCCATCACCTTGCCCCCTCCTACCTCATCTCTTCTTTTACAATCCAGCCCACCAACTTCATTCCTCTAGGGCTAGCCTTCTCACTGTGCCCCAATCTTGCCTGTCTCACTGCCGACCCCTGACCCATGTCCTACCTCTGGCCTGGAATGCCCTGCCTCCTCAAATCTGACAGACAATTACTATCCCTCTCTTTAAAGCCTTATTGAAGACCCATCCAAAAGGCATTTCCAGACTAAGCCCCTCTTTTCCTCATCTCCCACTCCCTTCTGCATCATCCTGATTTGCTCCCTTGGCCATTCCCTCCTCTCCCAGCCACAAAGCACTTATGTATATATCTTTAATTTTAGTTATTTGTATTGACGTCTGTCTCCCCCCTCTAGACTGTGAGCTCATTGTAGGCAGGGAATGTAACTGTTTATTGTTGTAGTGCACTTTCCCAACTGCTTAGTACAGTGCTCTACACATAGTAAGCACTTAATAAATATGATTGAATGAATGAATAAAAGGGAGTGGATAAATAGATGAAGATGATGAGAATGTAAATGGGGAAACTTTGTAAATTATGTGGACTAGAAAGGGGAAAGGTTGAAGGGAGGGTGACCAGTGAGGACATTGACAGGGTAGACAAGATACTCTGAAAAGAACATAATAACAACAATAATGGTACTTGTTAAGTGCTTACTATGTGCCAGGCACTGCACTAAGCACTGGGGTGGATACAAGCAAATCAGGTTGGACACAGTCTCTGTCCCACTTTGCAGATTAGATAACTGAGAAGTAAAGTAACATGCCCAAGGTCAAACAGCAGACAAGTGGCAGAGGTGGGATTAAGAATCCATGATTTTATGACTCTCAGGCCCGTGCTCTATCCACTATGCCATGCTGCTTCTCAAGAAATGTCGTTACTGACCCAGAGCAATAATGTACCCAACCAGCCCATTAGCCTTATTATCCACAGTGGCAACAGGATTCTTTCATTCATTCATTCACTTTTATTTATTGAACGCTTACTGAGTGCAGAGCACTGTACTAAGTATTTGAGAAGTACAAGTTGGCAACATACAGAGACAACATATAGAGACATTGTTAGGTCACGACCTAACAATGGGCTCACAGCCTTCCTTGACATTCATTTTAGTGATTAGGGATATACCTTCTAAATTCCCTAATCTAATCCAAAACTCTTCCATTAGCAATCCCATTTTGGGTTACTCATCCATGAATGTATACAAATCCTTCTTGAATCTGCTGATATTTTTAACCTGCACAGCTTCCTACTAATGATAATGATAATTGTGCTATTTGTTAAGTGCTTACTATGTGCCAAGCACTGTACTAAGCACTGAGATAGACACAAGGTAATTAGGTCCCACATGAGGCTCACATCTAAGTTTAATAAATTGATTACATACATTTGAAAAAAAGTGTTTTCTATTTTTGTTTGGAATTTACCATCTGCAAGCTTCCAGGGGTGTCCACTCCCCCTGTTGTCATGGGCTTTTGTGAAAAACAATTCTGTTTGTCCTGTACATAATCTTCATGATTCTGTAGGCTTCAATCATATGGCTTCTCGGTGGTTACATTTCTAGGCCAAAGAGTCCTATCCTTTTCCGTTTCTCATAATAATGATGGCATTTTATTAAGCGCTTACTATGTGCCAAGCACTGTTCTAAGTGCTGGGGAGGTTACAAGGTGATCAGGTTGTCCCACGGAGGGCTCACAGTCTTAATCCCCATTTTACAGATGAGGTAACTGAGGCCCAGAGAAGTTAAGTGACTTCCCAAAGTCACACAGCTGACAGTTGTCAGAGCAGGATTTGAACCCACGACCTCTGACTCCAAAGCTCGGGCTCTTTCCAGTGAGCCATGCTGCTTCCCCAAGAGAACAACACGAGAAGGGTATCTAAAAAGCTACTACATGGTAAAGTGAAATTGGGAAACTAAAAGCAAGGAGGGCAGAGGATATATTTTAAGGATACAGTAAAATAAAAATTCCAACAATATTTCATCTTAGCTGAAAACTGAGTGACAACTACCACAGGCAGACAAGTCGGGTGCACTGCAATTGAGAACAGTAGCTCTTTTGGAACAAGGGATTTAAGAGAATCATGAAACAGAGGAAAAAATGTAAATAGCACTACAAAGGACAGCCTATTTATGCACAGTGTGATCAGAATTGTGGGTCCCCTATTGGTTTTATGCTACAAAAGACCATATGTGAACATTACTATCAGTGGCGTCTTCTTTACAGATGACAAAAATGTCCCATAGACTTTAAAGAATTCAATCACCTTACCTCCTGATTTCCTACTACAATCCAGCCTGCACACTTTACTTCTCTAATGCCAACCTACTCACTGTACCTCAATCTCATCTATCTCACCACTGGCCCCTCACTCACATCCTCCCTCTGGCTTAGGAAACTCTCCCTCTTAATATTCAATGAATGATCACTCTCCCCACCTTCAAAGCCTTATTAAAAGCATATCTCCACCAAGAGGCCTTCCCCAACAAAGTCTTCATTTTCTCTACTCCCACTCCTTTCTTCTTCCCCCTTGTCCCGTTTCTCCTCCTCTCTCCCAGCCCCACAGCACTTATGTACATATACATAATTTATTTATATTCATATCTGTGAGCCCCATGTGGGACAAAGACTGTATCCAACATGATTTGCTTATGTCTACCCCAGTGCTTAGTATTGTGCCTGAAACATAGTAAGCGCTTAACAAAGACCATCTACCAAAATGCTAGTACATTGCTCTCTACACAGTAAGTGCTCAGTATATACAATTGATTGAATGATGTTTGAATTCCTCTTTCGGTCTCTGTATCTCTCCTGCTGTCTCATCAATTTAGCCTAAAACATCCTGTACAGTTTGATTTTCTACGAAAACAATTTGGACAAAAAACAATTTCCCTGTAAAGACAGAGAAAAAGAATTCACTGAACTCCTCAATTACCTCCTTTCCATCCCTATGTGTAACTATTACACCAATATTATCAAATACTATTACTGATTCCCAAATCGGCTTCCGACGTTTGCTCAATTTGGAGATTCCTTTATCAGTTTTTCGGCATCCCTTGCAAAGTGCATTTCAAACCCCTTTTGGGCCTGTTTAATTTCCTGTTTGCACTTGATCTGCCACTCTTTATGGATAGTCCTGTTCTCACTCCAGAGAGCTTTCCATTTTTAAAAAATGTCTTTTCCTCTATATCTCATTTAATTTTGCAAGCTAATTACACAGGGTAAATGCCTGAAAACTTGGGGGTTTTTTTGTTGTTCAATATCAGGCATTTTATTGGGGTTCCCAAGAGGGTTCTTCTAATGATCTTTATGCTTCTAGTAGGGGAAGTCAAAAAAGAATGTTAAGTTGTGGTCACCAGTGCACAATGACTCTTTCATATATAATTCCTGCACCAGGTTCTGTCCACTATCCAAAAATGAATACAGTAAATTATCTTTTCTTGCGTTTTCTAGGACAAGTTGTTCCAGAAAAGAACAACAGTATCTCCATTTCCCCCCCAATCTCTGCAGGGATAATTGAAGAGTACCAATATCACATTCTGAATAGTTTTTCAGCATCCACTCTCATCTTACAGTTTCAGCTTACTTCCTTTATCCTGGTCATTTGGTCTACAGAACAATTCCACTACACTATTTTTGTTGTGTAATTATGGGGTTTCTATCCAAAGAGTTGCCTTAGTGACTTCTTTTCTGGTAAGGTCTTAGGTTATTATTGTTTATTGCCTTTTGCATTCAGAACCATTCCCCTGGCTGTGTACCATCCCTGTTCTTCCTACCAACCTTTAGCCTGGAAACACTTATCTACCTAGTTGCCTTCCCCACACCAAATCTCAGAGATACCAATTATACCTCAGGCCTCACTAGCTGTCAAGCATACAAGTGTGCAAATGTCATTGTTTGGGTATTTAGCAGATGTGTTGAAGCTCTTACATATTTTAGCTTTGGGTTTTTTGGGGGGTTTTTTGCCTACTTCCAAATATGTCAGCTTCCTCAATTGATGGGCACAGGCAGCCACTGGAGATTTTTGAGGAGGAGAGTAACATGCCCAGAGAGTTTCTGCACACAGATGATGAAGTGGTTCATTTGGGTCACTGGAATTATTGTAAGCTACCTGCCTTGCAGATGTGTTTGTTTCCACCATTACAGGATGTCATTTAATTTCTGTGTGCCTCAGCTTCCTCGTCTATGAACAAAGGCTCAAATAAAAACCTGTTCTCCCTCCCACTTAGAATGTGAGCCCGATCTGGGACTGGGACTGTGTCTGAGCTGATTGTCTTGTATCTATCCCAGTGCTTAGTTCAGTGCTTGGCACAAATGAGTGCTTAACAAATAATACAATTATTATTACCATGTACCACAATCATCAACTTCTTCCCCATCCCCTTGAATAGCCTATTGACATGCTGTATGAGGTCTGCCTATGAGTATGGGCCTGGGAATCAGAAGGTCATGGGTTCTAATGTTCCACACACTTGTCCGCTGTGTGGCCTTGGGCAAGTTACTTTACTCTGCGCCTCAGTTACCTCATCTGCAAAATGGGCATTGAGACAGGGACTGTGTCCAACCCCATTTGCTTTTATCTACCTCAGCACTTAGTACACTTAATAGTAAGCAATTAAATACCACAACTATTATTATGATTAGGTCCCCTTAGGTGTGAAAAGCCCAGCTGCCTACCTGTCTAATGATCAAAATACCCTCTTCACCACTTGCTTCTGTCTGTCCTGAGAAAATGCCTCTTTAGATCATATCAGCTGGATGGCGGCTCCCCTTCCAGTTACATAGTCTCCTTTTCCGGTGCTTTTTAAGAGCAATCTGAAGGCCACAATCTGAAGGGATAATGGAACTGCTCTAAAGTGACCTTGAAATCTCATCAATAAACCCCTTTCTTTTCCTCCTCAGGTCCTCTGATTTAGTCCCCTCCCCTGCTGAAAGTATGCTTAGTTAGTCTCTAAAAGCTCCATGCACCTGGACCATATAAAAGAGATGTGTTTCAGAGATAATATTAATGCATGTTGTACTTGATCCAATCAATTCATAACCACAACTACTGCTGGGTTTTTACTCCATCATTTAGTTAGCCCCCTAGACTACTTAGGGGGAAGGCCTAACCACGTTAGGACCCTGGATAATAATAATAATGGCATTTATTAAGTGCTTACTATGCGCAAAGTACTGTTCCAAATGCTGGGGAGGTTACAAGGTGATCAGATGATCCCACATGGGGCTCACAGTCTTAATCCCCATTTTACAGATGAGGTAACAGGTACAGAGAAGTTAAGTGACTTGCCCAAAGTCACACAGCTGACAATTGGTGGAGCCGGAATTTGAACCCAAGACCTATGACTCCAAAGCCCATGCTCTTTCTGCTGAGCCACGTTCCTTCTCTGGATACAAGTCAAGTTTAAGTTTTATGACTTAGTTTCCCTTATGAATAAATTTGATATTTAATTAATCAACCACCCAATCCACAAACACCGTCCCCCTAGCCCCAACTCCTCTCTGCCTGCTACTCTTTGAATGATGGAGTATAAGTTCCTTGTAGCGGGGAGTTGGTCTCATGCCTTTATTGTAATTCCCTGTGCTCAGTACAGTGCACTGCACTCAATCATATATACTGAGTGCTTATTGTGTAAAGCACTGTACTAAGCGCTTGGGAAAGTACAGTACAAAAATAAACATATACATCCTATGCCCACATGGAGCTTACAGTCTATTCATTCATTCAATTGTATTTATTGAGCACTTACTGTGTGCAGAGCACTGTACTAAGTGCTTGGGAAGTACAAGTTGGCAACATATAGAGATGGTCCCTACCCAACAGTGGGCTCACAGTCTAGAAGGGGGAAGACAGAGAACAAAACATATTAACAAAATAAAATGAGTAGAATAAATATGTACAAGTAAAATAGTGTAATAAATACGTACAAACATATACATATATACAGGTGCTGTGGGGAAGGGAAGGAGGTAAGGCTGGGGGGATGGAGAGGGAGAGGAGAGGGAGAGGAAGGAGGGGGAGTCTAGAGGGGAGAAGCAGCGTGGCTCAGTGGAAAGAGCCTGGGCTTTGGAGTCAGAGGTCATGGGTTCAAACCCCGGCTCCGCCAACTGCCAGCTGTGTGACTTTGGGCAAATCACTTAACTTCTCTGGGCCTCAGTTACCTCATCTGTAAAATGGGGATTAAAACTGTGAGCCCCCTGTGGGACAACCTGATCACCTTGTGACCTCCCCAGCGCTTAGAACAGTGCTTTGCACATAGTAAGCGCTTAACAAATACTATCATTATTATTATTATTAGACAGACATTAATATAAATAAATTACAGATAGGTACATAAGTGCTGTGGAGCTGCACTGAATGAGTATCATGGCCTAGTGGCTAGAACATGGACCTGGAAGTCAGAGGACCTGTGTTCTAATCCTGCCTCCCCCACTTGTCTAGCAGTATGGCTCAGTGGCAAGAGCATGGGCTAGGGAGTCAGGGGTCATGGGTTCTAATCCCAGCTCTGCCACTTGTCAGCTGTGGGACTTTGGGCAAGTCACTTCACTTCTCTGGGCCTCAGTTACCTCATCTGTAAAATGGGGATGAAGACTGTGAGCCCCATGTGGGACAACCTGTTTACCTTGTAAAAACCCAGCACTTAGAACAGTGCTAGGCCCATAGTAAGCACTTATGAGTACCAAAATTATTATTATTATTTGTGACCTTGGGCAAGTCACTTAAATTCTCTGTGACTCAGTTCCCTCATCTGCAAAATGGGGATTCAATATCTGTTCTCCCTCCTACTTGCACTGTGATCAAGGTGAAGGGGGAAACTGTGATTAGCAAATTTGAGGAAGAAGGGCATTCCAGGCCAGAGGTAGGACTTGGGCCAGGGGTCGACAGTGGGACAGGCGAGAATGCGGCACAGAGAAGGTAGCACCAGAGAAACGAAGTGTGTAGGCTGGGATGTAGCAGGAGAGAAGGGAGGTGAGGTAAGAGGGGGCAAGGTGATGGAGAGCTTGGAAGCCAATAGTGTGAAGTTTTTGCTTGATACGAAGGTTGATAGGCAAACACTGGAGATTTTTGAGAAGGGGGGGGGGGTGACATGCCCAGAACGTTTCTATAGAAAGATAATTCGAGCACCACAGTGAAGTATGGCAAAAGACTTTTGCTGGTGAAAGTCTAAACACCATGCCAACCTAGTTCACTTCAAGTTTATCCTTTCCTGCCTTAACTCTTCCCTCTCCTCTGCCACACAAAACTATTTCTCCTCCCTTACTGACACCCATGCCCATCATCCCTGTCAGCTCATCCGTACATTTAACTCCCTTCTCAGGCCCCCTGTTCCTCCCCTTCCTCCTTCCCTCACCCCCAAAGATCTGGCCCCCTACTTCATTAATAAAATTAAATTCATCAGGTCTGAGCTCCCCAAAGTCACTACCCAACTTCTCCAACCCCCCGGCTCTCAACCCTCACCGCTACTCTCCCATCCTTCCCAGCAGTATCCCCAGATGAGATCTCCTTCCTCCTCTCAAGCACTACTCCGGCCACCTGACCCCATTCCATCTCATCTTATGAAATCTCTTGCTTCGTCCCTTCTCCCCTCCTTAACTTCCATCTTCAACTGCTCACTCTCCACTGGTTCCTTCCCCTCTGCCTTCAAACATGCCCACGTCTCTCCCATCCTAAAAAAAAAACCCTCTCTTGACCCCACCTCACCTTCTAGTTTTCACCCTATCTCCCTCCTACCATTCCTTTCCAAACTCCTTGAATGGGTCATCCACACGCGCTGCCTCGAATTCCTCAATGCCAACTCTCTCCTTGACACCCTCCAATCTGGCTTCCGTCCCCTACATTCCACTGAAACTGCCCTCTCAAAGGTCACCAATGACCTCCTGCTTGACAAATCCAATGGCTCCTACTCTATCTTAATCCTCCTCAATGTCTCAGCTGCCTTCAACACTGTGGATCACACCCTTCTCCTTAACACACTACCCAACCTTGGCTTCACAGACTCTGTCCTCTCCTGGTTCTCCTCATCTCTCTGGCCTTCATTCTCAGTCTCTTTTGCTGGTTCCTCCTCCCCCTCCCGTCCCCTTACTGTAGGGGTTCTTCAAGGGTCAGTTCTTGGTCCCCTCCTGTTCTCAATCTATACTCACTCCTCACCCTCAGCTTCAAGGCTGTCCATCACCTCGCCCCCTCCTACCTCACCTCCCTTCTCTCCTTATCCAGCCCAGCCCACACCCTCCGCTCCTCTGTCGCTAATCTCCTCACCTTGCCTCATTCTCGCCTGTCCCACCATCGACCCCCATCCCACGTCATCCCCCTGGCCTGGAATGCCCTCCCTCGGCACATCCGTCAAGCTAGCTATCTTCCTCCCTTCAAAGCCCTACTGAGAGCTCACCTCCTCCAGGAGGCCTTCCCAGACTGAGCCCCCTCCTTCCTCTCCCCTTCCTCCCCCTCCCCCCGCCTTACCTCCTTCCCCTCCCCACAGCACCTGTATATATGCATATATGTTTGTACATGTTTATTACTCTATTTTATTTGTACATATTTATTCTATTTATTTTATTTTGTTAATATGTTTTGTTTTGTTCTCTGTCTCCCCCTTCTAGACTGTGAGCCCACTGTTGGGTAGGGACCATCTCTATATGTTGCCAACTTGTACTTCCCAAGCACTTAGTACTTTGCTCTGCACACAGTAAGCGCTCAATAAATACAATTGAATGAATGACTGAAGTGGGGAGAGACAGGAGGTTGGGAGGTAAGAAAGGAGGCTGATGCAGTGATTCAGTTGGGATAGGATGAGTGATTGTACTAACATGGTAGAGGTTTGGATGGAAAAGAAAGGGCAGATCTTGGCAATGTTGTGAAGATGAGCCTGGCAGGCTTTGGTGATGTACTGGATGTGTGGGGTGAATGAGAGAGTGGAGTCAAGGATGACGCCAAGGTTACGGGCTTTTGAGACAGGAAGGATGGTTGTGCTGTCCACAGTGTTGGGAAAGTCAAGGAGAGGTCAGGGTTTGGGAGGGAAAATAAGGAGCTCTGTCTTGGACATGTTGAGTTTTAGATGGCGGAAGGACATCCAAGTAGAGATGTACTGAAGGCAGAAGGAGATGGGAGCCTGGAGGAAGGAAGAGAGAACAGGAGAGGAGAAATAGATTTGAGTGTCATCTGCATAGGGATGATAGTTGAAGCCATGAGAGCAAATGAGTTCACCAAGAGAGTGCCTAGTACAATACTTGGCACACAGTAAGCACTTAACAAATACTACAATAATTATTATTGCTGTTATTATCATTAAGTTCATTCATTTAATCATATTTATTGAGCACTTACTGTGTGCAGAGCACTGTACTAAGCACTTGGAAAGTACAAAGAGAGAAATTGTCCCTGTCCACACTGAGATTACAGTACATTAATATTAACTTGTCTTCCTTACTATTTCTTCTCTATCTTCAAAACCTGTTTGCTTGCTCTTAGACCTATTATTGGTCAATACCCAGAACCTGGAAGGCCCCCTACCTGTAGGCAGTCTATATTAGAGCCTATAAAAAGCTCTTGGCTTCTACCATCCTAGCATCAGGTACAGCCTGCCAAGGTAACCTATGGAGATTAGGCTTTGGCTTTTCCCTGTTTTCCAGTTCTGATTTCTACTTGTTGACCTTCCCATCTCATTCATCACCTGCCCCTAACTCTCCCTGGTAATAACCCTCTTAATCTTTCAGGTGCTCTGACTTTAGTGTGGAACAAGTTCACTTTTATGCAGAATACTCAGACCTCTACCACTTGTCTGCTGTGTGACCCTGGGCAAGTCAATTCAATTCTCTGGTCCTCAGTTTTCTTATCTGTAAAATGGGGATGCAAGATCTGTTCCCCTTTCCATCTTAGATTTTTAGCCCCTTGTGGGACAGGGACTATGTCCAATCTGATTAATTTATATCTAACCCAGTGCTTAGAACAGTGGGTAACACATTGTACATGCTTTACAGATGCCATTATTATTACTGCTGCCTTTCTGACTCTGACTGTGCAGTCCAACCAGGCAGCTTTGCTCCACTTCCTGGACTTGGCCGCTATTTATGTCCCCTGCCTGGGTCAGTTTAAATGTTTTTGTTGCTTATTTCCCTTCTGCCAGTCAAAATAGATTAACGGTGAATTACTGACTGGGATAAATCCCATTTAAGATGAAACAGAATGTCAAAATAGGATGGGGAAGGAAATGGTTAAAGAGGATGAAGGATGTGTTTACTTAGAAGGGCCTGATATTATGCATCCTGAGATCCTTGAGGAATTAGAAGTTGTTATTACAGAGCCACTAGTCATTGTTTTTGAAGTCCCTGAGGATGTAATGGGTAAATGTGGAGACCATCTTAAACAAAGGAAAACAGGAGGACAAGGTCATTACAGACTGGTCATCAATATCTGGAAGGATATTAGATCATCATCAATCAGTTATCCTAAAAGAGCATATGATCCAAAGGAGCAACCATCATGACTTTATGACTATCAAATCATACAAAAGCATTTTAATCTCCATCTGTAAAAAGGGATAGCTCTGCAACACAAGGAGTAAATCAATAGATATAATCTATCAATTAGTACGGCTTTTTATTCCATCTCATGACATTCCATAACTTCTCACTGACAAGTTGGGAAGTTATTGCCTTGTTCGTATTACTGCTACAGTTCTGATGAATTGGCTACTGAAAAACATGAGCTCCCAGAATCAGAGTGGTTTTATATCACAAAGGGTATGAGGACTAGGGAAATAATAAGGATAATAATGATATTTGTTTAGCACTTACTATGTGTCATGCACTGTTCTAAGCCCTGGAATAGACAGAAACTAGTCACGTTGGACACAGTCCCTGCCCCACATAGGCCTCAGAGTCTTAACACCCATTTTATAGATGAGGTAACTGACACACTGAAAAGTAAAGTGACTTGCCCAATGTCACACAGCAGACAAGTCATGGAGTCAGGATTAGAACACAGGTCCTTCTCACTCCCAGGACAGTGCTCTATCCACTAGGCCATGGAAACAAATACAGGACTTCTAGAAGATATTTCACAGACCTTACAAAGTTTCAGCTTCCAGTTAAATCCCTTCCACATTACATCTGCTCTCTCATCCTTTCCCACCATCTTGCAAAAGGGGATTTCCTGCTTGCTTCCAGAATCTACCCTCACTACCCCCATCACTCTGACTCCATACTCTCTCACTTCCTAAACACACTTGCCCGTGCCTTTCTTCCCTCCACTGACCTCCACATTCAACCATTCACTCACTGATGGCTCCATCTCTTCTGCTTTCACATGCTTTTGTCTATCCTAAACTAAAAAAAACAAAAACAAAAAACTACTCTGCATTCCATTGCCCCCTAATACCATATCCCTGGCTTCCATTTCTGTCCAAATTCCTCAAAAGAGTTGTATACACTCTGTACCTCCATTTCCTGTCTTTCAACTTTACATTCCACCTGGGCTCAGTCCTCTTCATTCCATCAATAATGAACCTTACCTCTCTGACCACTCCTCTGTTCATTCATTCAATAGTATTTACTGAGCACTTACTGTGGGTAAAGTACTGTACTAAGTGTTTGGGAACATACAAACAGGCACATTCCCTGCCCACAACAAGCTCACAGTCTAGAGGTGAGACAGACATTAATACATATGAATAAATAAATTACAGATATATACGTAAGTGCTGTTGGTCTGGGAGGGAGGATGAATGAAGGGAGCAAATCAGGCTGATGCAGAAGGGAGTAGGAGAAGAGGAGAGGAGGGTTTAGTCAAGGAAGTCTCCTCCACTAGCTCTTTCTTCACTTCAACTACACGGTGTCACTGCTCTAGGTCCTCTTTATTGTGAGCACCTGGCTCATAGCAACCAGGACTTTCCTGGACCAGGGTAGCTTCAGTGACATATAGTAGAATCAAACCATACTACCAACCACCAAGGTTACTGTGGAAAGGTTTTTTACTTAGTTTGACAAACATGCAAGGGAATGACATACACACTCACTCACGCCACTCACCAAGGGTCCACTACCAATATGCTGACCAATATGCTGCTCAAGGGAGCCTGTTCTGCCAAATGCTTCTTCTTTCTTGAATCCTGCTCTTGCTGCTCCTGTGTGCTTCTGCTCCAGGTGCTTGCTCCTGCTTCCTAAATGCTTGCTTCTGTGTGCTTCTTCCTCAGTGCTTGCTTCTCCTATGCATGCTTCTGTTCCATGTTCTTCTTCGTGATTCAAATTGACGGCCTTTTATCTGACATAGGCATCACAGATGTAGCTCTACGTGGCAGTCACTGATCGTTCCAGACCCATTACCAGGTAGAGTAAGGAGAGAAGGCCATGCTTTCCTCCATGCTCCACCCCCACAGGCTCACAACCACCTGTCCTCATGTAGATCCCATTGCCACTCTCTTCCGTGTTTTTGTTTGCGGGATCACAGTCACCAGTAAGGCATGTTGCTGTGGGCTCACAACACCCTTCCTTTCTCACTTTGCAGTCACTCCCCTGGGAAGCTCAATCAATCTCACTGTCTTGACTAGAATACATTATAGAGAAAGGTTGCTTAGTGTCTCTGCTATCAACAGTAGTCAGGGCCAGATTACCACAGGAGCTCATGTGGTTTAAGCTCCAGGCCCCAAGCTCAAGCCTGCCTGTGGAGATTCAGAAGCCCCACCTCCTGCTGTAATATAAAGGCTTTAAGGAAGTCCTGCTAAAACACTGATGGGGTGGTGCCACTATTATTCAAGCTTCCACTACATCCTCCTCCCATTTCACTTCCCATGCCCCACTGCCACCATCATCTCCCACTCCCACTGAGCCTATATAGGTATCTCCCAGCTTTCTTCAATCATGAGTACTCGCTGGCATGGGGTTTCAAACTGCTGCTGAATATTTCCACAGGTGCCTGGGCTGTGGCTGGTACCATGACCACTAAGAACTCTTGTACAACTACCTCGGTGGAGGCCTTGACAGAACAGGCCAGTGCTGCTGCCACTACTGCCAGCCAGGATCTCCCAGTCCCCTGCAGTTTGGAGTCTCCTATAGAGCACCGCCTCCAGCCCCCACCCTTAACCCACCAAAAGCTACTGGTGCTGACTCCACCACTAAAGTATCTGCAGCCACGTGAGGGGGAGAAAGAAGGATGGGGGGGGGGGGGGGGAAGAGAGAGAGAGAGAGAGAGAGAGAGAGAGAGAGAGAGAGAGAGAGAGAGAGAGAGAGAGAGAGAGAGAGAGAGAGAGGAAAGCAGAGAAAGAGAGAGAAAGAGAGAATGTGTTGTATGAGACAATATTTTCCTTTTTTCACATGGGTTTGATGCTAGGTAGAACTACAGAAGCAATGTGGCCTAGTGAATAAGCCACAGGCCTGGGAGCCATAGGACCTGGATTCTAATCAGGGCTCCATCACTTTTCTGCTGTGTGACCTTGAGCAAGTCACTTAACTTCTCTGTGCCTCAGTTACTTCTCCCCTCTTCTAGATGTAAGCCTGGTGAGGGCAGGGATTATCTCTCTTTGTTGCTGAATTGTAGTTTCCAAGCACTTAGTGCAGTGCACACAGTAAGTGCTCAATAAAAACGATTGAATGAATGATTGAAGACTATGAGCCCCATGTCGGACAGGGACTGTAATCCAACCTGATTGCATCTCCAGTGCTTAGAACAGTGACTGGCAAATAGTAAATGCTTAACAAATACGACAAAACAGAGAGATGTGGTCTAGGGGATCTATCAGTCAACTATTCATATTTACTGAGTGCTTTTTGTATGCAGAACACTGTATTAAGGGCTTCAGAGAGTACAATAAAAAAGTTGTTAGACATGCTCCTTGCCTACAGTGAATTTAACATCTAGACGGGGGAGAGATGTAAATATGACTAAGTAAATTACAGATATGTACTTAAGTGCTGTGGGGCTGAGGGATGGTGAATAAAAGGTGCAAGGGTGACACAGAATGGAGTGGGAGAAGAGGAAATGAGAGTTTAGTCAGGGAAAAGACTCTTGGATGAGATGTGCTGTTAAGGATTTGACGGTAGTACGTGTTACAGTCTGGGTGGAAAGATATGTTGGAATGGGATGAAACAATTGGGCCACACGGCTTATGACATCAAAATTGTTATTATTTCTCAAGTCACTGAATATCCTCTTTTTTGTGGGTCATCAGCAGTGGCCCCCACTTTTGGTTTACAGACATCCTGGCACCAGCCGCAGCCAGGGAGTCAGGGACCTCTAAGGAGCAGGGACAGCCAAGATGGCCTCATGTCTCTTGTACAGCAAAACATTAACAGAGTAGAGGAATGATTTAAGGGTGGAACTTGATGATGATGATGAATTATGATGATGATGAGGGCATTTATTAAGTATTTACTATGTGCCAAGCACTATGCTAATTACTGGGGTAGTTGTAGGATAATCATATTGGATGCAGTCCCTGTCCCACAGTCTAAGAGAGGAAGAACAGGTATCTTATGCCCATTTTACAGATGAAACTGAAGTCCAGAAAGATAATTTGCTCAAAGTCTTATAGAAGGGGGACATTGGCAGTGGTCACATCAGCCTTAAGATATGTTGGAATATTGCAGGTCATTGCGGAAATTTCTTTTTTAAATTTCCAAAAACACTGATCCAGGCTATCTTGGCCCTAGTTTGCCTAAGCAGTGAATTTCCCTAAAGGTCAACAAAACTTTGCCTTATGGCAAACAAATGTAGAGGAAGCACATTTTGCCACCATCATGCTGAACAGCCATTGTCGCTTCTGGAGACTTGCCTTCCCAAACCTAATCCAAACTGCCTTTCTGTTTCACAAAGAGGCCACTGCAGGAGCCAGAGGCATGGTGATGATATCAGCTTATAAAAGCACTTCCATCTCTGCAAGGATATCTGCCAAGACAGGACCTCAGGCTCAGAAACTGCTATTGATGCACATGGTGAGTACAGTTTATTATGTTTCCAATAATCAATGGCTAACTGCCAGGCCTAGCCCCTGTCCTTTTCAGGCCTTTAAGGCACTGGTCCTCTGAGATCTGCATAGCCTCAACACCTTGATGATTTTATTGGTATCTGTAAAAGGGATTCTGCCTCACAAGAATAGGTGGAGGGAAAGAGTTATTCACTGTGTCATGTGCCCTTCCCTTAATCCAGCCAGAAACATTTACATTTCTTCAATATGCACAGTCTGCATCTTTGATCCCAGATGGGGCTCCCACTCCGGGAAAAACACAGCTTAATGTCCCCATTCAAATGTCACATATCAACAGGAGGCTATATATTCCAGGTACCTTTTACAGGAAGAAGTCTGCAACCTGTGATGCCCATCTGTCTACATGGTGTGTACATTTTTATAACAGTGATTCACAAACCTGCTGCCCTATAGAAAAAAGCCAAATAAAAATGGAAAATGAGACTTGATCCACTGGTCTGGTCTGAGTGAGGGTCCACCTAAAAAAAGATTTCCTGCCCTCCACACAAGTCTTTCTCCCCTTCAAATTATGCCGTTTTCTGCAGACTTACTCACTGCTGCCTAGTTATGTAGTCTCAGTGAAACGTTTCTGATTCTGAACCCTGAAAAACAAAGATTAGCATTCATGAAAAGATCTGCTTATTAAGCTTTAACTTGAATTTTTTCTTTTCTTTTCCCAAGTGTTTGTTTTCTGTTCCTATGTGCTGCATATTTGTGTACCTTTCTGGAACGCAATTATTTACCCAACACACACTCCATACAAAATACAGGCAAGACTTACTTGTGCTCTGCCGGATCTCAGTGTTGGGCTAACCCCATCAATTCACTTATTTTGGTTACACGATTTCAGGAAATGTCCAGGAAAATAACCGCCCTGCAGCAGGCCCTGCTGGCCAAGAACCGGAGCTCAATTACAGGTCTTTGCAAAACTGTGCCACTCGGACCTGCTGCTTACACACAGACCATCAAAGAATCAGCTTTCCTAGGAACAGCTTGCTAAGAACACAAAACCTGGAAATAATGTTCTTGCCATCTGCAAGGAGGCAACTGTGCCTTCTGATTGCAGTGGGCACAGTAAGCCAGGGTAATTCATAAGGTTTGTAAGCCTTTATTCTCCTTATTCATCATCATCATCAATCATATTTATTGAGCGCTTACTGTGTGTAGAGCACTGTACTAAGCGCTTGGGAAGTACAAGTTGGTAACATATAGAGACAGTCCCTACCCAGCAGTGGGCTCACAGTCTAAAAAGGGGAGACAGAGAACAAAACCAAACATACTAACAAAATAAAATAAGTAGAATAGATATGTACAAGTAAAATAAATAGAGTAATAAATATGTACAAACATATATACATATATACAGGTATATACACCTGTACATATATAGAACAGTGTATATACATATGTATATATGTATATACATATATACACCTTATTCGGTGCATGACTGGGAAGAAAGGTACTGGGAAATATTTGTGGTTTAAATGATAAAAGGAAATCAACGCAGCAGAACATATATATACCACCCCAAAATCTTCAGTTGGAGTATGAGTCAGGACACAGTGTCAAAAAGACATTTATCTCCCAGAGAAAGCATAATAAATTATGCTACTCTGGCCTGTTCTTGCATGTCGTGATTGATGGATGGTTAAGAGAGAAAAATCTTCCTTTCTGGTTGACCTTAAAATCTGTCCCATTCAGAGTCTTTGCAGTGTTTAAATGTGAACATAAATTATTTCATCCATCTCAGAATGAATGTTTGCAATAATTTCCTTTTGGGTATTGTTTACCACCCATCTATGCATACAGAAAGCAATATAAAAAGGAAAGCATTCTGAGAAAAAAAGAGATACGTTTATCATTCAGAATGACAGAACTAGAACGGAAAACACCCAAGTGATTGGAATTTATTTTGTCAGGCACCCAGGAAAACTCCCTGTATTGGAAATAAAATATAATGGGCAGGTTATAATAATGGAACACTCCTATTTTCTCACATTTATCATTGCATTTAGGTCCATCTTCCCAAACTCTAAGGAATATACATTTGTAATAAGAGCAGTATACCCCCTTCAGGCTAAGTTGAGTGAGAAGGGGCAGGACTCATTTACAGAATGTGAATCACATAATGGAAAA
Organism: Tachyglossus aculeatus; assembly: GCF_015852505.1. Lineage (NCBI taxonomy): Eukaryota > Metazoa > Chordata > Mammalia > Monotremata > Tachyglossidae > Tachyglossus > Tachyglossus aculeatus. The sequence continues at coordinate 114,094,982 of NC_052067.1, forward strand.
ATCTGAAGGCACTGCTTGGGGGAAAAGATGGGACAAAAACAATGAAAGACAGGAAACAGGACACAGCAGACAAATCAATTTAAAGATTTGGAATGTCTAGTTATTTTTGTACCAGGAAAACTGTTCTAAAGATAAAGAGGAAGAGCGATTGACAGAAACAATGACAAATATGTTTTTTTAATAATCTAAACAGGAAAAGAATCCCTGCACAGGCACTGAGGATCTCTGTATTGTCTCAGTCCAAAGTTGATGAAGTCAAGACTTATGTCGTGTGCATTTATCCAGATACTGCCAGAGTGATAGAATCTACTGGAAAGATGGGCCTTGGTAAGTATCCCCCCCAGGAAGATTACATAATGGCCAACCGGCCTAGTTTATCGGAGGGTCCATAATTAGTGTGGTTACTACCTCACAAAGTAGAATCCTCACACAGAGTTTTCCCCCAAACAGAAAACTAAATCAGTAACACAGGGACATCCTAGTGAAGAAAAACAGTGTGTTTCAGCCATATATAAACTGCTAGCCTTTAAAGATAAAAGTCAAATTCTTTCCAAAAAAGCCTAAGGGGGCATAAGTCCCCCAAAATACATTCTTCCTCCCTTTGTCTGGCTATGTAACTGGTTGTGATAAGAGATTTGGATTTTGGCAGCTTGGATTTAAATGAATTGAGATACAGATGAGGCACTGGAAGCCACTAGTGTTCAGCTGGCTTTCCATTTGGCAGCTGCTTGCTGCACCTCAGTACAGAAAATATTCCAGCCATACAGTGATTCTTAAAAAGTCACTAATGTATTGTCATATTCAGCCAGAAGAACTCTAGAATTGATTCATTGTTATTAATAATAATAATGGTATTTGTTAAATGCTTTCTATGTGCCAGGCACTGTTCTAAGTGCTGGGGTAGATACAAAGTTATCAGATTGTCCCACGTGGGGCTCACAGTCTTAATCCCCATTTTACAGATAAGGTAACTGGGGCACAGAGAAGTTAAGTGACTTGCCCAAAGTCACACAGCTGACAAGTGGCGGCACCGGGATTAGAATCCACGACCTCTGACACCCAAGCCTGTGCTCTTTCCACTAAGCCACACTGCTTCTCTAATGAATTAACAATAGTCAGGGCTTATTTAAATGCTTTTGCACAAAAAAGAGGGTTTCGATATACCAATAGGTTTCTGCTTCTCTGACAACTTTCTTGGCAGCTATTATAAAACCAGGTTGTTGAAAAGAGTCATGAGAAGCTAGCTTATTAAATTTTGTAAATCATAAATCTTGCCTACAAACGCAGAGTTCCACAGCTGATTTAGTTGTTAGCTGTTATGACTATTAAATGGGTCCAAAAGTTTAAGTAGCAGAGTAAATTATATACAAAAGAAACAGACTTAGAATCTTGTTTTATGTTTCCCATTTAAAAGCTACAGAGCAAATGCCCTGCAGCATCCCTCAAAATACAGGCTCAGAACCCTGATGCTGCTAGGTTTGTGACTCGAAAACAATAAATCAAGTTCCTGGTATAAATTATGCTAACAGGAGCAGATTACTAATTCCTTTAGTATATTTCAATACCCAGAATAAAGGTAAAATCCAAATTCTTCCTGTTGGAAAACTGCAGACAAAAATCTAACATATACCCATATAGTTTCAACTTGGCTTTCCACAGGAGCCACCATAAGAAAGTGAAAACTAGCAGTCCACTGGCTGTCTGAAAGTAAAAAGTTACCATTAGAAGTGATAGTAGCCATTGTTAGACTCAGACATCAAATAAGAATCTAACAATGGAGAAGCAGCAAATTCCAAACTTAAGCACCTGATTACCAGTTACCATGTGCTTGGCCAAATGCTTATGTGATGGTATTGCTTGGGGAAATGGCTGGAAAAGGGTTTTGGCCAAAAATAACCCCAAATTAGCTCACCCTAGTTTTTCTTTTTCCCCAGGCACAGGTATATATCATGTGGAATTATTCCACATTATCACGTAGAATTGCAACTACACACAACAGCACAATAGGCTAAAAACCAAACATCCTCTCCAAGTAGTAGCTTTAATATTAAGTCCCCACTTGGAGCAGTGCACTGTACTAGGCACTTATAAAATACAGAATAAAGAGGTAACACTCCAATGGGAGACACAAACATAGAAATATTTACAAGCACGGGCAAAATTTTAAAAAAGAATGTAAAAACTGAATAGACATATGCATGAGTGCCAAGAAGTAAATATAAATTCATAAATCCTAGATTAATTGATGATTGAAGGTGCTGGGAAATGAATCAAGAACATTGGAGATGGGATTTCAAGAGGGCTTTGAATGGGATGGGATGGGCAGAGCTATGATCTGTCTCATTTCAGAAGAGAGGTGTTCCAAGTCTGGGAAACAGTGTGAATGAGGGGTTGGAAGTGAGCAAACCAGAAGTCAGGAACAATGAGAAGGTTGGCATGGGAGGAGCGAAGAAAGGAGTTGGGGAAGAGCAGATAAAGAAAACAAATAAGATGAGGTAATAATATTAATAACTAATAATTATGGTATTTGTTAAGTGCTGAATATGTGCCACGCACTGCACTAAGCGCTGAGGTGGATACAAGCAAATCAGGTTGGACACAGTCCCTATCTCACGTCAAGCTCCCAGTCTCAATCCCCATTTTACAGATGAGGTAACTGAGTCAGAAAAGTGAAGTGACTTGCCCAAGGTCACATAGCAGGAAAGTGGAGGAGGCAGAATTAGAACCCATGATCCCAGGCCCATGCTCTAACCATTACACCATGCTGCTTCTTGAGAGATGAAGTGAGCTGGGAAGAGTCCTGAAGACAATCCTGAGAAGCTGTTGCTTATGCAAAGAGATACAGGGAGCCAGTGATGGTTTTGAGGAGCCGAAAGAGGTAGGAGGAGTGATGTTTCAGGAAGATGATCCAGGCAGTAGCACGTAATATATTTGGAGAAGGGGAGAGTCTGGAGGCAAAGAATACAGCAAGGAGACTGATGCAATAGTCTTAGCCCCAGTAAGACCAACGTTTGTTCCAGGGTGGTGGCAGTTTTGGTGAAGTTGAAGGTGATAAATGGGAGATGGTATTTATTGAGCACTTATGGTGTGGAGAAAACTGTAACTAAGCAGTTGGGAGAGTACAATACAATAAATTGGTAGGCATGATCCCTATCCACAAGGAGCTTACAGACTAGACAGGGAGAAGAATTGGGGGAAGACTAGATAGGATTGGGGTAGAAAGAATGTGTGAGTTGAAAGACAGCTATGAGTTGAGGATGACATTGAGGTTGCAAGCATCTGGTTCAAGGAGAACTGGAACTTTCCCAAAATTGGCAGAGGAACCAGATTCCTTCCAGAATATTCCAATAGCTACTAGGAAGTATAAACCAAAGTAGTCTTGTAGTTCTGGACTTCTGCTTCCTTCTCTGCAGTTACAGGGCCAGACTGGTTTAAAAAGAGTTTTAAAGCACACTGCTCTTGATGTGACATTGCTAACAGTTATCCTAGCAGAAAGTTTTAGTTTGCTTTATTTTCTCTTATCAAGTTGGGTACTATAGCATTTTAACCATACTTACTTTTGGATTACATTGATTAAAAATTCAGCAGTTAGAACAGTGCTTTGCACATAGTAAGCTAATACTATCTACTAATCTACTATCTAAATAGTAAGCTAATACTAATACATAGTAATACTATCATTATTATTAAAAATAAAAACAACTATTTCTACTAAAGACAGTCACAAGGCCCTATCTAAGTTGAAAAGTATTTTTTTAAATCCTACAAGGATATTACTTCTGAAAATAGGAGGACGAAATTTATAGCTTTCATTTAACTTAATTTTTTTATGCAACCTCACCCCCTTTCAGAGTATTATACACCTAAAATTCCAGTCTTTTTATGTTGAAAATAACTATCAAATCTCCTCTCTGGATCCAAGGGAAAAAGATGTATATCTGAGGTACTGACTCATCACAACCATTAAAAATTACCTAAATGCTGAAATTTGGTTTCACTTAAAACCAACCACAGTTGTCTGGCGATCTGAGTGATTAAAATGAATAATGATTATAATCAATCATCTTTACTGAGCACTTACTGTGTACAAAGCACTGTACTCAGCACATATTTAAGAGTACAACACTACAATATAACACATTTCCTGCCCACAATGAGCTTACAGTGTAGAGGGGGCAAAAAAATAAATGATAGTATTTGTTAAATGCTTACCATGTGCCAGACACTGTTCTAAGTGCTGGGGTAGATATGAGATAATTGGGTTAGAGATGGTCCCTGTCCCAAATAGGGCTCACAGTCTTAATCCCCATTTTACAGACAAGGGAACTGAGGCACAGTTAAGTGGCTTGCTCAAGGTTACACAGTAGACAAGTGGCAGAGCTGGGATTAAAATCCATGACCCTCTCACTCCCAGGCCCATTCTCAATCAATCAATCAATCGTATTTATTGAGCGCTTACTATGTGCAGAGCACTGTACTAAGCGCTTGGGAAGTACAAATTGGCATCACATAGAGACAGTCCCTACCCGATAGTGGGCTCACAGTCTAAAAGGGGGAGACAGAGAACAGAACCAAACATACCAACAAAATAAAATAAGTAGGATAGAAATGTACAAGTAAAATAAATAAATAAATAAGTAAACAGAGTAATAAATATGTACAACCATATATACATATATACAGGTGCTGTGGGGAGGGGAAGGCGGTAAGGCGGGGGGATGGAGAGGGGGACGAGGGGGAGAGGAAAGAAGGGGCTCAATCTGGGAAGGCCTCCTGGAGGAGGTGAGCTCTCAGCAGGGCCTTGAAGGGAGGAAGAGAGCTAGCTTGGCGGATGGGCAGAGGGAGGGCATTCCAGGCCCGGGGGATGACGTGGGCCGGGGGTCGACGGCGGGACAGGCGAGAGCGAGGCACAGTGAGGAGATTAGTGGTGGAGGAGCGGAGGGTGCGGGCTGGGCAGTAGAAGGAGAGAAGGGAGGTGAGGTAGGAGGGGGCGAGGTGATGGAGAGCCTTGAAGCCCAGGGTGAGGAGTTTCTTGCTGTTTATGGGTATATACATAAATGCTGTGGGGCTTCAGGGAGTGTGATGATGGTGAATAAAAGGAGAAAGTCAGCGCAACGTAGAAGGGAGTGGGAAAAGAGGAAATGAAGACTTAGACAGGGAAGCCCTCTTGGAACAGATGTGCTTTCAATAAGGTTTTGAAGGTAGGGAGAGTAATTAGAGAAGCAGTGTGGCTCAGTGGAAAGAGCACGGGCTTGCGAGTCAGAGGTCATGGGCTTGAATGCCAGCTCTGCCACTTGTCAGCTGTATGACCTTGGGCAAGCCACCTAACTTCTCTGTGCCTCAGTTACCTCATCTGTAAAATGGGGATTAAGACTGTGAGCCCCACGTGGGAAAACCTGATCACCTTGTCACCTTGTTCCCCCCCCCCCGCCAGCTCCTAGAGCAATGCTTTGCACATAGTAAGCGCTTAACAAATACCATCATTATTATTATTAATTGTCTATCAGATATGAAAAGGGAGGGTGCTCCAGCCAGAGGTAGGAGGAGGGCGAGAAGTTGGCGGCAAGATAGATGAGACTGAGGTACAGTAAGTAGGTTGGCATAGAGGAATGAAGTGTGCTTACTATTATAAATTATTATTATACTCATTATTGTAATAATTATGATTGAATGTTATCATAATTATTATAAATTAGTGTGCATAATTTAGTAAACCAAAATACAAAATATAGTAGATTTACCTCCAGTATCAATGCGAAACGTAGCAGTAAAAAGATTCTGATTTCAATTTATAAAGAATTTTAAACTGGAAAGAAGATCTCCATTTAGACATAAGGACCAAGTTTTGGTGATATGATTAAAAATACAGGCTGATATTGATAAGAGTAAAGGCTGAAGTCACTAAGAGAGATTGATATTTTATGGCTCATTAGGGAAGTACTAATAAAATACACAAAAATAGATTGGGAGGGGGGATGTGACAGGAAGGGAATAAAGCCACAGGAAAGGATCTGGGAGTTCAGTGGATGAAAAATGGTATATGATTCTGCAGTGTCATACTGTCGCCAAAATGTACTGTTATACTTGATTTAAATTAGCTGATGAAGCATGTAAAACAAGCAAGGAAATTAGTGTGTGCGTGTGTGTGTGCTTGCACATTGACATGATGACAGTATGTTTTTATGTATATGTGAGTTGTAGGGAAGCAGTAGGAAAGAACATGAGCCTTGAAGTCAGAGGACCCGGGTTCTAATTTTGGCTCTACCACTTGCCAGCTGTGTTACCTTGGCCAAGTCATTTAACTTCTCTGTGGCTCAGTTTCCTCATCTGTAAAATGGGAATTCTTCTTACATGGTGAGCCCCATGTTGTACAGGGACTGTGTCCTACCTGAAAACTTCTATTTTCCCCAGAGCTTAGAGTGCTTGGCACATAGTAAGCATTTAACAAATACCATTAAAATTTAAAAAAATGCAATTACCTTCATTCTTCTGTCCATGTGCTAAGAGTCTGTCTCATGGGAGCAGAGGAGAAGCAGAAGGCTACCTCTAGAACATTTAGAACATTGGTAAGGTCATAGCAGTTTTTGATCCTGGGGAACTGAGGACTGAAATATTTCCTACAGCCAGTAATGAGCAGTTATTTTTCCACTGTCATTTTTTATTTCTTTCTCTAACATGTTCTGTTGTCCATCTCCCTCTTTGTCTCTTCATTCTGTCAATCAATGGTATTTATGGAGCATCTGTGTGCAGAGCCCTATACTAGTCACTTGTGGACATGGACTGTCTCTATTACTGTATTGTTCTTTCCAAGTGCTTAGTACAGTGCTCATTACACAGTAAGCGCTCAATATATACAACTGAATTGAATGAATAGAACTGGTCCATGTGATCCCTGCCCTCACAGAGTTTACAACATAGTGGTAAAGGCACACTAAGGTAAAGAAAGTAGAGATGGGAATGAGTAATAGAGTATATAAGATACATAAATAAGTGCTTCAGGAGGTGTGGTGACAGAGTACTTAATTGCTTGGGTGGCCCAAAATTGTGGCAGTTTGGAGGTTAAAAAATGGAAAGGTTAGAGATTAACTAGGGAACACCTCCTCCAGGAGGCCTTCCCAAACTGAGCCCCCTTTTTCTTCTCCTCCTCCCATCCCCCCCGCCCTACCTCCTTCCCCTCCCCACAGCACCTGTATATGTTTGTACAGATTTATTACTCTATTTTACTTGTACATATTTACTATTCTATTTATTTTGTTAATGATGTGCATCTAGCTTTACTTCTATTTATTCTGATGACTTGACACCTGTCCACGTTTTGTTTTGTTGTCTGTCTCCCCCTTCTACACTGTGAGCCCGTTGTTGGGTGGGGACCGTCTCTATACGTTGCCAACTTAAACTACCCAAGCACTTAGTACAGTGCTCTGCACAGAGTAAGCGCTCAGTAGATACAATTGAATGAATGAATGAATGAATGAAAGTGTCCAGGAGAAGATGAGATTTCAGAAGGGCTTTGAAGATGGGAAGATCTGTAAAGAAGGAAGAGGGACCTCCATGGAGGAAGAAGGGTGCAAAAAAGTGGTTGATGGCAGAGGAGTTGAGTGGAGCAGAGTGACCAGGTTAGCTTAAAAAAAAAAAGGAGTTAAAAGCAGTGTCATGGGGGAAGATGAGAAGCAGCGTGGCTCAGTGGAAAGAGCATGGGCTTTGGAGTCAGAGGACATGGGTTCAAATCCCAGCTTTTCCAATTGTCAGCTGTGTGACTTTGGGCAAGTCACTTAACTTCTCTGTGCCTCAGTTACCTCACCTGCAAAATGGGAATTAAGACTGTGAGCCCCCTGTGGGACACCCTGATCACCTTGTAAACTCCCCAGCGCTTAGAACAGTGCTTTGCACATAGTAAGTGCTTAATAAATGCCACTATTATTACTATTATTACTATTATTAGAAGAATTGATGGAGTGCCTTGAAGTCAAACAACCAAGTCTCCCACATCCTAAAAAAAACTCTCCCTTGACACCACAGCCCTTCCAGTTATCACCCCATCTCCCACCTACTCTTCCTTTCCAAAATCCTAGAGCGAGTTGTCTACACTGCTGCCTCAAATTTCTCTCCTCCAGCTCTCTCCTGAACCCCCTCCAATTGGGCTTCTGTCCCATCCACTCCACTGAAACCTCCCTCTCAAAGGTCATCAATGACCTCGTTCTTGCCAAATCCAATGGCTCCTACTCCATCCTAATCCTCCTCAAACTCTCAGCTGCCTCCGACACTGTCAACCATCCCCTTCTCCTCAACACGATATCCAAGCTTGGCTTTATTGACTCCATCCTCTCCTGGTTCTCCTCATTTCTCTGGCCGGTCATTCTCAATCTCCTTTGCAGGCTTCTCCCCTGCCTCCCATCCTCTAACTGTAGGAGTCCCCTTTTATTCTCCATTTATACTCACTCATTCATTTATTCATTCATTCAATCATATTTATTGAGCGCTTACTATGTGCAGAGCACTGTACTAAGTGCTTGGGAAGTACAAGTTGGCAACATATAGAGACTGTCCCTACCCAACAGCGGGCTCACAGTTTAGAAGGGGGAGACAGAAAACAAAACATATTAACAAAATAAAATAAATAGAATAATTGTGTACAAATAAAATATATAAACAAGTAAAATATATAGAGTAATAAATATGTAAAAACACATATACATATATACAGGCACTGTGGGGAGGGGAAAGAGATAAGGTGGGGGAATGGGGAGGGGGAGGAGGGGGAGAGAAAGAGGGGGCTCAGTCTGGGAAGCCCTCCTGGAGGAGGTGAGCTCTCACTAAGGCTTTGAAGGGAGGAAGAGAGCTAGCTTGGCGGATGTGCAGAGGGAGGGCATTCCAGGCCAGGGGGAGGACGTGGGCCGGGGTTCGACAGTGGGACAGGTAAGAATGAGGCACAGTGAGGAGATTAGAGGCAGACGAGTGGAGGGTGTGGGCTGGGCTGTAGGAGAGAAGGGAGGTAAGGTAAGAGGGGGCGAGGAGATGGACAGCCTTGAAGCGAAGAGTGAGGAGTTTTTGCCTGATGCGTAGGTTGATTTGTAGCCACTGGAGATTTTTGAGGAGGGGAGTAACATGCCCAGAGCGTTTCTGCACAAAGATGATCCGGGCAGCGGTGTGAAGTATGGATTGAAGTGGAGAGAGACAGGAGGATGGGAGATCGGAGAGGAGGCTGATGCAGTAATACAGTCGGGATAGGATGAGAGATTGAATGAGCAGGGTAGCAGTTTGGATGGAGAGGAAAGGGCGGATCTTGGTGATGTTGCGGAAGTGAGACCAGCAGGTTTTGGTGATGGATTGGATGTGAGGGGTGAACGAGAGAGCGGAGTCGAGGATGACACCATGGTTGTGGGCTTGTGAGATGGGGAAGGATGGTAGTGCCATCAACAGTGATGGGAATGTCAGGGAGAGGGCAGGGTTTGGGAGGGAAGGTAAGGAGTTCAGTCTTGGACATGTTGAGTTTTAGATGGTGGGCAGACATCCAGGTGGAGATGTCCTGAATCAATCGTATTTATTGAGCACTTACTGTGTGCAGAGCACTGTACCAAGCACTTGGGAAGTACAAGTTGGCAACATATAGAGACAGTCCCTACCCAACAGTGGGCTCAAAGTCTAAAAGGGGGAGACAGAGAACAAAACCAAACATACTAACAAAATAAAATAAATAGAATAGATATGTACAGGTAAAATAGAGTAATAAATATGTACAAATATATACATATGTCCTCCTGAAGGCAGGAGGAGATATGAGCCTGGAGGGAGGGAGAGAGAGCAGGGGCAGAGATGTAGATTTGGGTGTCATCATCATAGAGATGATAGTTGAAGCTGTGGCAGCGAATGAGTTCACCAAGGAAGTGAGTGTAGATAGAGAACAGAAGGGGACCAAGAACTGACCCTTGAGGAACTCCAGGAGCCCACAAAAGAGACTAAGAAGAGACTCGCTTGGTGAATTCATTCACTCCCAAGGCTTCAACTATCATCTCTATGTGGATGATACCTAAATCTATATCTCCTCCCCTGTTCTCTCTCCCTCCCTCCAGGCTTGCATTTCTTCCTACCTTTAGGACATCTCTACTTGGATGTCCTCCTGCCACCTAAAACTCAACATGTCCAAGACTGAGCTCCTTATCTTCCCTCCCAAACCCTGTCCTCTCCCTGGCAGTCGCATCACTCTGGATGGCCCTATCATACTTCCCTCATCACAAGCCTGCAACCTTGGTGTCATCCTTGACTCCAGTTTCTCATTCTCCTCACATATCCAACCCATCACCAAACCTGCTAGTTTCACCTTCACAACATCACCAAGACCCACCCTTTCCTCTCCATCCAAACCGCTACCACATTAGTGCAATTACTCATCCTATCCCGACTGGCTTACTGCATCAGCATCCTTTCTGATCTCCCAACCTCCTGTATCTCCCCATTTCAGTCTATACTTCACTCTGCTGCCCGGATTATCTTTCTACAGAAACATTCTGAGCATGTCACTCCCCATCCTCAAAACTCTCCAGTGTTTACCTATCAACCTCCCTGTCAAGCAAAAACTCCTAATTATTGGCTTCAAATCTCTCCATCATCTTGCCCCCTCCTATCTCACCTCCCTTCTCTCCCTCTACATCCCAGCTCGCACACTCCCTTCCTCTGGTGCTAAGCTTCTCACTGTGCCTTGTTCTCACCTGTCCCACCACTGACCCCTGGCCCATGCCCTACCTCCGGCCTGAAATGCCCTTCCTCCTCAAATGCCCTGAACAATCACACTTCCCCCCGTCAAAGCCCTACTGAAGACTCACATCCTCCAGGAGGCCTTCCCAGACTAATCCCCCCCTTTCTTCAGCTCCCTCTCCCCTCCCCATAACCCCGACTTGCTCCCTTTTCTCTAACTCCCCTCCCTCGCCGCTGCCCAACAGCACTTGTGTGAAGCAGTGTGGCTTAGTGGAAAAAGCACGGGCATGTGAGCCAGAGGTCATAGGTTCTAATTCCAGCTCTGCTACCTGTCAGCTGTGTGACTTTGGGAAAGTCACTTAACTTCTCTGTGCCTCAGTTACCTCATCTGTAAAATGGGGATTAAGACTGTGAGCCCCACATGGGACGACCTGAATACCTTGTACCTACTCCAGCACTTAGAACAGTGCTTGGCACATAGTAAGTGCTTAATACCATTACTATCTTCTAGACTGTGAGCCCATTGTTGGGTAGGGATTGTCTCTATCTGTTGCTGAATTGTACTTTTCAAGCACTTAGTACAGTGTTCTGCACACAGTAAGTGCTCAAAAAATACAACTGAATGAATAAATGAATGAATTTATTGAGCACTTAACTGTGTGCAGAGCACTGCATTACGTGCTTGGTAGGGCTTAGGCATGTTTTCTGACCACAACAAAGTTTCTGCCTGATAAGGAGAAGAATTAGTAACTATTGGAGGTTTTTGAGGTGTGGGAAGACACATGCAGTATAATGTCGCAGGAAACTGATCTGAGCAACAAAGTGAATCATGGTCTGTTGAGGGGAGAGAGTGGAGGCAGGAGACCAGTGAGGAAGCTGATACGTGCTAAGGATGAAAATGTCACCATTTTTTTCCAAGTATTGGCACTCCTCAGTAGTGGTTTGAATGAACCGTTGGTCTGACAGTCATGACATTCCTTATATTCTTATGATTTATTTAATGCAGTTTATTTAGATGCTGTTGAAATTTTGAAAACCATGTATTAATTAGCTAATGTTATTCTTGAAGTGACTGTGGGTACGAGATACTTAAATATTAAGTCTACATATGTTTCAGTTTGTCAACCATTTTTGATTTTGATCCATCACTTTTACATACAAAATAGTTATAAAAACAAAATCTAAAATCTAAAATACTTCATGCCCATTAGCTCTTAGCTTACCATCTGAATAAGGTCGCTCCACACTGTCCCCAGAAGTCCCTATAAGCCTACTTCCATAAATACATCTATGTGATATATATAGATAGATAAACAAATATCTTTCAAATTATATCAGAAAACAGAAATATGAAGTAGGCATCTAAATAGCTACGGATGAGCACACAACATAGTCCCAGGCTATATGCCTGTAGATGCATGGACACTTTCCATATATACAGGTTCATTTAAGGACAAGCTAGATGCAAATCAAGTAAAATGGGAGATTTAATGAATAACACACACAACTACCTCTAAGTCCCTTACAGATACCTCCCAAATGGATGACCTTAGTTCTGCCAAGGTGTCTGCAAAACTAAGGTCATCCACTTTGAAGCCACATTTTGGGGTTTTTTTGATATATCACAAGGACCTATTTCCCTGGAGATCTATTTTATTTGAAACATAAAATAAACATATTTCTGGCCAAAAGATAACAACGAACTTCGAGGTTGATAGTAAAGGGCTTTCCCTCTGCTCAACTCTCCTCTCTGCACTCCCTCCTCATCAGTGCTCTTCATATGCCAAAGGCCTTAATGAGGAACTTTATGCTATTGGCCTCTAGGGATGCTTGCCAACCTTCTCTATCAATCCCCTCTTCTACACTGCTTAAGGCCAATAAGGATATTTGGAACAACAACTATATTCTTTTCTAATGGGTTCATTTTTCTCCCTCTTGGGGAAGCAATTACATAGATAAATGATCCCCCTTCTGCTAAAGGGATTGTTTCATTAAAACTCCTTCTGAGTTTGAGATAAAACCCTTGTTCAATAGAATTCTTAACACTGACATAAAGTACTGTTGAATTTATTAATTAACACCACAGAGTCAAAAGGAAAAATGCTCTTTTTGGAGTCTACATTCTGAGAATTACACTAAAATTAACAAAAATTTAGGATACATGCTTGAATAAAATGCAAACACAGGCTCTACAATGAGTACCCATTAAATTGCCCCACCAAGTCTAAAGTTGATGCCAGTATATTTATTTAAAATACAAAATGATGATGCAAAGAGTGGAATTTTAAGAAAAAAAACAGCAACAACAGTCCAAATATCCCCTATCATGAACCAGAAGGATCAAATAGGAAGGACCAGGGTTTCTTGAACTCTTTAAGATGAAGGAAACAAGACGAAACAGAAACAACCTTGAAAATATTCGCTAATGTAAACACTCAAACGAAAGTCCTCACTTTTATTAAAAGATGAAGGAACTACTGGTAATTGTGGTATTTGGTAAGGCTTACCCTGTGCTAATCACTGTGCTAACTGCCAAGAAATACAAAATATAGGCACATCGAGGATGCATAGGGCAGCCTTCAGTTCAAAAGCCACTTGGAAAATCACATCATCAAACGGTGCAATCTCAATGTATTCACTGGATGTATACTTGATGTATACTTGACTACTTCCACTGGCTTAGGTGACTTAAGCAGCACATTTTCTATTAGTCCATCAATCAATAGTATTTATTGAATGCTTACCCAATAAGGTCTTGGAAGAGTAAAATGGAGTTAATAGGCATACATAGCTGCCTTCAAGGAAATTACAGTTAGTGGAGTATACAGATGGGGAAGTAGCAGAGTTTTAAAGATATTAAAGATACTTTATACAAATGCTATTGGGCTGGAGTGGGGAAGGAAGCACTTACATAAGGGACTAAATGAAACAGGAGTGCTGAGGTGACAGTAGGGAGAGAAATAGGGTAGAGAAATGAGTTGAATGAGGGTAATCCTCCATGAGGAAGTGCGATTTCAGAAGGGCTTTGAAGATGGGGAGAGCAGTGGTCTTCTGGACGTGAAGGAGGAGGGAGTTCCAGGCAGAAGGGATAATATTTCCATGTTTTAGCATCTATACCCTCTCCCTTGGAGAACTCATTTGCTCCCATGACTTCAACAACCATCTCTTTTCAGATGATTCCCAAATCTATATCCAACTCTGACCACTCTCTTTCTCTGCAATCTTGCATTTCCTCCTGCCTTCAGGACATCTCTACTTGTATGTCCCACCAACACGTTAAATTTAACATGTCCAAAACAGAAATCCCCATCTCCCACCCAAACCCTATCCTCCCCATGACTTTCCCATCACTGTAGATAGTGCCACCAACCTTCCTGTCTGACAAGCCCTTACACTTGGCATTATCCTCGACTCATCTCTCTCATTCAGTCAATCATACATACTGATTAAGCACTTACTGTATGCAGAGCAATATGCTAAGTATTTGTAAGAGTACAAACCACCACAATTAGCAGACATATTCCCTGCCCATAATGAACACAAGTCTAGAGGGGGAGACAGACATTAATATGAATAAATAATTTATAATATATAAAAATATGAATGTGTTATGGGGTTAAAGGTGGGGAAAATATCAAATGTCCAAAGGTCACAGAACCTAGTGCACAGATGACACAGAAGGGAGAGAGAGCTGAGGAAAAGAGGGTTTAATCAAGGAACACCTCAGAGGACATGTGACATTAATTTTTTGAAGGTGGAGAGGGTGGTGGTACTGGCATATATGGATGGGGAGGAAGATCTATGCTAGGGGGGAGGGAAGACACATGCAGTATAATGTCTTAGGAAACTGATCTGAGCAACAAAATGAAGCATGGTCTGTTGAGGGGAGAGAGTGGAGGGAGACCACCAGTGAGGAAGCTGATACATGCCAAGGATGAAAATGTCACTATTTTTTTCAAGTATTGGCACTCCTCAGTAGTGGTTTGAATGAACCGTTGGTCTGACAGTCATAACATTCCTTATATTCTTATGATTTATTTAATGTAGCTTATTTAGATGCTGTTGAAATTTTGAAAACCATGAAAACCATGTGGGAAAGAGGTCAAAGGATAGATGAGACCAGGGCCCAATGAATAAGCTGGCACTGGAGGACTGCAGTGTGTAGGCTGGGCTGTAGTAGGAGACTGATGAAGTGAGATAGGATAGGATGAGCTGACTGAATGCTTTAAAGCCACTAGTAAGGAGTTTGATGTGTAGGTGGATGGACAGCCACTGGAGGTTGAGGAGTGAGACATGGACTGTACATTGTTGATGAATGATCTGTGTAACAGAGTGAAGTATGAATTACAGTGGAAGAGACAGAAAACCAGGAGTTCAGAAAGGAAGATGCAGTAGTCAAGGGGGAGTATGATAAGTGCTTGGATCAGCATGGTAGCAGTTTGGATGGAGAGGAAAGGGCTGATTTGAGCAATGTTGTGAAGGTAGAACCAATTTGGTGGATTTGGTGACAGCTTGAATATGTGGGTGAAATGAAAGAGATGAGTCAAGGACTATGCCAAGGTTACAGGCTTGTGAGATAGGGAGGATAGTGGTGTTGTCCAGAGTGATGGAAAAGACCAGTGGAGACAAGGTTCAGGTGGAAAAGACAAAGAATTCCGTTTTGGACATGTTTTATTTGAGGTATTGGCAGGACATCCAGGTAGATATGTCCTGAGGGCAGGAAGAGATACAAGATTGTAGGCAAGGAAAGAAGTCAGGGTTAGAGATGTAGATTAGGGAAGCATCTGCCTAGAAATGGGAATTGGGTCATGGGAATGAATGAGTTCTCCAAGGGAGTGGGTGTAGAGGGAGAATAGATGGGGATGTAGACCTGTGCCTTGAGGGACCCCTACTGTCAGAGGGGTAGGAAGCAGAGAAGGAACCAGCAAAAGAGAATGAGAAAGAGCAATCAAAGAGATAGGAGGAGAACCAAGAGAGAACAGTATCAGTGAATCCAAGGTTGGATAAGGTTTCAAGGATCTCCTGTAGTTTCTGGTAGCCAAGAGACCTTGGAATCAGGGTGCCTGCTGCAGTGACAAGCAAATTACAGTGCGTACTCAGCGCCCACCATACTCATAATAATAATAATAATGATGGCATTTATTAAGCACTTACTATGTGCAAAGCACTGTCCTAAGTGCTGGGGAGGCTACAAGGTGATCAGGTTGCCCCACGGGAGGGTCACAGTCTTCATCCCCATTTTACAGATGAGGTAACAGGCACAGAGAAGTTAAGTGACTTGCCCAAAGTCACACAGCTGACAATTGGCAATGCTAGGATTTGAACCCGTGACATCTGACTCCAAAAGCCCATGCTCTTTCCACTGAGCCACGCCACTTCTCTTGACTGAACAGGCAGATTTTCTCTCCTATCAGGTGCTTTCTTGGGAAACCAACTACAGGAGTAAGTGGGAAGGGCAGATCCTAAACCAATGATTTAATCAGAGGAATACAAATCACAAAAGTTTCCCAAAAGCATTTCATTTGTCTTGGGAGTCAGATTAGCAAGCAGCAAACCTATGGTGTTCCCCAATAAAGTATATACAATCCCTACCCTATAGGAGATTACAATCTAATCAGTAAATGATGGCAGTGAAAAAGTCATCCAAAAGTTACCCAAAAGATCCTGTTGAAAGTTGGCATAGGAGTTATAAGGAAGGAAAGGATAATTTACATGAAACAATGGTGCTGACTCATGATATCTTTCCACTGCAGTAGTGGGTGGTCCTGCCTGGTCTTGGTGGGGAAGGATTTCTGACGTCTCTTTGATCTTCTGACAGTGGTCAGTGAGGAGCCTCTTCATATCTGGCCCCTCTTGGGTACATCCATATATTAATAATGATGGCATTTGTTAAGCACTTACTGTGTGCCAATCACTGATCTAAGCGCCGGGGAGGTATAAGTTGATCAAGTTGTCCCACGAGGGGCTCACAGTCTTAATCCTCATTTTACAGATGAGGAAACTGAGGCACAGAGCAGTTAGGTGATTTGTCCAAAGTCACACAGCTGACAATCAGTGGAGCCAGGATTTGAACTCATAACCTCTGACTCCAAAGCCCAGGCTTTGTCCACTGAGCCACGCTGCTTCTCCATATCCCTTAAGCTGAGGGGAAGATATTTTGGAGTTTTTCTAGTCTGAATCTTAGTTTGCGATTTTGAATTACTGTTTGAATTTATGTTCTTGCATTCTTTTTGATTGTATCAATCAAAAAATCATTTTTATTGGGCACTGTACTAAGCTCTTATGAAAATACAATATAACAGGGCTGGTAGACTTGTTCTCTGCCCACAAGGGGGCTAGAAAGAGTGGGAGTCAGACATTAATAGGAATAAATTATGGATATGCACATAAGTGCCATGGTGCCAAGGGCGGGGCGAATAAAAGGGTACAAATCCAAGTACAAGAGTAATGCAAAAAGGAAATGGGAGAAGAGGAAATGAGGGCTAGATCAGGGTAGACCTCTTAGAGGAGATGTGCTTTTAAAAATGTTTTGAAGGTGATGAGAAGGGGGGAGTTCCTGGCCAGAGGCTGGATATGGGAGAGAGTTCAGGGTAAGACAGAGGAGATTGAGGTACAGTGAGTAGAAGAGCATAGTGTAGGGACTAAGTTGTAGTAGGAAGTCATTAAGGTAGGAGTGACCAAGGTGCTTGAGTACTCTAAAGCTAATGGTAAAGAGTTTCTGTTTGATGCAGGGGAGAATTGGCAACCACTGGAGGCTCCTGAGGAGTGGGGAGATGTGGACTGTATTTTTTTTAGAAAAATGATCCGAGATTCAGAGTGAAATATGTACTGAAGTGGGAAGATACAGGAAGCTGGGGGTCAGCAAGAAGACTGATTCAGTAATCAAGGTGAGACAGGATACATGCTTGGATGAACATGACAGTTTCAATGGAGAGGAAAGAGCAGATTTTAACGATGCTGGGAAGGTAGAACCAACTGGATTTGGTAACAGATTGAATATGTGGGTTGAATGAGAGAGATGAGTTGAGGACAATGCCAAGGTTATAGGCTTGTGAGACAGGGAGGATAGTAGTGTTATATTGTTATATTTTACTCTCCCAGGTGCTTATTATAGTGCTGTGCACACAATTCATTCTCTCTCTCTCTCTCTCTCTCTCTCTATATATATATATATATAATTGACTGACTGGTGCTGTCAATAGTAATGGGAAAGTCAGGGGGAAGACAGAGTTTAGGAGGGAAGATTTGTATTCTATTCAAACAAGTTTTATTTGTATCTCCAATTCACATACTGTTTGTGAGCAGAGTGCTTAGTACCTAGTAACTAGCACCTAGTAAGCACTCAGTAAATATGATTGGTTGATTGAATAATCCAATTTTTATAGGTCTTCAAAATTCATAGGCAGAAGTATTTTATGGATTCTGGCCAGAGTGTATCTCTCGTGCTTCTTTTGAATGCCTTGTCTTGCAGAAGGACAATTATTAATGGTTGTTTTCCTAGATTTTAGTAATGTGTGACTTAGCGATCACTTTCAAAGAAGAAAAAGTTTATACACTAACCCATACAAGGGAATTCTATGGAAAAACTACGGTTTTAATTGATAATGCAAAGCAATGCTGTCAGAGAATTCTGCTGCATAAGCAATAACCCAAAGACGCATTTTGGGGAAAGAAGTAAAAAAATAAAAATGAAAAACACTAGCGTATCCTTCCAAAATTGATAGACTGAATTTATTAGCAATGAGCCCCCTTCATGGCAAACTGAAGGTCTACAAAGTGGTAGTGGTATCTAACCTTCTTTATGGCTGTGTTACCCGAGTCTTCTAAAGGAGGCTAATTCAGCTTCATCAACGTCACCTGGGAACCATATTACACTTCAAATGGCAAAACACAATCACCAATAATGAGGATTGGAATGTAGCACTCTCCCTCCTACCTTACTTGGCTGATCTTCAGCAAGGGGTAAGTGTTTTTAAAAAGATATGAAGAGATGGGGTCAGAAGCATAGCTGGAGGGGGCAGATTTAGAGAGTTGGAGAGAGATTTCACCTTGAGTTACTTCAGGGAATATAGGAAGAGTTGAAGAGGGTGGAGGAGGAGGGAGGGATAGGAGAAGAATGGAGGAAATTTTAGGGAGCTCAAGCCTGATGGTTTCAATTTTGATGATGAAGTATGTAGCCAGGTCATTAGGGGAAAGAGATGTTATGGGTGGTGAGGGATGAGGTTTGAGGAGGGAGTTAAATATCTGCAACGTCTGGAGCGGGCAGTGGGTATGGGAGTAAATTAGAAAGGACAAGTATTGTTGTCTGGAAGTGGAGAGGGCTGAAGTTAACAAGAATGAATTTAAGGTGGACAAAGTCAGAGTGATGTCTGGATTTTTGCCAACAGCACTCCACAGCTCTGGAACAGGAGAGGAGGAAGCATACTGTGGAGGGGATTCAGGGTTGTGGGTTAGTGGTACAGGACTCCACCCTCCTCAAGACTGTAAGCTTGTTTTGTGCAGGGAATGTGCCTGTTTATTGTTATATTGTACTCTCCCAAGTACCTATTACAGTGCTAGGCACACAGTAAATGCTACTAAATGCAATTGACTGATTGACAGACTGGTGGAGGGACGGGGAGCAAGGGAATTCAGTTCAGTGGAGAGGATGGTCTTGGGTGTGTCAATCTGTGGGTCAGGACATGAGTCAAACATACAGTCAATCTTTCACTAAATCCTGTCATTTCGACCTTCATAACTACTAAAATCTGCCCTTTCCTCTCCATCCAAACTGCTACCATGTAAATCTAAGCATGCATTTCCCATTTTAATTACTTAATCAGCCTCCTTGCTGACCTCCCTGCCTCTCACACTTCAGTCTGCTGCCTGGATCATTTCTCTACAAAAAACTTTCAGGCCATTTTTCACCATCCCTCAAGAATCCCCAGTGGTTGCCCATCCACCTCTGCATGAAACAGAAACTCCTTACCATAGACTTTAAAATCACCTTGCTCCCTCCTACCTCACCTAGCTACTTTCTTGCTACAACCTAGACTGTACACTTCACTCTTGTAATGTCAACCTACTAACTGTACCTCAGTCTCATCTATCTCACATGAGCTTCTCACCCATGTCCTGTCTCTGGCCTGGAATGCTCTCTCTTCATAATAATAATGGCATTTATTAAGTGCTTACTATGTAAAAAGCACTGTTATAAGTGCTTCAGGGAGATACAAGGTGATAAGGTTGTCCCACTGGAGGCTCACAGTTTTAATCCCCATTTTACAGATGAGGTAAATGAGGCACAGAGAATTTAAGTGACTTGTCCAAAGTCACACAGCTGACAAGTGGTGGAGCTGGGATTTGAACCCATGACCTCTAACTCCAAAGCCCATGCTCTTTCTACTGAGCCACACTGCTTCTCCTGGAAATGTAATGAATACAAGCAATGTATGTACAGTTAAAACCTCAGCAATGAACACCACTACCTATCAGTTCTGTAGCAATGTCATATGCCAAATTTCTAATATAGCCCAGGACCCAAAGATGCCTCCTAAAGTCATGTCCAATCAGTTGCCTTCCTGCCCTGCCTTCTCTTGCCCAACCTCACTCTTCAACTTTCCAATCAGTGATTTGAAGACCCCTGCCTATCCTTGAAATCTCTGTACCCACACTTAGGTAGAAACTCTAGGGGTAGGTAGGCTCAGGAAACAATTTGCAAAGAAACAAAGGAGAGAGACAGACAGAGAGACAGAGGGCTGCATGCAGGCCATGCTTAGAGAAGACAACAATAAAACAGAGTAGGCAGTCATAATCCCTGACCAAAAGACTTTTTAGTCTAGAGCTGAAGCAGAGATTAACCCTTCTCCTTCCTTCTCTGCTCCTCCTTCCATCTTCCTGCGATATTATTTTTTTAGCAGTTAGAGGCCCTGAGTCACAGTCACAGTACTATATGTCCATTGCCATCACCACCATCACTCCTGTCCCTGTCAAAAGCCACCTACAAATGCAGCTTGATTGAGTCTGTGCTCCTCCAGACCTTTGCCAGGAATAGTGCTGGTCCCTTCTCACTGCTATCATGCCTGGCAAAAAATCTCCAACCAGAACCCCTTTGTAGCCTTGCCTCTCCTTCCAAGCTCCAGCCGCAGGGATGGAGACAGAAGCAGATCAAGGCAAGATGGGAGCTACAGATGAAACAGCTAGTGCCTTGGTTCTGCTCCTCCTTTTTCTCTTTCACTTCCTGACTGATGATGGCACTGAGGCTAGTGCTGAGAGGTGGGGAGGGGCATGCATGCTAGAGTATGTGGGTGAAGAGGCAGAGAAGGAAGGACTGAGTTCAGGGTTCAGGCTGGCTAAGAAATCCCTTAGGAACAGAGAAGGAGAATAAACAAGGAGAGGAAAATGGAGAGTAGGAAATTACCATGTAATTTTGTGTGTATGAGAAAGTGTTCTCTGTAATACAACAGTTAATTTTTTTTTAATGAATATGTCATGCCATATCATGGGATATAGCACTGTGTATCACTTGCACAAGATTTTATATCTAAGAAAAACCAAGTTCTTTCTTTATGTAATGTCATAGTAGGAGTCTCAGAGGTTTCTTTGTAAGACCCCTTAATGGCATGGAGCACTAAAGAGCAAATGACAAACTAAAGGTCACTGGAGATGAAAAATTTCAAGGATGGAATAAATTCCAGAGAGGAAGGTCTCCTGCCTACCAAATAGAAAGAAAATGAATCAAGCATAAAGATAAACTTGGAATTCAAGGAAGAAAAGGAATAGGATTTAAACTGGGCACCAGAAATCTCACAAATGGAGATAGATATTTGTGCAATACCTTTATTAACGTGTCCAGTCAATAAGCACTATTTGGTGTTGTAAAACTGTGGCTATTCATTACTTGGGTATCTACTTGCTCTCACTCCTAGTTAACTAGAGAGTCTACTAGACTAGTCTACTCCTGTCTCTTGCCACTTCAGTCTATACCTCACTTTGCTGGCCAGATTATCTTTCTACAGAAATGCTCTGGTCATGTCATTCCCCTCCTCAAAAATCTCCAGGGGTTGCCTATCAACCTTCAAATGAAGCAGACTCCTCACTCTTGGTTTCAAAGCTCCCATCACCTCACCCACTCCTGCCTCACCTCCCTTCTCTCCTGCTATAGCCCAGACTGCACACTCCACTTCTCTGCCACTAACCTCCTCACTGTGCCTCGTTCTCGCCTATCCTGGCCCACCCCTGGCCCACATCCTACCTCTGGCCTGGAATGCCCTCCCGCCACACATCCGCCAAACTAGCTCTCTTCTCCCTTCAAAGCCCTACTGAGAGCTCACCTCCTCCAGGAGGCCTTCCCAGACTGAGCCTCCCCCTTTTTCCTCTCCTCCTCCCCATCGCCCCACCTCTGCCCTACCCTTTCCCCTCCCCACAGAACTTGTGTATATCTGTACATAATTATTACTCTATTATTTTATTAATGTTGTGTATATAGCTATAATTTTATTTATTCTGATGGTATTGACACCTTTCTACTTGTTTTGTTTTCTGTCTCCCTCTTCTAGGCTGTGAGCCCGTTGTTGAGTAGGGTAGCCTGTCTCTACATGTTGCCGATTTGTACTTCCCAAGTGTTTAGTACAGTGCTCTGCACACAGTAAGCACTCAATAAATATGATTGACTTATGTTATTTATGCAACGGTAGTCTAGCACATTTTTAAGGGAGAATAGGGATGGTGCTAGGTTAAACAGAGATAAAATTTAAAAAGGAAGAGGAAAGAGCAGTAATGAACATCACTTAAAGAGCAGCTAATGTTAAGTCTAGTTTCTCATGAGCCTTAAGAAAGAAAACCACAAATGTGGGTTTCAGAACCCCCCCCCCCCCACACACACACACCTTTAAAACACCTTATAGGAAAGCAGAAAAGAGGCTACTTTTCCTACAGAATACTTTGTAAATTCTCACTAACATGCCCAAGATGACCTGATCTTCTGTACCAAGACAACAGGAATCCATTACATCTACCTGAGATTCTTGAGTTCAGGACTCCTTGAGATTCAGCTTAAGCAAAATAGGTGATGCAAGTTTATCATTGAGTTTAGCAGACTTTTACAAAACACAAAAAATCCACACACTTGAGAGTTAAGCATCTAGAAATTTTCCCAGCCTCAGTTAGGAAGAAATTTAACATGTGAGGAATTGGAGCAGTCACATCAGTGGCCAATGTGCTCGAGTCCTGAGAACAAAGAGCCCTAGCTCTGGCTGTGTAGTAACAGGCACTAGAGGAACCGACACCATCTTTCTGTTTGAGCTATTTATTTTAATTTCACGTTTCTAAGGCACTTTAATAAAACTGATATAAATTATTCCTTTTTACACCAGAAACAGAATAAAGGTGTTCTTCAATGAATGGGTAAAGAACGAAGAAAAGAGGAAAAAAAGAAATGTTACAAAATTTCTGAGTAATAGAAAAATGTTTAATATAACCTAATTGGAAATAGGGTACAGCATTCAGAATAAATTTCCCCCAGACTACCACATACTAAAAAATGTACCTTTCTAAATTATTAAATGGGTTTTGGTCTGGAAAAAAATCATGAAGAAAAAAAATCTGCTTAAACTAGTCATGTAATTCCCAAATATCCCATTTTAATATTAGCAGGAGGCATTAGAAGAAAGAGACAGATCTGACAGCGCACTCTATTAGAAAACTAAAAAAGGAGAAAAGTAATTTACTGCAAACTTCATGGCCCTCCACCAGCAAAATCATCTCTTTATTAAGGTTTAATTTTAGCTAAGAATTTGTCTATTCATCGGCCCTGCTTCTTAATACAGAGCTGGCATAAGTCCAACTCAAATATCAGCATCAACACAGCAACTTTGACCTAGTCTTCATAGGCTCGGGTGTAGAAAGAGCAAGCTTTTTTGGTTACCAGACTGAAAAAATACCTTATGAAAATGATATTTAAGAAAAAATATATATTCATATTGAGAACAGGATAATATATGTGGGTCAACAGAACTTTTAGAACTAGAGTGTCACTGTCATCCCAAAACATTAAATTAAATATCCCCCTCATTTTATTTTAATGGCATTTAAGCATTTACTATGTGCCAGGTGCTGTACTAAATGCTGGGATAGATACCAGGTAATCAGGTTGGAACAGTCCATGTCTCACATGGGGCTCACAGTCTTAGTCCCCATTTTATAGAGGAAGTGATTGAGCCCAAAGAAGTTAAGTGATTTTCATTCATTCAATCGTATTTATTGAGCACTTAGTGTGCAGAGCACTGTACTAAGCACTTGGGAAGTACAAGTTGGCAACACATAAAGACGGTACCTACCCAAAAACGGGGTCACAGTCTAGAATGGGAAGACACACAACAAGACAAAACATGTGGACAGGTATCAAGTCATCAGAATAAATAGAAATAAAGCTAGATGCACATCATTAACACAATAGAATAGTAAATATGTACAAGTAAAATAGAGTAATAAATCTGTACAAACATATGCAGGTGCTATGGGGAGGGGAAAGAGGTAGGGCAGGGGGGATGGGGAGGAGGAGAGGAAAAAGGGGGCTCAGTCTGGGAAGGCCTCCCGGAGGAGGTGAGCTCTCAGTAGGGCTTTGAAGGGAGGGAGAGAGCTAGCTTGGCAGATGTGCAGAGGGAAGGCATTTCAGGCCAGGGGGAGGACGTGGGCCGGGGGTTGACGATGGGACAGGTGAGAATGAGGTACAGTAAGGAGGTTAGTGGCAGAGGAGCAGAGGGTGCAGGCTGGGCTTTAGAAGGAGAGGAAGGAGGTGAGGTAGGAGGGGGCAAGGTGATGGAGAGCCTTGAAGCCGAGAGTGAGGAGTTTTTGCTTGATGCGTAAGTTGACTGGTAACCACTGGAGATTTTTGAGGAGGGGAGTAACATGCCCAGAGCATTTCTGCACAAAGATGATCCAGGCAGCAGCGTGAAGTATAGACTGAAGTGGGGAGAGACAGGAGGATGGGAGATCAGAGAGGAGGCTGATGCAGTAATCCAGTCGGGATAGGATGAGAGATTGAAACAGCAAGGTAGTGGTTTGGATGGAGGGGAAAGCGCGGATCTCAGCAATGTTGTGGAGGTGAGACCGGCAGGTTTTGGTGACGGATTGTATGTGAGGGGTGAATGAGAGAGCGGAGTCGAGGATGACACCAAGTTGGTGGGTTTGTGAGACAGGATGGATGGTAGTACCATTTACAGTGACGGGAAAGTCAGGGAGAGGGCAGGGTTTGGGAGGGGAGATAAGGAGTTCGGTCTTGGACATAATGAGTTTTAGATGGCAGGCAGACATCCAGATGGAGATGTCCTGAAGGCAGGAGGAGACCCTAGCCTGAATGGAGGGAGAGAGAGCGGGGCAGAGATGTAGATTTGGATGTCATCACTGTAGAGATGATAGTTGAAGCCGTGGGAGTGACTGAGTTCACCAAGGGAGTGAGTGTAGATAGAGAACAAAAGGGGACCAAGAACTGACCCTTGAGGAACCCCTACAGTAAGGGGATGGGAGGGGGAGGAGGAGCCCGCAAAGGAGACTGAGAATGAACGGCCAGAGAGATGAGGAGAACCAGGAGAGGACGGAGTCTGTGAAGCCAAGGTTGGATAGCATGTTGAGGAGAAGGGGGTGGTCCACAGTGTCGAAGGCAGCTGAGTTCACACGGCAGACAAGTGGCAGAGCTTGTATTAGAACCCAGATCCTTCTGACTCTCAGGCCTATGCTCTATTCCATAGGCAACACTGTATCCAGCCTCTCCCTACTTGAGTTTGTCTTAAAGACAACTGCACAAATCATCTTTCTAAAATGTCAACTGGACCACAGTTTGGAAGAGATTCTCTCTCAGTGAGCTACATCACTACATTCAGCATCACCCGCAAATTTAAGTACAGCTTTCCTAGGTGCCTAGTACTGTACTAAGTGTTTGAGGGCATATGATAAATTTAAAGCACAGTTCCTACCTTTAAGGAAGTTATGCTTCAATGGAGCACATTCATTCAATTGTATTTATTGAGTGCTTACAGTATGCAGAGCACTGTACTATTTAACCATTCAATAGTTTAATAGAAGCAGCTTGGCTCAGTGGAAAGAGCATGGGAATTGGAATCAGAGGTCATGGGTTCAAATCCTGCCTCTGCCAATTGTCAACTGTGTGACTTTGGGCAAGTTACTTAACTTCTCTGGGCCTCAGTTACCACATCTGTAAAGTGTGGATTAAGACTGTGAGCCCCCCATGGGACAACCTGATCACCTTGTAACCTCCCCAGTGCTTTGCACATAGTAAGCACTTAATAAATGCCATCATCATTATTAATAATTGTGCTATTTCTTGGGCTTTTGTTATATGTCAAGCACTGTATCAGGTGCTGGGGGAGATACTAAATAATCAGATCAGACAAAGTCCCTGTCCCCTATGGGGCCTACAGTGTAAAGGGGAGGGAGTAAGTGTATTTAACAGACACAGAGAAGTTAAGTGGCTTGCCCAGATCACACAGCAAGAAAGGACTAGAGCTGGGAATAGAACCAGGTCATCTGACTCCCAAACTCAAGCTCTTCCACTATGCCACACTGTTTCTACTACTGTTCTCTAGTGTGTTGTAAAGCTATGTATTACAAAACTGGGGAAAATTCAGAAGTCTGAAATATGACCCCTGGCCTGGAAGTTTATAAGCTAATGGGAAAGATGAAGAGAAATAAACTGATGAATAAACATTAGTTAGAAGAGCATGAGAGTAGATATAGTCAATAAACACAGAAAGATAAATACATTAGCAGCAAGCAAATTAATCGATTAGTACAGAGAGCTGAAGTAGCTGAGGAGGTGGCACTAGAAGTATTTGGGGAAATTATGCTTTCATAATTTACAATCTAAGTAAAATCAGAGCACTGTTTACTCTTACTGTTTAATTTGCTTGAACATGAGACACCAGGGAAGAGGCACTGGATGCCATGTTAAAAGATTAATGCAGAAACTTTAAAACTAGTGAGTTCCAATTCCCCCTTTGTAAGGAAGGAAAAGTGGCTGGTCCTAGGGCCTTAAAGATAAACTTGAAATAATAATAACAATAATAATAACAATAATAATAATGACATTTCTTAAGCACTTACTATTTGCCAAGCACTGTTCTAAGCGCTGGGGTAGGTTGTCCCACACGGGGCTCACAGTCTTCATCCCCATTTTACAGATGAGGGAACTGAGGTCCAGAGAAGTGAAGGGACTTTTCCAAGGTCTCACAGCTGATCAGTGGCAGAGCCGGGATTAGAACCCTCGACCTCTGACTCCCAAGCTTGGGCTCTTTCCACTGAGCCACACTGCTTCTCTAATTAGAGAGGCAGCATGGCCTAGTGGATAGAGTACAGGCCTGGAGCAGACAGACCTGGGTTCTCCAGTTCCACAACTTGTCTAATGTGTGACCTTGGGCAAGTCACTTAACTTCTCTGGGCCTCAGTTACCTCATCTGCAAAGTGGGGATTAAGATTGAGCCCCTTGCGGCACCTGGACTATTCCAACCTGATCATCTTATATCTATCCCAGCATTTAGTACAGCACCTGGCACATAGTAAATACTTAACAAACACCATTAAAAAAAACAAAAACAAAACAAACAAGCAAAAAAACCTTTCATGCCTCCTCTTTCCCCTCCCACTACCCTGAGCTGGGAGAGATGGATAGTATGAATAGGACCAAAGCAGACTATGAAGTTCAAGGGGTAAGAGTTAGAGCTAGAGAAAAGTGAAGCTCCTAGCAGAATAGAATGGAAAACAACTTAAATGTACGCAAGGTCTGCTACTATAATTTGTTTTTACCATTATTAGCAAACTGAGCTATAACAAGAAATGACTTGCCTAAGGTTAGTGAGAGGCTCAGGATTAAAACTCAGTGTTTCTGACTCCTAGTCTTGGTTCATTAGGCCACACTGCTTCCTAATCTATTTGCTATTTTTGTGGGCTGACAGCAATTGCAGTGCTCTACAAGACACACAAGAAGCCAGGGCCCCTGCCCCAGAGGCTTTACAATCCAAGTTTTACAGACAAATAAACTCAGACATAAAATACAATAGGTTACCACCATAAAAACAAGACTGATACTAGAGAGCAGGAATTGAAATTATTTAAAGAAAAAATGCAGTGTGTCTGGATCCCTGTTCTCCAGCAGGGTTCCACAATAGCCCAGCAGAAAGCTCTCACTGCTTGAATTTCCTTCTTGAAAATTTGTCAGGGAAATCGTTGCACCTCTTCATTCTCTTGGCAAGACTTCTTAGGTTCCCTAAGCTCTTGGCCTTCCTACCCTTGACTCATCCCTCCCTCCCTCCCCCACCATATTCTTTTCACTGATGTATTTTTTCTATAGCTGCTATGCTACTTGATCCCAACTTCCCCAGCTGGTTCCATAGCCAGCAGATCCCACCTTCAGGGGCTACAAAGACGGTGAGGGGAGCAGAACTGGACTGAAGCAGGATGCAGGGAGGACAGGTGAGAGAGATGGAAAAGAAGGTCAGAGAGATGAATGAAAATGTCCAGTGCTCCCCCAAACCCCCCTCTTCCTTTTTTTCCCCATCAATACCACCTGCTCTCCCTTCTTCTACCCCAGTCTGGCTCCAGCCCCCAATTCCGAAGCACCAGAATACAGGGACAAGAGTCTCAGAGGAGCCTGAGGTGACAGTGGGGGCAGGAAAGGGTAAGGGCCCAATTGGGCCCCATAGCACTGAGATATTGAGAAAATGGAAGGAATTTTCATGGGGATTGGGGAGGTAGGAAGGTCTGGGTAAACTGGAATGGAATTAGGCTTCAGTACAAATGGTTTTTGTATATCATCATATTATGTTTCATGCCAGTATAACTGGTATGATGTGCATGCCAGTACAGAAGCAGCACAGAGCCCAGGCCTGGGAGACAGAGGGACCTGGGTTCTAATCCCAGCTCTGCCACTTGTCTGTTTGCGTGACTTTAGATAGCTCACTTCACTGGGCCTCAGTTACCTCATTTATAGAATGGGGATTAAGACTGTGAGCCCAAAGTGGGAGAGAGACTGTGTTCAAACTGATTACCTTGTAACTACTTCAGTGGATAGAACAGTGCTTGGCACTTAGTAAGTGCTTAACAAATACCATCATTATCATTATCATATCATGTTGGGGAAGCAGCGGTGGAAAGAGCCCGGGCTTTGGAGTCAGAGGTCAGGGGTTCAAATCCCAGCTCCAAAGGTTGTCAGCTGTGTGACTTTGGGCAAGTCACTTAACTTCTCTGTGCCTCAGTTACCCCATCTGTAAAATGGGGATTAAGACTGTGAGCTCCCCATGGGACCTGATCACCTTGTAACTTCCCCAGCGCTTAGAACAGTGCTTTGCACATAGTAAGCGCTTAATAAATGCCATTATTATTATTATTATCATCATGTGCTTCTCGGTGTCCATTATTTTTAAAGTGCTGTTGCTGGTCATTTTATTTGAACTTCATGCACCTGTGAATAGCTATAGGTTTCAGGAACAGGTAGTAGTCGCACATGAGAATATTTCCCAGGATTCTGAGTACCCTGGACAGCAAACATGTGAGCAGCCTATTGATCAATCAATCGATAAATCAATCAGTGGTGTTTACTGAGCACTAAGTTTGTGCAGACAACTATACTAAGCACTTGGGAAAGTACAATAATAATAATGATAATAATGATGGTATTCATTAAGCGCTTACTATGTGCCAAGCACTGTTCTAAGCGCTGGGGTAGATACAAGGTAATCAGAGTGTCCCCCATGGGACTCACAGTCTTTAATCCTCATTTTACAGATGAGGGAACTGAGACAGAGAAGTTAAGTGACTTGCCCAAGATCACACAGCAGACAAATGGCGGAGCCGGGATTAGAACCCACATTCTCTGACTCCCAAGCCCAGGCTCTTTCCTCTGAGCCATGCTGCTCCAGTACAATTCAATTCAATTGGTAGACATGATCCCTGCCCTCTAGTAGCTTGTCTTTTTTCTTTTTTTTTTTTAATAGTTATCCGTTAAGTGCTTACTTGAGCCCCAGAACTGTACTATTTACTGGGGTATATACAAGCTAGTCAGTTTGGACACAACCCATGTCCCATATGGGCCTCAGTCATAATCCCCATTTTACAGATGAGGCAAATGAGGCACAGAGAAGTGAAGAGATTTGCCCTAGGTCACACAGAAGACATGTAGCAGAACTGGAATTACAACGTAGGTCTTGTGCTTGCAAGCTCATGCTCTTTCCATTAGGATGTACTGCTTCCTCCTCTTGGTTTATTTAGAGCCAAACTATCTGGTGCTATGAGAACTCACTTGTTTCACCTACCTGCCAGTGTGAGCTCTTTTGACTTCTAAAACCTGGCCATCCCATTAGCCAAAAGGGATCACTGCTGAAAATACATCATGGCACATATTTGTCCCTGCTTTCAGCAGTGCTACTAAAAATCTATTTGCCACGTGGATTTATCACCAAACATGGGTAAAACCCAGAATATATAATAATAATGATGGCATTTGTTAAGCGCTAAGTGCGAAGCACTGTTCTAAGCGCTGGGGGGGATACAAGGTGATCAGGTTATCCCAGGATGGGCTCACGGTCTTAATCCCCATTTTACAGATGAGGTAACTGAGGCCCAGAGAAGTTAAGTGACTTGCCCAAAGTCACACAGCTGATAAGTGGTGGAGCCGGGATTCGAACCCATGAACTCTGGCTCCCAAGCCCAGGGTCTTTCCACTGAGCCACGCTGCTTCTCTAAGTCTTTTACATAAGTAAAAGACTCTGGTTCTTTAATTAAAAGGGAGTCATGGCAAACTATACGAATATGGAGCAAAGAAGAAGAGGAGAATCTGTACAAGGGATAAATACGCAGTTCCAACTTTGATCCTTGTCATGTCCCACACTGTAATCAAGTGAATAGTCAGCAAGCCACAAACAAATACCAGAGAAGCAAGTGAAAATGAGATTATGAGGGGTGTGATAAGTCAATACCCAAAACACTTTCACATCTCAAAGTACTCCTGTGCATCAGATGTGTGTGCTAGCAGCTTCCCTGCTTCCAAGCAACAATCTCTCAGCAATCTCAATACAGTAAAAATGGAAATAGTAATATGGTATATTTTTGATAATGATATAACAAGGTTGGGATAGTACTGTTCAGCATGCAGAAGAAATACCTGTAGGGGTTTTGAAATGTCAGTGTCTGTCATAGTCTCAAACAATTGACTCCAATCAACTTTTTTAGCCAGTAGGATTTCTTTTCTTTCACATTTAAAAAAAGAAAATGCCTATACTCTGTGTCTCTCTCTCTCTCTCCCTTATCACTTTCAAATCGCAAACAAGGGATATTAGCTCAGTTCCTGCTGAAATGACATGGATGAACTATTTTCATCTTCAAATGCTGAGCGATAGGGGAAAATAGGATTCTGAAATGTGTTTCCTGGTGGTATCTAGCACTAAATCATTATGCATGTTATCCCATTGCCAGAGTTCCACATTTTACTAACTTTGGGTATTTATTTACATTTCCTCTTGAGTTTTGCTGCTTGAATGATGCCAGTAATGAGGGAAAACATGTTTGTCTTCTCTGACTGTCACCAATGACAGACAAGCACAGTGAAGCTGGGGAATGCTGTTTAGTTTCTAACTAATGAAGGTTTTCAAATATTTGTGTTCCAAAAATAAGTTAAAATTCCAAATGTTGGAATCTATTGCCCCAGCCTCATTTTTCTTTAGAAATCAGAAACTTCTCTGAAGAAAATACAGTGTCTGTAATACAACAGAAAGCCACAATAAAAGTGAAACGTTTAACTATCCTGATTCTTTAAAGCAGTTTGCAGCTAAAGTCACCTATGTCACCTCTATGTATTAACACTTCAAGGGCTTTCAATCAGTCATATTTATTGAGTGCTTACTATGTGCAGAGTGCTGTATAAAGCGCTGAGTAGAGCACAATACAACAGAATTAGCAGGCATGTTCCCTGCCCATAATAAGTTTACAATTTAGGGAACTGTAAGCTAGAGGACCCCTCTCAGGGTCACACCTGGAGAGTTTCCAATACTTTACCAGTCTCGGCTATGGGAAGGAGAGTCAAGCAGAGACATACCCATTCCATTCCTAGCTTGGGCAGTGGCTACCAAGCGGAAGGCAATCTGCTACAAGTCAAAACTCACCTGTGCTGGGCAGCAGTGGCACGGGAGAGAGTCACGGGCAGAGACTCAATTTACTGCACAGAAGGAGGCAATGGTAAACCCTTCCATATTTTTACCAAGAAAACTCTATCATTCACTACCAGAATGATTGCAGATGGAGAGCGGGGCATTCTGCGAGAGATGCTCCCGGGGTGTCACTATGAGTCGGAAACGACTTGACAGCATAAGATAGGACAAGAAACTAGAGGACTGTAAGGATTTTGACCAGGTACCAAAAACCCCTGCATCTGTATCAGGAGTTTTTGTCTCATTAACATTCAGACTGCCATTTCTTGAGGGGTGGAAGGATTGTACCTAGTACAGCTTCAGGAAAAGCCAGCAAGAGAGCTGTGGAAAAGGGTCACCCCAATTTTTCCCACCTTGCTCCGCTTGGCTAACCTAGGCTTTCTCCAGAGCCTCTCCAACAACTCCACCCATGCTCCCCAACACAAGCGCACACACACACACACACAAGCACACACTATAGCTCCCATGTTCCTTGTCTCTTAGCCACTGCTCCTAACTCTGACAGGGCCCTCAGAAGAGCCGTTTTATATTATACTTGCTCATTTTGATTCACTACTAATATACAAGATGAATCACAGAAGCTTAATATATAGTAATGACCACAGTCAGAAGCCAAATCAAGAAAAACATGAATTCTAAAAATAGAATGTTTTTAAGAAATATGTCATGTCAACATCCAGTGCTTGAGGTGTGAAAGGAATCCTGCAGTGGGGAGCTATTCATAAAAGCAATTCTGAATTGATGGAAAGAAATCTAACTAAGGGCTTGGTTTTTGCACTTTTCCTTGTGTTCCTTGGAAATGTTTTGTGCATTTGTGAACACTGAGACTCACTATCTATTCCTTAGTCCTGGATGGTGATATGCCGCCTTTGGCCTGAGACTAAAGCTGCTCTGGGAGCACTTTTTAAGATTCCCTACAGAATTCATCACAGGAATGCCTTGTGGTCATCAGTCTAGAACATTATGCCATCTATTTCATTAGCACATATTTACCATATATGAACTTGAAAATTTCCACCTTGGACCAAAGGGTAGGTACTTCTGGAACAGAATGCGTTAGTCCTTTACATATAAGTAGAACTTTATGAAAAAGAATAGATGAAGGAATCAATCACATTTGAGTGCTACTGTGTTCAGCACACTGTACTATGTGCTTGAGAGAACAAGCACATAGCATGGCTCAGCGGAAAGAGCACAGGCTTGGGAGTCAGAAGTCATGGGTTCTAATCCCAGCACTGCCACTTGTCAGCTGTGTGACTTTGGGTAAGTCACAACTTCTCTGTGCCTCAGTTACCTCATCTGTCAAATGGGAATTAAAAAACTGTGAGCCCCACGTGGGACAAACTGATTACCTTGTATCCCTCCCAGTGCTTAGAACAGTGCTTGGCACATGGTAAGAGCTTAACAAATACCATCATTAGAGAAACAACATGCTCAGTGGAAAGAGCAAGGACTTGGGAGTCAGAGGTCATGTGTTCTAATCCTGGTTCTGCCACTTGTCAGCTGTGTGACTTTGGCCAAGTCACTTAACTTCTCTGTGCCTCAGTTACCTCATCTGTAAAAGGGGACTAGGACTGTGAACCCTATGTGGGACAACCTGATCACATTGTATCCCCCCCACCTCTGGAACTTAGAACAGTGCTTTGCACATAGTAAGCACTTAAATACCATCATTATTATTATTATTGGGACAGTAAAATATGAGTTGGTAGACATGTTTCCTGCCCACAACAAGCCTACAGTCTAGAATGCTAACATACAGCCTAAAGGAATAGAGACTACATGTGCACTAGGCCTCACTGGCATAAGCTACAAATGGGGCTGAAGACTGTGAGCCCCTGTGGGACAACCTGATCACCTTGTAACTTCCCCAGTGCTTGGAACAGGGCTTTGCACATAGTAAGCACTTAATAAATGCCATTATTATTACTACACTATCCAGAGAAGTATACCTTGTGTACAGAACATCACACAACACTATGGGACAGTGTCATTTTTATTTCTATCACTGTTCCTTTGTCCTGCCTGGAACTCCCTCCACCTTCAATTCACCAGACCAAAGTTCTGCATATCTTCAAAGCCTTTCTGAAATCGCATTTCCTCCAGGAGGCTTCCCCTGATTAATCTTCTCATCTCTCCAAGACTTAACTTCCTCAACCACTGTGCAGCATCTTAGCCCCACTTCTGCACTTACTCAACCAAATATCTATTTTTCCACTCTCTTTCCTTCAGTTTTCAGTGATTTTCCACATCTGCCCCAACAAAATTGTAAGCATTTTGAGAGCAGGGAATCACGTCTTCTAGCTCTACTGCAATTCCCCAGGTGTTTAGCATAGTGCTATGCACACAGTAGGCCTCAATGAATACAATTAACTGATTCATTAGGGAGATACTTCAGGTCTTAGGACCTCTACTCAGTAGCTCCTAAGTACCCCAAAAGTCATCACAGAGGCCAGGGAAAGTTTCTGGCACCCAACAGGGATCCAGTGAAACAGAAGCAGCTACAGTTCACTTGAGCATCTGCAGGTCCTTTACCACTCCTGTACTGTCTGGTAATGGCACTGCAGGCTCCTAGAAGTGATCCAGTACCTCTTGATCCCCTGACATTCCAAATTTACTGAAATTGATTTCCCCTGAGGCAGAAGTCAGGAAATGTCAGGGCCCTCCCTCAGTGCCACAGTGTCATTAGCTAGTGCTTCCTGGAACTAAGGTTTCTTCTCACTACAGTAGCAGTAATGGCATTTATTAATACCTACTGAGTGCAATGCCCTGAACTAAGTTCTGGAGAGTGCCCACAAGGAGAAGCAGCTAGTCATTCAGTCAGTGTTATTTACTGTGAGCTTACTGTTTGCAGAGTAATAATAATAATAATGGTATTTGTTAAGCGCTTACTATGTGCAAAGCACTGTTCTAAGCGCTGGGGAGTTACAAGGTGATCAAGTTGTCCCGCCGGGGGCTCACAGTTTTAATCCCCATTTTATAGATGAGGTAACAAGCACAGAGAAGTTAAAAGACTTGCCCAAAGTCACACATCTGACAGTTGGCAGAGCCAGGATTTGAACCCATGACCTCTGACTCCAAAGCCCATGCTCTTTCCACTGAGCCATGCCTGCTTCTCTGTACTGTACTAAGCACTTGGGAGAGTACAATATAACAATATAACAGAAATATTCCCTGCCCAAAATGAGCTCTCAGTCTAGAGGGGAAGACATACATTAATATAAATAAATAGAAGTACAGATAGACCATAAGTGCTGGAGGCTGGGAGAGGGAATGAATAAAGGGAGCAACAATAAAGAAGGAAAAGGAAGTAAAGGAAAAGAGGGTTTAGTCAGAGAAGGCCTTTTGGAGAACAGATGCCTTCAACAAGGCTTTGAAGCAGGGGAGAGTCATTGTCTGTTCCTTATGAAGAGGGAGGGTGTTCCAGGCCAGAGGCAGGGTTGAGAGATCAGAGGCAAGACAGACAAGATAGCGGTACAATGAGAAGGTTAGTATTAGAGGAATGAAGTGTGCAGACTGGGTTGTAATAGGAGAGTTACGATGTTATATTGTACTCTCCCAAGTGCTTAGTATAGTGTTTTGCATGCAGTAAGTGCTCAATAAATACAATTAACAATAATAATAATAGGAGAGTAATGAGGTGAGGTAGGAAAGGCAAGATGATTAAGTGCTTTGAAGCGGATGGTGAGGAGGTTCTGTTTGATGAGGAGGTGGATAGGTAACCACTGGAGGTTCTTGAGGAGTGGGGAAACATAGCCTGAACCTTTATGTAGAAAAATTATCCAGGCAGCGGAGTTAAGTATGAATTAGAAGTGGGAAGGGCAGGAGGCAGGGAGGTCAGCAAGGAGGCTGATACAGTAATCAAGATGAGCTAGAGTAGGCACTTGGATTGCTTTGGTAGCAATCTGGATAGAGAGGAAAGAGTGGATTTTAGTGATGTTGTGAAGGTCAAACTGGGAGGCTTTAGTGCTGGATTGAGTATGTGTGTTGAATAAGAGTCAAGGATAATGCCAAGGTTACAGGCTTGTGAGACAGGAAGGATGGTTGTACTGTCTACAATGATGGGAAAGTCAGTGGGAGGATGGGATGATGAGTTCTATGGGACACCCAAGTAAAGATGTCTTGAAGGCAGGCCAAACAATCACTCTTCCTCCCCCTTCAAAGCCCTACTGAAGGCTTACCTCCTCCAAGAAGCCTTCCCAGAGTAAGTCCCCCTTTTCCTCAGCTCCCCTTCCCTTCCGTGTCACCACAACTGGCTCCCTTTGCTCTTCCCTCCACTCCACAGCACTTAGGTATTTATGTATATATCTATAATTCTATTTATTTATATTGATGCCTGTTTACTTGTTTTGATGTCTGTCTTCCCCCTTCTAGACTGTAAATCTGGTGTGGTCAGGGATTGTCTCTATTGCTGAATTTTACTTTCCAAGCACTTAGTACAGTGCTCTGCACAAAGATAGCACTCAATAAATATGATTGAATGAATGAAACTGCAGAAAGGAGTGGGTGTAGACGGAGAACAGAAAGGGCTTCAACTACCATCCCAATGCAGATGATTCACAAATCTACATATCCAGCCCTGATCTCTCTACCTTTCTGCAGTTTCATTCCCCCTTCTAGACTGTAAATCTGGTGTGGTCAGGGATTGTCTCTATTGCTGAATTTTACTTTCCAAGCACTTAGTACAGTGCTCTGCACAAAGATAGCACTCAATAAATATGACAATGAATGAAACTGCACCCGAGGGAGTGGGTGTAGACAGAGAACAGAAAGGAACCCAGAACTGAATCTTCTGGGACACCCACATTTAGGAGGTGGGAAGCAAAGGAGGAGCCTGTGAAAGAGACTGAGAATCAGTGGCCAGAGAGAGGAGGAAAACCAGTAGAGGAAAATCAATCAATCAATCGTATTTATTGAGCGCTTACTATGTGCAGAGCACTGTACTAAGCGCTTGGGAAGTACAAATTGGCATCACATAGAGACAGTCCCTACCCGATAGTGGGCTCACAGTCTAAAAGGGGGAGACAGAGAACAGAACCAAACATACCAACAAAATAAAATAAGTAGGATAGAAATGTACAAGTAAAATAAATAAATAAATAAACAGAGTAATAAATATGTACAACCATATATACATATATACAGGTGCTGTGGGGAAGGGAAGGAGGTAAGACGGGGATGGAGAGGGGGACGAGGGGGAGAGGAAAGAAGGGGCTCAGTCTGGGAAGGCCTCCTGGAGGAGGTGAGCTCTCAGCAGGGCCTTGAAGGGAGGAAGAGAGCTAGCTTGGCGGATGGGCAGAGGGAGGGCATTCCAGGCCCAGGGGATGACGTGGGCCGGGGGTCGATGGCGGGACAGGCGAGAGCGAGGTACAGTGAGGAGATTAGTGGTGGAGGAGCGGAGGGTGCGGGCTGGGCAGTAGAAGGAGAGAAGGGAGGTGAGGTAGAAGGGGGCGAGGTGATGGAGAGCCTTGAAGCCCAGGGTGAGGAGTTTCTGCCTGATGCGCAGATTGATCGGTAGCCATTGGAGGTTTTTGAGGAGGGGAGTGATATGTCCAGAGCGTTTCTGGACAAAGATAATCCGGGCAGCAGCATGAAGTATGGATTGAAGTGGAGAGAGACACGAGGATGGGAGATCAGAGAGAAGGCTAGTGCAGTAGTCCAGACGGGATAGGATGAGAGCTTGAATTAGCAGGGTAGCGGTTTGGATGGAGAGGAAAGGGCGGATCTTGGCAATGTTGCGGAGCTGAGACCGGCAGGTTTTGGTGACGGCTTGGATGTGAGGGGTGAATGAGAGAGCGGAGTCGAGGATGACACCAAGGTTGCGGGCTTGTGAGACGGGAAGGATGGTAGTGCCGTCAACAGAGATGGGAAAGTCAGGGAGAGGACAAGGTTTGGGAGGGAAGACAAGGAGCTCAGTCTTTGACATGTTGAGCTTTAGGTGGCGGGCGGACATCCAGATGGAGATGTCCTGAAGGCAGGAGGAGATGCGAGCCTGGAGGGAGGGGGAGAGAGCAGGAAAACATCAGTGAAGCCAAGGTTAGATGTTTCCAGGAGAAGGAGGTGGTTGACAGTGTAGAATTCAGCTGAGAGGTTGAGGAGGATTAGGATGACACAGATGTCATTGGATTTGGCAAGAAGGAGATCAATTGTGACCTCATAGAGGGCAGCTTATTTGGGGTGAAGGGGACGGAAGCCAGATTGGAGGGGGTCAAGGAGAGAATTGGAGGAGAGGAACTTGAGATAGTGGGTACAGACAAATTGTTCAAGGAATTTGGAGAGGAATGGTAAGGAAGTAGATGGGGTGATAACTGGAGGGAGCCAGGTGTCAAGGGAGGGTTGTTTTCTTTAGGATACGGGAGGCATGCACATGTTTCAAAGCAGTGGGGAAGAAACCACTGGAGAACAAACAGTTGAAAATGGCACTTAGGGAGGGAAGAAGATAGAGGGCAAGTGTTTTAATAAGTGCCAAGGGATGGGATTGGATATGCAGGTGGAGGGGTGGATTTTGAGAGAAGGCAGGAAATCTTTTCTTGCGATACTACTGGGAAAGGTGGGAGATTTGAAGAAGGGGCAAGAACAGGAAAGCACTGGGGAAGGACAGAGGAGATTTTAGGGAGATCACATCTAAAGCAGCAGGGCCTAGTGGAAAAAGTACATGCCTCGAGTCAGAAGACCTGGGTTCTAATTCTGAATCTGCCAAATGCTTGCTTTGTGTCCTTGGGGAAGTCACTTAACTTCTCTGTGCCTTAGTTCTCCTGCTCTCCCTCCTACTTAAACAGTGAGCCCCACATGGGACAGGGACTATATTTAACCTAATTCACTTGTACCTACCCCAGTGTTTAGAACAGTGTTTGACATATAGTAAGCGCTTAACAAATACCATAAAAAGTTTGTCTACAAGGAGTTTACAATCTTAAGAAGAGTTTACAGTGACGGAGCATGCAGACAGAAGGAAATCCCTGAAGAGAGCTGTGGTATTTAAGACATCATTCCCTGTTGAAATGCACAACCCCAAGGGCTCAGACATCCAGATGTCTGCTTTGAGCCTTTCCATTGGCACCATCCTCTCTCCAGGTTCACAGTCTCAGAGCTGCCCTTCTAATTCGTGACCCCTGATCTCTTAATTTGTCACTCCCCAAACCACACTGCCTCTTGGGTTTGACTTTTATGCCAAATTATCCTAAACTATGAGGCCCAGCCATGGGTACATCATTTAGCTTCATATCAAGGACCAAGACAGCAAATAGTAAGCCAAAAGGAAAAATACGAGTTTGTTAATGATGGGAGGAAAAGCAAGTCCACCCATCTTGTGTTGTTCCTCAGAACAAAGTACAAATAATGGTTTTGAGGAGATGTTATGGCTATGCATTTATTTACATTTGCCTTACAAATCAAAATAAAATATACTGTTTTCATTCTTTGCAATTGTAAATGAATAATGCCAAGGCTTCTTAAATTTTTTTCTAAAGTACTGGCAGGGCAAAGAAAAGCTTACAGAGTAGCTAGAATGGGTTGGGTGGGGATTGAATATGACATAATGTTTCTTTCCCCAACGTGCCTTTTTCCAACATACCAGGTTTTTCAAACATGATACATTTGAAACATTTCAGCAGTATCAATCTTCTGGCTTTCTTTCAATAGAAGAGTTCTAGCTTGCAGTCATAAAATACTACACCCAAGGTGCTCTTATTTATGAACTGATTCTATGGGATAAATATTAGTATAGCTTAATGTGTTAGGCAGAAGCTCAAAAAACATAATTTAACCTGGTGCCTTATTACTCATATTAAAGAGACATAATGAATAATAAACATCTGCGTATGAATATCTCTGTGATAGGAGGCAAGGTAAATTTACCTATAGTGTGCCAGAAGCCACATACTCATATGCATATAGGTGATTAAACCTTTACTGCGGCAAAGTAAGTTTCTTTGACCATCCAAGAACTGAAACTAGTCATATCAATGTCAAGCCTAATAAAAATAGTCTCCTTTAGGACACTAATTTATAAACAATAATATTTATTTATAAACAATGATATTTGCCAAACTCTGAGCTATTGTTTCTGCAGGAAGTTCTCAAGGTTCTCCTGTGTCCTGGTATCAATCAATGGTATGCAAAGCACTATACTAAGAGCTTGGAAGAGTACAGTGCAGTAGAGTTGTTAGATGTGTTCCCTGGCCACAAGGTACTTACAGTCTGGTGGGGAGATGAATGAGTATGTACGTAAGTGCTATAAGGCTGAGGATAGTGTTCACATAAAGCACTTAAAGGGTACAGATCCAAGTGCACAGTCAATGGAAAAGGGAAAGGGAGTGATTTTTTTTTATGGTTTATGTAAAGTGCCAGGCACTGTGCTAAGCACTGGGGTGGAGACAAGCTAATGAGGTCTATGACCCACATGGGGCTCACAGTCTTAAGCTCCATCTTACCAATGAAGTAACTGAGGCACAGAGAAGTTAAGTGATTTGTCCAAGGTAATATAGCAAACAAGTAGTTGAGCCGGAATTAGAACTCAGTTCCTCTGACTCCCAAGCCCGTGTTCTTTCCACTAGGCCATGCTGCTTCCCATATTAATATCCATCTCATCCCTTTTAGTGGTGTTCATTTGAAATTTACAAAAGAGTTCAAGAAAATTATTCCAGAGATGGCTTATATCATCCCACAAGCCCAAATAACTGCCTTTGCTGGGGAGAGACAAGCACTCTGGAATTATTGATTAGTCCTTTCTTTCAACTTATCATCAGCACCACCAAGCAGTGCAGAAGATTCACTTTTTGTTCACTCTCCCCTTCCCAGAGCTCCCAAATCCAGTGGTTGGAACACAGAATGAACAAATTCAATAATCAGGGAACTTGTTTCCATAAATAAGAGCTTCAGGTTTCTGGAATAATTTGGGTATTCCTACCTTGTGCTTCCAGTTTTTTGTATTTGAGCTGGAAGAATAGGAAATACACTGCAGATTAATAACTTTAGGGTGCAGACAAATAACCTGCCTCCTCCCTTCCCCTCTTTGACTGCCATCTTCAACTTTCACTTTCCAACTGCTTCTTCCCCACTGTTTCCAAATATGCTCATGTACCCCTATCCTAAAGAAACCCTCCCTTGACACCACAGATCCCTCCAGTTATCACCCCAAATCCCTCCTTGCTTGGCACATAGTAAGTGCTTAACAGATACCAAAATTATTATCATTATTATTTCTGTCCAAATGTATTGACAGAGTTGTTTACACCTGCTGTCTCTACTTCCTGTCTTCCAATTCTCTCCTTGATTTATGGCTTCTGCCCCTTCATGCCACAGGAACAGCCCTCTGTAAGGTAAACAAAGACTTTCTTTTCACCAAATCTGACAGCCTCTACTCCACCCTAATCCTCTCATATCTTTCAATTGCTTTTGACACTGCAGACCACACCCTTCTCCTTGAAACTTTATCTAACTTGAATGCACTGACACTGGCTTCTCATGGTTCATTCATTCAATCATATTTATTGAGCGCTTACCGTGTGCAGAGCACTGTCTCCTCCTATCTCTCTGATCACTCCTTATTCTACTGTTTATCCTTACTTACCATGCTTATCCACACTTACGTGCAAACCCTATGACACTTCGCTTCCACTACCTGTAATTTATCTTAAAGTCTGTCTTTCCTGTTACATGCTTGCTGTTCAGGAACATGACTTCTAAAGCTACAGTATTCTCCTAAGTACAGTGCTTTGCACACAGTAAGCACTCAAAAATATCACTGATTAACTTTTTAATCTTAAGCTTCTTCAGTTACCCAACTGCCAAATTCTGAATACACTAACACCTTAAGAGTCACTCACATTTGCCCAAAAGTTATGGGTTTAATTCAAAATCCTCTAGGTAAATGGCCTCAGAGCCACTTAGTCTCATCTCTTCATTTAAGACTGAGCTGTTTGTGTTTTCCAGGTTAGTAACTAATCAATTCCCTTAGAAATGCTCCCTGTGGTGACTTCAGCCCTCTGGGCACTCAAGTATTCTAGAGTAATTATCACAAATCTTCACTGGGCTGAAAAGGGCACACGGTCATTGGCAGACTGCAAAACAGATAGTATGGTGACAATGGAGCACAAAGCTCCTTATCAGGTTTTAGGCATGGGAGTCA
The DNA here is from genome assembly GCF_015852505.1 of Tachyglossus aculeatus. Classification (NCBI taxonomy): domain Eukaryota; kingdom Metazoa; phylum Chordata; class Mammalia; order Monotremata; family Tachyglossidae; genus Tachyglossus; species Tachyglossus aculeatus. Next base: position 114,136,994 of record NC_052067.1, read on the forward strand.
GAGGTCATAGGTTCTAATCCTGCCTCTGCTACTTGTCAGCTGTGTGATTTTGGGCAAGTCATTTAATTTCTCTGTGCCTCAGTTATCTCATCTGGAAAATGGGAATTAAGACTGTGAGCCCCATGTGGGACAACCTGATAAACTTATATCTCCCCCAGTGCTTAGAACAGTGCTTGGTACATAGTAAGTGCTTAACAAATACCATCATCATTATTATTCCTATTATTATTACAATATGGGTGGGGATACAGCCTTCAGATTCAGCATTGTCCATTTGATGACTCTCTACTCACGATTGTTTCACATTGTGATTCACTAGTTTGTCGTAGAAAATTACTACTATTTGATAGGTCATTTATTGAGAGAATTGCAAAATCTCAGGGAAAATATGCAGAGGTATACCATCCCCTAGACTGTAAGCTTGCTGTGGGTACGGAACAGGTTAATAACTATGTTGTATGTATTCTCCCAAGTGCTTAGTCCAGTGTTCTGCACATAGTAAGAGGTCAATAAATACCACTGATTAAGGGAAGCAGCATGGCTTAGTGGAAAGAGCACAGGCTTGGGAGTCAGAGGTCATGGGTTCTAATACCAGCTGTGTGACTCTGGGCAAGTCACTTCACTTCTCTGTGCCTCAGTTACCTCTTCTGTAAAATGGGGATTAAGACTATGAGCCCCATATGGGACAACCTGATTACCTCGCATCTACCCTAGTGCTTAGGAAAGTGCTTGGCACATAGTGCTTAACGAATACCATTATTAGAGAAGCCGCATGGCTCAGTGGAAAGAACACAGGCTTGGGAGTCAGAGGTCATGGGTTCTAATCTTGGCTCCACCATTTATGGGCTGTGTGACTTTGGGCAAGTCATTTAACTTTTCTGTGCCTGAGTTACCTCATCTGTAAAATGGGGATGAAGATTGAGAGCCCCATTTGGGACAATCTGATCACCTTGTATCCCCCCAGTGCTTAGAACAGTACTTTGCACATAGTAAGCGCTTAAGAAATACCATCATTATTATTAGTACAACTGAGAAGAGTAGCAGTATTAGAATGCTGAAAGTCAGCACCTGTATTACAGGAACTTCTGCCTTAACTAGTGCAGTTTGTGAGGTAGAAGGTGAGCTCATCTCTAGACTGTGAGCTCTTTGTGGGCAGGGAATGTGTCCATTTATAGATCTAAAGCACTTAGTTCAGTGCTTTGCACATAGTAAGTGCTCTATAAATACAGCTGTCTACTTGTTTTGTTGTCTGTCTCCCTCTTCTACACTGTGAGCCTGTTGTTGGGTAGGGACCGTCTCTATATGTTGCTGATTTGTACTTCCCAAGTGCTTAGTACAGTGCTCTGCACACAGTAAGTGCTCAATAAATACAATTGAATGAATGAACAATAGAACAAATTGCAGTCCCAGATTCCAAAAATGTTTCATAATAAAGATGTCCTTTGAAGCAAATTCTGCATTGCATTATGGATTAACTCAACCCTGACCATTTCTCAAATTGAGCTAGATAACTTCCCCTGGGGAAGCAGTGTGGCTTGGTGGAAAGAGCCCGGGCTTGGGAGTCAGAGGACATGGGTTCTAATCCCGGCTCCACCACTTGTCTGCTGTGTGATGTTGGGCAAACTGTTTAACTTCTCTGTGCCTCAGTTACCTCATCTGTAAAATGGGGATTAAAACTGTGAGCTCCCCCCCGCCCCTTGGGACAACCTGATTACCTTGTATCTATCCCAGCACTTAGAACAGATCTCAGCACACAGTAAGTGCTTAAATACCATTATTATTATCATCATTATTATTATTATTATTCACTTTTCACTCTTTGAGAGGGCCATTATCTCATACTATGGATGTTTGTAGGGCCAGCCTGGCAATTCATCTCCTAACACCATTTGAAATTAAAACAGGTGATCAGACAGGTTTCCATTTCACAGTCACTTCTGCTATAACACAATAGGTATTTTCTTAAAGTACTCTACATTATGGGAAAATCAGGTAACATTAAAAAACTGATTCAAAAAAAGATTTAGGTAGGGAAATAAATGGTTCAAAGACAACTGACATTCTTTGAGGCAAATGTCTATATTATTGTATGTCTTCCATTAACAGAATGCTTTACACCCTTGCCACTCATGTTTTAACCATATTAGATACTGCAAAGTTGCAAAAACACAAAGAAACACCAATGCTGTATGGTACAGAATGGTAAGACTGAGGCAGAGGCTGGGAAGTACAGCAGCATCACTCCTTGACCTTCACTCATGAACAAACACACAAATGTTTCTAACTCCACTGAATCTATGTGTGCGAACTTGTGAATCATTCTATAACCCAAACAGACTTGTGTTGTGGGAAAAACAATCCCTAATATTTCCATCACGTTATAGCGCAATGTGTTATAACAGAATTGACTAGACTATGCTATCTCCTTTCCTTCCTTACCAGTCATATTTATTTTTTCTTCTCCCCATATTACTAATTAAAGCATGGCCTAGCAGAAAGAGCATAGGCCTGAGAGTCAGAGGACCTGGGTTCCAATCCCAGCAACATCACTTGCCTGCTTTGTGACCTTAAGCAAGTCACTTAACTTTTCTGTGCCTCAGTCTCCTCATCTGTGTGTATTCAATATCTGTTCTTCCTTCTACTTAGACTGCGAGCACTCTTTTGGGCAACTGCTGCTCCAACCTCCTGATCTTGTATCTATCCCAGCTCTTGGTACAGTGCTTGGCATAGAGCAAGCACTTAGTGTGGCTCAGTGGAAAAAGCCCAGGCTTGGTAGTCAGAGGTCATGGGTTCTAATCCCTGCTCTGCCACTTAACAGCTGTGGACAAGTCACTTAACTTCTGTGTCAAATTTACCCCATCTGCAAAGTGAGGATTTAAGACTGTGAGCCCTGTGTGGGACAACCTGATTACCCTGTATCTACCCCAGCACTTAGAACAGTGCTTGGCACATAGTAAGTGCTTAACATATACCATCATCATTATTATTATTATCATTATTACAATGCTCTGCACACAATAAATGCTCAAATACAATTGACTGATTGACATGGTCACATTTAAAACATATTCACCTATTGATATAATGGCTAAATTTATACAATATGGAGCTATTATGGATCCATTCAAGTAACATTTCCACCCCTAAAAATGGACTCTAAGTCCCATAATGATTTTGAGGGAGCCAAATACAGAATTACTTGACAAGTAAAGCTCCATGTCATGGTTTACCACATCTAGTATGCAATACACATTCCATAAATGAGGCCCACAAATACTTGTGTACTAAATGGCAAATCCTCCACATAATAAATATCTATGTAGGCACTTTTGAAAACTGATAATAGGAGAAACTAGTTTATCTTCCTTTCCTCACTCCTTACCTTTTTAATAACAAAGGCAATCAAATATGTGTTTATAAACATACTCAAATGAAATACATTCTAATAACATAAATCTTAACCAAAGCAGGAAGATATCAGAGTTCAGAAATTGCACCTGGTGTTCTTGTCCTCCTAGCTTGGTATTGAAGCTGATATGGGATCCTGTCAGGCAGGGTAAGCTTAGAACAATACCAGTTGGTTTAATGCTTTAATAGTATATTTGCAGCAATAACTAGCTAGCAGCTTCCAGGAGCAGAAATGATTTCAACCTTAATAACTCCTGTGGCATTTTTCAATTTTCCAGTCTGCCAATCAAACGAATGCAGGACAGGAAAAAGAGGAGAAAGAAGACGATTGAAGGAGATTAACCACTGAGATCGGGGAACAAATGCCATTGGTTAACACTTAGGTGATGGGAAATAAGCTCACTGCTTGGCTCTCAACAAAAAAGCAAGCATAAATGTTGGAAGGACAATGTATGCGTCTGTTATAGACAGTGTACGGACCAGGACCAACAGTAACAGAAAACTGTCATTGAGCTGTGAAAATCTTTTACTTTCTACCACTCATGTCTTCTCACTTGAAAACCTCAGAGTAATCCTAGTTTGGAAAGAAATCAATCAGCCAAAGAAACTGCTCTCCAGAATTAATAAAGCAAACTGAGGATTTCAGGGGCACAAGCCACAGAACCAGCTCCTGCCACAAATTGCTGCACTCCCCTGGGACTGGCCCCTATCTTCGTTCCGCTGGCAGCTGTGCCGACTGTAGAGAGCCTTGACCTGTAGCTATGAGGGGAGCTCCTGACCTGTGGCTGGCTGCCTACCAGGGATGGAAAACTAGCCATTTATTCATCAGCTTGGACCTTGCTGGGACTTAGCCCTGCCTGGATACACAGCTGAAAACTCAGCCTAGGAAGACAGTCCTACACAGGAGTGACCACTGACTGTTTCCATGACAATACAGCCACTAAATTAGAAGTCATCACTCGCCTATTCACTCTGAAAGATCCCTGGGGTGGGAAGCTTGGGTGTGTTCCTTTCCAACTCCTTGAAGAACCTGCAGTTAAGCTCCACACTCACTTGCCAGAAACTCTAGATTAAGAAGCTACCACTCAGAACATTCTCTCAAACCCTTCTGACATCCCCATGACCCCTAATACCTTTCTAAGCACCCATCCCTGTCCTTTTCCAATGCCACCCCTTATGTCCCCCAGACACTGTCCTGTCAGCCTACTCCCTTCAACCCCATCTCCCAGGCTCAACCAAGTGGCACCTGTGGAATCCCCACTCCATCATGGGAGAGCTTCCCTAGATCATTGATCTATTCTTGACACAGTCACTGCCCTTCTTCCCTGAAGTGTGGCTCTCCCTTGGTAACATTCTCTCTGAGGGAGAGGCCTCATCTCCCTGTCCACTAGACTCCCTGGGAAAGGGGGAAGAGTCTGCTTCCTTCTTGGCCCACAGTGCTGCTCTCATGCCACCTCTCCCCCATATCCCTCTCTTTCCCTTCCTTTGAAGCTCATATCAGCCGCCTCTGCCATCCACTACAATTACTACTCTCTGCCATCTAGTTCCCCAAAGCTCATCCTCTAGCTTCCCGAACTACTTTGATCCCTTTCTCACATCCTCTTTCCCATCAAAACACTGATCATTAGGGACTTCAATATCCACCTTGATAGTCCTGACACTCCCTCTTACTCCTTACCTACATCAACTTCCTACTCTACCCTATCTCACCCAGTCTATCAATAATATCCATTGAGTGCTTCCTGTGTGCAGAGCACTCTACTAAGTGCCTGGGAGAGTACAACAGAATTAGCACTAACAATGAAATTATATTTCCAACTTAAATGTCTCATGAATCAATCTTATTTATTGAATGCTTATTGTGGGCAGAACACTGTACTAAGCACTTGGATGAGTACAATAGAAAAGCAACATGGTCTAGTGGACTTGTGAGACAAAAGAACCTGGGTTTTAATCCCAGCTCTGCCACTTACCAGCTATGAGACCTTGGACAAGTCACTTAACTTCTCTGTGCCTCAATAACCTCATCAATAAAATGGGACTTAAGGCTGAGAGCCCCATGTGAGACATGGACTATGTCCATTCTGATTAGCTTGTAACTACCCTAGCACTTAGATCAGTGCTGGCACAGAGTAAGCTCTTAACAAATATCATTAAAAACTGCAATAAGGTTTGTGTAGATACAATTATGCTGACAAGAAGCTTGTATTCTAGAGCGGGAGACACATTAAAACGGATTATAGAGAGGGGAAATGGCAGAGTACAGAGATATGTACTTTCATTCAATTCATTCATTCAATAGTATTTGAGCATTTACTGTGTGCAGAGCACTGTACTTGGGAAGTACAAGTTGGCAACATAAGATACTTAAGTGCTCCCCTCTCAGGGTCGCACCTGGAGAGTTTCCAGTACTTTACCAGTCTCAGCTATGGGAGGGAGAGTCAAGCAGAGGCATAACCATTCCATCCCTAGATTGGCCAGTGGCTAGTGAGTACAAGGCAATCCGCTACCAGTCAAATCTCACCCACACTGGGCAGCAGCAGCATGGAAGAGAGTAGAGGGCAGGGACTCAAATTTACTGTACAGAAGGAAGCAATGGTAACACTTGCATATTTTTACCAAGAAAACTCTATGGATACACTACCAGAACAATTACAGGTGGAGAGCGGTGCATTCTAGGAGAGATGTGTCTGTGGTGTTGCTATGGGTTGGAAATGACTCAACAGCATAAGACAAGACAAAGGTGCTATGGGGTTCAGGGTCTGCTGACTGTCAAGTGCTTAAAGTATATAGATCCAAGTACATAAGCAATGCCAGAAGGGAAGGCAAACTGGAAAAATGAGGGCTTAGTAGGGGATGGTCTCTTAGAAGAGATGGGATTTAAGTAGAACTTTGAAGATGGGAATAGTAGTGGTCTGTCAGATAAGCATGGGAAGGGGAGTTCCATGCCAGAGAGTGGACATTGGCAAGGAGTTGGCAGTAGACGAGATCAAGCATACAGTAGTAGGTTGGTATTAAAGGAGCAAAGGGTTCAGGTTGGGTTGAGGTAGGAGATCAGCAAAGTAGGAAGAAAAGAGTTGATTATAAGTCCTTTAAAAATGACAGTAAGGAGTTTCTGTTTGTTGCAGAGATGGATGGGCAACTATTGAAAGTTTTTGAGGAGTGGCAAGTTGTGGACTGAACTTTTTTTGGACAAATGATCTGAGCTGCAGAGTGAAATATGGATTGGAGAGGCAAGAGATAGGAGGCAGGGAGTCAGTGAAGAGGCTAATGCAGTATTCAGTAAGAGATAGGATAAGTGCTTGGATCATAGTAGCAGTTTGGATGGAGAGGAAATGGTGAATTTTAGCACTGTTGTAAGATAGACTGATGGGATTTAATGATAGATTGAATATTCAAGTTGAATGAGAGGTGAATTGAAAATAATGCCTAGGTTAAGGGCTTGTAAAACAAAGACAATGGTGTGTTATCGACAGTAGTGAGAAAGTCTGTTGTAGGACAGGTTTGGGTGGGAACACGAGGGATTCTTCCTATAAAATGACCTTGTTAAGACCCAGAGTCATTCATTCATTCAATCGTATTTACTGAGTGCTTACTGTGTCCAGAGCACTGTACTAAGCACTTGGGAAGTACAAGTTGGCAACATATAGAGACGGTCCCTACCCAACAGCGGGCTCACAGTCTAGAAGGGGGAGACAGACAACAAAACATTAACAAAATAAAATAGAATAAATATGTACAAGTAAAATAGAGTAATAAATACATACAAACATATATACAGGTGCTGTGGGGAGGGGAAGGAGGTAAGGTGGGGGGGATAGGGAGGGGGAGGAGGGGGAGAGGAAGGAAGGGATGAAGGGGATGCAGAGTCCTCATATCTCTTGACTCCCTCCAATTTTCTGAAGTCATCATGCCCCCTTGGCTCTCCAGATCAATTCACCTTCTCTAAGTGCACAAATCCACACCCTCAACTCCACCCTCTCCACTGAATTCCCTCGCTCACCAGTCTCTTTATCAGTCTTGAACCACCAACCTGCAGTCCTGAATCATCTCCACAGTATGGTTCCTCCACTCTTGTGGTCAAGCTATGGAGTGCTGCTGGCAAAAATCAAGACTCAACAACTTCGTCCTCACCTGCTTTAATTATGCCTTATTCATCCAGCAACAACACTTCTCCATCCTTATTCACTCCTGTGCCCACTGCCTATTATAGCTGTTTCAGACTTTAAATTCCCAGATCAAAACCTCTGGTCTCCTGCCTCTTCCATCTTGTTCCTAATAATCTCACCATTTTTTTCAGTGATAAAATTGAAACTATCAGGTTTGTTCTCCCTAAACTTCCAGTCCTACCCTCCTCCTGCCCCATCTTTGACTCTCACATCCTTCTCAGGAGTATCTCAAGAGGCAACATCTCACCTTCTCTTGAAATCTACCACATCCACCTGCATCTCTGGCCCCTTCCCTTTTCACCAATTAAAACACCTTCTCCCTCTTTTTCCCCTCCTTGCCCATCATCTTCACTCACTCTATAATGGCTCTCCCCACTGCTTTCAAACACATCCAATTATCCTAAAAAAGACTCCCTCCCTCAACTTCTCCAGTTATCATCCCAACTCCCTCCTACAATTTCTTTTCAAACTCCCCTAGGAAATTGTTTACATACATCACCTCCACCTCCTCTCACCTTGACCAAACAATTAATCAATCAGTGATATTCATTGAGCACTTACTGTGTGCAGAGCATTGTATTAAGCATTTGAGTACAACATAACCGAGTTAGTAGACATATTCCCTGCCACAATGAGCTGCCCTCAGCCCTTCCACTCCATGGAAACTACCACCTCTGCGGTCACCATCTATCTCCACATCAAACAGAAACTCCTTAACATTTACTTTAGGTATTCAATCAGCTGTCATTCTCCTACCTTACCTTGCTGATACACTACAACCTAACCTGTACATTGAGAAGAGAGTAATGGCAGGGTGTGGGCTAGTATTGTATGTGATACAATTCTAGCCATAGTATCCTACATATTTTGGTTTTTGTTATACTCATCCATGTCTGTAAGTTGTCTTATTGTTTTCTTTCATGTTCTCCTTAAGTGTCTGTAGTCAATCAGTCCGTGGTATTTATTCTAATCCTTAGGTATTAGAAGAGCCAGTTACCTCTCTCCACTTATATTTTTAGATTATGAGCTTCCTGAGAGACAAAGCCCATGCTTAATTCTGTACTCTTTCATAGTGCATACTAGAGTGCTCTTAATAAATAATACTAATGATAATGGTATTTGCTGAGAGCATATTCTGTGCCAAGTACTGGGGTAGATAGAAGATAATCAGGTTGGACACAGTTCTACTTCCACATAGAGAGCACAGTCTAAGGCAGAGAGAGAACAGGTATTAAATCCCCATTTTACAGATGAGAAAACTGGGGAAGAGGCATGAATAGCCTCAAACATGCCCTGGAGTGAACACTGGTATATGCAAAGGGAAGTGTCTTCTTTAAGAGCCAAACATACCATCATGGGCTGCCTTGTCAAAGCCATTTTGAGAGAAACACCATTAATCAATGGTACTTATTGCATGCAAAGCACTGTACAAAGCACTTGGGAGAGTACAACAAAGTTGGTTGACACGTTCCCTGCCATTAAGGAGTTTTAAGTAAATAAATTACAGATATGCATATTAATTCTGTGGGGCTGAGGGCGGAGTGAATATCAGTGCTTGAAGGGTACATATCCAAGTGCATGAGTTACAAAGAAGGGAGAGGGAATAGGGGAAAAGAGGGCTTAACTTGGGAAGGCCTAATGGAGGACATGTGATTTTAATGGTGGGGAGAGTGGTGATTTGTCAGATATGGTGGGGGTCGGAGTGCCAGCTAGGGGGAGGATATGGGAAAGGGGTTGGCAGCAAGACAGACAAGACTGAGGCACAGTGAGTAAGGTGGCACTAGAAGAGCAAACTTTATAGGTTGGGCTGTAGTAGGAAATTGGTAAGGTGAGCTAATTGAGCCCTCTCAGGATTGCACCTGGACTCCAGTACTCTACTTGTCTCAGTTATGGGAGGGAGAGTCAAGCAGAGAAATACTCATTCCATTCCTAGTTTGTGCAGTGTCTAGTGAGTGGAAGGCAATCTGCTACAAGTCAAAACACACCTGTGCTGGACAGCAGTGTCATGGGAGAGAGTTGAGGGTGGAGACTCGTATTTACCACCCAGAAGGAGGAAATGGTAAACCACTTCCACATTTTTACCAAGAAAAGTCTCTGGATACACTACCAGAATGATCGCAGATGGAGGTGAGGTGTTCTGGGAGAGATATGTCCATGACATCGCTGTGGGTCAGAGATAACTTGACAGCATAAGACAAGACAAGAGCTGATTCCAGTGGCTTTAAAGCACTCAAAGGTGTTTTTGTTTGATGCAGAAGTGGATGGGCAATGCCAGGAGGTTCTTGAGTAATGGACAAATGTGGACTGAATATTTTTAGATGATCCAAGCAAGAGTGAAGTATGAACTGGAGTGTGGAGAATTAAAGAGGTCAGTGAGAAGACTGATGGATTAATCTAGGCAGGATATGATAGGTGCCTGGATCAGTGTAATAGCAGTTTAGATAGAGAGGACAGGCCAAATTTAGTGGTGTTATGAAGGTTGAACTGACAGTATTTGGTGACAGTTTGAATATGTTCTAGACTGTAGGCCCATTGTTGAGTAGGGACCATCTCTATATGTTGCAAACTTGCACTTTCGAAGTGCTTAATACAGTGCTTTTCACACAAAGCCCTCAATAAATACAATTGAATGAATATGCGCCTTGAATGAGGGCAATGAGTCGAGTTGAGGATAATGCCAAGGTTTTGGGCTTGTGAGACAGAGATTTCTTTACAATTCCCCAAACAGCAATTATGTTGCTAGGGACAAGAGGGAGCATGATTTTGGAGATCAGCAGAGGTCCCATAAATCCAAAGCCCTGGTCTTAAACCCTGTTGATCCCTGAGCTAATCTGGCACTGGAAAGGTAGAGGGTTGGAGGTACAAGCTTGAGAAGGGATAGGGGTTGCTGACAGCAGCAGTGGCTGCTAAATGAAAGACAAAATGTAACCAAAGTAAAAATCCTTCAAACTTGGCAGGAGGAATGAGATGGCTGCAGTGGTAGTAACACTAAATTAAAAGGAAGACAGAAAAAAAGCACAGCCAGTTAAGTGGACTGAGTCAGTCAGGGGTGTTGGAGGGAAGCAAAGGGGAGCATCAGGACAAGTTTGGGTTGTGAAAAAGAGAGTAAGAAAAGCCACACTGAAAGAACAGAGGGGATAGGGCAAGGGAAAGCAAAGGTTAACGAGGGTTAAGTAATAACTTAATAACTTAATATTAAGTTAATAACTTAAAGGTTAAGTAATAACTACAGACATCATATCAATGGAAAACTTTCTTTGACAAAACACAGTTAAGTTCTTGTACACTTTAGGTAATTTTCCACAGGAAGCAACAGACCCTGAGAAAGTAAAGGCAATTTGAAATGATGAAAAAGTCCATCTATCAGCAGAAGAGCAATAAGAAATCACTTCTTTATTCCACCATTCTTCTTGAACACTATCCTGTAAATTAATGAATTAGTTTTAATAGATACGAGAAGAGGGGAAGGTGATTCTAAAGGAAAATATAAGCTTTGTTCCTCATGAATGTCTGATTTTAGCATATGCACACCTGATGAATCTCTATCTTCCACATATGGTGTAGCAGATCTGGCATTCAATCATTAGTATTTATTTAGTATTCACTGTATGCAGGGCATTGTACAAAGCATTGCAAGCATTGATAGACTACTACAACACTGTAGTTGGCACTATTTAGCAAACATTGATTAGTGAATTTTAGAATTCTTTCTGCCCCTGCAAGTTGTCCCAGTCCTTTTAAAAAGAGAAAATCCCTTTGGGTAATGAAAGAGAACTCCTAGAGAGGGAACTGTTAATAATAATGATAGTGATGGCGTTTATTAAGCACTTCCTATGGGCCAAGCACTGTGCTAAAATGCTGGGGTAGAAAAAGGGTCATGAAATTGGACAAAGTCGTTTTCCAAAATGGAGCTCACAGTTTCTTATCCCCATTTTACAGATGAGAAAATTGAATCCCAGAGAATTAAGTGATTTATCCAAGGTCACACATGGCAGGGAAGTGGTAAATCTGGGATTTTAATCTAGTTCTCCTGACTCCCAGTCCTGAGATTTAGATTCTGGCAGAGCTATAAATCATTAAAGCCTCACCCTGGCCTGATCAAGAGTCTCTTAAATATTCTCAGTTGCCAATCTGTTTTCCAGCTCTCCATTGGTGTTGCAAAACTTCCGTCCAAGAGTCCATCATACTCTGAATAAAGAGAACAGCAGGCAATTGATACCAAACCGACAACTTCAATGTTTTCTTGACAAGATCATAGCAGAGAAAATACATTAAATAGGTCTATTCTCAAATTAATCAATCGTATTTATTGAGCACTTACTGTGTGCAGAGCACTGTACTAAGTGCTTGGGAAGTACAAGTTGGCAACATAGAGACAGTCCCTACCCAACAGTGGGCTCAAATTAACTCAATTTGATTTAATTAATTCAAATTAACTCAGATAAGGGTTACTATCTCAGAATAATATTTTCAGATGACCTGCTTCAGATGTTTAACACTCTACAAAACAGCCTTAAATATAGAATGAATTGAGCAGCCTAATTAGTTAATGAAAAATTATCTTATTATTTTATTTTGTCCTTTATTCAATCCTCTACTAAACAGTTACACAAGATGGTGGTTTTTTAGCATGTGAATTGACTTATGTGGCTATGGAAGCAGACTTGTATGGAATTGTGTACATGGGAATGAGATCAAAAAGTGTTTCAGTCAATATGTTTTTCTTTCCATTTTCCTACTCTTCTGTCAGAGGTTTCTGCACACAAATTGTGTCAAGTTTTAATAAACATTTGTGAAGATAAGATAAACTCACAAAAGGAATATAACTGGAGGAGTCATGAGGAATTCCAGAGCACTTTCTTAAAGGCATAATATAAACCATTGTAAAATAGTTCCACCTCAAATATCCCTTTTCTAACTGCTCTATCCCAGATTCCTACATTCACCTGTTAGTTTATCAGCCACTCTGTTCATAGGTGCTAGAAACATGTAAGTATGTCATTTTAGGATACTCTAGTCTCACAATTATTTATTAAATAGGCTCAAGTAGTTTCTAGAGGTGTGTTTTCATTCAGAAGGGCATGATCTCTAATTTGTGCATTAATGACACAATGCAGTCATCAATTGTTAGAAACTACTGTCTCAAATATCCCACCTTATCAATGTTATCTGCTGCAAACCGAAGACACATAAGGTACTAAAAATCTCTGAGAGATTATTCTTTATGGGTACCATTTAACACTTAATTGGGAAACAGCATGGCCTAGTGTCAAGAGCACAGGCCTAGGAGTCAGGGGTCCTGGGTCCTAATCCCAGTTCCACCACTTACCTGCAGTGTGACCTTGGTCAAGTCACTTAACTTCTCTGTGCCTCAATTTCCTCAACCCCAAACTGGGGATTCAACACCTATTCTCACTCCTATTCAGTCTGTCAGCTCCATGTGGAACCTGATTATCCTGTGTCTACCCCCGTTCTCAGTACAGTGCCTGACATATATTAAGAATAAAATAGATACCACAGTTATATTATATCATTATATAATTACTATATAGTGTCATCTCTCCCTTTGGATGTAATTCATTATTTTCTTCATCAAAACTCTGAGTTTGAGTGGCCAAAGCACAAATGTTCAAAAACATGAGAAAAAAATGCTGAATTCTCAGAATACAAAAAAGTCATGGAAACAACAAGAAATTGATACTTCTCAGGAATAAGATTAATTTCACTTATTAAATATACATGAGCCTAGGATCAGAGAAATTGTGTATTAGACAACTGACTGGCAGGCAGAAGAGAAGTAATTTAGTGCTTGTCACAGCCACCAGTTCATACCAACCAGGACCTTCCTGGCCCAAGGGAACCTGGGTGACACGTAGTAGAAGTCAAACCACACCACTGATTACCAAGGTTACTGTGAAAAGTTTTTTACTTAGTTTTACCAGCATGCAAGGGAGTGACACATACATACACACACTCCCCTCCACCAATGGCCCAATACCAGTCTATGTGGTCAAAGGAGCCTGTTCTGCCAATGCTTCTTCTTTCTACTTCCAAGTGCTGCTCTCCTGCTGCAGGCGCTTCCTTCCCTCTGTGTCTCCTGCAAGAGACCTCTGTACTATCTCCAAGTTTCCTCTTTGCAATACAAAATGACTGCCTTTTATGTGTCTCAGTCGTTGCAGCTGGAGTTTTAAATGGCAGTCATTGATTAGTCCAGGCCCGTCGGGTAGAAAAGGGAGAGAAAGCCACTCCTCCCTCCATGCTCCACCCCCACAAGCCTGCAATCACCTGCCTCGAGTAAACCTATCAGTACTTTTGCCAGTCTCTTCCTTCTTCTTGTCCGTGGGATAACAATCATTCCCTAATAAGTCAGCTTGTTGGGGGCTCACCATAGTACTCACTCCCTGTTCATCTTGGACAGATCACCACTCTTCCCATTTTCAAAGCTCTTATAAAATTGTATCTTCTCCAAGCAGCCTTTTCTGTCTAAGCCCTCATTTCCCCTATCTGTCCTCTCCTGGCATCCAACTCCCATTCACTTGGATCTATGCCCTGTGAACAGTTGATAGTCAACACAATCTCAGTACTATAGCACTCATGTACATATCCCTAACTCTCACTGCTTGTAATGGTAATTTATTAATCTCTGTCTCCCCTTTAGACTATAAACTCCTGGTGGGCTGAGATCATGTCTACTAACTTTATTGTATTGTACTCTCCCAGACACTTAGTTCAGTGCTCTTCACAGAGTAAGTGCTCAACACATACCAATGACTGATTAATCGACTATCCTGATTGCTGAAGACTAAATTAATCTCTCTGCTGCACTTCTTTCCCAGCAGTCAGTTGCTACACTACATTGAATTTATACATTGAATTGAATTTATACTTCATTATGGCAGTGATATAATTTCAGATTTCAGTCTTCTAGACTGTGAGCCCACTGTTGGGTAGGGACTGTCTCTATATGTTGCCAACTTGTACTTCCCAAGCGCTTAGTACAGTGCTCTGCACACAGTAATCGCTCAATAAATATGATTGACTGATTGATTTGAAGGACAACTCTAGATACATAGATATGTGTGTGTTGTGGGGAGGAGGGGGAGAGATAGGGCTATCAGTTCAGAGATATTGATGGATCTACACAAACCATCAACACTCCTGGAAAAACAAGTCAAGGCCATGTCTTGCTATTAATGAGTTACTCACTTTTCCACCTTTCAGAGAAGCCCTTCACAAATTGGCATTTCTGGATATTAGTAATTCAATGACTGAGGCAGCTTTGGAGTTTGGTAACTCTGGATGTCTGAGCAGCCCCATTCAGAAATGCACTGCTAACACTGAACAGGGAAGGAACAAGAAAATATTTAGTAAGCGTTGCCTGCATCATCGCACTACAGGCCTCAGGTGGAATAAATCTACTAGCACAGCAAGGATCATTTACAAATATCCAGGTTACTGGCATTACTGTTCCACTTTAGTAGATAATTTTTGCAATCCCTGTTGGGTAGGGACCATCTCTATATGTTGCCTACTTGTACTTCCCAAGCGCTTAGTAGAGTGCTCTGCACACAGTAAGTGCTCAATAAATACGATTGAATGAATGAATGAATCTACTCTACTGTTTTTATTCTCTCACACACATTTAGTCTAGTGCTCTGCACACAGCAAGCACTTAATACCAGTGATTGCTTGACAATACAATAGAATTGGTAAACGCAATCCTCACCCTCAAGTAATTTAAATCTAGTAGCAAAGCTTACAAATGTTATGACTATTACTACTACTTCTCTTACTTAAAACTCTGAAAGGAAGAGCTTTCAATCTTTTTCCTGAACATTCCCTCTACAAAAACTAGCAATTGGATTTTTAATCATAGAATTAATCAGTGATATTTATTGAGCACTTACTTTAGGAGGGCACTGTACTAAGTGCTCGAAGCTCTTTGTGATTATCTGATGAAAGACATTGTGAAAGCATATATTATAATTTTACACAGCAGTAAAGCCTATGTACCTAATTAAAGATTAATACAATTATAACGGGAAACTGAAAAAATAGGGTTTTGTACTGCAAGTCAAAAGAACAAGAGCAGTTTTAATGGCATGCCATTGACGTAACTTTGCCTACCAAGGAAAATATTCTGGTTCCTATATATGCACACTTGTACTACAGATGGATGCAGTTGAGCTGAGGCACATTCTGTACTTCAGCTGTTTACTTAGGAAGCACCAGGGTTTTAAGGAATAGTTGCTATGCCAACCTACCATAGTGCTGTAGATTCATTCATGGCTTGCTCTCTGGGCTTTGTTACCTGTATTTCAAAAGTTTGAATATCTTATTGCCAGGTGACTAGCCTTCACATATTAAGGCCTGCGAAGAGTGGGCAGGACCCTTTTCGAGCCAGTGAAAAAACCCACAGGGAGATTTCTAACCTAGCACAGTGAAAGCTTTCAACGTTACAGTTTTACAATCATGGATCAGGCTGTTCTATTGCCACCAGGCTTTAAAGATTTAGTG
Source organism: Tachyglossus aculeatus (assembly GCF_015852505.1). Classification (NCBI taxonomy): domain Eukaryota; kingdom Metazoa; phylum Chordata; class Mammalia; order Monotremata; family Tachyglossidae; genus Tachyglossus; species Tachyglossus aculeatus. Next base: position 114,153,088 of record NC_052067.1, read on the forward strand.
TTTGAATGATAAAGGGCACTGCTTTTCGTAATCTATTATTAATTGTCATACGTGTGTATTACCCACAGGAGCTCTCGGAACAGAAAGCAGAGCATGCTTTTGAGGTGAAGTGATTAATACTTAGTTGGCCTTTTGATTTTCTTGCCGTATTTGCCAGGGGACATTTGGTCATAAGCAATTCCACCCAGATATTTCCCCATAATGAACAAATTTGGCTAGCCAATCCATCTCTTGTCTTTTATTGGCGTTGCATTTAAATTACTTCCGAAGTTAAAAACAAAAAAAAAGAAAGCTCTTTAATTACCTTTTCTTCTGTTTATGTTACTTTAATAGGCTTTGTTCAAATTCATCAGAATTTTCAGTCTGTTAATGTTATAATTATTGGATGTCTACATGCTGCACTGCAGTTTCAATTAGATTTTGATGGCTGATAAAACTACTGTTGACAGAACGCACACAAATGAATTTAAGGAAACCAGATTAGTGATGTTTGTGCTGTTGCATTTAAATAAAACTAAATGTCCTGGCAGTGATGTGATCAAATCCGAATGCTTTAAGTAGAGAAAGAAAAGAAAAATCCAAGACACTGAGAAATCAGGTTTTCAACAGCAAAGCTGTTTCCTGTTGCAACCTCAAGTGTATAGGCACTACTCTTCAAATGGATTATAAAAGCAAAAAAAGTCATATAATCTCTTCTTACAAGAGGTTTGCAGCTAGGCAGATTGTTTGAAATGAGAGATAAGCAGGAAGAAGGGGAGATCTAAACACAGAATTTTGAATTCCTAAGGAACAGAAAGCCAAGGTGATAAAGCTCAAGTGGTTAGGATTTTCTGTTCCACCAAAAGATCAATGCTTAGAGAAGGAAAAACTAAATAACACTTACCATCTCCAATTAACAGTGGACATCTATGCACGGCATATTCATTCATTCATTCAATTGTATTAATTGAGCGCTTACTATGTGCAGAGCACTGTACTAAGCACTTGGGAAGTACAAGTCGGCAACATTATAGAAATGGTCCCAACCCGACAATGGGCTCACAGTCTAGAAGTATATAAAACAGCAGATAAACAGCATATAGCTGCTCCTGGCTCCGCCATTTGTCAGCTGTGTGACCTTGGGTGAGTCACTTAACTTCTCTGTGCCTCAGTTCCCTCATCTGTAAAATGGGGGTTAAGACTGTGAGCCCCTCGTGGGACAACTTGATCACCTTGAAACCTCCCCAGCGCTTAGAACAGTGCTTTGCACATAGTAAGCGCTTAATAAATGCCATTATTATTATTATTATATAGAACAGCCCTTGGATTTCAAGGCGGAGCAGAATATTACTGAAGAATCACTGTACTTGATGAGTTACCATATGTAGAAACTATGTGAGCAACTGTGTTTGAGTGCTAAATATTTAAGGAAATATTGAATAATAATAATGATGGCATTTATTAAGCACTTACTATGTGCAAAGCACTATTCTAAGCTCTAGAAAGGTTACAAGGTGATCAGGTTGTCCCACGGGGGGCTCACAGTCAATCCCCATTCTACAGATGAGGGAACTGAGGCCCAGAGAAGCGAAGTGACATGCCCAGAGTCACACAGCTGACAACTAGAGGAGTTGGAATTCGAACCCATGACCATTAAATCAGGTTTGCCATTAATAGGTCATTTTTCTCCATTATCTGGCTTTAGTTAAAAAAAAGTTCAAAACCAGAAAAACAAAAACACCAAAACATACATATATTCATTCTTATTCATATTCTCTATTTCTCCCCCCAGGCAAAGTGTCATTAGGAGATGTCCAGCTGATTCCTTTACTAGTTATGGTTGAAGGAAGTTATACTCATCCCAGTTGTACAGCATGGTTTAAGGCAGCATTTCTGAATGGCAGGAGCCTAGCTGATAGGGCAGAGAATATTCCATCTGATCTGGTGAAATTTAGAAGCACAAAGTAGAAAGCCAGTATGGGTGAATAGGTGGGAATCCTGAATGCCCTGAGAAATTAATGAATGATTCCAACATTTGTGTTTTGGCCTTCTCCCTATTTTGAAACCTGGATCCCCCTTAAGTGCCATTTCAGGACTTCTTGGAGACTGTCTATGGACATATTTTTCCAAAATACAGCATGAGTTTATTTCAAAGCTACATAAATTGACACAACTCCTACCCCGAGAGGGTAAACACCTAGGAGGCTCTCTCAAAGATCCCAACCATCATGGGATATTGTCTTCCTGTCCGCAGCTATCATATTCTAATGAAGGACAACTCTACTACCTAGACCACATTTAGTAGAGAATTGAGTCATTATCAGGTGATTTTGCTTCCTGAAAACAATCCAACTGGATAATTCAGCTTCCAATGTGGTGTTTTTGGTCTGAACTTTCTAGTTGGACTGCCTATCTTAAACAAATCACAAATATTTTTTTTTGATCCTCCACTTTATTTGGTTATGAGAGCCCAGTCAGGACCTGCATAATCAAGGACATTATAGTCTGTCAGATTCTCTAATTCTGCATATCTGAAGGCACTAGCTGAAAGCCCTCTTAGGCATGATGATACCTTACAAATCTTTCTTCTCACACAATTGTCCCACCCACTCCAGCAGTGCTTGGCTTGACACACTGCCTGACTAGAGGGGAAAATTATGGCAGACTAGCAGCAGTATTACACTGGCTATACAATGGAAAAGAAGAAAGAAAATGAGGCTGATTTGGCTGTGGATTACATTTTTCTTCCTGGTAGATGCTCTGAGCCACAAAAGTGGAGAAAATTGACAGTGACCTTCTCAATCCTGGTACAGCCACAACCTCTTTTGTGGGAAGTCAGTCAATCAATCACATTTATTGAGCACTTACTGCATGCAGAGTACTGTACTAATAGCTTGGGAGAGTATACACAAATGGGGGGCAGCAAGTCTTACATTGTTATACTGTACTAATAGCTTGGGAGAGTGCAATGTAACAGACTTGCTGTCCCCCCATTTATGTGAAACAGGCAGGTCAGACATAGAACTAGCAGGCCCCTTGAGTCCCAAACAGAACAGCTGGGAAAAGAGACATGAATGAAAATCAGCCTCTTTCCTGCCCCTGATTGCAACCTGCCTCCTTGACTGGGCTGATGGGGCTGCTACTGCTGACAGAGGGCTAACCTCTGGTATCCATGCTTCTAGGAAAATCTCTCTGCTTGGTGGGGTACCCCAGCCACAAACCTCAAGTAATGTCTGTCGCGAGCCCCAGGTTCATATCGGGTTCAGATTGAGCCCCCCATTTTCCTCTGCTCCTCTTCCCCTCATCATTAATTCATTCATTCCTTCAATCAATCATATTTATTGAGCACTTCCTGTGTGCAGAGCACTGTACTAAGCACTTGGGAAAAACAAATCAGCAACATCGCCCCCACTCCCTCCTTCTGTTCTACCCCCTTCCCCTCTTCACAGCACTTGTGTATATTTGTACATATTTATTACACTGTTTATTTTATTAATGATGTCTATATAGCTGTAATTCTATATATTCTGATGGTATTGACACCTGTCTACCTGTTTTGTTGTCTGTCTCCTCCTTCTAGACTGTGAGCCCATTGTTGGGTAGGGACCATATCTATATGTTGCCAATTTTTACTTCCCTAGCACATAGTACAGTGCTCTGCACACAGTAATAATAATAATAATAATGATGATGGTATTTGTTAAGCACTTACTATGTGCCAAGCACTGTTCTAAGCGCTGGGGAAGTTGCAAGGTGATCAGGTTGTCCCACGGGGGGCTTACAGCTTTAATCCCCATTTGACAGATGAGGTAACTGAGGCCCAGAGAAGTTAAGTGATTTGCCCAAAGTCACACAGCTGACAGTTGGTGGAGCTGGAATTTGAACCCATGACCCCTGACTCCAAAGCCCGGGCTCTTTCCACTGAACCACGCTGCTTCTCCGCTGAATAAATACAAATGAATGAATGAATATCAACCAGGACCTTCCTGGACCAGGGGAGCCTCCGTGACATGTAGTAGAAGTAAAATCACACCTCTGACCACCAAGGTTACTGTGGAAAGTGTTTTTACTTAGTTTTACCAACATGTAATGGAGTGACACACACACACACACACACACTCACTCCACACAGGGTCCAATATCAGTTTGGGGTCAAAGAAGCTCATTCTGCCAATGCTTCTTCTTTCTGCTTCCAACTGCTGCTCTCCTGCTGCAGGTGCTTCCCTCTATGCCTCCTGCTAGAGACCACCGTGCTGCTTCTAGTTGCCCCCCTGTGCTGTCTCCAAGTGTCCCCTGCGCAAGGCAAAGCGACCACCTTTTATCTGCCTTTCAGCGTAGCAGCTGGTGCTTGGTTTACCTGGTAGAAAAGGGAGGGAAAGCTGCCTCCCTCGGTGCTCTGCCCCCACAGGCCCACAATCACCTGCACTCAAGTAAAGCCCATCAGTGCCTTCGCCAGTCTTTCTTCCTTGTTGTTCGTGGGATCACAGTCACTAGAAAGGCGACTTGTTGGGGGCTCAGGACAATGTTCCCTAGTACCATAAGCAGCAGTGACGGCAGTACCTCTAGTGTTGTGGCCATCATTAAGCACACAGAACATTGCTAGATGCTTGGAAATTCAAAGTGCTTACCATCTAATGATTCAAGCCTAAAGCAGAACTGTGGTCCTATTCGAAAAACACTTAATCTACCTCCCTCCCTTTCTCCCTCCCTCATACTACAGAGAGAATGGGAAAGAGAAAGGATAATAATAATGACAATAATTATAATAGCAATAATAGTTCATTCATTCAATCGTATTTATTGAGTGCTGTGTGCAGAGCACTGTACTAAGCGCTTTGGGAAGTACAAATTGGCAACATGTAGAGACGGTCCCTACCCAACAGCGGGCTCACAGTCTAGAAGGGGGAGACAGATGACAAAACAAAACATATTAACAAAATAAATAGAATAAATATGTACAAGTAAAATAGAGTAATAAATACGTACAAACATATATACATATATACAGGTGCTGTGGGGAGGGGAAGGAGGTAAGGCGGGGGGATGGGGAGAGGGAGGAGGGGGAAAGGAAGGAGGGGGCTCAGTCTGGGAAGGCCTCCTGGAGAAGGTGAGCTCTCAGTAGGGCTTTGAAGGGAGGAAGAGAGCTAGCTTGGCGGATGTTGGGAGGGAGGGCATTCCAGGCCGGGGGGATGACGTGGGCCGGGGGTCGACAGCGGCACAGGCAAGAACGAGGCACAGTGAGGAGATTAGCAGCAGAAGAGCGGAGGGTGTGGGCTGGGCTGTAGAAGGAGAGAAGGGAGGTGAGGTAGGAGGGGGTGAGGTGATGGAGAGTCTTGAAGCCAAGTGTGAGGAGTTTTTGCCTGATGCGTAGGTTGACTGGTATTTAACTGTTTACTACACGCCAAACATTTTGCTAGGTGCTGGATTAGGATAATTGGGTTGGATACAGAGCCCCTGTCCCACAGCCCGTGTCCGACATCTTCTAAGCTTGTAAACTCATTTTGGGCAGGGATTGTGTTTACCAACTCTGTTTTATTGTACCCACCCAAGTGCTTAGTACAGTGCTCTGCACACAGTAAGTGCTCAATAAATACGATTGAATGAATGAATATTAAGCACTTGATAAATACCATTAATGATGCTGCTGCAGTTGAGGAAACTGAGGCACACAGATGTTAGGTGATTTGCCCGAGGTCACACACCAGGCAAGTGATGGAATTGAGATTAAAACCAAGGTCTCCTGATTCCCGTCCTCTCCCAGGAGTTCTCCCAAAATTAAGTCTAATAAGTCAAAGAGGACTGCAAGATTTCTTACTAGTAGGAGAAGGAGGAAGGAATGAATAATAGCACTGGCCCTCCTCCTTCTGAAATGAAAAAATGTGGAAGCAAGAAAAGTTTCAGGAAAGAATAGCAGGTCTGTCAATTTATCAGTCAGATATCTAATTCAAGATATGCTACAGGCAGAGGATGATGGGAGATTGGAGTGAGGGAAATACATAAAGGGTTCATGTCAGTATTTTAAAAGTACTCCAGGCTCATATAACTCACTTCACTCATATTGTTCTAACACTGTTTAAGGATACTCCATCAAGCAAACAATGCAAAATATTCAGAGAAAGATTTCTTAGTGATTAAATTATTAAATGTTTTGTTTCTATAAAGCTTTTTTTATCTTTTCAACATGATTTTCTTTTCAATTTTCAATTAAAGACCAGTGTACATTCTGTTCAATTTCCAGTCAATCTCATTTATTGAAACCTATGTTTCAATAAATGGCATGACGTCTGATATGACTGATAATATTGTGGGGAATTTAAAAATATTCCCTCTTTTTCTCAAATTCAGAATACACATATCTACAAAGTTTTTTAAAAAATCTGACAGTGAAGAGAAAATGGGTTTATAAATGTAAATCTCAAAGCAGTCTAAATTTGGAACATGGCCCCTCTTAGTAAAATGTTCTTCAGACCTTTTCCACCATGATTGCACAGACAATGATGCTTTTTTCCACTTCTCTGTAATTTTCCAGCCTTTCTCTGCCTTTTCTGTGATCTTCCTGCCCTCAGCTTCTCTTGGGTGACTGCCTTAGCCTTCTCTGCCTTCTCCAAGTTCCCTTTGCCCTCCTCTACTTCCCTATGATCCTTCTTTTGCTACTATCTTGGTGACCTCAGTGGAGTTCTCAGTGGAAAGAGCCCGGGCTTTGGAGTCAGAGATCATGGGTTCAAATCCCGGCTCTGCCAACTGTCAGCTGTGTGACTTTGGGCAAGTCACTTCACTTCTCAGGGCCTCAGTTCCCTCATCTGGAATATGGGGATTAAGACTGTGAGCCCCACATGGGACAGGCTGATTACCTTGTAACCTTCCCAGTGCTTAGAACAGTGCTTGGCACATAGTAAGCACTTAATAAATGCCATCATTATTATTATTCTCTGGACCTCAGTTCCCTCATCTGCAAAATGGGGAAGAAGACCATGAGCCCCCTGATCACCTTGTATCTACCCCAGGGCTTAGAACAGTGCTTTGCACGTAGTAAGCACTCAACAGATACCATCACTATTATTATTAATTCTGCCTCCGCCAGCTGTGTGGCTTTGGGCAAGCCACTTAACTTCTCTCACCTGTCTACATGTTTTGTTTTGTTGTCTGTCTCCCCCTTCTAGACTGTGAGCCCATTGTTGGGTAGGGACCGTCTTTATATGTTGCCGAATTGTACTTTCCAACCGCCTAGTACAGTACTCTGCACATAGTAAGCACTCGATACAATTGAATGAATGAAAGACCTCCTTTGTTCCCACTGTGATCTCTCTGCCCTCTTCAGCTTTTTCTGTGATCATACTCCTCTGTTTCCTATAACATCTGTCTGCCATCCTTGGCTTTCCCTAGTTTTTCTAGTGTCCAGGAAAGCTTAAGTGGTTCAAAGATTAATTTAAGTTCACATTAGCACCCAAACATGGCAAATGTTTAGCCAGTGCTTTACAGCTCTGAATTCTTCTTCTTCTTTATGGCATTTATTAAGCACTTACTATGTGCAAAGCACTGTTCTAAGCGCTGGGGAGGTTACAAGGTGATCAAGTTGTCCCATGGGGGGCTCACAGTCCCCATTTTACAGATGAGGTAACTGAGGCCCAGAGAAGTGCAGTAACTTGCCCAAAGTCACACAGCTGACAAGTGGTGGAGCTGGGACTTGAACCCATGACCTCTGACTCCAAAGCCCAGGCTCTTTCCACTGAGCCACGCTGCCAATCTCATTTGGATTTGAGGCTTTTCCAGTGTTTTGGAATTGAGTCTCTATCCTAAATATTAAAAAATAATTTGTCAGAAATAGTTTGACCTTCTGCACTTTGTGTGCCAGTCATTATCGACTAATATTTACTGAATGTTCATGCATTCAATTATAATTATTGAGCACTTACTGTAGTAACCACTTGGGAGAGTACTATGTAACAACCAAAAGACACATTCCTGCCCCCAACAAGGTCACAGTGTAGAGGGAGAGACAGACATTAAGATATTAATATAAATAAATAACACATACATACATATGTGCTGTGGGGATGGGAGGGAGGATGAATTGAATATCCCCAGGATGACTGGGGCCTCAAAAATGACTAGCTAGTTTTAAATGAATCCACAACAACTTGGTCGATCCAATCCATTTATTTCAAAATCCTCTTGAAGCTAGATCAGAAATGTTCTACTAGCATAATTATTGGTTAGCAATATTTTACTACATCTAATTTTACTTAAGAGCTGCCATTTATTTTGAATTTCTTCTTATATTATGTTTTTGTCCACCTCAAACAACTTTCATCACCATCATCTATATTACAGCATCATCTATTTTCAATAATTACAATAGAAGAATAAGGCACGATCGCTGCCATACATGAGTTTACAGTGTAAAAATGAAAGTTTTCTTTGATTTCACTCATTCACATTGATACCTGAGCTAAGCACCCGAGAGAAGATAGTAACAGCAGAAGTCATCATCCCTGACCTCAAGGAGTTTATCATCTAATAAGCAGCTAGGAATAGTGGCTAGAGCGTGGGCTTGGGAGTCAGAAGGTCATGGGTTCTAATTCTGGCTCTGCCACCTATCTGCTGTGTGACTTTGGGCAAGTCACCAAACTTCTCTGTGCCTCATACCTCACCTGTAAAGTGGGGATTGAGACTGTGAGCCCCACCTGGGACAAGGGACTGTGTCCAACCCTACTTGTTTGTATCCACCCCAGTGCTTAGTACAGTGCCTGGCACATGGTAAGCACTGCAAATAGTAAGCATTTAACAAAATACCATAATAAGGGAGACAGACAATAATTAAAAACAGACAACAGCTTGTAACTTGTGTGTTTTCATTTTCATATTGAGAATCATTTTTTGGTAATGCTATCCTTTCCACCACAAAAGAGAAATAACAGTTAAAGGTAGATGAGCTCTCCTTTTGATCCCAAGTTGTTATGCTTCTCTCCATGCAGTTTACCCAACTATCCTTGTCAGCAGTGCATGCCGTTCCTGTTTCCTGAATTTCATAACTCTCCATTTCTCATATTCCTCTTCAAAGGCTCTCTAAATAGATCATTCATTCATTCAATCATATTTATTGAGCGCTTACTGTGTGCAGAGCACTGTACTAAATGCCTGGAAAGTACAATTCAGCAATAGAGACAATCCCTGCCCACACCAGGTTTACAGTCTAGAATAGCAGAGACATTCATTCATTCAATCGTATTTATTGAGTGCTCACTGTGTGCAGAGCACTGTACTAAGCACTTGGGAAGTACAAGTTGGCAACATAAATCAAAGACAGAAAATAAAAACAAGTAAAACAGGCATAAATATAAATAAATAGAATTATAGATATATACAAATATACAATGGTGCTGTTGGGTGGGGAGAGTTGGGGAAGAACAAAAGGGAGCAAGCCAAGGTCACATGGAATGGAGGGGGAGCTGAGGAAAATGGGGGCTTAGTCTCACTGCTATGTCAGCGGGGTGAAAATATTAATTTAGCAACATCTGTGAGTAAAATAATTTACCAGAGAGGCACATGTACAAGAAATAAGAAAAGTCCAAATCACTTGCTTAAACCAAAGCCTGTTTTCACTTGTAAGAATTGCAGGGAGAAAACATTCAACTGGCTGACAGAAACTCTGGTGTGTGGAATTGTTAGGGTTGTGATTATGTGCCAACTTGAGAAAGTAACATAACACACTCTAATTGGAAAATCTAGGACTGGAACAATTTTGCCAAGAAAATAATGACATTCTGCGAAGATAGTGCAAAATCTAATTCAGAAAAACAGTAGGGTTTTTTTGTCTGTTTTTTAAAAATGAGTGCCAAGCCCATTCACTGTCCTGCTGTGGAGATCCAAGATACCACTGTTACCTATGCCACCTAATAAGCCCTTTTTCCTACTTCTAAAGCAGAATCACCTGGACATGATCACTACTGCATTTGCTCTAAAAATGACAAAGAACAACCAAGAAAAAAAAATGTCTATAGAGAGATCTATATAGGCTCATTCTAGCAGTTCCCGAATAGGACAAGCTGTTCATCTTGGGAAATTTCAGTGAATGGGTGGGTAGCGATGATGAACATGGAAAAAAAATCATTGCACTTCAGAGGATCAGAAAACCAAAGACAAATGGTTTAGTGTTAATCGGCAAATATGCTAAACAGTAGTTCCTACGTTGCCAACTTGTGTCCCAAGCACTCAGTACAGTGCTCTGCACACAGTAAGCACTCAATAAATACTATTGAATGAATGAATGAATACCATTTTTTCATCTAAACAAAGAGAAAGACATCACAGATGCACTGAAGGCTTAAACAATGGTAATAACTTGCCTGTTGTATGATCTCGGGTAAGTCACTTAGCTTCTTTATGCCTCGGTTTCCTTATCTGTAAAATGAGAATTTATTGTGAGCCCTTGGTTCGTACCAACCAGGACCTTCTTGGGTTGGGTGAGCCTCAGTGACACATAGCGGAGTTCAAACCACACTTCTGATCACCAAGATTACTGTGGAAAGTTTTTACTTAGTTTTACCGACGTGCAAGGCAATGACCCATACACACTTTCACTCATTCCACTTTACCAAGGGCCCAATACCAGTCTGTGGTCAAAGGAGCCCTTTCTGCCAGAGCTTCTTCTTTCTGCTTCCAAATGCTGCTGCCTTCTGTTGCTTCCGAATGCAGCTCTCCTGCTGCTACCACTGCTCTAAGCATGCTTCTTCCCCTTCTCTTACTGCTTCTCTGTGTGCCTTTGTGTGCTTCCATGATGCTTCTCTGCATGCCTCTGTTTGCATGCCCTTTGTATGCCTCTCGTGATTCAAAATGAGCACCTTTTATCTGCCTTAGGCATCAGAGCTGGGGCTCTACTTAAGTCATTGATTGGTCCAGGCCTGTTATCCAGTAGAACAGGAAGAGCAGGTCACACTTCCCCCCATGCTCCACCCCTACAGGGTAGTAATATCTTGTCCCAGGTACAGCCTATCAGTGCTTTTGTGAGTCTCTTCATTATTGTTGTTCGTGGGATCACGAACTCATACTCTGTCCTAATCCTCCTCGACCTCTCAGCTGCCTTTGACACTGTGGACCACCCCCTTCTCCTCCACACGTTATCTGACCTTGGCTTCACAGACTCCGTCCTCTCCTGGTTCTCCTCTTATCTCTCCGGTCGTTCTTTCTCAGTCTCTTTTGCAGGCTCCTCCTCCCCCTCCCATCCTCTTACGGTGGGGGTTCCCCAAGGTTCAGTGCTTGGTCCCCTTCTGTTCTCAATCTACACTCACTCCCTTGGTGACCTCATTCGCTCCCACGGCTTCAACTATCATCTCTACGCTGATGACACCCAGATCTACATCTCTGCCCCTGCTCTCTCCCCCTCTCTCCAGGCTCGCATCTCCTCCTGCCTTCAGGACATCTCCATCTGGATGTCTGCCCGCCACCTAAAGCTCAACATGTCGAAGACTGAGCTCCTTGTCTTCCCTCCCAAACCTTGTCCTCTCCCTGACTTTCCCATCTCCGTTGACGGCACTACCATCCTTCCCGTCTCACAAGCCCGCAACCTTGGTGTCATCCTTGACTCTGCTCTCTCATTCACCCCTCACATCCAAGCCGTCACCAAAACCTGCCGGTCTCAGCTCCGCAACATTGCCCACGTCATCCCCCGGGCCTGGAATGCCCTCCCTCTGCCCATCCGCCAAGCCAGCTCTCTTCCTCCCTTCAAGGCCCTGCTGAGAGCTCACCTCCTCCAGGAGGCCTTCCCAGATTGAGCCCCTTCTTTCCTCTCCCCCTCGTCCCCCTCTCCATCCCCCCGTCTTACCTCCTTCCCTTCCCCACAGCACCTGTATATATATATATATGGTTGTACATATTTATGACTCTATTTATTTATTTATTTATTTATTTTACTTGTACATTTCTATCCTACTTATTTTATTTTGTTGGTATGTTTGGTTCTGTTCTCTGTCTCCCCCTTTTAGACTGTGAGCCCACTGTTGGGTAGGGACTGTCTCTATGTGATGCCAATTTGTACTTCCCAAGCGCTTAGTACAGTGCTCTGCACATAGTAAGCGCTCAATAAATACGATTGATTGATTGATTGATTGATTGATCACAAACAGTCACTAATAAGGCAGCTTGTTGTGGGCTTACCACAGGATTCAATACCTTTTATCCCTCCTACATACCAATCAATCAATCAGTGGTGTTTATTGAGTGCTTACTGTGTGCAGAGCATTGTACTATGGGCCTAGTAGAGTACAATACAACATAGTTGACAGACATGTTCCCTTCCCACAACAAGCTTACTGTCTAGAGGGGGAGATGGACATTAATATAAATAAGTTTATACATATATATATATATATATATATATATACATATGTATTAAGTGCTTACTATGTGCAAAGCACTCTTCTAAGCGCTGGGGGGATACAAGGTGATTAGGTTGTCCCATGTGGGGCTCACAGTCTTAATCCCCATTTTACAGATGAGGGAACTGAGGCACAGAGAAGTTAAGTGACTTGCCCAAAGTCACACAGCTCACAAGTGGAGGAGCCGGAATTAGAACCCACAACCTCTGACTCCCAAGCCCAGGCTCTTTCCACTGAGCCATGCTGCTTCTTGTGCTTATATTTATAAGTAAGTGCTGTGGAGTTGTTAGCTGGGGTGCATATGCTTCAGACTCGAGCTATCAGTATAACCAATGCATCAAAAAGTAGCACATCTCCAAACCATTAAAAAAGCTAAATACCAAGTTTCTGGAGAATAAAGGCAGTTGCAGGACAATCTGACCATATCAGAGCAGGCCTACTGGAATAAGGATCTCCACTTACAATTTCAATGTGAATAGCAAATGGATGTTTCTCCAAAATACTATCAGGCAACCATGAAGAGTGTGGGAATGGCAAAACAGACACTACCAGCACTCGATTAATGAAAATCACTGAAACTTTAAAAATCTACTTTCAGCAAAGCAAGAAATGTAAAAATGACAACTTGTAGCTTCTTGTGATTATAATGAGTCCAACCAAAATTTACAAGAAATGTGCAGAAAAGAAATGTTTTAGCAGAAGAAGCTAACCATGCACGACCAGTTCCAACACCAAAGCTAAAGGGATCCAGGAATATCCTGACTTCCACCAAACTAAAGACTTATACTCATCAATATAAAATACATATGATTCTAACCATTATCCTATTGAAAAATGCATCACAAAGACAACTAATGTAGCTGGCAAGCACACTTCAGTGATCTTCTGGTGACAATTTCCACATTAGATGAGAGGTCCTCCAAGGGATAGAAAACCAGGCAACATTTGTCCAAGATGCTTAACTCCAACTTTTTGAGGAAGTAATTTCCAAACTCAAAGCCACAAATAATACTACACCACCTGAATTTGATGGCCTTTCTGATGAAATCTATCAGAAAAAAAGGGAACCCAATGCTCAAAAAGCAGACAAGCTCTTCCTCGGCCAGTAGAGCACTAAAGAAATTCTACAGAACTTCAAAAATGCTACTATAGTTACTACCTTCAAGGGAGAAAAGTGCTTAGTACAATGTCCTGTGCATAGTAAACACTCAAATATAGATTGATTGATTGAGAGAGCAAACTGAAAAAAATTCAATATACCTCACTGCTTTTTATTGCCAACAAGATTCTAGCTAGAATCCTACAGGATGACCATTGAGTAATATGGTCAACCACACACTACTTAAAATTGAAATATGGCTCCAGACCAAAATCAGCATGGCAGAAATGATCTTTCCAGCAAGACAGGTACAGAGTAAATGCAGGAATCCACACACACACTCTCTATCTTTCAATAAATATTAGGCGTGATCAACAAACCAAGATTCTTGTAACTGAAAAGCAAATTTTTCTTTAGCACCTCACCCAGGATCCTTTGGCCACTTCACAAAAGCAAGGCTGGTCCAGTTAGAGTTGAATATGTCCTGCCTGACTAATCCTCCATCACTGTTGAAGTAAAAAAGTGCTATGGGGTAGGGTCTAGTTCTGTTCAACCAAGCAGTGTGGCTTAGTGAAAAGCAGTATTGCTTAGTGGAAAGAGCCCAGGTTTGGAAGTCAGAGGAAGTGGCTTCTAATCCCGGCTCTGCCACTTGTCTGCTGTGTGACCTTGGGCAAGCCACTTAACTTCTCTGGGCCTCAGTTACCTCATCTGTTAAATGGGTATTGAGAATGTGAGCCCCACGTGGGATAACCTGATCACCTTGTATTTACCTTAGTGCTTAGAACAGTGCTTGGCACATCAATCGTATTTATTGAGCGCTTTACTGTGTGCAGAGCACTGTACTAAGCGCTTGGGAAGTACAAGTTGGCAACATATAGAGACAGTCCCTACCCAACAGTGGGCTCACAGTCTAAAAGGGGGAGACAGAGAACAAAACCAAGCATACTAACAAAATAAAATAAATAGAATAGATATGTACAAGTAAAATAAATAAATAATAGAGTAATAAATATGTACAAACATATATACATATATACAGGATATACATATATACATATATATACAGGGAACTGAGGCACAGAGAAGTGAAGTGACTTGCCCAAAGTCACACAGCAGACAAGTGGCACAAAGTAAGTGCTTAAAAACCACAATTATTATCGTTATTATTATTGATTTCTGCAGAGTTTGGGACGCCAGCTTTCGGCCTGCTTGGCTCCCCGGGAGCATCATTATTATTATTATTATCATTATTATTACCATCATGGAGGATGCAGTGAGGGATGAGAACTTTAGAATCAAAATATAATTTCTGGACCTACTACAACTTCTTGAGTAGTTTCACCACTCTCTTAAACATGCTATGTTCAGCAACAAATGACGATCAATGCTACTTATTGAGTTCTTACTACGACCAGAGAACTGTACTAAGCATCATACAATACAACTGGTAGATGTGACACCTGTCCACAAGGAGCTTACAGTCTACAGACATGATTACTAGCAGTGAGGTTCTGAAAAGCAATGAGCTCAGGAGCGTAGAGACAACATGGCCTTTCTGGGAGGGAAAACGTCCAGAGGGATGAGAGCAGAGAATCCATCCAGCTGCTGTTTGGTTAGAAGGAAGGAGAATTAATGATTTGACAATACACCCAAACACATTCAGAAGTGCAACAGTAAACCGCAGGCAGAGCACCATAGCAGAAAGGAAGCTTCCTTAAGAGGAAGCTTTGAAAAGATTAACCTACCAGAAGGCAGGCTTGAAAGAAGCAGTTCCTGTATCTGAATTCCTTAAGCAGTTGTTATTCACCCCACCACCAACCCTAAACTCCCTCATTTCCCACTCAGTAATTTATTTTATTTTCTGTCTCCCCTTTTAGACTGTACACTCCTTGAGGTCAGGGAGCATATCTATTCACTATACTGTTCTCTCGCAAATGCAATTGGAGGACTGATTATGTGCCTCAGTTTCTTCATCTGTGAAGTGAAGATTAAGTAGTAAACTCTATGTGGGACAGGGGCTGTGTCCACCCTGATTAGCTTGTATCTTCCCCAGCCCTTAATACAGTGTTTAGCACACAATAGGTGCAAAAATGCCACTATATTTTGTGTATATATATGTATATATCTATATATATATACATATATATATGAATATATATAAATATATATATATATATATATTAGAGAAGCAGTGTGGTTCAGTGGAAAGAGCACGGGCTTTGGAGTCAGAGGTCATGGGTTCAAATCCTGACTCCACCAATTGTCAGCTGTGTGACTTTGGGCAAGTCACTTAACTTCTCTGGGCCTCAGTTACCTCATCTGTAAAAAGGGGATGAAGACTGTGAGCCCCTCATGGGATAACCTGATCACCTTGTATCCCCCCAGTGCTTGGAACTGTGCTTCACACATAGTAAGTGATTAACAAATGCCATCATCATTATTATTATTATACATATATATATGTGTCCTTTATAATAACATATAATAATAAAATTCCACTATTACTGGTATACCACGGTGATATTATTATTGTTATTATATTTATCATAAGTGACTTGCCCAACATTACACAGCAGGCCAATGCCAGGCTGAGATTAGAACCCAGATCTCCTGACGCCCTGATTCATTTTCTTACACTTGTCCAAGCTGCATCTCATATCTTCATAGCAAGAAACTGTCTTTATGTGTCCCTAATGCAGAAAAGCCTATAGGAAGCAGCATGGCCTAGTGTCAGGAGCACGGGCTTGGATGTCAGAGGATATGGGTTCTAATCCCGGCTCCGCCACTTGTCTGCTATACCTTGGGCAAATCACTTATCTTCTCTGTGCCTCAGTTACCTCATCTGTAAAATGGGGATTAAGACTGTGAGCCTCATGTCAGACAACCTGATTACTTTGTATCTACCCCAGTGCTTAGAATGTGCTTGGCACACAGTAAGTGCTTAATAAATATTATAATTATAAAGGATTTTGAGTCTCAAATAGTCTTTTCAGCCACACATGCACCCAAGTAAGCTCCTTGTGGGCAGGGAACATGTCTACAAAATCTGTTCTATTGTAATCTCACAAGCACTTAGGGCAGTAATTGCTCAGTTAATATGATTGATTGATTAATAAAAGTTCACCAATTCATTCATTCATTCAATTGTATTTATTGAGAGCTTACTGTGTGCAAACCACTGGCATCACCTGAAAAAACAAAAGCTATTAATAATAATAATAATGGTATTTATTAAGCCCTTACTATGTGCAAAGCACTGTTCTAAGCGCTGGGGGGATACAAGGTAATCAGGTTGTCCCACAAGGGGCTCACAGTCTTAATCCCCATTTTACAGATGAGGGAACTGAGGCTCAGAGAAGTTAAGTGACTTGTCCAAAGTCACACAGCTGACAATTGGCAGAGCCGGGATTTGAACCCCTGACTTCTGACGCCAAAGTCCGTGCTCTTTCCACTGAGCCACGCTGCTTCCCACGCTGCATCTATTCACATATTACTGGAGATAGAGACGTTACAGAGAGCCAGTCACTATTAATGCACAATTAACTGGCATCATGGAACATTCACAACAGCCACGCATCACTAACACTATACCATGTTCACTATATAAGGGAATTTAGGTGGGTAAATCCTAATATTGTCTTTATATTTCTTCACTACAGTCAACCATGACTATTTCCTATTTCCTACAACAAGTTTTTAACCTTATAGACTTTGGCACTTTCAGACGATGTCTGTGGGTACTCAAATGGCAGATAAAATCTGAGTTACATGATGGCAGGATTTGTAAAAATCCATTGTAACAATAATTAATCAATCAACCATATTTATCGAGCACTTACTGTGGGTAGAGCATGCTACTAAGTACTTGGGAGGCTATAATACAACAGAAGTGGTAGACACATTCCCTGCCCACAGTGAGCTTAGTCTATATGGGTGTGGGGCTGAGGAAGGGGTGATGAATAAAGGGTGCAAATCCAAGTGCAAGGGAGATATAGAAGTGTGAGAAGAGGAAATTAGTACAGTGCTCTGCACACAGTAAGCGCTCAATAAATATGATTGATGATTATTGAAATGAGGGCCTTGTGGGAGAAGGTCTCTAGGAGGAAATATGCCTTAATAAGGTTTTGAAGGGCAGAAGAGTGATCATCTTTCAGATATGAAGAGAGAGGGTGTCCCAAGCCAGAAAAAGGAAGAGGGACAGAGGTCAGCACTGAGATAGACAAAGTCAAGATATAGTGAGTAGATTGGCATTAAAGGAGAGAAGTGTGCAGGATGGGTTGTAGTAGAGAATCAGGGAGGTAAGGTAAGAGGGTGCAAGGTGTCTAAGTGCTTTAAAGCCTATCTATGGTAATAAGTTTTTGTTTGATGTGGAGGTGGATGAGCAACCACTGGAGGTTCTTGAGGAGTGGAGAAATCTGGACTGGACTGAATGTTTTTGTAGAAAAATGATCTGGGCAGCAGAGTAAATTATGAACTGGAGTAGGGAGAGGCAAAGAAGTCAGGGTGAAGAATGATTCAGTAATAAACATGAAACAGGATAATCAATCAATCATATTTATTGAGCCCTTACTATGTGCAGTGTACTGTACTAAGTGCTTGAGAGAGTACAGTAAATGCTTGGATTAACGTGGTAGCAGCTTGGATAGAGAGGAAAGGGTGGATTTTAGCGATGTTGTGAAGGTTGAACCAACAGAATAATTGAATATGTGAGCTGAATGAGAGAGATAAGTAGAGGATAATGCGAAAATTCAAGGTTTGTGAGACAGGGACGGTGGCGGTGCTGTCTACAGTGATGGGAAAGTCAAGGGGAGGTCAGGTTTGGGGTTGGGGAAGATGAGGAGTTCTGTTTTGGACATGTTAAGTTTGGGGTCTTCAGAAGCTTTTCCATCACTGTATCTCACTAACACTGTTCCCTAACTGTCTACTCTGGCTGCTTCTTTCCTTTTTGATGAGCTACAGTTACTTTTCACTGTCATACTTTCTCTCTCCTGGTGATATCTCTTTAGGAAGTACTAAGCAGTGGGACTACAACTATTTGTTTCATCTGTCACCCGGCATTATCACAGTACACATTCGCATGGCTTTTGCTACAAAAACATGGGCTGGGGAGCTAGAGATGGAAATACACCCTATCTTTGTCTTTGCCAGACTACTTTATATAATCAATGGATCAAGAAAAACCTTAAATTGTCAGGATTACACTGTCCTCATTCGGTCCCAGCTAGTGTAATTTCACTTTTAATGAAAAGAAACAGTTGCTCTTGCCCTATTGTAAAATACTTACTAAAGACACTTCCCCTGCCAAGCACCTTTCATGGGTTTCAACAGAGAAAAATGCCCAGGGCAACAGGAGCAAGGAAAGGAGGAAATTTGTGGTTTAACTGTCCCCACAGGGGACTAAAATCAACTATGTCTCTTGACAGCTACCTCACACAATGAATATGCACTTCTTAGCTCCAGCAAGAATTTATCCTTCTAGCAAAGATGTTCTCCTGCCTTCTGCCTTAACAGGGAATACATTATCTGTCTAAAAACCCCTTTGGAATGCAAAGAAACTCGAGGCTCCTGGGGGCTCCTTCTTTGGGATGATTAGAAGACTTATGGAAGAAAATCTGTGCTATGCCTCTGGGAGTTGGGTTTCAAAGCCTATTTAAGCACGGGGAGAGGATTTTCAGGTAAATATAATTTCTTATTTTTCTTTGCTTCCTTTAGAATATACCAGTCAGCAGCTTTCATCTATCCTGGTCAGCACAAGTTTCAAGCAGAGGGGAGGTGACAAATTGCTTCTAAGAGTGGTTGATTAGTCCATAACGAAATCAGGAGGCAAAAATAGCACCTATAAGGAATAATGGGAAAAGGAAAAAGAAGAAGTTACACAGGCAAGTGTGTACCAATTTACAATAGCACTGATTTTCTGTAATATGAAAGAATCTGGTCGGAAAGACTTTGATGTTTAGTGGTATCTGAACCCTTTCAATTTTAAATTACCGCTACTGGAAAGCTTCAGCCTGAGAACTGAGAAAAAGGATGAGAGTAAAATGGCTAAAATCCAAGGGTGCATAGGAAGTCTGGGGCCTAGAGCATATCTGAGAGCACTGATATAAACTATCTAATTGTTCAGATTTCTGTAACAGGAAGCCACACCACACCCAGGATCCATTCATTGTAAACACCTTCAACAATGGACCTACCCTGGCCAGAAAACAGAAAACCAATAGGTAATTCAAGCCCATATTTACAATTGAAGGGTCCTAGTTGAAAGCTAGTCATCCTATTAACTGCAGTTTCTAAATTAAATACTACAAGGGCATAATGAAGGTGGTCGTGGGCCTTCCAGCCCAAGAAATGGTTTTAAAGAAAGGTTGCTGGCTCTTGCTAAGCCTAGAGTTCATGGGTAGAATAAGCATTTATCCTCCCAAATGAAAGCAATAAGTCCTTAATGAAAACAATAAGTTCTATAATTTTCTTCCAAATATATGACTCTGTTATACAATTTGCCCTTCTTTCTTAAAATGTAGACTGAGATATAGCAATATTCTCAATGCAGATAGGAGATCTCCTAAATTCCTTCCCAGAGGTGTAACTAGGTAGCTGTATTCCTAGAAGTACTTTCAATATCTGGGGTGGGATCACCTATCCCTCCTCTCCCCTTCCTCCCAACCACATACTTAACAATGACAAAATCATATTATAGCTCTAGAGTCTAATCTTGTCATACTGCAAGCTGGTTATGGGCAGGGAACGTGCCCACCAACTCTGTTGTAATAATAAATAATAATAATAATAATAATAATAATGGCATTTGTTAAGTGCTTACTATGTGCAAAGCACTGTTCTAAGCACTGAGGTGGATACAAGGCGATCAGGTTGTCCCACGTGGGGCTCACATTCTTAATCCCCATTTTACAGATGAGGTAACTAAGGCACAGAGAAGTGAAGTGACTTGCCCAAGGTCACACAGCAGACAAGTGGCGGAGCCGGGATTAGAACCCACAACCTCTGACTCCCAAGCCTGTGTTCTTTCCACTGAACCACACTGCATACTCTCTCAAATTCAACTGATTGATTTTAACTGAAGACTGATAGTTCAGTGTTGAACTCTTTTCAACTCAATTTTTTCATGCATACCGTAAAAATAGAGATTTAAGGCTTTCTTGTCAAAATGTCTTGAAACATTTGTCTCCCAGGTCCCCAGAAACAGCATACTGAGCCAACTAGCCACACTATTATGAGGTTGCCTCAGAACCGGGTAGAAGGACAGAAACCACCCTTTCCTCACTATTATTTGAAGTCAGCAGCTCTAGGAAGGGGTGGTAAATACAGATGTGGAGGGGGTGCATGCTCCCAAGAGACTGAACTCCAAGTGAGTCTCAGGGTCTTTTCTACCTCACACCTTCTGTGCTGAAAGTCTTTTCTCTTCCTCTTTCCCAGTCACACCACTGCACGGGAAAAATCCAACAAAACCAGCTCTATCAACAAAAGCAACTATTTCTAGGGAAAACAGTCCATGACCAGATCTACAAGGGTAACAGCTATTGTCCAATCCCCTGGAAGGAGTTCGGTGACAACTGAGTAATGGAAAATTCAGGGAGTAAAGGGAAGAAAAATCAAGATAGAGGTGGAGTCAGTTTTGGAATGCCCAAAAAACATCTTTAATGAAAATTCTAGTGGTATCAGTTGTTCCTAAATTTTCAAAGGGTGCAGTTAAGCAGCTAAAAATCATTTAATTGGCATGTATATTACTCACTAGGTCTCATAACATCAGAGGTATTCAAAGAGGGAGAAGAAAATGGAGAAAGGAAAAAAGTTTACAACACATTCCGATTCCCTCAAGTAACTGAATTTGATTTTGTCTAATTATGTTATTGCTCGAGTATAAAATATTATGTTTGGGTTTAAAAAATGAGTTGCCACCAAATTATCTCTTATTTGCTGTATGAGTGTCATAACTGTAAGTTTCTGAATATGTTTACTGTCTTTCATTTATGGTTTCTTATTTCTCAGATGGAATTCTTGCCATTTATTCTATTTTAGCTGTATCTTGATTAGGTTGTAGCATATTTCACAATCTGTCACCCTTTCAAAATAAGTTTCCTTATTTTTCAAGGATGTCTGTCTTCAACTTGGTTTGATTTTTTACTTAATTCTCTAAACTTCTCTGATTTCAAGAACCTGTGAAAAATTCTGAATGTGAAGTCAGATGTACAATCAAGAGAAAATTTTATTCCTTTGGTTTCTCAGAGAGACGTGAAAGAAGACTTGATGAATAGGAAAAAAAAAAACTTGGCAGTAATCTTACCTCATCCTAGAAACCTAACCTAAGGGGCATTTTACTATGCTGAGTACATCATGAGATTTACAGAGGATAGATTGATTAAGTGGAAAGGTTTTAAAGATCTTCATTTGCACTAGTGTGATGAGTGTCCCTGACACCTTGAGCATATTTTTGAACTATATATTTTGCTTACATGTAGAGTTTGATTTTACCACCATATGTACATATGTGTGCATATACGTGCATATATGTGCGGACGCGGGTTCTAATCCCGGCTCTGCCACTTGTCTGCTGTGTGACCTTGGGCAAGCCACTTAACTTCTCTGTGCCTCATCCGGAAAATGGGGATTAAGACTGTGAGCCCCAAGTGGGACAACCTGATTACCTTGTATCTACCCCAGTGCTTAGAACAGTGCTTGGCACGTAGTAAGCGCTTAACAAATGCCATAATTATTATATAAAAACACACACATGCTCTCTTACCAAGTTATGTTACCAAGATGTTATTTTTCCTGCAAAGATTATATGCATATGTAATCGCTGGCCACTATCATTTTTGGAAGGAAGGGATGAGGCCACCACCTAGAGGATCCTTCTAACACTAGCCTCCAGTAACTACCCATTAATTGGGCACATTAGTTGGTACTGATAGCCCTTAAAGGATAGAGCTACTCTTCAATATTGAATAAGGATTGTTGATCCTAAGTTATCAATCAGAAAAGCAACATGGCTTGGTGGAAAGCGCTTAGTACAGTGCTCAACACACAGTAAGTGCTCAATAAATACGATTGATTGATTGATTGATTAGAAAGAGCATGGGCTTGGGCATCAGAGGTCATGTGTTCTAATCCCGGCTCCTCCACTTATCAGCTGCGTGACTTTGGGCAAGTCACTTAACTTCTCTGTGCCTCAGTTGCCTCATCTGTAAATTGGGGATTAAAGCTGTGGGCCCCATGTGGGACAACCTGATTACTTTGTTTCTACCGTAGAGCTTAGAACAGTGCTTGGCACACAGTAAACACTTAGAAAATACCAACATCATCATTATTATTATTATTATTATTATTATTATTAGTATTATTAGTATTATTAGTATTATCCACATAATCTTCTACCCCAGCATGTCAAGCAACACCCAAACTATAGAATACACCTTGTTACCCTCAAAGTCCCCTTCCAGTACATGAGGCCATTCTGCAGCTCCTAATGGCTGCCCACCATGTGGCATGGGTTCAGGATTGCAGGATCTCTCTGCCAGATGGTTGTGATTGAGGATCACAGTTGCAGAACTATCCAGGTGGAGCATGTCCAGGGTGGAAATGCAGGATCAATCAAGCAATTATATATTTTGAGCACTTACTGTGTGCAGAACACTCTACTAAATGCTTGGGAAAGTGTCAAATAACAGAGTAGGAAGACAGACTCACTGCTCACAAGGAGTTTTGAGTCTAGAGAGGGACACAGGTACCAAAATAAATTATATGTACATAGGTGCTGTGGGGCTGAGGGATAAGTGAATATCAGAAGCTCACAGGGTACAAATCCAGGTGCACAGGAGATGCAGAAGGGAAAGAGATTGGAGGAGATGTGATTTTCAATAAGGTCTTGAGGTGGGGAGAGTTCAGTTGGGTAGGGACTGTCTCTACCCAATTTGTTGCCAATTTGTACTTCCCAAGTGCTTAGTACAGTGCTCTGCACATAGTAAGCGCTCAATAAATACGATCGATGATGATGATGATGAAGCAAGGATGTGGGCTAGAGGTCAGTAGTGTGATAGACAAGATAGAAGTATAGATGAGTAGGTTGGTGTGAGTAGGCAAAGTGAGCATTCTGAGTAGGGTATCAGTGACAGGATAGGGAACTGCTCCCTACCCCCTCTGGAGGTGTTGGCCCTAAATCTGCACCTGGAACTCTGGGGATCCATCAGACTGTTCCATAATGCCAGGGCTGCCTCTTGACTGGGCTGGTTGCTCTCCCTTTTGCAAAGATCATCCAGCAGCAATTCCATCCTCTCCTAATCTTGCTTTGACCCTGACTTCTTCCTGAGGTCCCCACTAGCCAATCTCAGTACATCCCTGAAGGCCTCCTTTCTCATCCTCTCTTGCCTTCACTTGGCCCTCCACTCTTGGAGTCATTTGTTTGGGAATAAATGGGTTAACAATGAGGTCACCCTGCTTCTGAAGGCAGCCAGCAACCCAAGATAACAGCCAAAGAGGAACAGGTAGTAAAGCAGTATTGTGTGCACAGCTAAGGGTGCCACAGTTCAATCTGGATCCTCTGTCAGTCATTCAGTCAATTGTAGTCAATTGTATTTATTTATCTCCATCTGTATGTCCACCTGCCACCTAAACCTCAACATGTCCAAGACTGAACTCCTTGTCTTCCCTCCCAAACCCTGCCCTCTCCCTGACTTTCCCATCACTGTTGATGGCACTACCATCCTTCCCGTCTCACAAGCCCGCAGCCTTGGTGTCATCCTCAACTCCTCTCTATCGTTCACCACTCACATCCAAGCCATCACCAAAACCTGCCGGTCTCAGCTCCGCAATATTGCCAAGATCCACCCTTTCCTCCCCATCCAAACCGCTACCCTGCTCGTTCAAGCTCTCATCCTATCCCATCTGGACTACTGTATCAGTCTCCTCTCTGATCTCCCATCCTCTTGTCTCTCCCCACTTCAATCCGTACTTCACGCCACTGCCCTGATTGTCTTTGTCCATAAATGCTCTGGGCATGTTACTCCCCTCCTCAAAAATCTCCAGTGGCTACCAATCAACCTACGCGTCAGGCAGAAACTCCTCACCCTCGGCTTCAAGGCTCTCCATCACCTCACCGCCTCCTACCTCACCTCCCTTCTCTCCTTCTACAGCCCTGCCCGCACCCTCCGCTCCTCTGCTGCTAATCTCCTCACCGTGCCTCGTTCTCGCCTGTCCCGCCGTCGACCCCCGGCCCACGTCATCCCCCTGGCCTGGAATGCCCTCCCTCTGCCCATCCGCCAAGCTAGCTCTCTTCCTCCCTTCAAGGCCCTACTGAGAGCTTACCTCCTCCAGGAGGCCTTCCCAGACTGAGCTCCCTCCTTCCTCTCCCCCTCCTCTCTCTCTCCATCCCCCCCACCTTACCTCCTTCCCTTCCCCACAGCACCTGTATATATGTATATATTTGTACATATTTATTACTCTATTTATTTCACTTGTACGTATCCTATTTATTTTATTTTGTTAATATGTTTTGTTTTGTTCTCTGTCTCCCCCTTCTAGACTGTGAGCCCACTGTTGGGTAGGGATCATCTCTATATGTTGCCAACTTGTACTTCCCAAGTGCTTAGTACAGTGCTGTGCACAGAGTAAGTGCTCAATAAATATGATTGATTGATTGATTGATTGAGCACTTACTGTGGGCAGAGCATTGTACTAAGTACTTGAAAGAGTACAATACACAATAATAAACTGACACATTCCCTGCCCACAACTAGTTTACAATCTAGAGGGGTAGACAGACATTAATATAAATAAACTATTGCCAGGAGCCAAGTGGAAACTGACAAAGAGCCTAGCTGAGAAGCAGCTGAAAATACCTAAAAGTTGATCTGCGGCCTCACAAGGCACTCATTTGTATGATCATGCCAAGCATATGTAAAATCAAGGTACACATCAAGCCACAGCAGTACTCTGTGTGGAAGGGAAGAGAAGTGATCAACATTGCTCTGCCTTCTAGATGATGCTCACGTGAAACTACAGACAATAAGACAATGAGCCCAGTTGTGGGCCAGCAGCCTGATGCCACCTTGTACTTCCCAAGCGCTTAGTACAGTGCTTTGCACACAGTAAGCGCTCAATAAATATGATTGATTGATTGATTGATGAGAACTCAGGCAATAAACTGATCTCTTTTCACACAGTGGATTTCTCTTGCTGTCTGCCACCCGTCACGTGGGCACGGGTTTAAGGATCGGTGGGGCACAAGTGAGAGACCAGAGTCAGAAAGGCTGAACCACACAAGATTTTATTCCCCTTGGCAAATTGAAGTTCCCTTTTCACAAAGAATACACTTCTTTAGTTACTTGCATGTGGCAAAGCACCTAGCTCCCTCCCACAAATGCTTCCTACTTAGGAGATTCACAAATATGTCACAGCCACAACTCCCACCACAATGCCCTGTCCAACATGCTGCCTGACACTGTGGTAAGGAATATTAATAATTGGGTATTTGCTAAGCACTTACCATGTTCCAGGCACTGTACTAAGCCCTGGGGTTAGTAGATAATCGGGTTGAACAGTCCCTGTCCCACACAAGGCTCTCAGTCTCCATCCCTGTTTTACAGATGTGGTAACAGGCACAGAGAAGTTAAGTCACACAGCAGACAAGTGGTGGAGCCAGATTAGAATCCAGATCCTTTCTGACTCTCAGGACTATATTCCATTCACTAGGCCACACTTCTTCTCTAATATTGTCAGTGGGGCAGATCTGGGATTAGAACCCAGGTCCTTCTGATTCCCAGGCCCTTATGCTGGAATGGTTTTCCCATTAACTCTTTCAAGACATAAAGATGCTATTATGCGTAATGAACAAGATCTTCCCAGTTTCTTGAAGGGAAGCTTGTAGAAGTGATCCGAAATAGGCTGTGAATAAGTGGTATGCAAAGCGGGAAAATAATCTCCAGCCCCTGCCCAGTGAGTGGAGCCACTTGGTAGGGATGAGCAACCAAGAGAGTGAACCTGAGAGCAGTCACACTTGCTCAGGACTCAGAGTTCCAGCTGCAGGAAAATGACAAGTAAATGGGTGGTGACTAGGGAGGTGAGGGCAGGGCAACCCTTCAGCAGAGGGGGCCGGACCTGGGCCCATTCTGCCTCTCCCCACCCTCTATTTACTAGAAGGTCAAAATCCAACATTAGAAGAGTTGAGGAAGGGAATAATTGCCCTTGTAAAGCCAGCTCTAAATTAATCAGATTTGGAAAAGCAAATATCTCTGTCCATAAAGTCAGATTAGCCTTATGGTAGTATTCCTGAGCCTTCAGGAACAAGTCCCATGTAGAGAAATTGAATACAGTGCTAATGGCTTGCACAGTATCTCTTGTATTCTCTCATCCCTGCCTGTTGGGTTCCTGCCAGAACACAGAATGCAACAAACAACTAGGTGGGCGTAAGAGTACGGTGCATTGTAAAGTTCACAAAAAGGGATTTTTATGTAGCTAAGTATCTATAACTTAGTGCTGATGTTGCACTTATTATCACAATCTGCCCAAGACAGCCAGCTATCATCCAGGATTTCTGCTGGGCCTATTCACCTTGCAGGATGCTCCAGATCGTTCTTCAGTGAAAATCTTTACCACTGAGGGCATAGCAGTGCCCAGAGTACGGCCCTCTCCACTGGAACCACGGCAAACCTTCTTGTTCTTCTTCCCACGTATTGGTATGCAGGCACTCCAGGAGAGATTACGTTACAGTGGTCTCTAGAAGAAAGCTAATCTGCCACTCATTTTGGGGATTAGGCCATGGCCCCTCTCAATTTGTCCATCTCAATTTCTGTGACAAAATGCCAGGGCTAAGAGGCAAAACCCTGAGTAGTCTCAGACCATAGTATTTAAGGCTTTTAAAACTCAGTGGAGGCAGAGACCTTCTACCAGCTCACAAAGTGGAAGGTATAATTTAAAATAACAAAAGCTCACCCTATCCACTGTGCATTTAAATATCTTGAACGTATATCTCTCCTTTCCACTGGTCCCTCGACTTTGAACTTTTGATAAACAACTGGCCTACAGAAAATTTTGAGACATAAACTATATGTCCTTTCAAAACTCTGTTCCCAGAAACCTAATATTTGCCCTACAAAAAGATGTAATGATAACCTGCCTTGAGCCTTCTATTTCCCTTTTTATCTTTGAAACTGTAAATCCATTTTCCTTTCTGTGACAAGATTGCATCCAGGTATAGACACTTTTTGTAGCCTGGTCAAAAGCTAAATAAAGGCGCTATTGAAAAAAAATTCTGTTCATACCCTAATCTAACCCAGGAGGAATGAATCACACAAAGGCACCTACGGAAAGCTGTTCGATAGTTACTACTGGGTCACATTAACTGACAATGGAAAGATGATTACATTTATGGATCGTTTTCCTCCTAGAAACTGAATCTATATGTAGTTGAAGAATTATTGTATTGTCACTATCAAATTTTGAATTCAACTAATGTACAGTAAGGCCTGAGCAGAAAGACCTGTGAGAGTCTGTTTGTTCTTGTTAACTTTTCAGCTAGTCTGGATTTACCACTGACTTGTAGAATAACTAGTCCAATTTTATTCAGTCCATCACATTCACTGAAAACCTTCAGAGTGCAAAGCACTGATCTAATCCTCTGGGAAAGAAAACAAAAGTATGACATATTCCCTATATATATCTCATATATATCTCTGTGGGGGGTAGGGAAGAGAAAGACAGAATAGGTGATTTACAAATAGTAGCATCATTATAAATAAATAGAATTATAAATATATACATATCATTAATAAAAATAAATAGAATTATGATTATAAATATGTTCATATATACACAAGTGGTGTGGGGCAGGGAGGGAGGTAGAGCAAAGGGAGCGAGTCAGGGTGATGGGGAGGGGAGGGAGAGCAGAGGAAAAGGGGAGCTTAGTCTGGGAAGGCCACCTGGAGGAGGTGAGCTTTCAGTAGGGCTTTGAAGGGGGAAGTGTGCTAGTTTGGCGGATTTGAGGAGGGAGGGCATTCCAGGCCAGAGGTAGGACGTGGGCCAGGAGTCAACGGTGGGACAGGTGAAAACAAGGCACAGTGAAAAGGTTAGCACTAGAGGAGAGGAGTGTGTGGGCTAGTAAGTGGAAGAAGAGAAGGCAGGTGAGGTAAGAAGGCAGAAGGTGATGGAGAGCGCTGAAGCCAATAGTGAAAAGTTTTGAAGCAGCATTGCCTCTGCACAGAGCATGGATCTGAGAGTCTGAAGGACCTGTGTTCTAGTCCTGGATGTACTACTTATCTGTTTTGTGACATTGGGCAAGTAGCTAAACGTGTCTGTGCCTCAGTTACCTCAGCTGTGAAATGGGAATTGAGACTGTGCACCCCATGTGGAACATGGACTGTGTCCAACCTGATTAGATTGTATGGACCCCAGTGTTTAGTACAGTACCTAGCACATAAGTGCTTAACAAATACCATAAAAAGGAGTTTTTCAAGGGGGACACAGGAATTTATCTAAATAAATAGATTATATATAAGTGCTGTAGGTGGGGTGAATAACAAGCACTTAAATGGTAGAGATACAGATAATACAGAAGGGAGAGGGAGCATAGGGAAAGGGGAAGGCCTCTTTGAGGAGATGTGATTATAATCAGTCTTTGAATATGGGGAGGGTGAGCATCTCACTACCTGCATATTTTTTCCCAGTGCTTAGTACAGGGCTCTGCACTTAAAAAGGGTTGAAAAACACTATTGCTACTACTACAATAAGAACTTAAGTGTTAAGGATAGGACTCAAACTTGATTTGAACCTAAGACACACAAAAATTTTCACACACCTTGGCGAGTACAGGTTTACCACAGCAACATAGTATACTGTTTGCTTGTTTATTGTATTCATTTAATCGTATTTCTTGAGTGCTTACTGTATGCAAAGCACTGTACTAAGTGCTGGGGTAGATACAAGCTAGTCAGGCTGGACACAGTCCAAGTCCCATACGGGGCTCACAGGTTTAACTCCCATTTTACAGATGAGATAACTGAGGCCCAAAAAATTTGAGTGACTTGCCCGAGGTCACACAGCAGACATGTAGCGGAGCAGGGATTAGAACCCAGGTCCTCTGACTCCCAGGTTTATGCTCTTTCCACTAGGCCACGCTGCTTCCTGACCAATAACCATGGGCCACCCAACCTAAGGATCTTCAGAAAGGGAGAGAGTAAATATTCCGAGCTAGCTTTTAATCTATGTTATCAACCAATCATCAGTAGTATTTACTGAGCATCTACTGGGTTCACAGTCCTATATTAAGCGCTTAGAAAAGTGCTATATAACTAGTAGATATGATCCCACATTTTAAGGAGCTTATATTAGAGTAAATTTCAGATAAGAGAACCTAACGCAGTAAGTTCTGAGTGCTTTGGCAGTGCAGGAGTTCTGATGTGGGAGACGGGTATATTAGGGGAGAGTAGAAATTAACTGGGGTGGAAGTTGGAACCCTATAAATGGGAGAAATTCTCCAAGGAAGTGAGGGTAAATTGAGAAGACGTGGTGACCCACAGCAGAGTGCTGATATACATTCACAGCGAGTAGGGGGAAGAGGAAGAGCTAATTTAAAGACTGAGAAGGGCCAATCTGTGTGCAGAGCACTGTACTAAGCACTTGGGACAATACAATAATGAGCAGACATATTCCTTGCCCACAGTGAGCTTACAGTCTAAGGGAGTCAGGAAGACAAACATTAATATAAAAAAATTACAGTTCTTTCCTATTTCTCCTCTTAACAATCAATCAATCAATCATATTTACTGAGCACTTACTGTGTGCACAGCACTGTCCTAAGCGCTTGGGAAGTACAAGTTGGCAACATATAGAGACGGTCCCTACCCAACAGTGGGCTCACAGTCTAGAAGGGGGAGACAGAGAACAAAAAAAAGCATATTAACAAAATAAAATAAATAGAATAGATATGTACAAGTAAAATAAATAAATAAATAGAGTAATAAATATGTACAAACATATATACATATATACAGGTGCTGTGGGGAAGGGAAGGAGGTAAGAAGGGGGGATGGAAAGGGGGAGAAGGGTCTAAGGAGGGGGCTCAGTCTGGAAAGGCCTCCTGGTGAGCTCTCAGTAGGGCCTTGAAGGGAGGAAGAGAACTAGCTTGGCGGATGTTGGGAGGGAGGGCATTCCAGTCCAGGGGGATGACATGGGCTGGGGGTCTCAATTAATAAGATTGAATGAATGAATGAAATTGAATGATGGCAGAACTGACAGGCTTTGGTGACAGATTTAATACGTGGGTTGTATGGGAGTGATGAGTCAAGAACAACACCAAGGTTATGGGATTGTGAGACAGGAGGTATGTTGGCATTGTCTACAGTGATGGGAAAGATAGGAGGAGGACAGAGTTTGGGTGGGAAGATACGGCATTCTGTTTTTGACAAATTAAGCTTGAGTTGTCAGCAGGACATCCAGATAGAAATGTCCTAAAGGCAGGAGGAACTGCAATATTGCAGAGGAGAGAGTTCAGGGCTGGAGAGGTAAATTTGGGAATATCTGAGTAAAAGATGGTAGTTGAAGCCATAGAAACTAATGAGTTCTCCAACAGAGATGGAGAATAATAGAGGACCCAGAACTGAGCCTTAAGGGACCCCCCCCTCTCTCAGAGAGTGGGAGGCAGAGGAGGAGCCTGCAAAAGAGACTAAGAAAGAATGGTCAGAAAGACAAGTGGAGAACCAGGAGAGGACAGTGTCAGTGAAGTCAAGGCTGAATAATTTTTCAAGGAGATGGGGATGGTCCACAGTTTTGAAAGCAACTGAGAGTTCAAGGAGTTAAGAAAAAATAATTCATCTTGAGTGGTTTAGGAGGATTAGACTGTGAACCCACTGTTGGGTAGGGACTGTCTCTATATGTTGCCAACTTGTACTTCCCAACCTCTTAGTACAGTGCTCTGCACACAGTAAGTGCTCAATAAATACGATTGATTGATTGATTGATTAGGATGGAATACCAGTCTCTCTCCCCCTTAGACTTGTGGGGCAGGGCCTGTATCCAAACTGAAGAACATGAACCTGGGAGTCAAAGGGCCTGGGTTCTAGATCCAGCTCTGCCATTTATCAGCTGTGTGACCTTGAGAAAATCACTTAATTTCTCTATGCCTCAGTTTCATCCTCTGTAAAATGGGAATTAAATTCTACTTCCTCCTACTGCAAGAGGCCTGTGTCTAACTTGATGATTTTGTACTTACCCCAAATCTCAGTGCAGTGCTAGGCACAGAGTAAGTGCTTAGCAAGTACCACAATTATTATCTACCTGAGTGCTTAGAAGAGTGCTTTCGACGTAAAGAGCTTAAAAAAGCATATTTATTGTTACTAAAAAATTTATTTTGTAATATAAATGAAAGAGAAACTAAATTACACCTTAATGGTGCCTTCTTAGGTTGACTACCTTAATCTGGGCCTACTATCTACAGACAACCAAAGTGCACTATGGCAGGGCACACCACACATTTGTAGATCTCTTGATTAAAGCACTCCTTTTAGACTTCGAAGACAGTTGAATGGGATCTTTGCTTCCAGTCGAACACAACAAGAGGCTGAGTTTTCTAGGGCTCTTCACAGTACAGCACTGTGCACATAGTAAGTGCTTTATAAATACTGTAACTCACTGCTATTACTTGGGTCTTATGTGTAGGCCAAACTAAGAGTTACTGAATGTTTTGTTGTTCATAACAATACTGACCTACACAAACATGAAATATTCTTTTTCTTCAGTGGCCAGTTGAATGTATTAGTTCAAATTCTCTTTTTTTAAACTCACAAATACTTTTCAGTTCTCCTATAATAGCATTAAACCACATTTTGTCTTGAGGAAAACAGACTTTGAAAAGGACTTTGGCTAGTTACAGGATTTAAGCATGTTCTTCCAACCAACTTGAGCACTGAATACAGTCTCTGATTGCGTTGTTTGATACTGTCCTCTGAAATGCAACTTTGCTGTGGAATCAATCAATCAATCGTATTTATTGAGCGCTTATTGTGTGCAGAGCACTGTACTAAGCGCTTGGGCAGTACAAGTTGGCAACAGATAGAGACAGTCCCTACCCAACAGTGGGCTTACAGTCTAAAAGGGGGAGACAGAGAACAAAACCAAACATACTAACAAAATAAAATAAAATATTTTATTTTAGTGTAATGGCATCGTGGAAAACTTCCATGATGCCATTACACTATTTCTACCTCATCACGACCATTATTGTCCATGTTTTCAACTATTTTTCCGTGTTCTCAATTTTTAATACATGTCCCCACTGACCAATAAGAAAATTATTGTGCAAAAATGGAGGAATGTAATTCAATGTGGGCTAGTCCACAGATAGCCCCCTGAGAGTGAACAGGAAAATTATCCATAGACAATTCTGGTTTCTTTTCAAGTTCATCAAGTAGCAGAAAGTCATTTGGAGAAGAGATATGTCTGTAATAGCCTACGTTTGATCTTGTTATTCAAATGTACTGGGGGATTGGGCTTTGAAACTAGTTACTCAAGGAGTTTCTCTGTAGTAGAGTGGTGTTCCATATGTTGAAAAAACTGAGCTGTAGCATTCATCCTACCTGAATTCCTAGAGGGACGATCAGATATTTAAGACCTGGAAGGACCAACTACAATGAATCTTTTGCAACTCTCTCTCTCTCTCTCTGTCTCTCTCTCTATCAAGTTTGGACTTCTTTGGAGTCCCTAGCTCAGTCATTTAACTTTAGTTTTAAAACCAGGTTCTTTGTTTTAAAGATGCAGATAATAATATTTATCTTGACTATCTCCTAAAAGTAATTACCCAAAGAAAAAGGCTATTAGTAATAATAATAACAATATTAATGGTATTTGTTAAGCACTTACTATGTGCCAAGCACTGTTCTAAGCACTGGGGTAGATACAAGGTAATCAGGTTGTCCCACATGGGGCCCACAGTCCTAATCCCCATTTTACAGATGAGGTAACTGAGGCACTGAAAAGTTAAGTGACTTGCCCAAAGTCACACAGTGGACAAGTGGCAGAGCTGGGATTCAAACCCATGACCTTGACTCCTAAGCCCGGGATCTTTCCACTAAGCCACACTTATGTGTGATGAAAACACACACTCATATAAGCAGATTGACCCCTGTTGAGAAAGGATGATTTTTCTTTACTTCTTCTTTATGCTTTCTTTTTGTAAGCTAATAATCAACACCATCAGCTTTTACTGATGTGACAGTAAAACAAAACTCTTCTGTGACAAAACTCTCTGTACCTGGTACTTGGGAACATACAATAAAAGTCAAAGACATAGTGTCTATCCTTGAAGAGCTTACCTTCTAATTGACCCCTAGGCTGCAAGCTCGTTTTGGGCAGGGAGTGCATCAGTCAACTCTGTTGTATTTTTTTTTTAATGGTATTTGTTAAGTGCTCATTATGTGCCAGGCACTATACTAAAGATTGGAATAGATTCAAGCTAATCAGGTTGGACACAGTCTAAGTTCCACATGGAAACTCCTTAGAATTGGTTTTAAAGTGCTCAGCTTGCTTCCTCCTACCTCACATTACTAATCTCCAACTACAGCGCAGTTCACACACTCCACTCCTCTAGCACGAGCTTACTCACTTGTACCCGGACCTTGTCTATCACCCTGCCCACACCTTTCCCACATTCTCCCCTTGGCCTGGAACTCCCTCCCTCTCCATATATACCATGCCACCTTTCTCTCCATCTTCAAAGCATTACTAAGGACACAGGGTAAGCTCCTTGTGAGCAGGAGGTCTTTCACCTCATTATTCTGTACTTCCTTCTGGTAAAGTACACTGCACCAAAAGGATGCTGAGTTAATGCTACAGCACTATCAATTAATCATATTTATTGAGCACTGACTGTGTACAGAGCACTGTAATAAGTCCCTAGGACAGTGTACTATAACAGAGTTGGCAGGCATGTTTCTGACCACTACTTCTCCAACTCTTCTGATACTGTCATTAAAGAGGAAACATCTGGAGAGCTTGAGTAACTTGTAGAAAAATCACAGAGTAATTCTACGAACTTGTCAATGACAGAAACTAAGCCTGCCAACTCTCAAAGTCCACAATCCTTCTGCTTCATGTAAATGGTCTAGTCTATTTCCAACAGGAATTAGTTGAAGTCTGTGTTGTTGGGTTGGTTTCTTTTTTCACCTCCTGGTTTGCTGTCTCTGAAAAGCATTTGGGATCAGCTGCAAATTAGCTTTTCCCTTGAGTTTTGGCCTTCGTTCAGTAATCAAAGAACAATGCCAAGCCACGAAGCAGGGTACAAAGCACAGAACATTTCCTAGCAGTGACTTCCTTTTCAACAGAAAAAATGTCAGAATTTCAAAAACAGTGGAATGTTTCTGACTCTAAGGTAATATTAATAGCAGCACCTCCTAATTCTTGGCACAGATTGGGAGAAGCAGCATGGTTTAATGGCTAGAGCACACACCTGGGAGGCAGAAGGTCATGGGTTCTTATTCCATC
This sequence comes from Tachyglossus aculeatus, assembly GCF_015852505.1. Lineage (NCBI taxonomy): Eukaryota > Metazoa > Chordata > Mammalia > Monotremata > Tachyglossidae > Tachyglossus > Tachyglossus aculeatus. Next base: position 114,188,020 of record NC_052067.1, read on the forward strand.
TCTGATACTTGTCTTCTGAGTGACCTTAGGCAAATCACTTCACTTCTCTGTGCCTTATCTCATTTGTAAAATGGGGATGGAGACTGAGCCCCACAAGTGACAGGGACTATGTTCAACCCTATTTACTTGTATCCACCCCAGCACTTAGTACAGTACCTGGCACATAGTAAACGCTTAACAAATACCCTAATTATTATTCTTATTATCAGTGACATCAACAGTGCACTAATACAGGTTAAATAAGCACTGTTTATTAGCTCCCAACATTCAAGGAGTTTAAAATCCATTGTCATGACACTTGACTGGAGCGAGTCATCTACACTCACTGCCTCAAATTCCTCTTCTCCAACTCTCTCCTGGACCCCCTCCAATCCGGCTTCCGTCCCCTCCACTCTACTGAAACTGCCCTCTCAAGGGTCATCAATGATCTCCTTCTTGCCAAATCCAAAGGCTCCTATTCTATCCTAATCCTCCTTGACCTCTCAGTTGCCTTTGATACTGTCGACCATCCCATTCTCCTCAACACGTTACCCAACCTTGGCTTCACTGACTCTGTCCTCTCCTGGTTCTCCTCATCTCTGGCAGTTCATTCTCAGTCTCCTTTGCAAATCCTCCTTCCCCTCCCATATCCTAACTGTAGGAGTTCCTCAAGAGTCAGTTATTGGTCCCCTTCTGTTCCTCATCTATACTCACTCCCTTGGTGAACTTATTTGCTCCCATGACTTCAACTATCATCTCTATGTGGATGACACCCAAATCTATATCTCCTCTCCTGTTGTCTCTCCCTCCCTTTAGAATTGCATCTCCTCCTACCTTCAGGACACCTTTACATGGAAGTCCTCCCACCACCTAAAACTCAACAAGTCCAAGACAGAGCTCCTCATCTTCTCTCCAAAACCCTGTCTTCGTCCTGACTTTCCTGTCACTGTGGATGACACAACAATCCTTCCCATCTCACAAGCCCACACCTCAGTGTTATCCTTGACTCTGCTCTCTCATTCACCCCACATGTCCAATCTGTCACCAAAGTCAGCCCATCTCACCTTCACAACATCGCCAAGATCCTCCCTTTCCTCTCCATCCAAACTGCTATCAATCACTCATTCCAACTTGACTGGATTACTTGCATCTGCCTCCTTTCTGACTTTCCAACCTCCTGTCTCTACCCATTTCAGTCCATACTTCACTCTGCTGCCCAGATTATCTTTCTACAGAAACGTTCTGGACATACCACCCCACCTCCTTAAAAATCTCCAGTGGTTGCCTATCAACCTCCTTATCAAGCAAAAACTCCTCACTGTTGGCTTCAAAGTTCTCCATTACCTTGCCCCCTCTTACCGCACCTCCCTTCTCTCCCCCTACATCCCAGCCCACACACTCCGCTCCTCTAATGCTAATCTTTTCACTGAGCCTTGTTCTCACCTGTCCCATCGTCGACCCCTGGCCCACATCCTACCTCTGGCCTGGAACACCCTCCCTCCTCAAATCTGCCAAACAATCACACTTCCCCCCTTCAAAGCCCTATTGAAGGCTCACCTCCTCCAAGAGGCCATCCCGGACTAAGCCCCCCTTTTCTTCCGCTCCCCTTCCCCTCAGCATCATCCCAACTTGCTCCTTTTGCTCTACCTGTCTCCCATGCCACAGCACTTGTATATATATATGTACATATATATACTTCTATTCATTTATATTAATGCCTATTTTCTTGTTTTGATGTGTTTATATCTATAATTCTACTTATTTATATTGATGCCTGTTTACTTGTTTTGATGTCTGTTGCCCCCCTTTCTAGACTGTAAGCCAGGTGAGGGCAGGGATTGTCTCTCTTTATTGCTGAATTGTACTTTCCAAGCACTGAGTACAGGGTTCTGCACACAGTAAGCACTCAATAAATATGATTAAATGAATGAATGAATTTGAGGCAGCTTGTGTGATGTACATATTAAAGTGCCTCCATGGTTTCACTTGCAAGGCAAAGACTTTTGGGGCACTGAAACAGAGGACCAGTGAGCATGACAAGAGGACTATTCAGATCGATTACACAGATTTTAGACAGCCTAACCTGGCAAAAATTTTCAACACTCACCCAAACGTGTCTTTTTAGAATTTGACAGGATCTTAAGTAAGAAGGGGGGGCTCTTGGTACTCAAAGAATGAGGTTTACTGGGAAGACAATCTTTCAGAGCCAACTATCAACCTTTCCATAAACAGTTTCTTTTTCCTTATGGCACTCATGCTGGTTCCATGATACTCTGGCATCTCACACTGGTTCACCAAGGTACACTGGAAGAGAAGCAGGAGACCAGAAGCAGCCCCACAAGCACTGGCAGACATACCTTCAGGCCTATAGCAGTTAAAAGTAACAATAACTGTGGTATTTGTTAAGCACTTACTATGTGCCAGGATCATACTAAGTACGGGGGTAGATGAAAGTTCTACAAGTGCCCAGCTCATAGCCCTGAGTCCACCCTGTGTCATGGCAATGGACAGGTCCAGACTAGGCCAGGGATGGGAATTCTCTCTAACCCATCCAAGCGGCATGGCTCAATGGAAAGAGCATGGGCTTTGGAGTCAGAGGTCATGGGTTCAAATCTCGGCTCCACCAATTGTCAGCTGTGTGACTTTGGGCAAGTCACTTCACTTCTCTGGGCCTCAGTGACCTCATCTGTAAAACGGGGATTATGACTGTGAGCCCCACGTGGGACAACCTGATCACCTTGTAACCTCCCCAGTGCTTAGAGCAGTGCTTGGCACATAGTAAGCACTTAATAAATGCCATCATCATTATTATTACTATACGCAGAAAATCCTGGTCCAGATTCAAGCTTCCCCCAAAGAGTTCCTTACTCCCAATGGGTCCCAAAGCTTAAGCCATTTTCCCACTAGTCCTGCAGAACATGGCCATCCTGGAACTGGAGCAATTCCCCAGGTGTGAAACAGCCCAACCTGACTGAATTGTTTCATTGTGATCATGAGAAGTGGTGTGGCCTGACAGAAAGAGCTTCGGGCTGTGAGTCAGACAACCTGGGTTCTAATTCGGGCTCTGCCAATAGTTTGCTGTGTGACCTTGGGCAAATCACTTCACTTCACTGCGACTCAGTTTCCTCAACTGCAAATGGGATTAAAAAAAACCATTCCTCCCTCCTATTTCTACTCTGAGCCTTGTGTGGGACAGGGACTGTGTCTGACCTTGTTAACTTGTAACCAGTGTTTACAACCGTGTTTGACGGATTGTAAGAAAATAATAATAATCATAATAAAAATGTAAAAGTATGACTTCCTCCAGTCTGGAGGCTCCTTAGAGTTTAGAATAAGTTGATACTTTGGGGATGTAGGCCGTATGAACTTGACTCATGACCTTGGGGCATGAGCCTGACCTGGTAACATTCAAATGATTTGCATCGTGACTTTCACTGAAATGAAAATCACCCCATTGCTTTTATACCCTTTAAAGGACCTTACTTGCCGGAAATAAGTATACTCTTTGTGAGCTTCCAGAGGGACAGTGATACATCTAATTTCCACCTATATATTCTCTCACAGCATTTACTACAGTGCTCTGCACACAGTAAGTGCTTAATAAATACAATTACTACTATTAAAGAAGGTTGACAGTTTGGTTTGTCATGGAACTTTTATCTCTGGCAACCCACTAATTGGAAGTCCTACTAAGCTGTATGGTGAATATACAACGAAAAAGGATAAAGCATTCTTTCAAGTTGCAATTTATTCCAATATTATTATCTTACAGTTTTAAGCACCAGCAATGTGCTAGGTACTAGAAACATGTGAGTTTTTCGATGAGCCATCTATATAACATCTGTTTTGGAAATTCTTCTCTTAAGTGCGTGTTTCAAATTGAAAATAATTCTTCAAGATCTTTAGTGGATTGATATTTTCAGTTTGCATCTGGTTCAACATCTTGAAAAGGGAGGAATGAATTTTGAAGCAAGTATATTTCACTTAGCATTTAAATAGGCACTCTGTGTTGCTGAAGAACTTTAAATTTATATTTATTGATCATTCCTCACCATAACCCCAGGAGAAAAGCGTTAGTGTAGATGAGAAAACTGAAGAAGCACATCTTACGGAAATTGCCTGAGTTCACAGAATAAGCGAGTAGTAGTTGGAATTAGAACTCATAAACTGTGGTTTAAACACCTTTCATTGCTTAGGCTACCAGGACACAACTTCTTTCCCAAAAGCCCAGCCCTAGCCACACATACCGTTTCTCCATAAAACGAATGTTCTGCTTTGTATTAGTAGTGATAGAAATATTTACTAACCACCCACTAGGTGCAATGCACTGCAATAAGCACTTAGGAAAGTAGAGCATAAGCAGAAATCAAACATTTACAAATGAGGTAAATTGTAAATGAATGTGCAATTGAGAATCCATACATGTATAAGTTCTGACAATAAATTGCAAAAGTGAGTCTGTACAGTTATGGAGCATACCCCTGGAGGCAGCCCAATCATTTCCTTCTTAGCTCTACCGAAAACTTGGGTAAAGGCAAAAACCCAGGAGTGGGTCAGAAAAGGCTTTTTGTATCCATGCTGAAGATACATACTTTCTCCTGGGAGAAGGAGGGAATTGAAATGCAGATAAATAGTTCTGAGCAATGATAGCAGAGAAGGGAGCCTTGGCCATGCATCCCATTTTATTTTTTCTCTCTCACATCCTTACTTGGTGTTAACTGGTGTGGAGGAGGGTGATAAACTATTTTAATCTTGATTGTGAAATGTCAAAGAAGGAGAGAGATTACGGATGGATGGGTAGACTGGGGAATTGTCCACATAAAAATGGTAGTTGAATCCATGGGAGTGAATGAGTTCTCCAAAAGATTGGGTATACAAGAAGAATAGAAGGGAACCCAGAACTGAGCCATGAAGAACCCCTACAATCATGGGATGGTACTTATAAGTAAAGAATGAAATCCTTTTCCATTTCAGAATATTTAGGGATGTCAAGGCATGAATTCTCTTCACAGAAATAAAAATCAATGTTGTACACTGTAAACTCCTTGTGGGCAGGGATTAAGTTCATTCATTCATTCATTCAATTGTATTTATTGAGTGCTTACTGTGTGCACAGCACTGTACTAAGTGCTTGGGAAGTACAAGTTGGCAACATATAGAGACGGTCCCTACCCAACAGTGGGCTCACAGTCTAGCAGGGGGAGATTACGTTTTACCAACTCTATTGTATCATACATGAGATACACGAGAAGCAGCATGGCTCAGTGGATAGAGCACGGGCATTGGAGCCAGAGGTCATGGGTTCAAATCCAGACTCCGCCAACTGTAAGCTGTGTAACTTTAGTTAAGTCACTTAACTTTTCTGTGCCTCAGTTCCCTCACCTGTAAAATGGGGCTTAAAACTGTGAACCCCCCGTGGGACAACCTGATCACCTTGTAACCTCCCCAGCACTTAGAACAGTGCCTTGCACATAGTAAGCACTTAACAAATACCATCATCATCATCATCAATCAATCGTATTTATTGAGCGCTTACTGTGTGCAGAGCACTGTACTAAGCACTTGGGAAGTACAAGTTGGCAACACATAGAGACAGTCCCTACCCAACAGTGGGCTCAATCATCATACTTTCTTAAGTTCTTAGTACAGTGCTCTGCACATGGTAAGTGCTCCATACATACTATTGATTGATCATCATCATCATCAATCGTATTTATTGAGCGCTTACTATGTGCAGAGCACTGTACTAAGCGCTTGGGAAGTACAAACTGGCAACATATAGAGACAGTCCCTACCCAACAGTGGGCTGAATCCCTTGTGAAAACACACAGATATGGTATAACCATTTTAAAAGTGGATTTACCACTTGCACTATGTCATTTCATCGATCTGAAGCAGCTTGTCTCAGTGACAAGAGCCCGGGCTTGGGAATCAGAGATCATGGGTTCTAATCCCGACTCCGCCACTTGTCAGGTGTGTGACTTTGGGCAAGTCACTTAGCTTCTTTGTGCCTCATTTACCTCATCTGTAAAATGGGGATTAAGATTGTGAGCCCCATGTGGGACAACCTGATCACCTTGTATTCCCCCAGCGCTTAGAACAGTGCTTTGCACACAGTTAAGTATTTAACAAATACTATTATTATTATTATTATCTACCTGAAATTTATTTTATTGTTTGTCTCCCTCTGTAGACTGTAAGTTCCTTGTGGTTAGGAGTTAGGCCCACCAACTCTATTATACTGTATTTTCCCAAGTGCTTAGTACAGAGCTCTGTACACAATAGGTGTTCAATAGAAAACCACTGATTGATTGAATGACAGAAGAGACATGGGGAAATTGTACTCTCAAGTGCTTAGAAGAGTGCTATGCACACACACAGCGTGGCTTAGTGGAAAGAGCACAGACTTGGGAGTCAGAGGATGCGGATTCTAGTCCCAGATCTGCCACTTGTCTGCTGTGTGACCTTGAGCAAGCCACTTCACTTCTCTGGGCCTCAGTTCCCTCATCTGTAAAATGGGGATTAAGACTGTGAGCCCCACGTGGGACAACCTGATTACCTTGTAACTACCTCAGTGCTTAGAACAGTACTTGGCACATAGTAAGCACTTAACAAATACCATCATTAATATTATTATTAACCAGTAGAGAGTTTTGAGGAAAGATATGAATTCATTCATTCATTCCTTCAATTACATATATTGAGTGCCTACTGTGTGCAGAGCACTGTACAAGTGCTTGGAAAGTACAATACAGCAAATAAAGAGAGACAATCCCTGTCCCAGTGATACTTCTGGAAGATGATCAGTGCAGCAGCATAGTGTAGGTTGCAGTGGAGAGTGAGTAGAAGCTGGGAGACAAAGGAGGAGGTTAATGTGATAGTTTAGCCATGGCACAACCTGAGCTTGTACCAGGGTGGTAGCAATTTGGGTAGAGAGGAAGGAGTAAATTCGGGAAATGTTGGCCATGAGAAACCAGCAGGATCTGGCAGGGAAACAGGATGTGAGAGATGAATTATTGAATAGCTGCAAATCCTTAACACAGCTGAGGAAATCAAATTCCTCAGACAGAACTGCATGGAGGCTTTTCAGACGCTCAAATTGAGATTAAATCATATATTTAGAGATGAGCAGTGCAGAAGATATGCAATGGGGAGAGACATCAACCCAAATTCTAAATTTCCTTGTAATTTGATCATTTCCATCTATGTCACTGATGGAAAATAAAGACCTTATCCTATGGTTAGACTGCCCATACATTCTACATTACCCACACACCCATAATTACAAATTATTTGGGTGTCTCATCTATGATACGATAAATATTCTGGCTTTCTTTTCTGAAAAGGTGTTCTGAATATTGTGCAATTTTTGCAATAGTAAATTCAGATTAGGTTTACAATTTGTTATACTATTTTTGTTAAGGGTGAGCATAGGCACAGAAACCTATGAAATGCAGTACTATTCAATCCATTTTTTGTATGATGGATTACAAAAGACAGTCTGGTACCAAATACTCCAATAAATGATATCTTAGCACACCATTATCGAATATGTGCATATGTATTTTTGAGTATGTATTTCCATCACTAAGATAAAATAGAATGCTAATCTTCAAACAAAGCAAAGATTAGGATACAGAGATGGAAATTTGAGAAACTGAATAAACTGGGCCTGCCTATCTTAGACAGCCTGATTCTGATTCTGGCCTGAATCTTTTCAAATAACCAAGTGTTGGTCTTTTTTTTTTTTTTACTTGGGTTTCCTTGATTAAGATAAATGGTTATTCTGATAGTAGGGGTTCAACCTAGGAGTTTAAACTCAGAACCTGGGACTGATAGCTGAGATTATCAAGACCAGGAGCTGGAAGCTGCAGTTCTTGGGGTTCCAGAATTTCACCAAGACCTCCCCCACCTCACTCATCATCATCAATCATCATCAATCGTATTTATTGAGCGCTTACTGTGTGCAGAGCACTGTACTAAGCGCTTGGGAAGTACAAATTGGCAACATATAGAGACAGTCCCTACCCAACAGTGGGTTCACAGTCTAAAAGGCTGTCTCAGTAATCCTTTCTAACCTCCACCCCAAACTCCTAGCTGCAACACCATACCACATGAGCTTCCTCCCAAGTCGCTTATCCTTGTAACTCATTGTTCTGTCCATTTTCTCATCCCCAGCCCCATAACCCTGAAGAACCCCTCTCCACCCCCTCATCCTTGACCTAGTTCTAGCCCCATCACTGTTCTTCTTTGCTTAGGAGAGTCCTGCCTCTCCCCCACTGCTCTCTCCTAAGGGGGCCTCACCTTTTCCTACTCCACAACTCCTAGGAGAAGGAGAGAAGTTGAATTACTCCTCTCTCCCCTCCACCCATAACCTCCTCTTCCTCTAAGACCACATTATCTGCCTCTCCCACCCACTCTAAGTAATAGTAATAATTGTGGTATTTGTAGAATGCTTACTGTGTGCCAGGGACTGTACTAAGCACTGGGGTGGATACAAGCAAGCACGGCTTAATGGAAAGAGCATGGGCTTTGGAGTCAGAAGTTATGAGTTCAAATCCTGGCTCTGCCAATTGTGAGCTGTTTGACTTTGGGAGAGTCACTTAACTGTGCCTCAGTTACCTCATCTATAAAATGGGGATTAAGACTGTGAGCCCCCCATGGGACAACCTGATCACCTTGTAACCTCTCCAGCACTTAGAACAGTGCTTTGCACATAATAAGCATTTAATAAATGCCGTTAGTATTATTATTATGCAAATTAGGTTGGACACAGTCCTTGTTCCACATGGGGCTCACAATCCCAAACCCTATTTTACAGGTGAGGTAACTGAGGCACAGAGAAATGAAGTGACTTGCCCAAGGTCATGCAGCAGGCAAGTGGTGGGGCTGGGATTAGAACCCATGACCTTCTGATTCCCAGCCCTGTACTCTATCCACTATGTCATGCTGCACTAATTGCCAACATTTACCCCTCCTCCAGTTTTTTTCTGAACAATTTTGACATCTTTTTCTCTTCCGTCTTTCCTTCTCCTCTCCTACATGGATCATCAGGGATTTCAACCTCCTCCTTTGCCTGACACCAGCTCTCTCTCACTCCCAACCCAGGCAACCTCTGCTCCACACCACCTCACCCAGTCACCAGCTTGAAACAAGCTGCATCTCAAATTTAACATGGCCAAACCAGTATTCTATTCATCTTCCCACCCAAATTCTTTTCTCTGCTGACTTTCCTATGACCATAGACAGCACCCCCATCCTCCATCTAACAAGTGTGTAATCTTGGCATTATCCTGGACTCATCTCTCTCATTCAACCCACATATTAAATATGTCACCAAATCCTGTAGGTTCCACCTTCACAACATCACTAAAATGTGCTCTTTCTTCTCCATCCAAACAACAAACTCGTTATTTCAACTACCTCATTAATTCAAACACATCATATCCCACCTTGATTACTGTTATCAGCCTCCTTGCTGACCTCTCTACTTACTGTCTCTCCCCACTTCAGACCATATCCAGTGCTTAGAACAGTGCCCAGGGCTTAGAACAGTGCTTGGCACATAGTAAACACTTAATAAACACCATCATCATCATCATCATTTCACATGCTGCCCGGATAATTGTTCTACAAATCCATTCAGTCCATGTTTCCCCATTCCTCAAGAACCTCCAGTGGTTTCCCATTATTAAAAGCACATGTCCTCCAAGAGGCCATCCCTGACTAAGCTCTCATTTTCTCTTCACCCACTCCCTTCTGCATCATCATCATCATCATCATCATCATAATAATAATGCTGGTACTTGTTAAGCACTGTACTAAGCACTGAGGTGGATACAAGCAAATTGGGTTGGACATAGTCCCTATCCCACTGTTTCACAGTGGGACATAGTGGGGCTCACAGTCTCAATCCCCGTTTTACAGATGAGGTAACTGAAGCACAGAGAAGTTAAATGACTTACGCAAGGTCACACAGCAGACAAGTGGCAGAGCTGGGATTAGAAATCATGACCTTCTGACTCCAAGACCTGTGCTCTATCCACTGCACCATGCTGCTTCCCTGCATTGCTCTTGCACTTGAATTTGCACCCTTTATTCACCCAACAGTGTTTATGTACATATCTGTAACATTTATTTATATTAAAGTCTGTCTTCCCCTCTAGACTGTAAACTCATTGTGGGCAAGGAACATTTCTACCAACTCTGCTATATTGTACTCTCCCAAGCATTTAGTACAGTCCTCTGGACTCAGTAAGAGCTCAATAAATAAGTTTGATTGATTGATCTCACATTAGTAACTGCAGCACCTGTAACATCGATTGCTCTGAAATCCTTTTCCAAAAACTTCCAAGCTTGCCTACTCTTACACATAATTGTTCTCCCCCCTCACAGAAGCCCATACCTCTTGACCATTTCCACTATTTCATGCCATCATGCCTAATTTGGACTACCTATTTTATCTCTCCATCTGGATGTATAAACTCACACCTCTACTGTGGGTGGAAATCCAAACACCAAGATGATTTCAATCATTTCATAATTCATCGTTATCTGCTTAGTTACACGGTGTTTCCTCTGCTCAGTAACACTACTTCTACTACCTAACTCTTAAGCCTATTACTCCCACTAACTCTTCCAAAACTGTATTACCTTACTGACACTGTGGCCCTGCTTCTCCCATCTTTCTTCTAATGACCTTGCCAACTATTTGTTGACAATACTGAAATCAAATCTTCCACTCTCCTCCACTCTCTAAATCATCTTATACGTCACTCAAGAGGGGACTTCCCACCTCCTTTCCAAATCTATCCCTTCTACCTGAACAGCTGACACCATCATTTCTTACCTTATAAAAAAATCAACCAATCAATGTAATTTCTTGAGCACTTACTATGTAGAGCCCTGTGCTAAATGCTTCTGAGTGCATGATAAAACAGTGTTGTTAAACACTTCCCCTGCCCATGAAGAGCTTGTAGTGTAGTGGGGGAGACAGGCATTAATATTAAAAACAGATGTGTACAAGTTCAATAGCACCTGTATAAATAAATAGAATTATAGATATATACACATAATTAGTATAAATAAATAGAATTGTAAATATGAGAGGTAGAGGAAAGGGAGTGATCGGGGTGATGGGGAGGGAGGGGAGCAGAGGAAAAGAGGGGCTTAGTCTGGGAAGGTCCCTTCGAGGAGGTATACCTTCAGTAGAGCTTTGTAGGGCAGAAGTGTGATTGTTTGGCAGATTTGAGGAGGGAGGGTATTCCAGAAGTATGGACTGCAATCAGAAGAGACAGGAGGCAGAGGGGTCAGCAAGGAAAGAGATGCAGTAATCAAGGCAGGATATAGTAAGTGTTTGGACTGGCATAGTAGCAGTTTTCGTTTGTATGCAGTGGAAAGGGAAGATTTTAGTGATGTTATGAAGGTAGAAATGACAAGATTTGGTGGTAGATTGAGTATGTAGTTGAATGAAACAAACAAGTAGAGGATAATGAGGAGGTTATAAGCTTTTGAGATAGGGAGGCTAGTGGTATTGTTTACATGGATGAGAAAGACAATGGGAGGAAAGGATTTGTGTGGAAAGATATGGAGTTCTGTTTTGGAGATGTTCACTCTAAGGTGTCAGCAAGACATTCAGGAAGAGATGTCCTGAAGGCGGGAGGAAATACGAAACTGTAGAAAAGGAGAGAAGGCAGAGCAAGAGAGATAAATTTGGGAATCATCTGCATAAAGATGGCAGTTGAAGACACAGGAGAGAATGAGTTCTCTAGGGGAATGGGTGTAAATGGAGAAAAGATGGGGATCCAGAACTGAGCCCTGAGTGACCCCCACTGTCAAATAGAAGGTGGAAAGTAGAGGAGGAACCTGCAAAAAAGACTGAGAATGAGAAATCAGAGAGACAAGAAGAGAACCAGGAAAGACAGTGTCAATGAAGCCAAGACTGGAAAATGTTTCAAGAAGAAACAGGTGATCCACAGTTTCAAAGGCAGCTGAGATATCTATCAGGATAAGGATGGCATAGAGTCCATTGGACTTCACAAGAAGGTCAATTTATGACCCTAGAGAATGCAGTTTCCATGGAGTGAAAGGGGTACAAAGCCAGATGATAGAGGGCAAGGAGAGACTTGGAAGAGAGGAAGTGGAGACAAGGGGTACAGACAACTCTCTTAAGGAGTTTGGAGAGAATTGTCAGGAAGGGAAAGGGGTGATAACTGGAGGGGACTGTGGGTAAAGAGATAATTTTTTTTTAGGATAGGGAATTCATGAACATGTAAGAAAACAATGGCGAAGAAGTCATTGGAAAGTGAATGGTTGAAGACGGTGGTCAGGGAGGGGCAAGTATTTTAATATTCATTAATTCATTCATTCAATTGTATTTATTGAGTGCTTACTGTGCAAAGCACTATACTAAGTGCTTGGGAAGTACAAGCTGGCAACATATTGAGATGGTCCCTACCCAACAGCGGGCTCACAGTCTAAAAGGGGGACACAGACAACAAAACAAAACATATTAACAAAATAAAATAAATAGAATAAATATGTACAAATAAAATGAATAAATAGAGTAATAAATATGTACAAACATATACACATATATACAGTTGCTGTGGGGAGGGGAAGTACAGTGCTCTGCACATAGTAAGCGCTCAATAAATACGATTGATGATGATGATGATGAAGGTAAGGCGGTGGGGATAGGGAGGGGGAAGAGGTGAAGAGGAAGGAGGAGGCTCAGTCTGGTAAGGCCTATACTATAATACGGTACGAAGGACTGGGATCCAAAGTGCAGGTGAGGGGGTAGATTATGAGAAGTGGAAAAATATCTCCTTAAGATACCACTGGGAAAATTGAGGAGAGTCTAAAATATGGGGATTAAATCCTCCATGCTCCAACTCAGACTGTAAGCCCTATATGGGACAGGGCCTGTGCCCAACCTGATCATCTTAATCTATCCCAGTGCTCAGAACAGTGCTGGGACAAATAGTAAGAGCGCAACAAATACCATTTAAAAAGAGAGTTGAAAAGGGTGCAGTAGGCAGGAAGGACTGAAGAGGAGTAGGGGAGATTTGGGGGAGACTACACCTGATGGTTTCTATTTTATTAATAAAGCATGTGGCCAAGTCACTAGGGGAAAAAAGGTGGGGAGGGCCAGGGCCAGGGGATTTGAGGAGTTAGTTAAGCACCTGGAACAGTTGGTGAGGGCAATGCAAACACCCTGAAGGACAAAGACATTTACTTCTGTAATTTCACTTATCCTCTCTGCCTAGTTGCCAATTTGGGTGCTGCTTCACACATGGTGTCTGAAATGGATACAGAGAACTGGGAAAAGAGCACCAATTAACTGTATTTTCCCCAAATGACAACATAGCATAACACTTCTGGAGTCATCTGAGATTAATTTATATCAGTGCCTAGAGCATCTTGCCTCCTATTCCTGAGGTCACTGATTTGTCCCCTGAGCAAGTTGTTTTTCAATGCTACAAAAGAAAATCACTCCCTATTTCCACTGCCCATAAATATTTAATTGCCCCAAGGCGGGGCAAAAATTGAAAGGATGCAATCAATGAGATGTAGGAGCAGGAATGGAAGAAGTCACTTTGACAAGTGCGGGTGGAGTCAGTAACAGCAGAGAACTACGCCTTTTTTCCCATTCTGCTGCCACCAGCACCAAAATGAAAGTGGAGTCCTGGTAAGTAGCCTCAAAACTTCCAGAGTGACCCAGACAGCATTTCCACATCCCCTTAGATAAGGTTAATCAACCCAAACAATGATAATAATCAATCAATCAATCAATTAATCATATTTATTGAGCGCATACTGTGTGCAGAGCGCTGTACTAAGTGCTTGGGAAGTACAAGTTGGCAACATATAGAGATGGTCCCTACCCAACAGTGGGCTCACAGTCTATAAGGGGGAGACAGAGAACAAAACAAAACATATTAACGAAATGAAATGAATAGATATGTACAAGTAAAATAAATAAATAGAGTAATAAATACATACAAACATATATACATATATACAGGTGCTGTGGGGAAGGGAAGGAGGTAAGGCAGGGGGGATGGAGAGGAGGAGGAGGGAGAGAGGAAGGAGGGGGCTCAGTCTGGGAAGGCCTCCTGGAGGAGGTGAGCTCTCAGTAGGGCCTTGAAGGGAAAAAGAGAGCTAGCTTGGCAGATGTGGGGAGGGAGGACATTCCATGCCAGGGGGATAAACAAACTCCCTGATTTAAAAAAATTATATCCCTAACTAGGAAAAAACAGAGACATATTTTTCTGAAGTTCTTTTACTACTTGAAGTTATTTTACAAAATGCAATTTAATTAGTAGTCTTAGTTTCTGTGTTTAATGAAAAAGTCCTGGCTCTGTAGTCACATTAGAGGGTGATCTAGTTTGAGATTTCTTTTATAGGCTCAAAAATCATAATACAGAGCTTGGATCTTCTGAAGAAATGAAAGGGCTCCTTGCATCTCAGAGTTAATAGTTAAAATAAAAAAAGTCCCCTACTGTACATGGGGCTGGATTAACAGATCACTCTTCAAGGCAATCTTTGGCAAGCCTGTGATTTACAGGGGGCCATCATCAAAGCATCGATGTAAATAGGAGTATATTGACAACTCTCCCCTTAAAGGCAAAGGTAAAAGGATTATGTGTCCTGTTTAGAGCTCTCTTGAGAACTCAATAAGGGACTTACTTTGTTTTTCTGCTAATAGCTTCTCTTGGGCACTTTATGGACCAGTTCTCAACTCAAGTGTTTGATCCTAGGACATAAATTAATTTTAGATGCACCTTTTATCCATCTTGTCTGCTGAGGCAATAGTCACTATTTGTTTTGGTTGCCATGGAGATAATTGACTTCCCGCAGTGGCAGGAGTCTTGTCTGGGGGTATTAAAGGGGCTTGGGTCCAGGAATTCGTTAATTTTCACGCAGTGAGCAGTGTCATTCCATCAACCGAGTATTTGCAAATGCTGTCCCTTATCATTTAAATGATTTTTTCCTCACCTTGTGAATAGTTCCTTTTTCATTTTCCATCATTTCCTTTTCATAATTTAACCTCTACACTCCAAGATGCTGACAAACAACAACAGAGGGCAAACAGACCATTTATTGCTATTTTGTAGACCAGTCAGAGGCAGCCTCCCAGCAGAATATTATCTGATGAAAAAACTGAGAAAATGGGGGATTATGAGACCAGATCCTAGTGGAAGGACAGACTACATTTCATCAAGGGCAGAAATGAAGTTTGAATACCAATTTGTTCAGTCAACCTCCCACTAACCAACTCAGGCAGCTCCAGATAGGTCTCTCTGGGCTTTATGGACACATCATCACTGTTTATAGGACTCTTGGATCCTGCTTATAAACTGATACAGCTACCTAATTGAAAACACCTTTCGTGTCTGATGAAAAACATTAAGGAAGATATATCATCAGTTTGCAAACCACCCCAGTTAAAGTACACTCACAGCCAAGTGACTCTAACAATTCTGTAAGTCCCCTGTCACCTCCCTCATCCCCTGCTCCCCTGAGGTCTTTGCCTTTAAAATGTACCAATCATAATCAGGAGAAGCAGCATGAGATCTATTACAAGCTGTCTCTGAGGAACAACTAATTAATAGTATTTCCACCTATACCCATGCAGGTTGCAATGTCCTGGAAATTATACATGGGATTTATAAAAAACTGTTTCATTAGTTCTTCAAATCACCACTACCTAAATAAAAAAATGTAAAAATCAATTATAAAAATAGGAATCCTTAGGAGCAATAATAATGAAACTAGAACCCAAGAATTTCTCTCAGTTCTTTTAAGTGCACAGCACAAAATCAATTTGCAATGACCCTGAGAATCAGTCTCCCTCCCAGTATGACAGCAGAAGAAGAAAGGGATGAAAAGAAATGAAAGTTCATAAAAGTTGATATTGCCTACCAAAGTTTTTAATATGTATTAAACCTTTGAAATCAATTAAGGAAAAATTTCCATGTTTCAGGAACATTTTTTATACTTGCCCTTGCATGACATGCCCCTTGTTTACTGATTTTTTTCCCTCTTTTTCTCTTTCTCCTTTTCATTTTAAACCTACAGAAAATTCATCTCAGGAAGCCGCATGGCAGAAGCCTGGGAGTTAGAAGGTCATGGGTTCTAATACAAGCTAGGCTACTTGCCTACTGTGTGACCTTGGGAAAGTCACTTCATGTCTCTGTGCCTCAGTTACCTCTTCTGTAAAATGGGGATTAAGATTGTGATCCCCATGCAGGACAGGGATTTGCTTGTTTGCTTTGCTTGTCCAACCCGATTTGCTTGTTTCCATCCCATCGCTTAGTACAGTCTCTAGCATGTGCACTTAAGCACTTAACAAATACCACAATTATTGGTATTATGATTGTTATTATCATCATCATTATTATTATGGTTTTGCAGAGTCTCTGGAATGACATCTTATTTTCCCCAGCCACGGAAACGTACTTAGTAAAACAAAAAAATTGGAAGGGGGAAAGCAAGAGGTGAAGGTGGTGACAAAGTAGAGGAATACTTTGTCCCTATCACCTACCACTTCATATATTTTTTCAATTAAAAAATTTCTGAATTTTTCTTTCTGAAGAGATTTTAGATTGACCTAATTTCTTTCTAGAACTTTCCCAAAAGCCATCCCTAAAAAGGAAACTTTAAGGAGACTTTCTCAGCTCCACTGTAGTATGGCCTACTGGGATCAAGGAACCTGGGATCTAACCTCAGCTCAACCACTGGCAAGGTATATGACCTTGGCAAAGTCACTTAACTTCTCTATGTCTATTTCCTCATCTGTAAGATAAGAACTTATACTTTCCTTTAGACCAAGAGCTCCACGAGGGAAAAGGACGGCGAGGAACGACATCACCTCAAAATACATGTTAGACTGTTGAGCCTTTTGTGGGATGCGGACAGCAACTAAGATTTCCTTGTATCTATAGGAGTGTTTAGAACAGTGCTTGATACCTAGTAAGTGCTTAACAAATACTATAAAAAATATACAATTTGGGTTTCATTAAAACACTATTAAAAAGGCTTCCCTTAGTAATCATACAGAGTCAATTCCAGTAAATTTGGCTAATGCATTACCAAACCCCTGTTTTTGCCTGTTAACCTTTCAATTGGAAATTCTGAAAGGAAAGATCATATTTTCATCCTTTAAAGTCCAGTTACACCAGACTCTTTCCAGTAAAAAATATCTCTAGCATCCTACCCAAATGCTAATATACTGAAAGCCTCTGGGATTCAATATTGTGATCTTTCACGATGATTTACTGAAGATGGAACAGATGAGCTGCCGCAGAAGCCTTTTTAATACAGAATTTGATGAAGGAAAGAGAGCTTTCCAAGATAAACCATTTGTATGAAGAGATTCAATCTAATACTCTTGAGTTTAAGGACCTGGATTTTAAAATCCGACATATGCAAAAATGCAATATTAGTTCATCATTGCCAGAATGTTAAGCCCGTGCTGGCTGTGGCTCAGGGAGATTCAGGAACATATTACTCGTTTACTGTTATATCTAAGGAATCCAGTGAAAGAAAATGCTGGAGCCATTTCCCTCAGCTTCCTCCCCCCCCTCCCAACCCCCAATCTCCCTTTCATGTTTGTTTAACATCACCTCCATACTGTGCTCTGTTATTAAGCTTACCAGATTGCTTTCCCCATACAGTCTTCCCAGATTTGGGACTAAATAAGATATGTGAATGATTCCAGCAATACGAGATGAAATTCCCTTTTCAGAGGCATAAAATTTAAATTGCAGAGGGACTTGCCAGCAGCAGTGGCAGATGTTTGAATCCTGAGCTACGAAGAAGGAGAGTTAATAACTGCAGGTTGTTAGGATGCAAAACTGACAAACAATAATCCATAATTTGTCTGTAGTATTTTCAAATCCTGAAATAGGTTTCTCATAAATTGTCTTTTACATTGATTTCCCATTTAGCACATTCTTCAGAAGAGCCTTTGAGAACAGCCATCGCCTTTATAGGTGCGGCTGTTCAAAAGAAACCAATGAACGTACTTACTTAAGGACCTACAGAATTTTCCAATCCTGGCCCATCCAATCAAGGATTCAGAAGTGTCCTTAGGGGCTTGGCACAATCTTAACTGCCCCAGGAGGTTCCAAAACCACTAGAATGTGCCCAGCATACAGCTCCATGTTAGCTCCAGCCAGAGCTGTCCCTGCTGCCTCTGGCACCTGACTGGGCTTCCTCTCTTATCATTTGCTCCAGAGCCAATTCAGCCCTTCAGTGTAAAAGGGCCACTTCGGAGATCAGGCAGGCAAAGCAGGGGTTGCCTGTGCCCAAGCAAAAGACCTTATTGCTGAGGTTTCCATGGTAGCCTGGACAGAATAGTTCTAGCTCATTAAATAGGCATCAAACCAGCCACAGTGAGAGAGTGACAGAGGAGGTGGGTCAGGGACTCAATCTAGCACTGAAACCTGGCTTGCTCATCCTTTCTGTCCATAAGTTAGTCACTGGGGCAGTATTTTCTGATCCTTGACAAATTTCTTGTGAACACTAGGATTTCAACTTTATATTTGAGATAACCATCCTCCATGAGTGCTTATTCGAGTTCCGCCAAAAGGCAGGAACAATTTTGAACTTAGGGAGGGTGAGTGAAGGGGAGGGAGGGGACAGGAAAGCAGCAGGTTTTTCCTTCATAAGCTCCTTGGGAACAGATAACATAATTATCAGGAACTAAACTGCCTTCACATTTCCCTGCATTCCACTGATCTGAAATGACATGAGGGCTCCTTCAGTAGCAGAGACAGAGTACCATCAGACTGACAGTGAAGAATGGTACTAGTTCCACTGGTCGAAAAGAACTATTCTGCTTCATCAAGCCCATAACTGGGTTACCTAGAGCATTCAACAGATTCTGGACTCCATTCTGTTGCACTAGCACAGTAGCAGGTATGTAAGGGGGCCCAGGTTACCTGTCCCACTTTCTGACAATATACATCAGCCCATCAGTTATCTCCCTTCATTCATTCAGTCATTCAGTCATATTTATTGAGTCCTTACTGTGTGCAGAGAACTGTAATAAGCACTTGGGAAATACAATTCAGCAACAAATAGAAACAATCCCTGCCCAAAATGGGCTTATAGTATACAAGGGGGAAGACAGACATTAAAACAAGTAAACAGGCATCAGTAGCATTATTATAAATAAAAAGAATTTTATATATATATATATATACATCATTAATGAAAATAAATAGAATTATAATTATAAATATCTACATATATACACAAGTGCTGTGGGACGGGGAGGAGGGTGATTGGAGAGATAATGCTCTCTGACTTGAGGAATTGAAGATCTTAATCCCCTCTACCTCAAACCTGGAAATCACAGGAGAAAGGAATGTAAAAAGGAGATTTGGGGAGTATAGTGACATTTGGGAATGGGGTAGATTATTTCTATGTGTAAGAAAGCTTGGTAGATCTGTACATGCGCCATTAAATATTAGCTGAACCTGAAGCACCTACTGAACAGTATTTGCTGTCTACTATAATGTTTGGATTTGGCCTAGAGATTAATCTATTTTCAACTACTAACATCTCCAGAAATATGGTCCCAGAAAACTGGGCCGGGGGGCGGGAGGGGGGGGGGGGGGAGGGGGCGGTTGAGTTGCTCCCTGTTTCTTTAGATCCCCCATTAAACAATAACCATCAGCCAAGGGCTGGCACTGCAACAGTTGGGGGTTGCTACTATTGTAAAATGGCAAGCTAGCTTCCAAGGTTCTAGTGAATACTGTGTTCTCACAATTTATGAAAAACACTGCCTTACAAAGGTTATTCACTGTGCAAATAACTTAAGGCTAATGTACTTTGTATGAATCAAGATGTTCATGCAGATTAAGTCTTTAAATCATAACTTCTAGATATTTCCCAGATGAATTCCTTTTCTTCACTTAAAAATTTTAAAAATGTCTAAAAGAAAAGTTTCTTAAAAGCCAGATTATCAAAGCATATCAAGGACCTGATTTTCCCTTCTCATCTGTGTCATATTAGACGTAGTCCCGGCCCCGCCACTTATCTGCTGTGTGACCTTGGGCCAGTCTCTTAACTTCTCTGTGCCTCAGTTACCTCATCTGTAAAAGAGGAATTAAGAATGTGAGCCCCATGTGGGACATGATTAACTTGTATCTATCCCAGCATTTAGTATAGTGCCTGGTACATAGTAAACGCTTAACAAATATCATTAAAAAAAGTTGTAGTCTATTCCCAACAACTGGAATTACAAATCTAGACTGAGAAGAAAAAGGTAGTGCCACCTTTGTAAAATTTCACCTTCACACTGAACTTGAATGTTTACTAGTTCTAGCTACTACAACTGGCAAAGGAAAAACCCAATTTTCCTTAAAAAAAGGAAAATCTATGCCCATCTGGACTTCCATGTACTCCTTAGCCTGGGGGCTAATATAATTCCCTGAAAGTTAGTTATAAAGCAACGTCATATGTAGAACGACTATGTTCCAAGCTTACACATGGCAATTTCTTCCAAGTCAGGAAACCACTGAACTCTTAATACCCATATATACAAACACCTCGATACACTAAAGATAAGGAAATGTGCTCACTCACATTCAAACCTAATGGGTAAAATTGAGATAAATGCCACCCCATCACTTCAGGAACCATAGACAAAATAAACTTCAGGAAACACAAGAGCTCCAGGTCAGAGGCTCCACAGTGCAAGTGTGCTCAAGGCAGTGCAAGTGGAAAGTTCCCCAAGAAACCTAATGCTTAAATGATTCCCTGGGATATCAAACCTCTCAGGCACTAGATTATCCCTTTGAGGGACAAGGCCCATGTCTAATTCCTACCTATATACTCTTTCCCAGCACTTAATTCAGAGCTCTCCACACAGAAAGCCCTTAATAAATGTTACCACTTCTAAGCCTGCCCGAGGAATAAACACTCACAGCAAGCCTCATTCCCACCCATTTACAGGTGGAGGAGAGATGTGCCCTAGACATCACAATGCCTCTCTCCAGGTTCTGTCCTGGCCCCACAATGAGGGAGTTGCAGGACCAAGAAACTGACCATTCTACAGAGAATGATTACCCACCTCCGTGCCACTCGACATTTCAGATGGGCTCTTTCCCCCACTTTTTTCCTCCCCATAGTGGGAAGGGTGTTAGATTATAAAGAATTAGCTTTGCAAAAATGGGCTGACTAGGGTCCATCCACCCTATAGGACTGGTAATAAATGTTGAAGGCACTAACTTTCCTACCAGCTCTCAATGCTCTATGTCCAGGTGCCCTTCCTAAAATTCACCCCTGAACTCAAAATGGAAAATTGGCACACTGGGCTGTGCTAGATTTGATGATCTTTCATGGGCATGGCCTTGGATGCTACAAAGACAAAAAAACTCTCACAAGGCTCTGAAGTGCTCTAATCTTTTCACTTAAAAGACAATCCCACCAAAAAAATCTCTCAAATCATCATCAATCGTATTTATTGAGCGCTTACTGTGTGCAGAGCACTGTACTAAGCGCTTATAGATTTCTGATTCCTAAATTCAATCTTTTCTCCTAAATATGAATATGACTTACTTTGTGTTTATGGCGATGATTCATGTTTTCACATTTGCAACCATCAGCCCATGGTTTCTAACTACACCTGATTATGTAATTAATCTAAATTGATATCACTGATCTAGTATTCTAGTAAAATTTTTCTTAATATCTTTTACAGAAGTTCTTTAACAATGTAGATCATACTGAAAGTTTAGGACGTGCAGTGTTGAGAATAATAGTAAGTTTATTATAAGCAGGAAACTTGTCTACCAGTTCTGTTGTGTTGTACTCTCCCAACATGTTCTCGGCACAGTATGTACTCAATAAATACCACTGTTTGATTGACTTTGTGACTTCTTTTAGATAAGTCTGAGTTAAACCCAGTCAAAACAATTAATACATGATGGCACTTACTATGTGCCAAGTATTCATTCATTTAGTCAGTCGTATTTATTGAGCGCTTACTGTGTGCAGAGTACAGTACTATATGCTTGGAAAGCACAATTCAGCAACTAAGAGTGAAAATCCCTACCCAACAATGAGCTCACAGTCTAGAAGAGGGGAGGCAGACAACAAAACAAAACTAAACAGGTACAAGTAGACAAACATCAATAGCATCAATATAAATAAATAAAATTTTAGATATATACACATCATTAATAAAATAAATAGAATAATAAATATGTACATATATACACAAGTGCTTTGGGGTGGGGAAGGGGTAGAGCAGAGGGAGGGAGTCGGAGCGATGGGGGGGAGGAGTAGAGGAAAAGGAGGGCCTAGTCTGCTTCCTGGTGGAGGTGAGCTTTCAGTAGGGATTGTTCTAAGCACTGGGGTAGATATAATAAAATAGTAAGATAATCATGTCATACACAGTCCCTATCCCACATAGAGCTCACAGTCTAAGTAGGAGGGAAACTGGTATTTAATTCCCATTTTATAAATGAGAAACCAAGGCACTGAAAAGTTAACTGACTTGTTCAAGGTCACAAAGCAGATAGGAGGCAGAGCTGGGATTAAAACTCAGGACCTTGTGACACCCAGGTCCCTGCTCTTTCCACTTGGGCATGCTGTTTTGAGTATCAAACCATGGTAAATGGTAAGGGTCCATGCACAATTTACAGCGATTGCTCTATACTAATGAAAATTCCTAGTTATCCATACTAGGTGAAATTGTAGACTGCCAGGAAGGCAGAATGAAAGGAAAAGACAGCTATTCCAAACACTGTTTGGTGGATCACTCAGCTGTAAAGTCATCTTTTCACTGAGTGTTCTCTGAGAGCAGCAAAGAGATAAGTGAATTATCTTGGGAACCATCTCTAATTGGTATAGGATCCACAAAGCAGTAAAAGAAGTTACGGAGCATTGACTGGGTGTAAAGCACTGAACTAAGCACTTGGAAAGCACAAACAAAGAAGTGACAGCATTCCTTGCCCCTTCGGAGCTTACCCTTTATCAGGTGACTGTCGGGTTCTGGGCCAAATATGACCAGAAGGACAGGAAAAATAGAAGGCATATTTTGGGACTTGGAGAGGGGAATGGGAAAGAGGTGAGATGTGAATTTGAAAAGAAAGAAATTCCTAGGAAAGGAATCCAAGTTCTCAAAAAAGCTCTCTGGGAACGCAGGTCCATGCACCACTGCCTGCTGCAGATGCTCCTCATGTACTGCTTCTCTTTTTGTAGTGAAAATGACCACAGGTTAAAAAGAGATGCTTTTGTGAGACCCCAATATGGAAAGCATCCCATTAGGAATAGAGTGTCAGCATCAGTATGTCAATGGTTCTTGGCCCAAGGCTGTACGCAGAGACAAACTCTTGGGAAACAAACAAGCTTGTCAGTTCACTTAAGAAGCTGCCGACCAGCTGTCACTTAGTTTTTAATTTTATCCTAAAAAAACAAGGCTAAAGGTCCAAAACCATCTCTTGGTATATATTAAGTAATCCAGTGGAACTGAGATCCACAGAGTTGCCTGAAAATGTAGTCAGAGTTCCTGAAATTTTTTTAAAAAAAAAGGGAGAGCACAGAACAAGGCCAAAATTTCAATGGGCCCTCTTAATTGTGTCTGCAGTCTTTGACAATGCTTTCATTTTCCCAGAGCAAAAGCCTGCATTTCAAAAACAAATTGAATACCTGCATGAACAAGCAGGCAGTTAGGCAGCTAATTACTGTTTGCAATTCAATTACCTAATTACCATGGGCAAGGATAGGGTGTTTGTGCAGGCAAACAGTTCCACCCACAAATATTGCAGATTTGATTAAGGAGGTGCACACACAAAGACACATGTTCATTGATGTTGCTTAATAGGCTCAATTTGCCCCTCTGAACCCAAGAGGGTACTAGTTATGCCATACTAAATGAGTGTCCCAGAACCTTGCATTCCATAGGCCCCAGTCAATCTGTATTCTCCCCGGAGAAGAGACTGACTGGGATGCTACTCACTATGTGCTCCAACCACCAAGGTTGCAGGTGAGGAATGTGACTGCATTCATCTGTGAAGAAGCCAGCTGGTTCCATGGCAGAATCACCAGAGGACCCCACCAGTGGGCTTACCCCTCCTTTAGCTCTCCTCCAGTGAGGTCAGCATCCCCTGAGGGGGTTGATCAGGTCAAGTATTACATAGGCCCAGCCAATGCCATTTTTGGTCCTTGTGTCCATGGGGGAAAACAAAGGAAGTGATTTTCTCCACAACCCCATCTTACATAAAGGCACATTAAGGACACAGGCCGTCCTTATGTGCTTTTACACCAGTCCATTACCTCCTAACTATGGCAGGGGAATAGGATCAATATTTAATTAGTGCCCACAAGCAGAAAGAGGCTACATTTGCATATCTCGAACATATCACTGAACTCACAGATTGCCTGTGAGCCAATGAACTTGAGGAGCTGATTTTATCTGGTTTCTAAATCTCTACCTGCAAAATGGACAGGACTATCTCTTCATGTAGCCAAATTTGTACACATACAAGTTAAATATCTGTGCCCAGAAATAGATACCATAGGTGAGGTTTGCCATTTTTACTTACTAATGTAGATCTTTGCCAAGCACAAGAAGTGTCTCCTATAAACTCAAAAGAGACTTAGGGCTCTCAACCAGGAAACCTACCTACCTACCATCTAGATGTTACAGCAGTTTTTTTCCAGGTAATATCTATTCTGCCCCTCCCTCTGAAATATAGAAACTGGAAGGAGAGGTGTCCATTGGCAGAGCCCCGCTACTACTGGATATTTCCCCTAAACTTCCTGCTTTTCTTTTCCTAAGCTCCCCAAGTCACTTCTTTCCAGCCACTTTCCCACCACTGTTCCCAGCTCCCAATACTTCTAAGTAGGGCTTAGAAGCTCCATAAATCCCCACCCCACCTACAAGAAATGATAACAACCACAATGGTATAAAGCATTTAGTATTAGAGGCTAAGCACTGCACTAAACAGATGAATGAATGAATCACTGTCCTAAAAGGGGCTCAAAATGTAAGACATAGAGAAATTAGAGAAACAGCGCGGCTCAGTGGAAAGAGCATGGGCTTGGGAGTCAGAGGTCATGGGTTCAAATCCGGGCTCCGCCAATTGTCGGCAGTGTGACTTTGGAAAAGTCACTTACCTTCTCTGGGCCTCAGTTACCTCATCTGTAAAATGGGGATTAAGACTGTGAGTCCCCCCCGTGGGACAACCTGATCACCTTATAACCTCCCCAGAGCTTAGAACAGTGCTTTGCACATAGTAAGCACTTAATAAATGCCATTATTATTATTATTATCATTGGATATCTTATCCCCTTTCTAATGAATTGTCCAAGGTCACACAGCAGGTCAGTGCCAGAGTTTGAATTAGAACCTAGATCTCTTAATTCCCAGACCCACACTCTTGCCCACCAGGCCGTACTATCCCTTAGGACTATACCCAAGGACAATGATCTCACTTTAGTAGTAGTAATAGTAGTAGTAGTAGTAGTAGTAGTAGTAGCAGCAGCAGCAAAAGTATTTGTTAAGCTCTTACTGTGTGCAGAGTCATGTACTAAGCACAGGGAAAGAATACACAGTTGGGAATTAGACACAGTCTCTGCTCCTGAAGGAGCTCATAGTCCTGTCAGTCCCACCTTTATAACATTGCTAAAGTCTGCCCTTTCCTCTCCATCCAAACCGCTACCATGTTAATACAATCACTCATCCTATCCCATCTAGATTATTACATCAGCCTCCTGGTTGTCCTCCAGCTACTTACCTCTCCCCACTCCAGTCTACTCCACTGTCTGGATCATCTTTCTACAGAAACGTTCAGGACACGTCACCCCCCTCCTCAAAAATCTCCAGTGGTTGCCTATCCACCTCCGTATCAACAAAAAGTCCTGAACTGGCTTTAAAGCACTCTACCTTGCCCCCTCCTAACTCACCTAACTTCTCTCCTGTAACCCAGCCCACACACTCTGCTCC
The DNA here is from genome assembly GCF_015852505.1 of Tachyglossus aculeatus. NCBI lineage: Eukaryota > Metazoa > Chordata > Mammalia > Monotremata > Tachyglossidae > Tachyglossus > Tachyglossus aculeatus. Next base: position 114,213,968 of record NC_052067.1, read on the forward strand.
TCTGGTGTAACTGTGCCTCAGTCTCGCCTGTCTCTCCCATGGCCCATGTCCTACCTCTGGCCTGGAATGCCCTCCCTCCTCAAATCAGCCATAAAATTACTCTCCCCCCTTTCAAAGCCTTACTGAAGGCACATCTCCTCCAAGTAGCCTTCCCAGTCTAAGCCCCACTTTTCTTCATCTTCCACTCCCTCCTGAGTCACCCTGACGTGTTCCCTTTGCTCTTCCTCCTCTCCCCGCCCCACAGCACTTACATATATATCTGTAATTTTATTTATTTACATTGATGTCTGTTTATTTGAATTTATGTCTATCTCCCCACCTCTAGACTGTGAGTTCATTGTGGGCAGGGACTGTCATTCATTCATTCAATCGTATTTATTGAGCACTTACTCTCCTGGTTCTCCTCATCTCTCCAGTCATTCATTCTCAGTCTCTTTTGCAGACTCCTCCTCCCCATCCCCTTACTGTGGGGGTTCCTCAAGGTTCAGTTCTTGGTCCCCTTCTGTTCTCAATCTACACTCACTCCCTTGGTGACCTCATTCGCTCCCACGGCTTCAACTATCACCTCTACGCTGATGACACCCAGATCTACATCTCCGCCCCGGGTCTCTTCCCCTCTCTCCAGGCTCGCATCTTCTCCTGCCTTCAGGACATCTCCATCTGGATGTCTGCCCGCCACCTAAAACTCAACATGTCCAAGACTGAACTCCTTGTCTTCCTTCCCAAACCCTGCCCTCTCCCTGACTTTCCCATCTCTGTTGACGGCACTACCATCCTTCCCGTCTCACAAGCCCGCAACCTTGGTGTCATCCGACTCCGCTCTCTCATTCACCCCTCACATCCAAGCCGTCACCAAAACCTGCCGGTTTCAGCTCCGCAACATTGCCAAGGTCCGCCCTTTCCTCTCCATCCATACCGCTACCCTGCTCGTTCAAGCTCTCATCCTATCCCATCTTGACTACTGCATCAGCCTTCTCTCTGATCTCCCATTCTCGTGTCTCTCCCTACTTCAGTCCATACTTCATGCTTCTGCCCAGATTGTCTTTGTCCAGAAACACTCTGGGCATGTTACTCCCCTCCTCAAAACTCTCCAGTGGCTACCAATCAATCTGCGCATCAGGCAGAAACTCCTCACCCTGGGCTTCAAGGCTCTCCATCACCTCGCCCCCTCCTACCTCACCTCCCTTCTCTCCTTCTCCAGCCCAGCTCTCACCCTTCACTCCTCTGCCGCTAATCTCCTCACCGTGCCTCGTTCTCACCTGTCTGACCGTCGACCCCCGGCCCAAGTCATCCCCTTGGCTTGGAATGCCCTCCCTCCCCACATCCGCCAAGCTAGCTCTTTTCCTCCCTTCAAGGCCCTACTGAGAGCTCACCTCCTCCAGGAGGCCTTCCCAGACTGAGCCCCCTCCTTCCTCTCTCCCTGCTCCCCCTCTCCACCCCCCCGCCTTACCTCCTTCCCTTCCCCACAGCACCTGTATATATGTATATATGTTTGTACATATTTATTACTCTATTTATTTATTTTACTTGTACATATCTATTCTATTTATTTTATTTTGTTAATATGTTTTGTTTTGTTCTCTGTCTCCCCCTTCTAGACTGTGAGTCCACTGTTGGGTAGGGACCGTCTCTGTATGTTGCCAACTTGTACTTCCCAAGTGCTTAGTATAGTACTCTGCACACAGTAAGCGCTCAATAAATATGATTGATTGATTGATTGATTACTGTGTGCAGAGCACTGTACTAAGCGCTTGGGTAGTACAAGTTGACAACATATAGAGATGGTCTCTACCCAACAGCAGGACAGGTTATTGCTGTACTGTACTTTCCCAAGTACTTAGTACAGTGCTCTGCACACAGTGAGTACTTAATAAATATTATTGAACGAGTGAATGAATAAAAATAAAAAATGGGGAGAGGGAATTGGTGACAGGGTAACACAGTGACAGATGAAACAAAACACAAGATGACATAAGAAGCAGCGTGGCTCAGTGGAAAGAGCTCGGGCTTTGGAGTCAGAGGTCATGGGTTCAAATCGCAGCTCTGCCAATTTTCAGCTATGTGACTTTGGGTAAGTCACTTAACTTCTCTGTGCCTCAGTTACCTCATCTGTAAAATGAGGATTAAGACTGTGAGCCCCCTGTGGGACAACCTAATCACCTTGTAACCTCCCCAGTGCTTAGAACAGTGCTTTGAACACAGAAATCGCTTAATAAATGCCATCATTATTATGAGGACAAAAACAAAGATCAGTAGTGTACTGCAGCAGGAGGAACAGAATTTCAGGTTCTTTGCAGCCGAGAATCCACAGTCACAACCATGTTAAGGTGCTAAGCCCCAAGAGAACAAGTTAGAAGTAGGTGATGCAAAACAAGCCATAAGTTAAGCAGACTTTATGTTGATAAGGATGTCAACATAAGATGCGGACCTGCCAGTAGTACCATCTTTGAATATGAAGTACAAACCAGATACTCTCATTTTTGTAAGACGTTCTACTCAAAGCAATCTTTCTAGAACTGATATTTCAGTGTCAATCAATCAGAATGAGGTGGTGTTTTCTCTCCAAACATTTGAGGCCATGAAAGATGACTTGCAGAAGTGGATCAGAAAGGGGTCACGGACTGAATTTCCTCAGAAAAAGAAAGTCTAAAAAGAAAATGAAGCCAAATCAAAGATAAAAGATCTTGCTCTATATTGGAATAATTTGGTCGACTCAAATGACAGCAACTTATCTGCTTCAGCGAAAAGTAATCACTCACTATTATAGGAAGGAATTCGATGCTTCATTAACTTTATATTTGGGAGTCAATTCAACAATGTATAAACCTATGAAAATGATTCTTAATAAGTCACTAATAACAAGGCTATTCCTGTCAGGAATAAGGTTTTCTACAGAGAGTTAAAAGTCCTGCATTTTGTTACTATAATTTACATATTTTTCTAGTCCTAAAATCTGAAAGCTTCCCATGGACCTTATTACAATCTGCTCATTAGCAAACTAGTTTCACCTGAGTAACAAGAAGCATGGGAATTGCAGTTTGTATCAATGAACTTCAGGGAAAGCATCCTGCCATCACTTTCATTTAACTCCTGGCTTCTTTTCAGTTACTGCTCAGTTACTCCATTCAAATATTATTATTTGGATTATTGAATTATTTGAATTGTTGTCTTCAGGAGGGAAGTCATCTGTGTTTGTAAATGCAAAAGTAAAAACAAGATCCTGATTTAGATATCATTGCTGTTCCTCAATCCTAAGTCCCTCTTGTTCGAGCACAACTGGCACTTTTTCTTCCCACTCTAGCACTATCCATTTTTAGAACTTTGGAAATTCTGTAGCCACTAAAGGTTACTGAGCATCTTACTATGGGTTTTGTAATTGCTGGGAAAAGTGGTTGGAGCTATTATTCAGGAAAGGTGCCAACCTTATCAAAGATTTATTTTTAGCTATTTTTATCTTTTTTTATTGTATTGGACATTCAGACCAATTCTAAACTAGAAATGGAAAGGTCATGTAATCCAGTCCCTCATCTTCAACCTAAGCCATCCTAAGGAGATATGAATCTACCATATTTTTTGTGTCTTTCAGGGAAGGAATAGTGTCTAGTAGCCCCTGCCAATCAGGCAGTTTTTACGTATACCTGGCCTGAGTACTTAAGGCTAGGGTTCAAGCATTTCTTCATTATCATGAAATACATTTGTTGAGCTCCCAATGTGTGCAAGACACTACACAGAGAGTATGTTGAACCCAATTAGACTGCTTAGAGGTTCATGCTTACTATCCACCCACAATCTCCACAGGGGAAGACAGTCTGCTCTTCCCATGCTTGGACATATATGAAGCTTGGATAATAGTCATTCATTCAGTCAGTTGTATTTATTGAGTACTTACTGTGTGCAGAGCACTGTACTAAGTGCTTGGAAAGTACAATAGGATCTAGAGTGGACAGAGGTGGATGGGTATGCATATATACCCACAACACTCTAGGGCTTACGCTCAGCCACTCTTTGCACTATTGCTCCATAAAAGTGACGGGTGTTCCCTGTGAAACTGAAAAAATGGCACTTTTGGTTCTGATTCTGGAGACTGTGAGGTCATTGGGGGCAGGGAATGTGTCTGTTGTTATACTGTACTCTCCCAAGCACTTAGTGCAGTGCTTTGCACACAGTAAGTGCTCAATACATACAACTGAATGAATGAATGATTACTAGGCCCTTCTTTACTACACAAATCGCTGTGGGCTTTATTAACCAATAAGCAACAATGGAGCTTTGTACCTTTGACTTAAGCTGTCCTCAGCCTACAGTGATAAGCAGCAGTGTGGCTCAGTGGAAAGAGCCCGGGCTTGGGAGTCAGAGGTCACAGGTTCGAATCCCAGCTCCACCACTTGTCAGCTGTGTGACCTTGGTCAAGCCACTTAACTTCTCTGTGCCTCAGTTCCCTCATCTGTAAAAATGGGGATTAAGACTGTGAGCCCAACGTGGGACAACCTGATCACCTTGTATCTCTCCAGCCCTTAGAACAGTGCTTTGCACATAGTAAGCGCTTAACAAATATCATCATTATTATCATAAAGTACTAAAGGAGATGGAGGAGCTGGGAACCACAGAGACAAGAAGACACATAGCAGGTGGGAAGAATGCCATCAGAACGTCTTCTCTCTCTTTAATGACCCAAGAGGACCCCACAGCCAGGCTGCAGGACATAGGAGACCCATGCGTACACACATTCTTTCCACCTGGCAGTTATGCCAAAAGCTTTCCAGTCCATTCCAGGGAAAGCCCTCTGGAGAGCTAACTAATCTCGTTGGTTGGAGTTTGCCTTCCGACTGCTGGAAGCCAAAGGATCCTCAAAAGGAAAATCGGTGGGTAGAAGGGTTGCATCTTCTCTGTTTATGACACAGTAAGATGCCAGGAAGGGGGAAGAGAGGATGTCAGCAGCATGTAGGGAGGACCAGTAGTGATACAGAAAATTGAAATTTGAGATAAGCATGAGGGACCGTGAGACTTGCATAAGTTTGGAACTTAGTCTGTGAAGACAGAAGATTCTTATCCCCACAATAATGGCTTTCCTTAAAAGTCTAATTTGCTTTTCCCTTGGTCTGGGGCATATAATAATAATAATAATAATGGCATTTGTTAAGTGCTTACTATGTGCAAAGCACTGTTCTAAGCTCTGGGGATACAAGTTGATCAGGTTGTCCCACATGGGGCTCATAGTCATCCTCCCCATTTTACAGATGAGGTCACTGAGGCCAAGAGAAGTTAAGTGACTTGCCCAACGTCACACAGCAGACATGTGGTGGAGCCAGAATTTGAACCCATGCCCTCTGACTCCAAAGCCCGGGCTTTTTCCACTGAGCCATGCTGCGTAGGATGCAGTATGGATACTATGCATTTGATATTTGCCCCACCCTCAAGCCCACAGCACCTATATATCTTTAAATTACATATTAAAATGTTTACATTAATGTCTGCCTCCCCCTCTAGCTGTAAACTCATTGTGGGTAAGGAACATGTTTGCCAACTCTGTTGTAAATGTAGTCTCCCAAGCACTTAGTACAGTGCTCTGCACACAGCTAGTGTGTAATAAATACCACTGATAATGATACATAGCATAAAGAAGAGAATACAGTGATATCTGTGGCTGAGGGTGTCCAGATATGCAGTGTACTTAACCCAAGCCAGCTGTCCCAAAATAAAGATTTACATTTGGACCATCACCACTCATAAGAGGCCTTCCCAGATTAGGATCTCCTTTCATCTTCTCCCACTCCCTTCTGCATCACCCTTGGTTGCTCCCTTTGTTCTTCCCCCCTCCAAGCCCCACAGCACTTTATGTTCATATCTGTAATTTATTTATTTGTATTGATGTCCGTCTCCCCTCTCTAGACTGTAAGCTCAATGTAGGCAGGGAATGTGTCTGCTTATTGTTGTATTATGCTTTCCCAAGCGCTTAGAACAATGTTCTGCACATAGTAAGTGCCCAATAAATACAGTTGAATGAATAAATGAATGCTGTACTATGATTCTTTGTGCCTATATCCCAGGAAAATTAACATCAATAAGAAGAAAGAAATGTTGTATAAGATTTGGTACGGGTTCATTGTAGCACTGGCAATCAAGGCTCCTGTGGAAAGTAATTCTGACAGAAAAAGCATTGGACTACCCAGATTGTTAAGATAAACAGCAAAAACAAACAGAAATCTACCAAACACACAGAAAATAACAACTGGATCATGTAACCTCAGGACACCCCAAGATGAAGAGAACAGCAGTCATCAAATAAGGCACTTGCTCATCAGCTAGTGATATAGACTTAATGCTACAACACTAAAGAAACAGAACTTTGTGGTGGAGGGCTGTTCAGTGAATGTGCTTAGCATCTGATTACAGTCATTAGCACAATGTTCTGCTTACCAAATAAGAGAAACACATCTGAGATTTCTTTGTTTATATTACCAGACTACAGAGAGTTGTGAAAATGTCTATATTATTGACTCTGAGTGGGGTTCAGTATTGGACTGACCACCACATGATTCATCCCAAACAATTATTAGGGATATAGCTGCATGCGGCTCAATGAAATCTAATCAACCAAATGTCTACATCTGCAAAATCCTGGTAAGAATAATGATAATAATAGTAATAAATATATGTAGTATAACATATACATATATAAAATATAGTATCTGTTAATCGAGTAATCAATCAGTGGCATTTGAGTCCTACTGTGTGCAGAGCACTGTACTAAGCACCTGGGAGAGTACAATGTAACAGAGCCAGTAGAATCAATTCTGCCCACAAGGAGTTTATAGTCTACAGAGGGACACAGACATTACCATATGTATATAAATTATGGATATATGCATAAGTGCTATGGGGTGAATATCAAGTGCTTAAAGGGTACAGATCCAAGTGCATAGGTGACGTAGATGGGAAAAGGAGTCAGGGAAAAAAGTGCTTAATCAGGGATGGCTTCTTGAAGCAGATGTGATTTCACCGTACTACGCACTGTAGTAGATATAACAGGTCAGACATAGCCCCTATTCCAAATGTGGCTAACAATCTAAGGGGAAGGGACAGCAGGTATTTAAATCCCATTTTACAAATGAGGAAACTTGTCCAAAGTCACACAGCAGGCAAGCGGCAGAGCTGGAATTAGAACCTAGGTCAAGCTTCTGAATAAGGACATCAACACAAGTCTTTGAAACCACATGAAAACAGCCCTAATAGAACACCTCACACATCACATCAGGGAGGGCAGTTAACAGACACAAGTGTTGGTTTGAGAAGAGTGACTCAAAGATTGAAGAACACTGTGCATTCATTCATTCATTCATTCAACCGTATTTATTGAGCACTTACTGTGTGCAGAGCACTGTACTAAGCGCTTGGGAAGTCCAAGTTGGCAACATATAGAGACGGTCCCTACCCAACAGCGGGCTCACAGTCTAGAAGGGGGAGACAGGCAACAAAACAAAACATATTAACAAAATAAAATAAATAGAATAAATATGTACAAAAAAATAGAGTAATAAATACGTACAAACATATATACATATATACAGGTGCTGTGGGGAGGGGAAAGAGGTAAGGCAGGGGGGATGGGGAGGGGATCCTGGGGATCCTCCCCAGCGTTTAGAACAGTGCTTTTTGCACATAGTGAGCGCTTAACAAATGCCATCATTAATTAATCACTTTGCATCCCCCCAGTGCTTAGAACAGTGCTTCGCACATAGTAAGCGCTTAACAAATACCATCAGGACTACCACTCAACTCCATGTTATCCTGATAAAAGGGATGCTTGATAAACTCTAGGTTGTGTCCCCCAAAATCATTCTCTCCAGTCGTCTTCACCCTGCTGCTTGAATCACTTGCCTAACATTTCATTTTTTCACATTTCCTCACTACTCTGTAGACTGTGAGCTCCAGGTGGGATAAGGGCAGTGTTCAACCTGATTATCTTCTATCTACCCCAGCTCCTAGTACAGTTCCTGGCACATGGTAAGCACTTAACAAATACCATAATTATCATTATTCCTCAAAAATCTCCAGTGGTTGTCCTTTCTTCTTCCTATTAAGGAGTAATGCTGACCATTGGCTTTAAGGCACTCAATCAGCTCTCTTCTATTTATCCTCACTCTTCTCTCACTAACTCCCAGCTGACACACTTCATTCCGCTCAAGCCAACCTACTCACTGTGCCTCATTCTTGTCTTTCTCACTGCTGAACTCTTGCCTCCCCTTCACATCTGTGCTCTGCACATAGTAAGCACTCAATAAATACGATTGAATGAATCTGGCACTTCATGGCTCTCCCCATATTTAAAGGCCTTCTGAAATTACATCTCTAGGAGACCTTCCTTGAATCATCTTTCACCTCCCCACTCTACTTCTCTGTCTCATGCCACTAAAACATTTCTTCATCACCTAAGCACTTGGAAACTCCGTCCCTCCTACTCCTTTTGTCCCCAGTAGCACATCTTTAAGTTTAGTTCCTCACCCCTATTTGTAACATATTTTAGTGTCTGCCTCCCCTATGAGATTCATTCATTCATTCATTCAATCGTATTTATTGAACGCTTACTGTGTGCAGAGCACTGTGCTAAGCACTTGGGAAGTACAAGTCGGCAACATATAGAGACGGTACCTACCTAACAACGGGCTCACAGTCTAGAAGGGGGAGAAAGACAACAAAACAAAGCATGTAGACAGGTGTCAAAATCTTCAGAACAAATAGAATTATAGCTATATGCACATCATTAACAAAATAAATAGAATAGTAAATATGTACAAATAAAATAAATAGAGAAATAAATCTGTACAAATATATACAAGTGCTGTGGGGAGGGGAAGGAAGTAGGGTGGGGGGATGGGGAGGAGGAGAGGAAAAAGGGGGCTCAGTATGGGAAGGCCTCCTGGAGGAGGCGAGCTCTCAGTAGGGTTTTGAAGGGAGGAAGAGAGCTAGCTTGGTGGATGTGTGGAGGGAGGGCATTCCTGGCCAGGGGAAGGACGTGGACCAGGGGTCGACAGCGTGACAGGTGAGAACGAGGCACAGCAAGAGGTTTAGCGGCAGAGGAGCAAAGTGTGTGGGCTGGGCTGTAGAAGGAGAGAAGGGAGGTGAGGTTGGAGGGGGCAAGGTGATGGACAGCCTTGAAGCCAAAAGTGAGGAGTTTTTGCTTGATTTGTAGGTTGACAGGCAACCACTGGAGATTTTTGAGGCGGGCAGTGATATGCCCAGAGCGTTTCTGTACGAAGATAATCTGGGCAGCAGAGTGAAGTATAGACTGAAGTGGGGAAAGACAGGAGGATGGGAGATCAGAGAGAAGGCTGATGCAGTAATCCAGTCGGGATAGGATGAGAGATTGAATCAGCAAGGTAGCGGTTTTGGATGGAGAGAAAAAGGCGGATCTTGGTGATGCTGTGGAGGTGAGACCGGCAGGTTTTGGTGATGGATTGGATATGTGGGGCGAATGAGAGAGCAGAGTCGAGGATGATACCAAGGTTGCGGGCTTGTGAGACTGGAAGGATGGTAGTGCAGTCTACAGTGACAGGAAAGTCAGAGAGAGGACAGGGTTTGGGAGCTTCTTGAGGGCAGGGATCATTTGATCATGTCTAAAACTGTATTGTAATAATGATAATTATAATTATAGTATTTGTAAGCTCTCATTATGTTTCAAACACTGTACCTGTAGAAGCAGGTTAATCAGGTTGGAAACAGTCCCTGCCCCATATGGGACTCACAGTTTAAGCAGGAGGAAGAACAGGTACAGAATCCCCATTTTATAGTTGAGGAAACTGAGCCACAGAGACTTGACTAGGACCATGATGCAGGTGAACGACTAGCCAGGATTAGAACCCAAGTCTTCTGACTCCCAGGCTCTTTCCTTTAAGTCACACTACTCCTTCTATTGTACTCTCCAAAGCACTCAGTACAGCACTCTGTACAGTGAAGTGCTCAATGGATATTATTTAGAAAAAAAAGTCACCAGTAGTTAAATCTATTAAGAATGGTACAGCTCCTGAATTTGATGGCATATCTACTAACAAGACACCAAGTTTTCACAAGCCTATAACCTTGGCATTATCCTCAACTTATTTCTCTTTCTACCCATACATTCAATCTCTCACCAAATCCTGTTGGTTCTAATTTCACAACTAAAATCCACCCTTTCCTATCCATCCAAACTGCTGCTATGCTGATCCAACCACTTACATCCTACCTTGACTACTGTATCAGCCTCTTCATTGACCTCCCTCCCTCCTGTTTCTCCCCACTCCAATCCCTTACTCTTCTGATGGATTGTTTTTCTAAAAAAATGTTCAGTCCACATTTCCCCTCTCCTAAGCAGCCTCCAGTGGTTGCCCATCCACCTCTACATCAAACAGAAGACACCTTGTTAACCTTATTCTGGTCAGGATAAAGCAATGCGATAAGAATACTATATCAAAAAATGTCTATTTCATTATTTTTTTATTAGCCTTACTTTCTTGGAACTAAGGCAGCACAAGAATGCCATCTAAACATGTCACCTCTTACAAACTCAGCAAGCCTTTATGAATCTTCCAACACTACATGGTTTTCTTGAGCAATAAAGATATTTATGTATCTCACCAGGCTGTGTTCAAACAGTTTAGTGGACATGAATAATTAGCTTAGGAAGATCTGAGAGTGGCAGAATGTTCCAGAGATGCCTGGAGCCAGTGCTTCCAGGGATGAGTGAGAAGGTTAGTATGAAATAAAGAAATAAATATATAAATAAAGGATGCCAATAGCAATGGCTACATTTTCAGATCAACAATAAAGACAATGGCTGTTGCTCCTGGGGTCTTACTTTCATTCATTCCTATTGGGTTCTGTATGGATGCCAGAAAAGCATCTGGCATAGGCTACAAAAAGAGGTTTTTTTGATGTGACAAATCACTGCATCCTTTGGACCTGATGCTAAGATCCCAACCTTCTAGACTGTGAGCCCACTGTTGGGTAGGGACCATCTCTACATGTTGCCAACTTGTACTTCCCAAGTGCTTAGTATAGTGCTCTGCACACAGTAAGCGCTCAATAAATACGATTGAATGAATGAATGAACTCTGCCTCTGCTTTCATTCATTCAATCGTATTTTTTGAGCACTTACTGTGTGTCTGTGCACTGTACTAAGCGCTTGGTAAAGTACAATAAACAGACACATTCACTGCCAAAAATGAGCTTACAGTCTACTTAACCATGCTAAAGAAAGCAACTAGGAATCCAGAGGCTGGTGACAGAATTCACTTCTGATCCTTTGGAAAACTATTCCAATTCAACAGTTAAGATATGCTTGCTGATAACTGTGCTCTTGAAATACCTACTGAAGAAGATATACAAAAGAATATGAAAGCCTTGCAGAATTAGCAAAACCCTTTGTGTTCTAGTGGAACACAAAGCTCTACCCACAGGCAGCAATGTCCCGGACTGAGATACAAAATTGAATGCCATCCCGGAGTTCTGCTACCTAAGCAGAACTCAATCATTTATCAATTACGATTTATCAATTTACCCAAGGAGCAGCAAATAGAAGAACTGATTTTTAAAATCTGGCATAGGAGAAAGTCCTTTGGGAGACTAAAAGAAAACATGACACTAAAACATCAATCTTCAAACATAAAATAGAGGTCTATACAAGGTCTACACAGTAGGTTTTTAGACAATCTCTGAACATTTACATGTAGACTTGCTTTGGGTGCTCACCTCACTTTTAGAACCTTTCACGAGACTCTGTGGATTGCCACATTGGACCAGACAAAAAGTTCATTCAGACCAAAATTCTGTTTCTCAGAGGACCAAAAAAGGACACTTGGTGGAACACTAGGATGGCTGCCCCCACAGACATTAATGTTCTTGATTGTGGATGCACCACCTACCCATGCCTGCTTCTTCCCATGCAATAATTTCTTATAGTAGTAATGACACTTACTGAGTTCTGAGCAGGTGCAATGCACTGAATAACTAATCCTTTGTGCATCTATCACGCATGAATCCATAAGAAACTATTTCAAGCCCTCTAGCATCCAAAAACTTTATTTCTATAATTCCTAACTTTGTTTCATGCTAATCTATCATAAACTTTATCAAAACCCTCTATGAACCCGTCTGTTCTACTTTCTCTGATCAATCAATCAATCAATGGTATTTATTGAGTGTTAATTGTGAGAAGAGCACTGTAAAAAGAACTTTGAATTTACTATACCACAGAGTTAGTAGATGTGACACCTGCCCACAAGGAGTTTATAGTCTAAGGGGGATACAGACATTAAAATGGATTAGGGATAGGGGAAATAGTAGAGTATAAAAATACTTACATAAGTACTGTGAGATTGGGGTGTGTATCCAAAGAACTTTAAGGATACACAGCCAAGTTCGTGGTCAATTCAAAGGAGAGGACAGAGAGGGGAAATAAAGGGTTAGTCTGGGTAGGGCTGTGGAGGAGATGTGATTTGAGGAAACAAAAGTCCTTATATTGAAGAGGAAAGGGCAAATCTTGGTGATGTTGTGGAGGTGAGACTGGCAGGTTTTGGTGACAGACTGGATGTGTGGGGTAAATGAAAGAGCAGAGTCAGGGATGACATCAAGGTTGCAGGCTTGTGAGACAGGAAGCATGGTAGTGCCGTCCACAGTGATGGGAAAGTCAGGGAGAGGACAGGGTTTGGGAGGAAAGATAAGGAGCTCAGTCTTGGACATGTTGAGTTTTAGATGGTGGGCAGACATCCAGATGGAGAGGTCCTGAAGGCAGGAGGAGATATGAGCCTGGAGGGAGGGAGAGAGAACAAGGGTGGAGATGTAGATTTGGGTGTCATCAGTATAGAGATGATAGTTAAAGCCGTGGGAGTGAACGAGTTCACCAAGGGAGTGAGTATAGATGGAGAACAGAAGGGGACCAAGAACTGACCCTTGAGGACCCCTACAGTAAGGGGATGGGAGGGGCAGGAGGAGCCCGTGAAAGAGACTGAGAATGAATGGCCAGTGAGATAAGAGGAGAACTAGGATAGGACAGAGTCCATGAAGCCAAGGTTGGATAGTGCGTTGAGGAGAAGGGGGTGGTTCACAGTGTTGAAGGCAGCTGAGAGGTCGAGGAGGATTAGGATAGAGTAGGAGCCATTGAATTTCATTCAATTCATTCATTCAATCATATTTATTGAGCGCTTACTGTGTGCAGAGCACTGTACTAAGCGCTTGGGAAGTACAAGTTACAGGTTGGCAAGAAGGGACTCATTGCTGGGCTGGGTTGTAGTAGGAGGGCGGCGAGGTGAGGTAGGAGGGGGCAAAGTGATTGTGTGCTTTAAAGCCAGTGGTGAGGAGTTTCTTTTTGATGCAGAGAAGAATGCACAACCACTGGAGGTTCTTGAGGAGTGGGGAAACATGACTGAACAGATTTGTAGAAAAATGATCCAGGCAATGCCCTTTCCAACATTCTAAAAATTGAAGAGATTTCAGGCTGTCATTGCTTCTTCTCCCCGATGAAGCAGGACTGGCTGAGGTTCCTAGTCTCCTAATGGCATTGAGGCTGGACAGTCCTGATTTCCCAGAGAGAATCTGGGATCATTCAAGCCAAAAATCAACTGGTTGGATTATGCAAATCTCTCCACATCCTGAGGCTTTGGACAGGGCAGGGAGGCAGTTATAAAAACCAGAAAGCAGCCCGGGGTTGTAGGTGGGAGCTGGAGTTATAATAATAATAATGATAATAATGATGCTATCTGTAAAGGACTTACTATGTGCCAAGCACTGTTCTAAGCACTGGGAAAGATGCAAAGTTACCAGGTTGTGCCAGGTGGGACTCACAGTCTTAATCCCTATTTTCCAGATGTGGTAACTGAGGCACAAAAAAGTTAAGTCATTTGCCCAAGGTCGCACAGCTGACAAGTGACAGAGCCAGTATTCGAACCCATGACCTCTGACTCCCAAACCCGCGCTCTTCCCACTAAGTCACGCTGCTCCCAGTGATTGTGTGGGTGCCATCCTCTGAAAGTCCAGGGGACTTGGTCTCCCATCCCAGAACCCGCTGAGAGCCAGGAGACTTCTCTGGGGCTCGGACAGCTGTTCCTATTGTGGCTGCCCATGTCCCTTGGGCAGCCAATCTACACTGTTTCAGAATAGGGGCTCCTCACCCCATTTTGTCCAGTAGTGAATTTTTGCCCCTTCCTTTGAGCAAGCCCCCAGCCACTCTGTATCTTCTCTAGGCTCAGCAGCTCTTTGGAGCTGGGGAGGAGGGAAGAAAATGAGAAGAGGAGGAAAAGGAGGAGGAGGAGGGAGCACGCAGATACCCCAGTAGGTGGCCATAATAATAATAATATTAATAATGGCATTTATTAAGTGTTTACTATGTGCAAAGCACTGTTTTAAGCGCTGGGGAGGTTACAAAGTGATCAGGTTGTCCCACGGGGGGCTCACAGTCTTCATCCCCATTTTGCAGATGAGGTAACAGGCACAGAGAAGTTAAGTGACTTGCCCAAAGTCACACAGCTGGCAATTGGCGGAGCGGGATTTGAACCCATGACCTCTAACTCCAAAGCATGACTCCCTAGCTAATAGAAGCAGCTTCTGAGTGCCTGAAGAGAACCAGCAGCCCCCTCTCCCTCCCTGCTATCGCCAGTCCTGCCCCTCCCCAAGCCTGAGCTGCCTCTGCTGTGACATTCAAGCAGTGAACTCTGGGGGTGGGGGGGGTGGGGGGGGTGTGCCTACATACACACACACACACACACACACACGTGCAAGTGGACACACACCAAGGCAGAGATCAACACAAACATACGAAATCATTCACAAACACATTCTCTCACTCATGGTGTTCCACGCTGTAGGAAGCAGAGGGTAAAGTTGCTCCAGGGGGGAGGGCTGGGAACTCCTTCTCTGGGCCTTCTGTCCCCTGGAGAATAGGAGGCTGAGAAGGAATCGGGACCTCAGCTCCCCTCCCAGCCCCTGCTGTGGCTTGCCTTATCAAGTCATCACCACCTCCCTCCCCCATTTTTGTTTTGGCCCCTGAGCTCATTCATTCATTCATTCATTCAATCGTACTTATTGAGCGCTTACTGTGTGCAGAAGCAGCATGGCTCAGTGGAAAAGAGTCCGGGCTTTGGAGTCGGAGGTCATGGGTTCAAATCCCGCTCCACCAATTGCCAGCTGTGTGACTTTGGGCAAGTCACTTAACTTCTCTGTGCCTCAGTCCCCTCATCTGTAAAATGGGGATGAAGACTGTGAGCCCCCAATGGGGCAACCTGATCACCTTGTAACCTCCCAAGCGCTTAGAACAGTGCTTTGCACATAATAAGTGCTTAATAAATGCCATTATTATTATTATTACTAAGCACTTAGCCAACCCAGGCTGTGACATCACTGTGCTCCCTTATGCCTGGCAAAAACTGGGTGATATCATGGGCACCTTCTCCAGCAGTGGCACTATTCATTAATCATTCATTCATTCAATTGTATTTATTGAGCGCTTAGTGTGTGCAGAGCACTATAGTCCAGCCAGTTATCATCATCATCATCAATCGTATTTATTGAGCGCTTACTGTGTGCAGAGCACTGTACTAAGCGCTTGGGAAGTACAAATTGGCAACATATAGAGACAGTCCCTGCCCAACAGTGGGCTGACAGTCTAAAAGGTGGCTTCACTTGCAGCAACAGGTGCGTTTATGATCAAAGTTCAAACATAGAATGAAATACCAGAGCACGGGGTGTGGGGGAGAGGGTGACAGACCTGTGAGGAAACTGGGGATGAGGCTACCTTCAGGGTGTGTGGCAGGTGGAAAAGGGCAAAAAGATGGCAAAACCTGGGCAGGCATAGGTAATGAGGAAGTGCAGAATGTTAATTACAGCATAATTTTCACTAACTTTGGGACTTGTTCATCTTGTAGGGGTTGGTTTGGGGATGAAACCTAACAAAGTATGTGTAAATCTATGGGCATGCTACTCCCCTCCTCAAAAATCTCCAGTGGCTGCCTGTCAACCTATGTATCAAGCAAAAACTCCTCACTTTCGGCTTCAAGGCTCTCCATCACCTCTCCCACTCCTACCTCACCTCCCTTCTCTCCTTCTACAGCCCAGCCCACACCCTCCGCTCCTCTGCCACTAACCTCCTCACTGTACCTTGTTCTCGTCTGTCCCGCCATCGACCCCCGGCCCACGTCCTCCCCCTGGCCTGGAATGCCCTCCCTCCACACATCTGCCAAGCTAGCTCTCTTCCTCCCCTCAAAGCCCTACTGAGAGCTCATCTGCTCCAAGAGGCCTTTCCAGACTGAGCCCCCTTTTTCCTCTCCTCCTCCCCATCCCCCACCCTACCTCCTTCCCCTCCCCACCTCACCTTATATATGTTTGTATAGATTTAGTACTCAATTTATTTTACTTGCACACATTTACTATGCTATTTATTTTGTTAATGATGTGCATTTAGCTTTAATTCTATTTGTTCTGACGACTTGACAGCTGCCCACATGTTTTGTTTTGCTGTCTGTCTCCCCCTTCTAGACTTTGAGCCCGTTGTTGGGTAGGGACCATCACTATATGTTGCCAACTTGTACTTCCCAAGTGCTTAGTACAGTGCTCTGCACACAGTATGTGCTCAATAAATGCAATTGAATGAATAAATGAATGAAAACATGCCCCTACAACACAACCACTCACCATAATGACACTTTCAAGGAATAGACCTATAGTGCATCATAGGGTACATCATATACATGAATGAATGCTAAGGGCAGGTATCTGAATATAAGAGCAAATGGTGGCCATTGGTTTTCCATGACCTAGAACGATTAATCATGAGATTTCTCACTGGGGAGGTAGACTTTCAGGGGTGCTTTGATGATAGGAAGAACTGGGGTCCAGTGTAATTGATATTTCTTCTCAGAATCTTAATAGTAATAACAATGATGATGATATTTGCTAAGCTCTTACACTGTGCCAAGTACTGCCAAACTCTGGAGTAGTTGCAAGATAATCAGCTGGGGATCACAGGTATTTAATGTCCATTTTGGAGATGAGGAAACTGAGGAAAAGAGAAGTTAAGTGACTCACTCCAGGTCACACAGGAGGCAAGTGGCAGAGTCGAGGTTAAAACCCAGATTTCCTAATTCCTAGCCCTACACTCTTTCCACTAAACCACACTGCAGAAGAATTCTAATCTCTTCCAACTATTCTAATATGGAAGCTGCTCCACACCCACTGATTATTTCACATGTCCTTCTCTGATCCTTTTCCAGCTCTATTATGCCCTTCAGGTCCACATCTGATTCATTCATTCATTCAATCATGTTTATTGAGCACTTACTGTGTGCAGAGCACTGTACTAAGCACTTGGAAAGTACAAGTTGGCAACATATAGAGATGGTCCCTACCCAACAGCGGGATCACAGTCTAGAAGGGGGAGACAGACAACAAAACAAAACATATTAACAAAATAAAATAAAATAAATAAAATAAATAGAAGGGAATAAAATAAATAGGATAGAAGAACCGCTACCCAGCTTGTTCAAGCTCTCATCCTATCCCATCTGGACTACTGCATCAGCCTTCTCTCTGATCTCCCATCCTCATGTCTCTCCCCACTTCAATCCATACTTCACGCCGCTGCCCGGATTGTCTTTGTCCAGAAATGCTCTGGGCATATCACTCCCCTCCTCAAAAATCTCCAGTGGCTACCAATCAATCTGCGCATCAGGCAGAAACTCCTCACCCTCGTCTTCAAGTCTCTCCATCACCTCGCCCCCTCCTACCTCACCTCCCTTCTCTCCTTCTACAGTCCAGCCCGCTAATCTCCTCACCATGCCTCATTCTCACCTGTCCCGCCATCGACCCCCGGCCCATGTCATCCCCCTGGCCTGGAATGCCCTCCCTCCCCACATCCGCCAAGCTAGCTCTCTTCCTCCCTTCAAAGCCCTACTGAGAGCTCACCTCCTCCAGGAGGCCTTCCCAGACTGACCTCCTCCTTCCTCTCCCGCTCACCCCCCTCTCCATCCCCCCCACCTTACCTCCTTCCCTTCCCCACAGCACCTGTATATATGTATATGTGTTTGTAGGTATTTATTACTCTATTTATTTATTTTACTTATACATATTTATTCTATTTATTTTATTTTGTCAATATGTTTTGTTCTCTGCCTCCCCCTTCTAGACTGTGAGCCCACTGTTGGGTAAGGACCGTCTCTATATGTTGCCAACTTGTACTTCCCAAGTGCTTAGTACAGTGCTCTGCACACAGTAAGTGCTCAATAAATACGATTGAATGAATGAATGAATGAAAATAGAATAAATATGTACAAATAAAATAAATAAATAAATACGTACAACATATATACATATATACATTTGCTGTGGGGAGGGGAAGGAGGTAAGGCGGGGGGGAGGGGGAGGAGGGGGAAAGGAAGGAGGGGGCTCCATCTGGGAAGGCCTCCTGGAGGAGGTGAGCTCTCAGTAGGGCTTTGAAGGGAGGAAGAGAGCTAGCTTGGCGCATGTGCGGAGGGAGGGCATTCCAGGCCTGGGGGATGATGTGGGCCGGGGGTCGATGGCGGGACAGGTGAGAATGAGGCACAGTTAGGAGGTTAGAGGCAGAGGAGCGGAGGGTGCAGGCTAGGCTGTAGAAGGAGAGAAGGGAGGTGAGGTAGAAGGGGGCAAGGTGATGGACAGCCTTGAACCTGAGGGCGAGGAGTTTTTGCCTGATGCGTAGGTTGATTGGTAGCCACTGGAGATTTTGAGGAGGGGAGTAACATGCCCAGAGCGTTTCTGCACAAAAACGATCCAGGCAGCGGCGTGAAGTATGGACCGAAGTGGAGAGAGACAGGAGGATGGGAGATCAGAGAGGAGGCTGATGTAGTAATCCAGGCGGGATAGGATGAGAGCTTGAACGAGCAGGGTAGCAGTTTGGATGGAGAGGAAAGGGCAGATCTTGGCAATGTTGCGGAGGTGAGACCGGCAGGTGTTGGTGACGGATTGGATGTGAGGGGTCAGTGAGAGAGCGGAGTCGAGGATGTCACCAAGGTTGCAGGCATGTGAGATGGGAAGGATGGAAGTGCCGTCAACAGTGATGGGAAAGTCAGGGAGAGGGCAGGGTTTGGGAGGGAAGATAAGGAGCTCAGTCTGATGGGGATGGCAAGGCTGAATCACTAACAGTCCCATTCTGGAACACAGTCAGACCAAGTGTTAAAGTGATTCTCATCTCAGTATTCATTCTCTCGAGAAAATGGACTGTGAAATATCCAAAAAGTCATTGCATGAGTAGTCAAGGCACACACAAGAAAAACAGGTGAAACACTTTACAGACCCAATTAAGCAACACCTCAAGTGAATTGGCGTAGTAGTAGTCCATGGGGAAGAAGCAAACAGACTAATTTGGTGGGCAACAATCAGAGGCAGGTGAGCCTTTTTTTTTAGAGCAAAGGCTTCAGTCAATCATCTCAGGAGGGAGCAAAAAGGGGCCACTGCATTGCAAGTATCAATTGCGAGAGAGGTCAATTGCTAGAGAAAAGCAGGAGACAAGAACACCATATACTCAGATGTACTGAAGGGATTACCAGTTACAGATTGATTTTATCAGGCACTCTCTCACATATTTCACCATCAGGAACATAATCTTCTAACCTTAATAATAATATCTGTGGTATTTGTTAAGTGCTTACTGTGTGCCAGGCACAGTACTAAGCACTAGGGTGGTGAGAAGGAGCATGGCTCAGTGGAAAGAGCACGGGCTTTGGAGTCAGAAATCATGGGTTCAAATCCCCGCTCTGCCAATTGTCAACTGTGTGACTTTGGGCAAGTCACTTAACTTCTCTGTGCCTCAGTTACCTCATTTGGAAAATGGGGATGAAGACTGTGAGCCCCCCGTGACCAATATGATCACCTTGTAACCTCCCCAGCGCTTAGAACAGTGCTTTGCATATAGTAAGCGCTTAATAAATGTCATTATTATTATTATTATTACATGCAATTTGGGGTCAGCACAGTCCCTGTCCCACATCGGGCTCCCAATTTCGATCCCCATTTCACAGATGAGGTAACTGAGGCACAGAAAAGTTCAATGACTTGCCCAAGGTCACACAGCAGACAAGTAGCATAGCTGGAATTCAGTGGAAGGTAAATGTAGTATTAAATGTCCCATGAGCACTCTTCAAATATATGTTGGCTGACTACTGCTGTGTCCCATGGATTAGAAAATGCCACCTGGCCAAAACCAGAGATTCCTCCATTTCTTCAAAAGCAGGCACTAGACCCTATGTGCTGATAGGGAACCAAGTTGTTACATAATCTTCCTTGGACATTATTATACTCAGACTAGTGATACTGGGGTCTTCTTGCTAATATACCCACTATGTAGATGAATAGCCCTTCTCCAACTCAGACATTCAGAAGGAAACTGGGAGATTAGGGATACGGCCAAAATCTCAAAGGAGAAGCTACTCAGAAGCCTTGGTGAACATGGGCAAGATATTTCCCCAGATAAAATACTGTACAGCAACTGATGTTTTGTCCAGAAGAATTCACTCAAAAATTAATTCAAACGAAAATTCATCTTAAAACCACAGACTCAGAAATAAATCACAAGACAGAAAGTAGTTCCTAATTGCTTAGTTAACCCTACCCCCAAGGAATGAGGTGGAAATAAAGCAGTTTCTTCCTCACCAGGTGGTACAGAGCCTAGGCCTCAGGGTCAAGGTAGTTTTACTCCAAGTTGGCACAGAACTGAGATTTAAAGATCAACTACAATTGATTGATAAGCCATAAAGCTCAAGCATAATAATAATTATTATGGTACTTGGTCAACACTTACTGTGTTCCAAACACAGTACTAAGTCACTAAGTCACCAACATTATTTCTCTGGCCAATTTTCCCCCCACACCATACATGTTCTAGGTGATAAAGAAGTTTCTTACCATGGAAGAGTCTGGTTCCATGAACTATGGCAGTCAATCAATCATCATCATCATCATCATCAATCGTATTTATTGAGCACTTACTATGTGCAGAGCACTATACTAAGTGCTTGGGAAGTACAAATTGGCAACATATAGAGACAGTCCCTACCCAACAGTGGGCTCACAGTCTAAAAGGGAGAGACAGAGAACAAAACCAAACATACTAACAAAATAAAATAAATAGAATAGATATGTACAAGTAAAATAAATAGAGTAATAAATACAATCAATTGTATTTAGTAATAATAAATAATAATGATGGTATTTGTTAAGCACTTACTATGTGCCAAGCACTGTTCTAAGCACTGGAGTAGATACAAGGTGATTAGGTTGTCCCACGTGGGGCTCCCGGTCTTAATCCTCATTTTACAGATGAAGGACCTGAGGCACAGAGAAGTTATGTGGCTTGCCCAAGGTCACCCAGCAGACAAGTGGTGGACCTGGGATTAGAATCCATGTCCTCTGACTCCCAAGACTCTGTTCTTTGCACTAAGCCAAGCTGCGTCGGAGAATACAATTTAACATGAATTAGTTTCTGCCCAGGGAGTCAGGAGGAGATTGGAAGTTCCTGACTCAGTGACTCCAAGAAAACTCTGGGAGCTTGGCTTTGCTCAGAACAACCCCGTACAGCTGTGAACTGCAGTAAAACAGCCCGTTTGCCTACTGGGATATGTAGTTTTCTGCTTTCCTATTCTATACTTCCCTTGCCAGATGTTAATAGGACCTCTTATTGGATGTTTTGAAATCATACACCTCATTAAAGACTGACTGCAACACAGCACATTCTAACAACGTGGCCTACTGGGTAGAGCACAGGCATGGAAGTCAGAAGAACCTGTGCTTTACTTCCTGATCTGCCCCTTGCCGCTGTGTGACCTTGGGCAAGTCACCTAACTTCTCTGTGCCTCAGGTCCCTCATCTGTAAAATGGGGTTTAAGATTGGCAGCCTCACGTGGAACAACCTGATTACCTTATTTCTACCCCAGCTCTTAGTACAGTGTTTGGCACATAGTAAGCACTTAAAAGATACCATTTTTAAAAAAACAGCCTGAACCAACAGAAAGTTTAGCCTGAATTAGTCTAACAGCTTTCTAGATCTGAATATTAGTGCTCCCCCAATTTTTCCTATTTGTGACTAACTCGTCTGTCAAGCGACATTTCTCCCCCTCTATCTCTGTTTAGATTGGGTTCAAGGGGACAAGCACAAAAATACACTTCTGTGTAAGAGAAATTGTTGATATTGGTCTATTATTGTCATTTTTATTCACAGCTCTTCTGAAATTTCAAGGAAATGATAAATGTTCCCAGAGAGAGGTGGCTTCATAAATTCCACTGTATCGTTCTTCCTTACTGGGAAGTTCAATTAAAAGATAAACACCGGATTCAGTCCTCTCAACATTGTGGCAAATTCTTATTGCAATAGACACTTCTTTTCCAGCCCCAAGACAAGAACCAGAATAGAAACGAGAGCAGGAAATAAATGTCTGTTTAGGTACTCTGCCTGTCCCGTACTATCACTGTGTTTCGTTACGGAATCTGTTTTCCAGTGTTTTGTCTAATCTGGTTTTAAAGATGGGACTCTAGCTATTTCCGTAGGGTGTCCTTCTTTCCCTAACAGGCCTTGCTGACAGGATAATAAGAGAATAACTTCTTCCCGGAAAATTATAGAATCAATGTAAGGAAGCACCTGTTAAACTGAAAAGTCGTATTAGAACGTGGACTTCATGGGCTCATAATTGATTAGGGAACATAAATTGTATTAGAACTAGAACAGAACCTTTGAATACGCTTAATGTCTTAAAGATGATTAATGTATCAATGGTTTCACTGTTTCCTCAACAGAGGTTTTGTCTTTTCTTAAAATTCAAAAGAAATCTGTTTAAAAACACCAAGTCTCGGAGATGAGATGGTTTCTTTGGCACTTACTGGACTGTTAAATTAAATTTATCCTTTCCCTCCACATTGCTGAGCCAATTCAGGCAGTATGAAAATGGAAAATGATGAGCTAGGTCCAGACATGTTTCTACATCCCTTTCTGTTAATGGCTGTTAATGCATGTCTGTGTCATTCAGAGAGCCACCCAACCCAGGCTAAGCTACATTGTGAACAATATCCTCTGCTTTTCCAGCAATATGCGGTCCCTTACTTGCAAATTTACCAAATCTGCTCACCGACCTTACTTATATAATTTTCTTCTGAAACTATACTTCCTCCAGGGAGCCTTCCCTGATTAAGTGGGTATCATAAGTAGTAATCATAGGCTAGCTAATAGTAGAAGGCAAAAGAGGCAGTAGGTGGCCCTTGATTTTTGCCAATGATTCCCAGCTGGATGACCCTTGGGAACCCTTCGCCCTCAGCCTTATCCCAGATGCTCATGTTTGTGATTTCTAGAATAGAACTCATTTCCCCTATCATCACGTTACCCATCACATTATACAAGCCTGAAAAAGTTGTTCTTATGGACTGAAGCTTCATAGTCAAAGGGAAAGGCTCACAGTATTTTACTCTACTTTAAAATAAATGGCCATTTCGTAAACTCACTAATTCACTTGTCTCAGCCTTTAATAGGACAGAAACAGGACAGAGATTCTTCTTAGTGTGATGGCTACTTAATAATTTCTCCAAAACCAGCTCACCTTAACTTTGGATGTTTTAATGTCACATTTCATCAGCTAAAGGACAGTGCCTCATTAGTAACTGGAAGGGAGGGAATTAGGCACTAAAGGTGCAACCCATGATATAACCAGGTTTTCTCTCTCAAAGATTTGTCTATATTTTAAATGATTGCATCATAGGATACATTTTTCCAATGGGCTTACCATTTTCCCGTGCATTTAGCTATATTGCTCTCCAGAACCAGTCTCTATATGACAACCAGATACTACAGATATGTAAAGATACACAAGAAATCCTTTCACATCTTCCTAGCCCCTTGCCTCTTCCCTTTCCCTGTTCCCAGTAGCTTTCCTGCCCTTCCTCCCATGTCCCTCCAGCCCCCCTCCTTTGTCCTCCATGGTCCCGTACATTTTGTTGTTGTTGTTTGGACATTCAATCATAGCAACAGCTGTTGCTATGGAGGTTTCCAGCAGCCATGTTCATTTTCTCTATTCATCTTCTGGTTTCATTTTGATTGTCCAATTCTTGCTGCAAGAAGCTTTGTTTCCTGTTTGATTGATGAGTGATTGCCCTTTAATAGAATGTTATGTACTCTGATTCCCCCACTTTCCCAGTATCAGGTCCTGAATTCCCTGACTGCTCTGCAGCCCCTCACAGACTGCCCGCAAGAGGGTTTGGTTCGTGATGGTGTTTGAAACCATCTGGGGGAGCAGGAGGGACAAGCTGAAGGTATAGAAAGCCAGCAGAGGAGTAGAGAGTGGTCTCAGAGTGCAAGAAGTCTCCCCCCACTTTCCTTTGTAAACTCCTGGGTCAAGCACGTGGTAGTGGTGCTGGAGGAAGAGAGGAGGGGGTAAAGATCTCCTGTTTCTTGAGTAGGTGACAACAGCAGCTACCACTGCCACTTTCACCTCACTGCCTTGCATCCTCCTGCTGCCCTGGCACTTACCCATGATCAGAAAAGTGCAGAAGGAAGTTGAGCATCCTCCTGCTGCCCTGACACTTACCCATGATCAGAAAAGTGCAGAAGGAAGTTGAGCTGGAGGTAATTCCATGGAGGCAGTGAGTGTTTGTGGACAATGATCCTGCTATTCGGTGAATTCCTCCAAGACGGTCTGATAAAATGCAGCAGAACCTTACCAACTCAACCACTGTCAAAGTCCTTTAGGGACAAAGTTCGTCCTCTAGATTGTAAGCTTGCTATGGGCAAGGAACATGTCTGCTAATTCTGTTGTACTCCCCCAAGCACTTAGTACAGTGCTCTTCTGCACTTAGTAAATGCTGAATAAATGCTGTTGATTGAATGAATGAGAAGTACAAGAAATTGAAGTTCTGCTCAATAATAATAATAATAAAAATAATAACATTTATTAAGCGCTTACTATGTGCAAGGCACTGTTCTAAGCACTGAGGAGGTTACAAGGTGATGAGGTTGTCCCACCGGGGGCTCACAGTCTTAATCCCCATTTTACAGATGAGAGAACTGAGGCCCAGAGAAGTGAAGTGACTTGCCTAAAGTCACACAGCTGACAAGTGGCGGAACTGGGATTTGAACCCATGACCTCTGACTCCAAAGCCCGTGCTCTTTCCACTGAGCCACACTGCTTCTCTATGCTTCTCTTCTCTCTATGCTTCTTCTGCTTCTCTCAATGCCCCTACATGTAGCCAGCCAGTGCTTTCTTTCTCCAACACAGGTGGCTCCAAGCTCCCTGCTTCCACCCCCTCCCCAAGGATGAAGCCGCCTCAGTTTTCTCTCCCTCTCCTCCTCTCTGCCCCAATCTAGGTTGGGAGCAGAGAGCCAGGAACTATGCAGCTGTGTGGCATTCGAGGCTGGACTTATGGAATTCCAGAAACTACCAAAAAATATTACAATAGCCAAGGCCAACAGTTAGGAGGTGGGCAGGAACTTAGAGACACGCTGTGTTCTTTTAAATTATTTTATGTGAATTTTAATAAAACTTCAGCAAATGTAATGTGTAAACACTGAGAAAAATTTCCATGGCTGCAGTCCTTGCTAGAGCAACAGCCAGTCATGCTTTCTCCAGCCAGTTGTTTTCCCTTCACCCCATGAATCTCTTCCCTCTCCCAGGCTTTGTCTACTTTGCTTATTGGGCAAAGTGAGCAAAGTTTGGGGCTCAGATCCCTGAACCTTGTTTCTCCTGAAACCACCAGAAAATATCACTATGGCAGCCAGCTCAGAACTTCAGCACTGTGCCTGAAAAAATCCTGCTGCCACCATTGTAAAGCACACACACACATATCTGGGAGTCACATCTCACTGGGAAGATTGATAGATAGGGCCACCAATCAGCTGCTGTCTGTGGGAACAAATCAGAAGATGCAGTCTGTGAAAAGACTGTTGAGCAATGCTTTCAAATGATGGAATACAATCAAAGAAGGTCACTTGGAAGCTCAAGAAGGTTAGAAAGTAGTTTCCTGGATTCACACACTTTTTGTGTACCTCCCCAGTGGCCTGATTTTGCTGTGAGAAGCAGCGTGGCTTAGTGGATAAAGCAAGGGCCTGGTGTCAGAAAGACCTGGGTTCTAATACCAGCTCTGCCACATGTCTGCTATTTGACCTTGGGTAAATCATTTAATTTCTCTGGGCCTCAGTTCTCTCATCTGTAAAATGGGGATTAAGAGTGTGAGCCCCTTGTGAGACAAGGACAAGGACTGTGTCCAACCCAATTTGCTAATATCCACCCCAGCACTTAGTACAGTGCTTGGCACATAGTAAGTGCTTGACATGTACTAATATTACTTATTATTATTATTATCCCTGTGAGATAGGGGATAAAGTGTGAGCATGCAGTGGCAGAATGGGCATGCAGTGATAGAACCCCTCACTGCCTTCCTACCATACGTCAGGGACCTCTACTCAGCCACAGATTTTATGGAATCTGTCAGTGTGGCCTTGTGAAAACAGCACAGGCTATGCAGTCAGAAGAAGTTGGCTCAAATACTGGCTCTGCCACTTAGCTGCTCTGTGATCCTGGGTAAGCCGTTTACCTTCTCAGTGCCTCAGTTTCTTCATCTGTTAAATGGGGATTAAATACCTGTTCTCCTTCCTACTTAGACTATTAGGCCCATGAGGAACAGGGACTGTGTCTGACACGATCATCTTGTGTCTATCCCAGCACTTAGTACAGTGTTTGGTACATAATAAGTACATAACAAATCCCACAATTATCATTATAAAAGACAGCACTGTCTATCTCAGGATGCTCTGTCCCTCCCTGCCTCCTACTCTGGCTCCTCTATAGCCATGACCTCAAATAGAATCAGTGTTGGTTAAAGAAAGCCCAAGATAAATTAACCAACCACTTTTTCAAGTCAGCTCAAAGTTGATCTATATATGAAAATTAGTTGCTTTAAATGTGACTTAGACCAAAGTCTACTGTACTGTCGAGAAACTGCTGTGGCTGCAGCCAACACATCGAGCACTATCACATCACCCATTCCATTTTCCATTCAAGTATGTAGCTCCTCTTCTCCAGAACACCCCAGCTGTCAAAGACAAGCAGAGAACCAAGAGGACAGGAGCTAATAATAATAATAGTAATAATAATTGTGATATTTGTTAAGTGCTTACTATGTGACAGGCACTGTACTCAGTGTTGCAGTGGATACAAGCAAATTAGTGGGTTGGACACAGCCCCTGTCCCACATGGGGCTCACACTCTTATTCCCTATTTTGCAGATGAGGGAACTGAGGCCCAGAGAAGCTAAATGATTTACCCAGGGTCACACAGCAGACATGTGGTGGAGTTGGGATTAGAACCCACGACCTTCATGAGTCCCAGGCCCATGCTCTATCTGCTACGTCATGCTGCTTTAGGTGATGGTGGCCATCCCCACAGCAACAGCTGGCATCTCCCTCCTGCCCCACTCTCTACAGTGTCTGTTCTCACCCTTGAGGGCAGAGAGATGGAGTTGCAGGTGGAATGGATAGAGTGTGTTGTGCACATTATCTTTGGCAGAGGCCACTGGCATCACTACAGTTAATTTAAAAATGTAGATTAGAGCACAGAGAGGAGACAGAGAAGAAGGTTGGAGTTGGGTTCACAATGTTGGAAAAGTGATAGGAACAGAGGAAGGTGGGAAAGGAGCTTGACAAAGAGAAGGGGAGGTGAGCAAAGAATCAACTTCCCTGCACTGATTGGATGGAATGTCAGGGATGGAGTTTACAGACACTGGGGTAAGTCAGCAAATAGTACAGGATATATCCCAGGGTTCCATAAATTTTCATGCATTTTTCACTTTGGGTCAGTTTCAAATGCCTTCTATAGTCTTTAGTGGGCAGATCTTTCCTTTGCAATAGATTGTAAGTTTCTTGAGGGCAGGAATCATGTCTACCAACTCTATTGTATTGTAGTATAAGCAGCGTGGCTCAGTGTAAAGAGCACTGGCTTGGGAGTCGGAGATCATGGGTTCTAATCCCACCATTTCTCAGCTGTGTGACTTCGGGCAAGTCACTTCACTTCTCTGGGCCTCAGTTACCTCAACTGTAAAATGGAGATTAAGACTGTGAGCCTCACGTGGAACACCCTGATCACCTTGTATCCCCCCACCGCTTAGAACAGTGCTCCACACATAGTAAGCACTTAACAAATACCATCATTATTACTATTAGTAGTAGTAGTAGTATCCCAAACAGTATAGTGCTCTGCATATGGTAAGTGCTCAATAAATACTACTGACTGAGTGACTGATTTGAGCTAAAGTTAAATCTTTCAAGCCTAATCGATGGTACTTGATTTCAAAACTAAGTATTGTAACCTCATGTTTGAATTTCCACTTTATATGGACAATCCTCCTGTATTTTTAAATGACTGTGATATTTCTCTTCATTTCTTACAAAACCAAATATATGCTTCTCCTGTTTGTTGTTGAACAGCTGGCCCATTCCTCTTAGGAAAAGCATTATTTTATTGGTACAGATGAAGCTATTTGTGAATTTTTAGTTTATTCTTTAAAGTACCATTCATTTCCCCAGTTTCACCAAAGTTCCAGAATATTCAAGGGATGCAGCAGTCAAAATGGCCATATCGGTTCTGTCTCCATGGGCCAACATAAACCTTCTGAAGAGGCCAGAAATTTCTTCTGCTCTTCAACCAGCCCCAAACAGCTTGAGAAAAGCTTCTAGAGCTTCACCAATAATCCCCCTCCCAGCCTAGTCAAATCCAATCCCTTTTCTTCAGAGAGCTATGATAAAGTTAGCAGCAAGCTTTAATCTTTGCTTTCCCATCATTCACATTCACAAATCATACAGGGTTATCTTCTTATGTCTTCCAGAAAATTCAACAGTGAAAAGGAATAGGGCAAGAGAAATGGGCATCTGTGAGCATCTCTGCAGGCCTGTGTTTGCATGCATCTGAGTGCATTAGAGAGCTAGTGACAGACAGTCAAAGGATGTAAATGAACTGCCTGAGCAGACTGTTGGGTGAGGCCTATGAGATCAGGGGCCTAAGGAGTCAAACCGCACTTAGGGAGGATGGAGTCAAACAGCACTTAGGGAGGTTGGAGTGCTAAGACACCAATTTAAGTGGTGTAGAAATGAATCCCATTATCCCCAGATTTTGCCCTGATGGAGGTTTTTCATTCAGAAGGTCAATCAGAGTGCTTACATGGAGGACAAATACATCATATGAGTATGTGCATCAATGCATGACTTTTCGCTCACCTTAGGGTTTGGTAAGGAGAAGTAAAGCTGTAGGAAGAGAAAACAATTCCAATTCCAACTAGGTTCCTGTAATTTTTCATGACTTGTGAAGGCATGAACATTGTTCATTGCCTATGCATTTCATTTTTTAATGGACCTCTCATATCTTGCGTCTTCCCCAACTCTCAAGCTTCTTTGGCCTGAGGTTTCTGGGTAATTGACTTGACTTTATAACCCAGTGAGATCTCAGAAGACATTGGAAAGAAAGGCAGTGAGAAAGGCAAGGGAAAGAGGGAGCTAAGAGAACTAAAGGGAGAACCAGCAATTCCATTGTGTGTGTGTGTGTGTGTGTGTGTGTGTGTGTGTGTGTGTGTGTGTGTGTGTGTGTGTGTGTGTGTGTAATGAGATTATAAACCTGGATAATATCCTGACAAAAATAATAATTCTAAGGAAGGATTGGGATATGGACCTTTACATATTTTTTACTCTATTTATTTATTTATTTATTTGTACATCTATTCTATTTATTTTATTTTGTTAGTATGTTTGGTTTTGTTCTCTGTCTCCCCCTTTTAGACTGTGAGCCCACTGTTGGGTAGGGACTGTCTCTATATGTTGCCAATTTGTACTTCCCAAGCGCTTAGTACAGTGCTCTGCACATAGTAAGCGCTCAATGAATACGATTGATGATGATGATGATGAAGATGGAAAGGCCAAAGTAAATGAGGTATCGAACTTAGCAGGGAGAAAATCAGAGACAGTTAACAGATGCTCTGGTGCAGTGGTTCTCCATTTCCATTGAGCTTCAGACAAGTGTGAATCCATTTTAAATTCATCCAGGCATGCAATCAGGAAAGACTTTTCGGCTAAGGGTTGTCAAACATTAAATATTCCGAAAGAAGGGGATGGCATAAGGATAAATAACTGCTGGCACTTGCATTAATGTCATCCCAGATAGCACTTTGTTATTATGTTGCTGATCTACAAGAGAATAGACTGGTGTAAAAGTCACAAAATTTGGTCATCACCTATAACCACTGCAGTAAGAGCAAGAAGAGCAACTGGGAAATCAACTTTTTATCAGTCAATTAATCAATGGTATTTATTGAGCATTTACCATGTGCAGAGCAGTGTAATGGCTAAAGCACCAGCTTGGAAGTCAGAAGGTCATAGTTTCTAATCCCGGGTCCACCCCTTGTCTGCTGTGTGACCTTGGGCATATCACTTCACTTCTCTGGGCCATAGTTACATCATCTGTAAAATAGAGATTAAGACTGTGAGCCCCATGTGGGACAGGGACTGATTTGCTTGTATCCATCGCGGTGCTCAGTAGAGTGCCTGGCACATAGTAAGTGCTTAACACATACCACAATTATTATTATTACTATTACTAAGTGCTTGGCAGAATACAATACAACAGAGCTGTAGAAATGATCCCTGCTCACAAGGACTTAACAATCTAGTGAGGATTTACAATCAGGTGACTCTACTACTTCAACTAAGCTTCACTAGTGTTGGTGTTCAAATTATTTAAAATGTATACTGATGGGCAAATCTTTTTGTCTGGCAAATGAAAGATATGCCAGGAACCTAACTCTACCTTTGTTAAATTAATTTTTATGGTACTTATTGAGCGCTTATCATGCACAGAGCAATGCATTATGTGCTTCGGAGAGTGCCAAACAATGGCATATCATATTGTGTCCTGCCGACAAGGAACCTACGATCAATCTAATGATTTATTGAGCACTTATTGTGTGCAGAATACTGTACTAAGCACTTGGGAGAGTATAATGTAACAATAAATACATAGGGGAATCAATCAATCAATCAATCATTTTTACTGGACACTTACTGTATTCAAATCACTGTACTAAGCACTTGGGAGAGTACCATATAACAATGTAACAAACATATTCCCTGCCCACAGTGAGCTTACAGTCTAGAGGGGAAGACAGACTTTAATATAAATAAATTACAGTAGATGTGCTATGGGTCTTGAGTAGCGGGGGAATAGAGGGAGCAAACCAGGGTGATGCAGAAAGGAGTGGGAGGAAAGGAAATGAGGGCTTAGTCAGGGAAGGCCTCTTGGAGGAGATGTGCCTTCAATAAGGCTTTGAAAGGGGGAAGAGTAATTGTCTGTCAGATAGGAAGTGGGAGGGCATTTCAGGCCAGAGGTAAGATGTGGGCAAGAAGTCAGCAGCAAGATAGATGAGCTTGAGGTGCAGTGAGTAAGTTGGTCTTGGAAGACTGAAGTGTGTGCACTGGGTTGTAGTAGGAGAGCAACGAGGTGAGGTAGGAGGGGGTAAGAGGACTGAGTGCTTCAAAACTGATAAGGAGTTTCTGTTTGATGTGGAGGTGGATGGGCAAAAGTACCAGAGGTTCTTGAGGAGTGGGGAAACATGAACTGAATGTTTTGGTAGGAAAATGATCTGGGCAGCAGAGTAATGTATGGAAGGGATGGAGAAATGTGGGCTTAGTCAGGAAAGGCTAGGTGATGGCAGGACATCAAAATAAAGATGTGCTGAAGGCAGGAGTAAATATGAACCTGCAGAGAAAGGGAGAAGATAGGGCTGGAGAGATAGATTTGTTTAGAGATGGCCGTTGAAGCTGTGGGTTCTGCAAGGGAGTGGGAATAGATAGACAATAGAAGGGGACCTCGAACTGAACCTGGAAACAACTCATAGAGGGTGGGAGGCAGAGGAGGAGTTTGCAAAAAAGACTGAGAAGAAGCAGTTAGAGAGATAGGAAGAGAACTAGGAAAGGATAGTATCAGTGAAGCCAAGGTTGAGTAACGTTTCAAGGAGAATGGGGTTGAAGGCAGCTGAGAGTTTTGAGGAGAATGAGGATGAAGTGCTTAGCACAGTGCTAAGTGCTTAGTATGGTGGTCTGCACACAGTAAGCGCTCAATAAATACGATTGATTGAATGAATGATGTAGAGGCTGTCAGATTTGGCAAAGAGGCTGTCAGATTTGGTAATCAGTTGGTGACCTTAGAGAGGGCAGTTTCTATGGAATGAAATGAGTGAAAGCCAGATTGGAGAAGCCCAAGGAGAGAATTGGAGGAAATGGTGGTCAGAGATGGGAGAAGGGAGGAGCAGGTGTTTTGATAAGGTGGAAGGAATAGGGTCAGAAGCTCAGGTGGAATGAGTAGATTTTAAAAGAGGCTCCTCTTGACATACTACTGGGAAAGATGGGAGACTCTGTAAATTGTAAACTCCTTGTAGGCAGGGATCAGAGTCTAACAACTCTGTTGTATCATACTTTCCCAAGTGCTTAGTACAGTGTTTTGTCCATAACAAGTGCCCAGTAAATACCTTTGCTTGATTGATTGATTGTGAGTAGAAGAGGAGGGAGGAGAAAGGAGTGTTGGGGTAAATACAATATAGTCAGGTTGGACATAGTCCATGTCTCACATGGTTCTCATAGTTTTAATCCCTATTTTACAAATGAGATAACTGAGTGCAGAGAAATGAAGTGACTTGCCCAAGGTCACGCAGCAGACATATAGCAGTGCTGGGATTAGAACCTAGATCCTCTGACTCCCAGGCTTGTGCTTTTTCCACTAGGCCACGTTCCTCCTTGTTGAGCACTTATATGTGTGCAGAGTATTTGGCAGAGTGATATTCAGTACAATGGAGGTGGTACAAACATTACCTGCCCACCAGAAACTCATATCCTTGGACAAGGATTCACCAAACCAAAGCCAGGAATGTCCAGGAAATGATATCACAGTTGATGGTATTCTACTCCAGTGGAAATCTGAATCAATGATTAGTGTGCAGCAAGGGTTATGCTGACTCCATGACTCATTTAAAGAGTCATGAAGATTCAGTTATATTTATTCTTATTCCATTGCCTTTGAATATGTCTATGTACATCTTTGACCTAGAATGTAAGCTCTGCTGGCAGACTCAGAGAAATCAGAGGGGATTATCACTAAAAACAATTGTACTGGACAAAAGCAAGCTGATCTGCTTATCCCCAAGAAGAGGGTCAAAACCAGAGACAAAAGAATAAAAAGTAAATACTCTGGAAAGATAAAGAGCTTCAATCACACAATGAAGAAAAGACCTCATCCCTTCCCAGGGTAGTCAGATAGGGTGAGCTTTACAGGCTCAGAGGTCAGATAGCTGCCCTAGTAGCTAAGGAATGTGAAGACACTTTGCAGACTACAGAAGCAGTGTGGTCTAATGGAAAAGGCACAGGCCTTGGAGTCAGAGGTTCTGGGTTCTAATTCCAGCTCTACCACTTGCCTGCTGGGAGACTTTGAAAAAGTCACAACTTCTCAATGCCTTAGTTTCCTCCACTGTAAAATGGGCATTCAAAACCTGTTTTCCTTCCTACTTAGACTGTGTGTCTCATGTAGGGCAGGGACTGTGTCCATCCTAGCTATCTTATATCTACCCCAGTAACAATAATAATAATTGTGGCATTCGCTTACTATGTTCCAGACACGGTACTAAGTAGTGGGGTGGATACAAGGTAACTGGGTTGGACACAGTCCTTGTCCCACATTCAGTTTACAGTCTTAATTCCCATTCTACAGATGAGCTAATTGAGGTACAGAAAAGTGAAGTGACATTCACAAAGTCACACAGCAGACTAGTGGCAGAGCTAGGATTAGAACCCAGGTCCTCCTTACTCCCAGGACCGTGCTCTTTCCACTAGGCTATGCTGCTTTCCCTAATACCATAATACCAAATAATAACTCCCAAATACCATGATAAATAAATACATAAATACTTAAATAAATGAAAATCCAGACTGCCACCAGGAAATACCCACAGAACATTCAGACACACCTCAGAATGCCCCAAACCACCCAAGAAGTGATACTGGAAATGAAGAGACCTGCCTCCAGAGACAAAGTGGGGTAGGAGCATGGGATATTTGGGGCATAAAAATGAAGGTTTGGAGGACAATGAGCAGCTTCCTATATCACTACACAGTTAAGGGGACTCGGAGTCAGGGGTGGGGTTGCCACTCCTATAGAGCTGTCTCCAGTAAATGGCATCACTTCAGACCCCTTAATATGTCACCTCATTCTTGGGGATAATTTTGCTGGGCTGCTGGGGCAGGGAAGCAACAGCTTCTGCAGGGTTTGCCTTACGTGAACCCTGGTACATTTTCTATGGAGTGCTGTTGTCAAAGGTGTATAAGATCAGATCATGAATCAGCATTACAAGCCGATTATATCGTTTATGTATCCATCCCGTTGCTTGGCATATTGTAAGTACTTAACAAATACCATAATTATCATTATCATTATTATCATCATTATGATGACTGTTACTATTATCATTTCTGAAGCCTCAACCCCAGATTTAATTACATAGATTGGACCATTACTATTTCCTCCCCACATTGTACTGGGTGAGAGAATGACCGAACATGTTTCTTTTCCATGCTATTCAAAGGCCTTTTAGAACAACCATATTTAGGCGTAGATATTATCCCAAGAGTGACAGACTTCTACAAAACTCATTTTCCCATCTTTCACAGAACTCTACTGAATCACCCACATGGAAGCCATTATTTATTTGGTGTCAGGCAAGAAGCTGCAACCATAAAAGAAAATTGGTTATCTAAATATTTTTGTGAGGTAATCCAATACCTCAACTTGTGGAAAAAGTTAAATGAGCCATTTTCTGAAGCAATTGGAAAGGAAAGCCGGGGAAAGGAGAAAGCTTAATAAGGCACAGCCTTCCAGAAGGGATTGCTTTGCCTAGCTTTATCAGGTAGCTTAATAAACCAGGCCGTGTAGAGTGAACTGGAGACTTAGTTCCTCACAACATCACTAGAGATAAAGAGCTCTGCTGAAGCACTTCAATCCTGACCTGCAAGTTAAACATCAGTTATCCCAGGCTGGGACTCTCCTGAGCAGAGCCTGCCAATCACATCAAAGAGGGACTAGACCAGACTACCAAATGGACTTTCCAATTGTGAGACAGATCGGGACTTAAAACTGGATGTATGAATATAAAAGCGGATTTGATTAACCTAGCTCCCTAATGAACTAGAACCCGGAGTTAGTGTTCAGTGTAGTGAATGCTGCAGGTCTGGGAACAGAGTGAGTTCCATCATCCCCTAATCCGTCACTGTCCGCTGTTCAAAACCTCCCCACATTCACTCCAGATTCCAGATTTCTGCATATCCTTTATTGAAAGACTGATGCTATTTTTTGCTTTTAGGAACTTGTGATTCTGCTTTCAGAGCTTGTGGGAAAAGCCTGGTTTCATGATTATCTCAGGTCATTTTTTTTTTCTCTTCTAAGATGTTTGGACCTAAAGAGCTAAGGAATTGCACTGGAACCCTGGAGAGATAAGTCAACCCAAGCTTTATAATAGTGCTGCGGCCTACTGTACACATTTATGAAATTGCCTATCTTAGCACAGTATTAGAAAGGCAAATTACAAGTTTATCCACCTGCTGCTTAACTGTACCTCCAGCCTTACTTGAAATCCAATAAAGCAGGGATGGGTCACTGGAGAGTTTTCTCCTTTTTGATAATGAAACTTGGTTCACCTGAACACTGCTTGTTGAGGTTTGAGAAATCAAAGCAGCAAATCCAAGTTAACGCCTAATTGTGTTTTCCTCCTGGATGGCCCAGGAGTTCACATGATTGACAGCCAATGTTGAGGGAAGCTCTTCCCATCCCTCGTATTGCCACCAACCTGCTAGGATGATGGGGACTGCCTTTAGGAGGGCAGAAAATGCCTAGATCACTGTCTCTCAGTCCAATCACTGTGGAGGTCTCTAGGTAGGTTTTAGAATGCACTGGGGGATCCCCCACAAATTGCCCAACAGTTCATGGCATCTACAACACCTACTTTCTGAAAGTATGGATCAGTCCATGAGTTCTTATGGTTCCCAAAAAATACAATTTTTTTCATTTTCAATAAACACTAAGAAAGCAGATACTTGAAAATGAAAGGCAGCGTGGCTTATCAGAAAGAGCACGTGTTTGGGAGTCAGAGGTCGTGGGTTCTAATCCCAACTCTGCCACTTAACAGCTGTGTGACTTTAGGCAAGTCATTTAACTTCTCTGTACCTCAGTTACTTCATCTGTAAAGTGGAGATTAAGTCTGTGAGCCCCACGTGGGACAACCTGATTACCTTGTACCTACCCCAGCACTTAAAACAGTGCTTGACACATAGTAAACACTTAACAAATACCATCATTATTATATCCCAAATTAGTTCTACCTAGTCCCTAATAAACATCCA
Source organism: Tachyglossus aculeatus (assembly GCF_015852505.1). Lineage (NCBI taxonomy): Eukaryota > Metazoa > Chordata > Mammalia > Monotremata > Tachyglossidae > Tachyglossus > Tachyglossus aculeatus. The sequence continues at coordinate 114,250,417 of NC_052067.1, forward strand.
ACATAAAAGAGGTGCATTTCTTTCTATTTCAAAAGCTGGCAAAGGTTCTATGGAGGCTATTCACTTTCTGAATGTCTGTTACTTTGTAGTGAGCGAACACCAGCATTGATAGCCCAGAAAACAGTGAGCACAGGGTCCTCCTTTCCATGCCTGAACAGTAGCTGCTTGGAGAGGGTGAACAAGGACTGAAGACAAGGCTCCAAACATTCCCACCAGGTTCAGAAATGAGACCCACTCATTCCCTGGGTTCTCTGGGTAATCTGGAGCCTCTGTTTCTCATTCCTGAAAACCAGGTTAGCAAAGGAACCAGGAGTTTCCTTGGATCCCAGTTCTGGCCCTTAAGTGAGGATTTAAGGTGACTCTCTTCCGTTCATCACTCCAACCCCACAGCATTGGCTTCACTGGAGAATTGTGGAGATAGGCTAGTGAGTCTGCATTCTCCATTGCTTCCAGGGCACCCAAGAATGAGGCCAAATATACTGACTTAGAAGATTCTAGAAATCCAGAGGCTCAGACATGGGCTCATGAAAGCATACTGAGATTTGAAGATCAGCCCATACATCATTCATAAGAAATGTTTGTTAAGCACTTACTATATGTCAAACACTATTCTTAGCCCAGGGGTAGGTAAAAGTCAATTAGGTCAGACTATGCTACTTCTCCAGCACCTTCTCTAAATTTGTAAACAGCGATTTGTCTTTCAGTTTTTCAGGATTATGGGTCCAGTCTTTGTATCTTTCTGCTTCACTTTTCATAGGAAGTCCACTTCAGCTCTGACCATGTCCTCCTTGCAGGAGTGGGTTAACAAGGTCTTATTCTTGCTTTAATCATGAACTTTATTTGTAAACCTGTTACAGAAAAAGAAATAGGTAGAATTACCTTTTTTAGATTTACCTGGGAGCTCATGAGTTTGCCAATATTGAGAAAGAGAAAAGCTGATTGGGAAACCATGGAGAAAATGTGTGCATTAAAAAAAATTAAAAATGTATTTCTAGAAGGAGACTGAACATCAGTGGCATTTAATATGGGAAAGGTAATGGCTAAAACTACTGGAAAGGTCACATGGCTAAGAGGATGACGTGTCATAAACAAAAGGTTTGCTTGAAACCCTATTTATAATGCTACACCTAACTCTAGACAGTGCAGCTAATTTCTCACACCAATCAGCACATTGCTGAAAATGCTGAGAGAAAGGAAGAAGTCCCTGCTGCCTACTTTCCTATCTGCCCAGGATTTTAGATGGCTCACCCAGAAACCCATTTGCAGGCTAGAGGCATCACGGAGACTGAATTACCATTCCTACTACTCCCCCACCATTGTTGCCCAAATTCTAGAGGGATTCCTTCCTGACAGGAAATGGGACTCCAAAGTGTGGTGGCAGATTGGCTCCTTGTTGTAGGAAATGAATGATTTTTCAGTCACGGAGAGAGCTCAGATTCTCCTTTGAAGAAGGATATGAACAGTCATGGTTCATTCCAGACATGTGCGCCCTCCGTCGCAGCTGAAGGGATGAGTTATAGGAAGACAAGGAAATGCAAACAGCTTTGGGAATATGCTGGGCACGTAATGGGTATCCTCAGCACAATTCACTGGCAGTTCCTTTACTGTGAGTACTCATATAGGAAGCTCTTCATAGGATGGCATTTTCATCTATTTTAAATACAAGAGAATTAATTTAATCGTGAGTGACAGATCATGCTATAGTACTTTTGGGAGCCATGTCCCAACTGGAGCCATTTTTCCACCCACTTACTGCTTGCTACTCTGCTGCTCCACGACACTGATTCACCCCACTTCAACAGAAAGAAGGGCTTGGGCAATTGCATGGGAACTCTTCCCTCTTCCCAAATAAAATAATTTATACTGACATCTTTGTTGCTTTATACTTAATACACCAAAAACTTTAATTTTTGCACTTTTGTTGCACATTTGTTTGTACTGTAAAATCATATTTTTTCTAAATGATGTTTTTAGTACAGGTTGTTCTTTCAGCCAGTCTCATTTTTTCCTCCATTATCATTATTTATTCCCTCCCAAATCCAACCTACAGCTTGGTATGGTGGTGGAGGAATTAAATAGTCAGAAAGTGAGGAATGCCTGCAGGGATTATGCCACTGGGGTGAGGGATTCTGATGGAAGACCCCCTGAGGCATCTAGTGAGGTGGACAGCTTCAAAATACATGCAAATAACTGCCTAGTATGGGTGGAGAATACCTTATAGTATCTACCAAGGCAACTGCCTCTTGGAATATGGCACTATGACACACCACTGGCTGTGCTATAGTCACATTAGCCGTAAATGTGATTTTTACATAGTTATTGTGTGTATTTTGAAATTTGCTGCATCCTTGTCCACTTATTAGATTGTTGCATTCCAATTTCAGGAATTGGCAAAGACAAGATAATGTGAATTGTGTTACACAAACTGGCTAGCCTAAAAATCAATCCCTGCACATAGATTTTTGGTCCCACAGTCTCAAAGTGCTGCTTTGAGAAGCAGCATGGTGTAGTTGATAGAGCAAGGGCCTGGGAATCAGTTCTAATTCTGGCTCCACCACTTGTCTACTGTGTGACCTTGGACAAGTCACTTCACTTCTCTTTGCCTCGGTTACCTCATCTGTAAAATGGGGATTGAGACGTGGAACAGGGACTGTGTCCAACCCAATTTGCTTGTATCCACCCCTGGCACATAGTAATTGCTTAACAAATGCCTCAATTGTAATTATTATTATTATTATTATTATTGTTATAATTTGTGACTAGATAGAAGCTCACCATCATTTATGTAGGGACTCTCCATCATCATCATCATCATCATGCTGCATCATTATCATCGTCATTAGTATTTCATGCATTTTCGACGGCTTGTTTTTGTTAGGGCATTGCACTGGGTTCTGTACTGAGTTCTATCACCTGTACAATGATCGTATTTCAGACCTCATCTGTGACCCACAGAATGCTCTGAATCTCAAGAGGGAACAGAGACAGAGAGTAATAGACACAGACAGAAAGATTTTCAGAAAGACACCCAGCTCATCAGCCTCAACATTCCCAACATGCTAACAATTGTTCTTATTCTTTGAGTCAGTTGTTATGTGTCTAATGCTATTATTGATTCTTTGATTGATAAATTGATTGATTCATTCAATATTTATTGAGCACTTACTGTGTGTAGAGCACTGTACTAAGTGCTCAATAAATACATCTATTGTGATGCTCTGATAGGGTGGTGAAGTAGGGTATAAGGAATGGATCGGTTAATTTTCCTGTCTATGGGTGACTCATGCCTTTACTGGTGCCCTGCTTTAATTTCTCTTCAAATCTGAGTGAGAAGCTGGAAAGTTCCCTGCTTCAACTCCCTTCCCTTCTGCACAGCAGGAACAATTCGCAATTCACTGAGTCCTTGCTATCCCCATTGTAGACTAGAACGGAAACTTCCTACTTGAGATCAAAGCCAATCTTCCTTGGCAGGGTTGTGGATAAATAGAAACCACCTTTGTTAAGAGAGTCCCTACATTCCCCCAAAGGAGGCAAGCAAACATATTTACTTGAAATTGGCTGTGTAAATTTGTTTTATACAAGGTTCTACTGTTCATTACTTGAAAATGGTACCCAAGTCTTTAGAGACTTACTTTCAAGTATTGCCTAAAATAGAGGTAAACATTTTATTTTATGAAGTGCCATATCTGTAAATAAGAGCGAAGTTAGCCCTCTCAAGGCATTTAGAGTAGGATTGCTGCTATTCAGCCACACTTTCACACAGTCCTTATTCTCTTATGTGCTGGTCATCTTTTATGATTCCTCTCTCTTCCTGAAATGTTAAAGGTTCTTCAATCTGTTCATGAGAGCAATAAAAACAGGAGAAGTATTTCCAAAGCAGCATTTTCTTAGTGTCCTAAAACAGATCACCCAATTGATTCATCTTATTAATAATAATAACAATAACAATTTTGGCTTTTGTTAAGCACTTACTATGTGCCAAGCACTGTACGAAGTGCTGGACTAGATAGAACATAATCAGGTCCCACAAGGGGCTCAGTCCAAGTAGGAGGGAGCACAGGGATTTGTTCTCCAACTTGCAGATGAGGAAACTGAGGCACAGAGCAGTGAAGTGACTTGCCCAAGTGCCAAGTGGCAGAGCTGGGATTAGAACCCAGGTCCTCTGACTCCAAGGCCTGGGCCCTATCCACTAGACCACATTACTTCTTATTATTCATCAAGGTGATAGACCAGGTGGTCAAAAATGGTGAATTGAGGAGTCACTTACCAAAATCATAGTACTCAGAAGAGTTGTAGAGCAAAAATACTAAAAATTATTTAGCCACAATCGTGAACAAGCATGGCAGTGGCAAGCATAGAGAAAAACAGGGCAGGGTTTAGAAGTGGGGCAGGGTGCCATGCCCACCCAGGCCTGGGCTCCCATGGGCAGGGCAGCAGTCATTAACACAGAGGCTGGAGCAATGAAATAAAAAATAATCAAACATAGGTACATGTGAAACAGTCATTTAAGAAGAGCTACAAGTAGGGAAGCAGAATGGCTTAGTGGAAAGAGCATGGGCTGGGAGTCAGAGGTAGTCTGTTCTAATCCCGGCTCTGTCACTTATCAGCTGCGTGACTTTGAGCAAGTCATTTAACTTCCCTGTGCCTCAATGATCTCATCTGTAAAATGGGGATTAAGACTGGGAACCCCACGTGGAACAACCTGATGACCGTCTATCTACCCCAGAGTTTAGGACGGTACTTGGCACGTAGTAAGCGCTTAACACATACCATCATTATTTTTATTATTAGCTGGAGAACTGCATTTTTGCCACCCCTGCTCTAGAACACTGACCTTAAAGAAAAAAATATGTTCTGATCAGAGAAATGTCGGCAGTGGCAATGGCAACAATGGTGGCAGGAGAGGAGGCTGTCAAGGTTTGACCTACTTCCCACCCCCCCAGAGTTCGCAGACCCTCGGGTTCCTAGGCTGGGCTGGGGACCCTGTCCTGCCAAGAGAGGGTAAGGAGGGGAACGGACACCTGGGCTGCACCTCCAACCCCAGCCTCTCCTGGCTCCTGATGCCCAAGAGACAGCAGGAACATGGAGTGGGGCTAGGTACCACAGTCTCTGCAGCTTCGGCCCAAAGGGGCAGAGTTGATGTTCATGCCTGTCTATAGGGCCACTGCCACAGAAAACAATTATATCATACCAGAATGGCCATTCTGACACTTTTTCTTTTACCAGAACTGAGTTCCAGTCTATCTCAGATTACTTCCAGTAATGTCTAACCCTCAATGATAGATTTATTATTGCTTATAAAGCAATTGTATAAACATTATATCACAAAATAATCATATGTTTCAATTATTCAGAAAATAAGTTTTCAATTGGTCAATTAATGGCATTTATTGACTGTTTACTGTGTGCTGAGAACTGTACTAGGCAGTTAGGAGAGAAATACAGTAGAGTTGTTAGACTCTTTTCCTGTCCATCAGGAGCTCATGATTCATCATAAGCGCTTAGTACAGTGCTCTGCACACAGTAAGCGCTCAATAAATACGATTGATGATGATCATATGGGTATACAGTGATTCCGACATCAGGTCCCGGATTTGGTATGAAGAAGGGAATTTCTAGCTAAATAACTAAATAATAATGATAGTAATGATTATGGTCTTTGTTAAGTGTTTACTATGTGCCAGGCACTGTACTAAGCACTGGGGTTGAGACAAGCAATTTGGATTGGACAGTTCCTGTCCCTCATGAGGCTCACAGTCTCAATCCCCAATTTACAGATGAGGGAACTGAGGCCCAGAGAAGTGAAGTGACTTGCCCAAGGTCATACAGCAAACAAGTGGCAGAGCTTGGATTAGAACCCTTGACTTTTTTACTCCCAGGCCCATGCTGTATCCACTACTCCAAGCTGCTTCTCTAAAGAGTCTAGCATGCAAATGTAATATTTTAGACAAAAGTTGTCATTGCCTAGATCTCATAGCTAACCAGGGTGTGGCCGATGACTGTAAAATAATCCTTTGGCCTTTGGCAGCATCTTTTCCTGCTCTGTGAAGGTGTTGCTGATGAGTCTATAATAGCTGCATCTCCTTCAGCTTTTCTACATAGGGAATGTGTTTACCAACTCTATTATATTGTTGTATTGTACTCCCCCATGTCCTTAGTATAGTGCTCAGCACACAGCATGGGCTCAATAAATGCCATTGCCTGATTGATTAACTCATTTAACCCACATATTCAATCTGTCATCAAATCTAGTCAGTACTTCCTTCACAGCATCACTAAAATCCCCCTTTCCTCTCCATCCAAATTGCTTTTATGCTGATCCAATCAACCCTATCTTGCCTTGAGCATCAGCCTGCTCACTGGCTTCCCTGTCTACCCACTCCTCTCCCCTCTCCAGTCCATACTCCACTCTGCTGCTCTGGTCACTTTTCTAAAAAACCCTTCAGTATACATCTCCCGACTCCTCAAAAACCTCCAGTGGATGTCCATCCACCTCCTTATAAAACAGTAACTCTTTACCATCAATTTTAATGCATTCAATTGGCGCTCTCCTTCCCATCTTACCTCTCTAAATTCCTACTACAACAGCCCACACACTTGCTCCTCCAGCATTAACCTATTCAATATACCTCAGTCTCATCTATCTAGCTGCCAATGCTTTGCCCATGTCCTCCTTCTGGCATGGAACTCTGTCCCCCTTCATATCCAAGAGTCCACTACTCTCCCCACCTTCAAAGCCTTATTAAAATCACATCTCCTTCAAAAGGCCTTCCCCAACTAAACCCTCTTTTCCCCTACTCTCTTTCCCTTATTTGCTACCTATGCACTTGGATCTATACCCTATAAGCACTTGATACTCAACCCACCCTCAGACAGGCAGAACTTATGTATATATTCATAACTCAATGTAAGATCTGCTTCTTCTCTAGACTGTAAGCTCCTTGAGGTCAGAGAATTTGTATACCAACTCTACCATATTGTACTCTTCCAAGTGCTTAGTACAGTGCTGTGCACACAGTAGGTGCTCAATAAGTACTGATCGATTGGTTCTATCCAGTTTAAAATAAAGCACTCCAGACAACCATATGTTCTTCTCATCCTCATTACACCTGCTCAGCCCTGTCTGCTTTAAGGTCAATGTGATCTTAGAATGCAAAAAAAGTAGAGTAGATCTTCTGGCACAAGTGAAAATTCCAAATTATTAAACTTCAGACATAAACAATTAAAAGCTAACCTGCCCCCTAAATAATCTGAATCTGAATCATATGTCATTTTTAATATTTTTTTAACCTGCCCTCCCACACTTTATTGTTATTGTCAGCAAGTAGACATAAATGCTGTTCCAGGAATAAAAGAAAAACAGAAACATATATTTATGTAAACTTGTATTGATTCAACGATGGAGAAACCCCACAGCTTTCAAGGTCTGAGTCACAAATCATTATGACCAGGATTGCTGATGTGCAAAGAATGCTTGAGTACATTTCCCGTTTCCACAGCTTAGTCCTATCATGGAATTAGAATTCAACCAATATCAGCTAAACATAGTTTCATACCTCCATTTATCAGGGGAGGGAGAGGCCCGATGGAAATGTCTCTGCCATTTGTTCATTCAGCTCCACTCTCGGTAGTTGACATATCTGCATTTGGGAAAATCAGAGGGGGCCCTCTGACCTTTCCAAACATGAGAAAACTCTGTTTATCTCAAGATGACCTGAATTGTTCTAATTATTGGTTATTCCCTCTAGTGGATGATGCAGCCAATAAGCACGTAAAGTTCAGTGAACCCGCAAGTGTACAGCTGTTATCTTTGACTTGTGGCCAAAATAAAATTTGGAACAGAATTCTCCTAGACGAGTGAAAATGCTTCTGTTTAAAGTGGTTATTTTCCAAGCCAGATAAACAGCTCTGAAACCGTGAAGAAATGAATCCCTTTCTAGAAGGTTTGAATCAAATTGAGGTCAACATTTCCAAAACGTGATGTTAGCAAAGATTACCCAGTCAACTGCAAAAGGCTCTCGAATAACTTGGCAGTCTTGAAATGCCACTAGGACTGCCGTAGTACCTGTTATAATAATAATAATAATAATGATGCTGTTATTCCCCTTGTCTTTCTGAGTCTCCTAGGGTCATTACTTTCCCCAATCAGGAAAGCCTAATGGTTTCCTTTTGAAAATGAAAGCACCAAATATGGAGAGAACTGGCCATAGCAATACAGACAAACTGGTCTTGTTTTGGTTTCAGTCAGTGGTCCTGCACTTTATTGTTAACAAAATACCTGATTCTTCAGGAAGGAAACAGAACTGGTAAGCTAGCAGACAAAATGTGGAAAATTATCTCTCCTGCATCTTTTACAAACACTGGGTGTCTGGGCTAATCTGTAGATCAATTTCATATCATCAAACAGGACAGAGCAAGGAAGCAATTCACACTAGAATAGTGCTCCATTGAGCCTTTCATAACTTGATGACTCTGGCTGCTGCTTATATTGTATCAGCAGGCGGGTATAAAAAGCAGATTCCGAAGCCTTCATAAGCAGGATCCCATGGTAGAAGAGGGAAAGGATTTTTCCCAGTAGATTGCATGTGTATATCAATGGACCAGATTGGTTATCTGGTTCCTGTTGAGCCATATCATCAGCTGCAAATCAGGCTGTTCTTCCAACTCAAGTAGTCTATTCAACAGATACCGCTGCCTATAGATTGTAGGGTTGAAAAACCTGCTTCTTCTGACTTTTTGTGTGTTAGTTAGCCCAGTGGTGTTAAGAGCATCACCAGTCTGATTATCAGCTTTATCCTTTCCTGAGTCCTTTTTGCATTCTTCATTTGCACAAATAATCAGAACCCTGTGGTTTACCAAAGTCAGAGTTTCAGGACTGGCAAATTCCAGGCTTCACTAGATGGCAAAGAACAAGAGTAATTTTAACTACAAATCACTCTAGCCTGTCTTAAGATAGCCTGTCATTTAGGTACTCAGCTGAATGATCTGGGCTAGTTTCACACTAAATGGACAGAGAACATTTTAGGAGCTGATTGAACTAATGGAAGGGATGTTTCAAGCCTACTAGTATCAGATTTCTCCCCAAATAATAACTGCCAGTTCTTGTCATGCTTAGCAAGATTGTCTTAAAATTTGCGATATGACTTTAAAGTGGTCCTGCTACCTTTGTATTGGTATAAATGAGACTAAAAATGAAATTTCCTAGGAATGGAAATCCCCTTCAGAGCTAAGACTTTTCCTTTGTTCTTTCTGTATGGCATTAGGGGATCTCTTGATAATATTTGAAAGGACTAAGGAATAAGCAGGAACAGATGGGTGGGTGGCCATTACTGTAGAAAAGCAATGTTCCAATCAAAGGTTTCTGCTCTCATCACACAGTGCAACATTAGAACAATTCTTTGTAATAATCAAAAAACTGTTGCTCGTCTAGCAGTTTGTTTATATAAAGTTAGCCAAGGAATTCTACTCAACACCTCCCCTCTCCTATACCATATGCTCCCTTGTTCCAAGTTTGGCAAAATACCACAAACATTCCTGCCTCAGTTGTTTTCTGTAGCTTCTACTGAAGACTGGGTGCAGCAGCTGATGCAGCACCTGAGTTTCTGAACTGCTGTATAATAAAATTCCCATTTGATTTATCTAAAGAGCAAAGGTCTTTCTTGTAAATTCCCTTTATACTTACTTCTGCCAAATTCCCTTTATACTTACTGCTGCCAGATATCAAATAGGAACCTCACCTCTGTTAGCTCCTACTTAATCCAATTAACCTCTATATTAATCTAGGGGTTAACTTCTGTGCTGTTGAAGACTGAGGGTCTAGCATAGGAAGACCAGTCTACTTAGCCATGCTGGGCCTCTGTCCTCTTGCCCACATCTGCCCATCAAAGGTCAGAAGAGCCTGGGAATCAGAGGACTTGGGATCTAATTTTTTTCTAATTCTGGCTCTCGCACTTTTTTAATGGTACTTATTAAGCACTTACTATGTGCCAACCACTGTACTAAATTGTGGGGTTGATGCAAAATAATCAGGTTGGACACAGTCCCTGTAGATACGGGGATTACAGTCCTTTGGGCAAATGCCTCAATTTCCCTTTCATAAAATAGGGAGTAAATACCTGTTATCCCATCCACTTCAACTGTGGGCATTCTGTGGGATAGGGACTGGGTATGACCTGATTATCTTGCATCTATCCTATGCTTAGTACAGTGCTTGGGGTGTGGTAAACACTTAACAAATACCACAATAATAATAGCTACAGTGTTATGATTATTTTGTTATTATTTGTATAGTCACTACCATTATTATTATCACTCCAATCACTGGGATTTGCCAGGACTTTGCTGCTGAAGCCAACACTATCTATCACATATCCTCATATACCTCGTGGCTACTCTACGTTTGACTACTCCAATCACTCAACCCTGCATCCCTCTCCATTTCCATGAGGCCAATTGCCTTAGTGGATAGAAGATGGCATATTATTATTATTATTATTATATGGACTGAGGAGACCCATGTTCTAAACCAAAATCAGCCTCTGGCATTTGGTGTGACCTTGGGAAGGAACAAACTCTTATCTGTCAAATGGAGATAAGGTACCTGCTCCTTTACCTCTTGGGCTGTGAGTCCATGGAGGACAGGAATTGTATTACTTCTGATTATCTCATATCTACCCTAGTGCTTAGCACATAGTAAATTGTTAATCATCCATCAAGCAATGTATTTTTTTTGAGTGCTTGCTGTTTGCAGAGCACTCTACTAAGCACTTGAGAGAGCTCAATATTAAAGAGTTGGCAGACACATTCCCTACCCGCAATGATCTAAGAGTCTAAAGGGAGAAACAGATAAAATAAATAAATAAATTACAACCATGTACGTAAATGCTATGGGGTTGAGGGTCAGGGGCAAATCCAAGTACAAGGGTGATGCCAAAGGGATTGGGAGAAGAGAAAATCAGGGCTTAGTCAGGGAAGGCCTCTTGGAGGAGATGTGTTTTTAATAAGGTTTGGAAGGTGGGGAGAGTGGTTATCTGTTGGTTATTGGAGAGGAAGTTCCTGGCAAGAAGCAGGATGTGGGAGAGCAGTTGGCAGTGAAATAAGTGAGATCTAGGTACAGTGACTCGGTTGGCATTTCAGTGTGGGCTGGGTTATAGTAGGAAATCAGAGAGGTAAGGTAGGAGGGCCAAGGTGATTGAGTGTTTTAAAGTCACTGATAAGGAATTCCAACTTGATGCAGAGGTGGCTGGGCAGTCACTGGAGGTTCTTGAGGAGTGGGGAAACATGGACTGAATGGTCTCGTAGTAAAATGGTCCTGGCGACAGAGTGAAGTATGGAATGAAGAGGGGAGAGACAGGAATTGGGGAGCTCAACAAGGAGGCTGATGCAGTAATAAAGGTGGGACAAGATAAGGGCTTGAATTAATGTGGTGGCAGTTTGGATGGGAAGGAAAGGCCAGATTTTAGATCTGTTACGAAGGTAGAACCAACAGAATTTGGTAACAGTTCAAATATGCAATTTGGTAGCAGACTGAATATGTGTATTGAATGAGAGATATGCTAAGGATAATTCCAAGGTTATGGGCTTGTGAGACAAAGACATTGGTGGTGCTGTCTACAGTGGTGATGAAATCATGGAGAGGAAACAGTTTGGATGGGAAAATGAAGTATTCTGTTTTGAACATGTTTAGACTGAGGTTTTGGCAGGACAGCAAAGTTGAGATATCCTGAAGGTAGGAGGAGATATGAGACTGCGGAGAACTAGAAAGATCTGGGCTGGAGATGCAGATTTGGAAATCACCTGCATAGACATGGTGGTTGAAGCCATGAAAGTGAGAGAGTTCTCCAAGGGAGTGGGTATAGATAGAGAATAGAAGGAGACCCAGAACAGAGCACTGAGGGACACCCAAGTTAGGAGGTGGGAGACAAGGGAGGAGTACAATAAGCCTCAGTAAGTATGATTGAATGAATGAATGAGCCTGTGAAACCAACTAAGAAAATGATTGACCAGAAAGATAGGAGGAGGAACAGGAGAGGACAGTGTCAGTGAAGCCAAGGTTAGATAATGTTTCCAGGAGAAGGGGGTGGTTGACCGTGTCAAAGGCAGCTGAGATGTAGACAAGGATTAGGATGGAATAATATAATAATTATCATTATTGTTAGCTATTCTCTATCCCAGCTTTGGGCATTCAAGGTTGGCCCCAGTCCCTCTCGGACAAACTCTTTCAGGTTAATTGATTGATAAGAAATACACTGTGCTGTTGTACTAAGAAAATACCCTCCATGGCTCTCCCAGCCACTATTGATGCAAGGTGTGAGATTCTGTGTATGTTTATGAGAAATGTTACGAGTTTATTGGCCCAACATTCACTGAGCTCTCAGAAGCTGCTAAATTCACATTTGAGTTTTGGGAGAATATGTACATAGAGCATACATGTTTTCTAGCATACCTTATCTCTACAATAGCACCTTAAATAGAAGTACTCTAGAAGGAGAAATACGCAGTAAGAGAATCTAGGCTATTGTCTTTGTTATATTTATGTCATTATTTTTGTATACAGCATCCTGAGGGCCAGTGAAGTAATTTATACATTTCATTTTATTATGCTAAATTTGGTATTATCCCCTTTAGCGATATATTGTATTATAGTTCACAACCTCCAGTTATGAAATGTTAGGCAGTAAAATTCTCTAATTAATGCCTGCATATGCTAAATTTTTTATTAAAGATAAAGCCATAATTGGATCAAGGGCCCATCTAGCATAAACAGTGATGACAATGAATCAGTGAAACTGAAGAATAGCTGCAGGGAATAGCCGACAAAATTGTATTGTTATTTACAACAGCTTAAAGAAAAAACATTATTTGAGATTTTTTAAGGGGAGGAAATATCCATAAAGCCATGAGGAGCAATTCTATCACAGTTTATCAGGAGGACAAGGCCTACTGTACTACTGACAAAAGAAGAGACAGACACACTAGATTTATGAAAACATTGCCTAAAATGTCAAGCTCTTTTATCCATGTTACTACAGAGCCCCCTGCCTATAGACTCATTCTCAAGAGCTCTGAGCTCTAGAATCAGAATTAAGAAGAGGTAGGAGGTTTGGAAGCAGGAGACTGTACAAGAAATTAAATTAAAGTCCAAATTGCAGGATCATATTCTGCAAGGAATATTTCCTTGATTTAATGCTTTTGTTTTATAAAATATTGGCAAATCAAAGATTCTTTTTTTCCTAAAATATCCCCACTAAGGTAAGGAAGCACCAGCATTATCCTCATTTCATTTATGAATAAAGCAAAGTTCAGAGAGGTTTTAATAATGTGTGGTATTCATCAAGTGGTTACCTTATGCAAAACATTTTACTTGGAGCTAGGATAGATACAAGATAATGAGTATGGACACAGTCCCTTTTCCACATGGGGCTCACAGTTTAAGTAGGAAGAAGAGCAGGTAATGAATCCCTATTTTACAAATGAGTAAACTGAGGCACAAAGAAGGGTCACACAGCAGGTAAATAGCAGAGCCTAGGTAAAAAACCAGGACTTCTCACTCCCAGCACTAGGACCTTTCCACTAGGCTAAGTTGCTGAAGATGCAACTAGGGAGAGCCAGAGTTGGGGAAAACCTTTAGGAGGGAAGAAAGGAAAAATATATTATCTTGAGAGGTAGCTAGGAAAGATAAGAACATGGCAGGATGTGGTCATATTCATCAGGCAAAAACTCCTCACTCTCGACTTCAAGGCTCTCCATCACCTCGTCCCCTCCTACCTCACCTCCCTTCTTTCCTTCTACAGCCCAGCCTGCACCCTCCGCTCCTCTGCCACTAACCTCCTCACTGTGCCTCGTTCTCACCTGTCCCGCCATCAACCCCCGGCCCACGTCATCCCCCTGGCCTGGAATGCCCTCCCTCCGCATATCCGCCAAGCTATCTCTCTTCCTCCCTTCAAAGCCCTAATGAGAGCTCACCTTCTCCAGGAGGCCTTCCCAGACTGAGCCCCCTCCTTCCTCTCCCCCTCCCCATCCCCCCCCCGCCCTACCTCCTTCCCCTCCCCACAGCACCTGTGTATATCTTTGTACAGATTTATTACTCTGTTTATTTTACTTGTACATATTTACTATTCTATTCATTTTATTTTGTTAATATATTTTGTTTTGTTGTCTGTTTCCCCCTTCTAGACGGTGAGCCCGTTGTTGGGTAGGGACTGTCTCTATATGTTGCCAACTTGTACTTCCCAAGCGTTTAGTACAGTGCTGTGCACATAGTAAGCGTTCAATAAATACTATTGAATTAATGAATGAATGGTTGTGAAGGTAAGAGAGTATTGGAAGGTGAGACAGGATTAGGGAAAGTCCATTTGAGATGTGTCCTGCCTGATTATCTTGTATCCACCCCAGTGCTTAGTACATTTATGGGTACAATACTAAGTGCTTACTAATTACCATTTTTTTTTTCCATCAAAGTCGTTGATAAGATCATCAGGGCTAAAGGAAGAAGGGGGAAGGGATGCATGATATGGGTGTGGAGAAGGAGCATAGCATAGTGGATAGAGCACAGGACTGGGAGTCAGGAGGTCATGGGTTCTAAACACGGCTCTCCCACTTGTATGACCTTGGGCAAGTCACTTCACTACTCTAGGCCTCTGTTGTCTCATCTGTAAAATAGGGATTGAGACTGTGAGCTCCACATGGGACTGGGACTGTGTCCCAAACTGATTTACTTGTATTGACCCCAGTACTTAGAACAGTACCTGGTACATAGTAAGTGCTTAACACATATCATCAAAAAGGCCTGCCTGGCAGTCAACAATTAGAATGTGAGCCCGCTGTGGGCAGGGGTTGTCTCTATTTTTTGCAGTTTCCAAACGCTTAGTACAGTGCTCTGCACACAGTAAGTGCTCAATAAATATGATTGAATGAATTAATGAATTAATGAAATTAGGGGAATAGAAGCTCCAGGAAACAGTGTGGCATAGTAGATAGAGCACAGGCCCCTCCACTCCACTGAAACCACCCTCTCAAAGGTCACAAATGACCTCCTTCTTGCCAATCCAAAGCTCCTACTCCATCTTAATCCTCCTTGACCTTTCAGATGCCATTAACACTGTGGACCTCCCCCTCTCCTCAACACATTATCCAACTTTGGCTTCACTGACTTCGTCCTCTCCTGGTTCTCCTCTCTGGCCATTCATTCTCAGTCTCCTTCGTGTTCTCCTCCTCCCCCTCCTATCCCCTAACTGTAGGGTTTCCTCAAGGGTCAGTTCTTGGCTGCCTTCTATTCTCCACCTACACTCACTCCCTTGGAGAACTCATTCATTTCCATGGCTTCTACTATCATCTCTATGTGGATAACACCCAAATCCATATCTCCTCTCCTGTTCGCTCTCCCTTCCTCCGGGCTCAAATCTTCTCCAGCCTTCAGAACATTTCCACCTAAATGTCCTCCTGTCATCTAAAACTCAGTATGTCCAAGACAGAGCTCCTCATCTTCCCCCCAAAACCCTGTCCTCTCCCTGTCTTTCCCGTCACTATCCTTCCCATTTCACAAACCCATAACTTTGGTGTCATCCTTGACTCTACGCTCTCATTCACCTAACCAAATGTCACCAAAGTCTGCAAGTGTCACCTTCACAACATCGCCAAGATCTGTCCTTTCCTCTCCATCCAAACCACTACCATGTTAGTACAATCACTCATCCTATCTCGACTTGATTACTTTTCTGACCTCCCAACCTCCTGTCTCTCCGCACTTCAGTCCATACTTTACTCTGTTGCCCGGATTATTTTTCTACAGAAATGTTCTGGGCATGTCACCCCCCTCCTCAAAAATCTCTAGTGATTGCCCATTAATGTCCATATCAAATAAAAACTCTTCACTATTGGCTTCAAAGTACTCCATCACCTTGCCCCTTCTTACCTCACCTCCCTTCTTTCCTTCTACATCCCAGCCCATACACTCCGCTCCTCTGGTGCTAACTTTCTCATTGTGCCTCATTCTTACCTGTCCCACCATCGACAGGCATCGTTGCCTGTTCCTACCTCTGGGCTGGAATTCACTCCGTCCTCAAATCTGCCAAGCAATCAGTCTTTCCCCCTTCAAAGCCCTATTGAGAGCTCACCACCCAGAGGCCTTCCCAGACTAAGCCCCCCTTTCCTCAGCTCTCCCTCACCTCCACATCACCCTGACTTGCTCCCTTTGCTCTACCCCCTCTCCCTCTTCACAGAACTTGTGTATATATGTACATATCTAGAATTCTATTTATTTATATTGATGTTTGTTTACTTGTTTTGATATCTGTCTAAACCTTTCTAGACTGTACGCCCTGCATGGACAAAGATTGTCTCTATTGCTGAATTATCCAAGCACTTAGTAGAGTTCTCGGCACACAGTAAGTACTCAATAAATATGATTGAATGAATGAAGGAATGAGTCAGAAGGAACTGAGTTCGAATCCTTGTTCCACCACTTGTCTACTCTATTACCTTAGGCAAATCACTTCATAATAATAATAATAATGATGGCATTTATTAAGTGCTTACTATGTGCACAGCACTGTTCTAAGCGCTGGGGAGGTTACAAGGTGATCAGGTTGTCCCATGTGGGGCTCACAGTCTTCATCCCCATTTTACAGACGAGGTAACTGAGGCACAGAGAAGTTAAGTGACTTTCCCAAAGTCACACAGCTGACAATTGGCAGAGCCAGAATTTGAACCCATGACCTCTGACTCCAAAGCCCGCACTCTTTTCCACTGAGCCACGCTGCTTCACTTCATTTCTCTGTGTTTCTGCTACCTCATCTGTAAAATGGAAATTAAGCAGCTTGGCTTAGTGGAAAGAGCATGGGCTTGAGAGTCAGAGGCCATGGGTTTTAATCCCAGCTCTGCCACTTATCAGCTGTGTGATTTGGGGCAAGTCACTTAACTTCTCTATGCCTCAGTTACCTCATCTGTAAAACAGGGATTAAGACTGTGAGTCCCACATGGGACAACCTGATTACCTTGTAGCTACCCCAGTGCTTAGAACAATGCTTGGCACATAGTAAGTGCTTAACAAATACTATCATTATTAATACCATGAACACCCTGGGAGACATAGACTGTGCCCAACTTGATTAGCTTGTATCTTACCCAGCACTTAACATATGTGCCAGGCACTTAACAAATGTCATTAAAAAAAAAGATTGTGACACCAGTAGGAAGAAATACAAAATGCACCAGGCAAAATGCACAGTGGAATTAGGGCAATTTTACATGCACACGACATGAAAGGGATGAATTGTGTAATTGTTGGTTATACACTAGCCTCCTCAGACATGCTCACATAAACTTATTAAAAAAAATTCACCATCAGGAGCATCATCACTGAACCTAGAAGGCAATCAAACTTTTGCATAGAGCTGTTAGATAAAAGACAATGTAGATAAAACATAAATATTAAATGTTAGAAAATAAATACTAGCTCACAAACCCAAAATAAATTAAGCAGAACCTAATGAGAACTTGAACTAGGTCTAAAAGGAATTTAATATACTCTCCTCATTTCTAGACCATTTGTTTTGGGTTTTCATGGAAATCTGTGTTTGTGTGGCACCCTGAAGATATATACTGGAGGCAGATGCATGTATATAGTTGCCTGATATGGGGACACCTTGAAGTGAGGATGGCTAAGAAAGAAGCATTGTGGCTCAGCAGAAAGAGCGTGGGCTTGGGAGTCAGAGGTCATGGGTTTTAATCCTGGCCTCGCCACTTAGTTGCGTAACTTTGGGCAAGTCACTTAATTTCTCTGTGCCTCAGTTATCTCATCTGTAAAATGGGGATTAAGACTGTGAGCCCCACGTGGGACAACCTGATCACCTTGTATCCCCCCAGTGCTTAGAACAGTGCTTGGTACATAGTAAGCACTTAACAAATGCCATTATTATTATTATTATCGTGGAGTTATGGAATTAGTGAATATACAAAAAGAGAAAGCAGTAAGGTCTATTGGAAAGAACACACGACAGGGAGTCAGGGAACACTGGATCCAATCCCAGAGTCACCACTAGACTGCCATTTAACTATGGGAAAGCCACTTAACTAATAATAATAATAATAATAATAACTGTGGCATTTTAAGTGCTTTCTATGTGCCCAGCACTGTAGATGTAAGATAATCAGATCCCACATGGGCCTCACAGTCTATGTAGGAGGGAGAAATAGGTATTGAATTCTTATTTTACAGATAAGGGAACTGAGATACCGAGAAGTTAAGTGGCTTATGCAAGGTAAACCTAGATTACTGCATCAGCCTCCTTTCTGACCTCCCAACCTCCTGCCTCTCCCCACTCCAGTCCATACTTCACTCCACTGCCCGAGTCATCTTTCTACATGAGTGTTGAGGAAATGTCACCCATCTCCTCAAAAATCTCCAGTGGTTGCCTATCCACCTCTGTGTCAAACAAAAACTCCTCACTTTAAAGCACTCCATCACCCCGACTGCTCATACCTCACCTCGCTTCTCTCCTTCTTTATTGAGCCTGCATACTTTGCTCCCCTGGTGCTAACCTTTTCACTGTGCCTCAGTCTCACCTATCTTGCAGTCTACCCCTTGCCCACATCCTTTCCCTGGCCTGGAATGCCCTCCCTCATCAAATCTGCCCCACACAGTTACTTTCACATCCTTTAAAGCCTCTCTTCCAAGAGGCCTTCCCAGACTAAGCCCCACTTTTCCTCATTTTCCATTCCCTTTTGCATTGCCTTGACTTGCTCCCTTTGCTCTCCCCACCATCCTCACAGCACTTATATATGTATACATATGTAATTTTATTTATTTGTACTGCTGTCTATTTGTATTGATATCTATCTCCCCCCATCTAGACTGTGAGCTCATTGTGGGAAGAGATTGTCACTGTTTACTGTTGTACTGTACTTTCCCAAGACCTTAATACATTGTTCTGCCCACAGTAAGCACTTAATAAATATGACTGAATGAATGAAAGAAAAGGCCACCCAGCAGATATGTTGCAGAACAGGGATTATAGAACCCAGGTCCTCTGACTCTCAGGCCTGTGTTCATTCCATTAGGCCATGGTGCTTCTCTGTGCCTCAGGTTCTTCATCTTTAAAATGGGTATTAAATACTTAGTCTCCTCAGACTGTGAGCTCTCTGAGAGATTGGGAACTGGGCCTGATCTTACCTAGTGTTAAGCAAAGAGTAGGCATTAAATAAAAACCATTATTAGGAGGAATCAGTGCAAATATTGTTAGTCAAATAGAATGTTTTTGACCCTAATGAATCTTGAAAACTATTCACTAGGCTGAAAAATGGGGCTATTACTAATAGATGAAATAACATATTTAATTTTAGCTCCTTTCAGTGCTTATATAGCAGGTACTATATTTAAGTTGTAAAAGCCTCTATTGCTATTCAGAAGAACTTGGCATATTTTATTTCCTTTGGTGGTACCAAGAGCCATCCCACTATATCATTTCCTCCATTTAAATCTAACATGACTTTTAAGGTACTAGTGGAGTCGTTCATCTTTGGTTTCAAGGAGAATGAAAGATTCTGACATGGAAATTCTGTTTTACTTTTTTTTTTCCTCTTTTTCTCTTTTTTTTTTTCTCTTGCTGCATGGCTGAATAAACCAGACCTTCCATAGTGCCAAGCATACATTGGCTGCCCTGGGTCATCCACAAAATGCTTGACGTCTTGGGGATCGTTGGTTCAGCATTTGACATATGTTAAAAGGGACTTGTTCCCGTTTTGGAAATGGATTTCCATAACGCAACTTCAGTGATGTTAGAATTAGCTCAGTCACTCAACATGTTTAATTCCTGCTTAATTGCATTTGAGTCTGCCTGGCCGTCCTTTAGAGTCCTCACAGTTTTACATGCACTTGAGTGGCCAATACTTGCTGAAATTGGTGGTGAACTAAAAGAGATGTCCATGCTCTGTAAAAACCCACAATTACTCCATTTATTGTCCCTTCATATCCAATTGTGAATCAATATAATTTGACGATAGTTAAACAATAATGAAAACACAATCCTGCAGACAACCATGCATGGGAACTCAGAGCTAAGCATTATTATAATGAAGTCTCTGTGAAAAGTCATGAAATACCTAGCCAGCATGAACTTAGCAGAACAAGAAGTCATTTAACTTAATTTAAACTGTTAGCAATTTCCTGCTTTGACTTTTCTACTTCAGCAAATAAAAGTTCGATATAAATTAGAGCTGCCTGGAGAAAGACAATATAGATAGCTGCTCTCTGTTGTTTACCCAGCGTTCACAAAAAACTGAAGTTCTAATACATACTTCGTGTTCATCCCACTAGTTTGAGTGCCTTCAGTATTGCATTCCTGTCTGGATCCGTGTAAAGCACCAAGATCATGGGTACTCCCTGATGCAACCATTACGCAGAGCAGAAGGGTCTCAGAAGTTTCTGAGGACTCCAGGTCTCTGGTTACACCCACAGTTCTCTTCAAATTTTCCTTCCAACAGCCAAACCCACTGTGAGTGGCCAAGAGCCCCACCTGTCTTCTTTGGTATTACCCTTATTGCACTCTCTTAAATGCTTAGCACAGTTCTCTGCACTGAAAAGGCACTCGGTAAATACTACTGATTGACTGATGGATTGCCTGCCTTCCTCTGGCTTCATCCCCAGTGCTTAGAAAAATGCTTGGCACATGGTAAGCACTTAACAAATACTATCATTATTATTATTCTCTACCCTTCCCATCTCCATTTCCTGCTCCATTCCCTTCAGAAGTGGCAAGGAACAATCGATTGGCAGTTAGACAGGTGATTGAAGGTAGTGGTAACCCCAGCACCTAACAAAGCATTTAGCTCAAGTTGGATGAAAGCTATACAGAGAGGGGAGGGAAAAAAAGACACTTTAAGGAAGAGAAAGCAATGAGTGGTCTCAAGGTAAGAGTGACTTTGGAAATATTTATTTGTGTGTGTGTGTTTTACTATTCTTCATAGCGCTTAGAACAGTGCTTCAGCTCTTAGAACAGTGCTTTAGCACTTAGAACAGTGTTTTGCACATAGTAAGCACTTAATAAATGCCATTAAAAAAAAGAAAACTAAAGAGGATTATTCACATACTTGGATAGTTCCTACTGTGCTGCTGCATTTAATATTAATGGTAATGTTAAGCGCTTACTATATGCCAAGCCCTGTTCTAAGCGCTGTGGGGGACATAAGGTGATCAGGTTGTCCCATGGGGGGGCTTACAGCCTTAATCCCCATTTTAAAGAGGAGGTAACTGAGGCCCAGAGAAGCTAAGTGACTTACCCAAAGTCACCGAGCAGACAAGTGGCAGAGCTGGGATTAGAACCTACAACCTCTGACTCCCAAGCCTGGGCTCTTTCCACTGAGCCACGCTGCTTCTTTTTGCTTTTTCAGCACCTACCACTAATTTTGACATTGTCTCGTGGTAGCCCAATATGTTTTTTGAAGTCTCTGCTCAAAAATACCAACCCTTCCTCTGATTTCCCATACTAGACTGTATGAATATTACTATTTTCTATTACTATTATTTTCTATTACTATTTTCTCCTGATAATCTATTAGACCCACATTATTTAAAGATCGGCTTCAAAGCTTCTTTAAAGTACTTTTTCTACATAATCCCCATTTCAGTTCAACATTTAGTAGCTACAGAGGTGCTCTTCTAACACCCATTCTTATGTATCCTGCCCAGTAGAACTGCTTGCTTCTGTGGAAGAAAAACTTCACACACTCTGTGCTGTGTTTTAGCATATATGTTAGAGATGAGACTATTTACTACTAGAGCTTCTTCTAGCACTAGTTGGGAGAGACAGTTGAGCATAAGAGATTCCCTTGATGGTCATTCATTCATTCATTCAATCGTATTTATTGAGCACTTACTGTGTGCAGAGCACTGCACTAAGAGCTTGGAAGTACAATTCAGCAAAAAATAGAGATTATCCCTGCCTACAATGGGGTCACAGTCTACAAGGAGGGAGACATCCATCAAAACAAGTAAGCAGGCATCAGAAGCATTATTGTAAATAAAAAGAATTATAGATATAAACACATCATTATTAAAAAATAAATAGAAATATAATTGTAAATATGTACATATACACACAAGTGCTGTGGGACACGGAGAAGGGTAGACCAAAGGGAGCAAATTGGGGCAATAGGGAGGGGAAGGGGCTTATTCTGGGAAGGCCTCCTGGACGAGGTGAGATTTTAGTAGGGCTTTGAAGTGGGGAAGTGTGCCAGTTTGGAAGATTTGAGGAGGGAGGGCATTCCAGGCCAGGGGTCGAGGGCAGGACAGGAGAGAACAAGGCACAGTGAGAAGGTTAGTGCCAGAGGAGCGGAGTGTGAGGGCTGGGATGTAGAAGGAGAAAAGGGAGGTGAGGTAAGAAGGGGCAAGGTAATGGAGAACTTTGAAGCCAATAGTGAGGAGCTTTTGCTTGCTACGAAGGTTGATAGGCAACCACTGGAGATTTTTAAGGAGGTAGCTAACATGCACAGAACCTTTCTGTAGAAAGATAATCTGGGTGGCAGAGTGAAGTATAGACTGAAGCGGGGAGCGATCAGGAGGTTGGGAGATCAGAAAGGATGCTGATGCAGTAATCCTATCAGGATTTGATGAGTGATTGTACTAACAATGACGGTATTAGTTAAGTACTTACTATATGCCAAGCACTGTTCTAAGTACTGGGGGAGATACCAGGCAATTTAGTTGTCCCAGAAGGGGCTCACAGTCTTTGTCCCACATGTGGCTCAGTCTTAATCCCCATTTTACAGATGAGGGTAACTGAGGCACAGAGAAGCTAAGTGACTGGCCCAAAGTCAAACAGTTGAAAAGTGGCGGAGCCAAAATTAGAACCCATGACCTCTGACTCCCAAGCCCATTTTCTTGCCACTAAGCCACACTGCTAATCAAGGCCAGCTTGGTCCTAAGTAAATCAGAATATTTTCTATACAGTTCAGCATCTAATTTAATCAAAGTACAGTACAGGATAAATACACAGGATGGACAGTGACACCCCTTGGGGTTGGGTTTTCTACTTTGTTCTCAAGATGATTACACCCCACCCAACCCCCGTAAAGGAATAGCTTCATCTTATTTTCAGCTACTCCTTTCAGAAGATCTAGAGGACAAAGTGTAGATGTGTTGTGAACTTGATTGCCTTGGTAACCAGGGGCAATCAAGCTAGCCTATAACTGAAATGGTTAGGAGAGAAGGGAGCAAACGCAGGACCTTGACCATTATGCTTCCACACTTCCAACACACTGTTTAGCACTTCTTTCCAAGGTCCTGAGGAAAATACTAACTCATTCAGTCAATGAATTAATCAACAGTATTTTTCAGGCACCCACTAAATATAGAGCACTATACAAAGCACATTTGTTCCTGCCCTCAAGGCGTTTGCAATATAATGATGAAGACAGGCAAACAAATGCATTTATCAATAATAATAATAATGGTATTTCTTAAGTGCTTACTATGTGCCTAGCACTGTTCTAAATGCTAAGATTGATACAAGGTTATCAGGTTGTCCCTCATGGGGCTCACAGTCTTAATTGCCATTTTACAGATGAGGTAACTGGGGCACAGAGAAGTGAAGTGACTTGCCCACAGTCACACAGCAGACAAGTGACAGAGCCAGGATTAGAACCCATGACCTCTGACTCCCAAGCCCATGCTCTTTCCACTAAGCCACGCTGCTTCTCTAGTGGCAGGAACAGGAAAAGCAAAGTTATAACAGATAGTACTACAAATATGTCTGGATGAAATAGTTGAAAAAATTGAATATGCAGATAAAAATATAATCTACATATATTGTATATAAATCTGTAAGAGATAAAGGTGATTGTTGGGTTTGTTAATTAATCAGGGAAGGCCTCCTGAAGGAGGTGGGATTTGGAGGGCTTTGAAAATGGAGAGAGCTGCCGCTAGGATGACTTTTAATGAGAACTTGAACAACTTCACCTAAATTCTCAGAATGTCCTTGGCTATGAGACAGACTTCCAGGGAGCACTTCTGAAGTAGGTATATAATCAGCAGAACCTAAATTAAATCCCCAAGCCAATAAATGCCCTGAAACTCCTCCAAAAGCACTCAACATAGCATCTGTCAACCTTACAATTAACTTCCAAGTTCAGGGGACAGCTAGTTTAGATCAAGGAGGAAATGGGGCAACTGCAAAAAGCTTTTGACCCAACCATTTCACTGCATAACCTCAGAAGAAATGCCAGAATCACAAGCACCAAATCTACGGATGCCAAGACTTTGGGAATGAAGCTAACAGCTTTACCATCTTTGTGAATGCTTTGATCTCTCTTTTGCCTTATGTTGTTTCTGTTGGCTCAGGGTGTTCTAGACTGTCTCTGCCCTTGATGCTCCACCCTGTAAAATCTACTGCCCTGGAAACCACCTCTATTTCACCCTAGGAAAATCCTCAAATGGTGGAGACCAAAACTGAGGTTAAAAGATGAGTGGTTTAAATATACAACACCTTTACCA
Organism: Tachyglossus aculeatus; assembly: GCF_015852505.1. Classification (NCBI taxonomy): domain Eukaryota; kingdom Metazoa; phylum Chordata; class Mammalia; order Monotremata; family Tachyglossidae; genus Tachyglossus; species Tachyglossus aculeatus. Next base: position 114,274,904 of record NC_052067.1, read on the forward strand.
AGTGGCTGGCCAAATCACTTAACATATCTGTGCCTCATTTACCTCATCTGAAAAGTGGGGATTCAAACTGTGAGCTTTATATGTGACAGGGACTGTGTTCAAATTAATTAGCTTGTATCTGCCCCAGCATTTAGTACAGTGCCCGACACATAGAAAAGCACTTAACAGATACCAATGTAAAACAAAGCAAAACAAAAAAACGTGAAATCTATTCCCACTATAAATTGTGAAGGTTGAAAATAGCAGGAAGCTCTGTTTGCGTTTGGACAAATACACGGCTAAGCAATCCATACTGGATATCTAGAGGAAGGTCAAGAGTGATAGATGGTCCATCCCTAAGTATTAATATGGGTGTCATTGAAAGTAACCTTTGTCTGTTCCTGCAAGGGTCTTTTTGCCTTTATATGAGGCTAGAAGGATGGTTAGTCCAACCCAATAACATCATTGCTCAAGTTGTCAGGTATGATTGAAGTTTTCTATGTCCATGTCCTTCCCAGGTAATCTGCCCTTTAATTTTATGAGAGTTGTTCTCTTTTTACCTCACTTCTAGCTGTACAACCAATAAAATGTCTCTTCCTGGTATTATGCGATGAGACAGTCACAGAGTTTTACTCTTCCAACCTCAGTCATAACTTAGACTCCAAAGTGTCTCTCAAGAATAGACAGACAGGTGGACTACTATTGGTCAGCCTAAGATTTGCAGCTATAATCATAACCTGCCCAATTTTCCCTCCCCTCCATTTCCCTATGGACTCTTTGCAAGCCAAAGAAGCTATTGAATACAAAGGAAAATCTGTGCTTGGGATTAGGGAATTGCTGGCAGCAAGCAGACTAAGGATGGTGTGGCAGGAGTAGGGGGCAAAGGAATAATGAGATTTGTAATGCTGAAGGCATTTTCAGTTAGTATTGTAATTGGGAGCCAGATATTTCCCTGCCAGCTTTGTAAGTGCTGGCCACAACATGCATTCAGTTTGCCAGGATAAAAGAGAATCGTTCGTAGGGTTCCCACTAGGATCAGTGAAATAATTATTAACTGGGGTCTCCGCAGGCATGGGATTTTGGCAGGTAAAAAAAAAAAGACTGCTTGCTGTAAAATGGCAAATGGTGCTCGACCCTTTCCCACTGCTCAAACTGCTTCATCCTCATAGTAGAATACAGCTGGTGTTGTGCCAGCCCTTCTGGCACTTTAACCCTTCCTGCATCTTATTTACTATTTACATTTCAGAGTTTACACAATGTTTCATACAATCAGGAGCAACCACTTTATCATATACTTCCAGGCCTATTGTATACTACTGTATCCCATTGGGCTCACATTGTCAGAACATTCCACAGATCCCTAATGGCGTCCTAGAGAAGCAGCGTGGCTCAGTGGGAAAGAGCCCGGGCTTTGGAGTCAGAGGCCATGGGTTCAAATCCCGGCTCCCCCACTTGTCAGCTGTGTGACTTTGGGTAAGTCACTTAACTTCTCTGGGCCTCAGTTCCCTCTTCTGTAAAATGGGGATGAAGACTGTGAGCCCCACGTGGGACAACCTCATCACCTTGTATCCCCCCAGCGCTTAGAACAGTGCTTTGCACATAGTAAGTGCTTAATAAATGCCATCATTATTATTATTATATTATTATTAGCCAAAACAAGTAGAGAAACTTGGAGAGTTAAGAAGTAGAGAAGTAGAGTTGAGAAGCAGAATTGGCCTAGCAGAAAGAGCATGGGAATAGGAGTCAGAGAACCTGGGTTCTAATTCTGGCTCCACCACTTGTCTGCTGTGTGACCTTAGGCAAGTCACTTAACCTTCTCTGTGCCTCAGTTCTCTCATCTGCAAAATGGGGTTACAATACCTGTTTTCCCTCCTACTTAGACTGTGAGCCCATACGGATCCTGATAATAATAGTAATAATAATTATGGTATTTGTTAAGCAATTACTATGTGCCAAGCATATTTCTAAGCACTGGGGTAGATTCAAGGTAATCAGGTTGGACACAGTACCTGTCCCACATGGGGCTCACAGTCTTAATCTCCATTTTACAGATGAGCTAACTGAGGCACAGAAAAGTAGAGTGACTTGTCCAAGATCACGCAGCAGACATATGACAGAAGTGGGATTAGAACCTGTTTCTCTGACTACCACGACCATGCTCTTTCCATTAGGTGACACTGCTTCTCGACTCTAGTTCTCAACTCAACAAATTTTCTCTGCTCATTTTGGCTAGAACACCATTAGGGAATTGGGGAATGTTCTTCTGACAAGGTGAGCCTGTTGTGATACAGTGCACCACGGTTTCAGAAGGAACAGTTTGTGCACAAGTGTGCTATGCCCGACACAATGGACTCTTCCCCCACCCACCTCCATAGCTGTGACAGACCATAGCTCTCCTCACATTCAATATTCCCATCAAATCCCAGCTGTTCCAACAAGGCTTCCCTTATTAGATGCCAACACTACAACTTTTGAGCCCAGTGTGGGACAGAGACTATGTTCAACCTGAAAATCTCTTATCTGCCTGGGAGCTTGTTGTGGGCAAGGTATATGTCTATCAACTCTATTGTAGTGTTCTCTCCCAAGTGCTTAATATAGTGCTCTGCACATAGTAAGTGCTCAAAAAATGCCATTGATATAACTCAGCACTTAGTACATTGCTTAGCACACATAGTAGGTGCTTACATCACAATTATTAGTAGTAGTAATAGAAACCCCCCAATAATCTCCACTATTTGTCCATGCAGTTATACCTATCCTGAGTATTTTAAATAAATAATAATAATAATGTTGTATTTGTTAAGCACTATGTGCAAAGCACTGTTCTAAGCACTGGGGGGGATACAAGGTGATCAGGTTGTCCCACATGGGGCTCACAGTCTTAATCCCCATTTTACAGATGAGGCAACTGAGGCCCAGGGAAGTTAAGTGGCTTGCCCAAGGTCACACAGCTGACAAGTGGCAGAGTTGGGATTCAAACCCATGACCTCTGACTCCCAGCCCGTGCTCTTTCCACTGAGCCACGCTGCCTCTCTTGATTGTACATTCCATTATTTACTTTGTCTTTCAATATGTTTGTGTCTGTCTCCCCTTTAATACTGTTTCAACCAGCGTTACTACTACAGAGTCCTACAGTGCAAGTTTTCTTTAACATCGACTTTTGAGAGAAGCCCAATCCCTGCATTATAGGGAACTGGATGTGTATTCATCTCTGCAATTATATCTTGTGCCTCCACTTCATTATTGATAGGGAGAAATTGGTTCTCGTGCTTCTGTTAAATCAGGATTAATTGGGCCATATTCTTCTACCTGGTAAAAATGTTAAGCAGAGATGCTGAGGGCAAAACAAATCCCCTAGGACTAAAGCAGGATTGTCCCCCTGGAGTTTAAGAGCATCTACATTCACTGTTGTGGGGGAGGGCAGAAGAAATTTTTCACTACACATGGAAAACAGGGACGAAGCACATAAAATCACTCTACTCTCTTAGGTTGTTGATTCAGACTGTGGCAGGAGGGCTTATTAGGAATTAAAGTAAATCCAAATGCCCTAAATGAGGAAAGAGCAAAAGTACATACATAATAATAGTTATAATTGTATTTATTAAGCAGCCACTGGGTGAAAGTCATTGTTCCAATCACTTGAAAAGTACCAACCAAGGAAGTGACATTTTCCCAACAAACACAGTTACACTCTAACATGAGATTCAGATCTAGAAACAATGAGCCCGGGTCTGGGAATCAGAGGAGCTGTTTTCTAAGCAGCTGGTCCTAGTGGATAGAGCATAGGCCCAGGAATCAGAAGGATTTCACTTGTCTGTGGTGTGATCTTGGGCAAATACCTTCACTTCTCTGTGCCTCAATTACATCATCTGTAAAATGGGGGTTGACACTATAAACCACACATCCGACAGACTGTGTCCAACCCAATTTTTTTGTATCTACCCCAGCACTTAGTACAGTGCCTGGCACATAGTAAGCACTTACCAAATACCACTATTTTCATTATTATTAGCTCCTCTATTTGCCTGCTGTGTAAACTTGGGCACTGAACTCTGTGCCTCTGTTTCCCCAGCTATAAAAATGGGGATTCAGTACCTGTTATCCCTCCCACTTAGACTGTGAGCATCATATGGGTTAGGGATTTTGTGCAACCTGATTATCTTGTATGTACTCCAGTGTTTAGTCTGTCATACAGTAAGTGCTAAACAAATACCATCATCATTATTATTACCATTATTATTATTATAGAGTGAACAAAATAAATAACTGAATAAACAAGTACCTATTCTCGGTATTTTAAAGAAAATATTAGTGCTAGAGATGGCTGAGGGTTTATGCATGATTGGAATATTGGGAGAGGATTGGGTAAGGCTTATTGGAGGGGGTGGTGTTTTAGAAGCCTCCAGGAGGAAGGCTGGGCTAGGTACACCCTATCTGTAGGAAACTGTGCTAGTCAGGCCAGTGCTAGTGCTTTTGAGGCTTTGAATCAATTTGCATTTTTTATGATATCTATTTAAACACTTATTAAGTGCAAAACACTGTGCTAAGTACTGGGGTAGATACAAGATAATCAGATTGGACACAATACCTGTTCCACGTGGGACTAACAGTTTAAATAGGAGCGAGAATAGGTATTTAATCCACATTAACAGAGAAGGAAATGGATGCACAGAGTAGTAAAGAGACAGTTCAAGCAGCAGGCCAGTGGCAGAGCCAGGATTAAAAGCCAGGAGTGTCAGAAAAGAGCGGTAAAAAGATTTCCCTAGCCCTTAGGAGGATATACCCATAGGAGTGGCCTTAACAGTGATGTCAGAGGTGAGGAACACACCTCCGGAATTGAATTGGGTAGTGGAAAGAGAGGGACATAGAGGAATTGTGGTCATCTCCAGAGCTTAGTCTCTGTGGCTCTGTGTGGGCTTCTTAGGTTTGGTCTCTCCCTCAAGCCCTTGGGAGAGAGTGCCTTTCTGGGTTGAGGAGAAACATTGCCCGGGGGTGTCAGTGAGGGACGGTGATGCTCCCATACTTTTGTGTCCAGTAAACAACATTGTTTTGGACCCTTGACCTGTGGGCTTAATCTTTTGGATAACTATGTGGGGCTGCTGAATCACAGGGTGGGGTAAGTGGGCATGAGTTTTGGAGGGTTCCCTTACAGGTACCCCGGTACACTGTCTACATTGGGCAGATGACAGAAGTGCACGGTAAGCACTTCATAAATAGCAAAATTAGGAAAATCAGAATAGTGTTGCTGAGGAAACTGTATCCCCTTAGCCCATCACTTCAAAACTTGAGTTCAGTGGGGAGGGCCACTTGGGGAGCATTTACTTTAAGTAGGCATTTAAGGGGGTGGGTAAAGGATAGAAGAAAGGAACTGGAGATGCAAGACTGAAACCTTGTATAGGAAGAAGGACAATTTATGGGAAAAGGCATAATTTAGGAGGTGGTAGATTTGGGGGCTCTAGGATCTGCCGGAGCTGTGGCAGTATGAGACCACACCTCTAGAACACCAAATAGCAGGATTCCATCTTGTTTACATTCACCTGTCTGTATTCACCAGCAGAAGCACCCTGGTCTTGGGCCCAAGGTTGTCCTCCAGGAGATCTGGGAACACTGGGTCTTGGCAAATGTCTATACTAGTTCATGACAAAAATATTTTACCATTTAACATACAATTTAAAGATATTGTTTGTTAAGCTCTTAATAAGTGACAAGCTCTGCTCCAAGAGCAAGGATAGATACAATTAAGCATGTTGACACCGTCCCTTTCCCACATGGGGATCACAGTATAAAGTAGGAAAGAGGACAGGTATTGAATCCCATTTTACAGATGAGGGAACTGAGTCTTAGAGAAGTTAAGTAACTTACCCAGGTCACCCAGAAGTCAATTGGCAGATCTGGGATTTGAACCCAGACCCTCTGACTCCTAAGCTTGTTCCCTTACCATTATGCTACACTATCTCCCTAATCAATCATCCAACTGAGATGGATGTCTTGAGTACACCAACTTGACAAAGGTGCATTTGATACTAATTACTCTCCTCATCTATTCTTCCCCAAAATTCTGACCCCTATCTCAAAATAAAAGGAGCACTATTATGAATTTTATCTTCAAGGGTTTGGGCTGGGGTAGGCCATACCACAGTAAGACCACAAGGGATGAGTGTCCTCTCTGGCTTAGAGCTGCCTACAAGTGGTTCTTTACTTTCTCTGCACTTGGAACAAAGCAAGAAGCTTCTCAGAGCCAGGCAGGAGAGGTCATGGGTTCAAATCCCGGCTCCACCAATTGTCAGCTGTGTGACTTTGGGCAAGTCACTCAACTTCTCTGTGCCTCCCTTCCTTCCATTCTCTTTCCTCTCCATCCATACCGCTACCCTGCTCATTCAAGCTCTCATCCTATCCCGTCTGGACTACTGCATCAGCCTTCTCTCTGATCTCCCATCCTCATGTCTCTCTCCACTTCAATCCATACTTCATGCTGCTGCCCGGATTATCTTTGTCCAGAAACGCTCTGGGCATATCACTCCCCTCCTCAGAAATCTCCAGTGGCTACCAATCAATCTGCACATCAGGCAGAAACTCCTCACCCTGGGCTTCAAGGCTGTCCATCACCTCGCCCCCTCCTACCTCACCTCCCTTCTCTCCTTCTACAGCCCAGCCCGCACCCTCTGCTCCTCCACCGCTAATCTCCTCACCGTACCTCATTCTCGCCTGTCCCGCCATCGACCCCCGGCCCACGTCATCCCTCGGGCCTGGAATGCCCTCCCTCTGCCCATCCACCAGGCTAGCTCTCTTCCTCCCTTCAGTGCCCTATTGAGAGCTCACCTCCTCCAGGAGGCCTTCCCAGACTGAGCCCCTTCCTTCCTCTCCCCCTCGTCTTCCTCTCCATCCCCCCCTTCTTACCTCCTTCCCTTCCCCACAGCACCTGTATATATGTATATATGTTTGTACATATTTATTACTCTATTTATTTATTTATTTTACTTGTACATATCTATTCTATTTATTTTATTTTGTTAGTATGTTTGGTTTTGTTCTCTGTCTCCCCCTTTTAGACTGTGAGCCCACTGTTGGGTAGGGACTGTCTCTATATGTTGCCAATTTGTACTTCCCAAGCGCTTAGTACAGTGCTCTGCACATAGTAAGCGCTCAATAAATACGATTGATGATGATGCCTCAGTTACCTCATCTGTAAAATGGGGATTAAGACTGTGAGCCCCCGTGGGACAACCTGATCACCTTGTAATCTCCCCAGTGCTTAGAACAGTGCTTTGCACATAGTAAGCACTTAATAAATGCTATTATTATTATTAAGACCTCTCTTGAAACCCCTTCACCACCATCTTTAAATTTACAGGTTATTGTTTTGGAGCCAGTCCTCCTTTTAACTTAGATGTTTGTTTGCAAGCACTGTAACCAAGAAGTCATGGGTAAAGCCTCACCCTAAGACATTCACATTTCCTCTGGATCATCCTTTGATATATTGTGGTGTTTCAGTCATTAGGAGATGTTAAGATATATGACAGGTCTTCACGTACACAGCCGAAGGCAGAATTGTCTTCAGCTGAAGGCCTCACAGTCTTGGATAGCACTACGAAGGTTTCTTCTACTGAAGCCTCAGTATAGTCAGGATGTCAGGAGGGTGTAATAGGCAACATCACAGTTTGAAGTAGAAAAATGTGTTCTTTTGTTAGCACTTCAAAGATCCTTTGAGAAAGCCACATCTGGGGTTCTGTTTTTAGAGTTTTCTTTAGAAACCCCAATAGGTCCTTGCTGTATGATGCTTTATTTGAAACATTCAGGAACAGACTGTTTATTTGGCTTCCTTTTTATCCAGTTTTGTCATTCAGATGCTTGTGGAATGGGGAGGGAATTGGGATTTATTAATAGGAAATTCTGTGTGCAGATTAGGTATTTACCTCATTTGACTGATTCTCAGGCTCTAGATCACTTTAAACAAAATGCCATGAATTATTAAACAGACCAAAACAATTTAAATAAAATTAACCAAATCCCATAGATGAATCTGTTACAAGTTTGCTCCTTTCTAAACTCAATTTCCTTAGGGGAAACCACCAAACAGAATAAGATACTGCCAACTGGAGCAAGAAATACACGAGCAATCTATGGAGAGAGAGTATCCTTTCTTCTTTTAAATAGCTCTCTTCCCTTTTCAGAAGATTTAGATTCCCCTTACATTTTTAATCAAGCATCCATGAAACCTGGACTTCCCGTAGAAGTGTACTTTCAATTATTTATTTTGATTAATCTGTTTTTAAATACTTTTATGTCAGTTTCCCTGGTTAAAGTGTGAGTTTCTTGTGGGTGGGGTGGGGAGGGGTGTTCCTTCTTTGTTTTATACTTCTCAAGCATTTAGATGCTATTACCACTAACACTTCTAAAACAGCCAAACACAGAAATGTGTTATAAATGAAATATTCCACCACATTCAAAAACTGGGAATTGCAATGCACCCAATGCAAGTTGCTACAATGGCTTTGGACAAAATCTTGGAAGAGTTGACAGGCTCTCGTTTCACAATCCTATTTAAAGAGCAATCAAAATTTATAACAGGAAGAAGTTCATCCGTAATACCCAATACAAGAGTTGTTTAAACATGATTTTGTTTTCCAATTAATCAATCAATCAGAGGTATTTATTGAGCACTTACAGTGTGCAAAGCACTTAATAATCATGTGCTGTTCCTTACTTGCTCAAACTTTTTCAAAACAAAACTTTTCAGCCTCAAATCTAAAACAAACTCTCAATTTCCAGTTTTCTTCATTGATCTAGGAGTTTACCACAGCAGGCAGAATACTCTTAGCAGGCAACTAAGCCTTTTACATTTTAGAAGATGAACCAGATACTGTCTCTGTGGTGGCCATTTTGGAAGCAATCAGTGGACTGAGGGGAGAGTGGTTCTAACAATCAAAATCAGAAAAGTTGAGGAGGATAAGGATTGAGGATGATCCATTAGGCCTAGCACTGGAGGAGACAATTGGTAGCTTTGGTCCAAATGGAATGAAGTGGGTAAAAGCCATACTGCAGAAAGTCAAAGAGAGAATTGAAGTAAGAACTGAAAGACCTAGGTGTGGCCGGCAGATGCCAACGGAGGCATTTAGGAAGAAAAAGCAAGCCTAAGGAAGTTATTAATCTGAAGTAGAAACAGTCAAAATAAACTCTCTAGATTTGAGATGGAGTAAGAGTAATGCAGTTAGGGCAAGTCCAAAATGAGTAGGTTTGTGATTGTCATTTATAAGGGGAAAAGGGAAATTTTAGATTTGGGGGACTCAGTGTTTGGAGGAAAGGCTTGAATTTTTATTCCAGATTGGTGGGCAAATGAATTAGAATCTAGGAAAAGTTGTAAGTGGGACAATTGCAAAAACACAAATGAGGAAGAAATAACAACAACAACAATACTACTACTAATAATAATAATAATAATATGATCAGTACTTACTACCAACAGAGAACTATGCTGAGCACCAGAGTAGTTACATTAACAGTCGGGTTAGAAACACTCCCTGTCCCACATGGGACTTGCCAGTCTGAGATGGAAGAACAGTTATTCAATCCTCATTTTACGTAGAGGGAAACCGAGGCACAGAGAAGTTAAATGCCTTGCCCAAGGTCACACACAGAGCTAGGATAAGAACCAAAGTCTTTTTACTCCCTCACCCACTTCCTCTCCACTGGACCAAGCTAAAGAAAAATTATCAGCAAGGAGCTTTAGGCTGCAGGAAAACCAAATGCAGTAAGAGACCAGGAATGGATTCAAGGAAGTGCCCAGGACTGTAGAAGAGGAATTCAGTTTATTGACCATTACAGGCACTGTGACAATCCTGGGTTGTTCTGGACCTTAAATCCTGGTCAAAAGAGGCACTGGTGAACAAAGTCAGCTGCTTCTGGGTTTCTAAAGCACTCCAGTTCTTTTTTTTTTAATGCAGGTTTGGAGAACCTCTCTGCTCAGTGCCCCCTAACAACCTTCACTCTATCATTTCCATCACCCATTTATTGAAACACAGGGATCTTCCCAAAGATGAAGGTATTCCAGGGCTACAGTTCCTCTGGTTCTTTTTTCTTCCTCTCTTGGGGTATCTCAGGTTTAATTCTTACCCTCTTCAAGCCATTTGGAAGCAGGGTCTATTATTCATTCATTCATTCAATTGCATTTATTGAGCACTTACTGTGTGCAGAGCACTGTACTAAGCACTTGTGAAGTACAAGTTGGCAACATATAGAGACGATCCCTACCCAACAGTGGGCTCACAGTCTAGAAGGGGGAGACAGACAACAAAACAAAACATATTAACAAAATAAAATAAATACAATAAATATGTACAAGTAAAATAAATAAATAAGTAGAGTAAGAAATATGTACAAATATATATACATATATACAGGTGCTGTGGGGAGGGGAAGGAGGTAAGGTGGAGGGGATGGGGAGGGGGAGTGGGGAGAGGAAGCCTGGGAAGGCCTCCTGGAGGAGGTGAGCTCTCAGTAGGGCTTTGAAGGGAGGAAGAGAGCTAGCTTGGCGGATGTGCGGAGGGAGGGTATTCCAGGCCAGGGGGATGACGTGGGCTGGGGGTTGATAGTGGGACAGGAGAGAACAAGGCACAGTGTGGAGATTAGCAGCAGAGGAGCAGAGGGTGCGGGCTGGGCTGTAGAAGGAGCATCCTATTAGCATCCTGTCCTCCTTTCAGGGGCAGTAATCTGGCTCCTCTGGAGACCTACCTCCGGACCCCAAACCTCCAGTACATCCTAAACACAAACTGGGATCCTCTCCAATCCTACCCTGGGCCCTGTGTCCTTTTAAGGTCCACAGCATGACCTCTCCCTATGTCTTGCTCCCCCATGCACATGGCTCACTACCCCCTACCTTCTAAGTGGTCCAGAATCTTCTTCTCCAACCAACTGGCCCCTCTTCACCCTCCCCAAGCCTTCTCTCTGATTAGCTCAGCTATACATTTACACTTCTCCCAGGAAGAAGCACCACTGAATGACTCTCCTGGTTTCCACTTCCCCTTCCCAAGTGCAGGGTCCAGCTGGACTGGCCCTCTCAGTCACTAAATCAAATCAGGATATTGTTCCAGTAGTATGTTTGGCAGCAAAAGGTTGAGATTCTCTAACACTTTGCTCTGCTCACTATCCTTCCACCAGAATATTCAGGACCCTAGACATCCCATGACTGAGGAAACAGTAGAGATTTGAATAATATAAATCATATCAGTCCAATTCCTCAAATGGATCATAGATTTCATTATGGTTAGTAAAGAGCTAAGAAGTTCTCTGATCTAGATAATTTGTAGAGGTAATGTTCTGGACGGGATGAACACCAATCAGGGGTTTTTAAGTGCAGGGCAGCCATGTACTTTAAATTTTTACAAAACGTTGACCAAAAAATAAAAAATCTTTCTACGATTTCTGCTGCTAGTGATGGACATTTAACTTCCAGTAGTTGGTATTTACTGGCTTTCCCCTTTACTTCTTTGTTGCTGGTTATGAGCAGATTTCAGGGGAAATAGGAACATTTTATGCATAATTCATTTTCTGTGGCTACAGCTTATAATCAGGTCTTTGCCCTCTGTAATAAGTGTTTTTACAGGAATATATGGCCATAAAAAATAGCTTAAATCCAATACTTGAAAACAATGATTTTGGAACTATTTTCCAGGAAGAATTATTTTAATAATAGAACGTATCCTTTTCATGCAGCCTTGAAATGTTTCACCCCTTCACCCTGTCCTGAATTCATGTGTGAGAAGGATTCATTTCTAAGAATCCTATACCAGTAAGCTCCTCAGGTCTATCAACAGAGTCCAGGAATGCAGTCAAGATATCATGTGCCCTGAGGTGAGAGTTTTTAGGGTTATCCCCTTCCCCAACCCCAACATTTTGCGGAACGTAATATTCCAAAGTAACAGCTGCTTATGCCAAAGACTGACCTCAGGATGATGGCTGTCCCTGCTGGTGGCTAATCACTTCACTAATTAACTATCCCCACAAAGTCAGGCGATGTGAGTGTGTTCACTGGTGTCTGATACCCCACTGCCTTCCTTGTCTCTCTCATCAGAAACTGGAGCTGAATTTGGAATACCATTGGTGGGAGCAGGGAATGGTTACAATCCCCCATCAGGGTGTCAGAGATGGTGATAGGAGGCCTGAGACTGGTGTGGAGGCTCAGTAAAGTCAAGTTAGGAGGACGAGCACAACCTTCCAGTCACTGCCACTCCCACCTCTGCTACTTAAAGCCCCAGCAGCAGGAGCAGCAGAAATAGTGGTGGGTGTGGCTCAGTGGAAAGAGCACAGGCTTGGGAGTCCAAGGTCATGGGTTCTAATTCTGACTCTGCCACTTATCAGCTGTGTGACTTTGGGCAAGTCACTCAACTTCTTTGTGCCTCAGTTCCCTCATCTGTAAAAGGGGGATTAAGACTGTGAGCCACACGTGGGACAACCTGATTACCTTGTATCTCCCCTAGTGCTTAGAACAGTGCTTGGCACACAGTAAGCACTTAAGCTCCCAGATGTTGCTGCCAGGGCTGCCTGCATCCCAGGGCTAATGGTAGGCAACAGCTTCTGTGTGCTTGGGGCACCAGAAGGTCTCATAGCTGGAATCAATCAATCAATCAATCGTATTTATTGAGCACTTACTGTGTGCAGAGCACTGTACTAAGCTCTTGGGAAGTACAAGTTGGCGACATATAGAGACAGTCCCTACCCAACAGTGAGCTCACAGTCTAGAAGGGGGAGACAGAGAACAAAACCAAACATATTAACAAAATAAAATAAATAGAATAGATATGTACAAGTAAAATAGAGTAATAAATATGTACAAACATATATACATATATACAGGTGCTGTGGGGAAGGGAAGGAGGTAAGACGGGGGGGATGGAGAGGGAGACGATGGGGAGAGGGGGAGAGGATACAACCTATCAGGAAGCCTCTGGAGAGGACTTCCCAGGAGCTTTGATGATGGCGAGAGTTATGGATTGGCAGACTTGAATGGGGGTGGAGGAACTTAATAATAATAATGTTGGTATTTGTTAAGCACTTACTATGCCAAGCACTGTTTTAAGCGCCGGGGCAGATACAAGGTAATCAGGTTGTCCCACATGGGGCTCGCAGTCTTCACCCCCATTTTACAGATGAGGTATCGGAGGCCCAGAGAAGTTAAGTGACTTGCCCAAGGTCACACCAGCTGACAAATGGTGGAGCCGGGATCAGAACCCACGATCTCTAACTCCCAAGCCCGGGCTCTTTCCACTAAGCCACGCTGCTTCTCAACTTCAAGAATGCACCTAACCATCTAGCTAAACAGAGCCAGGGGCCGAGGTTTCTCACTTCCACTACAGGACTGTTCTAAGCACTGGGGGAGTTACAAGGTGATCAGATTGTCCCACAGAGGGCTCACAATCTTCATCCCCATTTCACAGATGAGGTAACGGAGGCCCAGAGAAGTGAAGTGACTTGCCCAAAGTCACCCAGCTGACAATCGGCAGAGCCAGAATTTGAACCCATGACCTCTGACTTCAAAGCCCGGGCTCTTTCCACTGAGCCACGCTGCTTCTCTACTTGTACTTCCCAAGTGCTTAGTACAGTGCTCTGCACACAGTAAGTGCTCAATAAATACGATTGAATGAATGAATGAAGAGCCGGTCTAGGGTATAGTGTATCCCTAAACATTCAATGGAGCCTACAGCCTATGCCACCAACTGGAGAATTTAATAATAATCATTTTGGTATTTATTAAGCACTATGTGCCAAGCACTGTTCTAAGCACTGGGGGAGATACAAGGTAATCGGGTTGACCCATGTTGGGCTCACAGTCTTCACCCCCATTTTCCAGATGAGGGAACTGAGGCCCAGGGAAGTGAAGTGACTTGCCCAAAGTCACACAGCTGATTAAGTGGTGGAGCCAGGATTAGAACCCACGACCTCTGGCTCCCAATCCCAGGCTCTTTCCACTGAGCCACGCTGCTTCTGAATGGGTTCTCCCACACCACACTCTGCCCTTCTCTGCCACTTAGGTCATTCTGGCTAATTTTGGGTCTATTCTAGCAGCTCTCGTGAAGCAACTGTTATGTGACCTTGTATAAGGCGTTTAACTTCTACATCCCAATTTTCTCATCTGTGAAATGGGGATTTAAATACCTGTTTACCCTCCTAAACTGTGAGTCCCGTGTGGAGCTGGGACTGTATTCGATCTGCACAGCTACCCTAGCGTTTATTACAGTGTTGGGCATACAGTAATCGTAAATGCTTGACAAGTAAGGTGGTTGTGGGTGGGGAACGTGTCTTCCAAGTCTGTTGCATAGTCCTCTCCCAGGCGCTCAGTACAGTGCTCTGCACAGTACCTTCTGTTTTGAAAAAGGGGCTTTCACATGGGAAGGGAAAGGGGCTGTTAGGCTGATGAAGATCAGCGTGCCCATGATTATCTAGCTCCTGATCTCCCTGAAGGAACCTGGCTAGATCTACACCACCCACCCTCTCCTTGTCCTTCTTCCCTTTGTACACCTAATCAATCAATGATATTTATTAAGTGCTTGCTTTGTGCAAAGCACTCTACTAAGCACATGGGAGAATATAACACAATCCATGATAGACACGATAAATGCCCTCAAGGAGAATAAGGGGGGAGGTAGATATTAAAATAAATTACAGGTAAGGGAAGCAGCTAAGTATAAAAATATGTACATACGTGTAATGGGAGGTCGTGAGTATCCAAGTGCTTAGGGGTGAGACTAAGTGCATGGGAGATTTAATAGGGAAGGGAAACAAGGCGGAGAGATCAGGGCTTAGCCCAAAAAGACTTCCTAGAGAAGATATGATTTTAGTAGGGCTTTGAAAGTAGGGAAAATGTTGATCTCTCAGATATGTAGGGGAATTGCATGCTGGAGGAAGGGTGTGCCAGGGGTCGATGGCAGAAAAGGTGAGAGTTAGGGGCAGTGAGTAGGTTGATATTAGTAGAAGTAAAGTTTGCAGGCTGGGAGAGGACTGAGGATAAGTAAGGGGGAAGAGATCCAATTGAGTGCCTTGAATCCAGTGGTGAGTAGTTTTTGCTTGATGCAGAGTTGGATGACCAATGATTGGAAGCACTTGAAGAGTGAGGAGATGTGCACATAAAGATTTTTTTAAAAAGAAGATCTGGGCAGCAGGGTGAAGTATTGTCAAAATGATGATAATCATTGTGGAACCAACACAGTAAGTCCTCTAGGATTGACACAGTGCCCACTTCAGCACACCTTTGCTGCACAAAGGAGCAGTTTCAGGCACCTGTTCACTAGGTCTTGGCCTCGAATGGAAATTTTCCTACTGCTATGTCATACTGGAGGAAGGAATGGTTGGAGGCAGAAGGTCAGCAGGGAGGCTGATGCAGTAGTTGTAATAGGATATGACCTGTGCTTGAACTCAGAGACTGGAGTTGAAATTGGGATATGACCAGTGCTTGAACCAGTATAGTATTAATTTTAATAACTAATTATGATTAGTAATTTTTATTAGCAATTATGAGAATAATAATGAGAAGTAGAATAGTGTAGTGGATAGAGCATGGGCCTGGAATCAATCAATCAATCATATTTATTGAGCGCTTACTGTGTGCAGAGCACTGTACTAAGCACTCGGGTTGGCAACATATAGAGACAGTCCCTACACAACAGTGGGCTCACAGTTTAGAAGGGGGAGACAGAGAACAAAACCAAACATATCAACGAAATAAAATAGAATAGATATGTACAAGTAAAATAAATAAATAAATGAATAGAGTAATAAATATGTACAAACATATATACATATATACAGGTGCTGTGGGGAAGGGAAGGAGGTAAGACGGGGGGATGGAGAGGGGGACGAGGGGGAGAGGAAGGAGGGGACTCAGGCCTGGAAGTCAGAGGGTCATGGGCTCTAATCCTAACTCTACACTTGTCTGTTGTTTGACCCTGGGCAAGTCACTTCACTTCTCTGTGCCTCAGTTACCTCATCTGTAAACTGGGGATTGAGACTGTGAGCCCCACGTGGGACAGGGACTGTGTCCAAATGATTTAAACTATGGCATTAATGGCTTAATGATGACGGGGCAAAGCCAGGGAAGAAAAAGACAGAATATTCTGCAATCTCCACTCTCCCTCCTCCAGCATTCGCTAGGTTTCATCCTCCCTGCAAACACACACCACCTTTCAGAAGAGCAGTGGCAGGGGGGACTTCCAGAGCACAGCCATCAACATGTAGAAGCTCCTATATGACTGCCTCAAGAATCCTTGAGGAAATCGAATTGAAAGAGTTTTCCAGAAGACTGGACTCAGACTCAAATACCAGCTTCTAGGTTTCTTGTTGAGTCCTTGACCTGGCTGTGAGGAAGAGTTAGAGCAAAACTGGACTTTGCACTTAGTCCTGCTTTACTCTGTTCAAGATACGAATGTGATATAGGAAGTATTCCCCATTTGATGTGGCCGGCCATATAACTGTGGAGTTTATTAGATGCAGAGCCAGGTGTTGTACAGTGCCAAATTCTTCTTAAAGGACTATAAATGCCATAAAGGACACTTGATCTTGTTCTTTCCACTTCTGCTGTAGCTGACACATAGCAAAGAGCATGTCAGTTGTGTCTCGCTGTGCTCTGAAGTCACGGTATAGCTCTGAGTATGGTTACAGATGGTCTTGAGTGTTCAAAGACCTCTATCCTAATCCTCCTCAACCCCTCAGCTGCCTTCGACACTGTGGACCTCCCCCTTCTCCTCAACACGCAATCCAACCTTGGCTTCACAGACTCCATCCTCTCCTGGTTCTCCTCTTATCTGTCCGGTCGTTCATTCTCAGTCCCTTTTTCAGGCTCCTCCTCCCCCTCCCATCCCCTTACTGTGGGGGTTCCCCAAGGTTCAGTTCTCAGTCCCCTTCTGTTCTTGATCTACACTCACTTCCTTGGTGACCTCAATCGCTCCCACGGCTTCAACTATCATCTCTACGCTGATGACACCCAAATCTATATCTCTGCCCCTGCTCTCTCCCCCTCCCTCCAGGCTCGCATCTCCTCCTGCCTTCAGGACATCTCCATCTGAATGTCTGCCCGCCACCTAAAACTCAACGTGTCCAAGATTGAACTCCTTGTCTTCCCTCCCAAACCCTGCCCTCTTCCTGACTTTCCCATCACTGTTGACGGCACTACCATCCTTCCCGTCTCACAAGCCCGCAACCTTGGTGTCATCCTCGACTCCGCTCTCTCATTCACCCCTCACATCCAAGCCGTCACTGAAACCTGCCGGTCTCAGCTCTGCAACATTGCCAAGATCCGCCCTTTCCTCTCCATCCAAACCGTTACCCTGCTCATTCAAGCTCTCACCCTATCCCATCTGGACTACTGCATCAGCCTTCTCTCTGATCTCCCATCCTTGTGTCTCTCCCCACTTCAATCCATACTTCATGCTGCTGCCTGGATTGTCTTTGTCCAGAAACTCTCTGGGCATGTTACTCCCCTCCTCAAAAATCTCCAGTGGCTACCAATCAATCTGCGCATCAGGCAGAAACTCCTCACCCTGGGCTTCAAGGCTGTCCATCACCTCGCCCCCTCCTACCTCACCTCCTTTCTCTCCTTCTACAGCCCAGCCCGCACCCTCCGCTCCTCTGCCACTAACCTCCTCACCGTACCTCATTCTCACCTGTCCCGCCATCGACCCCCGGCCCACGTCATCCCCCTGGCCTGGAATGCCCTCCCTCTGCCCATCCGCCAAGCTAGCTCTCTTCCTCCCTTCAAGGACCTACTGAGACGTCAGCTCCTCCAGGAGGCCTTCCCAGACTGAGCCCCTTCCTTCCTCTCCCCCTCATCCCCCTCTCCATCCCCCTCATCTTACCTCCTTCCCTTCCCCACAGCACCTGTATATATGTATATATGTGTGTACATATTTATTACTCTATTTATTTATTTAATTTTACTTGTACATCTCTATTCTATTTATTTTATTTTGTTAATGTGTTTGGTTTTGTTCTCTGTCTCCCCCTTCTAGACTCTGAGCCCACTGTTGGGTAGGGACTGTCTCTATATGTTGCCAACTTGTACTTCCGAAGAGTTTAGTACAGTGCTCTGCACACAGTAAGCACTCAATAAATACGATTGATTGATGGATTCAAACCAGGAGGGTTCCAGCTGTGATCTGGCCAACAGTGGACAGGGAGGACATCCTGCAGCTTCTGCAATCAATGCTTTTTTTTCATCTTGGAGATAGTGATTATGATGGCATGTTTGAAATCCTGCAGGATTTAAAACAATGTTATCTAGAATCTTAGCAGCCAGAAAGTTCTTCTAACTGGCACTAAAGATATTTACAATACAAAGGCAATCAGGAATGGTTGATCCCTTGGGAGAAGTAGTTTCCCTGATAGGTATGCACCTCCACTGGACCAGTAATAGTGTAAAGGAATTTACTGAGTGCTCATGGGGTGTGATGAACTTTAATACCTAGTTGGGAAGGCACAGACATACATGTTCCCTGCCCCTCAAGGAATTTATATTATATAGGGGAGAGAGAGTAAAAAACACTTACAAATAGGACAAGGAGAGTAAATAAATTGGCTGTGCAATTAATTAAACATAGAGAAGTTTGAGGAAGAGTATAAATAAAAAATAAATAAATGTTATAAGTGGCTGAGATGTTTACATATACTCTCAGGTAACCTGAAAGGAAAATTACAACTCCAAGAGTGCTTTCAGCTTAATCAATCAATCAGTGGTGTATATTGAGCATTTACAGTGCACAGAGCACTGTCCTAAGTGCTTGGGAAAGTACAGTACAATAGAGTTGGTAGACACTATCCTAGCCCACAAGGAGCTTACAGTATGAAAGGGGAGACAGTCATTGAAATAAATAACACATAGAGGAAGCACAGCTGACTGCAAGATGGTACATTCCACATTTCCAAATGTCTGGTAGCTTGGGGGAATAAGCAGAAAAATCTCTTAGAAATACTCTGTATGGTTGGTGTGGATGTTGCTTGATATGTTGCAAATCTGTACTTCCCACTGCGCTTAGTGCAGTGCTCTGCACACAGTGAGTGCTCAATAAATACAATTGAATGAATGAATATTGCTTGGTTCCCTGCGTTTCCTGCCCTTCTACTTATCTTCCCACTTACCTTATCTTTCCACCCAAATCCTGTCTTCCCCCTGACTTTCCCATTACTGTAGACAGCACCACCATAGTCCTTGTCTCATAGTCCTTATCCCTGACTCATCTCTCTCATTCAACCCACATATTCAATCGGTCTCCAATTTCTCTCAGTTCAACTTTCAGAACATTGCTAAAATCTGCCTTTTCTTCTCCATCCAAACTGCGGGATATAAAAAAATGAGTTTATTCATGTTAACATTAACCATGTTAATCCAAGCATTTATCCTAGTTCATGACTACTCCATCAGCCTCCTTGCTCTCCTCGCAGCCTCCTGTCTCTCCCACTCTAGACCATACGTCACTCTGCTGCCTGGTTCGTTTTTATACCAAACCATTCAGCTCACGATTCCCCACTCCTCAAGAACCATCAGTGGTTGCCCAACCACCTCTGCTTAAAATAGAAACTCTTTACCATAGACTTTAAAGCACTCAATCACCTTGCCCCCTCCTACCTTACCTCTCTGATTTCCTACTAAAACCCAAGCTCCACACTTCACTCTGAGGCACTGTACCTTGATCTCGTCTATTTCACCACTGACCTTTTGCCCACATCTTGCTGTTGGCCTGGAATGCCCTCCCTCTTCATAGCCAACAGAGAATTACTTTCCCCATCCTCAAATCCATGTTAAAGGCACATATTCTCCAAGAGGCCTAGCCTGACCAAGCCCTCATTACCTCTTTTCCCATGCCCTTCTGTGACACCCTTGAACTTGGATTTGCTCCTTTTATTCACCCTCCCTCAGCCCCACAGCACTTATGTAGCTATCCATAAATCATTAATTTATGTTGTTTCTAATATTATTTATATTTATTTATATGAATATCTATCTCTCCCTCTAGACTGTAAGCTAGCTGTGGGCAGGGTATGTGTCTACCAAATCTGCCTTTATGTACTCTCCCAAGTGCTTAACACAGTGCTCTGCACACAATAAGCACTCAATAAATATGACTGATTGATTCTATTGTTCTTTCCCTCCAGATGATCTGAGCAAGAGGGACAACCACCTTTAGAGGGATGCCTGCAGCCCCCAGTGGCACAATCCCACCTCTCCCCATTCATCTCCATTATGGCAGGGTAGGTTTGGGGAAGAGCATCGACTTCTACTGCCAGGCGTCATGAATGCTTCCAAATCACTCTCTCCAGACTGTAAGCTCTTTGAGGCCAAGGATCATGTTTACCAATTCTATTAAACGGTACTTTGCCAAGCACTTGTACAGTAATATGCACACAGTAAACTTTCAAAAAATACCACCGATTGATTGTTTGTTAGGAAAGCTGAAAAAGAGAGGGAGTCAGGGGGCAGGGGGCAGGCAGGACTGACGTCTCAGGCCCCTGGGACTTAATCTGATTTGCCCTCAAAGCCCATATTACCACTTGCTGTTTGCTTTGCAAGCAATTGACATTTGTTTTGCACTTATTTCCTGATTAACTTTCAGTTCACTTCAGCATCCGGACTGCTTCTTCACTCTCAAGGCTAAAATCAGCTCAAGGTACCAAGTTAGACAGCATTTAAGAGCAAATTTGACGGGGCCAGAAGAAGAAGACAATTCCCTGGAGGAGAGATTTCACTAGAAAGAGTAATTGCAATCGACACTTGCCAGAGTTTGGCCCTTGAGAGCAGATTGTGAGAGTGTTCATTTTCATTAGTTTTGGATTGTGTTTATCTTTTCTTTATTTTCTTTCTTTTTGTTTCCATGGCACTTTTCTTTTATTCCTTCTGCTTTTGTTTCTTTATCATTCTGGGCAGCAGTTTATTTTCCAGGGCTACACAACAGCCGCTTGTTTACTATGGCTGTATTAAAGAAAAGAAAATTTTAATTTGTAACTGTGCCCAGCTGACATGTATATTGGCCCTGGCAAGGAGTCAGCCCGTAAATAACCGAATGCCGTCTGTTGCCCATCCGTACGGCCTGGGGAGAAAGCAGGGATCAATTCCAATAACAGTAATTCCGAGCTCAGTCTTTTGGAAGCAGAGAAAAGCAAGTTAGCAGAAAAATAGGCCACATCTTCCCCCAGCAATCACCACTGACACTGTGGCTAACAGAATAGGGCTGGCCAGACCTCTAAGTAGGAGAGTGTCCCATAACCTTTCCCTACGACCCAAGCAAAAATTAAGCCATTTTGCACCTACTAATACTGATGACCAGGTTTCTCTTGAAACCTTTTTAAAACATTCTTTACTAGGGTTTCATTGCGTGGATGTAATTAGCAATTTTAATCATGGCCATTTTCTCCTTTTATTACCACATATTTATCTTTTAAAAATCTTATTACTGGCATTCCATTGATTCTTTCTGGTCACTATTTATAGCAGAGAAGCATCAGACTTCCGCTCAGTAATGTGAAAGAAAAAGTGAATTAAGGAAAGAGATTTAGCATAGAAAACTCATAAACTTCCACCTAAATAAGCAAGTAACAGAAGAGCAGATGTTTTAAGATTGCACTGGTAAATGGGGCTGTGTTATAGGCCAATCAATACAGTTAATGCTGATTGTAATGTACTTTTGTCAAAATGTTACTTTATCTTAAAGTTAATTTCTGATTTATATCACTTTCCAGAAAATAATTCTGAAAACGAATGCTTATTGGATTAAGTTCCTACCAAAGCAATAGTGGCTGGATTTAAATATTACTCGATCTTGAATATTCTCATTCCAGTTCAATATTCCTGTTGATTCAAAATGAATTGACGTTTACTCAATGATTTTTATTTCTTAGGGCCTTCCGGTATGTAGCTTAGCTCAGAATATGGAAGATCAATAGGCCTGAATTCCACATCTAGATAATACCACAAGTTCTCCTTGGTTGCAACATCATTTACAGCTACTGATGATGTGTGATGTGAAGTACATTATGGGAAGCTGCTTTTTTAAAACTAACATTCTGATACATTCGTAAAATGTATCTTCCTTCACAAACATTTCCCGGACACCTCCTTTCCTCGCCATAGTAACTCAAGTCTTCATTACTTGGATTATTGTATTTGTTTTCTCTCCTACCTTTTTCATTCAATAGTATTTATTGGTGCTTACTGTGTGCAGAGCACTGTACTAAGTGCTTGGGAGAGTATAATACAGCAATAAGCAGATGCCTTCCTTGCCCACAACAAGCTCACTTAGAGTGAAAGCCCCATGTGGGGCAGGGACTGTGCCCAACCTGATTATCATCTATTTTCTCAAATGTTTAGTACAGTGCTTGGCACATAATAAGTGCTTACTAAATGTCAAAATTTAAAATAAAATATTATTATTACTTCTGGTCTTTCCCTACTTCTAGCTTCTTCCCTCCCACATAGAAGCCCACAGCACCTTTCTAAAACCATCACTTCTCTTCTTAAAAAACTTCCCCATATTCCCTGTGAAATGCTGTGGACATCCTAGGAGTTGTTCATAATAAACATTTTGTATTTGTTTATGTAAACCTTATGCTCACCTTTGTGCTGATTATTTGTTTAAGTAACAAGTTTAGGAATAATTCCAAAACTGGTTGGGTCTCCCCTAAGCCTGAGCTACAAGAAGCTGTGGAACAAATCAGTCCAGCCTTTTGAAGGTGGAATCTATGCTTGTCACTGAGCATTGATCCATCAGGGAATGTGTCTGTTCATATTGCACTCTCCCAAGCACTTAGTATGGTGCTCTGCACACAGTAAGTGCTCAAAAAATACAATTGAATGAATGATCCGTCAGTCAAGCAATGGAATTGATTCCTTCCTGCACTGGAATTGTTTCCTGCCCTCAAGTAGCTAAAATCTATCTGGGGAGACAGAGAAAAAATGTTAGAGATAGGAGGAATAAAAGAATGGAAATGTAATAATAATAATAATAATGATAATTACAGTATTTGTTAAGTGCTTACTATGTGCCAAGCACTCTTCTAATCACTGGGGTAGATACAAGGTAATCAGGTTGTCCCACGGGGGGCTCACAGTCTTAATTCCCATTTTACAGATGAGGTAACTGAGGCACAGAGAAGTTAAGTGGCTTGCCCAAGGACAAGTGGTGGAGCTGGGATTAGAACCCCCGTCCTCTGACTCCCAAGCTCATGCTCCTTCCACTAAGCCACAATACTTCTAGATATATAGATAGATAATGTAGACAGCCAGATAGTCAGCTACATCTCCAGCCCTAATCTTTCTCCTTCTGCCTTCAGGACATCTCTACTTGGGATGTTCTGTCAATATCTCAAACCTTAACACATTCAAAATAGAACTCCTCCTCTTCCCACCCAAACCCACTTCTCCCCCTGATTTTCCCATCACTTTAGACAACACCACCATCATCGTTGTCTCACAAGCCCATAACCTTGGCATCCTTGACTCTCCTCTCTCATTCAACACACATATTCAATCTTCTACCAAATCCTGTTCGTTCAGCCTTCACAATATCACTAATCCTGCCCTTTCCTTTCTATCCAAATTGTTACTATGCTGATCCCGGCACATATCTTATCCCACCTTGATTACTGCAACAGCCTCCTTGCTGACCTCCCTGACTCATGTCTCTCTTCACTTCAGTTCATACTTCACACTGCTGCCCAGATAACTTTTCTACAAAAAACATTAAGTCCATGTTTCCCTACTCCACAAAAACCTTCAGTGATTGCCCATCCACCTCTACATCAAACAAAACTTCTCACCATTGGCTTTAAAGCATCCAATCACCTTGATCTCTCCTACATAACCGAGCCTGAATATTTTGCTCTTCTGATGCCAACCTATTCAGTATACCTTTATCTCATCTATCTTCCTGCTGACCTCTCATCCACATCCTGTCTCTGTCCTGTAACTCCTTTCTCCTTCATATTCAACTGGCTATTCAACACTCTTCCAAGCACTTAGCACCATGCTTAGCACCATAAATATGATTGAGTGCTTCTCCTTCCTCTTCCTCAGTGGTGACAACAGGAGTTATGGCCACTGCTGGCTTTGTCATTTCAAAACCAGAGTTTCCAGTATGGCTCAAAAAACATCATTCAGTAGTGGCAGAAATGTCCATTACTGGTCCAGTTGAGGCAATAATAATAATAATAATAATATGGTATTTATTAAGCACTTACTATGTCCTAGGCATTGTTCTAATCTCTAGGGTAGATAAAAGGTAATTTTGTTGGACACAGTTCATGTGCCACATTGGGCTCACAGTCATAATCCCCATTTTACAGATGTGGTAACTGAGGTACAGAGAAGTTAAGTGGTT
This sequence comes from Tachyglossus aculeatus, assembly GCF_015852505.1. NCBI lineage: Eukaryota > Metazoa > Chordata > Mammalia > Monotremata > Tachyglossidae > Tachyglossus > Tachyglossus aculeatus. The sequence goes on from NC_052067.1 coordinate 114,299,233, forward strand.
TACCCAAGGTCACACAGCAGACAAGTGACAGAGCTGATATTAGAAACCCATGTCCTATCAAATGGGTGATCAGGGCAATGGCCACTGCTGTCATCCCAGATGTGCTAGAGAAGATCTTGCTACCTGGCCCCTACTAAATGCTCATCTACAGCAGCTGCAAATCCTGCTGGCAGAACTGAATATTTTATTTATTCAATTGTGATATTTGCTAAAAGCCTACTTGCGTCAAACATGGCATTAGGTATTGTGGTAGATACAAGATAGGACACAAACCTCTGGCCCAAATGAGACTCCCAGACTAAATGTGTGACTCTCTGAATAAGTGCATCTTTGTGACTTTGTGTATTTATATTTATCTATGTGTCTGACTGTCGATATATGTATGTGTATATATGAGTGTGATTAATAATAATAATGATTATTGTTATTATGGTATTCATTAAGCACTTACTATGTGCAAGCACTATTCTAAGCACTGGGGATAAATACAAGGTTATCAGGTTGTCCCACATGGGGACACATGGGGAAGTTAAGTGGCTTGCCCAAGGACATACGCAGACAAGTGGCAGAGCTGGCATTAGAACCCAAGACCTCTGTCTCCCAAGCCCATGCTTTTGCCACTGAGTCATATCACTTCTTTAATTGTTGTTTGTATATATGTGCATATGAGAAGCAGCATGGCTTAGTGGACAGAACACAGGCCTGGAAATCAGAAGTACCTGTGTTCTAATTCCAGCTACTCCACTTGTCTGCTGTGTGACCTTGGGAAAATCATTCAGCTTCTCTGTGCCTCAGTTCCTCATCTGTAAAATGGGGATTAAGACTGTGAGCCCCATGAGGGACAAGAACTGTGCCCAACCTGATTACCTTGTATCTACCCCAGCACTTAGTACAGTGCCTAACACATAGTAAGTGCTTAACAAATACCACTTTAATAAATTCATTCATACATTCAATTGTATTTATTGAGTGCTTACTGTGTGCAGAGCACTGTACTAAGCGCTTGGGAAGTACAAGTCAGCAACATACAGAGACGGTCCCTACCCAACAACAGGCTCACAGTCTAGAAGAGGGAGACAGACTACGAAACATAACATATAGACAGGTGTCAAAATCGTCAAAACAAATAGAATTATAGCTATATGCACATCATTAACAAAATAAATAGAATAGTAAATATATGCAAGATAAATGTGTCTGTAGTAATCTTGCACATGTATATTTTAATTTATGAATTATTTATATATTTATCTGTACATTAAATTCTTTGTACTGCTTCTGCATTTACACTTATTATTCCTTCAGCTTTCACTGTTTTAAATAGTTTTTGTCCATCTCCTTTATTACATTGTAAATTTTTTGAGGACAGACATGTGTGTCCATTGTATGAACTAAGCCCTAAGGTAGGTCACAGAGAATTATATTGAAGATAGTTCCTATCCCACGTGGACCTCACTGTCTCAGTTCAGCATCTAGCACTCAGTAGGCCCTCAATAAATGTTTTGATTAAATGATTATCAGTAATTGACTTTCCTAGCCAAACCAGAGCAGGTCATCCTCTATCCTAATCATCGCTGCATTTGGTTCTTTCCTTGGCTTTGGTGAAGGCCCAAGGAATTCATGTCTCAGGTGCCCTGAAGGTTCCCTTTTTAATTCTATGTTGCTAAAGATGGCCAATCTAATGGAAGCCACGTGGTGCACAAGCCAGATTTTTAAAAAATACATTTTACTTAAAAAATCTGATTCACAAATATTCAGGGGGTTTTTTAATGGTATTTGTTAAGCACTGAGTATGTGGTAGGTACTGAACTAAGCTCTGAGGTAGATACAAGCTAATCAGGTTGGACCCAATCCATGTCCCATATGGGGCTCACAGTCAATCTCCATTTTACAGATGAGGTAACTGAGGCACAAAGACATTAACTAACTTGCCTAAGGTCACATAGCAAACTAGTGGCAAAGGCGGGATTAGAACCCGGGTCCTCTGACTCCCAAGCCCACTCTCTTTCCACTGGCCTATGCTACTTCCCATTGGGGTACCAACTCCAGGAAGTTGATCTTCCTCATGGGAATGGGACTGAGAGGGTGAAGCCACGAGCTTCACTTACAGTGTTTTGGACTGCTGGCCTCCTCTTTGTGCTGAGTTTCTAGTCAAGTCCTGGCCACTTCCTCACTGACTGTAGGTCTACTTTTCAACTTTCTGACTGTGTGGGGTCACTGGGGATATGCCTATACACACACCTTGTTGGCTGTGATTATCGTGCCTATCTGCAAATCCAACATCCAATGTCCTCAATGTGTCTCTGCCTTTCATTTTCTTCCCTAGGCCCAGGACTTTGGGCTTCCAGTCTGAGCTCATCCCTGCACTCCAAATGAATAGTTAATATTTCTGGTCAGAATGGCCTAGTGAATACAGCTCAGGCCCAGGAGCCAGAAGGACTTGGGTTCTAATCCTGATTCAGCCATTTGGCTGCTGTGTGAACTTGGGCAAATCACTTCACTTTTCTCTGTGCCTCAGTTACCTCATCAGTAAAATGCGGATTAAAACTGTGAGCTCTATGTGGGACAGGGCCTGCATCCAACTCAATTACCTTGTACCTATTCCAATGCCTGGCACACACTAAGGGCTTAACAAATACCAACATTGTTGTTGTTATTATTATTGTACCCTGTTGGCCAGGTGGTAGAGGGAAGAATTATGGAGACAAAGATGTCAAACTTCAAACCTATTCTTCCTTTCTTTAGTTCTTCCTCCTATTCTCTGTCTTCTCTGTCCCTGCCAACATACGCACACACACACACAATCAGAAATAAGTAGGATGGCTATTCCATCATTGATATCTAAGGATTTTCAGACCCTAGAAGTTTATAACTTTTTCTACTGTTGACTAATATTGGACTGCTTCAAGATCTCTTACTATCCTCCTCTTCACTTTCTCAGCAGTCTTCTACAGTGGGAGGAAATGAAATTACATCTCCTTCTACAAGATCCTGCTTAGAAAATGAGATTAGCCTACACACTCCAGCTGTTAGAAGAGTCCTGTGTTCCTTTCATCAAAAGCACTAGAGAAAAGATGGAAATAAACTGTCTTGAGTGATAGAGGAGACTGGCAGCCCAGGAAAACCCAAGACCCACAGCCTCATTTTAAGTCTTCTCATTAGGATAGTGAGGACAGAGCCAGATAAAGTGTGAATTTCATCAGGAGATGCTTCTACATGTTCACAGAGAAAGTATGGCTGTGACCTGTAAATGCAAACACTTGGAGGATCTGTGCTGTCTGGGACAGGCACGTAGCTTGCTTGTGATTAGCTGAAGAGATATGGTGTAAGTGAGAATACTCTATTTCAAAAGACTGATGCATTTTGACACATCCTCAGCACTGCATTTCCAAAACAAGATTGGAAAAAATTTACTTGATGTTGATCTGACTGTAGATTCTTCGTGAGAGTATGGGTAAAGCCGCTTACGTGCTAATAGCATATGGGTTTGGTCTTGAAAATGCAGAAAAATGAAGCAGTAATGGTGAGGATTTGAATTGTTTAATTTTAATAATAATTGTTGTATTTGTAAAGTGTTTACTGTGTGCCAAGCACTGTTCTAAGCACTGGGGTAGATACAAGTTAATCAGGTTGGACACAGTCCCTGTCCCACATGGGGCTCACACTCTTAATCCTCATTTTACAGATGAAGTAACTGAGGCCCAGTGAAGTGACTTGCCCAAGGTCACTCAGCAGACATGCTGGAATTAGAACCCAGGTCCTTCTGACTCCCTGGGCCATGCTCTATCCACTAAGCCAAGCTGTTTCTCAACCTTTAACCCATGAAACACGCAGAATCCTAGAATGCAGGCCCAGTGGAGCAGCCAGAGGCAGGTCTTGAAGCAAGCTGTAAAGTTGGTAGCTCAAAACAAGAAAAGAGCAGTTCTTGCTGCAACTTCTCCTTCAGAACCTGCACTGACTTCTGGACTGCCCCTTTCTTCAGTTATCTCAAAAGAAATAAGGGAAGAAGGATAGAGAAGGAACAAAAACATAGAATATTTGAGTCCCAAAGCTGAGCCTGAAAACAATTTGGGCCAAGAGGGGGACAAGGAAGGCAATCATGAGCAAGAATGAGATCTCCCTCCCTTGGGGGTTCTACGAAGGATTTTCAATTGTCATTTTGAACTACAACCCAGTTATCTGGCCAAGTACTCCAAGATGAATGGAATAGCTGCTGCACTGCCTCATAATAATTATGATATTTGCTAAGTGCTTACTATGTGTTTAGCACTGTTCTAAGTGCTAGGGTAGATATAAGTTAATCAGGTTGGACATAGTCCTGTCCCACATGAGACATCATCTATGTGGTTTTTGTAGTTGACATAGTCACGGAGATAGCGGCAAGGAGACAGAGCCAGGGAAGAGAGTGGTGGGACATTCCTGATCCCTGCTTCTACCCCTCCAGGAGCAGTTTGGTGCCTGACTCCCTGTCCTCCAGAGGGGTCATGGCAGTGGTGACATCACCCCCAAAACCCCTAAGAGCCCTCTCTGTCCTATGGAGAGGCGAGTGTCTCAGAGCCCGGGGATTATGGAGAGCAATGCCCTGGGTGGCAGTGGCAGATATGATACCCTCCCCTAGAGGATCTGGGGCACAGTACTGTGAGACTTGCAGGGAGGTGTCCCCACCCCTCCCCAAAACAAGCTGGGAGCAGATGTTGTATAGAAAATAAAAATCACTGGTGTGAAATTTCTTCCTGACAGCTGTCATGACAAACAGCAATGGGAGAGAAATGAAGTGAATTGCCCAAGGCCACACAGCAGACAAGTGGCAAGGCCAGAATTGGAACCCATGACCTTCTGTCTCCGAGGCCCGTGCTCTATCCCCTAAATCCTAAATAATTTCTATTAGTATGTGACTTCAGTGTTTTATGCTTTCAACTAAAAGCTTTAATTTATTTCAAGTTTCCCCTCTCATAGAGGGCCTTCTGATATTTATTTAATGTCAGCAACACTTCTGACACCACAACTAGGTCTTATAATTAGAAATCAAATTGCAATTACTCATCACTTCCAGGAAAAATGCTCAGACAGTTGATTTGAGGGTTTGTTCTAGACAATGGAATATCATTTGTAGAGATGATTTCATTATGTCATTTTTCACAACTCTCAGGCAAGCAAAGGAACAAAAGTGAAGAAAGTGTCTTCAGCGGGGTCAAGCCTTCAGGGTGTAAAGGAAATTAACATTGTTCTTGGAAGTGGAAAAAAATTTGAAGAGGACGCCAGAGTGCTGAAAGCAAAATGTTCTGAAAATAGATTTTGGCCATACTCAGTATGCAAATGAACTTGGAAATGTAAGCCTAAAACCACTTTTTTACGGTATTTGTTAAGCACTTATTATATGCAGACATTGTTCTAAGTGGTGGGATAGACAGAAGCTAATCAGATTGGACATAATCCACGTCCCACATAGAATTCCCTTAATCCCCATTTTACATTTGAGATAACTGAAGCACTGAGATATAAGCTTGTTACAGGCAGGGGATGTGTCTTTATTATTATATTGTACACCCCCAAGCACCTAGTACAGTGCTGTACACACAGTAAGTGCACAATAAATACAATTGAATGAATTAATGCATTAATAAGGTAACTTTGGTTCAGTCATCTGGATATTGCAGGTGTATATTCTAGGCCCAATTATACATTTTCATGTGTAGACCTTTGTACAATTAATTCAAGACAAGCTGATCCACTGCATCATTTTACTGGTCTTCAAATGTTCCTTTCCAGCTGTCTGGACTCACATAGACCAGAGTAAATCATTTTCATCATCATCATCAGTGATATTTACTGAGTGTTTATTTTTTTTAATGGCATTTTTTAAGCACAACAGAACTGGTAGACATGTTCCTTACACACAGTGAGTTTACAGTCTAGAGGGGGAGATTGACATTAATATTAATAGGAAAACAGATAATAATAGCAGTACTATTAACAATGTTATTAAGCATTTACTATATGTCAAACACAGTACTAAGTGCTTGAATAGGTACAATAAAATCAAGTTGGACAAAGTTGCTATTCCACATGGGGCTCAGACTAAGTTTGAATGGTTTAGATATTCATCTGCCTTATGTCACTGGGAACTAGATTAGGTGACCTCTGGAAGTCCCTTCCAACTCTAGGATTCTATACCATTTCCCAACCTTTTTAAGAGTTCAGTGGGAATAGTGACAAGAAATGGTAGTAAGTAGGCTGAAGCTGATTGAGCCTGAGTTGGAATTTCAGCAAAGGAATATCAACCAAACAATCAGGTGAGAGAAATCTGAAATAGTAATGGAAAAATTGCTAGAATTTGATCTTCTTTGAGCATAACTACTTTGTCTTAGATAGGGACCTACTTTAGCAATCAATCATATTTATCGAGCACTTACTGTGTATAGACCACTGTGCTAAGTGCATTTTTAATAGCATTTATTAAGTGCTTACTATGTGCAAAGCACTGTTCTAAGAGCTGGGGAGGTAACAAGGTGATCAAGGTGTTCCACGGGGGGCTCACAGTCTTAATTCCCATTTTACAGATGAGGTAACAGGCACAGGGAAGTTAAGTGACTTGCCCAAAGTCACACAGCTGATAATTGGCAGAGCCGAGATTTGAACCCATGACCTCTGACTGAGCCTGGGCTCTTTCCACTGAGCCACGCTGCTTCTGGGTAAAATATAACAGAGATGATAGATACCTTTCCTGCCCACAAGGAGTTTAGATTCTAGAGAGGGAGCATCACTTATTTTGTTCATTCTCAGATTCATATCTATTTAAAAAGTCTTCTATGGTCAATCAGTGAGTCAAACATGTTTACTGTGCATTTACTGTGTGCTAGAGAAGGAGAAGTCCAGAATGATGGTTTAGCCCCTTCTCCCAAGTGACTGTACTAAGCACTTGGGAGAAGGGGTTAAACCATCATCTTCGACTTCTCTTTAATAAATTCTGGTTCATTCGGTTGTATTTATTGAGCACTTAGGGGGTGGTTCCATCAGCAACCTTGTAAACAGCAGCTTTAGAACAAGGAACATGTAGGGCAAGGAAAATGTAGGGCAAAAGACAAAGGGGCATTCAGAGGGACCAGATACTGCAAAAGAGCAACAGTTTTAGTCCAATGATTACCCCTGAAAAGATCCCAGGAAGGATGCACAATATAGATGTCAATTGCCTAAAATAATTTTCATCGAATTATGGGTGTGCCTGGGTCCCTATATCTGATTGTCCTCTGCCCAGATGAAGGAGTTGATTAAAGACGCATTAATAAGCCTTATCCTTTGATTGGTTCTTGCAAACAGGATCTGATTGATTGGAACATCTGTCACTCACACAAAGTATTTCTCTCCCACTGCTGCTTGTCATGACAGCTGGAAGGAATAAATTTCAGACCAGTGATTTTAATTTCCTATACAACACCTGCTCCCAGCTCATCTTAGGGAGGGGTGGGGACACCTCCCTGCAAGTCTCACAGTACTGTGCCCCAGATCCTCTAGGGGAGGGTATGTCTGGAACTGCCACCCAGGGCATGGCTTTCCATAATCCCTGGGCCCTGAGACACTTGCCTCTCCATAGGACAGATAGGGCTCTTAGGGGTTTTGGGGGTGACATGTCACCACTGCAGTGACCCCTCTGGAGGACAGGAAGGCGAGCACTGAACTGCTCCTGGAGAGTTAGAAGCAGGGATCATGGAATGTCCCACCACTCTCTTCCTTGGGTCCGGCCCCTTGCCCCTATCCCCGTGACTATGTAAACTACATAAACCACTTAGATGAAGCCTCATGTGGGACAGGACTATGTCCAGCCTGATTAACTTATATCTGTCCTAGCACTTAGAACAGTTCTTAACACATAGTAAGTGCTTAGCAAATATCATAATTACTATGAGGCAGTGCAGCAGTACTCATCTTGGAGTACGTGGCCAGATAAGTGGGTTGTAGTTCAAAATGACAATTGATAATCCTTTGTAGAACCCCCAAGGGAGGGAGATCTCATTACTTCTCATGGTTGCCTTCCTTGTCCCTCTATTGGCCCAAATTGTTTTCAGGCTCAGCTTTGGGACTCAAATACTCCATGTTTTGGGTCCTTCTCTATCCTTCTTCCCTTATTTCTTTCGAGATAACTGAAGAAAGGGACAGTCCAGAAGTCAATGCAGGTCCTGACTATGAGGAGAAGTTGCAGCAAGTACTGCTCTTAATTCTTGTTTCAGAAGATACAAACTTTACAGCCTGCTTCAAGTCCTGCCTCTGGCTACTCCTGTGGGCTTCCATTCCAGGACTCTGTGCTGTTTCATGGGTTAAAGGTTGAGAAGCCGCATGACTTAGAGGATAGAGCATGGGCCACAGAGTCAGAAGGACCTGGGTTTTAATCCTAGCATGTCTGCTGAGTGACCTTGAGCAAGTCACTTCACTGGGCCTCAGTTACCTCGTCTGTAAAATGGGGATTAAGAGTGTGAGACCCATGTGGGACATGTCCAACCTGATTAACTTATACCTACCCCAGTGCTTAGAACAGTGCTTGGCACATAGTAAATGGCTGGGAAATATTCTGTTGTCCGCCCCTCTCTTACCCCAGACAAACACATGCAATTTTGCTGGCTCATTTCTGCTTGCCACAGCTGCTGCCTCACAGTAATAAACAAAATCTGAGATTTCCCTCTACAAGTTTTCCTATAGTTCTATCACTGGCTGTGTGAAGCTAATATAGGCCTAAAAATTGTGCCTTACTCTGCTGCTCTCACCAGAAGTATTACTGCTAGCTGACCCCCACTAATGACACAAAATCTGCCTTTCGTTTCTCAGCTACCTAAAAATGTTTGTGTTTTTCACACAGATATCCATACCCTGATTGGAGACCCTCCTCCTTTCCCAGACAGTCCTAAGAGGAAGCTAGTAGCATAGGAAAGAGAAGTGGTAAGACAAAGTGTATGGAATAATTTCATCCATTAATTCCCCTATTCCCACCCCAAATTTTCTCTGCTGTCCACATGGACACATGTGGCAGTGTGTGGGTGGCAGGGGGGAAGCACACTGTCCTTTGTCTAAGTCCATGGATGTCAAGAAGTGTATCCTCAGCACAGTGTTCTAAGCCTTGCTAATGCTAACATGTGGGGTAACTGAGATTTCCAAAAGCCATGATGGAGAAGTGTGCCAGGAGCCATGAAAAACAGGTTCCAGTGGGTACAGGGTGCCATTAGGAGGCTCATGGCCCAGCATCCCATAAAAATGGTGCCAGAAGATGGAGAAGACTCCATCTGAGTCCATTGGGACTCAGGCCTAAGGAGAAAAGCCTAGGATATCTGCACTGGGAGCTGAATACAGGATGTCCATGATCAGAGATTATCCAACTACCACTGAGTATCCGGGGATCAAAGGAGGCCCTGCTTTAGACACTGGTGTGTGTTTGAAAAGGACTGGGTTTCACAGATGGCCTCTTGGTTCCTGTCTCCTTGCTGCTCCCTATTCTGCTTGCTACTGTTTGGTCTTCTGAGGGAATGGTCCACATGGTCAGCCTTCTTTTATTTCCTAACCATGAAGCTCACTAGGTGACAAATAAGCCTCACTGAAACTCACTTGTGACAACTGCTTATCAATTCCAAGTGTTGGGTATCACCACTGGTTAAGGAGTCTTATACCTTAGTGTCTTAACAGAAGACCTGGAAGAGCTGTGTGTGCAGTGACAAGACTAAAGGGAAAGAGGAGGCAAGAAAATGGGGAGAGGAGAGATGGGGAAAGGGGAGAGGTTTACCAAGCCATCTTCTACTGCCTTCTTCCTCCATCACTACCAGCATTAGCAAATTGGCTTTTCCTGTCCAAATCAAGCCACAGCATTGAAGGATCAGCTCAGGGGTTTCTGAACAGAAGAAGAGCCCCAGGCATCTGTAGTCCAAGGTGATTCTTGGAGACAGCAACCATGGTTGCTGGACTATTCCAGAAGTGACCCTTCTACGACATTTAAAGGAAGTTCTTGCACTAAATAATGTATGTAAACTCTCATCAGTAGCCTAGAAATGCCAGTTGCTACCCTAAAAAAGAAAAGGGAGAAGAGGAGGAGGGAGGAGGAGGAGGAGGAGGAGAATGAGCAGTATTTTCTACAACTTCCTATTACTCTACTGCCCTACCTCAGCCCCATCAATGCAGCTGAAGGACTCTTAGAGACCAAAATGTGTAAAAATAGTCGCTGTCACATCATAGACCTTTTGGGTGGTAAGGCATGACCTCAAACAGCCTGACTGTCCTGCCTAATTCTAGAGAGTGCTGCCATATAAAAATAAATTGACCACTTATCTTGGTTTTGTTTGTCTTGCCTTTGTCAACAGATTAATCGCTTTCCCAGTAAGCAGTGCCTCAGAAAAGTGCCAAGCTTTTCCATTACTCCTCAGGCTGGCTTGATTTTTTTTCTGGCATTTGTTAAGCACTTAGCATATGTCAAGCACTGAACTAAGTGCTGAGTAAATAAATGATAATCGAGTTGGACATGGTCCTTGTCCCACATAGGGCTCACAGTCTTAAACCCCATTTTACAGATGAGGTAACTGAGGTACAAAGAGGTTAAGAGTTTTGACCAAGGTCACCCAGCAGACGAGGGGAAGCTGGAAATAGAACCCAGGTCCTTCTGGCTCCCAGGCCTGTGCTTTATCCATTAGGCCATTTCTGTGATGTTCTGATGGAACTTCAGGAGCTAGACATTGAGCTGTCTGGGTGGCTATGCATTGGGAAGTATTGTCAGTGGAAATTTGAAGAATATCAAACCAAAGTGAACACAGCATGTAACATGACTGTAACTCTCTCTGCCAGACAATTATGAAATCAATGTGATGTCATTGTTCAGATCTTAAGTGCATCCATGATTTTTTTCTATTTTCGAGGAGGTGAAAAGTGGTATTAATTGTAAGCTGATATTTTGAACTCTCACTAAGCAGCACTAGGCCATATTATTTAGCTTTTTGATTCTATGGGGTCTAGTGATGTTTTCCACCCTGAAATTACTACCAACCTGTGTGTTGAATTTGCCCCCTGTGATCAACTGGTCAGATGTTACAACAAATTTGCCCAGATTGTTATAGAAAATGATGTTTACACTGAGGTCGTGTCTCAAAGTCAGTAGTGCCTCACAAAAACCTGTCTCTAGTCAGTGACATAGATGGGGGAATTTCAATGCATGGGTTGTTAGCAATTTCAAAGGGTAGAAAAAATTATTTACTTTATCACATCGATGATTTTCAAATACAGAGAAGGATTGAATATAGACAGTCTAGAAGGAAATACCATAATCTGGTGCCTAAAGATCTATTGGGTTAATAACTCAAGTGTGGAGGAGAGAGAAATAACCTTAGTTTCGCCCAAATTCCTCTTTCAGAGGGGATATAGTAATCTCTTTTGAACTATCTCCCAGCACTCAGTCATAACAAAGTTACATTAGATTACAGCTGTGGTTCCTGCTGTATGAAAGGAAAGCTTTCCAGAAGTTCCTCTGGGGGTTAGAGGGGAAAACCTTCTTCCATTGTCGGCAGGCTGCTTGTTGTCTAAATAAATGCTTACTCTCTCTTTTCCTGCCAGCTCAAGTAAGAGGAGTAAGAAATTATAGACGAAGATGGAAGGAAGAGGAAAGGTCAGACACTCACACCTTTAATCTGGTGTCTCCAGGGTCTTCGCAAGGCTTAGCTAGTCCCCTTGGTTAATGAAGAGAAAAGAATTAAATAATCAAAGCAGAGTGAGATGAAGTAGGGTAGTGAGCAGTAGGACAACCCAGATATAGTTCATTTATTAGTATTTATTGAGTGCTTACTGTGTGCAGAGCACTGTACTAAGTGCTTGGATAGTAGTTGTCAAAGTAGCAGTTGGAAAGTAGTACCTGATGCCCTGAATTCTGGATGGCAGCTGTTTGTGGAGAGGTGAGGGTCCAATCAATCAACTGATCAAGAGTATGTCTGGAACACTTACTCTGCCCAGAGCACTATAATTAGGGTTTGGGAGAATACATTTAATAGTCACCATTCTTACCCGCAAGGATCTTACAGGCTAAGAAATGAAAAGGTGCAGTAGCCTCAAGTCCCAATTCAGAGAGTTTTAAATGAATTCATAAATAGTATTCTAGGAAAATAGTTTGGTTTTATGGGATTGAAACACTATTCCCCAAATGACAAATTGTCAATGGTAACTGTCGCGAGCCCTCCGTTCATACCAACCAGGACCTTCCTGGACCAGGAGAGACTCAGTGAAACGTGGTGAAATCAAACCACACCTCTGAGCAGCAACCTTATTGTGGAAAGTTTTTAACTTAATTTTACCAGCATGCAAGGGAGTGACTCATACACACACTCACTCCACCAAGAGTCCAATACCAGCCTGTAGTCAAAGGAGCCCTTTCTGCCAATGCTCCTTCTTCTTCCTCCTTCCAAGTGCTGCTGCCTTCTGCTGCTTCTCTGCTCGTGGTGCTTCCCTCTGCTTCTCACTCATGCCTCTCTACACGCCTTTTGCATGCCTTAACGCAATTCAAAAAATGCCTGCCTTTTATCTGCATTAAGCATCACAGCTGTGGCCCTACTTGACTGGTCCAGGCCCATTACAGAGTGGAACAGGGAGAGAAAGCCACACCTCCCTCCATGCTCTGCCCCGACAGGCCATTAATCACCTGTCTCAGGTAAAGCCCATCAGTGCCTTCACCAGTCGCTCCCTTGTTGTTGTTCAGTGGATCACATACAGTCACTGGTGAGGCAGCTTATTGTGGGCTCACCACAGTAACTGTACTGGGAATTCCCCTTATAGAGGGAACTTTGATTTTTTTTAATTTTTTGTCTCCCCTGTTCCGATAAACACATGTACATACGCAAGTAGGGATCAAGACGTTTACAACCCAAAATTGAGGGCAGAGATCATGTCTACAAACTGTATTGCCTAATTTGTACAGTTCTGCACAAAGTAAATATTCCACAAATACCCTTGATTGATTGTTTGATTGATCCTACTGCACCATAATCAATTGGTGCTTTTAGCTCCTCTAATGAGTTCAGTATTTTCTTCCCTTATTTGATATTTCATTTGCAGGAAGAGTGCTGAATGTAATTTGTAATCATATTTTCTTATTTAAATTATATACATTAACATCTAGATGTATTGGTGACAATGCTTCTTACTTGATTTCTGCTCAGGTTATGGGGAAATGCCTACTTCAGCAGCTCTAACTTTTGAAAGAGTCTTAAAAATCAGGCTGTAGGTTTTATTTTTATTTTCCCTGGGGATGAATGTGATCATTCTGCCTCTCAGATTTTACTTTGAAGAAACCCAATCAACATAATGTGGTTGACATCTTTACTAATGATCTAGAAAAGGCAATAAACTTCACTTTAATGAAGTTCACAAATGATGCTTAATTAGGGGGTGTTGCCAACACTAGTAAGGACAGAAAAGTAATAAATGGACCTACATAATTAGAAATATGAGGAGACAACAAAAATCAGGATAATAATCCAACATGGAAAGTTAAAAACAAATATAATTTGGAGGGAAAAATATAAAATAAAAATATTGATAAATGTGAAACATAAAATTCATATTGTTAATAATAATAATAATAATAATGGCATTTATTAAGTGCTTACTATGTGCAAAGCACTGTTCTAAGCACTGGGGAGGTTACAAGGTGATCAGGTTGTCCCACGGGGGGCTCACAGTCTTTATTCCCATTTTACAGATGAGGTCACTGAGGCACAGAGAAGTTAAGTGACTTGCCCAAAGTCACACAGCTGAAAACTAGCAACATATATTGTTATATGATCACATTAAAGGACCAATTCTACATAGTATTTCATATGCACATCTGTCTAATGGAGGGTGGAAATTGTATGATAATTTTACATAATTTTAGGAAAACTAAAGAGTTAATTTTGACAATATAGGTAAATAAATTTGAGAGTGAAGAACACCACTAAGTTGAGAAATACAAGGTGAGGTGTAAATACAAATGTTACAATGATAAATATTTATTTTATTACATTATTTCTCTAGATTGTGAGCTCCATGTAGACAGGAAGCATGTCTACTGTGCTGTACTGTAATCTCCCAATCAATCAACTATATACCATACTTACTGAGCGCTCACTATATGCTTAGGAGAGCATGCTCAATAAATACCATTGATTGATTGATTTAGTGATTTATTCTATACTTGAAAAAAATTCACAGTTCTTTGAGACTCCGAATATAATGTAAAAAGACCAATTATTTAACCCAGTAAAGGGTTCGCATCAGCATTTGAACTAGAAGTAACATAATGAAGTTAAACGAGAGCATTTTTGATATTCAGGAGAAAATAGCTAATGGTGAAACCATTAGTGAGTTGAATGTAAAATGACCAAGCTCGGCTCATGTTGAGAGGGCTAGTGGCTGGTAGGGTGTAGGATCACAAATCAAGGAGAGAGCACATACTCTCTGGGCCATTGATGGTGCCTTATCAGAGATAGTGGACCAGATCACAGTGTCAAATCAAATCTAAATGGTAGAATGCTCTCAGGACAAACAGTATTGCCAGAAACCTCATTTTAAGCTGTTTACCTTGTATTAAGTGCATTAAGTGCACCTTCCCAGGATTGTGGGACATTTCATTCTTGATCTGCTGCCCCCTCCACCACCCAACTCCTCCCTTCCTCTTGCACGGCCCATACCCATCCTCTCCGCCCCATCCCTGGAATCCCTCTGTCCCAGGGCCACCCCCACACCCTTTGTCCCCCTCTCCCTGCACAGGCCCTGTCAACTCACTCCCCTCCAACCCCTCCCCAGCCTTTTTGTGGGCCCCATCCCTCCTTCCTGCCCCATCCCTGTCATCCTGTCCCAGGGCCACCCCTCATTCCCCTCCGCCTCCGCCGGCTCCGTCAACTGACTCTCATCTAAACCCTCCCCACCCATCACTCTGTCCCCTCTCCCACTACCTCCTCCACAGCTGCTGCCAACTGTGGCCTGTGGAACCCCTGCTCCATCATGGGAAAGCTTCCCTTCATCCTTGGCCTGTTCCTGTCTCAGTCACTTCTCCTCCTCGCCATCACTGAAGAGGACATGGTCTCCCTGCTGCTCTCTCAAGAGGGGGCTTCTTCTTCTCCCACGGCCCCAGGCCCACTGCGAAAGGAGGAGGTGTTGGGCTCCTTCCTGTGCCCCAATGCCGCTTTCTCACCATTCTACCTCCCCCATCCCTTTCTTTCCCTTCCTCTGAAGCCCATATGGTTCGCCGCTACCATCCCCTCAGATTCTAGTAACTGTCATCTACCATCCCCCAGGGCCCATCTCCAACTTCTTTAACCATTTTGATTCCTTTCTCACTTCCTTCTCTCTTCCTCAATACCCACATTGATTCTTGGGACTTCAATATCCACATAAATGTTCCTGATGACCCTTCTGCTGCCCCGCTTCTATCACTCCCCAAATCCACTGACCTTCTGCTCCACCCCCCTTTCCCAGTCACCAACTTGGACACACACTTGATCTCATCATCTCTAACCACTGCATATTTCTACCCTCATCAACTCTGAAATCCCTCTATCTGACCACAACCTCCTCACTTGTCTCCTCTCCCATACACCTCCTCCCTGTAAGTCTTTTCTATTCCCCCACAGAGACCTCTTACCTCTGGACCCCATCCAATTTTCTCAACTCATCATGCCCCATTTAGCCTCCACACCCAAACTACCCTTCCTTAAACACCAAATAGAAGTTCTCAACAAAGAAGCAGCATGGCCCAGTGGAAAAAGCCCAGGCTTGGGAGCCAGAGGTCATGGGTTCAAATCCCAGCTCCACTGCTTGTCAGCTGTGTGACCTTGGGCAAGTCACTTCACTTCTCTGGGCCTCAGTTTCCTCATCTGGAAAATGGGGATGAAGACTGTGAGCCCCACGTGGGACAACCTGATCACCCTGTATCCTCCTAACCCACAGCCCTGGATCAACTGCATAGTCTGCCTCCTTCACTCTCATGCTTGAGCCTCAGAGTGCTGGTGAGGGCAGAAATCTAAATATCAAGTCGACTTTGTCCACTTCAAGTTTATCCTTGCATTCTTTAACTCTTCCCTCTCCTCTGCCTGGCAAAATTATTTCTCCATCTTTATTAACACCCATGCCCATCGCCCACACCAGTTGTTCCAGACATTTAACTCCCTCCTCAGGCCCCCTGCCCCTCCATCTCCCCAACCCTTGACCCCAATGACCTGACCACCTACTTTATTAAGAAAATTGACACCATCAGGTATGAGCTTCCTAAAATCATCCTGCCCCTCCTCAGTTCCTTCCCCTTCCAGCTCCCTCTTCAACTGTCTCATCCTTCTCAGCAGTATCTCTAGAGGAGATCTCCTCTCTCATCTAAAAAGCCACCCCTCCACCTGCATATCTGACCCCATTCCTTCTCACCTTACAGAAAATTTTGCCCCCTCCCTTCTTCTCTCCCTAACAGCCATCTTCACCTGTTCACTCCACAGTGGCTTCTTTCTCACTGCTCTCAAACATACCCATGTCTCCCCTAGCCTAAAAAAAAATCCTCGCTTGACCCCATGGCTCCCTCCAGTTATTGCTCCATCTCCCTCCAATCATTCCTCTCCAAAATCTTGAGCAAGTTGTCTACACTCACTGTCTCAAATTCTTCTCCTCCAATTCCCTCCTTGACCCTCTCCAATGTGGCTTCTGTCCCCTTCACTCCAGTGAAACCGCCTTCTCAAAGGTCACCAATGATCTCCTTCTTGCCAAATCCAACGACCTCTACTCTATCCTAATCCTTCTTGACCTCTCAGCCACCTTTGACACTGTTGACCACCCCCTTCTCCTGGAAACGTTATTCAACCTTGGCTTCACTGACTCAGTCCTCTCCTGGTTCTCCTCTTATCTCTCTGGCCAGTCATTCTCAGTCTACTTCGTGGGCTCCTCCTCTCATAGCCTAGTGGCAAGAACATGGGCTTGGGAGTCAGATGACATGGTTCTAATCCCACTCTGCCACTTGTCTGCTGTGTGACCTTGGGCAAGTCACTTAACCTCTCTGTGCCTCTGTTACTCTAACTGTAAAATGGGGATTAAGACTGTGAGCCCCATGAGGGACAACCTGATTACCTTGTATTTACCCCAGTGCTTAGGATACGTGCCTAGGACTATGTGCTTGGCACATAGTAAGCACTTAACAAATACCATAATAATAATAATTATTATTACCCACTAACTGTGGGGGTCCCTCACACTTCAGTTCTGGGTCCTCTTCTATTCTTCATCTACACCCACTTCCTTGGAGAACTCATTTGCTCACATGGCTTCAACTACCATCTCTGTGCAGATGATACCCAAATCTGCATCTCCAGCCCTGATCTCTCTTCCTCTTTCCGGTCTCACATCTCCTCCTGCCTTCAAGACATCTCTATTTGGATGTCCTCCTATCATCTCAAACTTAATATGAAACAGAGCTCCTTATCTTCCCACCCAAATCCTGTCCTCCCCATGACTTTCCCATCACTGTAGATGACCCCACCATCCTTCCTGTCTCACAAGCCTTCCTGTCTCACACGCCCGTAACCTTGGCCTTATCCTTTACTCCTTCAACTTATCCTTCAACCCACATATCCAATGCATCAATAAATCCTGACAGTCTCACCTTCACAACACAGCTAAAATCCCACCTTTCCTCTATATTCAAACTGTTACCACATTAATACAGTCATTCATCCTACCCTGCCTGGATTACCGCATCAGCCTCCTTGCTGATCTCACAGCCTCCTGTCTTTCCTCACTCCAGTCTGTGCTTCATTCTGCTGCCCAGATCATTTTTATACAAAAATGTTCAGGACATGTCATCCCACTACTCAAAAAACTCCAGTGGTTTCCCATCCACCACCGCATCAAACAAGCAATAAACAAAAACTCCTCACCATTGGCTTTAAAACACTCCACCACCTTGCCCCCTCCTACTTCACCTTACTTAAATCCTTCTACAACCTAGCCCGCACACTTCACTCCTCTAGTGCTACCCTTTTCACCATGCCTTCACCTTACCTGTCTCACCACCAATCACTAGTCCACATCTACATGTTTTGTTTTGTTGTCTGTCTCCCCCTTCTAGATTGTGAGCCCATTGTTGGGTAGGGACCGTCTCTATATGTTGCCAACTTGTACTTCCCAAGCACTTAGTACAGTGCTCTGCACACAGTAAGCGCTCAATAAATATGATTGAACGAATGAATGAATGAATGAATGAATCCTGTCTCTGGCCCAGAATGCCCTCTTCAAATCTGACAAACAATTACTCTCCTCCTCTTCAAAGATTTGAAGGCAAATCTCCTCCAAGAGGCCTTCCCATACTAAGCCCCACCTTTCTTTGTCTCCCACTCCCTTCTGTGTTGCCCTGACTTGCTCCCTTTGCTCTTCCCCCCATCCCAGCCCCAGAGCACTTATGTATACATCTGTAATTTTAGATTTTTGTCGATGTCTGTCACCCCCCTTCTAGAGAGTAAGCTCATTGTGGGCAGGGGATGTGACTCTTTATTGTTGTATTGTCCTCTCCCACGTGCTTAGTAAGCAGTAAGCACTCAATAAATATGACTGAATGAATTGAATGAATGAATAAGCAAATCTACTACAATTTACAGACTCCATAATGAATACATTAACATGTTTATTATTTGGGAATACAATTAAGATGGAAATCTCTGGGATGGTCCCCTAAAGCTACAGTTTGGATTAAGCCCACCATTTATTGTCCTATAGATATAAGAATCTTCCAAATTGTCAGTTCAGAAGGAGTGAGCGATCCTGGGAAGGCCTATCCCCATTGAAAAAGACTGTAGAAGCGGACCCTCGCTAAGAAGAAAAGCATGAAAAAGTCCGCCACAGGTCAAGAATTAGCTATCAATCAATCAATCAATCAGTGGTATTTATTGAATGTTTATTGTGCTTAGAACAATGCTTGGCACATAGTAAGCACTTAACAAATACCATCATTAGTATTATTACTGTGTGCAGAGTCCTGTACTAAGCACTTGGGAGAGTACAATAGAGTTGGTAGACATTGGCTCTATTGCCAAGAAATTTATGATCTAGAGGGGAAGGCAGTAATTAAAATAAATTACAGAGTGGGAATAGGAGAGTACAAGGATATGTACATAAGTGCTGTGGGCTCAGGGTGGAATGACTATCAAATGCTTAAGGGGTACAGATCCAAATGCAGAAGTGACAGAAGGGAGGGTGAAAAAGAAAACTGAGAGCTTAGTCAGGGAAGGTCTCCAAGCACTTAAATCTTAGAAGTCTCTCCAAGTGAAATAAACATCACCGTTTAGATCAGAATTGAAATCTTAAATTAGAAGAAACCCCAAGGGCAGTGCACCTGCTTTACACATTGATACATTTTAATTGACTAAACAGATTCTTCAATTATCCAAGATTTTCCAAAAGTTTCCTAAAATCCAGCAACAAAAACCAGGAGAATTCCTTCCTTTTAGTCATACCCTACACAGTGTTATCTCTACAGGGCCCAGTGTGTCCATTATAAAAGAATGAAAGTTACTTTCAAAGGATATGAGCCTAGATTGCCAAAGACCATAGATATTCCAAGACCTGATTCTTGGTCCACTGAATTATCTTTTCCAGTATAATGAAACTGACCTTCACTATCTTTCCTTGTTTCAAGAAGGGGAGCCTTTAGTTTTTCATCATTTTAGATTGATACTCTTCCAGATATCAATGTGAATATATTGCTTGCTGATTCTTCCACACAATCTTTTCCAGTTTTCCCTGTCGCAGTCTTTATCAAGAGTGTTTCCTAGGAAAAAGAAAGCAAAAAGTCCTGATGTTCATGCTTGATACTCAACAGTTTTTCCTTTCATCTTAAATCATTATGTAATCAGCCTACAGTCCAAGATAATAGTTTTAACAAACTATTTGCCATGACATTATTTTTTATCTTTCTCATGTTTCCCTATTAGTGTTTTCTATTTTTGCTTTTATCATGAATATAAATGTTTAGACCAAAGCATGCAGGAAATTGAATTTGGGGGCTTTGATTTGAGGTAATGTATCTATGAATAAAGGATGGAATAGTTTATGATCTGACATCTCAAAAAAAGTCATAGGACTCCTTGTGTTGAAAAAATAGATTAAATCCAATCTATTTTTATGATTATCCAAGGTACTCTGGCAAGGGGAAATAACTGAGTCTAATTTTCAATGGGGAAATTTTTTAACTAATCTATAAAAAGAAGTCTACAAAAAGACAAAGGAATGTATTTAAATAAACAGCTGATATAAATAGAATGGACCCCGACGGAAAGTGAAATTTATAAGAGCAGAAAAATGGGTAGTTGCATAAGGATTTAAACAAAAATGTCAAGGCTGAACAGATCCCTCTGGGTAAAGGTCAGACTATTTCTCAAGGCCAAAAAGAAAACTCATCCAAAATCCAAAAGTAAATCAAGATTCTCAGCAGGAACCTACTGAGACACTCACTGAGAGTGACAGTTGCAGAGGCAAAGGTCCCCTAATCTCACCATTTGAGCATTCCTTCACCCTATCTAGTTCACAGCTCATTTGCCTGATACCACACTGTACACTTTGACACCCTATGGATGCTGTCAACAGATTCACCAGCTGCTTCAAAGTTCCAATCCAAGAGTATAATAACTCCCTGATTAGTTGAACTGCAGCACTTTTCTAACAATCATGAAGGCTTGAGTTTACTCTTCACATAATAATTGCATTAAGGAAAAAAATGGCCCTAGGAATTAGCCTCCAATGGTCAGTGTATTCTAGACTATGGTTCACCCTCAAGCTAAGAAGTCACCTGACGAAGGTTAAGAGTGCCTCTCACCATTCTCACAATCATTTTTTTCCTGGCTCTTAATTTCCCTTTGCCCTACTCATCACACTTATGCACTTCTAGTAGACATACTATTAGAGTGAGTGGAATGAAAACAAGGTGAAAGACACTAGAAAAACTGACTACCAGAAATATAATTAAAATTAATCCCTGAAAACAGTTTGAAAAGATATCGCTCATTCTAGCTTGACCTTTGTAGAACTGCATTTCATCCAAGTCATGTTGGATTCTTGGAATCCCTTTGAAGTGACAGTGGCATAACCAGAAAACTGATAGCTATCACTATTTTCCTCCTTCACCAATGCCAGCTTTATCGTCAGCTGTTGCATTTCAAGGTAAGCAAAGCATTAAGCTTGTTCTTAGTGCTAATATTACAGGTAAAAACACCCATCGACAACTCCCATCCTAGGGAAAGGCTACCCGGGGTGTACTGGGAGAACAGGGTGGCACTTGGTGGTCCATATGTTTTAATATTAAATGCAACTCTGGGCATACAAAATTTTTATGCAACTTATACACCTATGACCCTTCTTGATAGTATGTATGACTTCCGTACTTTCAAAATGCTACTAAAATCCACACCTCCTCGAATTAACCTTTCCAAATTAACTACAGAAACCTAAGCCACATCACCCAACCTATCAGCCACTTACCAGCATAAGCGGGTTTTGGGAAGTGGGGAATGGCACCGATTACCACTGACAAAAGGCATGGTTTCCAGGTACTGCCAGTGCCCAAGCCTTCCTTTTCCCCTCAATGTGCCTCCTGCTCCCCTCACTCTCCAGCCAGACTGTGGCAGGGACCAAAGGTCTCCTCTCCTCCTGGGGAAGGGAAAGGTCTCTCCAGTTAGCAGTGAAGTAGACAGCTTAGACTTGGCTTCCAAGAGGCTTTCTAATGCCTACCCCTTTCCCTGTTGGTGAGGGCAAGAGACTGGGAACTGGAGGGGCCAGGACATGGGGGAAGCCCCAAGAAGGGTCATCTTTGTTGCTCCAGTAGGGCCATGTTTGTCTAAACAGTCACAGCCTTCCCAGTGTTCCAATAGTTCTCCTGAGGGCTGCTGCCCTCACATCCTATGAGGCACGCGATGAAAATGGAGAAGAGAAGGACCACCCAAGGACCCGACTTGGCTACAACCCAGCAGTACTTTGCAATGACTCCCTCAGTTGCATTCCACATGCTCAATCCCTCTCTCTCCCAGGTCCCTTGATCTGATCATCGTATTCAAACCCCTTAAATTTCTCTGGAGGTGCCCTAGGCCTGAAACATTCTATCCCTCCTTTCTGAAGTCCCCTCAGCTCTTGAAATCCTACCTCTTCGACAAAGTCTTTCCTTGCTGGAGGAGAGATGACACCTCTTTTATCCAACTTGCATGCACTACTTTGGCTTGTCATTTCCCAATTAAAATCCTCGTACATTATTTCAATCCTTTTGGCCAAGTCAGTCCATCAGTCATATGTTATTGAGTGCTTACTGTGTACAGAGCACTGTACAAAGTGCTTGAGAGAGAACAATATAACAGTTTAACAGACACATCCCTTGCCCACAGTGAGCTTACAGTCTAGAGAGTCAGGAGGTGTATGCTCTGCTACAGACTGCAGGACCTCCTTGAGTTTTCCATTTATAATATGGATGTCACTCTCCATCTTATTGTGAAATCAATCTTGACATCAGTTGAGTGCTTACCCTGGGCAGAGCACTGTACTAAGTCCTTGACAACATGAAATATAATATAGTACTGTGTGACCTTAGACAAGTCACTTCACTTCTCTTTGCCTCATCTGTAAAATAGGAATGAAGACTGTGGGAATGTGGGACAGGAACTGTGTCCAACCCAATTTGCTTGTATCCATCCCAGCTCATAGTAAAGTTCCTGGCACACAGTAAGTGCTTAGCAAATGCCGCAATTATTATTGTCATTATTATTATGATCCCAATCTACAAGGAGTTTACAGTCCAGAGCAGGAGCCATACAGTAAAGTAAATTATATATGGGATTGTACATAAGTGCTGTGGACCTGGGCAAGGGGTGAAAATCAAACTGCTTCAGGAGTTCGACCCAAGTGCATAGGTAATGCAGAAGGGAGAGCTTAGGGAATTTTAGGCTTGTCAGGGAAGGCCTCTAGGAGGAGATATGATTTTAGTAGGGCTTTGAAGAAGTAGGGTGTGGTAATGCATTGGATACGAAAGAGGAGGGAACTCCAAGCATGAGGGAAGACATGAGCAAGGAGTTGGTGGTGAGAAAGAAGAGCTCAAGATACAGTTTGTAGGTTGGCATTAGAGGACTGAAGTGTGTGGTTTGGGTTGTAGATCAGTGAGGTAACCTGGGGAGAACTGATTGAATATTTTAAAGCCTTATTTTAATGATAAGGAGATATTGTTTGATGAGGAAGTGGATAGGCAACCACTAGAAGTGTTTGAGGAGTGGAGATGTGGACTGAGCATTTTGTTTGAAAAATGATCCATGCAGAGAGTGAAGTATGGCCTGGAGAGACAGAAGGCAGGGAGGTGAAATTTGGAAGATGAATGAAATCACATCCAAAAATTATTTAGAAATAAAGGCAATCTTTGAATGTTAGATATTATTGTTAGAGCTTACAACATAAACTCATATTTCAATCCTGTCTTCAAGGACAGATACTGTGTTTAATTGGAATTCTCTGTCCAGTAATCAGTTTCACACTATTCACAGTTAAACATCTAACACTTCACTCATGATGATGCTTTCATATTATTGCACAATTGTGCAACTCTAAAATTCTCTGTAGGTGCTACCCAGTAACATCTTAAGACCCCTTTCTTACAACTTTAAGGTCCCTTAACATATGTTGATGGTTTACCTGGATCCATGATATTATTCCTACCATTTTTCCTACCTTCATTAGCCTAGACTGTACATTTTGTCTGTTTAATTTTGGGTTGTGATAGACATGACTATATAACTACATAACTAGCCCTTCAAGCTAAGGGGATGATTCATTCATTCAATTGTATTTATTGAGCACTTACTGTGTGCCGAGTACTGTACTAAGCACTTGGGAAGTACAAGTTGGCAACATATAGAGACAGTCCCTACCCAACAATGGGCTCACAGTTTCGAAGGGGGAGACAGACAACAAAACAAAACATGTGGTCAGGTGTCAAGTCATTAGAATAAATAGAAGTAAAGCTAGATGTACATCATTGACAAAATAAATAGAATAGTAAATATGTACAAGTAAAATAAATAGAGTAATAAATCTGTACAAACATATACACAGGTGCTGTGGGAAGGGGAAGGAGGTAGGGTGGGGGGATGGGGAGGGAGAGAGGAAATAGGGAGGTCATTCTGGGAAGGTCTCCTGGAGGAGGTGAGCTCTCAGTAGGGCTTTGAAGGGAGGAAGAGAGCTAGCTTGGCGGATGTGTGGAGGGAGGGCATTCCAGGCCAGGGGGAGGACGTGGGCGGGGGGTCAATGGCGGGACAGGTGAGAATGAGGCACAGTGAGGGGGTTAGTGGCAGAGGAGCCGAGGGTGCGGGCTGGGCTGTAGAAGGAAAGAAGGGAGGGGAGGTAGGAGGGGGCAAGGTGATGGAGAGCCTTGAAGCCAAGAGTGAGGAGTTTTTGCTTGATGCGTAGGTTGACTGGTAACCACTGAAGATTTTTGAGGAGGGAAGTAACATGCCCAAAGCGTTTCTGCACAACAATAGAAAAAAATATATTCATGCTTGCAATCAATCAATCAATCAATCAATCAATCGTATTTATTGAGCGCTTACTATGTACAGAGCACTGTACTAAGCGCTTGGGAAGTACAAATTGGCATCACATAGAGACAGTCCCTGCCCAACAGTGGGCTCACAGTCTAAAAGGGGGAGACAGAGAACAGAAGCAAACATACCAACAAAATAAAATGAGTAGGCTAGAAATGTACAAGCAAAATAAATAAATAGAGTAATAAATATGTACAACCATATATACATATATACAGGTGCTGTGGGGAAGGGAAGGAGGTAAGATGGGGGGATGGAGAGGGGGACGAGGGGGAAAGGAAAGAAGGGGCTCAGTCTGGGAAGGCCTCCTGGAGGAGGTGAGCTCTCAGCAGGGCCTTGAAGGGAGGAAGAGAGCTAGCTTGGCGGATGGGCAGAGGGAGGGCATTCCAGGCCCGGGGGATGACGTGGGCCGGGGGTCGATGGCGGGACAGGCGAGAGCGAGGTACAGTGAGGAGATTAGTGGTGGAGGAGCGGAGGGTGCGGGCTGGGCAGTAGAAGGAGAGAAGGGAGGTGAGGTAGGAGGGGGCGAGGTGATGGACAGCCTTGAAGCCCAGGGTGAGGAGTTTCTGCCTGATGCGCAGATTGATCGGTAGCCATTGGAGGTTTTTGAGGAGGGGAGTAATATGTCCAGAGCGTTTCTGGACAAAGATAATCCGGGCAGCAGCATGAAGTATGGATTGAAGTGGAGAGAGACACGAGGATGGGAGATCAGAGAGAAGGCTAGTGCAGTAGTCCAGACGGGATAGGATGAGAGCTTGAATTAGCAGGGTAGCGGTTTGGATGGAGAGGAAAGGGCGGATCTTGGCAATGTTGCGGAGCTGAGACCGGCAGGTTTTGGTGACGGCTTGGATGTGAGGGGTGAATGAGAGAGCGGAGTCGAGGATGACACCAAGGTTGCGGGCTTGTGAGACGGGAAGGATGGTAGTGCCGTCAACAGAGATGGGAAAGTCAGGGAGAGGACAAGGTTTGGGAGGGAAGACAAGGAGCTCAGTCTTCGACATGTTGAGCTTTAGGTGGCGGGCGGACATCCAGATGGAGATGTCCTGAAGGCAGGAGGAGATGCGAGCCTGGAGGGAGGGGGAGAGAGCAGGGGCAGAGATGTAGATCTGGGTGTCATCAGCGTAGAGATGATAGTTGAAGCCGTGGGAGCGAATGAGGTCACCAAGGGAGTGAGTGTATATTGAGAACAGAAGGGGACCAAGCACTGACCCTTGGGGAACCCCCACAGTAAGAGGATGGGAGGGGGAGGAGGAGCCTGCAAAAGAGACTGAGAAAGAACGACCGGAGAGATAAGAGGAGAACCAGGAGAGGACGGAGTCTGTGAAGCCAAGGTCAGATAACGTGTGGAGGAGAAGGGGGTGGTCCACAGTGTCAAAGGCAGCTGAGAGCTGCAAGTGTTCCCAAACAGCTGCAAGTGTTCCCAAAAATGATTATGTGACTAATTAACACTTCCACTTCACACACATGTAAAGATTGTCCCATACTGTACCATCATGTTGTTTTAATGGTATTCGTTAAGTGCTTACCATGTGCCAGGCACTGTACTAAGCACTGGAATGGATGTAATTAATCAGGTTGTACACAGTCTGCATCACACATGGGCTCATAGTCTTAAAGTCTATTTTACAGATGAGGCACAGAGAAGTTGAGTGACTTTCCCCAGGTCACACAGCAGACAAGTGGCAGAGCATGGGTTAGAACCCAGGTCCTCTGACTCCCAGGCTCTTTCCACTAGGCCATGTTGCTTCTCTCACATTTGCTATCTGCAGTGACTAGCACCATTTTCATTTCTACTTCTTAACACTGCAATCATCTCAAAGTCTCTGCTCTAAGAGAGTCATTCTTTTCTAATTGATTTTCACCTCGATTGTCCTTTTGCTTCTCTTTCCCAAATGCCTACTGCTATGACAATCAATCAATGGTATTTATTGAGCACTTATCATGTGCAGAGCACTGTATTATACATTTAGGAGAGTACAATACAACAGAGTTGTAGACATGTACCCTGCCCACAAGGAGCTTACAGTCTGAATGGAGATTTGGATATTATTATAAACAGGTAAAATTACATCAGAATGCAGGCTCTTTGTTCATGTGTCCAAAAGCAAGCAGATGGTTGAGTTAACTGTCTAAATATCACAAGATTAACCAGAAGCATAAGTGAGGATTTTCCCCAAATGATGTCTTCCTACATTGCCCTTAAAGTTTACAGACTGAAGCTCCTTGCTAGTTCCAGAAATTCCTTAATTTCTGAGATCCAGACCACCAGTAATCATGGATGCATTTCTTTATTTCAATGAAGACTGAGCATATTCTCTCTTATAGTTACCAAACTGCTTGTAAGCTATGTCTCTCCATAGACCTTGAGGAGTTGTTAACTAGCCCTGCCCCAAAATTTACAAAATAGCAGACTAGCTATTGATCAGATAGAAAAGCCACATCTTCAAAGGAATTAGGGTGAGCTCTATACTTTGCAATGGTGCCAAAATGAAGCAAACAAGAAACTATGATCCTGAAAGTAAGGTGTGATCACCTACCATTTCTATTCCTACCTAAAAAACATGCTTCTCACCTGGCTGCACCATCCTCACCATAATCATCAGGAGGCAACATGGCCTAATGGAAACAGTATGCGTTCGAGAGAAAGGAGAACTGAGACCTGAGACCATGGTTCCTAACTTACCACTAGCCTGTTGTGTAACTTTAGGCAAATCACTCACCTCTATGGGCCTCAGATTCCACATTTGCCAAATGGAGGTAAAAGACCTGCTCTCCCTTCCTCTTAGGCTTTGGGGTCCATTTTGGAAAGGGATGGTGTCCAATCCACTAATAATAATAATAATAGTATTTGTTACTTGTTAAAGTCTTACTATGTGCTAAATACTGTTCTAAGCACTGAGGAAGATACAAGATAATCAGGTCAGACAGTCACAACCCAACATGGAGCTCACGGTCCAAGTAGAAGGGAGAACAGAGATTGAATCCCTATTTTGCAGATGAGGTAATTGAGACAAGAGTAGTTAAGTGACTTACCCAAGGTCACACAGCATGAATGTGGAAGTGTTGGAACTAGAACTCAGATTCTCTGACTTTCAAACCCATGCTCTTTCCACTAGGAAAGAGCTACATTTAGGTTTGCTTCCGTGGCTCATTAAAACCTTCTCAGCCTTCTTTTATTTCCCATATCAACACATTCTCTATTATGGATATTATCTGGTTGTCTTTGATAAGTCTCAGATGTCCTGATCAACAACGAGTGGCTGCAAAATGTATTGTTTCATTGGTCTGATTGGGTTAAGTGGCCTGATTGTGTTTCCAGAACTCATTATTTGTGATCCTGTCCTGCTACTTGATTGTAGATATAGCACATAGGTGGTGGTGTTGGAATAATTTCATCAATCAGGCAAACAATCATATTTGTTGAGTGCTTACTGTATGCAGAGCTCTCTACTAAGCATTTGAAGTCAAATTTTATAATTTTAGAAGTTGAATATGGCATCTGAGATAAGTCCAGATCTTGCAGCTATAGAAAATGTTAAGAATTAAAATTGTTATACAGACCTTAAGTTTTGTTCAAATCTTGTAGTTGTATTGGTGCCACACTCTGTTAAACTCCTAAAAAACACACTAGCCTCCTGGATTTGGTTTGCTATCTCTCCTGATACTTGTGTCACAATATCGTGGGTCATGAGACAATATAGTGCCTAGTTAGCATACTTTATGGGCAGTAATCTATATTCTATTATTAATGGGGATTGTTGGTTGAGTTTAGGGCTTGTCAGTTGCAGGCTGCAGTGTAATCTCTGTCCCCTTCAGGTTAACTATAAATGTGTTTTGTTCATTCTGAAATGCTTCATAATTATCTGTATGCCAACTTGTACTTCCCAAGCGCTTAGTACAGTGCTCTGCACACAGTAAGAGCTCAATAAATATGATTGAATGAATGAATGGAATAGTGGAAAGAGTGCCAAACTATGAATCTGGAGACTTAGGTTCCATTCCTGTCTCCACCACTTTCTTGTGAGAGCTCAGACAAGTCTCTGGGCTGCATTTTATTCACCTGTAAAATGGGAATAAAATTCTTGTTTTTGCTCTTAGATTGTGAGCTCCATGTGGGACAGGAACTGTGTCTCATCTGATAATTTTGTATTTACCCCAGTATTTAGCACAGTTCTTGACACATAGCAAGGGCTTAAAAATATCCTAACCATTACTCATCATTACTGTGTGTTTCTAAAGCACATTCATCAATGAATGGACACTTTTATTCAATGATGTTCACTGCCTACTGAATTGGAAAAGTTATCCAGAGTATCAAATTCTAGGCAAAGGAGATAAGAAGGGAGATGGGATCGGTATTCTATAATCCACAGTAAGTATTTGTCACGCTGCTACTTGCTCACCTTTATCACAACACGTCAACGGTTCTGTCTCCCGTGCAGGTCCTAGAGGGTTCTGATCCCACAGAAGACCAGCAAGTGAGACAGGACCATGCATGAGGCCTCAGTGTTCTCCTTTTCAACCTGATTCCACAGCAAAAGGAGGAAATTCATTCAGTTAGCCTGGATACAGTGGTATTTCAAATTCCCAGTAAATTCCATTCCTTGCCTGCAAAGAGGAATCAATCAATAATTGCATTTACTGAGTTTCTATTCTATTCAGTGGACAATGCACTATACTAAGCACTTGTAAGAAGAGTACAATAGAAGTAGTAGATCTCTGCCCTCAAGGAGGTTACCTTGGAGTGGCAGAACTAATTCTCCTTCCCCTGAAGAGGAGTCATCCACAGCAGAATTGTCATTTTGGAGAATGGTCACATCTCTCTCTTTGAGACTGCAGGGCTCCGAGATGAAAAGACCACTGAAGTCAGCAGGAGTCCTGAACCCCAGGCCCACATCATCCCCTGGCCTGGAACGCCCTCCCTCCCCACATCCGTCAAGCTAGCTCTCTTCCTCCCTTCAAGGCCCTACTGAGAGCTCACCTCCACCAGGAAGCCTTCCCAGACTGAGCTCCCTCCTTCCTCTCCCCCTCCTCCCCCTTTCCATCTCCCCCGCCTTACCTCCTTCCCTTCCCCACAGCACCTGTATATATGTATATATGTTTGTACGTATTTATTACTCTATTTATTTACTTTACTTATACATATCTATTCTATTTATTTTATTTTGTTAATATGTTTTGTTTTGTTCTCTGTCTCCCCCTTCTAGACTGTGAGCCCACTGTTGGGTAGGGACCGTCTCTATATGTTGCCAACTTGTACTTCCCAAGCGCTTAGTACAGTGCTCTACACACAGTAAGCACTCAATAAATACAATTGATTGATTGATTGATTGATTGAGGAGGAGATAATGATCCTCATAATGCCTCAGGTTGAACCACCCCATTTTAGCTATGTAGCAGCCCTAACCTTACAAAAGGAAAAAGAATATGGTTGGATTTTTCCTAAAAGCCACAAAGACCACATAAAAATGAATTTTTTAAAACTCATAGAATTTTATGGACAAATGCATTTTAGTTTTTAATAATCAATGGCTTGAACTACCCTGCCTGTTATCACTGCAATGCATTTTGGATGGAAAGTACAATATAGTAAAGTCTTTATGTTTATGCTACCTCAAGGACTTTGAATTTGATTTGAAGGGATGCCTGACTTCTCTCTGATTCATGCTGATATGTCAATCTATGATTTGTAACAGTCCGCTGCCCAAGTTGCGCTATTTACATTAAAATTCTGGATCAAAGAATATCAGGGTGAAAGAAAAATAATCTCATTTAGTTTATCCTCAACACTAAAACTTGAAAAAATATGGAATTGGTAAATGGCTACCAGAACTAAATTTAAGAGAACTATACTAACAACAATGCATTATTGAAATGGTTTGTGATTAGGCATTAAAGAGAAGGCAGTATGATATTATTTGTCCTGACCTAGAATTAAAGAGATTTAGCATTTATTCCTACCTCTCCCTGCTTTTTGATATATGACTTGGGGCCAGTGATTCAAACTCTCTGAGACTTGGTTTCTGTTGCCATAAAATGAGGGTAACAATTCTCATCTTTTTTTTAAATGGTATTTGTTTATTCATTCAATTGTGTTAATTGAGCATTTGCTATGTGCCAGGCAGAGAACCAAGAACTGGAGCAGGTACAAACTAGTCAGGTGTCCCACATGGAGCTCACAGTCTTAATACCCATTATACAGATGAGACAAATGAGGCACACAAAAGTTAAGTGGCTTGCTCAAGACCATACTGCGGACAAGTGGTAGAGGCAGGATTAGAACCCAGGTCCTTCCCACTAAGGCGT
The DNA here is from genome assembly GCF_015852505.1 of Tachyglossus aculeatus. NCBI lineage: Eukaryota > Metazoa > Chordata > Mammalia > Monotremata > Tachyglossidae > Tachyglossus > Tachyglossus aculeatus. The sequence continues at coordinate 114,330,123 of NC_052067.1, forward strand.
GGTACAGAACATATCCATATCCATAACAATTTATTTGAGTAACTTCAAAGGGAGGTACCAAATAAGTAAAGGGAGAAAGGGGAAAATGGAGAGGGGGAGAAAGAGAAAGAGGAGGAGACAGAGAGAGGAGAAAGAGAGGGAGAGGCAAAGGCAAAGAAAGAGCACTGTCATTTGTTTTCAAAAGTGCCACTATTTACGATGATACCTGTGAATCCTTGTGAGGCTGAAATAACAACCATCTCCAAACATTCGTTCTCAAATGGCTTCTCCCCCACTGTTTACAATGTCTCCCCTATAATAAAAAAGCCCAGCTTTGACCCCATGGCTCCCTTCAGTTATAACCCCATCTCCCTCCTACCATTCCTCTCCAAACTCCTTGAACAAGCAAATGGGAAGTAGTGTGGCTTAGTGGAAAGAGCACGGGCTTGGGAGTCAGAGGTGGTGGGTTCTAATCCCAGTTCCACCACTTGTCTGCTGTGTGACCTGGGGAGATTCACTTCACTTCTCTGTGCCTCAGTTACCTCATCTGTAAAAGGGGGATTGAGTCTGTGATCCCCACGTGGGAAAACCTGATTACCTTGTATTTATCCCAGTGCTTAGAACAGTGCTTGGCACATAGTAAGTGCTTAAAAAATGCCATCATTATTATTATTATTATTATCATTATAAACCCACTGTATCAAGTTCCTCTCTTCAAGTTCTCTTCTTGATCTACTCCAATCTAACTTCCACCCCTTTCACTCCACAGAAACCACCCTCTCAAAGGTCACCAATGATCTTCCTTCATGCCAAATCCAATGGCCTCTACTCCATCTTAATCCTCCTCAACCTCACAGCTGCCTTCAACACTTTCAACCATCCCCTTCTCCTGGAAACATTTCTGAATCTCTGCTTCATTGACATTGTTCTCTCCTGGTTCTCCTCTTATCTCTCTAGCCATTCATTCTCAGTATCCTTCTCGGGCTTCTCCTCTGCCTCCCACCCCCTAACTACAGGGGTTCCTCAAGGTTCAGTCTGGGTCCCCTTCTATTCTCCATCTACACCCACTCCCTTGGAGAACTCATTCACTCCCATGGCTTCAACTACCACTTCTATGTGGATGATAACCAAATCTACATCTCCAGTCCTGATCTCTCTCCCTCTCTGCAGTCTCACATTTCCTCCTGCCAAGACATTTCTATCTGAATGTCCTCCCATCACCTCAAGCTTAACATGTCCAAAACAACTCCTTATCTTCCTAACCTAACACTGCCCTCCCCACAACTTTCTCATCATTGTAGATGACACCACCATCCTTCCTGTTCTACAAACTCATAATCCTGGTCTTACCTTGGATTCTCTCGCTCATTCAACCCACATATTAAATGTGTCACTAAATCCTGCCAGTTCCAACTTCACAGCATCACTAAAATCCACTTTTTCCTCTCCATCCAAACTTCTGGCACATTATACAATAACTTATCCTATCCCACCTCGATTACTGTAGCAGCCTCCTGACCTCCCCAGTCCAGTCCATAATTCACAGTGCTGCCCGGATCATTTTTCTACAAAAACATTCAGGACATGTTTCCTCACTCTTCATGAAACTCCAGTGGTTGCCTATGCACCTCCATATCAAACAAAAACTTCTCACAATTGGCTCCAAAGCACTCAATTACCTTGTACCCTCCTACCTCACCTCACTACTCTCCAACTACAACCCAGCCCACACACTTCTAACATTTTCACTGTACCTCAATCTCACTGTTGACCCCTAGCTCAGGTCCTGTTTCTGGCCTGGAATATCCTCCCTCCTCAAATCTGACAGGCTCCCTCAACTTCAAAGCCTTACTAAAGGAACATCTCCAAGAGGCCTTCCCTGACTAAACTCTCCTTTCCCCTTCTCCTCTTCCTAAGCCCTTTTGTGTCACCCTGACTTGCTACTTTTATTCATCCCTCCTCCCAGCCCCACAACATTTACATGCATATCTATAATTTATTTATTTATATTAATAACTGTCCCCTCTGCTAGACTGTAAGCTCATTGTGGGCAGGAATGTGTCTGCTTATTGTTATATTGTACTCTCTCAAGCGCTTTCCCACAGTATTATTATTTTTAAGTGCCATCAAGTTGTTTCCAATTCATAGCAACTCCATGGATATACTTTCTCCAGAATGTCCTCTCCTCTGCCATAATCCGTAACCTTTCTAATGGTTCTTCTGTTACCATGGTTTCTATCCATCTAGCTGCTGGTCTGCCTCTTCCTCTTTTTCCCTGGACTTTTCCTAGCATTAGTGTTTTCTCTAGAAAATTAGTCTTCCTGATTGTGTGTCCAAAACATGCTAATATAAGTTGAGTTACTTGGCCTTCCAAAGACCATTTTGGCTTAATTTGCTCTAAAATCAATTTGTTTGCTTTTCGGACAGCACATGGTATTCGCAAAAGCCTTCTCCAACACCACATTTCAAAAGAATCGATGTTCTTTCTATACTGTTTTTTCACTGTCCAGCTTTCAGATTCAATGTCACTGGAAACACCATAGAATTGATGATTTGTATTTTTGTGGCAATTGTTACATCAGCACATTTCATGACTTTTTCCAGGCTCTTCATAGCAAGCGTTTCTAACATTTATCTTCAGCATATTTCTTGACTACTAGTGAGGCTCAGAATCTTAATCCCCATTTAACAGATGAGGCAACTGAGGTACAGAGAAGTTAAATGACTTGCCCAAAGTCACACAGCTGACATGCGGCGGGGTCGGGATTAGAATCCAGGACCTCTGACTCCCAAGCCAATGCTCTTTCCACTGAGCCACATTGCTTCTCGTGGTAGTTTTCCAAAACTACTGCTCACCACCATCTTCCCTGTTTAAAAAGTTTGTAACCTTGGCATTAACCATGACTCCTCTTTCTCATTCAATCCATATATTCAATCTATCACCAAAACCTGCCAGTTCAACCTTCACAACTTCCCCAAAATCCATCCTTTCCCCTCCATCCAAACTGCTACCATACTGATCCAAGCATTTACCATATCTCGCCTTGACTACTAGATCAGCCTCTTCACTGATCTCCCTGTCTTCTGGCCCTCCCTTCTTCAGTTGGTACTTCACTCTGCTACCCAGGTCATCTTTCTAAAAATACATTCAGTCCATATCTCTGCACTTCTCAGAAACCTCCAATATTTGCCCATCCATCTCCAGATCAAACAGAAACTCCTTATCATTGGCTTTAAGGGATTAATGAGCTCTCTCCCTCTTATATAACCTCACAAACCTCCTTCTACAACCCAACCCACACTGTCTGCTTTCCAAACACCAACTTACTCTCTGTACTCTGATCTCAGTTATCCTCCCACTGACTTCTTGCCACACTCTCCCTTGACCCTGGAACTCCCTCTCCCTTCATATCTGACAGACGATCACTCTTCCCACCTTCAAATCTTCCAAGAGGCCTTCAATGACTAAGCCCTCATTTGTCCTATAAGCCCTCCCCTCTATGTACCCTGTGAACTTGGATCTCTACCCCTTAATTACTTTGATACCAAATCTAGCCCCACAGCACTTATGAACATAGTCTTACACTCTGACATTTTCCCTATCCATAACTTATTTGAATGTGTCTCCTCATCTAGTCAATAAGCAATCAATCAACAGGATTAATCAACAGTATTTATTGAGCATTTACTGTGTGTTCAGAACACTAATACTAAGTGCTCGGTAGAATACAGTGCAACCAAGTTGGTAGACATGTTCCCTGCCCACAAGGAGCTTACAATCTAAAGGAGACAGATATTAATATAAATAAATTACAGATAGGTACATGAGTGACATAGGACTAACCGGTGGGGTGAGTATCAAGTGCTTAAAGTAGTCATGTTCCCCACCCATGTGGAGCCTACAGTCTAAAGGAGGAGACAGATATTAATACAAATTACCGTTATGTACATAAGTTATGTGGGGTTGAGGGTGGGGTGAATATCAAGTGTTTAAACGGTACAAGTGCACGCAGAGCTGACACAGAAGGGAAAGGAAGCAGGGGAGATGAGGGCTTAATGGAGGAAGACCTCTTGGAGGAGATTTGATTTTGATGGTGGGCAGAGTGGTGGTCTGTTGCATATGAGAGGAGAGGGAGTTCCAGGTCAGAGAGAGGAATATAATCCATCCATCAATCAATCGATCGTATTTATTGAGTGCTTACCATGTGCAGAGCACTGTACTAAACGCTTGGGAAATACAAGTTGGCAACATATAGAGACAGTCCCTACCCAACAGTGGGCTCAATATAAGCGCCTTGTGGGCAGGAATCACCCCTATCCACTCTGTTGTACTCCCCCAAGAGCTGGATAATGTGCTGTGCCCACAGTTAGTGTTCAATGAATACCACTGATTTTTTATTTACTAGATTGGTCTACCTGTTACTGTTGATTCTCATCCGTCACTTTTTCTATGACATCAAGGCTGTGTTTAACTCATAAGTGCTGACTCCACAGAGCTGATTGCCCCTAAAATCTGTTGAACTAGACTCCCCGAATTTCTTATCCCAAATCTCTGACAAGACAAGAAGCAAGCAGTGTGGCTCAGTGGAAAGAGCCCGGGCTTTGGAGTCAGAGGTCATGGGCTCAAATCCTGGCTCTGCCAATTGTCAGCTGTGTGATTTTGGGCAAGTCACTTAACTTCTCTATGCCTCAGTTACTTCATCTATAAAATGAGGATTAAGACCGTGAACCCCCTGTGGGACAACCTGATCACCTTGTAACCTCCCCAGCGCTTAGAACAGTGCTTTGCACATAGTAAGCAAGTATTAAATGCCATCATTATTATTATTATTATTATCTAAGAGTTTCCAATCAGAGATGAAAAGGCCAAAAATGGTTTCTTTTTTGACTACTAGTGACTTGAAGTCTGTCCCATTGCAGTCCACATTCAAAATGAAAAGTTAGCAAGTATGGCAGCGTAGAATAGGGTGAATGCAACTGGACTTACTATGTGAACTTGTTTTATTCCTATAATCAAGCAATCAATCAACAGTATTCATTGTACACCTACTGTATGCAGGGTACTTTATTAAGTGCTTGAAAGACTACAAGATAACAGACACATTTGCTTCCCACAGAGTGTATAGTCTAGAGGAGGAGATAGGCAATAAAAAAATTATGGTTATGTCCCATAAATCCTGGGGAAAGAGGGGTCGGCTAATATCAAATGCTTAAAGGATATGGATCCAAGTGCTAAGTGACACAGAAGGGACAGGGAGTAGGGGAAAAGAAGACTCTTGGAGAAGATACGATTTTAATAAGACTTTTGAAGGTAAGGAGAGTGATGGTCTGTCAGATATGAAGAGTGAGAGAGTTCCAGGCCAGAAGGAAAATATAGGCAGGTGGTTAGCAGGGAAATTAAGGCACAGTGCACTAACTGACATTAGAGAAGCTAAGTGTGCAAACTGGAATATAGAGGAAATCAGTGAGGTAAGGTAGGAGGGGGTCAAGCTGATTGAGTACTTTGTAGCTGATGGTGAGGAGTTTCTTATTGATTCAGAGGTGGAGGGACAACCACTAGAGATGCTTGAACACTGGAGAGGATGTACTGAACATTTTTGTAGGAAAATGATCCAAGCAGCAGAGTGAACTAAAGACTGGAGTCGGGAAAGACAAGAGAAAGAGAGATCAGTGAGGAGCCCGATGCAGTAGTCAAGGAGGAATAGGATCACTGTAATAGCAGTTCAGATGAAGAAGAAAGGGTGGATTTTAATAGTCATGAAGGTAGAACCAGCAGGATTTAGTGGAGGATCGTGGTGTTGTCTACAGTGATAGGAAACACATAAGGAAGACAGGGTGATGATGGGAGTTTTTTTGAGCAACTTCACCTCTGGCTTTACTGATAGTGCTGTCATGAAAGAGCCCTAGAATCTTGGTGAATTTCTCAGTCCAGTCAAAATTGATTAGTAATTATCAGAGCACAAATGTGCTGAAGTTGTCCATTCTATGAATACAAAGTAGATATATTGGTGCTCTTCTTCGCTTGTCGTGCTGCATAAGTTGTATCTGTTGTATTACTTTAGATTCATATCAGTTAGTTGAAAGAATTGAAAATACCTGTACAAGTAAAACCTGAGAAGGAAATTAAACAAATTCTTATTTCTAAGGAAAAATAGTGTCATAATCAGGAAACGAACTGGGAAGAAAGATTCCAAGGAATAGTTGATGGCATAGAATAGGGACACACCAAGTATAAAACTGAGCTTAATAAATATTCCATTAATGTTCCATTAACTGAAAGTCAAAAATTAGAAAAGAATCTCAATACATTTCAGAACTGTGTATTGTGACACATTGATATAGTTGGCACCACTCTCTAAACATGAGAGATTTTCAAACGGGAATTTATTAAGGTGCTCTGGGAGCATGATGCTGAACAATGGAAAATGTAAATTTAAATGTTAGGGAATTTTATATTTAGGGGGAAAATTGTTGACATTTGGGTTTGAAGTAATTCCAAACCAAATACTTGCAACAACAAACCTGATTTGTTCCCAAAGACAGGAGAGAGTGACAGAAGGCAGTAGGCATGTTTAAGTTTGCTGTAAAGCACATTCTAAATCTGGCATAAGAAATAAGACATCTAAGATTTTCACTAAATAAAATTGTGCAGTGATGTTGCAAATAATATTTGGATATTGTTGATTAAAAAAGAACCAACACTGATATATTTTGATATTGACAGAGAATACAAAATACCAATAGATACTTAAAAATGCCTATGAGCAGTTCTCCTCTGAGAATTGAAACTATTTGCAAAAGCAATAGATTCAGGATAGGGTACGTATTTGACATTATTGAAATTACTTAGCCATACCTTTATCAATGTGATGATTAAAAGTGAAATTGTTATTGGAGGGAAATGTCAGACCCAGGCTTCTAGCAAAGTTGATAGTGAATTTTGTGAGAGAAGACATGTAAGAGAGACAGGATGAGCAAAAGTAATTAAAATGATCTTTGGTAGGGGAGGCATTATCAAATTTTTGAAATGGAAAATATTGGAGAATGCTAAAAATGTCATCAATCAATCAAAAAATTGTATTAATTTATTGCTTACACTTGGAAGAGTACAATATAACAGAATTGGTAGACACATTTCCTGCCCACAATGAGTTTACAGTCTAAAGGCTGTCTTGTCATGCTGGAAGTGGTGTTGAGGTCACATGAATTTAAAATGGAGCATCACTACAGAAAGAGTAGGAAAGATTGATACTGCCAACTGCTGAAAAGAGTTCCCTCCATGCCCTCCAGTTCTGTTAGGGTTTCCAGTCATACCTTGTTTTAAAGTGAACACTATTGCCTTTATCTGAGCAACAGAACCTTCACTTTTAGGGGAGCTGTTTTGTGAAATTGAAATTCCACAACCCTGCCATTTAGCAGAATGAAAACAAATATGACATATCTTCTAAAAATTAACTTTAGAATGCTAATTACCATTTAATCTGTTGATAGTATAATCTTTATTGCTTGGAAAATTAAAGGCCAAGTCAGTAAATATTTTTACATATCCTTATCACTCTTGGCTGAAAGTTCTTTATTTGTTACAAATAAAATACACTTTATCAGTCTTTAGGGCTATAGATAAGTCCTACTCATATTTTAATGTTTGTTAGATAAGTAGGACAATCCTGGAGGGACCTGACTTGTTACAAATATTTTCTCCTCTCCTCTATTGTCTGCTGAGGCATAGTTAAGCTCACTAGAGTACACTTAAAAGAAAATGCTAAATCCTTTGCCTCTGTGGCAGTTTCCTCCTAGCTAGTTACCAAAATCCAGAAATGTTTAAATATCTCTCTCCTTCTTCAGACCACTGGGTCCAGAAAACTATACTCTGTAAGCATTTTTTTTTATCCTATTTATCATGGGAAATTTGGAAAATAATATTTGTGGTTCTAAGCAAATCTGCAAACAATAGTTTGTTAATGGGAGGACAGTTGATTTCAGGTCTTCTTAGGAATAATAATACTAATATTTGCTTGTTATTTGTTAAGTGCTTACTATGTGTGAGGCATTGTACTAAGCTCTCGGATAGATACAAGCCAATTAGTTTGGACACAGTCCATGTCCCACGTGGGGGCTCCCAGTTTCAATCCTTTTTTCACAGATGGGGTAACTGAAGCACAGAGAAGTGAAGTCACTTGCCCAGAGTCACACAGCAGACAAGTGCCAGAGCCAGGATTAGAATCCAGGTACTTCTGACTCTCATGCCCATACTTTTTCCACTAGGCCATGCTGCTTCCCCATATAAATATATATATATATATATATATATATATATATATACATATACATATATCTCCCCATATAATTATAACAGCACAATAATAATAATGATCATCATATTTTTACGCACTTACTCTGTATTACACTGTATTATATTCTGGAATAGATACAAGATAATCAGGATGGACAGCCCCCCATCCCACCTGGGGAATACAGTCTAAGCGAAGGCTGAAGATAATTGTCTAGGAGTTTCTATCTGCAAGATTTTACTTCTGATTGGCTTGGTGGTTGACTCATTGGCAGATACTTCTGTTGGCTGGTGGCTCCGAACTGCCGTCCTCACCAACCGTCACCCGCCACAGTCTAATTGAGAAGCAGTAGAGGGAGAGGATAAAGCTGTAGGGATAAAAAGCCCAAACTGCTCTCGGTAAGTATATGGGCCCTAGTTTTCTCAATGGATGTGAGTCAGGATTACTGATGACTTTTAAAATCTTAGTTTTATTTGCACCATGCAAGGCCTGCTACCTCAAGATTAGTGTTTAAATGTAGATTTAAAAAAATCCTTCCAAATACAGCACCTGGCCATAAGCAAACCCGTCTAGTGAATCTGAAAAGAATAAAAATATTTCTCCACCGCAGTGGGTCTGAAAGAGTAGCCAACCCCTGGAGGTTTTTTTGTTCTCGAAGTTCTTTGGAAACCTAACTTTTGGACCTAACTGGGCTGGAGAGGAAAGTCGTGATTTCTGTCAAACTTCAGTCAAGTCCTTGCTATCCATTGTTAGAATTTAAATTCCTTTTAGGGAGGGACCATGTCTCCTTCATGTTTTTGTACTCTAAGGACCTAATACCATGTTCTGCACACAGTCCAGCAAACAAAGTAGGCATTAAATTAATATTGTTTATTGATTGATTAATTGTTGATTCTCCAGGTTTCACCTTTTCTCTTTTAGTCTTACGCTGTTGATGTTTTGGTCTTTTCCCTGCCCATTACACCTCCACCACAAGTCCTATAGCTGAAATAACAAGATGAAGGTCAAATCAAAAGAGTTTGCTACTTAAGTAGTAGTAGAAATAGCATTTATTGAGCATCCATTAGATACAATGTACTGTACTATTGCTTGGGAAATACTAAACAAGCAAGTGAAACATTTCTTTCCTATGAAAAGTTTATGCTCTATTGGAAATGGACATGAAAGTATTTACAAAGTAATCAAAACAACTGAATGTATTATGGAAAAATACATATGTAAGTGTCGAGGGTGGGTATAAATAAATACATAAATGTTAGAAAGGTTAAAGGGAGAAGGTAAATTTGGGGTTAAAATGAGTTTTCTGTGTAATTTAAGGGGATTAACTTTGCACATGCTGTCACATCCTTATCTTCAATAAATTGTGTGTTAATCATACATACTTTCCTATTAGTTTTTTTTTTATGGCATTAACTAAACCAACACAGGCAGCATAGAAATTACTGAGTTTTAGATATTTGCACTGAAATTGGAAATACTGAAGAAAATGTTCTTTTCCAAATATATTGAAACCCTGAGTCTAAAATCCTCTTATGCCACTCTGGTTTGTGTTTAGCAAAGCTCAGACCGTGCTCCCTTTTTAAGGGCCCATAGATAGCTAAGTGAAAGGTTTGAGCAAGTACAGGAATATAACAGCATTGTAGGGTAACAATTTCTACCCGCATTCTATAAAATCAATTAATTTCTAATCATTAAATAATTACTAATCTCTGCCCCAGTGGTTTCTCTTTGAATTTCCACCCATTCCTAGAATTTCACTCTGGACTACGACATTTTGAGAGTTACTTTCTTTCAGAGACAGAGAGAGACAGAGAGAGAGAGAGACAGAGACAGAGACAGAGACAGAGACAGAGACAGAGAAAGAGACAGAGAGAATTTTTAGGTTCCATCCAAGCTTTGGAAAAGAAAAGCTTTTCGACCACTGGTCTGCCTGGTGTCAGATGGGTTTCCCTGTGTCCCATTTATTAAAGGGACAGCAGGAAATGATATGCCCCCTGAAGTCACTTTTGCTTAAAGACCTTAAAATTCATGTGTTTTGGGATCTCTTGTTACCTATTATAATGTAGCATTTTCCAAATTTGCTAAGCTGTTTTGAATTGAGATAAGTTAGACCATTTGCAGCCCAATTTGCCTGCCAAATTCAAATTGGCAATTGATTTACTTTATCTATGTTTGGGGGTTTGGGGGAGACAAAATTAGAAAGACTCGATCCTATTCTAGGGACTGTTTTCCTAAACTAGAAAGCAAGTCAATTCCTACCCATTCTTTTGCCCCTAAATCAGTGCAGTGATCCAAACCTCTGATATCTGTCATTCTGATTTCAATTTCCAATCCTTATGTTCAGTATAATCCCATTTCATTTGGCCATGAAAATCCCAAACCTCTAAAGCCGGTTTTATTTTTTCAAAACCCAGATTAACTCCAGACTCTCCGTTCCCGATCTCATTGCCAGCTGACATGTCTTCCCAAGGAATGGCATATAATCTGATTGCTCTGACTGGGTGGCTTCCTCCTCCCCAGGTAAACTCCATCAGAGGGACAATAGCCACAAAGAAGCTTTTGGGAAGACTAGAAATTTTATTTGATATTTCTTTCAGCTGAAACCTGCAATTAGACTTGGAAAGCACTTGAATATCTACCATTCCCAGAAGGGTTTTTAATCCAAATCCAAAAGTGTTTATTGGATTTTTGTCACATTCTTTATTTCACAGTTTAAACCCTGCAAGTGATGGTTTAATAACTAAATTCTTCATTGAATCTGATTGGAAGAAAGAATCAAGACAAAAGCTTTTCCGGGTAAGATTGCTCCTCTACTTCTGTTATTTTACCATGGTTCTTAGCATTCTCCATTGCCCAGAGCAAGGTCAGAGCAACATTTTTGATGACTCAAACACAATCTTTCAGAATTTACAACTATTAAAAAAAACCTACTTAATTGACCAATATTGACAAGGCATTGATTGCTATGACAGATCAGTGGGCGCAAATTACAAAGGAATTTTTATCATTTCTCATTACCAATGAGATGATTAATTCACATTTTTCAGCACATTCTTAATGTGCCCTGCAAGGCTGAAACATGCCTGATAATCTGAAGGATTCCTCTGTAGTCCTACTGGTATTTTGCATGAAAAAAATTTACATTTTTCTTCCAAACTTTCTCTTAAAGGACTTGGGGGAATTGGAAAAATCAGCTTCCTGTTGAATTCCTCAGATCCTTCGAAACACTGTGCTGTACCTGTCCAAACTGATCTGTGTAGCCTATGAACAGGGCTTTAAGTTTGATAGGCATTTGGAGCAACAACTACTTAAGCAGAATTCCACAGGACTAGAGGTCGACTGAAGTGCCGCATGGCCATGGTTGACTTCAGGGTGCAACTAACTATCAGAGAGAAAAAAATAATTGATGATATACTGGGACCAATGTTATAAATCCACCAAACTTCTTCATAAATTTGGGTACAACCTCAGAACTAACTCTTGCTTCTTTACATTTATAAAGGTTTCCACAATCATTTGTTAGTTAAACCTCACAACAGTACCCTTGTGACATTGATAGATGACACGCTACAACTCTTCATTTTATAGATAAGGAGACAGAGCTTCAGAGATTTGCTCGGGGCAATAAAACCAGTGAGTCACTGTTCAATCTGAGATTGGAAGTCAAGGTTTTTGCCCTCCAGAGTGTCAGTTTTCTTCCACTGTGCTTTTAGAAGACTTTATTAAATGGTTCCTCTTAATGGCATCCAGGAAGTCCCACCAAAAATAGAAGTTGAGTTAAAACAGAGCCATAGAAATCCTAGGTCTTGAATGTCCCTCGAAGCCCAGTCCCTGCATTCAAGCAGAACTAGTCAGCAGAGAATCTGTGACCAACAAAACTTTCAGAAAATTCTTCCCATCACCAGAGGACATATAAATAAGGTAGCAATCAGGAGTGGGGGTCCTTTTCTTTGGGTCAGAATACACAAAAATAAAGAATGCCAAGAAACAGCCTCAAAGAAAGAGACTTGCCCTGTATGGGACAAATGCACAAGCTACTATCATTAAATGCCCACAATAGAAAAGAGAATGTCAGTTCATCCATCATCTGTTTCAGCCACACCACTGGTAGCATCATCTTCTAAATGAAGGACACTTTGAGTCACTAAAAAGTAATTCCTTACTCTTCTTTTGTCCAGGATTAACAGCATTCATACCTTTGATCCTCTTTTACAACACATTTTCCATCACTTCAGGGAGTTTTGTGACAATCATCTGAATCTGACTCTACTCAGAAATATGACAATCTGTAAAATCTCTGTACTTTTCCTGGCTTGCACACACAGTTCTCCTTTAATTAATTCATTCATTCATCCAATCATGTTTATTAAGCGCTTACTGTGTGCAGAACACTGTACTAAGCGCTTGAGAAGTACAAATCAGCAACATATACACACGGCCCCTACCCAACAATGGACTCACAGTCCAGAAAGGGGAGGCAGACAACAAAACAAAACATGTAGACAGATGTCAAAATCGTCAGAACAAATAGAATTAAATGATCTGTGTCCAACCTGATGAGTTTGTATCTACCCCAGTACTTACTTAGTACAGTACCCGGCATATAGTAAGTGCTTAACAGAAACCATTCAAGAAAAAAAAAAGGGGTGGGGGTGGATGGGATCCAGAAAGGACACCCTGGGTGAAAGTAAATTTCCTCATGATCTAACTACTTAGCGGTTTGACCTGAAAACCAAAGGGGCAAGGACTGCCCCTGGGCACTTCCTTGAAGAAATCCTGGAGAAGTGCCAAAAATAGTGCCCTGCCTTCTCTCGCCTTCTCGGCTGAGCCGCCTCGGTCCCCAGCCCAGCCGGGCGCAGTGTGCCACTTTCCAGACTCCCATGGAACCAGCAGGCTCCCGGGGAAAGACCAAGGCAGGGACCTCACCACCCCTCCTGCCCCCCCAGGAAGAGACGCTGAGCCAGGGCTCAATCCTGCCCATCCCCTGCCCAGCGTCTCCTACCCGGGCAGAGGAGAAAGGTGTGTCCTGGGCACCCCTTTGCCTGGAAGAAATCCTTAATGACTCCCACCCTTCTAGAGCCTGTTTTTCCTTAACTCAAGCCTGGAGGCTCGTTCTGTTCCCGGGAAGGGATGGAGTGGCAGAAGGGGAGAAGCTGGACTCGGGGTGCTGGCGCTGCTGGGTGGAAATGGTCTTGCTGGAGGCTTGGAGGGGGGTGGCCAGCACCTCTTGGCCCTGCCCTGGGCACGGAAGGGCAGTGAAGCTCTGGGTGAATGGCAGGGATGCCCCAGACTGTGGTCAGGGGAATAGTCTGAGCCTGAGGGCTAGCTGGGCCCAGTTAAGATTTAGAACAATGAGGCAACCGGATCCTTCCCTCTCCTCCTTGCCCCCTTGGGACAATCCCACTTGTGCAGCCAGCCGGACCCTGGCTTGCCTTTCCCTGACAGCAGGCACTCGGAAGGTACGGCTATCGGGTCTGTGATGGGCTAGGGAGAGACCTGCCCATCCAGACCCATAGACCCTGGAGTCCCAGCTACCCTGCCAAGGTCAGGGACCAGAGTCCCAGTGCCCGGGACGTGCTACTGAACATCATCATAATCAATCGCATTTATTGAGCGCTTACTATGTGCAGAGCACTGTACTAAGCGCTTGGGAAGTACAAATTGGCAACATATAGAGACAGTCCCTACCCAACAGTGGGCTCACAGTCTAAAACAGTCTGAACACCATGCAGAAGTTGCATTCTTGCAGAACACTGTATTAGGGAAAACTCACATTATTGTACTCACCCTGAACACAGTGCAGTTCATACTTACTATTATGGTATTTGCTCTGGTATTTATTAAATGCTATCTATGTGCCAAAGCTGTGCACTGGGGTATGCTACTGTGGTGGGTTCAAGATAATCAGATCAGATGCAGTTCCAGGCCCTCAGTTTGGGACTTACAGTTTAAGAGGCAGAGAACAGGTTTTTTTCCCTATTTAACAGACAGGTAACTGATAACCAAAGAGGTTAAGTGACTTGCCCAAGGTGACACAGCAGGCCAGTGGCAGAGGTGGGATTAGAACCCAGGTGTCCTAACTCCCAGGCCCTTGCTCTTTCAAATATGCCACATTCTGACACCACATTAATCTGTATCCAGACAGATACCCATTGCCAGAAAAATGCACCCTAATTTTGTCATTATGCTCCAGCCAAAACACATAGTAACAACACATATTCTGGCAGATCTTAGTCTATCCACCATGAGGCAAAATCTGCCTTCTTTAGCCAGGGCAGACTCAGATTTCTGTAGAAAAACATACAAATTTTTCAGAGTTGGGACTGTCACACTGGCCCGCCCAAGTACTGATGCCTTCTCTGTCATGGAGAAGTAGCGTGGCTTAGTGGAAAGAGGCTGGGCCTTAGAGTCAGAGGACGTGGGTTCTAATCCTGGCTCTGCCACACATCTGCTGTATGAGCCTTGGGCAAGTCACTTCACTTCTCTAGGCCTCAGATCTCTTATCTGTAAAATGGGGATAAGACTGTGAGCCCTATATGGGACAGGGACTGTTTCCAACTTGATTAACTTGGATCTACCCTAGCACTTAGAACAGAGCTTGGCACATAGTAAGCACTTAACAAGTACCATTATTGTTATTATTACTACTATTATTATTATTACTAATAATAATAATAATAAATATTTGGGCTTCCACAGTTGGGCTGGATCAAGCTCAACTATGGCTCATTTAAGTCTCATAGCATTCTGGGCCAGTAGGCTCTCTAGCTCAGAATTCTGGTTGACTTTCATCCCACAGTTTCCCCCAACCCTTCCCTCTCGTAGTCACCAAGTAGAAAAGCAGAAAGGTTATAATTATAATGATAGTTACGGTATTTGTTAAGCACTTGCAATGATATCCCCAAATCCAGTTTTCAACAGCAACGATATGGGCAAATGTAATAGAGATCAACTGCTTACTACTGCAAATTAAAATGGCCTCAGGTATAAGCTTTAAAATTGGGCTTATTATATTGACCTGAACTTTGTTAAAATGGCAGTGACACTACTCCCATGATCACAAAGGTACAAAAACTTCTAAAACCATTAGTGACTGAGAAGGCTGCTTATTGTCTTCCTTTTAATTACTGCCAGGCTAAATCTGGGGATTTGATTGTCTTCTTCCAAGACAGTTGACATGGTCCTATGTGTCCAGACCCTTACAATTTCTCTCCCTTGAAAGCCAGTTTGGAAGCAAAGAAGCTTGGCTTGGGACATGAGCAGTCTGTAATTTACACTTCTGCTTGTTTCATCTCCCAGAGAGGAGTCGTTACAAAGCTGTGATCACTCTGGCCTTGGCAGTCTTTCTTCCCATCTTCCCAACTGTGTTCCCTTCTGTTTTCTTCCGAGATGACACACATCAAGTGTTGCTCTAGTCCCATTAACCATTTACCCATCCATCACACAATTAATTGTCAGTTGCCAGTCAATCAAGATCATTCACTGCCTCCGTCAATGACTTGAGAATTCCACAGAGAGAAGTGCCAACAATTTTGTCATTGCTCGGTTTTCACTGGATGCTTCAGTCTAGGAAACGAAAGAACTCCATGTGTAAATGTATTCATCACATGGCCAGGGAATGAAAACTAGTGTGCTCAACACAGGCAGCTGAAGATAAAGACAAAGACCTGGCTTTCAGGTTCCAAATCCTTAGGCATGACTCTGAGCTAGAAGTATTTGGATATTTATAGACAAGCTCTTGACAATCTCAGATGCTTTGCCCTGAGACAGACCCTCAGGTTTGTGCCCAAGGTGGGAGTCTAATGTCAGATCTTCAGGCTTCACCCAGAACGCACAGGCCTCTTCCCTCCCAGCCCAACTCCAAGCACAGTAGACAAAACTGGGAGTTTGGCTGTGGCTTGGTGCCTTGTCATCCAGTGGAATCTCAAGTTGCTCAATCCTTGTAGCTTCCCCAGAGGCAGGACACAGAGTAGGGAAAGAAGAAGCTTCCAGCCGCTAAGCCAAAGAAAACTGCTAAGGGATGAAACTCAGGGCCAGCAGCATCCTGGAAGCATTGTGGCTGGTGCACCCTAACTCTCAGTCCTTATCATCATCATCATCATCAATCGTATTTATTGAGCACTTACTGTGTGCAGAGCACTGTACTAAGCGCTGATCCAAGCCTTCTGGTTGCTGAAGCCATTACGGAGCCATGACCCATCCGCACACTGGTCCTGACTGAAGCAGCTGGAAGCGGTGTTGCCTGGTGGAAAGAAAATGGTCCTGGGAATCAAAAGGACCTAGGTTCTTATCCCACATCTCCTGTGTATCTGCTGTGTGACCTTGGACAAGTCACTTCACTTCTCTGTACCTGAATTACCACACTTATAAAATGGGGATTAAGACTGTGAGCCCCAGGTGGGACAGGGACTGGGCCCTACCTGTTTATCTAGTATCTACCCAGGGCTTAAAAACAGTGCTTGGCACATAGAAAGTACTAAACAAATACCACACATTAGTATTATCTACATCTCATCCCTTGTACTCTCTCCCTTCCTCCAGGCTCATATCTCCTTCTGCCTTAAGGACATCTCCATCTGGATGTCCACCCACCACCTAAAACTCACATGTCCAAGACTGAGCTCCTTATCTTCCCTCCTGAACCCTGTCCTCTCCCTGACTTTCCCGTCACTGTGTACAGCATTACCATTCTTCCCATTTCACAAGCCTGCAACCTCATTGTCATCAGAGAGGCAGCACGGCTCAGTGGAAAGAGCACGGGCTTTGGAGTCATAGGTCAGGGGTTCGAATCCCCACTCCACCACTTGTCAGCTGTGTGACCTGGGGCAAGTCACTTAATTTCTCTGGGCCTCAGTTCCCTCATCTGTAAAGTGAGGATTAAGACTGTGAGCCCCACATGGGACAACCTGATTACTTTATATCCCCAAGTACTTAGAACAGTGCTTTGCACATAGTAAACGCTTAACAAATACTATTATTATTATCAATCTCTTCCTCCCTTCAAAGCCCTACTGAGAGCTCACCTCCTCCAGGAGGCCTTCCCAGACGGAGACCCCTTTTTCCTCTCCTCCTCCTCCCCATCCCCCCTGCCCTACCTCCTTCCCCTCCCTACAGAACTTGTATATATATATTTGTACAGATTTATTACTCTATTTATTTTACTTGTAAATATTTACTATTCTATTCATTTTGTTAATGATGTGCATATAGCTATAGCTATAATTCAATTTGTTCTGACAATTTTGACACCTGTCTACATGTTTTGTTTTGTTGTCTGTGACTGTGAGCCCATTGTTGGGTAGGGACCATCTCTATATGTTGCTGACTTGTACTTCCCAAGCTCTTAGTACAGTGTTCTGCACACAGTAAGTGCTCAATAAATACAAATGAATGAATGAATGAATTCACCCCACACATTCAATCTGTCACGAAAACCTGCCCGTCTCAAGTTGATGGGGAGCCTTGAAGTAAGGAACTTTTGTTAGATTAAGCAGAATACTGGAAGCCAATGAAAGGTTTTGAAAAATGGAGAAATGTATCCAGAGTGACGCTCCAAGAAGATAATCCACACAGCAGTGTGAAAAATGGATTGGAGAGGAGAAAGAGACTAGAGGCAGGGAGATCAGCAAGGAGGCTGATACAGTTGATGATATATTACAAGTGTTTAAACCAGGAGAGAAGCTCTCTGGGTGAAGAAAGGACAGAC
This sequence comes from Tachyglossus aculeatus, assembly GCF_015852505.1. Lineage (NCBI taxonomy): Eukaryota > Metazoa > Chordata > Mammalia > Monotremata > Tachyglossidae > Tachyglossus > Tachyglossus aculeatus. The sequence goes on from NC_052067.1 coordinate 114,348,099, forward strand.
CAGGAAATGTTATTGGAAAAGTTGTCAAGTTTGGCAGGAAAATTGAATGTGAGTATTTAGACTGTAAGCCCAGTGTGGGTAGGGATTATCTCTCTTTATTGCTGAATTGTACCTTCCAAGTGCTTATCACAGTGGTCTGCACACAGTAAATCCTCAATAAACATGACTAAATGAATGAATGATTGGATGAAGCACAGAAAGGGGTTCAGGATAACAACCAGGTTATGGTCTTCTGTGAAGAGGAGAATGGTGATATTAACATTGATTGGAAATAAGAGGAAATGGGCTTGTGAAGTTAAGTAGCTCCATTTTAAATGGAGTTTCATGTGCCTGTAGGCCATCTGGGTGGAGATATATGGAAGTTATTTTGAGATGCAGGATTGGAGGCTGAATGAGAGGTCAGGGCTAGAAGGTATATTTGGGAGTCATAATCCTAGAGATGGTAGCTGAAGCCATATAAGTGGATGAGTTCCTCAAAGGAGAAAGTGTAGAGAGAGAAAAATGGGTAACTTAGAACAGGGTCTTGAAGAATGCCCAGTGTAGGAGGATGAGAGGCAGAAGAGGAGCCAACAATTGAAGTTGAGAAAGTGTGGATAAAGAGGTAGGACAAATGCCAGTTTAGTATTGTCGGTAAAACTGAGTTCTGAGTAGCATTTCCTCAAAGGAGACAGTGTAGAGAAAGAAAAATGGGTAACCTAGAACAGGGCCTTGAAGAATGCCCAGTGTAGGAGGATGAGAGGCAGAAGAGGAGCCAACAAATGAAGTTGAGAAAGTGTGGATAAAGAGGTAGGACAAATGCCAGTTTAGTATTTGTCAGTAAAACTGAGTTCTGAGTAGCATTTCCAGAGTGTCAAAAACAGCTGAGTGGTTGAGGACGATAGGACGGAGAATAGATCTTTGGACTTGGATATGCTAGTGACCTTAAAGAAGGCAGTCTCAGAGCAGTGAAGGGGTTGAAAACTTGATAGGTGCATCAGGGAGAGAGGTGATGGAGAAGAAATGATTGAGAACCTTGAAGCTGAGTGTGAGTGGGGATACATAACCCGGCCCACGTTCTTCCCCTGGCCCGGAATGCCCTCCCTCCACACATCCACCAAGCTAGCTCTCTTCCTCCTTTCAAAGCCCTCCTGAGAGCTCACCTCCTCCAAGAGGTCTTCCCCTTTTTCCTCTCCTCCTCCCCATCCCCCCGGCCCTACCTCCTTCCCCTCCCCATGGCACTTGTATATATTTGTACAGATTTATTACTCTATTCATTTTACTTGTACATACTATTCTATTTATTTTGTTAATGATGTGCATATAGCTATAGCTATAATTCTATTTGTTCTGACGATTTTGACACCTGTCTACATGTTTTGTTTTGTTCTAGACTGCGAGCCCATTGTTGGGTAGGGACCGTTTCTATATGTTGCTGACTTGTACTTCCCAGCGCTTAGTACAGTGTTCTGCACATAGTAAGCACTCAATAAATACAACTGATTGAATGAATGAATGAATTCCAGATGGCATGGGAGGGAACAAATTCTCTGCCAACACATGCAGGTCCTCTGCCCTCCTAGAGACGGGGCCTGAGGGATCTCTAGTCTAGTCAAGAAGACCCAATCACAAATTCCCAGGCCTCAGAGGGAAAGGGCCTAAAAACTCATTATTGACCATCCTGAAGGGGCTCAGGCCTAAATGGGTAGTTTATGCTGCAGAAACACTTTGGGAAGAAGAACTTTTATTATCTCAGAGCACTAGAAGAGAGAAGCAGTGTGGCTTAGTGGAAAGAGCATAGGTTTGGGAGTCAGAGGACGTGGGTTCTAATCCTGGCTCTGTCACTTGTCTGCTGTGTGACCTTGGGCAAGCCACTTCACTTCTCTGTCCCTCAGTTACCTCAGCTGTAAACTGGGGATTAAGACTGTGAGCCCCATGTGGGACGACCTGATTACTTTGTATCTACCCCAGTGATTAGAACAGTGCTTAGCACATAGTAAGCACTTAACAAATACCATAATAATTATTATTAGAAACTATGAGTCAGTCTTTTCCATACCCTATTTAAGAAGAATAAATAAAACAATATGCAAATAAATGAACATTATAGAATAACTTGGTAGGGATCGTACTTAATCCACTCAGGCTAAGAAATTTGGAGATAAGTTGTCTTCTGTTCATTCATTCATTCATTCATTTAATTGAATTTATTGAGCACTTACTGTGTGCAGAGCATTGTACTAAGTGCTTGGAAAGTACAAGTTGGCAACATACAGAGACGGTCCCTACCCAACAACAGACTCACAGTCTAGAAGGGGGAGACAGACAACAATATAAAATATGTAGACAGGTGACAAAACACTGGTGTCTGCCTTTATTATACCTAAGAATCACAGGGATTTTAGGAGATTGTCACGTTAAAGCACAAAGAAGTGAGTTAAAGATGGAATGGCAGTGTTAATGGAATTTTCTTGCTTTGGTAGGTTTAGGCAAATCCTTAACATTATTTTCATGCAGTTTTCAAAATTAAATTCATAAGAATATTATATACCCTGCTGTTCAGTGTGAAAGCTTTACTCTTGTAAGGGGTTTATAATCATATTAAAAAGCTGGAGTTTAGTTTTTTCATGCCATCAAAGACATGAAGTTAAAAATATAGCCTGGCATTGCTCATTTTCATAACAGTGATTCCTTGTGGCGTGATCACACCTTTCTCAAACTACTTCTACAATATTTCTTCCTCATCCTCTTAAGGCTCCTATAGCAACTGTTTCCATCTCTGTTGTTCATATGAAGAAACTGAGGCTCAGAGACGCTGAGAGCCTAGTTCAACTCATGCAAATGGCCAACAGTTGGAAAGGGCAACCATATTTTGGAAGACAAGCAATGCAACCTAGTGGAAAGAGCACTGTCCTGGGAGTCAGAGGACTGAGTTCTAATCCCAGCTTCATCTTTAGCAACTCACTAAACTTCTCTGTGCCTCAGTTATCTCATCTGCAAAATGGGATTAAGACTGTGAGCCCCACATGGGACATAGTAGAGTACAATATAACAATATAACAGACACGTTCCCTGCCCACAATGGGCTTACAGTCTAGAGTCTACAGTCCATGTCCCATGTGGGGCTCACAGTCTTAATTGCACCAAGCATTGTACTAAGAACTTTGTAGAGTATAACATAACAGTATAATACAAATTCCCTGCCCACAATGAGTTTACAGTCTAGAGTCCAAGTGCTTAGTACAATGCTTTAGTAAGCTTTAGTAATGCAGTAAATTCTTAATAAACATGATTGACTGACATGGACTGTGTCTAACTTGATTATCTTCTTTCTACCCCAGTGCTTAGTACAGTGCTTAAGCACATAGTAAGTGCTTAACAAATATCATTACATTAGAGAGAGAGAGAGAGAGAGAGAGAGAGAGAGAAACAGCATCAGGCAACCTAAGGCTCTGAAACAACACAGGAATTGTACTGGGCAAACTAGAGTAGAGAGCGTTGGGCCAGGAAAACTGGGGGCTGAAAAGTCTGTGGAGTCCATTTCTATGAAAATCAATCAATCAGTCACTTAAGAGTATTTATCGAGCACTTATACAGAGTATTGTTCTACGAATTTGGGAAGGTGCAACACAACAGAACTGGTAGATGCAATCCCTGCCCACGAGGAGTTTACAGTCTACAGGGGGAGACAGACGTTAAAGTGCATTAGGGATAGGGAAAATAGTAGAGTATAAGAATGATTACATAAATATTGTGGATCTAGGGTGAACATCAAAGTTCTTCAGGACTACACAGCCAAGTTCATAGTTGACACATAGGGAAAATAATTCCTGCACAGTAATTTCTATGCTGGAAGAGATGGCTTGGATACATTCAGGGACAACTGATCTATGATGGGGTTTTAGAGGGAAAAACTAGAGAGCATAAATTACCCATCCCAGACCTGACTAGAGGCCAATCTTCCGGCTTGTTTGGCTTTCTGCAAGGTTGAAAACAGCTCCAGCAGGGCTGTGTTTACAGAAACTAATCTTTTGCCACAGGAGTCCAAAATAGAGTCACAGTTATTAGGATCACTTTCTCCAAACTAGATTTCACAAGGTGTGCTTAAACAGCCCTTGGGTAATTCTGGATTCCAAAATATTAGCTCTAGATGATAGACCTAGTGATTCATACAGGAGGTAGTTTCTAGGCATGTCAACTAGAGCCTATAACTGCTGTACTAGAGAGTTGGGCCCATGAATGGTGAATTTAGAAGAGTTTATACAGGCAGTAGAGGAACTTTAGGGAAAAAAACCATCAGTTTCTAGGAAATAAATCACATATCATATCCATTAGATCTAGAATGATCTGGATTGCAGGTTTTGATTAACCAACCAAATCATTGTGTTTCCTTTTCACAGTGCAGTCCTCGACAAAAGGAAATCAATCAGTGTTTTCAGTGGTAGGATTCCAACTTCCTCTGTCTTTCAGGAATCCAAGACACCCCTGGGAATAAGAAAAACTGAGTCTCACATAGAACAAATAGACTCCAGTATGTGTTCTGGGTCACAAGAATGCAGCCTCTAGAGATGAGCCAAACATAAATCACTGAGAAGCCAAGATGAAGAAGAAGGGGATGGACTACCATATTATCCTTGCCCTTCTCAGTCAGTCTGTCAGTCAGTCAGTCAATCATAATTATTGAGCACTTACTTTGTGCAGAACACTATACTAAGTACTTGGAAGAGTACAATATAACAACAGATATATTCCCTGCCCACAACAAGCTTAGAGGCTTGGGCTCCGAGACAGAGAGGTGGCCCCTCCCAGGCTATCTCTACTACAGAGCCCTGCGTGTAGAGCCTCTGCTGCTGCAGGGTATCCCCAGGCTACCATTCCCTGCTCCTGCTCCTGCTTCTTCCCTTCCTTGGCTCCAAACCTCAGTTTGGGTTGAGCTCTGTAATTTGTGGAGGGAAATTCAACCTGTGTTGTCATCCCCATGGTCCACTCTCTCCCATGGACTCTCTCCCATGCTGCTGCTGCTCAGGAAGGTGAGTTTTGACCTATGGCAGATTGCCGTCCACTCACTAGCCAACACCCAAGCTAGAATGGAATGGGTATGCCTCTGCTTGACTCTCCTCCTGTAGCTGACACTGGTAGAGTACTGGAAACTCTCCAGGTATGATCCTGAGAGGGGCACACCAAGTCAGGCACCTTTAAACCCATACCCTCTTGGGAGACCTCAGCACATGGACTCCGATCCAGGTACTGAGCCTGGGCTGCTTACACTGGCAAAGTTTTAACACATCCATTCATTTGCATAAACCCACCCTGAACTGGCACAGTCACCACCCCTTGGCTTTCCCAAAGGTGCGTCCACAGGAGCACACCCTCAATAGTCCTGTGATCTCAGTTGGGGGTCTGTGACTTTTCATTGACAATGGAGTAGGAAGTTGGCATCCCTTAGCCTCCAAAGGTACCTATTCATCGCTATTAGTCCCTTCTTTAATGGTCTCTTCCCTGTGGCCCAATCCTCCATCTTGGAGTCAGAGCTCTAAAATACCAAGGCATCCAGGGCTTATAACAGTGCTTTTCACATAGTAAGTGCTTAACAAATACCATCATTATTATTATTATTATTATCAGGGAAACATGGGGCACTAGGGTGGGGGTTGGAGGTGTCCTACAGTGGCAGTGGCTCAGGAGATGCTGTGAGCTGCATTCCAGGACAGTAGCTGGGGGATGCACCATGGCCGGTCATGGTGGAGTATAATAATAATAATAATTATTATTATTATTATAATGTTGGTATTTGTTAAGTGCTTACTATGTGCCGAGCATTGTTCTAAGCACTGGGGTAGATACAGGGTAATCAGGTTGTCGAACGTAGGGTTCACATTCTTAATCCCCATTTTATAGATGAGGTAACTGAGGCACTGAGAAGTTAAGTGACTTGCCCAAAGTCACACAGCTGAACAAGCGGCAGAGATGGGATTAGAACCCATGACCTCTGACTCCCAAGCCCACGCTCTTTCCACTAAGCCATGCTGCTTCTGCAATGTGCGGGAAGGGGCCACCGGTCCTGAGCCACTGGAGCTGATAATAGAACCAGGCCCCAGAACTGGCAGAGGGCTGAGGGGTAGGGGGGATGCTGCACAGGGGCATGGAGGCACCTATATGCCGCAGAGATGTTCTATAGTGACTGCTGATGCTCCAGTAGTTCAGGCCCTCAGGGTGTCCTGCAAGTGAAAGGGGATAAGGGGAGGAGGAGGTGGTATTGGCTCCATGGTGGTGGCAGCTTAGATCCTCCTCTCCACGCTGCGGGGCTCTCCGGGGCTATGGGGTTGGCAAAGTGGCTCAAACCTCCATCTACACTGCAGAGCTCAACTCAGACCGTGGTTTGGAACAGAGGGAGGGGAGGGAGTGGGGAAAAAAACCATGGCAACAGAATCTCCATGGTGGAAGCAGCCTGAAGCTCACCTCTCTGCCACTGGGCCTGAGCCTGAGGAGGGTAACAAGAATAGCAGGCAGTGAAGCTTTTTAGTGTCAGAATCCTCCTCATGACCTAATGGAACAGTAGAGGCTTGGGAGTCAGGAGTTCCAGGTTCTAGTTCCAGTTTTACCACTTGTCCATTGTATAACTATGGGCTAGTGACTTGATTTCTCAGTGCCTGTTTCTTCCTCTGAAAAATGGGAATAATGTACCTGATCTTCCTCCCTTTCAGAGCACCATGTGGGACAGGAATTCTGCCCACTTGATGGTTTTGGATCAACTCTAGAGCTTAGCACACAGGAAGTGCTTAAAAAATACCATTAGTATTATTATCCATTTCTCTGGGGTGTACTATCCAAATCTAGTTCAGCTGATCACTCATCTTTATTTAGAGTGTGCTTGCCTAGGTCTAGGGCTCTTGCCTCCTTTAATTGTGGGCCCATCACTAATTTCTGAAAATCAGTAGAATACACCTTAGTTTTTTTTCCACCTGATAATGTGGTAGCTGTAATGTTAGCAATTCTCCTAGAAGATTTCGCTCTTCATTTAATGCTTAAACACCACTGATGTACATCCCTATGGCTGGAAGCCACTGTTCCCAAAGGAAACAATGGCTCATGCTAATACCACCCTGTTGACAAACCTCAGGGGAGACCCTAGAGGCTCTGGACACTCAACATACCCTAGATTCTGACCCCCCTCAGCTGCTAAGATCCCATTCATTCATTCATTCAATCGTATTTATTGAGCGCTTACTGTGTGCAGAGCACTGTACTAAGCGCTTGGGAAGTACAAGTTGGCAACATATAGAGACGGTCCCTACCCAACAACGGGCTCACAGTCTAGAAGGGATAATAATAATGATGACATTTATTAAGCATTTACTATGGGCAAAGCACTGTTCTAAGCACTGGGGAGGTTACAAGGTGATCATGTTGTCCCACAGGGGGTTCACAGTCCCAATCCCCATTTTACAGATGAGGTAACTGATCACAAGTATTATATAGAGCCCAAAGCAGATTCTGGACAAGTCCCAGAAATAATAACCTGCTACTTTTCATTTCAATTACAATAGCACTTTTACGTTTGCCACTTCATCTTTGTGCAGAAACGCTTTGGGCATGTTACTCCCCTCCTCAAAAATCTCCAGTGGCTACGAATCAACCTATGCATCAGGCAAAAACTCCTCACCCTCGGCTTCAAGGCTCTCCATCACCTCGCCCCCTCCTACCTCACCTCCCTTCTCTCGCCCTTCTTCTCCCTTCTCTCGTCGACCCCCAGACCACGTCATCCCCCGGGCCTGGAATGCCCTTCCTCCGCACATCCACCAAGCTAGCTCTCTTCTTCCCTTCAAAGCCCTACTGAGAGCTCACCTCCTCTAGGAGGCCTTCCCAGACTGAGCCCCCTCCTTCTTCTCCCCCCTTCCCATCCCCCCCACTTTACCTCCTTCCCCTCCCCACAGCACCTGTATATAAATATACATATTGTACATTTGTACATATTTATTACTCTATTTATTTATTTATTTTATTTGTACATATTTGTTCTATTTATTTTATTTTGTTAATATGTTTGGTTTTGTTGTCTGTCTCCCCCTTCTAAACTGTGAGCCCGCTGTTGGGTAGGGACCGTCTCTATATGTTGCCAACTTGTACTTCCCAAGCGCTTAGTACAGTGCTCTGCACACAGTAAGTGCTCAATCAATACGATTGAATGAATGAATGAATGAACTGGGAGGAGGGGCCAGTAGCAGCATTTGTAATAATAATAATGATGATGGTATTTTTGAAGTTCTTATTATGTGCTATGCACTGTTCTAAGCGCTGGGATCGATACAAGGTAATCAGGTTGTCTCATGTGGGGCTCAAAGTCTTAATCTTCATTTTACAGATGAGGCAATGGAGGCATAGAGGAGTTAAGTGACTTGCCCAAAGTCACACAGCTGACAAGCGGCAGAGCCGGGATTAGAACCCATGACCTCTGAATCCCAAGCCCATGCTCTTTCTACTAAGCCATGCTGCTTCTCTAATCACATGCTTAGTGAATAGGGCACAGGCCTGGAAGTCAGACGGTCTTGGGTTCTAATCCTAGCACTGCCGCATGTTCTGTGTGTCCTTGGGCAAGTCACTTAATTTCTATCAGCCTCAGTTACCTCATCTGTAAAATGGAAATTATGAGTATGAGCCGCATGTGGGACAGGGGCTGTGTCCAATCTGATTAACTTGTATCTAGCATGGAGTAAGTGCTTAACAAATTCTATAATAATAATAATTATTAATATTATTAGTATTATTAGTATTAGGGCAGACATCTGTGTATCTGCCTTCCTAGATTGCACTTAGGCTCTTAGAGAACACAGGATGGAGTCCTGGTGAGCTATCAGGGTCTGATGTCCTTGAGGATCTCATAGCCACAATCTGGGAAATAGAAAAAGTGCCACAGGAATTTAAAGTGCACGCATTATTTACCAAAGCAAGACAAAGGGCAAGAGGGCAAAAAGCTTTAAGTGAGCTATCTGCCCTGGGCACTTCAGGTCATGGATTCTAATCCTGGCTCCGCCACTTGTCAGCTGTGTGACTTTGGGAAAGTCACTTAACTTCTCGGTGCCACAGTTACCTCATCTGTAAAATGGGGATTAAGACTGTGAGCTCCATATGGGACAACCTGAATACTTTGTTCCCCCCCCAGCGCTTAGAACAGTGCTTTGCACATAATAAGCACTTAATAAATGCCATCACTATTATTATTGTTATAGTAAGCGCTTAACAAATACCATAATTATAATTATTATTATTATCTAAGAGATTCTGCCTAACAAGGTGGCAGGGCATGAGGCTGAGCCTTTCTGGACCACCTGCCTTTTTTTGGTTAGAGGCGATGCTCAGGCAAGGATTTGAATATTTTTGACAATGGAGGATTTGTGGGTGAAGGGGGAATCGAGAACTAGAAAAACTTTCCCAGAAAACGTCCCCTTTGTTTCTTTCAATTAACTTTTGCACTTGATCCTCCAAATACCATTTCATCATTTCTCTTGATGGGAAGATTTATTCTATGGCTTTGCATCTGAGGACAACAAAAACTTCTGAGGCTTCTTCAGGGACTTTCTAATCAAGAGGTTGAAAGTTGTATTTCAAAGCTGAACTTAACAAGAGATTATCCCGTAATAGAGGAGTTAATGCTCTCTATTTGTTACAGTAAGGAACAAAGAAAATCGACAATCTGCTGGATGTTGTTCTTAGTCATTAGGAAGTTTCAAAATGATAATTCTGGTCTGTGGGTAGGCAGCTGCAACCTGCCATCCAGAATGAGGGAGAAACATTTGTTACGATTTAGAGAATATCGTATCTGATTTACAAAGTCAACAGGTTCAAGGATAATCATCAGGTTATTATTTCTTTGAAATCCTGAACAATATATCTTCAGGGGAAATAAGTCTCTGACTTGGGAGCCACTCAATCCAGGAGTCAGATGGGGCAAACCAAAAGCCACCCTCCTTGAAAATATCACTGGTTTTAAATGAGCCAGCTCTTTTTGTAGTTATTGATGTCCTTTGTCATAGATGGCTCTACTGGCAGTGAGATACTACCCCCAGTTCTACTGAGCATGAACTTTCCACAAATGGCATTGTCAGCATATGCCCTATCAAACGATGGGATGAAGATTACCCACCCCAGCTGACTTGCATTAGTCTGGCAAGAAACTGTCTTCAACCTGTCCCTAATGCTTGTATATGGGTCTCTGCAGCACACCAGCATGCTTACATGTACTCGGGTCTGTCAGAATGCATGTTTTCACTAGCATGCGTCACAATTCTGCAAAAACTCAGTCCCCATGGTACAGAAGAACAGTATAAGTGAACAAGTGTGGTAGGTACAAGTAGTAATGGTAGTAATAGTATTGATTATGTGCTCACTATGTGCAGAGCACGTACCTAGCACTGGGAAAGACTATATAGGTGGGAATTAGAGAGGGTACATGTCCCTCGTGGAGGACTCACAATCCAAAAATGAAAAAGGGAGAGAGGACTGGCAGCAATTGCATAAGGAGAGGTGAAACAGAACACTATAACAAAGACAAAAACAAAAATCAGTAGTTTACTGTGGCAGAAAGAGCAGAATTTCAGATTCCATGCTGCTCAGGGTTCACAGTTGGAACTCCATGGCCACAGTGAGCACTCCAACAGCAGCTGCCATTGCCTTCCAAAGGTTTGGTGGAGGCCGTGCCAGGCTGCAACTGTTTTTCTCTCTAGCCAAGGATGTGCAGGGGCAAGTTGGGATGGAGGCTTCTCGGTAATGGAGAGGAGAATTGGTGTGTAATCCCAGGGATGCAGCGTGGCAGTCAAGTAGAGGAGAATGCCCAGGGCCTCGGAGATGTGATGGAGGGTGGCAGGTATCCAGAGGAGTCACATGGCTATCTGGGCAAGAGGTATGGGGCAATCAGTACCAGCTTAAGTCCACACTGGTAGCTCACGGTACATAGGACATGATGAGAATGGAATCCCAAGAACCTCAATAGAGAGGCAGTTGGCACCAGCTGGTAGAGAGGTATCTCACTGATCTGATGACCACAATCTGGGAAGTAGAAAAAGTGCCAGAGGAATTTAAAGTGCATGCATTATTTACCAATGCAAGACAAAGGGCAAGAGGGCAAAATGCCTTAAGTGAGCTATCTGCCCTGTTCACTTCAGTGTAGCTTCTAACCAGAATAATGTTCTACCTGACCAGCTGACAGAACAAAACATTTCCTTAAAGCCAATGACATTTTGGATCCAGACACGACACTACTGATGTGATCTTCATCACTATCCAGCTTGCAGAAATATGCCAAGAGCAGAACCTGGACCTGCACATGGTCTTTATTGACCTTACAAAGGCTTTTGACCCAGCATATCATAATGGCCAGGAGGGTGCTCTTGGCAACTTTTTAACACGAGGGAATGACAGTCAAAGTCCCAGATCAAGCTGTCTCTTGACATTCTTCACTGTCACAAATGGCATCAAGCTGAGCTATGTTCTGGCACTGACACTTTCCACCATCACATTCCCAGTGTTGTTGACTGATGTGTTCAAAGGTCTCCATGCAGCATCGCCTAGACATAGACTCTTGAATCTACGGTGATTTCAAGAAAAGACAAACATGGTCAAAACTCTGATCTGTGAACTATTTGCAGGATAATTATGCACTAGTGCCCAGCCCTCTTCAAAACATATCATTGTTCATTGAATGCTTTGCATAAGCTGTTATTAATAGTTATAATTACTATTATTATTATATTTGTTACGTGCTTACTATATGCCAGGCACTGTACTAAGGGCTGGAGTAGATACAAGCAAATCAGGTTGGCACAGTTCCTGTCCCAAGTGGCGCTCACAGTCTCAATCAGCTTTTTGCAGTTGAGGTAACTGACAGAGAAGTTAATTGACTTACCCAAGGTCACACAGCTGACAAATGGCAGAACCAGGGTGAGAACCTTTGACCTTCTGACTCCCAGGTAAAATGTTAAATATGTGGGGCTGACAATCAGTCTGGAAAAGAATGCACAAATCATCTTAATATCATACTTGTCATTCTGTTATCCTTGACCATTAGTATTATTATTACTCTATTTTTTAAGTGCTTACTATATGTCAAGCACTGTTTTAAGTGCTAAGGTAGATACAAGTTAATTAGGTTGGACACAGTCCTTGTCCCACATGGGGCTCACAATCTAAGTAGGAGGGGGAACAGGTATTTAATCCCCATTTTACAATTGAAGAAACTGAGGCACAGAGAAGTTTAGTAACTTCATTCGTTTAATCATATTTGAGGGCTTAATGTGTTCTGAGCACTGTACTAAGTGCTTTGATAGTACAATTCAGCAACAAATAGAGACAATCCCTATCCAACAATGGGCTGATAGTCTAGAAAGGGGGAGACAGACAACAAAACAAAACAAAACAAGTAAACAGGCATCAATAGCATCGATATAAATAGAATTATAGATATATACACATCATTAAAAATAAATAGAATAATAAATATGTACATATATTCACACGTGCTGTGGGGCAGAGGGATAGAGCAGAAGGAGGGAGTCAGGGCAGTGGGGAGGAAAGGAGGAGCAGAGAAAAAGGGGGGCTTAGTCTGGGAAGGCCTCCTGGAGGAGATGAGCTTTCAGTATGGCTTTGAAGGGGAGAAGTGTGCTAGTTTGACGGGTATAAGGAGGGAAGGCAATCCAAATAAGATGTGGGCCACGGGTTGACAGTGGGACAGGTGAGAATGAAACAGAATGAGAAGGTTAGCACCAGAGGAGCAGAGTGTGCCAGCTGGACTGTAGAAGGAGAGAAGGGAGATGAGGTAGGAGGGGACAAGGTGATGGAGAGCTTTGAAGCCAATAATGAGGAGTTTTTACTTGGTATGGAGGTTGGTAGGCAAGTGCTAGAAATTTTTGAGGAGGGGGTGACATGCCCAGAGCGTTATTGTAGAAAGTTAATCTGGGCAACAGAGTGAAGTATAGACGGAAGTAGGGAGAGACAGGAGTTTGGGAAATCAGAAAAGATGCTTATGCAGTAATCCAGTCGGGATATGATGAGTGATTGTACTAACAAGGTAACAATTTGGATGGAGAAGAAAGGGCAGATCTTAGTGATGTTGTGAAGGTGAGACTGGCAGGTTTTGGTGATGGATTGGATATGTGGAGTGAATGAGAGAGCCAAGTCAAGGATGACAACAGGGTTGCGGGCTTGTGAGATGGAAAGGATGGTAGAACATACAGTGCTTAGAACAGTGCTTTGCACATAGTAAGCACTTTATAAATGCCATTATTATTATTAGTGCCGTCCACAGTGATGGGAAAGTCAGGAAGAGGGTGGGTTTGGGAGGGAAGATAAGGAGCTCAGTCTTGGATATGTTGAGGTTTAGGTGTCAGGAAGTCATCCAGGTGGAGATATCCTGATGGCAGGAGGAGATGTGAACCTGGAGGGAGGGAGAGAGAACAGTGGAGGAGATTTAAATTTGGGTATCATCCACATAGAGATGATAATTGAAGCCTTGGGAGCGAGTGAGTTCACCAAGGGAGTGAGTATAGATGGAGAACAGAAGGGGACCAAGAACTGACCCTTGAGGAACCCTTGCAGTTACAGGATGGGGTGGGTGGGGAGGGAAGAACCCGTGAAGGAGACTGAGAATGAACGGCCAGAGAGATGAGGAGAACCAAGAGAGGACGGAGTCAGTGAAGACAAGGTTGGATAACGTGTTGAGGAGAAGGGGATGGTCCACAGTGTCAAAGGCAGCTGAGTGGTCGAGGATGATTAGGATAGAGTAGGAGCCATTGGATTTGGCATTGGTTACCTTGAGAGAGTGGTTTTGGTGGAGTGGAGGGGACTGAATCCATATTGGAGGGGGCCCAGGAGAGAGTTGGAGGAGAGGAATTCGAGGCAATAAGCAAAGATGACTCACTTCAGGAGTTTGGAAAGGAAGGGTAGGAGGGAGATGGATCTTCTCATTTCTCTTTGCAGCAAACAAAATCTTCTCATGACTGGCTTCAAAGCACTCCATCAATTTCCCATTTTACAGTTGGGAGAAGCAGTGTAACCTAATGGAAAGAGCATGGTTCTGGAAATCAGAGAACTTGTGTTTTAATAATGGCTTGACCACTGGACTGATGTGTGACCTTATGCAAGCCACTTAACTATTCTGTGCCTCAGTTTCCTCATCTTCATTCAATTCATTCAGTAGTATTTATTGAGCACTTAGGAGAGTACACCTAACAATAAACAGACACATCCCTTGCCCATATTGTGCTTGCAGTCTGTACAATAGACATCCAATACCTGCTCTCTCACATACTGTGAGCCCTGGGTGGGACAGGGATTGTTTCTGGCCTGATTAAATTGTATCTACTCCAGCACCAGGAGAGTGCTTGATGTATCATAAGTGCTTAATGAATACCATAATTATTATTATTGTTGTTGTTATTGTATCATTATCCTAATCATCATTATTATTACATCCCATCTCCTGGGAGATTGTGCTAATTAATAAGTATGAGGAAGCAATCAATAACGATAACACAAGCATGGGTAGATATACAATATATGTCTATATGTGTATACGGATAGAGAGAACAAGAGAGAGAGAGAGAGAGAGAGTGAAACATTGCCTCCAACAAACCTTCATGACCTAGTTGAAGCCACAGAAACAGATCCACTTTCTTTTCCTAGTTACTATCAAACTTTTTTTTGGATGAGTCTTCTACCGTGTGGTGTCACCCAAGAATGCCACTTACTCCACTTAGGGGAGATCAGTAAGTCTGGTCTCCAGTGTGTAAACTGATTCTGTTTAAGAGTTGGTGGGAAACTCTAGTTCTGATACCCTCTGGGTGGCATATCTCTAGTGCCCAAAATGAAACACTGCAGTGTTTTTAGTGGGCTGTTTGTGTTGTTACAATTATAGCTGGAAGGCTTATAAAACTTATTTTGGAAATTGCAACTACATTGGAGAAATGATGACAGCAATAACAGGCTTTCCCATAGCTGGAGCCAGAGGAGAACAAAGAAATTTGGATTAAGTGTTAAAATCCCAAGCTCTGGGGCCTTTCTCACTGTCTCAGTATAGTCTGATAGGCTGCGGTTACTGGCGAAAGCTTTGTCTGTTGGAAGGGTAGTGGCCTGTTGCCTGGAGCAAGCACTGCACTAGGAAACCCTATTGTTTTATTATATTTGGTACTGGATTGAAAGACAAGAAGAGTCTTTTGCCAGGGTGGCTGCATATCATTGTCACTGGGGCTTTTAATTGCCTACAGACTGAGGCCAGTCACTTTCCAACCCCTTGATGCATTATTTGGCCAGGAGCTGGAATCTTGAAGCTGCTAAATAAGGCCCAATTTCCAAGGAAAGCTATAGTTAAATAGACCTGGCAACACTGGGTTGCCTGGCATTGTTATAAGGGCCCTGCTAGTTCCAGTCACACACGGGATAGTAGCCCAAACTTTATTTTGTTAGTATGTTTGATTTTGTTCTCTGTCTCCCCGTTTTAGACTGTGAGCCCACTGTTAGGTAGGGACTGTCTCTGTTATGTTGCCAACTTGTACTTCCCAAGCACTTAGTACAGTGCTCTGCACACAGTAAGCGCTCAATAAATACGATTGATTGATTGATTGATTGATTGATTCAGTAATGTGCAGTGCAACAGGGCACTACCAGGGGGCAGTGAAAATTAACGGTCTTGAGGGCAATTCTGAGAAGCTCTTACTGCGTCACAACTTTAGCTTTGACTATTACAATGAGTAATGTGGTTTATGATGGAGTTTGGGGCAACTCTGGCTAAATTAAAATTGATTAAATTAAATTAAATTAAATTAAATTAAATTAAATTAAATTAAAATTGTACCCAAATTTTCTTGCCCAGAACTGAAATTCATGAACGAGCAAGACAGGGGAATTACCGGAAGCAATCCCTATGCCGCATCTGAAACTGAACTGTGTAGGAACGTGACCTACTTGGAGAGGCAGCTTGGCCTGGAGGATAGGACTTGTATATGGAAGTCAAAGCCCTGGGTTCTAGTTTCCGCTCCACATAGTGTTTAACTTGTGCATGTCACTTCCCTTCTGCATCTCATTTCCCTTATTTGTGAAATGGGGATAACAATAACTGCTTTTATCTCACAGGAATTTGGTGACAACAAAATGAGTTAAGGAATGTAAAAGTGCCCTAGGTAAAAGAGATGGTCAATGAAAACAAGCAGCGTGGCTTAGGGGAAAGAGCACAGGCTTGGGAGTCAGAGGCCGTGGGTTCTAATCCTGGCTCCTCCACTTGTCTGTTGTGTGACTTTGGGCAAGTCACTTCACTTCTCTGTGCCTCAGTTACTTCACCTGCAAAATAGGGATTAAGACTGTGAACGCCAAGTGGGACAACCTGATTACTTTGTATCTACCCCAATGCTTACAACAGTACTTGGCACATAGTAAGTGCTTAACAAATACCATTATTATTATTAATTATTAACACAATAGCTAAGACTTAGATTGGTATTTGTGGAAAATACACATATAATGAAAAATAGGAAAACAGTGTCCCTCAGCATGATCGATGTGATGAGAAAGGCCCTTGCAGATGTCTCTAAGCCCTGACCTCATCCAATCCATCAACCAATCAATAATATTTCCTGAATGCTTACTGGGTACAGAGCACTATACTAAGCAATTTGGGAGTACAATACTGTTGTTTGACCTGCAATCCACATCTGCTCTTGCCTCCAGAACACTTCCACTTAGATATGCTGCACCCCCTTATCAAAACCAGAACTCATCTTTCCACCTAACCCCACACCTTCCCCTAACTTTCTCACCTCATTTACCAACACCTCCATACTTCCAGTCCCAGAAGCTCACAACACCCTATTATCCTCAACTCTTATGGAGGATCTTACGGCTCCCACATTCAGTCTACTGTAAAATTCTGCAGTTTTTCCTGCAAAATATCACCTGGGCCCTCTCCTTCTTCTCCACCCAAACTGCTATCACTCTTGTTCAGGCTCTTGTCTTGCCTTAGCTAGACTATTGCAATAGTCTCCTGAAGGGTGTCCCAGCTTTCAGCTTCTCCTGCTCCCCTCCTGGTCTATACTATGTGCTTCAGCTTGGTTCATCTTCCTGGACCGTTGTTTATTCCACCATTCCTCTCCTCAAAATCCTCCACTGGCTTCAGGGTTCTCCACCATACCTCTCTGCTCTCTAAACCCATTAATTCTCAAGTCAAGTTCATTCCTTCCAAAGCAACCTTTAAGCTTTACTTTGCTCTCACCTCTCCTACTTCCAGTGTTCTCCTACCTCCTACATCAGTATTCCCTTGGCTTGAAACTCCCTCCTTCACATCAGACAAACCCAGCCCTCTCCATATTTAAATCCCAGAACCTCAAATTAATATTTTAAAAATCAAGCTACTGCTATTCTTTCCTAAATCCACTCTTCTAACTTTCATATCTCAGTCAAAAGCACGACCATTTTCCCATCCCAGAAGCCTAAAACCACAGTGTTATCCTGTTTCTTCTCTGTCTTTCAATTTTAAAATTGCCAGTTCAATTGCTAGGATTGGTATTTGTGGAAAATACACAAATAATGGAAAACAGGAGAACAGAGTGTACCTCAGCATGACTGATGTCTCTAAGCCCTGACCTTCATCCAACCCATCAACCAATCAGGACAACATCTCCTGGATTTGCCCCTTCCTCTCCACCCAAAAGGCAGCTACCTAAACAGCCCTGGTGCAAGCTCTGGTCATATTGCAATGAGACTCTTGTATCACTGATCTCCCAGCCTCCAGCGTTTTTCCTCTCCAATCTATACTACATGATGATAAAAGAATCCTGAAGTGCTACAAGGCACACATCTCTCCAGTCCTCAAAACCCTCCATTGGCTTCCTTTGTCCTGCTGCATCAAGGAATCTGCTCTCTACCCTCTACTCTCCAACCCACTCTCTTCATTCTCAAGCTAGCAATTTAACTAGCTCACTCTCAGTTCTGCCACCTCCATCATCATCATCATCATCAATCGTATTTATTGAGCGCTTACTGTGTGCAGAGCACTGTACTAAGCACTTGGGAAGTACAAATTGGCAACATATAGAGACAGTCCCTGCCCAACAGTGGGCTCACAGTCTAAAAGGGGGAGACAGAGAACAAAACCAAACATACTAACAAAATAAAATAAATAGAATAGATGTGTACAACCTCCATCCCCTCACACTCACTTTTTCCTCCACTTGGCACTCCCTCCCACCACCAAAATCTGCTGACCACAGCTCACTACATATTCAAATCCTCCCTGAAAACCCATTTCCTCCACCTTGCCTTCAGATTAATTCCCAGCAGCCCAGAGTTATTCGATTGTGCATTTATTTACTTGGATGACTCTATTTTGCCCATACTTTCATGTCTGTCTCCAGCATTAAGGTGTAAGTTCCTTGTGCACCAGGAATGGGTCATTTGCTTGTTTTGCTCTTCTTAAGCACTTAGTACAGTAAATTGCACCCAGAGGGTATTCAGTGAATAGTACTACTCTGACCATTACTAAGACAAGAAAGAAACCCAGGGTATGCCAGAAAATATAGCAAAAACATAAGAACATGGTAGAATGTATTACCTCAGACTTATTTCTTCTACAGGACAACGTACTGACTTCAGAGAATCTGATGATGCCTAGATGAGCTCACTCGATTATTTCCAAAATTGCCAATGTGTTTACTGAAGCTGGGGGAACAAATCCCTTTGCCATTGGAGAAATTATCTCCAGTATAATGCCTCACAATCTTAAAACTACAGGGTGAGAATGAATAACTTCCTAGTCTGAGTCCTCCTGGCCTGGCTCCTGAGGAACAAACTTCTCTGAACACGCCTAGAATTACAATGTGGCTGCAGGACACATTAATTCAATTCAATTCAATTCAATCATATTTATTGAGCACTTACTTTATGCAGAGCACTGTAATAAGCACTTGGGAGAGTACAATACAAAAATTCATTCATTCATTCATTCATTCAATCTTATTTATTGAGCACTTACTGAGTGCAGAGCACTGTACTAAGCACTTGGAAAGTACAATTCAGCAATAGAGACAATCCACAGACATATTCCCTACCTGCAACGAGATCACAGTCTAGCGGAAGAGACAGACACCAATATAAATAAATTATAGATATGAACCTCAGGACTGTGGGGCTGGGAGGGGGATGAATAAAGGGAGCAAGTCAGGGAGAGAGCCATCACAAACATTCAGAAGCTGTTTGCATAAATTCAGGGGTCAGTCTGGGTTCATAATGAGTAACCAGAGGGTGAACAGAAGGAAAAGTTAAGGGTGCTAGTAGGAACATCATTGCACTTTAAGAGGGATTCATTGATTCATTCAATAGTTTTTATTGAGCACTTATGTGTGAAGAGCACTGTACTAAGCACTTGGAAAGTACAATTCAGCAATAGAGACAATCCCTGCCTACAATGGGCTTGCAGTTTAGGAGGGGGGAGACAGACATTAAAACAAGTAAACAGACATCAATAGCATCAATAATAATCAATCAATGATATCAATGGACAAGAAATTATGATAATCAAATCAATGGTGCTTACTGTGGGCAGAACACGAACTTTACTAAAACATTGTTGTTGTCTTGTGCTGTTGAGTCATATCCGACAGATAGCAATGCCATGGACACATCTCTCCCATAACACCCCACTTCCACCTGCAATCATTCTGGTAGTGTATCCATAGAGCTTTTTGGTAAAAATACAGAAATGGTTTACCATTGCCTCCTTCTGAGCAATAAACAAGTCTCTGCCCTCGATTCTCTTCCATGCCAATGCTGCCCAGCAGTGGGTTTTGACTTGTAGCAGACTGCCTTCCACTCAATAGCTACTGCTAAAGTTAGGGATGGATTGTTAATGCCTCTGCTTGACTCTCCCTCCTGTAGTCAAGACTGGTAGAGTACTGGAAACTCTCCAGGTGCGACCCTGAGAAGGCGCTAAAGATTGGGAGAATATACTACAACCGAGTTGGTAGACAAGTCCCTTGCCAACAAGGAGCTTACAGTCTAAAGGAGGGACTTGCAGTCTAGAAGAGGAGGGGTGTACAGTCTAGAAGGTGTCACTTCCTCCAAATATTACTTCTGGAGACAGAACTGTTGTGGATGGAACTAGTTTTCTGACCCAGTAATGGTCTTCTTCACGTTCTTTTGTGAACATAGTCTACAACAGTGACATGGAGGAAGCAGTATTAGCAGTATTTGCTGTGATGCAAATATAGTACTAGATGCTTGGGGGAAAAAAAGACAAGCTTGTTGTGGACAGGGAATGTGTCTGTTATATTTCTGTGAGATACTCTCCCAAAAGCCTAGTACAGTGCTCTGCACACAGTAAGTATTCAATAAATATGATTGATTGAAAATGCACAATTCTTGATCTCAGGGATCTTACTGCCTAAGAGAGGCAGAAGTAAATGGCTGCACATATTACAGAAGGAGTGAAAGAATAACAATAGCCCATTGTTGGGTAGGGACCGTCTCTATATGATGCCAACTTGGACTTCCCAAGCTCTTAGTACAGTGTTCTGCACACAGTAAGCACTCAATAAATACGATTGAATGAATGAATGAATGAATGAACAATAATACAGCTTAATAAATAAGAGAAGCAATGCACACATCACTGCTGAGGTCATGAGAGAACAAAATGGGAAGTCATTATGGCAGGTGGAAGTGAAACGGGAGTAAAAGTAGATAAAGTGCCAAGGAGATTATTGTATGTTGTTCATTTGGGAAGGAGCCCTGGGGTTGTTTGAGGGATAGTGGAAGAAGCATAGCCACCTTATCCCATGACGTGACTGAGAGGGAAATAGAATGGGCTGATATTGGGGGTGGGATTGAAGAGCAGCTATGTTAGACAGAATAGACAGGAATAGACAGGAATAGACAGAATAGGTAGCAGTGTAGCTGGATTAGTGGGATATACAGACTCCTTAAAAGCCAATTCAGATTTCCTTTTCTCCCATGTTGGTTAAGTTTCTGAATAGAATACATGCAGTGGAGAAGCAGCGTGACTCAGTGGAAAGAGCACGGGATTTGGAGTCAGAGGTCAGGCGTTCAAATCCCGGCTCCACCAACTATCAGCTGTGTGACTTTGGGCAAGTCACTTCACTTCTCTGGGCCTCAGTTACCTTATCTGGAAAATGGGGATTAAAACCGTGAGCCTCCAGTGGAACAACCTGATCACCTCCCCAGCGCTCAGAACAGTGCTTTGCACATAGTAAGTGCTTAAGAAAACCATCATTATTATTATTTTTATTAATTGACAAAATCGTGGTTCATAAAACCCCAGGTACCTGGGGAACAAAAAGAATCAGGGATTATGCAGTGGCATCCCAAATTTGAAATTCAAAGTTTATGGTTAAAATACAGCATTCTAAACCTGTTGGCCAAAAAGCCATCAGCTTACAAGGAAAATCAGTTTCAGAAAGTGCTTAAAGTATGTGGTTTAATATGCTGTTTTCATGGCACTCTGATAGCACTGTACTTTGTGCCACTGCTCTATTCTTGGTTCATTAGCATCCAACAGAGATCTTATTTTAACACCGAAGTAATTGGACCAGCAAAACTCAAAATTACAATAGGTTCCCAGTGTAATGCTAAATAATTATGAATTCAATAACTTTGAGAGGCACAATGAGATGTGATTCGAGGGGAGACGGATGGAGTAAGAAGCATTCAGCACAGCTATAAGTGACTGGATCGTTATTCAGAGCTTTACCATGTTAAAACAAAATGATATATACAATAGGAAGTCCTCAGAATGGTAGCCAGCCAGGGAAAACTGGATCTAATCCTCTTGTTAGGAAATATTTTCTACCTTTAATTTTAGTCACTGTCTAATCCCTAGAGCCTACCTGTGTTTGATCACATTTCCCACAGCTCCTTCCCTGGAGCCTCGAAGACTTTTCTCCCTGGAGATGAACACAGACAGCTGGCCACCATACATATCACTCATCCCTGACCTTTAGAGGTGTCCAGTGACACCCTAACTTTCCTTCCCAGCTCCTCCATCCTGCACTAGATGCAAGTTCAAATTCTAAAAGTGAAATCCAACAACACATCAATCCAGACTGCATTACAAGCCCTCACTTTTTTGCATAGTGCAGTTCATTGCTGCCTAATGGAAAATGGAAATGTCAACCTTTCAGAATCCCTCCTGTGCCTAGTCTTGCTTCATGGTTAGAAAACCAGTTCTGTTTGGTCCAATTACATGGCTTAGTCACCTCTATGGAGACCACGTTAGCTAAACATGGTTTCTTGGTGGGTAGAATTGATGTTATGTAGACCAGGTGATCAATTGTCCAAAAATTATCCCTGAGACCTCCCTTTTGGATAAAACCTGGGTTGTCCAGATCATCTGATAGAGAGGAAAATGATCTGTCTGAGGGGGAAATAAATACACATATGAAGAGGGAAAAAATACACATATGGAGAAAAATGTATTCTGAAGAGTTAGCCTAACTGGGTTATTTTTATATAATTCTTCATGTTTTCTCTATGCAACTCCCCTTGAGAATTGACATCTCAAAGTAATGTGAGTGATCTAAAGACACTTTGTACCAGCAGGGTTAAAGGTAGAGTGACACTTCAATTTCATACATCACAGTTATAATTCTAAAACAAACATAAATCCATAAATCAGAACAGGATTTAAGCAGGCAGGCCACAGGCTTGCCTTGAATATCAAGATCATTTAGTGAAAACTTATTCATCTTTATTATAATTTTTTAAATAAAAATGATGTTCACTTTGTAATATCTCAAATAGGAGAGTCTCAGCCTAAGTAATTGAATGAAATTGATCAAATCCAAATAACTAATTTAATTATTTTATAAACTTGAAATGACATTCAATGAAGTTGGAGGTTACTGGCAATTATCAACTGTTTCTCCTCTGTAGTTGGAAAAAGTAACATTCATATAATTCCTCTTATACTCCAAGCAGCAAACTTGTTTCACTGATTTTTCCTAAGTTTGACTTTTGCTCTTGGGATTTTTCAGCATATGTGCCTAAATCCAGACTCTAATAACATTTTAAGAGGCCTAAAATCCATCTATCAAAAAAGCATAGCTTATTTAACAACATTATCTGTGTAGATTAAGTTCAGAAGAAAATAAATAAAGCCGACTAAAAGGAGTATTAGGCTTTTTAACCCGAGAAATGAACATTTTGTTATTCTACAGAGAGGTAAACATGGGTTTGGGGAAAAATCTCATTTCTTGTAAAACCATATTTTCAGCAATTCCCTGAGTGCTGAACACTGAAATAGTCTGACAAGTTGTTCATCTGTGTTGGCTGAAGAATTCCTCAAGGAAGCGATGCACAGAAAGTTGACCATTCTTATGGGACCACACATTCCTGCCAACAAATCGTGGAGACTGCTTTCAACTAAAAGGTTGTCATTTCAAATGATTTGGTTAGGAAATTTGAGTGTGAGCTTACACCCACATTTGGGTGTAATTGGGTGGATTAGGGTGCAACTGTGTAGCTAAGTACATTCTTTTATCTGACGCCTTCCTCAGTGAATGAAATGTTCATGAACCGGCAGTCTATTTTAACCCAAGCCTGGTGCAAGTGTCTCTGGTAAGTGTTGTCACTTGATCTGCCCAGCTTGTTATCAGGTCTTCTGGGCAACATTTTCTCTTTCTTCTGATCCAATTTGTTAGGCAGGAACTCCACCTGTTGTCCCATCTGGAAACTACATGATCCACCCATCTTCATTTTGCTGTGCAAAACGCTCGCCCCCATCTTTGACACCCGCAGGTATCACTTCCTGATACCTTCTTTTGGAGTTAACATTTACATTTGCATCATTCCATGTGCATTACTGTCATCTTCCCTTCAAGGATCATATTGAATGAGATCTTCTAGACTGTGAGCCCGTCGTTGGGTAGGGACCATCTCTATATGTTGCCGACTTGTACTTCCCAAACTCTGCACACGGTAAGTGCTCAATATATACGATTTCTTCCCTGCTTACACAAGTAGATCATTGAAGATCATCATCATCAATCGTATTTATTGAGCGCTTACTATGTGCAGAGCACTGTACTAAGCGCTTGGGAAGTACAAATTGGCAACATATAGAGACAGTCCCTACCCAACAGTGGGCTCACAGTCTAAAAGGGGGAGACAGAGAACAAAACCAAACATACTAACAAAATAAAATAAATAGAATAGATATGTACAAATAAAATAGAGTAAAAAATATGTACAAACATATATACATATATACAGGTGCTGTGGGGAAGGGAAGGAGGTAAGATGGGGGGGATGAAGATGATTTTCGTGGCACATACATTGGTACACCTCTAGTTCAATTTCTTTTTTTGTTCCTTGTTTCTAATTCAGCTGCATTATGTACAAATGTAGTAGAGTCGTCAACAAAGTAATATATCATTTTCTGCTATCAATATTGTTTTCCTCTTTCTCATTCAGTTTGTGGCCAAGTAACTCCAGAATGGGGTCGGTATTATCGCTGGGGCTCTGCATCTTCAACTGATACTTCCGCGTACATTTTTAGAGCATAGGCTTTTAACTGTGTAGCTTCTGTTAAGCAATTACTTTTCATTCCCCCAGGAGGCCAGTTCTGACGTATTCATCTAAAGGGCTGAATGTCGTTCAATCAAATATTTTCTTGTAATAAACACATGCTAAGCAAACAGGGATGTGGTAGTCTACACATTTTTCTTTTAGCTGGAGAAAGGAGTGGATCTGAGAAATAATTGAGTGTCCCAAGTGGAGCCCAGCTCGTTTTATGATGCGTTCCCAGAAGAGTTTGACTGGTAGATACTTGGGGTACTTACTAATGGAGAATTACCCGCTACAGGACAGGGACCATGTCGAATTTACACCTGTGTTTTCTCTCCCAGTGCTTATTATAGTGATCTGTACAACAAATACCAATGATTAATTGCTTTGCACAGAATAGGGGCTTGATAAGTACTATTATTACTACTACTGGCAAGCTCTAATCCTATCCCGTCTGGACTACTGCATCAGCCTTCTCTCTGATCTCCCATCCTCCTGTCTCTCCCCACTTCAATCCATACTTCATGCTGCTGCCCGGATTGTCTTTGTCCAGAAACGCTCTGGGCATGTTACTCCCCTCCTCAAAAATCTCCAGTGGCTACCAATCAATCTGCACATCAGGCAGAAACTCCTCACCCTCGGCTTCAAGGCTGTCCATCACCTCGCCCCCTCCTACCTCACCTCCCTTCTCTCCTTCTACAGTCCACCCCGCACCCTTCGCTCCTCTGCCGCTAATCTCCTCACCGTGCCTCGTTCTCGCCTATCCCGTCGTCGACCCCCGGCCCATGCCCTCCCCCAGGCCTGGAATGCCCTCCCTCTGCCCATCCGCCAAGCTAGCTCTCTTCCTCCCTTCAAGGCCCTACTGAAAGCTCACCTCCTCCAGGAGGCCTTCCCAGACTGAGCCCCTTCCTTCCTCTCCCCCTCCTCCCTTTCCCCATCCTCCTGCCTTACCTCCTTCCCTTCCCCACAGCACCTGTATATATGTATATATGTTTGTACATATTTATTACTGCATTTATTTATTTATTTATTTTACTTGTACATATCTATTCTATTTATTTTATTTTGTTAGTATGTTTGGTTTTGTTCTCTGTCTCCCCCTTCTAGACTGTGAGCCCACTGTTGGGTAGGGACTGTCTCTATATGTTGCCAACTTGTACTTCCCAAGCGCTTAGTACAGTGCTCTGCACACAGTAAGCGCTCAATAAATACGATTGATTGATTGATTGATACTGGTAGTATTTTCAGTTTTCATTGTTCACCAGAATGGACAGAATCAGCTTATTCAAGGTATATGTTGAATCTTTGCCTCACACATTTAACGGCCCAACCATTTGTCCTTCTGCTTGAACATTTTTCACAATTCACGTTGTGAAATACATATTTACTTCACATATTACTTCCAGAAAAGGTTTTGGGTTTGCTCTTGGCTGGCCAATCAATAGTATTTACTGAGTGCTGTATACAGAGCGCTTTACTAAGCATTTGAAAGAATACTATTGAGTTGGTAGACAAGATCCCTGCTTTCTAGATTTAACTAAGACTAGATGAATAGAGAAGATTATAAAATGTGGTATGTACTTTAGTGATCTTGATTTTGTTACCCTCTCCATTTTTGTCTTTCACTGCCACTGGAACATTTTATTTCAGCTTTATTTCTTAATTTTTTTTTCAGTTTTGGTGGTTATGCTCAATTTTTTCTTCCTGAACTCCTCTTAGTCATTTTTAATTATCGTCCAAATGTCCTTGTACTTCTCATCATTTTTTTCCTTCGGCTTCCATGTGTTCACTTCTTGTCATCATTTTCAGCATTTCCTTCTTGACCCTTTCTTTCTCCCTTGGTGCTACTTTCACTTTTGTCTTATTTGCTGATGAGGTTATTTGTGTAAGCCATACATCATAATCATTATCTGTTCTCTTGGCAGAGTAATGCACAAGGCTCAGTTCAAATAATTCCTCTGCAAACACTTCTCTGTGCAACTGGCACTTTGTCTTCTGTGCTCTTTTTAACCATCTTGGGCTGTGATGCTTTTTAACTGTGACCAGGGCCTCTGGTTGTCTGCAACTCTGCAAATGGCTTTTTTCAGTTATTGTGGAGACAACAGAGAGGAATATTTTGGGGTCAGTTCACATGTCATCAACCTTGTTCTGGGTGATGCCATCAAGACATTTTCAAGTCCACTGACACTGGGACTTTACAGGAAAATTGTGTTCATGATTGCATCCAAACTGGCCAGTAGAAATTTCTTGATGTCAACCACTCTATCTCTAATTCTGGGATAGCAGTAAAGTTCCCATTCAGCATGGTATATATTCACATTTTTGAATATCTATCTTTTAAATCCTCACATAATCATTCCATTTCCTTCAACTTCTATCTGTTCGCTGGCCTGGCTACTTGCACTGTGTTCAGTGTGCTGAGGTGTCTGATAATCTCAGCAAAATGAAATCACAGCTTCCTACCAGGGGTGCCCTACTCTTTTTCATGATGAAGTTAGGCTGCTGCGTTTAGGGTTTCTTACCCAGCTTCTGAGTCCCAGAGGCGGCTTGATCTTTTTGCTTGAACTTCTAATTTCCAATTTCTATGTGGTGCAAATAAGGGAAGTTATGAGAAAAATGTGATATTTTTCAAAACATGAAACCAGGTTCCAGGAGCAACCCTGCCCCTTTAACAGTTAGTCACTAAAATATCCATGACCAAAATGGGTGATAAATTTAGGAAACACTTGGTTATTTCTCAGAGGATTAAATGCAAAACCTAAGATGGGGAGGGAGTTAAGCAGATCACTCCTTGGCCTGGTCATATGATTTTAGGGGGCCTTTCTTTGCTTACTGCATACAATTTAATGGACATTTTGGACAGCAAAATGTGTTGGAGAGATCAGATGTGATTTCAGGTCGTTTGGGCTCATTCTTGCAAAATACAGTATTATTTTTCTAGGTGATCTCACAGCCCAATTCATGCTTCATTTTAGGGGTTGGGGTCTCTAGGGGACTAAGGAACACAGGACACACATCAGGAGGCAGGGACTACAAGGCAGGTTTGGAAAAGAGAACCCTAGTTGGTGACACCTTTGAAACATTTCCTGATTTTGCGGGGAGTTTTGTGAAGTTTATTCCCCTTGAAGTAAGTGATTTTAATCCCCCAAAATTAAAATAAGACAAAAATGAAGAGGGTTCATACAAGCGTGGCTCAGTGGAAAGAGCACGGGCTTTGGAGTCAGAGGTCATGGGTTCAAATCCCAGCTCCGCCACTTGTCAGCTGTGTGACTTTGGGCAAGTCACTTAACTTCTCTGTGCCTCAGTTACCTCATCTGTAAAATGGGGATTAAGACTGTGAGCCCCCCGTGGGACAACCTGATCACCTTGTAACCTCCCCAGCACTTAGAATAGTGCTTTGCACATAGTAAGCACTTAATAAATGCCATCATTATTATTATTATTATTATTAAGCTGAGGCTGTAATAGATCATGAAAGGAAAGGCCAAATGAAGGATCTGCTCAAAAACCATGTATTTTTTTTCAGGCTGCTTTGGAGTCAATTTTTTTTATCTTAGTTGCCTAATTACCTAGACACTGAGTGGGCCAAATAATAGCAGTATTTAAAATTGATGAAAAGACCCAAGTCCCATCAGCATAGTTTAAAAAATTGGGCTCCTCTTTTAGGAAAACTTAGCTGTGCTATTTTAACTATTGCTCTTTTACTTTATATTTAATCGTGGATACTTCAAATATGTAGAAGAGCTCAGAGATTAAATAATTGCAATAGACACAATCATATTTAAAAAGATTACTGGCAGGGCAGCTCAAACAAGTTCTTACGAGTAGTTAATCAGCACTGAGCCAAAGTGATAAAACAAGATGCTTTGCCCTGTGTAGAGATGAAGTTCTAGGTAGTATGAGTTTAGGACTGTCAAGGGGTAACATACTGTGTGGAACAGAAGTAGATCCAAACCAGTTCCAATTCAAATGAGATGAGCTGTAAAAGCACCTACAGAAACTTAAAAATCAGCCTTTAAGGACTGTCAGTCATGACAGTGGAATACTTTTCGAAGCAGGAAGTTAAAATGATCCTAGAGAATAGTGTATCTGAAATCTTTTTCATCTGGTGACCCCTCTGAAAATGCCTACAATCCTTCCATGGCCTCCTTTCCTTTCACTGCCAGAAAGAATCCCCCTATAAATTGTGAACTTTCCTGGCTTTTGCCCAGGAGAGTTGAACCATGAGATATGTGGGTGGGAAGCAAGGTTATAGTGGGGAACAATGAGCAAAGGAAGGGACAACTGGAAAGACTAGAAAATGCACAAATGATAAGATTGAAAGAATGTGCTAATGAGCTCCCACTGTTACCTCTCTGGTCGATATGAGCTCCTGAAACTCTCCAATTATAAACCCACTGACATAGTATAATGCTGGCGTAGTAAATGTTGAAAACGTTTAGAATAAAAGAGAAGCCAGCAGGGGGTCAGACTAGTTAGGCGAAGTCTCCTTTCACTCTCTCTCTTCTGATCATCCGGGTCCTTGTTGCTCACCACGCTGCTCTGTGCTCTCCTTTCCTCCAGGCTTGGAATTGGCTTCCAAAGTTTCCCAGCTGGGTCTAAGCTGATTTTCTCCCACCTCTTGTTTTCGGGTTCTACATTTCCTCAGTCCCCTTCCCCCAGCACTCCCGAGCATGCTGGGCTGGGGGAATGCTGCGCTCACACCCTTCTGCTTCTCTCTCCATTAGGTGGTTGAGTGAATCCACTGGTATCTGCCATCTTCTCATCATCCCAACTAGGGTCCTTCGTGTCCCCCTCCACCAGATTGTCACTCTGCCTCCCTGGAAACCTGCTGCTTCACTGAGGAACCTTCACCCAGACTGTCTCACACCAGCCTGGTGATGGAGAAAAGCAGCTGCAGTCTGGCCTTGCCTCCACAAAATCTTGGGAAGACCGTGGTGGCTGCTGTTGTGGCAGTCACTGTGGCTGCAGCTGTGATCAGGAAACCTGAGCCACGAGGAACCTGAAATTCTGCTCCTCTAGCCACAGCCCCCTACTGATCTTCGGTTTTGGTCTTCATGTTGTCTAGGTGTTTTGTTTCACCTCTCCTTACATGCCAGTTCCCTCTCCCACCTTATATTTTTACACTGAATGCTCCCTGTGGGACAGGGGTTTCCCAGCTGTGTTTTCTCAGCACTTAGTACAATGCTATGCATGCTGCAAGTGTTTAGTAAATACTAGTACCACTACTACCATTATATAATCCTAATGCCAGCATCTAGTATACAGTCACTAAATAGTGAATCCCCAGTCACTGCCGAAATTATCACAACTCTAATGCTGTTTTCACCCTTTCTACCTGCCATTTGAACCATCACAGTGTTCAAGACCTGATCTGAAGGGGAGAAACACATGATGAAGTGGGCAGAAGAAGTCGCAAGGCTAAAAAGGTGATCAAAAAAGCTGACAAATATACCACCACCTCTGAAACAAGGGTAAATGGAGGAAAAAAGTAGAGAAAAACTGGTTGAAAGGGATATCACTGGAGATTTTCAGTTTTTAGCTTCAGAATGAGACAGTTGGCTCATAAACGGGAAGGGTGTCAGAATTCTACAGAGGACTGTTAACTAATAGTGATATTAAATGCAGATGACAATAATAATAGTGTTTGTTAAGCACTTACTATGTGTCAACCACCATGCTAAGTGCTGGGATAAATGCAAGATAAACAGGTTGGATACAGTCCTTACCTTACACAGGGCTCACAGTCTAAGAAGAGAAACAGGCACCGAATCCCCATTTGACAGATGAAGAAATCAAGGGTCAGAGAAATGAAATTATTTTCACAAGATTACATGGCAGGTCATCCATGGAGTCAGGATTAGACCCAGGTCCTGTGATGCAGGCCTGTGCTCTTTCCACTAGGTCATCCTGTTTTTCAGACTGTTAGGGCTGAGAAATGATTGCAAATTGTACAGAAACCATTGTTTGGGGCTTATAAAAAAGATGGTTTGCCAATGATTGAGATGAGTTAGGTACTTGTTGTATATTTTGAAGGCCACCATCTTTAACAGGGGGACTGTGGGCTAAGGCCTACCCTGCTGATACCTGCTTCTGCCACTCCTGCCTCCTTGCATTCTCATTGCCCACTGCCACATTTCTCCTTTCACTTTATGAATAACTTTATATGTGACAGTAAAGGCAACTAGAGGAGGCGGCATTACAAGCATTGGAGTGGACTGAAGATATCTCACACCCTTTAGAGCCTCTGGCAAAACAAAGGGAAAGCAGGATGGAAACAGAGGTCCTGCCCATACAAGGGAGCCACTAAAATGTGGCAGCTTAGGGTATGGAACCAACTTCAGTAACAAGGAGTAGGAAGGAGGGGTGGCAGAGGGCCTGGTGAGCAGGCAGAAGAGAAGGGATACAAGCCCACGGGCATGGCAGTGAAATTTGAAACCCAGCACCTCAATCCACAGTCAAATTGGTGCCTATGTGCTGAAACCAAGCGCTTAGTACAGTGCTCTGCACATAGTAAGCGCTCAATAAATACGATTGATGATGAAACCCTCAGGAGAACCCAAACCAGGCAGGAGTTAAGAGCCAGCCATTCACTATGGGTCAATGCTCTTGCTAGCTCTGCACGCTTTAAAAACGATTGATTCCAGCCCTTATATAGGACTCTTTCTTCTCCAGATAATTTGGTAATACTGATCGTCACTGTCCAATGACCCCAATCTGGATAGTTCTGGACAGTGCAGAATAGGGAGAGGAAATTTCCAGGGTGTCTGGAATAATGAAATGAATCAATTCACACTTAGGGTTAGCACTCTGACCGTTGTCCTGCCTCCAGCTACACAACACTTTTGAAAATACCCTTATACTTTTGTCATCACTCCAACGCAAAGTGTGAGCTTGTTATGGGCAAGGAATTTCACTGTTTATTGTTGTATTGTACTTTCCCAAGTGCTTAGAACAGTGCTCTGCACACAGTAAACACTTAAATATGACTGACTGAATGAGAATTGCCTGTACCTATGATTAATATTCTTGTAGACTGTAAGCTCCTTGTGGGCAGGGATCACGAATTCCTAGTCTATAGTGTTGAACTTTCCCATGTGTTTAATACAATGCTCTTAGTACATTAAGTGCTCAGTTCATTCATTCATTCATATTTATTGAGCACTTAGCTCAGCACAAGCTCTACTGTGTGCAGAGCACTGTACTAAGTGCTCGGGAGAGTACAATAAACAGATACATTCACATTCCCCGCCCAAATACCATTGAATGAATTGAATTTGAGTTAGATCAATCAATCAACAATATTGATTGAATCCTTTGGTAAATGATCATTTGATTCCCCCCAGTCACTGTTAGCCTGTATAAACTGATCATCTTCTTCCTCAAATGCTGCCAAGTTGTTTCTGACCCATAGCGACTCCTTGGCCACACCGAATGACCCATCCTTCTGTCATAAAGTCCTTCTGGTATGTGTATCCACAGAATTTTCTTAGTAGGGACAAGGAAACGGTTTACCATTGCCTTCTTCCACGCAGTAAAAACTTGAGTCTCTGTCGATGTCTTCAATCAACATTTTGATCACTTGATCATCCTCCTTTGACTCCCATGCCGTTGAGGCCCAGCACAGGTGAATTGACTTTGTCTGACTCTTTGGCTTCGATCTTTCCATTATGGGTAGTCCTAAATGGCATAGCTCTAGGCTTCATCAGCAAATACGGTCTTTTCTGCCATGATAAGACAGGATTCATAGGAGAGAAACTGATTAGCAGAACACCAAAGAACACTCCCTAATCAGACATTCACTTGAAAACTTCTAACCCTATAACCAGTTGATCGGGATTTTCAGCTCCAGCAATAATCTTTCCATTTTGTTTTTCCTGAGTAAGTGTCCATTTCTCCCTTTTTACTGAGCTCAAATTTTCCATAACTTGTAGGACTTTAAAATTCAGGTCTGAAGGCTTGTGTGGATACGAGTTGGAAACAGAATCAAACCATGACTATATTCTAGTTTACAACATCTTCTCTTGTCACAGTCCTTCGTCCCTGAATTTTACTATGGAAGAACTAATGCCAGGAATGTTTGAAGTACTGTTGAAGTTAAAATGCCACACTCAATTTAATTAGGTAAGTAGGGACTAGAGGGACACTCCACTCCTAAACTGAGAGACGTGAATGCCCTGATTCAGAGTTTTGTTTCTTCAGGTCTTCAGATATTAATCTTTAGTCCACATACTGTCAGGGATGCATTATGGAAGTCAGAGGGACCAGGATTCTAATTCCAGCTCTGTCACTTCTCTGCTGTGTGACTGTGTGACTTTGGTCAAGTCATTTAATGTCTCTGTACTTCAGTTCCCTCATCTGTAAAATGGGGATTAAGACTGTGAGTAGCATGTGGGGCATGGGCTATGTCCAATGTTAGTAGCTTGTATCACCAGTGCTTAGTACAGTGCCTGGCACAGAGTAAGAGCTTAAATATCTTAAAAAAAAGTAATGGAAAAATAACAGTGTCTGCCTACGTGTTTGTGAATTTGGAGAAAAAAATGAATATTTATTTCTGTAAATTCTAGGTTGCTCTGTTTTGTCTAAAAACGATTTAGTTATTTGGCACAAGGACTTAAGATTTGTGTTGAGAAATACAGATTCAAATAGTAAGGGAATACAACAGTTAACAATAGTGCTCATTGGAAATCACATTTCAAGCTGCAAGTTAAACTTTTAAAGCCTATTCTCTAATGATTGTTATGTGATGGGAAAGAAAACAAAATTCTGTTACTTGGCATTTTACCTAGTAGGGCACATCTCTTTCTGAAAGTTGCATTATTAGCCAATCTAAATATGTTACCATAGAAATAGTAACAAAAAAGTGGTCTCATTCCCAAACATTTGCCTATCAAAGAAGAGTTAAATTAGAGAAAGAACATGAAGAATAAAATCCACTGCAGTGCCAGATTTATCTACTTTTTAAACTGGTAACTACAGATTTTAATAGAATCTTGCTTTTCCGAAACAAGATCTATCAAAGGAAAAATGACCATTATACTTTACATCTAAGTAACACATATGAATCATTAATTACAATTTAAAAAACTACCCAGAATTGTAAAAAGTAAATGTTTTTGGTAATGGGGCATTTCATGTAGGTTTACTAGGACAATTCAGCATGGATTAGTAAAATAAATAATAAAAATATATCAGCATAGTTATTTCCATGATTCAAAATTTAGCAGCAAAGCCATATATACATTTTGAAGTACATGATTTAATTGTTTTTAAATTTTAAGTTGGCATAAATTTTGAGAGCATGGGGAAGAAAACAAGCTTAAAGAAAGCATTTGCTCATTCCCAATTCTAAAATGTCTTAATTATCCATATTTTCTTGCCAACATTTCAACTCACATTAAGAGAATGAGGAGGAAAAAAGGGGTGTGATTAAATCACTATGCTTACTGAGCCCATCCAGAACATGCACAGTGCTAAGAGACCAAACTGTGTGGATAGTTTTGTGTTGGACTATGAGCCATTAATTCAGAGAAATACAGAGAAGCAGCTTGGGTTAATGGAAAAAGCATGGGCCTGCGAGTCAGAGGACGTGGGTTTTAATCCCAGCTCTGCCACTTGTCTGCTGGGTGACTTGGGCAAGTCACTTCACTTCTCTGTGCCTCAATTACCTCATCTATAAAATGGGGATTAAAGCTGAGAGCTCCACGTGGGATAACCTGCTTACCCTGAATCTATCCCAGCACTTAAAACAGTGCTTGGCACATAGTAAATGCTTAACAAATACCATAGTTATTACTATTATTGTTATTAGAGGGAAACTTACTTTGACCAGAAACATGAACTTGTATTTGATCCATTAAGAGGCAAATGCCATTTCTGTATATTTAATCTGTGGTCAAGATTTAATCTGGTATAAAGATTATTCTAATGCTTAATGTATTTTTTCCAACCTGTCTTTAGAAGCATTAACTAGTTAAACAATTAAACTCCTGCTATTAATGTCTTTTAAAAAACAAAGTGAAAGAAATCCTAAAAGCTTTTATATAGAGGAGTTTCTTGAATCCATTTCAGGAACTGTTACTTCACACTTAACTGGTTTTCTAAACAAAGCAGTTCTGCTTTGCTGCTAGGATGTCCTGTCCACGTACACGTGTTACTTTTGTTTGATTTTTATTTGTTTTAATGAAAATGGAAACTAGATGTAGAGGTCAAAATTTCACCAACACATTAAAAAAGAACAATTCATTCCCACAGTAATTTTGGAAAACTGTTCTGTCCCCAAATCAATGAACACACTGGTTTCACGGTCAAAATTAACTGACTTGATAAGACATGGAACAGAAACCAAAGAAACTAAGCAAGGAAATAAAAAGCAGTGACTCCTTTCCAAGTATTGCTCCATTAAACTGCTTTTTGAAACAAAGCCAGAAGAGTTTATGTTGCTTTTCATTAAGCAAAACAGAAAAATGGAAACAGCCCCCAATTAACCCATAATTAGCCTTAATGAAGCAAATTCAAAAATAGCCCAAAACAACTTCCCAATTTTAGTGCAAGCTGCAAGTTTATTTTTGTCATTGGTGTGAAACTGAACAGCTATGTCAAAAAAGCAAATTTAGATGGTGACATTTGAGTAGCAAATACTTCTTGAAAAAAGTAACTGTTGAGAAAGTTACAATTTGAAGTTTGTGTGGTTATAAGTTGAAGGATCAACCAAAAAGTAGAAAGAGATCTGAGAATGACTTGTAAATGATGCTGTTATCGTAAGGCTATAATTGCAAATGGACACTTTCTAAGTAAACAATTTGTAAAACAGGAAGTATCTAAAAATATTTCAGCAGGAAAAACGTTAATGTAGATAAATTCCTGATTACATGTAAAAGCATTGTATTGTTCTTGTGCATTTTCAAACATTCCATTTTGTTAATGTGCTTTACCCTAACCCAAATGTGATTTATAGTTTGCAAACAAGTAGATTTTTTCACTCATCACATCTGTGCTACGTTTAATGATAATTTTTGATGCTACAATACCATCATGCAGGTCATATATAAATACAAATACACATACATGTATGTATCTTGCAATTTTCCATTCACTGATGTTTAAGATAGTATAATTTTTTAGGTACATAATACTTTATAAAGAAATACTCTGAAGTACTGTGATCACTTTTACTCAACTAATGCATCAGGTGTAACTCACCCAAGAGCATATATATAGAGAGTGAGCTTTATATTTTTCTTTAGATCTCTATATAGGATATAAAATGTTTCATACTTTGGTTATTTAAGAAAAGGTAGCAGCATAGTATAGGGTGGTTTGTTTAATCAATTTTACTGGATGAATTTATAAAGCCCGCAATCTTGCCAGCAGAGCCTCCACCTCAGGCATAGATTCATTTTTAGAAGCAGAGCCAACAACCTCCAGCTCCTTTTCTCTTTTACCCTCCACATTATAGGAGGTCTCCTTCCTCCCGACAGCCTTGGTCTTCGCTGGAGATAAATGAGTGTCTAGATTGTAATTAAGCTCCTTGGCTACTGGAGTCCTTGTAGAGTTGAAATTGATACTGTGGTGTGAACATGGCCCTTCTGATTGTGTTTTCTGGTTCTCTGTGAAGGAGAAGAAAATAAAGAAAAAAACAAAACTAAGTATATGGCTAAACAAGGACTACTTACATTATATACATTTTCAAACTCAGTGCCAAAACAGTTATTCCCAGTGCACAAGTTCTCCGCACTGACCAGTTTAGAGTGCTTGCAATGAGTGGAGTTGCAGAGATTTATTTTATAATAAATGAAGAAGGAATTAAGAATATACATGGAATGTGATGAAATGGTAAAAGGAAAATAATTTGCTTTAGATTTAATGGTCATTTCAGGGTAGCAGTCTAGATAAGTTATTTTAGTTTTGCTACTACATTTGAATCAAATGAATGTCTTTTAAGTTGTCAAGTTGGTTAAACTATCAAAATATTGCCTTTTCTACGTCAGCTGCATCTCTTGGACAAAGTATTAAATTTGGCAGACATGCTGTTAAGGCCTGCAAGTAGAACCAAAATTATATCGCTAATTGTCAATGAGAATCCATTTGCTTTCATTTTGATTAGTAACTATTCAGTGACAGTGATCTTGACTCATCACATGCACTGAAGAAGCTAATTGCAATACTAATGATTAGCGGATTCAGCTGAGTGACTGGTTTATTTATTCTTAAATTAAGTGACTTGAATCGACCAACTGTATGAGTGACACGTCTTATAGATCTCAAACTTTTTAAAAACAGGACTACTGGATATTCATGTAACCTTGAAGCCGGCTGTAAATGGCTTCGACAAACTTGATATGACATTTACAGTTTTTTGGTTATTCGTTGAGAGATGTTCCATTATCCCACTAGTAATGACTCTGGAGCACAGCCAGTCACTCATGACAGTGTGTTTTATGTGAGCGCTGAAAATTCCAACTGAAAACAGCTTGTACATTAAAAGGTGGTTGCTGAAGATATTTACTACACTGTCATTTTCTGACCAGGGGCTCCCAGTGATGGATGAGCACTTTGCACACTTTCCTGAACAATTTCAAGAAATTTCAAAAGTAGGATCACAATTTGCTGCTGGGAGAAAATGAATACCTTTTACCCTCACCTTCTACATTAGCTGGGCAATGGTTACTCCAAAATAAACCTAATAGAGGTGTGATTTTCACTTAGATTCTGTCAGTTTACATGAGTTGGTAACAATAATAATAATAATGATGGTATTTGTTAAGCACTTACTATGTGACAAGCACTGTTCTAAGCACTGGTGTAGAAACAAGCTAAGCAGATTGAACACAGTCCCTGTCCCACATGGAGCTCACATTCTTAATCATCATCAATCGTATTTATTGAGCGCTTACTGTGTGCAGAGCACTGTACTAAGCGCTTGGGAAGTACAAATTGGCAACATATAGAGACAGTCCCTACCCAACAGTGGGCTCACAGTCTAAAAGAGTGGGCTCCCCATTTTACAGGTGTGATAACTGAGGCACGGAGAAGCTACTTGTCCGAGATCACAGAGCAGACAAGTGATGGAGGCAGGATTAGAACCCAGGTCCTTCTGACTCCCAGGATGGTGCTCTATCAACTAGGCCATGTTGCGTTTCCATAATGCTCCCCATCAAAAAAAAAAACTCCTCACCATTGGCTTTAAAGCACTCCACCACCTTGCCCCCTCCTATCTCACCTCACTTATCTCCTTCTATAACCCAGTCTGCACACTTTTCTCTTCTAGTGCTAACTTACTCATTGTGCCTCATTCTTGTTCGTCTCACTGCAGAACCCTGGCCCATGTCCTGCCTCTGACCTGAGATGCCCTCTCGCCCTTCAAAGCCTTATTGAAGGCACATCTCCAAGAGGCCTTCCCAGACTAACCCCACTTTTCCTAATCTCCCACGCCCTCCTGCATCGCCCTGATTTGCTCCCTTTGCCCTCTCCCTGGCCCCCAGCCCCATGGCACTTATATATATATATATATATCTGTAATTTTATTTATTTGCATTGATGTCTGTCTCCCCCTCTCTAGTCTGTGAGATTGTTGTGGGCAGTGAATGTCATTGTTTACTCTTGTACTATACTTTCCCAAGTGCTTAGTACAGTGCTCTGCACACAGTAAGCGCTTAATACAATTGAATGAATGAATGCTTCTCATGCCGGTACTGGTATGAAATAACCTCATAGATGCTTATTCATTCATTGTCATATTTATTGAGCACTTACTCTGCCAAGCACTGTACTAAGCGCTTGGAAAGTACAATTTGGCAACAAATAGAGACAATCCCTGCCCCAAATTGGGACATTCATGGAGTTCACATTCCTATGTTCACAGCTCAGCTTCCCTTTGAGGTGTTCTACCTGTCCATAGAGTGAGCACTAATGCCCAGTCAAGGGAGATGTGGCAGAGAAAACTGGAACTGCTCATCCTCTTCATTATTTCCCACTGGGGCAAACAGACTCAGCCTTCACAGCATTGACTGTGGCAGGAGTGGCCTGGTGTACACAGCCATTCATCCTTTCTTAACCTATCTCCAGGCATGTTGAAAAGTTGTTGCAAGGAGAGCAAAGAAGCAGCAATGCCCCAGTGGCAGAATGCTGGATGATTTCTGCTCGTGACTCAGGAACATGTCTAGTAAAGCTCCTGCATTGCATTCTCCCAAGCGCTTAGTACAGTATTCTCAATACAATATGCGCTCTATAAATGCCATTGACTAAATGAACTGACTCCTACAATCCCAAGCAGCTGTCAGTGTTCTTCCTTGAACACCTGTGTCAGAATGTCCAAATTTTTCTGGAATTGTAGCTACAAGAAAAATAAGTTCCCTTCTTCCTTCCATCCCTTAGGTTTCCTTCACTTAATGAAGATTCCTAACGCTTAGGAACCAGAACTATACCTTCACACTACCCTCGATTACGCACTCTATGGATTATCCATACCATTCCATTCTCTTCCTGAAGTACCACTTCTAGTCAACTACTTCTTGTGGTTATTTAATTTTTTATTAACATTATTTGTATGAGTCCATGAATATTCACGAAGATAGGCATAAAACCATGTCAATCATCTCATGTCATATTTCTTTAACAGAGCTTTGTCTGATGTACAATTTATTCCATAGGCTAGATATGTGGAACCAGAAGACATTTTAACAAGGCTCCCGGGTTTTTAAATGTTGGAAAAAAAATCACTGCACTAGAGAGGAAAGAATCTAGTAATTTTTTTTCTTTCCTCAACTCAAATGCCATTTGTATTTATGAATGTTCCTGGGGATGGAGGGCTGATGATTGAATTCCAGTTATGAACAACATTATATCAGAAAGGAAAATGATTGTTTAGCAGCATCTATCTATTAATTAATGGCATTTATCGAGCACCTACTGACCCTAGGCACTGTACTAAGTGCTTGGGAGAGTAGAGTAGTAACAAGACATATGCTACCTGTCCTGAAAGACTTGCAATATTTTAGGGAGGACTGAAAAAGAAAAATAAAGTCCTAAACTTCAGATGCTCTGAATTTAAAGGGCACTTAAAACACTTCTAAATGTACAGTCGTTACATCACTAGACTGTGAGTTTGTTGTGGGCAGGGAATGTGTCTGTTGTTGAATTGTACTCTCCCAAGTGCTTAGTACAGTGTTTTGCACACAGCAATAGCTCAATAAATACGATTGAAAGAATGAATCGCTAGTTTCCTCTTTAGTGCTAAGTATGGGGGTGTGGTCTGGAGGAAAGGCAGAGGTGCTTCGGAGAAATCAGAAAATTGTAAAAGCTACGGTGGAAGAACAGAGGAGGAAATAAGGAAGGGGCATTTTAAGAATGGGGAATGTGTGGAATGGGAGAAAGCAGGGGACAGTGATAGGGCAAAGTTATCCAGGAGGAAAACCACATCCGTCTTACTTCTGTTGATGTAAAAGTCGGCTACCTCACTGTGAAACCTCTCTTTTTTGATATGAATACACTGATACAGAAAATTACTCATCTACAACTGAATGAATACATGATTGGACAATTTTGACACAAATAGGGTATTTGACCTAGTTCGGGAACCAATCCCCTACTTATACCAATTGTTCCTAAGGGAAAATTGGTTTTGACTTACAAGACAACTTAATGCAGTCTTCAGGAACAAAACCCATTATGCCATGAAATCTGCCTAAAATTTAAAGTTTTGCCCCCTTCCTTATAAAGATTGATAAGCGGAACTGACAAGAAAGAGGCTAAAATAGCACACCCAGAGTGAGTCGGAATTTATGGGGGAGGCAAAAGACATTATCTCTACAGGTGTTGGTGATATCTTAAAATAATGATGATAATAATAATAATAATAATGGTATTTGTTAAGCACTTACTTTGTGTCAAGCACTGTTCTAAGTACTAGGATAGATAAAAGGCAATCTGGTTGTCCCATGCGGGGCTCACAGGCTTCATCCCCATTTTACAGATAAGGTGACTGAGGCACAGAGAAATTAAGTGACTTGCCCAAAGTCACACAGCTGACAAGTGGCAGAGGCAGGATTAGAACCCATGACCTCTGAGACTCCCAAGCTCTTGTTCTTTCCACTAAGCAATGCTGCTTCTTTGGAAAGTTTTGTAGTGTCCTAAGATGAAGGAAAAATTCCTAAAATGGTACAAGTATTGAGGACAAGTTTCTCACTTTATCTGAACTCTGGGCAGTTTATAGAAGACATGCTAGTGGAAGATAGTGTAAAAGAGAGGTATTTTGTAAGAAAAAATGCATCCTCAGTCTAAGACAATAAGAAACATTTTAAAGAAAATCACTGCTCTGATTTGAAAATTTCACTGATTTTTGAATTGTGAAGTCCATGATAACACTGGCCAACAAATCAAAGTTAATGGCAATAACTACTATTGAAGAACAATACCTATTTCTAAAAATGAGTAAGGTTTCAGCTACAATATTTCTCTTGCATTTGCTGAGCTAAGTAAGGAAAGATTGATCATGTTCTAGCTGACAACCCCCTAGGAAAACCCGATTTTCTGCAGCAAGTTATGTTGCATTATTCTCTTTAAGTCAGTATTGATCACCAATCACTGTGAGGTTTTCATGGGCACTAGGCTGCTGAGGTGCCAACTTAGTTGAAATATAAAATTGAGCTTCTGCCTTTGGCTGTCAAAAAACATCTCCTGGCCATTTTGGCAAAAGCTAGAATATTGATATGTGGTGCCCTGGTGCCCTAATCTAACTGGATTCTGTCCATCTAAAATTGGCCCCTAGAGAGAAGTCAAAAGCTTATTTGCTGAACTGACCAACTGACTCGCTGCTTTGGTCTCTCAGAAATGGTACCACTTTTGGTTCAAAAAAATAACCGCAAATAATGCATATTTGAATGCCACTTGGTCCTGCATGACAGTAAAGTGGGTGACAAATTTATGGGCATAATCTATGCATAGCCCAAATGGCAGTGTTTCCAGAAGCTGTACCTCTGGAGAGGGAGGGCGGGTGGGTGGGGGGTTACTTTTGACTTATTAAGGCTGTGAATAACTGTCTTTTCTCTGTTTCAAATGGCAATTTGTTCTATCTTATATATTGAAAATGAATTAAAATGACAAAAAGGAGAGGACACTTTGTACATAGTTAAAATTAAAAATGAAAAAGTTAACAACTACTCAATACACTGATAGCTTCAAATTATTTTCAGCCTTCACATGAAGAAAACTGATTGAGGCAAAAACAAATCTCTAGTTTCACTTTTGAGGTCACCATGATACTACTAAAGAATTGTTTTGAATCTCTATCAAACACAGTATTTCACCCGCCCTTTGCATTTAAATTGCTCTGCTGTCCTCTTTCAATATCCCTGGCTGGTATTGAAAGGAGCTGTAGTGGACGTCAATATGCACCAAAGCTGGGTGTTCTATGAAACCACCCAGGGACAAGGGTTTTTACCCCAGTAAGCAAAATATTTTCAGGGAATTCTTTCCTAGGTCCCATACTGCACTTTCCTGTTGTGAGATATCTTTATCAATCACTTGATAAATTGTATTTTGAGCACTTACTGTATGCAGAGAACTGCACTAAGCACATGGGAGAGTACCGTCCCAAGTACTTAGTGCACACAGTAAGCACTCAATAAATACGATCACTGACTGAGTTGGTAGATACATTCCCTGCCTACAAAGAGCTTACAGTCTAGAGTAGGAATTTACTTTCTGGTTCTGTTGTTCATGAACTAGTGGGAGACTAAAAACATTAGACAGATCAGGTTGGCAGAGAGCAATAAGGAGAGCAATAGACAGTTTATTCTCCTTAAGCAAAGGCTTCATGAGTAACATGACCCAAGAGGCATATTCCAAACAAAGAAAGGCCCTATGTGAGGTGAAAACACTACCTCTCTGAAGAACTCTATTTATATGTATACCTTGTACATATTAGTCTCTTCCCACTATCAGTTTCATCTTTCAAAATGCATATATGTGTAAACATAGTCATACACACCAACTTCTAATTTGGCATGTTTCAGACTTTTAACTTCCTTCTCAGATGCCTGGTTCACCTACCAAAATGGATAGCATTGAAAACATTAGGCATGGCCTCCTTAAAAGCTCCCCTGCTTCTCCCCAGCCCCTTCCTCCTCCTGATCTCTCTTTGACTCCCCCAACCTTCCCGGCAGTATTTCAATAGATCTCCTGCCTCCTCTCAAATTCTATTCCCTGCACCTCTGCTTCTTATCCCATTCCTTCTCAATTTATCAAAACACTGTCCCTCCTTTCTTCCCTCCCTGACTACCATTTCCAATTTCTCACTTTCCAATGGCTCCTTCCCACTGCTTTCAAACATGTCCATGTATCTCTATTCATAAAAAATCT
This sequence comes from Tachyglossus aculeatus, assembly GCF_015852505.1. NCBI lineage: Eukaryota > Metazoa > Chordata > Mammalia > Monotremata > Tachyglossidae > Tachyglossus > Tachyglossus aculeatus. Next base: position 114,390,990 of record NC_052067.1, read on the forward strand.
TCTCTTGATCCCACAGTATCCTATCCTCCAGTTATCACTTCATCCTCCCCAATCTACCTCCCAGCCTTGTTCTCTCACCTTCTCTGCCTTCTCGTATTTCCTCCTACCTTCAAGGACATTTCTACTTGGATGTCCCGTCCACAGCTAAGTTTTCTATCCAAAACAGAACTCCTCATTGTCCCTCCCAAACCCTGTCCCCATCCCAACTTTTCCACAACTGAAGACAGCATCACTATTCTCCCTGTCTCACATACCCACATCTTTGATATTTTCCTCGACTCATCAACACACATTTTTTATTTCCTCTCCATCCAAACTGCTACCATGCCGATCCATCATTTTCCTCCCTAACTTCTGCATCAGTCTCCTCACTGACCTCCCTGCTCCTGTTTCCCCAACTCCAGTCCACTCTTTCTGCTGCCAGATCATTTTTCAGAAAAAACTAAACATTCAATTTCTATTTCCCCACTCTTCAAAAACCTCCAATGTTGGCCCATCCACCTCCACATCAAACAGAAACTCCTTACCATCATCTTTAAGGCACTCAATCTGCTTGTCCCCTCATACAACCCAACCCACACATTTTGCTCCTATAAAGCCAACTTACTCACTGTACCTTAATCTTGTCTATCTTACTGCTGACCCTTTGCCCATGTCCTCTTTCTAGCCTGGACTTCCTCCACTTCATATACAACAGATCACCACTCTCCCCACCTTAAAAGCCTTATTAAAAGCACATCTCGTCCAGGCCTTGCCTTACTAAGCCTTTATTTCCCCTATCCACCCTCCCCTCTACATCACCTATGCCCTCAGATCTGTACCTCAAGCAACTGTTATCTACCTTTGGTCCCATAGCACTTATTTATAAATGCTTATGTACAGCCACTTCTCTATAATCTAATGTCTGTGTCCCCACTAGACTGCAAGATCCTTGTGGGCAGGGATTGTGTCTATCAACACAACTATAGTGTACTTTTCTAAACACGTAGCACAGTGCTCTGAACACAGTAAGTGCTCAATAGATTGATTGATTGGATACTAGGTAAACATGGAGTGGTGTTTTGGGATGGGACATTGAGGAGAAGAGGGGGAATAAGAAGAAGGAAAACATGGAGGAGAGGAGGGAAGGTGTATAAGAGAAGGAGAAGGGGGATAAGGAAAAAGATACAGATGGGAGAATGAGCTGGGGATGGAGGGTGAAAGAAGGAATGGGAAAGACTGCATAAAGAAGAGAAAGTAGTGCTCTGCACACAGTAAGCACTCAATAAATACGACTGAATGAATTCAATCGTATTTATTGAGCGCTTACTGTGTAGAGAGCACTGTACTAAGTGCTTCGAAAGTACAATTCAGCAACAAATACAGACAATCCCTACCCAACAATGGGCTCACAGTCTAGAAGGGGGTGGAGGGAGACAGACAACAAAACAAAGCAAGTAAACAGGTATTAATAGCATCAATATAAATAGAACTATAGATATATACACATCATTAATATAATAAATAGAATAATAAATATGTACATATATACACAAATGCTGCGGGGTGGGGAGGAGAGTAGAGCAGAGAGAGGGAGTTGGGGTGATGGGGAGGGGAGGAGGAGCAGAGGAAAATGGAGGCTTAGTCTGGGAAGGCCTTCTGGAGGAGGTGAGCTTTCAATAGGGTTTTGAAGGAGGGAAGTGTTCTAGTTGGTGGATGTGAGGAGGGAGGACATTCCAGGCCAGTGGTAGGACGTGGGCCAGGGGTCAACAGTTGGACAGGCGAGAACGAGGTACACTGAGAAGGTTAGCAGCAGAGGAGTGGAGTGTGCGGGCTGGGCTGTAGAAGGCAAGAAGGGAGGTGAGGTAGGAGGGGGCAAGGTGATGGACAGCTTTGAAGCCAATAGTGAGGAGTTTTTCCTCGATATGAAAGTTGATAGGAAACCACTGCAGATTTTGGAGGAGGGGGGTGACATACCCAGAGCATTTCTGTAGAAACGCCTATTGTAGCGTGGCTTAATGGAAAGAGCATGGGCTTCGGAGTCAGAGGACGTGGGTTCTAATCCCGGCTCTACCACTTGTCTGCTGTGTGACCTTGGGCAAGTCACTTCACTTCTCTGTGCCTCAGTTACCTCATCTGTAAAATGGGGATTAAGACGGTGAGGTCCAAGTGGAACAACCTTGATTACCTTGCATCTACCCCAGTGCTTAAAACAGTGCCTGGCACATAGTAATCACTTAACAAATACCATAATAATAATAATTATCATTATTATTACTACTTGGCACGTGGCTCTGTCTCCACTGCCATTGCTAACTGCTTCTCTCAGTTAATCAGTGGCATTTACTGAAGACTAACTGACTGCTAGGTCCGTACTCAGACCTTGGAAAAGTTCAGTGGTAGCAAGACATGATCCCTGCTCTCAAGGAGCTTACATTCTAAAGAAGAAACAGGCAATTTTACAGATAACTAAAGCTTGAGGAAGAGCAAGTATAAATCTGGAAGCAGTACAAACACCTCTATATCAAACAGATGAACTAATAATTGAATATACAAATGAAAATACATAAATACATTTACTTACATAATTGCCCTGCTTTTCATGCTATTTTTGTTATATTAAAACATAGGTGATGATGTGGGTAATAATCATATCACCCATAATCACTCCTCCCTCCTCTCAATAATGATATGGGTAATAGCAATAGGGAGAAATCAAAATAGAAAAGCAGGGGAAAAGGAATAGGAAAATAAGAAACCATCTGACAGTTAGTCTCTTACTTCTACCGCCATATTCAGTGTATGCATCTCTCCCACCTCCTACTGTGTTGTCACAATCTTACCCTTTTCCTCCTGCTCCTCCTGTCTGTCCATTTCAGTGAAATCCCCCTTCTATCTTATTAGAATTATCTGTACCCACCTTCCTTCTACTCTTCCTCCTCCTCAGAAGCTCAATTCTATCACTGTTTCCAATTATGTGATATAAAAAATAAATTTTATTTCCTCCTCAAAAGTCAGTTGAGTCAATTCATGATGCAATTTGGCAAATAATATAAAAATAAAAAGATGACATATATGTAACAAGTGCTGAAGACAGAATTAAAGCACATGAGTTGGTAAGGATGCGAGCTAGTACACCACAACTGGGGTGCTGTGAACGAGGAAAGCTTCTGGGAGTAGCAGGGATTTTAACTGGGCTTTAAAATGGAGAGAGCTGGGGTTTGGCACATTTCAAGGGCACACTGGGCTGGAGAAAGAGCATGCGCTAGGAGTTAGAAGTTGAAGAGTTGAAAGCGAGAAGCAGTTAGAAGGTGAGCTTGGAAGCGACAAAGTTGGTTAATCAGTCAATCAATGGCATTTATCTAGCACTTACTGTGCACAGAGTACTGAACTCAGTGCTTGGGAGACTGCAATACAAGAGAGTTGGTAGACACATTCCCTTCCCAGAAGGAACCTACAGTCTAAAGGAGAAGACATACATGAAAACAAATTATAGAGAGAAGTGGCAGTATATAAGGATATGGGGTATCAAAGTAGTTAAGGGGTACAGATCTAAGTATATAGGTGATGCAGAAGAAAGGGAAAATATGATGGGGAAAATAGGGGTTAGTCAAGAAAGGCCTCTTGGAGGAGGTATGATTTTAGTAGGGCTTTGAAGATAGGGAGAGTGGTGGATTATAAAACAAGAGGAGGGAGGGAGTTCCAGGTCAGAGACAGGATGTGAACAAGAGGCTGGTGGTGAAGTAGATAAAATTAAGGTACGGTGAGTCGGTTGGAATTAGAGAAACAAAGTCAGTGCGATGGTTGTAATGGGAGATTTGTGAAGTTACATAGGAATGGGACAATTGATTGAGTGCTTTAAAGCCAAAGTTAATCAATCAATCAATCAATCAATCAATCGTATTTATTGAGCGCTTACTATGTGCAGAGCACTGTACTAAGCGCTTGGGAAGTACAAATTGGCAACACATAGAGACAGTCCCTACTCAACAGTGGGCTCACAGTCTAAAAGGGGGAGACAGAGAACAGAACCAAACATACCAACAAAATAAAATAAATAGGATAGAAATGTACAAGTAAAATAAATAAATAAATAAATAAATAGAGTAATAAATATGTACAACCATATATACATATATACAGGTGCTGTGGGGAAGGGAAGGAGGTAAGGCGGGGGGATGGAGAGGGGGACGAGGGGGAGAGGAGGGAAGGGGCTCAGTCTGGGAAGGCCTCCTGGAGGAGGTGAGCTCTCAGCAGGGCCTTGAAGGGAGGAAGAGAGCTAGCTTGGCGGATGGGCAGAGGGAGGGCATTCCAGGCCCGGGGGATGACGTGGGCCGGGGGTCGATGGCGGGACAGGCGAGAACGAGGTACAGTGAGGAGATTAGCGGTGGAGGAGCGGAGGGTGCGGGCTGGGCAGTAGAAGGAGAGAAGGGAGGTGAGGTAGGAGGGGGCGAGGTGATGGAGAGCCTTGAAGCCCAGGGTGAGGAGTTTCTGCCTGATGCGCAGATTGATTGGTAGCCACTGGAGATTTTTGAGGAGGGGAGTAATATGCCCAGAGCGTATCTGGACAAAGATAATCCGGGCAGCAGCATGAAGTATGGATTGAAGTGGAGAGAGACACGAGGATGGGAGATCAGAGAGAAGGCTGGTGCAGTAGTCCAGACGGGATAGGATGAGAAAGTTAAGTGGAGTCAACCACTGGAGGATTTTGAGGAGTTGGGATATGTGGACTGAACTTTTTTTTTTTTAAAGAAAAAATGACCTGGGCAGCAGAGTGAAGTATGGATTTGAGTTGGGAAAAAATTGAAGCAGAGAGGTCAATGAGAAGGCTGATGCAGAGTTGACGTGCTTGGATAAGGATTGTAGCAGTTTGGATATAGAAAAAGGGGTGGATTCTAGAGATTCTGCTAAGTAAGAACTGACAGGATTTTGTGAAGGACTGGATAGGCGGGTTGAATGAAAGAAAGAGTCAAAGATAATGCCAAGCTTAAAGGCTTGTGAAACTGGAACAATGATGGTGGTGTCTATAGTGATGACACCACCATCACAGGGGAAGGACAGAGTTTGGAAGGGAAGATGAGGAGTCCTATGTTTTGGACATGTTAAATATGAAGTTTTGGCAGGACATCCAAGTAGAGATGTCCTGAAAGTAGGAGGAAATGTGAGGCTGCAGAGAAGGAGAGAGGTCAGAGTTGGAGAGGTAGATTAAAGAATCATCCATGTAGAGATAGTAGTTGAAGCTGTGGGACCGATGAGTAGTTCAAGGGAGTGTGGGTAAAGATGGAGACTAGAAAGAACTGAGTCTTGGAGGACCTCCACTGTTAGAGGGTAGGAAGGAGAGGCACAGCCAACAAAAGAGACAGAGAATGAGCATCCAGAGAGATAGGAGAATCGGGGAGGATGGTGTTAGTGAAGACAAGGTTGGATAGTGTTTCCAGGAGAAAAGGGTGTCTAATGATCAGTCAGTCAGTCAATGTACAGGGTAAAAGACAACTAAGAGGTTGATGAGAGTTAAGATGAAGTAGAGGCCACTGGATTTGGAAAGAAGGAGGTCACTGGTGACCTTAGCGAGGAAATTTCTGTGAAGTAGCCGGCCACATGGACTTCTTTTTTTAAACGAAAGTGCTGGCAGTCAACGTAGTTACAGAAGACACTTTAATTTAAGAAGTATATCTCTTCCAGAATTTGAATTCAGAGTGAACTACTGAAGAAAAAGAGGTTCAAGACTCTGGGAAAATTTCCTTATTTAAGAATTCTAGATCTAAAATGAAAGGAAGGTATTTTTCCTCTATGGCATTTCCTGAATCTTCCCGTTTGCCTCTATCTGATTCAACTTGTTATTTCCCAGTTACAGTTCACTCCATAAAAGCCTCCTCCCTTTTCTCTATGTCCAACCTCTCCCCTCTTTATTCTATGCTCTACATCTCAGATATTCTTTTAAAGACATTTTTCTGAACATATCACCTGCTAGTACAACCCAGTTTTCATTCTCTGCCCCTCCTAAGCGAACCTTCCTACTGTACCTTGCTGTCAACTCTTCTGCCTTTGACACTGCTCACACCCCACTTCTCTCAAATTTACCACAACACCTTTCACTACTTTCAAAGCTCTCCTGAAAACCTGTCTCCTCTAGTTGGCATTCTGATTCTAATTTCCCCCACTCCTGGTTGTGCTGTTCATCCTTAGCTCTCGTATATATTGATTTATGAATTTCATTTATTGATCATTTATTCAATTTTCCTCCTACTGCTAGCAATATTTCTCCTTCTGTTCCCACTATATGTCTACACTTTGTGCCTATTGCCCACTCTTTCCTTTAAAGCAAGAATTGTGGGGGTTTTGGACCCCACTGTACCCTCCAAAACAACTAGATCCATTGATCTGCATACTGGAGGCCAGCAATAGCGATGAATGAATTAATCACAGCTATTTAAAATCCTTCCTAATGGACATATCATAAAGAAATCAAATTTTTTTATATTGACAAACAGTATTGAGAAAGACTGGCCTCACAAATGAGCACAAGTGTATGTAAGGCCTAGTGCAACGTGCACAGGAGTGGACTGGGAGTTGGGAGACCTGTGATCAAGTGCCAGCTCTGCCACTAGAATAATTGGTGGTGACCTTAGTGAGGCTCTTGCCATTTCTGAGCCTTAGTTTCCTAATCTATAAAATGGAGAAGTTATAAAATGGGGAAGTTAGATTGTGAGCCTGGTTTGCAGCTTATGAGATTTGAATACCCCCAATGCTTAGCACATAGTAAGTACTTAGTAAGTGCCATAATTATAATATGGCTAGCTGCCTTTTAAAGTGAGTATTAGTTCCCTTCCCTATTTTTGTAAGCTTGCTGCGGGCAGGGATCATGTCTATCAACTTTGTTGTATTGTACTTTCCCAAGTGCTTAGTCCAGTGCTCTGCACACAGGAAACGCTCAATAAATACCATTCATTGATTGATTCTTTGCCTATAAATTAGAAAAGATTTCTCTATTTCATTCATTCATTCAATCGTATTTATTGAGCGCTTACTGTGTGCAGAGCACTGAACTAAGCGCTTGGGAATTTTGTTACATAGGTATATAAAATTGAAATTGAATTAATGGCATCAAGTTCTGTAATGAAATGTAAAATTCCTTCCAAGACCAAGTTTCATGTCTGGTTCTCTCAGAATTAACTTTGCAAATTCTAGACTAATATTAGTTAATGCAATACTGCCTCATTGTCCGTACTATGAAAGCCAGATCTGCAAAGACCTTTTCTATCTCGGAAGAATATGGATTTACATTTTTGGATCAATTCCACCATGCTAGGGAACTCTCATCTTGCCTCTCGAAGATAATTTCTAAATATGTTCTCTGCTCAGACTGCAAAACTTACCTATGCAATACTTCAAATACTTTCTGTAGTAGCAATCAGTATTTACTGAGTGCTTACAGTGTGCAGAGCACCGTACTCTGCTCTTGGGAGAGTACAGTACAACACAGTTGGTAGACATGTTCTATATAGTACATATCAGGTGAAGGGCTGGGGAAGCACAGAACAAGGAAGAGATACATTTTCTGCCCAGATGGAGTTTACAGTTTAACAGGGAAGACAGACATACAAGTATTTACAAATTGAGTAACCAAAATAAATACTGAATGTACAGCTGAATACGTAAGTGCTGAAAATGGGATAAAAAGTACATAATGCTTTCGGGTACTGAAAATTAATTGGGGAAGGCATATTGGAGGAGGTGAGTTTTCAGAAACAAATATCACAATTGGTAATTATTATCATTATTACTAAGGGGTTTGTAGGATTTGAGGGTGGGAATTAGTTCCAAGGTGGGAGAAGCACCTAAGTAAGGAGATAGAAGCAGGAGAACAGAGAGGGAGGCACAGTTAGAAGGTGAGTTTGGGAGGAATGAAAGAGCAGATTTGGGAGGTGGGTGAACTGAGCAAATATGTAAGGGTGGACTGAGTTGGTGGGTAGCCTTAAAATCAATTGTAAGGAATTTTGGCTTGATATGGTTTGGAAGGAAGATGTGGGCCAAGGTGATCCATGTACAGATTGGAGAGGGGAGAGGAAGAAGACAGGAGGGGGACCAGTGAGGAGGAGGTTGACATAATAGTTGAGATGTGATACGAACAGAGTGATGGCTGTTTGGGTGGAGAGGAAGGGGTGGATCTGGAAGAACCAACAAGATTTTGCGGTAAATTGAATGTGAGAATTGAAGGCGAGAAAGGTGTCAAGGACAGTGCTGAAGTTGCAATTTTATGGGACCAGAGAAATTGGTAATATTATTGGCTGAGATGAAAGCTATGAGGACGAGTGTGCTAGTGTGCTAGTGGGTCATCCAAGTGGAGATGTTTAGGAGGCAAAAGGAGATGTGTGGTTCTGACTAGATGTGGGGTCAGAGCTAGAGAGGTATATTTGGGAGACATTCGCATACAAGTGGTAGCTGAAGGCTTGTTGGTAGAGGTACTCTCCAGGAGAGTGGGTGTACAGTGAAAAAGGGCAAGAGTCCAGTTAAGGAAAGAGAGGTAAAACAGGAATCAGCAAATGAAACTGGGAAAATGAGGCCAGAGAGGCAGGAGTAGAATCAGGCCAGTACCATGTCTGTAAAACCAAGGCCTAATATTTCCAGACAGGGAATAATAGATCATGTTCCATTATTCATTTAGTTTCCAAGTAATTTAGAATTAGCTTGAAAAAGTTTGATAGCTTTGTTAGCAAGATTCATAGAGTCTTTTTAAAAATATGAATTGATCTCTTCTTTTATTTCCCTTCATATGGTCTTGCCAACATGTGCTATTAAAAATGAGGACTGCATATGAAATAGAACAAGTGCTAATAAGTCTAAAATAACTCTGATCAAAAAACAACAGGAAATAAACTCATTCAGTAATGAACCGGAATGAGCTTCTTTTCCATTCATCTAAGATCTACGTTTCTGTTTATTTCACACTGGGGAAATAAAGATCTTAATTAGGGTGCCTTATTGATAAATTATTCCCAAGTGACAAAAGCACAGTCTAGAAAGAGCACAACACCCTGTGAGGTGCCCCTGCTAGGGGGCCTTTTCTGCTCAGAAATAGAGAGTTAGCCTCATCACTCTACAAATCAAGATACAGTGAAAAACAGAGTCACTCCCAAACTGAACTTCACTATTGTAGAAGAAAAAACGCACACCTATATTTGTTTACCAAAATAATCAGCTTCATTTTTCTCAATTCAGAGAGCTGTTTTAAACTTATAGTAAAACATAATTCTGAAATATGCAACAGGTGGAAATTAAGAGTAAATAAAATGAACAAATCTAGGATCAGTGAAGTGGATCTGTAATTTGCGTGGTGCTCAATCTGTGCAAGTGTTACTGCTGAGGCTTTAGCTACCAAAGATTGAATATAAATTTACAGCTTATTGTGGGCAGGGAATGTGTCAGTTTGTTGTTATATTGTACTCTCACAAGGGCTTGGTACAGTGCTCCGCAGACAGTGGTCAATAAATGCAACTGAATGTGTCACGAGTCCCCGATTCGTACCAACCAGGACCTTCGTGGACCGGGGGAGCCTCAGTGACAGGTAGTAGAAGTCAAACCACACCTCTGACCACCACAGTTACTGTGAAAAGTTTTTTACTTAGTTTTACCAACGTGCAAGGGAGTGACACAAACATACACTCACTCACTCCACCACCCCCCACGGGTCCAGTACAAGTTAGTGGTCAAAGGAGCCCATTCTGCCAATGCTTCTTCTTTAAGCTTCCAAGTGCTGCTTCAATGCTTGCTTCTCTGTGCTGCCTCTGCTTTTCTGCATGCCCTCTTGCAATTGAAAGGGGCTTCCTTTTATCAGCCTTAGGCACTGCAGCTGGGGCGCTACATGGCAGTCATTGATTGCTCTAGGAAGGTCCACCTCCCTCCATGCTCCACCCCCACAGGTCAGCAATCACCTCTCTCAGGTAGAGTCCATCAGTGCAAGTCTCTTCCTTGTTGTTGTTCACGGGATCACAGACAGTCACTAACAAGTCAGCGTGTTGTGGGCTCTCCAAAGAATCAATGTGTGAGGTGACATGTTTGATCACCCAAAAAAAGATCTCTGTCAGAAGCTGTCCACCTCAATGAGGAAAATAATGAAAGAAGCAGAAGAAGCGGCACGGCTTAGTGGAAAGAGCATGGGTTTGGGAGTCAGAAGTCGTGGGATCTAATCCCGACTCTGCCACTTGTCAGCTGTGTGACTTTGGCAAGTCATTTAACTTCTCTGTGCCTCAGATTCCTCATCTGTAAAATGGGGATTAAGACTGGGAACCCCACGTGGGACAACCTGATTACATAATAATAATAATAATAATAATAATAATAATAATAATAATAATAATAATAGCATTTGTGAAGTGCTTACTACATGCTAAGCATTGTTCTAAACGCTGGGGTAGATACAAGGTAATCAGGTTGTCCCACGTGGGGTTCAGAGTCATTTTACATCCCCATTTTACAGATGAGGTAACTGAGGCACAGAAGTGAAGTCACACAGCGGACAAGTGGCGGAGCCAGGATTAGAACCCACCTCCTCTGATTCTCAAGCCTGTGCTTTCTACTATGCCACACTCATTCCCCTTGTATCTACTCCAGCACTTAGAACATTGCTTGTCACATAGTAAGTGTTTAACAAACACCATCCTTATTATTATTATTAAGTAGGTCCAAGTCACCAGCTCTGTTTCACATACGTAAAACAGCAAGTCTGGTTCCTATGAAACCCTTGGCTATACTGAGCCCTCTGTGAAACTGGTTTCTGCAAACAGCTTATTTTTAATAGAGCACAGACATGACCTAATGCTTTCCACGAGGCTCTAAGAATATCTAGGGTCTGAATGCAGAATTCTCCTTTCCCTTCAGAATCCTGCCCCAGGCATCTCTTGCCAACAGGGAGCATTTGCTTCAGGTCTGCTTCACTGTGTTTCCCTGAATACAAGAAGTCGTGGCAGTACCTCCCATCTCTATAGTAACAAAAACACAATGCTCTGCAGATGCAGTGCTTGGGGACCAATATATATAGAGAGATCTTACAGGGCCCCGGGCAGGCTAAAGAAGGTTCTGACAGCAACAAAAGACAGAGAGAAAGGAGTGGTCTTGCAGTTATTCGGCTTCTGCTTATATTTCCTTTAAAATAGCGGCAGTTTTAGTAGCAAAAGTAGGCCTCAAGCCTGGGGCTGAACTCCACCAGTCATATGTTCCATACTGTTATCATGGAATTGATGCCAAGGAGTTGGCAAAATTTCAAAGCAATAAAGTCCAAACTAGCTCATAAAAACAACCAAGCATAAGTTGTTCCTAAGCTATTCTGATAAATTTGAGTCACCAGGAAACTGAGATCAAAAGAAAAATGAACAAAAGGAGTCAACAAGTTTTTCAGTAGGGACAACTGCTAGTTCCACAAAGGCAAAAAGCGAGGAAGCTGTGGGCAGGGAACGTACCTACAAACTCTGTTATACTGCACTCCCCAAGCACTGAGTACAGTGCTCTCCACCCAATAGTGCCCAGTAAATACAATTGATTGACTGGGAGTTGATATTGGCTTTAATGTTCACTAAGGCACACATGTTCTCGAGTTCATGTTTTTGGGTTGACCATTGGTCAAGGTAGCTTTACTCGTAAAAGTTTGGCTTTTTCTTCCTATAGAGTGTAAGTTCCTTCTGGGCAGGGAACCCACTTGGCTGCACTGTCCTTTCCCAAGCACTTAGACAGTGCTCTGCACACATTAAGAGCTAAACAAATACCACACTGATTGATTCCTCTGCCCCAAAACATATCACCTTTCATCACCAAGCATGTTCCCAGAACTTCACGGCTAATTAAGGTAAAACTTTGCCAAAGCCCTTCTTATTCACTGAAAATCCACTTGACCATCCCAAATCCCACCTTGCCTCTTTCCCTGCCAAAGCTTCAAGGAGCAAGCTGATCTAGACCCTGAACTTTAGGCTTCAAATTATCCTGGGGCTGCAAAAGAAACCTGCTCCGGGTCTCAGCCTACACTTGGTTGTATCCCCTTCTAGGATTGGCCCAGTTATATACTTCAAACTAGTGGAATAAATCTGAAAGTTTAGGAATTAAAAAAAATTTCTCCTTCCTTTCACGATTCTGCTTTCCATTTTTACCAATATCACTCCCCATCCTAACCACCTTACTCTGCCTATCACTTGAGTATAGAGTTGGGAAACAACAGCATAAAGCAAGGTACCCATTTTGTTTTCCAGTTGTCCTGATGATTTGGTGATAGTTCTTCCGTAACAAGTAGCATACTTTTTGAAAAATAAGAGCTATTTCATAAGCATAAGCCATAACTATGCACCCATATCTTCATGAATCTTCACCCATCTATATGACCGAACCATACATAGAGAACATGATCATACATAGAGAAGCAGCGTGGCTCAGTGGAAAGAGCACGGGCTTGGGAGTCAGAGGTCATGGGTTCTAATCCCAGCTGCATGACTTTGGGCAAGTCATTTATCTTCTCTGTGCCTCAGTTCCCTCATCTGGAAAATGGGGATTAAGACTGTGAGCCCCACATGGGACAACCTGATCAACAGTGCTTTGCACCTAGTAAGCGCTTAAATGCCATTGTTATTATACCCACAAATATGCAGTTCTACAAATACATCAGCTGTTTTTCTTGCATGCAGCATTGTTTCAGCCTAAAGAAATGTGCTGAAAGATCACAATGATTCAGGATTTTTTCTTTGAATTTCAAAATTATCATGTAAGAAGATTCTGTGGACCAGGACTCAGATCTTACACCTCACTGCCCTCAAAATGCTCAGAGTAAGAAAATGGGTTCTGAGAACTATCCTAAATAGGGGTGCACTGGTAATCCAATCATTAATACTAGCTACCTCTTACCACTTAACTCTCTTCTGGATTCTTTCCATTTCCCCAGGGACCGCCTTACATTTCTTTTCTTACTGGTAGTTTTTTCTATAGCGAATTGCAATAGCCTCCAGAGGTCAGACTTTTACACCTGTCATCAATGTTGCATCTCGGTGGTTTGAGTTTCATAAATCAAGTTAAACCATTAACTAATCCTTTGAGCTTGGTAAGACTTCGCTTGGTCCCTGAAATATTCACTTCGTTCATTCTTAAATAATTTTTATGCATAACAATAATGCATAAAAACGTGCCTTATTTTCAATTATCAGTATTTTAGAAAAGGTGGGCCAAATTTACCATTTTGTTTCCAAGGTTGTACCTTTCTCATAAAGCCACTGAGCTTTATTAGGTTATTTTTGGTATAGCAGGAAAAACTGAAGTAAATAATTCCTCGAAACAACATGGCTGAAGCAAATTGGAAGAGTATGAATACAATTCCTAGTCTCAGTTCTTCCCAGAGTGTGTCATTCTCTGTGCCTTTATGGAGAAGTACTCTAGTGTATCATTTTGTTGCTTTCTGGTGAATTTCTGTATAGCTTTCAACTAATGATTCACCCTCAGCCCTATCATGTCATGTCTTTGTTCAAATGGACTAAAGAGATAATGAAGGAAGTTGTTGCTTTCTGGGTCATAGCCTGTGAGCACTCTGGTTAGCTGGCAGATGGCATCAAGCGCTTAGTACAGTGCTCGGCACATAGTAAGCACTCAATAAATACAATTGAATAACTCCAGGCAATAAATAATAATAATTATGATATTTATTAAGCACTTACTGTGTGCCCCTCACTGTACTAAGTACTGGGGTGGATACAAGCAAGTCAGGTTGGACAAAGTCCCTGTCCCACGTGGGGGGTCACAGTCTCAATCACCAATTTACAGATAAGATAATGAGGCCCAGAGAAGTGAATTGACTTGCCCAAGGTCACAACAGCAGACAAGTGGTGGAGTCAGGATTAGAACCCATGACCTTCTGACTCTCAGGCCTATGCTCTATCCACTAGGCCAGGCTGCTAGAAAGGCTAGGATATGAGTGCTTCCCCACCCGTCACTTCCACCCACTGTAGCCCTGCCTCTTGGAAGAGAAAGGCTACAGTGAAAACGGCCTTGAAGGGGCTGAAGGACTTCCCTCTACCTGACCCATGGAGGGCTGGTCATGCCCAGAAGAGGACTGAAGTCCAGGCCTTGTGCTTTGCACCCACCAGCTGCTGTCTCCAAATAATAATAATAACAATAACAATATTAATAATAATGGTATTTGTTAAGCACTTACTATGTGCCAAGCACTGTTGTAAGCACCGGGGTTGATGCAAAGTAATCAGTTTGTCCCATGTGGGGTTCACATTCTTAATCCCCATTTTTACAGATGAGGTAACAGGCACAGAGAAGTGAAGTGGCTTGCCCAAGTCACAGCAGACAAGCGGCAGAGCCGGGATTAGAACCCTTGTCTTCTAACTCCCAAGCCCATTCTCTTTCCACTAAGCCATGTTGCCTCTCTGGCATGCTGCTTCCAAACACCACATTCCTGGGGATTGCATGTGGGGAAGGGTCCCAGTGGTCTATTTGTCCCTCTGCTCAGGCACAACCCTTCCGTCACTACTACAGCACTCCACTTGTGAGGATTAAGGACCAGTGGTTTTGTCTACAGCCTTTTCTACCCACAGCTGTTGGCTTGATGGTGCAAACTCATTTGTGAGGCCAGCTCCTCCCTCCCGCTGGTTCAACCATCACCTTCACTGGGCTGCTTGATCATCAGCATTAGATTTTGTGTGTGAATGTGTAGGTGACTGTGAGTGAAGGAGCCAGGCGCTATGGGCAGCTGACCTGACCCTGCTTTTCTAATTCAGATAAAGCCTGACAGCTCTTTTAGTTACTAAGACTTAACTGACTTTTTAGAAATGTGATTACAAAAGCAGGAAGAAAGTGGGCTTTAGTTGAATTAGCATGTAGGATTGAAGGAAAGCACGTGTAATTCCAGTTAGTTACGCTTTTCTCATGACTCTCCTTCCTCCCTCCCAAAACCTTTTGAACTCTACCTGTCAAAGGAAAGGAGAATGATTCACTTAAAACAGAGGTGCTCTTTGTAAAATGGTGAATGAAGTTCTTCATCTTTCACAAGCTAGATTATATCATGTTTCTTATATGAAGCAATACAAATACCTGAAATTCAGTAGTGCTTAATATAAATTAAATAATTGCTGAGAGCCTGGAAATAGTCTAGTATTACTGTACTAAATGCAGTATGGGCTCACCAATGGTTTTCAGAAGTGATGCACCCACTTCTCCCAAACCTCGGCATTAAAGACTCCTTGTAGACCGAAAGAAAGGAGTAAAAAGGAATGAATGCATGGTTCAGGATCCAGAACAAGAAATCTCTCTGCACCTCATACACTGGGCTTCAGCTCTGAGAATGGGGTATGAAAGGTTGAAGAGATATTTGGATCTGGGACATGGGCCTCACAGTACAAATTGGAGGGCGGAAGATTTAATTCCCATTTTACAGGTGAGGAAACTGAAGCACAGAGAAGTGAAGTGACTTTCCCAAGTGGTGGAGCTGGGATTAGAACCCAGGTCCTCTGATTTCCAGGGCCATCTTTTTCCACTAGGCCACCCTGCTTCTCTATTGTTCACTCTTGCCCCATCCCAAGGGCTTACTCAGTAGAGTGCCAACTGCTTAGTATAGTGCTCAGTACTGTACTGGTTTCTAAAGTTATTCTAGTTATGTGTTACCTAGGAGCCACCTGCCTGCTAATCTGAGTTTTCACTGTCTGGTTGGTTGATTGATAAAAGGAGGAAGGATTAGCAAGTGGTAGTGCCTATCTACTGTGGAATTGTGAAATTATTTCCCCAAATTGCCTGGGGGCTTTGGAAAGCCTTTCTCAGCATTGGAAACAGAATGCTGACCTTTATGCCTGGAATTCTGAAACAGGCACTAAGGACCCCAGGGTTCTCTATGGTCCATAAGGTGGCTCTTCATGCTGGAAAAGACAGCTGTTGAGATTGACTTGAGGAAATGGATTTTGATTACAGAAGACATTTTTTAAAAAGAGAAGCATGAAGTATATGATATATGTTGGTAGAAGGAAGAACAGGAGGCCTGGGGACATTGTAACGGTAAAGGAATTGAGGTTGTGGAGCATGAAGGAAAAGGAAATTTACTTATAAAACTTCAAGAGGGTCCTTGAAATTACACAATCCCTAAAAAGGTCTTTGCACTAGAGTATGGGAACTAGAGGACTACACATTTAGTCCTGAACTAAAAATGATTACTATTTTTCACAAAATCAGATACCTGGTTAGTTCCATTCTTATCTATTTTCCTTCAGTGCTCAGCCCAATCGGAGCTAATATAACTATTGTGGAGGAAAACATAACGGTAAAATAGCCTGCTCATTATTGATCAAACAATTTTTATAAACATGATTCACTGAAGAGAAATTCATAAGTGATGACCTGAAAGGGTTACAGCAAGAGAAGCAGCGTGGCTTCATGGAAGAAGCATAGGCTTGGGAGTCAGAGGATGTGGGTTCTAATCCTAGCTCCACCACTTGTCTGTTGCGTGACCTTGGACAAGCCACTTAACTTCTCTGTGCCTCAGTTACCTCATCTGCAAAATAGGAATTAAGACTGTGAGCCCCATGTGGGACAACCTGATTAACTTGTATCTACTCCAGTGCTTAGAACAGTGTTTATCACATAGTAAGTGCTTAACAAATACCATTATTATTATTATTATTTATGGGTAATGTTCAAGCGATACATAATTTGGAAGCAGCCGTGGTGTCCAGGTCTCGCTGCCTGACGACTCTGGGGACCTTCAGCCTGGTCAGGATTCTGATTTGGATGGATGGATGGACCGATCAATGAATCAATCAATGGAATTTATTGAGCGCTTACTGTGCTAAGCAGCGTGGCTCAGTGGAAAGAGCACAGGCTTGGGAGTCAGAGGTCATGGGTTCTAATCCCAGGTCCACCAGTTATCAGCTTTGCGAATTTGGGCAAGTCACTTACTTCTCTGTGTCTCTTCCCTCATCTGGAAAGTGGGAACTAAGACTGTGAGCCCCATGTGGGACAACCTGATTAACTTGTATCTCCCCCAGCACTTAGAACAGTGCTTGGCACATAGTAAGTGATAAATAAATACCAAAATTATTATTATTATTATTATCATTATTATTATCATTATTATTATTATTATCTGCCTTTGCCAAAGGTGACTGCACTATGAAAGATGGTGCTAGGACCATTAACAACAGGTGAATAAAAAAAACCTAACACGATCTTATTCCAAACAACTTTGAATCTGTGTCTTTCAACATTTGTTTTCTAGGGCAGAGGTCTGGAAGATTATCCAAAATGGCTCACAGTCTTCAAGGAAAAGCATCTCTTTGATAGGCATTTATAAAGTGAGAAAACTTGCATGCTTAATCTAGTCCACTGACAAAGAAGAACAAAGAATTTAAACTGTTCAATTCTTTATAAAATAACTTCTTTCCAGGCATCAGGAAATGTTTTGACATTTAACTGAGGAGAGCTTCCTATTTCGTCCTGTATATCGTTTGAACATTAGCTGAAACTCAAAATGAATCAGGAGCTCAACTCTTGAGACTATTTTCACTGATAACTCATACAAAGAAAAAGAAGGATTGAATACAAGTAGTAAGAAAGAAAATGTCCAAAAAAATTGGATTCCTGAAAGTGCAATAAATACTAAATTTGACTTTTCATTTTTATAAAGCCTATTTAAATTGAAAAACTGTGAGCAAGATGCAATGTTCAGGAACATTTTTTCTATGGGAACATCACTCAAAGAATTGGAAAGAACCTTTCAGGAGTACCACTATGAATGCAGACAAAACAATAGTGACAAATGCCCAGATAGTTCTGTTTCGTAAGCCTTGATGTTTCAAGATAGATTGACCACTTTCAGAATAGGCTGAGTAACTAGAAATGAGATGTTGGAAGCGATTGGTGTTAGAGTTGAGGAAGTTCGAGGTAGGTCACGAAAGAAAGAATACTGAGAGACTAGGACAATTTCTGAATTTACCCAACTAGTAAAACCCGAAAAATATTGTTCCACTGGCAGATAACTTTCCCCTCTCACTCATGTTTTCCTTCATTGGATTTTTTGGGCTTGACTTGTTAACAGTTAACAAAATAGCCAATTATTAAAATGGAATGAAAACTCAACAAACAACTCTTCATAAAACAACCCTCCTCAAAAAACTCCAGTGGTTGCCCATCCAACTCCTTATCAAACAAAACCTCCTCACCACTGGCTTTAAAGTACTAAATCACCTTGCCCCCTCCTATCTCACCTCGCTTCTCTCCTTCTACAGCCCAGCCTGAACACTTCGTTCCTCTAGTGCTAATCTTCTCACTGTGCCTCGATCTCGCGTGCCTCGCTGCCAAATCCTAGCCCACATCCTGCCTCTGGCTTGGAACATCCTCCCTCCTCAAATCCAACAATTACTTTTCCCCTCTTCAAGGCCTTAATGACAGCACATCTCCTCTAAGAGGCCTTCCCAAACCAAGCCCCACTTTTCCTCATGTCCCACTCCTTTCTGTGTCACCCTGTCTTGCTCTCTTTGCTCTTCCTCCCTCCCAGCCCCACAGCACGTATGTACATATCTGTAATCTGGCTCACGTGCTATAGGAATGACCTCTATGTGAATGACTTTCAAACTATCCCCTTGCAGTGGCCAGTTACCTCAACCCTCAAATGGGTTTCAGCCAGGACCACTCGAGAAGCTCCATGAACAACTGACTTCTCTAAGAGCAACGCTCCAGGCTCTTCCACCAGGCACCCGGAGAAGATGTTGGTGGGGAGTCCCAAGTTCTTGCCCACATCCTTACCAACTCTGTGTCTTTCTGGTTCTGACACGAAAAGAAGTCCTGCAACACATTGCTTGGGTAGGGTGATGACGGGAGGGATCTGACCAACTATTTCTCTCCAAAGAGATGCTGTTAAATGTATACCCTGGCCTTGAGAATCATCCCCTTGCAGCGTAGGCACAGTCAAATCAATCTCCAGATTTGTCCCACCAGTGGGAGATTGAACTATGTGGACCATGTGGCCATTACAAAGGTAAATAATTTTTTCTTTCCTTTTTTTTTTTTTGGATGTGTGTTTGTGCACGCAAGAGAGAGAATACGGGAGTTAGCTTTTGGGGAAGGACATTTAGGAGAAGGCTACCATTTTGTATGGAGGCTGGTTCTGGAAATTGGGCCTGGAGATCTGTGCAGGGAATTGGCTTTGTCTGACTTGTCGTGGGACTGAGAAGATCTGGGGACTTCAATGTTATAGATGGGTCAAACCTCCTTGGGCCCACAGTCCTGTCAGCAGGGTCAACCTGCTCACCCTCAGGCCCTGGGAAAGGGATCTGTCTGTGCCTGCCAGTACTGGCTTCTGGGAATCCAGTGTCTGGAGTGGGGCAGGAAGACTGTTGCTCTATTCTTCTCCTCTCTGAAAAGCAGTCTTCTGAGACTGAGTTGTCACAGGTGTGGACAGGGAGCACAGAAGGTAAGCATTGTACTCACAAACGAAAATAGCCCAGTTAAGGTTGGACCATCAGTCCCTGGAATACAAGCCCCTCCTGGACTAACAGATTTGGAGGAGGTGGCTAAGTATTAGTTGGGTAGAGTTTTGCATTCAGCTTGTGTGAATGATGGTCTGTTTCTGGAGACCTCACATCTCCATCCAAACCGCTATTTTGTTAAGTACAATCACTCATCATATCCCAACTAGATTACTGCATCAGCCTTCTTTCTGACCTCCCATCCTCTTGTCTCTTCCCAGTCCAGTCCACACTTCACTCTGCTGTCCGGATTATCCTTCTAGAGAAATGCTCTGGGCACGTCACCCCCGTCCTCAATATTGTCCAGTGGTTGCCTATCAACCTTCGTATAAAGCAAAAACTCCTCACTATTGGCTTCAAAGCTCTCCTTCACCTTGCCCCCTCCTACCTCACCTCCCTTCCCTCCTTCTACATCCCAGCCCACACACTCCACTCCTCTGCCTGCTAACCTCCTCTCCCGCCGTCAACCCCTGGCCCATGTCCTACCTCTGGTCTGGAATGCCCTCCCTCCTCGTGTCTGCCAAACTAGCACTTTCCCCTTTCAAAGCCTTACTGAAAGCTCACCTCCTCCAGGAGGCCTTCCCAGACTGAGCCCCCCTTTTCCTCTGCTCCTCCTCCCCTCCCCATCGCCCCGATTCCCTCCCCCTTCCCTACTCCACAGCACTTGTGTATATATGTACACACCCAGTATTTTATTATTCTACTTTACTAATAATGTGTACATATCTATAATTCTATTTATATTGTCACTACTGATGCCTGTCTACTTGTTTCGTTTTGTTGTCTGTCTCCCCCCTTCTAGACTGTGAGCCCATTGTTGGGCAGGGATTGTCTCTATTTGTTGCCTAATTGTACTTTTCAAGTGCTTAGTACAGTACTGTGCATACAGTAAGTGCTCAATAAATACAATTGAATGAGTGAATGAAACTAGCCCTGACCTCTCTCCTGCCTCACATCTCAGTATTTGCTGTTGCCTCTAGGACATTTCTATTTGAATCAATCAGTCAAATGTATTTATTGAATAATTTGTACCTTTGTTCACCCTGCCCTCAGCCCCATTGAACTTATGTGCATATCCATAATTTGTTTTAATGTCTGTCTCCCCCTCTAGATTGTACATAAACTCATTATGGACAGAGAACATGTTTACTAAATCTGTTATACTGCACTCTCCCAAGTGCTAAGTATAGTGCTCTGCATACAGTAAGTGATCAATAAACATGATTGATTGATGCCCATGTGTGAGGAGAGGGTGAAGCAGGGCATTTCCTAGACTGGACCACACCCAACCCCTTTAAAACAATGGAAATCCTTTTTGTTTTTTTCCTTAAATACCTTAATTATGCACAACTACTGATTTAAGGCAAAAAATATTTCAGATTTACATTGTTTTTGTGAGGCTGTGTGAGGCACTTCAGGTTTATGCTTAAATCTGAATCCTTGAACAGAACAAACTCAGAACAAAAAAAAATGGTATGAGGCCCTCTGAGATTAGCAGTCAGAAAGTAAATAACTCAAACTTTATTCAAAATTGTCAATGACTTTCTTTCCCCAGGTGATCTGGGATTTCAACTAAATGATATTCATGACATGAAATTAGAGAAAGAGTATGAAACTTTTAACTGACTTTTTGAAGGAATTCCTTGAAAATGAATTTACAGGGGACGGGTGTGGTATTGTCTCTGGTGAATTATTTTAGAGCATATTTGCTAGAGTTAATCACTTCCAACATTTGGGCCAATATCTACAATTAATTTCTGAATTTGTGCCATTTGAGTCACTGATCCTTCAGGCAGAAATCATGGTTCTAGTTCCATCTTTAGTCCTTCTGTGTGATCTTGGGCCAAACTACCTAAATTCTTTAGGCCTGTTTCCTCATCTATAAAACAGGACTGATAATTCCTGCTTATTCCTATGTCACATGGATATTGGGAGACAAATGAGAAAAAAAAATATGTGAAAGCAAGTCATAGTACTACAAATTCAAGATTACTTTTGCTGGTTTTTCTCTTTCAGGTTAGCAGCTACAGTCTTCATCAACCACATTAGCCAGCTATTTTCAGGCCTCTTTAACACACTGGAAGCTGTAGGTGGTTATTCGGTTCTCACTTGGAGGCAGGAAACAATTCACCAACTCAGTTGTACTTTACTCCAAAAGCACTTAGAACAGTGCTCCACGCACAGTAAGCATTCAATAAATACCACGGATTGATTTCAGCATTAATGGGCTACCGCTAACGGGCACTAGCCTAGAAGTGTAGTAATAGTCATGGTAGTAGTAGAAATGGTGGTAGTTAATAGCTACAGAAGCTTACACTGTAATGGGGGAAATAGTCATACATTTATTCACCAACAGTGGAATCAGAATAAATGAAATTGAATGTTCAACATATATGATAATAATAATAATAATGGCATTTGTTAAGCACTTACTATGTGCCAAGCACTGTTCTAAGTACTGGTAATCAGCTTGTCCCACATGGGGCTCACAGTCTTAATCCCCATTTTATAGATGAGGTAACTGAGGCACAGAGAAGTTAAGTGACTTGCCCAAAGTCACACTGCTGACAAGTGGCAGGGCCGGAATTAGAACCCATGACCTCTGAATCCCAAGCCTGGGCTCTTTCCACTGAGCCACGCTGTTTCTCTATGAGAAACATTCTCTGTTTCTCTATAAATGACTAAATATATAAATGTAAGGAGCCTGTAAATTATGTAAATATCAACATATCCTGGCTTGATAGCTACATCAGCCTCTTCGTTGATTCCCTGCCTCCAGTTTCTCCCTCTCCAAACCAGATTTCATTCTGCTGCCCAAATAGTTTGTCTAGAATGTTGTTCTGCATGTCTCACTACTCCTCAAACCCATTCCTCTCCTCGGCAAGCAGAACTCCAAGCATTTCTGTTGTGCGACCGTGGGGAAGTCACTTAACTTCCCTAGGCCTCAGTTACCCCAACACTTAGCTTCAATACACTTAATCGGATTTTTCCCTCCCTCTTAGCTACTCTTCTGCCCTTACAATCCAATTAATAGTTTTCACTGCTTTCAAACCAGACTACACACTGTACCTCTTTTTCACCTCTCCTGTTGCTGACCTCTTGCTCACCTATGGTATTCATTCATTCACCTCTTTCCCTACTCAGTCAGACAACAGTCCTCCCCTTCTCCAAATCCCTTCTCATATCACCACAGCTTCAAAGTTCTTCTGAAATTGCATCTCCTCTTTGAGGCTTTCCCCAGTAATTCCTTATCTTCCATTTATGCCACTTTGGCCCTTCTGTGCCACCTAAGCACTGAAATACTCCCAATCTGCCTAGAGTAAATGAAGTTAACAACTTTGTACTTTTAATATACTGAGGAATTGTAGTCTTTAACCTTTGTAGTTTTGCATTCAGAAAAAAAAGAAACTAGCTATTTGCAACTTTTTGTCCAGAGTTATTCTAATGGGAAGAACTTCAACTCTTTCAGTATAACCTAATACGTCCTTTCTGGTGACTCCACTGAATTAAACTGGTGACTCCACTCCTCCCCCTTCTAGACTGTGAGCCCGTTGTTGGGTAGGGACCATCTCTATATGTTGCCAACTTGTACTTCCCAAGCGCTTAGTACAGTGCTCTGCACACAGTAATCACTCAATAAATACGACTGAATGAATGAATCTCTGAGAGCACTTTTTACATATCTTCTGTACGTACTACTTAACCCATCTCCCCTTCTTTCTTCCCTCTATATTTTATTTTTTGTGTCTCCGTTAGGCTGCAAACTCCCAAGAACTTAATGCAGTTCTCTGCACAAAATAGGTGCTCAATACTATTAATTTATTGAATAAAAACAAATAAATACTCCGCCATTCCTTAATGAAGAAAAGTGCCAAAGACCTTGAACTAATTAAAGCCAAAACTCCATCTGTGATTTAAAATCAATTCTATTTCAATTGCTTCCAAACCAAGTACTAATTCCTATTCAGATAAAGGTCTTTTATTTCGATTTTTTGTTTTAAAGCAGAGTTCAGAAAAAAATCTGCTAACAATAAAAATGGTACTTTACTCCAATTAATGTTCACTTGGAGAAAAATGTCAATGGTCTTCATATTCTTTTGGCTCACTTGTGTTCAAAGGCACAGCAGATGGCTATTAATGATACAGTATTAGAATATAAAATTTAGGGTAGTTTAAAAATCTGTCACTTGATACAATTACCATTTCAGAATATGAGGAGTTATTTCTTATAGACAATGACTTGTTCCCTTATGTCACCGTTATTCTCCTTTCATAAAAGCTGCTCCAATGATAGGGAGGCCAAATGGCTGCCATATATTATGATGCATTCCATTACAGTGGGTTCATTCATATTTATAATTCAATCTGTGATGTTGATGCAATCATTTTAGACCTCAATGTTATTTCAAACAAATCTATAACTGAAAGAAAGGCAGGATACTGACAGGAGGTAATGTAGGTTTCACTCTGTTTACAATTGCTTTCTAATCTACTAAATGGCTGTGAAAATTGATGCACTGTTAGAAGTGCTTTTATACACTTCTACAGATAAAAGGCTGTTGTATTGAAGTAATCTCTGTAGTGCTCAATTGAATTTTCTATAGTGTTTTTTGTTTTCACTATTTGTATATGAGGCAGTTTCTGAATTTATAGCAACTTTCATTCTTTCAATTGAAAGTGTCTCCTTATTGCATTAATTGAGATGTATTATTGGCTCTTGGTTCCAGAAAAATGCATTTAAAGGCAACATCTTATTTTGAATATGCTGTTTTCCAAAACAAATTAAAAATTTCATTTTAAGCACTTTAAGAAGTAAATAATTCCATAGCTGGTTTGAGGTGTTATGGTCAATATACTAGATTTTATTATAAATTTAAGGTATTTAATAGATATAAAATTTATGCAAAAAAATGTCCAAATTGAAAAACAAGACAATATTTACTTTAGTCCAGAAATAAGTGAAGCAGCATACAGTAGGAGAGCAGCTCAGGTTAGTTTCTTTAAAATAAAAATATCACTGATGGAAAGTTACTCATGATGAAGAAAATGTTTTGCTGTCACTTTGCCATTGAAGAGAGTTGTAACTCAATGAACAATGAAACTCAAAACCAAACAATAATATAAGCTTATAGGGTTCAAGAATGTGGCATAAGTTATACCAGAAACAAAATGAGTTGGATATGTTTCCAGAAAGGCTAAAAGCATCAGCCTCCTCACTGATCTCCCATCCTCCTGTCTCTCCCCCCTTCAGTCTATACTTCACTCTGCTGCCCAAATTATCTTTGTGCAGAAATGCTCTAGGCAGGTCCCTCCCCTCCTTAAAAATCTCCAGTGGTTGCCTGTCAACCTACGGATCAAGCAAAAACTCCTCACTCTCGCCTTCAAGGCTGTCCATCACCTGGCCCCCTCCTACCTCACCTCCCTTCTCTCCTTCTCCAGCCCAGCCCGCACCCTCCGCTCCTCTGCCGCTAACCTCCTCACAGTGCCTCGTTGTCGCCTGTCCCGCCATCGACCCCCGGCCCACGTCATCCCCCGGGCCTGGAATGCCCTCCTTCCCCACATCTGCCAAGCTAGCTCTCTTCCTCCCTTCAAAGCCCTACTGAGAGCTCACCTCCTCCAGGACGCTTTCCCAGACTGAGCCCCTTTTTTCCTCTCCTCCTCCCCAACACCCCCTCTGCCCTACCTCCTTCCCCTCCCCACAGGTCTTGTATATATTTGTACAGATTTATTACTCTATTTTACTTGCACATATTTACTATTCTATTCATTTTGTTCATGATGTGCTTATAGCTATAATTCTATTTGTTCTGACAATTTTGACACCTGTTTATATGCTTTGTTTCGTTGTCTGTCTCCCCCTTCTATCAATCAATCAATCAATCAATTGTATTTATTGAGCTCTTACTATGTGCAGAGCACTGTACTAAGCGCTTGGGAAGTACAAATTGGCAACACATAGAGACAGTCCCTACCCAACAGTGGGCTCACAGTCTAAAAGGGGGAGACAGAGAACAGAACCAAACATACCAACAAAATAAAATAAATAGGATAGAAATGTACAAGTAAAATAAATAAATAAATAAATAAATAAATAGAGTAATAAATATGTACATCCATATATACATATACAGGTGATATACTAGACTGTGAGCCTGTTGTTGGGTAGCGATCGTCTCTATATGTTGCCGACTTGTACTTCCCAAGCGCTTAGTACAGTGTTCTGCACACAGTAAGCGCTCAATAAATACAATTGAATGAATATTCTGACACTACTCTGGCTCTTTTTTCCTGGAACTTGGACTCAATTGCCAATGTCAGGTTTCAATTTGATGGTGATGAGGAAAGGTTCTGCAAGGACATTTTTAAGTAAGACTCAAGCGGTCACAGTATCGTGGCATAGACTTGGACTTTTGATGTACTTTTCAGAACAGCCAAATTTGCTCAGCCAAATGGCCAGAGGCCAAATGTGTTGACAGTGTCAACTGTTTGTATAAGATAACAGTGAGAGTACAGTGAGCTTATGAAGCTACTTGCATTTCTCTTTTAACTGCTGTTCTACAAAGACCATATTAAAGTGTTACATGCTTGTCTGCATCCATGTTGCACTTGTGAGATGGCTTTCTTCAGAAGTTTATACTACTACTACTACTACTACTACTACTACTACTACTACTACTACTACTCCTAATCATAGTTACAAGCTTACTATGGCCAAGCACTATACCAACTGCTGGGGTGGATACAAAATAATCAGGTCAGGTTGCTGGGTAGGGATTGTCTCTATCTGTTGCCGAACTGTACTTTCCAAATGCTTAGTACAGTGCTCTGCACACAGTAGGCGCTCAATAAATATAACAATGAATGAATGAACATGGAGCTCACAATCTAAGTATGAGGGAGAACAGGTACTGCATCCCTATTCCAGGTGAGGATACTGAGTATACAGAAGTTTAGTGACTTGCTCAAAGTCTCATAGAGCCGATAAGTGGAGGACCTGCAATTAGAATCCAAGTCTCCAGACTCCAAGTCCTGAGGTTTTTCTCTTAGACCATACTGCTTCTCTATTCAAAAGGGTTCTGAACATCAAGAAATATATTTACCATTTTCTGACAAAACCATCAATACAAAGTCTAGACAATATTAATCTACAATTTTAAATGACATCTGGTAGCCTACTCCCTTTCACGTTGAACACTTGTACCCTCCAAAGAATTAAAATAACTTAAAATGATGTGTTCCAATTAAAAACACAAACCTACTCTTACTTCCATGGAACAACTTACGAATGAAAGGTCAAAAAACCAGAACAATAAACCTTGACAGCCTGTCATATTTAGAAAAGAAAATAAAGACAAAAGCCGATAAACCTAAATGTGATATGAAAAACTCCTGCATTTATAAATCAAAGGAATTTACTTTAAAAATGTACCTTAATTTTCTAAAATGTATTAGAATGTGAAACAAGGTTTCAAAAATGGACTCTAAATTCTCTCTATAAGAGTGCAGGCAGAAGATTTCAAACTTCATTCATTACTCAGAAAGCAAATAATAATAATAACAATGGCATTTGTTAAGTGCTTACTATGTGTGAAGCACTGTTCTAAGAGCTGGGGGCATACAGGGTGATCAGGTCGTCCCACGTGGGGTTCACGGTCTTAATCCCCATTTTACATGAGGTAACTGAGACTCAGAGAAGTTAAGTGACGTGCCCAAGGTTACACAGCAGACATGTGGTGGAGCCGGGATTAGAACCCATGACATCTGACTCCCAAGCCCGGACTCTTTCCACTGAGCCATGTGCAGTGAAACAAGTGTCCTATGTACTTGAAGACTATTTTAAAGGCTTTTTTAGGAATTATACTCAAATGATACTACCTGGGATAGAAATAGCTCTTAAAATGACTCATTAACTAATCTTCAGATTGTACAATAGAGTTGTTTTTAATTGCAGACCATAAAATACCCAGTTCTTCCATAATTTGTGTTTTCAATACACGCATTGGCTAGAACACTCCTTCTGAAAATGCGTGTTTATTCATTCAATCGTATTTATTGAGCACTTACTGTGTGCAGAGCACTGTACTAAGCTTTTGGGACGGTACAACAATAGACAGATACATTCCCTTCCCACAAGGAGCTTATAGTTTAGAAGTTGGAAGACAAACATTAACATTTATTAACACTGAGCAGCAGTGTGGCTTAGATGAAAGAGCATGGGCTCGGAATTCAGAGGTCGTGGGTTCTAATCCCAGCTCAGCTGCTTGTCAGCTGTTTGACTTTGGGCAAGTCACTTGATTTCTCTGCGCCTCATCTGTAAAATGGGCATTAAGCCTGTAAGTCCTATGTAGGACAACCTGATCACCTTGTATCTATCCCAGCGCTTAGAACAGTGCTTGGCACATAGTAAGCGCTTAGCCAATACCTTAATTATGATTATATATAAATTACTGATATGTCCATAAATGCTGTTGGGCTGGAAGGGGGAATGAAAAAAGGGAGCATATCAGGGCGACACAGAAGGGAGTGGGAGAAGAGGAAATAGGGGTTTAGGGAAGGCCTCTTGGAGGAGATGTGACCTCAATAAGGTTTTGAAGAGGAGGGGAGAGTAACTGTCTGTTTGAGGAGGGAGGGAGTTCCAGGCTAGAGGCAGGACATGGGTGAGAGATGGACAGAGCATAATGTGTGGGCTGGGTTGTAGTAGGGGAATAATGAGGTAGGAGAGAGCAAAGTAATTGAGTGCTTTAAACCCAATGGTAAGGAGTTTTAAAACTGTTAGACATGGGAGGTGGATGGGTAACCACTGGAGTTTCTTGAGAAGCGGGGAAACATTTCCTGAGCTTTTTTTGTAGAAAAATGATCCGGGCAGCACAGTGAAATATGGGCTGGAATGGGGAGAGGCAGGTGGCTGGGAGGGCAGCTAGGCAGTTGATGCAGTAATCCAGGCATAATCTGTGCTGTGATGTCAACAGAAGTCTTGCTTATACATGTGCATAGTCAAGGTATACATGCTATGACACATTTTAATGGATTGTGTTTAAAAAATATAAATGAGAATGCACAGTTATAGGTTCTTATGAATTTGATATTTGTGACAATGCACTTTTATAAACATAATTAAAAACATGATTAAGGTATCCATGACTACTGCTGACCAGTGCTGCGTCTGCCAAAATATTCTAAAATTTTACTTACACATTGAGTATTGTTTTATTGAGTACATGAAAACCACTATCACTTTTAAAATGTGTGTAAATAAATGAAAAATGAAAAATGTTTGCATGTGAATAAAACATAACTATAAATTAAATGAAGGCTATCACTTCAATTTGAAGATGATGCCATGGCCAGGGGTGTTTGTTTATGAAAGTGACTATGGCTAGGAATGTCAAGATAAAGCTGTCAGCTCCAACCATGCCATGTACTGTCAAAGATGATTTTCTTTGGTGTGCTAACATGTTTATTGTTTGCAGAACATGGTGGTCCTCTTTTTTCTCATCAGTCTCAAACTCAAAAAATCCACTCCTTTCTTAAATTACATTGTGTTATACATACAGACAAAAGTCCATTATGAGAAAAAAATTCTTAATTCCCTAAAACAGCATTCTACCAAAAGGATTTGCAAAAACACATCATCTGGCAGATTTAAATATACTCCCTCTCACTTCTGCGACATCCTTGAACTTGGATTTGTACCTTTTATTCATCCCACCCGTATGTAACTCACATCACGTATATACACACACATATCCACAATTACTTTTAATGTATATCTCCCCCTCTAGATGGTAATCTCAGGTTGAGCAGAAAATATGTTTGGGCAGAAAATATGTCTATCAACTTTGTACTCTTCCAAGTGCTTAGTACAGTGCTCTGCACATAGTAAGTGCTCAATATATCAATATAATTTCAATGCCTGTGTGACTGAAGAATTCTTGAGAGATATTTGAAGTTTGAAGAAAAAAAGCTATGGAAGGAAGCTGCAGTAATATTGAATTTTGTGTAGAGGTATATGAGGAAAAAGCAGAATGCTTCTTTGGCTGGTAAGATACTAAATCAAATAGTCGGTGGCATTTACTTAGTGCTTACTGTGTGCAGAGCACTGTACTAAGTGCTGGGGAGAGTATGATTCAATACAGTTGGTAGGCATTATCCCTGTCCAAAAGGAGCTTACAGTGTTGGGGGCAGGAAAGACAGACATTGACCAGCAGTGTCTGATGCACAGTAAAAGCACTCAACAAATACCATTAAAAAGGATATAAAGCATAAAGGGGAAATGGGAGATAAAAATTATATATATATATATATACTGTGAGTAAGGTGAATATCAAATGCTTAAGGGGTAGAGATCCAGAAGGAAGGGTGAGTGGGAAGAAATTGCCTATCAACTTCCGTATCAAGCAAAAAAACTCCTCACAATTGGCTTCAAAGCTCTCCATCATCTTTCCCCCACCTATTTCACCTCCCTTCTTGCCTTCTACAGTCCAGCTAGCACACTCCGCTTCTCCGGTGCTAATCTTCTCCCTGTGCCTTGTTCTCACCTGTCCCACTGTCGACCCCTGGCCCACGTCCTACCTCTGACCTGGAATTCCCTCCCTCCTTAAATCCGCCAAACTAGTACACTTCCCCCTTTCAAAGTCCTACTGAAAGCTCACCTCCTCCAAGAGGCCTTCCCGGACTAAGCCCCTCCTTTGCCTCTGCTCCCTCTCCCCTCCCCATCGTGCCCACTCGCTCCTTCTGCTCTACCCCCCTCCCCACCACACAGCATTTGTGTGTATATTTGTACATATTTATAATTCTATTTATTTTATTAATGAAGTGTATATATCTATAATTCTATTTATTTATACTGATGCTATTGGTGCCTGGTTACTTGTTTTGATGTCTGTCTTTCCCCTACTAGACTGTGAGCCCATTGTGGTCAGGGATTGTCTCTGTTGCTGAATTGTACTTTCCAAGAGCTTACTACAGTGCTCTGAACACAGTAAGCGCTCAATAAATATCATTGAATGAATGGTCGGGGTAGCCCTCTTGTAGGAGATGTGATTTACAAAGCACAGAAATCATGATACAAATAAAAGAGAGGACAGCAAGTATACACAGAGGAAAGAAGTTTTAAGGAGTCATCAACTGTTTTTTTTCCTAATGCTGAAAATTTTTCTGGAAGTATTTCAGAAGTGATTGACACTGTTGATCACCTTTTTCTCCTGGAAACATTATCCGACCTCAGCTTCACTGACGCTGCCCTCCCTGGTTCTCCTCCTAGCTCTCTGGCCACTCATTCTCAGTCTCTTTCACAGACTCCTCTTTTGCCTCCTACCCTCAAGGCTCAGTTCTGGGTCCCTTTCTATTTTCCATCTACACCTACTCCTTTGGAGAAATCATTCACTCCCATGGCTTTCAACTACTATCTCATGTAGATGATTCCCAAGTCTACATCTCCAGCCCAGATTTCTCTCCTCTATACCCTCATATTTCCTCCCATCTTCAGGAAATCTCTACTTGGATGTCCTGCCAATACCTCAAACCTAATGTGTCCAAACAGAACTCTTCATCTTCCCAGCCAAACCCCATGCTCATCCCCTTCTTGACTTTCCCATCACTACATACAGCATCACCAATTCTCCCTGTCTCACGAGTCCTTGCCATTATCCTCGACTCATCTCTCTCATTCAAACCACATATTAAATGTCATTAAATCCTGTCATTCAACCTTCACAGCATTACTAAAATCTGCCTTTTCCTCTCCATCCAAACTGCTACCATGTTAACGCACATTTATCCCACCCCTCCTTGGTTACTGCATCCTTCCTTGAAGACCTTTCTGCCTCCTTTTTCTTCCCGGTTCAGCCCATACTTCACTCTACTGCCCAGATCATTTTTGTACAAAACCATTCAGTCCATGTTTCCCCACTCCTCAAGAACCTCCAGTGGTTGTCCATCCAACTCCACAAACAGAAGCTCCTTATTATAGGCTTTGAAAGCAATCAATCACCTCGTTCCCTTCTATCTTGCCTCCCTAATTTCCTTCTACAACCCCGTCAGCCCATTTAGATCACAGCACATTTAGGCCACCGGGTCAGAAGGACCTGAATTTTCATCTCGGCTGCACCACATGCCTGCTTGTGAGACCTTGGGCAAGTCACTTAACTTCTCTGTGCCTCGGTTCCCTCATGTGTAAAATGATTGAGTGTGAGCCCCATATGAGACAGAGATTGGGTCCAACCTGATAAACTTGAGAACAGTACTTGGCACAAAGTAAGTGCTTAACAAGTACTATAATTATTATTATTATTATATTGACTCAAAGCAATTCACTTAAAAGATACAAAACATGGACGGACTATTTGTGTCTAAATGGATGATTTTCAATCCTTTTGAGCACAGGAATCCCTGAGGGCTCCCCAGATTCATCATCCCCAACTTTATTCTGCTATACTTCCCTCCCACTGCACCCTCTCCACAGAAAAGAAAAATTGTCAAATTTCCAGCCATACCTGCCCTCAGGAGCTTTTTCTATGTGTATGTCCTGCACACCAAGATATTAAACTCCAAACTTAAATTCTTACTGCTTTCCATAGCCCACCCTGTCTGTGTCCTAGGTTACCACAAATTTAAAGGAGTCTCCTAAAAAAACAATTCCCCGCATGAAACAGAGGACCTGAGAGAGGGGCAGAGGGAGGAACTGGGTAGGGGAAGGATGGGGTTTAGAGACAATAGACAGAGACAAATAGAGCCAGTGCAGTGATTTGGGGAGGAATGAGAGAAACCACAAATATGTTTAACAGTAGCAGTTGTTGCAGCCCAGGTATTACTATGGTGAGACTAACTCCAGAAGCAGGATTGGGTCTGTGAACTCCTCAGCAGTAGCTGGTGGTTCCCCGGGGTTACAATCCCCTGTTTAAGAAAAATAGTTTAAATTATGACTTGTGACATTATCCTATAACCTAATGAAAAGCTAGCAGGAAGCACACATCTAATTCTGTTTGCTGTAAACAGCTACTTTATGATCATGTGACGGGGATTCCACCGATGAGCAGTTATTATAAGTTGTCAAAGCTTAATTTTGTGATCTTACAATGAATCTTTTATAATGAACCTCTTACTATATGTATCCCTACACAGTAGGCTTCCCTGAACCTATTAGGATAAAAAACTGCCTGAGCAAGGGACACAGAGTATAATGAGATTTGCTACAAATATGTCATTACTTGTTAAACCCATTTTGTAAATCTGAGCTGGTTTTCAGTTATCATTAAGGTTAAAAAAAATCCCCTATCCTATTTCATTACAGGTTCATCAAGGAGGAATAGATATTTTACATTTGTATTCTTGACAGAATACTTTTGTCACCTTAATGATAACTGGAGACAACATATTCAAGACAGCAGTGGAAAGAGTACAATTACTGTATTATCTGTATGCTTTGGGCATATATCTGTATATAGATGTGTACTCAAAGCACTTGATATTCATCCTATCCTCAGCCCCATAGCACGTATATACGTATTCATAATTTATGAAATGATATTAATGCCTTTGTCACCATCTGAGCTGTCTACCAACTCTGTTGCATTGTACAATCCTAAGCCCTCTGTACAGTGCTCTGTACACAGTGAGTGCTAAATACACACCACTGATTAATTGATTCATTCATTCATTCAATCATATTTATTGAGCACCTACTGTGTGCAGAGCACTGTACTAAGCGCTTGGGAAGTACAAGTTGGCAACATATAGAGACGGTCCCTACCCAACAATGGGCTCACAGTCTAGAAGGGGGAGACAGACAACAAAACAAAACGTGGTCAGGTGTCAAGTCATTAGAATAAATAGAAGTAAAAGTAGATGCACATCATTGACAAAATACATAGAATAGTAAATATGTACAAGTAAAACAAATAGAGTAATAAATCTGTACAAACATATATACAGGTGCTGTGGGGAGGGGAAGGAGGTAGGGCAGGGGGGATGGGGAGGGGAAAAAGGGGGCTCAGTCTGGGAAATCTTAATCCCCACGTTACAGATGAGCTAACTGAGGAAGAGAGTATCACATATTTTTTTCTCCTGAAAGTAAGTTTGTGGAGACCTACTGAATAGAGCATAGGGCTGGGAGACAGGAAATCTAGGTTCTCATCCCGACTCTATTACCTGATGTGTGACCTCGAGCAAGTCATCTAATTTCTCTGTGTCTCAGATTCCTGATCTATAAAATGGAGTTTCAATACCTGTTCTACCTTCCCCTTAGATTGTGAGCCCTGTGTGGGACGGAGACTGTGAGCCCTGTATGCTGATTGTATCAGAGCATGGCACATAATAAGCACTTAACAAATACCTCAATTATTAATAGAATTGAGTGGAAAATAAATGATAAAATATAATAATTCTAAAAGATACTCATACTACTCATTACTATGTAGACTACTGGGGGCACTACCTTTGACTACCCCCTTCTAGACTGTGAGCCCACTGTTGGGTAGGGACTGTCTCTATAGGTTGCCAACTTGTACTTCCCAAGTGCTTAGTACAGTGCTCTGCACACAGTAAGCGCTCAATAAATACGATTGATTGATTGATTGAGCGGAAGCAGGGACAAAGACTGGAATCATGGGGTTAAGCCATACCCTTTGGGATAAGATGGTTAGCAATAGCTAGCTCACTCTTTCCTTATTACAGAGATGGACAAAAAGCTGTCACTCCTCAGATTGGTGGAATGGCAAAATGCAACGATGAAGAGGGTAACACCACTTCACGCCTAATTCTTGCGAGGAGGGATCATTCTCTTGGAGCCAATGATGGAACTGAAATTTCCATATTTTCAAATGAACTATTGATTCCTTTTCTCCTTTCCTTTTTTACTTTTCCAATAAGCCAGCAACGTCTTCATTGAACTTGCTAAATCAATGTACATGACATTGATTTAGACCATGTAAAGATGCCAATGTGTCACTTGGCAAATGTGAATTCCACACCCAATAACTGTATGGAAATTGAACCCAGGCTCAGCAGGGTCTGTTGCTGCAAAGGGAGCACAGATTTCACTAATCACCAATCAGCCATCTTGCCGTGCTTACAGAGTATAATAATAATAATAATGATGGCATTTGTTAAGTGCTTACTATGTGCAGAGCACTGTTCTAAGCGCTGGGGGGGGATACAAGGTGATCAAGTTGCCCCATGTGGGGCTCACAATCTTAATCCCCATTTTACAGATGAGGTAACTGAGGCTCAGAGAAGTTAAGTGACTTGCCCAACGTCACACAGCAGTCATGTGGTGGAGTCGGGATTCGAACCCATGATCTCTAACTCCAAAGCCCGAGCTCTTTCCACTGAGCCACGCTGCTTCTCAAATAAGTATGGATGGTTCGGGAATAAACCATCAACACTATTGGAATGGTCAAACTATAGAAGTAGAGGATTATGCAACAACTTTCTGACAACACTAAAGGATTGCAGATATTTTCCTTTATGAGAAAGCCTTCCAGCTATACCTGAATAGAGAGGCAATGATGGCAAACATTAATTTCCTTAAAACACAAAAATTAAGATTTAAGATTATAATAGAAAAACATTTTGATATGCAAATTCCTAGCCCTGAAA
The DNA here is from genome assembly GCF_015852505.1 of Tachyglossus aculeatus. Lineage (NCBI taxonomy): Eukaryota > Metazoa > Chordata > Mammalia > Monotremata > Tachyglossidae > Tachyglossus > Tachyglossus aculeatus. The sequence continues at coordinate 114,426,050 of NC_052067.1, forward strand.
TATTTAAATGTCACATATTACATGGAAAAAACACAACTGACTGTCAATACCCCATTCATTGGATTTCTATGTACCCTGATGTTTGTTTATTGAGGGGAAGAAAGTTGAAATCACACATATTAGACCAGCTAACCTAGAGAATAGGAACATGTGTTAATTATTGCTGCTTTTAAGTATTTAAGCTTCTTTCCACTTTCCAGAATTAGCATCATCGAGGATTTAAAACAAAAATAAAACTAAAATAGTTTATTTTAAAACTAAAATAAAAGTTTTAGAAACAGTTTCCTAATATTTGGTGATCTGATCATGTAATAAATAAGACTCATTTTGATTTTCCGTAAACTACAAAATCTGCTCTTTAATGGTATTTGTTAAGTGTTTACTATGTGCCAAGCACTGTTTTAAGCACTAGGGTAGATATAAGATAATTGGATTGTCCCATGTGGGGCTAACAGTCTTAATCCTCATTTTACAGATGAGGTAACTGAGGCACAGAGAAGCTAAGTGACTTGCAAAGTCACACCGCTGACAAGTGGCAGAGCCGGGACTAGAACCCACAACCTCTGAATCCCAAGCACAGGCTCTTTCCACTAAACCAGACATGCCCAGAGTTTTTCTGAAGAAAGGTAATCCGGGCAGCAGAGTGAAGTATAGACTGAAGTGGGGACAGACAGGAGGTTGGGAGATCAGAAAAGAGGCTGATGCAGTAATCCGGTCTGGATAGGATGAGGGATTGTACTCAAAAATACCCCATTTTGTAAATCTTAAGAATGCTGTTCAGTAAGGTAATGGTACTTTGCAAATGAACACAGGCCCAAAAGAAAAAAAAAATGAAGGTGCTTTGGGAAAATGGGAATTATCTACCTGGGAGAAAGATCCTGAGTCAGTAGAAATTAGGAAGGTTAGGAATCTTCTGAATGGATGTTTAAAGTGAAGATTAAAACAAATTAGTATAGCTTGAAAAAGACCAAAGGAGTTTTCAAATACTTCACTATTGATACAGTATTTATTTAATCAGGTTTAATAACATTTTCTCTGAGTAGTCTCACATTTTCTATCATGAACTGTTACTTTTGATTAGCATAATCCAGTGACTGCCTTGGGCACATGAGAATGAAAACCTGGTGAAAACAAGGGAACAAGCTTACTGACTGAGCTCCTTATCTTCCCTCCCAAACCCTGTCCTCTCCCTGCCTTTCCTGTCACTGTGGATGGCCTACCATCCTTCGCGTCTCACAAGCCCTCAACCTTGGTGTTATCCTTGACTCCGCTCTCCCATTCACTCCACACATCCAACCCATCACCAAAACCTGCCGGTCTCACCTCCACAACATCGCCAAGATCCGCCCTTTCCTCTCCATCCAAACCGCTACCTTGTTGGTTCAGTCTTTCATCCTATCCCGACCGGATTACTGCATCAGCCTCCTTTTTGATCACCCATCCTCCTGTCTCTCCCCACTTCAGTCTATACTTCACTCTGCTGCCCGGATTATCTTTCTACAGAAACGCTGTGGGCATGTCACTCCCCTCCTCAAAAATCTCCCGTGGTTGCCTATCAGCCTTTGAATGAAGCAAAAACTCCTCACTCAGCTTCAAAGCTCTCCATCACCTCGTCCCCTCCTACCTCACCTCCCTTCTCTCCTCCGGCCCAGCCCACACCCTCCACTCCTCTGCTGCTAACCTCCTCACTGTGCCTCATTCTCACCTGTCTCGCCACCGACCCTCGTCCTGCCTCTGGCCTGGAATGCCCTCCCTGCACACATCTGCCAAACTAGCTCTCTTCCTCCCTTCAAAGCCCTACTGAGAGCTCACCTCCTCCAGGAGGCCTTCCCAGACTAAGCCCCCATCTTTTCCTCTCCTCCTCCTCCTCCCCATCTCCCTCTCTCTGCCCTACGCCCTTCCCCTCCCCACAGCTCTTGTGTATATTTGTACATATTTATTACTCTATTTTATTAATGATGTGCATATAGCTATAATTATATTTATTCTGATGGTACTAACACCTGTCTACTTGGGGTTTTTTTTTGCCTGTTTCCTCCTTCTAGACTGTGAGCCCGTTGTTGGGTAGGGACCATCTCTACATGTTGCCATTTTGTACTTCCCGAGCACTTAGTACAGTGCTCCGCACACAGTAACCGCTCAATAAATACAACTGAATGAATTTTGTTGTACTGTACTCTCTCAAGCATTTAGCAAAGTGCCCTGCACTAAGTGCTCAACATATACCTATGATAATGTTGATGATGACTGTGACAGTAAATTTAATAGCTAAATCAACTTCTTAGGACAAATAATTCTATACCTCTGATTTTATTCTTCCTGTATCTCCAAATCCATTGGAAATTTTAAGAGATAGTAGTAGTAGTACTTTTTACAGTAATTCAACATAACAAAAGTCATTAACATTCCTATGAGCATTGGAGGTTCAGTAGTAGAAGTCTCGCCTGCCACGCGGGAGGCCCGGGTTCGATTTTTGGCCAATGCAAATTCTATTAGAGAAGCAGCGTGGCTTAGCGGAAAGAGCATGGGCTTTGGAGTCAGAGGCTGTGGGTTCTAATCCGGGCTCTCCCACTTATCAGCTGTGTGACTTTGGGCAAGTCACTTAATTTCTCTGTGCCTCAGTTATCTGTAAAATGGAGATTAAGTCTGCGAGCCCCCCGTGGGACAACTTGATTACCTTGTATGTACCCCAGTGCTTAGAACAGTGCTTGGCACCTAGTAAGCACTTAACAAATATTATTATTAGTTGTGAAACAAAGTGCTTTTTTCATGACATTGTGATCTTGAATGTGCCTAATGCCCAGATCATTCCTGGCTCATTGCAATGTCTTCACCTGACTTTGAGGTCACTTCACCCCAGTTCTCGCAAGGGAAGGGAGAAAGTGTAGGATGAGGAGAGACTGACCTGCCAGTCCCTCAGGCTGCTAAAGTGATGTTAGGTTTCCAGTGATTGGTTCTGAACCAGCAGTATTAAGATGTGACAAATCTCAAATCAAACAACCAGTGGTATTTATTAAGCACTTACGGTGTGCATTGCATTATACTAAGTGCTTGGGAACATACAACAGAGTTGGTAGACACACTCCCTGCCCACAAGTTGCTTACAGTCTTCAAGGGGAGAAAGATATTAAAATAAATTCCGGATAGGGAAATAGTAGAGAATAAGGATGGAGAATTCCTTAATTTCATGCAAATTTGGGTACCCGAAATTACTTCTCCCTAGAACATTCCTTTCAAAAAACATGCCTGCTCTGAGCCAATGTGGCTAGTGTGCTCAGCATCTTAACTGTCATTTCTAACTCCTTTAAATAATACTCTTCATTTTCTTAGTGTTCTATTTTTACACAGACCAAACTCTCAGCCTTTCAGCCTTGGCTTTAATTTTCAAACCCAAAACTTCTTTAAGTGCCAAACATTTCTCCAAGACAAAATCTTGAATTAAATTTTAAATATTTCAAATATATCTAGACATTCTCTTGGTATTAAAAACAGGAACTGTTAAATACTCAAATGAAAATTGCAACTGTGGCTTTTTGGAAAAAAAGGGCTTTTTTTTTTTTTGCAAAGGGAGCAGTTCAGGGTGATGCAGAAGGGCGTGGGAGATGGGGAAAAGAGGGGCTTAATCTGGGAAGGCCTTTTGGAGGAGCTGTGCCTCCAATAAGGCTTTGAAGTTGGGGAGAGTAATTGTCTGTTGGATTTGAGGAGGGAGGGCATTCCAGGCCAGAGGCAGGGGCCTGATGTGGGCCATGGGTCCGAAGCAAGACAGGTGAGATGGAGGCACAGATGAGATGAGAAGGTTAGCCCTAGAGGAGCAAAGTGTGTAGGCTTGGTTGTAGAAGGAGAGAAGTGAAGTGAGGTAGCAGGGGCCAAGGTGACAGCGCTTTGAAGCCAATGGTGAGGACTTTTTTGGTTGATACGGAGGTGGGTGGACTCCACTGGAGTTTTTTGAGGAGCAAGATGACATGTCCTGAATGTTTCTGTAGAAAAATGATCCTGACATCAGAGTGAAGTATGGACTGGAGTAGGGAGAGGCAGGATGCTGGGACGTCAGCAAGGACACCGATGCATAATCCAGGCGGCCTATGATGAGTGAACGTATTAATGTGGTAGCAGTTTGGATGGAGAGGGAAGGGCTGATTTTAGCTCTGTTGTGAAGGTGGAACCGACAGGATTTAGTGACAGATTGAATATGTGGGTTGAATGAGAGAGCATGGCTAAGTGGATAAAACACGGGCCTGGAGTCATAGCGCCTGGGTTCTACTCCTGGCTCTACCTTTTGTCTGCTGTGGGAACTTGGGCAAATCACTTAACTTCTGTGTGCCTCAGTTACCTCAACTGTAAAATGGCGATTAAGACTGAGCCCTATGGGAACATGAACTCAGTCCAACCTGATAGTTTGTATCTGCCCCAACATTTAATACAGCACCTGGCAAATAGTAAGTGTTTAAAAGATACCATTACAGGCTTTCCTGAGACAGGAAAGATGGGGTGCCATCTACAGTGATGGGAAAGTCATGGGGAGGACAGGGTTTGGGTGGGAAGATAAGGAGCTCTGTTTTGGCCAAGTTAAGTTTGAGGTGATGAGAGAACATCCAATTGGAGATGTCTTGAAGGCAGGAAGAGATGCAAGACTGGAGAAAGGAGAGATACCAGGGCTGGAGACGTAGAGCAAATGAGTTCTCCAAGGGAGTGGGAGTAGATGGGAACCCACAACTGAACCTTGAGGAATCCCCACAGTTCGAGGGTGGGAGGCAGAGGAGGAGCCCACAAAGGAGACTGAGAATGAACAGCCAGAGAGGTAAGAGGAGAACAAGGACAGGATAGTCAGTGAAGCCAAGGCTCACGTTTCCAGGAGAAGGGGATGGTCCACAGTGTCAAACACGGCTGAGAGGTTGAGGAGGATTAGGTTGGAGTAGAGGCCATTGGATTTGGCAAGAAGGAGATCATTGGTGACCTCTGAAAGGACAGTTCCCTTACTCTTCATCTCTTTTCTTCTGCACTTTGTTCTTCTCCTTTTTTTCTTGCTTTCCATATCGCTACATGTAATTCTTGAACGATTCCATGTAATAGTCCCTCCTCTGTTGGCAAACATGTTCCCTGCATATAACAAGCTTGCAGTCTGGAGGGAGCTTATAGTCTAGAGAGAATTAGGTTCATAAGCCTCTTCGTTTGCCCTTAGTTCACTGTCCCGGTACTCAGTTTTCTGCAAAATGCTAGTCAAAGGCCACACCAAATACACAGACTTCTCCAGCAATCTATCCGGAGTTCTCAGTGCTAGAAGTACCATGGCTAAGTGGATAAAGCATGGACCTGGAGTCAGAGGACCTGGGTTCTAATCCTGCCTCTACCTTTTGTCTGCTGTGGGAACTTGGGCAAATCACTTAGCCTCTCTGTGCTTCAGTTACCTCAACTGTAAAATGGTGATTAAGACTGAGCCCCATGGGAACATGAACTCGGTCCAACCTGATTAGTTTATATCTACCCCAACACCTAATACAGTGCCTGGCAAATAGTAAGTGCTTAAAAAAATACCATTTAAAAAAGCACTATTCAGAGTAGGTCAAATGAGTATTGTTTATGTTTGAGCCAGTAAATAAAGAGCTGCCAGTGACAAAGTGCACAAAATGCAGCTGCCCCAACTCCAACAATCCTTTAATGATTTACTGTATTTAAATTTCCAACTGTAGAGACAGCTGGAAGCGTCACTGACTACAAATCTACAGGAAGATAATAGTGCTGATGGATGACTATCAGATCTGTTACAATATATTATTTTGTTCTGCTAATAAGAATTCCGCTCTGAAGAAAACTCCTCAATTCATGAAAACAGAGACACCAAACGGCCAATTCACAAGGCAGATGCTACAAGGAAAGTACACCATTATGGAATGGATAAATTTCTTGGGTTTACCAGGTGGAAATGGATGGTGGAGAAGACTATGGCTGCACTGGAGCATATGCATGGAATACCACTGCCAGTATCTTAATCTTCAAATAAAAAGAACAATTATTTCTATATATACAAACATCCTCAGTTAAGTTGATACTCTCCTGGCAAAATATGTGGGCTTCGTGAAATGACTAGAGACAATTTAATCACATACTTTCACTTTGAGATGTAATGTTGTCATACCTCAAGCACTTAGTGCAGTGCTCGGCGCAAAGTAAGCATTCAAATACCACTGATTGATATCCTTCTCATGTCATTTCTTTGCTCACAGCTACCTTGCAATTTGCCATGACTATTAAAGTTGAAGTCAAATGGAACCATCAAATCAATGATAAAAGCCTGCATCTTTCCCACACTGACAATAAATGATTGATAACAAAACCTTCCTGCTTTCAGTTCTCATCTCACGGCAACCAAACAGCCGCTACCTACTTTTACTGGCATTTATCATAAATCAATAGTAATTTCATCACACAGAATTGTGCTGTCAACACTACTTAGTCTGTCTGGTTCCACTTTATTCTAATCACTTTTAAATGTAACTACACAATTAGGTTACTGGATAAAGTGTCCTTTTCTTGAAGATTCACAGACAGCAACACTCTGCAAACAATACTGAGTTATGGAGATTCATCTCCCTACCAGAAAACATTTTTTTTTTACTTCTAGCGTAAGAATCCCTTGATAAAAGCCGGCATCCAATTTTCAGTAGTAAACAATGATACTTTATTAAAGATTACATTACTTCTTAATATCTGATATATGACTCCATAATTACTGTTTTCAAACAGTTGAGTATTTAAATTAACTTCTTAATCTCACAAAAAGGGAATGTTTTTTCTCATCACCACGTACCATAACCAGAATGCAAAAAATGTTTATTCTAACACCCCAATGCAACTCAATTACAAAAAGGATTTAATAAATCTGTAATATAGGATGGTCAGATGAATTGATCCTCAGAACATAATATAGGTTCAAGGATGTTCAAGAACGGTGATGGTAATCCTGCCAGAGATAACACTCTGTGAATGGGGAAGAAGAAAGTTTTAATCACTGGGTTTAAGGCACTACATCAGCTCATTCTCCCTTTCCCTTATGAACTCTTCTCTCCCACTACATCCCAACTCATTCTTCTTTTCTCTCGATCTCATTTATTCACTGTGGCCTTTTGACAGTAAAGGGCAGCTTGCTCCACATCTAAAGATAGGAAAGAGTCCAGAAGTTTCTGGAAGAGGGAATTCCTCAATCAGTGGTATTTACTGAGTGCTTACTGTGAGCACTAAGTGCTTGGGAAAGGACAAGTAAGAAGCAGCATGGCCTAGTGAATAAGCACAGGTCTGAGAGTCAGAACCACCTGGGTTCTAATCCCGGCTCCACCATTTGTCTCCTGTGTGACCTTGGACAAGTCACTTCTCTGTGCTTCAATTACCACATCTGGAAAATTGACTGTGAGCTCCATGTGGGACTTGGATTGCGTCCAACTTGGTTAGCTTATATCTACCCCAGTGTTTAATACAGCGCTTGGCACATAGTAAATGCTTAACAAATAACATTAAAAAAAAAACAAAACAAACAATAAAATAGAATAGGTATACCTGATCCTTGCCCATAAGGAGTTTACAGATTAGAGGGGAAGACAGACACTAAAATACATTGCAGGTGGATAAGTACATAAGTGCTTTGAGGCTGGGAGAGGGGAGAACAGCAAAGTGCTTAAATGGAAAGCTATTTCTTCCAATGAGAAAACTTATTTCCACAGATGTCAATCACTCACTGGTGCCATTAGCTGGGACACACAGCCAACTGGAGGGTAGCATTTTGAGGAAGGAACTAGTGAGGATGGGATGAAGACCCAAGGCCATTTTAGAGGCAGAGTGGGGCTAAGACATGATATAGAGCTCAGTTTCTACCTGAGGAAAGGAACTAGGCAGAGGCTTGACAAACTGAAATTCTCCAAGAAAGCTGAAGGCAGCATGGAAGACTGTCCAGGAATGGATGTGGTATACCACAGCTTTATGCCGGGAAATGCAAAGGTTTGGGGAAGTGATTCAGTGTTAGATTTGGTTAAGGATCTCTTGAACAACTAACACACTGTGAGCCCATTGTTGGGTAGGGACTGTATCTATTTGTTGTAGAATTGTACTTTCCAAGTGCTTAGTACAGTGCTCTGCACACAGTAAGCGCTTAATACGACTGAATGAACAAATGATATTATCAAATCTTTAAATAAGTTAAAGCCAGTTAGGAACCATTCAGTCCACATCTCCCCACTCTCCAAGAGCCTCCAGTGGTTGCCTATCAATTTCTGCATCAACAGGACCTCCTTACCCATTAGCTTTAAAGCTCCCTCTCTCCTGCCTTACCTCGCCGATTTCGTGCAACCCAGCCCACACATTTCGTTCCTCCTAATAGAAGGACAGAGATTTTTGCAGCAAGTTCTACAACAAGTCTCTCCTACTTGGGGATAAGACATAAAAGTTGGCATTCAGTGTGCATGCAGAGGGGGCCAGAGCCTGAATAGTGGTTCCTCCATTTTATTCTAAAGCAGCAAAGAATCAGCGTGAAATGGAAGGATGGGGGATTTAGCCAGATTAGGGAACCTTTACTATGGTACCACAAATTTTCTCCTGCGTTTGTACAGTTTGTGTTTGAAAAAGGTGGGAGAATAGAGACAGTGAGGGAATTGAATTCCCTGGAGTGATTGGACAGAATGATGAGAGAGACTTACAGATTCCCAGCTACGCCAGTATCGAATCTGTGGATTTTACATATTGTGATTATTTAAATCTGGAAAAGTTACATTCTAAAATTTAGCAGTGCCATATTGAACGGAACAAATGGTCCACCCGGGTCAATATTCTGTCTGGACCTCCTCAGAAAACAGTGAGCTAATTGCCCTCCTTCTCATTCCACTTCAAAATCAGACTGTTCCCTCTAGCATCCCTATTTTTTTTTGTCACCAAGCCTATTATGAATCTTTCTTCCCTGAATTCTTCCAAATCCCCCTTGAACTTTTGATATTTTCTGTCCTCATAGCTTCTAGAGGTAGTGAACGCCACATGATTCCACCCGCTCTGTGAGATTTTCACATTATAATGGACATTCCTTGTGCTGCGGGATTTTATGCATCCCTCAAAATGTCTAGGTTCTCTAGTTTGCGTGATTACTAGCACATACTTACTAAAAAGACTAATGGACTGGATTGCTGTTTGCAGAGTAGCTAATTGCAAATTCACTAAGGGAGGCAATAACAGTTTATTGTGAGGTCAAAGACAAAATATTAAGAGGTCGGAGTAGCAGGGGAGCAAGTAGGCTGGGGCTTGGGTGGAATAGGCCGAACACAAAAACCTAAGACAGAATGCCATGATTTAGGCTCCTTTTGCCCATGCTTGGCAGCTTCCAGATCTTGTTGGAGAACTACGCTTGAGCAAGGCTGGAAAACTCATCTGGTTAACTGTGGATGAGAATAATGGCTTTGCAGAAGAACCCAAGTGATCTATCAACATTCCCACAGAGCTATCCTTTGGCACACTAGTGCATGTATAGATAACTAAATGAATGTGTATGTAATATGGATTAAAAAGGAAGCCAAAGTAACATTTAAAATATTTCATTGGCCATTTTTAGGATTTTGTTTTTTAATGTACTTTGAAGTTTTATTCTGTAGGCCTGGGAGTCAGAGGATCAGAGTTCCAATCCCAGTTCCACCACTGGTCTGCTGTGTGATCTCGAGAAAGTCACTTAACTTCCCTGTGCCTCAGTTACCTCATCTGTAAAATGAAGATTACGACTGTGCATCCCATGTGGGACAGGGACTGTGTCCAACCTGATTATCTTGTCTCTACCAGAGTGCTTAGTACAGTGCCTGGCACGTAGTAAGCTTAACAAACACTTTAAAAACAAAAAACAAAAAGCAAACAACAACAAAAAAAACCCCTCAATTATATTACTAGCTGAATGGGATTAGGAAAAAGCCCTCTCTAACTTTAAATGTCTGATTCATATTTTGTTTTCAAAAACTTAGGTATTCCTATCCAAGCCAGAGGGAATTAGATCTTAACCTATTTGTGGCAGGCAAATTGTAGGCATTATAAACTGCAATTTACTCTGGAAATAAAAAAGCCAAATTCAAAACCATTTAAAGTCACAATCAATTGGTTCAAAACTCATAATCTTTTTGAGCCAGAGAGTCTTTTAATGCATTTCAATCCCCAAATAAAAGCAGTACCCACAGTGCCTTCTCTTAGGCCTCAAGGCAACTGGATTGTTGAGTTTGGAACTAGATTAATAGTTCATAAAATCTGGGTAGGACTTGTCTCCAAGGAACTGATGTCAAATTAATTTCCATGTCATCAGTATCTTCTCAACAGGTTTTAAAGATATTTCTCTTTCCCTTCAAGTCCCTGATCAACAGTTGTCAACTGCTTGAGTCAAACTGTGTTCCTGCCCACACAGTGGCACTGTCAACACTGTCGGTTGCTTAAATAATTTTTTAAACGAGCAGCCGTTTGACTTCAGCAGCAGTGCTTTGGGGGGCATTACGTGCCGTTCACCCCAGAGTCTCTGGCTGCTCTACAACTATGCTAGTTCAGGGAGTGACAGAAGGAACAACAAATGCCTACAATTAGCATTCGCCCTGCTCTTGCAACAGAGTTTCATTGCCATGGAAACTGGAGTTGCCCAGACAACAGAGGGCTTAAGCTGAGGCTAGTGGACTCTGCTACAACCCCGTTGAAGAGAATAGCCATAGTTCAGTCTCAAATACTCGACGGCACTGTGATCTTTGTCCTCATATGAAGACTTAATTAATAAAACCTGTTTCTTAACATCCTCTAACCTCAAACACATCCATGAATGAATTAAGTAGAAAAAAAGTATCATTACAGCTCAGTTTCTTTATGCTGATATAAAATATCTGGAATGTAACCAAAACATCTAACTACAAGAAATCCTTCCAAAAATGCTAATTATTTCACAGGTGGTCTATATTCATTGCATACTAATTGAAGGATCAGGGAAAAAAAGATTTATTTCTAAATAAGTGGTATTATAGCAATGAAATAAAGGCTACTGTTCAATAGACAAAAACCTGCATGAAGACCCAAGATAAGGGGAGAACATAATTTAATTATCACAGAGCAAGCAATTTATAACCTGGGCTCCCTGGCACCTGAAACATCAAGACAGATGGATATCCAGTTCCTGCAGACATTTGAAAGAAGCACCAACATCACACAGCTCTGAGGAGGAGACACCAACTGCAAGTACTAAAGTGAAGAGTGAAGGTGGGCAATGTCCTAAGTGCCATTCACAGTTAGCCATCACCACTGTGGGTATTTAAGAAACCATACCCAAAATGGGTTCGTTTCAGAAAATGCTGCTCTGAGGGACCTGTGCTCAATCAATTAATTATATACTGAGTGATTACTGTTTCAGGACCACTGTACTAAGAACTTGGGAGAGTATAATATACCAAAGTTGACAGACATGTTCCCTACCCACAATCAACTTACAATCTACAGGAGGCAACAGATGTTAATATAAATAAATTAATTAAATTACGGATATGAAAGTACTTTGGGGCTCAGGATGGGGTGAATAATGGGTTCAAATCCTAGTGCAAGGGCAAAATAGAAGGGAGTGGGAGAAGAGGAAATGAGGGCTTAGTTGGGGAAGGCCTCTTGGAGGTGATGTGCTCTTAATAAGGCTTTTAACACGGGAAAAGTGAATGTCTGTCGGATATGAAGAGGGAGGGTGTTCCAGGCCAGAGACAGGATGTGGGCGAGGGATAAACAAGAGAGATAGACAAGACTAAGATACAGTGAGTAGGATAGTGTTGGAAGAGTGAAGTGTGGGTGCTGGACTGTAGTAGGAAATCAAGGAGGTGAGGTATTTTGGTATTTTTTAAGTGCTTACTATGTGTCAGCAACTGTACTTACTGAGCAATGGGGCAGGTAAAAGATCATCAGATCCCATATAGGGCTCACAGTCTAAGTAGGAGGGGGAACTGGTATTGAATCCCCAGTCAGTCAATTGTATTTACTGAATGCTTACTGTGTGCAGAGCACTGACTAAGCCCTTGGGAGAGTACAATATAACAATATAACAGTGACATTGCCTGTCACAATGAGCTTGCAGTCCAGAGGGGAAGACAGACATTAATATGAATAAATAAATTACAAATAAGTACATCAGTGCTGTTGGGCTGGGAGGGGGATGAATAAAGCGAGCAAGTTAGGGTGACGCAGAAGGGAGTGGAAGATGAGGGAACCGAGATACACAGAAGTGACTAGACCCAAGGTCACAGAGCAGGCAAGTAGTGGAGCTGGGATTACAACCCAGGCTTCTGACTCCCAACCCTGGACTCTTTCCACTAGGTCATGCTGCTTCTCTAAGGCAGAAGGGGGAAAGGTGATTGCTTTGAAGCTTAAAGTAAGAAGTTTCTGTTTGATGCAGAGGTGGATGGGTAACCACTGGAGGATTTTGAGAACTGGGCAAAACACGGACTCAGTGATTCTGTAGAAAAATTATCTGAGCATCAGAATGAAGTATGGATTTAAGTGGGGAGAGACAGCTTCTTAATCAGTCAATGGTATTTATTAAGCACTCACGGTGCAATAGTGCTCCCCGAGGACTATACTTGGCACTTACAATACAACAGAGTTGATAGATGTGCTCCCTACCCACAAGGAGCTTGTCATCTACATTATTATTGCCCCACTAGGTTATGAGCATTTCCCCAACAACTAATGCAATGTAGTTGCACAATCAATCACTTTGTTGATGAATAAGATCCAGTTATCACATTGCTCCCCATAAGTTCTAATAATCAGAACAATAATGATAACTGGTATTTGTTAAATAAAATCACATAGCAGGCAAGTGATTGAGTAGGGATTGGAATCCAGGTCCCTGATTCCCAGGCTCTTTCCAATACGTATACTTATACTATTTCCCCAAATTGCAGTGCATACTGTGCATTTCCTACATGCTGGTGCTTCATATGATTCAGTCTTTGATGTTAAGTCTGGCTTGCAGATACTGATGTGCATAGCATAGCATACCAAATGCATAGCAAGGCAAAGAACAATAATAATTGCTGTATTTGCTAAGTGCTTACTATGTGTCAAGCACTGGTCTAAGTGCTGGTAATCAGATTGTCCCACGTGGGGCTCACAGTCTTAATCCCCACTTTACAGATGAGGGAACTGAGGCCCAGAGAAGTGAAGTGACTTGCCCAAAGTCACACAGCTGACAAGTGGTGGAACCAGGATTAGAACCCACGACCTCTGACTCCCAAGCCTGTGCTCTTGCCACAGGGCATGCACGGGGAAGAGAGGATTGACTGTTGAATATAAAAATGTTTACCCATAAATAAACTCTCACAATCAGTATTATCAGCAGCGAACAGGAGAATAGATCTTTCCCTTGATAGATCTATAGGCAGAAAGGTAGGATAAAATTATGGTGCCACCATCCATTTTATTACTCTAACAGTGAATATAATACTCATGATTTTTAGATTATTTTCTTTTAAAAAATGAAAGCTAATATAGTAATAGAAGTTATTGATCAGAAACCAGGATCATATTCAAGGAGATAATCCTAGATTCACAATTAGACAGTCAAAATATGTCAATTACCACATGAGCATTTCTGTTATAAATTTCGTCAGATGAGACATTTCCATTCAGGCTATCAATAATGTGGATGATGCTATTAATTTAGATGAATGATATTTGTAGCAATGAGATACTTTATGAAACTATACTTCATTAGTACATCTTCCTTAAAGGAATCATTTTGTACCTGAAAAAATCTTTCCATTTTAGAACTAATCACAAATGATGTCATTTAGCTTGTAATGAAACAGCTTAAATGTCTATTGCAAATTCCTGTGACAGTCACTTCCTGGAACAATTATACTTCCCTGTTGGAACATTAGTATACATTTTGTGCATTTCAGATGTGATCATATTATTGCAGCAGTATATAGGGCTCAATGATGGCACTATAATTTATGCCTAATAACAATGCCATTATTATTATCATTATTATTTTTTTTCCCCCAGCACTTAGTATAGTGCTTGGCAAATAGTAAGTGCTTAACAAATACCATTAAAAAAATGAGACAGGGACTTTCCCTAATTCCCACCTGTATATTCTCCTCCAGCACTTAGTATAGCATTTTGCCCAGAGTAGGTGCTGTAAAATATTACTACTACTACTACCTTTTATACTGTGAGCCCACTGTGGCCCGGGAATGTGGTTGATTCAATATCCCCGTACCTTCCCCGGAATTTTGCATAGCGTTTCTCAACAAAAAAGAGCTTAGTAAATACTATTATTACTCTTAATAATAGTGATTATTATTTTGATGATGATAAGCAATGTGGCCTAGTGGGAAAAGCACTAACGCTGGTTCTGCCTCTTGCCTGCTATGTAACTGTGGGGAAGTCACTTAAATGATCTTTGCCTCAGTTTCTTCATCAGTAAAATGGGGACTCGATACCTGTTCAATACCCTACTTAGGCTGTGAGCCCCTTGTGGGACAAGGGACTATGTCTGCCCTGATTAGTTTGCTTCTACCCCAGTGCTTAGCATAATCCTTGGCACATAGTAAACATTTAACTACAACAATTATTATTATTACTATTCTCATTGTTATGATGATTTTAATAGTAATAATAATATGCCAAATGGGCAACTCCAGTAGTTCAGGAATGCTTAGGTCTCAAACTGCCTCAAATACAAGGAAATTATTCGGAGTTCAGGAATATGTTTTTGATGGATGTTGGATCATTAATTTCAAAGACACAATACCAGAGTTCCTTTGAAGTCTAGAGCAGTTTCAGAGCATTTCAAAGAATTGGGAGTAGGAATTTTCATTTCATCATTCTGGATATGCTTGAAACATTTTGGGTTTTCATGCATTTCCACAGTGTTAATTCACTAGCAGTCAACCAGCAACTTCTATTGTAATTAACCTGCAGTAAGTGCTTTTCTGTTTCTGAATCTTCTGCAAGAATATAAAACAGATTGAAAATTACGAATGTAACGCTCAGCAACATTTTTACAGTGCTCTATTCTCCCCAGCACATTCCTCCTCCACCTAAAGTCTGGGGATTTGAAAGAGTTGCTGTTCCTCCAAGTTAATTTCTCTCCTCCTTCTAGAGAGTGATGATTCCCTGAGGTCCTAACTGCTGACAGTGAGGCAAGACTGGGTGTAGAGGGCTGCTAGATGTAAGCTGCAACTGGACAGGACACACCTCTGGTAGGAGAAAAAGAATCCCAAAAAGGGTGTGTTGGGGTGGTGCAGGGAGAGGGAGCCCAAGTGGGTTGGGTCGGAAAGGGCTGCACCGCCTGCCTTTCTCCCAGCTTTTGCTGTCTCTTTGGTAACCTGCAACTGCAATCTGGCTTGAGAAGCAGTGTGGTTGAGTGGAAAGAGCCTCGGCTTTGGAGTTCTAATCCCAGATCCGCCACTTGTCTGCTGTGTCACCTTGGGCAAGCCATTTAACTTCTCTATGCCTCAGTTCCCTCATCTGTAAAATGGGGATTAAGACTGTAAGCACCACATGGGACAACCTGATTACCTTGTATCTACCCCAGCAATTAGAACAGTGCTTGGCACATAGTAAGCACTTAACATATATCAAAATTATTATTATTATTCACCTATAATTTATTAAAGTGTCTTTCTTGTCTTCCCTGAATAGAACGTCAGATCCTTGAGGTCAGGGAATATGTATACCTAGTCTATTGTACTGTCTTAAGCACTAATACAGAGTTCTGTACACAATAGCATTCAGAAAATACTACTGACTGATTGGATAGTACCTAGTGATCCCTCTTCCCTTGAGAATCCTAAGTCTTTACAAGATGCTGTCTATCATTGGCAGGCCAGGTGGTTGATTGAGAGGAGGGAAAGGGTTGTGGGGGAGAAAGAAGAAAAGGAAGAGAAGAGGGAGGCAGAGAGAGAAAAAAGGGGGAGAAAAGGGGGAAGAGAAAAAGGGAGGAAAGAAAGGGGAAGAAAGGAAGGAAGTAAAAGGGGGAAATAGAGAAGGGGGAGAGAGGTAAGTAGGAGGTTATGGGTCATATCTTCCACAGTTTCTTAGGATATGAAGTTCTATATTTTCTAGAACACTGTAAGAAAAACCTTTCTAATATCCTTAGAGCTGAAAATGGCACTTTTACAGCTGAGAAAGGACCACTAGACCCCTCTTTTGTGAAAGTCAAGGGGACCTCATGGGAAAAGTCTGTATGAAGCAGAATCAAAATAACCTCCCCAAGGCAGAAATCTCCTCTAGCCCATCCTAGGGTAAGAAAATAAGACTCCAGTATTTCAGTTTCACCAGAAACACTGGGCTGCAAGTAGGTTGA
Source organism: Tachyglossus aculeatus (assembly GCF_015852505.1). NCBI lineage: Eukaryota > Metazoa > Chordata > Mammalia > Monotremata > Tachyglossidae > Tachyglossus > Tachyglossus aculeatus. The sequence continues at coordinate 114,442,383 of NC_052067.1, forward strand.
AAAGAGGAAGGAAATTTTGGATCCTGGTTTCTGACCCCTGGAGTTGGAAAAACTGATTTTGATTCTATGCTTGAAACAAGATTAAACATCAGGTGGGAGGGAGGTTACACACAGAAAAAGAGTAGCCACAATAGGTCTTCTGAATTCCCACTTTGAGCCCTGATTTAAATATCAAATATGGCTCAAAGTAAAAAAAAACCCAAGAGGGAAAAAAATGCTTTAAAGATTGGACTATAGTAAGCTTGAACAAATGATACAGGTCTCAGACACAGTCCATCTAATTGCTTAGAAGAACATTCATTATCTTTAATATTGATATTAGACAGAATAAATGAATGAAACTGAAAAGAGTATGTACTTCGTCTTCTATAAGTGGTTTAAGTCCTGTTAGGGAAATAAAACAAAACTTTTGGCACTATACTACCAACTTACCCTAGGCTTCTACTATATTTTAAAAATCTGAGATAATGACATAGCTCACAATTGTAGAGAGGAATACTATTTTAATTTGACTAGAACACTCTGCAAGATACATCATTTATTAAACCCTATGGTAAGCAAAGTTCTCTAGGGTAAGAAAGCTCACATCCTGCATATTGTTTCATTCAAGGGCAATACACTTGCAGAGAAAGGCCTCCCCTTGTCTTTCCAATCATATGTAGGCAACACCACTATCCTCCCCAACTCACAAGCCCTTAATTTTGGTGCTGTATTCAACTCATCTCTTGCAGTCAACCCACATATTCAATGTCAACAAATCCTGTTGGTTCTACTTTCACAACACTGATAAAATCCACCCTTTCTCTTCCATCCAAACTACTACTATTAAGTTCCAAGCACTTACACTATCTCACCTTACTATTGCATCTATCTCCTCGCTAACCTCCCCTTCCTCACACTCCAGTCCATAGTTCATTCTACTACATCATCATCATCATCAATCGTATTTATTGAGCGCTTACTATGTGCAGAGCACTGTACTAAGCGCTTGGGAAGTACAAATTGGCAACATATAGAGACAGTCCCTACCCAACAGTGCGCTCACAGTCTAAAAGGGGGAATACTACATGGATTATCTTTCTAAATAAGCATTCAGTCCATGTCTCCCCATTCCTCAAGAACCTCCTGTGGTTGCCCCACCACCTCCACATCAAAGGGAAACTCCTTACCACTGGGTTTAAAGCATTTAAACAGCTTGCATAGCATAGCGGATAGAGGATGGGCCCGGGAGAGAGAAGGTCATGGGTTTGCTGTGTGACCTTGGGCAAGTCACTTCACTGGGCCTCAGTTACCTCATCTGTAAAATGGGGATTGAGACTGTGAGCCCCACATGGGACAGGGAATATTGTCCAACTTATTTTGCTTGTATCCACCCCAGCACTTAGTACAGTGCCTGGCACATAGTAAGCTCTTATGAAATATCATTATTATTATTATACTTTACTTATTTCCTACTCCAGCCCAGCCCATACACTTTGCTCCTCTAGCTCCAGCTTATTCACTGTGCCCTGCTCTCATCTATCTTGCTGCCAACCCCTTTTCCACCTCCTCCTTTGGTCTGGAACTCCCTCTCCATCCAAATATGCCAGACCACCATCACTCTCTCCACCTTCAAAGCCTTACTGAAGTCACATCTTCCCTGATTAAGCCATATTTTCCCTGGCTCCCTCTTCCTTCTGCATTGTCAATGCACGTGGATTTGTGACCTTTGGACATTTGATATTTACTTCACAGCATTCATGTATATAGCTATAAATTATATGTCATAATGTATGCACTTGTACTAATGCCTGTCTGCCCTCTAGATTGTAAACTCATTGTGGGCAGGAAAGTATCTACCAAATCTGTTGTGTGGTACCCTCCCAAGTACCTTAGCACAGTACTCTGCACACAGTACTCAATACAATTGATAATAATAATAATAATGGCACTTATTAAGTGCTTACTATGTGCAAAGCACTGTTCTAAGTGCTGGGGAAGTTACAAGGTGATCAGGTTGTCCCACGGGGGGCTCACAATCTTAATCCCCATTTTACAGATGAGGTAACTGAGGCCCAGAGAAGTTAAGTGATTTGCCCGAAGTCACACAGCTGACAATTGGTGAAGCCAGGATCTGAACCCCTGACCTCTGACTCCAAAGCCCATGCTCTTTCCACTGAGCCACGCTGCTTCTCATTCTCATTCTCATCATTGATGATGAGAACATAAGGTGCATGTGACCCACTGTCAGATTACACATGGCTCATGCAGAATAGCTTGTTGTTAGCAGGAAAATAATAGTGGAGAAAGAGAGGGAGAGAAAGAAACAGACAGCAGATACAGACAGAGAGCAAGTTTAGTAAATACCAGTGATTGAATAAAGCATGGAAACATAGTGGATTGAAGTTCTATTGATTTTATTCCATACAAACTTGCCAAATGATTTGATTTCTGATTTCATCAGAAATCAGATTTCATCTGATTTCATCAGAAAGACCAGGATGGAGGTGTTAGACTGTGCTTCCGCATCTCTGGGAAACTACTCTAAATCTCCCTCCTACTTAGACTGTAAGCCCTATGGGGGACAGGTACTATGTGCTACTTTATCAAGTTGTATTGACCCCAGCACTTAGAACAGTGCTTGACAGCTAGCGCATAACAAATATCATTAAAAAAAAACAAATGCAACAGATTTCAAGAGTCATCCAAACTACTGAAGCCAGTCTTTCAGGAATTGCTGTATATAGATGATTATAGAGGTCCAGACCTAAGAAGAAATGCAATGATCATTAAGAACTTTGCAGAATCGGCCAGGCATTACAGACTTAAAATAAGTAGTAGGTGTAAGAGTAATCATTATTGAATACTCACTTGGTGAGGCACAACATACTAAGCACTTGGAAAGGAGACAATCAAGAAATGACATCAACTGATTTTCAGACTGCATTAGGGAAGTCAAATTAATTTTTGACTCCATACACCCAAAACACTTTGGCATTCATCCCAGTCCAACCTCCTTAACACGACTATACATATCTTTATATTCTGTGGCTTCACCTTGCTGTAATTTATTTTAAAGTCTGTCTCCCCAATTAGCTTTGAGAGCAGGGATCATATCTACTTACTTTATGGCTGCACTTTCCCAAGAGTTTAGTGCTCTGTACGTAGTAAGTGCTCAATAAATACCATAGATTGACTGAATGACAAGGGTAACACAGACCTAAGTGCTGTCACAGAATTCTGTTTTCCTAGATGCTAAGCCATACTGCGCTGCAATACAGCAATCAAATCTTTGGTGAGAGCTATGAGATTTCAAAGCATACAACAGAACTCTTGTTAGAGTTGGACAAGGAAATTGTACACAATGAAAGGGGAAAAGTCATTTCCCAATAGGCAAAGAGCTGATTCACTACATTTCACAGAAGTAAAGGCTGTTCTGGGGAAAGACAGAATTCCCATGGAGTGTAGAAGCCAAGGCTGGAGTCTCCTTTGGCTCTGATTATGCTGATAACAGTAGCTCCTAGGCTTTCTGCCCTTGTCCTGGTGCCAAGTCTGCCACAATGGAAGAAACCATTTCACAGCCTAGTCCAGTATTTGGGCAAAAGAAAGGCAGAATAATAAAGATTGGGGTGTATTTGGGGATTTTATGCTTTAAACCTTAATTTTCTTGAACTTTTTAAGTAAATCTGAGCAAAACATTTGTTGGCAATTATTGTGCCTTGAGCATTCTCTTAAACATATTCACAGAGTTTCTCACAGATTTTCAAAGGATTCATGCAGAGTTCCCATTCGGATTATGGCCAGATTTCACAACTTCTTTATTTCTTTTGAATGTTTGGGGAAGGGCAGTCTTTTTTGCCCCTTATTTGGGTTACTTTAGCAGATGGTCCCAGTCACAGAACTGATTCTCATTCTAAGCAGCACATCAACCAACAATGCAATGATGGACAAGGAAGTTTAAAACGAAATCAAACAGGCCAGAATATTCTTTAGGAGATTGTCAAACTAATTGTGGTCGTAGTGTGTCATTTCACTCCAGGATAAACTACTATAGAGCTTTTCTATAGCTGTGAGATGTGGACCTCACAAACACCACCTTCAACTTCCTGAAAAGCCCCACCTGCACTATTTAAAGATTATACTCAATTAAATTATATTTTTAAAAATCCATCTCTAGCATAGAAGGTGTGCTTTCTAAAACACAATTGTGCCAGAGGGGAAACATTAGGAAAATGGACAACAGGAGGCTACTCAAGCAACTGGTAAGTGGTGAACTGAAGTTGGGAGGCAAAGCAAAGAAACCAAAAGGGAAAGTTTTAAGAGTACAATAAAGCAAAGCCTTAGCCAACACTTCAACACACTGAAAACTGGAAGTCATATATGCTCTTAACAGAGCAGTATGGCTAACCTCAATCAAAAATGGACTGGTTATCTTAGCAGAAGCTTCTTCAAGAATCACAAGGTGAAATGAGGCAAAAGCTAGAACATGAGTCACTGCAGACAACAAATCTTAAGCGTCCCCTTACCTTCCTTTTCTTTCTTACTTCCCTTATTTTCTTCTCTACATTTTGTTAGACTTAATTCCCTATATAACAGCAATGGAGTGATAAAAACTGTTCATTAAGTGGGACAGTTATGTGAGTAAATATGGGAAATAAACACTTTGGAAAGATACTTTACGTAGCAGTGGGTACACTGAAAATGGGAGAGTTTAGCAGCTGGGAGGCCAGTGACAAGTGTGTACAGCGGCATTAAAGAGAAATGACAAGAGTTTGAGTCAGGGTTGTGGCAGTTTGAATGCTGAGGAGGAGGTGAATTCTTTAGATATGGTGGAGGAAAAAAACAGCAGACAACAACATACTGAATGTTACACTTAAAAGTCAATAAGTTGTCAAAGGTGATACTGAGGTTGCAAGCTTCTGTGAGCCTCTGAGGATGGTCACGTTGCCCACTGTTTTTGGCCAACCTTCCAGTCTCCACCAGTGTCTTCCTATCTCCTGCACGCTGCCCTGTTCTCCCCTTTCTCCTCTGTATTCTCCATGTCTTCCTCTTTCTCTTCTGCTTTTTCTTCCAGTCTTTCTGATTTTTTTTCCTGTTCTCGCTCACACACTACCTATGGATTTGCAATTATTTTACAATTGTATTAAATAATAGTGAAATAGTACTAGTATTAGTAGAAGTAGTAGCAGTATTTAATGAGAATCCACTTGATGCACTGCAGTAGGGCATTTGACTGCCCACAAGAAGCAGGGAAGCAGTGTGGTCTAGTGGACAGAGCAGTAGCCAGGAGACAGAAGAACCTGGGTTCTAATTCTGGTTCTGCCACATGTCGGCTGAGTGACTTTGGGCAACTCACTTAACTTCTCCGTACCTCAGTTACTTCATCTGTAAAATGGGTTTAATATTGTGAGTCCCAAATGGACATGGACTCTGTCCAACCTGATTAGCTTGTGTCTACCCCAACACTTAACACAATGCCTTGGACACAGTGAGTGCTTAACAAATACCATGAAAAGCTAACACTCTAAGAGTGCATAAGATTTTTAAATAAGTTCATTATTAATTTACATTTTTTAAGTACAGCAGTCAGATGAATACTGAGCCACATAGCCAGCCCATCCACAGGAATGAGGGTGACATCTCCAGTTCTCCAAAAGAGGTAGTTAACTGACCCTGATTTCCACTAGTTCATTCATCTTGCTTACATACTTTGGTGACTACGGGAATAATAATAATGGTATTTGTTAAGCACTTACTATGTGCCAGGCATTCTACTAAGCGCTGGGGTGGATCAAGCAGATCGGGTTGGATGCAGTCCCCGTTCCAAGTGGGGCTCACAGTCTCGATCCCCATTTTACTGATGAGGTAACTAAGGCACAGAGAAGTTAAGTGACTTGCCCAAGTTCACACAGCAGACAAGTAGCGGAGCCGGTATTAGAATTCATGACTTTCTGACTCCCAAGCCCGTGCTCTCTCCAGTACATCATGCTGCTTCAAACATGCCCACATTGCCCCCATTCTAAAAAACCCTCTCCTGATCCCACTGCCGCTTCTAGTTATCACCCTATCTCCCTCCTACCTTCCCCTTCCAAACTCCTAGAATGAGTTGTCTACACTCGGTGCCTCAAATTCCTCAACTCCAACTCTCTCCTAGACCTCCTCCAATCTGGCTCCGTCCCCTACATTCCACCGAAATTGCCCTCTCAAAGGTCACCAATTACCTCCTTCTTGCCAAATCCAATGGCTCCTACTCTATCCTAATCCTCCTCCACCTCTCTGCTGCCTTAGACACTGTGGACCATTTTTGGCTTCACAGACTCAGTCCTCTCCTGGTTCTCCTCATCTCTCTGGCCTTTCATTCTGTCTCCTTCGCGGGCTCCTCCTCCCCCTTCCATCCCCTTACTATAGGGCTTCCTCAAGGGTCAGTTCTTGGTCCCCTTCTATTCTCCATCTATACTCACTCCCTTGGTGAACTCATCCACTCCCACTGCTTCAACTATCATCTCTACGCTGATGATATCCAAATCTACATCTCCACACCTGTTGTCTTGCTCTCCCTCCAGGCTTGTATCTCCTCCTGTCTTCAGGACATCTCCATCTGGACGTCTGCCCACCATCTAAAACTCAACATGTCTAAGACTGAGCTCCTTATCTTCCCTCTCAAACCCTGTCCTCTCCCGGCCTTTCCTTTCACTGTGGATGGCACTACCATCCTTCCCGTCTCACAAGCCTGCAACCTTGGTGTCATCCTTGACTCCGCTCTCTCATTCACCCTACACATCCACTCTGTCACCAAAACCTTCTGGTCTCACCTCCACAACATCGCCAAGATCCACCCTTTCCTCTCCAGCCAAACCGCTACCTTGCTGGTTCAATCTCTCATCCTATCCCGACCAGATTATTGCATCAGCCTCCTTTCTGATCTCCCATCCTCCTGTCTCTCCCCGCTTCAGTCTACACTTCACTCTGCTGCCTAGATTATCTTTATACAGAAACGCTCTGGGCATGTCACTCCCCTCCTCAAAAATCTCCGGTGGTTGCCTATCAACCTTCGAATGAAGCGAAAACCCTTCCCTCTCTGCATCAAAGCTCCCCATCAACTCGACCCCTCCTAGCTCATGTCCCTTCTCTCCTTTTACAGCCCAGCCCGCATCCCCCGCTTCTCTGCCGCTAACCTCCTCACTGTGCCTCGTTCTCATCTGTCCTGCCATCGACCCTTGGCCCACGTCCTATCTCTGGCCTGGAGTGCCCTCCCTCCACACATCCACCAAACTAGCTCTCTTCCTCCCTTAGAGAAGCAGTGTAGCTCAGTGAAAAGAGCACGGGCTTGGGAGTCAGAGGTCAAGGGTTCTAATCCCGGCTCCGCCACATGTCTGCTGTTGTGACCTTGGGTAAGTCACTTAACTCTGAGCCTCAGTTACCTCATCTGTAAAATGGGGATGAAGACTGTGAGCCCCACGTGGGACAACCTGATCACCTTGTATCCCCCAGCACTTAGAACAGAGCTTGGCACACAGTAAGCGCTTAACAAATGCCATCATCATTATTATTATTCAAAGCCCTACTGAGGGCTCACCTCCTCCAGGAGGCCTTCCCAGACTGAGCTCCCCCTTTTTCTCTCCTCCTCCTCCCCTCCCCATTGCCCCTTCCCTCCCTCTGCCCTACGCCTTTCCCCTCCCCACAGCACTTGTGTATATTTGTACATATTTATTACTCAATTTTATTAATGATATGTATATAGCTATAATTCTATGTATTCTGATGGTAATGACACCTATTTGTTTTGTTTTTTTTTTTGTCTGTCTCCCCTTTCTAGACTGTGAGCCTGTTCTTGGCTAGAGACCATCTCTATTTGTTGCTGATTTGTACTTCTCAAGAGCTTACTACAGTGCGTTGCACACAGTAAGAGCTCAATAAATATGATTGAATTGAATGAATGCTTCCCTAAGATGAATAAGCAGCACATACATACCTACCTTCCACCACTGCCTCTTTGAAGTTGGGATTGGGTCAACCTACCCTACTGTAGTCTCTCAAGTGCTCAGTATAGAGCTTGCATACAGTAAGCACTCAAATACCATTGATTGACTCAGCAGTATTTTCATGTTGAATAATTCTGACCTGAAGGAAAACTCTCAGTTTTATTGTTCTAGGAAAGCACTATTGGTTTGCATTTGTTCAAATCATCTTGAATTGAATTGATCTTTACTTTCATTAAAGTAATGCTTCTCAAATATTGGCAAAATTTACATTTTTGTAAAGGATAAATAGCCCCAAGTTCCAGAATGGAAAATACAAAGTTTCCTATTTCCTGACCAATTTTCTGACTGGTGTGAGCTTCCAGGGGAGAAAAGTGCTAGTAGACAGAGAAAAGGGACTGGGTGCCAGAAGACCTAGTTTCTAATCCTGACTTCACCACTTGTATGCAGTGTGACCTTGAGCAATCACTTAAATTAGGAATGCTTCAGTTTTCTCATCTACAAAATGGTGATTTAAAAAAAAAACAACTTACTCTCTTCCACCTAGTGGAAATTACATGTGGGACAGGGACTAGGAACAGTGTCCAGTCCGATTAACTTGTACTTACCCCAGCATTTAGCACAGTACTTGACACAAAGTAAGCCCTTAAAAAAATTCATCATCATCACAATAGAGGATAGAACTTAATTATATCCCATATCACCCTATGAAATGCTACTGGTCCATTTAAGATAGAATTTTTAAGAAACTGCCTAATTAATTTCCTGAGTAAAGGGAGTATTTAATTTTCTGGCAATCGTGTGGTTGAGACTGAGCATATTGAGAAACATAGACATTCAGCATATGTTTCCAAAAAGTATTTGGTGAATAATTTAACAACGGGAAGCATACATTTATATCCCATCCCCTTGCTGTGGGGGTTCCCCAAGGTTCAGTGCTTGGTCCCCTGCTGTTCTAGATCTACACTCACTCCCTTGGTGACCTCATTCGCTCCCACGGCTTCAACTACCACCTCTACGCTGATGACACCCAGATCTACATCTCTGCCCCTGCTCTCTCCCCCTCCCTCCAGGCTCGCATCTCCTCCTGCCTTCAGGACATCTCCATCTGGATGTCTGCCCGCCACCTAAAGCTCAACATGTAGAAGACTGAACTCCTTGTCTTCCCTCCCAAACCCTGCCCTCTCCCTGACTTTCCCATCTCTGTTGACGGCACTACCATCCTTCCCGTCTCACAAGCCCACAACCTTGGTGTCATCCTCGACTCCGCTCTCTCATTCACCCCTCACATCCAAGCCGTCACCAAAACCTGCCGGTCTCAGCTCCGCAACATTGCCAAGCTCTGCCCTTTCCTCTTCTTCCAAACCGCTACCCTGCTCATTCAAGCTCTCATCCCATCCCGTCTGGACTACTGACTGTATCAGCCTTCTCTCTGATCTCCCAACCTCATGTCTCTCCCCACTTCAATCCATACTTTATGCTGCTGCCCGGATTGTCTTTGTCCAGAAACGCTCTGGGCATGTTACTCCCCTCCTCATAAATCTCCAGTGGCCACCAATCAATCTGCGCATCAGGCAGAAACTCCTCACCCTGGGCTTCAAGGCTCTCTATCACCTCGCCCCCTCCTCCCTCACCTCCCTTCTCTCCGTCTACAGCCCACCCCGCACCCTCCGCTCCTCTGCCGCTAATCTCCTCACCGTACCTCGTTCTCGCCTGTCCCGCCATCGACCCCCGGCCCACGTCATCCCCCGGGCCTGGAATGCCCTCCCCCTGCCCATCCGCCAAGCTAGCTCTCTTCCTCCCTTCAAGGCCCTGCTGAGAGCTCACCTCTTCCAGGAGGCCTTCCCAGACTGAGCCCCTTCCTTCCTCTCCCCTTCGACCCCTCTCCATCCCCCCCATCTTACCTCCTTCCCTTCCCCACAGCACCTGTATATATGTATATATGTTTGTACATATTTATTACTCTATTTATTTTACTTGTACATATTTTTCTATTTATTTTATTTTGTTAGTATGTTTGGTTTTGTTCTCTGTCTCCCCCTTTTAGACTGTGAGCCCACTGTTGGGTAGGGACTGTCTCTATATGTTGCCAACTTGTACTTCCCAAGCGCTTAGTACAGTGCTCTGCACACAGTGAGCGCTCAATAAATATGATTTATTGATTGATTGACTGATTACTTACACTACTGTCCCATTTAAGTAAAGCTCCATTAACACAAGGAGGCTGTCTTTTCTATAATGATTATCTCTTAAGATCACTTCTAGCTCTATGATTATACTTATATTCAGGACTTAAGAAATACACACTTCCCTACTCTTTAGTGACAAGTGAATAAACAAGTCCCTGAATATTCCTATGTAATTAGTAAAGAGCAGCACTGGTGGACATTTACTGAGATTGCATATCAAACTAAAAAAAATCCTCAAAAGGTAGATAAACCAAATATAGCACATGGAGAAGCAGTGTGGCTCAGTGGAAAGAGCATGGGCTTTGGAGTCAGAGTTCATAGGTTCAAATCCCAGCTCCGCCAATTGTCAGCTGTGTGACTTTGGGCAAGTCACTTAACTTCTCTGTGCCTCAGTTACCTCATCTGTAAAATGGGGATTAAGACTGTGAGCCCCCTGTGGGACAACCTGATCACCTTGTAATCTCCCCAGCACTCAGAACAGTGCTTTGCACATAGTAAGTGCTTAATAAATGCCATTATTATTATTATTATTATTATCTGGAAAATACTATTTTTGTTTTGACTAGTGAATTAGCCACTTTGTTGAGTTGTGCAATATACATAACATTTACATATTTTGCATAATTATTTTATATTGCTGTTATTGTATTCATAAACTTTTTAAAAGCATTTGACACTCTTAGCAAGCATATCTCTCAACCTGCCTAAATCAAAAATATACTACTTGATGCCAAGCCATTACTCACACATTGTTTTTCATCAGACTTGTGTCTTTACTGTTCACTAAATGGCTGCTGTAATAAATGGCATTTGCAAGTGTATTCTCCATGAAGAAACATTATTCATATACACATATATGTGTGTGTATATGCATATTGTATAATGTGAGGTATATATTTATGACATATTATACACATTTGATTACTTTTCTGTATGAGAGGCCAATGAGCAATTCATAATCCATTTTATTCTGCACATGTATAAAGGTATTCTTGCCTCACGAATGCATTTGCCTAGATCCATGTTACAATTCCATTTTAGTAACACAATATTCCCCAAGCCTCCGTTCCATCTACTGATTGCTATGAGCCTGGCTTGTCTGTTAGCCATGATTTCCTCCCATCGATTGACCATTACAACAGTGAAGTGACTGCAGATGTGAATCACTGTCCTCTCCAATTATGTATGTTCATTTTAGGTTTTTATACTAGTTTCTCACAGTCTCTCAGAGAACAACTCAGTGGGAGAATGTGTGGGCCTGTCTTCTGTATTAATCTATTTATTTATTTATTTATTTTACTTGTAAATATGTATTCTATTTATTTTATTTTGTTAGTATGTTTGGTTTTGTTCTCTGTCTCCCCCTTTTAGACTGTGAGCCCACTGTTGGGTAGGGACTGTCTCTATATGTTGCCAACTTGTACTTCCCAAGCGCTTGGTACAGTGCTCTGCACACAGTAAGTGCTCAATAAATACGATTGATTGATTGATTCTGTAGGAGCAGCAAAACAGCCACCTTTTAACCTTCAGATAAGGTAAACGGATTATACTCACTAACAGATTTTCATGAACTCCTCCTCTAGGCTTTAAGTCCTTGTGGGCAAGAAACATACCTAACAAATTTGTTACACTGTACTCTACCAAGCATTTAGTTCAGTGCTCCACATAGGGTAAGTGCTCAATAAATATGATGGATTGACTGATAGCTGCTACAATGTCAGCTATTCCACCCGAAAAGACAGGACCAAAGCAGTGATTGGTGCTGCTTAATGGGACCCTCAAAGTTACCATTTGGTGAATATGGCCAGTTTGCAAGTGAAGTAATAACAAAGAAGAGGAACAACAGCTCTCTGCCTTCTTGCCAGTGCCAACCCTTATGTTGGGACCTGTTCCTTGTTGCCTGTCAGAGTAAGATTGTTTTTCTCACAGATTAGAGAAATATGTGTCTTTTGCTAGTAGAGTTAAGTTAATCCAAGCATTTATCATATCCTGCCTTGATTACTTAATCAGCCATCTTTCTGACCTCTCTGCCTCCTGTCTCTACCCACTTCAGGCCACACTTCACTACACTGCCTGGATCATTTTTCTACAAAAATATTCATGGCATGTTTCCCCACTCCTCAAGAACCTCTAGTGGTTGCCTGTCCATCTCCGCATCAAACAGAAACTCCTTTCTATCGGCTTTTAACACACTTCATCACCTCGCTACTCTCCTATAATCCAGCCCACACACTTGGCTCCTCTAATGCTAACCTCCTCTTTGTACCTCAATCTCGTCTACCTCACAGCCGACCTCTCATTCTGCCTCTAGCCTTAAACTTCCTCCCTCTTCATACTCAACAATTACTCTCCCTTCCTTCAAAGCCGTATCGAAGGCACATCTCTTCCAGAGGCCTTCCCTGATTAAGCCCTCCTTCCTCTTCTCCCACTCCCTTCTGTGTTGCCTTGACTCTCTCTCCTTTATTCATCCCCCTTCCCAGGATCACAGCACTTATGTGCATATCTGTAATTTTATTTATTTATATTAGCTATCTGTCTTCCCCTCTACACTGTAAGCTTGTTGTGGGCAGGGAATGTGACCGTTATATTGTTATATTGTACTTTCCCAAGCACTTATTTCAGTGCTATGCATACAGTAAGCACTCAATAAGTATGATTGACTGCCTGAATAAGGAAACGAATAAGGCAATGCCTTATTAAGGTAATTGCCTGAATAAGGCAATGCTGTTCAGGAAAGTAGCAAGTCACGCGGAGGATGTAAACAAAGAATCTATCCAGCACTGGCATGGAGGGTATACACTGTCATTCCACGGGTGACATAAACTCAACTTGAATTATGAGTCACCTAAAATTCAGCCTGCTTAACAATTGAAACTTCATGTATTTTGTGAGAGGACGGAGAAGATGGTGACACAGCTGCTTTGGTAATCAGAGGTTCCGTCTCAAAAATAGAAAAAATAATGGTATGATTTTATGGCAGTATGCTGAAGTTAAATAAACAGAAACTTGTTTAACTCAATGGAGAGTGACTGACCGCGCCCAGGTTTCAGGCAGAGATTCGTAAACAGAGACAGAGTACATACAGTGGTGATGAAAGTTTGAAGACTGATTATTCAGGAAGCTATTGCTAAAGGCAGAAAGTGTCAGAGCTATCCCCAAATCTCTGACTTGCAGCAGTTTATCTGTGAGAGGTCACTAGAAATCCCTTAATGCACTATTCACATGAGAGCATTTAAGAATGTTACTTTTTTTTTAAAGCTATTGCCTGGTGATATATCACGCTGAATTAAAAGGATATTTCTTTCTTCTTTCTCTTAGGGACAGGGGAAGACTACCATCTACAGTACAATTGCAAAACTGGATCTCTTTTCTGATAATGAAATGGCAATCCATAATGAAACATTCTTTCTGGTTTCTCAGAAGCCCAACTTAATTACACCACAGGATGAAAACCTGAGCTGCTGATAGAACTGAAAGGATTACAGAAATGTCTCAGCTAAGGTGTGGTCTAGTGGAAAGAGTATATTCATTCATTCATTCAATCGTATTTATTGAGCGCTTACTGTGTGCAGAGCACTGTACTAAGCGCTTGGGAAGTACAAGTTTGCAACATATGGGTATATGGGTATATGGGTCTGGGAGTTTGAGGTTCTGGATCCGATTAGCTTGTATCTACCCCAGTGTTTAGTACAGTGCCTGGCATGTAGTAAGCACTTAACAAATACCATTAAAAAATAAAATGTGCATCAAAATTCAATATTATTTTAGACTGTGAGCCCGTTTTGGGGTGGGGATTGTCTCTGTTGCCAAATTGTACTTTCCAAGCGCTTAGTACAGTGCTCTGCACACAGTAAGCACTCAATAAATATGATTGAATGAATTCATTTTACCTTCATTATTCTTTTATGGTATTTGTTTAGTGCTTACTATGTACCAGGCACTGTTCTAAGTGCTGGGTAGGTACAAAGAAATCAGGTTGGACACAGTCCATGTCTCACATGGGGCTTACTGTCGGTAACTGAGGCATAGAGAAGTTCAGTGACTTGCCCAAGGTCACACAGCAGATAAGTGGCAGAGTTGGAATTAGAACCCAGGCCTATCTGACTCCAAGGCCTATCCACTATGCCACACTGCATCTCTATTTCTGCATTTCTCTATCTTTGCATGTCTATTTAGAGAAGCAGTGTGGAAGCAGTGTGGTTCAGTGGAAAGAACACGGGCATGGGAGTCAGAGGTCACGGGTTCTAATCCCGACTCCGCCACTTGTCAGCTCTGTGACTTTGAGCAAGTCACTTAACTTCTCCGTGCCTCAGCTACCTCATCTGGAAAATGGGAATTACGACTGTGAGCCCCACACGGGACAACCTGATCACCTTGTATCCCCCCCTAGCGCTTAGAACAGTGCTTCACACATAATAAGCACTTAACAAATACCATTATTATTATTATTATTTTCTTTCTTTATATTAACATCTGTCTTCCCCTCGAAGTTCCTTGTAAGCAGGGAACTTATCTACCAATTTTGTAATATTGTATTCTCCAAAACACTTAGAACGGGGCCCTGCACACAGTAAGTGTTATATAAATACAATTAATTGATACTAGAATTATCTGATAATACATCAATTTAATGTCACACTCCTCTGAAATGAAAAGGCTCCATTTACATACATTGAAAGTAATTATTAATATGCTGGTAAGTATTTTGTTTTCATACGCTTTCCATACTAGGCAGTTTCATACCTCATGAAGTGTAATAAGAAGAATGTATGCATCTAATTTAAGACCAAATTATCAAATTTTAAATCAAACTAAAATGGTAGGATATTTTAACCCTTGTATTATTGTAACGGAACGATGGCACATTTAATAAAATAGCTGCATATGCCCCTCTGAAGGCATCTAACATTTTTCTTTTTCAACCATACTGAATAACTGAAAGTTGACATTTAATCTTTCCTATTTTCTAGATATAATGGGTTGGCAGTTTTTCATATTAATTAACCTAAAGAGGTTTCCCTATTAATAGGAAATTGTGTGATCGGTTAATTGCCATTTACATACCACAATACAATTGTTATTTCTCCTAGTACATACCAGTGCCAAGAAATGGAAAAATTACCTTCATTTCTTCTTTAAAAATCGTGTGTCATCTTGGACTTGTCTCAGATGTAACTACCCACATTTAGTCTGTTTCTAAATCCTGACGCTCTTCCTTTTTAAGAGGTCCTAGATTCACTCCTTCACTCCACGGTAGTTCCTGTCTTCAGCCACTCAGCTCTTCAGTCCTTTCTGCATTTCAACTTCTAGATCATCTTTCTAAAATGCCCTTTAGAAAGAAAAATGTGTCACCTTCCCTACTCAAAAACTTCCAAAAGCAATTGAAAGTTTTTGAGTAGTAAAGTGATACATTTTTTTCCCACAAACACACATTTCTTACCATTGATTCAAGGCTCTCCAGAAAGTTTCCTTTGTACCTTTCCACTGACTTCAACTTGATCTCTCAACTCTTATCTTAGCATGCTGTTCCTGTCAAGCAAACCTGCTAAATGCATTTCACTAATGGCTCTCCTGCCCAACCAATTGACTACACTTCCCACTGCACAGAACAAACTCCCTCAGAAAATTGCCTAAACCACATCCCTTTTAAAACCCTTGTATGACAAAAATCTTCTCCAGGAAGTAGTCTCTAATCCTCCCCTACCTGAATAGGTCATTCACTTAGACACTCTTAGCATTTATGTTCATACCAACTTTCATTCAGTTCTCCTCTAGTGTGAGGGTCCTTAGCAAAACCTTATGTTAAGGAAACCTGCACTGTAGTATTCACCTGCCCCGTCCACAATTTGAGTCACCAAGCCTAAATAGGCTCATGCTGCCAGAAAAATGTTCTGCAACTCAACCACATTCTAGCCAAAATGCACAGTGAAAACACATCACGGAAAATTTGGAAGCATGTACTCCCATCATTCATTCAATTTTTTTTATAATTTGTTGTTTCCAGTTACATCTATGCTTTTGTCTTGGACTCTCAATGTCTTATTATGATTTCAACTGAGACATCAAATCTTTGAGTGATTGAATGGTCTGATTCACAGATTACTAAAGTCAAAAGTATTTTTTTTGATTTGAGGTAAAGAAGGAATAATTTCAAGAAAAGAGAAAAAGGAGATACGTATTGTGTTTTTCCAAACAAATGACTTAAAAAATTCAATAATAAGGCTGAAAAACAAAAATTTACTGTTTTGCCGAACCTGGGTTCTAATCCTAGCTATAACACTTGCCTGCTGGGTGAACATAGACAAGTCACTTAATTTCTCTGTGCTTCAGTGACCTCAACTGGAAAATAGCGGAATATACCTTTTATCACTCGCTCTTAGGCAGGGAGCCCCATGTGGGAAAGGAACTGTGTCCGATTTGCTAGTCAGGTATCTACCCCAATACTTTGTACAGTGCTTGGCACATAGTAAGCACTTAAATGCCTTCATTATGATGTACATTTCAATGTTTAACAAAGAACCTTTCTACACTAAGGGACATACACAGATACATAGATTTTTATTAATCAATCGCATTTCTTGAGAGCAGACTGTGAGCACTGAATGGAGTACTTGGGAGAGCGTAAGAGAGTAGGCATGATCCCAACCTGATGTGAAAAAAGTTAGAGATTTTGATCAGGACATAAGTCAAAGAAAATCTAACTATAATCAACCTACTCTTCATACCACAATCTCATCTTTCTCACAGCCGACTCCTTGCCCATGTACTACCTTGTAGCCTGGAACTCCCTCCCCCTCCAAATATAAGAGACCACCACTCACAGCACTTTCAAAGCCTTATTAAAATTGTATTTCCTCTAAGAGGCCTTCCCCAATTAAGCCTTATTTCCCCCATTCCTCATACCTTCTGTGTGACCTATGCATTTACATTTGTATCCTTTCAGCACTTGATTTGTACCCACCCACAGCCCCACAGCACTTATGCACACATCTGTAATTTTATTTACTTATATTAATGTCTGTCTCCCCCCTTGACTGCAAGCTTGTTGTGGACAGGGAATGAGTCTGTTATACTGTTATACTGTACTCTCCAAAGCTTTAAGTACAATGCTGTGCACACAGTAAACACTCAATAAATACGACTGACCGACTGGCTGACTAGAACATCAAATATAAAGACTTCTTTTATGGGGGGAAAAAATCCTTCCAAAAAAAATCCTAGAGACAGATTGAACGCTACATTTAGAATGAAAGCATTTACTTTTCAGTGATGTCGAAGACTGAACTCCTTGTCTTCCCTCCCAAACCTTGCCCTCTCCCTGACTTTCCCATCTCTGTTGACGGCACTACACAAGCCCGCAAACTTGGTGTCATCCTCGACTCCGCTCTCTCATTCACCCCTCACATCCAAGCCGTCACCAAAACCTGCCGGTCTCAGCTCCACAACATTGCCAAGATCCACCCTTTCCTCTCCATCCCAACCGCTACCCTGCTCATTCAAGCTCTCATCCTATCCCGTCTGGACTACTGCATCAGCCTTCTCTCTGATCTCCCATCCTTGTGTCTCTCTCCACTTCAATCCATACTTCATGCTGCTGCCCAGATTATCTTTGTCCAGAAACGCTCTGGGCATATCACTCCCCTCCTCAAAAATCTCCAGTGGCTACCAATCAATCTGCGCATCAGGCAGAAACTCCTCACCCTGGGCTTCAAGGCTCTCCATCACCTCGCCCCCTCCTACCTCACCTCCCTTCTCTCCTTCTACAGCCCAGTCCGCACCCTCCGCTCCTCCACCGCTGATCTCCTCACCGTACCTCGCTCTCGCCTGTCCCGCCATCGACCCCCAGCCCACGTCATCCCCTGGGCCTGGAATGCCCTCCCTCTGCCCATCCGCCAAGCTAGCTCTCTTCCTCCCTTCAAGGCCCTGCTGAGAGCTCACCTCCTCCAGGAGGCCTTCCCAGACTGAGCCCCTTCCTTCCTCTCCCCCCTCGTCCCCCTCTCCATCCCCCCCATCTTACCTCCTTCCCTTCCCCACAGCACCTGTATATATGTATATATGTTTGTACATATTTTTTACTCTATTTATTTATTTATTTTATTTGTACATATCTATTCTATTTATTTTATTTTGTTAGTATGTTTGGTTTTGTTCTCTGTCTCCCCCTTTTAGACTGTGAGCCCACTGTTGGGTAGGGACTGTCTCTATATGTTGCCAATTTGTACTTCCCAAGCGCTTAGTACAGTGCTCTGCACATAGTAAGCACTCAGTAAATACGATTGATGATGATGATTCCGTTTTTGGTATCAATAACAGGAGTATGTTTGGCACTAGCAGATACAAGTGTCCCCAAAATTTTTTGCAATGACTAAGATTGGAACAGTTTAGCATTATTCTTGCTGCTATTAGTGATGAACAATTCATAATGACTGTCGTGCTTTCACAACTACCTACTCCAAAAAATTCAACTTTGTGGGATGGGAAAGTCCACCAACTCTCTCAAGTGCTTAGCACAGTGCTCTGCATACAGTAAGCACTCAATAAACACCACTGATGACGATTAATATTAAGTGCATCTTTTCCATTATGAAAAGCTTGTATTTGAATTCTAGATAGATATACTGCTACCTAAAGGATGCCCACAAGCTAATTAGAAACTTCACAGCTAGCCCACAGATATGAGTTCCCATTCATGGGGAACCAAATTGTCTTGAAGACAATTTCCAGAGGGTGGTTGACTGCTAAATGCTGAAAAAGGGCAAAGAGGAAGAATGTTTGAGAATTATCCTTAAGGAAGGCAAATAGAAGAAGTGGCTTAGTCCAAATACACTGTGATTTTCAATCTTAGCTCCCCTTTGTCTTGGTAAACTCAATTTACACCTTTTCACATTAACGTAAACCCTTATTCACAATTCTACTGAGTTACATGTTGAATTTTTACACAGAAAACCAGCACATCACAGGGAAAAAGAAAATCAGGGTATTTTAAACAATATCTTCAAAAAACTCCATTACTTTTAAACTTAAGATTATATAATTATACATCTATAGAATATGAGAATGAACTCCGAAGAGTACTCATCAGGTGCTGCTTCTGAGTAAAACAAACTTATTTTTCAGTAACTCAGAAACTGATAACGTGGCATCCCAGTAAATTATCTTAAAAACTAATGTAAGCATTCAATATACTAGAAAAAAATGAGTAAAGGCAAGGGTCCACTTCAAATATTTTGAGTTGAGACAACCAGAGCTAGAGTTCTAAAAATACATTCTGTTTCATCTTTATGGAATATCGATTTTGACTTCACAACACTTGCTTCCTTTATAGTACTGGCACTAGGGATGCACGTATTTGAGGTAGACGACGCATAGAAATCATGGAAAAATGGGGAAACAGTTTTAAAACCTCGATTGGGGCAAGGATTGAAGTGATTGAGAAGGGAAAAGAAGTGCAGAAAAAAATGAGGGAGAGGGAGTTAAAGGGAGGAAGGACTCACCAGGGAGTCACTCTACAGAGTTAATATGTCCATTTTACTTCCAGTGAAAGTAAATCAGCTGCCCTATTGTGGACCTGTCTGTCTACCCTTCTAGACTGTAAATTCCTTGCAGTCAGGGATTGTATTATCATTTCTGTTATACTGAGTTCTCCTAAATGCTTTAGTACGGTGCTCTGGACTAAGAAAACACTTAATAAAGGCCATTGATGAACTGATTGATCAGATTCAATATAAATACAATAATGTGGCCAATATCACTTTTCTATAGTTGAATGAAAAGATAATTGTGAGTAATTATGATTGAAAATGGTATATATACTTGGAGAACCAAGAACTCAGCTATGATTGATAGATTGTAAGCTTGTTGAGGGCAGAGAATGTGTCTGTTACATTGTTGTATTGTACTCCCCCAAGCGCTTAGTACAGTGCTCTGTAAACAGTAAACACTCAATAAATACGACTGACTTACTGACACAAGAAAACTGGTTCTGACTTCCAATGTTCTGCATCATAAATCCAACAACTTCCTATATATTTATAGAAAAATGATATGCTAGTAGCAAATCTACCAATTTTTACCATTGAAGTTTAATAACATTGCAAGAATATCACAATGGACTTCTGAAATCATAGATCAACAGGATATATTCCGATTAAAACAAAAAAATTATAGAGAGAGTTTATTACCATGGTTACACGTTTTCAGAACAGGCCTCTGTGAGTCTGGGCTGAGACTTTGTCGTATGTCTGTGAAGCAAGAATAAAACAAATATGATAATCCAATAACCTTAAAAAGTAAAGTGTTCTGGACTCTTCTGTCTCCCCTTTTAGTTGGGTGCTTCCTGAAGTCATCATCATTCAATAAGTGACTTGACTCAATGGAGAATGTTATGACATTCACTTCCTATTTAATAATATCACAAACCCCACAGAGGAAAATGTGCATATGGTTCTAAGGTGAGGCTTGTCATACTAATCAGGCTACACAGAATGATTCAGTGCAATGATTTTCAAAGTGGTAGTGACGTCAGTCAACTG
This sequence comes from Tachyglossus aculeatus, assembly GCF_015852505.1. NCBI lineage: Eukaryota > Metazoa > Chordata > Mammalia > Monotremata > Tachyglossidae > Tachyglossus > Tachyglossus aculeatus. Next base: position 114,463,062 of record NC_052067.1, read on the forward strand.
GAAAGAGCATCTTTCTGATATTTGTCACAGCAAGAACAGGATTAGGCAGGCTTGGCACTTTCGAGCCATTGTAGCCGACAACACTGCATTCATGAGGCATGCTTTTAAAAGAGGTGGGGGGAAAAACGGAAAATTTTTCTTTGCCATACTATCCTAGAAAGCCACAAGAAACAAGTATAATATTCACCTTTAGGCTTTGGCGTCCTTTTTCTTCGGTCGCGGAAAGCGGCGCCTGACTGCAATGCCTCAAGCAGGCTGTCCATCACGCCGGTTTCATCACCTTCTGTGGAAAGAGATTGTGGGAATTCCATCAGGCCTCAGGGTTACCATAGCAATGTCAAAGCAAGCAAGGGACTAGGGAGGGAGAGATTGGAAAAAGAAATCAAAACACCATGACTAAAGCAGCAATTGCATACTGAGAACAGGCCTCTAATTCCTTCATAACTCTGTCCTTTTTAAGTGAAATTTGTCTCAATTTTGTAGTGTTTAGAAATGAGGATCCAAGTTCAAATGATTGACTTCAGAACAGCCTTTTTAGACTGGAACAGTCGATACTTAGTAAATGAAATACAGTTTCAATCATATCTTACTTATCTCTGGTTATCATAATTACATTTCCCTTTTAGACTGTGAGCCCACTGTTGGGTAGGGACTGTCTCTATATGTTGCCAATTTGTACTTCCCAAGCGCTTAGTACAGTGCTCTGCACACAGTAAGCGCTCAATAAATACGATTGATGATGATGATGATTTCCCTTGAGGAATTTTATTACTTTCAGGGTATTCCCTTTTTACTCTAAAATCGACCAGATGTATAATATAAAATGTTTTTGTTATGGCTATTGTCCAGGCTCATAGATTACACTTTCACACAAACTTTTACTGATGAGTCTAGCGATCTGACATATCAGGTAATAACTGTCATCTGACAAAGGAAAAATTAATATCTTGTAACAGATTCTTGCAATGATGCACAATTACAGATAAGGTGAATTGGTTTTACCCTTTAGGAAGCAAAAAACTGTAAGCAAATTAAAGGAATTTCTCCCAAAATAAATTACGGCCCACATTAGCTTCTGAGACTTCAATTATACCATTGTTACATATTACATATGTTACATATCTTTGACAAATCATGGGATGCAAACAGGAAAATTCCCCAGCAAGGAACAAAACATCTTCAGCACGTAACTACTATGTTTTTGACTGTGCATTCTATTATGTATTTTGATATACTGTTGTGGGCAGGGAACATGTCTACCAACTATTATATTTTACTCTCCCAAGTGCTTAGTACAGTGCTCTGCACACAGTAAGCACTCAATAAACATGACTGATTGATTACACTGTTTGCAACTATTTTGGGGTCTTGTCTCTCCCCCCTTAGAATGTAAAGTCCTAGAGGGCAGGGACTATGTTACTTTGCTTGCCTGTACTTCTTAAGTACTTACTATTGTGCATTGCACTGACTGGTTTCTCAGTAAACACTTCTATTTTAGTAGCAGCATTATGAAATTCGCAGAACCTTGCATCTACAGACTTAAAAGAGTATGATGTATTTTAAGAGACTGACATCTCTGGAGCTTTGTCCAGAGCCTAAGGATGAGGATATTCCTAGTCATCCAAGAGTTTAAAAAAAAATTATATGGCTTCCCACAGTAAAGTCGTTCTTTGTCAAAACTCTTAAACCTGGGGAAAAAATTTATACATAGCATGATGTACATTTACACTAAGCATACAGTTATAAACCAATACCCAAAAATAAAATTTATGCATATTCCATCTACAACAGTGCATACTCCAGAAGTACTGTTAATAGCTATTAGAATGTACTTAATGTGGCCATTTGATCCTGGTTTAGCCATTTGCTGCTGTCACAACTTCTCTGAGCTTTAGTTTACTATCAGTAAAATGGGGATTAAATCCTAATCCACCCTGCTTAGATTGTGAGCCTTGGGGGGAAAGGGAGTGTGTCCAACCTGATTATCTTTTATCTACCCCAAAACTTAATACAGTGCTTGGCACATGTTAAGTGCTTAATAAATACTTTAATTATTTGATAAGACCTTTTGTGATACTGTAACTGACAGCAATATGGCTTAAAGGCATGGAGAAACACTATTTTTCCCCGGTGTGTTTCTTGCATGCCAGCATAATGTAATTTCAACACACATCTTCTGCATGACTGCAGAAGGAAATGAAAAGGTATGCTTTATGGAGAAGAAAATCCCATTAAGTATTCTCTCGTTCAAAGGAAATGTCATAACAAAGGAAATAAGGGAGGATGAGGAAGACATTCTTCCTGTCTCACAAGCCCATAACCTTGGTGTTATCCTTGACTCCTCTCTCTCATTCAATGCACATATTCAATCTGTCTCTAAATCCTGTCGGTTCAACCTTCACCACATCGCTAAAATCCACCCTTTCCTCTCCATCCAAACTGGTACCACATTAGTATAATCACTCATCCTATCCTGCCTGGATTACTACATCAGCCTCCTTGCTGACCTCCCTGCTTCCTGTCTCTCCCGACTCCAGTCCATACTTGTCTCGGCTGCCCAGATCACTTTTCTACAGAAACGTTAAGGACATCCTGCTTCTCAAAAAATTCCAGTGGTTGTCCATCCATCTCTGCATCAAAACTCCTCACCACTGGCTTAAAAGCACTCTACCACCCTGCATCCGTCTACGTCACCTCACTACACTTCTTCTACAACCCAGCCCACACACTTTACTCCTCTAATGCTAACCTTCTCACTGTGTCTCAATCTCACCTATCTCACCACCGACCCCCTAGCCCATGTCCTACCTTTGGCCTGGAACGTGCTCCGGCCTCAAATCTGACTCTTCCCCGCTTAAAATCCCTATTGAAGGCATATCTCCTACAAGAGGTCTTCCCAGAGTAAGCCCCTCCTTTCCCAATCTCCCACTCCTTTCTGCCTGGCCCTGACTTTGATATTCCTCCCTCACAGCCCCACAGCACTTATGTACATATCGCTAGTTAATTCATTTGTATTGATGTCTGTCTCCCCCTGTCTAGACTGTAAGCTTGTGAGCAGGGAATGTGTCTCTTTACTGTTGCTTTGTACTCTGCCAAGCACTCAGTACAGCGTTCTGCACACAGTAAGCACTCAATAAATATGATTGAATGAATGAAAGACTGTTCAAACTGTAGTTTCTTAAAATTGAATAAGAATGGTCTTTCAAATTACATCATGTCCCAATATGAAAATTATGATGTAACAGCTATTGATTTTTGTGCCTGAATTGGTTATAATACAATCTCCAACATACACCAACATTAATTTATTTACATATAATGGATACATATATATCACTAATAATAGTAGTAATAATTGTATTTACCAAGCACTTGCTGTGTCAAGCACTGCACTAAGACCTAAGGTAGCTACAAATAACCAGGTCCCACATGGGGCTCACAGTCTAAAGTAGAAAGGAGAACAGATATTGAATAGAAAGCGTAATGAATCCCCATTTTGCAGATGAGAGAACTGAGGCACAGAGACGTGAAGTGACTTGGCCAAGGTCACACATTAGGCAAAGGCAGAGCCAGGATTAGAACCCAGGTCCTTTAACTCTCAGGTCTTGGATGTCTCCACTAGGCTACACTGCTTTTCCATCTATCTAGATGTAGACCTAGCTCTATAGGTGGGACAACTGTGTCCACCCTGATTATCTTGAATTTACCCCAGATCTTAGCACAGTGCTTGACACATAGTAAGCACTTTACAAACACCAAGATTTCTACAATATATTCACACAACACCAACCATAATGCCAAAGAGAAGAATATGAGTATAAAGGAACCTAAGAATGCTTTTCCAGGATGGATGTTCTTAAATGCTGGTATCATTCATTCAATCATATTTATTGAGCGCTTACTGTGTGCAAAACACTTTACTAAGCACTTGATAGAGTACAGTATAACATCAGACACATTACCTGTCCACAACGAGCTCACAGTGTAGAGGGGGAGACAGACATTAATACAAATAAATGAATTGATAAATACATTACAGATATATACATACGTGCTGTGGGGAAGGGAGGGACGATGAATGAAGGAGCAAGTATGAGTGTGCAGAAGGGAGTGGAAGAAGAGGAGAGGAGGGCTCAGACAGGTAAGGCTTCCTGGAGGAGATGTGCCTTCAACAAGGCTTGGAAGTGGGGGAGAGCAATTATCTGTCTGACATGAGGAGGGAGGGTGTTACAGGCCAGAGGTAAGATGTGGGCAAGAGGTCGGCAGTGAGATAGATGTGATTTAAGTACAGTGAGAAGGTTAGCATTAAAGGAACAAAGAGTGGGCTGTATAGGAGACTAGTGAGGTGAGGTAGGAGGGTGCAAGGTGATTAAGTGTTTTAGAGCCAATGGTGAGAAGTTTTTCTTGATTCAGAGGTGGTTGGGAAACGACTGGAGTTTCGTGAAGGAACATTTTTGAAGGAAAATGATTAGGGCAGCAGAATGGAGTATGGCCTGGAGTGGAAAGAGACAGGAGGGAGGGAGGTCAACAAGGAGGCTGATATAATAATCAGTGAGGGATAGGATAAGTGCTTGTATTAATGCGGTAGCAGTTTGGATGGAGAGGAAGGGGCGGATTTTGGTGATGTTGTGAAGGTAGAACTGACAGGATTTAGTGATGGCTTGAATACTTGGGTGGAAAGAGAAGGAGGAGTCAAGGATACCACCAAGGTTATGGACTTGAGAGACACGAAGGATGGTGGTGTCATCAACAGTGATGGGAAAGAGAGCAGAAGGACAGGGTTTTGGTGGGAAGATAAGAAGTTCAGTTTTAGCCATAGTTTGAGATGATGGGAGGACATCCAAGTAGAGATGTCTTGAAGGCAGAGGAAATGCAAGACTGCAGAGAGGGAGAAGGATCAGGGCTGGAGATGTAGATTTGGGTGCCATCAGCATAGAGGTGATAGTTGAAGCCTTGTGAGTTAATGAGTTTTCCAAGGGAGTGACTGTAGATGGAGAAAAGAAAGGGGACCCAGAACTGAACCTCGAGGGACATCCACGGTTAGGGGATGGGAGGCAGAAGAAGAACCCACAAAAGAGACTCAGAATGAGCGGCCAGAGAGCTAGGAGGAGAACCAAGAGAGGACAGTGTAAGTGAAACTAAGGTTGGATAATGTTTCCATGAGGAGAGAGTGGTTGACAGTGTCAAAGGCAGCTGAGAGGTCAAGGTGGATTAGGATGCAGTATAAACCGTTGGGTTTGGCAAGAAGATCACTGGTGACCTGACCTATGAGAGGGTGGTTTCTGTAGAGAAAAGGGAATGGAAGCCAGATTGGAGGGGGTCAAGGAGAGAATTGGAGGAGAGGAACGTTAAGGCAGCGGGTGTATCATGGGAAAATTACTCAAAGCAACAAATAGCAAGGTAATTGGAGAGCCAAGAAAGGTTCAAAGGAGTGTAATGAAACATCAATCAATCAATCGTATTTATTGAGCGCTTACTGTGTGCAGAGCACACATCAAATAAAGTATACATTTTTACAAAATTTAAAAGAACTCAAGAAAAAGTTGAGGAGTTGGGATTAGCGGGCTGGAGAAAGGAAGAATGAATAATTATTTAGGCTTTTCAAGATTATTAAGACTTACACAAACAATAGCTAATACTTTTTCATCTCCATTCAGATAGACAGTGCCTGGTTGGTAAAGGAGGTGTTTAAAAAAACAATAAAATAATGATTTGGGGATCTATCTGTTGACTTTTGTTAGCCATGAAATTTTAACCCCATACTTCATGAATTAAGCAGGGATCCTTCTTCCTATATCTGGGTTCATTTATAAAATGTATCAGAGTGAAATGAATAAATGATAAGCCCTTTCTAAAAATTTAATGATTTTGAATGAGGAATTTTTTATAATTGTAAGCCAATCCCTTTTTATTGCAAAACTAAGGATAGACATTGCAGTCTTGCTCAACACTTCTTTGTGAGTAGTGCATTTTAATACGGGTGCTCTTACAGAACACTTCCTCATAGTGGTCTTGTAACTGCACATGTGCTCTGAGCAGTTTATATGAATTTTCAAGGGTGGGCACACAGAGGCCAATTGTGGAGTGACACACAGAGCTGCTGTGTTTCGCATTGAACTTACCCCTTCAGTGGATAACCTATAAGGCATCACAACTTCACAGGACATTACCAGTATTACAGGGGTCAGGTGCATAGAAAAACCCCAAAAGCTTAAGCCTGGAAGTGAATTATTTGTACAGAAATGTTTGGATGAGGGTGAGAATGTCAGATAGACTTATGCAATGCTTCTGACATGATGAGGACATTGATGCTAACTTGTGTACATATACCACAACATTGAATTATTTTACTCTGATCAAATTTATAAATGAACACAGATCTAGGGAAATCTGATTCCTGCTTAATCATTATAAATTACTGGCGTATATTTACAATCTTATTTCATCATAAAACTAGCAATCCCCTTGACCAGCACCTCTGACCATCCCTTTGCACATTATTGAAATACTTGCACTCTTCTCCTCTCCCTCACTGTCACCTTTACCACTCAGTGTCCATTGGCTCATTCCCCTGATGTCGAACATGCCCAATTGTGCCTTATCTCTCCACAAAATCCTCTTACTGCATCCTCCATCTATTGCACCACCTATTTCCTATCACTCCTGTCCAAACTCCTTAAACAAGTTGTTTAGGTCTGTCTCCCTTCCTCTATACTGGGAGTTCCTTGTGGACAGGGACAGTCTCTCTTTATTGCAGTATTGTACTTTCCCAAGATTTTAGTACAATGCTTTGCACACAGTAAGCGCTCAATAAATACGATTGAATGAATGAATTCCCATTGGCTTCACTTCTCGTATAACTCATTCCATTACGCCATGCAAATCAGCTCCACCCTCTCCAATCCTATCTGTAATTTGTTTAAATAACTACCTGCCCATGAAGAATGAAGGCAGGGATCTTCCATCTATTGCCCTATTCACTCATTCATTCATTCCTATTTATTTACTGTGTGCAGAGCACTGTACTAAGCACTTGTGAGAATACAGTAGAATGAGAAACAGACACATTCATATTCCCTACCCAAAACGAACTTACAGTCTCGATGGGGGGAGACAAACATTGATATAAGTAAATTACAGTTGTAGTAAGTGTTGTGGGGATGGGCGGGGCAAGGTGATTGAGTGCTTTAAAGCCAAAGGTGAGGAGTTTTTGTTTGATGTGGAGGTAGATGGGTAGCCACTGGAGTTATCTGAGGAGTGGGGTGACATGTTCTGAATGCTTTTGTAGAAAAATGATCTGGGCATCAGAGTGAAGTATGGACTGGAGTGGGGAGAGACAGGAGGCTGGAAGGTCAGCAAGGAGGCTGATGTAGTATTTCAGGCGGGATAGGATGAGTGATGTTAGCAGTTTGGTTGGAGAGGAAAGGATGGATTTTATCAATGCTGTGAAGGTGGAGCTGACAGGATTTAGTGATGGATGGAATATGTGGGTTGAATGATAGCAAGGAGTCAAGGATAACACCAAGGTTACGGCTTGTAAGACAGAAAGGATGGTGGTGCCATCTACAGTGATGGGAAAGTCAGCAGGGGACAGGATGTGTGAAGATAAGGAGTTTTGTTTTGTACATGTTAAGATTGAGATAATGGGAGGATATTCATTCATTCTTTCAATCGTATTTATTGAGCGATTACTGTGTGCAGAGCACTGTACTAAGCGCTTGGGAAGTACAAGTTGGCGACATATAGAGATGGTCCCTACACAGCAACGGGCTCACAGTCTAGAAGGGGGAGAAAGACAACAAAACAAAACATGTGGACAGGTGTCAAGTCGTCAGAATAAATAATATTAAAGCTAAATGCGCATCATTAACAAAATAAATAGAATAGTAAATATGTACAAGTAAAATAAATAGAGTAATAAATCTGTATAAACATATATACAGGTGCTGTGGGGAGAGGAAGGAGGTAGGGCGGGGGGATGGGGAGGAGGAGAGGAAAAAAGGGGGATCAGTCTGGGAAGGCTTCTTGGAAGAGGTGAGCTCTCAGTAGGGCTTTGAAGGGAGAAAGAGAGCTAGGTTGGCGGATGTGCAGAGGGAGGGCATTCTAGGCCAGGCGGAGGACATGGGCCGGGGGTCGACGGGGGGACAGGTGAGAATGACGTACAGTGAGGAGGTTAGCGGTGGCAGAGGAGCGGAGGGTGCGGGCTGGGCTGTAGAAGGACAGAGGGGAGGTGAGATAGGAGGGAGCGAGGTGATGGAGAGCCTTGAAACCGAGAGTGAAGAGCTTTTCCTTGATGTGTAGGTTGACAGGCAGCCACTGGAGATTTTTGAAGAGGGGAGTAACATGCCCAGAGCATTTCTGCACAAAGATCAATCAATCGTATTTATTGAGCGCTTACTGTGTGCAGATCACTGTACTAAGCGCTTGGGAAGTACAAGTTGGCAACATATAGAGACAGTCCCTACCCAACAGTGGGCTCACAGTCTAAAAGGGGGAGACAGAGAACAAAACCAAACATACTAACAAAATAAAATGAATAGAATAGATATGTACAGGTAAAATAGAGTAATAAATATGTACAAACATATATACATATATACAGGTGCTGTGGGGAAGGGAAGGAGGTAATATGGGGGGATGGAAAGGGGGACAAGAGGGAGAGGAAGGAAGGGGCTCAGTCTGCGAAGGCCTCCTGGAGGAGGTGAGCTCTCAGTAGGGCCGTGAAGGGAGGAAGAGAGCTAGCAAAGATGATCTGGGCAGCAGCGTGAAGTACAGACTGAAGTGGGAAGAGACAGGAAGATGGGAGATCAGAGAGAAGGCTGATGCAGTAATCCAGTCAGGATAAAATGAGAGACTGAACCAGCAAGATAGCGGTTTGGATGGAGAGGAAAGGGCAGATCTTGGCGATGTTGCGGAGGTGAGACCGGCAGGTTTCGATGATGGATTGGATATGCAGGGCGAACGAGAGAGCAGAGTCAAGGATGACACCAAGGTTGCAGGCTTGTGAGATGGGAAGGATGGTAGTGCCGTCTACAGTGACGGGAAAGTCAGGGAGAGGGCAGGGTTTGGGAGGGAAGATAAGGAGTTCAGTCTTGGACATACTGAGTTTTAGATGGCGGGCAGACATCCAGATGGAGATGTCCTGAAGTCAGGAGGAGACCCGAGCCTGAAGGGAGGGAGAGAGAGCAGGGGCAGAGATGTAGATTTGGGTGTCATCAGCATAGAGATGATAGTTGAAGCCGTGGGAGCGAATGAGTTCACCAAGGGAGTGAGTGTAGAGAAAAGAAGGGGACCAAGAACTGACCCTTGAGGAACCACTACAGTAAGGGGATGGGAGGAGAGGAGGAGCCCACAAAGGAGACTGAGAATGAACGGCCGGAGAGATAAGAGGAGAACCAGGAGAGTTCGGAGTCTGTGAAGCCAAGGTTGGATAGTGTGTTGAGGAGAAGGGGGTGGTCCACAGTGTCAAAGGCAGCTGAGAGGTCAAGGAGGATTAGTATAGAGTAGGAGCTGTTGGCTTTGGCAAGAAGGAGGTCATTCGTGACCTTTGAGAGGGCAGTTTCGGTGGAGTGTAGGGGATGGAAGCCAGATTGGAGGGGGTCAAGGAGAGAGTTGGCATCAAGGAATTCGAGGCAGCGGGTGCAGACGACTTGTTTTAGGAGTTTGGAAAGGAATGGTAGGAGGGATATCCAAGTAGAGATGTTTTAAAGGCAGGAGGAAATGAGATAATGCATAGAGGGATAGAGATAAGGGCTGGAGATGTAGATGTGGGTGGTATCATCCACAAAGAGGTGGTAGTTGAAACCAATAGGACCTAGATATTAACCTTGAGGGACCCACAAGAGTAAGTGGGTGGGAGGCAGAGGAGAAGCCCATGAAAGATTGAGAATAAGTGGCCAGAAAGATAGGAGAACCAAGAGAGGACAATGTCAGTGAAGCTGATGTTGGATAATGTTTCCAGAAGAAGGGGACGGTCAACTGTGTCGAAGGTAGCTGAGGGGTCGAGGAGGATTAGGCTCCATCTACTTCCTACCACTCCTGTTCAAACTCCTTGAATGATTTGGTTATTGCCATTGACTCCGCTTCTCTAACTCATTCCATGACTCCATGTAAACCAGTTTACATCCCCTCTACATCTATCTGTAATTTGTTTAAATGTCTGTATCCCCATAAAGGCAGGATTGTGTATATCAACTGCATTATACGGTACTCTCCCAAGTGCTCAATAAACTGTTTAGATTAACTGCTGTTTCCAGTCATCAATGACTATCAAATCTAATGGACTCTACTCCAACCTAATCCTCTTGTCAGTGATTCTTGTTAAGTTCTTACTGTGTATGTTTCAAGCACTATTCTAGGTTCTGGGCTAGATACTAGATACCTAGTCCTTGTCCCACATGGGGCTCAAGAATCTAAGTAGGAGGGAGCAGGATTTAGCACCACCATCCTTCCCGTCTCACAAGTCCATGACCTTTGTATTATCCTTGACTCCTGTCTCGTTCCACCGACATATTCAAGCCATCATTAAATCCTGTCAGTTCTACCTTCACAACATTACCAAAATCCGCCCCTTCCTCTCCGTCCAAATTGCTACCACATTTGGTCTGTCTTTCATGAATGAAACTGAGGCACAGAGAATAACAATAGTAACAACAACAATAATAATTAATATTTATGGTATTTTTTAGGCACTTACTATGTGCCGGTCACAGTACAAAGCACTAGGGTAGACAAAAGCAAATCAGGTTGGATACAGTCACCGTCCCATGTGGGGCTCACAGTCTCAATCCTAATTTTACAGATAAGGTAACAGGTACAAAGAAGTAAAGTGATTTGCCCAAGGTCACATAGCAGACAAGTGACAGAGCTGGAATTAGAACCCATGACCTTTTTACTCCCAGGCCCATGTTCTATCCACTATGCCATGTTGTGACTCGCTCTAGGTCAAACAGCAGACCAGTGATGAAGCCAGATTCTCTGACGCCCATGTCCTTTCCATTAGACCATGCTGCTTCTCCATTAGTTTTCAGTAGTCTTTGATATGGTGGACCACTCCTAGTCTCCTAGAAATCCTTGGTTCACTGACCCTTCCCTCTTATGGTTCTTCTCTTACCTCTCTAGCAAAACTTTCCTTGGTCTCTTTTGCTGGCTTCTCCTCTGCCTCTCAATTCCTGCGAGGGGTCCTCCAAAGCTAAGTTCTGTACCCCTTTCTATCCTCAATTTATACCCACTTCCTTGGGGAGCTCCTACAACTACCATCTCTATGCAGATGACTCCTAAATTTACCTGTCCGGCTCTGACCTCACTCCCTTCAACCTCAGATTTCCTTCTGCCTTCAGATATCACTACTTAGATCTCAAACTCATGCTATACCTCAAACTCATGTCTCAAAACTGAACTCTCATTCTCTCTTCACACTCATCTTCACCGCCCCTCCTCACACCTGACTTTCCTTTCCTCCCTATTTCATAAACCCACAACTTCGGGATTATCCTTGTCTCTACTCTTCCATCTGCATAGTTATTCAGGTACCAAGTCATCTCGGTTCTATCTTCATAATATATCCAGAATCTACCCCCTCCTTTCCATCCAAACTGTCACCATATTGGTCCAAGTACGTGTCATAACATGTTTCAACTACTGAATCAGCTCTTCATTGACTTCCCTGCCTCCAGTGCCTCCTGTTTCCAGTCCATATTTCACTACAATGCCTATATCATTTTTCAAAAACATTGTTCTGTGCATGTCTCCCTCTTCACAAACCTCCAGTGATTGCCAAACCATCTCCATACCAAGAAGCAATGCTCCTCATAGGTTTTAGGGGCACTCAATCATCTTTATCCCCACTACTTCTCCTCGGTCCTCTCCCACCATAACCTAGCTGATACATTTGGCTTCTCAAATGCCAATCTACAGTCATGCCTCATTCACTTTGCTTACCATCAACTCTTTGCTCATGCATATGCTAGATCACTACTCTGTCCATCCTCAAAGCCCTATTAAAATTACATCTTCTCCAGGAAGCCTTCCCTGACTAACCTCATCTCTCCACCCTAGTCCCTCTCTGTACTGTCATGAGTCCACGAGCCCTAAGCACTTTGTTTATTCACCCCACCACTGATTCATAGCATGTGCACACAAATTTTTACCCTTAGTTATTTCTCCTATCCGTGATTTATTTTAATGTATCTTTACATCACTAGATTGAGGACAGGGATCCTGCCTACTAAATCTCTTTTACTGCCCCACACATATTGCATAATGCCCTACACAGAGTAAGCACCTAAGTACTATTCATTGATAAATGAATGCATTAAAAGGAATTTTACTAGTTTTATAGTAAACTGAAGGTGACATATTTAAGGTGTGGAATGATTATTGAACACACTACTAGTTTTTAAGACCTGAGAGTGGATTGAGCAATCGTGAGGGAAATTGAAGTTGTCCCTATATAAAATACCAAAGGTCAATGTGTTCTGTTTTAAAACTTTCTGCTGTTCCTATTTTCCATGCATGTTGAAAATGCCCATCCAGATGAGGAAACCAAATATGCAGCAAAATGGATATAATCCCAATTGGTATGTCACAAGTAAGAAGGTCTATCATATTAAAAAAAGTGTTATCCATAGCTAATACCTGCATGTAATCGAGCAGTCAGAATGTTTAAATCTTTATTCATTTTATATTTTAAAAGTGCTCTTCAAAGGATCAGCTAATTATAAGATACAAAGATAAAACAAAAAGCCTGAATTTAAGATATCCAAAATTCATATCAGCTTCAGGAGAGAGCAAACAGGACTGAATGGCCATAGATGTAAGCAAGTCCTCATACACAAAATATTGGTCAAATCCAAGATGTTCAAGATTCTTTTGCAAAATAATGTAGGAAATGCTGCAGAGCTGCTGCTGGCTTCATTGTTCTGAATATGGACGTCTTCAATTGCTGAAGCTTTCAATATCAAACTGTTCCCTCATTTTTTAAAATTCATTACCTGTGAAACTTGATATTCAATTGTACAGACAGGTCATAAACTGAAAGAAAATATTTTGCACTATTTCTAAAATGTTATTGACTTTGACTCTCCCTAAATAAACAATGCATTTGGGAATTTTTACATGGAGTATATTCCATGTCTTCTAGATTCATTCAGTAGTATTTAAGCGCTTGGGCGCTTACTGTGTGCAGAGCACTGTACTAAGCGCTTGGGAAGTACAAGTTGGCAACATATAGAGATGGTTCCTACCCAACAATGGACTCACAGTCTAGAATCTTTGAAATCTGATCTAGATCTAGAATGATCAGTGCAACATTTATGTGTATTGCAGTAAGAGGCCTGCCACAAATCCTAATATAATTTGTATCCCTGTTCAATAGTATTCCTAAATCTGGGGCACAGAAACAGTAGAGTGCTCAAACTAAGGATGGGCACGTGGCAGAGGGACAGAGAAAGAGGGAGAGACTCACAGATATTTATTTTGAGATCAAAAAGTCCCTGACCCAAACTTTGAATGGATAAAGGTCAGACTGGGAATGGGGGAAGAGTTGGAAATTGCTGTTTTTTGAATGCCTCAATATTATGATTAATAATAATGATAATACTTGTTAAGACCTTACTATGTGTCAAGCACTGTTCTAATGCTGGGGTATATTCTGATGACTTTGGTACCTGTCTACATGTTTTGTTTTGTTGTCTGTCTCCCGCTTCCAGACTGTGAGCCCATTGTTGGGTAGGGACTGTCTTTATATGTTGCCAACTTGTACTTCCCAAGTGCTTAGTACAGTGCTCTACACACAGTAAGCGCTCAATAAATACGACTGAATGAATGAATGAATGTAAGTTAATCAGGAAGGACACAGTCTCTAGCCCACATAGGGCTCACAGTCTAAATAGGAGGGAGAACAGGCACTGAATCCCCATTTTACAGATGAGGAAACAAGCACAGAGAAGTTAAGTGATTTGCACAAGATCACCCAGCAGGCAAAGGGTGGAGCTGGGATTAGAACCCCTATGCTCTTTCCACTTCATTCATCCATTCAGTCACATTTATTGAGCATTTACTGTGTGCAGACCACTGTGCTAAGTGCTTGGGAGAGTACAAATTCAACAATAAACACATTCCCTGCCCACAGCAACCTTACAGTATAGAGGGGAGGAGACAGACATCAATAGAAATAAATTACAGATATGTAATTATTACTTATGTACATAAGTGCTTTGGGGCTGGGAGGGGGAAGAGCAAAGGGAGTGGGAAAAGAGAAGCAGGGGGGCTTAGTCTAGGAAGGTGTCTTGGAGGAGATGTGCCTTCATTAAGGCTTTTTGGCAGGGCAGGGGTGGAGAGTAATTGTCAGATTTGAGGAGGGAGGGCATTCCAGGCCAGAGGCAGGATGTGGGCAAGGGATCAGTGGCGAGACTGAGGAGATCAAGGCACAGTAAGAAGATTAGCACTAGAGGAGTGAAGTGTGCAGGCTGAGTTGCAGAAGGAGAGTAGCAAGGTGACATAGGAAGGGGCAAGAGGTGGAGTGCTTTAAAGCCGATGGTGAGGAGTTTCTGTTAGATGTGGAGATGGATGGGCAACCGCTGTAGTTTTCTGAGGAGCAATGTGACATGTCCTGAACATTTTTGCAGAAAAATGATCTGAGCAGCAGAGTGAAGTACGGACTGGAGTGAGGAGAGACAGGAGGCAGGGAGGTCAGCACGGAGGCTGATACAGTGATTCAGGCAGGATAGGATGAGTGATTGTATTAATGCAGTAGCATTTTGGATGGAGAGGAAAGGGTGGATTGTAGCGATGTTGTGAAGGTGGGACTGACAGGATTTAGTACTGGTTTGAATATGTGGGTTGAATGAGAGACCCCAGGGAAAGACTCACCCAGTAGCAGTATAATACCTTCTCAATCTTTAGAATATTGAGAAGGCCACCTCAGCGGAGACTTCACCGTTGGGCTTTGAGAGGAGCGTAAAACACTGTGTTACGTTAATGCTTGTCCTTGCCTTGTCTTTTGTATTTTTGGTTGCCTTTCCTAATTTATTCATTCATTCAATCGTATTTATTGAGCGCTTACTGAGTGCAGAGCACTGTACTAAGCACTTGGGAAGTACAAGTTGGCAACATATAGAGACGGTACCTACCCAACAGCGGGCTCACAGTCTAGAAGACTACTGTATCCTAATGTATCACTGAGCCCACTGCTGGGTAGGGACCGTCTCTATATGTTGCCAACTTGTACTTCCCAAGCGCTCAGTACAGTGCTCTGCACGCAGTAAGCGCTCAATAAATACGACTGAATGAATGAACCCTCTCCCCCAACACACCAGCCCACATTCTTAGATTGTGAATCCCTTGGGAGTCATTAATCATGTCTATAACCTTACCCATGTATTTCTTTCCCAAGGCTTAGTAAAGAGCACTGCACAGAGTAAGCACTTAACACTGTTACTGTTATTGGAAATGAAAAGAATATTGATAACCTGAATTTATTTGTTTACTTCTAAAATATCTGACTATTCACACTTAGTATAGTGTTTATGATATTTACAAAGAAAGTTTGGCAACAATGGAGAAACATGTTTAGTGTTCTCTGAAGGCCTGTAAAACTGCTGGAATATCCAACCTTCTGTAAGCTAGACCTACTTCCGAAGACATCCTCTGCCTCTTAGTTTAAAAAGGCAGGAAAAAAATTAGCAACAGCCAGGGATTGGAAGCAGTCTACTCTCCAGAATGAGCAATGTTTAGTGTTCTCTGAAGGCCTGTAAAACTGCTGGAATATCCAACCTTCTGTAAGCTAGACCTACTTCAGAAGACATCCTCTGCCTCTTAGTTTAAAAGGGCAGGAAAAAAATTAAAAACAGCCAGGGATTGGAAGCGGTCTACTCTCCAGAATGAGCAATGTTCACAGCCACACAGCTTTGCTGGGTGAAATGTGGGAGGGGAATGGATGGTAGAAGACTACTTAAGTAACTGAGCTACCGAGAAGGAAAGACAGCACGTGTGAAGTAAGGTAAAAAGACATCAGCATGATACACACTTTCTAAACACTAAAACTGCTTTAGGAAGCAGAGTTAAGTGGGTGAGGGGAAGAGTAATATGAAATAAGGTCTCTTCCTAACAGTACTATATTTCCCAAAAGTTGAAGGGCATTTCCTGCATGTAAACCGCAAGTGGGAAATATAAAGCCTACATTTCCCAGAGACAATTCATTGCACTTCCTTCTCTCCAAGTAACCTGGGAGGGGGATCACGAAAGGCAAATAAAGAGGGCCAATTGGCTTGTCCAAAGATCCCTGAGGAGTTTCTTCCTGAAAGTTGTTTGACACCTGGAAAGGGGTTCCGTGGATTATATACACTAGATTTGTGCAGCATGTGGAACATGGTATTGGTTAGACCTTAGCCTTTTCTGTCCCACCTGTGTCCATGATTTCAACTTCGCCATTAGAAGCATAATCTTCAGAATATAAAGGATTGATTTACGTGTACTGCCTTGCCCACTAGATCTACGATAATAGATCACTCACCCCACCTTCAAAGTCTTATTAAAATCACATTTCTTTCAAGAGGGCTCTGACTAGGTCCTCATATCTCCTACTCCCTCTACTTTCTGTGTCAACTTTGCCTTTGGATTTGTACCTTTTATCAATCAATCAATCATTTTATTGAGTGCTTACTGTATACACAGTTCAGCTTGGGATATTGAAATATAACAGAGTGGGTGGATATGTTTCCTGCCTACAATGAGGCTGCTGCATGACCTTGGGCAAGTCATTTAACTTCTCTGTGCTTCAGTTCCCTCAACTGTAAATTAGGGATTAAATACTTGTACTTCCTCCTACTTGACAGTGAGTCCCGTGCAGGACAGGGACTGTATTCGATTGAATTAACTGGTATTCATTCTTTCAATCGAATTTATTGAATGCTTACTTGGTGCAGAGCACTGTATTAAGCACTTGGAAAGTACCTACCCTAGCACTTAGAATAGTGCTTGATACTTATTATGTGCTTAATGAATAACATAAAAAAAGAGCTTTCATCCAAGTCTCAGACCCAAGCACTATGCACTTCTATGCACTTGGGAGAGTACAAGAGTTGGTAGATACACCTCCTGCCCACAAGGAGCTTATAGTCTAGATGGAAAGACAGACAATAATATAAATTACAGATATGTACATAAATTCTGTGGGGCTGAGGCTGTGGTGAATTAAGAAAACAAATACAAGTGCAAGGGACACATAGAAGGGAGTGGGAGAAGAGGAAATGTGGCTTAGTAATGGAAGGCCTCTTGGAGGAGGCTATGAAGATGGGGAGAGTGATCTTCTGTTGGATATGAAGGGGGAGTTTCAAGCAAGAGGCAGGATGTTGGTGGCGAGACGGACAAGATCTGAGATAGGGTGTAGGTTGGCGTTAGAGGAATGAAGTGTGCGGGCTGGGTTGTAATAGGAAATTAGAGAGATAAGGTAGGAGGGCGAAAGGTAAGTACTTTAAAGCCAATGGTAAGGAGTTTCTGTTTTATGTGGAGGTGGATTGGCAACCATTGGAAGTTCTCTATAAGTGGGGAAACATGGACTGAACAGTTTTGTAAAAAAAAAAAAAAAAAATGATCCAGGCCGGAGAGTGAAGTATGAATTGAAGTGCAGAGAGAAAAGTGATAGGGAGGTCAGCAGGCAGTACGATCACAGTAATCAAGGTGGGATAAGATAAATGTTTGGATTAACGTGGTAGCAGTTGGTTGGATAGGAAAGATAGGATTTTTAACAATGTTGTGAAGGATGAACCAACAGGATTTGATGACAGATTGAATATGTGGGTTAAATGAGAGATGAGATGAGGATAGCACAAGGTTATTGGCTTATGAGATGGGGCGGATGGTGGTGCTGTCTACAGGGAGGGACAAAGTCATGGGGAGGAAAGGATTCAGGTGGGAAGATGAGGAGTTCTCTTTTGGACATGTTAAATTTGAGGTGTTGGTGAGATATCCAAGTACAGATGTTCTGAAGTCTGCAGTCTCACCGAAAAAGAAAAAAAAAAACCCAGCACTAGCATTTCTCCCAAATGCTTAGTACTGTGCTCTTCACAGAGTATATTCATTCATTCAATCAGATTTATTAAGCGCTTACTGTGTGCAGAGCACTGTACTAAGCGCTTGGGAAGGAACAACGCAACAATAAACAGTGAATTTCCCTGCCCACAATGAGCTCACAGTGTAGAGCTCACATTAAACGCCACTCCATCTCTGTCATTACTAAACAAGAGTCAGCAACTAAGTACTGGCATAGAACAAAGCAGCTGACCCAAGTCCGTTGCCTCTTCTAGGACAGTGGCTCTGTAATTAGATAAAATGCAGCTGTTGTACAGCCCTGTGGAGTTAACACTTCTGTTAACTTTGGTCCAGATCCTGGACACACGCCTAAGATCCTGCAGGCTTTCTTAGCAGAATAGGATGGAGAAAGAATGTGGCGTGTTGTCACAGCATGATGAGGCCAAGAAAGACGTCTGTCTTTTCATCACTGGGGGTGAGAATAGACTCTGACATGACCTTGGAGACCGATGAGGTCAAAGGGAATCCCATCTACAGGAGGGGGCAAATCATGGAGTAGACGTCTTGGCTCCATTTCCAGCTATTTCCCAGCTCCAAGGAGAGAGGTTGGATAGGTTGGATACCAGGAAAGCTGTGAGGGTGAGGTCCAGGCTCTCTATTCCCCACATGTAACTGGAGTTGAGAGACTAACGGCTTACTAAAATCTGGACGTATTAATCATTTCATCTCACAATGAGAAAATTTCACAGAAATTCACATTATTCTACTCTGCATCAATCTAATGTTTAAGAGATCATCACAGCAACAGTTCCCTGCTTTTGAGTTAGAAGTGCAGACTATGTAAATAACCACTGATTATAGAGGCTTGTTGCACTTAAGTAGTATTCAAAGTGATGTGCAAAGAAGATGCCTCAGTGATTGAGTTCTCCATTATAAGACAATAAATTTAACCGATGTTATCACAGTTATAAGGTTCTGTATACCGTGATGAGAAAAAGCAATTGATTGGTATGCAGTCTGATGAAAATCTGAACAGCATGAGCAAAGTAAGTCTCTGCATGATGCAAGCATGCATACAAATAGGTGACATTTACATAAAAATTTCTTCCCATTGGCTATTTAATCTTGGGACTATAGTATGCTATATCCTGAGTTGGCTTCAAATAAGCAAAATGATCATACTGAAAAAAAATCTTATCGTGACTTACAGCATTTATTACATCAACTCCTGCACAATTTGAAAATTGAAATATGTAGCCATCTGTTTCTCTTTGGCAGCCAGTTAATTTCATACAGAAATCCTGTTTTTGATAAGAACAACTGGAAGCTGCTTTAAAATAGCTTTTGAATACTGAACAAATTATAAAACATTCTATAGTTACTTATAATAAGCACAGTGTTTGTCTCAATGATACTTAACGTTAAGAAAGACAACTGTATGGTAGTGTGACAAATCATTTTTATAAGGTTTCATGCCATATATATTTATATATTTAACCCTATTAAAATATTTGTTTATATGTCAATCATATTTATTGAATGCTTACTGTGTTCAGAGCACGGAACTAAGCGCTTGGGAGAATAGAACATAATATAACAGACCCATTTCCTGCCCACAATGAGCTTAGATTCTAGAGGATACATATGCATATATAACATCCTATCCTCAGGGTATATATATATATATATATATATATATATATATATATATATATATATAAAGTAATAAGATGTTTAGTGTATGCAGGCCTTTTTGTCACCACTACTAATAAGAAGACATTCTTCAGAGATGGGAACAATCTTTTTTTAAAGCCACTGAGGAAAAGGTTCTATGAAGCCTAGAGAACAAGCCAAATATGAAGCCATAGCCTTTTCACCAACTGAATCGAATGTCATTAGTGCAACCATGAAAAATGGTAAAGCACCCGCAACTAATGAGATTCCTATAGAAATCAACAGGCAAATAAAGAAACATCAACTTAGCCAGGTACTTATGCATATAATGGGAACAGACTCCATTAAATTCCACTTTTAGGCTTGCAATATAGTTCAAAATGTATCCCTTAGATTTATGGAAGAGTTAATACTGCTCACAAAATGGCCAAATAACCAGTAGAGTCAACTATGGCACCTTGGAGAACCAGGTTTAATAGTCTTAACTGCTTCCGTTGTAAAAAAGAATCAGTTGTCATTGACTGTTTTTCATTATTCTTCCCCCATGGCACTTATGTAGATATCTTTAAAATGCAGATAGCCTTATATTCTCCCACTTCCCATTTTGCAATTTATTTTAATAGTCTCTCAACTAGATTACAAGCTCCTTATAATGTTGGTATTTGTTAATCGCTTACTAGGTGCCAAGCACTGTTCTAAGCATGGGGGGGATACAAGGTAATCAAGGTTGTCCCACGTGGGGCTCAGTCTTAATCCCCATTTTACAGATGAGGGAACTGAGGCACAGGGAAATTAAATGACTTGTCTGAAGTCACAGAGCTGACAAGTGGCGGAGCTGGGATTAGAACCCATGACCTCTGACTCCCAAGCCCGTGCTCTTTCCACTGAGCCACAATGCTTCTCCTTGAGGGCAGAAATAATGACTACTAACTCTATTAGATTGCACTCTCTCAAACACTTAGTCCAAGTGTTCTGCACACTACAAGTATTCAATAAATACCATTCACTGCTTATTATTATTTCAAAATTCCTATTTGAGCAAGCGTGTAGCTAATATTATAGTCAATGTGTGGAAAGCGAGACAAGGAAAAACCCCAGCTCTGATGAAAAAACAAGTAAAACCAACAGTCTTACAAAATCAGAGATAATTATCATTTTAAAAAATTAATCAATATTTATTGAATGCTTACTGTGTGCCACTATACTAAGTATTTTTTGATGATATTTGTTACTGTACTAAGCACTGGGGTAGATACAAAATAACCCAATTGGACACAATCCATTTCCCACATGGGGCTCACTCTTAATTCCCATTTTACAGATTAGGGAACTGAGGCACAGAAAAGTTAAGTGACTTGCCCAAAGTCACACAGCAGGGAAGTGACAGAACCAGGATGAGACTCTAGATCCTCTGATTCCCAGGTCTGTGCTCTTTGCAAGGCCTGAGATCTTGGGGCTTCTTCTTAAGAAGGGCTTTATCAGGACAATGATGCAAACAAACTAGCCGCGACAGGGACTATTCAATTCCCCTGTCCAGGTATAGATAAAAAAGCACCAAAAACCCAAACCCATCCTGTTGACCTCATAACTTCTCGGAGGATATTCCACTAACTGGTCAAATAATGTAAAAAAAATCAGTGAAACAATGCAAACAATGGACATCGCCCAAGGCCAAGGACTGTAGTCAGCATCCAATGAGCCTTCACCAAGCTGCCATGGTATAGGGGTCTCCATAACAGGATGGGTGCTGGAAGGATACTAATTCATTTATTTATATTAATTTCTGCCTCTCCTCTCCTTTTCTAGAATGTAAGAGTGTTGTGGGCAGGAATACGTCTGTTTATTGTAGTACAGTGCTCTGCACACTGTAAGTGCTCAATAAATATGATTGAATGAATGAACGAATACCACTCTACCTCAGTATGTATTAGTTTATCCATACATAAGCTCTCTAGTAAAGACTTCAGCACTGCCATAATGATCTGTTTGGTTGGTGTGATTCCTGGTGATGTCTTAAGAATGAGAACCTGAATCTAGTGTCCCAGAATTGGTAGATGATTGCAACGACGACCTACTGGATAATTAATGGAAATTTGATAGTTTTGAATAAGCGAAAAAAAGAGCAACAACTGTGCTGAGGTTAGACTTTTCTATAGACTTCGTAATTTTAATATTGAAGTTTTGAAGTCTCATTCTTAAATTAATTTTATCCAGTGAATCAATAGTACTTTTTGAATGGCTGCTGTTTTTTGAGCACTGTCCTAAGTGCCTAGGAGAGTACAATAAGGCTAGTAGACATGGTCCTTGCCTTCAAGGAGTTTACAATCTTGCAGAGGAGATTGCTGCATTTCAGCTGAGAAAAGAGTCAAGGGATGCGGTGATATGTACAGCAGGAACTGTTGAATATAGAGTCTAATCATAATTTAGGGAAGATACATATACATGTGTGATAATGTATAACGAGAGAGAAACAATAATTGCATATGACAGAAGCTGACTCAATTCTGTTTCTATTTATTTTTCACACTTGGAAAAATATGGTGATAGAATCCATAATTTACGCACTAGGACCTACTAAATATTGGAGGGATAGGTGTGTTTTCTTTGGCAAATCAGGTGTTCCAAAGGAGGAAAAAGTTCATTTGTGTTTCTTGGCACAAAGATTGGTAAATAAAAAGTGAATATGTTTTTATGAAGCCTCCATTAACGGAAGACCTAAATGTGTTATTCAGTGCAGCTTTAGACTTATAAGCTACATGTATGTAAATATATACCTTGATATATAGGTAGGAGAAAGACAGACAGCAGGAGGGAGGGACAAAGAGGGTGATCGTATCTGAAAAATGATCTCAAAAGACTGTGTTTGGTAGGAAATCCACCCATTAATACAACTTAGCTAAAATTTGGCAGGGATTTTCTGTCATTTTTTTTTTTAAGAAATTATACCCTTATTGTACCATAGTTTTATCCTGAACGTGTTAATGGAACTTCAGGAATTGACTTAAGATTGGAAGGAAATCTAGCTGATTCTGTAGTACTTTACGTTCTTCCATAATGTGCTTTTTCACGCACTAGAATTCATGATTACAATGTTGTTGGAGAATCACACAGTGTTCTCCTAACAGAGTCTTTCTGGATAGAAAATGATGCGATGTTGGAAGAAACGGATATGAGCAGCCTTGTGATGTCAGTCAAGGCAAATGTATTATAATGTGAGTTTCCTTACTATGGAATTCTTCTGAACTGTAAGCCCCCAACATTACCCCAAAACTGAAAGAATAATACTGAAAAGTCTCCTGATAGGGACAGTTTCATCAGGAACAATGGATGAGCTTAGGTCCTGAAATCAATAACAATAATTAAGTGCTCACTGTGTGCACAGCACTGTGCTAAGCACTTGGTAGAGAACAATACAACAGAGTTAGTAAACCCTATCCCTGCCCTAAAGGAGTTTACCAGTACAGCTCGAGATACAGACATTAGCAAAAAATTACAGGTAAAGGAGGCAACTAAATATAAGGATATGTACATACAGAAGTCAAGTGGGGAGGGGTGGAAAGAGCTTAATAAGTATGTAGGGAATATAGAGACTCTAACATCACTTTGGGCAGGGAATGTGTTTACCAAATCCATTATACTGTATTCTCCCAAGCACTTAATACAGTACTCTGCACTCAGTAAGTGGTCAATAAATATATTAATTGATTGGGAGATGAGAGAAAGGCCAGAGAAGGCTTCCTGAAGGAGAAGATCTTTGAAGATGGGAATAGTGGTTGTTGGATGAATATGAAGAAGGATGGAGTTCTAGGCAGGAGGGAGAAAGTTAGCAAAGAGTCAGTAGCGATAGAAACAAGATCAAAGAACAGTCAGTAGGTTCTGGGCTGACATGAAGTGGGAGAGAAGCGATGATAAGAAGGAGGGAGGGACCTTATTGAGTGTCTCACAGCTGATGGTGAGATAGCTAAGTGAACAGTGTATATTTTTGAGGAGTGTGCAGAACGATTTTCTGGAAAAAATGCTTTTGAGGAGTGCGCCAAACAATTTTCTAAAAAAGATTATAGGCAGTGAATAATAATAATTGTGGTATTTAATAACAATAATAATAATGGGATTTATTAAGCACTTACTATGCAAAGCACGGTTCAAAGCACTGGGGAGGTTACAAGGTGATCAGGTTGTCCCACTTTACAGATCAGGTAACTGAGGCACAGAGAAGTTAAGTGACTAGCCCCAAGTCACACAGCTGACAATTGGCAGAGCTGGAATTTGAATCCATGACCTCTGACTCCAAAGCCCATGCCCTTTCCACTGAGCCACGCTGCTTCTCACTTACTGTGTACAATAGAATTAGTAGACCTGAACCCTGCTCTCAAAGAGCTTTCAATAGAGCTCGGGATAGAGACATTAATAAAAGATTACAGGTAGATGAGGCAACTGAGGTTTTGTACCTCAGGTGCTGGGGTACACACAAGCAAATCCGGTTCTACATGGGGCTCTCAGTCTATGGGAAAGGGAGAACAGAAACTGAATTCCCATTTTGCAGGTGAGGGAACTGAGTTATAGAGAAGTGAAGTGATTTGCGCTTCAATCAGACAAGTGGTGGAGCAATAATTAGAACCCAGGTCCTCTGACTCCCAGGACGGTGCTCTTTCCACTACACCTCGCTACTTCCCAAAGTGAAGTATGAGAGAGAGGGGAGAGGCTAGAAATAAGGGAGGTCAGCATAAGGGTTGATGCAGTACTTGGACCACCATGGTAGCAGTTTAGATAGAGAGAGAGGGGTGGATTCTGGAGCTGTTGTGAAGATATAAGTGGATGATTTGATAACTGACCGAAGATGCAGGTTGAATGAACGAGACGAGTCAACGGGAGGGTTGAATGAAAGAGATGAGTCAAGAATAATGCCAATGCTTTGAGGTTGCTAGCTTGTGAGACAGGAAGGATGATGGAAACAGTAATGGGAAAGTCAGACAGAAGAAAGAGTTTAAGAAAGAAGATGATAAATTCAATTTTGGACATGATGAGTTTGAGGTGATGGTGGAACATTCAGGTAGAGAAGGCAAGAGGCAATGCAAGATGGCAGAGGGGAAAAGGTTGGGATAGAAGAAGTAGATAAAGGAGTTATCTGCGTAGATATGATAGTTGGAAGTCATGGAAGCGGATGAGCTCTCCAAGGGGAGAAGGTGTAAATAGAGAATATGGGAGAATTAATCAATCAATCAATCAATCGTATTTATTGAGCTCTTCCTGTGTGCAGAGCACTGAACTAAGCGCTTGGGAAGTACAAGTTGGCAACATATAGAGACAGTCCCTACCCAACAGAGGGTTCACAGTCTAAAAGGGGGAGACAGAGAACAAAACCAAACATGCTAACAAAATAAATAGAATAGATATGTACAAGTAAAATAAATAGAGTAATAAATATGTACAAACATATATACATATATACAGGTGTTGTGGGGAAGGGAAGGAAGTAAGATGGGGGGATGGAGAGGGGGACTAGGGGGAGAGGAAGGAAGGGGCTCAGTCTGGGAAGGCCTCCTGGAGGAGGTGGAGGTGGAATAAATGGAGAATGGAGAGTAAATGGAGAATAGAAGAGGACCCAGAAGTGAGTCTTGAGGAACCACCCCATCACCACCAATCCCACTGGTAGGGGATGGGAGGCAGAACAGGAACTGGTGAAAGAGACTGAAAAGAAGTGGCTAGAGAAGGATGAGGAGAACCAGAAAAGGACATTGTCAGTAAAATAATATTTGATTGTGTTTCAAGAAAAATGGAGTGGTCAACAGTATCAAAGGCAGCTGAAAAATCAAGGAGAATTAGGGTGGAGTAGAGTACACTGGCCCAATCAATCAATGGTATTAATGCTTACTGTGTGCAAAGCACTGTATTCAAAGCTTTGTAGGGCACAATAAAAAGGAGACACAGTTTAGCCCAGAGGAATGAGCTCAGGCTTGGTAGTCAGATTAGAACTGAGTTCTAATCCCAGCTCTGCCACTAGAATACTTTGTGGCCTTGGGAAAGTCACAACTTCTCTGTGCCTCAGTTACCTCATCTGTAAAATAGGATTGAGACTGTGAGCCCCATGTGGGACAGGAACTGTGTCCAACCCCATTACCTTGTATCTATCCCAGCACTTAATACAGTGCCTGGCACATAGTTAGTGGTTAACAAATACCACAATTATTATTGTTAGTATTATTATTAGGTATAAATGATCCCTACCCACAAGGAGCTCACAGATCCCTACCCACAAGGAGCTCACAGCCTAGATGGGGAGACAGAAATTAAAATGAATTACAGATGGATGTGTAATAAGTGCTGTGGAGCTGGGGGAGGGGTGAACCTCAAAATGCTTAAGGAGTACTGACCCAAGTGCACAGGTGACACAGAAAAAGGGCTAAAACAAGGGAGTGAGTGCTTAGTCAGGGAAGGCCTCTTGGAGGAGATGTGATTTTAGTTGGGCTTTGAAGATGGGGAGAGTGGAAATCTGTCAGAATGAAAGGGGAAAAAGTTCCAGGCCAGAGGGAGGATGTGACTGAGCCCCTTCCTCCCAGACTGAGCCCCCTCCTTCCTCTCCCCCTCCTCATCCCCCCGCCTTACCTCCTTCCCCTCCCCACAGCCCCTGTATATATGTATATATGTTTGTACGTATTTATTACTCTATTTTATTTGTACGTATTCATTCTATTTATTTTATTTTGTTAATATGTTTTGTTTTTTTCTGTCTCCCCCTTCTAGACTGTGAGCCCACTGTTGGGTAGGGACCGTCTCTATATGTTGCCGACTTGTACTTCCCAAGCACTTAGTACAGTGCTCTGCACACAGTAAGCGCTAAATAAATACGATTGAATGAATGTCGGCAAGGGTAGGTGGGAAGAAAGGTGAGATTGAGATGTAGTAAGATGTAGTCAAGAAAAACACCAAAGATTAATGTTAGGAAGACTTGTTACAACAAGCCTGGAAAAAATTCATGACATATGCTGGTATAACAACTGCCACAAAAATACAAATTGTCAATTCTATGGTGTTTCCAGTGACGATGTATGGATCTGAAAGCTGGACAGTGAAAAAACATGATAGAAACAGCATCGATTCCTTTGAAATGTGCTGTTCTTAAATGGAGTCATCTGCGTAGATATAGTAGTTGGAAGTCATGGAAGTGGATGAGCTCCCCAAGGGGAGTGGGTGTAAATACAGAATATGGGAGAATTGCTTTTACAAATACCATGGACTGCCTGAAAAACAAACAAATGGATTTTGGAGCGAATTAAGCCAAAGTGGTCTTTGAAAGGCCAAATGATTCGACAGACTAGCATATTCTGGACACATAGTCTAGCATAGACTAGCATATTCTGGACACATGATCAGGATGACTATTTCCCTGGAAAAGACACTAATGCTAGGAAAAGGTCAGGGAAATTACGGATAGAGGCCATAACAACGATAATAGAAGAACCGTTAGGAAAGGCACAAGTGCTTTATTATAGTTGTGAAAGGATGGGTTTAGAAGCATAGGTGGAATGAATACTTTTTTTTCTTTAATGGTATGTATTAAGCACTTTAATGGCATGTATTAAGTAAGGTGCCAATCACTTTACTAAGCATTGGGGCAGATAAAGCTAATCAGATTGGACATAGTCGATGTCCCATGTGGGGCTCAATCTCAATTTTATAGATAAGAACTGAAGCCCAGAGAAATCCAAGGTCACACAGCAGAGAAGCAGTGGAGACAGGATTAGTACCCAGGTCCCCTGACTCCAACGCCCATGTTCATTTCACTAGGCCATACTGTTTCTCAAGGTTATGGGCTTATGAGAAAGTAAGGATAGTGGTGCTGTCTACAGTGATGAGAAAGTTAGGGAAAGGACAGGGTTTGGGTGGGAAGATGCAGAGTTCTTTTTTAGATATGTTAAGCTTGAGGGGCTGGCAGGACATCCAGATGGAGATGTCCCGAAGGCAGGAGGAAATGCAAAACTGCAGAGAAGAACTGTTTTGTAAAATAGACAAAATGGTTTTGTAAAGTTCCTCACCTGAACTCTCCCTTAAATACTGAAAAAGATACTACAGTAGTAGCATATGAAATGCTAAATAAGGAATAAAATATTCATTGTCATTAACTGAAGCATAATCAGTTGCTTCCCCTTCTTTAATAATAATAACAATAATAATAATGACATTTATTAAGTGCTTACTATGAGCAGAGCACCATTCTAAGCGCTGGGGAGGTTACAAGGTGAACAGTTTGTCCCACGGGCAGCTCACAGTCTTAATCCCCATTTTACAGATGAGGTAACTGAGGCCCAGAGAAGTTAAGTGACTTGCCCAAAGTCACACAGCTGACAATTGGTGGAGCCGGGATTTGAACCCATGACCTCTGATTTCAAAGCCCGGGCTCTTTCCACTGAGCCAGGCTGATTCTCTGCTGCTTTATCTAGGAACATACTGCTGCTTCATTTTTCTATTAATTTCATAGCTACACCTATATTGTTTCCTCATTGCTGTAGTGGGACAGTCAATGATACACATAAAACTAATATATCCATAAAGCTATTTTCCCCCACAAGGCCAGTGGAATAAAACTGAAAGACCCCATGATTTCAGAAATGTCACTGTAACAACTAGAGGATCCTTAAAGCTAGCAGTTAAAGAACTCATCTGCTACAGGCAATCACAAATGCATAAAATGCAAAAACCAGGTCATAAGTCTTGAAAATTGATCTTGTTCGACAAGGTTTTGTTCTGCAAGAGAATCATGCCAGTAATGAAACGCTCTTCAAGCTCCTGTCCTCCCTGTTAGACAGGGTCACTGGAACCCAGCTAGCTTAAATTAGTGACATTCACCTTTATATCCTGCACTCTCATAACTCATAGATTTTTAATTTATTGTTATGCAGAGAAAATTACAAATCAGTTAGAAGCTGCAAAATGTCTCCACTTAAAGACCAATACCATAGACTGAATAACTCAGAAGAGGGTGGAGAATGTGGGTGAAGACATCAAACAGAAAGTAGGGGTGGGAATGGAACTGGAGGATTCCTGCATTGTTTTCTGAAGTTTATTCTTGGGAATTTACCCCAGTATGGCCAGTTTCTCTTTTGGGATTTCCCCTGAAGGATGGTGGTTATAGGGGGAAATTGCTTAAGAATTAAACCTCTCCCACAAACTGTGCATCCCTTGAGATGATTGATCCAGGTCACTACCCACTAAGTGACAATCTGTGAATTGGAATGGCATTAAATTGGAACCAAAATTTAAAGATTCACAGAAAACTCTAGTCAACAAGTCAGTTGATCAAATTTATTGAATGCTTACGGTGTGCAGAGCACTGTACTAAACACTAGGGAGAGTACTGTAGAACAAAAAACCGATGCATTCTCTGACTACAGAGAGCTCAGTCTAGAAGGGGAGATAGACAATATAAGTAAATTGCATATAGGTATCCATCCATCCCCCCGTCTTACCTCCTTCCCTTCCCCACAGCACTTGTATATATGTATATGTGTTTGTACATATTTATTACAATATTTATTTATTTATTTATTTATTTTGCTTGTACATATCTATTCTATTTATTTTATTTTGTTAATATGTTTGGTTTTGTTCTCTGTCTCCCCCTTCTAGACTGTGAGCCCACTGTTGGGTGGGAACTGTCTCAATATGTTGCCAACTTGTACTTCCCAAGTGCTTAGTACAGTGCTCTGCACACAGTAAGTGCTCAATAAGTACGATTGATTGATTGATTTTGAAAAGCACTGGCAGAAATCAGTTATGTTGGTCTACGCTTCCAAGTTGCTCCAGTTTTTGCATAATTTTTGTAACTTTAAAACAAAACAAGGGAGGGGCTATAAAGTGAGAAACTAAGTCTAGTAATAAATAAAGCCAGAGGAAAAAAAGGAAAAAAGAAAGGAGGAAGAGATGGGTAAGAGGGCTGTCTCAAGCTACTATTTCACATCTCCTGAGTGAAGCTTATAATAGGGATTTGATATCCCTGCTCTCCTTTTTCCTCTTGCTCCCTCTGAATATGCCCTTTCCGAGGAGAAGAGAATCTTCCCAGCCTAGGCATGTATCTGTGGCTTTTCTCTGATCCTTCCAGCCTTTCCCTACCTGGTGAAACCAACTATCCATGATTACAAAAATAATCTTGCATTTCTTCTTCATAACACTGGGGACATGGAGGTAATCATATGACAATACAATATCAAACATTTTCTATATTTTAAGTAGTTAAATTCAGCATAACTTACCTGTTTTCATTTCTAACAATCGCTTTTTCTTTTGTTGGCGCTCTAATTTTTCTCTCTCTGCTAGCTCCTTGGCTATTCTGGCCCGGTTTTCTTTTTCCTCTGCTTCTCTTCTCTTGTGGTTTTCCTTTATTGCTTGCTATAAAAATTAACAATAAAATTGACTTTAAATATATTTTTCATTAATATATCCAAATGTTACTTTAAAAAACTCCCAAGATAGATTCATAGAAATCAGTTATAAAAGTAATTAATGAAACACTTGCAAACGCAACCAAAGAAGAAAAGGAAAACTTGGTATTGTTCTGATATGTCTCCAATTAGTTTCAAAACAAAAATGACATGCATTTAAAATAAATGTAATTTTAACTGTATAAAAAGGAAAAATCTCTTCAAGTCATACAGGATAGGTCAGAGAAAGAATTAGAGATGGTGAGACAGAGGGACAGAAACATCCTTGACTCATCTCTCACAATCTTGTATTTTCTTCAGTAACCAAATCCTGTCAGATATATCTTCACATTTCTAGAATCCACCTCTTCCTCTCCAACCACACTATCATATGAACCAAGCATTTACCATATGACATCTTGACTATATCACCTTCATTATTGCCTCCCTCCTTTATAATAATAATAATAATAATGATGGCATTTATTAAGCACTTACTATGTGCATAGCACTGTTCTAAGCTCTGGGGAGATTGCAAGGTGATCAGGTTGTCCCACGGGGGCTCACAGTCTTAATCCCCATTTTACAGACAAGGTAACTGAGGCACAGAAAAGTTAACTGACTTGCCCAAAGTCACACAGCTGACAATTGGTAGAGCCGGGATTTGAACCCATGAACTCTGACTCCAAAGCCCGTGCTCTTTCCACTGAGCCACGCTGCTTCTCCCTCCTTTCCAGTCTAGAGCTCATTATTCTGCTCACATTTTTTTTAAAAGAAAAATTAAGTTCCTCCCCACTTCAAAAACCTCTAATGGTTGCCCACCCATTTCTCCATCAAACAGAAACTCATTCATTATCAGCTTTAAGATACTCAATTATCTCTACTCCTACTACTACTGAACTTTGGTCTTCTTCCAGTACAACCAATCTTAACATGTTCCCCTAACAAAACTAACCGTGCCTCGATCTAGTTTCTCTTGCCGCCATCCCCTCTAGCCTGCAAGCCCCTTGTGGGTAGGGAACATGTCTACCAATTCTGTTATACGTACTCTCCCAAGTACCCAGTACAGTGTTCTTCACACAGAAAGCACTCAATAAATAGCATTGATTGTGTGTGTCCTTGTTCTGGCCTGCAACAACCTTCATATTCAAAAGACCACCACTCTTCCCATCTTTAAAGTCCTACTAAAACCATATATCTTACAGGACACCGTCCCTGCCTGACTTCTTGTATCCCACCCTTTAGCCACTCTTGTCTGTGTCTTTCATGCAATCAAGTCTGGACGCCCTAAGTGCGTCGATACTCACCCCACCCCCCACAGCACTTTGGTACATATCCTTATACTCTCTTGCTTCTCCTATCTGTAATTTATTTTAGTGGCTGTATCTGCCATAATTGCTATTATTATATTTGTTAAGTGCTTACTATGGACCAGACTGCTCCACCAGAGTGGAAAGGCTTTCCTGATTAGGTGTTGAAGGAGCATAAAGCTTCTTCTTTCTCCTTTTGTCTACTTTCCTGGCTCTATCAATCTGTCTGTGATACTGACTGAGTGCTTACAATGTGCAGAGAGCAGTACTAGGTGGATACAATCCCTGCTCTCAAGGAGTTTACAATCTAGTAACTCTCTCTTTAAAACCCCTGCCCCTCGACCTCCCAAATCTCTTTCCTCTAATGATCTAGCCACCTAGTTTATTGGGAAAATTGAAACTATCAGGTGCGATCTCCTTAAAATCTCCCCCGCCCCTCCTTCCTCATACCCCTTCAAGTCTCCCATCTCTCCCAGCAGTATCACAAGAGGAGCTCTTCTGCCTTCTCTCCAAATCCACTCCCTCCAAGCCTCAGCACCTTATCAAAATACTTGCCCCTTCCATTCTTCCCTCCCTAACGTCATTTTCAACTTTCCACTGTCCAATGGCTTCCCACTGCTTTCAAACATGTCCATACCACCCTTTTAATAAAAAAATCCTCTCCCTTGACCCCCATGGCTCCCTCCAGTTATCACCCCATTTACCTCCTACCATTTCTCTCCACACTTCTTGGGCGAGTTTTCTGCACCCGCTGGCTCAATTTCCTCTTCTCCAATTCTCCCCTTGACCCTCTCCAATCTGGCTTCCATTCTGTTCCCTCCACAGAAACCACGCTCTCAAAGGACACAAATGAACTCTTTCTTTCTAAATTCAACAGAATTTAATTCACCTTAGTCCTCCTCGACCTCTCACCTGCTTTCAATTCTGTCAACTATCTTCTTCTCCTGGAAACATTATATAATCTCAGCTTCACTGACACTGTCCTTTCTTGGTTCCCCTCCTATGTCTCTGGCTGATCATTGTCAGTATATTTCACGGGCTCCTCCTCTGCCTCCTGCCCCCTAGATCTAGGTGTCCCTCAAATTCAGTTCTGGGTCCCCTTCAATTATCCATCTACACCAACTCTGTTGGAGAACTCATTCACGCAATGGTAACTTAGCACTTTACCTTGATCTTGTCTATCTCGCTGCCAACTTCTCGCCCACATCCTGCCTCTAGCCTGGAATACCCTTCTTCATATCTGACAATTACTCTCCCTGCCTTCAAAGCCTTATTGAAGGCACATCTCCTCCAAGAGGCCTTCTCTGACTAAGAACTCCTTTCCTTTTTTCCACAACCTTATGCATTGTACTGACTTGATCCCTTTATTCATCCCCCCTCCCAGCCCCACAGCAATTATGTACATATCTGTAACATTTATTTATATTAATGTCTTTCTTCCCCTCGAGACTGTAAACTCACTCTGGGCAGAAAATGTGTGTTACACTGTACTGTTCCAAGCACTAAGTATAATGGTCTGCACACAGGAAGTGCTCAATAAATGTTTTAATGATTTATATCACAACTCTTCAGGAGGTTTTCCTGTATTAATCTCTCATCTTCCAGCCCTAATTCTCTGCTACTGCCACTTTACGACTTCCACATCACCTAATCACTTGAATACTTTCTCTCTCCCTCCCACCATAACATGCATGCATACACACACACATATGTGTGTGTGCGTGTGTATATATATGTGTGTGTGTATGTGTGTATATATATGTGTGTGTACGTGTGTGTGTACGTGTGTGTGTGTGTGTGTGTGTGTGTGTGTGTGTACTCTGTTGTTCTTCCCCTTTCCTGCAACTTATTTTTGTGTCTGCTTACCCAACTAGAGGAGAAACTCTTGGAGGGCATGCATCATGTCTATTAATTCAACTGTATTCATCATAGTTCGAAGTGTAGCTCAGGGTAAGTGTTCAGTAAATACTATTGATTCACTAAAGCAACAGAATAAATTCTGGCATACAAAAATATAAAGAAAGATTTAGTATTTTGAGAACTGTGTTGATAGCTACATTTTGGGGGAAACATTTTGCTCTCTGGTGGAGCACCTTATATCACATTTTCTTTGAAGGACGTTTTGTGAGTTATTTTCAATTATAGCTTTATTTTAATGTCTGTCTCCCTCTCTAGACTGTAAGCTTCTTTTGGGAAGGGATCATGTTTACCAACTTTAGTTTATTGTACTCTGCCAAGCACTTACTGCAGTGTTCTGCATATAGTATGTGCTACATGAATACCACTGACTGATAGACCTGTAATCAATTAATCCTGAATTATTAACTAAAATATTGACTCCTTGGAGATGATCATATATTATGGATGTGTTACTAATCTTGAGCAGGATCACATAACAGTGGCCATCAGGATTATTATGAAAAGGCAAGATCAGACAATTTTGTGCACCCAATACATCCAGGATTGTGGCTCCAATATTGGCCTCCTCAGGCATATGTTCACTAATAAGTCCACTTCACCATTCATGGTGACTTCCTCAATAATGAGGGACACATATATATATTATAATATGCATATATATGTACATATATATAGCTACCTATAAAATATCTAT
Organism: Tachyglossus aculeatus; assembly: GCF_015852505.1. Classification (NCBI taxonomy): domain Eukaryota; kingdom Metazoa; phylum Chordata; class Mammalia; order Monotremata; family Tachyglossidae; genus Tachyglossus; species Tachyglossus aculeatus. The sequence goes on from NC_052067.1 coordinate 114,497,105, forward strand.
CTAGCTAAAGAATTGTTATTTATACATGTAATTATAGAGGAAAAGGCTGAGGATAGTAGGCATTGGAGGCTACATAAATGTTTATTTTTTGACCTTAAGCAAGTCATTTCAATTTTAGGAAATATTAAAATGAGAATACTATAGTTCTATAAAATGAATATTATTCTCTTTATTTTTTGAATGCTTACCAAAAATGGAAATATAACTATTCATTTTTATCCACTTCGAGAAGCAAATAAATTACCATCCATCCTGCAGGTGAGATGAACAACGAATGTGATGGTTTAATAAAGCAAAGTACTACAACCTAGCATTACTATTCATGGAAGAAGAACTAAGATATGATTACAGAGTACACTGCTCTGCACACAGTAAGCGCTCAATAAATACGATTGATGATGATATGATTAAAAACAAAAAGACTCTGCACAATGTCCAATAGGAATCCCTGTTAAAATACTGAAGAACAATTCAATAAGCTAATCACTAATATTTTGCATCCATAAACTTTCTCCCTATAGCTTAATGCTTTGCAATACTTATAAAAATTTTAACCTTGATTTCTCAGCTAAAAGATTACTATTATAATTCCTAGTTTTCAGATGAATAAAGAAAGATACAGATCATGACCCTTCCCTCCAAAATCCCTTTAAAAAGCAGCTCTTCCAGGAGGTATTACCTGATTAATTCCTCACTTTCCCCATTAGTCATTCCAGCCCACAAAGTATTTACTTGCTTCATTATTTCCTCCTCGTTCCCTTGTGCCGATTGTTTAAATCTGGCCTCTCACTTGTTTCTCAGTGGTAAGAATATCACTTAATCCTCCTTAATCCTCCAAGCACGTAGTACAGCATTCACCGTTCACCTAGTAGCAGCACAATAAATGCTGTCAAAGTCAATGACAGAACTTGAGAGCGTTATACCTCTAGTTCACAAACTCCAATCTTTAAGCTCCTTACTGCATCTCTACCGGGGAAAAGCCCAAAAGAACATGATTTTGGGCAAAGTAGGAAGATAAGCAAGAGGAATTACAGAACAGTTTGAGAAGTTGTTGGAAGCTGGCACCGCAATGCTCCTTCTCTGCTCCCACTATGTTCAGTTTCCATTCAGTATGTCAGATGAGGTAACTAGTTCACAAATGGAAATGAATTTCCCATTTCCATGAGCATATTTGAGGGAGGAAATTCCAGTGCATTACAAATATCTCCTGTAGATGTGGATATGTATAGCTGCGAATGCTATGTAGAAAATAATTTGCCACTTGTCATTGTTTCACACTAGTTTAGCAGAACTCTACTCAAGTCCTAATTGTGGGTTATTCATTTGGTGGATAGATATGATGGAGAAGTGAGCATTTAAATAGGAGTCTATAATATTTCAAACGTGCAGCCCCCAAGAAAAATTAAAATGATCAGATGGTGAATTCATTTGTACTTGCATCATTTTACAATTGATCTTAAGAGCTCAAATATTCTCATTATTGATCCACCGCATTCAGAGTATTAGTTTTTGTACAGCTTTTTAGATACTAGAAATACTTTGGGCCGGGGAGAGAAAGAAATTCTAGATTTGGGAGAATTCTACTGCAGCCATCTTCAGAAGTGGAGGAAGAACATTAAAACTTGATTTAAGGAAAAAATCTGATCTTGCTACCCAAAAGAAAAATCCTGCTGAATTGATACCAGCTGTGAAAGCTTTCCAAGATTCTAATGGTAGATAAATGAACTGTTTCTTAATTAGTCATCAAAACTCCATTTCCTTTTGTGACTAAACATGAAATTTCTACTTATATGTCTCAAATACAGGACTGTGGACTCTTTGGTGAAAAAACACAGATGGTCCTGAGGAATTTCAATTATTAGAATTATGGTGTGGGTACATTTAGGATCTTAAAAAAGAAATATAAAGGGATCATTTAATTTTATTTCACTAAAATGAAACTATTTATTTGGTTTTTCTGCAGTAAAAACAATCTTGCCCACAATTCTACAGATATATTGTTAGGCAGCATGCATGGTTATAAGGAAAATATCCATAATTAATCATTTTAACATCTAGTAAGAGTTCTGTTCCTTTCCTATCTATCCACCATTGAATATATGAAAACAGGGCATGAGCCTTTGGTTCCTTGGGGCTGTGCGGGAGATGAGAGTTAATAAATAATTCTGGCCACAAGTTGGTTTTAGTTACAACTATTACCAGATAAGACAATGAATAGTATTACAAGCTGCTATATTGTACTTTCCCAAGCACTTAGTACAGTGTTGTGCTCACACTAAGCACTCAGTAAACACGATTATTGATATTGCCATTTGTCCTGTTGCAAGGAAAACAATAACCTTGCACGAATTTTAAGTTTGGTTTTGAAGTAGAGGAATCTCCCAGATAAATGATCTATTGCTAAATTGTTTCCTGCATTCCAGATCTATGGATAGATAATAATATTGAAATACATTTTGATAAAGGTGATGCAGACAAGAATTAGAGAGAGAAAACAATGTCTTGAGGTGACTTGGTCAGAAACAAATCCTCTTTACTCCGCAAAGGGAAAATCAGCTGAAAATCAAAGGGGAACCACCTACTAAGGGCCGAAGACAGGAACAAGGCCCTCACCTTTACTTGGCTTGCAGGATGCTCTGATTTAACATATTACAGGAACCTTAGAAGAATACAATTCAGAGTAATCAAAAGCTTAAATTTCATTTGCTAAGTTGAAACATTACTAGTATTTAAAAATTTGGGAAAGCAGCACAACTTACATTTCTCCTAACTGCAACTTTTTTTTAAAAAAACCACACAAGCATTACAAAACTTACTTAGCAATGCCAGCCGAAAAAGTATGGCCACTCATCTAAAACTTTAAACGCTGATGCAGTCACTACTGCATTAAAATATGTTGTTGGCTATACAATCAATCATCAATTAGATTCTTTTTAAGAACGATTTTTAAATGCTACTGTAGGACTAATAGAACCATCTAAATAAAAGGTCAGGGTTCAACTTCATTTAAAGTTCATATTTTAGCCATTTTTAGAATTTAACTGGACAAAAGAATCTCAAGTCAGCACCATGGCTATCCCCAGCACCATCCTCACCTTTCCAACTAAAAACAAAACAAAACACTAGTGCTATAAAGAAATTCTGTTCTCATCCATTTTGTATGACAAAAATGAATTCATAAGAAACAAGATTTTCTTAGTCTGAGATTTTGAAACCAAATAATGACAGAAAAAAGAGACAAAATCTTGCAGTTAATATGCCTTTACCATGAACATTGTTCTGAAGTCATTCATATCGGTAAAAAACTCCTCCACTGACACTTTCTTCACATCAATCGCGTAGAAGTTCATCAAGCTCTGGTATAGCTTTTCCAAGTTCTCATGCATTCTGTAGAGTTGCTTCCATTGTTCTCTGGCATAAGCAGCAAAGCTGTATACTTCAGTTAAGGTACTTAGATGTTGGAAAGTCAATCAATTTTTCAACATGATATTTCTTCCTTTTGACATGTAAATTCAAATAGCACTTCCTTTGTTCTTCCTCAACCCTAATTTTATTAAAATCCCTTCATTAGGTACAGATCTCACTGACATAACTTTAAGTAGTTGCTGAAGAGACTTTGGCTGTATGCTTTTGGTGGGCAAGGGTTGCATCTACCAACTCTAATATATTTTACTCTCCGAAACACTCAGTAGAATCATGCAGTGCATTCAGTAAGTGCTCAGTAATCACTGATTATTGAAATGATACATCAGTATCTTGCATCTTGTGAATAGTAAAATACTGAGCTAGCCATCTTTAAATATTGAATGGAATTCTCCCTCCATCTTCTCCACTAATTGCCATTTTCTCTTGAAATAAGTGTACTATGTATAATAGTAACAAAGAGTAACAAAAGAGTAAGGGAAGCAGTATGGCACAGTGGCTAGAGCCTGGTTCTAATCCCAGCTCTGCCACTTGTTAGGTGTGTGATCTTGGGCAAGTCACTTCACTTCTCTGTGCCTCAGTTTCCTCATCTGTAAAATGGGAATTGAGACTGTGAGCCCCATAAGGAACAGGTACTGTATCCAACCCAATATGCTTATATCCACCCCAGCACTTAGTACAGTGCCTGACACAACGTAAGCACTTAACAAATACAATAAAAAAAAACAAACACGAAACAAATTTATCTTGCTGTAACCTTGTTGTATGGGGGAATTACTGTACCATATTCTCCCAAACGTTCAGTACTTTGCACTGCACATAGGAGGCATGGGATAAATCCCACTGATTTGACCGATTTTGCTGGATGTTTATCATTGTTTTCACTTTACCATTCATATAGAACCTGAAATGGAAATATACACCAACGTGATCTCCATGTTGCCCACTCCCAAGGCCTCCCACCACCCCTTAATCAATAAATTGTTGTATTCAGGTTAAGCTGGATTGTTTGCCATAGTTATTCAAATTTATTTAAATAAACTTTTAAGGAACACAAATTCCTAAGAAGATTAACTCCCTAAAGAGATCAAGATATTTATGTGGTTTAGCTTGGACTTTCTGTGTAATCTTTTTGCACATTTTTCTTGCATTTCAATAAACTAATAACAGAAATTTAAAACTAAGTGCTAATACATATACCCTACACAAAGAAAATTTACATTCACAAGCAAAGTCAAAAGAGCTTGCCTTTTCATTCACCCTAGTACGTACCTAAGAGATGAACTGCACTTATGCCACTGAATTAAATGGAGAATATGCTCTTTGAAAATACTGAAATTGTTACAGCTCAATGAATAAAATTGTCATTAGAGATATTTTGTAGTCAACAAATAATCTACTATTTGATTAACTTTTCATTCACCATTTCTAACTTTAAATAAAACATTAAAACTGGAGCATTTTTTTTAAGCACATTATCAAGCTACTTGTTTTGCAGACTATTCATTCTCCTATGGAAATACAGCATATAATTCCTCCTATGCTTTAAACTAATTCTACATAGGTGCATTTTTTTTGGCAGTGGAAAAATTTTCCTGTCATAGTTTTGACAACACAGAAATAGTCACAACTAATTTAATGTGCCTGTGATAGACAGCATGAGGAATCATTCTGTAACAAATCACCTGAAATCACTTGAAAGAGCTTCTTTCAAGGTGCAGTGAATTATTGATTCATTTTGACATGGGATCCCTATGCCAAATTCTAAAAAGCCTATTCTGTCCAGTGTTAGAAGCAAAATTACTTACACTTTAAATGAGAAGCAATAGAAAATTGTAGAAACAGAATATGCAGGGCTGCATTTAGTTCTGATTGTTCCTTCCCTTTTGACAAAATAACTTCTAAAATAAGCTATATGTCAAATATAACTGAATAAAAAATAAAGCAGACATAACATGGGTTAGATTGAAGTTTAGCCCAAGTTAGGAAAGTCCAAGTAGCTGTTTTATAAGATTTATTGGATTAAAGTTTATACATAAATAAAATGAATTAGTCACCAATGGAATTTTTACGGAATTTTGATAGCATTTCAGACCTTTTATAAACCGGTATGTTACACAAATATATAAAAGAGAAGCCCACATTAATGGAGCTATTAGCTGTTGTAATAGCATGCTGAGGAGGAATACACAGCCCGCATATTCCACAGTAATGATCTCAATATGCCAAAAATATGATATTCAAAATTTACAAAATAGCTTCTGATCATCAAAATGGAATGTGCAACGAAGCTTATCATAAACCTATGTAGTATAAAGTGTATTTAAGCATACAGCATTAACATAAAGATATGGACAAAAAGCAATGGTTAGAATAGGTTCACTACATCTAGGACTAACAAAGATATGGACAAAAAGCAATGGTCAGAATAGTAGGCTCACTATATGTTACTATCACTATATGTAATAGTGAGCCTACTATTATGACCATTGCTTTTTGTCCATATCTTGATGTTTTTACATATATGTATATATAAAATGTTCCCTTTCCAATGTCCAGTTCCCCACTGGTTTCAAACATGCTCATTATTTCCCGATTTAAAAACCCCCTCCCTGGACACCACAGCCTCCTCCTGTTACGGACCACTCCCCCCCCTACTATTCGTCCCCAAGCTCCTTGAGTGACTTGTCTACACCTGCTAACTCCTCCACTTCCTCTCATTCAATTGTCTCCTTGATCTCCTCCAATCTAGCTTTGGTCCATGGAAATTGCCCTTTCTAAGGTCACTATTGACCTCCTCTTGCCCAATCCAACAACCTGTATTCCATCTTAATCCTCCTCAACGTCTCTGCTGCCTTCAACACCATCGATGGTCCCCTTCTCCTGGAAACATTATCTAACCAAATCTGATGTCTCTCCCTTTACGCAATTTCACACTTCCTCGTGCCTTTAAGACAACTCTACTTGGATGTCTGATTGATACCACAAAATCTACATCCCAAAACAGAACTCCATATCTTCCTACCCAAACCCTTCCCTCCCCTTGTCTTTCCCCTCACTGTACCCAATACCACTATCCTCCCTACCTCACAAGCCCATAAGCATGGCATTATCCTAGACTCATTTCTCTCATTCATTTCAGACTCAGTCTGTCACCAAATCCTGTCGGTTCTACCTTCACAACAATGTGGGGGTCTGCACATTCCTCTCCATCCAAACTGCTACTGTGCTGATACAGCACTTTTCTTATCCCACCTTGACTACTACAACAGCCTCCTCGCTGACCTCTCTGCCTCCTGTCTCTCCCCACTCCAATCCACCCTTCACGCTGCTGCTTGAATCATTTTTTCTAAAAAAAGTTCAGTCCACATCTCCCAACTCCTTTAGTGCCTCCAGTAATTGTCCATCCACCTCTGCAACAAATGCTCTACCCCTCCTACCTTATCTCGCTGATTTCCTATTACAAGCTAGTCCACACAATTTGTTCCTCTAATGTCCACCTAATACCACTAATAATAGTAGCGGTATTTGTTAACTTATTGTACAATCTCATTTATCTCATCACCGACACTTTGCCCGTGTTCTCCTCTCTGGCCTGGAATTTCCTCGTCATTCATATATGACAAACCACCAGTCTTCCCACTTTCAAAGCCATATTAAAACCAAATCTCATCCAACTGATCTTCCCCAATTAACCCTCATTTTCCCTACTCCTTTCTCCTCCTACATCACTTCTCCACTTGGATCTGCACTTATTAGCACTTGATATTCACCCCACCCTCATATCCCAGCACTGTGAGCCCACTGTTGGGTAGGGACTGTCTCTATATGTTGCCATCTTGTACTTCCCAAGGGCTTAGTACAGTGCTCTGCACACAGTAAGCGCTCAATAAATACGATTGATTGATTGATTATGTACATGTGTGTAAAGTAGTTTATTGTCCATCTCCCTCTCTGCACTGTAAGTTCCTTAGGGGCAAGGAATGGATCTACAAACTCTGTTGTATTGTACTTTCCCAAGTGCTTAGGACAGTGCTCCCACAAAGAATCACTTAATACCATTAATTTATTGGAGTACTCCTGTGAACAAATATGAGAACCACAAAAGCTTTGAAGCTGGTGTGTGAGCTGGAGAGCTTAAAAGTTATTCTAGTTTCATATATGTGAACAGCTGGATCACCAAAGCACTGAAGAGGAGCCTTGACTATCTGTGTTTCTTAATCATGCATATGCTGGGTTCCAAATGCTTTCATTTGGGAATCAAGCAAAATCATACTGGGTCATTAAATGCAAGGTTCATATAGCACAAGAATGTTAACCGGCTGAATATGGTCTTGATAGTGCACCCCTAACATAGGTCTAAAACACTCAGCATGGCTCAGTGGAAAGAGCATGGGCTTTGGAGTCAGGGGTCATGGGTTCGAATCCCAGCTCTGCCAATTGTCAGCTGTGTGACTTTGGGCAAGTCACTTAACGTCTCTGTGCCTCAGTTACCTCATCTGTAAAATGGGGATTAAGACTGTGAGCCCCCCATGGGACAACCTGATCTCCTTGTACCCTCCCCAGCGCTTAGAACAGTGCTTTGCACATAGTAAGTGCTTAATAAATGCCATCATTATTATTATTATTATCATGATCACAGTGGCATTCAAAAAAATTAAGCCACATGTACACACACATTGAAAAAAGAAAATGTTTGATAGTTTTCTGTATTTCTAGGAATTGTAAGTATTAAAAGTCAGGGATCACCATGTAGGTGCTTTCAATTTAAAAAAAAATAATATTGTGGGTGACCAAAATTGCTATGGGATGTAGCTTTAAAAACTATTCAATTTACACCTTTTTAAAACATTAGCTCTAGATTTCTATATAGCAAAGCAATTGATTTCATAGCTATTCCATTAAATATTTATTAAATGTATTTGTTATCCTTCATTTTTGAAGAAACAATTTGAGCCTGTAATGCAAAATCCATAATTCTGGCCAAGACTGTCAATTTTTGCATTATTATCAATCAGTGGTATTTATTGAGCACTTACTATATGCAGAGCAATATACTAAGTGTTTGGGTGAGTATAATAAAACAATTAGTAGATACATTCTCTTTCTATAACAAGCTTATTATGTTTAATATTTGCAGTACTGTTTTCTCTTTTGCCTCCTGGTTCTGGGTTCTTTAAGAAGTTTTGTGCAAAAAGAACTGCTCCTTTCTTGATAGTGTGTCAGTGAATTAATTGTATTTATTGAGTGCTTACTGTCTGCAGAGCACTGTACTAAGCACTTGGGGCAGTAAAATATAACAGTTTGTAGGTAACCTTGCCTGCCCATGAGCTTCGAATCTAGAGGGGAGATGGACATTAATATAAATAAATTATGAATGTGTACTTAATAATAATAATAATGGTATTTGTTAAGTGCTTCCTATGTGCCAGGCACTGTAGTAAGAGCTGGGATGGATACAAGCAAATAGGGTTGGACATAGTTTCTATCCCACACTGGGTTCATAGTCTCAATCCCCATTTTACAGATTAGGTAACAGGCACAGCGAGGTGAAGTGATTTGTCTGAGGTCACACAGCAGACAAATGGCAGTACTTAAGTGATATGAGGTGAAGGGATGGGTGAATAAAAGATGCATATCCAACTGCAAGGGTGATGCAGAAGGGAGTAGGAAAAGGGGAAATGAGGGCCTAGTCGGGGATGGCCTCTTGGAGGGGATATGCCTTCAATAAAGCTTTGAAGGTGGGGAGAGTGATCAACTGTCAGATATGAAGATAGAGGACAATCCAGGCCAGAGGAAGGAAGTGGGCGAGAGACTGGCTCCAAGATGGAGAAATTAGGTTAGTAGGTTAGCATTAGAGGAGTGAAGTGTGTAGACTGGGTTGAAGCAGTGGAAAGAGCTCAGGCTTTGGAGTCAGAGGTCATGGTTTCAAATCCCAGCTCCACCACTTGTCAGCTGTGTGACTTTGGGCAAGTCACTTCACTTCTCTGGGCCTCAGTTACCTCATCTATAAAATGGGGATTAAGACTGTGAACCCCCCGTGGGACAACCTTATCACTCTGTAACCTCCCCAGCACTTAGAATAGTGCTTGGCACATAGTAAGCGCTTAACAAATACCATTATTATTATCATTATTATTATTATTAATAAGTAGGAAAGCGGAGAGGTAAGGTAGAAAGAGGCAAGGTGATTGAGTACTTTAAAGCCAAAAGCAAATGGTAAGGAGTTTCTATTTGATATGGAGATGGATGGGAAACCACTGCATGTTCTTGACGAGTAGGGAAACACGGACTGAAACTGTGTAGAAAAATGATCCGGGCAGCAGAATGAAGTATAGATTGGAGTGGGGAGCGACAAGAAGCAGGAAGGTTAACAAAAAGGCTGATTCGGTAATCAAGGCAGGACAGGATAAATGCTTGGATTAAAATAGCCTCTTTCTATCCAAATTTCTATCTTTCTATCTATTCACCTTTGCCTCTTTCTATACAAATTTAACAGTCTCTACTCCATCCTAACACTTCTCGACCTCTCAGCTGCCTTCGATACTGTTGACCACCTAATTCTCCTGGAAACATTCGCTAACCATGGCTTCATTGAAACTATCTCTCTGGTCTCTCTCTCTCATTCTGTCACTTTCATGGGCTCCCTCCTCCCCCCACCCACTACTGTGGGAGTCCCTCTAGGTTCAGTTCTGGGTTCTCTTCTATTCTCCATCTACACCCACTCTCCCGGAGAAAACGCATTCATTCCATGGTTTCAACTACCATCTCTTTGCAGATGATTCCCAAATCTACATCTCCAGCCCTGATCTCTCTTCATCTCGACAGTCTCATACTTCCTCCTGCCTTCAGGATATCTCTCCTTGGATGTCCTACCAACACCTCAAACAGAACTCCCCATGTTCCTACCCAAACCCTGTCCTCCACCTGATTTTCCCATCACTGTAGACTGTACCACCACAAACCCATAATCCTTGTGTTAACCTCGACTTGTCTCTCATTCAACTCACATATTCTGTTTATCACCAAAGTTTTTTGGTTCGACCTTCACAAAATTGCTAAAATCCACCCGTTCCTCTCTATCCAAAATGCTTCCATGTTAATCCAAATACTTACCCTATCCTGCATCGATTATTGCATCAGCCTCCTTGCTGACTGTTCTGCCTCCTGTCTCTCCCCACTTCATTCCATACTTCACTTTGCTGCCCAGATCATTTTTCAACAAAACTGTTCTATCCATGTTTCCCCACTGCTCAGTGGTCACCCATCCATCTCTGCATCCAACAGAAATACCTTACGACTGGCTTTAAAGCACTCAATCACCTTGTCCCCTCTTACCTTGCCTCCCCGATTTTCTACTGCAAGCTGCCAACCTGCTCACTGTACCTCAATCTTGTCTATCTTGCCATCAACCTCTTCTCCATGTCCTGCCTCTGACCTGGAACTTCCTCCCTCTTCATTTCTAACAATCACCCTCTCTACCTTAAAAACCTTATTGAAGTCACATCTCTAAGATTCCTTCCCTGACTAAAAACCTTCATTTCCTCTTATCTCATTCCTTTCTATGTCACCCCTGCACTTGGATTTGCACCCTTTATTCACCCTTCCCTCAGCCTCCCAGCATTTCAGTACATATCTGTTGTTTATTTATATTAATGTTTGCTTGTTTCCCCAGCCTGCAAGCTCGATATGGGCAGGGAATGTTTCTACCAATTATGTTACACTATAGTCTCCCAAGCACTTAGTACAGTGCTCTGCAAACAGTAAGCCCTCTGTAAATACAACAGATTATGTTTTTCACGAAAATGAGGAACCGTGCATTTCAAATGCAGTGTTTTTTTAGTAATAACACTAAAATTTACACTGATACACAAAGAATTATATATTTGATTCCAGTGCTTAGTACATTGTTCCGAACATTGAAAACACTTGAGATATTATTATTATTGTTGTTAAAGCTTAAGTCAATGTTTGGTTCTAACTCCAAATGCTAATTATATCCCCTCAGTCAATGGTATTTATTGAGTACACACTGTATACTGAGCACTGTACTAAGCACTTGGGTGAATACAATATGATAGAGTTGGTACACATGATCCTTATCCATGAAGAGTTTTCAGTCTAAATAGGGACAGGCATCCAACTGAATTACAGTTAGGAGCAATGGATATGTATATAAATGTTGTGTGGCTGATGGTAGGGTGACTATCAAGCGAATAGGGAGTATACAGATCCAAGTGTATAAGCAAAACAGAAGAGGGGAGAATAGGTGAAATGAGGCTTAGTCATGGGAGGTCTCTTAGAAGAGATTTGATTTTAGAAGGGCACTGAAGAAGGTGGGAAGAGTGGTATGAAAATGGAGAGTACAAAAAGGTGAAAGGAGTTCCAGGGTACAGTGAGGATGTTGGCAAGGAGTTGGCAGCAAATAGACAAGATCCAGGAATAGCAAATAGACAAGATCAAGATCAAGGTTGAGTTAGAGGAGTGAAGTGTGTGGGCTAGGTTGTAGTACATCAAAGGTACAAAAATCCATAATACTTCACTATTTTATTATAATCTAAAAATATATATGGTATTTATGGTTTTAATCCATGAAAACTCCTTGCAGCAAATAAATTTAATTGATCTTAAAATATTATGCCAAAAATGAACAAGTTTGTGTAATCAGATGTCTAAGTAATGCTTATAGGCTTTCAATAGCACCACATATTCAAATTCTGACATCCCAAAATACAAGAATGTCAGTAAATAAATAGAAGCTTCTAGTTTGTGATATTTAACGACAGAAGGTAATATCTTGCCTGTCTAGGGGACATAATTGTACCAGGTTGAAAAATGCTTCCCATCAAAGCACCCTCCTTCTTTTTCTCATATCCTGCTGAATTATATTTATGAGCCAATTGACTTTCAAGGAACCAACATCATTCTGTACTACAGGAATGAAGTAGAGATAGGTCTAAATTCCATCATGCTGACTAGTATATGCAAACCTTTATATCATTCCTCTTTTGCTTAGTGTTTTAATGTGGCTTCTGTTTTTCTGACAGTGAGCCGCTTTAAATAGTGGGTTCACAAAGCATTACTAGAAACCGTAGGTAAGTCTACTGTATCTAAGTTACTGTCTGTAATAAGTTGAGAATCCTTTGTTAACAGCATTTAATGATTAAAATGATAGTCCAATATGATAAAATATGAAATCCAAACTTTGCCTATACCAAAATTCAGTCCACACCAAAATGAACTTGGCATAATTTGAATTAGCATAACATTGCTCAGGTTTCAAGTAAAATAAGCACAGACTGGGTAATTCGTATGGATAAGATTTTAATAGTACTCTCCTACTACTAATAGTCATATTTGTTAAATGCTTACTATTCATACTCAATGCTGAGGTAGGCACTGACTGTAAGCTCATTTTGAGCAGGGAATGTGCCCATTTATTATTTTGTACTCTCCCAAGTGCTTAGTATAGTGTTCTGCCAAGAGAAAGCACTCAATAAATATGATTGAATGAATAAATGAAAGAAAAATCAGATTGTACACAGCCCGTCTTACAAGGAGCTTGTAGTCTAAGTAGAGGGAAAACTGGTATTTAGTCCCCATTTTATAGATGACGGTACAGCAACACAGAGAGGTTATGTGAATTGCTCAAGGTCATGCAGCAGGCAAGTAATAAATCCAGGTCTCCTGACCCTCAGACCCGAACACTTTCTAATAGGCAACACTGCTTCCTTTTCAATAGGTAAAAACATATTTAGAAAGCAACTTTCTCCTGAAGCCCTCTATGCCATCTTCCACTCTAACAGCCATGATAAATTCATCCAACTGCTCTCTGGACAAAACTAAAAAAACCTCAAACGAGTGAGCTCCCCACACACCTGCCCTTACCCTTCCAACTCCTTAACTCCCCATATTTTTGTGTTCTTTCATCTCAGCCAATTCTCAAGAGAGCTCCTTCTTACTTTCAAAACCTACAGTCTACCTCTACTTCCAACCCCATCACCTCTCACTTTCTAAAAGCAAAACTTGAGTTCATCCTTCACCCCTGACTGTCAACTGCAACTCATTTCCTCTATGATAGCTTCTTCCCCATTGCCTTCAAAACATGCTCACATACAGCATGTGAAGATTCGAACAGGTTGGTCCCAGAATGTTCTGCCACTGGCATGTCCTGCCGCGTGACTCGGGAAGCTCTTGGCCCAACCGAGCACTGTGCGGCAGGTCTTTCCAGAGGCAGGGGAATGGATTAGGTGGGCGCTGGAGGAAGGTTGGGGGTATGCTCTCCTCAGCTGCTGAGGGGGAGGCGAGTCTTGGCCAAGGACTTTGCCAGCCTTTCCAGTGGGCAAGGACGCTACCCAGCTCTGGGGGGGGCTGTGAAATTGAAGTTGCTGGTGGACCCCGGGAGTGAGTTCGGTCCGAAAGCGTGCCGGCTTTTCCGAGGACAAGTGGCATTCGGTCCAAGGGGGCTCCGGTCACTTGTGGCACTTACGGTACAGTGGCCTCCATGAAGGCCCTGGACGGCCCTGGGGCCTCCAACCTCCTGCAGCAGGACTCCCGGTCCCGGGAGATGGATTTTAGGGCCGGGTCCGGGGGACAGCTGGGAGAAGCAGCGTGGCTTAGTGGAAAGAGCCCGGGCTTGGGAATCAGAGGTCGTGGCTTCTAATCCCCACTCCAACACTTGTCAGCTGTGTGACTTTGGGCAAGTCACTTAACTTCTCTGTGCCTCAGTTACCTCATCGGCAAAATGGGGATGAAGACTGTGAGCCCCAAGTGGGACAACCTGATTACCTTGTATCTATCCCAGCGCTTAGAACAGTGCTTGGCACATAGTAAGCGCTTAACAAATACCATAATTATTATTATTATTATTATCATTCCTGTGGGATGGGGAAGGGCCAAAGCCATCTCCCTCTCCCGGGCCTGGGAACCGGGACTCGGAAAGACTGCCAGATCGCCTGCCGCTCCTCTTTCCTGCCCTTAATAAAGTCATATCCCACAGGCCTGCCGGCTCAGTGCCATCTGTCTTGCTTGGGTCGGACCCGGGCCAGGTGTTGGACCCTGGGGGGGATCACGGCCTGGTGGAACAGAGCTCCAAGACTCCTGGGAGTCCTGAGGAGAAGGGGATGGGGAACACTTTCCAGAGGGTGAGGTCCTGGAGACAAGAGTCTGAGCAGGGATGGCCGCTGGGAGAGTTTTCTGGTTGAGAGGGGTGGGGGACGGGGGTGCAAACTGAGCCTTCTCCTTCCTCTCAGACCTCGGCCTCCTCCCCGGTGACTGGCCACCAGACCCACCAGCCAAAGGCACCTCAGAAAATGCCAGCACGGTTTTGACACCTGTCTACGTGTTTTGTTTTATTGTCTGTCTCCCCCTTCTAGACTGTGAGCCCGTTGTTGGGCAGGGACCATCTCTATATGTTGCCAACTTGTACTTCCCAAGCGCTTAGTACAGTGCTCTGCACACAGTAAGTGCTCAATAAATACGATTGAATGAATGAATGAATACAGCATGGCTCAGTGGAAAGAGCACGGGTTTTGGAGTCAGAGGTCATAGGTTCAAATTCCAGCTCCGCTAGCTGTCAGCTGTGTGACTCTAGGCATGCCACTTTACTTCTCTGTGCCTCAGTTACCTCATCTGTAAAATGGGGATTAAGACTGAGCCTCTCGTGGGACAACATGATCACCTTGTAACCTCCTCAGCGCTTTGCATATAGTAAACTCTTAATGCCATTATTATTATTATTACACCTCCTTTTCTGGATTCCACCACACCCTCCCCATCTCCTCCCATTACCCTCAAAACTCATCGAGAAGGTTGCAAACACTCGCCGCTTGCACTTCATAATCTCCAACCTGCTCCTTGACCCTCTTCAATCTGACTTCCTCCCTTAACTCCATTAATACCAGAGTCACTGGTTATCTCCTCTGATGGACTCTAGACTAACCACTTCAAATGCAGTTGGCTTTGACAGTGTTGACCACTACCCTCTCCTAGAAACTCTGTCTAAAACTTGGCTTTACTGACATTTCTATGCTCTCTTACTTCTCTGGCTGCTCCTATGCTGTGTCTTTTGCAGGCTCTTCCTTAGCCTCTCCCCTCCAGTGGGTATTTGCTAAGGTTCTGTCCTGGGTCACCATCTCTTCTCATTTTATATGTCGTCCCTTGGCGAGCTCATCACCTCCTACGACTACAAACACCACATCCCTTCTATACTCTCAGCACTTCTACATTCACTATCTTACCTATTAAACTGAGCTTTTTTTTCTACTTGTAAATTATTTTAAGGCTGTCTCCTTCCACACACAGTAGACACTGAAAATAGATGAGGAGGAGTGTGGCCCAGTGGAATGACCCTTGGTCTGTGAGTCACTGGACCTCAGTTCTACCACTAGCTCTGCTGTGTATATTTTGGTAAGTCACAACTTCTCTGTACCTCAGTTTCTGTAAAATAGAGACTGAATTCCTGTTTTCCCACTCTTCTAGAGTATAAACTCCATGTGGGACATAAATTGGGTCTGATCAGATTAACTTGTATCTACCCAAGATCTTAGAACAGTGCTAGCCACATAGTAAGTGCTTAATAAATACAATTCTAATTAGCAGTATGATTGACTGACGTTGTCCATTTCTTTCCACATAATACAGAAACTCCCAACCATTGGCTTTCAGGCACTCAATCAGCTCTATCCCTCCTACTACACCTCTCTTCTCAATCAATAAATCAAAAGCAGTTACTGAGCCCTTACTCTTTTCAGGGAAGTGTACTAAGTTCTTGGGAGAGTACAGTAGAGGCAGTAGACACAATCTCTGCCAGCAAGGAACTTACAATCTAGCAAGAGAGACACACAATTAAATAAACTACATGTAAAGGGAGAAGCAACAGATTTTTCAAGATACATGTATTAGTGATCTAGGTAGCAGAAGTGAATACCCAAATGCTTAGGTGACACAGAAGTGTTGAAATGGCAGTAGTGGGAGATGGGATAGAAAGGATTACTAAGACAAGGTGTCCTGGACAAGATATGCTTTTAGAAAGGCTTTGAATATGGGGAAAAGCAGTGGGCTGCTTGAAAATAGTGAAATGTGTGAGCTGGATTGTAGTTGAAGGAGGAGGAGGGTGAGTATGTAGGAGAGAGCTAATTAAGTGCCTTAAGTCAGTGCTTAGGTGTTTTTGCTTTGTATAGAGAAGAAAGGGGAGCCATTGGGGAATTTTGAAAAGTGGGTAGATGTGTGCAATAATAATAACTGTGGTATTTGTTGAGTAGTTCTATGTGTTGAACACTGAACTAAGCACTGGGGTAAATGGAAATAACCAGGTTCCAATGGGACTCACAGTCTAAGTAAGAAGGAGAACAGGTTTTGAATCTCCATTTTCACGTGAGGGAACTGAGGCGCAGAAGTAAAGTGACTTCCCCAAGGTAACACAGTAGGTGAGTGGAGGAGCAAGGATTAAAACTCAAGTCCTCTGACTCCCAGGCCCACTAGGCCATGCTACTTCTCACCCATAGTGCATCCATTTCTCTCATATACTCCAGCCCACACTCTTTGTCCCTCTCAAACTCATACACTGTGCCTCATTCTCACCTCTCAATCAATGCTATTTAATAGAACATTCATTGGGAGCCGATCTAAGCTCATGGAAGAGTACAATACAGAAGAGATATTCTCCCATCCCACAGCAATGATAATAACAATGATAACTATGGTATTTAGGTGCTTACTGTGTGCTAAGCACTGTTCTAAGCACTGGGATAGATAGAAGTTAGATTGGACACAATCAATTAATCAATCATATTTATTGAGCGCTTACTGTGTGCACAGAACTGTACTAAGCGCTTGGGAAGTACAAGTTGGCAACATATAGAGACAGTCCCTACCCAACAGTGGGCTCACAGTCTAGAAGGGGAAGACAGAGAACAAAACCAAACATATTAACAAAATAAAATAAATAGAATAGATATGTACAAGTAAAATAGAGTAAGAAATATGTACAAACATATATACATATATACAGGTGTACAATATGTACAATCCCTGCCTCACATGGGGCTCACAGTCTAAGTAGAAGGGAGTATGATTTAATTCCCATTTTAAGGATGAGGTAAGAGGCAGGAAAAGTTAAGTGACTTGCCCAGTATCATACAGCAGACAAGTGGAGGAGCTGGGATTAGAGCCCAGGTTCTCTGACTCCCAAACCTATGCTTTAATCTACCAGGCCATACTTTATTCTATTGATTGGTAGTTTCTAAAATATAAGCTCCTTGTGGGCATGGAATGTGTCTACCAACTCTATTGTACTGAACTGTCCCATAAACTTAGTGCAGCGCCCTGCACATGGTAAGCGCTCAATAAATATCACTGACTGATCTATATCTCTCAACACATCAGTACCATATAGGCACTTCAGCACACCTACACACTTATATACCTATAATCACACAAAGCACTTATTTTACACACAGTTTATCAGATATATCCTGCTAAATACAAACTTATTTACATATTAATTTACACTTCTTTCTCTTCTCAATTAATACTGATCTGGGAAGGTCACTGTACTGTTTGGAAGAATACATAATCCTCCTCCTCATGGACTTTACAATCTAATGGGGGGGAGGAAATCTTACTGTCTGCAAATAATTTTAGTGTCTGCTTCCTCCAGTAGATTGTAAATGCATATTAATTCAACTGTATTTCCCTCAATAGTATAGTGCTCTGTACACATACGGCATTCAATAAATATTTGAACTGTAACTATAAACCCTGCAGGTAAATAATATAACATATTTCTAAAGCCTGAATGAGCCTGAGAAACCTAAATCTTTTACACTTAACTCAAAAGGCAACTTAACTAAGACTTCATTTAAATGTTTGAAAATAATTTTACAGTGTTGCACATTGAGGAAAATGTGTTCTCTTCTGTAACAATATTTAAATTTGCTGAATGTTATCTTTTCCATCAAAAGCAATTAATTACAATATTAAGTTATGCATGACTATGCGATCACATTCAAGAAATTTCAAAATGAAGGACCTCAAAATTGAATCCCAATAGGTAAAGTACAAAGAGAAAAAAGCACCAAGTAAACTAGCTGTATCTTACCGATTTATGTAGCACGTTGCTTAAAATTGATTAGTTAAATCTACCCCCCAAAAAGTTTAAATGCATCTTAATTGTAGAATTTGCATTTTTTTTAATTCAAAAACATGGTACTAGAGATATAAACTCAATTATTTGAAGTGGCTTTTCCATTGTAAAGACTAACCAAAGAAAGCAGATAAAAAAAGCCGTATCTTACCTAATCGCCTTTCAACTTTGACCTTATTGTGGCTTCAGCGTTGGCCAACTAATGTCCGGAGTTCCTTAACATTACTTTCTCATACTGCCCAATCAGCTCCATTCTCTGGAGACAGACTTGCCATTACTTTTATTATCCATCACTTGGGTTAACAACTACTGCCCAGAGCAGACTATGGTCACATATTTATTATTTCAGGAATGAATTTTTTCTATTTCTCATACGCTCAATGAAAAAGTTGAAATAACTAAATTCAAAATATTGCATAATAAAACTCATGTTATAACATAACGTAGTAAGAAAGATATATATCTATGTGGGGAAAAAAACCCTTCAAATTCAAAAAATGTGTTTATAAAAGTTTCAAGAAATGCCTACTTATCAAAGCTCAGTTTTCAATTTTTACTCTAAAATCTGTTTTACTTAAGCTTTGGACATAGAAGTGAGTTTTTAACAATGTATAGTGGAGGATATTATTAAAACACAAAGGTATTTAATTTCTTTCTAATGCTTAGTGAAGAATCGTAGCATTCATTTTTTTTAAAGTTACAGAAAAGTTTGCTTACTTCATCACCTAGAAAGCCAGTAATAAAAGACAAAAGAACTGAAAGGAAAACTTCAATAAATTCCATTTACCAAAGGAATGCATATCCTTGTATTTCAAATTAATCCAATTTGTTTAATTGAACATTTGTATCCTATAAGCCATTCTGGCTTAAAGGTTTCACTTGGAACTTTGAAACAATGACATTTATGAAGGCAATTACCATTTGGATTTTTTTTAAAGAGCATTTCCAATTGGTAACACAACAGAGATTAAAAAATAGGTAACTTAAATGATACAATGTTTCCCTGTTCCTAAAATGTTCAAGGTAGAATAAATCAAAATATACCTTAAAATGTTAATAACTTACCTTATTTTAATTCATTCACCACATGAAAGAGAGAAATACTACTTCACGAGCCATTCTGAAAAAGGGATAACAGAGTTTCTATTGCAAAACTATTCATAACTCTTTCAATGAACTGTACTGAATTCTTGGCTTTAGTGGCAGAAAATTGGTATGCAAATATATTTAAATCATTAAATTAAATTAATCTAGACATTAGATGACTGGTGCCATGAAGGTTTTTTAGCTTTTGAAAGGATATAGACATTTTTGTCACAAACTTATCATATGCATCCTCAGGAGGGGGAAAGGTTTCCAAATCCTTCTCAAGCTGTTGAAGCTGCCTTTCCATCTGCTTCAAGTTCTTTTCCAAATTTTCTGCAGAGACTGAAAGAGTATATGAAACACCTTATCACTGCAAAATAATAGTAATAAATGCAAATTTCCAAAATTTATTTCAGCGCCATAATAGTCAAAATATAACACAACAGAAAAAAAAATTAAAACTAGGGAAAGATGGTAGGTCTACCTAGGCTTATTGAATTAGCTGTGGAATCAATTTAAACCAGGTTTCGATCAATCAATCAATTGTACTGAATGCAAAGCGATGTACTACAGACTTGGGGGAGTACAGTATAACAGATTTGGTAGAAATGTTCCTTTCCATAACAAGCTTACAGTCTCTAAGGGAGACAGACATTAATATACATAAATGAATTACATATCTGAACATAAGAGCAACGGGGATGGATGAAGGAAGGGGTGAATAAAGGGAGCAAATCCAAATGCAATGGCAACACAGAACGGACTGGACTAAGAGGAAATGAGGGCTCAGTGTGCAGAGCATTGAACTAAGCACTTGGGAGAGTACACTATTGAATTAATCAATAAATAGATACATTCCCTGCCCACAATGAGTTTAAGTCTAGAGGAGGAGCTTATCTACCTGTAGACTGTGAGCTCCTTGGGGATAAGGATCAGGTCTAATAACTCTGTTACAGTGGATTTTTCCAAGAATTGTACAAAGTGCTAACATAAACTGAATATAGTAAGTGATGGCGGCAGTTGTTCTGGATTGTCAACAAGGTCGCTGGGCGACTAAAGAATTAGTTGGACAGCATGTGACTATTGAAAGTTTTAATAAAGTTTCATTGGTAAGGCCGAAGACCAAATAGGGGGTAACGCACCCGATGGACTCTTTTCCTTAAGGGAAAAGGCCCCAAGTGCCCGATGCAATGAGCTTATATACTGCTATTGCTGATCACAGTGACTGGTAGATTTGAAAACAGCGGGGCCTGGACTGGTGCGGATTTGGGGCACATTTGGTGCAGAGCTGGGCGGAATCTATCTCCTTAATTGGTTTAGTTCCCGGACCCAGCCAGTGGGCTGCAGGTTCTAAGGCCCATACCAAATACGGCAACAGGTCCGTGTACGTTCAAACAATATCTGCAACCTTTCCATGGTACATGGGGTCCCCATCAGTAAGCTCAATAAACCCCTAATTGCTTCCCATAGTCCTTGACTGTAAGTTCCTCGTGGGCTGGGAATGTGTCTACCAACTCAGTTGTACTGCAGTTTCTCAAGCACGTAGTACAGCATTCTGTGTTCTGTGCACAATAAGTAAAAGCTACTAACCCAGCGCTTAGAACAGTGCTTTGCACATAGTAAGCGCTTAATAAATGCCATTAAAAAAAATACTCACTTACAGGTGAACCTTAGGTATTTTGGCCAACGGCTATCAACTATTTACTTAGAACAGAAAAAATGGCTGTGCTTAGAATTACACCCACCAAAGGAAGACCATGGCCTTGGAAGATATCACTAAGCGTTTTACAACTGTAATCCTTTTAAGGCAAATTTCTACATACATTATCATCTGGTATGCTCACAAAAATGAAGTTCTAGAATATAGTCAGTTTCCTCACATCAAAGGCATATTCAGCATAAATACCCTGGGTGGGACATGTGAGGAGAATGAGCAAAAGCACTTCCTGATTGGGAGCTGGAACTGGGAAACAATGCAAAGAGGGCAGAGGAAATGTTTAGACACAGAATAATAAAGCTTCAAACAATGCTGCATCCCAGGTGAAAATTGGGAGCCTAGTGTAGAGGAAAGGCTAGTGTGCCATACTGTTATTAAGAAAAGAGTGGTTCACGGAGGAAAAAGTCATAAGGAGTTAGGGGTATGGAGGCAAAAAAAAGGAAACAGCACTAGGCGCTGGAATAATGCAACCTTGAACAACCTTTTTATTTGCACAATGTGGCTGGAACTGAGGTTCTGCATGGGCCGTTTCAGTCAGTCACATAGGCACCCAAATTTCACCTTCAGTCATGTCTCTGAATACAGACAACTATATATTGCTGGCTTGAAGTGTTAAGAGTTTTATGAATCCACAGCAGTAAAAGAATAATCCTAACTAGAGTGTATTATGAAGGACACAAAAATGGGGTACAAATTGAGAATTAAAAGTTATATGTGCCTTTTATGTCTTTTTTGAACATTCAGTTTGGCAGCAAACAGGTAAAAAGAAACTGAACATTTGGATTGTTTAAAAACACAGCTGTTGACCACTTATTCCTGGCCCTAATAGGAAGAACTTCTTTGATTGCTCCTGAAAAAATGATCAGAGTATTGATCAGCAGAATTTAGAGAGCACATACTTTGTCCAAAGAACTGCACAAAGTACTTGGGAGACAACAACTGAGGGAAAAACAATCTCCGCTTTCAAGTACCTTATGATTTAGTGGGAAGCAGCATGGCATAGTGGATAGAGCACAGGCCTGGGGGTCAAAAGGTCATGGGTTCTAATCCTGGCTCCACCACTTGTCTGCAGTGTAGCCCTGGGCAAGTCATCTAACATCTCTGAGCCTCGGTTATCTCATCTGTAAAATGGGGATTAAAACTGTGTGCCCATGTGGGCCATGGACTGTGTCCAACCTGATTTGCTTGTATCCACCCCAGCACTTAGCACAGTGCCTAGCACATAGTAAGCGCTTAACAAATACCATAATTATTATTGTCTAGTAGGAGAAAAAAGCCAATCACATATAGTTAGAAAAGGAAAATTCAACAACACTACAGCAGCTGAAAGTATAGATAAATGAATACTGAAAGGAATGCAAATCAAGAATATGGACATGCGTAATGGAAGAAATCATAAGATGTGGCCGGCATGGCTACTGGAAGGATTCCTCAGCTGCCTTCCACACTGCCAACCACCCCCTTCTTCTGGAAACATTATCTAACCTTAGCTTCACTGACATTGTCCTCTCCTGGTTCTCCTCAATCTATCTAGCTGCTCATTCTCAGTCCCTCTTGCTGGCTCCTCCTTTGCTTCCCAGCCCCTAGAGACGGCAATTTAATCGGCACTCCCCGGCCTTAAGCCGATCCCTCTCCCCTCCCTCAGCTGCCCGCCCCCCTGCGAATCTACTTGCTGCATAAAACTCCTAGAAAGTAATACATACTATCTCAGCACAGTGTAGTATATTTTAGATGCCTGGAGGAAATGAGATTTCTGAAATTCCACCCTCTCAATTTTTTTGGATCTTTGGGGTTGAGATGCAAGAGGTCCAAATGCCACTGCCAACTTTTTTTAGGAAGACAGCTTGCAGAAATTTATGACAGTTTGATCACCCTACACCCCTTGATCACATTGTAAATGCCGAGCGCCAAGTGAAAAAGCTTTTGGCGATTTAAAAGTTTGACCAGATCACTCCCCATTACCTGTTTCTAGTAGCAGGAAGGACAGTGTTGCTGGTCTCATCAATAGTGGAGAGGCCAGAGTACGTTTTCCCAGATATAGGCCTACTTTTTTTTATGGTATTTGTTAAGCTCATACTGTGTGTCAGGCACTGTACTAAGCGCTGGAGTATATACAAGCTGATCATACTGATCATTCTGCTGATCAAAAACTCCTCACTCTCGGCTTCAAGGCTCTCCATCACCTCGCCCCCTCCTACCTCACCTCCCTCCTTTCCTTCTACAGCCCAGCCCACACCCTCCACTCCTCTGCCGCTAACCTCCTCACTGTGCCTCATTCTCGCCTGTCCTGCCATCGACCCCTGGCCCACGTCCCCCCCCAGCCTGGAATGCCCCCCTCCACACATCCACCAAGCTAGCTCTCTTCCTCTCTTCAAAGCCCTACTGAGAGCTCACCTCCTCCAGAAGGCCTTCCCACACTGAGCCCCCTCCTTCCTCTACCCCTCCTCCCCCTCCCCATCCCCCCCACCCTACCTCCTTCCCCTTCCCACAGCACCTGTATATTCGTACATATTTATTATTCTATTTTACTTGTACATATTTATTATTCTATTTATTTTACTTTGTACTTCCCAAGTGCTTAGTTGTACTTCCCAAGCGCTTAGTACAGTGCTCTGCACACAGTAAGCGCTCAATAAATACAATTGATGATGATGATTTTGTTAATATGTTTTGTTTTGCTGTCTCTCTCCCCCTTCTAGACTGTGAGCCTGCTGTTGGGTAGGGACCGTCTCTATATGTTGCCAACTTGTACTTCCCAAGTGCTTAGTACAGTGCCCTGCACACAGTAAGCGCTCAAAAAATGCAATTGAATGAATGAATTAATGAATAAACATGGGAGTACCTCAAACCTCAGTTCTGGGTCCCCTACTATTATCCATCTACACCCACTCCCTTGGAGAACTCATTTGTTCCCATGGCTTCAACTACCATCTCAATGTTAAGGATTCCTATTTCTACATCTTCAGACCTGATCTCTTACCTTCTCTGCAGTCTTGCATTTCTTCCTGCCATTAGGATACCTCTATTTGGATGTTGAAGCATGGAGTTTGCACATCGAGCACTTTTGAAGATAATGGTATTTGTTAAGCGCTTACTATGTGCCAAGCACTGTTCTAAGCGCTGGAGAAGACACAAGGTAATCAGGTCGTCCCACATGGGACTCACAGTCTTCATCCCCATTTTACAGATGAGGTAACTGGGGCAAAGAGAAGTTAAGTGACTTGCCCGAAGTCACACAGCTGACAAGTGACAGAGTCAGGATTAGAACCCACGACCTCTGACTGCCAAGCCCATGCTCTTGTCACTAAGCCAGGTTGCTTCTTTGGCTTAAGCTTCCTGGGATCGCAAGTTACTCAAACAGATAGGCTCCAAGAGAAGACCCAAATGTTGATACACCCACAGGTGTCCAGGCCAGGTGTTTTCTAAGAGCAGAAGACAATGGAACTGTAATTGTTAGATCAGGGCCATTAGATGGAAGAAGCTCAATGTAACAGTCAACAAGGATAGTGGTATGAAGGTCGATGCTGCTCACTGTCTGCTGAAGGGAAGACAGAGACAACTCGTGTTCGCCGAAGGGAAGACAGATACAGCTCGGGCAGGAGGAGACCTTTTCACCGGGGACCTTTGTGCTGGTTTCGGCCAGTACTCGGACCAAACGCCATGGAAATTAGTCATCACATGATAGGAGAAATTATCAACACCCCTGGGATGAGGGTTTAATGGTGTCAGAGATCTCACTGCCCCTGGGTTAAGGGCTTAATAGAAGCAGGGTCCTTTACTATTAATATTTTCTGTATGCTAATGTTTTCTTACTGTGATACTGAATATTGTGGTTTGTTCCATCAGTAAAGGTGAGTCACAAAACTCCTTGTCCTTAATAGGCCTTACTGGGACGTAACAGATGTTTTATCCAATATAGAACTCCTAATCTCTCACTCAAACCCTGTCCTCCCCTCCAGCTTTCCCATCACTTTAGACAGCACCATTATCCTCCCTGACTCTCAAGACCATTTTTAACCCACTTACTCAACCTGTCACCAAATCCTGTTGGTTTAGTCTTTTAACATTGTCAAAATCTATCCTTTCCTCTCCATCCAAACTGCTACCACATTAATCCAAGCACTATTTTTTTATGGTATTTGTAAAGTACTTACTATGGACTACGCACTGTACTAAGTACATAAAAGATAATCAGGTTGGACACAGTCCCTTTGCCATGTGGGGCTCACACTTTTAATCCCCATTTTACAGATGAGGTAACTGAGCCACAGAGAAGTTAAATGACCTGCCCAAGGTCACACAGCAGACAGATGGCACAGCTGGAAAAAGAACTCAGGAACTCTGACTCCAAGGCCCATGGTTTATCCACTATGCCAAACTCCATCAGCCTCTTTGCTGACCTCAAACAAACCTCACTTTCAATCTATCACTAAATCCTGTTGGTTCAACCTTCACAACATCACTAAAATCCATCCTTTCCTCTCCATTTAAATGGCTACTATGTTAATCCAAGCATTTATCCTATCCTGACTTGAGTACTGCATCACCTTCCTTGCTGACATCCCTGACCACTCTCTCCCCACTCCAGTCCATACTTCATTCGGCTGTCTGGATCATTTTTCTAGTCAGTAATAATAATGATAATAATAATAATAATAATAATAGCATTTATTTAGTGCTTACTATGTGCAAAGCACTATTCTAAGTGCTGGGGAGGTTACAAGGTGATCAGGTTGTCCCACAGGGGGCTCACAGTCTTAATCCCCATTTTACAGATGAGGTAACAAGCACAGAGAAGTTAAGTGACTTGCCCAAAGTCACACAGCTGACAAATGGCAGAGCCAGGATTTGAACCCATGTCCTCTGACTCCAAAGCCCATGCTCTTTCCACTGTGCCACACTGCTTCTCTTTGTGCACATCAGGCAGAAACTCTTCACCCTCGGCTTCAAGTCTCTCCATCACCTCGCCCCCTCCTACCTCACCTCCCTTCTCTCCTTCTACAGCCCAGCCCGCACCCTCCGCTTCCTCTGCCGCTAATCTCCTCACCGTGCTTCGTTCTCGCCTGTCCCACCATCGACCCCCGGCCCACGTCATCCCCCGGGCCTGGAATGCCCTCCCTCTGCCCATCCGCCAAGCTAGCTCTCTTCCTCCCTTCAAGGCCCTTCTGAGAGCTCACCTCCTCCAGGAGGCCTTCCCAGGCTGAGCCCCTTCCTTCCTCTCCCTCTCGTCCCCCTCTCCGTCCCCCCATCTTACCTCCTTCCCTTCCCCACAGCACCTGTATATATGTATATATGTTTGTACATATTTATTACTCTATTTATTTATTTTACTTGTACATATCTATTCTATTTATTTTATTTTGTTAGTATGTTTGGTTTTGTTCTCTGTCTCCCCCTTTTAGACTGTGAGCCCACTGTTGGGTAGGGACTGTCTCTATACGTTGCCAACTTGTACTTCCCAAGCACTTAGTACAGTGCTCTGCACACAGTAAGCGCTCAATAAATACGATTGACTGATTGATTGACAACTACTCAGTCCATGTTTTCCCACTCCTCAAGAACCTCCAGTGGTTGCCCACCCAGGCCACAATAAAAGGAAACTCCCTACCATCAGTTTTAAAGCACTCAATCACCTTGTGCCCTCCTACCTTACCTCTCTAATTTCCTACTACAATTTAGCCTGCAAACTTCATTCTTCTAATACCAACCTACTCACCATACCCCGATCTTGTCTACCTTGCTGCTGAGCCCTAACCTGACCTGGATGTCCAACAGATGATAACTCTCCCCATATTCAAAGCCTTAATGAAGGCTTATCTCCTCCAAGAGGCCTTTCCAGACTAAGCCATCATTTCCTTTTTTTTCTTCATGGTATTTGTTAAGCATGTATTATATGCCAGGCACTGTTCTAAGCGCTGGGGTGGATACAAATCAATCTGGCTGCACACCGTCCATGTCCCACATGGAGCTAAGTCTTAATCCCCATTTTACAGATGTGGTAACTATGGCATAGAGAAGTGAAGTGACTCGTACAAGGTCACACAGCTGACATGAGGTGGAGCCGGGACTAGGTCCTAGGTCCTTCAGACTCCTGTGCCCTATCCACTAAGGCATGCAGCTTCTCCTACTTCTCTCCCACTCCTTTCTATGTCACACTTGCACACTTGAATGTGTACCCTTCATTTGCTCCCACAACAGAACTTATGCACATGTCTGTGATTTATTATATTATTGCTCAATTCCCCTTCAAGACCATCAGCTTGTTGTAGGTAGGGAACGTGCTTTATCCACTAGGCACTAAAGTTTCCCAAGCACATAGTACAGTGTTCTGCAAACAGTAAGCTGTCAATAAATATGATTGATTGATGTGACCTAGGAAGATGGAATGAGTTAGATTTTTGTGGGGGACTTTGAAGACTGGTGAAGAAGTAGGTTAAGACTTTGAGAACACAGATTGGAAGTGGAAGCCTATTCCTGGCAGGAGGAAGTGTGTTTGGAATGGTAGGAATGAGGTCGGGGGAAATTGGATCAGTTTTAGACACTTTGAGCTTTTGGTACCAGCGGGATATCCACTGTCCTGGAGGCAAAAGGAAATGTGTGATAGAGGGGGTTAGAGGCCAGGACTAAAGAGAAAGATTTAGCAGTCGCATAAAGGTAGCATCTATGTTCCTTAGGAGAGTGCTGTGTGACCTTGGGCAAGTCACTTAACATCTCAGTACCTCAATTCTCTCTCATACAAATTGGAGATTCAATACCTGTTCTCCCTTCTACTTAGGCTGTCAGTCCCAGGGAGACCTGACTATTTTATATCTACCCCAGGGCTTAGTACAATACCTGTTCTTCTTACGTAGACTGCAAGCCCCATGTGGGATGAAGACTATATCCAATCTATGTCTTGTTAGACATATAGTAAGTGGCTAACAAATACAATTATTATTATTATTATCATGCAGTAATTGCCTAACAAATACAAATTATTATTATCAATAAGAAAGAAATGATGGAAATTGTGTAATAGGTGAAACATAGGTTAAATCCAAAAACATTAACTCCATAGTAAAGCCACCAGCTATACTGAACCCCTGATCACATTAGCTAAGTATAGGGGAAAGCTGAATCTGGAGAAACGGACATAGTAGAAGAAAACAAGATGAAAGAAAGTAAGCACCTATTAAAAACCTCTGCAGAAGACCCTGAGAGGAATTTGCACCTAAAAATGCTCCTCAAAACATGATGAGCCCATCACTGACATATTACTGCTCTTACAAAATGATGAACACAGTTATTTAAACACCTAGCAAACAAAGATTTAGGAGCTGTCATCATGGAGAAGGCTCCCTGGACTGGATTTATCACAGTAAAAATACCAATCCTTCCTCTTCACCATCTTGCTGCCTTTGTCTTTAAATCTTCAGTGTTTCAGGATTCCTGGAACATTGCCTGTATTGCATTCAGTACCTCCTGCTGGTCTGAAATATTTAGAATATTTTACAATAATCAACCCAATGTACATCCTTGCTTTAGCTTCATTTAGAGTTTACAACTCTAAAACCTAACTCCTGAAAGATGTGATAACTTCCATTTCCTATCTCATTTTGGACTGTGAAATTTTTTTTTGCACGTTGATGTTTTGCTATGCCTGGATGTTAAGAAGACTGAAAGAATATCCGATACAACTTTTAAAAGCCACTGACCTGCATATGACTAAATCATTCTCTTTCAAAACCTGTTAGACCTCAATATATTAGCCAATCTTTTTCTGTGCATTATACAGAAAAATAATACAGGCATACCCCACAATTCAATGGGGTTTGGGTTCTTTATGTGCTGTATTCAGCTGTTGTTCAATGTCACTAAACTGTTGTTTCACCTTTGCTAAACTAAGTCAAAAAACAGCACTAACTAAAGTTGTGACAAAATAATGAGTCCTTGCAGGAGTTTTCTGAAGCAGAAACTTTTCCTGCTGGCCGTGATAGTGATTTTTCAATGTTAATTATCCCCTTATATTAAACAGTCACAACCTTCTTGTCTTCATCTAATACTTTTAAGCAGGGAAATCCTGAACACTTCTTCACGCCTTTAAGTTTTTCCCTCCATCAGGGTCGTCATCAATTATTTTTATAAACTGACCCACTTTATAATAACAATAATAATAATAATGGCATTTATTAAGCGCTTTCTACGCACTAAGCACTGTTCCTTAGAACAGTGCTCTGGGGAGACACAGGGTGATCAGGTTGTCCCACGAGGGGCTCACAGTCTTAATCCCCATTTTACAGATGAGGTAACAGGCACAGAGAAGTGAAGTGACTTGCCCACAGTCACACAGCTGACAGTTGGCGGATCAGGGATTTGAACCCATGACCTCTGACTCCAAAGCCCGGGCTCTTACCATTGAGCCACGCTGCTTCTCACACTTTATCTCAAATTGATGCAAGACTTCTTAAAACCAAAACGTTAGCTGGTTATGGAGAGACTCATAATTTTTGGCATCTCGCAAATAGGCATTGAATGTATATGGTCAGAGCCAACATTTTCAGTATAGAAGTGAAAAGAAGGCGAGGGTTTTAGTGGGGGCAGGGACCAGGACTCAATCAATCAATCATATTTATTGAGCACTTACTGTGCACAGAGCACTGTACTAAGTGTTTGGGAGAGTACAATATAACAGACACAGTCCCTGCCCACAGTGAGCTTACTGAGCTTCCTGCTCTGAAGGAAAAACACATTATCTGGATCAAAAACATTTCAGCTGTTCTCAACACTCAAAAACATGATAATATAATCGCATAAAATCTTCAGCTAACTACTGACTCTCCTGCAAACTTGCATCCAAGAACATCAGCTTCTAGACTGTACAGTGCTCTGCACGTAGTAAGCGCTCAATAAATACGATTGATGATGACTGTGAGCCCACTGTTGGGTAGGGACCATCTCTATATGTTGCCAACTTGTACTTCCCAAGCGCTTAATACAGTGCTCTGCACACAGTAAGCACTCAATAAATACAATTGATTGATTGATTGATCAGCTTCCCTCAAGATCCCAGTACTTCACTTATTCATTAATTGGCCCTTTGAGGAACATTAACAGTGTCTATTGATCCATTCATATTCATTCATTCAATCATATTTATTGAGCATTTACTGTGTGCAGAGCACTGTACTAAGCACTTGGGAAGTACAAGTCAGCAACATAGATTCATAGGAATTCATAGGGTAAGATACACTAAAATCGTAGCTTTTAGATACCTTACACTAGTTCTCCATTAAAAAAAAAAAAGAAAGAGAAGACCATATCTGTTTTTGGTTTTGCAGGAAGAACTGCAGTTCAGTTCAACATAACAAATAATTTCCAGGTTTTGCACTACAGCAAAACATTTATCACAGCTATGTGTTCCATTTCTGGCATACAGTTCTTCAGAAAGCCAAAAAATAAAAAATAAATAGATAATTTGGTCAATCATGATAGTGCTGTTGTTCCTAATTTCTCAAAGCTGACTGCTTACAAACTTCAAAAGTCCTATTTGCAACTGATAAATACAGGCATAAAAGCATTTAACATTTTTTACTGTCAGTGCCTGATGAAACCTCTCAAAGACAAAAATAAACTCTGTTGATGGATAAAAGTGTCAGTAAAATTAATCAACCTGCAGCAGGCTCTGCACTAGGGAGTTTCAAATTGGAATGTAGAGCAGATAATAAAACATTTCTCAGTTCTTATTGAATGCATATTCGCATACTATTCCAGGGTGATAGAACTACAGTATGTTGACCTAGTTCAATACTTTGGTTTTTATGGTATTTGTTAAGCATTTTCAGGATATCTGTTAAGCTTAAGTGCTTTGTCCAGCACTGTCCTAAACTGGGGTAGATACAAGTTGATAGGCCAGATACAGTCCTTGTCTCACAGTCTAAGTAGGAGAGAACAGGACCATATATACTTTAAGCATACCAAGGAGGGTGACAGGGTGGGGAAATCAAGATGAAGCATGGAAAAAGAGGCATTTGTGCTAAAACTAATTGAAACAGAAGGCCAAAAAAAAATAATAGAGAACCACGCTCTTTTCTTAACTTGCAACACAACCACCATAAGGTTTTCATTACTTCTACTTACTATAGCATCTGTGGTAGTTTACTCATCCTGTCATTGTTAATCAATCAATTCATAGTATTTTGTACAGTATTTACTGAAAAAACATTTGGATACAATAATTAGGGGATACAATTTCTGCCTTTGTGGAGCTTACATAGATAAAGCAAAAATGAAAAAAATTGGATGTCATTGCTTAAATATTAACAGAAAAGCTATGGCTGGGTGAGCAGTATACAGTTGGTGCAGATGTCTTTTGAAAACCCTCCCGGTCCCCGCCCTCCTCGCCTCCAGCCACAGAGAAAGCTTTGCACAATCATCATCATCAATCGTATTTATTGAGCGCTTACTGTGTGCAGAGCACTGTACTAAGCGCTTGGGAAGTACAAGTTGGCAACACATAGAGACAGTCCCTACCCAACAGTGGGGAAAGAGGTGGTAGGGGGGCAGTTAAGGGGTTTCCCTGAGAAGAATAAAGAGTGCAATCTGGAGTACAGTGGGGTATAACTGTGAATAAGGAAAACACTTAAAAATCTAATGGTTAGGAGTTTGTGAGTGACATGAAGACAACTAGATAATCATTCAAGGTTGCTGAGGAGCCATATAGGTGTAGAGGTTTTTACGGAGAAGTAAGCAGAGCAATGGTTAAGAAAAAAGACTGCGGTAGTTCTGGGGGCTCTATGGGGTGATAAGGTGGTGGGGCAGTAAAGGGCGATGGCAGTCCCCTCCAACCCTTTTTATACAATCACAGCCAGCCCTCACAACTGTGACTGTCCCGGAACATTTATAAATTTATACAGCCCTTGGTAAAAATCAATCCATCATTTACCAAGCGCTTGATAAATGCAACATATAATAATGCTTCTAAGAGCAAGTAAAAACAAAATATTTCTCCCATTTATGACAGCAATTACCAAGTTTTTGAACGAGGTTTTCGACAAATATTTTCTTCACCTACCGTGGACAGAATGGATTTTGAACATATAAACACTGGGATAAATACATGATAATAACATCAGACCCAAACCCTGTTTCTGGATCACTACAGTGGTCACGTGACTCGCCTAAGGTCACAGAGCAGTTCAGTAGCAAAGCTAAACTAGCAAAGATTTAAAAAAAAAAACATTTGTTAATATCATACACAATCAACCATTATGTCCTTCCACAACTATTAGATTCAAAACCAAATAGTAAACCTTTAACCTTCTAAACAAATGTCTCAACACTACTTAAACAGTTGTTGAGTTTTCTATAGTTTTTAAAGTTTTACTATTTGCCAGGTACTTTTCTAAGCACAGGGTTAGAAGTATGCTAATCAGGTTGCCCACAGCCTGGGGCTTGGGGCTCAGACTATTAATCCCCATTTTACAGATGAGGTAAATGAGGCAGAGAGAAGTTAAGTGACTTCCCTAGCTTACAGAGCAGACGGGTGGCAGAGCCGGGCTTAGAAACTAGGTTCTTCAGACTCCGAGACCCGTGCTCTAACCACTAGGCCTTCTGCTACAGTTTATCTTATGAAAGCTTTCATCTCAGACCTTTACAAACCTTTGCTAGCTTTATCTAAATGCTCCAAGTCATCCACAAAACTCAGGATATCAGGATACTCCTTTTCACATACTTCAACCAAGAAATGGAGGAGAGTGGTTTTCTGATCTGTTGACTTGGTGTCCTTTAGCTAGAGAAAAGAAAAAAAAAATCCACTTCAGTGAAACAAATACTTGTTTTATTATTAAACTTCATTCGCCTGTTATTATTGCATTTTGGAAAAGAGATTAAAAAGACTATAAAAATTAATTCATGTGAGTGATTGATGGGTGGTCTTTTTGATAAATGGCTTGCTGTACATTGCTTAATCTTCTCCATTACATATCTAAATGAGGAAAAAGGTGAAGTTAAATACTTTGGTATTTTTAAGGATCAATTTTAGGGAATGCATAGGATCTGAAGCAGCATGACAGTGGAAAGAGCACAGGCCTAGGAATTAGAGGAACTGGGTTCTAATCCCAGCTCTGTCACTTGTCTGCTGCATGATGTTGGTGAAGTCCAGAGCTTAGAACAGTGCTTTGCACATAGAAAGCGCTTAATGCCATTAAAAAAAGTCACTTAATTGCTCTGTGTGTAAGTTACCTCATCTATAAAATGGGAATTAATATTGTGAGTGCTCCGTGGGACAGGGGCTGTGCCCAACCTAATTATCTTAATACAGTGCCTTGCATGTAGTAAGTGCATTGCAAATACCACAAAAATAAAATCCTACTGTCACACAACAGACAAGTTGGTGGAGGTAGGATTAGAACCCATGACCGTCTGACTCCCAAGCCCATGCTCCATCCACTAGGCTATGCTGCTTCCCAGAAGGATGTTGCAATTCAGTTTCATATATATTGTGATATGGTTGATTTAAGCTTACTTTTGATTACAAATACTATATAATTAATGAATAGCAATCAGTTAATTGATGGTGCTTATTGAGCACTTACTGTGTTCAGAGCACTATACTAAATACTCGGGAAACTACAATGCAACCAGAGGTTGCAATTCCTGCCCACAAAGAGCTTACAGTGTACAGGGGGAGGCAGTCATTAAAAGTGAATAGAGATGGGTGAAATAGTAGAGTATGAGAATATTTACATACGTATTGTAGGACTGGGGTGAATATCAAAGCACTTAAGGGATGCACAGCTAAGGGCATAAAGGATGCAAAAGGAAGGGCAAATAAGATTATGTGCCTACACACCAATCCATAAAGACACCCTCCCCAATTCACTCTCCTCCCACCCCCACATATGGTAATCCTTCCACATTAACAGATTTTTTTCATTCAATTTTTATTTCAAAGAGTTTCATATGGTCTAATTTGCATTATGGGGGAAGCAGCGTGGTTCAGTGGAAAGCGCACGGGCTTTGGAGTTCAAGGGTTCAAATTCCGGCTCCGCCATTTGTCAGCTGTGTGACTTTGGGCAAGTCACTTAACTTCTCTGTGCCTCAGTTACCTCATCTGTAAAATGGGGATGAAGACTGTGAGCCCTCGGTGGGACAGCCTGACCACCTTGTAACCTCCCCAGCGCTTAGAACAGTGCTTTGCACATAGTAAGTGCTTAGTAAATGCCATTGTATATATATATATATATATAAAAACCTTAATAAAGTACACTTAATCATGTATAACAATGATTGCCTATGTAATCCATGTTCATATTTAAGTAGGTGGAGTATCTAATTTGCCTGAGTCAAATGAAACAAAAAGATGAAAGTGGTTTCTCCAATCTCTTTGCTTCAGTACAGACAAAATGATGAAAGGAGTACACTGTATAATAAACCATCACCTACCTGTCAATTTTAACAAAAACTCTTTGGTGAATGGCAAGCTAGATTTTTCAAGATCCTTAAAAAGTACAAACTTGTCACCCAACAGATAAGTGGCAGAGCCAGGTTTAGAACTCAGTTTCTTCTGACTCCACACAATGTAGTGATGATGAAGATGATAATAATAATTGTGATGTTTGTTAAGCACTTATTAAGCCCTGTATTAAATGTGAGGGTAGATAAAAAATCATTGGATTAATCCAGGTCCTCTCCCTCTAGACTGTAAACTCACTGTGGGCAGAGAACATGTCTCCCAACTGATATGCTGTACTCTCCCAATCTCGTTGTGGGCTGCGAATGTGTCTGTTTACTGTTACATTGCACCCTACCAAGTGCCTAATACAGAGCTTTGCACACAGTAAGTTCTCAATAAATACAATTTAATGAAATGCTTGGTACTGTTCTGTGCACAGTTACCGCCAAGAAAGGATTGATCAATTTCACCAGTTTGATTTAACACTATGTTCCTTTCTCTTGCTGTTAAATATAAATTTTCTTACAGGGGTACCTCTCCCTGAAATCAGAAATTCATACACAGTGTGCAAATTCAACAACAATTATGAAATATCAGGCTGCTACTCTCATAACACAGTAAGATATAACTTTGTACCACATGTGTTTCATTTTTGGCATGCAGTCTAATAAAAATGTTAAAGTGATTTACTTAGTTTTCACCTGGAACAGGAGCCCAAGAAAGAGAATACCCTAATATAACAAGAAAATATTAACAGCATTATCTGAACATTTATACCGCAAATGTTTTAATTAAGATTATGGAAGACAGGCAGACCTCGTTGACATCAGGACTTTTCAGAAAAATAGTTCTGAAATGTCCTTTGTTTACCCAAAAAATTGTAGACTCTGTGTGACTGCATGCATTCTCGAAGAATGAAAATAGGATTATTTAAATGAAAAGATGATAAAAAGATGTGCAGCCTAACCTTTATAGCCAACTATAAAGCTACGAATTGCATTTATGTTGAGGACCTCAAAGACTCTACTGAAAACCAAACTCCAACTGTAACCACCACAGACTACTCTATAATAACCACCTCCTATAAGCACCTGGATCAATCAATCAATCAATCAATCGTATTTATTGAGCGCTTACTATGTGCAGAGCACTGTACTAAGCGCTTGGGAAGTACAAATTGGCATCACATAGAGACAGTCCCTACCCGATAGTGGGCTCACAGTCTAAAAGGGGTGGCCTAAACACACCCTTTCACCATTCAGGTCGAAATTTCTCTCAGAGAAAAAGGGAATCTAGAGTGGGCTATGCCTATGCAGACGAAAGGACTGGACTTCAAGCTCCAAGTCATTGACGTTTCTTACTGTAATTCTGATTGAGCAGCTACGATGGATCGATTATGGTGGAAGTCTCTCCTTCAATCTATCCTAAAAATGCTTGTCATGTGAGGAAAAGCAAAACCTCACAAGTTCTAGAATGTATGCTATAAATTTTCCGATTACATGTAAACTTGAAGTCACATATGAAGAGGTACGCCTTTAACACTTATAAACTCCAAAATGTTCACCACTTACAATGCTGAGAAAAAACCTGCAATCTTATCCAACATGTAATTTCACATACACTGATATTACCCTCATTGATCAAGAGGGACAGGATGCTTTCTTAATTTGAGAACAAACCCATAAATTTCCCACAAGACAATTCTGTTATAGTGCAGTTTCAATGATTTATTTCCTCAGACAATAATTGCTTCCACATAGTGGAGGTTAAGAATGGTAGAGACAAGAAACTTGAGATCTAAATCTATGATATTTTGAAGATTTACATATCTGTGTATACACACACACACACACACATATATATAAAGCATTTCAAAAAAGTAAATTTAATGTTACAAAGTTTTGCCTTTCGAACTAAAGTGTTCCTATAGATATATGCACTCACTTTACAGAGAGAGCTGAGATTGAATCCAAATGTTTGAGCATTCCTTGAGCCTGCATTCATGTAGTTTCCCATTAGTAATACAAGTTCCAGCAACTTGCTAAAGCTTTTGCTCTTCTTTATCTCTTCACAGGCAGCACTGACAGCCATAATGTCAGGTTTGATGTTGTTCACCTGTTCCTCAAACTGAAGTTTAAAGAGAATAGCACTCAGCCGTGGCCGCAGTTTCTTCACATTGCTCATCTGATTGAAAAGAAAATAGAACATTTCCTTTAAATTTCAGGCTACACTTTAGTACTATACAAATGCGTACCACTTGGAATGATTTATTGGTTTGACAGGCATGAAGAAGCAATATGCTTCCAAAACCGTAGCGTAAAGTGGGCAAATGAATGAGGGACAGAGAGGTAAGCAATTGAAACCTCAGTTGTTATTAAGAACAGCTTTTTTCTCACTCAATAACCGGTACATTTAAGCAATAAAAGAGTAAGTGTTGTCATATATCAAGGTCTACAAATTACTCTCTAATTCTCCCTAATAACCCTCTAATTCTATGAAATAGCTAAAGTTTTTGACCAATAGTCAAAATAATACAACAGACAACAAATTTTTAAGTCAAATTTTTATAAAAATAGTGTGAGTTACCTACAAGGTACAGTAGAGTTAATTAAATATGAAATAAATCGCTTTCAATTGAGAGACAAATCTTAAATATGAGGCACTCAAATACCGGCAACATGCAATTTAAATCTAGCTCCACTTCTCAATCTTTGGCAGTGCTGGATTTGGAAATACAAACACCCGGGAGCTAAATTATTGTAATTATAAATCATTTCTTGACAGAGCTTTAATATAACTCAATCAATGGTATTTACTGAATTTTTACTGAGTGCCGAGCACTGTACTAAGTGCTTGGGAGAGTACAATATAACACTCGGTAAACATGTTCTCTGCCCACAACAAGCTTACAAAAGCTGGGGAGAAAGACATTAAAATAAATTATGGATATGTGTATAAAGTGCTATGGGGCTGAAGGTGAGGTGGGTAAAGTGTACAAATCCAAATGCAAGGGTGACGCAGTAAGAAAAAGGAGTAGGGGAAATGACACAACCATTCCACCCAAAGATGTTATTTTAAGTCTCCTATTTTACCTGCAACACTCCCAAATTGAGGCTCAAATAAAAATTTTTAATATTTAACAGCTCTTTTCCACCTATTTCTATGCAACTGACAAGGGCAAGTCACAAACTCTCTATATCCCAGTTTCCTAATCTGAACTGTGTCATAATAGGCTGTGTGCAGAAGGGAATGAATATGGGACTGGAATTCAGTAGATCCAGAGAACTACTGGACCATCCTTGAACTGTTACGTGATCTTCAGCAAGTCACAAATTTTATGTGCTTCAACTTCCTCATGTACAAATAGGGATTTCCTTATGTTGTAGATGACTTTACCAGAGATTACCCGGGTCATAAATAAAATGGTCCTGAGTTCTCTTAACTCTGAATCCTTTAGCCTTGTCTCCTCACTCTCCTTCAACTCTCACATTGTCTGCATTAAATATCCTGATGAGATTTTTCTCATTAATATTTCTTAGGTTTATCCCTTTCCCTCAATACAAATGACAAACACTCTTTTCCAAGTACTTGCCATGCCTGGCAGACCTCCTTGCCTCTAGTTTTTCCAGTATATTATTGTCTCTTTCCTACCCACTTTATGCGCCTCCTCTCCACAGTATTACTGAGTAAGTATTTGGGAGAGTACAGCAGAAGCAGGACTCAGGGTGGGAACATAAAAAAAACAAAAATATCTTAGGTAAGAGTAAACGTACATCATGTACATCAGGATGAGGTAGCTGAATATATAAATATTCACATCACACATGCTGAACTAATAAAATATGAGTGATGGGAGTATGTTGACAGCATTAGTAACAATATTCATTAAGTACTTATTGTACACCAGAGACTGTACTAAACACTGGAAATTAGGCATGGTTCCAGGCTCTCCGAGCACTGTACTGAACACTTGGAAGAGTACAAACAATAGAGTTAGTAAAAAAAGATCACTGCCCTTGCGGAGTTTGCAACTAGTGGTAGACACATACCTTAAAATCAATCAGAGGTAGGGCAAGAGTTGAGTATAAGGATATGTTCATGAGTGTTGTGGGACTGGGGGTGGGAAGAGAAGCAGCGTGGCTTAGTGGAAAGAGCACTTGGGAATCAGAGGATATGGGTTCTAATTCCAGCTCTGCCACTTGTCTGTTATATGGCCTTGGGCAAGCCACTTAACTTCTCTTTGCCTCAGTTACCTTATCTGGACAATATGGATTAAGACTTTAAGCCCCACGTGGGGATAACCTGATTACCTTGTATCTACTCCAGCCCTTAGAACAGTGCTTGGCACATAGTAAGCACTTAATAAATACCATAATTATTATTCTGAGGAACAAAGGAAGAGTTTAGGGGTTCAGATTCAAGTTCATAGGTGAAACCAAAGGGAGAACGGGGTGGGGAAATGAGAAGTTAGGGAAGGTGTCTGGAATAAGATATAATTTTAGTAGGACTTTGAAGATGGGGAAAGCACCAGATACGCAGTGGGCAGTCGGGGCGGGGGAGGTGGGGGGAATTCCAGACAGGAGAGAGGAAGTAAGCAAGGGATCAATGGCGAAAAAGATGAGAGCACAGTACAATAAGTCGATGTTAGATGAGCGATGTTAGGTAGGAAGAGGACAACTCATTGTGTGCTTAAAGCCAACTGTGAGGAAATCCATATACCTGGCTGATGACAAGGGGCGGAGCTGGGATTAGAACCCATGACCGCTGACTCACAAGCCCATGCTCTTTCCACTGAGCCATGCTGCTTCTCTCCCCCTATTGATTCCCATGCCCCTTTCCCCCTCAGTTGTTTCAAACTTTTAACTCCCTCCTCAAACTCCCTGCCCCTCTACTTCCCTCTCTCTTGGCACTAATAACCTTGTCATATACTTCATCAATAAAATTGAAACCATCAGGCATTATCTCCCTAAAACCACTCCTGCTCCTCTCCAGTCCCCCCACCTTCAGCCCTCTCCTCAACTTTTACATCCTTCCCAGCAGTATCTCAAGAGATCTCACACCTCCTCTCAAAATCTACCCCCTCCACCAGTGCTTCTGACCCCACCCCTTTTGACCTCAACAAAACATTTCACCCCTCCTTTTCTACTTCTTTGACCACAATCTTCAACCACTCACCTACAATGGCTCCTTACTTATAGCTTGGAAACACGTCCTTATCCTAAAAATCACACCCTCCAGCCCATGGTATCCTCCAGTTATGACCACACTTCCTTCTTACCATTTCTCTCCCAACTCCTTAAGCAAGTTGCCTATACTTGGTTCTTCCTCTTCATCGCCTCCAATTCTCTCCTTAACCTCACTATAATCTGGACTCTGCCCCCTTCACTACATGGACATAGCCTTCTCTAAGTTCATGACTGATTCCCTTCTTCACAAATCCAATAGCCTCTACTCCAGTCCATTGTAGTATATTCTTCCAAATGCTTAGTAATTAATAATAATGGCATTTATTAAGCGTTTACTATGTGCAAAGCACTATTCTAAGCGCTGGGGTAGTTACAAGGTGATCAGGTTGTCCCACGGGGGGCTCACAGTTTTCATCCCCATTTTACAGATGAGGTAACTGAGGCACAGAGAAGTTAAGTGACTTGCCCAAAGTCACACAGCTGATATTTAGCAGAGCCCATTGAGCCACGCTGCTTCTCTGTGATTAGGATGTGGTCTAGGGGTTGGCGGTGAGACAGGTGAGATCGAGGCAAAGAGAGAATAGGTAAATGCTAGAGGAGCAAAGTGTACAGACTGGATGCAGAAGGAGAGAAGTGAGGTGAGGTAGGGGGAGGCAAGGTGGTGGACTGCTTTAAAGTCAATAATAGCATTTGTTAAGAGCTTACTATGTGCCTGGCAATGTACTAAGCTTTGGGGTGGATAACAGCAAATCCAGTTTGCCACACAGGGCTCACAATCTTTATGCCCACTTTACAGAGGAGGTAACTGAGGCACAGAGAAGTAAAGTGACTTGTCCAAGGCCCCACAGCAGACAACTGGGAAAGTTGGCATTAGGACCCATGATCTGCTCCATTGTTCAATAAACACCATTAATTGATTGATAGATAGTGTTATTAGGCCTCACTGAATCATGAATAAATTATGCCACTACTGCTTGCATATCTCCCACATTTCAGTTCACTCTCCTGCAGCCTCTTGATTTGCCCGCTGTCATCCATTCTTTTCACGTGTCTTGCCAATTAAGGCTGCACTGCAATGAGTGATGCTTTGTCAGTATTACTGGGCATCTTCTGAGTGCAGAACATTACATGAGGTGCTGGGAAGAATACAGTGTGAGTGGATGATTTGACCCTGGCTTCAAGGAGAGTATAAGGTAGGAAGGTAATTATGTTCCAATACCTCAGTATGAGTGACCCTATCTTAACAGGTGATTGTGAGAATGCTTGCAAGTGTTGGCGCTGAAACTAGTCAAGAAGCCATACGTGCTTTCTGTGGTAGCTCTAGATTACTCATATTAATGAATGGTTGAGATCTTTACTTTGGTATGAAAGGTCTCAAAGATTCAACCCAGAAATCCAACAACAAAATTACAAGTAGCATTTTCTTATTCTTAGTAGGTTTCCAAAACTACAATCATTTAAAAAAGTGTCACTACAAATTACTCAAATTAAGCTTTCCCAGTATAAGGCAGATGGCAGAAAAAAGGGTTAGATTAAGCTGGCAATTGCAAATCCGAACAAGTACAATTACAATTACAAATAAATCAAACACAATTACAATAAATCTGAATCTCTACAATTAGGCATACCAGCTAGCTTTAGCTTTAAGTCATTACTACTAGAAAAAAAGCTAGACTACTCCTCATGAAGGATAAATTTAAAAACCTGCAGAGAATTCTTAAAAGATAGAAGTGGAAAAGAATAAAATAGCAGCAGTACAGGATAACATCTATGTCAGATGACAGTAACTTGAGAACCAGTGGAGGGGAAAAAGGAGAAGAAAACCAAAGTGTTTTATCTCTTAAAAACCCAAAGCCTGCAAAGGAAGATAAAGAGGAATAAGTGATTTACACAGTGTTGACTGTTGAATGAAGAATATAAAAGCCAAACCTGAGTGAAATGAAGATTATTACAGAACTCAAGAACTACATTCTACAGAAAACAAGTAGCAGGTAAATTAAAAAGAATTTAAAAACAATACCTAAAAGTAACAGATTAGAAAAATAATATTGGCAGCATCATATTACAAAAATTTATATGAAACAAAACAAAGAGCATATTGCATTTCAACACCTGGTTCTAGCCTCGCACAGTGCTTGGAAGCAAAAAGCTCAGGCTAGAATTTTTAACAATTGTAAAAGTAATTATCAGGCAAACTACTGCTCTGAAAGGACAGAAATGAAAGATTGGATACATGGTGTAAGATTCAAGATTAAAATATTATTGTCAACATTTTGATCAACTGTGGTACAAAAGGAGATATAGAAATATCATCCCCAAAAGGGTCATAAGGGCATATTGGAATTCAATAATAATCATGATGATGGCATTTGTTAAGCGCTTACCAAGCACTGTTCTAAGCGCTGGGGAGGATACAAGGTGATCTGGTTATCCCACGTGGGGCTCACATTCTTAATCCCCATTTTACAGATGAGTCCCCATTTTACATTATATCTAATCCAATGCATGATACTATCCCATTTTATTTCAAAGTTGTAAATTCTGATGATTTTCAGTCATAGAGAATAAAACAGAAATGTAAACTGAAGACAACAAAATAAAAACTGTAACTGACGTACAGTCAATTGCCCCCCAACCTTTTTAATGGTACTTATTAAATGTTTACAATGTGCCAGGCACCGTCCTAAGTGTGGGGTAGAGACAAGATAATCAGGTTGGACACAGTCCCTGATTCACATGGGCTCACAGTCTTAATTCCCATTTTACAGGTGAGTAAACTGAGGCACAGCTAAGTTAAGTGATTTGCCCAAGATCACGGAGCAGACAAGTGATGAAGCTGGGATTAGAAACCAGGGCTTTCTGATTCCCAGGCCCATGTTGCTTCCCACTTGCCTCATGGATTACGCAGTTCTATCACAATATAAGTTTTCAATTGATATTTTGGCTAAGAAGCAACTAAGGAGTTAGGGAACTCTTCAGAAATTTCAATCTATTTGGTCTGACTTGCTCCATTAGCAAAGGAACTGATAATATACATTCGTGCAGCTTGAAGGGTGAGTACAACCTGAGTTTTCCTACAACAAAAGTTTCAAAAGAATGGAGCCATTGAATTCAGTGGTTAGAGAAGCAGTGTGGCCTTAATAAGTTCCTTGGGGACAGGAATCATGTCAATCAACTCTATCGTATTGTACTCTCCCACATGCTTTGCATAGTGCTCTGCACGCAGTAAATGCTCAATGAATATGATTACTGATTAAT
The DNA here is from genome assembly GCF_015852505.1 of Tachyglossus aculeatus. NCBI lineage: Eukaryota > Metazoa > Chordata > Mammalia > Monotremata > Tachyglossidae > Tachyglossus > Tachyglossus aculeatus. The sequence goes on from NC_052067.1 coordinate 114,540,352, forward strand.
GGAAAGAGCACAGGGAGTCAAGACAGGAAATGTGCCAACTCTGCTGTACTGTACTCTTCCAACTGCTTAGTAACATGCCCTGCACATAGTAATCACTCAATAAATACTGCTGAAGTCAAGAATCTTGAGTTGTACTGTACTACTTAGCCATATTGAATGAACAAATACATGAATGAAAGGAAGAAAAAGCAGCTGCTGCCTTAAAAGAAAAATGGCAGAGAAGACAAGATAGCCCACTATATACTAAAATAAGGAAACAGGGACATACTTTGCCACAATTTATTTGGCTTAACTAACAGCTATAAATAGTAAATAGGTTTTTATGAAGATATGAATGGATAGTCTGTGGATGTGGGGCAAGTACCAATATTACACGTAGAAACCATACTTATCTCTAATTCCCAAGTAACAGTTCTGATTTATATTAGCTTTTCATCTTTTCCTAATAATCTCTCAATTATTACTACCCAAGTGAGGTACAGGCGTTCACTGTTGCTCGAAACTATTTTGTCGCCAACTCCTCACCCGTGTCCTCCTCTGGCCAGAAATCCCTCCCCTTTCATATCTGACAGAAGACTACTCTCCCTAGCATTGTAAGGTCCTTGAGGAAAGGGATTATATCTCTGTTGTGCTGTACTCTCCCAAACGCTCTGCACATTGTAAGCACTCAAAAAATGCTCTGCACACTGTAAACACTGATCGATTGATACCCAAGAAATCAGGCTTTTCTGCTTCCTTGTGAGCGTTGGTTAGGAGCTCAGAAGAATGTCCTTGCTATCATGTTTTCAACAGGTCTTTTATGTCCCCAATTCAGCTACGCATATTACTTCGCCTGCTTTTAAACTTATATACCATGTATTTCTAGTTTTCCCTCTACCAAATTGTCACTCCACTACTTTTCAAGTCTAATTAAATTATAAACTTCAGACCCATGAGGGGAAAGGAACTCTGTCTGACCTGATTATCTTGTACCTACCCCATTGCTTAGTATAGTGCTTGGACCATAGTAAATGCTTAACAAATACCACAATTATTACTAAAATTATATGGGTGCACAGATGAATGGTACTAATGGAAAGGTGAGGACCAATCACAGCATAGCTTCTGGAGGGGATGACTTTTCAAAGAACTTTGGGAGTTTGTGTTTTGGAAAAGCTGAGGAACAGGAAGTATGAGACCAAGAGAAGCTCTCCCATACTATGATCCCTTTCTAAAAGTAGGATAATTTATTGAGTCCCCATTTGGTGCAGTATACTGTGCTTGGGAAGTCCAGAATAAAAAAGTGTTACATTCCCTGCAGGCAAGGAGTCCTCCTTCTTCTGCAAACATTATCTAAGTCCAGCTTCACTGACAACCTCCTCTCCTAGTTTTTCTCCTATCCTTGTAACTACTCTTTCTCAATCTTTTGCAGACTCCGTCTCTGCCTTCCAGCCAAGCGGATCCCAACGGATGTGTTTGCTTCAAGGTTCAATTTTGAGTCACCTTCTATTCTCCACCTATACTCACTCCCTCTGAAATTGCATAGCTTCAGCTACTATCTCCAAATGGATCATTCCCACATCTACCTCTCCAGCCCTGATCTCTATCCACTGTAGGTTCGCATTTCCTCTTCCCTTCAAGTCATTCATTCATTCAATCGTATTTATTGAGCGCTTACTGTGTGCAGAGCACTGTACTAAGCACTTGGGAAGTACAAGTTGGCAACATATAGAGATGGTCCCTACCCAACAGCGGGCTCACAGTCTAGAAGGAGGAGACAGACAACAAAACAAAACATATTAACAAAATAAAATAAATAGAATAGTAAATATGTACAAGTAAAATAGAGTAATAAATATGTACAAACATATATACAGGTGCTGTGGGGAGGGGAAGGAGGTAAGGCAGGGGGGATGAGAGGGGGAGGAGGGGGAGAGGAAGGAGGGGGCTCAGTCTGGGAAGGCCTCCTGGAGGAGGTGAGCTCTCAGTAGGGCTTTGAAGGGAGGAAGAGAGCTAGCTTGGCAGATGTGCAGAGGGAGGGCATTCAAGGCCAGGGGAGGATGTGGGCCGGGGGTCGACGGCGGGACAGGCCCCCTTTTAGACTGTGAGCCCACTGTTGGGTAGGGACTGTCTCTATATGTTGCCAACTTGGACTTCCCAAGCGCTTAGTACAGTGCTCTGCACACAGTAAGCGCTCAATAAATACGGTTGATGATGATGATGATGATGATGACGCGAGAACAAGGCACAATGAGGAGGTTAGCGGCATAGGAGCGGAGGGTACTGGCTGGGCTGTAGAGGGAAAGGAGGAAGGAGAGGTAGGAGGGGGAGAGGTGATGGAGAGCCTTGAAGCCGAGAGTGAGGAGTTTCTGCCTGATACGTAGGTTGACTGGTAGCCACTGGAGATTTTTGAGGAGGGGAGTGACATGCCCAGAGCGTTTCTGCACAAAGATGATCCAGGCAGCAGCGTGAAGTATAGATTGCAGTGGGGTGAGACAGGAGGATGGGAGATCAGAGAGGATCTCTAATCTTTACTTGGGTGTCCCACTGACACAAACTTGAGGCTGCCTTTCCTAAGCCCTCAATTCCCCTACTCCCTCTCCCTTCTCCACACCACGCACTTGGATCTGTCTCCTTTAAGCACTTGATAGTCTCCCACCAGTTTCACAGTATTAATGTACATGTATCCATCACTTAACACTTTTCCCCAGTCTAGACTGTAAGCTCCTCGTAGGCAGGGAACATGTCTACCAGCTGTGTGGTATTGTACTTTCCCAAGTGTTTAATACAGTAAGCACATAGTAAGAACACACGGTAAGCACTAAATAGATACCACTGATTGGTTGATTCTGTGTAGGAAATCTTATTCAAAGTGCAATTTTAATGAGAACTATGACAATAACCATGACAGCAAACAAGCAAAGAATTTTAAGGAGTGGTACTCACTATAACTGCAAACTGTTCTGGCTCACATAAGTTATTGTAGTCACTCTTCAACTTGGATAATGAAATCAACTGATCTTGATTAGGAAGGTGTTTAATTAAGTTCTATGACAACAAGAAACAAAGAAAAGTTAACAGCTAATCTTCAAAGCTTATATCATACGCATATACAAAAGCCAGCTATTGAGTTTTCATGAAATGTCCAGTCACAGTCACAGTCCACGGTGAACAAGATGCTGTTCAGTGAGAAAGTTATTCTTTTAGTACACTGTTGGAGGTTTCTGTTTTTCATATGGCCACATCTATCCACTCCTCTCACTTACCTTTCTACCATAAAAGTTACATATTTCCACCCAATAATTTAGAATGTTGCTTTGTGTTGTGTTACAATGGCATGGTAAAAAACACACAAACAGGCCAATATTTTTTTTTTACATGTATGTGCAACAATTCAAATCACTAAATTATAATTTGACAAAATAATACCCTAATAGCCTGAGAAACAGAAAACTGCTTCACAAGATATTAATTTATATGCAGGCAGTAGTTTGCTTACTTGACAGTATGTGAACCATCATTTTATAACATTCAGTTGTAGAAAATGAAATGTCAGGACATAATTATTAAGGGCAGTCACTCAAACAAAATAAAACTGACATCATCTCTTGGATTTTATTTAGGAAAGGATTACTATTTTTCTGAAGCAAGTTACTGCCTTTCATTTTTAAAGGTGGCATTGGCTATTTAAATAGCATATTTTGTATTTAAAATGCGGAGCAAAAAAATACAATTGATTTAAATATCATTGACTGAAAATCAACAAGAATAAAGTGTTACAGGAGAGGGCACAAAAATTGTTAACACAAGCAACAAACCTGAAAAAGAGAAAATATACTAATGCATTAAAGGGTATTTTAAAATGAGTGTGGTTTGGTTAGGTTGAATTTCTGGCTGTAGCTTTAAATAATACAATTCAGGTGCTAGTTACAATCAAATTTCAGAATGCCTGAGACATTGTTTACTTAGCTTTTGATCTTAAGCTTACACCACACAGGATGCAAAAATATATAATGCATGCCCCAGACAGCGCTATTAGTCAAGGTAAGATTAAAGGAAGCCACATTTTTAAAGTTAGATCAACCCAGTGACTCACTGTGTGGCCTTGACCAAGCCTTAGGATACGTCTGCATCCAAGTGAATAAAATAGAAAGTGTGACAAAAACAAATATCAAGGACCGTATTTGAAGACAGCATCTCACATTTATATACTCCTACTTCTAACAAAGGGGTTGTATTTTTACCAACCAAATTAAAAAATTAAAAAGACTACAATAATTACTCCAAATTCAAAGCCACGTGCACCTGCATAACCATTTGTTCTGAGCTGTCATCGAGAACAGTCTCTAATTCTGTCATCATGTTCTATCCAAGTACCTAGTGAAAACACGTAAAGTGACCTAGGTATATGTCTGATTAGCTTGCACTGTCCTTGTTCCATATATATGAAAAACGGATAATGTGACAGAATAAACATGACTGCATCAGCAAAGTACTATTTCCAAAAATAGGTACGTCACATAGTAACTTCTACCAGTTGTTAAAATAAAATAATTTACAAAGAGGGATGTTTAACCACTGGTAAATTTTTTTAAAAAAATGTCAGCATGGTTTCCAATCTAAAATGTAAAGGGATTTCAATGATCATCCCTTTTGGGTAGGGACTGTGTCATTTGCTTCTTTTGCATAACTCCAAAATGCTTAATAATAATAATTATGGTATTTGCTAAGTGTTTACTATGTGCCACGCACTGTACTAAGCGCTGGTGTAGATCAAGCAAATAGGGTTGGACACAGTCGCTTGTCCCACATGGGGCTCACAGTCTCAGGCCCCATTTTAGAGATGATGGAACTGAGGCTCAGAAGTCCCAAGGTCACACAGCAGACAAGTGGAGGAGCTTAGTAGAACGATCTGCATGCGACATACCTACAACGAAAACTATTTTTAAATTCCCAGTTCAAAGTATTGATACAATAATGACTGAAAAGAATCCGCATCATTTGTGCCAGATTTTAATCTTGAGTGTGTTGTCTTGAATTTCATCCAATGGGATATGAAGACATGTATTATTTCAATGTTTTTGAACCAGTCCTTTATTTTGAACAAAAACAAATGATATATGATAATTTTTAGGTACCAGAGGATGACAGAACACTATCACCTTGTCTTCAGAGGCATGCCTGCAGAGCGAGCTCCAAGGCTCCACTGTCAAATGGGAAAGAAAATCAAGTTGATTCACCATGAGGGACCAATGGTCTCCTCTATACCTGGCACAGCAACCTTTCCAAGGGAATCCGCTGAGAATCTCCAGTTTGGGGAGAAAAAGGTTATAGCAGAAACCATGGTGTGGCCAATTGAAATTGAGGATTCAGTTGTATCTATTGAGCAGTTACTGCGTCCAGGGCACTGTACTAAGCACTTGCCCCTTGCCAAGAAATGGTTACATTTATCATTTCTGGGCCTTTCAATGGTTCAGTTGCTCACTACTGGAAGACTATGATAGATCCTCCAGTTAACAGAAAACCCACTTCATATTTTTGAGAGGTCAAATCTGCAATGCCAAATGATTTTGATTTTCATCTCTAGAGAATTCCACCAAAGCGTAACAGCACTGCAGAAGCAGGGAGCTGTGCACAAGATCCAAAGGTCCTATAGGATCAGAAGTTCCCAGGGTCCATGAGACTTCCTTAGGCTGAACAAGCCACTCAGACACCACAGACAACCAAATGATGGAATAACCTACCTTGGGAACAATCACTACACAGGTTTGAACACTGTGATTTGTTACTGAGGACTCTTACCAGGAGCGGTGAAGCGTCTGAAAATTCCACACTGGACAAGAATTAAATTAAAACGCACTTCCTTATATTCAGGGCACCCCACAAAAATAGGTGCGGAAGCGGGTAGAGAGGCTAGCCATGATGGATTTGTAGTTCCACAAAATTATGAATAACCCCAGCAGAACTAAAATACTAAACAATAACACTCCGAGTCAATGCTTAATCAATATTACAGCTGCCAAGAACAGAAAGAGAGAGAGATTCAGAGACTGAGGTACCTTACTATAGACCAGAATGATTTTAACATATATCTTGGGGCCAAACCCTCAGGGAACATTGTTATCCTTCTTCAAAGGTGTTTTCTAGGAAGGGGATAGAAAATATTTAAAACAAATATGTAACAACTCTTCTGGGCCTTAGTTACCTCATCCATAAAATGGGGAATAAAGCTGTGGGACGTGGTCCACATTAATAATAACACTATTATTATTATTATTATCATATTATAATGGTCCATAATAATGACACTGGTATTTGTTAAGTAGTTACTATAGTGATGGTACTTGTTAAGCACTTACTATGTGCGAAGCACTGTTCTAAGCGCTGGAGTAGATATAAGGTAATGAGGTTGTTCCACGTGGGGCTCACAGTCAGACTGTGACTGGACATTTCATGAAAACTCAATAGCTGGCTTTTATATATGCATATGATATAAGCTTTGAAGATTAGCTGTTAACTTTTTTTGTTTCTTGTTGTCATAGAACTTAATTAAACATATTCCTAATCAAGATCAGTTGATTTCATTATCCATTATAATACCATAATTATTGAGTCATGTCAAGATGGCTGACTAATGCCCAAATAGAATATTGATTTTCTCCCTCAAATAAAATACTAAGGGTTATAATACTGCATACAAAAGAACTGCAGGATAAACTTACAAGAAAATCTGCAAATGGAAATGGCACAAGTACCCATTTCCAAGTCAGCTGTTATTAAACTTGTTGTCCCATGTGGGGCTCACAGTCTTAATTCCCATTTTACAGATGAGGTAACTGAGGCACAGGGAAGTTAAGCGACTTGCTCAAAGTCACACAACTGACAAATGGCCAAGCCGGGATTAGAACCCAGAACCTCTGACTCCGAAGCCCATGTTCTTTCCACTAAGCCACATGGCTACTACGTGCCAAGTACTGTTCTATGCGCTGGGGTAGATACAAGGTAATCAGGTCAGACACAGTCCCTGTCCATCATAGGGCTCACAGTCTTAATCCCCATTTTACAGATGAGATAACTAACACACAGAGAAGTTAAGTGACTTGCTGAGGTCACACAGCAGACATGTGGCAGTACTTAGGACTTAGTAAAGTGCCTGCAAATAATAAGTGCTTAACAAATAACACAAAAAAATTATATTTATACATATATATATATATATATATTTATATATATATATATGTATATATGTATCCATCCTTCTGTTAGGGTCTCATGGCAGTTCAGGGAGAACAGAGAGGCAGCTAAACAGCAGGGCAAAAGTAACAACCAGGCACAGGCTTTTCCTTTTGGGCAATCCTTTATGAAAACTGAACTTCACCCCAGGTCTAAACCAGAAGGGAGTGAAGCTCTCCACCTTTTTTAAAATGGATATAGCTAATTCTTACTGTGTAAAGCACTGTACTAATCACAGAGGAAGATAAAAGATAATCAAGCCACACACAGTTTCTGCCCCACACATGGCTCACCGTCCAGGTAGAAAGAAGAGAAGGCACATAGCTTCCAAATGCCCCAAAGACTTTGGTAAAAATTACTTATTTATTCATATTGCTTTGAGTTTCTTCCTCAGTTTTTATTATCAATCAATCAATCAATCGGATTTATTGAGCGCTTGCTGTGTGCGGAGCACTGTGCTAAGCACTTGGGAAGTACAAGTTGGCAACATATAGAGACAGTCCCTACCCATGTGCTAAACTCTGGGGTAAATGCAATTACATCTGAAACAGTCCCCCACAGCACCTGTATATATGTATATATGTTTGTAGTATTTATTACTCCATTTATTTATTTTACTTGTACATATCTATTCATCTTATTTTGTTAATATGTTTTGTTCTCTGTCTCCCCCTTCTAGACTGTGAGCCCACTGTTGGGTAGGGACCGTCTCTATATGTTGCCAACTTGGACTTCCCAAGCGCTTAGTACAGTGCTCTGCACACAGTAAGTGCTCAATAAATACGATTGATTGATAGTCTGTAAGCTCATTATGGGCAGAGAACGTTCTGCTAATTCTGTTGTATTGTACCTGTACTCTCTGAAGCACTTAGTACTGTGCTCTGCACATAGTAAGAGCTCAATAAAAAAGATTCATCATTTGGAAAATGTGGGTGGTTTCTGTTCTTTGTTTTCCTAAGACTCTCTTGCCAGCTTTGAACCAAACCTGTTTGGAAAGTATTAAAGCATCAGCTGGCCTGTGGCCTAGTCTGCTAAAATCCACAGGTGTGGCAAAGTTGGAATGACCTGAAAAATAGATCTTTTATTCAACTTTCTCATAATCTCTGGGTGAATGTAAAGGGGCACAGTTCTCAAGTGAGATAGGAACACGGTTCAATGCAATATTCATTGCACATTCTGGTAATGGGAGAAGAGTGGTTCAAGGTATCCCCAGTCTACCAAAGCTTGCTAACCTTCTTCCAATCCTAGTTATAATCTTTAAATTACATTTAAATAATATTATTAATATTGTAATATAATATAGAAGCAACATGGTCTAGTGGAAAGGACAGGCCTTGGGATTCAGAGGACCTGGCTTCCACCATTTTGTCTGCTGTGCAACCTTGGGCAAGTCACTTAACTTCTCTGTGCCTCAGTTCTCTCAGCCACAAAATGAGAATTCAATACCTGTTCTCCCTCCTAGTTAGACTGTGAGCTCCACGTGAAGAGTCTGAAAATTATCTTGCATCTACCCCAGTACTTAGTACAGAAGAGTTCTTGGTTTAACAAATACAATAATTATTTAGTCATGTCAAGATCGCTGACTATTGCCTAAATAGAATATTGATTTCCTTCTCAAATAAAATACTAAGGGTTATAATACTACATACAAAAGAACTGCAGGATAAACTTATAGGAAAATCTGCAAATGGAAATGGCACAAGTACTCATTTTCAAGTCAGCTGTTACTAAATAGAAAAGGTTCTTTCTACTTTCTGCTTGGAATAAACCTGACAGTATCGTCCTGTATAGAAAAAAAAAAAATCAAAATACCAAATGCAAAGGGCATACTGATTGCATTCTAGAAACAAAATTATATTTTCATATAAATATATCTCCTGTATCCGAAATATACCATAGATTTGAATTTAATAATTTGAAGTATGGAAGCGGACACTCAAAGAACGGAAATTTAATGGCTAAGATAACATCTTATTTATTTTCCAACTAACAGAAGATTCAGAGATTTGTTTACCTCCTGGAAATATAGACGTTCTGCTGAAACTAATTATGCAGCAATGATTTTCCAGTTGAATGATGGGCTAAGAATTTTCAACAGTAACAGAGTTTTATTTAATGAGAAGCTTACACTGAAATATTGGTATTTAAGCTGCCAGTTTGTTTACCTGAATCATAGACTCTGCCAACTGTGTTTCATCTACTTCCAATATCATTCTTCTGATGTCCTCGTAAGGCACACGGAATGATCCAAGAAAGATTGCTGAAGCAAAAATAATGGGAAAGAGGAGAAGAAATTTTGGTGTTTCATTCTACTTACACTTATAAAAGGGCACTCCCTAAAAAGAACCCGATAGACTTAATGAGTTACTCTATAAATTTTCTTAGAACATTATCATTATCAACAGGGTGATGATGCCACCCTTATTTAGGACTGATTTATAAGATACTTTCAATTACGGAGATGCTTTAAAATGTGATTTGGTCTTGGACTACAATTTTCTTTTCCTCTCTCGTATTGTCACCCTTCACAACAAGCCTGTTCCCACCCTCCTAACCGTCCAGTTTAAGAAGTCTGCAATTCAACTGAAGTCAAGATTTAAGCACTGGGAAATCTTGCTAGACTGTAAACTCGCTGAGGGCAGGGACTGTGCCTATTTATTTTATTTTAGTCACCCAAGCATAGTACACTGCTGTAAACACAGTAAGCAATCAATAAAGCCCACTGTTTGATTGATCCAATTGCACCTATCAGACACTGTTTCATTTTCCAATAACTGCGTTAATTATGGAATTGTGTTAGTGAAACATAGAGGCGTTTAGTATAAAAGCATTACACGTTGGCCCCTTTTACAATGCTCTTTCAGAGATGAAACCCCATGAATCTCAAATCACTGACATTCTCTCCTATCAATCCCCCCATTAAAGTTTTCCTTAAACTTTTTAATAATTCACTTGAATGCAATATTTTTATGACGTGATGTGAGAGCATGACCCTAATTTCACCACACCAGTAACAACTGGCTCCAAAATAAAGCAATTAGGAAGGCAGCAGTATTTTCAAAATACTTCCAGGAAGTGACAGAATGGAGTACTGCTTACCTGGTGTTATTTCTTAGGGTTTAGATCCCATTTTAATTACTTGATCTGTCCCCTAGTTAACCCACAAAACATTCTATGAGAGTAATAATTGTGATATTTGTTCAGAGCTTACTATGTGACAAACATTGTACAAACTGCTGGGGTGGATAGAAGATAATAAGGTCAGTTACAGTCCCTGTCCCACATGGAACAAACTATATAGGAAGGGATATTTAATCCCTATTTTACAGATGAGAAAACTCATCCACTGAGAAGCTAAGGAACTTGCCCAGGATCACACAGTAGGCATTTGGGAGATCCAGGAGGAGAACCCAGGTCCTCTGACTCCACTAGGCCTTGCTAACAATTTTAATATTATGCAAACAGACAAAAAGGAGAAAAATTGCATTCTTTTGTCCTTGCGCAACTGGAAATGCTCAGTTCTTTCTGGTAAACATGTCTATTTCAGCAAATCATTTTTAATTATTCCTGGTTATTCCTCCCAAACTAAGGATCTGAGTTTATTAGAAGGAAATTCTTCATTCTCCACCATTTTTATTCCCCAGATATCTTGACTCCCAATGCGTGTGACGTAATGTCTGAAACAATGTGGGTATGAAGGTTACAGCTCCAATCTATTGTGAACTATATAGCAGCTACTCAGTATTCACAGGGTATTCCTTCGTTAAAGAAAACTCGGAGCATGCGGTGAAACTTTAAATGGCACCTGTGCCTGCCAGCAAGAATTCATTCAACCCCCAGTCATCTCCTGGTGGGATTGGACTGCCAACGCTGTAGGCAGGACTATAGCTACTCTTGGCCAAATAAATAGTCAGCAGGCACCAGGAACTGCAGGCAGGACCAGGATCTGCCCCAACACCATGAGATGGTGCTGCCCAACTCAGACAGGTGAAACTGGAAATGAAATAACCACGAAAGCCAAGGGAATTACATATTACCTTTCTTTTTTTTATCAGTTTCTTATTTATACCAATACAGTAAGCTTCCACAAGGAATAGTCTCTGTTTTAGTAAATTTATTTTATCCCAATAACATCATCAATCGTATTTATTGAGCGCTTACTGTGTGCAGAGCACTGTACTAAACATGTTCCTCAACTTCCACGGAGGAAGACACCAATCCTTCTAACCATTTAATCCATAAAATTTAAACGGCACCCGAATCTGTCCCCTTTTAGACTGTGAGCCCACTGCTGGGTAGGGACTGTCTCTATATGTTACCAACTTGTACTTCCCAAGCGCTTAGTACAGTGCTCTGCACACAGTAAGCGCTCAATAAATACGATTGATGATGATGATGATGATGAATCTATTCAAGTCCTGTGCAAATCAAAAATAAAACCTAAAACATTCAACTGCAGTGATTATCATCATTTAAGCATTAACCAAATGCTCTTTACTTACAGAGGTTTTGGGCAATTTTGGAATCTAAGATTTTAAGTTCTTTAATTCGCTTCTTAATAAATTTCCTTTCTTCAATATCTTCCTCTTCCTTTTTGGCTGTTAAAGAAAATGAAGAACAATAAACATACACCAATACATTCTGAAGTATCAAAGCAAAATGATACATTTTTAGTAATGAATAAAATAAGTTTAAGAAATCAAGATATATTTATTCATATTTATTCATTCTTGCATTTGATCAGTCAGTTCACTCAATCATCATGCTCCCTCCTACCTCACTGATCTACTACAACCCAGCCCACAAACTTCCCTGTTGTAGCACCAGCTTATTCACTGTGCCCCAATCTCTTCTATCTCATTGCTGATCCCTTTTCCACATCCTTGCTCTAGTCTAGAACTCCCTCTCCTTCCAGATAAGGTACCCACTCTCCCCATCTTCAAAGCATTATTAAGGTCACATCAAAGCATTATTAAGGCCTTCCCCAATTAAGCCCTCTTTTCCCAGCATGGCTTAGTGAAAAGAGCCCCAGCTTGGAAGTCAGAGGTCGTGAGTTCTAATTCTGCTCAGCCACTTGTCAGCTGTGTGACTTTGGGCAAAGTCACTTCCCTTCTCTGGGCCTGTTATTCATTCATTCAATCATATTTATTGAGCGCTTACTGTGAGCAGAGCTTATCTCATCTGTAAAATAGGGATTAAGACTGTGAGCCCCATGTGGGACAACCTGATTGCCTTGTATCCCCCCAGTGCTTAGAACAGTGCTTTGCACATAGTAAGTGTTTAACAAATGCCATTATTATTATTATTATTATTATTATTATTATTATTATTCCCCAGCTCCCTCTCCCTTCTGAGTCATCTATGCATTTAGATCTGTGACCTTTCGGTATTTTATATTCACCTCACCTTAAACCCCATAGCACTTATGCAGATATCCTTAAATTATATATTATAAATTATTTACATAAACTAACGTCTGTCTTCCTCTTTAGACTGTAAGCTTGTTATTGGCCAACTCTCGATCAATACCATAAACTAAAATGGTTCTGTTATACTCTCCCAAGTGCTCTGCACACAGTAAGTGCTTGATAAATACCATGCACCATGGCTTGATTCACTCACATAGTCAACTTTAGTACCCTCTGTCCCCAAAATATTTAAACTGTATGATTTATGGAAAATTATATTAACCTTTTACCTTTCAAAAAAATATAATTCAATTTTTTTCAGTTAATTTCAGGTGAGATTGCCTTTAAGAATCTATCAAAGGGACGGTCTACACTATAGAAATCTCAAGAAAGATTCAAAGTAGGTAGGCATTTTCTTCTTCGAGACATCATCGGTATCAGACAACATTTACCTTATGCAGAACCTTGCCCTAGACACTTATTGAAACAAGTTACCCAATTCCAAAATATTGCACCGGAAAGGCAAGAGTCAACAGCCTAACTTCACCATCTCTCAAATGTGCATACAGTATATTAAAAGTTATTAGGTTTAAATATACATAAACTGTGATGGTGTAAGAGATTTACCCAGAGGGCGGGAGGCATAAACAAACATACTTCACTGGAACAAAATGTGACAGCTGTAAAGTGTTTAATGCATTTTGTGTATGTATTTTAAAATGCGTATGAACAAATCCATAAACCTACTTATCATTAGCATTCTGATTTGAAGTAATACAGGAGAAATTTGGAAAAAAATCCTAAATATAGTAAAACATGCATTAATCTATTATACAGTAGAGCTTTCAAACACAAGGACACATTACTTTTAAGTTCTCCATCCACTTTCAGAAAGAAGCTATTTCAAAACCCTGTCCTTGAACATTTATCCTACTATGATTTATGTCGGACAATTCCACCTAGCTTCACAGGCTTCTAAGAGAACAGTCTTTATCACTGGTGGAACTAGCGGGGGCAGGTGATGTAGCTGTCTTCAGTATCTCAATCTCATCTCCCTTTGCAGATGACGCCTTGTCCACATCCTCCCTCTGGCCCAGAACTTATATCTCATGGACCATGTCTCTCCCCACCTTAACACCCACACTAAAATCACATCTTCTCCAAGAGGCCTTACCCGATTATGCCCCCAGTTCCTCTCCTCACACTGTCTTCTGCATCCCTCCTGAATTTGGATTTACATCCTTTATGCAGCCCACCCTCAGCCCCATAGAATTGATGTACATATCCGTAGTTCATTTATATTAAGGTCTGTCTCCCCCTCTAGACTTTAAGTTCATTGTGGGCAGGGAATGCCTACCAACTCTGTTATACTGCATTCTCCCAAGTACAATGCTCTGCAATAAATGATTGTCTAACCAGCTATTCCTTCTGCATCACATACATACTATAGAATCTGTTCTCCTTAAGCCCTTTATAAGCACACCACCCCAGCCCAACAGCACTATGTACATATCCTTATACTCTCCCATTTTTCCCAGCTGGAATTGAATCATTTTATTTTATTTTCCTACAATGAATACAAACTTTGACTTCATTGTTTAGTGTGAGAAAATAAATATTTAACACAGTGTTCTTTCTGTAAAGGTCTCTACAACTTAGGGCCAATCTGGCTCTTTTTAGAGGACATACTGCCAACCACAAAACACACCTCAGCCACAACCTACTTAAAATCGCTATTAGGTAGTTAGGAGCTTCTCTCAGGCCCTATAGGAGTGGGAGAGGGCAGGAAGGAAGTCAAGACGAGTAAACAAAATGACTATCTGCAACAAGGGACTTATAAGTTCCCTCTAGCAGGCTACAGAACTGGGTTTCCACCCTGGGGCTCACCAGAGAGCCACTGCTAATGCTGCCCCATTGCATCTTCCTCTCATTTACCAGGCTCCTCTCTTTCTCCTCTCCTCTTCCCTGTCCCTTTCCTTCCTTCCCCATCTATATTTCCATCCTTGGTGGCCAGCAACAGCTTTGTTGCTAAACTAATATTTTCACCCTGGTGACATAGTATTGAGGCTAAGCCCCCATTTTCCTCAGGTCCCCCTCCATTCCGCATCAACTTGACTTGCTCTCTTTTGCTCTTCCCCCTATCTCCCCCTCCCACCCACAGCACTTACGTATATATGTATATATCTACAATTCTATTTAGTTATATTGATGCCTATTTACTTGTTTTGATTTGTATATATAATTCTATTTATATTGATGCCTTTTTTTACTTGTTTTGATGTCTGTCTTCCCCTCTTCTAGACTGTAAGCCCGATGTTGGCAGGGATTGTCAGTCTTTATTACTGAACTACTTTCCAAGTGCTGAGTGCAGTGTTCTGCATATATTAAGTGCTTAATAAATATGACTGGATGAAGAGCCACGTGGTGCAATAACGTCATCCCATTGTGCCTTGTGCAGTGTGGATAAGAAAGTCGTGTGGAGTGTCATAAATTGAATAACTCTTCAAATGTCTTCTTTGTCTCTTCTGCAAAATAGGGCTGCCAACTCGTGCTCAAACATTTCAAATAATTGAAAAGACCTGGCTCTACCCTACCATTGGCTTTCTAGGTCTTATGCTTCACCAGCTCAATTTAAGTAAGGTCTCCTTCCTGTAATGTGGGCATTCAAGAAGTTTAATTCATTAGCTACGAAATGCCTTTTGTTCATGAAAAACAACATATTAAATGATATCCAGTGAGTGTAAAAGGACATGTTAACTTTAAAGAAAGCATAGATGAAAGTGTATAACATTTTAAAATTTTGAAATGCATGCTATCATGCATGACTACAACAGCCTTACAGGGAAACTTTGGTAACTGGAGAACATCAAAGGGCTTGCTAGAGTACAGTAGAGTAAGCAGACATAATCTTTGACCTCTAGAAGCTTATAATCTAGTGGGAGGGAGTCAGTACAATAAATTACAGGTAGGGGAAGCAAACCAATTTTAGAGACATGGTCATAAGTACTGGAGACGGTTTAGCGCAACTGAGAGCTATCGTGATCAGTTGTTTATTCAGCTGAAAATCTGTTTATCGAAGTAATCAAAGGGGAATATCCTAAAAAAAAAAAACCTGTTTGACAAATAAGGATCAGTACTATTCCCATTAATATTGTTAATATGATAGGGCATAGAAGGTAATCATCAAGAACATGGTCTATTGTGAATAAAGGTTCTTAACATCAGCTACCTTAATTGAATTTGAAATAGGGCAGCATACCCCTGTTCACATCTTACCCAACATGTTTGCTGATTTCCACCATAAAAATAATCCACTCACAAATTTTATTAACTGAATCTGTTGTGAGGTTTGTATATTATATAGTGCTTGGCTTTGGTTTATCATACAGGTCTATATTTATCAGTAAATTATTCTGATTACTTTGGCAGTCATGCAATAGTATTCGATTTTCAAAAAACAGTCTAGCAATTCATTTCTTGATGGCATTTTTTATAGCTGAATCCACACACCTTGATTATGTGTTGAAAAACAGACTACTTTAGTAAGAAAGCATTTGCTATCCTTCTATAAAATTGATACTAATTTGCAAATGATTACTATTCTTCTATCTCAAAGCTCCCTAATGTTAAAAAAAATAGGATTTTCACCCAGATTTCCGACATATATGGATCTAAAAATGAAGCCACATCATCAGCCCCAACACTGGTGCATAGATGCCTTCCCATGCTTGGGGGTTGAGTCTGTTGTTGCTGTTGAGGCTGTGGAATATGCCCCTGTTAGAATATGTAGCTCAATTAAAGAGTGAGAGTGAAATAAACATTATTACGAAGTGTCTGAAATGAACAAGCTTTCTCACTATACCTCTGTCATTATCAAAGTGAGCCGATCACTCTAGCTGTAATTTTTTTAAGTTTAGCTTCCCTGTTCAGAGGGCAAACTCCTTCAACCAATGGTATTTA
The DNA here is from genome assembly GCF_015852505.1 of Tachyglossus aculeatus. Classification (NCBI taxonomy): domain Eukaryota; kingdom Metazoa; phylum Chordata; class Mammalia; order Monotremata; family Tachyglossidae; genus Tachyglossus; species Tachyglossus aculeatus. Next base: position 114,556,932 of record NC_052067.1, read on the forward strand.
TAATAAGGATAATAACAATGCTGGTATTTGTTAAGTGCTTAGTATACATTAGGCGTTTGCTCCAAGCACTGAGCCACCAGATAATCAAGCTGGATGCGGTCTGTCCTATACGGGTTCACAATCCCCCTAGGAAGTAAGTTATACTGTACTCTCTCAAGTTCTTATTATAGTGCTTTGTACCCAGTAAGCACTCAGTAAATGCGATTGAGTGTACGAATGAATGAAAGAGTAGGATTTAATCCTCAATTTTAAGAGATGAGGAAACAGAGGAATGGAGAAGTTGAGTTGTCCAAGCTCATATGGTAGGCAAGTAGCAGAACTGGAATAAGAACCAGGTCCTGACTCCCAAGCCCCCACTCTAGCACATATTGTGTGCACAGAATGCAAACAAAGGGCTGAGTCTGGTAAGGCCTCCTGGAGGAGATGTGATTTTAGGAGGGTCAGAAGGTGTGGAAAGTGGTGGATTGTTTTACATGAAGGGGAAGGGAGTTCCAGGCCCAGGGGAAAATGCAGGGAAGCCATCGATGGCAAGATAAATGAAACAAGATCTAGAAAGCAGGTTGGTATTACAGGAGAGAAGTGTGTTGGGTTGCGGCAATAAGGTTAGTAGGAAGGAGAAAGCTGTTTGAGTGCCTTAAAGCTGACGGAAACGACTTTCTGTTTGATGCGGAGGTAGATAGCCAATCTTTGGAATTTTTGCGGATTGAGAAGATAAGAACCAAATGGTGTTTAAGAAAATTATTAATAATAATGGCATTTACTAAGCACTTACTATATAATAATAATAATAGCATTTGCTAAGCGCTTACTATGTGCAAAGCACTGTTCTAAGCACGGGGGGATACAAGGTGATCAAGTTGTCCCACGTAGGGCTCACAGTCTTAATTCCCATTTTACAGATGAGGTAACTGAGGCTCGGAGAAGTGAAGTGACTTGCCCAAGGTCACACAGCAGGCATGTGGCAGAGCCGGGATTTGAACCCATGACCTCTGACTCCAAAGCCCGGGCTTTTTCCACTGAGCCATGCTGCTTCTCATATGCATGTTCTAAGCGCTGGGGAGGTTACAAGGCGATCAGGTAGTCCCACGGGGGGCTCACAGTCTTAATCCCCATTTTACAGATGAGGTAACTGGCACAGAGAAGTTAAGTGACTTGTCCAAAGTCACACAGCTGACAATTGGCGGAGCCAGGATTGAACCCTTGACCTCTGACTCCAAAGCCCGTCCTCTTTCCACTTAGCCACGCTGCAGAAGAATCAAGTGATCAAGTGCAGAAGTGATCAAGGCAGAAGAATCAAGTATAGGCTGGGGAGGAGAGATATTGGATGCAGGTAGATCACCCATCACTAAAACTTGTCGGTCCCACCTTCACCACATCACTAAAATCCACTTTTTCTCTCCATCCAAACTGCTACCACTTTAATACAAACACTCATTCTACCCCACCTGGATTACTGCATCAGTCTCCTTGCTGACCTCCCAGCCTCTTGCCTCTCTCCACTCCAGTCCATATTTGGCTCTGTTGCCCGGATCATTTTTCTACAAAAGCATTCAGGACACGTCACCACGCTCTTCAGAAAACTCCAGTGGTTGCCTATCCACCTCCGCGTCAAACAAAAATTCCTCCTCACTGGCTTTAAAGCATTCCACCATCTTGCTCCCTCCTACCTACTTCACCTGCCTACTCTCCTTCTATAACCCAGCCGACACATTCCGCTCATCTAGTGCTAACCTTCTAATTGTGCCTCGATCTCTCCTATCCCACTGCCTACGGCTAGCTCAGGTCCTGCCCTCTGGCCTGGAATGCCCTCCCTCCTCAAATCCAACAGACAATTACTCTCCCCACCCGCTTCAAAGCCTTATTGAAGCCATGTGTCTTCTGAAAGGCCTTCCCAGACTGTCTCTCCTTCCCTCAACTCCCACTCCCTTCTACATCACCCGACTTACTTCATTCATTCATTCAATCATATTTATTGAGCACTTACTGTGTGCAGGGCACTGTACTAAGCGCTTGGGAAGTACAAGTTGGCAACATACAGAAACGGTCCCTACCCAACAGCGGGCTCACAGTCTAGAAGACTGCCTTGCCTTTGCTACTTGCCTTTGCTCTTCCCCCTTCCAGGCCCCAGAGCACTTATGTACATATCTGTAGTTTATTTACTAATTGATGTCTCTCTTCCTTCTCTAGACAGTAAGCACATAGTGGGCAGGGAGTGAGTCTGTTTATTGTATTGTACTCTTCATTCAGTATTGTTCATTCATTCAGTTGTATTTATTGAGCACTTACTGTATGCAGAGCACTGTGCTAAGTGCTTAGTATTGTACTCTCCCAAGCACTTAGCACAGTGCTCTGCATACCGTAAGTGCTCAGTAAATACAACTGAATGAATTAACAAATGAGCAGGGAGGATGGATGGTCTACAAAGATAGGAAAGCAAAGGAGAGGACAGTGCTTGGGTGGGAAGATAAATAATTCCATTTTTGGACATGTTAAATTTGAGATGTCAGCAGGACATCTAAGAAGATATCCTGAAGCCAGGTGGAAATTGTTACTCTATTTTGCTTATTACTCTATTTTACTTGTACATATTTACTATTCTATTTATTTTTTTAATATGTTTTGTTTTGTTGTCTGTCTCCCCCTTCTAGACTGTGAGCCCGCAGTTGGGTAGGGACCGTCTCTATATGTTGCCGACTTGTACTTCCCAAGCGCTTAGAACAGTGTTCTGCACACAGTAAGCGCTCAATAAATATGATTGAATGAATGAATGAAATGTGAAACTGCAGAGGACAGAGCTCAAGACTGAGAGGCAGATTCGGGAATCATCCTTATAGAGATGGCAGGTAGTTGAAGCCATGAGTTCTCCAAAGGTGTGGGTGTAGAGACTAGAAGGAGACCAAGACCAGAACCGAAGTTTGAGGCACCCCCACAGTTAATAGGGTGGGAGACAGAGGAGGAACACACAAAAGAGACTGAAAAGAAGCAGTCAGAGAGATAGGAGGAGAACCGCCTATCACAGTGTCAATGAAGCTACGGTAAGATAGCATTTCTCAGAGAAGGGGAACTCCTTGTGGGCAGGGAATGTAATACTTGTTTATTCTGGACTTTCCAAGCACCTAGGACAGTGCACTAGACGAAATGGGAGCTTAAATTCTCCTACTACTAGGAAAGGATCACAGTAGTGACAGAGCTTCTCCTAGTCTCAAACGTCCTGTTTCTCGGATTTGTCAAATCACCATCTCCCTCCTTCAAAGTTCTGAGAAAAGTCACCCCCTTCAGAAGCTATGCCTTTATTGGTCCTCACCCTTCAAATCATGCCATCCACCTCAGCACCCATTTGCTTATTCGTTATTTGAGATGAATATATATCAAATTCTAGCTGCTCTTTCATTGTTAACTGTCCACTGTTTTCTCCTCATGAGACCGTAAACTACTCGAGGATTTTTTATTTCTTTGTCAGTTCCCAAAGTTCTAATAGGCATTCACGAAATAAGCTGTAGATGCTGAAATACTATTTCTACTGAGAACTGAATTCAGACAGAGATAAACTGGACGAGCGGAGAGTTTGATTTTGATTGTCCTCTATTTCCCAAACATTTGCCCCCTTTTCAAACCATGGCCCATCATCTGCCTAGTGAGCCAAAACACCGCAACTAAGTACGGTAAAATTAATGGGCATATTCAAGTACTTATGTTCTATCTAGACAATGACAAAATACTTTGATGGCTATTTTAAATGAAAGTGTTTACATCCCCAAATTGCCAAACACACTCCAATGCCTGAGTTCAATGCCTGAGTTCAATGACCCTAAAATAATAAGGATTTAGTGTGATTCAGGGAGCAAGTGGAAGGACTGTAATATGTCTGTAACACTAGAAATCCACTTGATGCTTTTCCATAATAGTACTGGTAAATTAGCACATCAGTATTTTTCAGTGTACTCTCAGCTATTTTGCCACTCTAATTTTGCTGCATGTGTGCTCTGGGGAGCGTACGTGGCTTTCTGCATTGACACACATGCTTCTTTTACATGTGATGTTCACCGACACACACACACACACACACACACACACACACACACACAACCTCCTCCTGCGTTTTGCTTTGACTTTATCTTGCAATTTAGATAAAGTACCATGTATCATGACCTCAAAGCATGTTGTCAAAGTCACAGTTGCCCGTTTGGAGAAAAAAACATTTATTAGTGATGAAAAATGGCATTTAAATTAGATGCTCTAAGTGTCAACAGTGAGGACAATTACCTATGGATTTTATGTGAAAAGTGCTAACTTTTTTATTGTTTAAAGTTGTAATCTTGCATTACTGGTAGATATAGTTACATTACGGGTTATTTGCTACTTGCTTATTTCAAAGAAATATGGAAACACTTCAGATTTTAAATTAGTACTTCCTCACATTTTCAAGGAATCCCCAGGGAGCCACTAAGCAGCTTTAAAAGGGAAGAAACTATTTTTTCTTCTTAAAATACATGCAATTATTGACAACTCTATTGGATTAAACTGCAAAGTGGTTCTCACTTTAAAATTCCATTTACTTCATAATTATGTAGCTTCTTAGTCCAAAAGGAGCTTATAGTCGCTAGAATACATCACAGAGAACTCTTCCCACCGAGTTAATTTAAATGTTTTATCAAAATGTCAGGCAAAAAAAAGTTAACATCCAAATGGCTTAAACTAACAAGCCTACAGAGAACAGGACATGAAATACTAACTACCTCTATCCCCCAGCCTCTACTTCAGCACTTCCTTGCCACCAAAGCACTTCTGTATGTATCTTACTTAAGAACTAATTCTCTGACATACCCCTTTTTCTTTCTTTCTGCTTTCCCTAATTCACTTGTGACTGTCTCCCTTGCTAGACTAAACTCCTTGAAAGCACACATCATGCTTAAGTCTCCTGTCCTCTCCTAAATCCTTATTATAATGTGTTGTACTGGAGGTACTCAATTAATACTATTGATTTAAACTAAGAGTTTCAATCAATGCCAACTTCTCATTATAAATAAAGAGCCCGGGCTTTGGAGTCAGAGGCCGTGGATTCAAATCCCGACTCTGGCACTTGTCAGCTGTGTGACTTTGGGCAAGTCACTTCACTTCTCTGGGCCTCAGTTCCCTCATCTGTAAAAATGGGGATGAAGACTGTGAGCCCCTCGTGGGACAACCTGATTACCTTGTATCTACCCTAGCGCTTAGAACAGTGCTTTGCACATAGTAAGCGCTTAACAAATACCAACATTATTATTATTATTATTATAACAATAATATTTGTTAACTGAATGCTACATGCCAAGGACTTTAATAGGCCCTGGCTTTTCACATGATAATCAGGTTGGACACACTACCTGTCCTACATGAGGCTCAAAGTCTAAGTATCTAAGTAGGCAAGAGACAGCTCATGAAACCATATTCTACAGATGAGGAAACTGAGGCAAGGAGAAGTGATTTACCCAACATCACAGAGCAGTGGGTGAGCCAGAATTACAAGCCAGGTCCTCTGATTCTCAGCTTCAAGCTTTTTCCAATAATAATAATAATAATAAAAAGTGCTTACTATATGCCAAGCACTGTAGTAAGTGCTGGGGTAAATAAAAGATAATTAGATCAGATAGCATCCCTGTCCTGGGGCTCATGGTCTAAATAGGAAGGAGAACAGAGAGAAGTACAGTGGGAAGAACATAGGCCTGGATATAAACAGGGAAGTTAGATATTAGTTGGGCTAGGCCAGTTGGAGAGATGAGATTCCAGAAAGACTTTGGAAATCAAGGCAATAGTGATCTAACTGGAGGTGGGTGGAAGTTTAAGGTAGAGAGGGAGGACATAAGTAAGCAGGCAATGGCAAAAAAGACAAGAATGAGGCACAGTGAGTAACTGAGCTTCAGAGCAATGCAGAGTATGGGGAGAGGAACAGGGAGAAGGGAGTAGATAAGGAGATTCACCCTATATTCCCTCAATTTATGGTTCTAGTTCTACAATCCCAGGGTGCCTCAAGGAATCCAGGTAATTGACCAGTAGTGCAGATTTCTAAAGGTGTAAAATCAGAGAGGGTAGTTTCTATCATTTCAAGGGACTGAAAGCCATCAGAGCCACTCAACAGCACTTGAAAAATCTATCCAGTCCTCAAAGAAATTAATGCTACTTTTTCTGGAATACTTGAGAACTTTTCAAATTAAAGATATGAAACCCGTATTAACACTTTCTAATATAATGACTACAAAAAGCATCTGCTTAATTGATCTAGATAATCAAAACTGTGACAGTGATCGATTTTCCACCAAGGTTGCAGTTCTAGTTTATAAGTATCTTGCCTTAATGGCTTGGCCACTTTCTGCTTAAATGTAACGCATTCGCAAGTCTTTCTTCAGCCACTTCTAGCACATGGAAATTGTAGCCCCGGTTTAGGCAATCCTGATGGGCCCTATTTACTCTTATCAAATTTCAAATGCTCACCAGTGTGCCAGGTTATAACTTCCTGCCTGAGAATAAAACTCTTTTGGGAGTGAGAATGGAGGCTCATAGGCTATGAAATAGAATTTGTATTTCTTTAGGAGCAAAAAAATCTCAGTCATTTACAATGAACAAATGACTGAACAGTTATCCAGCAAGATTATGATTCTGCTCAAATCAGTTAACCACTGGTTTAAACTAGGTTACACTGGCTTGATATTTATCATGAACTTTTGGTTGCACTAGAAATCATGGATAATTCAAAATGCTTTTTCTTTTCTCTTGAAGAAGTCCATATTCAACATTTTTGCCCTCTCATTGGATAAAGATTGTAGGACAAGGACTGCAACCAATCTGACCTGCTTGTACCAGCACTTAGTACACTGTCTGACACATAGGAAGGCTTAGCAAATATCATAAAAACAGAGAAGCAGCGTGGCTCGGTGGAAAGAGCACGGGCTTTGGAGTCAGGGGTCATGGGTTCGAATCCCGGCTCTGCCACATGTCTGCTGTGTGACCTTGGGCAAGTCACTTAACTTCTCCGAGCCTCAGTTGTCCCATATGTAAAATGGGGATTAAGACTGTGAGCCCCATGTGGAACAACCTGATCACCTTGTATCCCCCCCAGCGCTTAGAACAGTGCTTTGCACATAGAAAGCGCTTAACAAATGCCATCATTATTATTATTATTATTATTTTAAAAAGTAAAATAAATGCTCAAGTGCTGAAGGAATAATGATCAATCAGCAGCATGGCCTAGGGGATAGAGCATGGGCCTGGAGTCAGAAGGACCTGTGTTCTAATCCCGCTTCTGCCACTTGACTGCTGTATGGCCTTGGGCAAGTCACATTACTTCTCTGTGTCTCAGTTACCTCATCTGTAAAATTGGGATTATGACTGTGAGCTCCAAAGGGACAGCAACTGCATCCAACCCAATTTGCTTGTACTGCTTAGTACAGTGCCTGGCACATAGCAAGTGCTCAGCAAATACCAAAATTATTGTTATTTTTCTTATTATTTATGGAGCACTTTCTCTGTGCAGAGCATTATACTAAGTGCTTGGGAGAGTACAATATAATAAAGATGGTAGGCAAATTCCCTGCCCACAAGAAGCTTAAAATGAAACACTATTTCTGTTTATTTCAGTTGCTCAGGTCTATTTGAGGTGCAGATCCACATCGATTCTTTCACAGTCCCTGAACCCAAATGCTGTACGAATAGCAAGCAATTAGTAATACCTTGAATTTGTATACTATTTGAATTTTTATAAAGTTATTCTACCCCAATTATCTCATTTTATCTTTACAGCGGATAATGATATCATTGATGATGATAGTGACGAGTATTCTTTCTCATCCCCAATTTGCAGCTGAGTAAACTAAGGCATTGCCAGTTTAAATGATTTTTCCAAAGCCACGTAGTATTGCAGTGAGCTTACTGGAAAGAACTTGAGCCTAGGAGTCAGGCTCTAATTCTGATTTGACCATTTGCCTGCTGTGTGATCTTGGGCAAGTCAATTTCTCTGGATCTGAGACTCTCATTTGTAAAATGGGGATTATATCCACTTTATACTCGTGAGAAGCAGCGTGATCTAATGGAAATTCATTCATTCATTCAATCGTATTTATTGAGCGCTTACTGTGTGCAGAGCACTGTACTAAGCGCTTGGGAAGTACAAGCTGGCAACATATAGAGACAGTCCCTACCCAACAGTGGGCTCACAGTCTAGAAGGGGGAGACAGAGAACAAAACATATTAACAAAATAAAATAAATAGAATAAATATGTACAAATAAAATAGAGTAATAAATATTTACAAACATATATACATATATACAGGTGCTGTGGGAAGGGGAAGGAGGTAAGGTGGGGGGGGATGGGGGGGAAGAAGGGGGCTCAGTCTGGGAAGGCCTCCTGGAGGAGGTGAGCTCTCAGTAGGGCTTTGAAGGGAAATAGCACAGACCTGGGAATAAGAGGAATTGGGTTCTAATCCCGGTTCTACCACTTGTCTGCTGTGTGATCTTGGGCAAGTCATTTAACTTCTCTGTGCCTCAGTTACTGCATCTGCAATATAGGGATGTTCTGCCTGTGCAGAACATAGACTCTGTCCAACCTGGTTCTCTTGCATCTACCCCAACACTGGCACACAGTAAGCAATCAACAAATACCATCTGAAAAAAGAATAGCAGGTACTCTTGTATCTACATCAATGTTCAGTACACTGCTTGGCACACACATAATAAATGCTTAAGAAATGCCATAATTATTAGAATTATTAGACATATGGCCAAAATTGGGACTGGAACACTTATTTCCTGATTTATAGGTGATACTATTTTCCACTTATATACAGGATTTTAAATAGACCGAGAACAGAATGTAATCATTTTACATGGACACTGGTGAAAGAAAAATAAGTCAGTAGTATTGTACCTATATTAGACTCTAGTTCTCTAAAAAGCTCAACAGAAATTGTGTAAACTAAAAGCCAGATTCAAGACCTGATCAAAACACTTAGGAAACTCTCTAGGATTTTCCAGAGTACAAGATCACTGTTTAATCGCAACATAACTGCCGCAATGACATTAGTCTGAGGAAGATACAGGGAATTTTTCATTAACTGCTTTCCCTTTCATACATTCATTCATTCATTCAATCGCATTTATTGAGCGCTTACTGTGTGCAGAGCACTGTACTAAGCGCTTGGGAAGTACAAGTCGGCAACATATAGGGACAGTCCCTACCCAACAACGGGCTCACAGTCTAGAAGAGGGAGACAGACAACAAAACATTTACGAGAGCGCTCAGTAAATAGGACGATTTGATGGATTTATGAAAGCGTTCAGTAAATAGGGTGATTTTAGGGATTTACGAGACCTCTCAGTAAGTGGGCTGATTTTAAAAAGTTACGAAAGTGCTCAGTCATTACGGTTTTAGGGATTTACGAGCGCTCAGTAAATAGGATGATTTGACAGATTCCCGAAAGCGGTCACTAAACAGGAGGATCTTACGGATTTAGGCGCGCTCAGCAAATAACTGACTTTACAGATTTACGACAGCTCTCAGGAAAAAGGCTGAGTTTAAGGAGTTCAGTCATGACGATTTCTCAGCGCTTACAACAATGCTCAGCACCTAGTAAGCGTTTAACAGATACCACCGTTGACAAATTGCCGAAAACGCTCAGCAAATAGGAGGATCTGACGGATTTACGAGCGCTCAGTAAATCATCATCATCAATCGTATTTATTGAGCGCTTACTGTGTGCAGAGCACTGTACTAAGTGCTTGGGAAGTACATGAACAAACATTCTTCAGGCAGAGCATCACAAAATATTTCCTTGGTTACAAATGCATTATTTGGAATAATTAGCTTTCAAACCGCTGTTTCCTGAATAGGGAAGCAGCGTTGACTAGTGGATAGAGCAGAAGCAGCGTGGCTCAGTAGGAAAGAGCCCGGGCTTTGGAATCAGAGGTCATGGGTTCAAATCCCGGCTCCACCAATTGTCAGCTGTGTGACTTTGGGCAAGTCACTTAACTTCTTCGGGCCTCAGTTCCCTCATCTGTAAAATGGGGATTAAATCTGTGAGCCCCACGAGGGACAACCTGATCACCTTGTAACCTCCCCAGCGCTTAGAACAGTGCTTTGCACATAGTAAGCGCTTAATAAATGCCATCATTATTATTTATTATTATTAGAGCAGGGGCCTGGGAGTAAAGACCTGGCTTCTAATCCCAGCTTTTCCACTTGTCTCCTGTGTGACCTCGCTCAAATCACTTCACTTCTCTGGGCCTCGATTACCTCATTTGTAGAATAGAGATAAGGAATGTGAGCCCATGAGGGACAGGAACTGTATCCAACCTGATTAGCTTGTATCTACCCCAGCGCTTAGGACAGTGCTTTGCACATAGTAAGCGCTTAACAAATACCATCATTATTATTAGTATTGTTATTGCACATAATAAGTGCTTAAATACCATAAAAACAAAACAACAAAAAACATTACATGGAACACAGTAGAGTAAGTGTTGTGTTATCTGGCAAATGCCCAGCCAGAAAGCTCTAGTAACCAGCACTGAAATCTTAGAAGATTGATCGCCTGGGGTTGTGGCTGCCTACTGGTGGAAAAAATCAATCAATTGTATTTATTGAGCGCTTACTGTGTGCAGAGCACACAGTTTTCAACGTTTTCAAAAAGTTTTCAATGATGAGAATATGTTTGAATCCCCGCCCCCACAGCCGGCCTCCCCACTCCCCTCCCCTGGTGATAGGGTGGGAGTTGATAAAGCTGAGCTATGTGTTATTTCCTACAGCTCTCCAGATCAGCTCATTCCGAGCCGTCTCGAACATTGCCGTATATGTCAACAGTTAGGTGTGTTCCCCAAATAATTACCAGATAACACCTTTATCACTGGTAAAAAGATTTTCAGGGGTTATAGCCCCACTACATGTCTGAATTTAAGCGCATAGTACTTTTTTAACAAAAAACACAATTACTACTATTTCTACCCATGAACTTTGCCCCACCCTCTAAGTATTCATTCAATCGTATTTATTGAGTGCTTGCTGTGTGCAGAGCACTGTACTAAGCACTTAGTACTTTAGGTACTCTCCCCATCGCCGCATCTTAATATTTGGTTGCATCCCTTACCTGTAATTTATTTTACAGGTCTTTCTGCCTGCCTCCCTCCCCTATTTGACCGTAAGCTCCTAGAGGACAGGGATCATGTCTACCAATTGTACTGTACTCTCCCAAGTGCTTATGGTCCGCACAAAGTAAGCATTCAATAAACATCATAGATTGGTTGCTTGATTGATCCCCACATTGGTAGCGGGCAGAAACAGAGATGCAGCAAGAAGGCACTTTTTTCCTTACATCTTTCACAGTAGCCTGACAACTGCGCAGGGAGGGACAAATGGCCCGTAACCACCACTGCTATCACTGCCAGAAGCTAGTCTCCTCCAGGATGCCAGAAGAGGCTAGAGAGAGAGAACCACAGTTAGGTAAATCTCTTTCTCCTTCCAATTTGCTGCTGCGATGCCCCAGGCCCAAAGACAGCCCAACAGCAGCCCAAATTTTTGGCAAACATGTTGCAGAGCATTGCAATTTCTACATATGGCTGCATCCAAGGTCAACTGCCTTACCTCTACAGAAATATTCAGTGAAAAATTATGCAGTTGAAATGCATAATGTAATTTCAGATGCTTTTTAGTGCTAAACCAAAGATTGTTAATCAGGATATGTGTTTGTTCCCTCATTAGAGCACATGGCTTCAGTCTCAACATGCACAGTAAAGAATGCAGAGAGCATGTCTGTAGCTGCTTAACCTTCATCAGCCAGCTTTTATGTATCTTCATTATATGTTTCTTCTCACTTGCAAACATGATATAGCTCATAGCATAATAACAACTTGCTGATAATTGTTCAAGACAACAGCTGGACAGAGTGCAGAGGTGAACTCTCTCAGATTATGAGGTACAGTGATGCATTGCAATTAGCTTAAAGAGTACTCAGCCCACGTGTAACAGTTTTCAAAAACTGAAGTCTTTTTTCCCCTCTTTTTTTAAGCCTTGGTTACTCACTGAATTATTCTCTTTACATTTTTTAATTGACTGTTGACAATATTACATGCAATATATTTGATGTAGTGTCTTCTGACAAAATAGAGTTCAGCTATGTTATTCAAGATCATCTAATTTTAACCCTTAGAATACCTCAGGGGCCTACAGACAATGATCTTGTCACAAACTAGCAACTTCCACACCAAAGGGGAAGGCAATGTAACACTTTTTTTTGAACAAATAATTCTTCTTGGTAAAGGGCCCCATAAAAATATATACAAAAAACATTAAATGGCTTGCATAACTTGGAGAGCTAGTATAAGAATTTAAACCCTGCCACTCTATCACTTAACAGAGGAGTTCCTGGTTTGCTTTATAGCTCAAGCATTGGCCATAAAGCAAATCAGCATACTCTTCACTTAAAATGGCAGCAGTGGTAAACACTCCACTCAACATGTCTAAGACCAAGCTCCTTACCTTCCCTCCCAAACCCTGTCCTCTCCCTGACTTTCCTGTCACTGTAGACGGCACTACCATCCTTCCCGTCTTACAAGCCCGCAACCTTGGTGTCATCCTTGACTCCGCTCTCTCATTCACCCCACACATCCAATCCGGCACCAAAATCTGCCGGTCTCACCTTCACAACATCACCAAGATCTGCCCTTTCCTCTCCATCCAAACTGCTACTTTGCTGGTTCAATCTCTTTTCAATTTCTCATCCTATCCCAACTGGATTACTGCATCAGCCTCCTTTCTGATCTCCCATCCTCCTGTCTCTCCCTGCTTCAGTCTATACTTCACTCTGCTGCCCGGATTATCTCTGTACAGAGACACTCTGGGCATGTCACTCCCCTCCTCAAAAATCTCCAGTGGTTGCCTGTCAACCTACAAATCAAGCAAAAACTCCTCAATCTTGGCTTCCAGGCTCTCCATCACCTCGCCCCCTCCTACCTCACCTCCCTTCTCTCCTTCTACAGCCCAGCCCGTACCCTCCACTCCTCTGCCGCTAACCTCCTCACTGTGCCTCGTTCCCGATGGTCCTGCCATTGACCCCTGGCCCACATTCTTCTCCTAGCCTGGAATGCTCTCCCTCCAAACATCCGCCAAACTAGCTCTCTTCCTCCCTACAAAGCCCTACTGAGAGCTCACCTCCTCTAGGAAGCTTTCCCAGATTGAGCCCCCTTTTCCTTTCCTCCTCCTCCCCTCCACATCACCCCCCTCCCTCCCTCTGCCCTACCCCCTTCCCCTCCCCACAGCACTTGTATATATTTGTACATATTTATTACTTTATTTTGCTAGTACAAATCTACTACTCTATTTTATTAATGATGTGCATATAGCTATAATTCTATTTATTCTGACAGTTTTGACACCTGTCTATTTGTTTTGTTTTGTTGTCTGTCTCCCCCTTCTAGACTGCGAGCCTGTTGTTGGGTAGGAACTGTCTCTAGATGTTGCCAACTTGTACTTTCCAAGCACTTAGTGCAGTGCTCTGCACATAGTAAGTGCTCAATAAATACGAATGAATGAATGAATGAATGAATGAATGAAAAAGAAGGAAGATGCAGGAACAACTTGTACAGTTTGCAGATGAGTGGGTGTAGAGAAGAGAAAGCCTAGAGGCTGTGAAGCCCAACATGGGGAAGTCAAGAGCCAGAAATAAGGTGGGAGATATAGCAAGACCCACAACAGTATATAGACCTTGAATTATCTAGGGGACAACAAAGAGGTAAGAGGCAGAAGTGAAGCCTAAAGGGCTGGAACTTGGGAAAACGTGGTGAAGATGGACAGGAGATATGAGAAAGAAAGGGATAGAGAGTGGAAATCAGAAATAAGATTATTTTCCTGTGTTCAAAGTGCATATACTGGCACTCTATACAAATTCACTTCACTTTAATGTGCAAACAAATTCTATCATTTTATAAAGTCTTCTTCTCCATGCTCTCTAACTGCTCTAAGATAAATGACTATATACCTAGAAATACTAATGAATTCTTGAATGAATTGGTAGTAGTGCAATACAGACTCATTTTCTGAAAACTTTTGTTATGGTATTTGTTAAGCACTTACTATGTGCCAAGCACTGTTCTAAATACTGGGATAGATACACGCTTATCAGGTTGGACATAGTCCCTGTTCTTCATGGGGCTCAGTTTTCATCCCCATTTTACAGATGAGATAACTGAGGCACGGAGAAATTCAGTGACCTGCCTAAGGTCACAAAGCACAAGAGTGGCAGAGTAAAAATTTGAATCCAGGTTCTTCTGTCTCCGAGGCCACTGCTCTACCCACTATGCCATGCTGCTTCTCTTTGACTTGTTTCGAATCACAGATCAAACATTGAAATGGATGATGCCAAGAAAAGCACACTTGTAGATGTTCACTGTTTCTCAAGTAGAAATTACTAAAAAAAATGACATACGGTGAAGTTTTTACAAGGGGAATTGAAGCTGCAGAAAATCTACACGGAATCTTATTTAAAACATTTATAGTCTTAAATATTTTGATACATTCTGAAAACTTCTCCTATAGATCTGTCACGGTATGGTGGGAATGTTCGCAGGGTGGCTTTGGTCAGTGACTAGGCTGACCACTTCATTTTTATTTATTGTTTTGCAGGGGGAAGTATGTCCAGGTGCCAGCACCCTGCCCATAACTGGAAAGCACGGTGACTACAGAGCAACAAAGAAGCAGTATCGTCGAGTGGAAAGAGCCCAAGCCTGGGAATCACAGGACCTGAGTTTCAATCTTTGGTTCCGCCAGTTGTCTGCTATACGACCTTGGGCAAATCACTGAATTTCTGTGCCTCAGTTTCCTTACCTGTAATATGAGGATTCAATTCCTATTCTCCTTCCTAGACTGTGGACCCCACATGGGGCTATGTCCAACCTGATTAACTTGTATCTACCCCAATAATTAGAACAGTGTTTGACACATAGTAAGGATTTAAATACAATAATATTTACAATAATAGTAATAATGATAACAATAATAATACTTAAAATATTTATAAACAGCTGCATTCATAGTGTCATTGATGAACCTGAAGCTGAGGAGAGCAGAGAGAGATCAGAAAGAGCAGAGAAAGCTGAGAGAGCCCACAGAACATCTCAGCAATCTGTCAATAGCATTTATTGAGTATCACTGTGGGAAAAGTAAAATACTAATCATTTAAGAGAGTAGACAAAAGTTACAAGACAGGATCCCTGCCCTCAGTATAATGGGTAAATAGAATATGTAAGATATGTACATAAATGCTGCAGCATGGCCTGAAAAAGCAGAAAGGCCTAGTGGAAAGACCACAGACCATGAAGTCAGAGGACCTGGATTCTAAATCCTTTTATCTAACCTTAACCATAACCTTCTATTTACTCCATTGCTTAGAACAGTGCTTGGCAGACAGTAAGCATTTAACAAGTACCATACTTCTTTATTATTACTATTAGTATAATTGTAAGTTAAGTGCTCACTTAATGCAGGAGGGCTGAAGTATCAGGTGGGGAGCCCACTGTTGGGTAGGGACTGTCTCTATATGTTGCCAACGTGTACTTCCCAAGCGCTTAGTACAGTGCTCTGCACACAGTAAGCGCTCAATAAATACGATTGATTGATTGATTGATTATTAGGTGGCAAAATAAGGCCTCCAATAGTAGAGGTAATCTCAGCAGGGTGTTGAAGACAGGGAGAGCTTTGGCCTGCTGCCGGCCAGGAAGGAGATGAGAGTTCCAGGCAGATGGAAGGGCTTGTGCACAAGATAAAGAGGGAGGGAGGGAGGGAGAGAGAGAAAGACAGAGAGAGAGAGACAGACAGAGAAAATAAGAGAAAGAGAGAAACAGTGAGCACATTGGCTTAAGAGAAATGAAAATAGTAGTAGAAGAGAATGTACAAATAGAAGGGTGAGAGCTGATTAAGTCCTAAAAGCCAGTCATCAGGACAGCATTCTGACTAGGAAAAGCGAAAGAACATTAACGTGAATTTCAACATGCGATCCTAACCTCTTAAGGATTTAGAAACCAGCCAACAAAATCTAATGTGCCTGAACGTGCAAACGTTTGTGCCTGAATCTCCAGGTGTAGTATTTACCACCGCCAAGTACTTTACAGTAATCTAAAATAAAATACAAACAAACCTAATTATCACCCAGTCTAAAACATGGCAATCTTTTTTCTGCTTCTAATTTCACAGACAAATGTAACTACCTAGAATGAATTATTCAGATTCCATTACCCTATACAGATCTCATTGAACAATATGGTCCATTTAGAACAGAGGAAACAAATCCAAGATGAGCGTTTCGAATTAGTTTCAGAATCATCTTTTTGAATAAAAGGAAACCCTGATATATATTTTCAGTAGACCTTTCACACAAATTCTTTTAAATCAATCTAGTTAGATAAATGGGTCAATTGTCTCTTTACTTTAAGATTTGCCTTTTTAAGTTAGTATTTCCTATAAATTTCAACTATTTGACCTATTTCTGAGGAATATCTAATGAAATCATGTAGTTAGAAGGCAAAAACATCTTTAATATTGTTAATATCTTTCACATTTGAGCTGAATGTCTGTTTGGTTTGAAAATCAAGCAACCAATATCACATTCTTTTCTTATATAGCACTGAAAATAAAATTTAAGCAATAGAATAAACATACATATATATACACATATACACAAAACAATTCTAAAAATACATTAGACCACATTACATATCACACTTGAAAACGTATGCTTCAATATTTTGCTTTTCTTCTTAAACTCTTTTTCAGTGATTGTACATTGATTCACTTTGAATATCAACTTCAAAAGGTGAACTTTGCAGTCTTATACCATTTTAACAAATGTAAAATGTTTGGGAATAGTTCTATACCTGACCCAGTTTATTTCAAAAAGCAAAACATAAAGCCTAACAGGGATTCAAAGATTTACTTAACTACCCTTTTCCATAATAATTTTATGTGAAGGCTTCTAATAGGCTGGGCCAATTCACTGACATTTTTGCATAGTAACTTCTATTCAATCGATCAACAGTATTTATTGAGTACTTACTGTGTACAGAGAACTGTTTAAAGTACATGGGAGAATACAACAAACTTGGGGGGGTATTTATAATTCGCTATATCAGTCTCTTTCGAAGACTCCTTCTCTGCTGGGAGTCCCTCAACTCAGTTCAGGGTCCCCTTCTAATTCTTCCATCTACTCCCACTCCCTTGGAGAACTCCTTTGCTCACATGGCTTCAACTACCGTCTCTAGGTAGTTGATTACACAGTTCTGACCTCTTTCTCTGCAGTCCTGCATTTCCTCCAGCCTTCAGGGCATCTCTACTTGTCCCACAGACACCTCCAACTATGTCCAAAATATAACTTCTCATCTTTCCACCCAAACCCTGTCCTTTTCTGTCTTTCCCATCATTGTAGGCCTCCCCATCATCCTCCTTGTCTCACAAACCCATAAGCTTGGCAGTATT
The DNA here is from genome assembly GCF_015852505.1 of Tachyglossus aculeatus. Taxonomy (NCBI): domain Eukaryota; kingdom Metazoa; phylum Chordata; class Mammalia; order Monotremata; family Tachyglossidae; genus Tachyglossus; species Tachyglossus aculeatus. The sequence continues at coordinate 114,574,418 of NC_052067.1, forward strand.
GACTCATCTCTCATTCAACCCACATAATACATGTCACCAAATCCTATTGGTTCAACCTTCAAAAATATCAATAAAATCAACCTTTCTTTTCTTTCCAAACTGCCACTAAGCTGAACAAAGAACTTATGTCATATGGAAGCAGTACGGCCTAGTGGATAAAGGACAAGACTGGGACTCAAAGTAACCTGGTTCTAATCCCAGCTCTACCACTTGCTGCTGTGTGATCTTGGGGAAGTCACAGTATGTATGTATTTATTATTCTATGTATTTTAATAATTATGTGAATATATTATTCTATTTATTTATATTCATGCTATTGCTTCCTGTCTACTTGTTTTGTTTCGTTTTGTTGTCTGTCTCCCCCCTTCTAGACTGTGAGCCCGTTGCTGGGTAGGGTTTGTCTCTGTTGCTGAATTGTACTTTCAAAGTGCTTAGTACAGGGCTCTTCACACAGTAAGCACTCAAATACGACTGAATGAATATAGTACATGGCACATAGTAAGTGCTTAACAAACATCACTATTATTATTATTGCACCTTGACTACTTCACTGCCCACCTGCTTCCTGTCCATCCCCACACCAGCCTCCTGCCTGGATTCTTTTTTTGTAAGAAAAAAAAAAATGTTCAGTAAGCATCTGCCCACTCCTCAAAAACCTCCAGTGGTTGCCCATCCACCTATGCGTTAAACAGGAAAACCTTACCATTGGTCAGTAAATCGTATTTATTGAGCACTTACTGTGTGCAGAGCACTGTATTAAGCACTTGGGAGATACAATATAACAAACACATTCCCTGCCCACAGCGAGCTTACAGTTTAGAGAGGGAGACAGGCATTAATATGAATAAATAAAATTGCATATATGTACATAAGTGCTGTGGGGCTGGGAGGGGGAATGAATAAAGGGAGCAAGTCAGGGTAAGCAGAAGGACGTAGGATAAGAAGAAAGGAGGGCTTAGTCAGGGTAGGCCCCTTGGAGGATCTGTGCCTTCAATAAGACTTTAAATTTGGGGAGAGTAATTGTCTGCCAGATATGAAGAGGCAGAGCATTCCAGTCCAAGAGGCAGGACATGGGCAAGAGGTTGGAAACGAGACAGATGAGACTGAGGCACAGTGAGAAGGTTAGCATTAGACAAGCAAATTGTACGGACTGAGTTCTAGTAGGTGAGTAGCAAGGTGAGGTAAGAGGGGGCAAAATGATTGAGTGCTTCAAAGTCAATGATAAGGAGTTTCTGTCTGATGCAGAAGTAGATGGGCAGCCATTGGAGGTTCTTGAGGAATTTGGAAGCATGGCCTGAACGTTTCGGGAGACTAAAGGATGGACTGGAGTGGGGAGAGACAGGAAGCAGAGGGGTCAATGAGGAGGCTGATACAGCAATCAAGGCGGGATACGATAAGTGTTTGAACTAATGTGGTAACAGTTTGGATGGAGAGAAAAGAGCGGACTTTAGTGATGTTGTGAAGATTTAGCAATGGATTGAATGTGGGGGTTGAAAACCCTCAATCAGAGCACCACCTTCTATCTTACCTCACTAATTTCCTACTACTACCAAGGCCTCACACTTCACTCCTCCAAAGCCAGCTTACTCACTGCACCTTGATCTGGTCTATCTCATCACTAACATTTTATACACACCTTTCCTCGGACTTGGAGCTCCATCCCTCTCAATCAATCAATCAATCAATCAATCATATTTATTGAGCGCTTACTGTGTGCAGAGCACTGTACTAAGCGCTTGGGAAGTACAAGTTGGCAACATATAGAGACGGTCCCTACCCAACAGTGGGCTCACACCAACTGAGAACTAAGTATTCTAGAACTATAGAATTCTATAGAATTATAGAACTGAGTATTATATGATTCATAGGAATCATAAGATAAGGGACTAATGACTACAAATATATGAACACATTCTTCATATTAAACATTTTAGACACCCTTGTTTAAAAGGTTAAATAAGGTATTCTCTTTCCCAAATATAAAATATTACAAAAATTAGTGATATGAGTCGTTTGAAGCTCTTTAAACTCCTTGGAGATGTATGAATAGTGAATGAATTAATTATAAGAAATCAATCAATCAAGTATAAGCAGAACAGATTTACTTGAGGCTTTGCCAATCAATTAATAGTAATTATTGAAGGCTTACCCTGTGCAGAGCACTGTACAATGTCCTATTTGTTGCTAAATTGTACTTTCCAAGTGCTTAGTATAGTGCTCTGCAAACAACAAGCGCTCAATAAATAAATAATAATAATAATAATGGCATTTATTAAGCGCTTACTATGTGCAAAGCACTGTTCTAAGCGCTGGATTGAATGAATAAATCTTTCATACTTGCTGGAATTTTAGTCTACTAGGAGCTTGAGTTCAGCCAAACTGATATAATAAAATTCATCTCCACTCCTAATGCCAGGGATATGTCCTGGCATTCTGTCAACTCTCTCTATATATGACAGACCACCACTCTGCCCACCTTCAAACCCTTCTAAAGTCACATCTCCTCCAGGAGGCTGCAATCAATCAATCAATCAATCAATCGTATTTATTGAGCGCTTACTATGTGCAGAGCACTGTACTAAGCGCTTGGGAAGTACAAATTGGCAACACATAGAGACAGTCCCTACCCAACAGTGGGCTCACAGTCTAAAAGGGGGAGACAGAGAACAGAACCAAACATACCAACAAAATAAAATAAATAGGATAGAAATGTACAAGTAAAATAAATAAATAAATAAACAGAGTAATAAATATGTACAACCATATATACATATATACAGGTGCTGTGGGGAAGGGAAGGAGGTAAGATGGGGGGATGGAGAGGGGGACGAGGGGGAGAGGAGGGAAGGGGCTGCAGCATGGAGTAGTGAATACAGACCGAGCCTGAGAGTCAGAAAGTCATGGGTTCTAATCCCGGCTCCACCACTCATCTTATGTATGACCTTGGGCAAGTCGCTTCACTTCTCTGGGCCTCCGTTCCCTCATCTGTAAAATGGGGATTGAGACTGTATGCCCTGTGTGGGACAGGGACTGTGTCCAACCTGATTTGCTTGTATCCACCCCAGCACTTAGTACAGTGCCTGGCACGTAGTAAGCGCTTAATAAATACCACAATTATTATTGCTATTACTATTATTCTCTATCGCCTATGCACTTGGATCTGTCTGTACCCTTTTAGCACTTGATATTCACCTCTGCACCACGGCACTCATGTTCATTTCTGTAATTTATTAATATTAATGTCTGTTTCCCTTTCTATATGGGAACTCCAAATGGGCTGGGAATGTCTCTACCAACTCTGTTGTATTGCACTCTTCCAAGCACTTTATACAGTAACTGCTCAACAAATACCATTGACTGACTGATTCTTTTGCCTTGGTCCACGAATTCTATCACTCTCCAAGTTGAATATTTCCTATATGAATTTGGGAAACAGATTAGTAGTATCATCCCATTTTATAGAGAGGAAACCTAGCATCAAAATGTAAATACTAAATTAACACCATTCTTAACGTCCCCTTCCCCCCTACCCCAACCTCCAATTAGCTCAGTGAACCATGCTCGGGTCATTTTCTCCTGTTCCTATCAATAGCATACTCTCATATCATTAATGATGAGTTTTGAAATTACTAGTAAACTAGCTTATTTCTCATTAACTGAAAAATAGGATGCACAGTTTTTTTAGAGTATACGAAGAACCATAAGTTAGTTAGTGAAATACTGTGATCTAACAAGTTAGACTTATTTATGCATACATTCAGAATGCCCTTTAAATCACCAATCATCTGTTCGGAATGATAATAGAAATTAATATTAATTTTGGTTGACAAATTGTAACACCAATACACTTTTAGTGTATTTTAATCCATTTTCCAATAGACTGTGAAATGATCCAACAGATGTTACCAGTCTGGTTCAAAATTAATAGATCATTAGCATAATTTTGATGACACCAAATGTTCAATGCATGAACATGGTGATTAAATTTCAAAGACAACCTTGCTAGGTATTAACAGAAGTTGAAAATTGTACAGTTCTCCAACAGTTCTCACTAGCAAAACCAATGTAGAATGTGAGGAGCATGCATGTCTTCTGAAATGAATGTTCGGTCCTATTTACCAACTACATTTAGAAAGACCTTCATTTAGTGAGAAATCCAAAGGAATTGGCCTATTATTTTTTAAAAAATATCAAAACTTGTCAGGTTGACTAGGTTTGTAGTTATCGTGCTTATTGAGCACAATTCTCCCAATGATTAAATTAAGCACTTTGGAAACAGCACCAACTCTTTGAGGGGACCATTTGGTACTCTGCTGCTTGTACTAGATATGCGATTGGGCTTATGATTATTCACAAGCTCAAGAAAACACTTCATATCTCCATATTAAGGGACATGTTGATGACACCCAAACCTGCCGGTCTCACCTCCGCAACATCGCCAAGATCCACCCTTTCCTCTCCATCCAAACTGCTACCTTGCTGGTTCAATCTCTCATCCTATCCCGACTGGATTACTGCATCAGCCTCCTCTCTGATCTCCCATCCTCCTGTCTCTCCCCACTTCAGTCTATACTTCACACTGCTGTCCGGATCATCTTTGTGCAGAAATGTTCTGGGTGTGTTACTCCCCTCCTCAAAAGTCTCCAGTGGCTACCAGTCAATTTACGCATCAAGCAAAAACTCCACAATCTCGGCTTCAAGGCTGTCCATCACCTCGCTCCCTCCTACCTCACCTCCCTTCTCTCCTTCTACAGGCCACCCCACACTCTCCGCTCCTCTGCCACTAACCTCCTCACTGTGCCTCGTTCTCGCCTGTCCCGCCATCGACCCACGGCCCACGTCCTCCCCCTGGCCTGGAATGCCCCACATTCACCAAGCAAGCTCTCTTCCTCCCTTCAAAGCCCTACTGAGAGCTCACCTCCTCCAGGAGGCCTTCCCAGACTGAGTCCCATTTTTCCTCTCCTCCTCTCCACCCGCCACCCTACCTCCTTCCCCTCCCCACAGCACCTGCATAAATGTCTGTACAGATTTATTACTCTATTTTACTTGTACATATTTACTATTCTATTTATTTAGTTAGTGATTTGCATCTCGCTTTATTTCTATTTATTTTGACACCTGTCCATATGTTTTGTTTTGTTGTCTCTCTCCCCCTTCTAGACTGTGAGCCCATTGTTGGGTAGGGACTGTATATGTTGCCGACTTGTACTTTCCAAGCGCTTAGTACAGTGCTCTGCACAGTAAGCGCTCAATAAATATGATTGAATGAAGGAAGGAAGGAAGAGAAGGGCTTATTTCAGCAAATGCTTACATTATAAAATGAAGTTCAAAGATTGGATAGAGTGGAAAATAGCTGTCCTTAAGAATGAGAAAAGAATTCCCCCATCACCACCAACTTGTTTCTAACTGCAATATACTAGTAGTAGTAGTGATAGTGGTGGTTGTAGTATTTGTTGTGGCCTTAATAGTGCAATAGAAAAACAGAGTTACCGTTCCAGTTCCAGAAGGCATTCTTGCTAGGAGCAGCTTCCCCCTTCTCATCTAGTGCAATGGGAGTTCATTCCACCAACTCCCCTCCAGCCCTCACCAGGGAAGGTCAGTCCAGCTTTCCCATCAGGAATCGGGATCCAGAAATAATGAGGACTGAGACCTATGTACAGGGAGCCTCTATACCTTCTGTGAGCTATGGGCACCACTCCTGTTCTGGAAGCCTTTAACATCTCATAGATCACCATAGGATAACAATCCCAGTTCTCCCACCTACTGGGAACTGGAAGCCAGAAACAGCCAGAAATTGGACCCAGATCTGTGGAGCCACCATGATGCTCACAAAAGCTTCTGACTTGGAGCCAAAAACCACCTGGCTTCCAAAACTCTTAACTTTGGGAAGCTGTGGCAGTTTGGAAGTAAAGACTGTGGATCATCAGTTCCACTCTCTCCTAGTATATGCTTCACCTATTTTGCCTTTCATCTTCTATACCTTGTATTTTAACATCCCTCTCTCATCTGTAATTCCTTTGCCTTTCCCTGTCTAGAGTGTCAGCCGGCCTTGTGGGGGATAGAAACTGTTCACCCCAGCCTTTAGCATATAACAAATACTAATAACCATAATTAACCAACTAGCATTCATCAAGCACCCACTGGGTGCAATGGACTGCACTAAGAGCTTGAGAAATACGAAATGAGACAGATTTCCTAGCTGTAAAACCGTACACTCTAATGGGGAAAACAAAAAATTAGTAAATTGATGAAAATGTATGTGCCCTTGAATAAATATATACGCGTAAGTGGTGAAGATAGATAAAAAGAAGTAGATAAGTGCTAAAGATGGTCAATGGGTCTCCGATTTGGGATCCTGGGAATTAATCAGGGAAGGTACACTGGAAGAGGTGGGCCTTGAAAATGGGGGAGGGCTGTCATATTGTGGAATTTATGAGTCCCAAGATGGTGGTACAGTAAAAGCAGGGGTGCAAAAGCTAATTTTGAAGTAATGAAGAAATTAAGCTGGGTAACAGAAGACATATGCATGATGGGTGAGTTGGACACCCTTGAACCCAACATTGAGGAGTTGTTTCTTAATTTTCAGGGGTACTAGGAGCCAGTGGAGGGTTTTGAGTAGTATAGAGCTGTGCTTAGTGTATTTCAGGGAGATGATCCATGCAAAAGTATGTAGTATAGATTGGAGAGGGGAGAGGTAGAAGGCAAGGGAACTAATGAATAGGACGATGCAATAGTCCGGCTGCAAAATGACCAGAGATCGTACCAGAGTTGTAGCCGTCTGGGTGGACAAGAAGGGACAGATCTGGAAGATGTGTAAAAGAAGCAGCAGAATATAGCAGTAGATTGAATGAGAGAGCTCAGAGAGAACCAGAACTCGTGCTCTTACAATTCAGCAAGCTCTGCCTTTAATTCTGAAGGTTTTTTTATAATCGTATCTTCAGCAAAATCACCCACCCTTCATCTTAGCTACAACCATATGCCAGCATTCTTGGAGCCTGGCAACAATTGAAAACTCTGAGAAGATGTGGATGTGGTTGATGAAAGTGAAGGACTGCTGGGGATCACGGCCAATCTCTTGAGTACATCAAGCCTGGTAGCATTATTGCTGTAGTGTACTTTCCCAAGCACTTCATACAATGTTCTGCACACAGTAAGCACTCAATAAATACAATTGAATAACAAAGCTTCCAAATGGAGGTTCAAGGTAATTGCAGGGAAAAAAAGAAAAGGAAAAAAAAAACCAACAACAAAAAAAATCAAAAAAAAAAGAAACCCTACAGGATCCAGGAAGCAAAGGAGGCTGCCTTACCTACATTTTTCAGAGGCCATCGGAACTTTCTGGGAAAAGTTTGGCTCCTCAGCCAATAATGGAAAATTGACAGCCACCCCTGTCCCTAGGCAGGGATCTTCTTGTTGATCCTTTCTTCAGTGCCTATCTGGCTCCTGATCTCATTTTGCTAGATCCCTGCCAGGAGTTCCCATATGGTGAAGCTGTTTTCTTTCTGCTAAAGCTGTAACTGGGAATAGGAAGCTAGGATATTTTAATTTAAGGTTATTTCAATTTTAAACCTCTTCCACTCATTTCCCAAAGAAAACCCCTACATTAAGGCTGACAATATAGGCTGGAGGTCTGGCTCCAAAATAAATTAATAATAATAATAATAATAACAATAATAATAATAATAATAATAATAATAATAATAATAATAATAAATGTTTCCTATGTGCCAAACACTGTACCACGTCCTGGGGAAGATACAGGACAATCAGATCGGACACAGTACATGTCCCACTTGGGTTTCACAATCTAAGTAGGAGGAAGAACAGATATAAAATCCCTTATTTACAAGTGAGAAAACTGAGACATTGAGAAATTAAGTAATTTGTCCAAGGTTAGACGGCAGGGAAATGGCAGAGCCAGGACTAGAACCAAGCTTCTCCTGATTTCATGGCCTATGCTCTTTCCATTACGCTATGCTACTAGTCAGTCAATCATATTTACTGAGCGCTTATTATGTGCAAAGTACTATACTAAGCACTCGGAAGACACATTTTTTTGCCCATAACAAGCTTAAAGTCATTTCCAATCAACTTGCATTCACAAAATAGTAAGTAGCTGTTTCTGAAAAAGCAACATTGCAGAACAATTCCTGTTAAAATATTCTTCATTACCGTTCACCATAAATTCAGGCATTCCTCAGTTATGTCCTTTTTCAAATAATGATTTCCAAAGTCAGTTATCAATTAATCAAATTCAAACTGCAAAATCAAAGGTAAATTCATAAACAATATTAATAAAACCAAGTTATATTAAACTTGCCTTTCCTTTGACAGCAAAACGTATGTTCGAGTTTACAAAGCAGATCCATCTTCTCATACTTGTACTCATTAGCTTTCAGCCAGAAACAGTTTTCTGTCATTTCATGTGGTCTGATCTGCAAAATGGGAAAGTCTTTTTTTGTTTGTTTGAACTCTTTTTTGCCATAACAATGCAAATTACACCTTAATGTGAAAACCTCAATATTCATTTCAGAAAACGTGACATTCAGGGTTGTTGCCAAAAACTACTCCCCTTTGACAACATAGCAAAGTTCATATTAGAGAACCCACAAGTCACAACCCTCTACCGCTTTATAGTTACCCCCGAAATTTGCCAAGACACGAGGATGTCCAAAGCACTGTATTATACTGGACACAGGTGTACATAACAATCCACACAGGCATGCCAATGATGTCTGACTTGCAGAGCAAGGGTCCATAAGCCCCTTTCCCCCCTCCAAGTTACCATGCCCTTCCCAAGATTCACCCTTCCCTGACTCCTTTCTCATGAAGCCTGAGCTGTCCTCTAAATAGTCACATAACTCTCCTTTTTTGGCTCATATGTAGAGCTTTGTTGTCTCCAAAGGTGCTTCTCCCATTGAGCGGTGTTTGTGAATAGCACCGAGTTGACTTTTCCCAGATTTCTCTTTACACAAGAGCAAGTTTAATCTAGTGGTCCCTTAAAGAGCACATGCTTGTGGTTTTCCACAGTGATGCCCACCTCATGGTTACTTGGCTCAAGGATTATCCACAACTATAGGTATTTCAGTGTAACCCATCTCAGGGTTTCTGCTATATGTAGCTATCTTGCATGATTTATATAGTAATTGTGTACATCTTGCATAAACCCCCTCAGGTGCCCTCAGTCCTGTGCCTAATTTATTTTATTTATTCTCTTTCTATTTTCAATCCATCCCCTACTTGGAGGCTCCCAATCTTCCCCTGTTCGGCCACTCTGCCTTATAATCTACCTCTGGGGTCATTCATGAGCCCTCTGCCAATATCCTTGGCTCCTCTCTCTTGTTTCTCCCACAAATTCAAGCTATCACTAAATCCTGACAGTTCTACCTTCACAACATCACCAAAATCTGACCCTTCTTCTCGGTCCAAACTGCTACCACATTAATGCAAGCACCTATCTTATTCTGCCTTGATTATGATAGCAGCCTTCTTGCTGACCTCCCTGCCTCCTGTCTCTCCCTCCAGTCCATACTCCATTCTGCTGCCCCAATCATTTCCCTTCAAAAATGTTCGGACCATATTTCCCCACTACTCAAGAAACTTCAGTGTTTGCCCATTCACCTCCGCATCAAACAAAAATTCCATTAGCTTTAAAGTACTCAATCACCTTGCCCCCTCCTACCTCACCTCGCTATTCTCCTACTACAACCCAGCCCGCACAGTTTGTTCCTCTAATACTCACCTTCCCACTGTACCTCGATCTCAACTATTTCACCACTGACCTCTTGCCCGCATCCTGCTTCTGGTCTGGAATGCCCTCCCTCCTCATAATAGACAGATGATTGCTCTCCCCCACTTCAAAGTCTTACTGAAGGCACATCTCTTCCAAGAAGCCTTCTCTGAGAGCCTTCCTCTCCTCTTTTCCCACTCCCTTCCGCGCCACTCTTACTTGCTCCTTCATTCATCTTCCCTCCCTTCCCCACAGCGCATATTATTTAATTGTTTAATTTATTTATCTATTTACATATATTAATATCTGGCTCCCTCCCTATCCTTCCTTCCTATCCTAACCTTCCTATCACCAATACCAACACAGGTGGACCAGTCCAAGCCAGGGCAGTACCAAGAGAAACGAGAGACACGCCAAGCACAATTCAGTAGTACCATTCAGACAACCATCTGGTGATGGTTAGGCCCATCCTACCACCATAGTGTACGGAGCCAGGTTAGAAAAACAAATTCCCTATGAAGTTTTACCTTTAACCAGTTCAGTCTCTTCATGATGATTTCAGGTTTGAATTCCTTTTTTGGCTTCAATCCAAAAGGCAGTGTTTCTGGAGGAGGAGAAGATCGGTGGCTTCCAAGAAATCCCGGTGGTGGTGGTGGTGGTGGTGGTGGAGCGCCAAAGGGTACGGGCATTCCTGGGAGTGGAGGAGGTGGGGGTGGGGGTGCACCTCCACATAAAGGCAGTGGTGGTGGGGGAGGGGGTGGCACCTGATGACTATTTGCAACTTCCGTGGCTTGCGCTGAAGAGGCAGCCGAGCCAACAGTGATGGCACCATACTAGGGAGAAACACATTTAAAGCCACAAATATGCATTAGTCCATTTCTCTTGTAAATACAACTTGGGTGCTCAGTATGTGATTAAAACAAAAGATCATTTTCTAAGTGGGGGGGAAAAAGCGACCCCTAAACTCTTGGCTTCATTAGATATGATTTAGCCACAGAAGCAAATAGCATTAATGCATTACTAACTGGATAAAATAGTAGAAAGGCCAAAATCTATGAAAAATTTATAAGCCAATCACTAAAGGTTAAACACCAATTAATAATAAAAAGCTCCCTTTCCAATATTAACAAGATGTGTAATTGGCTACTTTGGACAGCCAAGAATTTACATTCCATAAAATAATTTTATTTTATCCCCTTGTGAATTTGCATTATGACCAGTATTCTCTAATATGATCACAACAAAATGCAATATTTGCAATTCCACAAAGTACTTTGTGTATGTGAGAAAAACAAAGGGACAAAATACTTGAAGTGGCCAAAATTTAGACCAGCATTTCACTATGCAGAGAGGTTGGTCCATGCACTGAACCCTGATGCCCAGACCAACATCCCTTTTCTGCCTGACACAGGGAGTGATGCTCAATTCCTGCAGGGGAAAGGACTGCACAAAGCCTCAGGGGGTGGGAAGACAGGAGGGGATGAGCTCTGAAAGCAGGGAAGGTAAACTAGAAATTTGTGATCAAGTGAGAGCTGGAAAATGTGATGGTAGGGACAGGGAAGGAGAACTACCAGGCACTTTTGTGTTGTGAAGTTGGAACTGATGCTTGGAAAGTCTAAACATGTTTTTAATTTAAAATCCCTAGAAGTGTAATTTTTCATCCTCAGACGTGGCAGGCAGAGGACTTGCCTGTGCTGGCTTATATTGATGTTCTTAATTTGGAGTGTTTCATTTTGAACTTGTTCTTACTATTTGTAGATGATTGTTGTTTACAATTCGCTCATACTGTTGTATGCATTTCTTCTCCCATTTAGATAGTGAGGGCCTAGTAGGAGGAGGACTAGGTCCGATTTTATTATCCTTGATGGTTGGCATATAAGCATTTAATAAATAGCGTATGAAACTGTACCAAACGGCTATTGTTAATTTTTAATTTTGTTTTTGGTAGGTAATAATCTGTATCCTGACTTTTACACAACAGATAGGTCACCATTGTTGCCCAAAGGGAATATGAAACAAAATTTGGTATAGAATGGTACAAGGAGTTATTCAGTCACAAACCATAAAGGTCTGGAGAAGCAGCATGGTGTAATGGACAGAGCAGGGGCCTGGGAGACAGAAGGTAATGGGTTCTAATCCCTGCTCCACCACTTAACTGCTCTGTGACCTTCAGCAAGTCACTTCATTTCCCTGTGCCTGTTACCTCATCTGTAAAATGGGGATTGAGATTGTGAGCCCTATGTAGGACAGGGACTGTGTCCCACCTGATTTGCTTATATCCATCCTAACGTTTAGTACAGTGCCTGGTACATAATAAACATTTAACACTCTATTATTATTATTAATAATAATCCAAATGAGGTATTCCATGAGACGGCTGTTAAAATAATTATTAAATAATGGGTGCTAATAATGCAAATTCCTCACACTTCCTGAATTATAATCCCACACTTCCTAAAGTACAATCTCCCAAGAGTTGAACAACATGAATTTTTCTTCACGAATTTTTGACCAGTGGCAGAGTACCTACTGAGTTTATACTAACCCACAAACCTAACTCATATTCCATGGGTTTAATTTAAAAGGAAGAAAATATAAAATGTAAATATGAATATAAAAGGTAAATATGTAAATATATAATATATATGTATATATGCAACACATTATATATGTAACATATAAATATAAAATATAATATAAAAGAATTTAATTTAAATTAAAAGGATTTAATTTAAAAGGAAGAAAATATAAAATGTAAATATGAATATAAAAGGTAAATATGTAAATATATATAATATATGTGTATATATGCAATATATTATATATGTAATATATAAATATAAAATATAATATAAAAGAATCATAAATTCTTTATGATTTGCAAGTTATCCAATTCTTCTGTGACAAGGCAAAGGGAATATATACCTCCCATTAAAATATGCAATTTGAATAGGATGCAAAATATTTCCATAATGGCATTTGAAATCTCTTTCGTTTTTTATCATCTCACTCAAATCAGGTTTTCAATCTAACTTCAAATGTCCTACTTTGATAAGAAAAACTGAGGAAAAAGAAAAAAAGGCGACCCTTCAGGGTTTTCACTTCACCTAAAAATATGCATTTAAAAAAATTTATTCTTCAAGTGATCACTAACCAGTTCAGCGATTGGCTCTACAACATTGGCCCGGTAAAGGCACGGAGCTATCTCTGTAGTTACAATATTTTGGACAGGTCACGCAGCTATAACTACGTAGCTTTGCAACTCTGGGGCCCAATGTGGACTAGAATTGGAACAAAGAAGAAGGTTGCAGTCATCGCCCCTGCCAACATGCTATAAGTCCCTCATTCAGTTGTCCAGTTCCTCTCTCCCCCCATCTGGGCTTACTATCATCATCATCATCATCAATCGTATTTATTGAGCGCTTACTGTGTGCAGAGCACTGTACTAAGCGCTTGGGAAGTACAAATTGGCAACATATAGAAAATAGGAATGAGGCCCTTCCCACAGCTGGCCTAGTTAGTACAGCAGTCTAGTGGGGAATACTGTAATGAGCCAAAGGCCCATCTAACTCCTGGCCCAGCTGGACAGACTAGTGCAGAATTTGGAAATTATTTGGGGAGCCTTTCTCTCTCCTATCTGGCGAAAACCCAAGGTTTTCTGTAATCCTGGACTAGAGATCAGAAGGCCTTAGGTCCCTTTTAGACTGTGAGCCTACTGTTGGGTAGGGACTATCTCTATATGTTGCCAACTTGTACTTCCCAAGCGCTTAGTACAGTGCTCTGCACACAGTAAGCGCTCAATAAATATGAATGATTGATTATGCCCTTGAAAGTCCCACTGTAAACAAACCAGAGCATTGGGAACCCTACTCCTCAACCCCCAACTCCTCAAAGCGCCACACTGAAGTGACTGCAGTGGGAGTTCTGGCTCTAACATGGAGATCCTGGCCACATATTTAGAGAAAACAAGCCCGTTCTAATAATCCCTTTAAAGCATTAAAATATATCTCAAAGTATGGCTAGCATTCAAACAGGGTAAACTTTTTTAATTGCTAGGGTTATTTTCACAATCAACTTCCAAGTTACAGTAAAGAATCAGAAGTGTTAATCATTAATGACTATGCTAAAAAAAAAAATACATGGACCCGCCTTCTCAAATTTAGAAAACACTTGCACCATGATACGTAATGATCTAGTAACTTATTTCACAATATTTTGTTTGGTGTATGTAAATGATCCTTGCAAATCTTCCTAAAAAGCACAAAGACCAAAAATGGTTTTAATAAAAGCATTGTATCTTTTGGATAAGTGATTTTCCATCCCCTAAACGTCCTTCAAAGGTTTCCTTCCAGTTGTCAATTTGTGGCACATATATTATGAGGTTGATAATCAGAGAAATATCTATTGATCTTTGCAATTAAATGTTGCCAGACTTCCACTGACAAAACTGTCACTGGCATTTCAACTTGAAAGTCAACCACGCTTTGGTGAAATCGCAACACACTTTTAAAATGAGATAATAAAACACAATATAAATCAATTCATACATGTATAAAGCACAATATACAGAAACTCAATAATACAAGGAAAGGGATGAAAGACTACTTATTTTAGCAAAAGATAAGAGAATGATAAATATGGAGTTTGCAATTAATACTGCCTTCAGAAAGCACGGTTTTTTACTGACCTTTCAAGTTAATAAATATAAACCAAATACCACTGAAAATCTTTCATCATATACCTTAACGGGAAAGAATAAAAACCTTCACAGCGCAGTTTAGGAAAAAGGTCAACAGTCTATCCCACTGCAACAGAATAAATGCCTATTTATCGAAGCAGAAAAATATAGATTTCCTAAAATGTGGGAGCTACATTCTTTTACAAAGCCCCACGTTAAGAAAAACTCACATAATAGAATATCACTGTGTCCCAAACTGTGTCCACAAGCACAATTAGATACTTTTAAAGCTGCACTTAAGATGGGCTTGTGTGTCAGGTAAGCACTCACTAATGTCTTAACATTCTAGCCAAAACTTAAAGTGTAAAACATGCCTAATGGCAGAACACAATGTACTCATGAAATCATAGTTTTAAGAAAAATTGATATATATATGTATGTATATATATATATATATATATATATATATATATATATATGTGTGTGTGTGTGTATAAAAGTAAAATGTATTGGTATCATAGATGCTGCAGAGAGAGTATTCACACAAATTCACATAGAGAGATCCATTAGGATGAAAGAAGAAGGGCCAGTAGAGCACCCTACCTCTTCCAGCGCTTAGAACAGTGCTTTGCACATAGTAAGCACTTAATAAATGCCATTATTATTATTATTATTAGCTTGTGAACCGTGTGCAGGACAGGGCTGTATTTGATCTGACAAATGTCTATCTACCCAGTGCTTAATATAGTGTTTGGCATATAAGTACTAAATGCAATAACAACAACAACAACCATAAGGGGAAGGCCAACTCATATCTTTAATATTAGGTTTAACAAATACTTGCTCTAAGCCCGTTGTTCGGTAGGGGCTGTCTATATGTGGCCGACTTGTACTTCCCAAGCGCTTAGTATAGTGCTCTGCACACAGTAAGACTCAATACATACAATTGAATGAATGAATGAACAGGGACCATTCTTTCATTCATTCATTCAATCGTATTTATTGAGCACTTACTGTGTGCAGAGCACTGTACTAAGCGCTTGGGAAGTCCAAGCTGGCAACATATAGAGACGGTCCCTACCCAACAGTGGGCTCACAGTCTAGAATGTCACTTAACTCTGCTTAATTCAATGCCCAGACCATTTCGCTGCATGAGAGTTCTTAATACATTTTATTTTGCATTAAGATAATGATCAAGAAAATTTTGTAGGTAAGTAAAAGATTTTGAAGCATGGTATCGCAAAAAAGCTTCATGGCTTAATTATTTGGACATGCCACTTTAAAATTATGAACATTTTTGGAAAACTATCATGCACAAATATATTAAACATTTAAAATTGTATTTCCAATTAATTTTGCCAATGCCATAAAATGAAAAACTGAAAACATTAAAAGAAAGAAAGGGGGTGTTAAAAAAAAAAAAGAAGATTCAGTTGGGGAGAGCAAAATTTTACAAGGAACCAAATTCCAAACATTATTTCATGTGGTTGACTTTGAAAAAATTAAAAAAAAAAACTTTGAAACCAAGAACTATAATAGTATTGAAAAACTTTTGCCTTATAAAATCAAATAAAAGATTTTAAAAAGCAATCACAAAAATTACTGCTGTTTAGGACCTCAATCTCTAGAGAAGTAGCATGAAATATTAAGTATTCACTGTAAAAACTGGCCACCATTATATGGATTTATGAAGCCGAGGAAATACAACAAACTATTTAACCAAAACAACAATAGTGGATTGAGTAGACTTCCGTTTGCCTTCAGTTGAAAAATTCATTTTTTGGTTGGTGCATTCAAGGACATAAGTGTTGCATACATATTCACTGGGGGAAACTAAAACTATAGGACAGAATACAGAAAGATGTTTCTTTCATTACCAGTGAGCAGTAAATGAAAAATGGGGATTAAGACTGTAAGCCCCATGTGAGACTGGTATTGTATCCAACCAGATTTACTTGTATCCATCCCAGTGCTTAGTACAGTGCCTGGTACATAGTAAGTACTTAACGAATACCACAATTATTAACAAACTGCCACTTGTGAAGTGGAAGGAAAAAATTCCTTATGATATGATGCTTCCATTTATGATTCTGTCAAAAGTTGCATATGATAATGCCATGAGTGAAGATGAATGGGAATCGTTTTTCAGTTTTTCAACTTTTTACTCAAATCGGAATCTAAGGAATAACTATCTTCTAACCTATTTTTAGCACAGTCTAGCAGCAAATATTAATGGAGGTGTTATGCACTTAGTAGTCATTGGAAAACCAAAAAAAAAAAAAAATTTTCCTACCACCAATAATCAGTGCGGTTAAAGTTATATGAGCATTACTTTAAACAAGGTAAGACGCAAAAATAGTAGAGAATGGACAATTTTTATTTTCTTAGAAGCAAAGCAAACTAAAGGAAATCTAGGCAATCTTTACAAATCCTCTCCTTATTTACATCAATTGAAAATGTAATGAACAAACATTTTTGCCATCTAAATGTTAAATGTGTAGTAGTTGTATGTAAGTGAACTATCGGCTTCCAATATCTAGGTTTGCTCTCATATTTGTCATGTTTTAAATCTGTTTACTTTAGGAAATTGAAAAATTATCAGAAAATGTTCTCATTCAGCTGGAGGTTATCTTTCACTGCAGGATACCCAGAGGCTGATAGTCCTGAAAAATAAATGGCTTGTGGAATAATTTCCTGCAGCAGGATAAGAATCGGTGGTGAATGCCAAATCAGAGAGCAGACTTCTTACCCCTTTGTGCTTAATTGCTTAAGAAATATTTGACAACGGAGCAAAACCTAAAGGAAACGTAAGGACTGCTTGATTAACAAAAGCTTTAGGACAAGAAAAGATCAATTTCAAACTCAAATGGATAATTAGTGCCCCCACTATTACTCTTTGACAAAAACAATTTACAGGAATATGAACACTGATACAAAGATAAACAGTACTATGAAAATACATTTTGCAGATATAAAAAGGTGTCCAATCCTATTTGCTTTAAAGAGGATTAAATGAATTATTTACTTAATCAAGTCCTTATACTCAGTACATTTTAACATTCTCTTTTACCTGAGATTTAAAAGCTTGTAATTCTGCTTCAAGTTCAGTAATTTTCTCTTCTTTTTTCTGTAATTGGGATTGAACCTCTTGGTGACCTGCAAATTCTTTTTCAAACTGAAATGAAAGATTTTTTATTTTTTTCTCCCCAAAACAAAATGGAACTGATTCTAGACAACTAAGAAATATATTAGGTAACATTTTGCTAAAAACAGAGCAATTTCTTATTTATTGCCAAAAATTTCCAACTTGCTTAGGGTTGGTTATAGACAAATATTTTGAATTTATAAATTTTATAAATTATATTAATTTATAGGGAGCCCAGGTTTAGGCCCCATGAGCCCCTGGAATAATCTGGCCCTAATTATCATATAAAAGAAGGTGGAATAAAGTCCTGATTTATTTATTTATTTTACTTGTACCTATCTATTCTATTTATTTTATTTTGTTAGTATGTTTGGTTTTGTTCTCTGTCTCCCCCTTCTAGACTGTGAGACCACTGTTGGGTAGGGACTGTCTCTATATGTTGCCAGCTTGTACTTCCCAAGCGCTTAGTACAGTGCTCTGCACACAGTAAGTGCTCAATAAATACGATTGATTGATTGATTGATTGCTGACACCAACAAATAGCTGCCCAATACTTGATAGCCCCATTGAATTCTTAGGGCATACCCAAGACATTTTATGGGAGTAACACTGGGTTAGATTTAAGGAAGAACTTTCCTTCCAAAAACAAAGCCGGCTCTATTAGACTGTAAGCTTCCTGAGGGCAGGGATCATGTCTCCTTGAACTCTTCCAAGCACTTAATATAGAGCTCTGCACCCAGTAAGTACTCAGATACCAGTGACTGATTGTGAAGAGATGTTGTACTCATTTCTGAGTAACCTTTAGAATAGAACAAACCATCATCCGTTTCAGAACTTGTTATCTGTTTTTGCCACTTACTTTCCTGGACAGCTCTGATACTCGCTCTTCCAATTCTTCTACTTTTGCTTGATCAACACAAACACCTAAAAAGATAATCAGGTAAATTACGTTTCTCTAAGGCTCCAAAACAGTCACACAGAAAGAATGGTTCCACAAATTATCTTGCTTACCTATGAAGTTGCTTAAATCTACATCTATTCTTTTACGATATGTAAAATCTGGATCTGTTCCATTTCTATGTAGCACTATTTGGGACACACACTCTTCAATTAATTTGAAGTACTGTGGTCTAAAAAAAAAGGAAATAAATTCATACGTATCTTCAATAACCATATGCCTTCATCTCATGCAATGTCCTTCTGGAATGAACTTTGGTGAGTGCTACGGAGTTCTCAGGTTACACTAGTCATTTACATTAAGACTATTTCAATTCCAAAATTAACTCACGGTATTAATGTCATTCCCCTGTCAGTTCCCAGAAGTAGATCCTTGCCTATTATTCACTCCCAGAAAATTTAGTATTAGTTTTCATAGCTAAGTAGCTATATTCAAGCATCAGATTGGATGGAAAACAAATTCCTTCAGATTTCTACGTAAAAATCTGTATGCATGTTAGCAAATTATGAAGTTCATCAAATGTTTTAGTTAAAAAAAAATAGTTTTTATCTGGAGAAAGGAAGGGGAGATGGTTCTAGAAGTTATAAGATGGATGAGTCCAGTTAGTGTGTCCTTTCAAACTCTAATCAAGTCAGGCAGAAGAACGACGGTGAAGGAAAGAAAAAAGACTTGCCCCAGCAAGAAAAGGGTCTGGTTCCCTCCATTCCCCAAAGGCCAATAGGTCTCTTTAGAAGAAGGAAATCGCCTTCACTGCACCAAGAACAGCTACACACACCTCTGATGCAGGGTTACCCCTTTTTCAGGTGTTGTCTTACACTACAAAAATCTCTCTGTTCTGTTCTTGTCATCGTTGGACCCTGCCAGAACAACACACGATTTTCCTTTGCTCTAAAACATGTGATGAGGCTTTTCCTCTTTCTTCTTAACCATCACCTCTGGCAAAATAAACTGGGGATTTAGAATTTACTTTCAGGATTTGTGATTCTAGTTGACTCTCCTTCTTGCATTGTTATCAGTTATGGAATTGATTGAACATTCACTTTAGTTATTATTCTGCCTCTGGAGCTATTTCAGCCATAGGTACCAGGGGGTTTGTAGAGCTTCCTCTCAGATCTTCCCCTGAGAATCAGCAAGGCATAGTGGATAGAGCATGGGCCTGACAGTCAGGAGGATTTGGTTCCTAATTTCGACTCTGCCACTTGTCTGCTATGTAACCTTGGGCAAGCCACTTCACTTCTCTATGCTTCAGTTCCCTAATCTGTAAAATGGGAATTAAGACAGTGAGCCTCATGTGGGACGGGGATGGTGTCTGTCCTTAGTACAGTGCCTGGCACATAGTAAGCACTTAACAAATACTGTAATTATTATTATAAGATCATGGCCAGCTCTTCTACCCACTATATTGCTTTCAAATACCTGGGGTTTATAAGGATGTATGTTTATAAGGATCAAGTGCTTAGTACAGTGCTCTGCACATAGTAAGCGCTCAATAAATACGATTGATGATGTATGTGTGTATGTATGTGTGTATATATATATACACACATACAAGAAGCAGCGTAGCTCGGTGGCAACAGCCCGGGCTTGGGAGTACGAGGTCATGGGTTCTAATCCTGGCTCCACCACCTATCAGCTGGGTGACCTTGGGCAAGTCACTTCACTTCTCTGGGGAAGCAGCGTGGCTCAGTGGAAAGAGCCCGGGCTTTGGAGTCAGAGGTCATCGGTTCAAATCCCGGCTCCGCCACTTGTCAGCTGTGTGACTTTGGGCAGGTCACTTCTCTGTGCCTCAGTTCCCTCATCTGTAAAATGGGGATTAAGACTGTGAGCCCCACGTGGGACAACCCGATCACTTTGTAAACTCCCCAGTGCTTAGAACAGTGCTTTGCACATAGTAAGTGCTTAATAAATGCCATCATTATTATTATTATTCTCTGGGCCTCAGTTACCTCATCTGGAAAAGGGGGATGAAGACTGTGAGCCCCACGTGGGACAACCTGACTACTTTGTATCCCCCCAGCGATTAGAACAGTGCTTTGCATGTAAGCGCTTAACAAATACCATTATTATTATTATATACGTACACACATACATCCTTCTTGCCTACCAGCAAGGCACACCTCGTCTCATAAATCATAAAGAAGTGTGGCCTAGTGGCAGGAGCTTGGGGCTGGGAGGAAACACAGGTACTAATTCCAGCAATATCACCATGCCTATGATTCATCCTCTGCTAAACTGAGATAAGATAACTGCTCAGACATGGGATACTGCCCTAACTCCACAAGCGACACAACCCTATTTATTCTGGTTTTGTAAAGAGGTATTTTCTTAGCGAGGAAAAGGGAAGAAAGGGACTTCATGAGTTTAGTACGCTTTCAGCATAAAATTCGTAGGAAACTAGAAAGAAAACCCATTTCTCAACCCGTTTCCAGAACCCACCACCCCTATAAAACAAGTATAAATCTGCATTGAAATAACTACATCTAATTCATTCTCATAAACCAACAATGAACTCAATATAGAAAACAGCTAATTGTAAGAAGAGGAATATGTCCACATTATTTTACCTTACCGTATAAAATAATCATTGCGGATCAGCAAAAGATGCTGAAGAATAGAAAGAAAGTAGCCTTCTGCTCTAGTTTCTTTAACTGTGTTCCACACCATTTGGTAAACATCATTCGCTTCAGTAAATCAATTAAGGAACTGAACACAGTGACATTTTAAAAACTATACTGAAATCCTTATTTAACCTTTTAAATTATCTTTTAAGAGTTCAACATTTTGGAGGATTTTTACATATCTAAGACTGTATTTATGTATGTATCTAGGCTGTAAGGTCTTTGTTGGCAGGGAACATGTCTACCACTCTGTGGTATTATACTCTCCAAAGCACTTAGGTTCAGTGCACTGCCTACAGTAAGCACTCAAATACAATGGACTGATCATGCTTTAGAGAAAATATCCAGTAATTACCTGGTTAGTGAGATGGTGATATTCTTCTCATCTCATCCTGCCTTTCATTTAGCTGTATCAGCATTTCACTATCATTTTCTTCCTTTTCCCTCACCACCTCTTACCCTCATATTTCATCATTTTCACCCCAACTTGCCAATTTCATAGGTAGAGCCACATATAATCCACACACCCACATTCCCTTTCACCAAGCCCCGCAAAGGCCCAGGTGCAGTGACACTACGCGTTCTAGATTTTTATCTTGCCCCTGTTTCTTTGATGGAACTAGGCATTTTCCAGTACGGTCTGGCAAGAAATAAAGAAGTTTATCAAGCGGGATAGGCTCATGTGGAAGAGGAATTGTATCCCAACTGGCTGCTTCCAGGAGAGTCTCTGACTGCATAAGCACCCGTGTATGAAGTACCTTCTAAATGCTGAACAAATGTTTAATTTATCAAACTATTAAGCATATTTCCAAATCAGAAGGATATTCGAGTTCAGCTCTAATATCTTCTAAGCGATGAGAGAGCTCAATCAAATCTTCTTCTTTGTGTTCATCGAACACTTTGAGTTGGATATCCAGACCATCATTCTTTATACATTTCAAGTCCTATAACAGAAATTAGTGGAAGTGATTGATTACAGAAAATTTGGATCAAGCCTTTACTATAAATTTCTAATACATTGTTTTGGATGTCTTCACTGAAGACATCATTATGTTATTATGTGTTTGATCAATACAAATGATCAAAGAGGATACTATGTATACTAACTGAAAAGTTGCTTTTCCGGGTAGATCCCAAATGGGCAATAGCTGTATTTGATTAAAACTGCATTTTCTTAAAAAAAAAAAAACAAAAACCTTTACACCATACTCCTTATAAAGCAAGCAAAATGTAGATTAAATATGAAGGGACATTCTCCTTATTTAATTTATGTTTCAAAAATTGGTTCATTTCTCCATGCATAACTCCCTCACACCCAGGCTTAAGAAGTTATTTTGGAAGGCATTTTATGTAACTTTTCCCCTCACTTGGGCTAGTCTACTGACAAACAGTAATATAACAAAAGATTAGAGGGCACTTACTGGCAAGATCTCTTTCAATCCACAGCGCATAAATTCATTCCTGATATGGAGCCTGAAGTCTAAATCATCAGGAGATGTAACAAGAGCATTAATAAGCTGCATACAAGCCACCTACAATAGACAACATTAATAAAGGTAAACTACTGCATTGCTTTAATATCAAAAATACTGACAACCAAGAAATACCACAATTCAACTTCCAGTTCTTCCAAATATTTACGTTCTGTAATTAGGAGAGATAAAGAATGATTTCCTGTTTGCTGGAATCAAAATTTAAAAATAATTTAAAATTACTATTTCAAAACCAGAGGAAATGAAACAGTTAGACATTTCCCTCCGAAATGTTATGTGTTTTTTTTAAAGACTAAACATATTTTTTTTTACTTAACCCTTTAACTTCTGCCTACCTTTCTTACGCTTATTACCAATGTGATGAGATAGGCCCTGCCCACAGATGCCCAATCCAGGAAGCAATGGGGATGGTAGCTCACATGGCATCTAACAGACATGCTCACCTTAGGTCACTTACAGAAAGTGAAACTACCCCATTAGGGCTGAAAACACACACCCCTAGTTGTTAGCTTTTTGGCCTATTAGCCCTTTGAAGACTGTTTCACCGAATCCTTACCCTCACTAAAATCCCTCCCCAATTTTGCCCGCATGCTCAAAATGGAAAGTTGGCACTTCTGGGCCTTGCTGCTAAAGTATTCCCACTGATCTGTTCTTAAATACATGCTAAAAAGAATCTTTCTGAATCTCATGAAAATGACCTCCATCTTATCAAATCCAAGGGCCTCTTTAAAAAAGGCCACACTATTTCCCTGCAACCTCTCAGCTGCCTTCAACGCTGTGAAGCACCCCTTTTCATGGAAAGATTATCTAACTTTGGATTCTCTGATTGCCTGTATATATTATAGAGAAGGAGCGTGGCTCAGTGGGAAGAGCACGGGCTTTGGAGTCAGAGGTCATGGGTTCAAAACCCAGCTCCACCAACTGTCGGCTGTGTGACTTTGGGCAAGTCACTTCACTTCTCTGTGCCTCAGTTACCTCATCTGTAAAATGGGGATTAAAACCATGAGCCCCCCGTGGGACAACCTGATCACCTTGTAATCTCCCCAGCGCTTAGAACAGTGCTTTGTACATAGTAAGCGCTTAACAAATACCATCATTATTATTATTATCTCCCTGATCAGTCCCTCTCAGTTCTTTCACAAGACCTCCTCTGCCTTATACCCGCTAACTCCGAAGATGCAAAAAGGGTCAGTTCCATGTCCCCTTCTATTCTTCATCTAAACCCACCCACTTCCTTGGAGACCTCATTCACTCCCATGATTTCAAATACCGTCTTTATGTGGATGATTCCCAAATCCACCTTCCCAGCCCTGATCTCTCTCCTCCTCCAGTCTCAGACATCTCTTGGATGTCCTGATGACACCCCAAATTTATGAACAAAACAGAACTCCTTACCTTACCACCAAAACCCCCTTCCCCTGAATTTCTTACCACTGTAGACAGCACAACCATCCTTCCCACCTCACAAGACCACAGTTTTGGCATTTTCCTTGACTCATCTCTCCCCGTCACCCTGCCTCAAGAGGCCTTCCCTTTTGAAGACCTCATTTCTCCTCACTTCTATGTTACCTACATCCTCGGAGCTGTACCCCTAAAGCACTAGATATTGTCATGAGCCCCATCTCTGTCTGCGGTCCCTTAAGGATTCGCCTCTAATTTCAGGCACTCAATGACATTTCTTTGTTGCCAATTTATGTCACGAGTCCCGGGTACTGCTCTATGGATTCCAAACCAGCCCTTACTCCCAAACTGGGAACCTGCTTTATGGGTTCCAAACCAGTCTCTCCTCCTGCGTTGGAAAATCCCACTATCCTAACCGATCTCCATAGCCAGGAGTCCCTAACCGGTCCAGTATGTCTTTTAGACTGTGAGCACACTGTTGGGTAGGGACTGTCTCTATATGTTGCCAACTTGTACTTCCCAAGCGCTTAGTACCGTGCTCTGCACACCGTAAGCGCTCAATAAATACGATTGATTGATTGATTGATTGAAATGGATCCTAATCAAACATAATGACGAGGAATTTCCTAGACCCTGCATTCTGTGACAAATTCAAAAATCCGGCAATCTGTGATAAATTCAAAAATGAAAAACTTCATTCAATTCCAATCCTGATTGAAGGGGGAAATGCATATGCACGCGCACGTGCGCGCGCGCACACACACACACACACACACACACCCCAAACATAGCTACCCATCCAACTGTTTGCCCTGAGTTCAGAAAGATTGTTCCATGTCAGAAGAATTCGGGAAGTACGTCCGGCTCAGGGCAGCCGTGATGGTTCGTGATGGCTGTGAACGGCGTCGCGGACGCCTTGTACAAGTCTTAGCTGGTTTGCAGGGGCCACGTCCCGTCGCCGTGGCCTGCACAGCATTCCGATTCTCAGCTCATGGCAACCGCCTTCTAGTCACGTCATCTCGTACCTGGCCGGCTCCTCGCGTCTCCAGGTGACTGCCTTTTAGCTGCCTCTGCCTCAGACATCACAGCAGCTCCTACATGGCGGTTGCTGACTGGTCCAGGCCCATTACTGGGTAAAGCGAGGAGTGAAGGCTATCCCTCTCCCCGCCACGCCCTTCGCCCCCACCCACCCTTGCCCACTCCATGAACCAGCTTTGCAAAAATCTGTCCTGGAACAGCCTAGTTCCTTCTCGAATTCATTCCTCCATGTTGTTGTTCATGGGTTCATAAAAACAGTCACACATGAAAGGGCTTCTTGGTCAACAAAATGGCTTTCCGCAGCCTCACCACAGATATTCACCCCAGAACACTCATGTACATAACTTTATACTCTTCCACTTCCTCTATCTGTATTTTATTTTTTATTTATTTTATTTTTATGTCTTTTCTCCCCCATTTAGATGATAAGCACTGTATGGACAGGGACTATGTCACCATTACTTTACACTGCCAACTACAGGTAACCGCACCAAGTAGATGCTAAATAATGATAATAATAATAATAATATTTATGAAGCACTTACTATGTGTCAGACATTGTTTGAAGTGCAGGGGTGAATACAGGTTAATCAGGTTGGACACAGTTTATATCCCAAATGGAGATCACAGTCTTAATCACATTTTACAGATGATGTAAGTGAGGCACAGAGAAGTTAAGGATCACACAGCAGACAAATGGCAGAACCTGGACTATAACCCAAGACCTTCTGACTCCCAGGACCATGCTTTATCTACTATCTACTTTATTGTTGCTACTCTACTACTACAACTACTTACATGCAGCAACTTTTTCTTCTAACTTGACTGAGCTATTAAGAGCCTGTACAGTGCTCTGAGACGGTGGTAATAAATCATCATCATCATCAATCATATTTATTGAGCGCTTACTACGTGCAGAGCACTGTACTAAGCGCTTGGGAAGTACAAATTGGCAACATATAGAGACAGTCCCTACCCAACAGTGGGCTCACAGTCTAAAAGATAAGTGGTAATAAATGTGGTAATAAATACCACTGATTGACTGATGTGCCACAAATTGAAGCAACTTCCATTTGAAGAGCTGAATCATGTAAATGCCCTGTTTTGTATGTTAGTTTAAAATAAGACCAGGAAAGTGGGTGATCATTTTCAATTTGGCTTTGTAAAGGGGAAAGATCTGATCGAATGCTAGCACCTTCCCTCTTCCAAAGAGTTCTTCAGAATGAATCGCAAGGAAAAAAGTTTATTACTTTAGAGCTTCTACTTAACTCATTTTGGAAGAAAACCTCCCATTTTCTATTGTTCTTCCCTTTTCCCAACTGATGCTTCTATCCACCTTAACAGCAACTTTTATCCAGATGCAAAGAAAGATAAGAAAGGACTAGCCTTAAGATCTGCCCCAAAGATACATGGCAGAAGCATGATTCTATTAATTCTGCCAAAGGCTGCAGAGGACTGGCAGATCCCTCATTCAATTCATTTAACTACCTTGCTTGCTTCCCTCAGGGTGACTGTTTCATGAGCATCAAATGCTAGCTCTGGGTTAATCACCAGTGGGATGTTCCAAATTCTCTATCTGAAATACACAGTAATTACATGATTTGATAACCAATTTCTGAGCTTGCAAATTCTATTCCTTCCACTGCCATGGGTTGTAGAACTGTTGGAAAGAAACGTAGTTTAATAAGACGAATACTGCTTTCAAACAGGCTCATGTATCCCCTATCCTAAAAAACCTTCTTTTGACCCCTTGGCTTCCTCCAGTTATGGCTTCCTCTTCCCTCCTACTATTCATCTCCAAACATTTTGACCTAGTTATCTACACTCCCTGTTGCCACTTCCTCTCCTCCAATTCTCTTAACTCCCTCCACTCCATGAAAACTGCCCTTCTTAAGATCACCAACTCATATTTGCTGAATCCAAGTTTCGACTCCATCCTAATCCTCCTAGATCTCTCAGCTGCCTTTGCCACTGTGACCACCCCCTAAACTTTGAAACGTTAT
Organism: Tachyglossus aculeatus; assembly: GCF_015852505.1. Classification (NCBI taxonomy): domain Eukaryota; kingdom Metazoa; phylum Chordata; class Mammalia; order Monotremata; family Tachyglossidae; genus Tachyglossus; species Tachyglossus aculeatus. The sequence continues at coordinate 114,601,482 of NC_052067.1, forward strand.
CTAAATTTGGCTTCGTTGACATTGTTCTTTCTAATTCTTCTCCCATCTCTCTGATTGCTCCTTTTTAGTTTCTTTTACAGGCCTCTAACAGTGGGAATCTCTCAAGGCTCAGTTCTGGAACCGCTTCTATACTCCATCAATACCCACCCCCTTGGAGAACTCATTTGCTCCCACAGCTTCAACTCCCATCTCTACATGGTTGATCCCCTAATTTACCTCTCCAGCCCTAACTTCCCTCCTTCTCTGCGGTCTCACATTTCCTCCTGCCTTCAGGACATCTTGCCTTAGATGTCCCGTCGAAATCTCACACTAAACATGTCCAAAACAGGAGTCATCTTCCCATCTACACCCTGTCCTTCTCCTAGTATTTCTCATCAATGTAGATTACACCACTATAATAATAATAATAATGTTGGCATTTGTTAAGTGCTTACTATGCGCCAAGCACTGTTCTAAGCGCTGGGGGGGTACAAGGTAGTCAGGTTGTCCCACGTAGGGCTCACACTTTTAATCCCCATGTTACAGATGAGGTAACTGAGGCACAGAGAAGTTAAGTGACTTGCCCAAAGTCACACAGTTGACAAGTGGCGGGGCCGGGATTAGAACCCATGACCTCTGACTCCCAAGCCCGTGCTCTTCTCACTGAGCCATGCTGCTTCTCTGCTATGCTCCCTGTTCCCAAGCCCATAACCTTGGCATTATCTAGATTCAGTTGAATTCACTTCAATCATATTTACTGAGTGCTTACTGCGTGCAGAGCACTGGACTAAGCGCTTGGAAAATACAATACAGCAAAAGGGACTATCCCTGCCCAAATCGGGCTTATGGTCTGAGAGCGGGGTGGGGATAGACATCAAAACAAGTAAACAGGCATCAATAGAAATAAATAGAATTAATCTGTCGTGAGAAGAAAATATTTGCTAACTTTCTTGCATAATACTCTCTCAAGCACTTAGTAGAATGCTCTATACATAGTAAGTGTTCACAAATACCTTTGACTGATCAATTGATTATCTTCACCTCATCACTATTATTCAACCTGCGCATTCAATCCATAACCAAAGTTTTTAAAAAATGTATTTGTTAAGCACTTATGTGCCAAGCACTACTCCTAGCTCTGTCAATTCACAACACTAAAACCCACCCTTTCCTTTCCAAACTGCTACATCACTGATCCAGTTGTATCTCACCTTCACTACATCAGCCTCTTCTCCATTATTCTCACATCCTGTTTCTCTCCTCTCCAGTCCATAATTCACTGTGTTGTCCACACCATTTTTCTAAAAAAAAAGTTCAGTCCCTGTCTCCTCTCAAGAGGCTCCAACAGCATTGATCCAGTTACAGCCCATCTTCGCTACATCATCCTCTTCGCTGACCTCTCCACAAGCTGTTTATCTCTGCTCCAGTCTATAATTCACTGCGCTGTCCTGACCATTTTTCTAAAAAAAAGTTCAGTCCATGTTTCCTCTCTACTCAAGAGCCTCCATTGGTTACCAACTGCTTGGAGAAGCAGCGTGGCTTAGTAGATGGAGCTCAGGCCTGAAAGCCAGCAGAAGCTAGGTCCTAATCCTGGCTCTGCCACTTGTCTGCTGTGTGACCTTGGGCAAGTCACTTAACTTCTCTATGCCTCGTCTGTAAAATGGAGAGTAAGAGTGTGAGCCCCATTTGGGACAGGGAATGTATCCAACCTGATTAACTTGTATCTACCCCAGTGCTTGGAACAGTGCTTGGCACATAGTAAGTGCTTAACAAGTACCATTTTTATTATTAATATTATCCACCTCAACATTAAACAGAAAATACTTATGTTAGCTTTAAAGCAATCAGCTCTTCCCCTCCTATCTTACCATGCTGATTTTCTCCTATAACCTAGCCAACACACTCTACTCCTCTAATTCATTCAACTGTATTTTTTGAGTACTTAAGCACTGTACTGAGCACTTGGAAAAGTAAAATACAGCAATGCCAGTCTAATGTCAATCTACTCACTGTACCTCAATCTCATCTATCTCACGGCTGACCCCTTGCCCTCGTCCTTCCTCAGCTATGGAGCTCCCTCCCCTTTCATATACAACAGACCACCACTCTCTCCAGTGTTACCAAGGCTAGGCATTGAGGTTGAGGGTACCTATGGCCAATGTTGGAATACTCAAACTGCATATATGGTGAATACTGGAAGGAGGAGAATAGGGTGGAACAAGCCATTCCTGGCAGTAACACAAAAGGCAGGTACCAGAAGTCACACAAAAGTAAACACAACAAGTGCTTAGTACGGTACTCTGCACACAGTAAGCGCTCAATAAATATGATTGCCAAATAGAACATAAAAAGGGTACGTTCAGGACAGTTACCAGCACAACAAAGAAGCAGCATGGCTCAGTGGAAAGAGCACGGGCTTTGGAGTCAGAGGTAATGGGTTCAAATCCTGGCTCCACCACTTAGCTGTGTGACTCTGGGCAAGTCACTTAACTTCTCTCTGCCTCAGTACCTCATCTGTAAAATGGGGATTAAGACTGCCCCGTGGGACAACCTGATCACCTTGTAACCTCCCCAGCGCTTAGAACAGTGCTTTGCACATAGTAAGCTCTTAATAAATGCCATCATTATTATTAATTATTATTGGCTGTGGAAGGAAGTGGTAGCTGGGAGAGAGGAAGGCGGGTGGTGGGTTTCACATGGCATCACCACAATCCTGCTACCTCCAGGATTGTCTTTGTTGCCACTCAAATAGTGATGCTAAAACAAGAGGGTGGAGGTATCTCATTCCCCAGACACTCAGCCCAATAGGTCAAACTAGCAGCCCCGGTCTTGACCCTTTTTCAAGAATTGTGCAGATTTCCAAACTTCAAAATACGCAGGCACACCTCAGAATGCCCCAGACCACCCAAGCTAACGACAGAGGGGACGAGGCCCACCTTTAGGGGGAAATCAGGGAGGGGCAAAGAGTGTTGAAAGGAATAAAAGGGGTTCAGGAGACACTGGTCTTTGCGATGTGGGTCAGAGTCTACTGGTCAACTAAATCAATGTACAGACGAGCCAGTAAACTGCAATGTTGTGGCTCTTCTGCGGTGTCGTCTCGTTCTTTCATTTTTGGATTGCTAATTATATAAAGTTGATAGGAGGATTCCTTCCCTTTTGGGGGTCTTCTCCTATAGGTACCCCTGTATGTTGCTGTCAACAACAACCACTTTCAAAGTCTTATTAAAATCACGGCTTCTCCCAGAAGCCAGCTCCAAGTAAGCCTTCAGCATGGCATAGTGGATCGAGCAAAGGCCTGAGAGTCAGAAGGTCGTGGGTTCGAATCCCAACTCTGCCGCTTGTCTGCTGTGTGGCCTGGGGCAAATCACTTTACTTCTCTGGGCCACGTTACCTCATCTGTAAAATGGGGATTGAGATTGTGAGCCCCATGTGGGATGGACTGTGTCCAATCCGATTTACTTGGATCCACCCTAGTGCTTAGTACAGTGCCTGGCACTTGGTTAAGCACTTAATACCATAATAATAATAATTATTATTATTATTAAATGTAGTTAAGCAGTTAATACCATAATAATAATAATTATTAAATGTTATTGGTTAATCAATCATTTACTGCAAGCTTACTGTATGCTCGACTAGGTGCTTGGAAGAGTACAGTATAACGGAGTTGGTAGACCTGTTCCCAGACCACAGCGAGCTTACAGTCTAGAAGTTATGTGGTTGCTCAGTGCCAAGCACTGTTCTAAGCACTGGGGTAGATACAAGACAATCTGGCTGAACCCGGTCCATGACCCATATGGAGCTCACAGTCTTAATCCTCATTTTAGAGATGAGGTAACTGAGGCACAGAGAAGTGAAATGACTTGCCCCTTTTAGACTATGAGCCCACTGTTGGGTAGGGACTGTCTCTATATGTTGCCAACTTGTACTTCCCCAGCGCTTAGTACAGTGCTCTGCACACAGTAAGCGCTCAATAAATACGATTGATTGATTGATATAGCTGGAGAGTGGCAGGACCAGGACTAGAACCCAGGACCTTCTGAATCCCAGGACCATGCTGCATCTCTTGGATCTGTACCCTTTAAACACTTGATATTTACCCCAGCCTCAGCCACCCAGCACATATAAAAACATCAGTTTATTTGCCTGTCTCCCCCTTTAAACTTTGACTTTACTGTGGGCAAAGAACATGTCTACCAACTCTTGTACTCTCCCAAGTGCTTGGTAAAGTGCTCTGCACATTTCCTGCACTCAAAAAATACCACTGGTTGGCTGTTCATACTTCCTTTAGCAGTATAAGATACAAATAACGGCACAGAGGGCTCAGTGAGCAAGAGAGGACTATTTCATAGTCGGAGTAGAAGACAATCTAGATTTAAAGATCCATTATCAGTGAGTTTATACACCTGAAGCACCTCGAGCATTGTAAATTCCTTCTGTAAAAGGGGATGTTTGCCCACATATAAGGATCCTCAGAGATGCTTGAAAAATTATATCTATGTCTGTTTCTTTCATTTCCATTAGGAATCCTAAAGCATGGTTGGATTATCATCATTATGGCATTTATTAAATGCTTACTATATGTCAGGCACTGGAATAGATGCATGTCAATCAGATATGTACATTTGGATACATGTATTTGTTACATCTCAGCCTTTAGATTGTGAACTGTAAAGAAAATGCTGGTTGCCATATTACTCCACTTTATTCAATTTTTTATCCCTGTCACTCAAACCAACTGAAAGATTAAATTTATTCATATCATTCTGAAAGGCCTCTAAAATAGATAGCTGGATATTCTTAGAGGGACATATTCTCAGTTTTCTGAAGCCAATACATTTAAAATGTAACAGCTAGTCTTATCATCCACAAAAACAGAGTTCCCTGGAACCCACAACAGTAATATTTTTAACACACCTATGTTAGTGATAGATGTGTGTGTGATTCTCCTTCATATTTTTGGACGATTATGGAAATCCTAGCTGTAAGACAATGTAGCCTATCACGCATATGCGTGATTAAGAGTCCATTCTACATTAGGTGTACATAAAAATCGCCTTGGGCTGTTCAAGTGCGCTTATTATTTTCTTTTGTTTTCCAAGTCTGACTCCCGGCCTTCTGATGTTTCCAAAGTGTCTGTTCAAGGACCACCACGCCTCTCCTTATAGCAGTAAGGTCTGATCTATTTTCTTGCAGTTGATTTCTAACGAGAGGTAAATGCAAGTCAGAAATGGCTGGCACATCACAGTTCCACTAAAACCCTATGGCATCAGTGCAGTTTTCCCCACTGCAGGCACAGAGAGCCCATACTCGGCTAGAGCCAGCAGTCCTCCCTTGGGCAGTGACTGGAAAAAGCTGTCAATCTACTTTTAATTGGTACACACAGGCTGTTCTGATATAAATTTTATATAATAATCTAATCTAAATTTTCCAAAGCAGCTGAGACTTTTGCTTCATTGTGACTTTCAAATAATTCTTCAATTCTTCTTAGTAATCTGACCCTATGTCACTTCATCAAAGAAGCTGCTTCAGTATTTGGCTGTCTCCCATTCTTCTCACATGTGCAGCAACAGGAGGTAAAGGGCATTGCTTAGATGCTAGCAGTCCATTCAGTGGAAACTTTTGTTTCACTCAATGCTGTCAATCAATCAATCAATCGTATTTATTGAGCGCTTACTATGTGCAGAGCACTGTACTAAGCGCTTGGGAAGTACAAATTGGCATCACATAGAGACAGTCCCTACCCAACAGTGGGCTCACAGTCTAAAAGGGGGAGACAGAGAACAGAACCAAACATACCAACAAAATAAAATAAGTAGGATAGAAAGGTACAAGTAAGATAAATAAATAAATAAATAAATAAATAGAGTAATAAATATGTACAACCTGTGTAGTTAATATGCAGAACTGGGTCTTAAAGCTATATTAATGTTGTGCTGTGTGAGCTTAGGCAAGTCACTAACCTCAGGGCCCTCAGTTTCCTTATCTAATAAGAAAAAAGGCATTTGTTAAGCGCTTACGATGTGCCAAGCACTGTTTTAAGCCCTGGGATAATACAAGGTAATCAGGTTGTCCCACGCAGGGCTCACAGTTTTAATCCCCATTTTACAGATGAGGTAACTGAGGCACAGAGAAGTGAAGTGACTTGTCCTAAGATGACACAGCTGACAAGTGGAGGAGCCGGGATTAGAACCCACCACCTCTGACTCCCAAACCCGTGCTCTTTCCACTAAGCCATGCTGCTTCTCTATAAGTCTATATTGTCAACATGTGATATATGATCTTTCATTCATCTTATATGTCCCCACTAAACTGCAAACTCCTTAGATGCAGGATCTAGGGATTCTATTGTTACTCTCTACAGAATTTAGTTCAGTGCTCTGCACTCAACAGGTGCTCAGATGCCATCGATTATACTCATTTGAGACATGTCCAATCTCATAACCCTTTATCTATTCCATAGCTTACTGCATATTATTTACTTGATAAATGTCATAATGATTATACCCCACTTTTGGTATCGATGGGTGAAAGAAACATCTCTCCAGACTCACTTTTCAGGGTCTGCCTAGTCTCCCATCTGCCCCTGCCACATTTTCTCAGCCCTTACACATACTGACTGATGTTTTCTTTCTAAATTAAGTTACAGAACATCTGTATATGGCAAGATGTATTCAAGAGTACAATTTCCAATTATTCTGAGTTGGAGTATTTTGCCCTGGAATGGGATACAAAATAAAGTACTGTTCACTGTTAATCTCTTCTTTCATTCATTCATTCAATCATATTTATTGAGCACTTACTGTGTGCAGAGCACTGTACTAAGCGCTTGGGAAGTACAAGTTGGTAACATATAGAGACGGTCCCTACCCAATAGCAGGCTCACAGTCTAGAAGGAGGAGACAGACAACAAAAAACACATATTAACAAAATAAAATAAACAGAATAGTAAACATGTACAAGTGAAATAGAGTGATATATCTGTACAAACATATATACAGATGCTGTGGGGAGGGGAAGGAGGTAGGGCTAGGGGGAGGGGGAGGAGGGGGAGAGAAAGGAGAGGGGTCAGTCTGGGAAGGCCTCCTGAAGGGGGTGAGCTCTCAGTAGGGCTTTGAAGGGAGGAAAAGAGCTAGCTTAGCGGATGTGCGGAGGGAGGGCATTCCAGGCCAGGGGGTCGATGGCTGGACAGGAGAGAACGAGGCACAGTGAGGAAGTTAGCAGCAGAGGAGCGGAGGGTGCGGGCTGGGCTGTAGAAGGAAAGAAGGGAGGTGAGGTAGGTGGGGGTGAGGTGATGGACAGCCTTGAAGCCAAGAGTGAGGAGTTTTTGTCTGATACGTAGGTTGATTGGTGGCCAATGGAGATTTTTGAGGAGGGCAGTAACATGCCCAGAACGTTTCTGTACAAAGATGACCCGGGCAGCAGCGTGAAGTATAGATTGAAGTGGGGAGAGACACGAAGATGGGAGATCAGAGAGGAGGCTGATGCAGTAATCCAGTCAGAAGATCCGGGAAGCAGCATGAAGTATAGATTGAAGTGGGGAGAGACAGAAGGATGGAAGATCAGAGAGGAGGCTGATGCAGTAATCCAGTCGGGATAGAATGAGAGATTGAACCAGCAGGGTAGCAGGTTGGATGGAGAGGAAAGGGCAGATCTTGGCAATGTTGCAGAGGTGAGACTGGCAGGTTTTGGTGACGGATTGGGTGTGAGGGGTGAACGAGAGAGCAGAGTCGAGGATGACACCAAAGTTGCGGGCTTGTGAGACGGGAAGGATGGTAGTGCCATCAACAGTGATGGGAAAGTCAGGGAGAGGGCAGGGTTTGGGAGAAAAGATAAGGAGTTCAGTCTTGGACATGTTGAGTTTTAGATGGCGGGCAGACATCCAGATGGAGGTGTCTTGAAAGCAGGAGTAGACAGGAGCCTGAAGGGAGGGAGAGAGAGCAGAGGCAGAGATGTAGGTTTGGGTGTCGTCAGCATAGAGATAACAGTTGAAGCCATGGGAGTGAATGAGTTCACCAAGGGAGTGAGTGTAGACAGAGAACAGAAGGAGACCAAGAACTGACCCTTGAGGAACCCCTACAGTAAGGGGATGGGAGGAGGAGCCCGCAAAAAAGACTGAGAATGAATGGCCGGAGAGATAGGAGGAGAACCAGGAGAGGACAGAGTCTATGAAGCCAAGGTTGGATAGCGTATTGAGGAGAAGGGGGTGGTACACAGTGTCGAAGGCAGCTGAGAGGTCGAGGACAATTAGGATAGAGTAGGAGCTGTTGGATTTGGCAAGCAGGAGGTCATTGGTGACCTTTGAGAGGGCAGTTTCCGTGGAATGTAGGGGACAGAAGCCAGACTGGAGGGGGTCAAGGAGAGAGTTGGCGTTGAGGAAGTCGAGGCAGCGGGTGTAGATGACTTGTTCAAGGAGTTTGGAAAGGAATGGTAGGAGGGAGATAGGGTGATAACTAGAAGGAGAGGTGGGGTCAAGAGAGGGTTTTTTTAGGATGGGGGAGACGTGGGCATGTTCTGGAGTAGAGGCTTTATATTAACCTAAATGACTTGGAAATTAGTCTTATTCGGAAAAATCAGGGTTCTGACCTCTGATCTCATGTGTTTCCATTTTGAACTCACTCTTTAGTTAGTAGTAATAAGCGCTTAATAAATGTCATTATTATTATTATTATTTAGTAATAGCAATGACATTAATGTAGTACCCATTTTATGTGGTGCATTGCACTAAGCACTTGAGAGGCATAACAGAAGCCCAAAATACATTTCCTATGCACCAGGAGCTTACACACTAAAGAGAAAGACAAGTGCACAAGTGTTGAAGAAGGCCAAGAATTAATAATACTATAATAATAATTGTGATACTTGTGAAGCCCATAATATGTGACAAGAACTGAACTAAGCATTGGGGTACAAACAAGATAATCAGGTCCCCAGGAAAAACAGGTACTGAGTCCCCATTCTGCAGATGAGGGAACTGAGGCACAGAGAATTGGCTTGCCCAAGGTCACATCGTAGACAAGTGGCAGAGCCAAGATTAAAACCCAGGTCCAGTCATTTGCAGGTCCATGCTCTTTCCACTAGGTCATTCTGTTTATAAATACATAAGCGCAAAAGTGGCTGAGGAGATAGATAGATAAGGAGGAAGTTTTGTTCTTACTGAGCCAGTAGCTCATGTTTTAAATAATAAAATTCAAAATGCACTCCAAATCACAATGCATTTGAGAACAGAAGAAAAGCAAGACACACCAAAGCTTCTGTACAGCTGCATCTCAATTTGCATAATTGTTTGGTTGATTTCAATTATGCAGCTGTGACCCCTTTACTTTTGTTCCAATATGGCCAAAATCAGCTGGTCACTTCCCACTTGCCTGGCCTGAAAAAACACAGTTCTTTAAGAGTACAATCATAAACGGTCTCAGTCATGCTGCCAACTTGCCAATACCCTTAATAAATGCTTACCATGGGCAGAGAGAGAAAAATGAATGTGAGGAATCAAGTGTGAAGCAGGAAAAAAAAATACTGACCAATGTAAGAAGTGAAAATGTTGGATAAGTATAAAGGATCCCTTCTATGACTTGGTTTTATGACTTTAATGAATTGACTATACACTCAGTGAAGAGAAATGAGGCAAAAATTTAAGCATGTGCACCAACAGCAATGAAATGTTATCCTATGCTTGAGATAACTACCATGCAAAAGATGGAAAATTCTGAATCATAGATTAAGTAATAACGCACAGGAAATTTGAAAAAAATCTAAGAGAGTAAGGATCACTTAAAATAGGATGCTACTCCATCTGCAGGGGAAAGAAGTGTAGCCAAGCAATCTACTTTAATAACCAGTGAGTGGTGATTTAACAAACTCAAAGTGAAATATGGCCTGCATGATGTTAAATGGATCAGTGAAGCTGTATCTTTAGGCATGAAGAAGTAGTATAGTTTCCTTCTGAACTAGCCGAGCCCACTGAGGGAAAAGATTACTAACATGAGCAGATTTGTAATGCATACCTACTTGCTTATTTTGGACACTGATGCCATAGAACTTACATTTGAAGGATGAGAATTTGTCTTAAGCAAAAAGACAAAAGGTGGGGGGGGGAGTAGGGGTGTGGCACCAATCATATGCCATTTAAACACAAATGACGAGACAAGATTAAAAAAATGGAGGTCCTGGAACACAGTCATTTCACCAATACCAAAGTAATACCTTGCCAGACTTGTCTGTGTGACTGAGTCCATCGCTCAACTTCTCTTTGCCTCAGTTACTTCACCTTCAACGTGGGGATGAATGGGACATGGACTGTGTCCAATCTGATTTGCTTGTATGTACCCCAGCATTTAGTATTGTACTGGCTAACAAATACCATGCTTAACAAATACCATGAAAAAGTGAAAAATAATACCACGCTCAGGCATAATTGTTCAAAAGGGCAACTCTGTATGTTCCCTGTAATAATAATAATAATAACGATGGTATGTGTTAAGCGCTTACTATGTGCCAAGCACTGTTCTAAGCACTGAAGGAGATGCAAGGTGATTAGGTTGTCCCACGTGGGACTCAGAGTCTTAACCCCCATTTTCCAGATGAGGTAACAGAGGCACAGAGAAGTTAAGTGACTTGCCCAAAGTCACACAGCAGACAAGTAGCAGAGTTGGAATTAGAACCCATGACCTCTGACTCCTAAGCCCGTACTCTTTCCACTGACCCACGCTGCTTCTTTTTTAAGGTCAGTATGGGCAGGGATGTCTACCAACTCCATTGTATTGTACTTCCCAAGTGCTTAGTCAAATGCTCTGCACACAGAAAGTGCTTAATAAATTCCACTGATTGATTGATAGCCTTACAACAAATGCATGAAGCACCTTCTGGATTCTGTGCAAATTCCCACACAACTTTTATACTGCTGGATTTCGGTTCCCAGGATTGGGTTTCCAGGTCCTGATGGAGCAGTTTAGCTTATGAATACTACAGAGCAGGTGGCAATCAACTGGTCCCCATGGTTGGGGTGGCGAGTCAGAAAAGCATTAGGGGAAAGGGCTGTAAGGGGGGCAACCTGTATAAGGGCCGGATAATTTAAAACCATACGTTGGTAAAAACTAATTTTGAAAGGAGAGGACATACAGGAGCTGGGTAGAGGACAGCCGAAAGGGAAAGGTTCAAAGCTGTGGGATACTCCCAGGAGGAATGGGTCTTTAGCTCAACCATCTAAGGTCTAAAGAAGGGTTCTGAGATGAGGGAGTTGGAGTGAGTGGAACAAATTAACAGCAGTACGGAAGCCAGGCAGAAGTGGAGGTCCAGAGTTTCATCCCTCCACTTTGCTTCCCATACATCCCCGTAGGAAGTCAGGTCATCGGAGATTATCCCCCACTTAACTGCCGGAACCCAAAAGAGTTGAGACCAGATCCACTTGCATGGAGACATTATGCCACAGTGAGCTCTGGGGCCGGCCCTACTCAAAATAGCTTGCCCACTTCCATCCATCACAGTGGGAGTCTTAAATGCTGAAACCAACAGTGGAGGCCTCTTTGGGACAGCAGCATCAGTAAGATCATAATAGCAAGAGACAAAATTGAAAGCCAAGTCAGGCAAAGAAAATAGAAGCGAAGGAATTGCAGACCATGTGTGGGGATTATTCCATACACACTGATGTATGTGATAAATTTAGGACACAAAATGTGTCATCTTTGTATTCAGAACCTTTAGGGAAAAAAAGGCATGGCAGTTCTTGTTAAAAATAATCAATGAATGGTATTCATTAAGCAATGAGCATCGTATTAAGCACTTGGCAGATTGCACATTCCCTGTCCCAAAGAGTTTACATTCTAGAGGGGGAGACAGACATTGAAATAAATTACAGATATATTAACAAATCCTCTAGGGCTAAGTGAGGAATGAATATAAAATGCTTGAAGGGTACAGATCCAAATGCACAGGTTCATTCATTCAATCATATTTATTGAACACTTCCTGTGTGCAGAGCACTGTACTAAGCACTTGGGAAGTACAAATTGGCAACATAAAGAGATGGTCCCTACCCAACAACAGGCTAACAGTCTAGAAGGGGGAGACAGACAACAAAACAGGTAGACAGGTGTCAGTACCATAGTAGACAGGTGTTAATACCGTAGACAGGTGTCAATACCATGACACAGGTAATGCAGAAGGGTGATAGAGTGGGGGAAATGAGGGTTTAGTAGAGGAAGGCCTCTTCGAGAAGATGTGATGGGGAAGGCATCTAGGAGGGGATGCAATTTTAACTTGGCTTTAAAGCTGAGGAGAGTGGTATTCTGTCATAGATTGAGGCAGGGAGTTACAGGCCAGAGAAAGGATGTGGGTAATGGGCAAGGTGAGATGAAGAGATCAAGGTACAGTGAGTAGGTTTCTAATTAGCAAAGTGGGTGGCTGGGTTGCATTAGAAAATCAGTGACATAAAATAGAAGAGGGTGAATGGATTGAGTGCTTTAAAGATAATGGTAAGAAGTTTCTGCTTGAAGTACAGGTGGATGAGCAGCCACTGGAGGTTCTTGAGGACTGGGAAGATGTGCACTGAACACTTCACAGAAAAATGATGGGGCAGCAGAGTTAAGTATGGACTGGAGAAGGCAGGGAAGTCAATGAGAAGGATGATGCAGTAGTCAAGGTGGGATAGAATGCTTGGAATAGCATCGTGGAATAGCACAGTGATTTGGAGAGGACAGGGTGTCTGGTGACAGATTCAATATGTGGGTTGAATAAGAAAGATGAGCTGAGGATAGTGTCAAGATTATGGGCTTACGAGGTAGGAAGGATAATGGTGTTGCTACAGTAATGGGAAATACAGGGTGAGGGCAGGGTTTGGGTGGGAAGATGAGTAGTTCTTTTTCAGACTTGAGATGTCGGCTGAATACCTAAGCATTTATGCCCTGAAGACAGGAGGAAATGGGAGACTTCAGAGGAGAGATGTTAGGGCTGGAGAAGTAGATTTAGGAATCACCCAGGTATAAATGGTAGTTGAAACTATGGGAATAAATTCATTCAATCACATTTATTGAGCATTTACCGTGTGCAGAGCAATGTACTAAAGCGCTTGGGAAGTACAAGTCAGCAACATGCATAATGAATTCTGTAGTGAATGACTTCTCTACAGAAGTGGGTAGAGATGGAAAATAGAAGGGGACCCAGAACTAAGCCTTGAGGAACTCCCACTGTGGGTGGGAGTCAGGGGAGGAATTCATGAAAGACATAGAAAAGGAGCAGCCAGAGAGATGGAAGGAGAATCAGGAGAGTACTGTATCAGTAAAGCAAAGGTTGGATAAAATTCAAGGAGAAAAGGGGTGGTCCACAGTGTCAAAGGCAGCTGAAAGGTCAAGGAGGATTAGGATAGAAAAGAGGATGTTGGATTTGGCTAGAAAGAGATCACTGGTGACCTTAGAGAGGGCAGTTTGTGTGAAGAGACACCAAAACCATTGCCCTGACCAGTTGTTCCAGATGTTTAACTCCCTCCTCAAACCCCCTGCCCACCCCAGCTCCCCATTTCTTGCCCCTAATGAGCTGGCCGCCTACTTTATTGAGAACATTGAAATTATCAGGCATGATCTCCCTAAAAATCTCCCCTGCTCCTCTCCAGTTCCTCCCTCCTCCTGCCCTTTCTTCAGCTCTCCCATCACCGAGCAGTATAAAGAGAAGATCTCCTGCCTTCTCTCAAAATCCACCTACACCTCGCTTCAGACTCCATCCCTCAGCACCTTATCAAAGAACTTATCCTCTCCCTTCTTCCCTCCCCAACTGTCATCTTCAACTGTTGGCTCTCCAATGGCTTCTTCTTCACCACTGTCAAACATACCCATCCATATCTCCCCATCCTAAAAAAAAAACCCTCCCTTGACCGCACAGCTCCCTCCAGTTATTGCCCCATCTCCCTTCTACCGTTCCTCTCCAAATTCCTTGAGAGACTTCTTTACACTTGCTGTCTCAAGGTCCTCTCCTCCAATTCTCTTTTTAGCCCCCTCTCTAATCTGGATTCTATCCCCTTCATTGCACAGAAACCTCTCTCTCAAAGATCACAGAGGATGTAGACAACTCACTCTAGCAGCTGCCCAGAAAGGGTAGCAGGGAGATGAAGTGATGACTGGAGGGAGTTGTGGGCTCAAGGGAGGGTTTTTTAGGAGGGGGTGAGTACGTTTGAAAGCCCTGGGGAAGAAGCCCCTGGAAAGTGAACTGTTATATATGGTGATCAGTGAAGGAAGAAAAGAGGGGGCAAGTATTTTGTTTAGGTACAAAGGGATGGGGTCGGAGGCACAGGTGGAGGGATTAGATTTTGAAAGAAGATGGGAGATCTCTTGAGATGCTGCTGGAAAAGAAGGGAGAGGCTAGAAAGGAATAAGGGAGATTTTAGGGCTATTAAGTCCGACAGTTTCAAATTTTGTCAAAAAAGGGGCCAAGTCATGGAGGTGATGGATGGGCTGATTTTAGAATTATTATTAGATATTAGAAAATATTACAGTAATGCCTACTGTTTTTTTACCCCCATTTAACTAATGGGTTTCTCTATTTCAGCTACGACTAAACTCAATTTAGAATCTAAAGCCTGGATAATATTTTAATAAAGTGAAAATTACATACTGAATGAAATAATAAGGGCACTTAGGACAATTGCCTAAATTGGCAAATTGCAAATCTGCTTTGTCTAAAATGCTCACCAACTATGGAAATTTCTGCAATAGGAGGGTGCTTTTTTGCATTACATTTTCTTTATCCTAAAGAATGAACAGCTGGATGTCAAAAGTAGTTTGGGAGGCACAATTTAAAGTACAATAAAGTAAAATAACATGAAGGTTATTTTTAAAATGTAAAAAATCATTTCCCTATAAAGTTAATTTAACAAGGAAGTATGGCTCATTGAAAACTGAAGTTTAACCCTGGAAAATTGAAGGACTTGCAATATGGAAACAGCAATGCTGGAAAAAAAAGAACTAAAACACATCTCTCAAACTCTTATTTCACTTTGCTGACTTCTCAGGCACAAAACAAGGAAAATCTAAAACAAGGAAAAATGAAATTATAGTTAAAATGACCTTTCATTTCCTAAAATTAATGAACTTTTAGAATCCAGCAAGTTCTCAGAAAAATTGGATCCACAAAAAAAATTGCCCAATTTAAAGGAATCAAAATAAACCCACTGAAGCATCAAAAGTTTGTAAGGTTCATGAAGCCCAGGATCATATCTTCTAAGTGTATTGTTCCTCCCCGTTAATTTAGAACATGCTCTGAGCACCTTAGGCACCCAATAAATACAAAAGATTAAAGGTTCCTGAAAGCATCAACAAAAAACTACCTGTTTTTAAGGAATGGTCTCCATGATTTTTCAATAAAGAGTGACTTTTAATTTTGCTAATATCCTATTTCTAGAGTTTTCCATGATCTCAGTTTTCAGATGGATTTTGTTTTGGTTGTTTTTATTTCGATGATATGTCATGAGACCAATATATAGCAAAAATGGGGGAAAAAACCACCCAAATGCATTTAGGCTTCATGCAACAGAAATGCTAGTAAATGAAGGATTAAAAAGGTCAGTTTTTATTGTCAAATTCAACTGTCAAAGAGCAAGTCACAGAGAAGGAGACATAGATCAAATTTAATGTCAAGTATCTGGACTTGCCTGGGTTCAGCCTGTCAAAACACTATCCAATTAATGAACAGGTCAGTCTCATTTCTCTAAGGCATTTGTTTTTCTGAGGGGAAATCTTTTTTATAACTAATCAAAAAGTTCAAATAAAATACTTTCACTTAGATCAACCACTTAATTAAATGATTAGCAACAAATTTAATGCTATCAACTTTTTCTTAATCTTGTTATTTGTTTCTTGCTCTTCTAAAGAAATCATGATCTTGATAAGTTCAAGAATGCCACACATCTGAGAAGTAGAAAAAGCTAAACTGGCCATTTTTCTTATTAAAAAAATGATACTGACAATGAGATTCTAACCATATACATAAACGCAGCTGAGTGACCTATATGTTCTCTTCCAAATGTGAATGGAAAAATAGAGTTATGATGCTCAAAAGTGCTGTCTAGTTAAGGGATAACACTTATCAGATGTTCCTTATTTCACTGATGGGCTTTTCTTGGTTCTGCTGCTTAATAATAGTAATGATAATAATTATGGCACTGGTTAAGCACTTACTTACTTTGTGCCAAACACTGTTCTAGGCACTTCGGGTAGATACAAGTTAATCAGGTTGGACACAGTCGCTGTTCCACATGGGGCTCACACTCTTATCCCCATTGAGCCCGCTGTTGGGTAGGGACCGTCTCTATATGTTGCCAACTTGTACTTTCCAAGCGCTTAGTACAGTGCTCTGCACACAGTAAGCGCTCAATAAATACAATTGAATGAATGAATGAATTTTACAGATGAGGTAACTGAGGTACAGAGAAGTTAAGTGCTGCTTGCCCCTCTACAGTATCAACCATGTTTATTTGTTCCCATTTGTAACTCCAACCCCAAAACTCAACTGGTTCTATAGGCACTCCCTCTTTTTGATTAACATTTGGTCTTCTACCCAGCTGAACAAATAATAGTTGTCAGCTTTACAACTGTCCACTTCGTGTGCTTATTTTGCTGAGGCCACATTTTTCGGTGGAGCAATCACCTGATCTCAGGTGAAAGGGAGCAGAGAAAGAGGGAAGAGAGGAGAGAGGGGAAAAGAGAACAGATAAATGATTTCGTTGCCCATTGCTGGACCGAGTGGCACAGAGCAGGGGAGAGTCAGGGATTGGTGCAGAACTTGCACTGGGTCCCTAGCTTTAACCCTCTGAAGCAATGGGTGTCCAAGAGGACACAATTCTGTCCTTGCTTTTTGAATGAACAATTGGAGAAATGACCTGTCAACCATGTTCCCTTGAAGGATTCCAGAATAATCCTTTCCCTACTTAAAAATAAATAAATAAAATTGGATGCTTATTCCGGCCAAAACAGAACCGCTAACCTCCTCACTGTGCCTCGTTCTTGCCTGTCCCGCCGTTGACCCCTGGCCCACGTCCTACCTCTGGCCTCCTCACATCTGCCAAACTAGCTCTCTTCCCCCCTTCAAAGCCCTACTGAAAGCTCACCTCCTCCAGGAGGCCTTCACAGACTGAGCCCCTTTTCCTCTGCTCCTCCTCCCCTCCCTTCCCATCACCCCTACTCCCTCCCTCTACTCTACCCCCTTCCCGACCCACAGCACTTGTGTATATTTGTACTTATTATTCTATTTAAGGGAAAGGGAGAAGAGGAAATGAGGGCTTAGGAAAGGCCTCTCGGAGGAGATGTGCCTTCAATTAGGCTTTGAAGGTGGGGAGCGTGATCATCTGTTGGATATGAAAATGGAGAGGCAGGGCATGGGTGAGAGGCTGGTGCCAGTATAGATAAAATCAAGGTACAGAGAGTAGGTTGGCACCAGAGGAGAGAAGTGTGCAGGTTGGGTTGTAGTAGGTGAGCAGATAGGTGAGATAGGACAAGGTGACTGAGGCAGAGAGAAGTTAAGTGAGCAGAGGTCTGGGAGTAAAGCTTACCCTTAACCTCTAGGTGCTTCAGTTTCTTCACTGTGTTGTATCTATCCCAACATTTAGCACAGTGCTTGGTGCATAGTGGCACAGTTACATACCACATTTTTTAGATTATTACAATAAAAATAAATCTGAAAAATCTCACTGTTACCTGACATTGTCCTAAGTGTCAGCAATGACTGTGCTTAAAGTCAAATTTTCACAGACACTGTGAATTTTGCTACTCAATTTTTCTTTAATCATTGCATCTGCACTTTTTTCTTCACAATTGTACATAAGGCAATGTATCCACTTATCTCCTAGTTGATTTTTAAACACTTCCAGAGCACTGTTTAACTCTAGACTGTAAGCTCCTGGTGGGCAGGGAAGCAGCATGGTCTAGTGGAAAGAGCATGGGCTTCAGAGTCAGAGGCCCTGGGTTCTAATCCCAGCTCCGCCACTTACCTGCTGTGTGATCTGGGAAAGCCACTTCACTTCTCTGTGACTCAGTTCCCTCATGCACAAAATAAGGATCCAATACCTATTTTCCTTCCTACTTACTTCCTAAGCCCCAGGTAGGACCTGATTATTCAGTATCTAAATCAGTGCTTAGGACAGTGCTTGGCACTTAACAAATAACCCAATCATTACTATGTCTACCAACTTTGTTGTGTTGTAGTCTCCCAAGCACTTAATTCGGTCCTCTGCACATAGTAAGCACTCAACAAATACCACTGACTGATTAGCTTAATTTTCTGCTTTTCCCATCCCCAAAGCGCCTACTTCAAGGCTCCACAAATAACACCTACAAGTGATTTTATTGGTACTTATCTACACTGCAACTTGATCATGTCACTGTTTAATCACTGATGAATTTATATTTGTTCTTTTAATCATTTTGGGGATTCTGACAATATTTAATACACAGTACCTTACTTCATTTAGTGCTCTTTCACTTAGCATTCAATTTCCTGGAACCAAGAAAAAAGAACTAACCGAATAATCCCTGTATGTCTTCAGATGAATACAGAACACTCCAAATTTGGGGTTGTCTCAAGTTATTCATTCATTCCATCGTATTTATTAAGCACTTACTGCGTGCAGAGCACTGTACTAAGCACTTGGAAAGTAAAATTCGGTAACAGATAGAGACAATCCCTACCCAACAATGGGCACACAGTCTAGAAACCCATCCTTGAACTCTGAATCAGAAGGCTACTTGGATCTTTATTATTACCAAGGTTACATTAATTCAGTTTTTTCCCCTCACCTTTTGTCTTTTCGATATTTGGCCTCTCACTTTCAGAGTAGATTAGAAGTGTTTCCTCTACCTTCCAAAAGATTATTCTGAAGGAAAGAGAGCAACCTTCTGAGTCCTTGAGGAAAGTCTTAGGTATACAAAACCTCTTGCCTTGAGGTTTTACATTTCATTTGGGTGCAAAAAAACCCTCTATTTGAAGTTCATTACATATTTTTCCTAAGGTGATATTTCCTAAACAACATTCTCTCTGAAGTTCAGAGATGAAAAAGAAATGCAATTTAACAGGTCTAACTTCTGGATAATATCAAGCAGCAGCTTTAGACTCTGATGATGATTACTAACCAAACTGCAAAGAAAACTAACACAAAGTGGGGAGAATGTGTGTGCTGAGAACTTGGTTGCTCAGCACAACCAAAAAGCTTAAAAACATAGCATTGAGAGTAAGGGATCGTCAATTTCTCTATAAATTGCTCTAGCGTTCCTTTACAGAATAACATTTCCAAATAACATTTAAGTATGTCTTTATAAGTGCTTAGTACAGTGTATAAATTCATCTCTCATTCCTCCCACATATTCAATCTGCCACCAAATCCTGCTGGTTCTACCTTCACAACATTGACAAAATCCACCCTTTCCTCTCCATCTAAACTGCTACCATGCTGATCCAAGCTTTTAGCCTTTCACACCGTGGCTACTGCATCTGCCTCTTCACTGACGTCCCTGCCTCCTGTCTCTCCCCACTGCAATTCAAACCTGACTATGCTGCATGGATCACTTTGCCTTTATAAAAAAAAAAAAAAAAAAGTTCAATCCTTATCCTCAAGAACCTTCAATGGCTGCCTAACCACCTCTGCAACAAACAGAAACTCCTAACCACTGGCACTTAGAACATTAAAATCAAGTCGCTTCATCCTATCCCGACTGGATTACTGCATCAGCCTCCTCTCCGCTCTCCCATCCTCCTGTCTCTCCCCACTTCAATCCATACTTCACGCCGCCGCCCAGATTGTCTTTGTGCCGAAATGCTCTGGGCATGTTTCTCCCATACTCAAAAATCTCCAGTGGCTACCAATCAACTTATGCATCAGGCAAAAACTCCTCACCCTCTGCATCTACTCTCCGTCACCTCGCCCCCTCCTACCTCACCTCCCTTCTCTCCTTCTACTGCCCACCCGGCACCCTCCGCTCCTCTGCCGCTAATCTCCTCACTGTGCCTCGTTCTCGCCTGTCCCACCATCAACCCGCCGGCCCATGACCTCCCCCGGGCCTGGAATGCCCTCCCTCTGCACATCCGCCAAGCTAGCTCTCTTCCTCCCTTCAAATCCCTACTGAGAGCTCACCTACTCCAGAAGGCCTTCCCAGACTGAGCCCCCTCCTTCTTCTCCTCCTCCTCCCCCTCCCCCCACCTTACCTCCTTCCTCTCCCCACAGCACCTGTATATATGTATATATGTTTGTATGTATTTATTACTCTATTTATTTTACTTGTACATATTTATTCTATTTATTTTATTTGTACATATTTATTACTCCATTTATTTTACTTGTACATATTTATTCTATTTATTTTATTTGTAAGTATTTATTACTCCATTTATTTTACTTGTACATAGTTATTCTATTTATTTCATTTGTACGTATTTATTACTCTATTTTACTTGTACATATTTATTCTATTTATTTTATTTTGTTACTATGTTTTGTTTTGTTGTCTGTCTCCCCCTTCTAGACTATGATCCCGCTGTTGGGTAGGGACCACCTCTATATGTTGCCAACTTGTACTTCCCAAGCGCTTAGTACAGTGCTCTGCACACAGTAAGTGCTCAATAAATAAGATTGAATGAATGAATGAATGAATCCTAACTCGCCTCAAGGATCTCCTACTATAGCCCAAACCACACACTACACTCCTCTAGCACCAACTTACTAACTGTGCCACAATCTCGTCTACCTTGCCACCAACCCCTTTCCCACATCCTCACCCTAGTCTGGATCTCCCTCCCCCTCCATATATCAATCAATCAATCAATCAATCGTATTTATTGAGTGCTTACTATGTGCAGAGCACTGTACTAAGCGCTTGGGAAGTACAAATTGGCAACACATAGAGACAACACATATATGCCAGACCACCCTGGCTTAAAAGCATTATTAAGTCACATCTCCTCCAAGAGTCTCCCTTCTGGGTCATCTATGCACCTGGATCTGTGACCTTTGGGCATTTGATATTTACCCTATCCTGAGCCCACAGCACTTACATACATATCTTTATATTATATACTATAAATTACTTATTTACTATCATTATTTATGTGTCTCTCTAGTCTTTAAGCTCGTTTTGGGCACGGAATGCGTCTGCTAATACTGTATGCTCTCCCAACTGCTTAGTAGAGTGCTCCACACATAGTAAGTGCTCAATAAATACCACTGTTTGATTGACTGATTAAAAAGAAAACAGAGGTCACACTGATAAGCGGATAAAACTGCATTCTAGGCCAATTGATTTCAATTCTAATACCACCAACTAAAGACAGATTGAGAAATGGTAACTGTTTTTCCTCCCATACGACCATCCTCATAATCAAGTGTGAGAACAGTAGGTTCCCCAAAACCTCAGACAAAATCGAAACACTTATTTATTCCTAAAACGAGCCATCAAATAATGAAAAAGAAAGATGTTGAAAGATCCCTATGAACTCTAAGTGTAAATGCAACAAAACAAATATTTAAGGGACTAATTCTGGATGAACTTTTTTACATTAGAACACTGTGCCTTGAGGGCTGTTATAAATTTTTGCAGATACGCCCATTAAAGTTATGCTATACACCCACTGTATTCCCAGCCCACTAAAAACTGATTAACTTGCCTCTCCTCCAAAGAGCTCTTATTCTTCAAGTACTTTCTCTCTCTCTCTCTCACACACACACACACACACAAAAAAAAAAAATCCTCATCTTTGGAGGGGCGGTACACCTAATCTCATTACTAGTCTCGATTAGAGTTCCCTATTCACTCTACAGAAATTAAAATTAATTAAACTGCGTACAATGTAATGGAGACCAACACTATCCCCCCCCCACAAAAAACAAAAAAAAAACCCACTTTGTTGTAGAGACCTATCATTATAAAAAAAAGTTTGTGAGGAAAACCAGTTATTGAGAATGTCAGTCCAAAGTTCTGGTTGCACTATTAATTTGCTAGGCATAAAAAATGTATTACTACTGGGAGAAGCAGTGTGGCTTTGTGGAAAGAGCCTGGGCTTTGGAGTCAGAGGTCAGGGATTCACCAATTGTCAGCTGTGTGACTTTGGGCAAGTCACTTAACTTCTCTGTGCCTCAGTTACCTCATCTGTAAAATGGGGATGAAGACTGTGAGCCCCCCGTGGGACAACCTGATCACCTTGTAACCTCCCCAGCGCTTAGAACAGTGCTTTGCACACAGTAAGCGCTTAATGAATGCCATTATTATTATTATTATTGGCATCTTTCTCATCTGATCCCCTCTCCTTCCTAGCCAGTTCCTCCCAAGCTCTCTCCTTCCTACCCCAGTCCCTCATCTAAATATTTCTGAAGTGTGTTAAGTATTTTCTTCATATCTTTCTGGCTATAAACTTGCCTGATAAGCCATTTAGCTTCTTATTGCCTCTCTATAATATCTAGTCCATCTAATTTTATAGACAACTTTAAACAAGATCAGAACAAAGTACAGTAAAATATCTTAGCTATATTGTTATGTTCGGTATAGTGGATAAACTGTAGAAAATGTTGATGTCAAGAACTTAAAGGCAGAAAAGGGCAGGTTTTTCCCATGAAATAAAAATATCATACTGACTTGTAATTGAACTGAATTATCCTGAAGACCTTCAACAATGGAAGAAAATCTGTCAATATTTCTTTCTTCTCCAGCAGTAGTAAACGCATCCAAAACTTCACTGAGGCTATGAAAATTATAAAACAAGTTACAGTAACATCAGAAAATACATACAAGATGTTAAACTTAATGAAAAGAAACTATTAAATATCAGAAAACTACAACTTTTGGTGGTTAAAATTATTTTTGTTCACATTATTCTACATTTCATGTATTTTGTTCAAATACTGTTGGATTGTATTGTACCTAAACAGCTAATTAAACCTCTTGTTGGAGACCCTGGAGATGATAGTTATCTTTGAAATTTGAAAAGATCTTACAAGGGATACTTTTAAAGAGTAAATCTAGAAATCTAGAGCTAGACTTACACATCCTAAAATATTTTCATAATTAATACTAAAGGACTACTTTTTTTACATCAAATTTTGTTTTACAACTTTATGCATTTGGTCATATTGGATAGGCGATGTTGTAACCTGTAGCAGGCACCAAGGACAGTTAATCTATGTCCTTAGTTACTGATTATTCTATTTTAAATGTTTCCATTTCTCTTGCTTAACTATAAATTGTTTCTCTTTTCTATGGGTTTGTCCACCCACTGCTAGGTTATGAGGACCTGTGGGACAGACTCCAGATAGATTTGTTAAATTTGTATTTACCTCAGGACTTAGCACAGACTCAGTAGATGCCTAATTACAATATTTAAAAACAGCTACCAATTTGACCAGAAGTGAAACAAAATACTTACATGCTTTCTTCCCCAACGATGCATATTGCTGAGAGAAGTTTAACAATATCCATCATCATATTCGGTTGCCGAGGATCAATTGCTTTGGCCAATAATAAAAGGCTTCTTTCTTCTCCCATAATTCTTTCCAAGCCATACTAAAATGATTGTTTAAAATACGCATTACATCACCAGTATTTATGCTGAGATAAATAGGTAAGCGCCAATATAGTACAACCCAGAACAAAAGAAAATTATCTTAACAGCAGAAGAAGCATGGCCTAGTGTATTAAAGTATGCGCCTGGAAGTCAGAGTGACTGGGTTCTAATTCCAGTTCCAACACTTTTCTGCTACGTGACTTCAGGCAAATCAATCAATCAATCAATCGTATTTATTGAGCGCTTACTGTGTGCAGAGCACTGTACTAAGCGCTTGGGAAGTACAAGTTGGCAACATATAGAAACAGTCCCTACCCAACAGTAGGCTCACAGAGGGGGGAGACAGAGAACAAAACCAAACATACTAACAAAATCACTTAATTTCTCTGTGAGTGTTACCTCATCTGTAAAATGGGGATTAAATGCACTAGATGTAGGGATAGATACAAGAGACTTAAGTAAGTTCTCAATAAATGTGATTGGATGAATGAGAGAATCTGGTCAGACACAGTCTTTCTCCTACATAGGACTCAGCATCTAAATAGGAGGGAATTGAATATAATCCCCATTTCACAGATGAGGAGAGAGACAAAAAAAAATTGAGTGATTTGCCAAATTCACCCAGCTGGCAAACTGTGGAGCTTGGATTCGAATACAGGTCCTCTGACTCGCAGGCTTGTGCTTTGTCCATTAGGCCACACTGCCTACCAGAAATGAGCCTTGAGGGCTCCCTCAGTCAGGTGGTAGGAGACAGAGAAGGGGCTGGTGAAAGAGATTCTCTCTCCACCAAACTTCAGTGCAACTCCTCCAGATAACTACAGGCCCCCAACATGCCGTAAGCACCTCCAGCTACAGATTTCAACCTCTGCTAGGCGTTGACTGCGCGTCACTCTTCAGACAACTGCACAACATCTTTGTGCCCATCACTGGTCCAAGGCCCTTGGCATCCTCCTCGAGTGGATGGACAGCCAAGTTGCCTCCTCGGGGTGCCACAATGTCTCTCCTCCATTTCACGGAGGAAAATCCACCCTGATCTGCATCGCAGCATGTCGGGGGATAGAGAAAAGCAGCCGCAGCCCGTCACCACCTCCACAAAATTTGGGAAGATGTGGAGGTTGCTGCTATAGTGGTGACTCTGACTGTGGTTGTGACCGTGAACGCTAAGCCTCAAGGAGCCTGAAATTCATTTCCTCTAGCCCCAGCCTGCTACTGATCTTTGTTTTGGTCTTCATTCATTCAATCGTATTTATTGAGCGCTTACTGTGTGCAGAGCACTGTACTAAGCGCTCGGGCAGTACAAGTTGGCAACATATAGAGACGGTCCCTACCCAACAGTGGGCTCACAGTCTAGAAGGGGGAGACAGAGAACAAAACAAAACATATTAACAAAATAAAATAAATAGAATAAATATGTACAAATAGAGTAATAAATACATACAAACATATATACATATATACAGGTGCTGTGGGGAGGGGAAGGAGGTAAGGCGGGGGGGATGGGGAGGGGGAGGAGGGAGAGAGGAAGGAGGGGGCTCAGTCTGGGAAGGCCTCCTGGAGGAGGTGAGCTCTCAGTAGGGCTTCATGTCATCTTCAGTCTTCATGTCTTCTTTGTGTTTCATTTCATCTCTCCATATGTCTGTCATCAATCTCTTCTCCCCGTTTTTTATTATTAGTGTGAACCTCCCAAAGGACAGGGAGCATGTCTAATTCCCACCTTCATGTTCTTCCCCAGAACCACAGTATATTGTTCTGCACACACTTAACATAAGCACTTAACATAATAACACACCTATTAGAAGGAGGGACCAGAGAGGTATGAGAAGAACCAGGTTAGGACAGTGACAAAGAAGCCAAGATTAGACAAAGTTTGCAGCATTTAGTACAATGCCTCAGCATTTAGTATAGTGCCCGTAACTTTCTATGTTACAAACAACATTAAAAAAAGTGGGTGGACTACTGTTAAAGGCAATGAGATGTTTAAAGAATTAGGATAGAGGAAAGACCATTGGATTTGGCAAGGAGATGGTCATTAGTGACCTTGGAGAGAGAAATCAATCAATCATATTTATTAAGCACTTAGTGTGTGCAGAACACTGTGCTAAGCACTTGGCACAGTACAATACAACAACGTTGAAAGACACAGTCCCCCACACAAGGAATTTATAGTCTAGAAGGTGAGATAGAGCTTGGTTAGTATGTTTGGTTTTGTTGTCTGTCTCCCCCTTTTAGACTGTGAGCCCACTGTTGGGTAGGGACTGTCTCTATGTTGCCAACTTGTACTTCCCAAGCACTTAGTACAGTGCTCTGCACACGATAAACGCTCAATAAATACGATTGATTGATAGACATTAAAATAAGTTACAGGTATGTATACAAATGTTGTGGGGCTGAGCAAAAGGTAAATATCAAGTGCTTAAAAGGAACAGATCCAAGTGCATAAGTGATGTAGAAGGGAAGATGAGGAGAGAAAACAGATTAGTCAGGAAAGGTCTCTTGGAGGAAATGTGATTAATGATTTCAGGGGATTGAAGGGGGCAGAATACAGATTGCAGTGGGTCCAGAAGAGGATAACTGTAAACAACTCAATCAAGAAGTTTGGAAAGGAATGGTAGGAGGGAGATGGAGTGATAACTGGAGGGTGCAGTGTATCAATAGGGTAGGTAATTTTAGAATATGAGAAACATGTTCATTTTTGAAAGCAAAGGGAAAGAACCCATTGGTGAAAGAGCAATTGAAGATGGTGGTCAGGAAAGGAAGTAGATCCTCATTTTCAAATCCTTCACCAGCTTGGACTTCATTTGTTTCAATCAATCAGCAGAATTTACTTAGTGTATACGGTGTGCACTATAACAATGCAATATAACAGGGTTGGCAGACACATGATTTGAATCATCATCATCATCATCAATCGTATTTATGGAGCGCTTACTGTGTGCAGAGCACTGTACTAAGTGCTTGGGAAGTACAAGTTGGCAACATATAGAGACAGTCCCTACCCAGCAGTGGGCTCACAGTCTAAAAGGGGGAGACAGAGAACAAAACCAAACATACTAACAAAATAAAATAAATAGAATAGATATGTACAAGTAAAATAAATAGAGTAATAAATATGTACAAACATATGTACATATATATAGGTGCTGTGGGGAAGGGAAGGAGGTAAGATGGGGGGGATGGAGAGGGGGACGAGGGGGAGAGGAAGGAAGGGGCTCAGTCTGGGAAGGCCTCCTGGAGGAGGTGAACTCTCAGTAGGGCCTTGAAGGGAGGAAGAGAGCTAGCTTGGTGGATGGGCAGAGTCATAGATCATAGTCTATGATCAAATAAATTGAGAAGCAATGAAATTGCAATTATTTAGGTTTCTGATTTTCAAGCAATTGCTTGAGCTTTTAAGTACCTTAGTGTTCATCAAGGCCTTCAAACATTGTACAACTTTGTGCTGACTCCTCTTCATGACTTTTTCCTGACTGTATGAAAAAAACAAGCACAGAATATAATTAACTGAATTTACATATATAACTATACAATAATGAAAATTTGGAGCTCTCCTTACGTTTTGCTGTGCACCAGTCTTTCGAAAACATCCAACAACAATCCCAGTCCTTCTTGTCCAAAGTTTTCCACCCAGCTGAAAAACATAAATACGTTGTATCAATGAGATATGCAATCCTTGCGTTCAAGGTATTTATGGAGTACAGAGCCCTGAACTAGAGGTACTAAAGAAAAGGATGTTCCAAGTTATCCAATTATTGCAATACTCTTTCTCTGGGGAGCACAAAATGATTTGCTGACATTACCCTGCTCGACCTCATTACTTAGCTGATTACTTAGCTGAGTGAGATTGAGGCACACACTCCTTGATTTACCAAAAATAAACAAGGAATTCTTGAATCCCATGAATTCTTGATGGTGAATAGCATCAAGATGCAATATTCATTCCATTGTATATATTGAGTGCTATGTGCAGAGCACAAGCGCTTGGAAAATACAATTCAGCAAATAGGGACAATCCCTGCCCACAACAAGCTCACAGTCTAGAAACACAAGCAAAGAGTAGAAAGCAATCCAAAGCCACTATCCACCTCCCAACCCTTTCTATCTTAACTACAGGGTTGCAAATACTCCTCCAGGAAGCCTTCCCTGACTGAGCCCCATTTTTCCTCTCCTCCTTCCCCTCCCCACAGAACCTATATATATATATATATGTTTGTACAGATTTATTACTCTATTTATTTTACTTGTACATATTTACTATTCTATTTATTTTGTTGATGATGTGCATCTAGCTTTATTTCTATTTATTCTGACGATTTGACACCTGTCCACATGTTTTGTTTTGTTGTCGGTCTCCTCCTTCTAGACTGTGAGCCTGTTATTGGGTAGGGACTGTCTCTACATGTTGCCGACTTGTACTTCCCAAGCGCTTAGTACAGTGCTCTGCACGCAGTAAGCGCTCAATAAATATGATTGAATGAATGAATATGTCAACAAAATTTTAAAAAATTAAAAAAGAAACATGATTTATCTTGACAATACCGGATCTAATTAATCCAGACAGCTGTCTCCATTATAGATTGAAACCTTTCAAAATGGAGATTCTCAAGTTAAAGCACAAACTCATTACACATAATTACTCTACAAAATCACCTTTATTTTATTTAAGGGTGATTAATTTCTATCTAAATCTAAACTAATGAGACTTGACCAATAATTCTTTTTTGCTATGAAAATACCTCCGGAAAACCTCCATCAAGATAATTAGTAATAAAGATACAAAATAACAATTTAGACAAGCTTTATATTTTAATTAGCAAATTAAATAAAACTACCCCTAAGCTGACTTCTAACTTATTAACTGTAGACCAGAACAAAGGTGCACTCCATTTATCTGATGGTTATACGATTGCTATATCCAATAGATTCCTTTATTAACTTTTCAATGAAGAAAAATGTCAACGGTAAGGGTTTTTTTCCCCTTTTCTTCACATAGGGATATCTGTGATGTGTGGTAGTATTATAGGGCGTATATCACTTTCTATTTTAGAAAAGGGCCACAGCTAAAAGTGATATTGAGTATATAGGTCTTAGGTCCTGACAGCAGATTATTGAAATACATAGCTTGTAGCATAATCGTGAAATCCCTCAGCATCAGTGGGAGCAGGAAACTGCAACAAGAAAATTATCAAATGATCTATAAACGATCATTCTTTAGGACACTAAATCAGCACTATTTGTTTTGTGCATGTCAGC
Organism: Tachyglossus aculeatus; assembly: GCF_015852505.1. Lineage (NCBI taxonomy): Eukaryota > Metazoa > Chordata > Mammalia > Monotremata > Tachyglossidae > Tachyglossus > Tachyglossus aculeatus. The sequence goes on from NC_052067.1 coordinate 114,630,231, forward strand.
ACAGAACCTCAAGATATTAGTGTAGCTATAAACTGTATTCATGGATGACTAAGCAGTGTGCAAATGTCTCATCTTCATGAATAAAAATGACATTCAATTTAACATTTGTTTTAGAAAATATGGCTAAAAAAGAGCAAAGTAGGCACTAAATATTACTTTGACTTAAAACCACATCTTTAAAACCCACAATAGCTAGCCCAAATATTCTCAATGCAAAAAAAAAAATAAAAATCAATTAATGGCATTCTAACTGTTTATTTTGTGCAAAGTGCTTTAATAAGTACTTGGAAGATTACAATAGAGCTAATAGACACTATCCCTGCCCACAAGCAACTTACAGTTTAGAAGAGAAAGGCACTAAAATAAATCACAGAGAGGGGAAATGGAAGCGTATAAGGCTATAAACCTAAGTGCTGAGTGACTGAGGGTGAGGTGACTATTCTCTAGTCTGTGAGGTTGTTTTGGGCAGGAATGTGTCCATTTGTGGTTATAGTGTACTCTCCCAAGAGCTTAGTACAGTGCTTTACACACAGAAAGCACTCAAAAATGATTGAATGAGTGAAGTGATTATCAACTGCTTGATCTTGTGGGTAGGGAACAGGTTACTCTCCCAAGTGCTTAATGCAGGGCACATAGTTGTACATAGTTGCACATAGTAAGCACTCAATAAATACTCCTGATGGTTAACTGAAGTACAGCCTCTACTCCATCCTAATCCTCTTCAACCTCTCAGCTACCTTTGATACAGTCGACCACCCTCTTGTCCTGGAAACATCATCCAACCTCGGCTTCACCGACACTGTTCTTTCCTGGTTCTCCTTTTATCTCTCTATCTCAGTCTCTTTCACTGGGTACACAGACAGATATTTTAGGTAGACTCTACAATATACCCTGATTGTAGCTTTGGATGAAGCAGAGAAACCCCAGCTCTCTGACAGTGGTAGAGGAGATGGCTGCCCTAGCTGCCGCTATGGCTAAAATTCAAGAAGTTAAAAGGACCAGAAATTGTAAGGTAGGCATTGGTGCAATTCGACACATGAAGAGAGCAGGGTGAAAGGGTAGACAGAGAAACGAGAAAGTGGCTACGTACTGGAGAGGAGCGGGGATAGGGAGGTGAAGGAAAGGTGGCATCATTCATTCTGGAAACACATCATGAGCCCCATGCTTTGCTGGGGAGCACAGAGAGAAGCCACTGAGGTGTTAGAGAACTATGTCATTAGGGCATCGGAATTCTTCTTGGTATTTTTGGGTGGATTCACATTAGAATTTTTTATAAAAAATACGAAACCCTCTAGAAATGGCCAGGAAAGGGGAAAAGAACAAAGGTAAAAATTGAGCCTATAAGACTTACATTTTGAAATCAAAATGGACAGCCTAGAACATTTGAAAAAGGAAAAACGAGCTGAAACTGCATGTTCATTGGATTTACCAAATTCTACGGTAAGCACTATTACAAAAAATTTAGATATAGTTGTGGAGCAGGTGGGAAGTACAGCAGTGCCCGCTGCAGACTAGAAAGCAATGCATGGTGCTGCAAGTGGTAAATACATTGGCAAAGCAAAGGAAAAATCTTTACATGCAGAGTATGGAATGGGGATATTGGTTCTACATAGATTATCTTAATCGTACAACACATTAAGTCTCTCACCATTAAAAATGTCATATAGGAATATGAAGGATAATATGTATATGGCTTGATTATAAATACATTTGAATAAAAGACAGGGATGTTACTGTACAGCTGGGTCACGACAGAGGGATTCATTCATTCTTTCAATCATATTTATTGAGCATTTACTGTGTGCAGAGCACTGTATTAAGTCCTTGGAAAGTACAAGTTGGCAACATATAGAGACAGTCCCTACCCAACAGCAGGCTCACAGTCTAGAAGGGGGAGACAGACAACAAAACAAAACATATTAACAAAATAAAATAGAATAAATATGTACAAGTAAAATAGAGTAATAAATATGTACAAACATATACATATATACAGGTGCTGTGGGGAGGGGAAGGAGGTAAGGCGGGGGATGGGGAGGGGGAGGGGGGGAAAGGAAGGAGAGGGCTCAGTCTGGGAAGGCCTCCTGGAGGAGGTGAGCTCTCAGAAGGGCCTTGAAGGGAGGAAGAGAGCTAGCTTGGCGGATGGGCAGAGGGAGGGCATTCCAGGCCAGGGGGAGGACGTGGGCCGGGGGCCGACAGCGGGACAGGCGAGAACGAGGCACAGTGAGGAGATTAGCGGCAGAGGAGCGGAGGGTGCGGGCTGGGCTGGAGAAGGAAAGAAGGGAGGTGAGGTAGGAGGGGGTGAGGTGATGGACAGCCTTGAAGCCCCACACGGGACAACCTGATCACCATGTATCCCCACCCCCCGTGCTTAGAACAGTGTTTTGCACATAGTAAGCATTTAACAAATACCATCATTATTATTATTATTATCAATATTCTTCTCCAGTTCAACTGAATTACACCCTGTTTTTATTGAAATATTTTGAATAGGACAAATTCTTACTCTTATTAATTCCTACAAATAAAATATAGAGCTAAAGGTAGCCAGATATCATTAATTTAAAAAAGACCAAAAACTGTGTAACTTACCCAGAGCAAAGATGAGATGCATGAACGTAGGGTGAAAAGTTAAAAGTACTGTGCAACAGAGATAGGCCTATTACTTGTACAACGTGAATCATAATCTTTTAGGTCAAGTAAGGGATGCCTACTTTGCTATAGTTTGAACAGAGGGGGGAAAGGCTAAAACAGACAAAAGCCATAGGAACAAGAAACATTCGTGGAATTTTTATTTAATATCAATTCAAAGACGTTTCAAGCAAGACAATCTTCATTTGAACATTAGAAAAGCAGGTGGCCTAGTGGAAAGTGTCCCGACCTTGGAGTCAGGGCACCTGGGTTCTAATTCCGCCCCCACCACTTGTCTGCTATGTGACCTTGGGCAACTCACTTAACTTCTTTATGCCTCAATTTCCTCAACTGTAAAATGGGGATTCCCTGCCTAAATCCCCACCAACCCCGCTGTGGGACAAAGACAGTGCCAGAACTGATTTATGTGTGTCTACCCAAGCGCATAGATAAGTGCTTGACAAATAGTAAACAGCGTGGTGCAATCAAAGAGCCGCAGGCCTGAAAGTCCGAGGTCCCAGGTTCGAGTCTTGGCTCTGACACCTGTTCCCTGTGTGGCTTTGGGCCAGTCACTTCACTGCCGAATGCCTCAGTTTGCCTATCTGTAAATTCGGGGTAATAATAGCTGAACCCTACCTCACAGGGGTGTTGCAAGGAGTAAATAACTAAATAATCTAAGGCACTTTGGTCATAAAAGCACCACCTAGAAACTGAGGAGCAGTGTGGCTTATTGGAAAGAGCACAGGCTTGGGAGTCAGAAGCTGTGTGACTTTGGGGAATTCACTTCACTTCTCTGGGCCTCAGTTACCTCTTCTGTGAAATGGAGATTAAGACTGTGAGCCCCATGTGGGACAACCTGATTAGCTTGTATCTACCCCAGCTTAGAACAGTGTTTGGCACATAGTAAGCGCTTAACAAATACCAACATTATTATTAGTATTATTAACAAGTATAATAGTAATAATAATGATAATGTAGATTTGTTTTTTTTACATCCCTAATAGTAATAATGGTAATCGTAAAGCACGTACTATATCAATCAATCGTATTTATTGAGTGCTTACTGTGTGCAGAGCACTGTACTAAGTGCTTGGGAAGTACAAGTTGGCAACATATAGAGACAGTCCCCAGCCTTGGGCTGAGCACTGGGGTGGAAACAAGATAATCAAGTAGGACACAGTTCCTGTCCCACATGGGACAGACAATTAATCAAGTATCAATTAAACAAGTTTATCAAGCACTTACTGTGTGAAGAACATTGTACCAAGAGCTTGGGAGAGTACAAGAGTAGGTACAGACCATCCCTGCCCACTAGGAATTTACAGAGTAGACAAGATGACGGACATGAAAAAATTACAGATGGTATGTGCACATAAGTACTGTGGTGCTGGGAGAGGAGAATATATCAAGGTGTTTAAGCGGAAGAGATCCAAGTACCTAGATAATAGGGAAGGCAAGGCTAGGACAAAGTAGGCCCCTTGAAAAAGATGTGATTTCAGTAGGGCTTTGAAGATGGGGAGAGAGGTGTTCTGTCTTATGAAGGGCAAGGGAGTTCCAAGCCAGAGGGAGGATGTGGGCAAGGGGTTGGCATCAAGGAAGACAAGATCAAGATAAAGCCATGAGGTTGGTTTTAGAGGAACCATATATGAGCGTTGTGTTGAAGGAGATTAGCAAGATAAATAGGAGAGAGAAAAAGCATTGAATCTCTATTTTACAGAGGCGGAAGGGAGATACCCAGATGTTAAGTGACCCATCACCCATCAAGTAAGTGATGGAGCTAGGGCTAGAATTCAGGTCCTCTGACTCCCAAACCTGTGCTCTTTCCACTAGGCCATGTGGATTCTCTGAAAGGGCCAATGCGCTCACATTGGGTAGGGACTGTCTCTATATGTTGCCAATTTGTACTTCCCAAGCGCTTAGTACAGTGCTCTGCACACAGTAAGTGCTCAATAAATACGATTGATGATTGATGATGACCTCCCAAACCCCAACCCTATTTTCATGATGAAAATTGCTCTTAATTTCATTTGAATGGGGTAGGCAGTCCTTTAATGAGAGGAACAACTTACTATAGAAAGTTCTCAAATCAAACTCATTCTTTTATTCCTTTATATTTTTTTTGCACACAACATAAACCTGGGCCTCACTTTAGACCTGACCTGAGCCAATCCCCAACACTGTGGGTCTTTTTGACTCTGGTCGCTGGGATTTATGTCCTTGGCAGCAGTTCTGGTCACATTAGGTTTCCACGCATGCAGGATTTTTCTACACAAAGACAGTGACGTCAATGCTGCCATGATCACCATTCACTGCTAACCTGTGTTAAGGCCCAAGAAAGCTGAATGCCATTCTGGAACCCTAAGGGGTTCAGGAAAGAGCTAAACCACCCCCACAAAGGAGTAACTAAGGTAGCTGAACTTTTATTACACCTCCATTGGAAAGAAAAGGAAGAAATGCCTTTAAGACCTAATGTGAGAAAGTCCATTTTCAGATGAGATGGTGGCTGTTAGAAGGCGTGCGGCCCGTGGGGCTGTGCACGCGCCAGAGAAGCGGCGTGGCTCAGTGGGAAGAGCATGGGGCTTTGGAGTCAAAGGGCACGGGTTCAAATCCCGGCTCCAACAATTGCCAGCTGTGTGACCTTGGACAAATCACTTAATAATGGCATTTATTGAGCGCTTATTAAGTGCAAAGCACTGTTCTAAGCGCCGGGGAGGTCCCAAGCGCTTAGTACAGTGCTCTGCACACAGTAGGCGCTCAATAAATACGATTGAATGAATAAATGAATAAATGAATTTATTACTCTATTTATTTATTTTATTTGTACATATTTATTCCATTTATTTTATTTTGTTAATATGTTCTGTTTTGTTGTCTGTCTCCCCCTACTAGACTGTGAGCCCGATGTTGGGTAGGGCCCGTCTCTAGATGTTGCCAACTTGGACTTCCCAAGAGCTTAGTACAGTGCTTTGCACACAGTAAGCGCTCAATAAATACGATTGAATGAATGAATTTATTACTCTATTTATTTATTTAATTTGTACATATTCTATTTTATTTTGTTAATATGTTCTGTTGTCTGTCTCCCCTTACTAGACTGTGAGCCCGATGTTGGGTAGGGCCCATCTCTAGATGTTGCCAACTTGGACTTCCCAAGCGCTTAGTACAGTGCTTTGCACACAATAAGCGCTCAATAAATACGATTGAATGAATGAATTCACCCCATTTGAGCAAGGGGTAAGGAAGGAAACTAATAACCTAACTAAAAATTCCAATGCTTCCCTCTAAGGTTAACAGAGCAGAAGAATAGCCGTCATGTTCGACTATTAACCTAGTCATAATTAGGGAAGCAGTGTGGCCTACTGGAAAGAGCAAATTCCTCATCTATAAAATACCTTTTCTCCCTCCAATGGGATTGAGAAGCCCCATTTGGGACAGGGAATGTGCCTAAACTGATTATCTTGCATTTACCAAAGCACTTAGTACAGTGCTTGGCTCAGAGCAAGCACTTAATGCCAACATTAATATTAGCTCGCAGGGCTCCGGAAAGCCAGTGGGACCCACTTTTAATAATAATATTGGTATTTGTTAAGTGCTTACTGTGTGCTAAGCACTGTTCTAAACGCTGGGGAAGATACAGAGTAAACAAGTTGTCCCATGTGGGATTTACAGTCTTAATCCCCATTTTACAGATGAGGTAACTGAGGCCCAGAGAAGTTAAGTGACTTGCCCAAGGTCACACAGCAAACAGGTGGCAGAGCAGGGATTAGAACCCACGTCTTCTGACACCTAAACCCATGCTCAGCGGAAAGAGCACGGGCTATGGAGTCAGAGGTCATGGGTTCAAATTCCCACTCTGCCAAATGTCAGCTGTGTGACTTTGGGCAAGTCACTTAACTTCTCTGTGTTTCAGTTCCCTCATCTGTAAAATGGGGATTAAGACTGTGAGTCCCACGTGAGACAACCTGATCACTTGTATCCCTCCAGCGCTTAGAACAGTTCTTTGCAAATAGTAAGCGCTTAATCAATCAATCGTATTCAAATACCATCATTATTATTATTGTTATTATGCTCTTTCCACTATGCCATGCTGACCCATCATACTCATAAGCATACACTCAAACCCTTATTCTTCTTCCTGCTCCACTATTTGTAAATACCTTTTTTCCCTGCATCCCCCATTAGATTTTTAGGTCTGGCTCCTAGACTAGACTGAAAGCTCCTTGAGAGCAGGGATCACGACTACCTAATATCCTTCCAAGAGCTTAGTACAGTGCTCTAGGGTAAGCTGTCAGTCAATACCATGAGTACTCTCCCATGCACTTAGGACAGTGTTTTGCACTCAGTAGGTTCTTAATAAATATCACTGACTTAACGATCTTGTATTACAGATGACATTTCATTGAAAGTGAATTTCTCCCACTGTCATGCCAGTGTACCTTTAGATACATGGAAGTGACTTTATTCCAAAGAAACTGAAATTTTTAAAGGGTAATAAACCTCCCAGTGGATTTACTAGTACAAAGGAAAAATTTTGTTTTAAGGATTTACCTGAAGGAAAAGTTTGCTACCATGAAAGGTTTTAAATTAGGTAAATCAAATAACCATCGAGTGACCTGAAAAAGCTAATAATGCCTTGATTAATGCCCTCACCTTACCAGTAATGCCACCACCTTATGCCCTGATGTAATTGATTTAGTCAATTGGGTCTATTATTTACACTTATCCCATCACCCCTAATAGAGGCAAAAACTCCTCACTCTTGGCTTCAAGGCTGTCCATCACCTCACCCCCTCCTACCTCACCTCCCTTCTCTCCTTCTACAGCCCAGCCTGCACCCTCCGCTCCTCCGCCACTAATCTCCTCATCGTGCCTCGTTCTCGCCTGTCCCGCCATCGACCCCCGGCCCACGTCCTCCCCCTGGCCTGGAATGCCCTCCCTCTGCCCATCCGCCAAGCTAGCTCTCTTCCTCCCTTCAAGGCCCTGCTGAGAGCTCACCTCCTCCAGGAGGCCTTCCCAGACTGAGCCCCTTCCTTCCTCTCCCCCTACTCCCCCCCCCATCCCCCTGCCCTACCTCCTTCCCCTCCCCACAGCACCTGTATATATGTATATATGCTTGTACATATTTATTACTCTATTTATTTTACTTGTACATATTTACTCTATTTTATTTTGTAAATATGTTTTGTTTTGTTGTCTGTCTCCCCCTTCTAGACTGTGAGCCCGCTGTTAGGTAGGGACCGTCTCTATATGTTGCCAACTTGTACTTCCCAAGCCCTTAGTACAGTGCTCCGCACACAGTAAGCGCTCAATAAATACGATTGAATGAATGAATATTGTATACTTGTCAGTTACAGTTTCATTATTAGATTGTAATTTCTTCCAGGACACATGTACTACGTTTTACTGTTTTGCATATTTCCCAAACCTCACTGATAGACTGTAAGCCCGTTGTGGGCAAGGACTGTCTCTATTTTTTGCTGAATTGTACTTCCCAAGCAGTTAGTGCAGTGCTCTGCATACAATAAGATTGAATGAAATATACTTTATTATTTATTTTGTCGGGGCAGTGGCAGGCAGCAGTTCCCCAGTCCTCAGTCCCTGCTCTGCCTCCCTCTTAATAATAATAATGGCATTTATTAAGCACTTACTATGTGCAAAGCACTGTTCTAAGCGCTGGGGAGGTTACAAGGTATTCAGGTTGCCCCCGGGGGGGCTCACAGTCTTAATCCCCATTTTACAGATGAGGGAACTGAGGCACAGAGAAGTCAAGTGACTTGCCCAAAGTCACACACCTGACAAGTGGCAGAGCCTAGATTTGAACCCGTGACCTCTGACTCCAAAGCCCATGCTCTTTTCACTGAGGCAAGCTGCTTCTTGCTCGCTGCTCATCCAAGTCCCCTTCCTCTCCCTTGGGAATGCCTATGCTCTGCCACTCCACAATTCCTCCTTGAAATGCAAGCTTGCAAGTTGGATTGCTGTCGCTTTCAAAAATATTTAACTTTGAATTTACAGCTCCTCACTTCATGACACTCGGCTACCCCTCACCTAGGATATTCCACAAGGTGGATAAGCCCAAAGAAATCCTACAAAAATAGCTGGCTAACATGGGTGGCAAACACCACTGCAGCTACCAAAACTTTCTGCTGGACTATGGTGCTTTAGCACAGCATCGGCTTTATACTGTGGTCATTTCTGCTGTGTGACCTAGGACAAGGCACAACTTCTCTATGCCTCAGTTTTCTCACCTAATAATAACCATCTTACGGTATTTGGCAAATGCTTACTACGTGCCAAGCAAGCCCTGGGGTACATACAATTTTATCAGGTTGCACTCAGTCCCTGTCCCACATTGGGCTCACAGTCTAAGTAGGAGGGAGAACAGGTGTTTGATTCCCATTTTACAGATTAGGAGACTGAGGCCCGGTGAAGCGAAGTAACTTCCCAAGGTCACACAGCAGGCAATTGGTAGAGCCGGGATTAAAACTCAGGTCCTATGACTCCCGGTCCTGTGCTCTTTCCTCTGGCCCACACTGCTTCTCATCTGAAAAAATACGGATTAAATACCTGTTCTTCCTCCTGCTTAGACTATAATAATAATGATGGCATTTATTAAGTGCTTACGACGTGCAAAGTACTGTTCTAAGCGCTGGGGAGGTTACAAGGTGATCAGGTTGTCCCACTGGGGGCTCACAGTCTTAATCCCCATTTTACAGATGAGGTAACTGAGGCACAGAGAACTGAAGTAACTTGCCCAAAGTCACACAGCTGACAATTGGCAGAGCCGGGATTTGAACCCATGACCTCTGACTCCAAAGCCTGTTCTCTTTCCACTGAGGCACACTGCTTGTCTAGACTATGTACCCAACCTGGGTCAGGGACTGTGTTCAGCCTGATTATCTTGTATCTGCTCCCAAATTTAGTACAGTACTTAAATACCACAATTTTTATTAGTTGAATGTAGGTCCCACATGTAAAATTCCTATTTGGTGCATGTGAGAGTGCTGCCAGCTGCTCTCCATACCCCAGTGGACTGTATTAAGCCCTGGGTTAGATACATGACTGGTACGGATGACAGAGTGCTAAGAGCACTGCACAAACTATTAGCACAGTAATAGATTTAGATTTGTGGCACCACGACAACTGCCACAAAAATACAAATTGTCTATTCTATGGTGTTTACAGTGCCAGTGTATGGATCTGAAAGCTGGACAGTGAAAACACAAGGGGGAAATAACATCGGTTCTTTTGAAACACGAGGTTTGGAGAAGGCTTTCGCTAATGATGATGATGGTATTTGTTAAGCGCTTACTATGTGCCAAGCACTGTTCTAAGCACTGGGGTAGATACAAGGTAATCAGGTTGCCCCACGTGGGGCTCAGTCTGAATCCCCATTTTACAGATGAGTTAACTGAGACACAGAGAAGTTAAGTGACTTGCCCAAAGTCTTACAGATGACAAGTGGCGGAGTTGGGATTAGAACCCACAACCTCTGGCTCCCAAGCCCAGGCTCTTTCCACTAAGCCACGCTGCTTCTCTTTTGCTAATACCGTGGACTGCCCAAAATACAAACAGTTGGATTTTGGAGCAAATTAAGTCAAAGTGGTCTTTGGAAGGCCAAATGTTTGACTTAGACTAGCATATTTTGGACACATAATCAGGAGGACAGTCTCTGGAGAAAGCACTAATACTAAGAAAAGTCCAGGGAAAACACAGAAGAGGCAGACCAGCAGCTAGATGGATAGAGACCGTAACAACAATAACAGAAGAACCGTTAGAAAGGTTTCAGACTATGACAGAAAACAGAAAATGTACCCATAGAGTCACTATGAATTAAAATTACTCAAAGGCACTTAATAATAATAATAATAATAATAATAATAATAATACAAGATTGCTTCATTCAAGTTGTTGGTTCTAAAGTCTAGGGTCTGGGCCCCACCAGTCTTCTGAGAGGTGACTTAGTAACATCAATTTGGGCACAATAACTCCTTTGGATAGAGCAACAATTTCCTATAGGCACATCTTATTACAAGCAAAAGTGAGCTAAAACAAGTTTACTTGCCTTTGAAAATAATGTAAAGCTCATTAATGCATTTCCAAGATGCTTGAACAAAAGATCTCCATTTTCCAATACCATAGGGGTAGGTTTTCAAGCTTATATTTCTACCATTCAAACTCCGAAGGGCCGTAATGTGCCAACCATGTTTCCTAACATCTCATTGCATTTTATCAACATAGATATTCCTTGTTGAAAAATGTTACCTAATTCCCTAATGTCCTAACAAAATGCAGAATTAAAAACGTATTATCCGAGAACTGAATGTACATGAAAAAATGTAATGAAATGAAATAGTGATGTACACATATACCAATGAAAAGTTTAAAATTAGATATTGCATATCTGGGTTTTGAAGTATTTGTTATCCTTCACAGCCAATTCAGAAAAAAAAAAAAAGGCATTTTGTGAAGAATTCCCTGCCCAGGAGCACTCCCTATCGCCCAAATTCAGCAGGCAGTTGTCAAAGATGGGATTAATAAGATTCAATCATTCATTCAATATTCATTGAATATATTCAATATTTATTGAATATAAATAACAATAAACAGACATATTCCCTGCTCACAACGAGCTTACAGTCTAGGTATCTTTCGAGAAGATAGACGGCAATGCAAATAAGTTACAGATATGTACATAGCTGCTATGGAGCTGGGGTCGTGGGGAAGAGCAAAGGGAGCAAATCAGGGTGATGGAGAAGCGAGTAGAAGATGAAGGAAAGTGGGGCTTAGTCTGGGAAGGCTTCTTGGAGGAGATGTGCCTTCAGTAAGGCTTTGAAGGTGGGGAAGATCTGAGAAAGGAGGACATTTAAGGACAGAGGCAGGATGTGGGCTAGGGGTCGGCGGCAAGACAGGAGAGAACAAAGCAGTGAGAAGGTTAGCACTAGAGGAGCAAAGTGTGTAGACTGGGTTGTAGAAAGAGAGAAGCAAGGTGAAGTAGGAGGGGGCAAGATGGTGATGTGCTTTAATGTCAATGGGGAGGCATTTTTGTTTGATGCAGAGGTGGGCAACCACTGGAGATTTTGAAGAATGGGGTGACATGTCCTGAAAGTTTTTGTAGAAAAATAATCATCATCATCATCAATCGTATTTATTGAGTGCTTACTGTGTGCAGAGCACTGTACTAAGCGCTTGGGAAGTACAAATTGGCAACATATAGAGACAGTCCCTACCCAACAGTGGGCTCAGAGTCTAGAAGGGGGAGACAAAACCAAACATACTACAAAATAGAATAGATATGTACATTGTTGATATACGGAAGGATGGGCCGGACAGGTCTGAGCCGCAGCCAGGGCAAGCAATCCGGGAAGCAGTATGGACTGGGGTGGGGAAGACACAGGAGGCTGGGAGGTTAGCAAGGAGGCTAATGCAGTAAGCCGGGCAAGATAAGATGAGTGATTGTACTAATATGGTAGCAGTTTGGATGGAGAGGAAAGGGCAGGTTTTAGCAATGTTGTGAAGGTGGGACCGACAGGATTTAATGATGGATTGAATATGTGGGTTGAATGAGAGAGAAGGGTCAAGGATAACGCCAAGGTTATGGGCTTGTGAGACAGGAAGGATGGTGGTGCTGTCTACAGTGACGGGAAATTCAGGGGGAGGACAGAGTTTGGGTAGGGAGATAAGGAGATGAGATAAAGATAAGATAAGATTCATTCATTCAATCGTATTTGGGTGCTTACTATGTGCAGAGCACTGTACTAAGCGCTTGGGAAGTACAAATCAGCAACATATAGAGACGGTCCCTACCCAACAATGGGCTCAAAGTCTAAAAGGGGGAGACAGACAACAAAACAAGTAAACAGGTGTCAATACCATAAGAATAAATAGAATTATAGCTATATACGCATCATTAATAAAATAAATAGAGTATTAAATATTTACAAATATACACAAATGCTGTGGGGAGGAGAAGGGGGTAGGGCAGAGGGAGGCGAGGCGGTGGGGAGGAAAAAGCGGGGGGCTCAGTCTGGGAAGGCCTCCTGAAGGAGGTGAGCTCTCATTATGGCTTGGAAGGGAGGAAGACAGCTAGTTTGGCAGATATGAGGAGGGAGGGCATTCCAGGCCAGAGGTAGGACGTGGGCCAGGGGTCAACTGCAGGACAGGTGAGAACGAGGCACGGTGAGGAGGTTAGCGGCAGAGCGGAGTGTGCGGGCTGGGCTGGAGAAGGAGAGAAGGGAGGTGAGGTAGGAGGGGGCAAGAGGATGGAGAGCTTTGAAGCCGACAGTGAGGAGTTTTTGCTTGATTTGAAGGTTGGTAGGCAACCACTGGAGATTTTTTGAGGAGGGGAGTAACATGCCCAGGGTGTTTCTGTAATCCGGGCAACAGAGTGAAGTATAGACTGAAACGGGGAGAGACAGGAGGATGGGAGATCAGAAAGGAGGCTGATGCAGTAATCCAGTCGGGATAGAAAATGATTTGCCACCTTCAGAAATTCATGTTTCAAGGAGCTACAAGCTCCATAGAAAGCCAGTAAATTGAGAGCATAATCCATTACCAATACAGTCAATGACGACCTTGCAAGCAGCTGCCATCCCAATGGTGTCCACCCAGCTCAGATGGTCCAGGCCTTTATCAATGCCCTCCCTCTGCCCATCCACCAAGCTAGCTCTCTTCCTTCCTTCAAGGCCCTGCTGAGAGCTCACCTCCTCCAGGAGGCCTTCCCAGACTGAGCCCCTTCTTTCCTCTCCCCCTCGTCCCCCTCTCCATCCCCCCGTCTTACCTCCTTCCCTTCCCCACAGCACCTGTATATATGTATATATGGTTGTACATATTTATTACTCTATTTATTTATTTATTTATTTTACTTGTACATTTCTATCCTACTTATTTTATTTTGTTGGTATGTTTGGTTCTGTTCTCTGTCTCCCCCTTTTAGACTGTGAGCCCACTGTTGGGTAGGGACTGTCTCTATGTGATGCCAATTTGTACTTCCCAAGCGCTTAGTACAGTGCTCTGCACATAGTAAGCGCTCAATAAATACGATTGATTGATTGATTGATTATCAACTACCTGACAGTCCCCAGTTTCTGCTGGTACTATTTCACCAGGCACTATTTCCTCTCGGAAAGCACATACTCTCCACAGGACTCTGATCTCTTCTCCAGCAGCTGACCTGTTGTTCACTCTCTTTCCAGCTTCAAACTCCCTCCTCCTTCTTCAGAAGTGATCTACAAGACCACTGCTCCACTCATCTTCATTTTACTTATACTCATTTTACTTTAACTTATATTCATTTCATACTCATTTTACCTTGTAACTACCCCAGTGCTTAGAACAGTGCTTGGCACATAGTAAGGGCTTAACAAATACCAACATTATTATTATTATCTTCAAAGCCCTTTTGAAGTCATAGCTCAACAGGAGGACCTCATGGACTAATCTCTTACCTTTCCACCCTACATCCCCTCCCCAATGCCACTTCCACTTCGCCTAATCACTGGGGCAATCACATCCCTTCCCACATCATTTACACATACATACCTTTATATTTCTATCTGTAAGGAATATCAGTGCCTGTCTTCCCCACAAGTTTGCATCTGTTTAGTCACCTAAGTACATAAAACACTTAGTAGTATCCATCATGCAGAGAATTCTCTACAGAGAACTAAGTAGTATATCTGACTTTTCCCCAGGTATTAATAGAGGTCTGGTTGAATGCACCGCACCAAGTTTCAGGGCGTTTAGTTTGCAGAGTGAAACACTGTTATTCATTTCTGTTCTCCTAAGAAAAAAGGCAGTCTGCTCCTCTCATATACAACTGTAGACACATCCAGCCACCATCTGAACAACACTGACTTGGGCCAACAAGCTAAAGGTCTATAATTTGAATCTAATTCAAATGAGCAGATTGTCAAAAGGCTTTAAATTTCATCATCCATGGTATTTATTGAGCACCTTGTTCTCTCTCTTTTCCCTTCCTAAACTTCTCCATCCAGCCTTGTCTAGATTGCAGTACACAACTGGTCACCATAACTTTTTACTCAAGTCCATTTATCTATTTTCATAACGATAGCTTCACCAAAATCACAAATAAATGCACAACAAGGCAGGGTAGCCGACATCCATCTCCCAGTTGCACCATAAAAGTACCACAGTGCTACAGGTATTTGGCTGGTTGTTCACTTGATTATAGAAAGGAAGGACAAGGTTAATCCTAAAGACAAAAACATCTAGGCAATGCCGAATTCCATCTGCCTTGTTTCTTAGGCAATGTAAAACCTGTTGCTCCTGCTTGAACAAATATCATCTTCAAAAAATATTTCAAAATAAGAAAATCCTTAACAAAAACCTTTCATTTGTATGACCAATAACTGAAGTCACATAGAGTAGCTCAATCAACAAAAAATAAGAAAATTCATGCCTTGAATTTTATATCCCTGCAGGGAACTCAGTTTAACATACACTGTTGGTTGCTCTGAAAATTTATATTAAACAGCTCAGATTAATTTGTACATACTGACTTTTGAAATGATTAAGTTGTTACTGATGTGCTATTACCATGAGTTGAATAATATTCCTGAAGATATTTTAGCTGAATTAGAAAGAATGTACAATGTGGCACCAAATTAATAGCCAAAGAGAACTCCTAAATCAAATCAAATACCAATTTTGACTTGTCTTTATAGATACCTCATTATTTTATCATTTTCTTGGATTGTGTGTGGATATCTCAAATGATACTACCAGTCACATTACTTTAGATGTCCTGCTTCAATTCCTCAAATCAGCTGACAATTTAGGATTCTAGATATTTAGATACTGCAATGCCACAATCCATGTCTCTGTGTAAAACTGCTGCTTGACAAAATTGGATGCTAAGAAAAATCTATAAACAGTGTATGCAAGGATGTAAAAATAACAAGTTTCATGATGTTCAATCATTCAATCGTATTTATTGAGCACTTACTGTGTGCAGAGCACTGTACTAAGCGCTTGGGAAGTACAAGTTGGCAACACATAGAGACGGTCCCTACCCAACAGCGGGCTCACAGTCTAGAAGGGGGAGACAGACAATAAAACAAAACATATTAACAAAATAAAATAAATAGAATAAATATGTACAAGTAAAATAGAGTAATAAATATGTACAAGCATATATACATATATACAGGTGCCGTGGGGAGGGGAAGGAGGTAGGGCAGGGGGATGGGGAGGGGGAGTAGGGGGAGAGGAAGGAGGGGTCTCAGTCTGGGAGGGCCTCCTGAAGGAGGTGAGCTCTCAGTAGGGCTTTGAAGGGAGGAAAAGAGCTAGCTTGGCAGATGTGCGGAGGGAGGGCATTCCAGGCCAGGGGGAGGACATGGGCCGGGGGTCGATGGAAGGACAGGAGAGAACGAGGCACTGTGAGGAGGTTAGCGGCAGAGGAGCGGAGGGTGCGGGCTGGGCTGTAGAAGGAGAGAAGGGAGGTGAGGTAGGAGGGGGCGAGGTGATGGACAGCCTTGAAGCCCAGGGTGAGGAGTTTCTGCCTGATGCACAGGTTGATTGGTAGCCACTGGATGTTCTGCAGTGAGTTTTGGGAATAATAATAATAATTATGGTAATTGTTAAGCACCTACTCCGTGCCAAGCACTGTTCTAACCACTGGGATAGATACAAGGTAATCAGGTTGCCCCACTGGGGCTCACAGTATTAATCCCCATTTTCCAGATGAGGTAACTGAGGCACAGAGAAATTAAGTGACTTGCCCCAGGTCACACAGCAGACATGTGGTGGAGCTGGGATTAGAACCCACGTCCTCTGACTCCCAAACCCGGGCTCTTTCCACTAAACTACACTGCTTCTCTGATTACTTAATGTTGCCAAAACACTGTCCCTTGTTTAAAAAAGCACTGTAGAAATAAAAAAGGTTAAATGTTTCATTTGAACAAAGAATGCATGTCTTTGCACTATTTTCACATTTTAAAGTATCAAAAGAGTACATTTTAATAGGTCAAGTTTCGTTTTATTTATGTCCAGTTTGGGGGGTTTTTTTCATGAAATGTTGTCCATAAATTACATCATTACTCACTTATACAGACACATTTTCCACTAAAATTCAACCTTGGCCAAAAGTACTACAACAAGGGAATGGCTGCATACTGCATTTGATTTCAAACAGATAAGTGGGAGCAATTTACAGTTCTAGGACCTTTCAGGTCATTTCTAAATTGAACTGAACTACTCTGATCCATAATTAACAGAAAATAAATATTTCTCTTTTAAAAGACAATACAATATTTTCAAAGCACAGCTCTGTCCTTTAAATTCAAAGTCATTCCAATTAAGGAATACAGAAAATGTATTTAAATATGTAGGAACACTAAGTTGCACTATAATCATCTTTAAAAAAATCAAAATATGAGAGAACAAATGAGAAATGTTAGTACTAAGCTTAGACATAATCTACAATACATTATTTCATACAGGAAAAATAATGACATTAAAAATCCTAATGTAGTGGCCTTAAAATATTTTTAGTCCAGCCTCCTCTAGAACATACTAAGTACTCTTTATATATGTACATATGTTTGTACATATTTGTTACTCTATTTATTTATTTACTTGTACATATCTATTCTATTTATTTGATTTTGTTAGTATGTTTGGTTTTGTTCTCTGTCTCCCCCTTTTAGACAGTGAGCCCACTGTTGGGTAGGGACTGTCTCTATATGTTGCCAGCTTGTACTTCCCAAGCGCTTAGTACAGTGCTCTGCACACAGTAAGCGCTCAATAAATACGATTGATGATGATGATGATGAAAGAGCTAAAAAAAAAAAGCTGTTAACGGACTGCCGTGACCTACCCAAAATTAGTCATTTTATTGGAACATTATTAGACTGTGAACTCCATGTGGAACAGGAACTGTGTCCAACCTGATTATCTTCCACCTACCCCAATTTTTAATACAGTGCTTTGCAATATAATAAACACTGAATACCACAATTATAACTATTAATAAATACTCTTCCTGGAAGTTACTGAGTAGCATACTCCAATTTTAAAAGCCTGATTTCCTCCAAATTGGCAACGTTTAGTGTTACACACACAAGTTCAAGCCCTTAAAATATAATTTGAACAACAGAAAGTTGTCGTGTCTTTTGATATATGGCTTTTCATAAACAAGGAGCCAAGGGAGAATACTAAAATTCCCACCTTACGTTCTGACCTGAGATGGGGAATGCTGATGACAAAAAAAAAAACCCAAAGGAAACAAAAAAGCAAGCACGCATCTCAAAGCAAAGCAAGAAAAGGATTGCATGATGGGCACAAGCAGAATTTTGCACTGGCAGGTGACATGGGTGCACCCTTCTTTCACATGTTTGGTCTCTCCTAAATCACTGCTCTACATAGATAATTCTGTACTTCAATCCATCAGGCTTTACTGTGTGCTTACTGGGTGCAAAGCACTGTACTATAAGCACTTGGGAGAGTATAACAGGGTTAATAGATACGTTTCCTGCCCACAACATGCTTACAGTTTAGAGGGGGAAGACATTGTTTCAGAGGTCCATTCACAAGCATACGTGTACTCAACATATGAAAAGATTCAGTATTATATAGACCTAAATGGAGAACCAGTGGAGGCAATGAGACGTTTTATTTTTCTTTCCCTTCAAAGTACATATTCTTTTCCAATATACATCCCAGCCTCAAACTTCATTTTTAGTGCCACTACCTTGCTAGCTAAAGGCAAATACAGCCACCTCTAGTTACAAAACTCTTTTCAGAATTCTTTTGTAATAGTGCTAAGTTAATTTGTATTTTTTAAGGCTCTCTCAACTTTGACATAATGCTCTAAACTTTACCCGGGCTTAGGTCTTTCTCTCTCCTCTTTTTCTGATGTATTTTGATAAAAGGAAATAGAGTGATTAAATATAGCTCATCTAAATTTAGCACAGATGGGAGATTTAGCACAGGGCTTTTTTTGCTAAATAAGAGGGAGAGACAACCCTTTGAAAATTAGGCACTTAACGGACACACAAAAATATAATTCAAAATAGTTAACATATATATATATTGTCTGGGCTTTTTAAGCAGGCAACAACATATTTTTACCACTGTTCAATATATATTGCTTTGATTAATTTTTCTGATTTTTCAAATGCTTTAAAGAACTCTAACTATAAAGAATTTATTTTTCTGCCTTGCCCATTAGATTACACACTCCTTGAGAAAAATAACAGAGCAGGAGAAAGGACTATACAGCAGCAGTTGATAATAGCATATAGCAGAATAGAAAAAATATATGTAAATTAAACTGAACTGAGAAATATAGTTAATGCTATAAGCCACAAGATTACATAGCAGGAGAAAGGACAGTACAGCAGCAGTTGATAACAGCATAGCAGAATAGAAAAAAAAATATGTACATTAAACTAAATTGAGATATATAGTTAATGCCATAAGCCACAAGATTACATAGCTGATACCTGCTAAAGATGGTAGTTGGACAAACGTGAGATAGGAAGGTGGAATTTTCATGATCATCAATAATATTTATGTCCACAGGTTAACATACATGGTTTTCATGCAATTTACAATCTAGAGGGGGAGACAGATATTGAAACAATTCACAGGAAATGGCTATTTATGTAAATTAGTATTAGTTTGGGTAGGCCAGCTGATATGTACAGAAATGCTGTGGGTATTAGGGGGATAAAAGCCTAGGAAGAAAATAATTTATTAATTAATCAGGGAAGGTGATTTCCTGGAGAAGTGACTCAGGAAAGCTTTGAAAACGGAGAGCTATGGTCTGGTGGATTTAAAGGAGAAGTGAATTCCAGGACATATGATGGGCATGAGCCAGAGGTCATAGGTCAAGAAGGCATCTCATCCAAGATACCTTCCCTGGCTAACCCCTCACTTCCCCAATTATTCACTTTCTCATCTGTATTGCCTGTGTACTTGGAACTGTACCCTTTAAGCACCTGGATACTCATCCCATCCCTACCCTACAGCACTTATGTACATGTCCTTATACTTCGTGGCTTCCTCTATCTATAATTTCTTTTAATGTCCACCTCCCACAGACTGGTTCCATGAGGGCAGGAATAATAATAATAATAAATATATTATAATAATAATTATTATTATTATTATGGCATTTGTTAAGCGCTTACTTTGTGCAAAGCACTGTTCTAAGTGCTGGGAGGATACAAGGTGATCAGGCTGTCCCACGTGGGGCTCACAGTCTTAATCCTCATTTTACAGATGAGGTAACTGAGGCCCAGGGAAGTTAAGTGACTTGCCCAAAGTCACACAGCTGACAATTGGCGGAGCTCGGATTTGAACCCATGACCTCTGACTTCAAAGCCCATGCTCTTTCCACTGAGCCACACTGCTTCTCCAAGAAGCAGAATTATGTCTACCAACTCTATCACCTCCACATCAAACAAAAAACTCCTCACCATTGACCTCAAAGATCTCTACCACCTTGTTCCCTCCTACCTCACTTTGATACTCTCCTTCTACAACCCAGCCTGTACTCTTCACTTCCGTAATGCTAAGCTTCTTACTGTGTCTTGCTCTCTCCTATCTTGCTGCCGACCCCTAGGCCACATCCTTCCTCTGGCCTCCTCAGATCCAGCAGACAATTACTCTCCCCAAACTTCACAGCCTTATTGAAAGCACATCTCCTCCAAGAGGCCTTCCCAGACTAAGTCCCACTTTTCCTCAGCTTCCACTCCCTTCTGCGTCACCCTGACTTGTTCTTCCCCACCACCCTAACCCCACAGCAGTTATGTACATATCTGTAGTTTATTTACTTGTATTGATGTCTGTTTCCCCATATCTAGACTGTAAGGTCATTGTGGGCAGGGAATTTGTCTGTTTATTCTTGCATTGTACTCTTCCAAGCGCTTAGTATAGTGCTCTGCACACAGTAAATGCTCAATTTAATTAAATGAATGAACTGCATTGTACTCTCCCAAGCACTTAATAATGATAATATTTGTTATGCACTTACTATATGCCAAGCACTTGGCGCTCCACATACAGTAAGAACTCAATAAAAATCAATGGTATTTCCAGAGGGCTTAGGGTGTGCAAAGCAGAGCACACAGTGGACATGAATTGGGTCTACCAACTCTATTGTATTGTACTCTCCCAAGGTCTTAGTACATCATTCCTCACACAGTAAATGATCAACCCTCACTGATTGAATGAAGTGGAATATAATTTACAAGAGATGAAGACAATAATATTCAATCAAAAGGAAGCCTAGTGCATAGAGCACTGGGAATCAGAAGGATCTGGGTTCTAATGCCGCTCTGCCACTTGCCTTTTGGGTGACCTTCATGATGTCAATCTAAGAAAATGAACCAAGTGGACTGTTTGGAATGGTGAAGCCAACTGGAGTATGATGACATATTGGTATTCGATTCATTCAGTTGTATTTACTGAGCACTTACTATGTGTAGAGCATGGTGTTAAGCACTTGGGAGAGTACGGTACAACAATAAACAGACACATTCCCTGGCCACAACAAACTTACAGATTAGAGGGAGAGACAAACATCAATACAAATAAATAAATGACAGATATATACATAAGTGCTGTGCGGCTGAGAGCAGGAAAAAACAAAGGGAACAAGTCAGGGAGTGGGAGAAGAGGAAAGGAAGGACTTACTCTGGGAAGGCTTTTTGGAGGAGGTGTGCCCTTAGTAAAGCTTTACAGGAGGGGGAAGAGTAATTCAGATCTGAGGAGGGAGGGCATTTCAGGCCAGAGCAGGATGTGGGCTAGGGGTCAGCAGCAAGATAGGTGAGAGCAAGACAAAGTGAGAAGGTGAGCATTAGGGAAGCGAAGTGTACAGACTGGATTGTAGAAGAAGAGTATCGAGGTGACATAGGAGGTGTCAAGGTGGTGGTAAGGAGTTTTTGTTTGATGCAGAGGTGGATGGGCAAACACTGGATTGAGTTTTTTGAGAAGTGGGGTGACACGTCCTGAATATTGTTGTTGAAAAATGATCCGGGCAGCAGAATGAAGTATGGACTGGACTGGAGAGAGACAAGAGGTTGGGAGGTCAGCAAGGAGGCTGATGCAGTAGTCCAGGTGGGATATGATGAGTGATTGTATTAACTTGGTAGCAGTTTGGATGGAGAGGAAAGGGCGGATTTTAGCGATGTCGTGAAGGTGGGACCGACAGGATTTAGTGATAGATTGAATGTGTGTTGAATGAGAGAGAGGATTCAATAAATACGATTGAATGAATGAATTCAAGGATAACATCAAGGTTATGGGTTTGTGAGACAGGAAGGATGGTGGTGTCATCTACAAGGAAGACAGGGTGTGAGCGGGAAGATAGGGTGTTCTGTTACTCCAAAGGTCAAACCATTGAGACTTTCAGCAGTTTTAATCCTCCATAAAAGCACAATGCTCCAGGCACTCTGAAGTTTTAAACAACACTATGGGTAGAAAAATTCTAGAAGAACCTCACCCCTATCTGAAAGGCATTGAGAATACACAACATGGATAAAAATCAACAGCACTGAGCAAACCAACAACCCCTGGGAGTTTATCCGACAGCCCATGTATCAGATCGGCCAGAGAAATCTGCTAAACTCCATCATCTCAAGAAAAATACTAGGAAGAAAACATTGAACAAAGCCCACACATTACTACATCTTTTAAATTTTTCAAAATGACTAACTGGTGGTAGGTCAGATAAATTACCTAACAGGGTTGCTGGTCAGAGATACCCGCAGGGACTCCAAACAAGTGACAAGTCTTTCATCTGCAGCTCCTGTTTTGAGTTCATGGATGAATTCCTGTGGTGAGATCTGTCGCTTGCTCTTCAGAGTTCCCTTTAAAACAGAATAATAAGTTACACAGAAACCAGATTCTGATTACATCTAGACTACCTGTCTATCCATCTGCAACTTGACTAATTCCTTAACACACATATCTTCAAATACCAACACAATATTTCAATTCTAACTAGAAAACACTGCATTCACTATCTTTTCAATTTACAAATGAACATTTTTAAGACTTTTTCAGTCTTTCCGTACCCATATTTTTTCTAATTAAGACACGCAAGTATCATCAAAACAGTGGATCTTGTGGCATAGATGTTAAACCATGAAAAAAACCATACGTCCACCATGTTGAAAAGGCCCTAAATTACATGACAAGTTACAAAACATGGAGATGGAGTTCCTATGCAATTCAAGCATCTAATGAAGAGAGAAGGAGGATTTTCTATAGTAGAGGCTATCGTCTCATGGCTATATGGCAATCTCTGGCACTTAAGAACTATTTTCTCAAAATTTATCACAATTTAGGGTAATTTAGTCATTTTTACTCTGCAAATAAATCATAATTCCTGCCAGTACCGGCATATACGGACAGCTTAAATATTCTGGTTAACATATTTTGCTTAAGGAGTCAGTTTACTGCAATGATAAACACATTATAATGTTTAAAATAAAGAGAACATGCTCATTCTGGTGTCCAAAGTAGTGATATATTTTAGTTCCATCCATCACTTTGAAATTCACTAGGTTGTGTATTATGTCTAATCATAAATGCATTGGGATGAATCTCAGCAGCTTATCTCCATTTATTCCAAGACATTAAATTTCTGAGATGCACCCAAAAGGTAAATAAATACAACTTTTCTGTTAAGACTACTTTAAAATAATGCTATGCAAATTATTTCCGGATGAGCGTTATCCTTACTAGTAATCATGTCTTTTCCTTTACGATACTTTAAAAATCACATCAAAATGAACATTTGAATATAAATGTACATTTTCATTCTCATGACAGCATTTTTAGCAATATCATTCAACTTGACAGTTTTACTTACTGTCTTAGAAGCAGTATTAATGTATTGCATCACCATTTCCTTTTTGATACTTAAATCCTTTTCCCGCAAAGGTGCCTTTTTATCTTCATTTAAATTCATATCTTCCTGGAAAACACAATTGAAAGGCCTCATTTTAGAATCAAAGCTGAGCAGCAATTCCACACACGCTATCAATGTGCCTCTAAAATTGCATTTTTTAGAACGATTTAGCTGTAGTTCTGCCTACAGGAGGAAATGGGTTTGATCCCTTTCTTCCTTTAAGCCCCCTCAACCCTACAGTTCTCTGCAAGGTTTATTTGAAAAAGTTTCTCAAACTTAAGAAACTTCCTACAAACTGGCCAACGAGACAGTCTTTACTGAATTAGCCCCTCTAACGACTGATTTCCTTTAAGTGACTCCTTTAAAATACACCCATTTTAAAATAAAGGCCATTTGTACCTATATTTTAATTGAGTAGCCTTTTAAACCAAACCCAAGTTTGAGCAACTCTATCCTTTTATATCCGCAATCAGAAAGGTTACATTATGAACCATAAATAATTTAAAATCACACTCTATTGCTTTCTACATGCGGGTAAAATGAAGTCATCTACCAAGCAAAACTCAAGGCCACAGTTTGTGAATTCCTGGACAAATCCAGATTTCCTCCTAGTTCTTTAACATTGCTACATACCAGATTCTAGGTGGTGGTAGTAGTAGTAGTACTAGTATTTACCAAGCACTTACTGTGTGCAGAGCATTATACTAAGCACTGAGGAAAAACACAAGGGTGAGAGAGTTAGGCCCAGCTCCCAATCTAAAATGACGTGGGGCGGGGGTCCCCTCGGAGGACCAGAGTGCCAATGTCCTGCAGCATCGGGACAGCTCCAGTCTGCGCCGTCTCCCTGGGCCACGGGCCACTCCTTCGACAGTGGCTGACAGCGGGCAAAATTTGGGTATGGATTGTCCACATCTGTGAGTGGATCTAGTGCTCGCCCCATGACACCCAGAGTAGCCTCAGCTGCGCTGGGTGGGGGTGACATCTTGTTTGTGCCAGTGGTGTGCTGCGTGAAGGCTCTCCAAAAAGAAAAAAATGGCATTTCTAAGTGCTTATTTGGTGCCAGGCACTGTTTAAGCACTGGGTATATGAAGATAATCAGGTTGCACACAGTACCTGTCCCACATAGAGCTCACAGCCTTTATCGTCATTGTATGACATAACTGAGGTACACAGAAGTGAAGTGACTTGCCCAAAGCCACACAGCAGACAAGTAGCAGAACCAGGATTAGAACCCACAAACTGACTCCCAGAGCCATGTTCTTTCCATGAGTCATTCATTCATTCAATCATATTTATTGAGCGCTTACTGTGTGCAGAGCACTGTACTAAGCACTTGGGAAGTACAAGTTGGCAACATATAGAGACAGTCCCTACCCAACAGCGGGCTCACAGTCTAGAAGGGGGAGACAGACAACAAAACAAAACATACTAACAAATAAAATAGAATAGTAAATATGTACAAGTGAAAAAGAGTAATAAATCTGTACAAACATATATACAGGTGCTGTAGGGAGGGGAAGGAGGTAGGGCTGGGAGGATGGAGAGGGGGAGAGGAAGGAGGGGACTCAGTCTGGGAAGGCCTCCTGGAGGAGGTGAGCTCTCAGTAGGGCTTTGAAGGGAGGAAGAGAGCTAGCTTGGTGGATGTGTGGAGGGAGGGCATTCCAGGCCAGGGGGAGGATGTGGGCCGGGGGTCAATGGCGGAACAGGCGAGAATGAGGAACAGTGAGGAGGTTAGCGGCAGAGGAGCGGAGGGTGCGGGCTGGGCTGTAGAAGGAAAGAAGGGGGGCGAGGTGATGGAGAGCCCTGAAGCCGAGAGTGAGGAGTTTTTGCCTGATGCGTAGGTTGATTGGTAGCCACTTGAGACTTTTGAGGAGGGGAGTAACATGCCCAGAGCGTTTCTCCACAAAGATGATCTGGGCAGCAGCGTGAAGTATAGATTGAAGTGGGGAGAGGCAAGAGGTTGGGAGATCAGAGAGGAGGCTGATGCAGTAATCCAGTCGGGATAGGATGAGGGATTGAACCAGCAGGGTAGCGGTTTGGATGGAGAGGAAAGGGCGGATCTTGGCAATGTTGCGGAGGTGAGAGCGGCAGTTTTTGGTGACGGATTGGATGTGAGTTGTGAATGAGAGAGCAGAGTCAAGGATGACACCGAGGTTGCGGGCTTGTGAGATGGGAAGGATTGTAGTACTTTCAACAGTGATGGGAAAGTCAGGGAGAGGGCAGGGTTTGGGAGGGAAGATAAGGAGTTCAGTCTTGGACATATTGAGGTTTAGATGGCGGGAGTCCACACAGCTTCTTAAAATGGGTGGCAGAGCTGAGCTTGACAGGGCCTAGTCAAAAGGGCCAAACTGGTCACCTGCCGGCCCCGGGACTAACTTGCCAAGTGTGGAGGTGGGCTTAACATGCGGCAGGAAGGAGGACTACTTCCCATAATGGTCTCCGGGCACTAGGGTAACTAAGGAATTCAGACCTGCCTTAGGTTCATGGAGATATAGTTTCGTGTGATCATGAGCCACCTATGTCAACACGTGCACCTTGGCCCTTGCAGTCCAAATGTCCACATATATGAACACCTTCACCAACTGCATGTGGTGGTTCGAAGCTGTACATGGTGTGCCCAGTTCGGCACCCTGTGAACTGGAAACAGCCCGTCTTCATTGCTGGACACGCGGGAGCCAGGACAGGTAGTGATGGGAAGTAGGATCCAGCCCCTACCCTCGAGGATTACCTGGTGCAAGTCTAGCACTTTGGATGGAGAAGAAATTTAGGGGCAGAGAATCGATAGGCTGGGGCTTTAAGGGGGTGAGGTATTTCTGAGACCAGAAACACTCCGTGACCTCCAGATGCATGAGAAGCAGCGTGGCTCAGTGGATAGATCACGGGCTTTGGAGTCAGAGGTCATGGGTTCGAATCCCGACTCCGCCACATGTCTGCTGTGTGACCTTGGGCAAGTCACTTAACTTCTCTGAGCCTCAGTTACCTCATCTGTAAAATGGGGATTAAGTGTAAGCCCCACGTGGGACAACCTGATCACTTTGTACCCCCCAGCGCTTAGAACAGTGCTTTGCACATAGTAAGCGCTTAACAAATGCCAACATTATTATTATTATTATTATTATTATTATGCATCTGTCCCAAGGTGAACTTGGTGTACCAGCCATCTCAAGTTCAAATGCAATCTCTTGACCACCTGAACCAGCTGGCGGAACTCGAAAGTGAGGGTAGGATGCCGCCCCCACAACCAAAACTGCTAGATTGACAGCCCAAGCTGGGAATACAGAAGGTGTCCCTCGCTCCCGTGCCAATCAAATTAGGTATGGAGGAGGGGGGAGGGCAGAGATTGGATAAACAGGCCAGAAACTGGAATGGCCTAGGGGCACAAGTGATAAATACCTGTCGCCTCTGACCTTCGGGGCCCAGAACACCAAGACATGCAGCAGCAGGAGAAGCAGCTGCTGCTGCAGCGGCAGCCCACATGTCTTTCTCTGCCCAGAAGGCCAGATGCCCGCTCTGCAACCAGAACCAACACACTGAGGCAAGGGCTGCGGGATGGGTGAGTGTCTCGTGGGTGGGACCCAGATGCCCCGCTGCTGATGGGGATCACGAGTGGACTCCTCCCATGTAGGGAGAGCACATGGTGAGAGCTAGCCGCCCACCACATGTGCAGGTAATGGAATGAATTCCTCCCATATGGGAAAGTAAGTGGATTCTTCCCGAGTGGGAAGTGCACATGGGTGAGAGCTAGCCGCCTCACCCATGCGTGATCAACGGATGATTGTGTTCCTCCCATTAGGGAAGCTCGAATATTGCTAATTGATTGCCTTCCTCCTGAAAGGGAAGCTCATTCCACTGCGCCTAAACAACTAAATAATTCAATTCGCCTCGCAGAATAAATTTTATATAATACTCAGGCTTTCCTTCCCCAGCCTCTCTCTCTCTCTCGCCGATTACTGAACGAACCCATCCCCAGACGATGATTGACAGCATCCAACCATCCTGAAGCCTAAAAGCCCTCGCATTTGCCGTAAAGTCTGGGAATACAGACACACACACACACACACCACCACCACCACCACCACCACCACCAGCAGACCCATCTTGTCCCTCTACAATGTCCCCCTTCACTCCACAGAAACTCCTCTCTCCAAGGTCACCAGGAACAACCTCCTCTTCCCCTCACCAAATCTACTTCTATCTGTTCTCACCCTCCTTGTCTCCACTAGGCTTTTGTGGCAGGGAACCTCTCCACCAACTCTGTTATACTGTACGCTCCCTTAGCACTTACTACAGTGCACTGCACATGGTAAATGCTCATTGCCACTGACACTGGGGACCACCCCCTTCTCCTAGAAACACAAACCTTATTCTTTCTGACACAGCTCTCTCCTGGTTCTCTTACCCCTCCATCTAATCCTTCAAAATCTCTTTTACCTTATCTTTCTCTGCCTCCCACCCCTAACTACAGTTGCAGCCCAGACTGGCTCTGGTTGACAAAGCATGAAGTGAGTCACAGGAGTGCAGCTTATATTGCTGTCCATCACCTTTCCTCCCCAAAGGCAGGTGTCCAAGACACTAAAGTGAGCTCAATGCCTGTCTCCCTGAGGTGGCAAAAGGCTGGGAGCTCTCTCAAAAGCCCCAGCCTTGGAGAACCCTTGAGACCATCAGATATTTCCTATGGAAAGGGTAAAGAGGGAGAAGGGCACAGGAAAAGGGGTAACACTTCACGGTACTAAGAGAGGGGAGTAGACCAAGATAACAACCTTGCCCTCCCCTTCCAATCTCCATGATCCCTGAGCCCTGGCCACTCACTTCTTTTTGCCTGCTGCCACCTACACTTCTGGCAACCAAGTCTTTAGAGCAACTTCTTCTTCTTCTTCAAATGCAATCGAGTCATTCGTGACCAAAAGCAACTACGGGAACACACCCTCTTCAGAAAGACTCATCTTCTCTCAAAGTCAATCTGGTATGTATAACCATAGAATTTTCTTGGTAGAGATACAGAAGTGGTTTGCCATTGTCTTCTTCCGTGAAGTAAAAACTTGAATCTCTGCCGTTGTCTTTGATCAATGTTTTAATCACTTGACCATCTGCCTTTGATTTCCCATGCTGCTGCTGCCCAGCACAGGTACATCAACTTTGGGATGTTTTGGCTTAGACCTTTCCATTATGAGTAGCCTTCTAGGGCATAACTCTAAACTTCATCAGCATATGCAAACTCTCCTGCCACTATAAGGCCTCAATTCATAAAAGAGTAAAGCAACTTACAAGATAAGAAATCAAAGAAAAAAGTCTATTCACTTTGCCTTCATACAGCTAGACAACTCAATTAACTTCTCTGTGCCTCAATTACCTCATCTGTAAGATATTCAATCATTCGATCCTATTTATTGAGCCCTTACTATGTGCAGAGCACTGTACTAAGCACTTGGAAAGTACAACTGAGCAATAGAGACAATCCCCACCCACAACAGGCTTCCGGTCTAGGAGGGAGACAGACATCAGTACAAGTAAACAGGCACAAGACATCCTTATCTGATACCCTTCCTTATCTGTGAGAAATGGACTGCATCCTGATTAGCTTAAATCTATCAAAGCACTTAGTACAATGCCTGGCACATAGTAAGCGCTTAACAAAAATCATTTAAATAAAAAAGCCAAAACCCAGTAACTAAATGTGGCTTTGGTAATTCAGAATCCCTACTAAGTAATAATAATAATAATAATGGCATTTATTAAGCGCTTACTATGTGCAAAGCACTGTTCTATGCGCTGAGGAGGTTACAAGGTGATCAGATGAGGTAACCGAGGCCCAGAGAAGTGAAGTGACTTGCCCAAAGTCACACAGCTGACAATTGGTGGAGCTGGGATTCGAACCCATGAACCCATGACTCCAAACCCCGTACTCTCTCCACTGAGCCACACTGCTTCCCCCCGTAGAATATGGTTTCTTCCATTTTCTCATTTCCACGGGGAAATTGACTACAAGATTCACACTCCCACAGCCTACTGTCAGAAGCAAGGCAGAGAAGTATAGAAAGTGTACGTCATAAAACCCAATTAGTTCACCAATACCAAAGCTATCTTCTCATAATTTTCTTCAGTGAAACTCCACTGAGGTGAAGAAAAGGGAACAGTAAAATACCTGAACAGGTCTTCATTGATGAGCCACAATTAGGCAAGCAAAAATGTGGGGAACAAACACTTAAGAACACAGTTAAGTGTAGCTTCAGAAAATCCACTATTAGACTCCAAACTCAAAACAGGAACAGTTTACCACCTGTATGCCCAACGAGCAGAGTGCTCTGCACTGAGAGCTCAATATCGACAGTTGATAAAAATTATGGCAAAAGCTGAATATTGGGAATCAGCAGGAACCTGGCATACTGCAGTCAAATAATGAATGGCTCGTTCCCTTTAGACTATAAGCTCCTTGTGGGAAGGGACCAGGTTTACCAAATCTGTTATATTGTACTCTGTCAAGCATTTAGTACAATGTTCTGCACAGAGTAAGCATTCAAAAGATGCCATTGATTGATCAATTTTTCCAAAGGGAAGCTTCACGGGGATCATGAGACTGAAGGAAAACCAAAATAGCACAGATACAGCAAACATATTAACATGATCCGCATGTGACTCCAGTGACGTAAGGCATTTTTCAGCCACACTGGTCAGATGGAAAAACTCTCCTTTAGTGGAATCATCTTGAACCATGAAAGGCAAAGCTAGACACTTGGGATGTCAAGACCAACTAACGTGCTGTGAAATTTCAGCAGTTAAAAAGCTCCAGGCTAGATCACCCTAAGGTTTCCTGAAGCTTTATAGTTATAATATGATTTTGAGCTACATATTGTGGTTTGGGACTTTCAAGAAAACTAAAGGTGAAGAGCAAGAATCTTCACACCTTTCTAGTTTTACTGCATGAATGCCTTAACATTTTATAAATTACAGCTATTAGGAAAGATTGTGTGTGTGTGTGTGTGTGTGTGTGTGTGTGTGTGTGTGTGTGTGTGTGTGTGCATATATATGTATGTCTATTAGCAGCATGGCATAATAGATAAAGCACGGGCCTGGGTGTCAGAAGGACCTGGGTTCTAATCCTGGCTCTGCCACTTGTCTGCTGTGTGGTCTTGGGCAAGTCACTTAACTTCTCTGTCCCTCAGTTAATTCATCTGTAAAATGGGGATTAAGACTGTGAACCCCATGTAGGATGGGGACTGTTTCAACCTGATCATTTTCTATCTACCTCAGAGCTGATAACAGTGCTTGACACATAGTAAGTGCTTAATAAATACCATCATTATTTTTACTTTTATTGCTTCCCTTCCATCTACCTTACTTCCCCACCCCTGCCAACCTTAATCTCCCTAGCTGCAAAAGATCAAATAAGGAACTTAATTACTCCTTGGTCACAAACTATTACAGATTATTGGCACTAATAATCTGAGAAGCAGCGTGGCACAGTGAAAAGAGCCCGGGCTTTGGAGTCAGAGGTCACGGGTTCAAATTCCAGCTCCGCCAATTGTCAGCTGTGTGACTTTGGGCAAGTCACTTAACTTCTCTGTGCCTCAGTTACCTCATCTGTAAAATGGGGATTAAGACTGTGAGCCCCACGTGGGACAACCTGATCACTTTGTAACCTCCCCAGCGCTTAGAACAGTGCTTTGCACATAGTAAGTGCTTAATAAATGCCATTATTATTATAATAGAGTTCAGACGTTTCAGACACGTAAATTTACCTTAGTACTGTAGAACTGATGAGACTAAGGTGACTGCAGAAGCACATTTAATCAGGTAAAACAGTAATGCAATCTTTACCTGCAAGTCATCACAACCTAATCAAAACAACAAATAGTTGTCTATAAATTCTAGTAAAAAGAGGAAATCACCCATCCTCTAACTGCAGTTTATTTAACCATCTGACTTGGGAAGAAACAGTTCTGACAAAAGATAATAAAAAAAAATGAAGCTAGGCAATATATATTCATGATAAATGAAGTTATTGGTCTCACCAAATGGGTCAAACATGGTATTTAAACATATTACAATAGATTTATCCTTTTAAAGTTATTGTTATTTCACCTATCCATTTGGCTAAAACATTGTTTACCATCCTAAGTCAGTTTCTTAGATGTACAAACTCCCAAAAGGCAAAAATTCAATGCTTTCAAATTTTTTATTTTCACATTTATCTGGCCCTAGAAGGAGCAGCTTAGCATTGATATTATCCCCCTGGCAAACACAACCCCATGAATCAACTTGACAATTGCCTTACACTTCTATACTGTATCTTTCCTTCCTAGTATTTGAGTTGTCCTTTTAAGTTTTTAGCCTCAAGTACCTGTTTTTCAGATTCTGCACTTGAAGAAAAATTGTGACGACTGATGGCCAAGATATATTCCCACAAAGCACAGTTCCATATTATATCACTTTAGAAATTCTTGACACTTAAAAACATATTTTCCAGAAACAAAATTAGTTTCTTACTTGATAATTTACCTGGTATACAGTCCTCTAGACTGTAAGGCTCATTATGGGCAGGGAACATGTCTGCCTATTGTCTTCTATTGTACTCTCCCAAATGCTTAGAACAGTGCTCTGCCCATAGTAACTGCTCAACAAATACGATTGATGTGAAACAAATATAACCACAAAAGTGTCATTATTATAATAATCATGATAGCAGTATTTGTTAAGGGTTTACTATGTGCCAAGTACTGTTCTAAGCACTGAGGCAGATAAGCAGATAGACCAGTCCCTGTCCCACAAGAAGCTCAAATGGGGAAGGAGAACATTATTATTATTATTATATTTATTGAGTGCTTTCTGTATACAAAGCACTGTACTAAGCACTTGGGGGAATATAACGTCAGACACATTCTTTACCCAAAATGAACTCACAGTCTAGAGGGGGAGACAGACGTTAATATAAATAGATACAAAAATATATAAATTACAGATATATATATATACATATGTGCTGTGGGGAACGGAGAGAGGATGAATGAAGGAAAAGTAAGAGCAGCACAGAAGGGAGTGGGAGAAGAGGAGTGGAGAGCTCAGTCAGGGAAGGCATCTGGATGAGATGTGCTTTCAGTAAGGCTTTGAAGTACGGGGGCAATTATCTGTCTGATACGAGGAGGAAGGGCATTCCAGGCCAAAGGGAGGATATGGGCAAGAGGTCGGCAGCGAGACAAACGAGACTGAGGTACAGTGAGAAGGTTAGCACCAGAGGAACAAAGTGTGCAGGCTGGGCCGTAGTAGGAGAGCAGCGAGGTGAAATAGGAGGGGGCAAGGTGGTTAAGTGATTTAAAGCCAATGGTGAGAAGTTTTTGCTTAAAGCAGAGGTGGATGGGCAACCCACTGGAGTTTCCTGAGTGGAGAAACATGGTCTGAGTGTTTCTGAAGGAAAATGATTCAGAGAGCAGAATGGAGTACGGACTGCAGTGGAAAGAGACAGGAAGAGGGGAGGTCAGCAAGGAGGCTACTACAATAATCAAGGCGGGATAAGGTAAGTCCTTACATTAATGTGGTAGCAGTTTGGATGGAGAGGAAGGGGCGGATCTTACTATTGTTGTGAAGGTAGAACTGACAAGAATTGGTGATGGCTTGAATCTGTGAGTGGAACGAGAGAGAGGGGTACAGGATAATACCAAGGTTACGGGCTTATAAGACAGGAAGGATGGTGGTGCCGTCAAGAGTGATGGGAAAGTGAGCAGGACAACAGGGTTTGAGTGGAAAGATAAGAAGTTCAGTTTTAGCCATTCTGAGCATGTATCACATCCCCATTTTTACATACAGAAATTGAGGTACAGAGAAATTACGCGGCTTGCTCAAGTTCACAGAGCAGGTAAGTGGCATTGTTGGGATTAGAAACCAGGTCTCAATGACTCCCTGTGCTCTTTCCATTAGGCCATGCGGCTGGCACTGCATTCTGATATTTTGATATGGGCCAGTTTGATATTGGCCCTTTCTGCATGCAGTACTCTGAACTAAGCAAGATACAGCAGAATTGGCAATCTCCATCTACAAGGAGTTTACAGCCTATGGTTCATATTTTATGAGAAGTCCAGCTTTCCACTTATTTCATGTTTATTCTCCAGCTGAGACTCATATGCATTCTTACCACCCTAATTTTTTACTATATAACTTCAAGGAACTGAGACATTTCAAAAAATAGTTTACCATTCAAAACAATGGACGTGACGACAAAAAAACAAAGGAAAAAGAGTTTCAATTAAGCCTAGAGGAACTAGGTTTTATGTATAATGAATAGTACCTAGAATAATAACAGTGCAAGGGCTTGCTGTTGTGCTGAACTCTCGAGAGCTTAGTTTGGTGCTCTGCTTCCAGTAAGCGGCTCATTGATCGATAACAGCAGCAAGGGCCTGGAGCTTCATTCAGGGCACACAGGTGGTTTTTGTAGTGTCTAGTTTCCAGAAATGTCAGTCAGTCAATCATATTTATTGAGCGCTTAATGTGTGCAGAACACTGCATTCATTCAATCGTATTTATTGAGCGCTTACTGTGTGCACAGCATTATACTAAGCGTTTGGTAGAGTATAATACAAGAATAAACAGAAACATTCCCTGTCCACAACGAGCTAACAGTCTAGAGGGACTGTACTCCACCAAGACACCAGCTGGCCTGGCTCTGTCATCCATCTCTCCATCTTCATCATTATCATCATCAATCGTATTTATTGAGCGCTTACTATGTGCAGAGCACTGTACTAAGCGCTTGGGAAGTACAAGTTGGCAACATATAGAGACAGTCCCTACTCAACAGTGGGCTCATCTTCTCCCACAGATGCCAGACAGGAAGTGCCCTGGACTTCCCCGAGCCCAGGGGGGCTGAATCACCAGAAGCCTAACCCGCAGTCTTTTCGGGGGGCCCAGCCTTGCCAGGGGAAGCAGCGTGGCTCAGTGGAAAGAGCCCGGGCTTTGGAGTCAGAGGTCAGGGGTTCAAATCCCAGCTCCGCCACTTGTCAGCTGTGTGATTTTGGGCAAGTCACTTAACTTCTCTGTGCCTCAGTTCCCTCATCTGTAAAATGGGGATTAAGACTGCGAGCCCCCCGTGGGACAACATGATCACCTTGTAACCTCCCCAGCGCTTAGAACAGTGCTTTGCACATAGTAAGTGCTTAATAAATGCCATCATTATTATTATTATTATTATTATTATTATCAGGAGGCACCAATCCCAGCGAAGGAGGGAAATCTCTCTTTAATTGCCGGCGACTCTCCTAACAGGCGTTCATTACCCACACACCTTAAAATGGGATTTTCTCTTGGCTGCTCGTAATTCCATTTCTGTGGTGGTTCAAATTGCCAGGACCGGCGAGTCCAAGCCAAGAATTTCCATTACTCAGCTTCGGGGTTGTATTTAAAAATCCACCTCTTAGGGCCAGAGCACTCCGTACACGCATATTTACACAAATTAAAACTAAACACTTGGGAGAGTACAATACAACAAAAAACAGATACATTCTTTGCCCACAATGACCTTACAGTATAGATGGGAAGACAGACATTAATATAAATAAATTACAGATATATACATAAGTACTGTGGGACTGAGAGGGGGATTGAATAAAGGGAGCAAGTCAGGGTGAAGCAGAAGGGAGTGGGAGAAGAGGAAAGGGGGGCTTAGGGAAGGCCTCGGAAGAAATGTACTTTCAGTAAGGCTTTAAAGGGTGGGGAGAGTCATTGTCTGTAGGATGTGAGGAGAGAGAGTGTTGTAGGCCAAAGGCAGGCTGGGCAAGAGGTTGGCAGTCAGATGAGATAGAGGTAGAGTGAGAAGGTTGGTATTAGGGGAGAGAAATGTACTGTCTCCAAAACTCATTCATAGGGAGAACTATGGGGCTATTTGAGGATCACTGCTGTGGATTAAAGAGAGAGTTGAGGCCTCTTGAGACAACTTAAGGACATAGGGCTGAACCAGAGGTTCACTCAGCCAGTTATCCTTTGGGGAAATAGGTGCCCAATGGATGTTCCCTTAGCCACTATGCGAATATGTACTGGCATGAAGCTGTGGCTTCGGTGACTTGTCAGCAAGCCTAAATAATAATCAATGATGACACTATTTGTTAAGTGCTTACTATGCACCAAACACTATTCTAAGCACTAGGGTAAACACCAGCTAATCAGTTGGACACAGTTCATGTCCCACATGGGGCTCACCATGGGGCTCACATTCTTAATTCCCATTTTACAGATGAGGTAACGGAGGCACAGAGAACTGAAGTAACTTCCCCAAGGTCACACAGCAGACAAGTTCCAGAGCCGGAATTCAAAACCAAGTCCTCTGACTCTCAGGATCGTGGTCTTTCCATTAGGCTATGCTGCTTCTTTAAAGTAGCTTAGGTGTAGTCCAACCAATTTCAGGAAAACTGGAGTAGCATCTCAGAATTCCTTATTATTCTGAAATCTTCCAAGCTTAGAAAAGGGCAAGTAGAGACCCAAATTCTATCAAGGGTATTTATTGAGTTGAAGAGCCCTGTACTAAGCACTTGGGAGAGTACAATACAAACCCTGCCTACAAGAGGCTTACAAACTAAATGGGGAGTCATACAAAATAAACATGGATAGGGAAAACTGCAGACCGTACATAAGTGCTGTGGGAAAGGTGAATATCAAGTCTTAAGGGCTACAAATCCAAGTAGATAGTGACACAGAGGGGAAGACAGGTAAAGCAAAGTGAGGGCTTAATCAAGGAAAGACTCGAAGTAAATGTGAGTTTAGTGTGTTTAAAAGTCGAGAGAGCAGTGGTCTGTTGGTTATGAAGTGGAATGGAGATCCAATTCCAGGCCAAATTGTAAGGAAAGACAAAACCACATGTAAACTCTTGGCGATAAATACTTAAAAATGCATACCATACCCCATTATCCCTGAAACACATTTTGTGTCCCGTAATACAAAAATTATAAAAACCTATCATTATTTCACAAACTCCGTGCTCTTATTTTGAACATATTCAAATCTTGATTTCCAGATCATGTCTAGGAAGCACATAAAGCAGATATATAGATTCCCAGACAAATTTAGGGTACGGAATCTTGAAAAGAGTACCTAATCATTCAGCTATTGGCTTCAAGCATGCCTAAAGAGATCAGAACGTCACTTAATTGCTCAGCAGACCCATAACATCAGTAATCAGAACTGACCAAATCAATTCAAGTAATAGTCTGATTAGAATTTTAGAGAAGCTAAGGTACAACGGACACCCAAAAAACACAAGATCCATTAGCCTCTTGACATGTCCACCACACAAACTGATCAAGCCTGGAGTAAATCACCTTAATTTACAGTATGTTCACTGAGCAATCCAAAGGCAAAAATTAGGTGTCCATTAGCAAACCATTTAAGATTATATATGGAAGTCTCAACAAATACACTTGTGTACCTATGAAGGGTAGATATGTAATTAGGGCTGACAAGATGACTACCACCTTTATTCAGCCTGTAATTAACCAACATAGTTAAGGAAAGGCAGAAGTATTAACAAGAAGCATAAAACAAACCCAAACAAATAAACCAAGACAGATTGATGATTGATAGTCTTATTTGACTGATGAAATAAGTGAGCATTTGTTAAGCCATATATAAGCTTTGGAATTAGATGAGCTCTTTTTTAATTCAAATTTTCCTTTGAGACTAATAAGACCATCATATGACTTGCATCATTTCCACATAGTGCGTGCTTAATTTCCATCCTTTGCCGGGCCATAGCGCAGTCTGGATGCTTTGTTTTGATTCTTGGAAGAAAGTGGAAGTGCTTTGCCAAATTCAGTAGATGATACCTTTTTTGTTATTTCTTAAACACTTACTATGTGCCAAATACTGTACTAAGCGCTGGGTTGATATACGATAATCAGATTGGACACTGATAATGTCCCACATGGGGCTCGCAGTCTTAATACCTATTTTACAAATAAGATAGCTGAAGCACAGAGAAGTCAAGTGACTTGCCCAAGATCACACAGCAGACAAGTGGCATAGCCAGGATTAGAACCCAGGTCCTTCTGACTCCCATACCCACGCTATACCTGTTCTAAGCCATGCTTCTTCTCTTCTAGAAATAGCTCTCTCCTCTATAATCTCACATTTCCTCCTGCCTCCAGGACATCTCTCTGTTTGGATATCCTGCCAACACCTCAAACTTAACATGAGCAAAACAGCTCCTCACCTTCCCAATCACCGTGAACACCACCGCTAGCCTCCCTGTAGAGAAAGTCAGCAACCTTGCCATTATCTTCAGACTCACCTCTCTCATTCAACCTGCATATTCAGTCTGTCACTAAATCCTATCAGTTCCACCTTCACAACATGTCTAGGATCCACCCTTTCCTCTCCATCTAAACTATCATCCTGATCCAAGCCCACCTTGACTATTAGCCTTCTAGCTGGCCTCCCTGCCTCCAATCTTTCACCCTTCCAGCTCACACTTCACTCTGCTGCCCAATCATTTTTCTAAAAATAAATAAATATAATAAAAATAATCCTGCTCATGTCTCCTTACGTGCCTCCAATGGATGCCCATCCAATCAGCTCTCTCCCCCTCATTCATCCCACTACAGTCCAGCCTGGACACTTCTCGCCTCTAATAATCTACTCACTGTCCCTCATTCTACCTTATCTAATATCAACGACTTACATCCTTCTTCCTGCCTAGACAGCCAGCACTCTCCCCAGTTTCAGAACCCTATTAAAATCATAGTTCAAGAAGCATGCCCTGTCTATTCTTATACCCACCCCACCTCCACAGTAGTCATGCATAAATCCTTACACTCTGCTGCTTCCCCTGTTTTTAATTTTAATGCTCTCTCTCCTACAGACTGTAAGCTACCAACCCTATTGTTTTGTAGTCTCCCAGGCCTTCAGTTCAGTGCTCTGCATACCCGTAAGCACTCAAATACCACTGATTGACTGACTGATTGATTCCACCCCAAACCTTACTAAACCACTCAGAGAATCAGCATGGTCCAGTGGAAAGAACACGGGCCTGGAAAGCAGAGGACTGGGTTCTAATCCCGGCTCCGCCACTGTACCTGCTGTGTGACCTTGGTCAAGTCACTTCACTTATCTGGGCCTCAGTTCCCTCACTGCAAAATTGGGATTCATTATCTGTTCGCCCTCCTACTTTAGACTGTTAGCCCCGTCTGGGACCTGTTGATCTTGTATCTTCCGCAGAACTTACGACGGTGCTTGGCACATCATGAGCACTTAAATACCACAATTATTATTGTTACCATTGTTATTACTTGCATTGGTTGCTACATAGCATCCCGCATAGATCACCAACAGACTGAATAAAAGGGGTTGGCCCAAGGGAAATCAAGAGTGGCCTGGAAGGTGAATGGGCTGAGATTTTAAAGGCGGTTGGGAGAGTGGTTTTTGAGGGCCAAGCCTAAAAATCAATACCAGTTCTCAACCACCTGATTTAGTGCTTTGCACACCAAAGGCAGTCAGTACTGATGACAGAAAAAGAAGAAGAGGGATGGTAAATAGCATTGCCAAGCTCGTTCCAATCCTGTCGAGATCAAACCTCACTTGCTTCTCGGGCAGTTAGCCCATCAATGTTCTGTCTGGGCTGTCTGTGAAGTGCCCAGTCCCGGACTCCGGGGGTGAGGCAGGACACTCATGTCACAGTAGAAGCATACAACCCTAGCCAGAGAACATGTGTGGTACTTCATGATGTACAATTGGTACATGCCTGCCTCTCTGATGAACAATGAGTTGATGGAGAAGCAAGGGACAGGCAAACTTGCAAGAGCCGATTTCATTCCTTGAGGAAGGAGAAAGCTTGTCTGGGACAGGTAGGGAAACCAGTATCTATTAGGACAGAAAAATGAGTAAAGGAAAAAAAAGTGGCATTTTTATAACATCCATTTTCATTTTTTGTTTCCTTGAGGGGAAGAAAGGCAGTTTTGTTTTGCCTTTCCATTGGTCCTTGCAAGAAGTGCATAACAATGACTGCGGCGTTTGTTAAGCGTTTATGTGCTAAACACAGTACTAAGCACTGGAATATACCTAGCACAGGCCAATTAGACACAGTGCCTGTCCCACACAGGGCTCAGAGTCAAAAAGGGAGGGAAAGCAGATATTTCAACCCCATTTTACAGATGAGGAAGTTCGGGCAAAGAGAAGTTAAATGACTTGCCTAAGGTCACAGAGCAGGCAAGTGGTGAAGACAGGATTAAAACCCAGCTCTCAAACTTTCATTCATCCATTAAATCATATTTATTGAGTGCTTATTGTGAGCAAAGCACTGCACTAAGTGCTTAGGAGAATACACTACAACAATAAACAGATACATTCCCTGCCCATAATGAGCTTACTTTCTTACAACCAGCTTGAGTGTCACACTCCACAACAGTTTATGAACAAAGGGCAGGCAGGGCAGTGTCTGATAATAAGGCTCAGAGTCATTCCAATCCCTGGTCCCAAACTGCACCTGCTCCCCCGCCCACCTGTCAAAAGAGTAATTCAGGAGCACAAGAATAATATACAGACTTCAATAGAAGGTAAAAGAATATTCCAACATTGGACAAAGCAGTGACATAATTTTCTCTTCTTAAGAACTCTATAGCAACTAAGAGTAATGTTAAAGTAATCACTTTGACTTGGTAAAAGTAAAACAAGCACTTAAAGATGTAATTTGAAAATTCATCACCTGTTGAAGTTATCCCACAACCGAAAAAAAAAGTTAGTTAATATAAGCCCCTTCCTTCCTCTCCCCCTCGTCCCCCCTCCATCCCCCCATCTTACCTCCTTCCCTTCCCCACAGCACCTGTATATATGTATATATGTTTGTACATATTTATTACTCTATTTATTTATTTATTTATTTTGCTTGTACATATCTATTCTATTTATTTTATTTTGTTAGTATGTTTGGTTTTGTTCTCTGTCTCCCCTTTTAGACTGTGAGCCCACTGTTGGGTAGGGACTGTCTCTATATGTTGCTAATTTGTACTTCCCAAGAGCTTAGTACAGTGCTCTGCACATAGTAAGCGCTCGATAAATACGATTGATGATGATTGATGATAAGCATGTCATTTTACTTGAAGTGCTCACACTGTTCAAAATTATTAATTGGTCTGAATTCAGTGCACAGATTTTTCACAGAGCTGAAAGGACAAATTAAGGTTAGAGAGTGAGAGTGAGCTGTTCACCACATTGGTTTTGATTTAACAGAAAGATATTGCATGAAGAACTAATGGCCATAGGTATTTCTATTTAGGAAAGAAACAAATTATACAATTCCATGGGGAGAGGGGGGAGAGGGAGGGAGGAAACCTTCCCAATTTCAAATGGGGAAAAAAAATCATTCCTTATCACATAAGTTAATTAAAATGCCTGATTTACTATATCAGACTTTGCTTTCTTGGGGAGAAGAAGCATCCATCCATCAATCGTATTTATTGAGCGCTTACAGTGTGCAGAGCACTGTACTAAGCGCTTGGGAAGTACAAGTTGGCAACATATAGAGACAGTCCCTACCCAACAGTGGGCTCACAGTCTAAAAGGGGGAGACAGAGAACAAAACCAAACATACTCACAAAATAAAATAAATAGAATAGATATGTACAAGTAAAATGAATAAATAAATAAATGGAGTAATAAATATGTACAAACATATATACATATATACAGCAGCATGGCTCAGTGGAAAGAGCACGGGCTTAGGAGTCAGAGGTCATGGGTTTGAATCCCGGCTCCACAACTTGTCAGCTGTGTGACCTTGGGCAAGCCACTTAACTTCTCTGGGCCTCAGTTACCTCATCTGTAAAATGGGGATTAAGACTGTGAACCCCACGTGGGACAAACTGATCACCTTATATCCCCCCAGTGCTTAGAACTGCGCTTTGCACATAGTATGCGCTTAATATCATTATTATTATTTTGATTTAAACATACTCATAAATACCTAGGAAAAAAAGGACCAAGCTTGGCATTGGGCTTGCAAATGCAAAATAGACCTAAACAGGGTCAGTAGTCTGGAAAATTTGAGGAAACCCAAAAGAAAAAAAGGACACGCTTTGCCCATTTAGCCAGTGCCCAATACTGCTGTCAGGACTTTTAAATTTGGCTACCTATTCTTAGAGAAAGGAGCTAAAACAGAGCATTACTAGACTGACTTGTGCACGGGCCTGGGGGTCAGAGGACCTGGGTTCTAATCCTGGCTCCGCTACTCATGTGCTGCGTGACCCTGAGCAAGTCACTTATTTGTGCCTCAATTACCTCATTTGTAAAATGGGAGTTAAGGCCGTGCACCCTCAGTGGTTTAGACTGCGTCCAAAGTGATTATCTTGCACCTACCCCAGCAGTGCCGTGCAGATAGTGGGAGATTAATACCATTAAAAAAAGGTAGTGTAAAAGGTTAATCCCTTTAGCAGTGGGAACAGCCAATACAACCAAAGGGAAAGGGCTTTTGACCCCATGTCCTTACATAGGCTTAGCACAGGCAAAGTAGGGGAGGAGTCTGAGGAAGCTTGGCTACCCTGCCGTAATGCCTCCAAAGTACATAAACTATACATAGCTGAAGCACATGTGGACTCCACTTCACATATCTAAAATTCTTTTCTTTCCTCCCCACTTTTTCATTGCCTGCAACTGGCCACTCAATGAACAAACTATGTGTGATTCCAATATTTGTACATTGCAGGTAAACCTTTCAACTTCCCACCCTATTACGCGCGCGCGCACAAACACACCATTTCAGCATCACCTAAACACTGGAGTACTCACCCCTTCTCCCACTCCACCCAACTATCCCCTGGTAGCACTTATAATAATAATAATAATCATGATGATGGCATTTGTTAAGCGCTTACTATGTGCAAAGCACTGTTCTAAGCGCTGGGGGGGATACAATGTGACCAAGTTGTCCCACGTGGGGCTCACAGTCTTAATCCCCATTTTTACAGATGAGGTAACTGAGGCTCAGAGAAGCTAAGTGACTTGCCCAAGGTCACACAGCAGACTTGTGGTGGAGCTGGGATTCGAACCCATGACCTCTGACTCCAAAGCCCGGGCTCCTTCCGCTGAGCCACGCTGCTTCTCTGTACATAATATATACATATTATGTACAAATTCTGTTCCTTCTGTTATTTAGACTGAGCCCCATGTGAGACAGATACTGTGTCCAACCTGATTATCCTGTATCTACCCCAGCACTTAATACAGTCCTTAGCACAAGGTCAGCACTCAACAAATACCACTATTAGCATTTTTCTAACACTAGTGTAACAATCAATCAATGGAAGACATTGTTATATTTGGACTCTCCCAAGTGCTTAGTAGGGTGCTCTGCACACAGGAAGCACTCAATAAATTCATTCATTCAACCGCATTTATTGAGCGCTTACTGTGTGCAGAGCACTATACTAAGCGCTTGGAAAGTACAAGTCAGCAACATATAGAGACAGTCCCTACCCAACAACGGGCTCACAGTCTAGAAGTGGGAGACAGACAACAAAATAAAATATGTAGACAGGTGTCAAAATCGTCAGAACAAATAGAATTATAGCTATATGCACATCATTAACAAAATAAATAGAATAGTAAATATGTATAAGTAGAATAGAGTAATAAATCTGTACAAATATATACAAAATGCCATCATTAAGTGCTGTGGGGAGGGGAAGGAGGTAGGGCTGGGGGGATGGGGAGGAGGAGAGAAAATATGACTGAATAAATGAACAAGGGGTCATTGGTGAGACAGAAGAGATCAAGGGACAAGAAATAGGTTGCAAAGTGTGTGGGCTGGGTTTTATTAGGAGATTGGCAAGAATAAATGGGAGGAGGCAAGCTGACTGCTTCAAAGGTGGTGGTAAGGAATTTGACATGGCGATGGATGCGTAGACTCTGGAGGTTTATAAAGAGTGG
The DNA here is from genome assembly GCF_015852505.1 of Tachyglossus aculeatus. Taxonomy (NCBI): domain Eukaryota; kingdom Metazoa; phylum Chordata; class Mammalia; order Monotremata; family Tachyglossidae; genus Tachyglossus; species Tachyglossus aculeatus. Next base: position 114,673,633 of record NC_052067.1, read on the forward strand.
GGAGATGGGCACAAAATGACTTTTAGAAAAATTATATGGGTAGGAAAGTGAATAGACGGCTGGCAGAGAGGTCAAAAGAGAGGGAGGGTATGGTAAGTTCTTAGACCACCACAGTAGCAGTTTGGTTGGAGAATAAGAGGTAGATTCTAGTGATTTTGTGAAGGTAGAACAAGATTTGGTGATGGAGAGAGAAGAGTCAAGGATCATGCCAAAGCTATGGCCTTTTGAGACAAGGAAGATGGTGGTGGTGTCTGCAGTGATGGAAAATTCAGGAAGAGCAGAGGGTCTGGGTTGGAATATGAGGAGATCTGTTTTGGACATGTTAAGCTTCAATTGTCAATGGGACCATTCTAATCCTCCTCAACCTCTCAGTTGTCTTCAACAATGTGAACCACCCATTTCTCTTGGAAACATTAACTCCAGCTTCACTGATATTGTCCCCTCCTGGTTCTCCTATCACTGGCTGCTCCATCTCAGTCCCTTTCACCAGGCCCTCTTCTGCATATGGACCCTTTTATTCTCCTTTTATTCTGCATATGGACCCTTTTATTCTCCATCTAGACCCATTCCCTTGAAGAATTCAGCTGCTTCCACAGCTTCACCTACCCTGCAGATGATTTCCAAATCTACCTCTCCAGTCCCAAATTCTCTCCTGACTCAGATTTCATCCTGGCTTCAGGACATCTCTTCTTTGACATATTATTAACAATTATAATAATGATATTTGTTAAGTACTTACTATGTGCCAGGCACCATAGTAAGCGCTGGGGTGAATACAAGCAAATCAGGTTGGACAGTCCCTGTCCCATGTGGGGCTCACAGTCTCAATCCCCATTTTATGGATCAGGAAACTGAGGGACAGAGAAATGAAGTGACTTGCCCAAGGTCACGCAGCAGACAAATCGCGGAGCCAGGATTAGAACCAGGATTTCCCACCAACACCTCAAACTTTTGTCCAAAACACAACTCCTCACCTTCCCATCCTAACCCTGTCCTCCCACTGACTTTAACATCATTATACACAACTCTACCGTCCTCCGTCTCACAAGCAAGCCCATAACCTTGACATTACCCTTGATTCATCTCTCTCAGTCAACTTGCATATTCAGCCTGTCACCAAAGCCTGTCAGTTCTTCCTTCACAACATGTGTAGAATCCACCACTTCCTCTCCATCCAAACTGCTACTACACCAGTTCAAGCACTTGTCATATCCCTGTGCCTCTTACTCTCCTGTCCTGCCGTCTACCCCGGCCCACATCCTATTTCTGGCCTGGAATGCTCTCCCTCCTCAAATCCACCAAATTGACCCTTCCTCCCTTCAAAGCCCTATTGAAAGCTCACCTCCTCCAGGAGGCCTTCCCAGACTAAGCCCCCCTCTTCCTCTGCTCCCCCTCCCCATCGCCCCGACTCACTCCCTTTGCTCTACCCCCTCCCTGTCCCACAGCACTTGTGTATATATGTACATATTTATAATTATAAGTCTATTTATTTTCATTACTTGTGAGTAAATATCCATAATTTTATTAATTATGCTACTGATACCTGTTTACTTGTTTTGATGTCTGTCTCCCCCCTTCTAGACTGTGAGCCCGTTGTAAGCGGGATTGTCTCTGTTTGTTGCCTAATCATACTTCCCAAACACTTAGTACAGTGCTTGGCACACAGTAAGTGCTCAATAAATAAAGAAATGAATGAATAAATCCCACCTCAGGTACTTTATTAATCTTCTTGCTGACCTCACTGCATCCATTCTCTCCCCACTCTAGTCCACACTTCATGCTGTTGCCTGGCTCATTTTTCTAAAAACTGTTCAGGACATATTTCCCCACTTTTTAAAAACCTCCATCTCTGCAAACAGAAACTCCTTGCCACTACACTAGCTTTATGGCAGTCAATCAGCTTTCTTTTTCCTACCTTTCCTCGCTAATCGCCCTCTAAACCCAGCCCACACACCACACCCTTCTAACTCCAACCTTCTTACTATACCTTGAAATCTTCTGCCTCACCAATGACGCTCTGCTGATGTATTTCCTCTAACTAGTCTGGATCTCCCTTCCCTTTCTCATCTGACAGACCACCATTCTTTCCATCTTCAAAGTCTTACTAAAATTACATCCCAGTGAGGCCTTCCCTAACTCCTCATTTCCAAAACTATTCACTTTCCCTTCCGTGCTGCCTATGTATTTTAGTCTATACCCTTTGAGAATTTCTCTCCCTGCCACAGTCCCACAGAACATATGGCTATATTCTTACACTCTGCACTCTCCTCTATCTATACTTTATTTACTGTCTTGCTCCCCGACTAGACCGTAAACTCCTTGAGGGTAGGAATCGTATCTACCAACTACTGCATTGCTCTCTCCCAAGGGTTTAGTACAGTGCTTTGCACACAGTAAACACTCAATACCATTCGACTGATTCAGAAGAGAGTTCCTGAAGGCAGGAGGAAATGCTAGACTGCAGTGGAAGAGAAGTTTTTCAGTTCCGATCTGTCTTGTTAGGCAGAGATCAACTGTGCATTGATTTTGTTGTTCTTTCGGGGACTTTTGTTTTTTCGCATTAAATTGGAAGAAAGTCTCCCCTCTCCAAATCTTTACTAAGCCAATCTGAGTAGCAAGCTCAATGATGGCTTATAAAATGGGTGAGGGCAGAATGATGTCTGCTAGAATTGGGCTCTCAGTGATAGTCTTCTCCTGTGACCCCAGACTTGACCCTCTCTCCCACTACCACCTGTAATGTAAAGCATGCTGCTAAGCACAGGGAAAACAGGCAAAAGAGTATGGATGGTTCAACACAAATCATTAACACTACTGCCAAAACCAAATCCAGAACATATCCTACTGGAAGACGACCCCCTCCCAGGGGTGCCCGGCTGAACTTCCATGTTCAAAGTGTACAGAAAGAGACACTCTCAAAAGACATGCATTCTCGAGGATACAGTACCATCACCAGCAGCCAACTGAAAGACTATTATCATTAGCATGAAGCAAATTACACAAAGGCAAATGCCTCTGTTGAATTACTACATATCCAAGGCTATACCTTTGATTTACTAAGGAAGCCAGACAGACAAACAAAAGATGCTTTTTTAACATATCAATAGCCTTACAATGTAATACTAAGACATTTCTACATTCTTACCTGGAAAAGATACCATCACATAGCTCTGGCTTGACAGTAGAAATATATACAAAGAAATGTCATAGAAAGCCTCTTAACTTCCAAAAATAAAATTAGAAGTAATTCTCAAAGTGGACTAATATTATATGCTAAAGTTTTTTTGTGGAAAAATTCTCCCCAATTCTTCCCTGACTACCCACCCCACACAATACCCCCTCGCCCCCCAAACACACACACACACACACACACACACACACACACAAAGACCTTACCATCATCTTTTCAAAGAGTTCTAAGGTTTCTTGCTCTGACAATGGTTTGAGAATGTTCTCTACTGTCTCTGAAGAAGTCGATGACCAGTCATTAGTTGAGGTGAGTGCTTGCTTCATGTTGGGAAGAGGAGGTCTCTCTTTTTTACTTCCTGGAATTCTTATGCTAGCAAACTTGTCCAACTGCAAGGAACAATACAACAGATGGAAAGGTTTGTTTCATGAGCTCCGAACTGGAGAATACTTGAGGAAATCAGTTCGTTTCTAAATCCTCTTCAAAAATATTTTCAAACCATTCCTCGTGAAGCCCATTGCTGGGTAGGGACTGTCTCTATATGTTGTCAACTTGTACTTTCCCAAGCACTTAGTACAGTGCTCTGCACACAGTAAGCGCTCAATAAATACGATTGAATGAATGATTTCATTCAATTGTACTTATTGAGCTCTTACTGTGCACAAAGCACCGTACTAAGTGCTTGGGAAAATACAATACAATAAACAGTGACATTCCCTGCCCACAATGAGCTCACAGTCAAGAGTGGGTGAGACAGGCATCAATACAAGTAAATAAAATTACAGATGTATACATAAGTGCTATGGGACTAGGAGGGGTGAAGAACCTTGTCCCTAACTTGCAGGTTGCAATACATATTTTGCTGATGGATTAGTAATATTGCATAGATGTTGACACATCTCTGTATTCTGCTTAAGTGAATCGATAATTTCCTGGCATCCAGAACATAACTCAGAGTATCAATCAATGGTATTTATTAAGCACCTACTGTGCGCAAAGTACTCTACTAAGCATTTGGGAGAGAACACCACAACAGAGTTGGTAGACGCATTCCCTGTCAAAAGGAGTTTATAATCTTTAGAATTAGACAGTATCAAGAATTAGAATTTTAACACTTAAATGCTAACAATAAAGGAAATGACAAAAGAATAGATATGCAGTATCTTGAAGTAGGGCAATATTAATCCTACTCTATCTTGACCAAAGTCAAAATAAAACTAAAACATTACCAGGAATTATATCCAAAGAAAATATGTACATGAAATAAATACACTGTGTAGGAAGAAACTGAAGGAGTTCTAATAGAAGTGGACCTGTGCTGTGTGGTCAAAGCATATGAAGAGTAATTTCTTATAATTGCCCTTGGTATTCAAAGAAGGCACCTCTGTTGGTGAAATTCGCTTGTGAGCACATTGTACACACAGAAAAGATGTCACTTGTACAGCCATGTTTGATGCTTGAAGCACTTGGCACTGTTTCATTTTGCCTCCTTGTCTTTCACACTTTGCTAAGCTTTTGTTTATAAAAAAAAACCTCACTCCTTTCTAGATGGCAGTATGTCATGCTGGTCTATCATCAACATATGACTCCCACTTTCCAATTTTCTGCTGGGATACAGCATTATTTGAGGCTTTACGCCATTAAAATATCTCCTCTGTCCTCTTTTCTTTCAGTTTCCCTCTGGCTTAAGTTTCCCTTTAATCCCCAAAATGGTAAATAAGCCTAGATTTCAAGTTAGATAGCCTATCCCCACTAATGATTTAGATGGCTCTGGGAAAATTCCATAAAGCCCAAACTTGAGGCATGGGTATGGAAAAGGAAAATCCAAAAATTGGCCCTACACATTACATGTTCTAAAACTGAAATTTTCCCAGGCTTTTCGGTTTATTCTCTGGGTTTATAAAAAAGGCATCCTTTCTTCACCTGCTTTGTATTGTTCAGTACAAAATTTTAGGTTCAATGAGATAGATGTACAAACATTCAGGCCCAAATCTGCATTCGTTCATTCATTCAATCGTATTTATTGAGCGCTTACTGTGTGCAGAGCACTGTACTAAGCACTTGGGAAGTACAAGTTGGCAACATATAGAGATGGTCCCTACCCAACAACGGGCTCACAGTCTAGAAAGGGGAGACAGACAACAAAACAAAACATGGACAGGTGTCAAGTCATCAGAATAAACAGAAGTAAAGCTAGATGCACATCATTAACAAAATAAATAGAATACTAAATATGTACAAGTAAAATAAATACAGTAATAAATCTGTACAAACATATATACAGGTGCTGTGGGGAGCGGAAGGAAGTAGGGTGGGGGGATGGGGAGGGGGAGAGGAAGGAGGGGGCTCAGTCTGGGAAGGCCTCCTGGAGGAGGTGAGTTCTCAGTAGGGCTTTGAAGGGAGGAAGAGAGCTAGCTTGGCGGATGGGCGGAGGGAGGGCATTCCAGGCCAGGGGGAGGACGTGGGCCGGGGATCGACGGTGGGACAGGCGAGAACGAGGCACAGTGAGGAGGTTAGTGGCCGAGGAGCGGAGGGTGTGGGCTGGGCTGTGGAAGGAAAGGAGGGAGGTGAGGTAGGAGGGGGCGAGGTGATGGACAGCCTTGAAGCCGAGAGTGAGGAGTTTTTGCCTGATGCGTAGGTTGACTGGTAGCCACTGGAGATTTTTGAGGAATGGAGTAACATGCCCAGAGCGTTTCTGCACGAAGATGATCCGGGCAGCAGCCCGGAAGTGAAGTGTAGCCATTTGTCTACAGTGTGACCCTGGACAAGTCACATAATCAATCAATCGTATTTATTGAGTGCTCACTGTGTGCAGAGCACACAGTGAGTGCAGAGCACTAAGTCACATAACTTCCTTTGGCCTCAGTTACCTCATCTGTAAAATAAGAATTAAATTCTTCCGATTAAGACTGTGATGAACCTATGAGGAAGAGGGGCTGTTGGACCTGATTATTGTGGTCGTATTTGTTAAGCTCTATGTGCTAGGTAATGTACTGAGCACTGGGGTATACACAAGATGATTGGGTTGGACACATCCCTATCCCACCTAGGTTTCCCAGTGTTCATCCCCATTACCTTGTACCTACCCTGTGCTTTCCTCATGGGAAGAACTTAAATACCAATATCAATCAATAAATACGATTATAATCAATAAATAAGATTGATTGATTGATACCATTAAAAAAAAACCTCAGTGCAGAGGTCAGAAAGTGAAAAGTAGGTGAGAAAACGGGAATGGATAACTTGCAAATTTTTTTAAACTCCCTCCTGTGTGATCAAAGATGGAGTAGTCATAGTGGGTTTTTCATGTCTTTGTGTAAAATATTGTTACAGTGCTAGACTGAAATGGGGAGAGACAGGAGGATGGGAGACCAGAGAGGAGGCTGATGCAGTAATCCAGGAGGGATAGGATGAGAGACTGAACCAGCAGGGTAGCGGTTTGGATGGAGAGGAAAGGGTGGATCTTGGCGATGTTGCAGAGGTGAGACCGGCAGGTTTTGGTGATGGATTGGATGTGAGGGGTGAACGAGAGAGCGGAGTTGAGGATGACACCAAGGTTGCGGGCTTGTGAGACGGCATGAGATACTTCAATATTTTGGATAACAGAAAAGAACAATGACTGGTTCCTACTTTTGAAGTAAGGCTAGGTTCAAGGAGGCTCCCTCTCTTCTAAGTCTCAAGGTCATAAAGGTGAGACTTCTTCAGCCAGCCAGCACTTGCATCTCAAAGCAGAGGGGGAAGGGAAGAGGAAGGAAGAGGGGCATTTTAACCCATCCCACATGTCATTCCATATACTAAAATAAGTCCTAATGGATAATCAGAAATAAAACATTCTAGGATTTATTTTCATGGGGTTTAAAAGTTTATTTCTAAATCCCAATGATTTCCTTGGAGAAAGAAATTAAGGCCAGGAGATCACACTAATAAAGGAGCGTCACAATCTACCCACATTCCTGAGCTAACCCCATTAGTACACTGGTTATGAGCCACAAGGGGAAGGGGATGGTAATAAATCAAGGCATCTGTGAAATTAGCTAAGATGTGCAAATACTAGGATTCACTATTTTTAAAAACTGTCTAAAGAATTCTCTCTGACAACTACATAGGCTACATTAAGAGACTAGTGCAATTTGTAATCTGAGAACTAAAATACAAGTGTCTATATAGTAGGAATAGTTATTGTGAGCTTATGTTTAAGAAATTTTTTCTGCAACCCCAACACACACACACACACACACACACACACACACACACACACACACACACACACACACACACACACACACACACACACACACACACACACACACACACACACACACACACACACACACACCCCCCCCCCCCCATTGGTCAGTACTTAAATGATCCTAAACTGTTTCATTGCCATGCATTACTACCTTTTATAAGTATTTTTCTGGAGTGACTTTTCCTACTCAACCTAATGAACAATGCTTTGGGTTATACAAGTGTTATTAATTTATGATGATTCTCCCAAGTGCTTAGTTCAGTGCTCTGCACAAAGTACTCAGTAAATACCACTGATTGACTGATGTTTCCAGACACTTAAATCAATTCCCATTTTCCAAATGCAGAGATTCTCTAAACTACACATAGTGTTTCTTTAGAAAAGCCTTAAAGAGCAGTGTTAGTGTTTAAAAAATAGGTTTATCAACTAGGCAATGTCAATTATTATTTTGTGACTGATTTCAAAAATGAACTGTTTCTATTAAAATTTGAGACTCGTAAATCAGAGCAGAAGAATGCATGACATACATTTTTACACATGCAAACACTTTATACCTTTTACTAATCAAAAGCAGTAATTTTATTTATTTACTCTGGTAGTTTGGCAACATACTGAGTAGTTCTATAAGCTTACATTGCTTTGCCACATGCATGTTCTAGCAATGTGTAAGGGTTAGGAGCAATATTTTCCAATTAGTCAGTTAGTTTAGTTGCATAGCAGAACCAAAAAATAACCTTACCATATCATCGGTCAGTGTCTTCATATTTAAATGCTGTAAATGACAGATCCAATCACATCAGTATCTTATCACAAAAATTTGATCTGTTTCAATATTAGAATAAGTAAATTTCTACACCACATTAAATCCCTTACACTTATTCATAAATGGGTTATAAAATGTTTTGATGTCTTCTCAAAGAGAAGACTAGACCGTTTCAAGAGTGTTGAGTATTTATGAAACTCTTCCAAGTGATAGCGGACCGCAATAGACTACAAAGATTAGTGGATGTATATTAACTGTCATTATACAATAAATTAATGCATTTCCAATAGATGCCATGCACTATAAAAATGTGGGCCTTTTGAATGAACCATCACCTTGTAGCAGATAATAAAGCACTACTGCAAATGCATATGTGTCAACTTTTCAGGCTTGGTTTAAATGGTGTTCAACTTTCATTTCTGGGCTCCCCTACTAACATATTTTCAAAGTTCTCAGTGTTTTATAAAGCCCATTTAGAAAACAGTATAATCATGAGTCATACAGCGTGGCGCAGTGGCAAGAGCTCGGGCTTTGGAGTCAGAGGTCATGGGTTCAAATTCCGGCTCCAGCAACTGTCAGCTGTGTGACTTTGGGCAAGTCACTTCACTTCTCTGGGCCTCAGTTACCGCATCTGTAAAATGGGGATTAAGACTGTGAGCCCGCCCCCCCATGGGACAACCTGATCACCTTGTAACCACCCCAGCGCTTAGTATAGTGCTTTGCACATAGTAAGCACTTAATAAATGCCATCGTATTATTATTATTATTTAATAACTGTGGTATTTGTTAAGTGTTTTCTTTTATCAACCACTAAGTGCTGGGATAGATACAAAGTAATCAGATCAGAAACAGTCCCTGCCCGACATGAGGCTCATAGTTTAAGTGCGAGAACAAGTATTTAATCCCCATTTTACAGATGAAGAAATAGGCACAGAAAAACGAAGCAACTTACCCAAGGTCACACAGCTTCCTTTCTGGCCTCCCAACCTCCTGCTTCTCCCCACTTCAGCCCAAACTTCACTCCACTGCCCGGATTATCTCTCTACAGAAACCTTCAGACATGTCACCCAGCTCCTCAAAAATCTCCAGCGGTTGCCTATCAACCTCGTATCAAACAAAAACTCCTCACTATTGGTTTTAAAGGTCTCCATCACTTTGTCCCTTCCTACCTCAGCTCCTTTCTCTCCTTCTACATCCCACCCCACATACTCCACTCCTCCAGGGCTAACCTTCTCACTGTGCCTCAACCTCACCTGTGGGCCGACCCCTGGCCCACGTCCTACTTCTGGCCTGGAATGCCGTCCCTCCTCAAATCCGCCAATCACTCTTCCCTCCTTCAAAGTCCTACTGAAGGCACACCTCCTCCAAAATGCTATCCCAGACTAAAACCCCTTTTTCTCAGCTCCCCCTCCCTTCCACATCGCCTCAATTCCCTCCCTTTGCTCTTCCCACCCACTCCCTACCCCACAGGATTTATGTATATATCTACAATTCTATTCATTTATATCAATGCCTGTTTACTTGTTTTGATGTCTGTCTCCTCCCGCCTCTAGACTGTGCGCCCGTTATGGGCAGGGATTGTCTCTATTGCTATACTGTACTTTCTAAGTGCTTAGTACAGTTCTCTGCACCCAGTAAGCACTCAATAAACACAATTAAATGAATGAATCAACACAGCATAGGAACCAGCATAATCTGTAGAAAAAGCACGGGCCTGGGAGTGAGAGGACCTGTGTTCCAATCCCAGCTCTGCGACTTACCTGCTGTGTGACTTTGAGCAAAGCACTTCATTTCCCTTTGCCTCAGTTCCCTCATCTGTAAAATTGGAATTCAATACCTATGCTCCCTCATACTTATGTGAGCCCCATGTAGGACCTGATTATCTTGTATCTACCCTGGTGCTTGGCACATAGTAAGTGCTTAACAAATACCACAATTCTAATTATTACTACACAGCAGGAAAGTAGTGGAGGTAGTTATAGTAGTAGTAGAATCCAGGTCTTCTCCCAAGTGCCTAGAATAGGTGCCCTGGACAAAGCCAAAGCTCAGTATAATCTTGTCTTATACTGTCGAGTCATCTCTGACCCGTAACGACACCACGGACACATCTCTCCCAGAACACCCCACCTCCATCTACAATCGTTCCAGTATCATCATCATCATCAATCGTATTTATTGAGCGCTTACTGTGTGCAGAGCACTGTACTAAGCGCTTGGGAAGTACAATTTGGCAACATACAGAGACAGTCCCTACCCAATAGTGGGCTCACAGTCTAAAAGTTCCAGTAGTGTATCCATAGAGTTTCTTGGGAAAATACAGAAGTGGTTTACCATTGCCTCCTTCCGCAAAGTAAACTTGAGTCTCCGCCCTCACTCTCCCCCATTACGCTGCTGCCCAGCACAGGTGAGTTTTGACTTGTAGCAATCAATCAATCAATGTATTTGAGCGCTTACTGTGTGCAGAGCACTGTACTAAGCGCTTGGGAAGTACAATTTGGCAACATATAGAGACAGTCCCTACCCAATAGTGGGCTCACAGTCTAAAAGTTCCAGTAGTGTATCCATAGAGTTTCTTGGGAAAATACAGAAGTGGTTTACCATTGCCTCCTTCCACACAGTAAACTTGAGTCTCCGCCCTCACTCTCCCCCATTACGCTGCTGCCCAGCACAGGTGAGTTTTGACTTGTAGCAATCAATTGTATTTGAGCACTTACTGTGTGCAGAGCACTGTACTAAGCGCTTGGGAAGTACAAATTGGCAACATGTAGAGACGGTCCCTACCCAACAGTGGGCTCACAGTCTAGAAGGGGGAGACAGAGAACAAAACAAAACATATTAATAGAATAAAATAAATAGAATAGATATGTACAAGTAAAATAAATAGAGTAATAAATACGTACAAACATATATACATATATACAGGTGCTGTGGGGAAGGGAAGGAGGTAAGGCGGGGTGGATGGAGAGGGGGAGGAGGGGGAGAGGAAGGAGGGGGCTCAGTCTGGGAAGGCCTCCTGGAGGAGGTGAGCTCTCAGTAGGGCCTTGAAGGGAGGAAGAGAGCTAACTTGGCGGATGTGGGGAGGGAGGGCATTCCAGGCCAGGGGGTGGACATGGGCCAGTGAATGAGGCACGGTGAGGCGATTAGCGGGCTGGGCTGTAGAAGGAGAGAAGGGAGGTGAGGTAGGAGGGGGCGAGGTGATGGACAGCCTTGAAGCCCAGGGTGAGGAGTTTCTGCCTGATGCGTAGGTTGATTGGTAGCCACTGGAGATTTTTGAGGAGGGGAGTAACATGCCCAGAGCTTTTCTGGATAAAGACAATCCGGGCAGCGGTGTGAAGTATGGATTGAAGTGGGGAGAGACAAGAGGATGGGAGATCGGAGAAGAGGCTGATACAGTAACAGCTGGCCTTTCACTAGGAATGGAATGGGTATGCCTCTGCTTGACTGTCCCTCCTGTAGTCGAGACTGGTAGAGCACTGGAAATTCTCCAAGTGCAACCCTGAGAGAGGATCATTGGTTTAGGTAACATTAATAGCCCGTGCCCAGAAAGGAACACTGTGATAATTATGAATATGCTACACTACAGGTCACAGTGATCATGAACTCTGGCTATTCAAAAATAAAATCACACCCCTGCTAATTTGAGTTACAAACATGCTCTACCCACTCAACATTAAGTCTTCCCCCTTCCCCAACCCCAGCCTGCATTTTGAAAGCAATGGCTGTGCCAAATACTAAGATGACACACAGAATATAATTCCCATCCCTTCTCCTTTCACTTCAATTGCCCCCCAAAGTGCTGAATGTTTTACGCTCTTTTTGGTGATATTTAGTTCCTCCTTAAAAATGCCACCTCATAAAACCAAACTTTCCAAAGGGTCAAATGTAGACACTAGCTTCCCCTTATGGTAGGTGTCAGAGTCACGAAGTGACAGAGGATAAGCCCCTGCCATTTCACAAAAAACTACTTGTATCCTGTACTTACAAGTCTACTTTATTATCCCTGGCATGTCTCATGTATTAATTTCCTCGTAATTTTAATAATACATTCCATCAATTATGCATTGCTGCTATGCAATCTTCTTAGGCTCAATTTTAGAGCTGGTGTGTAATTTCCTTGTGCTTTCAAATACTCCTTGATATCTACAACATTTGCATTATACCCTTCTGTGCAAAGTTACACATTCTTAATTAACCCAAGCATTCAACATGTTCGTAATCCCAAAATTGCCATTTAATTCCTCTCAAAAGTTAATTGTTCAAATTTCCTTCTTATCTTTCAATTATGCGGGTATATTATGAGAACTCATGTCTGCAATATTATTTCCAGTGTTTGACTTGAGGAGTATAGCTGCATGTCTGCACAGCTCTCCCTTTCAACCTGTTGGGAATTGTTGTGGTATATTTACTTGGGCACCTAATAATACAAGCAGGCCTACATCCTACACAGGGATTCTGAATTTTCCCTCTGGCCCACGTTTTGATCCCTACACTACCTCTACTGTTTTGTTCTCTCCCAAGTGCTTTGTAAAGTGCTCTGCGTATACTAAGCACTCAATAGAAGTCATTGACTACATTCTAATGGAGCAGACAAAATGGTACTTCTAACTGTACCTAACTTCTACTTCTGTCCCTCTGCTTCCACTTGTCCCCAGGTTTGGAACTCCCACTCTTCCCAGATCCAACGGGCCACATTCCTCCTGAAATTCTGCAAACTCAAGGCTTCCTAATTAAATTCCTAGACCTCCAAGTCATAGAAATCCGTAGGTACTTGTACTCATTCTAAGACTTGCACGCATTCAAGTGCACATTCCATTATTTATTAATTTGAAAATATGTGCCTCTTTCAGAGTGCAAACTCATTATAAGCTGGAAGTGTGTTACTTCTTGGTCCTGAACTTTCCATTCAGTGAACTGTCAAGAAATGCTATTACCACCCACTACAAAACTGATTTACAAGTAATGGGACCAGGAGAAAGAACAGGATATGACAAGAAAATACTACTAAATATTTGGGAGTAAGGGAGTTATTTTGTCTGTACGTAAAAAGATAATCAAACCACAAGTTCAAGAGTCATTATTTTGAGCTACTCAAGTTGCTTGGCTACTGCTGAGTAGAAAACCCAACAGTACTCCATAAATCTAAAGTTTAATGCAGCGTCTAAAAACAGTCTTCAATATCCCCAGCAAAATAACCTGGCTCATCATTCCTAAATTCTTAGGACTCAGAGATCAAAATTTTTGAACTCAAAGCGAAGAGATTCACAGCACTCTAACTTCAGAAGGTGCTAACACTTCAGAGGATAAAATGAAGCGTGGCTTAGTGGAAAGAGCACGGGCTTGGGAGTCAGAGGTCGTGGGTTCTAATTCCTGCTCCACCACTTGTCAGCTGTGTGACTTTGGGCAAGTCACTTAACTTCTCTGGGTGTCAGTTACCTCATCTGTAAAATGGGGATTAAGACTGTGAGCCCCACGTGGGACAAACTGATTACCTTGCATCTACCCTAGCACTTAGTACAGTGCCTGGCGCATAGTAAGTGCTTAACAAATACCATCACTATTATTATTATTACAAGAATGTGCTTTGCGTTGTTACCGAGAAAGCAACTATATGTAAAATGAAGCGTCCACATTATTAGTAATAATGATAACGATAATAATAATGGTATTTGTTAAGCACTTACTATGTGCCAGGCAGTGTACTAAGTGCTAGGGTAGATGCAAGGTGATTGGGTTGGTCATAGTCTTAATCCCCATTTCACAGATGAGGTATCTGAGGCCCAGAGAAGTGAGTTGCCCAAGGTCACATAGACAAGAGGGAGAACTGAGATTAGAACCCACAACCTTCTGACTCCTAGGCCACTAGGCACACAATTTCAACACAATTATCCATGGGCCTCAGATTCAGAAAACCTGGGTTTTAATTGCAGCTCCACCACTATATGACTTTGGGCAAGTCACTCACTTCATTCTGGGCTCAGTTTCCTCATCAGTAAAAGGAGGTTACCTGTTCTCCCTCCTCTGACTGAGTCTCATATGGGACAGGGATTGTGTCCAACTAGCAACAAGTATAATTCTAGTAGAATAGTAAGCACTCAACAAAAGCCACTATTATTATTTGACTAGAGGCATATACAAGTCACCATTAAGTTCTAATTTGATCACTTTGCTCCTCACAGCCCAATGTAATTAACCATGCCTTCATTAGAGTGGCATAGCCCAGTTGCGGGGCGGGGGAGGGAGGGACATTTTTAATGACATCTAAAATGCTTTAACTAAATGATTCATAACTTATGTAGGTCTTTGAAAGGCACTGAAAGGGGCTGAGTACATAATAATACTCTCTCGCCCGAATTTAAGTCAATCTATTGCTCATCGCAGATTTGTAAAAGACTGATAATCCACATTATATAACCATACAATAAAGCAGCACTATTAACTGCAGTACTGTGTATAATTAAATTCCACTTGCTTGTTATACCTCCTTACCTTACAAGTTAATCAGATGACTACTAAAACTGTACACAGGTGTTGTGCAATAAGTTAGGATCTATATCTATGCTTAGGCCTACTTTATAAAAATAGCAAAGGTACAGTCAAGTCCCATAAAGCTCATCATTCATTCATTCAATCATATTTATTGAGCGCTTACTGTGTGCAGAGCACTGTACCAAACGCTTGGGAAGTGCAAGTTGGCAACATATAGAGACGGTCCCTACCTAACAACGGGCTCACAGTCTAGAAGGGTGAGACAGACAACAAAACAAAACATGTGGTCAGGTGTCAAGTCATCAGAATAAATAGAAATAAAGCTAGATGCACATCATTAACAAAATAAAAAGAATAGTAAATATATACCAGTAAAATAAATAGAGTAATAAATCTGTACAAACATATATACAGGTGCTGTGGGGAGGGGAAGGAGGTAGGGCAGGGGGGATGGGGAGGAGGAAAGGAAAAAGGGGGCTCAGTCTGGGACCATTTGCATGTAGAAACACACCAAAGAACACCCTAAATGGCACATTATTGTTCCGCAGTCTGTAAAGGCACATAAAATAAAGAGCTAGCTCTGGCTTTCCAGGGAGGCCTTACTTGGCCAATAATTTGTTTTTGGGCTCATGAAGTTGCTCATTTAGTTCTGCTATCTAGCAATTCCACTAGAGTTATTCATCAGGATGCAACCACCAAGAACTGTTGGGGGATTAATTAGAATAATTAATTCTACTTGGATTACAAGCAAACAATTAGGCCTGGCCTGAGACTGTTAGAGAAAGTGTGAAAACCAAAAGAAGAATTGTTTTAAGTGAAAGGTGATCCGAAGTTATGACAATGCAAAATGGTGGCTTCCGATACTTTGGGAATAGCTTAACTCCTGCTTGATTCATTCATCAATGAAAAAATTCAATGACATGGTGACATCTCAAAGGTAGTCCTTGTTTTATCTATTTTACATTCTAGCACTGTAACAGTATTTTACACAAAGACATGAAAAACCCACTATGACTACTCCATATTTGATCACACAGGAGGGAGTTTTAAAAAATTTACAAGTTATCCATTCCCATTTTCTCACCTACTTTTCACTTTCTGACCTCTGCACTGAGGTTTTTTTTTTTTTTTAAATGGTATTTGTTATGTCCTTACTATGAGCGAAGCACATGCCGGGGTAGGTACAAGGTAATGGAGATGAACACTGGGAACCCTAGGTGGGATAGGGATGTGTCCAACCCAATCATCTTGTGTATACCCCAGTGCTCAGTACATTACATACCACATAGAGCTTAAATACCACCACAATAATCAGGTCCAACAGCCCCTCTTCCACATAGGCTCATCACAGTCTTAATCGGAAGAATTTAATTCTCATTTTACAGATGAGGTAACTGAGGCCAAAGGAAGTTATGTGACTTGTCCAGGGTCACACTGTAGACAAATGGCTATACTTCACGCGGCTGCCCGGATCATCTTTGTGCAGAAACGCTCTGGGCATGTTACTCCCCTCCTCAAAAATCTCCAGTGGCTACCAGTCAACCTACACATCCGGCAAAAAACACATATTTAGTATTCTATTTATTTTGTTAATGATGTGCATCTAGCTTTACTTCTATTTATTCTGATGACTTGACACCTGTCCACATGTTTTGTTTTGTTGTCTGCCTCTAGACTGTGAGCCCGCTGTTGGGTAGGGACCGTCTCTAGATGTTGCCAACTTGTACTTCCCAAGCGCTTAGTACAGTGCTCTGCACACAGTAAGCGCTCAATACGATTGAAATTGAAAAAATGGCGGAGTCTGGATTAGAATCCAGGCCCTCTGATTCCCATGCCCAGGCTCTTTCCACTAAGATATGTTGCTTTCCTGATTGCCACATCAACTTCAAAACTGGGGCAAAAGAAAAATGAAACTTGTCTCCATTAATTCTTCCTTTGGGTGAGAAAAAAGTAATGCAGAATTCCGTACCTGTGATTTCCAAGATAAAGAGAGGCAGAGAAAGAATAACGGAGAGTTGATTGAATACCAAATTACTCTCAGTCTGAAGAATGCTTAGCATGATACACCCCAGAGACTTTCTAGACTGTGAGCCCGCTGTTGGGTAGGGACTGTCTCTATGTGTTGCCGACTTGTACTTCCCAAGCGCTTAGTACAGTGCTCTGCACACAGTAAGCGCTCAATAAATACTTCTGATTGATTGATTGAATGATGACCTGGTGGAACTACCTTTGAACTATGGGTCTAGTAATAGGGTCATTTATTGAGCACCCATTGAGTGGTGCACTGTACTAGGCACTTGAGGTCCTAAATAAAGTAGAACATTCCCTGACCATGAGACGCTTACAGTCTAATGGGGAAGGCAAACATCCTTCCCGTCTCACAAGCCCACAACCTTGGTGTCAACCTCGACTCCGCTCTCTCGTTCACCCACATATCCAATCTGTCACCAAAACCCGCCTGTCTCACCTCCACAACATCGCCAAGATCCACCCTTTCCTCTCCATCCAAACCGCTACCCTGCTCGTTCAAGCGCTCATCCTATCCCGACTGGATTACTGCATCAGCCTCCTCTCTGATCTCCCACCTTCCTGTCTCTCCCCACTTCAGTCTATACTTCACTCTGCTGCCCGGATCATCTTTGTGCAGAAACGCTTTGGACATGTTACTCTCCTCCTCAAAAATCTCCAGTGGCTGCCTGTCAACCTACGAATCAAGCAAAAACTCCTCACCCTGGGCTTCAAGGCTGTCCATCACCTCGCACCCTCCTACCTCACCTTCCTTCTCTCTTTCTACAGCCCAGCCCACACCCTCCGCTTGTCTGCCACTAACTTCCTCATTGTACCTCGTTCTCACCTGTCCCACCGTCGACCCCCGGCCCACGCCCCTACTTCCCAAGTGCTTAGTACAGTTCTCTGCACACAGTAAGTGCTCAATAAATGACAATGAATGAATGCCCTCCCTCCACATATCCGCCAAGTTAACTCTCTTCCTCCCTTCAAAGCCCTACTGAAAGTTCACCTCCTCCAGGAGGCCTTCCCAGACTGAGCCCCCTTTTACCTCTCCTCCTCCCTATCCCTCCACCCTACCTCCTTCCCCTCCCCACAGCACTTGTATATATATTTTTGCAGATTTATTACTCTATTTATTTTCCTTGTACACATTTACTATTCTATTTATGTTGTTAATCATGTGCATATAGCTTTAATTCTATTTGTTCTGATGACTTTGACACCTGTCCACATGTTTTGTTTTGTTGTCTGTCTCCCCCTTCTAGACTGTACGCCCGTTGCCGACTTGTACTTCCCAAGCGCTTAGTACAGTGCTCTGCACACAGTAAGCGCTCAATAAATACGACTGAATGAATGAATATGATGGAGTGGAAGTTCCACAGGCTACACCTGACTGGGCTTGAAGGAGGTGGTAGGCATTCAAATATCACTGATTGAATGATAAGATTCCCAACCTTCAAGGAGCTTATTCATTCATTCATTCAATCGTATTTATTGAGCGCTTACTGTGTGCAGAGCACTGTACTAAGCGCTTGGGAAGTACAGGTTGGCCATTCATTCATTCATTCATTCAATCGTATTTATTGAGCACTTACTGTGTGCAAAGCACTGTACTAAGCACTTGGGAAGCACAAGTTGGCAACATATAGAGACGGTCCCTACCCAACAGCGGGCTCACAGTCTAGAAGGGGGAGACAGACAACAAAACAAAATATATTAACAAAATAAAATAAATAGAATAGTAAATATGTACAAGTAAAATAAATAGAGTAATAAATCTATACAAACATATATACCAGTGCTGTCGGGAGGGGAAGGAGGTAGGGCGGGCGTGATGGGAAGGGAGAGAGGAAGGAGGGGGCTCAAGGAGGAGACACACTAAATTTAGGAAGAGGCATATGCACATGGGTTAGTGATTAAATTATGTTATGGAAGCTATACATATAAATACTTAGACTCTCTGTAGCACTTAAGTGTTTAGCCATCACAGGAATGTTGAAATAGAAGGTAGATGAATCATTATTTTCTATAGCCTACTATTAAAGGAATTTAGAAGGACAAGGAAAGAAAAGTTTCAGTGATCCTGATCCAATTTAAATCCCTGAACTGCTGCAGTCAATTACATTTCCATTACTATTATTTCCAATATAACTTCATACTTAATTGGTTCAGTAGCTCATAAATCATTTTCCTAAATCAATAAATCCCTATGGATATTTTTCCATAAACAGTTGGAATTTTCTACCTGTTCACTGAAGAACGCACATAGACTACTTTAAGTTCATGTTATTATTCTAGAAACAGCTCTACAAATCATAAGAATAATGAGGCTTTTAATCTTTCAGTAAGACTCATTCAAATTCTACATGACCTTGCTGGGTGGAACGCAATAATCATACCTAAACTGAATTAACCAGTGAGGGGATGATTAACAAGAATTACTAGCAGCTACCAGTCTGCAGCACTTTGAACTGAAAAATTTTCCCTTGGCTGAGTGTTGAAATTAAATAACAAAAAAAGTTTGTTACTTTTATTACTAACTTGAATGAGTTTGGTATTTAGAAGCAAGTCCAAACTAAACAGAAAACCCCCTCTAAGAAATAAAATAAGGCAGCAATGAGGAGTGGAGGCTCTTTGAGCCAGAACACCACAAAAATCAAGGATACTAAGAAGCAGCCTCAAAGAAAGAGACGTGTCCTGTGTGGGACAAATGCACAAGCTACTGTCATTAAATGCCCACAATACAAAAGAGGATGTCAGTTCATCCATCTCAGTGCTTTGCACATCATCATCAATTGTATTTATTGAGCGCTTACTATGTGCAGAGCACTGTACTAAGCGCTTGGGAAGTACAAATTGGCAACATATAGAGACAGTCCCTACCCAACAGTGGGCTCACAGTCTAAAAGGGGGAGACAGAGAACAAAACCAAACATACTAACAAAATAAAATAGAGTAGCTATGTACAAGTAAAATAAATAAATAGAGTAATAAATACGTACAAACATATATACATATATACAGGTGCTGTGTGGAAGGGAAGGAGGTAAGATGGGGGGATGGAGAGGGGGACGAGGGGGAGAGGAAGGAAGGGGCTCAGTCTGGGAAGGCCTCCTGGAGGAGGTGAGCTCTCAGCAGGGCCTTGAAGGGAGGAAGAGAGCTAGCTTGGCGGATGGGCAGAGGGAGGGCATTCCAGGCCCGGGGGAGGACGTGGGCCGGGGGTCGATGGCGGGACAGGCGAGAACAAGGTACATAGTAAGCACTTAACAAATGCCATCATTATTATTATTTGTTTCAGCCACACTACTGGCAGCATCACCTTCTAAATGAAGGCCAGCTGAATAGTTGAGTCACTAAAAAGTAACTCCTTATTCTTCTTTTGTCCAAGATTACCATCCATACCTTTGATCTTCCTTTACATCACATTTTCCACCACTTCAGTGAGCTGGGACACTCATCTGAATCTTCTCAGAAATATGACCTTCAGTGAAATCTCTGCACTTCTCCTAGCTTGCACACTTCTTTAATGCAGGAGTTGCATTCTTGCAGAACACTGAATTACAGAAAATGCACATTGTTGTCCCCTCTCAGGGTGGCACCGGGAGAGTTTCCAGTATTCTACCAATCTCGATTATGGGAGAGAGAGTCGAGCAGAGGCATATCTATTCCCTTCTTAGTTTGGTCAGTGGCTAGAGGGTGGAAGGCAAACTGCTACAAGTCAAAACTCACCTGTGCTGGGCAGCATGGGAGAGAGTCAAGACTGAATACTCAAATTTACTGTGCGGAAGAAGGCAATAGTAAACCACTTCTGTACTTTTACCAAGAAAATTTTATGAATACACTACCAGAATGACTGCAGGTGGAGGTGGGGTTTTCTGAGAGAGATGGGTCCATGGAGTTGCTATGGGTCAGAAACTACTCATCAGCATAAGACAAGACAAATATAAAACACATTTAATAAACACATTTAATAAACAAATAATATTCTATTTATTTTATTTTGTTAGTATGTTTGGTTTTGTTCTCTGTCTCCCCCTTTTAGACTGTGAGCCCACTGTTGGGCAGGGACTGTCTCTATATGTTGCCAATTTGTACTTCCCAAGCACTTAGTACAGTGCTCTGCACACAGTAAGCGCTCAATAAATACGATTGATGATGATGATGATTCTTCAAAAATAATTACCTGCCAGGTTTTAAAATTTAGCTGTTGAAAAAGTTCCAGAAACGTGGACAATAAAATTAAGCTGAACATTTAAATTATTTGGGTTGTTTCCTTACAGTAATGTCCATCCCTCATTCAACAGAAGGATCTCAAGGAGGACAGCCAAACTTACTGCCCTAGAAGCTGTCTAAGATTTGTCTCAGTGTAAGACATTCATAACTATCTACTATAGTTACTACTACTATAGTCTACTATACTGCCAAAGTGTATGGCAGTAGGGGGGGAGAGAAAGTGGTCTCAAGGCAGTCTTATTTGAAGTCTCTATCAAGTAACTCTTCCTCCACCATTAGCAGTTTTTACTGACAACAAAGCATCTTTTATGTAATAATAATGGCATTTATTAAGCGCTTACAATGTGAGAAGCACTGTTCTAAGAGCTGGGGAGGATACAGCATGTTCACGTTGCCCCATGTGGGGCTCACAGTCTTTATCCCCATTTTACAGATGAGGTAACGGAGGCTCAGAGAAGGTAAGTGACTTGTCCAAGTGCTGGGGTAGACACAAGTTAATCAGGTTGGGTGCAGTCCCGGCCTCACATGAGACTCATGCTTTTAATCCCCACTTGACAGATGAGGTAATGGAGGCATAGAGAAGTGGAGTGATTTACTCTCGGCCTTCGTAAGCTGACAAGCCACCATTCTCTCTACATCTCCTCCAAGAGGCCTTCTCCAACTAATCCCTCAATTTCCCTACTCCCTCTCCCTTCTGGCTGACATTTGTCCCCTTTATTCGCCACACCCTCAGCCCCACAAGCTTTACGTGCAAACGTGTGACTCAGTGGAAAGAACACAGGCTTGGGAGTCAGAGGTCGTGGGTTCTAATCTCAGCTCTATCACTTCATTCATTGATTCAATCATTTATTGAGTGCTTACTGTGTGCAGAGCACAGCATCATCATCATCAATCGTATTTATTGAGCGCTTACTGTGTGCAGAGTACTAAGCACTTGGGAAGTACAAGTTGGCAACGTATAGGGACGGTCCCTACCCAATAACAGGCACTTGCCAGCTCTGTGATTTCGGGTAAGTCACAACTTCTCTGTGCCTCAATTCCCTCATCTTTAAAATGGGGATTAAGACTGTGTGCCCCACGTGGGAGGGTAGGGACTGTCTCTATATGTTGCCAACTTGTATTTCCCAAGCGCTTAGTACAGTGCTCTGCACGCGGTAAGCGCTCAATAAATATGATTGATTGATTGTATCTCCCCCAGCACCTTGAACAGTGCTTGGCACATAGTAAGCACTTAAAAAATGCCGTCATTATTATCCAAAATTTAATATTTCTCCCCCTCTAGACTTAAACTCTTCGTGGCCATGTCTACCAACCCTGTTTTTTGTACTCTCCTAAGAGTGCTCTGAACTAAGCAAGCCCCCGTTTACCAATGACTGATCGTGGGGGTGGAGTAGCACTGGTTTAGAAATTTGTACTTCCCAAGCGCTTAGTACAGTGCTCTGCACATAGTAAGCGCTCAATAAATACGATTGATGATGATGATGACATGAGACAACAGAAAAGGTCTGAGAGGGCTAACTTGCTTGGATAGAAGAGTATGAAAGTTGGTTAGTGAGCGGAGGCAATAAAGAGCCATAGTGTGGCTATTCCTGGTCTAAAGCGACATCAAGTTTTATAAGCAGAGAAGCAGCGCGCCTCAGTGGAAGGAGCCCGGGCATAGGAGTCAGAGGTTATGGGTTCGAATCCCGGCTCTGCCACGTGTCTGCTGTGTGACCTTGGGCAAGTCACTTAACTTCTCTGAGCCTCAGTTACCTCATCTGGAAAATGGGGATTGAGACTGTGAGCCCCACGTGGGACAACTTGATCACCTTGTATCTCCCCCAGAGCTTAGAACAGTGCTACACACATAGTACGCACTTATCAAACGGCATCATTATGTCAATTCTGGAGCGATAATACAATTTTATCACATCAGCTTCATGAGCAACCAAAATTCTAAAGTTTTATATGAACTCCTGTTATTCAAGGATTATCAAAGATATGTTACCCACTGTTGGGTAGGGACCGTCTCTATATGTTGCCAACTTGTACTTCCCAAGCGCTTAGTACAGTGCTCTGCACACAGTAAGCGCTCAATAAATACGATTGATTGATTGATATGTTAAATGAAACACGTAGATATACAGTCTGGTCCTACAGCACACTATAATTAATCTTGTCTCTTCCTCCCATGGCAAACTTGCCTCTGTTGCCACAGCTGAAGGCATCACGTAGGTTGGAGGTTTGAGAAGTCTCTGGCAAGGCTCCGGTCCCAAGCTCTGGAAGTTTTGTTGGATCCCGACAGGGCTCTGTATATATATGTATATATGTTTGTACATATTTTTTACTCTATTTATTTATTTATTTTATTTGTACATATCTATTCTATTTATTTTATTTCGTTAGTATGTTTGGTTTTGTTCGCTGTCTCCCCCTTTTAGACTGTGAGCCCACTGTTGGGTAGGGACTGTCTCTATATGTTGCCAATTTGTACTTCCCAAGCGCTTAGTACAGTGCTCTGCACATAGTAAGCGCTCAATAAATACGACTGATGATGATGACTACCTCACCAAACCTCTTGGAAGGAAATTTCTAACAACTTCCACTTTGGCATGCCCACTTTCATTGCACTCTAGCTGCCAGTCCAACACTGACGGAAGGGAGAGGCTCCCCAGGCTCTGGATTTCCAGCCCATACAAGTTTAAAAAGTTAGCATCCGGACTGGACGGAAGGAACGTCGAAAAGCGCAGAAAGCACACGTCTCCCCTGACCAATCTCGCCTAACAGCAGGCGTTCAAATGCTGCAAAATTATGTTCGGTTGTTATTTCTGGGCTGCTTCCTCTCCTAGATGGAGAGGTCTTTGAAGGTGGAAATCGCTTAAATGAATGTTAGAGCGACATGTCACCAACCACTTATTGCGGCATCCCGTGTATTGTACCTGTACGACTAAGGGCTTAGGAGAAGGGAGCGAGAGATCATGCAGTGTGCAGGCACATGCAAAATAAAACAATTTTAAAAGACGCACTCGGGGAGATCGCATTGTAGAAATTGCCAAGTCTACTTGGCCATAGAGAAGCAGCGTGGCTCAGTGGAAAAGAGCCCGGGCTTTGGAGTCAGAGGTCATGGGTTCGAATCCCATGTGACTTTGGGCACTTTGGGCACGCCACTTCACTTCCCTAGGCCTCAGTTACCTCATCTGGAAAACGGGGATTAAGACTGTGAGACCCCCCGGGGACAACCTGATCCCCTTGTAACCTCCCCAGTGCTTAGAACAGTGCTTTGCACACAGTAAGCACTTAATAAATGCCATCATCAAGGGCACGGGCTTGGGAGTCAGAGGTCATGGGTTCTAATCATCATTATCATCATCATATTTATTGAGCGCTTACTGTGTGCAGAGCACTGTACTAAGCGCTTGGGAAGTACAAATTGGCAACACATAGAGACGGTCCCTGCCCAACAGTGGGCTTTCTAATTCCGGCTCCGCCACTTGTCAGCTGTGTGACTTTGGGCAAGTCACTCAACTTCTCTGTGCCTGTTACCTCATCCGTAAAATGGAGATTAAGAAAGGCTGTGAGCCCCACGAAGGACAACCTGATTACTTTGTATCTACCTTAGCGCTTAAAACAGTGCTTGGCACATAGCAAGCGCTTAACAAATGCCATTATTATTATTACTTGGGCGTTAGGTCACGTCAGTCTAGGTTACTAGGGAGCAATTACAGTTTACCCTTAACTGCAAGAACTCCTGGTTCCAGAAACGAACAAGAAGGGCTTGTGTCCGAATTTCCCCTCGTTGCCTAATCCTCCGGGTGACGTCAACCACTCCTGAGCTCTAAATTCCTTCCTTCACTCAGTCATGTTTATCGAGCACTTATTGCGTGCAGATCACTGGACTAAGCGCTCGGCAAGTACAAGTCGCCAACATACAGAGACGGTCCCTACCCACCAGTGGACTCTAAATGCCAGCCAGCCCTTCTACGTGTCAGTTGGCGCTGTCGGCGGAGCCCAACCGCCCCTGGCCCGCCACGGGGTCCCGGGGAATAATACCAATAATAATAATAATAATAATAATGGCATTTATTAAGCGCTTACTAAGTGCAAAGCACTGTTCTAAGCGCTGGGGAGGTTACAAGGTGATCAGGTTGTCCCACGTGGAGCTCACAGTCTTAATCCCGAATCATGGGTTCGAATCCCGGCTCTGCCACTTGTCAGCTGTGGGACTTGGGGCAAGTCACTTCACTTTTCTGAGCCTCAGTTCCCTCATCTGTAACATGGGGATGAAGACTGTGAGCCCCCCGTGGGACAACCTGTTCTCCTTGTAACCTCCCCAGCGCTTAGAACGGTGCTTTGCACATAGTAAGCGCTTAATAAACGCCATCATTATTATTATTATTATTATCCCCATTTTACAGATGAGGTAACTGAGACCCAGAGAAGTTAAGGTTCAAATCCCGGCTCCGCCAATTGCCAGCTGTGTGACCTTGGGCAAGTCACTTAACTTCTCTGGGCTCACAGTCTTAATCCCCATTTTCCAGATGAGGTAACTGACTCCCAGAGAAGTTAAGGTTCAAATCCCGGCTCCGCCAATTGCCAGCCGTGTGACCTTGGGTAAGTCACTTAACTTCTCTGGGCTCACAGTCTTAATCCCCATTTTGCAGATGAGGCAACTGAGGCCCAGAGAAGTTAAAAGGTTCAAATCCTGGCTCCGCCAATTGCCAGCTGTGTGACCTTGGGCAAGGCACTTAACTTTATTTTACTTGCACATATCTATTCTATTTATATTATTTTGTTAGTACGTTTGGTTTTGTTCTCTGTCTCCCCCTTTAAGACTGTGAGCCCACTGTTGGGTAGGGACCGTCTCTATATATTGCCAACTTGCACTTCCCAAGCGCTTAGTACAGTGCTCTGCACACAGTAAGCGCTCAATAAATACGATTGATTGATTGATTAACTTCTCTGGGCTCACAGTCTTAATCCCCATTTTCCAGATGAGGTAACTGAGGCCCAGAGAAGTTAAGGTTCAACTCCCGGCTCCGCCAATTGCCAGCTGTGTGACCTTGGGCGAGTCACTTAACTTCTCTGGGCCTCGGTTACCACATCTGGAAAATGGGGATGAAGACTGTGAGCCCCACGTGGGACAACCTGATCACCTTGTATTCATTCATTCATTCAATCGTATTTATTGAGCGCTTACTGTGTGCAGAGCACCGTAATAAGTGCTTGGGAAGTACAAGTTGGCATCATAATCATTCATTCATTCAATCGTATTTATTGAGCGCTTACTGCGTGCAGAGCACTGTACTAAGCGCTAGGGAAGTACAAGTTGGCAACATCTAGAGACGGGCCCTACCCAACAGCGGGCTCACAGTCTACTAGCGGGGAGACAGACAACAAAACAGAACACATTAAGAAAATAAAAAATATAGAATAAATATGTACAAATGAAATAGAGTAATAAATTCATTCATTCATTTATTCATTCAATCGTATTTATTGAGCACTTGCTGTGTGCAGAGCACTGTACTAAGCGCTTGGGAAGTCCAAGTTGGCAACATCTAGAGACGGGCCCCACCCAACAGCGGGCTCACAGTCTAGAAGGGTGAGACAGACAACAAAACAAAACATATTAACAAAATAAAATAGAATAGTAAATATGTACAGGTAAAAGAGTAATAAAGCTATACATTCATTCATTCATTCAATCGTATTTATTGAGCGCTTACTGTGTGCAGAGCACTGTACTAAGCGCTTGGGAAGTACAAGTCAGCAACATCTAGAGACGGGCCCTACCCAACAGCGGGCTCACAGTTTAGAAGGGGGAGACAGACAAGACAACAAAACAGTTTAACAAAATAAAATAAATAGAATAAATATGTACAAATAACAGAGTAATAACTTCATTCAATCAATCAATTGTATTTATTGAGCGCATACTGTGTGCAGAGCACTAGACTAAGCGCTTGGGAAGTACAAGTCGGCAACATCTAGAGACGGGCCCTACCCAACAGCGGGCTCACAGTCTAGAAGGGGGAGACAGACAACAAGACAAAACATATTAACAAAATAAAATAAATAGAATAAATATGCACAAATAACATAAATAGAGTAATAAATTCATTCATTCATCCAATCGTATTTATTGAGCGGTTACTGTGTGCAGAGCACTGTACTAAGCGCTTGGGAAGTCCAAGTTGGCAACGTCTAGAGACGGGCCCTACCCAACAGTGGGCTCACAGTCTATTAGGGGGGAGACAGACAACAAAACAGAACACATTAAGAAAATAAAATATATAGAATAAATATGTACAAATGAAACAGAGTAATAAATTCATTCATTCATTCAATCGTATTTATTGAGCGCTTACTGTGTGCAGAGCACTGTACCAAGCGCTTGGGAAGTCCAAGTCGGCAACATCTAGAGATGGGCCCTACCCAACAGCGGGCTCACAGTCTAGAAGGGGGAGACAGACAACAAAACAGAACATATTAAGAAAATAAAATCAATAGAATATATACAAATAAAATAGAGTAATAAATTCATGCATTCATTCAATCAATCAATCGCATTTACTGAGCGCTTACTATGCGCGGAGCACTGTACTAAGCGCTTGGGAAGCACAAATTGGCAACATACAGAGACAGTCCCCATCCAACAGTGGGCTCACAGTCTCAAAGGGGGAGACAGAGAATAAAACCAAGCACACTAACAAAATAAGATAAATAGGATAGATATGCACAAGTAAAATAAATAGAGTAATAAACATGTACAAATACATATACATATATATAGGTAAATTGGCAACATATAGAGGCAGTCCCCATCCAACAGTGGGCTCACAGTCTCAAAGGGGGAGACAGAGAATAAAACCAAGCACACTAACAAAATAAGATAAATAGGATAGATATGCACAAGTAAAATAAATAAATAAATAGAGTAATAAATATGTACAAATACATATACACATATACAGGTAAATTGGCAACATCTAGAGACAGTCCCCATCCAACAGTGGGCTCACAGTCTAAAAGGGGGAGACAGAGAATAAAACCAAGCACACTAACAAAATAAGATAAATAGGATAGATATGCACAAGTAAAATAAATAGAGTAATAAATATGTACAAATACATATGCATATATACAGGTAAATTGGCAACATATAGAGACAGTCCCCATCCAACAGTGGGCTCACAGTCTAAAAGGGGGAGACAGAGAATAAAACCAAACACACTAACAAAATAAGATAAATAGGATAGATATGCACAAGTAAAATAAATAAATAAATTAATTGAGTAATAAATATGTACAAATATATATACAGGTGCTGTGGGGAAGGGAAGGAGGTATTTAGTGGGCGCTTACTGTGTGCCTCTAGAGCACTGTACTAAGCGCTTGGGCTCTTAATAAGCGCCCTTATTATGATTATTAAGTGACTTGCCCAAGGTCACCCAGCTGGCAGTGGTCGGAGGCGGGATTCGAACCCGTGGCCTCTGACTCCAGAGCCCCGTGCTCTGCCCACTGAGCCACGGCGCCGGCTCTGCGGCGCATGCGCAGCCCCCCGGGCCGCCCGGACTTAGGAACTTGGGCCGCGCTGCCCACTGAGCCACGGCGCTTCTGCGGCGCATGCGCAGCCCCCCGGGCCGCCCGGACTTAGGAACTTGGGCCGCTCTGCCCACCGAGCCACGGCGCTTCTGTGGCGCATGCGCAGCCCCCCCCGGCTCCCGCCCGGACTTACGAACTTGGGCCGCTTCTGTTCGGGGGCGGCGGCGGCGGCGGGGGGAGGGGGCGGCCCTTTCCGCCGCTGCGTCCTGTTCTCCCGCCTGCCACGGACCGCCGACGAGGAGGAGGAGGAGGAGGAGGAGGAGGAGGAGGAGGAGGAGGGGGCGGCGGGGGGCTGCAGCTGTCGGGCGCGGTGCTGGGGCCGCTCCATCCCGCCCGCCCTGCGCTCCATCCCGCCCGCTGCCGCCCCCAGGCCGGGCTGCAGAGAGCGGGGACGGGGACGATCCGTCGCTCAGCCCGCCGCCGGGCTCCGGGCTCCCTGCCTGCGCGCCAGGACCGCTCAACCGCCGCCACCGCCGTCCGAATACTCCCGCCACCGCAGCCCCGCCCATCCCGGCCAATCGGGAGGGAGCACCAGGGAGGCCCCGCCCCCGGGCCCCCTTCGCAGCCAATCGGGAGGGAGTCGCAGATCGGCCCCGCCCCTGGTCCCCCATCACAGCCAATCGGGAGAGAGTCCCAGAGCGGCCCCGGCCACCCTATCGCAGCCAATCGGGAGGGAGTCCCAGAGCGGTCCCGGCCCCGGTCCCCCATCGCAGCCAATCGGGAGGGCGTCCCAGAGCGGCCCCGGCCCCCTCCCATCACAATCAATCAATCAATCAATCGTATTTATTGAGCGCTTACTGTGTGCAGAGCACTGTACTAAGCGCTTGGGAAGTCCAAGTTGGCAACGTATAGAGACGGTCCCTACCCAACAGTGGGATCACAGCCAATCGGTAGGGAGTCCCCCTCGTCCCCCTCTCCATCTCCCCCGTCTTACCTCCTTCCCTTCCCCACATCACCTGTATATATGTATATATGTTTGTACGTATTTATTACTCTATTTATTTATTTATTTTACTTGTACACATCTGTTGTATTTATTTTATTAATATGTTTGGTTTTGTTCTCTGTCTCCCCCTTCTAGACTGTGAGCCCACTGCTGGGTAGGGACTGTCTCTGTACGTTGCCAACTTGTACTTCCCAAGCACTGTACGCTCTGCACACAGTAAGCGCTCAATAAATACGATTGGTTGATTGAGTCCCAGAGCGGCCCCGGCCCCCACATTACAGCCAATCGGGAGGGAGTCCCAGAGCGGCCCCGCCCCCCATCACAGCCAATCGGGAGAAAGTCCCAGAGAGGTCCCGCCCCCCGGGCCCCCATCGCAGCCAATCGGGAGGGAGTCCCAGAGCGGCCCCGGCCCCCCCATCACAGCCAATCGGGAGGGAGTCCCCCTCTCCATCTCCCCCGCCTTACCTCCTCCCCTTCCCCACAGCACCTGTATATATATATATATATATGTTTGTACGTATTTATTACTCTATTTTATTTGTACATATTTATTCTATTTATTTTATTTTGTTAATATGTTTGGTTTTGTTCTCTGTCTCCCCCTTCTAGACTGTGAGCCCACTGTTGGGTAGTGACCGTCTCTATATGTTGCCAACTTGTACTTCCTAAGCGCTTAGTAATAATAATAATAATAATGTTGGTATTTGTTAAGCGCTTACTATGTGCAAAGCACTGTTCTAAGCGCTGGGGAGGTGATCAGGTTGTCCCACGGGGGGGCTCACAATTTTCATCCCCATTTTCCAGATGAGGTAACTGAGGCCCAGAGAAGTGAAGTGACTTGCCCAAAGTCACACAGCCGACAGTTGGCAGAGCTGGGATTTGAACCCATGACCTCTGACTCCGAAGCCCAGGCTCTTTCCCCTGGGCCACAGCAGCTTCCTCTGCACACAGTAAGCGCTCAATAAATACGATTGATTGATTGATTGATTGAGTCCCAGAGCGGCCCCGGCCCTCCCATCACAGCCAATCGGGAGGGAGTCCCGGAGAGGCCCCGCCCCCCGGCCCCCATCGCAGCCAATCGGGAGGGAGTCCCAGAGCGGCCCCGCCCCCCGGTCCCCCATCGCAGCCAATCGGGAGGGAGTACCAGAGAGGCCCCGCCCCCAGTCCGGATAATCCTGGTCAATGGAGGGAGGGTCGAAGAAGGGCCCGCCTGTGGCGCTTCCCGCAGAGGTGATTGGCTATCGCCGCCTGTCAATCACGAGCCGGAGCTGAAAGGCTGGGCCGAAGTGAGTTCCCTTTCGTGGCTGGTGGGTTTTTGCAGAGGGACAAAGTGGAGGAACGGTAGCAAGACCTCCTTCCCCTCCCCACAGCACCTGGATAATAATAATAATAATAATAATAATAATAATAGCATTTGTTAAGCGCTTACTATGTGCAAAGCGCTGTTCTAAGAGCGGGGGAAGTTTACAAGGTGATCAGGTTGTCCCATGGGGGGGACTCACAGTCTTCATCATCATCAATCGTATTTATGGAGCTCTTACTGTGTGCAGAGCACTGTACTAAGCGCTTGGGAAGTACAAGTTGGCAACATATAGAGACAGTCCCTACCCAACAGTGGGCTCGCAGTCTAAAAGGGGGAGACAGAGAACAAAACCAAACATACTAACAAAATAAAATAAATAGAATAGATATGTACACGTAAAATAAATAAATAGAGTAGTAAATGTGTACAAACATATGTACATATATACAGGTGCTGTGGGGAAGGGAAGGAGGTAAGGCGGGGGGGATGGAGAGGGGGACGAGGGGGAGAGGAAGGAAGGGGCTCAGTCTGGGAAGGCCTCCTGGAGGAGGTGAGCTCTCAGCAGGGCCTTGAAGGGAGGAAGAGAGCTAGCTTGGCGGATGGGCAGAGGGAGGGCATTCCGATTTTACACATGAGGGAATAGGCACAGAGAATAATAATAATAATAATAATAATAGTATTTGTTAAGCTCTTACTATGTGCAAAGCACTGTTCCAAACGCGGGGGAGGTTTACAAGGTGATCAGGTTGTCCCACGGGGGGGACTCACAGTCTTCATCCCCATTTTACACATGAGAGAACAGGCACAGAGAATAATCATAATGACATTTGTTAAGCGCTTACTATGTGCAAAGCACTGTTCTAAGCACGGAGGAGGTTTACAAGGTGATCAGGTTGTCCCACGTGGGGGGCTCACAGTCTTCATCCCCATTTTACAGATGAGGGAACAGACACAGAGAATAATAATAATAATAATAATGGCATTTATTAAGCGCTATATACAAAGCAAAAACTTGTACTTCCCAATCGCTTAGTACATTGCTCTGCACACAGTAAGCGTTCAATAAATACGATTGAATGAATGAATGAATGCAAGGTGATCAGGTTGTCCCATGTGGGGCTCACGGTCTCCATCCCCATTTTCCAGATGAGGGAACTGAGGCCCAGAGAATAATAATAATAATAATAATGTTGGTATTTGTAAAGCGCTTACTATGTGCCAAGCACTGTTCTAAGCCCTGGGGAGGTTACAAGGTGATCAGGTTGTCCCATGTGGGGCTCACAGTCTTCACCCCCCATTTTCCAGATGAGGGAACTGAGGCCCAGAGAGGCCAAGTGACTTGCCCACGGTCACCCAGCTGACAAGCGGCAGAGCCGGGATTAGAACCCACGACCTCCAACTCCCCAGCCCGGGCTCTTCCCGCTGAGCCACGGCCACTTCTCAGGGAGTGGGTCGGTCTGTCATTCTAGCGTCCTCTCCGGAGCGTTTAGTCCAGCGCTTTGCACGCGGCAAGCCCTGTGCATCTAGCTTGACTTCTATTTATTCTGACGACCTGACACCCGTCCACATGTTCTGTTTTGTTGTCCGTCTCCCCCTTCTAATAATAATAATAATGGCATTTATTAAGCGCTCACTCTGTGCAAAGCACCGTTCTAAGCGCTGGGGAGGTTACAAGGTGATCAGGTTGTCCCCCTGGGGGCTCACAGTCTTCATCCCCATTTTACAGATGAGGGAACTGAGGCACAGAGAAGTTGGGTGACTTGCCCAAAGCCACACAGCTGACAATTGGCGAAGCTGGGATTTGAACCCATGACCTCTGACTCCAAAGCCCGGGCTCTTTCCACTGAGCCACGCTGCTTCTAGACGGTGAGTCTGTTGTTGGGTAGTGCTTCTAGACGGTGAGTCTGTTGTTGGGTAGCGACATGTATAGATGTTTGTGCGTATTTATCACTCTATTTATTTTAGTTGTACATATTTATTCTGATTATTTTATTTTATTAGTATGTTTGGTTTTGTTCTCTGTCACCCCCTTCTAGACTATAAGCCCACTGTTGGGTAGGGACCGTCTCTACATGTTGCCGACTTGTACTTCCCAAGTGCTTGGTACAGTGCTCTGCACACAGTAAGCGCTCAATAAATACGATTGAATGAATGAATGAACTTATTACTCATTTATTTTATTTGTACATATTTATTCTAATTATTTTATTTTGTTAATATGTTTTGTTTTGTTCTCTGTCACCCCCTTCTAGACTGTGAGCCCACTGTTGAGTAGGGACCGTCTCTATATGTTGCCAACTTGTACTTCCCAAGCGCTTGGTGCAGTGCTCTGCACACAGTAAGCACTCAATAAATACGATTGAATGAATGAATGAATTTATTACTCATTTATTTTATTTGTACATATTTATTCTAATTATTTTATTTTGTTAATATGTTTTGTTTTGTTCTCTGTCTCCCCCTTCTAGACTGTGAGCCCGTTGTTAGGTAGGGCCCGTCTCTATATGTTGCCGACTTGGACTTCCCAAGTGCTTGGTACAGTGCTCTGCACACAGTAAGCGCTCAATAAATACGATTGAATGAATGAATGAATTTATTACTCTATTTTATTTGTACTTATTTGTACATATGTATTCTAATTATTTTATTTTGTTAATATGTTTTGTTTTGTTCTCTGTCACCCCCTTCTAGACTGTGAGCCCACTGTTGGGTAGGGACCGTCTCCATATGTTGCCGACTTGGACTTCCCAAGCGCTTGGTACAGTGCTCTGCACACAGTAAGCGCTCAATAAATACGATTGATTGAATGAATGAGTTAATTTTTTACTCTTATTTGTACATATTTATTCTAATTATTTTATTTTGTTAATGTTTTGTTTTGCTGTCTGTCTCCCCCTTCTAGACTTTGAGCCCACTGTTGGGTAGGGACCGTCTCTATATGTTGCCAACTTGGACTTCCCAAGCACTTAGTACAGTGCTCTGCACACAGTAAGCGCTCAATAAATACGATTGAATGAATGAATGAAAAAAGACAACGCCAAATCATTGCTCTTCCTCTCCCTTCCCTGTGGTTTTCCACCCACCCTGCTCCGTTCCCCAACCCGGAGCCAAGCTCGGCACGATGCCCGCTGGGCATTGTAGTTCTATCACGACCGCACCCTCTGCTCCTCTGCCGCCGCTAACCTCCTCATTGTGCCACGTTGATGATGATGATGGCATTTATTAAGCGCTTACTATGTGCAAAGCACTGTTCTAAGCGCTGGGGGGATACAAGGTCATCAGGTTGTCCCACGTGGGGCTCACGGTCTTCATCCTCATTTTACAGATGAGGGAACTGAGGCCCAGAGAAGTGAAGCTACTTGCCCAAAGTCACCCAGCTGACAAGTGGCGGAGCCGGGATTTGAACCCATGACCTCTGACTCCAAAGCCCGGGCTCTTTCCACCAAGCCACGCTGCTTCTCTGTTCTCACCTGTCCCGCCGTCGACCCCCAGCCCACGTCCTTCCCCTGGCCTGGAATGCCCTACCTCCACACATCTGCCAAACTAGCTCTCTTCCTCCCTTCAAAGTCACTTGAAACAGTGCTTTGCACATAGTAAGCGCTTAATCAGTGCCATCATCATTATTATTATTACTGAGAGTTCACCTCCTCCAGGAGGCCTTCCCAGACTGAGCCCCTCTTTTCCTCTGCTCCTCCTCCTCTCCCTCTGCTCTACCCTCCTCCCCGCCCCACAGCACTTGTATATATGGGTACGTAATAATAATGATAGCATTTATTAAGTGCTTACTATGTGCAAAGCACTGTTCTAAGCGCTGGGGAGGTTACAAGGTGATCAGGTTGGCCCACGTGGGGGGGCTCACAGTCTTAATCCTCATTTTACAGATGAGATAACTGAGGCGCAGAGAAGTGAAGTGACTTGCCCAAAGTCACACAGCTGACAAGTGGGGGAGTCGGATTTGAACCCATGACCTCTGACTCCAAAGCCCAGGCTCTTTCCACTGAGCCATGCTGCTTACATATTTATAATTATATAATTCTATTTCATTCCTTCATTCAATCGTATTTATTGAGCGCTTACTGTGTGCAGAGCACTGTACTAAGCGCTTGGGAAGTACAAATCGGCAACGTATAGAGACAGTCCCTACCCAATAATGGGCTCACAGTCTAGAAGGGGGAGACAGATAACAAAACAAAACATGTAGACAGGTGTCAAAATCGTCAGAACAAATAGAATTAGAGCTATATACACATCAGCGTGGCTCGGTGGAAAGAACACCGGTTTAGGAGTCAGAGGTCGTGGGTTCTAATCCCAGCTCCGCCGCTTGTCAGCTGTGTGACTTTGGGCAAGTCACTTAACTTCTCTGTGCCTCAGTGACCTCATCTGTAAAATGAGGATGAAGACCGTGAGCCCCACGTGGGGCAACCTGATGACCTTGTATCCCCCCAGCGCTAACAGTGCTTTGCACATAGTAAGCGCTTAATAAATGCCATCATCATCAACGTGGCACAATGAGGAGGTTAGTGGTCACTTAACTTCTCTGTGCCTCAGTTACCTCATCTGTAAAATGGGGATTAAGCACCGTGAGCCCCACACGGGACAACCTGTTTGCCTTGTATCTCCCTCAGCGCTTAGAACAGGGCTTGACACATAGGAAACGCTTAACAAATACCATCATCATCATCATTTGGTGTGTGTCTATATAGGGTAGGGACCGACTATATGTTGCCGACTTGTACTTCCCAAGCGCTTAATACGGTGCTCTGCACACGGTAATTGCTCAATAAATACGATTGAATGAAGGAATTATTACAATTCTATTTATAATGACGCTACTGCTGCCTGTCTACTTGTTTTTATGTCTTCTAGACTGTGAGCACTTTGTGGGCAAGGATCGTCTCTATCCGTTGTTGAATTGTACTTCCCAAGCGCTTAGTACAGTGCTCTGCCCAGAGCAAGCATTCAATAAATACGATTGAATGAATGAATACCGCAGGGAACGGGCAGGCTCTTATTAGCTGGAACTGAAAACATCATCATCATCATCATCATCATCAATCGTATTTATTGAGCGCTTACTATGTGCAGAGCACTGTACTAAGCGCTTGGGAAGTACAAATTGGCAACATGTAGAGACAGTCCCTACCCAACAGTGGGCTCACAGTCTAAAAGGGGACTAACTCTTGCTGGCCTTCGGAATCCCGAGGCGTAAATTCGCGATTTCTCCATAATCACTAGACCCCTGCGGGTGCCTATTCTGTGAGAAAGTAAAATAATGAAAGTCCTTTCAGCCCTTAGCGATGGACGGAGCCAGGCTGTAGGTCCTCTTCGGAAAGCCCTGCTGCGTGTCCTGGAGCTGAAAATATTGCCCGATTTAAAAAAAAAATGCTTGATTGTTCCAGCGTGACGTAAAACCTCCCCCGAGGACACCCAAAAAGAGAATTCAAGTTTCCATAAGCATATTTCAACAGTGCTCGGCACATAGTAAGCGCTTAATAATAATCATAACAGCATTTATTAAGCACTTACTATGTGCAAAGCACTGTTCTAAGCGCTGGGGAGGTTACAAGGTGATCAGATTGTCCCACGGGGGGCTCACAGTCTTCATCCCCATTTAACAGATGAGGCAACAGGCACAAAGAAGTTAAGTGACTTACCCAAAGCCACACAGCTGACAATTGGCGGAGCCGGGATTTGAACCCATGACCTATAACTCCAAAACCAGTGCGCTTTCCACTGAGCCACGCTGCTTCTCTGCTTAACAAATACCAACATTGTTATTATCATTATTATTATTTTCCAAACACCCTCTTGGCAATGGACACCCTGTTCCTTGCCGCACTGACCCTTCTTTCCCAGCTTTACTACTTTGGTGAACTCTAGGTGCCAAAGCACCTGGAGGAAAATGATATGTGTGCCCATTCCCATATGAATTATTTTAAAATAGATGCCTCGAGGGACAGGGACCATGGCTGCATATTTTCTCCCTTCATCGTTATCATCGTCGTCATCACCATTATTAATGGTATTTATTGAGCACTACCTCTGTGCAAAGGGATAATACAACCGTATTTGGAGACGTTCCCTGCTCTGCGCTTAGTCAACTGCTCTGCACACAGGAAGCACTGAATGAATACTATTGCTACTACTATTTCAAGATCTGCTAAGCTGTAAACTGCTTCAGGGTAGAGATCAATCATTGGTGTTTATCGAGCACTTACTGTGTTCTAACATATAGTTCTATTTATTTTATTTTGTTAATATGCTTGGTTTTGTTCTCTGTCTCCCCCTTTTAGACTGTGAGCCCACTGTTGGGTAGGGACTGTCTCTATATGTTGCCAACTTGTACTTCCCAAGGGCTTAGTACAGTGCTTTGCACACAGTAAGCGCTCAACAAATACGATTGATTAATTGATTGATTGTTCAGAGCACTGCACTAAGCGCTTGGGAGAATACAGTACAACAGAATTCATTCATTTATTCATTCAGTTCTATTTATTGAGCGCTAACTGTGTGCAAAACACTGTATTCATAGCTTGGGAGAGTACACTGCAACAATAGGCACATTCCGTACCCACAAGGAGCTCACAGTCTAGAGGGGGAGACGGACATTAATATACATAAACGAAGAAATAGATAAAGAAACTACAGGTGATATATAAATACGTGCTGTGGGGCTGAGAGGGAGGATGAATGAAGGGAGCAAGTTAGGGTGATGCAGAAGGGAATGGAAGAGGACAGGAGGGCTTAGTCAAGACCTCTTGGAGGAAATGTGCCTTCAATGAGGCTTTGGGGTTGGGGAGAGCAGTTATCTGTCCGATATGAGGAGGGAGGGTGTTCCAGGCCAGAGGTAGGATCTGGGTGAGAGTCGGCAGCGAGACTGAGGTACAGTGAGAAGGTTAGCTTTAGAGGAATGAAACGTGCGGGCTGGGCCGTAGTAGGAGGGTAGCCAGGTGAAGTAGGAAGGAGCAAGGTGACTGAGTGCTTTAAAGCAAATGGTAGTTTTTATTTGATGCAGAGGTGAATGGGCAACCGCTGGAGTTCCTTGAGGAGTGGGGAAACATAGTCTGAACATTTCTAAAGGAAAATGATCCGAGCAACAGAGTGAAGTATGGACTGGAGTGGGGAGAGACGGGAGGCAGGGAGGCCGGCAAGTAGGTTAGTATAATAATCAAGATGGGATAGGATAAGTGCTTGTATTAATACAGTAGCAGTTGGGATGGAGAGGAAGGGGCGGTAGACATATTCTCTGTCCACAATGAGCTTACAGCCTAGAAGAGCTCACATCCAAGCCGTCACCAAATCCTGCCGGTTTCAGCTCCGCAGCATTGCCAAGATCCGCCCTTTCGTCTCCATCCAAACCGCTACCCTGCTCATTCAAGCTCTCATCCTATCCCGTCTGGACTACTGTATCAGCCTCCTCTCCGATCTCCCATCCTCTTGTCTCTCCCCACTTCAATCCATACTTCACGCCGCTGCCTGGATTGTCTTTGTCCAGAAACACTCTGGGCATGTTACTCCCCTCCTCAAAAATCTCCAGTGGCTACCAGTCAACCTACGGATCAGGCAGAAACTCCTCACCCTGGGCTTCAAGGCTGTCCATCACCTTGCCCCCCCCACCTCACCTCCCTTCTCTCCTTCTGCAGCCCACCCCGCACCCTCTGCTCCTCTGCCGCTAATCTCCTCAGCGTACCTCGTTCTCGCCTGTCCCGCCGTCGACCCCCGGCCCATGTCATCCCCGGGACCTGGAATGGCCTCCCTCTGCCCATCCGCCAAGCTAGCTCTCTTCCTCCCTTCAAGGCCCTACTGAGAGCTCACCTCCCCCAGGAGGCCTTCCCAGACTGAGCCCCCTCCTTCCTCTCCCACTGCTCCCCCTCTCCATCCCCCCCCGCCTTACCTCCTTCCCTTCCCCACAGCACCTGTATATATGTGTATATGTTTGTACATATTTACTACTCTATTTATTTTACTTGTACATATCTATTCTATTTATTTTATTTTGTTAATATGTTTGGCTTTGTTCTCTGTCTCCCCCTTCTAGACTGTGAGCCCACTGTTGGGTAGGGACCGTCTCTATATGTTGCCAACTTGTACTTCCCTAGCGCTTAGTACAGTGCTCTGCACACAGTAAGCGCTCAATAAATACGATTGATTGATTGATTACAGTGTTGAGGACTACTAGCTCTACAGTACTAAACAGGTTTATCGCACATGCAAGGTAGTCAAGAATAGGACTCCTGCCTTCCACATGATTCCCCACCTACTCTTTGTGCTACTGGGTCAGGGCCTCAGGGAGGAGGACTGAACTCTGCTAGGTAGGTTTAGACCAAGCAAATATTTCTCTTTGTTTTTCCTAGCACTGAGCCATACTCAGCAGCCTGGCCTAGTGGATAGAGCACAGGCCTGGCAGTCAGAAGGACGTGGGTTCTAGTCCTGGCTCCACCACTTGTCTTCTGTGTGACCTGGGGCAAGTCACTGGGGCAAGACTGAACTCCTTATCTTCCCTCCCAAACCCTGCCCTCTCCCTGACTTTCCCTTCACTGTTGACGGCACTACCACCCTTCCCGTCTCACAAGCCCGCAACCTCGGTGTCATCCTCGACTCCATTCTCTCGTTCACCCCTCACATCCAATCCGTCACGAAACCCGCCGGTCTCTCCTCCGCAACATCGCCAAGATCTGCCCTTTGCTCTCCATCCAAACCGCTACCCTGCTTGTTCAATCTCTCATTCATTCCTTCATTCAATCATATTTATTGAACGCTTACTGTGTGCAGAGCACTGTACTAAGCGCTTGGAAAGTACACCCTATCCCGACTGGATTACTGCATCAGCCTCCTCTCCGATCTCCCATCCTCCTGTCTCTCCCCACTTCAGTCTATACTTCACGCCGCTGCCCAGATCGTCTTTGTGCAGAAACGCCCTGGGCATGTTACTCCCCTCCTCAAAAATCTCCAGGGGCTACCAATCAACCTACGCATCGGGCAGACACTCCTCACCCTGGGCTTCAAGGCTGTCCATCACCTCGCCCCCTCCTACCTCACCTCCCTTCTCTCCTTCTACAGCCCAGCCCGCACCCTCCGCTCCTCTGCCACTATCCTCCTCACTGTGCCTCATTCTCGCCTGTCCCGCCGTCGACCCCAAACCCACATCCTCCCCCGGGCCCGGAATGCCCTCCCTCTGCCCATCTGCCAAGCTAGCTCCCTTCCTTCCTTCAAAGCCCTACTGAGAGCTCACCTCCTCCAGGAGGCCTTCCCAGACTGAGCCTCCTCCTTCCGCTCCCCCTCCTCCCCTTCCCCATCCCCCCGCCTTACCTCCTTCCCCTCCCCACAGCACCTATATATATGTATATATGTTTGTACATATTTATTACTCTATATTTTATTTGTGCATATTTATTCTATTTATTTTATTTTGTTAATATGTTTTGTTCTCCGTCTCCCCCTTCTAGACTGTGCGCCCGCTGTTGGGTAGGGACCGTCTCTATATGTTGCCAACTTGTACTTCCCAAGCACTTAGTACAGTGCTCTGCACACAGTAAGTGCTCAATAAATATGATTGAATGAATGAATGAACTTCTCTGTGCCTTAGTTACCTCATCTGTAAAATGGGGATTAAGACTGTGAGCCCCACAGGGGACAACCTGATCACCTTGTATCCCCCTCCAGTGCTTAGAACAGTGCTTTGCACATAGTAAGCGCTTAACAAATGCCATCATTATTATTATTACTTATATCCACTCCAGCACTTAGTATAGTGCTGGCACATGGTAAGCACTTAACAAATTCATTCATTCATTCAATCGTATTTATTGAGCGCTTACTGTGTGCAGAGCACTGTACTAAGCACTTGGGAAGTACAAGTTGGCAACGTATAGAGACAGTCCCTACCCAACAGTGGGCTCACAGTCTAGAAGGGGGAGACAGAGAACAAAACAAAACATATTAACAAAATAAAATGAATAGAATAAATATGCACAAATAAAATAGAGTAATAAATTCATACAAACATATACATATATACAGGTGCTGTGGGGAGGGGAAGGAGGTAAGGTAGGGGGATGGAGAGGGGGAGCAGGGGGAGAGGAAGGAGGGGGCTCAGTCTGGGAAGGCCTCCTGGAGGAGGTAAAGTCTCAGTAGGGCCTTGAAGGGAGGAAGAGAGCTAGCTTGGCGGATGTGCGGAGGGAGGGCATTCCAGGCCAGGGAGAGGACGTGGGCCGGGGGTCAATGGCGGGACAGGCGAAAACGAGGCACAGTGAGGAAATTAGCAGCAGAGGAGCAGAGGGTGCGGGCTGGGCTGTAGAAGGAGAGAAGGGAGGTGAGGTAGGAGGGGGTGAGGTGATGGAGAACCTTGAAGCCCAGGGTGAGGAGTTTTTGCCTGATGCGTAGGTTGATTGGTAGCCACTGGAGATTTTTGAGGAGGGGAGTAACATGCCCAGAGTGTTTCTGGACGAAGACAATCCGGGCAGCGGCATGAAGTATGGACAGTATTCACGCCGTGAATGGACAGTGAAGTATTAACAAATGCCACCATTACTATTATTCTTATTATTACTATTCCAATACTGTGCTCTGCACACAATAAGTACTCAATAAGTACCATTGATTCTCTCCTGACTCTTGTTCCTAGTTGCTCTATTTCTCTGCAACATTCCAGCTTGTTCTATTTGCTCTACCCAAGCAAATCTCACTCACCTCTTCTACCCCCATGCAGACATTTTTGTCATTCCCTCCGGTCTCTTCACATGCCACTCTTCAAACAACAAACTTCAGACTTCTACCGAACACTCTCTTTCAGCATGAGATTTTCTGAGAATAATCTGGTCGCACCCTACCACTTCAATTAGCTCAACATTTTATTTCCCATTTTGCCTTATTAATAGTAGTAGTGACAGTATTTGTTACACACTTCCCATGTTCAGATCATTGTGCTGGGCACTTGGAGGGCATGTACAGGTGGGAATTGGAAGCGATCTGTGGCCCTCAGCAGATTCGCAATCTAGGGATACAGGGAGAGAGGACACTGGGAAGCAAAGTGTGAGAAGAGATGGAACAAGACCCTGGGACAACATATAGACAAAAGACAGGGCGGCTAGAGGAGCAGAGTTTCAGGCTCTCTCGCAACTCAGGGTCCACGGTCACATTCACGGCCACAGTGATCGCTAGAGCCGATACCAGGCTTAGTACAGTGTGTTGCACACAATAAGCACTTAATCAATTCCAGTACTACTGTTATTACTATTTTTGTTTTCCAGCTCTGAGCCAACGAGGAAAAAAAATGATAGTGCAGGGGCTGGGCTGCCCCTACCTGGTAGTACAGCCAAGGACCAGAACTGTAGGTGTTCCAGGCGAAGGAGCTCCCGGTACCCTGCCTGCTCCTGTAGTGAATTGGCATGACCCCTAAACAGTAATAGCCTTCACTGAGCCCTCGCTGAGAGCAGTGCACCCTACTTAGCGCATGGGAAGTACAAAACAGAGAAGTGACAAGTTCCCTAATCTCAAGGTTTTCTGATAGGGAAGCCAGGCATAAAAGTATTTACAAAATAGAGTCATTAAAATAAATGATTAAATTTACAACTGAAAAAGTATTTGTACATCAGTGCTGAGAAGGAGCATGTGGAAGTGCAGAAGGGCTAGGGTGACATAGGTTTATATGACAGAATGCTGGAAATTAATCAGGAAAGGCTTGTTGGAGAAGGGGGGCTTTCAGAAGAGCTTTCAGTATGGGGAGGACAGAGGCAATTCCAAGCTGGTTGAACATCTTGAGCT
This sequence comes from Tachyglossus aculeatus, assembly GCF_015852505.1. Lineage (NCBI taxonomy): Eukaryota > Metazoa > Chordata > Mammalia > Monotremata > Tachyglossidae > Tachyglossus > Tachyglossus aculeatus. Next base: position 114,716,154 of record NC_052067.1, read on the forward strand.
AGGAGACAGAGGTGGGAGAGTCGAGATTCTGAGTTGGGTGTGGAAGTCAGTGGGGTGGCTCCAGGCAGGGTTGGGGAGAAAGCTAGCCCGCTCTCCTGCTACTCTGGCTCTTTCAGCTTCTGGTCTGGCCTGGAAACCTGTGTGATTTTTCTTTTCTCCCCAACCTCACTGGACTGCCGAGTGAGTTGGACCATTTCTCAATGCTGCCACAGTTTTAAACACCTTGTCTTACTGCCATCTCTTTCCTCTCCCCCTTTGCATGCAAATTTCACTTATCAATACAACTGATACCCGTTGTTGGATAGGTATTGTCTCTATCTGTTGCCGAATTGTACTTTCCAAGCACTTAGTACAGTGCTCTGCACACAGTAAGCGCTCAATAAATACGATTGAATGAATGAATGAACTGAGCGTTTTGAAATGCTTCGTCCTCTCACCTCATCAATCATCATCATCAATCGTATTTATTGAGCGCTTACTGTGTGCAGAGCACTGTATTAAGCGCTTGGGAAGCCCCTGAGAGCCAGTTTTACCCCTGGGGAAATCAGACGATCCCATTTGTCGCTCCATTTCTATCTCCTTGACCTCACTGCCAAATCACTCGATGACATATATGGGGCAGGGAAATGAGGACTGGAAAGAAGAATGCCATTTGGGGTCTTTTCAGCCCTAATCGGAAACTCGGATCTTGGAATGGTCAAGGCTGGGAATTCAGGTCAAACACCATTGCCCCATGGAGTAGGTGCTTGGGTATGTGGCCAGACAGAATAGACTCTTGGATGCTGCATTAGGCTCCTCAGGTGCTCTGGTGATTTCCCTGGGTAAGGCGAGCTAAAGCCAAAGCATTTCCAAAAATTACAAACAGCACAGTTATTTCTCCCATAAGGCTTGCTTTTGCTATGTGTTCCAGATAGGATGCTGTTGGGGAATTAGGGAATGTCTTCTTGCAGTCAGTCAGTCAATCAATCATAATTATTCATTCATTCATTCAATCGTATTTATTGAGCGCTTACTTTCCCTACCCAACAACGGGCTCACAGTCTAGAAGGGGGAGAGAGAAAACAAAGCAAAACATATGGACAGGTGTCAAGTCATCAGAATAAACAGAAGTAAAGCTAGATGCACATCATTAACAAAATAAATAGAACAGTAAATACGTACAAGTAAAATAGAGTAATAAATCTGTACAAACATATATACAGGTGCTGTGGGGAGGGGAAGGAGATAGGGCAGGGGGATGGGGAGGAGGAGAGGAAAAAGGGGGTTCAGTCGGTGCTTTCTGTGCGCAGAGCACTGTACAAAGCACTTGGGACAGTACAACAGAGTTGGAAGACACATTCCCTACCCACGATGAGCTTACAGTGAGTATGATATAGAAAGAAAAGATTGTTTTCAATCTTGTCGACTTGGGCAAGAGGTGACTATCACAACAAGAGAGAGTTCCTTAAGGTGGGATTCAATTAATCCATCAATCAGTGGTATTTATTGAGACTACTGTATGCAGAGCACTGGAAAGAATGAGTAGACGTTATCCCTAACCTCAAGGACCTTACAATCGAGGGGAATCATCAAAAACTCAACCCTCGCATGTTTGCAGGGAATTTGTCCGTTTATTGTTATATTGTACTCTCCCAAGCACTTAGTATGCGTCTGCACACAGAAAGCACTCCAGTAAATGTGATTGACTGACTGACTGGAAATACAATTCATTTAAATAGCATAAAATTCTAAGTTTGTTTGTATTTGCCAATAAGTAGCACTGCGGTGAGAGCTGTTCCTCATAGGGGTATGAGGATGAGCTCTGTAAGATGGGACTGAGGAGTTCCAGCTGAATGTACTTTGCCAGCACTGATTGCAGATTCTTTTGAAATGTATTTGATAAACACTCAGGTTTGCTGGTAAATGACCACAATGATGCCAATCCAAAAGCAAGGTCACCTGACCCAAGACAATGAAGAGGGAGTGTAGCTTAGTGGAAAGAGAATGGGCTTGAGAGTCAGGAGTCATGGGTTCTAATCCTGCCTCTGCCACTTGTCAGCTGTGTGACTTTGGGCAAATCACTTAACTTCTCTGTGCCTCAGTTACCTCATCTGTCAAATGGGGATTGAGACTGTGAGCCCCACGTGGGATAACCTGATTACCTTGTACCTACCCCAGTGCTTAGAACAGTGCTTGGCACATAGTAAGCACTTAACAAATACCATCATTATTATTATTATTCCCATTGGTTGGCATTGTTGGGCAGGGTGGGAGACTTTGGCTAGCTTTCCCGGCTCCTTAGAGTTTGAAAGGGAAGTCAGGATACCCATTCCACGTCTTGCCCCTTTGCCAGAAGATACAGTGGCTTATCTTGATACTGGACAATGTGAGTTTTCTTGTCCCCTCCATTCCAGAAGATTTTCTCCCTTTGGTTCCCGGAGCCCAGTGGAAATACTAATAATGGTATTTGCTAAGCACTTACCATGAGCCAAGTACTGTACTTACTAAACACCGGGGTAGATTCAAGATAATCAGGTCCCATATGGTGCTCACAGTCTAAGCAGGAGGAAGAACAGGTATTAAATCCCCAGTTTGCAGATAAGGGAACTGAGGCACAGAGAAGTTAAGTGACTTGGCCAAGGTCATATAATAGATAAGTGGCAGAACCAGGATTAGAAACCAGGCCCTCGCTCTTTCTAGTAGGCCTTGCTGCTTCCACAGACACAATAGATCTAGCAGTGTGGCTTAGAGGATCGAAAATGGGCCCAGAAGTCAGAGAACATGCAGTCTAATTCCTGCTCTGCCACATGTCTGCTGGGTGACCTTGGGCAAGTCACTTCACTTCTTTGTGCCTCAGTTCGCTCATCTGTAAAATGGGGATTAAGACTCTAAGCCCTGTATGGGGCAGGGACCATGTCTGACCTGATTATCTTGTATCTACCCCACACTTAGAACAGTGCTTGGCATATAATAAGCACCTAACAAATACCATTATTATTATTATTATTATGAGTAAACACAATCCCTGCCCTCAAAGAGCTTAGTCAAATAATATCATATAGTAATATAATGTAAATTAGAAGTAAAGGAAGCAACAAAATATAAGGCTATGCACATAAATGTTGTGGAGGTGAATTGAATGCCAAACTTCTTAGAGCATTCAGTCAAATATAAATCTTTGGTTGTGTGTTTGGCTTCTGTGGTACAGACAGCTATATCAGCTTAAGTCATTTCTTTATTCTCTCCTTCCAGTGGGGAAGCTTTAGTGGTTTTGTAAACCTGGAAAAATTATACAGGCACCGGCTTTGAAGACCACAGTCATCTTTCTCTGCCACCACTTTTTCCATTCCCTCAGTGGCAGCTGTCTTGTGTCAGCTGGTCCATAACATGGTGATGACAGCTGTAGCAGTGTTAGTATCTTCTTTCTGCCCTTCCTCTCCTTTTCCCTCCATTCTCCTTCTCTCCCTCTTTCCCTCTTCTCTTTCCTTTTTCCCCCTCCTCTTTCTCCATAGTTCTCTCCTTCTCCCCTCCTCATTTTTACCTTTTCCTCCCCTTGTTCTGTCCCTCAAACATCAAGCCCCCTAAAGTTTGAACCCAGAATACTCGCTCTCTCAAATCTCTATCCCAAGTTTCCCCAGTTTAGCAAAATGACTTTCTCCTCTTCTAAACTATAATTTCCTTGTGGGCAGGGAACATGTCTACCAACTCCGTTGTACTGTACTTTCCCAGGCACTGCTCTACACACAGTAAGTGATCAACAAATACAGTTGATCGATTCATTGATTCAACTGTATTTATTGAGTGCTTACTGTGCGCAAAGCAAGATTTTAGCACCTCTATCAGAATAGAGGTTTAGAAAATAGCAGAGTTGGCAGAACTGGTGGGAAGAGGGGTTGTATCCAGGTTCATATCTTCCGATTTATTGCCTAGAGTTTGCATTTCAGCCTCTGGAGCACAACTTCCTCTCTGGAGTGTCTCTCCTACCACTTTCAAACTCCCTGCCCATGGTGAGATTGAAGGCAGATGAGACCTGAGCTCACTTTTAGGACAGGCAGCATACACACCATTCAGTGAGAAAGAACGATGCTCAGTAGGGGAGAACCTAATGGCTGCTTCAGAAAACTTCACTCACTCCACCTGTAACCATTGCTGGTAAAATCAAGTCTTTTTGGAAGCAGCTGGCTTTGGCTTAAGGTGTTCCGTTGCACTTATCTGTGCTTAAATTATTTAAAGGAATTTTGATTATTGTGAGGAAGGTAATGCATTTCTGTAGCCCTTTTCTTCTGAAGGTCTTAAAAGGTTTTACAAAATCTTGATAAGAAGACAGTAGGTTTCCTGATGTCCCTCTCAGATCATACCTTTGAGATCTAAAGATGTTCAGTATATCATCAATCAATTGTATTTATTGAGCGCTTACTGTGTGCAGAGCACTGTACTAATATAATATGCACTTATATAATAAGGCATGACTATTCTGAACAGGTGCTACACATTACTGGGAATTCTCAAATGACTGATGATCTACTTTGCCAATAATCTTTCTTTTACAGATATAATTTTAATAAAAGTTTCTTTGGTTTCTTTACTGGCTTGATGCAGAAAAAATATTTTTATAAAGTCAATTTCATCTTCTTACACTCCTGCAATTTATAACATCCAACTTTTTCTAGTTATTTGGAAAGGAAATGAGTTCAGCCTGAAGCCTGTCAGTTTTCAGCTGAACTTGTCGAGTCTACATTCATTCATTCAGTCAGTCATATTTATTGAGCGCTTACTGTGTGCAGAGCACTGTTCTAAGCGCTTGGGAAGTACAAGTCAGCAACATATAGAGATGGCCCCTACCCAACAACGGGCTCACAGTCTAGAAAGGGGGAGACAGACAACAAAACATATTAACAGAAAAAAATAAATAGAATATGTAAATATGTACAAGTAAAATACTTCCTGGCAGGCTGGCTCAGGCATTTGGCTGCTCAAAGGCAGGAAAATATGCCACTCTCTCTCGTTCTGCACAGTGAGACAGTGTGACTTAGTGGAAAGATCATGGGACTGAGAGTCAGGGGGGATTAATTCAAATCCTCTGTGACGTGCTTGCTGGGTGACCTTGGGCAAAATGCTTTTTTAAAAAAATGATATTTGTTATGTGCCAGGCACTGTTCTAAGCTCTGGGGTAGAACAAGGTGATCTGGTTGAGCACAGCCTCATGGGGCTCACAGTCTTAATCCTCATTTTACAGATAAAGTAACTGAGGTACAGAGAAGTTCAGTGATTTGCCCTCAGTCACACAGTAGACAAGTGGAGGAGCTGGAACTAGAACCCAGATCCTGACTTCCGGGCCTGTGCTCTATCCACTAAGCCATGCTGTTTCTCTGTACCTCAGTTTCCTCAACTGTAAAATGAGGATTTAATACCTGTTCTCCCTCCAACTTAGACTGTAAATCCAATGTGGGACAGGGACTATGTCCAGCCTGATTGATTTGTATATAACCCAATGCTTAAAACAGTACTTGACACATAACAAGTGCTTACTATCAAAAAAGTCATCAGGTAATATTGCCAATGCACACAACATAACATAAAAATCCATTTGAAATCCCCAAACCTAGAGCATTTTGGGGAGGGGGTAGTTGGGGAGAAACTTCTGAGTCTTTCTACTTGCTCCAGTAACTGTGTTCCCTTTCCGTATCTTTGTCCAATCAGGTGTCATTTCTGACAAGAGAACACTCTTTTCAACCTCCGCCGTGCGAGGCTCCATAATAACAAATGCCAACATTATTATTTATTATTATTAATAATGATAATGATGATGGTATTTGTTAAGTGCTTACTTTGTGCCAAGCACTGTTCTAAGTGCTGGGGGTGATACAAGGTATTCAATCAATCAATCAATCAATCGTATTTATTGAGCGCTTACTATGTGCAGAACACTGTACTAAGCGCTTGGGAAGTACAAATTGGCATCACATAGAGACGGTCCCTACCCAACAGTGGGCTCACAGTCTAGAAGGGGGAAACAGAGAACAAAACAAAACATATTAACAAAATAAAATGAATAGAATAAATATGCACAAATAAAATAGAGTAATAAATTCACACAAACATATACATATATACAGGTGCTGTGGGGAGGGGAAGGAGGTAGGGTGGGGGGGATGGGGAGGGGGAGGAGGGGAAGAGGAAGAAGGGGGCTCAGTCTGGGAAGGCCTCCTGGAGGAGGTAAGCTCTTAGTAGGGCCTTGAAGGGAGGAAGAGAGCTAGCTTGGCGGATATGTGGAGGGAGGGCATTCTAGGCCAGGGGGATGATGTGGGCTGGGGGTCGATGGCGGGACAGGCGAGAATGAGGCACGATGAGGAGATTAGCGGCAGAGGAGCAGAGGGTGCGGGGTGGGCTGTAGAAGGTGAGAAGGGAGGTGAGGTAGGAGGGGGTGAGGTGATGGAGAGCCTTGAAGCCCAGGGTGAGGAGTTTTTGCCTGGTGCGTAGGTTGATTGGTAGCCACTGGAGATTTTTGAGGAGGGGAGTAACATGCCCAGAGTGTTTCTGGACAAAGATAATCCAGGCAGCTGGGTGAAGTATGGATTGAAGTGGGGAGAGACAGGAGGATGGGAGATCGGAGAGGAGGCTGATACAGTAGTCCAGACGGGATAGGATGAGAGCTTGAACGAGCAGGGTAGCGGTTTGGATGGAGAGGAAAGGGCGGATCTTGGCAATGTTGTGGAGCTGAGACCGGCAGGTTTTGGTGAAGGCTTGGATGTGAGGGGTGAACGAGAGACCGGAGTCGAGGATGACACCAAGGTTGCGGGATTGTGAGATGGGAAGGATGGTAGTGCTGTCAACAGTGACGGGAAAGTCAGGAAGAGGGCAGGGTTTGTGAGGGAAGACAAGAAGTTCAGTCTTGGACATGTTGAGTTTTAGGTGGCGGGCAGACATCCAGATGGAGATGTCCTGAAGGCAGGAGGAGATGCGAGCCTGGAGGGAGGGGGAGAGAGCAGGGGCAGAGATGTAGATCTGGGTGTCATCAGCGTAGAGGTGATAGTTGAAGCCGTGGGAGCGAATGAGGTCACCAAGGGAGTGAGTGTAGATCGAGAACAGAAGGGGACCAAGAACTGACCCTTGAGGAACCCCTACAGTAAGGGGATGGGAGGGGGAGGAGGAGCCTGCAAAAGAGACTGAGAATGAACGGCCGGAGAGATAAGAGGAGAACCAGGAGAGGACGGAGTCTGTGAAGCCAAAGTTGAATAGCGTGTTGAGGAGAAGGGGGTGGTCCACAGTGTCAAAGGCAGCTGGGAGGTCGAGGAGGATTAGGACAGAGTATGAGCCGTTGGATTTGGCAAGCAGGAAGTCATTGGTGACCTTTGAGAGGGCAGTTTCCGTGGAATGTAGGGGACGGAAGCCAGATTGGAGGGAGTCGAGGAGAGAGTTGGCGTTGAGGAATTCGAGGCAGCGTGTGTAGATGACTCATTCAAGGAGCTTGGAAAGGAATGGTTGGAGGGAGATAGGGCGATAACTAGAAGGTGAGGTGGGGTCAAGAGAGGGTTTTTTTAGGATGGGAGAGACGTGGGCATGTTTGAAGGCAGAGGGGAAGGAACCAGTGGAGAATGAGCAGTTGAAGATGGAAGTTAAGGAGGGGAGGAGGGACGGAGTGAGGGATTTCATAAGATGAGAGGGAATGGGGTCAGAAGCACAGTTGGCCGGAGTAGCACTTGAGAGGAGGGAGGAGATCTCCTCTGAGGATACTGCTGGGAAGGATGGAAGAGTAGCGGAGAGCGTTGAGAGCCGGAGAAGTGAAGTGATTTGCCCAAAGTCACACAGCAGACAAGTGACATGAGAAGCAGCGTGGCTCAGTGGAAAGAGTGCAGGCTTTGGAGTCACAGGTCATGGTTTCAAATCCCAGCTCTGTCAATTGTCAGCTGTGTGACTTTGGCCAAGTCACTTAACTTAGGAGGCCTTCCCAGACTGAGCCCCTTCCTTCCTCTCCCCCTCGTCCTCCTCTCCATTCCCCCATCTTACCTCCTTCCCTTCCCCACAGCACCTGTATATATGTATATATGGTTGTACATATTTATTACTCTATTTATTTATTTATTTTACTTGTACATTTCTATCCTATTTATTTTATTTTGTTGGTATGTTTGGTTCTGTTCTCTGTCTCCCCCTTTTAGACTGTGAGCCCACTGTTGGGTAGGGACTGTCTCTATGTGTTGCCAATTTGTACTTCCCAAGCGCTTAGTACAGTGCTCTGCACATAGTAAGCGCTCAATAAATACGATTGATTGATTGATTGATTGATTGATTGATTAACTTTCCTGGGCCTCAGTTACCTCATCTGTAAAATGGGGATTAAGGCTGTGAGCCTCCCGTGGGACAACCTGATCATTTTGTAACCTCCCCAGCACTTAGAACAGTGCTCTGCACATAGTAAGCCCTTAATAAATGTCATCATTAATTAATTAATTAAGTGACGGAGCTGGGATTAGAAACCTTGACCTTCTGACTCCCAGGCTTGTGCTCTATTTATCACGCCAGGCTGCTTCTCTATGTGTTAGTATGTGTTGACATGCTACAAGTACTTGGCATGAGCATTCAAATTTATTTCTCACTAGGTAAAAATGATCATCTTCACCACTGTGCATGTCTAGATGCTATGGCAAAGGCATAGGTCACCTAATTGGTGGTCATCTCCACCTGCATCCCTGCGGAGCTCCGATCAATTTCCAATTGGTGCCAGCATTTCAGTTGCAATGTTGTCCAGAGGATCCTTCCCTCATTTGCATACAATTCCATTCCTATCTTGGGAATCTGGTTCCCCTAGAATTTCTTTGAAAGGGCTCCTCACCTTATACATTTTATAGTCATGGTAAGGACCGAGCTGGTTTTTGAAAGAGGGTTGGTGAACCAGGTCAGGAGGGCCATTTAGGTGTTTGTGGCTAAAACACTACTTGTGAGCCAACATTTTCCAGGCAGACTGTGGCAATGACTATGTCTTCTGAGAACCACTGGAATACTTTATATCTTCAAGAGAACCATAGTTTGACAACCCTTAACTAACTGAAGCATAAAGGAAAAAAAATATGGATTAAATCAAGAGCCTTTTTGTTGCAATTGATAATAATAATAATAATAATGGTATAGCACTTTACTCTCCCCCTTTTAGACTGTGAGCCCACTGTTGGGTAGGGACTGTCTCTATATGTTGCCAATTTGTACTTCCCAAGCGCTTAGTACAGTGCTCTGCACATAGTAAGCGCTCAATAAATACGATTGATGATGATGATGATGAATGGTATTTGTTAAGTGCTTACTATGTGCCAAGCACTGTTCTAAGCGCTGGGGAATTACACAGTGATCAGGTTGTCTTAATCCCCATTTTACAGATGAGGTAACTGAGGCACAGAGAAGTTAAGTGATTTGCCCGAAGTCACACAGCCAACAAGTGGTGGAGCCGGAATTAGAACCCATGACCAGCAGACACTGTGGGTAATACACACAGCAATGTCTGCATACTCACAGAGTGGGCAGGATTGTCGGTCAGGTGTTGATCTGGGCAGTCACCCACATTCACGCTGATAGTGCCATCTTCGAACAAGAAATTTGGCTGGAGATCTGCATTCTTTGGGAATATTGGTAAGGGAAGCTGAATCTGAATCCTGGCTTCCTTGGGCTGCCCCAAAGGTTTGTGGATGGGAGATGCCTGTCATACTTTGTTTTTTCTCCCAGCATCACCAAGTCACTGGAGACTGGAGTAGCTATGGCTTCTGCCCTGTGCTAGGCGGTCTTGGAGTCACCATGAAATTTTTCATTAATGAGTGGAATCAGAGGAGAGGAGAAAGAAATATCTGACAACTTCTGACAAGGCATCTTGCACTCCCCTACTACAATGGGTTCTCAGATTCCCAGCAACATTTCCTTCTGTGGAAGAATGGGGTGTTATAGTGGAAAGGCTCATATCTACTATCTCTTTTGTATTGTACTCTCCTGAGCCTTCTGTACAACTCTGGGCACACAATAAATTCTCATTAAGTACCATTTATTATTTCAAGGGGTATCTCTTTGACCTCCGAGTGAATCTTAGTCAACTTCTGGGAGTTAAACGTCTGATATTAGAATTGCGTTATCCATGCCCACTGACCCTTTCAGGGGCAACTTGGAGATCCCAAGTAAGTCATCTCAGGCCCAGCCAGTCACAAATCCTTTGGAAGGAGGAGCAGCTACTTTCCTCTCATCACCCATCACCCAAGGACTCCTTGGGGGGAACGACAGTGAAGACGGAGCCTCTGGTTACATAGGAAGGATCAGGTAGCCACCAACTCCCCCCCGCCCACTAGAAAGGAAGGGCTTTGTGATGGAGTTCAGATTACCTTAACAAAACAGGGTTTTTAAACATCCAGATAGGCCAAAAATAAGATGTTAGATCTATTGGGGGTATTGGAGTGACAATGTGGAGTAAAAACCAGGCAAGGGGGAAATCTCTCCCCCTCTAGACTGTAAGCTCATTGTGAGCAGGGAACTATCAACTCTGTAATATTGTCCTCTCCCAAGCACTTAGTATAGTGCTCTGTACACAGGAGGCACTCAATAAATACCACAGACTGACTGATTTCTATTCCAGAGCCTTCTGACTTCAAGAGACAACAGCCTCTTCTCAGTACCTTCTTTAGGTGGAAATATTTCCCTTTGGTTACAGTCAGGGAGTGCCCTGAGGGAGGGGTTGGGGGTTGGGTGAAGGAGGTAGTGTCAGGTCCCAATCAATCAATCAATCATATTTATTGAGCGCTTACTGTGTGCAGAGCACTGTACTAAGTGCTTGGGAAGTACAAGTTGGCAACATATAGAGACAGTCCCTACCCAACAGTGGGCTCACAGTCTAAAAGGGGGAGACAGAGAACAAAACCAAACATACCAACAAAATAAAATAAATAGAATAGATATGTACAAGTAAAATAAATAAATAAACAGAGTAATAAATATGTACAAACAAGGTTGAAATGACTTCTGGGCTTGTGCTCTGCTGAGGCTCGCCGAACCATGGCTCCATTAGGGTCTGGAGCTGATTTTTCCCGTAATGGCTCTGGCTCCACTTTACCACAGCTGAGTTTGCTGGGGGTCCCAGTATGGAACCCCATCTAGTCTGAACGGATGGAGCTCCACAGTTAAGAGTTCCCATAATGATTTCCAACTGCTGTCAGGAGACTGGCAGAAGATGGGGTGAAGGGGGTAGTCCCCTCTAGCACAAAGTCAGAGACGCTAAATTATTTTGCAACTTGAGTGAATGGCTTTTCTTGGCTGGCCCAGACTGCCCACAGAGAAAGCCCTTGATCGGCGGTTCTGATTGCACAGAAATTAAATGGCAGTTGCAGAGCTAAGCTACAGCTTTCCATCCCTCAACCAGAGCCGTTCACAACTTCAGCAGATGTGAGCCAGCTCCTTTTTTTAAGCCAATGGAAACACTGCTGCTGCTTCACTCACCCTCCTCAGGGTCTAATTCCAGCCCAGCGCCGAGGCACTAAACTATCACCACTACTACTCGAATCAGCTCCAACAGAAGCAAAAGCTCTGAGATCTAAGACATAGGTTCAAGTGCGTCGAGCTATAGTAAAGCCTATAGCAGTGACTCTCAGTCATAACGATGCCATATGGACTTTCCCCAAATGAGAACCAACGATATGGGCTAGAAAGGGCATGACATAAGCATTTTATCACCCTTTTCTTCGGTTTTCCTTTTGCAACAAGACAAGCATTTGTTAGGTTTCTGTAAATGATAAAGCTCCCTTGGTTCTTTCTGCTCCATGAGCCGGCCCCACAGTCTGTTCCTTCTGAAGAAAACAAGAACACCCTTGCTTCCTCCTCTCTGCTTCTCACAGCTGCCCAGAACTCATTTTCCCTTTCAGCAGCTTTCTGAGGGGAAAGAATGGAGGATGTGCTTAGTCCTACCCAGTGGGTTCTTCTTTCTCCAAATTGTTCTTCTCTTCTTGCCAAATACAGGGATTTCATTATCCCAAACCCAATTTAAGCTGGCCAGGCTGGAGGCACCATAAGGGCTCATATTTTGCTGAAGGTGCTCCATATCTGTTCTATTTATTTTATTTTGTTAGTATGTTTGCTTTTGTTCTCCATCTCCCCCTTTTAGACTGTGAGCCCACTGTTGGTTAGGGACTGTCTCTATATGTTGCCAACTTGTACTTCCCAAGCGCTTAGTACAGTGCTCTGCACACAGTAAGCGCTCAATAAATACGATTGATGATGATGAGATCCAGAGTGCTGGCGGGTGGAGAGTAGGGGTGTTTGCGACGGCACTCCCAAAAAATGGAACTTGAGATGTATGTGAAATCACACACACTGTGCTGGCACGTGACACAGTAGGATGACAAAATAAGGTTGCCTTTCTGACTGTAACTCGTTGTGGGCAGGGAATGAGCCTACCAATTCTGTTACACCGTAAGTCTCCCAAGTGCTTAATGCAGTGCTCTGCATATGGTAAGCGCTAAATAAATACCATTGATTGGTTGATTGACTGATTGCCATTTTGCAGCAGTTTGCTTAATTTGGCCCAAACTAGCCTGAAGTGTTTCTTTCCAATGCTTGACCCCACAATTGCTCCAGACCCTGGCATTCCACTCCCAAATCTGTGTGATGTAGGGCCCAGTCTCCCTCTTCTAGACTGTAAGCCCGTTGTTGGGTAGGGACAGCCTCCACATGTTGCCGACCGGCACCTCCCAAGCGCTTAGTACAGTGCTCTGCATACAGTAAGCACTCAATAAATGCAATTGATTGAATGAATTAATGAATGAATGGCAAGAGCCATGATTGAGGAAGGCTTGGTACCACAGATGAAAAAATATACATAAAAGCATCTAGTACCAAGCAGGACATGGATCAGCTGCAACCCGGTCTGTCCATTATAATAATAATAATAATGATGGCATTTATTAAGCGCTTACTATGTGCAAAGCACTGTGCTTCTAAGTGCTGGGGAAGTTACAAGGTGATCAGGTTGTCCCACAGGGGGCTCACAATCTTAATCCCCATTATACAGATGAGGTAACTGAGGCACAGAGAAGTTAAGTGACTTGCCCAAAGTCACACAGCTGACAATTAGTGGAGCCGGAATTTGAACCCATGACCTCTGATTCCAAAGCCCATGCTCTTTCCACTGAGCCACGCTGCTTCTATACTAATACTGGATTTACAGGCACCCACATGGAGACAAATATGCTGTCTATCCCACCACAGGGGGAGAGATCAATTCTCACACAGAGATTAGTTATTTGGTATAAAGACCATGAGAAACTATTTGTGTAACATAGAAATAATTACCACCTTGAAACAGCTGGAGAGCACCTAGAACAATAATAAGGGCACACAGTACTTCACACTTCCTAATGAACCAGTAGAGTAATTTCCAGATCATTAGCAGCACCTCCTTTTTGCTATCTTACTGACTACTGTTGTCTCATGCAGGATTTCCTAAGGCAACATGGGGCCTAGGCTGTGGAAGGTAAAAAATATAAGAAAAGGTGAGAGAAAAGAATACCGTGCCCAGAAAGATGGTAAACTCCTCCAGGAACAGAACTTGTGTTTTACTTCTGCTGCCTGATCCCAAGCATCTAGTACAGCTCCCTTCCCACATTAGGTGGTCAGTATATTCTGGAGATCATGATAATCATCATCATGGTTGTATTCGTTAGGTACATACTGTGTACCAAGCATTATACTAGGCACTGCAATAGATTCAAGATAATCAAGTATAGTCCCTCATAAGGTTCACAGTCTTAAATAGGAGGAAGAAGATTAGTTAATCCTAATTTTACAGATGAAGAAGCTGAGACATGGAGAATTTAAATAATTTACCAAAGCTCACAGGCCAAGCATTCGCTTCAGGTTGGCACTTGCCCTGCAAGCATTGTTGTCAAAGGGTGTGTGTATTGGGGGACGGGGGTCTCCTGTTTTTCACAACACCCTCACTCCTGACTCCTCTTCTCTCCACATTCATACCCACAAAATTGCCCACCTATCACCACCCATGAGCACATATACAAAGTCACCAAGAAATAGTAGCAAACGTATTAAAGATATTAAATGCCTACCATTTGCAAAGCACTGTCCTGCAATGTTCTGGGGTAAAAAAAAAAAATACAAGGGGCATAATTAGACACAGTCAATGGACCCCTGAGGGTTTGCAATTTAAGAATAAGGTGAAGCAATAGGCCTGATGGCAGACACGTAAGAAAAAATGAAAGCATAAAATATTAAACAAGGATAATGATGATGAATAAGACAAGATCAACAGAGCACTCTGACTAGAGGAATGGTATTTGTGGTTCTTCATAGTTCAGGCTATCAGTAATAATAATTATATCTAAAGCTCACATCCTCCAGGAGGACTTCCCAGACTGAGCCCCCTTTTCCTCTGCTCCTCCTCCCCCCTCCATCGCCCCACTCCCTCCCTCTGCTCTACCGCCCTCCCCACCCACAGCACTTGTGTATATTTGTTCATATTTATTATTCTATTTATTTTATTAATAATGTGTATAAATCTATAATTCTATTTATTTTGATGCTATTGATGCCTGTCTGTTTTGTTTTGTTGTCTGTCTCCCCCCTTCTAGACTGTGAGCCCATTGTTGGGTAGGGATTGTCTCTGTTGCCAAATTGTACTTTCCAAGTGCTTAGTGCAGTGCTCTGCACACAGTAAGCGCTCAATAAGTACGATTGAATGAATGAATGAGTGAATTGTGGTACTGTGGTATTTATAAGCACTAAACATGGCAGAAACAAGATAATCAGATCTGGCACAGCCCCTCCCCCCAGTCCCTTTAGGCTCACAGTCTAAAAAGGAAGGAGGATATCAATCAATCAGTTGTATTTATTCATTCATTCAATTGTATTTATTGAGTGCTTACTGTATGCAGAGCACTGTACTTAGTGCTTGGAAACCACACTTCAGTAACAAAGAGGGATAATCCCTGCCCACAACAGGGTCATAGTCTGGGAGGGGGGAAACAGACATCAAAACAAGTAAACAGGCATATTTATTGAACAGTAACTGTATTAAGCACTTGGGAGAGTACAATACAACAGACTTGGTAAACATGTCCTATGGCCACAGTGAGTTTATAGTCTAGAGGAGGAGACTGATATCACAAATAAATACACCATAGATATGCATATTGGCTGTGGGGCTGAGGGTGAGGAGAATAAAGGGTACAAATCCAAGTGCAAGGGCAATGCAGAAGAGAGTGGGATAGGAGGAAAGGAGGGCTTAGTCATGGATGGCCTCTTGGATGACATGTGCTTTTAATAAGGCTTTGAAGGTGGGGAGAGAGATCATTTGTTGGATATGAGGAGGAAGGGCAGGAAGTGGGCATCAGGTTGGTGGAAAGATAGGACGAGATTGAGGTACAGTGAGTGGTTTGCCATTAGAGGAGTGAAGTGTGTAGGAAACCAAGACAAGGAGAAGTTAAGTGACTTGCCCAAGGTCACTTGCCCAAGGTCAAAATGGCAGAGTTGGACTTGGAACCCAGCTCTCCTAACTACCAGCTTTACTAACTAGCCACAAAGTCACGCAATATCTCACCAGAAAAATTACAAAAGTTACATCTATTGTCACAATCATGACCTTCCCACATTCTGAAAGTTGAAGCCACTTGCTGAATCCTTCCCAGGCTGAAGCAGAGACTAATGGGAATGTGGATGGTGAGGAGTTGGGCAAGCTTCTCATCCTTCCCATCTCACAAGCCCGCAACCTTGGTGTCATCTTCGACTCCGCTCTCTCGTTCATCCCCCACATCCAAGCCGTTACCAAAACCTGCCGGTCTCACCTCCACAACATTGCCAAGATCTGCCCTTTCCTCTCCATCCAAACTGCTACCTTGCTCATTCAAGCTCTCATCCTATCCCGTCTGGATTACTGTATCAGCCTCCTCTCCGATCTCCCATCCTCCTGTCTCGCCCATCTTCAATCCATACTTCACGCCGCTGCCCGGATTGTCTTTGTCCAGAAACGCTCTGGGCATGTTACTCCCCTCCTCAAAAATCTCCAGTGGCTACCAATCAACCTACACATCAGGCAGAAACTCCTCACCCTCGGCTTCAATCAATCAATCAATCGTATTTATTGAGCACTTACTGTGTGCAGAGCATTGTACTAAGCGCTTGGGAAGTACAAGTTGGCAACATAGAGAGACAGTCCCTACCCAACAGTGGGCTCACAGTCTAGAAGGGGGAGACAGAGAACAAAACCAAACATACTAACAAAATAAAATAAATAGAATAGATATGTACAAGTAAAATAAATAAATAAATAGAGTAATAAATATGTACAAACATATATACAAGGCTGTCCATCACCTTGCCCCCTCCTACCTCACCTCCCTTCTCTCCTTCTACAGCCCAGCCCGCACCCTCCGCTCCTCTGCCGCCAATCTCCTCACCGTGCCTCATTCTCCCCTGTCCCGCCATCAACCCCCGGCCCACGTCCTCCCCCGGGCCTGGAATGCCCTTCCTCTGCCCATCCACCAAGCTAGCTTTCTTCCTACCTTCAAAGCCCTACTGAGAGCTCACCTCCTCCAGGAGGCCTTCCCAGACTAAGCCCCCTCCTTCCTCTTCCCCTCCTCCTCCTTTCCGCCCCCCCGACTTTACCTCCTTCCCCTCCCCACAGCACCTGTATATATGTATATATGTTTGTACGTATTTATTACTCTATTTTATTTGTACATGTTTATTCTACTTATTTTATTTTGTTAATATGTTTTGTTTTGTTCTCTGTCTCCCCCTTCAAGACTGTGAACCCACTGTTGGGTAGGGACCATCTCTATATGTTGCCAACTTGCACTTCCCAAGTGCTTAGTACAGTGCTCTGCACACAGTAAGCACTTAATAAATACAATTGAATGAATGAATGAATGAATGAATGAATTATGAAGCAGTCCCTGGCGGTCTGTGTACAGGACTCAGCTGAAGGGCTTTCCCATTTACTTTTAATGTGGATTCCCAGAGGAAGCCAGTTTCCTCGCTTCCAGTCCCTTGCCGATTTTTGTTTGCTTTATGATATTTGTTAGGTACTTATTATGTGTCAAGCACTGTTCTAAGGGGTGGGGATACAAGTTAATCAAGTTGGACACAATCCCTGACCCATATGGGGCTCATAATGTAAGTAGGGAGAACAGGTATTGAATCCCCATTTTACAGTAGAGAAAACTGAGACAAAAAGTTAAGTGACTTTAACAAGGTAACACAGCAGGCAAATGGCAGAGCTGGGATTAGAACTCAGGTTGTCTTACTCCCTGGCCTGTGCTCCTTCCACAAGGCCAAGCTGCTTTCCGGTTAGTGGGAAAAAGAGATCCTTTTTGATGTAATAGGGAAGCCCGGGGAAGTGGGGAGAAGAGGGAGAAGAAAAGAGAATTATTTTGATCAATTCCATCCTGAAAGACCAAGAAAAGATAAAGCTTCTCCATCCGTAAGTTATTTCTACTTTCTAGCTAAATCAATTCCTATCCATCATTAGGAATTGCTGAGAAAATAGGTTTTCTCCCGGTATTTTTCAATTACTTTTGCTCAGTTATTTCTTCTTCCTCAGTGAGGATAACATGATAGTAAGAAGCAAATATTACTTGCTTCTTACTATCAGAACAAATGTTTGCTATGGAGTTAAGTACCTCCCCTTAACAACCCCCCCCAAAAAAAGAAAAAATAATATGTGCTACAGGGTCAAGAAGACAACGCTGTGATAAAAATGTTGTGTGGAGGACTGAGTTAATTTAAGCAAAGTATGAGTAGTAAATTTGTTAGGTGGATATGGGATTTTTCTTGAAAGAATATTTAAGCAATTCGTAACATGATTAGGTTTCTCCGGGGTCTTTCGCTGAAATTTCACACTGAAATCTTCACAGGGAATGGAATTAGTACAACACTGTAATGTCACACTTAATGATTTCCTGGAATGTTTTGATTAGAGAATTAATCTGCCTATGTTTGCAGATGATAGATCTGTTTAAAAGGAGAACGAAGATCTTGCAATGAATGTTAAGGGTAGCTGAGAGGGGTGAATTGCCCTCAGAAAATAATCTTATTAAATTTCAAATTTTGAAACTGTAAGAAAACCAAGTGAGTAATCATGAGGATTATTGAGAAAAATAAGTTTCAATTTATTTATTTCTTTATGTCACTAAACAGTTACTATAGCCCCAAAATAACTCTTTAAGAGGCTAAAATTTGACAATTCTACACCTCCAAATACCATTAATTCTCCAACCTCAAATTTACTAGACCTCAGGCCTCCTACCTTCAAAGCCCTCCTAAGACCATACCCCCACCTCTTCCAGCAAGCCTTCCTTGCTTCCTTCCAACACCCCAGAATATATCAATCTAACAGCCATCTCTCTCATCTCTTTATTTATGTCCATCCTCAGGACTTGTGTAAATGTGTATATTCAATTATTTCAATTATCATTTCAATTATATTATTTCAATTATTTCCTCTAAATCCACCCTAGTAACAATAATAATAATTGTAGTATTTGTTAAATGTCCATTCCAAGCACTGTAATAAGCACTAGGGTAGATATAATAAAATCAAGTAGGACACAGTTCCTGATCCACATGGAGTGCATGATCTAAGGGGAGAGAGAACAAGTATGTGATCCCCTACATATGAGAAAACTGAAACAGATAGAAGTTGTGACTTGCCCAAGGTAACACAACTGGCTAGTGGCAGAGCCTGGATTAGGGTCCAGGTTTCCTGATTTCTAGTTTAATGTTCTTTCCACTAGTCTATGCTGCTTCTCACCATGTGTAAATATTTTTATGACCAAATGCCTAATACACAATACACTGCACTCAGTAGGGCCTCAATAAATACCACTATAATCTATCAGTCTATCAATCATTGGTATTTATTGAGCCACTACTGGGTTCAGAACACTGTACTAAGTGCTCACTTGGCAAAGCACAGTACAATAGACTTGGTAGACATGATCCCTCACCACAGGGAGTTTATAGTTTAGTTGGGGAGAAAGACATTAAAATAAATTTTAGCTAGGGGAAAATTACAAAAAATATGGATATATAGGTACTGTGGGGCTGGAATGAATATCAAGTACTTAAGGGACACAGAGCCAAGGGCATAGGTGACACAGAGAATAGGGCTCTCATCTGTAAATCCCCATTTACGGATGGGGATTAAGACTGTGGGCAGAGATGGGAGGCAGAAAGTTTGGGGAGAAAACTGATGCAGAATTAAAGCACTCAATATTATTACTTGTAAATGTAAAATTAAAATATCAAATATACCTGAATACATTAATCAGGCCCAATTCAGATTCTGTCCAATTACCCATTAATCTGTGGTTTATCACTCCATCATCAATAAGTACATATCGGACCTTCTCAGGTGTATGGCAGTTTTCCAAACAGTTCAAATAAATTGATGCTGAACCTGTAGAAGTTTCAGAAGGGCAGATGTATTTCCTCTTTTGTCAAAAATCCCACAACTTTTTTTATGGCTAACTTTTTCACTTTTGACATTTTATAATGGTGGATGGTGCTACAGTTAATTCTGGAGTGGTATAAGGTACATTACCAACATGGGAGAGCATTTATTCATGATGGACTGGTACAAACTATCAGAGCCACAGGTGACTCAAATCAATAACAATAATGATTGTGGTATTCGTTAAGTGCTTACTATGGACAAAGCACTGAACAAAGCACAAGTTAATCAGGTTGGCTAACATGATGGCCAGCCATTCTTGAGGTGTGTCAGGCAGACAGAAAATTATGATTTTTGCTTCAGAAAGGTCACTCTAGCTGCTGGCTGCCTCTTGGGGATTTTTCATGGATGGCACATTCTCAGTCCTTCCCCAGACTTTTCTACTACCTCTATTCTGTCATTCTCTTCACTTTAATTCAATGTAGGTACGACTCTAGCTGCAGAAGCCAAAGACGGCTTGAAATAGAAATCATGTTCAGGCATGAGAGCGGATGGTCAAAATAATGAACAGATATGAAAAAAGTGGACTATACTAAGTGGGATGATACAATTTGCAGCCATCCTTTCCTGGGAGAGTACTCAGCACACAGTGGGAACTCTATAATAACAGCTGATTAACTGATCTTCCTTCAGAGAGATATGAAAGATGTATTCAAAAGGAGGGCGGCTTCTTATTAATTCCTAAATGATTGAAAATGGAATGATTGAAAATCTCTTAAGAACTCGTCCCTTCTGCCCTCGCCTTCGATTCACCACGGAGCCACCCCGATCCGTGCATCTGACATGGAGTTCTCGGAATCGGGCTGGGTCCCTTCCTCGGGAGCTGACCCTCATGGAGGGGGTATGGATGAGAGACCCCATAGTACAGGCTCTGGGGGTGGAGTTTCTGGTGCACAGTCTCCTCCTCCGGGAACCTGGTATGTGTGAGAACTGTGTCATGTAACTGGTTCCAGGGATGGGGAGTGGACTGGGGGACAAGCACCAAGCTGGGGTCAGATTGAGTCATCATCATCATCATCATCATCAATCGTATTTATTGAGCGCTTACTATGTGCAGAGCACTGTACTAAGCGCTTGGGAAGTACAAATTGGCAACATATAAAGACAGTCCCTACCCAACAGTGGGCTCACAGAGTCATGAGTGGTAGCTGTCAATCAAGGCGGACGAGACTCCTTGGCAGGTTGTAATTCAACCCTTTCAACTAGGAGATTTGATAGCGCAGCCAGGCACATCAGTAATCCAATCAAAAACCTTTAATGTAAATTTCCCCCATTGCCTACCCAAGGAGAGCAGGCACCTTATCCCCATTTTACGGATGAGAAAACTGAGGTTCATAGAGGTTAAATGACTTGCACCAAGTCACACAGGTAGTCAGTGACAGAACTGGGATTTAGAACCCTGATTTTTTTTATTTCCAGGCCCATGACCTCCTCCTTAGATCACGCTAGATTCCTACTACCTATCACTCTATTAGGTGTTTCAGTTTAGGTTTCATAATTCTTTAGAAATTTACAATTTATCAATACATAAAGGGCAATCATTCCGTCATACAGTCTAAGTCATTCGGTCATTTAGTCCAAGTCATTCAGTCAGCAGGATTTTTTAGTGTTCATTGTGGTCAAAACACAGTGTTAGAGTGAAAGTAAAATGCCTTTTCATCAACCGCAAGGATCTAATGGGGGAAGAGAGGTCAAACAGAAATAACCAAGCATAAATCAAGATATATGCAAGACAGAGAGCAAAATCGTTTAGTGCACGTTCAATCAACTGTGTCAGTTGAACAAGCACTTCCAGTTTACCTATACTATGGGAGTTGTGGTCTTCTGAAAACCCACAGTAAGGACAACTCCAGGCAGCATCCCTATTGCTTCCCCTTATTTCAGTGCCTGTTTGCCCGACTAGTTGGTAAGTACTCTGAGGACAGGGATCATATCTACCTACTCTATCTTGCACTCTTCCAAGCTCTTAGTACAGTGCTCGGTACACAATAACCACTTAATAAAAACCACTAATTGCTTGATTTGATTGATTTCCACTGCCTATCAGGAACACTTGGTAATTATATACATAATGGCTTCACATACCTTCTGCTCAGTTTTGTTGGTACCAGCTTTATTTAAGCTTTTGTCTCTGGTTTCCATACTCCCCCATTATTTATAAACTCTTCTAGGACATGGACTGTGCTTTCTACTTTTAGTTATGCTCTCAAATGCCTAATTTCTTACTCTACTTGCAGCAGGTACTTAGTACATGCTCTCATTGATGGTTTCTTTTCTCTGTCTCCTAAAGAAAACCTCTCTTCCTTAGATAGTAAATTTCTTTTGAGGTATTTTTCAAGCACTAACTAGTAAGCATTTGCTGATGAGGGAAACTATGTAGGAAGAAAGTATAATACAAATATAGAGAGACACCAAATAAATAATCACAATCCAAAAACCTATATTCCATTTTTGCCAGGTTTGTCACCTAGTGTTCAATGGTCAATGGTTATCCCCCCTGAAAGTCCACTGTTACCCATTCCATTCTTAGGGAACAGGGACCAGAAGTTAGAATCTCAAGCAGCCAGGTCATGAGACAGAGGACTTGGGTGGCCCTTCCCATTTCAGCATACAGACTCATGGTGGCTTCAGAGCTCTCCATCACCTCGCCCCCTCCTACCTCACCTCCCTTCTCTCCTTCTATAGCCCAGCCTGCACCCTCCGCTCCTCTGCCATTAACCTCCTCACTGTGCCTCGTTCTCACCTGTCCTGCTGTCGACCCCTGGCCCATGTCCTCCCCCTGGCCTGGAATGCCCTCCCTCCACATATCTGCCAAACTAGCTCTCTTCCTTCCTTCAAAGCCCTACTGAGAGCTCACCTCCTCCAGGAGGCCTTCCCAGACTGAGCCCCACCCTTTACCCTCTCCTCCTCCTCATCTCCTCCCCATCCCCCCATCCTTCCCTCTTCCCCTCCCCACAGCACTTGTGTATATTTGTACATATTTAATACTCTATTTTAATAATGATGTGCTTATAGCTATACTTCTCTTTATTCTGTTGGTATTTACACTTGTCGACTTTTTTTAGGTTTTTTTTTTGTCTGTCTCCTCCTTCTAGACTGCGAGCCCATTGTTGGGTTGGGACTGTCTCTATATGTTGCCGATTTGTACTTCCCAAGCACTTAGTACAGTGCTCTGCACACAGTAAGCGCTCAATAAATACAATTGTATTAATGAATGAATCTATAATTCTATTTATATTGATGCTATTGCTGCCTGTACACTTGTTTTGCTTTGTTTTGTTGTCTGTCTCCCCGCTTCTAGACTGTTAGCCCATTGCTGGGTAGGGACCATCTCTATATGTTGCTGATTTATACTTTCCAAGTGCTTAGTACAGTGCTCTGCATATAGTAAGCGCTCAATAAATGTGATTGAATGAATTCCTAACTCTCACCCTTGCCCTAAACTCTAACCCTAACTTTAACACTAGTATCAACCATTATTCTTCCTCTGGTCTTATTAATAATAATAATAATAATGGCATTTATTAAGTGCTTACTATGTGCAAAGCACTGTTCTAAGTGCTGGGGAGGTTACAAGGAAATCAGGTTGTCCCACAGGGGGCTCACAGTCTTAATCCCCATTCTTACAGATGAGGGAACTGAGGCACAGAGAAGTTAAGTGACTTGCCCAAAGTCACACAGCTGACAATTGGCAGAGCCGGGATTCGAACCCATGACCCCTGACTCCAAAGCCTATGCTCTTTCCACTGAGCCACGCTGCTTCTCTAACCCTATCCTTACCCTAAAACCCAATGAGGTATTTCTACCCCTGAGGTAGCTGATGCGCTGATACTGATTTTTAGAAAGCACAATTGGAATTTGCTGAAGGTGGAAGTTTTATTTTTTGGTTTTAGATTACGGGTCACTCCTCCTACATTAATTTTGAATTTATCTCCCGCGAGTCTCAACAAGAATGAATGTCATAAGAAAGTTATCTTTTTTCTTTATTTGCTCAAACATTGCTTTGGGGCTAAACAAATTAGGTGTTTAAATAGTCAAAATTCCATTGTTGTAAATTAAGGTTATAAAAGCTGGTTCATAGTTGGGGTATTAACATTTCCTTGTTCCTCTTACTTTCTTGCTCTAGTTTTTCCTTGAAATGTACCCAGGATTTCAGGGGTGTTGGCCTATATTTTCTCCTTTCTCTGTTGTTCCCTGTAAACTTTTACATCTGTTTCTCTGTGTGCCCTCCTAGATAAATCTTTTCGGCTTTGTTCCTTAAAGCAACTGCTTGATCCACATTGTAATCCCACCATCTGGTTTCTCTTTTTTCCTTTAATCCTCCAGATCTTCCACAAAGCTCTTCTGCAATCTCTACTGAACTCTCCCATCTGGTGTTGCCTTTATTTATTTACTAACTTCTCCTTTTTAAGATCTTGCCATTTCTACATGTTACAGAAGCAGTGTGACCTAGTGGAAAAAGCAGGGGGCTGGGAGACAGAGGACTTGAGTTCTAATACTGGCTCCACCTCTTGCCTGCTGTGTGATTTGGGGCAAGTCACTTCACTTCTCTGTGCCTCAGTTACCTCATCTGTAAAATGGGGATTAAAGCTATGAGCCCCATGTAGAACATGGGCGGTGTCCAACCTCATTATCTTGGCTCTACCCCAACACTCAATATAGTGCAAGTGCCTAACAAATACCATAAAAAAGTCTTTTATTCTCTTCTACTTCTCTGATTCTCTGATTTTATTTTCCTCCACTCTTTCAGTAGATGACCTGTTTTCAGTCATTGTAACACTTGCCATTAGGCAACCCATAACTTGATTTTTTGTCAAGAAGGCTTTCTAGCCTAATTTTTCTTCTCCCAGATTGTCCCTCAACTACCATTTCAGAACTTTTGCACCAACTATATCATCATCATCATCATCAATTGTATTTATTGAGCACTTACTGTGTGCAGAGCACTGTACTAAGCACTTGGGAAGTACAAGTTGGCAACATATAGAGACAGTCCCTACCCAACAGTGGGCTCACAGTCTAAAAGGGGGAGACAGAGAACAAAACCAAACGTACTAACAAAATAAAATAAATAGAATAGATATGTACAAGTAAAATAAACAAATAAATAAATAGAGTAATAAATATGTACAAACATATATACATATATACAGGTGCTGTGGGGAAGGGAAGGAGGTAAGATGTGGGGGATGAACTATATCCCTGTGCATTCTAGACTGTGAGCCCGTTGTTGGGTAGGGACCATCTCTATATGTTGCCAACTTGTACTTCCCAAGTGCTTAGTACAGTGCTCTGCACACAGTAAACGATCAATAAATACAATTGAATAAATGAATGAATGAATGTACAGCCACCCTACTTCTGTACGTTTCTTACATACCCAATTATTTTAACACTAACTCACATACATAGCCACTTTTCTTTCTTCATTCTATTCATAAACTGTTTTAGTGTCTCTCTTTCCCTCTAGATGGAAAATTATTTGAGGGCAGAAACTGTGTCTATTGACTGTATTGTACTCTCCCAAGTGCTTAGTACAATGCTCTGCACACAGTAAGTGTTCAATAAGTACCATTATTGTTAGTCTACAATTCTGAGACCCCTTTCAATCAGTTATTTCCTGAGTAGTAATATTTAGCTTCCTTCATTTTTTTCTCCAAGTACATAACGAGGTCACTCAAAGGTTCCTTGAAAGAAGTGACTTTTTTGTGATTTTTTTTCTTGAAACATAGGCCAAAACTGCACAGAATAAATTTCAAATGTAGTGCCCCCAAAATATTCATGGGATGACTCATATGATCAGATGAGGGGAACATCTGTGGAGCTCCATTCTATTAGACTCATCTCAGAGTCTGTTACCACCATAATTACCAGACTCTCAGATGGTTGCAGACTTTTCCATCATGCAAGATCAGGGATGGGAATGGCCCCCAATCAGAATTTGCCTTATCCTGAAAAAACCTAGAGACTTTCTCCAATCAAGGATTTTTCCCAGCCTTCATCTAAATGGAGATTATCTTCAAACAGACTCTCTCTTCTTCCGACTGGGGACCAAACTAGACTTTTCTGAGATTGCCTGTATCACATCAGGTTGTGTCTCCACCTAGTTGGAACTGCCAAGACCATTCTACTCAAGCTCAGTTGGGAGACCCACCAGAAAACGTACACAACAAATAAACCCTCTTTGTATGTGCTGAAACACATGGCTTTCAGCTGATCTAGGCTCTGGGAATATCTTGAACAAAAAAACTAGATGTGAATATTCCTTTGGCTGGATTGATATAGTTGATAGAAATGTTCCCTGCCCACAATGAGCTTATAGCCTTGAAGGGGAGATGCACATTAATATATAAATGAATTATGGATTTATACATAGGGATTGTGGGGCTCAGGAAGCAGTGAATAAAGGGTTACAAGTCATAGTGCAAGGATGATGCTGAAGGGAATGGGAGAAAAGGAAATGAGGCCTTTAGTCAGGGAAAGGCCTCTTGGAGGAGATATGCTTTTAATAAGGCTTTGAACATGGAGAGATGATTGTTGGATATGAAGAAGGAGGGAGGGCATTTTAGGCCAGATGCAGAATGTGGGCTAGTGGCTGGTGATGAGATTGATGAGATTCGGGTACAATGAGTGTGTTGGCATTACAGGAGTAAAGCGTGTGGACTGGGTTGTAGTAGGAGAGCAGAGAGGTAAGGTAAGAGGGAGTGAGGTGACTAAGTGCTTTAAAGCAGAAGGGAGGAGTTTCTGTTTGATGTGGTGGTGGATGGGCAACAACTAGAGGTTTTTGAGGAGTGGGGAGACATAGACTGAACGTTTTTGCAGAAAAATGATTCAGGGGAGCAAACAGGCCTCCTCCCCGCTCTGACCCCGAACCACAGATAGAACGGGAGAATGGGAGAGACAGAGCCGGGGAAAACCAGGTTGGTATTCAAGATGAGTGCCGTAAAGAAGAGCATCAAACCCTTATTTACACCATAGAGCTATATTTTAAAACTACCTCTGACTGACATTTTATTTGGATTTTAAAAGATTATCTATTCCTTCTTTTTCCAATACACTTGGAACTCCGGGGAATTTCATATTCAGAGAAGCTTTCAATGTTTACAGGAGTCTTACCAAAGTCCCTGTATATTCAAGCATTTTTCAGCTGTGTAAAGGTCAAGCTTAATTCAATCCCACCCTGAATAAAGTGATCAGAAGTTGTGCTTTGTGGATCAAGTATCCCTTACCCCATGGGGGAGTGGGTACTGATGATGATGGAAACTCCCATCTGGACTGAAGGATGGGCCTTGGTCCTGAGGCTTCAAGATTAAGAACCTGGGGGGAGGAATTGGTCAAAGTGCTGATGCACACTTTTTCATCCTGCCAGTCATTCATTCAGTTGTATTTATTGAGCGCTTACTGTGTGCAGAGCACTGTACTAAGCACAGTCGTGTTTCCACTGAGGCATGAAGCAAGAAGGCGAGTAGGGGGTGCAGTTCCCCTGTAGACTGTAACACCTTGCAGGCAGGGAATGTGTTTACAAACTCTGTTGTATTGTTCTTTCCCAACTGCTCAGTATTGTTCTCTGCATACAATAAGCACTCAATGAATGCCATTGATTGATGGGTTGATTGGGTGCCGTTGTGTGTAGGCATTACTGAAATACCTGATCAGTGAAGCTGAGTTTACATGGTGGACTCCATCCTCTCTTTGCTGTGTATCCTCCTGGGAATGGATCAAAATCACCCTCTTCCTTCCTTTGAAATTTTGAAGGAACACTTTCTGCTCCAAGGAGATCCAGCCCCAGCCCCTCAACAAGGAATGTAATGAAGCCAGTAAATTTGTTCTGGAGGATTCTTTCAAGCTTGTGGCCATTAATGCTCAGGCCATGATCCCCCACTCCTCAAGAAACTCCAGCCCATCCACCTCTGCATCAAACAGAAACTCCTCACCATAGGCTTTAAAGCACTCAATCACCTTGTCCCCTCCTACCACACCTGGCTACTCTCCTACTACAACCCAGCAGGCACATTTCACTCTTCTAATGCTAGCCTCCTCACTATACCTCTATCTTGCACCCATGTCCTGCTTTTGGTCTGGAATGCCCTCCCTTCACATATCTGACAGACAATTACTCTCCCCACCTTGAAAGCCTTATTGAAGGCATATCTTCATTACTCTCCCCACCTTGAAAGCCTTATTGAAGGTGTATCTTCTCCAAGAGGCCTTCCCTGGCCAAGTCCTCCTTTCCTCTTCCACTCTTTTCTGCATTGCCCTGACTTGCTCCCTTTATTCATCCCCTCTCTCTTCCCCACAGCAATTATGTACGTATCTGTAATTTATTTATTTATATTAATATCTTTCTCTCCCTCTAGACTGTAAGCTCATTGTGGGCAGGGAATGTGTCTGTTTATTGTTATATTGTACCCTCCCAGTTGCTTAGTACAATGATCTGCACACAGTAAGTGTTTAATAAATACGATTGACTGATTGACTGATTGGCTTTGCCTTGATCCGGTAACTTTCCTTGGCGGTCTTCTTTTGAGGCAACCCATTCAGACCTATGAATGTGCGTGATAGCCACACATATGCCGCTTCTGGGCTGAAGTTCCCATGCCTGTTCCCCGCCTCTTGTCCTAACACATGTTGGAGAGACGACATAAGCTGAGAGCTCATTGTGGGCAGGGAATGTGTCATTAATTGTTATACTGTACTCTCCCAAGCACTTAGTACAGTACTTTACACTCAATAAATACAATTGAATGAATGAATGAAGATGATCACAGTGACTCCTAGCTGAAGACATACCCCAGTATTTCTCTTCACCAGGGTTTCTTTTCAGCAGAGTGATAGAGGTACAGCTTGGGCAGTTTGTCATTTGGCAGATGCCAAAGTGTCGTTGGAGGGCAGAAATTCATCCTTTAAATCATCATGGCCATATTATGTCCCTGCCTAACACACTGACAGATAAAGGAGTACAGTTTTCTCTCTCTCTGCAGTCTAATATGCCCTTCAGACTTCTCTACTTGGAGGTCCCTGTTGACACCTCACACTTAACATGTCCCCCTTCTAGACTGTGAGCCTGTTGTTGAGTAGGGACTGTCTCTATATGTTGCCAATTTGTACTTGTCAAGCATTTAGTATGGTGCTCTGAACACAGTAAGTGCATAAATATGATTGAATGAATGAATGAATGTCCAAAAAAGAAGTCCTCACCTTTCCATTCAGACCCTAGTCTACCTTTGACTCTCCCATCACTGAAGACAACACCTCCATCCTCCTTGTCTCAAAAACCTATAATTTTGATATTATCCTCAACTCATCTCTCTTCTTTAACTTACATATTCAGTCTGTCACCAAATCCTGTCAGTTGTATCTTCACAATATCTCTAGCTTCTATCCCTAACTCTCCATCCAAACTGCTACAACGCTGGTCCAAACACTTGTCAAAACCTCCAATGGCTACCGATCAATCTGCGCATCAGGCAGAAACTCCTCACCCTGGGCTTCAAGGCTGTCCATCACCTCGCCCCCTCCTACCTCACCTCCCTTCTCTCCTTCTACTGCCCAGCCCGCACCCTCCGCTCCTCCACCACTAATCTCCTCACTGTACCTCGCTCTCGCCTGTCCCGCCATCGACCCCCGGCCCACGTCATCCCCCGGGCCTGGAATGCCCTCCCTCTGCCCATCCGCCAAGCTAGCTCTCTTCCTCCCTTCAAGGCCCTGCTGAGAGCTCACCTCCTCCAGGAGGCCTTCCCAGACTGAGCCCCTTCTTTCCTGTCCCCCTCGTCCCCCTCTCCATCCCCCCATCTTACCTCCTTCCCTTCCCCACAGCACCTGTATATATGTATATATGGTTGTACATATTTATTACTCTATTTATTTATTTATTTATTTATTTTACTTGTACATTTCTAGCCTACTTATTTTATTTTGTTGGTATGTTTGGTTCTGTTCTCTGTCTCCCCCTTTTAGACTGTGAGCCCACTGTTGGGCAGGGACTGTCTCTATGTGATGCCAATTTGTACTTCCCAAGCGCTTAGTACAGTGCTCTGCACATAGTAAGCGCTCAATAAATACGATTGATTGATTGATTGATTGATTGTCATATTCTGCTCAATTACTGCATCAGCCTCCTGTCTGACCTCCCTGCCTCTAGCCTCTCCCATTTCGAGGACATATTGCACTCTGCACTCCAGATCATGTTTCTAAAAATTGCTTTACCTACCTACCCCAATGCCTCAAAACCTTCAATGGTTGCCCATTCATCTTTGTGTCAAATAAAAACTCCTCGCCATCAGCTTTAAAGCACTCGATCGGCTCTCTCCCTCACCTACCCATGCTCGTTCCCCTCTTTCATTCATTCATTCATGCATTCATTCCTTAAGTCATATTTATTGAGCACTTACTTTTGCAAAGCACTGTACTAAGCACTAGGGAGAGTACAGCATAACAACAAACAGACATATTCCCATCCACAATGAGCTCACAATGCAACCCATGCACAATGCCCCTCTAATGTCAACCTACTCACACTCCTTCAATTTTGCCTCATCCTCCATCAACCCCTTCCTCACGCCCTCTTTCCTTCTTGAAACTCCTTCTCCTTTACCTGGCAAATCACCATACACCTCTCCTCCAAAGAAGCCTTCCCTGCCTAACCTCTTATCTAGCCACCCTTTTCTCCATTGTTCCTACATCACCTATGCACTGAGGTCACCCTATCCCAACCCCACATACCACATATGTACATATCCTTATACTTCACCATTTTCCATATTTGTAATTTAATTTAATATCTCTCTCCTCCAGTAGATTTTAAGTTCCCTGTGAGCAAGCATTGTGTCTGCCAACTCGATTGTACTGTACTCTCCCAAATGTCTAGTGGTTAGAGCATGGGCCTGAGAGGAGGACCTGAGTTCTAATCACAACTCTACCACTTGTCTGCTGTGTGACTTTGAGCAAATCACAACTTCTCTGTGCCTCAGTTACCTCATCTGCAATAAGAGGATTAATATTGTGAGCTCCAAATGGGAAATAGACTCTGTCCAACCTGACTAGCTTGGATCTACCCCAGTGCCTGATACATAGTAAGCACCTAACAAGAACCATTAAAAATGCTTAATATAGGGCTCTGTACCTTGTAAGTGCTAAATAAATACTAAATAGCATTGATTGACTGATCAGTTGAGTTGTAGTTTAGGTACCATGAGTGTTGGATTGACAATAAACTACTTATTAGCTATTATTCAGTCTTCCATACTGATCTGCATTGTTTTTCAGTTACATATGTTACTGTATCATTCTAATATCCAAATATCCAGAGAGGCAGCATGGCTCAATGGAAAGAGCCCGGGCTTTGGAGTCAGAGGTCATGGGTTCAAATCCCGGCTCCGCCACTTGTCAGCTTTGTGACTTCGGGCAAATCACTTAACTTCTCTGGGCCTCACTTCTCTCATCTGTAAAATGGGGATCAAGACTGTGAGCTCTCCGTGGGTCAGCCTCATCACATTGTAACCTCCCCAGTGCTTAGAACAGGGCTCTGCACATAGTAAACGCTTAATACATGCTATCATTATTATTGTTATTATGTCGGTATCATTGGCATTCACTTTCTCAAGTACCTACTGAGTGCTAAGCAACATACTAAATACTTGGGAAACTCAAAAGAAGAATTTTCTTAATTCAATGACATGTTGAAATGGTTATTTACCTATTTCTAGTGTTAATTTTCAAATGGGCTGACAGATAATGACATGGTACAAGCTGGCAAATTGGTTGTAAGAGAAAGAACATCTCCCTTCTAGATCTTGTCCTTGGCAACTAAGGCAAAAAGATCATTTGCTTGGTTCCTCGATGCCTCTGAAGGAGAAAACCCAAATAAGTCTAGGCTGAATTGGAAAAAGCCACTTTAGGCTATTTTTCAAAGGGTCCATTTTTCAGTGCTTTGCACATAGTAGCCTGCTTAACAAATGACATTATTATTATTATTATCATTATTATTATTACTATCCCAGAAACACTAGCAAAGATTCACAGGTATTGTATTCTTCTGGAACATTTTTTTCAGTACTTGTGAATATGACATTGTCTACAGGATATGCGATGAATAAAATTAGGGAATTTTTGCCCAATTCATAAAGAGAAAATGGACATTTTCATGAAATTACTCCTGTGTTTACTTTTATAAACACTCAAACAGAAAAACTTAATTTGCTTCATTAAAAATACCACTTTTTCAAATTTTAATACACTGGTTTTTACCCAAGCGTAGACGGGAAGAGAATGGCAGTAAATTCCAATTTAGAAGACTATTGGTTAATTGCTCAATTTTTCACTTTATTTTGATGCAGTCACAGTGTGCTTGTCTAATAAATCCTTAATACTCATGCTATGTTTTGCCTCTATTTAAGTAGATCTCTGCTTACAGTATGGGAGGGGCTCATTTGATGTACATCCAGATAACTAGAGGACCATTGTTTTGCCTTTTTCTGTCTGGAGAAACCTGCTGTGGAGAAAAAATAGTCTCTCTGTTGCAAAGACAAACACATTTGTTATCAGC
Organism: Tachyglossus aculeatus; assembly: GCF_015852505.1. NCBI lineage: Eukaryota > Metazoa > Chordata > Mammalia > Monotremata > Tachyglossidae > Tachyglossus > Tachyglossus aculeatus. The sequence continues at coordinate 114,748,160 of NC_052067.1, forward strand.
CCCTCCACTGGTTCCTACTCTCTACCTACTGTGACAATATGTGGATTTTCTAGAGGAGGATGGATCTAGTCAAGGACACGGGGCAACTCATCTCTAAAGATGGGGCCAGCATCAACACCAAATCTCATCATCCGCTGATCAAGATGCAATTTTTCGGACCTCAATTTGGACTAGAATTACACCATTTCAGCTCAAGTTTCCCTGAATAATGAGTATATAAAAAGGCATTTAGTAAATAATCTCTGTGTAGAGAAAGTGCTAAAATCCAGAGGTAAAGAGAAATGCTGGATTTCAGGAGGCTTCTAATCAAGGCTCAGAAGGTTGCAGTGCCTTAGAAAATGAGTGAAAGAATGAAGAGTGCATCCCAAGTGCCCCCATGCTATCCCCGCCACAAAGGTTCACAAACTCATCCAATACTTAACTTAAATCTGTGCACACAAATACATGTTTTAATATTTCAAATAAAATCTGTATTAGAAATGAGAAAATTTATAAAGGCTAAAAGACTACACAGCATCAAATCAGACTTCTGCGGAAAAGATATGGGCTCAAATAAGCAGACAATGATGATATTAGAAAAGGGATTAAAGAGAATCAGTAGGGTGTTAAAATATTAAGGGAAGGAGAGAGAAGAGAGGAAATAGACATGCTAGTAAATAAAGAGGAAGAAAGTAATGATCACCTACCACCAGCAATTTTAAAAAATTTTCCTTTGACATGAAACATGACAAGAAATTTGTGGGCCAAAACTAGGGAATTTAGATAATATGTGCCCATATAAACAACATATTTAGATAATGAAAAAGATAAAAGTATAAAAGCAATTAGGTAAATGCTTACTGGATTCTCTTGTAAAAAAAAAAAAAGCCTTATGGAAAACAGTTGAAGTATTGATCTGATAGTAAGCCCCTTGAGGCCAAGGATCATGTATTTGAACTCTATACTAACTCAATTGTTCTCTTCCAAGCACTTAGGACAGTGCTTTGCAGTCAGGTGGTACTTAATAAATACTAGTAATTGATTGATCAGATAAATAAAAACATTAAAGAATTTAGTTAGAAGACTATCATCTTGTAAGTGTGATATAGTGGAAATTTTTTAAAAATAACAGTATCATAGTAAGGCAAAACTTGTGACTATCACAAGAAAATTGAATCTGGGGATGAAACTGCCATGCATTTATTCGAAAAACATAATTCAATCATTTTTTTTTCTTTTGAAATGTTCACCAACACCTTATATAGAGGGAATGCTAATTTGTTATTTTCACATTAGTAAAGCTTTTCATCATTTTAGTAGAAAAACTGGTTTAATTTAATTTAGATAAGAACATGGTCAAATAGAATCAAAACCATCTGAATGACCCAGACACAGGCCTGTCCAGAGGGAAAGAAAACTTTAAAAAATTTGACTTATTATTGGTCTTTATTGCAATGCAATGGAAGTGGTGGCTTTATTGTTACTAAAAGAAATTAACTCTGTAGTACTTCTAATACAGAGAAGATATCAAAAGAAGTCACTGAAAATTGTTGGAGCTGATTTCTCTTAAATCACAGACCCATTAGACAAGATGGTCCCTAGCTGCTCTTTCAAGTTACCACCTCATAAAATCTCATGTTCTCAATTTAGAACATACTAAATTTTTGTGGGCCAAACCCTAACCTTGACCCTTTTGTCAGACCCTAACCCATGAAATAAAGTTAATAAATTAAATAGGAGTTGGGATAGTGAAATAAGTTATGCAAAAACTGGGGTACTTGCAAGAGACTTGTCTTAGTATCAACATTCTATACTTTATCATCTGCATTTAATCACGCCTATAAAAGGATCTTTTATTGCTTGGAAATCCATTAGGAATCTTATCCTTGCTAGACTTGTAACCTTTAGAAATGTTCTGCAGAACAAGTAGTAAAACAGCAGATCTCAATTTACAGTTTTTCCAGTTCTGATGAACTGTACTTTAGACACTTCTAAACTAACCCCACTTTCCGGCTTTAACACATCAGGTCTCATTTTACAATAGTAGCCTCCTTCATGGCACTAGCTCAGTTTACTGCTTACTGCAGTACAGGACTTCGGTGGATATGATATTCTACAAAGCAGTTTAAAATCAATTACATGATTCCAGTCGTCAGTTTATAGGAGCTGCTGTTTGGCTAACAATAAGACTTTCATGCTCTGCACATAGTAAGCGCTCAGTAAATACGATTGATGATGATGCTTGTAGCCTGTTGCATTGTTATAGTACTGGATGGCTTCTAGGGCTCTTGTGTCCTAGGGCATGGCTGCATAGAAATGGGTATCATTGGAATCTTCTGCAAGAAATAGCGTGGGCCTGAGAGTTAGAGAAGCTGGGTTTTAATCCCTGCTCTGCCACGTCTCCTGTGTGATCTAGGGCAAGTCACTTTACTTCTCTGTGTCTCAGTTACCTCATCTGTAAAATGGAGATTTAGCTTGTGACCCCCAGTGTGGAACTTGGGCTGTGTCCAAGCTAAATTGTTTATATCCATCCCACTGCTCAGTACAGTGCCTGGCATATAGTAAATGCTGAACAAATGCCATACACACACACAAAAAGGTTTTTTTCAAAATTATATCTGTATGAGCACAGTATACTTTAAAAAAATATTTTTCTTGCAGAATATTCCTCTTGTGTTCTAAATTTTCTTGGAGCACATCTAATCCTTGGGGCCAAATCACTGTTGGAGGGCAGAACCATGCAAACTCAGCAGTAAGATTTCTGGAGATGGGCTACTAGCCCACCTCTGCGGATCTATCTGACTGAAGAAGGATTTTGAATTTTTCCAGCCCTCATCCCTGGCCACCCTCTCTGACCCTCTTGTCTTCCCGGGCTAAAACAAACAAATGACTTTCAGCTGATCCTGAAATATATATTTTAATTGTGTTCGTTAAGCACGGACTTTGGAGTCAGAGGTCATGGGTTCAAATCCCGGCTCTGCCAATTGTCAGCTGGGTGACATTGGGCAAGTCACTTCACTTCTCTGTGCCTCAGTTACCTCATCCGTAAAATGGGGATTAAGACTGTGAGCCCCCCGTGGGACAATCTGATCACCTTGTAACCTCCCCAGTGCTTAGAACAGTGCTTTGCACATAGCGCTTAATAAATGCCATCATCATCATTATTATTATTACTGTGTCTAAAGCACTGTTCTGAGAACTGTGGTAGATTTAAGGTTAGGTCAAAGCCCCCGCCCCATATGGGATTTGTAATCTAAGTAGGACTCCTCTTTTTCATTCAGCCCACATATTCAATCCATCGCTAACTCCTGTTGGTTCCACCTCCACAGTATCACTAAAATCTGCCCTTTCCTTACCATCCACACTGCTACCATGTTAATCCAAGCACTTATCCTATCCCACCTTGATTACTGCTGACCCCCCTGACTCCTGTCTCCCCCAACTCTCTTCAAGACCTCCAGTGATTGCCCATCCACCTCCCATCAAACAAAAATGCCTCACCATAGGCTTTAAAACACTCAATCACCTTGCCCCCTCCTACATCACCTCTCGACTCTTCCACTGCAACCCAGGCCACAAACTTCTCTCCTCTAGTGCTAACCTTCTCATTGAATCTCGATCTCACCTATCGTGCCACTGATCTCTCACCCATATCCTACCTCTGGCCTAGACAAGAAAGGCCCTGGAAACCCTCAGGTTCCTTCAGCATGATCATTCTGAATCTCAGGCAAACTTCATGAAACACTGGCTCGGCTTCCCGGGACCGATCTGAGACCACAGGGGACTGACTTCCATGGTGGTCTGTCACCATTTCCACCAGTAAGATTCTGTCTGTGGCAGCCAGTTAGAGGAGGCAGCCCACGAGTGTCCCTTCCAACAATCCTTTTAATTGTGGGATACAATCAAAGAAAATAATAATAATAATAATGGCATTTGTTAAGTGCTTACTATGTGTAAGCGCTGAAAAGCCCCCTAAGGACCAATCATTTATTTGGTCCTTCAGGCTTTAACAGTTGGTGATTTATTGTGAACCTGAATCAGTTTTTACCAGACTTTGGGCCAGGGTTCACTGAGGAGGGAAAATGGAAGGGGCAAGGTTGAAGAAGTATGTATTCAATTTCTTCCTATTCATGTCTCCTGTTTCTGGCCTTCTGTGCTGCAAAACTTGGGCACCACTGATGGGAAATGCATGCTTTACTGAAAATGCATCTATGGACTGTGCTCAGTGGAAAATTGACTGAAATAACAGGCCATCGAAAGAAAGACCAGGAAAAGGCTTCAGGTTTGTGTTTATATGCAGAATTCAGCCCAAACACTGGTAAAACTTCTTGAGCAGTGGAATGGGGAGGAGTTGAATTACATGTTTTTCTTATGAGCATAGTTAATTTTATAGTTAATAGAAGGAGATGATGATGATATTTGTTAAGCACTTACTATATGCCGAGCACTGTTCTAAGCACTGGGGTAGACACAAGGTAATCAGGTTGTCCCGCATGAGGCTCACAGTCTTAATCCTAATTTTACAGATGAAGTAACTGAGGCACAGAGAAGTTAAGTGACTTGCCCAAGGTCACACAGCAGACAAGTGGTGGAGTCAGGATTAGAACCCACACCCTCTGGCTCCCAAGCCTGTGCTCTTTCCACTAAGCCAAGCTGCTTCTAACTGGATAGAAAATAATATCTGTTCTAGTAAAAACAGAGCAAAGTAGTATATGCTTCTTAGGCAATTTTCTTGTAAAATTTTAAATTATGATTTGTTTCTTTATCCATAGGAGTAGAAAATATCTTTTTGTGGGTTTTTTTGTTTCCTGCAGTTAAATATGTGCTAAATGCTAGTTATTGGCAAATTATGTAAATGACTGAATGTTCCCTGGAGACAGAATCAGTTACTAGAGGATAAGGAATAAAAACATATTTCTCTTTAGTTTCTTCAGTCTAATTCATTTCAGCAAGCTGTGTCTCCATTTTTCAGAAATTTAAGAAAAATCACAAATCAAAGAAACATATAAGTAACCCACTGATAGATCTAGGGAAAATTCAGAATATGTGAATTCCAGACTGTGAACCCCTTGTTGGGTAGGGACCGTCTCTATATGTTGGCGACTTGTACTTCCCAAGCGCTTAGTTCTGTGCTCTGCACACAGTAAGAGCTCAATAAATATGATTGATTGAATGAATGAATGAATGAAAAGTAGCACACTACACAGAATGTGCCTAATAAATTGGATCTTAGAAACAAATGCATTATTCATTCATTCATTCAATCGTATTTATTGAGCACTTACTGTGTTCAGATTACTATACTAAGCGCTTGGGAAGTACAAGTTGGCAACATATAGAGACGGTCCCTACCCAACAACGGGCTCACAGTCTAGAAGGGGGAGACAGACAACAAAACATGTGGACAGATGTCAAGTCATCAGAATAAACAGAAGTAAAGCTAGATGCACATCATTAACAAAATAAATAGAATAGGAAATACGTACAAGTAAAATAGAGTAATAAAACTGTACAAACATATATACAGGTGCTGTAGGGAGGGGAAGGAGGTAGGGTGGGGGGATTGGAGTGGGATATTAGATATTGGATGCAAAATAATAATGGTGAAAGAACGAATAGACTGTATACTGAGAGTTTTTGTGGTTTAAAAATGCTACAACAAGAATGATATCTTGCAAGACATGCTGAGCTTGATTTTCCCAGGTACTCAGGAGGGGAAAGCCAACCCCCTGGGAAGCCACTTTAACTCTTTCAGGCCTCTAGGGTAGTGACAGAAGTAGACCAATCTATCAAAGAAGTAGACCAATCAATCAATCAATCGTATTTATTGAGCACTAATTGTGTTCATGGCACTGTACTAAGCACTTGGGAGAGTACAATATAATAATGTAAAAGAGTTAGTAGACATGTTCTCTAACCATACTGAGCCCACAGTCTAGAGGTGGAGAGAGGCATTAATTTAAATCAATAAATTGTGGACATGTGCATAAGTGCTTTGGGGCTGAGGGAATAGTGAATAAAAGGAGCAAATCCAAGAGCAGAAGTGATGCAGAAGGGAAAGGGAGAAGAGGAAATGAGGTTTTAGTCTTAGGGTTAGAGAAGCAGTGTAGCCTAGTATAAACCATGGGACCTGAGAGTCAGAAGGTTCTAATCTTCCTCCTCCACTTGTCTATATTGTGGCCTTGGGCAAGTCACTTAAGTTCTTGTTGCATCAGTTACCTCGTGTAAAATGGGAATTAATACTGTGAGCCCCATGTGGGACATGGACTGTGTCCTACCTGATAAGCTTGTATCTACCCTTGTGCTAAGTTCAGTGCTTGGCACATTGTAAGCACATAACAAATACCACAAATATTATTATAATTATTATTATTACTGGTAGTAGTAATAATATTCATTATTAGTATTAGTCAGGGAAGGCCTTTTGGAGATATGCCTTCAATTAGGCTTTTAAGCGGGGAAAGTAATTCATGAGCATCACTGGGTAGTGAGTCTTCAGACATTTTCTAAAATCTAACTAGTTCTTGCTTATGGTTAACTCGTGAGTTAGTGGATGGCCAAGAGTAAGTTTAAGGATTTGTGAACACCAAACCTACGTTTACCTGAACAAATCATACTTCCTACTTGGTACTTATAGACTACATGTCAATTCAGTTCAATGGAAGAGCAACTAGAGAAGGGATGGTTTGAAAGCAATGAACAGTATGAGTAACAGTGGAAAAAAACTGAACTCTACTGGAGTGGCATTTATTCAGGGGATAAAGACACGATGGAATGAAATGCCTGATGGACCATGAAAAGAACTGTACACTATAGTGCATGCTGAGCCTGATTCTCCCAGTTTCCCTTAGGAAGAAGTGAGATGCTTTTGAACTACTTCAGGGCACTGCGTGGAAGGATTCATGTAACTATCAATAATGCCTAGCTTGCTGTCAAGGGTAGCCGGGAGAGCATGCCTCAGCATATACTGTCAGAGACAATGTTTTTCTTGGCATTTAAAGTGTTTCAGTCCACTTTGTCCTCATACCTAGGAGCTTGGCATTTCCTTATTCATTTCCCCATGCTGCGTCAGTTTTTCATTGGAAAAACAGCTCCGTTCCTGCCGTTAAATTCCCTCTGTCCCTCACAGGAGTATAACTCCCATGGGAATAATGATACATCATGAAAGAATGCAGGGCGTAATGATCACAAACCACATTAAAACCAAGGTATCATTATCATAATTACTATTTGACTCTTCTGACACTTTGGAAAACGTAATTATACCTTTTAAAGAAGGTCATGAATGGCCTTATCCATGATTTAAACTATTATTACAGGTATATTCTGTTTAATGATCCTGAGTTTCCCTTTTCCTGTCCAAGAGTGAGCTAGTTTTACACCCCTCTGGCCTTTGGGGATTTGGATTGGGCAAGGATTCTTCTAGTCTGTCCCCTCTCCACCACACATACTGGCTGCACAGCTGCCACCAGGGAAAGACAAATCAACACCACTTCCCCACCCTAGAAGGGGAACTGACTCATTTATTTTTTCAGTAAATGACTACTTTGTCATGTACCTTCCTTCAGGGATTTTCAACCTACAGTGGGTTGTAGGTGGAGAGGGCGGAAAAGGGCTGAAACAATGTGGTTGGAGGAAGCTGTGAAGCATTGTCCCATCCATCAGCTGACTAATGCCCCCAGCCTTCCTGGACAAGTTATCTATCCAGTCACCCGAGTGCTTGGTGTACTTCTGTTTAATTTGTCAAAGCAGTACACTGAGCAACGTTGTATCAGTAGACAAGAAAGTGGAAAACTGCATCAAGAAAGCCAGCACATCTTTCGGGAGATTGTCAAACAGTTTGGCAGCTGCATGGTTGTAGGCTCCATAAGAAACCAAAGGTCTGTTGTGTGACCTTGGGCAAGCCGCTCAACTTCTCTGTGCCTCAGTTATGTCATCTGTAAAACGGGGATTAAGACTGTGAGCCCCATGAGGGACAATCTGATTACCTTGTATCTACCACAGCACTTAGAACAGTGCTTGACACATAGTAAGCACTAACAAATACCATAATCATTATTATTATTATTATGTAGGGCTGTCCAACCTTCTCTACAGCTGTGAAATCTGAACTTCCCACAGATGCCACCTCCAAGTCCTTAAGTGGTTCCATCAGTATCACTTTTGGGCAACACCCAACTTCAAAGGGGCAGGACAGAATGACCAGTAAGAAAATCCTGGAATGAAGTCATTTCCTATCACTGAAACTAGGCCCGCTGTGACTCAACTGCACTGGGTGGGATGTGTGAGGAGATTACAGCAGAATACGTGACCAGCTGCTATGTGGTAAGCCGAAGTTGGGAAATGGAAAGAAAGGATAGAGGAAACACTTCAAGAATAGAACAGAACTTCAGGCAAAGGGGCATCCTGACTGAAAACTGGAGTTAATTCCACAGATTGCAATCAAGAAATAAGTGGTTCTTTTTGAACAAAAGCTTTAGAAAGATGATGAAATGAGGAGACAGAATTGCAAGTAAGATCAGATGCCAGGAACCAGAAACTATCAACATGACATAGAGCAAAAGACAGTCTTTGAGTTTGCATGATATGGTCAAGTGTGTAGATCCCACACTGGCATTTTCAGCCATGCGTTCTTCCAAAGGGGAATTCCACCATCAGTCGTGTCTTAATGAATGTACCTGTACATATTTCTTCTTTTACTTCTCTTGCATGTTTCCAGGGACCTTCTACAATGCTCTGCCCAGAGAATGCACCAATCAATGCTGCAGCTGGTGGTGATTTGTGTGATCCGATGCACCATTGCCTGAGAATTCATTCAATCATATTATTGAGCGCTTACTGTGTGCACAGCACTGTATTAAGCACTTGGGAAGTACAAATTGGCAACATATAGAGAAGGTCCCGACCCAACAACGGGCTCATGGTCTAAAAGGGGGAGACAGACAAAAACAAAACAAAACAAAAACAAAACAAAAAATAAAATCAGTTTGGGGATATATGGAAGTCAAGTGGATTTGGGGTATATGAAAGTCAAGAGAAGCAGTTGTTGCCCCGAGAATAGAGCATGAGCCTGGGAGTCCAAAGGATGTGGGTTTTAATCCTGGCTCCACCATGTTTCTACTGTTTGACCTTGGGCAAGCTACTTCACTTCTCTGTGCCTTAGTTCCCTCATCTGCAAAATGGGGATTAAGGCTCTGAGTCCCAGTGTGGAACTTAGGCTGTGACCTAACTGATTAATTTATATCTATGCCAGTGCTTAGTACAGTGTCCAGCATGTAGTAAGTACATAACAAAAGCCATAAAATAAAGTGGCTGTTGCCACCTCCATTCTCTGTATTAGGATCTTGACATTACACACATTGTGGGACTCAACAAGTCTGAGCTTTTGTCAGACCAAGAGAGGATTATCTGAAGACTGTTATATCGCACTCTCCAAAACACTTAATACACTGCTCTGCACACAGTAAGTGATCTATAGATGCAATTGACTAATTGACTAAAGATAAGAACTCTGCTTCAAGGTTTCAAGACCTCAAGAAGAAATGCTTGAAGTAATAATAATTGATATTTGTTAAGGGCTTACTATGTACCAAGCACTGTTCTAAGCACTGGGGTAGATACAAAGTAATCAGGTTGTCCCACGTGGGGCTCACAGTCTTAATCCCCATTTTACAGATGAGGTAACTGAGGCAAAGAGAAGTTAAGTGACTTACTCAAAGTCACAGAGCACAGAAGTGTCTGAGCTGGGATTAGAAGCTATGACCTTCTGATTCCCAGGCCCATGCTTTCTCCACTATGCCATGCTGGTTCACATAGTTACGTTGATAGTAGTTCAGGGCTAGGAAGAAAACCTAAATTCCAAGAAAGAAATGGTTGACCTTAATGTAAAATACATTTCTTTCTTATCATTTAGATAATAATAATAATCATGGTACTTGTTAAGCACTTACTACATGCCAAGCACTTGTGGTAGATACAAGATGATTAGGTTGGCTATATTCTCTGTCCCTCACGGGGCTCACAGTCTATGTAGGAGGGAGAACAGATCCATTTTACAGGTGAGGAAACTGAGGCACAGAGGAATTAAATTACTTGCCTAAGGTCACACAGCAGGCACATGGCAATTTGAGTTTGAGTTTCAATACTATAGTCAGGGGGGAAGCACTGCCATCTAAATGCTAAATATCAACACTAAGGGTTTAGAAAACAAAAATAAAAGCATTTTCTTCCCACTATGTAAATCCGTGGTATATCTGCACCTGGAATTCTACCTCTTTCTGTAGCTGAATCTTAGGAAGAGCACAGTGGATCTGGAAGAAGTTCAGAGAAGGGCCAGCATGATGGTCAGGGGGATGGAGAAGGTTTCGCATGAAGTGCAACTGACAAGATTGGGACTCTTCAGTCTGGAGAGATGAAGGTTGAAAGGAGCTAACAAAATCATTAAGGGTGTGGCTCAGAAAAGCAAAGAATTATTTTTTTCCAATTCCACCACTTCAGGATGAAAGGAAATCCAATGCATTTGAAAGGGGGACGTTCCAAACAAACAAAATGAAATAATTCTTCTCAAGTTGACTAATGAGCATTTGAAATTTATTACCATGGGACGTTGTGCAGGTCAAAAATATGAGAAGATTCAGGGGGAAACTTGAATAAATTCACGGGCAAGTAGTCCATAACTGATTACTAGAGGAAAGGTTAGAGACATAGGGTGAAAAGTTAGGGTTCTTAGATTGTCCACTCCAAGGCATTAACATGGATATCAATAATTACTCTTTTCTACACTACATAGACCATTGATTTAAACCAGAAATGGTATTTCTGTCTCTATTAGGTAACTATCTTACAGTAGTTTGGAGGATAAACTAGCAGTTGTGGAAGAGGAATGATAATATTCTGAATTAATGATAGCCTCTCCAGTTTAGATGTAATAGGTGCCATCAGATAAGATCCACTGTGCTCTTCCTAAGATTCAGCTGCAGAAAAAGGTAGAATTCCAGGTGCAGATATACCACGGATTTGCATAGTGGGAAGAAAATGCTTTTATTTTTGTTTTCTAAGCCCTTAGTGTTGATATTCAGCATTTAGATGGCAGTGCTTCCCCCTGACTATAGTATTGAAACTCAAACTCAAATTGCCATATGCCTGCTGTGTGACCTTAGGCAAGTAATTTAATTCCTCTGTGCCTCAGTTTCCTCACCTGTAAAATGGATCTGTTCTCCCTCCTACATAGACTGTGAGCCCCATGAGGGACAGAGAATATAGCCAACCTAATTATCGTGTATCTACCGTATTTTACATTAAGGTCAACCATTTCTTTCTTGGAATTTATGTTTTCTTCCTTAGGTTTAGTCTGGGATCAGGAGAGTCTTAGTTACTGGTTTGCCCTTTCCTTGGGGTTTCTGGATTTGTCTTTGTTTGAGGGCCTAGTTTCTCGCAACCAGCTACTTATCCCTCTCAAACAATCACTTTCTGTTTATATAGAGGACAGCTCTGGAGACATAGGTCTAATAAAGTACCGGCATATGGTATTGAAGAGGACTCTAATGACGATGACATATTCAGAAGGATTGTTCTATTATGAAGATCATGCCTTGATTGAAGATTATCTACTTGAAATGTAATTTAGACTACCATTTTACTTCTCCCGATTAGAAATGGAAAAGAACAAGAAAAAAAGCTAGAAGAAATGGATAGGTTTTGCTCCCAGGGACCTATGGCAATTTTGAGGAAAATTAGTTTTGAACCTCAAGTCAACATCTGCTCAGCTCTCCTCTTTACTGCTTGAATGTGTAATCATTCTAGCTGTCAAATGATGACGTTGGAGTTTAGCGATCCCATTTTTCTCTTTCCTTTGTAGAACATAAGGGAATCCACCCATACAATCTTCCATGCTACTGTTATGTGGTATGATTTATGGATTTCATGTGTGTCTCTTTCTTTTTAAATCTGGAAGTATATTCTTTTTTTTTATTGGGCTATTCATTCTCTTGACATTCTAGGATATAAGTTAATGGAGTTGTAATAAAAAGATAGAGAAGTATAACAAATAAGCCTGATGGTATGGATTCAGGAGTCTGATAGATTAGGGATGCCAAGGGCAGGGACAAGAGGTAGAATCCATGCTCAGTGGGCCATTCCCAAAATAAATTGGGGCTGAGATGCTTCATTCAACTGGAATTCAGAAATGGAGAAAGAACTGTGAAATGACAACAATATCTCATGATACTCTTTATTTTCCTTTGAATAAACATCACAAATTGATTGACTAATTTATAATTGCTACCCAATCCCTACATCCTGAATTTGGTGCAATAGTTGAAGGTGGAACAAAAGTAAGAGCCTTCTTAGTACAAAAAAAAAATCCCAAGATCCAGCTATTACCCTGGGAGCATTTCCCAGCTCCCATACTGCTAAAATTCCTGAAACTCCCTTCCTGGCCCAATGCTATCTGATTTCAGCCCTATTCACTCTTTTGAAACTTCATTCTCTCATATGAGCAATGTCTCTATTCAAATCTAATCCTTCCTTCCTTGTAATTCCAATCCTTCCTTCCTTCCCTCCTCCCTCCCCTTCCTCTTTGTCATCCTCCTCTTCTTCCTCTTCCTCTTCTGATTCTCTTATAATAATAATAATGATGTTCATTCATTCATTCAATTGCATTTATTGAGCACTTACTATGTGCAGAGCACTGTACTAAGCACTCGAAAAGAACAATTCAGCAACAGATAGAGACAATCCCTACCCAACAACAGGCTCAGAGTCTAGAAGGGAGAGACAGACAACAAAATAAAACAAGTAGACAGGCATCAATAGCACTCATTCATTCATTCAATCGTATTTATTGAGTGCTTACTGTGTGCAGAGCACTGTACTAAGCGCTTGGGAAGTACAAGTTGGCACATATAGAGATGGTCCCTACCCAACAGTGGGCTCACAGTCTAGAAGGGGGAGACAAAGAACAAAACAAAACATATTAACAAAATAAAATAAATAGAATATGTACAAGTAAAATAAATAAATAGAGTAATAATTACGTGCAAGCATATATACATATATACAGGTGCTGTGAGGAAGGGAAGGAGGTAAGGGGGGGGGATGGAGCATCAAAATAGATAAATAGAATTATAGCTATATATACATCATTAATAAAATAAATAGAATAATAAATATGTACAAATACACACAAGTGCTGTGGGGCAGGGAAAGGGAGTAGGGACAATGGGGAAGGGAGGAGGAGCAGAAGAAAAGGGGGGTTCAGTCTGGGAAGGCCTCCTGGAGGAGATGAGCTCTCAGTAGGTTTTTGAAGGGGGGAAGAGAGCTAGTTTGGCGGATGTGAGGAGGGAGGGCATTCCAGGCCAGAGGTAGGATGTGGACCAGGGGTCGACGGTGGGACAGGTGAGAACGAGGCAGAGTGAGGAGGTTAGCAGCAGAGAAGCAGAGTGTGCGATCTGGGTTATAGAAGGGAGGTGAGGTAGGAGGGGGCAAAGTGATGGAGAGTTTTGAAGACAATAGTAAGGAGTTTTTGCTTCATGCAAAGGTTGATAGGCAACCACTGGAGATTTTTGAGGAGGGGGGTGATATGCCCAGAGCATTTCTGTAGAAAGATAACCCGAGCAGCAGAGTGACGTATAGACTGAAGCGGGGAGAGACAGGAGGATGGGAGATCAGAAGGAGGCTGATTCAATCGTATTTCATTCAATCATATTTATTGAGTGCTTACTGTGTGCAGAGCAGTGTACTAAGCGCTTGGGAAGTACAAATTGGCAACATATAGAGATGGTCCCTACCCAACAGTGGGCTCACAGTCTAGGAGGGGGAGACAGACAACAAAACAAAACATATTAACAAAATAAAATAAATGGAATAAATATGTACAAGTAAAATAGAGTAATAAATACATACAAACATATATACATATATACAGGTGCTGTGGGGAGGGGAAGGAGGTAAGGCGGGGGGATGGGGAGAGGGAGGAGGGGAAAAGGAAGGCAGGGGCTCAGTCTGGGAAGGCCTCCTGGAGGAGGTGAGCTCTCAGTAGGGCTTTGAAGGGAGGAAGAGAGCTAGCTTGGCGGATGTGTGGAGGGAGGGCATTCCAGGCCAGGGGGAGGACGTGGGCTGGGGGTTGACGGCGGGACAGGCAAGAATGAGGCACAGTGAGGAGACTGGTAGCAGAGGAGTGGAGGGTGCGGACTGGGCTGTAGAAGGAGAGAAGGGAGGTGAGATAGGAGGGGGTGAGGTGATGGAGAGTCTTGAAGCCAAGTGTGAGGAGTTTTTGCCTGATGCGTAGGTTGATTGGTATTTAAGTGTTTACTACATGCCCAACATTTTGCTAGGTGCTGGGTTAGTCACAGGGTAATTGGATTGGATACAGAGCCCCTGTCCCATGGCCCGTGTCCAACATCTTCTAAGCTTGTAAACTCATTTTGGGCAGGGATTGTGTTTACCAACTCTGTTTTATTGTACCCACCCAAGTGCTTAGTACAGTGCTCTGCACACAAGTGCTTAGTACAGTGCTCTGCACACAGCAAGTGCTCAATAAATACGATTGATTGAATGAATGAATATTAAGCACTTGATAAATACCATTGATGATGCTGCTGCAGTTGAGGAAACTGAGGCACACTGCAGTAATCCAGTCAGGATAGGATGAGAGATTGGACCAACAAAGTGGCGGTTTGGATGGAGAGGAAAGGGTGGATCTTGGTGATGTTGTAAAGTGGAGACCAGCAGGTTTTTGTGATGGATTGGATGTGAGGGGTGAATGAGAGAGTCGAGTCGAGGATGACACCAAGGTTGTGGGCTTGTGAGATGGGAAGGATGGTAGTGCCGTCAACAGTGATGGGAAAGTCAGGGAGAGGGCAGGGTTTGGGAGGGAAGACAAGGAGTTCAGTCTTGGACATGTTGAGTTTTAGGTGGCGGGCAGACATCCAGATGGAGATGTCCTGAAGGCAGGAGGAGATGCAAGCCTGGAGGGAGAGAGAGAGAGAACAGGGGAGGAGATGTAGATTTGGGCATCATTCTCATAGAGATGATATTTGAAGTCATGGAAGCAAATGAGTTCACCAGGGGAGTGAGTATAGATGGAGAACAGAAGGGGACCAAGAACTGACCCTTGAGGAACCCCTACAGTTATGGGATGGGAGCGGGAGGAGGAGCTCAAAAAGGAGACTGAGAATGAATGGCCAAAGGGATGAGGAGAACCAGGAGAGGATGGAGTCCATGAAGCCAAGGTTGTATAACATGTTGAGAAGAAGGGTATGGTTGACAATGTCAAATAAAGCTGAGAGGTGGAGGAGGATTAGGACAGAGTAGGAGCCATTGGATTTGGCAAGAAGGAGGTCGTTGGTGACCTTTGAGAGGGCAGTTTCAGTGGAGTGGAAGGGACAGAAGCCAGATAGGAAGGGGTCCAGGAGAGAGTTGGAGTTGAGGAATTTGAGGCAGCGAGTGTAGGCGACTCACTGCAGGAGTTTGGAAAGGAAGGGTAGGAGGGAGATAGGGTGATAACTGGAGGGGGCAGTGGGGTTAAGAGAGGGTTATTTAAGGATGGGGGAGGTGTGGGCATGTTTGAAGGCAGAGGGGAAGAAGCCATTGGAGAGTGAGCGGTTGAAGATGGAAGTTAAGGAGGGGAGGAAGGAAGGGGTGAGAGTTTTTATAAGATGAGAGGGAATGGGGTCCGAAGCAAAGGTGGAGAGGGTGGCACTTGAGAGGAGGGAGATCTCTGAAGATACTGCTGGGAAGGATAGGAAAGTAGAGGAGAGGGCTGAGAGCCGGGGGGATGGAGAAGGGGGAGGGATGACTTTGGAGAGCTTAGACCTGATGGTGTTAATTTTCCTAATGAAGGAGGTGGCCAGATCGTTGGGGGTGAAGGATGGAGGAAGGGGAGGAACAGGGGGCCTGAGGAGGAAGGTAAATGTCTAGAATGTTGAGAAGCAGCGTGGCTCAGTGGAAAGAGCACGGACTTTGGAGTCAGAGGTCGTGAGTTCAAATCTCAGCTCTGCCAATTGTCAGCTGTGTGACTTTGGGCAAGTCACTTAACTTCCCTGTGTCTCAGTTACCTCACCTGTAAAATGGGGATTAAGACTGTGAGCCCCCCGTGGGACAACCTGATTGCCTTGTAACCTCCCCAGCGCTTAGAACAGTGCTTTGCACATATTAAGCGCTGAATAAATGCCATTATTATAATTATTATTATTGTTATTAGAACAGCTGACGGGGTATTGGTATTTACTAAGCACTTACTATGTGCTAAATTCCAGGACAGATACAAAATAATCAGATCAGAAACAGTCCCTATTACACATGGTACTCACAGTCTAAGAACAGGGGAGAACGGATATTTTACTCCCATTTAACAGATAAGGCAACTGAGACATAGACAGTTTAACTGATTTGCCCAGGGTTACAAAACTGATAAATAGCAGAGTCCAGATTACAAGCAGGGTCCCCTGAATTCTATTCCCATGCACTTTCCATTGGACAGACTTTCTCCCCAGATTAAGAAGCATTGTCTGAAGAGCGATCCCTGCTTCCTTAAAAGCATTGTTTTCAAAATCTTAAGTGCTTAGTACAGTGCTCTGCACACAGTAAGCACGCAGTAAATACTGCTGAATGAAAATGTTAGTAAAACCTGCATGTTTTCACTACATTTTGAAAAATCAATTTTTGCATTTTGTGATGGGAATATCAGAAACCAGATTGTTGCCCATCAAAACAAACTCTCTCCGAAGAGATGCATGGAAAGTTTTGACACTATAGTAAAAACTTGGCTTAAATTTGTCATATGTTATTAAGGGTGATTTCATTCCTAGTCAATATTTTGAACAGCTTACTTTCTAGAAAGCAACATGAAATCAAAATGATTTCAGTATAGCAATTTTCAACGAAAAATCATGGATATTTTTAGAAGCTACACCCTTAGACTTTCTCTTTACCATGAATTGTCTGGCTCAAAGCTTAGTTCAAATTAGAGAGACTTAAAGTGTTCCACACTTCTTTTATTCTCCTTTTCGGCACAAATATAATGTGGTTGCAGCTTGTACTTCCCCTAACTCCTGCATACCTGGGTTGTTTGACAGGCTAACAGACAGGGGTAGAAAGGTAATGATTGAAAATACAATTTACTCAGTAATAGGCCATCAATTAGAAAGAAAAACATAACCCATATTAACAATTCTGAGTCAGATTTTCCGTCCTTGGATGAGGGACTGGGGTTAGGGGGATGAAAAAATAAAAAAGAAAGATTTCTTTCAGTTTGTACTGGCATGAGAAGGGAGGGTGTGTGAGGCCAGGATTCCAAGGTGCCTTGGGTCACTTTTTTTTGGTATTTTTTACGTACTTAGTAAATATCAAGCGCAGTTCTAAGTGCTGGGATAGACAAAAGTTAAGCAGGTCAGAGAAATTCCCTATCCCACATAGGGCTCACAGTTTAAGTAGAAGGGAGAACAGATATTGAATCCCCATTTTACAGATGAGGAAACTGAGCACAGAGAAGTTATGTGACTTGTCCAAGGCCATACAGAAGGCAAGTGGCAAAACTGGGATTATTATGATTATTACTATAATAATAATATTTGTTACACACTTACTATGTGCCAAGCACTGTTCCAAGGTTTGGGGCAGATACAAGGTAATCAGGTTGGACACAGTCCCTGTCCCACATGGGGCTCACAGTCTTAATCCCCATTTTGCAGATGAGGGAACTGAAGCACAGAGAAGCGAAGTGACTTCCCCAAGGTCACACAGCAGACAAGTGGTGGAGCTGGGATTAGAACCCAGGTCCTCTGACTCCCAGGCTTGTGCTTTTTTCGCTAGGACAGACTGCTTCCCTATGTGTTCTAGGCCACTTTTTCCAGGATGCCCTCAGCTCACTTGTCCCAGGGAGGACCAAGATGTTTCAGGGTCAACCCCGGAGAGTGTTATTTCTGTTTTCTACAGCAGGATTCCCTTTTCTAGTTAGTACTTTAGACTCAAGGGAACACAAACCATTTGCACAGGGAAAATCAATCAATCAATCAATCAATCAATCGTATTTATTGAGCGCTTACTATGTGCAGAGCACTGTACTAAGCGCTTGGGAAGTACAAATTGGCATCACATAGAGACAGTCCCTACCCGATAGTGGGCTCACAGTCTAAAAGGGGGAGACAGAGAACAGAACCAAACATACCAACAAAATAAAATAAGTAGGATAGAAATGTACAAGTAAAATAAATAAATAAATAAATAAACAGAGTAATAAATATGTACAACCATATATACATATATACAGGTGCTGTGGGGAGGGGAAGGCGGTAAGGCGGGGGGATGGAGAGGGGGACGAGGGGGAGAGGAAAGAAGGGGCTCAATCTGGGAAGGCCTCCTGGAGGAGGTGCGCTCTCAGCAGGGCCTTGAAGGGAGGAAGAGAGCTAGCTTGGCGGATGGGCAGAGGGAGGGCATTCCAGGCCCGGGGGATGACGTGGGCCGGGGGTCGATGGCGGGACAGGCGAGAGCGAGGTACAGTGAGGAGATTAGTGGTGGAGGAGCGGAGGGTGCGGGCTGGGCAGTAGAAGGAGAGAAGGGAGGTGAGGTAGGAGGGGGCGAGGTGATGGAGAGCCTTGAAGCCCAGGGTGAGGAGTTTCTGCCTGATGCGCAGATTGATCGGTAGCCATTGGAGGTTTTTGAGGAGGGGAGTGATATGTCCAGAGCGTTTCTGGACAAAGATAATCCGGGCAGCAGCATGAAGTATGGATTGAAGTGGAGAGAGACACGAGGATGGGAGATCAGAGAGAAGGCTAGTGCAGTAGTCCAGACGGGATAGGATGAGAGCTTGAATGAGCAGGGTAGCGGTTGGGATGGAGAGGAAAGGGCGGATCTTGGCAATGTTGCGGAGCTGAGACCGGCAGGTTTTGGTGACGGCTTGGATGTGAGGGGTGAATGAGAGAGCGGAGTCGAGGATGACACCAAGGTTGCGGGCTTGTGAGACGGGAAGGATGGTAGTGCCGTCAACAGAGATGGGAAAGTCAGGGAGAGGACAAGGTTTGGGAGGGAAGACAAGGAGCTCAGTCTTCGACATGTTGAGCTTTAGGTGGCGGGCGGACATCCAGATGGAATCTTACTGATAAGCTGTGCAGGAATTAGAGGACTGGTTCTCAGGCAGCTGAGTCATTCCTCTCTCTTTTCCCAGGGAAACCATATTCTCCAGAATAGAGAAGAGACTCAACCTATGCACTGTCAACTCCATGGGGTTGCAGGAAGTGTTTGCCCACAGAGAGGATCAAAATGTGGGGATGACTTATTGCTTTCATTCCCACAGTATTTGGGCTGGGAGTTCAGCCCCACACATCTTGGCTCCCAAATGCAAACTGGGTGTCTTTCCGCAGAAGAAAAACATCCCTAAATTGTGTCTTTGGGGCATTGCACAGCAGCTCTTATCACTTTGGTGCTCATTTGCCTAGGCTTTCCCAGGTCTAGCTGCTAATGTTGCTGGGAGCAGAGTGGAATCTCCATCCCCATGGGAATCATGTACAGTCACTTTTCCAGGGACCACTGTGTCAGAGGGGACACCTGTCCCACAACTTTTGTTATTGCTTTAGGACATACCCTCTTGCCACTCAGGCCATAGAGGACCTGATCACTGCTCCTTCATTGATCTTCAACCCCTTCAAGGTCATGTACTTCCCAAGCGCTTAGTACAGTGCTCTGCACACAGTAAGTGCTCAATAAATATGATTGATTGATCAGGGGCAAGAATAGGGGGAATGCAAGTCCCCTTTTAGATTGTGAGCCCCCTCAGGGACAGGGACTGTCTCTAATAAAGCAGCATGGCTTAATGGTAAGAGCACAGGCTTGGGAGTCAGAAGATGTGGATTCTAATTCTGGCTCCACCACTTATCTGCTGGGTGATCTTGGGCAAGCCACTTCACTTCTCTGTGCCTCAGTTACCTCATCTGTAAAATGGGGATTAAGACTATAAACCCCATATGGGGCAACTTGATTACTTTGTATCTACCCCAGAACAGGGTTTGGCAGATTCATTCACTCAATTGTATTTATTGAGCACGTACTGTGTGCAGAGCTCTGTACTAAGAGCGTTAGTAAGCACTTAACAAATACCATTATCATCATCAAATTCCCAACTGTTTTCTTTTCCAATGCTTAGTATAGTGCTCTGAACACAGTAAGCCCTTAATAAATGTTATTAGTACTAAGAGTTTCAGAAGGGAGTTAAAGGCCTGGGATCAATTGGTGGAGGCAGTGGGCCTGGGAGTTGAGTGCAGAGAAGTACAGATTGTACAGATTGTACTGTATTTATTTTACTTGTACATATTTACTATTCTATTTATTTTGCTAATGATGTGCATCTAGCTTTATTTCTATTTATTCTGATGACTTGACACATGTCCACATGTTTTGTTTTGTTGTCTGTCTGCCCCTTCTAGACTGTGAGGCCATTGTTGGGTAGGGACCATCTCTATATGTCCAACTTATACTTCCCAAGCGCTTAGTCCGTACAGTAAGTGCTCAATAAATATGATTGAATGAATGAATGAATGAATGAATTAAAGTAATGCTGCTGACCAAAGAGAGGTCAGGGCTACAGCAAGGAAGGATGGATTTGAAGTGGCTGATATCAGCAGGTTTCCATGGTGTGAGCACAGGTGCAAAAGAAGGGTGCACCTGTTTGTGGAGAGAATCTCAGGCAAGGGATTGGTGGTGTGAGATAAACAGAGAGGTGAGGGGTAGACTCGGAGAAGGGGGGCAGAGTTAATGAGTTTAGCTGAGTGAAGAGGATGTACTGATACTCTACTCTGATGACTATCTCTCCCTG
Organism: Tachyglossus aculeatus; assembly: GCF_015852505.1. Lineage (NCBI taxonomy): Eukaryota > Metazoa > Chordata > Mammalia > Monotremata > Tachyglossidae > Tachyglossus > Tachyglossus aculeatus. The sequence continues at coordinate 114,768,945 of NC_052067.1, forward strand.
TAGACTGTGAGCAGGGATCATGTTTACCAATTCTATTGTACTTCCCCAAGTGCTTAGTGCAGTGCTCTGCACACAGTAAGTGTTCAATTAGTATCATTGATTGATTGAGGGTGTAAATTTGTGCATCCAAATAAAGGAAGCTGAGTAGGAGTCTGATGGGACATGATCATCTGAGATGGGGGGAGAAATCTGGAGATTGGAGGTCTCTGTCTGGGGAGAGAATAGTTTAAAAGGAGTTTTTATGAATGAGAGGCTGCCCTGTTTTATGTGAAATCCAGGCTGTGGGTGGATTTTCTAGTAATAATTATGGTATTTGTTAAGCACTTACTATGTGCCAAGCACTGTTCTAAGCACTGGGGTAGATACAAGGCAATCAGGTTGTCCCACATGGGGCTCACAGTTTTAATCCCCATTTTACAGATGAGGTAACTGAGGCACAGAGAAGTTAAGTGACTTGCCCAAAGTCACACAGCTGACAAGCGACAGAGTCAGGATTAGAACACACAACCTCTGACTCCCAAGCCCGAGCTCTTTCTGCTAAGCCATGTTGCTTCCCAGGACTCCTCGATGCTTCTCAAGACCTACATTCTTTATTCTTATACCCTATCATGGACTTTTTTTCTGGGTTCCTGCCCTTACCAGTAGTAGTAATAATAAACCGTGAGCCTGTTTTTAGACTGCGAGCCTAGTGTTAGGTAGGGACCACTCTATATGTTGCCGATTTGTACTTCCCAAGCACTTAGTACAGTGCGCTGCACACAGTAAGTACTCAATAAATACGATTGAATGAATGAATAATATTTATTAACTAGTGTTTATTCATTGAATTGTTGCATTTATGCACTAAGTGCTTGCCAAGTACCAAACAGAGAAGTGACACTATCCCTGCCTACTTATACTCTAACTTATAATTTATACTCTAATGGGGGAAAGACAGACCTAAAAATATTAACAGAGTAAATAAAATAAGCAACTGAATGCACAATTCCCTGTGCTCTATAGGCATAAATATGTATATAAGTGTTGGAGTTGACTGGTGGGTCAGTAGAACATGAGATGCTTGGGAATTAATCCAGAAGGCTTGTTGGAGAAGGCAGAATTGTAGGGGAGTTTTCAATAGGGAGACTTGGGTCTGTTGGATTTGAAAAGAGAATGAGTTTCTGGCTGAGGAAACAGCATGGAGGTGAGAATAAGTTACAGTTAGAAGTTTAACTTGGGAGAAATGAAGACGGTGAGCTGAAGAGCAACAGGGGAAAAGGGGTGATGTGGAAGAGGAGTTTTCAATAGGGAGACTTGGGTCTGTTGGATTTGAAAAGAGAATCAATTTCTGGCTGAGGAAACAGCATGGAGGTGAGAATAAGTTACAGTGAGAAGTTTAGCTTGGAAGAAATGAAGATGGTGAGTTGAAGAGCAACAGGGGAAAAGGGGTGATGTGGAAGATGAAGTGAGTTGGTGCAGACTCTGGAAGCTGAGTGGGAGGAGTTTCTGCTTGATGTGGAAGGAGGCGAGAAGACAATGGAGGAGTTTGAGAAGTGGAGAGATGTGTACTGAGTGATGCTTCAAGAAGACTATTTTTGAAGATAGTGGTTAATATAGTTTCGTGAGGGATTATGCTGGAGGCAAGGAGGCAGATGGAATTGGTTAGCTGCAGCATGACTAATTATATAATAATCAATAATAATAATAACAATAGTAGCAATGGTTAATAAGTGCTGGGTTAGATACAACATAATCATTTCTAGACTGTGAACCCATTGTTGGGTAGGGATTGTCTCTATCTGTTGCCAAATTGTACTTTCCAAACACTTAGTTCAGTGCTCTGCACACAGTAAGAGCTCAATAAATGTGATTGAATGAATCCAGACTCTATCTTACATGGGATCAATTGACCCCCCATTATACAGATGAGGAAACTGAGGCGCACAAAAATTAAGTGACTGGCCCAAGGTAACATAGTGGTCAAACAGCAGAGCCACTAGAGCTTGAACCAGGGTGTTAGCTGTTTGAGGAAAGGAAGGGGTGGATCCAGAAAATATTATGCAGGAAGAAAGGGCAGAATTTTTTATGGCATTTGTTAAGCATTTACTATGTGCCCAGTACTGTTCTAAGCACTGGGGTAATCAGGTTGGACACAGTCCATGTCCCACATGGGGCTCACAGTCATAATCCCCATTTTACAGATGAGGTAACTGAAGCACAGAGAAGTTAAGTGACTTGTCCAAGGTCACACAGCAGACAAATGGTGTAACTGGGACTAGAATCCAGGTTCTTCTGACCCCCAGTGCCATGACTCCTAGGTTACTCTGCTTCTCTTACTTGACAATCATTCAGTAATATGGATTGAGCAGTGTGTGCAGAGCATTGTACTAAGAGTTTGGGAGAGTACAATACAATAGAGCTAATAGACATATTCTCTGCCCACAAGGAGCGACAGTAGATTCAGTATGAAAGTTGAAGGACAGTGATGAGTCCAGGGTGAGCAGATAAGTTCCCTGAGAGAATCTTTGGGGCTCCTGAACCTGGAACTGCAAGCCCAGGTGATGGCAACATGAAACACTGGTGGATAAAGGGATCTCACCTCAAAAACTTGACTATCTAACTCCTTCTACTCTAGTCAGACACAGGAGGAAAGGATGAAGCAGCATTATTCAGGTTCCACATAGCTGACTGGTAGGGAATTATGCTAATCACTAGGTCTTTATACAATTTTTCAAGCTCTGGCCCTTACAATCAAGTTCCCTAGTCTCCTCTCAACTGAATTCCCCATTCTCTTATTTTCAGAACTAATGGACTTTGCAAAAAATAGCAAAGGAATTCATTTAACCTGGGTTACAACAGTGAATGAACAACATGCCGGCCAGTTGTTTATAGGTAAAGGTTTTTTGCTCCAATAAAAGTAGCAAAGCTATGAAACTTATAAATCTAACGCAGAAATTGTTATGTTTGGGATGACTAGAAAACTATTCCAAGGAGAAAAAGCATGGATTCTGAATTCAGAAATCATGTGGATTTAGTAGTAAGGGCTTCAGTGAGATCATGGGTATGCTTTTCTGACAGCTAATGATACCAAGTGTGAGGACAGAAAGGAGTTTTTGATATGTTAGGATGTTTGAATTAAGCACCAAAGTTGACCAGGGAATCTACTTTACTCTATGTTAGTCTTTAAGGGCTATCAAGGGGGATATATCACACATGAGTTGACATCGAGTAACCTGCAAATGAGCAAAGAGAAGCTAGTGAATGTCCCCCACAGGGAGAATTGAAGCAGCCTGACCTAAATCACCGAGATGAGTGTCAACGATTGACATTCATTTCAATGACTGTAACAGAGTTTTGTCTTGGAGCTGGAGCCATCTCAGGGAGATCCCATAGGGGCTCTCTGCCCCAGAAGGTGACCCTGGATAGTGTGCATTTGGTCCTCTATTTCCTATTTTAAAAGTGAGGAAAACACTGGTATTGATTCGAGAGGACAAAGACACTTGTGAATCTAAACAGACAGAAGATGTGAGTTTGAGGGCCTTGCTGAGGGATGGGAGGGAGCACAATGGTGCAAGGAGTGGCAAGAGAGTGGTTGGAGAGACATAACTCAGCAAAGCCTGGGAAAGGAAAGGCAGGAGGGCTGTGGAGAAATTGGCACTGCCAGCCTTTTAATCAGTCAATCAGTCAATCATATTAATTGAGCGCTTACTGTGTGCCGTGCACTGTACCAAGCTTTTGGGAGAATACAATGCAACAGAGTTGGCAGATACATTCCTTGCCCACAACGAGTTTACAAGTCTAGAGGGGGAAACAGACGTTAATATAAATAAATAAATTACAGTATGAACCTAAGTGCTTGAGGAAAGGGTGAGTAAAGGAAGCAAATCAGGGTGTCACAGAAAGGAGAGAGAAAAGAGGAAATGAAACAGCCCTTTCCGTGATTCCTCTCCTGGCTCTCAGGGATACTCTACACTGGTTATCTCTTCAGCCTTTCTGTCACTCTCTTAGTCCTTCATCTGTCAGTCTAGTTTTACTCATTGCCGATGTTGATTCTGCCCCTGACCAGTCCATGAGCAACAAATATTGTTCTTTTTTGTGGATGGCTTCTGTAGCAGAGTTGGAAGCCTCATTAAACTCTGTATCAATGATGAAAGTCTTGGTTTATCTAATGCTTCTCTGGCACTTGTAGTTTCATAATATTATCCATAATTCCCAAAGCCCTCCCCTGGTTGCAACTTCTGAGGCAGCTCATGGTTCTGGTGAAGCAAAAGCAAATCAAATTAGTTCACATGCAAAAAGTCGGCAATATATGTTGCCAACTTGTATTTAGGATTTAGGATTAAGACTGTGAGCCTTTTGTGGAACTGGGATTATGTCCAACGTGATTAGCTTGTGTCTACTCTAGTGTTTAGTACAGTACCTGGCACATAGAGAGTGCTTAATAAATACCATTAAAACCCCCAAAAAACAAAAACAAAACACTGAGTGAAACCAAACTGATGCAGGACCATTCACTGAGGCAGGGGCTGGAAAAACCTTTAACTTGATAGGTCTCCCCTAAAAAAAATGTGTTCTTCTGTTGTCTTCTATGCATATGTTCAAAAACTAATGAATATGACAGAGGAAAATAAAATATTCTATGAACAACTAAACTGAAGAGGGAGGACATTCCAGATGTGGGCAAGAGGTTGGTGATAAAATAGATGAGATTGAGGTACAGTGACTAGGTTGGCTTTTGGGAAGTGAAGTGTGCACGTTGGATCATAATAGGAAATAAGGGAGGTAAAGTAGGAGGGGACTTGACTGATTTTTTTATGGTATTAGCCAAGCTATTACTATATGTCAAAAACAGTTCCAAGCCCTGGGGCAGATACAAGTGAATTAAACTGGACAAAGTCCCTCACCAGCTCGGGGCTCACAGTCTAATTTGAAGGGAGAAAAGGAGAACTGAGGCACATTGACATTAAGTGATTTGCCCAAGGTCAAACAGTAAACATTTGGCAGAGCCGGGATTAGAACCCAGATCTTCTTACTAGGTCATGCTGCTTCTCAAGCCATGCTGCTTTTAGCTTTAAAGCTAAAGGTAAAGAGTTTCTGTTTGATGCGGAGGTGTATGGCTAATCACTGGAGGTTCTTGAGAAGTGGGGAGACATGGACTAGCAGTTTTGTAGAAAAAAAATCTGGGCAGCAGAGTGAAGTATGGGCTGGAGTGCTGAGAGACACTCAGCAAATAGGCTGACACAGTAATCAAGGTGGAAAAGGATATATATTTGGTTAACGTGGTAGAAGTTTGGATGACAAGTGCAGATTTTAGCGATGTTGTGAAGGTTAACCAGACAGGATTTATTGATTGATTGAGTATGTGGGTGGAATGAGAGAGATGAATAGAGGATAACACCAAGAAAAACCAAGGTTACAGACTTGTGAGATAGGGAGGGTGATGGTGCTATCTATAGTAATGGGAAGCTCAGGGGGAGGACAGGATTTGAGTGGGAAGATGAGTAGTTCCGAAATTATATTCCAAGCAGTCTTCATTTGAGGTCATACTGTACCCATAGGGATGCAGTGTGGCCTAATGAAAGGACTAGCACGCTCGCACCAGCGGCCGCGTGGCCGTCGAGGAGGTGGACGAGGACGGAAAGTTCGTGCGGCTGCGGAACAAGTCCAGCGAGGTCCGTGGGGGTCAGGGGCGGCGGGGCGGTCCCCCCCACCTTAAGCAGAGCAGAGCCATCCATTCGTCCGGTCGTATTTACTGAGCGCTTACCGTGTGCGGACCGCTTGGGAGAGGACGGCAAGAAGCTGTGTGACTTTGGGCAAGTCACTTCACTTCTCTGTGCCTCAGTTACCTTATCTGTAAAATGGGAATTAAGACTGTGAGCCCCCTGTGGGACAACCTGATCACCTTGTTACCTCCCCAGCGCTTAGTACAGTGCTTTGCACATAGTAAGCGCTTAACAAATGCCATCATTATTATTATTATTATTATTATTATTAACAGACACACTCCCTGCCCACAACGAGCTGTCTGGACGGACGTTAATAGATAGAGAATAGAATAGAGAAGCAGCGTGGCTCAGCGGAAAACAGCCCGGGCTTTGGAGTCAGAGGTCATGGGTTCCAATCCCGGCTCCGCCAATTGTCAGCTGTGTGACTTTGGGCAAGTCACTTCACTTCTTTTAGACTGTAAGCCCACTGTTGGGTAGGGACTGTCTCTCTGTGTTGCCGACTTGTACTTCCCAAGCGCTTAGTACAGTGCTCTGCGCACAGTAAGCGCTCAATAAATACGATTGATTGATTGATTGATTGACTACAAGCCTGGGAGTCAGAGGACCTGGGTTGTAATACCAGCTCTGCCTCTGTGTGTGCTGTGTGACCTTGGACAAGTCACTTTACTTTTTTGTGCTTCAGTTACCTTATTTGTAAAATGGGGATTAAGACTGTGAGCCCTATGTGAAACAGAGACTATGTCCATTCTGATTATCTTGTATCTACCCCAGGACTTAGTACAGTGCTTGGCTCTTAATAAGTGCTTAACAAATGACATTAAACAAAAATAGTTCATTACATTGTGTAAGGAATTAATTGTAACTGTTTAAAGTTACCAAATAATAATAATAATAATGGTATTTGTTTAGCGCTTACTATGAGCCAACCACTGTTCTAAGCGTTGGGGGAGATACAAAGTAATCAAGTTGTCCCATGTGGGGCTCACAGTCTTAATTCCCATTTTACAGATGAGGTAACTGAAGCACAGAGAAGTTAAGTGGCTTTCCCAAGGTCACACAGCAGACAAGTGGCAGAGCCAGGATGTTTACTATATGCAGTGAACATAAAACAGGTATGCTTAGCTAGTTCCCTTAACAATGCTAAAAAATTATTATAATACAGTCATTCCTGCAGAACCACTATGTGATTCCATCCCATTATACTTAATATAAGGCCGTATTATGACTTGGTTCCCTTATTCTTCCATCTTGTTTTACTCAATTCATATTCTAAATTTCAAATTATGACATTTATCATATCACGGGGGAAAAAACTGGGTAATCAAAATGGAGGCAAATGAGATGAGAAGTGAAATGGAGAAATAGATTATTTCAAATTTTAAACACTGAAAATAAGCTCAATGTGAAGAAAAATGACAAAAGAAAGTCAAGAGAAAAATCTACAAATACTAAGGTGAGAAGACCAAGGAAGTCTAAATGCAGGTGGGGGTCATTATTTTCCTGTTACCTAAAATTCATTTTAAGAGTAAAAGAGCTTAGAAAATTTGGTGTAGATTTATGGATTTAATTCCAGTTAAACTGTTTATAGGAAGTTTGGGCATCTGAGCTATTTCTAATATGGGCTTAATTACATCTGCTCCTTCCGTATAAGTTTTGTGTCAGTGGCTTTAGGTAGCCCAGTTAACACTATAAAATGTTAAAATGTTGAGAACTCCTTAGAGAAAGAAACAGAAAATATAGAAACCATTACTGTGACCATTTTATCCATATGATTCTACCAACTAACCATGATTGACTCTGGCTCTTAGCACAAGTATAATGTGTTCATACAGTCTCCTTTCCTCTCTAAATGACCCTCCCCACCCCAATTTTTTTCAGTACTTTCCTTTTAGTCATCTACCATGCTTAAAGGTCCTCTTGGCATATTCAAAGGAAATAATGAGTTCAAAGCAGTAACCAAGAATTCAGAGGAGTAACCAAGTGTGTGTTTTACAATACTATAACCACAATACTGCAACTAAGCAACAATTCACCCCTTTATAATCAGAATCAAGATAAATTTCTTCTGCTTCACCTTCTGGCATTCAGGAATTCTAATTCTACTTCATGGCAGAGGTAAAAAAATTCAAATGAAACTGAAAATATCTGCACATATTCTGCTTGGCCTTCTGTGGTCCTGATTGATATAGAAAGTATGGCATCTTGCACAAAGAAGCGGTGTGGCTCAATGGAAAGAGCACGGGCTTGGGAAAGAGCTTCAAATCCAGCTCCACCAATTGTCAGTTGTGTGACTTTGGGCAAGTCGCTTAACTTCTCTGTACCTCAGTTACCTCATCTGTAAAATGGGGATGAAGACTGTGAGCCCCACGTGGGGCAATCTGATCGCCTTGTATCCTCCCCAGCGCTTAGAAGAGTGCTTTGCACATAGTAAGTGCTTAACAAATGCCATCATTGTATTATTATTATTATTATTCTTTTCCCAATAATTTCTGAAGTCCTTTGAAAATGATTCCATTGTAAAATCATTGGATACAACAGACACACTCACAGTCCCGAATATGACAGTCTTTTAGACTGTGAGCCCACTGTTGGGTAGGGACTGTCTCTATATGTTGCCAATTTGTACTTCCCAAGCGCTTAGTACAGTGCTCTGCACATAGTAAGCACTCAATAAATACGATTGATGATGATGAAACTGGGAACTCTGAGAACTGTGGTGGAGCCTCCTATTCCCAGACTAACCTCCTTTTCTCCCACCTGACCACAATGGGATGGAAGCCTTATTTCCTGCTGGAGTCCCCTTCTATCCTCCATCTCCACCCACTCCATTGGAGAATTCATTCACTCCCATGGCTTCACCCACCATCTCTATGCAGATGTTCCAAAATCTACATCTCCAGCTCTAATCTCTTTTCTTCTCTGCAGTCTCATGTTTCCTCCTGCCTCCAGGACAACACTACTTGAATGTCCCACCAACACTTCAAACTGAACATGTCCAATACAGAATCAATCATATTACCAAGCAAACCCTGTCCTGCCCCTGACTTTCTCATCACTTTAGAGAGCACTACCATTCTCCCTGTCCCACGAGCCCATAACCTGGTCATTATCCATGACTCATCTCTCTCATTCAACCCACATATTCAATCCATCAACAAATCTTGTCCGTTCAATCGTCACAACAGTGCTAAAATCCACCCTCTTCTCTACACCCAACCTGCTACCACAGTAATCCAAGCATTTATCCTAACTCACCTTGACAGCATTAGCCTATTTGCTGACCTCCCTGCCTCCTGTCTCTCAGCACTCCAGTCCATATTTCATTCTGCTGCCCAGATCATTTTTCTACAAAACTGTCGGGTCCATGTCTCCCCACTCCTCAAGAACCCCCAGGGGTTGCCCATCAACCTCTGCAAACAAACTCCTTGCCAAACTCCTTTAAGGCGCTCAATCACCTTGATCTCTCACTCATTCTTTCATTCATCCAATCAATCGCATTTATTCAGCGCTTACAGTGTGCAGAGCACTGTACTAAGCACTTGGGAAGATGGTCCCTACCCAATAATGGGCTCACAGTCTAGAAGGGGGAGACATATAACAAAACAAAACAAGTTGACAGGTGACAATACCATCAGAATAAATAAAATTATAGCTATATAAAGATTATTAGTAAAATAAATAGAGTAATAAATATGTACAAATATACACAAGTGCTGTGGGTAGGGTGGGGGGATGGGGAGGGGAGGAGGAGGAAAGGAAAAGTCTGGGAAGGCTTCCTGGAGGGGGTGAGCTCTCAGTAGGGCTTTGAAGGGAGGAAGAGAGCTAGTTTGGCGGATGTGAGCAGGGAGCACATTCCAGGCCAGAGGTAGGATGTGGGCCGGGGGTCGATGGTGGGACAGGTGAGAACGAGGCACAGTGAGGAGGTTAGCAGCAGAGGAGTGGAGTGTGTGGGCTGGGCTGTAGAAGGAGAGAAGGAAGGTGAGGTAGGAGGGTTGGAGAGCTTTGAAGTTGAAAGTAAAGAGTTTTTTCTTCATTTTGATAGGCAACCACTGGAGATTTTTGACCAGAGTGTTTCGGTAGAAAGACAATCCTGGCAGCAGAGTGAAGTATAAACTGAAGCGGGGAGAGACAGGAGGATGGGAGATCAGAAAGGAATCCTAACTTAACTCTTTGACTTCCTACTGCAAACCCAGCCCACACACTTCACTCCTCTAATGCTAACCTACTTACTGTACCTTGATCTCATATATCTCGCCGCCAACCCCTTGCCCGTGTCCTGCCTCTGGATTAGAATGCCTTCCCTCTTTACATCCAATAGACGATCACTCTCCCTACCTTTAAAACTTTATAAAAAAGCACATCTCCAAGAGGCCTTCCCCAACTAAGTCCCATTCCCTTCTGTGTCACCCTTGCACTTGGATTTGCTCCCTTTATTCACCCCTCCCTCAGTCCCAGAGCACTTATGTAAATATCTGTAATTTATTTACATTAATACTATATTCCCCTTTAGACTGTAAGCTTGATGTGGGCAGGAAACATGTCTACCAACGTTGTTATATTGTACACTCTGAAGCACTTAATACAGTACTCTGCACACAGCAAACGTTCAATAAATATGATGACTGGTTGATTCTAAATTGTAAGCTTGTTGTGGGCAGGGAATGTGTCTATTGTTATACTCTACTCTCCTAAGCACCTAGTACAGTGTTTGGCACACAGTAAATACTCAATAATTACAACTGAATGAATGATTGTACTTCCCAAGCACTTAGTACAGTGCTCTGCACACAGTAAGCGCTCAATAAATATGACTGACAATGAATGATTGACAAATGAATGATTTAGTTGGTGAGAATGGTGGGAGAATGAGGAAACTGCAGTACTTTGGAACCATGGTCTGTTGCCTGGAGCAACCAGGAATCTGTAAAATGCCCCATCTGGGTACTATTTGAATAACTTATTTTAATATTGTTATTTTAGACTGTTGAATTTGTAATTTATTGCTTTAAAGTCATTCTTATTATTCTATGTATCTGTCTTCCCTGACTTGGGCTGTATAAGCTCCCATGCCTTCAACTATCACCTCTACGCTGATGACACCCAAATCTACATCTCTGCCCCTGCTCTCTCTCCCTCTCTTCAGGCTCGGGTCTCCTCCTGCCTTTAGGATATCTCCATCGGGATGTCTGCCCACCATCTAAAACTCAACATGTTCAAGACTGAACTCCTTATCTTCTCTCCCAAGCCCTGCCCTCTCCCTGACTTTCCCGTCACCGTAGATGGCACTACCATCCTTCCCGTCTCACAAGCCTGCAACCTTGGTGTCATCCTCGACTCCGCGCTCTCGTTCACCCCTCACATCCAATCCGTCACCAAAACCTGCCGCTCTCACCTCTGCAACATCGCCAAGATCCGCCCTTTCCTATCCATCCAAACCACTACCTTGCTGGTCCAATCTCTCATCTTATCTTGACTGGATTACTGCATCAGCCTCCTCTCTGATCTCCCATCCTCCTGTCTCTCCCCACTTCAGTCTATACTTCATACTTAGAAGTCTGGATCATCTTTGTGCAGAAGTGCTCTGGGCATGTTACTCCCCTCCTCAAATATCACCAGTGGCTACCAAACTACACATCAAGCAAAATCTCCTCACTCTCTGCTTCAAGACTCTCCATCACCTCGCCCCCTCCTACCTCACCTCCCTTCTCTCCTTCTACAGCCCAGCCTGCACCCTCCACTCCTCTGCCACTAACCTCCTCACTGTACCTTGTTCTCGACTGTCCCACAGTTGACCCCTGGCCCACGTCCTCCCCCTGGCCTGGAATGCCCTCCCTCTGCCCATCCGCCAAGCTAGCTCTCTTTCTCCCTTCAAAGCCCTACTGAGAGCTCACCTCCTCCAGGAGGCCTTCCCAGACTGAGCCTGCTTTTTCCTCTCCTCTTCCCCATCCCCACCGCCCTACCTCCTTCCCCCGCCAACACCACCTATATATATATGTTTGTACAGATTTATTACTCCATTTATTTTACCTGTACATATTTACTATTCTATTTATTTTGTTAATGATATGCATCTAGCTTTATTTCTATTTATTCTGATGACTTGACACCTGTCCACATGCTTTGTTTTGTTGTCTGTCTCCCCCTTCTAGACTGTGAGCCCATTGTTGGGTAGGGACCATCTCTATATATTGCCAACTTGTACTTCCCAAGCACTTAGTACAGCGCTCTGCACACAGTAAGAACTCAATAAATATGATTGAATGAATGAATGAATGAATATCTCTTATGGAATGGGGTCTGAATTATTTATCTTGTACTTTCCCCAGTTCTTAGGCCAGCGACTTGTCAGGTAGTTAAGTGTTTAATAAATGCCAAAACTAAGTAAATCCTGAGACTTGTAGAGTTTAGATTTTTTCATGCAGCAAGCATTATATCTTTCAGGAAATGAATTTCCACATTCTGTTCAAGTATGTTTTCCTTCCTCACTTTATTCCCTATCAGCGCCTGTACTCCAAACACTTGTCTCAATTTTCAGATCCAAGCAGATGAAATCCAGACCTCTAAGGAGTTGAATGGCCTCATACATTTTTTGTTCATCAGAAGGAAATTCCTTTCACACTTGAAATGAGAGGGTGTTTTTTGTAGTGCCTCATTCTTTCTAAGTGAATTTGCCTGCTCTAACCTTTTTGATTTGCTTATTTCTTACTCAGTGTCATCAGCCTCATGAAAGGTTTTGTTTTAAATTAATTATTCTCAGCTCAAGAATGATGCTGCCTCTCAGACAGGGAGAAGATTCATATTAGTAAAACAGGAGTTATCCCTCTAGGGAAAGACCACTGCCTATTTTAACATGAAATTAACCTCACTTAAGCAATAATCACTTACATTGATTGCTATAATCAATCTTACTTGGATTTGCCTTGAAAGTTGAGTCAAACTTTCTCAGTGGGTATTTTTTTTTCATATCTCCTCTTCATACAGCCGTAATTCGGAAGCAAGGAAACAATTCATCATGGCTATTGCTTATAAATCTGAGGGGAAAGAATATAGAGGGAGCTCAGAAGCTGAGGGCCAAATTCAATTGAAAAATATCCATCAAGGTTTTACTCTGTGGATAGCTTTTTTTTAAAAAAAAATATTATTTAGAGATTGTGTGGCAATATTCAAGGATTGAGTTTTTATATTAAAACAAATCCTAGGAAAACAGTAGATATAGCCAGATAGTATCAAAAGAAACTTTAAGGGCTGCATAAAGGTGAAATAAAGTTACAGTCCAAACAGAGATGAGGACTGGGAAAAATCAACATTTGTGATATTCTAAAGGACCAACTAAAGGGAAAATGTTGGATCAATTCTTAAAAGTCCAAGTGCATGTACCAATGAGCACTGATGCTCCCTTCATTCTTAGCCCTGCAGGGCCAATGACTTCTACCATTGGAAAAAGGACAAGCTGCAAACATCCACCTCATTTAGAGATACCACTATTTCTTTATAATAATGATTATAATAATTATTATTATTATTATGGTATTTGTTAAGTGCTTACTATCTCCTCCAGGAAGCCTCTCCTGACTGAGCCCTGCTTTCCTCTTCTCCCACTCCCTTCTGTGCCACTCATACTTTTTCCTTTATTCATCCTCTTTCTCTTCCCCGTGGCACAGTGAGCCCATTGTTGGGCAGAGGCTGTCTCTATATGCTGCCGATTTGTACTACCCAAGCGCTTAGTACAGTGCCCTGCACAAAGTAGGCACTCAATAAATACGATTGAATGAATATGTGTATATCTGTAATTTATTTATTTATTTATTTATTTATATTAATGTCAGTATCCCCCCCCCCAGATGGTGAGCTTGTTGTGGGCAGGGAATGTATTTGATGTTATATTGTACTCTCCCAAGCGTTTAGTTCAGTGCTTTGCACACAATAAGTGCTCACTAAATACAATTAATAATAATAATAATATGTGCCAAGCACTGTTCTAAGCGCTGGAGTAGATACAAGGTAATAACCGCTACCCTGCTCATTCAAGCTCTCATCCTATCCCGTCTGGACTACTGCACCAGCCTTCTCTCTGATCTCCCATCCTCGTGTCTCTCTCCACTTCAATCCCTACTTCATGCTGCTGCCCGGATTATCTTTGTCCAGAAACGCTCTGGACATATTACTCCCCTCCTCAAAAACCTCCAATGGCTACCGATCAATCTGCGCATCAGGCAGAAACTCCTCACCCTGGGCTTCAAGGCTGTCCATCACCTCGCCCCCTCCTACCTCACCTTCCCTCTCTCCTTCTACTGCCCAGCCCGCACCCTCCGCTCCTCCACCACTAATCTCCTCACCGTACCTCGCTCTCGCCTGTCCCGCCATCGACCCCCGGCCCACGTCATCCCCCGGGCCTGGAATGCCCTCCCTCTGCGCATCCGCCAAGCTAGCTCTCTTCCTCCCTTCAAGGCCCTGCTGAGAGCTCACCTCCTCCAGGAGGCCTTCCCAGACTGAGCCCCTTCTTTCCTCTCCCCCTCGTCCCCCTCTCCATCCCCCCGTCTTACCTCCTTCCCTTCCCCACAGCACCTGTATATATGTATATATGGTTGTACATATTTATTACTCTATTTATTTATTTATTTATTTATTTTACTTGTACATTTCTATCCTACTTATTTTATTTTGTTGGTATGTTTGGTTCTGTTCTCTGTCTCCCCCTTTTAGACTGTGAGCCCACTGTTGGGTAGGGACTGTCTCTATGTGATGCCAATTTGTACTTCCCAAGCGCTTAGTACAGTGCTCTGCACATAGTAAGCGCTCAATAAATACGATTGATTGATTGATTGATTGATTAATAAGATTGTTCTAATGGGGCTTACAGTCTTAATCCCCATTTCACAGATGAGGTTACTGAGGCACAGAGAAGTTAAGCGACTTGCCCAAGTCACACAGCAGACAAGTGGAAGAACTGAGATTAGAACCCATGTCCTCTGACTTCAATGCCTGGCACTGTCTCTCACCCCTTTTCCTCCATCTCCGCTACTGATGAAGGTACTTGGAGGATCCCCCACTCCTCCTCTCCTCCAGGTTCTCCAGGACCTATGTCTGATCCTGAATGCAGAAAGCTGATCTTTTAGACTGTGAGCCCACTGTTGGGTAGGGACTGTCTCTATATGTTGCCAACTTGTACTTCCCAAGTGCTTAGTACAGTGCTCTGCACACAGTAAGCGCTCAATAAATACGATTGACGATGATGATGATATTGTTTAGTCCATTCTCCAGGGATAAGTACTCTATGAGGATTGGTATCTTTTGCATCCTTTTCTCCTCCTGTTTTTTACCTTTCTTCTCCATCTGTTAAAGGGGTAAAGAAAACTAAAATCAATTTATTTCACATTAATGGATCTTGTAAAGATTGAGACAGGAAAGGGGATGAAATTAAGGCTTTTGTCTCCTGATTCTCTTCAGGGCAAATGAGAGGGAATAGCAATACTTCAGTGCCCCAAGCACTTTTGTAACCTATAGTCCTAACACATCCAGCAAGCAGCCTGCATAGCGCAGAAATGCTTGGGTCGGAGGAACTTCCTTGGTCAGTGTGGCCTAGTGGAAAGAACAACTGTCTGGGAGTCAGAGGATGTGGATTCTAATTCCGACTCCGTGACTTCTCTGCTGTGTGACCTTGGACAAGTCACTGAATTTCTCTGTGCCTCAGTTACCTCTTCTGTAAAACAGGGATTAAGACTGTGAGCCCTAAGTGGGGCAGGGACTGTGCCCACCCCAATTATCTTTTAACTACCCCAGTGCTTAGAACAGTGCTTGGCACATAGTAAGTGCTTTACAAATACAATTATAATAATACTAATAATAACAATGAGGTGGGACCATGCAGCCATATTTTGTAAATGGGACCCTCAATCTCTGCTGCCACCATTCAGAGGCATCCTTGACTGGACAGCAAACGTGGAACTCATTTTGAATAAAGTAGTTGAACCCCCCCATGCTAAGGCCCAGATTCAAATTAAGCCTCTTTCCAATGGAGCCCCTCCGTTCTCAGTCCACAGAATGTCAGGGCGTCTCTGCCTTCTGTCAACCTTAATGTGTGTATCATCATCATCATCATCAATCGTATTTATTGAGCGCTTACTATGTGCAGAGCACTGTACTAAGCGCTTGGGAAGTACAAATTGGCAACATATAGAGACAGTCCCTACCCAACAGTAGGCTCACAGTCTATCATGTTTGGTGATGTCTTCACTACTCCCTTTAAAGTGTTTCTTCCTTCTGCACTGCTAACCGCCATCTCTTTGCAGCCCTCCTTACAACTGCTATTTGGGAATTCTATTGCCATTTTTACTCTGCACACAACCCATTCAGTGAAGCGGTGAGATGGGAAAATAGGCTCTGGCTTACAATGTTTTGACTTATAACGCAGTCTTTTAAGAAGCAATTGTGTCGTGCATCCAAGGACTGGGCAAAAAGCTATGAGGTAAATTCAAGAAGAATGAATTTTAGACACAATCTCTAGATCACAAGGTACTCAGAATCTTAGTAGGGAACAAGAGCACATAAAACAGAATAATGTCCTGGAGACAAAATGAAAGCCAGGTAACACAGAACAATAAAAAGATCAATTGTTATAAATTTACCAATGAAATAGTACTTGCAGGGCAATATTCCCCTGGTGCTTCTCATAGCGCCAGGAGGGAAGAGGAATGGAGCGTGTCTCGGTGCTGGGCAGACGCCCCATGGACTTTGAAACCCTCTAATGCGTGGTGGTTCTCGCCAGGGTGGTTGTGATTATTTGTGAAGTTTTGTTTCTCCTTTCTTTTCCAACTTTTCAAGACCTTATTCAATTTTAGCATCCCATTTTTGGGTGCTAGCCAGGCATTCAACTTCATGTCCCCACTGCGTGTACTTTTTACAGTCTGTTCCCAAGAATGTAGCACTTCTTTTTTCCAAACCATTTATCTACTTTAATGTCTCAAAGTAAAATTGCTGATTCATTTATCTGGAAGTATTTGTCAGTAAATCATATTTTTTGAGCACATACTGAGTGCAGAGCACTGTAGTAAGTGCTTGGGAGAGTAAAATATAACAATATAATAGACACATTCCCTGCCCATAATGAGCTTATAGTCTAGAGGTTTTCTAATGGTTATGTGTTTTGAATTCCAGTGATTTTTGTTCTGGCAAGGAGTCTAAATTTTAGAAATAGCAATGTAATTGGTTCTGATGAAGGATGGGGTTAAAATGGTGAAAATTCCTATTGTGCTGTGGAAAAATCAAATGATATATCTCCATATCTGTTAATTGACATGTTTTAAGATTAATAGTTAATTACTGATCACTGTAAAATCCACTTGTAGCAAAAACTGTCAAGCTGTCCACAGATAGGCTTTTAATATGACCTGGAATTTGTTATAGCAAAATCACATGATGAAATAAAAGTAAATTGTAAAATTATTTTGGAGCACTGCAGCATATCTAATTGTTAAAATTGGGTTATGTATATTTCAGTTTCCCCTTTAGTAATGTTAAGTTATCATGATTTGGAATTTCAATTTGCAGGAGGTTTTGGTAGATTTTTTTTCAGTTTTCAGTTTTTCCACTGATATGATGAGCCTTTTACAATTTCTGGAATTTGTTATTTCCATAGGTAATATAACCTACAAATGCTATGGTCTTCTTCCCTGGAATTGTTTTACTTGATGTTTATGTCATTAATATGAAATAAATTATTCCAGCTCTATAATTAAGATTGTGAGCTATTAATAATTGTTAGAGCTCAATTATATAGAAAAAAAGTAATTTTAGGAGCCAATATGGAGAGAAATTTTTTTAAAAAAAGAATTAAAATATACATTCAGCTAAATAGATTTATTGGCTTTTGCTTACTATGCTTATTGATGTCTGCTGATGGTATTAACTGATTATTTTATATGAATTCAGCTATTTGTATCTGCTTGAAATTATGCACCTTGCTTAAGAACTCAGATATTCTTCTTCTTTCAAACATCTACTTTAGAACCCTAAATTATTTTTCATTGTTCCTCAAGTACAAAACTATACTTTAAAGATATTAAGTACAAAATGGGAACGAATATGCAACTTTCTTGAACTTTCTTGGAAGTTTTCAGTCAGTTTACACAATTATTGGGAAACCAAGACTATATTTCTGGCAAAAATAGGTTGTTTGGCTGAATTATCCTAGTATTAGCTTAAATGGTGTTTGACCGGGCCTCGAGTTTAGTAGTGGGTATGAATGTGACCCGATTCTACTTCAGTTTTCTCCTGGTTCCCGTCCTACCTCTCTGACTGTGAACCCATTGTTGGGTAGGGACCATCTCATACGTTGCCAACTTGTACTTCACAAGTGCTTAATTCAGTGCTCTGCATACAGTAAGTGCTCAATAAATACGATTAAATGAATGAATGAATGACCGCTCTTTTTAAAAAAAAACTGGCTCATTCTCCATCTCTCACGTCTTAATTGTAGTGTCTCTTAGGCTCCATTTTGGGCTCCCTTCAATAAGACAATCCAACAATAAATCATACTTACTGAATTCTTACCCTGTGCAGATGAAGTCCTTGGGAAAGTATAATAGAGTTATTGGATTTGATCCCTTCCTTCACTGATTTTAAAATCTAGTTGGGGAGACAAATAAAATAAAGAGCTAGGAGAAAAAACAGAGTTTCAAGATACCTATGTAAGTGGTATTGGTGATGGGGGACATACTGAATGTGTATTGAGTGACCTGGGGAAGTCATTTAACTTCCCCATGTCTCAGTTTCCTCTTCTGTAAAATGGAGATTAAATGCCATGCTCTCTCCTGCTTAGATTGTGAGCCCAGTGTGAGACAAGGACTGTTTGATCTGATTATCCTGTATCTTCCCCCAGCTCATAGCATGGTTGTTATTATTGAAGTGGCAATGGGGAGGGAAGTAGGGATGGAAGATGAGTGATTATCAGAGAAGGATTTTGAAAATGGGTGGACTAGTGATCTCCTGGATGGGAAGGGGGAGGAATTCCAGGCAGGAGAAGGTGTATCCTAGAGGTCAACAGTGGCACAGAGAGAGTTGAAAAATCACAGAGAGCAGGGTGGTGTTATATAAGTGATGCTAATGGTCTGAGTTGGAGAAGCAGCATGGCTTAGTGGAAAGAGCATGAGCTTGGGAGTGAGAGGTTGTAGGTTCTAATCCCAGCTCTGCTACTGATCAGCTGTGTGACCTTGGGCAAGCCACTTAACTTCTCTGTGCCTCAGTTACCTCATCTGTAAAATGGGGATTAATACTGAGCCCCACCTGGGACCATCTGATTATCTTGTATCTACCCCAGCACTTAGAACAGTGCTTGGCAAATAGTAAGCGCTTAACAAATACCAACATTATTATTCTTAGTGGGAGAGGAGTAAAGATAAGAGGGTGGAGAGAGCTAATTGAGTGCCTTATGGTCATGCATTTCCACTTGATGCCAGGAGGAATGGCAACAATTGGGATTTTTTGAGGATTGGGGAGATTGCACAAAATGTTTCCTCTCTTCTTACTTTACTCTCACTGCCTCTGGGAGTTTAATCCACTCACCTATCATCTCTATGAGAATGATTCGCAAACCAACCTCATTAGCCCCTAATTCTCATATCCTCTACAATCTACATGTAGGACTTCTATACCTATATACTTTCACACCCTGCCTACTATTTAAGCACTTACTTATCTAAATATTCACTTTTCCTTTCTGTTCTATATGTAAATTATTTGGAGTCTGCCTTTCCCACTAGATTAGAATCTTGTCTATTAACTTTAATGTGCCCCCTGAAGCTCTTAGTGAAGTGCTCTTTACATAGAATGGATGTTCAATAAGTACGATTGATTGTTTGATCTATTTGACCCTGACTAAAAACTTGCCAGAAGATGCCTTCCTGGAGGCTTATAGAAGCCCCAATGAAAGAATCAATCAATCATATTTAACTGAGTACTTATTCAGTGTAGAGCACTGAACTATGATCTTGGGAGAGTACAATAGAATTAATAGACAAAATCTCTGTACTCAGTAGTTTATAGTCTAGCCCAGGAAAGATACACTAAAACAAATGATGGATAGAGTTCATCTCTAGGGAAGCAGGGTGGCCGAGTGCAACGAATACAGGTCTGGGGGCAGATGACCTGGATTCTAATGTCACTCTGCCACTTGACTGCTTTGTGACCTTGGGCAAGTCACAACTTCTCTTTACCTCAGTTACCTTACCTGAAAAATGGGGATTCATCATCATCATCAATCGTATTTATTGAGCACTTACTGTGTGCAGAGCACTGTACTAAGCGCTTGGAAGTACAAGTTGGCAACATATAGAGACAGTCCCTACCCAACAGTGGGCTCACAGTCTAAAAGGGGGAGACAGAGAACAAAACCAAACATACTAACAAAAGAAAATAAATAGAATAGATATGTACAAGTAAAATCCTACTCCCTCCTACTTAGACTGTGAACTCCATGTGGGACAGGGACTGTGTCTAACTTGATTACCTTGTATCTGTTACAGCTCTTAGTAGGGTGCTTGGCACATAGTAAGCACTTAAATACCATAATTACTATTATTTATGATTATTATTTATTATGTGCCTGTGACCCATCCCCTCTCCCCCTTTTCATTTTTGGACTATGAGACCCCCTCCAACCCCCTGAGATAGTGATCACGTCTAATTCTCAACTTTCCCATTGTTTAGGACAGTGCTCTGCACACCAGAAGCACTTAATGTAACAACAACAACTACTACTACTACTACTACTACTACTACTACTACGAACCAGCAGAGTTTAACAATGTATACATAAGTGCTATTTTTGCTGAGGTGTGGCAAGTAACCAAGTGCTTGGGTGACAGGTAGCTGCTGAGTGGCAGAAGTAGGGAGGATAGGGAGGAGAGATAAGAGATTAAAAGGCCAAGACATTTTGGGAGAGATGTCATTTCCGAAAGGCTTTGAAGATGCAGAAATCAGAGGGAACTTAGAAATGAAAGGGGGGATTCCAGGCAGAAGAGAGGGCATGAGCAAGATGTCAGTGACACAAGAAACAAGAATGAACCTCAGTGAGTAGGTTGATTTGAGAGGAGCGAGGGTTCTGAGATGGGATGTAATGGGAAAGAGGTGAAGACAGAGTCACTATATTAATTCCTAAATTGGTACTGGAGACTTAGTTGGGGAGTCGGATTGTATGGATAGTTATGGAGATCAAAATGGCTTGTTCCTTAACCTCCATAGAGTTGGCTTTCTTGGCTGTATCTTCAGGTCACCTGGGACGCTAATCAGACCCTTGGGGAAGAAAAGGCCCCAGGAAGTCTGTTCAGGGGTTGTTGTGTCAGTCAAGCTGGGCATTACTCTTGTGTGTCCCTAAAGAAGTTAGGTACTGATAGCAA
Organism: Tachyglossus aculeatus; assembly: GCF_015852505.1. Taxonomy (NCBI): domain Eukaryota; kingdom Metazoa; phylum Chordata; class Mammalia; order Monotremata; family Tachyglossidae; genus Tachyglossus; species Tachyglossus aculeatus. Next base: position 114,790,042 of record NC_052067.1, read on the forward strand.
AGGGGACTCCTCTGGAGCCCATCTGGATATTCATTCATTCAATCATATTTATTGAGCGCTTACTGTGTGCAGAGCAGTATACTAAGCACTTGGAAAGTACAATTCAGCAATAGATAGAGACAATCCCTACCCAACAACAGGGGTATCTGATCTGGATCCCCTGCTGACCTGATAATAACAATAATAATAATGGCATTTGTTAAGCGCTTACTATGTGCAAAGCACTGTTCTAAGCGCTGGGGAGGATACAAAGTGATCAGGTTGTCCCACTTGCGGCTCACAGTCTTAATCCCCATTTTACAGATGAGGTAACTGAGGCCCAGAGAAGTTAAGTGACTTGCCCAAAGTCACACAGCTGACAATTGGCGGAGCCGGGATTTGAACCCATGATCTCTGACTCCAAAGCCCGTGCTCTTTCCAATGAGCCACGCTGCTTCTGGGATATTGCATCACTATCTCTCCTCATTCCACCTTTCCCTTCCCTACCTTGACAGTCAGAGAGGCTAGATAAAGCTGACCAGCAGACTAATTTGAGAATAATTGATTTTATTTTATTAATTGATTAGTTGAGATTAATTCATTTATTCAGGACACTGAACACTAAGCCCTGTTCAGCAGAGCCTCTCTCTGTCAAGTTCCTTGACTTGGCTGAATCAACTCTACCAGGTGCCAAATCCTTAGGCAAAATACTAAGGGACTATTATTAATAGTAATAACAATAATAATTGTGGTATTTGTTAAGCACTTATTATGTGCCAGACATTGTCTTAAGTGCTGGGTTGGATACAAGCAAGTCAGGTTGGACACAATCCCTGTCCTACATGGGGCTCACAGTCCCAATCCCCATTTTACAGATGAGATAAGGGAGGCACAGAGAAGTGAAGTGACTCACCCAAGGTCACACTGCAGACAAGTGGCAGAGCACACTTTAGAACCCATGACCTTTTGACTCCCAAGCCCATGCTCTATCCACTACTCCATGCTGCTTCTGTACCACAAATGTTAGGGTAAATTTTGAGTTGGGACTGGGCCATGGAGAGTACAATATCAGGAAAAAAGCTGAGAATTTCTATCTTCAAAGTTCTGATCTTAGCATATTGATTTTTTTAAAGTTCATTTGAAAAACTAATAGGATTTGATGATCCTTGTTCTTAGCAAAGGATTATTCATTAAAGGAAAGGCTTGTCCTTTGAAAATTATAATCATAATTATCACTAAGAACCAATCCCATGCCTGATATTTGGGCAAAATCCCTACTGAGGTTTACCCAAGAGAGGTTATTGATTGCAGTGGGACTTCTATGAGACTCAGCCTATTAATTAACTCTGAAATGTCACTCACGGGCTGTTTCTATACAGTGTAAGTGGGGCATATTCTTCTATATTTGGGCTACTGAAAGTTGGTCTTCCAGGTAAATCAATAGGAATAGTCATAGGGTTAATCTACTAATCAATCAGTCAATGGAATTTATTGAGCATTTACTGTGTGCAGAGCACTGGACTAAGCACTTGGGAGATTACAATGCAATAGAGTTGCTAGACATGATCCCTGCCCACAAGAAGCTTGCAGACTAGAGGGGGAGATGCCTAAACATTAAAATTGATTATAGATTGTTAACATACATAAGTGTTGTGGGGCAGAGGGAGGAGTGAATGTCAAAGTGCTTAAGGGCAATAGACCAAGTGCATAAGTGATGGCTTATATAGAAAGTGAGGGCTTACTTAAGGAAGACATCTTGGAGGAAATGTAAATTTAGCAGGGCTTTCAAGGCAGGGAGAGTGGTAGTCTAGCATATCCAGAGACAAAGGGAGTTCCAGACCAGAGGGAGTAGGTGGGCATAGGGTCAGAAGTGAGAAAGAAGAGATCAAGGTACAATCAGTACAGTGGTGTTAGAGGAGCAAAGTGCATATGCTGGGTTGTAGTAGGAGATCAGTAAGGTGAAGTAGGAGGAAGAGAGCTGATTGTGCCTTAAGGCTGACATAAGGCATTTCTGTTTGATGTGGAGTTGGATGGGCAACTATTAGAGGATTCTGAGATGAAGGGAATGTGAACTGAGCATTTGTTAAGAAACTGATCCAGGTAGCAGAGTGAAGTGGAGAGAGACAGAAAGTAGGGAAGTCAGAAAGGATGTAATGTCGAGGCAGAATAACATTACTGCTTGCAGATTCGTTGGGTGGAGTGGGAGGGGTATAGTCTAAAAATGTGAAGATGGAACCGACAAGATTTACTCACAGATTGAGAATGCTGGTTGAATTAGAGAAACGAGTTGAAAGCAATGCCAAGATTACAGGTGTCACCAGCCCCCGCTTCATACCAACCAAGACCTTCCTGGACCAAGGGAACACTAATGACACACAGTAGAAGTCAAATAGCACATTTGATCATAAAGGTTTCTGTGAAACCTTTTTACTCAGTTTTACCAATGTGCAAGGGAGTGACACATACATACACACAGTCACTCACTCCAACACCCAAGGGTCCAATGTTAGTCTGTGGTCAAAGGAGCCTAATCTGCTAATACTTCTTTCTGCTTCCAAGTGCTGCTGCCTTCTACACTCACTCCCTTGGTGACCTCATTCTCTCCCACGGCTTCAACTATCATCTCTACGCTGATGACACCCAAATCTACATCTCTGCCCCTGCTCTCTTCCCCTCCCTCCAGGCTCGCATCTCCTCCTACCTTCAGGACGTCTCCATCTGGATGTCTGCCCGCCACCTAAAACTCAACAGGTCCAAGACTGAACTCCTTGTCTTCCCTCCCAAACCCTGCCCTCTCCCTGACTTTCCCATCACTGTTGACGGCACTACCATTCTTCCCGTCTCACAAGCCCGCAACCTTGGTGTCATCCTCGACTCCGCTCTCTCATTCACCCCTCACATCCAAGCCGTCACCAAAACCTGCCGGTCTCAGCTCCGCAACATTGCCAAGATCCTCCCTTTCCTCTCCATCCAAACCGCTACCCTGCTCGTTCAAGCTCTCATCATCATCATCATCATCATCAATCGTATTTATTGAGCGCTTACTATGTGCAGAGCACTGTACTAAGCGCTTGGGAAGTACAAATTGGCAACATGTAGAGACAGTCCCTACCCAACAGTGGGCTCACAGTCTAAAAGGGGGAGACAGAGAACAAAACCAAACATACTAACAAAATAAAATAAATAGAATAGATATGTACAAATAAAATAAATAAATAAATAAATAAATAGAGTAAAAAATATGTACAAACATATATGCATATATACAGGTCCTATCCCGTCTGGACTACTGCATCAGCCTTCTCTCTGATCTCCCATCCTCGTGTCTCTCCCCACTTCAATCCATACTTCATGCTGCTGCCCAGATTGTCTTTGTCCAGAAACGCCCTGAGCATGTTACTCCCCTCCTCAAAAATCTCCAGTGGCTACCAATCAATCTGCGCATCAGGCAGAAACTCCTCACCCTCGGCTTCAAGGCTGTCCATCACCTCGCCCCCTCCAACCTCACCTCCCTTCTCTCCTACAGCCCAGCCTGCACCCTCCGCTCCTCTGCCGCTGATCGCCTCACCGTACCTCGCTCTCGCCTGTCATCATCATCATCATCATCAATCGTATTTATTGAGCGCTTACTATGTGCAGAGCACTGTACTAAGCGCTTGGGAAGTACAAATTGGCAACACATAGAGACAGTCCCTACCCAACAGTGGGCTCACAGTCTAAAAGGGGGAGACAGAGAACAGAACCAAACATACCAACAAAATAAAATAAATAGGATAGAAATGTACAAGTAAAATAAATAAATAAATAAATAGAGTAATAAATATGTACAACCATATATACATATATACAGGTGCTGTGGGGAAGGGAAGGAGGTAAGATGGGGGGGATGGAGAGGGGGACGAGGGGGAGAGGAAGGAAGGGGCTCAGTCTGGGAAGGCCTCCTGGAGGAGGTGAGCTCTCAGCAGGGCCTTGAAGGGAGGAAGAGAGCTAGCTTGGCGGATGGGCAGAGGGAGGGCATTCCAGGCCCGGGGGATGACGGGGGCCGGGGGTCGATGGCGGGACAGGCGAGAACGAGGTACAGTGAGGAGATTAGCGGTGGAGGAGCGGAGGGTGCGGGCTGGGCAGTAGAAGGAGAGAAGGGAGGTGAGGTAGGAGGGGGCGAGGTGATGGACAGCCTTGAAGCCCAGGGTGAGGAGTTTCTGCCTGATGCGCAGATTGATTGGTAGCCACTGGAGATTTTTGAGGAGGGGAGTAACATGCCCAGAGCATTTCTGGACAAAGATAATCCGGGCAGCAGCATGAAGTATGGATTGAAGTGGAGAGAGACACGAGGATGGGAGATCAGAGAGAAGGCTGGTGCAGTAGTCCAGACGGGATAGGATGAGAGCTTGAATGAGCAGGGTAGTGGTTGGGATGGAGAGGAAAGGGCAGATCTTGGCAATGTTGCGGAGCTGAGACCGGCAGGTTTTGGTGACGGCTTGGATGTGAGGGGTGAACGAGAGACCGGAGTCGATGACACCAAGGTTGCGGGCTTGTGAGACGGGAAGGATGGTAGTGCCGTCAACAGAGATGGGAAAGTCAGGGAGAGGGCAGGGTTTGGGAGGGAAGACAAGGAGTTCAGTCTTCGACATGTTGAGCTTTAGGTGGCGGGCAGACATCCAGATGGAGATGTCCTGAAGGCAGGAGGAGATGCGAGCCTGGAGACGAGGGGGAGAGAGCAGGGGCAGAGATGTAGATCTGGGTGTCATCAGCGTAGAGATGATAGTTGAAGCCGTGGGAGCGAATGAGGTCACCAAGGGAGTGAGTGTAGATTGAGAACAGAAGGGGACCAAGCACTGAACCTTGGGGAACCCCCACAGTAAGAGGATGGGAGGGGGAGGAGGAGCCCTGCAAAAGAGGACTGAGAAAGAACGAACGCGGAGAGATAGGAGGAGAACCAGGAGAGGACGGAGTCTGTGAAGCCCAAGGTCAGATAGCGTGTTGAGGAGAAGGGGGTGGTCCACAGTGTCAAAGGCAGCTGAGAGGTCGAGGAGGATTAGGACAGAGTATGAGCCGTTGGATTTGGCAAGCAGGAGGTCATTGGTGACCTTTGAGAGGGCAGTTTCCGTGGAATGAAGGGGACGGAAGCCAGACTGGAGGGGGTCGAGGAGAGAGTTGTTGTTGAGGAATTCTAGGCAGCGCATGTAGACAACTCGTTCAAGGAGTTTGGAAAGGAATGGTAGGAGGGATATGGGACGATAACTAGAAGGTGAGGTGGGGTCAAGAGCGCCGTCGACCCCCAGCCCACGTCATCCCCCTGGCCTGGAATGCCCTCCCTCTGCCCCTCCGCCAAGCTAGCTCTCTTCCTCCCTTCAAGGCCCTACTGAGAGCTCACCTCCTCCAGGAGGCCTTCCCAGACTGAGCCCCCCTCCTTCCTCTCCCCCCTCGCCCCCCCTCCATCCCCCGTCTTACCTCCTTCCCTTCCCCACAGCACCTGTATATATGTATATATGTTTGTACATATTTATTACTCTATTTATTTATTTATTTATTTTACATGTACATATCTATTCTATTTATTTTATTTTGTTAATATGTTTGGTTTTGTTCTCTGTCTCCCCCTTCTAGACTGTGAGCCCACTGTTGGGTAGGGACTGTCTCTATATGTTGCCAACTTGTACTTCCCAAGCACTTAGTACAGTGCTCTGCACATAGTAAGCGCTCAATAAATATGATTGATTGATTGATTGATTGATACTATGACACTGAAGTCAGCACAGTCCTGGGAGTCAGAGGACATGGGTTCTAATCCTGGCTCTACCACATCTGCTGTGTGACCTTGGGCAAATTACTTGATTTCTTTGTACCTCAGTTGCCTCATCTGTAAAATGGGGATTAAGACTTGTTAGCTCCATGTGGGACTGTGACTGTGTCCAACCTAAATATCTTTTACCTACCCCAGCACTTTGTGCAGTGCCAGCATATAGTAAGCACTTAAAAAATAGCATTGAAAAAAAACCTTTTGTTTTTCAGTGGAAACTAATTCTGGCAATGGTCCATTCACACTTTCTCCTTCTTTTTGCTGTCCATTTTGTCAGAGGAATGATGGCACTCATTCTTGTTCTCCACCCAGCCCCCAGCAGCATATTACCAAAATAATCTAAGCCAATTGCAGGAAATCCATTTTTCAAGATGTCTTCAGGGTATAAAAAATTAATTGGGATAAAAAATAAATGTGTAAATTCAAGGAAAGCATAAATTCTGTGACCAAAAAAATAGGGTTTCCTTTTATCCTTTTACATAAGCAGGCAGCACTACTGATTTTGTTATTGTTTCTAAACGTTTACCATATAAAATTTTATTATTCATGCAAGAAAATGTTTTCCATATATTTTTCCAATTGTTATTATTGTTCTTGAGGGAAAAAATGAAAATAGAAGTAGTAGTAGGAATAAATTCATATTCAGGATTTAATGTGCCTTGGTAATTTAGAACATTTGCCTCCTTTAAATTTAAACTTCCCATTAAACTGAAAAGCCTGAAGTCAGCCAAACTATATAAATGTTAATTTAAGGTCAAGGTGTTCCTGGGAGGAATTTGAATAGTTAGGATAGAACACATCTAAGTCCCTCATAAAGATTTATGGCATGATAAATCTCCTCTCTAAAATTAGGACCTCCATTTCTATGGTTATGAACCATTTCCTCCCTCTAGCACTACTGACTCTGGTTCTCCTAGTGATTACCTAGCTACTTAGTAACAGCACAAAAATATTAAGTTATAAAGTTCCAAAAAAGTGTATTGTATAGCCACTGAAGCCCCATCTAATACTTCACAAGTTTTTACCAAATGTAAAGTTAATTGTGTCTGTTGCTTAGATAAAGGGTCAGGTAAGCTTCCCGCTAGATTGTAGGCTCCTTATGAGGAGGGATCAGGCCTATCAGTCCTATTGTATTGTTCTCTCCCAGGCAAACAGTGGATTGTCAGCTCCTTGAAAGTTGTTTGACAGTAAGTAATGTTATTTATTTAGACCCACTGGGGTGAATGTCCTTTACTAATCCCATGATAAGTACAAAACCGAGAACTAACTCATTCCCCTTTCACTATTAACCACAAACATTTTTGCCCTTACAAATGCTCAAAATTCAAAAATACATCAAATAGGTACTATTTCCAGCCAATAATCTTAACTCCTGAAATTTAGAAGTCAAACGATTGTAAACTCCTTTAGGGCAGGGATCATAACTATTTACTCTTTGGACTCTCCCAAGCACTTTTTGTACAGTGTAGTGTACTGCTCTGTGCACAGTAAGCACTGAATAAGTACAATTGATTGATTGATTGACTTATATCTCTTCTTGAGTGTCCCTGCCAACACCTCAGACTTATAATAATAATCATAACTGTGGTATTTGTTAAGCACTTAATATTTATTAGTCTGCTTTATCGGCTTTTCATTTCATTAACCAGATCTATGCCGGGGTCATTGATAAATTCCTAAACTACCCAAACTACTTTCCCATGATGCACACATTGACATCCTCATCACCACCCTCTCTACCAAACTCACCCTCTCTACCAAGCTCAACTCATTCACTTTGCTTACCCCTTCATCAATTTCATATCAATAACACACAGACTCTCCACAGTCCGCTTCCTTCACACCTGTGTTCAAGCTGTGGAGTGCTACTGGTGGAAATCCAGACATCAGGCTGACCTCCTCCATCTCCAGTTCATTAACTTTGCCCTCTCCGCCATCCGGCAACATTATTTCCTCATTCTTACTGACTCCCATGCCCATTACCTGAGACACCTAATTCATTTAACTCCCTCACCACACTTCCTTTCCCCCCATTCCTACCCTCCCTTTCCCCTAATGACCAGTCACACACTTCACTGACAAAACTGAAACCATCAGATATTATCTCCCCCAAATCTCCCCTGCTCATCTCCAGTCCCTCCCTTCCCTATCCCTTCTTCGACTCTCCCACCTTTATCAGCATTATCTCAAGGAGTTCTCCTGCTTCTTCTCAAAATCTACCCCCTCCATTTTTGCCACCGTCCCTATCCCTTCGCATTTAATCAAAACACTTATCCCTTTCCTTCTTCCCAGCCTGACTGCCATCTTCAACTGTTCACTCTCTAATGGCTTCTTCCCCAATGCTTTCAAACATGCTTATGTATCTCCTACCCTAAAAACACCCTCCATTGACCCCATGGCTCCCTCCAGTTATTGGCCCATCTCCTTCCTACCATTTCTTTCCAAACTCCATGAACAAGTTGTCTACACCCACTGCCCCCATTTCCTTTTTTCCAAATCTCTCCTTGACCCTCTTCATTCTGACTTCCACCTCCCTCGCTCCACAAAAACTCACCTTTCAAAGGATACCTATGAGACCCTACTTGCCTAATCCAATGACCTATACTCGCCTAATCCAATGACCTATACTCCATCCTAATTCTCCTTGATCTCTCAGCTGCCTTCAACACTGTGAACCACCTCCTTCTGGAAACATTATCCGAACTTGATTTCACTGACACTGTCCTCACCTGGTTCTCCTCCTAAGTTTCTGGCCACTCATTCTCAGTCACTTTAGCAGGCTCCTCCTCTGCTTCCCACCCCTTAGCAATAGGAATTCCTCAAGACTTAGTGCTGGATCCCCATCTATTTTCCATCTATACCACTACCTGGGGGAACTAATTCACTCCTACAGTGTCAACCACCATCTCTATGCAGATAATTCCCAAATCTATATCTCCAGCCCTATCCTCCCTCCTTCTCCGGAGTCTTCTTGCATTTTCTCATGCCTTCAGAACATCCTCTAGACTGTAAGCTCATCACGGACAGGAGACATATCTACCAACTCCATCATGCTCTCCCAAGTGCTTAGTACACTGCTCTGTGCACAGTAAGCACTGAATAAGTACAAGTGATTGATTGATTGACATACCTCTTCTTGAATGTCCTGCCAACACCTCAGACTTATAATAATAATCATAACTGTGGTATTTGTTAAGCACTTAATATGTGCCAGGCACTGTACTAAGCACTGAGGTGGATACAAGCAACTTGCTGTTTCATGTGGAGCTCACAGTCTCAATCCCCATTTTAATCCCCACAGTCTTCTAGACTGTGAGCCCACTGTTGGGTAGGGACCATCTCTATGTGTTGCCAACTTGTACTCCCCAAGCGCTTAGTACAGTGCTCTGCGCACAGTAAGTGCTCAATAAATATGATTGAATGAATGATGAGGTAACTGAGGCACAGAGAAGTGAAGTGACTTGCCCAAGGTCACACAGCAGACAAATGGCAGGACTGGGATTAGAACCCATGACCTTCGGACTCCAAGGCCCATGCTCTATCCACTGCAACATGCTGCTTCTCAACTTATGTCCTAAACAGAACTCACCTTCCCACCCAAACTCTGTCCTTTCCCCAGATTTTGCAGAAACTGTAGACAGTACTATTAACTGCCCTGTTCATAAACCCATAACCTGTCATTGTCCTTGACTCATCTTTCTCATTCAACCCACATATTCAGTCTGTCACCAGACTGATGGTTCTACCTTCATAATATCTCTAGAATCTGCCATTTCTCTCCATCCAAAACTATTAACATGCTGATCCAAGCTCTTATTTTCTCCTTGACTGCTGTATCTACCTCCTAGCTGCCCTCCCTACCTCCTTTTCTTCAGTCCATACTTCACTCTGCTGGACAAATCATTTTTTCTAAAAAACACTCAATCCAAGCTTACCCCCTCAAGAACCTCCAGGGGATGTCCAGCCATCTCTGAATCAAATAGAAACTCCTTATCATTGGCTGTAAGGTACTCAATTAGCTACCCTCCTCCTACCTTATCCCATTGATCTCCTACTATAACCCAACCTACATTTGCACATAGTAAGGGCTTGACAAATACTGTTATTACACACTTCACTCATCTAACGCCAACCAACGTACTGTACCTCAATCTCATCTATCTCTCCAACAACACTTTGCCCACAACCAGCCTCTGGTCTGTAACTACCTCCCACTTTGTATCTGACAGACCTCCACTCTCTCCATCTTCACAGTCCATCCAAAATCACATCTCCTCCAAGAGGCCTTCATGAATAAGCCTTCATTTCCGCTATTCTCCTTTCCCTTTGTATTGGTTATGCACTTGGACCTTTAAGCACCTTGATTTTCACTTGATCCTTACAGCGTTTCTGCACATATCCATCTATAATTTATTTTAATGTCTGTCCTCCTTTAATCTGAAAACTTCTTGTGGACAAGGGTTGTCTATATGTACTTCATTGTAATGTAGATACAAGGCTTAAAAGAGTGAGTGCCCTGCACAGAGTGAGCACTCAGTAAATATCATTGATTGATTGATTGATACTATGTGCAGAGCCCTGTACTAAGCACTAGGAAACTATAATGAGGTGGGAATTAACCACAGTTCCGTTGTACCTCTGAGAGCTCACAATCTAAGGATGTAGAGAGGGGGCTGGAGACAATCAATCAGTGGTATTTATCTAGTACTTATATGTGCAGAAAGATACATAAGAAGCAATGAAATAATAAACCATTGTTTATTTAAATTGTATAAAGGAGGAGGGCAAATACACAAAATAAAAACAAAATCAGTAGATGCTCTGGTTACAGGAGCAGAATTTCAGGTTTCTTGTGACAGAGTCCAAGGTATCTTGAAGCCCCAGCATTCATTCATTCATTTAATCATATTTATTGAGCACTTACTATGTGCAGAGCACTTTACTAAGCACTTGGGAAGTACAAGTACAAGTTGGCAACAAGTTGGCACAGCAGGCACTACAGCAGCCATCAGTTTTCTTGAGGTTTTGTGTAGCCCTGATGGTGTAGACGCTTTTCTCTTTCCAGCTGGGTTGATGGAATATAGGACAGGATTGAGTCTCCTTGGTGTCTCCAAGAAGAGCCAGTGCTGGTTCCTGGAGAGGCAGCATGGCTACCGGGTTGGTGAGGGACACCGAAAATGCTCAGCTGCAGCTTTTTTATATGTATGTTTGTTTCTAGTCACTTAATTTCTCTGTGCCTCAGTGACCTCATCTGTAAAATGGGGATTAAGACTGTGAGCCCCATGTGGGACAACCTGATCACTTTGTATCCCCCCATCAATTAGAACAGTGCTTTGCACATAGTAAGCACTTAACAAATGCCGTTATTATTATTATTATTACTATTATCTACAGAACATGCTTGGAGCAGGGAGGTTTGGGGGGATAGCAGCAATGTTCCCAGTTCCTTTTTTTTTTTTTTATAATGGCATTTATTGAATGCCTACTATGTGTCAGGCACTGTACTGAATGATGAGGTAAATACAAGATAATCAGGTTGGACATAGTCCTTGTCCCACGTGGGGCTCACAGCCTTTTCCCCATTTTATTTATGAGATAACTGAAGCATAGAGAAGTTAGGTGACTTGCCCAACGTCAGACAGCAGACAAATGTTGAAGCCAGAATTAGAACCCAGGTCCTCTGACTCCCAAGCCCACAGTACTTCCACTAGGCCAAACTGCTTCACTCAGCCACAGTGGAGACGAGCCAAGAACGTGCATGAAGGGAGGAGGTGGTTCCTCGGAATAGAGGGCTACTGGTAGCCTGAGCCAATACCATATGATTGTGATGGAGATTGCCAATCCCCACTTGGTAGGGCTCTAACACTGTCTGCCATTATGGTATTTCTACAAGTGAATTGGCTTGAGTTAAGGGGTGCTTGAAACACTGGTCCAGTCACAATGAGCATCTTTCTATTCTGCCCAGGTTACTATAACGACCCAGCCTACATTAGGGACCGCATCTGGGGCCTAGTGGGAGGAAACCATCCCATCTCCAGACACTGGGATTGTACTTCTGGAGTGATCTGATTGTCCTGGGGAGGTAGGGGAAGGTCTATTGTGGTTCCTAAATGACCTTCATGTATCACACATACTCACAGTAGTTTGGCCCTTTATGAGGAAGGTAAGAACTGTGTGGTCTAGTGGAAGGAGCACAGGACTGGGCGTCAGAGGACCTGGGTTCTAGTACAGGCTCTTCCACATAACTGATGTGGGACCTTGGGCATGTCAATTCACTTCTCTTTGTCTCAGTTCATCATCATCATCATCATCAATCGTATTTATTGAGCGCTTACTGTGTGCAGAGCACTGTACTAAGCGCTTGGGAAGTCCAAGTTGGCAACATATAGAAACAGTCCCTACCCAACAGTGGGCTCACAGTCTAAAAGGGGGAGACAGAGAACAAAACCAAACATACTAACAAAATAAAATAAATAGAATAGATATGTACAAGTAAAATAAATAAATAAATAGAGTAATAAATATGTACAAACATATATACATATATACAGGTGCTGTGGGGAAGGGAAGGGAAGTCTATGTTCCTCCTACTTAGACTGTGAGCCCTGACTATCCTGAATTTACTCCAGTGCTTAATACCATTCTTGATGCATTGCGCTTAACAACCACAATTATTATTAATTATTATTAATAATAATAATATGTGTTAGGTTGTGGGAATTAATCAGGAAATACCCCTTCTCCTTCTCCTTCTCCTCCTCCTCCTCCTCTCCCTCCTCCTCCTGCTCCTCATGGAGGAGGTGAAAGAAGGCAGAGGTTTGGTTTGGTGAAGCTCCGAGGGGAGGCTTTTCCAGTTGAAAACAAAGAAGAAAGACATTTGTTAGAGGTAGGAGAGTCAGAAGCAAAGAAAGATAATAAAGAATTTGTTTATGGGAAGGGAAGAACAAAAAAGGGGAAGAACAGAAGATGAAGGAAGCAGTGCTTGGAGAGTCTGGAAACCTATATTTGGGAGCTGTCATTTTACCCAGGAAGTAATGGGAGGTGGTTGAGATGAGATTTACAATCCAAAATCTTAGAAAGATGTTTTGTGCAGCTGCATGCAGGATAGGGTGAAGAGGGGAGAAGCTGGAAGCAAGGCGCATAATAGGATAGGATAGTAATCTAACCAGGAGGATTTGTACCTGAGGAACAGCCAGAAGTGTTTAGAGACAGCTTGAATGATTGGATGAGTGAGGAAAATTTGAGAGAAGAGTCAAAGTTGACATCACAAGAGTGAATGTAAAGTGACAAGAGTTTAGGGCCTAGCCTATGGGCCATCGACAGATAAAGGGAAAAGGAGTCAGCCAGGGAAATGGAGAGTCAGGCTTAGAGATCTGGATAGCCTATATGTCATTCTTCAATGCCAGTACAGGAACAAGACTATCAGCTGCAGTCCAGATTCCCAATAGACATTTATCCCTTAGTCCTGAAACTAATGGATTCTAACATTTCTTGTCCTTTTTTCTTTAGATTTACATTCATGAGCACATGCCTTCAAACAGGGACTGTAGTTTTTTGGGGGAAAAAGCCCCTTTGTTCTGTTGATTCTAAAGTAAATGATAAAAATTATAAATGAATTAACATATTGGGAGATTAGGAGACTATCTCTTTATTCCTATTAATATATTTGGCCTTCTTAATTATAAAGATTTGAATCTTTAGAAAACAACCTTATACAGAAAACATTTGTATGGATATAAGCACTGCATGTTAAGTTCTAGTTTTGAATGAGTTATTTGCATAACCTTACAAAAGAACTAGATTACTTGAATAGACTGTTCAAAAATATCTTGAAAATACATGAGAGAAATTCTACTTCTAGTCAAATATATAGAGTTTTCCAATCATAATTTACGATCAGTATACACCTCCCCAGAGCTGGATCAAGTAAATAATAATAATTGGTATTTGTTAAATGTTTACTCCATGCTAAACACTATACTGAGCACTGAGGTAGATACAATATACCCAGATTGGACACAGTACCTGTCCCACATGGGTCTCAAAGAATTAGGGGAATGTGAGAACAGGTATATAGTCCCTATTTTGCAGATGAGCAAACTGAGGCCCAGAGAAGTTGTTACTTGCCCAAGGTCAAACTACTGACAGGGTATGGGGAGCTGGTATTAGAACTAGGTCTCCTGTCTCCCAAGCCTATGTTCTTTCCACTAGTCAATGCTGCTTCTCAAAGTTCAGGCCAGAAGTTTACCTGTCTCCTGAGACCCCCATGGGACCCAAAGTTATGCATTGTGCATTGTGAATTATTGCACCACGACGTTACCTCCCCATCCAGTCTGTAACTATTTTTCCCTTCAAATCCCCATGAGCCCCTGCAATAATCCAAGGATAATCACTCCCCATGTTGCTCCTGGAATAGCAAGCCAGGCCCAAGTTGCAGAGCTGAGGCAGAAGAGGAGAGAGACATAGTCAGGAGGGTTCTAGGAAAAAGAAGTCTAAATTGAGGAGGGGTATGCAGAGTGAACACTGACAACACTCAGGAAAACCAGCCATTGAGATGGACGGGACACTACCCACATTACCCACATTGAGAAGCAGCATGACTCAATGGAAAGAGCATGGGCTTTGGAGTCAGAGGACTTGGGTTCAAATTCCGGCTCCGCCACTTGTCAGCTGTGTGACTTTGGGCAAGTCACTTAACTTCTCTGTGCCTCTGTTCCCTCATCTGTAAGATGGGGATTTAAACTGTGAGCCTCCTGTGGGACAACCTGATCACCTTGTGACCTCCCCAGCGCTTAGAACAGTGCTTTGCACATAGTAAGCACTTAACAAATACCATTATTATTATTATTATACAGGGCATGCTGTGCATTTTGTGGAAATGTCCTGAGTCCACTTGAACCTGACCCTCCTGTTATTGACCTGGAGGTCAGGTGGGCTCAGTTCACCATGAACAGTGGAAGTCAGCAGCAGGAGCTGCAGCACAGGGAAGTTGCACAGGCCGAAAATATAAATTCAATTACAAAGGCATCTGGTGCTGAATCCTTTTTAAAAAAAAAAAAATATTTGTTATGCACTTACTATGTTTGAAGCACTGTTCTAAGCATTGGAATAGATACAAATTAATCAGTCCAGATACAGACCCTGTTTCCCATGGGGCTCACAGTCAAGAAGTGGGGAGAACAGTTATTGAATCCCCATTTTTCAGTTGAGGAAACTGAGGCACGCGGAAGTTAAGTGACTTGCCCAGGGTCACACAGTAGGCTTCCATCCCCCTACATTCCACGGAAAACTGCTCTCTCAAAAGTCACCAATGACCCTCCTGCTTGTCAAATCCAACGGCTCATACTCTATCCTAATCCTCCTCGACCCTCTCAGCTGCCTTCGACACTGTGGACCACCCCCTTCTCCTCAGCACGCTATCCGACCTTGGCTTCACAGACTCTGTCCTCTCCTGGTTCTGCAGGACATGACCAAGGGGTCGGCAGTGAGGTAGATGAGATCAACATACAGTAATCAGGTCTGTAGTAGAGGAGAAAATGTGCTGGGTTGTAGTAAGAAATCAGAGAGGTAAGGTCAGAGAGGGTAAGATGATTTAGTGCTTTAAATCCAACTGTAAGGAGTTTCTGTTTCTGCGGAGATGAATGGGCATTTATCCTTTCCCACCGTGATTATTGCATCAGTCTCCTTGCTGACTTCCCTGCCTCCTATCTCTCCCCTCTCTTTTCATCTATTTTTCCAGCTTACTGGATTTGTTTCTCCCTAGCCAATTTTTTAGCTTCACCTTGCTCTCAATTATTCAGCTTCCATTCCCCAACTCACATTGTTCACTAGGCTTGGAATTTCCTCCATCCCCAAGTCAGGCAAATTACAGCTCTCCCCTCAATTTAAATCCTCCTAAAATTCCAACTTCTCCAAAAAGACTTCTTTTTTCCTAATTGATTTCCTGACACCCTGAGCTGTACTCTCTCTCTTTAGCCAATTCTAGCACTTTTACATTTATGTATACCCTTTTCAATACATCTATGAATGGATATATATGGGTATCTATAGATACACTCAGTAATATATTTTAATTCCATCAGTAGTAAATATTTGTATGTTTTTCTCCCCCCCATTAGAGTATAAACTCCTTGTGGGTAGGGAATTTCTTTATTCTGTGCTTTCCAAGCATCTAGTTCAGCACATTGCACCAAGTGGAAGCTCAACAAATGCTACAACCTATGATTACTACTACTACTACTGACTACTCTACTTCTACTACTACCATGAATATTACTACTTTCAGGTCATTAGATCATTTATTACACTGAAATAATTTACCCAGTGACCACTAGGATTTCATTCAGTGCACCAAAATTATAATTTACTACATTTTAACATAGTGGCTTAAAGAAGTTCCCATAAGTGTCCAATTTACTTCCAAGGAGCAGCTTTTTGAAAGGGAAATGGTTTAATAACAAATATGTTATTTGGGAGTTTTATTGTCTGGCTCAAATTCACCCTCCCTTCTGGAATTCCCCATTCGTATCAAGCAGACCCTTCTCTCCCTGCCTTCAAAACAGTATTCAAACTACAACTCCTCCAGGAAGCTTTCCTTGACTAATCTTTTATCTCTTTAGCCTATTTAACACACACCCCCCACACACACACAACTGCATCACTTATGCACTTGAGCCCTCAGCCCCTAACATTTAGGTATTCGTCCGACCCTTTTCCCCTAACATCACTTTTATACATATCTTTAAATGTTTTTCTTCCCCCCTACATGTAATTTGTTTCAGTGTCTGCCTTCCCCACTAGACTGTAAGACCCTTGGGGGAAGGATAGTGTTTACCTACTCTATTATATTCTCATTCATTCATTCATTCAGTCGTATTTATTGAGCGCTTACTGTGTGCAGAGCACTGTACAAGTTGGCAACATATAGAGACGGTCCCTACCCAACAGTGGGCTTACAGTCTAGAAGGGGAAGACGGAGAACAAAACATATTAACAAAATAAAATAAATAGAATAAATAAGTACAAATAAAATGAATAAATAAATAGAGTAATAAATATATACAAACATACATACATATATACAAGTGCTGTGGGGAGGGGAAAGAGGTAAGGCGGGGGGATGGAGAGGGGAAGGAGGGGGAGAGGAAGGAGGGGGCTCAGTCTGGGAAGGCCTCCTGGAGGAGGTGAGCTCTCAGTAGGGCCTTGAAGGGAGGAAGAGAGCTAGCTTGGCGGATGTGGGGAGGGAGGGCATTCCAGGCCCGGGGGATGACGTGGGCTGGGGGTCGATGGCGGGACAGGCGAGAACGAGGTACGGTGAGGAGATCAGCGGTGGAGGAGCGGAGGGTGCGGGGTGGGCTGTAGAAGGAGAGAAGGGAGGTGAGGTAGGAGGGGGCGAGGTGATGGACAGCCTTGAAGCCCAGGGTGAGGAGTTTCTGCCTGATGCATAGGTTGATTGGTAGCCACTGGAGCCATTGCTTCTCCCAAGCACTTCATACCATACTCTGCACGGAATAAGTCCTCAATAAACAGAATTGAATAATTGGCTGACTGAAATTTTTATCTGCAGATCTTCGATGTCAGATGAAGATACTGCCATGGTATCAGGAACTGCTGTCATCCCTAGGGCTATGTGTAAGGAAAAAAATATCAATGCATGCTAACACAATAGAATTTGAACTTCTGAGGTAGAATTAGCAAGAGAGGAACATGTCTATATTTTCAATAATGCAGTTCCTGAGGATTTTAAAACTGTCCCCGTATATATCTAAGAACACCCAGAATAGAAGAATGTGAAAATGCTGTGTTGTAACTAAATAGTGGTTTGCAGGTCAAAAATACAAGTAATGAAAACAACATGAAGCAAGCTGTTATTTAAAAAAAAATCAATTTGACTCACACACAGCATTTGCAATATCCATTTTGCAAAGAGTCCCATAGGGACAGTGGCATGATTGAATGAATGAATGATTACAAATATTTCTCTTGGACAGATTTCACTGCTTTATAAAAAGTAGAAAATTCCAGAGGGCATCTGACCTGAATCCCCATTATTGAAATATATTCCTAATATTATTGCTCCTTTCAAGTCACAGAGCAGGAATTTTTAGTTGAGAAACACCTTTCTCATCTTTTGATCATTTGAGCCTTAGTTTCCTTTAATTGGAGGAACAAGACGAGCTTCAAATATAAATATTTCACCCCAAATATCATTTTTTCTCTCCAGTTAGTTCACAGTGGTCCTCAGCACACATGGATGAGACATCGAGCAGAAGTAGATGTCTCTCCCCTCTCTCCAGCTTCTCTTCCCACTCTAGTCCATAATCCTTCTGCTGTCCTAACATTGTTCTGTTCATATCTCCCCACTCCTCACAAACCCTCCAATGGTTGCCCAGTCATCCTCTGCATCAAACAGAAACATCTCACCTTACGGCATTCTTAGCGCTCTCTCTCTCTCTCTCTCTCATTCCCCCCCCCCCCCACCCAAGTCTATTAATTATATTTTCCAAGCCATCTGTGTACAGGGCTCTGCACACAATAGGAATTCAAAAAGTACAACTGATTGATTAACTGATTGGGTAGCAGGCACAGCCAAGGTAGAATTTGGTAGAAAACTTCTGGCCATCCTCTTTAGATACAGTCAGGGCTGTAGTCTCATCCATTTTATAAACCATTGTCAAGTTGGGCACAGCTGTTAGCTGTATAGAGAATTGAAATCTTGGTGCTTTATAAAAAATGGTGGAAATGAAAATTTAACAGAAATAGGCATAAATGGGGAGATACACGGTGATTAGGTTGTCTCTTGTGGGGCTCACAGTCTTAATCCCCATCCCCATCCCCCCCGCCTTACCTCCTTCCCCTCCCCACAGAATCTGTATATATGTTTGTACGGATTTATTACTCTATTTATTTGTACATATTTATTCTATTTATTTTATTTTGTTAATATGCTTTGTTTTGTTGTCTGTCTCCCCCTTCTAGACTGTGAGCACCACTGTAGGGGTAGTGACTGTCTCTATATGTTGCCAACTTGTACTTCCCCAAGCGCTTATGTACAGTGCTCTGCACACAGTAAGCGCTCAATAAATACGATTGAATGAATGAATGAATGAATAATGGTGTCCATTTTACTAGTGATGTGAGGGAAACAAATTTGTTTAGTGTTCGCGTTCTGTGACTTCTTTTTTAGCTCTAAGGTTTCTTTGTTATGGCATATAGGCATTTTTTTTTTCTACATCCAGGTCTTCTCAGTTTTCCCTCCCATTGTGGGGTCTCAGATGGCACAAGATGGGGAGATAGTATGAGGGGGTCTAAGATCCTCCAAAGGAATACCAATAATAATAATTATGGTACTTAATCAATCAATAAATACCTGTACAAAGCACTTGGGAGAGTACAATACAATAGAATTAGCAGACACATTCCTTGCCCATAACAAGCTTACAGTCTGGGGCGGGATGGTACAGGCATTAACATAAACAAATAAGTAATTTATAATCTATATTTTAAAGTTAAGTAACTAAGTTCTGTGGCGTTGGGGTTGTGTCCATTCATTCATTCATTCATTCATTCAATTGTATTTATTGAGCGCTTATTGTGTGCAGAGCACTGTACTAAGCACTTGGAAAGTACAAGTTGGCAACATATAGAGACGGTCCCTACCCAACAGCGGGCTCACAGTCTAGAAATGCCAAGGAGGTTAGTGAGAAGGCAAATGCAGTAGTCGAGGAGGGATAAGTGCTTGGATCAGCAGGTAGCAGTTTGGATGGAGAATTTGGTAACAGGTTGAATATGTGGGTGGAATGAGAGATGAGTCGAGAAAAATGCCAAGGTAAGGGCTTGTGAGATAGGAAGGTTAGTGGTGTTGTCTACAGTGATGGGAAAGACAGGGAGAAAGGGTTTGGGTGGGAAGATAAGGAGTTCAGTTTTGGACATATTTAATTTGAGGTGTCAGCAGGACATCCAGGTAGGTATGTCTAAAGGCAGGAGGAAATGTGAGATTGCAGGGAAGGAGAGAGGTCAGGGCTGGAGATGTAGATTTGGGAATCATCTGCATAGAAGTGATCCATGGGAGTGGATGAGTTCTCCAAGGGAGGGTGTGGAGATGGAGCGTCCCCCTCTCCATCACCCCCATCTTATCTCTTTCCCTTCCCCACAGCACCTGTATATATGGTTGTACATATTTATTACTCTATTTATTTATTTATTTTACTTGTACATATCTATCCTATTTATTTTATTTTGTTAGTATGTTTGGTTTTGTTCTCTGTCTCCCCCTTTTAGACTGTGAGCCCACTGTTGGGTAGGGACTGTCTCTATATGTTGCCAACTTGTACTTCCCAAGCGCTTAGTACAGTGCTCTGCACATAGTAAGCGCTCAATAAATACGATTGATGATGATGATGATGAAAGGGGCCAAGAACTTAGCCTTGAGGGACCCCCACTGTCAGAGGGTGGGAGGGCAGAGGAGAAGCCAGCAAAAGAGACTGAGAAGGAGCAGTCAGAGAGACAGGAGGAAAACCCAGAAAGGGCAGTGTCAGTGAATCCAAATTTGGATCAAGTTCAAGGAAAAGGAAGTGAGCTACAGTGTTGAAGGTGACTGAGAGGTCTAGGAAGATTAGGATAGAGTAAAGGCTGTAAGATTTGGTAAGAATCAATTAATCAATCATATTTATTGAGCGCTTACTGTGTGCAGAGCACTGTACTAAGCACTTGGGAAGTACAAGTTGGCAACATATAGAGACAGTCCCTACCCAACAGTGGGCTCACAGTCTAGAGAGGGCTGTTTCTGCGGAGTGAAGAGGGTGGAAGTCAGACTGGAGGGGATCAAGGAGAGAATCGGAAGAGAGGAAATGGAGACAGCAGATGTAAATAACCCTCTCAAGAATTTTGGAGATAAATGGTAGGAGGGAGATGCGATAACTGGCGGGAGCAAGGGAGGGTTTTATTTTTTTACTCAAAGTGCTTACTATGTGCCAAGCTGAGGTTGATATAATCAGGATAGACTCAGTCCCTATCCCAAATGAGGTTCACAGTCTAAATAGAAGGGAGTAGAATTCAGTCCCATTTTACAGATGGATCATTTAAAAGCTCCAGTTTAAGGTGCTAATTGTGTAGTTTGGAAATGAGTGAAGTCTTTTTCCAACCATTACCCCTTGGTGTTGTTACCTGGGCATTTTTCACAAATGTCAATAAACTATTTGCTTCAGCATCTGAGTCAACACAATCTTGGTGGTGTATATGGGCATTATTTAAACTTACTCATGAGTAAATCCCTTTGGTTTATAGGCAGCAGAGCCAAATAAGTGACTAGCCTAGTCGAGACTCGGTTTAAAGTAAGAATGCCCTAACATTTGTCATCCCCTTCCCTCACAGGGACTTAAGACGGTGAAGCAATAAATGAGCTTTACACATTTTGCAAGTGTGAAATACTGAAGAGTTATATCCGCTTATCTAATAATTATTCTGTGAAGGAGCCTGCTTGAAGATAGTTTGGTCATTTTCTAGCTCTTTTTTTTCTTTGAAATTTCTTTTTCAAAATTCACCTTCTATGTATATTATAAAGTATGACTTTGGTCAGAGCATTCTGGCTATTGGTTGTACAGAGAAAGAGCCTATTACTTTGTGTCAAAAAAATATTGCACAAGATGACAATACTATACCTAAGAGAACAAGACCAGGAGTCAAGAGACCTGGGTTCTAATCCCAACACCACCATTTGCTTATGTGTGACCTTGGATAGATCTCTTAACATCTCTGTTGTTCTAGACTGTTAGCTCATCGTGGACAGGGAATGTATTCACCACCTCTATTGTATTGTAGTCAGTCAATCGTATTTACTGAGCACTTACCGAGTGCAGAACACTGTACTAAGCACATGGGAGAGTATAATATAACAATGAACAGACACATTCCCTGCTCACAATGAGCTTACAGTCTAGATAAGGGGAGAGATGTTGATACAAATAAATAAATTACAGATATGTTCATAAGTGCTGTGGGGCTGGGAGTGGGAGGAGGAATAAAGGGAGCAGGTTAGGGTGACAGAAGTGAGTGGGAGAAGAGGAAAAAAGGGTTTAGGGATACAGAATGGCCTAGTGGATAGAGCGCAGGCCTGGGAGTCAGAAGGTCATGGGTTCTAATCCTGCCTCTGCTGTTTGTCTACTGTGTGACCTTGGACAAGTCACTTCACTTATCTGTGGCTCAGTTACCTCATCTGTAAAATGGGGATTGAGACTGAGCTCCACATGAGACAGGGACTGTGTCCAACTTGATTTGCTTGTATCCACCCCAGAGGTTAGTACAGTGCCTGGAACATAGTGCCATTGCCATTATTTTTCCCCCCCGTTAGACTGTGAGCTCACTGTGGGAAGGGATTGCCACTCTTTATTGTTGAATTGTACTTTCCCAAGTGGTTAGTACAGTGCTCTGCATATAATAAGTGCTTAATAAATACGATTGAAAGAATGAATGAATGAATGGAAGGTCTTTTGGAGGAGATGTGCCTTCAGTAGGACTTTGAAGAGGGTGAGAGTAATTATCTGTGGATATGAGGAGGGAGGGTGTTCCAGGCCAGAGGCAGGACATGGGCTAGTGACATGGGCTAGTGATCAGCAGTGAGACAGATGAGATTGAGACACAGTGAGATTACTGAGCGAAGTGTGCGGGCTGGGTTGTAGAAGCAGAGAAGTGAGGCGAGGTAGGAGGGGGCAAGGTGATTTAAAGGCAACAGTGAGGAGTTTCTGTTTGATGTGAAGGTGGATGGGTGAAGTTGGATTGGAGGTTCTTGAGGAGTGGGGAAACATGACCTGAATGTTTTTGTAGAAAAATGATCCTGGCAGCAGAATGAAGCATGGACTGGAATTGGGGAGAGCTGGGAAGTCAGAAAGGAGGCTGATACAGTAATCAAGGCAGGATAAGACAACTGGTTGGATTAATGTGGTAATTGTACTCTCCAGGGTGCTAAGTACAATGCTCTGCACTCAGTGAATGTTCAGTAAATGCCACTGATTGATTGACTGCCTCAACTGAAAGCCCTTTGTTACCTATCCTCCCTCTCAAACTCTGAGCCCCACATGGGACAGGGATTGTGTCTGATCTGATTATGTTGAATCTGTCTCAGCACTTAGTACGGTGCTTAGCACATAATAAACCCTAAGAAACCACTTTTTATCATTATTATGATTACAGAGTCAGATTAAAACAGTGCTTCAGCTCAAAGCCTTGGATTTCTCTTCTATTTCTACTCTATTTCTCTTTCCTTATTGATACACATGCCCATCATTCCTGTCAGATGTTCACTCAGGCCCCCATTCCTCCCTCTCCTCCTTCCCTCACCTCCAAAAATCTGGCCACTTACTTCATTAAGTAAATTAACACCATTAGATCTGAGCTCCACAAAGTTACACCCCCCCCCCCCCCACCCCCCCCCCCCCCCGCCACTTCCATCCCCCAGCTCCTTTACTTTCCCATCCTTCCCAGCAGTATCTTCAGAGGAGATCTCCTCCCTCCTCTCAAGTGCCACCTCCTCCACTTGTGCTTCTGACCCCATTTCCTCTCACCTTATAAAAACTATCACCCCTTCCCTCCTCTCCTCCTTAACTTCCATCTTCAACTGCTCACTCTCCAATGGCTTCTTCCTCTCTGCCTTCAAACATGCCCGTGTCTTCCCCCATCCTAAAAAAGCCCTCCCATGACCCCACAACCCCCTCCAGTTATCACCCCATATCTCTCCTCCCCTTCCTTTCCAAACTCCTGGAACAAGTCGCTGCCTCGAATTCCTCTCCTCCAACTCTCTCCTGGGTCCCCTCCAATCTGGCTTCCATCCCCTCCACTCCACTCCACCAAAACTGCCCTCTCAAAGGTCACCAATGACCTTCTTCTTGCCAAATGCAATGGCTCTTACTCTATCCTAATCCTCCTTGACCTCTCAGCTGCCTTTGACACTGTTGACCATCCCCTCAAGCAGCGTGGCTCAGTGGAAAGAGCACAGGCTTGGGAGTCAGAGTTCATGGGCTCTAATCCCGGCTCTGCTGCCTGTCAGCTGTGTGACTTTGGGCAAGTCACTTAACTTCTCTGTGCCTCAGTTATCTCATCTGTAAAATGGGGATTAAGACTGTGAGCCCCAGGTGGGACAACCTAATCACCTTGTATCTTCCCCCATGCTTAGGACAGTGCTTTGCACATAGCGCTTAACAAATGCCATAATTATTTAATTAATTAACACATTATCCAACCTTGGCTTCAGTGACTCCATCCTCTCCTGGTTCTCCTCTTATCTCTCTGGATGTTCATTCTCAGTCTCCTTTGTGGGCTCCTCCTCCCCCTCCCATCCCCTAACTGTAGGGATTCCTCAAGGGTCAGTTCTTGGTCCCCTTCTGTTCTCCATCTATACTCACTCCCTTGGTGAACTCATTCACTCTCATGGCTTCAACTATCATATCTATGTGGATGATACCCTAATCTACATCTCCTCCCCAGTTCTCTCTCTCTCCGTCCAGGCTCCTATCTCCTCCTGCCTTTAGGACATCTCCACCTGGATGTCCTCCCTCCACCTAAAACTCAATGTGTCAAGACAGCTCATCTTCCCTCCTGAACACTGGCCTCTCCCTGACTTTCCCATCACTGTGGATGGCACTACCGTCCTTCCCGTCTCACAAGCCCGCAACCTTGGCGTCATCCGTGACTCCGCTCTCCCATTCACCCCACTTATCCTAGCCATCATCAAAACCTGCCAGTTTCACCTTCACAACATTGCCATAATCTACCCTTTCTTCTTCATCCAAACTGCTACCTTGTTACTACAATCACTCATCATATCCTGACCGGATTACTGTTCAGTTTCCTTTGTGATCTCCCAGTCTCCTGTCTCTCCCCACTTCAATCTATACTTCACACTGCTGCCCGGATCATCTCTGTGCAGAAACGCTCTGGGCATGTTACTCTCCTCCTCAAAAATCTCCAGTGGCTACCAATCAACCTACGCATCAGGCAAAAACTCCTCACCCTGGTCTTCAAGGCTCTCCATCACCTCGCCCCCTCCTACCTCACCTCCCTTCTCTCCTTCTACAGCTCACCCTGCACCCTCCGCTCCTCTGCCGCTAATCTCCTCACTGTGCCTTGTTCTCTCCTGTCCTGCCATAGACCCCGGGCCCACGTCCTCCCCCTGGCCTGGAATGCCGTCCCTCCACACATCCGCCAAGCTAGCTCTCTTCCTCCCTTCAAAGCCATACTGAGAGCTCACCTCCTCCAGGTGGCCTTCCCAGACTGAGCCCCTTCCTTCCTCTTCCCCTCCTCCCCCTCTCCATCCCCCCTGCCTTACCTCCTTCCCCTCCCCACAGCACCTGTATATATGTATATATGTTTGTACATATTTATTACTCTATTTATTTTTTTTGTACATATTTATTCTATTTATTTTATTTTGTTAATATGTTTTGTTCTGTTGTCTGTGTCCCCCTTCTAGACTCAGAACCCGCTGTTGGGTAGGGACCATCTCTACATGTTGCCAACTTGTGCTTCCCAAGCGCTTAGTACAGTGCTCTGCACACAGTAAGTGCTCAATAAATACGATTGAATGAATGAATGAATGAGCCTCCTCACTGGGCCTCGTTCTCGCCTGACCCTGGCCCACATCCTACTTTTGGCATGGAATGCCCTCCATCCTCATATCTGCGAAACTAGCCCAATTCCCCCTTCAAAGCCCTACTGAAAGCTCCCCTCCTCCAGCAAGCCTTTCCAGACTGAAGCCTCCATTTCCTCTGCTCCTCCTCCCCTCCCCATTGCCCTGACTCCTCCCTCTGCTCTACCCCCCTCCCCACCCCACAGCACTTCTGTATATATGTACATATTTATTATTTTATTTATTTTATTAATGATGTGCATATATCAAGCGCTTAGTATAGTGCTCTGCACACAGTAAGCACTCATTAAATATCATCATCAATCGTATTTATTGATCATAATTGATCAATCATAAATATGATTGAATAAATCTAAAATTCTATTTATTTATATTGATGCTAACAATACCTGTCTACTTGTTTTGTTTTATTGTCTATCTCCTCCTTTCTAGACTGTGAGCCCGTTATTGGGTAGGGATTGTCTTTATTTGTTGCCTAATTGTACTTTCCAAGTACAGTGCTCTGCACACAATAAATGTTCAATAAATACAGTTGAATGAATGAATGAATGAATCATTTATGAGAGTCTCAACCAGCTGCCCAAAATTGCAGCCCCAATTGATTTTACCAACATAGCCATAGCTTGTGACATTATGAAGATGGTGTTTCTCTCTAACCAACAACATAGGGCAGCCCATGCCATAATGATAGGGGTCACATGGAATGGAACAGCTTAAAATGGGGCCTGCGTGTCTTGAGATTCCTTTAAAACCCACACTGCTTCAGCCATCTCCTTCCAGATAGCCTGCCTTCAGGGTTAGTGATTAATGAAAACAGAGTTACAATTATAACCCAATTCCCTAGCTTTTCATCTCGGATTCCAGGGATGAAATCTTGTTGAATCCGTGATTAGGGAAGGTCAGGAAGCAGATAGTGAATAGAGATAAGGAAAGTGGGTTTCATGTTGAAGAGATAGTCTGTGGATTAGATGAAGTGGAGAGTCAGAAATCTCCATTTAGCAGAGGTGACTTGTGGATTATGGGTGCATGCAGGTGTGTGTGTGTGTGTATGTGTATGTGTACACTTGAGGTGCCATTCTGCTTTGAGTGTCACTGTGACTGAGAAGTGGGGGATGCCCCCGCCACCCCTATGCCTTCCCCGCCCCGAGCCCTGCAGGCACCTTCACTTTCAGGAGAACCAGTCATAGGTTGCAGCCAGGAGAGGAGGAGGTGGACAGGTTCCTCTGGAAATGCCTCTCATTCAGACTGGATGGCCTTTTGACTCCCAATCCTTTGAAGGACTCCCCACAACCAAGAGGAAGCCTGGCCCCAACTGAGTAGCTTGTGAGTGGTTTCTCCCAACCCTCCCTGATCCTGCACCCCCTGCCAGAGCCCAAAATGCTCGATACCTAATGAAGGAAGTTCCATTTATGTTAGGTAAGGGGGTAAAGCAGGAAAATGTCAAATAAAGGGACTGGAGAGGATTGCTGGGAAATGGACAAAGGGAGAATTGGAGGTAGGACACAGGTGTAGGAAGAGAAAGCAAGGTGTTCCCACCTCTTTCTTCTCTATCTATGATTGCTCCTATCCCCTGCCTATTCATCTGTGTCTGCACCAACCACCTTTCATTTGTCCAGGTCCCCAGTGATCCCCACCTCTTCTATGTTTATTTTATATCTCCCAAGTCTCATCATGTTTCCTGTATCTTATGGTGTTCGTTAAGCTCTTACTATGTGCCAGGCACTGTCTATGCCCCAGGGTAGATACGAAATAATCAGGTTGGACACAGTCCATGTTCCACATGGGGCTCACAGTCTTAATCTCCATTTTATAGATGAGGTAACTGAGGCACAGAGAAGTGAAATTACTTTCCCAAGGTCACACAGCAGACAAGTGGCAGAGTCAGGATTAAACCTAGGTCCTTCTGAGTCTGAGGCCTATGCACTATCTACCTGGTCATGCCGCTCTTCACCACAAATCTATCTGTTATTCCTGAACTCTGAGGCTTTCTGATTTATAGCCTGGATTCCCATCATTCTCCACTCCTTCACTTTAATCCCTATTGATCTCTGTCCTTCTTTCCAGATCAACACTACCTCCACCATAATAGTTGTCACATCATATTCCTACTCCTGTATTTCTGTTGCCCTCTATCACTTCTCTAATTCCACTACACTTCTTATTCCAGTTCTTCACAGTTCCTGATTTCTTCCCTAGTTTTATCTGACCCTCCTCTGTTATGAAAACTCTGTGGATGATAACTCCAGATTACATATATTTCAAATTTGTACAATATCTGGTCATAAGAACCTAAGATCCTAATAAGTCAGCAGGCCCAGTAAGTCTGTCCAATGCCCCACAGTGATAGCAGAATGCTTGGAGAAACCGTGGCTCGTTGCCCTCCTTAACACCTCTAACTTTTTCATCAGCATCTCAAACTTTTTCCTCTGGTAACTAATTAAGAATTGGCCATCCCATGAGGTCACCCAAGCTTTTCTGGAGCCTATAGACATTTCCAGCCAGCCTTTCCTGGCTGGAAACTATTCCATATACTTATATATGCTCCATATGTTCCATAAGTACTCCATATGCTTAGGACCAACTAAAAGTGTTTCCTTCACTTTTTCTCCATCTCTACATTGATCCTTGGGGACTTCAGTATCCATAAGGATGTTTCGAACAACCCTTCCACTGCCCACTTCCTAACACTCTTCAACTCCACAGACTTCCTGCTCCAACTCACCTCATCTACTCACCAACTTAGATATATATTCGATCTCATCATCTCTAGTCACTACAGAGTCCTACTACTGGGTCCCCTTCCATTCCCCATCTTCACCCACTCCAATGGAGAACTCATTCATTCCCATGGCGTCCATCTCTAATCTTTCACCTTCTCCGCAGTCTCACATTTCCTCTTGCCTTCAAAACATCTCTACTTGGATGTCCTGCCAACACTGTATAATCTCTACCTTCACCAATTCTGAAATCCCTTTATTCAACCATAACCTCCTCACCTGCCTTCTCTCCCACACACCCATCCCTGCAAATCTGTCCTGTTCCCCAAAAGAGACCTCCAGTCTTTCATTCAATCATATTTATTGAGCACTTACTGTGTGCAGAGCACTGTACTAAGCACTTGGGAAAGTACAGTACAACAATAAGCACACACATTCCCTGCCCACAATGAGTTTTTGACCCACATTAATTTTCTCAAGTCATCATACCCCATTTAGTCTCCATACCCAAACTCTCTTCCCTTGATTCAGTCATTCAATTGTATTTATTGAACATTTACTGTATGCATCTATAGAATGGAGATTATGACTGTGAGCCCATGTGGGACATGAACTGTGTCCAACTGAATTACCTTTTATCTACCCTAGCGCTTAGAACAATGTCTGGCACATAGTAAGCACTTAACAAATACCATTAAAAAAAAAGGCTCAGTTCTGGTTCCTCTTCTATTCCCCATCTTCACCCACTCCCATGGAGAACTCATTCATTCCTGTGGCGTCCATCTCTAATCTTTCACCTTCTCTGCAGTCTCACATTTCCTCTTGCCTTCAAAACATCTCTACTTGGATGTCCTGCCAACACATCAAACTTAAAATGTCCAAAACAGAACTCCTCATCTTCCCACCCAAACTCTGTCCTCCCCGTGACTTTATCATCATTGTAGATGGCCCCGCCATCCTCCCTGCTGCACAAGCCTGTAACCTTGACAGTATCCTCAACTCAATTCTCTTCTTCAACACACATATTCTTTCTGTCACCAAATACTTTTAGACTGTGAGCCCACTGTTGGGTAGGGACTGTCTCTATGTGTTGCCAATTTGTACTTCCCAAGCGCTTAGTACAGTGCTCTGCACATAGTAAGCGCTCAATAAATACGATTGATTGATTGATTGATACTGTTGTTACTACCTTCACAACATTGCTAAAATCTGCCCTTTCCTCTCCATCTATACTGCTACCACGTTAATCCAACACTTATTCTATCCTGCCTTGATTACTGCATCAGCCTTCTTTACTTACCTGCCTGGTTCTGCTCCCTCTCCTCACTCCAGTCCATATTTCATTCTGTTGCCCAGGTAATTTTTCTACAGAAATATTCAGTCCCTGTTTCTCAACTCCTCAAGAAACTCAGTTGGTTTCCCAGCCACCTCCCCATCAAACAGAAGCTCCTTGCCATAGGTTTTAAAGTACTCAATCACCTTGTCTCCTCCTACCTTACCTCTCTGATTTCCCACTACAACCTAGCCCTCACACTATGCTCCTCTAATGTCAGCCTACACTTTGTATCTCAACCTCATCTGTCTTTCTGTTGACCTCTTACCTATGTCCTGCCTCTGGCCTGGAACTCTGTCCATTTTCATATCTGACAGACCGTCACTAACCCCACCTCTGAAGCCTTATTAAAAGCACATCTCCTTCAAGAGGCCTTTCCCAAATTAGCCCTCATTTCCTCTTCTCCTACTCCCTTCTACATTGTCCTTGCACTTGGATTTGCACCCTTTATTCACCCCTCCCTCAGCCTTACAGCAATTATGTACAGAGACATAATTGAATTATTCACATTAAAGTCTCCCTCCCACCTCTAGACTGTAAACTCCTTTTGGGCAGGGAATGTGTCTTACAACTCTGTTATATTGTACTTTCCAATCATTTAGTTTTTCTCCACATGGTGAGTGCTCAATAAGTATGATTGATTGATGGATTTTGTTTATTTGGAACCCAACATCTTCAAGTTTTGATGGGTGCCCCCTAGTTCTGCACTGCAGCTAGACAGATAGAAAGTAAACTACAGTAGGAGAAAACCGAAACTCTGTGAACTGTGAAAGGTGACCGGAAGAAAAAGCATTTCAAGAAAATGTTGGTTGCAGCCAAATTCATTAGTTTCCTCTAGGATGAAAGGCTGTGTCTTGGTAACATTCCAAGGTTACTAATGCTTGTCAGTCCAACAGCTTGTGGGCTGTATATGATGGGGAATCTTTTGGGTCTGTCATCAAAAGAGAAAGGATGTAAAAAAATGCCCCTGATGGATGTTCTAAAGCATTTTGATCTAAATCCAGAGAAAATAGCAGCTATCACAGCTGATGGAGCACCAGCTATCTCTGGGAAGACAAATAGAGCTGAGGAAAAACATTCAAGTCAGAAAGGTTCACCCTGGACATTTGTCAGATCATTTCATTTCTGCCCCCAGCCTGTCTGACAAGCTCAATCCTTTGTGCAGCCCTAAGGTGACTTCTCAGCAAACATGAGGAGTCACCTGGAGACCAAGCAATTATGAAAATTGTTTTAAGTATGCAACATGGCATTCTATCCATTGTACTTTGAAGTCCAATCACTTCTCTGAAGAGAAACAGTAATTCATATATTATACATATTTAACCCTCCCTCATCAGACATGTTTATACGAATTGCAGGTTTTCTAGGCCCATCTATATTCCAATTCTGTTCTGATTTTTCATTCAGAGGAAGAATCAACTGAAAGGTAAAGATGTAACAATAATTTGCATGGTTATATCTACTTTTTGTATTTACAGGAATACTTCCTGCTTGTTCTCACCCAAATAAACATGACTTGGCCTCTTACTTTTTCAACACCTTGACACTAGTTTCTCATCTTGCTCATACTAATACTGACTATACATATTGAATGGCATTCTCCATGATACCATAAACTTGGCTGCTATCAAGAAACTGGTCATGGAAGAGTGAAGACCAGAAGATTGGTTCAATGCAAATTCATACATTCATTCAATTGTATTTATTGAGTGCTTACTGTGTGCTGTACTAAGCGCTTGGGAAGTACAAATCGGTAACATATGGAAACTGTCCCTACCCAACAGTGGGCTCACAGTCTAAAAGGGGGAGACAGACAACAGAACAAAACAAGTAGACAGGTGTCAATGCCATCAGAATAAATAGAATTATAGCTATACAATGCAAATACCTTGGAGATCATAAAGTGTACCTGCAGCCCAACATCTACTGAATCATCAGCTTCTTGGAGCCCCCTGGGACTGAGGCTGATAATAATAATAAGAATAATAATAATAATGGCATTTATTAAATGCTTACTATGTGCAAAGCACTGTTCTAAGTGCTGGGGAGGTTACAAGGTGATCAGGTTGTCCCACGGGGGGCTCACAGTCTTAATCCCCACTGTACAGATGAGGTAACTGAGACACAGAGAAGTTGAGTGAATAGCCCAAAGTCACACAGCTGACAGTTGGCAGAGCCAGGGTTCGAACCCATGCCCTCTGACTCCAAAGCCTGTGCTCTTTCCACTGAGCCACACTTCTTCCCTTACAAAGTAAGAAACATGTGCAGCAGGGGGCTGGATATGGCTGCAGATCAACCTGTGGCACAGTGGACATGGTACTTGCTGCACATCCAGTGCAGGGAAGTGCAGGATACTGCTCTGCAGTTTCTGTAAATCTTTAAAATATTCTTTAGGCCTGGATCCTGGCAATTATTTAGTAAATTTGATTGCCCTCAAAAGTTCATTAAGATTCTGACACGATTTCACAGTGACAGGTCTAGCCATGTCAGAAATAAGGGTTCACTCTCCAATCCATCTGCAGGGAAGTTTTCTGGACCTGTTCAATCAATCAATCGTATTTATTGAGCTCTTACTGTGTACAGAGCACTGCACAAAGTGATTGGGAGAGTACAATACAACAGAATTAGTAGACACATTTCCTGCCTACAATGAGTTTAGTTGATCTATTCAATTTACTCTACTTTGCCATGCTGGAAGATGCAGATGTTAGACTATGCTTCTGCTCCTCTGGGAAACTCTTCTAACTCAACAGACTTTCAAGAATCATTCCAAATCCTAGAAACAGTCACCCAAGAATTATTATATGCAGATAACCCTAATGGTGACCTGCAACCTGGAAAGGATTGGATCTTTTTGAGCAGAATCTCCATAACGATCAAAAAACAAAGGAACACAAGAGAAGTAAAAGATAAAGCCCCTACCATTTATAGTCTAAGAGGAAAGATGCAGAGAATAGAAAGAGTATGAAAACATAGACAGAGTAATAAGTGGATGAATAAGTAACTGATCAATCCATTGTATGTATTAAGTGCCTACTGTGTGTAGAACACAGTGCTGAACTCCTGGGAGAGCACAGTAGAATTAATAGGCATGATCCCTGCCTTCAGGAAGTTTATAACGTAGCCACGTTATAAACAGACACTAAAATAAGTTATAAATAAAGGGAAATTATAATAGAGTACAAAGAGATGTGCATAGGTGCGATGAGGGATTGTAATTAAGTGGTGATGTGGAACAGATGTGCTGAGATAGTGGTGGGAAGATTAGAATTCTTTCAGGAAAGGCCTCCAGAAGGAGACATGATTTCAGGAGAACTTCAAAGATGGAGTAAGATTTGATAGGTCTGTGAGTATAAAGAAAGCTAGTTGCACACTGACTTAACTTCTCTGTGCCTCAGTTTCCTCATCTGTAAAATGGGAATTAAAAGTGTGATCCCCACGTGGGACAACCTGATTACCTGTATTTACCCCAGGGCTTAGAACCATGCTTAGCACATAGTAAGTGCTTAACAAATACCATAATTATTATTACAGTGCTCTGCACAAAGCATTCAATAAATATGATTGAATGAATGAATGAGAGAGGGAGGTTGACAGGGAGAGAGATGAGAATGAGGCACAGCAAATAGACAATCTGAGAAGAATGAAGAGTGCCAACTGCAATGTAGTGGGAACGAATGGATAAGAGGGAGGGAGAGAAAAGACTCAGTACCTATGGCCTATGGTCAGGAGTTTCTGTTTGATATGGAGAGAACTGGGAAGCTATCAGAGGTTTTTGAGGAGTGGGGAGATGTAAGTGCAGAACAGCAGTTCAGAAAAGGATCTGGAGAGCAAAGAGAATGGACTGGAGAGAGGAGGGCCTGGGGACCAAAAGATCACTGGAAGGATGAAGCAATAATAGACCTAGATACAAGTGATGATTAAACCGATTTTGTGGCCATTTGGATAGAGGGGAAGGAGTGGATTCCAGAAATGTTGTGGAGGAAGACATGATCGGGTTTGATGACAGACTGTGGGGGTTAAAAGAGAGGGAGGGTGGTGACATTAGGGAAGCAGTATGACCTAGTGGAAAGAGCATGGGCTAGGGATTAGCAGCATACTTCATGCTGCTGCCCGGATTATCTTTGTCCAGAAATGCTCTGGGCATATCACTCCCCTCCTCAGAAATCTCCAGTGGTTACCATCAATCTGCACATCAGGCAGAAACTCCTCACCCTCGGCTTCAAGGCTGTCCATCACCTCGCCCCCTCCTATCTCACCTCCCTTCTCTCCTTCTACAGCCCAGCCCGCACCCTCCACTCCTCCGCCGCTAATCTCCTCACCGTACCTTGTTCTCGCCTGTCCCGCCATCGACCCCCGGCCCACGTCATCCCCCGGGCCTGGAATGCCCTCCCTCTGCCCATCCGCCAAGCTAGCTCTCTTCCTCCCTTCAAGGCCCTATTGAGAGCTCACCTCCTCCAGGAGGCCTTCCCAGACTGAGCCCCTTCCTTCCTCTCCCGCTCGTCCCCCTCTCCATCCCCCCCTTCTTACCTCCTTCCCTTCCCCACAGCACCTGTATATATGTATATATGTTTGTACATATTTATTACTCTATTTATTTATTTATTTATTTCACTTGTACATATCTATTCTATTTATTTTATTTTGTTAGTATGTTTGGTTTTGTTCTCTGTCTTCCCCTTTTAGACTGTGAGCCCACTGTTGTGTAGGGACTGTCTCTATATGTTGCCAATTTGTACTTCCCAAGCACTTAGTACAGTACTCTGCACATAGTAAGCGCTCAATAAATACGATTGATGATGATGATGATGATTAAGAGGAGCTGGGTTGTAATCCCGGTTCCATCACTTGTCTGCTGTGTGACCTTGGACAAGTCACTTAAATTACAGTCACTTAGACTGTGAGCCCACTGTTGGGTAGGGACTGTCTCTATATGTTGCCAATTTGTACTTCCCAAGCGCTTAGTACAGTGCTCTGCACACAGTAAGCGCTCAATAAATATGATGGATTGATTATCTGTGCCTTGGTTACCGTATCTGTAAATTGGAGATTAAATCATCTTCCCTCTGACTTAGACTGTGAGCCCCATGTGGGACAGGGACTGCGTCCACCTGTATTATCTTGTATCTTCCCTAGCTCTTAATAAAGTGCCTGGTACATAGTAAGCACTTAAAGGGTACCATAATAAATGATAGGAAAGTCAGGTGGATGAGAGGACTTGGTTGGGAACAGAGGGGAGATGAGTTCAGCTCTAGACATGTTAAGGGTTGCTCCCACTCCCTTCTGCATTGCTCTGACTTGCTCCCTTTATTCATCTCCCCTCCCAACCTCACAGCACTTATATACATATCTGTAATTTATTTATTTATATTAATATATGTCTCCCCCTCTAGACTGAAAGCTCACTGTGGGCAGGGATTGTGTCTATTTATTATTATACTGTAGTCTCTCAAGTACAGTGATCTGCATACAGTAAGCAGTCCATAAATATGATTGATTAATTGAATGAATGAATGAGTTGATGTAATGGCAGAACATTCAACTAGAGACGTCCAGGAGGCAGGAAGAAATGGAAGATTGAAGAGCAGAGGGATCAGGGCTAGCACACATACATTTGGGAGTCCTCCACGTTGAGATGGGAATTGAAGCCGCAGATGTGGATGAACTCCCCAAAGGAGTGAATGTAAATTGAGATGAGAATGGGGCCCAGAAAAGAACCTTGAGAGACCCCCCAACACCACAAACACACACACACACACACAGTTAGTGAGTTGGGGGTAGAGGACGAGCCTGTGGAAGAGACTCAGAAAGATTAATCAGAGAGGTAGGAGGAGATACAAGAAAGAACTGCGTGTCAGAAAAACCAAAGTTAGTGTTAGCAGAAAGTTATTTTACTAGTACATATCTATTCTACTTATTTTATTTTGTTAGTATGTTTGGTTTTGTTCTCTGTCTCCCCCTTTTAGACTGTGAGCCCACTGTTGGGTAGGGACTGTCTCTATATGTTGCCAATTTGTACTTCCCAAGCACTTAGTACAGTGCTCTGCACATAGTAAGCGCTCAATAAATACGATTGATTGATTGATTGAGTAGTCATCAGGTAGTGGAGAGGTCAAGGAGGATTAAGATGGAGGAGAGTCTGTCAGATTTAGCAAGAAGGTGATCAGTGACCCTGAAGAGCATGGTCTCAGTGGAATGGAGGGAGTGAAAGCCAGGTTGTAGAAGGGTACAAGTAGAATATGCAACTTCATGTATACTAATTGCTAAGGATCAATCAAGTAATTAATCGATCGTACTTCATGGCCTAGGGTTAAGAGCCCAAGACTGGGAATTAAGAGACCTGGGTTCTAATCCCAACTCTACCACTTGCCTGCTGTGTGACCTTGAGTAAGTGACTTGACCTCTCTGTGCCCCAGCTTCCTCATCTGTAAAACAGTGTTAAATACATGTTTTCCCTTCTACTTAGATTGTGAGCCCAGGTGGGACAGAGGCTGTATATGAAAGAGCGTGGGACTGGGAGTCAGAAGACCTGCGTTCTAATCCTGGCTCTGTCACTTGCCTGCTGTGTGTCCTTGGGAAGTCTTGGCACTTCTCTGTGCCTCAGTTACCTCAGCTGTAAAATGGAAATTAAAACTGTGATCCCCATGTGGACAGGGACTGTGTCTAACCTGCTTATCTTGTAACTACTCCAGCCAGTGCCTGGCAAGAAGGAATCACCTAACAAATACCACGGTCAGTATTAATTATTGTTACTGTACTTATCGAATGTCTTCTGTGTGGGGAACACTGTAATGAGCACTTGGCAGAGGACACCCAAAACCTAAGGCAAGGTTCCTGCTTTTAGAGGATTTTTTGGTCTAATAGATGGTGCATGCCAAGGTGGATGTGGGGGTGAACTGAAGCGGGGGAATTTGATCTGGGAGTACTTCCTCCCACCTGTGAGAAGTTTCAATAATAACAATAACAGCAGCAACAACAATAATAATAACAATGATTTTAAATGCTTATTATGTGACAAGCACTGTTTTAAGCCCTTGGAAGTCCTCTGTGACGAAGTGAGAATGGCAAAGTATTGTCACAGCTGAATGGGTTGGGCCAAGAAAAATGTAAAGTTAAGGTTTTTGAGGGGAAAAGAAACTAAACCTGCCACTCACTCCTTTTCATTCGCACTGACCCTGAATGTGGGGTAAATTCTAGTTGAAGTTCATTTATTCATTTATTCATTCAATCATATTAAGCACTTACTATTTGCAGAGCACTGTACTAAGTGCTTGGGAAAGTACAATGCAACAATAAAGAGTGAAAATCCCTGCCCACAATGAGCTCACAGTCTAGATGGGGGGAGACGGCCATCAATAAAAATAAATAGATATTAATACAAATAAATAAAATTACAGATATATACATAAGTGTTGAAGGGCTGGGAGCAGTGGAGGAGTAAAGAGAGCATGTCAGGGTGACACAGAAGGGAGTGAGAGATGAGGAAAAGTGGGTCTTAGACTGGGAAGGCATCTTGGAGGAGGTGCTCCAGGCCAGAGGTAGGAAATGGGCCAGGGGTCGGCAGAGACACAGGTGAGATCAAGGCACAGTGAGAAGGTTAGCACCAGAGGAGCAAAATGTGTGGGTTGAGTTGTAGAAGAAGGGAAATGAGGTGAGGTAGGAGGGGTTAAAGTGATGGAGTGCTTTAACGTCAATGGTGAGGAGTTTTTGTTTGATAAGGAGGTGGATAGGTAATCATGGAGATTTTTGAGGAGGGGGGTGAAGCCCCAAATGTTTCTATATAATGATGATCCAGGCAGCGGAATGAAGTATGGACTGGAGTGGAGAGAGGCAGGAGGTTGGGAGGACAGCAAGGAAGCTGATGGAGTAATCTAGGTGGGATAGGATCAGTTGTGACAATACTTTGCCATTCTCACTTCATCACAGAGGACTTCCAAGGGCTTAGAACAGTGCTTGTCCCATAATAAGCATTTAAAATCATTGTTTTTATTATTGTTGTTGCTGCTGTTGTTGTTGTTATTATTATTATTGAAACTTCTCACAAGTCGGAGGAAGTATTCCCAGATCAAATTCCCCAACTCCAGTTCATCCCCACATCCGCCTTAGCATGACTGTATATGCACCGTCTATTAGACTGAAAATCCCCTCAAGGCAGGAACCTTACCTTAGGCTTTGGGTGTCCCCTGCCAAGTGTTCAGTACAGTGTTCCACACACAGAAGACATAAATGCTTAATACAGTGCTCTGCACACAGTAAGCACTCAATAAATATTATTGAATGAATGAACTGTATTAACATTGTAGCAGTTTGGATGGAAGAAAGGGCAGATTTTAGCGATGCTGTGAAGGTGGGACGGATAGAATTTGGTGACAGATTGAACACGTGGGTTGAATGAGAGGAGTCAAGGATAACGCCAAGGTTTTGGGCTTGTGAGATGAGAAGGATGGTTGTGCCTTCTACAGTGATGGGAAAGTCTGGGAGAGGACGGGGTTTGGGTGGGAAGATAAGGAGCTCTGTTCTGGACGTGTTAAATTTGAGGTGAGGGGAGGACATCCAAGTAGAGATGTCTTGAAGGCTGGAGGAGATATGAGCCTGGAGAGAGGAAGAGAGATCGGGGAGGAGATGTAGATTTGGGTATCATCTGCATAGAGATGGTAGTTGAAGCTGTGGGAGCGAATGAGTTCTCCAAGGGATGAAGTGTCACTTTCCCTTCTTATCATCACTCCGTGGATCAAGAGACTGTGTTGAGTGGTCCCAGGGCTGGCTTCGGCTGGTAAATGGGGTAAGCATCTGCTCCAGAGCACATTTGCAGAGCAGATGGCGGCATGGCCTGGCAGTGTGGCACGTTGGGTGTGGCGGTTAAGCAGGTGAAATTGCCCATTCCACTCCTCAGTGACTCTGGAGCAATGGGAAGGGGTCACAAACATCTAGGCTTGACTGGTCAGACAATCTTCTGTATGATATCATTACCTTACACTACTTTGTACGTGCAGCATAATATAGTGACATCACACAGAACGTTGCATATGTTCCCATCTTAACATGATGATTTTGTATGGAACATGAGAATGAACCGAACTTCTCCTTGCCTTGGGCATCCAAAGGTGTGAGGGTGCCCTTGATAGTCCCCCATTTCCTCTCCCTCCTCCCTAAGTTTAAATTTCCTGGTTCCCTACCTGAAACAGAAGCCTAAGCTGCAATTATTTTTTTTAACCTTAGCTATAGAAAAGTCTTTGAAGTTCAGGGAAATCATAAATGTGAATCTTTCAGAATACACTCCATCAAACTGAGTGTTGTTTGATCTCAGGGAAGCACAGTAATGCACCTTTATTGCTGTTTGCTTTCACTATTACTGCTATTATGGATTGTACAGTTGTTACAGGAAGATTACTCTCATGTCAAAATCTTCCATTTATGTCAGCTTTATGGATAAGTATATCTAGGAGAATCTCAAACCAATACAGAATCTCGCATTTTTCTACAAACAGCAGTTATTTTTAAAAATCTCTCTTTTTTTGCCATGTTTTTGTATTTTCTTTTACTCTGTGATCCTCCCAGTTTAAAGTTAAGCTGGAGACCCTTTAAAAATAGATTTTGGTGCTCATAAAGAAAGAAGTCACAAGAGAAAGAATACAAACCAATGAACATTTAGCCTCCTGTACCAACCTTCCTTTCTATTTTGTGAACTGTAGATGTTGTAATGACAGCTATGGTCAACAGGAGCAAGATTATACTCGGCAGTTCTCCAAACTTGTCTCAGGTCCAGTGATGTCCACTGATAGGAAAAAGATACTCATCACGGAGCTTCCGTACTGGCAGGTAAAAAGCTCCTTAGCTCATTGTGCAATGACTCGTAAGGTCTTTCTTTTCCAAATCTGCTGTATGCTAGATCTCAGCCTGTACACTGCAAAGAGTCTCAGGGGTCACAAGCTTGTTGTAGGCAGGGAATGTGTCTGTTTCTTGTTATATGGTACTCTCCCAAGCACTTAATACCGTGCCCTGCACACAGTAAGCACTTAAGAAATACAACTGAGTGAATGAAAGCAAGTTGTTTGGTTTTTTTTTAATGTGCCAGTCTAGGGCCATCTTCATTCCAGGTAGGAGCACTGAAAGAAGCATTTGTGAATCTTAGCAAATTTGGAAACATCTGTCCTATTAGGCAAGCTCTTCTCTCATTATAACTTTTCTGCATTTGAGACTAAGAAACTTCATTTCAGTGATGCATAATTTTAGTCACCAAATTAACACTCTGCCCAGCTTCTCTGAAGGATTTCCTCATGGATTCCTTCTGTAATCCCCTATACTAGAGCTTGAAATATCAAAAGAAATGGAAGATTATTTCAATTTACAGCATGTTCAATAACACAACCTTCTTTAAATTCAGGGACCTTAAGGGGTCATTCAAAACTCTTTCACATATGCCACTCACACAAGGTCAGGTCAGCTCTTCAAAATGAAATCTAATACATCTTTTTTGGTGGGTGTTCTAGAATGAGTTGTTCTAGAAAGGAGACATTTTATCTGTGCTTATCCAAGCGCTTAGTACAGTGCTCTGCACACAGTAAGCACTCAATAAATACAATTGATTGATTGATTGATCTGTGTTAAACCTTTCCTCATTTCTCATCCTGTGGTTTACATAGTTCATCTATCAGATGGTCAAAAAGTTTCCTATGATTACTACTAGCTCTTATATTTCAATCTTTTTTCCTATGAGAATACTTTTAAGATTTCCTTTCAATAGGCAGTATTGAATAACTAGCCCCAAGAGCTGGGCAGACTCCCTGTATACCAGGAAATGCCGATGAGCTGATGCCTGTATGAGCCTCCCATAGTTTCAAGAAGCTTGAAGAGGTTTCTTACTTGGATCCAGTTGGGAGAACAACTGGTAGAAGTTAGTTATGCCCCTGAGACTTAAATCCTCCACACCCACTCTCACTAGACTTCATATTTCTGATTTCCCAAAACATTTTCCAAGAGCCAGTACAAGTAAATAACTACAACCTGGCATCAAGACTAGCAGACTCTCCCTGAATAAATCATGGTCTCTCAAGTTGAAGTGTGAAGCTTCTGATCCTAAAAAAAATTCTTCATGGAATATAATCTCCCAGTTGCTCCTCTAATTTAAGTAGGCTTTTGCTGCACCTGTGTTGTCCTGCTAAATAAATTGAAACTTTTTTCCTTCCAAACTATGTTCAGTATAGACCACTGATCAAATCAGGTGAGGAAACCTGACTCACCTTACAATTATTTAAATAAAGATTGTTTTCTGAAGAAGTCTGAATAATAAGTTTATAGGTTACTTTACCACCCTCTAGACTGTAACCTCCTCCATTTAGACAGTATCAATCATACCAGATCTGTTATATTGTACTCTCCCAAGCACTTAGTACAATGTTGTACACATAGTAAGCCCTCATTGATTGATTGATTGAAAATAATGTTAGCATCTATGCTGCATAGAAGCTCCCAGTAAAAAATTATTACCTCTCTTGGGAGAGTCTTGAAGCTCGACAAATGTTATGCATAACAGTAAATGATTCTACACTATGAATAATGGATGAGTCAGTGATAGAGTCTGCTCTTCTTGCCCCATTGCAATTTCAGAGCCATAGGACATTTTTTCCCACTAGGTGTTTGAAAGATGCTTCCATCACTGATAATGGTTTCACTACAAGTACTGATCATTTTCCTTGGGAGGTAGTGAAGCCTCGTGGAGAGAGCTTGGGACTGGGGGTCAGGAAATCCCGGTTCTAGTCCCAGCTTGAACACTTGCCTGCTGTTTGTAACTTTGGTCAAGTCTCAGTGCCTCAGTTTTATATCTGTTAAATGGGTTAAAAAAAGTCTATTCTTTTTTCCTCTTAGATAATGAGCACTGTATGGGACAGGAACTGTGTCTGACCTGGTTGTCTTCTATCTAACACAGTGCTTAGCATCACTATTATCATCATCTTCTGGATAGTAGACATTAAGATATCATTTTGAATCTGTGTTCTGACTACCCAACTGAATTATTTTTCAGTGTTTTTGTGAAGGATTCACAAATAGATAAGAGGTTTCAGCAGATTATTGTAAGTTGTCTGCTCTTAACTGGATCTAGGTATATGATTTCTGCTAAAAAGACCTTAGAGGTATATTTTAAAACAGCTGTGAATATAAGTAATTACAAAGTTGCATGGATACACAGTATATTATTTATGAATTTTCCAATAATAGGTATAGCACTTTTGTGTGTGTATGTGAGTATGAGTGCTTTTTGTCTAGCTTGCTGGGGATAATATTTCAACCAGATTCATAAAGCATCTTCAGGATGTCTCTGTATATGTTCAAAGAGAGACACTAAGGTGGCATCTGGCAAAGCTGGATGAAATATCAATCATAGGCACTCAGTGAGGAGCAATGCTAAAGTGGCACACACAAAGTAATCACAGGACTTTATAGTTTACAGAGAAAGTCAAAGGAATATGGCAGAATTGATTTCAGGTTCCGAAATATTTTGGATAACGGCAAAGGGAGGCACGAGGTACATAGACTCAGTGGAATAATCAATGAGTCAAAAAGTGGATACTTGGGTATGGTAGAGAACGGATGCCTTGGTACTGTAGAAATTCTGAATATCAATGCTCAGTTCAGTTATTAGGAAAAAGATCACCAGAAGATACACACTCTTTAAAAATCTCGGGATGCCTAACAAAAAGTGTAGCATAGAACATTAAATTGTAAGCCTCTTGAGGGCAGAAATGTGTGTGTTACTATTGTACTTTCACGAGGGCATAGAACAGTGCCAGCACTCACAGATTCTCAATAAACATGATTTGTTGAGTGTGTGATTGATTGGGTAAGACTGTCAGGAGATAAATAATGGTCAGACCAGCGGAAAGCTTTCCAACCAGGAGTAAGCCTGTTGTCCCTGAGCTTCAGGGAGAGATTCTACACTGGCGACAGTCATTGCTTATGAAAAATGCATTAGCTTGTCAAGGGCAATCCTTATATGCATGCCAAACTGCCGGTCTTACATCAGTCTTTTGAGTCAAATGAGTAGAGTCTCCCCCATCAGTAATATTCTTTTCCAAGGACAAACAATGGATATGCTGGAGAAATTGTTCTGAGAATTAGTTTTCCAACCCCACATTCTTTTTACTAAGTTCAATTATCTCAGTGAGTTTAAATATTTCAAATTAAGATTAAACAGTCTTTACTTTGGAAGAAAATACCATCATGGTTACAACAACAACAACAACAACGAAATGACCTTTGAATTTGCGTCCCTAAGGGGAGATGGACTATGAAACATTTGGATGGCAATTATTAATGATCTGATCTGAAAATCAT
Organism: Tachyglossus aculeatus; assembly: GCF_015852505.1. Lineage (NCBI taxonomy): Eukaryota > Metazoa > Chordata > Mammalia > Monotremata > Tachyglossidae > Tachyglossus > Tachyglossus aculeatus. Next base: position 114,832,842 of record NC_052067.1, read on the forward strand.
CTCTGAGTGATGGGAATAGTGATATTAATCTATGTTTAATAATTTCAGAAGAATGGAAAGGGATGAGAGAGATAGACTACATGTCACATCTTCTTGGTGACCTTGTGCCCTGGTATGCTTAAATTGCTTACTTCCTATAACTCTATAAACTTCTGTGTTTTCATTTGCTGGATGAGATTGAAGTGTCAACTCTTTTTGATGAATGACATTGGTAATATATGTTCATGTTCTTCCCTGCTCTTTCTAGTTTTATTTATATATATATATAGTCAATATAATTTATTTCTCCTGAAAAAAGCTTTCAGCAAAAAAGGTTTTTTTTTAATACAAATGCTTTTTAACAGGGCTTTGGGGCTATGCTGACTAAATCACTCATTTTCCAGTTCTTGTTGCATTTTTTATTTTCTTGGATGGTTTCTTTTAAAATTTTAGTCCAAGTTCTCTATTGATTGAGGATGAGATGGTGAAGCTCAATGACCAAAAACAAAACATAAGGAAATTCTAAGCTCCAGTCACATCGATAAGACTTTGGTTCTCATTTCCTCGAGTCATATGGGACTAAATAAGGAATTGTTTTCATATCAAAACCAGTTTATTCTGACAAGACGTTCAGTTGAAGAGGAACAAGTTCATTCATTCATTCAGTAGAATTTACTGAGTGCCTACTATAAGCAGAGCACTTGTGTGCCTTAGTGGATAGAGCATGATGGGGCTGGAAGTCAGAAGGACCTGTGTTCTAATTCCGGCTGTGCCATGTGTCTGCTGTGTGACCTTGGACAAATCACTTAACTTCATTGGACCTCAGTTACCTTATGTGTAAAATGGGGATAAGAATGTGAGCCCCATGTGGGAGAGGGATTATAAGCAACCTGGTTAATTTGTATATACTCCAGTGCTTAGAACAGTGCTTGGCACATAGTAAGTGCTTAATAGGTACTATTAGTATTATTATTATCATTTTGCAAAATTACAGGACATGAATTCTGATGGGGTCCCTGGTCAAAGGTGGGCTCAGAGTCTAAGAATAGTGGTCCGATTGGAGTGTGGCAATGGACCCATGAGAAACATTTGAAATGATAAAGACAGCAAGACAAGAAAGAAAACAAGGACAAATAAGTGCAATGAGAGCAGAAGAACACTGTAGCTAAAGGAACGGATTTTTGGCTCCACAGTGCTCAGACAGGGGTGCCTAGAGTCCAGTTGTCTCAACATTTTCTCCCTTATCCCAGTCTGCCAGACAGAATGGGACTCCCAAAAGCTGAGGGGGGCAGGTGAGGTCTCTCCTGGAAAGCGTGTCTTGGCAGCTGCCAGCTAGCCTACTGACTCTTTGCTTCTGCTTGTTTAGGACTTTAATGGAGTTGTTGTAGCCAGTGACCCGCCAACACATTTTCTGGGCAATAAAATTCAGTCCAGATCCAGTTTGGACTGGAGAGATTCATAGAAATGCAATACGGCAGTACAAGCTGTACACACTGTAGACGAGTTTAAAGAAGGTAGAAAAGTATAACTCATAAACATGTCTCCCCACCCCTCAAAAACCTCCAGTGCTTGACCATCTATCTCTGCATCAGAGCCTCCTATCCATCAGTTCTAAGGTGCTCAATCAGCTTTCTATCTCCTATTATCCTCACTCCTCTCCCACTACAACAGAGACTGCACACTCACTCTATCACCAACTTACTCACTGTTCTCATTCTAGTCAATTAGTTAATGACATGTTTTGCACACTTACTGTCTGCACTATGCTCTACTGTACTAAAAACTAACTAGAGTTGGTACCCAAGATCACTGTCCTCAAGGAGCTTACAGTCTAATGAGGGAGACTGACATCAAAATAAATAAGTGGAAGGCTTGCTTTTCTATACTGTATTATTTTCTTTTATATGAGAAGCAACACGACCTAGTGTAAAAAGCATAGGCCTGGGTCTCAGAAGGACCTGGGTTTTGATCCTAGCTCTGCAACTTGTCTGCTGTGTGACCTTGGGCAAGTCATTTCAATTTTCTGTGCCTCAATTACCTCATCTGTAAATTGGAGATTAAGCCTGTCAGCCCCATGTGGGACATGGACTGCTCCAACCCACCTGATCAGTTTGTATCTACCCCATAGTACAGTATGTGGCACATAGTAAGAGTCTAACAAATGCCATAAAAAATAAGCAACATCCGCCTTTGTTCATTTGGTTTTTGTCAAAATGCTATAACCAAAGTGAGGAAAAATTCCCCAGGATACTCAGATTCCTAACTCTTATGGTAAAACCAGCAGCTCTGTCCCTCTATTCCACCCTTTTCCCCAACCCTGATTGCTCCACAAATTTGCTCTCGTGAATGGAGTTTGTCTAATGGCCTTAGTCAGAGCCAGTGTGCCCATGAAGGCAGCTACAAGTCCTTATTTCCATTTTCTTTGGGTCACTGAAACAGTGAATATTAAGCAGAGTAAACATAATTTGGTGTAGCTATCTTGATATATTTTCTTAGCATATATTCTCTAAGCTGTAAGAACTGGGCTTTGACAACTATTAATCAACTAATTACTGATATTTACTGAGTTCTACCATGTGCAGAGTTACTTGTGGTATTTATTAAGCACTGTGGTAAGTGCTGGGTGAATCCAAAATTAACAGTTAACATTATATTAAGCACGTGGGGTAGAACCAAAGAATAAAAAACATGCTCCCTTCTCTCGGGTACAGGGAAAGGGAAGGTGTTACAATTTAATGGATAAAAATGACAGACACAAGCAATTAAAAAATAATTAAAGGAGGAGAAAGAAACAAGGCTTTGGCTCTTGTAGCAGAACTTGGAAAGATAAATAGACAATTAAGTGCAAATAAGTATAAGTCAAGAATATGTATAGGATGCATAAGGGCAGGTGCTGAATGGATGTAACTTGGGGAGATCAATCAATCAATCAATCATATTTATTGAGCACTTCCTGTGTGCAGAGCACTGTACTAAGCGCTTGGGAAGTACAAGTTGGCAACAGTGGAGATGCAAGATTACTGGGGGATCCTTCTGGGGGAAGGAGATTTCAGGAGGACTTTGAAGTTGGGGAGAACTGTGGTCCAACAGATTGAAGGAGTGGGCAGCATAGCCTAGTGGAAAGAGCATGGGTCTGGGAGCTGGGATACACAGGTCCTAGTCCCAGCTCTGACACTGACCTTCTGTGTGACCTGAGGACAGTCACTTAACACCTCTGAGCCTCATCTGTGAAAAGGGTGTAAGACACCCGCTCTCCCTACCTCTTAGACTGTGAGCTATGGGGGAGACAGAAACTGTGTCCAATCTAATTATCTGTGCTCAGCAGTTTGTGAGCATTTAATAAATTCTGTCTAAGCTTCCTCCAAAGCCTTGAAAATCGAAACTTTTGATCTCCCCAAACCATGTGAAAAACGCACAATACATTAGTAGAAGTAGTAGTACTAGTAGTAGAAGCATGTTTCAGGGAGAATGAAGGGCAATAGCAAGAAGTTGGAGATGAGGGTGAAGGATGAGGCTACAGTGAGAAGGTGGGTTAGGAGGGACAAAGAATGTTAGCTAGGTGCATTGGAAGAAGAGCGTGGATAATTAAGAGGAAGGGTTTCTGCTTTCTTCAGAGAAGAAAGGTTAAGTATGGAAAGATATTGAGGAGTTTTTGAGAAGCAACATGGCCTAGTGGAAAGAGATGGGCTTTGGAAGTCAGAGGACCTGGGTTCCAGTCCCACCTCTGCTACTTTGCTGTGTGACCTTGAGTAAGTCATTTAACTTTCTGTGCCTCAGTTACCTGGTTGGTAAAATGGGGATTAAGAATAGGTGCCCCCATTTTGGATGTAGACTGTGATCAACCTGATTATCTTGTTTCTATCCCAGTGCTTAGTACAGTGCCCGGCACACAGTTAGTGCTTAACAAATACCATTAAAAAAAAGAGAGAAGAGGGACACGTGCAGAACACTTAAGGAGCTAGAACTCTATCACCTATAATGTAAAAGCTGATTGGGTTCACTCTTTGAAGGAAGTGGCTACATTTGTTAGGAGACTGGAGAATCAAAGAAACTGAACTGAAAATGGGTAGTAGTTAAATTACAGTGCAAGAGGGCACAATTGAACTGAATATTTCCTGATTCCAGACATGTTCACAGTTCTGAGTTCAGAAAAGATCAGAATTCAATTTAATGTATTTTGCATTTTTCACATGGTTTGGGGAGATCAAAAGTTTCAATTTTCAAGGCTTTTGAGGAAGCTTATACAGCAGCCAGAATAAGAGTCTTGTGCTTATCTTGGATTTTTCTTTAAATGTTTCTGCATTTTAAAGAGAAATATAGATTGATTTAGATCAAATTCCACCTTTAATTATATTTATAAATTTCCATTGCACTAAATTGGAGTTATACCTGGTGGATGCTTAACTGAGTTCCTTTTTTCTCCACAAATAGAAAAATAAGATATTCTTTTGTTCTAGTTAGCCATTCAAAAATAAATCTAAGTTGTTTACTTCAAGTTTAGATATTTGAACTAGAGAGATTTCTCAGAGAAGGAGAAACTGGTAAAATATTTCTCATCTTTCTAGTCCCTAATATTTTGCTGCTAAGATATTATATTATTATATTATATGCTACAATATTTCTGTGGCATTGTGTAACTTAGGCATCCCAAGAAATAAGGATCATGGTTCTGTGAGGTTTAATGTGGGTCTTCTGGGTTAGATTCATAACTCTTGATTTCAGCTTTACATATAGCAAACTATCTCACAGTGAAGCTGTTCACTGCATTTTTTTCTTCCTTTCTATATCTTTGACTAATGAAATACGTCAAAAGAAGAGAAGAAGCATGTTATTAAATTCTTTTGTGTGAGCAAGGGTTCTTCAATCCAATCAAGCCATCTATCTCTATTCTCCACATAATTCTACATTTATTAGGAGTGCAGAAGTCTTTGCCCTTTCCTGAGATTGGGTTAATTTCAAATCAACATATTCTACTCAATAAGGTACCATCAGTCATAGGACATTTGAGATCCTGAGGATGACAGAGGCCTTCCATTGGTGGTTTGTATAAAGATTGGAGTTACTTTAGGGTAATTGAGCTTCTGATTATCATTATTATTATTATTGTTATGGCTCTTACCATGTGCTAAGGACCATACTAAGCTCTAGGGTTAGTATGATTAAGGTTAGTACTAGATAATTAGGTAGGACACAGTCCCTGTCCCACATAGCGCACATAGTCCAAGTTGGAAGGAGGATGATTGAAATCCCTATTTTACGGATGAGGTAATCAAGGCCCAGAGAAGTTAAGTGTCCTGCCCAACATCACACAGCAGACAAGTGGCAGAGTTAGGTTTAGAACCCAGGTCCTCGGATACCTAGGACTGTGCTCCTTCCACTAGGTCATACTGCTTCCAAAACCATTTTCTTGGGTGCATCACACAATGCCAGCTTTATGTTAATCTTTTTTATAGGGCTTTGTTTTTATAACCTGAAGCATTCTTCCATTAGCCCCAGGTGGAATGGGAAACCACAACTGGGCTTTCAATGTGGTTTGTGCTTTGCAAGCATATTACTAACCTCAGCAGTTCCCCCATGTACGGTGTTTCCCTTTAATACTTCCACAGATAATCAAGCCCGAATCTCTTTTAGCACCAGCTGCTTTTAACAACTGGTCTTATCAGCTGTCAGAGAGCTGCATGCTACTAAATACAAATAACACCCTCCCACTTAATTGAAAAGACAGCCACTTCTGGATGCTCCATTGCCCTGTGTGTTTAGAAATTAATGGGAGTGCACACAGTAAGCACTCAATAAATACGATTGAATGAATGAATGAATGTTAACATCTGCTCCAACCCTCTGTTCTATTGATTGTATGTGAGAAGACAGGAGCCATCTTGGGAAGATAATAAAGTCATGCTTGAAATGTAGGAACAAATTCTTGGCACAGATCATTCTTGGGAAGGAGCCTAATCATCTAAGACCATGTCACCAATTGGAGGGTGCAAAGCCTTAAAAAGTTCCTAAAGTTGGATGATTTTAGGATTTTGGTTGGTTTTTTCCCCCATTGGAGCTCAAGAGAATCGTATTGAGCATATTGATCTGGGCATTGTTGGGCGAATTGGTTTGTCATGATCTCTGTAGGATATGGAAGAGTTTGCTCATATCTACTAGCACTTGTTGGAAGGTCAGCTATGGATTACATGCTTCTCAATGTTGTTTGATTCTAAACTAACTACTTAAAGAGAATAGACTGCAATGTGCCAAATAGTTCTGGTATAAACAATGTAGATAGAAGGAACTTTATAGAATTAGACTTCCAGTTGTCTTTCCACAGAGCATGAGTTGTGGGCAGGAAGGAGGTAGGGAGAGGCGTAGTGTGAAAGCAGGCCTGACTATAGGGGGAAATATGTAAGACAAGAAGTCGGTGAAGGAAGGGAAGATTTCAGGTGGAACATCAAGACTGCAGACATGCAATTTATTTTTAAAGTTGAAAATCTCTGGTACATATGATTCTTTTCTCTATCTCCCCATCGAAATCAGGATTTTTCTACCTCTCTGTAGGAATCAGGTGCTCTGTTGAAGGTAAAGGGATTCCCCTCATAAGTTCTTAACCATTGTTTAAATTTTCAACAATCCTATGCTTTATTAGGAGAGTATCCCCTACTTATATTGTTGCTTTGTGTTTTGCAGATTTCTGAGGTTGAAACTTTGTGACTGTGGTGTCTTAGTAATTGTCAATAACTAATTTCCTTGTCTGTTCAGATGAGTCTGGGAATTATACTCCTGTCTCTGGCACCTATTCAGTTTCTCTCTCTCCATTTGTTAATACTGAGGTCAAAAAATTCATATATACTTTTGATAACTGTTTCTCTTTCTTGTACAACTCTAGCCCATTGTTTTCCTCTTACATGCCCTACTGCCTTGATCAGTAATTTTTTGTTCCATCATCTTGCATTTTCATAGTATTTGTGTATAGCCTCTCTATGGTCTTCCTTTATTTCTCTGCTTTAGCTTCTCTCCTCACTGGGAAATGTCTTTTAAGTTCAGGCTGTATATTTTCCCAGCCTTCCTCTCTATCTTCAAAGTCTTGTACCTCTGATATGCACTCTTCTTATCTTTGATTACTTTCTTCAATTCCTTATTCATCCACAGTGGCTCTTTTCTATTGCCAGTGTACTTATTGCCAGATGGCATACATAACCCTTGGATATACAGTAATTGCTTTCTGAAGTTTCCATTTCTCCCTTGAATCTTTCACTCATTCCATTTCTTACTTTATCCCCTTGGATTCAACTCACCATTTTCCTCATTGCCCATTCCACATAGTTTGCTGTTCTGTTCAGATTAATTTAGTCTACTAACTAAATTTGCCTGAAGTATTTGTCGCACATCACCTATACAACTCAAAATACAGCTATGGTCTGAGTTAGTCCTCTATTATTTGGGAAAAACATGCTACGGTCTTCCTCTGTGTACTCTATTTCTTTTGCTCATTTTTTTGTTGAAATCCATTGTTAATTATTCATTTTCTGTTTTGATTTCAGATCTTCCCTGATCTAATCTTTTTTATCTCAAATCCCTATAATCCAATATCCACTCCTCCCATTTCATATGTTATTCTGGTTATAATATTAGTAGTATATCCTCTCTTCCTCATTCTCTAACTTCATCAAAACTCTCATCCATCTTAGGGCAAAACTATGGAACTTTATATATGGGAAAGACAATGTCATTCAAATCATCTCTTTTTTTTTAACAAAGATTTGATTAGTTAATTTGTGACAATTAATAAATTATATCTGTTCATTCCTATGATGTGAACTCCAAGACAGAATATCAGAAAATTCAGCTGGGTAACAGCTACTGCAGAGTGAAGGGAGTAGATTGCCACTATTTTGGCCTTCGAGGGAGTAAAAGGCCATGGGAATAATTGATTAAATCAATCAATCAATCAATCAATCAATTGTATTTATTGAGTGCTTACTATGTGCAGAGCACTGTACTAAGCGCTTGGGAAGTACAAATTGGCAGCATATAGAGACAGTCCCTACCAACAGTGGGCTCACAGTCTAAAAGGGGGAGACAGAGAACAAAACCAAACATACTAACAAAGTAAAATAAATAGAATAGATATGTACAAGTAAAATAAATAAATAAATAAATAGAGTAATAAATATGTACAAACATATATACATATATACAGGTGCTGTGGGGAAGGGAAGAAGGTAAGATGGGGGGATGGAGAGGGGGATGAGGGGGAGAGGAAGGAAGGGGCTCAGTCTGGGAAGGCCTCCTGGAGGAGGTGAGCTCTCAGCAGGGCCTTGATTAAAAACAAGGAAGCAGAAAGAAACTAACAGTAGATCTCATTAAATATTTCCCCAAGAGATATTTAAATCAAGGAGAAGGACTCTTGCTATATACAGTATCACTGATCTGACTTCTGCTCATTCAGAAAGATGCTGTAATGGTGGGGCTCTATACCTGATTACTGTGAAAGAGAAGATACACATAGTTGGGGTAGGCCAGTGGGGTGGCAGGGAAGCCAGAGACAGAGAATACTTGGGAGTTAGTAAATGACATATCCTTTCAGCATCCTTCTGTCACATATTGAGAGATTCTGACTTGTATTCCAGATCAACAACCGCAGTAAAGAAAGTAGAGGGAAGGGAAAGGGGGAATGGGAGTTTGTCATGGATAGAAACTCAAGAACTGAATCCCAGGGGTGAACCTGAACACTTCTTAACATAACAATAGCATAATCTGCGCATCAGGCAGAAACTCCTCACCCTGGGCTTCAAGGCTGTCCATCACCTCGTCCCCTCCTACCTCACCTCCCTTCTCTCCTTCTACAGCCCAGCCCGCACCCTCCGCTCCTCCGCCGCTAATCTCCTCACCGTACCTCGTTCTCACCTGTCCCGCCATCGACCCCCGGCCCACGTCATCCCCCGGGCCTGGAATGCCCTCCCTCTGCCCATCTGCCAAGCTAGCTCTCTTTCTCCCTTCAAGGCCCTGCTGAGAGCTCACCTCCTCCAGGAGGCCTTCCCAGACTGAGCCCCTTCCTTCCTCTCCCCCTCGCCCCCTTCTCCATCCCCCACATCTTACCTCCTTCCCTTCCCCACAGCACCTGTATATATGTATATATGTTTGTACATATTTATTACTCTATTTATTTATTTTATTTTATTTGTACATATCTGTTCTATTTATTTTATTTTGTTAGTATGTTTGGTTTTGTTCTCTGTCTCCCCCTTTTAGACTGTGATCCCACTGTTGGGTAGGGACTGTCTCTGTATGTTGCCAATTTGTACTTCCCAAGCTCTTAGTACAGTGCTCTGCACATAGTAAGCGCTCAATAAATACGATTGATGATAATGATGATAATAGCTATGTGAGTTTCCACCTCCACTGAAACAGGTTCCTGCCTCCCCGCCTCCCCACCCCGCCCCCCGGGCACTGCCAGATGGACCACACACCCCATGAACTACCTTCAGCTCTGGCCTGTTGAAATTTCTCTCTCTCTTTGTCTCTCTCTATCTCTCTCACACTCTCTTATTGCTATCTGGTGCACCATGTGAAAGAATTACTTTTTGTTGGAGGGAATTACTGTCACCAAAGAAAAGATCTTTAAATAAATTTAATGGACTTATTCAACTTTTCTTGTTTTCCTGAATACTCATCTGTCACTTGGGTGTTTACAAAACACAGATTCATTCATTCATTCAATCATATTTATTGAGCGCTTATTGTGTGCCGAGCACTTGAGAAGTACAAGTCGGTAACATTTAGAGATGGTCCCTACCCAACAACGGGCTCACAGTCTAGAAGGGGGAGACAGACAACAAAACAAAACAGGTAGACAGGTGTCAAAATCATCAGAACAAATAGAATTAAAGCTGTATGCACATCATTAACAAAATAAATAGAACAGATAAGCCATCAAACTAGACTATTCTATCGTTCCTCAGTAGTAGGATAAATGCTGTCAAGATTAATCTTTCCTAGGCAGGGATATTTATTTTAATCTAGCCCCTTGTAGTTTTCAGGAATGTTTTAAAGAAAATTAAATTGCCTTCAAGAATTGAATTCCCAGTGTGAAATTACATATTACATTGGCCATACTGTGTCACATTCACTTTGTTACAAATGAATATATCAGTGCTAGATTTATCTTAGAATGGTTTATGCCTTCAGAATCCAAGTCTTAAAGGTTTAGTTTACAGTAATACTTCAGCAAGATGCATTTCACTAGACTGCTGGATTTCATTTATAAGCCACTCTTACCTCCTGCCTAGGGCTGAAATAAGCGTTCTTGCCTCAAACATTTTAGATGAGATGAATTGTGTTCTCTATTCTCATCCCCCTTTCAACTTTATGCTCCATAAGAAGAGTATTTCTTTCCATAGCCTTTAAAGAGGGGGGACTAACTTGACAAATTTTCCCAAAGCTGATCATTTAATGTCCCTGAAATTACTTTCTGAATACTATTTCTTATATTGTTGAGGGGTTTTTGTTTTGTACAAGAAATATAAAATAGTAAAACCACTGTTTTTCAGGGGAAAAAAGCCTTTGGTTCAATGGGAAAAAAAACCACCCCAAAACTTCAGTTCAATCAAAAATGCTATTCTCATGCTTTCATTTTTTGACCCTTTAATGTTTAAACAATTTGGGCAACAAATGTGAACAAATTAGGGGTTTTTTTTGTAAATGCATTGGAGGAAAAAGCAAAAGGAATATAGTTAAAACACCTTATATAACTTGTTTTTAGGTGAAATTATCCAACATTCTGTTTAATTATCCAAAAAATATATTTGTAATTTTTGACATCTTTTTCTTTTTCATCTGAAAGACTTGTCAAATGAGCTATTAACTGATTTCATAACAAATTGGAGAGATAGAAAAATTGGACTGTGAGCTACTTTGTCAGGGATTGTGTTTAAAAATTTTAACTTTATTGTATTGCACTCTCCCAAAGGGCTTAGTACAGTGTTCTGCATTGATTGATCAAACTTCCATGAAGGAGAATATCTACAACTTCATTGAAATAAAACTAGATAGTTTCCTTAGAGGCAAAAGATAAAGTGGGATTTCATATTTACAAATATTTTCCTACTAAAGCTTTTTAAAAGAAAGAAGTCCAAAAGATAAAAATTCAGGATTGAAGTTCACATAAATATTTCCCCCATGTCACAGAAATATTTCCTCACCCACTTAGAGGTACATTGGTGTAGTTGGGGGACTCCATTGGACCCTCCAGTGGAGGTATATGTCTGGTAACTGAAAGAGTTAAACATTGCTTTTCAAGGTCTTGAGCGGTGGATATCTCAAAAGCTGAATTTGAACAGAACAATCTGCACCCTCCAATTGGTGACATGGTCTTAGATGATTAGGCTCCTTCCCAAGAATGATCTGTGCCAAGAATTTGTTCCTACATTTCAAGCATGACTTTATTATCTTCCCAAGATGGCTCCTGTCTTCTCACATACAATCAATAGAACAGAGGGTTGGAGCAGATGTTAACATTCATTCATTCATTCAATCGTATTTATTGAGTGCTTACTGTGTGCAGAGCACTGTACTAAGCGCTTGGGAAAGTACAAGTCGGCAACATATAGAGACCGTACCTACCCAACAACAGGCTCCCAGTCTAGAAGGGGGAGACAAACAACAAAACAAAACAAATTTTCCTTCAGGAGACAGTGCTGAGTCCAAGTGAACAAGAGACTTCAGCTACAAATAAGCAGCATGGATTCTGAATATATCTCCCATTTCCCTAAGCAGCATCTAGCCTTTTTGAAAGCAATTTCATTTTTACCCTTTAAATAATATATCTCCACCTTTCAGCCTTTGAATACCATATTATTCTGTTGAATTAGTGATCTTTCTGAAATAATTCACCTTATGGCTTGAATGGCTTCATCAATTCAGCAACATGATTCATAAATGCAGTCAAAGAGCATCAGGTGGAGTGATGATAATGTTGTTTAAGTGTGTATGTTCACCCTACCTATAAGCAGAGTTACAGGAAGTTAGGATTTAAATCTTCCCAAATCATGCTAAGCAACTCATTTGCATGCTCTGGACTGCAGGGAGGAAGATGAGGAAACAGATCATTGATCTGAGTGATTGAACTGCCCAAAACAGACGGCTTGAGAAAAATGAACCAGTTAATGGATTCCAGATTTCACACCAGCACGCAGTGTAATAGCGTTGCTTTCAACCTGATAATTTTGTTGCAAATCATTACTGAATTGGATTGGGCTTGTGAGACTGAGGTTATTTCCCTGTGCAGGTCTCCTGCTGGGCCAGGATTGGTCACTAAACAGACTTTGCCTGTTTTCCTCTAGGAAGGTCATTGGGCCTCTCAAAGTCAGGGAAGAACATGAGGGAGAGAGGAGAAGGGTTGAATACACTTAGGAAGAGATGCTGACTAGTGGTTTCTGCCAGGTGGGGCATTCAGAGGAGGGGTTGATGTAGCATGTAGTCAATGAATGAATGAATAGTTTTGATTTAGTGCTTACTGTGTGCAGAGCACTGGACTAGAAGCTTAGTACAGTGCTTGGCACATAGTACGTGCTTAACAAATACCAGTTATAATTATTAGAAGCTTGGGAGAAATACAATGCAATAGAGGTGATAGATATGATCCTATCCTCAAAGAGCTTACGTGTCTTTTTAATGTCCATTTTGCTTAAATCGCTCCAGAGCTGCAAGCATCATGCCAGTGATGAGCATTGGACTGGTCCTGGTGCCATGAGTGACCGAACATAAAATTTCTCTCTAACAGATATTTTCCACCTGGAGGTATGGTCACTGTGTGCAGGACCTGTATATATGTATATATGTTTGTACATATTTATCACTCTATTTATTTTACTTGTACATATCTATTCTATTTATTTTATTTTGTTAGTATCTTTGGTTTTGTTCTCTGTCACCCCCTTTTAGACTGTAAGCCCACTGTTGGGTAGGGACTGTCTCTATATGTTGCCAACTTGTACTTCCCAAGCGCTTAGTACAGTGCTCTGCACACAGTGAGTGCTCAATAAATATGATTGATTGATTGATTGATTGACCTTCTCTTCAAACTCAAAGGTATTCAGCCAGTGGGCCTTCACTCCCAGGAGGGTCAGGCTGCTGACACCAGTTACAGTTTTCACTTTCCCTACTGTTGAGACATTTCCACTCTATGTTGCTGACAGTTCCAGAAGTTGTCGGGCTCCCTGCTGCAGTCAGCTCCTGTTATGCTGACATCCTAATGATGACAGGGATGGAGTTTCCCACTGGAAACAATGGATGAGTCCTGGAACTGAGACGTTGGGACAAAGAATCTGTGTGGAGGAATTGATTATAGTGAAAGCAGTTTGCACTGTGTCACTCTCGTCCCTGCTGGTCATATTTCCCCCCGAGGAGCAGAGTGCAGTGAGTGAATCAGTGGGCAGGGATGAAGCAGACTGCCAAGAGCAAGCAAAGATTTTTACATGCAAGGTCCACGTAAATCCAAAGTAAATACAGCAGAGTGCCAAAGCTGTGCCATACTGCCATGCCCCAGCAGTTAGTTGCTAAGGTGTTTGCTGCCTACATTAACTAGCTATTTTTTGTGGCCTAATGGAAAATGAATAGGCATGGGAATCATATGATCTGAGTTTAAATCTTCATTCTGCCATTGGCCTGCTGGGTGACCTTGGGCATATCAGGTAACTGCTCTGTGCCTCAGTTTCCTTAAATATAAAGTGGAAATTTTCCCCCTTAGATTGTGCGGGCAATATGGGCCAGGCACTGTGTATGACAAGATTATATTGTATCAGCATCAACACTTAACATATAATAAGTGCTTAACAAATAACACTATTGTTATTGCTTTTTTCAAGAGTCCTGTTGGACCTGTCCACGTTACCCTAGAAATTCTTTGTTCAGAAATCGTCACCAGTGGTAGCCTAGTTTTTGCAAGCAGAACCAAGACTAGAACCCACATCTGATTCCAAGAGCATTGTTTTTTGTGTTTGACCAAAAACAGGACTTACACCTTCCTAATGAACAGTGAGCACTTGGTAAGTTTGTATCATCATTAAAGGGATTTATTGAGCTCTTATTGCAAATGTGTGTGATTGATTATATGTAGATGAGTGCTTCTTTTACTTCAGTATGAGTATAAGATCCATGAGGGAAAGGAGCTAATTCAATCAATTATATTTATGGAGTGCTTACTGTGTAATAGAGCACTGTACTAAGCACTTGGGAGAATACAGTAAAACAGTGTTGGTAGACAAGTTTCCTGCCCACAGTGAGCTTTCAGTCTAGAGGGGGAGAAAATTCCATTGTATTCCTAAAGTTCTGCACACACATAGGTGTGAGATAAATGCTATCAGTTGATTGATTGATTGATAGTTCTCTGGATTTTGTTCTTTTTTTGACATTCATTCTTTTTTTTGGCTATTTTTCTCTTCCCATTTACTTTTTTGAACTTTATCCCCAGAGATTCCATGCTGGAAACCTTTCCTGTTTGTACCATTGTGAACTCCCAAAATCAAACACCTTGCTTTTAATCAAGCAGTCAATCAGTGGTATCTATTGAGCACTTACTGTGTGCAGAGCGCTGTACTAAATCCTTGGGAAAGTACACCACAATAGAGTTGGTAGACTTGAACTCTGTCCACAAAGAGTTTGTAGTGTCTAGGGGGAGACAGACATCAAAATAAATTACAGATAGGAGAAATAGTAGAGAACAAGGTTATGTACATAGGTGCTGTGGGTCTTAGACGAGTATCAAAGTGCTTAACGGGCTCACAATCAAGTGCTGATGCAGCGGGGAGGATTGCAAGGGGAATAAGGGCTTTAAACATATAGGTTCAAAATAGGACAACCCTGACCTTGAGTCCTATATTCTTAATATTTAGAAATTTAATCCTTGCAGGCAGGGCATGTCTGTTATGTACTGTTGTGCTGTATTCTCTCAAGCACTTAGTATGGTGCTCCGTACACAGTAAGCGCTCAATAAATATGATTGATCGACTGATTGATATAGCCAGTTTTCTGCTGTACATTTCTACAATGGGATCAGTAATAAGAATAAGAAATTGGATACTTTTAGTTCATATCACATAATGAAGACAATGTCTGAAGCCCTTCTTCCTCACATAGTGAGTGATTACTTGGTCTTTGAAAGGAAAATGTTTGTTTGTGTTTTTTTAACACTATTCTATTCAAATCTACTTTAAATATAAAACACCATCACAAAACCCAAGGAATCTTCCATTTTGAGCAACATGGTTGGTATGTTTTACTCATCATTCTGTGGTGAAAGTTCAGAACAGGAACCTCAGAGGTCATTTGCAAACGGGATTGGTTTCTGTTTTGTGAATGACCCTGGAGGAAGAAATGTGAGGATTTGAAATTCTGTTGGGGAATTCTAAGAACATTATTGGCTTACAGAGGTTTGGCTTTAACTGAATCATTAAAATTCCTTGAGAAAGAGTATTGCTGACGCCTTAGTTTCAAAAGAGAATTGCTAATAAACTGCTGGATTGCCTCCTGGTTTATCACTCATTATGATGCATACAGAAACAGTACTTTTCAGGGCTGTCGCTTCCTCATGTTAAAACACTTCAGCTGGTGGCAATGTACATCAGCAATCTTTTCGGGTAGATTGAACCTGTAAACTTTTTACCAGGCTCCTAGATATGTCCCACCCTTTATAATATGAAAAGAAAATACTGTTAAGGATGTGTTTCAGTTCTTTAAAATTAATAGCAAACCATAAAGGCTTCTCACCAATGGATTTGAAGTGCAAATGATTGGTTGAATGTTTTAAAAAATCTGAAAGCCAATCCATTTAAAACCCAATTAGTTCTAAGTTCAGATGTCTTTTCCTTGTCAAGACCTGAATTCAGAATTCTGTACTTTCATGGGTAATGGTTGTGAACATCAGTAGAAGAAAAGACAGTCTGTTTCTCCATCTCTCACCTATTATCCCTAAGGTTTCCAAGAGTCTTAAATAGCTGAAAAGTAGGAAAAAGAGGGCAGTGACTTCAGCAACTTTTCAAAGACTGTATTTGCTAATTGTTTTGTCACAGGTAATGTTTCTCCCCCTTTTAGACTGTGAGCCCAGTGTTGGGTAGGGGCTGTCTCTATATGTTGCCAATTTGTACTTCCCAAGCGCTTAGTACAGTGCTCTGCACATAGTAAGTGCTCAATAAATACGACTGATGTTGCTGATTGATGATGAGGTACTGCAGGGTTCTCATAAGTGAGGCATGTTTGAAAGTAATTAGTAGATTTGAGGAGGGAACAATGTCAACCATTACATTTGAAGGAGCTAATATTTGTTCTAAAAAACTGTATAAAATGGTTTTCCTTTACAGTAGTCAATGACCCCACTGTTGTTGATGTTATCTAGCTATCTTTTTATTTACCTACAGAGAGGCCCCCCGCCTTGCCCTAGGATTAGTTTAGAAGCAGAACCTGATTGTTCCCCTGCTAGAGGATGGCTATTGAGGCCACTAAAGAAGGGGAGTGGGAAGGGGGAGCTGAGTTCCTGACAGCTCAGCAGATTCCTTTCTGCACAGCTCTTAAAGAGCTCTGGTGACCTCTGAGACAACTGGCAGTGGGGTTGGAGGAAGGAGGGAGGTTACAAGGACTCTGGGGAGAGGAACAGGGTTGGGTAGGGGAGGGGAGTTGGGGGAAGGAAGGACAGTAAGGGAGGATTAGCAAAGAAACAGTTAGAAAAGGAAGAAGGATTACAAGAAGAGTATCACCTGAAAGAGAACAGATAAATGCAAGACATGGTGCAGAGAGAAGATGCAATACTTTCAAGACTCAGTGCCACTGTTGCAAAGTCTCATGACTCCAACCTCCTTGTGGGCTGGGAATGTGACTGCAAACTCTGTTATATTGTACAGAGACCAAGGAGACCTTGCACAGAGCACTTGGGAGACCAAGTGCTTAACATGTGCTCTGCACACAGTAAGTGATCAAGAGTTTAATGGTGGATTGATTGACTGGCTATGATTCCAAAATCTGTATCTCCAGCCCTGACCTTGACTGGCTATGATTCCAAAATCTTTATCTCCAGCCCTGACCTCTCTCCTTCTCTGAAATCTCACATTTCCTCCTGCCTTCTGGATATCCTGCCATCATCTCATCTTAAAGATGTCCAAACTGAACTCCTTACCTTCCCACCCAAACCCCGTCCTCCCCCTGCCTTTTCCATCACTGTATATAACACCACTCTCCACCCTATCTCAGAAGCCTCTAACCTTGGCTTTGTCCTTAACTCATCTCTCTCATTCTACCCACATATTTAATCTGACACCAAATCCTATTGCTTCTGTCTTCACAACATTGCTAATATCCAGCCTTTCCTCTCCATCTGAACAGCTACCTTGCTGTTCCAAGGGCTCATCATATCGTGCCTTGACTACTGTATACCGATCTCCAGTCTCTCCCTACTCTAGTCCGTACTTCACTCACTGTCAGTCCATGTCTCCCCACTCTTCATCCATGGCTCCCCATCAACCTCCGCATCAAATAGAAACTCCTTACCTTTGGCTTTAAAGCACTCAATCAGCTTTCTCCCTCCTAGCTCGCCTTGTTAATCACCTACTACAGCCCAGCCCACACAGTACGCTCCTCTAGCACCAGCTTACTTCCTGTGCCCTGATCTTGTCTACCTCCCTGCAGACCACTTTCCACATCCTCTCCCAGACCTGAAACTGCCTCCCCTTCCATATACACCGAACCACCACTCTCTCCACCTTCAAAGCATTGCTAAGGACACATCTCCCCCAGAAGGCCTTCCCTGATTAAGCCCACTTTTCCCTGGCTCATTCTCCCCTCTGTGTCATCTATGCACTTGGATCTGTGACCTTTGGACATTTGATATTCGCTTTGCCCCCTCCCCCACAGCACTTGTGTACATTTCTTTAAATTGTATATTACAAATTATTTATTCATATTACTGCCTGCCTCCCCCTCCAGACAGTAAGCTTATTATGGGCAGGGAATGTGTCTGCTAATTCTGTTGTATTGTCTCTTCAAAGTGCTTAGTTCCGTGTTCAGCACATAGTAAGTGCTCAGTAAATATGATTGTTCGATTGATTGACTAGCCAGGATGCTTGGGATCAAGGAATAAATAGCTTCTTCTATGGAAAAATGTTGATGACTTAGAGAAACATCTGAAAAAATCTAAAGCACCACTAAGAAGAAGCAGAAAAGATACAATTTGATGACAATCATTCACAAAATCAAAAATACGAAAATCAGTCAGCAAAAGAATGATCGAGGGGATTACTATTATTCTATGTTACTATTATCTATATTTGTTAAGTGTTTACTATGTGTTACTGTTCTAAATGCTGGGGTAGATATGAGATAATCAGGTTGGATTCATTCATTCAATTGTATTTATTGAGTGCTTACTGTGTGCAGAGCACTGTACTAAGCACTTGGGAAGCACAAGTTGGCAACACAGTTCCTGTCCCACATGGGTCTCACAGTCTAAGTAGAAAGGACAACGTATTTTGAATTCTCTTTCTTTAAAGTTGAGGAAACTGAAACACAGAGCAGTTCAGTTATTTGCCCAAGGTCACCCGGCAAGCAATTGGCATCCCAGGCCTATGCTCTTTCCACTAGGCTTTGCTGCGTCCTACTACAAGAAATGCAGAAGTAAGGAAAAGGGGAAAAGATAAACTGGAAAAAGAATGTAGCTTATCTCACCCAATGCAAATAATTTGTGTGATTCTGTGTATAGTTGTGATTGAAAGGCCCATTGTGGCCCACATTGTTTTCTACCCTCTGCAAGTGAGAAGATTGTTTCTTGATTGTTTCTTTGGAGAAGCAGCGTGGCTCAATGGAAAGAGCCCGGGCTTTGGAGTCAGAGGTCAATCAATCAATCAATCAATCGTATTTATTGAGCGCTTACTATGTGCAGAGCACTGTACTAAGCGCTTAAGGTCAGAGGTTCAATTCCCGGCTCTGCCACTTGTCAGCTGTGGGACTGTGGGCAAGTCACTTAACTTCTCTGGGCCTCAGGTACCTCATCTGTAAAATGGGGATTAAGACTGTGAGCCCCTTGGGACAACCTGATCACTTTGTAACCTCCCCAGCGCTTAGAACAGTGCTTTGCACATAGTAAGCGCTTAATAAATGCCATTATTATTATTATTATTATTATTATCATCATTATTATTTTCAGTTAAAGCCACTATTTACAGAACTCCATGTTGGTCACTCTGGCTCCCTGCCCAACCGCTTACATGACTGTTACTCAAAAAGCCACCCCATCTCTGTTGATGGTACCATTACAGACTGTGACAATTTTGTTGTATTGTACTCCCCCAAGCACTTAGTACAGTGCTCTGAACATAGTAAGTGCTCAGTAAATACCATGGATTGATCGATTGGTTCATTTTTCACTAAGAATCATTGACCAGGTGAAATTCATCAAGATGATTCCACAAAGGAGCAGTTTACAGCACTTCCTACTCTCCTGTCTGCCTAGTTTAAATTACGAAGTCACTGAACTTCTAAGCAAGGGATGGCAACGGGAAAGAGGGAGGTGGGAATTTCTTCTGGAACTGACCCCAACTGATGGTTCAGGGAAAACCCCAGTCTGGCCTACCGCTCGGGAGATGGAGGTGGGGATGAATATCAAAGTGCTTACTGGGGAATGGACTTAAATGCACAGGTGACACAGAAAGGAGGGAGGAAGGATAGGATGGGGAGGTGAGAGGTTAGTCAGAAATGGCCTCCTGGAAGAGATATGATTCTAGTAGGGCTTTCAAGATGGAGAGAGAGGTGGTTTATGACATGAAGAGGGAGGGAGCTCAAGGTGAGAAGAAGAGTGTGAGCAAAGGGTCGATGACAAGAGCATCAGAATCTAGGCACTGTAAGTTGATTGTTGTTAGAGAACCTAGGTGCATGGGCTGAATTGTAGTGGGAGAGGAGCCAGGATAGCTAGGTGGGAGAGAGCTGATTGAATGCATTGAAGTCAATGTTGAGGAGTTTCTATATGATGCAGAGATGGATCAACAACCACTGGAGGGTTTTGAGGAGTGGGGAGACAAAATGAGATTAATTTTTTTTAAATGATCTAGGCACTGAGGTGAAGTAAGGACTGAAGAGGGGAGAGGCAGGATGCAAGGTGGTGAGGTGGATGGTACAGTAGTCAAGCGGGATATCATCATCATCATCAATCGTATTTATTGAGTGCTTACTGTGTGCAGAGCACTGTACTAAGCGCTTGGGAAGTACAAGTTGGCAACACATAGAGACAGTCCCTGCCCAACAGTGGGCTCACAGTCTAAAAGGGGGAGACAGAGAACAAAACCAAACATACTAACAACAAAAAAAAATAGAATAGGTAAGTACAAGTAAAATAAATAAATAAATAAATAGAGTAATAAATATGTACAAACATATATATAAATATACAGGTGCTATGGGGAAGGGAAGGAGGTAAGATGGGGGGTGGAGAGGGGGACGAGGGGGAGAGGAAGGAAGGGGCTCAGTCTGGGAAGGCCTCCTGGAGGAGGTGAGCTCTCAGTAGGGCCTTGAAGGGAGGAAAAGCGCTAGCTTGGCGGATGGGCAGAGGGAGGGCATTCCAGGCCAGGGGGATGACATGGGCCGGGGGTTGATGGCGGGACGGGCGAGAATGAGGCACGGTGAGGAGATTAGCAGCAGAGGAGCGGAGGGTGCGGGGTGGGCTGTAGAAGGAGAAAAGGGAGGTGAGGTAGGAGGGGGCAAGGTGATAGACAGCCTTGAAGCCCAGGGTGAAAAGTTTATGACAAGTGCAGGGGTATGACAAGTGCTTGGACCGGCAGAGTAGCAGTTTGGATGGAGGGGAGTGGGAAGGTTTTAAAGATGGTGAGAAGGTAAATCTGGCAGGATTTGGTGACTGACTGAATAGGTAGGTAGATTGAGAAAGATGAGTTGGGAATAATGCCAGGGTCATGGGGGTCTGAGACAAGGAAGGTGGTGATATTGTCTACAATGATGGGAAAATGGATGAGAAGCACTTAGTATAGACAAGTTGGTCTTCTGCAACGTTTTTCCTGAAAAAGTAATCAACCAATCAAATTGTATTTACTGAGCACTTACTGTACAGAGAGCCCTGAACTAAGGTTTTGGGAGAGTGCAAAACAACAGAGTTGGTATACATGTCCCCTGCCCACAGTGAGCTTACAGTCTAGAGGGGGAGACAGACATTAATGTAAATAAATACATTATGGATATGTACATAAGTGCTGTGAAACTGAAGATGGGACGAATAAAGGATGCAAATGCAAAAGTGAAAGGGCAGCACAGCAGGGAGTGGGAGAAGAGGAATGAGAGCTTAGTCAGGAAGGCCTCTTGGAGGAGATGTGCCTTTGATAAAGTAGGTCCCCTTCTCGTCTCACTGAACCCTTGCTCTTTGGAGAGCTCATCATCATCATCAATCGTATTTATTGAGCGCTTACTGTGTGCAGAGCACTGTACTAAGCGCTTGGGAAGTACAAGTTGGCAACATATAGAGACAGTCCCTACCCAACAGTGGGCTCACAGTCTAAAAGAGCTCATCTGACTATACCACCTCAGCTGTCTCTTCCATGCAGAGGAGGACTCCCAAATCTCCCTTGCTCCCCCCAATCCCACACACTTTCTTTAGTTTCCAGAACATCTCCAGGTGGATGTTCTACTAGCACCTTAAATCTTTTCTCTACTAAACCCATTCCCTGAACTTTCCCATCACAATTGATTACAGCACTATATACTCTGCCACCAAAGTCTACAACCTTGATGCTATCATCTTCAAGCCCTCACTGATGTTTCCCTCACAAATTCACTCTCATCGGTGCTGACCTTATGGGGGAGAGAGGAAATTGTCCCCGTGGGGTAGTTTTTGCCTCCATAGCTTTACTCTCATAGATAGGTAGGTAGAGCTAGCTCACCAGAAGCCTTGGATCCAGAAGGCCACCAGAGATGGAGCTGAAAGCAGCCATCACCCAACTCAAACTGGTCTGACTTGCCCAGGAAGCCTGGGGAGAATCCACCAGGGGTGGGGTGGGGGGCAGAGAAGTATCCCTCTGAGGAAAATATTTACCAACTCTATTATATTGTCCTCTGAGCACCGCACAGTGTGCTAAGCGCTTTGGAGATAAAACGGAGTAAGTGCACAAAATCTAGCAGAATTCTTGCCTAACCCTAATCCTGGTCCTAAATCAACCCTTGCTCTAATTCTATGACTTCAATTTTCATCTATCCATCAATCAATAGTATTTATTGAGCACTTACTGTGTGCAGAGCACTGTACTAAGCGCTTAAATCCATGAAATTTAAGCATTGGTGTTAGGATATTCATCATTTCTGTTATCTAGTCTTAGTTTGGAAGTCTCTTACTGGCATCAGGCCTGGTATCTTTATAAGTGAAAAAAAGGATTGGACCTTCCCTGTTTGAAAATCTGAAAAATCCATTTTTATTGTTCTCTTTCCAAATGCAAAAGCTGAGCTTGGACTACCACCAGCCTGGAAATTCTGTAGCCTGCCGGCAGGTATTTAACCACACAATTCTCATTAGCTTTAATCTCCCTCTGCAAATCGGAAATGTGTCCTGCAGGGGAGTGATTTCCTCCTTTGTACTAGATTATTAGAAAAGAGGGATCTTTAAACCGTATGGCCTGGGTGTTCTTTTGGACTTCAAGCCCCAACAGCCAGTTTGATTTTTTTTTTACATTGAATTGGGTTTTCCTCATCCCAGTATCAATTCTCTCTCCAAGCTAGGGATGGGGCTATTAAAGGTACTTGTCAATCAGTCCTCTCTTTGCCATTTGAGATGAATAATAAGGGCTGATGTAAAAATGGAGACCCAGTGCTTAGTGAAGGCAGGGCCTCAAAGGAACTTTTTGTTTCCAGTAAAAGAGCTAATTACTGTGGAAGAAAAATATATTTCAGTAAGCAGCCCTAACAACTACCACAGGATGATTGAAAATAATAGAAGATTGGTGCAAAAATAATCAGAGGAAAAGGCAAATAAAATTAGCAGATTACACTTTTTACATGCCTGAATGCAAAAGGTGTGCACTGTTACATGAAAATTGTATTATGTTCACCAATCCAGTCCTGTGGCTCAACTCTTAACAAATTTAATGGGTCTGAGGAATTTTAGCTCTATCATCAATCAATAATGTCCCAAAAAGAATGTAGTCAAAAAGGTATTGTTTTTCTTCTTCTATTTCACTTCTATTTTAATTTCAATACTTATTAAGCGCTTAATGTGTGCCAGGCACTTACTAAGGCCTGGAATGAATACAAGCAAATTGGGTTGTATACAGCCCCTATCCCACATGGGGCTTGAAGTCTTCAGTCCCATTTTACAGATGAGGAAACTGAGGCACAGAGAAATTGCACAGGCACAGAGAAATTGCACAGGCACAGAGATTTGCCTAGGGTCACAGTGCAAGAAATTGACAAAGCTGGGATTAGAACCCACGTTCTCTGATTCCCAGGCCTGTGATCTTTCCACGTATTTTTGGCCTACATCCAGTAGTTCCATTTTTAAAATTGATTTACTCTGCTTGCAAGCATTATAATTGTTCGGCCCATCTCACTGTCTACCTTTGAGGTTTCTTGAAGATATGCATCTCCTAATGCAGCTTCAGAAAATAGGTGTCAGTGGTAATTTCAGGTGACATTCTATCATGGCCTCCTTTTATTACTTTCCCCATTAAAAGGACTTTTTCTCCCTTTTTCTTTACTTTTTTTTCTTTCTCTTTTTCTATCACTTCTCATTTTTTCTTTTCCCCCACACCAATTCTTTAGCCTCCCATGATGTTTTGAGTAAGTGCTCTTGATTCTTGGCATGCGAAACCAGAGAGGATTTGCTGTTCCTTGGAATATAATGTTGCCGAGTTGTACTTCCCAAGCACTTAGTACAGTAAGTGCTCAATAAATATGATTGAATGAATGAATATTATGTTTTTCCAGGCATAATTCACAGGAAACAAATGTTATTCATCTAGGTGGTGGCTTCATCTCATCTGTTGGCCAATCTTGTGTTTTCTGAATATTTTCTCTTACCTGCCTCTTGGTTATTTCATTCTCTAGTCTCATTTATGGTTTCTTCTTTTATCAACCCCCAGTATCTTTTTCTCTCGTTCTTTCTTTCTTTATAAATT
This sequence comes from Tachyglossus aculeatus, assembly GCF_015852505.1. NCBI lineage: Eukaryota > Metazoa > Chordata > Mammalia > Monotremata > Tachyglossidae > Tachyglossus > Tachyglossus aculeatus. Next base: position 114,856,952 of record NC_052067.1, read on the forward strand.
TATCCACTATCTTTCTGTTGTTGACCAAGATCTACACTTTAAAGCATTTGCAAAATACTCTCCCCAGCCCCCTGTAAATGTAAAGGTCATTAGCACAACAAACGAACATGTTGTTTCTCTTGAAAAGTGGGACTCTGCACTGGTGTTTGTCTCTTGCCTCATTGGCATAAAGTGTCTGTGTGAACTATTTGCAAAATTCTTCTCTTCCCTCGGTCTCCTTCTATCTCCAAGCACATGTCTATACAACAACAGTAATTCACTTCTGGGCTCCTGAATACTTGTTTGGCTTTCTTGTCTATGGCACCAGAGGGAATAAGTCATTAACATTCATGAGCCGTTCATTAGCATTTGTCAGAACCAGCTCTCTAACACCAAAAGGTATTAAACCAATCCAGATGGGTTTTTCTCATTCTACTTGGATTATCCACCTGTCATTTCCCCGTAAAGTCTGGGCTTTGCTAGTGGAAATTTATGGATCTGTTTTCACTAAAAGAATAAGAAAACTTATTCAATAAATAGCTCTGCCTTGTTTTCCAACTTCTTAAAGGTAGAAGGGATAAGGGAAATAAAGAGAATTATTTTTACTTGCATCTGACTTTGAGAATACTGACTAACTCTTGGAAGAAATGTGTTTTTCATGGGGCGGCGACTTTCTAGTGGATGCACGGTGCGTGGTGGGAAACTAGAGTCCCACATGTGGGGATGGGCTCAAGCTATCATCACCTGGTAGAGAAGTAATCCCAGCAAGAGCTGCTGGTCTTTCTTACTTCTTTATAACGTGTGCTGGAAATAAGATGCTACTCCATTTATCTTTTCACATTCCGCGTGATTTTTGCAGACCACATCAGTGGTCTGATTAGAAAGTCCTAGACTGGGACTCATGGGAAAACGCTCTGAAAGAGAATATATTGAAGTGACCTTCCTGTCTACATCCCACCACCCTGATGGTCCACCTCCTAGGGTGCAGCTTCAGGACCAGTCCTGGGAAAAAGTGCCTCGAGATCTCCGGTCCCTTCTGCTGATGTTGGTGCTCAAACAGGACCCACAGATGGGAGCTATTCATGGGGAGCTATTCACCCCTAAACTCCTGGACAGATGCCCTGATCTGTGGCCAGCCACTAGATAACTGTAGATGGACCGTGCTCTGCACACAGTAAGCGCTCAATAAATACGATTGATGATGATGATGATGATGACCGTATGGGCAGAATTCTTCTGCTTGGCAGACTCCCTGGGCAACATGTTCTGGGCCACGTTACATGTTGTGGTTTCCTGCAGAGTGGGGACAGACCAGCCAGGTTGTGCAACCAGCCCAGAATATGTGTCTGTTGTCCTCATCCCCAAAGCAGACCGGGAGTGTTGACATGGATGATGTCTTCCATCTCTTCTCTCTGCTCTCCCTTCCCTTGGTGCTTTTTGGTTTTAGTACAATGCCACTTCAGTAAAAGTGCTTCCAGTGAGTGGAAGGGAAAATTTTGGCAACAGAAACTCCATTCTTTCTTCCTTGGCGGAGCATCTGTAGTTAGTCATTCAGTGGTATTTACTGAATGCCTACTGTGTGCAGAGCTCTGTACTAAGTGCTTGGGAGAGTACAATAAAACAATATAACAGACACATTCTTTGCTCATAAGAAGCTTACAGTCTAGAGGAGGAGACAGGCATTACCTTAATAAATAAATAAATTACATATATGTACTTGAGTGCTGTGGGACTGGGAGGGGGGTTGAAATCCAGCGCTTAGAACAGTGCTTTGCACATGGTAAGCGCTTAATAAATGCCATCATTATTATTATTACTATAAAGGGGGCAAGTCAAAATTTGTAGTGAAAGCTCCTAAAATAATTACGAATATGTCCACACCACACTGAGTCTGTGTCACTCTCCTGAGCATTGGTGAGTCTGAGAGCTGGGGCATTACCTAGACAGAGCCTGCTCAGAAAGCAACTCCATTGTCCCGGAGGTGTTGGTTTGACTGCAGCCTAACATATTTTTTTTTTATAATGGCATTTATTAAGCGCTTACTATGTGCAGAGCACTGTTCTATATTTGGTAGCAATGGACTACGGACAGCATTCTACAAACTGGGATCAGTGACAGACACCTATCTGCCCCTCTGTTCTTCACCACTGGGGCCTCCAAGGTAATTTTGTCTCAAGATGGTGTATATATCCCTTCCTTTCTCTCAGGCTCTTCTCAGAGCATGTGTCCTGCTCTTTAAAGAATGGAGATGATTCACACTTGTAGAAATGTTCTGCTTGGGAAGCCTCTAAGGGCTGGGGGTTACACTATCTTTTGAACCTAACTCTTGGTGGTGAAAGTTTCTGGAATGAGAAGAACATCCCTAACAATTTGGTTTGGGGGAACCTTTCCCCCACTAAAGCAATAGTCAGATCAGAAAGCTTTAAGATCAATTATCTGTATGACACAGAAACTCTTTAGAAAACTCATTTCAAAGTGTGGTATTGTTTTACCCCAGTTAGAACTATTATTTAGTTCTTCAAAAGTAGAATGTTAGTGAGAGAGACCTAAACAAATTATAGTTTCTCACAGAAAATAAGGCAACATGCATCGTATGTAATATGAGCCTAAAGTATTGTAAATTTGTACTACTACTAAAATATTTTAAATAGTGTTTTTGGTGTACACATTTAAATACACTACTTAAATTTCAAAATTTATATTTTATTGAGCAAAAATGAGCCTTTATGCTGCTTTACTGGAGTTGAGAAGTAGCATGGCCAGTGGATAGGGCACAAGTCTAGGAGTCAGAAGGACCTGGGTTCCAATCCCCACTCCGCCGCTTGTCTGCTGTGTGACTCTGGCCAAGTCACTTCACTTCTCTGTCCCTCCGTCACCTCATCTGTAAAATGGGGATCAAGACCAAGAGCTCCACGTGGGACAGGAACTGTGTCCAACATGATTTGCTTGTGTTCATCCCCGCTCCCGGCACAGTGCCTGGAACACAGTAAGCGCTCAACAAATACCATGATGATGATGATGATGATGATGATGATGATGATTATTATTATACATAGTATACCTAACAGACTTGCTATTATCTACCCATGCTGAATTGAAATAGCAGAAAAATTGAAATAGGTTTTAATCACTTTTCAAATTAGTGGAGTATTTCTGAAATAGGAGAAGCTAAGTGCTTAAGGCAATGTAAGAGAGGGTTGTAATCAATCAATCATATTTATTGAGCGCTTACTGTGTGCAGAGCACTGTACTAAGCACTTGGGAAGTACAAGCTGGCAGCATATAGAGAAAATACCAGCATTAAAGTTCAATAGGGCTATTGCTAAAGAGCATGAAAAGAAGAGTAACATAATAAGAGATTGTTGTGGGTATAAACTTGATATGATATTTGAGGAACAGAGAAAACTCCATTCATTCACCTAGTACATAAGCAATGCCATAGTGAGTCAGACTAATGTCCCATTCATCCCACCTTTTTACAGTGATAAATACAAAAAGAGGACATCCTCTGCTTAGAGTTGTGCTCCTTTTCCCACTAGCAACTTACTGTGAACCTCTCATCAATGAACTTATCGAATTATCATTTTTGGGAGCCCAGATGGTACACATGAGAGGTCTAGTGTCCCTGTCTTCTCCTGATGTACGGACAGGTGTCTTTATTTACCCAGTGAGTATTTCCTCTTTCCTAGAAAGTAAGAAGTTTCATTGCCCATTTTCTTTTCATTGACCTTTGAACTGGACAGAAATACTGATCAACCCAATCTGCAGGCCACAGATGTAGCCCCCAAGTGTGGCTAGCAGACCGGCATTCTCTCGGGATATGCTGCTGTTTGTGGGAGGATGAGACTGGATTTAAACCACTATGTTGAGGGCTAAGGCTAGGTCCTGGGCCTTAACAGAGGACAGCTAGGCAGCAAGCAGTCTGGTCTAGTGGATAGAACACAGGCATGGGAGTCAAAAAGTCCTGAATTCTAATACTGGCTCCTCCACTTGTCTGCTGTGTGACCTAGTGCCTCATTTCTCTGTGCCTCAGTTCCTTCATCTGTAAAATGGGGATTAAGACTGTGAGCTTCATGTGGGACGTGGAGTGTGCCCAACCTGATTAGCTATCCCAGTGCTTAGTATAGTGTCTGGCACAAAGTAAGAGCTTAGCAAATACCATAAAAAAAGAGAAGGGAGAGGGAAAAGACTAATGCCAGCATGCAGATCAAGTCAAAGGAGCTGTCCAGTTTCACCTTCCTCAATCATAAAAGAGCCCTCTGTTATATCCCTGAACACCTCCACTGTCCTACTGCTATGACAGTCCTGGACATTGTAGGAAAGTTATAGCCTTGGTCATAAAGGAACCAGTATGCCAGTTAACTCCATCTAATCAGCTAATGCTTCTTTCCATTCAGAATCCTGAAAAGAAATTATTAAATATGTATCGATCAACTTCCTTATATAAGAACGTTGGTGAGTCTGAGAAGGAAAGTCAAGTCTTGACCTTAAAGGTTTCATTCTCATGCAATGACAAAGACAAACATAGAGATTCAGCCGGATGCTTTAAGTGATATAACAATTTGTTTTCTTGTTTTTATGAGATATTCTTCAACCATCTTCCAAAGGTTGGAGTTAGCTGGTTAGCTGAGATGAGGGCTAAAAAAGCTTTTTCCAGAGCTGATCTGCAACCAGTTATGTTAGTACTTCCTAGTTCACTGCCATCGATACATTGTATGGGAGTTCAGAAATTTATGAAAATGATGAAAACCCAATTGGGATTTGGAGTTTCATCATATAGTAGTAATAATAATAATAATAATTTTGGTATATGTTAAGCACTTACTATGTTCCAGGAACTGTACTGAGTGCTAGGGTGGATACAAGCAAATCGGGTAGGACACAATCTCTTATTCCCCATTTCACAGATAAGGTAACTGAGGTACAGAGAAGTGAAGTGACTTGCCCAAGGTCACACAGCAGACAAGTGGTGGAGCGGAATTATAACTCAGGTCCTTCTGATCCCCAGGCCCACTCTTTTCACTAGGTCATGCTGCTCCTCTAATCATTTCCCTCAATGCTACATTTATGAAAAAAAAAGATTAACTTTCCGGCTTAATAATGGTAGAGCAGTTCAGACCTAAGTCCATATTTATAAATGTATTAAAGCGTATGGACAAGGAGTACGGAAACTATCTGGTATGCCTATAGCACTGTAATATACCAAAGAGAAAAACATTCCCTGGGTTAATAGATATAAAGATTAAGTGAATTCTTTGGAAGGTAAGTTTTCTTGAATTTGACCTTACCGATCCTTACTAATACTTATACTTACTTTTCCCAAAAAACTGATAATCATATAGAATTTTTGCTATGAAACTAGTGCTAATATCTGACTATCATGTATATAATTCAAATCAATGCATTTTATGATTTTAGTACGTTTTCTCCAATAGTAGTAAATGAAGTAGCATATAGTGCCATCTTGTGACGCAAATGCGGAATTGCATTTAATTGCGGATTGAAGTAGAATAGGAAAATAAGAATAATAATGGCATTTATTAAGCGCTTCCTATGTGCAAAGCACTGTTCTAAGCGCTGGGGAGGTTACAAGGTGATCAGGTTGTCCCACGTAGGGCTCACAGTCTTAATCCCCATTTTCCAGATGAGGGAACTGAGGCCCAGAGAAGTGAAATGACTTGCCCAAAGTCACACAGCTGACAAGTGGCAGAGCCAGGATTTGAACCCACAACCTCTGACTCCAAAGCCCGGGCTCTTTCCACCGAGCCACGCTGCTTCTCTAAGGATAGGAAAATAGGATCACGGCAGAAATGGAGCGCACCTATTAGTTCATTCATTCATTTAATCGTATTTATTGAGCGCTTACTGTGTGCAGAGCACTGTACTAAGCGCTTGGAAAGTACAATTCGGCAACGTATGGAGACGGTCCCTACCCAACAATGGGCTCACAGTCTAGAAGGGGGAGACGGACAGCAAAACAGAACAAGTAGACACGTGTCAGTACCATCAAAATAAATAGAATTATAGATATATACATCTCAGCAATAAAATAGAGTAATAAATATGTTCAAATATACGCAAGTGCTGTGGGGAGGGAGTGGGGGCGATGGGGAGGGGAAGAGGAGGAGAGGATAAGGGGGGGGGGCTCAGTCTGGAAGGCCTCCTGGAGGAGGTGAGCTCTCAGTAGGTCTTTGAGGGGAGGAAGAGAGCTTTTGCTGCCCGTGAGCCAAGGAAGGCCAAAACAACCACCAGTCAGAAGCCAGGCTACACCATGGACAAGAGGACAGACTCTGTCTGCTAGAGGCTCCCAGCCGGCTGGACCATATTCATCCTACATGAATTTTCCAGAGTTTTCTGACCTTAATATAATGGGCCAGCAACAATGTGCTATCCAGGCACTCAGAGTCAGGCCTTTCTGCGTCCCTAGTGATATTCCCCTCAAGAAAGGAGTTCTCCTGAATAGTTTAAGGAGAGAACACCTGAAAAAAAGATGCATCGTAGAACATCCCTCCTCATACTCATTTTGGGGGATTTTAAATACACAGGGCCAAACTGGTTTCTGTGGAAGATCAGAAATTTCTGTAATATGAATGACAGTAAGAGAGAGAAGCAGAGGTACCTAATTGCAAAGAGCGTGGGTTGGGGAATCAGAGGACCTGGGTTCTAATTCTCTTTTAACTCTTTTAACTTCTCTGTGTATCATTTACCTAATTGGTAAAATGGGGATTAAATCATACTCCCTTCTACTTAGACTGTGAGACCTATGTGAGACAAGTACTATTTTGTCTAACCTGATTATCTTGTATCTACCCCAGAGTTTAATATGTTGCCTGAAACACTGCCATAATAATAACTATTACTATTATTATTATGGTACTGTTAAGTGCTTACTATTTGCCAAGCACTGAACTAAGCACTGGGGTGAACACAACCAAATAGGGTTGTGGACACAGTCCCTGTCCTACATGGGGCAGTCTTGATTCCCATTTTACACATGAGAGAGCTGAGGCACAGAGAAGTGAAGTGACATGCCCTAGGTCAGCACACAGCAGACAAATGGCAGAGCAGGGGTTAGAACCCAGGTCCTTCTGACTCACAGGACGATGTTCTATCCATTAAGCCGCACTGCTTCTCAGTGCTTAAAAGCACTTAACAAGTACCATTAAAAAAAAGAAAGAAAAAACCCAAACCCATAACCTTGGAGTTGTTCTAGGCTCATATCTTTTATCCAACCCACACGTTCAAACTGTCACCAAATCCTGTCAGTTCTACCTTCACACCATTGCTAAAATCTACCCTTTATTCTCCACTTGAACTGCCATTGTGCTGAACAAAGCACTTATTCTATCCGGCCTTGATTACTGCATCAGCCTCCATGCTGATATCCCTGGTCCCTGACTCTCCACTCTCCATTCCATACTACACTCTAATGCACAGATCATTTTTCTAAAAAATTATTCAGTCCACATATCCCTACTCCTGAAGAACCTCCAGTGTTTGCCCATTCACCTCCTTAACAAACTGAAGTTCCTTACCTTTGTCTTTAAAACACTCCATCACATTACCCCTCCTATCTTACCTCACTGATTTCCTAATACAATTTAGCACATTCACTTTGTTCCTCTAATGCCAACCTAGTCATTGTACTTCAGTCTTGTCTATCTCACCATTAACCCCTTGCCCTTGTCCTGCCTCTGGCCTGGAACTCTTTCCCCCTTCATATCTAATAGATGATCACTCTCTCCACTTTCATAAGCCTTATTAAGAGCACATCTCCTCCAATAGGTCTTCTCGGGCTAAGCTTTCATCTCCACTACTCCCACTCCCTTCTGCATCACCACTGCACTTGGATTTGAACCCTTAATTTACCCCTCCCTCAACTCCACAGCCCTTATGTACATATCCATTATTTATTTTAATATCTATCTCTCCCTCTAGACTGTAAGCTGCTTACGGGCAGGCAAGCAGAAGCAGCAAGGCCTAGTGGATAAAGCATGGGTGTGGGAATCAGAAGAACCTGGGTTCTAATCCCGACTCCCCCACTAGTCTGCTATGTGACCTTGGGTAAACCACTTCATTTCTCTATGCCTCAGTTCCCTCATGGGGACTGAGGCTGTGAGCCCCACGTGGGACAGGGACTGTGTCCAACCTGATTATCTTGTATCTACTCCAGCACTTAGAACAGTAACACATAATAATCACAACAAATACAATTATTATTATTATTATTATTACTGTGTCCAACCTGATTAACTTGTATCTACCGCAGTGCTTAGTACAGTTCCTTGCACATAGTAAATTCTTAATAATTACCATAAAAAACATATTGTATTCCCCCATGAGCTTACTTAATATAGTGCTGTGCATGCAGTAAGTGCTCAGTAAATATGATTGATCGATGTGGTTAATTGACAGCCTAAATATAATGGTACAGAGCCAAAACGGTACATTCTTGAGGGAACACAGAAAGAGCATCAAGTATTCAAGAGATTTCACATATGACAGCAAGGAGAAGGGGAAAATGATGATGACTCTACATCGCAAATCTCTGGGTAGCAGACAAATCGATTTCTGGTGGTGTTTTTCACGGCCTGAGCCTCCATACTGTATAGGGCTCAATAAAGCATACATGGTTAGAATGATAAAGGTGAAAGGGTCAATGTGATATTATCTGATCCAGGACCTTGCCTCTGGACACGCGAAGAACCACTTATCCCCTCAGGAACCTGGAAACAATGCAGTGCTTGCTTTTCCAGCCCTGAACATTGTGCATAGTGAGTCTAAATCTCTAGGATTGCAGTTTAGCCTAGAAGGTGGTTAACTGAATTATTTTTGAAGGACCTTATTTGTTCTTGGATTACCGTGGTTTTCCTTAGTGCTTGAGCGTCAGACATTTTCTAGGTGTGTATATACACCAATATTAGATAAGGGAGCGTCTCCCCCATTTGGAAAGCCAGGGATTTGTCTGTTAGTTTTCGTTACATTTCCCTAATGCCTAGTAAAATGATGATGAATTGTGACCCAGTAAGTACTTAATAAATATGATTGTGATCACAATCATGATGATGACTGCCATCACCCTGATTTTTTGTAAATCAGTCCCTAATTTCCTTTCAGTTTTATGACGTATTATTTCCCAGCTAACATGCTTCAGAATAGGCAGTGCCAGAAGTAAGCCAGAAGTGGAAGGAATTAGCTCTAGTAAAAGAAAAAAACCTGGAAGAGGTGTTTCTGGAGGGAGGGGGTGGGTGGGGGGCATCAGTGGGGACAGCAGGTTGGGGGTAGGTGGTGAGGGTAAGAAAGGCATCTCCGTCCACATGGGGCTGGACTAGGGAGGTTCTGTGCCACACAGCCACACACCCAGATAATAATAATAGTAATAGTACTTGTTAAGCACTTATTGTGTGCCAAGCACTGTCCTAAATGCTGAGGTAGATACAAATCAATCAGGTTGGACACAGTCTCTTTCCCACATGGGGCTCACACTCTTAATTTCCATTTTACGCATGAGGTAACTGAAGCCCAGAGAAGTGAAATAATAATAATAATGGCGTTTATTAAGCGCTTACTATGTGCAAAGCACTGTTCTAAGCACTGAGGAGGTTACAAGGTGATCAGGTTGTCCCACGTGGGGCTCACAGTCTTAATCCCCATTTTACAGATGAGGGAACTGAGGCCCAGAGAAGCTAAGTGACTTGCCCACAGCTGACAATTGGCAGAGCCGGGATTTGAACCCATGACCTCTGACTCCAAAGCCCGGGCTCTTTCCACTGAGCCACGCTGCTTCTCCAAGTGAAATGACTTGCCCAAGTCATACAACAGACAAGCGGCGGAGCTGGGATTAGATCCCAGGACTTTTTACTTCCAGGCCCATGCTCTATCCACTAAGCCACTCTGCTTCTCACGCTCATGCTGTTTGCTGTCATTTTGTTCACCAGTAATCAGTCAATCAATCAATTCAATTTATTGAGGGCTTACTTCATTCATTCATTCAATCAATCATATTTATTGAGTGCCTACTGTGCGCAGAGCACTGTACTAAGCGCTTGGGAAGTACAAGTTGGCAACATATAGAGATGGTCTCTACCCAACAGCGGGTTCACAGCCTAGAAGGGGGAGACAGACAACCAAACAAATCATGTAGATAGGTGTCAAAATTGACAGAACAAATTGAATTATAGCTATATGCACATCATTAACAAAATAAATAGAATAGTAAATATGTACAAGTAAAATAAATAGAGTAGTAAATCTGTACAAATGTATACAAGAGGGAAAGGAGGTAGGGCAGAGGTGGGGGTTGGGGAGGAGGAGAGGAAAAAGGGGACTCAGTCTGGGAAGGCCTCCTGGAGGAGGTGAGCTCTCAGTGGGGCTTTGAAGGGAGGAAGAGAGCTAGCTTGGCGGATGTGTGGACGGAGGGCATTCCAGGCCAGGGGGATGATGTGGGCTGGGGGTCGACGACGGGACAGGCGAGAAAGAGGCACTGTGAGGAGGTTAGCGGCAGAGAAGCAGAGGGTGCAGGCTGGGCTGGAGAAGGAAAGAAAGGAGGTGAGGTAGGAGGGGGCGAGATGATGGAGAGCTTTGAAGCCGAGAGTGAGGAGTTTTTAAGTACTGGGGAGAGTACAATACAGCAGAGTTGGTAAACATGTTTCCTGACCACAAGGAGCTTACAGTCTAGACGGGGAGACAGACATTAATATAAATAAATTATGGATATGTACATAAGTGCTGTGGGACTGGGGGTGGGGTGAATAGCAAGGCTCACAAATTCAAGTGCATAGCTGACAGAACAGGGAGAGTTTGGGAAAAGAGCAAGAAGCAGTGTGGCTTAGTAGATAAAGAACGGGCCTGGGAGTGAAAAGGATCTGGGTTATAATCTTGGCTCCACCCCTTATCTGCACTGTGACCTTGGGCAAGTTACTTCACTTCTCTGTGCCTCACTTACCTCATCTGTAAAATGGGGGTGAATGTGAGCCCCACAGGACAGGGACTGTGTCCAATCTGATTCACTCATACCTACCCCTAGAACAGAGGTTGGCACATAGTAAGTGCTTAACAAATACCGTAATTATTGAAAGAGGACCTTTTTAATAAGGACTTGAAGGTGAGGAGCTATTGGTGGTCTGGGGTGTACGGAGGGGAAGGAGTTCCGGGACAGAGAAAAGACAAGGACAAGGGGTTGGAGGCAAAATAGATGAGACTGAGGCTCAGGGAGCAAGCTGGTGCTAGAGGAGCAAAGTGCGGAAGCTGGGCTGTCATGGGAATAGAAACTGTAAGCCCACCTATCAATTAATCAATGGTATTTATTGAGCACTCACTGTGTGGGGAGTAATATACTAAGCGCTTGGGAGAGTACAATACAATAGAGTTGGTAGATACGATCCCTGCCTTCCAGGAGCTTACAGTACAGTGGAGGAGCTCAGGATCTCTGCCATTTCACTCCTCCACCCAAGACCCTGGGCTGAGTACTTGTCTGGTGTTATTTTCAGTGGTTGGCTGTCACCCTGTCACACTAGTGAGGTTGGACAGGATAGCCAGCGGTCTGGTTTGGAATTTTTTTTTAACCTTTCAACCCTGGGAATTATAAAGTATTCACTTTTCCACCCAATGCCTTCATGAAAAAATTCTACTCTGTCACTTTGAGCAATAGTAAATAGGTACAGTAATAATAATAATAATAATAATGATGATGATAATATTTATTAAGCATTTATTATGTGTCAAGCTCTGTGCTAAATAGATAAAAGAAAATCAGATCTGACACTGTCCCTGTATCACATAATCTAATAAGGAGGAAGAACAGGTATTTTATTCCTGTCTTACAGGTCTCTATATGTTGCCAATTTGTACTTCCCAAGCGCTTAGTACAGTGCTCTGCCCATAGTAAGCTCTCAATAAATACGATTGATGATGATGATGATGATGATGATGATAGAGGTTAAGTGATCGTCTGGCTCCCAGTTCCAAACTCTTTCCACTGGTAGTAATAATAATATTAGGCCACACTATCTACTCTTCCAAGAGCTTTGTACAGGGCTGTGCACATAGTGAACATTCAATAAATACCACTGATTGATTAATATCTCTGTCACACAATATCCATAACTACTGTTAAAAAATTCATTAAAATATTTTACTGCTTTATACAATTTAGGATTCTTAATTGATTCCATGAAAATTCAGAAGCAGCATGGGTTACTGGAAAGAATCTCTCTGTACCTCAGTTTCCTCAGTTGTAGGGTGGGGATTAAATCTCATTTTTAGTGGGAGCCACATGTGTGACAGGGACTGTGTCCAACCTGATTGTATTGTATCTATACCAGTACTCAGTAATCAATCAATAATTCAATCAATAGTATTTGAGCATTTACTGTGTATAGAGCAATCAATCAATCAATCATTAGTATTTACTGATACCTTACTGTGTACAGAGTACTTTACAAAGCACTTGTGAGAATACAACAGAGTTGGAAGACAAACCCCCTGCCCACAGAGAGCTTGCTGTCTAGAGGGGGAGACATCGGGGGAAATGGCAGTGCTTGGCACATAGTAAGAGCTTAACAAATACGATAGTTAAAATTACTAGAGTGTTTAGGGAATGCTAAATGAAACATATTTTCCCCTAAGAAATAATATAAAGTATATTAATTCATTTCCAAGATCCCAAAAAATTAACAAAAATTTGCCAGGTGTAGTTTCATGACCAAATAACCATACAAATATTTACTAATAATAAATAGTTGCTGCAAATATTTTATGCCTATACATGTAAATACTTAATTTTAAGAGTCTTAGCTAATATTTCTGGTTCAGCACAACAAGAGACTTCGTGCCTATGCTGGTGATCTGTTATGATCTATGCTAAATTGAACCCCAATTATCTAATGCTAAATCTATCTCCCATTATCTAATGCTAAATTGATCTCCCATCATCTAATGCTAAATTGAGATGGGTTTTCTGCACTTTAGTCAAGACAGTCAAACTGCTTCAAAGGTTGAGGAGAGGAAGGGAGTTGTTTAACCCAAAATAAGCTTTACAGCATTATCTCAAAGTGAGACGGCAGTGAAAATAATATCAGAATTAAAATTCAGGACCTACTGCAAAACACTAAAGTGCTGGGTAAACGTAGCATATAGGCTCTACTGTGAATTTAGGGGAAGTTAGGTAGGAAAACAAAACTGAAAGAGAATAATATTGTATATGAATAGCATTCAAGCCATTCTAGACTGTGAGCCCGTTGTTGGGCAGGGACCGTCTCTATATGTTGCTGATTCGTACTTCCCAAGCGCTTAGTACAGTGCTCTGCATGCAGTAAGCACTCAATAAATGTGACTGAATGAATGAATGAGCTCTCTTCCTCCCTTCAAAGCCCTACTGAGAACTCATCTCCTCCAGGAGGCCTTCCCAGACTGAGCCCCTTTTTTCCTCTCCCTTTCCCCAACCTCCCCTCTGCCCTATCCCCTTCCCCTCCCCACAGCACTTGTATATATTTGTACAGATTTATTACTCCATTTATTTTACTTGTACATATTTACTACTCTATTTTGTTAATAATGTACATATAGCTGTTATTCTATTTATTCTGACGGTTTTGACACCTGTCTACATGTTTTTTGTTGTCTGTCTCCCCCTTCTAGACTGTGAGCCCGTTGTTGTCGACTTTTACTTCCCAAGCGCTTAGTACAGTGCTCTGCACACAGTAAGTGCTCAATAAATACGATTGAATGAATGTTGGGTAGGGATCGCCTCTATTTGTTGCCGAACTGTACTTTCCAAGTGCTTAGAACAGTGCTCTGCACACAGTAAGTGCTCAATAAATATGATTGAATGAATAAATGAATGAATGAACAATGTTCTGCGTACAGTAAGCACTCATTAAATGCCATTGATCGATTCTATTAAATTTAAGGACAAAAAAAATCAGATAAAATCCTGCAATCTTTCCTGTCTTTTGAGTTAATTCTAACTGTAGCTAAATAGTCTTAGAATTCCAGGAAGTTTATTCAGCCACTTCTGTTAGGTTTCTCTCTCTCTCTCTCTCTCTCTCTCTCTCTCTCTCTCTCTCTCTCTCTCTGTCTCTGTGTGTGTGTGTGTCTCTCTCTTCAATGGTATTTGTTAAGTGTTTACTATGTGCCAAGCACTGCACTAAACCCTGTGGTAGATACAGACTCATCAGACTGGGGCTCGGTCTTAATCCCCATTTTAGAGATGAGGTAATGAGGTAACTGAGGCACAGAGAAGTTAAGTGACTTATCCAAGGTCACAGAGTAGACAAGTGGTGGAGCGGGGATTAAAACCCAGTTCCTTCTGAACTCCCAGTCCTGTGCTCTTTCCACTAACTAGACCATGCTGTTTTCCTTTCTTCCTCTTCTTCCTCTCTCCTTCTCTTACACTCCTTCCTTTCTCCCTCTCCCCAGTAACCTCTTGCGAAGTCCATGCTCTCTTTACCTCACTTGCTTCCCGAGGGGTCTTCTCTCAGGTCTTTACTCACCTTATCTCCATGATTACTGAAGAAGCTTCTTGTACTCCTTTTCTAAACCGAGGTGCAGGCCCAATCCCTGCCCCTCTATTAGCTCAAACTCTTTTGATGTCCACCAAGTGGAGAAACCCTAAATAAGTCATTTATCCAGCCAACTCTTCAGAAGCAAGCAGGCCAGCCATGCCTAGACAGCCAAATCTACATCACCATGAGCCCACTGTTGGGTAGGGACTGTCTCTATATGTTGCCAATTTGTACTTCCCAAGTGCTTAGTACAGTGCTCTGCACATAGTAAGCGCTCAATAAATATGATTGATGATGATGATGATCACCAGACCTGATCTATCTCCCTCTCTCCAGGCCCACATCTCTTGCCTTTAAGACATCTCTACTTGGATGTCCTCCCGTCACCTAAAACTTAACATTCCAAAACAGAACTCCTTATCTTCCCACCCAAACCCTATCCTTCCCCCGACTTTCCCATCACTATAAATAGCACCACCATCCTTCCTGTCTCATAAGCCCATGACCTTGGAATTATTCTTGACTCCTCTCTTTCATTCAACTCACATAGTCAATCCATCACCAAATCCTGTTGGTCCCACCTTCACAAAATAGCTAAAATCTGCCCATTCCTCTCCATCCATACTGCTACCACATTAATATAATCACTCATCCTAGCGTGCCTAGATTACTGCATCAGCCTCCTTGCTGACCTCCCAGCCTCCAGTCTCTCCCCACTCTCGTTCATACTTCACTCTGCTGCCTGGATCATTTTTCTACAAAAACATTCTGGACAAGTCATCCCACTCCTCAAAAAACTCCAGTGGTTCTCCATCCACCTCTGTATCAAACAAAAACTCCTCCCCCTTGGCTTTAAAAAGACTCCATCACTTTGTCCCCTCCTACCTCACCTTGCTTCTCTCCTTCTACAATCCAGCCTGCACACTTCGCTCCTCTAGTGCTAACCTTCTCACTGTGCCTCGATCTTTCCTGTCTCATCGCCGACTCCTAGCCCACGTCCTGCCTCTGGCCTAGAAAGCCCTACCTTCTCTAATCTGATAGATAACCACTTTCCCTTGCTTCAAAGTCTTATTGAAGGCACGTCTTCTCCAAGAGGCCTTCCCAGACTAAACTTCACTTTTCCTCATCTCCCACTCCTTTCTGCATCACCCTGACTTGCTCCCTTTGCTCTTTCCCCCTCACAGCCCCAAAGCACCTATGTACATATCTGTCATGTTATTATCTCTTTTCTCTTCCCCCATCCCAGCCCCAAAGCACTTATGTACATATCTATCATTTTATTTATTTGTATTGATGTCGGCCTCCCCACAACCCCCTGGACTTGTTGTGGGCAGGAATGTGTCTGTTGGTTGTTATACTGTACTCTCCCAAATGCTTAGTGCAGTGATTTGCACAAAGAAAGCACTCAGTAAATACAATTGAATGAATGAATGAATGAACAAACCTGGGTCTCCCTACACCCCTGTGTAATGGCCCAAGTCTGACCATCCATTTCAGCCTACCATTGGGTTGACTCAGGCAATTCTGCGTGTCTTTCATAAGGTCATCCAAGGATATTTCTAAAGCAGACACAGACTATATTTGCAAATGGATTAATAGTGACAATCCTAATGATTTATATGGCAGATGTAACTGCCTTATTCAAAAATTATTGAAAGACTCTCTCTCCCTTATGCTTTTCTCAGTCAAGAGTAATTGAGTGAATATTGAATATGTAAAATTTGTTTAAATAAGAAAAGAACTACGAATTCTAATGAGTTTGCTGTGACATGCTCATAGTGCTATTTTGCTTGAGAATTGCTTCATTAAAAAGAAAAAAAAAACATAATACTTAAATATAAATTAATTGCCTCTGAAGCCGCGACTTTTTGTGCCCTCAATTGCAAATGTAAAAATAGTTACACACACGCATCCACATAGATATAGACATATTTTATCTGCACATTTCTAATTCCTAACCTTAATTGTTTTCAATTCCCAACCCTGGCTTTTCAAATTCTTCACTAAAAGTTAGTGGGTGGATATGATCATTGGCAATGTGGCTGACTGAAGTAACTCCAATTATTACTCTGTTCATTACCATCAGCTATTTCAGAAGAGTCAGGGATGCATTGCCTAGATAGTCTGCTACATTTTTTACTTCTGAACTGGGTCCTTCGGTCTTAGGAACAAAACAAACCAAGGCAGCAATAATCCACAGTATAATTTTTGGCCAGGTACATCAGCATTTACATGTTTTTAGACTGGCACAATTGAAGATAATCTTTCCTGTGAAACTCTGTTACATTGTATTATCCCAAGCACTTAGTACAGCACTCTGCACACAGTAAGCGTTTGATAAATACGATTGATTGTGAAGTATTTCCGGACACTGGTGTGATGTAAGGCCTGCATTATTGGTAGTGATGATGGCTTGGGCTACAGTACCAAACCTGTCACATCCATGTCACTGGTGGCCCCCCAGTCTCCCACAATGAGCCTGTGAGTAGGTAATTGGCTGCTGGTGGTTCTGGAAACAAATGGGAACTTTCCATGTTCTTTTTATTACCGCTATGGATTTTTCATGTTTTTGTTGCTTTGTTTTTTAAAGGATTTGGGAATTTGCCCTTTGACTTGAGAAATAACACTTAGCTTAGTTACAGTACTCTAGAATTTTAAAATACACAGTAATTATCACCAGAACTCTTTATTTTTAATGATCATATTTAAACAAAGAGCAACTCCTCTTTGTTTATGCAAAACATACAATGCCTGCTTAAGATCATTTTGATTAATCTATATTCCATGTGTGCAGATTTAGGGAGAGCATTGTCCAGGCTGGCTTTAGCACAGTGGTCTTGAAGATAGAAATTCCAGTCTATAATTAAGATTTTTTTTTAAGCAGTGGACTTTATTCGTACCTGTTTTAGAGAACAATGGGCATCTTTTCTCACCGGTTATGGGAAGCAATAGGGACACTCAGGAATGCAGTGCTGGGACCTCTTGGATGCCTCTTGTTCAGCTGTAAGCACTGCACCCAACTGCTCACTTCTCAGGTATTTCATCTCAATGCCTTTTCTCTTTCTGAAGAGGATGTAGGAGTGGGATGACTGCCAGGAGGACAGAGGCAGGAACAAATGTTTTATTTTGAATTACTTACTTCTAAATGGCATAGAACAATCATTCATTCCTCTGCTTCCCACTTTCCAAACTGAAGAGGAGGTAATAAACAAGAACAAAGTTCTGGGCCTCTTCTAATACCTTGTGGCTGTTGCTGTCATCATAATCATCATCTTCTTCCTTCTCCACAGTATCCCCTTGTTGCTTGACACTACTGGACTCCAGCCAACCCAGTTTAAAGTGTCCAAACTTTCAAAAACTAAGGTTTACCTCGAAATAATAATAATGATATTTGTTAAGCTCTTACAATGTGTGAGGCACTGTACTAAGCACTGAGTGGAAATTAGCCAATAGGGCTGGACACAGTTCCGGTCCAGGAGGGCTCCCAGTCTCAATCTCCATTTTACAGATGAGGTAACTGAGGCCCCAGAGAAGTGAAGACTTGCCCAAGATCACACAGCAGACAAGTGACAGAGATGGGTTTATAATCCATGACCTTCTGACTCCCAGGACCATACTCTAGCCACTGTCATGCTGCTTCTCAAAACAAGCTACCACTACTGTTCATGTTCAAGTTAACACCAGAATAATGTCAAATGTTCCTGGCACGTGTCCTTTAATGTCAATCCCCCTATTTTCTTTGTCCCTGTTGTCCCCAGTCTCCAGTGTAGATTTAGCAGCCATTGATTTGGGAGAAGTGAGAGAGGTGATTAATGAAGTGGAGGCAGCCTTGAGCATCCCATGCCTGTCAGCCCAGTCACAGACATTTACGCACCAACTCTGGCTTTGTGGTCCCTCACTCTACTACTTTCCCTCTCCTCATGTTCTCTGAGGGGGCTCTAACATTCCCTGAATGAGATCCCCACCATCCTCATTGTTGTTCACCTCTGCCCACACAGCTTGTTTTCAAATTTTCTCTCAAAAAGATCATTTCATGGCCCAGTTGGCCTTCCCTGGGTGGTGCAAATGCCAACTCTGAATTTTCTTACCTGACACATCACTGAGGTCGAGCGTGATGTGCCTGGTTAACAACAACAACAATAACGGCAAGAATGATTAAAGGCTAAAACTGTGCCTAAAAGTTCTGGGCATTTCAGAAACATGAAAATTTAGCACTAGAGATAACAACGGACTGTAGGAGTAACGGCCTTTGGAGACTTTGAGTCATTTGATTGAGGCAATCTGTCTCCATTGTGGGTGAGAGCTGTAAACTATTTTCCCAACTGTCAATGCTGCGGGATGCAAACTGACTGTGCAAATGGATGCAGAGTAAACTTGTGTCACGGTTAAACCTCAAAGAACTGAAATAAACCGATTTTAAATTTCTAAAAGGAACTTAAACCACCTGCTAAGTTGTGGAATTTAATTTGCGAGATGAATACTTGGCAATGTGACACTTCTTTCATAGCTACGTTTGGTGTTCTAATAAAAATGTTCATGGTGCTTGGGTTCTATCCGTTAGAAAGAAGGAAAACAGGAAACCACTCTCTACACAACAAAAAACTAATATTTAGGGTTGCTCAAATGTAAAACAATATATATATAAATTTTACCATTTCTCTCTTGTTTTATAGTAATTGCCCTGCATGTTGGATTTGATGTTAAAAATAAGTTATGAAAAAATGTAAATTTAAATTATTTCCTAATAAAGATGAAAACAATTGCTTTCCACACTATTGCAGTCATGAATCTTTGTGTGGCCTGTTACGGATTTTTTATTACCCCCATTTGAAAGCAGATACTTGGCTTTTTTTGTGAGTGTGATATACAAATCTAGCTGAAAGAAAACAGCACACCATAAACAAAACTTGGGCAAAACATACTTTAAAGTTAACTTCTTCTTTTCACTCAGAGAGCTGAAACAATGATTTATTAGAGTAACTTTATCAGCTTCAAAGAATCACAAACAAAAAATGATTAGAAACAGTGTTTTAGGATTTGACCAATATTAACTCTCTGTGGTCAGGGAATGTATGTTTGTTTCTGGTGTACTCCACCAATGTTAGTAATCAGTGGTGCTCATGAAAACAAACAAACGAAAGAACCTATGGAGAAGACAGACTTCCAGTCCCTTGTAGGACCTACTGCTTGTTTGCTACTAACTCTAGGAGGGATTCAGGAGAGTGGAGCGAGATAAAAATGTACCTTTCCCTGCAGCATGGCTTGAAGCCTGCATACAACTGTTAAGTATTGGGGTACCTGCCTGTGGGATAGAGCCCCAGAAACAAAGAAGCCTCAGAGAGCTTTCTGGAGAAAAGGAGAGGGACTGAATCACTACCAACTTGATGAATTAGGCAATACGAAATGTTGAGAGAAATTTTCATAGAAAAATTGTATTATTTTACAAATTTGTCCCTCATGTTGGACAAGCCATGGAAATCCATAAATTAGGGTCATTTGCAGTAGGTCACCCTTTTGGTGGTTTGGTGACACTTTTTTTCAACTTCCAGTTCTTCTGCTAAAACATTTCCAGAATCTGCCTATTCTTCTCTATCCAACTGCCTTCCCATTGGTGTAAGCATTTATTGTACCCCAAATCTACTACATCTTCAGCCTCCTTGCAGACCTCCCTGCCTCCAGTCTCTCCCCAGCCCAATCCATACTTTACTCTGCTGCCAGATCAGCTTTTTAAAAGCACCATGCTGGACATGTCTCTCCACTCATGAAATCAATCAATCAATCAATCAATCTATCTATCTATCTATCTATCTATATCATCTATCTATCTATCATATTTATTGAGTGCTTACTGTGTGCTGAGCATAGACAAATTCCCTGCCCACAAAATCTCCAATGGTCACTCTCCACATCAAGCAGAATCATCTCATTCATTCATTCAATCATATTTATTGAGCACTTACTGTGTGCAGAGCACTGTACTAAGCGGTTGGGAAGTACAAGTTACTGGCCATTGACTTTAAGGCATTCAATCAGCACTCTCCCTCAAACCTATCCTTGATCTCATCCCACTGTGTCCCAGGAAACATCTGAAGCCAACCTAGTCAGTATCTCATTCTCAAGTCTCTTTCATGGCTAACCCATAGCTCATGCCCTCCTTCTGCTTGGAATTTCCTCCCCGTTCACATCTAGCAAACCATTCATTCATTCATTCAATCAATCCTATTTATTGAGCACTTACTATGTAAAGAGCACTGTACTAAGCACTTGGGAAGTACAAGTCGGGAACATATAGAGACGGTCCTTACCCAACAACAGGCTCACAGTCTAGAAACCACTGGTTTTCCCTTCTTAAAAGCCCTTTTTAAGTCACACCTCCTCCAGGAGGTCTTCCCTGATTAATTTCTCAGTATTGCACTATCAAAACACTATCCAAGTAATTGCTCAACAGATACCACCGATCAACTACCTGACTGACTGATTTACTTTGCCTATATCTTTCCCATTGTTGCTTCAGCACTAGAGCATTACCTAAAGCACTTGGATACTTACCACCATATCTCTATAAACAGCACGGTTTAATGGATAGAGCGTGGTCCTGGGAGTCAGGAAGGCCTGCGTTCTAGTCCCAGCTCCACTACATGTCTGCTGTGTGACTTTAGGCAAGTCACTACTTCTCTGGGCTTCAGCTACCTCATCTGTAAAATGGGAATTAAGAAAGTGAGTCCTATGTGAGACAGGGACTGTGTCCAACCTGATTACCTTGAGTCTATCCCAGTGCTTAGAACAGTGCTTGGTACATAGTAAGTGCTTAACAAGTACTATTATTATTATTATCTGTAATTTACTTTAGTGCCTGTCACCCCCACTAGATTGGAAAGTGGTGACAGACAGTCTAACTCTGTTTTACTTTCCCAAGTGCTTAGAACAGTGCTGTGCATAGAGTAAGTGGTTAATGAAAAATATTGATTGAAACATGCAGTCATGAAATACCACTATGAATATATTATAACAAGGAGGTATGTACTGAGGTTTTTTTTTAATTGTATTTATTAAGCACTTACTATGTGCAAAGCACTGTTCTAAGCATTGGGGAGGTTGCAAGGTGATCAGGTTGTCCCACATGGGGCTCATAGTCTTAATCCCCATTTTACAGATGAGATAATTGAGGCCCAGAGAAGTGAAGTGACTTGCCCAAAGTCACACAGCTGACAAGTAGCAGAGCCGGGATTTGAACCCATGACCTCTGACTCCAAAGCCAGGGCTCTTTCCACTGAGCCACGCTGCTTCTCCAGCATTAATATTCTTCATTCAGCATCTTTTTTCTAATAGATACTTTCCTCTTATCTTTTGACTAGAGTCAAGTTAATTTAATTTACTGATCATATCAAAGCCTATCTAATTCTCATTTTTGGATATCATCCTTCATATGAAACTCAGTGCGTTTAGCTGAGTGCAGAGAATTGTTAAATGAAGATAATAGGGTGATTAATTCAAACACAACAGGTACAAATTACGATGTTAACAATTCTACAAGTATACATGCATCTCCCTGACATCACCAATAAGAAAGTATGCTTAGATTTACCCCGTTTAGCTATTATGTATTTAACCATTTTTTTAAGTGGGTCAAGACACTAATTTTTTTCATGTAGGAAAATAAGGAAATTTTTTTTAAAAAAATGGATTGAACTTGTAAAGTTGCTTGAAACAATACTAGAAGGTAAGTGTGTGTTTTTAATGCTATACCAATAGTTTGCAATTTCAATTTGTAATACTAACTTTCATTGCTTAAGCTATTAAACAATGTTAATTTTAGAACAATTGTCTGGTTAATTGCTCTAGAATAAATACCACTTTTGTGGAAATATAGTGGAAAAAGAATGGTATCAGGAAAGGAAGCGTGGAGTTATGGATGACTAGATTGGATCCCTAAAGGCAAGACTTAATCCTTTAACTGGTTCCATAGAGTCTAAGGACAGGCAGAGGCACTGACCATGTTTACAGAGACAAAGTGAAGTGCACAGAGGAGTAATCAGGATAATTTTATCAATGTGACCGAGCACTATATGGATCATTTAGATTAAAGTACTCTCTTTTGGAATGTGGGGTGGAGAAGGCTTTTGTTAATTCCATGGACTGCCTGAAAAACACAGAAATGGGTTTTGGAGCAAATTAAGCCAATGAGATCTTTGGAAGGCCAAACGACTAGACTTAGATTAGCACATTTAGGACACATCATCAGGAGGACTAATTTTCTGGAGAATTGCTAGGAAAAGTCCAGGGAAAACGTGGATGAGGCAGACCAGCAGCTAGATGGATAGAAACCATAACAATGATAATGGAAGAACTGTTAGCAAGGTTACAGATTATGGTAGAGGATAAGATGTTCTGAAGAAAATAAATCCATAGAGTTGCTGTGAATTGGGAACAACTCGATGGCATTTAATAGTAATAATAACTTCAGTAAGCGGGACTTTTTTGTGCCTGAACTATTTAGATAATTGCTTCTACTTTCCACTTTTCTTGTCTATGTAGGTATAGGTCGAGAGAGAGAGAAAGAGAAAGAGAGAGAAGGAGCAATAATGTAATCTAGTACAGCAGTGGGAGAAATCTAAATGATTGGCTAGAGCCTAGGAAGTGATTTGGCAGATGAAGTTTAGCCCAGGGCGTTGTGATTAGTTGACTCTGAGCCCTCTGCAGATGTGACCGAGGGCTTTTGGACCTAGTCAGGGACATGGAGTATGGGGATCACCAGTGAAGTGGCACTAGGTAGAAACCACTTTGGATGGAAGGGCCGCTGCCACCATCCCCCTGGAGACCTGTGCCATTCATTGTGTCCGATAGCTTGCAGAAGACTTGCTAATACTGGCAAGTGTCCAGCCAACCCAAATCATTACCTAGCCGTTCCTGAAGGAATGTAGGGTAGTCCAGGAGTTGGGGCTGACATATGTGTTGATGCAGCATGGGAGGGCGTAGATGGGAAAATAGGTCATCAACAGCAGGGGAAAAAAATCCAGTTCAGAAAAAGCGGGGAGAGTAGGAAATGGCCATTGTCTGGTTTTCTTTTACACAGCTAGTGAGGGAGACGTCCTACTGAGGTAATGATGAAAACAAATCCTTGTCCTCAGATGTCAAGTTGCCCTATGGAAATTTGTGAGGGAAGAATTCCCATATGTGACATGTGGGCAGGGAACATGTCTACCAATTCTATTATACCAAACTCTTCCAAATGCTTAGTACAGTGTTCTGCATACAGTAAACGTTCAGTAGGTATGATTGATTAGAGAAGCAGCGTGGCTCACTGGAAAGAGCACGGGCTTTGGAGTCAGAGGTCATGGGTTCGAATCCCAGCTCCACCACATGTCTGCTGTGTGACCTTGGGCAAGTCACTTAACTTCTCTGAGCCTCAGTTCCCTCATCTGTAAAACGGTGATTAAGACTGTGAGCCCCCCATGGGACAACCTGATCACCTTGTATCCCCCCACACACACAGAGCTTAGAACAGTACTTTGCACATAGTAAGCGCTTAACAAATGCCATCATTATTATTATTATTATTGATTCATTGGTTGCCTAATTTTCAGAATACATCAGTGGTTCCCCAGGGTTGTAAATGAAATTATTGCTTATGTTAATCGTGTGCATTTCTAATCCCTCTGTAAGATTAGTGCTGGGTTTTTTTAATCTTGAACTTTCATTGTTCCAATTGTCCCAAGAGCAATTCTTACCTTAGAGATGGAGGGAACTGGGGTAATTGTAGCAGCTAAATGCGGAAGAAGGTAAAGATTCTCATGCACTTGTGGAACATCCAAGCTTGTTTCAATTAATCAATAAATCAAACAGTGGTATTTATTGAGCCCTTACTTTGTGCAGTGTGCTGTAGCTTTGGGGAAAGTATAATACAACAGAATTGGTAGACTTGATTCTTGCCCACAAGGAGCTTATAATTTACAAGGGAAGGCAGACATCAAAATAGATTAGAGTAAGAAGAAATAAGTAGTAAGAATATTTGCATAAGTATTGTGGGGCTGGGATGAGCTTCAGGTGGCTTAAACGGTACTCAATAATAGCAATAATAATAATAGCATTTGTTAAGCGCTTACTATGTGCAAAGCACAGTTCTAAGCACTGGAGAGGATACAAGGTGATCAGGTTGTCCCACGTGGGGCTCACAGTCTTCATCCCCCTTTTACAGATGAGGCAACTGAGGCACAGAGAAGTGAAGTGACTTGCCCAAAGTCACAGAGCTGACAAGCGGCAGAGCCGGGATTTGAACCTATGACCTCTGACTCCCAAGCCCGTACTCTTTCCACTGAGCCATACTGCAACCGAATTCATTGTCAAGGCAGAGGGAAGGGTGAATAGAGGATATAAAGAGCTTAGTCTGGGAAGGCCTCTTGGAGGAGATAGGAAGGTTTTGAAGGTGGGGAGAGTGGTGGACTGTCAGAGATGAAGGGGGAGGGAGTTCCAAACCCGAGGGAGAATGTGGGCAAGGGGTCAGTGAGGGGATATTTACCTCTTCTTTAGCCCTCATGTGTATTATTTACTAAATAAAGTTATTTTTTACCACTCTCATTCTAAATATGTTTATGATTATCTCTCATATTAGAGTGTAAACTCTTTGTGGGTAGAGATTGTGTCATTTAGTTATTCTGTACTTCTGAAGCGCCAAACACAGAGCACAGCACCAATTAATGCTATTGCTATCATTAGCACTATTACTACGTAGCCCTAAAGCGGGGAGTAACTGGAGCAGTTTGAAGGTGGAAATGGCTAAGGCTGGTGAGATTATGTTCCCACTTGTACTTCCCAAGCGCTTAGTACAGTGCTCTGCACACAGTAAGCGCTCAATAAGTATGATTGAATGAATGAATGAATGAATTAGAACTAGTGGGACAGTGGGACAGAAAGGAAGGGAAAGGCAAGGGGAGGTCAATGTTGAGGGGAAGGAGAGTTGTGGGGATCAGTATCGCAGAGATGGGTTAATAATAAGGTTAAGTATTTAAAAAGGTTTTTTAAGAAGGAAGATCCAAGATAGCGAGGTTAGCAGCCAGTAATAGTAGTAAATAGGATTTTTAGGGGTTAGTATGCACCAAGCAATGTAGTAAACATTGGGTAATAAATATGCAAATGAGATAAAAACACTGTTGCTGATCCCAAGGGACTCACAATCTAAGAATGGGGATAACAGTATTAGCCACAGATATTCAAGGAAAATTGAACAAAGATAGGGGAGACACAGACCCTATTTGTAATTTATTTTAGTGTCTGCCTTCCTCCCCTAGACTGAAAGCTGCTTGTGGGCAGGGATCACATATACCAATGCTATTGTTTTGGACTTTCCCAAGCACTTAGTACAGTGCTCAGTAAATGCTGCTGATTATCAGAGAAACAAGAAAGAAGCAGCAGGATTTTAGGTTCCACCTAGCTTAGACTGACAGTCATGGAAGACACAGCTGCAGCCATGCAGGTGACCTTCTCACTGTTCAAAAAGCTCAGAAGATCACATGCTGCCGATGGCCAAGTCCTTCCATGGTGTTGGAGTAGGCGACTATGGGAACTCTGGTGTCCCAGGGGAGGATTAGCATCCTTCTCAGATGGCTGGGCCAAGGGGATCGGGAGCAGGGATGGATGCAGGTACAGGTGGTCAGGATTGATGGAAGACGGCCAAGTTGGGGAAATAAGGAGAAGTGGATAGGAGACAAGTTTTGAAATCAATTTAATAAATGGTTTGGGGGGTGAGGGGTAGCGGAGCATGGGGAAGGAGGGAAGAGTAAAGAAAAAATTGCTTATTTCATTCATTCAATAATATAATAATAATAATGGCATTTATTAAGCGCTTACTATGTGCAAAGCACTGTCCTAAGCGCTGGAGAGGTTACAAGGTGATCAGGTTGTCCCACGTGGGGCTCACAGTCTTAATCCCCATTTTACAGATGAGGTAACTGAGGCCCAGAGAAGTTGTGACTTCCCCAAAGTCACACAGCTGACAGTTGGTGGAGCCGGCATTTGAACCCATGACCACTGACTCCAAAGACCCTGCTCTTTCCACTGAGTAATGTTTGCAGAGCACTGCATCAAGCACATGGGAGAGTACAATAAAGCAGAGTTGGTAGACAAATTCCCTGACCCACAGCCAGCACCCTTCCCATCCTCATGATTAAAAGCCAGAAAACCTTGGTGTTAGTGCAGGTTTAGGCATTTGTGCCCTTTGTGCTTTTAGAACAATTATTTCTACAAACGTCGTCTACTTCCCACATCCATCCTGGGCCCTGCACTCTCCTTGTATGGAAGAACCCACCCCCCACAGCGTCACAGGATATCATAAACTGAAAGCCCCATTCCTTCAGGGGCTGGGATTGAGCAAGGACTGAGATTTCTGTGGCAGGGAGCTTTGAAGCTTGGACCAGACACTAACACAACAGTAGACTACACGCCAGAATCTGAACATTGCTATCTTGGTTGGTTCACTCTGTTACTGTTGTGCGTGATCTATTGTTTTCAACCTGCGTATCTGTCTAGACCTCTGAGATCTGGGATGCCTGTGTGGGATGGGGATGGTGTCTGAACTTATTGTTCTGTGCCCACTATTGAGTGTCTTACAATGCTCAGCATATAATAAGTGCTTAAGTCCCTGCATAGTGGAAACCTAATTTGAAGCTTCCTTGACTCTGAAACTGAGGGGTGGCAGGCCAACAAAAACCAGGAGATCAAGAAGAATGTTGGTGAAGTTTCTCCACTTAGGGCTATCTCTTTATTTGGAGGGTCTGAGTTTGAAGGAATGACGCTAAACAATAATATAATATTGTTTCAGTTTTCCATTTTCTCTTGAGCAGTAACAATTACTTTATATCTACACACAGTAAGCGCTCAATAAATACGATTGAATGAATGAATGAATATCCTTTAGCATAAAGACATAAGGACATATGTCCTAAGGTATTCTAGCCTGGAAGCTGGTTATGGGCCAGGGGAGTGTCTCCTAATTCTATCGTACTGTACCCTCCCAAATGCTTAGTTCAGTGCTCCGCAAATAGTGAGCTCTCAATAAATATCATTGATTGATTTGGTAGTTATAAATTTGACATATATCTCTTTTAAATTTTTTTTCCCACAAGGTTAGCTAAATGATATTGGCTGTCCAAAGGAAATTATTCTTCAGGTAGCTGAAAGAATTGAATCTACAAAGTTGTAGATTTTTTTTTCTGTTTTCCTGGACGTTTGTTGAATCTGGATTTTGTTTCCTAATTTTTTTTTGTCCCTGGTCTTGGATGTTAGAACTGGTCAATCATATTTTAACAACAGAACTACCCTAAGTTTGAGGGGAAAACTGCACAATGTTCTGTAGTGATTCCTACCTTGGATGGAAATTCTTGGTGTTTTGCTCACTGTGGTTTGAGAATAACAGTTTGGTTTAAGATGTTGTTTAAGGTGCCTTGAGGTAAGTTTCCTCACTGGCCGTATGGGTTACTCTGCTCTCTCCCATATCAGTGTGAAATTGCTTATGGTGGTGTTTTATTTGCTTTGTAAATTAAACTTGTAGTTTACTGTGTTTTTAATAGAGCCAAAATAAATTTAATCAGACATTGAGCATACCTGTTCAGGTAGCACATTGTAAATTCTCACAACTTTTTGCAACAATCAGTGAAGACATTCATTTAAAAGTGTTCATAGTGAAGTGATTAGAGAAGCAGTGTGGCTCAGCGGAAAGAGCATGGGCTTTGGAGTCAGAGGTCTTGGGTTCAAATCCCGGCTCCGCCAATTGTCAGCTGTGTGACTTTGGGCAAGTCACTTGACTTCTCTGTGCCTCAGTTACCTCATCTGTAAAATGGGGATTAAGACTGTGAGCCCCGCCGTGGGACAACTTGATCACCTTGTAACCTCCCCAGCGCTTAGAACAGTGCTTTGCATATAGTAAGAGCTTAATAAATGCCATTGTTATTATTATTATTATTATGTAGTAACAATTCTATATGACACTAGTCTATAAAAGGTATGAGAAGCTGGTTTGAGGCAAGACTCCCCATTGAGGACAAGTGTGCAGACAGGATGTGGCATAGGGAGTTGAGATGGTTCCTCAGTGGCTCCCTAACCTCCTCTTTGCCCCATCCCTTCTCCTCCCCAGCTCCGGTCTGGCCCCTAACCAGGTCCCACGGCAGTGGCTGCACTGTCAGACACACTGCTGTGCAGTGGCAGGAAGGTGCCGGGCAAGGTCTCAAGGCCAGACTCTGCGCAGCTCCATCTTTCCTGGGCCAGATATGGCAGAGACGGGTAGACAGCTGAGCCTAGCTGGTCCTCCTGTGCCTAGGGAGCAGCGTCCAGTACTACCGAAGGTGGTCTTTTAAGTTTTCTTCGTGTGTGTGTGTGTGTGTGTTTGTGTGTATGGTATTTGTCAAGCATACACTATGTGCTAAGCACTGTTCTAAGACTGTGAGCCTGTTGTTGGGTAGGGATCATCTCTATATGTTGCCAACTTGTACTTCCTAAGTGCTTAGTACAGTGCTCTGCAGATAGTAAGCGCTCAATACAGATTTATTTCTCTATTTATTTTGCTTGTACATATTTACTATTCTATTTAGTCTGTTAATGATGTGCATCTAGCTTTACTTCTCTTTATTCTGATGACTTGACACCTGTCCACATGTTTTGTTTTGTTGTCTGTCTCCCCCTTCTAGATTGTGAGCCCGTTGCTGGGTAGGGGGCGTCTCCATATGTTACCAACTTGTACTTCCCAAGCGCTTAGTGCAGTGTTCTGTACACAGTAAGCGCTCAATAAATATGATTCTGTGTGATCTTGGGCAAGTAACAACTTCTATGGACCTCAGTTACCTCATCTGTAAAATGGGGATTAAGACTGTGAGCCCCACATGGGACAACCTGATCACCCTGTATCCTCCCCAGCACTTAGAACAGTGCTTTGCACATAGTAAGCGCTTAACAAATGCCAATTATTATTATTATTATTATTATTATTATTGTGATTGAATGAATGAATGAATGAATATATAAGATTGAATGAATGTGGGGTAGATGCAAGATAATCAGGTATGACATAATCTCCATCTCACCTGGGATTCACAGTCTAATGAGGAGAGAGAACAGGACTTGATTCCCACATTTTACTGGAGAGGAAACTGAGGCACAGAGAAGTTAAGTGACTTGCCCAAGATCTCCAAATATTGGAGTCAGAATTAGAACTCAGGACCCTTGACCCCCAGGTCCCTGCTCTTTCCACTAGGTCACGCTGACCATAGCAGTTGAACTGTGGGTTTGGTCATCTGCTTCCCCACTGGACTGGCCCCACAAAGATATTATTTCCTCTTCTTGACATAGACCTCACTCTCCCATAATGGCCCTCTCCCCATTCCGCCTACTCTGCCTGTCCTTTAGTTGCCCCTCCACCACCATCTCCTCATTTTCCTGTCCCGACTGAGTGCAGACTGAGCACTTCCCCCCTTCAAAGCCCTACTGAAAGCTCACCTCCTCCAGGAGGCCTTCACAGACTGAGCCTCTCTTTTCCTCTGCTCCTCCTCCCCTCCCCATCGCCCCTACTCCCTCCCTCTGCTCTACCCCCCTCCCCACCACACGACACTCGTGTATATTTGTGCATATTTATCATTCTATTTATTTTATTAATGATGTATATATATATCTGTAATTCTATTTATTTATTTCGATGCTATTGATGCCTGTCTACTTGTTTTGTTTTGTTGGCTGTCTCTTCCCTTCTAGACTGTGAGCCCGTTGTTGGGTTCGGGATTGTCTCTATCTTTTGCCGAATTGTACTTTCTAAGTGCTGCACACTGCAAGTGCTCAATAAATTCGATTGAATGAATAAATGTAGCCCAGAATGTTTGCACTGGAAGAGCTGTTCCACCTGTCAATCACACACCAAGGATCCAGGACTCCCTCTGCCCCACACCCCTCTCCAACCTACCTCTGTCTCATGGTGCAGCCGTGGCTGCAGAAGCCGCTCAGGGAGGAGTCATTTTGGATGGCTTTCATCAAGGCTGGGGACTGGGGTTGGGGCCAAACTGTAGCGTAGTCACACTTTCCTTAACTGAAGACAAGTGCTTAACAAAAGCCATTTTTTAAAAAAGCACTTAAAGCCAGTTAATAATAATAATTGTGGTATTTGTTAAGGACTTACTATGTATCAGGCATTGTATTAAGTGCTGAAGTGGATATGAGCAAGTCAGGTTGGACACAGTCCCTGTCCCATGTAGGACTCACAGTCTCCATCCCCATTTTCCAGATGAGGTGACTGAGGCACAGAGAAGTGAAGTGACTTGCCCAAGGTCACAGACAAGTGGTAGAGCTGGGATTTGAACCCATGATCTTCTGACATACAGTCAGACATAGAGACCTGACTAGAGAAGCAGCATGACTTAGTGGAAAGAACACGGGCTTGAGAGTCAGAGGTCATGGGTGATGGGTTCTAATCCCTGCTCCGCCGCTAATCAGCTGTGTGATTTTGGGCAAGTCACTTCACTTCTCTGTGTCTCAATTACCTCATCTGTAAGATGGGGATTAAGATTGTGAGCCCCACGTGGGACAACCTGATTACCTTGTAGCTACCTCAGTGCTTAAAATAGTGCTTGGCACATAGTAAGAGCTTAACAAATACAATTATTATTTATTATTATTCTTACTCCCAGGCCTGTGCTCCATCCACAAAACCATGCTGATTAATTAATCTAGCCCTGGCCTTTTCTCTCCTTTCCCTCCAGACTGCAAGCTCCTTGTGGGCAGGGAATGGGTCTACCAACTCTGTTATATTTTACTCTCCCAAATGCTCTGCACAGTAAGCCCCCAATAAATATGATTAATTAATTTCCCTGAGAGCTACTTTATCACTTGAGTTTTGTTACCAGCTCAGAATCTCAACGGGATACATCTTCTGCCCATTTCTCTGTGCCCGTATTTTATCTCTGCCTTATCTGTCCCTTGTTTGTGCTTTCTGGTTTCTCTGCTCTTGATTAGTTTCTTGGATAATCTCTTTCCTTTTATTAATGCCTAAACTTCAATCCTGGAACCTACAACCCCTGAGCTCATTGCAAGATCTAAATTTCACAGTATTTGAGGTAGCTACTGAATGCTTTCTTAACATGTCAGCAAAGTTGTAACCTGAAAGCTAATTTAGCTTCATCCTTCTCTAGGAGTGGGGAGGAGGGGAGAGTTGTCAGTCACTACAACATGGAAATGAGAAAACAATATCAAGCAGAGAGCTAAACCAGAAATCCTTTGAATAAATTCAACTGTGTTTATGACTAGTGACATGTACAACTTGATGTACATTGTACATTAACCTGCTGGAGCAGGAAGCCTCTGCTATCTGATGTTATAAAGTAGTCTCAGAGGACTGTGATTTCTCTCTGTATGTCTGCCTCACGTCTGGCTTTGTAGAGCGTAGTTTCTCTTAAGCTAACTGATTATGGATCTATCATGAATTTTTTCCCCTCTCCCCTTCCCCTAGCAGAGTCCATTTTGTCTGAGTTTACGTTGCCTTTCTCCCTCATTTTCTGTAGGCTGTTTTTCTAGTGTTCACCTACTGCAGTTTTCCTGGTGTCAGGAAGGTCTTTGTCTCTAAGCAAAAGTTTATGTGAAGCTTCAGTTTTTAGCTTTTCCATGCATGCACACATGCGCTTTAGTGATTTAAATCAACTGTTTCTGTTTTCCTCCTCTGTGAAGCCAACACACTCACACTGTGAGAAAGGCTGTTTCCTCCTTCCCCCCACCTCCTTCCCCCCCACAAGCCAACTTGTACTTCCCAAGCGCTTAGTACAGTGCTCTGCACACAGTAAGCGCTCAATAAATACGATTGATTGATTGATTTATTACTCCTGGGACAGTCCATAAATATGCACAATTGACTGCGAATGCCCAGAGTGCTTGCAGTGCGGTCATCTCTTCCCTTCCTCTCTGGAGGGGATTCCTCAGATTGTCTCTTCAAATCCAATTTACGCTCCCAGGGTAGACAGCCATTAGAAATTATTCAGGCTTTTGTAAAAAGCCCTGCCAGAAACTTCGGGCTGCAAACATCCATTTTAATATCTACAGTCTCTAGATTCAATATTAAGAGTGATGAATTTAACTTCATTCTGGGTGGATAAAACCTAAAGTATCTTTGGATGTTTGACTTTAGGTTTAAAAAATAAAACTTTAAAAATACTTTTGCTCATCTCACTTTTACATTATGTCTAAGTTAATAAGGTCACTTTCCCTAAATTTACTTTACAGGTTTATTTAAGGTGTCACATGGAACAAGCTTAATGCTTATTGCTAAACAAATGCTGGCACAGGGTGGACCATTTGGATGACTCAATCCCTGAGGAAGCCTGTAATACCACTGGTCCCTCCTCTGAGCCTGTCCCCCAAATCCTGACATTGTCCCATCATTCTAACTGACATAGAGGAGCTCAATATTTGCCACCCTTCACACCCATCACTAGCACAATTCTCAAAATCCCAGCAGAATCCCCGCCAGAAAGGAAGGGAGGAGACAACTGAACTGCAAGCACTCTGGGCATGTTTCTGGACTGTCCCAGGAGTAATGTCATGGGCCAGCTGCCTTGGATCCTCATGCCTGGAAGAGCAACCTCAAAGGGGACTGGGATCAATTATGATTAAAAAGTATCCTCCCACCAGTTATTAATGCCTGTTTCATTGGCTTGAAGTCACTGCTAGGGAATCTCTGGCCAGTGGGCAAAAAGTGGGATGCACTTGGGTGCCCTTATTGTTAGAACAGTGCTTTGCACATAGTAAGTGCTTAATAAATGCCATTATTATTATTTTCAGTTTGCCATGCAGTTTACCTATTGTGTACACTCCTTGAGACTTGTCAGGACAACAATCCCATCTGCTATGGAAAAGAAATATTAACTGAAGCATTCACTATGAGGAGAGTGTGTGGCGTTATAAATGAACTCACTGCCATGAAATAATAATGAAGCCTTCTTTCAGGTTAGTCTGCCAATAATTCAGCCAAACTGAACTTGTCACACTAAGCTTAGGAATGGAAATTCCCAAAACTGTATGGTGGGTCTTTCAGTAACTAAAAAAGAGTTCTACTCTGGATTTTCTAAAGTAGAAAAGCAAGTACTATCAACTAACTGGACAGAATTTCAGAAACAGTTTCTCCATAGTTCAGTGCAAAATAATATTCATTTTCAATCCTTGAATTCACTTCAACTTAATTATGATTGAAAACCGCTGAACAGTTGGTAGTGATGATCTGTATCATTCTTTTCCCTCTAGACTGTAAGCTCATTATAGGCAGGGGGCGTTTCTACCAACTCTGATACATTGTACTCTCCCAAGTACTTAGTACAGTGCCCTGCACACAGGAAATGCTCAATCAGTACAATTGATTGATTGGTTGATTTTCCAAAAGACAGAGTAAAATCTAAGATAGGAATATATTTCTGGTTTTGGATCGGACTGCTCCATAATAAGTAGTCAGAAAGATGAGCCATAACTTTCATGGATAATTGGCATGATTTTATATTTGCTTTATAAATCTTCCGCGGGTAAGGCAGCCTGACCTACTGTAGGTTGCATCGGTCTGTGAATCAGGTGCTATAGACTTTCATTCACTAACTCAGTGAATGATCTTGAAAAAGTCATTGAAACAATTTATGTCCATTTCCTCATTTGTGAGTGGGGAAAAAGAATCCTAGCTTTTGACACAAGGATAAGGTGAATTATCACTTATGCGCTTAAGACACACTGAAAAGATTGTCCAAAGCTCCATGGATCTTTCTATGCAAACAGCTGGCTTTAGGATAGCTCAGTTCCTGCTTCACTCCTGCAGAGAGTGAATTCTTCAAATATGGGGCCACAGTGTACCTTCTCTCAACAAACTGTTCCAAGAAGCGGAGAAAAGGAAATGAATGAAGAGACATTCCATAGTAAACACCTGGGATTAATGAAAACCATTGCCTGCGTGTATCTATCTGTTTCCAGTGAGTCCACAATTGGCACTGGGGGCCAGAGCTGGGTTCCACACATTCAGCGGGCCACTGTTTCCCATCAAAATCCGAGCTGAATCCCAGTACCCTCAGAGCTTGCACCAGGAAGTAGTAGGGCCTCTTCATGATGATGTTGGTCCAATAGAAACAGTACTTCTCTGGAATTAAGAGGCCTGATTCTTTTCTGCTTGGACCTGTTTAACGTGGGCAAAAAGCATACATGTGCATTTCACGTGTGGCATCTCTACCCATCTACTCCCTCTTTGCACTCTGTGTCCCAAGGGGAGCATGGCTGGCAGAGAGGAGAGAATGTGACAGGTGCTACACTAGCCACTAGAACTATAATTACTTCCTCTGCACAGGTTCCACGTCCTGAAGTCTCCATACTGAGGCTTTAACTTCCTTCTTGTCAGGAGACTCCGTCACCTTCAGCAACTGACCCAATTTTCTCTGGAAACAGGGAAGTAAAATAGTAAAATGAAATGAACAGTATACCAAGAATGCCAATCACAGATTATTTTGGGCTTTTTTGGGGGTTGGTGTATTTTCATATTGCCATTCCATCGTAGCAAACATCAATGAATGGAGAATACGTTACAGCTGAGAAATTGAAGATCAGTAGAAATGAAAATTCCCAAATCAAGGGTTGGACGATATTTAAACTAAATCTAATTATGGTATAGTGGGTGTTATATGGCTACTTTTACAAGAAAATAGGGAATGCAAGAGGGTGAAGTGACTGGTGGGTGAAACTAAGACATCATGACTAAGCTACCCGAAAGAGTCTGCGGCCTCAGTGCTCCCTTATCTCCATCCTGCCCCCATCAGCAAACCTCCAAGCCTACGACCAGGAAGTCTGTGGCAATGAGATCCTCAGCTGGCCCTGCCTGGAGAGGCTGAGGACTATTCCTTCCCAGCAGCAATGTGCTGCTGATCTTATTGTTTCGAATTCCTACTTTGTGTACCTATCTTCCTCTGTCCCCTCTTAAGACTACGCTCCCCAGCAGGCTAAAGACCTTGTCAAAATGTAGCTCTTTCCACTTTGCTATTGTAAGTTCTTAATAAATGTCATTATTACTACTAACCAGTTGTGACAGAAACCAATTGCTGTAGTCCCAATTGCTGCATGGGACAAGGACTGTATCTAATTATCTTGCCTCTACCCTACTGCTTAGCAGGTCCTCGGCACACGGTAAGCACTTAATAAACACCATTATGATAAGCATGATTATTATTAATAACTCTTGCATTTTAAACAGAATTTAGCAACTTGAAACTGTAATAATGTACTCTTCCCAGTCTCAAAATAATAGATATGTGGGTGATGCTATAAAACTCCACTAAATTAAATCATTCATCTAAACAAGGAAAAGTTAATGCATGGATCATTTGCAGGAGTATAAATTTAAAAAGCAAAACTCAAAGTATAAACTCACTATACTTTTTTGGCTTCATTTTTTACTCTCCCCTTTTAACCTCACCACTAGCACTATAATTAGTTCGTCTGCACAGGTTCTAGGTCCTGAAGTCTCCATACAAGGCTTCTCCATCATTCCTGGCAGAAGACTCCATCACCTTTAGCAACCAAACCATTTTTCCCTAAAAACCCTATTAATTTTTAAATTTAAAGCTGCCTCTGTCAGAATACCTTCTTGACTTCTTGTGAGAAGCAGCATGGGCTGAGTGGAAAGAGCTCGGGCTTGGGAATCAGAGGACATGGGTTCTAATCCTAGCTCCGCCACTTGTCTTCTGTGTGGCCTGGGGCAAGTCATTTAACTTCTCTGTGCCTCAGTTACCTCATCTGGAAAATGGGGATTAAGACTGTGAGCCCCAAGTGGGACAACCTGATTACATTGTATCTACCCTAGTGCAAAGAACAGTGCTTGGCACATAGTAAGTGCTTAACAAATACCATTATTATTATTATTATTATTATTACCTTCTTGTTTCTGGGCAAGTACCAAATGATTTGTATCCCAGAAGTGCATCCCACTTGGTTTAGTCTTTATTAATTTACTGAGCCCTTATTTTGTACAGAGCTCTGTACTAGGCAAGCCTCCTATGGGCCAGACCATGTTTGAATTATCATCCTTGTAATTTTCCCAGTGTTTATAGATTACGCAGCACACAAGGAGACACCTAATAAATTTGAAATAATACTGCTACTATGTGCTTTGGAGTATACCATAAAGAAATTTTCCCAGCCCTCAATGAGTTTATAATCCTAATGGAGTTGGGGAATATTTTTCTACTTCAATGTAAATATGTACAGAAAGGGAACCTGTGTCCACTTGTTGCAAACCAGTATGGCTTAATATAGAGAGCACAGGCCCGGGAGTCAGAAGGACCTGGGTTCTAATCCCAGCTCCACCACTTTTCTGCTATGTGGCCTTGGGCAAGTCACTTAACTACTCTGTGCCTCAGTTACCTCTTCTGTAAAATAGGGATTGGGACCGGGACTGTGTTCTACCTGATTAACGTATACTACTACTACTACTAATGGTATCTGTTAAGCGGTTACTATGTGCCAGGCGCTGCTCTAAGTGCTGGGGTGGATACAATGTAATCAGGTTGTCCCATGTGGGGCTTACAGTCTTAATCCCCAGTTTGCAGATGAGGAAACAGCTTAGAGAAGAGAAGTGACTTGACCAAGGTCACACAGAAGACAAGCAGTGGAGCTGGGATTAGAACCCATGAACTTCTGACTCCGAGGCTCGTACTCTATTCACTACGCCAATACCTATCCTAGCACTTAGTACAGTAGCTGGCGCATAGTAAGCACTTAACAAAAACCATAAAAAGAGCCCATTCTTTCAGTTCACTGAGGGGATTCAAACATAAACCTTTCTTCCTTCTCTAGACAGCACAAGCTGATAAACTGGACTGCCACCCTACGTTCCTGGCGGTCATTCCTCAGAACCCTACATGCTTCACAGGCATAGCATCAGTTAAAATTCCATGAACTTGAAGAATCAGATCACACCCATTAGACTGTAATCAATTAATCAATCGTGTTTATTGAGTGTTTACTGTGTGCAGAGCATTGTACTAAGTGTTTGGGAGAGTACAACTTACAACTGTAAGTTCCCTGGGGGCCGAGATTCATCATAAACTTCTGCATTATTCGTCATAAACTTCTGCATGTACTTAGCGTTCCTAGCTCATACTGTGCCCAAAGTAGGTCCTCGATCATTTCTTGGCTGATGAAGATGAAGAGGTACTTGGTGGGTTGTGTTGTGACGACAGGATAAAATAAGAAGGAATGGGGAAAGGTCGCTTTGTGGCCTAGTGGAAAAAGCATGGGCCTGGGCTTTAATCCCTATTCTGGCACTTGCCTGTTGTATGACCTTGAGCAAGTCACTTAACTATTCTGTGCCTCAGTTTCCTCATTTGAAAGTTAGTAGTTAAATACCTGTTCTCCCTCCTCTTAGTCTATGAGCCCCATGTGGGAAAAGGACTCTGTCTGACCTGATTTATCTTGTATCTATCACATGGCTTAGTATGTACTTCGTTCTCACCTGTCCCGCCATCGATCCCTGGCCCATGTCCTCCCTCCGGCCTGGAATGCCCTCCCTCCACACATCCCCCAAGCTAGCTCTCTTCCTCCCTTCAAAGCCCTACTGAGAGCACACCTCCTCCAAGAGGCCTTCCCAGACTGAGCCCCCTTTTTCCTCCCCCTCATCCCCCCCGCCCTACCTCCTTCCCCTCCCCACAGCACCTGTATATATGTTTGCACAGATTTATTACTCTATCTTACTTGTGCAGATTTACTATTCTATTAATTTTGTTAATGATGTGCATTTAGCTTTAATTCTATTTATTCTGACGACTTGACACCTGTCCACATGTTTTGTTTTGTTGTCTGTCTCCCCCTTTTAGACTGTGAGCCAGTTGTTGGGTAGGGACCGTCTCTATATGTTGCCACTTGTACAGTGCTCTGCACATAGTAAGTGCTCAGTAAATATGCGTGAATGAATGAATGGCATACAGTAAGTGCTTAACAAATACCTGTTATTAGTAGTAGTAGTATTATTCTCCAATACTTAGCATATAATTGCAAATAGAGGGCTTCCAGCAGGCTACCTGTGTTTGTGGCCTGGTCACAGATAGGGTCTTCACAGAGTCCACACAGGAAAATGGCCAGGTTTCTCTTAACTCTGGCTCTCCTGGAGAGGCTGGTGATCTTTCAAACCTTTTCCTACGTGGGTGTTGAGTGGTCTTTATGTAAGATTTCTCCATAGGCCATGAGTGATCCTTAGGTTTCGAGAGCACTTTGGTTTTTGCTAGTTTAACTCTACATTGCCTCTTTGTTCCTAGGTATATTGCAGACCACAGCATTTACACATATTATACTATCAGCAAGGAACATGGCGTAGTGGATAGAGCACAGGCCTGGAGTCAGAAGGTCATGGGTTCTAATCCCAGCTCTGCCACTTGTCTGCGGCTGTGTGCCACTTGTCTGCTCACAGTCACTTAACTTCTCTGTGCCTCAGTTACCTCAACTGTAAAATGGGGATTGAGACTGTGAGCCCCATGTAGGACAGGAACTGGGGCCAACCTGATTTTCTTGTATCTACCCCAGAGCTTAGTACAGTGCCTTGCACATAGTAAGAGCTTAACAAATACCATAATTATTATTATTATCATTATTAACAGTTACAATTGCTATTTCTGAACATTGTCAGTATTTCATGACATTCAATCTGTCACCAAATCCTGTCAGTTCTATCTCCACAAGATCTCTAAAAATGATTGATTGATTGAATCCACCATTTTCCCCCCATCCAAATTCCTACATATTTTGTTTTGTTGTCTGTCTCCCCCTTCTAGACTGTGAGCCTGTTGTTGGGTAGGGACCATCTCTATATGTTACCGACTTGTACTTCCCAAGTGCTTAGTACAGTGCTCTGCACACAGTAAGCGCTCAATAAATATGATTGAATGAATGAATAAGCATCCATCATTTCCCATCTTGACTACTGCATCAACCTCCTCATTGACCTCCTTCATTCCTGTCTCTCCCCACTCCAGTCCTTACTTCACTCTGCTGCCCAGATCATTTTTCCAAAAAAAATTCTGCCCCATCTCCCCACTCCTTAAAAACCTCCAATGGTTGCCTAACCACTTCTGCATTCAACAGAAACTCCTTATCAAAATATTGAAAGCACTCAAATCAGCTCTCTCCTACCTACCTTGCTGATCTCCTACTGCAACCCAATCCACACACTCCACTCCTTGAATGCCAACCTATTCTCTGAACCTCTCTTTCTCACCTATCTCAATCCCGAACCCTTGGCAACATCCCCTCTCTGGCCTGGAACTGCCTACCTCTTCATATTTGGCAGTCCACTACATTTCCTCCACATTTCCCCCTACATTCCCTCTACCTTCAAACCCTCCTTGACTAAGTCCTCATTTTCTCTATCCAGTCTCCCCTTTGGGTCACTTACATACTTGGATCTCTATCCCCTGAGCACTTAGGTACTCATCCTAGCCCCACAACCCTCACGCACATATCCTTTTCCCAAGTATTTCCCCTAATAGTAATCTATTAAATGTCTGTCTACCCCTGAGAGGCTGTAAGCTATTTATAGTCAGGGATCCTGTCTAGCAACTCTATTGTACTGTACTGTCACTAAGACCTTAGTACTGTGCTTTGGTTCAGTAAATGCTCAATAAATATGAAACACTGTTCTAAGCAATGGGGTAGACACAGTTGGACACAATCCTTGTCCTACATGGGGCTCACAGCCTAAGTAGGAGGGAGAACAGGCATTGAATCCCCATTTTATAATTGAGGAACTGAGGCTCAGAGAAGTGAAGTGACTTCCCCAAAGTCACACAGAAAGCAATTGGCAGAGCTGGGATTAGAACCCAGGTCCTCTGATGCTCAGGTCCATGCTCTCTCCATTGGGCCATGCTGCTTCTCTAAAGTAATATTTAGTAAGTTGGAAATATACCCACATGCTGATTTGAATCTAGGAATAACATTTTAAACATAATGACTTGATTGCATCTTCTCATTTGCCAGTTTTTTTTCTTTTTAATAATCAGGAGCTGTTATATTGTAAGCTCCTTCACGGCAGGGATTGTAGTCTTCCAGGCTGCTCTCCACATAGGCCTTCCCAGACTGAGCCCCCTCCTTCCTTTCCCCCTATGGCCTTACCTCCTTCCCCTCCCCACAGCACCTGTACATATGTATATATGTTTGTACATATTTATTATTATATTTATTCATTTATTTTACTTGTACATATTTATTCTATTAATTTTATTTGGCTTATATGTTTTGTATTGTTGTCTCTCTCCCTCTTCCTGACTGTGAGCCCACTGTTGGGTAGAGACCGTCTCTATATGTTACCAACTTGTTCTTTCCAAGTGCTTAGTACAGTGCTCTCCACACAGTAAGCGCTCAATAAATACGATTGAATGAATGAATAGTAAGCACTTAATAAATACAATTGATTGATTGGTTGGTTGATGAAAGCAACTCCATTTTGCATTGTCTTAGGTATGATACTGCCAAAACTGAATTTCCTCATTTTTCTCTCCACAGAGCTTTTTATCCCCCTTCAGATAGAAGCATGCCAAGACTTGTTAGCATCCTAGGTCTTAATTACCCCTTCCGGTGCCAACTTTCTAGGTGGTGACATGCTCCACTATGTCTGGGGAATGGAGGGAGATGCTGATGGTGATCACAGACAGTAAGTATTCTTATCCCTTCGACTGTGCCCCATTCAAACCTCAGGTTAAGGCAATAGGGAAAGAAAGCCCTTTGATTCCCAGTGGCATTTACTGAGAACTTATTATATGCAGAGTAATCTATTAAGTACTGGGCAGAAGACAGTGCTATAGGGTTGGCAAACAAACTCTCTGCCGGCAAGGACCTTACATGACCTGAAGGGCAGTGCTAGGTTGGCATTTGTTACACTTGCCGTATCCTTCATTCGGCTTTGCCTTCAGATAACTTTAGGATCTTCTATGTATTATTTTCCTTAAACAAGAAATTTATATATGACATATCTCAGTTCCTTAGTGCAGATGATTCCCAAATCTACATTTCCAGCCCTGATCCCTGTCCTTTGCAGTCTCATATTTCCTCCTGCCTTCAAGATATCTCTACTTGATTGTCCCACTGGCATCTCAAATTTAACATGTCCAAAACAGAAGTCATATTGCCACCCAAACACAATCAATCAATAAATCAATGGTATTTATGGAGTGCGTAGCACTGCACTAAGCCCTTGGGAGAGTACAATACAACAGAATTAACAGAAATGGTCCCTGCCCATAATGAGTTTATGGTCTACAGTCCTCCTCCCGTGTGCCTTTCCCATGACTGTAGAAAGCACCACCAGCTTCCATCTCACAAGCTCAAACGTTGGGGCTATCCTTGACTCATCTCTTTCATTCAAGCCACATATTCAATCTGCCAACCTTCACAACAATCCTAAAATCTGCCCTTTTCTCTCCATCCAAACAATTACCATGATGATCCGAGAATTTATCCTATCCTACCTTGATTATTGCATCAGCCTTCTTACTGACCTCCCTGCATCCCATTCTCCCCAGTCCAGCCAATACTTTAATCATTCATCAATCAATCAATTATATTTACTGAGTGCTTACTTTGTACAAGGATCAATGTAGGGATAGAAAAAGAGAGAAGGAAGTGCTCTGCACACAGAGCTCACGAAATATGATTGAAAGGGATCAAAATGGATCAGTAAGTTGGAGGTGGTGGCTGGGGGTGGTGGTAGGTGACTGACTAATATCTGGAGTTGGTGGAGATAATATGAGTGAGTGAGTGCAGATGATATGGGCTTCAAAAGAAGGGAAAAAGAGGGATAGGGGAGGTGGAATGGTGTGAAAGCAGCATTGCAGTGAGAAGGAAGTCAACCTTCCTTCTTCCCCCTGCCCTTTCCCAGTGAGACTGGGGGAGTAGAGGAAAAGGGGGGCTCATAGTGACGTCACTATGGGTTGGGGAGACTGACAGCATAAAAGAAGACAAAACAGTGAGGTTATCAACAGCAATAACTGCTGAATCTGGTAGCTCCCTGAGTAAATTGCTGAAGTTGTAAGCAGGTCCTTGGAGTCCTTGAAAGTGAAGAGGTAGTAGAAGAAGTAGTGAACAGAGGGCTGGATTGATGTAAAGGCTAGCAGCAGTTGATGTGTAAAAATCCGGGTCGATGTCACCAGGGTGTCAGACAGCCACACCTGTTCTGTTTTCTCTCTGGGGCCCAGATCATTGTTCTACAAAATCGTTCATTCCATGTCTTCCCTTCTCCTCAAGACCTCTAATGACTGTCCATCCACCTCCGCATGAAACAGAAACACCTCACCCTCTGTTTCAAACCATTCATTCATTCAATCAATCATATTTATTGAGCGCTTACTGTGTGCAGAGCCCTGTAATAAGCACTTGGGAAGTACAAGTCGGCAACATATAGAGACGGTCCCTACCCAACAACGGGCTCACTCAATCACCTTGCCCTCACCTGGCTACTTTCCTACTACAACCTATCCTGCACACTTAGCTCCTCTAATGCCAACCTACCCACTGTATTTCGATCTCGTCTATCTCGCCGCCAAAGTCTCACTCTCATCCTGCCTCTGGCCTGGAATGCTATCCCTCTTCATATCCGAAAGAAGATTTATTCATTCATTCATTCCTTCGTATTTATTGAGTGCTTACTGTGTGCAGATCACTGTACTAAGCGCTTGGGAAGTACAATTCAGCAACAGAGACAATCCCTGGTCACAACAGGCTCACAGTCTAGAAGTGGGGGAGGCAGACATCAAAACAAGTAAACAGGAGCCAGTAGCATCATTATAAATAGAATTTTATATACGTATATATATATATATATATACAACATTAATAAAATAAATAGAATTATACATATGTACATATATACACAAGTACTGTGGGGCGGGGAGGGGGGTAGAGCAAAGGGATCAAGTCGGGGAGAAGGGAGGGGTAGCAGATCACTCTACCTTCAAAGCTTTATTAAAAGCACCTCTCCTCCAAGAGGCCTTCCCTGACTAAGCCCCCATTTCCTCTTCTCCCGCTTCCTTCTGCATCACCCTTGCACTTGGATTTGCACCCATTATTCACCCCTCCCTCTGCCCTACAGCACTTATGTATATAGTCATAATTCATTTATTTATATTATTGTCTGTCTTCCTTTCTAGACTGTATACTCATTGTAGGCAGGGAATGTATCTGTCAACTCAGTTATATATGTACTCTCCCAGGCTGCTTAGTACAGTGCCTTACTCGGAACACAGTAAACCACTACTCTGAACACAGTAAGCACTCAATAAATTTGATTCACTCCACCTTTTCAAATCAACCCCCTCCCTGCAAATTATGTCCTGTGACTGTGATTCCCTTTAGACTGTGAGCTCGTTGTGGGCAGGGAATGTGTTTTTTGTTGTTGTACTGTACTCTCCCAGGTGCTTTGTAGTGCAGTACAGTGCTCTGCACACAGTAAGTGCTCAATAAATAGGACTGAATGTTTACATACTTTTTTCTGATTTTGTAGTAATAATTTGTAGAATTTATTCATTCAATTGTATTTATGGAGCGCTTACTGTTTGCGGAGCACTGTACTAAGCACTTGGGAAGTAATGATACATTTTATGAAATATTTTATGGTATTTGTTAATCAATCAAACAATCAATCGTATTTATTGAGCGCTTACTGTGTGCAGAGCACTGTACTAAGTGCTTGGGAAGTACAAGTTGGCAACATAT
Source organism: Tachyglossus aculeatus (assembly GCF_015852505.1). Lineage (NCBI taxonomy): Eukaryota > Metazoa > Chordata > Mammalia > Monotremata > Tachyglossidae > Tachyglossus > Tachyglossus aculeatus. The sequence continues at coordinate 114,901,165 of NC_052067.1, forward strand.
AGAGACAGTCCCTACCCAACAGTGGGCTCACAGTCTAGAAGGGGGAGACGGAGAACAAAACCAAACATACTAACAAAATAAAATAAATAGAATAGATATGTACAAGTAAAATAAATAAATAAATAAATAAATAGAGTAATAAATATGTACAGTATATATATATATATATATATATATATATATGTATATATATACAGTGTTAAGCACTTAGACTATATGCCAGGCACTGTGCTAAGTGCTCGGGGAGATACAAGCTAATAAGGCTGTCCAACACAGGGCTCACACTCTTAATCCCTATTTTACAGATGAGGTAACAGAGGCACAGTGAAGTGAAGTGACTTGCTCAAGGTCACACTAAACAATGGTAGAACTAGAATTAGAACCCAGGTCAGAAGGCTGACCCCCGGGCCTGTGCTCTATCCACCTGGCCACATGTGTGAATACAAAGATGTTGGGGACAGTAAGGCTTATGACAGTCTAGAAAGATACTTACAATAAGGGAAATGGCATACACAGAAACTCTGAAATGGCGATTAGTAGTAATAATTATTATTATGATATTTGTTAAGCCCTATGTGGCAGGCACTGTTCTAAGCGATGGGGTGGATACAAGCACATCGGGTTGGATACAGTCCCTGTCCCACATGCGGTTCACAGTGTTAATCAGTGCTCTGCACACAGTAAGCGCTCGATAAATACGATTGAATGTTAATCCCCATTTTACCGATGAGGTAACTGAGGCCCTGAGAAGTGAAGTGACTTGCCCAAGGTCACACAGAAAACCATTCTAAAATTTGCAATGTTGAAGTAGAAAGAAAAATAAAAATCTGTATTTCAATGTTTAGAAAAGTTATGCACTTACGAGTTTCACAGTGAAATTATGTGATTGAATCACCTGGAATAGCAGCCAGGTTTCTATTAGAAAAAATATGCTGGAGTTTTTGTACTTTAAAATAATATGAAATTATATGAATAATTTACTTAAATTGTACTAAGTCAATTTTCACTTCTTTAAGCCTCAGATTGAACATTTTACATAATAATAATGATGGCATTTGTTAAGCGCTTACTACATGCAAAGCACTGTTCTAAGCACTGGCACTGTTCTAAGCGCTCTGAATGAACACTTTTTGGTGTGTTTGGAAATATAACGCTTTTACTGGTGGTCTTCTTTATTATCATTATTTTTATCAATGATTTTTTAAAATCAGGAGACACATAGAGATCCATTTATTCAAATATTAATCTGTAATGATTCCTCTTGTACCCAAACCACTTGATATGTACACAGAATGCAGCATGTTTTCAGCTGTTTTTGTTATACAAATTTAACCTGGTTAGTTTCCAGAAAAGCATTAATAAAAATAAAAATAAAAATTGAAAGCCTGTAAGAATATGTTGAAGTACCGCATATATTTTCATGATTTTGTTGTCATCAGAACGGAAGGCTATTTCTTGATTGAAACTGTTCTTCATGATAATTAGGGATATTTTTGATTAAACTAGGAAACAAATTGGTTTAGAAGAGTCGCCGTTATTTGGCCCCAAAAGACGAACATCCTGGTCATTGTAATTCTTGGTATTTGACCAAATGTATTTCTTCAGTTACGTTACCGAGAAAGTAAATAAAATAAAGGGCACAGTTCCTGAGACTGCCTAATGCTCCTATTTCAAACCCAGTTCTCGGATGTATTGCTTTTTCCCTGAAACAAAATCACCCTTATCCCCTCCTCAAGGTTTTTTTTGGGGGAGGTTCCTCTTTTCAGGGAAGGAAAATAAATGAAGTCTTGTAAACTCACAGTGTTAATCCAATTCCCAAAGGTTACAGAAAAAAATAATGTAGGATAAAGGAGTCTGAATAGCTCATTCTAGTATATGGTGTACAGATGCACAGAAGCTTCATATTTGATTATGAAGGGATTTTATCAATCTTGGCAACACGACAGAAAAATACTGCAGAGACATTGCATTTTAAATGTTGTTTGTTAAATAAGTGCGTGTTTCTACTGTTTAGTATGGACGATCAAAGACACCATCAGTCATTCCTGGCTCTTCTATTGATCAGCCGGTGGTTAAATTTTCCACAGCCTTCATTTTCTCAACTGTAATCGGTCTGTATGTGGCCCCCTACCTACTTATCTAAAAGAAGTGATGTGAGAATTAGTGTATCCATGAATCGAACTAATCAATCAATCAATCAATCGCATTTATTGAGCGCTTACTGTGTGCAGAGCACTGTACTAAACGCTTGGGAATCAATCAATCAATCATATTTATTGAGTGCTTACTGTGTGCAGAGCACTGGACTAAGCGCTTGGGAAGTACAAGTTGGCAACATACAGAGACAGTCCCTACCCAACAGCGGGCTCACAGTCTAGAAGGGGGAGACAGAGAACAAAACCAAACATACTAACAAAATAAAATAAATAGAATAGATATGTACAAGTAAAATAAATAAATAAATAGAGTAATGAATATGTACAAACATATATACATATATACAGGGAAGTACAATTTGGCAACATATAGAGACAGTCCCTACCCAACAGTGGGCTCACAGTCTAGAAGGGGGAAACAGAGAACAAAACCAAACATACTAACAAAATAAAATAAATAGAATAGATATGTACAAGTAATATAAATACATAAATAAATAAATAGAGTAATAAATATGTACAGACATATGTACATATATACAGGGAAGTACAAGTTGGCAACATATAGAGACAATCCCTACCCAACAGTGGGCTCACAGTCTAGAAGGGGGAGACAGAGTACAAAACCAAACATACTAACAAAATAAAATAAATAGAATAGATATGTACAAGTAAAATAAATAAGAAAATAAATAAATAGAGTAATAAATATGTACAAACATGTATACATATATACAGGGAAGTACAAGTTGGCAACATAACAGTGGGCTCACAGTCTAGAAGGGGGAGACAGAGAACAAAACCAAACATACTAACAAAATAAAATAAATAGAATAGATATGTACAAGTAAAATAAATAAATAGAGTAATAAATATGTACAAACATATATACATATATACAGGTGCTGTGGGGAAGGGAATAATAATAATAATAATAATAATAATAACAATAATAATAATAATAATGGCATTTGTTAAGCGCTTACTATGTGCAAAGCACTGTTCTAAGCACTGGGGGGAATAAAATGGGATTAAGTTGTCCCACGTGGGGCTCACAGTCTTAATCCCCATTTTACAGATGAGGTAACTGAGGCTCATCTGAGCCTCAGAGAAGGCTCAGAGAAGCCTCAGGCTCATCTGAGCCTGAGGCTCAGAGAAGTTAAGTGACTTGCCCAAGGTCACACAGCAGACATGTGGTGGAGCCAGAGACTGTGAGTCCACTGTTGGGTAGGGACCGTCTCTATATGTTTCCAACTTGTACTTCCCAAGCACTTAGTCCAGTGCTCTGCACACAGTAAGAGCTCAATAAATATGATTGATTGATTGATTGAGGTAAGGTAATCGTAGCGCACGTATCGAAATCCTTTAATTTACGGGTTTTCAAGTCCATCTCGCTGTTTGTCATCAAACGGATAGTATTGCTTTTTCGTGATTCGGGAAGGATCCCCAACTGGGCATCCGACTAGTGAGGAGAAGAAAAGGCCAAGGCGGGTTGAAAAGTTGTTTTTTTATTTTTCGCGAGTGCGTGTTAATGCCGTGTGAGGCAGTTTTTACTCGGGGCTTGGTCCCCAACTAGTGACGAGTAGAAAAGGCCAAGGCGGGTGGAAATGTTGTTTTTGGGGTTTTTTTTCGCGAGTACGTGTTAATGCCATGGGAGGCAGTTTTTACTCGGGACTTGGTCCCCAACGGATTCGTGAGGAGCTCTGAGGGAGTAGTGAACGAAAGTAAAAGCAGGCCCTCGGTGGAGTCGGAGCGGCCTTCGTTAAATCCCAAACCACACGGCCTGCGGCCCGAGCCCTTCTCTCCCCGCTGCGGCGCCATAACCCGGCCGGCCTCCTCAGTCGCTGAGGCCGCGGCCCCTCAGGGGGTTGTGGACAGAGGGACAACCACCCCTCTGTGATGATGATGGTATTTGTTAAGCACTTACTATGTGCAAAGCACTGTTCTAAGCCCTGGGGGGATACAGGTGATCAGGTTGTCCCACGTGGGGCTCACAATCTTAATCCCCATTTTCCAGGTGAGGGAACTGAGGCCCAGAGAAGTGAAGTGATTTGCCCAGAGTCACGCAGCGGACAATTGGCGGAGCCGGAATTTGAACCCCTGACCTCTGACTCCAAAGCCCGGGCTCTTTCCACCGAGCCACGCTGCTTCTCTAAGGATAGGAAAATAGGATCACGGCAGAAATAGAGCGCACCTATTAGTTCATTGATTCATTCACGTAAAATAGAATAATAAATACATACAAATATATAATAATAATAACGGCATTTATTAAGCGCTTACTATGTGCAAAGCACTGTTCTAAGCGCTGTGGAGGTTAGCCCACTGTTGGGTAGGGACTGTCTCTATATGTTGCCAATTTGTACTTCCCAAGCGCTTAGTACAGTGCTCTGCACATAGTAAGCGCTCAATAAATACGATTGATGATGATGATAAGGTGATCGGTTGTCCCACGGGGGGGGGCTCACAGTCTTCATCCCCATTTTAAAGATGAGGTAACTGAGGCCCAGAGAAGTGAAGTGACTTGCCCAAAGTCACACAGCTGACAAGTGGCAGAGCCGGAAATTGAACCCACGACCTCTGACTCCAAATCCCACCAGGCTCAACCCCCTCTCCATCCCCCCCATCTTACCTCCTTCCCTTCCCCACAGCACCTGTATATGTGTATATATGTTTGTACGTATTTATTACTCTATTTTCTTTGTACATATCTATTCTATTTATTTTATTTTGTTAGTACGTTTGGTTTTGTTCTCTGTCTCCCCCTTTTAGACCGTGAGCACACTGTTGGGTAGGGACTGTCTCTATATGTTGCCAACTTGTACTTCCCAAGCGCTTAGTACAGTGCTGTGCACACAGTAAGTGCTCAATAAATACGATTGATTGATTGATTGATAGATTGATTCTCCCCCTCCCGGGGGCCACGCGTCCCTGGGCTCCAGCGCTGAACAAACACCCCGATTAGCGTTCTCCACGTCGAGCCCCGTCCCGCGGATACGCGGCCTGCCTTCTAAGCAGCAGCGTGACTCAGTGGAAAACAGCCCGGGCTTTGGAGTCAGAGGTCATGGGTTCAAATCCCGGCTCTGCCAATTGTCAGCTGTGTGACTTTGGGCAAGTCGCTTCACTTCTCTGGGCCTCAGTTACCTCATCTGTAAGATGGGGATGAAGACTGTGAGCCCCCCGTGGGACAACACGATCACCTTGTAACCTTCCCTGCGCTTAGTACAGTGCTCTGTACTGTCACGCTGCTTTCATTATCATTATTATAATAATGATATCAATCAATCGTATTTATTGAGTGCTTACTGTGTGCAGAGCACTGTACTAAGCGCTTGGGAAGTACAAAGTTGGCAACATATAGAGACAGTCCCTACCCAACAGTGGGCTCACAGTCTAAAAGGGGGGGGACAGAGAACAAAACCAAACATACTAACAAAATAAAATAAATAGAATAGATATGTACAGGTAAAATAAATAGAGTAATAAATATGTACAAACATATATACATATAAACAGGTGCTGTGGGGAAGGGAAGGAGGTAAGATGGGGGGATGGAGAGGGGGGCGAGGGGGGGAGGCAGGAAGGGGTTCAGTCTGGGAAGGCCTCCTGGAGGAGGTGAGCTCTCAGTAGGGCCTTGAAGGGAGGAAGAGAGCTATCTTGGCGGATGGGCAGAGGGAGGGCATTCCAGGCCAGGGGGAGGACGTGGGCCGGCGGTCGATGGCGGGACAGGCGAGAATGAGAATGATAGCATTTATTAAGCGCTTACTATGTGCAAGGCACTGTTCTAAGCGCTGGGGAGGTTACAGGGTGATCAGGTTGTCCCACGGGGGGCTCACAGTCTTCGTCCCCATTTTACAGATGAGGTCACTGAGGCCCAGAGAAGTGAAGTGACTTGCCCAAAGTCACACAGCCAGTAGTTGGCGCCGGCAGCATTTGAACCCATGACCTCTGCCTCCAAAGCCCGGGCTCTTTCCACTGAGCCACGCCTGCTTCGTGGTTTGTTTTGTTGTCTGTCTCAATCAGCCAATCAATCGTATTTATTGAGTGCTTACTGTGTGCGGAGCACCGGACTAAGCGCTTGGGAAGGACAAGTTGGCAACATAACATCTCCCCCTTCTGGCCTGCGAGCCCGCTGTTGGGTAGGGATTGCTTCCAGCTGTTGCCAAACTGTGCTTTCCAAGCGCTTAGCACAGTGCTGTGCGCACTCAATAAATACAATTGAATAAATTATTTATTTATTTATTTATTTATTTTACTTGTCCATATCTATTTATTTTATTTCGTTAGTATGTTTGATTTGGTTCTCCGTCTCCCCCTTCTAGACTGTGAGCCCGCTGTTGGGTAGGGACTGTCTTTATATGTTGCCAACTTGTTCTTCCCTGTATATATGTATATATGTTTGTAGATATTTATTACTCTATTTATTTATTTATTTATTTTACTTGTCCATATCCATTCTATTTATTTGATTTTGTTAGTATGTTTGGTTCGGTTCTCCGTCTCCCCCTTCTAGACTGTGAGCCCGCTGTTGGGTAGGGCCCGTCTCTGTATGTTGCCAACTTGTTCTTCCCTGTATATATGTTCGTACACATTTATTACTCTACTTACTTATTTTACTTGTCCATATCTATTCATTTTATTTTGTTAGTACGTTTGGTTCGGTTCTCCGTCTCCCCCTTCTAGACTGTGAGCCCGCTGTTGGGTAGGGACTGTATATGTTGCCAACCTGTTCTTCCCTGCATATATGTTTGTACATATTTATTACTCTATCTATTTATTCATTTATTTAACTTGTCCATATCTATTCTATTTATTTTATTAGTATGTTTGGTTCTCCGTCTCCCCCTTCTAGACTGTGAGCCCGCTGTTGGGTAGGGCCTGTATATGTTGCCAACCTGTTCTTCCCTGCATATATGTTTGTACATATTTATTACTCTATCTATTTATTTATTTATTTAACTTGTCCATATCTATTCTATTTATTTTATTAGTATGTTTGGTTCTCCGTCTCCCCCTTCTAGACTGTGAGCCCGCTGTTGGGTGGGGCCCGTCTCTCTATGTTGCCAACTTGTTCTTCCCTGTATATATGTTTGTACACATTTATCACTCTATCTATTTATTTTACTTGTCCGTATCCACTCTATTTTATTTTGTTAGTATGTTTGGTTCTCCGTCTCCCCCTTCTAGACTGTGAGCCCGCTGTTGGGTAGGGCCCGTCTCTAGATGTTGCCAACTTGTTCTTCCCTGTATATATGTTTGTACACATTTATCACTCTATCTATTTATTTTACTTGTCCGTATCCACTCTATTTTGTTAGTATGTTTGGTTCTCCGTCTCCCCCTTCTAGACTGTGAGCCCGCTGTTGGGTAGGGCCCGTCTCTAGATGTTGCCAACTTGTTCTTCCCTGTATCTATGTTTGTACACATTTATCACTGTATCTATTCATTTTACTTGTCCATATCGATTCTATTTACTTTATTAGTATGTTTGGTTCTCCGTCTCCCCCTTCTAGACTGTGAGCCCGCTGTTGGGTAGGGCCTGTATATGTTGCCAACCTGTTCTTCCCTGTATCTATGTTTGTACACATTTATCACTCTATCTATTTATTTTACTTGTCCATATCGGTTCTATTTACTTTATTTTATTATCTCCCCCTTCTAGACTGTGAGCCCGCCGTTGGGTGGGGCCCGTCTCTCTCGATGTTGCCAACTTGGCCTTCCCAAGCGCTTTGAGTCCAGCGCTCCGCACACAGTCAGCGCCCCATAAATACGATGGGTAGGGACTGTCCCTATACGTTCCCAATTTGTACGTCCCAAGCGCTTAGCCCAGTGCTCTGCACAGAGTAAGCGCTCAATAAATACGATTGATGATGATGACGATTGAGCGAATCACGGCCCTGCCGACGAAGGCCCGCCCTTCTCCCCTCTCCCTCCCCTTCGCCTCCCGCGGGCGGCGGCGGCGGCGAAAACCCGGAGCCCGGGTCGGGCCCGGATCGTCACTACTGAGCATGCGCAGTGTCCCCGGCCCAATTTGGGTGTTCAATAGGAGGCCCCCCCCCCGCCCCCCCCCGCCCCCCCCCGGCTCGGTCCCCAGGAGCCGCCATGGCCGATGGCCCCAGCGCGGCGCTTTCCCAGGCGGGCTGGTAAGTGGTTCCCGTTGGCCCCTCTTCGCCTCCCCCCCGGCCCCCCCCTCCCGCCTGCACCGCGGCCTAGGAAGCCTTGGTCGGCGTAGGCCTCCCGCGCCCAACGGGGGAAGGCCCGAGGACCCTCCAATCAATCAATCGATCAATCAATCAATCGTATTTATTGAGCGCTTACTGTGTGCAGAGCGCCTCGCTGAAAGGCCCCACGCCGGGCTGGGTTTCCCCCTCTGTCCGCCTCCCTTCCCCAGGGGGGAAAAAAAAATGGAGCGTGGACAGGCCCCGAGGAGCCTGCCTGCAGTAAAGTCTTTTAGACTGGAAGCCCACCGTTGGGTAGGGACTGCCTCCATATAGTGCCAACTTGTGCTTCCCAAGCGCTTAGTCCAGTGCTCTGCACACAGTAAGCGCTCAATCAATACGATCGATATCCCTTCCTCTCCCCCTCCCCTCTGCCTTACCTCCTTCCCCTCCCCACAGCGCCTGTATATATGTACATCACCGTCGATCGTATTTATTGAGCGCTTACTATGTGCGGAGCACTGTGCTAAGCGCTTGGGAAGTACAGATTGGCAACATAGAGAGGCGGTCCCTACCCAACAGTGGGCTCACAGTCTAAAAGAGAAGTTAAGTGACTTGCCCGAGGTCACACAGCAGACATGTGGTGGAGCCGGGATTCGAACCCATGACCTCTGACTCCAAAGACCGGGCTCTTTCCACTGAGCCACGCTGACAGTATATATTTGTACGTATTTATTACTCCGTTTTATTTGTACATATTTATTCTATTTATTTTATTTGGTTAATGTGTTTCGTTTTGTTCTCTGTCTCCCCCTTCTAGACTGTGAGCCCACTGTTGGGTAGGGACTGTCTCTATATGTTGCCAACTTGGACTTCCCAAGCGCTTAGTGCAGTGCTCTGCACACGGTAAGCGCTCAATCAATACGATCGATATTCCTTCCTCTCCCCCTCCCCTCTGCCTTACCTCCTTCCCCTCCCCACAGCGCCTGTATATATGTATGTCAACATCGATCGTATTTATTGAGCGCTTACTATGTGCAGAGCACTGTGCTAAGCGCTTGGGAAGTACAGATTGGCAACATAGAGAGGCAGTCCCTACCCAACATTGGGCTCACAGTCCAAAAGAGAAGTTAAGTGACTTGCCTGAGGTCACACAGCAGACATTTGGTGGAGCCGGGATTCGAACCCGTGACCTCTGACTCCAAAGACCGGGCTCTTTCCACTGAGCCACGCTGACAGTATATATTTGTACGTATTTATTGCTCTGTTTGATTTGTACATATTTATTCTATTTATTTTATTTTGTTAATATGTTTGGTTTTGTTCTCTGTCTCCCCCTTCTAGACTGTGTGCCCACTGTTGGGTAGGGACCGTCTCTATATGTTGCCAACTTGGACTTCCCAAGCGCTTAGTGCAGTGCTCTGCACACGGTAAGCGCTCAATCAATACGATCGATATTCCTTCCTCTCCCCCTCCCCTCTGCCTTACCTCCTTCCCCTCCCCACAGCGCCTGTATATATGTATGTCAACATCGATCGTATTTATTGAGCGCTTACTATGTGCAGAGCACTGTGCTAAGCGCTTGGGAAGTACAGATTGGCAACATAGAGAGGCGGTCCCTACCCAACAGTGGGCTCACAGTCTAAAAGAGAAGTTAAGTGACTTGCCCGAGGTCACACAGCAGACATGTGGTGGAGCCGGGATTCGAACCCGTGACCTCTGACTCCAGAGACCGGGCTCTTTCCACTGAGCCACGCTGACAGTATATATTTGTACGTATTTATTACTCTGTTTGATTTGTACATATTTATTCTATTTATTTTATTTTGTTAATGTGTTTCGTTTTGTTGTCTGTCTCCCCCTTCTAGACTGTGAGCCCACTGTTGGGTAGGGACTGTCTCTATATGTTGCCAACTTGGACTTCCCAAGCGCTTAGTCCAGTGCTCTGCACACAGTAAGCGCTCAATCAATACGATCGATATTCCTTCCTCTCCCCCTCCCCTCTGCCTTACCTCCTTCCCCTCCCCACAGCGCCTGTATATGTGTACATCATCGTCGATCGTATTTATTGAGCGCTTACTATGTGCGGAGCACTGTGCCAAGCGCTTGGGAAGTACAGATTGGCAACATAGAGAGGCGGTCCCTACCCAACAGTGGGCTCACAGTCTAAAAGAGAAGTTAAGTGACTTGCCCGAGGTCGCACAGCAGACATGGTGGTGGAGCCGGGATTCGAACCCGTGACCTCTGACTCCAAAGACCGGGCTCTTTCCACTGAGCCACGCTGACAGTATATATTTGTACGTATTTATTACTCCATTTGATTTGTACATATTTGTTCTATTTATTTTATTTTGTTAATGTGTTTTGTTCTCTGTCTCCCCCTTCTAGACTGTGAGCCCACTGTTGGGTAGGGACCGTCTCTGTATATTGCCAACTTGTACTTCCCAAGCGCTTAGTACAGTGCTCTGCACACAGTAAGCGCTCAGTCAATATGATTGATATTATTCCTCTCCCTCTCCTCCCCATCCCCTCTGCCTTACCTCCTTCCCCTCCCCACAGCGCCTGTATCTATGTATATATGTACGTATTTATTACTCTATTTGATTTGTACATATTTATTCTATTTATTTTATTTTGTTAATGTGTTTTGTTTTGTTCTCTGTCTCCCCCTTCTAGACTGTGAGCCCACTGTTGGGTAGGGACCCTCTCTATATGTTGCCAACTTGGACTTCCCAAGTGCTTAGTACAGTGCTCTGCACACGGTAAGCGCTCAATAAATACGATTGATGATGACGACGGTGTTGGACGGCGCTCCAGGCCCGCACTGGTCCACCCACACGTGGCCTTAGGAAGCCAGCACTTTTGTCCACCAGGCGTCGAGAGGAAGACCACTGTAGGCCGAGCCGTCCCTGAAGCAGCGTGGCTTGGTGGCAAGAGCCCGGGCTTTGGAGTCAGAGGTCATGGGTTCGAATCTCGGCTCCGCCAGTTGTCAGCTGTGTGACTTTGGGCAAGTCGCTTCACTTCTCTGGGCCTCAGTTCCCTCATCTGGAAAATGGGGATGAAGACTGTGAGCCCCCCCCGTGGGACAACCTCATCACCTTGTAACCACCTCAGCGCTTAGAACAGTGCTTTGCACATAGTAAGCGCTTAATAAATGTCATTATAAAATTAAAAAAAAAAAATCCAGGCTCCGCCACATGCCTGCTGTGTGACCCTGGGCAAGTCACTTCACTTCTCTGAGCCCCAGTTCCCTCATCTGTTAAATGGGGATTGACTGTGAGCCCCACGTGGGACACCTTAATCACCTTGTATCCTCCCCAGCGCTTAGAACAGTGTGCTGAACAAAGGCCATCATTATTATTAATATTATAAATATGAATGAATGAAGACGTTTTGTATCACTCTTGAGAATATAATAATAATAATAATGGTGGTATTTATTAAGCGCTTACTATGTGCAAAGCACTGTTCTAAGCGCTGGGGAGGTTACAAGGGGATCAGGTTGTCCCATGTGGGGCTCCTAGTCTTAATCCTCATTTTCCAGATGAGGTAACTGAGGCCCAGAGAAGTGAAGCGACTTGCCCAAAGTCACCCAGCTGACAAGTGGCGGGGCCGGGATTTGAACCCATGACCTCTGCCTCCAAAGCCCGGGCTCTCTCCACTGTGCCACGCTGCTTCCCCAAGAGTGCTGCTCTGGAAAGAGCCCGGGCTTTGGAGGCAGAGGTCAGGGGGTTCCAATCCCGGCCCCGCCACATGCCTGCTGTATGACCTTGGGCCAGTCACTTCACTTCTCTGAGCCTCAGTTCCCTCATCTGTTAAATAGGGATTGACTGTGAGCCCCACGTGGGACAACTTAATCACCTTGTATCCTCCCCAGCACTTAGAACAGTACGCTGAACAAATGCCATCATTATTATTATTATTATTATAAATACGATTGAGTGAATGAATGAATGAAGACATTTTGTATCACTCTTGAGAATGTAATAATAATAATGGTGGTATTAAGCGCTTACTACGTGTGAAGCACTGTTCTAAGCACTGGGGAGGTTACGAGGCGATCGGGTTGTCCCACGGGGGGCTCACAGTCTTCGTCCCCATTTTACAGATGAGGAAACTGAAGCACAGAGAAGTGAAGTGACTTGCCCAAAGTCACACGGCTGACAATGGGCGGTGGCGGGATTTGAACCCACAACCTCCAACTCCAAAGCCCGGGCTCTTTCCACTGAGCCATGCTGCTTCCCCCCCCAGCGCTTAGAACAGTGCTTTGCACATAGTAAGCGCTTAACAAATGCCATTATTATTATTATTATTATTATAAATACGATTGAATGAAGGAATGAATGAAGATGTTTAGTATCACTCTTGAGAATATATTAAACCTTGTATCCCCCCAGCGCTTAGAACAGTGCTTTGCACATAGTAAGCGCTTAACAAATGCCATTATTATTATTATTATTATTATAAATGCGAATGAATGAATGAAGACGTTTTGTATCACTCTTGAGAATATGCTAAACCTTGTATCCCCCCAGCGCTTAGAACAGTGCTTTGCACATAGTAAGCGCTTAACAAATGCCATTATTATTATTATTATTATTATAAATACGATTGAATGAATGAATGAAGACGTTTTGTATCACTCTTGAGAATATATTAAACCTTGTATCCCCCCCAGCACTTAGAACAGTGCTTTGCACATAGTAAGTGCTTAACAAATGCCATCATTATTATTATCATTATAAATACGATTGAATGAATGAATGAATTGACGTTTTGTATCACTCTTGAGACTATATTAAACCTTGTATCCCCCCAGCGCTTAGAACAGTGCTTTGCACATAGTAAGCGCTTAACAAATGCCATTATTATTATTTGCACATAGTAAGCGCTTAACAAATGCCATCATCATCAAATAATTTCTTGCAAAGAGGATTCGCGCCCTCCTCTTTATAGAGAGGGCCCTACATCTGGAAAGATTTCAAAGCACGCCGCACATTACAGTCAGAGCCGCAGTCCAGAAATACTACTGGGCTCGGAGGCTAGAGAGCCCGGGGTGAAGCGGCCTACTTGGGATGAGGCATCTCCAAGTCGAAGTAGAGTGGTTGTATTCACTTTTTAGAGAAGCAGCGTGGCTCAGTGGAAAGAGCACGGGCTTTGGAGTCCGAGGTCATGGGTTCGAATCCCGACTCCACCACATGTCTGCTGTGTGATCTTGGGCAAGTCACTTAACTTCTCTGGGCCTCAGTTACCTCATCTGTAAAATGGGGATTAAGACTGTGAGCCCCACATGGGACAACCCCATCACCCTGTATCCTCCCCAGCGCTTAGAACAGTGCTTTGCACATAGTAAGCGCTTAATAAATGCCAATTATTATCATTATTATTATTATTATTATTAAAAGCTTCCTTTACAAGATCCTGGAACAGTGAATGGCAAAATGCGGAATGTATTCACTTTGTTTTGTATTCAGTACCAGTGCCACAACTCTGTGTAGTTAAAATGTAGCGTATTGGAGTTGAACGCCCTGTAAACTCGCAGGAGGTAGTAAATCATTCGAGGGCAGGGACGTGTCTGTTTTACATACCCAGTCACCCAATTCTGTGCTCTGTGTAAATACCGATGATGAAAACGTGTAAAAGATCTGGATCCTTACCATTAATAAACGGTACCTACTTGTAAACACGGATAAATTATAATTAAAACTTTTAAAATACCCCATCATAATCTCTCAAACTAGGCGAATAATAAAAGTTTTAGTATTTAAAAAAGGTGTGAATCCTATTTTGCATAAATATCACTATCACATTCGTTGACCCCCCATTTAGGCCCCTTAAACCTATAGTGATGTGGGGTGTCTGTCCCCGTATCCTTGGAAATTATTTACTGCCTCGTCTTTTAAAATGTTTAGATTTAATTCTATGGTAAATTGAACACCTGATTAAAAATGGATCTTTAACATAACCGTTGAGCGGTGCTATAAGTTCCTCACTTTAGTTGTTGAGGAGGGTTGCATTTTCTAAGGCATTATCAGAGTACGGTTCGCATCGGTTGTTGCACCTGGAATATTACTTTCTTCCTCTTTTGCAACTACAAGGTGGAATTTTTGAGAAAACCGGAGGCAGAAACCTTCTGGCACTCCAGAAGCTTTGGCTCTGACGGTTAGAGCCCTGAACAAACTTGTCTGACTGCACCCAGGTCCTTTGGGTTGCACCCATGGGGCTGGGTTAGGCTGGCACCAAGCCACACTCAGTGGTGTCGACCAGGCTTCCAGTTGGAGAGATCATTCCCGTTCCTCCCTGGAAGATAGGAGAAAGGAGGGGTTCTGGGCTAGGCTCAGAAGGACGTAAAGGTGAAGGCAGAAGAGTGAAAAATTCCAGTTTTATCCTGTTGCCCAATAGGTTTTGAACAGGAGAGGCAGAATTTAGGGCCGCATGGCCCCTGAACTGATCAGTGTTTTTGAATTGCCTCCTTTTGGTAGTTTGGGCTGTGTTCAGTATCGGAAAAATTCAGGATTTGACTGGGTTGTGAATTTTGCCAAAACTGTCAAGACTCGGGCTGAGATGGGCCCTGATTCGGTTAGTCTGCAGAAATTCAGGCTGTGCCAGGCTCTCAGCTTTTGACTGCCTTTTAAACAAACATAATTGTCCCGCTGTGAATTTGTTTTTTATATCTTAGGTGATTTTGCAAACATCTTTCTGTGCTTTTTTTAGATAGGTTGTGATTGTCTTGGTACCAGATGATTGATGATAAAACATTGCAAATTTAGAAGTTCACTATAAAAATCTGAACAGTTAAGGGCCCACAGGTTTTTCTCTTTATTCAGATGTAGGTTGAAAAATGTTACAGCAGAGACCCGATTTTAAGATTCGCACCCTTAAACATCCTGAAGTGCTTAAGGCCCAGTATGTGTCTATATATAAACTGCCGTTCATTTGGTAATACTTACTGAATGCCTTTTATGTGCAGAATATATCTCCAACATTTCCTGGTTCCATTCCTTGCCTGACATCCAAATAACCAACATTCTGGCCCAAGTGCTTGACTGCTGCATCAGACTACTCATTAATCTCACTGCCTCTGGTCTAACCCCCTCTCCAGTCTTATCCCTCTTCACTCTGCTGCCCAGATCGTCTTTTTATTCTCAGAAACATCCAATGGGTTACCCATTCCTCTCTTCCTCAAGTGGAAACTTCTGACAGTTGACCTTTAGGTACTCAGTGAGCTCGCTTCCTCCTACATATCCATTCTGTTGTTTAAACATCAACTCTTAATCTTGTCTATAATTTACTATACAGTGAGAAGCAGTGTGGCATACTGGAAAGAGCATGGGCCTGGGAGCTAGAGGACTGGGGTTCTAATCCCAGATAAACTACTTGTGTGACCATGGGCAAGTCAGTAATAACAATAGTGATAATAATTGTGGTATTTAAGAGCTTACTGTGTGCCATGCACTGTATTAAATGCTGGGAAAGATACCTGGTAATCAGGTCTCACATGGGGCTCACATTCTAAACAGGGAGCACAGATATTGAATCCCCATTTTGCAGATGATGGACTGGGACTCAGAGAAGTTAGATGACTTGCCCAAGGTCACACATCAGACAAGTATGGAATGGGGTATAGAACACAAGTTATCTGTTTGTTTCCTCATCGGTAAAATGGGGATTAAATCTTACTCCCTCTACTCAGACTGTGAGCCTCAGGTGAGAAAAGGACTGTGTGCCACCTGAATACCTTTTATCTACCCCAGTGCTAAGTAGTACTTGGCCCAGAATAAGTGCTTAACAAATACTATTATTATTATTATTATTCTCACCACACCCCAGTTTACACTCTTCACTCCTGTCAAGCTAAGTGATTACATTGTGCTCTGTACTTATCCTGACTACCTCTCACACCCATCCCCCAGCCTGAAACTCCCTCCCCTCTTCCTATCTGACAGTTCTCAGCTGTCCCCATCTTTAGAACCCTTTTGAAATCACATCCCTTCTGGGAGCCCTTTCCTAATTAATTTCTAATTCTCCCCATTTTTTATGCCCCAATCAATCAATCATACTGAGTGCCTGCTACGTAAGGAGCATTCTAGTAAGCGCTTGGAAGAGCACAGTATAGCAGTACAACAGAGTTGGTAGACAAGATCCCTGCCCACTGTAATGATCTTACAGTCTAGAGGGGAGGGCAGACGTTACTATAAATATAAATAATTAAATTGTGGTGCGTACGTAAGTGCTGTGGGGCTGAGGGAGGGGTGAATAACGGAGCAAATCTAAGTGCAAGGGCATTGCCGTTGGAGTTGGAGAGAAGGGCTTAGTCAGGGAAGGCTTCTTGGAGGAGATGTGCCTTCAATAAGGCTTTGAAGATGGGAGAATAATTGTCTGAATGAGGTCATTCCAGGCCAGAGTCAGGTGAGAGGTCAGGAGTGAGATAGGTGAAACTGAGCCACAGTCAGTAGGTTGCCAGATTGTCTCTATTTGTATCTGAACTGTACTTTCCAAGCGCTTAGTTCAGTGCTCTGTACGCAGTAAGTGCTCAATAAATACAAATTGAATGAATGAATTAAAGGAGCGAAGTTTGCCGACTGGGTTTGTAGTAGGAGAGTAACGGGATGAAGTAGGAGAGGGAAAGGTGATTGAATGCTTTCACATGTGTGGTAAAGGAGTTTTATGTAAGGTTGGAGGTTCTTGAGGAGTGGGCAGAAGTGAACTGAACGTGTTTGTAGAAAAATGATCCGGGCAGCAGAGTTAAGTATGGACTGGAATGGGGAGAGACAGGAGGCAGGGAGGTCAGCAAGGTGGCTGTTAGAGTAATCAAGGCGGGATAGGATAAATGCTTGGATTAACATTGTAACAGTTTGGATGGAGAGGAAAAGGTGGATTTTAGCAGTGGTTGCAAAGGTTGAACCGACGGGATTTAGTGACAGATTGAACTTCTTGGTTGAATGAGAGAGATGAGTCAAGGGTAATGCCAAGGTTTAGGGTTTGTGAGACCGGAAGGGAGGTGGTGCCGTCTACAGTGACGGGAAAATCAGGGGGGAAAGGCAGGGTTTGGGTGGGTAGAAAAGAGTTCTGTTTTGGACACCTGTCACTTCAACACTTCCATGCCACCTAAACATTTGTTTACTCACCTTTCCGTAGCTTTTATGTACATATTTTATCCTATCCCTTGAACACTAACTGAATCAGTCATATTTAGTAGAGCACTGTACTAAGCGCCTGAGAGAGTATAATACAACAGAATTAACAGTTAGGTTTCTTGCCCATAATGAGCTTCCAGTCTAGAGGAAGAGTTTACACTCATTTATCTCCCCCATTTCCATCTTCCTCCTATCTGTAATATGTTTTAATGTGTGCTTTGATAGACTGTAAGCTCCTGAGTCTGTGTCTACAAATTGGCTTCGTGGAAAGAGCATGGGCTTGGGAGTCAGAGGTCGTGGGTTCTAATTTCGCCTCTGCCGTGTCAGCTGTGTGACTTTGAGCAAGTCACTTAACTTCTCTGTGCTGTATTTACCTCATCTGTAAAACAGGGATGAAGCCTGTGAGCCCCACGTGGGACAACCTGATTACCTTGTACTACCCCCGTGTTTAAAACAGTGCTTGGCACATAGTAAGCGCTTAACAAATGTTATTGCATTTTCCCAAGTGCTTAGTGCACTATTCTGCACACACAGTAGGGGCTCAGTAAATCCTGTTGATTCATTCAGTGTTCAGCATTACCCCTTTCTCAGCCCTACTTCTGTTGATGAATAGTAAGTAGGCACCCAGCAGTTTCATGGGCATACACTAACCTTTCTGATTAGTGATCTAGGCCTTCTCCATTCCTAGGGATTTTTATTGTGCCCTGAAGGTAACCCAAGGAAAATTCTTGGAAATAAGAAACACAGATGAGCTTACTGTATTAGCCAACCCAGTCGAATTCTGGATATGATTTGCCGTCAGTCTCATAGGAAATGCATTTATCCTGCTTATTGTTGTCACCTGTCCCGTGGGGATGGGTATGAGGATTAGTGTGGCGAGAGTGATACTGGAGTCTGAAAGGCTTAGCCATGCAAGATTTATTCTGTGTGGCGGAAATTGAACTTCCCTTTTGGGAGGAATACATTTATTTAGTTGCATGTGGCGAAGCACCTTGCTTCCACCCCACAATCCCTTCCCACGCGGGAGGAATACGCTTATGCAGCCAGCACGGTCCCCAGCTTCTAGCAGCTGATGGAACCGGGAAGGAGACATAGGTTGTTTTCAGGATCTACTTTTCAAGTCACCCTGGCAATTGAGCTTTCTCTCTCGGAATACGCGCTTCTAGCTCCAGTGAGGAGGTCCAGTCAGTCACTCGGCACCACGTAGGTCCAACAGAGTGGGCGTCCCCAACTCTGTGTAGAGATGACTCGCCACCTCTGTTTGAAAGACCTCCAACTGACTATCAAGAGTTCGTGGAGAACCCTCCCCCCTCCCCGATATACCCTGCTACTTCGATTCTCTTCTGTTGGCCGTATTTTTTGGGAAAAAGGATCATGTGACAAGATCCACTGGAATTTACTCATTCCATTTTGCTCACCCAGCCCCTGGGGTTGTGTTTGTTTAGCCAACTGCTTCCTATTGCTCACTACCAGTGAGCTAAGCTTGTTAGCCTGGCCAACGTGTGACCAGCCACAGTTGTTCATGAAGTTATGATCTATTAGGGCAACCAACTGCAGTTTTTTTAGTGATTGAGAGTAGCATACTTACATACTTGAGAAGGAAACAGTTGAAAACGTTGCCATAATAACATTTCTCTGTCCCAACAACAGAATACTCATGTGTAAATGAATACACCTCTCTTGCTTGGTTCATGAAGCTTTCTTCCTCTCTTCAAAGCCCTCCTGAGAGCTCATTCTCCAGGAGGCCTTCCCAGACTGAGCCCCCTTTTTCCTCCCCCCATCCCCCCCCACCTCCTTCCCCTCCCCACAGCACCTGTATATATGTTTGTACAGATTTATTACTCTATTTATTTTACTTGTACATATTTACTGTTCTATTTATTTTGTCATTGATGTGCATCTAGCTTTACTTCTATTTATTCTGATGACTTGACACCTGACCACATGTTTTGTTGTCTGTCTCCCTCTTCTAGACTGAGCCCGTTGTTGGGTAGGGACCATCTGTATATGTTGCCAACTTGTACTTCCCAAGCATTTAGTGCAGTGCTCTGCACACAGTAAGCACTCAATAAATACGATTGAATGAATGAACGAATGAATGAAGACTTCAGAGCTTCTCTGAGGGTGGTAATGATCGACTCTTTGGGACATTTTAATTTTTAACTTTCATGATTGGCATATGGGAAGTCATGAATTTTGAATTAAAGCCAAACTCAAATACTCAGTCTCAAATTGAAGTAGAGCTTCTTTTCAAAAAATATCTCTTTTGTTTGTGATGCCTGGTTTACTTCACCTCAAATTATTGTACTTAACATCCACGACATAACTGTAGAGCAGTGTATTCCAATCATGGACCTGCTAGCTTCTTTGAATAACATATTCACAGTTATTCAGTAGTGTCCTGGAGTTTGAGTACTGTTCCACCAACCACTATCTTTCTAATATCTTTCTAGACTGTGAGCCCATTGTTGGGTCGGGACCGTCTCTTTGGTGGGTCGGGACCGTCTCTTTATGTTGCCTACTTGTACTTCCGAAGTGCGTAGTACAGTGCTCTGCGCACAGTAAGCACTCAATAAATAGGAGTGAATGCATGAATGAATAATAACTTAAAGGAAATGAACGGGAACATTGAAAGACTAAGCAACGTATCAAACCGTTTCAGGAAGGAGAGAACTTCCCCAAAAAATCCTTTGGCCAAAATACCCAGATAGTTTACGTCACAGTAAAGCAGTAGATCAAACATAGATCAAAAGTAGAGAAGCAGAGTGGCCTAGTGGGAAGGGCATGTGCTTGGGAAGTCAGAAGACCTGAGTTCTAATTCCAGCTCTGCCATTCATCTCCCGTGTGACCCTGGGCAAGTCACTTTTCTGTGCCTTAGTTATCCCTAAAATGGGAATTAAGATTGTGAAACCCATGTGGGACATGGACTGTGTCCATCCTGATTAGCTTGTATCTTCCCCATAGTTTAGTACAGTGGCTGGCACATAGTACTCAGCAAGTACTAAAAAAAAAAAAAAAAAACCCAGCCCCAAACCCCACATTCTAGAGTTACAGTTGCACCATAGTAGGAGCATGTGGGAAGAATTGTTGGGCCTCCTAATTCTGTTTATGAAAGTGACCAGTCAAAAAATCATGGTACTTATTGAGGCCTTACTGTGTGCAGAGCAGTTTACTAAGTGCTTGGGACAGTACAGTATAACAGAGTTGGTTGACACGTTCTCTGCCCACAATGAGCTAACAGTTTTGTGGGGAAAACAGACATTAAACTGAATTACAGATATGCACATGAAGTGCTGTGGGGTAAATATCAAATGCCTAAAAGGTAGAGATTCAAGCACATAGGTGTCACAGAAGGGAGAAGGAGTAGGGGAAATGGCTTAGTTGGGGAAGGCTCTTAAGGTGATAACTAATGTTCTTACTCCATGTCTTTCTAGCTGTAAATCTCATTATGTCTTTTTTTTTTTCTAATTCTGATCTTCTTGGTGTTTCGGGACATTTCTCTAAAATTAGTGTTGAACCAGAAAAGATATTTAAATACTTGTTTCTTATCAAGTGTCAAGGTTCTTAGTCATCTTGGCATAATCTGGTCAATGACTTCCATGATTAGAGAGTAGTCTCGCTAATAAAAGACAGGTTTTCCCCAAATTATCTCTAGTTCTTCTGTCCCAGACAATCTCCATTTGTGTCATTCGTGTAATATCATTCCAACTTAGACTGTGACCTCCGGTTGGGACAGGGACTGTGTCCAACCTGGTCATCTTGTATCTACTCCACTCCGCCATCTAAAACTCATTACGTCCAAGACTGAACTCCTTATCTTCCCTCCCAAACCCTGCCCTCACTGACTCCTCCTGACTTTCCCGTCACTGTTGACGGCACTACCATCCTTCCTGCCTCACAAGTCCGCAACCTTGGTGTCATCCTTGACTCTGCTCTCTCGTTCACCCCTCACATCCAATCCGTCACCAAAAACTGCCAGTCTCACCTCCGCAACATCACCAAGATCCGCCCTTTCCTCTCCATCCAAACTGCTACCCTGATGGTTCAGTCTCTCATCCTATCCCGACTGGACTACTGCATCAGCCTCCTCTCTGATCTCCCATCCTTCTGTCTCTCCCCACTTCAATCTATACTTCACATTGCTGCGCAGATCATCTTTGTGCAGAAATGCTCTGGGCGTGTTACTCCCCTCCTCAAAAATCTCCAGTGGCTACCAATCAACCTACGCATCAGGCAAAAACTCCTCACTCTCGGCTTCAAGGCTCTCCATCACCTTGCCCCCTCCTACCTCACCTCCCTTCTCTACAGCCTTGCCCGCACCCTTCGCTCCTCTGCCGCTGACCTCCTCCCTGTGCCTCGTTCTCGCCTGTCCCACCGTCGACTCCTGGCCCACATCCTTCCCCTGGCCTGGGATGCCCTCCCTCCGCACATCTGCCAAGCTAGCCCTCTTCCTCCTTATGAAGCCTACTGAGAGCTCACTTCCTCCAGGAGGCCTTCCTAGACTGAGCCCTCTCCTTCCTCTCCCTTTCCCCACCACCCCACCCTACCTCCTTCCCCTCCCCACAGCACCTGTATATATGTTTGTACAGATTTATTGCTCTATTTTACTTGTACATATTTACATATTTTATTTATTTTTTTCTGTTAATATGTTTTGTTGTCTGCCTCCCCCTTCTAGACTGTGAGCCCGCTGTTGGGTAGGGACTGTCTCTATATGTTGCCAACTTGTACTTCCCAAGTGCTCAGTACAGTGCTCTGCACACAGTAAGCGCTCAATAAATACGATTGAATGAATGAATGAATACTCCAGCACTTAGGTGCTTGGCATACAGTAAATGCTTAACAAGACTATTTAAAAAAACAAACAAAATAAACACCTCTATCTGTCCTTAAGGGAAGTGCGGTGCTTTTAGTTGAGTCAGTTGCTGTTTTGTCCCTGACCTATTGCTCTTTCTAGAAACCTTGGCATTTCACCAAGCCTGTTTCATATCTATTTGCACTGTTTTGTGCCATTAGGGATCATAATCCCATATGTGGTTCATCGCGCGGCTCCTGATACTTCCCATTACAAAGGGGAGGAGTGGGTATTTCCATTTTCCATTTCCACCTGTGCATCAGCTCTTGGTCTCATAGAGGGAGCTGGGAGACGTGCATGCTTATCTCTTCTCTCCTAACTCCTCCATGTTGGGGAAGGGGTTAGGAGGGAAGAGGATGCAAAGGTTTTACAGCCCTGCTAATACTTTTTAAAACAAGGGCTGGGCTGTAGAAGGAGAGAAGGGAGGTGAGGTAGGAGGGGGCGAGGTGATGGAGAGCCTTGAAGCCGAGGCATTTTTCATATTTGAAATGCCAGTTGCTCTGATAGTGTACCAAACTCATTTCCTTAGACTTGTCTTGGAATTAACCCCTGGCTTACTTCTCTGTAGTTAATATCAGTTTGTGATAGTAGAATAACAAAGATGTATATATTTATTTTTGTAACTACTCCCAAGAAGGAGGTGAGCTAGTAAACAGATTGGGCTAGAAATTTGTACAACTTCTTCACAAGACTGCGTTAGATGGAGAGTATAACTGTAAGAACCTTCGAGCTACACTTTTGTGGGGGAAATTTCAATATTGTTAAGATAAGGAATATATTTTAATCACAATTTCAAAGCAGAACATTTCTTTTTAAGTCTTAGTATGGTAAGAGGTGATGGTCATGACCTTTTTATTTTATTTTAATTTTTTGGTTTTCAGCTTTGATAATCATGCAGGAGACTTCATGTTTTATCTAGTAAAATGTCTTTGTCTCGTTTACCTAAACCTATCATTTTGTATTATGTAATTTGTGAAATTACAGTGTCCAAGGTAATAAGCCCTGGTGATCTTCTGTCTCATAGAGTGAGTTGTATGCTACCTCATTCCTTGTATTGTCATTGTAAAATTGAATGCTAGTGGGTATTTGGAAACATAGGACAGGTCATCAGGTCTCTCGTTGTGTGGTTTGAAGTAATTTTTGGAGGGCAAACTGCAAGTCTAGTTTCCAGAGTCTGGAGACTTGACTACCTCAAACAAAAAGAGGCGTTAAAGGAAACTTGCAACCTCAGCAGAGGTGAAAATCACTTTCTCCTGAAACCCAACAGCATTTGCTAAATCAAGTAAAAATTGCCACTCAAGATTTTTAAAACATGTAAATGAGATGATCAATTTCAAGAATGGGTTTCATGGTTTTTTTTTTTGCTTAGTGCAGTGTTTTATCTCTGATACAGTGTTTGATCTCTGATACAATGAAATTATACTGCACTGTGTAGTCCTTTAGTTTAATACATCATTTAGTTTTATACATCATTCATTGTATAACAGATGTGTAGATTTCATACTCCAGTGCACTAATTGACACTTTGTTATTCTAAGAAGGTTTTTTTCTAAATTAAAAAACAAAAATTAATTTATGCAAGACATTACCCTCATTTCCATTGGATCAGTTTAAAGCTAAGGCTTCCTAATAGTCTACTATAGATTGGTATTTTCAAAACTTTTTTCTTTGTCATAAATCTCTTGGAAATGATGGGGGAATTTTCATCTTACAAAGCATTAACTAAGAAAAATAATGGAATTTCTTCTCATCTAAGTGTCATTGCATTGCTCAGCAAGTCTACTGGTACCTTTAGCAAGTGATATAGCCAAAGTCCTGTTAAATAAGAAGACACAGTTCTTTTTTCTAATGAAATCATTGTGGGCAAAATGTTGAAATCAGAGGACTTTTTGAAAATTTGTCTCTATTTGCCACTATCAAAAATACATACTTCTCTTCCTTCACACTTTTCCACTGGTTTCCTCCATTCTTTTTTTTTTTTAAAATTGTGTTTGCTATGTGCTTACTATGTGCTAGGCACTGTTCCAAGCGCCAGGGTGGATAAGGGGGAAGCAGCATGGCTCAGTGGAAAGAGCACAGGCTTTGGAGTCAGAGGTCATGGGTTCAAATCCTGCCTCCACCACTTGTCAGCTGTGTCACTTTGGGGAAGTCACCTAACTTCTCTGTGCCTCAGTTACCTCATCTGTAAAATGGGGATGAAGACTGTGAGCCCCCTGTGGGACAACCTCATCACCTTGTAGCCTCCCCAGCACTTAGAACAGTGCTTTGCACATGGTAAGCACTTAATAAAATGCCGTTATTATTATTATAAAGGATAGTCAGGTTGGACAGTGTGCCCTTTTCCTCCCTTTTCAGCCGTTCACATGCATGCTCAATCAGCCGACACACCCACATTCATTCATTCATTCATTCAGTCGTATTTATTGAGCGCTTACTGTGTGCAGAGCACTGTACTAAGCGCTTGGGAAGTACAAGTTGGCAACACATAGACGGTCTCTACCCAACAACGGGCTCACAGTCTAGAAGGGGGAGACAGACAACAAAACAAAACATGTGGACAGGTGTCAAGTCATCAGAATAAATAGAAGTAAAGCTAGATGCACATCATTAACAAAATAAATAGAATAGTAAATATGTACAATTGCAGGCTGATGCAGTAGTGAACTCATACTTGCCCTCCATCACACGCATGCAATGCCACATTTACTTATACTCGTCCTCTGTCACACACATGCTCATAAGTAAGCACATACACACACAAACACAGATATACCCAAACACACACCCTCTCACACCTCTTTGTTTCATTAAAAGGAGACTATAGGGACAAATCTTTCCAGAGTTGTTCAGGTAACTTGGTTAGCAGGCAAAAAGAGTCAAAGCAGCCATTTTTCTTATAGTTAATTCCATTGGAATTGTTGATACAGGCATAGTGATGTTTAAATTTGACTTTGTAAAAATTCAGGCTAGAGCTCCATGTGAAAACTCTATCCTCGAAAAAACTTGTTAGAAGACGCACAGACCAGTTTTTAGTTTTCAGTTTCTAGGAATTATTGAGAACAAAGTTAAAGTGCTTGGGAATTTTCTTTTTCCCTCAGCTGTCCTCCTCAGAAAACCTATTCCATTTCTGCATCTGAATTGTGTGCCTAAGTGTTTGGTACAGTGCTTTGCATATGGGTGCTCAGAAAAAACTGTTTCTTGATTGCATACACAAAATCTGGAGTGTAAATGACTATTTGTAGTGTAAATAACTATTTGTAATGGAGAAATGCAAGCACGTTTCGCCAGTCCACGATGAAATATCATTTTTGACCATATTTTAATGCTACACTTGATGAATTTCTTTGCAGTTATTTGTACTCCCTTCTTCCCTGAACCCCTCCTTTTTTGAACCTCCTCACTACATCATATACTTTTGGGAAAAGTGATTTTGTTGACAGCTGTTGTATTTATTTGCATAATTGCCCCAATTTCCTACACAATTTTTGTAAATAAAACGTGGGAGGGACAACTGTGTAGGTCATACCAGAATTATGTTTAGCAACCAGGGAAGGAGGAGAAAAAAGGGGAGGCAAGGAAAGTAAGAGGGCCGTTGAGACAGCCCTGCTTACTTCTAGTGCCTGCTCCCAAGTGCTAAATACAGTAGACACAACTAATTGACTAGTTCTCCCTGTTGTGTTGTTACATTCTCACTCTTTCCTCCTCTTTTTTCTCCTCCTCCTCATCCCATTCCTCTCCTTCCTTCTCTTCTGGTGTACAACAGTGTGGCACAAAAAAGAACCTTTTAATTGCCTCCTTAAAAGGGTGGGGGAGTTAAGCTGCGGAAGCAGTTATGTTGAGTAAAATATGGCAGTTTCAAGCAATGTACAGGCAGAAATATATATTGATCATATAATAATTGTATTTAATTAACAAAAGCTGAAGTTTGTGATTTGGAGAAAGAGTTTCTATGTTTAGTGTGTCCAGAGTTTGTGTTTCCACTGAGAGCTGAGAGATAGTATTTCTATAAGGGAGAATTGATCAAATCAGAATTTAAGTACAATGATAGGTTTCTCCACATGTTGTTTAACAGTTTTAGTAGAAAGTGAATGGCACTGTTTAAAGAAGCCAATGAGGAAAAATTTCCTTTTGCTTATTTAAAAATAGGTTTACGGTTCTTATTGCTCAACTAGACCAACATAGACTATATAGCATACTGGTATTGGATCCTGCAGTTATCTGTTTCTTGTTAAGATATCATTTTTTTTGTAGAAAAATTTTTGGTTTTGGTGACTTTTCATCTGTAGAAACAGCGTGCTTTGGTGGGAAGAGCACTGGCTTGAGAGTCAGAGGTCCTAGGTTCTAATCCTGGCTCCATCACTTGTCTGCTGTGTGATCTTAGGCAAGCCACTTAACTTCTGTGTGCTTGTTACCTCATCTGTAAAATTAAGACTATGAGCCCCATGTGGGAAAACCTGATTACCTTGTATCTACTGTAGCACTTGTGCTATGTGCTTGGCACATAGTAAGGCATAACAAGTATTATTATTATTACTATTATTATTATTACCTGAGTCTGTATAATAAAACCAGTAAACTTTATAGCTTTGCATATATTCTTTTCAGGCCAGTGAGGTTTACGTAACACATTGAAAGTGTTATTTAGTAAATAAGTTCTGGAGATCTGAAAGAGTGGCAACACCTACCAAAATTGGATAGTTTAGTTCACTCCTTTCCCTCCAAAGAGATCAGCTTTGTTAGCTCATTAATCCTTCCGTGTTTACTCTCCTGGAGGCTGTCAGGTCCTTTACCAGTCTGACCAGTAAGAAATAGTGAACGATTGCACAGACTCAATACCCTTGCATCTTCCTACCTCACCTCGCTGCTCTCCTACTACAGCCCAGACCGCACACTTCACTCCTCTAATCATCATCATCATCAATCGTATTTATTGAGTGCTTACTATGTGCAGAACACTGTACTAAGCGCTTGGGAAGTACAAATTGGCAACATATAGAGACAGTCCCTACCCAACAGTGGGCTCACAGTCTAAAAGGGGGAGACAGAGAACAAAACCAAACATACTAACAAAATAAAATAAATAGAATAGATATGTACAAATAAATTAAATAAATAAATATATAGAGTAAAAAAAATATGTACAAACATATATACATATATACAGGTGCTGTGGGGAAGGGAGGGAGGTAAGATGGGGGGATGGAGAGGGGGACGAGGGGGAGAGGAAGGAAGGGGCTCAGTCTGGGAAGGCCTGCTGGAGGAGGTGAGCTCTCAGCAGGGCCTTGAAGGGAGGAAGAGAGCTAGCTTGGCGGATGGACAGAGGGAGGGCATTCCAGGCCCGGGGGATGACGTGGGCCGGGGGTCGATGGCGGGACAGGCGAGAGCGAGGTACGGTGAGGAGATCAGCGGCGGAGGAGCGGAGGGTGCAGGCTGGGCTGTAGAAGGAGAGAAGGGAGGTGAGGTAGGAGGGGGCGAGGTGATGGAGAGCCTTGAAGCCCAGGGTGAGGAGTTTCTGCCTGATGCGCTGATTGATTGGTAGCCACTGGAGATTTTTGAGGAGGGGAGCAACATGCCCAGAGCGTTTCTGGACAAAGATAATCCGGGCAGCAGCATGAAGTATGGATTGAAGTGGAGAGAGACACGAGGATGGGAGATCAGAGAGAAGGCTGATGCAGTAGTCCAGACGGGATAGGATGAGAGCTTGAATGAGCTGGGTAGCGGTTGGGATGGAGAGGAAAGGGCGGATCTTGGCAATGTTGTGGAGCTGAGACCGGCAGGCTTTGGTCACGGCTTGGATGTGAGGGGTGAATGAGAGAGCGGAGTCGAGGATGACACCAAGGTTGCGGGCTTGTGAGACGGGAAGGATGGTAGTGCCGTCAACAGAGATGGGAAAGTCAGGGAGAGGGCAAGGTTTGGGAGGGAAGACAAGGAGCTCAGTCTTCGACATGTTGAGCTTTAGGTGGCGGGCGGACATCCAGATGGAGATGTCCTGAAGGCAGGAGGAGATGCGAGCCTGGAGAGAGGGGGAGAGAGCAGGGGCAGAGATGTAGATCTGGGTGTCATCAGCGTAGAGATGATAGTTGAAGCCGTGGGAGCGAATGAGGTCACCAAGGGAGTGCGTGTAGATTGAGAACAGAAGGGGACCAAGCACTGAACCTTGGGGAACCCCCACAGTGAGAGAATGGGAGGGGGAGGAGGAGCCTGCAAAAGAGACTGAGAAAGAACGACCAGAGAGATAAGAGGAGAACCAGGAGAGGACGGAGTCTGTGAAGCCAAGGTCAGATAGCGTGTTGAGAAGAATGGGGTGGTCCACAGTGTCGAAGGCAGCTGAGAGGTAGAGGAGGATTAGGACAGAGTAGGAGCCGTTGGATTTGGCAAGCAGGAGGTCATTGGTGACCTTTGAGAAGGAAGTTTCCGTGGAATGTAGGGGACAGAAGCCAGACTGGAGGGGGTCGAGGAGAGAGTTGTTATTGAGGAATTCTAGGCAGCGAGTGTAGACAACTCGTTCAACTCGTTCAATTGTCACTCCTCTAATGCCAATTGTCTCATTGTAACTCAATCTTGTCTATTTCGCCGCAGACCTATTGCCTTGTCTTCCACTCTGGAGAGCAACCTCAACGATTAATCAGATTTGCTGCTCTCCACCTTCCACCTCAAACTGGTGTACTCCCCACCTGAAAAAGGTTGGGAAGCACTGGTCTATAATATGGGTGGCTAAAAAACAAAATTGCACAGTTTAGGGTTCATTCACCACACCGAATGTATCCTTTGTATAGATATAACTGCAGCCCTAACCAGTTTTCACTTGACAAGATATCAATTTCTGCTTAATTAGCCCAGATCAGTGATTTATCTAGAACTTTTCTGAAAATAAGTGCACACAATCTTTCATTTAACTTCTGTCTTCAGAGAACGTGGCATCCTCCTCTCAGCAAGTTTTCAAGTTACAATGGTCTTATTGCTAATCTTTTAGGCTATAGTTTCTTTTAAAATTACATTTTATCCTTTCAGTATCCTATAAAGAAGGAAAGGTCAGGGGGTATCATTTACATTTTTTCAGAGGAAATCAAGCACAGATATAGGAGTTTATTCAAGATCACACAATTTGTCAGTGGTTGAGTAGAAAAAGCACCCTAAAACTGCAATTGAATTGTATTCATACACTGTGTAAGTCATTTTGGAGTACAAGGCAGTATTTATAGTGGATAGTAAGTGTATTTGTAAATGTAGAAAACTTTCATTTGGCATTGAGGCAGATCAGTGGTGAAGTGATAAGATTCACGGGCAACTTTTGTAGAAAAACAAACCTCTGTAAGCAACCCATTTTAAATACGACATACTAAGAAAACATCAGCATTAAAATGACCCTACAGAAAGTGAACTGTAGAATCTGGTGATGGACTCAATTGTATATAAATCATACATTATAAATTTTCTATATTTAATGTCCACCTCTCTAGATTGTAAACACATTGTGGGCAGGGAATGTGTCTACCACCTCTGTTGTATTGTACTCTCCCAAAAACACATGAGTAGGGATTGTCTATTTGTTGCCAAATTGTACTTTCCAAGTGCTTAGTACAGTGCTCTGCACACAGTAAACCCTCAGTATGAATGAATGAATAAATACCATTGATTAGTGGATGCTATAAACTATTCATTTTGTTTCAACTGGAGGGAGAGCGTGATAGCAAGAAGTATGTTATATAGCCATGATGAGGTTTGTGAAAAGACTAAGCCCTTCATGTTCACCAAGATATATTTCAATCCCCAAAGTAAATGACTATAACTCCTGGGTAATAGTTTAATAATTAAACTGGGTTGATTATCTAAATATTTTCACTTAAGGTAAGCTAGCAATGCCATTATATTGTTTAACAATTCCGATGTTCAGTGTCCTTTCAAGAACAATGCAAAAAACGTTAGTCTGGGAGTTGATTGAGCTGGTAAAGGTAACTAAACATAGCTTGATCCACTTGAATAATAATTATGGTATTTTCTAAGTGCTTACTATATCCCAAGCAGTGTACCTAAGGACAGATACAAGATAATTATGTCCCACCTGGGGCTTAGAGTTTGAGTAGGAGGGGGAACAGGTATTGAATCCCCATTTAGCAGATAAGGGAACTGAGGCACAGAGAAGGGAAATGTCTTGCCTAAAATCACACAGTAGACAAGTGACAGAGCCGGGATTAGAACCCACAGCTTCCAACTCCCAGCTCATGCTCTTTCCAATAGGCCGCACTGCTTACTGCCCATAAACGTGTGCAGTATCTGTCTACGGGTTTTTCTTGCCTCCCTGCTAGGCTCCAAACTGTTAAAATGACAGTGAGCAGCTCTCCGTTTTGCCACCCTCCCTCCCTGCCCACCCTTACACTGCCCACTTTGGGTCTCACCCCTTTCTCTTGCCCAGTTTAGCAGAGGGTTGCCATAGACATCCCCGTCCAGTAGCTCCTCCGTTGGTGCAAACGGAGAGGAGGGTGTAGTTCATTCATTCATTCAATCGTATTTATTGAGCGCTTACTGTGTGCAGAGCACTGTACTAAGCGCTTGGGAAGTACAAGTTGGCAACATATAGAGACGGTCCCTCCCCAACAGTGGGCTCACAGTCTAGAAGGGGGAGACAGAGAACAAAACAAAACATATTAACAAAATAAAATAAATAGAATAAATATGTACAAATAAAATAAATAGAGTAATAAATACATACAAACATACATATATACAGGTGCTGTGGGGAGGGGAAGGAGGTAAGGCGGCGGGATGGAGAGGGGGAGAAGGGGGAGTAGTTCGTTCTGGCAGTAGTTTTCATGCTTAATCGCTTGGTATTCCACCTCTCCACTGACAGGGGAAATGGGGAACTAGATTTCTGAATCTCCCTCCCTGGGTTTTCATTCGGTAGGTATGGAACCAATTATGTGAATTTGTAATTATCCAGGTGATTTGATTGGATCAGGAGAAGCAGCGTGGCTCAATGGAAAGAGCCCGGGCTTGGGAGTCAGAGGTCATGGGTTCAAATTCCGGCTTGTCAGCTGTGTGACTGTGGGCAAGTCATTTAATCAATCAATCAATCAATCATATTGAGCACTTACTGTGTGCAGACTACTGTACTAAGCGCTTGGGAAGTACAAGTCGGCAACACATAGAGACAGTCCCCACCCAACAGCGGGCTAACTCTGTGCCTCAGTTCCCTCATCTGTAAAATGGGGATTAAGACTGTGAGCCCCCTGTGGGACAACCTGATCACCTTGTAACCTCCCCAGCGCTTAGAACAGTGCTTTGCACATAGTAAGCGCTTAATAAATGCCATTATTATTATTATTATTATTATTGGAATGGACAGCCAATTCTCTAAGCTTTTCAAATAATTTTTTGAGAGTAGGAAGCTACCCACGGTAGGCAATATGGCCTAGTTGAAAGAGTGTGGACATAGAAGCAGCATGGCCCAGTGGATAGAACATGGGCATCGGGGTCAGAAGGACCTGGGCTCTGATCCCAGCTCGGCCATTTGTCTGCTTTTTCTTCACATTCCACAACTTTCTTGAATTTCACTCCAGAAGCCATGTGCTATTTTAATTATTTCTGGACTATCTTTTCCCCTACTCATTTTTCATTGACATAATTGACAGCATGGCAAGATTTTTTGGTAACATAGGGAATGTAAGGAGCACAAGTACTGGTACTGAAGAGAAATGACTGTTGTAGTCTCCCAAGCGTGATTTCTCTGCATCCAAAAGATGCTGTAAAGAAAAAATAGCTGATTTAACTTTCTCAGTGGTTGACTCCCTTTAGTACAAGTTTCTCCAACTAGATCCCTGTAAAAACTGCAACCTACTCTTGGTCCATTAGATTCAGCTCTAATTTGGAAATCAGGAGACCTGAGTTCCTATTCAGTTGAGTACAGTTTTGAAAGTTGCTCACAGGGGAAGTGTTCATGTACAAATATACATGTGTATATAATACATTTATCTTTAAACATTCATTTGCTCATTCTGTAGGAAATTTGAAACTTTGAAATTTAACACCTTTAGGACCACTAAGTCAGGTCCTAGAAAAAATGTTTATGCATGGAGTAAATAAATCTTGTAATCAATCAATTGTATTCATTGAGGATTTACTGCATACAGAGCACCGTACTAAATGCGTGGGAGAGTAGAGTATAAGAATATAACAGACACATTCCCTGCCTACATTGAGATTATAGCAGTTATGCTTTTTATGTCTTCAGAGGGGAGCTTACAAACTACTTTCTAGTTGTCTCCTCATTGAGGCAAAATGTATCATTTCCATTTTCTTCGTTGAAGCCAGCAATTTTGTTTTCTGTTTGACTTTTTGCACCAAAATGAAAAATCACTTTTTCAATTGCAGTCAATAGAAGTGAACTCTGTTTCATTAGACCATGAACGTTTCTGGGAGGAATAGAAATACTTAGAAGTAGTGTGGATCAGTGGAAAGAGCTTGGGCTTGGGAGTCAGGTCATGGGTTCAAATCCTGACTCCACCTATTGTCAGCTGTGTGACTTTGGGCAAGTCACTTGACTTCTCTGTGCCTCAGTTACCTCATCTGTAAAATGGGGATTAAGACTGTGAGCCCCACATGGAACAACCTGATCACCTGGTATCCTCCCCAGTGCTTAGAACAGTGCTTTGCACATAGTAAGCGCTTAAATGCCATTATTTTTTTTAGCAGTAATTTTCAGAATTCATTGTTTTTGCACTGCATACTATATCAGGGCCACTCTCAGCTCTTAAACAGTGAGCAGCAAATAGAACTGTGCTTTGTTTGGTTTGAGGAACCAGACAAGGTATCTTTCGATGTCGTGTTTACAAGTTCTTTGAGAACCCAGGACTGACCGATGATGCTTTGGAATTTGAAAGGGAGGTGAAAGAGAAAGGGAATTGAATTTTTAGGCAGAGAGATGCTACATTGTCCCTCTACTGATCTTGAGCTCTTTCTGGAGTAGCTTGCTGATTTATCTTCATCAGTGGTATTTATTGAGAGCTTACGTGTGCAGAATACTGCACAAAGGGCCTGGGAGAGCACAATACAACAGAGTTGGCAGACACATTCGCTGTACACAGTGAGCTCACTATTATATATTTATTTGTTCATAGGTAGAAAGGGAAATGTCTGTGAAATCCTAAAATAAGTGTGGCACACAAATTTGTATATTTCAATTGAAAAATAATGTAAGCTATTTTAGACATCCTAAATAGCACCAAACTTAGATTTCATGCTTTTTTTTTTTTTGAAGGACTGACTGGTAGTTAAATTTTTATAGTTTTGTAGTTTGAATGTATTAACCCTGGATGAAAGCTGGAAACAGAGTTTACACATATTTGTATTTAAAAATTCTCTTCCACCACGCAGAATGATTAATAATGTACAATATGCTCTAAAGGCCCAAATGATGATGACAGCATAGAACCCTTGGGACTCTGTGCTGTGCATGCATGCTTACATGCATATCTTTATATTTTGTTCTGCACACACAGACACACACACACGGAAGATATGAGCGAGTTAGACCCGTGGGACGTTGTGTTGTGCATGCATATCTTTGTGTTTTTTTGTATACGCATACACACACGGGAGATTTGAGCAAGTTTCAAGGTCAAAGAGAAGTCATCTGGTAGTGAGAAATTGAAGGTGGCAATGACAAGACATGGGAGAAGGATCGTAAATAATAATACCAAGTGTTTTGCATCTAAGAGGTGATAGAAGATGGACTCCTGAGCACTAGTAGAGTGGTCATAATTTTCAGAAGCAGCTGGGAAAGAAGAGAAACAATGTGGCGGGGAGGGGCTTGGAGGAGATCCATTTTTTTGGTGTTTTAGCCAGTAAAACTCATTGGAAATTAAAGGGGTAAGTTGTGACCCTTGAAGGCTTTTGGAAATAGTTACAATTCTGGAGTAGGGTAGGGGAGTTAGTTTTATTTATGATACTTGTTAAGCGTTTATTATGTGTTCCGAATGGTGGGGTTGGTACAAGTCAATTAGGTCAGACACAGTTCCTGTCTCACATGGGGCTCACAGTCTGAAGTAGGAGGAGAATGGGTATCGAATCCCCATTTTATAGCTGAGGAAACTGAGGCCTAGAAAAGTTGTGACAATAATAATGGTGGCATTTGTTAAGCGCTCACTATGTGCCGAGCACTGTTCTAAGCACTGGGGTAGATACAAGGTTATCAGGTTGTCCCACATGGGGCTCACTGTCTTAATCCCCATTTTACAGATGAGGTAACTGAGGCACAGAGAAGTCAAATGACTTGCCCAAAGTCACAGAGCTGACGAGTGGCGGAGGCGGGATTAGAACCCAATACCTCTGACTCCCAAGCCCAGGTTCTTTCCACTGAGCCACGCTGCTTCTCTAAGGTCACACAGCAAGCAATCGGCAGGAATAGGGGAGGAAAAGTAATGTTGCTGAGCAGATGAGAGTGGCGAATTATTCATCAGAAGCAGCGTGGCTCAGTGGAAAGAGCTCGGGCTTTGGAGTCAGAGGTCATGGGTTCAAATCCCGGCTCCACCACTTGTCAGCTGTGTGACTTTGGGCAAGTCACTTAACTTCTCTGTGCCTCAGTTACCTCATCTGTAAAATGGGGATGAAGACTGTGAGCCCCCCGTGGGACAACCTGATTACTTTGTAACCTTCCAAGCTCTTAGTACAGTGCTTTGAACATAGTAAGTGCTTAATAATGCCATTATTATTATTATTATTATTATTATTATTAATCTTAGGGTGTTTGGGAGGTTGGTGGCATGAGACTGATGGAAGGAGAAAGGGAGAGGAAGTTGAGTTTGGTATAAAGAGTGGAGTTGAGTCATGAGGTGGGGAGGGAGGGCTTCTAGGACAACCCATTGGGCTCATTATAGTGTAAGTAGCTGATGGGCTTCCATATTGGATGTGAACTAGGCCAACACCGCAACCCGTTCCGAGCTTATTTTTTTAGAAATATTGTAATGGGCACTGTTGCCCCAGAAACTACGGAGCAACTGCTGAGCACCTGTATATATGTATATATGTTTGTACATATTTATTACTCTATTTATTTATTTATTTATTTATTTATTTATTTATTTATTTATTTATTTTACTTGTACATATCTATTCTATTTATTTTATTTTGTTAGTACGTTTGGTTTTGTTCTCCGTCTCCCCCTTTCAGCCTGTGAGCCCACTGTTGGGTAGGGACTGTCTCTGTGTGTTGCCAACTTGTACTTCCCAAGCGCTTAGTACAGTGCTCTGCATACAGTAAGCGCTCAATAAATATGATTGATTGATTGATAAGGCGACTGACCTGGTGGCATCACGCCTTAGCGATGAGTTTTTGCCAGCTGTACTTTAGTCTTGCTGTTTAGGGCCACCATTACGACTCCACGCTAACGGAGGGGTTTAGTTGGGTGAGGGACCCTTTTCAACCTAATCGGAGTCTGGCTGGGTTAGCTTTTGGGTCGTATCAGATTCAGAAGCCTTCGCTTCAAGAGACTGATGGGGCCACCTGGCTGATTTAGACAGCACAAGGATTAAAACTACCAAAGGGATCATTGTATATTCAGAGCAAACCAGGGTTTTAAAGGGTATTGTCCAAGATGATTTTGCTGAACTTTGCGAAGCTTTCAGTAGTCGTGACTGAACCACATTGCCAAACAGAACAGTAGATATTATCAGGATTTAATCAGTCAACAGCCTAAATGCATAATGAAAACAAAATGCATAGTGGGTTATGGCAAAACCTCAGTTACTTCAAAAATATTTTTACCAGCATCTTCGTTTTAATCATATTACGGCATTCTAGCATCTGCTCATTTCAGTACAGGTATGCCGGGTGGGACATATTAGGAGAAAAATAACGGGATGGCTATACAACTGCTCTATGAAGAGCTTAAATTGCGAGACTTAAAGGAAGGACAGAAGGAATGTTTTAAGGACACATTAGCACAAAACCTCGGACAATATTGCATTCCAGCTGAAAACTGAGTCCATTTCCAAGAACAGACCAGCATGATGTTCTGCTGTTTTTGAGCATAAGCTTCATACAGAACAAGAGGCAAGGAGACAAAAATTTAGTACCAGTGACTGAAAGCATTAAACATGGTACCACCACATGGGACAGGACTATGGGTTCTTCATTGACCTTGTCAGGTGCACGTGGGCTCACCGGTGAATTTCACTATTAGTGTTGTCGCTTTCAGATACAGAGGACAACTGTGTGTGTGTGCACACACATACCTGACAAAGTTCAAGACATTGAAAAATTGTCAAATTATTATTTTACAAATGTCTTTTTCTATGCATCTTGAAAATTTCTTTTTTGATCTGATAATTTAGATTTTCAGGCTTGTTCCAATATAGATTCACTGGATCATTATAATGTACCCTACCAAGGCTTAACAGAGTTAGAATTATCTCTTGCTTCAACATGTTTTCTCTGAAAATGAAATTGAATTGGACTCTTGGTGCTATTTTATATATAATTTTTTCCTGAAGTGACATTTATGTGTAAATTGAATTGTTTGTTGTTATTTAGTCTCTAAGCAAACGATAGTTTTACCTAGTCATATTTTTTTTTAATAAATGTGAGACTTTCAACTTAAATTGTGACGAAAACAGACCTTGAGTTTTTCTGAATTAAGTCAATAAAGATGGTGTCAAAGTTCAACTGCTGGGTTAGCTAGCTAGGGGAGTGAAGAGTACAAGGTGGGATTAAGTGCTCTGCATACAGTAAGCACTCAATAAATATGATTGAATGAATAAAGGTGAAGAAGGGAATGGATGAATAATAATAATAATAATGGCATTTGTTAAGTGCTTACTATGTGCAAAGCACTGTTCTAAGTGCTGGGGGGGATACAAGGTGATCAGGTTGTCCCACATGGGGCTCACAATCTTAATCCCCATTTTACATATGAAGTAACTGAGGCTCAGAGAAGTTAAGTGACTTGCCCAAGGTCACACAGCAGACATGTGGCGGAGCTGGGATTAGAACCCATGACCTCTGACTCCCAAACCCGGGCTACTTTCTCTAGAACAGAAAGGAGAGAGTTGATTGAGTGTCGTAAATCCGATTGTAAGAGTTTCTGCTTGATAGATGACCATTAGAGGATTTTGGAGAGTGGAGAGGCCTATGCAAAGTAATGCTATAGAAAAGTCACCTGCATGGCAGCAGGGTGCAATATTAATGGAGAGGGGCATAACTGGAGTCAGGGAGGAATGTGAAGTGTCTGATGGATAGCCAAGTTGGGATGTGACAATAATAATAGTAATGATGGTATTTGTTAAGCGCGTACTATGTGCCAAGCATTCATTCATTCATTCAGTCGTATTTATTGAGCGCTTACTGTGTGCTGGGATAGATACAAGGTTAACAGGTTGTCCCACGTGGGGCTCACAGTCTTAATCCCCATTTTACAGATGAGGAAACTGAGGCACAGAGAAGTCAAATGACTTGCCCAAAGTCACAGAGCTGATGAGTGGCGGAGGCAGGATTAGAACCCAATACCTCTGACTCCCAAGCCCATGCTCTTCCCACTAAGCCAGGCTGCTTCTCTAAATCAGCTTTCTGGCCATTGGAATAGAGACTGCATTTTGAAGGGGCAGCTTTGTTGGCACATGACAAAATAGGATACTGCTAAGTAGGGTGGCCAGTGATGACACTTTTGGATACCGGACACCCAGCTGCATGTGATGTTCCCTAAATTACATTTGGTACACAAGTGATGACATCATTTGGAACTTTCTGCCACAGAGCCAAATGCCCATTGGTAAGATGTAAGTATCCAGGAAGCGGTTTGCACCACGATGAAACCATCTGGGGCTGTATCTGGCTTTCTCTGACTCAAGTTCTGGGCCAGTATTTTCCTGATAGGTGGGGAGGGAGTGTGGATCCTTCTCCTGGTAATCCTTCAAGCCAGCTCTCTTCCTCCCTTCAAGGCCCTACTGAGAGTTCACCTCCTCCAGGAGGCCTTCCCAGACTGAGCCCCCTCCTTTCTCTCCCCCTCCCCATCTCCCTGCTTTTCCTCCTTCCCCTCCCCACAGCACCTGTATATATGTATATATGTTTGTATGTATTTATTACTCTATTTTATTTGTACATGTTTATTCTATTTATTTTATTTTGTTAATATGTTTTGCTTTGTTCTCTGTCTCCCCCTTCTAGACTGTGAGCCCACTGTTGGGTAGGGACCGGCTCTATATGTTGCCAACTTGTACTTCCCAAGTGCTTAGTACAGTGCTCTGCACACAGTAAGCGCTCAATAAATACGATTGATTGATTGATTGTTGGGTAGGGACCGTCTCTATATATTGCCAACTTGTACTTCCCAAGCGCTTAGTACAGTGCACTGCATACAGTAAGCACTCAATAAATATGATTGAATGAATGAATGATTAAGCCTGAGGTGCTGGTTGGACATCGTTGTTTTGTTGTCTGTCTCCCC
Organism: Tachyglossus aculeatus; assembly: GCF_015852505.1. Taxonomy (NCBI): domain Eukaryota; kingdom Metazoa; phylum Chordata; class Mammalia; order Monotremata; family Tachyglossidae; genus Tachyglossus; species Tachyglossus aculeatus. Next base: position 114,939,907 of record NC_052067.1, read on the forward strand.
GTCTAGACTGTGAGCCCGTTGTTGGGTAGGGACCGGCTCTATATGTTGCCAACTTGTACTTCCCAAACACTTAGTACAGTGCTCTGCACACAGTAAGCGCTTAATAATTACAATCAAATGAAATCCTTGTAGAGAATCAGAAAAGGAGGGAAGTGATTTGGGAATCATAAAGAAGTGGTTGGTGAAGCTATGGAAGTGGATGAGTTTCCCAAGGGAGAGTTCATAAGTGGAGACTAGCAGGGGACCCAGATCGGAGCCACGGAATAGACTCACAGTTAGGGAGCAAGAGGCAGAGGAAGTGCCAACAAAAGTGACTGAAGGAGCAGCCAGAGAAGTTAGAGAAGAACCAGGAGAGAACTCTGCTAGGAAAATCAAGGTTAGGGTGAGGTCCATCATTGGTAACACTGGAGGTTCTTGAGTGGGGAGACGTGGACTGAACTTTTTTTTTTTTGGAAAAATGATCTGTGCAAGAGAATGAAGTGTGCACTGCACTGGGGAGAGACCGGAGGCAGGGAGGTCAGCGAGGAGGCAGATGCAGTATTGAAAGTGGGATAGGATAAGTGCTTGGACCAGCATGGTAGCAGTTTGGATGAGAGGAAAAGGTGAATTTTAGCAGTGTTGTGAAGATAGAAACCAGCAGGAGTTGGTGACACTGAATATGTGGACTGAGTAACAGAGATGAGTCTAGAACAAAACCAAGTTTACAGACTGGAGAGATTGGGAGGATAGTGGTATTGTCTACAGAGATGGGAAACCAGGAGGACGACAGGGTTTGGGTGGGAAGATGAGTTCAGTTTGTACGTGTTTAGTCTAAACTGTAAGCTCCTTGTGCGCAGGGATCATGTTTACCAACTGTTGTTGTATCGTTACACTCTTCCAGGCACAGTAGTAATTCAGCTCTCTGCATACTGTAAGGCTTAGTGGATAAATACCGTGGCTTGATTGATCAAGATATCCAAAAGGCTATATAAACACACTTCACACACTAAGAGGATCAAAGGCCAATGTAATCCCAGGAATAAAATATTCTGAGTTCATTTATTTGAGCACATAAAAATACTTCGTTTTCACGTTCTATTCATCAAGAAGGCACCTTGTGCCAACACACTAGAGATCTTAGATATTGACAGATCTAAGGCTAAATATAGGTCACACAAGTATTGAATTGGGCCTTACCATTTAGTCGTCAGGTCAATCAGAGATTGACAGGTAAAGGAGATATTTCAGCCAAGGTAAGCTTTGTGCGCACTGCAAAACTGGAGCATTTAAATCCAGACAGCATGGCAAAGAATACTGACATTAAAAATTCAGTAGCAGTTTCAGGAAGCAACATTTAAAAGAGATCTTTGTAAATGGAGGGGGTCTTCACAGTTCAAAGATTTGACCAATTAAGCATTTATATAGTATCTTATGTTTCCTATGTTGAATCCCTTTCTGTTCCTTTCTTGGTCTCTCAGCCTTTTTCTGTGCTTGCCTCTCTCCCTGTGTTGTTATCTTCTCTTTCCTGCATTTCTCTGTTGGTCCTCTCACATTTTTCTTTCTCCTTTGTTTCTTTTTTTCACTTTCCCTTCCTTTATTCCCCTCTCTGTGATAAATGTGTGCTACAGTACATTTTAAAGATCTTCCTGTCTTTTCATATATCTTTTTTTGGACATGTTTTCCAAGCCCAAAATTAAAATAGATTTTTCTTTGTTACCTCTAGCCAGTGGAAATTTTGTCTCTTAAAAATTAAAGAATAAGTGGTTCCCCTCCTTTAGGTTATTCAACCCAGAATAATAATAATAATTAATGGCATTTGTTAGGTGCTTACCATGTGCAAAGCATTGTTCTAAGCATGGGGGAATACAAGGTGATCAGGTTATCCCACGTGGGGCTCACAATCTTAATCCTCATTTTACAGATGAGGTAACTGAGGCTCAGGGAAGTTAAGTGAGTTGCCCAAGATCACACAGCAGACGTGACAGAGCTGGGATTCGAACCATGACGTCTGATTCCCAAGCCCGGGCTCTTTCCACTGAGTCATCCATCACATTGTTCTACGTGGTACAAATTTGGATTTTAAAATGATTTTGCTGACTATTTAAAACCAATTGTCTGTACCAATTTTTTTTTTTTGCCTAGTAGTGATCAAGAAAGGGCTTTTGTTGGCATTTGGGATGAGTTCTGCCATAAGCAAGAAGTATGTGTTTTGGCTAGAACACTGCTAGGGAACTAGCACCTACTAGCACCAGTTATTATGAATTTAGCACGATGCCCTATCAGAAGCAGAGAATATGGGCCTGCAGGCAGTTCTGAACCCAGCACCAGAACTACAGTGCTAGTTTCTCCAAACGTGGGGTTTGTGAGGAGGCAACTCTTGCGGTGTGAGAAGCTACTGTATTTGATGTGACTGGAGGCAAAAACTCTAACATTGTAACATTTCCTTTAAGTCTCCAATTTTGATGCCAGAGCCATGGAGGAGAAGTCATCATCATCATCATCATCAATCGTATTTATTGAGCGCTTACTGTGTGCAGAGCACTGTATTAAGCGCTTGGGAAGTACAAGTTAGCAACATATAGGGACAGTCCCAACCCAGCAGTGGGCTCACAGTCTAAAAGGGGGAGACAGAGAACAAAACCAAACATAGTAACAAAATAAAATAAATAGAATAGATATGTACAAGTCCTCTTTGGGGATAGGATAAGGATTAGGGTAAGAAGCAGCATGGCCTTTTAAATAGAGCACAAGCCTGGGATTCAGAAGGACAAGGGTTCTAATCCCGTCTCCTCCGTTTGCTGTGTGACCCTGGGCAAGTCCCTTTACTTCTGTGCTTCAATTCCCTCATCTGTAAAATGGGGATTAAGACTGAGCCTCATGTGGGAAGTGGACTGTGTCCAAACTGATTAGCTTGTACTTACCCCAGCGCTTAGTACAGTGCCTAGTGCATAGTATCCGCTTAACAAATACCATAGAAAAAAGTCAGCAAACTTCAGATTTGAAGAATGAAGGATTTAATCCTAACAAAATAGGTGATAATTTAGCATTTCCTTACAATCATTTATCTTTTAAATTCTTTTTACTTCAGAATTAACTTCAGATTAAAATTGTACTTTTAAGTATCTTCCAAGAATTTATACCTAAGGTCAGTATTTCAGCTCTTAAATTTTTTCTCATTTAACTTTCTACTGACTTGCCCTTTATAATAAGCATATCATTTATGAAGTTTTCTTTCTTAGTTTTCTTTTGCTAAAACCTTCTTTTGAAGAATGACATTTTCTCAGTGTCTGCATGGGGCGGGTGTTTGTTTCTTTTATTAAAGTTTTCTTTTTGGTGTAGCATTCCATTATAGTCAGACTCAACATGAATGAACCCATTTAAACATTAGTGTTAAATTGACAGGAATTATGCCAGGCAGATTATTTTTGAGGCCTTCCCACCCTGTTTCTCCTCCTCCTCCCAACCAGGAATGCTGACATCACCCTAGTTGTCATATAAATCATTTCAAGTTATCCACATTGTAACCTGGCCATTCTGTTTTTCAGCCCTGTAGTACACCCCATTCAGCCCTCAAAATGTAGGCAGGCTGACTGTGGGGTAAGGAGAACAGAGTATTATTCACTATTTGTACCCACTTTCAGGATGATGAGATATATTTGGCCCATTCCCCTTTTGTAGTCTGTTTAACAAGCCAGATAACTTTAGGGGCATCGACATAGGTATAGAATCTGATCATTTTTCAATTTGGCTGTGAAATTTGTCACTGAAATCAGGGATAAAGCTAAGATTAGAGGATCGAGGAAAGGGAGGAAGCTGGTGTTGTCAACCATTGTCATACTACCCTGTTGTATTCTTTTATCCATTTTTCTTGTACAATTTGTAAATAATTTTGAGTCAGCCTGCTTCATCCAAAGAGTGAATCTTCCATTTGGTATACTTTGTCAAGTGCTTGCATGAGACGGCGTGCGGAACACAGAATAAGATTGATAGATCGTCCCCTTTATTTGTAAAAATGGTTCCTGAATTTGCCACTGTTTTGGCTCCATGGCTATTTCAGGCTTTCTGAGAGGACTGTGTAGTAAAAGGAAAGTGTTTCGATGTGAATGTCCACTTTTCCTTAGCCTGAGATGGAGCTCAGCAAGGTCACGGATCCTAAAACCTCTCCTGTGGTCATAGGCAGTGGGGGAATACTTCCTTTTTCAAGCAGTGGTGCTTGCAGCTTAGAGGGAGGTCTGGGGAAGAGAAGAGGGTTGCAGCAGGGGGACAAATGATTTAGCTCCTGGGTGTTTGAGGAAGATCCCAGACAGGAATCTGAGGTTGACAGTACGTGACGGGAAGGGATGGAGTGGTAGAACCATGAGGAAGGATGAAATAGGTGCATACTATCCCTCTTTCCCAGCTTTTTGTCAGTCTTCTCCTGACATCTCTTTGTCTTTAGGGACACCTACTGGTTTATTTTTACCCTGAAAAAATGTTTCATTTTGACTGCAGTCGCAAGAAGCCTCAGAACTAGGGTCTGCTTGAAGATTAATGGCCAGGGGTAAAGTTCCCCCTTTTAGAACCATATCTATTAATGGAATGATCTTAAAACTGATTTGAACTGCTAAAATGTGATTTGGCTATGCTGATTTGCCCACAACAAAGGACTGAGAGATTAAAAAGCTAGTGATATTAGATAGTACAAGCCTTAATATTAAGCTGGTGTCTAGCACAATATTCCACTGTCAGAGACAAAATACTAACTGGACCGGATGAATCATTGCTCTTACAGAAATATCATGTATAAATAGGCCTATTCATTTTATTGTGCCAGTTTGGCAAATCTTGTAATTTTTTTTATTCTAATGATTTCTTGAAGCTGTATGAAGAAGTGGCTTATTGTTGGGGTAGATTTTTCCATGACGGGCGTGAATGCGTAGTTATTATTTTTCCATTTCAAACTATGATCTTGGGGTCCAAGCTTGAGGATGGTGGTTTTGGGAGACCCGTTTTAGGGAGGAAATAGCCTGTGAGAGGCTGAGTCACCTCAGTCCTCCTCTCCTCGATGATGACCTTGCTGTGGCCGGGGAGGGTAGTGGGAACTGCGGTTCATTCCCAGGCCCTGAGCTGCCTCGGTAGAACAATTTCTGGTATTGTAGTATAGAGCTTAAGAAGTGTCCAGGTGAGTGACTGTTTCATGCTACTTTGGGGAAGACTCAAGAAGCTTCTGACTTTGAAAAGGCAAGTGAGGAATTACAGGGTGCTGTATAACTGCAATTTAGGAGCATGGTGAAGGGGAGATTTGATCTCGTTGAATTTTTAATGGTCTGGGTTGAATAACTTTGATAACAGCTGATCAGTGACCATACAGATTTTCTACAGGGCTGACCTTTTCCCACAGTTGAAATGAGATGGTCACACACTAAAACCAGTTTTATTCAGACCCATATTTATGTCTGAAACGAAGTTATTTGAAACATTGGAATTGCTAAAGAACACATTTTCCGCAACGTTATGAGTTATTCATAAATCAGTGTGTAAGTTGGTTCTTTTATTTCACAATACATAACTTCCACTACCCTGGGAAGTGAGGCATTACTTCAGTTATAAATTATAAATGCACATTAGCATGTACTGTTTATATTTATTTTTATTAATGTCTGTCTCCCATGTGGACTTTATGCTCCTCATGAGCAGGGAATGTGACTACTAACCCTGTTGTACTGTACTCTCTCAAGCGCTTACTTCTGTGCTTTGCACACTGTATGCACTTAATACAAACAACTGATTGATTGATTATATTTTTTATTAACACGATGAAGTCCTGCTGACAGGATGAATCTGGAGGCAGCGCATCCTAGTAGAAAAAGCCCTAGTAGATATCAGAGGGCCTGAGTTCTTATCCTGGATCTTGTGTGCTGTGCGACCATGGGCAGGTCACCCAATTTATCTGTGCTTCAGTTCTCTCATCTGCAAAATGAGGATTAAATGCCTGTTCTCCCTCCTACCTAAAACATTAAGCTATTAAATAATGTGTGTGTGTGTGTGTGTGTGGGTGTGTGCCCCATGTGGGACCTGGTTATCTTGTATCTACCCCAGTGCTTAGTACAATGCTTGACACATAATAATAATTATGGTGGTTGTTAAGCACTTACTGTGTGCCAAGCACTGTTCAAGCACAGGGTAGATACAAGTTCATCAGATTGGACACAGTCCCTGTCCCACATGGGGTTCACAGTCTTCATCCCCATTTTGCAGATGAGGGAACTGAGGCTCAGAGAAGTTATGACCTGCCCAAGGTCACCCAGCAGACACATGGCAGACCTGGGATTAGAACCCAGGTCTTTCTGATCCCCAGGCCTGTTCTCGAGCCACTAAGCCATGCTGCTTAACAAATAGCACAGTTATTTGAGGAATGCATTTTTAGAGGTATCCTTACGATTTATGTTTCTAATTCTCTTTTAATTAATGTTTCTTATATGCACAGATGCCCTGTTACAGGAATAAATCGTTTAGTAGTCCTTTTGCAGAATTTCATTTGTATATTAAAGTGTGTCGCAAACCAGGTTGTCTCTAGGGTACGAATTATTCAGATTTCTTCCTTCGGTAGCCTGAATTAGGTGGCAGTCCAACTTTAGACATTGGATTTAACTAAAAGTCGTGGTGAAACTGTTAATGAAGTGTAGGTTATTGGTCTTGTACTGCACTACCCTGCATTGCTTTATTCATTTTATTTTTTATGGTATTTGTTAAGCACTTGCTAGGTGCCAGGCAGTAGGAAGTAGTCAGTTGAGTATTTCTGCTTAAAACTAAACATGTCTTTAGTTTTCTTTCTTTTCCCAGTTACAGTCCTGTTGGATCTTATTATAGGTTCTGTTCTTTAGGAATGTCTTACTAAATTTTGGGGCAGAGGACAGAAGAAAGAAGTATTTTTTTAAATGGTATTTAACTGCTTACTGTGTGCCAGCACTGCACTAAGCACTGGGGTAGATGCAAGCTAATCAGAGTGGACACAACCCATGTCCCACTTGGGCTCACAGTCTTAATCCCCATTTTGCAAATGAGGTAACTGAGGCACAGAGAAGTGAAGTGGCTTGCCCAAGGTCACACAGCAGATAAGTGGCAGAGGTGGGATTAGAACACAGGACCTGACTCCTAGGCCCATAGGACGTGGTGCTTCTCATGTTCTTCCTTCATGGGAAAAAGAATGGCATGCAGCTGTTCTTAGGGTCAGTGGTATTTACTGGGTGCTTATTGTGTGCAGAACACCATACTAAGCACTTGGGAGAGTACAATACAACAGAGTTGGTAGACATGTTCCCTGCCCACAGTGACCTTACACTTACACATGGGGTGGAGGATGTGTGCAAGGCACCAAAAGAGTTTTCAGGAACATTTTATAAAGGCCAGACCAAGGAAAAATTATGTAACCACAGGCAGGTTTACACAGATAGCTAGATTTATGGAGGGAAGCAGTTCCAAGGAGGAGGAGAATTGTGAATTATGTATTGGGCCTGGAAAAGTCACAAAGGGAGTGTCGCTGTGGGCAAGGAATTTGTTTACCACTCTGTTGTATTGCTATATTGTGCTTTCCCAAGCACTTAGTTCAGTGCTCTGCACACTGTAAATGCTCAGTAAATACAACTGATTTATTGACTGGTTAGGAGGAGTGAAGAGTGAAGTGGGAGAAGAGAGCAGACAGGTAAGAAGATGATTGGGTCTGGATTTTGGTAAATTAGTAGAGTTTAGGGGTGAGGGCTCCCATGTCCAATTCCTCTTTTCTTAATCTATTTTAATGCCTGGTTCCCCCATTAAACTGTAAACTCGTTGTGGGCAGGTAACGTGTTACCAACTCTCGTACTTTGCTAAGTGCTTAAAACAGTGCTCTGTAATAATAATAATAATAATAATAATAATAATAATAATGGCATTTATTAAGCGCTTACTATGTGCAAAGCACTGTTCTGAGCGCTGGGGAGGTTACAAGGTGATCAGGTTGTCCCATGGGGGGCTCACTGTCTTAATCCCCGCTGTACTCAGTAAGTGCTCAATAAATGCCATTAGTTGGCAAGAGCATGGGCTTGGAAGTCAGAGGTCATGGGCTCTAATCCCAGCTCCGCCGCTTGTCTGCTGTGTGACCTTGGGCAAGTCACTTCACTTCTCTGTGCCTGTTACCTCATCTGTAAAATGGGGATTAAGAGTGTGAGCCTCACGTGGGACAGTGGTTGCCTATCAATCTTCGCATGAAGCAAAAACTCCTCATTATCGGCTTCAAAACTCTCCATCACGGTGCCTCCTCCTACTTCACCTCCCTTATCTCCTTCTACAGCCCAGCCAGCACACTCCACTCCTCTGTCGCTAACCTCCTTACTGTGCCTCGTTCTCGCCTGTCCCGCCGTCGACCCCTGGCCCATGTCCAGCCCCTGGCCTGAAATGCCCTCCCTCCACACATCCGCCAAACCAGCTCTCTTCCTCCCTTCAAAGCCCCACTGAGAGCTCACCTCCTTCAGGAGGCCTTCCCAGACTAGCCGCCCTTGTCCTCTGCTCCTCTTCCCCTCCCCACCGCCCCCACCACCTCCCTCTGCCCTATCCCCTTCCCCTCCCCACAGCACTTGTGTATATTTGTACATATTTATTCCTCTGTTTTATTAATGATGTGTATATAGCTATAATTCTATCTATTCTGCTGGTGTTGACACCTGTCTACTAGTTTTATTTTGTTGTCTGACTCCCCCTTCTAGACTTGTGACCCTGTTCTTGGGTAGGGACTGTCTCTATATGTTGTCGGTTTGTACTTTCCAAGCGCTTAGTACAGTGCTGTGCCCACAGTAAGCGCTCAATAAATACGATTGAATGAATGAATGACAGGGACTGTGTCCCACCTGATTACCTAGTATCTGCCTCAGCGCTTAGAACTGTTCTTGGCACATAGTAAGCACTTAGCAAGTACCATTGTTATTATTATTATTATTGTTATTATAAGGTTATTGGAATGGTGAATGAGAAAAACTAACAACAGGACATTGTAAACATTTTTTTTCCTTCTGCTTATAAGTGCTTATTATATGTCAAACATTGTTCTGACTGCTGGGGTAGATACAAGGTAATTAGGTCCGACACAATCCCTGTCATGCATGGGCTCACAGTCTAAGTAAGGAGGGAGAGCATGTTTTGAATCCCCATTTTACAATTGAAGAAACTGAGTCACGGAAAAGTTAAGGGACTTGCCCAGGGTCACACACCAAGCAATTTGCAGAGCTGGTCCTCTGACTCCCAAGTCATTGCACTTTCCATTAGGTCATCTTGCTTCTCATGAGTACTCTTTAATCATTTGATACTCACCCCAGCCTCAGCCCCATAGCACTTATGTACATATCCTACCCTCAGCTATTGCCTGTATCTCTAATTTACCTTAATGTGTGTCTCCTCCTTTAGCCTCTAAGCACCTTGTGGGCAGAGTGTGTCTGTCAACTCATTGTATTATAGTCTACCAAGTGCTAATACGGTGCCGTAACACACAGCCAGTGCTCAGTACCATTATTGATTGGAAGGAATAGTAGCGTTATTTAAGGGTCTAGTATGGTAGAGAAAATTATAGTGGCTATAAAGGGTATGAGTTTTGGGGTTGGGATCTTTGCCAAGATTGATCTACGGCATGAGTACAGGAGTAGACGAGAGAGACCTTGGGGTCAATCCTTTGCACATAGTAAGCGCTTAATAAATGCCATCGTTATTATTATTATTTCTAGTCTCAAAACTTTAGCTACTGTGACATTAAGAAAGAGCATTCACCCTGAAGAACAGAGGAACTAAAAAGTCTTGAACTTCATGCAGGAAATTCTTTGAAGAATAAAATGAATTTATTTTAAAGGATTTTTATTTCAAAATGGACATCTATGGTTTTAGGAGTCAGCGGAATGCATCACAACTATTTTGAAATTCTTAATAAAAAGTTGTGACTTTTTATGACTTTTTAAAAAATACATATCAGTTGCATACTTAACTGATCCATGGGATATCAGACTATGGAGGTGTTCACTGGTTTTAGCCAAGAAGGTTAGGATAAGTTGTGAAACGCAGCTAATATTTTTCTGAGTAAATATATTATAAATATACTATATGTTTATATACTTGAGATTTTAGCACTTGTTGGTGAAAAGAAGACTGGTTTTAAAATGTTACCCTAAGTTACTACAAGAGGTAGTACTACTTGTTGTCACAGTACCTCCATACTTCCCTGCTACTCTCCTTACCTGAGGAAAAATAACATTTTTCAAAAGGGAAAAATTAGCTTTCTGGGTGCATCCTCAAGGGCAGAATTTCTTTCTCTGCCAAAAAATGGTTTTCAAATCATTAAGGAAATGCCATTTTATTATGTAGGCTTGACTTAAAAGTATTTAAAATCTTTTCTTTAGAGCTTCTAGTTCATCCTGACCCTTGCTGGATAATGCACCTAACGCTTCATACCATTTTCATTAATGTTCAGAGAAGTATACAGTAAGTCCACTGTTAGGGTTTTCCTTTTATAATGTCCCAACTTAATCTTACTGATATCAAAAATTGCTTTTGATGATGGAAAATTGTAGGTAGTATTTGCAGGTGGCTGGAGTTAAAGTTGTAGAATGATGTTTTTCTGTGATCTCTGTAACATCTTTTCCAATTATCAGAGGGCTCAAGTTAGTATTTACACATAAGAGCGTGTCTTGGATTCCATTTTCTCACCTTCATCATTTGGTGAAATATCCAAATGTGATGCAAAGCTCTTTTCAAAAAAGAAAAACCCATCCTTTTACTGGGAAAGAAAGAGGGCATTTCTAAATTGGATTTGCTAAAAGTGGGTAACCACCAGATGATGAGCTTCATCTCAGTTCCCGGCCGACCCTTTTTTCAGCCCCTTTGGCAGAGCTGCTCATATGGCTGAATTTTTGCTCCAGATTGGCTGAATTTTTGCTCCAGATAGGGAGAGTAGAACAGGTGGAAATAGCGGGAAGGGTTATGAAGCAGCAGAAGCTTTTTGTGTGCCTTGGACTGAGTTATCAATGTTGGACGATGTCATTTTATGGCATTGATGGAACATGGAAAATCCAGAAACTGTGGGGCCAGATGTAAAAGCTAAGGCGGAGCTGCTCAGACCTCATAATACACCAGTTCCATGTGAACTGCACAGGCGAATGTGGTGGCTTCTTGCACGGTGGCAGGCCTGTGCAACTTAGAGGGAGCATTGCTCTCTGCTTGTCCAGGATAAGAGAGATTTCTTGTACAGAGCCTCAACAGTGACCCTGTAACCATTCAGCAGATTGCAAGCCCCTTATGGGTAGGGAATGTGGCTACCAATTTACTCTCCCAAGCTCTTAGAACAGTGCTCTGCACACAGTAAGCCCTCAATAAATATGATTGATTGGTCTTTCCCAGCAGTATCTCAAGAGATCTCCCACCTTTCCTCAAAATCTACCCCTTCCACCTCTCCCCTGACCCCATCCCTTTGTACCTTATCAAAACACTTAGCCCGTCCCTTCTTCCTTCCCTGACCATCATCTTGAACTATTCTTTCCCCAGTGGCTTTTCCCCCACAGCTTGTAAACATGCTCATGTATCCCCTATCCTAGAAAACAATAAAAATCTGTCACCCCACAGCTCCTTCCATTTGTCCCATCTCCCTTCTGCCATTCCTCTTCAGATTCCTTGAGCGAATTGTCTACACCTGCTGCCTCCACTTCCTTTCCTACAATACTCTCCTTGTCCTCCTCTAATCTTGCCTCTGCCCCCTTCACTCCATGGAAACTGCCCTGTCAAATTTCACTAATAATCACCTTGCCAAATCTAATGGCCTCCACTCATTCAAATCCTCCTTGACCTTCCTGCCTCTGGCCTGGAACTCCATCCCCCTTCATATCTGACAGACGATGACTCTCCCCTCTTTCAAGCCTTATTAAAATTACATCTCCTCCAAGAGCATTCCCCAACTATGCCCTCATTTCCCCTATTCACTTTCCCTTCCCAATACCCTTGAACTTGGCTTTTTATCCTTTATTCAGTCCACCCTTAGCCCCACAGCACTTATGTACGTATCCATGTGCTGTTTTAATGTGTCTGTCCCTTTAGGCTGAACTTGTGGGCAGGGAAAATGTTTACCAACTCTGTTATATTGTTTTCTCCCAAGTGCTTAGTATGGTGTTCTGCATACAGTAAGTGTTTAATAAATACGATTGATTTCTTGATTTACGACCCACTCAAAATCAAGTTACAAAATGAGATCGTAAATAATGAACTTTTTGAGTTCAGTTCACTATCACAGAGGCAGCAGTTATTGGACCCACAGCTTTTAATCAGACTGGATATATGAAGAGACTGGGTGTTTCCTTCCTTTTCTTTCCTTGCTGCCCCTATAGGGCCTCTTGTGCATGAATGATACCTTTTTTCTAGGTACATAGTCTTTTATTCTGCATTTAACAGTATGGCACACCCCCTTTGTCCACCACCACTCAGTCATTGGTGTTTACTGAGCGCTTACTTTGTATAGAGCACTGTACTAAGCATTTAGTGACAGTGGTGCTTCCCAACTCTTTTGGTTCCTGGCACACCCAATCTAAAGCAAGTTGATCAGTAGTCTTGCCACTATCTTGGCCCCATATTCACTACCCTTTTTGCTAGAACCTTTTTGGAATGAGGGAGTGTAATATGTCTGAAACATCCTCTCCTCTACCGTTTCCACACAGTTGACAAAACCACCATTCTTCCCTAATTCAGAGTCTGCTGCCTTGCCATTATTCATTCATTCATTCAATCGTATTTATTGAGTGCTTACTGTGTGCAGAGCACTGTACTAAGCGCTTGGGAAGTACAAGTTGACAACATATAGAGATGGTCCCTACCCAACAGTGGGCTCACAGTCTAGAAGGGGGAGACAGAGAACAAAACTAAACATATTAACAAAATAAAATAAATATAATAAATATGTACAAATTAAATAGAGTAATAAATACGTACAAACATATATACATATATACAGGTGCTGTGGGGAGGGGAAGGAGGTAAGGGGGGATGGGGAAGGGGAGGAGGGGGATCAGTCTGGGAAGGCCTCCTGGAGGAGGTGAGCTCTCAGTAGGGCTTTGAAGGGAGGAAGAGAGCTAGCTTGGCGGATATGCAGAGGGAGGGCCATTATCCTTAGTGCCATGCTCTTCACACAGGAGTTGCGCAGTAAATACCAATAATTGGTTATTAACTAATGGTATTTATTGAGCACTTACTGTGTGCAGCGCAGTATGCTGAGTGTTTGGGAAAGTACAATACAAGAGAGTTGGTTGACACGATTCCTGCCCACAAGGAGCTACAAGGGGATATAGACATTAAAGTAGGTTAGGGATAGGGGAAATAGAGTAGAAGAGTTGTTACACAAGTATTATAGGGCTGGAGTGGGTATCAAAGTGCTTAAGGGGTACACAACCAAGTTCATTGCCGATGTGGGGGGAGGGAGGATGGGGAAATTAGAGGGTTTAGTCTGGGTAGGCCTCTTGTAGGAGGCATGCATTAAGGAGGATTTTGAAGGTGGGGTTGACTCTCAGATATGTTGGCTTAGTGGATAGAGCACAAGCCCGGGAGTCAGAAGGACCTGGGTTCTAATCCCAGCTCTGCCACGTATCTGCTGTGTGACCTTGTGCCTGTTACTTCATCCGTAAAATGGGGATTAAGAGTGTGAGTCCCGTGTGGGACAGGGACTGTATCCAACCCGATTACCTTGTATCTACCCTAGTGCTTAGAACAGTGCTTGGCATATAGTAAGTGCTTAACAAATACCTTAATTATTTTTATTGTATGTTGGGGGAGGGAGTTCCAGGCCGGAGGAAGAAGGTGAGCATGGGGTCAGTGGTGAGATAGATTGAGCTGCAGAGAGTTGGTAGGTTTTAGAGTAGTGGAGTGTGTGGGTTGGGTTGTAGTAGATCAGCAAGTTTAGGTGGGCATGAGAGAGCTAATTGAGTGCCTTAAAGTCATTGGTAAGCTGTTCCTGTTTGATGTGGTAGATGGACAAACAGTGGAGGTTTGGGGAGATATGGTTTTTCAGAAAAATGATCCATGCGGCCGAGTGAAGTGTGGACTGGAGAGGGGAGTGATAGAATACAGGGAGGTCAGTGAAGAGGACAATGTAGTAGTCAAGGTGGGAAAGGCGGCCTTGGATCAGCATTATAGATGATTATCCTTGACTCCTTCCACTCCTTCATCCCCCAAATTTGGCCTGCTGCCAAATCCCATTGCTTTTTCTACCAAAACATTTCCAGGATCCGCCCTTCCCTTCCATCCAGTCCGTCACCACATTGGTCTAGGTACTTGTTATATCCTGGTTTGACGTTGGCACCAGCCTCTTCACTGATCTGCCTTCCTCCAGTTTCTTCTCTCAATAATCCACACACTGTTCTTCTGCCAGATAACTTTTCCAAAACGTATCCCTGCTCCTCAGAAACAAAGCGATGTGTGCTTTGTAAATATAATTTAAGTCCTTGAAATACCTCTTCTTGTTTTTGCCAGTTTCATGGTGGCAAAAAAAAAGTGGTTCCCAAAAAAGCGTTACTGCAGATTTCTGTAAAGGAAATGGTCATACATATTTAATATTTTACAGTTAAAAGAAACTCTTCACAACAGTGATCAATTGGTTTCTTTTCATCTTCCAAAATGGAATAGAGATATTGCTGAAAATTGTTTCTGATTCCAGTAAAGTGGTCACCTCAGACAGTTTTCTTGTCAATTTCCTGTCCATTTTATACCCATATTGAAGTATATGAATAAGAAAGGACACAAGTGTATATGCATATAAATGAGGTTTATATCTGCCTATGTAGATTGGTTAGACTGTTATCAGGAAGTTTTGAAATTCAAATTTTCCCACTTTAAAGTTCTTTCTTGTCTCTTCCCTAGAGTACTTCATACTGCATCACTGATCCACAGTCATTGATCCAGATAGGCTACATTAGAACTGAGTAGTCCAAGGAGATTGTGGGAGAAAGAAATCACTATTGCAGTAGCCAGGGCAAGCTGCTCCGGGGCCTGGAGACTGGCGTAAGGGTGAGGAATTGAGGAGTTTATGGAGGGGGTGAGGGAATCTGGACTTTGCGTATAAAAGCAGGTTATTCAAATTGAGAAGTCACAAAAAGCTCTTAGTATGCACGCTTCATCTCTGACTAGAGATCCTGTAAGTGCCTGGCCTTGAGATTTCTCTTTCCCCAAACTTCCCTGTCTCTGAGAAGGAGTCGAAGTCTACAGGGATGGGAGTCACAAGGTTGTTCCAAGGTCTTTGGAGCCCTACCACCAGAATGCTCTTTCAGCCATCCATTCATTCTGCACTAATGTTTGTGATCTCTGGTAGATACCGATGAAATACAGTAGTCTTAGACCCAGAATCTATTTTAGATAATTGGTCATTGTTTCATCTCTTCAGATTTTTAACAATGTGTTTGCAAAATACAATTTAAGTAGCTGTTAAAACCTCAGTGCAAAGCTAAATTTGATAAACACATAGTGCTCATTTTGAAATTGGGCCTAGCTAAGTCTTACATATAATTATGGTATTTATTAGGGAATTATGTGCCAAGTCCTGGGGTTATTTCAAGGTTTTGAGATCAGACACAATCTCTGTTACACAATATCTATCTTATGGGATGAGCCTGCCAGCTCTTTTTTGTAATTGCACTCTCCCAAGTGTCCAATACAGTGCCGTACATGCAGTAAGTGCTCAGTGAATACTACTCATTGATTGTCCCCATTTGGTAGGTGAGGAAACTGAGGCTCAGAGAGGTTAAACCGTGTCGTCTCCCAGAGTTTGCCATCATGTCTCCCAGACTTTCTCATCATTGTAAATACTACCACCTTCCCTGTCTCACAAGCCT
Source organism: Tachyglossus aculeatus (assembly GCF_015852505.1). NCBI lineage: Eukaryota > Metazoa > Chordata > Mammalia > Monotremata > Tachyglossidae > Tachyglossus > Tachyglossus aculeatus. The sequence goes on from NC_052067.1 coordinate 114,955,740, forward strand.
ATAAACCATGGCATTATCCTCAACTCATCTCTCTCATTCAACCCACATATTTAATCTGTCACCAAATCCTGTTGATTCTCTCCTCACAACATCACTAAAACCTGCCCTTTCCATTCATTCATTCATTCAGTTGTATTTATTGAGTGCTTACTGTGTGCAGAACACTGTACTAAGCTCTTGGGAAGTACAAGTTGGCAACATATGGAATGGTCCCTACCCAACAACGGGCTCACAGTCTAGAAGGGGGGAGACAGACAACAAAACAAGTAGTTATCCTATCCCACCTGCTTGTTGACATCCCTGCCTCCTGTCTCTCTCCACTCCAATCCATTCTTCACTCTGCTGCCCAGATCATTTTTCTAAAAAGAAACAGTCTTCAGTCATCAGCTTTATTGCACTGTCAGCTCTCCCTCCTTCTACTTTATCTTGCAGATCTACTACCAATTAATTTGCATGTTTTGCTCCTTCAGTGCCAACTTAATCCTTGTACCCCGATCTCATATAACTCACTGCTGACGCCTTGCTCACTTCCTCCCTTTGGCCTGGAACTCCCTCCATCTGTGTACCTGATAGACCATCTTTCTCCCCTTCTTCAAAACCCTACTACTAAAATCCTGTCTCCTCCAATGGGAGTTTCTTGAGAAACCCCTCATTTCCCTACCTTAATCATCTTCCCTTCCGCTTCGCCTAAGCCCTAGAGTCCATAAACACTTCGATATTCACCCACCCCCAGCCCCAAAGCACCTATGTACATATCCATGTATTTGGCCAGTTCCCCTATCTGTAACTTATTTTAATGTCCCTTTCCCCTTTGAGACTGTATGCCGCAGCGGGCAGAGATTTTGTCCACCTACCCTGTTGTAGTGTACTCTCCCAAGGGCTTAATACAGTGCTCTGCACATAGTAGTTGTGTGCAGATTGAAATTAACAGGTTGTTAAACGACTTGCCCAGCAAGCCAGTGGCAAAGCTGGGATAAAAAGCCGAATCGAGCTCCCAGTCCTGTGTTCTTTCCACCTAGCCTTGTAAGATGATTTTGCATATAAGTGATGAAAATTCTGCTTTTGAATTTCTTTAAAGCACTTCTATCAGGTAGTGAATAAAGGATATCTCCCTTTTTTGCACCATTAGCACTAAATAATTCTGGAGTTGTACCTTTGAAAATAGGAATCAAAGTTTGTTTTGCCACTCCAGAGAAGAGAGTGAATCCACTCAGGTGGGCTCTGAGTATTCATTCTAATTGAAACAGACAAAAACAAAAAAACCCCTTGGAAATCCCGCTCTTTGCTAATGTAGTTTCAAAAGGAATTTCTAGTGTTCCGTGTCATTTGACATGGAATGCACACCAGACGTGTTAGTGGCCATCATTCAGAGACCCCAACCCATGTTGGGCGGATGTGTGCGTCCAAGAGCTCACCCCTGTTGAACTTCTCTCTCTTTCATACCTCTGCTGCCCTATTCTGTGTTTTCCCTCCAGCTTTTTATCTCCCAAATGCCACTACTGCCTCCGATCCAAGAAACCATTGCTCTCCAGTTCCAACGGGCTTCTTCTGCTACTGTTTTTGAACAAATATTATTACTCATTGGGGCCCCAAGTCTCAACGACCTTTGCTGCACGGCAGTTATAGGAAAGTGTTGCGGAAGGCTTTAAGATCTGTCATTTGACCTTTTTGGCAGATGGGAATAAAACCAGATGTTCTGGATCAGTCACGGTTGGACTTGGTGTAGTCTTGAGACTGGACAGTCTATCAGTGGTGTTTATTGAGTTCTTACTGTGTGCTGAGCACTGTACTAGGAACTTGGGAAAGAACAATTCAGTGACATTGAAAAGTATGTTTCCTGTCCAAAGGAGCTCATAGTCTAGAGTGGGAACAGACATTAAAATACATTATTGATAAGGGAATGGGAGAGTCTAAGTATACTCACGTTTATGCATGGTGTGTGATTGGGTGTGGGGTGACTATCAAATGCTTAAGGGGCATGGACACGGGCAGAGGCAGTGCAAAAGGGCAAGCAAATAGGAAAATGAGGTCCCATTCAGGGAAGACCTCTTGGAAGAGATGTGATTTCAGTAGGGCTTGGAAGGTGGAGAGAGAAGTGGGTTTGTCAGGTATGAGTTGGGAGTTTAGACTGTGAGCCCACTGTTGGGTGGGGACCGTCTCTATATGTTGCCAACTTGTACTTCCCAAGTGCTTAGTACAGTGCTCTGCACACAGTAAGTGCTCAATAAATACGATTGATTGATTGATTGATTGAGTTCCATGCCGCAGACAGGACCTGAGCAAAGGGTTGGTGGTGAAGTAGTTAAGAGCGAGGTACAGTAAGTAAGTTGGCGTTAGAGGAGCAAAGTGTACTACGGGTGGGTTTATAGTAGGAGATGGGCGATTTTCAGAATGGGATTGTTTAGGCATGGGACACTTTCCATGGGTCCTCTCCTATTGGCAGCAGCAGCTTGGGAGCACCTGGGCTGAATTTGAAACTCTGAAATCACTGGCTTAGTTCTTCAGCTGTGCAGCAACATCAGAGAAGCAGCGTGGCCCAGGGCAAAGAGGCTTTGGAGTCAGAGGTCATGGGTTCAAATTCCGCTCCACCAATTGTCAGCTGTGTGACTTTGGGCAAGTCACTTAACTTCTCTGTGCCTGTTACCTCTTCTGTAAAATGGGAATTAAGACTGTGAAGCCCCCCTATGGGACAACCTGATTGCCTTGTAACCTCCCCAGCGCTTAGAACAGTGCTCTGCACATAGTAAGTGCTTAATAAAAGCCATTATTATTATTATTATTATTTGTGTTACAAGGGAGAAGGTTTTAGGGGAGGTAAGTTTTCCATGGGGGAGCTAGACTCTTAATTCTGTCTTAAACCACCATAATGATCTTTATCTAATCTTTCATGGGTTCAGACCTGGAGCTGATCTGGAAGATCTGGAGTCACCAGAAGGTAGGGGCCCTTCTGTGGTAGAATTTCAGGCTGGAACGGTCTTGATCCAAATGCCAGTTTTTCCCAGAAGCAGACCGGCCATTCAACATTATTAGTCTTAAATTTTCCTCAGTGTGGTTCCCTTGTTTCACACTCCTGGTTCTTCCATCCATAGCATACCTGCCTGCCTGGCCTTATATTTTATATACTTAGAATCATGTGGGTCAGGTCATCATCATCAATGGAATTTATTGAGGTGCTTACTATGTGCAGAGCTGGCAGAGTGGCAGACACATTCCCTGCCTACATTGATCTTAAAGTCTAGAGGGAGAATCAGACATCACTATAAATAAATAATTTATAATATATAATTTAAATATATGCACGTAAATGCTGTGGGATGGAGGGAGGGCAGATATCAAATGTGCAAAGGTCCCAGATCCAAGTGCATAGAAGATTCAGAAGGGAGAAGCATCAGTGTGAAACAAGGGAACCATACCGAGGAAAATTTAAGACTAACAATGGTGAATGGCTGGTCTTCTTCTGGGAAAAAACTGGCATAAACAATTCAGAAGGGAGAGGGAGCCTGGGACAAGAGGGCTTAATAGGGGAAGGCCTCGTGAAGGAGATGTGACTGTATATGGCTTTAAAGGTGGGGGAGAGTGGTGATCTGGCATATATCCCCTTCATTCCACGGAAACTGCCCTCTCAAAGGTCACCAATGACCTCCTGCTTGCCAAATCCAACGGCTCATATTCTGTCCTAATCCTCCTCGACCTCTCAGCTGCCTTCGACACTGTGGACCACCCCCTTCTCCTCAACACGCTATCTGACCTTGGCTTCACAGACTCCGTCTTCTCCTGGTTCTCCTCTTATCTCTCCGGTCGTTCTTTCTCAGTCTCTTTTGCAGGCTCCTCCTCCCCCTCCCATCCTCTTACTGTGGGGGTTCCCCAAGGTTCAGTGCTTGGTCCCCTTCTGTTCTCAATCTACACTCACTCCCTTGGTGACCTCATTCGCTCCCACGGCTTCAACTATCACCTCTACGCTGATGACACCCAGATCTACATCTCTGCCCCTGCTCTCTCCCCCTCCCTCCAGGCTCGCATCTCCTCCTGCCTTCAGGACATCTCCATCTGGATGGCCGCCTGCCACCTAAAGCTCAACATGTCGAAGACTGAACTCCTTGTCTTCCCTCCCAAACCTTGTCCTCTCCCTGACTTTCCCATCTCTGTTGACGGCACTATCATCCTTCCCGTCTCACAAGCCCGCAACCTTGGTGTCATCCTCGACTCCGCTCTCTCATTCACCCCTCACATCCAAGCCGTCACCAAAACCTGCCGGTCTCAGCTCCGCAACATTGCCAAGATCCGCCCTTTCCTCTCCATCCAAACCGCTACCCTGCTCATTCAAGCTCTCATCCTATCCCGTCTGGACTACTGCACCAGCCTTCTCTCTGATCTCCCATCCTCGTGTCTCTCTCCACTTCAATCCATACTTCATGCTGCTGCCCGGATTATCTTTGTCCAGAAACGCGCTGGGCATATTACTCCCCTCCTCAAAAATCTCCAGTGGCTACCAATCAATCTGCGCATCAGGCAGAAACTCCTCACCCTGGGCTTCAAGGCTGTCCATCACCTCGCCCCCTCCTACCTCACCTCCCTTCTCTCCTTCTACTGCCCAGCCCGCACCCTCTGCTCCTCCACCGCTAATCTCCTCACTGTACCTCGTTCTCGCCTGTCCCGCCGTTGACCCCCGGCCCACGTCATCCCCCGGGCCTGGAATGCCCTCCCTCTGCCCCTCCGCCAAGCTAGCTCTCTTCCTCCCTTCAAGGCCCTGCTGAGAGCTCACCTCCTCCAGGAGGCCTTCCCAGACTGAGCCCCTTCCTTCCTCTCCCCCTCGTCCCCCTCTCCATCCCCCCATCTTACCTCCTTCCCTTCCCCACAGCACCTGTATATATGTATATATGGTTGTACATATTCATTACTCCATTTATTTATTTATTTATTTATTTATTTTACTTGTACATTTCTATCCTATTTATTTTATTTTGTTGGTATGTTTGGTTCTGTTCTCTGTCTCCCCCTTTTAGACTGTGAGCCCACTGTTGGGTAGGGACTGTCTCTATGTGTTGCCAATTTGTACTTCCCAAGAGCTTAGTACAGTGCTCTGCACATAGTAAGCGCTCAATAAATACGATTGATTGATTGATTGATTGGTAGGGAGTTCCAGCTTCGGTGGGGGCCGAAAGTTTGTCGGTGGCAGGAAAGATGAGATTGGGGCACAGTGAGTAAAGTGGTGCTAGAGGAGCGAAGTGAGTGGCCTGGGCTGTAGTAGAGCAGTGAGGTGAAGTAGGAGGGAGCAAGGTGACCGAGTACATTAAAGCTGATGGGAAGACGTTTTTGTTTGTTGTAAAGAGAGATGGGCAACCGTTGGAGGCTTCTGAGGAGTGAGGAGACAGACTGAACTTATTTTTAGAAAAATGATCCACTTGCTTCCATGGCTTCAACAGTCACCTCTATGTGGATGATTCCCAGATTTGTGTCTCCAGCCCTGATGTCCCTCCCTCCCTGCAGTCAGCATTTCCTCCTCCCTTCAAGATATCTCTGCTTGGGATGTCTGTGGTCACCCCTAACATAACTCGTCCGAAACAGAACTCCTTATCTTCCCACCCAAACCGGACTTTCCCATCACTATAGACGGCACCACTATCCTTCCTGTCTTACAAGCCCATAACCTTGGCATTATCCTTGATTCCTTTCGATCATTCAACCCACACACTCAATTTGTCACTAAATCCTGCCAGTTCAACATCGCTAAAATCCATCCTTTCCTCTCCATCCAAACTGCTACTGTGTTAATCCCAGGATTTATCCTATCCTTCCTTGATGACTGTATCAGCCTCCTTGTTGACCTCCCTGCCTTCTGTCTCTCCCCACTCCAGTTCATACTTTACTCTGCTGCCCAGATCATTTTTCTCCGAAGTCATTCAATCCGTGTTTTCCCACTCTTCAAGAACCACCCACGTTTGGCCAACCTCTGAGTCAAACAGAAACTCCTTATCATCTGCCACATGTCTGCTGTGTGACTTTGGGCAAGGCACTTCACTTCTCTGTGCCTCAGTTACCGCATCTGTAAAATGGGGATTGATACTGTGAGCCCCACATGGAACAGGGACCGTCTCTGACCCGATTTGCTTGTATCCACCTCAGCGCTAGTACAGTGCTTGGCGCTTAAAAAATACTGCAATTATTATTATTATTTTTAAAGCACTCAATCACCTTGCTCCCTCCTTCCTCATCTCACTACTCTATTACTACAACCACTACTACTACAACTCAACCCGCACACTTCGTTACTCTACCAACCTACTCACTGTACCTGTACTATATCGTGCCACCAACCCCTTGCCCATGACCTGCCTCTGGCCTGGAACACCCTCCCTCTTCATATCCAATGAGGAATTACCCTCCTCCACTTCAAAGCCTTATTGAAGGCACATCTCCTTCAAGAGGCCTTCCCTAAGCCCTCTCTTCCTTTTCTTCCACTCTTTCCTGCATCACTGTGACTTGATCCCTTTATTCATCCCCTCTCCCAGCCCCACAGCCCTTCTGTACATATCCATAATTTATTTATTTATATTAATATCTGTGTCCCCCTCTAAATGGTAAGCTCATTGTGGGCAGGTAATTTGTCTGTTATAGTGTTATATATTTTCTACTCTCCTAAGCACTTAATACAGTGCTGTGCACACAGTAAGTGCTCAGTAAATATGATTAATTGAAGCTGAGGGAAGAATGGACTGGAGTAGGGAGAGACAGGAGGCAGGGAAGTCACCAAGGAGGCAGATGCAGAAATCAAGGCAGGATAGGATAAGTGCTTGAATCAGTGTGGTTGCAGTTTAGGTGCAACAGAAAGGGCGGATTTTAACAATGTTGTGAGAGTAGAACCAACAGGATATGGTAATGGATTGAATATTGAGAGTTGAATCGAGGACAACGGCCAAGGTAATGACAAAGGGAGGATAGTGGTATTGTCTACAGTATTAGGAAAGGTGGGGAGGACAGGGTTTGGGCGGAAAGATAAGGAGTTCTGTTAGATCAAAAAGTAGTATTCACATTTATAGACAGATCAAAATACAAGAAGCTCATCCATGATGTCATGCTTCCTTGATTTCTTTATCTCTTCCAAGTGGTTTCATTCTAATCTCTCACTTCATCATCATCAATTGTATTTATTGAGCACTTACAAGGTCACTTGGCAGACCTTGTTAGCTATTGTGACTAATTTTTTACTGAAAGAAGCACTAAGCTTTTCCAGTTTTTTTTAGATGCATACACTTGCACTTCTAACACGTGTCATAACCTGAATAAAGTAAATGTATCATAAAATGGCTTGTTCTTCAGAGGGTCAAGCTCACTAAATTTTAAGAAGCAATCGTGGTTAGATAACCTAGCATTTTGAAGTTATTGAGGCTCTAAATCACTACTTTTTATGCCCCATGGGTCACCCTGTTGCACTAGTTTTTTTTTTTTAGATGGTATTTGTTAAGCACTTACTAATTGCTTAGCACTGTTCTAAGCGTTAAAGTTAAAATCTTGGTCCCCACGATTCGATTTGAAGCTTCTTCTGGGCAGAATATGCCAAGGTGTCTGCCATGCTCATTGCGTACCTTGATACTTTTAATTGACGATGATGATTTTCAAATGACACTTTTGCTTCGGTCTTGGAGCACTCATTTAGCAACTGTACTATTGTTGACATCGATTAGACATTCCCTTAGGTCATTTAATTTAAAATTTCAGTACCATGGTACAGCTCTATGATGTTTCCAAGATGCAGTAGAAGAATAGGTGTAATAGAGAGTAATCTGTTGACCCAACCTCATTGGTTTGTTTGTCCAGGCAAGAAATAAAATTCATTTTGCTTATGTGAAAGAGCTAAATTATAAATGCATGTTTTTCACTTTGTTTTGGTGGTCATTAGGCTCTATAGGTCTGGGAAGAGAAGGGTATTGGAAAGGTGAAGCAATGTTTATGGTTGTTATAAAATTGTGAAGTGGAATTAAGTGTCCTGTTTTGGACTCTTGCCATTTCGGGGCAGCCAAGTTTACATTTTTGGGCCTATTTTCCATTCAACAATTAAAGTAAAATTTTAGGGGGCTAAACAGAACTTTATTAGAATTGAGCACTAGTATCGGTGATGCAGGTGCGGGAGACAAGGATTTCCAAACAGGGGAGGAAAGTTAATTTCAAGCTTCATTAGAAACCCTGAGGGATTAGGAGAAATTGGTGCTTTTAAACAGAAGGTACTCAATTGATGAAGAAACAAGTGCTGTTTCATCCGTTTCAAAAGCTTCTTGAAATACCTGCTGAATAAAAAGAAATAAAAACAAACTCATTTTTCACAATTGTGAAGTAAGATAACATGTTCATTATAATTCTGATGACTGTTAAACCCTCTCCCTCCCTCCAAAATTTGGCTTTCTGGGAAATATTGCTATGGGTGGCATTGTTGAGTGTGTAAGGTAGACTGTAAGCTCCTGGTGGGCAGGGATCTTGTCTACTGACTCTGTTGTACTGTACTTTTCCAAGTGTTTAGTACAGTGCTCTGCACCCAGTAAGTGCTCAATAAATACCTTTGATTAATTAGATAGGGTACAGAGTGTACTATGCTATGACCATAGGAAGCAAACACAATGAGTAAAAGACCCAATTGCTACCCTCGAGAAGCTCACAGTCAATCCTTACTCTCAGGATAAAAATGGAATGTATAGGTTCTGGGGTAATATTTTAATTGAGAATTATATATTGTTTTCAAGTGGACACTTGCTGGGTAGAAAGTGTGTTTCAATTTATAAATCTATTTGAGTAAGTTGTGTAATTAAAACTATAACTCAGTAGAGATAATTTTATCCACTTCCTATCCACATCTTCAGGGTTTCCATCTGCCCTAATGTACAGGGAAGTATAAATATTATAGCCACAGCTGACCAACTTCTGCAGTCTGCAGCTGGAGGCAACACTAAGATGTTAGAATACTGGCATTAAAGACACTAATGCCATTGAATCCTGAAGCAGCACAATCCAAGCCAAAAGGATTCATATATGAAAGTTTTGGGAGAGTGAGGGGGAGGGTTTGGTGCCCATTATTAAGTCTAAAATAGGGAAGCACATACACGTTTTTATAGGGTTAGTATGAATTTTGGCAGCACAAATGTATGTAATAATGGCTCATACAGTTTCATAAGTAAGAGTGGGGGAGAGGTGGGTCAGAGTGATTCTAGTGACATCACTTGTATGGCATCCAAAGACAATTATTTTTTTTATCTGAGTTGTTGACTTTTCCTTCAGATGATTGCTCCATTCATTGTCTTTTACAGGCAAAACCCTGCCAAAATAATGGTGAGAGTCTTATAGAAGGACTTATTGAAGGACTTAGAAAAATAGAGCAAAAGGCATCATTTGGTCCTGAGATACTGAGAATAGCTGTGGTTAATGCATCTTTGGAAGAATAAAATATAGCTAATGAAGTTATTCAGTTAATTCAGGGCAGCAGCTAAGATGATCTAGACATGAGAGAAGCTTTGGAATAAGAATTGACTAAAATGATCGGAACTGTTAAGTCGGGAAAATTGACGATTGAGTGGGTGTATTTTGGATGTGAAAATTATGAAAGGTGTGGGCAAGGCCGACACAGAGTTGTTATTCATTATACCCCAAAATAGCAATATGAAAAGGCTCCTATTCCTCTTCCCTTGCTTTCCTTTAGCAGCTCAGCAAAAGCCTTGAGACTCAATCCAGCATCACCTGAACCCAAGCATATATCTTCCCCTGGTCTGTATAAAGAATTTCTGGACATACAGTAAGCTATTTTAACAAAACATGACTTTCTGTATTTCTAAGGCATGAAATGTCATGCAGTGAAACGGTAATTTTGAAAGTCAGAAAGAAGGCCAAGCATGCGTAGCATGATATGGGATTAGAAGGCTTCCCTTAGCTCAGTCAGTAGTATTTATCCATCACTCACTGTGTGCAGAGCATTGTTCTAAGTGCTTGGCAGAGTACAGTACAGCAGAATTGGTAGACAAGGTCCCTGCCCAAGCTTACAACATAGAGAGGGACAGAAATAAGGAGATAAGTATTGTGTAGTGACTATCAAGTGTGTAAGGGTACAGATCCAAATGCATAGGCGATGCAGAAAGGCGAGGGAATGGGGGAAATGAGGGCTTAGATAGGCATGATAGAAACACATGATAAAATGCATATATGTTTTATTTTACGGTGTAATTGCCATGTATTTGTATTTCTGTTGGTTCATGGCCTGCATGACTTCTGAGTCCTACCCTCATGTCTTTGATAGATTTCTAAGCATTAGGGTGGTGGAAAGGATGGTAACCATTACATGGTTTTTCTGACATGTTTGTCAGTTTGCAGAGAGAAGCAATGTGGCATAGTGGACAGAGCATAGACGTGGGTGTCAGGACCCGGGTTCCAATTCCAGCTCTGCCTTTTGTCCGCTGTGTGACCTTGGGCCAGTCACTTCACTAGTCTGTGTCTCAGTTACCATATCTGTAAAATAAGGATTAAGGTTGTGTGCTCCACGTGGACATGGATTGTGCCCAACCTCATTACCTTGTATCTATTCCCACCGCTTTGTACAGTGTCTGGCACATAGCAAGGGCATAATAAGTACCATAACAAAAAAAAAAAAATATGGACTGCATGGACCAGTGGCCTAATCCTGCCATGGAAATTTTTAAATAATATTTAATAATAATAATAATGATGGTAGTTGTAAAGTGCTTACTATGTGCAAAGCACTGTTCTAAGCGCTTAGGGGATAGAAGGTGATCAGATTGTCCCACGTGGGGCTCACAGTCTTACTTCCCATTTTACAGATGAGGTAACTGAGACACAGAGAAGCGAAGTGGCTTGCCCAAGTTCACACAGCTGACTAGTGGCGGAGCTGGGATTCGAACCCATGACCCCTGACTCCCAAGCCCATGCTCTTTCCACTGAGCCACGCTGCTTGCATGTGCCAGACATTCTCCCCATTCCACGTAGGCCTCAAATTCTTAATCTCCATTTTACAGATGAGACAACCGAGTCACAGAGAAGTTAAATGACTTGCTCAAGGTCACACAGCAGTCGTGGTAGAGCAAGGATTAGAACCCAGGTCCTTCTGACTCCCAGGCCAGACTAGACCATGCTGCTTTTCCAATATTTGTATATTCTTACTGTGTAACTTAGGCCAGATTGAAACAGATAAATCAATCAGTCAATATTACCTATAGAGTGGGTTCTTTGTACAGAGCATTGTATTAAGGGTTTGGAAGAGTACACTATAACGGAGTTGATAAACACATTCCCTGCCCACCAAGGAACTTACAGTCTTGAGGGGGCTTACATATTTTACATATTTTACTATGGAGCAAAAAGAGTAGTTTTACAAAAAAAGCTAAAAAAAAAACCAACCCCCAAACCCTAACATTTATTTTAAGCATTGGCTTTATTGTAGGATCTTAATGTGAAATGAAATTCTTTAGTCTTCCATGGATATTAGAACATCAGTAATAATAATAATAATGGTATTTTAGCACCTATTGTGTTCCAAGCACTACACTAGGCATTGGGTGGATAAAAGATAATCAGGCTAGACAGAGTCCCTTTCTTAAATGGGCTCATAGTTTAAACAGTAGGAAGAACAGATATTTAATTTCCATTCTACAGATTTGAAAGCTACAAATAGAGAAGTAACTGAGAAAGGACACAGAGCAGGCTAGTGCTGCCCAATCCCTGGTCTCCTAACTCCCAGGACTGTGTCCTTTCAATCAGTATTATTTTTTGAGAAGCAGCATGGCATACCAGTTAGAGCACCGGCCTGGGAGTCAGAAGGTCATGGGTTCTAATCCGGACCCCACCACTTGTCTGCTGTGTGACCTTGAACAAGTTACTTCATTTCTCCGTGCCTCAGTTACCTCATCTGTAAATGGGGATCGACAGCATAAGCCTCATGGGGGACAGGGACTGTATCCAACCAATTTGTCTGTGTTCACCCCTGGCACAGTTTAAGTGCTTAACAAATACCATTATTATTATTATTATTATTTTATTATTATTATTATTATTCAGCACTTACTATGTAGAGAGCACTGTATTAAATTCTTTCCACTAGGCCACATTTACAGGCTCTCAAAAGAGGAATTCGCTGGTTTCAGAATAGATGCATATGATCAAATCAATCACATTTATTAAGCACTTACTATGTGCAGAGCACTATACTAAGCATTTTGGAGAGTACAATACAACAGAATTAGCAGATATGTCCCGTGCTTATAATGAGCATACAGGCTAGAGGGGGAGACAGGCATTATTATTACTCCCAGTATTATTATTACTTCCAGTCCTGGGAGTCAGGGGACCCGAGTTCTAATACCAATTCTTTCGCTTGTCTGCTGTGTGATCATGGGTAAGTCATTTCCAGCGTGGCTCAGTGGAAAGAGCCCGGGCTTTGGAGTCAGAGGTCATGGGTTCAAATCCCGGCTCCGCCACATGTCTGCTGTGTGACCTTGGGCAAGTCACTTCACTTCTCTGAAACTCAGTTACCTCATCTGTAAAATGGGGATTATGACTGTGAGCCCCATGCAGGACAACCTGATCACCTTGTATCCCCCCCCCCCCCCAGCGCTTAGAACAGTGTTTTTGCACATAGTAAGCGCTTAACAAATGCCATTATTATTATTATTATTATTATTATTATTATTATTTCTCTGTGCCTCAGTTAACCTCATCCTTCTCCCTCTGGCTTAGACTGTCAACACTGTATGGGACAGGGACTATGTCCAACCTTTTTTTCTTGTGTCAGATCCCCTGATTATCTTGTATCTACCCCAGGCTTAGAACTGGTGCTGTTTTATGGCATTTGTTAAGCCCTTACTAAGTGCTAGGTATTGTACTAAGTGCTGGGTTAGATACAAGGTAATCATTCATTCATTCAGCCATATTATTGAGCGCTTACTGTGTGCAGAGCACTGTACTAAGCACTTGGAAAAGTACAATTCAGCACCAGATAAGAGAATCCCCACCCAACAAAAGTCTAGATGGGGGAGACAGACAACAAAACAAACAGACAGGTATCAATCAATCAATCAATCGTATTTATTGAGCGCTTACTGTGTGCAGAGCACTGTACTAAGCGCTTGGGAAGTACAAGGTGGCAACATATAGAGACAGTCCCTACCCAACAGTGGGCTCACAGTCTAAAATAATCAATGATCAATAGGATCAATAGCACGTTGGGCATAGTCCCTGTCCCATGTAAGGCTCGCAGTCTTAATTCTCATTTTACATATGAGGTAACCGAGGCACAGAGATGTAAAGTGTTTTGCCCAGTGTCACAAAGCAGACAAGTGGCAGAACTGGGATTAGTACTCAGGTCCTCCGACTCCCATGTGCTTAACACCTGGTAAAGCAAGCAATCAATTTTATTCATTGCTCTCTTATTGTGTGCAGACCACTTTACTAAGCTTGGGAGAGTACGATATAACAATAAAATAGAGTTGATTGGCAGGGATCTTACAATCCAGGAGGGTGCAGAGAATGCTTAACAAAAACCATTAAAAAAAAAGACTTCGAATGGTGTAATCACTGGATATATTCTGTTACATTGCCGCCCGATCTTTTTTCATGTCTTTGATGTTTGAAATATAGTGGAAATCTTTGAAGTTAACTTTGAAACTACTCCTGTTTTGTTTTAGAATGGAATACAAACGTGGATATTTTGGGATTTATGTAGCAAGAATGTCATCTAGTGGTGCCTTAAGGTTGTGCATATCTCCTTAAGTTTTTCTTCCCTACTTAATTTCCCCAGTTTAGAAGAGGAAGGTTGTGTGCTAAAAATTTGGTTGACAGAGGCTTATGGGGACAGATACTTGTGTGATTTAAATTTATATTTTCTGAAAATATGTCCTAAATTAATCTTATGTTGCAGGGGATTGTCTAATTGTAAGTGACTTTTACTTTCTGGTGTTGCGAAAAGATGTTCTCTTTAGGTGCTCCCATAATACCTTATATTAGTAAATATAAAACAAGGAAGGGGTCTTTGAAGAAGTTTAATTAGCCTGGTGTCGGTATTTAATTTATTTAAAATAGTAAAACGTTCATGGTGTCGTGCTTCTGAGTCCTTCCCTCCCTCCGATGAGTCCACTTTTGTGAAGTATAAATCGGAAAGATTAGAGTATAGGAAAATTAGATTGGATTTTCTGGGACAAATTTAATATCATGGGAGACAGAATGGGAAGATGTAGTTTAATATTTACGTTTTCTAGAAAACCATAAAACTTGAAAACTGAGAAACTAATGCATTTTTAAAAAGAGCTTATTGTTGAGTGGAATAAATCTTATTTTAAAGTAGCTTACTTGATTGATTTAGATCAGCACTAAGTGCTCATACTTAAAGGTGCTTTTAAATAATATATATTTTATTGGTCTGATCCATACCTATAGAAACCATAAGGAAGTAAAAACACATCTCATTGCAGTTAACCTTGATTCATTTCCACATTTCAGGCATGTATACTACTAGTGGAGGAATAATCTTTATTTAGTCTAGTAGCTGCTGCTTGTTCTAGGTGGAGAGAAGACAGTCTTAGTGATGGAAAGTGTGATTGGATGGGTTTGTGATTTTATGACTATGGGAAATTGAATCAAATGTATTCCTCAACATACATGGCATTTGAGGAATACACTTTATTTCTGCTTCCCTAGCCGTAGGACCGACAGAAAACTGGACACAAGCAATCTGAGTTTCTCAGAATCTGAAGTGGTTGCTCTCTTTAGTGTTCATATATTCTGACATCAACTACCTGCAAATACTGTATTGTAAATATCGATGTTATCTGTGCAAAAGAAAGCCTCCTTCAAGTATATAAATTGATTTGCATTTCAAAAATGTGTGGCATAATTATCTCTGCTAGTTCTTGCATTAGTTAACACACCATCCTGTCAAAAAATTGGCATATCCAGGAGAGAACTGTTTAGTTCTGTTTAGCCTAACCTTATAAATTCGGCCCTCAGAGTACAGGAATTCTCACAAAATGGGCCCTTTTAAAATGTACCACATATGTCTTATATCTTGCTGGAAAAAATAGGCATAGCTTTTTATTAGAAAAAGCCTAATTTAGAGGAACAGCCAGGCTCCTCTGTTGTTTATTTCTGGTCAGAGTCCCCTGAAGCTGTTGCCAGAGGAAGAGGACTGTGAGCTAATCAGCAAGCATAAACTAGCAAGTCCTGTGCTGCCCAAGACAGCCCTTCAGGGATCCCACTCCCTTATTCACAATGCTCTAGGAACTCAAACAACTTGACTTTATCAGCTCCTTCCCCACTCTCTGGGGAGAACACAAACATATCCCCATCGCTGAAGGGATAGGAAGATTTCCTCCGATGGTGTCTTTTGAGGCTGTACTGTACCACGATGGAACATAGGCTGGAAGTTATCTTTTAGGGATTATACACTCATTCATTCATTCATTCATTCAATCAATCATATTTATTGAGCCCTTACTGTGTGCAGAGCACTGTATTAAGCGCTTGGGAAGTACAAGTCGGCAACATATAGAGACAGTCCGTACCCAACAGCGGGCTCTTGGCACCGCTTTTAGACATCTCTCTTCTAAGTGCAGTTATCCCATTTAATTTGCTTATTGCTCTGACAAAATTAATCATTATTCACATGAGTGCCCTATAGAGTTCAAAAGATCCATGCTAAAGTAGCTGGCATAGTCTTTTTTTCCAGGTTTCTTCACATGTTTTCAGAGAATGTTTCTGTGGTGTTCTAGGAGCTCAGCTTGATTGTCTGTCTTTGTCCTGAACTCAGCTTAATATTATGCAGAGGCTTTCCATTTTGGAACTCACAGGCATCGGGGGAAATGGCTCTCAGTGTTTGCTTTTGGAAGTGTGCTCTGTGGCCCAGCTTGGGAACCTCAGAAGCTCCAGAATCAGCCTGGCCATTGCTAATATTTGGCAGGGTGTTTGGTAGGTGTCTGATTGACCATTCACATCACTCCACAGAGTGTCATATACCTTGGACACATCAAGTCTGGAATTTGAAGTGTCTCTCAAGTCGACTGACTGTCATATCCTCCCAATGGCTTATTGCATTGTCTGCACAGTGCTCCATAGATATTACTGATAGATTGATAATGGATAAGAACATTTCGTCCCTCCATAAAATCAGCTGAAGCAAAGAGATGAGTTATTGAGGGGAAAAAAAAGACAACGTGAGAATCATATGCACGCCCTGACTCCACTTGAGTGCTTTTACCAAAGACCGAACTCATTTGAATGTTCACATGTACTGAATGAAAATCATCATGGGAGGTTAAAATTGGATGAATACAATCTTAGTTCAGTGGGTCACTTGCTTGAGAAATTGCAGTTGGCTCTTTAGAGCTCCATCATTTCTTTATATTTCTTTTTATTTCTTTATGTGTACAGATATATTTTTAGTTCAGAATAATAATGAACCCACTGTTCTGAGCTCTACACCAGGGAGGAAAAGCCTCGGCTGGCTGTTTTAGTAAACAGGAGTTCTCTAGGGTAGACTTCCTCCTTCGACTCCACGCCACTGGGGTCTGTTTGCTCATAGACAGCACATGGGAACTGATTAGAAAGCCCTTGTCATTTGGATTCACTTCCCTCGAGTGCCATTGGTGCAGATGTGTTCAGGGATCAAATCAGGTTCACGCTTCCCAGCTGTCAGTTCCTTTCCCTCCTAATGACACCAGGGGTATTGATGTAATTTTTGTTGTTGTTCTTCTTTCTGCAAAGAAAGAACGCATTTTCCTCTGAGTTACTTTAATCCATATTTAAGCAGACTGGGGTCTTGCATTTTATTTTTCTAGCTTTTTGATGTATTAATTCCTAATGTTGGATCTTTTATTTTGCCCAAGTATGAAAGCATTGGATGATTAGTGTGTAGAGATTCTAATTGCAGGAAAATGAAAAAAAAATTGCAGAAAGTTTCGAAAATATGCTCAATTTATTTTCAGTGAAGAAAAGGTTGATTATCCCACCTTGGAACCTATTTGACTCTGTGTAAATACATTACGTTTACTACTCATGATAACCCAGTACAGCCTTCACTTTTTTAATGCTACATTACCGTGCCTCACTCTCATCTTTCATGCCACTGACCTGTTGCTTACATCCTTCCTGCTGCCTCAAACTCCCTCTCTCTCCGCATCATAGTCCCTGTCGTCATAGTCTTCCTAAAGTGACATGTCTTCCAGGAAGCCTTTTCTGACTAATCTCTCATTTCCCATCTTCCCTCTTCATCTCCTTCTTTTCAGTCTCCCATCTCTTATTGCCTTCAGGATATCTCTACTTGGATGCCCTCCAGGATCTCAAGCTCAACATGTTCAAAAATGAATTCCACATCTTCCCTCCCAGCTCCTTTCCTCTACCTAATATTCCCATCTCTCCTGATACACCATTCTTTGGAATCTACAGTCTGGACATTGACCTTGACTCCAACACCACCCCAGCTTGCACATTTCGTTCCTATCAAGTCACCCCACTCACTGGGACTTGCTCTCCTTTGTTTTGCCCACTTTTTGCTCACACCCACCCTTCCCGTCTGAAACTCCCTCCCGGTTCACATCTAGCAGACCACTCTCTCCCCATCTTCAAAATCTCACTAAAATTACAGCTCCTCCAGGAAGCCTTCCCTAACTAAAATTTTATCCCCCAATCCTACTTTCCTTTCCTACAGAATCTCATGTGCACTTAATAATAATAGTAATAATAATAATGATGGCATTTATGAAAGTGCTTACTGTGTGAAAAGCCCTGTTCTAAGCGCTGGGGAGGTTACAAGGTGATCAGGTTGTCCCACGGGGGGCTCACAGTCTTCATCCCCATTTTACAGATGAGGTAACTGAGGCACAGAGAAGTGAAGTGATTTGCCCAAAGTCACACAGCTGACAATTGGTGGTCAGGATTTGAACCCATGACCTCTGACTGCAAAGCCCAGGCTCTTACCACTGAGCCATGCTGCTTCTAGGCATCTACCTACCACCTAATACCATCTCCTAATACCATCTCCTAGGCACATAGGTAACTGCCACAGCTTGCATGTACCTATCCTTATGAGCAGTTGCTTCCTCCTACTTGTAATTCATTTAAATGTCTACTTTTCTGCCAGATTTTGAGCTCCCTGGAGGTAGGAATCGAGCCCACTACCTCTCTCATATTCTCCTAATTGGTTAGTACAGTGTTCGTACAGAGTAAGGGCTCAAACAAGTTTTAAAGCTTTGTTTTAGAAAACGTAACAGTACAAAATCAGTGCCCACAAAGAAAATAAATTAAAACAGGACTTACCTTTTATTCGTGCTGTGAGAGCATGGGATAGGAGAGAATTAAAGATTCATATTTTAAATATTTTAGGCTTCCCCTTTCTGTGGAGGATGACCTACTGATACTGCATTTCTTCAAAACAATTTCAAAGGATCTCCTTTTGTGGGCCTTGCTGCAGTTGAAGGGAATCTTTTCTAATATTGAAATGTAAGAATGTAAGAAAATATACTCAAGGAAACTAATGTATCGATTGTGATTAGGGAGCAAAGTTCTTTGTACTATGACTTGGCAAAGGCTGGAAAGCCCTGTGTCATTCTCATTTATTTGTATTAATTACTGTCTCTCCATCTAGACTGTAACCTACCGTGGGCAGGGATTGTGTCTGCTTATTGTTATATTATACTGTCCCAAGTGCTTAGTACAATGTTCTACACACAGTAAGCACTCAATAAATACGATTGAACTCACATTTTTCTTTTCTGGTTCTGCAAAGAAACTATATAGTACCTTAGAATGCTAAGGCATTAATTTTGGGAATTGCTACTGGTGTTGTTTTTCTCACCAAGCACATGGACAATTATATTATTGCAAAACCAAATGGGAATTATATGTGTGAAATAGGTTGCATGATAAGACTATAGGAGAACTCATGTTACTAGGTTAGTCGGTGGTGTTTTTTGAAGACTTACAGTGTGCAGAGCACTGTACAAAACCCTTGGGAGAGCACAGTGCAACAATTGGTAGATACGTTCCCTGCACACAAGGAACTTACAGTCTACAGGGGAAGACAGGCTTTAAAATAAATTATGGATATCAATCTGTTAATCAGTCAGTGGTATTGGGTGCTTACTGTTTGCAGAACACTACACTAAGCACTTTTGAGAGTACAGTAAAACAGTATCTGTATATATGTTTGTACATATTTATTACTGTATTTTACTTGTTCGTATCTATTCTATTTATTTTATTTTGTTAGTATGTTTGGTTTTGTTCTCTGTCTCCCCCTTTTAGACTGTGAGCCCACTGTTGGGTAGGGACTGTCTCTATATGTTGCCAGCTTGTACTTCCCAAGCGCTTAGTACAGTGCTCTGCACACAGTAAGCGCTCAATAAATACGATTGATGATGATGATGATGATTAGGTAGACACACACCCTGCCCACAATGAGCTCACAGTGTAGAGGAGGAGACAGACATTACTATAAATAATTTAAAATGTATAATTTACAGTTATGTATATGAGTTCTGGGGGCTCAGGGTGGGGAGAATACCAGATTCCCACAGATCAATCAGTCCACTAGATTTATTGAGCATTTGCTCTGTGCAGACCATTGTAGTAAATGCTTGGTAGACACATCCCTTGCCCACAGTGAGACTACAGTCTATTGGGGGAGATGGACGTCAGTATAAATAAATTACGGATATGTACATAAATGCTGTGTAGCTGAGAGAAGGGTATATAATGGGTGGAAATCCAAGTGCAAGGGCGATGTAGAGGTTAATGGGAGAAGAGGACTTGAGGGCCTAGTTGGGTAAGGCCTCCTGTAGGAGATGTGCTTTTAGTAAGGTTTTAGTGGCGGAGAGAGTGATGGTGTTGTGGTCACGAAGAGGGAGGGCATACCAGGCTAGAGGCAGAATGTGGGTGAGAGGTTGGCGACGAGGTAGACAAGATCGAGGTACAATGAGTAGGTTGGCATTAGAGGAGTGAAGTGTGTAAACTGAGGCAGGAAGGTTATTGAGTGCTTTTAAGCCAATAGTATGGCGTTTCTGGTTGGGCAACGATTAGAGGTTTTTGAGCAATGGGGAAACATGGATTGAATGTTTTTGCAGAAAAATGATCTGGGCAGCAACATGAAGTATAGATTGGAGTGGGGAGAGACAGAAGGCAGGCAGGTCAGCAAGGAGGCTGATAACAGTAATCAAGGTAGAATAGGATAAGTGCTTGAATCAATGTGGTAGCAGTTTGGATGGAAAGGGAAGATTTTCGTGATGTTGTGAAGGTTAAACCAGCAGGATTTGGTGATAGATTGAAAAGTCATGATGCAAGTTCATAAGTGACACCGAAGGGAGAGGGAAAAGAGGAAAGCCTCTTGGAGGAGATGCAGTTTTAAATTAGGTGTCTCTGGAAAACAAGTATAAAAAATTGAGTTTGGAAATGAATCAATGTTCTGAGTTTTTTTGCTAAAACATGTCAGTTTTAAATGTTGCGTCATAAGGTATACCGTCAGGTTTGTTCTGTTAGCAATAGAAAAATCAGATTTTCCCATAATTAGGAGGCAGAATACTTCACAGGGGAACACATGCCAGTGACATTTATAAAAATTACATTTTATTTTAAGAATTTCACTCAAAATCATTTCATGTGATTATTAAAACAGTAACTTTTATTTTGTTTTGTAGGTATCTTTCAGATGAAGGAATAGAAGCTTGTAGAAGTTCTCCTGATAAAGTCAATATAAACGACATTATTTTGATTGCCCTCAATGTAGGTGATGATCGTTAATTTTTTTTCTTAAAATTAATTCTGACCTAACCGATTGCTTATTTTCAAAGCTGGGTTGTTTATGGAAATAAACTGATAGAAAATGATTTGAGCAAGATGACTGTGCTGTAGAGCTCAAGCACCTTTTGTTTTGTTGCCCTTGTGATAATTTTTGTTTATCCCAGAATATCGTATTTGAAACTTGAAGCAGCCAGCATTACATTGTCACAGCTTGAGCAAGATATATATTATATATTATATAATATAATATATAATATAACATAGTATATAATATATTATATTATATATATAATTTATATGCACATATGAAAAAAATATATAGAGAAGATTCACCCCCCGGCCCCCCGCCCCACCTGCCCCTATCGACAAGTGGAACCTAATGGATCATTACCCAGGATCATGGATCATTATGAAAGATAAGATACCATTTAACTTGTTAATGTACATGTTTAATAATTAATAAAATAAAACACAGCAAGTATCCCCTATGAGGCACAGGAAACTATTTAGCCAGTTTTGGTGGCTAACAATTTAGTAGATTATATTTTGTAGGTGTCTTTGATGAAAAGAACCACAGTGAGTCTAAATAAGCCATTTCTGTGCTGCCTCCTGTGGCTTTTCAACAACTTGTAATTCATGAGCATGCCTATATTTTTGTGGCTTTAAAATTGTGCTTTATGTAGGCAAGAGATGCTGCATAAAAATTTAAGTCCAGTGGACACACAAGAGATAGTGAAAGGAACGAAATTGGAAGGAAAATCCAAGTTTGGATACAAAATTATTCAAATAGGGTAGAGTAACAAATAAGCGGAACAGTTGAAAAGCCTTATGTTTCCCTATTTTTCTTCCTCATATTAAGCTATTATTTATGCAGTTAAACTTATATTTCAAACCATTATAAATTATTTACATGTAGCTTCCAACCCTAAATGTTACGGAAATATAATAGTATGCTTTATACTTATACCCCAAAGATGCTTTAAACTCTTCTTAATAAATACAAAGGTAGTAGTTTATCTACCTATGTTTGTGAGTGGGATGGAAGGGAGATTAATGAAGCTTGATAAAGCATAGAAGTCATTTGTCTTAAACTACCTGTTGATCAAATATGAATGTTCTGTGTGTAGATACAAATGGAGAAGTTGGGTATGCATTATATTTTTGGAAACTTTAGTCCAAGTTAATGTAATCAATATTTCTGTTAATATGTATTATGGCTAAATACTCCTAGCCAAATCAAAATAAAGGGCAGATCATACAGGGCAAATTTTTTTTTTGTTCTTTTATTGTTTATTCCTTCCTGACTTTGAAAGTTAGTAATACATTTTCAGTTCTGTGTAAAATATTGGAAGCTGTAAACCTCCAAGATGAATTATTATTTGGCACTTGTTTTTTTTAGGTTTAAGGACCTAAGCCAAAATCAAAACTTTAATTTTTCAGTTAATTTTTTATAAAATTATAAAATCGAAAAACTTTAGTTTTTCAGTTAATATAAGAGCCTTTCCTCAATCAGTTAGGTTCATTGAATTTTAATAAGAAACACTGACAGCATTTTTAGTCTTCATACTTGCTACTTTTTTGTGTTTACTGATGAATGATAATTATAATAATAGTATTTTGTTAAGTGCTTACTGTGTGCCAGATAAGATTGAAGATAAGCAGTCTGACCTGCTTCTCGGACTGATGCAGATAGTCACTATTTAAGGGCTTTGATACTGAGCTACTCCATGTTATAATTTGGCTATTGTTGAAAACTCTATTTTACCTTAAAAAAATTAAACCAATGTACATTGTAAAACGCAGGTTTGTCAGCACACTCTGTGCTTCCAAAGACTATTTTCATTCCCGTTTTCCATACTTTGAAATCATTTCCTTCATTTAAAATTGACCTGAGGTGCTAAGGGAAGTGACATTTAGAAAATGATATTTTTAACCTCAATGAGATTGATCTTCAATGTCATTTTTTAGCACAAGTTGAAAAAGGAAATCTGTTGGTATGAGTTTCAATTGACCCAGGTCCATTCAGTAAAAACTCTGAAGTAATTGGCATTGGCATACTGAAATGGACAATAAACAAATTTAAAATGAATATTTTTTAAATCATTCCTTCATGTGCACAATGACTTGTAAGTAACTTAGATGTAGCAATACAAGTTTAGGTGATGCTGGTAGTTGAATGTTATGAGTTTTTCCTAGGACAGTTGTTTGAAGCTGTGGTTATTTATTACATCTTGTCTTTCCAGTGTTTTTTCTAAAGTTTCCCAAGATTATTCAGGAAACATCCAGTGAAAAATGCAGTTCTTGCACTGGATTTTAAAAGTACCCACTTCTAGGAAGGAAATTTCTAACTTGTCACCAAACACTCCTATTTCCATACTTCAGAAAGCATAACTTTGGGTTTTAGGCAATGTCCTCAGAACCTCCTGTTGTTTAGAGCTGCCGTAGTGGTTCCATTGTGCAAACCATAAAATAATTTAGATAACTTGAATTTCCCCCACCTCACCCATTCACCAATTTAGCCACACACTTGACCTCATACAATCTCCAACCTCATCAATTCTGACATTCCACTTTCTGACAAAAACCTCCTGACCTGCCTTCCCCCTACCCATTGACTGCAAATCTATCCTACTTCCCCACTGAGACCTCCAATCTTTTGATGCTTTCCAATTTTCTAGTCATCCTGCCTCCATCTGGTCCTCATACCCAACCTATCCTCTTGATCCC
This sequence comes from Tachyglossus aculeatus, assembly GCF_015852505.1. Lineage (NCBI taxonomy): Eukaryota > Metazoa > Chordata > Mammalia > Monotremata > Tachyglossidae > Tachyglossus > Tachyglossus aculeatus. The sequence continues at coordinate 114,979,236 of NC_052067.1, forward strand.
CATTTTACAGATGAGGGAACTGAGGCACAGAGAAGTGAAGTGACTTGCCCAAAGTCACCCAGCTGACAATTGGCAGAGCCGGGGTTTGAACCCATGACATAATTGAGCCGTATCTCCCCACTCCGCATATACCTCCAATAATTGCCCACCCACCACCGTATTAAACAGTAACCGACTGCTTAAAGCGCTCAATCAGCCTCCTACCTTATTTCACTAATTTCGTATTACAACCCAACCTTCAACTCAACCTTCATCATCATCATCATCATCATCATCAATCATATTTATTGAGCGCTTACTATGTGCAGAGCACTGTACTAAGCGCTTGGGAAGTACAAATTGGCAACATATAGAGACAGTCCCTACCCAACAGTGGGCTCACAGTCTAAAAGGGGGAGACAGAGAACAAAACCAAACATACTAACAAAATAAAATAAATAGAATAGATATGTACAAGTAAAATAACTAACTAAATAAATAAATAGAGTAATAAATATGTACAAACATATATACATATATACAGGTGCTGTGGGGAAGGGAAGGAGTTAAGATGGGGGGGATGGAGAGGGGGACGAGGGGGAGAGGGAGGAAGGGGCTCAGTCTGGGAGCCTTCACATTATGCTTCTCTAACACCAGCCTACTCACTGTACCTTGACCTCATCTTGTTTTATCACTGACCCCTTGCCCATGCTCTCCCTCTAGTCTCCTCCATATGAATCACTTCTCCAAGAGGCCTTCTCAGAATAAGCCCTTATTTAATAACTATCCACTCTCCTTCTGTCTATTTATATATTTTTTAAGGGCATTTATGAAGTGCTTACTATGTGCAAAGCACTGTTCTAAGCGCTGGGGAGATTACAGGGTGAGCAGGTGGTCCCACGGGGGGGTTCACAGTCTTAATCCCCATTTTACAGGTGAGCCAACTGAGGCACAGAAAAGTTAAGTGACTCGCCCAAAGTCGCACAGCTGACAATTGGCAGAGCCAGGATTTGAACCCATGACATCTGACTCCAAAGCCCATGCTGTTTCCATGGAGCCATGCTGCTTCTCTGCACTTTGAGTCTATATGCACTTTGCTGTGTACCCCGTAGGCACTTTGATTCTCATTCCAGCCCCACAATGCCCCATGATCTTTTTACTCTATTTCACCCATTCATAATTTATTTTAATGTCAGTTAATCGTGTTTATTGAGTACTTACTAAGTACGGAGCTCTGTACTAAGCACTGAGTAGAGTACAGTGTAACAGTAAACAAACATATTCCGTGTCCACAACGAGCTTACTGTCTACAAGGGGAAACAGACATTTGATGTATAATTTAATGTCTCTCTCTGTAGACTGTAGCGACCTGTGGGCAGGGGGTATGCCTACCAAGTCTGATGTGTTTGTACAAGCGCTTAGTACAGTGCTTTGCACACAGTAAGCGCTCAATAAATACGATTGATTGATTACTAAGTGCTTAGGAAAGTACAGCACTCTATATTGATTGGTTTATTACCACTGATGAATATCTTCAGAAATCTTAGTACTACTTGACCCTTATTTTTATGAAGCTATTCAACTATTTTCCCTTATTGCGTTTTCCATTCTCTCAGTATAGAGAACCATCTGAATGCCTTTCCAATTCCTAAAAAAATCATGTTCTTCTACATGGTGAATAATTACTATTTCAACATAATTCCCTAATCTTTACTTCTGTTGTTTTCCCCTGAACCTATTCCTTTAGATGACTTGCCACCTTTCCTTCTTCCTTCCTAACTGGCAAAGGACCTATAAATATGCAAATTCAGAGCATAGGAAAATACTTACCTCAGCATTCCTATTTGTTATGCTCCTGTTTGTGCCCTCTGAATGTTATATCACTCAATCAATGATATTTGAGTGCCTAATTAGTGCAAAAAAGTATGTAACACTTGGGAGAGTAGAGCAGAAGTAAGATACACTCTCCCATCTCTCAAGGAGTTTATAATCTGGCAGAGGAAGACAAACTGAAAATGCGAGCAAGAAAATCGCCAATGATATAAGATTGGTAGATGAACCTGCCACGGTTGTTATTGTGGTATTTGTTAAATAGTATGTGTCAAGCACTGTTGTAAGCACTGGAATTAAATAGCTGAATAAATATGTTAAATACGCAAAGAAATATCTGTTTACAGAGAAGTGCTGAGGAAATGCATCTGTGCTTAAGTTGATATGACTAGGATGTGGAGGTTTCCTAGAGTAGGTAGGATGTTAGGAGGGCCTTAAAGATGATGAGCAATCTGGTCTGGTAGATTTGGAAGGAGAGAGTGTGTCTGTTAATTACATTGTTATATTGTACTCTCTGCGTGTTCAGGATAGTACTGTGCACACAATAAATACCACTGATTGATTGGGAGGGAGTTCCAGGCTAGATTAGCATCAAGGAATCAGAGGTGGAAGTGTCAAGCCTGAGGTACTCGTGACAACTGAACAGTGAGAGCTGGGGAATAGTGATTGAAGAGAGCCGACATGTAAGCTGTGAAACCCAATGTAAGGAGCTTGATGTGGAGGGAGATGGGTAGCCATTGGCTGTTTTTGAGGAGTGGTGAGAGGTGTGTTGCATGATGTTTTAAGAAAATGATCCATTCAGCACTATCACATACAGCAATAATAATTAATTATGGTATTTGTTAGGCGCTTACTATGTGCCAAGCACTGTTCTAAGCACCGAGGTAACTACAAGGTAATCGGGTTGTCCCATGTGGGGCTCACAGTCTTAATTCCCATTTTACAGATGAGATAACTGAGGCACAGAGGAGTTAAGTGGCTTGCCCAAGGTCACACAGCAGACAAGTGGCGGAGCCAGGATTAGAACCCAAGTCTTCCGACTCTCAAGCCCGTGCTCTGTCCACTAAGCCACGTTGCAGTAGACAGGAGGCAGGGGAATGTATGAGGAGGCGGATAGAATTGTCTAAGTAGAATATGAAAATACTGTGGACCCGGTTGGCAGTATGTGGGATGGGAAGGAAAGGGTAGATCCAGAAAATGTTGTTGGCAGATTTCACAGTTGAAGCAGCAAGGCCTAGTGGATAGAATATGGGCATGGACCTGGGTTCTAATCCTGGCTCCACCACAAGTCTGCTGTGTGGCCTTGGGCAAGTCACTTATGAGCCTTTGTGCCTCAGTTACCGCATCTGTAAAATGGGGATTAAGATCGTGAGCCCCATTTTGGACAAGGACTGTGTCCAACCTGATTAACTTGTATCTACCTCAGTGCTTAGTGCAGCGCCTGTATCATAAGTGCTTAGCTAACACCATAAAAACAGTTAATGTGAGAGCTAGAGGACAGTGAAGCCCTGAGAATCGGTCCAAAGCTACAGACTTCTGGGGCAGGGTACGTGGGGTGTTATCAAAAGGCGTGGCAATGCTAGGAGGAGGAATGGGCTCTGAAAGTTCAGTCTTAGACATGGAGAGTCTGACATGTTAGTGAAGACAAATGGTGACCGGAAGGCAAAAGAAATGAGTGGATTTGGAAGTCATTCATTCGATCATAATTATTGAGCGCATACTGTGTGTGGAGCACTGTACTAAGTGCTCGGGAGAGTACAGTACAACAATACAGACACATTCTCTACCCACCATGAGCTTACAGGCTAGAGGGGGAGACAGACATTAATTTTAGTAATTAATGTTAATATTAATTAGACATTAATGGGTAACAGAGGACCTAGAACTGGACCTAGAGGGGCATACACAGTTATGGGGTGGGAGGCAGAGGGCGAGCCCGCGAAAAAGACCAAAAATGAGTGGCCAGAGAATTAGGAGGAGAACCAAGAGAGGACAGTCTCACTGAAGCCGAGTTTGGATAACGGTTCCAGGAGAAGGGGCTGGTCGACAGTGTCATAGGCAGCTGGGAGGTAGAGGAGGATTATGATGGAGTGAAGTAGAGGCTGTTGGATTTGGCAAGAAGGAGATCATTAGTGACCTTTGAGAGGGTAGTTTTTGTGGGGTAGACTGTGAGCCCGTTGTTGGGTAGGGACCGTCTCTATATGTTGCCAACTTGTACTTCCCAAGCGCTTAGTACAGTGCTCTGCACACAGTAAGCACTCAATAAGTACTATTGAATGAATGAATGAGTGGGGTGGATGGAAGCCAGTTTGGAGTGGGTCAAGGAGAGAATTGGAGGAGAGGAACTTGAGACAGTATAGGCAACTTGCTCAAGGAGTTTGGATAGGAATGGTAGGAGGGAGAAGGAGCGATAACTGGAGGGAGCTGTGAGGTCAAAGGAGGGTTTTTTTTAGGATAGAGGAGACACCGGAATATTTGAAAGCATTGGGGAAGAAACCATTGGAGGATGGACAGTTGAAAATGGCAGTTGGGGAGGGAAGAAAGGAGGTAGCAAGTGTTTTGATAAGTTGCGAAGTAATGGGCTTGTATACATATGTGGAGAGCGTAGATTTTGAGAGAAGGCAGGAGATCTCCAGAGATAATGCTGGGGAAGATGGGAGAGTTGAAGAAGGGGCAGGAGTGGGGAGGGACTGATAGTCTTAGAGATGGTAGCAGCGTGGCTCAGTGGAAAGAGTCCGGGCTTGGGAGTCAGAGGTCATGGGTTTGAATCCCGGCTCCGCCACATATCTGCTGTGTGACCTTAGACAAGTCACTTAACTTCTCTGGCCCTCAGTTATCTCATCTCTAAAATGGAGATTAAGATTGTGAACCCCACGTGGGACACCCTTGTATCCCCCCAGCGCTTAGAACAGTGCTTTGCACATAGTAAGCACTTAACAAATGCCATTATTATTATTATTACTATTATGGTAGGTGGAGTCTTGTGAGTTGACTAGCTTTCCTTAAATTCACATTAGTTCACATTAGAATTTTCATTAATCCATCAGGCTCCACATCTTCCAAATACTCCTAAAAGACATCCAGAACAGAGCCTTGACAAGCACCTTCAATCAATCAATCAATCGTATTTATTGAGCACTTACTATGTGCAGAGCACTGTACTAAACGCTTGGGAAGTACAAGTTGGCAACATATAGAGACAGTCCCTACCCAACAGTGGGCTCACAGTCTAGAAGACTCAGATAGGAGGTGCGAGGTGGAAGAGGAACCAGTGAATGTGACTAAGATGCCCATTGCTCTTCATACCAAAAATGCTACGTTCCTCACTGTAGTCCTTTTCCTCCATTTTCACATGTAATTTTTTTGTATTTTTGTAATTTACCTGAACATATTTATATACTATTAGAGATTTTGTAGAGTAGTGGTATAGTAATAAATTTTTTGAACATTCATTCAGTTCATTCAGTCGTATTGATTGAGCACTTACTGTGTGCAGAGCACTGTACTAAGCACTTGGAAAGTACAATTTGGCAACAGAGATAGTCCCTACCCAACAACGGGCTCACAGTATAGAAATAATAATGATGGTTTTTGTTATGCGCTTACTATGTGCCAAGCACTGTTCTAAGCACTGGGGTAGATAAAAGGTAATCAGGTTGTCCCATATGGGGCTCACAGTCTTAATCCCCATTTTACAGATGAGGTAACTGAGGCACAGAGAAGTTAATTGACTTGCCCAAAGTCACACAGCTGACAAGTGGCAGAGGCGGAATTAGAACCCATGATCTCTGACTCCCAAAGCCGTGCTCTTGAACATATTCAACTGCAATTGATTTTATGTAGTATTAAACATAAGATGAATTTGGGGTGTTATACTGCTTTCTTCTAGGATGTTCAGTTAAGATATTACCCTTTAAATAAAAAAGTTGTCATCTAGGAATATATCAGTGTTTCAGTTGGTCTGATTTTTGTGGCCTCAAAAAGGACAATTTCTCTTTAACCATTTTTAATGAAAGGGATTTCAGTAGAATACAGTTACAAAGATCATTGCTTTCCTTTTGTCCAGGTAAACCAAGAAAACCAAGCATGTCTTTTTTAAATAATTCAAATTTTAAACAATTTATATTCCTTTTATTATTCATTTTAATTATTTTATTTTTATTTTAGACAGATCTCAGAACTATCGGCAAAAAATTCCTTCCAAGTGACATCAATGGTGGAAAGGTAGAAAAGGTACTAAAATTTGCCAACTTATCCTTTCTTTCAGTTTGTCAGCAGGGGAAAAGGTGGGATGTGTGTGTGTGTGTGTGTGTGTGTGTGTGTGTGTTTATAACACACTTTATGATTTAATCTTATTTGTAGTGTGATATTCTTAAATAGATTTCAAAGTTGGTAAAAAAGGGCTTTGATTTACAGAAGAAATATGGAATTGTTTCATGTTGGGCACAATCCTCTGCTATTTTAAGAGAATTGGAATTTGATGAAATTCAATACATTATGCTGTATTGGAATATCATTGTGAAGAATGACATTTATTTTGACCACCCAGTTTTTTTTTTTATGTACTTCTTGCTAGATTATATTCATTTTGTTTGAGTATGTTGGGGGGAAAGGAGTTAGCATGACATTTTTCAGCAATATTAGCCAGATTTTGTTCCCTAAATCAATTTGTAGTGAAGTTGCCAGCTGTTTAGATTTGAGTATCAGTTGCTGTTCACTTTGATTGTTATGACATTTCCTCTCACTTCAGAGGAAATATAACCCAGATTGGACTCTGCTGTTTTTGCAGAGGTTTGGAGGAAAAATGAGAAGCAGCATGGTGTAGCGGTTAGAGCACGGGCCTGGGAACCAGAGATCATGGTTTCTAATCCCGGCCCCACCACCCGCCTGCTGCGTGTCCTTGGGCAAGTCAGCTTCACATCTCTGTGCCTCAGTTAACTCATCTGTAAAATGGGGATTGAGACTGTGAGCACCGCAGCCCCACAGGGACCGTGTCCAACCTGATTTGTTTATATCCACCCCAGCGTTTCCTACAGCCACTTAACTTCTCTGTGCCTCAGTTACCTCATCTGTAAAATGGGGATTGAGACTGTGAGCACCGCAGCCCCACAGGGACCGTGTCCAACCTGATTTGTTTATATCCACCCCAGCGTTTCCTACAGCCACTTAACTTCTCTGTGCCTCAGTTACCTCATCTGTAAAGTGGGGATTGAGACTGTGAGCACCGCAGCCCCACAGGGACCGTGTCCAACCTGATTTGTTTATATCCACCCCAGCGTTTCCTACAGCCACTTAACTTCTCTGTGCCTCAGTTACCTCATCTGTAAAACGGGGATTAAAACTGTGAGCCCCATGTGGGACAGACTGATTACCTTGTATCTACCCTGGTGCTTAGAACAGTGCTTGGCACATAATAAGCGCTTAACAAATACCATTATCGTTATTATTAAATGACTCCTGGCCCACGGTGGATCAATTAGGATACATCCAAGGATGGGGTTAGGGGAGGGGAACTGGAACCTTGAGGTTCAAATGGTGTAACTTCCCTGTGCCTAGACTTTCTTTCGGAGCAGAACCTGAGACAAGAGTGGACACTTTGGTTACTTTGTGTACACTATCCTTTCTGAATAGTTCCAGTCCTGGAGTTTTTTTTTTCGGGGGGTTAGTTTTGTTGTTTTTTTAAGTGATGTATTAAGCCCTTGTTACGTGCTAGGCACCGAACTAAGTGTTGGGGCAGATACAAGTAATTAGGTTGGACAAGGGCCATGTCCCAGTTGGGACTAACAGTCTCAGTTCCCATTTTACATATGAGGTAACTGAGACACAGAGAAGTTAAGCGATTTGCCCCAGGTCACACAGCAGAAAAGTGGCAGAGCCAGCATTAGAACGCAGGTCCTCTGACTCCCGGGCTCCTGCTCTTTCCATGAGGCCACACTGCTTCTCAAGTTTCCCAAGTAATTCTCTCTTTCTCCTACCCATTGCTTTGAATATTTTGTCCCCAAGATGCATGAGAGATTTTTGGGTTGCTTGCTGCTTACACTCGCATCCCTGAGATGATAATGATGGCATGTATTAAGCGCTTACTATGTGCAAAGCACTGTTCTAAGCACTGGGGAGGTTACAAGGTGATCAGGTTGTCCCACGGGGGGCTCACAATCTGAATCCCCATTTTACAGATGAGGTAACTGAAGCACAGAGAAGTGAGGTGACTTGCCCAAAGTCACCCAGCTGACAATTGGCGGAGCCGGGATTTGAACCCATGACCTCTGACTCCAAAGCCCAGGCTCTTTCCACTGATCCACACTGCTTCTCTGAGATGCAACCAACTGGGCAATATAGTCAAAAGCCTCCTCCATCTCCCAAGAAGAATAGTGCAGTTTCTTTCCCTAGGAGCCAGTAAGTCAGTTACAAACATTTTCGCTCTGTATACAGAAATGCTTAAAGCATAATGTAAAGTCTTTGTTAGTTTAGCCAGAAATTCCTGGTGTAGTTGCAGACTGCCCCTTATCTAGTACTGTAGTCTCTAAGTGAGTACTTAGAGAAGCAGCGTGGCTCAGTGGAAAGAGCCCGGGCTTTGGAGTCAGAGGTCATGAGTTCAAATTCCGGCTCCGCCAATTGTCAGCTGTGTGACTTCGGGCAAGTCACTTAACTTCTCTGTGCCTCAGTTCCCTCATCTGTAAAATGGGGATGAAGACTGTGAGCCCCCTGTGGGACAACCTGGTCACCCTGTAACCTCCCCAGTGCTTAGAACAGTGCTTTGCACATAGTAAGCGCTTAATAAATGCCATCATCATCATCATCAACCCCAGTTTTAGCAACATTCATTTATTTCCTAGTAGACAGCCCTCAGCCTGGTGATTCTTTGGTTAGATTCCCCAGCTAATCAATCAATCAATCGTATTTATTGAGTGCTTACTGTGTGCAGAGCACTGTACTAAGCACTTGGGAAGTACAAGTTGGCAACATATAGAGACAGTCCCTACACAACAGTGGGCTCACAGTCTAAAAGGGGGAGACAGAGAACAAAACCAAACATACTAACAAAATAAAATAAATAGAATAGATATGTACAGGTAAAATAAATAAATAAATAGAGTAATAAATATGTACAAACATATATATACAGGTGCTGTGGGGAAGGGAAGGAGGTAAGATGGGGGATGGAGAGCGGGACGAGGGGGAGAGGCGAGCTTCTCCAGTTTGGAGGGGAAAGGCAGAGAAACAGTGTCTGCTGGTTTGAACCCATTCACCTTTCCCGGTCATTCAGTCCTTCTGTGGAATTGTCTAGGATCCAGCCGATGTTATCTTCAAGTGCCCAGGTGAGCCACCTTGCCATGAGTGACTGCCAGGGAATGTAAATATATACCTCTTGCTTTAGCCATTTGTGCACCGTGACTTGCTCCCGGTGGCCAAATGCTGCCGTGTTTTCTGGGGATAATCTGGGCCAGCCTCACAATTTCCTGAAATGATGATCATTTATTCATTCCATCGTATTTATTGAGTACTTATGATCATACTGGTAATAATGGTAATTGTTAAGCGCCTACTATGTGCCAAGCACTGTACCAAGTCCTGAGGTAGATGCAAGATGATCAGGTCTAGCGTGGCCCCTGTCCTGCGTGGGCTTCGTGGTCTATGTAGAAGAGAAAATAGCTGTTGATAAATGCAAAGCTAGTCTTCAATGAGGAAATCTAAGGATAAAAGGAAAATAGAAAATATGCAGGGGCTAATATTCTTTCCTTTGTCAAAGCATACTTAATGTAATGTTCCCTTTAACATCTCTTACATTTTCCTCCAGTAACCCAAGTCTTCCACCCCAGCACTCTCAGAGTTGGCATGAGTCCTTCCTCAGCAGTATCCTGGTCCAGAGATTGGCCAGGGGGATCCAAATGCCTTGCATTAATAAGCAGAACTAGAAAAATGAGTTTGGGTTTTTACTTTGAGGTAAATTGTAATCTATCTTTTAAAAACTCAAAATGCAACTTCTTGCATTGCTTGTTTTAGTGTGCTTGGCTATAACTGTGAAAATTAATTCCATTTTCTTCATTTATTCATCAATAAAGCACACATGTAAGGCACTTACGTTTGGCACAGATTAGTGGAATTATTTTCCTCTTAAAGGTTCTTAGTGCTTTAATTTTGGATGATGATAAAAGCTTAAAGACTAATTTCTAAATTCAATTTACCCTTCTATATTTTAAGGAATTTGGGGATTAAATTTCAAAATTAAGGCTATTCTTTCAGTTGGTGGGCACAATGCCTGGCACATAGTAAGCACTTAACAAAAACCATAATTATTATTATAATTTATTGAGCACCAACTAAGCACCTGCCCTCAAGGTGGTTCTCCTGTAATGGGAGAGGTATAAAGGTATGCTTTGTTGTGCTGCTTTCCTTTCAGAGATATGTACAGATCCCTTTTCCATATCTATCCTGGAAAAGGATTCTCAGGAAACAACAGCACCCTCCATCCCTGCTCCCATTCCTGCCTAAACTCTAGGATGTCCGCCTCCACTTTCTGTACGTTAGCACTCTTTTCCACCCACCATCACCAAAGTTTTCCTTCTCTTCTCCTCCACTTTTTCATCATCATTGTCATTAACAGCAGCATTATTCAGTACCAGTTACTGTTGTAGACACATGACACATTTGATTATAAGTTCTGTGAAGATGGACCAATGTGTTTGCTTATATTTTATTTATTACAGTGCTTAAGAGTCATTGATTGATTCAGGAAGTATGGGTAGTTGAAAAAAATGATTGACTAGGAACCCCAAAGTTATTACAACACACCAGTTTTAAGGCCCAGATAATGTGCTTCACCAGAAAAAAATGAAATAAAAGTGCCTGAACAACATACACTTTACCATCAGCTTTAAAGCACTCAATTACCTCACCCCTAATATCTTACCTAGCTGATTTCCTACTATAATGCAGCTCACACTCTTCGCTCCTTCATAGCCAACCTACTTATTGTACCTCGATCTCATCTATCTTGCTGCTGACTTTTTGTCCACATCCCCCCTTTGGACTGGAATTCCCCCTTCGTGTATGACAGACCATTACTCTCCACACCTTCTAAGCTTTATTAAATCACATCTCCAAGAGGCCTTTTCTGTTTAAGTCCTCTTTTACCCTACTCCCTTTCCCTTCTGCTTCGTTAATGCACCTGAATCCGCACCCTTTAGTCACTTGTTATTCACCCCAACTTCAACCCCATAGCAATTTTGTACATATCTGTAATTTATTTTAATGTCTGTCTCCCCTTCTAGACTGTAAGCTCCGTGCGGGCAGGGATCTAATTTACTAACTCTGTTGTACTCTCCCAAGTGCTTAGTAAAGTGCTCTCTAGACCCAGTAAATGTTCAATAGAAAGCATTGATTAAAAAAAAAAAACAGACAAATGCATAGCAAATAAACACATGAATGCCCAGTGTCTGATGGAGTAGCTTACCTCGGAAGATGGGGAGTTGTCAGGGAGTGCTTCTTGGAGGAGATGGCTTTATAGGAGGACTTTGAAGGAAAGAAAAGATTGGCCTATGAGATTTGAGAAGAGAAAGCTCATTGTGGGCAGGGATTGTGTCTGTTTATTGTTGTATTATCCATCCCAAGCGCTTAGTACAGTGCTGTGCATACAGTAAGCACTCAGTAAATACGATTGAATGAATAAATAATTCATTCTAAATAGGTGGGTTTGTGGAGAGTCATGAGAAGTGGGTTATCAATTAATCAATCCGTGGAATTTATTGAGCTCTTACTGTATGCAGAAGCTGCTTAAGCACTTGGGAAAGTACAGTACAGCAGAGTTGGTAGACATGTTCCCTGCCTACAAGGAGCTTGTAGTCTAGAGGAGGAGAAATAGGAAAGTTACAAGCTAGTAGGCGTTGAAGAGGTTAACTAGGGAGGAGCTAAGTTTTTTGTTGAGGAATTATATTAGGAAGATTCTCATACCCAAACTTTTCTATGTCAGGGGCTAAAGGAACTGCATAGAATATTTTAGAACAGATTGGTAAACTACATGTAGACTTAGCACATCCAAAACAGAACTCCTTGTCTCCCATCTACTCTCTGTCGTCTTGCTGATTTTCCCATCGCTGAAGACATCACCACCATTTTCCCTGTCCCACAAGCCTATAATCTTGGTTTAATTATCGACTCATCTCTCTGATTCAGCTGACATATTCAGTCTCTCACCACATCCTGTCGATTCAACCTTCACAACTTGGCTAAGGCCTGCCCATTTCTCTCCATCAAATTGCTACCATGTGAATCCAAGCAATTGTCTTGTCCTGTCTTGATTACTGCCTTAGCCTCCTTGCTGACATCTGTATATCTTGTCTCTCCCTACTCTGGTCTGCTCTCTGGTTCATTTTTTACAAAAGATGTTCAGTCCATGTGTCCCCACTCCCCAAGAACCTCCAGTGTCTGCTCATCCATATAAGCGCAAACAAAAATTCCTTACCATTGCCTTTAAAGCACTCAAATCACCATGCCCCCCTTATCTTATTTCTCTACTTTGTTACTACAGTCCAGCCCACACACTTCACTACTCTAATGCCAACCTACTCGCTGCACTTGTTTCTTGTCTATCTCTCCACCGACTTCTTGCCCACATCCTTACTCTGGCCTGGAACGCTCTCCGTGTTCATATCTGACTGATGATCTCTCCCCACCTACAGAATCTTATTAAAATCACATTCCCACCAAGAAGCCTTCTGTGACTAAGCTCTGATTTCCTCTTTTCCCACTCCCTTCTGTCACCCTTGAGTATGGATTTGCACCCTTTATTCAATCCCCCCTCATTTCAGGGGCACTTAGGTACATATCCATATTTATTTATATTAATGTCTGTCTCCCTCTCCAGACTGTAAGCTTGTTGTGGGCAGGGAGCGTTTCTGCCAATTCTGTTATATTGTATTCTCCAAAGCTCTTAGTGCAGTTCTCTGCACATAGTAAGCTCTCAATAAATATGATTGATTAATTAAGCAAATCCCTTGACATCCTTCTGAGAGTTTGAGTCTCCGAGAGACAGGGACCACATCTAATCCCACCCCTGTATTCTCTCCCAGCACTCAGTACATTGCTCTGTGCACCATAAACACTTAGCAAATACTGTGACTACCGAGAGTTCAGAAGGAACTGAAGGCAAGCTGCAAACTTCTGTTGTGAATGACCCACTCTCTACAAATGGCTGCTATACTGGAAAACTGGCAGATTGCCAGTGTCACTTATCCATAAGTAGGGTTGCTCCCCCTTTAGACTGTAAGCTCATTGTGGGCAGGGAATATATCTGTTATATTGTTGTGTTGTATTCTCCCAAGCACTTAATAGAGTACCCTGCACTCAGTAAGCGCACAATAAATACCATTGGTTGATATAGGTGATTTCTAATATCATCTTCATCAATGGTTTATTGAACAATTAGTGTGTGCAAAGCACTATACTAAGCACTTAGGAAGAGTACGGTACCAGAGAGCTGGCAGAAACGTTCCCTGCCCAGAATGAGCATACAGTCTAGAGGGGTAGATGGGGATCAATATAAATAGATACATTACTGATGCGTATATAAGTGCTGTGGGGCTAAGGGCGGGGGGATGAATAAAGTGTGCAAATCCAAGTATACTCTTTATTAAAGCCAACATATTGGGAGAAAGTCAACATTGCTTCTGCTAGAAGAAATCATGTCTCATCACCATCGACTACACTGTCTTCATTGTTCTTTTCATGATTCTGTTGTGCCTCATAAACAAAACACAGTATTTTTTCACGGATGCAGAGAATCATTTTGCTAGATAGGACCCTGAAAAGTTATCCGATTCAGTGTTGGAATAAACCAGAACTGGGTGTTGCAAGTAAACTTGAACTGGGTGGAACTCAGCCCAGGTGAAAGAAACAGCCCTGGAATAGGTGATCCTGGGGGATGTGGGCATGCTGCAGCTGTGGCAGGGGACTCAGGGGTGGCTGGTGGTGACTTTGGGGGGTGGGAGGGAAAAATGCAGTGGGGGAACTGTCTGTCCAGTCTTCAGCCCTGAGCCTCATTGAATCCCAGCAGCAGCCTCTGCTCTACTCCAACAGTTTTACTCTGCATCAGGGCTCTGAGGTGGTGTGCCTTTGTACTCAGGTCAAACCCCCAGCCCCTAAAAAGTCTGCCCACCACTGCTGGGGTAGCGGGAGCTGTCTCTATTCCAAGAGTAATTTTTTTTTTTCCAGCACTGTTTAGCCTCTCATCTTCAGATCATGGGCAAACTTAACCGGTAGTTTGTCCATGATGTAATTGAAGCCCATTTCTCCTTTTGGTCTCCGGTGGATAGAATAAAACCAGTCAGGTTATCCATACAAATCCAACTGTCATAGGTAGGTCCTGTGACCCATTTTTTTTGGTTATTATATTTATGGCAGAAACTCCTCAGCGTGGGCTTCAAGGCTGTCCATCACCTCGCCCCCTCCTACCTCACCTCCCTTCTCTCCTTCTCCAGCCCAGCCCGCACCCTCCGCTCCTCTGCCGCTAATCTCTTCACCGTACCTCGTTCTTGCCTGTCCCGCCATCGACCCCCAGCCCACGTCCTCCCCCGGGCCTGGAATGCCCTCCCTCTGCCCATCCTCCAAGCTAGCTCTCTTCCTTCCTTCAAGGCCCTACTGAGAGCTCACCTCCTCCAGGAGGCCTTCCCAGACTGAGCCCCTTCCTCCCTCTCCCCCTCGTCCCCCTCTCCATCCCCCCCATCTTACCTCCTTCCCTTCCCCACAGCACCTGTAAATATGTATACATGTTTGTACATATTTATTACTCTATTTATTTATTTTACTTGTACATATCTATTCTATTTATTTTATTTTGTTAGTATGTTTGCTTTTGCTCTCTGTCTCCTCCTTTTAGACTGTGAGCCCACTGTTGGGTAGGGACTGTCTCTATATGTTGCCAACTTGTACTTCCCAAGCTCTTAGTACAGTGCTCTGCACACAATAAGTGCTCAATAAATACGATTGATTATGTCCAAAATCCAAGCCTATTTTCAATGCCCCTTTGAAGCTAAGCAGCTTTTCATTTGTTTGCAACTTGTCAGTTCTCTAAGCATGCTATAAGGCAATGTAAAAAGGTTCTATGTGCATATTTTAATTTTATATGAGTAATGTACATTATGTATTAGATTTTTATGTCAGAAGAGATATTGCAAGGTTGCATGGCAACAAATATGTAGGTATTTCCAAATTTAACCACAGGGTGGCGTCACTGCCTTAAAATTACAATTTAGTGTCCTTAAACCTCAGGTACATATTCTGTGAGTGAGTCAAATATTAGGGTATACTTACACCAGTATAAGTCCTAGAAGATGTAAATACTTTAATATAAGGACTTGAGCACGTTCTCACTCTTCTAATTTGTTCCGTGTTCTGAGCAACTTTCTAAATTTTTCAAAGTAATAGACTGTGCCAAAAGAGTACCTATCATCTTAGGACAATAATTTCACAGTACTGAACCTTTAGCGTTAGGAAATTAAAATATTTATCTCTTGGCTTTTTCCCAGTTCCTCTCACTAAGTAGTAGATGTCTGTGCAGTTGCCCCGCATCACTTATCATCATCATCAATCGTATTTACTGAGCGCTTACTGTGTGCAGAGCACTGTACTAAGCGCTTGGGAATTACAAGTTGGCAACATATAGAGACAGTCCCTACCCAGCAGTGGGCTCACAGTCTAAAAGCAGCGTGGCTCAGTGGAAAGAACACGGGCTTTGGAGTCAGAAGTCATAGGTTCAAGTCCTGGCTCTGGCAATTGTCAGCTGTGTGGCTTTGGGCAAGTCACTTAACCTTTCTGGGCCGCAGTTACCTCATCTGTAAAATGGGGATGAAGACTGTGAGCCCCCCGTGGGACAACCTGATCCCCTTGTAATAATAATGATGGCATTTATTAAGCACTTACTATGTGCAAAGCACTGTCCTAAACGCTGGGGAGGTTACAAGGTGCTCAGGTTGTCCCAAGTGGGGCTCACAGTCTTCGTCCACATTTTACAGATGAGGTAACTGAGGCACAGAGAAGTTAAGCTAGACTGTGAGCCCACTGTTGGGCAGGGACCGTCTCTATATGTTGCCAACTTGTACTTCCCAAGCGCTTAGTACAGTGCTGTGCACACAGTAAGTGCTCAATAAATATGATTGATTGATTAAGTGACTCACCCAAAGCCACACAGCTGGCAATTGGAGGAGCTGGGATTCGAACCCATGATCTCTGACTCCAAAGCCCGGGCTCTTTCCACTGAGCCACGCTGCTTCTCTTGTAACCTCTCCAGCACTTAGAATAGTGCATTGCACATAGTAAGCACTTAATAATTGTCATCATTATTATTATTGTAATTATTATAATAATTATTATGTATATATCTAATTATTATTATGTATATATCTATAATTTTATTGATGCCTATTTACTTGTTTTGATGTGTACATATATATATACATACATATATACATATATATATATATATATATATATATATATATATATATATATATATATATAAGCAGCATGGCGTAGTGGATGGAGCACGGGCCTGCGAGTCAGAAGATCATGGGTTCTAATCCTGGCTCCTCCACTTGTCTGCTGTGTGACCTTGGGCAAATCACCTCACTTCTCTGGGCCTTAGCTACCTCATCTGTAAAATGGGGATTGAGACTGTGAGCCCCACTTGGGACAAGGACTGTGTCCAACCTGATTTGCTCATATCCACTGTAGCACCTAGTACAGCGCCTGGCACAGAGTAAGCGCTTAACAAATACCATAACTATTATATCACCACTTCTCAGTTTCTCGACCCTCCCAAGCGCTCGGTAATCAATCAGTCAATCAATCGTATTTATTGAGCGCTTACTGTGTGCAGAGCACTGGACTAAGCGCTTTGGAAGTACAAGTTGGCAGCATATAGAGACAGTCCCTACCCAACAGTGGGCTCACAGTCTAAAAGGGGGAGACAGAGAACAAAACCAAACATACTAACAAAATAAAATAAATAGAATAAATATGTACAAGTAAAATAGAGTAGTAAATATGTACAAACATATATACATATGTACAGGTGCTGTGGGGAAGGGAAGGAGGTAAGATGGGGGGATGGAGAGGGGGACGAGGGGGAGAGGAACCCTGCTGGGTACACATGAGTCACTGACTCTGACCATTAGAGTATATCCTTGGGGGTGGGTTAATTATGTAGGGCAATCAGGGTAGGGAGCGGGGGTTGTTTATCAAAGGATATATTCTATTTATTTTATTTTGTTAGTATGTTTGGTTTTGTTCTCTGTCTCCCCCTTTTAGACTGTGAGCCCACTGTTGGGTAGGGACTGTCTCTATATGTTGCCAACTTGTACTTCCCAAGCGCTTAGTCCAGTCATTCTGTAGTACTTGTTGAATGACTGGTATTTTTTCAGTGCTAGGTGCTTTGGAAAATAAAAGCGAAAGATTCAGTCCCTTAAGGCTTATGTTCAAAACAGAGAGTTAGACAGACATAAGTTGTAATCAGATAGAAGTGGCAGGGGAGATAGGGAGTGTGTGTGTGTGTTTCTGTCTGTGTCTGAGAGAAACCTCCTTTGGTTGCCCATCCATCTCCACGTCACTCAGAAACTCATCACCGTCAGCCTTAAGGCATTCAGTCACCCCTCCCCATCCTGCCTAACCTCACTGATCTCCTACTACAACCCACCCCTCGAACTCTGCACCTCCAACTCTTACCTATTCATTATACCTTTATCTCATTTGTTTCATTTGTTTCACCGCCGACCCTTTACTCACACCCTTCCTCTGGCCTGTAACTCCCTCCTTCTTCATATCGGACAGACTGCCACTCTCTCTGTATTCAAAGCCGACCAGAACCATATTGTCTCATGAGCACTTTCAGTCAAATAGTCAATCAGTCAGTGATATTTACTGAACACTTACTGTGTGCAGAGCACTGTACTAACTGCTTGGGAGAGTACATATAACAGTGTTGCTCCCTTCTGCATCACCTTGCGAATGCACTTGTGTCTAAACTCCCAAACCCCTTACCCCCGCCCCCGATGAATTTTTGTACCTGTCATTTACTCCGTTGCTTCTTCTATAATTTATTTTATTCTCTGTCTTCTTCATTAGCTTATAAAGTCTAGACTGTGAGCCCATTGTTGGGTAGGGATTGTTTCTCTTTGTTGCTGAATTGTACTCTCCAAGCACTTAATACAGTGCTCTGTGCACAGTAAGCACTCAGTAAATATGATTGGATGAATGAATAAAGTCCTTGAGGACAGAGATGTGTTTAGCAATCAATCAATTTATCGTATTTATTGAGTGCCTACTGTGTGCAGAGCACTGTAGTAAGTGCTTGGGAGAGTACAATATTACAGAGTACGTAGTTATGTTCTTTGCCCACAAGGTGCCTACAGTCTGGAGAGAAGACAGATATTAATATAAATAATTTATGGATTTATAAATAAGCACTGTGGGGCTGAGGGTGGGATGAATAAAGGGTACAAATCCAAGTGCAGTAGTGACACAGAAGGGAGTGGGAGAAGAGGACATGAGGGCTTAGATGAGGAAGGCCCCTTGGTGGAGATGTGCTTTTAATAAGGCTTTGAAGGTGGGGACAGTGATACTGTAGGATATGAAGGAAGAGGGAGTTCCAGGCCAGAGGCAGCAAATGAGCAAGGGGTCAGTGGTGAAATAGATAAGATCAAGGTACAGTGAGTAGGTTGACATTGGAGAAGTGAATTTGCAAGCATTTAATACATTGATCAGCACACTGAAAGTATTCAAATGCCATTGGTTGAATGATTCCACAAAGCACTAATGAGGAAATAATTGGATAAATTTACCAGATGATCAGAACTGTTCTCAGGACATAATGGAGCAGCTACTGGCACTCAGGACAGCCAGGAAAGGGATCGAGAAAAGGCCAGCTTTTCATTGGGAAATAAAGGCAGACATCACCCATGACGTAGCATCTTTGGTTGCTAGAAATATAGTGCAAACTACAGGATATCACCTCCTTTGCCTGTTGAGAAATATGGCCCAAACTCCCGCTAAATTATCAGTTCTTCCCTCATAGCATCTCCCAGAAGTGCCCCCGACTCAAACAGCTGTTTTTTGGTAAAAGATTATGTCACGGCTAGACTTTTGTGCTCACTGGTCCTTCTGCTTGCAACTTGGTTTCTCTTTAATCCATACAACATGCTGCTGTATTGCTGTATGGATTATCTTCCCAAAGCATTGCTCACACACATCTTGCTGCTTTTCATAATCCTCCATTGGTTCCCTGCATCCCTCTGCATCAAGCAGAAACTCCTCAGAATTGTCTTTTTTTAATGGTATCTGTTAAGCACTTACTATGTGCCAGGCATTGTACTAAGTGACGTGGTAGATACAAGTTTATCAGGTTGGGCACAGTCCGCGTCCCACATGAGGCTCACAGTCTTTATGAGATGAGATAACTGAGGCACAGAGAAGTTGCTTGCCCAAGATCACCCAGCAGACAATTCAATCATATTTAGTAGAACCAAGGTCCTTCTAACTCCCAGGTCTGTGCAATCCGCTAGGCCATCCTGCTTCTCAGACTCTCCGCCAATTTACCCGACGTTACTTAGTGATGGCATTTATTAAGCGCTTACTATGTGCAAAGCACTGTTCTAAGCACTGGGGAGGTTACAAGATGATCCTCCCTCCTCTAAAGTGCTCTCTGTGCCCAACCTGATAAACTTGTATCTACCCGTCACTTAGGAAAATTGAAGGCAGAAGGACCAGTGAGCCCAAAAGTCTAGCCGTGACTATAATCTTGTACTAAAGAGCAGCTGTTTGAGTGGGGGGCACTTCTGGGAGATGCTATGAGGGAAGAACTGATAATTTAGTGGGAGTTTGGGCCATATTTCTCAACAGGCAAAGGGGGTGATATCCAGTAGTTTGCACTGTATTTCTAGGAACCAAAGATGCTACATCATGGGTGATGTCTGCCTCTCAAGTCCTCTCAAGTGCTACTCCGGCCACCTGTGCTTCTGACCCCATTCCCTCTCATGTTATGAAATCTATCGCTCCATCCCACCTCCCCTCCTTAACTTCCCTCTTCAACCGCTCACTCTCCACTGGTTCCTTCCCCTCTGCCTTCAAACATGCCCACGTCTCCCCCATCCTAAAAAAAAAATCTCTCGACCCCTCCTCCCCTTCTAGTTCGCCCTATCTCCCTCCTACCATTCCTTTCCAAACTCCTTGAATGCGTCATCTACACACGCTGCCTCGAATTCCTCAACGCCAACTTTCTCCTCGATCACCTCCAATCTGGCTTCCATCCCCTACATTCAACCAAAACTGCCCTCTCAAAGATCACCAATGACCGCCTGCTTGCCAAATCCAACGGCTCCTACTCTATCCTAATCCTCATCTACCTCTCAGCTGCCTTCGACAGTGGACCACCCCCTTCTCCTCAACACGCTATCCAACCTTGGCTTCACAGACTGTCCTCTCCTGGTTCTCCTCTTACCTCTCCGGCCATTCATTCTCAGTCTCTTTTGCGGACTCCTCCTCCCCCTCCCATCCCCTTACTGCAGGGGTTCTTCGACGGTCAGTTCTTGGTCCCCTTCTGTTCTCTACTCTCACTCCATTGGTGAACTCATTTGCTCCCACGGCTTCAACTATCATCTCTACACTGATGACACCCAAATCTACATCTCTGCTGCTGCTCTCTCTCCCTCCCTTCAGGCTCGTTTCTCCTCCTGCCTTCAAGACATCTCCATCTGGATGTCTGCCCGCCATCTAAAACTCAATATGTCCAAGACTGAACTCCTTCCCAAACCCTGCCCTCTCCCTGACTTTCCCGTCACTATTGACGGCACTACCATCCTTCCCATCTCACAAGCCCACAACTTTGGTGTCATCCTTGACTCCACTCTCTCGTTCACCCCTCACATCCAATCCGTCACCAAAACCTGCCGGTCTCACCTCCGCAACATCGCCAAGATCCGCCCTTTCCTCTCCATCCAAACTGCTACCCTGCTGGTTCAATCTCTCATCCTATCCCGACTGGATTACTGCATCAGCCTCCTCTCTGATCTCCCATCCTCCTGTCTCTCCCCACTTCAATCTATACTTCACGCTGCTGCCCGGATCATCTTTATGCAGAAACACTGTGGCCATGTTACTCCCCTCCTCAAAAATCTCCAGTGGCTACCAATCAACTTACGCATCAGGCAGAAACTCCTCAGCCTGGGCTTCAAGGCTGTCCATCACCTCGCCCCCTCCTACCTCACCTCCCTTCTCTCCTTCTCCAGCCCAGCCCGCACCCTCTGCTCCTCTGCCTCTAACCTCCTCACTGTGCCTCTTTCTCGCCTGTCCCGCCATCGACCCCCGGTCCACGTCCTCCCCATGGCCTGGAATGCCCTCCCTCCGCACATCCGCCAAGCTAGCTCTCTTCCCTCCCTTCAAAGCCCTACTGAGAGCTCACCTCCTCCAGGAGGCCTCCCAGACTGAGCCCCCTCTTTCCTCTACCCCTCCTCCCCCTCCCCTTCCCCCCTCCTTACCTCCTTCCCCTCCCCACAGCACCTGTATATATGTAAATATGTATATATGTTTGTACATATTTATTACTCTATTTTACTTGTACATATTTATTCTATTTTATTTTGTTAATATGTTTTGTTTTGTTGTCTGTCTCCCCCTTCTTGACTGTGAGCCTGCTGTTGAGTAGGGACCATCCCTATATGTTGCCAACTTGTGCTTAGTTGTGCTTTGAGCAACTGTGCTTTGTGCCCAGGTGCTTAGTACAGTGCTCTGCACATAGTAAGCACTCAATAAATACAATTGAATAAATGAATGAATCAGGTTATCCCATGGGGGGCTCAAAGTCTTAATCCCCGTTTTACAGATGAGGTAAATGAGGCACAGAGAAGTTAAGTGACTTGCCCAAAGTCACACAGCTGACAATTGGCGGAGCCGAGATTTGAACCCATGAACTCTGACTCCAAAGCCCATGCTCTTTCCACTGAGCCACACTGCTTCTTCACCTTATATGATGTCTTCACCTGGTATTCCCTAACCCTTCATCCACCAAGCTAACCTTTTAAGGTTAGCAAACCTCGCTCTTGACTCATCCACCTCAGTCATCTTGATTTCTTCAACCCCCTGGGTTGGAATAATAATAGTGATAGTAGTATTTGTTAAGCACTTACTATGTGTCAGGCACTGTTCTAAGCACTGGGGAGGGTATGAGCAAATTGGGTTGGACACAGTCCTTGTCCCACATGGGGCAAACAAATGCCATCATTATTATTACTAATCCCTATTTCACAGGTGAGGTAACTGAGGCACAGAGAAGTTCAGTGACTTGCCCAAGGTACACAGTAGAGAAATGGCGGAGCTGAGATTAGAACCCAGGTGAACCCCATGGGGGACATGGACTGTGTCCAACCGGTGAGCCCGCTGTTGGGTAGGGACCGTCTCTATATGTTGCCAACTTGTACTTCCCAAGCACTTAGTACAGTGCTCTGCACACAGCAAGCGCTCAATAAATACGATTGAATGAATGAATTAGCGTGTATCTATCTCAGCACTAACTATAGGGCCTGGCACATAATAAGTGCTTAGCAAATACCATTTTATTTTTTTAAAAAAAGGATTAAAAGAGCATTGTGGGAACAAGTTGGGTGTGTGGTGGTGGACTTTATGAAAGTCTTGAGCTTTTTCCCTTTATCCGTTTCTTAGATCCAGGCCCAGTGGTCTGGGCCCTGCCCTAGATTCTGGCAGTAATGGTAAACAAAACAAATGGATAATGTATTTATCTTGAAATGAATAGGTATATAACGTGTGAACCTGTTGGACCATTTACGGTGCACTTGTCCGAAGGTATTTTGGCAATATTTGCAATTGGAAGGATGAAGAGTGAAGCTCCAGGCTCTTATGTTAGGCAAGCGGAGATCTACAGAGGGGAGAACACTTCCTCAACATCACAATTCTTCCTTAGCTGAAGAAATGTCTCACAGTTTCAGCAGTGCCACCATTATCCTCTTCTTCAAGCAGAAAGAAGAAATAGCTGACTGGAAATTATGCAGGATCTCACTGTTCTGCACTGTTGGCAAGATCCTGGCTAGAGTCCTCAAATCCTGAGAAGCATTCTCAGTGACATGCCCATGAAATTACAATGGGGCTTCATATGGCAGTGAAGCACAGCGGACTTTAATCTTACTGCGTGTCAGATACAGAAGAAATAATAATTATGGTTTGTGTTAAGCGCTTACTGTGTGCCAGGCATTGTTCTAAGCGCTGGGGCAGATGTGAGCCTGTTGTTGGGTAGGGACTGTCTCTATATGCTGCCAACTTGTACTTCCCAAGCGTTTAGTACAGTGCTCTGCACATAGCACTCAATAAATACGATTGAATGAATGAATACAAGGTAATCAGGTTGGGCACAGTCCCTGTCCCACATGGGGCTCACAGTCTTAATAAGCGCTTAGTACAGTGCTCTGCACACAGTAAGCGTTCAATGAATCAATCAATCAATCAATCGTATTTATTGAGCACTTACTATGTGCAGAGCACTGTACTAAGCGCTTGGGAAGTACAAATTGGCATCACATAGAGACAGTCCCTACCCAACAGTGGGATCACAGTCTAAAAGGGGGAGACAGAGAACAGAACCAAACATACCAACAAAATAAAATAAGTAGGATAGAAATGTACAAGTAAAATAAATAAATAAATAAATAAATAGAGTAATAATAAATAAATAGAGTAATAATAAATAGAGTAATAGACTGAATGACTGAATAAGACTGAATGAATGAATCCCCATTTTACCGATGAGGTAACTGAGGCACAGAGAAATGAAGTAATTTGCCCAAGGTCACACAGCAGACAAGTGGTAGAACAGAAGTGCAGAGAGCTCCAGCGGAACATTTGTTGACCTTACAAAACGACTTTATTTTCTGTGAGTAGATCTTCGTAGCTTCTAGGTACGTATTTTTCAAAGGCAATTTTACTGGCTTCTCCAAAATACTGGAAACCATTCAATCAGTGGTATTTTCAACCATTGCTATTTGTTAAGTGCTTACTGTGTGCAGAGCACTGTACTAAGAGCTTCGGAGAGTACAATTCAGAAGAATTGCTAGACGTACCCTGTCCACCAGAAGCTGACAGTCTTGGAGGGGGAGATAGCTATAATTTATTTTAATGTCTATATCCGTAACTGCAGTGTGGCTGAGGGTGGGCTAACATAAAGTGTGCAGGTGATACAGATGGGAGAGGGAGTAAGGAAAATGAGGGTTAATTCTCCAAATTTGCTAGTTTATAGCATTATTCTGTTGGTTCAAGGGAGGTGCCCTATGGGAGAACAGTGATCAGCTCAAACATTTTCTCCCTTCAATTCAGCACCAGCGAAATACAGTTAAATTTGAAGGAGAGAATTAGTATAAGTACACTGCAAGTCAGGTTTATCAAAGACAAGATAGAAGACATTTCTTGGTAAATGAGGCCATTTATTTCTATTGAGAGCTCTCCCTATTTGACACCAGAAGAGGGTGTACTTCATTTCTCTAACCTTTACACGCCATAAAGAGAAATCAGAGTCATCATAGAAAATTTTCAAAACTAACCGGGGAAGAAATCCTTTAAAACTTCAGAATGGTGAAGAGCCCGAACCACGCACTTCTAACACCCATTGACAGTCCACGTTTGATCATAGACTCTAACTTTTCAGTCCTTTGAGTTTTTTGATCTCTTGTTCCTTTCTGAAAATGGTAACACACTGACGTGTGCTTTTCAAAAGTACCTCAGTTCTTTCTGCCACAGCCCTGTTAACAATATTTTCTTTTTGAATGTGGATGTATGGAATTGCCCCTGATGACTTTCGTTTTATGTAAAAATTGAGTGTGTTTGATGTATTTATTTGAATTTGAGACACTAGAACATTGAAAATAATCATTAGTTATAGTAATTCTGAAAGCTACAAGTAAGAACATACTCTTTTTATCCACCCTGCTTTGTTTTTACAGCTCGAAGGACCGTGTGTTCTGCAAATTCAAAAAATCCGCAATGTTGCTGCCCCAAAAGATAATGAAGAATCTCAGGCTGCACCCAGAATGCTCCGTTTGCAGATGACTGATGGCCACATTAACTGCATGGCAATAGAAATGAATTTCATGTCAAAAATAAGGTGAATAGCATCTGTATTTTGTTTTTACGGTCCTTTTCAAAGTGTTGTTAAAAAATGGCTCTAATATTACTTGTCACTAAACGTGCTAAACAAATTAAAATTATTTTTTTCCTTTTGTTTTTATAAGCCATTATAATCCTACAGTTTTAGGAGACATATAGGGGACATATATCCCATTGATAGATGCACAGTGGATGGGAATAGTGGAAAAATGATGTTTCCCCTCCCTTATTCCTAATTCGTTGTAAAATTAGAAATGTAATATGTTCTGGTGTGTTAAGGAGTGTGCTTTTTCACTTTTATAGAATTACTGGGTCTTTCAAAGAAAACAGGTAATCCTGATTGGATAAGCTAAATTTAAAAACAGAACAAAACAAAAACTGGATCAAAGTCTCCGTTCCAATCTTGTACAGTTTTATGTAACTGAATGTATCCCTAAAAAGATTCATTCAGTCGTATTTATTGAGCGCTTACTGTGTGCAGAGCATTGTACTAAGCGCATAAAAGATGACAGTCAAGGTCGAATGAACAAATAAATGGACTTTATTGTGTCTATCACATTTTAAAAGATGCTCTAATATTTTACTTAAAGCTTACTTAGAGTTGATGTTTAAACCTTAAAAAATAAAAAAGGAGCTGCAGTTTGAAGCTTAGCTTGATGGTGAGCTATTACCATAAAAAAGAAAATTCTTAAGTATTTTTGGAACTGTTTTTTTCTGTGTGTATATTCATCTTTCCCTTCTTAACTGATTGAGGTTTTCCAGGCATGTTTATGATTGGCAAACTGCAGTTAATAACACTGGAGGCAGATGGGAAAAAAGAGAGCTAGGGACCCTGCAGTTCTGGGAGGAATTCAATTTTTGTAACGAAAAAATTGGAAGCATTTTGAAACAGTTGATTATGTTAAATGGAAGTTTCAATAATTTATGTTATGGATATTTTCGTAACTATTTCAAGCTTGCTGTAACCATAAGATCAGTGTTTCGAACCTGGCATTCTGATTGAATTGCTCTTCATGTTTTTACTGTGTCAGTCATTCAATAACATTACGTGAGAAACTTCCTGTACCAGTGAATACTGAATAGTTACAATATGTTCCTTGCGTAATGTTAATGAATTGTTGATAAGTGTGACAGCAAGAAACACAGTGAAATTAAAGAGATCTTGTGCCAGTACTATGCGTAATAGTAGTACTAGCAATTATTAAGTGCTTACTGTTTACACAGCACACTCAGTGCTAAGTAGTGCATATTCATTCATTCATTCAATCGTATTGAGCGCTTACTGTGTGCAGAGCACTGTACTAAGCGCTTGGGAAGTACAAATAAATGGACATATGGTATCTGTACCCTGCCCCACACCCCACTATACTTGCCTTTTATTCACAAAACAGATTTTTTACCAGCCCAGCTTTGCAACCACTACCAGCCGTTTGGGCCAGGTGAATTACATGGGTGAGCCGCAGATCAGCCACTGTAGATACGTGGCCGTCCTACTCTCCCTGCCTCCTTTCCTTATGGTGGATTGGCGCTGGCCAGGGCTGAAACTGGAGGGGATGAGCAAGATGTGAAGCCTGAAGGGTTAAAAATGGGGAAAGAGACAGGAAGCATCAGGCAGGGTTTGCCACATCACAGTCCTAGCCCCAACTGAATCCAGGCGTCACGATGGTGGCGGGGGCTGCTTATAAGACCTGATTGGTGATTCTGCTGTTGGTACCCAGCGTGACCCGTAGTTTGCATCGGTAGCCTGGCCTCCTGGCTACTCCTGGCCGGGTAAGGTAGAAAGGGTGGGTAGAGCTGCAGGACTGTAGCTGATGTTAGTGAATGAGAGCCCAGCCTCCTGAAGTGTTAGGTATTTTGTGCCCAGCCATGGACAACTGGTTACTTAAAACTGTCTGGTAGCCACGATACCAAATAGTGGGCCCTCCAAACCATCTCAGAAAAAAACAAAACACGGTCGTCAAGAAAAATCCGTATACCCGGAAAGACATCCTCTAACTCCCGCACATTGTTTCTCCCATTAGAGTGGCATTTTCGAAGATTGCCACCAGTCTGTGGCAGAGACCACTACAAATCCTTTGCTCTGTTCGGTATATGTTGCAGTAGTGATAGGATCGCTGTTGTTTTGAGCTAAACTGCATTGTCTCCTGTGGAGAAGCCATAGAAGATATGCATTTCTCCATGAAAGCATATCTTTGATGTTGAAATTATGTTTATTATTTAATTTTCTCTGCATCTCATTACTTAATTTTTGAGGGGATAAAAAACAAATAAACTTGAAAAGTCCCTACCACTGAGCCAATTATGTCAGAAAGTAAAGGGATTATGCATTTCTTTGGGCTTTATGGGTTGAACCCTGAGATTCTTCTCCCATGATTTTTGTGGAAATAAAAGTGTGTGCCTGTAAAGTAAATGTGGCATCACTCTTCTTTAGTTTTTTAATGATATTAATTACCACTTGGAAGTTGGTGTTTTAGGTCATACTTAGTTTCTGTTTTAGTGCTTCGGGGAATATGTTGAGTTTTCTATGAGAGGAGATATGTATGTTTTTTGTTTGTTTTTTAATGGTATTTGTTAAGGACTTACTATGTTCCAGGCACTGTACGAAGCCTTCATGTAGATATGGGCTAATCAGGTTGGACACAGTCCGTGTCCCACATGGAGCTTACTCCCATTTTATAGATGAGATAACTGAGGCCCAGAAAATGAAGTGACTTGCCCAAGGTCACACAGTAGACATATGGTGGAGCTGGGATTAGAACCCAGGTCCTTCTGGCAGTCAGGCTCCATCCACTAGATAGATGCTTCTCACATGAAAAAAACTCTGCTGCACCTTTATCCAAAATATTGTATTATTTTTTACTAAGTGCCCTTATTAGGCACTGTACTAAGCATTGGAGAAACATTAAAGAATATTAATTCGGACAAGTTGGTGATGATACGATAAATAAATCGATCAATCGATATGATCATTCAATTTCGATCATTCATTCGATACGATCAATAAATACAATTGAATGAATGAATGATGATGTTGATAGAGTCTTCCATCACAAATGATGGATGGACCTTTGGTACCAAGAACCTATACTGAGGAACTGATTAGAACTGATTAGTCATTTGAGCAACCCTGTCTGTCATGTTCCCATCGGAACATTGGATGCAACAAATGAATAGGCGGACAGAGATGCAGCACCCTGCAAACTGTTGGCAAAACTTTAATACACAAAACCCCTTTGTAGCCCAAGTGGCCACAGCTTAGTGCTTATGTCATGCAGCAAAGGCATTTGTCATGGCAGTCATCTTAGTAGCTGCCGTAGCCTTTGCTGCCCATGTTAGCCAGTTATTTTCAGGATTTTTGGAGGGCCTGTCCACCATGCAGTGTGCCTTGGGTGGTCTTTCTCATATGGCGGCCTAGTGTCAGCCGGCATTTCCCTCTTTCTAACCGTTTCACTCCCCAGACTGCAGTGAAGTGTGGCTTGGGTATTCCAAATGCAGTGAAACTTTAAACTCAGTATGGAAAGTAAAACACACATTGTTGTTTGAAGAGCTAGTAGAAATACTAGTCTGCATCCAGTTTTTATATTTCCTCTCACTTGGTGAATTTATTTACTCATAGTTTTATCTCCCCTTTGTGCATTCCCATACACTCATTTATATAACACATAAACACCCCTACTGAATGCGTCCAAGGAAGTGTTCACATCAATATGGAAGGAAGGACATTCACTGACAAATGCATAGCTGACAGTACTATTGGCAAAACTATCTCTGGAGCCAACAGAGTGAGTGATTTACTGGTGTCTGCTCTTCCTATAATCTACCTATGCTCCCAACTCTGTGATGGAAAGGGACAAGGTTAGACCATTCCTGGGGCTATTTCTCTGTCCCCAGGAAGCTGCACTTAGAAGAGTAGAGGCGGTAAGTCAAGCAACCTTCCATGTTTCCTCCCACCTGCCCTAATAGGTAGGAATTAAGCAGGATAGGCTATGGCAGGGCAAGAATGAAGGCACTCAGCCAGCTCACAGATGTATTGTCGAGCCTTCAGCCATTCTACAAAAATAAATTCACCATTCCTGTTCTGGCAAGATAATAAATAGGAGCAGGAGAAATGGAGCAGGAGACGGAGCTGCTCGCAATGCCACTACCAACAGAGCTCTTGGTTTCAGAAGCAACAGAGAAGAGGAGGACAGTTTAAGTCCAAGACCATGCAGCCTTTGGGACTTGTGGTAGAGTTTGTTACTCAGGAGATAAGCCACTTTCATTGCAGGAACAAGGCAGGGTGAGGAGCAGCAACAGCTTTATTGGGGGCATGGCAAACCTGTTCCTTTCTCCCACCAAGACCTCTGATCTTTTGTCCCTGTCCAATTTTCTCAAGCCATCGTGCCCCATTTGCCCTCCATCCCCAAACTACCTTCCCTTGACACCCTCAACACCTTTGCCCCCCTACCCCTTCTCCAATCTTATACCACTAACCCCCAGCTCTGGATCACCTCCGCAGTCCACTTCCTTCACTCCTATGCACGAGCCGCACAGTGCTGCTGGTGAAAATACAGATAACAGGCCGACCTTGACCACCTCAAGTTCATCTTTGTGTATTTTAACTCTACCCTCTTCTCTGCCCCACAAAATTTTTTCTCCATCCTTATTGACACCCGTGCCCACTGTCCTCTCCAGTTGTTCCAGTTATTGTACTCCCTCCTCAAACCCACTGTCCCCTTTCCTCCCTCATCTCTTGCTCCTAATGACCTGACTACCCAATTTATTGAGAAAATTGAAGCTATCAGGTGTGATTTCCATAAAATTTCTCCTGTCCCTCTTTAGTCCATCCCTCCTCCTGCCCCTTCTTCAACTCTCCCATCCTTCCCAGCAGTATCTGGGAAGTATCAGAGAAGCAGTGTGGCTCAGTGGAGAGAGCCCGGGCTTTGGAGTCAGAGGTCATGGGTTCAACTCCCGGCTCCACCACTTGTCAGCTGTGTGACTTTGGGCAAGTCACTTAATTTCTCTGTGCCTCAGTTACCTCATCTGTAAAATGGGGATTAAGACTGTGAGCCCCATGTGGGATAACCTGTTCACCTTGTAACCTCCCCAGCGCTTAGAACAGTGCTTTGCACATAGTAAGCGCTTAGTAAATGCTATTATTATTATCATTATCTCAAGAGGAGATCTCCTGCCTTCTCTCAAAATTCCCCTCCTGCTCCTGCACATCCAACCCCACCGCATCACACCGTATCAAAACACTTGCCCCCTTCCTTCTTCCTTCCCTGACTGCCATCTTCAACTGTTTGCTCTCCAATGGCTTCTTCCCCACTGCTTTCAAATATGCCCATGTCTCCCCAGTCTTAAAAAAATCTCCTTTCACTCCCTCCAGTTGTCGCCCCATCTTCCTCTTACCATTCCTCTCCAAACTCCTGAGTGAGTTGCCTACACCAAATGTCTCAAATTCCTCTCCTCCAATTCCCTCCATGACTGCCTCCAAACTGGTTTCTGTCTCCTTCACTGCACAGGAACCTCCTTCTCAAAGGTAATCAATGATCTCCTTCTTGCCAAGTCCATGGTTTCCATCTACCTTAATCCTTCTTGACCTCTTAGCTGCCTTTCACACTGTTGACCATCTCCTTCTCCTGGAAACAATATCCAACCTGAGCTTCACTGTACTGTCCTCTCCTGGTTCTTCTCCTATCTCTCTGGCCACTCGTTCTTTGTCTGTTTTTGCGGGCTCCTCCTCTTCCTCCCATCTCCTAATTGTGGGTGTCCCTGAAGGTTCAGTTCTTGTCTCCTTTTATTCTCCAGCTACACCTACTCCCTTGGAGAACTCATTGGCAACCATGACTTCAAGCACCACCTCTAAGCGGATGATTTCCGAATCTCTATTCCCAGCCCTGATCTCTCTCCCTCTTTGCGGTCTCACATTTCCTCCTGCCTTTAAGACATCTCTACTTGGATGTTCTGCCATCACCTCATGTAGAAAACAGAACTCCTTATCTTCCCACCCAAACCCTGTCCTCTCCTTGACTTTCCCAGCACTGTAGACAGCACCACCATCCTTCCTGTCTTACAAGGCCTTAACCCTGAAGGTATCTTTGACTCTTCTCTTTCATTCAGCATGGCTCAGTGGAAAGAGCACAGGCTTGGGAGTCAGAGGTCATGGGTTCAAATCCCAGCTCCGTTGCTTGTCAGCTGCGTGACTTTGGGGAAGTTCTTAGTACAGTGCTCTGCACACAGTAAGTGCTCAACAAATATGAATGAATGAATTCAACCCACATATTCAATCTATCACTCAACCTTCACAGTATCGCTAAAATCTATCCTTTCCTCTCCATTCAAACCGCTATCACGTTAATCCAAGCATTTATTGTATCCCACCTTGAATACTGAATCAACCTTCTTGCTGACCTCCCTACCTCCTGTCTCTCCCCATTCACTCTGCTGCCCGGATCACATTTCTACAAAAATGTTCAGTCTGTGTTTCCCCTCTCAAGAACCTCTGGTGATTGCCCATCCACTTCTGCATCAGACAGAAACTCCTTACCATCAGCTTTAAAGCACTCAATCACCTTTCCCCCTCCTACCTCACCTTGTTACTTTCCTACTACAACCCAGCCCTCACACTTCACTCCTCTAATGCCAGCATACTCACTGTACCTAGATTTCATCTATCTTGTCGCTAAATTCTCAGCCTCCCTTGTCCTATCTGACAATTACTCTCCCCACCTTCAAAGCCTTATTGAAGGCACATCTCCTCCAAGAGGCCTTTCCTGGCTAGGCCCTCATTTCCTCTTTTCTCACTCCCTTCTGTGTTGCCTAGCCCCACAATACTTATGTACATATTCATAATTTATTTAGAATAATGTCTGTCTCCCCTTTGCCTAGCCCCACAATACTTATGTACATATCCATAATTTATTTAGAATAATGTCTGTCTCCCCTTTAGACTGTAAACTCATTGTGGGCAGGGAGTGTGTCTGTTACTGTTGTGTTCTACTTTCCCAAGCACTCATTTCAGTACCCTACACACTCACTGTAAGCACTCAATAAATATGGTTTATTGATTAATTGATTGACTAGGGATAGGGGCACGGGAGCAACTGTGGTGCCAGTGGTAATGGGGAAAGAAGAGATGCTGTTTCTTCTCAGGCAAGGTTGGGCGCTGTTGTGGATGCTATTGACATTGCTTCCTTATTAGCTCTAGGAATAGGAACCAGCATAGTAAGCTCCCCTTAATGGTGCAACCTGCCCTGTTGCCTTGCCTTTCCAGCCCTTTTCTCAACACCACTATTCCCAACTACATCTCTCCATCACAGATGTCGAGAATGGTGGCATTGTACTGTTGCTACCCCACCACCCAATTAATGCCTTGGCTCAGGAAGGGCTTCGGGTGATGTGATATTCCCCTTAGAATTCCATATGTATATTTGTTGTATGCTGTTTAGTTGTCCCCGACCCATAACGACTCTGTTGGAAAATATACCAAGTAATGAGTCAGGTTAGGCCAGCCTTTTGTTCATTTTGTTGCAACGAAAGGTCAGTGGCTGTTTGGTGGCCAAAGACAAAGAACTTGGTATAAGCCCATCCTCATATTTCCCGCTGGTCCCGCTTCCCTGGGTGACGCATCACCACGTCCTTCCCTGTAGTCCAATCCTTCCCCTAAGTCCTATAGGTTCGTGCACTCAACTGGCATATCACATGCTGCTCTGCTCCTGTTTGTTGTTGTCTTCATTATCCCCTCATTATACGCCAAGCTCCATCATTATCGGCTCTGGGACATCCAGAGGATACTCTGTGGCTGAAGAAGTCTTTGGCAAGCACAGGGGTTGGGTTTCAAGGCCGCAGGTGTTGGTCAGTGATTGGTTGCTGCTAAGGTTGCTGATAATTTGGGTGTCAAGGCTAAGGGTGGCAGTTGCTGATAAAGTGGATCCTGGCCTTGACAGTTGCAGTTTTCCTGGGTGGGAACTCAGTACAAACTAATCAGTATATATATTCAGTGACTGTAATGCATATACATGAGCAGGGTTAAGGCTTGACCACAACTCCATGGACACATCTCTTCCAGAATGCCCTACCCTCCATCCGCAATCGTTCTGGTAGTGTATCCATAGAGTTTTCTTGGTAAAAATATGGAAGCAGTTTACCATTGCCTCCTTCCATGCAGTAAACTTGGGTCTCCGCCCTCAACCATCTTCCATGCTGCTGCTGCCAGCACAGGTGAGTTTTGACTTGTAGCAGATTGCCTTCCACTCGCTAGCCACTGTCCAAGCTAGGAATGGAATGGATATGCCTCTGCTTGACTCTTCCCCCTGTAGCCGAGACTGGTAGACGACTGGAAACTCTCCAAGCACGATCCTGAGAGGGGATATTTCCGTAGATCAGACTGTGAGCCCACTGTTGGGTAGGGACTGTCTCTATATGTTGCCAACTTGTACTTCCCAAGTGCTTAGTACAGTGCTCTGCACACAGTAAGTGCTAAATAAATACAGTTGAATGAATGAATGAATCAGGAAAACATAATTTCACCCCTTTTTCCTGTATACTGTTGATGAGTGTTCCAAACATTCTGTTAATTAGCATTTTGAGGCAGCTGGCAGAAAAAGATATGATATGGTCTTTGATAGCAGTTTCTACTTTTTTACTACAATTCTATGAGAAGTATTAGAGTTCATATAGATGCTCAAGTCTGTAAGATTATTTTTAATCAAAATAGCTTTCAGGACTTCCTGTGCATGAAAATCCACTTTAATAAAAGGGTTTATCTTTGTTGTAATAGCAACTCTAACAAAAATGTACACATGTGTTTGAAGCACTACTAGCATAACTTATAATTTATTTATTTATTTTAATTTGAAGGGGTGAGTAAAATCTGGGTGTTTTTGTTTCTTATTTATTTCTTTATTTTTTTTAGCCTGAACACTCCACCTGGAACCAAAATTAAGCTGTCAGGAATTGTTGAGGTGAAAAATGGATTTCTGCTTTTGAATGATTCAAACACCATTGTTCTTGGAGGTGAAGTGGAACATCTTATAGAAAAGTGGGAGTTGCAGAGAGTGAGTTTCACCCATGCAGGGTGTTTTAAATTCAATACTATGAAATTGAGCAAAATGTTGTAATGCTTATTTAGCAGATGTGAATAGTGAAACTACAAAATTTTGTCACGGAAAATGATGATATTTCTAATTTAATGGCACAAGGCAGCGTTTCTCCAAGAGGGTGGTCAATCTTTTATGCTCATACAATTAACTAGGCAGTTTGCTTCTTCAGGTTATAGCTTAAAAAGTGGAATGTGCAAGTTTTGTCTAATATACATTCTTGTAGCTAAAGCAGTGAGGTCAAGCCATGCTACTTCAAGTCACTGTCGTATTTATCGAGCGCTTATTGTGTGCAGAGCACTGTATTAAGCACTCGGGAGATCACAGCATAAAAATACAGCAGAAACAGGCCCTCAAAATAGTTACTTGAGTAGGGATGGTGAGGTTGTTTGGAAAAGGAACTGTGGGATCTTTTTGTTCATTCATCCAATCGTGTTTATTGAGCGCTTACTGTGTGCAGAGCACTGTACTGAGTGCTATTTTGCGAAGTAGCACTGGTTGCTGTTTGAGTTTGCTAACTGCAGATGTTGCAGTTCTTCTGGGCCTAAATGGTGTTCTCTGCTCAATGGGAGGAATAATGAATGGCAGTAAGGAAAATAAGGAAGGTTGAAAAAGCAGCTCTTAAGGGCTGAGTTCCTACCTATGGAATTGTTTTCCTTCTTGAGCGAGCCTGCTCCCGCCCTGAAAAGCTGAGGGAAATGTTTTATCTATTTAAGCACCTGGATTAATTACACTGATCACTAACAGGTGCTCGGGGATAGCAGACATTCCAGACGCAGTAAGGCTTCTCAGTACCCTCACCCTAGTGATGGGGCCAGCTCTGTTCCTCCCTTCAAAGTCCTAGAAGTCCTAGTCCTAGAGAAGCAGCGTGGCTCAGTGGAAAGAGCACGGGCTTTGGAGTCAGATGTCATGGGTTCGAATGCCGGCTCTGCCACGTCTGCTGTGTGACCTTGGGCAAGTCACTTAACTTCTCTGAGCCTCGGTTACCTCAACTGTAAAAATGGGGATTGACTGTGAGCCCCACGTGGGATAACCTGATCACCTTGTATCCCCCCCAGCGCTTAGAAACAGTGCTTTGCACATAGTAAACACTTAATGAATGCCATTATTATTATTATTATAATTATTGCTGAGAGCTCACCTCCTCCAGGAGGCCTTCCCAGACTGAGCCTTTTTCCTCTCCTCCTCCCCATCACCCCCCCGCGCAACCTCCTTCCTCTCCCCACAGTACTTGTATATATTTGTACAGATTTATTACTCTATTTATTTTACTTGTACATATTTACTATTCTATTTTGTTAATCATGTGCATATAGCTCTAATTCTATTTATTCTGACAGTTTTGACACCTGTCTACATGTTTTGTTGTCCGTCTCCCTCTTCTAGAGTGTGAGCCCGTTGTTGGGTAGGGACCGTCTCTATATGTTGCCGACTTCTACTTCCCAAGTGCTTAGTACAGTGCTCTGCACAGTAAGCACTCAATAAATACGAGTGAATGAATGAATGAAGTCAGACTGAATTTTGTTGTACTAAAGTGGTAAGTTTAAGTATCAGGATTGTGTGTTGTTAGAAAGGGGTGGTGACTTTATTTATGTAATCATTCATTCAATTATATTTATTGAGCTCTTACTGTGTGCAGAACACTGTGCTAAGTGCTTGATGGGAGTGACCTTGCTGTACTGAAGTGGTAAATTTAAGTATCCAGTTTTTGTTTTAGAAAGGGATGGTGACTTGTGCTTGGGAGTGAATTTCGGGTGGAGGGTTGAAGAAACAGAATGCTGAGAAAGAACACTGAGGGAGTAGAGTACTGTGGGTGAAGCATTTAGGGGGCAGGAAGTTGGCAGTGCTGGAGAGAGGGCAGGGAAAAAGGGAGGCAGTGAGAAAATGGGGAAAAGGGAGGAAAATAAACAAAAGGAAGGATGGAAACAGAGGGGAAATGTAGTTGTTAATATTTATTCAATGCTTAATATATTTCAAGAATGGTGCCTACTGCTGGGATAGATGCAAGTTAATCAGATCAGACTTAGTTTCCATCCAGACAAGGCTCACAGTCACAATAGTTAGGGAGGGAAAATATCTTATCTCTACTTTGTTTAAGAGAAAGGTTGTTACTTGTCCATGACGTTGACAAGATGGAAGGAAGAGAAAAGATATTGGTTTCTCACTGTCCCTGCTGTACCTTCTATAGAGTTGAGCCAAAGCTGAGCCGAAACTGTGGGTCTGTGTGTGTGTGTGTGTGTGTGTGTGTGTGTGTGTGTGTGTGTGTGCGTATGTGGCCAAAATGTAGGTGGGGAGAAAGAGGGAATAAATGGAGAGATGGAAAAAACCAAGAATTGAAGAGGAGGAAAAGTACGAAAAAGTCAGGGGCAAACAAGTGATCAAAAAATCCTGTGACTCTTTCAGGGGTTTCACTTAGCTATGTGCTCTATAATTATGACTTTCACGCTCTTTATTTTGTCCATTCCCCTATTTAATTCTCTACCTAAATTTCTTAAAATATTTGATGGTTGAAGAGTCATTTGCTATATCTGGCACCTGCCTATGTTTGCAGATAGTCATGATGGATTATTTTCTGAGGAAGGAAGTCTGCTGTAGAAGAGTTTGAACAGACACCTTAATATGATTGTTTCTTCCAGCTTTTGCAGTCTCTTGTATGGTTCCCATAGCAACAAGGGATCCTCAGACCATTACAATTACTTGCACAGTTGTTAGGTTGTTGATCTGTACACAGGAACTGAACGGATAGAAATTATTGTCAGGGAACTAGTGTTAATTTGGGAAGTGAATTTTAAGCCTTTTTACCCAATAAATAGGCAGGGCATAAGAATACAGTGTGCTTATTGGAGGACACATAAACAAAGTACTGCCAGAGGTCTATAGGCAGGTGTTCTAATGATACCAAAAAGATCATATAATTGCAAAGATCACATGGGAATATCATTTGATGAATAAAAATCTTTGACTTCTCACCACTTAATTTGATGTGAATATTCATTCATTCAATCATATTTATTGAGTGCTTACTATGCGCAGAGCACTGTATTAAGCGCTTGTGTGACAACAAACAGTGAAATCCATAACACATTGCCAAATTTGTATCTCTCCCTTTTGTTTTGATAATACAGTGCTCTGCACACAGTAAGTGCTCAATAAATACGATTGAATGAATGAATGAATGATGTTATTGATCAGTTTCTTTACTCATCTCTGATTACCTTCATTGAACTAGCCTTACAATTCTCCTTGACTTCTTGGCTGCCTTACCTTACCCATTCCGTTGTCAATCAGGTCCCAGCCAGAATCCTTTTGTGTAGGTGTCTGAAGAATATTGTTAACTGTATACTTTCCACCAGGACCTACCTAGACTTCACTAAAGCATTTGAGACCATATGCACTCTTGGACTTTGGAAACTTTTAGGTCTAGTCCTTTCTCAGCATCCATGAAATAAGCAGAGCTTTGTGGTACACCATTTCCTTCCAAACTATAGTTTGAGCTTGGGACTGTAAAACTACCGGCACACCATTATGATCCATGTAGCATTAGAGTAAAACATGTTAGGAGAGCACAAAAACAGTTATCCCATAGCCTGTAACATGGAGAATGTGGTGGTAGTATGCTAAATTAATGTAGCCCAAAGGCTGTCCATGAAACCTTAATATCTCAAAGGCTGTCCATGAAACCTTAATATCTCCAAGCCGTCACCAAAACCTGCTGGTCTCACCTCCACAACATTGCCAAGATCCGCCCTTTCGTCTCCATCCAAACCACTACCCTGCTCGTTCAAGCTCTCATCGTATGCCGTCTGGATTACTGTATCAGCCTCCTCTCCGATCTCCCATCCTCCTGTCTCTCCCCTCTTCAATCCATACTTCACACCGCTGCCCGGATTCTCTTTGTCCAGAAATGCTCTGGGCGTGTTACTCCCCTCCTCAAAAATCTCCAGTGGCTACCAATCAACCTACGCATCAGGCAGAAACTCCTCACCCTGGGTTTCAAGGCTGTCCATCACCTCGCCCCCTCCTACCTCACCTCCTTTCTCTCCTACAGACAAGCCCGCACCCTCCCCTTCTCTGCCACTAATCTCCTCACTGTGCCTCGTTCTCGCCTGTCCCGCCGTCGACCCCCAGCCCACGTCATCCCCTGGGCCTGGAATGCCCTCCCTCTGCACATCCACCAAGCTAGCTCTCTTCCTCCCTTCAAGGCCCTACTGAGAGCTCACCTCCTCCAGGAGGTCTTCCCAGACTGAGCCCCATCCTTCCTCTCCCCCTTATCCGCCTCTCCATCCCCCCCGCCTTACCTCCTTCCCCTCCCCACAGCACCTGTATATATGTATATATGTTTGTATGTATTTATTACTCTATTTATTTATTTTATTTGTACCTATTTATTTTATTTTATCAATATGTTTTGTTTTGTTGTCTGTCTCCCCCTTCTAGACTGTGAGCCCGCTGTTGGGTAGGGACCATCTCTAGATGTTGCCAACTTGTACTACCCAAGCGCTTAGTACAGTGCTCTGCACACAGTAAGTGCTCAATAAATACGATTGAATGAATGAATGAATGAATGAATATCTTGAGCTGATTTGTTTCTTTTTTTCCAAACGTGCTCTAGTTAGAAATTGTTTAATTAGTGTTGTAAGATGGGGACATTGAGAGTCAGGAGGAAATGTAAAAGTATTGATAAATTGAGAGAGGTCAGAAGATACAAATTTGGAAATCATCTATATAAAAAAGCAGATGAGGGTGAGTATAAAACGTAGAGGCTCAAGAGTTGAGCACTGTGGAACACTGACAGGATGAGGAGAGGATGAAGAAATAGCAAATGAGAGAACAGCAATTAGAAATGTAGGAAGAAAGCTGGGAAAATGCTGTCAGTAAAATCAAAATCCTTGAGAATTTCTAAGAGGAAAGAGAGAGGGTCAGCAGTTTCACAGGTAGCCAAGAGGTCAAGGAGAATTAGATTTTGCCAGAAGGAAGTCTTTAGACACACATTCGATATCATCTTTAGTAACTGTACAATCTGTACCCTCAAGAACTCTGAAATCCACTAATGCGACCGTAACCACCTCACCTGCCTCCCTCCCACACACCCTCCCTGCAAATCAGTCCTGTTTCCCCACAAAGACTTAAACTCTTTTGACCCACACCAATTTTCTCAAATCATCATGCCCTATTTAGTCTCTATACTCAAGCTACTTTCTTTGGTACACAAATTCATGCCTTCAATACCACCTTCTCTACTGAACACAAGTCACTTGCTCCTGAATCCCTTTGCTGCTCTCGTACCAATAACCCACAGACCTGGATCACCTGCACAGTCTGCTTCCTTTGCTACTATCCACGAGCTGCTGGTGGAAATCCAGATAGCAGGCCTACCTTCTCCATCACAGATTAATCCTTGTCTGATTGAACTCTTTCCACTCCTCCACTTGGCTCTTCCACTCCATATTGACTTACATACTCATTGCCTTCACTGATTATTTTAGTTGTTTAACTCCCCTCTCAAACCCCATGTCCCCCACCTTCGCCATCTCTTGGCTTTAATGACTGGCGATGCACCTTATTGAAACAGTTGAAGTCCCCTCCTCCTCCTAACCCTTCTTAGACTCTCCCATCTTTCCTAGCAGTATCTTAAGAGGTGGTCACCCATCTTCCCTCAAAATCTAACACCTCCACCTGCACCTCTGAACATATCCCTTCGTAATTTATCAAAACACTTGCCCCCTCCCTTCTTCCCCCCATGATCGCTATCTTCAACTGTTCGCTCTCCAGTGGCTTCTACCCCACTACTTTTAAAGGTGCTCCCTTGACCCCATTACTCCCTCCAGGTATCGCCCTATCTCTCTTCTACCATTCTTTTCCAAACTCCTTGAGCGAGTTGTCTGACCCCTCTTCCTCTCCTCCAATTCTCTTCTTGACCCCCTTCACTCTAGCTTCCACCCCTTTTACTCCTTGAAAACTGGCTTCTCAGAAGTCACCAATGATCTTCTAACCAAATCAAATAGCCTCAGTTCCATTCTATTCCTCCAGACCTCTCAGCTGCCTTCAACACTGAGGACCACCCCATTTTCATGGACTGGGTTTGTAATCGTTCGCTGAGAAACAGCATGGCTTAGTGGAAAGATCACAGGCTTGGGAGTGAGAGGATGTGGGTTCTAATTATTCATTCATTCAATCATATTTATTGAGTGCTTACTGTGTGCAGAGCACTATACTAAGTGCTTGGGAAGTACAAGTTGGCAACATATAGAGACGGTCCCTACCCAACAGTGGGTTCACAGTCTAGAAGGGGGAGACAGACAACAAAACAGAATATAAAACATATTAACAAAATAAAATAAATAGAATAAATATGTACAAGTAAAATAAATGAAGGAATAGAGTAATAATTATGTACAAACATATATACATATATACAGGTGCTGTGGGGAGGGGAAGTAGGTAAGGCGGGGGGATGGGGAGGGGGAGAGGAAGGAGAAGGCTCAGTCTGGGAAGGCCTCCTGGAGGAGATGAGCACTCAGTAGGGCTTTGAAGGGAGGAAGAGAGCTAGCTTGGCGGATGTGCGGAGGGAGGGCGTTCCAGGCCAGGGGGAGGACGTGGGCCGGGGGTCGACGGCGGGACAGGCGAGAATGAGGCACAGTGAGAAGGTTAGCGGCAGAGGAGTGGAGGATGCAGGCTGGGCTGTAGAAGGAGAGAAGGGAGGTGAGGTAGGAGGGGGCGAGGTGATGGACAGCCTTGAAGCCGAGAGTGAGGAGTTTTTGCCTGACATGTAGGTTGATTGGTAGCCACTGGAGATTTTTGAGGAAAATCCCAACTCCACCACTTGTCTGCTCTGTGACCTTGGGCAAGCCACTTAACTTCTCCTTGCCTTAGTCACCTCTTCTGTAAAATGGGGATTAAGAATATGAGCCCCACATGGAACAACCTGATTACCTTGTATCTACCCCAGTTCGTAGAACAGTGCTTGGCACATAGTAAGCGTTTAACAAATACCATGATTATTATCATTATTAATCCCAGCCCTGCTCTCATCTGCTGTGTGACTTTGGGAAAGTCATTTAACTTCTCTGTGCCTCAGTTTCCTCTTTTGTAAAATGGGGATTAAGACTGTAAAAACCACATGTGGGACATGGATTGTATCCAACCTGATTAACTGTATCTATCCCAGTGCTTAGAACAGTGACTGGCACATCTCTTCTTGGATGTCCATCTGAAACCTCAGGGTTAACATGTCCAAAACAGAGCTCCTCACCTTCCCACCCAAATCCTGTCCTCTTCCTGACTATTTCATCACTGCAGACAGCACCACTATCCTTGTCTTACAAACCACTAACCTTTACATTATCCTCGACTCATCTCTTTGATTCACCCCACATATTCAATTTGTCATCAAATCCTGTCAGTTCTGCCTTAAGATTGTGAGTGCCGTGTGGGACAGGGACTGTGTTGAATCTGATTCACTTGTATTTATCTTCAGTGCTTAGAACAGTGCTTGACACATAGTAAGCACTTAACAAATACTATTATTGTTATTATTATTACCTTTATGTCACTAAAATCCACCCTCTCTTCTTCCAACTGCCAATATAATATTTAACGACTTGTCATATCTCACCTTGATTACTACATCACTCTCCTTGCTCGCCTCCCTACCTTCAGTCTTTCCCCTCTCCAGGCCATACTTCACTCTGTTGCCAAGATCACTTTGCTAAAAAAATTTCAATCCATGTTCCCGTACTCCTCAAGAACCTCCAACTCTTCATTGAACAGAAAGTCCTTACCATTGGCTTTATAGCACTCAGTCATCTTGCCCACTCATATCTTACCTCACAAATTTCCTACTACAACCCAGCACATTGCTTCTCTAACATTAACCTACTCACTGTACCTTGATGGTGTCCATCTTGCTGTCACTCCAATGTCCTTGCCGATGTCCTACCTCTGGTCTGGAATGCCCTCCCTCTTAACATCTGACAGACGGTCACTTTCCCCACCTTCAAAGCCGTATTAAAATCAAATCTCCTCTAAAGAGGCCTTCCCTAACTCAGCCCACATTTCCCCTACTTCCTTGTGTTGCTCCTGCCCTTGGATTTAGTGCTTGGCACATAGTAAGCGCTTAATAAATGCCATCATTATTATTATTTGTACCCTTTGTCAGTCAGTCATATTTATTGAGCTCTTACTGTTTGAAGAGCACTGTAATAAGCGCTTGGGAGAGTACAGTATAACAAAGTTTGTTCACCCCACCCTCAGCCCCATTGCACTTATGTATAACTATAACTTATTTTAAGGTCTGTTTTCCCTTCTAGTATAGTCTGTGGGCAGGGATTGTGTCTGCCATCTCTTCTGTACTTTACTCTGTCGAGTGCTTAGTTCAGTGCTCTGCACATAGTATTCAGTACATACCATTGATAGCAATGGGTACAGTTTTGAATGAAAATTGAGAAGAGCAGAAATGGAAACAAAGAGAATTTTAGGAAGATTGAAGAGTGTGTGAAACAGAAGAGAGATGCTATTTTCAGGGTACTTAAACTTGTTTCAAGCCATAGGAGACCGAGCTTAAGGAGAATGGTAGGTTTAAGACAGCAGAGAGAGAGAGTGAATGAGGGAAGCATAGGTATTTTCAGTAGGGGAGTAGCAGCATGGCCTAGTGGAAAGCACTTGTCTGGGAGTCGGAGGACCTGGGTTCTAATCCAAGCTCAACCAGTTGCTTGCTCTGTGACCTTGGGCAAGTCACTTAACTTCTTTGTGCCTCAGCTTCCTCAACTGCAAAATGGGAATTAAATGCTTGTTCTCCCCCCTACTTAGACTGTGAGCTTCATGTGGGTCAGGGACTGTGTCCGACCCAATTAACCTGTACCTACTCCAGTGCTTAGAACAGTGTTTGACACACAATAAGCACTTAGCGCTTAGATCATTATTGGAATAATGAGGTAGAAAATGTGTCCTACTATACTTTTCTGGGTCTAACATATAGAAGACTATCAGCATTACTGATATCCGAAGACAGAATCCTGACATGAGCAACATTTTTGAACATGAAGGATAAGGTACATACTCTCTTGTTTTGTCGTCTTCTTTGAGAGATCAAGTAGAAAATATTTGAGGAATTATCATAAATAGGACATTGGCCTAGCATTAAGCAGTTACTAAAACATCATCAGGATATTGTTAGGCTGGTCAAAATAAAACAAAGGTGACAAAGTAGCTGTAGCTTTATAATAAAAAAAGTGGATTTAGCTAGAACAACTGTATGATAATTGGGTTGGCCATTCCATTTTCAGATTAAGCCCTTCAGAGTGATGCTTTATTTGCTGCATTGCCCCATGTGATTTCAAAATACGTTACATATAACTAAAACATTAACTTTTCCCTTCCAACTCTGCACCGGAGTTATTTGAAAATAGATAGATGCCTGGTAAAGGCAGCAGGTTGCAGATAAGGCTCTAAGACAAGAATGGCCCAACTGTGGCTCTCTTCTTTGGAGCTCGTGCACAGATATGCTCTTTATTTCTTCACCGTCCCCATGGGCTGCAGGATGCTACTGCTTCAGGCTTTCTGGTGGTGGTGGGGCCCCCATCAACTTGGGCTTTGATCTGGGGAGTTAGCATGGCACCCCTTGCTTCAGCTGCCTCTGCTCACTAGCTGCCACCTCCCCAGTTTCCTAGCTCCCCGTAAGGAATGCCTGCGGATAATTCCATTAAAGTAATTTTTTTTTGTTGGTTATGTTCTTTTGATCAGTGTCTCAGGCATATTTGTCAAGGATACTTGGCCAACCCTGCTCTAGGTTTACCTATTTTAGATATTATAGGTCAAATTTGATTTGGATGCTGTAATGTAGATATAGCGCCTTTTACATTTTCATGTTTAAAAATCTCAATAAAATAATTATTGATTGGGACTGAGCATCTTCAAGTCTATTATCATATCTTAGCAAATTCTACTTCATCTCTTCTCATTAAGTTAAAGTACATCTTCATGCTATGCTTCATTGCCTTCTGTGTGATGCATAATGTACTAAGCTCTTGGGAGAGTACAATAGAAATAATAAACATAATCTCTGTTTTCAATGAGCTTACAGTCTAGCGGGAAAGGGAGGCACTGAATTAACTTACATGATGGAGGAAATGATAGAGTGTAAGATGTGCAGATAAATAATCCAAGGGGTTGTGAGTACTTAAGGGGTAGGTGTCAGGTGGGGAGATTAAGAATCACTTGAGACGTGATTTCTGGAGGAGAGGTGATTTCACAAGGTTTTGAGGATTGATGGCTGTTCACCAATCAATCAACCAGTGGT
The DNA here is from genome assembly GCF_015852505.1 of Tachyglossus aculeatus. Taxonomy (NCBI): domain Eukaryota; kingdom Metazoa; phylum Chordata; class Mammalia; order Monotremata; family Tachyglossidae; genus Tachyglossus; species Tachyglossus aculeatus. Next base: position 115,023,573 of record NC_052067.1, read on the forward strand.
ATTTATTGAGGTCTTGCTGTGTCAGAGCATTGTTCTGAGCACTTGGGAGAGTACCGTACAGTTTGTTAGACATGACCCCTGCCTTCAAGGAGCTTACAGTCTAGTGGAGCTTGGATGAGTATCAAAGTACTTTAAGCATTTACTGCCAAGTGCATAGGCAATGCACAGGAAACAGCAGATAAGGGAAAGATGAGAACTTCGTCAGGGAGGCCCCTTGGAGGAGATGTGATTTTAAGAGGGTTTTGAAGGTGGGGAGAGTGGACAGATGATGGTGAAGGGTAAGGAGTTCCAGATCTGAGGGAGGATGTGGGAATGGGGTTGGTGGCGGGATAGAGGAGATCGAGGTTTAGAGAGTAGGTTGGCATTGAAGAACTAAGAGTGTGGGCTGGGTTATAGTAGGAGATCAGTGAGGTTAGGTAGGAGGAAGAGAGCTGATGGAGTGTGGCAGTGGATGGGCAAACACAAAGGGTCTTGAGAAGTGGGAAGATGTGGATTCAACTTTTTTTTCACCACTCTCCCCTCCTTCCAGCATTATTAAGGTCATATCTCCTCCGCAAATCCTTCTTTGATTAAGTCTTCTTTTCCCCGGCTTGCTGTCCCTTCTGCATCATTTCTGTGCACTTAGATCTGTGACCTCTGGGCATTTGATATTTGCCCCATCCCCAAACTGATATGTGTATCTTTAAATTATTTATTATAAATGCTTATTTATTGATATTAATGCCTGTCTCCCCCTCTAGGCTGTGAGTTCATTATGGCCAGGGAACGTGTTTGCTAATTCTGTCATATTGAACCCTCCCGAGCACTTAGTACCATTCTCTGCAAATAGTAAGCACTTAATAAATACCATTGATGACTGCAGTCGCCTGCCAGGGACAACTTGATCACCTTGTATCCCCCCCAGCGCTTAGAACAGTGCTCTGCACATAGTAAGCGGTTAACAAATGCCATCATTATTATTATTATTATTATGATATTAATACAGCAGCACTGAATCATGGTCCCCAGCATATCTGACTTGGAGTAAGATGGTGCTGCCTATGTAGTTTATCAAATTGTCAATACTAAAGTCACCATTGTGTGACCTCGGGCAAGTCACTTCACTTTTCGGTGCCTCAGTTACCTCATCTGTAAAATGGGGATTGAAACTGTGAGCCCCATGTGGGACAGGGACTGTGTCCAACCCGATTTGCTTGTATCCACCCCAGCGCTTAGTACAGTTCCTGGCACATAATAAGCACTTAACAAATGCCATAATTATTAATTATTGTTATTATTATTGCCTGCTCCAATTGTATCCATGACAGCTTAAAGCTGTCAAAATTTTCTACTACTTGGGCAGAAATATTATCTCATCAAACACTATTATTAATGATGACATTCCAGTGCAGTGCAGTGTCTGAAAAGCTTGAACATTGGTTCTTGGAGCAAGGAGAAGTCAGCCAGAAGATAAAGATTAACATCTACCATGCTGTTGTCAGCACCAGCTTGCCATGTGACTATGAAGCAGGACATTGTATCGACAGTATATCAAACAATGTGACCCTTTTCATTTATGGTGAGGTGGTCAGCTGGCAGGCAATGATAACATCTCATCCTCAACCCAGAGGTCTTGTTCTAGGGTCATAGGCTACAAGGAGATAGTAAGATTGTGCAACTGTGTGCTTCAACTGAATGAGGGAAGGATGCCCTAAACAATCTTTTATGAAGTGCTTAGCACTGGATCCTGCCCTAGGCCAGAGGATAAGGATAAAGTTGTATTAAGGGCCAATCTGAAAACTTGCTCTGTTGATACCAGTTGGCTAGTCCAATTTCGGCAGACAAATCCGTTGCCACGGCAAAGGAGAAATGTGCTAGCAAAAGGGTGATTTGCAATGATTTTTTTGTCAGATTTTTTTCTTTGGTATTTATGTACGTAATATGTGCCAGACACTGTACTAAGCACTGGGGTAGGTATAAGCTAATGAGGTTTGGTCCCAATCCATGTCACAATTTGCATTCATAGTCTGAATCCCCATTTAACAGACGAGGTAACAGGTACAGAGAAGTGAAGTGATTTGCCCAAGGTCAAACAGCTCACAAGTGGCGGAGCCAGAATTAGAACCCAGGTCCTTCTGATTCCCAGACCCATGCTCTATTCACTAGGCTACACTGGCTTTTCAATGATGGCCAATAGCTATTGCTAACCTACCTGGGAATAGTCTTCAGTCAGCCATGGACCTTACACTTCGGCCTCTATCATCATCATCAGTCGTATTTATTGAGCGCTTACTGTGTGCAGAGCACTGTACTAAGCGCTTGGGAAGTACAAGTTGGCAACATATAGAGACAGTCCCTACCCAACAGTGGGCTCACAGTCTAAAAGGGGGAGACAGAGAACAAAACCAAACATACTAACAAAATAAAATAAATAGAATAGATATGTACAAGTAAAATAAAGATGCTCTATGTGCATCTTGCAATGCACTGACAGTGCTAGAACCCAGACTTCTCTTTTTTTTAAAATCAGGGGATCTATAATTATCACCTTCATCAAAACAAGAGGGGAAAATTTTGTTCAGAATAAAATATATAGTTATACAGAAGGATATATTCATTTACTATGTAGAGAGCAAGTAATTTTTCTGCCTAACTAAAACCTGCCATAAAAGTAGAGTTCTTTCCTAATGATTACGCATAACTTTGGGGAATTATTTGTACCATACTAGGCTTTAGCTATTCATTGGTAAATTGCTGTATTCACCAACACCTGCCAACCTTATCATTTGCAGGTATATTTAGAATTGTGTATTAGCAGATGCCAAATGCTCTTTGTGTCAGAGAAAGAACGGGGAGGAAAGAATCACAGGAAAATTGTGCAAGAAATGTAGAAAATAAGGTAAAACATTTGCAAAAAACAGCACATGGTTTTTCTAAGCATACCTGCATTAGTGAGGGCAGCCATGCAGCATTGGCTTTAAGTTGTCTCCTATATCCTACTTCCCTTTTACTCTCAGACTCAACTCATTTCGGTTATGGTAGGAAGAAGGTCTATGCCTTTGAGTTGTGGATGTATAGAGCGGGGTGAAGATAGTTGTCCTCATAACAATAATAATGATGATGGTATTTAAGTGCTAACTATGTGCAAAGCCCTGTTCTAAGCGCTGGGGAGGTTACAAGGTGATCAGGTTGTCCATGGGTGGCTCATAGTTTTAATCCCCATTTTACAGATGAGGTAACTGAGGCACAGCGAAGTTAAATGACTTGCCCAAAGTCACACAGCTGGCAGTTGATGGAGCCTGGATTCGAACCCATGACCTCTGACTCCAAAGCCTGTGCTCTTTCCACTGAGCCATGCTGCTTCTCCATGCACACGGGTGGCCTGAACATGAGCTGGAGTTCATGAGCTGGGGTTCCCTACGTGGGTAATGAAGACTTGAGCTCCTCGTATTGGACAAAGTACACTTTTGGATAAACTGATTTCTTCACTTGTCATTTTTCAAATGAGGGGGATACAGCAACCTATATTAAATGAATGTCGGTTGCTTTAACTCATCATCAGTAGATTACCTCTTCATCTAATCTGTAAGGTGTTTTCTCCAGCAGACCTTCCTGGGAGACAGTTTGAGAGGGTGGGGGGGAGGAGAGAGAGATTGATTGATTGATTGATTGACTGACAAAGAGGGGCATGGAAGAGGAGCAGAAGTTGGGAGGGCATGACATGATGCAAGGTAGTTCTGCTGGTTTTTTTTACGAGTGAAATAATTTGTGGTATTTAAGTCCTTACTGTGTGTAAGCACTGGGGTAGATATAAGATAATCAGATTGGACACTTTACTGTACCACATGGGGCTCACAGCCCTTGAGGGAGGGAGAATAAGAATTTAATCCCCATTTAAGGAACAGAAAACTGAGGCACAGAGAAGTTGTGACAAGTCCAAGTCATGAATAGCAGGTAAGTGGCAGAGCAAGCAAGTGGAAGATATATGATTTATCTAATATATTAAAGGTAATAATAATAACAATGATGACATTTATTAAGCACATACTTTGTTCAAAGCACCGTTCTAAGCACTGGGAGGTTACAAGGTGATCAGGTTGTCCCATGGGGGGCTCACAGTCTTCATCTGGGCTCACAGTCTTCATCCCCATTTTATAGATGAGGTAACTGAGGCACAGAGAAGTTAAATGAATTGTCCAAAGTCACACAGCTGACATGCTTAATAAATGCCATCATAATAATAATAATTATTATTATTAATTGGCAGATATGGGATTTGAATCTATGACCTCTGACTCCAAAGCCCGTGCTCTTTCCACTGAGCCACACTGTCTCTCTATGGGGAAAGTTGTGAAAGTCGTGTTCTGTCACATATGATGAGGGAGGGGGTTCCAAGCTAGAGGGAGGATGTGGGCAAGAGATTGGCGGCAAGACAACGAGTCCGAGGCACCGTGAATAGGTTGGCTTTGAGGAGCAAAATGTGTGGGTTGGGTTGTAGTCAGATCAGTGAGGTAAAAATAAGAAGGGGAGAGCTGATTGAGTCCTTTAAATCATCATCGTCAGTGGTATTTATTGAGAATTTACTCTGTGCAGAACATCATACTACTAAGCACTTGGAAGAGTACAAGACAGCAGAGTTGGTGGACATGTTCCCTGCCCACAAAGAGCAAGGAAATCAATTTATAATGGGCTTAAAGTCTTTTAAAGTTCTTTGTCTTCCGCAGGTCATTCTCCCTTCATTTATAATCCTGAATATGGTAATCTCATGATTAGTATCATCAAGAGATCCTCTGGTTCCCTTAGGCAGTCAGTACATTTTTCCTTGTTAGTGAATAGCAAATCAAGCGTTTGCTTTTCTATGTCTGTATCAATCTTAGATTTGTAGTCTAATTTCTTGTTGTTTAATGAGAACTCATGGCTTATATGTGCCCTGATGTATTTATCAGCTTTAAAACTTGGAATAATCATAATGTATGATAGTATTCGGTCAGAGAAACCATATTGGTTTCATATCCTGGAGATGTCACTGAAATGTAAATTCTGTTTTGAATCTTGTTAGATGTACTTTGAAACAGATGTATTTGTTTCTGTTCTTAATGGGCAGTAGGTAGCATTTCAGGCATAAATATAAAATGCAAGTACTGAAAGTTGATAATGAGAAATGAGATTTTGATGCTTGATTTAATTTTTATTTCATTCCACAAACTAAATTATAGTTCTACTTTTATTCTCCATAAATATAAATAAAAATCAAGTGAGGAAAAAGTGCTTTTTTGGAGATTGGATCTTAGTGAATCTAGTAAAGTAAGTTTATGTGTATGTTGATTTACTGGGACACACCCTATTTCTTCCCCTCCTTGAGTAGCCAGCTTAAGCCCAGGAACTTGGATCAGGTTTAGGTGGACAGAATGGTTCTGTTAGCTTGTGCTGTTGGTAAGAAAAAGTAAATTTGTACATTGAATACTTCAGTAAGAAAATGAAGAACCTGTTTTTTTGAAAATGTTTCACAAGTTATAATAATAATAATAATAATAATAATAATGGCATTTATTAAGTGCTTACTATGTGCAAAGCACTGTTATAAGCACTGGGGAGTTTACAAGGTGATCAGGTTGTCCCACGGGGGGCTCACAGTCTTAATCCCAATTTTACAGATGAGGGAACTGAGGCCCAGAGAAGTGAAGTGACTTGCCCAAAGTCACACAGCTGACAATTGGCGGAGCCGGGATTTGAACCGATGACGTCTGATTCCAAATCAATCAATCAATCAATCAATCATATTTATTGAGTGCTTACTGTGTGCAGAGCACTGTACTAAGTGCTTGGGAAGTACAAGTTGGCAACATATAGAGACAGTCCCTACCCAACAGTGGGCTCACAGTCTAAAAGGAGGAGACAGAGAACAAAACCAAACATACTAACAAAATAAAATAAATAGAATAGATATGCACAAATAAAATAAATAAATAAATACATAGAGTAATAAATATGTACAAACATATATACATATATACAGGTGCTGTGGGGAAGGGAAGGAGGTAAGATGGGGAGGATGGATAGGGGGACGAAGGGGAGAGCCCGGGCTCTTTCCAATCAATCAATCAATCAATCGTATTTATTGAGCGCTTACTATGTGCAGAGCACTGTACTAAGCGCTTGGGAAGTACAAATTGGCATCACATAGAGACAGTCCCTACCCAACAGTGGGCTCACAGTCTAAAAGGGGGAGACAGAGAACAGAACCAAACATACCAACAAAATAAAATAAGTAGGATAGAAATGTACAAGTAAAATAAATAAATAAATAAATAAATAGAGTAATAAATATGTACAACCATATATACATATATACAGGTGCTGTGGGGAAGGGAAGGAGGTAAGACGGGGGGATGGAGAGGGGGACGAGGGGAGAGGAAAGAAGGGGCTCAGTCTGGGAAGGCCTCCTGGAGGAGGTGAGCTCTCAGCAGGGCCTTGAAGGGAGGAAGAGAGCTAGCTTGGCGGATGGGCAGAGGGAGGGCATTCCAGGCCCGGGGGATGACGTGGGCCGGGGGTCGATGGCGGGACAGGCGAGAGCGAGGTACAGTGAGGAGATTAGTGGTGGAGGAGCGGAGGGTGCGGGCTGGGCAGTAGAAGGAGAGAAGGGAGGTGAGGTAGGAGGGGGCGAGGTGATGGAGAGCCTTGAAGCCCAGGGTGAGGAGTTTCTGCTTGATGCGCAGATTGATCGGTAGCCATTGGAGGTTTTTGAGGAGGGGAGTAATATGTCCAGAGCGTTTCTGGACAAAGATAATCCGGGCCGCAGCATGAAGTATGGATTGAAGTGGAGAGAGACACGAGGATGGGAGATCAGAGAGAAGGCTAGTGCAGTAGTCCAGACGGGATAGGATGAGAGCTTGAACGAGCAGGGTAGCGGTTTGGATGGAGAGGAAAGGGCGGATCTTGGCAATGTTGCGGAGCTGAGACCGGCAGGTTTTGGTGACGGCTTGGATGTGAGGGGTGAATGAGAGAGCGGAGTCGAGGATGACACCAAGGTTGCGGGCTTGTGAGACGGGAAGGATGGTAGTGCCGTCAACAGAGATGGGAAAGTTAGGGAGAGGACAAGGTTTGGGAGGGAAGACAAGGAGCTCAGTCTTCGACATGTTGAGCTTTAGGTGGCGGGCGGACATCCAGATGGAGATGTCCTGAAGGCAGGAGGAGATGCGAGCCTGGAGGGAGGGGGAGAGAGCAGGGGCAGAGATGTAGATCTGGGTGTCATCAGCGTAGAGATGATAGTTGAAGCCGTGGGAGCGAATGAGGTCACCAAGGGAGTGAGTGTAGATTGAGAACAGAAGGGGACCAAGCACTGAACCTTGGGGAACCCCCACAGTAAGAGGATGGGAGGGGGAGGAGGAGCCTGCAAAAGAGACTGAGAAAGAACGACCGGAGAGATAAGAGGAGAACCAGGAGAGGACGGAGTCTGTGAAGCCAAGGTCGGATAGCGTGTTGAGGAGAAGGGGGTGGTCCACAGTGTCAAAGGCAGCTGAGAGGTCGAGGAGGATTAGGACAGAGTATGAGCCGTTGGATTTCCACTGAGCCACATTGCTTCTCTTATAGATACCTTTCATCATTCTAAAATACCTATTTTGCATCAAATTGTAGAATATATTCTTCATACGAAGGCAGCTTTTAAATTTTCATTTTAATGGAAATCTTTTAAAAATATAACTAACTTGTGCTTAGTTCGACTTATACATAGCCATTGGAAAAAGCCATTGGAAATAAAAGAAAACTGTTCCACATATTTGTACATCACTGGGCTTTATTTTGAAAGATGATGCTGCTGACGGTGAGGTCTTAGCTGTACTGCTGAAAAGGCCCAACTGAGTTTGATTGGCATTCTGTGTTTCATAGTGGGTACAAGAAGCCCAGAGGCAGCACAAGGAAAGCAGTCAGAATTGAAAAGAAAATTGTGACGTGTTTGCCGCTTGTACCATCTGTTGTTTTTTCTCAACTTGTCTCTTGGTATCCCTATCTTCCAGAAGGGTCTGGTCAAGAAGAGCAGTCCCTATCCTGATTGTTTATTGTATGGGTCTGATGGAAGTAGGTGTCCCTGCTTGATACATGCATATATATATACATATATATATATATATGCATATATATATATATATATATACACACACACACACACATATATATGTATATATATATATGCATGTATCAAGCAGGGACATATATATATATGTATACATATACATATGTGTGTATATATATATATATATATATATATATATATATGTATATATATATATATATATATATATATATATATATCCCCACCACCAGTGCTTCACTCTTCTTTTGCTTAGTGGGACAGATGAGGGATATGGATAATAGTAGAATCTACAAATAACTACTGCATAGTTAACCTAAATTATGCATAAATATTCAGCTAGAACCGGATGAACATTGAAAATATTTAGCAATACATTAATTTGCAAAACAAGAGCCTGAATTAACCAGATATTTATATCTGATATTTTTTACAAAATAGTAACAGAACATGTAGTTAGGTGATTACTGTTACCTCAAACTGCACATTATTTTGGAAAGAAATACATTTAAACTGAATACAACATGTACAGGAATCTGCTATTTTTTATTGGAATTTAATTTCATTGCTTCTTTGAAAAAGTAGCTTATTGTTTCAAGGAAAGCATTGATGAAAATTTCCAAGGTTGGCCTGAGTAATAATAATAATAATGATGGCATTTATTAAGCGCTTACTATGTGCTATTCTAAGAGCTGGGGAGGTTACAAGGTGATCAGGTTGTCCCTCAGGGGCACTCACAGTCTAAATCCCCATTTTACAGATGAGATAACTGAGGCACAGAGAAGTTAAGTGACTTGCCCAAAGTCACACAGCTGATGATTGGCGGAGCAGGGATTTGAACCCATGACATCTGACTCCAAAGCCCAGGCTCTTTCCACTGAGCCACGCTTTACCAATTCATAAGATGTCTTATTTGAATATAATTCTGAAATTTTGATGTGAAAAGTTATCACCTGGTCAGAATTCTGTGATGTATGTATAACAGATATCATGTTGCAGGTTGTTTTTCACTGTATCGAGAACCTAACTGAGAGACCCTTCAGATCTGTTCATTAGCAAAGATAGTCAACCTATGACAAACGTTATACAAATTCCACTTTTTATTCTGTATTTTTTCTGTTAGTAAATATTTAATTGAATCAGATACAATGAACAACTGTATTATATATACATTTAATTTGGGCAAGATATCATAAATGTAAGAAATTAAACTTTTTATTTTTTTCATGAACAGAAAATTGCTTGGCATATTATTGCTTGGCATATTGTAGATATTAAAAAACACGTTTATTGAAGGCTGTCATTTCTAATTAAAAAAAAACTACTTTGTTCCCACAGAGTTTGTCAAAACACAGTAGGAGCAATATTGGAACAGAAGGTGGACCACCTCCTTTTGTGCCTTTTGGACAGGTAATGATTGAAATATGGATTTTAATAAAGAAATATTTTTTCAGTATGTAGAAAAAATATACTATGTAGTATGTTGGGATATGAGGAGTAAAAGGAAGTTATATTTGTTAATGGAATACCATACCATACTTGTATTTGTTTTTTAAAGGATTATAATGCATGAATTTATTTAAGCAATCTTGTATCTTGTATATTCCCAGCGCTTAGTGCAGTGCTAGACACACACTAAGGTCTTGACAAGTACCATAATCAATTAAAGCAGTTGGCATTTATGATAATATATCATAAAGGGTCGTGAAAGAGCCAATATTTGCTTCAAAATAATTCTAGTTCCCTCCCAATTCAAGATGTATATACTATTTTAATTTTAATAATAAAACACTTTTCCTCCATTTCTCTTCTTTGCTTCTTGCTAGTATTTTGGATACCAAATTAATGCCAAATTAATAAAGGCATTAATATAATTTGAGTAACAGACTGACTTATTACAATGGCAAGCAGAGGCTGCTGTTCTGCAGATAGCCCTATGTTAATCCAATTACAAGGCTAAAGATTTTTATTGAGAGATATCAGTTATCCTGATTCTACAGCTGTCCTGTTGCTCAAGTGCCAAGTAATGCTACTTTAACTGCGTCACAAGAGACTTATTTATGAATTTGCTAGTGAGGTGATGGGGAATCGTATTTTAGTAATGAAAACAAAGTGGGTGAGTAACTATCACTTATTTAATTCTAACAATAAGATCATGCTAGTTATTGTATCAGATTCAAAATCTGCTTGACTTTTAACTTGTCTTTAGGTTTCAGTCAGGGTGTTTGTAAGTCTGTGGTGGTGACAATTATTTCTTAGCTCATTTTGCACACTTCCCCCACTTCCCATCCAACTGCGTTTATTTGAAAAGCATTTCTCCCAGACCAATCGACCTTTGAATATATTTCTCTATCACATGGCCAAATAGCTACATAGGACTGGCTGAGTACTGAGGAGTGGAAGTTTCTGACTTCTGGACTAATGTTAACAGCAGTGTTGGGTGTCATTACCCTGGAGAGCCACCTAACTTAGAGGAACCCCCGACTCATCTCAGCACGAATAATTTTTAATTAATTAATTAATTAATTAACTAATTAACTAACTAATTAAATAAATAATTTGTTGAGCACTTTGCTAAGGGCTGGGGTAAATGTAATCAGAACAGACCCAGTCTCTGACTCAAGTCTTCACGTGGAAGCTAACCTTTTAATATGACTGTGGAAATCAAACTCTAGGAGAAGTTCTAGGACATTTGAGAAGGGATTTAGAAAGCAGTTATGACTCCCGGCCTCTGAACAACTATGAGAATCAATCAATCAATCAATCAGTCGTATTTATTGAGTGCTTATTGTGTGTAGAGCACTGTACTAAGCACTTAGGAAGTACAAGTTGGCAAGTACAAGTACAAGTTAGAGAAAACGACTGCTGGGTAGAAAAGGAAGATAGGGCATATATTCTTAATCTGCAAAATTGCTGTAATGCTAACCCAGAATAAATTAACTTGTTCAACTTCTGTAATTATTTTTTTAAATTTATTTTCCTGGGAATATGCGAAAGGTCTTGTAGTGTACGCTAATATAATATATTTGCATAAAATACTATATTTTTTCATTAATTTTTTTCCATAAATTACTTTGGATTTGTAATTTACTACCTTTTTACATTCATTGTTTTTTGCCCTCTTTTAGGATTAAGAAACAGAATGAAAATAATTGTTCAAATTAATCTAAAATAATAGCCGTGAAACTTATTCATAATTGTTCTGTTTCAATCTATTAGTTCTCCCAATAAACTTTTAATGACTGTCTTGTATTTTAGACCGTTATTCTTCGAACTTAAATTTATAGCTCAAAGACATTAAAAGTATTCTTGTGAAGTGGAGGCAGGCCCTCACCCACTACTGTTTTACATATGTGAGGGAGTTGAAGCACAAAGGGATTTCCAAGATTATTTGGTGAGCTAAAATTCAAAGATCTTTAGGAAAGCCTTGGTTCCTTCCTTCAGCACCTCGTCTGATAAGGCCTAAATTCTATCAGTTAACTGCAGAAAATTAAAAGGAGACTTTCATAGAGGATTAAATTGAGCAGGGTAACAACCTATTGAGGTAGGCACCCATTTTACCTTAAAACCCCAAAGAGAACCAATTCCCCCTCCCCCCCCCCAAAAGTATAACCAAACTTCAATTCACAAATCTCCTCTTTTGTAGAATTAGACTTCTGAAACCCAGAACTATCCCAAATAATGATCACAAAACCTAACTGGGAACCTTGATATAAGTTCGGTTACTTTATAATTATATATTAGAGTCTGCTGCCTGTGATTATTTCAGTGTGTCTTTAGAAACACTTTCTACCCTTCGGAAGCATTGAAAAGATTACAGAAACATACTCTGTGATTTAGTAATATTCTTTTAAATCAATATTAATTTTAAATTGTTATTTATTTAAATTGTGAAGGCCTGAGAAAGAGAACCATAACTCTTTGCTTGTTCTCCCTCCCAACCCACAACTCTATGATTTTTGAAGGAAATAAAATATTTTTGTAAGCAGTGGTGGTGGAATGTGCCAAGGTAGGAAGAGAACAAGGGTTAAAGATGAGAATGTCATTGATACAGGCTCCAGAAGGGGTAGTAGTTTTTTTCACTTGGAGGTTTGGGAATCTGGAGCAGGAAGAGAAATCAGGGTGGTTAATTCATTGAATGCCTGTTCTGTGCAGCACTTGGGTAAGTGCAGTAGAAATCCGAGAGGCAGCTTCAAGTACCCTCTTACCTTCCTCTTTTTCTCTGAATAATAACCCTTCTCCTGTGTGGGGGCTGAAAAAAATACACAATAAGTGGGTCAATTTCTAGACTGTGAGCCCATTGTTGGATAGGGACCGTCTCTATATGTTGCCGATTTGTACTTCCCAAGTGCTTAGTACAGTGCTCTGCACACAGTAAGCGCTCAATAAATACGATTGAACGAATGAATGAATTAGAAGAGTAAATGTTATAAGATGGTTTCCTCCGTGATTAGAGACTAGTTAGTGAATATAATGTGCTGGACTAATGAATGTGCATTTGAATCACCAGAAGTGTATGTCTCAAGTACAAGTGGACAGCAAGGAGCTTGATCAGCGAAAAACACTGCAAGTTACCATCCCCGTCAAACCTGCCAGTGAAAATGATGAATTTGAAAAGCAAAGAACCGCTGCAATTGCAGAAGTTGCAAAGAGCAAAGAGGTTAGAAATCTGTTAAACATTTTGTATATTTATCTTTTTTAGATTGCATTTTAATTATTCCTCTGTATTATCATTTCTTTCCCATGAGTCAGAGACATGACTATCAACAAGATTCACCTCTGCCATCATTCCCCAACCCAGTGAGATTTTTGAATCTGTCATTATCATCTCTTTATATTGTACATATTTTATAATAGTGGGCTTCTTTTTATAAGTAATCCTTTGCCCAGTCAGGGTGATTTGCCCAATCAGGGTAGAGAAGCAGCTGTGGCTTAGAGAAGCAGCTGTGGCTTAGTGGAAAGATCACGGGCTTTGGAGTCAGAGGTCATGGGTTCGTATCCCAGCTCTGCCACTTGTCAGCTGTGTGACTTTGGGCAAGTCACTTCACTTCTCTGGGCCTCAGTTCCCTCATCTGTAAAATGGGGACTAAGACTGTGAGCCCCCTGTGGGACAACCTGATAGCCTTGTATCTTCCCCAGCGCTTAGAACAGTGCTTTGCACATAGTAAGCGCTTAACAAATACCATTATTATTATTATTATTATTATTATTATTATTATTAGCACTTCCATAAATAGGGTTGCCTAGAGACCTGTTTATCACATCAGATAGAACCTATTTGATTGAGATGATCTCCATACTCAGATACAGTAGTGGACCCTTACCATACTAATCCACACTCAGGCATAAATTCTCACAGGAAGGCAAAGACATGTGTGGTTGCAGCAGTGACAAGAGCAGGTAAGTGAATCAGCCAGGCTTCAGAAGAGCAACAAATGAGAAGATGATTAGCCAGCATTCTAACTGCCTCATAGAACGGGGTCTGCATACATCTGGCAGAATGGTAGTTACTGGCTGGCTATCTTGAGCCTTTGAATTCGTTTTTTCATTTAAATTGTTTTTGAATTTGATCCTTTAAATATTATGTTTCCTCCCATTAATTTTTCAGCAACTACAATATCAAGGGTCATCTTGAAATATCAGCTTTAGCTTATGTCCCTTCCTGTTTCAAAAACATTTTGGCCATTACTACTTCTATGACTACCTTGTAGACAGTAATTCACTTATCTGAATGTGCATTATTTATGTTATAAGGATGTTTCTGGGTTTTCATCAACTTCTGGGCATGTGCCAGGAGCGTCTGATGAATTAGCGTCTACACTGCTGCTACCCTGAGATGCGGCAATGGGTTGATAGTGCCCCAGGGAACTTTTGGGGAAAATCATTGGGAGTGAGGTGAAACCAGCTATGAGCAGTTTGGAGAGCTCTACAGTGTTTTACTCCACCTGGGTCTTTCATTGGCCATCCCTCCTTCCTTGCCCAAAGTTTTCCTGGAGCAGTGTGGCTTAGTGGAAAGAGCATGGGCTTGAGAGTCAGAGGTCATAAATTCTACTCCTGGCTCTTCCACTTGTCAGCTGTGTGCCTTGGGGAAGTCACTTCACTTCTCTGTGCCTCAGCTACCTGAGCTGTAAAATGGGGATTAAGACTATGAGCCCCATATGGGACAATGCGATTACCTTAGAACAGGGCTTGGCACATAGTAAGTGCTTAACAAGTACAATCATCATTACTATTATTATTAAAGCACTGCTATACCCTGGCTCCCTTCAAGATCACAGCTTCTCTCTGAATCCCATTGCTGTTACCTTATAGTCATTTGGATGGTGCACTTGGACTAGTTATTATGCTTATCAATAAGAATGTTATATCAATATGTAGCATCGCTAAACCCGTACTTTGTGTCAAGCCCTGTGATATGCACTGGGGTAGATACAAGATTCGAAGAGCGGAAACAGCCCCTGTCCAATTCAGGGTTCACAGTCTAAGAAGTAGGAAGAACAGAATTTTATAATGAGGAAATTGAGGCACAGAGAAGCTTAGACCTTTCAGAGAGCCTAAAACTAGACCCCCTGAATCCCAGACCTATGCTCTTTTCTCTAGGCCATACTGGCTTTCAAATATTTTTCCTTATTTATTACATGAACTAATTAGAACATAACATTTTAAATGCAGTTCTTAATGACCAGTGAATTTTCAAACATTTGTACCAATTTTATAAAATTGTGGTGGCTTTTTTCCCATTTAATGGTCTGGTAGTCTTATCATTATTTGATCTACAGTTTTACATTTATTTTTATGATTTGTCTCAAGGTAAAAAAGGTAAAATTTTATAAAGTATTTTAACCACCTACTTTGGGCTTTGAGGAAAATAGAAATTGTCATTATTAAATACCATAAAAATTAAGATATCCCAGCTTTGCTTCAGTCTTTTGTAGTAGTTTAATCTTCAAGGTTATTTTACTAAAAATGTCTGCTCACATGTCCCTGTTTTCTTCCTTTAATCTAAAGACAAAGACATTTGGAGGAGGTGGTGGTAACGCTAGAAGCAATCTCAACGTGAGTGCTGGAGGAAATCGGAACAGGGAAACTTTCCAGAAAGAAAAAATATCAAAACCTGAGGGAAAGCACGAAGGTGTATATAGAGAGCTGGTAAGGCGAGCATTTAAGTACACTTAAAATTTATGCGTGAACAAAAATGATTATTAAAATGTTTTTCTTTAATGTTGTAAATGTTTTGTTTTCAAGTTATTGTTTTACTTTGGAAACAGTAGAACAACTTAGTGGGGTGTTTCATTTGGCTTTCTAATGGTCACTTGTTACGAAATTATTTTTTATTAAAGAGCAATAATAAGCAACCACAGGGAAAATATACCTATCTTGATATCTTAAAGAGCATGAGTCTGAGACTCAGAAGGACCTGCATTCTATTTCTGGCTCTGCCACTTGTCTGCTGTGTGCAAGTCGCTTCACTTCTCTGTGCCTCAGTTACCTCATCTGCAAAATGGGGATTAAGACTGTGAGCCCCATGTGGGACAGGGACCATGTTCAATCTCATTGCCTTATGTCTACACCAGCGCATAGAACTGTGCCTGACACAAAGTTAGTTCTTAACAAATACCATAAAAAAGGAATAATAAAATGCTTTAATAACAAAGTGTACTTAAATTATTAAACATTCAACATAAATGACATTTGTTCTTTAAGTAATGTTTTAAAAGTGAGTCAGTTAATGATTTAGTACCTAATTTTTCACCACGTTTTCCTAGGCACAGTCATTTCTGCTAAAGTTTACTCTTTCAAGTTGCAATTTGTAGTAATAGGGAAACATAGTTACCATAACATGACTGTAAATTGACTTGTTTATTATAAAGTGGTGCCATTCTGCAAGACTTACTTTTTCTAATTGGTGACGAAATTTGTGGTTACCCCTGTAATCGGTCCTGTATTGGCATTTGAAAGAGAAACAATTACTTAAAATAAATTGTTTACTAGAAACTGATTTTAAGTATTAAGTCCCTGTGAGGTGATATTGATTACTTTTAAAAGGCAACATCATAGCAACATATATTAAAATAATTAATAATATAAAATATAAATGTAATATAATAATTTATGCTCAAAAATTAAAGTGGATTATTGTAGTAGGAAGGAAATCGTTTCTGACTCTATTCCATGGGGCTCACTCTATTCCATGTCACTAGTGATAGTACTTTACCCCTGCAGAAAATGTGCTAATGTCTTTTCATATAATGCTGCTGATAGTAAGTGATTCTTGATATATCTGTCCCATTAGATTGACAGGGGATCATATCTACTAATTTTCTTGTATTCTCCCATTGTTTAGTACAGGTCAGTGCACAGTAGGAATTCAATAAATGCTTGCTTGATTAATTTTGGCTTATGTTGGGATGTCTTCTTTTAAATTTTACTCTTGTATTTGAGCGCTGTGGAATTGTCCATAAAGTCAAACAGTTTCTTCTGTAGTATTCATAATTAAATATTGTATCCATATGTGCTAATTTTACATTTAGCTTTTACCAGAATTATTTTAATATGAAAAAAGTATTATGTCTTCTGCTTTGATATTTCCTCTCAATCTAGTCTGCTGCTATTGATTTTGAAATAATTAATCTTTTCGAAATGATTAATATTGCCTTAGCCATTTTATGTAAGAATCCTTATTTCTAGAATTTGAGAAGCATTAGATTTTTCCATTGAGTAATTTTCTCTTCATTGATTACAGTATTTTTGTAGGAATTTTTTGAACATTTTAATTAAATTTTCTTTTTTTATTAACATTTACTAGAGAGACAAAATGAGAATAAAAATACAGCCTTATTTTAGGTTCTTCCCTAGTCCAGTATGCAGTGTTCTTCACAAATAAAGGAGAAAACTAACGTGTCCTTCATTACAGGTTGATGAGAAGGCGCTGAAGCACATAATAGAAATGGGCTTCAGTAAAGAAGCATCGAGGCAGGCCCTTATGGATAATGGAAACAACTTAGAAGCAGCATTAAATTTTCTTCTCAATGGCAACAAGCAGAAACCCACTCTGGGTCCACCAATGAGAGGTATTATTTACCAAGCTTCGGGTCAGATTACAGTTATCCATCCCCCCCCATCTTACCTCCTTCCCTTCCCCACAGCACCTGTATATATGTTTGTACATATTTATTACTCTATTTATTTATTTATTTTACTTATACATATCTATTCTATTTATTTTATTTTGTTAGTATGTTTGGTTTTGTTTTCTGTCTCTCCCTTTTAGACTGTGAGCCCACTGTTGAGTAGGGACTCTATATGTTGCCAACTTGTACTTCCCAAGTGCTTAGTACAGTGCTCTGCACACAGTAAGCGCTCAATAAATACGATTGATTGATTGATTGATTGATTGATTTGTGTCCCCTGGAAAAGTTCCTTGACCTGAAGTTGGTTTCACTGATGGATGATTGTGCATGGGTGTGTTTGAACACTTGACAGGTTTAAAGATGGAAGGCTTGGCCATATGAGCTGGAGAATATCAGAGCTTTACCTTTTCTCCAAGAAGGTTTACATCCAGTGCACTCTTTCAGCTTCTTCTGACCTCTTGTCCTTGTCCCACTTCTGGCCTGGAATTCACTCCCTCTTCTATCCTATAGATGATCATTCTCCACACCTTCAAAGCCTTATTAAAAGTAAATTTCCCCTAAGAGGCCTTCCCTGACTAAGCCATCAGTTCCATTTCTTCTTGCTCTTGGATTGCACTCTTTTATTCATCCCTCATCCCTGCAGCATTTATGTACATATCTGTAATTCATTTATTTAGATTAATGTCCATTTCCTCCCAAACCATAAACTCCTTGTGAACAGGGAATGTCTACTAACCAAGTGCTTTGTTCAGAACTCTGAATTCAATAAGCACTCAATAAATAAAATTGATTAATTTCCTTCAGTAATTGAGTAAGGATCAAGTAAAATGCAGCTAATGATGTTAAATCGGAAAAAAACATATTAGATTTTATCCTATAGGTGAGAAACAATTAAATCATTTACTGTGGAGGACCATCATATCTGGGGTGTCTTTCAACTTGGTAAAGATCCATCAGAGTTAGTGCACTTAAGAGTTTTGCATACTTTTTGACTTAATAAGGCTGCCATCATTTTTCTGAGGAACCCCAGTCAGTACATAGAAGTTATATAATAGCCTCTTTGAGTTAATGACTTTGCAAGTATAATGTTCGCAGAAGAGGTCAGAATTTTTCCCAACTGTATGAGGAATAGGTGGCAGCTCAGAAGATCAGACTGATTTAGCTGGAAATCCAAGGTGAAAGTTATCATTTGCTAATCTTCCTCACTAATTTTGAGAAGAATTATGTTTGAAATGTAAATAAAACATGCCAAACAATTTTCAAAAGTTAAATGTTGAAATGCAGGGTGATCCTGATACATTTCTCTTTTTAAGACAATAATATTGTTTTCAAAAAATGTGGAAGAGGGTAAAAAAAATATCTCTGAACAAGGTTCAATATGTTCAACTATTAAACTGTACCGCATTTCAACTTTTAGGGAAAGGGAAAGGTAGAGGACGAACAAGAAGTGAAGATGAAGAGGAATTAGGAAATGCTCGGCCTTCAGCACCCAGCACATTATTCGACTTTTTGGAATCCAAAATGGGGACTTTAAATATGGAAGGTAAGTTCAAAGCAAAAATACAAGCTGTACTCTCTCCGTTAGGTGGTTTACACTTTTGGCCTGTGATAGCTTGCAAACAAGCATGCAGACCACTTTCGGAAGCCAGAGAGGAATTTTGGGCAGTGAATCCTTTATCCAATATACAGCTTTTATGGTTGAAATTTAGGCAGTGCTATAGGGAATTTGGAATTTCCATACAGTTTTTCCTTTTCTATTAATTTCTGTCCTTTTTTGAAACATAAACTCCACTGTGTGTGTTTGAATGTGTGTTTGTTTTATCTGTACATGTGAATAATGACCATCTTTCGGATGTATACAGGGTCTCTCATTGCTTTCCAAGAAGCATTCTTGTTGCTTCTCAAAGTTCTGCTAATGCGTCATTATCTCTGGATTTTCTTCAAAGGATTGAGATTATTGATCCTCATATGAGATATTACTGCAAGTTTATCCTCCTACATGCACCCTCGATTAAATGATGCTGGGCACAGATGTTTTGCTAAGAAGATCAATTTAGGAGATTATTTGTAGATATATGTGCAGTAAGTGCACATTTGTTTTTAACTAATTTTCTATTTTGATAAGTAGTTTCAGATATCTAAAAAGCAATTTTTAACTTGAAGTTTCAGGGATCTGAATGAGGAGCTGGAGAGCAGCTGGTTTGGAATACTAATTCTGAAAGCACAGATGTTTTTATATTAACAATTTAACCTGCTGAAAATTTACATTTTAAGTGTAAGCATGGCTTAGTGGATAGAGCCCAGGCCTGGGAATCAGGAGGTCACGGGTTCTAATCCCGGCTCTGCCACTTGTCTGCTGTGTGACCTTGGGCAAGTCACTTCACTTCTGTGGGCCTCATTTACCTCATCTGTAAAGTTACCACATGGGACAGGGGCTGTGTCCAACCGGAATTGCTTGTATCTACCCCAGCACTTAGTACAGTGCCTGGCGCATAGTAAGCACTTAATAAGTACCATAATTATATGTCTCTTTGTTATTCCAAGTGCTTAGTACAGTGCTGTGCACACAATAAGTGTTCAGTGAATACAATCGAAGGAATTAATAATAATAAAACCACTTTTTAAATTTAATAAATGCATTGTAATCATTTTTGTATAGTTTTGATAAGGCTTTTGGTTTATTTTATTTTTTAGCCAATGCCTACCTACTGTTTTAATTGGAGATGTATTTAAAGATAATACAAAAAGAAAATTCAAATGAAGATTTAAAACCGCAGGTTAAGATTTAAACCCATCAAACCTTTAAATAGATCACACTCACTTCTCTGGCCTATCTTCCCATCAGTTTAATTAGGTTATGAAGAGACTCATTACCATGAGGAATCCCAGTACTTAGACATTGTACCAGAGCCAGGAGAGTTGAGAGATTTTTTTTTTCTCTGCCTCTTCCATGTCTTCCCATGAGAGGATTGGATCCATCCCGAACTGTTCCGTACCTCTTTGTTTTCTGGCAAATGTAGTGTCTCCTTTCCATCTTTGCTAGTCCCTTGCCACTTTTCAGCAGGACCTCTGATTGAAAGTTTGAAAGTATATAACTCTCACCAAAATCTGACTAATGTGGTTTAAAACAATCCCCAGACTAGATAAGGTGAACCATTTGTATGGTTTTATACTGGACAGTCTGGTTTTCAGCAGGTCTGTTCCCTGTCTAGAGTACTGGTGGCACCAGGCACCTTAAGTTTGATCATTTTACACCCAGCCACCTCTGCGACTGAGTCTTGCATCTCTGAAATGGTGCCTGGGTTTACAGGATGCTGGGAGAGGAACACAGTGGCTCTGGAGCAAAGGAGTAGGAGCAAGAACTGTGTCCAACCTGATTATCTTGGATCTACCTCAGTATTTAGAACAGTGCCTGGCACTTAGTAAGCGCTTAACAAATACCACAATCATTATTATTATCATTATTATTATTATCGTTATTATTATTATTAGATAAGGCTCACAGTCTTAAGGGGAGGGAACACAGTTATCCCCATTTTACAGATGAAGAGGCTAAGGCACAGAGAACTAAAGTGACTGGCCCAAAGTCAACAGCAGGGCAAGTGATGGAGCTAGGATTAGAACTAAATCTATTCACTCCCAGTACCTTGCTCTTTCCTCCAGGCCATGCTGTTTCTTAGGAATCACTGGTTAGTAGTCACTTGTGCACATCAGCACTCGACTCTACCAACGTTAGCCAGATAAGAAAATTTATAATAATAATAATACTGATGGTGTTTGTTAAGCACGTACTATGTGCCCAGCACTGTTCTAAGCACTGGGGGAGATACAAGGTAATCAGGTTGTCCCACGTGAGGCTCACAGTATTAATCCCCATTTATGTCTCTCTTTCCAAGTCTCATACGAGGAGAATCAGCTCAGCAAGAGCGGAATCACTTCCCTTATGTTTGGGGCTTTGCTTCTGTCTGTAATCACTCAGAAAGCAGCTTGGCTTAGTGGAAAGAGCATGACCTTGGGAGTCAGAGGTCGTGGGTTCTAATTCTGGCTCTCCAACTTGTCAGCTGTGTGACTTTGGGCAAATCACTTAACTTCTCTGTGCCTCAGCTACCTCACCTGTAAAATAGGGGTTAAAAACTGTGACTGCCAACCTGATAACCTTGTATCTACCCCAGCTCTTAGAACAGTGCTTGGCACATAGTAAGTGCTTAACAAATACCATCATTATTATTTTACCTTTTACATGATTTTTCTCCAGTTTTATTTTTCCTTAAGGATTAACTCTTCCTATGTCAATATGAGTGGCATTAATAGGATAAGTAGAAGGAATCTGTGCCAGTTTGTCTAGAGCCACCTTTTGCTATGACTACTCTAAGTCCTGTGGAGGAGGTAAAAGGGCATTATCAGAGAATGAAGTTGCTGTTGTGGTAGGCATCTTGCAGCCTTTCCCTATGTCAAGCAGAACCTTTCTCAGCAGTAGGAATTGAGAAACGGGTAACAATCTGGGTGTACTCTGCTCCCATCTGTTTCTCCCTCCCATCCCACTTCTCCAGGATCTGTGCTTATCTTCCTCTCTACTAGTTGGCTAACCTCCAAGGCACCCATGGAACTTCAACGTTTCCTCATATTCCCATAGCTTCTTAAACTTTCCCCTTCCACTCACTTCTTTTCATAAGATAGTGGCTTACCTGCAGGAAGAAGAGGTAAAATAGTGATAGGTAGGAGTGAGTGTCTTTGGGGTAGAGGGATTTTTTGAGAGATAGCAGCATCCTTAGATTTGAAACCTGCTTTTAAAAGCAATAGGAAAAAGCTACGGTTTTGGCAGAGTTGGCTGTATCAGAGACAGAAAGGTTTAGAATTCCACAGGGCACCTGTTGGAACAAAGAGGTGCCAACACAGCTGCTTGAGTCTATTCGAATAGGTCATATTGCACTTCCAATTCCTAGGAGAGTCAGTCGATACCATAGGAGGAAGAAGGCAAAGGAATCCAACTGTCAACATGAATAGTTTTTAGGAGCAGTGGGATGGTTTCTGGGGCCAGGAATCCATTTTTATTTGTGTAAATTCCTGCTTTGTTCCTTCAGAAAAGGGGTTGTAATCATTGTTTTCAGTAGCAGCAACCTTGGGACATAGAATTGCACAGTGTGGTTTGCTCTGCTGGCTGCACTCTCACAGCTGCTCTCCTCCTCAGCAGGCTGGGCTTCATTTCTCCTGCATGCTGTGCAGCTGATTTCTCCGGTAGCCCCCTTCTGAGATGGAGTGGTGGGGAAATGTTAAGTGCAGGCAGAGCATATTTTAGGAGCAGATTTGGGAAATATAGAATCTTAAATGGGGTGAAAGGGGATAATATTTAGGCTCAAATTGCCCGTAAAGGAGAAAGTAAAGGAGAAAGGAAGCTTTGTTCTTTTCATACCCAAGGGCTGGCACTGAACCCAACACACAGAGAGACTCTTTCATTTGACATAAAAGCTTCCATTGTGAATAGGTTTGATCGACATAAAAAAAAAACTGTTTGTGGCTTTGGGTAGCAAATTTGTTGTGCTGTCATGATGCGTTTTGTGCCCTTGTAAGCTTTGGCACTGAGGATCGAGGGTCTCTTCTTGGGTTGAATTGAGGGTCTCTTCTTGGAATGGGTTTCTTCATTTGCTCTACTAGTAATGGTAGTAGAAGTAGTATTTGTTGAACACCTACAGGGTATCACATGTTGTTCTAAATGCTTGAGAAATACAGCAGAAGCAAAAGACTCATTCCCTACCCTCAAGAAGTACACAGCTTAGTCTGTGAGGTAGGCATACTATTTACCATTGGTGGGAGCATTAAGAAGAGTAGAGCTTTAATAGGGAGTAGAAATGAATATGCAAGGATAAACTATCAGGATAAGTAGTTCAACAGTAGTTTAATATTCAAGTTGGGATGGTTCTGCTCAGAGTATTGGGAATTAGTTGGGGAAGGCTCACTGGAGTTAGTGGGCTTTTAGGAGGCTTTAAACATGAGTTTTGTAAGTGGGCAGATGTGGAATGAAGGTTTGCTGTGAAAAGTCAGCATCTACTCTTGAGCTAGTTCTTCCAATGTCTAACAGGGAGTATAACTAGGAGGTATATAGGTGAGCCGCTCTTGGTACTCTTTGGCTCCCCTGTTTCTGTTTCTTTGAGTATTTAACCTAAAATTGTTGTGGCAGAACTACTTCCTAGAGATTTGAGGCAAGCCAGTGGTGTGATGATGGTGGAACAGATGGGAAATTAAAGAGGATGCTGAAAGCTGCTTATCATCTGCATGTAGGATCATGGATCAGAATACAGAGTAGTGCCCTTAACAATTCTACCCATTTAAAAGCTCGTCCACTGGTACTCTGATGAACTTTGAGAAAAGTATGGTCACCACACTTCGAGTTTCCTCATCATATTATTTTGAGCTTGCCACTTTATTTCTTTGTCATTCCTCAATCGTTTGACTTTTTTGGCCTTTCAAAACTCTTCTCCTCTGGCAGAACTGTTCAAGCACCCAGCCACAGGTATAAGTGGCACTTCTATTAAAAGGGACCTGGCAGGGTAACATAATTACCTTAGAACTCTAGGTTCTAGAGCTCCAAAGCGCTTCTGCCTGGTACCATTATGTTCTATCATAATAGTAATAATAATAATAATATTATAATGATTATGGTTTGGGTTAAGCACTTGCTATGTGCCAAGCACTGTACTAAGCACTGATACAAGATAATCAGGTCCCACTTGGGGCTCACATCCTAAGTAGGAGGGAGAACAGGCATTGAATCCCCATTTTGCAGCTGAGGGAACTGAGGCACAGAGTAGTTGAGTGACTTGCCCAAGATCACAGTATAATAATACTATTGGTAATTGTGGTATTTAGTGCTTACTATATTCCAGGCTCTGGGTAACATGCTGAGGTAGATACAAAGTAATCACATTGACACAGTCCCTTTCCCACATGATGCTCATAGTTTAAAGGAGACAGGAGACAGTTTCCCTGGGGAAACTGAGACACAGAGAAATTAAGTGACTTGCCCAAGTCACACAGCAGGCAAGTGTTGATGCCGGGATTATAACCCCAGATCTCTGACTCTATGTCCCATGGTCTTTTCATTAAGTCACACTGTTTCTCAGGACAGTAAGCGCTCAATGAATACCACTGGTGGATTGATCATATGGGTTCACAAGCAGTATGATGTCATGACGTCAATACAGAATGGAAAGGCCGGAAAATTTTTCTTTACATCAGTTGACCAAATGTCTGAAGCCGTCCTTATACGCTAGCCCTATGAATATTCATTCATTCATTCAATCGTATTTATTGAGTGCTTACTGTGTGCAGTACACTGTACTAGGTGCTTATGAAGTACAAGCCGGCAACATATGAGACGGTCCCTACGCAACAACGGGCTCACAGTCTAGGAGGGGGAGACAGACAACAAACCAAAACATGTAGACGGTTGTCAAAACCATGAGAATAAATAGAATTACAGCTATATGCACATCATTAACAAAATAAATAGAATAATAAATATGTACAAGTAAAATAGAGTATAAATCTGTACAAATATTTACAAGTGCTGTGGGGAGGGCAGGGAAGTAGGGGCAGGGGGGTTAGGGAGGAGGAGAGGAAAAAGGGGGCTCAGTCTGGGAAGGCGTCCTGGAGGAGGTGAGCTCTCAGTAGGGCTTTGAAGGGAGCAAGAGAGCTAGTTTGGTGGATGTGTGGAGGATTTTATGGTATGGTATAATAGTGTGGTATAGCTTTTTTATTTTGTTGGAAAATTCTATGACTGTGTAGCTTAAGTACCTTGGGTGCTGAAATGCAAATTACTATTTGTGGCTGATACAGCTGCCTGTGTCCAACCCAATCACCTTATACCTACCCCAGCACTTAGTACAGTGCCTGGCACATAGTAAGCGCTTAACAAATTCCTCAATTGTCATAGCATAGTATTATTAAGAGCAATTTAATTTTGTTGATACTTGCCAGCCAGATGAAACCGAAGCTTGGAAAATGAAGCCAGACTTCAGTATAGACCACTCTTCCTGCTCTAATTGGTGTCAGTTACTTTTTAATTTTTTATTAAAAATGATGGAAATTGAAAAAGCTGTTTGACTTTTCACTTGGAAGGATTTAAAATGAAAGAATTATTTTTTTTTTTTTACTGGGGAACCTGCCATCCAACATTTAAAGTTGGAGTGAAGGTTTAAAACCCCAAGTGTTTCAAGGTTCTATATGACCCATTACAGAATTACCACTGGGTAGACTAAATTTCTGCCGTATTGAAATTAAAAATTAGGCTTCTTCCAAGTAACTAAGAAAAAAAGATTATGAAAATTGTTCTATGTTTGTTCTAGTAGGACTTTGATTATTCGATTATGACAGGGATGCCTGTCATAAGTCTTAACACCTTGAGGCAATGCAAAGAGGATTAGAACATAAATTCTATAAGGACCGCTAAGTTTTTGTAAGAGTTTCAAAACTTGCCTAATACTATATAAGCCTTGATTCAATAGTTGATGCCCTTCCTTATTGTCAGGTTAACACCCATGAAACCTGGAAGCAGATCAGTAGAGGAATTAAAGCACTGCCATTTTTTTAAAGAATATGTGTGGGCCTCAGAGAGTGGGATAAAGTAGTAATCTTTAAAGTATATGAAATCCACTCTGTGACAGTCTCCTTTTAACATCATCCTGGAGGAAAAAATTTTGTTAGTACAAAAAGGCCTTTATAATGTTTAGCTTTAGGAGTACTTGGGAAAATCTTGGCTCAGTTTTGGCAGGAAGATATCACAGAGAATTATAGTACCGATATATGTCAAAGAGCATTTGGCTTTTCATTTTCACTAGTGATGTACATAAACAATTATGCATCTTATAATGCAAGATCTGAGCTCCCCATAGTCACCCCTCCCCCTTCTCTATCCCCCCCACTGTCAACCTGTACTTTCCCATCCTTTCCAGCAGTATCTTCAGATCAGATCTCCTCCGTCCTCTCAAGTGCCACCCGTCCACCTGTGCTTCGAACCCCATTCCCTCTCATCTTAATAATAATAATAATGATGATGGCATTTGTTAAGTCCTTACTATGTGCAAAGCACTGTTCAGAGTGCTGCTGGGGGGAATACAAGGTGATCAAGTTGTCCCACATGGGGCTCACAGTCTTAATCCCCATTTTCAGATGAGGTAACTGAGGCTCAGAGAAGTTAAAGTGATTTGCCCAAGGTCACACAGCAGACGTGGTGGAGCCAGGATTAGAACCCATGACCTCTTGACTTCCAAGCCTGTGCTCTTCTCACTGAGCCATGTTATAAAACTCATGTTATAAAAACTCTCACCCCTTCCCTCCTTCCCTCCTTAACTTCCATCTTCAACCGTTCAGTTTCCAGTGGTTTCTTCCCCTCTGCCTTCAAACATGCCCACGTCTCCCCCATCCAAAAAACCCCTCTCTTGACCCCACTGTCCCTTCCAGTTATCTCCCTATCTCCCTTCTACCCTTCCTTTCCAAACTCCTAGAGTCATCTACTCGCTGCCTCCAATTCCTCAACTCCAACTCTCTCTGGCTTCCGTCCCCTGCACTCCACCGAAACTGCCCTCTCAAATGTCACCAGTGACCTCCTTTTTGCCAAATCCAATGGCTCCTACTCTATTCTAATTCTCCTCAACCTCTCAGCAGCCATCAACACTGTGGACCATCTCCTTCTCAACACGCTATCCAACCTTGGCTTCAAAGACTCTGTCCTCTCCTGGTTCTCTTAACTCTTTGGCCGTACATTTTCAGTCTCCTTCGCGGGTGCCTCCTCCCCCTCCCATCCCGTTACTGTAGGGGTTCCTCAAGGGTCAGTTCTTGGTCACCTTCTGTTCTCCATCCACACTCACTCCCTTGGTGAGCTCATTTGCTCCCACGGCTTCAACTGTCACCTCTATGCTGATGACACCCAAATCTACATCTCCATCCCTGTTCTCTCTCCCTCCCTCCAGGCTCATATTGTCTCCTACTTTCAGAACATCTCAGTATGGATGTCTGCCCACCATCTAAAACTCAACATGTGTAAGACTGAGCTCCTTATCTTCCCTCCCAAACACTGTCCTCTCCCTGACTTTCCTGTCACTGTAGACGGCACTACCATCCTTCCCGTCTCACAAGCCTGCGACTTTGGTGTCATCCTTGACTCCACTCTCTCATTTATCCCACACATCCAATCCATCACCAAAACCTGCTGGTCTCACCTCCACAACATCATCTAGATCCGCCCTTTCCTCTCCATCCAAACCACTACCTTGCTGATTCAGTCTCTCATACTATCCTGACTGGATTACTGTGTCAACCTCCTTTCTGATCTCCCATCCTCCTGTCTCTCCCCGCTTCAGTCTATATTTCATTCTGCTGCCCGGATCATCTTTCTACAGAAGCTCTGAGCATGTCATTCCCCTCCTCAAAAATCTCCAGTGGTTACCTTTCAACCTTCGAATCAAGTAAAAACTCCTCACTCTCATCTTCAAGGCTTTCCATCACCTCACCCCCTCCTACCTCAGCTCCATTCTCTCCTTCTACAGCCCACCCCACATACTCTACTCATCTGCCACTAACCTCCTCACTGTGCCTCGTTCTTGTCTGTCCCACCGTCGACCCCTGGCCCATGTCCTACCTCTGGCCTGGAATGCCCTCCCTCCACACATCCGCCAAACTAGCTCTCTTTCTCCCTTCAAAGCCCTACTGAGAGCTACCTGCTCCAGGAGGCCTTCCCAGACTGAGCCCCCCCCCCCCCCCCCCTCACTTCTTCTCTTCCTCCTCCCCTCCCCATGAGAAGCAGCATGGCTCAGTGGAAAGAGCACAGGCTTTGGAGGCAGGGATCATGGGTTTGAATCCCAGCTCTGCCAATTATCAGCTGTGTGACTTTGGGCAAGTCACTTAACTTCTCTGTGCCTCAGTTCCCTCATCTGTAAAATGGTAATTAAGACTGACTGTGAGCCCCCCGTGGGACAACCTGATCTCCTTGTAACCTCCCCAGTGCTTAGAACAGTGCTCTACACATAGTAAGCACTTAATAAATGCCATCATTATTATTATTATTACCCCCTGCCCTACCCACTTCCCTCTGCACAGCACTTGTATATATTTGTACATATTTATTACTCTATTTGTACATATTCATTACTCTATTTTATTAATGATGTGTATATATTCATTCATTCATTCAACATATTGGCAACATATGGAGACGGTCCCTACCCAACAGCGGGCTCACAGTCTAGAAGGGGGAGAAAGACAACAAAACATGTAGACAGGTGTCAGAAACGTCAGAACAAATAGAATTAGGCTGGCAAGCTGGCACGCTGGGCGACTGGTTGGGCTTCCTCTCTCTGACTGTCTGTCTGTCCGTCTGTGTGTGTGCGTCTCTCACCTGAGGAAGAAGAAGAAGAGTAGTCCTGCACCACGGTGTGCAAGTGGCAGGCGAAGTAGCCCAGGCCGGTGATGTTGGGGCGGGAGCTGGCGGGCACCTCCAGCATGCTGCCCCATGCTGTTCAAACAGTCCCATCAGTGCCTCATGTGAATAGCTGGTGGAGGGTGAAAGTTTGGAAGGTGGATGAATTCTTGGCTATCAGAACCCACTGAAACCCCGTTTCCGGTAATCCGACCTGGCCGTGGCATGCTGGCAAACAACTGCTGCAGACGGACAAACTTGTATTGTAGCAATCCAGCGAGGAGTGACTCATTTTGAGCAAAGCTCTTTACCTGTGGGACTACAGGATATAGCTATAATTCTATGTATTCTGATGGTATTGACACCTGTCTACTTGTTTTGTTGTCTGTCTTCCCCTTCTAGATTGTGAGCCCGTTGTTGGGTAGGGACTGTCTCTCTATGTTGCCGATTTGTACTTCCCAAGCCTTTAGTACAGTGCTCTGCACACAGTAAGTGCTCAACAAATACATTTGAATAAATAAAGGAATGAATACTAAGCACTTGAGGTGTACAGCACAATAGAGAAGCATCATGGCGTAGTGAACAGAGCATGGGCTTGGGAGTCAGAGGACCTGGGTTCTAATGCCAGTGCTGCCAAGTGCTTGCTGTGTGACCTTGGGCCAGTCACTTAACTTCTCTGTGCCTCATTTCCCCATCTGTGAAATGGGAATTAAATGCCTCCTACTTACACTGTCAGCCCATGTGGGACGGGGACTGATTCCAGCCTGGCTAACCTGTATCTGTAGGGAAGCAGCATGGCTCAGTGGAAAGAGCACGGGCTTTGGAGTCAGAGGTCATGGGTTCAAATCCCGGCTCCGCCACCTGTCAGCTGTGGGACTTTGGGCAAGTCACTTCACTTCTCTAGGCCTTAGTTACCTCATCTGTAAAATGGGGATTAAGACTGTGAGCCCCCCGTGGGACAACCTGATCACCTTGTAAACTCCTCAGCGCTTAGAACAGTGCTTTGCACATAGTAAGCGCTTAATAAATGCCATCATTATTATTATTATTATCTACCCCAGTGCTTAGAATAGTGTTTGATACATAGTAAGCACTTAAGGAATACAGTAATAATAATGCTTGAGTTGGTAGATATGGTCCCTGCTTACAAGGAGCTTGCTGGCTAGACGGAGAGACAGACATTAAAATAGATTACGAATAAGGTAATGGCAGCGTTGTAGATATGAACACAAGTGCTGTGGGACTTGTGGAAGATGTGCAGGGGAGAAATATCAAGTGCTTGAAGGAACTGGAGTAAACTCTTCTGTTGGGGCCAGTCTTATTATTTGAGGGGAAGATCATCTGGGTGAAAGAGGGGAGAGAGTGCCACTGTTTCTGTGCCCCTGTGGCTTGGTCATTCTTCCTCCCTAAAGTCTTCCAATTCCTACCTTTTTTCAACATATTAATTTTGGAGCACTGCATCTTTGAATCAATAATTGTGGTCCTAACCGCTGTCACTGTGATAGCAGTCAGTACCTTAGTAAAAATACGTTTGCCAATTTAATTTAATTTTGTCATATTTAATAATAATGAATTGAGTAATTGAGAATTTTACAAACAATTCATTAATCATTTTAAAAAGTGTGGTCAGCATTTGAATATATAAATGCATAAGTGGCCAGTATACAGGGATGAGTTTGATGTGCTTGCTTAAAGAGGTAATTGTGCAGTACACTGCCACCTCCACAAATAATGGGATCACCTGCAGTTGTCCCTAAATACACTTAGAATTTAGATTTTATTGAATTAATGGTGAAATCCAACTATCCCTGTATCCTAAATTAAATTTAGACTTATCCATTTATTAAATCATTGTGATCAAAGCAAGTGTGACCAAGTCTAGTAACCTTGTTTCCTGTTATTCTTTCATGATTTTTTAAAAAATATATATGTTTATATGTTTATCTATGAAAAGATAGGCAATTACAGCTGCTGCATCAGCCATAAACCAGAGCTACGGAGTGAGAAGGACTTTTGTTTGTGCAGTATTCTTCTCGGTTGTACCTTTCATCACTAGGCAATCAGTTATGCAGCACTGAAAACAAACAGTGGTAGATTTATATGCAGTACAGGTTTTAATCTACCCCAGGGCTTAGTACACTGTCTGACACATAGTAAGGACTTAGCAAATACCACAATTGTTATTAGTGTTATTATTTAGTCAGTAATAACCTAAAAATTGAGAAACTTTATTATTGTCACTTGAAAGCTTAATTAAGCTCAGTTAAGTACAACAAAGCCTCCTTACATGGGCACTGTCCCAACGTCACTGATTTTGCAGATCACTTATCATTCTCAGTATTTCCAGTACCTATCTACAGTAACATGCAGCTTTTTGAACATTTTAAGCTGTCAGTAAGGAAAACCATTTGCTAGGGCTTCCTTAAGACAGCAGCCAGACAAAAACTATAGAATGTATCAGTTAACAGTGTAACTGAGATGTGAGGAGGTCTCTTTTGTGTCTCCTAGCAGAGAAAGTTTTACTCTTGTTTTCAGAGAGGCTGAGAAAGAAAGCCAAGTTGCAGTTTTGTTTCATTCTTAGAACTCAACTCCTCTTGGCTCATTCTAAGGTGGCTGTGAAAAATAGTGTTCTAGTGGTTGTGAGGAGACGCTTAAAGAAGAAAACCCCTCCTCCACTCCCACATATTTCTCTGAGGTTGTGTATTTCTGTGTTGATCCTGAATTTCACATAGCTCAAGAGCCCACTTATTTCAGAGGTGATAAGTGATTATCCGTAATACACTTTTGGACGGTGATTAATGGTTTCTGAAGTCAAGTCCCCTAGTCCTGCTTTAGTAGATTAACAAGTATTTTTTGAGCATCATAATTGTAAATAATACTTTACTAGGTGTTTGTGACACAGTAAAGGAGCAGGCACTCTCTTTTCCTCTCAGTCAGAGAAGTAGCGTGGCTCAGTGGAAAGAGCCCGGGCTTTGGAGTCAGAGGCCATGGGTTCAAATCCCAGCTCCACCACTTATCAGCTGTGTGACCTTGGGCAAGTCACTTAACTTCTCTGGGCCTCAGTTCCCTCATCTGGAAAATGGGGATTAAGACTGTGAGCCCCATGTGGGATAACCTGATTACCTTGTATCTCCCCCAGCGCTTAGAACAGTGCTTGGCCCATAGCAAGTGCTTAACAAATACCAAAATTATTATTATTATTATTAATAATAATCACTCTCCTTAATGATTAGTGATTTTTCACTGTTTCCTTCCAGTTGATTTCAGAGAAATGGATGTGCATCAGAAGATGTAAGGCCTGATGGTCACAAGAAAAAGGTGTTACCCAGCCTTTCCCCACCAGCATGAACAATTTTCGATCAATGCTATTTACTGACTGCTCACTGTGTGCATTCATTCATTCATTCAATCATATTTATTGAGTGCTTACTGTGTGCAGAGCACTGTACTAAGCGCTTGGGAAGTACAAGTTGGCAACATATAGAGATGAACCCTACCCCACAGCGGGCTCACAGTCTAGAAGGCGGGCTCACAGTCTAGAAGAGCCAGCTCCTTTTTTCAATCATTCAATCGCATTTATTGAGCACTTAAAAAGTGCAGAGCACTGTACTAAGTGCTTGGGAAAGTGTAATACAATAGAATTAACAGATATATTCCTTGCCCACAACAAGCTTGCATTCTAGGGGGGGAGACAGACATAAATATAATAAATAAGTAGCCTATAATTTATAATTTAAAGGTAGGTACATAAGTGCTGTGGTGTAGGGGTTGGGGCGAATATCAAGTGTTCAAAAGTCACAGATTGAAGTGCATGGACGTTGTATAGCTCACTGGGGGCAGGGAACATTTTACCAACTCTGTTATATAATAATAATAATGGTATTTGTTAAGCACTTACTATCTGCTAAGCACTGTAATATTGTACTTCCCCAAGCGTTTAGTACAGTGCTCTGCACAGAATAAGCGCTTGATGAGTCAGTCAATCAATGGTATTTATTGAGTGCTTACTATTTGCAGAGCACCTTACTAAACACTTGGGAGTGTACAGTATAACAGGAGTGGTAAACATTTTCCTTGCCTACAAGGAGCCCACATTCTAAAGAGGGAGGAAGACATTAATACAAGTAAATTGCAGATATGTATGTAAGTGTTTTGGGGCTGAGGGTGGGGTGAATATCAAGTGCTGAAAGAGTAGAGTTATAAAGTACTTAGGCAACATGGAAGATAAAGGGAGTAGATGAAAAGAAGCTTAATTGGGGAAGACCTCTTAGAGCAATAATTATAATAATGATGGTATTTGTTAAGCGCTTACTATGTGCCAAGCACTGGTCTAAGCACTGAGGGGGATACAAGGTAATCAGGTTGTCCCACGAGGGGCTCACAGTCAGAGAAGTAGCGTGGCTCAGTGGAAAGAGCCCGGGCTTTGGAGTCAGAGGCCATGGGTTCAAATCCCGGCTCCACCACTAATCAGCTGTGTGACCTTGGGCAAGTCACTTAACTTCTCTGGGCCTCAGTTCCCTCATCTGGAAAATGGGGATTAAGACTGTGAGCCCCATGTGGGATAACCTGATTACCTTGTAACCTCCCCCATAGCTTAGAACAGTGCTTGGCCCATAGCAAGTGCTTAACAAATACCAAAATTATTATTATTAGTAGTAATAATAATAATAATCCCCATTTTACAGATGAGGGAACTGAGGCACAGAGAAGTTAAGTGACTTGTCCAAAGTCACACAGCTGACAGGCGGTGGAGCCAGGATTAGAACCCATGACCTCCGACTCCCAAGCCCGTGCTCTTTCCACTGAGCCACACTGATTCAATTTTAATAAGGCTTTGAAGGTGGGGAGAGTGGTGGTCTTGTGTGTAAGAGAGGAGAGAGTTTGAGGTCAGTGGGAGGATGTGGACAAGGGGTTGGTGTTGAAATAGACAAGATAGAGACATTGCTAGCATGCTGGCGCAAGTGGAGCGAAGCGTATGGGCTGGGTTGCAGTAGGAAATCAGTGAAATAATGTAGTGGGGGTGAGCTTATTTTCTGTGCAAATACAATTCTGTATAAGGTCTTGAAAAATATAAAAACATGCTCCTTTCCTTTTAAACTGGTGTTATTTAAAAATCCTTTGCAAGGTTTTTGTTTATAGGTTGAAAATAGAACTATTTACTGCTGTAATGTTAATTTTTTTTATCCTTTTAGTCCCTTTTCCATTAAAGATCCCTAGTGATGAGCCACCCACCTGCCTCAACCCTGCCCAAGCATCTTGGGGGATCCTTTGGGCTTGAGGAAGGGATTGCAAATCTGGCACAGCTTCCATGACATGTATCTCTCACGGTTGCAATCTTTATGCCACTTGCCATCCATTTTTGCATGCACAGAGTGTGGGAGCTGCAGGGGGCAAGGGGTGGAGCCAGACCTGTAGTCTCATCAAAGGACCCAGTGGGGCCAACTACCAAAGCCCTATATATCCAGAAGGTCTCTATCCCCACTGTGGAGCTTGTACTTATAAGCTTGGAAGGAATCAGTGATTGTAGTAGTAATAGATTTATTAAGGGCTTATTGTGTGCAGAGTGCTTTAATAAAGGTCCCCAGCCCTCAAGGAGCTCTTTATGGAAGGGATAAGGGACTGGAGACAGGCACTTAAGGCGTGATGAACAATAAAGCACTAAAATAACAGAGAAGATAAGGGCAAATACACATAATAAAAACCAAAAATCATTTGAGTGCTGTGGTTAAAGGAGCTGAATTTCCAGCTCTTTGTGGATGAGTCCAAGGCACACCCACAGCCACAGCACCACTACATTCATTTATTCATTCATTCAATCACTTGTATTGATTGAGCGCTTAATGTGTGCAGAGCACTGTTCTAAGTGCTTGGGAAGTACAAGTCGGCAACATATAGAGACGGTCCCCACCCAACAACGGGCTCACAGTCTACATCAGCTGCCAGTCTTCCTAAGGTTTGGTAGAGGCCTCATGCTGTAGGTGCTCTTTGGGTGTGGAAGAGAGCTGGTGCCGGCCCCTGGGGAGGTTGCAAGGCTGTTAGGTCCAGGGAGGTTCTCCTCAGTACCTGAAAGCCATGGCAGGACGGTGAACAGGAAGGAGAAAGGGCATTTATGGTCTCGTCATGAGACTTTTTGAAGACTGTTGTTTCTTCACCCTGTTTAGGAAGACCTGTGGCTCGAAATAGTGCTCTCCCATGTTAACACCTGAGAACACACTGATTTTAGTGCTGCTATGTTGAATGCTATATATATATACAAATACACTCCTGCACACCCATTGGAATTAATGAAGGTGGAACTCTTCACATTTCACAGCACACTTACAGGCTTCTTACGTAAGTGACATTAGGGTGCTGTAGCACATTGATTAGAAACACTTGCCTAGAGTATTTTATTCAGCCTAAGTATGTAGAACATAAGTTTTAATGTGAGTATCCAACTAATTGTAATATTCTATATGCTTTCTTTTTTAGAACCCAAATCACAGTCCCTGCCACTTCATCAGGTACAACACAGAGTTTTAAATACCGAACAAAACGGATTTAAAGATCACCACCAACCGAGGCACCCCTTTCGAAATGACATGAGGCAGCCAAGAAATGAAAAACCTCCTCGTTTCCAAAGGGACCTTCAGAATTCAAGACAAATTTTGGAAGCGAGTGGATTGCCGAGAAGTAGAGGCCCTGAAAGACAAAACTCTTTAGGACCTGGAGTATTGACAGATGAGAGAATCAAATGTGATAGATCTTACCCTAGAAATGACAGAATTAAGGATCTTACGTATCCTACAACCTCTCAGCAGAATGATGGTGCTTTTAAAAAGAGAGATAACTCTATGCAAAACAGACCAGGGAAAAATCCATACTTAGAAGCAAAAGAAAACCCAATTCCTCAAGAAACCTTAGACCTCAGTAATCAAGCACGTGGAAAAAAGGAAAACCAAATGCCAAATTCTGATCATTTTTATGATAGGAAAGCACGGACAGTGAGTAATGAATCTTTTAGTGTGGTCAAAAATGAGAAGCATTTTAGTATGAATTCTGAATACCAGAATCCTATTAGAACTGAAGGTATCATGGATGTACCAAATGGAGAAATAGAGGTGCTACCAAAAGGAAGACGAATGGGACCTATTAAGCCAACTGGACCCATCATGCCTGCACCTTTTGATGATAAAATGCTATATTATATTAGTGGGCCTAAGAGGAGATCTGGGCCAATCAAGCCAGAAAAAGTATTGGAATCTTCACTTCCTGCTGAATGCGGCACCATCTGGAAACCAGGAGATGAATGTTTCGCACTTTATTGGGAAGATAACAAGGTAGGTTGGCTAAAATTGCTATGTCTGCTACAGTTTCATATGTATAATGTGTCTAAAGATATTACGGAGACAGATCAAATAAGAGTTCATTCATTCAGTCGTATTTATTGAGTGCTTACTGTGTAGTGAGCACTGTACTAAGCGCTTAAGAGTTGAGAGTTTGGCTGGCCTCTAGGCCTCCGGGCCTTTGTCATTGACTCGCTTTTGGGGAACAAAGAAATCACAATTGTCCACTTTCTCTCAGTGGATATTTAGAATATTAATAAACTCTATAGAGAAAAACTCTATAGAGAAAAACATTCAGCCTTTGGTACCAGAAGAGATAACTCTTCAGTCATGGATCCTATAACCCAAGAATGGGGGAAAATGAAGCTAGATCTCATGTTCTTCCCCCCCAAAATAAACATGGAAATTTTCTTAAGTGATTTTTTCTGGAGAACAAATGCATATTGGTTAATGCTTATGAAGCATAGTACAATTATACTGTTTATATTAGTTTGAATCATTTCAGCAGTCACAATTTTTTTGCAGACTTATTTCATTTAGAGCCCTATACTAAGCATTGAAGGAATTGCAGAGGAGTAAATGCAATCCAATAGAGGGAAGGCTAGACAGTATACACAAAACTGAAAATATGAGCAGGGTTGGGTGCATGACCAGAGCTTGAAAGACTTCTTGCAAAAAGTGGATTTTTAGTATAAATCAAGTGTTCAGTGGTATATATTGAGCCCCTTCTGTAAGCAGAACCCTGAACTAAGCTCTTGAAAGCATGCAACAAGCAAAATACTTGCTTTTTGCCCTCAAGGAAATTAGTTTAACCAGGGAAACAAACACAAATTATTTCAAAAAAGAGGAAGCAGTAAGGGGGAATAAGGTTAAACTAGAAATGGCAAGAACACATAAGTGCTAATGAAGGAGAGTTTTAAAAATGTGGCCTGGTCTATTTAAAGGGGAAGGTAGTTTCAAACAGAACTTTGAAGAAAGGGAAGAAAGTGGGTTGGCCAAAAAAAGTGGGAAAATATTCCAGGGGCTTGATGCTAAGCTGTCTGTTGTATGCAAGACACTACATCGGGCACTTGGGACCATAATACACGGTTCCTCTCTCAGTGTAGTGGAGCTTTGTTTTTACAAAATCCTTCAAAGTGGGAAAATTGTATGAGTAGAACAGTGACAGACCAGTGTATACAAATTGAGGTGCAGCAGAAGAAAGCAGTTAGGTATAGGGGAGCTAAATCAGAAGTTTTAATTTAATGTGAATGATGGTCAAAAAGCTGGCAACCTCCATGTGTGGTAGCCTTAATGTAGTCATTCAACACTATTTTAAATTCTACTGGTTCTTCCTCACAGTTTCTCCTGAATGCAGTATTTCCCCTCCACCCAAAAAGCTACCATTCTGGTGCAGGCTCTGTTCATATCATTGCTAGACCGATGGTTCAGCCTCTTCACTGATCTCCCTGGCTTCAACCTCTCCCCGTTCTAATCTGTATTACATTCTAGCTCACAGATCATTATCTTCTGGAAGCATGTCTCGGCACCTATCTCTCCACGTATCCCTCCACTATGTTTCTGCACATCAAATGAAAATTCTTCACAATTTATCTCAAGATTTTCACCAATTTGTCCCACCCAACCAATCTCTCTTCACCCATTGTCCTCCAGTTATCTCTGTTTCCCCTGTGCTAACCTTCTGTCAATTTAGTTATAGATAATATTTATTGAGTGTGTAGAGCACTGTACTAAGTGCTTGGGGGAATAGCACTGTACTAAGTACTTGGGGGAATACAGTCGAGTAGGTTGGCCCTTCCTTTACCCTCAAGGAGCTTACATTCTAGCAGAGAAAACTAAAATAAACTACAAGTAGAGAAGCAACAGAATATAAGGATGTATTCATAAGTGCTATATGATGAGACGGTGAGGGCGTGTATATCAAAGCCATAGGGTCCAGGGGCTGACAGTCCGTAGGTGACTGGAAGGAAGGGAGAAATATGGAAATGAGAGAGTAGTTATGGAAGGCTTCCAGGAAGAGATATGATTTTAGTAGACTTTGAAGCTAGAAAGAAGCTATGAAGAAGAAAGCAATTCCAGGCAGAAGGGAGGGCACGAGTAAGGGGTCATAGGCAAGATCAAGGCTTGGCAGTGTTAGTGTTAGAGAAGCAGAGTGGCTGGGTTGTAGTGGGAGAGGAGGGAGAGAGCTGACTGAGTGCTTTAAAGCTGAAGGTGAACTGTTTCTGATGATGTGATGATAGGTGGACAGCCACTAGGTAGTTGAGGAGTGGAGAGGTGTGTCTCGTGTGACCCTGGGCAAGGCACTTCACTTCTCTGTGCCTTAGGTCCCTCATCTGCAAAATGGAGATTCAATATCTGTTCTCCTTCCTACTTAGATTATGAGTCCTTGTGCGATCTGGTGATCTTGCATCTTCCCCAGCATTTAGTACAGTGTTTGACACATAGTAAGTGCTTAACAGATATTATTATTATATTTGCAAAGAATTATTTTTTAGAAAAATAATTTGAGGCAGCAGAGTGAAGTATGGACTGGAGAGGCAGAAAGCAGGGAGGGCAGCAATGAGGCAGTAGTTGAGATGGGACATGACAGCGCTTGGTCCATCGTTATAGCAGTTTGGATAGAGGGGCTGATTATAAGAGATATTGTGGAGATAAAACTGAAAGAGTTTGGTGACTGGCAATGTGTGGTTTGAAGGAGAGAGATGATTCAAAGATGATGCCATAGTTGCAAACTTCTGAGATAGGGAAGATGATGGTGTTATCAAAAGTAATGGGAAATACCCAGGAAGGAGAGGGTTTGGGTGGAAAGGTGAAAAATTCAGTATAGGAAAAGTTAAATTTGAGGTTTCAACAGGACAGCCAAGTGGAGTTGTCCTGAAAGCAGGAGAAAGTGTGAAATTTCAGAAAAAGAGAGAGGTAGTGGCTGAAATGGAAGATTGGGTAAAGAGATTCATTTTATGAGATGAAGACAGTTGATGGAGAACATTGAAGCTATTTGTGAGGAGTTTTTGCTTGACGCTGGGAGGAAGTATTGGATATTTGGAGGAATAGAGCTATGTGGGCAGGCTGATGATTCAAGATAGTAGCAACTTAGGTAGTAATAGTAGTTAGTAGTATTTATAGTATAACTTGAAGAGGTGAGAGACTGAAGACAGGAAGACTAGTGAGGCAGGCTGGCACAGTAGTCAAACCATGAGCTTGGACCAGTTTGTTAGCTGTTTGGGTGGAGACAAAGGGGTTGTTCCAGAATGATTTTTTTGCGAAGAATCATGAGGAATAGGCAAGAAAAGATTTCTTCACATAGACATTTTGGTTACTGAACTTAAATTCTTATCAGATTACTTGAAATATATCATCTGTGACCTGGAAGACAAAAAAATCTCCTTAATTAATTTCAGAAGTGTCTTTCTTCATAAAGCGTTGTATTTTCCAAAAATGCTACTACAGTACTTTTTGATGTCACGTAGGTTGAAACCGTGGAATTCTCCAGAAGAGGGATAAAAAGAAAGAATGAAAGACTCAGGGTTGACCGTTGAAGGACATGTATAAATAGAGGGCATCAGTAAGAGAGTTAAAGAAGGCAGAGAGATGGGAAGAGAATCAGGACAGAGCTTTTCTGTAAGTCAAAGCAGGGAAAGGTTTTGATGAGAAAGCAGTATTTGATATAGCAAAAAATAGTGAAAAGTTAATGAGTGTAGAGAGGAAATTGAATTGTAGTTTCCTTTTATGTATTTCTCAATTTTGGGAGATTTAATTATTTAATTCTGTATTATTTAACTTCACATCTCTGGTTTTTTTGCAGTCATATTGATTACCTGGCTAGGAGAGAATCTACCCTTTTTAGGAACATGGTAAAATTTGATACCTTACTCATTTCATTGGTATCTAACTTAGTAAATTGCAATATCCCTGTACTATTTCCAGTTTTATTTCCTAGTTTTTCAGTATAAATTTGACAGCGTTGTCATAAACTAAAGTGAAATTATTTATGTTATTTGATTCAGTAATACCATACTTAGTATATGAGTTAATCATGACTCACTGAATAAGGAATTATAGTTTCATAGCTCTAATTTACTTTTAGGTGATTATATTTCTTTCTGCACTTTTAGTATGTGTAGTAGTAGAGGTTTAGTAGTAGTATTTAATGAGGGCCCATTAGACACTTGGTAAATACAGAGTTAAGGTGTGACACATTCCCTGCACACAAGAAGTTTACATTCTAATTTGGAAGACAAGCGTATTAATATGATTTTAAGCATTTATTGCTACAGACTTCAGGGTGGAACAATTTGTTAGTTATTAATTATTGTACTCCCTAACCATAAGCATTCCTTTCTCTCAAGTAATGATTTCTCTTGTTCCCTTCTTTTACCAGCCCTAACCATTCCGTGATAATGGAATGCAAGACTTAAAAGAAAACTCCTGTGTGCAAAGCCCTGTGCAAACTCAGAGAAATAATACACAGGCACAATTGAGGGAGGGAACAGTAGAGGCAGCAGGGTCTTGTAGAAAGAGCTTGGGCCTGTGATCAGGAGACCCAAGTTCTAACCCAGCTTTTCATGGGCTGCTTGGGGAGCTTGGGCATCACTTAACAGCTTTAGGCCTTCATTTCCTCCTGTACGATGGACAAAGATAGATTGTGTGCCCTGCGTGGTCAGAGACTGTACCTGATGTATAACTTGGTGTCTATCCCAGCACATAGCACACAATAAGCGCTTAATAAATGCCATAATTATAATTAGATGTGGTTCAATCAATCAATCAATCATATTTATTGAGCGCTTACTATGTGCAGAGCACTGTACTAAGCGCTTGGGAAGTACAAATTGGCAACATATAGAGACAGTCCCTACCCAACATTGGGCTCACAGTCTAAAAGGGCCCCTACGGTTCATAGACTAAGAATAAGTGGGAGGGGAAGAGTTGGATACGGCCACATGAGGTAAAACAGTAGAGAAATACAAAAACAATATAAAAGACAAGAGTAACGGTGAATGCAGCAAGAGCTATATAGCAGAGTTTTAGACCCCTCGGTTTCCAGCCTCCACAACAGTCCCAGCCATAGGGCTTGTTTGGGCCAGGCTGGTTCATGGTCTTTGTTGTCTTCATTTTCATAAGCATTCATGGGCCTTTTTAGTTATTTCCTAGTTACAGCCATTTGCTTTGCCCCCGGAGCTTTTGGATCAGCCTGGCAACTGTAACTAGCCTGCCTCATCCCCTGGGCCCAGAGCTGGAGTTATGTCAGATCCACCTTTCGCCCCTTTCAGCAGTGCCGCAGGGCTCCTCTCCCTCTCTGTGCCACATCATCTTTTCCTCCTCCATGGTTGCTGCCATAGGAGCATTTCCAGATTCTGGGACTAGGCCAGGCCAGGACTTTCCTCTTCAGTCCTTGAGCCTCATAAGAATGAGCTTTACATATGTAAAACTCACAGATCACCTGGGCAACTTGGGAACTCTATGTAATGAAACAGAAGTCAGAGTTCTAGAGCAACAGTGGTGTCTCCTGAAGTTCAGCGTGTTTCCAACTGAACTACTCATCTTCCATCTAGGAAGGCCCTACTGAGAGCTCACCTCCTCCAGGAGGCCTTCCTAGACTGAGCCCCCTCCTTCCTCTCCCCTTCCTCCCCCTCCTCATCCTCCCCACCTAACCTCCTTCCCCTCCCCACAACACCTGTTTATATGTATATATGTTTGTACATATTTATTACTCTTATTTGTACATATTTATTCCATTTATTTTATTTTGTTAATATGTTTTGTTTTGTTCCCTGCCTCCCCCTTCTAGACTGTGAGCCCACTGTTGGGTAGAGACTGTCTCTATATGTTGCCAACTTGTACTTCTCAAGTGCTTAGTACAGTGCTCTACACACAGTAAGCGCTCAAGAAATACGATTGAATGAAAGAATGAATGAATCTTAACTCCTCTCTTCCCTTTGCTTCCCATCACTGTAGACACACCACCATCCTTCCCATCTCAAGCCTCACTCTCTCTGCCAGCACCCAAATTCAGTCTGTCACCAAACCCTGTAGGTTCTTCCACAAAATCTACAGAATCTGCCCCTTCATCTCCTTCCAACTGCCATTACCCTGGTCCAGGTACTTGTGCAGATCCATGTACATACCCTGATTCAACTACTGCCTCCACTTCCTCATACCTCTGTCTTCCTTCAGTCTCTCATCACTCCAGGCCCAAATTAACTCTGCCCCCATGGTTTCTTAAAAGACTTCAAAAACTTCCAATGGTTGCCCATCGGGCAGAAACTTCTGACCATCAACTTTACGGAAATCAATAAGTTAATAATAATAATAATAAATTATTTAATACACATATTTAATATGCCAATTATATATGCATATTATATGTCAAGCACTGTATAATATATGTGTATTACATATTTTTATTAGTATTCTTATTTTATTTTTGTTACTATTATTACCCTAAGGTCTAAGGTAGATTCAGGATAATTAGGTACAGAATAGTTAGGACATGGTCCCAGTGGCTTCACTGTCTAAAAGGGAGGGAGAATCAGTGTTTTATTCTCATTTGACTTATAAGGCAACTGAAAAATAGAGAAGTTAAATAATTTGCCCAGGGTCACCCAGTGGGCGAGTGGCAGAGCTGGGTTAGAACCCAATTCTCTGGACTCCCAGTCAGTGCCTTGTTGCTTCTACCAACCCATGTTGTTTTTCATACTGTATTCTCCCTGCCTTGTCCTCTCGTTTGTCAGTCAGTTGTATTTACTGAGAACTTTCTGTGTTCAGGGCACTGCGCTAGCACTTTAGAGTGTACAGCACAATTCATTCATTCACTCAATCGTATTTATTGAGCGCTTACTTTGTGCAGAGCACTGTACTAAGCGCTTGGGAAGTACAAGTCAGCAACATATAGAGACGGTCGCTACCCATCAACTGGCTCACCGTCTAGAAATGGGCTGTAACAGAAACATTCCCTGCCCAGTGATCTGCTCTCCCATTACAACCCAGCTCTCGCACTTGGATCCGCTCATGACATCCTATTCATTATGCCTCATTCTCATCTCTCTCATGCCCTCCCTTCTGTCTGAAACTTCTTCCCCCTTCACATTCGGCAAATCGCTGTTCTAACCATCTTCAGGTCCATTCTGAAGTCCCATCTACTTTAGGAGACCTTCCCTGATTACTCTCTCACCTACAACCAGTTTTCCTCCATCAGTCAGTTCAGCACTTCAGCATCTCACCCCCCATTGCTCTTAAGCACATCCAAGCCGTCACCAAAACCTGCCGGTCTCAGCTCCGCAACATTGCCAAGATCCGCCCCTTTCCTCTCCATCCAAACCGCTACCCCTGCTAATTCAAGCTCTCATCCTATCCCGTCTGGACTACTGCACTAGCCTTCTCTCTGATCTCCCATCCTCGTGTCTCTCTCCACTTCAATCCATACTTCATGCTGCTGCCCGGATTATCTTTGTCCAGAAACGCTCCTGGACATATCACTCCCCTCCTCAAAAACCTCCAATGGCTACCGATCAATCTGCGCATCAGGCAGAAACTCCTCACCCTGGGCTTCAAGGCTGTCCATCACCTCGCCCCCTCCTACCTCACCTCCCTTCTCTCCTTCTACTGCCCAGCCCGCACCCTCCGCTCCTCCACCACTAATCTCCTCACTGTACCTCGCTCTCGCCTGTCCCGCCATCAACCCCCCGGCCCACGTCATCCCCCGGGCCTGGAATGCCCTCCCTCTGCCCATCCGCCAAGCTAGCTCTCTTCCTCCCTTCAAGGCCCTGCTGAGAGCTCACCTCCTCCAGGAGGCCTTCCCAGACTGAGCCCCTTCTTTCCTCTCCCCTCGTCGCCCTCTCCATCCCCCTGTCTTACCTCCTTCCCTTCCCCACAGCACCTGTATATATGTATATATGGTTGTACATATTTATTACTCTATTTATTTATTTATTTATTTATTTTACTTGTACATTTCTATCCTACTTATTTTATTTTGTTGGTATGTTTGGTTCTGTTCTCTGTCTCCCCCTTTTAGACTGTGAGCCCACTGTTGGGTAGGGACTGTCTCTATGTGATGCCAATTTGTACTTCCCAAGCGCTTAGTACAGTGCTCTGCACATAGTAAGCGCTCAATAAATACGATTGATTGATTGATTAAGCACATATCTTTACACTATTTATCCTTCTTTCCTGTAGTTTATTTTGTCTGTCTAACCCACGATATGTAAGCTCCATGAGGAAAATGTCGACTATTGTAGTTTTCCATGTGCTTAGCTGAGTGCTGTGCACAGAGTCAGTGCTTAATAGACTGTGAGCCCACTGTTGGGTAGGGACTGTCTCTATATGTTGCCAATTTGTACTTCCCAAGCGCTTAGTACAGTGCTCTGCACACAGTA
Source organism: Tachyglossus aculeatus (assembly GCF_015852505.1). Taxonomy (NCBI): domain Eukaryota; kingdom Metazoa; phylum Chordata; class Mammalia; order Monotremata; family Tachyglossidae; genus Tachyglossus; species Tachyglossus aculeatus. The sequence continues at coordinate 115,067,882 of NC_052067.1, forward strand.
AGCGCTCAATAAATACGATTGATGATGATGATGATGAAATACTACTAATGGATTGGAACAAGAAATTGCCTGATTTCAAAGCCCATTTTTGCACTCTTCATTCATTCATTCATTCAATCGTATTTATTGAGCGCTTACTGTGTGCAGAGCACTGTACTAAGTGCTTGGGAAGTACAAGTTGGCAACATATAGAGACGGTCCCTACCCAACAGCGGGCTCACAGTCTAGAAGGGGGAGACAGACAACAAAACATATTAACAAAATAAAATAAATAGAATAAATATGTACAAGTAAAATAGAGTAATAAATATGTACAAACATATATACATATATACAGGTGCTATGGGAAGGGGAAGGAGGTAAGGTGGGGGGAATGGGGAGGGGGAGGAGGGGAAGAGGAAGGAGGGGACTCAGTCTGGGAAGGCCTGCTGGAGGAGGTGAGCTCTCAGTAGGGCTTTGAAGGGAGGAAGAGAGCTAGCTTGGCGGATGTGCGGAGGGAGGGCATTCCAGGGCAGGGGGAGGACGTGGGCTGGCGGTCGACGGCAGGACAGGCAAGAACGAAGCACAGTGAGGAGGTTAGCGGCAGAGGAGTGGAGGGCGCGGGGTGGGCTGTAGAAGGAAAGAAGGGAGGTAAGGTAGGAGGGGGCGAGGTGATGGACAGCCTTGAAGCCAAGAGTGAGGAGTTTTTGCCTGACGCGTAGTTTGATTGGTAGCCACTGGAGATTTTTGAGGAGGGGAGTAACATTCCGAGAGCGTTTCTGCACAAAGATGATCTGGGCAGCAGCGTGAAGTATAGATTGAAGTGGGGAGAGACAGGAGGATGGGAGATCAGAGAGGAGGCTGATGCAGTAATCCAGTCGGGATAGGATGAGAGATTGAACCAGCAGGGTAGCGGTTTGGATGGAGAGGAAAGGGCGGATCTTGGCGATGTTGCAGAGGTGAGACCAGCAGGTTTTGGTGACGGATTGGATGTGAGGGGTGAATGAGAGAGCAGAGTCGAGGATGAAACCAAGGTTGCGGGCTTGTGAGACGGGAAGGATGGTAGTGCGGTCAACAGTGACGGGAAAGTCAGGGAGAGAACAGGGTTTGGGAGGGAAGATAAGGAGTTCAGTCTTGGACATATTGAGTTTTAGATGGCTGGCAGACATCCAGATGGAGATGTCTTGAAGGCAGGAGGAGACACGAGCCTGAAGGGAGGGAGAGAGAGCAGGGGCAGAGATGTAGATTTGGTGTCATCAGCATAGAGATGATAGTTGAAGCCATGGGAGCGAATGAGTTCACCAAGGGAGTGAGTGTAGATAGAGAATGGAAGGTGACCAAGAACTGACCCTTGAGGAACCCCTACAGTAAGGGGATGGGAGGGGGAGAAAGAGCCCGCAAAGGAGACTGAGAATGAACGGCCGGAGAGATAAGAGGAGAACCAGGAGAGGACAGAGTCTGTGAAGCCAAGGTTGGATAGCGTGTTGAGGAGAAGGGGTGGTCCACAGTGTCGAAGGCACCTGAGAGGTCGAGGAGGATTAGGACAGAGTAGGAGCTGTTGGATTTGGTAAGCAGGAGGTCATTGGTGACCTTTGAGAGGGCAGTTTTGGTGGAATGTAGGGGACTGAAGCCAGATTGGAGGGGGTCGAGGAGAGAGTTGGCATTGAGGAATTCGAGGAAGCGTATGTAGACGATGTGTTCAAGGAGTTTGGAAAGGAATGGTAGGAGGGAGATAGGGTGATAACTAGAAGGGGAGGTGGGGTCAAGAGGGGTTCTTTTTAGGATGGGAGAGATGTGGGCATGTTTGAAGGCAGAGGGGAAGGAACCAGTGGAGAGTGAGCCATTGAAGATGGAAGTTAAGGTGGAGAGGAGGGACGGAGTGAGAGATTTCATAAGATGAGAGGGAATGGGGTCAGAAGCACAGGTGGCCGGAGTAGCACTTGAGAGGAGGGAGGAGATCTCATCTGAGGATACTGCTGGGAAGGATGGGAGAGTAGTGGAGAGGGTTGAGAGCCGGGGGGTTGGAGAAGGGGAAGGAGTGACTTTGGGGAGGTCGGACCTGATAGATTTAATTTTATTAATGAAGTAGGAGGCCAGATTGTTGGGGGTGAGGGAAGGAGGAGTGGGAGGAACAGGGGGCCTGAGAAGGGAGTTAAATGTACGGAAGAGCTGACGGGGATGATGGGCATGGGTGTCAATAAGGGAGAAGAAATAGTTTTGTCTGGCAGAGGAGAGGGCAGAGTTAAGGCACTAAAGGATAAACTTGAAGTGAACAAGGTTGGCATGGTGCTTAGACTTTCGCCAGCAGTGTTCAGCAGCTCGATCATAAGAGCGATGGAGGCAGACAGTGGCAGTGATCCAGGGCTGTGGGTTAGTGGTATGAGAGCAGCAAAGGGAAAGGGGAGCGAGGAAGTCGAGCTGAGTAGAGAGGGTAGAGTTGAGAGCAGTAATCTGATCATCAAGACTGGGTAGAGAGGAAAGGGAGGTGAGGTGGGGTGTGAGGCACTCAGAAAGATGGATGAGGTCGAGAGAGCAGTGGTCTCTGTGAGGTAGTAATATAGATTTACAGGGTAGAGGAGTGTGAGTGAGGAGGCAGGTGAGAAGGTTATGATCAGAGAGAGGGATTTCAGAGTTGGTGAGGGTGGAGATAGTGCAGCGGTAGGAGATGATGAGGTCGAGGATGTGACCAAGTTGGTGAGTGGGCGAGGTGGGGTGGAGCAAGAGGTTGGCAGCGTCAAGTAGAGATAGAAGGCGGGCGGCAGAGGAGTCATCAGGGATATCCATGTGGATGTTGAAGTCTCTGAGGATCAGAGTGGTCACGGAAAAGCAGAGGAGGAAGGTGAGGAAGAGGTCAAAATAGTTAAAGAAGTTGGAGGTGGGGTCGGGGTGAGGCGGTAGATGACGGCTACAAGAATCTGGAGGGGGTGATAGAGGCGAATAATGTGGGCTTCAAAGGAGGGGAAGGAAAGGGAAGGGGGAGGAGGGATAGTGTGAAAGTGACATTGCGGGGTGAGAAGGAAACCGACACCTCCTCCTTTTCCAGTGAGTCTGGGGGAGTGGGAGAAGAAGAGGCCTCCACTGGAGAGAGTAGCAGAAGAGACCGTGTAATCCGGAGACAGCCATGTTTCAGTTAGGGCGAGGAGGAGTAGAGAGCTGGAAAGGAATAGGTCCAGGATGAAAGGGAGCTTACCTATAATGGAGCGAGGGTTCCAGAGGCCACACTTGGCAGCAGCTGTGGAGGGAAGGGGAAGGGTGCGAGGGGTGGGGAGGGTTTGGATTGGGATGAGTTGGCGGGGGCCTAGAGTGGGGAGAATGGGAAGAGGGGTGGCGATGAGAAAGGAGAACTGGGATGGGGATTTGTGAAAAAATGGAATGTATCCACGCAGGGAACATTCCCCTCTCCCAAGACAGGACAAGGGTTGTGGGACAAATGGGTCAGAGGGAAGACTATTTCTGCCCAATAGGAACTCTGAACCAGTCCAAGTAAGGGAGGTTGGGGGTTGACTCTTCTGGTTCTCCTTGGATTGCATTTGTAAAATAAAGGCACAGTATCTCACAAGGTTACTATGTCATTTGCATAACTTAATTTTTAAAAATCCCTGGCTAAAATATCTATATAAATGCAAATGTCATTGCACTTCACTAAATAGAAATGAGACATAGGAAATAAGTAGGTTAGGTGTCTGTTCCCTTTCAATCCATGGAAGATGGCAAGGGGATTCCCTAAAGCTTATGCTTGATAGATTTATACAGTATAGTTTTTTATGCCCCAAGTAATATAACTGTACTTCCATCGACTTCTCTGCAAAGAATACTTGACAATTTAATTTAATATATGTCATTTATGGCACTTTTTTTGGACATCAGTGAGCCTTCCATTCTACTTTGTTCTGTGTTTATTACTCCATGTATTTCTGATTCTGAGTCATTGTATCTTGTTAATTATATTAATAGTTTTATAAGCAGGGAAGTATTTATCACAGCTCGTGAAAGCTACTTCCAGATGCGTTATTTAGAATTGGTGGTACTTTTAGAAATCAATCTCACCAGTCTTTGAATCATGGTAATACTTAGGAGCTCACTTTACATGATTTGTCTTTAAAGGGCCATAACTTAACCTTGCATAAAGACTTTTATAATCAAGGCCTCTTTGAAAGGAATATACTATGAAAGATTGGCTTTTTGTTTTGAACAGTCTTGGTGATACTGGAGAATTTTACATCAGCCACTTTTAAAAGATGAATAGATTTCAATGATACAAGCATGTGGGCTCTTCTGCCTGTCTTTGGGTAATAGGCATCTTAAGAGTAGCTTTGTAATCTTGCTGGAAAGTCCTCAATCCCTTGATGATAATTATTGTTATGTATAAGAATCTTGGTTTGAATTAATTCATAAATTTATAACTTTTTAGTGTTTACTCTAGATCTGAATTTGCAGTAATCTTCAAATATATATTTTTGGGCATTCACACAGATATACCAGTTGCCTAACATTTCATGCTATCTTTATTAACATTCTTAACATTGTTTGAATATTATGGTATTAATTTATTGGGAAATATACCTCTGTTATAACATTGCTTAGTTGTTGCCACCTATAACAAAAGTCAAGTAAGGCCTCCCACTTTTTTCATATACATATATATATATGGCAGCCATTTTTGTTTATATTGTTAGTAAGTGGAAGTATTGCCGAAACATTCTATTCCTTGTGATTCTGTCACCCTTCATTGTGAGTCAAAAACATCCCACGACTGTTTGTGGCATGTCTAACAGTAGCAGGAAAACTGTTTGTTTGGTATTGTTTGATTTTTTTGCTATATTATCTGACTTCAGTCTTCAAAGCCATTACGGTTATGGGAAACTGCTGATCTAGAATTATTTAACACTTATTTAGTGTGTCTCCTTGTTATGTGTTTTTACAGTCTTTTATCCGGTGAATAAAATATCCCTGGACTGAACTCTCCCAGTAAGAGTAATGGGGTGATTAGATTTGCTAGCATCATTTTACTTGAAGTCATATATTTCAAGGGAGCAGGTCCAAGGTTTGCCTAGGGCCTAACCACTAATTAAATTTATTAGTGTTATACTACTGGTGCTTTCCTTAATTTTAATGTGGATGTCTAGGGTAATTATGCGGCATGAGAAGTAGAAGTATTGCCAAATCCTAAACTTGATTCATATTTTATAAAACCTTACGGTAATCACAGTCCCTGTGATTTGCTTCAGAAACTAAGGTACTGAACATCTATCTCTCCCTCCTCTTCAGTGCACTGTCTTGCCCTCCTCTTTCCTGAGAGCAGTGAAAGAAAAGGCTGGCAGGAGTTCACAACTCAACCTCCGTGAGCCATAGTGTTCTGGCCTACAAAGGAGAGCCTGGAGGACAAAGGACAAGGTTGAGCACATCCATGCAGCCTCTTAAAACTTGCCTACTGAGGCCATTGTCCATTTGGCTTGGAAACAAGTGCATTGGTGGTTGTGGGAGGGTACTATAGGACCAAACAGCAATCTGGAGGCTGTAAAAATAAAGCAATAGTTCTTGGTGCATTGCTGCAACTAATTCATGCTGGTTATGGCTTCAGCTTACTGACTGGTATATAAGTTGCCCAGGCTAGGTATGAGGTTATTTATGCCTTAAAGTTGCCGCCAGCTACCATGCTGAATTTAAGTTGAGGGTAATTAGGAATTATGTTTTAAGGTCAGTATTACCTTCCCATGTCTTATGTATATATACTTTTTAGCCCAGAAAACTCTCATTTCTGACCTATTTCTCATTGCAATTTCCCACAACCAAATTCTGCCTTCAGCTTCAGCCTTTAAAATATGGTCTTAATCAGATTCAGGTGTATGAAATGCCCATTCCCTTCTCTCTTCAGAGGTTGTGTTTCTGATAAAGAACCACGTCTTCTTCTCTTCTAACGTCTGTAAATTCATAATGAATGAATTTTGGGCTCTAGAGAGTCATATTTTAAGTAATGTTCCTGAAATTAAATGCAATTCAGTAATTGCAAATGTATTAGGAAATATATAGCCCCCTCATCCTAGAAAACAGTTTAGCCCCATTCCTTATCTAGCCTTCCTAGAATTTGTTCTTGAGATCTTGTTTCCCCAACACTCCTCCCCACTTTCCAGTCTGGGTTCTCTTAATTTTCATTTTGGTGGAAGGATAATGAGGGTTATGTGAAACAGGAGTCCTCTGGGCTTTGTTCAGTGTGTTTCTGTATATGTATATGCTGCATCTTTTGTTTCCTTTTTTGGTCAATGTGTTCTTCATTTCTGCCATAGTGTTCAGATGTTACTCAAACTGAAAGTAATGCAAAAGGAACATTTTTTACTTTGACAGTGAAGATGTCACTATAACCTCATGTAAAATTCATAGGCTACATAATAAATTGAGCAGAGAAAACATTTAAGGGTTTTCTTTTAGAGTATTTTCCACTGATATACTGCCATAGTTTTTGTAATTCCCCTTTGATAAAGATTCTGGGGCTGTTGATATCAACTTTCACAAACTTCGGCACGTAGAATAGAACTCATAAAAAAAGCTTATTCTCAGGTTTCTTTTTTCCTCATTCATTTGCCAGTAATTTATTGGAAAGACTCTCTGGCCTGGAAGCAAGTCTAGCAATCATTTGAACAGCGGCAAGAAAACCTTACTCCAATACATTGAACTATTGAAACTGCTCATGGAATAGTTAAAGAATTCAGTTTAATTCACATTATTAAGCCACCCTTTTCACTGCCATGACTAGATTTTCTGAAGCCAGTTGCTGGATAGAGGGTGGGGCCTAAAGGTCCAGACATAGGTGGGGAAAGAGAAAATGCAGTGATTGGAAAACGCATAGGGAAGACCAACAGGTCCAGATGGGCCCAGCAGATGTTAATGTAAATAAACTCACACAGGTTCACCGAGTACACTCACAGAGATACCAACTTAGATGCATGGACCCAGCCAGACCAACACACGCATACAGTTTTGCCAGCGAGCCCTGGTTTTCACTTAGTGCTTGGGATAGAGCACCTATCTTCCGACAGCACACATTTATCTAGATATAATACAATATGACATCAGAAGAACTGATTGTGTGCATTTTATAATGCTAGTTTTCCTTAATTCATGGAAGACTAAATGTACCTGTAGTCATCTAGGCAAATGCAATCAGTCAATCTATTGCAGAGCACCATATTAAGCACTTGGGAGAGTACAGTATAAGAAAGCGCTTGGGAGAGTACAATATTACGGAGTTGGTAGACACTTTCCAGTGGCCGTCCTTGCTAACTTCCCGGAATTCTCACCACAGCTGTCCTGTGTGGACTTCACAGACAGACTTTTTATGAGAAACAGCGGAAGCACAAAGCCCAGAGACATGCTGCTTCTATTCACTGGGCTCCCATAGTTCCATCACTCCACTGCCTGGATGATAGTGGGACCTTTTGGTGCAACCATTTATCTGTCACTTATGTAAGGGGTCTTCCTTCCCCTCTCCTCTCTTTCCCTTTTTTCCCTTTCCCTTCCTTTCTTGCTCTTTTCTGATTTCCTCTCTTTCTTTACCTTTCTCCTCCTCCTCTACCCTTCTTTTCTTGAGAAAAGAAAAATTGTAAGATTTGAGATGGCAAAACTGTAAGCTCCTGGCTAGACTGTTACTAGAGCTATAGATTGAAAAATCCTTGTTATTCTTGGAACAGAGGATTCCTTGCCTCTGTTTTACTCTCCCAAGAACGTAGGACAGGGCCTTGCACCCAGTAGTCTCTCAGTAAATGCCCCTGCTTGACTATTGATTTTTACTTCCTTCAATCTTTTATGAATTGATAGCTGACTCCTGGAAACTGGATATGTTACCTGATATAAAAATTGGATTTCTGTGGCAAATTTAAAGTGTATTGTGTTCTTTCATTGGGAACATTAGGTATTTTATTAGGAAAAGTTAGAGATGAAAGAAAGCTCAATTCAAGTTAAATGGCTCCATGGTCAGTTATGGGAGGGAAGAGTTGCAGATCCCAAAACATAATACTCTTTGGACAACAGACCAGAAGGCATTATATTACTACTCCCAAAATTGCTTTTCCATATACAGAACACTATAATGAATCTATTATTGACCTGACCCAGTTTGGCATTTCTTATGTTTTTCTGCTTCCTTGCTTATTTCCAGTTTAGAAGGGGGGTGGAGTGGAGGGAATGGGGCACTTGGCCTATTTTGATCTCTTTCAGACTGTTTCTGCTATCCCTAGCTCAGGAAATTTGATCACAATAAATATGACAAGGATATTTATATTTCATCCCCTTTCTCTCCATGTTTAATAGGAATGTATTTTTAAGGTATTACTTCCAACTCCCTATTTGCTTGCTAAATGAGCACTTCCCCTTAGACTGTTCCATCTCATCTCCCAACACGGACATTCAAAAACTGAGATACTATAAGTTTCTACTATGTTAGATGTTGTAGAGCTTTGATTTTTCCAGACTCCACACACCTGGTTCCAGCTGCATGGAATTCAGTGCTATTTCTCTTTCTTCCTCCTTACCCTTTGGTTCTCAGAAGTTATCAAACCTACTTGCCAAAAGTTACTTGGATTTTCTCAGAAACTAAACTGGAGCATTGACGGTGGCTATGGAATGGATAGTGAAGAAGTTTATGTCTTTTAACATAACATTCCTCAAGATTGTACTTGGTTCCAAATCTTTCAGAGATGGAAGCGCCTTCTCCATGTGTGTTGCCCATGTTAATTGGGTGCTCGTATCTATGTTGCATGTACAAGTGCATATTCACAGTTCTGACCATTTGATGTCCATTGAAATATCCCCTGTAGAGGACATTTTGTTGAAAAACAGAGGAGCAACATTCCTTAAGTTTTTTCTTTTTTTCTCTCTCCTTAGTTTTACCGGGCAGAAATCGAAGCCCTTCATTCTTCTGGTATGACTGCGGTTGTTAAATTCTGTGATTATGGAAACTATGAAGAGGTGCTACTAAGTAACATCAGGCCCATTCAAGCGGAGGCATGGGTACGTGATCACAAATTCTGTACAAAGACATAAGCTACTTTGAAGAACACACATAGCTGTTAAAGATTAGTCATAGCCATACAAAAGTACAATGCCGAAGCACTACATGGAAGAGTACCTTACATTTGCCTAATACTGATTATTCCTTCCAATTTAGATAATTAATGAAGCAAGTACATTGAAAAATAGTAAAAAAAATATTAATACTGTGGAATTATTTTTATGTTAATAAAATTAAATTGTTTTGAAAATAGGTCCCCTTTATTTACATGTCAACCAAAATACAATTTGTGTATGAAAAATTACTTCTATGCATACATTTTGTTCTATTCCAGGTTGTTATTTTAAGCTTAATTGAATTATCCCTAGCATCTGTCTAATTGAAATTTCTGATTATGCATGTGTATTGTATTTTATTTTAGCAACCTGTAAAAATGAGAAAACATGATTTTCAAATATGCCGATAAAGTTCTAACTGCTTTTATTATTTGTGAATGTATAGGTGCTAATAGTGCCACATTTGTTTAGTAATGATTTTATCCATTATGACAGAACCGACCTGTATGATTTGGGAAGTTGTCTTAGAAGAATCCAAATTTCTTGGACCAGGGGAGTCCAGTTTTATAAAGGCAGAAGCAGCGGGGCTTAGTGGAAAGAGCCCGGGCTTGGGAGTCAGAAGGTCGTGGGTTCTGAACCCGGCTCCACCACTTGTCTGCTGTGTGACCTTGGGCAAGTCACTTCATTTCTCTGTGCCTCAGTTACCTCCTCTGTAAAGTGGGGATGTAGACTGTGAGCCCCGCAAGGGACAACCTGATGACCTTGTATCTACCCCAGCGCTTAGAACAGTGCTTGACACATAGTAAGTGCTTAACAAATACCATTATTATCATTATTATTATTATCATGTGCCCACTTTTACATACGTATCTAAACATCCTTAGCTACATTTAGGTAAAAACAAGGTGTATTGAGATAAAGTTTGGTTTTACTCCATTACGACCAGCCATTTACACAATCATATATAAGTTGTTCAGAATTGGCTTATTGTTTCCCTTTCTGAGTGTGGAGAACTCTAGTTGCATTCATGAGAGCTGTTAGCACTTGTTTATTACTTTTATTTTAGACATTACAACATATGAGAATAAGGTACATCTCAGAAAAACACTTTTTTCACACTTTTCCATTGTTTTCTCATGAGCGATTGTTGGAGTTTTATTTGTTTTTGTGTGGGACTGTTGGGGGAGGGAAGAGTTTGCATTTTTCAGCCACTTACCTTTCTCCCTTTTCCCCCCAAGCCTACACTTTTGATTTGTTTGGGCAACAATCCTTAGAAAACTCCAGTAACCCATTTCCCTCCACCCTGTCTCACAGATTTACTCCAGCCCTGACTTGTAAACTGATACACTTCTACCATCTTCGTCTTGGTTACAGTGATAGGTTTCTTCCAAGCTTTTGAAATATATCACAGTATCAGTTGTGATTTATGAAACTTTGCCATTTCTCTGAGAAAACACGTGAAAATATACATATTTCTCTGTGTTCTAGTATGTTCTCTCTTCCTCATTCCTTTTCACCTGAAGCTTTGTAGTTTTCATCTGCTCTGGGTTTTACTGGAGAAATTAATTAACCTATTTAAACAAAATTGTCTTTCATTACACAGTAATAATAATGATGGCATTTGTTAAGCGCCTGCTATGTGCAAAGCACTGTTCTAAGCGCTGGGGAGGTTACAAGGTGATCAGGTTGTCCCACGAGGGGCTCACGGTCTTAATCCCCATTTTACAGATGAGGTAACTGAGGCTCAGAGAAGGTAAGTGACATGCCCAAGGTCACACAGCAGACTTAGCGGAGCCGGAATTTGAACCCTTAACTTCTGACTCCAAAGCCCATGCTCTTTCCACTGAGCCACACTGCTTCTCTATGAAGGAAGATTGTTAGGTACTGAGCACCAGTTTTTCCAGTGCCCAAGTCACTCCCTGAACTGCATTAAATCACTTTGAGAATAACAGCTTCTCACTTAGATCGGCTGAGCTCCAATTTAGTGAATCGTTCCTGTTTCTGCACACTGAAAATGCTTCACTAAACAATGCTGAAGTGGTGTGAAGGAACCTTATAAAGTAGCTAATTAACTACCAAAGGATAATTTTAGACACCGGAAAAACTGGGCATTCATATATTGCTGCACAGTAAAGGCCTCCTAGTTCACTGCCTTTTTTTTTTTTCGACAATTTTGGTCGAGATTTACTTTTACTAATTGCTTGCTTAAATGAATTAAATCAGATTTTTTTCCTCTGTTCTTTGACCTTCTTATTTTTATTTGTAGTTCAACAACAGAAAGATTAATCTGTGCTCTCCGTAGATTTTTCCATATAATAAATGACTTCAGCATTTTGAACTATAGTGGTAATATTGCTTCAATAATGGTATTCACCATTGATAAGCTTCGTGACTTTAGACTTGATAATGAACTTGCCAGAGCCTAAGAATATTGATTCTATTCAGGACCCCAGCCAACTTCTGTACTGTTTACTTTCCTAGGCATGATTTCTGACATTGAATTCTGTATTCGCTTTTGGAATATTGTGCTCTTATCTTGAAGTCCTCCAAGAATCTTTTGTAAGATGTGTACAGATTTGTGAAGAGCAGCAGAAAATATTGAGCAAGTGCATTATTTAAAGAGTCTTCAACTGCTGACTCTTCTGTACAGATACTCAAAGGGCTGTCACTTAAACTTGGACTCTTATGCTTTATGCACATTTGTATTCTAGCAAAATGTTTTTTGGATTTCACATATTGTTATTCAAGATGAAATTCCTTTTCAAAGCAAATAAGAATATAAGTTGCTTTTAATGAAAGAGCTTCCTTGCCAACACGCCCATACCATTTGCTTGAGTTTTTCTTTCTTTAAATATGCATCGGTGAATATGCACACAAAATCACGAAGAAACTGTTGCAGTGTGAACTTTCAGCACTTTTGAACTGTGAAATGTGTAGAATTCCATTCACCTCCTTATGCTTTGGTTCTGGGGTTTGTCTGCACCTTCCTTGTGAGTCCTCTTTACCAAAATTAAAGATTCAGAGTAAAAGACTTGCTTTTCTACATTCTGTGCATGAACCTCTTTGGTTTAGGGAGAGTGTTAGTGGTGTTAATACAAATATCCATTCACACAAAGAAATATTTTTGTATTTCTGATTTTTAGCTGTCACTGTCTTATCATAAAATTATACTGTTATTATTTGGAGGTTTTCGGTGTCTTGCACAGGGTTTTAAAAAAATGTATTCTTTTGGTTTCCTAAATGTAGCACTAATCCACTAAATGAAGTTTTTTTTTGTATTTTATTGGGGGAGAGAAGAGAACTTTGAAACCAAAAGCCTTTTTAACTTGCTTGTCTTGTCTCTTAAAGATGTAAGATAACTCCAATTGAAAACAATGAAATATTAAGAGACTTTCTGACTAAATTAATAGCCTGTTATGTGGAAAATTAAAATAAAATTAAGATACTACTTTAAACTTTAAGTGTTAATTTTTTTCTCAAACGACAGGAATATTGTGCTTGTGAATTTATATTTTAGGCCAGGCATTTGTTTGATTATTTCACCATTCTAAAAAAAAAACCTCTTCTTTCATTTTACTTTAACTCTATGCCACCTCAATAATGGTGTTCCAGGTGACTAATCTTAGTTTTTTTCAGGTCAGATACATTGCCAGGCTAGCATTTAGTGAGTTCTCTGAGATTCCTTGGTTTGCCTGGTTATATTCCATTTTTATTTTTCCCCCATTATGTGTTTTACTACATCCAATAAATGTGCATGGCAGGTGGATAGGAGTCTGTTGTCATTGGCTGATGGATGATCTAACTATTTTAGTTTCCTAGTGATTACGGTTGTCACTGAAGGTGCTTCCCCCATTAGAAGAGGAAGCAGTTAGCTTTCCCTATGCTAATAAAACACATATATTTTTAAAAGTGTATACAGAACCAGGCTATGATATTCTATTCCTAGACATGGTAAGAGAAAATATCAAAGGCAATAAAAAATCCTTGAAAACTTGGCCTTCCCACAGGCACTCTCCAAATCAGTTCCTTTTAAATACACAGTTTATGTGGGAAATGAGTTAAAAGATGCCAAAGGCAATGTGGAATATGAAATCACCATTCTGTGCTTCACACAATCCTCTAAATGTTCAGGTGGCTGTTGTTGTTTATAAGAGCTATTGTGTTCCTGGGGAAAAAAGTACTCTTGAAACTATTTTCCAGATGGTGTCCATGTCCCAGATTCTACAGAGTAATTACCCTAATATACCCTAAGAAATCCTCATCAAATAGTCTGTCACTTTTATGGTCAGAATTTGTGTTCAGGGTTAAAGTAAGCTAATGCTAGTAATCACTTTGAACCCAGAATTGAGCAGAAGGAAATGGGAAGTTCTAAGGCCATATATGCCCTGCCTGCCCCTCTCAGTGGTCGAGATGAAGACAAAATGATGTTACATTTTCATTTTGTAGTCCTCGTTTCCTGTTACTATCATATCCAAGCTCATCAGACATCCAAAGTTATCGATGCCTCTGAATGGCACTTGAAATACTATCCAGGAGCACTACCATTTTCCCAAACTCTTCAGCTTTCTGTTTTGCACTCCTTCATTCTGCTGTCCTTTAACCTCATCCCTCTCTCAATTACCTCTTTTCTTTCCTAACTATTAATTGGGCTTGTCAGAGGCATCCATACTTATTGCTTGACCCTTCTAGTGGCTCTCAGGGCTAAAGAGAGTCCAGACCCCTCTTTACTGGTAGACTAAATAGCAAAGTTTTAAATGGAGCTTGTAATTTGCATGCACGACTTATTAATGCATCCACATTTAAAGGCTTTTTTTTGTCTTTCAGAAGATTGTCTGATGTGAAAGACAGTAAATGGGAAGAACATTTATCTAGAGTGTTGTAAAATTATAAGTTCTGTTTGGCAAGAGTCAGAATTTCAGGAAAGTTGGCAGAGACTTAGTATGTTTTTGATCTCCTTCCTTCCTTTTACTAAAACTAAACCTAAAAGTTTAACTCTAAAATGGTTTAAAACTAAACCATAAAAGGCTATATGCCTATTCCATCCCGTGAGGTAAAATAAAATCAGTTTTAGATTTTAATGTAGCTTTTGAAAGTCATCTTTAAATTAGCCTAAACAGATTGCTTCAGTGTCTTTAGTCCATTTACATATGTGTTAGTGGAAACCAAGGAGCCTCAGAAACCTTTCAGTAAAGAATGTGGGCTTATTTGTTTCTTCTGATACTTTACCTTTCTCAGATCTCTGCATGAATTGCAACAAAAGAACAATTTAATCTTAAATTACTGTATCAATATTACAAAATCTTAATGGTATCTCATTGCCTACATGATTTATCTAGTCTGGGAATTTCGTATAAGAAATACTACCCAATTTTCTTTTTCTATATTATTGTAATTACAAACTCCAATGTGCAACTTGTGTACCTCCTCCATAAAACATTTGTTGGATGTACCTGATCGTAGCTGGAAATTCAGTGTTAATGCACTGTCTCTTACTGATTTTCCAGAGTTTTGGAGGAACCATTTCCTTAAAAAGAATTTCACTGATTTGCTTCACTGTGCTAAACCATAAGCGACTGTAAATGGATATTCGGGCAAAAAAACGTTGAGCACATTTTGTCTCATCATCTGTAAGGGTACTTTTTGTTAATGGTATTTGTTAAGTGTTTACTATGTGTCAAGCACTGTTCTAGGTGCTGAGGTAGATACATGTTTATCAGGTCAGACACAGTCCCTGTCCTGCATGGGCTTGTGTCTAAATTGGAGGGAGGGGGATTTTATCCTCATTTTACAGATGAGGTAATTAGGCACAGAGAAGTTAAGTGACTTGCCCAAACAATTGGCCAACCTGCGATTAGACCCCAAGTCCTCTCACTCCCGGGCCCGTGCTCTTTCCACTGTGTCATGCTGCTTTCTGTGTAAGGATTCTGCTTACTGTGTGTGTTTAGGTGGCCAAAGTCAACCCATTCCAGAGTCAAAAAGGAAACTCAAGCCTAACCTCACTCCCCTAAAGACCCCTTATCCATGTGGTAAGATGGACTTACACCTGGAGTCTATTCACAGGGAGATGAGATGGTCATGTTTGGTAAATAACCCCAGAGGACTGCTCTAAAATAAATCTCGGAGGAAATGGACTCAGATTTCCTGTGCCATCCCCTCATCTTTACTCACTCTACATGAGCAGTTTGCCCAGAAAGTGAGGTGGGTTTTAGAATGTAAGACCTTTTATTTATAGCAAATGTTGCGAAAAACAAAACTTGTTAAATTTTCTATTCTGACTGTTTTTAGATTGTGATCTGGAAAGTATTTTTATTATTTCAAAAATGGGGTCAAAATAGAGACTGTGGCATAAGTGTAACAGTTTTGTAGCAAAAGATAGGTGTGATTTTTCATTTTGATACCATTTTTAGGCTATTGATGAGTTTTTCAAGTATGAGTTTTTTTCATCAGGCAAAATTCTGAGATAGGAACCTTGAAATAAATTTAGGTATCTCATTAAAATAGTATTTATAACTCATTCAAAACTTGAATGTAAAAACTCTCTAAAGATGTGATCTATTGCACAACAGAATTTCTGTACCTGCTGGTAATGCTGAGACAGGTAGGATAGTAGGCATCTCGACAGCCCTCTTTATATAGATGTGGGACTTCACTTCTGAAAATTTGGTTCTTTGGAAACATCATTTAAAATAATCTACTCGATCTTGCAATCAAAGCTATATATCTTGCTAGTGAAGAAAAGTCATACTTTACATGGTAAATATGTAGGCAACCATCCTCTATGAATTAGTCAGCAGTCTTTATTGAGTGCTTAGTGTGAGCAGAGTATTCTACTAAATCCTGGAAGAGCGCGATACACTAGAGTTGGTAAGCACGAATTCGTCCCCTTAGACATTTGCAGTCTAGTAGGGGAGACAGACACCAAATCTACTCAGCCTTCCTTTTACTGGCCTTGAAAAAGAATGAAACAAAACTTCCTTTTGCACTGTTCAGCAAAAAAGTATTTGGGTGCTTAACTACTTGGTAAGAAAAGTACCATGCCTTATTCAAAGATAGCCACTTATAAAGAGCACAGTATATGGGTGTGTAATATTCGTGTGCCTTCATTAATACTCCCAAAACTCCCTACAAGTTATTCCTAAGCACTTTCATAGCACAACATTGTCTGTGATGAATCACCTAAAAAACTTTCTGTGACCAACACTTTAGGGCGCGTACAATAACTGGGCATATGGAAAAAAAATCCATTTTTGACTCCAGTTTGCAGTTGATACCAAACCAGCATGTTTGAGAGTGCCATTCTGACAGCAGACAAGTACAGAGCCGGGATTAGAAGGACTAGTGTGTAACCTTGGGCAAGTCGCTTAACTTCTCTGTGCTGCAGTTACCTCATCTGTAAAATGGGGATTAAGACGGTGAGCCTTATGTGGGGCAGGGTCTGTGTCCAGCCCAATTATCTTGGGTCTACCCTAGCGCTTAGTACAGTGCCTGGCACATAGTAAGTGCTTAGTAAATACCTTAAAAAAAAAAGATGACACCAAAGCCACTTACCCCAAAGTCATTTCAGGACCTTCTCCAATCAATCGGTCAATCCATTGTATTTTTTTGAGCACTTACTGTGTGTGGAGCACTGTGGTAAGAGCTTAGGAGAATGCAGTGTATCAGAGTTGGTAGATATGTTCCCAGGAACTGTGATATAATCACATCTGCCTGATTGACACATGCCATTTTGGAAGGTTTTGCAGCTTTGCCAATACTCCACTTTATAGGGAGCATCATGAAAAGCCCAAGAGTCCATCCAGAATGGCAGTGAGGTAAAGGGTGCTGATGTCCCATTAGTCTTAGCCTAGAGTTGGGATTTGACTTGCCCATGCAAGCATTTAGTGATCTGACTAAAAGGTCTTACCTCTATAAACTCAGAGAACTAACTGCAAATTCCAAATTCATTTGAAAATGGAATTGTGATCTGCATTATTCAAAGAACTGTGGCCGCAGGATTATTTTCAAATGAGCTTCGCCCAAATATGTCCACAGCCTAGATTCTGAAACATTGAGTTATGTATTGTATTTTCTTTAAGGTTGGCAGCATAACTCTTAATTTTTTAGGCTGCCAAAAGATGTTAGGACATTATTCTTTGTAAATTTATATTTTTTAAAATTCAAACCTGTCGTATATAAAAAGATCCTCAATATCCATTAATTATTTTTTCTAAAAAATGGTTCCATCCACCTCAAGAACCTCCAGTGGCTGTTCTTCCAACTCCCCAACAGAAACTCCTTACCATCATCTTAAAGACACTCACTCAGCCCTCCTCTCTTACCTAACCTTACTGATTTCCTGCTACAACCCGACCCACATACTTCACTCCACTAAGGCCTCTACATACTGATCTTATCTGTCTTGCTGCAACCTCGTGCCCATGTCCTCCCTTTGGCCTGAAACTCCCTTCCTCACTTTTTGTATTGCACTCTCCCAAGTGCTCAGTGCAGTGTAAGCACTTGATAAATACCATTAATTGAATAAATGTCAAAATCCATTAAGCATCAAGTTAAAGGCTCACTTTTTGTAATATCACACATTCTCACCAAGTTTTTTTTTTACAGGATATTGCGTCTTGTAAAAAGCATGTTTTCACTCTGGAAAATGTCAGCGAAAGCATAAACTTATCTATTTTCCAGGTCTTAGACTCCTAGGTGTTTCGGTGTTCTTAGTATTTCTGGTCCTTTCTGGACAGAAACTAATCTTTCTGTTTCTCTCCAGTAAAGATTTTGAATGGGAAAAGTAGCAGAAATGTATAACTTAAAAAATTTGTAACTCCATGTACTTTCAGATGGAATATGATAAGTACAGAAAAAGTTAATCTGCATCAGCCTCCTTGCTGACCTCCCTGGCTCCTGTCTTTCCCCACTCCAGTCTATTACTTCACTCTACTGCCAGGGTCATTTTTCTACAAAAGGTGTTCAGTCTAAGTTTTCCCACTTCTTAAGAACCTCAAATGGCTGCCCATCGATCTCTGCATCAAACAGAAACTCCTTACCATCGGCTTTAAAAGCACTCAATTCACCTTTCCACCTCCTACCGTACCTCACTTCTTTTCTAATATAATCCAACCAGAACACTTTGCTCCTCTACTGCTTTCCTACTTACTTTACCTCAATCTTGTCTGTCTTGCCGCTGACCTCTCACCCTCTTCCTGTCTCTGTCCTGGAACACCCTCCCACTTCATATTCTACAGAGTGTCACTCACTCTCCCCACCTTCAAAGCCTTATTGAAAGCATATCTCCTCCAAAAGGCCTTCCCCAACTAGGCCCTCATTACCTCTTCTCCCACTCTCTTTTGCATTACCCTTGCACTCAGATTCACACCCTTTATTCACCCCTCCCACAGTCCCACAGCCCTTATGTACATATCCATAATTCATTTATTTATGTCAATGCCTGTCTCCCCCTCTAGATTGTAAACTCACTGTGGGCATAGAACATGTCTGCCAATTCTGTTATATTGTACGGTCTCAAGTGCTTAATGCGGTGCCCTGTGCACAGTAAGCTCTCAATTAATTTGATTGATGACTGACTGATTGGTTAAGCCCTAGTAAACATTACTACCATTAGCATTAAACATACCATCCTTCCTCTCCCTTTATGCAATTAGTAGAAAAACAAAATAAGCCATTAGTTTTCATTTCCCTTTTATTTAATTGTAACTCTTCGTGGTTCAGAAAATTCCTGGCATATTTTTTGCATGTATTGTTTTCCCACACCTTATTCATCTTATGAAACTTCTTTCTTAAGCCTCATTTATCTTCCCTTTATTTTTGGTGTCATCTCTGAGTTTCCCCTGGAATCTAGAAATGTACAGACAGATTCTGCTCACTGTGTTGGAAACCTTATTCCCTTTCAGATGGAGCTCCCTCAGTGCACATTTTCTCACCTGCGGGAAGTGATGGTGAACCTTGGTGAGGTTAAAGGTCTACGAATGGACTTTGAATGCAGACCTGAATTGGCCACCTGTGTGTTATTCGTCCTTTCAATTTTATGTATTCCCTGTCCCAACCCTCATCCCATTTTGGCTTTTCATGTTACTTTGTCCACAAGTATGCCTCCCTCCTTTCCAACCCATATATTTATCCTTTTTTTCTTCTTTCCTCTTTGATGTTCCCTTTCATTTCCTATTAGTCTATCTGCACCTCTATTGGTATGTGCCACCTGTTAGGGCATATATCCCCCACCTCTATTGATATGTGCTATCCATTAGAACATATTGGCCGTCCTTTCTACTAATGCCAGAGCCCCTGGACTTCACTGGATGCATGCCAATGGTTCCAGCATCATGTGTAATGAGTTTCACCATCACTCCTCTAGGAAGAGAGTGAAGTTGAGCTGTCTCCTTGAGAGAAATATTCTGGTGTTATAGTGCTTCCAGCTCCATTAAAGGGAGGGAACTACTGGCAAGAGCTCGACACCTTGGCCTGAAAGAACTACCTTAGCAGCATGTCATTGGGTGAGCTCCATCAAGGAGGGAAAGGAAATACGGCAACAGTGAGTACTTTTTAAAAATCACATCATGATTTTCTAGCTTGTTAGGAGGAGTTGTATAGCCGAGTCTGCATGGCTGAGTATCTGGAGAGTTGGATAAGCAGGAGATCAGGGTTCTATCACTTTATCATTGGTGTTTCCAAGGATCTTAACATCTCTTGAAGTACCACATTGTCCATCTATCAAATGGAGAGAATAGTCACCATTGTACATCAGCACTTTAAAACATCATCTGAATAGTATGGAATCTAAGTATTGTCTTTTAAATAGTGCTGGGAATCATCAGGAAGGACCTAGAAAGTGAAACAAACATGCATTGTTTTGCAACTCTATTAAACCATGTACGCCACCACCTGGAATATTTCATGCAGTTCTGAGTGTTCATGCAGGCAGAGGGAGTGGGGGCAGTGGGGAGGGGAGGAGGAGCAAGGGAAAAGGGGGCTCAGTCTGGGAAGGCCTCCTGGAGGAGGTGAGCTCTCAGTAGGGCTTTGAAGGGAGGAAGAGAGCTAGTTTGGCGGATGTGTGGAGGGAGGGCATTCCAGGCTAGGGGTAGGATGTGGGCCAAGGGTTGATGGTGGGACAGGCGAGAACGAGGCACAGTGAGGAGGTTAGCGGCAGAGGAGCGGAGTGTGCAGGCTGGGCTGTAGAAGGAGAGAAGGGAGGTGAGGTAGAAGGGGGCAAGGTGATAGCTTTGAAGCCGGATAGATACAAGATAATCAGCCTGGACATATTCCATGTTCCACACTGTGCAAACAGTCTAAGGTATCGAATCCCCATCTTACAGATGAGGAAACTGAGGTATTTAGAAGGTCCCACAGCGGGCAAGTGGAGGAGCCAGGATTATACCTCTGGTCCTCAAACTCCCGGGTCTGTGCTTTTTCCACAAGGCCACATTGCTTCTTCACTTTTTTACTTATTACTTTCTGAACAAGTTGCATTTCCATTTTTGTTCCATCATCTACTTATAGACATGTTTAATATTGTGCCTTTCTAAAACAGATGACTTGAAATTTATCAAATCAGAAAAGCCAAAAACTTATGATGTGATTGTATCATCACCCTCCCATGGTGAAATGTGCTCAGGCAGTTTCCACATTTCAGCTTTTTCCGTAGACTTATACTTACTGATCTACTACTAGTTTAGTGTTATTTGGGGCATTACTTTTTAGTCGTCAGATGCTCATTATTTGATACTAAAGCTTCATGAAAGCTGGCAGTTCTAGTTATCCATGTTGGTGGTGTGTTATTTTGCAGAATCCCTTTTATTGAAGACTGTTGACTGTAAGCTCATTGTGGGCAGGGAACATTATTGTGTTGTGCTCTTCCAAGTGCTTAGAGCAGTGCTATGCATACAGTAAGTGCTAAATAAATACCATTTATTAATTGATGCCAGCTACGATTGGAGAGTAGGTCTCTCCCAGACCCCTTCTCTTTCCACTAGACCTTGCTGCTTCCTCTAAGATCAGACTCTTCTGCTGTCATATCTAGTGAAGTGCTCCTCATTCATTCAATAGTATTTATTGAGCACTTACTGTGGACAGAGCACTGTACTAAGTGCTTGGGAAGTACAAGTTGGCAACATATAGAGACGGTCCCTACCCAATAGCGGGCTCACAGTCTAGAAGGGGGAGACAACAAAACAAAACATGTAAAATAAATAGAATTATAGCTATGTGCACATCATTAACACAATAAATAGAGTAGAAAATAGGTACAAGTAAAATAGAGTAATAAATCTGTACAAATATATACAAGTGCTATGGGGAAGAGAAGGGGAGGGGGAGAGGGAAAAGGGGGCTCAGTCTGGGAAGGCCTGGAGGAGGTGAGCTCTCAGTAGGACTTTGATGGGAAGTGGGGACCTCTTAGGATTTCTTTTAGAAAGCTAATTGATTGAAGCCAATCAGAGCTTAGAGCTATTAAAGAAGTTGATATTGTGTTAGACCTCCCTGACTTTTATCCCCAAATTATCAACTTGGGGATTATTAACTAGCCAACTCAAGAAGAAATCGTAGGTGAATGTTTTAGGAAATACTAAAAAGGATAAGAGAATATATGTTACACTCCATTCATTATTTAGGAAAAGAGCAAGGAATTATTCTGAAAGTCAAGGATTCAATGACAAAATGTTCCAGAAAATTATTCATTTACTATTCTGTGATGCTCAAAAGCCATGTAGATTTTGGATTCAAAACAAATTTCTAGAATTTGGAGCTTCAAAATGGAGAAACAATTTTACTGAGCAAAACCTCATTTCTCACTTTCTCTGTTTTCCTTTCTCTGTTTCCGCCTCTGTGTGGGGGCATGTGTCTTGCCTGTGTTTTTGAGTATGTCTGTGTATTGCTGTATTTGCTCCGATACATCTTGCAAGTTCCTCGAGGGCAGGGGAGATGTCTACCAATTCTGTTATATTGTACTCTTCCAACCACTTAGTACAGTGCTCTGCACTCAGTATGTACTCAATAAATACCACTGATTGATTGATCCTAAAGCAGCTTACCTTACAATAACCTTATAATTTCCTTCAAAAAGGCAAGAGTTCGAGATGGTGAGGAGTAATTTTGTTCAGGGTATGGCCCTATCACTTTCCACCTACTGGGGTCTCTTGGTTTATATGTTGGCCTGCTTATACCAAGTGATCAAGCACTCCAATTTTGGCAGGACAACCATGATATTGGGGGCTGATGTCCATCTGCCTGAGAGGCCAAAAAATGGGGTGAGACGGAATATCTTAGTTGTGTAAAATAGTGGAGGCAGCTGCCATTGCTACCACTAGAAAAGAGAAGGATGAGTCATGTTCTTAAGCCTTAGCAATAATCACCACCATTCATTCATTCATTCAGTTGTATTTATTGAGCACTCACAGTGTGCCGAGCACTGTACTAAGCGCTTGGAAAGTACAATCACTCCTGCTACTGCTCTTAGGACTGATATGATTGAACT
Source organism: Tachyglossus aculeatus (assembly GCF_015852505.1). Classification (NCBI taxonomy): domain Eukaryota; kingdom Metazoa; phylum Chordata; class Mammalia; order Monotremata; family Tachyglossidae; genus Tachyglossus; species Tachyglossus aculeatus. Next base: position 115,090,395 of record NC_052067.1, read on the forward strand.
AGCCCTACTGTCAATTGCAGTCTGATGATGTGTTTCCTTTTTTCCTGAGAATAATAATAATAATGATGGCCTTTGTTAAGTGGTTACTATGTGCAAAGCACTGTTCTAAGCACTGGGGGGGATACAAGGTGATCACGTTGTCCCATGTGGGGCTCACAGTCTTAATCCGTATTTTACAGATGAGGTAACTGAGGCTCAGAGAAGTTAAGTGACTTGCCCAAGTTCACCCAGCAGACGTGTGCGGGGAGTCAGGATTAGAACCCATGACCTCTGACTCCCAAGCCCATGCTTTTTCCACTGAGTCACGCTGCTTTTCAGAGCCACGCTGCTTCTCAGACTACCAACCCTGGGACAGAAGGGTCGATTCTGGTACAGCTGATGTGTCCCAGGTGGTGTCAGTCCTTGGTTACCATGGTCCCAGCTGTACCGCTTGGCCAAGGTGACTGAGTGGTTGGTTACCCGTGGCAGGGCTTTGGTGACAGTGGTAATGGAGACCTCTGGTCATTAAGAACTCCTATCGCAGCATCTGGAGCACAATGACTTAACTTTTCTGTGCCTCAGTTACCTCATCTGTAAAATGGGGATTAAGACTGTGAGCCCCATGTAGGACAGGGACCTATCCAATCTGATTACCTTGTTTTTACCCAGTGCCTTGAACACATAGTCTTGGCACATAGTCTTCTCTTAACAAATACCATAATTAATTCTTAATTGACAGGGAGTCTCTCATATTAAAGTCACATCTCCCCCAAGAGACCCTTTCCCTTCTGCATCACCCATGCACTAGGATCTGTACCTTTTAAACATTTCATAGTCACCCTACCCTCAGGCCCACAGCACTTACATTTAAATTCATAATTTATTTTAATGTCTGTCTCCCCCTCTACACTGAACATGTGTACCAACTCTGTTATATAACACTTTTCCAGTGCTTAGTATAGTGCTCGGCACACATGAAGAGCTTAATAAATGCCATTGATTGTTAGAAGATTTTCTGTTTATTCATCAGCATTTTGCACTATCACCTCTCCCTTTCTCTTTGTCTCACCTTTCCACTTCATTGTTCATTCATTCTCTGCCAAAAGCCCCCTTCTCTTTTTCTGTCCTTTTATGGGTTTCCTGCCTCTGCCCCGAGGATTCCACACACTCTCCCCAAGCCTCTCCCTTGGCCTACATTGGGTTTGCAAAAATCCAATAGTTTTAGCAATACTGGATTGCCATAGCAAAAAACACCTGCTTCCTACTCTAGACTGTAAACTCGATGTGGGCAAGGAACACTATTGTATTTTACTCTCCCAAGCACTTAGTACGGTGCTCTGCACACAGTAAGCGCTCAATAAATATTATTGAATGACTAGCTGACTGGTCTCAAGGAACTTAAATTTAATGGGAGACACAGGCAGACATAAATTGTCTGGAATGGCATGGTAGCAGAGGGGTAGGTAATAGCTCTTTCAAGGCAGGAATCATCATCAACATCATCATCATCAATCGTATTTATTGAGCACTTACTTTGTGCAGAGCACTGTACTAAGCGCTTGGGAAGTACAAATTGGCAACATATAGAGACAGGAATCATGTCTATTAACTGTATTTTATTCACCCAAGTACTTAGTATGTGCTCTACACAAAGTAAGCACTCAATAAATGCTATTGATAGATTGGGTAGGAGGAAAAAGATCAGAATGGCATTGAGTAGCCCAGCCTATAGGGAGCTGACTAGCCATTTGACATCAAATGTTCATGTATATAAACCCTTCATTTCCTAGTGCTAAAAATAGTTACGTTTATTGTATAAATATAAAATAATGTATATTATTCATAAATTATTTATTTATTAATATAAGTACTTCTTACTTTTAGAGCATTAGGCATGGCATAACGGAAAGAGCATGGACCTGGGAGTCAAAGAACTTCTATTCTAATCCCAGATATGCTGTGTGATCTTGGACATGTCACTTCACCTTTTTTTTTTTTAAGGGGTATTTGTTAAGCACTTACTATGTGTCAGGCACTGTACTAAATCCTGGGGTAGATACAAAGTAATCAGGTTGGACCCAGACGATGTCCCAAGTGGAGCTCATCGTCTTTATCCCCATTTTACAGGCGAGGTAACTGAGGCACAGAAAAGTTAAGTGACTTGTCCAAGGTCACAGAGCAGACAAGTGGCAGAAGTGGGATTAGAACTCTTGACTTGAGTCCCAAGCCCGTGCTCTATTCACTACACCATGCTGCTTCACATGTGAAGCCCGTGCTCTATTCACTTCACATGTGAAGCAGCATGGTGTAGTGAATAGAGCACGGGCTTGGGAGTCAGGTCAAGAGTTCTAATCCCACTTCTGCCACTTATCTGCTGTGTGGTCGTGGGCAAATGACTTCACTTCTCTGTGCCTGTTATCTCATCTGTAAAATGGGGATTCAGACCATGACAGGGATTCATGGGGCAGGGACTGGGTCCAACCTGATTTACTTATATCCACTCCAGTGCTTAGTAAAGTGCCTGGCAAATATTAAGCACTTAATACCCCGCTCCCCCCAAAACAACACACACACACACACACACACACACACACACACACACACACTCTCTCTCTCTCTCTCTCTCTCTCTCTCTCTCTCTTTTTCTCTCTCTCTTTCTCTCTCTCTCACTCACGCACTCTTTAGAATACAAGTCCTTCTTACTCCCAGGCCTGGGCTTTATCCATTAGGCCCTGGTGCTTCAAAAGCAGTCCTCTGCTTTGCATGCTGCCTCTATGTCTGTTTCCTCAGCTGTAAAATGGATATTCAGTACCTGCTTTCCCCACCCCACCACCTTATGGTATTTGTTGGGCACTTACTTTATGCCAGGTGCTGAACTAAGTGTTGGGATAGATACAAGTCCCTGTCCCACATAGGGCTCACAGTCTGAATCCTCCTTTTACAGATGAGGTAACTTCGGTATAGAAAAGTTAAGTGACTTGCCCAAATTCATTCATCATTCATTCATTCATTCAATTGTATTTATTGAGCGCTTTCTGTGTGCAGAGCCCTGTTCTAAGCTCTTGGCAAGTACAAGTCGGCAACATATAGAGACGGTCCCTACCAACAACGGGCTCACAGTCTAGCAGGGGGAGACAGACAACAAAACAAAACATGTAGACAGGTGTCAAAATCGACAGAAGAAATAGAATTGAAGCTATATGAACGTCGTTAACAAAATAGAATAGTAAATATGTACAAGTAAAATAGAGTAATAAATCTGTACAAATATATACAAGTGCTGTGGGGAGGGGAAGGAGGTAGGTCGGGAGGGATGGGGAGGAGGAGAGGAAAAAGGGGCTCAGTCTGGGAAGGCCTCCCGGAGGAGGTGAGCTCTCAGTAGGGCTTTGAAGGAAGGAAGAGAGCTAGCTTGGTGGATGTGTGGAGGGAGGGCATTGTGGGCCGGGGGTTGACGGCGGGACAGGCGAGAACGAGGTACAGTGAGGAGGTTAGTGGCAGAGGAGCGGAGGGCGCTGGCTGGGCTGAAAAAGGAGAGAAGGGAGGTGAGGTAGGAGGGGGTGAGGTGATGGACAGCCTTGAAGCCAAGGGTGAGGAGTTTTTGCGTGATTTGTAGATTGACAGGCAGCCACTGGAGATTTTTGAGGAGGGGAGTAACATGCCCAGAGCGATTCTGCACAAAGATGATCCGGACAGCAGAGTGAAGTACAGACTGAAGTGGGGAGAGACAGGAGGATGGGAGATCGAGAGGAGGCTGATTCAGTAATCCAGTCGGGGTAGGATGAGAGATTGAACCAGTAAGGTAGCGGTTTGGATGGAGAGGAAAGGGCGGATCGTGGTGATGCTGTGGAGGTGAACAAGAGAACAGAGTCGAAGATGACACCAAGGTTGTGGGCTTGTGAGACAGGAAGGATGGGTAGTGCCGTCTACAGTGACAGGAAAGTCAGGGAGGGCAGGATTTGGGAGGGAAAATTAGGAGTTCAGTCTTGGACATATTGAGTTTTAGATGGCAGGCAGACATCCAGATGGAGATGTCCTGAAGGCAGGAGGAGATACAAGCCTGGAGGGAGGAAGAGGGAGCCGGGGCAGAGATGTAGATTTGGGTATCATCAGCATAGAGATGATAGTTGAAGCCGTGGGAGCGAATGAGGTCACCAAGGGAGTGAGTGTAGTTAGAGAACAGAAGGGGACCAAGAACTGACTCAGCAGACAAGTGGGGGAGCCAGGGTCGAAAACCAAGTCTTTGACTCCCAGGCCCATGCTCTTTCCACTAGACCATACTCTTCTCCCTCATATTTATTTTGTGATCCCTATGTGGGACAGGGATTTTGTCCAACCATATTATCTTGTATTTACCTCAGTGTTCAGTACATAGTACACAGTTCTATTTACTTGACATGTAGTAAGTGCACAATAGCTACCACCACCAAGATCCACCCTTTCCTCTCTGTCCAAACCCCTACCACGTTAGTACAGTCACTCATCATATCCTAGCTGGATTACTGCATCAGCCTCCTTTCTGATCTCCCAACCTCCTGTCTCTCCACGCTTCAGCCTATACTTCACTCTGCTGTCCGGATTATCTTTCTACAGAAACATTCTGGGCATGTCACTCCCCTCCTCAAGTCTCCAGTGGTTGACTATCAACCTCCATTTCAAGCAAAAACTCCTCGCTCTCGGCTTCAAGGCTGTCCATCACCTCGCCCCCTCCTACCTCACCTCCCTTCTCTCCTTCTACATCCCAGCCCGCACACTATGCTCCTCTGGTGCTAACCTTCTTACTGTGCCTCGTTCTTGCTTGTCCTGCTGTCAACCCCTGGCCCACATACTACCTCTGGCCTGGAATGCCCTCCCTCCTCAAATCCACCAAACTAGCACACTTCCCCCCTTCAAAGCCCTACTGAAAGCTCACCTGCTCCAGGAGGCCTTCCCAGACTAATCCCCCCTTTTCCTCTGCTCCTCCCCATCTCCCTGACTTGCTTCTTTTGCTCTACCCCCCTCCACGTCCCACAGCACTTGTGTATATATGAACATATTTACTTATAATTCTATTTTTTATTAATGATGAGTATATTTCTATAATTCTATTTATTTATAATGATGCTACTCTTGCCTGTTTACTTGTTTTGATGTCTGTCTAGCCCCTTCTAGATTGTGAGCCTGTGTGGTCAGGTTTTGTCTCTATTTGTTGCTGAATTGTACTTTCCAAGCACTTAGTACTGCTCTGCACACAGTAAGTGCTCAATAAATATGATTGAATGATTAAAATAAAAACAATTATACTATCAATCAGTAGCATTTACTGAATACTTATTCTATGCGGAGCACTGAATTTAGTGTTTGAGAGAGTTCAATCAATCAATGGTATTTATTGAGTGTCTTCTGTATGCAGAGCACTGTACTAAATTAGAGTTATAGACCTGATCCCTGTCCACAGAAGGATACAGTCTACAGGGGAAGACAGACATTAAAGTAAATAAGGGATAAGACAAATAATAGAGTGTATGAATATTTACATAAGTGCTGTATGGCTGGAGTGAGTATTAAAGTGCTTAAGGAGTACCCAACCAAGTGTGTAATCAACCCAGAGGGAAGGGCAGATAGAGGAAATAATTGGTTAATCGGAGAAGGCCTCTTGGAGAAGATTTGATTTTAAAAGAGTTTGAAAATGGGGAGTGTGAAGGACTGTCAGATATGTTAGAGTTAGTAGACTCCCTGCCCTCTAGGATCTTATATCTAGAGAGGAGTACAGGAACTAAAATAAATTACTGGCAGGGGGAGCAACAGCATTAAAGATATGTTTGCAAGTGTGTGTAGGGGGCAGGAGGCTAGTAGGCAAGTGCTTAGAGAATGATTATTGAAGTTCATAAGTGAGATAAAAGTGATAACAAAGGGGGGAATATTGGAGGGACATGAGAGATTAATCAGGGATGTCCTCCTGGAGGAGTTTTGATTTTAGTAGGATTTGGAAGACAGGGAATGTAGTGTCTGCCAGATCTTAAAAGGGAGAGAGTTCCAAGCAAGAAGGAGGGCATAAGCAAGGAACAGACAGCAATAGGGCAATATAGGGATGAGGCAGTTGGCTTTAGAGAAGCGAAACATGAGCTGGGTTATAGAGGGAGAAATGTTAAGTAGTGTGGGGAGAGCTGGTTAGTGCATCAAAGCCAGTGATCATGGTGAGATTTTACGTGCTCAGGAGAGGAATGGGCAACCATTGGAGGACAGTAAGCGCTCAATAAATATGATTGAATGAATGATTGAATGAATGAATTCTTACTTAAGCAAATTGGTACTTTAGAAAACAATCGGAACAACAGAGTGAAGTGTGGACTGCAGAAGGGCAATCTAGAGGCACTGTTCTAAGCGCTTGGAGAGCCAAGCTAGCTCTCTTCCTCCCTTCAAGGCCCTACTGAGAGCTCATCTCCTCCAGGAGGCCTTCCCAGACTGGGCCCCTTCCTTCCTCTCCCCCTCGTCCCTCTCTCCATCGCCCCCATCTTACCTCCTTCCCTTCCCCACAGCACCTGTATATATGTATATATGTTTGTACATATTTATTACTCTATTTTACTTGTACATATCTATTCTATTTATTTTATTTTGTTAGCATGTTTGGTTTTGTTCTCTGTCCCCCCTTCTAGACTGTGAGCCCACTGTTGGGTAGGGACTGCCTCTATATGTTGCTAACTTGTACTTCCCAAGTGTTTAGTACAGTGCTCTGCACACAGTAAGGGCTCAATAAATACGATTGATTGATTGAATAAGTGCAACTGGAGATAATAACTCTGAGAGGAAACCACTGCTTTGAGGCAGGAAAAAAGGTGATTAGAAATAAAAGGTAGATTTGGTGGCTTAGTGCCTGCTCAATTTTAAGAATTATTTTTGTAATTATTAAATAGAGAACTCTGCAGATAAAATTGGTAAACAGCCTTTGTTGAAGCACTGGGTTATTTTCATAATCTAGTTTTCGGAAGTTTCCTTTTAAGAGGATGCTGCTATAGTCCAAAGAGAGTTTTTAAAATCCTGTGACTTACTCCACAATTAAGTATTATAGCTTATGTGCATTAGCAAAGAGGAAAGAAAACCCTATATGAATTGTGTTAAAATAGTAGTAGCATGACAATGTAAAACCAGATGACAATATGTTAACCAGTTCTCTGTAAATTCTTCCGGGGGCACCCTGCCACTCAATGAATTAAGACCAACATTCTGATGAAACATTTTAAGTCACTTTCCACCTTGCCAATATTCTATTTATTTACTTTGTTATCTTCTATCTTATAAAATATTGAACTACCTTTTCAGCTGAGTAAATCCACTTGTGATCCCCTACTTCAATAGTTGGACGAAGCAGTGTGGCTTAGTGGAAAGAGCACAGGCTGGGAGTCAGAGGACGTAGGTTCTAATCCTGGCTCTGCCACTTGTCTGTTGTGTGACCTTGGGCAAGCCAATTCACTTCTCTGTGCCTGTTTCCTCATCTGTAAAATGGGGATTAAGACTATGAGGCCCACGTGGGACAATCTGATTACCTTGTATCAACCCCAGTGCTTAGGACAGTGCTTGGCACATTGTAAGCGCTTAACAAATACCATAATAATAATAATAATAATAATATTAATAGTTGTGTTCCCTTCCCTTAAAATTGTTGTAGCAGTTCTTTATCCAGTGGGTGTCAGCTTGTGAAATTCACTCATCAGTTCATCCATAGCATTTGTTGAGCACTTACTTACAGAGCACTGTACTAATTACTTGGGAGAGTTCAGTAGAGTTAGTAAACATAATTCTTGCCCTCAAAGAATTTACAATCTAGGAGGGGTGATGGACATGAAAATAAATTGCAGGTAGGAAGAAACAGTAGAGCATAAAAATTAGTACTTCTGTACTGTTTGATCAATTGACAGTTATTATTGAGTGCTTACTGTGTTCAGAGAGAGTATAAAGCAATAGAGTTGGTAGACAATTTTCCTGCCCACAAGGAGCTTATAGTCTAAGGAGGGGAGGTGACATTAATACAGATTACTGATAAATGCATAAGTGCTGTGGATGGGGTGAATATCTAGTGAATATCAGGTCCTTGGGTTCCCAGGCCCAAGCTTTATCCACTAGGCAATGTAAATTTGTCCCAAAATGAAGAATGACTAAAGCACAACTTTGCAGCAGCTATGACACTTTCATTCCCAAGTGCAAATCCAAGTGCACAGGTAACACACAGAGAAAATGAGCTCTTAGTCGGGGAAGGTTTCTTGGAGGAGATGTGATTTTTGTAAATCTTTGAAGGTGGGGAGAGTGATGGTCTATTATATGGAGGGAAGGGAGTTCCAGACCAGAGGAAGAATATAGGAACGAGTTGATGGTAGGTATGATCTCTGTGAAGAAACTTTAATAGAGAGGAAACTGAGGTACAGAGATATTAAGTGACATGCCCAAGATCAAACAACAGGCAAGTGGCAGAGCCGGGATTAGGACTCAGATCCTTGGGTTCCCAGGCCCATGCTTTCTTTATCCACTAGGCCATGTAAGTTTTGTCCCAAAATGAAGAATGACTAAAGTACAAGTTTGCAGCAGCTAGGACACTTTCATTCCCAGAACTCATTGTAGTTTCTTAGCTTCTAACAGATGATTATAGAAAATCCAGGAAGATTTCCCAATGGATATGGAAAATGTATATTCTTTCTGAAAACCGGGGAAAAGTGGAGGGAAAATTACTGTTTCAACTTCAACTGCTCTCTGGAAGAATTCAACCAAACTCATAAATAAGAAAGGTTAGAGACGTAATAGAGGGAAGTCAGAATGTTTTTGAAGGAAGTGCCTCTATGAGCTATGCAGAACTCCTAATGATTCCTGAAGAGGTAATTGTGCCAGCCTTCACCAGGATTCTCTCCCAAAACCTGAAGGTGCCAGCAGCACTATGAAACTAAAATCTATCATGACTATTTTTGCTGTTTAGAGCACCCCCATCCAATGATGCTCCATTAGGCAAAGAAATAAAGAGCTACCAACGCTTCTGGAAGACAGAGTGTGTTAGCATGGGGCATCACACTTAGTACCTATTTGAAATTCCGTAGAGCTGAAGGCTACTCAATCTATCATATAGATTTGAAATGATCTTAGAACTACTTGGGCACTCCTATCAATGTCACCAAAATCGGGTTCGGGTAGGACATAAATTAGTCTCCTAACATTGAAATTTTGTTTTCCTCAACGCAGCTTGTCATGGTCATGGTAGGATATAAGAACTGCTCTGTGGTGACCTGAAAGGCCTAACTGAAAGAAGTTATACAGAAAATGCTTTAATACTCCAGCAAAACCCTCAAATGGTACAATTTCATCATTAATGGCATCGTGTTCAAATTTGAAAGGCAAGCATATATATGTCTTTATGATTGTTCTTAATGTAAATATATAGTCTCTCTCTCTGTCTCTCTCTCTCACACACACACACAAACACACACACACACGCACAGTTGCACATTAATGGCTCTTGCCCCCAGTGATCACGCCACCACTTTCATTGATAAAATTGAAGCCATCAGTCATGGTCTTCCTAAAATCTCCCTTGCGCTACTCCACCTGCCCCACTCTTAGACCCTCCTATCTTTCCAAACAGTATCTCAAGAGAAGGTCTTTCTCCGTTAAAAATCAGCATAGCCTAGTGGAAAGAGCATGGCCCTGAGAGTCAGAGGACCTGGCTAATCCTGGCTCCATCACGCTGTGTCACCTTGGGCAAGCCACTTGAATTATCTGGGCCTCAGTTTCCTCATCTGCAAAATGGGGATTAAATCCTACGCCCTCCTACTTAGATTGTGAACCCCATGAGGGACAGGGACTTTGTTCAACCCGATTATCTTGTATCTACTCCAATGCTTAGTACAGTCTTTGGCACAAAGAAAGCACATAACAAATACCATGAAAAAAAAATCTACCCCCTACCTATGCCGCCATCCCCAACCTTTGTACCTTAAAAAAAAACCCTTGTCTCCTCCTTTCTTTCCTCCCTGACTGCCATCTGCAACCATTCACTGTCCAAAGGATCCTTCCCCACTACTTTCCAGCCTGTTCCTGTATGTCTAATCCTAAAAAAACCCCTCTTATGACCCCATGGTCCCCTCCACTTACTACCCTATCTCCCCTCCACTCATTCCTCTCCAGACTCCTCGAACAAATTATTTACACCCGCTGTCTCCACTTCCTGCCCTTCAAATCTCACCTTGAACCCTGCCCATCTGGGTTATGCCCCCGTTCACTCCACAGAAACAGCTTTCCCAGAGGTCACCAATGATTTCCTTCTTGTCAAATCCAACAGTATCTACTCCAACCTAGTCCTTTGGGACCATTCAACTGATTTCTACAATGTGGACCACCTCCTTCTCCTCGAAATACTATTTAACCTAGGTTTCACTGACACCGTCTCCTTCATTAGATTGTAAGCTCCTTGAAGGTGAGAAACATGTGTTTGGTTTCTGTTATACCCTCCAAAGAGCTTGCTGAGGTGTACACTTAGCAAGTGCTTGATAAGTACCAATAGTTGATTATAATTTTGCTGTGATTTAGAGTTTAAAAATCTGTGGGATGCTCTTTCTAAAATAAAAAAATGAAATAATGAACCAAAGCAGAATTCCCAAAGAGCTGTTGTATGGCAAACTGATATCTACCAACTCTGTTGTATCGTAATTTCCCAAGCACTTATTACAGTGTTCTGCACATAGTAACTGTTCAATAAATACTATTGATTGATTGATAGTTTAGATGGGATGTACTTGCCACATTCAAGGGAGAGTAGCTTTTTGTTTTGAAAACTGACCAGCTCCCTAATGCAAGCAAGCCATTCATGTGAAGCAGCATGGCATAATGGATAGAGCGCCGGCCTAGGAGGCGGAAGGTTATGAGTTCTAATCCGGGCTTCACCACTTGTCTGCTGTGTGACCTTGGGCAAGTCACTTCACTTCTCTGTGCCTCATTTACCTCATCTGTAAAATGGGGATTGAGACTGTGAGCCCCATGTGGGAACAGGGACTGTATCCCAACTGATTTGCTTTTATCTACCCTAGCGCTTAGTATAGTGCCTGGCACATAGTAAGTGCTTAACAAACACCATAATGATAATAATAATTCATCTGTACGTGGGTTTTTTTCTTGTTTCTTTGTTTTTTGGGCATTTTATGGTACTTGTTGACCACTTATTATGGGCTAGGCACTGTACCAAGCACAGGGGTAGATACACGATAATCAGGTTAGACAGAGTCCCTGTCCTACGTAGGGCTCAAGTCTTAATCCCCACTTTACCAGTGTGGTAACTGAGGCACAGAGAAGTTAAGTGACTGGCCCAAGGTCACACAACAGACAAATGGTGGAGCCGGGATTAAAACTCAGGACTCCTGACTCCCAAGCCTGTGCTCTTTCCAGTTGACCACACTGCTTCTCAGGATAATTATCATGGGTTTGGCAAACTTTCATACAGTTGCTGAAGGTTATCCTAAAGTGAGGACTGGACTAGAAAATGAGATCTGAACCTGACCTGCCATATATAAAAGTCAAATAATCAATTCTGTATGCCCATTGAGATCAGATCCACATTCATAATAATAATAATTGTGGTATTTCATTCATTCATTCGATCGTATTTATTGAGCACTTACTGTGTGCAGAGCACTATACTAAGTTCTTGGGAAAGTACAATATAACAGTAAACAGAGACATTCCACTGCCCACAAAGAGGTCACAGTCCAGAGGGGGGCAGACAGACATCAATACAAGTAAACAGACATCAGTATAAATAAATGAAATTACAGATGGATGCATAAGTGCTGTGGGGTGGTGGGGGGGGAGGACGAGCAAAGGGAGCAACTCAGGGTGTTGCAGAAGAGAGTGAGAGATGAGGAAAAGTGGGGCTTAGTCTGGGAAGGCCTCTTGGAGGAGATTTGCCTTCAGTAATGCTTTGAAGTTGGGGGAGATTAATTGTCTCGTGAAGTTGAGGAGGGAGATGTTCCAGGACAGAAGTAGGATGTGGGCAAGGGGTTAGCGGCGAGGCAGGCAAGATCGAGGCACAGTGAGAAGTTTAGCACCAGGGAAGTGAAGTGTGCAGGCTGGGTTGTAGAAGGAGAGAAGTGAGGTGAGGTATTTGTTAAGTGCTTACTATGTGTCAGGCACTGTATACTAAGCACTGGGGTGGACACAAGCAAATTGGGTTGGGCACAGTCCTTGACCCACATGGGGCTCACAGTCTCAATCCCCATTTTACAGATGAGGTAACTGAGGCACAAAGAAATGAAGTGACTTGACCAAGGTCACACAGCATAAAAGTGGCGGAGCTGGGATTAGAACCCGTGGCCTTCTGATTCCCAGGCCCCTGCTCTATCCACTAGGCCATTTTGAATATGAAGGTGACAGATGCAGAAACACCTGGATTCAGTTACCAGATGTTCACTGGGCATGGATTGGGTTTTTGACCTTGTATGTGGTTAATGGGTTTCACCACCTCACTTTTGACTCAGACTCAAAGCAGTAGAGCTCTGTCAGTACCTGTACCATACAATAGATTGAGCAGATTTAGCTCTAAAACACCTCGTTGCAGGAATTTCTGTTGGTAGTACTCTGAGAATAATGACAAGTTAGCAGGGGACATGTCTACCAAAGCTGTTGTACTCTCCCAAGTGCTTGGTACAGTCCTCTGCACAGTTAAGTGTTTAATAAATGCCATTGATGATTTAAGTATGAAATAGATATAATTATCCAAAAGTGACTGCAGTAGTGGAGTGCCACTTGCCATCTTGGAGTATCCATAGTTGCTTATTCTCAGAACTGTTGGCCAAAAGAGCTTATCTGCTGTGTCACCTTGGTCACGTCACTTCACTTCTCTGTGCCTAAATTACCTCATCTGTAAAATGGGGACTGAGACTGTGAGCCCCTTGTGGGTCAGGGACTGTGTCCTACCCAGTTTGCTTGTATCTACCCCAGCGCTTAGTATACAGTGCTTGGCACATAGTAAGCACTTAAATACCTCACCTTGCTTCTCTCCTTCTTAAAACCACCTTTTTCCTGTAGAGAGCTGATTCTCCTCAATTCTTTTCTTTTGCACTAAAAGCAAAATAACTTTTTGAGTTCCCCAATCAATCCTTGGTATTAATGGAGCATTTATTGTGTGTGAGCACTGTACTAAGTGTCAGGAAAGTACAGTAGAGTTGGTAGATTGATTCCTACCCTCAAGGATCTTAGAGCATAGCAGAGGAGACAGTTAGTTACAATAGATTAAAGGGGGGAATGATACCAAGTCTAAGATTATGTACATGAGTGCTGTCAGGGGATAAGAACTCAAGTTTGAGGGATAAGAACTCAAGTGCATAGGTGAGACTAATGGAGGAGTTAGGATTTTAATAGGGCTTTGAAGATGGAGAGAGGGTGGAGGAGGAATTCTGGGGAGCAGGAAATAGCTGAGGTTTGGTAAGAGATGAGATTGTCACTAAATTGGTGTTGGAGGAACAAAGTGCATGGGACAGATTGTTGTGGAAGAGGAGCAATGATAAGTAGGGGAGATAGAGTTGATGGAGTGCCTTAAAGTCGAAGGTGAGGAATTTCCGTTTGTACAGAGATGAAGGGGTCAACCATTGGCGGCATTTCAGTAGTGAGTAAATGTGTGCAGAACAGTTTTTAGATAAATGTTATGGGCCATTGAATTAGAAGCATGGACTTTGTGGATAGTCATTCAATCATTAAATCTAATCAATTCTATCTCCGTAATATCTCAACAACTTACCTCTTCCTCTAATGTAGCTAATTTCATCTAATCAGCTAACCCACTTATCCAAGTACTTTTTATATTCTATCTTGACTCTTCCATCAGCCTTCCCACAAACTTCCCTGCCTCTAAGTTCTTCGGATTCATACTTCCCTTTACTGCCCAAGTCATTTGTCTAAAACTTTCTGTGTACATTTCCCCACTCCCAAAGTACCTCCAATGGGTGCCCATGTAACTTCATATAAAGCATTCACCATCAGCTTCATGGCACTCAATCAATTTTCTCCTTCCTAGATCTCCTCCAAGAGGCCTTCCATGACTAAGCCTTCATTTCCTCTTCTCCCACCCACTTCTGCATTGCAGTTGCACTTGGGTTTGCTCCCTTTATTCCCCTACAGCATGTTTTTATTCACCCATAATATATTTATATTTATCAATCAATCAATCGTATTTATTGAGCGCTTACTATGTGCAGAGCACTGTACTAAGCGCTTGGGAAGTACAAATTGGCATCACATAGAGACAGTCCCTACCCAACAGTGGGCTCACAGTCTAAAAGGGGGAGACAGAGAACAGAACCAAACATACCAACAAAATAAAATAAGTAGGATAGAAATGTACAAGTAAAATAAATAAATAAATAAATAAACAGAGTAATAAATATGTACAACCATATATACATATATACAGGTGCTGTGGGGAAGGGAAGGAGGTAAGACGGGGGGATGGAGAGGGGGACGAGGGGGAGAGGAAAGAAGGGGCTCAGTCTGGGAAGGCCTCCTGGAGGAGGTGAGCTCTCAGCAGGGCCTTAGGCATTATAGGCATTATATTTCTTAATGTTCATCTCCCCCTCTAAACTGTAAGCTCGTTGTGGACAGGGAACTTGTCTACCAACTCTGTTATATTGTACTCTCCCAAGCACTTGTACTTAAGCACTTAGTACAGTGTTCTACACACAGTAATCACCCATTAAATACAATTAATTGATTGACTGATCCTACTTATTATTCCTGTCCCACCACAATCCCACCCATGCACTTTGCTCCTCTTATGCCACCCTACTCCATGACCTTTGGTCTTGTCTCTTCTATCATCCAACCCTCGTTCACATCTTCCTTCCTGGAACACCTTTCGTATCCAACAAACCAACACTTTCCCCATCTTTATAGGCCTACTAAAATCAAATCTCCTCTAGGAAACCTTCATCTTCCCTCTCTATTTCTTTCTCTTCTAAGTCACCTATGCATTTGAGTCTGTACCCTTTAAGCATTTAGATACTTACTTATATGTACATATTCTTATACTCAGTTGCTTCCCCTCCTTGTAATTTATTCTGACATCTGGCTCCCCCACTAGATTGTAAGCTCCTTGAGAGTATGGTTCTTGTCTCCTTACTCTGCCATCCTTTCCCAAGCTCTCATTATAGTGTTCTGCACAGATGGTGAATCCATTGATAATTGTGGTATTTGTTAAATGCTTATGATGTGCCAAGCACTGTACCAACCACTGGGGTAGATATAAGATGATCAGGTCCCATATGAGGGCTCATAGTCTACATAGGAGGCAGAACAGGTATTGAATCCCCATTTTGCAGATGCAGTAACCGAGTCCCAGGGAAGTGACTTGCCCAGTGTCACTCAGCAGACATATGGCAGAGTTGGGATTAGAACCCAAGTACTACCTAGACTATAAGCTTGTTGTGGGCAGGGAATGTGTCTGTTTGTTATATTGTACACTCCCAGTCTGTTAGTACAGTAAGTGCTCAATAAATATGATTGAACTCCTAGCCCGGGATCTTCCCACTAGATCACACTACTTCTCTACAATGAAAAATAAGAATGAGGATACCTCATCATTTTTTAAAATGATATTAATGTGATCTTGTTTTAGCTATTTTTTCCTTACTATGCTAAAACAGGTAATGGCTTTATGCCTTAAAAATGTGTACATTTATGAATGGATTGAGTATTAAAGAACTGCCTAGTGGAAAGTGCAAAAAGCTGGAAGTCAGGAGTTTAAATTCTACCTCTAACCTACTATGGAACCTTGAAAAAGGCAGTTAATTTATCTAGGCCACTCTTTCCTCTTGTACGAAATGGGGCTAAAGCTCCCTGCTCTCTCTGCGTCTTTTTTTAATTGTATTTGTTAAGCATTTATTATGTGTCAGGCACTATAATGAGCCTTTCGTTAGATAAAAGCTAATCGAATTGGACACAGTCAATGTCCCACATGGGGCTCACAACCTTAACTCTCATTTTACAGATTAGGTAACTGAGACACAAAAAATGTTAACAGACTAGTTCAAGGTGATATAGCAGACAATTTGGGGGATACAGGATTAAAACTCAGGTCCTCTGACTCCTTTTCCACTAGGCCACACTGTTTCTCATCCTCCGATTATGTTGTACCTACTCCAGCACTTGGTACATAATAAATGTTCAAGACATACATTCATAATTATATATTTCACTTTTCTGTATGCTCCCCAATGTCTTACATAGTGCACTGCTCTTCAGCATCTGTTGATGTTGATCATCTCTTGAAATTAGATATAAAGTCTGGAAAAGGTATAGGTCTCACAGATATGAAGTGTGCCACACTGCCGTGTTGGTACCCTACTTCGTCAGTCTCCCAAAGGACATGCTAGCCTTCTTGATTTAATTTTCTCTTTCTTTTTTCAGTCGTGCTTAATTGGGCAATGTGTGGTTTGAACAGCAGAATTCAGTAGCTACATTAAACTTGTCTCTCATGGATAGCTTTGACTATGTGCAAGTTTGGTCAGTACCTAACTTTATTTTTTTTCAAGGTAATTGCCAGCTCATAGGGCTTTGCTGATTCTAAGGAAGTGGTTTGTAAACATGTTTGTGTTTTCTGGTATGTTTGCTTCCGAAGCACAGTTGAAGCACTATTCCTGAATGGACTTTGAATGATGCTTTCTTTCATTTAAATGGCAAAAATTTTCCAGTGGACTGGTATGAAATTCTGATAGCAGCTTCCAGGTTCCTTGATGAATCTTTGAGCTTGGCTGTGTAAATCTTGGCTAGTTAACAATGTTTTTTATGGTAACGGAATTTAATGGGTGCCTACTAGGCACCAAGCACAGTGCTAAGCACAGGAACATATACAAGATAATCAAATAGGATATAGTCTCTGCAATCCCTGGGGCTCATGATATAAGAGGTAGCAAGAGCAGAAATCTTCTTCCCAGTTTGCAGATGAAAAACTGATACCCAAAGTTGAGTGACTTGTCCAAGTTCACATGGCCCTACTTCTAGTCCTGCCTTCTAGGCCCCACTGCTATTATTGTAATAAAGCTCACTAACTTTGAATGCAACAACATATAACTTTTATCTGTATTTTAGGTGAACTAGGCCAAAATAATTTGCTACCCATTACCTTTAATAATTACACTTATACTGGGACACACCAGCTTAAAAAGGGGAGAGTGACTTCATTTTCTTTTTGTGAAAGGTAACAAGATGTGCTTATTTCTGATCTAACAGTATTCTGGGCACTTTGACATGTGCCCAGAGGCCATGTCACATTTATTAAAGGCCACATTTATCCTGGGTCATACTTGGCGTGGGCTTCATGTTATCTCTCACTAGCAAGATTATATGGTGGAATTTCCCGCAAGAGTTTTTGGGAAGTCACCTTTCTCACACTGAAAGCCTCTCTAGCCTGTTTAGAAGAGAGAAATGTGAGGGTGTTGATTTCATTTGATCATTTTGGTGATGTTCATATGGTCAGATTTCCAAATACTCTTCTTTGGAGTGAAATTTATCCTTAAATATTGTTTGGCATACACTACTGCCAAACTCATCCTTTATTTATACCTAAACTGGCCATATTTTGGGGAGGTCAGAGAAGCCCAGCGGTGGGTTCTACAATGGGAGAAGCTTTGCTGGCTGCCACATCTCTGATCCTGCACCCAGTCCTGATCCACGCTGGTCTCTCCCATTGGACTCTCCCACTGGGCTCCAGGGATGCTGCTGCCCTCATTCCTGTGGATGCCAATAGCAGCGTTCCTAAGGGCTGACTCTCTGAGGAGTAAAGAAGAGAACACATTTTGATACCATCAGAGCCACACAGGGGAACGGTTACTCGATTCTTAGCAAGGAATTGTGGAATCCCTAGTTGTATTCATTAATAAATAAATACTATTATATGTTTGATTCAGCTAGAAAATAGTATTTTTTTGCTTTGTTCCATGACTTATGGTAAGCATTTACTGTGTTCCAGGCACTGTACTAAGTGCTGGGGTAGATATAGGTTGATCAGGTTGGAAACAGTCCATGTGCCACATGGGACGCACAGTCTTAATCCCCATTTTACAGCTGAGATAACTGAGGCACAGAAAAGTGAAATGACTTGCTCAGCATCACACAGCAGACTAGTAGCAGAGCGAGAATTAGAACCCAGGTTCTTCTGACTCTCAGACTAGTGCTTTATCCACTAGGCTATGCTCCTTCTCATGTGAATATTTTAATTTATAGTTCTCTGTATTCCTTGAAAACAGAAGCTGCTATTAGGAAACAATTTGATAATAAAGTGAAAAAAATCAATGGTATTTATTGAGCACTTCCTGTATGCAGAGCAGGGCACATGAATGTGGCATTTAAGAAATTTCTCTGACAAAAATGACCTGACCTGTAACAAATCTATAGTTAGGGTAGCTCAAAGAGTTATATGAGCTAAATATTAAAGTGCATTTTGTTTCAGTTGATTCATTAGGGTTTTACAATCAACGTAAAAACTTGTTCAACCTGAATGCTTAATTATAAATGTTTTTGTTTTGCTATTTCAAGGAACCTATATGATACCAAGTTTTTCCTGTATCAGATTAATGATTCTGAAGACCTTACAATAGTGTAGTGACTTCCATAAAGTCTTATGTAACTTTCCTTCATTTCCACATGTTACTTCTGGATGTTTTTTCTTCAGTGTACATCCAACTGTTGATTGAAGATATATGGTTAGAATTCCCAAAGGATTCAGAAAATGGTAGTTAGGCAGTCTTAATTTTTGGAGGGTGAGTAACTTTTTTTAATTGCTCTTTAACTAGGTGCTGCAATAATTATTGGATTTGATGGCCACTATTAAAAGAAGCAGTTACCCTGAAAATTGCGGAATGAAGGAACACATTTTGAGATTATGGCAAATTTGAGCTTTTAGAAATCAGGTTTTTTGATTGAACACCACCTTGATAAGGAAGATGTTCTGGCTTTTGAGGTTTGAAGACTTGTAGCTGTGTTATAAGGAGACACCTGTTTAATGAAAATTTTCTACTATATTTAAGAATTACAGAATTTAAGTTTTAATGATCATTTGGCCAGTTTATTTCACACTGACCAGACTATAGAAGCAAAATGGAAGGGGAATTGTAGGAATGAATGAAATGAAAAACTTTTTTTACAGACTTGAAGACTTTTAAATAAACATTATATTATTCATTCAGTCATATTTATGAGTGCTTACTTTGTACAGAACACTGAACCAAGCACTTGGAAGAGTACAGTAGAACAACAGAAACAGTCCCTGCCCACAGCGAGTTTATTAATCTTCTGTGTTAACAGGTAAACTTAATCCTAGTCCTGCAGCATCTAGTTTGAGGATTTACTAAGTTCAGAATGTGAAATTGATAGTTACTGGAGTAACTAGTTAGATTTGCATGAGACCTGTCATGAGGAAATATGTTTAAAACTTAACAATCACCAATTTGATAAAAAGGACTATTTGACAATACAGAAGCAAAACTACCAAAAGTATTTTGCTAATGTGGGCAACATTTTTATAAGATTTGGTGGAGACGTGAAATGTAAAAGAAATCTTTTTTTTTTCATTTTAAGCCACTGTGTCACCATCCAGCCAAATACCTAGTTTGATGAAGTCATTTAATTAGCTCTTCTCTCTAATTTATTATTCTTCATGATAAGATAGAAGTAGTTAGTCAAAAAAAGATAGCACAGCATTTACCAGATGGGTTCTGCTTATAGGAACAGTAATTGCAGTGCATTCCTTCTGGAAGTGGAAAATCAGTAATGATTCACAGATTTTAAAACACCTGATAAATTTTCACTGCTATCTGTGGGGAATATAACATATTTCCTAGTTCCTTAAATAAATGCAGTGTTGTTAGTGTGCTCTCTCTCCCCTAATTTTGTCTAAATATGCTGAATTACAAATGCAGCTCTAAGATAAAGAAAAAAACTCCTTTTAAGATGCTGTTCGTGGGACTAGACCACAAATCAGATGAGTGTAACTTTTCAAATTCCTCAGTCATATTTTTATCTTCTCTCACTGTAATCACTTGCCATGTCTAGACCTGACATCTGTTTTTCCAAAAATATTTTGAAATGTTAATGGAAGTAGAATTTTTGAAACGTCATAGGTAAATATATATTTGTTGGACCCACTGACATTTTATCTAGCTTTCTATATTGTTTGGGAGATGTGGAGACATAAGGAATGAACCCCTTGTTATTTTCTATTACTTTTTCCTCCTCTCCAGTGGGCTAAGCAATAGCCTGCAAATATTGAATCTCTGGATTCCATTTGTAGCTTTTTGTAATAATTTGATTACCTTGTTTTTGGTATAGTGCTTTTATTTTTGCAGAGCTCTTTCACATCAATTATCCTGTTTTGCCAGAAATATAGAATGACGCCACTGAATTTTTGTATTCTTCAATTTTCCTCCATGGAAATGATTTTGTGCAGGTCAATGATGTAGTTACCCTTTGGTAGCAAATTAGGCATTTATGAATGAGCATTTTCCTTTTCTGGACTCTTGGTAATTGTTTAATTCATTAGCCCTAAGATGAGCCTGTGTTTCCTCCTTAATTAGTGTACTTACCAGTCGACCAATCAGTAGTATTGTGTGCAGAGCCCTGCACTAAAATGCTTGGGAAAGTACAATGTGGCACAATCTCTGCCCATAAAGAGCTTACAGTCTACAGGGAGAAACAGACATTAAAATAAATTACTCTTTGGGGAAATGACCGGGTATAAGGATAAGTACGTAAATGCTCTGGGGCTGGGGAGATTGTTAAATTGCTTAAGGGGTACACAAGCCAAGTGCATAATCAATGCAGAGAGAAGGGAAGATTCGGGAAATGAGGACTTAGAGAAGGCCTCTTGAAGGAGATGGGAATTTAGGAATGTATTGGAAGTAGGGAAAGTGGTGGCTGTCGGATATAAGGGAGGAGGGAGTTCCAGACCAGAAAGAGAACATGAACATGGATGAGCTTGAGGTACAGTGAGTAAGTTGGCATTAGAGGAACAAAGTGTGAAAGCTGGTTTGTAGTAGAGCAGTGAGGTAACTTAGGACTGGAGAACTGATTGAGTGCTTTAAAGCCAATGGGAGAGTACAATAGGTAATTATTGGGAAGCAGCAAGGTCTAGTGGAAAGCCTGGGAGTCAGAGGACCTGAGTTTTAATGCCAGCTCTTCCACTTACCTGCTGTGTGAATTTGGGTAGGTCACTTAACTTCTCTGTTCATCAGTTCCCTCATCTGCAGAATGTGAATGCAGTATATGTACTTCCTTCTACTCAGACTGTGAGCCCCATGTGATTATATTGTATCTATCCCAGCGCTTAGTACAGTGCTTGACACATAGTAAGCGCTTTAACAAATACCACTATTATTATTATTACATAATGAAATAAATAATTACATTAATATGTATGCTATCCAGGAAAGTAGAGAGATTAACCATTTTGAAAGTGAAAAATGGAGCTGGTTAAACACAAGGATTTAGGGAGGGGTTGCAGCCCCAGCCTTGGGTGAGGGGGCCTCAGGGCCAGCTTTCGATAGTAATCTTGTTAAGATGGCTGCACCCTTGCCAGACCCAAGATGGTTTTCACACAAATCAGAAGGAATGAGGCAGAGCTGAAGCTGACATAAAATATTCACCCTCCCCTCTCCTGCTTCTGACATTGTGCATACACCACAGCTATCTTTGGCAATTTTATTTCTCCAGTTTTTTTTTTTTTTTTGCTTTTCTTCTCTTCCCCAATATCCAAACCCTTGCTGCCATCCAAATTAGTTCAGTGACTTCAATGAGTCTCAGTAGTGGTGACTGCAGGTGGCACAACCTCCCTGTAGTGGTTTTGATCAGGTGCTAATTATGGACAAGGAAAACATCTGCTTATTCTGTTGTATTGTACTCTCCCAAGAACTTAGTACAGTGCTCTACACATAGTAAGAGCTCAATAAATACCATTGATCGATGTTTCTGAACACTGTCTCCAGCCTCTACGACAACCAAATAATGCTTAGTGTCTCACTTGGAACCAAGTTCTTCAATGATTCACTCACACTCCCCAGCATTCCCTCTTCCCTAGCATCCTCCCTGCTGTCCTCCAAAGTAAATAGAGCAAGGAATTGGCATTCTTTTAAAGGTTTTGATTTACCTCAGGGGATAGGGAGCTGCAGGAACGTGATGGGGAGTGAACGGCAGGAAAGCAGCATGGCCTATTGGAAAGAACTTAAATCTGGGATTCAGAGGACTTGGGTTGTAATCCCTGGCTCTATTGCTTGCCTGCTCTGTGACCTTGTTCAAGTCCTTTCTCTGTACCTCAGCTGTAAAAGGGGGACTCAATACTTGTCTTCCCTCCTGTTCAGAATGTGAGCCTCATTGAGACAGGGACTGTGTCCAACCTGATTAACTTGTACCTACCCCAGAACTTAGAACAAGGATTTTCATATAGTAAGCAACTAACTAGTACCATTTAGAAAATAAAAAATAAAGGCAGCACTGCTACCATCTGGGGAGGGAAATTGTGGTGTTGGCATTAGAGCCAGCCAAGCTGCCTCAGCAAGGCAAGGAGATTCATTCATTCAATCGTATTTATTGAGCACTTTCTGTGTGCAGAGCACTGTACTAAGCACATGGGAAGTACAAGTTGGCAACGTATAGACAGTCCCTACCCAACAGCGGGCTTACAGTCTAGAAGGGCTTACAGTCTAGAAGGAGATGTAGGGCACGAGGCTCCACAAGTGTGGAGCTGGTCATGGATAGGAGTTTCATAGCAACCAATGACACATGAGCAGCCATTACCTTCTGGCCTCAGTGATGGAGCAGAAATCAGGCACTCTGAGAGAGGGAAGTCCTGGTATTCCACCATATTCCTTCTCTAGGAAGTCAGTGTAGGAAGTGGTCATTTCTCTCTAATGAGCCCGAAAGCTGGGACAGCTTTAAAGATGTGTCAAGGTGGAAAATGTTGGTGTTTCTATTTACATTTGAAGCTTAAAACCCTTGTGAACATTTTGAATCCATCCTGTTTGCACCTAGGAAGAAGAAAGCAGCTACGACCAAACTCTCGAGTTCCGCAGAGGGGGTGATGGCCAGCCTAGGAGATCGACTCGGCCAACTCAACAATTTTATCAACCTCCCCGGGCCAGGAACTGAGAAGGAAATGGAAATGTGACTTCTGGGTAAGAATTTCCATGGAAAGAATGGTGTACTGTTATTTCCTACGTTTTTTTTTTTTTCCATTTGAGCTTGGCAGCCATTTCTGTCCAACTTTTGTAATGAAAGTCAGAAGACCATGGGCTTTTTAACCATTTTGATCACTTTCTCACGTTTCTTCTTTCTCCATTCCCGCATTGATCCTTGGGGACTTCAATATCCACATAGATGGGGAGCAGCATGGTATAGCGTATAGAGCATGTCTGGGAGTCAGAAAGTCATGAGTTCTAATTCTGCCTCTGCCACTTGTCTGCTATGTGACCTTGGGCAAGTCACTTCACTTCTCTGTGCCTCAGTTCCCTCATCTGTAAAATGGGGATTGAGACTGTGAGCCCCACGTGGTACAGGGACTGTGTCCAATCCGATTTGCTTGGCTCCACCCCAGCGCTCAGTACAGTACTTGGCACATAATAAGTGCATAACAAATGCCTTTATTATTATTATGTCCTGATGACTCTTCTGCTGACTGCCTTCTATTACTCCTCATTCATTTAATCATATTTATTGAGCGCTTACTGTGTGCAGAGCACTGTACTAAGCGCTTAAGTCCTTAACTCCACTGACCTACTGCTTCACCCCACCTCGCAAACTCACCAATTTAGACACACTCGAGCTCATCATCTCTAGCCACTGTACAGCATTTGTATATATTTGTACAGATTTATTACTCTATTTTACTTGTACATATTTACTACTCTATTTTGTTAATGATGTGCATATAGCTATAATTCTATTTATTCTGGCAGTTTTGACACCTGTCTACATGTTTTGTTTTGTTGTCTATCTCACCTTTCTAGACTGTGAGCCCGTTGTTGGGTAGGGACCATCTCTGTATGTTGCCGACTTGTACTTCCCAAACGCTTAGTACAGTGCTCTGCACACAGTAAGGGCTCAATAAATACAATTGAATGAATGAATGCCCTCACCAACTCTGAAATCCCTCTATCTGACCACAGCCTCCTCACTTGCCCCCCACCCACACACCTCCCAGCAAATCTGTACTGTTCCCCCACAAGGACCTTTCTCTTGACCCCATCCAATTTTACTTCATTCATTCATTCAATTCATTCAATTGTATTTATTGAACGCTTACTGTGTGCAGAGCATTTTATTAAGTGTTTGGAAAATACAATTTGACAACAAATGGAGACAGTCCCTGCCCAACAATGGGCTCACAGTCTAGAATGGGGGAGACAGACAACAAAATGAAACAAAACAGGTAGACAGGCATCAATAGCATCAACATAAATAAATAGAATTATAGATATATACACATCATTAATAAAATAAATAGATTGATAAATATGTACATATATACACAAGTGCTGTGGGGTGGGGAGGGGGTAATAATAATAATGATGATGATGGCATTTATTAAGCACTTACTATGTGCAAATCACTGTTCTAAGCGCTGGGGAGGTTACAAGGTGATCAGGTTGTCCCATGTGGGGCTCACAGTCTTCATCCCCATTTACAGATGAGGCAACTGAGGCCCAGAGAAGTTAAGTGACTTGCCCATAGTCACCCAGCTGACAATTGGCGGAGCCGGGATTTGAACCCATGATCTCTGACTCCAAAGCCCGGGCTCTTTCCACTGAGCCACGTAGAGCAGAGGAGGGGAGTAGGGGCGATGGGGAGGGGAGGAGGAGCAGAGGAAAAGATGGGCCCAGTCTGGGAAGGCCTCCTGGAGGAGGTGAGCTTTCAGTAGGGCTTTGAAAGGGGGGAAGTGTGCTAGTTTGGCAGATTTGAGGAAGGAGTGCATTCCAGGCCAGAGGTGGGATGTGGGCCAGGTGTCAATGGCAGGACAGGCGATAACATGACACAGTGAGAAGGTTAGCAGCAGAGGAGCAGAGTGTGTGGGCTGGGCTGTAGAAGGAGAGAAGGGAGGTGAGGTAAGTGGGAGTGAGGTGATGAAGAGCTTTGAAGCCAATTGTGAAGAGTTTTTGCTTGATACAGAGGTTGATAGGTACCTACTGGGGATTTTTGAGGAGGGGGGTGACATGCCCAGAGCGTTTCTGTAGAAAGATAATCTGGGCAGTTTTCTCAACTCATCATGCACCACTTAGCCTCCATACCCAAACTACCTTCCCTTGATGCCAAATTGGCACTCTTAATACTACTCTACTCAACTCACTCTCTCCCCTATCCCTGCATTGATCTCGTACAATCAACCTACAGCCCTGGATCACCTGCACAGTCTGCCTCCTTTGCTCTTGTGCATGAGCCACAGAGCGCTGCTGGCAGAAATCTAATTATCAAGCTGACTTTGTCCACTTCAAGTTTGTACTTCTATGCTCTTAACTCTGCCCTCTCCTCTGCCTGGCAAAATTATTTCTCCACCCTTATTGGCACCCATGCCCACTACCCTCACCAGTTGTTCCAGACAGCATGGTGTGATGGATAGCACACAGGCCTGGGAGTCAGAAGGCCATGGGTTCTAATCCTGCCTCCACCACTTGTTTGCTGTGTGACCTTGGGCAAGTCACTTCACTTCTCTGTGCCTCAGTGACCTCATTGGGGATTGAGACTGTGAGCTCCACATGGGGCAGGGACTGTATTCCACCTGATTACCTTGATTACCTCAGTTTTTAGTACAGTGTCTGGTACATTGTAAGCGCTTAATAAATGCCATTATTATTATTTAACTCCCTTCTCAGACCTCCGGTCCCCCCACATCCCCATTCCCTTGCCCTCAATGATCTGGCCACCTACTTTATTAAGAAAATTGACACTATAAGGCATGGGCTCCCTAAAATCTCCCCTACCCTTCCCCAGTCCCTCCCTCGTCCCATCCCCTCTTCAACTCTCCCATCCTTCCTAGCAGTATCTCAGGAGGTGATGTCCTGCCTTCTCTCAAAATCCCCCCCCTCCACCTGTGCATCTGGCCCATTCATTCCTTCACATCTTATCAGAACACTCACCACCTACTTTCTATACCCCTTAACAGTCATTTTCAACTGTTTGCTCTCCAATGGCTTCTTCCCCACTGCTTTCAAACATGCCCATGTCTCCCCTATCCTAAAATAAAGTCCTCCCTTGATCCCATGACTCCCTTCAGTTATCGCTCCATGTCCCTCCAAACATTCCTCTCCAAACTCCCTAGCAAGTTGTCTACACCTACTGTCTCAAAATTCCTCTCCTTCAATTCTCTCCTTGACCCCCTCCAATCTGGCCTCTGTCCCCTTCACTCCACAGAAATCGCCCTCTAAAAAGTCGCTAATGATCTTCTCACCAAATCCAACAGCCTGTACTCCATCCTAATCCTCCTTGACCTCTCAGTTGTCTTTGAAACTGTTGACCACCCCCTTTTCCTGGAAACTTTATCGAACTTGACACTGTCCTCTCCGGGTTCTCCTCTTATCTCTCTGGCTGTTCTTTCTCAGTCTCCTTTGTGGGATTCTTCTCTGCCTCCCACCACCTAACTGTAGGGATTCCTCAGGTTTAAGTTCTGGGTCCCCTTTTATTCTCTATCTACACCCACTCCCTTGGAGAACTCATTCGCTCCAATGGTTTCAACTACCACCTCTATGCAGAGGATACCCAAATCTACATAATAATAATAGAAGTATTTGTTAATTGCTTACTATGTGCCACACACTATTCTAAGCGCTGGGGTAGATACAAGTTAATCAGGTTGGATACAGTCTCTGTCCCACATGGGGCTCACAGTCTTTATCCCCATTTTACAGATGAGGTAACTGAGACACAGAGAAGTGAAGTTACTTACCCAAGGGCACACAACAGACAAGTGGCAGAGCCAGGAATAGAACTCACATCCTCTGACACCCAGGCCCGTGCTCTTGCCACTAAGCCATGCTGTTTCTCGAGCCCTCGTCTCAAGCCCTCATCTCTCTCCCTCCTATTCAGTCTTATATTTCCTCCTACCTTCGAGACATCTCTACTTGGATGTCCTCCTATAACCTCAAGCTTAACGTGGAAAGAGCACGGGCTAGGGAGTCCGAGGTCGTGGGTTCTAATCCCAGCTCTGCCACTTGTCAGCTGTGTGACTTTGGGCAAGTCACTTTACTTCTCTGGGTCTCAGTTACCGCATCTGTCAAATGGGGATTAAGACTGTGAGCCCCAGGTGGGACAACCTGACAACCTTGTATCTACCTCAGCGCTTAAAACAGTGCTTGGCACGTAATAAGTGCTTAACAAATACCATCATTATTTTTATTATTATGTCCAAAACAGAACTCCTTAACTTCCCACCCAAACCCTGTCCTACCCCTGATTTTCCCACCACTGTAGACAGCACCACCATCCTTTCTGTATCACAAGCCCGTAAACTTGGCATTATCCTTGACTCTTCTCTCAAATTAAACCCACATATTCAATCCATCACTAAATCCTGGTGGTCCCACCATCACAACATCACTAAAATCCACCCTTTCCTCTCCATCCCAACTGCTACCACATGAATACAGTCACTCATCCTATCCTGCCAGGATTACTGCATCAGCCTCCTTGCTGACTTCCCAGCTTCCTGTGTCTCCCCTTTCCAGTCCATACTTCAGCCTGCTGCCAGGATCATTCTTCTACAGAAGCATTCAGGACGTTTCACCCTGCTCCTCAAAAAACTCCAGTAGTTGCCCATCCACCTCTACATCAAACAAAAACTCCTCACCAGTGGCTTCAAAGCACTCAATCACCTAGCCCCCTCCTACCTCACCTCACTACTATTCTACTACAACCCAGCCAACATATTTCACTCCTCTAGTGCTAACCTTCTCAGTGTTTCTTGATCTCGTCTATCTCGCTACTGACCCCTCACCCACTTCTTGCCTCTGGCCTGGAACGCCCTCCCTTCTCAAATCCAAAGAACAATCATTCTCCCCTCCTTCAAAGGCTTACTGAAGCACATCTCCTCCAAGATGACTTCCCTGACTAAGCCCGTCCCCGTCTTCTTCTCCCATTCCCTTCTTCATTGCCCTGACATACTCCCTTTTCTCATCTACCCTTTTTTCTTCACACTCTTTTAGACTGTGAGCCCACTGTTGGGTAGGGACTGTCTCTATATGTTGCCAATTTGTACTTCCCAAGCGCTTAGTACAGTGCTCTGCACATAGTAAGCGCTCAATAAATACGATTGATGATGATCTCCCCTCCCAGGCCACAGCACTTGTGTATATATCTGTAATTCATTTATTAATATTAATGTCTGTCTCCCTCTGCCTCCTAGACTGTAAGATTGCTGTGGACAGGAAATGTATCTGTTGTACTTTCACAAGTTCTTAGTACAGTGCTCTGCACACAATAATCGCTCCATAAATAAGATTGAATGAATGAATGAATTGAAGTTTAAAGGAAGTCCACAAACGTTGTTTTAGCTAAGAGTAATAAAAGCTTCTTCAATCAAGATTATTGAATGCATACTGAATGCAGAGCACTGGACTGAGTAATTGGGGGAGTAATATAGAGTAAGAGGCATGATGCCACTGGGAAAAGTGTTTACGATCTACTGAGGAGACTCACAAGCTTTTATTTTAAGATGGGAGGGAACAAAAACCAACAATGCCACAGCTCCTGATAGGAATATGGAAGTATAAGTGAATAAACAATGTAAGTTAACATGAGTCAAGAAAATGCACAAGTGGTGAAGGCTGTAGTTGGGTTGATGCTCTCTGGCGAGGTGGAGCCGGGTTCTCTGAGTCCCAGGCCCCTGCTCTTTCCATTAGACCACACTGCTACTTGCCTTCCATATCTTGTTCTTCACCTTGGAGGCCTGCTAAGGAACATGAAATAGGCACAATTTGGTCACTGGGTGGTTGAGAGGGGATGCGGGAACATGGTATGAGTAAGTCAGATTCATTCAATTGTATTTATTGAGTGCTTACTTTGTGCAGAGCATTGTACTAAGTGCTTGGGAGAGTACAGTACAATGCAGCAGTAAACAAACACACTTCTTGCCCACAACGAGGTTAAATCTCACCCTGCACATCCTCTTCCTCCCAGCTCCTCTCCCCAAGGATTGGGAATTGGCTCCATTTGCTCAGTCAGAATTCCTTTGGGAGAAAAAGAATAAGATTTTGAGGATACATTCAGGAATTTCTGGAAACAGAATCACTTACTAAAATGTAATTTTGTAGCTAAAATTATTCACAGAAATGGAGACTGCCTATTTAAAGAAATCTGAGCAAAAAAATTAGTGCTATTTAGATAGGGAAAAATGTATCATTCATTCAATCAATCATATTATTATTATTTATTTGACAGGGTACTGTCTAAACCAACTGAGGTATTTAAAAAGCTCCCCACCCTAGTCAATCTCACAGAAATCTTCTGGCCCAAAACTCCCTCCCAACCACCCCTACCTTCCATTCCACTCATTTCAGCCCTCTCCATCATTTAAACCCTCCTAAAATTTCACCTCCTCTAGATGAAAGCCTTGCTCAGTGGAAAGAGCACATGCTTGGGAGTCAGAGGTCATGGGTTCGAATCCCGGCTCAGCCACTTGTCACCTGTGTGACCTTGGGCAAGCCACTTCTCTGTGCCTCAGTTACCTCATCTGTAAAATGGGGATTAAGACTGTGAGCCCCACCTGAGACAACCTGATCACCTTGTATCACCCCCCAGCGCTTAGAACAGTGCTTTGCATAGTAAGCACTTAACAAATACCATTATTATTATTATTATTACCTGCTTCATTTCTAACACCCTGGAGTTTAACTTATCTGTCTCCCTCATTAGATTGTAAGTTACTTGAGGGCAGGGGACTTTTGTTGTAGTCTCCAAACCACTAAGTATACTTCTCACTGAGTAAATGCTTCATAAATATTGTTGGTTGATTACAACTATGCTCTGATTCAGAGCTGAAAAGTCTTCAGATTTCTCTTTGTAAAACAAAGCAAAATTTTTCCAAATCATTTCTTTTGAGTAGCAAAGCTTTCAAATCAATTTTCAGGTGATTACAGAATTCTCTTTCCTTTGTTATTGCTTAATTTCTTGCTGCTCTCTTTTAGACTATATTGTTCTTATATATTGATTCACCATTCTCTTTCACATGACATGACAGTCAGTAGTATGTATTGAGCATTTACTGTGTGTAGAGCACTGAACTAAGTGCTTGAGAGAGTACCATATAACAGAGTAACAGACACATTACCTGCCCACAATGAACTTACAGTCCAGAAGTGGAGACCGATGTAAATAAAAGATTACTGATATGTACAGAAGTGTTTTGGTACTGAGAGGGGGGATGAATAAAGTGAGCAAGTCAGGGCAACACAGAAGGTAGTGGAAGAAATGGAAAATAAAGCTACTCAGGGAAGGCCTCTTGAAAGAGATGTGTCTTGAAAAAGACTTTGAAGCAGGGGAGAGTAATTGTCAGATGTGAAGAGGGAGAGCCTTCCTTTCCAGGGGCAGGAAGTGAGTGAGAGGTCAGTAGCTTGATAGAGGAGATCAAGGTAAATTGAGAAGGTTAGCATTAAAGGAGTGAAGTGTGCAGGCTGGGTTAATTAAGTGCTTTTAAAGGCGATGGTAAGGAGCTTCTGTATGATTCAGAGACAGATGGGCAACCACTGGAGTTTCTTGTGGAGTGGAGAAACGTGGACTGAATGTTTTTGTAGAAAAATGATCCAGGCAGCAGAGTGAAGAATGGACTCAACTGGGGAGAGACAGGAGGCAGGGGGGTCAACAAGGAAGCTGATGCAGTAATTAAGGCAGGATAGGATAAGTGCTTGGATTAATGTCGTAGCAGTTTGGATAGAGAGGAAAGGGCAGACTTTAGCAATGTGAAGGTAGAACTAGTAGGATGTAGTGATGGATTGAATATATGGGGTGAATGAGAGAGGAGTCAAGGATAATGCCCAGGTTATGGGTTGGTGAGACAGGAAGGTTAGTGGCGCTGTCTTTCCCATTACCACTGGGAATGTCAAGGGGAGGACAGGGTTTGGGTGGGAAGATGAGTGGTTCTGTTGTAGACATGTTAAGTTTAAGGTGACAGCAAGACATGCAAGCAGAGATGTCTTGAAGGCAGGAGGAAATGTGAAACTGCAGAGAGGGAGAAAGATCAGGACTGGAAGTGTAGATATGAGAATCATCTGCATAGAGGTAGTAACTGAAGTTGTGTGAGCCAATGAGTTCTCCAAAGGAGTGGGTTTAGATGGAGAATAGAAGGGGACCCAGAACTGTACCTTGAGGGACACACGCACATGGTTACGGGGTGGGAGGTAGAGGAGGAACTTGTGAAAGAGACTGAGAATGAATGGCCAGTAAGCTAGGAGGAGAACAAGGAGAGGACAGTGTCAGTGAAGCCAAGGTTGAACAGTGTTTCCATGAGAAAGGGTTTGTTGACAGTGTTGAAGGCAGCTGAGAGGTTGAGGAGTATAAGGATGACATCAAGGCTGTTGGATTTGGAGGAAGGAGGTCATTTGTGATCTTTGAGAGTGTGGTTTCTGTTGAGTGAAGAGGACAGAATCCAGATTGGAGGGTGACAAGGAGAGAATTGGATAGGAACTTGAGACAGTGGGTGTAGTCAACTCTCTTAAGGAGTTTGGAGAGGAATGGTAGGAGGGAGATGGGGTGATAACTGAAGGGAGCCGTGGAGTCAGGGAAGGTTTTTTTAGGTTAGGGGAGACATATGTGGGTTGTATGAAAGTAATGGGAAGAAGCCATGGAGAGCTAACAGTTGAAGATGGCTGTTTAGGGAGGGAAGAAAGGAGAGGGCAAGTGTTTTGATAAGGTGTGAAGGGATGGGGTCGGATGCATGGGTGGCTTTTGAGAAAAGGCAGGAGATCAACTCTTGAGATGCTGCTGGGAAACGTGGGAGAGTTGAAGAAGGGGCAGGATGGGCAGGAACTGGGTACGGGTAGGGGAGATTAAAACCTGTGAATGTCAGTCTGTGTAGTTCTTCAAGGACTTGGCATTTTTTTTATGGATTCAGGAAATCAAAGAGTTTTAGCATGTTTTCTCTTTACACTCGATTTCTTTAAGCTCAGTATGAATTTTTCAGAATTTAGAGAATGTCCTGCTTCTCCAATGAAGAAGTACCTTTGGGAGTAATAGCATTTTAATCTGCCAAGTGAGTTGTCAGTAAAACATTTTAAAGATAGAATTTGGTAATACCCTTGTCTTTTAATTGCAGCCATAATCTGGTTGTTAATCATTTGATCTCTCCTTGGATCGAGATGGAAAACCACTTCAACTTCTTGACTGTTGTTAGCTCTCCTAGCGAAAGTTGTATTCTTCATTCCTTTGAGTCTGTAGTTTAGAAACCATTTAGAACTCCACCAAAGAATTGCAGTTTCACCTATGTTATAGATTAGTTCCTTAAAATCTGGCACTGGCCAGGCCTTTTCCCAACTCTGTCTCTTGTATTAGTTCATTTGCAAGGGGAAATGTAAGTGACTCCATTCATTCATTCATTAGTGTTTACTGAGCATTTATTCTGTGGAGAACACTGTTTTCAGCACTTGGGAGAATACACCAAAGTTAGAGGGCTGGCTTTCTGCCCCCAAGGACTCTAAAGTAAATCACAGGAAGAAAGAAGCAATAGAATATAAAGACATGTATAAAGAATGGGGAGGTGTGTGAGTAACCATGTGCTTGGGTGACACAATAGTTGGGGGAGAAGTAAGGTGGGGAGATGAGAGAATAACAGGAAAGGCCGTTACAGGAGATGGGGTTTCAGAAGGGTGTTGTGGAATGGGAGAGCAATGGTCTGTTGGATGTGAAGGAGGAAATTTTAGGCAGAAGGGAGGTAGTGAGTACGGTGTTGGGAGGTGCACCTAAAACTAGATTAAATCCTCATACTCATTCATTCATTCATTCAATCGTATTTATTGAGCGCTTACTGTGGGCAGAGCACTGTACTAAGTGCTTGGGAAGTACTAGTTTGCAACATATAGAGACGGTCCCTACCCAACAGCGGGCTCACAGTCTAGAAGGGGGAGACAGACAACAAAACAAAACATATAAACCAAATAAAATAGAATAAATATGTACAAGTAAAATAAATAGAGTAATAAATATGTACAAACATATATACAGGTGCTGTGGGGAGGGGAAGGAGGTAAGGCGAGGGGGGATGGGGAGGGGGAGTAGGGGGAGAGGAAGGAAGGGGCTCATACTCCACACAACAGTGACCTTTTGGAAAACAGTGGAGCTGAGACATGTGAGCTGGAGGAGCTAAAGCATGTGTCTACTGTAGAGAGGGACCATAAAACACACTGTGGGGAAAATTAGACTTCAACTGCGAGAGACATGGATTGTGTCCAACCTGATTATCTTGTATCTCCCCCAGCAATTAGTACAGTGCTTGGCACACAGTAAGAGTTTAACAAATACCACAAAAAAAGAAAAAGAATATTAAGCTTCAGTCAGCTGTGTTAAGGAACGTATCTACCAACTCTGTTATATCGTACTCTCCCAAGCACTTAGTACAGTAAGTGCTCAATAAATACGATTGGTTAAGTATTATTGAGCATCTAGTAAGTGTAAAGCATTGTTCTCAAAGCTCAGAACAGTGCAACCAATCCATCATTCAGTGGTATTTATTGAAAAGTTACTGTGTGCAGAGCAGTCTACTAAGCGCTTGGGAGAGTACAATACAGCAGAGTTGATAAACACATTCCCCGCCCACAAGAAGCTTATAGTCTAGAGGGACATAAGCAAACACAGTCCCTTCCCAAACGGCTGCCCCACAGACTACCACCCAAACAAATAAATGGGGAGTTCTTAATTGTGTCAAATTAGTTGCTTCTCTGTCTGGATGGTAAAGCTTCCATTCAGCCTACAATGCTTGATATCTTTTAGACTATCCCATTAGCACTGGATAAATAAATGTGCCAGAACCTCAAAAGGGGAATATTAGAGTTGTTTTTTCCGGCAGTCTCTTCATATAATAAATATCTTACTGGAAATTAGTGTTTGCTTAGAAAAACAAAACATATGTTTGCCGAAGCCAGTAATTAAGGCTCAGCTGGAGAAAATGTGTTATATAGCTAGAATTCATTTTTTTCTGTTTAACTTGAAAAACATTTTAACAAAAATTTATCAGGTAGAATAATATTTTCATTCATTTTTGTTGTCTTTTAATTGCCAAGTCTACAAATTTGATATTTCAAAATTAAATTATCTGCTTTTATTATACAGTTGAAACTATTACTGTTTTGAAGAAAGTCAGGTGTTTGTATGCTTTTGTCTGCCTGGAACTAATTTACTTGCAAATCAGTTTGAGAAAGATCCACCTAGTAGCCATTTGTTTTTTTTTTTTTTAAAAAACTTTTGAGCTCAGACTTTGCTCAGAATTTCCAAATTAAGTTATTTGCTTTTATCATACAGTTGAAAATATTACTGTTTTGAAGAAAGTCAGATGTTTGTATGCTTTTGTCTGCCTGGAACTAATTTACTTGCAAATCAGTTTGAGAAAGATCCACCTAGTAGCCATTAGTTTTTGTAAAAAAAACTTTTGAGCTCAGAATTTGCTCAGACGTGACACCGGTCCACATGTTTTGTTTTGTTGTCTGTCTCCCCCTTCTAGACTGTGAGTCTGTTGTTGGGTAGGGATTGTCTCTATATGTTGCCAACTTGTACTTCCCAAGTGCTTAGTACAGTGCTCTGCACGCAGTAAGCGCTCAATAAATACAATTGAATGAATGCATGAATGAATAAAAAGAAAACTAGTAGTGAGAAAAGTGTTCTTGATTCTTATAAAGTGATTTCCGGTCGCTCGCTTAGCTCTTTATCATAAGGTAGTGTAGTCATTTCCATTTTACAGACAAAATAATCATATTGTTCGTTATTCTTCTTTTAGATGAAGAAAGTGCTTATTGTGCTTCTTTGTTACCATTCTCCCCTGCCCTATGACACCTCCCATTTCCCCAAACTAGGGAGCAGAGAATCAGACAGACAGAACCTGTTTGGGTGCTGGATTGCCAGAAAGATTGTGACCTCAATTAGTAACGTCATAATGAAAATCAAGTATATCGGTAATTGATTAGTCCACAGAGCCATGTTGTTCCTTGGTAGATTGTTCATGAGCCATGACTTGGCAGAGATAAATCTGGGCTTCCTTTCCCCTAGCCCTCCTAGGTTTAAATGTTCTTCAGTATCATGGATCCTCACTTGTAATTTCCTTTCCCGTCTTCTACGTCAGCTTTTGGAGAGGATCATTCAGTCAGTCAATCAGTTGTATTTATTGAGTGCTTACTGTGTGCAGAGCATTGTACTAAGTATTTGGGAGAATAGAACAGAGCAGAGATGGTAGACAGTTCACTGCCCACAAGGAGTTTACAGTCTAGAAGGGGAGACACATTAACTTGGAGCAGTGGTTATTAAATAAACAAATAGTTTATGTTTGGTTTAAACTTTTTTCGTTTTGGTTTAAACTTAGAGGAGCAGCGTGGCTCAGTAGAACGAGCCCAGGCTTTGGAGTCAGAGGTCATGGGTTCAAATCCTGGCTCAGCCAATTGTCAGCTGTGTAACTTTGGGCAAGTCACTGAACTTCTCTGTGCCTCAGTTCCCTCATCTGTAAAATAAGGATGAAGACTGTGAACCCCCAGTGGGACAACCTGATCACCTTGTAACCTCCCCAGTGCTTAGAACAGTGCTTTGCACATAGTAAGCACTTAATAAATTCCATCATCATCATCATTTTCATTATTTTCATACTTTTAAGCAAGAAAGAGTTGTCTTTTTGAATGTCGTTTTTGCATGGCAGCCAGAATCAGAAAACCACTTCAATAGTGGAATGCTCTTCCTCCTCTCACAGGAGGAACCACACCTCTTGAAGGATAGTGCAAGCAAAGCAAGTTCCAAATGATGCCCAAAGGACTTTGATTAAGAAATTGTACATCTAGAGAAGGCTGATGAGATATTTTAAAAGTCCATCCCTGTCACCATAGAGATCAGTGTCTTTTTCCATATTGTTATAAATTATTTATTTCTATTAATGTCTGCCTCCTCCTCTAGACTGCAAGGTTGTTGTGGGAAGGGAAAGGGTCTACCAACTCTGTTATGTAGTACTTTCCTAAGCACTTATTTAGCACTTAGAACAGTATAGTAAGCACTCAATAAATACTATTGACGATAAGAATAATGATGTAATGGCAGCAGGGAATGGTTTAAATATTTGAACATTCTAAGGTGTGTAAAGGAAAGACTTTTCATCTCAAAAGATTCTCTACTCTGAAGTGTGGAAAGCATAATCATGTTTGTGGTTGATGCATTTTTTAAATTTCATTTTCCCAATCCAATTTGAATTTTAAATCGTACAAGACTGGCTTAGTGCCTCATGGATGGCCTCAAGAGAGGGGAATGTTTGGGAGAAGATATAAGTGAATTTTAAATAATAGGATGCTCAGCATTGAGTAGGATATTGCTAGGAAATTTCCAGCCCTAACCACTTACTGCCCCGGTCTGTGAAGCTCAACTTCCTGCCAAGCTGCTGCAGCCCTAACAATTCTTGCAAAGCCTTCTGCCCCTGTAGCTTGTTCCCTTCTGTCCTCTTCATCTGGTACTGCTCCCACTCCCTCAGGGTCAGGATAATTTCCACCTTGGCAGGGGATTTGCATTCCCCTTAATCAGGCTAGGAACATTACTGAAAGTCTTGCAGGGCTCGTTCTGGACAGATGACTGTACCCTGAAAGCCTCACAAAGAAGGCAATGTGTGAATGACTGTAGGCTGCTTTGTAGAGTCAGCTCAGTGCCATGGAATAAGATTCATTTGTCCCGGGAAATCCATCAAGATCCATGGGCTGATCAAGTTTGTCAAGTCGGAATTGAGAGTGCTCTGTCTGACCCTGTTCCCAGCCCTGTCGGAGTGTAGTAGGGTCATAGGATAGGTCCAGTTGCTTTCAAGCTATTATGTGTAGCCACACGGAAATCTGGAATCAAAGTATGCTTTTGAACCCTTTGGAAACTTTTAGCTGTACAGGCTATGCGCACTATCCAAAGCCTTTGAAGCATCGGTTCAGAAGCTGCTTTATGCAGGTGACTTTGCCGTAGAGGCACTTAGATAAGAACACGTGTAAATAATCATTGCATTTCAGATAAAACACAGCCCTATGGTCTCTGACAGTCATTCTGAAGAAAATCAAGGATATACGCCAGATGTCATCCCAAGTGCTTAGTACAGTACTCTGAACACAGTAAGTGCTCAATAAATATGATTGAATGAATGAAAATGCATGAATTACACTTGGAAAACCCTACACACAACCAAAGACTAGATTTGAACTATTCATTCATTCATTCATTTATTCATTCAGTCATATTTATTGAGCACATACTGTGTGCAGTGCACTGTACT
Organism: Tachyglossus aculeatus; assembly: GCF_015852505.1. Lineage (NCBI taxonomy): Eukaryota > Metazoa > Chordata > Mammalia > Monotremata > Tachyglossidae > Tachyglossus > Tachyglossus aculeatus. Next base: position 115,127,821 of record NC_052067.1, read on the forward strand.
AAGCGCTTGGGGAGTACAAGCTGGCAACATATAGAGACTGTCCCTACCCAACAACGGGCTCACAGTCTAGAAGGGGGAGACAGACCAACAAAACAAAACATACAGACAGGTGTCAAAATCATCAGAACAAATAGAATTAAAGCTATATGCACATTATTAACATAATAAATATAATAGTAAAAATGTACAAGTAAAATAAATAGAGTAATAATTCTGTACAAATATATACAATTGCTGTGGGGAGGGGAAGGAGGTAGAGCGGGGGGGATGGAGAGGAGGAGAGGAAAAATGGCTCAGTCTGGGAAGGCCTCCTGGAGGAGGTGAGCTCTCAGTAGGGCTCTGAAGGGAGGAAGAAAGCTAGCTTGGTGGATGTGTGGAGGGAGGGCATTGTGGGCCGGGGGAAGGACGTGGGCCGGGGGTCAACGGCGGGACAGGTGAGAACGTGGCACAATGAGGAGGTTAGCGGCAGAGGAGCAGAGGGTGCAAGTTGGGCTGTAGAAGAAGAGAAGGGAGGTGAGGTAGGAGGGGGCAAGGTGATAGACAGCCTTGAAGCTGAGAGTGAGAAGTTTCTAACCAAATTAGAAAGATTAGATTAAAATGAAAGGTTCTAATCCTGGCTCCACTACTTGTCAGCTTTGTGACCTTGGACAAGTCACTTCACTTCTCTGTGCCTCAGTTCCCTTTTTTGTAAAATGGGGATTAAGACTGTGAGCCGTATGCAGGACAGGGACTGTGTCCAACCTAATTAATTTGTATTTACCCAGCACACAGTGCAGTGCCTGGCACACAGTAAGCCCTTAACAAATAGCATTAAAAAAAAAGATTTCTGTCAGCATTGCCCAGAGCTCAGTACTGTCACTGAATTCTGCTGCCTGTACCTAAAGTGGACAAAGTGGTAATAATAATAACAATAATAATAATAATAATAATGGTATTTGTTTAATACTTCATAAATGCCAAGCACTGGTCTAAGCACTGGGTTAGATACAGGATAATCAGGTTGTCCCTCATGGGGCTCACAGTCTTAATCCCCATTATATAGATGAGGTAACGGAGGCACAGAGAAGTTAAGTGACTTGACCAAGGTCACGCCGTGCACAAGTGGCGGAGCCGGGATTAGAACCCACATCCACTGACTCCCAAGCCTTTGCTCTTGCCATTAGGCCAGGCTGAAAACAGAATAGAAATGGCCAACCTGGCTTTCTGCAAACTGCAAAACTATGTGGTCCAAAGGGCATCAAGTTCCATTGCAGGTTGGAAGGTTTATATTACTGTTATGTGTCCAATTTTTGATATGCTTTCAAGATCTGGACCTGTTACAGAAGATATATCAAGCTTCATGGATAGTTACAATAGTGTTAATTTTGAACCACTCATTTTCAAATCGCAGGACAGGATTTCTGACAGCAAGATTTTAGAATATAATTAGCCCCCCAGCATTGAAGCTTGTTAGGGGCAGGGAACATTTCTGCTAATTATGATAGTATTTGTTAAGTGCTTACTATATGTCAACCACTGTTCTCAGGGCTGTGTATTGTACTTTCCTAAGTGCTTAACACAGTGCTCTGTCCATAAATGCTCAATTAATATCACTGATTGATTGATTGATTAAAGCAACATCTATAGCAACACAACTCTACTGGGCAGGACATGTATGAATTGAAAGCCTCCTGAAATTTCACCACCACTAGGAAGCCTTCCCTGCTTGATTCTCAACATCCCACAGTATATTAACCCATTGGTGAGGATGGGTATAATTACATAGGTGCAGCCACACTTAGTACCTGTGTACATATACAGACACTCAGGATTTATGTATATAATAATAATGATGGCATTTATTAAGCGCTTACTATGTGCAAAGCACTATTCTAAGTGCTGTGGGGGATTACAAGGTGATCAGGTTGTCCCATGGAGGGGCTCACAGTCGATCCCCATTTTACAGATGAGGTAACTGAGGCCCAGAGAAGTTAAGTGACTTGCCCAAAGTCACACAGCTGACAAGCAGCGGAGCCGGAATTAGAACCCCTGACCACTGACTCCAAAGCCTGTGCTCTTCTCACTGAGCCACGCTGCTTCTATATGTATTCAATCGTGCATTTGATTATTCTTTACGAGATTTCATCCCAACATTAGCACCACCACCTGTTTTTATCCTGTTTGTTTTTCCTGCTCCCACTATTTGTGAATGATTTTTGTTAGTCTCCCTTATTAGATTGTAAGCTCTTTGAGGGTAGGAAGGCTGTTTAGCTTCTGTATCCTCCCAAAAACTTGCTGTGATGTGTGCTTAGTAAGCCCCTAATAAATACCACTGGTTGATTACAACTTTGCTGTGGATGAGTTTAAAAATCTGTGGAATGCACTTTCTAAAACAAAATAAAATAGTGGATAGCAGCAGAACATCTAAAGAGCTGTTGTATAGAAAACTGAAATTGATCCTGGGATCACACCCAGCAACTCCATTGTATCGTGCTTTCCCAAGCTCTTAATACAGTGCTCTGCATGAAGTAAGCATTTAATAAGTACCCTTAATTGATTGAATTAAAGGATATGTTAGCCAGGAAGGCAAATACACTGATTTAAAGACATGGTGAAGCTTAAGTAATGAAATGTAGTGAAACAGCTGCAGTAAGTAGATCAGCCTGGCAGGCAGCAGTTGAGAGTGTGGTTGTTCTCCTTATTCACGGACTTTTCAAAAGCAGGAAGCCACAAAAGATCAGTAGCGATTATATTTATTGAAGCACCTATTTTGTTCAGTGCAGTAAACTAAACACTTGGGAAGAACAACAAAAAGACAAATTTCATTCCCTGCCCACAAGGAGCTTACACTCTAATAAGAAAAATAGAAATTTTCACATGCAGTGGAATCAAAATAAAATTGTACATTCAGTCAAATAAACGTGTACACCACGTTTATAACTAAATCCATAGGCTGATGAAGGGCTGGTAGGATTTGAGTGGCTGATAATTAGCTGGGGAAGGTCTCTTGGAACAGGTAGAATTTTAGGAGGGCTTTGAATATGACAAGGGCTAAGGTCTGGCAGGTTTGTTGGGGAAGGGAGTTCCATGTCTTGGGGATAACATGAGCAAGGGATTGGAGGCAAGCAAGTCCAGAGAGGGGCACAGTTAGGACGTGGGCTTGGGAGGAGGGAAGGAGGAAATTGCAGATGATAGGAGAGACAAAGCCTCAGAGGTAGCAAGTTGGCAAACAGTGAGAGACCAATTGAAGATCAATTTCTTCCTGATCATCCATGATCAATTTTGATCTGAGGATACCACCATTAAGTAGCTTTTTTAACTCATTATTTTCAGTTTGATTTTCAATACTAAATTAATGATGTATCCTTTTTTGGATGGGGACTTTGATTTGGTTCTGTTAAGCAGAACCAATCAGACAATAATATATAGTCAGTGCCTACTGTGTGTAGAGCACTGTACTAAGCACTTGGTACTGTATAATGGAGTAAGTAGGCTCAGTCGATCTGTGCCTTCAAGGAGCTTTTTTTCATTCATTCAATTCATTCAGTCGTATTTATTGAGCGCTTACTGTGTGCAGAGCACTGTACTAAGCGCTTGGCAAGAAGGAGGTCACATGTACCTGACTTAGTGCTTAAATACTTAGATGACACAGAAGTGCTGAAGGGACAGCATGGCCTTGTGGAAAGAGCATGGGCCCGGGAACTAAATTCTAATCCTGACTCTGCCAATTGCCTGCTGGATGACCTTGGGCAAATCACTTAACTCTTTGTACCTAAATTCCTTCATCTGTAAAATGGGGATTAAATGATATTAAGTGCTTACTGTGTGCCAGGCATTATAATAAGCACTGGGGTAGATAAAATATAATCAGGTTGGACACAGTCCATGCCCCACATGGGGCTCACAGTATTAATCCTCATTTTAAAGGTGAAGTAACTGTCACAGAGAAGTTAAGTGACTTTCCTGAGGTCACACAGCAGACAAGTGACAAGTAGGGATTAGAACTCAGGTCCTTCTCACTCCCAGTAATGTGCTGTATCCACTAGGCTGTGCTGCTTCTCTTTGACACATCACTTTAGTTCTCTGTACTTAAATTTCCTTAACTATAAAACGGGGATTAAGCACCTGTTTTCCTTTCCTTTTAAACTGTGAGCACTGTCTGGGGCAGGGACTGTGTTCAACCTGATTAAGTGGTACCTACCTCCGTGCTTAGTACTGAGCTTAGTACATGTAAGCACTTAACAAATACTGCACTTATTATTATCATGTCCTGGCCAGAATAGAAATTAACTGGGGAATACCTCCTGGGGAAAATTGAATTTCAGAAGAGCTTTGAAGATGGGGAAAGTTTTGATTTATTGGATTTGAAATGGGAGGGAGTTCCAGAAATGGGGAAGGACATGGGCAAGATCACTGCTGCAGGAGAGATGAGAATAAGATAGAATCCATTAGGTTAGCTTAAAAAGAATGAAGAGTTCAAGCTAGAGTATAGGGGAAAAGTGAATAAGAAGAAGTGAATAATAAACTCCTAGCGCCAGTCATCAGGAGTGTCTGAGACTGGATAATCATTGAAGGTTTTTGAAGAGGAAGGAGATATGTGCCGAACATCATTTTATAAAAATAATTTAATCCATAGTATTTAAATCAATGGTATTTAACACTGTGTGCAGAGCACAATACTAAGCTCTTGGGAGATTACAATACAACAGAGGTGATTAACATGTTCCCTGTCCACAAGGAACTTATAATTTGTAGGGTGTCAGGCATTAAAATAAAATATGAATTTATTAGAGCAGTGCTTGGAACATAGTAAGAGCTTAACAAATACCATTAAAAGAAAGTACTGAGGGACTGAGGGTTGGGTGAGTATCCAGTGCTTAAAGGGTACAAATACATGTTCAAGGTTGATGCAGAAGTGAGACAAATTAGGCGAAACAAGGGCATAGTCAGTGAAGACAGTTTAGAGGAGATGTGATTTTAGGAGGACTTTGAAGGTGGGGAGAGTGGTGGTCTATCAAATGTGAAGGGGAAAATAGTTCCAGGCCAGAGGTGGATTGTGGGTGAGGGTTCGATGGCAAGAAACAAGCAAGAAACAGTGAAACAAGAATGGGCCTTGGAGCCAGAGGACCTGGGTTTTAATCCTGGCTCCACCTCTTGTTTCCTGTGTGACAAGTCACTTCTCTGTGCATGGTACCTCATCTGTAAAATGGGGATTAAGACTGTGAGTCCCATGTGTGACATGAACTGTATCCAACCTGATTATCTTTTATCTGCCCCAGCACTTAGTGTAGCACCTGGCACATAGTAAGTGCTTAACAAATACCATTTAATAAAGAAACAAGAGGGAGTGATAGATGAGATTGAGGTACAGTGAGTAGGTTGGTACTAGAGGACCAAAATGAGCATGCTGGGTTGTAGTAGAAATCAGTGACTTACCTTACTGATTTCCAATCATATTTATTGAACAAGTACTATGTGCAAAGCACTGTACTATGAGCTTGGGGGAGTACAATATAACAGAATTAGCTGTCACACCTCTCTGCCCATAACAAGCTTACAGTCTAGAGAGAAAGACAGACATTATTAAGAATAAATAATAAAGATATATACATAAGTGCTGTGGTGTTGGGGATGTGGAAAATATCAAGTGTCCAAAGGTCACAGATTGAGGTGCATAGATGACACAGGAGGGATAGCGAGCGGGGGGAAAAGAGGGCTTAATCGGGTAAGGAAGATGTGACCTTAGTAATTCTTTGAAGGTAGAGAGAGTGGTGGTCTGACATATATGGAGAGGGAAAGAGTTCCAAGCTAGGGAGGTGATGTGGGAAAGGGGTTGGCGGTGAGATAGATAAGATGAGAAGAGAGGTAAGATAGGAGGGGGCAAGCCTTAAGCACCAGAGTGCTTTAAACACAATGATAATGAGTTTCTGTTTGACGTGGAGGTGGATGGGCAATACTTGGAGGTTCTTAAGGGATGGGGAAACATGGACTGAACATTTTCTAGAAAAATGATATGGGCAGCAGAGTGAAGTATGGACTGGAGTGGGGGAGACAGGAGGCGGGGCGGTCAGCAAGGAGGCTGATACAGTAATAAAGGCAGGATAGGATAAGAACTTGGATTAACTTGCTAGCAGTTTGGATGCTGAGGAAAGGGCAGGTTTTAACACTGCTAGGTAGGTAGAACCGACAGGAGTTGGTGACAGATTGAAATGCGGGTTGAATGAGAAACTTAAATCAAGAATAATGCCAAGGTTACAGGCTTGTACAACAGGGAGAGTGGTGTTGCTGTATGTAGTGATGGGAAAGTCATGGGTAGGACAGGGTTTTGGTGAGAATATGAGGAGTTCTGTTGTGGACATGTTAAGTTTGAGGTGTTGGTGGGCATGTTACTCCTCTCCTCAAAAATCTCCAGTGGGTACCAGTCAACCTACGCATCAAGCAAAAACTCTTCACTTTCGGCTTCAAGGCTCTCCATTACCTCGCCCCCTCCTACCTCACCTCCCTTCTCTCCTTCTCCAGCCCAGCCCGCACCCTCTGCTCCTCTGCCGCTAACCTCCTCACTGTGCCTCTTTCTCGCCTGTCCCACCGTCGACCCCCGGCCCACATCCTCCCCATGGCCTGGAATGCCCTCCCTCCACACATCTGCCAAGCTAGCTTTCTTCCTCCCTTCAAAGCCCTACCAAGAGCTCACCTCCTCCAGGAGACCTTCCCAGACTGAGCCCCCTTTTTCCTCTCCCCCCATCCCCCCGCCCTATCTCCTTCCCCTCCCCACAGCACCTGTATATATGTTTGTACAGATTTATTACTCTATTTTACTTGTACATATTTACTATTCTATTTATTTTGTCAATGATGTGCATCTAGCTTTACTTCTATTTATTCTGATGACTTGACACCTGACCACATGTTTTGTTTTGTTGTCTGTCTCCCCCTTCTAGACTGTGAGCCCGTTGTTGGGTAGGGACCATTTCTATATGTTGCCAACTTGTACTTCCCAAGCACTTAGTACAGTGATCTGCACACAGCAAGCGCTCAATAAATATGATTGAATGAATGAATGAATGAACATGCAAGAGATGTCCTGAGGGCAGGTGGAAATGTTAGATTGCAGAAAAGGAGAGAGATCAGGGCTGGAGATGTAGATTCTAGCAGGAGAGTGAATTATGGACTAGAGAGGAGAGTAATTTGAGGCAGGCAGACTAGTAAAGGTGTAGTGAAGTAATCAAGTTGCAGTATGAAAATGTTTGGACCAGGCTGTTTGGATGGAGAAGAAGGAATGCATTCCTGAAATATTGTAGAAGAAAAACCCACAGGATTTAGTGACAAAACGAATAACTGGGTTTGAAAGTGTGGAAGGGGTCATGAATAATGCCAAAATTATGGGCTGTACAGATTGTGAGGATGGTGGCGTTGCTATGATGGGAAAATAAGGTAGGGGAGAAGATTTGGGGGTCATGTGGATTATTGCAAGTAGTTTTTATTGAATAACTGCTGTGTGCGAACTCTTGGGAGAATACAGTACAGTGGTCTTCAAGGAGCAATATAATAAGACAGAACTAATTTAATTTATAAATAGGAGGAAAAATGAAAATGGATATGTAGTTTGTCTTAACAGCGTAGGTACAAAAGTTCAATATGTGGTTGTGAGCATATAACCACTGGTTGGTATCAAGTATTGGTGGAACAAATAAATACATATACATGCATATATAATTAGTTATATTAATATGTCTCCCCATCTAGACTGTAAGCTTGTTGACAGGGAACATATCTGCCAATTCTTTTATATTGTACTCTCCCAAGCACTTAATACAGTGCTCTGCACATAGTAAGTCCTCAGTAAATACCATCAATTGATTAATTGGTAATTGCAGTGATAAAGCCAAGGGAGATGAGAAATTTATCTGGGATTGATCCTATAGGATATGAGTTTGAGAAGGGTTTGGGAGAAGGTGAGGCCAGTATGGATATGAAATGGGGAGGGAGTTCTATCAGGGGAAAGAAACTCAAATAATTTATAGATGAGGAAGAAGGAAAGTGGATATGGATATGCATAAGTGCTAAAGTCGGTATATGGAAAGTAGGTGTAAAATTGTTATGGATGATTGTGAATATACAAGTGCATAGTATAAAGAATGATTTAAATGGTTCTTAGGGATTTATAACCTTGGCAGAACAGAATTAGGTATTTCAGTTCAGTGTTAGAGGTATTAACGGTTGTGGAAAGCCCATAATCTGAGTGTTCTGAAAAAATAAACCCAGTTTTATCTTTGCACATATCTGTTGATTTTGTTTGCTTGTTTGATAGAAATTTACATCTTCACTTACTCTACCCTGAAGTTTTATGTGGGATATTGTCAATGCAGCTAACCATCACAGAGGTGTTTGAAAAGAGATGCATTTTGAAATTTGAGATCTCTTTGAAGTTAACTTGGTCACCTAATCTCTCTCTATTTTTTCCTCCTCAAAATAGAGTTTCTCTGAAGAAAAAGCCATTGAAAACACCTTCTGTTAAAGATCTATTGAAAGACCTCTAGCTGTCACTTCAGAATGAAATGTAACAGTGGTGGATGCTCTGATCTGAAGAAAGAACAGCTGACTGAGCAAAAGAATATAGAACTGATCCTCACAGACACTTAGAAAAAAATCTGAGTTTTATAAAACGAAATGTTTTTTGCATATGGAAGATGCAGCATATTTTTTTTGCCAACAATAAATCCAATGCACTGTTATGTTCTTTGGTATTTTAGTATTCTTTTATTTATCTAACACATTTCTTATTCATCTGCTATTAGCTTTGTGATAATTGGATTCTGTAGGACAGCAAGTACAAAATCCTAGATCCTCCCCTGTAATTATCAGGGAGCCAAGCTATGGATTTACACGGCTTGCTGTGTTCCTCTTTCAAAAAATATTCTCAAGCCAAATAGCTGATTTCCAAATGTGAAGCTACTGAAATGTGCCTGAAAATGTAGTGAATGCTTTTAGGACATTTTCAAAGAAAATGAAATTCTGTTACTGTCTTTCTATACCATTCCATGTTTATGTATTGTGGATCGGAATTAATAACTGAAACCTGATTTCAGTCTATCAAAATTGAAGTCCATAGCTAGACTAGCAGTTCATAATTTGGTTGGCAGTTGAGGCATCTAGCTGAATTTGGGGTTCATAATATAGAGAGAGGCTCAATTATGATGAAAACCTAAAGAGTTTGGTTTATTATTTTCTCCAGTTAACAGTTTGTTTAAGGTGGGATGCTCTTGTACTACAATAAGTAATCTGTTACTTTAAAGAAGCGGTTGGCTACCTTATATGTTTCAGATTGGGCTGAAGACCTGCCTGGGTATTCAGAGAGTGAACTCATTATTTTATTTCTGCTTGAGCACCTTTCTACTAAAATGCACTAGGCCATGTTAGTGCTCAATAAATGCTGCTGCTACTATTATTACTATTATTCTGAGAAGATAGGTGTAATTCAATCAGACTGGAGTGTTTACCAGTTTACATCACCTGTATACCAGTTACCCCACAGTTATATTCCCTCAAGTACATTCACACGGGATTTCATGTATAGAACTTTTGAGATTCTTTTTAAAGCCCTCGAATCATTTTTCCCTTTGAAGCTTTAAAATGTTATCCCGAACCTAGAAATTTAGGCCAAGTTTTTTAAACCTTCCAAGTTTTTCATTCATTCATTAGTATTTATTAAGCACTTACTGTGCACAGAGCACTGTAATAAGTATTTTGGAAAGAACAATACAACAATAAATAATAATAATAATAATAGTAATAACAATGGCATTTGTTAAGTGCTTCCAATATGCAAGCACTGTTCTAAGTGCTGGGGTAGATACAAGGTAATCAGGGTGTCCCATGAGGGGCTTACAGTCTTAGAGAAGCAGCGTGGCTCAGTGGAAAGAGCATGGGCTGGGGAAACAGTGGTCATGGGTTCTAATCCCGGCTCTGGCACTTGTCAGCTGTGTGACCTTGGGCAAGTCACTTAACTTCTCTGTGCCTCAGTTCCCTCATCTGTAAAATGGGGATGAAGACTGTGAGCCCCACGTGGGATAACCTCATTACCTTGTACCTACCTCAGGGCTTAGAACAGTGCTTAGCACATAGTAAGCACTTAACAAATACCAACATTATTATTATTATTATTAATCCCCATTTTACAGATGAGGTTACTGAGGCACAGAGAAGTTAAGTGACTTACCCAAAGTCACAAGCTGATAAGTGGCGGAGCTGGGATTAGAACCCATGACCTCTGACTCATCATCATCATCATCATCAATCATATTTATTGAGCACTTACTATGTGCAGAGCATTGTACTAAGCGCTTGGGAAGTACAAATTGGCAACATATAGAGACAGTCCCTACCCAACAGTGGGCTCACAGTCTAAATGGGGGAGACAGAGAACAAAACCAAACGTACTAACAAAATAAGATAAATAGAATAGATATGTACAAATAAAATAAATAAATAAATAGAGTAATAAATATGTACAAACATATATACATATATACAGGTGCTGTGGGGAAGGGAAGGAGGTAAGATGGGGAGGATGGAGACTCCTCAGCCCGTGCTCTTTCCACTAAGCCACACTGCTTCTTTGTAAATAGTGACAATCCCTGCCCACAGTGACCTCACAGTCTAGAGAGGGGAGACAGATATCAATACAAATAAATAAAATTACAGCTGTATACATAAGTGCTGTGGGGCTAGGTGGTGGGGGGAAGAGCAAAAGGAGCAAGTCAGGGCAATGCAGAAGGGAGTGGGAGATGAGGAAAAGTGGTGCTTAGTCTGGGAAGGGGTCTTGGGGGAGATGTGCATTTAATAAGTCTTTGAAGTGGGGGAGAGTAATGGCCTGTTGGATTTGAGGAGGAAGGACATTCCAGGCCAAAGATATGACGTGAGACAGGTGAGATCGAGGCACAGTGAGAAGGTTAGCACTAGAGGAGCAAAGTATGCGGGCTGGGTTGTAGAAAGTGAGAAACACAGTGAGATAGGTGGGGACAAAGTGATGGAGTGCCTTAAAGCCAATGGTGAGGAGTTTTTATTTGATACGGAGGTGGATAGGCAACCACTGGAGATTTTTGAAGCAGGAGGTGACATGTCCTGAACGTTTTTGCAGAAAGATGATTCAGGCAGCAAAGTGAAGTATGGACTGAAGTGGGGAGGGACAGGAGGTTAGGAAGTCAGCAAAGAGGCTAATGCAGTTATCTAGGCAGGATAGGATGAGTGATTATATTAACATGATAGCAGTTTGGATGGAGAGGAAAGCACTGATTTTAGCGATGTTGTGAAGGTTTTATGTTGACTTGAAGCATAGGCTGCGTCTGTAAAGTTCTTTGAGTTATTGGGTAAAAGGAATGAATCACTTTGATTATTGATGTTGTCATTATTGAGAAGCGGCATGGCTCAGTGGAAAGAGCACGGGCTTTGGAGTCAGAGGTCATAGGTTCGAATTCTGGCTCCGCCACATGTCTGCTGTGTGGCCTTGGGCAAGTCACTTAACTTCTCTGAGCCTCAGTTATCTGTAAAATGGGGATTAAGACTGTGAGCCCCACGTGGGACAACTTGATAATCTTGTATCCCCCCCAGCGCATAGAACAGTGCTCTGCACATAGTAAGCGCTTAACAAATGCCATCATTATTATTATTATTATTGTCTAAAATACGGAATTTCTCAGATGTAAGGAATCATTTTGTTTGGTATTCTTTTTGGAGCTACCTCCTGTTCTCCGATACTGCAGACCTTGCATTCTTGCAAGATCCTGAATTAAGGAAAACTCACTGTGGTACTCACTCATTCATGCATATGCATCAGCCTTCTGATCTGCAGCACTCTGTATCCAAACACCTTGTGTTGGGAATTGGGGAATGTTCTTCCAAATAATGTTCTATCCAAAAAGTGTAGTGAAGACACATTATAGTAGAATTGAGTGAATTGCTGTTACACAAACATTAACAAAGCAACCTTTTTTGAGATATAATAGTTTATATTTGGGTGCATTTTAGTTATCCAAGCCCAGGCTGTATATATTCCTTAGAGGTCAAAAAGGGCATCAGATGGAAAATATGCATTTAAGTTTGCAATGTTCAAGTATGGGCAAAATTAACTCTAGAGACTGCATTTTCTACTTAGCAAACACACATAGAGTCCATGAAACCTCTCAAGTTGTCCTGGGGTTCAGGGTCTTCCACTAGAGCCCTGGGGTCTGAGTCTCTTGTATGGAGAGCCAACCAAAGGGTACTTGATCTCCTGCTACTCAAGCCAGGACTTCGGTGTAGAGTTCTGGAGCCCTGGCCCAGGTGCTCATGGAGATCCTCACCCAAAACCAACTGACATTTCTCTCTGAGTGGGGAGATGACTGGGGTGGGTGATCGGCCTCTGGGGAAAGCTAGCCAAGGGTTGTTGTCCATTCTTTCAGAATGTTCCCTCTGACTGCCAACCAAGCTCCCTCCCTCAAACATATTTACTAGGGCTGTATTCATTCCCTATCCCCCTCTATCTCTGTTCTCATCTAAACTTGGCTTCACCAACACTGTTCTTTCCTAGTTCTATCTCTTTCCTAGTTCTTCTCCTATCTCTTTGGCATCTCATTCTCTGTATCTTATGCAGGCTTCAATCAATGAATCATATTTATGGAGTACTTACTGTGTGCAGAGCAGTGTACTAAAATTTGGGAGTACAATTTGACAAGTATTGGTAGATGTGTTCCCTGTTCCTCTGCCTCCCACATCCTAACTGTGGGAGTCCCTCAAGGCTCAGTTTTGGGTCTCCTTTTATTCTTCATCTACACCCACAACCTTGGCGAACTCATCTGCTCCCAAAGCTTTACCTACAAGATGACTCCCAGATCTACTTTTCCAGCCCTGATCTTTCTCCTGTGCAGTCTCACAATTCCTCCTGCTTTGAGGATATCTCTACTTGCATGTCCCACCAACACCTCAAACTTAGCATGTTCAAAAACAGAGCTCTTCATATTCTCACCCAAACCCTGGTCTCTCCATCACTTTCCCATCACTGTAGACAGCATTACCATCCTCCCTTCTTCACAAGACCATACCTTTGACATTATCCACAACTCATCTCTCTCATTCAGCCCAAGTATTCAATCGGTCACTAAATCCTATTGGTTCTATTTTCACAACATTGCTAAAACCTGCCCTTTTCTCTCCATCCAAACTGCTACCATGCTGAGGCAAGCACTCATTATTTTCTTCCTTGACTACTGCATTAGCATCCTTGCTGACTCCCCTGCCTCCCTGTCTTTCTTCTCTGCTGCCAGAGTCATTTTTTGGAAAAAACGTTCAGTCCCTATCTCTCCACCTCTCTAAAACTTCCATTAGTTGCCCAATCACCTCCACATTAAACAGACACCTTACCATCAGCTTTAAAACACTCAATCAGCATTCCCCCTCCTACCTTTCTCACCGATTTCTAATTACCACCCAGCCATATGTTTACTCCTGTGTCCCCAACCTATTCTCTTTGCTTTGATCTCATGGATCTTGCTGCCAACCTTGAGCCTATGTTCTCCCTTGAGCCTGAAACACCCTCCCTCTTTATATCTGACAGTCCACATCTATCCCTGCCTTCAAAAACCTCTGAAAATCATGTCTCCTCCAAGAGGTCTTATTCATTCATTCATTCAATTGTATTTATTAAGCGCTTACTGTGTGCAGAGCACTGTACTAAGCGCTTGGGAAGTAACAAGTCGGCAATATATAGAGACGGTCCCTACCCCACAACGGGCTCACAGTGTAGAAGACGGGCTCACAGATCTAACTAAACCCTTAATGTCCCCTCTCTGCTATCTCCTCTGTATTGACTACACACTTGATATGTGCCTCTTAAGCTCCTTGATACTCCCCTGAGCCCCACAATACTTATGTATATATTTTTATATGCAACTATTTTTCTCTCTCCCTAATCTATTTTAATGTCTGTCTTTCCCTGAAGACTAAGCTCCCAGTAGGAAGGGATCATACCTACCAACTATAGTGCATTGTACTTTCCCAAGAGTTTTGTATAGTGCTCTTCACCCAGTAAGTACTCAATAAATATCATTGATTGATTGATTGACTGATCCACAGGGCCCTAAGAGAGCCTGGGGCTTTTCCCTTGCTTCTCCAGGAATTCCTCAGCAAATGCTGGGTTGGCTGACTGGGGCTGTAGCTTTCTTACTTGTTCAAACAAAGTCCAGAAGTCCAGACTACCTACAAGCAATTAAACCAGTGTCTCCTCCAACCAAAATGGTGTTTACATATGAACTAATTAATATTTCATAATTAATATTAATCTTTCCACCTATTGACATTGAGGGTGCTTTCTAGCCGGGATAAGGTGTTTTCCTGAGGTTAGTTTTCCTGTTGGGTTTGACTTGGTCTACCCTTTGTTTTGAGTGCCACTCAAGTTTCAACAGTGTCTGAGTCTGAATTTGTGTTGACTTCTGCCTTTTGGGTTGTCATTATTGAGTAGGGAGAAGAGAAGAAATTAGTATCACCCAGAGAAGCATGAGCAAATATTTGATGAAATTGATGGGGCTGTGGTTTTCTCCTCTTGCCTCTTCATCTTCAGGTTTTGGTGAATTTGTCCCAAAACAAACATGAATCATCAAGGATCTGATAAGAAACCAAATAGATAGTATTGAGTGTCTTCTCAATAGAAAAAGCTTACTCTTTATCACAAGCTAAAGATTAAGCTGTCAAAATTTATCTGTACCAGTCAATTGGAGGAAGGGCTCCAGATGCAAGAAGACACAGATTCTACTCCATTTGAGTCTTGATTACTAGTTTACAAACGATGTTTATTTGCAGGTTTTTGAGAGACAAACATTAGGAATATTCCAGTTAACTCACCATGGTCCTCCACTCCAAATTAATTTGGAGTAGTGATGGTGGAACTTGGTAATGGGTGTGTTTGAAGCCAGATGCATGGCTGTTGGGGGGGATCATTGGGTCAAAGTGACTGTCTAGAGAGAATACACAACTGGCTCATATTAATAATTATGATATTTTCTAAGTGCTTATTACTGGCCTGGCACTGTTCTGAGTGCTGGAGTAGGTACAAGATAATCAGGTTGGACAGTCCTTGTCCCATATGGGGCTCAAAGTTTAGGGAGGAGGGAGTAGGATTTAATCCCCATTTTTCAGGTGAATGAATTTAGGCACAGAGAATTAAGTGACTTGTCCAAGGTCACCCAGCAGACAAGTGACAGGTTAGAACCCAGGCCCTCTGACTCCTAGGCACATGCTCTTTACACTGGGCCACACAACTTATTAACAATAATAATAATAACTGTGGTATTTATTAAGTGCTTACTATGTGCCAGGCACTGTACTAAGTGCTGGGTGGATACAAGCAAATAGGGCAGGACACAGTCCCTGTCCCACATAGGGGACACAGTCTCAATCCCCATTTTACAGTTGAGGTAACTGAGGCCCAGAGAAGTGAAGTGACTTTCCCAAGGTCACACAGCAGACAAGCAGTGGAGCTGGGATTAGAACCCATGACCTTCTGACTCTTATCACCTGTTGGGGCTCAATACAGACCACAGCTCTTAGATCAGTTTGTTAACCACTGGGAACTGCTAAGGCATTGTGATCCACATTCTGGTATTTCCTTTTGAACTGAAACAGGGTTAAGTGCTTAAAATAAGTTTCCTGGAATCCTTTCACTTGGCCTCCCCACTTCACACATTGCATTTCATTCAGGAAGAATTTTGGGAAATCCATCTGGAGCCTGTTATGTACATCCATTCTTCATTTTTGAAGATGATACTATGAAGTTTTATCAAAATGAGGGAAGCAGCGTGGCTCAGTGGAAAGAGCACGGGCTTTGAAGGTCATGGGTTTGAGTCTGACTCTGCCACGCATCTGCTGTGTGACCTTGGGCAAGGCACTTAACTTCTCTGAGCCTCAGTTACCTCATCTGTAAAATGGGGATTAAGACTGTGAGCCCCACGTGGGACTTAGAACAGTGCTTTGCACATAGTAAGCGCTTAACAAATGCCATCATCATCATCAAAATGAATGTGTCTTACCACTTTCTAACAGCCCCTCCCCTCCACTGAATGCAAGAGAACCTCGAGGGTTTGTCCCCTTTCAGGGTTACTTGTTTTTGAGCCTCTCTACTAATATCGTGATCTTTAAGTCCTTTCTCCCAGGACTTCTGAGAGCAACCTCTCTCCCAGTCTCTGCCTGCCATTTTGCTGTAGCTGGTTTAGTTGTTGGCCATAGTCATCTTCCATTGTAATGGCATATGCAGCTGCTGCTTGGGCATCACTTTTGCCCATTCTCCTCACAAGTCTTCTTTGCCTGAGCATTGCTTCAGAGATTGTGATTAAGAAGGTGTGTAGGTATCAGATGGCCAAAGCTAGAGCACATAAGGTCCCCACAACCACAGCTAACAGCAAGGACAGCAAGGAATATAAACCAAGTTTTCCCCATACCTCCTTGATGTGCAGATTAACCAACCATGGCATGATTAACCAATTACTCCTAGGTGCGCCTGTATCTATCACATGCAGGCTTCAGGCACTCTCAAGGGATCGGAGCACTAATACTATTTGCCTTGGAAACCCGTGGCAAAGCTTGATTTCCCTTATCTTCTTTGTTGCCTACCCCAGCTTGACACAGGATTCCTTCAACCGATATTACTCTCTTTCACCCCTTCCCTCCACCGATGATCTTTCCACCCATTTGTCCTCAAGCCACCACCTCCGGAGAGCGAGAACTAACCTTTATTCAAATGAGAAAGTCTGCCTTTTCCCCGGTCTGGATTTAAAATGACTGGACTGACTCCTCACACCGGACAGAGTTACACATGGGGCTAAACCCTAAGCTGCCTCTTTTCTAAGCATCAGGTATCCACCACTCCCAGATAGCTAACTGATCCTTAGAGTGCTCCTTCCTCCTCAGATAGTTCTGAACAGTGTGAACCTAAATTCAATTTTAATGTATTGTGAGAAACCCCAGTATTGAATTTTTTTGTGCCTCTACTGTTCATTTGTTAGTAAAGCTCCTTCCTCAGGAGTTGGATGACAGGTGCCTGAGAGACCCCAATTGATGATTTGCTAATGGTAATCAATCAATCATATATTATCAAGCTCTTACTGTGTGCAGAGCACTGTACTAAGCACTTGAGAGAGTACACTATAACAAAGTTAGTAGACACATCCCCTGCCCACAAGGATCTTACAGTCTAGGGGACTGGTAGAGATAACAACATGCCCTTGGCCTCAATGCTTGTCTTTGTTGGGGGTCATATAATATATCTAGACCCAATATCTAGGTCCAATGTGCAAGAAGATCATTACATGGCTACATCTAGCCATGAGAACCAGCATTGTCTAATGGATAGAGCACAGGCCTGGGAGCCAGAAGGTTATGGGGTCTAATCCCGGCTGCACCACTTGTCTTCTGTGTGACCTTGGGCAAGTCAATTCACTTTTCTGGCCTCAGTTACCACACCTGTAAAATTGGATTTAGGCTGTGAGTCCCATTTGGAGCCAGGACTGTATCCAACTGGATTAGTTTGTATCTATCCCAGCATTTAGTGCAGTGCCTGAAAAAAAAATACCTTTTCCTATACAGAGTGCTTTTGAACAGCTGACCTTAACAATTTTCTTGATCTTTGGCTCTTCTGCCAAAGAACAGGAAAGTCTATGCCATTCTGTGAGGTCTTTACTAAAGCTTTGAGATCATATCTTGTTATTTGCATTAGGCAATGGGTCTTCTAGCTGTCTATGTATACTTTGGTAGGAAACTTGCTAAATTGTCTCCTGTATCTGAATAATGATAATAATGACATTTGTTAAGCACTTACTATGTGCCAGGCACAGTTCTAAGTGCTGGGGTGGACACAAGCAAATCAGGTTGGACACAGTCCCAATCCCACCTGGGATTCACAGTCTCAATTTCCATTTTACAGATGAGGTAATTGAGGCCCAGAGAAGTGAAGTGACTTACCCAAGGTCACACAGCAGACAAGTGGTGGAGCTGGGATTAGAACCCATGACCTTCTGACTCCCAGTCCCGTGCTCTATCCACTATGCCACGCTGCTTCTCACAAGCTGATCAGTGATGCTCATTTGAGGTTCTAGCTCTGGAAATTCTGAGGAGATATCTATACTATGAGTTTTAATCAGTTTCTATTCAATTATATTTTTACATTTAACCTCAACATGGTGTACCAACTACTAATATGACTCCAGGCAGAGCCTATAAAGAGCAGAGCTCAGCAAGGATCAAAACAGTTCTTATCTACCAGTGTTCAACCTCTTCTCCACCCTGCTGAGAGCCCAATGTGGCATGCTCTGCCTCCACAAGGGGAAAAATACAGGCCATACTATGCCAGCCCATAGCTTCTCCCCATTTGACACTGCTGAAATACTCTCACACCAGCAGTTATGAAGAAAAGTAGAAGGGCAAATCCAGTAGCAGGTTATTTTTCTGGGGTGTAGGGGAAACTCTGGCACTTGGTATTAGAAAGCTCTGTCTCATTGTCTCCCATTGAAGGTGCACAATGGAAGAACAATATATTCAAAGAGGAAAAGGCCAGTTCTTTTGTATAAGCAGACAAACTTCTAAAGTCTGATGGAGGAAAACTGAGAAGGACTTTCTCATGTTGGTGGAAATTGGGCCTCCGGGTCTGCTACCCACTGAGTATTTATTCTGCTGCTGCCAGAAGCCGGCGGAACAAACAAAGATCCCATTTTCAGGTCACAGTGACTGCAGGGGTGGCCACAAATCTCCAGTACATTCATAACAGTTGCTGACTGGAGCAGAGGATACTGCCAGCTCCTGGGGTAACTGCCACTATTTCCCTCCTTTGTCGGCTCTGGAGAAAGACATTATTCTGGCTTCAGGCTGGGCAGCAGCTTGGGAAACTCTTGTGGGGCAAATAGCAGCGATTACCGCTTCTTCTTTTCTTCTTTCCAACAGCTTCAGTCAAATCCTAGGCAGAAAACAACTGGGTGTGTGTTGTGGTGGGGGGAGGGGGAGACTGGGTAAGGAGGAAGAGGAGGAAAAGGAGGAAGAGGAGGAAATAGTGGTGGGGATGAGGATGACTGGATATTGCTCCTTCCTGCAAGTGTATTTATTGTCCCTCACCTTGTCTCTGTCTCTTGTCTCTTTCTCTTAGTCTGTATCTTTGCTCTCTGTTTCTGCTTCCCTTTCCCAACTTTGCCCTTCCTCCCCAGTACCTCTTTCATTCATTCATTCAATCGTATTTATTGAGCACTTACTGTGTGCAGAGCACTGTACTAAGCGCTTGGGAAGTACAAGTTGGCAACATATAGAGACAGTCCCTACCCAACAGTGGGCTCACAGTCTAGAAGGGGGAGACAGACAACAAAACAAAACATATTAACAAAATAAAATAAATAGAATAAACATGTACAAATAAAATAAATAAATAAATAGAGTAATAAATACATACAAACATATATACATATATACATGTACTGTGGGGAGGGGAAGGAGGTAAAGCGGCGGGATGGAGAGGGGGAGGAGAGGGAGAGGAAGGAGGGGGCTCAGTCTGGGAAGGCCTCCTGGAGGAGGTGAGCTCTCAGAAGGGCCTTGAAGGGAGAAAGAGAGCTAGCTTGGCGGATGTGCAGAGGGAGGGCATTCCAGGCCAGGGGGAGGACGTGGGCCGGGGGTCTATGGCGAGACAGGCGAAAACGAGGCACAGTGAGGAGATTAGTGGCAGAGGAGCAGAGGGTATGGGCTGGGCTGTAGAAGGAGAGAAGGGAGGTGAGGTAGGAGGGGGCGAGGTGATGGAGAGCCTTGAAGCCGAGGGTGAGAAGTTTCTGCCTGATGCGTAGGTTGATTGGTAGCCATTGGAGATTTTTGCTTCCTTCCATCCCCATACATTGCTTGCAGGTCCTGCCCCAGTAGTCCTGCTTCCTGGACTGTCACTCTCCAACATTGACACAAATCACCAGATTCATTGCATATGATAAATATGGCTATATCTTCCAGGGCCCCTGGTGGCCAACACCACAGATGGATATCTTCTCTGCAAGGTCCCCTGAGGTCTTCGGCTCTCTCTGTCTCCAAGTGTGTCCTGAATCTTGCTTTATTTTTAGAAAAGGAGCAGATCTGGAACTGAAGCTGGTCCAGGCTGATGTAAGTGCAGCTCGGCTACATTATGCACATTCATTATTTTATTATTTCTTTACTTTAATGGTATTTGTTAAGTGCTTGCTATGTGCCAGGTACTATACTAAGTGCTGGGATATAGACAACTGGACACAGTCCCTCTCCCACACAGGGCTCACAGACTTAATCTCCATTTTACAGATGAGATAACTGAGACAGGTCATTTCATCTCTCCCCATGAACTAGTCTCTTCATCCCTTCAGTCTTTTTTGTTGGTTTTACTTGATGTCGCCCCAGTTTGCCTTTGTTTTTTACCTTTTCGAATTTGTAAAACTGACAGGAGTGTCCATGTTTCAACCCCAATGTAATTCTTGTTGGACTCTTTCTTTTCTGGGCCTTACCTCACCACTCCTCTATAACTAGCTTGAGAGTCATCCCAGTCCCCTTGACTTGGCCAGAGCACCAACAGTAAATTTGCTCTGACATTGCTCTTGAACAGATTGCCTGGAATTTGTCATGGGTTACGAAAAAACATCTGAAGGAGAAACATGCCCAGTCCCTATTATTATTATTAGAAATAATAATAGCAACAATAGTATTCATTATGTGCTTACTATGTGTTAAGCAACGGGATAGATACAAGTTTGTGAGTCTGAACACAAACCATAACCTACATACGATCCACAAAAAAAAGAGAACAGATATTTTATCCTCAAATTAAATGAGAAAACTGAGGCACAGAGAGGTTAAGTGACTAGACCAAGGTCATACACGTGGCAGAACTGGGACTAATCAATTAATCAATCAATCTATGGTATTTGTTGATTGCTTACTGTGGGCAAAGCACTATACTCAGCATTTGGGATAGTAATATGCAATAGAGTTGGTAGACATGATTCCTGCCTTCAAGTGACTTTACAATCTAGTAGAGGAACGACATTAAAATAAAATTACATCTAGGGGAAGGGGCAGAGTATAAGGTTATGCATAGTGACTAGAACCCAGGTTTCCCAACTCTCATTCCTGTGCTGTTTTCTTTAAGAAATAAGTTCTTGGGCTTGGGAAGAAAACATGCATAATGTATTGGTTATTGGGGAAGTAAATCTGGATACATCATCTTGGTCTCCTTTCTAAACTCTCCCACTATTTTCCCATTTGTTCTCTTTCAGCTTGCAAATTTGTTCAGCATTTCTAGGGACAGAGATCTGTCTAAAATTGATGTGGGACTCCAAACATAACTTCCAGGAATAGAAAAATAGCTAATTGATTTCAGTTGTGATGTGGTCACGTGAAAATTATTTCTCAGTTTAATACCTTTCCTTTAATAGGGCTTATTTCATATGTGACAGCATAGCTGGGAGTAAAAATGGAAGCAGGGAAGGCTAACTGTTCTTGATTCCTTTGACATTTTATGACTAGAAGGGAATTTAATTTGGACCTTATAAAAGGAATGGATTTTAGACTGCCAAGAAAGCTAATTATGTGGTGAGCTGGAATAATTAACTCAAACCCTAATTACAGTGAACCATGGAGAATAGTTCAGAGTAGGAAGGAAGTCACTTGGCAGCAGTTAATGAATGGTACTATATACAAGAGGCGAGTAATACCCCATTAGGCAGAAGTGATCCAAGCTTCTTAGGACACCTGAAGCCTTGAGCCAGCGGGTAGATGTCCAAGAATGAGGAAGTTAGAAAACTTGCATTATATTGATTATCCATCAAGGGAAATGCTGTCATTACCTTCACGCCAGGTATATTTCTTTACATATGTAAATGGTGACTCCATAGTCTGTAAAAAGTCAGAGCACAGAAAATCCCTTCCAGCCTTCAAAATCTCCAGTGGTTCCAAGCCTGTCCTTTAGCTTGCTCCCTCTGGTCTTTTCTCCCATTACACCCAGCCAAGGATAGACTGAAAGGAACAAAGAGAAAGTTTCTTCTAAGTAAGTCTACTAATGGTCCTCTTGATCTAGGTGCGCTGGCCTCTTACTTTCATTCATTCTTTCAATTGTATTTATTAAGTGCTTACTGTGTGTGGAGCACTGTACTAAGCACTTGGGAAAGTGCAATAAAGTGCAATAAATATTGCACTTCAGCAATAACGAGTGATAATCCTTGCCCACAATGAGCTCACATAGCTAACCCTTTTCCTCCTCCTTGGAATGGCCTCTCCCACAGCTTAATTAAACCACATCCCTTCTTTCCTTCCTTCAGAGAATATTAAGGAATTAATGTTAGTGCAATTAATTACTAATATTAATATTAGTAACAATTGTGGCAGTTTGTGAGTGTTTACCATGAGCCAGGCCCTGTAATAAGCACTGGCATAAATTGTGAGCTTGTTTTGGGAAGGGAAGGTGTCTGTTTGTTCTTATACGGTACTCTCCCAAGCATTTAGTACAGTATTTTGCAATCAGTAAGTGTTCAATAAAAAGGTTGAATGAATGAATGAATGAATAGCAGATAATCAGGTCAGATACAGTCCCAGTCTCACATGGGTATCACAATCTAAATAGGAGGGAGAACAGCTATTGGATCCCCATTTTACATCTGAGGAAACTGAGACACAGAAGAGTTAAGTGCCTTGTCCAAGGACACACAACAAACAAGTGGCAGAGCTGGGATTAGAACTCAGGTTCTCTGGCACCAGGGTCTGTGCTTTTTCCACCACCTCCTGCAAAAAACATTCCCTTAATTAATATGAATGTCTGCCTCCCCACTCTAGGCTGAAATCTCACTGTGGGCAAGGAACATGTCTACCAGCTCTGTTGTATTGAACTCTCCAAAATGCTAAGTAAAGTGCTCTGCATACAGAAATCATTCAATAAATATCATTGATTGGTTGATTGATTGATTCCCTGATTAGACCCCTCCCTCACTAGTCCAGTAGTGGCGTTCCTTCAGATGTTTGTATTTTTAACTGCTTATTTGTTACAGCACTATAGCCTGATGTTCCACTTCAGGCAAGTCACTTAACCTCTCTGGAACACAATCTTTTATACATAAAATGAGGCTAGATGGCCATTTTCACTGCCTATAAGACTGTGAGCCCTATGTGGGATAGGGACTATATCTGATCTGACCCAACACTTAGCACAGTGCTTTCTCCCATTTGGAAACCATTACTACCACTATTATAGAAATTTTCTTAACTGTTATATATTGATCAATGTATATCTGTACTTTCATCTATTTGATTATAGAATCCCTCAGGCTAGGAATCATGCTTCTTGAAATGTTCCCCAGGTATCTAGTGTAATGTTCAGCATGGGTAGACGATACAGTGTGAATTGACTAAGCTACATCGGATTGGACCCTAGGTGCCCTATTTGATCGCCCTCCACTCAGTTGAAGGGATTGATTTATTACATTCTCCTGAGCTGCATCATCTGATTCATTCCTGTAGATAGGAGCTGATTGATCGGAAGAGACAGAATGTTTCTGAAATTTCAAATTGGACCATTGCCTCACTAAACTCATGTACTACCGGGGGTGGCGGGGGGGTGTGTGTGGATCATGCTTGCTGCTATAGCCCCATCAACTCCAAAGAGCTCCTTGGATGGGGTGAGAGAAAGAGGAAGATTCAGGCAGTTCTCAGGTGGGTTATGCTCACCTGGGCATTCCCATCTTCCTCTCTGGAGGACAGAGGGAAGGCAGAGGGGCACTTCAGGGGAGGTGGTGTTGCTGGAGGGTGACAGAGTAGAAGGCTGTGGGTGGAGTAGAAGCCAGACTCACTGAAATGTCCTCCTCCCTCTTTCCTGGCTCCAACCCCTTGTCCCTAAACTGGAGTTTAAACTACTTAGACAATGGATGAGACATAGAGATCTCAGGACAGTTTATCTCTTTATCTTGGAAGACTTCACCAGGTAAACAGGTCATAGTTAAAAATGACAATAATCCTTTGTGGCACCATCTGTACCCATAAGAGTATGAAATAAAGCACCAGTGCTACTGATATTGATAGAAAGGGAAAGCAATTTTCCTTAAATGCAGTAATTTGAGAGAATCACAGTAGGTATTGAATATGGGTCATATATCTTTACATTTCAAAAAACTTTGAAAAGCCCACTTAAGGAAAGGATAACTCAAGACGGTTGTTATTTTCCACAGTCTATTGAAAACCAGTCAGAATTATAAATATTTGGATTCCTGTTCTCCCAAAGTTCAAATTTACTGCCCGAGAACGTTAAGTACTTCAAGCATCCTCTTTCAGATAATAGAGTACATTTGGTGCACTGCTGCAAACAGTGCCCTGAACACTTCCAAAGCCCTAAATCAGGTGTGCAAATTCATCTCCCAAATCATACAATACTCCCAATCAGGTGTGTAAACTGGTGTTCCACAAGCTATTAATCTATATGTGACTCTCCCAAGGCAGTTGGCTGAAGCAGTAAACACTCCCTCTTGCTCCCCATGGTCTGGGCCAGCAGGGTACCATCTGCTCTAGACTGTAGAGGCTACTATTATTGGGAATTGCTTATAGGCTTGCTGGGCATGGGTGGGTGGGGGAGTGAATATTCTACATCAACACCCCCAGACAGCAGTTATCAGAGGTAGAGGTGGTGGCAGAGGTAGAGGTATCAGAGGGAAGCAGTGTGGCTAAGTGGAAAGAGCCTGGGCTTGGGAGTCAGTGGACATGGATACTAATCCCAGTTTTCCTGCTGCGAGACCTTGGGCAAGCCACTTAACTTCTCTGTGCCTCAGTTACCTCACCTGTAAAATGGAGATTAAGACTGTGAGCCCCATGAGGGACAACCTGATTACCTTGTATCTACCCCGGCGCTTAGAACAGTGCTTGGCACATAGTAAGCATTTAACAAATAACATTATTATTATTATTATCATTAGTGATGGCATCAGACCTGACTCTTCCAGGTCAGTGCCTGGTCTCTTGGAGCCAACAGCATGGATTGTGAGATGTATGACTAGGGTAGGTTGTCTCTGGTTGTAGAAGAGGCTATTTCTGTGTGCGCTTCTCAACTGAAAATAACTGCCTGACCTTCATTCACTAGTAAGCTATTGGTGAAGCATTCTGGTCTAGTGTGCAAATTACTGGGATCTTCATAGACAACGAGGTAGCTGGAAATTGGTAGGGGTTTGATGGTGAAAGGACAACTGAAGGTTGGAGGTGGGGGGTCTTGGGAGTAGTACATTTTCATTACATTAAGCCAGAATTTGTAGTTGTCATTTTTATGGTTTGTATTCTTTCCCCTCACCAAGTTTTACTCCTTTCTGTTCTCTCCAATCAATCAATCAATCAATCACTCGTATTTATTGAGCGCTTACTATGTGCAGAGCACTGTACTAAGCGCTTGGGAAGTACAAATTGGCAACACATAGAGACAGTCCCTACCCAACAGTGGGCTCACAGTCTAAAAGGGGGAGACAGAGAACAGAACCAAACATACCAACAAAATAAAATAAATAGGATAGAAATGTACAAGTAAAATAAATAAATAAATAAATAAATAGAGTAATAAATATGTACAACCATATATACAGGTGCTGTGGGGAAGGGAAGGAGGTAAGATGGGGGGATGGAGAGGGGGAGAGGAAGGAAGGGGCTCAGTCTGGGAAGGCCTCCTGGAGGAGGTGAGCTCTCAGCAGGGCCTTGAAGGGAGGTAGAGAGCTAGCTTGGCGGAGGGGCAGAGGGAGGCCATTCCAGGCCCGGGGGATGACGTGGGCCGGGGGTCGACAGCGGGACAGGCGAGAACGAGGTACAGTGAGGAGATTAGCGGTGGAGGAGCGGAGGGTGCGGGCTGGGCAGTAGAAAGAGAGAAGGGAGGTGAGGTAGGAGGGGGCGAGGTAATGGAGAGCCTTGAAGCCCAGGGTGAGGAGTTTCTGCCTGATGCGCAGATTGATTGGTAGCCACTGGAGATTTTTGAGGAGGGGAGTAATATGCCCAGAGCGTTTCTGGACAAAGATAATCCGGGCAGCAGCATGAAGTATGGATTGAAGTGGAGAGAGACACGAGGATGGGAGATCAGAGAGAAAGCTGGTGCAGTAGTCCAGATGGGATAGGATGAGAGCTTGAATGAGCAGTTTGGATGGAGAGGAGATACAGACACTTGTATACACTCATATACACATACTTTCTTTATGACATAATAGATATTTGGAAAATATCATATCTATAAATAAAACTTTCTCTGGAAATGTCCACATTGTTTCTGAAGGCAAGAATGAAGCACAGTTGTACAATTTTCGAGATAGGCTACATGAAGTCATATGAATATTTCCAACAATTATTGAACGGTATTAGGTGGCTTCAAGCACGGACACCATGGCAGTCAAATATTTTTACTTAACCCATATTCCCCGAAAATTTCTTTAAAACATCTTCTTTGATGCATTCATGATAGGTGAATTGCTATTTCTTGATATACCTAATCACTCGCATGACAATAAATAATTGAATAGCTCATTGACAACAGTCATCATTTCAGTTTTTGTGAATAATGAGGACCAACAGATTGTTTTTCTTTTTTAAAATCACATACATGCCAACATTCTTTGAAATGAAAGCTTTTGATGCCAATCATGAGGATTCTCAAAAGTCCACACCCTGCGTTCTGGCTTTAGATGTAACCACTGAAAGGATAACAGGCTTCTCCCAGTGCCTGCAGCTACCGCTGGTAAACTAGGCACCTTGGAGGAATATTTAACTTCTTCAGACCTCTAGTATATTGCTTGGAAAGGATGCCAAAGGTATGTTCAGGGAGAAAAGAAGAGTGGGTGCATCTGTTTTTAGAAGCAAAGCAGGGATGAAGTTAGAGGTACAGGGAGAATGGGTAGCTTTCCAAAGCAGATAGTAGATCTCCTCCCTTTGGGAAGGATGAAAGAGAGGATGGAGGGGAGGGATTTACAGAGTCCAACCTCAGTTCTGCGTCCAACCTGATTATCTTGTACCTACCCCAGCACTTAGAATAGTGCCAGGCATTAGTAAGCACTTAACAAATACCATATATATATATATATATATATATATATATATATATATATATATGCCCCAAATGTAGCAATGGGCTGAGCAGGGGCACTCTGTGACAGGGCATACCACAAACAGCAGGTGTATTTGTTCCAGCACATGGTTTTGGAGACATGCAACCATCCCTCTGCTTCAGCAAAAAAATATATTCGGTCGTGGAAGGTAGATACCACAGTTTTAAATGTCCCTGCTCTCCCTTTATGAAGAGAATAGACTCAGAGTCACTTTGACTGAATACGTTGTGTCCCACACTTGCTCTACTTATTATTGTGAAGGAAAGCCAGACCATTGTTTGGGCTCATAAATCACCCATTGTGTCATATCACAATCCTATGTGACTTCTACTTGCCCATAGTCACTTCATGCGCTGTCAGCCAAACGGGTAATTTATATGCTGAAATTCTCTTTGACAAAGGATCCTGTCCATAAGAGGATTTCCCAAATGATTAGTGAAGTCAGGGCTACAGTCATTACAGGAGCTTTCTTTGAAATGGCAGTTTCAGAGTCAAGAGTCACCATCATTTTGGTTATTGAAAATTTATGGATGAAATTTCCACAGTTTAACCCAAAGTAAATGGCTTTTTTCTCCCTTGGTAAGGTTTTCTCCTACCTATTTCTTTCTCTCCCTTATTTTATGTGTTACTGATTTACTAGTGTGCCTTTAATGCTGGGCTGTAATTTGCTTTTTTTAAAATTAAGTTTCTTTTTCAGCCATAGAACCTCTGAGAATCATTTTGCTTTGCTTTTTATGAGCCTCCCTTCTCCTGCTCTGGATGGAGTTTTCATCATCCATGACTTACTGTATGTTTCAGGACCTGACCCTGCCTCAGAACAGATTTAGTTTTCTAAGATCAACAAATCAGTCAGCAATTGATAGAGACTGACAACTGAAAGAGCAACTTGCATCATTTTCATCAGTTCCAAAACAGGGGTCCTTCTCTTCCCACCCTAACCCTGTCTATCCCATCACTGTAGACAATACCACTATCCTGTATCTAGACTGTAAGCTCATTATGGGCAGGGAACGTGCCTGTTAATTCTGTTGTACTGTTCTCTCCCAAGTGCTTAGTAGAGTGCTCTGCACATAGCACTCAATAAATTCCATGGATTGATTGATCTAGAAACTAAGGATTCTCCAGATGATAAAGTGTTAACCAAAATACTCTGCTCTTTGGTAAACTGAACATTGCCATTATTCCACTTCTTGAATTTCTTAGAATGCAATCCTGGAGAGAAAAGAAAGAGTTTTGACCTAGATGAAAACATCGTTGTATCTTAAAAATTCGTTGAAGACCCTAGACATAGTGATTACCTTAAACTTTAACATCTATTTAGGTGAGAGATGATGAAACAAAGGCACCTCTGAGAAATGGAATTATTTGCTGTTTGTTAATAATTAATTACCAAAATAGATAACTAGAGAACTGAAAATTCTGCTTCCCTACCAGATTGAAGCTTTGAACACTTGGCTTGTGGGCCATCTATCAAAGTTGCTACTAGAAGATACCAAAGGAATAAACAAAGACAGAAGTACAGTACACGGAGAGTATTTTTGTATGATTTTTGTACTACCAACCATTTAGATGCTTCCAGCCCAATCTCAGGAAGCTAATCGTCAGGCAGT
This sequence comes from Tachyglossus aculeatus, assembly GCF_015852505.1. Taxonomy (NCBI): domain Eukaryota; kingdom Metazoa; phylum Chordata; class Mammalia; order Monotremata; family Tachyglossidae; genus Tachyglossus; species Tachyglossus aculeatus. The sequence goes on from NC_052067.1 coordinate 115,156,523, forward strand.
AAGCTGAAAAAAGGCTGTAGGGAGTTAGCACTTCTGGGTAGCAGCTATCAATCAGGTGGATGCTCAGTTGCTTAGGAGATAAGGACTCAGATTCATGGCCCCACATCCTTCTTTCATTCATTCATTCAATCATATTTATTGAGCACTTATTGTGTGCAGAGCACTATACTAAATGCTTGGGAAAGTACAATACAGCAGTAAAGACAATCTCTGCCTACAAGGAGCTTACAGTCTAGAAGGGTGGAGACAGACATCAATACAAGTAAACAAACATCAACATAAGTAAGTAAAATTGCAGATATGTACATGTGTCTTAAAGAAAGTATGTGTATATGAGTATGTGTGGAGAGAACAGAAAGGAGTAGAACTTGGTGAGGGGAAAAAATACAAATCATAAAAATGTCAACTACAAATTCTGGCTTAATGTAATGAAAATGTACCACTCCCAAGACCCCCCACCTCCAACCTCCAGTTGTCCTTTCACCATCAAACCCCTACCAATTCCCAGCTACCTAGTTGTCTATGAAGATCCCAGTAATTTGCACACTAGACTGGAATGCTTCACCAATAGCTTACTAGTGAATGAGGGTCAGGCAGTTATTTTCAGTTGAGAAGCGCACACAGAGATAGTTTCCTGCCCACAGTGAGCTTATTACTCCTTTACATACTTGCTATGGCAAATAGTAGAAATACAGTTGTGAGAATGCTGACTATCTGCAGAGCTGGGACAGACTTGTACATATTTACTATTCTGTTTATTTTATTTTGTTAATATGTTTTGTTTTGTTGTTTGTCTCCCTCTTCTAGACTGTGAGCCTGCTGTTGGGTACGGACCGTCTCTATATGTTGCCAACTTGTACTTCCCAAGAGCTTAGTACAATGCTCTGCACACAGTAACGCTCAATAAATATGATTGAATGAATGAATGAATGAATGCTGCATCACCATGCCATCAGTGCAAAGGAGGACCTCCCAGGGTAGTCGTTGGGAGCTACCCACTTGTGGTGGAGTGAGTGTGACGTGGCAAGGGGAAAAAGTCTTTGCCAGAAGCACACCATCTCCCCATCACTCACCCAAGCACTTACTATTGTGTTTTGCACAAAGAAAATGCTCAAAAAAATCCCACTGATTGATTTCTGCCATTGCCTTGATGAGCTCCAGCAAAATGGAGCCTTTGCTGGGACCTGTTTCATTCATTCAAGCAATCAATCGTATTTAGAGCGCTTACTGTGTGCAGAGCACTGTACTAAGTGCTTGGGAAGTACAAGTTGGCAACATATAGAGACAGTCCCTACCCAACAGTGGGCTCACAGTCTAGAAGGTGGACTCACAGTCTAGAAGACTTTCCTCCCCTCCCATCCAGTCCTCAGAGCTGACTGTGTTGCTGTACTTTGTTGCTGAATGCATTGCCCAGATGGCTCTCAACATAGACTCAGCCAGGGCCAGGCCACAAGAGCCCAACTGCCCAGGCAGAAAGTACAAATACAACTTCACCAGGATGCATTTAGCATGTCTTCTCCCAAGGTTCTGACATGCTCTTTCTACAGTGGTTGAAGAGCTCCTATTAGAGAGGCTGCTGCTCTCATTTTTGCAGAAAAATGCACTCGGCATTTGAATGAGTCAATTCCACCCAAAACATGGGGATGTGCATTTGAAAATTGATTGCTTTACACCTATAACTCAGCACTCTGCTCTGAGGGAGAAAGGCAGCTAGAATGAGAGTAGCATTTCTTCTCGATGGCTTTGGTGGTATGGAATGCACAGAATATCTTTCTGAATGCTGACGGTTGATAGTTAAGCTCTTTCTGCTATTTCACTAGGGTAAAATAACATGGTTATTCCAGGGGAGGAGGCTGAGGCTGGGAGGATAATTGCTTGTTATTGTCTGTCTGTCTTGTATTTACTGTCAGCCCCTGCAGTGGTTTTGAAGTGAAACCTTTTCTGAGTACCATATGGCTTCTTGATGCTACTTAAGTCAGGTTTGGTGGAGAGGTAAAGACCACGATGATACACCATCATTCATAGAAGCATTTTGTACACAAGCATTTTGTAATGTAAGTCATACTTTGGGAAAGAGGACACAGCTTGTAGTGATTTTTACTGTCTTCTCATCTGGCCATTTTCTGAGAGCAAAAATGTTGGCCATTTTCTAAAGGCAAAAGCATAAGTGTTCTGGGAACATTTGACAGTTTTCATCCTAAAAGTATTTGCAACAGGATTTGGTCATGTCACAGAAAATAGTGCCTTCGAGACCAGGACTTCCTTCAAATAGCTGACCACTATAAAATGTAATATCTAATAGGTTGCCCCACTTTTTAAAAGTGATTTAGGATTGGTGGGAAAAGAGAAAGAGGTTGAGATCATTGAGTAAAAGGGACTTTTGTAGAATTGATGGAATAAAGGTGGCTTATATTTTGGATAGATTTCTGCACTCTCATGAGGCGCTCAATAAAACTGATTATGATAATTTCAACAAAGGTGGTGGTGGTGGTGCGGGGGGTGGGGGGGGGAGTTGTCACCCGTCATCCGAGGAAGGGTTCGTTCAGTGATCGGCGAGGCGAGAGAGAGCGAGAGGCCGGGGACGGAAAGCCTAAGTTTTATATGAAATTTATTCCCCTAGGTGAATTGAATTTATGTATTTGTTTAGGCGCAATGGATTGAGCTTCCCTTTTGGGAGGAATATAATCAATTGGCAATATTAGAGCTTCCCTACACGGGAGGAACACAATCATCCATTAATCGCGCATGGGTGAGTTAGCTAACTCTCACCCATGTGCACTTCCCACTCGGGAAGAATCCACTTACTTTCCCACATGGGAAGAATTCATTACATTACCCGCGCACGTGGTGGGTGGCTAGCTCTCACAATATGCTCTCCCTACATGGGAGGAATCCACTCACAATTCCCATCAGCAGCGGGATACCTGGGTCCCACCCACGAGACACTCACCCATCCTGCGGCCCTTGCCTCAGTGTGTTGGTTCTGGTTGTAGAGCGGGCATCTGGCCTTCTGGGCAGGGAGAGACACGTCTGCTGCTGCTGCTGCGTGTCCTGGTGTTCTGACCCCGAAGGTCTGAGGCGACAGGTATTTATTGCCTGTGCCCCTAGGCCATTCCAGCTTCCGGCCTCAGTCTATCCAATCTCTGCCCTCCCCGCCTCCTCCATACCTAATTTGATTGGCACAGGGGCGAGGGACACCTTCTGTATTCCCAGCTTGGGCTGTCAATCTAGCAGATTTGGTCGTGGGGGCGGTATCCCACCCTCACTTCCGAGTTCCGCCTGCTGACTCAGGTGGTCACGAGATAGCTTTTGACCTTGAGATGGCCAGTACCCAAGGGTCACCTCGGGACAGGAGTGTATCTCTAAATCAGTTGGTCTCCTAGGAAGGAAATTCCCGAAGATTAGAATACCAAGGAAAAGTTTGGAAAACAAAGGCAGAGTAACAAAGCATGGACTTTCCACTAGGCCACACTGCTTCTCTCTTTTTGGGGCTGTAGGAGGAGGTGTCATCATATCACACTTTGACTATTGCATCAGCCACCTAGCTGACCTCCCTGATTCCTGTCTCATCCCTCTCCAGTCCGTGCTACATTCTGAACTATTGATCATTTTTCAGAAAAAAAAAAAGTTCAGTTCATATATCCCCACTCCTCAAAAACCTCCCATGGTTAGCCATCCACCCCATCTCCGTATCAACTGGAAACTCCTTACCATCAGCTTTAAGACATCCTAATAGTTCTCCCCCTCCTATTTCAGCTTGCTGAACTCCTGCCACAACTCAATTTGCAGACTATGTCCCTCTAATTCTATTTACTTTATGTGCCTAGATTTCATCTATTTCACCAGTGGTCTTTTGCCCACATGATGATAATAATAAGTGTGGTATTTATTAAGTGCTTACTATGTGACAAGTACTGTTGTAAGCACAGGGCAATCAGGTTGACCCACGAAGGGTTTACACTTTTAATCCCTATTTTACAGATGAGATATCTGAGGCACAGAGGAAGTGAAGTGACTTGCCTAAGGCCACACAGCAGACAAGTGGCAGAGCCAGGATTAGAACCCATGTCCTCTGACTTCCAAGCCCATGCTCTTTCCGCTAAGCCACACATCCTTCCACCTACCAATAACTCCTTCCCCCTCCATATCTGAAAGAACACCACCTTTCCTGCCTTGTTTGTTTTATAGTAATTGTTAAGCACTTATTGTGTGTCTAACACTGTTCTAAGTGCTAAGGTAGGTACAAGTTAATTAGGTCAGGCACAATCCCTGTCCCACATGGGGGCTCATAAACTTAGGTAGGAGGGAAAACAAGTATTAAGTCCCCATTTGACAGTTGAGGAAACTGAGGCACAGAGAAGTTAAGTGACTTGCCCGAGGGCACAAAACAAACAGGTGGCAGAGCAACTGGCAGAGTTGAGATTAGAATTCAGGTCCTCGGACTCCCAGGACCCACCTTCAAAACCCTCCTAAAATTACATCTTCTTCAAGAGGCCTTCCCTGAATAGGCCCTCATTTCTGCTATCCACCTGCTTCTCTGTGTCGACTTACTCGGCTTTGGACCCCTTGAATGCTTTGATACTTACCTTATGCCCCTAGCTGTTATGTACTTATCCTTATACTCTACATTTTCCTCTATGTGAAATATACTTTAGTGTCTGTCTCCTCTTATAGATGTAAAATGCTTATTGGCAGAGGTTCTCCCTTGGAGAAATCATTCGCTCCTCATATGGCTTCAGTTACCATCTCTATGCAAATGATTCCCAAATCTCCTATTCAGCACTGATTTCTCTCTCTCTCCAGTATCACATTTTCTCCTGCCTTCAAGACAGTTCATTCATTCATTCAATTGTATTTATTGAGTGCTTACTGTTTGCAGAGCACTGTACTAAGTGCTAGGATGTCTTGCCATCACCTCAAACTTGACATGTCTAAAACAGAACTCCTTATCTTCCCACCCAAACCCCGTCCTACCCCCTTACTAGACAGCACCACCATTCTTCCTGTCTCACAAACCCATAACCTTGGCATTGTCCTTGACTCTTCTCTCTCATTCAACCCATATTCAGTCAATCACTAAATCCTGTCAGTTCAACCTTCATAACATCGCTAAAACCTTTCCTTTTCTCTCCATCCAAACTGCTACGACGTTAATCCAAGCACTTATTCTATCCCGCCTCAATTACTGTATCAGCCTCCTTGCTAACCTTCCTGCTTCCTGTCTTTCCCCTCTCCAGCCCATACTTCACTCTGCTGCCCAGATCATTTTTTCTACAAAAATGTTCAGGCCATGTTTCTCCACTCAACAAGAACCTCCAGTGATTGCCCATCCACCTCAGCATCAAACAGAAATTCGTAACCATCAGCTTTAATCAATCAGGTTGCCTCCTCCAACCTCACCTCCCCTACTACAACCCATCCCTCTAATGCCAACCTTCTCACTGTACCTCAATCTCTTCTATCTCACTGCTGACCTCTCGCCCACATCCAGCTTCTGGCCTGGGACAACCTCTCTCCTCATATTTGAGAGATAATTATTATCCCTTCTTTCAAAGCCTTATTGAAAGCACATCTCCTCCAAGAGGCTTTCCCTGACAAAGCCCTCCTTTCCTCTTCTCCCACTCCCTTCTGCAACACCTTCACTTGCTCCCTTTATTCATCTCCTCTCCCAGCCCCACAGCACTTACGTACAGACTCTAAGCTCATTGTGGGCACGGAATGTGTCTGTTTCTTGTTAAACTGTACTCTCCCAAGTGCTTAGTACAGTGCCCTGAAGATTTAAATGCTCAATAAATGCAACTGACTTACTGACTGACTACCAACTTTATTGTATTGTACTGTCCCAAGTACTTAGTGCTTTACCCTGAACACAGTAAGTGCTCAATAAATACCATTGACTTATTGATTAATGTGGGAGAGGGACTGTATCCAACATGATTATTTTGTACTGACCCCAGTGCTCAGTATTTTATTTATCACATAGCAAACATTAACAAATATAATCACTCCCCCTGGCTCAGTGGAAAGAGCCCGGGCTTTGGAGTCAGAGGTCATGGGTTTGAATTCCAGCTCCGCCACATGTCTGCTGAGTGACCTTGGGCAAGTCACTTAACTTCTCTGAGCCTCAGTTACCTCAACTGTAAAATGGGGACTAAGACTGTGAGCCCCACGTGGGACAACCTGATCACCTTGTATCCCCCCCAGCGCTTAGAACAGTGCTTTGCACATAGTAAGTGCTTAACAAATGCCAACATTATTATTATTATTATTATAAGAAAGTTTCTGCAAAAAAGAACAAAGAGAGAACTCTCTGTTCTCAACAGAAACTTAAGAACAGGAATGTTAACTAAGTACCTTTGCAGTCTTTAAGAAAAACACATTTAAAAATAAATTTTTAAGTCCATCTGGAAAGGCTCTCATTACTCAATCTGTGACTAGCCACCAAATGTAATAAGCTAAGAATTGGACATTCCATTAATTGTGAAGTGTTCGAGGTAAAGCTCCATCTCTTAGCTTATTACATTTGGTGGCTAGCCACAGATTGAGTAATGAGAGCCTTTCCAGATGGACTTAAAAATTTATTTTTAAATGTGTTTTTCTTAAAGACTGTAAAGGTACTTTACAGGTACTTTAGTTTACATTCCATTAATTGTGAAGTGTTCGAGGTAAAGCTCCATCCCTATGGTTTGTAGTGATGACTTGGGGATTCTATTGAAAGTAAGTCTCAACTATTCACTATCTTCTTTTAGGGGAATATCTGAAAAATACTTTTAAAAAATCATTTTATTCACCAGTTGCCATTTCTAAGTTAATTGATGTTTTCACTCTACACTTTACAGGCAAGTGACTACTATTGACTTAAAGTTAAACTGAATTGGTTGCCACACACAATATAATTTCAAATCTATAATGTGATTTTTACCCAATCTAGGAGTCATTATATTTAGAATTAATGCTAAATCATTGATAAACTTAATTAATCAAAAGTTAAAATTCCTATGATGTCCTAGAGTTTCCTAGAAAGTCAAGTACTTTGCAAGGACGCATAAATATTTGAAGTGATTAGGTAGAAAATGTTAAGGGCAAGGTTAGTGATGTGTGTTGTAAGGGGCATAGAAAAATTTCCTATATCCTTTTATTCTTTCTGAAACGTGTTAGATGTTGCATGACATATAGGAAAAGTTTGGCAATTGTAACTTTTAATCTGCTTTTAGAAAGGTTTAACCTTGATTCTTTTATTCTCTTCTGTGCCAGTATTTAACATGAAAATCCCTTCTGGGAAATTTTCTTCTCAAGCCTTCTGTCCCTTTAGAGAATTGGGATTAATGCCAAATTTTTTATGGCAAGAGCCTCTAAGACAGGACCATCCTTCATTCAATCGATAAATCAAGCTATGGTATTTATTGAGTACTTACTCTTGTTAGAGTACTGTACATACATTTAGGAGATTACAATAGAGTTGGTAGACACAATTCCTGCCTGCAAGGAGTTTATTATCTAGTCGGGAAGACAGACATTACAGTAAATTACAGGCAGGGGGAAGCAACATAATTTAAAGGTGCTTACATCATTCACTCAATCAATGCTATTTATGGAGTTCTTACTCTATCAGAGCACTGTGCTAAATGCTTGGGAAAGTACAATGCAATAGAATTGGTTGACATGAAACCTGCCCACAGGGAGCTTACAGTCCATGGACGAGGGGCTGGGGTGAGGCTAAATTCCTATAATAAATCTTCTCTGTTTTCCAATTTTCCTGAAATTGGCTAAGTAATAATCTAAAGGTTTTTCTTCAGATTACTGACCAGCTGAAAAAAACCCATATTAGCTTGAGTTAATGAATCAATTATTATTTACCCTAGAAATGCCAACAAGGAATATGGGACCCAAACTTCCCTAATAATCTTAAAGGAAGCAACTTAACAAAAATTATTTTAATCCTTTTGTTTGGGCCTACAGAGCTAGCTATTCAATGATGAGGAAAAAGATGGATGACAGGGAGAAAGATAAGGAAGCAGCTTACTGCTCCCGAAAATGAGGAAATCAATTAAATACAATACTTTTTCGGTATCATAGTGGGTATTTGGAAAGGTTCCCATTCTGGCTGAGTATTCAGTGACAGTCAGGGCCTGATAACCTCTGACCAGACAGCAGGGAAATTTCTTATGTGCCAAGCAACTTGACAGAGCTTCCAGAGGCTGAACCTTCTGAGAATAAATCTCCCTGGGGATTTTGATATCTATTTTAATGTCAATCAAGTCAATTAATCAGTGGTGTTTATTGAATGCTTACTGTAAGGCAAAGTGCTGTTCTATGTGCTTGGGAAATGATGTGTGCCCAATGTCCAAAGCATGGAGGCTTGGAGGCAGCAGGGCCTAGTGGAAAGACCATAGGGCTGGGAGTCAGAAGAACTGGGTTTGAGTTCCAGATGAGCCACTGACCTGCTGTGTGTCCTTGGTCAAATCTCACAATGGGATAAAGAAACCTTATTTTCCTACCTCTTAGATGTTGAGCCTTGTGTGGGGCAGGGGCCAATCTTATTGGCCTGTACCTGTCACAGACTTACCACACAATGCTTGGCAACTAATTGTCTTGCCAAATCCAATGGCCTCTACTCCATCCTAATCCTCCTCTACCTTTCAGCTGCCTTTGACACTGTGGACCACCTCCTTTAGCTTCACTGGCTCTGTCCTCTCTTGGTTCTCCTCATGTCTCTGGCTGTTCATTCCCAGTCTCCTTCATGGGCTCCTCCTCTGCCTCCTACCCCCTAACTATGGGGATCCCTCAAGGTTCAGTTCTGGGTCCCCTTCTTTTTTCCCTTTACACTCGCTCCCTTGGAGAACTCATTCGCTCCTATGGCTTCAACTACTATCTCTATGCAGATGATACCCAAATCTACATCTCCTCCCTTTACCTTACTCCCTCTTTCCAAGTTCACATCTCCTCCTGCCTTCAAGACATCTCTACTTGGATGTCCTTCCATCACCTCAAACTTAACATGTCCAAAACAGAGCTCTTTATTTTCCCACCCAAACCCAGTCCTCTCCCTGACTTTCCATCTCTGTAGACAGCACCACCATCCTTCCCGTCTCACAAGCCCATAACTTTGGCATCCTTGACTCCTCTCTCATTCAACCCACATATTCAGTTCGTCACCAAATCCTGTAGGCCCCACCTTCACAATATCACTAAAATCTGCCCTTTCCTCTCCAACCAAACTGCTACCATGTTAATACAATCACTCATTCTATCCTGCCTAGATTACTGCATCAGCCTCTTTGCTGACCTCCCAACCTTCTGTCTCTCTCCACTCACTCCACTGCCCAGATTATCTTTCTACAGAAACGTTCAGGACATGCCATCCTCCTCAAAAATCTCCAGTGGTTGTCTATCCACCAAAGAAAAACTCCTCACCATTGGCTTTAAAGCACTCCATCACCTTGCCCCCTCCTACCTCACCTCGTTTCTCTTCTTCTACAACCCAGCACCCATACTTCTCTCTTTTAGTGCTAACCTTCTCACTGTGCCCTGATCTTGCTACTGACCCCTGGCCCACATCTTGACTCTGGCCTGGAACGCCCTCCCTCCTCAAATGCTATAGGCAATTACTCTACCCACCTCAAAGCATTATTGAAAGCACATCTCCTCCAAGAGCTTTTCCCAGACTAAGCCCCACTTTTCCTCATATGTCACTCCCTTCTGCATCACCCTAACTTGCTCCCTTTGCTCTCTCCCCACCCCAGCACCACAGTGCTTGTGTATATATCTGTAATTTTATTTATTTGTATTGACATCTGTCGCTCCCCCCACCTCCCAGATTATGAGCTCGTTGTGGGCAGGGAATGTCTTTGTTGTTATATTGTACTTTCCCAAGAGCTTAGTACAGTGCTCTGCACACAGTAAACACTTAATAAATGGGATTGAATAAATGAACTAAGAAACACCTAATAAATAGTATTATTATTACGATTGCTATTATTATTGACACAACAAATGGGTGGGATAGGACTCAGTAGTTGGCCAATATGGTGACTTCCCCAATTTCTGTCTTTACTTGGAATACAGAAGATTGTTCCACACTCCTCCATGGAAGTGTCCGAAAGCTCTCTGGAGTGGTCAACCCTGGCAGTTCAGACAGAAGAAATACCACACCTTCACCACCTGCTACCTCTTGACAGAAGCCCCGGCCCTGCAGGAGTGGAGGGGAGGTTGCAGCTGCCATTACAACATTTTGATATGAGTAATTTATTTGGAATGGTGAGGTGCCAGTGTCTTTTTCAGGTAATAATGAATTTTTACTTTTTTTAAACTTTTTAATATTTCTACCATTGGGATGTTTTATTATTTGGATTGTACACAGCTTTTTCTCCTTATCAGATCCCTCTCTCTAAGATTGTGACCCCCTTGAAATCAGTGCACAGTAAAGCTGGGAATCAGCATGGGTAACAGAGTTGAACTCCCGAATGCATCATTCCCTAACTGCCCTCAAACTTTTTTGCCTTGTTAAATTCTGTTTTGCATTTACGTAGCATGCAGTGGTAAGAGCACTGCTAAGGCATTGGAACCTGGGAAATGAGTCCTTTAGACTCCATGGCTATTTGCTGAAGAGGATACTAAGCAAATTCAGATAGAGGTAGTTCCTTCAGAGGACAAATTACTGGGTGCTTATTTGTCATTGCTCTCCAACTCTCAGTTTTTGGCTTCAGATGACAGTGAGGATTGCAAGGTAAAAACTGTTCAAAAGTATAGAACTCTTCAGTTAGGAAAGGATTGCATTACATAAATCAATGATCAGATTTCCAGCTTGCTGTAAGAATTGAGGACATCATTGTCAGCTGTTGAAAAAACAATTTTAATTTGGTGGTTTTACCTGACTGCAGTGGTAGATCCTCTGTAGATCTCAGTCTGGAAGGGCAATTTGTTTTCTTTTCTTTTATTATTTTATGTTTTTGAGGGGTCGCAAACTAAAAGAAGGAACAGGAGGAGTGACTTTTTTCAGAAAAAAAACAGGCTAAAAAAGTTGTATTTTAATAATTCAAAATTCTTAAACTTTTTTTCCCATTACACTTTGCACCCAGAGTACACTGCCGCACCATAACCAATTTGGAAGGATTCTTGTCCTCTGAAATTGCCCTTATCTCAGGATGAGATGAATCCTTCTTTTAAAAAAACCTCTAGATTGTAAGTTCCTCATGGGCAGGAATCATGCTTAGAGAAGCAGCATGGCTAAGTGGAAAGAGCCCGGGCTTTGGAGTCAGAGGTCATGGGTTCAAATCCCAGCTCCGCCAATTGTCAGCTGTGTTACCTTGGGCAAGTCATTTCACTTCTCTGTTCCTCAGTTACCTCATCTGTAAAATGGGGATGAAGACTGTGAGCCCCACGAGGGACAACCTGATCACCTTGTAACCTCCCCAGCGTTTAGAACAGTGCTTTGCACATAGTAAATGCTTAATAATTGCCATCATCATCATCATCATCTATCGTATTTATTGAGTGCTTACTATGTTCAGAGCACTGTACTAAGCGCTTGGGAAGTACAAATTGGCAACATATAGAGACAGTCCCTACCCAACAGTGGGCTCACAGTCTAAAAGGGGGAGACAGAGAACAAAACCAAACATACTAACAAAATAAAATAAATAGAATAGATATGTACAAATAAAATAAATAAATAAATAAATTGAGTAAAAAATATGTACAAACATATATACATATATACAGGTGCTGTGGGGAAGGGAAGGAGGTAAGATGGGGGGGATGGAGAAGGGGACGAGGGGAAGAGGAAGGAAGGGGCTCAGTCTGGGAAGGCCTCTTGGAGGGGTGAGCTCTCAGCAGGGCCTTGAAGGGAGGAAGAGAGCTAGCTTGGCGGATGGGCAGAGGGAGGGCATTCCAGGCCCGGGGGATGACATGGGCCAGGGGTCGATGGCGGGACAGGCGAGAGCGAGGTACAGTGAGGAGATCAGCGGCAGAGGAGCGGAGGGTGCGGGCTGGGCTGTAGAAGGAGAGAAAGGAGGTGAGGTAGGAGGGGGCGAGATGATGGAGAGCCTTGAAGCCCAGGGTGAGGAGTTTCTGCCTGATGCGCAGATTGATTGGTAGCCACTGGAGATTTTTGAGGAGGGGAGTGATATGCCCAGAGCGTTTCTGCACAAAGATAATCCGGGAAGCAGCATGAAGTATGGATTGAAGTGGAGAGAGACACGAGGATGGGAGATCAGAGAGAAGGCTGATGCAGTAGTCCAGACGGGATAGGATGAGAGCTTGAATGAGCAGGGTAGCAGTATGGATGGAGAGGAAAGGGGGAATCTTGGCAATGTTGTGGAGCTGAGACTGGCAGGTTTTGGTCACGGCTTGGATGTGAGGGGTGAATGAGAGAGCGGAGTCGAGGATGACACCAAGGTTGCGGGCTTGTGAGACGGGAAGGATGGTAGTGCCGTCAACAGAGATGGGAAAGTCAGGGAGAGGGCAAGGTTTGGGAGGGAAGACAAGGAGTTCAGTCTTCGACATGTTGAGCTTTAGGTGGCGGGCAGACATCCGAATGGAGATGTCCTGAAGGCAGGAGGAGATGCGAGCCTGGAGAGAGGGGGAGAGAGCAGGGGCAGAGATGTAGATCTGGGTGTCATCAGCGTAGAGATGATAGTTGATCATCATCATCATCATCATCATGCTTGGTACAGAGCACACAGTAAGCACTCCATTTCATGATTAATTGATTGATTAATTAAACTATGGGACAGCACCCAGCTAAATGCTCTTGGTCTGCAGAATGACAAATCCCCTATGTACCTCCCTGTGTGAGTGGTACCTATGTCATTAAAGTCGTATCAATTTAATTAATAATGCTATTATTTGTTAATAATAATTATTATTACAATGGTATTTGTTAAGTGCTTACTATGTGCTGAGCATTGTTCTAAGCATTTACTATCGACCAAGCACTGAAGTAGGAACCGGGTTAATTAGATTGGACACAGTTCCTGCCCAACATGGGGCTTACAGTCTGAGTGGCAGGGAGAGCAGGTGTTGGTTCCCCAAATTACATATGAGGAAGTTGGCACAGGGAGATTGGGTGACAGAGGTCACTCAGCACGCAAGTGATGGAGCTGCGTTCCGAGCTTCCTACTCCCAGGCTTGTGCTCTTTCCACCAGACCTCGCTGCTTCCTCTAAAATCAAAACCCTGTACAGTCATATCTATTGAAATGCTTCTCAGGTTATAGGGTCCCCTTAGGATTTCTTTTGGAAAGCTAATCGATTGAAGCCAATTAGAGCTCTGAAAAAGCTGATATTGTGATAGGTCCCTTGCCTTTATCTCAAAATTCTCAAGAGATTAACAAGCAAAATCAAGAAGAAATCCTAGTTGAAGATGTTTAGGAAATACTAAAAAGGCACATTTAAGCATTAGAGAATACCCGCTACAGTCCATTTATTATTTAGGAAAGAAGCAGGGACTGATTCAGAAAACTGAGGATCAGAGGACAAAATGTTCCTGAAAAGAAGCTATTTTATGGTCTATAATGTTGAAAAGACATGTTGACTTTGGATTTGAAACAAACTCCTAAAATCTGGTGCTTCAAAACAGAAGAATAATTTTATGGAGCATGCCATAAAATTTCTTGCTTTTTCTCTCATCCTTCTTCAGTTCTAGCCTCCGTGTGTAAGCATATGCCTCACTTGGTTGTTTTTTAGTGTATCTGTTTGTGTATTGCTGTATATGACTGCTGTTACGTCCTAAAGTGGCATACCTTACAATAATTTTATTCAAAAGAACAAGGATTGGAGATGTTGAAGGGTAATTATTTTGTTCAGGGTACGACCCTATCACTCTTGCCACCTGCTGGAGTCACAAGGAGAAGGCTTGTTTTATTGTATTGATCTACTTGTCTCAATTGAACAGACATCCCAATTTGGGCAGGACAACTATGCCTTTGAGGCCTGATATCCCTCTGCTTGACAGGCCCCAAATGGAGTGAGATGGAATATCTTAGCTATGGGAAAAAGCGGGGGCAGCTGCCATTGCTGCCACTGAAAAAGAGGAGGATGAATCATGTTCTTCAGCCTCAGCAATAACTGGTACCAATCCTACTACTGCTCCTAGGACCAGTAAGACTGAACTAGACCTTCTGATCATTGCAATCCAATGATAAGTTTCTATTTATCCCAGAAACTACTGTTAACTGAAGGGCCAAGTCTGGTATACCTGATGGATCCCATTTTTAGACTGTGAGCCCACTGTTGGGTAGGGACTGTCTCTATGTGTTGCCAATTTGTACTTCCCAAGCGCTTAGTACAGTGCTCTGCACATAGTAAGCGCTCAATAAATACGATTGATTGATTGATTGATGGATCCCAGGTGGTGTCAGTCCATGGTCATCATTCTCCAGCTGTACCAGCTAGGTGCAGATGACTATGGGGCTGGTAACCTCTCACTAGGGCTTTGGTGACAGTGGCAGTGGGGCCTCTTTTTAATGATATTTGTTAAATGATGATGATGATGATGATGATGGCATTTGTTAAGCACTTACTATGTACAAAGCACTGTTCTAAGCGCTGGGGAGGATTCATGGTGATCAGGTTGTCCCATGCGGGGCTCACAGTCTAAATCCCCATTTTACAGATGAGGTAAATGAGGCACAGAGAAGTTAAGTGACTTGCCTAGAGTCACACAGCTGACAAGCAGCGGAGCCAGGATTTGAATCCATGACCTCTGACTCCCAAGCCCGTGCTCTTTCCACTGAGCCACGCTGCTAAGCACTTACTATGTGCCAGGACCTCTAGTAGGTGCTAGGGTAGATATGAGATAATTGGGTTGGATACAGCCCTGTCCCACATAGGGCTCACAGTCTTAATCTCCGTTTTATAGATGAAGTAACTGAGGCAAAGAGAAGTCAGTGACTTGTCCAAGGTTATACAGCAGACAAGTGATAAAGCCTGGATTAGAATCAAGGTCCTCTAACTCCCAGGCCTGTGCTCTTTCCACTAGGCCATGCTGCTTTTAAGCTACTAGGCCCCTTGGCACCAGAGACTGTTGCAGAATCTGGAGTGCAATCGCAGGGGGCCACACATTTGCTCTGAATAGTGATGCCACTAGGAGTCTCATAGCAGGGCATCAGTTGTGAAGGCAAATAGAGGCAAAGCCTCCTATCTCACCCCACTCTAGTCCATACTCCACTCTGCTGTTCTGATCATTTTTCTAAAAAAAATCCACTCCTCATCTCCGCACTACTTCAGCAGTTACCCATCCACCTCTGTATCAAACAGAAACTACTCACCCTTGGCTTTAAAGCACTCAATCAGTTTGGCCCCTCCTACCTTATCTTGTGAACGCCCTAGTACAATCTAATGTGCACACTTCGCTCCTCTAACACTCACCTACCTTGTACTTCCCAAGCGCTTAGTACAGTGCTCTGCACATAGTAAACACAATAAATATGATTGATGGATTGATTGATTGATCTTTATCTCACTGCTGAATTCTTGCCCACATCCTCCCTCTGGCCTGGAACTCCCTTCTCCTTCATACACTACAGAACACCATTTTCCCCACCATCAAAGCCCTCTTAAAATAATATCTCCTCTTAGAGCTCTTCCCTGACCAAGCCTTCAATTCCCCTACTTGCCTCTCCCTGCTGCACTGCTTATGTCCTTGGTTCTGTGCCCTTGAAGCACTTGTATTCACCACACCCTGTTCCATAGCACTTATATGCATACCCATAATTTACTTCAATACCTATCTCCCCTTCTAGACGTTAAACTCCTTATGGTTTGGGAACATGTCTAACAACTCCAGGAGGCCTTCCCAGACTGAGCCCCTTTTTTCCTCTCCTCCTCCCCAACCCCCCCACCCTGCCTCCTTCCCCTCCCCACAGCACTTGTATATATATTTGTACAGATTTATTACTCTATTTTAATTGTACATATTTACTATTCTATTTATTTTCTTAATGATTTGCATATAGCTTTAATTCTATTTGTTCTGACGATTTTGACACCTGTCTACATGTTTTGTTTTGATGTCTGTCTCCCCCTTCTAGACTGTGAGCCCATTGTTGGGTAGGGATGGTCTCTATATGTTGCAGACTTGTACTTCCCAAGCGCTTAGTACAGTGCTTTGCACACAGTAAGTGCTCAATAAATACGATTGAATGAATGAATGAACTCTGTTGTACTATCCCAAGAGCTTAGTACACTGCTCTGTACACAGTAAGCACTCAGTAAATACCATTGATTGGTTACTTGATTAATGGATTGGTTTTCCACATAGTGTATTGTGTCGAAAGGGTATTTATTTGATTTGTAGTGGTTGACCTAGCAGAGAGTAGCTCGGAAGTCAGAGAACTTGGGTTCTAATCACGGCTCTGCCATTTGCCTGCAGTTTTTGTTTTCTGTTTCTCAGTTTTCCCATCTGCAAAATTGGAATTAAATCCCACTCCCTCCTATCTAGACCGTGAGCCCCTTGTGGGACAGGGATTGAGTCTGACGACTATCTTTTATCTAACCCAGCACTTAGTATTGTGCTTGGCACATTGTAAATACTCAACAAACCCACAATAATTATTATTATTTATACATCAACAAACACCCAATTGTTTGGGATTCTTTTTGACTGCCTTCTAGCATTGCAGTGTTATCGACAAGTAGGGGGCAAAATACGTTAACCGGTGTAAATCGGCCGCAGGGTTCGAGAACCCAAGGTGGTGACACAGATGGGAAAAAATGATTCGGAGACATGAGTTCAGTTAGAGCAGCAGAGGTAGGAAAGCTGACTTTTCGCCAGTTCACCTCCTGAGAGGTACGAGTGATGAACAGCCCCGATCCCAGCCGCTTCTTCCCTTTTATTTGGTTCCTCATCCGAGCTACACAAGGGATTCCCGGGAGCGCGAAACTTTGGCACCCTGTTGTCAGGAGATGCTAGCAGGAGACAGCGCCCACAGAAGATGGGGTCGGCTTAGACAGGGCATAGCTGCTTTGATCAGTGTCACCCCTCTTCGATTACAGAATCTTCCGTGAGGCCGTCGCCTATTCCTCACATACCCTGTTGTCGGTTAAGCTAAGCCATTAGGGAAAATGCAGTCAATGCTGGAGTATCCGGCTAGGGTGGACAACATGCAGGCACATATTTTACCCCCTGGCAGAGTTGATTAATAGCTACTGTGCAGTTTGGGAGAACTCGTGGAAATTCTCAAGGTAGTTAAAGAAGCAGAATCCCCGCCAGTTAGCAACATAGTAATATTAGGGAAGAGTAAATGATTAAATAGCAATAAGCAAACCATCTATTTTATGATTCCCGTAACTGTGCAACCTCAGAGGCTTGACAGACAACTTTTATAAGAGTCCCATGTACCTGTCTGTGTTGGCAGGGACCCCCACAGGATTTTTAAAAATAGTGCTTTCCTAAAGTTTTGCCTCCCTAATGTTTGTTACTCTTAGAGGTACAGCTATATTCCATGGTTGTGTCAGTCAGTTGCATCGAGTCAGAATACTACTGAATTATATGTGTCCCACTCTGCTATATTGGATTAGGCATTAATGTTATTAAAAATAACAATACAATAATACAATATACAATCATATAATAATTGTAATGATAATAATTGTGGTATATGTTTCACGCTTAGTATGTGTCAAGCACTATTCTAAACATTGGGTAGATGCAAGGTAATCATGTCGTACACAGTCTTTGCCTCACCTGGAGAACAGGGATTGAATCTCCATTTTATGATGAGGAAATTGAGGCACTGAGTCAGACAGGAAACTGAGAAGTTGAGTGACTTGCCCAAGGTCACCCAGCAGGTAAGTGGCAGAGCTAGGATTAAAACTTAGGTCCCCTGACTCCCAGCCTTAGCTGTCTCCATTAGACCACACTGCTCCTCAGCAGTGAAACTAAAGTGACACTAAACTTCATTTTTTGTAAAAGACTAATCTTTTAATAATAATAATAATAATAATAATAATAATAATAATGGCATTTATTAAGCACTTACTATGTGCAAAGCACTGTTCTAAGTGCTGGGGAGTTTACAATGTGATCAGGTTGTCCACGGGGGGCTCACAGTCTTAATCTTCATTTTACAGATGAGGGAACTGAAGCACAGAGAAGTTAAGTGACTTGCCCAAAGTCACACAGCTGACAAGTGGCGGAGCCGGGATTTGATTTGAACCGATGACCTCTGACTCCAAAGCCTGTGCTCTTTCCACTGAGCCGCGCTGCTTCCCCTTATCTGAAGCTATGCAAGTTCAGGATTAATATGAAAGATAAGTTGGAAAGCCTTTATAAACACTTAAAAGTGAGTTAGGAATATTAATAACCAACTGAATATTAATTGCCTGTACATTTTTGTCCAGGATCTGAAGAGGATAATAGTGAAGAAACATTTTACAGGTTTTGCCAAAACTGGTGTATGTCAGTGGTGCTCACATTTAAGTGATTTGCAAGAAATCAGTTAATCAATCAATCACAGCTTTTGGAAGAGGACAATAATGTAAGTACTTGTGATCCCTGCCCAAAGGAGTTTATAGTCTATTGAGAATGATTAATTTGTGTAAACTTTTGTGTAAGCTTTTGGAAGAGGACAATAATGTAAGTACTTGTGATCCCTGCCCAAAGGAGTTTATAGTCTATTGAGAACGATTAATTTGTGTAAACTCACTCCCATTTGATTATCACATTAAAAAGGGCTTTCTCTTCCCCTGTTTAATATAATCAATTAAACTGAAAGACAGTGGTGTGAGAAACTCTGAAGTTGTTTTAAAGTCTTGACTGACCTGAAGTACAAACTGGAGTTTAAACATTTAGTACAGTGGTCTGCACACAATAAGCACTCAATAAATAGCACAAATTGATTGAGTTTAAACAGGTCCAGAGTTGTTTTAAAGTTATAATTTGACTGGGAAACTTAGGGCTAATTATCCCAGGTAGGACGTTTCATAATTAATAATTATGGTATTTGTTAAGTGCGTACTATATGCCAGACACTGTTCTAAGTGCTGGGATGGACACGAAGAAATTGGGTTAGACACAGTTCCTGTCATCATCATCATCAATCGTATTTATTGAGTGCTTACTGTGTGCAGAGCACTGTCCCACGTGGGTTTCACAGTCTCAATCTCTATTGAGAAGTGAAGTGGTTTGCCCAAGGTCACAGAGCAGATAAGTGGCAGTGCTGGAATTAGAACCCATAACCATCTGACTCCGAGGCCTGGGCTCTATCCGCTACGCCATGCTGCTTCTCCACTACGCCATGCTGCTTTTCCATTTATAAACTTTATGGAAAATATCAACCTAAGAAAATTAATGAGCCATTCCTCTCCTTTCCCAGCATCTGATCCCCAGAACCCAGCTGTATGTGGAGGGGTCTGCTCTTCCCTGCCTCTGCCCCCGAGCACTGGGATTCTCATGGTCCCCTGCTTTGGTCTCAGGAAGAACTAAGACATGCGCAACATGTGACCTTCTTTGGTTTTAAAATGTTGAGAAGGTCACCAGCATGGCTACCCCTGGGATTTCCCTGACTGTTATTTCTGATCTATGTGGAGCCTGAAATCCTGCTGCTCCTTTATGTCTATGTGTTGTTTTTCTTTACATGTCCCTTGCCAACAGCCAACTCCCTACCCCAATCCCAATTCTTAGACCGTGAGCCCCTCTGGCCAGGGACCATATCTATATCCTACTTATCTATTCCTTTCACGATACTTAGTACAATCAATCAATCAATCATATTTATTGAGCGCTTACTGTGCACTGTACTAAGCGCTTGGGAAGTACAAGTTGGCAACATATAGAGACAGTCCCTACCCAACAGTGGGCTCACAGTCTAAATGGGGGAGACAGAGAACAAAACCAAACATACTAATAAAATAAAATAAATAGAACAGATAGGTACAAGTAAAATAAATAGAGTAATTAATATGTACAAACATATATACATATATACAGGTGCTGTGGGGAAGGGAAGGAGGTAAGATGAGGGGGATGGAGAGGGGGACGAGGGGGAGAGGAAGGAAGGGGCTCAGTCTGGGAAGGCCTCCTGGAGGAGGTGAGCTCTCAGTAGGGCCTTGAAGGGAGGAAGAGAGCTAGCTTGGCGGATGGGCAGAGGGAGGGCATTCCAGGCCCCTGGGGACAGTGTACTGTACTATGTACAGTGTAAGTACATAGTAAGCACTACATAAATACTATTGGTTAATTAATGTAATCAGGAGGATAAATAATAAAATGACTGCATATAAAAATGCTGAAATAAATCTAATGCCTATGTGTCCTGTCCTGGTCACCTAATAATAATAATAATAATAATAATAATAATAATAATAATAATAATGACATTTATTAAGCGCTTACTACGTGCAAAGCACTGTTCTAAGCGTTGGAATAGAGGAGTTTGTAAAACCCATGCTATCAGTATGAGAAAATTTATTGCTCTAATGACATGAGCCTGAGAGTCAGAAGAACCTGGGTTCTAATCCCAGGTCTGCCACTTGTCTGCTGTGTGACCATGGGCAAGTCACTTAACTTCTCTGTGCCTCAGTTACCTCACCTGTAAAATGGGGATTAAGACTGTGAGACCGATGTGGGACAGGCACTGTGTCCAACCTGATTAGGTTATATCTGTCCCAATTACTTACAACAGTACCTGGCACATAGTAATCATTTAAAAATACAGAAAAGAAAGAATGGATAATAAAAATAATGCAAAATGAAAGAACAGTTATGATATTTACCTTGAGAAAAAATGGAAGCTTATTCATAATATCAATTAAAAATACAGTATTATTAATTCCTCTGGTATCTGAAATCTACTATTTAAAGTGGACTGTGATGCACTTGTGACATAAGGTAAAAGATTCCCCCAAAAGAGGCAGCCCAGTGAGATATAAAACATATATAGAATTTTGACAGACATTTGACATTTAATTTCAAAGCAAGTCATTTCATTTAGTATCAGTAAAAGTAATACCAGGATTTATTGAGTACCCACTTGATGTGGTGTTCAGTGTTAAGTGTGTGGGTAGCATAGAATATTGAAGTGACACAGTCCCTGCTCACAAAGTGTTATTGTGCTAATAAGGGAAGCAAATCTTAAAATCAATCAATCAATCAATCGTATTTATTGAGCACTTACTGTGTGCAGAGCACTGTACTAAGCACTTGGGATGTACAAGTTGGCAACATATAGAGATGGTCCCTACCCAACAGTGGGCTCACAGTCTAGAAGGGGGAGACAGAGAACAAAACCAAACATATTAACAAAATAAGATAAATAGAATAGATATGTACAAGTAAAATAAACAAATAAATAGAGTAATAAATATGTACAAACATATATACATATATACAGGTGCTGTGGGGAAGGGAAGGAGGTAAGATGGGGGATAAGCACTTAGTACAGTGCTCTGCACACAGTAAGCGCTCAATAAATACGATTGATGGAGAGGGGGATGAGGGGGAGAGGAAGGAGGGGGCTCAGTCTGGGAAGGCCTCCTGGAGGAGGTGAGCTCTCAGTAGGGCCTTGAAGGGAGGAAGAGAGCTAGCTTGGCGGATGTGGTGAGGGAGGGCATTCCAGGCCAGGGGGATGACGTGGGCCGGGGGTCGACGGCGGGACAGGCGAGAACGAGGCACAGTGAGGAGGTTAGTGGCAGAGGAGCGGAGGGTGTGGGCTGGGTTGGAGAAGGAGAGAAGGGAGGTGAGGTAGGAGGGGGCGAGAGGATGGAGAGCCTTGAAGCCGAGGGTGAGGAGTTTCTGCCTGATGCGCAGATTGATTGATTAAAACATTTACAATTAGGTCAAAAGTAAGCACATAAATTTAGCTCAGGAAGGTGAATAATAAATAACAATAATAATATGAGCTAAGAAATTGTATGTGTCAAGCACTATACTAAGTGCTGGGCAGATGCACGATAATTAAATCAGACATAGTCCATGTCCTACATGGGGCTCACAGTGTAAGTAGGAGGGAGAAATAATAATAATAATAATAATTGTGGTATTTGTTAAGTGCTTACTATATGCCAGCCACTATACTAAAGGCTGAGGTGGGTACAAATAAATTGGGCTGGACACATTTTACAAATGAGGTGACTGAGGCACAGAGAAGTGAACTGATTTGCCCAAGGTCAAACAGCAGACAAGCAGTGGGGCTGGGATTAGAATCTAGGTCCTTCTGACTCCCCTCAACCAGGTTGCCTTTATTTTACAGTTGAGGAAACTCAGGCACGCAAAGTTATGTGACTTGCCCAAGATAACCCAACAGGCAAATGTCAGAGCAAGGGTTAATACCAAGGTATTCTGAGTCTCAGTTCATTTAAAATGCAAGTAACTTTCAGGTAACTTGTGTGACCACCAAAGCCTTCCATATCTCTTGGCTGTATATAAACTGTCCCTAACATCACTGTTGCATTGGCTGCTTTGCACATAGTAAGCGCTTAATAAATGCCATCATTATTATTATTATTATTATTCTCACAATACCTGGCACAATTTCTATTTCTGTCTCTCAGTTAAAATTTCTGGGAAGCCCACACTGTGAGAAATTTGGCAAAATTTCAGGTCCCACTCTCATTGCAAAAGGTTTGGGCCTGGGTCTTTGGAGTGTCTAAAGTGGAAGAGGCAGTGGGAACACTTGAGGTGTTAATGGTGGGGGAAGCTGTGGCCCAGAGACCAATAAAAAACAGGATAGTTTGTAAGGCTGCAGCGTGGCTCAGTTGAAAGAGCACGGGCTTGGGAGTCATGGGTTCAAATCCCAATTGTGAGCTGTGTGACTTTGGGCAAGTCACTTAACTTCTCTGTGCCTCAATTACCTCATCTGTAAAATGGGGATTAAGACTGTGAGCCCCACGTGGGACAACCTGATCACCTTGTGTCCTCCACAGTGCTTAGAACAGTGCTTTGCACAAAATAAGTGCTTAACAAATGCCATTATTATTATTATTGTTAAAAGCAACAGACAAATGAAAAGAGAAAAAGAGGGAGAGGGTGGGAAGGGGGTCAGGGAAGTTATGCCCAACCCTCCCTCACCATTCAATCAATGATATTTACTGAGCACCTAAATGATCTCCTTATTGCCAAATCCTATGGCCTCTACTCCATCCTAATTCTCTTCGACCTCTCAGCTGCCTTTGACACCGTCAGCCACCCCCCTTCTCCTGGAAACCTTAGCCAACCTTGCTTCAGTGACACTGTCCTCTCCTGGTTCTCTTCCTATCTCTCTGGCTGCTCATTCTCAGTCTCTTTTGTGACCTCCTCCTTTGCTTTCTAGACTGTGAGCCTGCTGTTGGGTAGGGACCGTCTCTATATGTTGCAAGGATGCTAATCAAAGCATTGATACCATCCCATCATGGTTACTAAATCAGTCTCCTTGCTGACATCCCTGCAACCTCACCATAGGCTTTAAAACACTCATTCATTCATTCACTCAATCATATTTATTAAGCACTTACTGTATGCAGAGCACTGTATTAAGCTCTTAGCACTGTACTAATCACCTTGCCCCCTCCCACTTGACCTCGCTGCTCTCTTACTAAACCCAGCCCACACACGTCTCTCCTCTAATGCCAACATACTTATTGTACCTCAGTCTCATCTATCTTGCCACCAATCTTTTGCTTACATCCTGCCTCTGGCCTGGATTGCCCTCCCTCTTCATGCCTGACAGAATTACTCTCTCCACTTTCAAAGCCTTATTGAAGGCACATCTTCTCCAAGAAGCCTTTCCTGTCTAAGCTCTCATTTCCCCTACTCCCTCTCACTTCTGCCTCACTCTGATTTGTTCCCTTTATTCATCCCCCTCAGCCCTAGAGCACTTTTATAAATATCCATAATGTACCTATATTATTGTCTGTTTCTCCTCTAGACTGTGAGCTCAGTGTGCGTAGGGACTAACTGGTATATTGTACTTTCTCAAGTGCTTAGTAAAGTGCTCTGCACACAGTATGTGTTCAATTAATATGATTGACTGATTGATACTAAGTGCTTAGGAGAGTACAATACAACCGAGCTGGTAGACAGCTCACAAGGAGCTCACCACTACCATTTTTTTTTTAATTCCAGTCCCCACTACTACTACATGTGCTGCTACTTCCTTTTCTGGCTTTCAGGGAGTTTCTGCTGTGTGCAGACGGACTATATGCTGGATGATAAGGCAAGAAATGCTCGGCTTCTGGAGCTGCAGCAGAGGGACAATAACTCTGGAGCTGCTCTGGAGTGAGTAACTTCAGGAGAGGGCAGCCTCACTTGCTCCTTCTGTGGACAACAGCCTCCAGAGAACAAATTGTTAGGTTGAGTGCTTTATGTTTCTGTACAATTGTATTGGTTTTAAATTATCTCTCTCTCCTCTCTCTCTCTCTCTCTCTCTCTCTCTCTCTCTCTCTCCCCTTCCTCCCTCCCCCTCCTCTCCTCTCTTTCTCCTTTCTCTCCTCCTTGAATGTTAGGTTTTCTGGTCCTCATACTCTGAGAGTCTCACCCACTGGGATGGCTTCAGCTCTCACCACTAAGCAGCTGGCTTCCAAATCTAAATCTCTCACTATGTCTATTCATCTGATATTGCATCTCTCATTTTCTTCTATAAGTGGGTGTCTCTACTAGAATAGCTTTATACACAAACTCAAAATGTTAAAACTAAACTCCTCTCTTGCTTCCTAAACCTTCTCCTCGTTCCGTTTTTCCCATCACTTTTGAAAGCTCCATCATCCTCCCTGTGCCTGTCTAATCTAGAGGCTTGGTGTCATGACCTTGATGTCATCTATCTACTTACTGTCATAGACCTCTGACATTCAGTTTGTCTCTAAATTCTGTTGGTTCTTCTCTATTGTACTTCACACTCGTCCTCTTTCCTCTCTTCCTTACCAATACCACGCTGGATTGAGTCAATCAGTCAATCAATGGCATTTATTAAGCACTTACTGTGTGCAGAGCACCATACCTAGCTCTTGGGAGAGTACAGTACAGAAGAGTTGGTAGGAACTACCACTTCCAGCTAGATTACTGCAGTTGAGAATTCTAAACAGTTAGAACAGTAAAAGCGAGAGAACCCAGTTGCTCCTTCATCATTAGAGTCTTGCGGCCTGCTCCCCCTGAAGAGAAGCACCCCATCCCCAAGCCATCCAGGGCTCCTCGAATGCTCTGCTCCTGCCTGGCATACTGGAGATGTGGTACCAACAACAGCCCCCGCTTTTTAGATTGTTGTCATTACTGCTGGAACTGTTTGATCCTCTTAACAGCCTACCTGCCTAGAAACAGCTTACCTGTTACTGCCTGAAACTCTACTCCTGTAACTACAATGTTCTGGCGCTCCTATTGTATTTATCATGGCCTTGTCTTTTTATATTCTTTTTTTTTGTTTTATCTCTCCTCATGTGTACACTGCTAACCTCTTCCCCTGTTAATTTGTTCATGCGAGCCTCCTGTGGACAATGGACTCTGTCCAATTCTCTTCTGTGTTTTTTTCTAGTTCAGTTCTTGGCTCATGTAGGTGCTCAATAAATGCCATTAAACAAATGAGTGAATTAATGTAGGGTTTTTGCTGTTGCTTTATTGGGAAGTGGGAGGGGAGAGGTAGAGCTCGCTTTGATAGGTTGAAATTGGTTATTTCTCACCTTGTTTTCTCCCTAGATTATGAACTCCTTGGAACAAAAACTGCCTTCAGTTGTATGATGTTTGTATGTTTCCAAGTGTTTATTACAGTGTCAGGCACAAAGTAGATGTTCAACACATATTAGTAATAATGTAATGATAATGATAACATCTTCTATCTTGGTCTCCTTGCTTTAGTCCATCTTAAACTCAAGACTGCCCTGCCAGTTAAATCAGCCCAGAGATGCTGTGATATGAACCAGTGTCACTGTCTCAGCCCTGGGCCTGCAACAAGGATGAGGAGGAGCTGAGATGCCTCCCAGGCCCACAGGAGAGGGTCCTAAGGATCACACTTCCTGAAGGTCAAAGCAGAATACTGTCCTTGAGCTGAAAAGATCACAGACAAGTGTTTTGAATGAAGACCAGATATCCATTATTTCCAGTCCCCCTGTTAGGGTGATCTTGACAGTATCAGAGGTATGTTTGGCCCCTAGGCATCCAGCCTGCTCTGCTGTTCAAAGTCCACTCCAATTTTGACAGATCTGTATGCATACCAGCTGATTACCCGAGTCAAGATCATGCCTCAGTGTCCCTTAGGGACACTTTTGAAGTGAAACCTCTTTCTTGGAGAGGGAGTTGGGAACATGGGACCCTGGATGTCATAGAGTACCCATTTGGCACAAGTGTTGGCCAGAGAGATAGGGCAGTGGTAACCCTTCACTTCAACTCCTGTTAGGACCCAGTCCCTGGCTCAGGCGATGGTGTGTGTGTGTGTGTGGGGGGGGGGGGGGGGGGGGGTGTTTAGGCAGAGTGGTGCTCAAAAAGAAGGAGAGCAGGTGTCAAGTTGGAGAGACATGGATAGGGGGATGTCAGAAATCACATGATGCTTATGGAGATGAGAGAAAGAGGACTTTTGATACGGGCCCAGGACTTTGGGAATATGGATTGCTTCCCTTGCTCCAGCCTCCTTATCTCTGCAGAACCAGCTTTGGGGGAGAACTGACCCCCGGAGTTCTGAATCAGCTGGGAGTGATTTAGTGGGACTCTATTTGTCAAGTCCAGGGCAGCAGGACACCAAGATGCCGGCCTCACATCAGTTCCAATGGCAGAAATTGTGATGGAGAAGAAACAGAAGTGAAGGAAGGCCAGGTTAATCAATCAGTCACAAGTAGACCCCAGGGGAAGGAACCAATGAGGGGGCAGAAGAAACTGGAATTCCATCCCTTTCACCAGTCTTTTCCCATGGGTGCCTTACAATTTCAACTCCTTTCCTTTGATATCACTACACTCTCCTGCCTCCAAAGGACTGCTGGGAAAATCCTAGAAATCAGAAAAGACATTATGTCCTCAGGACTGGTCCTGCACCTTTGTCTTTCGCTTCTCCAGCCAGATAACCCTTCTTTTCTCCTCCAGGAATGCACGAGGGTATAATTTAGTGATAGTCATTGGTGTCTAAACTTTGGACTAAGCTAATAAACAGAAAATGCAGCATCACCATAATGAGCTTCCTTCTTCAAGACCACCTCTACAGAGAGAAGTGCCTTTAAGGCAAGATTCCATTTGTTGCTCCCTCAGAACAATGAGGAATGAACTAACGCTCCCCCAGCTTCTGCTGGAATTCAGCCAGGGATCCATCAGAGTTACAGGGTATCCACATTCCTTCAAATAACACACCTTTATGACCTCAGTCTCCCTCCAAACCTGCTGTCATTGGCTAGAATCTTCAGGGTTTCCATGGAGCTTCTGGTAAATAAATTTGAACCATCACAAGTGACCAATTGCCTTGGTCCTGGGCACAGGCTTCTTTTGTGTCTTTTACCTTGACAGCCCCAGGAATATTTCTTTTGATCCTAGTGACCTCAGTCACTGTTTCTTCTTTTCAGATTATGGCAGGTAAGGATAGAAGTACTTTGGCAAGCCTGTCGGTGGATTTTAATTTTAATTTTTGTTTTAATTTAAAGCACATTACTTTTTTTTAAAGAACCAGCAAGGGAGATGGGTTTAGAAAATAAACGGGTAAAGATATCTTGATAACTCTATCCTGTGGGAGATAATATTTTGGTTATGAGCAGATATTTCCTTCATGATTATTTTGGATTTTGTTACTTTTATTTGAGACAATTTCAGTTTACTAGAGGGAATTGGGATATAATTGTTATCTGAAGGGTTTTCCATGTCAATTAGTTGAAAAAGTTAGAAATATTAGAGGAAAGTGGAAAACTGAGAGGGAAGAAAGGAATAAAATTATGGAAAATACATCAGGGTAACCATTTCCTGCAAATGCAATGAAGAGAGGGAAAAGTGAAAGGGAGAGAAAGGAATGGTAAAGTGAGAATATAATGAAAATAGTTGAAGGAGATGGATAAAAATACAGTAAAGGGAGTTTAAAGAACAGTGGAGAAGTTAGACAAGGAGCAGTGGTTGGGGACAAAGTAATTCTGAATTTAAACCATTTCCCACAAAAAACTGCAACATTTTTGAGGCAGGAATAATATCCACAAACTTTACTGAACTCTCTCAAGCACCTATCACAGAGCTCTGTATAGGGACTCAATAAAGACTACCAATTGATTGATTAAGTTTCAACGTGGGAAACATATTCAAGGGCCAACTAAAACAAAATAAAATCAATGGTCTGTGTTTATCCTATAGAGCTACAACAGAGCCAAAATTAGTGAGTTGAGGTTTTTTTTCTCCCCTGATGTGACAAATTGACCTTGATATCCAAAACTTTCTGTATCTGGGTCGAAGGCAAAATATTTTCTGGGACTTCCTTGCATAGTACATTTCACCAGTTTTCTAGGGAGAGCTGGTGGATTCATAAATCATTAAAATCAGGCCACATAGATCATTTTGGTTCAGCCTGGAGAACATCTGTGAACAAGTCCATGATGCTAATCAGTACATTTCTGGCTTCATTCTCCTGTGGTCTGGTGAACAAGTCAGGAGTCCAGGTCAGTGAAGGATTGCTTTTGAGAGTGAGGTGTGCCAGCCCACCTGGGGTTGCTCTTGGTGAGTTTTCCTCAGGGTCACCTTGGTTGCCATGAAAGCTGTAGAATTGGAGCTGT
The DNA here is from genome assembly GCF_015852505.1 of Tachyglossus aculeatus. Lineage (NCBI taxonomy): Eukaryota > Metazoa > Chordata > Mammalia > Monotremata > Tachyglossidae > Tachyglossus > Tachyglossus aculeatus. The sequence goes on from NC_052067.1 coordinate 115,185,147, forward strand.
TGGTGGGTTGATATGTGGCAGCAGGAGGATCAGACCTCACTAGCTTCATTCTACTCATTTGTATTTCCAACAGAGAATTCTAGAAACCCTGCTGAGAATTCCCAAAGGACATCCTCACAGGCAATTTCCAACTCATGTCCTCAGACCGTTCCTGTGATGAGCAGTGGCTCCTCCCTGATAGGAAGTCTTCATAACATCGCTCAGCATTCTGGTCCAGCCATCAGCAATGCTTGGCTGCTGACACCTATTTCCAATGTACCCTTCCACCCTTTCCCAACTGGTGGCTACTTCTTCCAACATCCCAGTACTCCTGGGCTATCTGCAGTAGCTGGGCTGAGCCGGGCCTTCTTTTCTACAGTTGCCTATCCAAACATCTCCGAGTGGAGCAGTGCCAGAAGTGCTGTTGAGATGCCATCACCTCTGATGGACTGTACTGTGACTGTCATCCACAGTCCAGAGGCCCCTGCTCCCTCCCTGCCCATGATGGTGCAGTATTTCAATGCCGGCAGTGCTCCAAACATGTTTCCTCTGTACCCACAATGGTCTGCAGGCCTTGACCCAAGAGCTTCCTTACCAGTGCCAAATGAGGGATACCATCTGCCAATTCCCCACCATGCAGGCACCCAGGCCTATTTTTATAATCCAAGCCTGCTAGGCCCCCAGCTACCTGGACAGTTTAGCCCCTACCTGCAGCCCTATGGCCCTGTCCCCTACAGAGCTAGCAGGGCTGTTCCCTGGCTGGGAGCTCCTCAGCCAGAAATGGTGATGGTGCTGAAGGAGATCCAGCTCCAGGGTACTCTGCCTCAAGTTTCCACCCCTGAACTGTACTATCCAGACTCTACTCAGCAAGGCACAGCAACATCCTTCCAAGGTAAGTGATGGTCAAGGGGAAGACAGAAAGGATTAGCATCAGAGGAAGAGTCAGAGATGGGGCTTGAGTTAATGTATCTTGGCAGGATGTTCTAGCTGACTCCTCCCTTCCGCCCCGGGGTTACCCTCTGAAGCCTCTCACTGCTCTTAGATGACTAGTGGTTTCACCCCCAGGGCTGTCCTTGGATAACAGTACAGTACCCTGCAAGCGCTTAGTACAGTGCTCTGCACACAGTAAGTGCTCAGTAAATACGATTGAATGAATAATAATAATGATGTCATTTGTTAAGTGCTTTTGTGCCAAGCACTGTTCTAAGCACTGGGATAGATGCAAAGTTATCAGGTTGTCCCACTTGAGGCTCACAGTCTTGATCTCCATTTTACAGATGAGGTAACTGAGGCATAGAGAAGTTAAATGACTTGCCAAAAGTCACACAGCTGACGAGTGGTGGAGTCGGAATTAGAACCCATGACCTCTGACTCCCTCTTTCCACTAAACCAAGCTGCATCTCTGTGTGCCTGGGACGCCACAGTCCCATATGGACAATCCCATGTCTTCCCACATAAGCTGGATGTAAGCACCCTCCATTCACCTTCCCTCTTCACCTGCACCTTCATTCTGGGAATCCTGTTTTCAGCCCACTGCCCACTGATCCTGGAGCCTTGGGTTCAAATAGTTCTTGGCTAGGGAGTGTGTAAACTGGTTGAGAACTTGTCCTTGGAAGCCATGAGGGTGAGAGTCCATTCCCAATGCCCTTCAAGACCCTCATATTTCACTTGCCATGTTCTTGGTCCCAACTGAGTTACCCAGAGACCCAGACTCCAATAGCCAGCACCCATTTGTTCTGGGGAAGAGAGATTAGAAAGTGCTCTGAAGTGCTGGGTCCCTAGGAAGTTGAACAGGAGAGCTCAGCTTGGGGAAAGTCTGGATTCCTGGCTGAGGCCTGAGCAGAGGTCTCAGTCACTGGGTATTGATATTCCACTGGCTCTCTTGCAGGGATGGGAGTGTCACCGGGCTTGGCACCCACAGCCCCGACTCTTGGCTGGCCACCAACCTTGGAGCTCTCCACACCTTGGAACAGCAAGGCCATCCTGTGTACTGAGGGTAATCCATCTTTGGAGTCCATGAGCAGTGACAAGATAGTTGCAGATCAGGCGTCTGATAGCCATGTTGCCCTGTCTTGTGCTCTGGATGACTGCTCAGAGCTCCCAGTGGTGCCCCTGGAAATCCAGGGTCCTTCATTTCCTCCTCTGGAAATTCTGGAACCTCCATCACCTCTTCTGGAAATCCAAGAGCTCCCATGTCCCCCCTCGGAAATCCTGGGGCCTCCCTCACCCCTTCTGGCAAATCAGGAACCCCTAGTACCCACCCTAGAAGACCAGGAGCCTCCGCTATCCCCGCTGGAAATCCCAGACATTAAGGAGATTCTAGCCTCCATAGATCTCCTTCCCTTAGAAGTTGACCAGCCTCAGATTGGCCAGAGCACTCTCTCAGAGCAGCCTGTTCCTGGAGATCTATTCCCAGGGCAAAGCAGCGCTAGTCTTGAGGCCACTGGGAACATCTCTGAGTTGGAGGGAGTCACGCAGGCTGCTCCTCTCCTCCTCCCTTTGAAAGAGGAGTCTCAACCCAAGGGATGCCAGGCTTCCAAATCTGAGTCCAAAGCCACCAGAGCAGATTTAGATCAGACTTCAGGGGAGTCTACCCCAGGGAGGGATTCCTCTGGCAGGAGCGGGAAACAAAAACGTAAGAGCACAGAGAAGGCCCCTGAAACCCCTGAGCCAGAAGTGCATTCCATGAGTTCCCAAATAGAACCAGCTTCCTCTGTGTCTCCAACCTGTTCCATAGGTTCTGGGTGTCTCCCCCAAAGACCCAAACTCCAAAAGACCCCAAAAGCTAAAAAGAGCAAGGCCAAGAGGCCCAGACTAGAGGAGCCTGAAGATCTTGGGGGCAGCAACTCTGAACAGACTGGAGGAAAGGGGCAGTTGAAGATCAATGCCACGCCTGAGGAACAATCTCCCTTTTTCAAGAGAAAGCGGAGAAATGACTGTCCTGAGTTCAGCCAGGAGTCCTTTAAGAAGCCCCGGAGCAATCTGGGCATGCACATGCTGCAGTCAGTGCAGGTGTTCCACAAACTAGGCAAGAAGAGTCCCCAGGCCAGAAGCATCTCAGGGATCAGAGAGAGATTGGGCAACTCATCAAGTGGGGAGGAGATGAGAAAAGCCCAGTTGGGCCCACTATCGGTACCAAAGGTCCACCACACCCAGAAGCTAGGTGGCAATACTGACACTCAGAGCAAGTTACCTTCGGAGGGAAAGCTCAAGTTGGTACCACTCCTTACCCCTGAGCGCAAGCCGTATTGGCCTTGCCATGGCAATCCCTCACTCTCAGTTCCATGCCGGGCTGCTTCCAGCCCATTTAGCTCTACCTATTCCAGCCAACATGGTGTGGACAACCCACCCCACCATGGTCTTATCGATTCAGACCACCCAGTTTCTGCCAATTTGGCCCAGCCTGATCTTGCTGTACCAGAACGATCAAGTCTCCTGAATCCTGCCCAACCAGAACCTGCCATTTCCTCCCTCCCAGAGCCTGGCAATCCAACCTGGCTGAATTCTGTCAGCGCAAGCCCAGAAGAAGCTTCTGCCAGTTCAGACCAGACTGAACCTGCCACACCATCCCTCCCAGGCCCTGGCAACCCAACCTGGCTGAATTCTGTCAGTCCATGCCACCCAGCTTCTACCCCTTCAGGCCAGCATGAACCTGCCCTACCAAACTTCCTAAATCATGGTAGTCCAACTTGGCTGAATTCTGGCAATCTAGGTCATCCCATTTCTGCCTGTTCAGGCCAGCCTGAACCTGCATTACCATTCCTCCAGGTTCTTGGCCACCCAACCCAGCTAGGTATTTCCAGTCCAAGTAATCCAGTCTCCATCGATTTGGTCCAGTCGGAACCTGCCAAACCATTCCTCGTAGGACCTGATGGCCCAACCCAACCAGGTCACGTCAGTGTAGGCAGTCCTGTTTCCATCAATTTGAACCAGTGTAGTTCTGTCAAACAAGATCAACAGAGTCCTCCCAAGCCTGTCCAGTCAGATATGCCCCAACCAATGCTCTTGGGGCCTGGGCAACCAACTTGGATAAATTGCACCACTCCAACTCTGCATGGTGCTGCCAACTTGGCCCGATCCAATCTGGCCAATCCAGGCTGTCCACCACTTACCAACACAGCCTGGTCTGGCCCAGGTATCTCAGCTTCCCAGCCACGTCCTGCCCACTTAGCCTTCCCACCTAGACCTAATTCAACAGTTCCATCCCAGCTGGCTCCCATAATCCCACCCAACCCTGTTAATTTTTGGTCTGCTCTTCCAAGGCCCACCCCCAACCCCCCAGTTGTTACCCGCCCCTGGTTTCCACATCAGTTCCCAAACATTGACTTCAGCAGACAACCCAACCCCTGGAAGATCCCCACTGTCCCTGAGCCTGTCGTATCAACACCCATCACCCCGGAGCAGAGGCCTGAGAGGGAAGCCATGAAGAGACAGGCCCAAAGGGAACGGGAACAGGCTGCCAAGTATTCCTCCTTAGGGAAGGTACAATTCTTTGTTGAGAGGCAGAAAGAAATGGAAATTTCTGACTACTATGGCTATACAGTATGAGCAGAGCACCTGGGACTTAAATTGTCTTCTTGAGCTCTTGGTTTGCTTTGATACTTATCTATGTAGATTTTTCCATATAGTGTTAATAAAATTTTTCCTGAAATGACCTTCTCAATCACTCAATCAGTCAATGGTATTTATTGAATACTTACCACGTGCAGAGCACTGTACTAAACACTTGGGAGAATACAGTGCAACAGAGTTGGCAGTCGTGTTCCCTGACCAAAAGGAGCTCCCACTCTAGAGGGGAGACAGTCATTAATATAATTGAATAAATTATGGATATATACAAAAGTGCTGTGGAGCTGAAGGCATAGTGTATAACGAATCCTTAAAGGATACAGAGAAAAGTGCATAAATTATGCAGAAATTTATGCACAAGACATTTAGAAGTCACCTGTTCCTGAAAAGAAGGCATAAGAAATTCCAGCACTGGACAGGCAATGCTGACCCTGGCTAAGATATTCTTTTTCTTTTGTTGACCTGTGGCTTGCCAACTAAACAATGACATGTTACCTGATAGGCTTATATGCATGCTATGGTCTTTGGCTTTCCAAAGTGATTGTGTTGGGGATCCCATGAAAATGTTTGTCCTCTTAAAACACTGCTGATGAGCTTTTAAGTGAGCCATCCAATTTCCAGCTAGGATTCATAGTGTGATAGGAATCAGTGTAATTTCATGTGTGTCTACCAGGTTATCTACTGTGTGTGCATACTTGTGTGTACATGTATATGTATGTGTGTTTCATAAGGACAAAAACGTGTAATATAACATATGGTCATAGGTGGTGTTCATAGGTGGTGTCTAGTGACTGGTATTCTGAATAATAGATGTTGGCAGTTTTCTGTTTTTCCTTGCTTGAATATTTTTTATACAATTTTCACATAAAGTGTAATTTTTTAAATATCTTGCTATTTTTATTTGTACAGTTCTGGATACATTTTTATCAGACATTTTGGACAGCTGCACAATCCACATTCCCTATCCAGTTTAGCGATTTTCTTGTTCTTTGCCCTTTTATCTTCCTTCTTTCTGTTTGTCCTTCTCTCTTCCTGCTGCTTCCTTTTCTCTGCCTGACTCTTCTTCTCCTTCTGCCTTTCTTTTCCCCTTTCCTGCTTTCCTCTTTCTCTCCCCATTTTCTTTCCCTCATCATCATCATCAATCGTATTTATTGAGCGTTTACTATGTGCACAGCACTGTACTAAGTGCTTTGGAAGTACAAGTTGGCAACATATATAGACAATCCCTACCCAACAGTGGGCTCACAGTCTAAAAGGGGGAGACAGAGAACAAAACCAAACATACTAACAAAATAAAATAAATAGAATAGATATGTACAAGTAAAATAAATAAATAAATAGAGTAATAAATATGTACAAACATATATACATATATACAGGTGCTGTGGGGAAGGGAAGGAGGTAAGATGGGGGGATGGAGAGGGGGACGAGGGGGAGAGGAAGGAAGGGGCTCAGTCTGGGAAGGCCTCCTGGAGGAGGTGAGCTCTCAGGCAGGGATCCCTGAGAACAGAAAAGCCACTGCATGTGTCCTGAGCACACTGAAAGAAAATCAACCAAGTGATGAAATGGAAACCAGACCCTTTCATTTATAGTCTAGTCACTGAAGGGAGTTCAGGCGAGATGGAAAAGACTCATCATTAATGAATATTGTTCATTGAGCACCAACTGTGCCCAGAACAATGTATTTAAGTGCTTGGAAAGGTACAATATGGGTGATAGATGCAGCCATTGCCCTCAAGGAGCTCGCAGTCTAAGAGAGATTGACAGACATAGCCATTCCTAAGTAATTAGAAGAGGGTAACTAGGTAATTAAATCGGGGTGAAAATAAAAGTCGAGAATATAATAAATACTCAGGTTTAGGGCAGCTGTTGGGTGGAAAGTGGAGTTCAAATTATTCTGATTGTCCAATATGGTAATGGGGACCCAGGAAGGCCCAGATTCCCATCTAATGGTGATGGTAACACATTTTCCTTTGGTTGAAATGAATTTGCTTCCACCAAAATGTTTTAAGAAAAGTGTTTTGTGACTCTCCCTAAGATTCTACAGACCTTTGGTCTTTGGAAGCATCTAATAAATGGTAAGACATAAATTGGATGGAGGTTGTTAGTTTATTTGTAATTTTAGACTTTGCAACATCTGTAGAAAAGCATTGTGGTCTAGTGGATAGAACACACACCTAGAAATCAGAAGGACTTGGGTTCTAATTCTGGCTCCACCACTTGTCTGCTGTGTGACCTTAGGCCAGTCACTTAACTTCTCTGTGCCTCAGTTACCTCATTTGTAAAATGGGGATTAAGACTTTGAGCCCTATGCAGGATGGGGACAGTGTTCAAACTGATTTGCTTGTATCTAGCCCATTGCTTAGTACAGTACCTGGACCAAAGTAAGCACTTAACAAATAGATTTTTAAAAAGCAAGGAGTAGGGGAAAAGAAAGATGGCTTAACTGAGGAAAGCCTTTGTAGAAAACATAATTTTTAGGAGGACTCTGAATATGGGGGGAGAGGTGATCTGTCGTATATGGAGGGGGAAGGAGTTCCAGGACAGAAGAAGGATGTGGGCAAGGTGTTGGTAGCAAACTAGACAAGATAGAAATATAGCAAGTAGAAGTTGGTGTTAGAGGATTGAAGTGTGTGTGCTGGGCTATAGTAGGAAATCAGCAAGGTAAGTTGGAGGGGATAGGATGATTGAATGCTTTAAAGCCAATGGTAAGGAGTTTCTGTTTATGTGGAATTGGATGGGTGAATTGGGAGAATGGATGGTGGAAAGAATAGCCAAATGTTATGGTTTTCCCTGAGGAATTTATTTTTTAGATCCAGGAGATGATCCAGGTTGGGGTGGGAGGGGACTATAAGGAAAGGAGTAGATTTGGAGTGAGGAGAATGATGGAGACCTGAGGAAAGAGGACATGAGTTGGGAATGATGGGCAAAAATGTTGGGCCACTTATGATTCCAGGCTATTGGGAAGAGGAGTGGAGACATGGAGAATTTAAGGAAAGGGAGGAGGCTCTAGATGAAGTAGGGAGGAAGATGTTATCTAGGTAGATAGTCTCTGCTGGGGTGACACCCTGCTTAATTAAGGAGGGCGGTAGGGGCCACTCACCTGAGTCTTGCTAGTTGTGCTGCTAGTCAGAGCCTAGAATTCTGGCCGGGAGAGTGGCCACCATGGCTAGAGGAGGAGTGGGATGTTTTGACATTTCTGGGACACAGGTGAACAGTGTCAGTGGGCAGCCCTGGGTCTGGGAGGTGGTTGCAAATGAGGGCAGGTGTGCACACTGTGCTTAGAGCTCAGACTGTTGTGATGGAGGTAGGGAAGGCTGCTCTGAAGCTGGGATGTGGACAGAATTGAGGGTGGGTGTGCATACCAAGTCGTGAGCTTGGGCTGCTGCAGGGCTCGAAATTCCTCCCCACCTCCTCAGGGATAGAAACCCTGGTTCCAGTCCCTCTTTGCCCTTTTCTCCCTTGCCCCTCCCCAGGTGTCTCCTTCCCTCTTCTGCTTTCCACTGCTCAGCCCCATTCCCCCCCACCCCTGTATTTTGTAACCTGTTGGGGTCTGGCTCCTGTGTCTCTTATCTGCCCAATGCACAAGTCCCAGATCCCAGCCATGTGGTAACGGGGAACCCAGGTTGGTGGGTCCTGTCATGTCCCACTAGGAGGAGTGGACGCTGATAGCAATGACCACTGATTGGCTGATTGACATCCTAGCAACCAAAGGAAGAGCATGGGGAATTTATGTTGGTGTGACTGGGAGAGAGAATAGGTAAATGGACAAAAGCTATAAAAGGGCAGTTTTGTAACACAACAGATGCTCAGCACCAGGACCTGTGGGCACGTGCTGAAATATCCCAGGAGGGAATGGGAATAAAGGCACTTGGACTGGAACAAGATGATTGGGTGTTTTCTACTCTATGTTCCTCCGGGGAGTGGAAGCAGAAGAAATGGAAGGTTGCAGGATAAGCGTAGTGATAGGGTGTTTTGCAGGAGGAAAAGAACATTGGGCCTGGGATGACTGGAGGTGCAGAAACTCAGCCAGTATTTCCTACCCTTTGGCTGCCTCCCCTCATCCCAAACAATGCCTTTGCCTCACCCAGTCTCTCTTTGTGGGAAGAAGACTGAAACATGATTCAGAGCCAACAGGACATTGCCAAAACTCTGAGTCACCTTCAGGTATCTTTTTTAACTTGTGATGTCTGGTGCAAACCATGTAGAGTCCCGAGTGGCAGAAGCCCAGCTGCAGGCTCTCTCATGCAGGAAATGCCAGGGCCCTGTTTAGACCTCACCGCTTTGGAGAAACAGGGCTCAGAATAAGAGGTGTCACTCCATTTGGCCAGGCCTTGTTTGACACTGATCACAAATGAGGAGGAAAAACCCAATCCTGAGAGCTGCCAGTCAAGAGGAGCAGACTCTGTCAAGAGGCACAGTTCTTAGACCATGAGTAGAGTCGGTAAGTTGAAAATGATTTTATAAACCAATCTGGGAAAAGGGTTGGCTGTTTGGGCAGTGCCCTTGGCCATTCTTTACATTACTCGTAGATGGGTGGGTAATGTGGCCCAAAGTAGGTTGGGAAAACTAGGGCCCAGGGATGATGGTAAGACCATGCAGGAAGTGCTGTAGCAGCCAAAAACTTGGTCCGAGTTTCTCTCTTACTGCATCACTGTCAAACCAAGCCAAACCCCTGTGGCAAGGTATTCCTAGAACAAGATTAACACAAGAGACAGGGATGGAGTTGCTGATGTGGGAATTGTGTAATAGGAGCATTTCTAAAGGGTCTGAAATTCCTCTCCAGGCTTGCAATGACCAATTTTAACACAATTCTGGATTCTCAAGCTCCTCTGCAGAGCTGGATCCATTTCCATGGCCAATACTGACATTCAGTGCCTGTAATCTGCAAAACACCCTACTAGTTCTGTCTCATTCAAGGACACAATTCAGACCCAATCCTTATCCTCCAAAGGCCTCCAATCAAGGGGTGAGGGGGACAGATGGCCTGGGGAAAAAAGAACGACAATCAAACACTCAGAGCAGATAGAAGCCCCAACAGTTGAAGTAGGAGTCATTTGCTTTACTTCTCCCGGCTCCAGTCCATATTGCCATGATGGTACAACATGCCCCCAACAAGGTTATCTAGGAGGATGAAGTTTGGCTTCCATAGAGCCTGATGGGAGTGTGGAAGGGGCCTTTCTTCAACTCCCCCTCCTCACCTCCCTCCCCATAGAGCCAGAGAGAGTGTTGCGACTGTGGGCTCTGGGATTCAGATATGCCCCTCTTGCTCCCTTCTTGCTGCCATTATGGCCAGGCCAGATGGAAGAGCCATCTGCTGCACTCTGGAGTGCAGAGAGTGTTCAGCTGTTCAGACTAGTTGCAGCCTGGCTGCTCAAACTGACTGGGTTTTGGGAGGCAGTTGTGGGGGACAGTGGTGAATGGTGGGAGTAAGCCTCACCATCTTTCTCTCTTCCTCTTTCTTCCTCATTTCCTTTTTTCCTCCTTTTTTCTTTTTCCCTTCACTGTTTCCCTATCAATCAGTCAATCATCAATCATGTTATTGAGTGCTTACTGCATGCAGGGCACTGTACTAAGAGCATGGGAGAGTACAATATAACAATACAACAGACACATTCCCTGCCCACAGTAAGCTTACAGTCTAGAAGAGTGCTACAGACATTAACATAAAAAATAAATTACAGATGTGTACAGAAGTACTGTGGGGCTGAGGTGGGGTGGTGAATAAAGGAAGCAAGCCAGGGCAATGCAGAAGGGAGTGGGAGAAACGTAAATGAGGACTTAGGGAGGACCACTTGGAGGAGATGTGTCTTCAATAAGGTTTTAAAGGTGGGGAGAGTAATTGTCAGATATGATGAAGGAGGGCATTCCAGGCTAGAGGCAAGATGCGGGAGAGAAACTGGTGGCGAGATAGATGAGATTGAGGCACAGTGAGCAAGTTGGCATTAGGAGAGCAAAGTTTGTATGCTGAGTTGAAGTAAGAGAGTAGTGAGATGAGGTATGAGGCAGGCAAGATGATTGTTTTAAAGCTGATGGTAAGGAGTTTCTGTTTTATGTAGAGGTGGATGGACAACCAGAAGAGATTCTTGAGGAGTGGGGAAACATGGTCAGAACGTTTTTATAGAAAGGCAGGACGTTTTTGTAGAAAGACAGGAGGCAATGCGAGACTTCCCTTTTCCTGCTTTTTCATTTCACCCTTCTCACTGTCTCTTTCCTCCTTCTTAATTTTCTTCTGGGTCTGTCCCTGCCTCACCTCAAATTTATGGGTTTCTGGATCCCTTATCAGCCTTTCTTGAATGCAAGAGGCACAGGTGCTTGGTTCAGTGTTCTTGGTACAGTCCCTAGAATCAATAGTACAAGGCTTTGCGGTGACTTAATAAGCATAATTGCTACACCATCAACAGTTGCACTCCCTAGGCACTCACCCTCCACCCCCAACCAAACTCTAAAACAACAGCCCCTTTCTAGCAAATTTTCCCCAGCCCCAAGTCCTGCCACTCTAACTCCTGGCCAAGTTGTATAATCTTACAAATTCCAGATAAACTTGACTCTTCTGTCCCTACTATGCGAATTATATTTTACTAAGTTCCCTGATCCTTGGCCCAACATATGAAACTAGTCATCATTCTACATTCCAGACTAAAATGATTTTTGGATTCTGAAGACTCTAGAATCATCCACATATTCTGTTTCTTTTGACTCCATAGTGAATTAATGCCTCAGTCTGGGATAAGGTCTTCTACACCTCTGATGGTTTCATCTCACATGCCATTTAAGGATCCTCTTGACCCTCATGATGCTGTGTGACACAGGACTCTAAATTGTGTAACTGAGTCCTAGTTCTTCAAAGCATCATGTTTTGTCTTTGCAAGTGGATGTCTGGATTTCTTTTGTAAACTTTAAGTGCTGCAAGTTCTTTAAATTGTAGCACAATCTCAGAGGGTGAAGATGAATCCCATGAACCATAGACAGTTGAGTACTAATGGAAGGCTTCTTCCCAGCATCTGTTATTTGAGTCCCTTCATCATTTTCCTTCTCCCTGTATCCAACCCCCCCCTCCTTTTAAACAGGTGAAGCTCCATATGGGCACAGGCTGTTGATAAAGCTTTGGGACTCTTGATGAATGGTGGATTCTGATCCCATAGTCCTATTTGAACTCTACTGTTTTGGCATGTGCACACACCTTTGTGACAGAGGTTGACAGGTGGCAGGTGGCTTGCCCTGGACCTCCCTCTGGTCTTGTTAGGGCTGAGCTACCAGCAAGTCCCTCAAGAAGATTGATTGTTCCCCTCATTCAGTCAGTCATTCAACTGTATTTACTGAAAGCTTACTGTGTACAAAGCACTGTACTAAGCTCTTTGAATAGTATAATATAACAATAAACATTCCATTGGGAGCAGCACAAGACTCCCTTAGATGTTCAGAGAGCAACACTGCCCACAGGATTAGACAACATCATGTCAGAGGCACACGTTGGATGGTGGCTCTTTGGAGTACCATTAGAACTTGGTTCTTCATCATGATTTCCTGATGGTAGACCCTCTTCTGATTCACCCACTGGACAATGGGTAAGATTAGTTGGAGCACTATGCATTAAAAATAGTAGAGATGACCCTTTGGCAGTTGGAACAAAATTTTCCTTGTCCTTTGACCAGGACCAATTAGAGTAGATGGCAGTCTAAACTCAACTGCTGTCTTCTTGGTGCATTGCTATTTTTTGTAACTTCATAAAATTCAATAAGCTTACAATATCAGAACTCAATTCTGCTTTAGCATCTACAATAAGTACAACAAAAAGGAGGAAATTGATTAGGGACTGGGATTCTCAGATCCATTTATGATCCCTTCTCACACTCTCGCAGTGATGAGTTGTAAAGTGGGCTAGAAAAACCTACAAATACTGGCAATGTGTAGGGAGATATGCGGAAGAAAAAATATTCCAGTTACCTGTCCCTGATGTGGAACCAAGATTTCAGGATGAAATCCTTAAAATTCCAATGCCCTTTCAGTTAGTAATGGCAGTTCAATTAATTAAAGATGTTTTACACAGTCATTAATTACACCTAATTGGCTCCATAATTATGGAATTAGCTAGGGGAATTTGAATGAGCCTTAACAGAAATGTTTGGCCTCTGAAATTATAGCATATTGATTTAACAAGCCTTCAAATACCTTCTACACTTGGAAAGGTCTCTTGCACTGGCTCTAGAAAAAAATGCATGGAATCTGGAGTACCGTCTTCCTCCCTAGAATATGCCTGTTTATTGTTATATTGTATCTCCCAAGTGCTTAGTACATTGCTCTGCAGACAGCAAGAATTCAGTAAATACAACTGACTGACTGACTTTAAGCAGAGAGACATTATTTCACTGCCCTAATATAGGAAGCTATTAAAAGCACAAATATTCTAGAATATCCTGGCTAAGGAGAAAACACTGTTCTAGACTATGTGCTCAGCTAACCTAGTGATGTAGGCCACATTAAAAAGATAAAAACCTTGAAAACTGGAACAGTTTAAAATGGACTGCAAGAAACTCTGCTTGTTACCCATGGAGAACGCTTATAATCTGGTCTTTAAACTCCTTTCACGGGGGAAAGGTGAGTTAGCTTCAGGACTGGAAGTTCCTATGCTTCTGGGACTTAGTAGAAAAAGTCCTGGGAAGTGCAACTCTGCAGCCTTCAGGTCCCCAGAAACAGGCAGAGCTTCTCAGACATGTGATAAAGAGACTGCAGTCTATGGAACCCTACTCTAGATCAATCATCACTGTATTTCTTCTAAGTCCAGACATCTCGTGCAAGGGGAAGTAGGTGAAGTTTAACTAAAATAGCATCTCAGCCTAAATTATGGGGCTCTAATCTTCTGCCAATGCATTATTCAGGATTGCCAGCTGCTGTGGGCACTCTAGCTGCTTTTGGAAGAGGTCTAACATCTCCTATTCCTACTTAATTTAAACTGAAGTATCTAGGTCTAGCATGGTTAGCATTCTGACCTTGAGCCATTAGATATATGTAAGCAAATTGGCTCTACATAGATCTTTTTTAAAGCATTGACAGGATTCATTTGCTAATTCATTTATGCCTTGGGAGAATTTCCATTGAGATTGTTATATCAAGCCCCTGTTATGAGCATCTTAGATGCACTTGAAGGAAGCTGGGCGATGGCATAGTTGAAAATCCAGTGGGCTTTGTGCAATCATCAAGATCAAAGCCATCATCTTGAATCTCTTTCTCTGGGGCTTTAACCTCCCTGGTGTTTCTACTATCTGATTCTGAGGGAGGTATGGCCAGTCAAGGCAGGCAGAGTGAATAGGGGAGTGGTGGGCAATACCAGAAAACATATGATTTGAGCCATATGGTTCCTCCACCATCTCTTGCACTTTGTTTCTACATTAACTAGTGCTACCACTTGGTCAAAATAAGTGGCAACCCACCAACTACATGTTCCCTGGTGGTTGGAATGGTTGTCTTAAGACACTGTGCTCACAACTGACCATGGAGAATTAGGGTGATGGAGGAGGAGCATGGCCTAGTGGAAAGAACATGGGCCTGGGAATCAGAGGAGGTGGGTTCTAATGCTGGCTCTCCCACATGTCTGCTGTATGTCCTTGAGCAAGTCACTTAACTTCTCTCTGCTTCATTTACCTCATCTGTAAAATGGGGATGAAATCTGTGAGCTCCATTTGGGACAGGGACTGTGTCCAACCTGATTACCATGTATCTACCCCAGTGCTTAGAACAATGCTTGGCACATAGTAAGCACTTAACAAATACTACACTATTATTATTTGTTAAGAGAACTAAGTTGCTGAAACGTTTACTTCTTGGCTACAATGGAAAACAATTCACAGTCTCATGTTAGACACTATCCATTTTGATAGGCTGATTTTGAAATGCTGGAGTTTTCCCCCACACTAATTATTTTTACCTTCTCATGCAGTATCTGGTCCAAAGACCAGACATTAAGAATGATTTAGCTGTCTATGATGTAGTCACCCTGAGGTAGGGGTACTATCAAGACTAGAAGTTAACCACTGAAATGAGGTATTGATTGGCTGGGGCCTTGGCAGTGACCAATAGAGTGGATTAGTCTGGTAGGTCATCAGGTGTTACCAAAAAGTAACCCATTGCTGGCCCCAGCACCCTGAGTATTAGTGTTATTTAATAATGGTATTTGTTAAGTGATTACTATGTGCCAAGCAATGTTGTAATTACTGGCAAAGAAGTGATTTCATTCCTTTTCATCCATGGATATGCTGAAATGGGATGGAAATGGCATGCTCCATCTTGATTTTCCTGGATGAGTTTGTTGCTGGGATAGGCCCGAAGATGGATAAATTAAGATAAAAAACAATCATCCTTGGACAATATTGGATCACAGTTTCGAAGCAGTATAACCTAATGGAAACATCATGGACCTGACCTTAAGGCAAGTCATTTAACTTCTCTGTGCCTTGCTTTTGTCATCTGTGAAATGGAGATTCAACACCTTTTCACCCTCCTTCTTAGACTAAAGCACAAGGACTGTGCCTAACATGATTAACTTGTATCTGCCTAGTGCTTAGAACAATGCTTGACACATATTAAGCACTTAATACAAAATAATAATAATGATAATTAATCATTAATTAATGATGATAATAATAATAAAACCCAACAGGTGTAAACCCAACAGGTGTTCCCTACTGGGTACCAATGACAGTGAATGCTTGGAAAAGTGGTGATGCCTAATGATTATTCAGAGGGAGTTTTGAGAATGATTAATCAACATTTTCTTGCAGAGCAAGGCTCTGTCGCACAGCTCCTTTCATTGGCTCCCAGGTGGAAGCATGAAACAAATGAAGTAACTCTTGTTTTAAGAGTGTCTGGTGATTACTAGTTATACATTCAGATCCCAATTATCCATGGTAATAGAGCAAAGCATGGATGTGGATAATTAAAATGAACAGATAATCCCCCAATCTCATTTTAGTCAGTTGTTTCAACTTCATTCCCGCCAAACTTTTAAAAATGTATGTTGATAGCTTGCAACAAAATAGGCTGGTTTGAGTTTCATCCCTTCATTTTCTTATCCATTCTCTAGAGGTGATGCTAGTAAGCTACAAACTGGCCAAAAACTAGCTTCACAGGAAGATAGAGCGGAAGAGGGTGTCTGAGTATTTCTCATGTCAATTCAATGCCTGAATAATAAATAATAATAATAATAGTTGTGGTATCTGTTAAGCACTTACTGTGTGCTAGACACTGTGCTAAGTGCTGGGGTTGATACAGCAAGTCATGTTGGACACAGTCCCTGTTGCACATGGAGCTTGTAGTCTCAATCCCCATTTTACAGATGAGCTAACTGAGGTAACTAACAAGTGAGTTATTCTGTATACAGTAGAGTACAATATAATATAACAGAGTTGGTTGACATATTCCCATCCCACAACAGCCAGGGGGCTGGATGTTTGGTTAGGCGTGTGTGTGTGCATATCTCTGTGTGACTTTCTGGGACTGCCCTAGCCCCAGAGTTTGTAATCTTCTTCTCTTTTGAGGGCAGAGATGGTTTTGGGAGCCAGCCCCTCCCCAGCACTGAGAACACCAAAGATCAATTCCAGCTTTCTACTTCTATAATTCCCCTAGTTGCCTAGCCCCTACAAAATTGGTTCAGGTTTATACCCAGCTGGCATGCCCCAAGATGTCTTTTTGGATTGCATGGTTCCTCCACATTTAATTCTGCTGAAGACAGTCTTCTTCCTACACAGGGGAGAATAGGTAACTCTCTGGATTTTCTTCCCAGCTTGCGGTGACTCTAGGAGGCAATTTTGCTATGTCAAGCTTTGCTTTCTGTAGGGTGTGGCCATACAGGGTTTTTAAGGGCTGCATTTAAAAACAAGCGGGGTGCACACTGCCATCACAGTCAGGCTTTCCTCTGTTTAATAAAACATATTTTCATGGGTCATGTCTGCACTTACTAAAACAGAAACAACTCAGGTAGTGGGTCGACATCCCCTGCATAAAGGTCTATATCAGTTTGCATTCAGATTTAGTTTCTCACAAAGAAGCTGGGCAAGAACCTCAGAAAATCCTTGGCATCCAATTAAGACACCCTAATTGAGAGCAGAACAAGAATGTTAAGTATTATTAGAGTGGGAATGGGAATGACAGAGTCTGAGTAGGGCAAGAATCCTGAAAGTGCGGTCCAGTAGCAATGCAGACAGAAACATCAATTACTCTGCTTCTGTGGGATTTTCCCTGGTCTTACAGGTAAGTCACGCAGTAGTGATTCTACAAGTTATGAAGTGGGAGAGTTCAGGGGCACCATAAAGATTTCCTTTTCTGCAATTATGCATGAGCTTTCTTCAAGGAAATGGGTCAAAAGGAAAAGGAATTGATAGAGCAAACCCTTAACTAAGAGAAATAAGTAGCATTGTTAACAAAAACAACCCAAACTATTTTTGGGTCTGAGCATGGCTGGGGATCAGGAAGTGGGAGCCAGGGCAGGTTATTCAATCATTCTGTGGCTCCATTTAGGGCCAAGAAGAAGCCAACCCCCATCTCTTGATGACGTTGGTGATATAAAAACTGACCACAAAGCAGAGCAGAAATGGAAATCAAAGAATAGGAGCAGGGACAGTGGTGGCTGAAGCAGATGGAAAAGAGGAGCCGAAGTCACCAAGCCACTGTGAGAAGTGGGGAAAGTGGTAGGGAGAGCAGCCAGACATGAAGCACGAAGACCACACACTCATTTCTGTCAAGGTTCTTGAAGGTAACCCTGCCCAATGCTTGTCATTTTATCAACTAAAATTTGAGGAATTGCTCAGAAATATGTGTCCTCGGGATTGAACGTTTTGGGTAGCTAGCCAGAAGCATCCTCTAGTGATGGTCTTTCCATAGTAGATGAGGAATGCATTATTTATTCCCATGAAGCTAGTTGATGGCATGCTGGAGCTGAAGAGTTTAAAGTGAGGTGAACTTGCTAGTTCAGTGGTATTCTTAAGATGTTTATGTGCACTCGGTTCTACTCTAATGTGTGTTTTAACTGCACGCTTTGGTTAGAACGCCTTTAGGAAATAAGGGCATGCTCTAGTAAGAACGTGAGTCTGCTTGACCCCAGCGTACTGTGATACTGAAAGAAATTGCTCATGTTTGAGAGAACTTCAGAGAGCTACAGCACGAGCTGGGGTTTACTCTGGGGTTTTGCAAGAACCCAACCCTTGTGTTTTAGGTGAGCTGAGTGCTTTCAGTTTTAGTCCAATAAACCATACATCCATGAGAACCGTTGGCTTCCGATAGAGCATTGTCTGTTTAATCTTTGCAAGGATTGTCCATTACAGAGTTCTTGTATGTTTTTTTCAACAAAAAAAATCCTCAGAATGCAAATGCAAAGTTAGAGGTCAATATATGTGTGGTTTAATCTGAATGGCTGTACATCAGGAAAGACTCTCTGGATCCAATCCAACAAATTGAAAGGGGAGCTCACTGTCGATCTTATCGGTGAATCAAAAACTGTTTATTAGGCTTGTGGCAAGAACCACCCCAGGCAAATGAGAACCTGATTCTCATCCATTTTGAAGGGTGCGGTAGGATGATGTTTCTTTTAGTTTTTCATTATCATTATATTTATTAATCATATTTATTGAGCTCTTACCATGTGCAGAGCGTTGTACTAAGCACTTGGGAGAGTACATTATGACATCAGACACACTCCCTGCCCACAGCGAAATCACAGTGTAGAGGGGGAGACAGACATTAATGTAAATAGATAAATAGATAAATAAGTCATCATCAACACCAAATGGTAACTACTGAACGCCTACTGAGTGGTAAGCACTGCACTAAGCACTTAAGGGACTACAACAGATATCCATTAGTACAGTGATCTACATACAAGTAAATGCTGAAAAAATGGCACTGATTGATTCCCTGTCCTCTGGGATTCCTTTGCCACAGAGAGCTTGACACATTGCTTTGCATCTATCAAACATAAAATAAATACCATTACCACTAATAGGGGAGCTCATTTATGCCAATGTATGTGCCCTTCAAAATAGAGAAGAGCCAAGCACATTTTTAATTATAGATTGTGCCTCAAATATTCAAGGAATTTGGTAATGGGGAAACTTCACAGGGAATGTGTCTTCCAACTGACTGAGCCCCAGACTGAGCCCTCTCCTTCCTCTCCCCCTCCTCCCCCTCCCCATACCCCCCACCTTACCTCCTTCCCCTCCCCACAGCATCTGTATATATGTATATATGTTTGTACGTATTTATTACTCTATTTATTTTATTTGTACATATTTATTCTATTTATTTTATTTTGTTAATATGTTTTGTTCTGTTGTCTGTCTCCCCCTTCTAGACTGTGAGCCCACTTTTGGGTAGGGACCGTCTCTATATGTTGCCAACTTGTACTTCCCAAACACTTAGTACAGTGCTCTGCACACAGTAAGCGCTCAAGAAATACGATTGAATTAATGAATGAAGGTACGCAAACCAAGCTTTGATCGATCTCTGGTTCCTGCAGTTCACCTGTTTCTCCTTCCCTCATCCTAAATCGACAGCGGGAGCTGAACAGGGAAGAAGGTCTTCGTCAGTATCCCCTTCCTCCCCAGCTTCATCTAGGGCCCACTGTGTTGGCCTCCTTACCTCCCTACTCACTCATGGAACTTTGTGTCCCAGAGATAACATGACAAGCAGGAGTAAGGGAGTGCCAGTGGAAAAAACACTAGAACATCAATTCCTTAACACAAGTTCTCAATCTTGAAATCTCAGGTCCAAGGCTCACCTGTCTTTAATATTGTTTTAATCACTGTTGCTCTGGTCTTACTCTTTTACACATTTCATATTTCACAGCTTTTGTTTCTCTCAGACTGTAAACTACTCATGGATAGGAATTGTAGCTTTCATTTATTTTGTACCTTTCCAACACCTAGTGGCAGTTCTCTCTACATAGTATGTGCTCAGTAAATGCTGTTGAAGGCATTGATGGTGATGCACATCCTCATCATCCTTATCCTCATCATCCTCATCATCAATTATCATCAGCCCCTAGGTACAGACCCTTATTAATAGTAGAAGTTAACAACTCTTCTGAAAGTTCAATAAATCTTAGTTGATAGAGATGAAATTTGCTTCACTATTCCAGAAATTCCAGAAATATTTCATCATTTCTACATGCATTGGGTTTCTTAGTTAGAAGCAAATTATCTAGACTTCATTAATGTCAATACCAGTAATTCCAAAATACCACAATAAACTTCTCCTGTGAAATGGTAAACTGCTGCTTGTACCAATAGTTCAATTACATATATGTCTAAGACTGACCTCCTTATCTTCCCTCCCAAACCCTGCCCTCTCCCTGACTTTCCCATCACTGTTGATGGCACTACCAGCCTTCCCATCTCACAGGCCCGCAACCTTGGTGTCATCCTCGACTCCGCTCTCTCATTCACCCCTCACATCCAATCCATCACCAAAACCTGCCGTTCTCACCTCCGCAATATCGCCAAGATCCTCCCTTTCCTCTTCATCCAAACCGCTACCCTACTCATTCAATCTCTCATCCTATCCCGACTGGATTACTGCATCAGCCTCCTTTCTGATGTCCCATCCTCCTGTCTCTCCCCACTTCAATCTATACTTCACACGGCTGCCCGGATCGTCTTTGTGCAGAAACGCTCTGGGCATGTTACTCCCCTCCTCAAAAATCTCCAGTGGCTACCAATCAACCTACGCATCAGGCAAAAACTCCTCACCCTGGGCTTCAAGGCTGTCCATCACCTCGCCCCCTCCTACCTCATCTCCCTTCTTTCCTTCTACAGCCCAGCCCGCACCCTCGGCTCCTCTGCCACTAACCCCCTCACTGTGCCTCATTCTCACCTGTCCCGCCATTGACCCCCCGCCCACGTCCTCCCCCTGGCCTGGAATGCCCTCCCTCCACACATCCGCCAAGCTAGCTCTCTTCCTCCCTTCAAAGCCCTACTGAGAGCTCACCTCCTCCAGGAGGCCTTCCCAGACTGAGCCCCCTCCTTCCTCTCCCCCTCCTCCCCCTCCCCAGCCCCCTGCTTCCTCCTTCCCCTCCCCACAGCACCTGTATATATGTATATATATGTTTGTACATATTTATTACTCTATTTTACTTGTACATATTTACTCTATTTTATTTTGTTAATATGTTTTGTTTTGTTGTCTGTCTCCCCCTTCTAGACTGTGAGCCTGCTGTTGTGTAGGGACCGTCTCTATATGTTGCCAACTTGTACTTCCCAAGCACTTAATACAGTGCTGTGCACACAGTAAGCGCTCAATAAATATGACTGAATGAATCAATCTACTGTCCTACTGTCACTGTGGTTCCAGATTAGCCACATGAAGCTGTTACTACCAAAGATTAAATTAAAGCCTTCCTTTCACAAGCCTTTATACTACAGGCCTTGATTTGTCTGCCCATTGATGTGTAAGCAACCAGAAGGAAGGAAATGTGGACCTTGCTTATTATATACTCCCAAGTGCTCAGTACAGTCCACTGACCCAGTGGGTGCTTAGTAAACACTACTTTTACTATTGGTATGAGTTATGTAATTGTGATCTACTTTGTTTACCATATTTGCTAGATAATGTTTGATATTGGGCTGTGTGTGGAAGAAATTAACATAAATGGAATTCATTAATGCTAATAGAGAGAAATAGAAAAAAAGTACTGACAGCATCCATGAAGCTCACTTTGAGTTGCCAGTGGGCTGTCTCATCAGTTATGATGTTTTAGTCTCACAGCTCCTTCTCAGGATTGTACCTGGAGAGTTTCCAGTACTCTACCAGTCCTGGCTACGGGTGAGAGAGTCAAGCAGAGGCATATCCATTCCATTCCTAGCTTGGCCAGTGGCTAGTGAGTGGAAGACAATCTGCTACAAGTTAAAACTCTCCAGTGCTGGACAGCAGTGGCATGGGAGAGAGTCAAGGGCAGAGGTTCAAGTTTACTGTGCGGAAGAAGGCAATAATAAACTACTTCAGTATTTTTACCAAGAAATCAATCAATCAATCAATCAATCAATCAATCGTATTTATTGAGCGCTTACTATGTGCAGAGCACTGTACTAAGCGCTTGGGAAGTACAAATTGGCATCACATAGAGACAGTCCCTACCCAACAGTGGGCTCACAGTCTAAAAGGGGGAGACAGAGAACAGAACCAAACATACCAACAAAATAAAATAAGTAGGATAGAAATGTACAAGTAAAATAAATAAATAAATAAATAGAGTCATAAATATGTACAACCATATATACATATATACAAGTGCTGTGGGGAAGGGAAGGAGGTAAGACGGGGGGATGGAGAGGGGGACGAGGGGGAGAGGAAAGAAGGGGCTCAGTCCGGGAGGCCTCCTGGAGGAGGTGAGCTCTCAGCAGGGCCTTGAAGGGAGGAAGAAAGTGCTATGGATACACTCCCAGAACGATTTCAGATGGAGAGTAGGGCATTCTCATAATAATAATAATGACAATGATAATTATAGTATTTGTTAAGCACTTACCTTGGGCCAGGCACTGTACTAAGTGCTGGGGTGGATACAAGCATATCGGGTTAAACGCAGTCCCTGTTCCACTTGGGCTCACAATCTCAATCCCTATTTTACAGAGGAGTTAACTGAGGTCCAGAGAAGTGAAGTGACTTGCCCAAGGTCACACAGCAGACAAGGGGCATTCTGGAAGGGATGTATACATGGAGTCGCTATGGATCTGTGATTACTAGAAAGCATAAGACAAGTTTCAGAGCATCCCTGGAAGGGAGATACTATTCCCCCATTTTACAGATGAGAAAACTGAGGCACAGAGAGGTTGTGAGTTATCTAAAGTTGCACAACAGGCTAGTGCCAGAGCTGGGATTAGAAGCCAGTTTCCTTTGTTTGTTTGATGATTCTTGTTAAGTGCTTACTATAAGTCAAACACTTTCTAAGCACTGGGATAGATAATAATAATAATAATAATAGTGGCATTTGTTAAGCTCTTACTATGTGCAGAGCACTGTTCTAAGCGCTGGGGGGGATACAAGGTGATCAAGTTGTCCCACGTGGGGCTCACAGTCCTCATCCTCATTTTACAGATGAGGGAACTGAGGCTCAGAGAAGTGAAGTGACTTGCCCAAGGTCACACAGCAGACAGGTGGTGTAGCTGGGATTCGAACCCATGACCTCTGACTCCCAAGCCCGGGCTCTTTCCACTGAGTCACGCTGCTTCTGCTTCAAGCAGAAGATACAAGTCAATTAGGTCAGACACAGTCCCTGTCCTGCGTGGGTCTCAGTTTTAAGTGGGAAGGAAAATGGGTATTGATTCCCCATTTTACAGTTGAGGAAACTGAGGTACAGAGAATAATAATTATCAATTAATAATTAATTATTATAATTAACAATAATAATTATGATATTTTAAAGTGCCTATTATGTGCCAGGCACTGTACTAAGTGCTGGGGTAATAATAAATAATAATAATATTTATAATAATGGCATTTGTCAAGCGCTTACTATGTGCAAAGCGCTGGGGAGGATATAAGGTGATCAGATTGTCCCACGTGGGGCTCACAGTCTTCATCCCCATTTTACAAATGAGGTAACTGAGGCACAGAGAAGTTAAGTGTCTTGCCCAAATTCACACAGTTGACAATTGGCGGAGCTGGGATTTGAACCCATGACCATGCTAATCAGGTTGGACACAGTCCCTGTCACACATGGGGCTCACAGTCTCAATCCCCATTTTACAGATAAGGTAGCTGAGGCACAGAGAAGTTAAGTGATTTGCCCAGGGTCACACAGCTAGCAATTGGCAGAGCAATTGGCAGAGCTGGATTAGAACCCAAATCCTCTAACTGGCCCGTGATCTTTCCACTAGGCCTTGCTGCTTCATTTTCCATCTTTCGTCTTCTACTCCTATGACCTTTCCATTAACCCTCTGTTTGAGGAACAGGGTGGTTTTGTGTAAAGAACATTGGGCTGGGAGACAGAGGACCTGGTTTCTAATACCGGCCCCACCATGCGTCTACTATGGTGCAACGTCTCTGTCCCTCAGTCACCTCATCTGTAAATGGGGATTCAATACACATTCTCCTTCCTACTTAGATTATGAGTGCTCTGTGTGACAGGTACTGTGCCTGACCTGATTATCTTTTATTTTGCATCTTCCCAGCACTTAGAACAGTACTTGACACTTAGTAAGCACTTAACGACTACAATTGCTATTACCATCCTACTGTAGGTCCTAACTTTTTAAGTTGGGAAAAAATAGGGGTGAAGAACTTCCAGAATGGGAGGGCATAAAAAAATGAGAGTTATAGCTACAAAACCACAGAGGTCTAGTCAATAACATGTCTAGAAAACTACCTAGAACCGGAGAACTCCACAGACTAGAGTCAGAGATCTGGAGAAGGGAGCGAGAGACCTAAATGCAGAAAAGAGAGGATAGAGAGGTAGAGACAGAGGCAGAAAGATTCATTCATTCAGTCAGTCAGTTGTATTTACTGAGCACTTATTGTGTGCAGAACACTCTACCAAGAGCTTGGGAGAATGCAGTACAACAGACAGAGACTAGGGAAAGCCCAGGGAAAGAGCAAAGAGTCCAAGACATTTGGAGGAGGTTGTGGTAATGCTAGAAGCAATCTCAACATGACTGCTGGAGGAGATTGGAACAGGGAAACTTTCCAGAAAGAAAAGTTTCAAAACCTGAGGGAAAGCACAGAGGCATCTCTAGAGAGCTGGTAAGGCGAACATTTAAGCAGACTTAAAATTTATGCATGAACGCAAATGGTTATTAAAATGTTTTTGCACTGTGGCTCAGTGGAAAGAGTACGGGCTTGGGAGTCAGAGGTCATGGGTTCTAATCCCAGTTCCGCCACTTAGCTGTACGACTTTGGGCAAGTCCAAGTGCTTAGTACAGTGCTCTGCACACAGTAAGCGCTCAATAAATACGATTGAATGAATGAATGAATGAAAAAACTTCTCTGGGAACTTCTCAGTTCCCTCATCTGTAAAATGGGGATTAAGACGGTGAGCCCCACGTGGGACAACCTGATCACTTTGCATCCTCCCCAGCGCTTAGAACAATGCTCTACACATAGTAAGCACTTAACAAATGCCATTATTATTATTAACAATCTCAATGTTTTGTTCTCAAGTTATTGTTTTACTCTGGAAACCAGTAACTCCTCATTATTGGTTTTAAAGCTCTCCATCACCTTGCCCCCTCCTACCTCACCTCCCTTCTCTCCTTCTACATCCCAGCCTGCACACTCCACTACTCCTCTGGTGCTAACCTTTTCACTGTGCCTGGATCTCGCTTATTCATTCAATTCATTTAATTGTATTTTCTGAGCGCTTACTGCATGCAGAGCACTGTACTAAGTACTTGGAAAGTACAAATCGGCAGCATATAGAGACGGTCCCTACCCAACAATGGGCTCACAGTCTAGATCTCGTTGCCTACCCCTGGCCCACGTCCTACCTCTGGCTTGGTATTTACATTGGTGCCTTTTTACTTGTATTGATTTCCGTCTCCCCTGCCTCTAGACTGTGAGCCCGTTGTGGGCAGGGATTGTATCTTTTTATTGCTGTATTGTACTTTCCAAGTGCTTGGTACAGTTCACTGCACACAGTAAGTGCTCAATAAATACAACTGAATGAATGAATGAACCTACTCTTCCCCCCTTGGGTGTAACATGTTAGGCTGAGCTGCATGGAGCATGGCTCAGTGGAAAGAGCATGGGCTTGGGAGTCAGAAGTCATGGGTTCGAATTCCAGCTCTGCCACTTGTCAGCTGTGTGACTTTGGGCAAGCTAATTAACTTCTCTGTGCCTCAGTTACCTCATCTGTAAAATGGGGATTAAGACTGTGAGCTCCATGTGGGACAACCTGGTCACCTTGTATCCCCCCGCCCCCAGTGCTTAGAACAGTGCTTCACACATAGTAAGTACTTAACAAATACCATTATTATTATTATTATTATTTATTCATTCAATTGTATTTATTAAGTGCGTACTGTGTGCAGAGCACTGTACTAAGTGCTTGGAAAGTACAAATTGGCAACATATAGAAACGGTCCCTACCCAACAATCTGCTATACTAAGCACTTGGGAAAGTGCAATACAACAATAAAGAGTGACAATCCCGGCCCACAATGAGCTCACCCAATCTAGAGATCCATGGGTGAGAGATAAGCTTTCCATTATTGATCCTGCAGCAGGGGAAGATTCATCAAGACCCCCAAGATGCCAGAGAGGATGGGACAGGAACTCCAATCCCCACTGTTGTCTAAGGGATGGGAGGTGATCTCTGAGGTCCTACTTGACTTGAGAGCCAACTCCTTGTGGAGCAGTCCTGTGAAACTGCACCGTAGTTGAGAGGTCGGGGACAGCAGGATAGGATTGAAAGTCAACTGCACAGAGATAGTTGGTAAAGCCATGGAAGTGGACGAGCTCTCCAAGAGAGTGGCAGTTGAAAGGGATCCAGAACAAAGTCTGGGATGAAGCTCACAGTTAGGGTTGAAAAATTAGTGAAAGAGACAGAAAAAGAGCTGTCCGTGAGGTAGGATGGCATTTTCTCTGTAAAGCCTTTTCTGGAAAAAGGACTGGGCAACAGTGTCAGAGAGGGCTGCACGCCAAGGAGGATTAGGAAAGAGTAGAGTACATTAGATTTGGCAAGGAGGAGGTAATTGATTTTGGAATATGCTGCCACAGTGGAATGAGCATGGTGTAAACCAGATTGTAATGGAGAGAAGAGACAAAGTAAAGTAAAGGGAGCAGTGTCTCCACATTGTTTGAGTTTGGACAGGACTGGGAGCAGGGAGATAGACTGATAATTAGAAGGTGCAGTGTGATCCAGAGATGACCTTTTCAATATAGGGCAGATTTGTGCAGCAGCGTGGCTCAATGGAGAAGAGCACGGGCTTTGGAGTCAGAGGTCATGGGTTCAAACCCCGGCTCCGCCAATTGTCAGCTGTGTGCCTTTGGGCAAGTCACTTAACTTCTCTGTGCCTCAGTTACCTCATCTGTAAAATGGGGATTGAGACTGTGAGCCCCACGTGGGACAACCTGATCACCTTGTAACATCTCCAGCGCTTAGAACAGTGCTTTGCACATAGTAAGCGCTTAATAAATGCCATCATTATTATTATTATTATTATTGTGCATCCTTGAAAGCCTAAGGGAAGGTGAGGAGAAGGTTGGGAACAAGTGTTTTTAGATGGTGAAGGGGGACAGGGTCTGAATTGCGGGTAAAAGGCATAGATAATAATTATTATCATAATAATAATGATAAAGATAATAATAATAATTGAGGATGTACTATGTATTGAGTACTTACAAACATTGAGTTAAGCATGGGGTAAATACAAGATAATCAAACTGGACACTCTGCACACAGTAAGTGCACAATAAATACAATTGAAAGAATGAATGACACTGTCATCATCATCGTGAATCGTATTTATTGAGCGCTTACTGTGTGCAGAGCACTGTACTAAGCGCTTGGGAAGTACAAGTTGGCAACATATAGAGACAGTCCCTACCCAGCAGTGGGCTCACTGTCCATGTCCTACACAGAGGTCAGACTAAAATGGAGGGAGAACATGTTCAATTTGGGCTTGAAATGAATAGGATGGGGGAGACCCTCAGGGAGACCCTACTAGGTGGGAGACCCTCTTGAAAGATGGGTTCACTGCACCCCTAGTGAAGGTGGGGATAAGAAGGACCCTCGGCTCACTGAGAGCTCACCTCCTCCGGGAGGCCTTCCCAGACTGAGCCCCCCCTCCCTCCCTCTGCCCTATCCCCTTTCCCTTCCCTATAGCACTTATGTATATTTGTACAAATTTATTACCCTATTTATTTTATTAATGATGTGTATGCAGCTATAATTCTATTTATTCTGTTGGTATTGATGCCTGTCTATGTGTTTTGTTCTGTTGTCTGTCTCCCTCTTCTACACTGTGAGCCTGTTGTTGGGTAGGGACCGTCTCCATATGTTGACGATTGTACTTCCCAAGCGCTTAGTACAGTGCTCTGCACACAGTAGACACTCAATAAATACGATTGAATGAATGGAGGAGCTGAGCTGTGGGAGGATTGATGGAATAATAATAATAATGGCATTTATTAAGCGCTTATTATGTGCAAAGCACTGTTCTAAGCACTGGGGAGGTTACAAAGTGATCAGGTTGTCCCATGGGAGGCTCACAGTCTTAATCCCCATTTTACAGATGAGGTAACTGATGCACAGAGAAGTTAAGTGACTTGACCAAAGTCACCCAGCTGACAATTGGCGGAGCTGGGATTTGAACCCATGACCTCTGACTCCCAAGCCCGTGCTCTTTCCACTGAGCCATGCTGATGGAAGCCAATGGGCTGAAGGTAGAGGGCCTACTTTCTGGAGGGGAATTAATCCAGACATGGAATGTTTTGGTGAGCTTCACTTGGGGCCCTCTTCCCACTCAACAGAAAGGATTGGGCTGTAGCTACAGATGCATTGGCCCAATTCTATGGGGATAATCACTTTCATTGCTTTGTACCCTGATTAGAACCAGAAATATCAGTTTATGATGCTGACAGTTTTTGAGAGTGCACACAAACTTCGGGGTAGTGAACAGGATGGTAGAGAAAGCAGGGGAATGGTAATGTTCTGAGTGAATCACCCATTTGTCAACAGTAAATTAATCTCCAGCCCACTCTAAGGGATATTTAACATGTCTGGTTAGGCGTCTCCTTGAAGAGATGACTCTAGATGGATCTTGATGGGTTTAAATTATGCTCAGCCAGACTCCAAAAAGGGGAGATAGGAGGAATGGAAAAATAAAATAAATAAATCACCAGGAAATGTAAACACCTTCAAAGCCTTTGGCTTTCTGTCAGTGCAAACTGATTAAACTTGCATCAGGACTAACCTCAGGAGATCATTGCATTGACATGCCATAGCTTTTCTGAGGACATAGCAATATTTTAGAATGACCAACTCACACTCTTTCCAATGACCTACAGTTAAGAAAACAACATATTCTTTGATTCACCCTCTTGCTGGCATTGAACACCTTGCATCAGACACTTCATTAGTATGTTTTGTTGTATGATAGGATTCCCCATCCTCTTTGTGGGGCAGAGCAAACTGCCAGAGGAGGTTTGGGAGATTATTATGCAAGTAATGGTTCATGGACTGGCTTCCAATTAAATGTAGCAAATAACAAGGAATCTATAATTTGCTTTAATTTGTTAAATCTTGTTAATATAATTTGGGGAGCAATCAAGCCATTTTTCAGCATCATGCAATTCAGAAATCTTTGTGATTATTGTGAATTTTTCTCAGTTCTGCCATAATGTGTGTTTTCGCTTGATATTTCAGCTAGAATGCAGTTTAGGAATTAGAGACTGTTCATTCAACAACCCAAGCCTGATTTGGTACAGAGCTCCCCCCTGTGAGTTTTTCTGAATGTGGGGTTTTGCAAGAACACTACCACTACAATGTATGAGAACAACATATCTATGAAAGCCTCTTATAAGGTAGGAGAGTGAGGGCACCTGATGCCATTCCTACCCTTGCCTTGTCTTATGCGGTCGAGTCGTTTCCAACCCATAGGAATACCACAGATACATCTCCCCCAGAACGCCCCACTCTCCATCTGCAATCACTCTGGTAGTGTATCCATAGAGTTTTCTTGGTGAAAATATGGAAGTGGTTTACTATTGCTGCCTTTTGTGCAGTAAACCTGAGTCTCTGCCCTTGACTCTCTCCCATGCCACTACTGCTCAGCATGGGTGAGTTTTGACTTGTAGCAGATTGCCTTCCACTTGTTAGCCATTGCCCAAGCTAGGAATGGAATGGGTAGGCCTCTGCTTGACTCCCCCTCCTGTAGCTGAGACTATAGAGTATTGGAAACTCTTCAGGTGCGACTCTGAGAAGGGCATTCCTACCCTATCCAAACTGAAATGCCCTACAACTCAGTAAATCTTTAGTTCCACAATCAGTAGTCAGTTGCTATTTCACAAAGCAATGAGCTTGTGAACCATGGGTTGTTCTATTTTCATCTGGCCCAGGGGTGACCGCCTGTTCTCTGGCTGCTGTCTTCAAGATCACCTTTAAGAGAGTTGAGAATTTATCAGGGAGTGGTGATGAAAACAAATTTGGCAGTAGTTCTTTCTCTCTTTTGGGTAATTTTGTCATGTCTGAAAAATAGTTGAATTAACTTATTTTTTAGTTTGGATCCAGAAGAAACTCTAGGAGTGACTTTAAATGGACCTAAAACCTTCAAACTGACTCCAAATGCCTTCTATATGTTATAGGATGAGATTTGAAGATACTTTTGATACTTTTCCTTTTCAGTATTTAAAAGAAAGTGAAGGAAGCTATTCATCCATAATGTAGATGATACAGTCATTTTGCTACTCTAAGGCAAGGAATGAAAAAATAGGTGGTAATCTAGGAGTTTTCCTTAGCTTTTATAAATATTTCTACTGTCCCATTGGTTTTTAATGTATGCATGAGAATAACTGTGTTGCTTCTGATGAATCTGAAATATGCAAATCATTCATTCTGGGAATATGTATTCACGCTATACATAGTAACACTGAAGGAACCCTTGTAGCATAATCTGTCAGTGTGAAGCTGTCAGTCTGTCACTTAATTGCAATTAATGATCTAAATATGGCTGAATGCATCCAGTGTGGTGGATCTATAACACATATTTACAATAGTTTGTATTTCACATTCCTGGCATTTCAAGCATTACGGTGTGTGTGATGAATGCATAAAAAGAATAATGCATCATATAGAGGTAAATTATTTTGACAGCATTTTGACAAGATTCTCCCCCTCTTTTGTCCCTAAAGGGCCATCATCATTTCTCTCCTCCCTCGTATCAAAGTAAATAAAACAAAATGAAATCACCCCATATAACTTCAAAAAGAGGCAAGAAAGAATTGACTAAATTCCTATGAGATAGACACTCTCTGTTTTATTCTGACTGTACTAGAAGGATTTCCAAATAAATAATAGCAACAGCAAAAAATAAGTAAACTAGGATACTAAAAACATTGTACAGCATTTGAGAATCCAAAGTATTAAATGGGTAGTCCATTATGGAGAAGGTATGTAATGCTGGAAACCAATCATTATTCTTTTCAGAAAAAAGTGTGCTCATAGAGCATAGCCCCCTTTCTAAAAAAAAATTTTTAATGGTATTTGTTAAATGCATACTATGTGCCAGACACTATACTAAGTGCTGGGATAGACATGAGCTGATCAGATTGGACACAGTCCCTGTCCCACATGGGGCTCATAGCCTTAATCCTCAATTTACAGATGAGATAGCTGAACCACAGATAAATTAAGTGACTTGCCCAAGGTCACATAGCAGACAAGTGGCAGAGCTGGGATTAGAACCAAGCTACTTCTGGCTTCCAGGCCTGACTGTAAACCCCAGGTGGGACAGAGGATATGTCCAAAAACTGTTTATTTATAACTACCTCAGCACTCCTATAGCGCTCAGCACATAGTAAGTGCTAAACAAATGTCACAATTATTGTCATTACTATTATTATTGTCATTATTATGGTGAGCACCTCATCTAGATTTTGATTCTGCTGGTTGGAGTCCCTGTCTGCGGTATTCTCTTTAAAGGAAAAGAGCATCTTTGGCAATATCTGGGCCAGAGTCCCTTCATTTTCTACATCCTACACTTAGATTCAAGTTATAGGACCATATTTTAAAGTTACCTTTTTTTTCTGAAGCATTAAGTGGGACAGATAGTTGGTTTTTCAGGAGAGAGGGCCAATTTTCCCACTGTGAAAGTATGGGAAGGAAAGGGGTCAGGGAAAGGGAAGAGAATCACAGAGATGCTAAGAGAGACATGCAGGGAGATGCACACACACATATACACAGACATGTGTGCGCGCACATTATACAGAGAAAAAAGACAGAGACAGTTAATGAGAGTGAAAAAGAGAATGAGGGCAAGAGTAAGAGACTGAAAACAAGTTAAAGTTAAAGAAACAGATGGAGAAGGAGAGAGTGAAGCGGGGAGAGAAAGAATAGACTCTGATGTTTAAATGTCCCCAACCCTGGCTGCTCAACCCCATGCTGAGCTCTTGGAGTGCTGTCAAGTGGTGTGGCCAGAGGGAAAAAATATGTGAAATTTCAACCAAGGTTGAACCAGATGGTATGATTGTCACTCCAACTAGCTCCCATGCTCAGGCGTGGGAGAGGAATTCAGGAGATTGATTCCTAAATGCCTTTCTTGAGGGCAGGTTGAATGAACAGCTACTAGTATCTTATATTGTATTAGCTTGGAACCCAGGTAATCAGGCAGAAGGATTGGTAAGGAATTAAAGGGGGCAAGTCACTGGGGAAGGAGAACCTCAACTGTTTCGAAGAAAAGTTTGGAGAAGTGTGTGATGTAACTGGGGATTTTCAGGCCTAAACCCTGGCAGAAAGAGCCTGGACACCATTCAGCCTCTGCTGGGTCCTAAAGCCTTCCAGATCTCAAGTTCCTCTACTTCAGATATTGGGGTGTTCCACTCACTGACCCCTAAGTCCTTGCGCCATTCTGACCCCACCTCACCTTCTAGTTATCGTCCCATATCCCTCCTACCATTCCTTTCCAAACTCCTTGAACGAGTTGTCTACACGCGCTGCCTAGAATTCCTCAACAACAACTCTCTCCTCGACCCCCTCCAGTCTGGCTTCCGTCCCCTTCATTCCACGGAAACTGCGCTCTCAAAGGTCACCAATGACCTCCTGCTTGCCAAATCCAACGGCTCATACTCTGTCCTAATCCTCCTCGACCTCTCAGCTGCCTTTGACACTGTGGACCACCCCCTTCTCCTCAACACGTTATCTGACCTTGGCTTCACAGACTCCATCCTCTCCTGGTTCTCCTCTTATCTCTCCGGTCGTTCTTTCTCAGTCTCTTTTGCAGGCTCCTCCTCCCCCTCCCATCCTCTTACTGTGGGGGTTCCCCAAGGTTCAGTGCTTGGTCCCCTTCTGTTCTCAATATACACTCACTCCCTTGGTGACCTCATTCGCTCCCACGGCTTCAACTATCATCTCTACGCTGATGACACCCAGATTTACATCTCTGCCCCTGCTCTCTCCCCCTCCCTCCAGGCTCGCATCTCCTCCTGCCTTCAGGACATCTCCATCTGGATGTCCGCCCGCCACCTAAAGCTCAACATGTCGAAGACTGAGCTCCTTGT
This sequence comes from Tachyglossus aculeatus, assembly GCF_015852505.1. Classification (NCBI taxonomy): domain Eukaryota; kingdom Metazoa; phylum Chordata; class Mammalia; order Monotremata; family Tachyglossidae; genus Tachyglossus; species Tachyglossus aculeatus. The sequence goes on from NC_052067.1 coordinate 115,217,889, forward strand.
CTTCCCTCCCAAACCTTGTCCTCTCCCTGACTTTCCCATCTCTGTTGACGGCACTACCATCCTTCCCGTCTCACAAGCCCGCAATCTTGGTGTCATCCTCGACTCCGCTCTCTCATTCACCCCTCACATCCAAGCCGTCACCAAAACCTGCCGGTCTAAACTCCGCAACATTGCCAAGATCCGCCCTTTCCTCTCCATCCAAACCGCTACCCTGCTAATTCAAGCTCTCATCCTATCCCGTCTGGACTACTGCACTAGCCTTCTCTCTGATCTCCCATCCTCGTGTCTCTCTCCACTTCAATCCATACTTCATGCTGCTGCCCGGATTATCTTTGTCCAGAAACGCTCTGGACATATTACTCCCCTCCTCAAAATCCTCCAATGGCTACCGATCAATCTGCGCATCAGGCAGAAACTCCTCACCCTGGGCTTCAAGGCTGTCCATCACCTCGCCCCCTCCTACCTCACCTCCCTTCTCTCCTTCTACTGCCCAGCCCGCACCCTCCGCTCCTCCACCACTAATCTCCTCACTGTACCTCGCTCTCGCCTGTCCCGCCATCGACCCCCGGCCCACGTCATCCCCCGGGCCTGGAATGGCCTCCCTCTGCCCATCCGCCAAGCTAGCTCTCTTCCTCCCTTCAAGGCCCTGCTGAGAGCTCACCTCCTCCAGGAGGCCTTCCCAGACTGAGCCCCTTCTTTCCTGTCCCCCTCGTCCCCCTCTCCATCCCCCCATCTTACCTCCTTCCCTTCCCCACAGCACCTGTATATATGTATATATGGTTGTACATATTTATTACTCTATTTATTTATTTATTTATTTATTTTACTTGTACATTTCTAGCCTACTTATTTTATCTTGTTGGTATGTTTGGTTCTGTTCTCTGTCTCCCCCTTTTAGACTGTGAGCCCACTGTTGGGCAGGGACTGTCTCTATGTGATGCCAATTTGTACTTCCCAAGCGCTTAGTACAGTGCTCTGCACATAGTAAGCGCTCAATAAATACGATTGATTGATTGATTGATTGATTGATTCTACAGCTGAAGCCCAAGCTTCTCCCTGAAGGCATAGAGATCACTAGCTTACCACCCACTCCCAGGGCTGGCTTTGGGGAGGCCACAGACAAAGAACTCTCTCTTAGTTCACCTGTTCACATAATAATAATAATAATAATAAGAATGGTATTTGTTAAGCACTGTATGCAGAGCACTGTTCTAAGCCCTGGGATAGATACAAGGTAATCAGGTTGTCCCATGTGGGGCTCACAGTCTCAATCACCATTTTCTAGATGAGGTAACTGAGGCACAGAGAAGTTAAATGGCTTGCCCAAGGTCACACAGCAGACAAGTGGCGGAGCGGGGATTAGAACCCACGACCTCTGACTCCCAAGCTCGGGCTCTTGCCACTGAGCAATGCTGCTTCTCTGTTCACATGTCTCCCTGGCATCCAGAGCTTCTACCCCAGCCCCAACCAGAGGCAGACACCAAGATCTGAGAGTTCAGCAATATTTCATTAATTTTTAACGTGGTAGCAAATGAAAACAAACACAGTTCAAACCACCTTTTCCTGGGTCGGCAATTTCCCCCTCCAGGACTCACTGTAATTCCATGGAGGTATACTGGGGATGATGTTCTTCTGCCCCTCAGAGGTAGGAATCTCACTCCTCCAGAGTTCTGGCCATGTGATTTCGAACCTCCAGGGATCCTCCCCAATCCCTTCCTGAGCCCTGTGCCTTTCTATGGCGCAGAGCATAAGTGTTACCTGTGTGTTGTTCTCCTCAAGGTGGTAAGGGGTCTCCTCCTCAACCTGGCCTCTCAAATTCCTCCCCAATTCTTTCTGTTTAGTTTGGCTTGCACTTCAGGAGGGACACTCCTGGTTTCCTCTCCCTCTTCTAAGTGTGGGGGCTCATGGAACTAGTTGTCATACCATAATCCTGGGAGGGAAGGACAGGAAAGACTGAGCTGTGAACTTGGATGGTACCGGGCATAGGGAAGGATTGCAGATATGATCCTGGAAGGTTAGGATACTCAGAGGGTTTAGGGAGCCAGAAGCTAGGACCCTGGAGGTTCAAAGCTTTTGCCCTGAAAGGAAGAAATGATTGAAAAGCCCTGAACTCAGAGAGGGACTGTAACCTGAGATACCCCAAGAGAAAAAGGAAAAGGACTAGAGAAAGGTGAGCCGTGGGACACCTGCAGGAAAGTAGAGAAGATCCTGTGGGAGGAGGGAGGGAGTATTGGATCTAGGTAAAAGCAGTTTGGACCAGAATTCTGTTTGTTGGTGCCCAATTACTACATTAAGAATAATTGCAAAGAGACTATTAGTCAGTTTTGGGATCTTCAATCTTGATGTCTGCCTGCAGTAGTAGTTGGAGAAGCTCTGGGTGCCAGAGGGACATGTGGACCTGGGAAGCCAAGGGATAGGGAGGGAATCCTTTCTCCACGAGCTTCCAGTACCCAGCTCATGGAGTGGAAGATAAACTAATCCCTGGTGAAAAGGGAGAACAGCAGTAGGAGTGCAGGGATTTGGGAGTCACAAACATATCAAATGCATATATAAACATACATATGCATTTATATATCACATGCATTATGGATCTCTGACTAGTAAGGTCCTAATCACCAGAAGGAGAAATGCAATCACCAGAAGAAAGTGAGTGCCTGCTTTGATACCTGCTGTGTGACCTTGGCAAGTCATTTAATTTCTCTGTGCCTCAGGACCCTCATCGTCCAAATGCGAATTCAATTCCTGTTCTCCCTTCTACTTGAGCTGTGAGCTCTAGGGACTGTGTCCATTCTGATTATACTGCATTTACCTCATGGCTTAGTATAGTGCTCGACACATAGAAAACAAATATGACAATTGTTATTATTATAATTGTTATTATCTTCCTATTGTACAAATTCACTTTTCAACTGAAGTCTATAATAAATTCACAGAACAATTTCTTTTTACAAAGCATTTAAAGTATGTCCTATGCTTGATTACCTTTGTCTCACAACATCCCCAGAAGATTGAAAGGGGGCAAATGTCCTTCTTCCAGTTTCCCCACAGGAAAATTCAAAGGCGGATTGTTGTTCGATTAGGGAGCTAACGCTGTAGCTCAAATCTCCAGTTTCCCAGGTCAGTACAATACCTACCAACAATGTTTGTATGTCTTGGTCCACATGGTTTAATTGAATGTGGCCAATAGGGAAGCAGCAAGGCCTAGTGGGGCTGGGAGTCAGAGGACCTGGGTTCTAATCTCAGCTATGCCACTTACCTGTTGGGTGACTTTAGGTAAATTGCTTAACTTCTCTTGCTTCAGTTTCCTTAACTGTAAAGTGGGGATTCAATACCTGTTCTCCCTCTTACTTAGACATGAGACCCATGTGGGACAGTGACTGTGTCCAACCAGAAGAGTGCTTGACAAATAGAGAGCAAGTAATAGTAATAATCATGATACTAATGATACTGATATGTGGACCACTTCATTAATAGTAAAATGATTAAGCCATTCATGAATACTGCATCTGTTCCTGGATGGGTGCATATAAACTTGGAGATTTTAGAACATAAAAATGACATTTTTTGAACTAAAATGGAAACAGAGATTACATTAATTTAATGTATTAATTTATAAATGTATTAATTTAATTACATTTAATTTAGAGAAGCAGCATGGCTCAGTAGAAAGAGCCTGGGCTTGGGAGTCAGAGGTCATGAGTTCTAATCCCAGCTCTGCTGCTTGTCAGCTGTGTAATAATAATAATAATAATGATGGTATTTGTTAAGCGCTTACTAGGTGCCAAGCACTGTTCTAAGCGCTGGGGGGATACAAGGTGATCAGGTTGTTCCACGTGGGGCTCACAGTCTTAATCCCCATTTTACAGATGAGGTAACTGAGGCCCAGAGTAGTGAAGTGACTTGCCCAAAGCCACACAGCTGAAAAATGGCGGAGCGGGGATTTGAACCCATAACCTCTGACTCCAAAGCCCAGGCTCTTTCCACTGAGCCACGCTGCTTCTCTAAATCTGCTGTGTGACTTTGGGTAAGTCATTTAACTTCTCTGCCTCAGTTACCTCATCTGTAAAATGGAGATTAAGACTGTGAGCCCCCTGTGGGACAACATGATCACCTTGTATCCACCCCAGTGCTTAGAACAGTGCTTTGCATATAGTAAGCACTTAACAAATGCTATTATTATTATTATTATTAAAGCCAAGAGTTTAGCCATCAGGTTGATGCCACTATTCATTCATCACATAAATTTGAGTGTAGGTAATCATTCCATCAACACACTCAGATTTTTAAACTGGGAATCATTTAGGCTCACCGTATTGCTGAGTCTGTCATTGTTACATTTTTACTGGGCATCACCGTGGCCCATGTTGTTGGAATCAATGAACCTTAATTGAAAAGTTTTGATATCCTGAAACTTAGAAGCTAATCATCGAGTTTCCAACATCTCCCTGAAGTTAAACAATATTTTTTGGTAGAAGACTTTGATTCACTTGATTTATGGGTACCTGTTGGAATGCTTTTCCTATCGGATTACATAGGATTGCATTCCTCAATGCTTGTTGGAAAACAATATCATCATACAGAAAATTTTGCATCCATGGTTTGTACTGCATAAGGGAAAAGCAATTTTGTACTTCACTTGAAAAACTGTAATGGGAACACATAAATGTAGCTGCACAACCTTGAGAAGCACAATATGTTAAATGAAGTTAGAAGTAATATTTATTGGACAGCTTTATGTAGGTACAGAAGCTATTCAAATTTGGTAAAGGCAGAGATGAAACAAACATGCCCAGAGTTGTAAGGCCTTGTAACGGGTTCATCAAAATATTGATGGAGCAGTTTATGGCTTTGCTTGGACCGAAGGTTTCATATTCCTAATGCAATTTGTCTTCATAGGTTTGTTTCATTACCTCATTTCATTTCTCTTCATTATCTTTCACTCTGCTTCATGCAAGGAATGAGTTTATAACAAGATTCCTCTACTATGCTCCTATGCTCTCTAGACAGACCTCTCTGGAAGTTCACTTGGGAGACACATTCAAGTTGCAGTTTATTTTGGAGCTTTTTAACTCTGAACCCAGGAGCATAGACATCAACAGCATTGAGAGAGTAATACTGTTGGGCCTGGTCATCACTCGGACCTTTCTTCGGTATTTAAGAAAGAAATCAATCATAAGCAATGCCTTCCACCCTGTATCACTTCTTAGCAGATGCTTTTTGGAAAGAAATCACGTAACATTAAGCAATATATAAACCTGATTTTTCCCTCTGCTCCTTGGACATTTTAACTATGAAAAAGGTAAGTACGCCCTGAAAATATTTGTATTTAAATGAAATAACCAATTTACTTTAATACATGTTGAAAAAGTGAAGTGGAGGAAAACTATTCAACTGATATTAGTTGATACCAATTCACATTATAAGGCAGCAAGTCTGTAGCAACATCTGTGAACATGTATCTGTACTTGGTGCTTGTACTTTCAGGGATATTAGGAAGCATATTTGTCCAAGAACATCATCAAAACACCCCGACAACATCAACTTTTATGTGAAACCTTCCTTGCTGCAGGAATGTTCAGTAGAGAATTGCAAGATGTTGGAAGAAAATCAGTATATGCAGAAAGAAAATAATTTTTAAATGATGAACAGGAGATTACAAAGATGAAGAACATACCTGTTCTTTTCCCAGCAGGTGCATACAGTTCCTTCCAAACAGTTTTAGTTATTCAATACTGAATATGTCCCTAGTCCTTGTAGGGCATCTGTTATGGTTTATTATGGTAATTTAAATATCACTATATTTTGACTTTTCCTTTCTATTTGCATTTTTATAAAGAATATAAGGTAGGATTTGGGGGCAAATAGGCGATTCAAGGGAAATTTAGTAATCCCAGATTTTAAATTTGAATATCATTGATAGTAGCTTAAATTAATCCAAATAAATCAACTGAGGTTATACTCATCTGATGGTAGGTTGTTGGAAAGCTTTATGTCTTGGCTCATGGGTTAGGGGAGCATTATCTACGTACCATAGCAAGCCTTCTGAGTCTGTTCAAAAGTGATCCATAAAGATCATCAGTTACCTTGTATGTATCAAAGAGCCCTGCAAATAACCTCCTAGAAGCTACTCTCTTTCCAACTTGGCTAAAGGGCCAACCTTTGCTTCTGGAGACAGTAGTTGGGAAGGAAATCCTGTGACCAAGCCTACATGCTCTTACCCTTTAACATGATAGCATTTGACTCAAGTCCAAAATGAACACTAGATTACCTCTGAAGAATTCCCTTTCAGATTCACCTTCTTTTCACTTAGACTGTGAGTCCAGTTTGAAACAGGGATGATGTCTGACCCAGTTATCTGGCATCTATCCAGGTGCTTATCATAGTTTTTGGCACATAGTAAGTGCTTACTCCATATTATTATTATTATTATTATTTTCATAATCATAAACTCCTTGGGAAGAAGGACTGTGTCTAAAAACTCTGTTGTTCTTATAGTATATAGAGACTGATCCGTTTCCTCTACGGGGATCAATGAGAAGTATTGCAAATTTAAAGAGCAAAGAGGGTGGTGGTTTGATTGACAGTGGATAGAGCATAGGTTAGAAGGACCTGGGTTCTAATTCCAGCTCTGCCACTTATCTGCTTTGTGACCTAGGGCAAGTCACTTCACTTCTCTATGCCTCAGTTTCCTCACCTGTAAAATGGGGACTGAAACTGTGAGTCCCCTGCGGGTCAGGGGCTGTGTCCATCCCAATTTGCTCGTATCCACCCCAGAGCTTACTACTGTGCCTGGCACATAGTAAGTGCTTAACAAATACCAATTAAAAAAAAGGTTCAGAAGGGAAGAGGATTTGAAAGGGTAGGTGGGACCCAATGGAAAGAGCACAGGTCTGTTAGTCACAGGATTGGGATCTAATCCCAGCTCCACTTCTTATCTGCTCTGTGATCTTGGGCAAATCACTTAACTTCTCTGGGCCTCAGGTACCTCATCTGTAAAAATGGGAATTAAGACTGTGAGCCCCATATGGAACATAAACTGTATCCAATCTTGTATCTGTCCTCGTGCTTGGTACAGTGCCTGGTGCTTAGTAAGTGCTTAACAAATTTCATTAAAAAATAGTGGGGAATTCAATTTTGGATATACTATGTTTAGGTGAGTGTTTGATGAATGAAGTATAGGTGCTATGAAGGCAACAGGAAATATGTGACTTTAGAACAGGTGAGAGACCAGCGATGGAGATGTAGGAGTAACCTGTTTAGAAGTAATAGTTGAAAGCATATAAACAGATGAGATTCCTGAGAGAAGATGTTTAAAATGAGAAGAGTAGAGGATACATTATTAAATCCTGAGGAATACCAACAGTTAAAGGGTGAGATGATGCCCCAGTCATGGAATTGGAAAGTACAGGGAGGGGGACAGGATGAGGACCAGAAGAATGCTAGGTCTGCAGAACAAAGACCAGAGGTAGTATCTAGTAGGAGAGGATGATTAGCACTGATGAGAAAGAGGTCAACTTGCATGAGAACAGTTTCCATAGATTAAAGAGGGGGAAAAGCTTAATTTTAGGTGCATAAAAAGGTTAGGAGAGAGAAAAAGAAGTCAGAGGGAATGTCCAGTCTGTAATTAAGCAGGAAAGAGATAAGGGAGATGGAATGACAATAAGGGAGATGGAGTGATATGATTTGGTATATTTAAATGATTCTTTTTAAATATAGGTTAGACTACAGATGAGGTATTATTGAATGGAGAGGGAGAATTTGAAGATAATCATAGGAGTGGGGAGAAGAATGTGAGGAAAGATTTTCAAGAACTAAGGGCATGGGGTACAAGGTCCAAAAGTTTTCTTTCAAAACTAGGAGCATGGCCTCCTCCTGAAGACATCTGGGAAAGAGGAGGATTTGAATGTGGAGGGAGGAGAACTAATGTTGTGCATCTAGCTTTATTTCTACTTATTCTGATGACTTGACACCTGTCCAGATGTTTTGTTTTGTTGTCTGTCTCCCCCTTCTAGACTGTGAGCTCTATATGTTGCCAACTTGTATTTCCCAAGCACTTAGTACAGTGCTCTGCACACAGTAAGTGCTCAATAAATACGATTGAATGAATGAATGAAAAGGGGAACCTTGAGCTGCTTTCATCAGATGGCCTGTAGCTTGTGGATGAAATAGTTTCAGATTCCACTGAGGGTTCTGGAGGGAAAAAGTAGGAACATCAGAAACAGTAAAAGGCAGTTGAAGGCTTTGATTAGTTAGTGGGCACTTTAGGGAGGAGAGTTCATGCGAGAAGAACAGAAGCCTTGTTTAGCAGATGAATCATTTGAGTTACAACTTGAAATGATAAATTTGCAATGGCAGAGGTTGGCACACTTTTTCTATCTACATTTTATGAGTGCTCAGCTGCACAAGCATAGGAATAGAGAAAGAGGTCTGAGGAGATGAAGTAAGTATGGAAATTGGCAGGGTGAGAGCAATGGAGAAACAAACAGTATGGGAGTTGAGTACTAGCATGGAATACTGGATAGAACATGGGCCTGGGAGTTCTAATCCCAGCTCTGTCATTTGTCTGCTGTGTGACCTTGGGCAAGTCACTTAACTTCTCTGGGCCTCAGTTACCTCTTCTGTAAAATGGGGATCGAGACTGTGAGCCCCACGTGGGACAGGACTGTGTCCAACCCTATTTGCCTGTATCCACCCCAGCATTTAGGATTAAGATATAGTAGAGCTTATTTGATTTGGCTTTGGGGAAGTAAGTGATGATATTAGAAAGTGCATTTTCAGTGGAGTGAAGGGGTAGAAAGCCTGATTATAGTGGATCAAGAAGATACTTTGTACAGGGGGGTACAAACTCTTATTCCAGGAGTTTGGATAGGAATGGGAGCATGGGGATGGGCAATAGCCTGGGACTTCTAGATATTTCCCACACACTCAAACTAAGACACAGTTTAGTTGAATTCCCAGAAAGAGGAAAAAGCTTAACCAAAGCCAAATGTCCACTTACCACCCTTAAGTTGTCTGGCCTTGCCTTCTCAAATTTTTCCCTATCTGCTTTAATTCTAACCTCTCCTTTGCCTGGCAACAATATTTCTCCATCCATATTTATTACCATGCCCACTGCCCATGCCAACTGTTTCACACTTTTAACTCCTTCTTCAAGCATCTTGCCCTCCCACAGCCCATTTTTTCACCTTAGTGATCTGGCCACATACTTTAACTAGAAAATTGATGCCATTAGACTTGATCTCCCTAAAATCTCCTTTATAGTCCCTCCCTCTTCCCATTCCCTCTTCGGCTCTCCTGTCTTCTCTGGTAGTACCTCATGGCATAGTAAGAAGAAGCATGGTGTAATGAATAGAGCACAGGCCTAGGAGTCAGAAGGTCATGGGTTCTAATCCCGGCTCCGCCACTTGTCTGCTGTGGAACCACAGCAAGTCACTTCACTTCTTTAGGCCTCAGTTACCTCATCTGTAAAATGGGGACTGAGACTGTGAGCCCCATGTGGGACAGGGATTGTGTCCAACCCTATCTGCTTGTATCCACCCCAGTACTTAGTACAGTGCCTGGTACATAGTTAAGTTCTTAACAAATACCATTATTATCATTATTATTATTACCTCAAGAGGAGATCTCCCATTACCTCCCAAAATCTATCCCTCCACCTGCACCTCTGACTCCATCCCCTCATACTTTATCAGAACAGTTGCCCCCTCCCTTTCCTCCTCAGCCACAATCTTCAACTGCTTACTTTCCAATGGCTCCTTCCCCACTGCTTTCAAACATGCTTATGCATCCCTAATTGTAAAAAAAAAATCCATGACCCCACAGCTCCCTATCGCCCCAATTTCCTGTTATTATTCCTTTCCATACTCCTTGAGGGGGTCTACATCTGCTACCTCCACTACATCTCCCCCAAGTCTCTCCTTGATCTCCTCCAATCTGGCTTCCACCCAATCCACTCCACTCTCTAAGGTCACCAATGACCTCCAAAGCCTCTAATCCATCCTAATTCTCCTCAGTCTCTCAGCTAGCTTCAAACTGTGGACCATAACCTTCTCCAGGAAACACTGTCTCTAACCTTTGCTTCACTGACACTGTCATCTTCTAGTTCTCCTCCTATATCTATGACCACTCCTTCTTGGTTTCTTTCATGGACTTCTCCTCTGCTTCCCACCCTCTGACAGTGGGGGTCCCCAAAGGTCCCCTTCTATTCTCCATCTACATTTTCCCCCTTGGAGAACTCTCATGACTTCAACTACCACCTCTATGTGTATATGGTTGCTTTTCGCCATGAAAAGGATGTTTATAATGAGTACATATTACATTTTTGTTAGTTTTACCAGGTTCCAGGAGGCAAAGCCCTTTTAATTATATTTATTGGTCTGCTAGGGAATGATTTAAGTATCTACCAATATTCTTTAACAATTGTCTCATGAGATGAAATGCTATCTTTATCAAGCCATTGCAATTGCTGTTAAGAAAATGTCTAGGAATATTATTTTTCTTTATTTCTTTTTGCCTTTTGATAAAAAATCATAAGTTATTACAAGTTATAAATGTATTCTTTTAGTCCTTCATGGTGTCTGAAGCAAACAGCTAACTGATAATAAAAATAATAATAATGGTATTTATTAAGCACTTACTATGTGCCAAGCACTGTTCAAAACGCTGGGGTAGATACAAGGTAATCAGGTTGTCCCACTTGGGGCTCACAGTCTTAATCCCTATTTTACAGATGAGGTAACTGAGGCACAGAGAAGTTAAATGGCTTATCCAAGGTCACACAGCAGACAAGTGGCAGAGCTAGGATTGAAACCCATGTCCTCTGACTCCTATGCTGTGCTCTTTCCACTAAGGCACAATGCTTCTGATTCCAATGCTGATACCATTTAACATTCATTAAGACCATGTAATGAATTAAATCCTGGCAAACCTCAAATTTTTGTAAGTAAAATCCAAGTTAAATGAGTTAGGTGGGATCTTGGACTTTGGGAAAGAAAAATCTGATTCTGTAGTCTTATGGGCATTTCTGAGGCTAAAGATTCAGCTGTACAACTACCATGAGATAGGATAACTACAGAAATTGGTTCATCAAGATAAAATGTTCAATTACTTTACTGTACAGTTAATTTATTCTAATAACTTAAAATGGGCATTTCATTAAATATATTTGATCATTTCTTTGTTTTTGCATTCTAGTGTAACATGATATTGTTAATTTGAAACGCTGGATACCCATAGTTGGATCATTGTTCGCACAAAATTCCTGTCATCAACAAAGGAGATCTATCTGACTACTGCCCCAGTAACTCACCAGGACTTTTTCCATCATTGTTCTTCAGGTATGTTTCCTCTCATTCAGATTTTTTTCTTAGTTTAATTGATTAAAGCCCCTACTGTATAAATTGACTTTCCCATGAGGAGGTATTGAAGCAACTGAAACTTGATAAGCTTTTGTAATGTAAGAAGAAATGATTTCTGCAGCCTGAGTCCCCTTTTCTATAAAGCAGCATTTCAACTCCTGTTGGCTCTGCTGAACTAGTCTGGCACAATGACCTCAGAATCCCATCATCCAACTGGAACTACTATTTTTGTCCTTGATCTGGGGAATAGGATTGAAGAACAAGTTGGTTTTTTTTTTCTGAGAAACTGGAGAGTCTGGTGAACTGGTGCGTAGAGGCATAAAATAGATAGGGACATTTCTTCTTTGCCTAAATTGGATTTTGCCAAATCCCAAAGGAGATTATTCTGTGTCAATGGCCCCAACACCTCAATGGGATATCTTATTAAATGGAGGTAGGGCAGTAGGAGAAGCCCCAAGAAGCTTACTTGTAAATGGAAGTGTCAGGAGTTTTTAGTGATCCCTGCAAGTTGAGTCATGTCAAAATGAGGAGTGGAGTAGGACTCAGACAAAGCTAAGCAATATTTATCAGCTTACTGTGGTTAGGGGACAGACTCTCGGGCTTGGAACAGTAGAAGGACCAAACTAGCACACAACTGCCAAGTTAGCTCTCTTCCTCCCTTCAAAGTCCTACTGAAAGCTCACCTTCTCCAGGAGGCCTTCCCAGCCTAAGCCCCCCTTTTCCTCTGCTCTTCCTCCCCTCCCCATCACCCCAACTCACTCCCTCTGCTCTATCCCCTTCCATGCCCCACACCACTTGTGTGTATATATGTACATATTTATAATTTTATTTATTAATGATGTGTATATAGCTATAATTCTACTTATTTATATTGATGTTATTGATGTCTGTTTACTTGTTTTGATGTCTGTCTCCCCCCTTCTTGACTATGAGCCCGTTGTGGGCAGGGATGTCTCTATTTGTATTGTACTTTCCAAGCGCTTAGTACAGTGCTCTGCACACAGTAAGTGCTCAATAAATATGATTGAATGAATGGAGAGACCATATGCATTTGTGTACCTATCCATTTAAAACACACACACCTCCTGACTGAAGTACCACACTGACTTGGAATAGGCAGAAAAGAAAAGAGAGAAGGTATTTAATTAAAGCTTCCTGACCCTGATGAGCTACCTAAGGCTTAGTTTTCCTAAAGCAAACTTCTCTGCCAGGAAATCTTTCTAAATACACCCACCTCAAGCACAATGCAGTAGAACAGATTGTTTTGGGCAATTTATGTAAATATGATTTTAGAACATGGGTTTGGGAATCAGAAAGCCCTGGGTTCTAATTCTGACTCTGCCACTTGTTTGCCCTGTGATCTTGGGCAAGTCACTTAACTTCTCTGTGCTTCAGTTGCCTCAGTTGTAAAATGGAAATTAAGACTGTGATTTCCACGTGGGACATGGACTATGCCCAATCTGATTAGTTTGTATTCATTCATTCATTCACTCATTCATTCACTCAATTGCATTTATTGAGCACTTACTGTGTGCAGAGCACTGTACTAAGCGCTTGGAAAGTACAATTCAACAATAGAGACAATCCCTGCCCACATTGGGCTTACAGTCTAGAAGGGGGGAGACAGAAATCAAAACAAGTAAACAGGCATCAATATAGATGAATAGAATTATAAATATCTACACATTAAAACAAGTAAACAGGCATCAATATGAATAAATAGAATTATAGCTATCTGCATATATGCACAGATGCTGTGGGGAAGGAAGAGGCTGGTATGTTGCCAATTTGTACTATATGTTGCCAATTTGTACTTCCCAAGTGCTTAGTACAGTGCTCTGCATATAGTAAGCGCTCAATAAATACTATTGATGATGATGATGATGATGGTAGAGCAAAGGGAGCAAGTCGGGATGATGTGAAGGGGAGGGGGAGTTGAGGAAAAGGGGGGCTTAGTCTGGGAAGGCCTCTGGGAGGAGGAGAGCCTTCAGTAGGGCTTTGAAGAAGGGAAGTGTGATTGTTTGGTGGATTTGAGGAGGGAGGGCAATCCAGGCCAGAAGTAGGACTTGGGCCAGGGGTCAATGGTGGTACAGGTGAGAATGAGGCACAGTGAGAAGGTTAGCACCAGAGGAGAGGCATGCGCAGGCTAGGATGTAGAAGGAGAGAAGGGAGGTTATGTAAGAGAAGCAGCATGGCTCAGTGGAAAGAGCACGGGCTTGGGAGTCAGAGATTGTGGATTCTAATCCTGGCTCTGTCACTTGTCAGCTGTGTGACTTTGGGCAAGTCACTTCACTTCTCTGTGCCTCAGTTACCTCATCTGTAAAATAGGGATTAAGACTGTAAACCCCACGTGGGACAACCTGATAACCTTGTATATAGAACAGTGCTTGGCACATAGTAAGCGCTTAACAAATACCATCATTATTATTGTGGCAAAGTGATGGAGAGCTTTGAAGCCAATATTGAGGAGTTTTTGTGTGATACGGAAGTTGTTAGGCAACCACTGGAGATTTTTGAGGAGGAGGGTGACATGCCCAGAACGTTTCTGTAGAGAGATAATCTGGACAGCAGAGTGAAGTATGGACTCAAGTGGAGAGAAACAGGAGGTTGGAAGGTCAGAAAGGAGGCTGATGCAGTAATCCAGTTGGGATAGGATGAGTGATTTTACTAACGCGGTAGCAGTTTGGATAGAGAGGAGCGCAGCGCTTAGCACAGTGTCTGGCACATAGTAAAAGCTTAACAAATACCATAAAAAAATCACTCAGAGGTCCTGCATCAGGCTTCATTTTTGTTTGTTTTTTTGTTTCATCAATTCATTTTATATCTGCACATGGATTGTTTAGAAGGCATTAATGTAGTCTTAAATGAAAATATCCCTTAAGAATCAATATCCAGATAATGAAAAAAATTATTTTGTATAAAATCATGTCACAGTGTTTGTGGGTGTTATGCTACTTTTAGATCTCATTTCCCAGGTTGGTTTTTTAATTAGTACATTGATGACAATTAGAATACACTTTCTCTGCCAATTCATTTGGGTTTAAAACCTCAGAATGTTTTTAATTCTCTAAAGCTTTCCATTCTACCAAACGTTTTGGGAGAATTCATCTTTGAAGTTATAATTTATTGAAGCCCATTGATGGAGAGGGCATAAGGAATTTTCAGAGCTTTTACCTGTTGAAACAGCCAATCCAAGCCAGCTAGCTCTGGAACAGAGAACACTTGCTATCTGGAGGAAAGCACGTGCTTTAACTTTGAGTAGTACAGTTCCAAATAGAAACCACTGAATGATGTGAAAGCAAGGCAACAGGAGATTTCCTGGAGAAATGGGAAGTCATAAAGAATTCCAACAAGAGCGATTAACCTTCAAAATGACTTTTAAAGTGCTATATAATTCAGAGTTGTTTTGTGCTGTTACACCTCATACAAAGAATATCTTAAAACATTCTGTGCAGTTAAGTGGTGGAAAAAATAGCAATAAGTATAGACGTTGGGAAGTAAGGCAAAGGGGATAAAATTTTTAGATGAGATTTAAAAAGAGATGAATGATTGACTAAGCATTCCAGCTGCCAGGGGAATGCAAAGGATCTTGTAAACTCCTGGGACCACTGTTTCACAAATGGCATTGAATTTGATACGTTCTACCCAAGTTGGAGGGGGTGGTATTTCACAAATAGCTGGCATTTTATGGTCAATTACTGGCACCATCAAATTAATTTCACAATGGCATCACAAAAGACATCTGTATTTCCAGATCATAAACTAGGATTTGGAGTGACTAAACTGAGAGAATTAAAGTTGTCAACTGGATAGAATTGGAGATTATTTCTGAATAAATTTGCATTATAGAACTCGCAGGCTTAAAAAAACAAAGTTTAAAAAAAGAAGGGGAATACGTGTTTTCAGGTTCAGATTCAGATGTCTGTCGGTCATCTCATAAGGTTTCTCTAGTGTGCAATATTACTTCAGTCCACTTTTTGAAATATAATTAGGATTTAAGAAGGGTGTGATATCATTGGAATTGAGAACAAGAGCCATTAAGGTAGGTTATTTACTCTTAGGTACAATACGAAAGGAAAGGCAAAAGGCTGTTGGAGTTAGCTAACATCTGCTTTGTCTTCAAATTATTTGTAGCAGCATAATTTGTAGGGACAAGTCACATCTTTCCCCCTTTGCTCTTTTTCAGATGACCTCTGGGTAAAAAAGGAGAGTTTGTTATATAGCTATTCTATGTGATGGCTCAGATTTAAAGTAGACAAAGATTCAAATTCAACTCATTTTATAGTAGCTTAGGTGATAAATTTGATGAGTTTGTTTTGTGGATATGTAAATAATCCAGGCTAAATAAACTTCCTTTGGATTTCTGCTTTTTTTCTGAGTTTAAAACGTCTGAATCCATATGGCTTGTCTGTGACAACATTTTGGTTCCAACAAATTCACCATGAGGAACTATTTGCATATTGTCCAAAATAATTCAGTTTTGAGTTTGTTTTATAATTCCTGGAATTTGGGGGTTTAAAGTAGTGCATTAATTTATCTCCCATAGCTCCTCACAAGAGATTGAATAATCAATTGTATCATAATGGCAGCTTAAAAAGCATGCTTCATTTAAGCTTATAGTTTTGATGTGCTTGACAGCAGAATGATGATTTAATGTTTTGGTTGCATTTTATTTTTCCATGATAGAAGATTAAAGGCTATTAAGTTGATACCTGGAGTGTTTCTTCTTCCAAAGGGGCCTCTGATGTGTTGTTAATCTTGATATCAAGAAAGTTTGATGTCTCAGACATTTCCATGTTATCTCCCCTACTGAAGATGAAGTATTCTGAAGACTAGAGAACCACCATGTAAAGACATTGCTTCTGTTCCATTTTTTGAGATATCACCATCACCGTTATAGTCATGAAGAGTGGTATAGTTTAATTAAGCCAAGGTAAAGATACAGATGCTTAAATTCAGATATCTGCACCAATTCTTCCTCCACATATGGGATGTTTGGCTCAGTGGAAAGAGTACAGGCTTGGGAGAAAGAAGTCATGGATTCTAATCCCGGCTCTGCCACTTGTCTGCTGTGTGACTTTGGGCACATCATTTAACTTCTCTGGGCCTCAGTTACCTCATCTGTAAAATGAATATTAAGACTGTGAGCCCCATGTGGAACAACCTAATCACCTTGTATCCCCCACAGCGCTTAGAACAGCACTTTGCACATAGTAAGAGCTTAAAAATATCATTATTATTATTATTATGAAGGATCAATGCCCCAAAGCAATTTCTAGGCAGAATCTCCCCTGATGGGTTCTTGAACCTGATTTTTTAGCCTACCTTCCAGTATGCCTTTCTCTGCTAGGGTGCCCACTGAGTTTTACTCAAATAAACCAGACTCTTGCTTGCTGACCTGGAAGAAACAGGTGTAATGCTGCATTTCTTATGGAACAAAAAGGCATCACACAGAACTTTTGTGGAAGTCCACTACCTTACTCATTTCTCTCCCTCCAATCCCATCTGTATCCAGAGCCATTGTGCTCCCCTTCCAAGTGTCGTAGGAGCCATGGAGGAGGGAGGCTTGGGAATTAAAGTTAAAATACCATGCGTAGAAGAGTCTGGTGTTGTAGTGGTTCTAGACAGAGGACAGACCAGTTGAAAACTGGACAAACAGCCATCTTAATCTCTGCATCCTCCTCAGGCCTTCCCATCAAGAGGCTTTATAAGTAAGATATTTTTAATGGCATTTGTTAAGTGCTTACTATGTGCCAGGCACTGTACTAAGTGTTGGGGTATATACAAGGTTGAACACAGTCAATATCCCACATGGGGCTAATATTCCTAATCCCCATTTTACAGTTGGGGTAACTGAGGCAAAGAGAAGTGAAGAAACTTGCCCAGGGTAACACAGCATGCAAGTGGCAGAGCCGGGATTAGATTCCAGGTCCTACTAACTCCCGGGCCCATGCTGTATCCACTAAGCCACACTGCTTCAAGGTCTTCAAAGGTAAATCCTCATCTAGAAGTTTGGAAACATAAAAAATTGTGCAACATTTAAAAGCAGCAGAAACATGGGCTTATAAATCCAAATGGAAGTTTACAATTGGCATCAATGTACCAAGAGAAACACTGACCCAGGAGTGGAATTCAATGCAACTGAAGTTTCTGACTGGAGCTGGTGCCCATGGAGACAGTTAGGATTATTTAGTTCTGATTTGCGATTGGTTCAGGTTTCATCTCTGCCCATAGAGCAGCCTCCCAGATGCTACTTGTTGGTTTACATGAATACTTTTGTCATGCTCATGAAAGTAAATGGCTAGTAAATGAGAGAAGAAAATATAGGTAGTGAAGTTTAGAACAGTACTAGTTTGGCAGTCATTACTAGAAATCTCAAAGCTTTTATCAATCAGTAATACTCATTGATCACTGTAGTAAGCACTTTGGAGAAAATGATAGAATTAGTATATGTAAACTCTGCCTTCAGGGAGCTTACAACCTAACAAGGGCAAAAGATACTAAAATAACTTACGGTTAGAAGGATGAAAGAAAGTGGATAGGTAGTTCAGTACCAAAATACATGGTTGGCTCAAAGTGGTGGGATGGGAGTTGGAATGATAAAACCAGGTAATATAAAAACTGATCAGGGAAAGGCTTCCTAAGTTAGATGAGATTTCAGAAGGACTTTGAAGATGGGGAATGCTACGGGCTGATATGAATTGGGAGGGAGTTCCAGGCAGTAGGAGAGTTGAACAAGAAGTTAGAGTGAGAAAGTTGAGAATGAGGTAGAGTGATTAGAATGAAGAATGTAAAATGTGAGTAGTGAGAAAAGAGAGTAGACAACTGGGAGAGGGAGGTGAAAACAGACAATCAAATGCTACAAATCCAGTATTCAGAACTTTCTTCTTTGTATGGGAAGAAATGGCTAATGACTGATGATTTGTGTTGGGTGGGCCGATGTACTCATAATAATATTTTGGAGTATGATCCAGGCAGAAGTGTAAACTATAGACTGGGATGGGGAGAGACTGGTGGCAGAGAGAAGAGTGAGGGGGTTTCTGCAGTCCCTTTCCTGAAGGGGCTCACAGTCTAAAGGGGAAGAAGACAGGTTTTTAATCCCCATTTTACAGAAGAGGAAACTGAGGTGTGAAGAAAGAAAGTGATCTGCCCAAGGTCACACAGCAGGAAAATGGTGGAGAAGGGATTAGAAGGTGGAATGAGAAGTAGTGTGGCTCAGTGGAAAGAGCATGGGCTTTGGAGTCAGAGGTCATGGGTTCAAATCCCTGCTCTGCCAATTGTCACCTATGTGACTTTGGGCAAGTCACTTAACTTCTCTGGGTCTAAGTTCCCTCATCTGTAAAATGGGGATTAAGACTGTGAGCACCCCGTGGGGCAACCTGATCACCTTGTAACCTCCCCAGCGCTTAGAACTGGTCTTTGCACATAGTAAGGGCTTAATAAATGCCATCATTATTATTATTATTAGAACCCATTACCCTGTTTCTGATTACTCTTCATTCCCCACCTCCTTATACTATTTCAGCATAGCTAGGCTCCTATGCAATGGAATATCCTATTGCAAGCAACTCGTGAAATTCTGGAGTCAATATGATGAACTAGAACTGTTGTTTCTCTTGATTACTATTTGTTATTATGTACTAATGATAGTACTAAGTGACTTTGCCTTAGAGGCAGTGGTATTGATAATCTAGGCTACCCCACCCTCAGCCCTATAGCACTTATGTACATAACTTTTATTTATTTATATTAATGACTGTCTCCCCCCTTTAGACTTTAAGTTCCTTGTGGGCAGGGAATGTGTCTACCAACTGTGCTATATTGTGCTCTCCCGAGCACTTTAGTATATCTTCTACATACACTAAATGCTCAGTAAATGCTATAGAGTAAATGATTAATTGATTGACTGCTGCACATCCAACACCTCAGTAATAATAATAATAATGATGGCATTTATTAAGCACTTACTATGTGCAAAGCACTGTTCTAAGCGCTGGGGAGGTTACAAGGTAATCAGGTTGTCCCACGGGGGGCTCACAGTCTTAATCCCCATTTTACAGATGAGGGAACTGAGGCACAGAGAAGTTAAGTGACTTGCCCAAAGTCACACAGCTATTTGGCAGAGCTGGGATTTGAACCCATGACCTCTGACTCCAAAGCCCGTGCTCTTTCCACTGAGCCACGCTACTTCTCAGTAGTATCACTTAGAAACTGTAAAGAAGAAGGTGTACCCAGGATCTTTCTCTCTCTGTGACGAGCCCTTCAGATAGTATAGTTTTGCTCAGTGCTGCTGACCAATCAACTGACTGCACCTCCAAGAAAATTAAAATCTCAGAACTATAGACAAATGCTTTGTCAGGATTTTTTTTGTCTCTGCTTTTTCATGGTCCCCAGGATGAGGATAGCAGGTCCTGTTATTCTTGGAAAAATTTGAGTTTGGATTATTTTATGTAAAACTGATTGGCAGGTAACAATTATTTTGAGATTGGAGGGAAAAATATAGTCCATTTCCAAGGGGTAAATAGCAAGATGAGACAGTGTCCCACTTTACCAGGGTTTCACAGAAAATATGATTCAATAGATAACCACAAGATGTGATCCGCAGCATCAATGTCATTATTCTATATGATTAAACACTCTAGATATCACTTTTCAGTTTAGAAGCCTATCCATCATTCGTTTTTTTTTTAAACATAATTTTCCACTAATTATTTAAAAATCCTTTCATGATTTACCCACTCATTCTCTTATACAAGGGGAGAAAGTTTAAAAAGACATCACCTACACATTTTCGACCATTGGCTTAATTACCAACCCTCAAGTAGAAAAAAACTCTTGTCCGTCTATGGATTGGGTTGTATTGTACCAGAAGGTGTTCGTTTAATTGCTAAACTCAAGGATTTTAATGGGCCTCTTTTCCTCTCTGATGCCAATTAGTCATGGTTCCAAATACAAGTGTAAATTAAGCAAAGGACAAGGTAATTAATGTAAAATAACTTGCTAGCCATTGCTAACTCATCATTATAATAAGCTGAGATCTGTTTGGGAGAGCCTCAACTTGGTTTATGTATTCTCTGGCAAGGTTGGTGTTTTAGGCAATGTTTCCTTAACAGGAATGAATATCTAGCAAGAGTAGTTGGACAAAAGTGCAGCATGAAACAAAAAGTTTTATAATAGCAATAATCGTATTTATTAAACTCTCACCATGTGCAGATCACTGTACTGAACACTGGGAAAGAATATACAGGTGGGAATTCTACAATAATAATTAAAATTGTGGTATTTGTTAAGCACTTAATATGTACCAGGCATTCTACTAAGTGCTGTGGTGGATTCAAGCAAATAGGGTTGGACAGAGTCCCTGTCCCATGTAGGGCTTACAGTCTCAATCTCCAATTTACAGATGCAGTAGTTGAGGCCCAGAGAAGTTAAGTGACTTACCCAAGGTCACGCAGCAGACAAGTGGCAGGAGAACCTGTCTCTTGAGGGACTCACAATCTATTAATATATGTAAGGGAGAAGACGGAAAACAGGCAGATCTGGAGCAATGAGATAGTGAAACACAAAAATGGCAAAAGATACAAGGACAAATACATTATACACAAAATAAAAGCCAACATAATATTAAAAAGGAAAAATATTGATACAGTAAGATGAAGGCATATTTTTTCAATATTCCATTTAGAATTTTTGCACCTCAAGAAATCTATCTATAATAAGAATCAGTAGTATTTATTGAGCATCTATGGTATGTGGATCACTATATTAAGCAATTGGGAGAAGAGTATAGAGTTAGGAGGTATGGACCTCTGTCCACTCTAGAAGCTTTTTATATTCATTCAATCATATTTATTGAGTGCTTACTGTGTGCAGAGCACTGTATTAAGCGCTTGGGAAGTACAAGTTGGCAACATATAGAGACGGTCCCTACCCAACAGTGGGCTCACAGTCTAGAAGGGGGAGACAGAGAATAAAACAAAACATATTAACAAAATAAAATAAATAGAATAAATGTGTACAAATAAAATAAATAAATAAATAGAGTAATAAATACATACAAACATATATACATATATACAGGTGCTGAGGGGAGGGGAAGGAGGTAAGGCAGGAGGATGGGGAGGGGGAAGAGGGGGAGAGGAAGGAGGGGGCTCAGTCTGGGAAGGCCTCCTGGAGGAGGTGAGCTCTCAGTAGGGCCTTGAAGGGAGGAAGAGAGCTAGCTTGGCGGATGGGCAGAGGGAGGGCATTCCAGGCCAGGGGGATGATGTTGGCCAGGGGTTGATGGCGGGACAGGCGAGAACAAGGCACAGTGAGGAGATTAGTGGCAGAGGATCGGAGGGTGCAGGCTGGGCTGTAGAAGGAGAGAAGGGAGGTGAGGTAGGAGGGGGCAAGGTGATGGAGAGCCTTGAAGCCCAGGGTGAGGAGTTTCTGCCTGATGCGTACGTTGATTGATAGTCACTGGAGATTTTTGAGGAGGGAAGTAACATGCCCAGAGCATTTCAGAACAAAGACAATCCGGGCAGCGGCGTGAAGTATGGATTGAAGAGGTGAGAGATAGGAGGATGGGAGATCAGAGAGGAGGCTGATACAGTAATCCAGATGGGATAGGATGAGAGCTTGAACGAGCAGGGTAGCGGTTTGGATGGAGAGGAAAGGGCAGATCTTAGCAATGTTGCGGAGGTGAGACTGGCAGGTTTTGGTGACGGCTTGGATGTGAGGGGTGAACAAGAGAGTGGAGTTGAGGATGACACCAAGGTTGCGGGCTTGTGAGACGGGAAGGACGGTAGTGCTGTCAGTGGTGATGGGAAAGTCAGGAAAAGGGCAGGGTTTGGGAGGGAAGACAAGGAGATCAGTCTTGGACATGTTGAGTTTTAGGTGGCGGGCAGACATCCAGATGGAGATGTCCTGAAGGCAAGAGGAGATGCGAGCCTGGAGGGAGGGAGAGAGAGCAGGGGCAGAGATATATAGTGATAGAAACTAAAATAATTCACCAAAAGGAGGATGAACAAAGAATATACATTTGAGTTTATGCTTAAGTAATAAATAAAGTAAGCTTTGTATGTTATGGGATAAGAAATGTCATGGGATGCTGAAAGGACCCAAATGCTGAAGGGGTTGAAATCATGGTTGTGGGTGTATAATCTGGGAAGGTTAGAAATCAGTCGGTGAAGGCACTTAGTTAAGGTGTAACTTCAGAAGGCATTCAAAGTTGGGCAGAGTTGTGGTCCATAAGATTTAAAGGTGAAGTAAGTTCCAGAGAGTGAAAGGTGTAAGCAAGAGGTTAGAGTAGGGAGAGGTGAAAACAAGGCATAGTGGGTAGGTTGGCTTGATTGAAATCAATATTGTGAGCTGGGGCAGAGTGGAACAAGACAGTGGATTAGTGAAAGGGAGGTTGCTGATTGAGTGCCTTAATGCCTACCATTAGGAGTTTCTGCTTGAAGCAGAGAGGAAAATGTATCATAGACTTTGGAGAAGTAGGGAGTATGTTCATAATGATCTTTTAAAAAACTGATTGGGCCAGCAGATGAAGTTTAGACTGAAGAGGAGAATGATTGGAGGTAGGGAGTGAATATGATTTTATTTTAATTGCAAATTCACTAATTTTACAAATGTAAAACATGATAGTCTATTCTACTAATAATTTTAGGAACGGTCTTGTGATATCCCTCAATAATATTCCCATTTGATGATCGCTGACCAGCTGGAAGTGCTGCAAACTTTAATTTTGGTCCAGAACTTCCAGAACAGGTTGTTTTTCTTCTCATCTCCATCTAAGATCACCCAACTTGCATCTCGTTTGATCTGCAGGTCATTTTTATAGGCAATATTTTTCATCAGGGCTTTGCTTCTGTTTATACTGATGCCCATTTTAGTGATGGTTGTCAGAATCCAGAATACATGCCCAAGCAGATGGTTGTGCAGGATGGGTCATATAAACAGGTACTATTTCAAGTCAGGCCATGTTGTGCTACAGAATTAGCTCATTAAAGCTTATTTTATCGTATGTGCGCATTTCAGTAGCTTCTTAGAAAGGGAGAATTAAACTGACTCCTCCTTGAGAACATTAAAAGAAATTCCGATTTTTAAATTTCCCACCAGTTTTCAGGTGACATTATGCATTGGCTTTATGAAACCATCACAAGAGAAGCAGTGAGGTCTAGTGGATAGAGCAAGGGCCTGAGAGTCATCAGGACCTGCATTTTAATATTGGCCCTGACACTTGTCTGCTGTGTGACCTTGGACAAATCTCTTCACTTCTCTGTGCCTCAGTTACCTCATCTGTAAAATGAGGATTTAAGACTGTGATCCCTATGTGTGACAGGCACTGGGTCCAACCCAATTATCTTGTATTCATTCATTAATTTAGTCATATTCATTGAGCGCTTACTGTGTGCAGAACACTGTACTAAGTGCTTGGGAAAGTACAAGAAGCAGCGTGACTTAGTGGCAAGAGCCTCAGTTGGGGAGTCAGAGGTGGTGGGTTCTAATTCTGACTCTGTCACTTGTCTGCTGTGTGACTTTGGGCAAGTCACTTAACTTCTCTGGACCTCAGTTCCCTCATCTGTCAAATGGGGATGAAGACTGTGAGCCCGATGTGGGACAACCTGATGACCTTGTATCGCCCCCAGCGCTTAGAACAGTGCTGAGCACATAGTAAGTACTTAACAAATACCATTATTATTATTATTATTACAATACACCTCCCCCTCCTCATGGCACAGTGACGAGGTCCACAAGTAAACAAAAGGATTTTTATTGGAAAAAAAATCTCCAAATGAGCCCACCCTGGTACCTGCTAAAATCAATCAATCAATCAATCAATCAATCATATTTATTGAGTGCTTACTGTGTGCAGAGCACTGTACTAAGCGCTTGGGAAGTACATGTTGGCAACATATAGAGACAGTCCCTACCCAACAGTGGGCTCACAGTCTAGAAGGGGGATACAGAGAACAAAACCAAACATATTAACAGAATAAAATAGAACAGATATGTACAAGTAAAATAAATAAATAAATGAATAGAGTAATAAATATGTACAAACATATATACATATATACAGGTGCTGTGGGGAAGGGAAGGAGGTAAGACGGTGGAGATGGAGAGGGGGGCGAGGGGGAGAGGAAGGAGGGGGTTCAGTCTGGGAAGACCTCCTGGAGGAGGTGAGCTCTCAGTAGGGCCTTGAAGGGAGGAAGACAGCTAGCTTGGAGGATGTTGGGAGGGAGGGCATTCCAGGCCATGGGGATGACGTGGGCTGGGGGTCGATGGTGGGACAGGCGAGAATGAGGCATGGTGTGGAGATTAGCGGCAGAGGAGCAGAGGGTGCAGGCTGGGCTGTAGAAGGAGAGAAGGGAGGTGAGGTAGGAGGGGGCGAGGTGATGGAGAGCCTTGAAGCCGAGGGTGAGGAGTTTCTGCCTGATGCACAGATTGATTGGTAGCCACTGGAGATTTTTGAGGAGGGGAGTAACATGCCTGGAGCGTTTCTGGACAAAGACAATCCGGGCAGCGACGTGAAGTATGGATTGAAGTGCGGAGAGACATGAGGATGGGAGATCAGTGAGGAGGCTGATGCAGTAGTCCAGATGGGATAGGATGAGAGCTTGAACGAGCAGGGTAGTGGTTTGGATGGAGAGGAAAGGGTGGATCTTAGCAATATTGCGGAGCTGAGACCGGCAGGTTTTGGTGATGGCTGGATGTGAGGGGTGAATGAGAGAGCGGAGTCGAGGATGACACCAAGGTTGTGAGCTTGTGAGACAGGAAGGATGGTAGTGCCATCAACAGTGATGGGAAAGTCAGGGAGAGGGCAGGGTTTGGGAGGGAAGACAAGGAGTTCAGTCTTCGACATGTTGAGTTTTAGGTGGCGGGCAGACATCCAGATGGAGATGTCCTGAAGGCAGGAGGAAATGTGAGCCTGGAGGGAGGGGGAGAGAGCAGGGGCAGAGATGTAGATTTGGGTGTCATCAGCGTAGAGATGATAGTTGAAGCCGTGGGAGCGAATGAGGTCACCAAGGGAGTGCGTGTAGATTGAGAACAGAAGGGGACTGAGAACTGAACCTTGGGGAACCCCCACAGTAAGGGGATGGGAGGGGGAGGAGGAGCCTGCAAAAGAGACTGAGAATGAACTACTGGAGAGATAAGAGGAGAACCAGGAGAGGACAAAGTCTGTGAAGCCAACGTTGGATAGCGTGTTGAGGAGAAGGGGGTGGTCCACAGTGTCGAAGGCAGCTGAGAGGCTGAGGAGGATTAGGATAGGATAGGATAAAACCCTTCTACTGCCCAGGACTAATCCCTCCCCAGCCCCACGCACCCTGGACGAAGCCTGCCCCTTCCCTGGCCACCTCCCTGGTCCTGGCAGGGGCCTGGGAACGCCCATGAGGCCCCGATGCAGGAGTGGTTAGTGGAAAGGGCACGGGTTTGGGAGTCAGAGGACTTGGGTTTTAATCCTTGCCCCACCACCTGTCTGCTGTGTGACCTTGGGCAAACCACTTAACTTCTCTGGGCCTCCGTTCCCTCATCTGGAAAATGGGGATTAAGACTTTGAGCCCCATGTAGAACAAGCTGATTACCTTGTATTTACCCCAGTGCTTAGAACAGTGCTTGGCACATAGTAGGTGCTTAAAAACCATAATAATTAATATTATTTAATAATAATAATTTAATAATAATCACTACACAGTGACATTCCCTGCTCACAATGAGTTTACAGTCGGGGGTGGGGGTGGCGCGCGGCAGGGTGAGGGGAATACAATTAAATGCGGCTGAATGACTCTTGTATCCATTTATTCAATTGGATTTATTGAGCACTTGCTGTGTGCAAAGCACTGTTCTAAGCACTTGGGAGAGTACAATATAACAACAGACACATTCCTGCCTATAATGAGTTCATTCATTCATTCAATCGTATTTATTGAGCGCTTACTGTTTGCAGAGTTCACAGTCTAGAGGGGGAGACAGACATTAATATAAATAAATAAATAAACAAACAGATAATTACATACATTACAGATAACTACATATGTGCCATGGGGGTGAGAGGGAGGATGAATGAAGGAGCAAGTAAGAGCACCACAGAAGGGAGTGAGAGAAGAGGGGAGGAGGGCTGGAGAGGAGGGCCTAGTCAGGGGTGGTTTAGGAGTGCTTAATCTACCCCAGTGCTTAGTACAGTGCTTGTCATATAGTAAGCACTTAACAAACACCACAATTATTATTATTATTATATTACAAATAAGTGCCCCCAAACTATTTGGAATAAAGCATATCATTTTCAATTTTGAAAGGTAAAAAATGTGCCTCACTTAGATTTGGAAAACAAGTAATGTCCACAATACTGTCTTTGCAAAAGTAGCTGTTTTGACAAATCCCCATTCTTGCTGATTGCAAGAGAGCACAGTTTGTCATGCACAGGTTCAGTGTACTGAATGTTGTTAAACAGAGATTAGTGTCAATTTTTGCTCTTTTTTAAAAAAATGCTTGCTGAATGACATAGAACAAATAGCTTCCCTTTACCTCATTGCCCCACTAACTGGAGTTTAACCAGTAAAACCAAGATCCCGCTAAATGAGGGGTGAGACCTTCCCTAACTATGCTGTGCCTTAACTCAGTTTAGAGGAGAAGCTATCTCAACTGAGGTAGTTGAGGGGAGATGCAGTGCCACAGCATCTTGATCCTAAGACTCTGACCCAAATGTAAACTGCTGATACTATTGGGTTTTTACACTTTATATACTTTAGTGCATCGCACCCCCACTCCCTTCAAAATGCAAGCTTAAAAAAAATCACTATTACTAGTATGACTCCTTGTCCTCAGTTTCCTCGTCTGTAAAAAAAAGCCTAAAACACCTGATCTCCTTCCCTCAGATTATGAATGCTGTGTGACACAAAGATTGTGTCTGAGATGATTGTCTTGTATGAACCCCAGAGCTTAGCACAGTGCCTGGCACCTAGTGACATTAAATGCCATAATTGCAATACAGTTATATTTCACCAAATTTTGAGTTCTTGCTCCCCTTTCCTCAAGCCCAGTGGAGGATCTGAGGAATTTCCTGACTGCTTCAGTTCTTCCCTCGCTCCTGTCACACTCGGGATTGGAGAAAAATCTGACTCATGAAGGACTTTGGAGGAAATGATGGTCTTTCAGGGGGACTCAGCTATCAGAACAGAATTGAAAAGTTTGGTAAGTGAATTCTCAGAGCATACTCTCTCTCCACAGGACAATTGATAGCTCTGGTCCTCCCTAGTTATTGGAGACACCTGTGTGTGCTTGAAAAACTGCAGGGTGACAGTGCCCAAACTTGGTAATGTTATTCAATTTCCAGTTCCTATTATCCTGCTTTTCAACCCTACCCTTGGACAGCCTTTCCTGGACAATAGGGAGCCTGAAAACAGCTCCTCCAACCACAATGTTCTTGTGCTCTTAATGTGTTTTTATGTGGTTTTATCTTCGGGTTTCCTTGTAGTCAACCCATCTACTCCTATTTAGGATTGTGAGTCCCCTGAGGGCCAGGGACCTTATTTTGTTTACCCTCTACTGTATGTAGAGGTCTCCTGGACCTGGGAATTTGAAAGGAAGAGAAGATTGGTTAGGAGGGGCTGTTTACACCAGTTCTGGGAAGTCCAACCCTCTGCCTTGCCCCTTGAAAGCTTAGCTAAATGAATAATTTTCTAGTGTTATGACAAAGTCATCCTGAAGGCAGTGAAGGCAGTCTGTGTAGGAAAGGGACAAATGTATTTGATCTTTCCCCAGACATAAACTGACCACTTCAAAAAAGCCTTATTCCATAAAATTTGGAGAGATTGTAAGCTCTATGAAGATAGGGATCATTTCTACTCATACTCTCCCAAGCACTTAGTTCAGTGCTCTGTGCACAAAGACAGTAAGCACTAAATAAATGCCATTGATTGGGAACACAAGTAGTCAGTTACAAATTAATATATAAGATGACAAGTGCCACAGTAAAGCTACAACAATCTGCTCCCGAAAAATTGTATGTATGAGATTAGCTCTGTAAATAAAAACTATGAACATATGCCTAATATGCTGATCAAAAGACAGAAGAAATTGAACCCTAGGGTTTTTTAAACCTGCCATGCTGCAACATAAACAAATAAGCTACAAAGAATTAAAAAAAAATGATGCTTTATTTTCGAGGCAAATGCAATGCTAAGCAGTAATAACTCTGTTTTTGAAACATTAAGGCCAACTTCATTAAATTCATCTATTGTAAAATGGAAATAGTGTCATGTGTCCCAGACTTTAGCGCCCCCACTTTCCTCTTCTCCCCCTCCCTTCCTCGTTTCCCTGACTTGCTCCCTCGATTCTTCCCTCCTCCCAGCCCCTCAGCACTCATATACCTATCAGTAATTTATTTATTGTATTGATGGCCATCTCCCCATCTCTAGACTGTAAGCTCATCGTAGGCAGGGAATGTATCTGTTTATTATTGTATTGTACTCTCCCAGGAGCCCAGTACAGTCCTCTGCACACAGTAAGCGTTCAGTACATACGATTGAATGAATGAATGAATTCCAGAGGACTGAACCAAAGGGAGGTTGGGGGGGGGGGGGGCATTCCAGAGGATTGTACTGACGGGAGGGGCGTTCCGGGGAATTGTACCAACAGGACAATAATGGGAGGCTCTTTGGAACATTCCAAGGCCTTAGGAACATTCCTTCCCCTCCCCACAGCACCTGTATATATGTATATATGTTTGTATATATTTATTACTCTATTTATTTATTTATTTATTTGTACATATTTATTCTATTTATTTTATTTTGTTAATATGTTTTGTTTTGTTGTCTGTCTCCCCCTTCTAGCCTGTGAGCCCGCTGTTGGGTAGGGACCGTCTCTATATGTTGCCAACTTGTACTTCCCAAGCGCTTAGTACAGTGCTCTGCACACAGTAAGGGCTCAATAAATATGATTGAATGAATGAATGCAGGCAGAAAAGGGACAATCAATCTTCATGCAAACTTTATGGCAAATGGTTCAAAGCCAATATCAGGTGATGGTGGACAGAAACAAATGGAAAGGGAAAGAACAATCCTTAGTGATGGTTCAGGAATCTAAATTTTAGAAGCAAAAGCCTTATGAGATTCAAGTGCATGTGAACAAAATACTTTTCAGTACACAAAAAATAGGACAGATTCATTTACCAAATGATATTTATTGAGTGCCTACTGAGAGCAAAGGATTGTAGTAAGCGCTGAGGAAGAATACAGTAGATGGTAAATAAAATAAGGTCTCTGGCACTCAGAAGACTCACAGTTCTAAAGGGGAGTAGCTAGGTTGACTCCAAGCAAACATAAAAATAAAACAACATAGAACACATTAAGAGCTCAAGAACCTTGTGGTTGGAGGAACTGTTACAGCTCCTATTGTACCAGCAGGGCTGTCCGGGTCAATCAATAAATCAATGGTATTTAGAATAGTGCTTTGCACATAGTAAATGCTTAACAAATGCCATCATTATTATTTACTTATCACTAACGCTGTGCAGAGCACTGTATTAAGTACTTGGGAAGTACAATTCAGTTGATAGACATGATTCCTGTCTACAAGGAGTTTACAATTTAGTGGTAGGGGGACAAACATTAGAGTTAATAAAATAAGGTCTGTGGCCCTCAGGGGACTCACAGTCCTAATGGGGAGTAGCTAGGTTGACTCCAAGCAAACATAAAGATAAAACAACATAAGAACATATTAAGAGCTCAAAAACTTAAGCAGCAGTGTGGCTCAGTGGAAGGAGCACGAGCTTTGGAGCCAGAGGCCATGGGTTCAAATCTCAGCTCTGCCAATTGTCAGCTGTGTGACTTTGGGCAAGTCAGTTAACTTCTCAATGCCTCAGTTGCCTCATCTGTAAAATGGGGATTAAGACTGTGAGCCCATTGGGGGACAACCTGATCACCTTGTAACCTCCCCAGTACTTAGAACAGTGCTTTGCATGTAGTAAGTGCTTAATAAATGCCATCATCATCATTATTAGTAGTAGTAGTAGTATATTACAGATAGAGGAAGGAACAGAGTATAAGGATTCTGTACACAAGTGCTAGGGGGTGGGGTGAGTAGCAAATGCTTAGGGGTATGGATTTAAGAGCATAGGTGATGGAGAAATTGGGGTAAAAAGGATGGGGATATGAGAGGTTCAGTCAGATTAGAAATTTAGTGATTTGCCCAAGGTCACACAGCAGCCAAGTGGCAGAGCCAGGTCCATGCTGTTTCCATCCATCAATCGTATTTATTGAGTGCTCACTGTGTGCAGAGCACTGTATTAAGCGCTTGGGAAGTACAAGTTGGCGACATATAGAGACAGTCCCTACCCAACAGTGGGTAAGACAGGCTGCTTTGCCAGGTAGCGAGAATCCCTGGAGAAATGGAGCCTTCCTGGGAAATCTTCCAGCTCTCCTGGGGCTGTGTGGGAATCTGGAGCTGAAGCTCCCAAACATTGGCCTGGGGGAGGGTCCCATTTAAGGAGAGGAGGCACTGGAGAAGCAGGCCCACCCTGCTTCCCTGAGTTCCGTTGACTTCTCCCACGGCCATCCTGTCTGATATCAGTCTGCCTTGCCTGAGCGGAGCAAGGAGAGACTGAAGCAGTGCCACCACACCTACCTTCAGGTGTCCTGCAGCATAAGACTACCAAATTACATTGTCAGGGATCGGGGGACCCACTTCCTGTCCTATTGTCCCTTGGTGTTGCTTAAGGTAGGGAGAGGAGAGTGCAGAATCGCTGGAGAAATGCAACCTTCCTCAGAAAACTTGCAGAAGGAGTGTAGGTGAAACTGTGCACAGAAGGGGCAGGAAACTGGGGCTTTGAGACTTGGAAGGAAGCATGTCATCATGGAATAATACTACTCATGAGTTTGGGTCATTCTGAAGGGAGAAACATCTATTTGAGGCCCTCCGAATTCCCCCAAAGTTGTACGTGTTCAAAGCACCTCACAAACCTTATCCCTTCCCCATCCATTTTGTCAGTACATCATCCTCATTTTTGCAAGGAGAGAGAATAAGTGGCGTGACAAACACAGGGGAGAAAAAGGAAGCCCCAGAGTGAGTGGCTGAATACGACTGACCAATTATCTTGAGTGAAATACTTTGAAGATTGAGACATTAGATGATCATAATGACGATTGTTCCTAGACCTGGCTTCTATGAGAAAAAAAAAAATTCTGTCTGGGAAATTTGATTTCTTTTGGATGTGGAATTATTTTGTGGGATTATCTCTTGCTGAACCTTGAGTTATTTGGAAGGTTCTGCAGTTATTTTTCATTCGTTTCTTTTTGCTGTTGTGTAAAATGTTCCCCTGAACAAGTGAAAAAGTATTTCAGGCTCCATTAAGTAGCTAACAAAGATATTATTTTTATGTTTTCATGTGATTTTCAGTAAGTGCTGAGTTTAAGGATTTTTTTGGCAAATAGGATTTATCTAATTATGATTTGGTATTTTGTGCCTTGGTTGTAAAAGCTTTTGCTAAAAAATAATTTATTAATTTCAGCAATATCCTTTACCCACTTTTTAATTTTTGGACAAAATTAAGCACTACTTCAGTATGAAACCTCTGCTTGTCTTTTAGCTTATTTCTTCTCACCTCCTCACTCAAGTGTAACTTGAAGAAGTGAAGTTTTGTTTTGCCAAAGCAAAAATCTCACAAAAGAAAAATGTCATATTAAAAGTTGCTAATAACCTTCTTGAAAATTTTCATAATGGAAAGTTTATTCCTAATCTAGGTTTTAATTTTCAGCTGGGAGTGTACTTGAATTTGAAAACATTAAAGCTGATGGTATGTTTACCTGAAAGCCTAGCTACAGAAGGTTTTTTGTATACTGTAAAAGAATAAGTGAAAAACATAGAATTATAAATGACTCTGAAGGTTGTAGTCCTCATCAAACTTTTAAAGAACCCACATAGTCTCTTCTTCTTCAGGATACTCTCTTTCTGCAGAGCTTTTAAAAGTAACAAGCAGTTTACCGTACTAGGTGATTTAGCCTATCCACGGGTCTGGCAGCAGGAAATTGAATTGAGTGACACACTGAGCCACCTTGTTCCATGATTCTATAATTCACGACTACTTATAAGAGTTATGTTTTTCTAGATTTTGAGCCCCCTGAGAGATGGGACCATGTCTAATATCCACAGGTGTATTCTTCCCTAGTGCTCTGCACACAGTAAACAGTTAATACATACTATTACTACTATTATTTCCTTGAACATTTCTATATTTCCATAATAACATTTATGATATTAAATAACTTGGAAATGAGTTACAAATCCTTGTGGATTTAGAGGCATTAATGGTGCCACATAGGTTTTATAGAAATGTTCTTCACAATTTCTGTGACATTGGATTTCTCTTGTTTGTAATTTGAAGAACAAGCAAACAATGCCAGAAGCCCAAGAGTGTATCTTGCTCCTATAGAGTTCAGGTGTTCAGGGAAAGCTTTGGGAATGCTGAGGGGTATAAATTTGGCCTGCATTTATGTTGGATTTCTTAAAGTTATGCTTATAATTCTGCCACTTTGTCCAGTTTCCCACATAGGAGTCTTACCACTCTGTCCGAGAAGATTCCTCAGAAATATTATCATGCCTGGAGTTTTTCTAACTCACTTTTTCAACACCATTAACACCCGTTTGGTCCTATAAGGAGAACTTGAAAAGGAGAATGGTTCCTGCCCTCTATGTTTGGATCTGAAACATGTAAAAAGATGATATCACTGAGATGAGTTTTTTAACTCTATGTGATAATGTGGTTTTAATAAAAAAGCACATAAGTACTTGCTATAAAACATAGCAAGGATAATTATTTTCCACAGTTAGCCTCATAGAAGGAACACTGGAAATGGGTCAGGAAACTAGCCTTGACGGTTCTGCTGATTTTCTCTGCAGCCTTGAGGAAGTCACATACTGCAGTGAGTCTATCTACATAATAGGCATAAAAATGCTAAAACTTACGTCGTAGGGCTGCAGTGGCATCAAATGGGGTTTTGTCTGTGGCAGAAGCTGGAGCACTTTGGAAAGCAAGCTCCTGTATAAATGCTGTATAACCTTAAGCACAATTCAAACTAATGACTCTGATCCATGAAGAGCTTTATGCTTGCATCGTAATTACAATAGCATCATCACTGTCACCATCACAATTAATGATATTTATTAAGTTCCATCTGCGTGCTGATCACGGAATAAGGTGCGGAGAAAACCAATAAAAGAATCCACTTCTCTTCCTATGCACCATCAGGTCTTTTGAAATGATTGACAATGGCCTGGCTGCAGCTGTGAAGTTAAGCTTAATGAGGTGAGGACACAGGGCACTTAGAGAAGGGTCCTCTAATCTTAAATGTTCCCACCCTCACCCCTTATTGGTCATTCAGATTTCAACTCTGAATGACAGAGAGCCAGCATGAAAGTAGTGCGGGGACTGAGTTGGTCAGCAGCAAGGAATCTGTTCAACATTTTTGCTAGCTCTCCACCTGCCTTAAAATAAGTGAAGAAGAGAACTGTGTACTTGGATCCCTGGTTTGTCATTTAAAATGGCATCAGAATTTATTATTTCCACTAAATCATTAGGAATATACGGCAGTGGGGAAGCTTGGTGAGTTGTGGGGAGCTGTGTCTGACCACCATATGTGTCCTCCATGTCTGACTGCTGTGTCTGATTTCCATGGCTGGCAGAACACATTATGGGAAATCAGGAACCGCCTGGGGCACTGGAGTGGTGAGTGCCACTTTCAGCTTCCAACAGCAACCTGACTTTCCTCAGCCTGATATTAGAGTCATTTCCCCCCTTCAAAGCCCTACTGAAGGCTTACTTCCTCCAAGAGTCCTTCCCAGACTAAGCCCCCCTTTTCCTCAGCTCACCCTCCCCTTCCCATCTCCCCAACTCACTCCCTGTGCTCTACTTCTCTCCCCACCCCACAGAACTTGTGTAAAACCTGCCGGTCTCACCTCCGCAACATTGCCAAGATCCATCCAAACTGCTACCCTGCTCGTTCAATCTCTCATCCTATCCCGTCTGGATTACTGTATCAGCCTCCTCTCCGATCTCCCATCCTCCTGTCTCTCCCCACTTCAATCAATACTTCACGCTGCTGCCTGGATTGTCTTTGTCCAGAAACGCTCTGGGCATGTTACTCCCCTCCTCAAAAATCTCTAGTGGCTACCAATCAACCAACGCATCAGGCAGAAACTCCTCACCCTGGGCTTCAAGGCTCTCCATCACCTCGCCCCCTCCTACCTCACCCCTCTTCTCTCCTTCTACAGCCCAGCCCGCACCCTCCACTCCTCTGCCGCTAATCTCCTCACCATGCCTCTTTCTTGCCTGTCCCACTGTCGACCCCCGGCCCACGTCATCCCCCGGGTCTGGAATGCCCTCCCTCCGCACATCCACCAGGCTAGCTCTCTTCCTCCCTTCAAGGCCCTACAGAGAGCTCACCTCCTCCAGGAGGCCTTCCCAGACTGAGCCCCGGCCCTACAGAGAGCTCACCTCCTCCAGGAGGCCTTCCCAGACTGAGCCCCCTCCATCCTCTTCCCCTCCTCCCCCTCCCCATCCCCACCTTACCTCCTTCCCCTCCCCACAACACCTGTATATATGTATATATGTTTGTATGTATTTATTACTCTATTTATTTATTTATTTTATTTGTACATGTTTATTCTATTTATTTTATTTTGTTAATATGTTTTGTTTTGTTCTCTGTCTCCCCCTTCTAGACTGTGAGCCCACTGTTGGGTAGGGACCGTCTCTATATGTTGCCAACTTGTACTTCCCAAGCGCTTAGTACAGTGCTCTGCACACAGTAAGCATTTAATAAATACAATTGAATGAATGAATGTACAAATCTATAATTATATTTAATTACATTAATGCCTGTTTACTCACTTTGGTATGTATATATATCTATAAGTCTGTTTATTTATATCGTTGCTATTGATGCCTGTTTACTTGTTTTGATGTCTGTCTCCCCCCCTTCTAGACTGTAAGCCCATTGTCGGCAGGGATTGTCTCTCTTCACTGATGAATTGTACTTTCCAAATGCTTAGCACAGTGCTCTGCACACACAGTAACATGTCATACCTGAGATGCCCTCCCTCCTCAAATCCAACAGACAATTACGCCCCCAACCTTCATAGCCTTATTGAAGGCACATCTCCTTCAAGAGGCCTTCACTGACTAAGCCCTCATCTCCTCATCTCCCACTCCCTTCTGCATTGCTCTGATTTGCTCCCTTTGTTCATCCACACTCCCAGCACCACAGCACTTATGTACATATCTGTAATATATTTATTTATATTAATGTCTGTCTCCCCCCTCAAGACTGTAAGCTGGCAGGGAATGTGTCTGTTTATTGTTATGTTGCACTCTCCCATGTTCTTAGTACAGTGCTCTGCACACAGTAAGCACTTTATAAACATGATTAAATGAATGAATGAAGGAATCCGACTGTTCTCCAGGATCTCATTGTCTGTGGCCCTTTTTGGCTACTTTGTTGTTAAGTGTTGCATGTAGGTGGCATTGGTGTAATTGCTGTAGAAGTCAACTGTGGCATGGGTGGTAGGTGCTGGTCCTTTAACCACAAAGTCAGGCAATACAGTTGTCTGTCCACCTCCAGTTTAGTATGAATCTTGATAGACTAGTGGCATAATTTGTCAGTCCCAAAAGGACATGTAATCAGTACTACTATAATATGCGTTTTCATTATGCATTTTGAATAGACTGCTATGGTAATAATGATAATAATAATAATTCTAGACTGTGAGACCACTGTTGGGTAGGGACCGTCTCTATATGTTGCCAACTTGTACTTCCCAAGCGCTTAGTACAGTGCTCTGCACACTGTAAGTGCTCAATAAATACGATTGAATGAAAATGAATGAATAATGATAATAATGATTATGACATTTGTTAAGCACTTCCTATGTGCCAGACACTGTACTAAGAGCTGGAGTGGGTACAAGCAAATCGGGTTGGACACATTCCCTTTCCCACGTGGAGTTCACAGTCTCAATCCCCATTTTACAGATGAGGAAACTGAGGCATAGGGAAGGTAAATGACTTACCCAAGATCTCACAGCAGACAAGTGGCGGAGCCAGAATAAGAACCCATAACCTTTTGACTCACAGGCCTGTGCTCTGCCCACTATTCCATGCTGCTTCTCTAGGGAAATTATTCCAACAATGCACATCAATCAGTCAATGGTTTTTATTGAGTGATTTCTATGTGCAGAACATTTACTAAGTGCTTGGGAAAGTAATTGGGAAATACAATCCAAGATAGTTGATAAATGCAATGATCTCTGCCCACTAGGAACTTACAGTTTATAGGAGGAGAAAGACATTAAAGTATATTACAGAGAAGGGTAATAGTAAAGCATAAAGATATGAACGTATGCACCATGGGATTGGGGTGAATATTAAAGTCCTTGAGGAGTACACAGCCAGCCTGTGCATAGTTGATGCAGGAGGAAGGGCGGAAATGGGAAATGGAGGCTTAGTCAGGGAAAACCTCAGGAAAGTCATGTGTGGAAAGAGGTAACTCTGAATATGTGTCAGCCATAGACGGAGACCTTATAATTGACTTGTATCTACCCAGTGATAAGAACAGTACTTGACACAATAGTAAGGACTTAACAAATACCATAATTATTCTTAATCAGTGCTGTAAGTAAAATGGAATGGCCAAAATTCAGCTCTGGTAAAAGAGAAAGTTTTAGAACAGCCTTTGCACTATGAAAAGTGTTTTTTTGGGGTTTTTTTTTTTTTTTTTGGCAGTGGTGATGGCAGCCCTTTTAGCCAGCAGGGAGGCATCATCCCTGTCTTTTTGAGCCCTGTGTCAGAGAAGGGCAGTGATGCCTCTGTCTCTTGGTTTCTAGGAGCCAAAGCCAGAAGCCAGAAGAGGTGGAGTTGGAGGTGGAGCCAAGGTTATGGTCCCACTCCTTGATCTCTGCTGGCAGAATTCTGCCCCAGCCCAGCTAGGGGACCTGTGGGGGTGTTCTGAGCCATTCTTTGGCAGTGGACTGAATCTCCCCACCCTTATGTGGAATATCCTCTCACAGTTTTTGTGTCATTCCAGTTAAAAAAATTTTAACTGTCAGCCCTAACCTTATTGCAGCTTCCTGGTTATAGGAAGACTGACTGTATCAAATTTCTCAATTTTATTTTCTACCTCCTTTTTTCCATTGGTATCAATCACTGCTATTTATTGAGGGCTTACTGTGTGTGGAACACTGTACTAAGTTCTTCGTATCACTGGATATGGTGTTGACTTAGGGTAGAAATAGATATTGGAGCTTCAGATAATTTCTTTTGAAAGGGGAATTTCTCCTTTTAAAACATTCTTTTACACTGGAATATTTCTTTTGATCTAAAATTAAGTATCACTGTATCCCAGGGCTAAGGGATTTTTGAGAATCATTTTGTCAAAACCATTATCCTAGGCAAAACTACATTATACCATCCTGCACTTGTAACTAATTTACATTAAGCAAGGTTTTAAAAAGTTCAAACTGATTGTTTCTATTGTTTGCCTGTCAGAAAGAAAATCAATTTCCCACTAATTCTTTGACTCTGCTGTTAAATAATTGTTTTTTGTGGAGAACAAGAAGTCCTGGTTTGACATGAATCAGAATTTGTAGTTTGACTCATACCTGTGCCGAAGTCTGCATCTTCCAGTTATTGTTTTTAAGAATCAATGAAGTAGACACTTAATTTAAGCTTTTAGTATGTAATATTGGTTAGTAATCTTAAATAACCAGGAAAGGATAGTTAATAAAAATGTGAGGTCGTATTTATACCCTTGAACAAAAAGGAGTCAATACTTTTGATATTATGCAAAGCTGGACTCTGGAGAGACTTGAAGTAATGAAAGTGATCAGAGGACTGCCAACATTCAAGAGAGATTAATAAAGTCAACAGATGCCCTCTGCTATTCAGCAAGGTGTCTGATTCTACCCAAGTGCAAATATATGTATGACACCAGAACTAAAATTACAATTTTGAATATAGGATGACACAAATTCAGAGTAGGATTCATAATGTAATACACTGAAGATGTCAGGAAAGAATTCCCAATTGATTCAGACAATATTAAAATATGAAGAAAATCTAAAACATATTTTTTTAACCTTTTGGACATATGAGGGGCCACAGACTGGGGGTGAAAATATCTTGATTCTTTTCTTTCTAACTTTCTTATTGGCCCTCCTTGTTATCGTGAAAATCCATCTCCCTGGGCAATCTTCGGTACACATGCTATAACAGTTTTAGATGCAAATGTCAAGACATTTTTTGATCTCAGAATAGACCCAGCCTTTCTATTTTATCCCTTAGGGAATGACTGCATTTTAATGGGTATAGATAGCACCTTGATTTAGGCCCAATCAATGAGGCAAAATTGATGAGATGAGAACTCCCTTTCTCTGGGTGTTCCCACCTTCACTTCCTCTCCTTCAACTCTCTCTTCTTGACCCTATGCAGCTGGCCTTTCTCTCCCTCATGCCACAGAAATGGCCCTCTTTAAGGTCACCAATGGCCTCCTTCAACCTCTCAGCTGCCTATGACAGTGTAGACAAACCCCTTCTCGTGAAAACTTTATTTAACCTTGGCTTCACTCCTTCTGTCTCCTTCTGTCTCTCTGACCACTCCATCTTAATCTCTTTCACAGGCTCCTCCTCTGCCTCCCACCCTTTAACAGAGGGATTCCCTTAAGGATAAATGCTGGGTCCCCTTCTATTCTCCATCTACATCCACTCTTCTGGAGAACTCACTTGCTCCCATAGCTTCAACTACCATCTCTCTGAGGATGATTCTCAAATCTGCCTCACCAGCTCTTCAGTCTTATTCTTTCCTTTCCTGCAGTACCACATTTCCTCCTGCCTTCAGTACATTTCCAGTGGATTAGCATCACCTAATTTAACATGTCCAAAACAGAACTCCTCACCATCCACCCCAGTCCTGTACTCCTCTTAACATTCCTATCACTTTAGACATAACCTTGACATTATCCTTGAATCATTTCTCTCATTCAACCTGCACATTCAATCTGTCACAAAATCCAGGTGGTTTTATCTTCACATTTCTATGGGGAAATGGGGATTAAGACTGTGAGCCCCACCTAGGACAATCTAATCACCTTGTATCACCCTAGCGCTTAGAACAGTGCTTTGCACATAGTAAGCGTTTAACAAATGCCATTATTATTATTATTTTTATCTCTAGAATCCAACTTTTCCACTTCATCCTAACTGCTATTGTGATGATACAAGCAATTATCAATTCCCACCTTTACTACTGTATCAGCATTCTTGCTGACCTCCCTGTCTCTCCCCTTTCCAGTCTATACTTCCTTAAGCTTCCCAGATGATTTTTCTGAAAAGTCAAAACAAAACAAAACAAACCACATTCAGTTCATACTTCCCCACTCCTCAAAATCCTCCAATGATTGACCATCACCTCTGCATCAAACAGAAGTTCCTTACTGTTGGCTTTAAGACACTGAAGCAACTCTCTCCTTGCCTAACCTTGCTGATCTCCTGCCATAACCCAACCCAGACACTTCATTCCCCTACCACCAATCTACTCTCTGTACCTCAGTGTCATCTATCCCAACACTGACCTCATGCCCACTTTCTCCCTTGGGACTAGAACTCCTTTACCCTTCATATCTTACAGGCCTTCACTCTCCTCAACTTCAAAACTCTCTTAAAATTAAATCTCCACCAAGAGGTCTTCCCAGACAGAGCCCTTTTTTTCTCCCACCCACTCTCTACTCTGTATCATCTATGCACTTGGCCAAGTACCTCTTAAGTACTTCGATATTCTCTCCAGCCTCACAGCCCCTATATAAATATTCTTGTACTCTTCCATTTTCCCTAGCCATAATTTATTGTGGTAGCTTTCACCCTTTGCAGACCCTAAGCTCTACCAACTCTGTTATATTGTACTTTCCCAAGTGGTTAGTACAGTTCTCTGCACACAGTAAATACTCAATAAATGCCACTGATTGATTGATTTTTTAATGACCTTCAGATTGTTTTTTCTGATGTTATTTTTAAAAATAATTATAATAATGGTATTTGTTAAGGGCTTTCTATGTGCCAAACACTGTTCTAACTGCTGACGTGGATACAAGCTAATCAGGTTGTCTCATGTGGGGCTCACAGTCTTCACCCCCATTTTACAGATGAGTGAATTGAAGCACAGAGAGGTGATGATTAGTCATTTTAGCATCCGAAGTATACAGATGCTGACAATCTTTCCTTCTGGAGGCAGTGGTTCAAGGTGGTTCCGCAACTACTTGCAAATTCCACTCCAGGTGCCATGACTTTCATTCACTGCTCTACTTTACTGAATTCACTTGTCCAGTAGTTAAGGCTGATCTGCTTCTTTCCCACTCCCACTCCCACTCTTAGTCTTGCCCTCTCTGCCTTTGTTCCTGGTTGGGATTTTCTGTTCCTTTTACAAATTAAAAATTATGTATGTGGAAAGGATAATACATAAATTAATATTCTCTTTTCCTTCTTCTTACAATCTTCAAATTGTTCCAATATTCAATTTTAATCTTTGACGGGAATAAGAGTGCTTACTAAACTATTATTTCTCCCAAGTCCCAGTACAGTTCTCTATACACAGTAGCCATGCAATAATATTCCCTTTCCCTGGACCTGGACTCCAAACTTGTCTTTTCTCTTTCCCTCACTCTGCCCACCACAGACTTGCTACCTGGAATGGCTTTATCTCTTTACTTTTTTTTCTCATTTTTTAAAACTGCAAATAACACAAATGTGCCAGAGAAGGATTTTTTTAGGACAGGGGAGAAAGGGTGTGTTCTGAAGCAAAGGAAGAAACTGCAAGAGAGCCAGTCAGAGAAGGAAAAATGTGGGTGTAAGGGTTTTTTGAAAGTTAGAAGTGATGGGGTCAGAGTCCCATGTGGAGGTGGTTTATTTTGAAAGCAGGTGTGAGGTTCTTCTGATAAACATCTGAGAAGAATGAGAGTGTGAATATTGGAGTGGGGGAGAGTTGGGGAGGTGAGGGGAGTCTTTTTGCAGTTCATACCTGATGGTTCAATTCTCTTATCCATGTACTTGGCTAGGTCTTCAAGGGTGAGGTGGTGTGAGGATACTGGGGGTGTGTGAGGGTCAGGAATAATTGATAGAGGCAAGGACATCAATGAGGGAGGAGAAGAAATGTGGCTAAATGTCAAAAAGGGAAAATTTGTAGCTAGTTCTAGCATCAATATGAAGTTGATGATGTCAGGTGGATGGATGTCTTATTTTCCACAAATAATGTCCAGGGTTTATAAGCAGGAGCATGATAGGTGAACTAAATCATCATCATCATCAATCATATTTATTGAGTGCTTACTGTGTACAGAGCACTGTACTAAGCGCTTGGGAAGTTCAAGTTGGCAACACATAGAGACAGTCCCTACCCAACAGTGGGTTCACAGTCTACAAGGGGGAAACAAAGAACAAAACCAAACATACTAACAAAACAAAATAAATAAAATAGATATGTACAAGTAAAATAAAAAAATAAATAAATAGAGTAATAAATATGTACAAACATATATACATATATACAGGTGCTGTGGGGAAGGGAAGGAGGTAAGATGGGGAGATGGAGGGGGGACGAGGGGGAGAGGAAGGAAGGGGCTCAGTCTGGGAAGGCCTCCTGGAGGAGGTGAGCTCTCAGTAGGGCCTTGAAGGGAGGAAGAGAGCTAGCTTGGCGGATGGGCAGAGGGAGGGCATTCCAGGCCCAGGGGATGACGTGGGCTGGGGGTCGATGGCGGGACAAGTGAGAACGAGGTACAGTGAGGAGATTAGCGGCAGAGGAGCGGAGGGTGCGGGGTGGGCTGTAGAAGGAGAGAAGAGAGGTGAGGTAGGAGTGGGTGAGGTGATGGAGAGCCTTGAAGCCCAGGGCGAGGAGTTTCTGCCTGATGCGCAGATTGATTGGTAGCCACTGGAGATTTTTGAGGAGGGGAGTAATATGCCCAGAGAGCTTCTGGACAAAGATAATCCGGGCAGCAGCATGAAGTATGGATTGAAGTGGGGAGAGACACGAGGATGGGAGATCAGAGAGAAGGCTGATGCAGTAGTCCAGACGGGATAGGATGAGAGCTTGAATGAGCAGGGTAGCGGTATGGATGGAGAGGAAAGGGCGGATCTTGGCAATGTTGCGGAGCTGAGACCGGCAGGTTTTGGTGACGGCTTGGATGTGAGGGGTGAATGAGAGAGCGGCGTCATCATCAATCGTATTTATTGAGCGCTTACTATGTGCAGAGCACTGTACTAAGCGCTTGGGAAGTACAAATTGGCGTCGAGGATGACACAAAGGTTGCGGGCTTGTGAGACGGGAAGAATGGTAGTGCCGTCAACAGACATGGGAAAGTCAGGGAGAGGGCAGGGTTTGGGAGGGAAGACAAGGAGTTCAGTCTTGGACATGTTACTGGACTGAGAAACACCCAAATTCAAAGTGATTCCATCCTGGCAAACACAAAGAACATCTTTCTGACATCTTAACATTGGGCAGAAGTCCTGTTTGCACTGGTTTAGACCACTGCAAGCTGTGATTACACTTTAAAGAGCACCCTGCTTAATAAAAACAAATTTGAAAACCTGAGGAGGCAACAAGAGTATTTATTTTTAGAGAGGAACTATTTACAAAGCAAGTATGGGCACTGAGCCTTCAAAATCACTTCATTAGGAGAATAGCTAATGACTAGTTTGTATTCCCTACATAAATGCATTTATCAGTAAATATAGGCGAAGGAAAAGCAGTACCAAGAAAGAAACCAGGGACCAAGAAGGAGATGGCAAAAGTGATGGAGTGAAGAGAGAGCAAATGAAAAATACAGGGCCCTTGGTAAAGTCATTGGAAGATAATTTAAAAGACTTTGAAAAGCTGGAACACAAATTGAGAGGATCAGTTGAAGAGAGTTGAAAAAGATAGAAGACTGAACAGAATATCCCATGGCACTGAACAACAAACAAGGAGAGAAGACTTCAAATGGAATCAAGATAGATGAGCTATAGCCACCATTTATGGAAAGCACAGAGATATTCCACCAATACTACATCTCATACTTCAAAGCAAAAGGTATAGTTCTTTTCAATGCTGGTACAACTAGTCAGTGTGTTTGTGTGTGTGTGTGTGTGTGTGTGTGTGTGTGCGTGCGTGTGTGTGTGCACCTGTTTTTGAAGAAAACA
Organism: Tachyglossus aculeatus; assembly: GCF_015852505.1. Taxonomy (NCBI): domain Eukaryota; kingdom Metazoa; phylum Chordata; class Mammalia; order Monotremata; family Tachyglossidae; genus Tachyglossus; species Tachyglossus aculeatus. The sequence continues at coordinate 115,261,439 of NC_052067.1, forward strand.
GGTGGATGGTGAGATCCTATCCAAGTGTAGAGATGTGGCAGAGGAGACCTATGTGAATGACAACACATTTCACTCTGTGCATATCTTTACATTCTTGCTTCACTGATATGTTTGCCACTTGCAAGCTGCCCCTATTTTTGAGCTGGCCTCTTGACATCCTAATATCCAATTAGACAGCAGACAAGTAGAGAAACCTCACTGCTGCTGTGTGGGTCCTTTGGGACAAATCAAGTGTGCTGGGTAATTGCCTGAGAGCCAAAAATTAATGAAAAATTCCACATGAGGTCCCAGGAAGCTGTGCCATTTCCACGAATCCTGGCTAAAATAGCCCCTATCCAAAATAGCCTCTCCTGGGACTTAGAAGCCCTCTAGTCTTTTCCTTCCAGAGTAGGCAGGTTTGGGGATCCAAGCCTAGTGAATCCCAAATCTCTGAACCCTATAGCTGCCATTACTCCCTGTTTCAAACCCAGCTATCTTCCTTTTCCAGAGGCAAATGAGTCAATCAGGGACTAGTCTACCATCACCACACCTGGGGTGGCTACAGGGAGCTCATGGGGAAAGGACTCCACCCACATACTTTGTATTCTAAGGTCTGCATATCTCCTCAGCACCTGGAACTTTTCCTACAAGCCTCTTCTACATGTAGTCACAAAACCAGGGATATCAGTAACTTTTAATAATCTTCTTGAAAATATTCATAGTAACAAATAATCTGAATTTTCATCCAAACCACTTTTCCCCAGTTCTAATATCATTTTCCCCCAAAACTGTTCCTATTTTCTTGTAGGAGTCCTGGTACACACTTTCCCTGGTCCTTTCCCCTCTCCTCCTGGGGTATTCCACGTTTCAGTCTCACTCTCTCTAGTCCTTCAGGTGCTAGGGTAGCTCTGCACAATTCTCCTCCTCAGGGGCAGGAACCTCACTCCTCCAGGGTCCTAATCTCTGTGCCCCTAAACCTTCAAGCTATCCAAATCCTCCAGGATCATATCTCAGAGCTGTCCCGGTGTCTCATGTTATTCTAGGATCACAGCTCCAAAACTTCCCTATGTCCTGCCCTCCCAGGATCATGACTCAAAAACTTTCTTTCAATCAATCCACCAGCACTGAAGCATTGCTTTTTGCATCGCAGTTTCTATAGGCAGGAAAAGGTGAGAAGACTGTTTGACAGAAATACACTCTGGAATCTCTTTTTGGTGGGTTGAAATGGGGAAACAGTAATCTGGTTAGACAGAAGAAATGCTTAAAAACATACTAAAGCAAAAGCACAAACAATATGGCTGAGCTGGAGACAGTGAGAAAAGAGCAGCAGAAGACAGATCAACCTGGTGTGTGGTGATTAGTAAGAGTGACTGTCCTAGAAAAGAGGCTTTGGAAAGATCACCACTGAAAGAGGAAGAAAGGAAAATGGTGCCTGGCACCGTGGTTGTAAATTTAAGGAGAAAATGCAACAAGGACAACACAGTACATTTTCACTCTAGAAGAATTTCTTTTTCTGCCTTTGCCTGAAACTTTCATATAAACCTGACTACATATTTAGGTTTGATGCCCATCAATTTGGCCTTTTCTTTTTGTGGTAATTTTTTTCTAGCCTCTATATAAGTTTCTGTGTTCTTTTTCAATAGTCTTTCATTTTCTTTTTTATTTGATGAGGTAAACTACCTTTTAAATTCTAATTTTGCTTTTGTAATTAATCTGCTGCTTATCCCTTTAAGTCTGATGATCTATTACTGGCTAGTTTTCCAAAAATTATCTCAGCAAATCCTCCAGTTCCTCTCTATGCATCCATGCCAGATACCCGGAGAAGTTAAAAAACATAACTAGCTACAAATGAGTATCTAGCCACACCCGTGATTTCATGTCTGACTCACTGTGTGGCTCAGTGGAAAGAGCACAGGCTTTGGGAGTCAGAGGTCATGGGTTCAAATCCCGGCTCTGCCAATTGTCAGCTGGGTGACTTTGGGCAAGTCACTTCACTTCTCTGTGCCTCAGTTACCTCATCTGTAAAATGGGGATGAAGACTGTGAACCCCTCGTGGGACACCCTGATCACCTTGTAACCTCCCCAGTGCTGCTTTGCACATAGTAAGCACTTAATAGATGCCATTATTATTACTATTATTATTATTATTATTTCATATGCAGAATAGACAAGAATTGAAGTTCCCTTTCTGAAATAAAGTAGAAAAATTACAACCTGGACTTTCTCCCTTTTGGAGATGATAGCATAGCCCAAATTGAAAGCATTCTTAATGTGAGCTGTAGTAGAGTCAGTAAAAATAACAGTTTTCAAATTGTGGATGCCAGTATCAAAATGAATATTTAAATTAGAAACGCTTATAAGTTTCTTTGGTTTTTGTATGTGAGATTGGACCACTATCTCCAGTTTACTTTTAAGGGATGGATTATATTGGAGCCAGATTTAATAATAATAATAATGATGGCATTTATTAAGTGCTTACTATGTGCAAAGCACTGTTCTAAGTGCTGGGGGGATACAAGGTGATCAGGTTGTCCCACGTGGGGCTCACAATCTTAATCCCCATTTTACAGATGAGGTAACTGAGGCACAGAGAAGTTAAGTGACTTTCCCGGTCACACAACTGACAAGTGGCGGAGTCAGAATTTGAACCCATCACCTCTGACTCCAAAGCCCATGCTCTTTCCACTGAGCCACGCTACTTCTCTGACTGCTTTCCATTTTTATACATAAACTGTAGTTTGAGTGATTCAAATGTATGGGCCTCATTTGCCCTTGGTTACAGGTCATCTATCTTTCATTATGATAATGTGGCAGAATCTGACCCATAACAAGCACGAGGAATGAACAATTGGATATATTTGAAATGGAGCAAAGGTCCTAATATTTCATCCAAAGAGCTCTATAATTATTGTTAATTACACAGTATCTATGAATTTGGCAATACACTATTAATCAGTGTGTTGATATTTTCCCATTATTTACTATTTGCATCTTCATAGGGCTTTGCAAATGAAATGATGCACACATAGTATACATCAAAGCAGAAACACCAAATGCTTGGTGGGTTACAATCATGTCATTTACTGTTGTTTGTGAAAGCCATTTTCCCAAACATAAAATCTTTATAAATTGAACAGTTTAGCTTTATTGCTATATGAAATGCACTCCTAAATTCTAGGAGAGAGTAAGTGGTTTATGCTTTATTTTTCTTTCCACACCTTGGCTTTACATAAAAAAATAATAAGCCTCTTAAAATTATACCATTTTTGAATGTAAAATAGATTTTAATAAAATAATCCCCTTCTGGTTTTGAAAAAGCTGCTTGTCATGTTATTCATGTCATGTTATGAAATTCTCAGTGCGTAATTTTCCTCATCTGTAAATTAGGATTCAATGCTTTCATTTATTCATTCAATCGTATTTATTGAACACTTACTGTGTACAGAGCACTGTACTAAGCACTTGGAAAGTATAAGAATTCCTCAATGCCAACTCTCTCCTCGACCCCCTCTAATCTGGCTTCTGTCCCCTACATTCCATGGAAACTGCCCTCTCAAAGGTCACCAATGACCTCCTGCTTGCCAAATCCAACGGCTCCTACTCTATCCTAATCCTCCTCGACCTCTCAGCTGCCTTCCACACTGTGAACCACCCCCTTCTCCTCAATACGCTATCCAACCTTGGCTTCACAGACTCTGTCCTCTCCTGGTTCTCCTCTTATCTCTCCGGCCGTTCATTCTCAGTCTCTTTTGCAGGCTCCTCCTCCTCCTCCCATCCTCTTACTATAGGAGTTCCTCAAGGGTCAGTTCTTGGTTCCCTTCTGTTCTCGCTCTACACTCACTCCCTTGGTGAACTCATTCACTCCCACAGCTTCAACTATCATCTTTACGCTGATCACACCCAATTCTACATCTCTGCCCCTGCTCTCTCTCCCTCCCTCCAGGGTCACATCTCCTTCTGCCTTCAGGACCTCTCCATCTGGATATCTGCCCACCATCTAAAACTCATGTCCAAGACTGAACTCCTTGTCTTCCCTCCCAAACCCTGCCCTCTCCCTGACTTTCCCATCACTGTAGATGGCATTACCATCCATCCCGTCTCACAAGCCTGCAACCTTGGTGTCATCCTCGACTCCACTCACCTGTATATATGTGTATATGTTTGTACGTATTTATTACTCCATTTATTTATTTTATTTGTACATATTTATTCTATTTATTTTATTTTGTTAATATGTTTGTTTTGTTGTCTGTCTCCCCCTTCTAGACTGTGAGCCCGCTGTTGGGTAGGGACCGTCTCTATATGTTGCCAACTTGTACTTCCCAAGTGCTTAGTACAGTGCTCTGCACACAGTAAGTGCTCAGTAAATATGAATGAATTAAATAAGTTGGCAGCATATGGAGATGGTCCCTACCCAACAACGGGCTCACAGTATAGAAGGGGGAGACAGACAACAAAACAAAACATGTAGACGGGTGTCAAAACCATCAGAATAAATAGAATTATTGCTGTATGCATGTCATTAACAAAATAGAGTAGTAAATATGTGCAAGTAAAGTAGAGTAATAAATATGTACAAATATATACAAGTGCTGTGAGGAGCGGAAGGGGGTAGGGCAGGGGGTGATGAGGAGGGGAGGAGGAAGAGAAGGAAAAGGGGGCTCAGTCTAGGAAGGCCTCCTGGTGGAGGTGAGCTCTCAGTAGGGCTTTGAAGAGAGGAAGAGAGCTAGTTTTACGGATGTGTGGAGGGAGGGCATTCCAGGCCAGGGGAAGGGTGTGGGCCAGGGGTCGATGACGGGACAGATGAGAACAATGCACAGTGAGGAGGTTAGTGGCAGAGAAGTGGAGGGTGCAGGCGGAGCTGTAGAAGAAGAGAAAGGAGGTGAGGTAGGAGGGAGCGAGGTGATGGAGAGCCTTGAAGCCGAGAGTGAGGAGTTTTTCCTTGTTTCTCCTCACTATTTAGACCATGAGTCCCATGTGGGACAGGGACTGTCTCTGACCTGATAATAATAATAATAATGATGGTATTTGTTAAGCACTTACTATGTGCAAAGCACTGTTCTAAGTGCTGGGGAGGTTACAAGGTGATCAGGTTGTCCCGGGGGGGTGCTCACGGTTTTAATCCCCATTTTACAGATGAGGTAACTGAGGCTCAGAGAAGTTAAGTGACTTGCCCAAAGTCACACAGCTGACAGTTGGCAGAGTTGGCAGAGCTGGGATTTGAACCCATGACCTCTGACTCCAAAACCTGTGCTCTTTCCACTGAGCCACGCTGCTTCTCCTGATGAACCTGTATCTACCCCAGGGATAGTACATTGTTTTATACTTCACAAATGTAATAAAGGTCATTAGCACTATACAAGAACTAATTTTCACTTTGTAAATTTGGTTTCTAGCGAATAGTGAATTTTAAATACTTCATCATCATCATCATCATCAATCATATTTATTGAGCGCTTGCTATGTGCAGAGCACTGTACTAAGCGCTTGGGAAGTACGAATTGGCAACATGTAGAGACAGTCCCTACCCAACAGTGGGCTCACAGTCTAAAAGGGGGAAGACAGAGAACAAAACCAAACATACTAACAAAATAAAATAAATAGAATAGATATGTACAAGTAAAATAAATAAATAAATAAATAGAGTAATAAATATGTACACACATATATACATATATACAATTGCTGTGGGGAAGGGAAGGAGGTAAGATGGGGGGATGGAGAGGGGGACGAGGGGGAGAGGAAGGAAGGGGCTCAGTCTGGGAAGGCCCCCTGGAGGAGGTGAGCTCTCAGTAGGGCCTTGAAGGGAGGAAGAGAGCTAGCTTGGCGGATGGGCAGAGGGAGGGCATTCCAGGCCCGGGGGATGACATGGGCCGGGGGTCGATGGCGGGACAGGCGAGAACGAGGTACGGTGAGGAGATTAGCGGCGGAGGAGCAGAGGGTGCGGGCTGGGTTGTAGAAGGAGAGAAGGGAGGTGAGGTAGGAGGGGGCGAGGTGATGGAGAGCCTTGAAGCCCAGGGTGAGGAGTTTCTGCCTGATGCGCAGATTGATTGGTAGCCACTGGAGATTTTTGAGGAGGGGAATGATATGCTTAGAGTGTTTCTGGACAAAGATAATCCGGGCAGCAGCATGAAGTATGGATTGAAGTGGAGAGAGACACGAGGATGGGAGATCAGAGAGAAGGCTGATGCAGTAGTCCAGACGGGATAGGATGAGAGCTTGAATAAGCAGGGTAGTGGTATGGATGGAGAGGAAAGGGCGGATCTTGCAATGTATACTTGTAATTGGTTATTTTTGAAACATTTGTGAATAATAACAACAATAATAATAACGAGCTAATGAGAAGCAGCATGGCCTAGTGGAAATAGAATCGGCCTGGGAGTTGACCTGTGACCGTGGCAAACCACTTAAATTCTTTGTTCCTCAATTACTTCAACTGTAAAATGGGGGTTAAGGCTTTGAGCCCTATTTGAGACAGGGAGTGTGCCCAACCTGAATATCTTGTATCTACCCCAGTACTTAATACAGTACCTGGAACACAGTACCTGACACATAGTAAGTGCTTGACAAATGCCATTAAAAAATGACAATAAGTACTGAGGTAGAAATGAGATAACCAAGTTAGGGACAATTCCTGTCCCACATGGGGCTCACAGTCTAAGTAGAAGGTAGAATGGGTATTAAACCCCCATTTTACAGATGAGGAAACTGAGACACAAAGAATTTAAGTGCCTCACGCAAGGCTATGCAGCAGACATGTGGCAGCACTGGGATTAAGACCCAGGCCCTCTGACCTCCAGACCTGTGCTCTTTTCACTAGGCTTGCTGCTTCATGAAAGAATAAAAACAGGGTTTACTCACAACTGATTGAAGCACCATTTCTGAATTGACAGCCAACTTAGCGATGAGTTTTGGTAACTATGTTCTCTTATTTCTTGTTGGAGGTGAGGAATGGATACTGAGGTAATTCACCCATTAGAAATATGTGGAGGAATTTGGCATTATGGTGAACAGGATCAGGGTCAGGAGTTGAGTTCCCCTTAACTGATATAGTTAATTGACTTCTGGGTGGAAGTTACTGTTTCTCCCAGGGGGAGGAACTCAATCAGTCAATGGTATTAATTAAGCACTTACCATATGCGTAGGACTGAACTAAACCCTTGGGAGAATACCATATCTTCTGGTTGGTAGACATTATTCCCAGCCCACAAGGAGCTGACATTCTACAAGTCTGTAATTCACTCAATGCTCAAACCCAAATAGGGAGTACTTAAGGAAGGAAGACATGATGAGAGCAGCAAGGAGGATGAAAGAGGGAGCAAAGGAGATGTAGAAGAAGAGGCCAGCAAAAGGAGGTAGCAGTGAGAAGTAAGGTTAAGAGGGAAGGAAAGATTTCCTGTGATCCTAAAATGCCTCTCAGGAGCAGATTACGTGGGTGATTCCCTCCTCCCTAGGGGCAGGGGATTATTAGCTACAGCTTCACAGGGCTAAGCATGGGATTAGCTCTCCTAGCTGCTTTTAAAGAATAAGCACCTCGTGTCCGGGTACAGAAATGACCTGAGTAACATGCCAGCAAGGAGAAAAAAAGGGAGCACCAACAGGCAGTTTGGGGCTGTAGGACTTGCAGTTTGGAAAAGGTCGATGAATCTTGGAAACAAATGACTGGTGGAATATACCGTTGATTTCAAGGTATATTACATCCTTTTTCTCCAAGTATGAAAGGGCATTGAGGTAATCTTGCAAAGGAATATGGCTTGATAGAGGTAGGACAATGGCATTTATAAAATAAAATGTTTAATTTCAATGATAAAGATTGTATCCATCTTAGGACTTATTTTGAATAAAATAATTTGGAAGTGCTGGATCTTCATAAACAATACTATTAATAATAATGGCATTTGTTAAGCGCTTACTATGTGCCAAGCACTGTTCTAAGTGCTGTGGGGGGATACAAGGTAATCAGATTGTCCCACATGGGGATCACAGTGTTGATCCCCATTTTACAGATGAGGTAATTGAGGCACAGAGAGGTTAAGTGACTTGCTCAAAGTCACACAGCTGACAAGTGCTGGAGTAGGAATTAGAACCCATGACCTCTGACTCCCAAACCCGTGCTCTTTCCACTGAGCCATGCTGCTTCTCAATGAATACTAGCTAAATGAATAAAATACATCTCATATACATATATATGTGCATATTTATGCATATATCTTTTGCCATTTTTAATGATGCTGTACATGCTGAATAAAGATTAGTCTAATAATAAACTTGAACAGGGAAAGTGAATCTGTTTCATCATAAAGGAATCTTTCTAGTAATAATTTGTCTTTCTAGTACTCTAATAATGATAATAATAATAATAATAATAATGGCATTTGTTAAGTGCTTACTATGTGCTGAGCACTGTTCTAAGTGTTGGGGTAGATACAAGGTAATCAGGTTGTCTCACGTGGGGCTCACAGTCTTCATCCCCATTTTACAGATGAGATTAACTGAGGCACAGAGAAGTTAAGTGCCTTGCCCAAAGTCACGCAGCTAACGAGCAGCCGAGCGGGGATTAGAACCCATGACCTCTGACTCCCAAGCCTATGTTCTTTCCACTAAGCCACGCTGCTTCTCTGCCTACTCTACCTACTGTGGATAGAATTTGAAATATCAGGAATTATTAAGGAGTTTAAAATTAACTTCATTATGAAGGGATGTAATGACTGCTTTCTCATTTGTGACGTTTTTTCCTGAAAAGTGGGACTATTAAAAATCCATGTGCCAATTTCAAGCCTTTATCCTTAGGAACATTCAGAATATTTACTATAATCAGGAGAATGACACATGAAGTGTGTTCTCACAATTTGATAGAGTGCAAAATTCATTTGGAAAGCACATTTTAAAAGTGAATTCCTTCATGCTCTTTCTTTCACTTCTGTTTTTTCCTCCTCTTCCTCATTGCTTTCCATTTAATCCGAGAAATTTAAAATCGCTTCATCCTCATACAGATCAGTTGTGCTTTCCTGCATAGTCTCTTTCCCCACGTTGTTTTGCCGACTAATGTATGAGGAGATTGTAGCGTACAACTTGTTGCAAGTGAGTTTCTGCTTTGAACTCCACTGAATAACATAGAAAGGAATCTGAAAATGGTTCAGCCCTCAGGACCCATGGGAATAGTGTCAAGTGCTTGGAGCTCCTGGCATGGGGCCACTCTGGCCCTCACCCCTGCATCTGTGAGGAATGAGCAATTGGTCTGTTTGGTGCCTGCCTCGGTGGGCCCTCGATGGTGTTGCTGCTGCTGGCTGATGGAGACAGCATGTGGGTAGGCTGCACATGAGACAGGCTGGGCTGCTCTCTAAAGGGACCAGGATGTCTTTCTGGGGGCTGAGGGAAGGGGCAGTTTGAGAGCAGGTCCTGCTCACTCAGATGTCCAGCTAGGATGTTGAAGCTTCACAGGTCCTGGGGCCAGGTAGAGCCATGTTCCTTTCATAGAAGTTAAGGAGTGGGACTTCCATTTTGACCTTAACTTCTCTGGGCCTCAGTTTTCTCATCTGCAGAATGGGGATTCTATACCTGTTTCCTCTCCTACTTAGAATGTGAGCCCCAATGGGACCTGATTATCTTGTATCTACACCAATGTTTAATACTATGCTTGGTACATAGTAAACACTTAACAAATATCACAATTTCTTCTTCTTCTCTTTCCTCTCCCTTTCCCTCTTCCTCTTCTCCTTATTCTTCTCTCCCTCCTTTCCCACTATGTCTCCTTTTCCCTTTCCCTCTCCCTTTCCTTCTTCTTCCCTCCCTCCTCCTCCTCAATCAATCAATCAATCGCATTTATTGAGCGCTTACTGTGTGCAGAGCACTGTACTAAGCGCTTGGGAAGTACAAGTACAAGAGAAGCAGCGTGGCTCAGTGGAAAGAGCACGGGCTTTGGAGTCAGTGGTCGTGGGTTCAAATCCCGGCTTTGCCAATTGTCAGCTGTGTGACCTTGGGCAAGTCACTTAACTTCTCTGGGCCTCAGTTCCCTCATCTGTAAAATGGGGGTTGACTGTGAGCCCCCCTTGGGACAATCTGATCACCTTGTAAACCCCCAGTGCTTAGAACAGTGTTTTGCACATAGTAAGCGCTTAATAAATCCCATCATTATTATTACAAGTTGGCAACATATAGAGACAGCCCCTACCCAACAGTGGGCTCACAGTCTCCTCCTCCTTCTCCTGCACCAGGTTAGTTGAATGGGAAGAATATGGGAGGATTATAGAATCCTCCTCCCACCACCCCTGAGAGGAGAATACAATGACAAGGCAAGAAAGGGAAATGGGAAAAAAAAACCCATACCTCAGGCTTTCTCAGGCTGCCGCTTTTAATGAGTGTATAGTGGGGAGGAAGAAGGACAAAGTCAGGGCAGTGTGGGTGTCAATCTTCAATACCTGTAACCTGAATCTCCACCCATTTTTCTGTTCTTTATTTCCATAGCCGTCAGGCACACAGCATTGCAAAGCAGGGCAGATTGCCCTGGTCCTGACCTGTTTTCCGTTTATTGTTCTCTTTAATTCTTTCTTGCTGTGTGGTTTTGGGTTTGTTTTTTTTTTTTTTTGGTGTTTGTGTGTGTAATGTGCCACTCAATATTCATTTCCTGAGCCCTAGGCTAAGCAATTATGCTGTTTGGTGCCAGTGTGTCCAATCACTGGCCTATCATCCCTCTTGGGCCCTGCTTTAACTTCTCAGCACTATTAGATGGCCTAGTTTTTGTCCTTCCCCTCTCCCCCACCTTTCCACTATTCCTTCCTTCATCCCTTCCTCCATCCCTCTTTCTCACCCTTCCTTCCCTTTCTGTATCCTCCCTTTCCTTCCCCTCCCCTTCCTTCCCTCTCCTTCTTCCTTCCCTCCCTGCTTCTTTCTCTCTCCTGTCTCCCTTCCCTTCCTTCCCTTCCCTCCTTCCTTCCCACCAAGGAACTCTGTGCAGTCTGGACTATTCCTTTTGGATGAGACCATAGAGGCTGTGTTATCAAGCGAGGTTACCAAACTGTAGGAGAGACCTTAATGGAGTTTATAATCATCCAGGATCTCATAGCATTTTAGACTGGGAACTTTTTCGTTTAAAGACAGGAAGGCTTATTAAATGGGTGGTACCAAATTCCATCATTTGGTGTTCTAGGCAGGGACAAACTCTACTAAAGCAGCCAAGCTATAGTATTCTTAACTCCAAAGTGATGGCAGTACCACAAGGGCATGGAGGTTTGGCAGGGTGGATTGGACAGAAGACTAGATTTCCAAACGAAAAGCACAGTGATTCCCTTAGGGTACTGTTGTCCCCTTGGAAAATTTTCAAACTTGGGTTTGCCAAAAATCTGCTATCCATCTGTCTTAAAGAGGCAGGCATATGGATAATCAAGTAGTGACATTTTAGAGCCCACCTGGAAAATGTATTCATGTCAACAGTAGCATGGGGAGGCAAAGGCAAGCAATGATACTAAAAGAAAGTAGTGGTTGTGTTTAAGAGAGGAAAGAATGCATGCAAGTAAAGAAGAAAGAGGTCAAAGCAACAACAATAATTTTAATTTTAGTTTGTGAATTCTTGGTGTTCCAGAGATCATGTCTAACTCTCACTTAGTACAGTGCTCTATAAAAATAAACAATAAATGCTATTATTGCTTCTTATTGCTACTGCTACTAAATGTCATTAATCAGTAGATCAGTGACATTTAATGAGGACCTACTAACTGCAAAGCATTGTAGTTAGCACTTGGGATAGTATAGCAGAAGCAAGTGGTCTGCACACAGTAAACACTCAATGAATATGACTGACTGAATGAATGTTCTCTGCTTTCAGGGAACTTACAATATAATGAGGGAGAGAGACAGACAAAATTAATTCCAAATGGTTAGAGCAGGATGCAAAATAAGGACATAATTTAGTGGTATGAAACAGCTAAAGAAATAATTTCATATACATGAGTAGGGGGTACAAAGCAGGAGAGTCCAGACAGTGGTAACAGACTGTAAGGTACTTGTGAGCAGGGAATACATCTACAATTCTTACATATTGTACTCTCCCAAACACTTAGTAATGTACTCTCTACACAGTAAATTCTATCTCTACAGTGATGACACCCAAATTTACATCTCTGCCCCTGCTCTCTCTCCCTCCCTTCAGGCTCATGTCTCCTCCTGCCTTCAGGACATCTCCATCTGGATGTCCGCCCACCATCTAAACCTCAACATGTCCAAGACTGAGCTGCCTATCTTCCCTCCCAAACCCTGCCCTCTCCCTGACTTTCCCGTTACTGTAGATGGCACTACCATCCTTCCAGTCTCACAAGCCCGCAAACTTGGTGTCATCCTCGACTCTGCTCTCTCGGTCACTCCTCACATCCAGTCCGTCACCAAAACCTGCCAGTCTCACTTCCATAACATCGCCAAGATCCGCCCTTTCCTCTCCTTCCAAACTGCTACCTTGCTGGTTCAATCTCTCATCTTATCCTGACTGGATTACTGCATCAGCCTCCTCTCTGATCTCCCATCCTCCTGTCTCTCCCCACTTCTGTCTATACTTCACGCTGCTGCCCGGATCATCGGAGCTTCAAGGCTCTCCATCATCTTGCCCCCTCCCACCTCACCTCCCTTCTTTCCTTCTACAGCCCAGCCCGCACCCTCCGCTCCTTGGCCGCTAACCTCCTCACTGTGCCTCATTCTCACCTGTCCCGCCGTCGACCCCCAGCCCACGTCCTCCCCCTGGCCTGGAATGCCCTCCCTCCGCACATCCGCCAAGCTAGCTCTCTTCCTCCCTTCAAAGCCCTACTGAGAGCTCACCTCCTCCAAGAGGCCTTCCCAGACTGAGCCCCCTCCTTTCTCTCCCCCTCCCCCTGCCCTACCTCCTTCCCCTCCCCACAGCACCCGTATATATGTTGTACAGATTTATTACTCTATTTATTTTACTTGTACATATTTACTGTTCTATTTATTTTATTTTGTTAATGATGTGCATCTAGCTTTACTTCTATTTATTCTGATGACTTGACACCTATTCACATGTTTTGTTTTGTTGTCTGTCTCCCCCTTCTAGACTGTGAGCCCATTGTTGGGTAGGGACTGTCTCTATATGTTGCCAACTTGTACTTCCCAAGCACTTAGTACAGTGCTCTGTACACAGTAAGTGCTCAATAAATATGATTGAATGAATGAATCTTTGTGCAGAAACCCTCTGGGCATGTTACTCCCCTCCTCAAAAATCTCCAGTGGCTACCTGTCAACCTACGCATCAAGCAAAAACTCCTCACTCTTGGCTTCAAGGCTCTCCATCACCTCGCCGCCTCCTACCTCACCTCTTTTCTCTCCTTCTACAGCCAGCCCGCACCCTCCAATCCTCTGCCGCTATCTCCTCACCGTGCCTCGTTCTCCCCTGTCCCGCCGTCGACCCCCGGCCCACGTCATCCCCCTGGCCTGGAACGCCCTCCCTCCACACATCTGCCAAGCTAGCTCTCTTCCTCCCTTCAAAGCCCTACTGAGAGCTCACCTCCTCCAAGAGGTCTTCCCAGACTGAGCCCTCTTTTTCCTTATCTCCTCCCCATTCCCCCTTCCCTACCTCCTTCCCCTCCCCACAGCACCTATGTTTGTGCAGATTTATTGTTCTATTTATTTTACTTGTACATACTTACTATTCTATTTATTTTATTAATGATGTGTGTATAGCTTTAATTCTATTTATTCTGATGGCATTGACATCTGTCTACTTGTTTTGTTTTGTTGTTTATCTCCTCCTTCTAGACTGTGAGCCCGTTGTTGGGTCGGGACCGTCGCTATGTGTTGCCAACTTGTACTTCCCAAGCACTTAGTACAGTGCTCTGCACACAGTAAGCACTCAATAAATACAATTGAATGAATGAATGTTAGAAGGTGTGCTTGGTAGGGGCGAAGAATGACAGCTGGGAATAGAGTGGCAAATGCTGGAAAATGTAAGATATGGAGAACTGGTGGAGATGCTTGAAAGTAAACATGAAGAGTTTTTGCTTGATGTTTGGGAAAAGGGGTAGGGTAGCCTGGTGATTTTTGAGACGTGGAAGTGGAAAGAATTGAGCTGAGCAATGTTTCAGGAAGATAATTCAGACAGCACCAGGCAGTATAGATTGAAGAGAGAAGAGCCTGGAGGAAGTAAGATCAGTGAGGAGGCTTTTAAGGTGGCCTCACCATGATGTGACAAGAGTTTGGAAAGTGTTGTGGAGAAAGAATTAGAACAGTGTTTGCACATAGTAAGCGCTTAATAAATGCCATTATTATTATTAAAAAATTGACAGGACTTAGCAGTTATTTGAATGTATGAGGACAAAGACAGTGAGGAGGCAAGGATGATATAAATCTTGGGGCTCTGAGGTAGAGAAGATGGTGCTCTATTGGCAGTGATGGGAAATTTAGGAGGAGGAGTGGATTTAGGAGGGAATATGAGAAGCCCAATTTTAGTTAGGATGAGTTTGAAGAACCCAGGCAGGTTGAGCTGTACTAGAAAGAAGAGAAAATGTAGGGATGTAGTTGAGTTTAAAGGATCTGGAAAAATACATTTGGGAATCACCTATATAAAAGTGGTTCCTGAAACCATGTGAATGGATGAGTTTCCCAAGAGTGTCCAAGACTGAACTCCTTGTCTTCCCTCCCAAACCCTGCCCTCTCCCTGACTTTCCCATCTCTGTTTTCGGCACTACCATCCTTCCCGTCTCACAAGCCCGCAAGCTTGGTGTCATCCTCGACTCCGCTCTCTCATTCACCCCTCACATCCAAGCCGTCACCAAAACCTGCCGGTCTCAGCTCCGCAACATTGCCAAGATCCGCCCTTTCCTCTCCATCCAAACCACTACCCTGCTTGTTCAAACTCTCATCCTATCCCGTCTGGACTACTGCATCAGCCTTCTCTCTGATCTCCCATCCTCTTGTCTCTCCCCACTTCAATCCATACTTCATGCTGCTGCCCGGATTGTCTTTGTCCAGAAATGCTCTGGGCATGTTACCCCCCTCCTCAAAAATCTCCGGGGGCTACCAATCAATCTGCGCATCAGGCAGAAACTCCTCACCCTGAGCTTCAAGGCTGTCCATCACCACGCCCCCTCTTACCTCACCTCCCTTCTCTCCTTCTACAGCCCAGCCCGCACCCTCCGCTCCTCTGCCGCTAATCTCCTCACCATACCTCGTTCTCGCCTGTCCCGCCATCGACCCCCGGCCCACGTCATCCCCCGGGCCTTGAATGCCCTCCCTCTGCCCATCCGCCAAGCTAGCTCTCTTCCTCCCTTCAAGGCCCTACTGAGAGCTCACCTCCTCCAGGAGGCCTTCCCAGACTGAGCCCCTTCCTTCCTCTCCCCCTCGTCCCTCTCTCCATCCTCCCATCTTACCTCCTTCCCTTCCCCACAGCACCTGTACATATTTATATATGTTTGTGCATATTTATTGCTCTATTTATTTATTTATTTTACCTGTACATATCTATTCTATTTATTTTATTTTGTTAGTATGTTTGGTTTTGTTCTCTGTCTCCCCCTTTTAGACTGTGAGCCCACTGTTGGGTAGGGACTGTCTCTATATGTTTCCAACTTGTACTTCCCAAGCGCTTAGTACAGTGCTCTGCACACAGTAAGCGCTCAATAAATACGATTGATTGATTGATTGATTGATTGAGTTTTTGTGAAGCAAGAGCTTAAAGGTGCCAGTACAGAGTCCTGAGGGAATCTACACTGAGGAATTGAGAGTTGGAAGATGACCTAATGATTGAGATTAGAACAAGTGATCAGAAAGGAAGGAGACAAACCAGGCAATACCATAATGGAAAAATCGAGGTCTGAAAATGTTTCTGTGAGAAGGGAGTAGTGCATAATGTCAAAGACTACAGAGAAATCAGAGGATTGTGATGGTGTAATGTCTCTTACTTGGCTGTAAGGGGATCATTGATGACCATGAAGAGTACTGTCTCAGTGAAGGGGCCAAAAACATCATGGTAGTAGGTCAAGAAGTGATTTGTACGTCAGAAAGTGATTTGTTGGCAGATTTGTCAGATTTGTTGGATTTGTTAGAAAAACAGCATGGCTCAGCGGCAAGAGCACGGGCTTGGGAGTCAGAGGTCATAGGTTCTAATCCCGGCTCCACCACATGTCTGCTATGTGACCTTGGGCAAGTCACTTAACTTCTCTGAGCCTCATTTATCTCATCTGTAAAATGGGGATTAAGACTGTGAGCCCCATGTGGGGCAACCTGATCATCTTGTATCCTCCCAGTGCTTAGAACAGTACTTTGCACATAGTAAGCTCTTAACAAATGCCATTATTATTATTACTATTATGTGAAGGCAGAGGGTGTATTTAGCCCATTCAAGCAGTTTTGTCAGGAATGGGGCCTGGAAGATGGGGCGATAGCTGAGGGAGGATATGAGATACCCAAATAGGCTGTTATCGTGCAGTGATACATTTGGCTATGATTGCCTTACACATGAATTGCATGAATGTGTTAAAAATAGAAAAGCGTGCACATGAGTAAAGAGCGTCTCAGTTCTGAAAAATATACTTGAATGTGAACGATTTAAAAGTGAAATACTGTATGGTGAATAAGGAGGAGGACAGTATTCAGATAATTGATCAATGTAATGTTCCTGTGTGTAGGACAGGGAGAATGAATAAAATGAAATGTGTTTCCTCTTAGGATTGTAAACCATTTAAATTCCATATTTGGAAAAATGGAAGCCATAGAATTTGTACAGAATTCTGGACCTCCATAATAAAACCACCCTCAAAAGAATTAGCTTTACACCTTAAACAAACAACCATAACCCAAACTCATGCCACATTTTTTTTCCCTATATTTGTCCATTTTGAATCTCAAAGGACTAGGATAGTTGGCTCATGTAACATGCATACTTCCTCTCTCAGGAGATTGCCGTAGGATAGGATTTCTGACTATTTTTCATTCAACTGTCACTATCTCAGGACCCCCAAATTTTAAAATAAATTTTGAGTAGAACTTAGTAATTGTGTGGCAGACAACACATTGCTCAAGCTATTTTTTTAATAATAGATTAATAATAATATGTTATTATTAATTAATTAGAGGACCAGCATGGCCTAGTGGAAAGAACACAGGCCTAGGAGTCAGAGGACCTGGGTTCTAATCCCAGCTCCACCACTTCTCATATCTGTGACCTTGAGTAAGTCACTTAAAAAAAAAAGTTGTCTGTGCTAAAGTTACCTCATCTGTAAAATGGGGCTAAGATTGTGAGGCTAAGGTGGGACATGGACTGTGTGCAACCTGATTACCTTATATTTACCACAGTGCTTAGTACAGTGCCTGGCACATAGGAAGTACTTAACAAATATCATAAAACCCCCCAAAAGCAAGAAAAAAAGTATTTGAGTACTCAAAAAGAAACTTTTGGCATATTTATACCTCATTAGAATGCGTACTTCAATCGTGTGGTTTTGCTCGTCAGTTTTGATATTTCCCCTTTCAATTCTTTCCTGTAGTTGCATTTTTGCATTAATAGTTATGTTGCAGATCCCGTTACCACCTCAGCTGCTTTTCATTAGTTTCTTTGAAAAAGAGAGTCCTCCATACTGAAGTGGGGCACATTATGTTCACAATCACATCTGTCACTAGTCATTTTTGTGACATCCATGGAGAGCCAAGAGCCAAGTGTTCTTTATTGAGCACTTATGTGTAGAGCACTGTACTAAGCACTTGGGAGAGTACAATATGCAATCCACTCATGTTTGCATTCTACTTCCTTCACCCCAGATTTACCATTCCACAATCTCTGAATCTAGGAGCAGGAATCTCTTTCCACCCTGTGCATGGGATTAGCTTCATAAATCAGTACTAATGCAGTGGAATGGCTCTACTGCAGAAACACACCAAATTATTCATGTTAGTTATTGGGGACTATACCATTTTACAGGAGAAAGTTTGAAGACAAGTTGCAATGGCTGTAGCTGTACTGTACATGTTTTCTCCTCACCTCATCAAAATCGAGAGCTGACATTTTTTTAATGGGCTAATTTAACACTTCTGTGCACTGAGGTCTTCTCTGTCCTGCCTGTCACCTGGTAGAGTTGGATAAAATATTTATATCTATTTGGACGAGGGATATAAAAAAATAATACATACTAAAGGGTACCCTGCAGTTAGGAGTCTGAAAACTATTTCTGATCAGGAACTTCTTTTGTGCTGTTGTTGTAGTTTATCCTGAATTTGCCCTATTATTTCTTCTCTGTGTTTATGCCTCAATCAATCAATCAATATCAATCAATATTTACTGAATGCTTACTGTGCTCACAGCACTGTGCTGAGTGCTTGGGAGAGAACAAAATAACAAAGTTGGTAGATACGTTCCCTACCCACAATGAGCTTATGGTCTAGAAGTGTCCCACCCTCTAATCTAGAGGGGGAGAACAGTCTAGAGACTGCCCTCTTCTAGAACAGTGCTTTGCACATAGTAAGCACTTAATAAATGCCATTATTATTATTATTATTATTATTATTATATTATTATTTGTGAGTCTCCTGCATGCTGGGTACCACTGTCTCAATCAATATTCACTTACCATCCCCCAGCACTTACTACAGTCTTTTGTATAACCAAATAGTAGACATTGATAGTTATTATCCAGGAATATGTTTCTAATCTAAGACCCCAGACAGAACTTCAGGGGTATCCAAACTTATACTTTACTGTGTAGACTCTCCTTTTTTGGACAAGAACCACTTTCAGCATCTATTCAAGCACTAGACTCTGCCAGACCACTCAGTTCTGACATAATAATAATAATAATAATAATGGCATTTATTAAGCACTTACTATGTGCAAAGCACTGTTCTAAGTGCTGGGGAGGTTACAAGGTGATCAGGTTGTCCCACGGGGGGCTCACAGTCTTCATCCCCATTTTACAGATGAGGTAACTGAGGCACAGAGAAGTTAAGTGACTTGCCCAAAGTCACACAGCTGACAATTGGCGGAGCCGGGATTTGAACCCATGACCTCTGACTCCAAAGCCCGGGCTCTTTCCACTGAGCCATGCTGCTCAATAAATACGATTGAATAATTGAATGAATATTTATTGAGCACTTACTATGTGCAGAGCACTGCACCAAGCGCTTGGGAAGCACAAGTTTGGAACACCCTGAGACGGTCCCCATCCAACAGTGGGCTCACAGTCTAGAAGGGGGAGACAGACGACAAAAAAAAATATATTAACAAAATAAAATAAATCCGCTGAGCCACGCTGCTTCTCCCGCTCCCTTCCACATCGCCCTTACACTTGGATTGGCCCTCTTTATTCCTTCCTTCTTTCATTCAATTGTATTTATTGAGCGCTTCCTGTGTGCAGAGCACTGTACCAAGCGCTTGGGAAGTCCAAGTTGGCAACAGAACCAGGGTTTTTCACTATATGCTGTGCCTGGAAGGTTATTAAGGAATTAAGAAATACTCATCTGAATTCAAGCCTGTTTGGATAAAGGGAACTGTGTACTTGTACACATATGCACACCTGTAGTTTTAGATACCACACAAGTTTTTCTTAATGTGGTGTTTTGTGAGAATGCAGCATCAAATTACAAGAAACTGGTGTACTTGGAGGAATATTGAAAAGAGTACATGTTTAGGCATTTTGTTTTGTCTTTAGGATATGTTTGTGTTTAGATTAGGTTTATCTTCCAGCATAAAAGTAATATTTTGTTTTTTTTTTTATCAGTATTCTCATCTTGCCTGAAGGGTTTGCATCCATTAGTCACCACAGAGGCACAGAGGCACAGAAGAACTAAATTTTAACAAAGGGTTTGGATCTTTGGATCCAAATTTGGACTAGTTTGCTTTATGATGCCAAACTAGGGTTCAAATTACTGACTATCACATCTGTGATACCATCCAATAAATGGGATATAGAAGAGATGACTCCAAGTAGGAAGGGGACAGTGTCCAATCTGATTATCTTGTTACTGCCACAGAATGTAACAGTACTTGGCACACAGTAAGCACTTAACAAATAACACTACTATATTATAGTATAATGTAAAAATAATAGTTATTAGTATTGTTATTATTATTATTATCTCCTCAAGGGGACCTAGTGGGTAAGTCCCAGTGACCATGGCTGAACCACACTCCTATGCCGAACAAAAATAAAATCCATATTTAATTATTAACACACACATTTAAGAGATCACAAAAGAGAACACTAAAGACAAAGTTTGTGAGGTAGTATTGAGATTTAAGACTGTCAGAACCAAGATAATAATAATTGTGATATATGTCAAGCACTGTACTAAGTGCTGAGATAGATATTAGGTAATCAAGTCCCACATGGGACTCACAGTCAAAGAAGGAGGGATAATAGGTGTTGAATCCCCATTTTGCCGATAAAGGAACTGAGGCACAGAGAAGTTAACTGACTTGCTTACTTCCCAAGTGCTTAGTACAGTGCTCTGTACACAGTAAGCGCTCAATAAATACGATTGAATGAATGAATGAATGGTGGAGTTAGAATTAGAACCTAGGTCCCCTGAATCCCAGGCCCATGCTCTTTCCACTAGGCCATGCCCCTTCTCTGCGTATCCGATTATCAAGCTCTAGGGTAAAACCATTTTCTGCTTGCAGAGAAGCTGGGAATCCTTTCTCAAACCCCTGTCTCTTTCCACTATTGTCCTGGCCATGTACTTTATCAGTAAAACTGAAACCATCAGGATTTTTCCTCATACTCTATAGACCCTTCCTCTTCTTATTCCCTGTTTGACTCTCCCATCTGTCCCATAAGTGTCTCAAGAGGACATATCTCCTCCAACAGGCCTTGCCTAAGTCCTCACTTCCCCTACTCCCTCTCTCTTCAATGTCACCCATGCACTTGGAACATCATCTATTTCTACAAGCATTTGATTATCAATTTACCCTCAGCCCCAGAGTACTAGTGTACAGATCTGTAATTCATTTTAATATTTGTCTAACCCTTTCAACTGTAAACTCCTTGTGAGCAGGGAGTGTGCCTATCAACTCCATCAAATTATACTCTTCCAAGCACTTAATACAATGCTCTGCACACAATAAGCACCAAACAAATAGCATGTAATCCAAATTAAGGTAATAGTCAAATTAACCTTCTCTAGCCACTCTTTTTATCCCAGGTATTGCTTGTGTGGAGAGAAATATGTTAAACACTTGAATGAAGATCTTTTCAGCTGGATATCAGGGTTAGAAGGCTTTGTCAAGCAGCTCAGTTCAGAGCCAGCCTCCACCTCACCTTCTTCCTTTTGTTTGTCTCTCAGAAGATTTGAAGCGATAGAGTGATTAAGCCCATTTCAATTTAGCATCAGATATTTTGCATTAATCTTCCATTTGTCAGCACCTTTTATTGACTAGAATGTTACAGAAACACTTTGAAAAAAAGTATTTCCATACTTTACAAAATTAATTATTTTAAATAGCTATACATAAACAATCTGGTTCATCCTTTAAATATTTAACTATATTTTACATTGATATTTGATCAGGTAATTATATTGTGAGGATTTTTCTCTCACTGTTTTAAAATGTAATTATATTTCAATAGTTATATAAAAAAATCAAGATACAATTTTGGGATTTTGGAATACCTAGATGAATTCTATACCTTCCCTTTGGGAAATTACTTCATTTAACTGTCTTTCACTCCTGTTCTATTTTCATGGAACCAATTATGAGTGGTAGTCAAGGTATAGCTTTATACATCATCTAACACCCTGGGAGAATTGGGTTCAATGTCCACAAATCATTTCAAGTTCCTTGAAGTAAAAGTGCTAAATAAAACCAACAATCTTTGTCATATTATTATTTTTTTGCTTTGTGAAGAAAGCTGTATAGTAAAAACCCAGGACTCAGTAACTTGCATATCAACATAAAAAGTGACCTGAAGGAATGAAAAGCAACTGAAGCAGCTCAAGTGGAACAAGTTGAATTGAATCAATCAATCAATCAGTAAGTGGTATTTATTGAACACTTACTCTGTGTAGAGTTCTGTAGTTAGTGCTTGGGAAAGTACAGTGCAACAGAGTTGGACACAATCTCCACTCATGAAGGAAGGATAATTTATTGTGAATAGTACTGGGTTTGTTGCCTCATTTCCCCTTTCTTTCTTGTTTAAAAGGGCCAAGTA
The DNA here is from genome assembly GCF_015852505.1 of Tachyglossus aculeatus. Lineage (NCBI taxonomy): Eukaryota > Metazoa > Chordata > Mammalia > Monotremata > Tachyglossidae > Tachyglossus > Tachyglossus aculeatus. Next base: position 115,283,551 of record NC_052067.1, read on the forward strand.
AAGGCATTTCATTGAACTGTGCTACCAATACCTCAGAAGCCTGTGACATTAAATAAAGTGCATAGCCCCACCCCTATGTGATTATTAATATCTTTATATCATATACGTATGGGAAAAGACCTCTCCCTGGAGCTGCATATGCATATTTGAAATAGCCTAAATTACATGAATTAAGCATTGCAAAGGAGACTCAGCATAGACAAGTGTACAGCTGAACAAAATTAAATTTAGCATCATCCCTGAGTCTGAAGAAATGTTAGTGGTACCTGGGAATAAGAAAAGCCTTAATACTATTTACAGAGCACTGATAGATCCAAGAGGTGAACATGGCTCTGGTCCAGAAGGAAGGCAGCCCTAACTGGCTGAGTCGAATATGCTCTTGGAAGTAAATTGCTTAACAGTATGAAGTTAATTGCCTCTTCCAGGACAGGAAAAGTGAAATTGAGAGGAACAGTGATAAAGAAGCTTAAAATGAGATTCTTCACAGGCATGTAAGGGGAAATAAGTGGGACATAACTTATATTCATTTAAAGGTAGTGCACCTCTCACTATTTTTATGCTGTTCACTTGAAAAGTAGGTCTGTCATGAAACATGTTCTTTTAGTTGATTGCGTGCCATACAGTCTTCTTAGCATCTACACAGTTGTTTGGTAGCAGCAACTTCAGTAGCATTCAGAAAAGAAATTTGGCAGAAATCATGCAAAATAATTAGGTACTGAAAAAGTATCACATGCATGTACCCCCAAATTTTTTTCCACAGAATTACTTTTTTTTTTCAGATTGAAATAGTGGTTGTTCAATGAATTTCTTACTCACTTTAGAGACTATTATCCCAAAACTGTTTCTAAAATATTTCATGCCTACACTGGACATCTCAAAGCACACTAATTCAACTGTGAGTTTGCAACACAAGGAAGTTCAACAGAAACTTCCAGGAAAGGCCCAAAGTTTTTAAATCGAGCAAGTAATTTCATTCATCACATGCCATCACTGGACTTTTCCAATTTATTTATTTCTACGGGTCTTTAATAATAATAATGACATTTATTAAGTGCTTACTATGTGCAAAGTACTATTCTAAGCACTGGGGAGGTTACAAGGTGATCAGGTTGTCCCACGGGGGGCTCACAGTCTTAATCCCCATTTTACAGATGAGGTCATGTCACCCGTCATCCGGGGATGGGTTCGTTCAGTGATCGGCGAGGCGAGAGAGGCCGGGGACGGAAAGCCTGAGTTTTATATAAAATTTATTCCGCGAGGCGAATTGAATTTATATAATTGTTTAGGCGCAATGGATTGAACTTCCCTTTCGGGAGGAATATAATCAATTAGCAATATTAGAGCTTCCCTACATGGGAGGAACACAGTCATACGTTAATCGTGCGTGGGTGAGGCGGCTAGCTCTCACCCATGTGCACTTCCCACTCGGGAAGAATCCACTTACTTTCCCACATGGGAAGAATTCATTACATTACCCGCGCACGTGGTGGGCAGCTAGCTCTCACCATGTGCTCTCCCTACATGGGAGGAATCCACTCATGATTCCCATCAGCAGCGGGGTACCTGGGTCCCACCCACGAGACAGTCACCCGTCCCGCGGCCCTTGCCTCAGTGTGTTGGTTCTGGTTGCAGAGCGGGCATCTGGTCTTCTGGGCAGCGACACATGGGCTGCTGCTGCAGTGGCTGCTCCTCCTGCTGCTGCGTGTCCTGGTATTCTGACCCCGAAGGTCAGAGGTGACAGGTATTTATCACCTGTGCCCCTAGGCCATTCCAACTTCTGGCCTCAGTCTATCCAATCTTTGCATTCCCCCCCCCTCCTCCATACCTAATTTGATTGGCATGGGGGTGAGGGACACCTTCTGTATTCCCGGCTTGGGCTGTCAATCCAGCAGTTTTGGTTGTGGGGGCAGTATCCCACCCTCACTTCCAAGTTCCACCTGCTGGCTCAGGTGGTCACTAGATAAAAGTATTTGACCTTGAGATGGCCAGTACCCCAGGGTCACTTCAGGACATACCACCCCTTGGCCCTCGCCATCCTTGCCCACCTGATCCCACCCCTTCCTGCGTCCCCTTCGGGTCGCATAGTGGTGGGGTTGCACTGGAAGCCGTGACTTCCATCGCTGTCCGTCCCCTGACTGCATGGTCTGATAACCTCCCTGGCTTGCCACGGGAACCAGAAAAGCAGATCCAACGGTTGGGGCAGAGGACGTTTCCTACCCCATGGCCAGGGGCAACAGAAGGCAGCTCCCTCCCATCAAGGTGTGTGAGTAGGAGGTATGGAGGTATGGAAAGTGGCCCACCATGGTTTTGAGGCACTGCACTGAGGTAAGGAGCCAGGGTTGTTTGAAGTGTCCACTACCTGCAGATGAAGCAGTGGGATAGATATTAACCCCCTCCCTTACTAGCACAACAGTCTTAAGATAGTGTACAGAGGCAAGAGCTGGGGGCAACTGTAGTGTTTGTCGCACCTGTGTGAAAAGGGCAGAGCAACAGCAACTTAGTAACCACCATCCTCCCACTAAGGCCACCGCCAGGAGCAAAAGTAGCAGCAACCCATGGAATAGTGAGTTTCCCCCCTCAAGTCTAAAGAGTCCATAGAACCAATACAAAACTCTGGTGGCATGGACTCCTCGTTAGCTGCATGGTACACTGTCAGAGAGCATCGTGTTCAATTGTCCAGAGTCACTGGAATGAGGGGTGAGGAGCACCAGTCATGTTGAAACAGGTCGCTTGGTAGAAACAGGTTCCCTTTCCTGATGCTGTCACATCATGGCTAAGACTGAAGACAGGCTCTCTGGGAGGCAGTTCAGTGATGATTCTTTTGCTGGACCTGTCTGGAAGTCAGGAAATCCTTACCGTAGAATTGTGAGGCAGAGAAGTACTCAGGAGCAGCATATAGCCAGATACGACTGATAAAGTTTGAAATAATAGCTTTTTCCTAATAATATTAGATAATTATTCTTAACTCATTCTTAAAAAAACTACTACCAATTTTAACAAATTGTCCACTTCTTCTGTGTTGCTTTCCAAATCCTTGGGATATGATGACTAAACCTTTCCAGTCCCTTAAAAGGAAACAATCGCAAAGACAAAGTAGACATCCAGATCTGTACATATGTATGATACCAAATAACAGACAAAACTGCTTTTTGCCCTTTAGCTAGGCTATAGTGGCGACAACACGCAGAACTTGCACTGTCAACCCTTAAAAATGGAAATTTTATATTAAAGACCATCTGAACCAATTTAACAAGCAAAGATGAACAAACCCCAGTTCGAATACATTCAATTTATAATATGCAATTAAATCTGGACTTTGCGTGTCCTAATAATATTTGACACGTTAAGTGACGAGCAGGCCCAGCAGTTTCATAGAGCGATGTGCTGTCATTCCCCCTCTCCCAGGCGTGGTGTCTGCAAAAGAGAAGGAGGATCTCCAAGCCTCTACCAAAGTTAGTGGGTAGCCCTCATTGGTATTAGCTGCACAGGTTTGCCCAGTCAGCTTCATTTATCATTTCAAATATATCAAGATGGCTTTTGTATTTGATTTATTTATTTTACTTGTACATATCTATTCCATTTATTTTATTTTGTTAGTATGTTTGGTTTTGTTCTCTGTCTCCCCCTTTTAGACAGCGAGCCCACTGTTGGGTAGGGACTGTCTCTATATGTTGCCAGCTTGTACTTCCCAAGCGCTTAGTACAGTGCTCTGCACACAGTAAGCCCTCAATAAATACGATTGATTGATTGATTGATTGATTTGCTCTTACCGTCTACTAATTTAGCGAAATTCAAGGTAGTTGCATTTCAGATATAATGATTAAATCACTACCCCTCCAGCTGTTCCTAGGCTGGGAGAACAATGGCAAATTCACTACCAATTCACTCCTAATTACCGCCATTGTAGTTTCTAGGGGGAGGTGTTTTATTGAGGAAGGCAGCCATCACTAAGAGGGAGGCAACCCCCTTGCTGGAGGGAGGTGCCTTCCCTCAAAGCACTTTCCTTTTGATCTCCCAATCTGATGGCTCTCGCCCTGAAGGCAAAGCGGTTAAGTTTCCTACCCCCATGTTTTAGCTTGCAAATTTCTTGAGTAGCTGGGTGCTCGGGTGAGTGAAGGGGCCCCCGTTTCCCAGGGACCCCAATTATGGCAACATTTCCTGTAATTGATGGTTGGCCTCCTTTCTCATCATAGATATCCGGGCCCTGGTGTCTACCAGTAAGGAGACTTTCTGACGATTATTTACTAGGACGGTCATATGCGGAGAGCACCCGCGTTGTGAGAGGGCCGCGGCCGCCGGATTCCCCTTCTAATTTCCAAGCTCAGTGGTGGTTGGGGCCGTTGGTCTACCTTCCTGAGTGAGCAGCTTCAGGATATGTGTGGGCAGCCCATCCAGCTCATCCATAGGAAATCCCCGCTCCCTTAACTCCCTCCATATGATCACCCGTTCTCCTGGGCCCAACCTTCCTGAGCCGACCCGCTGTGGGGGTGGGTGGGTATCCCTTTTACTATTCGTTGGAACTGGCTTTGCCCTCCTGAACCCCAGACCTTTCCTAATCCTGGCTGCTACACGCTGGGTAATCGGCACCTCAGGGGACTGGAATAGGGACCAGTCACTGTTGACCACATTGGCCAAAGTGCTCCAGGTTTGTACCCCTGTGGCCCTATCCCTCAAGCGGTGGGCTAGCCCGCGCTTCGGCCCTGGGGGTGCACCCATTACTACTGCACGAAGTAGGCCCTCTTAAGCAGGGAGGGACCAGGGGCTTGGTTCCTGAGTCTTCTCCCTCTCATCCAGGAGTTGTTCAATTCCAAGCACCATGAGGTGCTGGTTTAAGGTAGCTGGGTCGGTCCACCGGAGGGTTCCAGCCCTTCCCTGTTCACTCCGGGGGACTGTCCGAGCCCAATGTACCGCGAGGGTCCAGAGGGTACAATCTTGAGTGTGAGTGTGGGTCACATCCATCCCTGGTCCGAAATCTAGGCGGCTACTTTCACTTGGGCTAAGGTCCACCTGGGTGGCTGCTCCCTTCCATACCCTGGCCAGCCAGCCTATCACCGGTTCCCCGGGGCCCCGGGAAAACTCCTTAGAGAGCTGCCTGAGTTCAGTGGCTGTGAAGTTAGTAGTTTGGGTGGTGACCTTTCCCTCAGGATTTTGCTTTTCCTTGACAATAGGATAGAGGGGCTTGAGCTGCCACTTGGGGTTCTGCGGGGGCACATCCCAATCCTGTGGGGAAGAGGGCAGTTCCAGTTGTGGTAAGGGATCGGGATCCCCCTTCTCCTTCCCAGAGGAATTCTTCCCACCCAGCTCCAAGTACATGACCCGCTTCATGACCCACTTCATCTCCTGCTCAGCTACTGGAAGTTTCCTCCGTCTTTCCAACTCCTTAGCCTCCCATCCTCTTGTCTCTCCCCACTTCAATCCATACTTCACGCCGCTGCCTGGATTGTCTTTGTCCAGAAACGCTCTGGGCATGTTACTCCCCTCCTCAAAAATCTCCAGTGGCTACCAATCAACCTATGCATCAGGCAGAAACTCCTCGCCCTCGGCTTCAAGGCTCTCCATCACCTCTCCCTGTCCTACCTCTCCTCCCTTCTCTCCTTCTACAGCCCAGCCCGCGCCCTCCGCTCCTCTGCCGCTAATCTCCTCAGCGTGCCTCGTTCTCGCCTGTCCCGTGGTCGACCCCTGGCCCATGTCCTCCCCCTGGCCTGGAAAGCCCTCCCTCCCCACATCCGCCAAGCTAGCTCGCTTCCTCCCTTCAAGGCCCTATTGAGAGCTCACCTCCTCCAGGAGGCCTTCCCAGACTAAGCCCCCTCCTTCCTCTCCCCCTCCTCCCCCTTTCCATCCCCCCACCTTACCTCCTTCCCTTCCCCACAGCACATGTATATATGTTTGCACGTATTTTTTACTCTATTTATTTATTTTACTTGTCCGTATTTATTCTATTTATTTTATTTTGTTAATATGTTTTGTTTTGTTCTCTGTCTCCCCCTTCTAGACTGTGAGCCCACTGCTGGGTAGGGACCGTGTCTATATGTTGCCAACTTATACTTCCCAAGCGCTTAGTACAGTGCTCTGCACACAGTAAGCGCTCAATAAATATGATTGATTGATTGATTGATTAGCCACCCGGGGTGCCAATTTCTGCTCTAAAAGTATCGCCTGCTGCATTTTTACCTCCACTGCTGTCTGCATTTCATGTCACGTTCCTTTAGTTTCGCCTCTAGGGCTGCCCTCTCCTGCCACCACCGCCTGCGGTCTTGGGCTGCGGCCTGCTGCACCGTTGCTAGGAGACCGAGGATGCCTGTCTTTCCTTTCTTTTTCCTGGTTTGGGTAGTCTCCCGCCAATCACAAAATTCCTTCACCAGATTGGCCGGATCCTCCCAGTGCTCCTCCACCCAGTGGCTGTCCCATCTCGGGGTTTTCCAGCCCTGATCCGCGAGGAATTCAAACGGCCCTCTCAGCTTCCTGTCGCCTATCGCCGATCCCATCCCTGTCGCCATTTATGTCACCCGTCGTCCGGGGGCGGGTTCGTTCAGTGATGGGCGAGGCGAGAGAGAAGAGGCCAGGGAAGGAAAGCCTGAGTTTTATATAAAATTTACTCCACGAGGCGAATTGAATTTATGTAACTGTTTAGGAGCAATGGATTGAACTTCCCTTTCGGGAGGAATATAATCAATTAGCAATATTAGAGCTTCCCTACACGGGAGGAACACATTCATACGTTAATCGTGTGTGGGTGAGGTGGCTAGCTCTCACCTATGTGCACTTCCCACTCGGGAAGAATCCACTTACTTTCCCACATGGGAAGAATTCATTACATTACCCACGCACGTGGTGGGCGGCTAGCTCTCACCATGTGCTCTCCCTACATGGGAGGAATCCACTCATTATTCCCATCAACAGCAGGGTACCTGGGTCCCACCCACGAGAAAGTCACCCGTCCCGCAGCCCTTACCTCAGTGTGTTGGTTCTGGTTGCAGAGTGGGCATCTGGCCTTCTGGGCAGACAGAGACACGTGAGCGGCTGCTGCTGCCTGTCCTGGTGTTCTGACCCCGAAGGTCAGAGGCGACAGGTATTTGTCGCCTGTGCCCCTAGGCCTGCCCTCTCCCTGACTTTCCCATCACTGTTGATGGCACTACCATCCTTCCCATCTCACAAGCCCGCAACCTTGGTGTCATCCTCGACTCCGCTCTCTCATTCACCCCTCGCATCCAAGCCATCACCAAAACCTGCCGGTCTCAGCTCCGCAACATTGCCAAGATCCACCCTTTCCTCTCCATCCAAACTGCTACCCTGCTCGTTCAAGCTCTCATCCTATCCCATCTGGACTACTGCCTCAGCCTCCTCTCTGATCTCCCATCCTCGTGTCTCTCCCCACTTCAATCCATACTTCAAGCCGTTACCCGGATTGTCTTTGTCCAGAAACACTCTGGGCATGTTACTCCCCTCCTCAAAAATCTCCAGTGGCTACCAATCAATCTGCGCATCAGGCAGAAACTCCTCACCCTCGGCTTTAAGGCTGTCCATCACCTCGCCCCCTCCTACCTCACCTCCCTTCTCTCCTTCTACAGCCCAGCCCGCACCCTCCACTACTCTGCCGCTAATCTCCTCACCATGCCTCGTTCTCGCCTGTCCCACCGTCGACCCCCAGCCCATGTCATCCCCATGGCCTGGAATGCCCTCCCTCCCAACATCTGCCACGCTAGCTGTCTTCCTCCCTTCAAGGCCCTACTGAGAGCTCACGTCCTCCAGGAGGCCTTCCTGGACTGAGCCCCCTCCTTCCTCTCCCCCTCGCCCCCCTCTCCATCCCCCCGTCTTACCTCCTTCCCTTCCCCACAGCACCTGTATATATGTATATGTTTGTACATATTAATTACTCTATTTATTTTACTTGTACATATCTATTGTTTTTATTTTATTTTGTTAATATGTTTGGTTTTGCTCTCTGTCGCCCCCTTCTAGACTGTGAGCCTACTGTTCGGTAGGGACTGTCTCTATATGTTGCCAACTTGTACTTCCCAAGCACTTAGTACAGTGCTCTGCACACAGTAAGCGCTCAATAAATATGATTGATTGATTGATTGATTCCAGCTTCCAGCCCCTTTCTATCCAATCTCTGCATTCCCCCCCCCACCCCCATACCTAATTTGATTGGCATGGGGATGAGGGATACCTTCTGTGTTCCCGGCTTGGTCTGTCAATCCAGCAGTTTTGGTTGTGGGGGCAGTATCATTCATTCATTCATTCAATCATATTTATTGAGCGCTTATTGTGTGCAAAGCACTGTACTAAGCTCTTGGGCAGTACAAGTTGGCAACATATAGAGACGGTCCCTACCCAACAGTGGGCTCACAGTCTAGGAGTTGGAGACAGACAACAAAACCAAACATACTAACAAAATAAAATAAATAGAACAGATATGTACAAGTAAAATAAAATGAATAGAGTAATAAATATGTACAAACATATATACATATATACAGGTGCTGTGGGGAGGGGAAGAAGGTAAGGTGGGGGAATGGGGAGGGGGAGGAGGGGAAGAGGAAGAAGGGGGCTCAGTCTGGGAAGGCCTTCTGGAGGACGTGAGCTCTCAGTAGGGCTTTGAAGAGAGGAAGAGGGTATCCCACCCTCACTTCCAAGTTCCGCCTGCTGGTTCAGGTGATCACGAGATAGTATTTGACCTTGAGATTGCTGGTACCCCAGGGTCACCTCGGGACAGGTCACTGAGGCCCAGAGAAGTTAAGTGACTTGCCCAAAGTCACACAGCTGACAAATGGCAGAGCTGAGATTTGAACCCATGACCTCTGACTCCAAAGCCTGGGCTCTTACCACTGAGCCATGCTGCTTCTTCTTTAGCCTCCAGGGTCTTCCGTTACTAGACTTCAAATCAAAGTTTTATTTTCTTTCTGGTGCATTGAGTATGAAAGTGTGACACATAATTTTAATGTTTAAATTAAGTCATTAAAATCAGTTAAGAAGCATAAAGGCCAAATGTATTTCTTGACCCATGCTGAGGACTCAGCTGTCAGATTCAGTGCCACCTACTGACCCATGAACTCTAGGGACTAAGCTGCATCTGAGGCAAATTTATTTTCCAGGCCTCAGTGGAGCAATATTTTTTATTAAATATCATGGTCTTAATTAGGGAAGTGCCAGTTATTCAAGTCCCCTGTGTAAAGTCTGCTGGTCAGCTCTGATTCTTAGTTAATCAGAGTTTTTGACTAAGTCCTTACTGGAATCCTTTTTGCCCCCCATGGTATTCGAAGAGTGAGCATAACAATGAACTCTGGCTTGGGCTAGGTTTAGGTATCATTGGAACAGGACTATTTGCTGATCAGATTAGGAAATGACCTTGCAGTCAAAGTTGTCCTGCCCGATGAAATTGCTGTTTGAGGGACAGAGAGCTTTTACTAATAACATTAGTTGAATAGCAAATCCTGTGCTGCCCAAGGACCTCCAAACACATCTGAGAGCACAGAGACTTTCAAGCCCTAAAAACAAACATCAGTGGAGAGTATGTGTTCATTGATTAGTGGGATTTGAAGCTCTCTGCTAGTTAGTTTGGTATAGCATTTATGTAAATGTCCCAGGAGAGCTGCATACCCACCAAGAAGAGTCGAGTCCTCAAAGCCCCTCCTAAAATCTTACCTTTTCCAGGGAGCTTTCCCTAATTAATTTATGTCATGTCAATCCAACAATCACCATTAGCATTTATGTATTTTGTGTCAATTCTCAGGATTCATGTACACATACATAGAACATTTAATTTTACACTCAATTACTCAGCCATTTCTTGACATAATTTGTTCGGCTTCCTATTCTATTCCTCTTGTTCCTACAGCTCCCACTATTTGTAGATTATTTTTGGTCGGTCCACTCTCCCAATTAGATTTTAAACACCCTGAGGGCAAATGTCATTTCTGTTGTTAAGAGGTGAATAAATACCACTGAGAAATAACTGATGCCATACCTTACATCGCATCACATCGTAATGTCCAGGGACACAGTCAACATCTGTTCAATAACATAGACTGTTGTCAAGTCCTATTTTCTGAACAGCGAATTGTTTGAGAGGCCAAATTGGTTTCAAAATTGGTAGTTTTAAGGATCAATTACCCAAGGAGTTTCCCAGCTTTTCTCACCCAGATGGTAGTAGCACTCTTGTTGAAAGAGGGAACAAGAGAAACACCCTCCCTCTTCATTTCCAACAGAAAATTACTCTCCCCACCTTCAAAGCCTTATTGAAGGCACATCTCCTCCAAGAGTCTTTTTCTGATTAAGCCCTCTTTTTCTTTTCTTCCACTCCCTTTTGCGTCACTCTGACTTGATCCTTTTATTCATTAATTCATTCACTAAATTGTATTTATTGAGTTCTTATTGTGTGCAAAGCATTGTACTAAGCACTTGGAAAGTATAATTCAACAACAAATAGAGACAACCCCTGCCCATAATGAGCTCACAGTCTAGAAGGGGGGAAACAGACATCAAAAAAAGTATACAGGCATCAGTAGCATCATTATAAATAAAAATAATTATACATAATAATAATAATGGCATTTATTAAGTGCTTACTATGTGCAAAGCACTGTTCTAAGGACTGGGGGGATACAAGGTGATCAGGTTGTCCCACACGGGGCTCACAGTCTTAATCCCCATTTTACAGATGAGGTAACTGAGGCACAGAGAAGTTAAGTGACTTGCCCAAAGTCACACAGCTGACAAGTGGCGGAGCCGGGATTTGAACCCACAACCTCTGACTCCAAAGCCCGTGCTCTTTCTGCTGAGCCACACTGCTTCTCTCTCTCTATACATAGCATTAATAAAAATTAGTAGAATTATAAATATGTACTTATATACACAAGTGCTGTGGGGGGCTGGGTAGAGCAAAGGAGTGGGTCAGGGCAATGGGGAGGGGAGGGGGCACAGAATACAAGGGGGGTATTCATTCCCCCTCCCGGCCCCATAGCACTTATGTACATATCTGTAATTTGTTTATTTATATTATTGTTTGTCTCCCTCTCTAGATTGTAAGCTCATTCTGCGCAGGGAATGTGTCTTTTTATTGTATTCTCCCAAGAGTGTAGTACAGTGCTCTGTATGCAGTCAGTGCTCAATAAATATGATTGACTGACTGGGAAGGAAAGCTGGCCACCACATAGATCTCAAGGGAAGCTCAGCTGTGAGTCCCCAAAACCAGGGCTGGCTTCAGACATCCTGCGAGTGAGGCAACCATCAGGAAGAAAGATGGAAAAAGGCAGAAGTCTGACACAGTGGAGTCAGTGGCCTGGACGTAATATGGGATGGAAAAGAGCCAGATGGGCACATTTAAGGTGTTCAGTTTAAGGTTAGAAGTGGCACTTGGGGTAAAGGGAATCTTTGGGGAAACAGTGGCTCTGTAGAAGTAAGGAAGAGGGATTCAGGGGCTCTCTTGGATGGTAAATGCTCTAGGTTGAGAGGTTTGAGTGGTCTTCAATAACAATAATAATAATGTTGGTATTTGTTAAGCACTTACTATGTGCCAAGCACTGTTCTAAGCACTGGAGTAGATACAAGGCAATTAGGTTGTCCCACATGGGGCTCACAATCTTAATCCCCATTTTACTGATGAGGTAACTGAGGCAGAGGGAAGATAAGTGACTTACCCAAAGTCACACAGCTGACATGTGGCGGAATCGGAATTAGAACCCACAACCTCTGACTCCCAAGCCCGTGCTCTTTCCACTAAGCCATGCTACTTCTCTATAATAATAGTGATGGTATTTGTTAAGCGCTTACTATGTGCCGAGCACTGTTCTAACCGCGGGTGAAGAGACAAGGTAATCAGGTTGTCCCCTGAGGGGCTCACAGTCTTAATCCCCATTTTACAGATGAGATAACTGAGGTCCAGGGAAGTGAAGTGATTTGCCCAAAGTCACACAGCTGACAAGTGGCAGAGTCGGGATTAGAACCCACAACCTCTGACTCCCAAGCCCATACCCTTTCGACGGAGCTACGCTGCTTCATTACATCATTAGGCCAACATCATTATGTTGCCAACTTGTACTTCCCAAGCGCTTAGTACAGTGCTCTGCACACAGTAAGCGCTCAATAAATACGATTGATCATGATGATGATTAGGCTACGAGCCCATAGAGCACAATGTAATGCCATCACATGGAATGCTATATGCTCAGGCAACATAATTTAATGAGTTGTTCAGAATGGGAGAAGTTGCAAATCTTTCCCTTCCTCAGGGTGCCCAGTGTTCACAACCAAACCTGCTGAAGACCCTATCCCATCTGGAGGCGACAACTTTAAAAGGCTATCATGGTACATCTTGTTGGAGCAAGGGGGGCTGTCAGTGAAGTAGCCCCTTATTTGTTGCTGCTATGATGTCTGGGTTAGAGAGAAGAAAGGTTCTCCGAGGAAGGGGCCAAGTGGCTATTCCTTTAAATCACCTCTCAAATCACAGGCAGCCATTAGGAAATTATGTGTGTCTCTGGGATTTCTGGGGCTGTTTGGGAACCTCTGTCAGCACATGAATGCATTATTTCCATGATAATTCTCTTCTGAAACTCAATGGAACTGTTCCCTTAGCTTTATGCTCTGAGTCGCCCTGTCAATCATCCATATCACAAGAATGACAAATAAGATTACAATGGCAAACCGTACAAAAATTTGTTTGAAAATCCCAGTGGTTTATTTAAATTAAACTGTCATTTGCCTCGTAGAAAATTTGAATCAGTACTGATTCTATTTGTAATAAATGTTTAATGATATAAATCCTTGAAGACCAGACTCCATTCTGAGCAGCACAAATTTAGCCCTTTGGAATGTGACCTTTATTTCTGCTTATGCAAGCTTGTAATTATGGAAGAGCTACAATTGTGATTCCAAACAGGATTCTAGAGTCTAGAGTTACCTGATGTGCCTGAATGCTGTTGCATTTTTTTGCTAGCATAAAATTAGAGACTGTGGATAGAAATGAAGACTTTAATACCAGAATCCATTTTGAGAAAGAATATTTTCAATCAGTGAGATGGAATTCATTGCTCTCTCTTGTTTTTCTCATGTGGCCCAGTACCCTAGCCTCACTGAAACCCAAAAGAAGCACTTACAGAGTTGTGGTTTTCTGCTGAAATGTCTATAACCCAAATTGACATTTCAGAACCACAGTGAAATTCAGGATATTGAATTCATTCTTCTGACTTTTCTAATGCTAGTGACCAGAATCTGCGTTCATTTGCTACCACAGTTTATAAAGTGACTATTAGCTAGAGAACAGGACAAACAAAAAGTTGGCATTGATAGGGATATTTTTTTAAAAGAAGGGTACAGGTATGGAATGTGAGTAGTAAATGATTTTACAATATCCTTGATGAAAGTCATTTCCTTAATTGGGAAGTAGCAGCGTGGTTCAGTGGAAAGAGCATGGGCTTTGAAGTCAGAGGTCATGGGTTCGAATCCCACCTCTGCCACTTGTCAGCTATGTGACTTTGGGCAAGTCACTTCACTTCTCTGGGCCTCAGTTCCCTCACCTGTTAAATGGGGGTGAAGACTTTGAGCCCCCTGTCGGACAACCTGATCACCTTGTAACCTCCCCAGCACTTAGAACAGTGCTTTGCACATAGTAAGCACTTAATAAATGCCATTATTATTAATAATAAGTAGAAATGGAGGCCTCAGACACTAGTTTCAACTATCTAATGCAATTCAAATAAGAAACCCTGACATGACTAAAGTTCCCAGACAGATAAGTGATTGAAGTGAGTTTCTTAGCAGATGAACCAATGAGCTTTATAGGAAATAGTTTTTAATATAAAAGATTCTAGGTACCCATGATTTAATGAATGACTCAGCTACCAAGTTTGTGAGCCCCACGGGAACAAGGACTGTGTCCAACCCAACTTGCTTGTGTCCACCCCAGTGCTTAGTACAGTGCCTGGCCCATATTAAGCACTTAACAAATACCATAAAATTAAATTGAGCAAAAGAAAAAAGTTATTTTTTTAGGAAGTTGAACACAGAGCAGTAGTAAGGAAACATAGCTATCCACATTTCTGTTTGTGAAGAAATGAATTCATTATACCATAGAATTTCTAAAAGTAAGTTGGAAAAAAAATGTACAGCTTATGCCATGTAGAAGGAACTATTAAGAAAGTCCAGTTTTATCTTGGTAAGTAATGAACTCGTCATTATTAATATGAATATTTTCAGTGGTATTTGCCATTTGAAAATACCCAGCTGTTATGTTGCTTTCTCCATAAGTTAAGTAGATAATGCTCTGGGGCCATGTTACCTTGAAAATTTCACTAAGTTTATAGGGAAGTGTTTCACACCTCCAGCAGCCTGTCATCTAACAAATGACTTGAATGCTGTGAGATGGTTTTATAGTGCATACTTTACAATGCTCATATTGGATTTTTTTTTTTTGGACTTTGGACTTTCTCTTAGTAAAATAAAAATGTTTATTTTTACTCTCTGTCTTTAGGTCTGACAATTTCTACCTTCCTTATGTCCAAATTTTGCCTCCCACCAAGACCACACCTATAACCCCAGTGATCTACCTCATGGTTCATACAGCTCACCGCAGGAGGGAATACCTCAGAGCAACCAAGCACTATTACTGGATAAGCAATGGAGGCTGACTGTAGATACCCTCTACTATTATACCCTAAACAAGAACTCTATGTAAATAGGTAATAATAATAATAATAATAATAATAATAATAATGGCATTTGTTAAGCACTTACTATGTGCAAAGCACTGTTCTAAGTGCTGGGGAGGATACACGGTGATCAGGTGATGCAATGGGGCTCAGTGGAAAGAGGCCGGGCTTGGGAGTCAGAGGTCATGGGTTCTAATCCCGGCTCTGCCACTTGTGTGCTGTGTGACCTTGGGCAAGTCACTTAACTTCTCTGGGCCTCAGTTATCTCATCTGTAAAATGGGGATTAAGACTGTGAACCCCATGTGGGACAACCTGATTACCTTGTATCCACCCCCAGCACTTAGAACAGTGCTTGGCACATAGTAAGCGCTTAACAAAAGCCTTCATTATTATGCAAGGTATTGGGAATTCGTTCATTAAAGAGGCAGGATCAACACTGGTATGCGGTCAGTCAATCAATCATATTTATTGAGCACTTATTATGTGCAGAGCACTCTACTAAGCACTTGGAGAAGTACAATACAACAGAATTAGCAGACACGTTCCCTGCCCATCTGCTGCCCTTTCTCTTCTGGATCAGATCTTATTGGGCATAGTTTTGGCTATTCCACTCTGGGAGATGGCTTTCAGTACTCTCAGCTCCTTCTCATTCCTATAAAAACTACATGGTTCTACAAAGATTCTAAGGTGGACAGCCTTTGAGTTGTTATCAGGCACTGTGCTGGATATTTTGTGCTGCATTTTAGGGACTTGAGCTGGCAAAGATGAAAATGATTACCATTTTTCTATTTTGTTGTGCTTGAAGGCAGAAAAATACGCTTCCCTAAGTTCATTAGAACCACCCAGCCTCCATTAACAACCTACATACATCCAGACTGATTGAAAATGACTCAAAGATCATTATATTACATATAATATGTAATTATAATAATTATAATTAACAATAATAATGGTATTTCTCACGTGCTTACTATGTGCCAAGCACTGTTCTAAGTGCTGGGGTAGATATAAGGTAATCAGGTTGTTCCACGTGGGGTTCACAGTCTTAATCCCCATTTTACATATGAGGTAACTGAGGCACAGAGAAGTTAAGTGACTTGCCCAAAGCCACACAGCTGATAAGTGGCAGAGACGGGAATCTATGACTTCCGACTCCCACACCCATGCTCTTTCCACTAAGCCATGCTGCACCTGCGACAAAGCAAGGAATGCATCATCAAAACCTCGGAATTCCTCACAATTCCAACAAAGGGAGATTACAAAAATGCTTGAGAGAGCCAGAAGATCAAGCTAAGAAGCATGTAAAACCAGTGGTGGGGCACCAAAGCGGAAGGGATCCAGACATTTTCAGGTCACCTACAAACAATAAAGGACTTTTATGCATTGCTACATAACAGCAGTACTGCTAAAGGGAACAAAGAAGGAGTTTTGTGGTGATGGCAAGTACACATCAATGATTTTTTGAAACACCTTCTGCCAATGAGGAACAGGTCTCTGGAGCAGATAAACTGCCTAGAATAGGAAGGCCTGGATTTGGCTTTAACTATTCAGAGTTAGTACCAAAGGGTTTACTGAGTAGGAAGAGTTTGTAATCTCTTCAAGTATTTTAGTCTCTTGAAACTTCGAGTTAATTTCCTGAACCTGAAGACTCCTGCCTCTCCCCACTCCAGTCCATACTTCACTATGTTGCCCTGATCATTTTTCTACAGAAACATTCAGAACATGTGTCCCCACTTCTCAGAAAACTCCAGTGATTGCCCATCCACCTCCACATCAAACAAAAATTCCTCACCATTAGCTCTAAAGCACTCCATCACCTTGGCCCCATATCACCTCACTTATCCCCTACTACAACCCAGCCTGCACACTTCTCTCCTCTAATGCTAACTTTCTCAGTATGCCTCAGTCTTGACTATCTTGCTGCCAACTCCTCACCAACATCCTGTCTCTGGTCTGGAATGTTCTCCCTCTTAAATCCAACAGGCAATTACTCTTCCTCCCTTCAAGCCTTATTGAAGGCACAACTCCTCCAGGAAACCTTCCCCCGCCAGACCCTTCTGCATCTCCCTTTCTCCCTTTCTCCTTCCCCTCTCCCAACCCCACAGCACATGTATGTATTTGTAATTTATTTATATTAATGTATGTCTCCCCACCTCAAGACTATAAGTTTATTATGGGGAGGGAATGTGTCAGTTTATTGTTGTATTGTACTCTCCCAAGCACTTAGTACAGTGCTCCGCACACAGCAAGAGCTCCATAAATACAATTGAATGAATGAATGAATGAGTAATGAATGAAGAAACTATATTTGTCAGTAGGTGATGGGGTACTTGAATACTACCACCAACCTTACATTCTTGTTCGCTTGTTGTAACACTAATTTTAAGGATTTTCCATTGGAGCCTTCTTTTCTATGCATTACAATGGCCCACAGAGCTAGCATTTCATCTTTTACCAAATTAGGCAACTATAAATTCACGTTGTCAGCATACCGAGGAGTGCATAGTAATAGATTGCCATAGAGATAGAGAAGCATGGTTGGCACTTGTTCACAAATTACTGAATTACAAATGAAATAGCATTTATGTTCTGTGGACTGACCAAAAGCTCGGGTAGTGATGTGGGCTATATTTAATCCCTTGGGAGGTTTGTGCAGGCAGTGTGCTGGTGTTAATCAGTACTATCATCTTTTCTAGTTAAAAGTTCTTTCAGACTCCTCATTAGATTTCATTTAATCTTAAAACAAAGGCATTATCTGTCTAGGAGGAAAAATGTATATGCCCTTGGCAGATATTAAAGACATGGAAATAAATGAGTTTGAAAAAATAAAACAGAAAGAGGGATTATTTGAAACTTGCAAGCTGTTGAGAGAACAATGAGTCAGATACTATCGTAAAGATTTGCAATGCTGCGGTGTTTTTTTTATAGCTATCTTCATTTAGAAAGGTCACAGCAATATGGAGGATGAAGGGCTATCCTTTATGATCTCTCGTAATTTAAAGTAGTGTAAACAAATAAATCCTGAGGATGAGGAAATGTTTATTAGTCTTAAGAGGCTTTGGAAGAGTTTAGTTTAAGTTATTATAGGAAGATGGTGGATGTCATGGGGGTAATGACAGAAAGGTTGGAGCACACTGCTAGGACCTCAGGATGTTTTAACAGTTTCAGACAAGGTCAGGCAAAGTGTATCAGGTTTGCTACCAAATGTCTAATTTTAAAATGAAACATCCTACATTACCCAATTGGATCCCAAATGAAGGAAAACAATAGTTAGAGCGGTTTAATTGGGAAATCCACCAAAATTCTGCTGGGCAAATGCTAACAAATCTTGAAGACCAGTAACATGAAATAGATATTCCAGTGGAAAGTAGTTATGGCAACTGGGCAACCAGGACTATCAGTTAATTATCATCAAATTGATTATGTTTACTGGCAGTTTCAAAGGAGCTGCTTTGAAGTTCTTTTTTGGTTAAAAACAAAAATTTAGAAATGATCTAAAACATAGCTCATTCAATGTTCTGTTTTAGCTTTTGGAACAATAATAGTATTTATTGAATATTGAAGAGCACTGAAGCCTTGGATGAGTTCAGTAGATTAAATAATAATACTTATTAATAATAATTATGGCATTTGTTAAGTGCTTATTATGTTCCAGGCAACGTACTAAACACTGGGGCGTATTCAAACAAATCAGTTTGGACACAGTCCCTGCTCTGTATAGGGCTCACAGTCTTAATCCCCATTTTACAGATGAGTTAACTGAGTTACAGAGAAGTGAAGTGACTTGCCCAAGGCCACATAGCAGACAAGCGGCAGAGCTGGGATTAGAACCCATGACCTTCTATACAGTGCTCTATCCAATATGCAATGCAGATTAAATAGATATAGTGCAGGATAAAGTACTGAAAATGTCATAAAGTAGGCTTGAAAAGACACATTTCTTCCCTAGGGCCCCTGAATTCAGAACAGAATTGCAGGTGAGGAATAAGGTATAGTTTGCTGTTTTCACTAAAAAGGAAGAATTGTGGATGGTGGCCGAATGTTTCCTCTGGCTTCCCAGTTTGGAAACAAAATGAATATCTGCAAGAGCAGTTTATTTGCTCAGAGACTATTTGTGTGCAAGAAACTTAAGAAAGATATTTAAAGCTGTCGCCTAATGGCAGCTATTATGTCTGTTTATATATGTCAGGGAATCATAAATTTGAGATGAACTTTAGACGGTTTGCCTATTTGCAAGTCGTATAGAAGAAATATTCAACTGAATGTAATTATATGGAAGTAAGCTGTTGCACTGAACACCCAATTTAAAGTAATCAACATTTTCCTTGGCAGTAAAATGGTTCTTATTTGTATTTAGTAATTACATTTTGGAATGGTAGACCTGAAGGTACAAAAGTGCTTCATGAGTACCAACCCACTATTTCTCTTATGTCTTGAAGGTAGTGGCTCAGAAGGCTAATGGTATCTGTTCCATTTTTCACATGGAGCTAACTTAAACCCCAAGAGACTTGTCTCAGGGCTCACAATAAGCTGACTCCTTACCATATGTTCTTGCTCCCTAGTTTATACTTTCTCTCCTAGTTTACACTTTCTTCTTTATGGAAATGGATTACAATTCTTCCAGGTCAATCCTGTATCAATCAGTGGTATCTATTCAGCGTTTACTATGTGGAGAGGACTGTGTTGTTCTGGATCATCCTTGGCTCTTCAAAGGCTTTAGAATTAGTGAGTTGCACGGATTAAACATGCAGGTATCGTAAAAATCATATTTGGAGTAGTGATCATACTCATTTTTCATTCTCATTTACTGGAAAATTCTAATCAGAGATAATGAAAGAATGGTCTTACTTTTGACATATTGGGAAAATCAAAGTGAGAGATGATGTAATTTGTCTAATATCATGGAAGGCTCTCAGTTTTTAAATGGTTTTAATTAATCAAAAATAATTCTGGTATTATTCCTCAAAAAATAGATCTAACTTACATAGTCCTAAATAATGTGATAATGTGATCAAAAATTCAGATTACTTTATCCCTGTAGGTCAGTGCCATGCATTAAAGTCAATATTTATTTAATTAGATTGTAAACTCTTTGATTGTAAACTCCCCACTAGATTACAAACCCCTTGAGGTCAGGGATTGTGTCTATGAATTCTCCTGCACTCTTCCAAGTGCTTAGTAGAGTGCTCTGCATTGGGTAAGTACTCAGTAAATACAACTAACTGATTGACTGAGTTCTACTAGTGTAAGGCATTCTACAGGATTCTTGGCGGACTTTAGTTGTCTTTGTTTTTGAGTAGCTAGATTTCTTTATGCCTTTAAAAAGGTCACGCCAAGGTATTTATTTTTAATGCCAGTGGGAAAGGTAACCATGCAGTTGAACTAATTATCTGAGGCTCAGGGAAGATTCTGTCTTGTGGTAAGAGATTACTAGGCATTGCATTGCATGGATATTGCAGAAAACAGAATTTATATATCATCTTCAGAAATTATTCTACTTGCAAGAGAGATGATGTTTGAATTCATTCAATTATTGGACACTTATTTATGAAGAGATGTGTAATGTAAATTAGACTACACTAAATGCTAAGTTGAAATACAATAGTTTTTGTGACGTCACAACTGATGCCTGTTTAAGGGGTTATGATATCATCAATAAACATTATGATTTTGCAGAAGTGGAAGTAGGAACAGTAGAACTCTTAAAAACCCAGATTCTATTTTCATGCAAATGTCTCATAATAAACCTAAAAATGGAGTTGTGAAAAATGGTTAGCATTAAAAATCCTGTGCAAGCAGAACTGGTATCTTACTATTTTTTAAACATTTCCACAAATCATTTATGTCCTTTAATCAATTTTCACTTCTGTAATTTGCAAATCAGAGTTCAAATATCATTCATATAAGAGATAAAATGTCAAGGCTAGCCATAAGATAAACAGTGTTTTAAGATTGGGATCATTGTCAGGAAAAATTCTGTTCAATACATATTACATGTGTTACCTTTAAATGTTAAAAATAGGAAAAAATGCGAGCTATCCTTGGGTTAAAATCACTTAAATTAAAGCTCTAAAATCTTTTCTAGATTTCAAGAAGTGGGAAAATCATTAGAGATTTCAAGATTCCCCTGTTACCTGTTTAAGTTAATTCCAGCGATGTGTGGTGAAGACACTAGGGAGCATTTTTGTGATCTATCTCTTCTCATCTGGGTCTGTTAGATATATTTATTCTGAAAATGGAATACTATATAATGTTCATGTGATCTATTTTATAGATACAATCTTCCTCATTTTCTTGCTTACAGGAAATTACTTTCAATATTCTATGCAAGTTGGGGCAAATTGGAACCCTGAATATTTTAGAAAAACTGCCATGACAAAAATGAATGATTCAATCATATTTTTTATCACATATTTGGGTGCTTCCACTTGTGCTATAGTGTTAAAAAAATAAGGTCCTAAGCTAAGATACTAATTTTCTTTCAATTAAAAGTCTAATTTTGCCTTGGAGCTATCTAAAGAAAAATCAAATTTTCACCAAAGATTAATGCATACTATTAATAATATCTGAAATTTTTCATTTATATGTGCCACACATTCTTCAATGTCCCAGCCATTTGACTTTATCTTTGGGCATCTTGAGTATGAATCTCAGGAGCAAGTGTGGACTATCCAGTGGGGGCTTGTGTAGAATGTGGTGCTCATATATATAAAACATAAGCAGTGAAGACACTCTTGCTAAAGTCTCTTGTGTGTTACAAAGGAAATAGGACTTGTCAAAAGGACCTGGGTTCTAATCCCAGCTCCATCACTTCTCTGCTGTGTGACCTTGGGCAAATCACTGTAGATGGTACTACCCTCCTTCCCTTCTCACAAGCCTGTAATCTTGGTGTCCATTCTCTCATTCACCCCACATATCCAATCCATCACTAAATCATGTTGGTCTCACCTTCACATCACCAAGAGCCTCCCTTTTCTCCCCATCCAAACTGCTACCATGTTAGTACAATCACTCATCCTATCACGGCTAGATTACTGCATCAGCCTCCTTTCTGACCTCCCATCCTCCTATCTCTCCCCACTTCAGTCCATACTTCACTCCACTTCCCGGATTATCTTTCTACAGAAACGTTCAGAGCATATCACCCCCCTCCTCAAAAATCTCCAGTGGTTGCCTATCCACTTTATATCAAACAAAAACTCCTCACTATTGGCTTTAAAGCACTCCATCACCTTGCCCCTCCTACCTCGCCCTCCTTTTCTCCTTCTACATCTTCCAAACAATCATTCTTGCCCTCTTCAAAGCCCTACCAAAGGCACACCTCCTCCAAGAGGCTTTGCCTCACTAAGCCCCGCTTTTCCTCAGCTCTCCCTCCCTTCTGCATCACCATGACTCACTCCCTTTGCTCTTCCCCTCTCCCTGCCCCACAGCACTTATGTATATATGTATATATCTATAATTCTATTTACTTATATTGCTGCCCATTTGCTTATATTGATGTCTGTCTCCCCCCTCTAGGCTGTGAGCCTGTTGTGGACAATAATTGCTGTATTGTACTTTCTAAGCACTTAGTAATAATAATGATAATGATGGTATTTGTTAAGTGCTTACTATGTGCCAAACACTGTTCTAAGCACTGGGGGGGGATACAAGGTAATCAGGTTGTCCCACGTGGGGCTCACAGTCTTCATCCCCATTTTACAGATGGGGGAACTGAGGCACAGAGAAGTTGAGTGACCTGCCCAAAGTCACACAGCTGACAAGTGGTGGAGCCAGGATTAGAATCCATGACTTCTGACTCCCAAGCCCGAGCGCTTTCCACTGTGCCACGCTGCTTCTCAGTGCTCTGCACACAGTAAGCACTCAACAAATGATTAGATGAATGAATGAAGTCACTTCTCTGTGCCTCAGTTATTTCATCTGTAAAATGGGGGATAGGACTTGATCTCCATATGGGACAGGAACTGGGTCCAATCTGATTTTCTTCTACCTCCCCCAGAGCTCAGTACAGTGCCCAACACATATTAAGTGCTTAACAAATACCACTAATATCATTATTATTATTAGAAGGAATTTTTTTTTCATTTTCTTGCACATTATCCAAGTATGTAGTTGCAGTGTTGGACAGTATCTGCCAGTGTCCCCTTCTAGGCTGGCACCTTGGAGTGGAAGGATGCTCTTCTTCCTTCTATGGCTAGGAGAGCACATTCCTAAATTTCCTCCCAGGAAACAGGGAAGGAAGAACAGAGCGCACTGAGAGAGTGGGAGCACCATTCACTCATTTTAAATCCAGTGTCCTAACAGACTCTGAACACCTGATTCATCACTGAGATTCCCTAACTTAGATTCAGTAATAGCCTTTTGCAGGGCATGAGGGAACAGTGAAAGTTAAAAGCCTCTCAGTCAACAGCTCTACTGGAGGCTGAAGAAGTTACCCAGATAAATGTCCCAGTTCCTATCATCGAGAAATTTACAATCACATGAGGAAAGATTACAATGAACATAAATGCATGAACCTTGGAAACAGCGTGGTCTAGTAGAAAGTACCAGCCTGGGAGTGAGAGTTTCTAACTGGGGTGAGCCCACAACAAACTGCCTTATTAACGACTGTTTGTTATTTCCCAAAAAACAACAAGGAAAAGACTTTACAAAGGCTTTATTCGAGGCAGGTGAATGCGGGCCTGAGGGGGGCGGGGGATCATGGAGGGAAGCATGGCTTTCTCTCCCTGTTCTACAGGGTAAAGGGCCTGGACCAATCAATGACTGCTCACAGAGCCATAGCTGCCACACCTAAGGCAGTTAAAAGACGGTTGCTTTGAGGCACCCAGAAGGGATACTTAGAAGTAGTAGGCAGTTTCTCGCAGTGGGAGGGAGGGTGCATCTGGAGGTGCACAAAGAAGCAGCACAGAAGCATGTTGACATGCAGAGAGAAGCAAGCACTGGAGCAGCAGAAACAGCAGGAGAGCAGCACTCGAACAAAGCAGAAGGCAGCAGCGCTTGGAAGCAGAAAGAAGTGTGGGCACAACGGGCTCCTTTGACCCCAGCCTGATATTGGACCCTTGGTGGAGTGAGTGTGTGTTTGCGTCATTCCCTCGTATGTTGGTAAAACTAAGTAAAAACTTTACACATTAACCTTAGTGATCAGAAGTGTGGTTTGATTTCTACTATGTGTCACTGTGGCTCCCCCAGTCCAGGAAGGTCCACGAACCAGGAACTCGTGATACTAATCCTGGCTCTGATTGATTTCTACTACGTGTCACTGAGGCACCCCCAGTCCAGGAGGGTCCACGAACCTCGTGATACAAATCCTGGCTCTGACACTTTCCTGCTGTGTAAGCTTGGGAAAGTTTCTTAACTTCTCTGTGCCTTGATTTCCTCAATTTAAAATGGAGAGTTAATGCCTGTTCTCTTTCATACTTAGATTATGTATGAATCCCCCTCGTCCCCCTCTCCATCCCCCACATCTTACCTCCTTCCCTTCCCCACAGCACCTGTATATATGTATATATGTTTGTACATATTTATTACTCTATTTATTTATTTTATTTGTACATATCTATTCTATTTATTTTATTTTGTTAGTATGTTTGGTTTTGTTCTCTGTCTCCCCCTTTTAGACTGTGAGCCCACTGTTGGGTAGGGACTGTCTCTATATGTTGCCAATTTGTACTTCCCAAGCGCTTAGTACAGTGCTCTGCACATAGTAAGTGCTCAATAAATACGATTGATGATGATGATGATGATGATGAGCTCATGTGGGACAGGAACTGTGTCTAAGCTGATTTTCTTGTATGTAACCTAGCACTAAATCCAGTGCTTGGCACATAGTAAATTCTTAGCATATACCTCAGTTATTATTAGTTTCTACACCTATGGGGTTAGGTATAATACCCATGGTAGAACTGTGTATATATGTGTATATATATAATATATTTTCCATTTAAAGCTAAAGGGGATACAGAAGTGTGTGATAACATCTTATTTTTAGTACGAGATATGCATATGATAAGTTATTGACCTGATTAGATTTTCTTTCTTAAATGTCTTTACTTTCTCATGTCCCTCTCCAGAGAAGCAGCGTGGCTCAGTGGAAAAGAGCACAGGCTTTGGAGTCAGAGGTCATGGGTTCAAATCCTGGCTCTGCCAATTGTCAGCTGTGTGACTTTGGGCAAGTCACTTAACTTCTCTGTGCCTCAGTTACCTCATCTGCAAAATGGGGATGAAGACTGTGAGCCCCACATGGGGCAACATGATTACCTTGTAACCTCCCCACCACTTAGAACAGTGCTTTGCACAGAGTAAGCGCTTAATAAATGCCATCATTATTATTCTTGTCCCTTTCTCCCAGCACCCCCTTTAACTGCTTTCCCCCACACCAGCTCCCTCCCGTCCAACCCCTGTCATCCCTTGTGCTGACTCCTTCCCCAGCTCTGTAGCCCCAGTCAAATGTGGCTTGTAGGAACCTGGCTGCATCATGGGAAAGTTTTCCTCCATGCTTGACCTGTTCTGACCTACTCACTGCACCTCCTCCCCATCATTGAAACTAGTTGCTCCCCAGTCATTACTGATTCTCCTGCCACTCTCTCCTGTTTAATCCTCATCTTCTCCTAGTCCCCAAGACTTACTGGTTAAAAGGAAGAGCTGGCTTCCTTCTCACCCCCCAGTGCTACTTTTACACAGTATTACACTCCTTTCTCCTCTCTCTCCCTTCCTTTGAAGTCCATATCATCCATGTCCAGCAACAACTTCAATTACTCATTGCCATAGGTACTGGCCCCCTGGCTCTACCTCATTCATTCATTCAATTGTATTGAGTGCTTACTGTGTGCAGAGCACTGTACTAAGTGCTTGGGAAGTACAAATCGGCAACAGTGGGCTCACAGTCTAGAAGGGGGAGACAGACAACAAAACAAGTAGAAAAGTGTCAATACCATCAGAATAAATAGAATTATAGCTATATAAACATCATTAGAGTAATAAATCTTACAAATATACACAAGTGCTGTGGGAAGGGGGTAGGGATGAGGGAGGCAGGGGGGCAATGGGGAGGAGATGAAAAGGGGGGATCAGTCTGGGAACGCCTCCTGGAGGAGGTGAGCTCTCAGTAGGGCTTTGAAAGAGAGCTAACTTGGCAGATGTGTGGAGGGAGGGTAGTCCAGGCCAGAGGTAGGACATGGGTCAGGGGGTCGACGGCGGGACAGGTGAAAATGAGGCACAGTGAGGAGGTTAGTGGCAGAGGAGCGGAGGGTGCAGGCCGGGCTGTAGAAGGAGAGAAGGGAGGTGAGGTTAGGAGGGGGGGAAGTGACGGAGAGCTTTGACACCCGAGAGTGAGGAGTTTCTGCTTGATTTGAAGGTTGATAGGCAACCTCTGGAGATTTTTGAGGAGGGGAGTGATTTGCCCAAGTGTTTCTGTAGAAAGATGATCCAGGCAGCAGAGTAAAGTATAGAGTGAAGGGGGGAGAGAGGAGGATGGGAGATCAGAAAGGAGGCTGATGCAGTAATCCAGGTGGGATAGGATGAGAGATTGAACCAGCAAGGTAGTGGTTTGGATGGAGAGGAAAGGGCGGATCTTGGTGATGTTGTGGAGGTGAGACCAGCAGGTTTTGGTGACGGATCGGATGTGTGAGGTGAATGAGAAAGTGGAGTCAAGGTTGACACCAAGATTGCAGGCTTGTGAGATGGGAAGGATGGTAGTGCCATCCACAGTGGTGGGAAAGTCAGGGAGAGGACAGGGTTTAGGAGGGAAGGTAAGGAGTTCAGTCTTGGATATATTGAGTTTTATATGGCAGGCAGTTATCCAGATGGAGATGTCCTGAGGGCAGGAGGAGAGATGAACCTGGAGGGAGAGAAAACAGGGGTGGAGATGTAGATTTTGAGTGTCATCAGTATAGAGATGATAGTTGAAGCTGTGGGAGTGAATGACTTCACCAAGGGAGTGAGTATAGATGGAGAACATAAGGGGACCAAGAACTGACCTTTGAGGAGCCCCTACAGGAAGAGGATGGGAGGGGGAAGGGGAGCCCACACAGGAGACTGAGAATGAACAGCCAGAGAGATAAGAGGAGAATCAGGAGAGGAGAGTCTGTGAAGCCAAGGTTGGGCAGTGTGTTGAGAAGAAGGGGATGGTCCACAGTGTTGAAGGCAGCTGAGAGGTCGAGAAGGATTAGGATAGAGTAGGAGCCATTGGATTTGGCAAGAAGGAGGTCAATGTTGACCTTTGAGAGGGCAGTTTCGGTGGAGTGGAGGGGATGGAAGCCAGATTGGAGGGGCCTAAGAGAGAGTTGGAGTTGAGGAATTTGAGTTAGTGAGTGTAGACAACTCATTCTAGGAGTTTGGAAAGGAAGGGTAGGAGGGAGATAGGATGATCTCCCATCCTCCTGTCTCTCCCCACTTCAATCCATACTTCACTTCGCTGCCCAGATTGTCTTTGTCCTGAAACGCTCTGGGCATGTTACTCCCCCCCTCAAAAATCTCCAGTGGCTACTCGTCAGGCAGAAACTCCTCACCCTCATCTCCAAGGCTGTCCATCACCTCACCCCCTCCTACCTCACCTCCCTTCTCTCCTTCTACAGCCCAGCCCACACCCTCCGCTCCTCTGCCACTGATCTCCTCACTGTGCCTCGTTCTCGCCTGTCCCGCCGTCGACCCCCAGCCCACATCAACCCCCTGGCCTGGAATGCCCTCCCTCCTTAGCGTGGGCTCAGTGGAAAGAGCCCGGGCTTGGGAGTCAGAGGTCGTGGGTTCTAATCCTGGGTCCACCACCTGTCTGCTGTGTGACAGTCCTGGTCTCACCTGGGGCTCACATTCTTAATCCCCATTTTACAGATGAGGCAATTGAGGCACAGAGAAGTGAAGTGACCTTGGGGTAACACAGCAGAAAAGTGGCAGAGCTGGGATTAGAA
Organism: Tachyglossus aculeatus; assembly: GCF_015852505.1. Classification (NCBI taxonomy): domain Eukaryota; kingdom Metazoa; phylum Chordata; class Mammalia; order Monotremata; family Tachyglossidae; genus Tachyglossus; species Tachyglossus aculeatus. The sequence goes on from NC_052067.1 coordinate 115,311,099, forward strand.
CCCACATCTTCCAATTCCCAGGCCCTTACTCTTTCCACTAGATTATGCTGAGGGGAGATGGGGCAGAGGGTGTTAAAAAATTGAAATAGCTGTCTCATGTAAAGGGCATAAGAGTCAATGAGGCTGGTGAAGTACTGTTGCCAGAAGGAAGAAAGGGCAGAATTATAGCAGGTGAGGACAACTTTGAGATGGATGAGGTGAAAACCACAATGGAGGGGATTGAGGAGAGAATTAGATGAGAGAAAGTGGAGACAGGAGGTGTAGACAATTTGCTCAAAGAACTTGGAGATGAATGGTAAAAAGCAGATGGGGCAATAACTCGAGAGAGTCCTGGGGCCAAGGGAGGTTTTTTTCAGGTTGTTTTTTTTTTTTAACACTACTCTCTTTTTTCTTAATATAACTCATCTGGCACTGTCTTCCTCCTAAATTCACTTTCCCACTGTGCCTTGTTTCTTATACGTCTGGTTCTGATCCTTGGCTCATGCCTTCCTTCCAGGTCTGTGACAGTATGATTTGCATTACACTCGTAGAAGCAGCATGATTTAGTGGAAAGAGCCTGGGCTTGGGAGTTAGAGGTCATGGGTTCTAATCCTGGCTACACCACTTGTCAGCTGTGTGACCTTGGGCAAGTCACCTAACTTCTCTGGGCCTCAGTTCCCTCATCTGTAAAATGGGGATTAAGACAGCCCCACGTGGGACAACCTGATTACCTCGTATCTCCCCCAGCTCTTAGAGCAGTGCTTGGCACATAGTAAGCGCTTCACGAATACTATCATCATCATCATTTGCATAACAGACATTTGTTTGGATTTCAAGTGTCTCTGGGTGTTCTAGCAGATTTACCAATTCCACCCAAGGAACTGAAATATTACTCCAAGTGGTTCCACCTCTGGCTCAGTGGAAAGAGCATGGGCTTGGGAGCCAGAGGTCATGGGTTCTAATCCTAGCTCTGCCACTTGTCAACTGTGTGACTTTGGGTCACTTAACTTCTCTGTGCTTCTATTACCTCATCTGTAAAATGGGGATTAAGATTGTGAGCCCCACGTGGGACAACCTGATCACCTTGTATTGCCCCCAGTGCTTAGAACAGTGCTTCACACACAGTAAGCACGTAATATCTCATCCTATCCTGTCTGGACTACTGCATCAACCTTCTCTCTGATCTCCCATCCTCGTGTCTCTCTCCACTTCAATCCATACTTCATGCTGCTGCCCGGATTATCTTTGTCCAGAAACGCTCTGGGCATATTATTCCCCTCCTCAAAAATCTCTAGTGGCTACCAATCAATCTGCGCATCAGGCAGAAACTCCTCACCCTGGGCTTCAAGGCTCTCCATCACCTTGCCCCCTCCTGCCTCACCTCCCTTCTCTCCTTTTATAGCCCAGCCCGCACCCTCCGCTCCTCTGCTGCTAATCTCCTCACCATACCTCGTTCTCGCCTGTCCTGCCATCGACCCCCAGCCCATGTCATCCCCCGGGCCTGGAATGCCTTCCCTCCGCCCAACCGCCAAGCTAGCTCTCTTCCTCCCTTCAAGGCCCTACTGAGAGCTCACCTCCTCCAGGAGGCCTTTCCACACTGAGCCCCTTCCCTCCTCTTCCCCTCGTCCCCGTCTCCATCCCCCCCATCTTACCTCCTTCCCTTCCCCACAGCACCTGTATATATGCATATATGTTTGTACATATTTATTACTCTATTTATTTTACTTGTACATATCTATTCTATTTATTTTATTTTGTTAGTATGTTTGGTTTTGTTCTCTGTCTCCCCCTTTTAGACTGTGAGCCCACTGTTGGGTAGGGACTGTCTCTATATGTTGCCAATTTGTACTTCCCAAGCGCTTAGTACAGTGCTCTGCACACAGTAAGCGCTCAATAAATACGATTGATGATGATGATAAATGCCATCATTATTATTATTGTGATTGACATCTTCCAATCACACTATTGAAAGCTGAGGCCAGCCTGCACTGGCCCTCGCATGCATCCTCAGCAGTCAGTACTCCAGTCAGGTCTGAGACTCTTTCCCCTGCCATTGCTGGAATCGGCTTTCTGTCCCCTGGAGGGGCCAGTAGCCCTGGGGGTCGGGGAATACAGAAGGTAATGCCCCAGATGGACATGATCCAAGGAGCCAGAAAAGAGCCACTTTAGTTTTCCTTTGCACTCTCTCCATTCAGGTGGCTGCAGAAGACCCCACAGGGGGATTGTGACTCAAGCAAGGCAGTAATAGTGACTGCAGCTCTCCACATCTTGCTGGGAAATTCCTGGCTGCAGCAGCCCAGGCTATTCACACACCCCCCCAGATAGACTCCATTGCCCCTGATTGTGCGGTGGACATTGACACTAAGGAAAGTCCCACCTACCTCTTCCTTGGTGCCACCCACTAGTCTCAAGATAAGCAACTCTGTCTTTTAAGTTATGAAGATAATCTATCAGGAGTGGATATAAACTGTTAATTTAGAGAATCATCTTGAAGGATTTTTCCTGATTAACCTGTCGTAATGCAAAATATGCCAATCTGTCAGGGAACCCTCTCTCCTTCCTAGAATTTCCTCTCTTCAAATCTTCTAGATGGCAACCTGTTTCATCTACAAAACCATTTAGATAGTGTGCTTATTCCAGGAGGCATTCCTTGATTAATTTTCCTACTCTTTAGGTCACATCTCCCATGCTATCATTGCAGCCCCTTTGTGCTGTTAGCTTTATTGTATTTTACTTTGGATAAATGCTCCTAGTTGGCAAGAACAGCATTCTGCAGCCAGCAGGGATTAAATAAATACAGATGATGATAAAATCAGGCTCTGTAAATTCTCTTGACCCAAGGTTCTACTGTTCTAGCAGAGAAAAGGAGGGATTAAGTGAACTGCTATCATGATGCTTTTTTAGTTCCTTGTATCAAGGGTCAGATAAGCATGGGAGTTGAAGGGGCTGAAGCCCTGGGCCTCAGATTATTGGGATCCCCTGTCTCATCTTTTGATGGTAATTGCATGTCTTCTGACCCTATCAAGATAGTTACTGCTTAAATTGTTTTAATCACAGCTGTACCAGATTAATTTGAGGGCTGTGGCACATGAACAAAGCCAGAGTGGGGGACAGAATTGGAGTTGAATTACAACCTCCGCTCTCCCACCTGCTGCCCCCACTATTGCATATGCATGCCAACTGAAAATTATTTTAAGGATAATTCCCTTTCTCCAGCATTTTTCTACTCTATCCCTTCCCTAAAATACCCATCTCCATTGCCTGCAAAGCAAAAATGGTGGTGAACATTAACAATGGCAACAGCCATAGTGGGACCAACCTTCCTGGAGCAGTTCTGGTTGAGACTTTTGCACTGCTGTACCTACATTTCCTCCCTCAAAAGGCAGTCTAAGATGCTGCTTTTGGGAAGATTTCTCGAAGTTCCCTCCAGATTTCTTCCAGCATTTATGAGGAGACATTTATTTACTTCAGGGGCCAAGGGTCCTCAGCACTATATGGGGGAGTGTAGGGAACCAGTGTGAGTGCCATGTGAGGTGAAGAAAATCAAACATTTCTTTCCAGCCTGGGACTGGCCAGCTGACCCTGTTGTGTGGGAATACTGGGAGACCTTTTGCAAGAGTGGAGTGGTGCTGAGCTCCAGGAGGGGATGGATGGGAGGGTAGGGTTGGAGAGCTGTGCAGTGCTGAAGGGAGAGACCATTTGGGCTGTATGCTTGGACCTCAACTCTGGAACCCAGAGCTTGCTCAGCCTGGCAACCCAGGGCTGCTCTGGTTGAGTCTGTCTCTCTCTCATTACCACTATGGAAATGTTTCCTATGGGGCTCTGCAGTCAGGTACAAGGGGGATATCAAGTCCAGGAATGTTACAGATGAAGAAGGAACTGGGGGTGACAAATAGGACCTGGGTTCTAATCCTGGCTCCACTACCTAGTAGTGGATGAACTGGACTAATCACACACCGATTGCTGTATGACCTTTGACAAATCACTTAAATACTCTGTGCCTGTTACCTTATCTTTAAAATGGTGATTAAGACTATGAGCACCATGTGACACAGGGACTGTGTTCAACCTGATTATCTTGCATCTACCCTAGCACTTAATACAGTGCCTGACATAGAGCAAGGGCTTAACAAATACCATTTTAAAAAACCTGTGGCGACCCCAAAAAGGGCACATCATGATGCCCTCATTACTTCATTCCATCATGGCATGATGTATAATATCACATGTCATACAGAGGACATCACAAAATCAATTAGTCCGATGCCCTGGGAAGACTTAACTGGTCTAGTTCATAGCTCCTGCAATCCTTTCCACATTTAAGGTTCTATTTGTCAACCCAGATGCCCCCTCAACCCTTTCACCAAAGAAAAATGATCATCCGTGTTTGGGCCAGGTATGTGATTAGCCATTAATCTGTTCTACAGTATGTGCCTCTTGTAAAATAGAGTCATAAGTCAAAATGCGCTCCCATGGATTCTCTAGTCCATTCTTCTATCTGCAGGCAGGTTTCATCTAGCCTTTAATGAATACCCACTTTCCTCTTAAAGACTGTATTTACCTTTTAGAGTGGTCTTCCTTCTATCCAATAAAAACCCATGCTCTATTACAATGCTTGTATGGGAAAAGGAGAAAAATAACTCAGTATCATTCATAAACCCATTATGTTGCTTGCAGATTTCAAGTTATGAAAGGAGAGCAGAAGGCAAATATCTTGTTAGAGGCTAGACTGCAGCAACTACCAAGGCAACTGCCAGCTGACTCTCAGTGCTATGGCACGACTGTGGTTACTTTGCCCGTGAATGGATTCTGTGGGTAAAAGCTCTATATGGGCACTTCTCAATCTGCTCCATCCCTGCAGCCCTATTCACTAGTTGTACTTTGTGCCCCAGAGGGACCACAATGGGTGGGAAAGCAATGTGCCTTAATGGATAGAGCACGGGCTTGGGATCTAGAGGACCTATGTTTTACTTCTGACTGCCACTTGCTACTGCGTGACCTTGGGCCAGTCACTTCACTTTCTGGGCCTCAGTTTCCTCAACTGCAAAATAAGAATTCAATACCTGTTCTCCCTCCTAACTAGGCAGTGAATCCCATGTGGCTCAGGGATGGAATCCAATCTGATTAACTTGCATTTACCCCGGTACTTAGAATAGTGCTTGACACATAATAGGCACTTAAAAAATACCATTCAAAAAAAGGAAGAGAGAGTGCATGTGGTGCTGCACCAACCACTATTACTATAATTAATCAATTATATTTATTGAGTGCTTACTGGATGCAGTACTATAATTAATTCCTCTGGGCAAATTCTCAGTCCTGAAGCTTCAGGATCAAGGCTTCCCAATTGTTCCTAATGGGAAAATCCATCATTGGGCAAATTTATGTTTCTGATGGAAAAAAGAGGTCAAGGAGAGATCAAGCCAAGCCAAAACACGGTATCTTGTAGAGGTTGTGGGAATAACATGTCCTTTAAGAGACAACATAGATATAAAGGAAGATTTGGAGTTGGAGTTGTTTTTAACAGCTTCTTTCCAGTTTATGGTAACTCAGGCTATCAGTAATGTTTTTCCAGTAGCACTAGAGGCTGAGTAGGAAGGAGACTGTGGAAATGTCAACTCAGTCATATAGACAATCTAAGAACAATGGCTGAGATATTTGTTTAGATTGGTTAGGTAGTGTACTTTAATCTTAAATATTTTTTGTCATCCTGGCCTGCAGTATCTATCATTTTAAATCTGATGTAATCGTGATTCCCAAATGAATCAGGCTTTTTTAGCCGAAAGGTTGCATATATTTAAGGCCCAGTTTACTTAGGAATGTCTTTTGCATGCATATTATGATTTATATAATTATTTTGTCAATGGGTATAAGGCTTTTCAATATATAATTCAATTGTAGTGGGTATTAGCTGCTTTGGAAATATTTTTTTATTATACACAAGCATCCAAAAAAATTAAAAAAGGGGGGAAGGAAACAAGAAAAGGGATAGTAGTTTAAAGTTGCTTTATTTTTTTCTTTTTAACTGTATGAAAGTTTACAGGACCTACGAGGTAATATGCTTTAAATGGATTTATTATTTTATAAAGGTAAAATACTTGAAAAACAACTTATCAACACTTTCCTCTTGAAGTATTCTGGGGGATGGCAAGAGATGAGAATGAAGATACGTTAATTTAGTATTTTTATTAGTTAATTGATTGTGTGAGAGGAGCTTTCATCCCTGCCCTGTCCATCTTTCTGTCTCTCTTCCTTTTCCGCCTTTTTCTCCCCTGGTATTCTTGGAGTTTAAGCCTCCTCCCCTGCATGTTTTGCATCCTTTAACTCTTCTCACCCATGGGTGAAGCTCACCTATTGTTCCACCTGGAAAATATGCTTACCCCAATTTTAGGCCTGAAACACCTCTTTTGATATTTTAAATCTAAATCTTAGAAGAAGGGCTGGTCTCTTTAGATTCTTCCTCCTCTTCTCCGCAAACCACTCTTTCAGAATCTCCAACCATCCTTGTTTCTGGGTGGAACCAGAACAGCTTTCCCTTAGGAGAGTTCTAGGCAATCATTTGGGCTTGTCACTTTGCCTGAACCTCAGCTTTAAAAAAGTATAATAATACATGCATTTGCCTCACAGCACTATTTGGCAGGGGGGGGGATCATTGAGTTACTATATGTAACATTCCTTAGAGAAAGGTGTTATACAAGCACAAGGCAATTACTGTGAAAACCTCTCTCTGGAGCAAATTGATAATAAAGGAAACTGGCTAACAACAAAAACTGAGAAGCACTGAAGACAGAATAGTTTAGGGGTATCTAGTTTTAGATTGTGGCACACCGGATTGAATTGTATTCTAGCTTTGTCACGACTTGAGTTTGTGACCCTGGACATTTTACTTAAACTTTCAATGTCTTGTTTTCCTCAACTGTAAAATGTGAAGAATAGCACCCTCCCCTTGCCTACCTTTCACAAACAGGGTAAGGGAGATAATGTCTGTAAACACCCTAGGCTCCTCAACAGAAAAGGACAAGGTACTAATATTATTATTTGCATATTTGGAAATGATAGTTTCAATATCTGATGAACTATACATCTGCAAAAAACCCCTTTGGATGCTTTTGGACTTCACCTAGGCTTAATAATTATGAATTTATTCATATTTTCAGTTTTTCATAAGATAAAATCACAGTATTCTGTTATGCCTTCTTTCAAATGAGAAAAATGTAATTTTGCTTTTTCATTTCTTATACCTTATGCTCTGTCAGGTTTTTCTTTCTCAGAGAAGTTCTGCTGCTTTAACTTTGTGCTTACTGAGTAGCCTTTATAGTAAATGTTTTCTAAGCAAAATGACTCCATATTGTATTAGTTTTTTCCATTTTTCCCTAAGATTCTCCTTCAGGGAAGCATCATTCTCTAGAAGGAGGAGAGAAATTAACTTAGAGGAACAGTAACTCTTTCAAATTTCTAGACTGTGGATGGAGCAGAAATGTGCTGGGGAGAATAGAGCACTGTAAAAGTACTGCTGAGCATTACGCTTGTAATTTTCAATCTGTTTTATATTCTTGCAGAAGATTCAGGTACAGAATAGCACTTACCAGCAGGTTAATTACAATAAAAGTTGCTGGTTGATTGCTAGTTAATTAACACTTTGGAAATGCATGAAAACCCAAAATGTTTCAAGCATATCCAAAATTCAGAGGTTTAGGATCACTTGATAGAATGAATATTCCTACTCCCAATTCTTTGAAATGCTCTGAAACTGCTCTAGACTTAAAAGGAACTCTCGTATTGTGCCTTTTGAAATTAATGTTCCAACATCCATCAAAAAGAAATTCCTGAACTCCAAATAATTTCCTTGTATTTATGAGGCAGTTTGAGACCTAAGCATTTCTGGACTACTGGAGATGCCTGGTGTCTTTTTTTTTTTTTTCAAAGGATAGGACTACATTGATGTTATCTCAAGTTTTCAGCAAATATAATTAGAAAAGTGTTATGGCTAATGGATTATAGGATCTGGGGATGCTTGGAATTAATAGAGGAAGGTATATTGAAGGAGATGGGTTTTGGGGGACTTTGAATATGGTAGTGGGTTGGGGGGGATGTTGTCTGGTAGATTTGGAGAAGAAACTCCAAGGGGACAGAGGTGAGAGAATTGAGAGTGAGGTATAGTTAGAAACCAGTTTGGAAGGAAAGAAGCCAACTGGGGACCAGAATTAGTGGAGAGTTTTTAGGCCAGGTGTATAGAGGAAGATGGGGAGCCAGTGGAGGGTTTTGTGAAGCAGAAAGATGCATATCAAGTAATCCTTCAACAAGAGGAGGCCTGCAGCAGCTACTACTTCCTTGGACCTTCTGTAAGACACATGTTTAGATTTTCCCACTGTCATTAGAACACTTGTGGTGTTCATCTAGAAGCAGAAATACTGTAAGCTTGTTGTGGACCGGGAACATGTCTATCAATTCTATCAGTCAATCATAGTTACTGAGCACTTACTGTGCACAGAATACTGTACTAAGCACTTGGGAGAGTACAATATAGAAATATAGACATATTCTCTGCCCACTGTGAGCTTACAGTCTAGAGGACTGTACAGAGTAACAGAGCCCGATGTGGTCAGAGAATGCCTTTGTTGCTAAATTGTACTTTCCAATTGTACTTTGACGGAGCTTGAGAGCTGGATCAGATGACCTTTGGAGGACCCTTCTCCCTGTGAAACTATGATTCAGTGAAAAAGTGTCATTGTTAATGCTTCCTGAGTTTTGAAAAGTTTTATAAGATACTTCTCCTGGTTGCTTTAAGCAAAGAAAGAATGAATAACATTGACATTCTTTCCTCCGCACTGTTTGAAATTTTTGGAGCCTTCCCCTTAAACTCCTCTATGAGGCAATTTGAAGACAAACACACTGAATGTAACCTACACATCTCTTGCTTTGATGAGACTCCCTAATTGGCTGGAGCTTAATTTTCTCATCAATTATTGTCCATCTTCTGATTGATTCAGCAACTCATTGTGTATGTGAACATTTGCTTTTATATTACTAGGTGTCACCAACTGTATAATTTACACAGATGTGTATAAGTGGGAGGGAAAAGACTGACAAGGAACCAACACTCCTAACTACACTATATATACACACTGACTGTAATTTGTTGACCTGATTATTGACTATTTGCCACACCTGACTATTCTTGAGTTTGTGCCTGGTCCATGATCCTCTCGAAACTTCAGTTCAAGAAGAGGCACTCTTTCTTTACTACAACACTTATTCATAGTTAAGGTCATCTCCCAGCTTTCAGTTGTTATGCCACATCAGCTAAGGGCTTGGCTTACTATGCTCTTGCAGTGTTGTCTCTGTCTCCCTTGCCCTTAGCTCCCCTCTGCAGCTATTTGACTATCTTGCTATCACCCATTCTTCTCAAATGTCTGACACAAAGAGGTGTTGAAGTGAGCTTCAATTCTTGGAGACAGTGTTTGATCCTACTTGCCACATAAACCAGTAAAAAGTCCATAAGTGGTGCTGGTTTTGAGACTGAGTACCTAAGGAATATTTGAATCCCTTCTCTAAAGGCAAGCATCACTCATTGAAAATACCTAGCAAAGTGTACCTGGAGCAAGCCCTGAGATGCGACTGCCTATGTTTTATTTCCATATTTGCTTCTGCTTTGCTGTGGGACCTTGAAATAATTAAACTCCCTGTACCTCAATTGGTCATCTGTCAATAAAATAATACATAAATACCCTTAGCAAACAGCACAAAATAAATGCAAGATGGCATTTTTCGTACAAATGAAATAGCTAATTTAGGTTGATTTTTTGGATTCAAAAATCTTCAGATATTTGAAACACTTTCACATTGCTGCAACAGTTTGAAAACATTTAGTGTGTAATTTAATGTGATTAACCCATTATAAGTTTATTCATTCCCTCATATATGCATATTCATAGTTACAGAATCAGAGAGCTAGAAGGACTTCAAGAGAGCATCCGCTCTAACTCCCTGCTTTTCATCTAGTTAGTTAGTTCTATCTAATAGACAGCAGATGGTCTATTCCTTATTTGAGGATTTCAGAATAAGACACTCCACAACCACTTTGGCACCCTATTCCAGTCCCCTCCATATGTCCAACAGAAATTTATCTCCTTTAAGTCTAAACTCCCCTTTTTGATGAACAGTGACTATGAAGGAAAACTACCTTCCTGTCTCTCCACACTCCAGATCATATTTCACTCTGTTTCCTGGACACTTTTTTTATTTTAAAAAAGTTCAGTCCATGTCTCTCTACTTCTCAAGAACCTCGAGTGGTTGCCCATATAACACCATATCAAACAGAAACCTCTTACCATAGGCCTGAAACCATTCAAACAGCTTGCCCCCTCCAATGTTACCTCACTGATCTCCTACTTACTACAGACCAGCCTGCACACTTTGCTTCTCTAGTGCCAGCATGCTCAATGTGCCCCAATCTCACCTCTGAACCCTTTCCCATCTTCCTCCCTGTGGCCTAAAACCCCTTCTCCCTCTATGTATGCCAGACCACCACTTTCCCCACATTCAGAGCCTTATTAGGGTCACATCTCCTCCAGGAGGCCTTTCCCAATTAAGCCCTCTACCTTCTGTTTCATCTATGCATTTAGATCTGCCCACTTTGGGCATTTGATATTCACTGTACCCTCAGTCCCATAGCACTTATGTACATATCCATAATTAATTTACTTATATTTGTGTCTGTTGCCCCTTCTAGACTATAAACTCATTTTAGGTAGTGAAAGTATCTACCAGGTCTGTTGTACTGTCCCAATCAGTACAGTATTCTGCACATGGCAAGTGCCCAATAAATACCATTGATTGAACTGAACTAATTCATATACTTTCCATAAGTCATTTCATAACCTTGAAGAGACCCTGCCCTCTCCCAGACTTTCTCATCACTGTAGATGGCACCACCATCCTTCCCATCTGACAAGCCCATAACCTTGGCGTTATCCTTGTCTCCTCTCTCTAACTCAATGCACATATTCGACCCGTCACCAAATCCTGTTTGTCCCACTTTCACAACATCACTAAAATCTGCCCTTTCCTCTCCATCTATACTACTGTCTTGTTAATACAGTCACTCATCCTATCCCGCCTAGATTATTGCATCAGCCTCCTTGCTGAATTCCCAACCCCCTGCCTCTCTCCACTCCAGTCCATACTTCATTCTGGCTGCCTGGATCAAGTTTCTACAGAAATGTTCAAGGAATGTCACACACATGTCTCCCCTCAAAAATCTCCAGTGGTTGCCTGTCCACCTCCGTAGCAAACAAAAGCTCCTCACCATCGGCTTTAAAGCACTCCATCACTTTGCCCCTTCCTACAACTGCTTGCTTCTCTCCTACAACTCAGCCTCAGCCCTCACACTTTGCTCCACTTGGTGCTAACCTTCTCAATTTGCTTTGATCTTGCCTGTCTCACAGCCAACCCCTGGCCCACATCCATCTTTGGTCTGGAATGCCCTCCTTCCTCATATTTGCTGGACAATTAGTCTCCCCTACTTCAAGGCCTTCCTGAAGGCACATCTGCTCCAAGAGGCCGTCCCAGACTAAGCCCCACTTTTCCTCATCTCCCACTCCCTCTGCATCACCCTGACTTGCTCCCTTTACTCTTACCCATCTCTCTGCCTCACAACACTTATGCATATATCTGTAATTTTATTTACTTATATTGATGTCTGTTTATTTGCAATGATGTCTGTCTCCCCTCCTCACCCCAGACTGTGAGCTCATTGTGGGCAGTGATTGTCATTCTTTATTGGTGCATTGTCCTTTCCCAAGTGCTTAGTACAATGCTCAGCACACAGTAAGTGCTTAATAAATAAATGAATGAATGAATGAATGAGTGACTACTTATGACCATATTTTCATAGTTAGTCAATGAGGACATCAGGTAGGATAGAATTTGAAAAGGCTTTCTGAAACCTATAGACTGTATTTAGAAGATTTATGTCTAGAGAGAAGGTGGGCAGCAGAAAATAGCCTATTTACCTGCACAATATGATCTTAAAATCGTGTTTGATTTGTTTTGGAATACAATGCTCTTCTAGAAGGTTGCAAGTTGGCTGCTTGATCATTCATTCTAGTATTTTCCCTAGTATCAGTGGTAAATGTTCCAGTCTGCAATTACTAGACTCTTTCTTCCTTTTGAACTTGAGGAAATTTTTTGCCTATTTTAAGGTGCTCACTACCACACAACCACTGCTAGATCAACATCTCCAGGCAGATTGTTAAATTCAAACCACAAATCTGAATTAGGATGTGAAGACTGTGCTCCAACTCAGGCCATATACCTCACTTAATAAATTATTGGATTATGATTATGAGAGAGTGGTGAAGTGCGGATAATGTGGTGTGAATGACCCCATTTTAATGACTCTCCTACTGAGGGACATAAATTTAGAAAACAATTTCATGAGAAGCACCAACTTTAAATATACCTCTACTCAAGTCAAGATGGCTTAACTATTATTTATGACAGACTACTGATTATTTCTTAATTAAGGCTTTCATACCTTACCCAAATATAGCTTCAGTGGATCATAGCACCACCTTTAGGGACCCTGCTTCATGGAAGGAAGACAGCTATATAAAATATCAAATTGGACTTGCTGCAGTCTGTAAGTAAGCTCCTTGTGGGCAGGGAATGTGTCTGTTTATTGTATTGTACTCTCCCAAATGCTTAGTACAGTGCTCTGAATTCATTCATTCATTTAATCATATTTACTGAGCACTTATTGTGTGCTGAGCACTGTAGTAAGCACTTGGGAAGTAAAAATCGGCAGCATAAAGAGATGGTCCCTACCCAACAACAGGATCACAATCTAGAAGCGGAAGACAGACAACAAAACAAAACAGGTAAACAGGTGTCAAAATCGTCAGAATAAATAGATTTATAGCTATATGCACATCATTAACAAAATAGAGTAGTAAATATGTACAAGTAAAATAGAGTAATAAATCTGTACAAATATATACAAGTGCTGTGGGGAGGGGAAGGGGGTAGAGTGTAGGGGGAGAATGTGGAGGAGGAGAGGAAAAAGGGGGTTCAGTCTGGGAAGGCCTCCTGGAGGAGGTGAGCTCTCAGTAGGGCTTTGAAGGGAGGAAGAGAGCTAGCTTGGCAGATGTGTGGTGGGAGGGCATTCCAGGCCAAGGGGAGGACGTGGGCCGGGGGTCGATGGCGGGACAGGCAAGAATGAGGTACAGTGTGGAGGTTAGTGGCAGAGGAGCAGAGGGTGTGGGCTGGGCTGGAGAAGGAGAGAAGGTGAGGTAGGAAGGGGCAAGGTAATGGAGAGCCTTGAAGCCAAGAGTGAGGAGTTTTTGCTTAATTCGTAGGTTTACAGGCAACCACTGGAAATTTTTGAGGAGGGCTTGACGTGCTCATAGTGTTTCTGTACAAAGATAATCCGGGCAGCAGAGTGAAACATAGACTGAGGCGGGGAGAGACAGGAGGATGGGCGATCAGAGAGGAGACTGATGCAGTAATCCAGTCGGGATAGGATGAGCGATTGAACCAGCAAGGTAGCGGTTTGGATGGAGAGGAAAGGGTGGATCTTGATGACGTGGAGGTGAGACCGGCAGGTTTTGGGGATGGATTGGATGTGTGGGGTGAATGAAAGAGTGGAGTCGAGGATGACACTAAGGTTGTGGGTTTGTGAGACGGGAAAGATGCTAGTGCCCATACTCTATGGCTCATACTCTATCCTAATCCTCCTCGAACTCTCAGCTGCCTTCGACACTGTGGACCACCCCCTTCTCCTCAACACGCTATCCGACCTGGGCTTCACAGACTCCGTCCTCTCCTGGTTCTCCTCTTATCTCTCTGGTCGTTCATTCTCAGTCTCTTTTGCAGGCTCCTCCTCCCCCTCCCATCCCTTTACTGTGGGGGTTCCCCAAGGTTCAGTGCTTGGTCCCCTTTTGTTCTCTATCTACACTCACTCCCTTGGTGACCTCATTCGCTCCCACGGCTTCAACTGTCATCTCTACACTGATGACACCCAGATCTACATCTCTGCCCCTGCTCTCTCCCCCTCTCTCCAGGCTCGCATCTCCTCCTGCCTTCAGGACATCTCCATCTGGATGTCTGCCCGCCACCTAAAACTCAACATGTTGAATACTGAACTCCTTGTCTTCCCTCCCAAACCCTGCCCTCTCCCTGACTTTCCCATCTCTGTTGATGGCACTACCATCCTTCCCGTCTCACAAGCCCGCAAACTTGGTGTCATCCTCGACTCCGCTTTCTCGTTCACCCCTCACATCCAAGCCGTCACCAAAACCTGCCGTTCTCAACTCCGCAACATTGCCAAGATCCACCCTTTCCTCTCCATTCAAACCGCTACCCTGCTCGTTCATGCTCTCATCCTATCCTGTCTGGACTACTGTATCAGCCTTCTCTCTGATCTCCCATCCTCATGTCTCTCCCCCCTTCAATCCATACTTCATGCTGCTGCCCGGATTGTCTTTGTCCAGAAATGCTCTGGGCATGTTACTCCCCTCCTCAAAAATCTCCAGTGGCTACCAGTCAATCTGCGCATCAGTCAGAAACTCCTCACCCTGGGCTTCAAGGCTCTCCATCACCTCGCCCCCTCCTACCTCACCTCCCTTCTCTCCTTCTACAGCCCAGCCCACACTCTCCGCTCCTCTGCCTCTAATTTCCTCACTGTGCCTCGTTCTTGCCAGTCCCGCCATCGACCCCCGGCCCACATCATCCCCCTGGTCTGGAATGCCCTCCCTCTGCCCATCTGCCAAGCTAGCTCTCTTCCTCCCTTCAAGGCCCTACTGAGAGCTCACCTCCTCCAGGAGGTCTTCCCAGACTGAGCCCCTTCCTTCCTCTCCCCCTTGCCCCCTCTCCATCCTCCCATCTTACCTCCTTCCCTTCCCCACAGCACCTGTATATATGTATATATGTTTGTACATATTTATTACTCTATTTATTTTACTTGTACGTATCCATTCTATTTATTTTATTTTGTTAGTATGTTTGGTTTTGTTCTCTGTCTCCCCCTTTTTAGACTGTGAGCCCACTGTTGGGTAGGGACTGTCTCTATATGTTGCCAACTTGTACTTCCCAAGCGCTTAGTACAGTGCTCTGCACACAGTAAGCACTCAATAAATACGATTGATTGATAGTGCCATCTACAGTGATGGGAAAGTCAGCGAGAGGACAGGATTTGGGAGGGAAGATAAGGAGTGCAGTCTTGGATATATTGAGTTGTAGATGGTGGGAAGACATCCAGATGGAGCTGTCATGAAGGCAGGAGGAGATAAGAGCCTGGAGGGAGGGAGAGAGAGCAGGGGCTGAGATGTAGATTTGGGTGTCATCAGTGTAGAGATGATAGTTGATGCCATGGGAGCTAATGAGTTCACCAAGGGAGTGAGTGTAGATAGAGAACATAAGGGGACCAAGATCTGAGCCTTGAGGAACCCCTACAGTAAGGGGATGGGTGGGGGAGGAGGAGCCCGCAATGAAGACTGAGAATGAATGGCTGGAGAGATAAGAGGAGAATCAGGAGAGGACAGAGTCTGTGAAGCCAAGGTTGGATAATGTGTTGAGGAGAAGGGGTTGATCCAGTGTCAAAGGCAGCTGAGAGGTCGAGGAGGATTAGGATAGAGTAGGAGCCATTGGATTTGGCAAGAAGGAGGTCACTGGTGACCTTTGAGAGGGCAGTTTTGGTGGAGTGTAGGGAGCAGAAGCCAGATTGGAGTGGGTCAAGGAGAGAGTTGACGTTGAGGAATACAAGGTAGCGAGTGTAGACGACTCATTCTAGGAGTTTGGAACGGAGGGGTGGGGGGAGATAGGGTGATAACTAGAAGGGGCAGTGGGGTCAAGAGAGGTTTTTTTTTAGGATGGGGAGATGTGGGCATGCTTGAAGGCAGAGGGGAAGGAACCAGTGGAGAGTGAGCAGTTGAAGATGGCACACAGTAAGCACTGAGTAAATATGATTGAATAAATGAAAGTGTTTTTCAAACACCTTGATCTTGAGCTGATTTCTGTGAGGAAAGAAGATTGACTGAGAGGACTGAAGTTTAGAATGGTTGTGCCCTCCCCATACTTCAGAATCACCCTTCTTACTACATTTTGCAGTCCTACCTCACGTAGGAGGAGAATTGTGATAAAAATGTCTTTGACATAGGATAAAAGCTGGGGAAAATGTAACTATTCCTCATACTCTCTCCTGTGGCTAGCCGGTTTCTGCCACCTCATCCTGGATCCCACCTGCTGAAAATAGGGACCAGGTTGGTTAGAGCATGGGCCTGGGAATCAAAAGGTCGTAGGTTCTCATCCAGGCTCCATCACTTGTCTGCTGTGTGACCTAGAGCAAGTCACTTTACTTCTTTGGGCCTCAATTACCTCATCTGTAAAATAGAGATTGAGACTGTGAACCCCATGAGGAGCAGGGACTGTGTCCAACTCGAGTTTTTTGTATCCACCCCAGCAATTAGTACAGTGCCTGGCACATAGTAAATGCTTAACAAATACATTAATCATTGATAGGTATTATTGGGAACTACCAAATTCACATTTTCAGTTATGGCAGCAGTGTGCCTCACAGTGAAACAGCAACAGCAGGAAAACCCAAGAAAATCCAAAGTTGCTGGTGCCACTGCTGACTGTCCCGTGCTCTTTGTCTCGGCAGGCTGCTAGTACTTGTATACAAGGCTTTTGCAGAGAGTTTCTAAAGGCCAGGGCCTGAGGTACTGGTGGTACTGGCAGAGGGCATAAGTCTCTTTCTTACCCCTGCTTCTCCAACCTGCTCTAAGATGTAAGTTTTGCTAGTAGGTGCCTCTGTGAGTGAGTGAGTGAGAGTTTGTGTGGTCTTGTGCATGTGTGTGTGGTTGAGTAAGTGTGTGGACTTGTGTATATGAGAAACTGTGTGCCTGAGTTTGGGAGTCTGACATCTCTGACATCCTGCCTCTGTATCTATGTTTCTCAATCCTTCTGTCTGTTTCTCTCATGTCTGGTTGTCCTTCTATCTTTCCCTCTTTATGCCTGTTTCTCCCAGTGAATACATTTTTACCTTTCTCACACCTTGTAAACGGTGACTCTATTAATACTTCAAGTACATTTTAAATATCTGATGAATTTCAGGACACAAGCCAAATAACCTGACCAAAGATTTCCACAGATCTTCAGGCTTATATTCATCATTGTTATGCGCAATGGATAATAATAATAATGATGATAATTAATAATAATTGTGGTGTTTGTTAAGCACTTACTATGTGTCAGACACTGTACCAAGCACTGGAGTGTCAAGTAAATCAGGTTGGACACAGTCTCTGTCCTGCTTGAGGCTCACAGATTTTATCTCCATTTTACAGATGAGGGAACAGAGACACAGAGAAGTTAAGTGACTTGCCCAAGATCATACAGCAGATAAGTGGCAGAGCCAAGATTAGAACGTGGGTCATCATCATCATCATCAATCGTATTTATTGAGCGCTTACTATGTGCAGAGCACTGTACTAAGCGCTTGGGAAGTACAAATTGGCAACATGTAGAGACAGTCCGTACCCAACAGTGGGCTCACAGTCTAAAAGAGTGGGTCCTTCTGTCTCCCAGGCCCATGCTTTGCCCACTAGTCCATGCTGCTTCACTATTTGCTATTTGCTTTATTAAATAGGATTTTCCATTGCATTCATGTAACTGTAAAGGGGATAAAAACAATTATTGTATCTATCGCTATCAACATAATTTATAGAGCACCTACTGTGAACAGATCACTGTACTAGTTATTCAGAAAACATGCCAAATCAATACTTAACACAATCCCTACACTTGGAGCTTACAGTCTAATGAAGGTGGGATAGTGCCAGCAGGAAGCCAAAACAGGCCTGGAGTCAACTTTTGTACAAGGAAAGCTTTCAGAATGGCCTTCTGATTTGAAAATGGTTTTCTGTGGCAGCAGTGGTGGTGGCAGGTGCCCACTGGGGAAGTGGGGTGGTGTCCCTGCCCTAACAGAACTGGGTCAAGGAGGATCTGCAGCAACCCACCTTGCCCCAACCTCTGCTGACTCTTGGTTGTATACAGCTGGAACCAGGAGCTAAAAGAGGTGGAGAATGGAGGAGGACCCATGCCCTTCATTCCACCAGACCAGTGGCTATCCAAGGTAATGGTCTGTACCCAGTCCACTCTCAACCTCTGCATCCCCAGACCTACCATTCCTGAGGATGTGCCGGGAAGTAACACCACTATCCAGAAGACATGTGTTGTTGGAAGAACGTGCTTTTGTTCCCCAGCAGCATGGTGAAAACATCGCTAAAATCTGCCCTTTCCTCTCCATCCAGACTATCACATTAATACAAGCATGTATCCAATCCTGCTGTGATTATCATAATAGCCTGCTTGCTGACCTTCCTGCCTTCTGTCTCTCCCCACTCCATTCCACATTACACTCTTCTGGCTGGATCATTTTTCCTTTAAAAACGTTCAGACCATGTTTCCTCACTCCAGTGGTTGCCCATCCACCTCCCCATCAAACAAAAACTCCTCATCATTGACTTTAAAGCACTCAATCACCTTGCCCGCTTCTACTTCACCTCACTACTCTCCTACTAAACCCAGTCCACACACTTTGTTTCTCTAATGCTAACCTTATCAGTGCACCTCGATCTCATCTATCTCGCCACCGATTCCTTGCCTGCATCCTGCCTCTGGCCTGGAATGCCCTCTCTTCTCATATCAGACAGATAATTGCTCTTCCCCACCTCAAAGTTTTATTGAAGGCACATGTCCTCCAAGAAGTCTTCCCTGACTAAATCCTCCTCTCCTCTTCTCCCACTCCTTTCTGCATCATCCTGACTTGCTACCTTCATTCATCCTCCCTCCCAACCCCACAGCACATATTTATTTATTTATTTATTTATTTATTTATTTATTAATGTCTCACCCTCTAGACTGTAAGCTCGTTGTGGGCAGGAAATGTGTCTGTTGCAGTATTGTACTCTCCCAAGTGCTTAGTACAGCACTTTGTGCTCAGTAAGTGTGACTGAATGAATGTATGAAAAACATGACTTCTGGGAGAACTGACTGGACATAAATAAATGGATAACATATTTAAACTAATGAATACATGAGTGCAGAATAACTGTGGTATTTAAGTGCTTACTGTGTGCCAGGCACTGTACTTAGCGCTGGGGTGGATACAAACAAATCAGATTGGACAGTCCCTCTCCCACATGGGGCTCACAGTTTTAATCCCCATTTTACAGATGAAGTAACTGAGGCCCAGAGAAGTGAAATGACTTGCCCAAGGTCACACAGAAGGCAAGTGGCAGAGCCAGGATTAGCACCCACTATCTTCTGACTTCCAAGCCCTTGCTCTAGTGGCAATAGTAGGGAGAAGTAGGGGAAGTAGATGGGGGATGAATCAATGATAAGAGTGAGAGACCACTGGGTGGGGAGGCACTTAATACTCAGCCCCTGTTTTGGAGGGTGAGGGAGCAGATGAACCAGGGGAGGGACTGTCGGGTGGCTAGGGAACAGAGGGACAGTGGAACAAGTAAAGATACTAAGGAATCTTATCTGGGTGACAGATGAAGTCATCACGTAGCATTCCACTTAGTGCATCCCCAAGAGGAAGCAAGAAGCCCCAGTGTCATTAAGCCTGTGGCAATCTCCCATCTGGAGGCTGTCTTCAGTGGAGTCCCATTAAGAATTCTCAGTTCCTGCTTTTAGGATCAAACGATGGAACATCTCTCCTGAGTTTAGTTCTTCTCTTAATTTCCACTTGCCTGTTTCATGCGACACCTATATTGATAACTGCTTCTCTGCTTTACTTTCTCCGTGAAAACAAGCCATGGTGTGCTGCTGATCATTAACTAGGACACTTACAAGGAGCAGTCCCTGTCATTAGGGTGGCTATTGATCATGTCTCCCTTAATGTTCTAGATTTTCACCAAGCAATGCTGTGTTCTGTATTCACCTTAACTACTCTCGTAAAGATTTCTTGTTTCTGTTAGGCTTTGGATTAGAGTGAAAATAGATTTCCTGTTTCAAGGGCTGTCCTTGTCATCTCAAAATATAGGTGAAAAATATGTTTTTGTCTTAATTTGGCATTTCCATATTTCTTAAACTTGATTATGTCATTTCTTTTATTTCTGGCATAGCATCAATGTATTCCTACGTTGTTTGGAATAGACTGTAGCAAACAGAACTATACTCTTCACTGTTGTGCATTTTTGTCTTCCCACTTGATAGTCAATATTTAACTTTATTATAAAGACATGGGTAACATCGCTTATGTGATTTTGAGATATGGGGAATGAAACAGGAACGGACTTCAGAAAAAGAAAAAGAATAAGCTTCTTAATAAATCAAGACAATAAATAGAATGAAAGAACATTGATTTGGCTTTCATCTTTGGTAATTCATGTTTGAACGCATCCACACTATCTTATCTTGCTTTATCTGAAGACAGATTTCATTCTTGGGTGGAGTTGCATTAGCTGAATAAGCTGATTCATTTCCAAAAGTATGCGGTGCCTTGGGCTTGGGTTCTTGCTCGAAATGTGGTTAGTCACGATGTTCCCAAACTGCGTTGCCATGGAAGACAGAATTTGCAGTGACTGTTTCTGGGTATAAGTAAAACAACTGTGTCATTAAGGATGAATATCACCTGTTTTTTTTCAAATCCGTTTACCTCAGTAAATGCGTCATCTCTCAGGTCCCTTGATGCATGTTCAGAAATTAAAAGGAAAAATAATCTGTAGTATACCTGGTTGGAGCTAATTAGTCCTAATTCTAATGGCACAGTTAGTGGAGCTGCTCTTTAGTTAACCTGATCCTGGGTGCTATTAATAGTACTTAGTACTTTAGAAAGCCCTTTCCAGGTTCCAGTGCCTGAAACAATGAGTTGATTATTCTCTAGCAAAGATAAAGGATGTTGTATCTGAGCTTTCCTTTTCTCCCTGGCCTAAGGCCATCTTGCACACCTCAGAGAGCCCCTTTCTCAACACTGGATTTAAGCTTTTAGCATAACCTAGCCAGTGGCCCCAATGGGGGCATGGCCAGGAGTAGGGCTGCTGGAGAATCTCCACTGCTGTGTTCTGTTCTGTCAGTCAGTCAATCCATCATTCATTCATTCAATCATATTAACCGCTTACTGTGTGCAGAGCAGTGTACTAAGTGCTTGGGAAAGAACAGTCAATCAATAATTAATTATTGTTTTGGGGGACTTACTGTGTGCAGAGCACTGTACCAAGTGCTTGGGAGAGTCCAGTTTGAAATGAGATTAGCTCCCCCTGGAATGATTTGTTATTCCTGATTCATTCTTGGAGCCACATTTCAAATTGTGCGGGCCTGTGATCCAGATTGTCCTGGAGTTGATTTCATGACTGGGGTAACATTTTTTACCACTTTCCCATCCAGAAAAAATTTTGCCTTCAACTCTAGGTCTTCCAGTATTTACTAAAATTAATTTATTTTCTCAAGTGACCATACTTCCTGCATCAGACTGGATACTTTCAAATTTTGGCCATGTTACTGTGCCTGAATTGTGGCTGGTAGGAACCTAGAAGTAGCAGAAGTGCTGGCAGTGGGATACCAAGTAATTACTTTATGATAACCCTGAAGTGAGGTAACAGACAATCAGAGAACAGAGGAAACATTTATGGATGCAGTGCAACACAGCCTTGGAAAATATTTTAACTTAGCTGAAAAGTGAGAGAACACTGTGGCAAAAGATGAGTATGGAATGCCACAATCAAGAATGGAGCAGATTTTTTTTGAGGAGAAACTTGGAGAGGATTGTAAGAAAGATAAAAGCAAAAACAGTGCCAGGTGCAATAAATATCAATTTTGTCAGCACAGTGGGCACAACGTTTGTGTGTGCAGAGTATAAATGGGATACTTGAGCAAATACTGACCTTTCAATCCCACTGAATGGGACAGTGTTTGTCCAAGCATCCTAGAGTCACACTGAGGTGTCATCTTAAAATCTGGGGCAAATGTTTTATTCCACCCCCCCACCATTAACAGTATTTGTCAAATTCTTATTATGTGCCAGGCACTGCACTAAACGCTGGGGTAGATAAAATAAATCAGGTTGGACAATGTCCACATCCCACATGGAGTTCACAGTCTTAATTCCCATTTTACAGATGAGGTATCCAAGGCACAGAAAAGTTAAATGACTTGCCCAAGGTCACACAGCAGACAAGCTGGGATTACAACCCAAGTCCTTCTGACTCCCAGACTTGTGCTCTATCTACCAAGCCACACTGCTCTCTCTCTTCTCTCTCTCTTGATCTATTTCTCTCACTCCCTACCTCCCATGTGTGGCCTCCTTTTTTAAAAATATTTGTTAATCACTTACTCTGTGTCCAGCACAGTTCTAGGCACTGGGGTATATAGAAGCTAATCAGTTGGACTCAGTCCATGTCCCACGTAATAATAATAATTATGGCATTTGTTAATCAATCAATCAATCAATCAATCGTATTTATTGAGCGCTTACTATGTGCAGAGCACTGTACTAAGCGCTTGGGAAGTACAAATTGGCATCACATAGAGACAGTCCCTACCCAACAGTGGGCTCACAGTCTAAAAGGGGGAGACAGAGAACTGAACCAAACATACCAACAAAATAAAATAAGTAGGATAGAAATGTACAAGTAAAATAAATAAATAAATAAATAAATGGAGTAATAAATATGTACAACCATATATACATATATACAGGTGCTGTGGGGAAGGGAAGGAGGTAAGACGGGGGGATGGAGAGGGGGACGAGGGGGAAAGGAAAGAAGAGGCTCAGTCTGGGAAGGCCTCCTGGAGGAGGTGAGCTCTCAGCAGGGCCTTGAAGGGAGGAAGAGAGCTAGCTTGGCGGATGGGCAGAGGGAGGGCATTCCAGGCCCGGGGGATGACGTGGGCCGGGGGTCGATGGCGGGACAGGCGAGAGCGAGGTACAGTGAGGAGATTAGTGGTGGAGGAGCGGAGGGTGCGGGCTGGGCAGTAGAAGGAGAGAAGGGAAGTGAGGTAGGAGGGGGCGAGGTGATGGACAGCCTTGAAGCCCAGGGTGAGGAGTTTGAGGGTGAGGGACAGAGCGGTGTGGCTTAATGGATAGAGTAGGATAGAGTAGAGTAGGAAAACTTGGGTTTTCGATCTTGGCTCCACCACATGCCTGTGTCAACTTGGGCTGAATCATCTCACTTCTCTGTGCCTCAGTTCCCTTGTTTGTACTGCAGGGATACAATTCCTGTTCTTTCTCCCCTTTAGACTATGATTCCTATATGGGACAGGGGCTGTGTCCTGCCTGATTACCTGTAAGTGCCCCAGTGCTTAATGCAGTGCTTGGCAAAGAGTATGGGCTTAAAAAATGCCATATTATTATTATTATTAGCTTCATCAGCCTGATGGAGCTACAATCTTTCTATCCTAGTACTTAGCTCAACATCTAGTGCACACTTAATACATATCAATCAATTGATGGTATTTATTGAGCATTTACTGCATGCAAAGCACTGAACTAAGCACTTGGGAGAATACAATATAACAGAGTTGGTAGACACATTCTCTGCCCACAAGGAGCTTATAGCCTAGAGAAGGGAAGAACAATATTGTATTATTATTATTGCTATTATTGTTATTATTATTATTATTATTAAGCACTTACTATGTGCCAGGCACTGTACTTAGCGCTGGGGTGGGTACAAAGCAAATTGGGTTGGAAAAAGACCCTGTCCCTAATGGAGCTCACAGTCTCAATCTCCATTTACAGATGAGGTAACTAAGACACAGAGAAGTGACTTGCCCAAGGTCGCATAGTAGACAAGTGGCAGAATTGGGATTCACAGTCTCAATTCCAATTTTACATATAAGGTAACTGAATCACAGAGAAGTTAAGTGACATGAACAGGGCAGACAAGTGGTGGAGCCAGAATTAGAAACAAAGTCTTTTGACTCCCTGGACCATGCTCTTTCCTCTAGGTCATGCTGCTTTCACTTGCAAGATTGTTCTAATGAGACAGTTTACTCCAGTGTCTTGTTTTGGGGCTAGAAGTTTGGATAATTAGGTTACATTCAGAACTATTTCATCAATCTGTCAAGGGTATTTATTGAGTGCTTACTGTGTACTGTACTAAACACTTGGGAAAAGTGTTCCTTCTTCCTCCTCCCTTCAAAGCCCTACTGAGAGCTCACCTCCTCCAGGAGGCCTTCCCAGACTGAGACCCCTTTTTCCTTTCCTCCTCCCCATCCCCCCCCACCCTACCTCCTTCCCCTCCCCACAGCACCCGCGTATATGTTTGTACAGATTTATTACTCTATTTTACTTGTACATATTTACTATCCTATTTATTTTGTTAATGATGTGCATCTAGCTCTATTTATATTCATTCTGATGACTTGACACCTGTCCACATGTTTTGTTTTATTGTCTGAAGTTTCCCCCTTCTAGACTGTGAGCCTGTTGTTGGGTAGGGACCGTCTCTATCTGTTGCCAACTTGTACTTCCCAAGTGCTTAGTACAGTGCTATGCACACAGTAAGCACTCAATAAATACGATTGAATGAATGAGAATACAATAAGCAGAGTTGCAGATACAGTCCTTGCCCAGAATGAGTTTACATTCTAGAGGATATTTTCATTTAATTTTAATTTAAATTTTCATTTCTGGTAAGCCTAAACAATTGACACTTTTCTCCTGTATTTACAAGTATCCCAATTTTGCAGTACCATTTTACTTAGTCCTGGGATCACACATCTTCAAATGGGTAAAGTAGTGTTAAGATACTTTCAAAAATTTATGATGCTTTCAATCAATCAATCAATCATATTTATTGAGCGCTTACTGTGTGCAGAGCACTGTACTAAGAGCTTGGGAAGTACAAGTTGACAACATATAGAGACTGTCCCTACCCAACAAAGGGCTCACAGTCTAGAAGGGGGAGACAGAGAACAAAACCAAACATATTAACAAAATAAAATAAATAGAATAGATATGTACAAGTAAAATTAATAAATAAATAGAGTAATAAATATGTACAAACATATATACATATATACAGGTGCTGTGGGGAAGGGAAGGAGGTAAGGTGAGGGGATGGAGAGGGGGACGAGGGGGAGAGGAAGGAGGGGGCTCAGTCTGGGAAGACCTCTTGGAGGAGGTGAGCTCTCAGTAGGGCCTTGAAGGGAGGAAGAGAGCTAGCTTGGCGGATGTTGAGAGGCAGGGCATTCCAGGCTGGGGGAGGACATGGGCCGGGGGTCGATGGCGGGACAGGAGAGAATGAGGCACGCTGAGGAGATTAGTGGCAGAGGAGCGGAGGGTGTGGGCTGGGCTGTAGACGGAGAGAAGGGAGATGAGGTAGGAAGGGGCGAGGTGATGGAGAGCCTTGAAGCCGAGGGTGAGGAGTTTCTGCCTGATGCATAGGTTGATTGGCAGCCACTGGAGATTTTTGAGGAGGGGAGAAACATGCCCAGAGCATTTCTGGACAAAGACAATCCGAGCAGCGGCGTGAAGTATGGATTGAAGTGGGGAGAGACACGAGGATGGGAGATCAGAGAGGAGGTTGATGCAGTAGTCCAGACGGGATAGAATGAAGGCTTGAACAAGCAGGGTAGCAGTTTGGATGGAGAGGAAAGGGCGGATCTTGGCAATTTTGCGGAGCTGAGACTGGCAGGTTTTGGTGACGGCTTGGATGTGAGGGGTGAACGAGAGAGCGGAGTCGAGGATGACACCAAGTTTGCGGGCTTGTGAGACGGGAAGGATGGTAGTGCCGTCAACAGTGATGGGAAAGCCATGGAGAGGGCAGGGTTTGGGAGGGAAGACAAGGAGTTCAGTCTTGGGCATGTTGAGTTTTAGGTGACGGGCAGACATCCAGAGGGAGATGTCCTGAAGGCAGGAGGAGATGCGAGCCTGGAGGGAGGGGGAGAGAGCAGGGGCAGAGATGTAGATTTGGGTGTCATCAGCGTAGAGATGATAGTTGAAGCCATGGGAGCGAATGAGGTCACCAAGGGAGTGAGTGTAGATCGAGAACAGAAGGGGACCAAGAACCGAACCTTGAGGAACCCCCACAGTAAGGGGATGGGCGGGGGAGGAGGAGCCTGCAAAAGAGACTGAGAATGAACGACCGGAGAGATAAGAGGAGAACCAGGAGAGGATGGAGTCTGTGACGCCAAGGTTGGATAGCGTGTTGAGGAGAAGGGGGTGGTCCACAGTGTCGAAGGCAGCTGAGAGGTCGAGGAGGATTAGGACAGAGTTTGAGCCGTTGGATTTGGCAAGCAGGGGGTCATTGGTGAGCTTTAAGAGGGCAGTTTCCATGGAATGTAGGGGACGGAAGCCAGACTGGAGGAGGTCGAGGAGAGAGTTGGTGTTGAGGAATTCGAGGCAGCGTGTGTAGATGACTCGTTCAAGGAGTTTGGAGAGGAATGGTAGGAGGGATATGGGGTGATAATTAGAAGGTGAGGTGGGGTCGAGAGGGTGTTTTTAGGATGGGAGAGACATGGGCATGTTTGAAGGCAGAGGGGAAGGAACCAGTGGAGAGTGAGCAGTTGAAGATGGAAGTTAAGGAGGGGAGAAGGGATGGAGCAAGAGATTTCATGAGATGAGAGGGAATGGGTTCAGAAGCACAGGTGGCCGGAGTAGCACTTGAGAGGAGTATGGAGAGCTCGTCTGAGGATACTGCTGGGAAGGATGGGAGAGTAGCAGAGAGTGTTGAGACCTGGGGGGTTGGAGAAGGGGGGGAGTGACTTTGGGGAGGTCAGACCTGATGGATTTAATTTTATTAATGAAGTAGGAGGCCAGATCGTTGGGGGTGAGGGAAGGAGGAGGGGGAGGAACCAGGTGCTTGAGTAGGGAGTTGAATGTACGGTAGAGCTGATGGGGATGATGGGCATCGGTGTCAATAAGGGAGGAGATATAGTTTTGTCTGGCAGAGGAGAGGGCTCAGTAGACTTGATGTTTGTAAATTATAATTTTAGAAATAAAAATGAATATCAGTTATAATTTCATTGATTCAAAACAGAAATAAAAACAATAGTCATTTAAGAGCTGAAAAACTGATCTAAAAATTGTTAGAGCAGGTTTGTCTTGTCTTATGCCATCCAGTCATTTCCGACCCAAGCAACACCACATCTCTCCCAGAATGCCCCACTCTCCATCTGCAATTGTTCTGATAGTGTATCCATAGAGTTTTTTGGTAAAAATACAGAAATGGTTTACCATTGCCTCCTTCCATGCAGTAAACTTGAGTTTCCTTCCTCCACTCTCTCTCATGCCTCTGCTATCCAGCATGGGTGAGTTTTGACTTGTATCAGATTGCCTTCCACCTGCTAGCCACGGACCAAGCTGGGAATGGAATAGGTATGCCTCTGCTTAACTCTGCCTCCCATAGCTGCTAGAGTACTAGAAACTTGTCAGGTCCAACTTTGAGAGGTAAGAGCAGGCCTCGACTCAATTAAATCAGTAAGGACAGATGTTTTCGGTATGAAAGTTTACAATGGTTTAAAGGGATAGGGAATTACATTAAATCAGATGAGACACTTACCTTTCACAAAATTCAGAGGGTTTTTTTCCTGATGCAACAGATATTCTTGAAATAACTTAAAGGTAGAGAGCTAAATGGACAAACAGCCAACATCAGGTTGGGCAATCCAATGATGCTGTAGTCCCATCTAGCCCCTTGCAAATCCTCTGCCCAGATTGCTTGTGAGCTAATCTTCTGAAGGGGATAGCATACAATTTACGACTAGTTCAGCAGCAGGGGTATAACAAAGAGGAGCTCAAACTGGCCTTTTTCCTGACCATTTCTTGGATGTTTTCTGGATGGTTACAATGATACAGTGGTAGTCATGATGGAAACCTACACATTAGGGCTTGCCAAGGCTCTCATGCTGAGGGGTCAGCAGTGGTGAGGGAGGAAGACTCCTTATCTTCCCACCCAGACCCTGTCCTTCCTCTGACTTTCCCAGCACCATTATCCTTCCTGTCTTACAAGCCCATAACATTGGCTTTATCCATGACTCTTCTCTTTCATTCAACCCACATATTCAATCCATCACTAATTCCTGTCAGTTCAACCTTCACAACATCACTAAAATCTGCTTTATCCTCTTCATCCAAGCTGCTACCATGTTAATCCAAGAATTTATCCTATTCCCCCTGGATTACTGTATCAGCCTCCTTGCTGAAATCCCTGCCTTCTGGCTCTCCCCACTCCAGTCCATACTTCATTCTGCTGCCCGGATCATTTTTCTAGAAAAACGTCCAGTGTGTATTTCCCCACTCCTCAAGAACCTCCAGTGGTTGTCTAGCCACTTCAGTAGTAACAAAAATGCCTTACCATCAGCTTTAAAGCATTCAATCACCTTGTCCCTATCTACCACACCTCACTACTCTTCTACTACAACCCAGCCTGCACACTTTACTTCTCTAATGCCAACCTGTACCTCTCACTGTACCTCGATCTCATCTATCTCGCCACTGAACTGTCTCCCATGCCCTGCCTCTGGCCTGGAATGTCATCCCTGTTCATATCCAAAAGACAATTACTCTCCCCACCTTCAAAGCCTTACTGAAGGCATAACTCCTTCAAGAGGCCTTCCCTGACTAAGCCCTCCTTTTCTCCTCTCCCCACTCCCTTCTATGTTGCCTTGACTTGCTCCCTTTATTCATCTCCCCTTCCAGTCCCACAGCACTTATGTACATAATTGTAATTTTATTTATATTAATATCTGTTTCCCCCTCTATTCTGTAAGATCATTGTGGACAAGGAATGTGTCTGTTATATTGTACACTTCCAAGCATTTAGTACAGTGTTCTGCACACAGTAAGGGCTCAATAAATATGATTGACTGACTGACTGGCTGACTGAGGAAGCTGTGCTGAAAGCTTGGTGAGCGTATCAGCCTGTGTGTGTGTGTGAATAATTTATGACTCTAACCCTAACACATTCTTTTCTTTGTCCTCTTTCTCCTCACCTCTAAAATTTTCACCCTCTCTATTTCTTCCCTAATAGCTATCTCTCTCTAGCTCATGCTCCCCCTCCTCTCTCTCCTTTGCTCTCTCTACTTCCCCTTCTGTTGCTTCTTGTATTCTTTTTTGTCCATTTGGGTTCTACCTCGAGGTTCCTGAAAATATGGTGAAAGTCTGTGAAATTAATTATTCACAGGAAAGACACAGCACAGGTACTTTAAGGCAAACATGCAGTACTGAAAGCATGGTCTACTTTCTCTGACACTTTCATTCACTCTTCACTGCTCAAATGATTGATGAGAGCCAGTGGGGTGGTGACTTTTTGATGTGAATGCCTATTAGGGAGGAATTTGACTTCAAAGATTTCATTCTTTATTAGTCCATTCTTGTGCCTCCCATTGGTCACAAGACACAGGCTGAAGATACTTAAAGGGTAAGAGGCTCTATATCTCTCTTTAGTTGAAAACAAACAGATTTGCTTTAGATTGAGACCTTCATTAGAAAGAGATGAAGCAAAACATTATTGTAATCCACAGCCCTTTGATTATCTCTGGCTATAATATTCAGCTGTGTCCACATATTTTTTAGAATGAAAAATAAAACTTTTACTTGTGCTCATCTGTGAACTGTTAATCTTACACCCCTCCCAATTTTTGTTATCAGTTTTGCCACACTTGTGTATAATGGACTGAGGTTGCTGTACACATTTTTGAAAGACTGTTAAGATTCTTTTGCTCAGGGAACTTTGTTGTTTTGTACTCTTCAAGTGCTTAGTACAGTTCTTCTACACACAATAAGCAGTGTGGCTTAGTGGAAAGAGCATGGGCTAGGGAGTTATGGGTCATGGGTTCAAATCCTGGCTCTGCCACCTGTCAGCTCTGTGACTTTGGGCAAACCACTTAACTTCTCGGTGCCTCAGTTAACTCATCTGTAAAATGGGGATTAAGACTGTGAGCCCCAAGTGGGACAACCTGATTACCTTGTATCTATTCCAGTGCTTAGAACAGTGCTTGGCACATAGTAAGTGCTTAACAAATATTATTATTAATAATAATAATAATAAGCAAATAACAGTGATTAACAAATATATGTGGGTGCTTTCTTTAGGTCAGAAGGATTTAGCCAAAGGGGTTCAACTCCTAAGTGACATGATTAAAATTCATTTCAGCACACCAATTTTCAGTTCATAAATTTGTTGTTATCATTGCTTACTTTTTGGTCAACTGGACTTTGAAAATATCTGTTACTCCTAACCAACAAAAACTGAAGAGTGACAAAACTGTGAGTTCCCAAAGGAGATATTCTCCTTGTAGGTCTAAAAAATGAGTTTGATTAGCTTCTTTGCTAGCCAAATTTTATCATCAAAAGTATTATGTCACCTCCTTCCTTCTCATATTCACACAAATATATATATATATGTATATCATGGGTTGGTGGTAACATAGAATATAAGTCCAAAACACACACACACACACACACACACACACACACACACACACCACACACACACACACACACACAGAGAAATACAGGTGTTATAGTTTAGTATTTTACTCCAGGATGCAGCCAACCCACAATACATCCCCTACATTCATTCATTCATTCATTCAATTGTATTTATTGAGCACTTACTGTGTGCAGAGCACTGTACTAAGTGCTTGGGAAGTACAAATTGGCAACATATAGAGACGGTCCCTACCCAACAGTGGGCTCAGGCATACAACCTATATTATTTGATGCTTTACTCTACACAATATTCCAACCCCCCTGACATTTTGGCTGAGCTCTCTAGATAAGTTAATTTTTTTCCTGCCTCTTCCTCACCTAGACTGAGATTGAGAGATTCATAGTGAATAGATCTTGGAGAATTAATTGTGGTATTTGTTTATCACTCACTTTGTGCCAAGCACTGTGGTAGATACAAGATAATCATGTCAGACACAGTCCCTGTTCCACATGGAACTCTGTTTCAGTAGGAGGGAGAACAAATATTTAAACTGCATTTTACACCTTGAAGTTAAGTGATTTGCCCAAGGTCATACAGCAGACAAATGGCAGATTTTTAAAAATGGAACTTGAAGTGCTTAATTTATGCCAGGTACTTTATTAGGCACTGGGGCACATACAAACTAATCATGTTGGACACAGTCCATGTCCTAGAGAGGGCTCACAGTCTTCACCCCCATTTTACAGACGAGGTAGCTGAGGCAAAGAAAAGTTAAGTGACTTGCCCAACATCAAACAGCAGGCAAGTGGTTGAGCAAGAATCAGAATCCAGGTCTTTCTGACTTCCAAGCCCATGCTCTATCCACTGGGCCGTGCTGCTTCTTGAATTGAACTTGAATTAGAACAGAGGTCAATCAATCAGCTAATCATATTTATTGAGCACTTACTTTGTGCAGAGTTTTGTATTAAGCTCTTGGGAGAGTACAACGTAACAGAACTGGGAGACATGCTTCCTGCACAAAATGACGTCCCCTGACTTCCACATTCATACCCTTTTCAGTAGGCCAAAGCTTGTCCAGAGTTTGTGTCAGATTTTCAAGGCCAGAAAGAGATTCCTGAGCCAATAACTTACTCCATTCCTCTTAGTGGTGAAAGAAGAAATACTTTTCTGGACCTAATATGCTTAGTTATGCCTTTGTAGAAAGTGTCATAAGGCTATGTAGTATCAGAAGGGTTGTTAATGTAATTCAAAGGCAGAGCTATTGCAAAATATATTTACATTCTGTCTTAAACCAAATTTATGGGAGTCAGTATGACAGTATGCATTGGATTACTACTGTTGCATTTCCTGCCCTGAGAAATAATCAGTGGAGAGGGAGAAGCAGCAGCTTCAGATGGTGCTACCCAGGGTTTGTCAATCAATCAATTACACATTATGGGCTAAGTATAAAGAAAACCAAAGTGATATATCAGCTTGCACCATGGAATCAATCAATCAATAACATTTATTCAGTCCATATTCTGTGAAGAGCACTGTACTAAACGTGGTGGAAAATTCAATAAAGTTAGTAGACATTATCTCTGCCCCCAAGTATCCTACAGTCTAGCTGGGGAGAAAGATACTGAAATAAAGTACAGGAAGGTGAAAACAGTGGAGAATAAAGATATGCACATAAATGTGTGTGTGTGTGCGCGCACACACACATGCGAGTGTCTAAATTCTTAGGTGATGCTCAAGACTAAATGTCTGTGCTTAACCTGGTGGCTAAGAATATGGATCTGAAGACACAGTTTTCATCTCTTGTAGCCACCATTTTTCTGCAAGGTATAAGAATCTGTGAGTCCTTCTAACCAACCGCTGCTGTCATCCCTGAAAATGGCCACTGTGTTGCCATTTCTATCTATCTCTATTACAATGTACAATGTAACCAAAGACTTTTAGAGCCTCAATTCTGTGGGTGAAATGGAAAAACCTTTTTGATCTTGCATTATTTTTAAGAGAGGGGAGGAGATTCCTGAGTTGAATAGCAGATTCTGAATTACAGGGAATGAGTATATAGCTCTGTTGAGCATTGCTACTGCAAGAAATAATTGCTTTGGATGTTCAAAAAGTTGTGGAGCATCACTCCATCACCCTAGTGAGGATCTTGGCCTAATCCTGTGCTTTTCATATTCTATCCTGATGATTGGCTTTGTTTTACTGCTCTATCTCATGACAAAGGCTGCAGAAATTCAGATAGAATAAGGGTTACTTATATAGCCACAAGGATAATCTTTTATCTTTTGACATTCTTTAGGGCCAACTCTTGCCATTAACTTTAAGTATCTTTCTTTGTAAATCTTAATAAAGTCTTCTTCAGGCACTGGATACCAGGTAATAACCATTATATCCAAGCAGTATTGTCAATGTCCATTAAGCCCTTTTGGAAGCGCAGCACCTACTATTACCGTAGCTCATACTGTATTCAACTCTGCAAGCATCATTAACATGAGAAAGGTGAATTTATACTGGCAGTATCATTTTTCCTGACAAGTGGTGTTAAAGCAAAGGTGGCTTAGCTGCCTGCCTCTCCTTTGTGATGCTTAGGGAATTCAGAACTTCTGTGTGGTTATTGATATGTTCATAATGCTTCGCTTAACAGTTGCTAAAATGAAGTAAACCTCTGGGTAAGTGCAAAATAGCAGACTGGAATGTAAGATTTCATATGAAACCCATACAATTAAGATACAGGCTCAATTTTTCCTCATAATAAAATCCTCTTTGTAAAAAAAAAAATCCCATATCTGTCCCAAATGAATAAGGCCCTATAACGCTCCAGAAAAAATTGAGAAGCAAATAAAATTCAGGAAGAGAATCCCACAGAAAGGGGAGCTGAAACAACTTGCTCCATATAGTGGTCCACCCCTTTCCCACTCTCTGATGGGGCTTGCTTAAAGTTCAAAGCATCTATTTGGTTTTTAAATGAGATGTTATTTCCTGAACTCACATTCTGCAACTAGAAGAGTCTGGACATGACTTCGAAGAGGTGAGAATTTTTAAATGATGACAACTCAAAAGGATGAGTAACAGGAAATATGAGAATGCAAAGTTGTAAATAAGTCAAAACAAATTATCAGAATGTGTTGTTTTTCCAGAGCTATCACACTGCAGGACTCGAGTAAAACAAAAAAAATAGCAAAATCCATCTGGGAAAATGCAACACAACTCCCTCTCCCCTGCCACTGGCCCCTGCCCAACAACTAGACCACAAGCAGATTCAAGTATACTTAAGAGATAATAAAAATAAAGTCTTAAAGACATTTTTCATAGTTACCAGAGGAAAAGTCAGTCGGGGATGGTTTCGAGAGAGAGATTGGCTTTTAGAATTTTGAAGGAGGATAGGAAAAATGGTTTTTCAAAGAACAGGGAAAACTTCATATTCAATATCTAGCATGTGGAAGAATTATCTAGGAGGGTGAGATTGGGGACTGTGGTAAGTAGGTTTGCTTGGTGGCAAGATGGTAAAATAGATTGTAAGCACTTCGAGAGGCATTATCATGACAGCTTATTCTGTTGTACACTCCCTTGTGCTTAGTGCATTGCTCAGCACAGAATGAAGACTCATTAAGTACCACTGATTGGGAATAAGAAAGAATACAGAGATGTAGTAGCATAGTAGGGCTGTGATGGGATATAGGATATAACTCATAACAACCTTTACATGAGAATTATTTTATTCATGGGTCAAATGACTCAGTCCAAAAATTAGGTTCACTAGAAAAATTAAATGTGACTGTGGTAAGAACATACTGCTTTAGTTGTGAAGCAGTAAGAATATCTAGTTCTGAATACAACTTTTACCCTTCAATTATAGCTTCTCTTTGAACTCCTATATTTAGTATTTACTATTCAAACATCTTAACGTGATGTCAGCAGTGCCTGGCACACAGCACGCACTCCATATATACCCGTGATGATAACAGTGTTGATAATTTCCTTGCTGCAAAATAGAATGTATACTAAAATGCTTTTAGTAATAGGATTCACAGACTATTTACATCCACAGAAAACGAAGTGTTGTACAGCAGTTTGAGTAATCTGAATAATTCAGCCTGACAAAAGACACTTCGGACTCAACAGGATTCTTGAGATAAAACTCTCCTTTTGTAAATAAACATTAGAAGAGTTTTGCTAGTGCATATCAGAGAAAGAGTGTTGTCTAGTGGAAAAAGTGTGGGGTGGGAGTCAGAGGACCTGGGTTCTACTCCCAGCTCTGCCACGTATCTGATTTATGATTTCCCTGTGTCAGTTTCTTCACTTCATTCATTCATTCAATTCATATTTATTGAGTGATTACTGTGTGCAGAGCACTGTACTAAGCACTTAGAAAGTACAATTCGGCAACATATAGAGACAATCCCTACCCAACAATGGGCTCACAGTCACTTGTAAATTGGGGATTCAGTACCTGAGCACTCTCCTACTTAGACTGTCAGCCCCATGTGTAACAGAACTGGGATTATACCCCAAGTCGGTTCATTCCCAGGCCCACGCTCTTTTCCCTAAGCTTGCTGCTTCTCAAGCACATTTTAGCAGAAGACAAGACTTGTATAAATCACTAGGCAATATATTAGTGATTTTGCTCTTCAGTGAAGGCTTCGAAAGGTACAGGAGATGTGAAAAAGTAGCATTTTTGGTCTTGATTTTATTTAATTTTATTTTTTACTTTTACCTTGAAGAATGACCGACTGGGTTTGCTTATTTTACTAACTTCTAGACTGGTATGTCAAAAATTACTATCATCCTGGGGTAAGATTTTGATTCATCATGACTTCAAATAATTCTTTCCTACAGAAATGGCATTCTCACTTAATATTTACACCAACACTTGTCAACTTCTGCAATAGCTTTCAGCATTGCAAATGCTGTTAAAATCTGAGTGAACTAAAATGAAATTAAAGCACACTGCATTTGACAATAAATCAAGCATACACTTAATGTACTCAAAGATAGCTGATGCAGTGATTCTTAAAAGCATTTACTGAAAAATGGCAAAATCTCTACTATGACAGAAATTCTGATTAACGTAGATAACATTCAGTTCTAATATTTTGGGGGGAAATACTCTTGAAGCACATTAAAACATGATCAAAGAAAAACAATGACATTTGTTCAGTTTGGAGATAAAAATGTTCTTGGATTTTTCCTTTATGACTGCAAAAGGAATTATTTTATGGTTTTAAAAATGGGCTTGCCCTATTGCTTTAAGAGAAGTTTAGTCTAGTTTAAAGCAAATTCACAGATACAAATTGTCTTGTCACCATGTGGTGGGGCTGGAGCTGCAGCAGTCCCCATCCCATCCCCCAGAGCAGAGATTTTGCACTTCAAAATCATACCAGTATGTCTGTTGTTTGGGACATTGTGAAGATAGTGCCCTAAATAGTGGTCTAAGCCATCTCAAGATGGCTTCCAGGCAATAGAAGTTTTGAATCAATCATTCATTCAGTGGTATGTGCATTGAACACTTACCATGTGCAAAGCACTGTGCTAAGCATTCAGTTGAAAGGAGGAGCTGGGTTAGGTGTCAGGGACAGTCATGCATATGCATATGTACATATCTATATATTTTATATTATTAATTATTTATATTAATGTCTGTCTCTTCCTACATATCTAATCATATCATATCAGGGAAGCAGCATGGCTCAGTGGAAAGAGCATAGACTTTGGAGTCAGAGGTTATGGGTTCAAATCCCGGCTCCACCATTTGTCAGCAGTATGACTTTGGGCAAGTCATTTAACTTCTCTGTGCCTCAGTTATCTCATATGTAAAATGGAGATTAAGACTGTGAGCCCCCGTGGGACAACCTGATCACCTTTAACCTCTCCAGTGCTTAGAACAGTGCTTTACACATAGTAAGCACTTAATAAATGCCATTATTATTATTATTATTATTAGAACAATGCTTTGCATATAGTAAGCACTTAATAAATGCCATAATAATTATAATAATTATTATTATCTACTAATTCTGTTGCATTGTACTCTCCCAAGTGCTTAGTACAGTGCCCTGCATGCAATAAGTGCTCAACAAACACCATTGATGAAAATAATGATTGATAATAGGAAACAGACACTGAAATAAATTACAGATATGTACATAAGTGCTTGGGACTGTAGGTGAGGTGAATAAAGGGTACAATCCGAATGCAAGGACACCACAAAAGGGAGAGGGAGTAGGGGAAATGAGGACTTAATTGGGGTTGGCCTCTTGGAGGAGAAAAGCTCTGAAGGTGGGGAGAGTGATGGTGTGTTGGCTATGAAGGGGGAGGGAGTTCTAGGCCAGAGGCGGGATGTGGGTGAGGTCTCAGTGGGCAGAGAGTTGAGACTGAGGTACAGTGACTAGGTTCGTGTAGAGGAGCAAAGTGATTGTGCTGGGTTATAGTAGGAAATTATCTAGGTAAAATAGGACATCTCTCAGAGTCACACCTGGAGAGTTCCCAGTACTCTACCAGTCTCGACTACAGGAGGGGGAGTTAAGCAGAGGCATATCCATTCCATTCCTAGCTTGGGCAGTGGCTAGCAAGTGGAAGGCAATCTGCTACAATTCAAAACTCACCTGTGCTAGGCAGCAGCGGCATGGGAGAGAGTCGAGGACAGAGATTCAAGTTGACTGCACGGAAGGAGGTAATAGTAAACCACTTCCGTATTTTTACCAATGGAACTCTATGGATATACTACCAGAATGATTGCAGATGGAATTGTGGCATTCTGGGAGTGGTGTGTCCATGGCTTCGCTATGGGTCAGAGACGACTTGACAGCATAAGACAAGACAAGATAGGAAGGGGCAAGGTGGTTGACTGCTTAAATTCATGGTAAAAAAATCCTTTTGATGTGGAAATGGATAGGTGACATTGGAGGTTCTTGAGGAGAGCAAGGCACAGTTGGTTTAGAAGGAACGAAGCATGCAAATTGAGAATTATTGAGGGTTACATCACCTAACCTTGGCTTCATTGATACTGTCCTCTCTAGGTTTTCCTCCTATCACACTGGCTGCTTATCTGCTGGGTCTTTCACAGGCTCCTCCTTTGCCCCCCATCCTCTAGCTGTGGGAGTCCTTCAAGGCTCTTTTCTGGGTCCCTTTCTATTTTCCATATACACTCACTTCCTTGGAGAACTCAGTAGTTCTCATGGCTTCAACTACCATCTCTATGTATATGATTCCCAAATCTACATCTCAAGGCTAGAATTCCCTCTTCCTTTGTAGTCTTACATTTCCTCCTGCCTTCAGGACAGCTCTACTTGTATGTCGCTCTGACACCTCAAATGAAGCATCTTTTCTTTCCACTCTGTCCTTCCCCTTTCGTTGCCATCACTGTAATATCACTATCACAATCACAATATCACTATCTTCTGTATCTCACAAGCCTATAAACTGAGCATTATACTTGACTTATCTTTCTTATGCAACCCATATATTCAATCTGTCACCAAATCCTGTCTGTTCTACCGTCGCAACATTGCTAAAATCCTCCCTTTCCTCTTCATTCAAACTAATATTATGCCAATACAGGCACTTACCCTATCCCACCTTAATAATAATAATAATAAAAATGATGATGATGGTATTTGTTAAGTGCTTGCTATGTGCCGTGCACTGTTCTAAGCACTGGGGTAGATACAATAACAATAATAATGGCATTTGTTAAGCACTTACTATGTGCAAAGCACTGTTCTAAGTGCTGGAGTAGTTACAAGGTTATCCCGCGTGGGCCTCACAGTCTTATTCCCCATTTTACAGATGAGGTAACTGAGGCCCAGAGAAGTTAAGTGACTTGCCCAAAGTCACACAGCTGACAGGTGGCAGAGCCGGGATTTGAACCTACGACCTCTGACTCCCAAGCTCTTGCTCTTTCCACTAAGCCATGCTGCTTCTCAACCTGCCTTCTCATTGACCCTCTGCTTCCTCTCTTTCCCCACTTCAGGCATGTTTTGCTCTGTTGCCCATATCATTTTTTTTAAACATTTCTCTACTTAAGAACTTCTAGAGGTTGCCCATTCATCTCTACATTAAACATTTTAAACCACTCAATCAACTTATCCTCTCCAACTTTTATATCACTGATCTCCTACTAAAGCCCAGTCTGTACACTTTGCTCTTTTAACACTGGCTTGATACTGTACTCTAATCTTATCTTCGTCAACTTCTATCCCTTTCAGACAACTTCCCTCTGGCCTGGAACTCCCTCTACATCCACATATGCCAGACCACCATTATCTCCACTTCACAGCCTTATTTAGATCACAGCTTCTTGAGGAGGCTTTTTCTGATTAAGCCCTCTCTTCCCTGGCCTGCCCTCCCTTCGATCTTGTGACCATTTGACATTTGCTATTCACCCCAGCCCCAAACCCATATAAAGTATGTAGGTATCTTTAAATTATATATTATAAATTATTTATTATTATCAGTGTCTGTCTCCCTTCTGGACTGTAAGCTTGTTATGGGCAGAGAAAGTGACTGCTTATTCCATTGTATTGTACTCTCTCAAGCGCTTATTACAGTGCTCTGCTTATAATAAGTGCTCAGTAAATATGATCAATTGATTTCCATAATTTACTTATATTTATTTCTGTCTCCCCATAGACTGTAAACTCACTATATGTTTTATTGTACTTTCCCAAGCGCTTAGTACAGTGTTCTGCACACAGCTTAGAAGCTGCCTTTTAGCTTTCATTGGCAGCATGAGAAGCAGCATGGCATAGTGGATAGAACAGGGGTTTAGGAGTCAGAAGGTCATGGGTTCTAATCCTAGTTCTCTCGGTTGTCCACTGCATGACCTTGGGCAAGTCACTTCAGCTCTCCGTACCTCAGTATCTCATCTATAAAATGGGGATTAAGACTGTGAGCCCCAAATGGGACAGGAACTGTGTCCAACCTGATTATCTTGCATCTAACCCAGGGCTTAGAACAGTGCTTGGCACATAGTAAGTGCTTAACAAATACTATTATTATTATTATTATTATTATTATCAAGACCAGGTACAGCTTTAGCAAAAAGGCATTTCCGGTGGTTTATGAGCTGGAAAAAAAACTGAGATAAGAGATGGCAATTGCTTGAGCAATTCCCTACCAAGCGGCATTTCATTTTTTGATGGTATTTATGTGCCTACTATGTGCCAGTCACAGGGGTAGATGTAAGATAATCAGGTTGGACACAGTCCATATCCCCTGTATGACTCACAGTCTTAATCCCCATTTTACAGATGAGGTAACTGAGACACAGAGAAGTTAAGTGATTTTCCCAAGGTCACACAGCAGACAAGTGGTGGAGCCAGGATTAAAACTCAGGTCCTCTGAGTTCCAGGCCCATGCCCTTCCCAAAAGGCCACACTACTCTGTGGCCGAGTGTTCAGAATCCCAAATGGGGAGAAGACACATAAAGGCATTTATTAAGTGCTTACTATGTGCAAAGCACTGTTCTAAGCACCGGGAAGGTTATGAGGTGATCAGGTTGTCCCACGGGGGGCTCACAGTCTTAATCCCCATTTTACAGATGAGGTAACTGAGGCACAGAGAAGTTCAGTGACTTGTCCAAAGTCACACAGCTGACAACTGGCAGAACCAGGATTTGAACCCATGACCTCTGACTCCAAAGCCCATGCTCTTTCCACTGAGCCACACTGCTTCTCTATCATGGCTGCAGTTAATAAATGGAAAGTGGATGAACAGGGAGCAGCCTAGCTGGCTTCTCTTGCTTCAGCTGATAACATTACAGTATCAGGGAAGGAGAGAGGGGGTCTCCGTTCCTTCTGAGAAGCAGTGTGGCTCAGTGGAAAGAGCCCGGGCTTTGGAATCAGAGGTCGTGGTTTCAAATCCTGGCTCTGCCAGTTGTCAGCCGTGTGACTTGGGCAAGTCTCTGTGCCTCAGTTACCTCATCTGTAAAACGGAGATTAAGACTGTGAGCCCCACGTGGGACAACCTGATTACCTTGTAACCTCCCCAGCTCTTAGAACAGTGTTTCTAGCTCTCTTCCTCCAGGAGGCCTTCCCTGACTGAGCCCCTTCCTTCCTTTCCCCCTCGTCCCCCTCTCCATCCCCCATCTTACCTCCTTCAAGCACTGTTTTAAGTGCTGGGGGAGATTCATGGTAATCAGGTTGTCCCACATGGGGCTCACAGCCTCAATCCCCATTTTACAGATGAGGTAACTGAGACATAGAGAAGTGAAGTGACTTGCCCAAAGTCACACAGTTGACAAGTGATGGAGGTGGGATTAGAACCCATGACCTAATGGGTAATGGTTCTAATCCCGGCTCCGCCACTTGTCAGCTGTGTGATTTTGGGCAAGTCACTTCACTTCTCTGTGCCTGTTACCTCATCTGTAAAAGGGGGATTAAGACTGTGAGCCCCTTGTGGGATACCCTGGTCACCTTGTAACCTCCCCAGTGCTGAGAACAGTGCTTTGCACATAAGAAATGCTTAATAAATGCCATTATTATTATCATTATGGCCTCTGACTACCAAGCCCTTGCTCTTTCCACTGAGCCATGCTGCCTCTCTCAAGAAGAGTACTAGAGTTATCAGGTAGAAAGCAGAGCTGCCTTAAAGCATGGCAGTGTGATTTAATAGTGGCAGAAGTTGGCCCAGAGTCTGGATTTCTGCCAGTTGCATTAAGATTCTGCACCTCATGACACCATTGGCCAGATGGATCATGTTCCACAGGTGCTCTGCAGTTCTATCTATTTGCATCCAAGTGCATGCACAGTGGTGACACGCTACTAAATTTCAACATTGGAAGTCTTAAAAATAATCTCACTCCCTATTCTCTGTTCTTATAAACAATATCTGCAAAGACACCCTAATTAGCAATTTTTGAATCTGAACTTTGGACTCTAATGCATTAGAGAAAAGAAGTGTTCCCAGCAAATATCTCAATCAATAGTACTTACTGAG
Organism: Tachyglossus aculeatus; assembly: GCF_015852505.1. Taxonomy (NCBI): domain Eukaryota; kingdom Metazoa; phylum Chordata; class Mammalia; order Monotremata; family Tachyglossidae; genus Tachyglossus; species Tachyglossus aculeatus. Next base: position 115,352,393 of record NC_052067.1, read on the forward strand.
TGCTTATTGAGTGCTTACACACTGTAATAAGCACTTGGAAGAGTACAATACAAGAATTAGCAGACACATTATCTGCCCACAATGAGGTTACTGTCTAGAGGTGGAGACATACATTAATATAAATGAGAAGTAAACAGTTGATACTGGGAAGACTTCATATTAACAGTGTTTATGGCATCTGCAGGACCTGATGTCAATTTACCTACAATTTTTTTATTTTACTAATTTTATTCTGTCTTAATTTGTCATCTTAATATTGCAGTAGCATATCCCTTTTTGTTGTGAAATAATTGATTAATCTTGAAAACAAAGACTCAATCTATAATTTAATTATTTTAAAACTTCTTTTATTAATGGATAATCAGTAAATATTTGCCACGCATTTGTTCATCAGTAGTTTTTTGGGTGACCCAGTTCACTGGTTTTCTTTAAAGGCAGTTAGAAAATCAACATCAATTTAATGTCTCTTGGGCAGGAAGATGGAACAAAGGATCATTGGAATATGAGAAAAGTGAGGGTTTTTTTTTGGTTGTAGTTTTTAGTATTTGTTAAGCGCTTACTATGTACAAGGCACTGTACTAAGCCCTGGAGTAGATAAAAGATAACCAGTTTGGACACATTCCCTGTCCCACATGAGGCTCACAGCTTTAATCCCATTTTGCAGAAAACCTAATTGAGGCACAGAGAAGTTAAATAATAATAATAATTATAATGGCATTTGTTAAGCGCTTACTATGTGCGAAGCACTGTTCTAAGCACTGGCGGGGATGCAAGGTGATCAGGTTGTCCCATGTGGGGCTCACAATCTTAATCCCCATTTTACAGATGAAGGAACTGAAGCTCAAAGAAGTTAACTGACTTGCCCAAGGTCACACAGCAGACATGTGGTGGAGCCGGGATTAGAACACATGACCTCTGACTACTGGGATTAGAACCCAGTCTCTCCAACTCCCAGGCCCATACTCTTTCCACGAGGCCCTGATGCTTTTAAACATCTGTGTGGATATTTCATAGAGAAGTAGCTTGGCTTAGTGGAAAGTGCACGAGCTTGGGAGTCAGAGGTCATGGGTTCTAATTCCAACTCTGCCACTTATCAGCTGTGTGCTTTGGGCATGTCACTTAACTTCACTGTGCCTCAGTTACTTCATCTGTAAAATGGGGATTAAAGCTGTGAGCCCCATGTGGCACAACCTCATTACCCTACCTACACCAGCACTTAGAACAGTGCTTGGCACATAGTAAGTGCCTAACAAATACCATCATCATTATTGTTATTAGACATTATGAGGAGGTAATAACTGTAAAGTGAGTTTTGAATTTAGTGTTCCATCCCAAATATCTGCTTTGGAATTGATATCTGATGAAGGCTCTCCCAGGCTTGTTCATTCATTCATTCATTCATTCATATTTATTAAGTGCTTACAGTGTGCAGAGCACTGTACTAAGCACTTGGAAAAGTATGATAAAACAATAAACCATGACAATCCCGGCCTAGAACAAGATCAAAGTCTAGTGGGAGAAGATAATAATGATAATAATGGTAATAATAATGATATTTATTAAGTGCTTACTATGTGCAAAGCACTGTTCTAAGCACTGGGGAGGTTACAAGGTGATCAGGTTGTCCCACGAGAGGGCTCACAGTCTTAATCCCCATTTTACAGATGAGGTAACTGTAGCCCAGAGAAGTCACACAGCTGACAATTGGCAGAGCTGGGATTTGAACCCATGTCCCACAAGATAGCCTTCTGTTTACTACTGCTTGGGATGGGTGAGCTGCTATCAAATTTAAAGCTATCACTGATGCTCTAGAAAAAAAAAAACCTCTTTGGGGATTAAAGAGGTATTTAATCTCAAAGTATTTAAATTTAAAATAATTTTATTTAAAGAGTGAACTGAACCTGTACTAGCAGTTTAGTAACTGATACATTTCATTTTACTTTACTGCCAATCAAATTCAAAGATTCATTCATTCACTCATTCAATCGTATTTATTAAGCACTTACTGTGTGCAGAGCACTGTACTAAGCTCTCGGGAAAGTCTAATACAACAATAAATAGTGACAATCCTTGCCCACAGTGACCTCACAAACTAGACGGGGGAGACAGACATATAGATATACAACCAAATATAACTACATATATATATATATAGATAGATAGATAGATAAGTGCTATGGGGCAGGGAAGGGGCAGAGTGAAAAGAAAGCAAGCCAGGGTGAAGCAGAAGGGAGTAGGAAATGAGGAAAAGTGGAGCTTAGTCTGGTAAGGCCTCTTGGAGGAGTTGTGTCTTAAAGCTTTGAAGGGGGTTAGAATGATTGTCTATCGGATTTGAGAAGGGAGGGTATTCCAGGCCAGAGGCAGAATATGGGCCAGGGATTCGTGGTGAGACAGGCAAGATCAGGACATAGTGAGAAGGTTAGCACGAGAGGAGCAAAGCATGCAAGCTGGGTTGTAGAAGTAGAGAAGCAAGGTGAGGTAGGAGGGTGCAAGGTGATGAAGTGCTCTAAAGCCAATGGTAAGGAGTTTTTGTTTTATCTAAAGGTAGATGGGCAACCACTGGAGATTTTTGAGGGTGGCGGGGGGTGACATGTCCTGAATGCTTTTGTAGAAAGATGATCTGGGCAGTGGAGTGAAGTATGGAATGGAGTATGGAAAGAAAGGAGGTTGAGAGGTCAGCAAGGAGGTGATGCGGTAATCCAAGTGATAGGATAAGTGACTGGATTAACATGGTAGCAGTTTGGATGGAGAGGAAAGGGCAGATTTTAGCAATATTGTGAAGATGGGACTGACAGGATTTGGTGACAGCTTGAATATGTGGGCTGAATGAGAGAAATGAGTCAAGATGCCATGGTTATGGGCTTGTGGGATGGGAAGGATGGTGGTGCTATCTACAGTGATGGGAAAGTTAGGGAGAGGAGAGGGTTTTGGTGGGAAGATAAGGCACTCCATTTTGGATGTGTTAAATTTGAGGTGACAGAAGAACATCCAAGTAGAGATGTCTTAAAAGCAGAAGATGCGAGTCTGGAGAGAGAGATATCGGGAGGAGGAGATGAAGATTTGGGTATCATCTATATAGAGATAGTAGTTGAAGCCATGGGAGTGAATGCTCCAAGGGAATGAGGGTAGATGGAGAATTGATGGGGACCCAGAACTGAACCTTAAGGGACCCCACAATTAGTGGGTGGGAGGCAAAGGAGGAACCCACAAAGGAGACTGAGAATGAATGTCCAGAAAGATAAGAGGAGAAACAGGCGAAGACAGAGTCTGTGAAGCTGAGGTTGGATAACATTTCCAGGAATAAGGGGTGGTCCATAGTGTCGTAGGCAGCTGAGAGGTCAAGGAGGATTAAGATGGAGTAGAATTCGTTGGATTTATCAAGAAGGAGATCATTTGAGAGGGCAGTTTTTATGGAGTGAAAGTGACGGAAGCCAGATTGGCGGAGGTCCAGGAAAGAATTGGAGGAGAGGAATTTGAGACAGCCCGGGTAGATGATTCCTGCTTCTGCCAATTATGTATTGTTTGACCTTGGGCAAATCACTTAATTTCTCTGTCTCAGTTTCCTCATCTGTTAAAAGGAAAAAAAAAATAGCTCTTCACTCTTTGTTTAAGACTGTGAGCCCTGTGTGTCTAATATGATTAGCACAGTCTTTGTAAAAGCTTAATAGAGATCATCATTATTAATTATCTAGGAAAGCAGCAGGGCATACTTGAAATAGCATGGGTTTGGGAGTCAGAGGCTCTGGGTCTAGTCCCAGATTTGCCTGCCACTTACCTACTGTGTGATTTGGGGCAAGTCATTTAACTTCTCTGTGCTCCAGTTCTCTCATCTGCAAAATGAAAATTCTATACCTGTTCTCCCTCCTACTTAGACTGTGAGCCCCATGTAGGATCTGATCATCTTGTATCTACCCCAGCACTTAGTACAGTGCTTGGCCCAGAGTAGCACTTAACAATTATTATCTGTGTTAATTTTCACCAGAACACATTCATTGGAAAACAGCAGCTCTTCTATGAATGATTTGTACTTACCAAGCACTTAGTACAGTGCTCTGCACATAGTAAGCGCTCAGTAAATAAGATTGAATGAATGAATGAATGAATGATTCAAATGCTTTGGAATGTGCTCACAATCATTTTGGCTGCAGGAACTCTTGAAGGATTAGAATCATATTCTAAACCCCAGCTTCTAAATTCCTTGTTGCGACCTTAAGCATGGTACCATAGAACAGATTGAATTAGATTTCCTAAATAGTCTTGCTTTTCTCAGGTTAATGAGTCAGGAAAGGTAACTTCAATTCTGACTCCCTGTCATATAGTTGGTTGTTAAAGTGGCTTTTGTAAATCCCCACGGCACCCAAATTTGAACAGTAGCTGTTAGGGTAGTATAATTTTAAGAGTGGAATGTTTCTAGGAGATAAAGGAAGTACTGCATACAAAGCAAAATAAAACTTTACAAAATTCACTTACAAATGATTGAATTCTTTGGATAAATTATTTGCTTTTTAAAACTTGGAGAGAGTACTTTTCTTCTCAGCAAAGGCACACAATAGTAGTTACCAGAGTCCCGGTGCTTTTCTTGGGTTTTTGAATACAACTTAGACTTCTTAATAATACACCATTCATTTGTTTCTGATTCTGTCATGCTGCAAAGACCGTGTCGCTCTTGTGTGTGTTGGTTTAAAGCTACTTGGTAATTAATGATTAATACCCGTTGTTGGGTAGGGATTGTCTCTATTTATTGCTGAATTGTACTTTCCAAGTGCTTAGTACAGTGATCTGCACACGGTAAGTATGCAGTACTTATATGACTGCATATGACTGACTGACTGAATGAATAAGACTCTAGCAAGGATTTGCTGGCAATGGAAAGCAGTAAGATACCCAAACTGATTTCAAAGGGAGTTTTCCCATCTTTCCTTTTACAGATGATGATTGTCTTTGAAGTCTTGTGGCATTCCTTCAACCCCCTACATATAGAGAGGGAAAACACATAGAGGCATTTAAATTTTAAGTCCCCTCTTTGCTTGTAGATTTTTAGAGGAATGCCATCAAATCTAGGTGCTTTGAAATTTCTTACGACCTGGACTGTAGTAATTCGATTCTTCCATAACTGGGTTCTTCCAAAACTGTACATACTGTAAAGTGGTCATACCTCCACAGTTTAGCAGCTTTTTTTATTACTGTAGAAGCTACTACTACTACTAAGCAACTTTGAAGAGCCCTGTCTTTAATGATGGAAAGAGTGTTCAGAAAAGTATTTGAGTATTGCTGCCATTTCTGTCAGAATCCCTCCTGGCACATAGAGAAGGCTTTTTTCTTGATTTCATTTCAGTTCAGAGTAGCATTAAAGGACAAGTTTGTATTTTTTGTTACTGTGTAATTGTGTTTTTTTCCTTTTCCTTGACTTGATAAATAGATGCTGTCACTGTCGAAATCTCAGAGATATTTTGTGACCTCAGGTCTCTTCTGTCCTTCCTACTAGCTGTCTCACAATTGTACTGCTGAATGACACAGTTCAAACTCTCACCTAAATGAGCATTAGCAATTAGCCTAAACCCAGGAAGCCCCAGATTTCCACCCATGGCAGAAAATTATATGCTATCCCTAAATTTGGTTACCTAGGCACTATAGCACCCTACAATACACAAATAAACAAATAAATATGAAAGAGAAGCAAGAAAGCCAGGGATGGTCTAGACAGAGAACCTGTCTACCAACTCTGTTGTATTGTACTCACCCAGCAATTGATTGATTTGAGGAGGCTGACAGAGAAGTTTAGTGATAACTGCATGATCTTCATACCAGAGTAAACATTTAAAGGGCTAAGGTGGACTAAATCTTCTCTATGGTGTCAGGTCATACCATAGCTTTGCTTAACATCTTGAGCAGTTTCATTAACAGTACCTATAAGGAATACTACTAATAAATAGATCCTGAGATGCTCTTTGTAGCATAATTTCACTGGGTAGGACTTATGAGGTAAATGGATGACAGCAGAATGCCTAAACAGCTGATGAATTGAAAGAGGACAAGGACATTGAGAGTAAACATGGATGGCATGCCTGGAGGGAAAACAAAGGATTTAAATGAAGTGAGGTCTATCTTAAATAATGTGATAACTACAGGTTAGGGTCTATAGCAGTAATAGATTGCTTGCTGAGCAGTATTACAGGGAGAGTTTACCTTCTTTGGGTTGAAGTTGGGATACCTAGGGTATGGCCTAAAAATAGGGACCTGTAAGAGGAAATAAATTCAATACAGCAAAGAACTATTTTGTGTATATTAGCTCTGCATTATTAGTGTGTGTATATTTTTATACACACAGACATATACACACATACATATACAAAATAAGTTCACAGTCTCTTTTTACAAAGAAATTATAGACTAGTACACTTAGAATAGCTCTGAAACAACATTAAGAACACAAGATGAGGAAAAGATAATATAATAGATTGTGTACATTCAGAATGATTATGCTTTAGTAATCCAGGATGGTTTTGGAATTATTGAAACCAAGTTTAATGAGGCTGAAAGCCATACTAGTGATTTAGGAAATGTAAAGACAGTAGATTACAATCTGGACAGACCATTTTATTGGTCACAAGAGTTACAGCACTTCACTTTTATCAGCAGTTAATAAAAAAACTATAGTGTTAGGGATAATATCTTAAAATTTAAAATGCTTTGGGGAAGATAAATTAGACATAATAAAGAATATCTTACTTAGCAAGAAAGATTATTCTAGTAAACTTTTTATCTGAAATTAATGGTACTCTACAGCATTTGTTATGTAGCAAAACCATATAACTGATATATGGCTAAACCATTTTAATTCATTTTCACTTTGGAAAGTAAACATAAATCTCCAATATATTTGTCTTTTATCTTTGGAAAATAGTATTTACTTTAAAAATACTATTCTTAGTATAATTGGTGATATGCTTCAATCAATCAATGGTATTTACTTAATGTTTACTGTGTGCAGAGCTTGGGAAAGTACAGTACAATAGAGTTAGCAGATGCAATCCCTGTCCATGAGGAGCTTACTGTCTAAAGGGGGAGGTAGATATTAAAATATATTCAGAAAGGAGAAATAGTATAATATAAAGACATTTGCATAAGTGTTGTGGGCCTGGGACAAGTATTCAAATGCTTAATGGAAAAGCCCATGACACAATATAGTATTTTTTCACTGAAATAAAAATGCCCACATCAATGTTTTCATAGTTTATCATTGATCTGGGATGTATCTTTTGATAACGTAGCACTTTATTCCTTGTCTGTCATCCCAACAGCAGCTGCCCCTTTACCTTTGTGATGTTATTGGGGGTTCTGTCCAAAAGAGTCATTTTAGGAGTGACCAGATCTTATCAAATTCTGCTAGGTCCCCAAACCTCCAGTTCTCCTGTTCATCTAGTGCAGGTTTTGGGGCATCCTAAATCGTCCCCTATCATTGCCACTACTCTTTGACTGAGCCCAGGTTTCTCCCTAAAGATGAAAGGTCACTGGGGACTAGTCTACCAGTCCTCCCCTGGGGACTGCTTCAGGAAGCTTGAGGACAAAGCACTCCTCCCTGCTCCCATGACTCCTCAGGTCCACTTGTCTTCCTGGCATCTGTGGCTTCTCTTCCAGCCCCTACCACAGGCAGACACCAAGATCTGGGATCACAACTATATCTAATAGTTTCTAAACAAGATAATACCTAAAACAATTCTGTTTCAAACTGCCTTTTCCTGAATCTACTACTTCACCCTTCAAGACCCACTGAACTTCCCTGTAAGTATCCTGGGATTCATGCTCTTCCTCCCCTCTGGGGCTGGAACCTTGGTTCTCTAGATTCCTAGCCACTGGACTCCAATCCTTCAGGGATCCTCTCCATTTCCTCCCTGTGCTCTGTGTCCATCCAGGCACCACAGGACAAAATCTCCCTGTCCTGCTCTCCCAGATACACAGCTTTCAAATCTCTTTCTCCAAGATACCTAGGGTTTTCTTTCCCCAAACTATCTACTACTTTAGTATCTCCTTCCACAACACAACCTACAATCTCTGTTCCTCTAACACCAACTTCTATATATACCTTGATCTCATCTCTCTTAACTTTTCTGTGCCTCAGGTACCTCATCTGTAAAATGGGGATTAAGATTGTGAGCACCATATGGGACTGGACTGTGTGCAACCTTATTATCTTGTATTTAACCCAGCACTTAGTACAGTGCATGGCATGGAGTGAACAATTAACAAATACCATTAAAAAAAACAAACTATACCACCATTGACCCCTTACCTACATTCTTCACTGGGCCTGGAACTCCCTCCCCCTTCATGTCCAAGAGTCCACCACTCTCCCCACCTACAAAATTATCCTAAAAATAATGTCTACTCCAAGAGGTCTTTCCAAACTAAGCCCGAAGTTTTCCCTATCCATCATCACCTCTGCATTGACAATGAACTAAGCTGTCTGCCTCTTAAAAACTTTGATACTCACCCGTCGTACAATACTAATATACTAATGTAACTATTTTTATACTTTTCAATTTTCCATATTTCTAATCTATTCTAATGTCTGTCTCACCCTATAGGTTGTTAGTTCCTGTGGACTATTTCCCATGCTCTAGATTGTAAGCTTGTTGTGGACAGGGAATTTTTTTTATTGTTGTATGGTGCTCTCCCAAGTGCTCAGTACAGTGCTCTGCACACAGTAATTGTTCAATAAATACTATTGAATGAATGACAGGCATCAGGTCTACTGACTCTGCTATATTGCATTTACACTCAATAAATATAATTGATTGATTGACCCTGGCCCCCTACTTCTTTCCTAATCCTGGTCTCTGATTGACTCAGCTAAATCTTTTCACTTCCCTCAGGGAGGGGCACCATGAGGTGACTTTTCTGGCTTTCTCCTTCTCCTATGTGTGGGACCATTGGAACTGGCTATCACAGCCTTTCTCTTCTTATCTTTACAGGTTGCCTGTTTAAATGACAATGAGAAAAGAGTGAACACAAAACCAGAGAAGTAGTAGAGAAAACCTTGGTCTGAATGGGATGCGAGAAGGGGGTAAAGCCTCAATCAATCAATAGTACTTATTGAGAACCTACTCTGTGCTTCCATTATCTTCCCCCCAACCCAACCATGCCCCCACACCAAAAAAAGAGCCTGTCTTGTATTTCAGGATAATTTTTTACTGCTCATTTACATTCTTTGACTGACTCCTTCCCAGATGCTTATGTCCAGTGACTGCAGACTGATGTCCAAGACAGCGGTTGTCAGCAATTTGTCTTCATCTATATTGGCTAGGAGAGGCTGGGGCAGAACTTTTCTAAATCTCTTTGAAGTTGTCTACCCAAATTATGTCTTACCTGTCATTACTTACCCTTTGTTTAACATGTAAATACTTATGTTCTGTGACCCATGCACTTGTCTTAGCCACTACATTTAAGGGAATTTCAGTCTCTTTTTTCTTTGAAGTTCTTGAAAGGCAAAGACAAATTTTCTTAAACTCTATTCTAAAGAGAATTGGAAATGAAGAGGCCACAGGTATGATTGAATCAGACTGGCATTTGTCTGTAGAAGAGCACAGGGCCATCAGTAGGTTGCCTAATTGTCTATGAAAATCTCACCAAGGGAAGCAGATGAAATCTGACTAAGCAAATTAAGTGGAAATAATTGGTTATTGGAACAAAAGACAGAAATACTCTATTTATTAGACCTTTCAAATGAAATATCACTCTGGTGATCATTTAACAAACTAAGAATACATGCAGTCTCACTCAATTGAGTGCTACTGTATGTAGAGCACTGTAGTAAATTTTTGGGTGAGTACAATAAAACAATATGACAGGCACATTCCCTGCACACATGAGCTTACAGTTTAGAAGGGGAGACAGACATGCATATCTTAGACGTTTACTGACTATCAATCGATTGATAGTATTTATAGAGTGCTTTCTATGTGCAGAGCACTCACTGTACTATGCACTTGGGAGAGTACAATACAACAGAATTAAAAGAAACATTCCCTTCCCTTAACAAGCTTATAGTCTAGAGTGGGAGACAGACATTGACAGGAATGAAATAAGTAATTTGTAATATAAAGATATGTAAATAAGTACTGTATGGTTTGGGTTAGGACTAATATCAAATGTCCAAAGTCACAGACCCAAGTTCATAGAAGATGCAGAAGGGAATGTGATCTGAGGAAAACTGGGCTTAATCGGGGAAGGCCTCTTGGAAGAGATGTGACCTTAATAAGGCTTTGAAGGAGGAGAAAATGATGATCTGGCATATATAAAAGGAGAGGGAGTTCCAAGCCAGAGGGAGGACATGGGAAAGGGGTCAGCAGCAAGATAGATGAAATAGGAGCACAGTGAGTAAACTGGCACTAGGGGAGTGGACTGTACAGGCTGGGCTGTAGTAGGAGATCAGTGAGGTGAGGTAGGATGGGATGATCTGATTTAGTGCTTTAAAGCCAATGGTAAGGAATTTCTGTTAGGATCCTAAGTCTTTGGCTAGATAAACCTTACCTGTATTCTGCTTTTTCCCTTCCTTCCATTGTGAATTTCTTTCTCTTTCTCCTTCACTCGTTCCATTGTATGAATTCATTCATTCATTCAATCCTATTTATTGAGCACTTACTGTGTGCAGACCACTGTACTAAGCCCTTGGGAAGTATAAGTTGGCAACATATAGAGATGGTCCCTACCCAACAACGGGCTCACAGTCTAGAAGGGGGAGACAGACAACAAAACAAAACATGTAGACAGGTGTCAAGTCATCAGAACAAATAGAATTAAAGCTAAATGCACATCATTAACAAAATAAATAGAATAGTAAATATGTACAAGTAAAATAGAGTGATAAATCTGTACAAACATATAGGTGCTGTGGGGAGGGTAAGGAGGTAGGGTTGGGGGGATGGGGAGGAGGAGAGGAAAAAGAAGGTTCAGTCTGGGAAGAGGTGAGCTCTCAGTAGGGCTTTGAAGGGAGGAAGAGAGCTAGCTTGGGGGATGTGTGGAGGGAGGACATTCCAGGCCAGGGTGAGGACATGGGCCAGAGGTCGATGGCAGGACAGGCAAGAGCGAAGTACAGTGAGGAGGTTAGTGGCAGAGGAGCAGAGGGTGCAGGCTGGGCTGTAGAAGGAGAGAAGGGAGTTGAGGTAGGAGGGGGCGAGGTAATGGAGAGCCTTGAAGCTGAGAGTGAGGAGTTTTTGCTTGATGCATAGGTTGGTAGGCAGCCACTGAAGATTTTTGAGGGGGGGAGTAACATACCCAGAGCGTTTCTGCACAAAGATATTCCAGGCAGCAGCATGAAGTATAGACTAAAGGGGGAGAGACAGGAGGATGGGAGATCAGAGAGAAGGCTGATGCAGTAATCCATTTGGGATAAGATGAGAGACTGACCAGCAAGGTAGCATATTGGATAGAGAGGAAGTGCAGATCTTGGCGATATTGCAGAGGTGAGACCGGCAGGTTTTCGTGACGGACTGGGTGTGAGACAGCAGAGTCGAAGATGACACCAAGGTTGTGGGCTTGTGAGACAGGGAGGATAGTAGTGCCGTCTACAGTGATAGGAAAGTCAGGGAGAGGGCAGGGTTTGGAAGGGAAGATAAGGAGTTCAGTCTTGGACATATTGAGTTTTAGATGGCCGGCAGACATCCAGATGGAGATGTCTTGAAGGCAGGAGGAGACACGAGCCTGCAGGGAGGGAGACAGAGCAGGGGCAGAGATGTAGATTTGATGTATGAATGGTAGATGACCCCCTGGGCCTGAAACTGGCAGTCCTACCCAGGCCAAGACAAGTCCCAGTAGGAATGAACTAACAAATTGATTAGCAGTTACATCTAGTTCTTCAACAAAGAAGGTGTAGCATTTTTGGAAAATGCTGAATTAAGGAAAACTTGTGTTATCGTATACACCTTCTCCAATGCTATGTACATCTGTACCTAGACATACGAACAAGCTGCAGTTGTAACTAAATGGGCTTGTGTTTGACTGAGCATTCCTTATTCCCTAACAATGTTCCATCCAAAACATGCAATGAAACATTTGTTGTAGAACTGAATGTGATCATTCAGTTTTTCCACCTCCCTGCCTACTCCCTGCTATTGTCCTGGGGAATTTCTAGGCAATGTCCAAAGGCCCAGTTCCCTGTCAGAGGGATAAGTGGGGTAACTGCACAGTGACTGCCCTTCCAGTTGCAGCTGTCAATCAGGGGCACTCTCAGTCCAATCAGAAGGCAAGTATGAGGTTACAATTACACCGCCAACACAAAAATGTAGTTCAGCATGACCTCAACCCTATAATAATTGCAGTACTCAGGCATTGTCAGAAGCACTGAGATATATACAACATAATCAGACCAGATACTGTCCCTGTCTGACATTAGACTCACAGTCTAAGAGGGAGGGAGAATAGATATTTAAGTTCCACTTTATATATGAGGAAACTGAGGCACAGAGAAGTGAAATGACTTGCTCAAGGTCACACAGGAGGCCAGTGGTACAGCTAAGATTAGAATCTGGGTCCACTGACTCTGAGTTCTGCATTCTTTCCATGGGGGTTCAGATATCCATGGTGAAATGTGACCAAGTTCTACTGGGCTAATTCCATATTATTAGATGACTAATGGGTCAGCTATTATTAGACCTTTAACAAATAGTGCAATTTTTTTTCTTCCTGTTGTTTTGCCCCAAGTGCATTTGGCCTCTACTTTGCTTCATTTTTTCTCTGAATCTCTGTCTTCCTGTTTATCTGTCTGTCTGTCCATCTCCTCATTGTCCTCCCTGCCCTCTTATCTTTCCACTTTTTGTAAGGTTAACCTACTCTCTTTGAGTTCCTGCTGTGGGCTTCTGTTATGTCCACATCACAAAGAGCTAAGTTACAAATATCAAAATGAGACATTTTAGCTCTGTTCAGTTTCTGTTGAAATTTAACTCTTTTTTTCTAAATGGCTTCAGTATATTCCAACAGGCCCAGTCAATCAAGCATATTGTAGTCTTACCAAAAATCTTCCATAGTACAAGAGTTCATTAGAAAAAAAACCTGTATATTTGGACCTCAACAAAATACTGGTGGATTGAGTAGAACTCAACCAGATGGATTTCAGTTGCATTATGTAAAATACTGCCAAAATTACCATTGTAAGTCTCTCAATCGCAAAACTGAAAGTATTTCTGCTATTTAAAAATGTGGATTGGGGGCTTTTTTGTTGACCAGGAACTTAATTTGCTCCATGTTGAGTGTTCTATTTTACTCCCATTCTTCCTACTAATTACCCATATGGAACCAACCAATCATGGTAACATTTATTCCTCCCTTTATCTTGAGTTGTTCAAATCTAGCATTGCTCACTCTGGACATCAATTCGCTTTAGGTCCTTTAGGCAGAATCTCTGCTGAAACGGATGTTATAATCATCTCCATTTTTTCAGAGGACCGAGAGTGCTTTTTATCAGTAGAGTTATTTGTTTTTGGAAAGGGCTGAAATTGTTCATGGGAGGAAATGCCTAAATATGCTTCATCTTATGTTCTCTCAATGAATTGTTCAAGAACAATGAAATATATATTTCATTTATTTATTTATTTGAAGATCTGAAGGAAATAATGAAAAGGTCAAGTCTCAAAGTCAAAGTCTGACTGATAAGAGAAGAAATGTTCGTAAAAGTTGAGGAATAGGTCTAGATTTTATCTAAGATCTAGGAAGTCATAGAATACTGTATAACCTTTAAAATGCAATGCATTAAAATGACGACCATATTATTCATTTGCTCACCTTTACATGACGTGAAATATGGCTGCATAAATTGATAAACTTTTTTCCCACTGTATTTTATCCATCTCTTGTTTGTTAGTCTGTCTCCCATCATTACCTGGGATTTGTCCCCATCTCTTCATCCTTCCACATGCCACTCAATTTAACATTTTCTTGCTTCTTTTGTTAATCCTCCTTTCCACATTCTTTATCCACACTTCCTTCTCCTTTTTCTATTTTCCCCCAGACCTTTTACTTCTTTGACTCTGGGACTCTCATCACTTTGTGTGCTCTTGCTCTCCTGGAATTCACTCACATATACACAATCCCAATTTTAGATTGGCATTGCCACGCAATTCCACAATCACAACCAGCTTCATGTCACCCGTGAGATCCACATGACACAGCTTCATGGCCAGGCACACATCCAAACCCAGATAGCACAGTGATAAGGCACCGCACACACTGAAACATAGCTACCAACTTACCAACCATAGCTATCAATTTACCAACCCCTTCTCCCTCCAGTCCAAATGACAAACCACAGATTTAAATCTTCCGGGTCACTTTTCCTATTAGTACAGATCCACCAACACTAATTGAGGTGACTCTCTGAATTGTTGTCTCTGAATGGATGTTTCTACTAAAACAAATAAACAAATCAAAATCACTTCTACCCCCTCCAAAAACAAAAAGGCAGTTGCAACATTGAGACCTCTGTTCTGTCACCCTATGTGGGCCAACTAGTCAGACTTGGTAACCAAGGGACACACCGGACTTAGTTTCAGCCCAGTAGCATGAATAGTCAAATTTCCACACTAAAAATGGACTTTTCCTAAATAGGTTTGCTCTGTATGACCGTCAATAGCTCTCTCTATGTGTATGAGTTTGAGAGTTTGTGACAGTGTTTTGCATACAGTGTTTCATAAATATGATTGAATAAATGTTTTTGTTTCTGAGGGGGATTCTTCCTCATGGCAGAGTCCCAGCTAAAAACCATCCTTGAGCTTCCCTCAGATTGTCAGTTATCAATTCTGTCTACTCTGTACCCCCTGGGGCTTTCCCAGTATTTTTGCCACTTCCCACCTAGAGCCCCAGCTGTTTCTCCTCAGCTCTTTTCCACCATCGTGTCTCCCGCCCCTGCAGTGTCTTGCACAGTAAATGCCTTGCTTGATGACTGTGCTTTGGGTATAATAATAGGGTTTTATATTTGTGAAAAAGGCTCTCGGAGCAAATTAAGATTTTGAAAAGGTTTAAAGGCTCCCATACACACTGATAAATCTCCTGTAAATCTCCTGAATCACTACCAAAGGTAGTGATTCAGCTGTTCATGTCATATGCCAGTCATGGATTGTTCTTAGTCACATTTGTACACAGCTGATAATATTATACCATTAGTAACACCATCTTCAAAGGACAAAAGGACAAGGACAAAAATATATACATGAACTAAATTGAACACACACACATATATATATATATATTTGTATATATATTTCATATATATATGTGTATATAAAGTACTGGGGCTAAATATGGCAAAGAGCCAAACAAAAATTATTCAGACTGCAAGCCCCATGTGGGACAGGGACCATATCCAACATGATTAACTTGTATCTACTTCAATCAGTTAAGAGGATGGTGGTCTAAGTTCCAAATTAAGTGAGGTATGGTATACTGAGGCAACTAACCAATCAGTCAATGAATCAATGATATTTACTGACTAGTCAAAGGTGCTGTCAAAGACCTTTGTTTCGTGAGAATATTTACCTGGTATGATGCTTGTATCCCAGCAGTCTTGTATCTTCAGAATTCTCTCTCTCCCCTACTCCTTCTCACCAGCACTGAGAGGAAATTATATCTAAACCCTCACTAGCTGTCAGTTCACACATTTCATTTTCTGGGGCTCTCACATTAGTGTAAACCACTTTTTGATTTTGCTTAGCTTTCTTGATGGTTTTCATATCTTCCAGCTTCCCCCAAAGTAAGTCAATTTAAGTTTCTGTATTACCTCAAGCATTCCATGTTTTCCTCCAGGCCTTCCTTTCCTTATTTTTTCCAAAGCATTAACACCTTCAAGTCTGTCCATATGTCTGCTGTTCATATATGGTAGGCTATAACTCTCCCCACTTTCTCCCACATCTCTTCCAAGAGGCCTTCCCTGATTAAGCTCTCATTTCGTCTACTCCCTCTCCCTTCTGCATCAGCTATGCATTTCAATCTGTATCCTTTAAGAATCTGATATTCACCCCACCCTCAGCCCCACCGCACATATGTACATATCTACAAATTATTTATATTAATGTCTGTCTATCTCTCTAGACTGTAAGCACCTTGTGGACAAGAAGCACGCCTACCAACCCTATTGTATTCTCATAAGCACTTAGTACAGTGCTCTGCACACTGTAAGCAGTCAATAAATGCCTGACAGTCAGTCAATTGTATTTGCTGATTGCTTATAGTGTGCAGAACACAGTACTAAGAGCTTGGGAATGTACAATATAACAATAAACAGACTAATTCCCTGCTCACAATGAGCTTACATTGATAATAATAGTAATAATAATAATAATTTTGGTATTTCAAAAGTGCTTACTATGCGCCAAGCACTGTACTAAGAGCTGGGGTGGATACAAGCAATTCATGCTGGACACAGTCCCTGTCACAGTCTCAACCTCCATTTTACAGATGACATAACTGAGGCCCAGAGAAGTGAATTGACCTGTCCAAGGTCACATAGCAGATATGTGGAGGAACCTGGATTAGAACCCAGGCCCATGCTCTATCTACTAGGCCATGCTGATAAAATTCATATCTAAAAAAAAAAACCCCACAATGCAACTGCTCATGATAGAACCATATTTTCAAGGAAAAAAATCAAGCTGTATTGCGGTATGTACTACTATTTAGAATACTGATACCATCATAACTCCATGTAAAATTTTGCATGTTGGCTTGAAGGATTGCTTTTCAAAGGGCTGAGGCAATCAAATCAAGATCCAAAAGGCTTGACTGTGCTTTAACAAGACTCTTTTCTTCATGTGTCTGGAGTCCTTCTTTCATCCTGAGAAATAATGTGGTCTAGTGGAAAGAGAACAGGCCTGTAAGTCAGGAGACCTGGGTTTTAATCCTAGCTCTGCCATTTGCTTGCTCTGTGATCTTGGGCAATCACTTAACTTCCCTATGCTTCAATTTTCTCATGTGTAAAGTTGGAATTTGTTCCCCCATAGACTGTGCGTTCCACATGAGACAGAAAATATGTTCAATCTCTTTGTCTTGCATCTACTTCAGTGTTACTACAATGTTTGGCATATAGTAAGTGCTTAGCCAATACTTTCCTTTCCCAGCATCCTTAACCAGATATTTGCAGAATCAACATCTATGAGTAAGATTTATTTTTGGAAACATTAACCTGTGCCAAAAGGAATAAATTCCTTTGAGACCTTAGGTCACATATTTTAGTTGCTGTCAAATATTTAACTGACTATTGTCTTTAGGAAATGAAGAGTTGAACATTATCTTGTGGAATGGGGTGATTGAAAATTACTAGAATGCAGACTTTGGGAAAGTAAAAAAAAGTAGAAGGTAGTATGTGTCTCTTTGAATTTGTGTTTAGGAGCATTTTATTTTTGGATAAGGGTAAGAGGAAACATTTTTGTGACATTTGAATACTCCCTCTATATTTTCTACTTAGACAAAAGCAGTCTTTTACTGCAATTTTCTAAAGCCTTTATTAATAATTGTAGTATTTATTAAAGCAGTGTGGCTCAGTGGAAAGAGCATGGGCTTGGAAGTCAGAGTTCATGGGTTCTAATCCCGGCTCCGTGGCTTGTCAGCTGTGTGACTTTGGGCAAGTCACTTAACTTCTCTGTGCCTCAGTTACCTCATCTGTAAAATGGGGATTAAGACTGAGCCCCACATGGGACAACCTGATCACCTTGTATCCTCCTCGCTTTGCACATAGTAAGCACTTAACAAATGCCATTATTATTATTATTATTAAGCACTTACTGTGTGCCATGTACTAAGAACTGTGGTGAATACAAGCAAATCAGGTTGACACAGTCCCTGTTCCACATGGGGCTCACAGTCTCAATCCCCATTCGACAGATGATGTAACTGAGGCCCAGAGAAGTGAAGTTACTTGCCCAGGGTCACACACAAGCAAGTGGTGGAGCTGGGATTAGAACCCATGACCTTCTGACTCCCACACCTGTGCTCTAACCACTATATGATAATAATAACTGTGGTATTTGTTAAGCGCTTACTGTGTGCCAGGCACTGAACTAAGCACTGGGGTGGATACATGCAAATTGGGTTGACACAATGGGGCTTGCCATGCTGCTTTCCATAACAATCACTACACATTTATTACGTAATGTTTACACTACACATTTCCCATAATGAATCAATTAATCAGTGGATTTATTGAGCACTTATTTTGTGAAGAACACTGTACCAAGTGCTTAGGAGAGTAAAATACAGGGGAATGGGAGCTGTGTCCTTGATAACAAGGAGGTTACAGCCTAGAGTGGGAGAAAGACATTAATACATATAAATAAATTATGAATATGTACATAAGTGCTGTGGGGCTGAAGGTGGGGTGAATGATCAAGAGCTTAAAGGGTACTGATCCAAGAGAATAAGTGAAGCAAAAAGGAGACTATACTCACTAAATCAATGAATTGTGTTTATGCAGTATCAACTGTGTTCCCCTTTCCTGTGCTAAGTGCTTGAGAGAACACAGTAAAATTAGTACTTATGATTCCTGGCTTCAAAGAGTTATGATATAGAGGGGAAGACAGACACTAGTTAAATAACAGATAGGAGGAAATACATAAGTGTTATGGGAAGATGGTTGTAAATACTTAGTACTGAGTTACTCAAAAATTCTTATGTGGAAATTGGGGAAAATAAGGTAGAGAAATAAGAAATGAACCAGGGAAGGCCTCCTGGAGTAGCTGGAATTTCAGAAGGGCTTTAAAGAAGGGGATAGCTGGGGTCTTTCAGACACTAGGGAAAGGGAGTTTCAGGCAGGGGTTAGGGTTTGAGCAAGAAGTCAGTGGAGAAAGATGGGTATGAAGCATAAATGAGTTGGCTTGAGAGGAATGGAACATGCAAGGATGTAGTGGCAGGAGAGAAGATATGTAGGAGAAATGCTGATTAAGTGTCTTCAAATAGATTGTTAGGCTTTTTTGACTGATTCAGAGGAGAATGGGCAGCTAATCAAATCACAGGGGTTGGACTAAAGGACAAGCTATGGCAGTAGAAGAAGGAGCTACTGGAGGAGGAGAGGCCTCTTGAGAAGATGACCTTTTAGTATTTGATTTTTATATATTTGTTCAAATTTAGGAATTACTGGAAATCAATCAATACTGCTTTAACCTAGTATCAATCAATCACATTTATTGTGCTCTGTATGCAGACATTGTACTAAGCTCTTGGGAGAGCACAATGTAATAGAGTTGGGAGGTACATTCCCTGACCAAAGTGAGCTTACAGTCTAAAAGGAGGAAGCTTCTAACTAATCAGAAATTAAATGCTGTCTTTCAGCCTTTGAGTCAGCAGAGGGAGAAATTATCAAATCTCTTGAACTGATGTTGACCCTATGTGTTAAGGTAAATAGAGCCGGAGAATAAAATGTTGACAGAGAATAGATGAATGCAACTGTTTCACATGACAATAAGGGAAAGGAGTCTCTGAGTGATAACAAGGGTTACTGACTGGCAGGAAAGACAGATGTTGCACACAATTTAAATTTTATTCGCTCAGGGTTTCCAGTAGAAAATCACAGCAATAGAGATATTTTACATTTCCCTGCCAAGATCTTTGTCTCATAGGCTTTTCAGAATTGATCCATACTTCATTGATTGGAATTAGGTCCTGAAATAAGATGATATGAAATGCGGCTAATTTAATACTTACTGTCAACTTGAAAAAGAAAGCAATCAGTACCAAAAGTATGGTGAGAACTGGAAATCTACCTATAAAGCACTGAAGTAGGTTTTGGGGAATTACAAGTCCATATGTTTGATTTGGACAACAATGGGAAATATTATAAACACTAATCCAGGTGTTCTAGAAGACCTGAATATTTATAATTTAATTTTGGGCCATCAATATGAAGTCATAAGATGGAGATAAACCAGAATTTCTAAAAAAATGAAGAGGAAGAAAATCCACTATGTTATTTTCCCTGTGTATTTAGTACTGCTTTAACCTAGTATCAATCAATCACATTTATTGAGAGCTATGTGCAGAACACTGTACTAAGCGCTTGGGAGACCACAATGTAATAGTCTGCCTTGATTTCAGTAGGATATTTTGTAGTTAAAATCTTAGAAACATTAGCCTTAAGAAAGCTGTTGGAAGAAAGCTTTCAAAAAGAGTAAGGCCATTAGAATAAATGATGTTTTTGTGGTGGCTGGGATACTGAGAATCATGGATTGTTGTTGAATATTTATCTAAGAGTGAAGACTTCGTAGTTGAGAGATGGATGGCAAAAGAATCAATTTTGGTCAATTTGCATGTTAACCTGGTGACCTAAAAGAATGTGTTGTTTGGTGATAAAGTTTTTGGTTGCTTAAAAATGGAAAAATCCAGTCATCCTCTATGGAGAGCAGAGTGTTTAAGAATCAAATAAAACTCCAGGAACCTAGGAAGATAAATGACTTATGGGATTCAGTATGGGGAAAAGTAGACTATTTTCTAATTCAAGATTCTATTGACATTCCCTGACCAAACATTCCCTGACATCATTAAAAAGTCATTGAGCCCATTATTGAGTGGCTCTTTTATGACTGTAGCTGCCTCAGAAGCACAGACACACGAGACCAGGGAAAGAGATGTTATAAGCAGGAGTTAACAGGGCTGAAGGCTTTCAGGGACTCACCCCCTGCCCTTCTGTTTTCCAAACTCTTTATGCCCATTGGATTCAGCAACTGGAGCCACTAGAGCCAGATAGAAGTATGGGCTGCATGCCTTCAGGGTGCTCCCCGGGAACCTCAGGAGAACCGCTTCAGCCATGTTCATTCATTCATTCATTCAGTCATAAGTGCTTACTGAGTACAGGCACTGTGCTAAGCACCTGGGAAAGTACAATATAATAATAAACAGTGACATACCCGGCCCACAATGAGCTCACAGTCTAGAAGGGAGGGGAACAGACATCAATACAAGTAAATAAATAAAATTACATATATATACATAAGTTCAATGGGGCTGGTTGCAGGTGGAGGAGGAAGAACAAAGGGAGCAAGTCAGGGCAATAGAGAAGGGAGTGGAAGATGAAGAAAAATTGGGCTTATTCTGGGAAGGCTTCTTGGAGGAGATGTGCCTTCAATAAGACTTTGAAGCAAGGGAGAATAATTGTCTGTCAGATGTGAGGAGGGAGGGTGTTCCAGGACAGAGATAGGACGTGGGCCAGGGGTTGGTGATGAGACAGGTGAAAACGAGGCACATTGAGAAGGTTAGCACTAGAGGAGCTAATTGTGCAGACTGGGTTGTAGAAGGACAGAAGCGAGATGGGGTGGGAGGGTGGGAGGTGATGGAGTGCCCTAAAGCCATTGATGAGGAGCTTTTGTTTGATAAGGAAGTGGATGGGCAACCACTGGAGATTTTTGAAGAGGAGGGGTGACATGTCCTGAACGTTTTTGTAGGAAGATAATCCGGGCAGCCAAGTGAAATATGGATTGGAGTGGGGAGAGACAGGAGGGTGGGAGGTCAGCAAGGAGGCTGATGCAGTAATCCAGGCGGGATAGGATGAGTGATTGCATTAACGTCGTAGCACTTTGGACAGAGAGGAAAGGACGGATACCCTCCCCACACTTACCTCAGCCTTATAGTCTTCTAGACTGAACATAGTCTAGATCTGGGAAGAGAATGTGGTCCTGGAGCTTTGTGTGTGTGAAAGGGAAAATATCTAGGGATCTCCAGCCTTCTGGGTGGCCCCAGATCCACCAGGACTTCAGACTACCTTGAATGCTGGAGCCTGTTACCAGTGACTAACCCAGGGCCTTGCTCCAGCCATGGAGTTGGTAGGTGCATGGGATGGCAACTCTTGAGGAAGCTCCCTCATTTCATGCAGCTGCCCCTCCTGCTCTCCTACTGCATCTCCCCCGACTCTTTGAATTGGACTCTGAATTGAATTAAACCAGTGTCTCTGCGTGATAGCAATAGGGATTTCCATCTTCAGCTGCTCACTCTCTAATGATTACTTCTTCATTGCCTTCAAAGACATTGCTCCATCCAAAAAACCCCAAAAAACCTTTATTTAGACTCCCCTGAACCATCCAGTTAGTGTCCCTCCTGTTAGTGTCCCTTCTCCTGTTCTCATCCAAACTCCTTTAGTGGATTGTGTTCATTTGCTGCCTTTATTTCTTCTCCCTCCTTCACCCTTCAGTTATTAATACATTCATTTTATCAAGACCACTCTCACCAAGCCACTAATGATCTCCTTTTTGTTAAACATAAATGGCTCTCCATTTTAATCCTCCTCAACATTTTGGTTGCCAAAGACCTTGTGGACTAATACCATCTGATGGAACCACTAACTTGTTTTTTTTTCTGACACAGTCCTCTCTTGTTTCTCCTCCTATCCTTCTGGCAAATTCTACTCAGTCTTTCTCACTGGCTCTAACTGTGGTTGCCCTATAAGATTCTGTTCTGTGGATCCCTTCTCTTATCAATCTACACTCACTTCCTTGGGGAGCTCAGTCATGCATTCATTCAATCACATTTATTGAGTGCTTACTGTGTGCAGAGCACTGTACTAAGTGCTTGGGAGACTACAGTATAACAGTGAACAGATACATTCCCTGCTCACAACGAACTAGCAGTCTAGAGGGGGAGAAAGACATCAGTATATAAATAAATTACAGATATGTGCATAAGTGCTGAGGACTGGGTCTTATCCTGTCTTATGCTGTCAAGTTGTTTCTGACCCAAAGAGACTCCATGGACACATCTCCTCCAGAATGCCCCACTCTCCATCTGCAATCATTCTGGTAGTGTATCCCTAGAGTTTACTTGGTAAAATTATGGAAGTGGTTTACCGTTGCCTTCTTCCACACTAGGATTGGAATGGGGGGATAAATAAAGGGACAAGTCAGGACGATGCACAGTGGAGTAGGAGAAGAGGAAAGGAGGGTTTAGAAAAGGCCTCTTGAAGGAGATGTGGCTTCAACTGCTGGCTTTTCTCACACCTTCCCTTTACCTGCAACTTCCTCTCCAATATCTGATAGACCACAACTCTCTTCAAAACTTTTCTGAAAGCATGTTTCCTCCAAGAATTAACAATTATTAACACATAACATTAAAAAAAGCTTAACAAATAATAATAATACAACATTCGTTCATTCATTCAATCGTATTTACTGAGTGCTTGCTGTGTGCAGAGAACTGTACTAAGCACTTGGGAAGTACAAGTTGGCAACATGTAGAGACGGTCCCTTCCCAACAACGGGTTCACAGTCTAGAAGGGGGAGACAGACAACAAAACAAAACATATAGACAGGTGTCAAAATCATCAGAACAAATAGAATTGAAGCTATATGCACATAGGAAAGCGTGGCTCAGTGGAAAAGAGCACAGGCTTTGGAGCCAGAGGTCATGGATTCAAATCCCGGCTCTGCCAATTGTCAGCTGTGTGACTTTGGGCAAGTCACTTCACTTCTCTGGGCCTCAGTCACCTCATCTGTAAAATGGGAATTAAGACTGTGAGCTCCCTGTGGGACAGCCTGATCACCTTGTAACCTCCCCAGCACTTAGAACAGTGCTTTGCACATAGGAAGCACTTAACAAATGCCATTATTATTAGAGAAGCAGCGTGGCTCAGTGGAAAGAGCACGGGCTTGGGAGTCAGAGGTCATGGGTTCAAATACCGGCTCTGCCGTTTGTCAGATGTGTGACTTTGGGCAAGTCACTTAACTTCTCTGTGCCTCAGTTACCTCATCTGTAAAATGGGGATTGAAACTGTGAGCCCCCTGTGGGACAATCTGATCACCTTCTAACCTTCCCGGTGCTTAGAACAGTGCTTTGCACATAGTAAGTGCTTAACAAATACCATCATTATTATTATTATTATTAATAAACAAAATAAATAGGTGCTCAGTCTGGGAATAATAATAATAATAATAATAATAATAATGGTGTTTGTTAAGCACTTACTATGTGCAAAGCACTGCTCTAAGCACTGGGGAGGTTACAAGGTGATCAGGTTGTCCCACATGGGGCTCACAGTCTTAATCCCCATTTTACAAATGAGGGAACTGAGGCCCAGAGAAGTGAAGTGACTTTCCCAAAGTCACACAGCTGACAGTTGGCGGGGCCGGGATTTGAACCCATGACCTCTGACTCCAAAGCCCGTGCTCTTTCCACTGAGCAATGCTGCTTCTCCAGGAAGGCCTCCTAGGAGGCGAACTCTCAGTAGGGCTTTGAAGGGAGGAAGAGAGCTAGCTTGGTGGATATGTGGAGGGAGGGCATTTCAGGCTAGGGGAAAGATGTCGGCTGGGGGTTGATGGCGGGACAGGTGAGAACGAGGTATAGTGAGGAGGTTAGCGGCAGAGGAGCAGAGGGTGCAGGCTGGGCTGTAGAAGGAGAGAAGGGAGGTGAGGTAGGAGGGGACAAGGTGATGGAGAGCCTTGAAGCCGAGAGTGAGGAGTACATAAAATACAAGGACAAATACTCCTTTCCCTCAACACAAAATCAGTAGTATATTGTGGCTAACGGAGAATAATTTCAGGTTCCTCATTGGTTAGAAACCATAACACCCATAGCCAAACGTTATTACATGAGCCACGAGTCTTCCCGAGGCCTCATGCTGAGGGTGCTGTTCTGTTTCCTGCCGGGAGGGCGGAAGCTAGGTTGGGATGGAAGCTCCTTGAGGATGAGCCCACTGTTGGGTAGGGACTGTCTCTATATGTTGCCAACTTGTAATTCCCAAGCGCTTAGTACAGTGCTGTGCACACAGTAAGCGCTCAATAAATACAATTGATGATGATGATATGGAAGAGAGGCAGTGTTGGTTCCCGAGGAGGCAGTGTGGCTATTAAGGGAAGCCAAGAACACTCAGCTGCAGTTTTTATCCCTTTTATTATATTGGTGTATCAGAGTAAACTCAACAATGCTCAATTCTAATTGCTACCAGCTGACCTAGTGTTCAGATGGAGTCATGAGTTTTATTTTATATTTGCATTTGTTTGGGAGAGAACACTAATATTTTCAACAAGGCATTTAAATTTATTTTGTATTTTCTCAAGTTTCATTTGTAGTAATCTTTAAGTGCAAATGTATACTCTCGAGGGATTTGAGCACAAATCACCCAGTAGAGCTTGTGGGAAGTAAAATATTCTTCATCATGATAAAAATTGGACACATCTAAATGAGTCTTCATCCTATGAAGAAAAATGGCTAATGATTAAATTTTGTATAATTTTTTTTAAAGGCTATTGATATTCATATGTGATTTTGTTTTGCCAGTTTCATTTCTCTCTATATAAAGAAACAAAGCAAGAGATGTTGCCATACAGAATGTGTTTAGCTCATTCTTGGGTCCCAGAGGTGATTGGTTGGTGTATAGAGCAGGATGGCTATCCATGCCCTCACTTCTACTTGACATAGTACTGAGGGAACAAAACTGGGGTCACGGTGGCCCCGAGTTGTGGGTGAGGCAGGGAGGAGCAGCCCACCCATTAGAGCCCACCAGAATGCCACTGACATCATCTTGACTCTCTACTTCCTGAAAAATAATAATGTAAATAATAGTGGTATTTGTAAAATGTCTACTATCTGCCAAGCACTGCGTAAAGTACTGGGATGGATACAAGATTCATCAAGTGACTAACAGCCCCTATCCCACATAGGGCTAACAGTCTAAGTAGGAGAGATAATATGTATTGAACCTCTATTTTTCAGATAAGGAAACTGAGGCTGGAGCAGTTAAGTGACTTGCCTAAGGTCTGTCAACAGGCAAATAAAGTGATTTTGGGCCAAAGTCAGAGTAGACTGGAAATTTTGTGGTCTTTGTTTTGTCACCAGTGATGACTTGACACCTGTCCACATGTTTTGTTTTGTTGTCTGTCTCCCCCTTTTAGACTGTGAGCCCGTTGTTGGGTAGAGACCATCTCTATACATTGCCAACTTGTACTTCCCAAGCACTTAGTACAGTGCTCTGCACACAGTAATCACTCAATAAATACGATTGAATGAATGAGTGAATATTGGAATCAGAAGCAGTGAGAATCAGGAAAGCAGGACAGCTGAGATAACTGCTCTGTGTATGCCTCAGTCTCCCTTAGGGTTTCTCAACTATTGCACTGCCTTCACCTGCCTGGACTGAAACTCTCCCTTTCTTGTGGTATTTTTTAAATGCTTACTATGTACCAGGAACTGTATAAAGTGCTAGGGTAGATACAAGCTAATCAGGTTGTACACAGCCCATGTCCCAAATGGGGCTCACAGTCTTAATTCCCATTTTACAGATGAGGTATCTGAGGCACAGAGAAGTTAAGTGACTTTTTCAATGTCACACAGCAGGCAAGTGGCAGAGCGAGAATTAGAACCCAGGTCCTTCTGACTCCCAAGTCCATGCTCTTTTAGGTCATCCTGCTTCTTCTTTCCCACTTTCCCCATATGTAGCCCTGTACAAGTCTCTCTGTGTCTATGTGTGTAGGCTTGTTGGTATATTTGCATGTGTTTGTGATGGTGTATATTTGAGTGGATGTGCACAGGGCTCACTTCAGACAGCAAATGAGAGGGACATCTGTCTCTGTAAAGAGACACCTTCCAAGGGGCAATGGGGAGGTAGCAATTGAAAGCTTGATAAATTCACCATTCTGAAGTTGTTACCTGCAAAGGGTAATAATAGTAGTAATATTAATAGTAACAATAAAGTGTGGCATTTGTTAAATACTTAATATATGCCAAGCATTGTGCTTAAGCCCTTGGGTAGATATTATTCAGTTAGACCAGATAACTGTCCCTGTACCACATGGGGATCATAGTCCAAAGGGGAGAGAGAACAGATCTTTAATCCTCATTCTACAGATGAAGAAATTGAGGCACAGAGTGGTTAAATGACTTGCCCAAGTTCACACAGCTGGTGGGGTTGGGGTAAGAATCCAAATCTCCTGGCTCTCAGTCCTGTGCTCTTTCCAGAAGTCATGTGATCCCGTTGTTGAGTAGGGATTCTCTCTATTTGTTCCCGAATTGCACTTTCCATGCACTTAGTACAGTGTTCTGCACACGGTAAGTGCTCAATAAATACGGTTGAATGAATGAATGTTCCCTACAATAGGGAAAATAAATATCTGAAATTGGCCCTGAGTATGGTGTGTCCGTCTTTGCACTGTGTATACATGTCTGGTTTGCTTAGGAAAGTGTACAGAAATTCTTCTCTACCAACTTGAAATAAGTGTAAATGACCTCAAGAGAGCCTGCAGTGCAGATCCGTGCCTCCAGAACAGTAAATTACTAAATCTTCCAGGACAGATTCCTATCCATTCTTTCTTCTCTTTCCCAGGGATGGAGACCTCATTTCCTCACTTATTAGCCTGTTTTAATGTTTTATCACCATGATAATCCAGAAACGCTTTATATCCAGCCAGCCTCTCTCCTGCTTTAATTGAAGCCCATTTCTCTCATTTCATTCTTAGAGCCATGGATAAAAGCTGGTCTACACTCAGACAATGAAAAAGGTGTATTTTCTTGAAACAATAAAACGATTACCCCTTAGGCTTCTTTGATCGAGGTTTAACAGGTAACCTGACCTAAATGACACCTTTTCTGTCCTGTAATCAATTTGGCCATCTTTTTCTGCCTGCCCATTCCCAGTACTCCGTTTAAAATGACCAACTGGAGTCAGCCCCCAAATGAATCTAAATGCAGAGAGACAGGAATCAAGTAAGCAAGCAATAACATTACTTCTGGATCTACTATATGGAGAGCACTGTATTTAGCACTTGGAAGGGTACAATAGAATTGAAGACACAATCTCTGTCCTCAAGCAGTTTACACTCTAGTGGGGGAAATAATCACAAAAATAATTTACAGATATGAGGAAAAAGGAAAAGTGAATTTGTAGATGAATGTGTGTCTAGTAGCAGTGAATGTAAGATGACAACCAGCAATGCTAACGGTAATTATAATAAAGAAATGTATAGTTGGTCTAGACAGCTGAAATGGTTATTAAGGGGATATGCTCTGGAGAGAAGAGAAAATTAACTTTAAAAGGCCTCCTGGAAGAAATGGGATTTCCAAAGTCTTTGACTATGGGAAGAGCTGTGGTCTGGAGGAAAGCTTTTAGGAGAGAGAACGGGGAGTGCACTTTCGGTACTATCCCAGACCTGAAGGTGAGGGTGGCTAGAGGAGTCTGGATGGGTTTCTTAAGATACTTTGGGTGTGCAAGGCTGTGATTGAGGTCTCCATCCCAGGGGGAAGCAGGAAGCTCAAGGGTAGGGGAGTGGCACCCCTTGAGAACTCCTGGGGGGTCTAAAGTGGTATGAGGTGAGGGATAAGGTGCTTGAAGGCACTTTTCCAAACACTTAGAACAGCGCTTCACACATAGTAGGCACTCAATAAATACCACTGATGGACTGACTGATTAGAGGTATTGAGTTTAAGAAGTTGACTAGAGCATCTATACAGAGATGTCACAGAGGTTAGAGAAAATATATGATTTCAGAAGAGGTGAGAGGTCACAAATGATGAGGGATATTATGAGTCAGCTGCTTAATGGAGTAGTTAAAGTCATGGAAGTGGATGAAAACCCAAAGGGAGTGAGTGTAAAGTGAGAAGAGAAGGGGACCTAGAATGGAGCTTTGAGGGAGTGAGAGGTAGAGAACATGTTTCAAGGCTGAGGGGATGGAGCTAATGGAGAATGAGCAGTTGAAGATGGCAGTTAGGAAAAGAAACAAATGGGTTCAAGTGTTTGTAGTATTTATTTCTATTAATGTCTGCCTCCCCCTCTACACTGTAAGCTTGCTATTGTCAGGGAAAGTGTCTGCTAATTCTGTTGTCTTGAATTAATTTAATTCATTCAAACATATTTATTGAGGTCTTACTGTATGCAAAACACTGTACTAAGTGCTTGGCACTGTACTCTCTCACTTAGTATGGTGTTCTGCATATAGTAAGTGTTCAATAAATGCCATTGATTGACTGATGAGAGGGAATAGAGTCAGAGGCACAGGTAGAGGGTATACATTTGGGGGAAAAAGCAGGATATATCTTAAGAGATGGTTGGAAAGGATGAGAAAGTGGCCAAGAGGATAGGAATGAAAGGACTACTTTATAATCTTGTATGTTGTGCTCCATAAAATGTATCTCTGATCATATTGTTGTTGCTGCCTTATGCTGTCAAGTCGTGGCGGACCCATAGAGACACCACAGACACATCTCTCCCAGAATTCATTCATTCATTCATTCAATCGTATTTATTGAGCACTTACTGTGTGCAGAGCACTGTACTAAGCACTTGGGAAGTACAAGTTGGCAACATATAGAAACAGTCCCTACCCAACAGCGGGCTCACAGTCTAGAAGGGGGAGGCAGACAACAAAACAAAACATATTAACAAAATAAAATAAATAGAATAGTAAATATGTACAAGTAAAATAAATAGAGTAATAAATATGTACAAACATATATGCAGGTGCTGTGGGGAGTGGAAGGAGGTAGGGCAGGGGGGATGGGAAGGGAGACGAGGGGGAGGGGGAAGAGGGGCAGAATGCCCCACTTCCATCTGCAATCGTTCTGGTAGCATATCAATAGAGTTTTCTTGGTAAAAATACAGAAGTGGTTTACAATGGTAATAATAATAATAATAATTGGCATTTGTTAAGTGCTTACTATGTGCAAAGCACTGTTCTAAGCACTGGGGAGGATACAGGGTGATCAGTTTGTCCCACGTGGGGCTCACAGTCTTAATCCCCATTTTACAGATGAGGTAACTGAGGCCCAGAGAAGTTAAGTGATTTGCCCAAGATCACACAGCAGACATGTGGCGGAGTCAGGATTCGAACCCATGACCTCTGACTCCAAAGCCTGTGCTCTTTCCACTGAGCCACGCTGCTTCTCTGAAGCACAGTAAACGAGTCTTTGCCCTCGACTCTCTCCCATGCCTCTGCTTCCTAGCACAGGTGAGTTTTGACTTGTAGCAGATTGCCTTCCATTCACTAGCCACTGCCCAAGCTAGGAATGGAATGGGCATGCCTCTGCTTGACTCTCCCTCCTGTATTTGTGACTGGTTGAGTACTGGAATCTTTCCAGGTGCAACCCTGAGAGGGGCTGATCATATTGGCTTAAAAAAAAGGCATGTTACCTTATTCAGCTTCTGGATGGCTCTGACTCACAGGCTTTTTTCCAATTTCTCTTCTGCACCTCTCTCTTCCCATCATATTCCATTTGTAAATACATCCATACATACATCTGTAAATAAATACATCCATAAATACATCCATTGAGATGCAGCATGGCTCAGTGGAAAGAGCATGGGCTTTGGAGTCAGAGGTCATGGGTTCAAATTCCGCTCTGACACTTGTCAGCTGTGTGACTTTGGGCAAGTCACTTAACTTCTCCGTGCCTCAGTTACCTCATCTTTAAAATGGGGATGAAGACTGTGAGCCCCATGTGGGACAACCTGATCACCTTGTAACCTCCCCAGCACTTAGAACAGGGCTTTGCACATAGTAAGAGCTTAATAAATGCCATGATTATTATTATTATTATTATTATTATCCATTATCTTGCACTTCTTTCTAGGGAATTTCATCCTGTTTTTCCTGGATCACTTTCAGTTATCTTCCTGGCTTTTAAAGTGTCAGTGCCCAACTCAGTTTAGTAAGAACTGCCAAGTAGGGGACTCAGGTTACTAGGATCCCATCCTCCATGGGATGAACTCTCAACTTTGGGCTCTCCCCTCTCCACAAGTCTGAAATACCATCAACACCTCCAGAGAGACCCCAACTGGAGAACAGTTCCCTTTGTCATAGAGTAGGAGCTCTTTCTCCCCACAGGCTGTCTGGACTTACAGTACAGCAGCAGCAGTAGAAGCAACAGCTGTAGCAGTCGTAATAGTGGTATTTATTAAGTTTCCTTTCATTATAGTGCACTGTACTGGGTGCTTGGAAAATAGAGAATAAAGAAATGACAGGTTCTCTGCCCACAAGGATTCCTGAAAACTGCATCTGAAGTCAGAACCAATTTTCTCAAGGAAAAATCACATTTTCCAAGGAACAATCAACAGCAAGTGGTTGCTATACTCAGTTGATATAAGCTATTTTTCTCAATATTACCCAGAATTGTGTTCTTGATCAATTTTAGGACAGTTATCAAGCTACACTGATCAATGATTTTTAAGTCAGAGAAGTGCCCAATATGATAGCTGACTTTTCTTTCATTGGAAGTACAAAAGATACCTTGGTTCTCTCTCATGAACCCATTTGGCCCTCAGGAAAGTCCCCACCCACCTCTCCACAAATTCTTCTTCTTCTCTGCCCACCCACCAACAGCTCTCTAAACTTCCTCCACTCATCACAACTCTAAAAATTGTTTCCTCTTTTATTCGCTGCTTCTGTGCTTCTCAGAGCGCCTCATCATTGTGATAACAATGCTTGTGGTATTTGCTAAGCACTTACTATTTGCCAGGCACTGTACTGAGTGCCAGGGTGAATACAAGCAAATTGAATTGGACACAGTTCCTGTCCCATGTGGGGCTCACTGATTTTAATCTCCATTTTACGGATCATGTAACTAAAGCATAGAGGAAGTGAAGTAACTTGTCCAAGGTCACACAGCAGAAAAGTGGTAGAGCCAGAATTAGAACTCAGGTCATTCCAACTTCCAAGTCTGTGCTCTATCCACTAGGGGAAGCCACTTCTTAAGTTTCCCAGAATCATAATGCCATTTCCCCAGACCTAGTGTAATAAGGAGGCTAGTACTATCAAGTCAAGCTGATATGTTGAAATAATAAAATATGGATTTTAATGTTTATTAATGCTACATGCTAAGTGATGGAATACATATAAACGATCAAATTGGACACAGTCTCTGTCCCACAGGGGAATCCTAATGTAAGAATCATGGTGAGAAAGTGTCTTATTCTTATTTTACAGATGTGGAAACTGAGGTATAGAGCAGTAAAAAGACTCTCCAGCAATGAACACAGAAGGCCAGTACCAAAGTTGGGATTCAGATTTGGGCCTCCCGCTGCATTTTCCATTCAGCCATTCTGTTTTGAAAAACTGAAACAAAGCATTTATCCAGAAATGGAAATTATGACCTGAAACATCTTAAGTCAAGGACTGCCTAGGCTGATTTCCTATTACAAGTGACTACTTCCCTTATTTTTTACTGAGAAAATGTTTGTGAAATTATTTCCTTCTTAAAAGATCAAAATATTCCCTAAATAGTATCTTGGGGCCTCTTAGGGAAAAGCCATGCATAAACCGCATAAGTAAATATATGCCAATGACTTAATTAAACTAGTCATTTTTATTTATTATTTTAAAATTAAAAACTAATATTTTAGTGCTCTGTCTTTCATTTTTTTCATATGATTTCATATTATGGTTCTTTGTTTAGCAGAAAAGAAAAGTTACTCTTACAGTGGTAGTTTTTCATAGTGTCCTGGAAAAAATTAAGCAAAACATTTGTTCAAATAGAAATAGCAGCAGTCATAAACACAAGACTCTTTGCAGCAGAGCTAGCTGCCCTAGAAAACACTAGCTGCCCTAGAAAACATTGTGTGCAGCAGAGCTGTGCTGTTTTTTTACTAAGATTTTTTCCTCACCTATTTTATTCAGGGACACAGATGAATTAAATTTATTCCCTGCATGCCTTAAATCATTTCTTTCAGAAAGGATTTTTCTTATTTGCTGTATCTCCAAGCTTCTTAACTGCTCCTAAATTATACTAGGTGGACAACAGCATTATGCTCCCGGTAGGAGCTTCCCAATAACCGCATTTTGATGGGCCATATGTTATTATCACTAGGTGGAATGTTGATTGACAGCTATCTACATAGACTTTGTTACCTCTTGAAGGCAATTTTCAAGACAAATTTTCATTTTAGATACACTGAAGGTTTTACTTTTTTCTCTTCTCTTTTTCCTTCCTCCTTCCCCGTTATTGCTATGGTTTACCTACACCAGAGGTGTTTGCGGAGACCAACAAGAACAGAGGAATATGGAAGCCAGTCATGACTCTTAGCCATGTCTATTTCCACTACACCATGCAATGAAAATCAGGAAGTTTTATTTTGATGACTGGTCACTTAGATATTGTGAGAGAGCTCGAATAAGCCCAAATATGTATCTTCTATTAGCTATAATCCTAAAATTACCCAGAACAAAGACATTCAACCAATCTTCTCAACTATCAGTGGCTGCAAATTCAAAAGAACAAATCTGGTTATTAAAAGCAGTGTGGCCAATTGGAAAGAGCATGGTCCTGGAAGTCAGAAAACCTGGGTTCAAATTCCGATCCTGCCATGAACCTGATTGGGACCTTGATCAAGTCACTTAATTGTCACAATTTCTCTGTGCTTCAGTTCCCTCATCTGCAAAATGGGGATCTGATGCTTGATCTCCCTTCCACTTAGACTGTGAGTCCCATATCAGTCAGTTGTATTTACTGAGCACTTACTGTGGGAAGAACACTGTACTAAGCACTTGGAAGAGTACAGTGTACAATATAACAATAAATATACACATTCCTGCCCATGAGCTTTGAGTCTAGAGCTCCAAGTGGTATTATTACTATTACTCTCAGGGGCAAAGCCTTGAGAGCCTTTTTCATTCTTAAAATAATTGTGACCTACTTAAAAAGGATCAGGGATTGTAATAAATTAGTGTGGCTACAGAATAAGGATATGTTAGAATATACTGATAGTAGCAGGATAGAATACTATTTAATGACATTCCATTTAATGCAGTAATTGAATTATTTACCAAATGCATTTTTAATTGCAAGGATTAGCATATTTTTCTATTTATTACAAAGACATGAAAATAAAAAGCTATCCAACAAATGAATTGTGTTTTGTCACTGTATAAATCATCTTATGTATTTTAAAGTTTTTTAGAGGAAAGGCTTTTATGAGAAGTTAAAATAAATGTACAGGAATGTACTATACCTGGATTTCATAAATATAAATTTTCTATGAGAAAACTGATAGGTGGTCTCCCTACTTGATCAGTAACATTTATACTTTCTATTGCCATTCATATGTATGGCTATCTATATAACTAGGTATAAATATGTATAATCCCACTTTCTTTAAACATATACAAATATTCAATATACAAGGGGGATGTAAATGGAGAAACAGCAGCAATAAAGGTGTTACAGCCAAAAAAAATTGGGAAAACACTATTCTAGATCTCTTTGGCCCTTCAACTTTGTTCTGTGGTTTTCAGCATGCCAGATAAGCCAGTACCCCCTCACTCTTCTCTCACTTTCCACCAAATATAGGATTTGTTTGTTCCTTAGTGTTCTTTCATCAGGAGTGATGATTAAAATAAAGGTCATATCCATCCTGTATCATTCAAAGCGACACTTTCTATGGTCCTTCCAAGTTAAAATACAATGGGACATTTGTATTTATTAGGTGATTCTAAAAATAATGATTGCTTCAGGAATTTTGAAGTTGAATTTAATAGGTGTAACACTGTCACAGAGTCTCTGTAGACTAGCACTCGTCTACAGTATCAGCTTGAAGTAGGAGTTAGTGACTTGCCATTCAGTACAATGAAACAAAGTGACAGTGTCATTGAATCTTAGTCTCTTGGCACCTACATAATGCATAATTTAGCTCTTTAAGACAGCTCCATGCAAAGTGTGGTGGAAGTCTAAATCAATAGAACAGTGCTTGGCATGTAGTAAGCACTTAACAAATACCATCATTATTATTATCACCCTAATGTTTCACTTTCATTCTTACATTATGGAATTAAGCAAATTTTCGCCTGAGAAATTGTACCAGTGAAGCTACTAGACCTTACTCACAGAGAGATAGATAATAGGACAGTTTCTGCAGCTATTTGTAATGGGAATTCCTATTAACTGTTTTGTAATTATATATATTTGGAAGGTAACTGACTCAGATAACTAAATCTAGATTTGTAGTTAGTGTCTTATCCTAAGAAGGCTAGAAAGCTAACCTGGACTATTGGGTTAGATAGTGGATATTAAGGTAAGTGTTACCTAGTCTATTAACGCCTTCTCTGAATAAGATTTCATATGTATGTATCCACTGCAAGGAAAACCTGCCATTAGGTAGCACACGGGTTTGTAGGCAAGGTTGCCTGGACTGAAAGACCTCAGGGTAGGGAAGAAGTGGCCTCTTGGCCACTAATCCATAGGCCAAGAACACATCTACTGTTCTTATTGAACTTATTGGACTTGTGTATGTTGAATACATTCAGCCCAAAATTTTGACTCCTCAACTGGGTTGTGCCTAGAAAGGATCATTGATTTGTACGATTCCCAAGCATCTAGTTAGTGCTCTGCACAAAGATGGTCAATAAATGTTAATGATGGGATGCTTTGATATTCACCCTATCCTCAGTCCCACAATACTTATGTACATATTCATAATTTATTTTAATGTCTGTCTTCCTCTCTAGATTGTAGGTTCCTTGTGGGCAGGAAATGTGTCTACCAACTCTGTTGATTTCTTCCAAGAGCTTAGTACAGTTCTGTGCACACAGTAAGCACTCAATAGATACAGTGATTGATTCAGGCACACTGGAGGAGGAGGAGCAGTAGTAGTAGTAGTAGTAGTTGTAATGATGTTATTTATAGAAATGCCATTGGGTGCAATGTTTACTAAATGCTTAGAGAGTACATAACATGGAAGTGACACATTCCCTCTGCATAAGGAGCTTACACTCTAATGGAGGAGAGTGATAAAGTATTTAAAATTATCAAAGCAATTGAAGATACAATTGACTAACATATAATGGAGGAGAGCCATAAAATATTGAGAAATAATCAAAGTAATCGAAGGTATAATTGAGTAACATATATACAAAGGTCTTTAGCGTGCACATAAATAAATCCACTTGTGTGGGAGATTGCTGGTGAGTTTGTACAACTTGTGGGGTGTTGTGAACCTATGGGGATGTGGAATTTAGGTGGGAATTGACCATGGGGAACACTGTGGGCTTTGTGACTTGGGGAAGAAGGGAGTTCCAGGCCAGCGAATTGTGTGAATGAGAGGACACCATGGGGGATATCACAGAACAATCATGACATTCTTTAAACTGCTGAGAACAAAGCACGTGCATAAAAGGAGACCATGAAAGGAATACATGAAAGGAGAGGAGTGAACAAATCTCTAAGATTGATTCTTTCTCCAACTGGTGTCTTAGGGCCTTTTTATACTTTGAGGAAAAACAAGCAGTGGTGTTGAATAACTGGACCATCAATTGTGGGCAATTGGGTTTGTGGAGGCTGGGAGGACCAGATAGTGACTTGACTGCAGATTGGAAAGGAAATAGATCTAACTAGATAGCAGAGACTGGAGAAGGTTGGATGCTCAAGGAACAATTTGGTGCCTGTGACTTAGGGAAGTATAGGAGGAAGCTCCTAAAGGCCAAGTTTAGGAAGATCTAAGTTCAGTATTGCCACAGAAACATTTTCTGAAATGCCACTGATTCCAAGGCCCAAAGAAACAGAGAATCCAAGGCTTAACGTTTTAAGTTAGAAAAGCCAAAAGGTTTATGAAGGCTTTGATAGACTCTGGACAATAGGACCATGATGGTATGCTAGAGCATAAAATTGAGGTTGTTGTATATTTGATGGCATGGCTTCTTCACATATTCTTTCTTGTCACTGACCCAGCAATGACCTTTTATATATTCTTATGTTCTGAAAAGAGATATGATCAAAGAACCAAGGGATGAATGATGATTCCTAAATCCAAATTCTGGTACAACCTGTGGTTTAGGCAGTTTATTAGTTGGATTTATAGAGAACCTTTCATCCAAAGAGCTCAGGGCATTCCCTCCTCTTTTGTTTCATCAACCACACCTTAGGTGATGTTGGTCTTAATGAGTGAAACATAGATTTGATTCCAACCCACATCTCCCAGTAGACATTCTTAGCTTCTCTGTGTCATTTTGGCTCCTCTTCCACCTCTCCTCCTCTTCTTCTGTTTTCCCAGCTGTGTTCTATGGGCAGCCAGCCCAAAGGGTAGAACACCACCTGAAGAGCCAGAAATGATTCCATTGCTCTTCCTCTGCCTGCCTCCAGGCTCTTGGATCCTGTTCTGGCTCAGCAACATCATCAGCAAACATAATCTATTGTGAGTATTCTGGTTTTTCATGAAGAAATACCTTTTTTGTTGTTTCCTTAGAATAATGTTTACTTATTGGTTTGAAGATTTTTATCTTCAGGTACTCTATGAAGGAAGCCACAGTAGTATTTCTGACAGGGGGAATCATTGATGAATCATAGCCTCCAGGCAGCACTAAGTGAAGTAAGTCATGGACCACCCAAATATGCTGACTTTTACGAAGTGTTGACTGGAGCAGGTCAGAAGCAAAAAAGGAGAAATGAATGTGAGTTTTTGGTTAGAATATTTTTTTAAATGGTATTTGCTAAGCATTTACTATGTTCCAGATAGTGTTCTAAGCTCTGGGGTACATACAAGCTAAACAGATTGTACGCAGTCCATGTTTCACAAGGGGCTCACAGTATTAACCCCATGTTACAGATGAGGTAACTGAGGCACAGAGAAGTTATGTGACTTGCCCAAGGTCACACAGTTGACAAGTGGCAGAGCTGGAATTAGAACCCAGGCCTGTGCTCTATCCACTAGGCAACACTGCTTCCTTCTATTTGGCCAACAATCTTAGCAACAGCATCTTTCAATATGTAAGACTATATGTATATATATATATATATATATATATATATATATATATATATATATATATATATATATACACACACACATGATTGTATATATATATATATGTATCATATATATATATATGTATGATTGCTTTTATAGGTCTTATTATATATAGACATATATAGTAGCTCTTTGTTTAAAAAATAGCCCTACTTATGTGAAATCCCATCTCTGGCTGGTGGTGTGGCAAAAAACACTGAGCAGACCTGTACTCTGCCAAGGGCTTAGTACAGTGCTCTGTGCACAGTAAACACTCAATAAATGCCATCAACTGATTGATTGATTTACAGGTGGTGTTTGGTATAATGAAGCTAACCTGACTTTATGGACAAGTGATCCTCCTATGTGGTGAGTTTCCCAAAGACTGATAATTTTTGAGGTGCTTTATCAAAGTAACTGTTGATGTTCCCAATTGTACTTTGGCTTGGTTTTGGCACTGCTTACTGAGATGGGATGGGGCGGGGGGGATGAGCCATGGTTGCTGCTGAGCTGTCTCCAGAGACCACTCATTCGCCCCCAAAATGCCTGGAGCTGAAAGCCTGGGTTTCAGACTTCTTGCTTCTCCCACCTACCCATTACTTTGCTCCAAGTAAGGAAGAAAACTGCAGGGCGGTCAGGTCAGATCAGGGGTTGGAGGTTATTCAGAGCAATGTAACCAATGAGAGGGAGAAGAGGAAAGGAACACCACCCATGCTATGCTGAGACCCTCCTGTGCTGCTGAAAAGTTATGCTGGGCTCGCTCCATGGTAGCATAGCCCAAATGAAGGCCATCCTGCTCCTCTGATGCCAGAAGTCAAGATATAAATTCATTTCATTCATTCAATCATTTTTTTGGAGTGCTTGCAGTGTACAGAGGACTGTACTAAGCACTTGGGAGGGTACAATGCAACAATAAACAGACACATTCCCTTCCCACAATGAGCTTACAGTCTAGAGGGGGCCTAGGTCCTGGCAACTGTGCTCTCTCTTGCAGAGGCTTCACCTATTCCTTCCTATTAATCAATCAATAAATCATACTTATTGAGCACTTACTAGGTGGAGGGCACTATACTAAGCACTTGGGAAAGCACAATATGATAATATTACAGAGTTAGTTAGACATGATTCCTGTCTCCCAGGCATATGGCGTAGATGAATTGGGAGCCTGAGGATTCTGAAAAGTTTCAGAACTTTGGCTTGGAGTCATGGTGTTATCAACTGTTAAGACTTTGGACTTTGAACTACACTGCCTGAATGATGAAGAGTAAGAAAACTCTACCCCCCTTGGTGCTTATCAATCAATAAATTCATCAATCGATGGTACTTAATCTCCATTTTATGGATGAGGAAATGGAGGCCCAGAGAAATTAAGTGACTTACCCAAGGTCAAACTCTTTCCTTTTTGCTCTAGTCCATGCTGCTTCTCATTTGTTGCCCTTTCTCCTCGCATGACTGCCCACGTGGGCAGAGGCTGTGTACATTGCCTTTAGTGCTGATAATTCTGCCTTGTTATTTGATGTGGAGTAGGTGGTATAGGGAATGTTGATGTCATTACCCCAGAAGATGGCTATGTCTTTTCTGGAAGGTCAAGGCCTCACCACCATATAGAAATTTCAACAGCGCAAAGTTTTTATAGACCTTCAAATAAATATAGAACATGATGCTCCTTTGTCACCGCACTGTCAATCTGCCAAAAAGCCTGCTACATTTTAAAATTCTGTTTTCTGCTTTGTCAATCCATGCATCATTGGATAATGAATGAATTATTTTTTCAGGCAGTGATGATTGACTTCCAAATGTGTTTACTTAGGGGAGGGCGGAATGATGGAGTCAAGTAGAAATTGTTTAGAAACCAAAGCTTCTCATGCCCTTCCTCCCTTCCTGTCTACCCTGTCTTGCTTCATGGGGGAAGTAGGAATTGGAGAAGGAGGAGATGAAGAGGTGGAGAGGAAGGAAGTGAAAGTGAAGGAGGAGGGGGATCAGAATTAGGATCACAATCACCTGCCCCAGAGACAGATGCTGAAACAAATGAGTTTCCCTGGTTGGGCAGGGAAGGGGACACTTCACGTTAAGCTCTGGCACAGGTAGGAAGGGTGGGGCTAGAAAGCCTGCCCTTCTGGGAAACAGAGCTGTTAGGTTTCTACTTTGCCCCAACCACATGGCTTTCCTTTGAGCTCCGGGGAGTAGGGTTCTGGGTGGGAGCCAGTGTCACCTCAAGAAGTGCAGCCACTGGGCCATGGTGTAGAGCAAATGAGATCCTTCTGCCATCACCCTGGCCTGGTAACTGCCTGTAACCACATGTATTTTCAGATATCAATATATTTTTGAGGAAATTTTAGACACAACCAATTTTAGCTTGTTTTTTTGGACTGTGAATATAGTATTTACTAATGAAATACAATTGAATGAATGAATGACTCTCCCAGACCACTGCCCCCTCTTTTTGAGCAAGTCACTTAACTTCTCTGGGCCTCAGTTACCTCATCTGGAAAATGGGATTAAGACTGTGAGCCCCCCGTGGGACAACCTGATCACCTTGTAACCTCCCCAGTGCTTAGAACAGTGCTTTGCACGTAGTAAGCGCTTAATAAATGCCATTATTATTATTATTATTATTATTTTTGACCATTACCAGAGACACCTCTTTACCAGGAAGGCTCTCTGGAGAGGAGAGTTTGGGGTCACATTAAGAACCCCTCATACTTCCTTCCCCTCCCCACAGCACCCGTATATATGTATATATGTTTGTACAGATTTATTACTCTATTTTATCATCATCATCATCATCAATCGTATTAATTGAGTGCTTACTGTGTGCAGAGCACTGTAATAAGCGCTTGGGAAGTGCAAATTGGCAACATATAGAGACAATCCCTACCCAACAGTGGGCTCATAGTCTAAGAGGGGGAGACAAAACCAAACATACTACAAAATAAAATAGAATAGATAAGTACAAGTAAAATAAATAAATAAATAAATAAATAAATAGAGTAATAAATATGTACAAACATATATACATATATACAGGTGCTGTGGGGAAGGGAAGGAGGTAAGATGGGGGGATGGAGAGGGGGACGAGGGGGAGAGGAAGGAAGGGGCTCAGTCTGGGAAGGCCTCCTGGAGGAGGTGAGCTCCCAGTAGGGCCTTGAAGGGAGGAAGAGAGCTAGCTTGGTGGATGGACAGAGGGAGGGCATTCCAGGCCCGGGGGATGACGGGGGCCGGGGGTCAATGGTGGGACAGGCGAGAACGAGGTACGGTGAGAAGATTAGCAGCAGAGGAGCGGAGAGGTGGGCTGTAGAAGGAGAGAAGGGAGGTGAGGTAGCAGGGGGTGAGGTGATGGAGAGCCTTGAAGACCAGGGTGAGGAGTTTCTGCCTGATGCACAGATTGATTGGTAGCCACTGGAGATTTTTTATTTTTGTATTTTACTTATACATATTTATTCTATTTATTTTATTTTGTTAATATGTTTTGTTTTGTTGTCTGTCTCCCCCGTCTAGACTGTGAACCTGCTGATGGGTAGGGACTGTCTCTATATGTTGCCAATTTGTACTTCCCAAGCGCTTAGTACAGTGCTCTGCACAGAGTAAGCACTCAATAAATACGATTGAATGAATGAATGAATGAAAACCTTCAAACCATAATAATAATTGTGGTATTTGCTAAACATTTACAAAGTTAAGCATGGAGCTGGACACTGGGGTAGAGATAAGATCATCAGGGCACACACAGCCCCTGTCCCACAGACAGAGTAGGAAAGGGAGAACACATATTTAATACCCATTTAGAGAAGCAGCGTGGCTTAGTGGAAAGAGCACAGGCTTTGGAGTCAGAGGTCATGGGTTCAAATCCTGACCCCACCAGTTGTCAGCTATGTGACTTTGGGCAAGTCACTTAACTTCTCTGGGCCTCAGTTACCTCATCTATAAAATGGGAATACTGTGAGCCCCCTGTGGGACAACCTGATCACTTTGTAACCTCCCCAGTGCTTAGAACAGTGCTTTGTACATAGTAAGCACTTAATAAATGCCATCATAATAATTATTACTGTTATTATTATTATTATGTGAAAACTGAGGAACAGAAAATGAATCCATCAATCAATGGTTTATTTAGCACTTGCTGTATGCACAGCACTGTACTAAGCACTTGGGAGAATCAATGCAACAGAGTTGGTCGACACATTCACTGCCCACAACAGGCTTACAGTCTAGAGGAAGTCGAGAGAAAAGTAAAGTGGCTTGCCTAAGGTCTCATATAGCAAGCACACACATAAACCATAGAGAGCATCAGATGGCAGGACATATAGGAGTGCAGGGGAAGGGCCTGTGCAATAAGATATGAAGGAAAGCTGAAAACAAGGTATAATTAAGACTTTAGCTGGATGTGCAATGGGTAAAAATAGTGAAAAGGTAATGAGAGAACCATAACTTTGAATCCAATGATCATGAATTTCTGTTTGATGCACAGAGAAATGTGTAGCTATTGGATTTTGAAGAGGGGAATTATGTATTTTGAACTCCATCTGAGTGACAAAGAATAGACTAAAGAGGGGAGAGAAGAGAGGCTGGCCAATCAGTAAAGAGGAAGTAGCCCAGCCTCAAGATGATGAACATTTGGCTCAAGTAATGGTAGTAAAAGTGGAGAGGAAGGGCAGTTTCCAGGAAATGTAGAAAAAAAATCACAGGATTTATAAACAACCTGAATAAATGATAAAGCACAGAAGAGCCAAAATGATGTGATGACCAGTTTGATTTGCCCTCACCGTGATGAAAGGAAAGATGGAGCCAGGAGAATCACTTTGTGGTGTCTCTCCCTGAGGGAACGTAAAGATTGCCTCAGTTGCCTCATCTGTAAAATGGGATTAATCTATAGCTCCCATGTGGGACAGGGACTGTGTCAAACCTCATTAGCTTGTATCTACTCCAGCACTTAAAAGAGTGCTTGACACATAGTTACCACTTAACACATACTGTCATTATCATTTAGCTAAGTCAATCAGAGAAGGATTGGAAATAATAATAATAATAATTAATAATAATAGTAATAATGGCATTTAGTAAGCACTTACTATGTGCAAAGCACTGTTCTAAGCTCTGGGGAAGTTACAAGGTGATCAGGTTGTCCCACGGGGGGCTCACAGTCTTAATCCCCATTTGACAGATGAGGTAACTGAGGCACAGAGAAGTGAAGTGACTTGCCCAAAGTCACACAGCTGACAGCTGACAGAGCTGGGATTTGAACCCATGATCTCTGACTCCCAAGCCCAGGCTCTTGCTGCTGAGCCACGCTGCTGCTATTTTATGCCTGTGAGCCTGTTGTTGGGTAGGGACCACCTCATATGTTGCCAACTTGTACTTCCCAAACGCTTAGTACAGTACTCTGCACATGGTAAGCATTCAATAAATATGATTGAATGAATGAATGAATGCCAATTGCTTGTTGTGTGACTTTGGGCAAATCGCTTAACTTCCCTGTGCCTCAGTTTCCTCAATGTAAAATGGAGTTTCAATACCTGTTCTCTCTCCTACTTAAGACTGTGAACCCCATGTGAGACAGGGACTGTGTCCAACCTAACTTTGTACCTAACCCAGAGCTTAGAACAGTGCTGGACACATAGTGAAGGCAGTAGAGGGGGCATGTTGGGGGAGGAAGACCCTTGGTCATTTCAAGATAAGGGGTGGCAAGCTGCGTGCCCCAATCAATCAATCATATTTATTGAGCG
The DNA here is from genome assembly GCF_015852505.1 of Tachyglossus aculeatus. Classification (NCBI taxonomy): domain Eukaryota; kingdom Metazoa; phylum Chordata; class Mammalia; order Monotremata; family Tachyglossidae; genus Tachyglossus; species Tachyglossus aculeatus. The sequence goes on from NC_052067.1 coordinate 115,395,767, forward strand.
CTTACTGTGTGCATAGCACTGTACTAAGCGCTTGGGAAGTACAAGTTGGCAACATATAGAGACAGTCCCTACCCAAAAGTGGGCTCACAGTCTAACAGAGAGCAGAACACAGGTAAAACTCATTCTGTGGATCCTGGATAAGCACAGGGTACAGGGTGGGGTCAGAGAGGATCCTGGATAGAGGTTAGGATATCTTGGAGGTTCGGTGTCCAGAAGTAGGATTCCAGAGGAGCAAGATTCCTGTTCCTGAAGGGGGAAAAAAACATCCTACAAACTAATGACTCAGAGAGGGTGAGACTGTAACCTGGGACCCCCAAGAAAAGAAAGGGAAGGACCAGAGGAACATGAGCCCCACGATGACTACAGGGACATACAGAGGGTACTGAGTTGAAACGTAGATGATCTGGGGAAAGATGGTTTGAACTGGATTTATTTTAATTTGTTATTTTAGTAACCTCTTCTATAGTATTGAGATTGACACAGGGGACTTGTAAAAAATGGGAGCTCTTTCAGCTGGATGTAGGGTTGAGAACCTCCTGTAACATCAAAGTTATAAACTCCTTGAGGGCAGGGATTATGTCTGTAACTCTAATTTACTCTCCTAAGCATGAGGTACTGATCTCTGTCCTTGATGAGTTTAATTGCTAAAGAGAGTCAGATAATATAGATCTAGGTGGCTGAAAGCACAAACATGTGACTGCTATAGTAGGTACAAATGCCATAACCAGAAAGTGAGGATTAATTAGGGGATAATTGTAAGAGGAGGTGGCATTTTAAGAAAGCTTTAAAGGCCAGGTAGGACATACGGTGGTAGAGTGAAAAGGATTTGCATATATCAAGCTCTGAACTCTGAAATGAATAGTTTAAGAATATTTTTCACAGAAAAAAAACTTCTGATAATCTACCTTCAGTTCATAATAATAATAATAGTACTTTTTATGCACTGACTATGTTCCATTCACTGTTCTAAATTAATCAGATTGGACCCAATCCCTGCCCCACATAGGGTTTACAGTGTAAGTAGGAAGGAGTAGGATTTAATCCTCATTTTACAGATTAGGTAACTGAGGCCCAGAGCATTAAGCAATTTACCCAAGATCAGCAGACATGTGGCAGAGTCAGAATTAGAACCCAGGCCTTCTGACTTCTAGGCCTGGGCTCCTTCCATTAAACATGCTGCTTCACAATATTTACACTTAATTTCTCTATCATTTCAAAATATAAAAATTTCATCTAAAATCTGATCATCCAGAAGATAAATCCCTTCATGTAAATGTTAGGAAAAAACAGGCTTATAATAATAATAATGGCATTTATTAAGTGCTTACTATGTGCAAAGCACTGTTCTAAGTGCTGGGGAGGTTACAAGGTGATCAGGTTGTCCCACGGCTGGCTCACAGTCTTAATCCCCATTTTACAGATGAGGTAACTGAGGCCCAGAGAAGTTAAGTGACGTGCCCAAGGTCACACAGCTGACAGTTTGGCGGAGCCAGGATTTGGACCCATGACCTCTGACTCCAAAGCCCATGCTCTTTCCACTGAGCCATGCTGCTTCTCAATCAGGATGATAATTTTTATCATTTTAATGTGTTAAATATCAGCAGGAAAGCATTTGGAAATTGTTATATTATGAATGAGGTGTCTGGTTACTACTGTTTGTTTTAGACATATTTATCTTGTTTTATGTCTAAGCATTAATTACTAAATCTCTATCAATCAGTGATATTTAATGGGTAAATTCTATTGGAACAAATCGGGACAAGTAACATCTGCTTTTTAATTTTTTTATTTTTCATGTTTGAAAGTTAAAAATTCCTTTTCCTGACATGTGACAACTACTTTCTTGTAAAGTAAAATTAGGTTGAATAAGCAGTCCTTCTTTTGCTGATCCACCTTTTAAATTCACATTTTCTTATCAAAGATTATTCCAAACATGCTGAGAAGGAGCTTGCCTTATTGGATAAAACATGAGCCTTGGAGTCAGAAGGACCTGGGCAATTACTTTCCTCCCTTCAAAGTCTTATTGAAGGCACATCTCCTCCAAGAGGCCTTCCCCAACTAAGCCCCCACTTTCATCTTCTCTCACTCCCTTCTGCGTCATCCTGACTTGCTCCCTTGATTCTCCCACTCTCCCAATCCCAAAACACATAGGTAATTTATAAAGTAAATTATAAATTTATAAAGTAAATGTCTGTTGCTTAAATTAATCTGTCTCCCCAGCTCCCCAAACTGTAAGCTCACTGTGGGAAGGGAATGTGTCTGTTTATTGTTGTATTGTACTCTCCCAAGTGCTTAGTACTTAGTACAGTGCTCCATACACAATAAGTGCTTAGTAAATACAACTGAATGAATGAATGAATGAATTCTGACCCTACCACTTGTCTGCTGTGTGACCTCGGGCAAGTCACTCAACTTCTCCTTGCCTCAGTTACCTCATCTGTAAAATCCGGATTAAGACTGTGAGCCCCATGTGGGACATGGACTGTCTTAGTAAGTGCTTTACAAATGCCATTAAAACAACAACAACAAAACCCCAACAAATTGCATCCTTGGGTTTCCAAAAATGCACCTGGAATGCATGTCTTACCTCTTCTTCACTTAGAGCTGTGAAGTGTGCAAACTGAATGGCAGTCTTCATCAGCCCAATTTATATTTAGAGTGGATTGAAAGTGGAACTCAACTATCACTGACCTCCAGTGGACCGTATCATCAGCAGCCCCTTCAAGTCAACACTGACTCTTCCCTCCCCTGCAAAATCCTGAACCTAGTTATGACTGATCCCCTAGGATATAGTCTTCATTGAACTTTAGTGCCAAGATCTCTTAATTTTGGCGTGATAAATCCATCCAGTCTATCCACCAGGTGCTTAACTACATGACTCATATCCTCCTCCTGATTGCCTCTGCCACTGAAAGAATCACAATTTCCTGGAGAAGAGTAAATACTGCAAGCATTGTAGTTAATCCTTCCTCTGATCCAGTGGGAACAACAGCTCAGGAAATTAGGAAACCTGGATTCTCCTCCTAACCCTGCTTGAGTGTTTCTGATCAAAGAAGCATCTAGGGCACTACGTGATGTTGGCAGGCTCATCAGGAATACTGAAAAATATCTGACTAATGTAGGCAGTGAGGATAACAGTGGCTACCAAGGAAATGTGTACAGGGTCATGGAGCTGTGACACAGCGTCAGTACTACTGCTACTAGAGAAGAGCAGCGTAGAGAAGATAGGGATAAACAACTCACTCCAAATCAGGTACCTTTAATTCCACTCCATCCCAGGATGTCTCAGCATATGGCCACTGGTCCAGGCACTGAGCATAGGTTGCTTATATAGGGTTTTAATACATCCAATAATTTACGTAAACCCACCCTCAGCTGACTGGGTAAGTTCCCCTTGACCTAGTGAAGCAGCCTGGCTTACTGGATAGAGCATGGACCTGGGGCTCAGAAGTACCTGAGTTCCAATCCTGGCTCTTTCACTTCTGCTGTGTGACCTTGGGCAAGTCACTTCACTTCTCTTTGCCTCAATTACCTCATCTGTAAAATGGGGATGAAGACTGTGAGCCCCATGTAGGACAGGGACTCTGTCCAACCCAATTACCTTGTATCTACCCCAGCTCTTAGTACAGTGTCCGGCATATATTAAGCACTTAACAAATACCACAATTATTATTATTATTACTGTTATTATTATCACAAACCATCATTAGTCCCTAGTCCCCATTCCGTCAGTTAGATTGCGTAGCTTCTCATTTTGATCGAGCAGGAAGTCAGCACCTTTTGATGTCCAGTGGTGCCTGTTCATTACTCTTGGTTTCTCCTCAAACGTTCCTATTGACCTCCACCTTGTGGCATGGATATGAGGGAGGAAGGGGCCACAACAACCTAACACCAAAGTGCTGGGGAAATCCAGGGCTCCAGGGTCAATTCCAAGTTGTAACGGGGAGAGGCTGGAGGTGCTCTGCAATGGCAGCAGCACCAGGTAATACCACAGTCTTTGCTCTTGGATATAGAGAAGGGGGTGCACATAGCATCAGAAAGCATGAATGGGAGCGGGGAGGTAAGATGGTGGCAGTCCTTGGCTGCTGGAGCCAATATCTGTCACCTCCTCTAGACTATAAGCTCATTGTGGGCATGGAATGTATCTGTTATATTACACTCTCCCAAGCACTAGTACAGTGCTCTGCACACAATAAAAACTCAATAAATATGATTGACTGACTGACTGACTTACTGATGGTGGCAGGGTTGGGGAGGACCACATGTGGACATGGGAGCACCAACGCACTGAAGAGGTTCTCCACAGTGGCAGCAGTTCTACATGTGAGGCCCTCGGGATGCACTGAAGATAAGAGAGGGTTGGAGGATGGTGGGCAGAGGCACTGCCTCTGGGTATAATTAGCCCAGAACCCTTTCCTCATGACACACAGCTCACTTTGACCTGAAAGTGTAAAGCAAGGGAGAAGAGGAGAAAGAAAGACCACCATGTAAGCCCAAGGACACCCTGAGATAGCAGAGGCTCTATGGGTAGGGTTTTGTGGCTCCAAATGAATCAGGGTCAGCACACTTAGGAAGTTAAGGGGCAGCGACCAGCATTGGCTCAGTGGTAGAAGTGGCTTGAGGCTCCCCTCTCCTCCATGGAGCTTGAGCCCGAGGAAGAGAAGAGTAACAATCAGCACTATGCTGTAGTTGCTTTGAACAGGAATGAGTACTGTACGTCAAACACCTTTGTTTACATTTCACAAGTTATGTTCTCTCAATTCGAATAATTATAATATATTTAAGTGTTTACTGTGCACCAAGTGCTGGGGGGCTGGGTAGGTTCACCGCCATCGATTAGGCACAGTTCCTGTCCATCAGAATGCAGCATAGTTTAGTGGAATAAGCATGGGCCTGGGAGTTAGAAGGTCATGAGTTGTAATACTGGCTCTGCCACTGGTCCACTGTGTGGCCTTGGGCAAGTCATTTAACTTCCTTGTGCCTCAGTTACTTCATCTGTAAAAAATGGGGATAAAGAGTATGAATCCCATGTGGGACAGGGACTGTGTCCAACCTGATTAACTTGTATCTACAACATCAGTTAAAACAGTGCTTGGCACGTAGTAAGAGCTTAAGAAGTAATAAGTAAGCTCTTTTATCTGACTCAGCATTCACGCACCTCCTATAGCATGTTCATATATGTTCCTCTCATGTTCCTCTCATCTATATCTTATTTTGAATCTGTCCTGTTAAATTGTAAGTTAATTTTGGGCAGAAATTGTGTCTTTTAGAGTACTGTACTCTCCCAAACACTTACTACATTATATTTTTCCTAGCCACAACTCGATAAAGATGATGATTCATCATTATTACTATTGTTATTATTGTATTTATTAACAGCCTACTTTAGGTATTGGTCCAAGTCTTGGTATAGATACAAATTGATTGGGTCAGCAATGGTCCTTTACCACCTGAGGTTCACTTTCTTAGTAGGTGGGAAAACAGGCATTGAATCCACATTTTTTCAGATGAGGAAACTGAGGCAAAGAGAACTTAACTTCTTGCCCAAGGTCACACAAGGAAATGGCAGATCTGGGGTTAGAACCCAGGTTTTCTGACTAATCCCATGCTCTTTCCACTAGGCCACTATTGATAATGATATGGCCCCTCTCACTCAACAAGCTACCCTCAGGATGTTATAGCTTCTCCCCTAGCTTAATACTGCTTTGGGGCTTCAGCCCTACAGTAAGTGAATGACAGATGATCTACCATTCTAGTCTGTATATGTTAAAGGGCATTTTGTTCCCTCTGCCACACCTGGGCTGTCATACTGATGGTATCCCATGTGACCAGGCACCCTTGGCCTTGGGCCACTGCTGGTGGGCTTGGCTAAAAATAGCATACTTCCTCATACCCCTACCCTAAAACCCTATAGGGAGACACCATCCCTCTGCCTTGCCCATGCCTCGGTTGCCCAGGACTTTGGCAGGATTCTCCATAGCTCACATGCCCCATCAAGGCATACAAATGCTACTTGACTGTGCAATCTTTTGGCAAGGTCCTCTGGCCACAGTTGTGGTCTCCACCAACCTCCACAGTCTCTTGCCAAGGAATAGCGATGCCTGGGTAGTCCTGCAGGGCATTAACACAAAGACAACTCTGGATCACTGAACTTCCATGATGCCTGGGTAGGAGGAAGGTGGGTAGATGGTCCCTATTGAGCAGGAATCTCTCACTCCCAGCCCCAGATGAGCCTGAGGAGCAGCAACAGGGAGGCATCTTCCTCCTCTTTCTCTTCCGATTGGCAGAGAAAACAGGCAGTCCTGCCATCTTACACCTTTTTGTGCCTTTCTGACCCCAAGTGGGGATGAGGAGGAGATGAGGAGGGATTAAGGTATGGTTATCGGCCATCCCCGAAGTCTATAGAGATGAAGCTAATGGCTTTTTTCCCTCAGGGTGATGGCTCCCATTTTCTACATGGAACTGGATCTATGAAACAAGAGATAGATTTTTGCTGCAGGAATGGGTTTGTTCCCTATTGAGTTTGTATCTGTTTATGATTATGCCTCTTGACTTGGCCATCTTCATGAAACCTTTATTCAAGGAGTACAGCCACTCTCTTCCTTGTCATCCCCTAGTCCACTGTTATGTTTCTGTGTTTGAGGCTGTGGCCCTACTGGCTGTGGTGAGTTTCCATTCAGTTCATCATACAGTACCTGTCACTCATTCTCCTCCCAAGCTCCACCAGCAGAGCTGTGTTGTTATGAAGATTTTTTAGGTGCTTGTGTAGTTGCCTTACTTTGTCTTGCAATCTTCCAGAGGCCTTTTCATTGCTTTTTTTGACTTTCACATCACTGGTTGCAGACTTTGGAAAATTACTTTATGTTTATGAGTCCCCAGAGAATTCTGTCAACTCAACAGGCTCAAGCATCATCTAAAGACTTTGAGACCATGATTCAGGAACTGCTGTATCAGATGACTGAATCTAAGAAGCCCCTAGGAGACAGCCAAATGATTCTGGATCACTTAACAGATTCAGCATAGCTCTGTGGACAGAAAAAAATCCAAAGAAAAACAAAATTCTTTACCAGCATACACTTGAGAATACCCTCACACCATCAAAGATTTTCATCAATATCGCAGACCTTAAAACAGCCATTAAATTTTAAATTATATTAGAAGAAAACAGAGAACACTGATATAGAAAACAAAAAATAAGAATGCATTCTTTTCCTAGTTGCTTGATTTCAATGTGATATGGTAGCAGGCCTTCTATATTCCAGCTTTCCTATCTGTAAAATATAGTTAAATGGCAAACAGTGCAGCAGGATGTCCTAGTCCCCCTCATCCTGTGCTTTGTGCTTTAGTCAGTCATCCTTACCCATATATGGTAACGAGCCTTCTATATTTCAGTTTTCCTATCTGTAAAATATAGTTCCTGTCTACCTCAGAGGAATATTGAGAAAATGAATGAAAATCAATTGAATTTTAAGAGTCTTGAGGTGGGAACTGGGCCTTTCCTTTCCTTTATAGCATTTCATAGTATCTAGATCAGTACTCTGCCCAGCATGGGTGCTTTTCCTCAGCTCCCCCTCCCTTCTGCGTCACCTCGACTAGCTCCCTTTGTCTCCCCCATTTCCCCAACCCACTGCACTTACGTATATACGTATATAGCTATAATTCTATTTATTTATATTGATGCATGTTTACTTGTTTTGATATCTGTATCCTCCCTTCTAGACTGTAAGCCTGCTGTGGGCAGGGATTGTCTCTATTGCAGAGTTGTACTTTCTAAGTACTTAGTACAGTGCTCTGCACACAGTAAGCACTCAATACATTTGATTGAATGAATGAATAAATGAATACTGTTACCTGACTAGCTAATTGATAAAGTTCTCTGATATCTTTGGAAGACATGTGGTATATTGGTTTTGCAACCACTTGATCTCTTTGGAAGAACATAAATGCAGAAACAAACTTTAAAAACAAACACAGTGCCTTTCATGCTAAAGATCTGAGTTCTCAGAATAATATCCCCAAACCACCAATGAAATACAGTCGCTTCTTCAGTTAGGTAGACAAGCAAAAATAAAAAGCAGATACCTATTTATTTCCTATAATAAAATACAAATACTTTAATGTATCTGCACCAGAAGGCTTGCAACTATCAGAATTTAAACCTTTAGTTTTATAAATAATTTAGATAGGAAGTGTATACCTCTGATTCCATTCTACTTTTACTCTTTATATTCAAAATACTAAACTCATTTATCTAGAGAGGGACAGAGGGGTACTTAATATCGAAAAGAGAATTTTTTGTACGATTCCAAGTAGCTTTTACTGCTCAGACATAAGACAAGCCAACAATTATGTTTTCTTACCTAAGTTAATGATTTATGATAAAAGTATTAGTGCTGGAGGGTTAAGTTCCGATTTGTTTTTCGTAAATTCTTGTCTACAAAACATCTTTAGCGATTAAGTACATTACAGGTTCCCTTTAAAGCGTTCTATTGCTTAATGATTCTATATTTCTGAGAATTCTTAATCTGAAACCTATCCAAAATTATTGTTTTCAGGCCTCTTTATTAAATTATATTCAAATCCTGCAGCAAGAAAGCTTGCGTTTTAATCAACTTCAGGCTTCAGGCTGTTTCTAATGTTTCTTACTTTTCCTACTGTCTAACACTTTTAGTGCTGCTGTTGTAAATTTAAAAAGACTGAAAGAGCTGGGGAGGTGACTGTCATGAATAACTGAAATTGAAGGTTCAAAGTTCAATTGTAGTTTAACAGGAAAATGAATTTAACTGTCCTTAATCTCTTCTGGAAGGCAAAAGTGAAGTAGAGAAAATATTGTCAAACTGGTTTCCCCAACAGCTCCATTTCCCGCCCCCCCCCACCCCGAGACCTTGGTAACTGCCATTCCTCTTCTTCCTCTTTAAGAGCCTTTGGTCATCATCATCATCATCAATCGTATTTATTGAGCACTTATTATGTGCAGAGCACTGTACTAAGCGCTTGGGAAGTACAAATTGGCAACATATAGAGACAGTCCCTACCCAACAGTGGGCTCACAGCCCCTTTCACCAACTCAGAACTTCACAGTAGAAGGAAGTAGAGGACTCTCTGTTGAACATTTCCAGAGCATAACAGGTTTAAATTTTCCAGCACTCAGTTTGCCTTTTAGAAATCCACCTTTGTGTTTGCTCTCATCAAATGAAACATAAATACTGTTACTGTTCATCGATGGAGATGTCATCAATGAACAGTAAAATGGAAAGAATCAACTAATCACTAACCTGAAAGAGGAATCACTGTATTTCAAATGCCATAGGCCCATTTTTGTCACACAAACTCATAAGAATAAAAGCTCTACTGTATGTTCACAATCCTGATGATAATAATAATGATTATGGTATTGGTTAGATGATTACTCTGTGTCAAGTAGCAAGAAGTGAGTCGTAGAGAAGCAGCATGGCTCAGTGGAACAAGCCCAGTCTAGGAAGTCAGAGATCATGGGTCCTAATCCCTACTCTGGGCTAGTGAACAGAGCACAGGTTTGGGAGTCAGAGACTGTGGGTTCGAATCTCACTCGGCCACTTAGCTGTGTGACTTTGGGCAAGTCACTTAACTTCCCTGTGCCTCAGTTACCTCATCTGTAAAATGGGGACTAAGACTGTGAGCCCCACGTGGGACAACTTAATAACCTTGTATCTACCCCAGTGCTTAGAACAGTGCTTGGCACATAGTAAGCACTTAACAAATACCATCATTATTACTTAACTTCTCTGGGCCTCAGTTCCCTCATCTGTAAAATGGGGATTAAGACTGTGAGCCCCATGTGGGGCAACCTGATTATCTTGTATCCCCCCAGCACTTAGAGCAGTGGTTGGCATATAGTAAATACATAACAAATGCTATCATTTTATTTTTTTTATGATGGCATTTATTAACCACTTACTATGTGTAAAGCACTGTTCTAAGTGCTGGGGAGGTTAGAAGGTGATCAGGTTGTCCCACGGGGAGCTCACAGTCTTAATCCCCATTTTACAGATGAGGTAACTGAGGCACAGAGAAGTTAAGTGACTTGCCCAAAGTCACACAGTTGACAGTTGGCAGAGTGGGATTTGAACCCATGACCTCTGACTCCAAAGCCCGTGCTCTTTCCACTGAACCACGCTGCTTCTCATTATTATTATTATTATTATTATTATTATTAAGTACTGTTCTAAGCACTGGGGTATATACAAATTTAATTGGGTCGCATCCTGTCTCTTGTCCCCGCAGACTTCACACTCTAGGTAAGAGGAAAAACCGATTTTGAATTCCTATTATAAAGAGGAGGAAATGGAGGCCTAGAAAAGTCAAGTGACTTGCCCATGGTGAAGCTAACCCTTCCCCTGTCTAGGGGAAGCAGCATGGCCTAGGGGAAGTTGTGTGGCCTAGGGAAAAGAGTGTGGGCCTGAGAGTCAAAGGGCCTCATTTATAATCCCAGGTCCATCATTTGGCTGTTCTGTGACCCAGGGCAAGTTACTTACGTAACTTCTCTGTGCCTCAGTTTTCTCAACTGTAAAATGGGGATGAAAGACCTATTCTCCCTCCTACTTTGGCTACGAGCTGCATGTAGGACTGGGGCTGTGTCTGACCTGTTTAACTTTAACCCCAGTGCTCAGAACAATGCTTGATACATAGTAAGCACTTAACAAATTATTATTATTATTACCTCTGTAAGTTCTGCAAGAAGAGAAGCAAGTGTAGAATATCATCCCTTCACTTGTCCACAGGAAGCAGGTGGGAGAGAAATTAGTGGAATTTACTTGTCCAGTCCTCTCCTTCCCTTTTTCCAAAAGTCCTTTACTGTGAGGAAGATTACCCTGGTGGAGACACTGTGGCCCAAGAAAAATGACCTGCCCTGTGACTGAAACACTAATATCCCCATTAGCAATACCTAATGGTAGTATCTATTATCCCCATCAGTTAGCAAATGCTAGTTGAAGGCTGATTAGCCACTTTTCATGGAAGCTATTCTCCAGTCATACTTGTGAGCTATCAGTTTCCGCTGGGCTGGAGACTGGTGCAGGGAAGTCAGTGGGGAGATGGAGGAGGCTCCTCCTATCCAGGCTCTACTCAGTTACACTCCCCAGTTATCATAGTCAAGGTATGTACACAGAGTGATGCCGTAGCAGGCTGCATCATGCAAAGAACCCTGACAAACCCATTAGTCTTGGGCAAAAAAGGGTGTTCACCTGGCCCTGCTTTTAGATCGTCATCTTCATCTTGGCCCGTGGCCCCCACACCCTGTTTATCAATCTGCCAAAGACAATTTTGGCCTTTTCATTTCTGTTTTCCACCTCTTTGTCATCCATGTATTGTTGGCCAGTGGACTGCATAAATGGCAGAATTCAGTGACAACTGTTGGGAAATCACTGCAGCAAGCTGGGAGGCAGCACATTCTTCTACAATATTGAGATGCCAAGAGGCAGGCTTGAAAACCAAGGCAAGTCCTGTATCAGACCAATCCATTAACACACAAGGACTGAACTTCAATTGCAAACAATGCAGCAGGGTGTCCTAGTCCCCCTTATCATATTGTCAGCCACCCTTACCCATATAATAATAATGGTATGTGTTAAGTACTTACTATATGCCAAGTGCTGTGATAAACACTGGAATAGATTCAAGATAATCAGATCAGGGACAGTGCAGAGAAACAGCTTGGTTTAATGGAAAGAGCACGGGCATGGGAGTCAAAGGATGTGGGTTCTAATCCCGGCTCCATCACTAATCTGCTGTGTGACCTTGGGCAAGCCACTTCATTTCTCTGTACCTCAATTAACTATCTCATTTGTAAAATGGGGATAGAGACAGTGAGCCCCACGTGGAACAACATGATTACCTTGTAATAATAATAATAATAATAATAATAATAATAATAATGGCATTTGTTAAGCACTTACTATGTGCCAAGCACTGTTCTAAGCGCGGGGGTAGATACAAAGTAATCAGGTTGTCCCATGTGGGGCTGACAGGCTTAATCCCCACTTTACAGATGAGGTAACTGAGGCACAGAGAAGTTAAGTGACCTTGTACCTACCCCAATGTTTTAAACAGTGCTTGGCATATAGTAAATGCTTAACAAATACCATTATTATTATGATTATTATGATTATTATGATTATTATGATTACCTGTGCCATATGAGGTTCACTGTCCAGGAGTGAAGGAGAACAGATGAGGAAACTAAAGCATAAAGACGTCAAGTGACTTGCTCATGATCACAAAACAGGCAAGTGGTGAAACCAGAATTTGGAGTCAGATTTACTGGCTCCCAGTTATGTACTCTTTCCACTAGGCCATATTGCTTCTCTGGAATGGATCAATCAAATGGATAGTGTTTCTACCACTATCAGCCAGCCACGCTCCCACCCCAGGAACTGGCATTAGCTCTCCTCCGTGCCGTCAAGATGACCCTATCTCATTTTGCCTTTCAAGGTCTTGGTGGGAAAGAGAACACTTATGGCATGAGGCCTGCACAAAATCACAAGAAGAATGTGTCTGTTGTAATGGTTGCATGGCTGCAGGTGTCCCCTGTACTCTGAAACCCAAGGAACCTGAAGTTCTGGTGCCATAGCTACTATACACTATTGATTTTTTATTTTATTTTGTGTATTTGCCTTTGTGGTGATTTAATGCTTCATTGTTTCTGATCTATCTATCTCCAGTCCCTTCTCTCCATTTACATGCTTAGATTATAAGACTACAGAGGGACAGAGATCTTGTCTAATTCTCACATGTGTATTCTCTCCCAGCACTTAGTTCAGTGCTCAGCACAAAGTAAGCATTTAATAAATTCTATTACATGACATGGATAGGATCTTATTCATTCATTGATTCATTCATTCAATTGCATTTATTGAGCATTTTCTGTGTGCAGAGCACTGGGGAGAGTACAATATAATGATAAACAGACACAACCCCTGCCTGCATAATTGGTAGCATTACCTCTGAAACTGAAGGATCACTGTATATAGCCACATGTTTTCCTCCAATTCTGAAATAGATTACCTATATTCTATACCCTTATATCGTCACAGCTTATTGAATTTTTACCTGTTTAGAATAGTCATGGCTTCTGTCCAATTTTGAAATCAAAATGGCAATTTTAGAATAGCCTATACAATTTTACTATCAGGAGAGAATTACTTAATAACTCTGTAATGATGAATGCTTACTGATCAGTTAGTTTAACATTGAACAGTTCTGATAACCACTACATGCATTTCAAGATATTATAAATCCCAAGCCAAATTGTGCAGCAGAAGTAAGAGAAGAATGAAAAGTTATTTTTCTACACTCAATCTGCCATCATCTTTGCTAGAAACACTGGCAGTAGTAATAGTAATACTATTAGTATTAGTAATTGAGGGCTTACAATGTATAGATCACTGGGAGATAATTCACAGGTGAAATTAGGCACATCCCTAAGTATGAATTAATCTATAGTTGAATGTTATTCATTCATTCATTCATTCAATCGTATTTATTGAGTGCTTACTGTGTGCAGAGCACTGTACTAAGCACATGGCAAACACAAGTTGGCAACGTATAGAGATGGTCCCTACCAACAGTGGGCTCATAGTCTAGAAGGGGGAGACAGAGAACAAAACAAAACATATTAACAAAATAAAATAAATAGAATAAATTTGTACAAATGAAATAAATAAATAGAGTAATAAATACGTACAAACATATATACAGGTGTTGTGGGGAGGGAAAGGAGGTAAGGCGGGGGGATGGGGAGCGGGAAGAGGGGGAGAAGAAGGAGGGGGCTCAGTTTGGGAAGGCCTCTTGGAGGAGGTGAGCTCTCAGTAGGGCCTTGAAGGGAGGAAGAGAGCTAGCTTGGCGGATGTGGGGAGGGAGGGCATTCCAGGCCAGGGGGATGACGTGGGCCGGGGGTCGATGGCGGGACAGGCGAGAACGAGGCACGGTGAGGAGATTAGCAGCAGAGGAGCGGAGGGTGCGGGCTGGGCTGTAGAAGGAGAGAAGGGAGGTGAGGTAGGAGGGGGCGAGGTGATGGAGAGCCTTGAAGCCGAGGGTGAGGAGTTTATGCCTGATGCTTAGGTTGATTGGTAGCCACTGGAGATTTTTGAGGAGGGGAGTAACATGCCCAGAGCATTTCTGGACAAAGACAATCCAGGCAGCGGTGTGAAGTATGGATTGAAGTGGGGAGAGACAGGAGGATGGGAGATCGGAGAGGAGGCTGATACAGTAATCCAGATGGGATAGGATGAGAAGCAGCATGGCTCAGTGGAAAGACCCCGGGCTTTGGAGTCAGAGGTCATGGGTTCGAATCCCGGCTCCACCAATTGTCAGCTGTGTGACTTTGGGCAAGTCACTTAACTTCTTTGTGCCTCAGTTACCTCATCTGTAAAATGGGGATTAAGAGTGTGAGCCCCCCGTGGGACAACCTGATCACCTTGTAGCCTTCCCAGCGCTTAGAACAGTGCTTTGCACATGGTAATTGCTTAATAAATGTCATTATTATTATTATTATGAGAGCTTGAATGAGCAGGGTAGCGGTTTGGATGGAGAGGAAAGGGCGGATCTTGGCAATGTTGCGGAGCTGAGACCGGCAGGTTTTGGTGACGGCTTGGATGTGAGGGGTGAATGAAAGAGTGGAGTCGACGATGACACCAAGGTTGCGGGCTTGTAAGACGGGAAGGATGGTAGTGCCGTGGACAGTGATGGGAAAGTCATGGAGAGGGCAGGGTTTGGGAGGGAAGACAAGGAGTTCAGTCTTGGGCATGTTGAGTTTTCGGGGCAGGCAGACATCCAGATGGAGATGTCCTGAAGGCAGGAGGAGATGCGAGCCTGGAGGGGGGGAGAGAGTGCAGGGGCAGAGATGTAGATTTGGGTGTCATCAGCGTAGTGATGATAGTTGAAGCCGTGGGAGCGAATGAGGTCACCAAGGGAGTGAGTGTATGTCGAGAACAGAAGGGGACCAAGAACTGAACCTTGAGGAACCCCTACAGTAAGGGGATGGGAGGGGGAAGAGGAGCCTGCAAAAGAGACTGAGAATGAACGGCTGGAGAGATAAGAAGAGAACCAGGAGAGGACAGAGTCTGTGAAGCCAAGGTTGGATAGCGTGTTGAGGAGAAGGGGGTGGTCCACAGTGTCGAAGGCAGCTGAGAGGTCGAGGAGGATTAGGATAGAGTATGAGCCGATGGATTTGGCAAGCAGGAGGTCATTGGTGACCTTTGATAGGGCAGTTTCCATGGAATGTAGGAGATGGAAGCCAGATTGGAGGGGGTCGAGGAGAGAGTTGGCATTGAGGAATTCGAGGCAGCATATGTAGATGACTCATTCAAGGAGTTTGGAAAGGAATGGTAAGAGGGAGATAGGGCGATAACTAGAAAGTGAGGTGGGGTCAAGAGAGGGGTTTTTTTTTAAGATGGGAGAGATGTGGACATGTTTGAAGGCAGAGGGGAAGGAACCAGTGGAGAGTGAGTGGTTGAAGATGGAAGTTAAGTAGGGGAGAAGGGACAGAGTGAGAGATTTCATAAGATGAGAGGGAATGGGGTCAGAAGCACAGGTGGCCGGAGTAGTATTTGAGAGGAGGGAGGAGATCTCCTCTGAGGATACTGCTGGGAAGGATGGGAGAGTAGCAGAGAGCATTGAGAGCCGGAGGGTTGGATAAGGGGGCAGAGTGACTTTGGGGAGCTCAGACCTGATGGATTTAATTTTATTAATGAAGTAGGAGGCCAGATCGTTGCAGGTGAGGGAAGGAGGAGGGGGAGAAACCGTGGGCCTGAGAAGGGAGTTGAATGTACAGAAGAGCTGACAGGGATGATGGGCATGAGTGTCAATAAGGGAGGAGAAATAGTTTTGTCTGGCAGAGGAGAGGGCTGAGTTAAGGCAGGAAAGGATAAACTTGAAGTGAACGAGGTTGGCATGGTGTTTAGACTTTCGCCAGCAGTGTTCAGCAGCTCGAGCATAAGAGCGAAGGAGGCGGACAGTGGCAGTGATCCAGGGTTGTGGGTTAGTTGTCCAAGAGCGGTGAAGGGAAAGGGGAGTGAGTGAGTCTAGCTGAGTAGAAAGGGTAGAGTTGAGAGCAGTAATCTGATCATCAAGATTGGGTAGAGAGGAAAGGGAGGTGAGGTGGGGTGTGAAGCGCTCAGAAAGATGGATGGGGTCAAGAGAGCAGAGATCTCTGTGAGGGAGTAATATGGATTTACAGGGGAAAGGAGTGTGAGTGAGGAGGCAGGTGAGAAGATTATGATCAGAGAGAGGGATTTCAGAGTTCATGAGGGTGGAGACAGTGCAGCGGTAGGAGACGATGAGGTCGAGGGTGTGACCAAGTTGGTGAGTCGGTGAGGTGGGGTGGAGCAAGAGGTTGGCAGCATCAAGGAGAGATAGAAGGCGGGCGGCAGAGGAGTCACCAGGGATATTCATGTGGATGTTGAAGTCTCCGAGGATCAGAGTGCGCATAGAAAAGTAGAGAAGGAAGGTGAGGAAGGTGATGTTACTAATGAATAAGCAAAATGACTCTATGGAAATATTTGTGTTTGGCTTCTAGATATTCAGGGTGGATGTAGGAACATGTTGCTTTACTCTCTTTCTTATGGCAGATGATCCTGGGCTTTTGATTATTAATGCTCTGCCCATCCTGCCTTTTTTCCCCAACAATAGCCCCCCAGCCCCACCCCTTTTCCCCCCCAAGGAATGTTACATTTCTTTTTTCATTCCATGGAAGAATTGCTGAACCATCATGTTACATATTGAAGCCTTCTAGGAGGGCCAAACTTGTTTTTCAGATCCCATGTTAAGCTACATACACTAAATGAGGCAAACAATTCCCTGCCATTTTGGAGACTGCTCAGTGAATATGCACTTATAAACTGTTCCCCCTCCTATCTCGCCTAGCTACTCTCCTACTACAACCCAGCCGGTACACTTCACACCTCTAATGCTAACCTTCTTACTGTACCTTGACCTCAACTATCTAGCTGTGGACCTCTTGCCACATCCTGCCTCTGCTCTGGAATGCTCTTCCTCTTCATATCCGACAGACAATTACCCTCCCCAACTTCAAAACCCTATTGAAGGCATATCTCCTCCAAAAGGCCTTCCCTGATTAAGCCCTCCTTCCCTCTTCTCCCACTCCCTTCTGCATCAACCTAACTTGCTCCCTTTATCCACCCTCCTTCCCCATCAGCTCCACAGCATTTATGTATATACCTGTAATTGTATTTATTTCTATTAATGCCTGTCTCCCCCTCTAGACTATAAGCTCATTGTGGGCAGGGAATATTTCTGTTATATTGTTATGTTGTATTCTCCCAAGACTTTAGTATGGTGCTCTGCACATTGTAAGCTCTCAATAAATAGATTTTACTGACTGACTGATTTTACTGCCCCTGTATTTTGTTTCCTCACCACAAGAAAATCCAAGCACATTGCTGGGAAGGAGAAAAAGCTAGGAGAATCAAGGGCTTCCAGCAACACTAGTTGGGGAGAAAGAAGCAGTTATATTAGAGGTCCCAGAAGAGGGTGGTTTGCAAATTCGTGGTTGTGTTTGAATGTCAGGTCATTACAAGCAATCAATTGAGAATCAGGTGGGAGCAGCTCCTCCCTGCTCCCTTTCCCTCTCTCCCCTTTCCTTTTTTCCTTTCCTCCCTTTCTTTCTCTTTCCTTTACTGTCCCTCTATCTCCATTCTCTTCTCTACTTCCTTTTCATTCCCCCTATATCTCCCTCCTTCTTCTTTTTCAGCTCCTTTCCCTTTTCCTTTACATTTTCTCTTTCCTTCCTCCCCTTTCCCTTTCACCAGCTCTCTCTAACACTCTTTTTAGGGATTGTGTCTGATCTGTTATGTTTATCTCTACCCAGTGCTTAACATAGCTTATGACACTTAGTAAATGTTTAAAAAATACCCTAAGGCCTTCATCAGCTAGAATATGGTGTTAATTTCAGAGGGGCCACCCACCAAGGCCCTGCTAACTTGTGGGGTTAGAGTTGAATTAGTGACTCAGAATGGATAGAAGGGCCATGTTTCCATGTGATGTCAGACACACAAGACAGATTTGTGGTTGCCAGAATTTTAATGGTGATATGGGTAGGAATAGGGGTAACTGCTTTTGAAGGGTTATGCCTTGAATACTTCCCCATACTTCTTATGATTTACCTGGGCTCCCAACTGAATGTTTCTGGCAGATCTAGTTTGTGTATACCAACTCTATTGTATTGTACTCTTCCTGCTTAGTATAGTGCTCAGTCCACACTAAGTGCTCATACGTAGCATTGATTGATTGATATACTTGAAACTCAGCTTACTTCCAGAAATATAAGCCTCACAATCTCATCAAACAAAGAGAACATTATCATAAGGCTTCAGAAGTGGAAGAAGAATGCACTTATTAATATTCAGTCAGCACCATATACATTTCCCTTCTCAGAGTCTCACTTGGACAGTTTCCATTACTCTACCAGTCTTGACTATGGGAGGAAGAGTCAAGCAGAGTCATACCTATTCCTTACCTAGCTTGGACAGTGGCTAGTGAGTGGCAGGCAGTCTGCTACAAGTCAAAACTTACCTGTGCTTGGCAGCAGTGGCATGGGAGAGAGTCGAGAGCAGAGACTCAAGTTGACTGCACAGAAGGAGGTAATGGTAAACCACTTCCATATTTTGACCAAGAAAACTCTATGGTTAAACTACCAGAATGATTGCAGTTGGAGGTGGGGCATTCTAGCAGAGACGTGTCCATGGCGTCATTATGGGTCGGAGATGGCTCGACAGCATAAGCCAAGACTGTATACGTTTGAAAAGCACTTTACATTTATTTTTATTTAACCCTCACATAATTCCCTATAGTTACAGGCATCATTGCCTTTATTTGAAGTATAAGGCTTTTAGGAATGGTAATTAATATGTCTCAAGTTACACTGACAGGTTGCATTGGTTACATCTTCTGAATAATGTGCTTGAGTGCATGTTTATTCATATGCTGAAGGATGATGGTTTCCATTCTGCGTCCCTTTTCCATTAATAAATCTTTTCCCTCTAGTGCTGTATGCTCAGCATTTGTATATCCCTGGACTGGGTCATTGATTCTCTCAGAGAATTGTATTTTAAAGCTTTGATTGTTCTTAGTGAGTGCCCTCTGGGAATTAGAAGGTTCAGGGACAACATTACACTGATTAATAACTCCTGGTAGTATTATTGGCTAACAATCACCACCCAGTTAAGGTAAACACCTTTGTCAACCACTTGGGTCTTTCTTAGATGTTTATTTACACCATTTCAACAATTAAAGATTCTTTGCCACTTCTATATCTCATCATACACATTTGAATTCTTTCCCACTCCTTATGTTTAAGTCTTTATATTCTTAGGGAAACCAATGGCCCTCTCCAGTTTTATTTTTTCATGTACTCTGCTTTGATCTATCCTCTGACAAAGTTTTCGTGATCAGTCAAGAGTCAAGTTTATTTGGTAGACAGAACATTGGAATATGAGATCGAAAAGATGTAACATTTTGGGGTAGTTGAGATATACATAACTCTTTTCCTTGAATAGTTGAGCCTCAGACTGTTTTGTGAAAATATAGTTCACTTTAGCTGTAAAGATTGAAAAATTACAGAGGATTGAATGGAGAGTGTGATTTCAGGTTGCAGTAACATCTTTTCTCTGGAATCCTGGAAAGTCATGATCATAGCAGTGATTCCTTTACTCAAGTTCATGAAAAATATTTTCACTCATTTATCAACTTTAGTATCAAACAATTCAAATTCTGAATATTCAGTCATCAAAGTATATTCAGTGATCAAATCTGGTAAGCTGAGGGCTATTGCTACATTGTTTTCTCTTTGTTTATGACTGTTTCCTGGATTCAAAGATGTCAGTGAGACATTGCAGACATGTCTACACTTACACTGTAGACAACACTACTATTAAGCCCGTAAACTTGGCATTATCCTTGACTCTTCTCTCATTCAACTCACATATTCGATCTGTCATAAACTCATGTCAGTTTTACCTTTCCAGCATCTCTAGAATCTGCCCTTTCCTTTCCATCCAAACTGCTGCCACACTGTTCCAAGCACTTATCATTTTCTGCCTTGACTACTGCATCAGCCTCCTCGCTGACCTCCCTGACTCTTGTTTCTCTCCTCTCTAGTCTTTATTTCACTCTGCTTCATAGATCAGTTTTCTAAAAAAGAAATTTAGGCCACATTTTCCCACTCCTTAAGAGCCTCCAATAGTTTCCCAACCACCTCTGCATCAAACAGAAACTCCTTACCATTCATTCAATCATATTTATTGAGTATTACTGTGTGCATAACACTCTATTAAGCACTTGGGAGAGTACAAAACAATATAACAGATACAGTCCCTGCCCGCAACCTATAGCCTAGAAGGGGAAACAGGTGTTAATATAAATAAATTACAGCTATGAACATATGTGCTGAGAAGTTGGGGTAGGGGGTAAATAAAGGGAGCAAATCAAGGCAATGAAGAAGTGAGTGGAAGAAAAGAAAATGAGAACTTAATCAGGGAAGATCTCTTGGAAGAGCTATGCCTTTGATAAGGTTTTGAAGGTGGATAGAGTCAGATATGGCAGAGGTGGGGATTCCAGACCACAGGCAGGAAGTGGGCAAGAGGTTGGTGGCGAGATAGACGAGATTAAGGTACAGTGAGTAGATTGGCATTAGAGGTGTAAAATATACGGGCTGGGGTTGAGCGGGAGAGTAGCGAGAGTAGCGAGGTGAGGTAGGAGGGGGTCAGGTAAAGGAGTGCGTTAAAGCCGATAGTAAGGTATTTCTGTTTGATGCAAAGGCACTGACATTAAAACACTCAATCAACTCTCCCTCTCCTAATTGAACTCACTGATATTCTACTACAACCCATCCCACATGTCCCATCCCTCTTCTAATCCCAACCTACTCACTATATTTCAATCTGGGCTTTCTCTCCACTGACCTTTTCCTCATCACTATCATCATCATCATCATCAACAAAGGCATTTATTGTGCACTTATTGTTTGCAGTGCACTGTACTAAGAGCTTGGGAGAGGTCAGTATAGTAGAGTTGGTAGTCATGTTCCTGCCCACTACACACTTATAGTCTAGAGAAGACAGACATTAATATAAATAAATAATTTATAATGTATAATTTATAGATATGTAAATGAGAGCTGTAAACTCTGTGGGCCAAATATCAAATGTCCAAAGGTCACAGATCCAAGTGCATAGATGATGCAGGAGGGAAAGGGAACCTTGCTCATACCTTCCCTTGGACCTGGAACTCCCTCCCTTCATATGTAACAGACCACCACTCTTCCCCACTTCAAAGCCTTAAGTAAAGTCATATCTCCTCTAAGAGGCGTACCCCAACTAAACACTCATTTCCCTTACTTCCTTTCCCTTCCAGGTCACTTATGCACTTGTGTCTTTTTCTCCTAACTTGGTAGTAATCCCACCCTCAGCTCCACAGCACTTGCGTACATATCTGTAATTTATTTTAATGTCTGTCTCTACCTCCAGACTGTAAGCTACTTTTAAGGGCAGGGAAATCTAATATATTATATTCTCCAGAGCCCTTAGTACAGTGCTCTGCACACAGTAAGAGCTAAATAAATTCCCATGATTATAAATAATAATAATAATAATAATAATTTTGCTATTTGTTAAGCTCTTACTATGTGCCAAGCACTCTTCTAAGTACTGGGGTAGATACAAGGGAATCAGGTTGTCCCACGTGGGGCTCACAATCTTCATTCCCATTTTACAGATGAGGTCACTGAGGCCCAGAGAAGTTAAGTGACTTGCCCCAAGGTCACACGGTTGACAAGTGGTGGAGCTGGGATTAGAACCCATGACCTCTGACTCCCAAGCCCCCACTTTTGCCACTAAGTCACGCTGCTTCTCAATTGATTGACTGCCCATCCAAATCCAGTCTACATGCTTGGATCAAACCTCAGCAGGCCTTTTCTTAGCTTTTTGTTTGAAAATAATTTAGAAGGGACCTGTGGGAATAGTAGACTCCTCTTATCTCTCCGGTCGTTCATTCTCAGTCTCTTTTGCAGGCTCCTCCTCTCCCTCCCATCCTCTTACTGTGGGGGTTCCTCAAGGGTCAGTTCTTGGTCCCCTTCTGTTCTCGATCTACACTCACTCCCTTGGTGACCTCATTCGCTCCCATGGCTTCAGCTATCATCTCTACGCTGATGACACCCAAATCTACATTTCTGCCCCTGCTCTCTCTCCCTCCCTCCAGGCTCACATCTCCTCTTGCCTTCAGGACATCTCCATCTGGATGTCTGCCCGCCACCTAAAACTCAACGTGTCCAAGACTGATCTCCTTGTCTTCCCTCCCAAACCCTGCCTTCTCCCTGACTTTCCCATCACTGTTGATGGCACTACCATCCTTCCCGTCTCACAGGCCCGCAACCTTGGTGTCATCCTCGACTCTGCTCTCTCGTTCACCCCTCACATCCAAGCCGTCACCAAAACCTGCCGGTCTCAGCTCAGCTTGGCAACATTGCCAAGGTCCGCCCTTTCCTCTCCATCCAAACTGCAACCCTGCCCATTCAAGCTCTCATCCTGTCCCGTCTGGACTACTGTATCAGCCTCCTCTCTGATCTCCCATCCTCATGTCTCTCCCCACTTCAATCCATACTTCACGCCGCTGCCCGGATTGTCTTTGTCCAGAAATGCTCTGAGCATGTTACTCCCCTCCTCAAAAATCTCCAGTGGCTACCAATCAATCTGCGCATCAGGCAGAAACTCCTCACCCTCGGCTTCAAGGCTCTCCATCACCTCGCCCCCTCCTACCTCACCTCCCTTCTCTCCTTCTTCAGCCCAGCCCGCACCCTCCGCTCCTCTGCCACTAATCTCCTCACCATGCCTCGTTCTCTCCTGTCCCACCGTCGACCCCTGGCCCACATCATCCCCCTGGCCTGGAATGCCCTCCCTCCCAACATCCGCCAAGCTAGCTCTCTTTCTCCCTTCAAGGCCCTACTGAGAGCTCACCTCCTCCAGGAGGTCTTCCCAGACTGAGCCCCCTCCTTCCTCTCCCCCTCGTGCCCCTCTCCATCCCCCCATCTTACCTCCTTCCCTTCTCCACAGCACCTGTATATATGTATATATGTTTGTACATATTTATTATTCTATTTATTTATTTTATTTGTACATATCTATTCTATTTATTTTATTTTGTTAACATGTTTGGTTTTGTTCTCTCTCTCCCCCTTCTAGACTGTGAGCTCACTGTTGGATAGGGACCGTCTCTATGTTGCCAAGTTGTACTTGCCAAGTGCTTAGTACAGTGCTGTGCACACAGTAAGCGCTCAGTAAATATGACTGATTGATTGATTGATATGTGGAGGAAAGTGTAAGGAAGCTTGGGAAGAATAGAGAGACTGAGAGCAGGGACAAGGAGAACTGAATGAGGGAAAGTTGATAGATTGAGGGTGATAATAAAAAAGGGAGAAGGGATGGAAAGGGTTAAAGAAAGATAGCAAAGAGTAAGAGAAGGAGCACAGAAAGAAGATACTGTGGTTGGAAGGGAAAGAGATATTAAGAAGGGGAGAGAAGAGTAATATAGTCCAAAGAGTGAGAAGAATAGGAATAGAGAGGAGACAGTCAAAACAAAGAAGAGGATGAGAGAGATGAACTGAAGAAGAGAAGGACAGGGACAAGAGCATAAAGAAGACTTAAAAGGACTTGAGTTGCCTATAAAAGGGAAATAAATAACCATTATTTCCTGTTGAAGAATCAATTCAATTCAGATCAACTCAATTTTAGCCTCCATACCCAAACTACCTTCCCTTTATGACCAAATTGATGTTACCCTCTCTACTGAACTCAACTCACTTCCTTCCTTATCCCTTCATCAAACTCATACCACTAGTTCATTTGGCTCATGAGCACAAGGCGCAGCTGGTGAAAATTTAGGTATCAAGCTGACCCAGTCCACTTCAAGTTTATTCTTACATGCATTAACTCTGCCCTCTCCTCTGCTCAGCAAAATTATCCTTTTTGATACCATTGCCCATTGCCCCTTGCCAATTGTTCCAGTTGTTTGACTCCTTCAAACCTCCATTTCCCTTCCTCCCTCATCTCTTGACCCTAATGGTCTGGCCACCTACTTTATTGAGAAAATCACAAATATCAGATGTGATCTCCCTAAAATCTCCCCTGCCCCTTTTAAGTCCCTCCCTCCTCCGGCTTCATTTTCAATTTTCCCATCTTTCCCAGCATTATCTCAAGAGAAGATCTCCTGCCTTCTATCAAAATCCACCCCTTCCTTGTGTGCATCTGACCCCATCCCTTCACACATTATTAGAACACATGTGGTCTCCCTCCTTCCCTCCCTAACCACCATTTTCAATTGTTTGATTGCCAAAGGCATCATACCTACTGCTTCCAAACATGCCCATTTATTCCCTATCCTAAAACAACCCTCCCGTGATCCCTGAGCTCCCTCCAGTTATTGCCCCATCTCCCTCCTACAATTCCTCTCCAAACTCCTTGAGCTAGTTGTCTAATGCGCTGTCTCAAGTTCCTCTCTTATTCTCTCCTTGACCCCCTCCAATCTGGCTTCCATCTCCTTCACTGTACAGAAACCCCCCTCTCAACAGTCACAAGCGATCTCTTTCTTGACAAATCCAATGGCCTCTACTCCATCATAATCCTCCTCAATGTCTCAGCTGCCTTCTACACTGTTGACCACCTCCTTTCCTGGAAACATTATCCAACTTTGGCTTCACTGACATGTCCTCTCCTGATTCATCTCATAGCTCTCTGGTGGCTTATTCTTAGTTTCTTTCATGGGCTCCTCCTCTGCATCCAACCACCTAACGGTGGGTG
The DNA here is from genome assembly GCF_015852505.1 of Tachyglossus aculeatus. NCBI lineage: Eukaryota > Metazoa > Chordata > Mammalia > Monotremata > Tachyglossidae > Tachyglossus > Tachyglossus aculeatus. Next base: position 115,420,609 of record NC_052067.1, read on the forward strand.
TTCCTCAAGGTTTAGTTTTGGGTCCCCTTTCATTCATTCATTCAATTGTACTTATTGAATCCTTACTGTATGCAGAACACTGAATTAAGCACTTGTGAGAGTACAATACAACAATAAACAGGCACATTCCCTGCCCACAATGAGATTACAATCTAGAACGTGGGAGACAGAAATCGATACAAATAAATGAAATTACTACTACTTCTACCAATAATAATAATAATAACTGTGGTATTTGCTAAGCACTTACTACTAGCCAGGTACTATACTAAGCGTTGGAGTAGCCACGTAAATACAGTTGGACAGAGTCCCTGTCCCACATGGGGCTCACCATCTCAATCCCTGTTTTACAGATGAGGTAACCGAGGCACAGAGAAGTGAAGTGACTTGCCCTTGGATGCTTTGGAGCTAGGGGATGGGAAAGAAAAAGGGCAGCTAGGTCAGGGTGATGCAGAAGGGAGTGGGAAATGAAGAAAGGTGGAGTTTAGTCTGGGAAGACCTCTGAAGAAGATTTACCTTATATAAGGCTTTGAAGGGGAGGAGAGTAGTTGCTTGTTGCACTTGAGGAGGGAGGGTGTTCCAGGCCAGAGGCAGGTCATGGGTGAGAGGTCAGTGGTGAGATAGGCTAGATCGAGGCACAGTGAGAAGGTTAGCACTAGAGGAGCAAAGTGTGCAGGCTGGGTTGTAGAAGGAAAGCAGTGAGGTGAGGTAGGAATAGGTAAGGTGGTAGAGTGCTTTAAAGCCAATGGTGAGGAGTTTTTGTTTGACGTGGAGGTGGATGAGCAACCACTGGAGTTTTTTGTGCAGTAGGGTAACATGTCCTGCATATTTCTGTAGAAAAATGATCTGATAATAATAATAATGGCATTTGTTAAGGGCTTACTAGGTACCAAGCACTGCTCTAAGCACTGGGGGGGGGGGGGGGGGAATACAAGGAAATGAGGTTTCCCACATGGGGCTCACAGTCTTCATCCCCATTTTACAGATGAGGTAACTGAGGCCCAGAGAAGTTAAGTGACTTGCCCAAAGTCACACAGCTGATAAGTGAGTCAGAATTAGAACCGATGACCTTTGACTCCCAAACCCGAGCTCTTTCCACTTAGCCATGCTGCTTTTCTAGGCAGCAGAGTAAACAATTTAAAATGGAAGAAGGGAAGAAGGGAGAGGCTGAGAGTTTTGATAAGATGCAAAGGAATGGGGTTGGATGCACACGTATATAGTGTAGCTTTTGAGAGGAAGCAGGAGATCTCCTCTAGAGGTACTTTTGGGAAGGATGGAGGAGTTGAAAAAGGGTCTGAAAGGGGGAGGGATTTGGAAAGGGCAAGGGTGATTTTAGGAAGTTCACACTTGATGTCAATTTTCTTAATAAAGTAGGTTGCCAGGTCATTGGGGGCAAGGGATGGGGGAGTTAGAGGGACAGGGAGCCTGAGGAGGGAGTTAAATGTCTGGGACAACTGGCAAGGGCATGTGTGTCAATAAGAGTGGAAAAATAGTTTTGCTGGGCAGAGGAGACGGCAGAGTTAAAACATGCAAGGATAAGCTTGAAGTGGACAAAGTCAGCTGGTATTTTGATTTCTGCCAGCAGAGCTCTGTGGCTCAAGAACAAGACTGAAGAAGGCAGACTATGCAGTTGACCCAGGATTGTGGGCTAGTGGTACGAGATCGACAAAGGAATAGGAGTGTGAGTGAGTTGAGTTCAATAGAGAGGGTGGTGTTGAGAATGTCTATTTGGTCATCAAGGGAGGGTAGTTTGGGAATGGAGGCTAAGTGGGGCACAATGAGTTGAGAAAAATTGATTGGGTCCAAAGATCTGAAGTCTCTGTGGGGGAAGAATACAGATTTACAGAGAGGAGGTACATGGAAGAGGAAGCAAGTGAGGAGGTGTGGTTAGATAGAGGGATTTCAGAGTTGGTGAGGGAAAGATTGTTCAGTGGTTAGAGATGATTAGATCGAGTTTGTGTCAAAGTTGGTGAGTGGACGAGGTGGAGTGGAACCAGAGGTCAGTGGAGTTGAGTGATAGAAGGCAGTCAGGAGAGGGTCATCAGGAACTTCAGTGTGGATATTGAAGTACCCAAGGATCAATGTGGACATGGAAAAAGGAATGTGAGAAAGGGATCAAAATGGTTAAAAAACTTGGAGTTGGAGTTTGGGGTGGTAGATGGCCATTACTAGAATCTGAAGTGGGTGATAGAGGCAGATGATATGGGCTTCAAAGGAAAAGAAATAAACGGGGAGGTGGAGTGATGCGAAAGTGGCACTGGAACGTGAGAAGGAACCCAAAACCTTCTCCTTTTCCAGTGAGTCTGGGGGAGTGGGAGATGAAGCCCCTCTGGATAGAGGGGCATGGGAGACCATGTAGTCTGGAGAGAGCCAGGTTTCAGTGATGGTGAGGAGGAGGAGTGACTGAGACAGGAACAGGTCAAGGATGAAGGGAAGCTTTCTCATGATGGAGTGGGGGTTCCAGAGGCCACACTTGGCTGAAGCTGTGGAGGAGGTAGCGGGGGAGGGGACAGAGCGATGGGTTCATTCCCCCTCCCAGCCCCACAGCACTTATGTACATATCTGTAGTTCCTTATTTTATATTAATATTTGTCTCCCTCTCTAAACTGTAAGCTCCTTGTGGGCAGGGAAAGTGTCGTATTATTGTATTGTAGTCTCCCAAGCACTTAGTACAATGATCTGCACACAGTAAGTGCTCAATAAATACAACTGATTGATTGATTGACTGAATCTTGGGAAACCCCTGAAATCATTTGGGAAGTTAGTATTCCCAGTGGAGAGAATCTGCTGCGGCTGTATATGACCGTATCAAATGATCTCCTTTGACTATTTTCTGTTGTCTCTTTAAAAGATACCCTCCCTGACAGCCTTATTTCCAAACTTTCTGGGAAGCCCTCCTCTGGGATCTATGCCATGATTTTACTTGCTTTTTGTATTACAAGAATAATAATTATGGTACTTGTTAAGCCCCACTTGAGGCTCACGGTCTAAGTAGGAAGGAATAGGATTTATTCCTCATTTTACCGATAGGCTAATTGAGGCACAGAGAAGTTGTGACTTGCCCAAGGTCCCACAGCAGACAAGTGGCAGAGCTGGGACTAGAACCCAGATCCTCTGACTCCCAGGGCTGTGCTCTTTCCACTAGGCCACACTCCTCTTTGCGTGCTTTTCTAACTCTTTAAAATATGTACTGGAAATAATAATAATAATAGTATGTTGCTTATTAAGTGCTTATTATGTACCAAGAACTGTTCTAAATACTGGAGTAAATACAAGTTAGTCAGGTTGGATACAGTCCTTGTCCCAAAAAGGGCTCACCTTCATAATTCTCATTTTACAGATGTGGGAACTGAGGCCCAGAGAAGTGAAGTGATTTGCCCAAGGTCACACAGAAGACATGTGGTGGAGCTGGGATTAGAATCCCTGACCTTCTGTCTCATAGGCCCATGTGCTATCCACTAAACTACACTGCTTCATCATTCTCAACATACACACACTATTTGTGCCTAGTATTTTAACAGAGTAATAATTTGCTGTAGGAAAAAGTCATTTATAGAAAACTACAAACATTAAAATGACAAGCCTTTCTTCATCAGAATTTATTTGTTTCAAATTCTGTTTTGTATCGATGCACACAAGTCAGTATCAATAGTAATAAGAGCATCCCAAATGTATCCTAAATCATATTGGGAAAAAGATTGCTGTATAAATAAAAACGAAGCAGAAATATGAACATAATTATGAACTGTTTAGAGCATCGGTGATAGGAGGTAATTTGAAATAGATAATTTAACCTACATTGTATCTGCTTACTACCATTTGGATGAGACTGCTATTCCAAGAATGTTATACAAACATTTTCAGTGTTTTACTGCTTAAATTTAAATTTCAGTTTTTGGCATCATTTTACAATGCTACCATATCAAAAACTTATGTACTAAATTGAAAAGTAATTTTCCATGTTTCTCATTATTCTAACATTTACATACATGCACACTCAAATATTACAAAAAAATGATAAATTAAAAAAAATGCTGAAAATGGTAATCGCAAATGAACAACACTGTGAACTGGGAATTTTGTGTGAATATCTGTTAACAGATACTCAAATCTACCCTGCAGATATTTTCACATCAAAACTCTCTGGGGGGTATTGCAAACACTTAGCAGTTTCAATCGAAACCAATAGCACACATTTTGAAAACAAAACCAAGTTGTACACTGGGGACCGTTCAGGCATGTGTGAATAAATACAGCATGACATGTACAATAAAAGCAGTACCCTCTAGCTAAATGTTGCATAGTGATCAGTATAATACTTTTATGGTAACCATTCACCAACAAGTTTAGGCATAGGAGATACAACATAATCTTCTTGGGAACTGGAAGTTGACTTTTATCCTTTGAACAATGGGGAAAATCCAACATGACCTATTGCCCCATAAATTTAGTTACCTGGAGCTGTACAACTGAGATTTGAGTTTTAGAATTCCAAAATTTAGCAGAAATGTTTATTTTTGACCTCTGATGTGTAATACAAGAATTCCCAAACATATGTGTGTAAATTAGCATATGCATTCCTATATACACACATGTGTAAAAGTGGGAGCACATAATAATCATCATTTTTAATAATCACTATTCTGATGGGTGCAGGGCCCTTTATGAGGCACTGAGGAAACTTTTCCAAGGATATTGGAATTTACAATCTAAACACAAATGTCAAAAAATTTGCATAAAAAACACATATTCAAATATTGCAATTTAAGGACACATATTCAAGGGAATTGATGGGATGGTTTGTGCAACTAGGGAGACTGCTATCACCTAGCTGTGGTGTGGTAACATTTCACAGGAGAGGTGAATTTGAGTATTTTCTTCATGCGAAGTATTCTGGACTGGGAAATGGTGTGGGCAATGGCTAGAGGACAGGAGTGGATGGATTGGGAGTTTAGAAAGTAAAATATGCTTAGTTGGATGGAACAGAAAATGCAAACTAAATACTAGTGGGCAATAAGCACAGCTAGGTATAGAAAAGTAATTGGTTTGTGGCCTTGAATTCACAAGGTGATTGTTGAAACTGTTATATGATGGATGCAACTTTCAGAAGCATAAGTAAAAAGCACATGTCCTGATGGGATCAGATGTCTGCATTAGGTGAATTGCTTGCACATTTTGGGGTTCTTTCCTGCCTCCTGAAAGCCCCGGGTTATTTCCATTTTAGAAGTGGTGGAGTTGAGAGCCCAACAGTTGGAGTGGCAGCTGGGCAGCCTCGGTTTTCCATCCTTTTCATCTCTAGACTGCAAGCTTGTCTCTAGAGTGTAAGCCCACTGTGAGAAGGGAATGTGTCTACCCACTCTTATATTTTACTCTCTCAAGTGCTTAGTACAGTGCACACAGTAAGCACTCAATAAACACACCTCATCAATAAAATGGGAATTAAGACTGTGAGCCCTGGGACAACTTGATTACCTTGTACCCACCCCTGCGCTTAGAACGGTGCTTGGCACAAAGTAAGCACTTAATGTTATTATTATTATTAACTGCTTCCTGGATATTTCTGGCATTGATTCATTCATTTAGTTCCAAGCTGATGTGTGGTAGCCCAGACTATGCCAATGAAACTCTTACTATCATCCCTTGACAGTAAGACCTCGACAACAGGGCTCCCATCAACCTCATTTGGGTATGCTGGTAGGGCTGACTTAGCTGTGTGCAGCAGCTGTAGGCCTTCACAGCTAGGTTAGACATGATTACTGGCTTGTCTGGTTTACCCCTCCTCCTTCCTTCAATCACCTTATCCCTTCTCTAATTTCCCTTCATTCTCTTTCCCTGTTTTATCTCGTTGTCTTTGTCATTAATCTCTCTTTTTATTCTTCTTTTTCTCTAGCTCCCTGTCCCCGACCCTCTCTGTATTTGGCTCTCTCCTGTCTTTTCTGTGTTTTCAGAGGCTCCTGGATCTGTTCCCTGGACTGTCCTATGTCTAGTTTTGGACCCTCCATGCACATACTCACAAGACCTATTTTAAATCTTTCTCTTTCAGCAGGTATAACTCAAGTAATGCCCTTACTGCAATTTTACAAAGAAAATTGAGCTTGCAATATTACATTAGCATGCTGATGTACTAGACAATTTTATTCAGCTCCTGAATAGTAGCATTATATATATTGACTCCATGCTGCAGTTCAAGAGTCCTATTCTAAGGCCAAAGAATTGGCTCTATTTCTTGGATGTAGTTGTTATCTTAATAAAGCTGTTATTGCACTGGGGCTATTTGTTTGATTCATGTTGTCTAGAGTTTCTATTATGTAAATTCTGTACCCACACTAAATACCTTGTTTGGCAATTGCTTTTTCAATTTAAAGTTTGTCTCACTTTAAGATAGCCATTTCAACTTTAGGAACAACTTTAGTTCGTGGCAGTTTATTTAAAGAACAGCTGGAGCCAGGCTAAGAGAAGCAAATGACTTAGTCTCCCCTAGTCTCCTGGTGGAACTCCAAGAGCACCGTAGCTCAATTCAGTGTTAGTAATAGAGAAAAACTCTATCCACTCCCTGACGTATTAATCAGTAAAGCTCTCAAATTCATTTTTGGGTGGGATATGAACAGTAGTGTCTAGGCTCCAGGAAGATTGCTAAAGAAACTTTCCTGCTCCCAGCTATTTGCTCAGAGTTCAGCAGTGGTATATGAGAGTTAACAAAGAGAGAAAATGTTAAGGAATGATGTTCAGGTGTAAACTACACAGTCGCTGGCCTAGCAACAAGAGGGTAGAACCAAGAATGTGGGAGGACTGGGCATTTTGGGACCTCTGCTCCTGCTTTACCAGCAGTGGTTCAGTGCTTTCCCCTTGCCTTGCTCCTCTCAGTCTAATGGAAGAAGGGGGACACTCCTGGGGAGGTCCTGCATGCCCTCTCTGCCCTCTGGAAGGGCAGGAGCAAGAGAGGCCAGGGGTTACTGTGGCAGAATCGACCCCTCCCCACAGGATCCAGGATGCATGTGAGGGTTGCTGGGGTGTATACGTGTATGTATATATGTTTGTACATATTGTATATATTTATTACTCTATTTTACTTGTACATATTCATTCTATTGATTTTATTTTGTTAATATGTTTTGTTTTGTTGTCTGTCTCCCCCTTCTAGACTGCGAGCCCGCTGTTGGGTAGAGACCGTCTCTATATGTTGCCAACTTGTACTTCCCAAGCAGTTAGTACAGTGCTCTGCACACAGTCAGTGCTCAATAAATACAATTGAATGAATGAATGGATGAATGGGGTGTGTGAAGCTCCCACCCCACTTTCCCAGAGGAGGTGGAATGCAGAATTGTGAGGCTCATAGGGAAATTGTCCAACTGTTTGCATGAACTAATCATTACATGGTTTTAAAGCAACCCCTGCACTGAGTGGAGGGAGATAAGATAGGGGCACCCAGGGATGACCTTAAAGCAGTCAATAAAACTCACCTTAGGCACTTCACAGCCCCATCATGTATGTGTTTCAGAAATTTGGCCTACTTGGGGTGTGGAAAAGTTTGCTGACCCTTCCTGACGCATATGATGTTCTTACATTATTTTGTGGGTACTCAGTGTCCTGTAATTACAAATACACCCACATACACCACACATGCACATGTGCATACACACACACACACACACACACACACACACACACACACACACAATTTGGTGGCAGTTTGTCCAAAGTGAGTTTCTTCTCACTGTCTCTGTTATAATAATGATGGCATTTATTAAGTGCTTACTATGTGCAAAGCACTGTTCTAAGCGTTGGGGTAGATACAAGGTGATCAGGTTGTCCCACGGGGGGCTCACAGTCTTAATCCCCATTTTACAGATGAGGTAACTGAGGCACAGAGAAGTTAAGTGACTTGCCCGAAGTCACATAGCTGACAACTGGCAAAGCCGGGATTTAAACCCGTGACCTCTGACTCCAAAGCCCCTGCTCTTACAACTGAGGCACGCTGCTTCTCACGCTGCATCTCTGTTGTGAAGCAGTGTGGCCTAGAGGACAGACCATTGGCCTGGAAGTCAGAAGGATGTTGGGTTCTAATCACAGCTCTACTACTTGCTTTAGATGTGACTTGGATAAGTCATTTAAACTTTTTGTGTCTCAGTTTTCTCATCTTTAAAATGAGGATTGAATCCTATTCCATCCTACTTAGACTGTGAGCCAATCTCATTGTCTTGTATCTACTAGAATGCTTGGCACATAGTAAGCCCTTAACAAATATAATAACAGTAAAAATAAAATTATCCCCAATGCTTGCTTCTGCCCCACCCTATCAGAGGCCAGAGGGGCACACAGTCATTATATCTCCCACCTCTTTGACAGCTCGCACTGCTGTCACCATCTCCACAGTTGTCACTTCACTCCCCAGCCCTGAGCCCAAGGGACCAAGGTTAAACAAAAAGGAAAGCATCTTGACTGTGGAAACAGTGCAGAGATGTATACCACTTCTGAGCCAATAAATCTTACAAGAGGCCCGAAAGATTTAGGGAGGTATATGCATTATCTTTGGGCCTTATAAGTGGAGGAAAGGAGTGACTGTGTTTAATTTATTCCTAAAATATATCTTAAAAAGTATTTTGCATGGCTTAGTGGAAAAAGCATGGGCTTGGGAGTTAGAGGTTGTGGGGTTCTAATCCCGGCTCCACCACTTGTCAGCTGTGTAACTTTGGGCAAGTTACTTCACTTCTCTGGGCCTCAGTTACTCATCTGCAAAATGGGGATTAAGACTGTGAGCCCCACGTGGGACAATCTGATTACCTTGTATCTCTCCCCCAGCACTTAGAACAGTGCTTGGCATATAGTAAGCACTTACCAAATACCATTATTATTATTATTATTATTAATAACACATTAACTATGCCAGTATGATCTTGGAGGGCTGTGAATGGAGTGGGTGGGGATGGGGAGGGCAAATGGAAACCCTTTATTTCCATTTCCTATGCTGCTGGATCCCAAACCTTAACCCAGTTCCCATTGACCTTTGAACAATTTCATGCTGGCTCTCCAGGAATCTCTAAGACCCCATTCCCAGGAATCCCTAGCCAAAAGAAGGGAGAGTTAGGACATTGAACAGGCTAGGGAATAGTATGGGTCAGGGAAGAGAATAGGATCAGAAACTCCTTCGAAATAGGTGTCTGAAAATTAAGTATCCCAGTGAACTGCATCACCTGGATTATTTAGTACTTATACTCTTCCCTTGGAACACTTAATAGTACTTTTATTTATGATCAATTTGTCTGCTTTCATCTTACACTTAAAATGGTTGATTTGAACAGAGCCAAACAGACTGGATCCCCACTGCTCCTTTCCTGCTTTTTGCTCCTCCAGCTCCCTAGTGCTGGAAACAGAGACAAGAATCAGTACTAGGGATGACTATCCCATCAGCCAAGGAAATCAAAGGGATCCTTGGATGATCGCAGGGCAATCAGCTTGTCATTCATATGTGTCATGTAGTTAATTACACAATGTTGTCATGTGAACGTTTAAGGTGAGTGCTACCTGGGAACTGTGGAATGAATATTTTTAATGTCTACTTTCAGAAATTTTAAAATGTACTGTGTATATGAATGACCATATCTTGATAATAGCTAAAACCACAATAAGTGATTCTGATGAGTGAAAAATTTAATATCATTCCAACTCATTTATTAGTAGGCACTTCAAAATAGATGTCTGAAATTTAAGTATCCCAGTATTACCTGGAGTATTTAGTACTTATGCTTTCCCCTTGGAACACTTAGTAGTACTTATATTTATGATTAATTTGGCTGCTTTGATCTTACATTTAAAATGGTTGATTTGAACAGAGCCAAACAGACTTTGAATAATCGCCTATATAACTGTTTTCAGAAATATCCTGAAAACAACATTTATAAAATTATATTTTGATAAAGTACATAGGTGCTTTCAAGAAGTTCTCATAAAGAGATAAAGCACTGTAATTCACAAGTCCATAATTCACAAGTCCATTTAGGCTGCTGGAATCATGTGAATGAAAGCCATGGTTATAAGCCTTATGTCTTAACATAGACATCACTTTTAGACATCTACCATTCCTTTGAAGTCTTACCTCCAAGTTTTGGAAAAAAATTGATCCCTTTCTCACATTTCTTTTCTCTTTTTCCATTCCTTCATTGATCTTTGAGGATGTAGATGTTCCCAATGACCAGCTTTCTACCACTACTCAACTCCATTGACCTCCTGCTTCAGCCCAGCTCCCCAATTCATCAATTTGTACACACACTCGATCTTATCATCTCTAGTCACTGTACAGTCTCTACCCTCACCAATTCTAAAATCCCCCTATATAACCACAACTTCTTCATCTGCCTTTTCTCCCACACAGCCTCCTCCCTGCAAACCTGTGCTTTTTCCACAGAGACCTCCGATCTTTTGACCCCATTTGGTTTCCTCAAGTCATCACGCCTCATTTAGCCTCCATACCCAAACTACCTTTCTGTGATGACCAAATTGATGTCCTCAAAATTCCACCCTCCCTACTGAACTCAAATCATTCACTCCCTAACACTTCATTGTTCTAGTATCATTAACCCACATCCATGGATCATCTCCACAATCTGCTTCTTTGGCTCTTGTGCAAGAGCCACAGAGGACTGCTGGTGGAAATCTAGATATCAGGCCAAGCACATTCACTTCAAGTTTAATCTTGTGCACATTAACTCTGTCCTCTCCTCTGCCTGACAAAATTATTTCACCATCTTTGTTGACCATGCCCATTGTCCTCACCAATTGTTCTAGATGTTTAACTCCTTCCTCAAACACCCTGTCCCTCTGCCTCCACCATCTCTTGCCCTTAATGACCTGGCTACCTACTTTACTGGGAAAATAGAAACTATCAAGTGTGATCTCCCTAAAATCTCCCCTGACCCTTCCCAGTCCCTCCCTCCCTCCTCCTGCCCCTTCTTCAACTCTCCCATCTTTTCCAGATCTCCTGCCTTCTCTCAAAATTCACCCCCTCCACCTGCACATCTGACCTCATCCCTTCACACCTTATCAAAATATTTGCCCTCCCTTCTTCCCAACTGTCATATTCAACTGTTCACTCTCCAAAAGCTTCAATATTCACTGCTTACAAACATGCCTCCCCTAACCTAAAACAAACCCTCCCATGATCTCACAGCTCCTTCTAGTTATCACACTTCTACCATTCCTCTCCAAACTCCTTAAGTGAGTGAGTTGTCTAAACTCATTGTCTCAAGTTCTTCTCTCCAGTTCTTTCCTTGACCCCCTCCAATATTGCTTCTGTCCCTTTCATTTCACAGGAACCACCTTATCAAAGATCACAAATGATTTCCATCTTCCTATCCAACACCCTCTACTCAATCCTAATCCTTCTAGACCTCTCAGCTGCCTTAGACACTGTCGCCCAGCCCCTTCTACTGGAAACATTACCCAACTGTGTCTTCATTCATTCATTCATTCAATCATATTTATTGAGCACTTACTGTGTGCAGAGCACTGAACTAAGCGCTTAGGAAGTACAAGTTGGCAACATATAGACACAGTCCCTACCCAACAGTGGGCTCACTAACACTGTTCTCTCATGGTTCTTTCCCTTATCTCTCCGACTGCTCATTCTCAGTCTCTTTCGTGGGCCCCTCCTCTGCCTCCCACCCCCTAACTCTGGGTGTTCCTCAGGGTTGCGTTCTGGATTCCCTTCTATTCTCCATCTACACCCACTCCCTTGGAGAACTCATTCACTCATATGGCTTCAACTGCCACCTCTATGCAGATGATTCCCAAATCTAAATTTCCAACATTGATTTCTTTCCCTCTCTGCAAGCTTGCATTTCCTTCTGCCTTCAAGACAAACACCTCAACCTTAACATAACCAAAACATAGCTCCTTATCTTCCCATTCCGTCTTCCCTGTGACTTTTCTATCACTATAGAACTACCATCCATCCTATCTCATAAGCCCATAAATCTGGTATTATCTTTGACTCATTGTTCTCATTCCACCCACATATTCAATTTATTACTAAATTCTGTCAGTTCAACCTTCACAACACTGCTACAGTTTAACCTTTCCTCTTCATCATTCAGTCATTCAATCATATTTATTGAGCGCTTACTGTATGCAGAGCACTGTACTAAGCGCTTGGGATTACGAATCGGCAACATATAGAGATGGACCCTACCCAACAACAGGCTCACAGTCAAGAGGGGGAGACAGAAAACAAAACAAAACAAGTAGACAGGTTAAGTACCATCCAAACTACTACCACTGTTAATCCAAGCATTTATCCTATCCCACCTTGATTAGTACAACAGCCTCCTTGAAAACCTCCTTGTCTCCTGCCTCTCGCCACTCCAGTCCATACTTCACTCTACTGCCCAGATCATTTTTATATAAAAACGTTCAGGCCATGTTTCTCTATTCCCCAAGAACCTCCTGTGACTGCCCATCCACCACTGTATCAAACAAAAACTCCTTACCATCTGCTTTAAAGCACTTTCAAGCACCTTGACCCTTCTACTTTACTTCCCTGATTTCCTATTACAACCCAGGCTACATACTTCACTCCTAAAATGCTAACATACTTACTGTAACATGATCTCCTCTATCTCGCCATACTTCTACTCCACATCCTGCTTCTGGCCTGGAGTGCAGTCTTATACTACAGACAATTACTCTGTCCCCCTTGTAAGCATTATTGAAGGCACATCTCCAAGAGGCCTTCCCTGAGTAAGCCCTCATTTCTTCTTTTTCCACTCCCTTCTGTGTCACTCTGATTTGCTTCCTCATTCACTGCTCCTTCAGCCCCACAGCACATATGTATATATCCACAATTTATTTATTTATTTTAATGTCTATCTTCACCTTTAGACTGTGATCTTATTGTAGGAAGGAATGTGCATACCAAATCTGTTTTATTGTACTCACACAAGCACTCAGTGTTCTGCACATGGTAAGTGCTCAATAAATATGACTGATTGATCGATTGGTTGATAGGACATATTTTCGCATTGTAATTTTGAGGATAAGTCTGTCCAGATTTCAGGCTTTTCTGAAACTCACTGCATTAACCAAGCCAAATTAAAACCCACTGAAAGTATTGCAGATTGATTCTGTACTAAAATCTATGGTTCTTTCTGTGCCCACAGAAACACAGAGTAGGAAGCAATAGAACAAGTGAAGAGGTATCATAAAACCACCATTGCACATTGTCCTTTTCTAAATTCAAGCTCATTCTCAAGAAATGAAAGCCCTAATGTTATAGGATGAGTAATGTAAAATAAGCAGGACATTATGTATTTCAGAATCTCTATAAATATGCATAACTTTAACCTGAAAGGTGCAGTGGTATTTTTAGCTGATAAGTAGGGACTCAAAGTCTGAGTTTCAGTAGAGCTAGTTTCATTTTCAGATTTGACCATAAATTCCTGGGTTTCTTTTTGGGTCTTTTTTTTTTACCAAACTATATGGTAGGGAAAATAATAGCTGTACCTATTTGACAACTGTGTTTTTACTGGCTTCTTGGTTATTTTCATCCTATCTTGAGTAATAAGTAGAAGGCTCTCCTTATCCAAACACGTTGGCAGTGATTGTACATGCCTTGTGATTACTCTAGTGAAGTTCCCTTCACTGGCTGAGCTATTTTCCACCCAAGCATAGTCCCTGTTAGAAATTGAAGGCCCCAGGACAAAACCTGGACCTTTGCTCCACAAGTTCCCTCTTGCTACGGTCTCTCTTTTCCTCTCCAAACCCACTTACTCAAATACTGTTCCTGCCCTCAGAGTCTTCCTTATTTCCCAGATTCAGTTTTCTCCTTATTCCCTTATCCTCTCTGTCTCTGTTTTTGCTCCCTGAAAATCCTACTCCTATAACTTTATTTCTTCTCCAGCATCATTATTTTCTGGATTCTTTCTCCCTTTATATTGCTTTTCCCTCCAGTTTTCCTCATTCCCAAAATCTTCTCCTGGCCAAAACACTTTGGGGGTTCACCTGTCCTTTGGCATGTTCTGTCTCTCCTATATTCCAAGTGGTTTCTCCAAAAATTCCTAAAACCTTGTCTCCTCTCCAGGCATTTGTATCTGTTTACAAACCACTGAGAATGTGACATACATCCAAAAAAGTTTTTTGTAAAAGCATGCATAATGTAATTATACAATCTGTTAAAACACTGAATTCTGAATTTGTCTATCAGTGAATCAAGAAAACCAGCAATCTTTTCTTTGCTCAGATAGACATCTCTTCAGAAAGACTTTCCTGTTAAAATTGAGGTATTCGTATTCATTGAACTGACGATTCTGATGATTTTTCAGTCCAGTGTAGTTCCAGGAACTTTTGTCATTTCAAGTTTTGTTGCTTAAAAAGGACCACACATTTGATATTATTTCACTACCATCTCTCATCTCCCATGTGCCTTTTGAAATTGAATCTGATGGGCATAAATCCCTTATGCCCATCTTGTATGTCATTTGTGCTTTGAGACTGGGTGTGTGATATGTGAGAAGATGCAACTGTGTACATCTGTTTAGGAATGTTGGTGTCCATATTTGTGTGTATGTAGGTATATGACAATGTGTATAAATTTTAATTTTACCTTTTTGAAGAATTAATTTCCCCTCCAATGAATCTATTTTTAATTAATTCATTCAAAGATCAGGTTATCTCTGAGTTTTATGCCTGATTTACACTGTGCTTTAAAATTTGTCACTTGCCTATTTAAAGAAAAAGAAAACATGTTATGTGTAAAATTTAAATTGTAGTGCATATTTCACTCATTTTGCATTCAGGGTAATTTTTATGTGTCAAAAGAGGGGTAGAAAATAGTAGGTAATAATAATACTAATGGTGTTCGTTAAGTGCTTACTACATGCCAAGCACTGTTTTGAGCACCGCAGTAGATACAGGGTAATCAGATTGTCCCACAGGGGGCTCACATTTTTATCTCTCATTTTACAGATGAAGTAACTGAGGCACCGAGAAGTTAAGTGACTTGCCTATGGTCACACAGCAGACAAGTAGAGGAGGTGGAATTAGAACACACATCCTCTGACTCCCAAGCCTATGCTCTTTCCACGAAGCCACCTACGTGTGGGCTATTCCTTGTTAGGCATTTATAATAATAATTATGGCATTTATTAAGCACTCTGTGTTAAATGCTAGGGTTGATGCAAGATTGTCAATCAATGGTATCTGTTGAGCATTTACTGCATGTAGAGCACTGTACTATGCACTTGGGTGAGTACAATATAATAGAGTAGGCAAAATCAACCCTGCACGTGTGTGGAAAACAAAAATCAATTATATTACAGGGAGGAGAAAAGGAAGAGTAAAAGGAAATCATAAGTGCTATGGGGATAGGAGATGGATAAGTATCCAAGTGCTTAAGGGATACAGACTCAAGTCTATAGGGATGCAAAAGGGAGGACAAGTACAGTGGAGAAATAAATAACTAACCAGAGAGGGTCTCTTGTAGGAGGTGATTTTAGTAGAGCTTTGAAGTTGAGGAGGGTGGTGGGCTATCAGATATGAAGGGGGAGGGAGCTCCAGACCAGAGGGAAGATGTGGGCAAGGAGTAGGTGGTGATAGAGAGAGACTGAGATACAGAGAATAAGTTGGCATTAGAGGAGTGAAGTGCATGGGATAAGAAGCAGAATGGTGTAGTGGATAGAACATGGGCCTAAAAGTCAAAAGGTTGTCTATACTAATCCCAGTTCTGCCACTTGTCTGCTCTGTGACCTTGGGCAACTTGCTTCACTGCTCAGTGCCTCTGTTCCCTCATCTGTAAAATGAGGATTAAGATTGTGAGCTCCCTGTGGGATGGGGACTGTGTCCAACCCGATTTGCTTGTATACAACCCAGCTTTGGTAAAGTGCCTGGCACAGAGTAAGTGCTTAACAATTAATAGCATTATTATTATTATTGTCATAGTTGCTGTAATGTCGAGGTAAAGTTAAAGTAGGAGGGAGAAAGCTGATTGAGTGCCATAGGGGGTCAATAATAAATCTTATCCCCATTTGACAGATGAGGAAACTGAGGCACGAAGAGATTAAGTGGCTTGCCTAAAAGCACATTGTAGTTGGCTCCAGGATCCTATTCTTTCCAACAGGCCATATTGATTTGCAAACTTTATTTCCCACTCTCTCAACCCACATAGCACTTTTGTACATGTCTGTAATGTATTTATATTAATGTCTACCTCCCTCACTTGATTGTATGTTTGTTGTGGGCAGAGAGCATGTCTACCAACTCTGTTATATTGTACTCTCCAAAGCACTTAGTACAGTGCTCTGCACACAGTAAGCATTCAATAAATGGTTGATTGATTGATTGCTGCATGATTGATAACTTGGACCTTGAATAAAAAAGGCTGTTCCACCCTTGCTCAGCTCCACCATCTCACTGGAAGCAGGAAATCAGTACAATAAGATAGTAGGGGGCAAGGTGATTGAATGTTTTAAAGCTGATGGTAAGGAGTTTCTGTTTAATGCAGAGGTGAATGGACAACACTGGAGGTTCTTGAGGAGTGGGAAAACATGGACTGAACTTTCATTTAGAAAAATGAACTGGGCAGCAGTGTTGCTTGTAGTTAAATAATATCCATCATCTCAAGTGCTTAGTACAGAACACTCAGTAAAATTTTAATAAATAACATTAATTGATAATTAACAGTACACAGTATTGAGCTAGAAATCAGATAGACAATGAAAAAGACTGATTTCCACTGCAATTTTCTATCCGTAATTTGTATCCTATTAAGGATCCATTAGGATAATTAGCAGTTTTTTACTATAACAGCAATGGAATATGATATAACTGTGCATTAACGTTTGCTCTACTTCAGTATGAATAACAAAAAATAGCTGCTTTTCATTTTCTGTATAGTGACTAAGTATTGAATAAAAATTCAGGTCTTTCATCAACAGGTGCAGCTTCCCCCCACATCCTCCAACTGAATGAACTTTAACTATGTTATGAGGTTTTCCATATATATAAAATACCTGGAAAAAAACACTGAATGTGTTTTTTGAAATTCAACAAGGTTTGAATTAATCTAGTGGATCTCAGTTGTAGATTCTTCACTGCTTGCTAACCTTGTCAATGGCATAAAATTATTTGATCAGTAATTTACCTCTCTAAGAGCTGAGTGTGAATTCCTGAAAGCTAGAAACCTTGTCTTTTGTAATTCATTCCGTGTATTTTGCTTTCTCTAGGGATGATACAGTGGACCATATTTTCAGAGTTGTCACCTCTGTGAAATGAAGAGGCTGTGAGGCCTAGTTGACAGAACCCCTGATTGGGATCCAGAGGGTCTGGGGTCCAATCCCAGTTCTGCCAGTTACTTGCTGTGTGAACTTGGACAAGTTACCCCTTCTACACCTCAATTTCCTTGTCTGTACAATTGTCATCATCACCATCATCAATGGTATTTATTGAGCACTTACTATGTGCAGAGCACTATACTAAACAGTTGGGAGAGTAGACTACTACAGAGTTGGTAGACACAGTCCATCTCCACAGTGAGTTTGATGATAATATACCTGCTCTTTCTACTTCATAGATTTGTACTGTACTCTCCCAAGCACTTAGTGCAATGCTGTACACACAGTAAGTGCTCAAAATGATGTATTGTTTGATTAGATTGTAAGTCCCATGTGGGAAACAGACTGAGCCTGATCTGACTTTCTTGGGCCTACTCCAGTTCCTTGGCATAAAGAAACACCTGAATAATACTTATAGTATTTCTACTAATAATAACAAATGACTATGATATTGTTAAGCACTTTCCCTTGCATTGGAGTAGATAGGGTATAATCAGATCAGACAAGGGAGTTAAAGTCTAAAGTAGGCATTTAATCTCCAGTTTACACCTGAAGAAACAGACAGTGAAGTTGAGTAACTTTCCTAAGGTCACCCAAAGGAAAATGGTGGGGCTATGGTTGGAATCTAAGTTTCCTGACTCTCAATCCCAGGCTATTTCCACTAAGGCTTTAGACTGTAAGCTCCCCTCTCGACTGTAAGCTCCCTGTGGGCAGAGAACATGTCTACCAACTCTGTTGTATTGTACTCTCCTAATTCATTCATTCAATCATATTTATTGAGCGCTTACTGTGTGCAGAGCACTGTACTAAGCCCTTGGGAAGTACAAGTCAGCAACATATAGAGATGGCCCCTACCCACCAACGGTCTCACAGTCTAGAAGGGGGAGACAGACAACAACCTTGTAGCCTCCCCAGCACTTAGAACAGTGCTTTGCACATAGTAAGCGCTTAATAAATACTATTATTATTATTATTACTATTTTTACAACAAAACAAAACATGTAGACAGGAGTCAAAATCATCAGAACAAATAGAATTAAAGCTTTATGCACATCATTAACACAATAAATAGAATAGTAAATATATACAAGTAAAGTAAATAGAGTAATAAATCTGTACAAATATATAGACAAGTGCTTTGGGGAGGGGAAGTAGGTAGGGCAGGGGGGACGATGGGGCGGAGGAGAGAAAAAGGGGGCTCAGTATGGGAAGGCCTCCTGGAGGAGGTGAGCTCTAGTAGACAGGTGTCAAAATCGCCAGAACAAATAGAATTAAAGCTGTATGCACATCATTAACAAAACAAATAGAATAGTAAATATGTACAAGTAAAATAGAGTAATAAGTCTGTACAAATATATATACAAGTGCTGTGGGGAGGGGAAGGAGGTAGGGCGGAAGGGATGGGGAGGAGGAGAGGAAAAAGGGGGCTCAGTTTGGGAAGGCCTCTTGGAGGAGGTGAGCTCTCAGTAGGGCTTGAAGGGAGGAAGAGAGCTAGCTCGGCGGATGTGTGGAGGGAAGGCATTCCAGGCCAGGGGAAGGATGGAATAAATAGAATTATAGCTATATACACATTATTAATAAATATATGCAAGTGCTGTGGGGAGGGGAAGGGGGTAGGGCAGAGGGAGGGGGCGATGAGGAGGAAGGGGAAAAATGGGGGGCTCAGTGTGGGAAGGCCTCCTGGAGGAGGTGAGCTCAGAGTAGGGCTTTGAAGGGAGGAAGAGAGCTAGCTTGGCGGATGTGTGGAGGGAGAGCATTCCAGGCCAGGGGAAGGATGGAATAAATAGAATTATAGCTATATACACATTAATAATAAATATACACAAGTGCTGTGGGGAGGGGAATGGGGTAGGGTAGAGGGAAGGGGCGATGGGGAGGGGGCTCAGTGTGTGAAGGCCTCCTGGAGGAAGTAAGCTCTGGTGGTAGCCCGCCGTGGCACTGGCGACTCCCTGAGGCCCGCGGCTACTCACTCATTACAGTGCTCTGTGCACAGTAAACACACAATAAATATGATTGATTGATTGATTGATTTAAAGGCCACACCATTTCTCCATTACAATAATCATAATTAATAAATGTTATGATTACTCTAATCCCAACCCTGCCACCTGTCTGCTGTGTGACATTAGGCAAGTCACTTCTCTGAGCCTCAGTTACTTCATCTGTAAAGTGGGTAATAAGACCCTGAGCCCTATGGGGTACAGGGACTGTGTCCAATCTGATTTGCTTGTATCCACCCCAGTGCTTAGTACTGTACCTCGCACATGGTAAATGCTTAACCAATACCATTATTATTATTATTAGTTTTAGAAACTTTTTTTGTAATTTTTACATGAAAAGCTGATACACAGATACTACAAACACCTTTACCAATTAACAGTAGGGTTAATATTGTACAAGACCTAGCTGAGGGCTAAGGGATACACATTTATTAGGGTAGTGAACTACATGTACTGTTAGCTCCTCCTCTAGACTGTAAGCTCTTTGTGATCAGGGTACATGTCTACCAACTCTGTTAAACTGTACTCTCCCAAGTGCCTAGTACTGTGTTATACAAACAGTAAGTGCTCAATGCATATGGTTGATAGATTGATTGATTAATAGCTTTCTCCACTATAATTTGCAAGGTTGGTTGTTGGTAATTCCATTGATTTAATCAATCAATGGCATTTGTTAAGCACTTTCTATGGCAAGAGCACTGTATTAAACCTTTGAGAGTCAGCCCGCTGTTGGGTAGGGACCATCTCTATATGTTGCCAACTTTTACTTCCCAAGCGCTTAGTACAATGCTCTGCACACAGTAAGTGCTCAATAAATACAATTGAATGAATGAATGAATGAATGAATAGAACAGAGTTAATATATACAATCCCCACTCCCACTTTGCCCAGAAGAGCTGGAGGATCAGTTCAATGCAGCCCACTTGTACCACCAAACACTCTTCAACAGCAAAAAAAAAAAAAATAGTTTGCAAACTGCCCAGTAAGTGAGGAAGATGCATTTCATTCATTCATTCGATCGTATTTATTGGGAGCTTACTGTGTGCAGAGCACTGTACTAAGCACTCAGGAAGAGGCTGACTATTGGGAACTATGGCAACCCAAATAACCAGGGAGAATAACCATGTCTGTGGGAACTGCGGGGAGATCTGGAACTGGAGAGCTAGAAGTTGGGCTGTCCACTGTCCTTCCTCCAGCTCCTCAGACCTAGACACCTCCCCGGCTTCCAACTACTCATGGTTCTAAACAACCTGGGTATCTAGACTCCATTTACAAACATCACCACTGCATTCATTTCATCCCTGTGATTACAGAGAAAAAGGGTTTCTTGTACTCTCTTTTCAAATCATATCTCGCTTGATCTCCTTTAATTGAGATTTCCCCCAATCTAGGCAAAGTTGACTATGTGATGAGGCTGAACAGGAGGGCTTTATATGATAGCCTGAGAGCCAGATATGCTATCATTTTTGTAAATCACAGCTAATTGATGCCAGCTGTGTCATCTGTGTGGTCCTAAAATTTATTGACTGATCACAGGTGTGGCTGTTGCTATTGCATTTTAACAGCTGGGCCTGCTTCTCTGTCATTTTCATAGGGAGGGGCGTGGTTGGTGTTAATTTAATGGGAGTATTGCTTAGTTGTGATTTATATGGGGTGGTGTAATTGGCTCATTAGTATAAAATGCTCTTGTTCTGTCATACTCATTTGGGAGCAAGTAAAAGAGCAATTCTAAAGCTTTGTGACTGTTGAGAAAAATTCCTTGGTTTCCTCAAAGAGCTCTGTGGAAGAACCTGCCATTTTTTGAATCAAATTCATTCCACTAGAGTTAAGGGCTTGATTCCTGTTGTTATTGTAGTCAGTTCTTCTATAATGTTTGTGTTATACAGCAAGGTTACCTTCCTAACAGAGTCACACCTGTGCATCCCCAGAGTCATTCGGGAGATTAATGGAAACTGCTGGATCCTCTGCCCAGGAGTGAGGAGGTTCCACCCCCTGGGTGGGCGGTTGGGGGAGTGTATCTGAGTTCTCTTAAAGACATGGTGAAGTGAAGTGAGGTAGCAGAAGTTCCTAGTTAAAGGTGATCTGTGTTCCTGTTTCCTTTTTCCTGAGATCTACCCTGAAGAGAACCTTATGGGGTAATTTATTTTTCTTTATCTAAGCTCTATGCCTGCCATGAAAAGGAATCAAATTCTGGTTAATGTGGGGCTAAATTCTGCTACTTAGTTTTTTACCTAAGCCCAGCATATGGTCTAAGTATGAACAGTTTTGTTAATCATGTCCTCACTTTATCCCTGATAGTCTTAAACTTTTAGCTGACCCCTAACCTGTATCCTGCCTCTAGCCTAGAAAACACTTTGTATTTATATCTGATGGGCAATTACGCTCTCCACTTCCAAAGCATTATTAAAAGCACTTTCCCTAATAACTCATTTCCTCTTCTCCTGATCCCTTCTGTGTCACCCTTGTACGTGGATGTGCACCCTTTATTCAACCCTTCCTCAACCCCCCAGCACTTAAGTCCTTATCTGTAGTTTAAATTAATGTCTCTTTCTGTATCTAGGCAATAAGCTTGTTGTGGACAGAGGATGTGTTTACCAACTTTGTTGAATTGTATTCTCCCAAGTGGTTAGAACAGTGCTTTGGGCTAAAAAAAACCCGTGACTGATTAGTGTTTGGCTATACTACTTTGTAGAGTTTATTTTCAGTATTTTTGTGTTTTGGTCCTTTTCTATTTGTGTTACTAATTTGGTTTCAATTTTTTTTCTTGTCTATAGTTGGTGGCTTTGTCACTGCAATTGAGGCCTAGTTAGTACTTTCAATTAGATCCTGGATTGTGTTCTTATTTCTATATTATCTCTTATTAATCCTGAATGTAAGTAGCTGATTTTCATCTAGATCTATGGCTGTGCAGCAGAGTAGTCCCAGTTTCAATTTCCTGAGGGGGAGAAAAAACTCTTGCAGAAGACTAATAAATTTCATTACATTACTAGGCTATAACATGAAGTATTATAGATGTTCATTCCAAAAATGTGTTCTGAGTTTGACATGATCTACCAGTGGGTGTGAACATATTTGGCAAAAGAAGCAATGGTTGTACACAACTATGTATTTCAGTTAAGGTATTATGCTGCTATGCTTCCTAACCTCTACTTCAGCCTTACCCTACTGTACCACAGGGAGCTTACTGTTTCTTTGTGTTCTGGCAACTTTACACTGTTTAATACAGTAAAATAGCAATAAATTACAATCAGTCAGTGGTATTTATTGAGCACTTATTGTGCAGAGCACTGTACTGAACCCTTGGGAGAGTACATTACAGCCAAGTTGGGTGTAAAAAGCATTTTGCTAGAGGTGGCCATAACAATATAGATATTTGTATCAAATAATTTGTCAACCCCATGCTCATTTCATTAATGCTAACTATAATATTTTCCTATAACTTGAGTATCTTCGAGAGAATGACAGCTACATTATAGCAGAAATGATGACTCCTGCTATCAACTATTAAGCCTTTTCACTGAGGCTATAGCTAGAAGAGGAACATAGGAAAATTGAACAATAAGGAAGTGAAGGGTTGGGCTCTTAAACTCAACACTTATTAATATGAGTTAAGAAATAATGTACATTTTTAATGATGCTGGCAGATGGGATTGAGGAGGGAGAAAGGGGGGCAGAGGAAGGAGGAGGAAAGAGAGATTTTTAAGAAGTGCAGTTGCCATCTCATTCATCATCTCCACTTATGAAAGTGCCAGTCTGTGGGATACTCTAGCATTTATTTATGTATTTATTGAGTGCTTACTGTGTGCAGAGCACTGTAATAAGAGCTCGGAAAAGTACAATTTATTCCCTTCCCTCAACGAAGCCACAGCTCTCCATCAGTCCTCGTGGGTATGTGACATTGCTGCTACACCCTTAGTTCCCTCTGCACTAGTGCTCTTAGCACTGTTCTTAGCATGAGGAGCTGTGGGGGGTGGGGGGAAAGAAGGTGATCAGGTTGTCCCACGTGGGGCTCACAGTCTTAATCCCCATTTTACAGATTAGGTAACAGGCTCAGAGAAGTTAAGTGGCTTGCCCAAGGTCACAAAGCTGACAAGTGGCTGAACTGGGATTCAAACCCATGACCTCCGACTCCCAAGCCTGCACTCTCTCCAATGAGCCATGCTGCTTCTCTAAGAAAGATACCTTCAAACTGCATTTTTCACAGAACTACCATATTGAAATGAAGTCTCTAACTTTGCTTTGTCTATCACTTGAAGAGAATTGTGATCCACTGCATTCTTGGATGTGCAAATTTGTGTTTGATTTTTAAGGAGGATACTCAACCAATAAATCCACTTTTATGCATGAAGATAGAATGTTATTCCTTCATCACCTTTTCTCTGTTTTAAAAACAACTTATACAATTGCAAACATCCTAAAATGCTATAATGATTGTCCTTTTATCTTGGAGAGGCTTATCATTTTTATTATTGAAAATGCAATTGTATTCATCACTTAAGGTCTAGTTAAAAGTTCAGTGTAAACTGGCACTATTGACTTTTCAGGTGTGACTAGTTGATAGGAAGCTTGAAATACCTTTTTCTTTTTTTTCTTTTTCTTTTTTTCAAATGGTTTAGGATTTGTGACTGCACCCATTTCATTCTGAAGAAAATGTCTATCAAACTATCATCAGATGCCTTCTTTCAGAATCCTTCCTAAGAAAGATTTAGAGAAGCAGCGTGGTTTAGTGGAATGAGCTGGGTTTGGGAGTCAGGTCATATGGTCTAGTCCTCATGCTGCCACTTGTCAGCTTGTGACTTTGGGTCACTTAAATTCTCTGTGCCTGTTACCTCCTCTGTAAAATAGGTGTTAAGACTGAGCCCCATGTTGGACAACCTGATAATCTTGTTATCCCAGCACTGATAACCCAGTGCTTAGAGCAGTGCTTGGCACATAGTAAGTGCTTAAGAAATACCATTATTATTATCATTTAATTTTCTACTATAAATTTCAGGAAAAATATCACTCACTAGAGAGATGACAAAAAGCTAGTGTGTTCAGGGCATTAAGGTATTTTTTGTGAACTTATCTGAGGCATTATTCAATGTAGGAAACATTTATAATAATAATGGCATTTATTACACGCTTACTATGTGCAAAGCACTGTTCTAAGCGGTGGGGAGGTTACAAGGAGATCAGATTGTCCCCCGGGGAGGGGTTCACAGTCTTAATCCCCATTTTACAGATGAGGGAACTGAGGCCCAGAGAAGTGAAGTGACTTGCCCAAAATCACACAGCTGACAATTGGCAGAGTTGGGATACGAACCCATGACCCCTGACTCCAAAGCCCAGGCTCTTTCCACTGAGCCATGCTGCTTCTCTAATTTATAATGTGCATAATGGCTGTTTTCATGCATTTCACTTTCAAATTACTAAAGTAATTATTGTTCTGATTAGATTTTAAATTTTTATCTCATATTTAATGATAAATTAACATGCAAAATCACATTTAAATTCAGTTTTCAACAAGCTCATGTGGCTGACCCCCAAAACTTCCATTTCATGTTTTTTTTTTCACT
This sequence comes from Tachyglossus aculeatus, assembly GCF_015852505.1. Classification (NCBI taxonomy): domain Eukaryota; kingdom Metazoa; phylum Chordata; class Mammalia; order Monotremata; family Tachyglossidae; genus Tachyglossus; species Tachyglossus aculeatus. The sequence goes on from NC_052067.1 coordinate 115,445,485, forward strand.
ATTCAGGATGATTGATAATATGCTTGGAAGTCACATGGTCTAGTGAAATGAGTAAGGGCCTGGGAGTTAATGTGGGTTCTGATCCAGTCCTACCACTTGCCTGGTTTGTGACCCTGGGCAAGTCACTTCTCTATGCCTCAGTTTTTTGATCTGCAAAATGGGGTTAAATATGTGTTCCCTTGTATCTTAATTGTTATACTTTATACTCTAATTATATTATATATTATATCAATTATATTGTATCTATCTTAGCACTTAGTGCAGTATTATGAGAAACAGAGTGGCTTAATGGATAGAGCAGGGGCCTGGGAATCAGAACGTCATGGGTTCTACTCCCGGTTCTGCCACGTGTGCTGTGTGACCTTGGGCAAGTGATTTCACTTCTCTGTGCCTGTTATCTCACCTGTAAAATGGTGACTGTGACTTAAGACTGTGAGTCCTAAATGGGACAGGGACTGTATCCAACCTGATTACCTTGTATCTATTCCAGTGTTTAGAACAGTTTGGCACGTAGTAAGTGCTTAAATACCATTATTATTATTATTAGGCATGTAATGGTATGTTAGGTTATTATTCCATGTTCTATGAACAAAAGAATAGCATCTTCATAATTCCTTTAAAGAGAGACTAATCAATGTGAGCAGAGCACAGTAGTCAATCAATCAATCATATTTATTGAGCACTTACTATGTGCAGAGCACTGTACTAAGCGCTTGGGAAGTACAAATTGGCAACATATAGAGACAGTCCCTAAATGCTAAGGAATACTGCACAATAGAGATGAGGCATGTTCACTTACAGTCCAGTGGTGACTAATTGTTTAAATAGTTTCTTGACTAATTTGAAAACCTATCCCTTTCTCTCCCCTTAGCCTTCCAAGCAAAAAACTCCTTTCAGAAAAAATTTTTACATAGTATTTTATACATCTGAAGTGAAAAAGAAAAGTAGTTAAGAATGCCATTGATTCTTCCCTAATGAACTATAAAAAAGTAAAAACTGAGTAGAAATGAATTCACTATAACACTCAGTAATTACTCTTGTTGAATTTAAAGGAATAATTTGAATCAGCAAAGCAGCAAGACCTAGTGGAAAGAGAACAGAGCTGGGAGTTAGAGGGCCTGGGTTCTAATCCCAGCTCTGCCACTTGCCTGCTGTATGACCTTGGGCAAGTCAGTTAACTTTTCTGGGCCTCAGTTTTTCCTCATCTATAAAATGGGGATTCAATACCTGTTATCTCTTCTAGTTAAACTGTCAGCTCCATGTAGGACTGTGTCTGACCTAATTAACTTAAATCTATCCCAGTGCTTAGATGAGCACTGGACATGTAAATGTTAACAAATACCATAATCATGTGAATTGGAAACTAAGATTTACCTTGCTAAGTAATCTAACACTGATACACATTATGCTTATTTTTGTTTAAATAAAACAATATTTTCTGTTAATGTATATTCTAATACCACGTCAGGATTTACTCATCTTAAGTTGGGGTCCCTCTATGGAAGATTTTCCGCTCAGTCCCATAATAATGATGGTATTTGTTAAGCGTTTACTATGTGCCAAGCAACGTTCTAAGCGCTGGGGTGGATACAGGGTAATTAGGTTGTCCCATATGAGGCACATGCTTTTAATCCCTATTTTACAGATGAGGTAACTAAGGCACAGAAGTTAGGCAACTTGCCCAAGGTCATAGAGCAGACAAGTGGCAGAGCCGCATGGCTCAGTGGAAAGAGCGCATGCTTTGGAGTCAGAGGTCAGGGTTCAAATCCTGGCTCTGCCAATTGTCAGCTGTGTGACTTTGAGCAAGTCACTTAACTTCTCTGTGCCTCAGTTATCTCATCTGTTAAATGGGGATTAAGACTGTGAGCCCCCTGTGGGACAACCTGATCACCCTGTAACCCCCCCAGGGCTTAGAACAGTGCTTTTGCACATAGTAAGCACTTTATAAATGCCATTATTATTATTACCACTGCTGTCAAACACTAATAATAATAATAATTGTATTTTTAAGTGTTTACTATGTGCCAGGCACTGTATTAAGCACTGGGATAGGTACAAACAATCAGATTGAACACAGTCCCTGTCCCACATGGGGTTAACTCAGTCCCATTTTATAGATGTGGTAACTGAGGTATAGAGAAATGAAGTTACTTGCCCAAGTTTGCAGACAGTTTTCAGAGCCTGGATTAGAACCCACGATATTCTGAGTCCCATGATCTATCCACTAAGCCACGCTGCAAGTGTGTTGTGGGCAGGGAATGTCTGTTTATTTTTGTATTGTACCATCCCAGGCAATTAGTGCAGTGATCTGCACTCAGTAAATACTATTGAATGACTGAATGCTTCCCTACATGCAAGACAGGATAAAATACAAAATGATTTTGAATCCAGAATATTTCATTTGGAGAAAGCTATTTAATCATCAACAAACAGTCATACTTGACTGCTCACAGAGAATCTACTTATATGGGGCTCCTTTCTGGTATTTTCAGGGAGGGGAAGTGTAAGGGTCAGGATATGAAATGCAATCCCTGGTTTCCAATAACTTCTAGAGTAATGGGGAAGGTAAACAAATAATTTTAACCAATAAGTGAGAATAGATGTAATAGAGGTTGACAAAAACAAGTATGTTCATAGACTAATGGGCCATCTGTCAAACAACTGATGGCTAATACAGTGCTACTGAAGTGCTCTCATCCCTGCTAGTCATCCCAAATGGGGCAATAAATTCATAAATGTGAGGTGACTGAGGTGAGAGCTTGCACATAAAGATGGAGGTTAATTTTTAGAAAGCTTAAGGGGTGGGAAGTGTGAGGTTTCAAAAAGACACTACAGATACTGTACAGACATGACCTCCTATTGGACATTCCTATAAACACTGGAATAAAAAAAATAATTTTTCATTGTCAAGTCTCAAACTACTGAAAATAGAATAAATTCTTTAGTTCCCTAACCTTATTTATGTGACCAGATAATTATCTGCATGTGGAGGTTCTCAATCCCAGATCTTTAGAGATATATCAGCATGAATGGAAATGTGTATTCGGTTATAAATTCATCCAGAAATTCCTTGAGAAATCACCCTGGGGGTTCCGAGCCAGTCAGATTGTGAATTAGGAAAGTAATTTGTCACTTCTAATGAATTTCTTTTCCACTTCTTACCTGGATCTACTGAATTTCACTAGCACATTATTAATTCTGGATTATCTGCTTCTTTCAACTCGCAAAGATCAGTAAGCAGTGGCTAGATAGTCTGTAAATCAATAATGTTCATGAGTTAAGATGATTTGCAAGTGTACTTCTGGAGTGAAAGACCACAATACAAAAATCCAGAATTATGTCAGCAATAAGTGTGACATAACCCAGGATCCAGAATCACTACTGGACATTATATCCATTGCTTAAGCAGCATAGCAAAGTGGAAAAAGCATGGGCTTGGAAGTCAGAAGCCATGGGTTTGAATCCCAGCTCTGCCACTTGTCAACTGTGTAACTTTGGGCAAGTAACTTAACTTCTCTGTGACTGTTACCTCACCTGTAAAATGGGGATTAAGACTGTGAGTCCCATGTGGGACAACTTGAATATCTTGTACCAACACCAGCACCTAGAACAGTGCTTGGCACCTAGTAAGCACTTAACATATACTATTATTATTATTATTCAGTCTATCACTAAATCCTCTCAGTTCATGTTCCACAATATTGCTAAAATCGGTCCTTTCCTCTCTGTCCAAACTGCTATCACATTAGTGCAAGCATTTACCCTATCTTACCTTGATTACTGTATCAGCCTCCTTGCTGACGTCCCTGCGCCCTGTATCTCCCCACTCCAGTCTATACGTTTCTGCCTGGATCACTTTTCTACAAAAAAATGTTCAATCCATGTTTTCCCCACTTCTCAAGAAGCTCCAGGGGTTGCCCATCCACATCTGCATCAAACTCCTTATCATTGGGTTTAACACACTCAATCACCTTGCCTCCTCTTACCTCACCTCTCTGGTCTCCTACTACAGCCCAGCCTGCACACTTCACTCCTTTAATGCCAACCTACTCATTATACCTTGATTTTGTCTATCTTGCCACCAACCTCTCATCTGTGTCCTGCCTGAAATGTCTTCCCTCTTCATATCTGACAGCCAATTACTCTTCCCCCGCCATTTAAAGCCTTATTGAAGGCATATCTCTTCCAAGAGGCCTTCTGTGACTAAGACCTGTTCCTTTTTTTCCACTCCTTTCTGCATCACCCTGACTCACTCCTTTTAGTCATTCTCCTATCCAGCCCCTCAACACTTATGTACATATCCATAACTTATTTACATTACTGTGTGTCTCCCCCTCTAGACTTGAAGCTCACTGTGGGAAGGGGATGTATGTGTTGTTATGCTGCACTATTCCAAGTGATTAGTACAGTGCTCTGCTCACAGTAAGTGCTCAATAAATATGATTAAGAGCAGTTAGCTGAGTGCTTGGGTGTGTACAACAGAGGTGGAAAACACATTTTCTGACTAAAACTCCAGAGGGGGAGATAGACATTAAATTATGGATATGCACATAAGTGCTGAGGGAATGAGGCTGGGGTGAATATCAATATTTAAGGAGTACAAATCCAAGTGTAAAGACAATACAGAAGAGAGGGAATAGGGGAAATGAGGGTTAGTTCAGGAAGGTCTCTTGGAAAGAAATATGATTTTCCAAAAGTCTTTGAAGGTAGGGAGAATGATCGTTTCTCAGATATGAAAGGGGAGCAAGAGTTTTGTTTTTGTTTTCTTTTTTATTTTTTATAATGGTATTAGGTGCTTATTTTGTGCCAGAACTCTACTAAACACTGGGGTAGATTCAAGCTAATAATAATGGTATTCAAGTGCTTACTATGTGTCAAGCACTGTTCACGCTGGGGTAGATCCAAGCTAATGAGGTTGGACACAGAGCCTGTCCCACATGGAGTTTACACTCTTAATCCCCATTTTACAAATGAGGTGACTGAGGCACGGTGAAGTGACTTACCCCAGGTCACACAGCAGACAAGTGGAAGAGTCAGGATTAGAGCCTAGGTCCTTCTAATTTCCAGGCCCATGATCTATTCACTAGCCCATGATGCTCAGATTGGACACAGTCCATGTATCACATGGCTCACAGTCTTAATCCCTATTTTACAGATGAGGTAACTGAGGCACAGAGAAGTTAAGTGATTTGCTCAAGGTCGCACAGCAGACAAGAGGTGAAGGCAGGATTATAACCCAAGTCCTTCTGACTCCCAGGCTCATGCTCTAGCCAAACTAGGCATGTTACTTCTGGGATGTGGGTGAGAGATCCGCAGAGAGATAGATGAGATGAAAGTACAGCAAGTAGATTGGTATCAGGAGCAAAATGAGCAAGCTGGGTAGTAGTAGAAATAAGGTAGGAGGAGGCAAGCTAACAATGCTTTAAAGCGAAGGGTAAGAAGTTCCTGTTTGAGCCAGTGGATAGGCAGCCATTTCGATTGAGGTTCTTGAGGAATGAGAGGACATGCCCTGCCAATTTTTTTTAGAAAAAAATGATCCTTGCAGTACACTATGGACTGAAATGGGGAAAGAAAGGAGACAGGGAGGTCAAGGAGTCTGATACAATAGCCGAGACAGGATTAGATAGGTGCTTGGATAGGCATAGAAGCACTAAACAAAAACTCTTCACCACTGGCTTTAAAGTACCCAGTCAACTTTTCCCCTCCTAAGTTACCTCACAGAATTCCTACTGCAACCCAGCCCCATGCTTTAGTCCTGTAACACCAACTTGCTCACTCTACCTCGATCTCATCTATCTTACCACCAAGCCCTTGACCATGTCCTCCCACAGGTCTTGAATTCCCTCCCCTTTCATACATCACAGACCACCATTTTCCCCACCTTCAAAACCTTGAGAAAATCACATCTCCAAGAGGTGTTTCCCAACTAAGCCCTCATTACCCCTAATAATAATAATGATGACATTTATTAAGCACTTACTATGTGTAAAGCACTGTTCTAAGTGCTCTCTCCCTTCTGCATCACTATGCATTTGGATTTGTAGTCTTTAAGTACTTGATATTCACATCACCCTCAGCCCCACAGGACTTTTAAAGTAGGCCTCCCCCTCTAGGCTGTAAGCTCCTTGTAGATGGTCAGTTTTACAATCCTGTTGTATTATACTCCTAAGAATTTACTACAGTTCTCTGCACAAAATACACACTCAATAAATACCATTCCCCTGACCTCCCTGTCTCCAGCCTCTCGCTCTTCCACTTCACTCTGTTGCCAAGATCATTTTACTACAGCATCACCTTGTTCATCTCTTCCCACTCCTCGAATGGTTTCACATTACTCTCCTATCGAGCACAGTTCTGATCATTGACTTTAAGGCACTTAAGTAGATATCCACCTCTACCTGTCCTTACTCCTCTCCAACTACACCTCAGTTGGTCATTACCCTCTTCTTAATCCAATTTACTCACTCTGCCTCACTGTCTCTTCTCAACACCAACCTCTTGCTCGTACCCTCCCTTCCACTTGAAATTTCCCCACCTTCATAACTGGTAGCACACCTCATTGTCAAAGCCCTTATGAAATTTCAATTCCTCCCTGATTAATCTTATTCAATTATTCAATCACTTATTGAGTGCTTACTTTGTGCAGGGCACTGTACTAACATCTTGGGAGAGTACAATATAACACACATTCCCTGCCTTCAGTAAGCATAGTCTAGAGTGGGTGGCAGTCATTAGACTGTAGAAATTAGACACTAGATTGTGCCCACATTCCCTATGGGCAGGGAATGTGCTTTCATTGTAGAGAGTTTAGTACAGTGCTCCACACACAGTAAATGCCTAATAAATATGATTAAATGAAGTAATATAAATAAATTACAGATATATGCATAAGTGCTGCAGGGGATGAGTGAAGGGAGCAAGTCAGGGTGATGTAGAAGAAGAAAGGAGGGCTTAATCAGGGAAGGCTTCTTGCAGGCCTTCCTCCCTGTTTAATTTCTTCTCACTCTTCCCCAGGCCATTTCAACACTACTGCTTCATCTAAGCACTTGGGTACTCATCCTCTATCCATAGTTCTTAAAATTCATTTCTTTAAACTCTGTTGCTTCCCCTTACCTCCACCACTGCCCTCACCGCCAGGCCTCCCCACCGGGCCTCCTCCCCACCGGGCCTCACCAGGGGGGTCCGCGGGGCGTCCGGGCCCAGGAGGAGCTCCCTTCAAAGCCCTACTGTGAGGTCACCTCCTCCAGGAGGCCTTCCCACACTGAGCCCCCTCCTTCCTCTCCCCCTCCTCCCCATTCTCATCCCCCCCTGCCTTACCTCCTTCCCCTCCCTACAGCAACTGTATATATGTATATATGTTTGTACATATTTATTACTCTATTTTACTTGTACATATTTACTATTCTATTTATTTTGTTAATTTGTTTTGTCATCTGTCTCCCCCTTCTAGAGTGTGAGCCCGCTGTTGGGTAGGGACCATCTCTATATGTTGCCTACTTGCACTTCCCAAGCACTTAGTCCAGTGCTCTGCACACAGTAAGTGCTCAATAAATACGACTGAATGAATGAATGAAAGGAAGCCGTCCCAGACTGAGCCCCCTCCTTCCTCTCCCCCTCCTCCCCATCCCCCTGCCTTACCTCCTTCCCCTCCTCACAGCACCTGTATATATGTATAGATGTTTGTACATATTTATTACTCTTATTTGTACATATTCTATTTATCTTATTTTCTTAATATGTTTTGTTTTGTCGTCTGTCTCCCCCTTCTAGACTGTGAGCCCGCTGTTGGGTAGGGACCATCTCTAAATGTTGCCAACTTGGACTTCCCAAGCACTTAGTACAGTGCTCTGCACACAGCACTCAATAAATACGATTGAATGAATGAATGAATCTCCTCTGTGAGGCTGTAAGTTCCTTGAGGGCTTGGATCATATATCACCTCTATTGAACTTTTTCAAATGCTTAGGGCAGTGCTCTGCACAGAATGAAAGAAGAGATGTGGCCTGGTGGAAAAAATACAATTCTGGAAGTCACAGGACTTGGGTTCTAATCTTGATTCTGCAGTTTCCTGCTGGGTAAGTCATTTCACTTCTCTGCACCTCTATTTACTCAACAGTAAAATGTGGATTTGAAACTCTCGTACTTAGACTGAGCCCCATGTGAAACGGCGTGGTGTCTAACCTGATTAACTTGTATCAACCCCAGCATTTAGAACTGTGATTGACACACAGTAAGCACCGAAGAAAGAACATAAATTGAGACATTTATGTTCTTGAGGAGAACATCATGACTAAACTGTGGGTTATGCCCGTATTCAGGGTTTGATTTAGACAGAACCCACAACAAAATTTTCCCATTCTGAACAAATCAGATCAGTTCAATGTAGAAAAACTGTACTTGAATTGAGATGCTGACTATATACCCTTTGTGATGGTCTAACATTATTTTTATCCCTGTAAAAGAGAAAATTTGCATGCCTCATTTTCATCCAAGGTGATCACTAAAATAGTTTAAGTGTACTAGGGTTCATCTTTATATGACATGCTAGATTAAATACTCTTAACATGACTATAAAAGGATTGAAATTCCAATGTTTTATACTTGACAATTATCTTTATTCAATCTCTCTATTTAAAGCTTCAGGCAACACCTTTGTGGTATAAGGCACTTAGGTTAGTTTAATTAATCATCCAGTCAACATTCATTCCATTTAGCCTTGAAAAAGGAAAACCCTATTTTAATTTTTGTGGCTTAATCTATCAAATATTAGAATTTAGAGGTTCCAATTTAGGGAGTGCTTTGGGGGAAAAAAGGGTTAGCGCACTTTTCTCTCATGCCACAAGTTCAGATTTGTATTGTTTGGATTAAAATTACTAAATAGTGTTTTCATTAGCTACAAGGAAACCACATATAAACATAGGAAATATGTTTAATCTGGGCAGAAGTGCCACATACTGGTAGGGAATTTGGAGAAAAAGGGACAAAAGTAGAAAGGGTGAGGTATAATAGGTTGATTATTGTTTTCTGTAGGTCAACTGCACATGGCTGGTTAGGTATTGCAAGTGTGTAGTAAATTATATTTACAAGAACTCTGTCCCAATGGACTCTCACAAGACAAACTATTGGGACACTTGAAAATCTGAGAGAATTGAGTCCAGTAGGTTTTGTTCAAAAAGAAACATTTCTGATAACATCAATTTTAAATTGATATTTCCTGGGGTTTCTAATGAATTCTTTAATTCTTTCATGATCTGCTAGATAGGGGATAGGACTGGAATCAGGAGGCCCAGTTTCTAATCCCACATTGTATAAACTGGATAAATCAACTTCTTTGTGCCTCAGTTTTATCACTTGTAAAATGGTGATGTTACCTATTCTCGCTCTCTAGTACATTATGGGTCAAGGTTGAATTTGATTTCCTACTCCCTTCTGCTCCGCTCTTTGTTGCTCCTTCATTCATTCATCCGCCTTCCAATCCCCACAGCATATGTGTATATATCTGTAATTTATTTATCTGTTTATATTAATGGCAGTCCCACCCTCTAGACTGTGAGCTCATTGTGGGCAGGAATGTCTATTGTCACATTGTACTCTCCAAGTGCTTAGTACAGTGCTTTGCAAACAGTAAGCACTAAAATGAATGAATGATCGTATTGTCTTGTTTCTATCCCAGTGCTTAGCATAGTACTTTAGTCCATAATAAGCACGGAATACATGATTGTTATTTCTGTTATTTGCCTTTTTTCTACTAGGGCATGCTGCCTCTAAAAAGACATTTTATTGCCATTCATTCTTTTTTCCCCATTTCCCATCCTCATCTCCCACTCTTTCTACCCCCAGTATAAAGCACTAGAAAATGAACACACATTTCTATGTCTGAATTCTAGTTGGTTTAAGACTATGGAATTTTGACACATGTTTTTTCCTTTGGATGAGAGTTTAATAATACAAAAGTTTATAATAGGGAGTAGTAGGAAAGAAAATAAAGTCCTCAACTTGTGGAGAACTTAAAGGTGAATGTGGATTCAATTATTTCTGAAAGGCTTGTGGGTAGATGATAGGCAAATATTTCTAGCTACTTATTTTGGAATAAACTGCTCACATTTTCTGACAGAAATTATCTTTTATTGGCTCCCTGTCCTAAAAAAAAAAAGCAAACCAAATTCCTCCCCTGACCCCATGACACACTCCAGTTATTGCCTCATCTCCCTCTACCACTCCTCTCCTTTCTACCATCTCCACTTCTTTTCATCCAGTTCTCTCCTTGATTCCCTCCACTCCTTGGAAACGGCACCAAATTCATCAGTGACCTTCTTCTTGACAAATCTGATGGCCCCTACTCCATCTTAATGCTCCTAGACTCTCAACTGCCTTGGACACTGTGCACTACCCTCTTCTTCTTGAATCGTTATCCAACTTTGCCTTTACTGATTATCCTCTCCTAGTTCTACTCCTAGCACTCTGGCTGCTCATTCTTAGTCTCTTATGCTGGCTCCACCTCTGCCTCCAAGCTTCTGACAGTGGCAGTCACTCAAGACTCAGTTTTGGGTCCCCGTCTATTATCCATCTAAACCTGATCCCTTGGAGGACTCCTTCATTCCCATGGCTTCAATTACCACCTTTCTGGATTATTCCCAAATTACCTCTCCAGCCTTGGCTTCTCTCCTCCTTTGGGGTCTTGGCATTTCTTCTTGCCTTCAGGCCATCTTTACCGGTGACACCTCAAATTAAATAGGCCCAAAACAGAGAGTGTAGATCCTATGCTTTGTTTTTATCCCAGAGCTTAGCATAGTACTTTAGTCCATAATAAGTACTGAATAACTTATTTTATTGATGTTGCTATTTCTACTAGGATATGCTGCTTGTAGCAGCATGGCTCATTTTAAAGAGCACAGGCTTTGGAGTCAGTGGTCATGGGTTCAAATCCCGGCTCCGCCAATTATCAGCTGTGTGACTTTGGGTAAGTCACTTAACTTCCCTGTGTCTGTTACCTCATCTGTAAAGTGGGGATTGACTGTGAGCCCCCCATGGGACAACCTGGAACAGTGCTTTGCACATAGTAAGTGCTTAACAAATGCCATTATTATTATTATAAAACATTCAAACCATGTCATTCCCTTCACTGTAAACAATACAACTATCCTCCCTGGCTTCCTGGGTCATTTTCATTTAGCCCATGTTTCCCCACTCCTCAGCGCCTCCAGTAGTTGCCCATCTGCCTCCATATCAAACAGAAACACCTTATCTGCTTGAAAGGACCAAATCATCTTACCCCTCCTACCTTACCTCACTGTTCTCCTACTACAACCCAGCCCACACATTTCATTTCTCTAGCACCAGTTCATTCAGTGTTCCTCAATCTCATCTACTTTGCCACTGATCCGTTTCCCATGTCTTCCCCTACTCTGGCACTCACTCACCCTCTTTATATTACTAGACCACCACTCTCTCACCTTCAAACTCTTATTAAGGTTACATCTCCTCCAAGAGACCTCCTTCCCCTCTTTTCTCCAACTTCCTCTGTGTCACCTATGCACTTGGATTTGTACCCTTTGAGCTCCCTCCCCTCAACCCCACAACACACCTTAGCTATAACACCTATATTAATGTTTCTCCCTATCTAGACTTTAAATTTCTTGTGGGCAGAGACTGAGCCTACCAACTTTGTTGTACTCACCCAAGTGCTTAATACAGTGCTCTGCACACAGTCAATGCTTAATGGTTAGTTGATAGAAAGTACATATGATCACCTACTCTATTGCTTTGTCAAAGTGTGGAGAAACTCAAGGGCACAGGAGCTTTTGAATAGTGATCCAAATCAATGTGTTATGCTGTCAAGTCATTTCTGACCCATAGCGACTCCATGGATGCATTTCTACCAGAACACCGCACTTCCACCTGCAATCGTTCTTGTAGTGTATCCATAGAGTTTTCTTGGTAAAAATACATCAAGTGGTTTACCATTGCCTTCTTCCGCAAAGTAAACTTGAGTCTCTGCCTTCGACTCTCTCCCATGCAGCTGCTGCCCGGCACAGGTGAGTTTTGACTTGTAGCAGATTGCCTTCCACTTGCTGGACACTGCCCAAGCTAGGAATAGAATGGGCATGCCTCTGTTCAACTCTTTCTCTTGAAGCTGAAACTGGTAGTAATAATAATGTTGGCATTTAAACGCTTACTATGTGCAAAGCACTGTTCTAAGCGCTGGTTGTCCCACGGGGGGGCTCACAGTTTTAATCCCCATTTTACAGATGAGATAACTGAGGCACAGAGAAGTGAAGTGGCTTGCCCAAAGTCACACAGCTGACAAGTGGCAGAGGCAGGATTTGAAGCCATGACTTCTGACTCCTGAGCCCGCGCTCTTTCCACTAAGCCACACTACCTATTCATTCATTGAATTGTATTTATTGAGTGCTTACTGTGTGCAGAGCACTGTAAGCGCTTTGGAAGTACAAGTTGGGAACATGTAGAGATGGTCCCTACCTATCCCACCTTCCACCCAGGCCGCACACATCACGCCAATAATTGCAACCTACTCATATGCGGCAGATCATTGTTCTCCACATCTTCAATGTACAGCACTCTGTACACAGTAAGTGCTCAATAAATACATTTGAATGAATGATGATGGTAGAGTACTAGAAACTCTCCAGGTGCAATCCTGAGAGGGTTCCAAATAGGGCAGTGAAATATCTTCAGATGGCTCCCTCAGATGCCACAGGAAAACATGATGATGTTTGGAATCAGTTGGCTGATGTTAGGGAACTTTTATGAAGAATTGCTAATTCTTACTAAAATTGCATTCACACTGTAAGCAGAGTGGCCTGGTAGGAAGCAACATGGCCTAGGAATCAGATAATTTAGGTTATAATCCCAGTTCCACCCCATACCTGAAATGTGACCTTAGGAAAGTTCCTTAACTTCTATGTGCCTATTTTCTCATCCGTAAAATGGGGATTCAAGACCTCCTGTTTTCCCTCTCCCTTGACTATGAATCAGGGATAGGGATTGTATCTGACCTGATGATCCCATATCTTCCCCAGTACTTAATACAGTGCTTGGCACATAGTAAATGCTTAACAAATACAATATCATGTTTTTTATTATGATCACTGTAATAAGAATGTAGCTGCTTGCAAGCAATGCACCAGGGATGAATACACAATTTAGTTTAATTTCAGGCTAGCACAAACTCACAGCTACACTTCAGAAGATATTTTTTTTCGTTTGGTTTTTTATCCACAATTATCAGTTCCTGTCACAGATTCTTCAAAATATTAGAAAAGTGGCTTCTGTAGATGTCCTTTTTTGGTAGAAGTGGTGGGAGGAAGTCTTTATCACTTAAAAGACACCTCTGAGCCCATAGCAAATCAATGATATATCCTTGGGTAGTCAAATAACCAAGATACTCAATTTTTTAAAGTTGTCATTGCACTTGAGTAATAACCTCTTTTCAGAAAAGCTTTTTAATAGGCATTTTTGTACATGTGCAATAAAGTAAAGAGAATATTCAGTGACATATTTTAAGGCAAAGCAGAAGGTAATAGATCCCAAGAAGGTGAAAAAAAGTTACTATCTATTGTACCAATGATCTGTGGTTTATGAACTCTCTAAGTGCACATAGGTATGATTCATCGTAATTGTTCCTTTGGATCAGAAGAGCCTATCATGACAGCAATTCTGGATTAAGAATCATTTGGAATATCAATACAGTTGCCATAACAATTCCATTCACTGTCTTAGAAATGTTTTCAATGACAAGTCTGTTTTTCAAAACACTGGTGAGGACATTAAAGGAAGTCTGTGTCACTGAAGTGTATGTCCTGTTATACAAGAAGCTATTGCTTGGCAATCTGGCTGCTGTCTCCCTTGTGCCACTGAAACACCCATCTGTTTTTGCTCCTGCCTAAGAAGGACTTAAGCAGTAGCAGCCACATGAACCCATAACCTGTCACCCCACTTTGTGCTCTGCCAGACCATGATAGCCAGCTGTGTGGGAGGGAATCTGCTTTCCTGACACCATCAGGACTTCCATTGGCCGCTGCTCCAGCCCAGGACTAAAATGCTGGCAGCCAAAGACTTCAAATTTTAGAAATTTGGAAAGACTATCATAGTTACTTTTGTGACAGTTTCCTAAGTCATAAATCCCCTGAGACCCTGTTCCTCTAGGCACAATGATCCGTTGTTTGTATTCTTTGTCAAGCTTATCTCTAATTTTTGTTTCAGCTTTCTTTTCTCACCTGTCATCAACTCTTCCCTCCCCATTCTAAGATAACAGTACCTGATCTCCAAAGACTCAATCTAACCTTCACCATTTCCCCAAGCTTTTACTGCTTTCACACAGTAAGAATGTAATACTGAATAGTAATACTCTGTACATTCTCTTTTACATGTTCCATTGCATTTAAGTGCTATGTTCTAAGGACTCTGCTAAGTGCCGAGGTAGATAGAAGTTAATCAGGTCAGACACAGTCTTTGTCCCACATGACTCAGTCTAAATAAGGAGGAGATCAGGTACTAAATCACCATTTTACAAATGAGCAAACTGAGGCACTGCAAAGTTGTCAAGTAAATTGTGTGTGAAGTATTGTGTCCAAGATCAAGCAACAGGCAATGGCAGGATCAGGTTCCAACTTTACTTGGCATTAAATTTGGAGATGTCATTCTGGTGCTCTTGATTTGGTTTTCAAATCACTTCTAGACTTATTCTATGCAGAACAGTAGCAGTAATAGTATTTATTAAGGGCTTACTGTGGGCAGAGAACTGTAGTCAGACCAGGGAGAGCATGCATAAATGGGAATTAGACATGGTCCCTGTCCCCCTGGGAACTCAGTCTACTTTGGGAAAATACAATAAAGTTAGTAGACAAGATCCCTGCTCTCAAGAAGCTTATAAGTTTTTTGTTATTTATATATTATTTCATGATGAACCACCTAAATGCAGAAATCAGTGACGGTCTTTAGTGCTGGGTTGATGATTTAAACTATTTGTCTATATAATAATTAGGTATTAGGTATTTATTATGTTCCAAGCACCCTACTAAGTTCTGGGATAGATATGATACTCAGGTTGGACACATTGGTCCCATGTATGTCTCATGGTCTAAATAGAGGGAATAGGATATAATCTTCATTTTACAGATGAAGAAACTGAGGCACAGAGAATGAAGCGACTTGCCCATGGTCACACAGTAGCCAGGTGGTGGAGTGGGGATTATAAAGCAGGTCCTATGACTCCCAAGCCCTTGCTCTTTCCACTAGGCCATGTTGCGTCTCCTGATATTTTGATGTATAACCTCCAGTAATCTTTGAACATTTTTTCTTTACTATTATGTTCCCTCACTAAACTTTTTCTAAAGGTATTTGTTAAGCACTTACTATGTGTCAAACACTGCTTTAAGAGCTGGGGTATGTACAAGTGAATTAGATTGGTCACTGAGTCCACTGCAAGATAAGCATTCAGTCTAAGTAGAAGGGGAACAGGGGAAATTGATTTGCCCAAGGTCACACAAAGCATTTGGGAGAGTGGGGCTTAGAACCCAGGTCCTCTGACCCCCCAGGCCCATGTTCTTTCCACTAGGCCATGCTGCTTTTCATAATCACTTGCATGTCTTGTCTTCCCAGAGCACAGTCATTTGCATACAGCATTTCTTGGATCATTGGTTCATAGGCTTTCGATGAAGCTCAAACTTGTTGGAAATATTCCTGATAGCTCTAAAGAGTGAAATTTTAATATGAGGTTTACAACATGACACTAACTGTAGCACTCAATATTCCATGAAAAGTAGATATCAAATTACAATATGTAGATGTTATCCATTCATATTTTACAAATTTCTCATACATACTGTCTCTTCTGAGTACTTCCTGGCTTCTGGCAAAAGGTAAATTCTACCTTTCCCCATATGACCTGCAGTGTACATAACAGAGATGTTTGCAATTTACTGACAAAGGCATGATAGGTGTCTGAGATGTAGTAAACCCTTGGCAGAATCATGGTTTTAATGTTTGACATGCTGATGTATAATGTCCTTCAAAATTACATAGATTATAATAGCACTAGAGGTGAATATAATAATGCTCCTGTGACAAAGAAGTGAAAAACCTTATCTAGTCTGTAACTAATCACTACTATTGGCACTGTTTTCACAAAGGAAACAGAAAAACCTATTTGCTACTTCATTTTCAAATCATACAGAAAGGTTTGAGTACATGGCTATTAAATGAACTGCTTCTATTTAAAAAAATACTCGTAATAATTACAAATCATGACCTATTAAACAGTTTGTAGTGGGTATGCATAGCATATGTACCTAAGGGAGCATTTTACTATTTACTTTTATGTCTGGATTGAATAAAAACGCTTGAATTTTGAGTTCTGAGGCTGGGATTTCATGCCTCCACATATGTACTGAAAATTCATATTTTAAGGTAAACAGGTGATGGTGAGTCAACCTGTCTTGTTGTATGCTGTCAAGTCATCACAGACCCACAGTGGCACCATGGACATATCTCTCCCAGAATGCCCCACCTCCATCTGCAATCGCTTTGGTAGTGTATCAATAGAGTTTTCTTGGTAAAAATATGGAAGTGATTTACCATTGCCTCCTTCCATGCAGTAAACGTGAGTCTCTTTCCTTGACTCTCTCCTGTGCCACTGCTGCCCAGCACAGGTGAGTTTAACATGTAACAGATTGCCTTCCACTCGCTGGCCACTGCCCAAGCTAGGAATGGAATGGGTATGCCTTGCTTGACTCCCCCTCCCATAGTTGAGTCTAGTACAGTAGTGGAAAAACTCCAGGTGCAATCCCTAGAGGCAGTGACCCAACTACCATGGAAGAAATCACATGGCCTAGTTACTTAATGTTTGCAATGATTTTTCTTACTATTTAAAGCAGTGGTAACAGGTTAGTCAGTTTTGAGACTATCAGGAGAGGTTTGTGCCATCAAACAGTGTTCCAGAAAGATTGAGATTCTCAGGAGAAGGCAAGAAAATGGTAACCATAATTTACAAACATATGGGAAGTATGTAATAGGTTGCTGGTTGTATACCCATCTTTAAAGTCACAATCTCCTGGACATTGTGAGATTCTCTTTGACAGGAGTAGTGTTTTCCATTTCTGTAGCACGTTTTAATGTTATTATCCCAAGATTTCCAGTGCATTGCTCTGCATATTGTAAAAGAATAAACAGGGAGGTAAAATGAGTAAAAAACTAGAATATTTCTGGGTGGAAGTTAATTGGGAAAAGACATATTTAGCTAGCATATATTGCATTTCTTGCCGCTCACAAGGAAATGTTTGGATGATGTGATTATAATAGATATTCTGAGCCTGTGGGAATTCCAGGAACTTCTCTCTAAGGTCACGCTACCCTGCTATAGATGAGATGCATAGTTCCTGTTGTTAATCAAAGTTTCAGGTCCATTGAGATCCTTTCTCCCCATAGCCTAACCACCTCCCCACTTATTCCCTAAAGGTCATAGAACTTCATTTCTCTGAAACTGGAATTGTAGAGATTCCTAACATGATCACCAAAAGCAAAAGAGCTTTGCAACTAATTCTTCATCATGTGGTACCAAGGTCACTGAACTTTGATGATGGGTAGGAGTTGAGATTGTAAAGAACTGGAAAATGGGAATTTTTGACAAATTTTCAAATTTATTGAGCTTGAATTATTTGTCAAAAATTCCCATTCAATTGAATTCATTCAATCATATTGAGTGCTTACTGTGTGCAGAGCACTGTACTAAGCTCTTTGGAAGTACAAATCAGCAACATACAGAGACGGTCCCTAAGCTATGATACACCCTGCTGGAAATCCGTCCGAGCACTAACATCACATTACTCAAAAATGGATTTAAGAGCTTATTAACTGCCTGCCTCTGATTTTTAATACTAGGGATTTAGAAGCCACAGACTAGGTCAGTTTCCTATTACTTGTCATAGAATTTACTATTTACAAGGTTACTTTTCCTTAACCAAAACATTGTATTTTCACAAGAGCAGTTGAACAGGATGGGTTGTTACCCTGGATCGGCCTGTATTAATAGATTAGTGGTGAACACTGTAAACTCAAGTGACTATGTCCATTGCAGCTGTTTCTGTTGGCACTTGGGCAGGGAAAGCTGAAGTCTTCTCCTGCCACAGTGTCCATATCTGGTGAATTATCTTTATGGAAAAACCGTGTTTTTCTTCACTTTTACAGACTGAATTTACATTCAATTCACAACCTGGATGATAGTGCTCCCCATCTTTTGAGTCCTCTTCCAATCTTCAAAACCCTCCTAAAATCATATCTCTTCCAGGAAGCCTTCCCTGAATAACTTCTCATCTTCCACCCTATTCTCCTTCCCTTATGAGTCACCTAGGTACTTTACATTCATTCCACCTAGCACTTTGATAGTCACCAGACCCCTGAGCACTTCTTTGTATATATCTTAATATTTTTTTGCTTCCCATATCTGTAATTTACCTTCATCTCTCCCCATTAAATTATATGCTCCTTGTGTCCACCAACTGTATTGTATATTGTATTCTCCTACAGTATAGCACTCTATAAATTGATTTTTGACTGCTCCAGTACTTTTGTCTGCACTGGCAGATTTGCTGTTCCCTTGATTTTTTTTTTTAGTAACAGTCCTAAAAGTTGTGTTTGTTTTTAATTGTACTTACATGCTTATTATGTGCCAAGCACTATTCTAACTGCTGGGATAGATACAAAAATCAATTTCCAAACTCCTAGAAAGAGTCATCTACACTTGCTGCCTCAAATTCCTCAACTCCAACTCTCTTCTAGACTCTCTCCTAGACCCCCTCCAATCTGGCTTCTGTCCCCTACACTACACCAAAACTGCCCTCTCAAAGGCCAACAATGACCTCCTTCTTGTCAAATCCAGTGGCTCCTGTTTTATCCTAATCCTCCTCGACCTCTCAGCTGCCTTTGACACTGTGGACCACCCCCTTCTCAAAATGCTATCCAACCTTGGCTTCACGGACTCTGTCCTCTCCTGGTTCTCCTTTATCTCTCTGGCTGTTCATTCTCAGTCTCCTTGAAGGGCTCCTCCACCCCCTCTCATCCCCTTACTGTAGGGGTTCCTCAAGGGTCAATTCTTGGTCCCCTTCTTGTTCTGTTCTGTTCACCCTTGGTGAACTTGCTCCCACGGCTTCAACTATCATCTCTATGCTGATGACATCCAAATCTACATCTCAGCCCCTACTCTCTCTCCCTCCCTCCAGGCTCGTATTTCCTCCTGCCTTCAGGACATCTCCATTTGGATGTCTGCCTGCCATCTAAACTCAACATGTCCAATACTGAGATCCTTATCCTCCCTCCCAAACCCTGTCCTCTCCTTGACTT
Organism: Tachyglossus aculeatus; assembly: GCF_015852505.1. NCBI lineage: Eukaryota > Metazoa > Chordata > Mammalia > Monotremata > Tachyglossidae > Tachyglossus > Tachyglossus aculeatus. Next base: position 115,464,841 of record NC_052067.1, read on the forward strand.
TCCCATCACTGTAGATGGCACTACCATCCTTCCCATATCACATGCCCACAACCTTGGTGTCATCCTTGACTCCTCTCTTTCACTCACCCCACACATCCAATCCGTCACCAAAACCTGCCGGTCTCCACCTCCACAACATCACCAAGATCCACCCTTTCCTCTCCATCCAAACCACTACCTTGTTGGTTAAATCTCTCATCCTATCCAGACAGATTACTGCATCAGCCTCCTCTCTGATCTCCCATCCTCCTGTCTCTCCCCACTTGAGTCAGTACTTCACTCTGCTGCCCGGATTATCTTTATACAGATACGTTCTGGGCATGTCATTCCCCTCCTCAAAAATCTCCAGTGGTTTCCTGTCAGCCTTAGAATCAAGCAAAAACTCCTCACTCTCAGCTTCAAGGCTCCCCATCACCCCACCCCCTCCTACCTCACCTCCCTTCTCTCCTTCTACAGCCTAGTCTGTGCTAGGGTCCTCTGCCAGTAACCTCCTCACCATGCCTCATTCTCACCTGTCCTGTCTTTGATCCCTGGCCCACATCCTTCCTCTGGCTTGGAATGCCCACCCTCCCCACATCCACCAAACTAGCTCTCTTCCTTCAAAGCCTTACTGAGAGCTCCCTCCCTCCAGGACGCCTCCCAGATTGAACCCCCTCTTTTTCTTCTCCTCCTCTGTCTCCCCACTGCCCCCTCCCTCCCTCTGTCCTACCCCCTTCCTCTCCCCACATCACTTGTATATATTTATACATATTTATTACTCTATTTTATTTGTACATATTTACTCTATTAATGATGTATATATAGCTATAACTCTATTCTGATGGTATTGACACCTGTCTACTTGTTTTGTTGTCTGTTTCCTCCTTCTAGACTTTGAGCTCATTGCCATTTTGTAGTTCCCAAGCACTTAGTACAGTGCTCTGCACACAGTAAGTGCTCAATAAATATGATTGAATGAATGAAAACAAGTTAATCAGGCTGGATGCAGTCTCTGTCCTACATGGGACTCACAGTTTAAGCAGAAGGGAGTAGGATTTAGTCCCCATTTTACAGATGAAGTAACTGAAGCATTAAAAAGTTGTGACTTGCTTAAGGTCACCCATTAGACATTGGCAGAGCCAGGGTTAGAACCATGGTCCTTTGACTCCCAGGCATATGTTCTTTACATTAGGTCATGCTGCTTGTCGTATTTTAGATTGTGGGCCCCACTTGGGAGATTTTATATCTAGTTAACATGGGGCTTGGTACCTTATAATTCTATAATACTATATTATTCAAAAGGCAATTGCTATTCTGCTTTAAATTACATAATGTAAATACAGAAAGCATATTTCTGTGACTAAAGAATGATTTCAACAAGAAATATGGTGCCATTGAAACAAACAAGACACAAAGAATCTTTGAGAGAAACTCAATCAGTATCCATTGTCAGGCTTGAAAAAGTGCCAGTAGTATTTCTGAAAATCATTTAATTTACACTTACATGATTAAAGGGAATAGTTGCAAGGTGAATGGTATAGCTGACCTTCATTAGTCATGAATTGTTTTTCTTTAGTTCATCTGAAAGTTGTCAAGGAAGATGAAGTGTTTTGATAATTTCAGCAAAACTTTGAAAATCTAAAAAGGATGGCAGTACAATTTTTTAGATGAATGAATGCCATGACAGCCTAATACAAGTAAGAAAATTGTTTTTACAGTTTTAATGTAAGAATGGTACAGTCAAATTCTGTTATAAATATATTCTTATTATTCAAATACTGTTCTCACCAATAATTTTTGTTCATAGAGAATACTGGTAGTGAAGAGATCTTTTCTGTTGAAAGTTATGATGATATCTTTTTTTAAAGGAAAAAGCTTACTGAATTACTAGGATTATAAATCCCAAGGCTTGAAATGTTAAATTGCTTTGAAATTGTATGTAAGGAAACCAAGACTTTATGCTATGTTACTAGGGTAGCTAAATTGTCTTAATTGTCTAGAATTATGGAGCAATGGAAATTTGCCAGTGTGGTACTCTACTCTTTTCTTGAAGTTAATAAGATACACACCATTTCCTGGCAGGTGGCTCAGATGATACAATTTTATCAATCTTTCCATATAACACTAATTTTCTTATGTATAATCTTTGCACATGAATAGGAACAGGACTCTAAGAAAGGAAATTATTTCTCAAGATGACTTCTGAGGAAGCACACAAGAATTAACTGACCAACTAAAGGATTATCATATGGGCACATGTCTATCTTTTAAAATAATATATATTATCACTGACATTAAAGTTCTTTTTAGTGTCTTTCATTGACATATTCTATCTTTTTTTACTTAAAATGAAATCATAACAAAAATTGAATTGTATAAATTTCTAAAATGTCCTTGAAATGAAGAGAAAATGACTAGGGCTATGTTCCAAAAGTTAATATCACTCATCCCAGGAAAAAAAGAATTGACTCTGTATTCATTATACCGTCTTTGAAATAATCTTCAATTAAGAAGACAATTGATTCCTAACACAAAGATAAAACTTTAATCTTATGTTGGATATTTTCTGCCTTTTGCCTACTTATCTTTTTCCATTCATCTGCTTCACTTTGAGTAGATTCTAAAAATTCTGTCCTGGTAATAAAAAAGGAAACGAAGCAAACATTTGCATTCCTAAAAAAAAAAACAGTTTTGAATTATCATTGGTGCCACTATTAGGGAAGAGTAGAGGGAATGTAGAAAATGATCTGACCTCTCTCCCTGAGAGTAAAATTTGATCTTAGAGCAGGAAGGAGATGCTTGCATCATCACCACTATGAATCCAAAGTGTTAATATGTGCTAAAATGTTTAAAAAAGCTGGAAGATTCAATAGAAATTTCTAAGACCCTTATGTGTCTCAGTTAAACACTTCAAACCATTGCCAGTTCTTCAAGTATAATTCTTCTCACAGTAAGAATTTATCAGTGTGGCTGGTAAGATCAATTTAGACTCAATCCCTTCCATACCATGTGCAAGTAAAGATTACCCCTTGATATACCGATGCATTTGTTACCTGCCATGCCTGACACTCTGTTTTGTCCTCAGTGTTCTTCTTGAAACTTCTGGTCTGGACAATTATTCTTTTTCTGATTGCTGCATATCAGTTTTCTATACAAGAAGCAGCGTGGCTTAGAGGAAAGAGCATGGGCTTGGGAGTCAGAGGTCATGTGTTCTAATCCTGGCTCCACCATTTGTCAGCTGTGTGATCTTGGGCAAGTCACTTGACTTCTCTGTGCCTGTTATCTGTAAAATGGGGATGAAGTCTGTGAGCCCTATGTGGGACAACCTGATTACCTTGTATCTAACCCTATCTACCTTGTGCTTAGAACAGTGCTTGGCACATAGTAAATGCTTAACAAATACCAAAATTATGAGATATAATGAACTTCTTTGGTGCAGGGGTGACTTGATTACATTCCCCAAACTACATTGCTGGTGAGCCTATCTTGTTAATTGATAAATATGTAAGGGGATGGCATTGGTGAAAATGCCCTAAAGTTTGGAAGCAGCATCTGAGGTATGTCCAGGTCTCCCAACCTAAAGAAGGTTGAATGATCAGAAAACAGTTACCACTGTATAGAATCTCATATATGATTCATTCAAGTACTCTTCAATCAATCAGTTGAATTTATTTGCACTTACTGTGTGCAGAACACTGAACTAAGCACTTGGGAGAGTACTATATAAAAAGCTTGGTAGACAGAAATAAGAGAATTATTAATAAAAGATAGAATATTAATAAAATTAATATTCCAGTGAGGACTTTCAAGAGCAAATGGTTTTAAAAGAATTTAGGCAAAAATTAGAGCTTCTTGACTATAAAAGTGAATGAGTAGTAGCAGTGGAGGTATTTATTCATTCATCGTATTTATTGAGTGCTTACTGTGTAGAGCACTGTACTAAGTGCTTATTGAGCATGTGCTAGGTTCAAGACACTGTACAAAGCACTTAGGAAAGTACAACAGAAGCATGAAGTACACTTCCTGTCTAAAGTGAAGTTGCACTCTGACATAAAATTCTTAAATAGTGATCATTCAATCAATTGTATTAGAATTAGATTGGCAAGGAGATGAGCATCTCCATCACTAGAGATCTCTGAAAAAAGCAATAAATTACCTACCCTGGTTGGATTGTTAACTGGCCTGGAGGCTATGTTCTCAATGTTTTGTAACACCCCTTTCATCTCTGATTCTTCATATCTCTCATTGAATTTCTTATTATAAGTGGCTGCATATCTCATTTTGAGACAGAATGGAAATTTATGGCTTGTTCTGGCCAATTTTACGGGGAACTGGGCTTATCTTGGCTAACCTATCAGCCTACTTAGTTTTGTTCGTCACACTTGTATTCCCATATCTAGGTTGAAGAATGATCAGAAGATTCTTAGTTCAGGCCTCTCTGAATTATATGTATAATATGAATGTCCTAGAATTATGGGAGACTTTTAATTCCACTCTTTTCCTTCCACCCACTGTTCGTATCCAATGATATAGGAAGGTACATAAGCTTGGAATGGTGTTCGTGGAGTTTGGTTTTCAATGAGGTCAGCCTATATGAATGCCTTGTTCCTTTTCTGTGGAGTAGTACACAGAAAGAACTGAACTCATAAATAAAGGTTGCATTGAGAACTCATCAATGTTCCCTGTGCTATCTTAATGAAACACAGAGAGGTAAAAAAAATCTCATTGCTGGTCTCATTAATTTTGCTATTGACATATGCATTGAATGCTCAGGCAACAGGTCAAAAAATATTATTTTTATTTGTTTTTTAGTGATTCTTCCATTACTACTGTATGCATATATAATTCAAATAGTTATAACCAATTTTTACATTACATTAATCTCCAGCTCAATGTCTTTTTTTTCCTCTCTCACTTGTATTTTATATCTTGGAAGTGTATACTTCTCTTTCTACTTTTCAGGAGTTAAAATGTTTGTGACTTCGTTTTGCTCTGACTTTCTACATAACAATATCAGATTTAGTTCCTCTGTATCAGGAAATGGAACTGAGATACAGGGAATTTAAATGGTCTCATGTCATACAGCAGACCAGTGGTAGAGATAGGATTAAAAGTTGGGAACCCTGATTCTGAGTGTCATGCTCTATACAGTAATGTGACAACTGGGATATTTGTTAAGCACATGCTGTGTATTAAGCATAGGGGTAGATACAAAATAATCAGGTAGGGCATGGTCCCTCTCTCACTTGGGGCTCACAGTCTAACGGGGAGGGAGAACAGCTATTAAATCCTCATTATATAGATGAGGAAACTGTGGCACAGAGAAGCTTTGTGACTTGCCCAGAGGTCACAGAACAAGAAAATGGGTAAGCCAGGGTTAGAGCCTAAATAGCTTTGGCTAATCCATTGTCATAAAAAAAATCAAGAAAGATTTGAAATTATCAATCACATTTTGGATTCTTTTGTTTTATTTTAGGGTTTTTTTGTTAGAGTAGTTATGCATATATGGCTTTATATGCAGAATCAGACCTAATTGTCAAGAGTTCCCCAAACTGGTAATAGCTATGTTTTACTTGCATCTTGTTATTGGTCATTCATTCATTCATTCAATCATATTTATTGAGTGCTTACTGTTGGAAAGTACAATTCAGCAGTAAAAAGAGACAGTCCCTACCCAACAATGGGCTCACAGTCTAGAAGGGAAGAAACAGACAACAAACAAAACAAGTAAACAGGCATCAATATCATCAATATAAATACATAGAATTGTGGATATATACACCATTAGTTAATTATACTAAAATGTGTGTGTGTATATATATATGTACACACACAACTGCTGTTGGGTCGGGAGTGGGGAAATGGGGAGGGGAGAAGGAGCAAAGGAAAAGAGGGGCCTCAATCTGGAAAGGCCTCTTGGAGGAGGCCATCAATCAATCAATCAATCATATTTATTGAGCACTTACTGTGTGCAGAGCACTGTACTAAGCGCTTGGGAAGTACAAGTTGGCAACATCTAGAGACAGTCCCTACCCAACAGTGGGCTCACAGTCTAAAAGGGGGAGACAGAGAACAAAACCAAACATATTAACAAAATAAAATAAATAGAATAGATATGTACAAGTAAAATAGAGTAATAAATATGTACAAACATATATACATATATACAGGTGCTGTGGGGAAGGGAAGGAGGTAAGATGAGGGGGATGGAGAGAAGGGCAAGGGGGAGAGGAAGGAGGGGGCTCAGTCTGGGAAGGCCTCCTGGAGGAGGTGAGCTCTCAGTAGGGCCTTGAAGGGGGGAAGAGAGCTAGCTTGGCGGATGGGCAGAGGGAGGGCATTCCAGGCCCGGGGGATGACGTGGGCCGGGGGTCGATGACGGGACAGGCGAGAACGAGGCACGGTGAGGAGATTAGCGGCGGAGGGTGTGGGCTGGGCTGTAGAAGGAGAGAAGGGAGGTGAGGTAGGAGGGGGCGAGGTGATGGAGAGCCTTGAAGCTGAGGGTGAGGAGTTTCTGCCTGATGCGCAGATTGATTGGTAGCCACTGGAGATTTTTGAGGAGGGGAGTAACATGCCCAGAGCGTTTCTGGACAAAGACAATCCGGGCAGCAGCATGAAGTATGGATTGAAGTAGGGAGAGACACGAGGATGGGAGATCAGAGAGAAGGCTGGTGCAGTAGTCCAGACGGGATAGGATGAGAGCTTGAATGAGCAGGGTAGCGGTTTGGATGGAGAGGAAAGGGCGGATCTTGGCAATGTTGCGAAGCTGAGACCGGCAGGTTTTGGTGATGACTTGGATGTGAGGGGTGAATGAGAGAGCGGAGTCGAGGATGACACCAAGGTTACGGGCCTGTGAGACGGGAAGGATGGTAGTGCCGTCAACAGTGATGGGAAAGTCAGGGAGAGGACAGGGTTTGGGAGGGAAGACAAGGAGTTCAGTCTTGGACATGTTGAGTTTTAGGTGGCGGGCAGACATCCAGATGGAGATGTCCTGAAGGCAGGAGGAGATGCGAGTCTGGAGAGATGGGGAGAGAGCAGGGGCAGAGATGTAGATCTGGGTGTCATCAGTGTAGAGATGATAGTTGAAGGTGTGGGAGCAAATGAGGTCACCAAGGGAGTGAGTGTAGATTGAAAACAGAAGGGGACCAAGCACTGAACCTTGGGAAACCCCCACAGTAAGGGGATGGGAGGGGGAGGAGGAGCCTGCAAAAGAGACTGAGAATGAAGTCTCTCTGGGGATCATTTCTCCCAGGAGAAGCTATGATTTCCATTAGAGTTTCAGATCTATGGTTCCACTCATTTGCCTGCTGGACATAAAAGAAATCTAACAGCAATTAGTGCCAAATAATTTATTCTCCTCAAGGGAAAGCAATCCATAGCATGCAATAGATTACATTTTAGATGCTGTAATCAAATAAAACTTCTGATACAGGTTTTATTAAAACTGGCTTGTGGATAAATTGCAATAGCATTAATACCAACACTCAAGAGGTAATTGTACATTATCATTTAATACTTTTTAGAGTGCCTGGTTTTGTTTATACCATAAAAGTGAGAAGGATTTTGTGGTGGTATCATTCCAAGAAACAACTTTGATACCATTTCCTCAAGTCCTCCTTTAGTGGTTCTAGGGATAGGTGATCTGTCAGAGCCAGTAGAGAAGTGATCTGACCCCAGTGAGACTTGGTAGTTAGGTGATCTCAAACCAGGAGTTAACTGGTTGCTCCTTAATGGACTCCAAGAAACTACTTCTTAAGGTTTGTAGTCAATTTTCTCCCATGTGGGAGCCAACCTCCTTCACTGTAGTTCATTTGAAGAGACTCTGCTTTCTTGCATGATCCTACCATTCCTTTCCAAACTCCTTGAATGTGTCATCTACACACGCTGCCTCGAATTCCTCAACACCAACTCTCTCCTCGACCTCCTCCAATCTGGCTTCCGTCCCATACATTCCACGGAAACTGCCCTCTCAAAGGTCACCAATGACCTCCTGCTTGCCAAATCTAACGGCTCATACTCTATCCTAATCCTCCTCGAGCTCTCAGCTGCCTTCGACACTGTGAACCACCCCTTTCTCCTCAACACGCTATCCAACCTTGGCTTCACAGACTCCGTCCTCTCCTGGTTCTCCTCTTATCTCTCCGGTCGTTCGTTCTCAGTCTCTTTTGCAGGCTCCTCCTCCCCCTCCCATCCCCTTACTATAGGGGTTCCTCAAGGTTCAGTTCTTGGTCCCCTTCTGTCCTTGATCTACACTCACTCCCTTGGTGACCTCATTTGCTCCCACGGCTTCAACTATCATCTCTACGCTGATGACTCCCAAATCTACATCTCTGCCCCTGCTCTCTCTCCCTCCGTCCAGGCTCGCATCTCCTCCTGCCTTCAGGACATCTCCATCTGGATATCTGCCCACCACCTAAAACTCAACATGTCCAAGACTGAACTCCTTGTCTTCCCTCCCAAACCCTGCCTTCTCCCTTACTTTCCCATCACTGTTGACAGCACTACCATCCTTCCCGTCTCACAGGCCCGTAACCTTGGTGTCATCCTCGACTCCGTTCTGTCGTTCACCCCTCACATCCAGGCCGTCACCAAAACCTGCTGGTCTCAATTCCGCAACATTGCCAAGATCCGCCCTTTCCTCTCCAACTAAACTGCTACCCTGCTCGTTCAAGCTCTCATCCTATCCCGTCTGGATTACTGTATCAGCCTCCTCTCTGATCTCTCATCCTCCTGTCTCTCCCCACTTCAATCCATACTTTATGCTGCTGCCCGGATTGTCTTTGTCCAGAGACGTTCTGGGCATGTTACTCCCCTCCTCAAAAATCTCCAGTGGCTACCAATCAACCTACGCATCAGGCAGAAACTCCTCACCCTGGCTTCAAGGCTCTCCATCACCTTGCCCCCTTCTACCTCACCTCCCTTCTGTCCTTCTACAGCCCAGTCCGCACCCTCTGCTCCTCTGCCGCTAATCTCCTCACCGTACCTCGTTCTCACCTGTCCCGCCATCGACCCCCAGCCCACGTCATCCCCCGGGCCTGGAATGCCCTCCCTCCCCACATCCGCCAAGCTAGCTCTCTTCCTCCCTTCAAGGCCCTACTGAGAGCTCAACTCCTCCAGGAGGCCTTCCCAGACTGAGTCCCCCCTCCTCCCCCTCTCCATGCCCCCGCCTTACCTCCTTCCCTTCCCCACAGCACCTGTGTGTATGTATATATGTTTGTACATTTTTATTACTCTATTTATTTTGCTTGTACATATTTATTCTATTCTATTCTGTTAATATATTTTGTTTTGTTCTCTGTCTCCCCCTTCTAGACTGTGAGCCCACTGTTGGGTAAGGACCATCTCTATATGTTGCCAAATTGTACTTCCCAAGCACTTAGTACAGTGCTCTGCACACAGTAAGCACTCAATAAATACAATTGAATGAATGAATGAATGATATCCAGTCTCCTGCTTTAAAGCTATTCGGGTTATTGCAGCCCTGCAGCTAATGGTACATCAACAGTATTTCAGGGACTTCTGAGTACAAAACACTGTACTGAGTTATCAAGAGAGTACAACAGAAGCAGGACACATGATCACTGCCTTCTAGGAGTTTACAATCCAATAGAGTGGATACTGAAAGCAGGAGGAAGAACAAGAATCTAAGAGGCAATAAGAAGTAAAAATGTATCAAAATGAAAATGTTGAATAAATCATTGAATTTATAAGTAAAAATAGACTTGGTTAAATAAGTGCTGAGGTTAAAATTGAAATCCATATGGCCTGAGGGTGCTGTTGGATTGTCATAACTGGGTTGTTCTGAAATCTTAAGTGCTTCTCTCCAAAAAAAAGCCAACATAGGGGTGGTAACCCTCAAAACAAACACATACTCACACATACATATCAAATGTAGAACTCCTGATGATGCTCTCACAAATGATTCCACAGCTTTTCTTATGAATACCTCCTCTTAGGGCTACCCCTACTCCCTCTGAAACCAGTCTCTTCTTCCTTCTCTTAGGAGTTAAAATGAGTGGATCCGTTCTTCTATAGAAGCAGCATGGCTCTTTGGAAGGAGCATGGATTTGGGAGTCAGAGGTCATGAGTTCTAATCCCAGCTCCGCCACTTATTGGCTGTGTGACTTTGGGCAAGTCACTTAACTTCTCTGTGCCTCAGTTACCTCATCTATAAAATGGGAATTAAGACTGTGAGCCCCATGTGGGACAAACTGATCACCTTATATCCCCTCAGTGCTTAGAACAGTGCTTTGCACATAGTAAGCACTTAACAAATACCATTATTATTATTATTATCATTATTATCTTGCGTATATATCTATAAATCTATTTATTCTGATGCTATTGATGCCTGTCTACTTGTTTTGTTGTCTGTCTCCCCCCTTCTAGACTGTGAGCCCATTATTGGGTAGAAATTGTCTCTGTTGCAGAATTGTTCTTTCCAAGTGCTTAGTACAGTGCACACAGTAAGCACTCAAATGCGATTGAATGAATGAATCTTGGACTGACTCTCTAAGTAGCAATATCAGATTTAGTTGTTCTGTGATCAGGGAACTGAGGCACAGGGTGATTAAATGGTCCAATGTCATACAGAGGGCCAGTAGTAGAGGTGGGATTAGAAGGTGGGAATCTGTAGGTGCAGAGTATGAAACAAGAGGTAGGAGTAGCAAAACAATGTGACACAAGGTCATTAGAGTAGTTTAGTCATTTAAATATGTATGCCATTTATGTTACAAAACCTGCAGGACTTCTGCTTCTCAGAGACCACACATGGCAATTAAGCAATTAGTAAGCTCAGCTTTACATCAGTGGTATGTGTTCAAGCACAGGAAAAGAGCAAGCAGGTGTTGTTTGCTTCAAGCAGAGAATAAGAGCGAGGTAAGGGAGGTTTCTTTCATCTCTGTGACCCCTGAGGGTGAACTGCTACTCTGCCAGGAGGCCTAGATGGGAGCATCAGCTCAGTAACAATATAGGTACAGTTAGTTACCCAGTAAAAATCTTAACTCTGAGCATCATGGTAAAATACATGCTGAATCCGTGGCTGGCTAGAAACAACAAAAACCCCCCACTTTCACCACAGGTGAATTTGAAGAAATAGCCTGAGAACAAATGTACTGAGGAGGGCAAAATGAGATTTCCCACGGGAATAAAGCACAAAAAAATTCAAAGAAGCTGTTGATCCCATAAAACTACTGAGGAACCACTTGGCATGCAGATTAAATTTATCTACCAGCAGCAATGTCAGGAGTAATTCATATTTAATTTATTTATTAGTTTATATTAATGTCTCCCCCTCTAGATGGTAAACTTGTGGTGGTCAGGGAAGTTGCCTGGGTTCTAATTCTGGCTTTGCCAGTACCTGGTGTGTGACATAGAAAAAGTCATTTCTCTTTGCCTCAGTTTCCTAATCTACAAAACTGGCATAAGATACCTGTTCTTTCTTATCCCCATGGGCAAGAGGGACTGTCTGAGCTGACTGTATTAACTGTATCTCCCCTAGTACACAATGTGCTTAATACAGTTATTTTCATTATTATCAATACTAATTTTATATTTCTTGTACTGGATGCTTGGATAATTTTATATATGTACTATTCTATGCTAGAATAAAAAAAAAAACCCAAGAATACTCTGGAGCACATCATCAAATAAATCAATGTACCTATGTAAAGTTGACAAACCAGGCTCATGAGAGCAATTTAGTATGCTGCCTAATGGAATGGAGTGGCTTTTATTTAGAGCAGACAATACAGTGGTCTAAAAGGAAGTTGAATAAAGCAAAGGGACTTGAAAGCAGTGGTAAAAGTCCCAGAACAATAGGTGGAATGCTTTGATCTTCTCCTCTTTAGCCACTAGCAGGGATAGCCAGGCCAGCAGCAGTCTTATATTTCAACAGAAAGGCCAGTCAATAATCTCTTGAATAATATTTATTATTTTAGGTATTAGATATCTTTACATCTAGACAAATTTCCTAAGAATTATCTTTTATCTGTTGTCTAAGTCTCAGGGAGGGACAAATTCCTTTGTTTGACTACAGAATTGCCCTGCATCCACTGTATCTTGGGCATCTAAACTGATGAACAGGCTGAAGAATTTTCAGGTGCCTGAAAATAGCTCTTCCACTTGACACTACCCTTGATTGGAAAAAAAAAAAACAATTCAAGCATCTAGAGACTAGGATGGGCTTGTATTTTGCACCTATACCTAGTCCAGCACTTAGCAAACTGCTTGAACCATTGTAAGTACTTAACGAGTACCATGGTTATTATGATTATAACTTGGACCTGCCCCTGCAACTTCCCATCTGTATCATCCATAGCCATGTCTTGACTACTGTGTGCAGAACATTGTACCAGGTGCTTGTGAGTACTATACAACAAGAGTTGGTAGACCACCTGTCTCTCTCCACTCCAGTCTATACTTCACTATTGCCTGGATCATTTTTTCTACAAAAATATTCAGAACATGGTTCCCCATTCCTCAAGAAATTCCAGTGGCAGCCTACCCAATACTACATCAAACAGAACCACTTTACTATCGGCTTTGTCACCATACCCCCTCCTACCTTACTTCCCTGCTTTTCTACTATACCACGGCCTTCACACTTTACTCCTCTAAAGCCAATCTCTAATATTCCTCTAATGAGAAATGTGTTACTGAAGGGGTAGAGCATGGGCCTGAGAGTAAGAAGAACCTGGGTTCTAATCCTGGGAGCTACCCAAATTCCCTTAGGGATTTCTTCTGCAATACACGGTACCCTTTGTCACAACACAACTCATTCTACAAACAAGGGTAACCCCCTCCAATAAACCAAATGCTAAATCATTATTCAACATTCTCATTCCTTTCTGTAAATTACAAATTCCCTCTCTACCCAAATTCACTATCTCCTTAGAGATGACTCTTCAAGATTTTCACTCTTTTTCCATGTTTACAGGTGCAAATGGCCTTTTCCTCATTTCTACCCCATCCACATCATAATGTCTCCAGGCGCAGCAAATCACATTTCCACTCCTTGGTCACATAAACATAAGACAGGGAAATCTCCATCCAGACTGTTACTGTCTGTTTGGCACCTTAAAACAGAACTCAAATGTTCTTCCATCACCTTCAGTAACTTCTCTACATTCAGTAGGGGCTAAGGGGCCTCTAACATTCTTCTTCCAGTGGTTTAAGTAACAGGTTACAGTACAAACTGTCTCAGACAAACACTGATTCATCATGAGACACTGCCTGCAAATTAAACTTAGTGCAGATATGAACTTTCATTTCACAAATGGAACTTCCCTTTCAGGAGGAATACACTTAGCCCTGTGGTGATCTCATCATCTTTCCTGAGAGCCTCTATCTCTTGCCTCTGTCGGTACCCCACAGCCGCCTGTAGTGCAGCTGCAAGGAATCCAAGAAGCACAGGCTTCTAGTTCTTCTATTTCCCCTTCTACTGCCCAATGCATCCCTTAGGGCCAACAGTAGAGGGAGGGGGCTGTGGGCATGTTATTGCCTTGGGAATTATTCTCCCACAATCCAGACTTTGTGTCTTTCCTTGTTCTGTGAGATAAGGACTACATTCCTGGAGTTTGGTCATTCTGCACAGGGTGTAGAGATGTTGTTATTCTTTATCAGGAGACTTCCTCCCAGGAATATGAATTAAAGGACCCACAGTTCGGCACTGGGAAATGTGTTCATTCAGGCCTTGTGTGCTAGAATAGTTAAGTACCACTAAGAACCCTCCTTGTTATTCTCCCATGGTACCCCCCTTACACTCCTCCCATGGCACTTTGCCAATCAAGTGTTTTCACTTCTGGGTATTGTGTATGGCGTGAGGCAGAAATGCAGCCTTGACAACAGCAGAAACATAAAATAGGACCAAGAAAAAACTATAGCAAGCAGGGAGAATTTCTGCACCTAGTTTCCCCAGGAGTAAGAACATCCATTCACAGGGTTTTGCCTAATCCTGCCACCAACAGGACCTGTCTCTTATAGAACTTTTCAAATATTTAGTGCAAGCTGGAAGGCCTTTGCTTGGGCCCCTCCACCAGTATCCTATTTATTATCACCTAGGAGCCCTGGTGCCATTCCAGCTTCCCATCTACAGTGGTGGCCTGGGCACCAGTATCTATTAAAAATAATCAATGTTCAATTTGGGGGTCCAATACATGGCTACTAACCAATAGAGCCTTGGGTCAGCCAGTATTTCAGCCAATAAGTCAAGGAAAATCGAAGTGGGCTCCCCATCTGTACTCCCAGGTGTCTGGGAGTCCTTCCCATGTCCTCCCTAATCTACCTTATGCATCTTCTATGCTTCCAGACTAGGTAGCTTCTAGTTGCTTTTCATCTGGATGTCTCTCTTTTGCCCCTCTCTGACCTTGTGTTAGGGTTTGCAGTATCCCTTCTAGGACCATTGCGGGAAGCTCATGGAGTGCCTCCTTCATTCCTGAAACTAACAGCTGCTGCCAGACCTTATTTCTGCACTGGCCATAACTGAAACCAGAACAGGAACCTGCCTAGCCATGGGCAGGCAGCCTACCCTGTCTTTCTCCTTTTTCAACTGCTACTATATGAACATGGGTGGACAGGGGAGATGGTTGCCCCCACCTGCTGTGACCCAGGGCTGCATCTTGGCCATCTCTGACATACAGTCCAGTGCGGTAGCAACTGTGGTTTCATTCCCTAGCCCAGTCAACCAGTTTGCTAGTGAGATCTGGTCGGAGCTGGGGGCAAGATGGATCAACAGTCTCACAATTGCCTTCTGCAGAATTATACTCCTCAGGTTAGCCCCCACTAACCTGAGCACAACTAGCCCATACTGCAACTCATTAATGTCCCTCCAAGAGCAGTGGGTATATGGGACCTCTTCCACATCCTCATAAGCTGCATGAAGTGCTGCCATTATTCCCCTCCAGTGACCCTTCATCCAAGCAGAAGTCCCTCATAGGTTTTAGCCCCAACCTGCCCAAATCACCTACACCTTTTGCCTCCTCCCAGGACAGGGTGATTACTGTTTTCCCACTTTCATAGACTTGGAGGAGCCATTTTGGTATCTGCTCCCCAGTGCCTTTGCAGAATCACTGGCTTAGTTCTGCTAATTTTGCCCCAGTATAATCCCTAAAGGTAGCGGTCTTAAAACCGTTTTCTATCATTTTGGTGAGCACCACTGGGGTTACTTTTATGGGGGGTATGTCTGAAAGCCCAGTCCTCTTCATCTTGCTCTTCATCAGACCAGATATCTCCATCCCAACACTCAACCCTCCTGTAACAATGGCATTTAATTTAACCCTACTAACTTTCCCTGCTTTAGTGTTTGAACTGAGTTTACTAATTTTTAATTTGCTGAACTGCATGACTGTAGAAGCAGCATGGCTCAGAGGAAAGAGTACGGGCTTTGGAGTCAGGGGTCATGGGTTTGAATTCCGGCTCTGCCAATTGCCAGCTGTGTGACTTTGGGCAAGTCACTTAACTTCTCTGTGCCTAAATTCCCTCATCTGTAAAATGGGGATTAAGACTGTGAGCCCCCTGTGGGACAACCTGATCTCCTTGTAATCTCCCCAGCACTTATAACAGTGCTTTGCACATAGTAAGCACTTAATAAATGTCATCATTATTATTATTATTATTACTGCCTCCTTGGCAGTCCACTTAACATCTTTGGCCACCAATACGCTGCTTACAGCAGCAGTTTGGGCAACCGACAAATCTCCCTGCAGCTTTGCATGTTCTTCCTGCAACATTTTTACATAAGTTCTGAGCTTAGCCTATTCCTGGAGTCTGGTCCTGAGACACCCTAGGAATAGCCACCCACCCTTAACACCGTGGGCAATGCCACTAATGAAGGTGTTGCAGTTCCCAATTAATGGGCAGCACTTCCTTATTAAATCCTTCAGCAATTGGGCACCAAGGGTCATCAGCCAGCCACCCCAGAAGGGAATAACTGCAGGTGCAGTAGGTTTCTTCTCTTTACAGAACAACATTGTTGTCTGCATACTTTATGTCCCGAGCAAAGTCTTCACAACAAAGAGAGCACAGGCAACAAAGAATTAGATGCCAAATAGTGCAGTCACTCACCTGTACCTCCCTAATGGTTTTAGTGGTTTCAGAATCCCATCCTCATTGCCAATTTGTCATGAGCCCATCCCTGAGGATTCTCCTCCAATGTCAGCCTCCATCTCAGAGCAGACTCTAGTAGGCGCTTAGTCTATGAGCCTGTCACTGGGGATTCACCTCTCCCTATTTTTGGGCACTAAAGTTATGAGCCTATCTCTGATATCCTTGCCTATCTCAGCCTACCTGGAGGTGACTAAAGAAGACCCACACCCTCTAGCCCACTTGACCCCATTGGCTTCGAGCTTCTAAGGAGCCCTCTCTGGGCCTGATACCCAATCCAGCCTCCACCATGGAGTAGGCCTAGACTTTAGTCAGGCACTCAATGACAAGTCCAAATTGAAACCAAACCACCGCTGTATATAGTGGAAAGCTTTATTCTAATTGAAGGGAATCTTATTGAAGGGGTAAATGAGTGCGCACACATACACACACACACTCTACATATATTGCTAAACATCTGAATGTTTGCCCCAAGTTTGTGCAGGTGGTCCTACTCTGGAGGAGTTCAGGGCTCATGGGCATCACAACAGTTCCCAATTTGCTGCTTTGGGCATTGTGGCAGTTGTTTGTTGCTCCAAGCCCATTATTGGGTTAAGCAAAGAGGGAAGACTACTTCTCCCTACATGCCCACCTTGCGGACTGATTTTGAGCTTATCTGGTGTGTACATTTCTTCTGACCTGCAGCAAAACAGCATCCACAGACAAGTGACCTTGACACATTAGAGACAGATCCGGCATTCAGTGATGTTCAGTGTGTTTGCCTAGCTCCTCCTTGAATTCCTTCTTCGATGTTGTTGTTTACGGGGTCAAAAAACAGTCACTCATACAATGGCTTTTTATCAACAAAATGGCTTTCTGTGGGCTCACTACAATTTTCTATTTTCCCTCTTGCTCTAGATTTCTGAGTCTCATACTGGCTGTTCTGTGTCTTAGTTACTCTCCCAATACCTTCTCCTTTATAGAGAAGCAGCTTTACCCAGTGGAAAGAACACAGGCCTGGGAGTAAGAGGACCTGTTCTAATCTTGACTCTGCCAATTACCTGGTGTGTGACATTGAACAAGACACTTAATTTCTCTGTGCCTGTTTCCTCATCTGTAAAATTGGGATCCCATATCTGTCCTCCCTCCTATCCTCCCCAGTCCTTGGATTTTGAGCTCCGTGTGTGACATGGACTGTGCCCGATATGATGAACTTGCATCTACCCCACCATTTATAGTAGTGCTTGACACATGGTAAGTGCTTAACAAATACCCTCATTATTATTTATAGAGAATATTACATTATTGTGTGCTCTACTCTTGGCATGTATTTTGAAGGCTTTAAAATATTTAAATTAGTCTTTTGGACTGACTTTTAGCAGTAGATGATCACAAAATCTTGCCCTTCCCCATTTTTTTCTTCTACTTTCACATACTGCAGCAGTGAATGGGGAAACTTCTTTTCAATTAATTTTTTGCAGAAATTTGTGTTCATGCATGTCTCCTGAGTGTTCTCAATTGTTTTCTTCTCTAGATTTAAATCTTGGTTTTAGACATTCTTGCCACTACTTCTCCCATAACACTTAATCATCCTAATATTTTACTGGGTTTTAATCCCAGCTCTGCCACTTGTTAGCTGTATGAACTTTGGTGAGTCACTTAACTTCTCTGTGCCTGTTACTTTATCTCTAAAATGGAATTTAGAGTGTGAGGCCTATGTGTAACATGGACTGTGACCATCCTGTTAGCTTTTATCTACCCCAGTGCTCAGTAAGCACTTAAAAAATACCATAAAAAATAACCAATTTAAATTTGTCATCATATATATATAATGACATTTATTAAGTTCTTACTATGTACTAAGCACTGTTCTAAGTGCTGGGGAGGTTACAAGGTGATCAGGTTGTCCCAGGGGGGCCCGCAGTCTTAATCACCATTTTACAGATGAGGTAACTGAGGCACAGAGAAGTGAAGTGACTTGCCCAAAGTCACACAGCTGACAATTGGTGGAGCTGGGATTTGAACCCATGGCCTCTGACTCCAAATCCCGTGCTCTTTCCACTGAACCATGCTGCTTTTATCACAGAAAATCTGAGAATAGCTGCCATATCAGAACTTTTCTTTCTTTTATCCTCCATTAAAGGCCTTTCCCCCACAGATTGTTTCAAATTTTGTTAGACATCTAGCTCTGAAATCTTTAATAACTTTCCTGATCACCACCTTAGCCAAAGGGGTTAACCTTTTCTTATTGATACCAAATTGTATTTGCAATTTACTAAGACATATGAATTTAAATGACTTTGATTTTTGTGGTAGTCAACAGTAATTTCTAGGAATTTTGAGTGATAATCAAAATTCATCTGTTCATCTGTATTTAACTTTAAAGCAAGAGGTCAGTATCTTCTAATACAAGCATTGCCTACTTAAATTATGAGCCCCATGGGGGACAGGGACTGTGTCCAGTATGATTAACTGATATCTCCCCTAGCAACTGGGGAGATACTATAACTATAACTTATAACTATAAGAGTACTTGATACATATAAGTGCTTAACAAATACCCTCATTATTATTTATAGTAAATATTAACTTATTGCCTGATCTACTTTTGTCATATACTTTAGAGACTTCAAAACATTTAAATTAGTCATTCAGACTGACTTTTAACACTAGGCCTTAACCTCTCCCATTTCTTATCTCCTCTGATGCAGAATTCAAAGTGTGTGGAATTCTTGACACATGTCCCAAAATGTCAGTTTTCTCTAAGGTACTACTCAATAGTGATCAGACCATGATGTCTCTCACCTTTTCCTAAAAATTGAAACCAAGAAAAAATTCACAGTCAGTTTCTACAAGAAAACATGAAAACTAAAACTTCCTGCCTAAATGAACTTATTGCATCTGTTATTATAGAGATGTCTGCCTCTTTTATCTCTATTATGACAGTTATTTCTGTATGAGTATTGCTACTTGCCCTGGATTTGCAGCATCTGCTGAAATGTTGGTTTCTTAATTAGAATCAAATTTCCAAAGTCACCTTAGTCCTGGTGCTTTCAACATTTCAACCTGTCAAACTTTCTGACCACCACCACTGCAAGTATTTTTCTGTAAAGACCTCACAATAAATGAATAAAATTTGCTGAGCACCTTAATAATAATGGCATTTATTAAGTGCTTGCTATGTGCAAAGCACTGTTCTAAGCACTGGGGAAGTTACAAGGTGATCAAGTTGTCCCATGGGGGGCTCACAGTATTAATCCCCCATTTTACAGATGAGGTAACTGAGGCACAGAGAAGTTAAGTGACTTGCCCAAAGTCACAGCTGACAATTGGCAGAGCCAGGATTTGAACCCATGACCTCTGATTCCAAAGCCCAGGCTCTTTCCACTGAGCCACACTGCTTCTCCTCCTCTGTGCAGAGTACTGAGTTAAGTGTTTGTAAGACGACAGTAAAATTAGTGGACACAAACATGTCCCTCATCTTGAGGTAGAGATAGGCAGTAAAATAAATTACAAATAGGATGATAAAAAAAGAATGAAACAATAGGTACATGAGTTAGTGCTTAAATTTTATATATATATATATATATGTATGTACAAAAGTGCTATGGGAAACTGATTGATTACTTAAGTGCTTAGGTGGCTCAGTGCTGAACAGGCAGTGGAGTGATATAAGGAAGAAAGATTAGACGTATATTATTTTATAAGAGCTCCTGCAGAGGGTGTGGTTTCTGAAGGACTTGGAAAGGGGGGAGTGCTAAGTACAGTGCTAAGTGCTTAGTATAGTGCTCTGCACATAATAAGCGCTCAATAAATACAATTGATGATGATGGGAGTGCTGTGGCCTGTTCAATTTGAAGGAGAGACTTTCAGAGAGAGGTGCAGTAGAGGAAAAGACTGAGCTCAATGTAGGCAGGGAATGTGTCTAACAGTTCTGTTGTTATTTTACTCTCCCAAGTGCTTAGTACCTGGTAAGTGCTCAATAAATATTATTGGTAAGATAAGAGAATGAGGGACACTGGACAGGTACAAAGAGTGGCAACTAGGTGTAGTGGGAGAAGAGTGGATAAATTTGGGTGGGGAGCATGCCCTCAAGTGGATAGGCATTTATGTTTGATGTGGAGAGGAATGGGTAATTTTGAAGGTTTTTGAGGGGGTGGGAAAGATGAAGGCCAGTGAGGTTTTGGAAAAATGATCCAGAAAGCAGGATGAAGTGTGGACTGGAGAGGGGAGGAATTAAAGGCATGGAGAATAAGAAGGGGGATAAAACAGTGTTCAAGATGGAAAATGACAAGTATCTAGACTAGCAGTTGGTAAGGAAGAGACTGATTATGGAAATGATGTGGAGGAAAAAACTGATAGGATTTGGGGAAAGACTCAATAAAGGTGTTGGAAGACAGACAAAAGTCTAGGGTAACACCAACATTGCAGGCCTCATGGGGCTGATAATTGTGTTAAGCAAAAGCTGGAGGGAAGAAAGATGAGGAGTTCAATTTTGGACATTGTTGGCTTGAAATGTCAGTGGGGCATCTATGTATAGAGGTCCTGAAATCCCTCCTGGGTACCACCGGCCCACGTCATCCCCCTGGCCTGGAATGCCCTCCCTCTGCCAATCCGCCAAGCTAGCTCTCTTCCTCCCTTCAAGGCCCTACTGAGAGCTCACCTCCTCCAGGAGGCCTTGCCGGACTGAGCCCCTTCCTTCCTCTCCCCCTCGTCCCCCTCTCCATCCCCCCCATCTTACCTCCTTCCCTTCCCCACAGCACCTGTATATATGTATATATGTTTGTACATATTTATTACTCTATTTTACTTGTACATATCTATTCTATTTATTTTATTTTGTTAGTATGTTTGGTTTTGTTCTCTGTCTCCCCCTTTTAGACTGTGAGCCCACTGTTGGGTAGGGACTGTCTCTATATGTTGCCAACTTGTACTTCCCAAGTGTTTAGTACAGTGCTCTGCACACAGTCAGCGCTCAATAAATAGGATTGATTGAGAGAGAACTGTGAGATTTCAAAGAGAAGAGATTTGGACTGGTGAAGGAGATTTGGGGATAATCTGTGTGAAACCATGGGAGCAGATGAGCTCCTCTAAGGACAGAGTATAAGGTGAGAGGGGAAGGGGATAAGAAACAGAGACTTGATAAACATTCATAATCAGAAGGTGGGAGAGAGAGGAAAAGCCAGCAAAGGAGACTGAAAAGGATCAACCAGAGAGAGAAAAGTAGAAACAGGAGAGAAACTGCAGTGGTCAAATCAAGGTTAGATGTTTTTTCCAGGAGTGGGGAGGGTTCTGCATCATAGAAAACAGCTGAGAAGCCAAATAGAATTGGGAAACACTTGAGAGACTTAAATTCGGAAGGTCAGAGGTCACTGGACATGAAAAGCAGTCTCAGCACAATGAAAAGGGTTGAAACTGGATTGCAGGTAAAAAAGGAAATTAGAGGAGATGAAGCAGGTGTGTTTAGAACAAATATATAGTCCTAAGATAGGTTTGGGGAGGAATATAAGGAGGGGTGTGGAGTAATAGCTGGAAGATGCAGTGGGGTTCTAGAAAAGATTTCATAGGCCTAATGCAAAAAGTATGGGCCTGGGAAACAAAGGACATAGGTTCTTATCCTGTCTCTGCCACTTGCCTACTAGGAAAAGTCACTTAACTATTCTTGCCTCAGTAATTGTCTGTAAAATGGGAATTAAGAGTGTCAGCTCCATTTGGGACAAGTACTTTGTCCAACCTTGTATCTACTCCAATGCTTAGTACAGTGCCAGGCACATAGCACTGAGCAAATGCCATTTTTTAAAAAGGAAGGTAGCAGGTGGAGGTGGCAGTCATGGAGGGTAAGAGAGTGGCTGAAAAAATGTTTGGGGAGGGTCGGAAGCACAGGGGAAATGGATAGATTTCCTCTTGAGAGAAGCCCCAAAGATGATTTTAGATGTTTGGGTGAGGTGAAGCTGGGAAGGTGAGTGGGAAACATTGTGGAGCTTGCACCTAGATGTGTCAATTTTATTATTAAAATTGTTGGCGAGGTAATCAAGAAAGAGGAGAGGCAGAGGCACTGAAGGTTTCAGGAGAGAGTTATAATTTGGGTAGGCAATGGTCATAGTTTATATGAAATATAAGACAAGACACGTTGCTGTCTGGAGAAGAGGGCAGATTTATTTTAAAAAAGGATGAATTTGAAGTAAGCAAATCAGCTTGGCATTTGGGTTAATGTTAGGGGTTAATGGGACAAAATCAACAAGGATTGAGAATGAGAAGTTCATTTCAGTGGAGAGGGAGGCTTAGGCAGCTTAAATGTATGAGTGGAGTAGGGGGTCCAATCAGCGGGGTAACACAGGGTAGATGGAGAGGGTCTAGAAATAGGGGGAAAGAATTTTGGGGGGCAAAGAGGTGTGAGAGAAGATGTGTTGAGTTTGTGGTCAAGAAAGAGGGATTTCAGTGCTGGTGAAGTTAAAAATTGTACAATGATATGATTAGTCGGTGCATCATTCAGCCATATCCAGAAATTATGGATTTATTCATACTAATTATCAATATTTAGGTTTTTGTGATTAAGTGTACTTCATTTTTGTCTTTATATTGCTTCATAATACTTTTGTTAGTCATTCCCCCCCCCCCCCCCCCCCCATTAGAATGTAAGCTCCTTGTGGGCAGGGAATATGTCATTTGGTGTACTTTCCAAGTATTTAGTGAAGTGCATTTCATGATGTGGAGGAGAGGGGGTACTTAGATAGCAGTTATCACTACAATTGATTGGGGAGTGAAAGGAAGTGGGTGTCAGAGAGGTCACTGGGCCCAGTGATACAGATATGTTGATGTCAGTGTAGGGTAAAACAGAAGGATCATGAGAGGCAAAAATATCTTAGCATAGAGGCCAGGGGAGTGGTAGATGAGATGCTTTGAATTGTAGGAGAACTTTCCAGTAGTTTTAGTTCTCCAGTAGTTTAGTTTTAGGCCTTTAGAAAGGCCTTCTAATCCTTTCTTCTCTCATTGCATGCTCATTTGTAATCATTTACATTCTATTTTGATTTCTGTGTTCATCTGCTTATACTTTCCCTCTTAAATATACCATTTCCTTCAAACCAAACACATATATTCAATGCCATGTCTACTTAATATATTTTAATAAATTCCATTTTAATATCCAATTTTCTACTAATAGTACACTCCAAATTAATACAATCAATATTGACTTGTGCACCTTTTACATCATCAAGTGTTTAATATTTTATGGAAAATTTCCAGAGCAGCATTTAATGAAAATTCATTAGATTATATGCTCCCTGAGGGTAAGGACTGTGTCTGTTATTTTTGTGTGTTCTTCCAAATGACTAGCATAGTGCTCTTTACATGGTATAGTCCCAGTAAATAATATTATTACTGAAGGAATATTGAATGGATTTTTGAAGACAGATTGGCTAGCTTAATTTTTCAGGAGCATTGTTCTCAAACCTGAAGTTGCAGATAGGGAGGAAAAAATGAAGGTTGAAAAACAAATATGGAGAGAGAAGTGGCTTAGATTGCTTGCTGCTACCCTCCTGATGCTTGGTCTTGGGTTCTCAGAAATACAGTAAACTTTTTCGTGAAATCATTTCCAGTCCTGGCCTACATTCATAGTTGACTTTAAATGACTAGGTGTTTTGAGCTGATCTCGTCTCACCCATAAGACTGTATTCTGATTGTTCATTCCTAATACCATATCACATAGCTTGGCTTTGTAATTAAACCAGTCACTGCATTTTGTGAAATGTCAATTTAACTATTTATAAGGGAATATTTCTCCTTCTGCTGCTAGTACTGGCTCTCTGGATCATTTTTTCTCAAGAGATTCCAAGAAATTCCCTAAGAACCATCATTTTACATTTTCCCACCTTATGCCTCATTTTTTTGTCTACCTGGGTGGTTTCAGGGTCATCCCCACTGTTCTAGAAATCATTGGCTTGATGAGGGTGTGTCCAGAGTTGCTGACACCTCCAGAAAGCAGAGGTCAATCTGATAGAACTTGAGCCAATCAGACAATTTACCTAAAGTGGCAAAACTTACCCGTTCTCCATGAACACGACTTAATATTTTTCAGCCCCACTGTGCTGAACCGTGACAAATGTTATTAGGAACTAATTCCCTTATTACATTCCTAATGAGGCACTTACTCTCAGCATCATTAAGACACAGGTCGAATCAAAGTCATTTTTAAACTTGATGCTGGGTTGGCCCCATGCTGATACTACCAATGTGTCTCCATAAGAAGTGTATTCCATTTTTCTATTACATGAAGAGCACTCGAGTTGAAAACCCATCTGTCTGTCTGCATACTACCTTTGCCTAATGATAAACTTAAATTTAACTACTTTTTCCTTGATTTTTTTATTAAAGGAGGAACTCCCAGAATCTTTATTTTGAACACATTTAAAATTTCAGGAGTGATTTTTTTTTTTAATCCCTCCAAAAACTCCTTAAGCAGGACACCAGGACACCAGGAAATGTTTAACTGTGAGATTAAACTGTCACCAAGTACTCCAGCAGGACACCAGGAAATGTTTAACTGTGAGATTAAACTGTCACCAAGTACTCTGGTATTACTTTGGCCCTGAATGGGCTTTGCATGGATAATTCTTCCACGTTGTAGTGTGAGGCATTCCTGTTGACCCACTCATTTTTTACTTCTATTACCCTAGATATGAGGTGATACTGTGCATTGTACCATCATTACACTCTATTTCCTCATTCACAAGGTCATTCCACAAGTCTTAATTACTGGACAAAACATCCTCCATTTTGCTACAGGAGACTCCATTATCATGTAGAGACCTCCAGATTTAAACTATGTGATTTGTAGTATAAACCTGGTTATATGTATTTGGAAGAAAGTTTTGTGTTTTTATACAGTACCTGAAAAATTTGGATGAAAAAATATTTTTTCAGACTATTTGATGACCTGGCCATGCACTTTATTGTGAAAATTGATACCATCTCCCCTTCTCCTCTTCAGTCCTTGCCTTCTCCAGCTCCTTCTTCATTTCTCCCATCTTTCCCAGCATTATCTCAAGAAGATCTCCCACCTCTTCTCAAAATCTGCCCCCTACACCTGAACCCCTGACCCCATCCCTTTATGCCTTATCAAAACACTTGCCCAATCCCTGATGGCCTTCAAGTGTTCACTCTCCAACTGTTTATTCTCCACTGCATTCAAATATGCCCATGTCTCTCCTATCCTAAAAAAACCCAAACCCTTATTACCACAGCCCTCTCCAGTTATTGCACTCCTACAGTTCCTTTCCAACTCCTTCGAATTGTCTACTCCTGTTGTTTCAAGTTCCTCCCCTCCAGTTCTGCCCTCGACCCTCTCCAATCTGACTACTCCCTTCCAACTTTGGCTTCATTGACACTGTCCTCCCCTGGTTCTCCTGTCTCTCTGCTAATCCTTCTCAGTCTTCTCACACCCTCTAACTGCAGGAGTCCCTCAAGGCTTAGTTCTGGCTCCTCTTCTATTCTCCATCTGCACCTAGTTCCTTGGAGAACTCATTCACTCCCATGACTTCAGCTATCATCTTTATGCAGCAACATCTTTGGTCCTAATCTCTCTCCACTGCAGTCTCACATTTCCTCCTTCCTTCAGGACATCTCTACTTGGATGCCCCGCTGACACCTGAAACTTAACATGTCCAACATAGAGGTCCTGATATTCCCACCCAAATCCTATCCTCCCCATGATTTTCTCATCACTGTAGAAAAGACCACCATCCTCCTAATCTCCCAAATCCATAGCCTCTTAATTATCCTCAGCCCATCTCTCTCGTTCAACCCATATATTCAATCTGACATCCCATCCTGTTCAACTTTCACAGCGTCACTAAAATTCCACCTTTTCTCTCTGTACAACTTGCTACCATGTTCAGCTAAGCACTTATCCTGTCATGCTTTGATTACTGTGTCAGCCTCCTTTCTGACCACCTTGCTTCCTGTCTCTCCCCCATTGAAGTTCATGCTTCTGTTTTCCCAATTATTTTTCTACAGAAGCGCTCAGTCAAGCTTTCTCCACTTCTCAAAAGCCTCCAGTGGTTGCCCAAACACCTTCACATCAAACAGAAATTCCTTATCATTAACTTGAAAGCACCCACTCAGTTATATTTATTGCTGTCTACCCGCCATCTAAAACTCAACATGTCTAAGACTGAGCTCCTTATCTTCCTTCCCAAACCCTGTCCTCTCCCTGACTTTCCCATCACTGTGGATGGCACTACTACTACTAATAGTAATAATGATAGCATTTGTTAAGCGCTTACTATGTGCAAAGCACTGTTATAAGCACTGGGGGGGATACGCGGTGATCATGGGGCTCACGTGGGGCTCACAATCTTAATCCCCATGAAGGGATTAAGATGAGGGAACTGAGGTTCAGAGAAGTTAAGTGACTTGCCCAAGGTCACACAGCAGACATGTGGGGGAGCCAGGATTAGAACCCATGACATCTGACTCCCAAGCCCATGCTCTTTCCACTGAGCCATGCTGCTTCTCAACCATCTACCATCCTTCCCATCTCACAAGCCCGCAACCTTGGTGTCATCCTTGCCTCCACTCTCTCATTCACCCCACACATCCAATCTGTCACCAAAACCTGCTGATCTCACCTCCACAACATCACCAATATCTGTTCTTTCCTCTCCATCCAAACCGCTACCTTGCCGGTTCAATCTCTCATCCTATCCCGACTGGATTACTACATCAACCTCCTTTCTGATCTCCAATCCTCCTCTCTCTCCCTGCTTTAGTCTATACTTCACTCTCCTGCCCGGAATATCTATATACAGAAACATTCTGGGAATGTCACTCCCCTCCTCAAAAATCTCCAGTAGTTGCCAATCAACCTTTGAATGCAGCAAAAACTCCTCACTCACAGTTTGAAAGCTCTCCATCACCTCACCCCTCCTACCTCACCTCCCTTCTTTCCTTCTGCAACCCAGCCCACACACTCCACTCCTCTGCTGCTAACCTCCTCACTGTGCCTTGTTCTCACCTGCCCCGCTGTTGACCCCTGGCCCATGTCTCACCTCTAGCCTGGAATGCCCTAACCTCCACACATCTGCCGAACTAGCTCTCTTCCTCCCTTCAAAGCCCTACTGAGAGTTCACCTCTTCCAGGAGGCCTTCCCAGACTGAGCCCCCCTTTTTTCCTCTCCTTCTCCCCTCTCCATCATCCCCCCTCCCTCCTTCTGCCCTATCCCCACAGCACTTATATATTTGTACATATTTATTATGTTATTTATTTTATTAATGTGTATATAGCTATAATTCTATTTATTCTGATGGTATTGACACCTGTCTACTTGTTTTTTGTTGTCTGTCTCCCCTTCTAGACTGTGAGTCCATTGTTGGGTAGGGACCATCTCTATATGTTGCCGATTTGTACTTCCCAAGTGCTTAGTACAGTGCTCTGCACATAAGTGCTCAGTAAATACAATTGAATGAATGAGTGAATGAGGGCAGAATTAAAGCATGCAAGGATAAACTTGAAAGAGGTCAGCCTGATATATAGATTTCTGCCAGCCGTGCTCTGTGGCTCAATGCATAAGAGCTGAAGAAGCAGACTGTGTATGTGATCCAGGACTGAGTTGGTGGTAGGAGATCGACAAAGGGGTAGTGGACCAAGTGAGTTGAGTTCAGTAGAGAAGGTAGTGTTGAAAGCATCAAGAGAAGGACACTTGGGAATTGGGGCTAAATGGGGCATGATGACTTGAGAAAATTGGATGGGGTCACAGGATTGGAGGTCTTTGAGTAGAAATGGCACAGAATTTGCAGGAAGAAAATGTGTGGGAGAGAAGGCAGATGAGGAGGTTGTGGTTGGAGGAATTTCAGGGTTGGTTGGAGAATTCACTGACAAATATTACAGATTTTTGTGTCCTTCAATCTCTCTTTTCACTCATCATGTTGATAGCACAAAATCAGTTATCCAAAGGATATACCAGTATTTGTGGGTTCTTTTTTTCCTCTTTTGAGTGTGTCTTGCCTAGGTAATGTAATTCAGTGATGATCTCTATCACCACTGGAGATGCTGGATTAAGAAGGTTTACCAGGAGAACACTGGTGGATGACCTTGATCTTCTGACTGCCAGTTCATAGTGCTTTGTTGTTGTTAGTTAATTCATACTGAGGTTAGGGATCCTGTCTACTTACTCAGGCGTTCTCCCCCAAGTGCTTAGTATGGTGCTTCACATACAGTAAGTGCTTAATAGACACTGTTGACTGAATACCATAAACTCCTCACTATTGGCTTCCAAGTTCTCCATCTCCTTTTCCTCTTCTACCAATTCCCTTCTCTCCTACATTCCAGCCCTCTCACTCCGCTCCTCTCGTACTAATCTTCTCACTGTTCCTCCTTCTTGCCTGTCCTGCCGTGGATTCCTGGGCCCACATCCTACCTGTGGCCTGGAATGCCCTCCCTTCTCAAATCTGCCAAACAATCACACTTCCCCCCTTCTCCAGGAGGCCTTCTCAGACTGTCCCCCTTTTCCTCAGCTCCCCCTCTGACCTCACCCTGACTTGCTCCCTTTGCTCTACCCCCCATCCCTGCCCCACAGCACTTGTGTACATATATATATATATATATACATATATATATATATATATGTACATATCTATAATTCTTTTTATATTAATGTCTGTTATACTTGTTCTGATGTGTGTGTGTGTATATATATATATATATATATATATATATATAATTTCATTTATTTATATTGATGCTATTGATTCCTGTTTACTTGTTTTGGTGTCTGTCTACCCTCTTCTGGTCTGTGAGCCCATTTTGGTCAGGTATTGTCTCTGTTGCTGAATTCTACTTCCCAAGCGCTTAGTACAGTGCTCTACATACAGTAAGTGCTCAATAAATATGATTGAATGAATGAATGTTTTCTTGGGTGTAGCCTTCAAAAGCAGACATTGTATATAGGAACTCCTTTGTGAATAGTTCAAGAATTTTTCAATGAAACCCCTAATCTGCTGACTTGAAAGATGTTCTCAGAGGATTGAACCAGCAACAGACATGAAGAAATGATGCTGAGAACACACAGCAGGATGAGGAACAAAACCACATGGTGATCTTTTCTGCCTTCAATTGACTGATGTTCAAATGAAAACTTTCCAGGGACTTTTCTTTTAGGTCCAGTAGCCCCAGACTTTGGAAAGAGTCTATGACCTGGGTTAGGAAGAAAGACAACATAGCATGGAAACCAGAGGTAGGCTGATTGATACAACAGGGGACTTGAGAAGAAAATAATCTGTTTTCTTGCTGTTTGATGTGACTGAGCATAGAAAGAGGGAAGTACCTTCCATCTATTTGAGTCTCCTCTCTGTGCCCTACAAAGAAAGATAATATAAAGGAAGAATTTAAAAAAAGACTGTTGGTGCTTCTATTTATGCTACTACCGGAGACCATGGAGGAGAAACTTCTTGTACCAGACTGTGAGCAAAGATTTTGAAGAGCTTTCAAAATGAAAGAACATCATAGGGGATTCTCAGGTGTCTGGGCTTGTGCATCATCCTCCTTGCTGGACTCCCAGCCTCTAACTTCTCCCTGGTCCAATATGTACCACACTTTGTGGCAAGGATTGTTTTCTTTAATTGTTCCTTGGTACATGTCCCCAAACCTCCGCTAGCTTTCTTGTCTGTAGCAAACAAAGCCTCAAATCACTTATCTCCATCAAGCCATCCCATTTTACATCTCAGTATTTTTCTCCTGCTGATTCCCAACATGATATGTTCATTCGACTCAAGCAGCCTCCAATTATTCCTCCCTCCTCACTCTCCCAGTTCCATCCCCTCACTCATGCTCTCTTTTGTTACTCCATTCTTCTCACCTCCTCCAAGCCACATATTTAAAGCTCTCTTAAAAATTCATCCCCCTCCAACAAGGCTTCCCCATTTAAATTCCCAGCAACCTAAGTTGTTTAAACCCATTAACTTCTCTAGCAGTTAGGTATTTAGCATTTTATTCACTTGTACTTTCAATTACCTGTTTTGATTGCTCTATTTAGCAATACCTTTAGCTCTATCTTCTCCTCTGTAGTGAAAGCAGCTTGCTGGTAGGCAGAAGTCACTTTGTTTTGCACTTCTGAAGCACTTGGAACACTGCATAGCACCCAGTGGGCACAATTTCAATAAAGGCTATTAATGGAAACTTGGACTGTACTGTTCAGACTGTACTGTTCTAGTCTGAGTGTTGCTTCCTGTTTCCCCAACATTTTGCCATCTCAAAAAAGCCATCAGTCAAAAACTCACACCTAATGACTAATCACAACAGCCAAGCCTCCCCAGCTAAAATTCTAAAATCTGTGAGAGTGCTGTTGCTCGAGGTCTCACCCCTTTCTTCTCCATGAAAGCAGGGTGATGACCCTTTGGAAGACTCAGGCAGGAGAGCTGCTCAGCTCATGCCACTGACACTGATGGCCTTTGGCTTCAGTCTTTTTTTCTGCTATGATGGGGCAGGGTAAGCAAAGTAATGAAATGACTAATGAAACGTGTCACAGAAGAATTGACTATGCTGTGAAATTTAGGGTATTGGTAGTCATTAAGAAAAAAGAATGAACATATAGACCCAAACAGCACTTTGACAAATACGACACATATTTGCACAAGATGGAAAAAAATAGGTCATGCAGTTTAGGATCATCATCATCAAAATCTTTCCATTTCCAATTTATCGGGAACATTTTACTTTTCTCCCAAAATGTTAATCTCCAAGTTAGCTAGCTGCAAATCTTAAAAACACATGGAATACTCTTCCTAAGTTTAACAAGTGGCTCGTGCTGTCCCGAATTCTGACTTCTGAGTGGCAACTGAAAACTTAGAGGAACTATGTGATGGTTTCCCTTCGTCAGATTTATCATGATGCTTAGGACTGTACCATCTAACATTCCTAACTTTTCTATTCTTTAACTTTCCTTCTAGTAACATTATGAACTAACCCATGAATTTATTTTTAGAGGGCTAAATTCAAAATGCCTCAGCTGCCATGTGAATTTTCAATTTCTTTGTCCCGATTTTTGAAAGCGTTTGAAAAGAACTGACCCCAAGACTGTAGTCACAGGTGACTCTGCCACATGGATCATTTTTCTACAAAAACATTCAGGACAAGCTTCCCCATTCCTCAAAAAACTCCAGTGGTTGCCCATCCATCTCCACAACAAACAAAAACTTCTTACCATTGGCTTTAAAGCATTCAATCACCTTGCCCCTCCTACCTCACCTCGCTACTCTCCTACTCCAACCTAGCCCACACACTTTACTCCTCTGATGCTAACCTTCTCACTGTATCTTTAACTCATTTATCTCACGGCCAGCCCCTCATCCATGTCCTGCCTCTGGCCTCGAACACCCTCCCTCTTTAAATCCAACATGCAATTACTCTCCCCTCCTTCAAAGCCTTATTGAAGGCACATCTCCTTCAAGAGGCCTTCCCTGACTGTCACCCTGACTTGTTCCTGATGTTCATCCCCCCTCAAAACTCCAGCTCCACAGCACTTATGTATACATCTGTAATTTGTTTATTTGTTTATATTAATGTCTGTCTCCCCCTTCTGGACTGTAAGCTCGTTGTGCGCAGGGAATGTGAATGTGCCTATTGTTGCACTCTCCCAAGCACTTAGTGCAGTGTTCGGGACACAGTAAGTGCTCAAATACCATTGAATGAATCAATGAATGAACATTTTGGGAAATTTTTTAAGGTGCCATTTACATTCCATACTGAATGTGAAATCATAAATCAGCATCTCAAAACAATATGATCCAGGATCTGAGTCCCTCCTAAATGTCTAATCAGTGGTAATTGCCCTACAGCTTCTGTAAATGGGATATAGGAGAAGTGGTAGCTGAAATGGAAAGAGAACTATTAGAGTAGAAAAAATATTTTAAAGGTATGATGAAACTCAAGCCTAAGTGAGAACTACTGGGAGACAAAAATGGAGAACAGAGCAGCCTGGAAGATGGAATTCATTAACTGAAGTTGTTCTCCTAAACTAAGGACTGAGGTAAATTAATAAATGGTATAAGTATTATAAACAGTAAAAGCTAAGTCATGGCATACATGTTAGTCCTTTCAACCATTCTTGTACACATGAGTAAAATCTCATTTTGAGCCCAAAGGGAAGCTAGAAGCAATGTGTCCTAGTGGGAAGAAAATGGGCTTGGGAGTCAGAAGGTCACTGGTTCTAATCCTGCCTCTGCCACATGTCTGCTGTGTGATCTTGGGCAAGTCACTTTTCTTCTTTATGCCACAGTTACTTCATCTGATCGAGACTGTGAGCCCCACAAGGGATAGGGCTGTGTCCAACCTGATTTGCTAATTTCTACTCCAGAACTTAGTACAGTACCTCAAACATAGTAAGCACCTAACAAATACCATAATAATGGATAATATCAGTCAAAACTCTTGTATAGTTTTCATTTTAATATATTCAGTGCTTCTGCTCTACTATATAAATATATATACACACATACATACATATACACACATATAGCCTTCCATGTTTGAGCCTGGCTGTGTTCTGGTGTGGGAGATGATAGGAAAGTGCCACCCCTCCCAGAGAAATGAAGCATAGGAGACACAGCTTTCTCCAAGCCCAGCAGCTTTGTTCCTAGTCCTTTTGTTTTGGGCATATTAATTTTGAGGTGACAACAGGACCGTCAAGCAGAAAGATCTTGAAGGCAGGAGGAGATGTGAAACTGCAGAGCGGGAGAGAGATCAGGGCTGGAGATGTAGATTTGGAAATCATCATCGTAATAATGGTATTTGGGTACTTGTGTGCCAAGCACTGTTCTAAGTACTGGGGTAGATACACGCTAATCATATTTAACTCTGTCCTTGTCCCACATGGAGCTCACAGTCCTAATCATTAGTCATTATGTTACAGATGAGGGCCTCAGTTCTGAGGTCATACAGCAGATAAGTGACAGAGCTGGGATTAGAAACCAGGTCCTTTCAACTCCCAGGACCATTAACTAGGCCATGCTGCTTTTATCATCTGCATAAAGGTGGTAGTTGAAGCCATTTAAGAGAAAGAGTTCTCCAAGGGATTGGGTGTAGATGGAAAAAATGAGACCCAAAACTGAGTTTTGAAGGACTCCCACAGTTAAGGGGTGGGAGGCAGAGGAAGAGCCCATGGAAGAGACTGAGAAGGAGCAGCCAGAGGGATAGGAGGAGAACTAGTAGAGGACAAGTGTCAGTGAAGCCGAAGTTGGATAATGTTGCCAGGAAAAGGCAGATGAGAGGTCAAGGAGGATTAGGTTGGAGTAGCCATTGGGTTTGGCAAGAAGGATAATATTGGTGACCTTTGAGAGTTTATGTGGAATTACAAGAGTGGAAACCAGATTATAGAGAGTTAAAGAGAGAATTGGAGGAAAGGAAGTGGAGGCAGTAGGTATAGACAACATGCTCAAGAAGTTTGGAAAGAAGTGGTAGGAGGGAGAAGTGGTAATATTTGGAGGGAGTTGTGGGATCAAGGGAGGCTTTTTCTAGGTTAGGGGATATATGAGTATGTTTGAAAGCAGTGGGAAAGAAGCTATTGTAGAGTGAAGGGTTGAAGAAGGCAGTTAGGGAGGGCAAGTATTTTGGTAGTTTGAAGCGTTGTGGTCTGGGGTACATCTGATGGTGGTGGATTTCAAAAGGAGATGAGCGATCTCTTAAGATACTGCTGGGAAAGATGAGAGATGAAGAAGGGGCAGGAAGAGGGAGGAACTGGGGAGATTTTAGGGAGATGACTCATGATGTTTTCAATTTTCCTAATAAGGTCATGGCCAGGACATTAGGGGAAAGAGATGAGTGGTGCTGGGGGATAGGGGATTTAAGGAGGGATTTAAGTATCTGATTTTCCCATCACTGTAGATAGCACTCCATTCTTCCTGTCTCACAAGCCCATAGCCTTGGCATTATCCTTGACACCTCTCTCACCACCTCGGCATCAGACAGAAACTACTTACCATTATAAGCTCATTGTGGGCAGGGAATGTGTTTATTCACTGTTATATTGCACTCTCCCAAGAACTTAGTACAGTGCTCTGCACACAGTAATTGCTCAATAAATACAATTGAATGAATTAGCTTTAAAGCACTCAATCAGCTTGCCCCTTCTTACCTCACCTTGTTACTCCTTTAATACCACCCAGCCCATACACTTTGCTCCTCTAGTGTCAACCTATTCACTGTACCACTATCTTGGCCATCTTGCCACCTTCCTCTCGCCCACATCCTGCCTCTATCTTGGCACATCTTCTCTCTTCATATCTGACAGACAATTACTCTCCCCTCTTTCAAAGCTATATTCAAGGCACATCTCCCCCAAGAGGCCTTCCCTAACTAAGCCCTCATTTCCTGTTTTTCCAGTTCATTCATTCATTCATTCAATTGTATTTATTGAGTGCTTACTGTGTGCAGAGCACTGTACTAAGCGCTTGGGAAGTACAAGTTGGCAACATATAGAGACGGTCCCTACCCAACAGTGGGCTCACAGTCTAGAAGGGGGAGACGGAGAACAAAACAAAACATATTAACAAAATAAAATAAATAGAATAAACATGTACAAATAAAATAGAGTAATAAATATGTACAAACATATATACATATATACAGGTGCTGTGGGGAGGGGAAGGAGGTAAGGGGAGGGGATGGGGAGGGGGAGAAGGGGAAGAGGAAGGAGGGGGCTCAGTCTGGGAAGGCCTCCTGGAGGAGGTAAGCTCTCAGTAGGGCCTTGAAGGGAGGAAGAGAGCTAGCTTGGCGGATGTGTGGAGGGAGGACATTCCAGGCCAGGGGGATGACGTGGGCCGGGGGTTGATGGCAGGACAGGCAAGAACGAGGCACGGTGAGGGGATTAGTGGCAGAGGAGCGGAGGGTGCGGGCTGGGCTGTAGAAGGAGAGAAGGGAGGTAAGGTAGGAGGGGGCGAGGTGATGGAGAGCCTTGAAGCCAAGGGTGAGGAGTTTTTGCCTGATGCGTAGGTTGATTGGTAGCCACTGGAGATTTTTGAGGCAAAGTTGGCAACATAGAGAGACGGTCCCTACCCAACAGTGGGCTCACAGTCTGGGAAGGCGAGGAGGTGGGCGGGCTGTCCGCTGGCTCCCAGGGCGTCCACCAGCTTCCGGCACTGGGTGGTCTTGCTGGCCTGATCCATGCCCTCCAGCACGATGAGGGCACTGCGCCGCCCTGCCACCATTGCCATGCCTGACTCCAGTCCCTTCCAGTCCCTTTCCAGTCCCTTCTGCATCACCCTAATTTGCTCCCTTTAATCACCCCTCGTTCAAGCCCACAAAACTTAGTTCTTATTCACAATTTATATTAATGCCTCTCTCCCCCTTTAGACTATTAGCTCATTGTGAGCAGAGAATATGTATACAAACTCTGTTGTATTATATTCTCCCAAGCACTTAGTACAGTTCTCTGCACACAGTAAGCTCTCATGCAATTGATTTATTGATTGAATGACATAACTGGCAAGGGGAATGGGAATCCATAAGGATGGAGAAATAATGTTGCCAGGTGGAGGATAGGGCAGAGTTAAAACAGGCAAAGAGATATTAGAGATAGAGATAGACCTAAAATCTGGATTTCCCCCAGCAGTGGTCTGTGGCTAGAGTACAGGAGAGAAGGAAGCAGATGGTGGAGCTGATCCAGGGCTGTGGGTTATTGGTATGAGATTGGCAAAGGGATGAGAATGAGTGATTTGAGTTCAGTATGGAGGGAGGTGTGATGTAGTTTCCTCCCCTTGGCCCTCCCATAAGTGATTCCACCAGCACAAACCATTCATGAGCCTTCATGTGTCCCTACACTGTCAATCAGTTTGTTGTTGGACAGGAAGTTGGCTCCCATCAATATCTAGTGAAAGACATGCTTACTTTCAGTCCTTCCTCCAGTGTTTTCACCAGCATGAAAACTCCACGAAAACTTCTTGCTGACCTCAAAGTCAGCTTCTTGTTCTCTACATCATGGTCAGATCCACCATCTTGGATTCCGATGGGTTGGGGACCAAGAGGTGGTAAAGTCAACCAATTTCAAGGCTGTGATGGGGAAAGCCATTGAAGTGTCCTTTGGGCAACTCTAAACCCTGCTGTGGTACTGCCTTCTGGGACAGGCTGGTTGGGGGTTCATCATGGCACACCAGTGAAATGTGGGGTGGAGTAAAGCATAGGCCACTGGAACTAGTCTGACAGTGGGCCCAGGGGTGTTGTATGTGCATTTGGAGGCATCCTGCAGCAGTTGGGAGGGGCTTTGTAAGGGCAGCACATCCTTGTGTGGATCCCTGGGGTGCACTGGAGAGGTGGAGAAGAAATGGGGGTGCTGTAATGCTCTGGTGAAAGTGGCTCAGGACTCCCGTCTGTGCTAGGGAGCCCACCCTAGGACTCAGTAGGAAGAGAGGAACCAGTAAGTCTACCATGGCAGGAGTGTGGGCTTGGGAGTTAGAGAACTTGGGTTCTAATCCCAGTGTTGCAACTTCCCTGCTCTATGCCCCTCGAAAAGACATTAAACATCTGTGTCTGTTATCTGAAAAATGTGGGTAAACTACCTTTTCTCACTCCCTCTAAAACTGTGAACCCCATGTGGGACAGGGACTGTGTCTAGTCTGCTTATAGTGCATCTAACCCAGTGTTTAGTATACTACTTGGCACGTGGCAAGAGCTTAGCAATTACCATAATTATTGTTACGTGGGCCTCAGGGTGCGCTATGATGATTGGAGAAAGGGTGGTGGTGGCGGGGCCGGGCAGGGTGTCAGTTTACTGTTGTGAGTGGCTTTTGGTTCCCATCTCTGATATGGAGCAAAATCCTGAGGCTGGGGAAGGCAAGCAAAAGAGGCCATAGCCATGAGGTGGACAGGAAGGGTCTGCCTGCCAAAGTAACAGAAAGCATAAAGCTTCCCTATAACTCGGATTATAGAGACAAGATTTGGAAAAAAAAATGGGGTTTTTAAAATCCTTCCTCTTTCTAGCTAAGGGACCTGCTTTCTTCCTTTTGATGGCTTATGGGTCATCAAAATTTTCCAAAAAAATTCAAAACGTTCATACTTCTTATTTGCCTGTGTGCCCAATTTTTCTTTACCTCAACTAAGGGGATTGGCAAATACTTCATTTCATTGTAATACACCACATTCTCCTGTAAAGATGATGTTGCATTCTTAGACCTTGTACTTGCACTTCAGTGATTACTAGTTCCAGTGCCATAAGCATTCACATAAACCATTTATTTGACATCATGGTACGCTGAAACAAGACAAGATTAAATGACTGAACAAACATTCCCTAACCATAACCTAACCATAGTTACCCAAAAGATGGAATGAAAATACACATTGGCAGAACTGAGTGCATTTCAGAATAAAATGACAGATCTTTGTTGAACTTGGGCAGCAATAAATTATGGAGATAGAATTGTATTATCCAGTATCCTGGTCAGCTGCTCTGGTCAGCTGCTCTGCTCTGTCATCCTAAATGCACTTGCTGCTGTTAGAACCATGGATTTTGCACTACTCCATCTGCTGTTGGCTACCCTGGGGAGAAAGGAGTTAGCAGAATGGGGAGACCGAGAGACCGGGGTTGAAAAGCCTGAACCGTCCTCCTCAATCAGTTGGGTGAGGTGAATCAGAATGCCAGAGGCAAAATCTGGGAAATGTAGCTCCCAGACTGACCCTTTATATGCATAACAGTCTCCATTTAAGCATATGTTTAGCTGCAGACATTAGACTTGTTCCATGCTTAGTCTAGTCATAAGTTAACAAATTTCTTCAAGTAAGTCTTGCACTGTGTGTTAAGTTTTTTTATGGTATTTGTTAAGCGCTTACTATGTGCCAAGTACTGTTCTAAGCGCTGGGATAGGTACAAGGCTATCAGGTCGTACCACATGGGGCTCACAGTTTTAATCCACATTTTACAGATGTGGTAACTGAGGCACAGAGAAGTTAAGTGACTTGCCCAAAGTCACACAGCTGACAAGTGGCGGAGTGGAATTAGAACCCATGACCTGTGTCTGACTTCCGAGCCCGTGCTCTTTCCTCTAAGCCATGCTGCTTCTCAGTTGTGGGGTTGGGTGGGGAGAGATCTTGAAAACCCCAGTGTTAACAACAATAACAAAAACATATTGTACTAACCATTATTTCAGTGGTAAACAAAAAGTGAGTGGGGAGATGGCTTGAAAATTATTAGGACAGAACCCCAGAGGGTACTGTTAAAAGAAATTTGCATTATGTTCTGTATCAGAATTGTTGTCAATTTTTCCTTAAGATTGTACAGGGAACTAAATTCACTAATTGCAGCTGTTTCAAGTTTAACATTTCCAGTAAAAATAAAGTATCAGTGATCTTTAAATACTTTCAGTTTCTACCTTATAATACTAATGACCTGATACCAAGATTCTGCTTCAGCATCACCATATTATGGCCAATTCACAGCTGTGTCAAGGCCTATGTTTTCCTATTCTTCAATTTTGGTGTACCCACATTATGAAATGGAAATGAAACGTGATAGAGGAGAAATGATTACCCATTTTTATAACAATGTTTACAAATTACTGTTCCTTAGCAACAAGCATGGTAAAACAAGAGCCAAGTTTACAGGTTGGCCCAGGAAACCATGAATATTTATATCCAGTAGACTATACCAATGAAAATCACTATCAAAATCCTCCAGAAAGAATCTCATTACATGGATCTAAAGCCAATGGCAGATGGCTGTGATAGGCTATTAGTGATATTTAAAACTATGGAGACCAAGATAAGGATAGCAGTCTCTTTAAATTGAGCACAGGATGTTTTCTTGTAGGAATCAGAGAGGAATTGTTTCTTTTCAGCATTCTACTTTGTGCCAGACCAAAAGTAGTATGTAAGGGTCTATGTGAGAGTTCTATATTCCTCAGAAACATCAATTTTTTAGGCACCCATGAAGTCAGGGTAGTACATTATGTAGAATGATGGTCTATTCTAATATGGAAAGCTCAGTGATCTCATCTTAAATGCTGTGGGTGCTAAATATGGAAATCCCCACACAAGAAGATGAGTCTATTCTCTGAATATGAGTCTGTGCCTATCCTCTTTAGCCAAAAATTTCTCTTTCAAATGCGTTTCCAAAAATAAAGCTAAATTTATTTGTCTTACAAAGAATACTTGTTCTGGCATGTAAACAGCAAGAATGGAAATGAAAGGGGTCAGTATCAAGCATCATTCTTTTTTATTCATGTCGAATGACTATATATAATTCAATCACAAAATAAGTTCATTAAAATATGAGAAAAAATGAAAACACCATGGTTAAAGGATTTTCTGAGTTAATTTGATACTAAAGAATACTAGTTAACTTAGTAGTTACTTTGAACACTTTCTTCAAAACCTTAATTGAAGGGAAAAAGGAAGGTTTATAAAGCAAATAATTGTAAAGTAACCAGCATCTAGAAAAAAGATCACATCATGAGTAGAGAAAAAATTAAATGAAAAGCCCTTTGTGCTTGTTCATATTTTGTGATTTTGAAAAATCGACATCTATTTTAGAAATGTTACTAACATTTAATTAAAACTTTCTGACTAATCTTGTCCTTTTCATTTGAGGCAGGAATAAAATGTGTGGGCCCCTGCAGCAATTTCCAGGGTTCTGTTGACAATTTTATATTGGCCTTAATAAAAGAACATCTAATAATTCTTTATACCACTTGACAGGCAGTTTCATTCCCTTTGTTATGTCACCACTCTAGAAGATAAAAAATAATTATAAAATGTCAGCAAGATTGAGGACTGAGACAGTTTTTCCTTTTGAGCAAGGGAATCTATCTACCTTCATGAAACGTCCAGATTTTTAAAGCTTTCCAGTTGTCAATATGAAATATCTAAGCTGAAAAATTGGAACTTCACTGCCATCAGAATGTTTTAAGCAGTATTGTTTGGGTCTTTCCTATCAAAACAAAGAAGGTTTATTTTCAAATATTTGAAAATAGAACCCAGGTCTATCCACTATGCCAAGGTGCTTCTCATTTTCTTTTGGTTCCATGTTGACATGGGGACTGAGTTGCCTCTCACCAGCAGTGTGCCAAGGAATGAACTCAGCTTTGAAGAACTACCTGCCCCTGCTCAGGCTTTAGCACTGGACAAGGCTGCATACCAGGAAGCCAGTTTGCCCACCAGCCACCTGTTTGGTGCAGTAAGCCGACATGGTATTGAGCAGGGTGCGGGGGCCTCTATGGAGACAGGGGAATGCCAGTGAGCATTATTAATGCTCCTGTCCTTTGGGGCAGCTGGAACAAACCTCTGTCCTGGCCTAGGCACCTGTGGCGCCGCCTTGGACTACACCGAGAAGAGTGAGCTGGAGGTATGGCACCACTGTGCTTTTTCTCCTTGTGGACAGTTATCATGTATACCAACTCTGTAGCATTATACCCCATCAAGTGCTTAGTACAGTGCTCTTCACAGAGTATGTAAATACCACTGACTGATTACTTCCTCCTTCTCCATCTCTCCCCACCATGAGCACCACCTAGTCATAACAGTCAGTCAATCATTTGGTTGTATTTGAGTGCTTACTGTGTGCAGAACTCTGTGGTAAGCACTTGGGAAAGTGCAGTCCGAGAATTGGTAGACATTAATCCTTGCTGAGAAGGAGCTTATAGTCTACAGGAGGAGACAGACATGTCAGTGTCAGATATGAAGGGAAAGGAGCCAATGGTGGGATGGATGAGGTCGAGGAAAAGAGAGTAGGATGTTATTAGAGGAGTTGAGTGTCTGCTTTGCTCTGTACATGTGGCTCATGTACAGATAGCCACAGACTATTTCTGAGGTCCTGGTCCTAAAATTAACCCTGGAAGTCCAATCAGGTTTTGACAGTGAAAAATCTGACCAACAGTTCTGATTCAGTTTAACAATGGGTTCATTTTCTTTCAAATCTTAACACCCTGGAGAGTTAATGCCCCTGGGAATAACAAAAAAAAAATGTGGGAGTAGGTTGAATCTGGGTTATTATTTGCTCTTCCTACCCTAGTTTTTTTGTAATTCCTCCAACTGTCAGTCATTGGCTTTACAGACATTAGTGAATCATAGTGTCATTATGGTTTGGGGATGTTACAAAGAGTCTCAGTAAATAATCTGCTTTAGTAAAATAAATGAAACCTTTCCCACCCCATGCCCCATTTTTTCATTTTACAAAACTTAATGTATACCTGTGACTGGTCAACTTCTCTGGAGTCAGAAAAAGGGGGTGGAACTAAAAGTGGGGAAACAAAAGAGGAGCAGGAAACGGGGAAGAGGTTAAAGAGCATTATGGGTAAAGAAAGATAGGGAAATAGAATCTTCAGAGAAATGGAGTGGACAAGAAAGGAATGGGGAGAAAAGGAAGGAAAAAAAAATCACTTTTGCTGCTACTGCTTCAGTACCTGACACATTACCATTTCTGAAATAACCTATTGTTAGCGCTCTTCTATTTTTGCTACAGACACTAACAAAAACAGAAAATGGTAAGTAAATACCCCAAAACAAAAACCATAATTATTGTATCAAAGGAAATTATAGGTCTAGAAATACCTTTGAGTTCCTGAACTTGAATTTGACTTTCTGAATTTTTTCCTGATCTCATGTGGCGTCAGCTCTATCACTTGATCGGTGGTATTCATTCATTCATTCAATCGTATTTATTGATCACTTACTGTGTGCACAGCACTATACTAAGCAATTGAAAAGTACAGTTCTGCAACAGAGACAATCCCTACCCAACAACGGGCTCACAGTCTAGAAGCGGGGAGACAGACAACAAAACAAAGCAAGTGGACAGGCATCAATAGCATCAATATAAATAAATAGAACTATAGCTATATACACATCATTAATAAATATAATAATAAAATAATAAATATGTACATATATACACGAGTGCTGTGGGATGGGGAAGGGGGTAGAGCAGAGGGAGGGAGTTGGCACAATGGGGAGGAGAAGAGAGCAGAAGAAAGGGGGGGGGCTCAGTCTGGGAAGGCCTCCTGGAGGAGGTCATCTTTCAGTAGGGCTTCGAAGGGGAGAAGTGTGCTAATTTGGCAGATGCTAGGAGAGAGGGCATTCCAGACCAGAGGTAGGATGTGGGCCAGGGGTTGATGGTGGGACAGGTGAGAACAAGGCACAGTGAGGAGGTTAGGGGCTTAGGAGTGGACTGAATGGGCAGGGCTGTAGAAGGAGAGAAAGGAGGTGAGGTAGTAGGTGAAAAGTGAAGGAGAGCTTTGAAGCCAATAGTGAGGAAATTTTGCTTTATATGAAGGTTGGTAGGCAACCACTTGAATACTGAGGACGGGGGTGACATGCCCAGAGCATTTCTGAAGAAAGATAATCCAGGAAGCAGAGTGAAGTATGGACTGAACTGGGGAGAGACAGGAGGATGGGAGTCCAGAAAGAAGGCTGATGCAGTAATCTAGTCAGGATAGGATAAGCAGCATGGTTCAGTGGAAAGAGCATGGGCTTTGAAGTCAGAGGTCAGGGGTTCAAATCCTGGCTCCGGCAATTGTCAGCTGTGTGATTTCGGGCAAATCAATTCACTTTTCTGTGCATCAGTTACCTCATCTGTAAAATGGGGATTAAGACTGTGAGCCCCACTTGGGACAACCTGATCACCTCGTATCCCCCCCAGCACTTAGAACAGTGCTTTGCACATAGTAAGCGCTTAACAAATACCATCATTATTATTATTATCATTATGAGTGATTGTACTTAACAAGTGGAATTAATTGAGCACGTAGCATGTGCAGGGTATTACACTAAGCACCTGGGAGAAAACAATGCAACAGAGTTGGTAGACACATTCTCTGCCCACAAGGAGCTTACAGTCCAGAGGATGAGCTTATTACCTCGGAATATAAAGGTGTTTTATTTCAGCTATTGAAACAGCATCAAATCATGCAGATTTTATGCTCTGTCTTTTGGATGTGGAACATCTGAAAGTTCCACAAGACTCTGAAATTCAACTACATAATTCAGAATATCTAGCATTAAAAGAACACCAAGAATTTAGCCATACTAGTCCAAGGATTCAGAACATGAGAAATGAAGACAACATCAGTAAACTTAATCACGGTGATCATCGGGCTAGTCAGCAATCAAGAAGACTCAAAAGCCTGCCAGGCAAAAATAGCTTTCTGTGTTTAACCTTTGCAGCTTGAAATGTGAATATGTCCTGGCGGGTGAATAGATGGATGAATACTAATCATCCTTGTCTGCCTAGCTTGAGATTTTTCCTACACTTGGCACTCTAGGAAGATTGCTCTCTGACTGAGGCCTCCATCTCCCTTAAGAAACATTTGTACATCTATTTCCCAGCCAGAGCAATGTTTGCTATGCAAGGTTCCATCTCTTAAAGCAGCTGAGCCTAATGGAAAGAACGGACCTGGATTCTAATACCAGTTCTACCACTTGTCTGCTGTGTGAACTTGGGCAAGTCACTTCACTTCTCTATACCTCAGTTTCTTCAACTGTAAAATAGGAATTAAAGCCTACTCCCTCCTTTTTAGCCTGTGAGCCCCATGTGGAACAGGGA
Organism: Tachyglossus aculeatus; assembly: GCF_015852505.1. Taxonomy (NCBI): domain Eukaryota; kingdom Metazoa; phylum Chordata; class Mammalia; order Monotremata; family Tachyglossidae; genus Tachyglossus; species Tachyglossus aculeatus. The sequence continues at coordinate 115,508,414 of NC_052067.1, forward strand.
CTGTGTCCAACCTGATTATCATGCCTATGCCTCAGGGCTTAGTACAGTGCTTGGCACCTAGTAAGGGCTTAAAAAGTACAACAATTTTTATTTTTTATTATTATTAATTTATCACTGTAAGATCCTTCTGGGCAGGAATTATGTCCACCAACTCTCTGGTACTGTACTTTATCAAGAGCTTAGTACAGTGCTCTGCACAGAGTAAGCACTCCATAAATGCTATTAATTGATGATAATTAATTGATGATAAAATCTGCTTTCTCTTAATGTGTATTCTCATTTTACCATACTTGTCATGTCTCAACCTGAAAGCCTTGGGCCTCCATAGTACACCATATCATTCCTGGTACTTACACTATGTGCTTCAAGTAATATCTAAACATTAGCAAAATAATCCCTTTGCCCAGCATTATTTTCTGTCTTGCATTTCTTTTTACCTTGTTTCCATTCAAAAGGGGGACCAGGAGATGAGATACTCGTGTATTTTATAGGGATTTCCTTCAGTACTTCCTTCAGCTTTCACATGAAATGGAATAGCTTGCCTCTTTCATTCTGCTTTCTTCTCTCTCATGGTTAGTTGCATGCAGTTCCTCTGGTTGTTCTCCAACCATATGTACAAAAAGCAGGAACTCCTTAAAATCAGCTTTAAAGTCTTCAATCTGCTCTCTCCTTCCTCCCTAACCTCACTGATCTCCAACTATAACCCAACCTGAACCCTCCACTCCTCAAATTCCACCATTCTTTCTGTAGGTTAAACTCATCCATTCAACTATCAACCCCTTGCCCATATTCTTCCTCAGGCCTGGAACTCCATCCCATTTCATATTCTACAGTCCACCTGTCTCCCTATATCCAAAACATTCATAGAAAACCACTTCCTCCAAGTGGCCTTCAAAGACTAAGCCTTTCACTTCCCCTTTCCACCCCACTTTGCATCAACTATGAATTCACCCCAGCCCCACAAAGTAAATATTCTTATACTCTACTATTTTCCCGACCCCTAATCTAATTTAGTGTCTGCCTCCACCATAGACTGGAGGCTTTTTGTGGGCAGGGATCATGTGTACCAACTCTGTTCATTCATTCATTGTCATATTTACTGAGTGCTTACTGTGGGCAGAGCACTACTAAGTGCTTGGGAGACTACAACAATAAACAGATACATTTCTTGTACTTTCACAAGCACTTAAAACACTGCTCTGCACACAGTTAGCACTCAATTAAATACCGTTTTTTAAATTGATTTTTCAGTGAACACCAGCAAAGTTTATGAACCAAAGAATGACATCTGAATATATTTATCATTATCAATGCCTGCATTGTTGCAAATGTATTAATTTATAATGTATATATTTTACTCAGTTCTGACGACCTCTCTGCCTTTATTTTTCCTGAATTTTTCCTTCAGTGGTAGAGGACCAACTGAGCTTACAAAGGTACTTAGAACTGCATCATGAGAAGCAGCGTGGCTTATTGGAAAAAGCACAGGCTTGGGAGTCAGAGGTCATGGGTCCTAATCCCGGCTCCACCACTTGACAGCTGTGTGACCTTGGGCAAGTCACTTAACTTCTCTATGCCTCAGTTATCTCATCTGTAAAATGGAGATTAAGACTGTGAGCCCCACGTGGGACAACCTGATTACCTTGTATCTACCCCATTGCTCTGAACAGTGCTTGGCACATAGTAAGCACTTAACAAATACCAACATTATTATAAACAAACTCCTAATTGCAAGTTTTCTTAGCTGAAATTCATCAAGTTCATGATTTAAACCTGCTCTCTTTGTGTCTGATTCAATGAGTATCACAAAACTCTCTCCTCTGACTTCACCCAGTGCAGAAACCTACAGCTTATAAAGACTTGGAAGGTGAAAGGTAAAATGTAATAAGTGAGAAAAGATGGTTAGATTTCTTTTTTTTTGGAGATTTTTAAACTACTTTCTCTTGTTGACAGTCTGGGATCAGCTGATTTGTCCTACCGATTGTTATCCAGGGAAAAGCAAATCTTGCATAACAACAGTATTATTACAATAATTCTCTGCTTAAACTTTATTATTGATTTTTTAAAAGTAGTGGACTGTTGTGTGAGTAAATTGTGAATCAAGGAACAAACCAAGCAATAATTTTGCCCTTTGCCCTTGCAAAGTTCCATAGCCAAGAACATGTATGTTGTCAGCAACATGATAACACTAGAGGTGGCCTTCTGTAAGCTATAGACAGATCTCAGAAGAGTAATGTATAATTTATAAATTAAAGGGGAAAGGAGAGAAAGAGAAATTTGAACTTCTGACTTTCCTCATTAAATATCCAGAACTCTAATACAAAATTTCCTAGCCAAGGTAATAGATAGCTTTATCTTGCAAACTCTTTGAAGTCATTAGATTTTGAAGCATGTACACTACTGTATATAAAATATTCATTAAATATTTGATTTTCATTCTTTAAGATCATCTTGTGAAATATGAGGAAGACCTCACATTAAAATCAATTTTTTTAATGTTTATGTTCCCATAAATTCTGTCCATCTAGGCTTCTACCCATGGAAATCAAGTTGATAGAAATGTCAAATTCAAAACAAAGTTCCACTTAAGAGGAAAAAAAAAACCCAGGGAGTATTTATATACTTTCTCTTCCATATCTTCAGCCTCCTTCATGTCCCTCACAGTGGTGCAGAAGCTGCAATCCTTTCAAAGTTCCACAAAATGTTACTCTTGTAAAGTCAGTCTGAATTCAGTTTGGAGAGAAATGTTTTCACTATTTTAAAATATTTATGTCAAATTTGGATACATATATGATCACAGCAATCTGATACTTTGACTCCCCCACCACCTGCTCTAGACGGTAAACTCATTCTGGGCAGGGAATGTGTCTGTCTGCTGTTATATTGAACTCTCCCAGAGGCTTAATACAGTGCTTTGAACATAATAAGGGCTTAATAAATACGACTGAATGAATGAATGCTTTATGTAGACCACCGTGATGCTACTAGATTGAAATGACTTTGAAAAGAGTGCCCTGTTGAAATATTTAAGGAAAATCTTTGAGCTAGCTGGCAGGTTAAATAGAAGAAAACAGAAATTGCTATATCCCAGTTAAATGCTCTCAAATGATTCCATGAAAATAAAGTGCTACTAAAAAGAGTGATAAACAAAGTCTAGTTTCACCCAGGGAATAATATTGTGTAGGAACTGCATCTGTTGCCAAATTGTACTTTCCAAGCAGTACAGTGCTCTGTACACAGTAAGCGCTCAATAAATATGATTGAATAAAAAAATAATGTAAAGTGCATGAATGGGTTCTCAAGAGTCTCAAAAATTATCCAATACAAGATGAATTATACTGTGTGGATTATCTTTGACCCTTGCTACTGATTCCATTTGTTACTAATTCCCATATGTGCTATCACCCCAGGGAGTCCCCCAGAACGAAGCACCAATAGAAAAATCAAGACTTAAATATCATTAAATTCTCCCCTTCCAACCTCATTTTTACCTTTTTACCAGTCCTTTGGCATGGTGAGGTTGCTTCTGATAAATTGCATTTCTTTACACACAACTTCAATATTCCAATTTATCCAGCGCTTAGAACAGTGCTTTGCACATAGTAAGTGCTTAATAAATGCCATTATTATTATTATTATTATTATTATTGAAAAATATCATTTTCTTTATGTTTTTACCACATATTCAGTTCCATAGTGAGAATATCAAGTCAGGTTTGACCTTATTCAACTACCACATTTATAATGGCCAAATATAAAGATTATAGTCTGTACAGAACTTGCTATATACCTCTCTTACTAATTTAGAAAATCTTTATGTAGTACAGTACAATTGCTGATATCCTAAATGCAGAATAATTTAATCACCACCAGACAGGCATTTTCAACCTGTAAGAGCAATTGTAAATTCCCCTCTACCAATTATTTCCTTTGTATTTTCATACTTCACCCACTGAGAAATAGCTTTCCAAACAATGATGTCTCTACTTCACAGTAAAATATGTTAACCATTTGCTTGAGGGAGGTGCCTTCCCTGAAGCTAATTTCCTCTTTACTCTTCTAAACTGAGAGTTCCAGCACCCTAGATTCTCCTCTCCTGCAACCCCCTGACTTGTTTTCCTACTCCCAATACAGAAAGCCCTGAAGAAACAAAAAGTTATCTAGCTACCCTGCTCCCTCAAAGCCTCAATTGCTGACCCTCTGCCACTAACCAGAAGATTACAAGAATTGCTGAGAGAAGGGAAATCAATTAATCAGTCAACTGTATTAAAGCATGTACTGAATGCAGAACCTCCTAATAGCTAGACACTTGAGAGAGTACAAGACAGTTGGTAGACACATTCCCTGCTTATAGGAATTTTCAGTCCAGCAGATTAGAAACCTCAAACCTACTGGGTTAAGGCTCAACCTGTGAAATTACAGTTAGAAATGTAGTTAGAATTTCTTCCCACAAAACACATTCTCATAACACAGACCAGTCCAACTCAACATAATCCATTCTGCATTCACACATTAATAAACATGATAGTGTACCCAAGTCCAACATATTCATACAAACTTTTGAGCACCTTAAAGAACCATGTATTCACTGGTCACTTTCTGGTATATCTCAAATTTTCTGAGGCTAACAGAGCCTCTAACACTCTTCTTCCAGAGATGTATCAGGTTACAGCACAAAATGCCTTGGTGAAATATTCATTTTTCATTTCTCATGAAAGGATGGTTTGGTGTCTGTAACTTAAACTTGGTTAACACTAATTTAAATTACATTTCTTTGATCCAAGAAGTACAACCCCCAGTTGGAATTCATCCAAGGATTAACAAGTTGATCCCCATGATATTACACTTAGACAAACTGCTCTGGTGTATGCATGTTTTCTCCTCTTTCCACAGGGTTTATCTCTTCTCTCTGGAGTTCTGCTACTTCCATCAAACACCAGCCCCTCCAGGTAGTCATGCAGGTAGGGACTTATAATCAATCAATCAATGGTTATTGAACACTTCCTTGTATTTGAGAGACAGTTACTCTCTCCCCGCAAAGCCCTGCCTGTACGTGTGCACGTGTGCGTGCGCGCGCACACACACACACACACACACACACCTTCCTTCCTCTCCCCCTCGTCCCCCTCTCCATCCCCATTTTACTTCCTTCCCTTCCCCACAGCACCTGTATATATGTTTGTACATATTTATTACTCTATTTATTTTACTTGTACATGTCTATTCTATTTATTTTATTTTGTTAGTATGTTTGGTTTTGTTCTCTGTCTCCCCCTTTAAGACTGTGAGCCCACTGTTGGGTAGGGACTGTCTCTATATGTTGCAAATTTGTACTTCCCAAGTGCTTAGGACAGTGCTCTGCACACAGTAAGCGCTCAATAAATATGATTGATGATGATGATGATGATGATGACTTCAAAGCCTTATTGAAGGCACATCTCCTTCAAGAGGCCTTCCCTGACTAAGCCCTCATTTCCTCTTCTCCCTCTTCTTTCTGTGTTGCTTTGACTTGCTCCCTTCATTCATCCCTCCGTCCCAGCCCCACAACACTCATGTACCTATTTGTAATTTGTATTAATATATGTCTCCTCCTCTAATAATAATAGTATTTGTTAAGCACTTACTATGTGCCAAGCACTGTTCTAAGTGCTGGGGTAGATACAAGGTAATCAGCTTGTCCCACGTGGGGCATTTCTCCATTTTCCAGATGAGGTAACTGAGGCACAGAAAAGTTGAGTGGCTTGCTCAAGATGGTGCAGCAGACAAGTGGAGGAGCTGGGATTAGAACCCACATCCTCTGACTCCCAAGCCCATGCTCTTGCCACTAATCCAAGCTGCTTCTCCGTAAGCTTGTTCTGGAGGGGGGAATGTGTCTGTTTATTCTTGGATTGTACTGTCCCAAGCACTTAGTTCATAGCTCTATGCACAGTAAGTGGTCAATAAATACGACTGAACGAATGAATGATCTTTACAGGAATGAAGATAGGTTGAAAGTAGTTTCTCTGGTTTGCTGCCTCAGTACTAAGGGGTTGAACCCATTCCGGTTTGTTCAGATTCTGCCCCACTATAGCCCAACCTTCTATCTCACTAGAATGGATGGGATGTTCATTTACTAGGGTTCCATCTGCCTAACTCCCTAATCCAATATATTCATCACAAAAAAAGACTTTCACTACATCTGGGCATTAGTCTGGTGATTACCCTAGGCGATATTGATGCTGGGAGCCAAGGCAGCTATTTTGGTGCATAGCAGGATCTCCTATCAGGGACACACTCTCCTTTGGACTGACAGTCAGGCCACCTGATCCAGTCAAGGGTTGGTTTTAGATCTCAGGGCTTAAGTGGGTTTCAGGGTGTAACTGGCTAGTGAGTGCCCACAAGGACCATGAGATAAACTCAGGCTTTCAAGCTTGGAACAAGCTCTTTACTTCTATTCAAGAGAACAGGTGAGCTTAGCACAAAGGATACAGCCTACAGAAATGCACAACAGTAATAACACACACACACACACACACATGAAGATGAGGACAAGGATGGCCATCTCAAGACTCCAGCCAGGCTGTGGTTCATCTTGATGATGGGGACAATGGGGTCTTGAATGAAAAGCGCATTCCTTGATGAAATGGCAGAGGTGGGCAGACTCCCAACAGCCCAAGTGTGACAGTGGTAGAAGATTGCTCTGAGAACCTCACACATATATACAGTTCCCAAGGTGGTTGCTTTGCTGAAACTTTGGCAGACTGGTGGAGGGCTTTCAGGTCATTAGGGTCAAATGGGTCATGAACAGTTTTCCACCTTTACATTCTGTTTTGGCCAGAGTATTGCTCCCTGATACTGGGAAACTGGAAATATTTAGCAGTTTCAGCAATATTGAGCCACATTTCTTTTTTTTTTTTTAGCTTTGTTATTCTGGAGTAAACATTTTATTTCCTATTTCCACAATAGGGTCCCAGAAGGGGTGTCCATATGGACTGTTTATGGACTGTTGATTCTGGCCCAAAGAACCTAAAGGTTTTTCTACCCCCAATCAATCTGGTTTACCCACTCATCTCACTCCTTAAGAGGTCCTCCGACTCAATACATCAGTCAGTGATACTGTGTGAAGAGGACTGTGCTAAGCATTTGAGAGAGTACAGTATAACAGAGTTGGGAATACACATTTCCTGAGGAAAAGGAGCTTTACAGTCTAGAGGAGGAGCTTACATTCTCGTGTGGAAGTTGATAGTAGAGAGATCTTAACTGAATATAGTTCCAAAAGATGAATCAATCGATCAGTGGTATTTATTGAGCACTTACTATGTGCTCAATAAATTACTTACACTATACTAAATTCTTGGAAAAGTACAATATCATCATCAATCGTATTTATTGAGCGCTTACTGTGTGCAGAGCACTGTACTAAGCGCTTGGGAAGTACAAGTTGGCAACATATAGAGACAGTCCCTACCCAACAGTGGGCTCACAGTCTAAAAGACATGTTCCTGCTTAAAATCACAAAGTGAAAGAGAAGAATGCCACCTACATTGGGTACTTGAATGGAAGTCACCTTTTGCCACCGCATTCTCATGATGTGACTATTAAAATATACTTTGAAGCAATGAGCATGGCCCCTGTGGATGACCAGCAATTTTTGAACTCAAACTTTGGCCTAGAGGAAACAATGATGTGAGACTTCCCCAAATGAGTGACTAAGCAGAAGTCACTATGCTTTCCTATGCAATGGATCTATGAAGCTCTTAACAAGAAAATTACACACCTACTCCCTATATAAATAAATATGCATTATTTCTCATGAGGGTTGTTATTCTCACTTCCTCTGTGTATTGGAAAGCACGGTTATCCTGAATCTCCACAACAGAGCCTGGGTTGTGGGCTGCATCCTTCCTAGTAAGAACATGGTTCCTGGGTTCTGTATGGTGCCTACTGGGCCAGAATGGGTCCCCTGGGTAATGGGCATCAGATGGAAGAATCTCCATGATCTTGACTTCCACTGGTCTTAGAGGTATTTTAGTCTCTGAGCCTCAGCCTTCAATTTGTTCCTTTCTCTCTGGAGTTGATCAAACTCCTACTCCAAATCCGTTACTCTGCCAGTGCCTTCCCTAAGCCACCTTTCCTCCTGTTCTTTCAGCTTCACTACCATGACTGATTACTGAGTTGGTAACCTTTGCTGTCACTCCCTGGAGTCCATACACATATGGTCTCTTTGTATGCGATTGGTCCTAGAAGTGTTTAATCCCAAGGACAAAATCCTGCACAACTAGAACCTTCTTTTTATCATCTTTTAATTTCTGTTTGAAGTAATAATAATAATGATAATGGTATTTGTTAAGTGCTTACTATTGCCAAGCACTGTTCTAAGCAGTAGGGTAGATACAGGGTAATCAGGTTGTTCCATGTGGGGCTCACAGTTTTAATCCCCATTTTATAGATGAGGCAACTGAGGCACAGAGAAGTTAAGTGACTTGCTCAAAGTCACACAGCTGATAAATGGCAGTCGGGATTAGAACCTCTGACTCCCAAGCCCATGCTCTTTTCACTATGCCACACTGCTTCTCTAGTGTGAAGTCTAAAAGCTCCACTAACCAGCCTTCTAACCTTCTCCCATGACAGACCCTGAAGTCCCTCATAAGGATTTAGGGTTATCAATCAATCAATTGTAATTATTGAGTGCTTACTGTGGGCAGAACACTGTACTGAGCACTTGGGAGAGTACAATATGATAACATAATAGACACAGAACCTTCCTACAACAGGCTTACAGTCAAGAGGGGGAGACAGATATTAATAAAAATAAATTACAGATATGTGCATAAGTGCTGTGGGATTGGGGGTGTTGGTAGTGAATAAAGGGAGCAAATAAGGGCAAGGGAGAAGGTAATGGGAGTAAAGGAAATGAGCTTAGTCAAGGAGGAGAAGTGCCTTCAGTAAGTCTTTGAAGGTGGGGAGAATAACTGTCTGTCAGATATGAAGAGGGAGGGTGTTCCAGGCCAGAGGCAGGACATAGGTGAGAGATCGGTAATGAGATAGATGAGATCAGGGTACAATGAGAAAGTTGGCATTAGATGACCCAAGTGTGTGAATTGAATTGTAATAGGAGAGTAGTGGGGTGAAGTAGGAGTAGGGAAGATGATTGAGTGCTTTCAAGCCACTAGTAAGGAGTTTCTGTTTGATGTGGAAGGTGATGTGGAAGAACCCCTGGAGTTCTTGAGGAGTGGGGAAACAAGAACTGAATGTTTTTGTAGAAAAGTGATCTGGGTGGTAGTATGAAATACAGACTGGAGTTGGGAGATACAGTAATCCAGCAGGATAGGATAAGTACTTGAATTAACATGGTAACAATTTGGATGGAGATGAAAGGGGGGATTTTGTGATGTTGTGAAGGTTGAGCTGACAAAATTTAGTAACATATTTAATATTTGGGTTAAATGAGAGATAGGAGTCAAGGAAAACACCAAGACTTCTAAGACAGGAAGCATGGTGGTGCTGTCTACAGTGATGGGAAAGTCAGGGGGAGGACACAGTTTGGGTGGGAAGATAAGGAATTGTGTTTTGAATTTCCTTTGAAACTCATATTGTATTCCTCTACCACCCACTCCAGATACTACTCATGTTCATCTACCACCTCAGGGTCCACCTCAAACTTTATGAACCATTTTGATCACTTTATGCATTCCTTCTCTCTTTCTCCACCCCTACACTGATCCTTGAGAACTTCAGTATCTACAAAGATGTTCCTGACAACTTTTCCACTATCCACTTTCTATCACTACTCAACTTTCCAAGCACTTAGTACAGTGTTCTGCACACAGTAAGCACTCACAGACCATCTATGTGTATCGGGCTAAAGGGTGGATTGCATTTCACAGACTGGTTTCTTCAGCAGGCTATGTTGTGACACAGTAGTATTATCATTAAGTATAAGGAAGATCTTTTTGCTGCACCATTGGCAGTCTCATCAGAGAGACTTACGCTCGCTGTAATAATAATTTGTGGTATTTGTTAAGCTCTTATGTGTCAGGCACTGTTCTAAAAGCACTGGGGAGGAAGGAATACAGGCAAATCAGGTTAGACACAGTCCCTGTTCCACCTGGGACTTACAGTCTTAATCCCTGTTTTGCAGATGAGATAACTGAGTGAGGCACAGAGAAGTGAAGTGACTTTGCCAAGGTCACACAGCAGACAAGTGTGGAGCTGGGATTAGAACCCATGGCCTTCTGACTGCCAGGCCTGTGCTCTATCCACTAGGTCATCCGCTTGATAGTAAAGGCAGCATTTTTGGTATCCAAGTACATTAATTACTCTTGGTCCTTCAATTTAATTTCTTACCAAACAAGCGAATTGAGAACTTGTGCAGGGAAAAGTAGCATCAACTCTCAAAATACTTGAAAGTAATAATTGGAAGATCATAGTGGTTGAAAGTAATAATTTGGAAACTCTCATCCCCTCCTCAGTTACTCACAGATTTAACTGATGTGAAGAGGAAAAGAAGAATCGTTTAAAAGGAGAGAAGAGGCCAGGCAGAGAGGCATGAGAGCACATGTGAAGTCTTTGTGGCTTGGCATCTTAATGAACTGACTGACTAATTACGATACCTGTCTTCTACCTGGTGCATATAAAGTAATTAGGAAAAATGCACCAGAGGTGTGCTGCCACGTGAAATTAGGAATTTTAGTTGTAGTTTTCAAAGTATGAAACTAAGACAACTGTAAAGTATCATTGAAAATGAATTTATCTGATACTATCAGGCCTCTTGAAAGACCTTTAAAGAGTAATTATGACTGGGGTTTTATCATTTGAGCAATCATATGGCCATTGTTAACCAGTCTAGAGGGTTTTCCTCATAATCCAAGAGTCTAAATACAGGGCACTGGGAAATTGTGTTTGAGAAAATAGCCTCTTTCAGAGAAATGATGATTTTTGCACCAAACCACTTTCTAGATGAAAAATTGGGGTTATCAAATTAAGAAATTAAAGCTTGTTAACAAATCATTTCACACAAACATTTTACTCATTTATATGGGGACTCTGAACAGCAGTTTGACTGGCGTGTATCTCTTTATAAAACTTCTTTTCTCCAGGTGTCTTTCTCTAACCTAGGTGTTTATGCTCCAGCCAGGGCTAGGAACATTTTTGAGTATTAGCAACTGCATGTATTTGGCCTGGCCCATTAAGAGAGGGTCATAAGCTATAACTTCAAACATCTGTCTCCTTAGGTTAAAAAAAAAACAACCAAAAAAATCCCAAACCCTGCTCTTAAGGTTTATTTCCAGTATAGTACTGAGCCCCCTCCTCCCCCTCCCCATCCCCCCGCCTTACCTCCTTCCCCTCCCCGCAGTACCTGTATATATGTATATATGTTTGTACGTATTTATTACTCTATTTGTACATATTTATTCTATTTATTTTATTTTGTTAATGTTTTGTTTTGTTCTCTGTCTCCCCATTCTAGACTGTGAGCCCGCTGTTGGGTAGGGACAGTCTCTATATGTTGCCAACTTGGACTTCCCAAGCGCTTAGTATAGTGCTCTGCACACAGTAAACGCTCAATAAATACGATTGAATGAATGAATGAACTCCACTGACCTCAACTCCAGCTCTCCTACTCACCACATGGACAACCACTTGATCTCATCATCTCTAAACACTCTAAAATTCCCCTATCTGACCACAACCTCCTCACCTACCTTCTCTTCCACATACCTTCTTCCTTGAAATTTGTGCTGTTTCCCCACAGAGACCTCCAATCTTTTGACCCCATCCAATTTTCCTGTTATCATGCTCCCTACCTTAACTACCTTCCCTTAATGACCAAATTGACACTCTCAACTCCACCCTCTCTACTGAACTCAACTCTCTTGCTTATTATACCGGCTCCACCACTTGTCTGCTGTGTGACCTTGGGCAAGTCACTTCACTTCTCTGTGCCTCAGTTAACATCTGTAAAATGGGATTGAGAGTGTGAGCCCTACATGGGACAGGGACTATGTCCAACCAGATTTGCTTGTATCCACCCCAGCACTTAGTACAGTGTCTGGCACTTACTATTATTATTGTTATCCCTTCATCAATCTCATACCACTAACCCACAGTCCTGGATCACCTCCACAGTCTGCTTCCTTCGCTCCTGTGCACGAGCCCCAGAATGCTGCTGGCAGAAATCTAATTATCAGGCTGACTTTACTGGCTCAAGATCAACCTTGCGTGCTTTAACTCTGCCCTCTCCTCTGTGTGGCAAGATTATTTCTCCAACCATATTGACACCCATGCCTACTGACCTTCCCAGTTGTTCTGGATATTTGAAACCCTCCTTGAGGCTGCTGTTCCCCCATCTCCCTCTCCCTCTCTCTTTATGACCTGGCTACCTACTTTATTGAGAAAATTGAAACTATCAGGCATGATCTCCTTAAAATCTCCCCTGTTCCTCTCCAGACCTTCCCTCCTACAGCCCCTTGTTGAGAGTTCTTCAACTCTCACATCTTTCCCATCAGTATTCCAAGAGATCTCCTGCCTCTTCTCAAATTCCACCACCTCCACCTGCACATCTGATCCCATCCCTTCACACTTTATCAAAGCACTTGCCCTCTTCCTTCTCCCCTTCCTGACCACCATCTTCAACTATTCACTCTCTAATGGCTTCTTCCCCAATGCTTTCAAATATTCCCATGTCTTCTCCATCCTAAAAATACCAACCCTTGACTCCACAGTTCCCTCCAGTTATTGCCCCATCTCCCTCCAAACATTGTTCTCCAAACTTCTTGAGCAAGTTGTCTACACATGCTGCCTAGAGTTCCTCTAATAGTTGTCTACATCTGCTGCCTAAAGTTCCTCCAATAGTTGTCCACACCTGTTGTCTAAAGTTTCGCTACCAAATAGTCCCCTTGACCCCCTCCAATCTGGCTTCCATCCCCTTTGTGTCATAGAACCTCCCCCACGAAGGTCGCAAATGATCTCTTTCTTGCCAGATACAAAGCCCTCTATGCCACACTAACCCTCCTCCAACTCTTAGCTGCCTTCAATACTGTCGACCATTACCTTCTCCTAGAAACATTATCTAACTTCAGCTTCACTGACACTGTTCTCTAGTGGTTCTACTCCTATCTCTTTGGCCAGTCAGTTTCCATTCTCTTTTGTGGGTTACTCCTCTGTCCCCTATCCTCTAACTCTGGGAGTCCCTCAAAGCTCAGTTCTGGGTCCACATCTATTTTCATCTACACCAACTTCCTTGGAGAACTCATTCGTTCCCTTGGCTTCAACTTGGTAGTTGAAGTAGAGGTGGTTCTCTATGTGGTTACTTTATTTGAGGAGTTGCTCACCTATTTTCAGTTTGGATTGTTACACTGTTTCTCTATTCATTTATAACTGCTACAGTGCTGTCACAGTCTCTGTTTCCTCCCCAACACTCCACTTAAAAGCAAGTAGGGAATGCAGCCATACCCTGTGTTTATCTAACCTGACCTTGACCATCATTTGTCAGGCTTCCTTACACTAGCCATAGAGTTGTTTTCATTGGGAAAACATTTAGATTTGGCAGCCAGGTTTCAGGGTATAGGGTTTATTTGGAGGGTATACTTTGGTGTGGGGTCTTGTAATAGCCACAGGAAACCAACCAGAAAGCCAATGGAAGGGTAGCTGAAGTGGGTATCTATGTCCTTGCCCCAAAACGAGCATGTGAGGTTCTATCTGGACACACATTGAAGGGAGTCTTTTCTTCTAATACCCACTCAGTGCTTTGTGGCTCTTTGTTTACAGTTATCAATAAAGACCATGTCAAAAATCATATGACAATTCAATAAAGAAAACTGCCTTTGTAGTTTTGAAGTCCCCACCAACCAAATGTGGGGACTTTTAGAAACTAATCCACTTTTCTAGTCCATTTTATAAGGGGGGAACTGAGAGCCTACCATATCCAGTTTCTTCTTGAACATTCTGATTTTGTTTATGAAAGGAAATAAAAATATTAAAAGGCACAAAAATAGCATGAAAAGTTATTTCTAAGGCTCATCTGACAGCACATGGAGAAATGGTAAATCTCTTGAAAGGATTGTCTTAAGCAGATTTTCCACTCAATGGACTCTCTGCTTATTCATGTTGAACCATAGTTTCTCTGCCCAGTTTGCCAAAAGTCACTCTTCCGATCATCAAGAGGAGTATTTGTACCATGAGCCAATAGAAATGATGGGGTAGAGTGCATTGATAAGGTTTTTTTTATGCTAAAATAATTTGTATTTGCGAGGTCAGTCTCTTGTGGTTCATACTTTAATACCAATTAGTACACTGAGTTTTACAGCAGAAATATACAAATGTAAACTGTGTGTGAATACATACTTGGCTTTTTCCCGTGAAAAAAGTGTAATTATTTTTGTGATAAATGTATCTTAAATCCTTTGAAAAATATCCTTTAAATGAAAGATAGATTTCCAGGAAAATGCATTTTAAAGGATATAAATAGACAAGGAAATATAGAGATGTAATGATAATGTATCAATCATTCTTGAAAACCCTGAAAATGTACATAAAAGCCCCAGTGAGCATACTTCCCATGCATCTGTTGTGCTTTCCCAAGAATTTAGTAAAATATAGTAAGATTGAGTTACCCTAGACTGAAAGGTTGTTGTGGGCAATTATGTTTTATTGTTATACTGTACTTTCCCAAATGTGTAGTACACTGCTCTGTTTACAGTAAGTCCTCAGTAAATATGATTGATTATTAGTACCCGGCAATCACTGAGTATTCATTCAAAACCATTGCTACTAACATAAGATTCCCTAAACAAAATGATAAGGTGTCATTTTACGATTTATGTCTACTTGTGAGAATTATTCATTAAAACTATGATTTAGTAAATCCCTGGAAAGAGACCAAGGCACTAGAATAATTTTCACTAAAAGAGGTCAGTGTTTTATTCCCTAGTAGAAATTGGAGCCTCCTCTAGCAAGAGAAAGAATGGTTAGAGGATCATGGGACTCAGTAAAAAGAAAAAAAATGGAGTTTAAGCCTACTAAATAAAATGTGTCCATAAAAAGTTCATGTGATCTGTCAAAATTATTTATTTATTTCCACTACTTAGTTTAGGCCACTGTTACTTTAAAGCAATACTTAAAATGGTGACAAAATCCTGAAACCTTAAATTTACTCACTTTGGTCTCATCCATGTAGGCATTTAGTGACATGTAGGCATCAAAAAAGATCCCTGATTATCAAAGAGTTCATGGTATTGTGCGTCCTACTTAAGTGCTTGTCTTTAATAAACTCCTCTTTCTTGCCCTTCCCCACGGCACACATTATTTTTGGAAGAGGAAGACACCCTGAGACATTTCTTCTCCATCAAAAAAGCCACTATACTGATCCAGGCATTTTCCATATCCTGGGAAAACTACTTTCCTTATACTAACTCTATTTTCAGCTGCTTCCTCTCTCTAATATATTTTTATGTTGTTCTCCCCAACTAGATTGTAAGCTGCTTGAGGGCATGTACTTTGTCTATCAACTTTATTTTATTGTACCATTTTAAGCGCTCTGCACACAGTACAAGTTCAATAAATACATTGATTGAATATCAGCCCTCTCACTAACCTCCTTACCTCCAACTTTCTACTTCAGCAAAAATTCCTGATCAATAGCTTTATGGCAGCTCTATTTCTCTTATTGATTCTCTTCCCCACCTCTTCTTTCACTTCACCTCAAATCTCACTGATTATTCCTCCAAAGGAATTAATCTTCTTTATCTTTTTCTTAACCATCCCACCTCTCATTCCTTGATCACACTCTTTCTCTTGCCCACGATCCTCTCCCTTCATACCTTTCAGGTACTAAATCTCTTCATATTCAAAGCCCTCCTGAAATCCCAGTCCTTCTAGGTGGGATTCCCTGATTACTTTTTTTCTCCCAGGTGATATACTCTGGTTGCTCACTCATCTCTGCCCCCATGATTTCAACTACCATCTCTACATGGATTTCTTCCAAATCTATATCTCCAGTCCCAAACCTCTCTCAATCTTTGCAATCTTGCATTTCCTCTTGTCTGCAGGATATTGCTACTTAGATGTCCCACCAATACCTCAAATTCAAAATGCACCAAACTGTAACCCCTCATCTTCCCACCCAAACCTGTCCTACCCCTGTCCATTTCAAGTTCATCCTTGCATGCTTTAACTCTACCCATTCCTCTGCCTGACAAAACTATTTCTCTACTCTTACCCTACCCATGCCCATCACCCTTGCCAGTTGTTCCAGGCATTTAACTCCCTCCTTAGGCCCCCATCACCCTGTCTCCCTCATCCCTTGTTCCCAGTGACCTAGCAAAAATTAACAGTCAGACATGTTCTCCCACAAATCTCCCAGTCCTTCTCCTCTCTTGCCCCTTCAACTTTCCCATCTTTCCCAGCACTATGCCCAAAAGAAATCTCCTGTCTTCTTTCAAAATCCACCTCCTCAACTTGTACATCCGACCCCATTCCTTCACACCTCATCAAAGCACTTGTTCCCTCCTTTAGTCCCTCCCTAACTTCCATCTTCAACTGTTCACTCTCCAATGCTTCTTCCCCACTGCTTTTAAACAAGATCATATCTCCCCTCTCCTAAAAAAACCCTCCCTTGACCCTATGGCTCCCTCCAGGTATCACCCCATCTCTTTCCCTGGTAATTTGTCTTCAAAATCCTTGAGCAAGGTGTGTACACCTGCCGCCTCAAGTTCCTCTCCTCCAATTTTCTCCTTGAACCCCCATCCCCCAATTTGGCTTCTGTCTTCTTAACTCCATAGAAACCACCCTCTTAAAGGTCACTAATGATATCCTCCTCTCCAAATCCAACAGCCTCTAGTCCATCCTAATTCTCCTAGACCTCTTATCTGCCTTCGACACTGTCAACCACTCCCTTCTCCTGGAAACATTATCCAACCTTGGCTTCACATTCACTGTCTTCTCCTAGCTCTTCTAACTCTCTGTCCATTCATTCTCAATCTCTTTTGTGGGATCCTCTTCTGCCACCCATTCCCTAACTATGGGTGTCCCACA
Source organism: Tachyglossus aculeatus (assembly GCF_015852505.1). Lineage (NCBI taxonomy): Eukaryota > Metazoa > Chordata > Mammalia > Monotremata > Tachyglossidae > Tachyglossus > Tachyglossus aculeatus. The sequence continues at coordinate 115,525,427 of NC_052067.1, forward strand.
AGGTTCAGTTCCGGGCCCTCTTCTTTTCTCCATCTACACCCACTCCCTTGGAAAACTCATTCACTCACATGGCTTCAACTTTCACCTCTGTGGTGATGAAACCCAAATCCACATCTCCACCCATGATCTCTCTGTCTCTTTGCAATCTCACATTTACTCCTGCCTTCAAGACATTTCTACTTGGTTGTCCTCCCATCATCTCAAACTTAATATGGCTAAAATTGAACTTCTTATCTTCCCCCAAAACACTGTCCTACAACTCACTTTCCCATCACTGTTGATGATACCACCATCCTTCCTGTCTCACAAACCCATAACCTTGGCGGTATCCTGACAGGCGTCTTTCATTCCACCCACATATTCAAGCCATCACTAAATCCTGTCAGTTCTACCTTCACAACATTGCCAAACTCCACCCTTCCTCTCCATCCAAACTGCTACCACATTAAAGCAAGCACTTATCCTATCCTGCCTTGATTATTATATTAGCCTCCTCTCTGACCTCTGTGCTTCTTGTCTCTCCCCATTCCAGTCAATATTCCATTCTGATACCCAAGTCATTTTCCTTCAGAAACTTTCAGAACATGTTTCCCCAGCCCTCAAGAAACTCCAGTGGTTGCCCATCCACCTCTGCATCAGACAAAAATTCCTCACCATTGGCTTTAAAGCAGGTAATCACCTTGCCCCCTCCTACCTCACCTTGCTACTCTCCTACTTTAACTCATTCTGCACACTTCATTCCTCTAAATCTAACCTTCTCACTGTACCTAGATCTCATCTGTCTCACTGCCAACCTCTTGCCCACATCCCACCTCTGGCCTGGAATGCCCTCCCTCCTCATATCAGACAGAAAATTGCTCTCCCTCAATTCAAAACTTTATTGAAAACAAATTTTCAAGAAGCCTTCCCTAAGCCCTCCTCTCCTCTTCTCCCACTCCCTTCTGTGTCACTCTTACTTGCTCTTTCATTCATCCTTCCTCCCATCCCCACAGCACATATGTATATATCTGTATGTATCTATAATTGATTTATCTATTCATTTATTTATATTAATGTCTGTATCACCCTCTAGACTGAGAACTTGTTGTGGGCAGGAATGTGTCTGTTATATTTTACTCTCCCAAATGCTTAGTAAAGTGCTTTGCAAACAGTAAGCACTCCATAAATAAAATTGAATGAATGAGTACTATAGACAGCACCACAATCCTCCCTCTCTCCACAGTCCCTCTCTCACTTTCAATGCATATATTCAGTCAAATCCCAAATTCTGTCAGTTCTATTTTCATAGCATCTCTAGAATCCACTTCTTTCCATGCAAACTATCACACCATTCTAAGCACTTGTCATATCCCATCAGTATTATTATTATTTATTTGTTAAGTTATTGGATTTGTTACTATGGGCCAGTGTCTATTTCACACTTGTATACTCTTTCCCAGAATTTAGTAAAGTGCTCTTCACACAATTAGTGCTTAATAAATACTATCACTACTACTACAACCCCTTAGAACTTTGATTTCCCCATTTCCATAGCCCTTTTAATAGATATTATTAAACTCTGTAATTTCCCCTACCTGTATTTTAATGTCTGTTTCTACCAACTCTATTGCATTGAATGATGCCAAACAATATAGTGCTCTGTACACCATAAGTAATAAATACTATTGATTTTATAGTTCTAGTAAATGGCCAATAAATGCATTGCAGAACTGTAATTTCCTTCATTTCAATTTCAAAGAACTTTTTCCATTCATAAGTAATACTTGAAAGTAAGTACCACAGATTACTTTGGGGAAAATATACATAACCACAATAATTCATCTATCAATCATCTTATTTTAACATTATAATCATAATGATTGGTCTTAACATAATTTTCAGTTGAATTATTTTTAAGGAAAGTAAATTGATTCATTTCATATATTATATTACCTAGTATTTTTCTCTCTCCAAATGCTTCCACTACCAATTTACTTGTCTCTGCCCAAAGTAGAAATCTCTAGATGTTCAATTTCAAATGAAAGAACTTTTCTGAGGTTTATTTTCCATACAAAATTCAGCTATCAGAAATCCTGCATTAACAGAGACAGTCCTACATCTTGATATCCCACTTGTGTACCCTTTCTCAGAATGGAGTACAGTGCCCTGCACAAGATAAGCACTTAATAAATATTCTTACTATTACAAGTTTATAATAAAACGTTTCTGGTGGGACTACTTGAAGCAACTTAACTTGCAATGGGGTGATAGATACAGGAAGGAGTGGAAGAGAAACTGCTTCCTTCTCTATACTGTCCTCATCATCCCCTTCCCCTGTCTCCACTTTACCTCTTTATTAGCTATTTTCTGGACTATTTTTTGAGTTTTCCAATGTAGCCATTCTTATACCACTACATGAGAAGCTGCATGGCTCAGTGGAAAGAGCACAGGCTTGGGAGTCAGAGGTCATGGGTTTGAATCCCAGCTCTGCCGTTTGTCAGCTGTGTGACTTCAGGAAGGTCACTTAACTACTCTGTGTCTCAGTCACCTCATCTGTAAAATGGGGATTAAGAGAGAAGCAGCATGGCTCAGTGGAAAGAGCACGGCCTTTGGAGTCAGAGGTCATGGGTTCAAATCCCAACTCCACGAATTGCCAGGTGTGTGACTTTGGGCAAGTCACTTAACTTCTCTGTGCCTCAGTTACCTCATCTGTAAAATGGCAATTAAGACTCTGAGGCCCCCCCGTGGAAGAAACTGATCACCTTGTAACTTCCGCAGCACTTAGAACAGTGCTTTGCGCTTAATAAATGCCATTATTATTATTATCATTATTATTATTATTACAGTTTAAGGAGCTGTAGTAATATGGATTATGTGCTTACTCTGTGCAAAGCAGTGTAATAAGCACTTGTGGAGAATACACGGGTGAGAATTAAAAAGGGCCTGATAGCAGCTGCTGAAGCACAGATAATATTGATCAATCCATAAATCAATCAGTGGTATTTATTGAACTTCTTCTTTATGCAGAGCACTGTAGTAAACACTTGGAAGAGGACAATACAACAGAATGAGTGGACACATTCCCTGTCCATCATAAGGTAACAGTCTCGAGGGGGAGACAGACATTAATATAAATGAATAATTTAAAATATATAATATATATATATACAATAATAATTGTGGTATTAAAGTGCTTACTATGTGCCATGAACTGTACTAAGCACTGTGGTAGATACAAGCAAATCAGGTTGAACACACTCCCTGTTCCACGTGGGGCTCACAGTCTCAATCTCCATTTTACAGATGAGGTAACTGAGATTCAGAGAAGTGAAGTGAGTTGCCCAAGGTCACACAGTTGACAGGTGGCAGAGCCGGGATTAGAACTCATAAACTTCTGACTTCCAAGCCCATGTTTTATCCACTACTCCATACTGCTTCTCTATGTATGTACATAAGTGTTGTGGGGTTGGGCAAATATCAAATGTTCAAAGGTCACAGATCCAAATGCATAAATGATGCAGAAGGGAGAGTGCTGGAGATAAGAGGGCTTAATGAGAAAGGCCTCTTGGAGGAGTTGTGAACTTAATAAAGCTTTGAAGGTGGAGAGAGTGATGGTCTGATGTATATAGAGGGGGAGGGAGTACCAAGCTAGGGGGAGGACAGGAGAAAGGGGCTAGCAGTGAGATAGATGAGATTGGGGTACAGTGTGTAAACTTGTGCTAGAGGAGCAGAATGTGAGGGCTGAACTGTAGTAGGAGATTAATGAGGTAAGGTAGGATGGGGTGAGCTGATTGAGTGCTTTAAAGTTGATGGTGAGGAGTTTCTGTTTGATGTGGAGGTTGACAGCCTTTGGAGGCTCTTTAGAAGTGAGGAGACATGGACTGATGTTTTTGCTGCAAAACGATCTGTGCAGAAGGGTGAAATATGGACTGGAGTGGGGAAGAGGCAGGAGGCAGCGAGATCAGTGAAGGGACAGATGCAGTAGGATATATGCTTGGATCAGCATGGTAGCAGTTTGGATGTAGAGGAAAGGGTGGATTTTAGCAATGTTGTGAAGGAAGAACTGACAGGATTTGTAGACAGATTGAATGTGTGGGTGAAATGAGAGAGATGAATTGAGGATAATGTCAAGGTTATGGGCTTGTGAGATGGAGTGGATAGTGGTATTTTCTACAGTTATGGGAAAGACAAGAGGAAGACAATAATGATAATATTAATGATGGTATTTGTTATGTGCAAAGCACTATTCTAAGCCCTGGGCGGTGGGGGGTTACAAGGTGATCAGGTTGTCCCACGTGGGGCTCACAGTCTTAATCCCCATTTTACAGATGAGGTAGCTGAGGCACAGAGAAGTTACATGACTTGCCCAAGGTCACACAGCTGACAAGTGGTGGAGCTGGGATTAGAACCCATGACCTCTGACTCCCAATCCCAGGCTCTTTCCACTGAGCCACGCTGCTTCTCTGAGCAAAGTTTGGATGGGCAGATAAGGAATTATGTTTTGGACATCCAGGTAGAGATGTTTTGAAGGCAGGAGGAAATACAAGACTGCAGAGAAGAAGAGAGATCAGGTCTGGAGATATAGATTTGGAAGTCATCTGCAGAGATGGTAGTTGAAGCTGGGGAATGAATGAGTTCTCCAAGGGAATGGGTGTAAATGGAGAATAAAAGAAGACTTAGAAATGAGCTTTGAGAGACCCCACTGTTAGAGGGTGGGAGGCTGAGAAAGAGCCAGCAAAACAAACTGAGAAAGGGTGGTTAGAGAGTTAGGAGGAAAACCAAGAGAGGACCATGTCACTGAAGCCAAGGTTGGATAAAGTTTACAGATACAAGTCACTCAACTTCTCTGGACCTTAGTTACCCCACCTGTGGACAGGGACTTTGTCCAACCTGGTTAGCTTTTATCTATCCCAGCACTTAGAACAGTGATTGACACCATAGTAAGCAATGAATACCATCCAGGAGAAGGGGGTGATCTATAGTGTCAAAGGAAGCTGAGACATCTAGGAGGACCAAGATAGAGTAGAGGCTTTCAGATTTGGTGAAAAGAATGTCATTGGTTACCTGAGAGATGGCTGTTCCTGTGGAGTTGAGGTGGCAGAAGCCAGATTGGAGGGGATCTTGGAAAGAATTGAGGAAGAAAAGAGGAAGTGAAGACAGTGGGTATAAACAATTATGTCAAGACATTTGGAGAGAAATGTTAGGAGGGAAGTGGGGCAATATCTGGAGGGAGCTGTGGGGTCAAGGGAGGGTTTATTTACGATAGGGAATATACTGGAGCTCATTCAAGCTCTCATCCTATCCCGTCTGGACTACTGCATCAGCCTTCTCTCTGATCTCCCATCCTCGTGTCTCTCTCCACTTCAATCCATACTTCATGCTGCTGCCCGGATTATCTTTGTCCAGAAACGCTCTGGGCATATCACTCCCCTTCCAGAAACGCTCTGGGCATATCACTCCCCTCCTCAAAAATCTCCAGTGGCTACCAATCAATCTGCGCATCAGGCAGAAACTCCTCACCCTGGGCTTCAAGGCTCTCCATCACCTCGCACCCTCCTACCTCACCTCCCTTCTCTCCTTCTACAGCCCAGTCCGCACCCTCTGCTCCTCCACCGCTAATCTCCTCACCGTACCTCGCTCTCGCCTGTCCCGCCATCGACCCCCGGCCCACGTCATCCCCCGGGCCTGGAATGCCCTCCCTCTGCCCATCAGCCAAGCTAGCTCTCTTCCTCCCTTCAAGGCCCTGCTGAGAGCTCACCTCCTACAGGAGACCTTCCCAGACTGAGCCCCTTCCTTCCTCTCCCCCTCGTCCCCCTCTCCATCCCCCCATCTTACCTCCCTCCCTTCCCCACAGCACCTGTATATATGTATATATGTTTGTACATATTTTTTTTTACTCTATTTAATTTATTTGTACATATCTATTCTATTCATTTTATTTTGTTAGTATGTTTGGTCTCTGTCTCCCCCTTTTAGACTGTGAGCCCACTGTTGGGTAGGGGCTGTCTCTATATGTTGCCAATTTGTACTTTCCAAGCGCTTAGTACAGTGCTCTGCACATAGTAAGCGCTCAATAAATACGATTGATGATGATGATACTGGAGAAGCAGCATGACATATTGGATACAGCATGGCCTTGGGAATCAGAAGGTCATGGGGTCTAATCCCTGCTCTGCCACCTGTCTGCTGTGTGACCTTGGGCAAGTCATTCCACTCTCTATGCCTCAATTACCTCATCTGTAAAATGGGGATTAAGACTGTGAGTCCCATGCGGGACAGGGACTGTATCCAACCTGATTTGTTTGTATCCACCCCAGTGCTTAGTACAGTAGCTGGTACATAGTAAGCACTTAACAGATACCATAATTATTATTGTTATTATTATATCCACCCCAGCACTTAGTATAGTGCTTGGTACATAGTAAGCACTTAATAAATATCATAATCATTATTATTATTATTATTATAAGCTAATTTGAATGTAATGGGGAAGAAGCCATTGGAGATTGAATACTTGAAGATGGCAGTCAGGCAGGGAAGAATTATAATAATAATAATTGTGGTACTTGTTAAGCACTTGTTGTGTGCCAGGCACTGTTCTAAGCAATGGGGTGGATTTTGTTATGTTGTCTGTCTTCCTTCTGTGAGCCCGTTGTTGGGTAGGGGTTGTCTTTATCTGTTGCCTAATTGTACTTTCCAAGTGCTTAGTACAATGCTGTAGACACTAAGCGCTCAGTAAATACGATTGAATGAATACAAGCAAATTGAGTTGGACACAGTCCCTGTCCCAGATGGGGCTCACAGTCTTAATCTTCATTTTATAGATGAGGTAACTGGGGCACAGAGAAGTGAAGTGACTTCCCCACGTTGGACTGTGTCCAACCAGATTATCTTGTATCTACACCAACACTTAGAATAATGCTTGACACATAGTAAGCCCTTAACAAATGTTATTGTCATCATCATTATTATCATTAGTGGTATGAGAGGGACAGGGAAACAAAGAAGTTCAGACGAGCAGAGAGGGTGGTGTTGAGAGTGTAGATGTGTGCTTCAGGAGAAGGTAGTTCGAGTATGGAGACCAAATGGGGTAGGGTTGTCTGTAGAATATTAGAGGTGGTCAAAAGAACAGAGGTCTCTAGTGAGAAAATGACAGATTTGTGTAGGGTGGGTGCATGGGAAGGAAAGCAGACGAGGAGATTGTGGTCTGATAGAGGAATTTCAGAATTGTAGAAATTGGACAGTTAGAGATTATGAGATCAAAAGGGTACCCAACTTGCTGAGTGAGTGGGGTGGAGGAGTAGGTGGGGTGGAGGTCATTGGAGTAGTGCTGTGAGAGGAGGTGGACAGCAGAAGGATCATCAGGGATATGGATATTGTAGTCCTCAAGGATAAAAGTAGGTATAGAGAATGAGAGAAGAATGTGAGAAAGGCAAAGCTGTTGCTTCTACCACAACTAGGTTGATGGCAGAGAGGCTACTGGTGCTCCATTTCCTCATGTATATGTCTTATTCCACACCATATCAGTCTTCCCTTTCTTTTTCTGTTCCTCCCCCCCGCCCCTTCTGTCTACCTCTCCCTCCCTCCCCTTGGGCCTCTATCTCCATGTAAAAATCTTTCTTTACTGTCCTCTGTTCCTCTCCCTAATTCCTTCTGTCTGGTTCTGTATCCTCTGCCTTCTGTGGCACCCTGGGAGTTCCACCCTGTTCCACCTTGAGGTCCCGATGATCACCTTAGCCCAGACAGACTTGTAAATGACAGAAATCATATTCTAATTTATTGGAATTCAAATTACTCACAAATATAAATTATTAACAGTACTGTTTCCAAATCTTGGCTCTTTGGTCAGATTGTGAGGTTTTGGCCAAAGCCTTTTTTATTCTGCTGTCTATAAAAAGGAATGTTCTTTGACACTGCCCCAGTTTGTACAGGATTTCCCCCATTTGTACAGGAATGAGGGGCCTGAGCAGTAGCTAACTTTTGGCTTGATTCTGAAGGACAAAAGATAAGCTCCTAATTTAATCAAAAGTTACAGTTCGGAAATTTAATGGAGACCCTGTACGCATGAATTCTAAATGTAATGCCAATATATTCACTATGATTAACAGAGTGCATATTGGTACTATGTGTTTGTTATAGAATATCACATCTATATATTGTTAAATAAGGGACTTACGTGGTGATCATTAATTAGCTTAATACCATACTTTGATTTCACTGGTCTAGTAATTGTTGCAGCTCACCAGTTCAGACTTAGTATTTAGTATCTATTTAACATACTGCATTTTGTCATGTGTCTGATTTATGACAAAATGAAAGAAGTTTGCTATTAATATGGAAATTGCTGGTAGTGGTGCATAACCCTTTAATCTTTTAAAAATGGATTCATTCACATAAATTTTATTTGGTGAAATGAAATTCATAAAGTACTAGTTTTGAAAGTGTAAAGAAACAGATACTTGTAAGATTTCAGTTTTATTGCTGTTTATTTTGTATTACAGGATAAAATGTATTTTAGATGAATTGCTTTGACTAGGTAGAAAATCAAGATTCTGGAGTGATATGAGTTTCTGCATATCTTCAAGAGAGAATGTGTTTAAAAATAGCATTTACTTTACTTACAATCAGTCTTGATGATCCAACGTACCAACACTTACTACACATCCAATTTATCACCTGTGAATTAGAAGAAAGTCTGCCTCTCTGCTGTCAAAATATGCAGAAGCATTTCCCAAAGGTGGGTGGAAATGAAAAAAATAAAGTTTTCTATTCTAGCTAGTTTCCTGTGCGCTAAGCCTGTACATGACACTTTTGTATGGGAGTTGTATGAATTCATCTACTAATAATATCTAAAACTGGAACTCAAAGCCAGAAGTCATTACATGTGGCAGGGTAAATATGGTGGAACATTTAGCCTTGACTTCCAGAAACATGAACTTCTCTCATTAACATTTTCTTGGTTTCACAGGGAGGGATGTAGGTGGCAGCATGAAGCACTGTGTGCTATGATGTAGAACTGCCAGTTTAAAACTCAAGTTTTGGTTCCAGTAAAAATATCCTTAGAATAATGTCATAAATGGGAACTTAAACCTCCAAAACCAGTGCACCTGAGGTCAAATAACAGGAAAGAAGAGTGGGATCATGGATAAGAACATGTTCCCCAATCTCTCCTGTCCTCAGTGGAATGCAAGGTTTTTAGGTGGCCAACTCTTGGGTCAGTAACATAGACGAAGCCTTCTTCCCCCTCCACACCCTGTGAATTATAACTATGGGGTTCCCAGCTTTTCACCCACAATTTCTGGAAAACAGTAGGCTGCTCTAAGCATCCTGCCCCACCTCTTGGGGGCAGATTGAAGCTGCCCAGAAACTGCCTAAACCTGGACAGGCTGTGGTGAGTGGGTGAAGGCAGGGGTCATCTTAAATGCCTGGCCCTGATGGAACTCTGCACAGAGATGACCAGTTCCCCAAGATTCGTTGTAAGGAACAGAGGATCAATCTTGATTTTGAGTCAGAATTTCTGGCACCAATTGGAAATTGACTCCACTAAGATGTAGGTATAGTTGACTACCTATCTGCTGACTTGTGCCCTTGCCATAGCAACCAGACACATGTAATGTGTAGATGACAATTTTTACATAGTGAGAAACTGATTTGATTTGAAATGTCCTGTCAAGTGTGTGTAACTTGCCAGTGCATACTACCCTACACAGTGGATGGTGTGGACGGAGAGAGAAGTGACCATCACCATGCCACCCTCTAGTCTCACATGAACAGAAGATGAAATGTGGGCTTGACAGCAAAACAGGTGCTGTGGTCTCATTCCCATTCTTGGCTTTGGTCTCTCCCACTCTTGCCCATGCTTGGGGGTTGGGGTGTCAGAGTTCTGATCTTTGGGTTCTTCGGCAGAGATGGGGGCTTTGTCGGGGAACAAGGGCTCTAAGTGGGACTTAAGAAATATACTCACCTTTATTCCCATAGTAAGAAGTCACCAGCATTGCTTGTGGTCAGGGATCAGGTGGAAGAGTCTTGTGGGGCCCTGACTAACAGGGCCCAACTATGGCAGGGAGTAACTGTGATGGAAAGGAATGGGATGTTGCCTGGCTCCAGACATAGTAGGGAGAGGACTTAGGTTGCAAGTTCTGACTTGCCCCATTTCTGTGCTAGTTGCTGGCACAGCCTTCTTGGAAATGCTAGCTGTCATCTTCAATCACCCAGAAGCTATGGGCCCAGATCCCACTTGCTTGAACCAAGAGACACAAGGTAATATTCTTCCTTACATTCTTCTCCTCCCCACAAACTCCCTGCTCTCTCTCTCTCTCTCTCTCTCTCTCTCTCTCGCACGCGCGCGCGCGCTCTCTCTCACTCTCTCGAGCTCTCGAGCTCTCTGTTCATCCTCTACTTTACCTACCAATAGGTAAGAAATTACTTAGTAATACAATTAAGATGTTTGAAGAAATCTGACTTACTGACTGTTGGACAAGTTTACTGGAAAGTCTGAAAGAATGAAAATTCCGAACAGCATGTGTACAGTCCTGTTTGAAACAGATATCGACACATAGAGCCAACCATGCGTTAAATACCTAGTTAGCTTTCCCTGTGGGAGGCTACCTCAACACTCCTAAATGAATGAAGACTGGCACAATTAAATCAGCCTCTGAGCCCATCACAGGAACCACAATGGCCTGAGAGATGAAGAGAGTATTTAGAGGTAAGAGACTCCCTTATCTAAGACGAGCTTTAAATTTGCTCCTGAGGTGGAGCAAAATTCACCACCTCCCCCCATTCTACATGGAATCCCTACACTGTGGTGTGTTCTCCTGCAATCCATATGACGTCATTATGTTGCGCTTGGCATGTGTAATGTAAGGGAATGATACCGTGAAGAAGTTCACCTGAACCTCAGAACCTAGAGCATTTACCCACTGGGATCCATGACCCTCAACCCCACCCTCTCAGATATCTGATCACCTAGGTAATACTTCCAACCCAGATAGTTGTTTTCAAATTTTCAGCCATCACTGGGAGTGCCCTGGGGCCACTTCACAACTGTCTCCATGCAGTGTGCCCTCAGAGAGCTGCCTCATTTACTTACCATCTGATTCCAGCCCTGGCCCTCTCTTGGATTCTCTAGCTCATCCCTGCCCTTTCCAGACTCCATTTTCAGTATAATTATATTGCCTTTTTGTTAGATCTATCCCCATGGTTTTTCCTATGGTTGGCTAATAACGAGCATCTCAAAACACTATTCCTGTGGGTTCCTATAGGGAAGCCTTGACCCTTAATCACTTACAGTCTCACACACACTGTTAACAAGTTCTACCCTTCTAGACTGTGAGCCCATTGTTGGGTAGGGACCATCTCTATATGTTGCCAATTTGTACTTCCCAAGTGCTTAGTACAGTGTTCTGCACACAGTAAGCACTCAATAAATACGATTGAATGAATGAATGAATGCCCGCAGCCCTACCCCTTCGTCCTGCCCCTGCCCTAACTCCTTGCCTTGCCCCCTCTCTCCCCCTCCTCCCCATCCCCCCGGCTTTACCTCCTTCCCCTCCCCACAGCACCTGTATCTATGTTTGTACGTATTTATTACTCTATTTTATTTGTACGTTTATTCTATTTATTTTATTTTGTTAACATGTTTTGTTCTCTGTCTCCCCATTCTAGACTGTGAGCCCACTGTTGGGTAGGGACCGTCTCTATATGTTGCCAACTTGGACTTCCCAAGCGCTTAGTATAGTGCTCTGCACACAGTAAGCGCTCAATAAATACGATTAAATGAATGAATGAATAAATACGATTGAATGAATGAACGAGTTAGTTCTTCCCATTCTTCTCATTCAAACATATTAGTCACAAACTGCCCCTGGATCCTCATTCAGTCAAGAGGTCCATACACATATAAATACACATAACACACTCCGAAACCTCTGTAACTTCCTCAAAATTATGGGTCATGTTCATCCAAAGCTCATCAGATTCTTGCCATAAATATCTCTTCTCCTCCATATAAATCCGATAATCAAGGGGTAAGCTTCCTAACTGTGGAAAGAAATGTAATTAACAACATCTGTCCTTTAGAGAAATGCCAGGTTGTAAATCTATTCATTATGTCAAACATATGACTATAAATTTCTAGAATGTAAAATTTATATCAGTTCAAGAACATTGCTAGACTATGTAAAATGCTCTGATGCAGCTGGATTATCACTGTGGAATTGACGATTTAGACTCACTGTGCAAAACCAAGCCGCTCACTTCAGGCATATTGCGGAGACTAACAAGCAGCTAAGTAAATCTGAATCGTGAAAGCCAGCATTTCGATTAAATTTATTTCCTCGGACTGCTATTTCACTCTTTACCTCAACTATCTGCCAATGATTCCGGTAGGGAGCCCTGGCTGGATGCAAGCCTGTTCCCTTCCAGGACAACTCAGGCAGAATGCAAGGGCCAGATTGAAAGCAGTTACAAGACCCGGCTCGTTCTCTCCTTGTGGGAGATGAATCTGGCTAATGCCTGGCTGCCTCTTTTCATTTCCTCCTCTCTGCACTGTTTGTTAAGGATTTGGCTGCAGAGTGATCAGCAAACTATCACAGTCTTTCTGAGGGAGAAAAGGAAATGGTTATGCCAGCAGAATAGTAATATTGAAGCTGGAGCCTGAGTCAGACAGGGAAACAGATTGCCACCCTTTCTGGCTTATAATATTTCTTTCTTTTAAAATGTGGATTAAAATTACATAGAATTGTAGTAGCCATACCCTTGCCTGGAACTCTTTCACACTTCAAATATGCCAGGCCACAGCTTTCCCCATTTTAAAAGCCTGCTTCAACTCTTACTCCTTCCAAAACACCTTCCTTAATTAATTCCCAATTGTCCAAGTCACACCCTAACAACTCTCCTTAGCACTTAGTTTTCCCAACCTCAGCACATATATATGCATGTATATTAAACTGCAGATTCAGTATGTATTTCATTCATCCTGACATACTTGTGCTACTATTACCTGTTATAGCCTCATTCTTCCTCCTAATCCATCTATTTGCAAACTATTTAGGTCTTCCTGTGTCACGCATTAAAATGTAAACCCCTAAAGAGCAAGGACTTTGTGTATCTTATGTACACTCTCTCAAGTCCTTGGCACAGGACTCTACACATAGTAGGCACTCTAAAGCATGGATTGATTACTCTACTTATTTATGTATTTATTTTACTTGTACCTATCTATTCTATTTATTTTATTTTGTTAGTATGTTTGGTTTTGTTCTCTGTCTCTCCCTTCTAGACTGTGAGCCCACTGTTGGGTAGAGACTGTCTCTATATGTTGCCAGCTTGTACTTCCCAAGCGCTTGGTACAGTGCTCTGCACACAGTAAGCACTCAATAAATATAATTGATTGATTGGTTGATTGATTAATGGACAAGAGTAGCAGGGGCAAATTCCCCTTCTAGCTTCATCAGGTCAGAAGGAAGATCCAGCTCTTTGCAGATTCCCAGAAAGTGTGAGGGAAGGGTGGACATTTGGGCAGTTGTTATTGTGTGGACAGGGGAGGGAGGGTAAATTTGGACAGGATATTTGCTATATCTTCCTGAGTGGTTGTGTGACTGGGGTGCAGTTAAGATGTAGGAGGTCACACTGCTTGTTACCACTTAACATTTCTCTCCCTGAATGAATCAATCAGTGATATTTATTGAACACTTTGTGCAGACACTGTACTAAGCACTTGACCACTGTACTAAGTGCTTGAATCCTGTATTGTTTGATGGAAAATCCTCCCACTCATGATTAGTGGCCCTAGGGACATCTGGTTTCTCACTAGAGTTACAACCTTACTATTGGAATAAATCCCACTTGGCCTGGGAGATTTTGATTTTGGTCACTTTTTTAGGAATGGGTATAGTTAGTGTTTTTAAAAATTTAGGGTAAGTAAAAGAGAAGGTGTTTTAGGATTTTAATTATCCAGTCCTCTCAGGTAGTCTGAATGTTTCTAGTAAAGATGGCTATTATAGGTTATTTAAACTGCCCATTGAATTTCAGGGAGCCAATTAGCGGGGATATCCTAGCCAAAAATATCAGACATCTCCAAATCATCAGATGTTATGCAACAACTGATAATAATAATAATGATAAAAGTGGTATTTGTTAAGTGCTTACTGTTCCAAGCCTGTACTAAGCTCTGGGGTAATAATAATAGTAATTATTGAACTTGTTAAGTACTTACTATGTGCCAAGCACTGTTATAAACACTGGGGTAGATACAAGTCAATCTGGTTGGAGACAGTCCCTGACCCAAATGCGGCTCACTGTCTTAATCCTCATTTTACATATGAAGTAATTGAGGCCCAAAGAAGTTGTGATTTGTACAAGGTCACAGAGCAGGCATGTGGGATTAGAACCCAGGTCCTACTGACTCCCCAGGCCTTTTCTCTATCCACTAAACCATTCTGCTTCTCTAGATACAGATTAATCAGGTCCCACATGGGGCTCACATTCTAAGTATAGAGAGACAGGTATTTCATACCCATTTTCCAGATGAGTGAACTGAGGCACAGAAAAGTTATGTGACTTTCCCAAAGTCACATTGCAGGTAAGTGGCAAAGCCAGGATTGGAACACAGGTCTTCTGACTCCCAGACTTGTGCTTTTTCTGCTAGGCCACGCTGCATTTTTTTTTTAAGTTTGACATCCTCCGGCCCTAGAATAGTATTCAGTGGCACTTCACCAGATACTGCTCCACAATGAAAATATTCTAGCAGCAGTATGCTTAGTTTATAACTTTATATGAATGTCATTTATATATGAGGTGTTCTTAATCTACTCTGTTCCGTTTACTTAGACTCAGCAAATAAGGAAGTACTGAATTTGATGGGATTTGGAAGATAGAAAAATCATGAAGTTCTGAAGAATCAATTTAGTCATCACAGTTAAGGGGGAAAAAGGGGAACTCTACAGGGCTAAGTGCTTTGGATGTCCAGGTCCTCAAGGCAAAATTTCTACCTATTATATTTGAATTGTGGTGCAATTGTCTTAAAATCGATTTGGCCCATTTGACCCTGTCTGTACAAAAAATTTTCATTCACTTTCAAGTGAGAAGATACATGTCTTTGAGAATTGGAGGATTAATATTGAGATGTTTACACTGACACAAAGACTATTCATTCATTCAGTTGTATTTATTGAGTGCTTACTGTGTGCAGAGCACTGTACTAAGCGCTTGGGAAGTACAAATTGGCAACTTATAGAGACGGTCCCTACCCAACAACAGGCTCACAGTTTAGAAGGGGGTGACAGACAACAAAACAAAAACAGTCATATTGAATTAGGATCAGTGTACCAACTTTGCTATTAAAATTATCCTGTATTCTAAAAAGTAATGAATGACTTGTGACCCTATTTTGTTGTGGTAGAAAAGGTCAGCTAAAATCAGGAAAAATAGACATTTTAATAGCGTTTTAAAATATAGTATATTAACAAGGTTTAATTTCCATATTATATTTTTACTCTCCCTGAATAACTCCTTTTACCAGCTTTAATTTTATTCAAATATTAAATGAATGAATAATTACATTTCAAAAAATACCCTCACCATTTGCACCTCTTGTTGGGTAACTACAATGCACTTCATTAAAACATCTGCAGAAACTTTCTCTTCTGTTAATTCTCAGAATTATTCAGAATCCTAGCAATAGAACACTACTTTGATCTGAAGATTACCTTTTATGAGTTATTCCGAATTTTTTGACAGCTCTTCAAATCAAATTCTCTGGTGATTTTTCTGTACATAAAAATATTCAAGGCATAAAGCACTACAAAATACATGATTGGAAGCTATTTACCAACCCCTTGGGGGATAAAATGCATTCTGTAATATGATTTTTTAATCTCCATTTTTCCTGAAACCAAGATTCAAATACATTCTAAATTTTTTCCAAGCACAGGGCTTTGATTCCTTGTAGTACTGGGATTCAAATCTGAAACTCGTTTGACTGCATCAAAATGGATGAGTCTACTGATAAGTGAAATGAGAATAGCTCTCAAATGACTGTGGTGATTGTCCTACCAAGATAACAATGTTATTGTTACATATTTTCACACAGTTAACAAGCCTTGTAGTAAAATCAAAAAACATGATGAGCATTTTTACAGCACAAAGACAGGGCATACTAACAGTGAATCATCATTTTCCAGGCCTCACAATATTTAAACCTCTAACATCTACTTGAAGAGAAATATCAGTCAAACTAAATTTTCTCTCAGCATAATGATGAAATAATAATCACATCCTTTTCCCCTGGTGAAGGTGTTTGTTAGAAAAAGTATGGAAGTTCCTCTTGCAATCGAACAATGTTACCATACTTTCAATTACTAATAAATATAGCTTCACGAGTTAGTTTTGTACTCTGGTTCTCAATGCTGAGAAAATGCAATTACTCCTTGTTTTATGTCAGGAATGGTTCAAGTGGAAACTCAATTCAGTAAATACTTTTATATAGGACTGTTGTAGATTTCCCCCATATGAATTACTTTTATTTTATTTCCCATAGATAGATTAACCATAGATAGACAGATGTTGCTGTATTGTACCTTCAAATCAAATTCTCTGGTGACTCTTTCTGTACATAAAAACATTCAAGGCATAAAACACTATAAAATACATGATTGGAAGCTATTTACCAACCCCTTGGGAAGATAAAATGTACTGTAAAGTGCTCTGCACACAGCAAGCACTTAAATACGATTGAATGAATGAATGAATGAACCAAAGGGACTTTCTTTTCTGCTTTCATTGGGTTTTATATTCAACAAATTCAAATATGGAGAGACGAATAGAGAGAAAGGTGAAAGAGAGAAAATACCCGTTATATATATATAACAGTGGAACCACATCAAATAACTCTTCTTAGAAATTCATGATAGGCTAAAACTACTGTGAAAATTTCATACACCACTCATTAATATCAGATTCTACAATTGGGGATTGCAAGCATGAGACTAAATATTCCCCTGGTCCTTCATGATTTTGCCCCGTGCTTTAATTGGTCATTGCACATTTGGGTAGCATGATAGTTGAAAAGGGGGAGGATGAGAGGAAGCAGCATGGCCGAGTGGAAAGAGCCTGGCAATTGGGGGACCTGGATTCTAATCCCAGCTCTACCACTTGTGAGCTTGAGCAAGACATTTTACTTTTCTGTGTTTGTTAGCTGTAAAATCAGTATTAAATCATCCTCTAACTCGAATTGTGAGTCCCATGTGAGACAGGAACTGTATTCAACCTATCTAATATCTACTCCAGTGCTGACACGTAGTAAATGCTTAACAAGTACCATTACGGGTGTCATTACATTATCCTGACTCAGTTGCCAAGTGGGAATAATGATACTACTAATGACTGTGGTATTTGTTATTTGCTTACTCTGTGCCAAGCACTGTTTTAAGCACTGAGGTAAATACAAGGTAATCAGGTTGGACACAATCCCTGAACCATATGGGGCTCACAGTTAAAGTAGGAGGGAGAACAAGGATCAAATTCTCAATCTTATGGATAAGGAGACTGTTCATATTACATGTCATAAGTGTGAGTTAGTCTGGAATTGCAGGAGTTTTGTGGGTTTTGGCTAAGCATTCTATTTGAGATAATAATGAGATACAGGTAAATAAGGGATGAAACATTTTAATTTTACTGTCTTTGGTACTTGTGCTGTGGCTCACATTCCTGCTTCCTAGAACACTTTGTTTCCTCAGATGTCCATTTTTTTTGTTGTTTGTTTTTGTTTTTGGAAAAGGAAAGATATCTTAACAATATCAGGGTAATTTTTCTTCCTCTTACTTCCAGGCTGCAGCATGTGCCTCAACCTAATATGCAGTGATGCAAAGAGTAAACTACTCTTTGGCCTGAAGATGGCTGATTCTTAAATTCTGGGTGTTTTCTATTCTATCAATAGTTTGGAAACCAAACCTTTGAAATTACCCTGTTTGAAAAATACCAATCAAATACAACTGCTGTAGAACAGTAGAAGAAGCACTTTCAAATATGTCAAAGCTGAGTGGGGACAAAGTCCAGTCTGAATAACACACTATGAAATTGCTTTCCCCTCACCTTCAAAGTAATCTGTGATTTTCCATCCTGGCTCGGTGTTGAATTGGAGATGCGAATGGTTTTCAGGCTTCTCTGAGCATGTATAGATGATTAGAAGAAGGCACATATAGATGATGAAGACTATGAATCTTGGCCAGTAAATCAGAAATGTAATAATATTTCAAGAGACTTCTGAGAAAGTAAATTCCAACCAATTGAACAGTACCTAGTTCCTTCTTTCTCAGCAAATTTTTAGAATAGTCTTCTTCTAGTCAGTAAGTGGCATTGCACAGTCCAGTTTAGTTTATAAGTAGTTTTTGCCTGAAAAATATAACTGTCAGATTCACTTTCCAGACAGAAAATGAGCCATCATTTTGTAAACCATTGGAAAAAATAAGTAACTCAGGGAGAAAGGGCAATTTTTAGTGAAATGCTAAGAGGAATGCACTGAAATTAAAAATGATAAAATTTAGTTTGAATAAGAGGAAAATCATAAATCAGTAAAATGATCTGTCCTGCCCATGAAATATAGCACCTAGATCTCCCCTCAGATTCTAGCTGGGGAAATGAAAAAAGTAAAAGCAATTATTTAGCTCTAGTGGGATTTCCAGCCTTTCTTTGTGGACCTAGAAAGAAAGGTTCTTACCAAAGACAAATAAAAGTGAAATATGTATTTAGAATGGCTGAACATTTTGCATTGTACTTATCACATCAAAATAAAGTGTAATTAATGCAGATGATCATCTATTACCAGTGGTATTTATTGAGCTTTTACTGTGTGCTGAGCATTAAGCACTAGAGAGAGTACAATATAATAGAATTATTAGATATGTTCCCTGCCCACAATGAGCTTACAGTCAATCTAGATGATGGCAAGAAAGACTTTTGAAATGTAATTTAGTTGATATTGTGATTGATTTTCCTAATTAGTAGTAAAGTAATTCTGAGTTAGTTGTAAAGACTCCACCATTTGCATGGTGAAAGTGAAGATTACTAGTCATGTAATTTTGAAGCTGTCACATGAAGATATTATTTTCCAAAGCTACAATCTGTGTCCCTAATACTATTTATCTTTCCTGATGAAGAATATCTTGCAAATGTAGAGAGTTCAATGATTTTCTGGAGAACTCCCCCCTTTTGAAAGTGATGAGTTTCAGGTGCTGTTATTTCAGTGGCAGAAAATGGCCTCAGTCCTTCTAACTTCAGCATAAAAACTGGTAAAGTTCCAGGATCAGATGGTACATTTGTAGAAATCTGCATGCAAGGTTAAAACACATTCTTAACTGTGCAACATGAGGACTACTGAGGAAATGCAACTGGATGTCATTATCTCCATATTCAAAAAGACAAAGGAGAGAGCTGACAATAGACAATCATGGAACCTAGGTGCTAACCAGACAGAGTTCCTTAGGACCAGACATTGCAATTACAATGCTAATCATCCAAATCCAGAGCCTTAAGTCATAGCACGATAAGACATAGTCTGCTGGGAAACTACAGCAGTGAAAATAAGATTTCTGTGGGTGGGAATGTGTTTGTTATATTTTTGTGTCGTACTCTCCCAAGCGCTTAGTACAGTGCTGTGCACACAGTAAGTGCTCAATAAATATGATTGATTGAATAAAGTGATCTGGTGTCTAGCAACAGGGAATGAGAAGCACTTCTAAAACAAACCCAAATTCAAAGATCGGGAGAGTGAGTAAGCAGTGTAGCTATAAATATTGCTCAGCAGCTCCACCTTCTAATCAAAATCAAATTTTTTCAGCTACCCCTTTATACATGGACAAGGATCACTGACAAAGATATAATTTTGTAATATGAAGTGTATCTACTATATTGACACTCATGGATGACAATGTGTTATCCGAAAGTCCTGTGCGTGGATTTGACCCAATCAGTATCCAGCATGAGGCACTAGGAGAAAAGTGTTTTAGGAAAATTCCTGATTCTCATTCACTCCCATGGCTTCATGTACCATCTTTATGCATATGATTACCCAATTTACCTTTCCAATCCTGACCTCTCTCCTTCTCTGCAGTCTCTCATTTCCTCCTACTTTCAGGATATCTTTTCCTAGATGTCCTACCAACACCTCACACTAAACACGTCCAAAACAGAACTCCTCAGCTTCCCACCTGGAACCACCTCTCCACCTGTCTTTCTTATAAGAGTAGACAATATCACTATCCTCCTTATTTCACAAACCAGTTACTTTGGTATTACTCTCTTCTCCTCTTGCTCATTCAGCCCACACACTAAGCCTGTCACCAAATCCTGTCAGTCTGCCTTTATGACATTGCTAAACTCTTCCTTTTCTTCTCCAAACTGCTACCACATTGATCCAAGCACTTATCACATCCCATCTTGACTACTACTTCACACCTCTCACTTACCTGCCTACCTTCTGTCTCTCTTCCCTCCAGTTCTTACTTCACTCTGCCGCCTGGATTATTTTTCTAAGAAAAATTTGGTCCACATCTTCCCCACTCCTCAGAAACTTCCAGTGGTTGCCCATCCATCTCCACATCAAGCAGTAACTCCTTACCATTAACTTTATAGCACTCATGCAGCTTGTTCCCCAAACCTTGCCTACTACAGCACAGCCTACACACTTCATTCTTCTAGCATCAGCTTGTTCACAATGTTTTCATCTCATTTATCTTTCCACTGACCCCTTTCCCATGTCCTCCCTCTGACAGACCACCATGCTTTTCAAAGCCTTTTTAAAATTAAATCTCCAAGAGCCCTTCCCTGACAAAGCCCTTTTCCCCTGAACTCCCTCTCTTTTCCGCATCACCTCTGCACTTAGATCTGTTCCCTTTAAGCACTTAATATTCACCTCACCCCTAACCCCACAGTCCTAATGCACATATCAGTAATTTATTTATTTTTTTATATTAATGTTTGTCTTCTCCTCTAGACTCAGCTCTTTGTGGACAGAGAAGGTGTCTACCAACTCTGTAGGTATAGTACTCTCGCAAGCACTTAGTACAGTGCTCTGCATATAGCAAGTACTCAATAACACTGATCGATTGATTTCTTTGAGAAGCATGGTGGAGCAAGGAAACATGAATAGGAGGTAGAGTTGTAAACAACCCTTTCATTCGTTCATTCATATTCAATCATTTATTGAGTGCTCACCATGTGCAGAACACTGTACTTAGCACTTGGAAAGTACAATTCAGCAACAGAAACAGTTCCTACCCAACAACTGGCTCAAAGTCTAGAAGGGGGGAGACAGACAACAAAACAAATTAAGTAGACAGGCATCAATAGCATCAATATAAATAAATAGAATTATAGATATATATGCATCATTAATAAAATAAACAAAATATTAAATATGTACATATATACACAAGTGCTGTAGGGAGGGATATTGAGCAGAGGAAGGGAGTAGGGGTGATGGGAAGAGGAGGAGGTGCAGAGAAAAAGGAGTCTCAGTCTGAGAAGGCCTCCTGGAGGAGGTGAGCTTTCAAAAGGGCTTTAAAGGGGGGAAGTATGCTAGTTGGGCAGATGTGAGGAGGGAGGGCATTCCAGGCCAGAGGTAGGATGTGGGCCAGGGGTCGATGGCAGGACAGATGAGAACAAGGCACACTGAGGAGGTTGGCAGCAGAGTAGTGGAGTGTGTGGGCTGGGCTGTAGAAGGAGAGGAGGGAGGTGAGGTAAGATGGGGCAAGGTAAAGGAGAGTTTTGAAGCCAATAGTGAGGAGTTTTTGCATAATACATAGCTTGATGGGCAACCACTGGAGATTTTTGAGGAGGGTTGGGTGACATGCCCAAAGCGTTTCTGTAGCAAGATAATCTGTGCAGCAGAGTGAAGTATAGACTGAAGTGGGAAGAGACAGGAGGTTGAGAGATCAGAAAGGATGCTGATGTAGTAATCCAATTGGGATATCATGAGTGATTGTACTGACAAGGTAGTGATTCAGATGGAGAGGAAAGGGAGAATCTTGATGATGTTGTGAAGGTGAGACTGGAAGGTTTTGGTGATGAATTGGATATGTGGGGTGAATGAGAAAGCAGAGTCAAAAATGACAATCAATCAATCAATCGTATTGAGCGCTTACTATGTGCAGAGCACTGTACTAAGCACTTGGGAAGTACAAATTGGCAACACATAGAGACAGTCCCTACCCAACAGTGGGCTCACAGTCTAAAAGGGGGAGACAGAGAACAGAACCAAACATATCAACAAAATAAAATAAATAGGATAGAAATGTACAAGTACAATAAATAAATAAATAGAGTAATAAATATGTGCAACCATATATACATATATACAGGTGCTGTGGGGAAGGGAAGGGAATGATGGGGGGATGGAGAGGGGGACGAGGGGGAGAGTTAGGAAGGGGCTCAGTCTAGGAAGGCCTCCTGGTGGAGGTGAGCTCTCAGCAGGGCCTTGAAGGGAGGAAGAGAGCTAGCTTGGCGGAGGGGCAGAGGGAGGGCATTCCAGGCCCGGGGGATGATGTGGGCTGGGGGTCGACGGCGGGACAGGCGAGAACGAGGTACAGTGAGGAGATTAGCGGTGGAGGAGTGGAGGTTGCGGGCTGGGCAGTAGAAGGAGAGAAGGGAGGTGAGGTAGGAGGGGGTGAGGTGATGGAGAGCCTTGAAGCCCAGAGTGAGGAGTTTCTGCCTGATGCGCAGATTGATTGGTAGCCACTGGAGATTTTTGAGGAGGGAAGTAATATGCCCAGAGCGTTTCTGGACAAAAATAATCCGGGCAGCAGCATGAAGTATGGATTGAAGTGGAGAGAGACACAAGGATGGGAGATCAGAGAGAAGGCTGGTGCAGTAGTCCAGACGGGATAGGATGAGAGCTTGAATGAGCAGGGTAGCAGTTTGGATGACACCAAGGTCGCAGGCTTGCGAGATGGGAAAGATGGTAGTGCCATCCACAGTGATGGGAAAGTCAGGGAGAGGACAAGGTTTGGGAGTGAAAATAAGGAGCTCAGTCTTGGACATGTTGAGTTTTAGGTGGTGGGTGGACATCCAGGTGGAGATGTCCTGAAGGCAGGAGGAGATGTGAGCCTGGAGTGAAGGAAAAAGAACACTAGAGGAGATGTAGATTTGAGTAGCTGTGGCTGTCCAAAATTCTCCAAAACTTTCCCCAACTCCCTAATTTCTCCTTCTCTATGCCCTTTCTGGTGGCCTGACCTACTTCCTCAACCTTCACAACTGGCCTTCCAACTCTTTCACAACTTTCACTAGAGTCTCTATGGCTCTCACCACTCCTGCCGCTACCTCTACCTTCTCCATGCAACCCCTACATCATCATTCTCACTCTTCCTGTCAGCTGCTCTCTGACATTTGATGAGACTTTTTATCAAAGTATGCCCTTATTCACTTGGTGCTATGCTTTGAGAGTTATAATAAGTAGGATAGAGATTTTCAGAGAAAAGAACATTCCTAAAAATTTGAATTTTGAAATTTTGAATTTGAATTTGAAAAATTTGAAGGGATAATTGGAAGTGGTATGCATTTTAGAAAACTGTATAACATTTTCAATATTCATTCAATCATATTTATTGAGCACTTACTGTGTGCAGAGCACTGTACTAAGCGCTTGGGAAGTACAAGTCGGCAACATATAGAGACTGTCCCTACCCAACAATGGGCTCACAGTCTAGAAGGGGGAGATAGACAATAAAACAAGTAGACTGGTTTCAAAATCTTCAGAATAAATAGAATTATAGCTACATACACAACATTAATGAAATAGAGTAGTAAATATGTAAAAATAAAATCAATAGGGTAATAAATATGTATAAATATATGTAAGTACTATGGGGAGGGCAAGGAGGTAGGGCGGGAGGAGTGAGGGGGGCAATGGTATGATCAGCCTCACTTATTTTCATTTTAATTTAATGTAGTTTTTTTTAAGATCTTGAATTTCATATGATACTTTGAAATTTACCCATTTCAGTAGTTTCAATACATTTGCATTAATTTTTCCTATGTGTGAATTGTTTGCAAAGGCAGTACTAAGAACTGATTTTATATAGTTCCTATGTAATCCTGCTGATTTTCTAAAGGTCAGTATTATAAAAAAAAAAATTAAATGAGCAGCATGTCTGTAAAAATAACTTTCCCTTCCATTCTTCGGAATATTTTTAAGGATTCACAAATCCTTCAAAAGAATATCATGAGGTCACTTGTGTGTGGTGTTTCTATTCCAATCCAATGCCTGGACCCTGCCTACAGTTGTAAGACTACTTTGAAAAATGGATTTTCTGGTGTGCTTTGGAAAATCTCCTTTGTTCCACTCTAACATCTAAGCTAAACATCTAAAATCTAAGGAGTTGGCCAACTCAGATTTTGAACCTTGCTGTAGGCCATATTTAGTAGAATATAAGCTGAAAACAATGCATTTACAACCATTCTACACATTAAGCACTTGATATACACTGCACCCTCATCTCCACAGCATTTATGTGTCTATCCATAATTTATTTATATGAATTTCTATCTATCTGGGTGGTAAGCTTGTTTGGGCAGGGGACATTCTATCAACTCTGTTGTATACTACCCTCCCAAGGCCTTAATACAGTGCTCTGCACCCCGTAAGTGCTTAGTTAATACCACTGATTGATTGATGATGCTCTCAAAATTTCCCAAAAAAGAGTTTCTCCTTACTTGATTTTGGTACTTCATATTTCAAACCTGTCTTTAGGCTTTTAATTGTGACATTACATAATCAAAGCTTATGAATTGCCCTATACTTTGCTCCATCACTTTTGATTATTCATTCATTCATTCAATCGCATTTACTGAGCACTTACTGTGGGGTAGGATGAGTGATTGTATTAAAATGTTAACAGTTTGGAAGGAGAAGAAAGGGCAGATTTCAGCGATGTTATGAAGGTGGGACCGACAGGATTTAGTGATGGATTGATTGTGTGGATTGAATGAGAGAGAGGAGTCAAGGATAATGCCAAGGTATGGGTTTGTGAGACAGGACAGATGGTGGTGCCATTTACAGTGATGTAAAAGTTAAGAGGAGGACAGGGTTTGAGTGGGAAGATGAGGAGCTCTGTTTCGGACATGTTGAGTTTGAGCTGATGGGAGAATATCCAAGCAGAGGTGTTTTGAAGGCAGAAAGAGATGTGAGATGGGAGAGAGGGAGAGTGATCAGGGCTGGAGATGTAGATTTGGATATCATCCACATAGAGGTTGTAGTTGAAGCCATGTGAGCCAATGAGTTCTACATTATAGCTGCCCTGTTTCAACTCACTGTTCATAGCTGTTTGGTATCCTCATATGCCCAACTCAGTTGATATTATGTTAGGGTGAACATAGTTTCAATGCTAGTAGACTGGTTTTATTTAGGGAGATCAGGTGTGATCTCACTAAAACCTCCCCTGCTCTCCTCCAGTCCCTTCCTCCTCCTGCCCCTTCTTTCCCTGCAGAGAAAATATCAACCTCCTCTCAGAATTTGCCCCCTCCACTTGCACTTCCAACACTATCCCTTTGAACCTTATCAAAACACCCCTACCTTTTTGCTCCTCGGATTGCCAAATTCAACCGTTCACTCTCTAATGGCTTCATCCCCACTTCCTTCAAATATGCTCATGTATTCCCTTTCCTAAAACAACCCCTCCCTTGACCCCATGGTTCCCTCTAGTAATTACCCCCATCTCCCTTCTACCGTTGCTTTACAAACTCCTTAAGCAAGTGTCTACGCCTTCTGCCTCCAATTTGCCTCATCCAGTTCTTTTCTTAAACCTCTCCAACTGGGCATGCCACATACTGCCCTCTCTTAGATCACTAATGTCCTCCTTCTTGCCAATCCAACAGTCTGTACACCTTTCTAAACCCTAGCTACCTCTCAGCTGCCTTTGACATTGTGGACCACTCCCTTCTCTCTTTCTTAATGATATTTGTTAAAAGCTTACTATGTGCCAGACACTGAACTAAATGCTGGGATAGATACAAGCTAATCAGTTTGGACATAGTCCATGTCCCTCATGGTTTCAAAGTCTTAATTCCCATTTTATAGATGAGGTAACTGAGGTACAGACAAGTGACTTGTCTTAGGTCACTGTTAGCCATCACCTGGGAATGGGTACATTCAGGAATCAGCTTGGTGAGAGAGAGACCCAAGATAAAAAGGCTGAGTCTACACAAAATTTATTGCACAAAGCCAATTGAACTTCCCTTTCAGGAAGGATATTATTATTTAATTATTATGCATGGGGCGAACTGAACATCCCTTTCAGGAGGTCCCTTTCAGGAGGACTATGATTTCTTGATGATATTAGAGCTTCCCTTTCTGGAGAAATATAGGTATGTGTTACTTACATGTGGCAAAACACCTAGATCCCACCCACAAACGTTTCCCACCTGTGAGGAATTCCCTTATGTATTGTTTGCGCGTGGCAAGGCAGCTAGCTACCACCCATGAATGCTTGCCACCTGGGAGGAACACATTTAAATGTTACACTCCCATGGCAAAGTTTCCTAGCTTCCAGCCCCACGAGCATTCAGTGGGACATTCACCTATCCCACAGCTCCTTACTTGGTGCAGGCAGAGAGAGCATCCATGCTCTGGGCAGAGGTGACATCCAGCTGGCTGTTGCAAGTCTCAAACCACTACCCAGAAGGTCAAAGGCCACAGGTAAATATTACCTGTGCCCCCAGGCCTTTCCAGCTTCCTGCGTCAGCTTATCCATATCTGCCCTCCCCTTTCCTCCATACTTAATTTGATTGGCACAGGGGCGAGAGACATTATATATTCCTGGCCTAGACTGTCAATCTAGCAGTTTCAGTTGTGGGACTGGGTTGTCCCTCCCATGCTTCTGGGTTCCGTTTTGCTGGCTCGGACAGTCACAAGATAATATTTGACCTTGAGATGGTGGATACCCTAGTTCACCTCGGAACAGTCACACAGCAGACAAGTGGTAGAGTCAAAATTAGAATCCTGGTCCTTTTGACTCCCAGTCCAGTGCTCTATCCCTGAGGCCCTGCTTCTCTTGGAAACATTATCCAATCTTGCTTCACTGACATTGTCCTGTACAGGTTTTTCTTTATCTTTGGCCACTCCTTCTCATTGACTTTCACAAGCTCTTCCTCAGCCTCCCACCCTCTAACTGTGGGAGTCTCTCAAGGCTCAGTTCTGGACTCACCCCCTTGGAGAACTAATTCACTCCTATGGCTTCAACTACCATTTCTAAATGAATAATTTCCAAATCTACCTCTCTAAACCTGACCTCTCCCTTCTGCAGTCTTGCATTTCCTCTTGCTCACAAGATGTCTGTATTTGGATATCCTGTCAACACTTCCAATGTAGCATGTCCAAAATAGAACTCCTCTTCTTTCCATACAAACTCTGTCCTCCCCCATCTTTTCCATTACTGTAGACCACACCCCTATCACCTTGTCTTACAAGTCTGTACCCTTGGCATCATCCTTGACTCATCTCTCTAATTCAACCCACATGTTGAATCTTTCACCAAATCCTATCAGTTATATTATGTTGCCAACTTGTACTTCCCAAGCGCTTAGTACAGTGCTCTGCAAACAGTAAGCGCTCAATAAATACGATTGATTGATTACCAAAAACCATCTCCCATTAGCAACATACAGAGTTCCTATAATAGAACATCCTCCTTCCCCTCCAAAAAAAGATCTGTGGAGAGAAGCAAAGTGGCTCAGTGGAAAGACCACAGGCTTGGGAGTCAGAGGTCATGGGTTCTAATCCCATCTCCACCACTTGTCAGCTGTGTGACTTTGGGCAGGGTCACTTAACTTCTCTGTGTCTCACTTACCTTATCTGTAAAATGGGAATTAAGACTGTGAGTCCCACATGAGACAACCTGATTACCTTGTATCCCACCAGTGCTTAGAACAGTGCTTGGCATATAGTTAGAGCTTAACAAGTGCTGTTATTTTTTTTATTAACACCATCAGGTCTGGGCTCCCCAAACTCACTCCTCCCTCTTCTCCATCCCCCCCCGGTTTCAACCCTCTCTGCTACCCTCCCATCCTTTCCATCAGTATCTTCAGATGAGATCTCCTCCCTCCTCTCAAGTGCTACTCCATCCACCTGTGCTTCGGACCCTATTCTCTCTCATTTCATGAAAACTCTCGCCCCTTCCCTCCTCCCCTCCTTAACTTCCATCATCATCGGCTGACTCTCCACTTGTTCCTTCCTATCTGCCTTCAAAAATGCCCATGTTTCCCCCATCCTAAAAAAACGCTCTCTTGACCCCACTGCCCCTTCTAGTCATTACCCTATCTCCCTCCTACCATTCCATTCCAACTCCTAGAATGAGTCGTCTACACTCGCCGCCTTGAATTCCTTAACTCCAACTCTCTCTTAGACCCCCTCCAATCTGGCTTCCATCCCCTATACTCCACTGAAACTGCCCTCTCAAAGGTCACCAATGATCTCCTTCTTGCCAAATCCAATAGCTCCTACTCTATCCTAATCCTCCTCGACCTTTCAGCTGCCTTCAACACTGTGGACCACCACCTTCTCCTCAACATGCTATCCAACCTTGGTTTCACAGACTCTGTCCTCTCCTGGTTCTCCTCTTATCTCTCTGGCCATTAATTCTCAGTCTCCTTCGTGGGCTCCTCCTCTCCCTCCCCTTCCCTTACTGTAGGGATTCCTCAAGGGCTAGTTCTTGGTCCCCTTCTGTTCTCTATATATAATCACTCCCTTGGTGAACTCATTCGCTCCCACGGTTTCAACTATCATCTCTATGCTGATGACACCCAAATCTACATCTCCACCCCTGCTCTCTCTTCCTCCCTCCACGCTCATATCTCCTCCTGCCTTCAGGACAACTCCATCTGGATGTCTGCCCACCACCTAAAACTCAATATGTCCAAGACTGAGCTCCTAATCTTCCCTCCCAAACCCTGTCCTCTCCCTGACTTTTCCATCACTGTAGATGGCACTACCATCCTTCCAGTCTCACAAGCCTACAACCTTGGTGTCATAGTAGACTTTGTTCTCTCATTCATCCCACACACCCAATCTGTCACCAAAACCTGCTAGTCTCACCTCCACAACATCGCCAAGATCCACCCTTTCCTCTCCATCCAAACTGATACCTTGCTGGGTCAATCTCTCATCCTAACCTGTCTGGATTACTGCATCAACCTCCCCTCTGATCTCCCATCCTCCTGTCTCTCCCCACTTCAGTCTATACTTCACTCTGCCACCCAGATTATCTCTGTATAGAAATGCTCTGGGCATGCCTCTCTGCTCCTCAAAAATCTCGAGTGGTTGCCTGTCAACCTACAAATCAAGTAAAAACTCCTCAATCTTGGCTTCAAGGCTCTCCATCACCTGGCCCCCTCCTACCTTGCCTCCCTTCTCTCCTTCTACAGCCCAGCCTGCATCCTCTGATCCTCTGTCACCACTCACCTCTTCACTGTGCCTCATTCCTGTCTGTCCCACCATCGACCCCTGGCCCACATCCTTCCCCTAGCCTGGAATGCCCTCCTTCCATACATCCGCCAAACTAGCTTTCTTCCTCCCTTCAAAGCCCTGAGAGCTCACCTCCTCCAGGAGGCCTTTTCAGACTGAGCCCTCTTTTTCCTCCTCTTCGCCCCATCCCCCCAGCCCTACCTCCTTCCCCTCCCCACAGCACTTATATATATTTGTACATATTTATTACTCTATTTATTTTACTTGTACATATTTACTACTCTGTTTAATTAATGCTGTGCATTTAGCTATAATTCTATTTATTCTGACAGTTTTGACACCTGTCTACATATTTTGTCTTGTTGTCTGTCTCCCCCTTCTAGACTGTGAGCCCATTGTTGGGCAGGGACTGCCTCTATATTCATTCATTCATTCAATTGTATTTATTGAGCCCACTGTTGGGTAGGGACTGTCTCTATATGTTGCCAACTTGTACTTCCCAAGCGCTTAGTACAGTGCTCTACACACAGTAAGCGCTCAATAAATATGATTGATTGATTGATTGAGCACTTATGTTGATGACCTGTACTTCCCAAGCGCTTAGTACAGTGCTCTGCACACAGTAAGTGCTCAATAAATATGACTCAATGAATGAATCTGTCCATCACCCAAGTACAATTACAGGTGCAAGAATGAGATGGTACATCAAGATGTCCATAACAATGCAGTTTACTAGCTTTGCCCCTACACTGGTTTAGGGATTAGTGAACTCCAGCCTGCAGAGCACAGATTGTTGTCCCTGGACCTCGTTTTTGCCCTCCAGCACCCTTCATCACTCCCTGGTTCTGCCTTGAAGGTGGGTATCTTTGCCTCTGATGTTAGTCTGGGTGGTCTGGGGTGTTCCTGAGTTGTGGCTCATATTTCTGGGTGTCCCCTTTGTCATGAGCTCCCCAGCCCATACCAACAAGGACTTTCCTGGGCTGAGGTAGCCTCAGTGACATCAAACCACACCACCACAGTGGTTAGCTTTCGATGAGTGAAGTGTGCAGGCTGAGTTGTGGAAGGAGAGTAGTGAGGTGAGGTAGGATGGGGCAAAGTGATGGAGTGCTGTTAAGCCAATGATGGGAAGTTTTTATTTGATGCAGAGTTGGATGAGCAACCACTGCAGTTTTTTCAGGAGCAGGGTGACATGCTCTGAGTGATTTTGTAGAAAAATTACCCGGGCTGCAGAGTGTAGTATGGACTGGAGTGGGGAAAGACAGGAGGCTGGGAGGCCAGCAAGGAGGCTGATGCAGTAATCCAGATGGGATAGGATGAGTGATTGTATTAACATAGTAACAGTTTGGATAGAGAGGTAAGGGCAGATTTTAGCCATGTTGTGAAGATGGGGCTGTCAGGATTTAGTGATGGATTGACTATGTGGGTTGAATGAGAGAGAGGAGTCAAGGACAATGCCAAGGTTCCAGGCTTGTGAGACAGGAAGGATGGTGATGTTGTCTACAGTGATGGAAAATTCAGGGGGAGGACAGGGTTTGGCATTCTCCTGCTCCTTCCAGTGTTCTCCATACATATAGTTTGAGTACCCCAGCATCAGCTGTAGGACCACTCAACAACAATGTTTAGTCTCTGCAAGAGGTTCTATGTTCACAACATTGTTAAAATTCCTCTCCATCAAAATTGCTACCATGCTGGTCCAAGCACTTCTTACATTTTGCTTTGACTACTGCATCAAACTCCTTGCTGACTTCCCTGTCTCATTCATTCATTCATTCAATCGTATTTATTGAGCGCTTACTGTGTGCAGAGCACTGTACTAAGCGCTTGGGAAGTATAAGTTGGCAACATATACCTACCCAACAGCGGGCCAGTCCTTATGTCACTCTTCTGGGTGTATCAATTTTCTAAAAAAAGTTCATTTCATGCCTCCTGGCTCTTTAAGAACTTCCAGTGGTTTCCCATCCACCTCTGCAAGTGCCTACTGTGTGCAGAGCACTGTAGTTAGCTCTTGGAAGAGTACAGTATGACAGAGTTGGTATACACATTTCCAGCCCACAAGGAGCTTATGGTCTCAAGTGGGAGGTAGGCATTGAAAAAAATTACAGATATGTGTGTAAGTGCTGTGAGCGGAAGGTGGAGTGAATAAATGGTACAAATCCAAGTGCAGGGGTGACACAGAAGGGAAAGGGAGTAGGGTAAATGAGGGCTGTTGGAGAAAGGTTACAGGCTTGTCAGATTGAGAAACTCTTTACCATTGGCTTTTAAACACTCAATCACCTTGCCCTCTCCTACCTTGTCTCATTGATTTTGTACTACAACACAACCTGCATGGTTCGCTTCTCCAATGCCAACCTACTTACTGTACCTCAATCTTGTCTATCTCACCACTGACCCCTTGTCCACTTCACTCAATCAATTATATTTATTGAGAGCTTACTGTGTGCAGAGCATTGTACTAAACACTTGGGAGAGTACAATGTAACAGAGTTGGTAGATGCATTCCCTGCCCACAGTGAGCTTACAGTTTATAGGGGGAGACAGACATTTATATAAATAAATTACAGATATGCACATAAGTGTTGTGGGACGGATGTAGGGGTGGGTGAATAAAGGATGAAAATCCCAATTCAAGGTCCTGGAATACACTCCACCTTCATAGCCACCAGATGACCACACCCCCACCATCAAAGCATGACCCTGAAGATGATTTCCCTGACCGAGCCTCAATTTTCCCTACTCCCTTCCCTTCTCCATTGCCTATGCATCCGGATCTCCAAGTGTTAAACACTTGGTATTCAATCCATGTGCAGCCCCATAGCACTTTTGTACATATTCAGAATTTATTTCTTCTAGACTGTAGGCTTCTTGTGGCCAGAGAACATGTCTACCAACATTGTTGTATTGCAGTATTGCGTAAGTGTCTTCAATTGATTGATTTATTGGTTTAAATTCTTTACTATTTGTAATACTGTCCTGTTGAAAAGAGCAGATAAGTGATGCTAATGGATATTTCATTTTGTTGTCATGGAAGGACTTATTCTAATCTAGAAGAAATGATAACAACCTGTTACATAGCCAACTATCATTATCTACAATGTTGAAGCATGCTGAAGCACACCAACATTCCAACTATTTCTTCTGTTCAATAGTTCAATTTTTCCCCCACCAAATGTTCCAAAAAATTGGCTACTAAGTAGTGAATTTGTTTAATTGATTTCTCCCTGACTGGGCGCTATCAATAAGGGAATTGGTCATAGGGGTATATCAAAGTTGGGGGAAAGGAAGAGAAGTAAGGGATATGGCTCTCCACATATTGTTTCTTTACATGTATGTAAATAATTAGGAAGTGGACAGTGAAATATCATCTACTCTGAATGAAATGCAACACCAGAGAACACAGTTCAGAATGGAGTAAGAGAATTTGGTAGAGCTCAGTTCAGGTTGTGTAAATTGAACACTATTTTATGTGTAGCACTTCACAACTGTATAAAAAATATAACTATTGTTTGAAGTATTTTCAGTCTTTTAGTTTTGTATTTCACAAATGTATTTACAGCTAAAATAGATTAGGCAATGCAGGCTTAAGTAAATCCAGACTGGCTCAATTCTGTATTGGAATTTTACTGTACAATTCAGGGTTTTTGAAATTTCAACCTTAGAAATATCAGGTCTCACTATATTTTATAGCTCTCACTATTCTTAATTAGAAAATCTCCATCAATTAATTAAGCAATAGTGTTTACTAAACCAGTCCTGTGTGTAGAGCATTGTATGAGATGTCTGGGGGGGAACAGAGATAAAAGTCATATTTTATACTCTTGAGGACCTTACAACCCTAGGAAGAAAACCAGACAGATTTTTCACAAGTAGTAGAAGCATGAAAAAAAACCCCTTACATCCAACAGGTACTAGGAAGGGAAAATTATTTTTTTTTTTTAAATTAGGGTTGTGCCTGATCAAAATGTATATAGATGATGTGTGGCTACATATGTACAAGTGCCAAATCTGATCTCTGAACTTTAAAATAAAAGCAAAGACCCTTTAGATCACATTTGAATGCATGTGATTACTATCATTCTTTTCAATTGTGCTGCTAAAATGTACATTTTAGAAATTTCCCATTTGACCTGCTTTAAACATTTTCTGCTATTTCAACCCCTACTGTTTTCTTGAATGCTTGTCATAAAAATGTAAATATGATATTTTTCAATGCTCAACTATTGTTACAATTCTAAAAATATGTTTCATTTTCAATGAAATTATTGTCTGAGGGCAAAAATTTGTGTCCTTTTCAATATTTCCTAAACTTCAAATATTTTTAGTCTTTTTCAAAAATTAATATGTAAGGGGTGTCTGCAATTTCATATTATGAAATATGAACATTATGAAGAAGACTGGATTCAAAATATCCTAAGTTTACTTTTTAACTTCATTGATGACTGAGTGGTAGAATCTAATGAAACTTTATGTACCAACTGTCTTCCAGAGCTCCAGAGGGAGCAGTATGGCCTAGTGGAAAGAACATTGGCCTGGGAGCCAGAGGACCTGAGTTCTAATTTGGCTCCATCACTTGCCTGTTCTGTGACATTGGGCAAGTCCCTTAACTCATTGGTGGCTCAATTTCCTCATTACTAAAATGAGGAAATTTTACTAATTCTTCATTTGTGTTACTACAGAAGATTTACTTCGTTTTACAAAAGTATATCTTTGTCAGTGATCCGTGTCCATATATGAAAGTGTAGCTGAAAAAAAATTGATTTTGATAGAAGTTGGAGCTGCTGGGTTGTATCTGTAGCTAAATTGTGTTTTCACTCTCCTGATCTTTGTGAAAAGCAGCGTGGCTTAGTGGAAAGAGCACGGGCTTGGGAGTTAGATGTCATGGGTTTAATCCTGGCTCCATCACTTGTCAGCTGTGTGACTTTAGGCTAGTCACTTAACTTCTCTAAGACTTTGAGCCCCATGTGGGACAACCTGATTACCTTGTATCTACCCTCATACTTAGAACAGTGCTTGGCACATAGTAAGTGCTTAACCAGTACCATTATTATTATTAAGATTTGTGTTTGGGACAGGAATCATGCCTAATGTCTACTTGTGTATTCTTAACCAACTCTTAATATAGGGCTGTAAACACAGTAAACGCTTAGTAAATACCATTATTACTACTACATCTTCAAAATAGTTTCAGAATAACAAAAGCAGGACCTGAAGTTACAAAAGTGGCTAAGAGCAGCTAGCATTTGCAGTTGCCACATTAGTGACTGTAGTAGGTACTACTATGCGAGAAGCATTTGGGATGGCAGAAGAAGCAATAATAGGCAGGTAAGTGCTGCTTATTTGTATGTGTGCATGTACATATGTGTAGGCCTGTCAATGTATACCCATAACTGACACGAGGAAAGTTAACAGCTTGAAAAGTCCTGAACAGTGTTGTACAGATTTTCCTCATGGTAGAATAAAAAGAAGTCTGTAGACCTGAGTCTTTCTGACCCTTGCCACTTTCAGCTGGGTATTTAAGGAAACTGTAGTTTTCTTCATCCTGGCTCACTCTACAGTGGGCTTAAAGTCTATTAGCCTAGGTAGAGAAAGATCTTAGAAGCTGACCAGATAGTCAAAAGTGACGATCTACAGATAATGATCATAATGGCATGAGCTAAGTTCTTATTATTTGTCAAGCACTGTATAATAATAATAATAATGACATTAAATGTTGGGTTAATAATAATAATAATGGTGGTATTTGTTAAGCACTTTCTATGTGCAAAACACTGTTCTAAGCACTGGGGGGATACAAGGTGATCAGGTTGTCCCACTTGGGGCTCACAGTCATTATCCCCATTTTACAGATGAGGTTACTGAGGCACAGAGAAGTTAAGTGGCTTGCGGAAGGTGACACAGCTGACAAGTGGTGTAACTGGAATTCGAACCCATGACCTCTGACTCTCAAGCCTGCGCTTTTTCCACTGAGCCACGCTGCTTCCCCTAGATACAAGATAATCAGTTGCGACACCATACTAGCCCCACATGGGCACACATGGGGCACACAGGAGGGAGAACAGGTATTGAATCCTCATTATACTGATGAGGAAACTGAAGAACCAAGGATTTATTTGCCCAAGGTCAATCAATCAATCAATCATATTTATTGAACATTTATTGTGGCAGACCACTGTACTAAACACTTGGGAGGGTACAATATAACATAATTGGTAGATACATGCCCTCCCCAAAGTGAGCTTACAGTCTAGAGGGGCAGACAACCATTAAAATAAATTACGGATATGTACATAAGTGTTGTGGGACTGAGAGTGGGGAGAGTAAAGAGTACAAATCCAAGTGCAAAGGTGACTCAGAAGGGAGAGAGAGTGGGGAAAATGAAGGCTAGATCAGGGATGGACTTTGAGAGGAGATATGCTTTTAATAAACGCTTAACAAATACCTTAAAAAAAATAAGGCTTTTCCAAAGAGTGACTGTCTGTTGGATAAGAAGTGGGAGGGAGTTCCAGGTCAGAGACAGAACTTGGGTGAGGGACAATTGGCAAGCTAGACAAGATCAAGGCACTGCGAGTAGCTTGCTTCCCAAGTGCTTAGTACAGTGCTCTGCACATAGTAAGTACTCAATAAATACGATTGAATGAATGAATGAATGAATTAGAGAAGTAAAGTTTACAGGCTGTGTTGTAGTAGGAATTCAGCCGGGTAAAATAGAAGGGGGAAAGGTGATTGAGTACTTTAAAGCCAGCTTATGGTAAGGAGTTTCTATTTTATGTGGAAGTATATGGGCAACCACTGGCGGTTCTTGGGGAGTGGAAAAATATGGACTAAATGATTTTGTAAAAATAATGATCTAGGCAGCAGAGTGAAGTATGGACTGAAATGTGGAGAGACAGCAGACAGGAAGGTCATTCAGGAGACTGATGCAACAATCAAATCAGGATAGAACAAGTACTTGGATTCTCTGGTAGCTGTTTGGATGGCTAATATGGATGGATTTCAGTGATGTTATAGAGGTTGAACTGACAGGATTTGGTGACAGATTCAATATGAGATTGATGAATGATTCATTGATGATTGATTGAATAAGTTTGATGCGTTGAGGATAACACCAAGGATCCAGGCATGTGAAACAGGGAATATGGTGGTGCTTTCTAGCAGGCAAGTGGTAGAGCCAGGATTAAAATCCAGGTGTGCTGACTACCCTCTTTCCAATAGACCATGATGTTTCTCTAGCAGGAAGGGGGTGGGGGCGGGAGAGAGAGAGAAAGAGAAAAGTTGCTATTTCCTGAGTGGGAACAGAAATAGGAAGTAAAAACACTTAGCTGTAAAGTGGTGGCTGGCAGGGATGGGAGAGAGGGAATTAAAGTACCTATCTGAGTAGTTTTCAGGTCTTTTTATCAGACAGCTCTGAAGCTGAGTAGTTTGCCCACCTTTTCTGAGGAGCTGATGCTCAACCACCCATGGAGGATCAATTCTTTTGAAATGGGTTGGCTGCTCTCCCTTTTTCATCTACTCTGGTCTGGGGGAAAGAAAAAGCATGAACTGGGAAACTTCACTTTTTCTAGATAATGGAAATTCTCTCCATCCAGCCTTCTTAATATATTGGAATATACTCACCAAAAGTAGAAAAATGATATCGTTACCCTAATGAAAGTGTTAATCTTTCTTTGCCCATTTTCTCATTTGCAACCTGTGTTTGGTAATGATACAATCAAAACTACCGTATGCTGCATGGAAAAAAACCTAAATCAACTCTCAGTATTTTATTCAGTGTCTAGATAAGTTTCATTTGTGACACCTGGGAAAAGTTTTAGGTTTCAAATATAAGAGAAAATATCTATCAGAAAGAAAGATGAGGAAAAGATGAGTTGTAATGCCACTGTGAAACACAACTTGAAGAATATGGCATAGCTGTAGATTGCTTGGGAATGACAAGGGAAGATAGACAACACTGATATTCAACTGTTATAGATGAAATGGCTCAATTTAGACAAAATAACAGCCCATAAACAGGAAGTTCATGCAGACAACATAAAAACTATCTAAACAAAGGAAAGTTTACACAGCTATTTCATCCTCATTTTTTTGCCTGTGGGACAGCATGATCAACAGCATCTGAAAATATGTAATAGTAATATTACACATATATAGTAAAGCAACAACACAGGATTGTTTTTTATATTAGATTGTAAATAAAGGTTATGTGAGCTTTTGAAGAGACATTAGTAAAAGGTGACTACAAAGTCAAAACAAACATTAATGCATATCACAAGTTCTAGCTTGCTAAGGTAAAAAAAAAAGTACTTTTACAGAGGGAAATTATGGGGAACACAAGAGCAGTAAAACTCTTGTTTCTTGTGGACATTTTAGCACAAATAAGTTCATCCTCTTTCCTATCATCAGTCATCCTGATCATGTCAGCCAGTAATTGGAATCTTCGTGTGGGCAAGCAACATGTTTTTTGTTTTTGCCAAATTTTCCCAAGCTCTTAGTTTAGTGCAAAGCACTAAGTAGCTGCTCAATAAATGTTATTACTATGATTTGACAAGCTGCAGGTACACAAGCATAAGTGACCAGAAGTTTGATAGTAGACAGCATAATCATGCTTTTTAGTAGTCTGACCCATCACCTTACTGGTCTAAGGCAGAAATACTAAAGGTCTCGTCTTCTGCTTTCAGCCTCCAAATTCTGGTCATGGTCCATCCTAGAAAAAATAATGAATTAAGCAATGTAAAATGCAATTTCAAAGAATTTGATAGGTCACATGTAACATGAGTTACTGGGAAAATCATACTCTCTCATGCCCAGGTTGTGCTTAGCATTTTAATCCTGCTCATTTTTTCAGCAGAGGTGAATATGCTGAGGTTAGTATGCATGCCTGAATTTAGCATCACACCCTCATGGTTTCTTTGCCATCCTTCTACTTATGTAGGTTGCTGGTACTTAGCCCAGTGAATGATGGGTACTGATCTCCCCCTTCTAGACTGTGAGCCTGTTGTTGGGTAGGGACCGTCTCTATATGTTGCCGACTTGTATTTCCCAAGCACTTAGCAGAGTTCTCTGCACAAAGTAAGCGTTCAAAAAATACGATTGAATGAATAAATGATAGGGGTAGAAGTCTGCCTCTTTGTTACCTTGGATGTGAATGCCCACACTTGCCTTCTCCTTTGCCTGCAAAGCAGTGGGGAGGCAGCCCTTAGCCTCACCTGAACTGTACCAAGGGTCACATTGTTTAGCAAAGTTCAAACTGTTAGAACTTGATTGAAAATCTGCATGTAAACCAGGTGGAACTTCATTTTTTCCAGGGATCTCTGGGACTTTGGAAGGTGCCACTCTTTATAATAATTTATCTAAATGAGGATATTGACTTACATATTGCCTGCTCCCTTCAGTCTCCAGCAACCTCATCCCCTGCCAGCTTAATAATAATAATTATGGTATTTTTAAGCACTTACTGTGTGCCAGGCACTGTTCTAAACACTTGGGTAGATACAAGATAATCTGGTGGACACAGTCCAAGTCCCACATGGGACTCAGAGTTTTAATGCCCATTTTACAGATGAGGTAACTGAGGCACAGAGAAATCAAGTAACTTCACCAAGATCACACAATCTTCATCACCATTTTAAAGATGAGGGAACTGAGGCCCAGAAAAGTTAAGTGACTTGCCCAAGATCACACAGCAGTCATGAGGCAGAGCCAGGGTTACCTTTCCCAAAAAGGGTGATCAACTTACTGTGAGCCCGCTGTTGGGTAGGGACCGTCTCTATATGCTGCCAACTTGTACTTCTCAAGTGCTTAGTACAGTGCTCTGCACACAGAAAGCATTCAATAAATATGATTGAATGAATGAATGAATGGTACGCATTGTGGGTTTTACATTTAGAATCAATCAATCAATGATATTGATTGAGCATTTACTTTGGGTACAACATTTTATGAAGCACTTAGTAAAGTAAAATATAACAGAGTTGGTAAATGCTATCACTGCCCACAAGAAGCATATTACAGGGGGAGATAGATACTAAAATAGATAAAGGATGGGTAAATAGTAGAGTATGAGCCCACTGTTGGGTAGGGACCGTCTCTATATGTTGCCAACTTGTACTTCCCAAGTGCTTAGTACAGTGCTCTGCACACAGTAAGTGCTCAATAAATACTATTGAATGAATGAATGAATGAATTTACATAACTATTGTGGAGCTGGGGTGAGAATCAAAGTGCTTAAGGAGTACACAGCCAAGTTTATTAGTTGACACAGAGGGTAAGGTGGGTAGGAGAAATAAGAGGTTTTAGCCAGGCTAGGCTTCTTGGAGAAGATTTTAGGGGGGTTTAGAAATACATTATAAAATGCTTTGTTAACTACAGAGTTGTGTTCCTAAGAGAAAAGCATTTATTCTGTTATGAATGTTATGTGCTCCTTAGGACCCTTTTCTAAAGAAGCACATAGAGGAAAATGGAGACATGATTTCTTCCAGGATTGCCTACAATTATTTTAGGCCAATAAACTACCCCCACCTCCTGCCCTTTTTTAAAAAATGATTTTGTTAACTGCTTACTATATGCCGGGCACTAGGGTAGATACTGGGTAATCAGGTCAGACACAGTCCATGTCCCACATGTGTCTCAAAATCTTAATCCCTATTTTACTAATGAGGTAACTGAGTCACAGAGAAGTGAATTGATTTGCCCAAGGTCACACGGCTGACCATTGGCAGAGCCAGTATCAGATCCCAGGTCCTTCTGACTCCAAGGCCAGTGCTCTATTCAGTAGGCCACATTGCTTTTCTGGAATATAAGATCCTCGTGGGAAGGGAATGTGTCAACCAGCTCTGTTACACTGTACTGTCCCAAGCATTTAGTACAGTGCTCTGCACACAGTAAGCACTCAATAATGGAGATCAATTGATTGATTTTCCTGCATTTCAGATACTATTCTATTTATTTGATTTTGTTAATATGTTTTGTTTTGTTGTCTGTCTCCCCCTTCTAGACTGTGAGCCCATTGTTGGGTAGG
The DNA here is from genome assembly GCF_015852505.1 of Tachyglossus aculeatus. NCBI lineage: Eukaryota > Metazoa > Chordata > Mammalia > Monotremata > Tachyglossidae > Tachyglossus > Tachyglossus aculeatus. The sequence goes on from NC_052067.1 coordinate 115,565,869, forward strand.
AACCGTCTCTATATGTTGCCAACTTGTGCTTCCCAAATGCTTAGTACAGTGCTCTGCACACAGTAAGCCCTCAATAAATATGATTGAATGAATGACTGAATGACTGAATGAATGAATGAGTATTAATGTCTTGTTCCAGTTCATATTTTTATATTTGTTTTAAAAACAAGGCTGTCTTTAGGGAGTAATATAATGGGTACACACAATAAAAAAAACAAGACTATGCAAGGATTTTCTCTTAAGCCTGTGAGCTGACTAGTTTTTTTTCTTCACATCAGAGGACACACATAAAAATAGCAGTGAATCTCTTCCTAAAATAGTTCAGATTCGTAATCTGTCAAGTACAAGTTAAAATCGACCTGAAGCCTCTGATTTGAGCAGTACCAGCAGTAGTTGATTGCTTGCTAGCCAAAATGAAAAAAAAAAAAAAAAAATGAGTCAACCTTTACCAAAACAGTTTGCTGTGGCCTCCTTTGTATCATTTCTGTGGTTAGTTAAATCCCAACAAACAATATTCAGAGATGCATTTTCTTTACCACTGACAAAACTGAGTATTTTACTATCAGAGTTGAGGAAAGCAAAATAAATGAAAATAAACTTATTGGCTCAAACATATATATGCTTGAGTAATGGATAACACCCATGAATCAAAACTTCAGCACTCTTAATACTAGCTTAATAAAAGATACATATGTATACAGTGTTTCCCTTCATATAAGATTATGCTACTCTCATTTATGTAATTTTTTTTACATCACAGTGCTTGGACTATATATAAGGAAATTAGCCTTGTGAATTATTTCTTTTCTAAAATCTATTTTAAAAATAATGATGTCCCATTTCCCAAATAAAATGCTCACTGTGCACTTCTAAGGCATTTGTGAAAAAGTATCAATATAAAAAGAAAGAGCAGCATATTTTTTCCATTTATTTCATAAGATGAGAAGACATAAATTGGCCATTCATTCCCTTAGAAAAAATAATGAATCACACAATTTAATTTACTATGTCTGAAAATCATGTCATTCTTTTACTTCATGTTGGAAAATCCTATTTCTAGATACATTAAATTGCTTACAGTACATTTTGATTAAACAATTGAATGAGAGAAGAAATCCAAGTGACATAGTGGACGAATTTATTCTAATTTAATTACCATTTTTGATTTTAGCTCTTTTGTTGTTTCTAGATGAAGGTCAACCATAGAGAACATTTACAGCCCTTGTTTCTGCTAAGGTAGTAGGGAATATGAATAGATTCCATTACAGAAATTGCCACAGATAATTTTATCCCTCTGCTTAGCACTTTCTTAGGCATAAAGAATTGTGTAGTAGCAAATAAAATATGGTCTTTCTGTTGTTACATTTAAAGAGAATTTTTAAACCTCTGAAATTCCTTAGGTATCCACAATTATCTATAAAGTCTGCATAGAAACAAAGAAGAAATCATATAAAACTGTTGTTTTTTGTCAGCAATATCCAGTTGGCTGAATCATTCTGTTGCTGATGAATGCTTAGACAATTTCTCATGTATTTGGGGCATAATAGCAGAACAAATATTTAAAATAATTTTACGAAGACATATTGTTTTGTCTATTAAAATCTATTGGTATAGAAAATAGTACTGACTACGGGATTTTTAATAATTACTGAATTGCACTTTGGAAAAACAAGCTCTGATAGAAGTCTCTAGTTCAAATTTATGATCAAATATAAATGATCTTAAAATTTGGACATAATCCTCAGTGGTGAGGTGTCTTTTTATTGGATTAGCTTATAAATTGTTTTATATTTTCACTTGCTTTAATTTCCCGGATGAAATTGTCACTGTGTCTTTGAAACTGCTTCATTTGAGATTCAAGGAAACTGCACCTCTGTTTAAGGACACATAGGCCAGAATCCCATGGGGCCAAATGGATGTCAGATGGAGAGCTGTTCACAGGGATTCTACATGTGCTGTACTAATTTGTGAATACAAAAAGGGCCATAATAATAATAATAATAATGATAATAATTATAATAGTATTTGTTAAATGCTTACTATGTACCAAGCACTGTTCCAACTGCTGGGGTAGATACAAGGATGGGGCTCACAGACTTAATCCCCATTTTACAGATGAGGGAACTGAGGCACAGAGAAGTGGAGTGACTTGCCCAAAGTCACACAGCTGATAAGTGGCAGAGCCTGGATTAGAACCCACATACTCTGACTCCCAAGCCTGGATTCTTTCCACTAAGCCACACTGCTTCTCTTTACTTATAGGCCTTACTCAAGGGAAAACAACACATACAGTTTGAGGATGGAATAAGGAAGGGAAGGATAGGGTAGGTTTTACATAGTAGTTATAACTTTACCTGCTTTCTTCTTTCCATTCCCCCTATGGACCAACCCTTATGAGTCAGAAATTCTGAGGGTACCATATTGGGAAATATCTCCCGCACTGGCAAACATTTGATTTTCCCAAAGTCACAAAAGGCAAGCATCAGAGCCAGGATTAGAACACATATTGTCTGACTCAGGCCAATGCTCTTTCAACTAGGCCATGATGCCTTCCTTACATTTGGGATGAACTTAATTTCTTATGGGAAACGACTTGTCTTTTTTATTGACTCTTTTGACTCAGACTTCTCAGGAAGAGCAAAATGAAAATGTACCAAACCTCTGAATTTGATCAGTGAAGATAGCCAGTATGGATATTTTAGTCCAAACTCTCTCTTTATTCTCAAATGCAATTTGCTCCTTTTATTTCAGATTTCTCATTACTTAACTTTGCCATATTTTGGGCATGAGAAGCATCGTGGTTCAATGGAAAGAGCATGGGCTTTGGAGCCAGAGGTCAGGGGTTCAAATCCAGGCTCCACCAATTGTCAGCTGTGTGACTTTGGGCAAGTCACTTAACTTCTTTGCGCCTCAGATACCTCATCTGTAAAAATGGGGATTAAGACTGTGAGCCCCCAGTGGGACAACCTGATCAACTTGTAAACTCCCCAGCACTTAGAACAGTGCTTTGCACATAGTAAGACTTAATAAAATGCCATCATCATCATCATCATCATCTGAAACAATGGTCCTCCATTCAATCAGATATGTGCAACTACACACAAATGTGGGTCCTCTTAGGAGATACCCTTGTTATTTAGCAAATATGCACTCTGTCTTGGCAAATATTCATGTTGACAGGATGTGCTTTTTTTCCCTCCTTTGGTACTTCTAGAGGCTTTCAATTAATATTATTATAATTGAACGTGCTCAGTGGCATAAAGCTGCATCTTAAAAACAGTACAGATTGAAGACTTCTATTCCATTTAGAAAATCTCTGTGATTTCTTTTTTAAAACAGCAGGTACAGTTTGTCACCTGACAAATATCTAATAATGAATGACTGAATCAGTCAATCAATTATATTCATAAAGCACTTTCTAAGCACTTGGGAAAGTACAATATGTTCCCTGTCCAAAATGAGCTTACAGTCTAGAGGGGGAGACAGACATTAATATGAAGAAATAAATTATGCACATATATATGCATAATATATATATATGCATAATATATATATGCATATATATATATACATATACAAGTGCTGTGGAGCTTAGGGAGGGGTGAATGAAGTGAGAAAATCAGGTAGTGGAAAGAGGAAATGAGGACATACTCAGGAAAAGTCTCTTGGAGATGTGCCTTCAGTAGGGCTTTGAAGGTGGGGAGAGTAATTGTGTGTCAGATATGAAGAGGAAGGATGTTCCAGGACAGGGGCAGGATATAGGTGAGAGGTCACTGGTGATATAGATGAGATCAAGGCACTGTGAATATGTTGGTATAGGGGGAGCAAAGTGTGCAGGCATATCACTCCCCTCCTCAAAAATCTCCAGTGGCTACCAATCAATCTGCGCATCAGGCAGAAACTCCTCACCCTGGGCTTCAAGGCTGTCCATCACCTCGCCCCCTCCTACCTCACCTCCCTTCTCTCCTTCTACTGCCCAGCCCGCAACCTCCGCTCCTCTACCGCTAATCTCCTCACTGTACCTCGTTCTCGCCTGTCTCGCCGTCGACCCCCGGCCCACGTCATCCCCCGGGCCCGGAATGCCCTCCCTCTGCCCCTCCGCCAAGCTAGCTCTCTTCCTCCCTTCAAGGCCCTGCTGAGAGCTCACCTCCTCCAGGAGGCCTTCCCAGACTGAGCCCCTTCCTTCCTCTCCCCCTCGTCCGCCTCTCCATCCCCCCATCTTACCTCCTTCCCTTCCCCACAGCACCTGTATATATGTATATATGGTTGTACATATTTATTACTCTATTTATTTATTTATTTATTTATTTTACTTGTACATTTCTATCCTATTTATTTTATTTTGTTGGTATGTTTGGTTCTGTTCTCTGTCTCCCCCTTTTAGACTGTGAGCCCACTGTTGGGTAGGGACTGTCTCTATGTGTTGCCAATTTGTACTTCCCAAGCGCTTAGTACAGTGCTCTGCACATAGTAAGCGCTCAATAAATACGACTGATTGATTGATTGATTGAAAGCAGCAAGATGAAGCAGGAGGGGGCAAGGTGATTGCTTTAAAGCTGATGATAAGGAGTCTCTGTTTGATGTAGAGGTAGATGGGCAACCACTGGATGTTCTACAGGAGTGGGGAAACATAGACTGAACGTTTTTGTAGAAAAAGGATCTGGGCAGCCGAATGATGAATGGACTTGAGTGGGGAGAGACATGAGTCAGGGAGGTCACCACGGAGGCTGATACATTAATCAAGGAGTTATAGTATAAGTGCTTGGATTGTTGAGGTAGTAGTTTGAATAAAGGGGAAAGGGCAGATTTTAGTGATGTTGTGAAGGTTTAACTGAGCGGATTTACTGATATATTTTGAATATATGGGTTGAATGAGAGAGATGAGTTAAAGATAATGCCAGGTTTATGGGCTTGGGAGACAGGAAGGATGGTGGTGCTCGCTACGATGATAGGAAAATCACTGGGATTGAGTGGGAAGATAAGGAATTTTGTTTTGTTAAGTTTGAGATGTTGGTGGGACATCCAAGTAAAGATGTCCTGAAGATAGGAGGAAATGCAAGACTGCACAGAGGAAGAGAGAGAATGGTTGGAGATTGAGTATTAGGAATCATCCATTGTCCCAAGGTGAACACAGGGTACTAACCATCTCAAGGTCAAATGCTATCTTGTGACTGTCTGAGCCAGCAAGGCAGAATTTGGAAGTGCAGGTAAGATACCGCTCCCACAACCAAAACCACTGGATTGACAGCCCAAGCCAGGAGTCAAGAGCTTAGTACCATGCTCTGCACACAGTAAGCGCTCAATAAATATGATTGAATGAATGAGTACATAAGGTGTCCCTCATCCACATGCCAATCAAATCAGGTATGGTGGGGGGGGGGGAGAGCAGAGATTGGATAAACTGAGGCCAGAAGCTGGAATGGCCTGGGCACAAGGGTAATAAATACCTATGGCCTCTCACCTTCTGGGAAGCAGATAGAGATCCACACAATGCTCACTGGACTGGAAGCTAAGTGATTCACCACCAGTGTGTAATGCTTAAATGGATTCCTCCCAAGTGGGAATTGCTCATGGGTGGGAGCTAGCTGCCTCAGCACGGGTATGTAACATATAAATGGATTCCTCCCACATGGGAAGTGCTCATGGGTGGGAGCTAGTTGCCTCAGCATGTGCGAACAAACCATAAGTGAATTCCTCCAAAGTTGGTGGGAGCTAGCCACCTCCCCACATGAAAACAAGGCAAAAGTGGGAAGTGGGGGGGAACTGTGTATTCTGCCAAGCTTGAGTAACACATAAGTATTTTCCTCCTGATAGGGAAGTTCTAATATCATTAAGTAATCATATTCCTCCCCAAAGGGAGGTTCAATTTGACACTTTCAAATAATAAAATAATTTAATTCACCTCACAGAATAAATTTTGTATAAAACTCAGCCTTACTGTTCCTAGTCTCTCTCTCTTTTGCTGCATCAATTTCTGAATGAACCCATATCCGGGGGACAGGTGACATCCAAATAGTGGTGGGAATTGAAGAGAGAATGAGTTCTCCTATAGAGTGGGTGTAGATGGAGAATAGAAATGGACTCCGAACTGAACCTTGAGAGACTCGCACAGGAGGCAGAGGAGGAGCCCACATGAGACAAAATGAGCCACCAGAGAGATAAGAAGGGAACCAGGAGAGGCCATTGTCAGTGAAGCCAAGTTTAAATAATGCTTCCAAGAGAATAATGCTTTGACAGTGTTGATGGAGAAGTCATGGAGGATTATGATGGAGTAGAGGCCATTGGATTTGGCAAGAAGGAGCTCATTTATGACCTTTGAGAGAGTGGTTTCAGTAGAGTGAAGGGATGGAAGACAGATTTGAGGGGATCAAGGCGATTATTGGAGGAGAGGGACTGGAGGACACAGTGGGTGTAGACAACTCACTCAAGGATTTTGGAAAGTAATTCATTCATTCATTCAGTCGTATTTATTGAGCACTTGCTGTGTGCAGAGCACTGTACTAAATTCTTCGGAAGTACAAATCAGCAACATATAGAGATGGTCCCTACCCAACAATGGGCTCACAGTCTAGAAGGAATAGCTGGATGGAGATGGAGCAATAACTGGAGGGAGCTTTGGGGTCAAGAGAAAGTGTTTTTAGGATAGGGGAGACATGGGAATGTTTGAAAACACTGGGGAATGAGTTATTGGAGAGTGAACAGTTGAAGATGGCAATCAGAAATAGAGGAAGGGAGGGGATAAGTGTTTTGATAAATTTTGAAAGGATTGGGTCAGATGTGCAGATGGAGAGGGGTGGATTTTGAGAAAAGTCAGGGAAATCTCTTGAGATACTGCCACAAAATATGGAGAGTTGAAGAAGGGGCAGGAGGAGCGAGGGAATGGAGAAGAGCAGGGGAGATTTTAGGAGGATCAAGTCTGATAATTTCAATTTCCTCAATAAAGAAGGCGACCAGGTCATTAGGAGCAAGAGGTGGGGAGGAGGGTGAGTAGAGAATTTCAGAATGGAGCTCAATGTCTGGAACAACTGGTGAAGGTAATAGGCAAGGGTGTCAACAAGAACAGAGAGATTAATCAATTCATTCAATTGTATTTATTGAGAATTTACTATGTGCAGAGCTTTGTACTATGCGCTTTTATGTCTATATAACAATAGACACATTCCCTGACAATGAGCTTAAATTCTTGAGGGTGAGATAGACATTAGTATAAATAAATGAATTACAGATTTGTACATAAGTGCTGTGGGACTGATTTTACTGGGCAGAGGAGAGGGCAGTGTTAAAGAATGGAAAGGGTAAACTTGAAGTGGAAAGGTTGGCTTGATATCTAGATTGCTGCCAGCAGTGTTCTGCAGCTTGTGTACAGGAGCATAGGAAGCAGACTGTGGAGGTGATCAGGGCTGTGAGTTACTGGTATTAGATTGACAAATAGGTAGGGATTTTTCTACAGGCTGAAAGTAGGAATGGATTAATTTACATTTTATTAGAAACATATTCAAACAATGATTAATTCATTGTATATATTAAGCACTTACTCCGTGCAGGGAATCATACTAAGATTTTGGGAGAATAACAACAAAGTAAACATATTCTTAAGGAGCTTGCAATTTAGTGAGAGAGATAGACAATAAACTACTGTAACATAAAAGAAAGACACCACTCTAGTCCATACTTCCATCTGTTGTCTGGATCATTTGCTTTTTTAATGTTCCATATCTCCCTACTTCTCAAATACTTCCAATGGTTACCCCTCTATCTCTGCACCAAGCTGTATCTCCTTTTCATAGGCTTTAAGGCACTCAGTCAGTTCTTCCCCTCTTGCCTAACTTCACTAATCTGCTTCTGCAACCCACTTTGCTCCCCTAATGCCAAACTACTCATTGTATCTCCATCTCATCTGTGTCACTGACAACTCCTTGTTCGCATCCTCATTCTAACCTGGAAACCCAATCCCCTCTCTAACAGACCCCTCTCTTCCAACCTTCAAAGCCCTACTGAAATCATATCTGCTCCGCGAAGTCTTCAGTGACTAATTATAACAACAATAATGATGGTATTTGTTAAGTGCTTACTATGTGCCAAGCATTATTCTAAGTGCTGGGCTAAATACAAAGTAATCAGGTTGTTCCACATGGGGCTCAAAGTCTTTATCCCCATTTTACAGATGAGGTTACTGAGGCACAGAGAACTTAAGTGGCTAGCCCAAGGTCAGACAGCAGACAAGTGGTGAGGCAGCGTGGCTCAGTGGAAAGAGCATGGGCTTTGGAGTCAGAGGTCATGGGTTCAAATCCCGGCTCCACCAATTGTCAGCTGTGTGACTTTGGGCAAGTCACTTTACTTCTCTGTGCCTCAGTTACCTCATCTGTAAAATGGCGATTAAGACTGTGAGCCCCCCGTGGGACAACCTGATCACCTTGTAACCTCCCCAGCGCTTAGAACAGTGCTTTGCACATAGTAAGTGCTTAATAAATGTCGTTATTATTATTATTATTATTATAACCTGTGTCCTCTGACTCCCACACCCATGCTCTTGCCACTAAACAACACTGCTTCTCCTTCAATTCCCTGTTCCTTGAAGTCCCCAAACTATTGGCCCACCTCTCTGTATTACCCTTAAGCATTATTTAACTCATCCCACCTCCAAACTAACAAAATATATGTGTGTATACATATATATATGTATATATATGCATATGTACTTAAACTCTGATCCTTCCCCAACCTGAAATCTCTTTTATTGTCTGTCTCCCCTACTAGGCTGTAAGCTCTTTGAGGGCAGGGATGATATCTACTTTACTGTGTTTTACCCTCACAAGGGTTGAGTACAGTGTTCTGCACAAGCCCTCAATAAATATCATTGGTTGACTGAGAACAATGTGGTAGATTGGGTAGGGTTCAGGCATTTGCCCTGAGGCAAATTTGCCTCTCTGTCCCATTAAGCATGATGTCATTTTGTAACACTTTACACACATAAATCAACCATTCAGTGGTAATTATTGAGAGCTTACTATACACAGAGCTCTTTACTAAGCTTTCGGGAGAGTACAAATATAGTGTTCTATCATCATCATCATCATCAATCGTATTTATTGAGCGCTTACTATGTGCAGAGCACTGTACTAAGCGCTTGGGAAGTACAAATTGGCAACATATAGAGACAGTCCCTACCCAATTTCCCTACTCCCTCTCTCTCCTGCATCACCTAGGCACTTGGATATGTATCCTCTAAGTCTCTGATATTCACTCCACCCTTTGCCCCACAGCACTTATGTACATATCCATAATTTATTCATATTAATGTCTGTCTCTCCTTGTAGACAGTTAACAACCTGTGGGCAGGGAATGTGTCTTCCAATGTCATTGTATTGAACTCTTGCAACCATTTAGTACAGTGCTCTGCACACAGTAAATTCTCTACAAATATCATGATAGATTGGTAGATTGATATCATGGCTACACTGTGTACACTTGCAGCATAACATAAAGGAATCCAGAGAAAAGTAATTGAAACCCCTCAAATTGGAGCATTCTTCCAAGAGGGACCTGGTAGAGCCTGCTCAGCCCATGCTGCAGGTCCCTGCTAACATAAGTGACACTTTCAGTACAGGCTGGGTAGTTTAACGTTTCTAACTGCAATGTTTGTCATGACATCCCTGCCGCATCTTTGTTGCGCCAGTGCTTCCACCCCTAATCTCTGATGTTGTGCCCTACCACTGGCTCGGCTCCCTCTCTTGTGACTTCACTTTAAGCCCTGCTTCCTCTGTTGTGCATATGCCTCTGATCTGTCCCCTCTGATACTGTGCCAGTGCTAATGTGCCAGTGCTACTGTCCCAGCTCCCTTTGATGTTGTGCCTATGTCACTGGCCTTGGTCCCTCTGATGTTGGGCCCGTGAAGTGACCCTGCTGTACTAGGACTACAGACAGGCTGTTTTAATGTTCCTTGACACATTTTCTGCACTCATGTATCATATTAAGGTAGACCAGTTAATAAAACAGCTCTAAGATATAGTCTCTGAACATTCTTTTTTACTTGTTTCTAACACAACTTCAGTTATTTGGCTTTGATTTGTCTAGCTAAGTGTTCAGAATGAAGGAACTCCTGAATTGTGCCAAAGTATTTCCAAGTTTTTATTCCAGTCACTTGACAGAGCAAACTACTATCAACATGTTGATGACAAAACAATGACATTTATGATGATTGATGGAAGACACTAAAGGGATGAGAAAGCTTTGATGTGATTTCTGACTCCCCTACTCATGGTATATCATCGTCAATTGTATTTATTGAGCGCTTACTGTGTGCAGAGCACTGTACTAAGTGCTTGGGAAGTACAAGTTGGCAACATATAGAGACAGTCCCTACCCAACAGTGGGCTCACAGTCTAAAAGGTATATTGTAGACTTCTGTGGCTACATCAGCTTTTTCTTAAAATAGTAACCTATGACTATATGACAAAGATAATGGATCTAACCATTTGCAAAAGACTCCTGTCCACTAACTTGATATTTCAGACAGTGAAAATAGTATTTTCACCAGAAAAATAACAGAAAGAGGTCTTAATCTGATGTACCCAGGTTTTTTATTTGATATATCTACCTTAAGGTACCATTTTTAAAGCTATGAAGCATTTCTGATATTTCTTCAGTAAAGGAAATTTGTAGGGATAACTCTTTCCTACTCTTTTTTATTTTTTGACCTTAGCTCTGTCTTCTTATAGATTGTAAACTCCTTATGGGTAGGTAGTGTAATTATCAAATATGTTTTACGTAGGTTCCTAAATGTTTAGCATAGTGTCCTGTGCATAGTAAGAGCTCAATAAATATGTCTTTAGTCTTGAATTTACATTACCATTGTAAGTTAAAATAGAACAGATACTATTTCATTCAGCATATCCCTTGGTATTAGAATAAATTTTAATCAATGATTTTTGTGAGAGTTCTTTAGAGAATGCCAATGCTGCTAGTGATTAATTAATTTTCTGTGAACAATTGAAATTGCTTTATTTTAAAAGTAAAAAGGTCTTAAGAACATGGGAAGTTTTATGTCTGTGTTTGAAGTGGTCTCATTCTTTCCATATTGGGTGTGCCCAATATCCTTCAATCCTGTTTACTCAGTCCTCAAAATGTCATGTGTACATTGTGATAAAGGAACATAACCTGATTACAGCATGTCAAGTCCTCGTATTTACAGATGGAACACCCTCCTGTTTTTTTTCAGATTTAAAATACTTCCAACATGCCTTCACATTCACATGTGATAAAAGTTTAATAAACAAATAGTTTATCACACTCATATCAATCACAATGGTTATGTATACATTCACATGTACATGTACATGTACATATATGTGTATATATGGCTTACATTAGTCTAGATTAAACCTATGATTTCAGTGATGGAAGAATGGGTATATTATTGAAAGGAACTAACAATAACTAATTGTTCAGTCTTTTTGCAGATTTCCCTCCTGGACAGCTCTTTTTTTGTTGTAATCTGTGTCAAATGATTCAAATCCCTGTTGGAAAATACCAGTTAAATAGTGCATTCATTCAAAATATAAGGACTGTTCACTGTTCTGTAACAAGCTGTGGAACAGGGGAACATCTAATTTTAGATTGTTGACACTTTGAGTGAAGAAAACTCAATCAGTGCTCAAGCCACTCCATGAATGTTTGGATGTGCAGGTTCCACTTCAGAAAACTGACTGGCTCCATGTACCCCAAGCCCTCCAGAACCTCAAACTCGTGTGGCCTGTGAGTTGCCCTGGACCCCAGATCCAGACTACTTCATTTTGTTCATTTTACCTCTTCCCTCTACTCCATGCCAATTGGGGCCTTCTTCCCCTGCAAGTAAAAGGGTGACATCCAGTAACATTCCCGAAGCATTTACAAAAACATCCTTGTAGTATCTTTTTTTTTTCTCAAAAGAGGCATCAGTAAGATGAATATTCATATTGTTTATGTTTAATGGTAGATCTTTTGATTTAAGGTATGGGAGTGTATTCATTTTACAGAAATAGACAGTTTACAAAATAAAATGTGAAGATTATTATATGTGAAATGTTATTTGAAATATCAATATTTTAGCACATCACATATCAATTGCAATGGGATTAAAAAATCAAGTCAAGTTTCTGTAGACACTATTATGATGAAACATATGAAAAAGTATTTTTTTATTTAAATGGAGTTACAAATAAATACACAGCTCTCTCATTCTCTCCCTACTGAGATGTTTGAGGCAAAATAACTTAAAACTCTCTTTACATCATCAGTCTCACGTTAAATGGCTTTATATTCTACAATGTGCGGTGGTATCCCTCTGCTTTTATTGACAATAACTCCAGTTAAGATTTCTAAATAACTCAGTGTGGGTAAATCTTCACAAGCTATTATTGTCATTAATATTTAGAACACAAATTCCCAAAGAAAGCTTCAAAATTAAATAAAAAAAATTGCTCAGCATTGGTCTTGGGTATACTTTTAAGGGATTCCTTCACTTACGTCCTGGTTTTTTTTGAAATACCCACTGATAAATTTTTTGAGGTTAGGATTTTCATGTTCCAGAGCAACATCCTTTAAGTACCTGCAAGTGATCAGGGTAATTGAAATCCTCAAACTCTCCTACAACCTCACGTAAGCCAGTAGTTTCTGATCTTATCTATCTCACTGCCGACTCCTGGCCCATGTCCTCCCTCTGTCTTGGAATTCCCTTTCCCTACAAATACAACAGACCTCCACTCCCCCAACCATCAAAGCCTTATGAAACTCCTTCTCCTCCAAACCCTCATTTCCCCTACTCCCTCTCCCTTCTGTCTTTACCTATGCACTTAGCTCTGTATCCTTTAAGCACCTGATATTTACCCAACCCAATGGACAGGGAACATGCAAGTTACTGTGTTTCACTGTACTCTCCTAAGTGCTTAGTACAGTACTCTGTGCATAGTAACAGCTTAATAAAACCATTAATTGATTGATGGGCTGAATGGAGATCACTTGGGTTCCATATTTAATGCAGCTTAAGATGATGACTCTGAGGATACAAGTGAGAGCTAGGCATTGGTATACTTCCTGGATAACCTCTAGTGACAATCAGATACTGAACAGCCATCTAATCCCCAAAAGCCCTGGGTGTTTTTAGGGACACATCCAGCACATGGAACCAGTTTAATATCCATGCAGTGTGGGGTGATAAGAGGGAGAAGGAAGGTAATGTGTCTACAGACTATATCAGAGAATATTTATTAAAGAACTTTGGTAAGTAAACATTTTTCTAAAGATAAACTGTGTGGCCTAGGAGAAAGAGCATGGGCCTAGGAATCAAAGGACCTGGGGTTCCAGTCCCAGCTCCACTACTTGTCCGCTGTGTTACCTTGGGGGAGTCACTTCACTTCTCTGTGCCTCAGGTTTTTCATCTGTAAAATGGAAATTAAATCCTAATCCCTCCTTTTTAGATTGTGAGTCCTATATGGGACAGAGATTGTCCCACCAGATTGTCTTTTATCGACCCCGGCACTTAGTTACAGTGCTTAGCACAAAGTAAGCAATCAACAAGTACCATAAAAAAACTTAAGACTAGTGTCAACGCTTCTGTAGAGGTTGTCTTGTTAACTTCCCATTTCATGATCCTTGAAGCTGCTGCGACTACTATAGAGGATATGCCTACAAATTATGAGGCAATAAGAATGAGAACTATGCCTTAAAGCCCAGCAATTGTAAACCTATTTATATCCATCATCAGCACACACACACACACACACACACACATACACATACATATATATATATACACATATATATCTACTCACATACATGTTAATTCAACTATATATTTAATTATTTATCTTCATTTGTTCATATTATTACGTTTATTAATATATTTCCCATGTTAGAGTGTAAGATCCTTGTGGGTAGGAATAGGTCTCATTTATTTTGGAACTTCCAAAGCATCTATACAGTGTATTGCCCCAGAGCGGATACTTACTAAGCACTGTAACTACTACTAATTCAAGAGGTTTTCCTATTTGGTCAGTCGTTATTTTCTGCTGCTCATGCTACTGCTAATCTATGTAAATGAATGTTAGAGGACAGGCTGTGTATGTGTATGTGTGTTTATGTGTGTGTGTGTATGTGTTTGCGTTTTGGGAGAAGATCATAGGGGCTGGGTTGTAGGGGACTTGGATGAGATGGTTAATATGTGAGAAGGAGACAAGTAATGGGAATGGGTATACTGCAGGTGAAACCCTTCTAGATTTTGGATTCAGTTTTTGGAAATATGGAAAAGTCATAATAATAATAATAATAATAATAATAATAATAATAATAACTGTGGTATTTTAAGCACTTATTATGTGCCAGGCACTGTTCTAGCTGCTGGGGTAGATACAAGGGGTTTAGGTTGGAAATAATCATGCCTTTTTCAGTGGGGAAGAATAGGGTTAATAGGGTTCCCTAATTCTGTTTTTCCCTTTCTATTTCCTATGGTCTCAGCATGTTCAAAGCAGTGTTATTTGCTTGAACAGAACGTAAAACTGGAATTATGAATACTTAAGTTCAAATTCTGACTTCCTGTCCTTCATTGAGTCACCTAACCTCTTTGGCTGTTTCCATGTTTGTGAAATCACTATAAACCTCTCTCTCAGCTCCTTGAAAAAATGTGTTTGAAAGTCAGATTCCTTTTTCTAATTTGGCACAAATCAGAGGCCTTAAGATATATGTTTGTCATCTTATCTAAAAGTTTCACGACTTTGTGTGGAAACATTTTTTGTCAAATGTTATAGATAAGTACTCATGGTTCCACTCACTATAACCTTCTAAATTGGCATTATTGTTAGTGTTGTATGGTATTCCTATTCCTATTTTGTCATCATCATCATCATCACTGAAGTTCATTCAGATTCATGAGGTTAATGATTGCCCCTGAAAATGGGTTTGTGGAAAAAAATACATATTTACATTGGTATCAGGGATCGTGTCTTCAAGTGTGTTGTGCCATTGTTCTCTAGCCATGCTAGAGAAGCAGCGTGGCTCAGTGGAAAGAGCCCAGGCTTAGGAGCCAGAGGTCATGGGTTCAAATCCCAGCTCCTCCACTCATCAGCTGTGTGACTTTGGGTAAGTTCGCTTAACTTCTTTGTGCCTCAGTTACCTCATGTGTAAAATGGTAATGAAGACTGCGAGCCCCACGTGGGACAACCTGATCACCTTGTATCCCCCCCAGTGCTTAGAACCGTGCATCGCACATAGTAAGTGCTTAACAAATGCCATTATTATTATTATTACTCTTTCAAGGGCTCTGTTACTTAGGTGCTTGGTTGATTGCATATTTCTGCTAAAGATAATAAACTGTAGTCAAAGTATTTATAATCTGAATCCATTAGTCTTGCAGTGTTTAAAGGAAACTGGGAATATTGTAGCACATTAGCACAATTCAATGCCAAGTACATTTCGTACTCTGCTGTTGTATGTTTAGAAAATATGAAAATCTGAGTCCATCATAGGACCTTCAGGCACTTTAATGTATTCTCTTTTTATAATGGATTCCTTGGCTAAGGACTTTCTGATGTCCTGGAATTTATAATTTTATCTAATGGATCCTAATATTTTGGGCCTCCATGTTTCTTAGTGGTCTAGATTGCCACTCAAATTTACTTGTGCTCTACTTCATTATTTGGTGACAGGTGTTTGGTGTTTGGTAACAAGTAGTTGCTAATATATTGTGCATAACTTCTGAGTATAAAGGTCAGGTATTATTTTCATGGAGCAATGCTGTTTTAGTGTCATTAAATCAGCTTTCCCTAGCAATTGCAGGTTTGCTAAAGCAAACCTCATTTTCCATACTTCACACAGGTTAGTTAAAGAGTATCCATAGTGACAAGTACTTAACACTTCTAAGTTTGTATTTTGATTAACTGAAGCCAAAAAGGTCATGTGATTGTGAACCTTCCTTCAGAAAGCTGTCTTGTAGAAATATATGTGTTTTTTTTTTATTTCCCTTGGTTTTCACAAGAAGTGGGGAAGATTCTTCTTCCTAATCATTCTACCATTCTCTAATATGGCTTATAAAATGGATGAGGTCAGTCAGCCAGTCAGTCATATTCATTGAGTGCTTACTGTGTGCAGATCACTGTACTAAATGCTTGGGAGAGTACAGTATGACAATATGATAGACACATTTCCTATTCACAATGAGCTCACAGTCTAGAGTGGGAGACAGACATTAATATAAATAAATTACAGATATTTACATACTTGCAGTGGGTTGGGGAGGTATATGAAGAGAGCAAGTCAGGACAAGGTAGAAGGGAGTGAGAGAAGAGGAAAATGGAGCTTAGTCAGAGAAGGCCTCTTGGAGGAGATGGACCTTCAAAAGGGCTTTGAAGGGGGCAAAAGGGAGAGTAATTATCTGTCAGATTTGAGGAAGGAGGGCATTCCAGGCTAGAGACAGGATGTGGGTGAGAGGCTAGAAGTGAGATAGACAGGATTGAGGTACAGTGAGAAGGTTAG
The DNA here is from genome assembly GCF_015852505.1 of Tachyglossus aculeatus. Taxonomy (NCBI): domain Eukaryota; kingdom Metazoa; phylum Chordata; class Mammalia; order Monotremata; family Tachyglossidae; genus Tachyglossus; species Tachyglossus aculeatus. The sequence goes on from NC_052067.1 coordinate 115,582,372, forward strand.
CATTAGAGGAGTGAAGAGTGTGGGTTGGGTTGTAGTAGGAGAGTAGTGAGTTGAGGAAGCCGGGGGCAAGGTGATTGAGTGCATTAAAGCAAATGGTGAGGAGTTTCTGTTTGATGAGTATGTGGATGTTTAACAGAGGGGAGAAAAACCTGGCCTGAACGTTTTTGTAGAAAAATGATCTGGGCAGCGGAGTGAAGTATGGACTGGAGTGGGGAAAGGGAGGAGGCTGAGAGGTTCGTAAGGAGGTTGAAGGCAGGATAGGATAAGTGATACATACTGTGCACTGTGACCAAGACAGCAGCCATTCTCCCAAGAAAGTAGCCATTCTCCCTACCAGCCATCCTGTTTGGAGGACCCCTGGGTACTCGGAGACTGGACGAGAGTTCAATCCATTACCATTCTTGTCAAAGCCATTCAAGTATATATCCTGATGAGTAGGATTTACTTTTCCTTGATTAACTGTTGGTGTCCGAGAACACTCATCCTAAAGATATGAAGCCAGAAAAGATGCACTGCTGAATTTTCAGAGGCAAAGTATGCAAGTTTCCAAGAGCTAATCTCTCTATGAACTCTGGAAGGTGGTCTCACTTTCAGGAGCATCATCTCTGAGCTGAAGGACAACTCCACTAATGAACAGTAAGAGTGAGTCATTCATTCATTCAATTGTATTTATTGAGCGCTTACTGTGTTCAGAGCACTGTACTAAGCGCTTGGGAAGTACAAATCGGCAACATATAGAGACGCTCCCTACCCAACAACAGGCTCACATTCTAGAAGGGGGAGACAGACAACAAAACAAAACAATTCCTGAAACAAAATTTCTTTCTAGCTTTTTGTTAGAGAATGTGTCCACCAGCTCTGTAATACTGTACTTTCCTAAGCACTTAGTACAGTGCGCACACAGTAACAGCTAATAAATACGATTGATTAATAGATTGATTGGCATTAGTTCCTCTGATGCTCTCTGTCTTTCCTCTTCCCATCCCTTCTTTCCCCCTCTCCTCTTACTCTTATTTTCCTTGGGAACCAACAAGCCACTCTTACACTGCCAGCTCCAGCTAATTCAAGGACTTGCTCTTGTCACTGTCAATCAATCAATCAATCAATCAATTGTATTTATTGAGCGCTTACTATATGCAGAGCACTGTACTAAGCGCTTGGGAAGTACAAATTGGCATCACATAGAGACAGTCCCTACCCAACAGTGGGCTCACAGTCTAAAAGGGGGAGACAGAGAACAGAACCAAACATACCAACAAAATAAAATAAGTAGGATAGAAATGTACAAGTAAAATAAATAAATAGAGTAATAAATATGTACAACCATATATACATATATACAGGTGCTGTGGGGAAGGGAAGGAGGTAAGACGGGGGGATGGAGAGGGGGACGAGGGGGAGAGGAAAGAAGGGGCTCAGTCTGGGAAGGCCTCCTGGAGGAGGTGAGCTCTCAGCAGGGCCTTGAAGGGAGGAAGAGAGCTAGCTTGGCGGATGGGCAGAGGGAGGGCATTCCAGGCCCGGGGGATGACGTGGGCCGGGGGTCGATGGCGGGACAGGCGAGAGCGAGGTACAGTGAGGAGATTAGTGGTGGAGGAGCGGAGGGTGCGGGCTGGGCAGTAGAAGGAGAGAAGGGAGGTGAGGTAGGAGGGGGCGAGGTGATGGACAGCCTTGAAGCCCAGGGTGAGGAGTTTCTGCCTGAGGCTCAGATTGATCGGTAGCCATTGGAGGTTTTTGAGGAGGGGAGTAATATGTCCAGAGCGTTTCTGGACAAAGATAATCCGGGCAGCAGCATGAAGTATGGATTGAAGTGGAGAGAGACACGAGGATGGGAGATCAGAGAGAAGGCTAGTGCAGTAGTCCAGACGGGATAGGTTGAGAGCTTGAATTAGCAGGGTAGCAGTTTGGATGGAGAGGAAAGGGTGGATCTTGGCAATGTTGCGGAGCTGAGACCGGCAGGTTTTGGTGACGGCTTGGATGTGAGGGGTGAATGAGAGAGCGGAGTCGAGGATGACACCAAGGTTGCGGGCTTGTGAGACGGGAAGGATGGTAGTGCCGTCAACAGAGATGGGAAAGTCAGGGAGAGGACAAGGTTTGGGAGGGAAGACAAGGAGCTCAGTCTTCGACATGTTGAGCTTTAGGTGGCGGGCGGACATCCAGATGGAGATGTCCTGAAGGCAGGAGGAGTTGCGAGCCCGGAGGGAGGGGGAGAGAGCAAGAAACATGCGAAGTAGACAATCTATCCCCAGGCTTTTGAAACTACAGTACATGCTTTTGAAACTACAGTACATGTTACCTGCAACAGTCTTTAAAGCTTAAGCCACTTTGGGCATATGCAGCATGCTGAAATCTGTGTTTCATTGGGTCAGCCTTGTAGAAATGTAGATTTATAATTACAATTACTTTATGGAAAGCCTATCAACCAGGCCACCTCTAAAACCTTCTTAGATACTTCTCAAGAAACAAAACTATTTTTATTGTAATAAATCAAATTGTTTTGAATTTAGGTTCTGAAGTATTGCTGTCAAAAGATATAATTGCAGGTGTTTTTACTTTCTGTTGAAGGAAGTATTAGATTTTAAATTAAGATTTCTCAGTTAACACCCAGCACTTTTCTGGGTACTTTTGGAATTAAGAATATTTTCAAAATGACTAGCACATGGAGGTCTTATGGAAGTATTACGTTTTTCAGGAAAGCAAGTTATATCTAATGCTATTTTTATCTACCTGAGAGAAGATCAGGAACTTAAATTTCTATTAAATCATGGTAGATGGAGGCAAAAACAAAGTGACCTAAAAAGTTTTGTTTGTTCATTGAATTTCTTCCTCTTCTCCCAACTTAGCCCAACAACTGCTATTAAACAGATGTCCTCTGGATCTTAACTATTGTTATTTCATCATCATTCGATGTGACAATAGAAAACAACAAGTATATTATTAAGCCACAAAGACACTTAGAGAAAATGGAATGTCAATTTCTTGATACCAGTGGCCATGTTTTGGAATAAGGCAAAACAGAGGCAAACTATATGGGGAAAAAATGCTGCAAAGGGGTGAGGTGCTGTAAGGTGAAAATTTTCCAAAGGAAAAGATGAATTTTCTGTCACTAGAGACATTTAAAACTGAACTGGACCTGAAGACTATGGAGAAAAAAAAAAGATATACTCTCCTGCAGTAACAAATTCTACTTGGCAGGAAAGTGATCGGATGAGTTGCTGAGTCTTCCGTCAACAAATTCCAAAGTAAAGGCTAAAAGTGAGAGGTTAAAACAGATTGTTTATAAATTGAGTTGGGGAAAAAAATTGATGATGCTATGGTCTAGAACTGCTTATTTATGATATATGTCCTCCTGCCATCTAAATTGGCTTTGTTTAAGACCCAAGTACAGTAATTTTTCAGTATGACAGAAAGCAAATTTAAGAAATGTCAATGTGGCAACATTTTAATTGCATGTACAGTATTCTGTGGAACCTTTACCTAATAAAACATTTCCTACCTCTGCTGAATACTTTATCTTCAATGGATCCCTGTCCTTGCAAACATCAAGAGGGGAAAAAATAACCACTGGGTAAATAGCATAATATAATGATAGCTCAGCTTTGCATACTGAAGTTAAGCATATATTTGATAGCAAGCCAAATATCAATCAATCAATCAGTCAATCAGTAGTATTTATTGAGCAGTTTCTCTGTGAAGGCACTGTACCAAGCACTTGGAATTCTATATGGGTCCTGCTTGTGAGGTGCTTTCATTCTAGAGAAGGAGACAGATAGTAAAATAAATTACAGATTGGGAAAATGGTAGATTTGAGAATATGTACGTAAGTGCTATAGGGCTAAGTGTGGGGTTTGTATCAAAGTGCTTAAGAGATTCACAAGCAATGTAGGCAATGCAGAGGGTAGGCAATACCCATGCAAATCAGATCAGACACAACTCCTGTCCCACATGAGGCTCACAGTCTAAGGGGTAGTGAGAAAAGGCATTGAATTCCTAATTTATATATGAACAAAAGGTGGCTTAGTTAACTTAAGCTACTTATACAAGGTCCCATAGCAGGCAATTGGGGGAGCCAGGATTAGAATTCAGGTTCTCTGACTCCCAGGACCATGGTCTGAACAACTGTAGGCCAGAAATAGGCCAAACTATTTTTCTAATAAAAACTATTGCACTATTATTTTAACTCTCAATCACTTAGTACAGTGATTACTTATTTAGTACACAAAATAAGCACTCAATATATATGATTGATTCAATGATTACAACTACTACTACCACTACTACTATGACAACCAAAGGGAAACTTTTAATTTCTATAAAACATCTCCACATCAAACAAAAAAATAAATACCATCAGATTTAAGGCACTCTATCATCTCTCCCCCTCCTACTATACTTCTTTTATTTTGTAATGGAACTTGTTATGTGCTTACTATGTGCCAGGAACAGTACTAAGCACTGAGGTTGATAGAAGAAATTACAGGTTGGACACAGTCCCTGTTCATCCCACATGGGACTCATAGTCTAAACTGGAGGGAGGAGGATTTAATCCCTATTATACAAATGACTGAGGAATACAGAAGTTTAATGAATTGCCTAAGGTCATACAGCAGACCATTGGCAGAGCTGGAATTAGATTCCAGGTTCTCTGACTTAATCAAAGAATCAATCATTGCTATTCATGGAGTACTTACTATATACAGAGCACTGTACTAAGTGCTTAGGAAAGTGTAATACAACAGAGTTGGAAGATGCAATCCCTGCCCACAAGGAGTTTGTAGTCTTTAGGGAAAGACAAACACTAAAACAGACCCGAGATAGGAAAAATGAATGCATGCACACACTCTCTTTCTCTGTCTTTCTCTCTCTCTCTCTCTGTCTCTCTCTCTCTCTCAACATTAACTCCTTGAATCTCCATGGTCTCAGTTCTAGTAAAGTGTTTTACACATAGAAATTAAGAACTTAAAATATGCCATGATAATTCTTAGAGAAAAAAAACATACAAAGATGAAGAGACACTCACAGGCTGAGGAAATAGACACACACAATTATACTACACCGAAGTTTTTAGTTATCACATCATAAAAGTGGAAATAGTATCCACACCACAAACCAATTAACTGTTCATAGGATAGAACACACAAATGTGTTACATGCTCCTTAGGGTAGTAGTACATTTTAAAATTAGTTCTTTCATATGTTTCAATTACTGTCATCTAATATACTTCCTCACATGCTTTCCTTTTAGTTTATCCCTTCTCCTCCCAAATGCAATGCCACAAAAACACCAAAAACAAGTGTTTTCAAATTTTCCCACCTGACTTTCTTTTAGGCATCAAATTTGAAACATCTTTTTAAATACGTTACACTTGGAACATACCTTTGCAGCAAACTGTGGTAAACTCAATCATACATTTTAAACCCTTCAAAATGTGGAAAGGAAAATGAAAGAGGTGGAGGGATTGAAGCCAGAGCCCAAAGTAATTTTCCTCAGTTCTCATTCAACATCTTGATACCACTCAACCATGAGAGTTGAAGGTGGCTAGTCTCAGATTTCTCAATGGTGAATTCCTGGAGGAAATATCATTGAAAGTTTATTGATTGAACTGTAACTAAACATTCCATAAAGATAGCCATTTTTCCTTTTCTTTAAAAACCCTTTCCATCTCATTATCATTTCTTTGTAATTATTATGCAAGCCAATATTAATATTAATCTGGTAAATGATACTATTCATTACATAGGAACAGGAAGGATTATTCAGCACATTCACTGTGAGTGCTGTCTGATCCCCAAAAAAGTTTCTTCAATCGGAAACTTACTCCAGTATTGCAACTTGGAAATAAGGAATAGAGCAAGTTATCAAAAACCAGAAATGGGAATCTTGCCTTGGATTTCCTCTTTCATCTAAACCTTCTCAGCTGGGTGTTGAAGTATCTAGTTGAAATGAATGAATACATCATTTAGGTAAATGCCATTTTTGTCTTGTCTTATCCTGTCGAGTCATCTCTGACCCATAGAAATGCCATGGACACATCTCTCCCAGAATGCCCAACCTCCATCTGCAATTGTTCTGGTAGTGTATCCACAAAGTTGTCTTGGTAAAAATATGGAAATGGTTTACCATTGCCTCCTTCCATTCAGTAAACCTGAGTATCCACCTTCGATTCTCTCTCAGCACAGGTGAGTTTTGACTTGTAACAGATTGCCTTCCCTCCGCTAGCCACTGTCCAAGCTAGGAATGGAATGGATATGCCTCTGCTTGACTCCCCCTCCCATAGTCGAGACTGGAAGAGTACTGGAAACCCTCCAGGTGCGACCCTGAGAGGATGAATGCCATTCTACTCCTTATACTAATCCTTTAGCCTTCTTTGTGCATTCTCTAGCTCCCCTGCATTTACAACAATAGGAAGTTTTCATGGCCTAACCTGTCAGTCATCTCTTCAATATCACTAAGTCTTATTTATCCTTCTAAGTGGTATTTAGTATCATGAATGCCATGTTTTATAACATAAGTATAAAACATGTCTACGCTGATGACACCCAGATCTACATCTCTGCCCCTGCTCTCTCCCCCTCTCTCCAGGCTCGCATCTCCTCCTGCCTTCAGGACATCTCCATGTGGATGTCTGCCCACCACCTAAAGCTCAACATGTTGAAGACTGAACTCCTTGTCTTCCCTCCCAAACCTTGCCCTCTCCCTGACTTTCCCATCTCTGTTGACGGCACTACCATCCTTCCCGTCTCACAAGCCCGCAACCTTGGTGTCATTCTCGACTCCACTCTCTCATTCACCCCTCACATCCAAGCCGTGACCAAAACCTGCCAGTCTCAGCTCCACAACATTGCCAAGATCCGCCCTTTCCTCTCCATCCCAACCGCTACCCTGCTCATTCAAGCTCTCATCCTATCCCGTCTGGACTACTGCATCAGCCTTCTCTCTGATCTCCCATCCTCGTGTCTCTCTCCACTTCAATCCATACTTCATGCTGCTGCCTGGATTATCTTTGTCCAGAAACGCTCTGGGAATATCACTCCCCTCCTCAAAAATCTCCAGTGGCTACCAATCAATCTGCGCATCAGGCAGAAACTCCTCACCCTGGGCTTCAAGGCTGTCCATCACCTCGCCCCCTCCTACCTCACCTCCTTTCTCTCCTTCTACAGCCCACCCCGCACCCTCTGCTCCTCTGCCGCTAATCTCCTCACCGTACCTCGTTCTCGCCTGTCTCGCCGTCGACCCCCGGCCCACGTCATCCCCCGGGCCTGGAATGCCCTCCCTCTGCCCATCCGCCAAGCTAACTCTCTTCCTCCCTTCAATGCCCTGCTGAGAGCTCACTTCCTCCAGGAGGCCTTCCCAGACTGAGCCCCTTCCTTCCTCTCTCCCTCGTCCCCCTCTCCATCCCCCCCATCTTACCTCCTTCCCTTCCCCACAGCACCTGTATATATGTATATATGTTTGTACATATTTTTTACTCTATTTATTTATTTATTTATTTTATTTGTACATATCTATTCTATTTATTTTATTTTGTTAGTATGTTTGGTTTTGTTCTCTGTCTCCCCCTTTTAGACTGTGAGCCCACTGTTGGGTAGGGACTGTCTCTATATGTTGCCAATTTGTACTTCCCAAGCGCTTAGTACAGTGCTCTGCACATAGTAAGCGCTCAATAAATACGATTGATGATGAAGTATAAGGCTGTTGTTACCCATATAAGAAATTTATCCAAGTTCTACAAACTTTAAATTGCTTTACCTTAAAACTTCCATCAACATATTTTAAAGTATTCACTTGATTTATAATTGTTCTGAAGAGAAATCATTGCTCTTAGAATTACAGAAAAATAGAAAATAAAGCTTAAATTACATTCAATAAAAGTAATGACCAGATAATGCAGACTCACTCTAATGGAAACTTTTAACCATACTGTTTGAAATTATTCATACTGCATGAGTTATAATTCATTCTAAATTCAGAAAGTTCTTTTTATTAGAAATAACAAATATTGATAAATTCAGGCATTTATCAGAATTATCCTAAATCTTTCAATCTGATTTTTTGGTACACCTACTTAACAATTTGAAAAACGTTTTTGTTGCTATTTTCTAAAATTCTTCTGGTAGACTACTAATTTTGTAATTTAGGGTCAACCACAGTTAGGGACTGGGGGACAGAGGAACTGCAAGTGAAAGAGATCTAGTAGAAACAGCCAAGCAGGTAGGAAGAAAACTGGGAGAGGACAATTTTAGAGAAAATACTGTTAGATAATGTTTCCTGTAGAATGGAGTGGCCCACTCGCCAAAATATCAAGGGTTATTTTAAAAATAACTGAGTATTTCTATTTTTTAGTTCAAAATCACACATTGATATTTTTCATAGGGTTTACGAGTAATTGATGTAAAGGCCTCATAAATTTCATTCTTGGAAAATCTGAAATATGCATAAATACAGGGAGAGAGAAGGAAATAAAGCACCGTTAATGATGGTAAAAAACCTATTGTGTATAAATGTGGCTGAAAAGATGAATGTGGATGTGTATAAATGTTCTTCTATCTGCATGATAGGGTTTTTTAACTTCAGAGGTTGTCATGACCTGTCACGGTTTTGTAATAATGCAATAATATAATGATAATAACAATAATCATTATAATCAGGGGTATTTGTTAGTACTTAACTGTGTGCGAAACATGTGCCAAACACTGTACTAGTGCTGGGGTGTCAAATGCTGTCGAATCATTTCCTATCCATAAAAACTCAGTGGACATACCTCCTCCAGAACATCCCATCTTCTGCTATGAAGTTGTTCAGGTATGTGTATCCAAGTGTTTTCTTGGTAAAGATATGGAAGTGGTGTACTACGGCCTTCTTCTGTGCAGTAAAACTTGAGTCCCTGCCATTGTCTTGATCAATATTTTGATCACTTAATTATCTGCATTTGACTCTTTTCCTTGCCACAGCTGTCCAGAACAGGTGAGTCAACTTTGTCAGATGCTTCAGTTTAGACCTTCCTATTATGGTAACACTATATGGAATAGCTCAAAGCTTCATCAGTGTATACAAACTCTCCTGCTGTGATATGGTGTCAATTCATACGAGAGAAGTGCTGAAGTAGAAACAAGATAATCAGGTCAGACACAGACCCTGTGCCGCATAGGGCTCTCAGTCTATTTTTGTATTGAAATTTCCCTAAATCCCTATTTGTGAGATCCTGATTGTTCTCACCAGATTGGGCTGTGCGCTATAGTTTCCTCCCAGTGTTCAGCTGGAAAAGCCCTTGTTGGAGAGTTCGCTTCACTGCATCATTAAAACAATCACTATGCCCTTCCCTCAACACCCAGATCCCTTATCCCATCATCAGGTTTAATCAGAGAATTAGTTAGAGAATACTCAATCTATTACACACCTTTGCTTTGCTCTTTCCATTTAGCCATGCTGTCTTGAACCAGTGAAAAAGCATGGGCATAAGAGTCAGGAGACCCGTGTTCTAATCCTGACTCTGTCATTTGCCTGCTGTGTGATCTTGGTCTTCATTTAACTGCTTTTTTCCTCAGGTTCCTGTTCTGAATAATGGGAGTTAGATATCTGTTCTTCTTCAACCCCTTAGACTCTGAGCCCCATCTAGGACAAGGTATGTGAATGATCTGCTTATACATGTAAACAGGTTGTGGGCAGGGAACAGGTCTACCAAATCTGTTACATTATACTCTCCAACTTGGTTCAGTGCTGTGCTTGCAGCAAGTGCTCAATAAATATGATTGAATGATTGAATCTACCCCAGTGTCTGGCACATAGTAATTGCTTAACAAATGCCACAGTAATTATTGTTATCATTATTATTACTTTTACATGCAGATCCTCTGCCCCTCTGACATCATCAACTCTAATAACATGGAATAGCCTTATGGCTATTGACAATTTCTCAAACAGACATATTTACTCTGTAGTTGGAAAACAGGTCTACTAGTAGTGGCAGAATGGATGCCATTTCTATAAGTACAGTAGCAAGGTATTGGTGTGGCTTCTTACTTTGTTTGCTGAAGGATTCTGTCCATTGCTATGTCCATCCAAAACCCAGCACATTGCATTTCAGGCAAGCATGACTACTGTGTTCTTCAGCAGTCTATCCAAGGTCTCGCTGTGTGCTACTATCAACCAATAAATAGCATTTATTAAGCATCTACTGTGTACAAATCACTGTGCTAAGGGCTTCAGAAAATAGTAAGATTCCATGGCACTTTCTGGACTTAGCTCGTTAACCTTTTTTCTACATAAGGATGACTAGCACCTTTAAAATCCAGTGGAAGTTCTTACTTAGTGTTCCATATACTGAAACAAATGCCATTCAGGTTATTGCACCATTAAGTCCTCCCCTGGCCTAGTCTGTAGATTTCTATTAGAATATTTTAAGGCTTTAGGTGTTTTTGTAATACCTTGGTCTGAAGGAGTGATTTCTTCTATAACTAGAGCAAAAGACATGGCAGCATTCACAGTCACTGCAGTATTTTCTAGTATTTTCTTATATCACAACCACTGTTATAAACGTTGGATGTATTGTGCATCTTTCACTTTATTATTGAGACACTGAAGGAAGCAAAATTGAAGAGAACCTTTCAGCATCCATCACTGCATGGTTGACCAGTGGAGGGGATTGAGAGTGTGGGGATTTGGTTTCCTACAACTCCGCAAGTTGTAATCACAGAATCATGCTGCCTTCCATGAGACAATAATGAATATACCAAGAAAAGCATATTCTTTTACCTTAATTCTATAATCTACATGTTTAGCTGTAAAGTATCTTCAGACCATTTGAAATTATGCTTTTTTCTTGTAGTTCAGGTGACCACAGGGCAATAAACCTACATATAGCCTTCTTAATACACAAACACATTGCCTTTCATGAACAAACTCTTTCCATTTCCCATGCTCTGAATAGTTTCTTTCAAGAATTGGTATTTTCAGTAATTTCAAAAACTCAATCCTTGTAAGGATCACAGAGCAGGCAAAGAAAATAACTCTAATTACTCTAAAACAATCTAATTTCAGAAGAGGTGCTTATTTTCATTCAGTCTTCACCAATATCATACGTCCTGTCAATTTCCCCAAATTTCACTGCTTGGTTGAACAGCTAGGTAGGTCATTTGTCACAAAACATAAAAGGAACAAGTAAATGCTTTTGAAGTAGGGCATCTAAACTCACCAACCTGTCAATAATTCTAGCTATAATTCTATCTTTGAATAATCAAGGAGATATACTGCCAGTAGTTGGTTCCAATGCAAGAACACAGAAACATCTTGAAGTTATTTTTTCATGTGAGCCTATAAATGTTTATGAGGTTGTATGTTCTGATCAGCAGAACATATTAAGATGAAAAATAAATATCTTCCAAGTGAACATATTTTCTCTATTAGTGAAAAAACAAAAAAAGGAATACAGTCTGCTATCACTAGCTACTGATCCAAAGGTTGTTCTTGGTCTCTAGTTTGGGTCAGTGTTTTGGAGATGGAAAAGACTTGGCCAATGCAGAAGGGCCCCTGAGCCTAATTAAACACCTTTGTGTTTCTGTAAACTGAACTAGGAAAATCAGCAAAAGCACGATGCAACAGCTTTAAAACCTGGCAGTTCAGCTGAATTGTTCCCCCAGAGGAAACAAGTTCACCTCATCAAGAGACCCACACTGAGAATCTTGATTTTAAAATAAAGTTTTTAAACCTTTATCTACTTTTTTAACCTGCCATCCTTATTGCAAACCTGGTTAAAAATCACTGAAATGAAAAATAACGTGATGGTACTCATTCCTCAGAAGATAAATCTTAAACACATTTTTCAAAAATGTGAACTAAAAACTAGCCATATATAACTTAAAATTGACAGAAATCAATCATGAAAATCCAGTAAAAAGTAGATTCATTACATAAGTCTTATGAAGCTACTTTTACAAAGTTTTTTTAGCTTTTGAAAAATATATTTTTCAAGTCCTCTTCAGTTCCTATTTTTTTCTGAATATAGTTGTATAACTTCATTCAGTACTTAGCAATTTCCTCAAGACACCATGATCCAATCATCACACTCTTTCAATCAATCCATCAATCAATTTTATTTATTGAGCACTTATTGTGTGCAGAGCACTGTACTTAGCACTTGGGAGAAAGTACAGTATACTAAAGTTGGTAGACAATTTCCCTGCCCACCAAGAGCTTTTGATAAAAGTGCAATTTTACCCAACAGAAGAATTATTTCAGGATCAAAACTAAGGGGAATAAAATTGACACATTCTATTTGCTTGTTTATAGCTTCTCAGAAGGAATAAAACAAAAATTATTTGTAAAAATGATATTTAAACATTCTCTTTGAAATATATTAATTTCCATGTAAATTTTCTGATCAGTGGGGTTGCTAGAACAGCTTCTAGGTGATGGCTGGGTGGGAGAGTTTGCTGTTCTGTCATTTTCCCTCCATTGCCAAATCCACTGCCCTATTTCAGACACTCGCCCCTGTGTCTGAACAGATGCACCCACTTACATCCAGGCTATCGATTATAATCTTATGCTGCACACAGAAACAAGATTCTTCCTCATTTGCCTACAGGAGCTTTATATAGCCAAACAGATAAAATCCAAACTCTTAGCCTTCCTATCAAATGGTATGTGCCCTAAGTTCATTTTCCACTAAAGTCCTACTCATAATTTCCATTCCAGCCAAGCTAATTTATTGGGCACTCCCAAATTCATTTCTCCCTGAGTTTCCCTTCCTCAGAGGTGAGGTTCCTGCCCACCTTCAAAATTTATAAATGACCTAACTCCTTTAAGAAGTTTCCCTAGATCAATCTATATCAAATCTGAGCAATCAGCCACCTAGGTACCTACCCAAGAATTTTTTCCCTGAAAAATGATAACTACTCACCTTCGGCTTCAAGGCTCTCCATCACCTCGCCCCCTCCTACCTCTCCTCCCTTCTCTCCTTCTACAGCCCAGTCAGCACCCTCCACTCCTCTGCCTCTAATCTCCTCACTGTGCCTCCTTCTCGCCGGTCCCGCCGTCGACCCCTGGCCCACGTCATCCCCCTGGCCTGGAATGCCGTCCCTCCACACATCCGCCAAGCTAGCTCTCTTCCTCCCTTCAAAGCCCTACTGAGAGCTCACCTCCTCCAGGAGGCCTTCCCAGACTGAGCCCCCTCATTCCTCTCCCTCTCCTCCCCCTCCCCATCCCCCCACCTTACCTCCTTCCCCTCCCCACAGCAACTGTATATATGTATATATGTTTGTACATATTTATTACTCTATTTACTTATTTTACTTGTACATATTTATTCTATTTTATTTTGTTAATATGTTTTGTTTTATTGTCTGTCTCCCCCTTCTAGACTGTGAGCCTGCTGTTTGGTAGGAACCATCTCTATATGTTGCCAACTTGTACCTCCCAAGCGCTTAGTACAGTGCTCTGCACACAGTAAGTGCTCAATAAATACAATTGAATGAATGAATCAATCAATCTCTTTGGGTATTCAATTTTAAATTTTAGATTGTTATCAACCACCAGTTAACATTTCTGACACACAAACCTCAGGCTCTGTGCTATCATATGCTGATTTGGAAATCATGATAGCTGGAAAAATGAAAGAAATGCAGAAACCTCTGGTAGTGCGGCAGTGTTGATCTGCTCATTTAACCATTACATTCTTAATAGATTCAGAATGGCTCAATTTATTCTATTTGCACACGAGTTATGCCCCCAAGAGAAATTCTATGGTCTGATTTTGCTGAGCAAGATTATATCATAATCCTTGATCTTACTTTTTAGAACTGCAATAGAAAATGATGAGTTGACACCATTGCCTATATGAGACATTCTGAAGTGTGTATGGTGATAGAAATGCAGCACATATCGTAATGTTCACTAAATAGTTTATTTTGAATAAAAACTATAAATTATCTCATATGGTCTCATAAGTCTACTTGTCTCTAGGAACTCTAGATTATATTTGAATTGCTATTTCTCAGAGTGATTACAATTCAGTTATTATCACAGATGGTGTCATTTGCTTGCTGATGATTTAAGAGATTGTCTTCTCCATTTTGAGTTTATCCTGCAGTTTATTCAAGTTCTCCTGTAGGTTCTTCTTCTCTTTCACAGAGTTGTGTTAATTCTCTTCCAGTAATTACATTTCAAGGCCTTCAGCTTTCTTGATACCCAAGATCCCTGATGATTATAATAAGTAGGCCTGCTTTACTATTTAAAATGGAAACATATACTTGACCAATATTAAGCTACTAGTATTTTCTTAGTACCTTCCCTGGGTCTTTTCATAACAGTAATGCACTAATATCAACTGCATAGTGTAACTCGGCCATATACTTTGCTAATAGTAAGTATCAAGCATAATTTTGGGGTCATCTTTAGTGGAATTTGTTTCTTCTTTGCCTGTTTTAAAAATTATTCTTACTTTTAATTATCCCAAACTGTGAAACTACTGAAACCACATGATTTTGTCTTTTTTGTTTTTTGTTCCCTCCTCATTTGCCTTGTCCACTCTCAATGCTGGTTCACCCTAGTAGCCTGCTTCATCTACTCTTGCTCTCATACAGCTAAGCTATCCTGGCAGAAATTTCCAAAACAGGCTAACCTTGTCAATCAAATTTTACCTCCTCACGCTATCATTCTGCCTTTCAATCTGCACAGCACATAACAATCCCAATCCCATGGACATCTCCCCCTCTTCTCACACTGAAGATCTAGCTATTCCAGACCTTTAATTCCCTCCTGAAATTTCACTGATTCCACTGCCTCCCATTCTAAGCACCCCCAATGACCTCACAAACTATTTGTGCTGAGAATTGGGAATATAAGATTCTAATAACTTCAAGCACCCCTTTGCTTTCTTAATGTTACTCCAAATATATGACCACATCTTGGCTTTCCCTTTAGGAGCAATGGGCTCTTTATGGGAAGGGATTGTCAATGTTTATTGTTTTTCTGTTCTTTCCCAAGTGCTTACTACAGTACTCTGCACACAGTAACCACTTAGTAAATCCGATTGAATTGCTGCATGAAATAGCCCAACCACATTTAAAAATCCAACCTACCTGGACCTTCATCCCCAACTCTTATCCATTTGATAAAATACTTGTTCTCAGCTTTCTCCCCTTTATTCTGCTAGTTTCCATCTGTCAGTCTTCCCTGGCTCTTTCTCTTTGTCTTCAAACATTTACAAGTTTCTACCATTTAGAATATCCACTCCTGCACTCCTCTATACAGTCTCTGCAGTAATCTGCTGTGTGATCTTGGGCAAGTCACTTAACTTCTCTGTGCCTCAATTTCCTCATTTGTAAAATGAGGGATTCAATGCCTGTCTCCCTCCAACTTAGACTGTGAGCCCCAGGAGGAGCAGGGACTATATCTGACCTAATTAACTTGTATCTACCCCAGAGCTTAGGAAAATCAATCAATCAATCAATCAATCATATTTATTGAGCGCTTACTGTGTGCAGAGCACTGTACTAAGCAGGCTTGACACATAGTAAGCACTTAACAAATACAATGATAATAACGATAATAATAGTAATAATCATAATTTAACATGGTCTTTTGACTCTTCCTTTCAGCTAAAGACGAAAAAAGCTCTCTTCAGCCTCATTTTATCACTACTATTTTTAATGGTATTAGTTAAACTCTTACTTTGTGCAAGGCACTCTACTAAGAGCACTGTGGTTTATGAAAGGTAATCAGGTTGGACACAGGGCATGTCTTAATCTTTGCCTTAGAGATGAGGTAACTGAGGCATAGGGAAGGTAAATGACTTTCCAAAGGTCACACTACCAACAAGTGGCACAGACAGGATTAGAACCCAGGTCCTTCTGACTCCTAGGCTAGGCCTGTGCTCTTGCCACTAGATCATGATGTTTCCTGTATCCAAGTTTACTTTTCTAGCTCTTTTCTAGATATTTTTGAGTAGTTCTCTTCCTATCTCTCCAACTATTCTTTCATAGTGTGTGCTAGGATGTTGATGTTTGAAGTTAGATGTTATGCAGCCATTTCATTTTAAGTTTGGGATAGTCTAATTGTATGTGTGTAGAGGGAATATTGGAAAGAAGGGGAGCACAGTTTAGGGCAGTTATAGACAATGGAATGACAGTGAATAGAGTGTAAAAGCAGGAACATGAGATTAGAGCAAGAAATGGCAAGAACAGAGATGGACAGCTGGGCAGCAACAAGACATCCTCTCCAGAAAGGGCATCAAAATCACTGATCCAAAAAGAACAAAGGAAGTGACAGGAATGATGGAAGAGCAATCACAGAATAGGAAGAAAACCCCCACCTCTCCTCTGCAAATCAATCACTGATATTTATTGAGCACCAACTACGTGCAGAACCTTGTACTAAGTTCCTGGGAATGTAAAGTCTTCATCCCAGCATTCAAGGAATTCATAGTGTAGAATGAACAGATAAGGGTTTTTCCAGGTACAGAGGTCATGATAGCTGAAGAGACCATGACCTCTTAAAAGGGCTGCCCAGACATTGACCAGGGAAGAGTCCAAAATATGTGGGACATCCCTCAGGAACACTTCAAATGGCCCAAAACTGATGCCAGATGTGTGGAATCCTGCCTTCTGCGAGGAGCATGTGACATTCAAAGAGGGGAAGGCATAAAAAAAAGTTTCATCTCAGAAATGTGAAAGTGAGAGAGTGGGGAAAGTTTGATTTGGAATAGTGTAGCGTATGGCTGGGGAGAAGCAGTTGACGAGGGTATATGAGAACAAGAGAGCTGGTGGTGAGCCTAAAGCCAATGTTCCCGAGTTTTTGCTTAATATGGAGGCAAGTGGTACCTATTGGAGGTGCAAGAGGACAGGAGAAATGTGAACAGATGATTCTATCAGCATAGTGTAATATGTACTGGAGAGCGGAGAGCCTGAAGGCAAGGATACCAGTGAGGATGCTGTTATAGATTTTAATCATAGAGTTTAAATGAGGGTGAAGAGTCTCTGAATGCAATGGAATTCCTCAAGGAATATTAAGGGGAACAATCCATAGAATTAAATTTGAGAATTAAAAGCTAGTGCAGAGTCAAAGATGACACCAGGGTTGCAGATTTCTGAGGCAGATAGGGGATGTGTTGCTGACAGAAATGGAGAAGTGAGGAGAAGGAGTCTGTTAAAGTGGTAAGATTTTGCATTTAAGGGGGCCAGTGAACATCCAATAGGAGATGCCCTAAATGCAAGAAGAAATGCAGGATGGGATATAGCAGGAGAGACTAGGATTCATAAAGGAGGATTGGGACTCATTGGCATGGAAGAACCTTTAGCACGGCTAGAGATTATGGCAGAGATAGGACATTCTGGAGAAAATATATCCATAGAGTTGTTATAAATTGGAAACAACTCAACAACACTTGATAATAATAATATCTGTGGAGCTGAGGGAAGGGTGAATGAGGATGGAAATTCAAGTATAAGGTTGATGAAGAAGGGAGTGGGAGAAGAGGAAACTAGCCTTCTCTCTGATCTCCCATCCTCGTGTCTCTCTCCACTTCAATCCATACTTCATGCTGCTGCCCGGATTATCTTTGTCCAGAAACGCTCTGGACATATTACTCCCCTCCTCAAAAACCTCCAATGGCTACCGATCAATCTGCGCATCAGGCAGAAACTCCTCACCCTGGGCTTCAAGGCTCTCCATCACCTCGCCCCCTCCTACCTCACCTCCCTTCTCTCCTTCTACTGCCCAGCCCGCACCCTCCGCTCCTCCACCACTAATCTCCTCACCGTACCTCGCTCTCGCCTGTCCCGCCATCGACCCCCGGCCCACGTCATCCCCCGGGCCTGGAATGCCCTCCCTCTGCCCATCCGCCAAGCCAGCTCTCTTCCTCCCTTCAAGGCCCTGCTGAGAGCTCACCTCCTCCAGGAGGCCTTCCCAGACTGAGCCCCTTCTTTCCTCTCCCCCTCGTCCCCCTCTCCATCCCCCCGTCTTACCTCCTTCCCTTCCCCACAGCACCTGTATATATGTATATATGGTTGTACATATTTATTACTCTATTTATTTATTTATTTATTTATTTTACTTGTACATTTCTATCCTACTTATTTTATTTTGTTGGTATGTTTGGTTCTGTTCTCTGTCTCCCCCTTTTAGACTGTGAGCCCACTGTTGGGTAGGGACTGTCTCTATGTGATGCCAATTTGTACTTCCCAAGCGCTTAGTACAGTGCTCTGCACATAGTAAGCGCTCAATAAATACGATTGATTGATTGATTGATTGAAATGAGGGTTTAGTTGGGGAAGGTCTCTTGGAGGAGATGTGCTTTTAAGGTTGGGGAGGGTGATCATCCTACAGATAGTAAGAGGGGGGCATTCCAGGTCAGAGGCAGATGATGTTGAGGAGTTGCTGACGAGATCAATGAGACTGAGGTATAGTGAGTAGGTTGGCATTAGAGGATTGACGTATATAGGCTGGATTTTGGTAGGAAATCAGGTAGGTAAGGTAGGAGGGGGCAAGGTGATTGAGTGCTTTAAAGCCAATGGTAAAAAAGTTTCTGTTCGATGTTGAGGTAGATGGGCAACCTCTCGAGCTTCTTGAGAAGTGGGGAATCATGGGATGACATTTTTGTCATGATCTGGACAGCAGAATAAATTATAATAATAAGAAGAATAATGGCATTTGTTAAGTGCTTACTATGTGCCAAGCACTGTTCTAAGTGCTGGGGGGGATACTAGGTGATCAAGTTGTTCCACGTGGGGCTCACAGTCTTCGTCCCCATTTTACAGATGAGGTAACTGAGGCATGGAGAAGTTAAGTGACTTGCCCAAAGTCACACAGCCAACAATTGGCAGAGCCGGGATTTGAACACATGACCTCTGACTCCTAAGCCCGTGCTCTTTCCATTGAGCCATGCTGTACTCTCCCAAAAGCTTAGTACAGTGCTTTGCATGCAGTAAGCACTTAATAAATATGATTGAATGAATGAATGCAATGGAGATGAGTGACTATAGGTAGGATGAACAGTCAGGACTAGAGATTTGGTAGTCATCTCATGACTGAAGCCATGTGAGCTGATGTGCTCACCAAAAGAGTGAGTATTGAGGGAGAAAATTAGAGAACCCACGGGCCATGTGGATTTCCCACAGCAAGAGGATGAGAAGCAGATGAGCCAGAGAACCAAACTGAGATGTCATCCAAAAGGAAGGGGAAGGAGTACCAAGCTATAGGCAGTGAATGAGACAAAGGAAGAACAAAGTGGTAGGAGAACAAGGTTAGTACTGTGCTAGTTATTGTGTTACTGTGTAAGTTAGTACAGAGGCTTGTCAGATATTCTTGACATCATCATTACATTATCATTATATTTAGTTAATCAAATTGCCCTAATTAACACCCAGTTAGTGCTTCCACTTTGTGTAGGTATCTATATTGGCTTTATAAAGGTGTTACAAAGGAAATTCAAATATCTTAACTCTAAAATTGAAGAGAGAGAACTAACACAAATACCAAATATGTACAGATATGTACAAAACACCACATAACTATTACAATCAATACATCACACAGGAGATGAACACTTGTATGTATTTTACATCTAGAAAATTACACAGAATTACTGACATGACTGTTGTGACTAATTAATTGAAGAAGGCTTTAACGAGGAGATGGATTTTCATGTGAATTTTGAAATCTGCCCATGTGCATAATTCTAAGATGCTTGTTTTCTTTTTAAGACATCAATTTACATTGTTTTTAATAAATTTGTATTTTTATCCTTTGACTTCCTTCGTAATAATAGCATTAAATGTTGCTTGGTAGTTCGAGCTGCTGAAACAGGAATGTGAACATCATGAATTCAGTACTTGGATACAAGTGCGTGATTCTCAGTTACTGAGAACTACACATGCTTATTTGAGGACAGAACTGGCTTGACACGATGTTACTTTGACATTTGATTTACTGCTATTTGTTTCCTGAGGCTGCTGCTGATTTATGAAAGCATTTGTAATAACATCCAGCCTGTTAGCTAATTCTGGGCTAGATGTGCATGTGCAATGTCTACTGAAATCAATGGTGGCTCTGGGAAGCCAACCAAGTCCAGAATTTGGCTTTCCATCTCCAGCCGATCCTTGTAAGTGGCTTCATTTCTTTCTTCAAATTGATAAAAGCAGTAATTATAACTTATTTCTGATATTCGCAAGAAGAAAAACCCAATGAAAGTGTTTCCTTGGATACTTTCAAAATCCTCTTTGCCCAAGGATTTTATAGATATTGAAGAGTTATAATTTGTTTCAAAATATAGTCATGGACAAGGAGAGCTACTCTTACCATTCAACCATGTTCCAACTGGTACTTAAGGACACTGGATTGCTACCATCTTCAAGATGAAAGGAGAGATTACTTCCTGTGGAAAGCATCCTGGGACTTCTCAATGCCCTCATTTTTAGACGGATTCCAATCAAAGTTCTCCTGGACTAACTGCTGAAGGACAGCATACACCATGTTCATGCTGAGCCCTACTGTGCCTTCACACCATAATGTGCCCATTAAGCTGATGATCTCTGCTGAATAGTTAGATATATGAAGTATTTAGGAAACAATTTAAAGACTTCTAAAATGTGTTCATAAGGTTTAATGATAATAACGGCTTTCTATATGCAAAACACTGTAATAAGAACTGGAGTAGATACAAGATAATTAGGTCCCACAAGGGTATCACAGTCTAAGGAAGAAGGAAAATAGGTATTGTACCCCCATTTTGCAGCTGAGGGAACTGAGGTACAAAGAAGTTACGTGATTTGTCCAAGGTTACCCAGTAGACAAGTGGTAAAGCAGGGATTAGAACCCAGGTCCTATGACTCCCATGCCCTTGTTCTTTCTGCTAGATCATGCTACTTCTTTATAAAAGTATTTTTAATGGTGTTTGTTAAATACTTACTATGTGCCAGACACTGTTCCAAGCACTGGGATAGATACAAAGTAATCCAGTTGGACACAGTCCCTGTCCCATATGGGGCTCACAGTCTTAATTCCTATTTTACAGATGAGGTAACTGAGGCAACAGGGAAGTGAAATGACTTGCCCAAGGTCATACAGCAAACAAGTGACGGATCTGAGATTAGAACCCAGGTCCTCCTACCTCCCAAGCCCGGGTTTTAACCATTAGACCACATTGCATTTGACACTCTCAGTATAGTTGAATTTTCTCCATTTCTCAAAACCATCCACTAGTTTCCTATGTGTCTCTACATCAAACACAATCAACCAGTCACTCATATTTATTGAGCTTTTACTGTCTGCAGGACACTATACTAAGCCCTTGGGAGAGTACAGCATAATAATATGACAGAAACATTCCCTTCCTGTAATGAGTTTGCAAAAACTACTCATACTCAGCTTCAAGACTCACAACCAACTCATCCCATATTATAATAATAATGATGGTCTTTGTTAAGCGCTTACTATGTGCCAAGCACCGTTCTAAGTGCTAGGGGAGATGCAAGGTAATCAGTTTGTCCCATGTGGAGCTCACAGTCTTAATCCCCATTTTTCAAATGAGGTAACTGAGGCACAGAGAAGTTAAGTAACTTGCCCAAGGTCACACAGCTGACAAGTGGCACAGCCAGGATTTATACCCTGTTTGTATGCAACTACCCAGCCCACTCTCTACCATTTTCAACCTAATATTCTAACTGTGCCTCACTCTCATTTCTCCTGTCTTCCATCCCTTCCCTGATGTTGCTTTTCTGTTTGGAACTCCCTCTATCCTTAAATCTGGCAGATCATAGGGCACTTCATATTCAATGTCCTCCTAAAACTCCTCCTCCTCTAGTTAACATTCCCTAATAGTTCTCAGTGTCCCAAGCTGTACAAACCCACCAGAAACCTCCAGCACTTATACCTATCATTTGGATATGTCATTCAACTGTGTATTTAATAATTAACTTTGATACCATTACTTCTAAACATAATAGGAATAACAATTATGACTTTCATCTAGTGCTTCCTGTGCCAAGCACCAAGGAAGATACAAGGTACAAAAACACAGTCCCTGCTCTCATAGGGCTCACAGTCCATTTTATATATAAGGAAACTGAGACAGATAATTTACACAATTTGCCTGAGATCACACAGGAGGCAAATGGAAGAGCCTGACCTCTTGATTCCCAGGCTTGTCTTCCTATGCCAGGCCAACACTTACTCCCAATCACTTTGCCTGTTCTATTTGTAAATATTTTCAAGTCAGTCCTACCTCATTAGAATTTAAGGTTCTTGTTGGCAGGAAATATGCCACTTTTTTCTTTTGTTCTCTAAAAGTACTTACAATCACCTGCATGCCTGCACGAGAGTATTTTTCTGAAGCACAATCATTGAGCATTCTTGTTTGAGAGATTCAAGGCATCATCTCATGATCAAGTTATCCTCTTGATCATTTTGAGAAACAGCATGATATATTCAGAAGCAGCATGGGCCTGGGAATCAGAAGGTCCTGGGTTCTAATCCTGGGTCTGAAACATTTGCTGCATGACCTTGGGCAAGTCCCTTGAATTCTCTGTGCCTCAGTTACCTCATCTGTAAAATGTGGATTGAGACTGTGAACCCCACATGGGACAGGGACCAGAGTCCAACCCCATTTACTTGTATCAACTCCAGCGCTTAGTAGAGTGCCTGGCACATAGTAAGTGCTTAACAAATACCATAATAATAACAGTATGTATTATTATTAGTATTATTATCTTGCATGGCTGCGATTAGATTAGATTAGATTAGAGCTAATACACATCCCTGCTTTACTCTGTGAAACATAGAAAAAGGATTCATTCATTCATACAATTAATCGTATTTATTGAGCGCTTACTGTGTCCAGAGCACTGCACTAAGCGCAACATTCCAATTCTGTCATGGCTGGATTTAATTTAGGATTTGGATAAAATTCCAAGAGGGGGACAGTCTTTTTATGTCATTGCCAAAGTTCATTATCTTATCCCCTAGAGCAGATGAGTAGCCATTGGTAGCTGCTTCATGGAGGAATCTCTCTTGTCAAGCCCCTTTGCCTAGTGAGGACTACAAACAGGGCCATTGAGATGGAGAAGCATGTGGAATATCTTTTGCCTCTTCTTCAGACCACCGGCATCAAAGCAATGTTCATTAAAATCACTTTTTCATTGTGTGAGACAGATAAGGAGAATGGATATCCAAAGAACTACTCTTTAGTAATGTGGCGCTGGAATCATTGTTAATCTGTTAGGCTGAAGAAACAGTTTAACCTATCATCCAATCAATGGTCTTTACTGTGTGCAGCACACTTTACTAAGCGTTTGGTGGAGTATAATACAGCAGAGTTGATAGACAAGTTCTCTGCCTAAAAAGACCTTGAAGTCTACAGGGGGAGACAGACTTTGATATAAGTAAATAAATGTCATGGACTTGTACATAAATGCTGTGGGGTGAAGGATGAGGAGAATATCAAATGCTTAGAGGATATAGATACAAGTGCATAGGTGATGCAGAAGTGAAAGGGAGTAGCAGAAAAGAGGGCTTACTTGGGGCGGGTCTCTTGGAGATGTGATTTTAATAAAGCTATGAATGTGGAGTGATGGTCTGTCACATGTGAATGAAGAGGAGTTCCAGATTAAATGGAGGACATGGGAAAGGTCTTAGTGGTGAAATAAATATGATTGAGGTACAGTGAGTAAGTTGATGTTATAAGAGTGAAGTGGGAGTGCAAAGTCATAGTAGGAAATCAGTGAGGTAAGATAAGAGGGGGCTTAAAAGCTGATAGTAAGGAGTTTATTTCTGATAGATGGGCAACCATTGGAAGTTCCTAAAGAATGGGGAAATGTGGGCTGAACTTTTTTTAGAATAATGATCCTGGATGCAGAGTGAAATACAGACTGGAGTGGGAAGACACACGAAGCAGCAAAGTCAGAGAGGAGTCCGATACGGTAGTCGAGGTAGGATATGATAAGTGCTTGGATCAGCACAGTAACAGTATATATGGAGAGGAAAGGGCAGAGTTTAAGTAATGTTTTGAAGGTATAATTTACAGGTTTGTTTGGTGGCAGATTGAATATGTGTTGAATGAGAGAGATGATTCCAGGATTTTGCCTTGCTGTTTTCCTTTCATATTGGGTTTTAACCTTATTTAATGAAAAGAATATTAAAAATCTGAACTACTGAAGGGTAGCCAGAATAAATGGCCTTTGGGTTTTTCAGTGCCTTATCTTTGCTTTGTTTTGCATCTAATTGTCTACAGCCAGAACTTATAGCTTCACATGCTCTACCACTGTCGGCATTAGTCCTCAACAATTTTTCTTTCTTCAAAGTAGCTTCACTAGAGATTAGCAACTTCATGAAACTTGTCAAATACATGCTTGCATAGATGGTGGTTTCTTTGATATATGAAGGGGTATTTTAACCTCATACAACTTTAAATGAAGTTTGAGCTCAATTTTTCCTCTAACATGGTGTTAAATTAGAAAAGGAATATTTGATCGAAATTGTTAATACAATCTATTATGCTCAAATAACCATTGGAAAGAAGAACTGGTGGTTGAGTGAGCTTAAATATTCATGGCCACAGATTGTCACATGTCTTTAAAAACTAGTTGAGGAAAATAAGAGTCACTAGGGACTAATTTCTCACATCTATAAGTGGCCTGTTCTGCCTATCTGTAGAAGGACCACAGAATATTAAAGGATGCTTTAGAGAGAAAAATTCCATTTTCCCAAATTATATAGACTGAAGAAATGTTAAGGGTCAGTGGTATTTTCCACTTGGACTACTATTTACTGGCTGCTCTTCACTTCTTTGATTGGCCATAGGAGCCCAGAAACTAAGATTTAAGTTGCAGATTGGTCTCTGGAATGCAGTTTCTATCACTTAGATATTTTTATTCCATTTCCCGCTCCATAGCTTCATCATATTTTTTAAAGGAAAAGAAAAATGAAAGAGAACCAGTGGCTTTATTGGCAGTTGATTCTCCCTCATAATCATCAGGGAAGTCTGCTGTAAAGTGCTATAGGAAATTTTTTATTGACAAGGTAGGCCAATCTCTTGCATCTGTACTATATAGATGATTCTACTTAAGATTTTTTCAAGACATCAAATTAACCCCACTTTTCTGGGGTGGGAAGAGAAGAAGAACATTTCTAACCATCTATCTCTCATGGGATTTATTAATGGAAAGCTAAATTGGGCATTTCTATGGTATGATAGAACCCTGTTTATTTTGGGACACTGGTTATATTCACCCAACCCAATCTGTCCCCTAACTGTTCTAATGTAGTTTACTGTTAGGCACTGTGTCCTGATTGTGCTTTGTAATTGATTTCCAGCACTGCTGTTCTTATGTATGTGCCAGCTATTGATCTCTGGGACCCCAAATTTCAATCTTATGTCGATGTTCATGGTTTTAAGACTTTTACAGTTGGCTGGAACAAGTAAGCTATTAGATAATGGCATTTGTTAAGCGCTTACTATGTGCAAAGCACTGTTGTAAGCGCTGGGGAGGATACAAGGTAATCAGGTTGTCCCCAGTGGGGCTCACAGTCTTAATCCCCATTTTACAGATGAGGTAACTGAGGCACAGAGAAGTTAAGTGACTTGCCCAAAGTCACACAGCTGACAACTGGCAAAGCTGGGGTTTGAACCCATGACCTCTGACTTCCAAGCCCATTCTCTTTCCACTGAGCCACGCTGCTTCCCTAGATAAAGGCGTGTTCATGAGAAAAATCAGGTAGCAAATTAACTATTTTCAGGGTTTCTGGAAATGTTTTCTTTCCTTAAATCAATCATATCAGTAGTATTTGAGTATTGTGTGCAGAGCACTGTTCTAAGTATCATTGCCCACAGGGAGCTTACAACATGGAGCCATACCAACTGGCTATAGGAACAGAGCAAATTCAAACTTAAAAAATATTTGGCTAAATAATTTTTAAAAAAGTTAGGACACACATATGCATTCATTCAATTGTATTTATTGAGTGCTTACTGTGTGCTGAGCACTGTACTAAGCACTTGGGAAGTACAAGTCAGCAATGTATAGAGATGGTCCCTACCCAACAATGGGCTCACAGTCTAGAAGATGGAGACAGACAATAAAACAAAACATGTAGACAGGTGTCAAAACCATCAGAATAAATAGAATTATAGCTATGTGGACATCATTCATAAAATAGAGTAGTAAATATGTATAAATAAAATAAATAAAGTAATAAATCTGTACAAATACGTACAAGTGTTGTGGAGAGGGGAAGTAGGTAGGGCTGGGGGGCGATGGGGAAGAGGAGAGAAAAAAGGGAGCTCAGTCTGGGAAAGCCTCCTGGAAGAGGTGAGCTCTCAGTAGGGCTTTGAAGGTCTTTGATTTTTCATTGATGAGAAAGTCAATCCCAATTTGGTTACTCCAAATAAAAAAGGTCTGAAATAGGCCCCTTTCCAACTAGATTTGATAACTGTAAGATTCCTTGAAGGCAGGGAATTTGTCTTTTATATCTACTAAATTTGCCTAAGAACTCTACAGTGCTCAGTATACAGTAGGGACTCATTAAATTTTATTTATGGATATAATGATAATTTGACAGTTCTAGTTTTTGGCTTGTCCATCTTAGAAATAGAGAAGGCAAGAAATGTGAAGAAATGAAAACATTCGACAGAGGGCAAAACATACATAGTAGGTAGAAGAAATTCAAGGAGTTCACTGAAATTGTGAATATTTAACAAAACAATGACTGGTCATAGAGAATTGATTTACATTAAGTGAAAGAAAGATTGCAATTCAAGTTTACATTTGTTCATATAGATGTATATGTGTCTGTGTACGTATTTGCAAACACACTGTTACTTGCTCCTTCATTCATTCTCCCTCCCATTCCCAAAGCCATATGTATATATCTTTGTATATCTGTAATTTTTCATTTATCTATTTATATATTTATATTAATGTCTGTCTCCCTGTCTATACTGTGAGCTCATTGTAGGCAGGAAAGTGTCTGTTTTTTATTATATTGTATTCTCCCAAAGGCTTAGTACAGTGCTTTGCACGCAGTAAGCACTCAATAAATACGATTCAGTGAATGAATGAAACACACAAACACACAACAAACACACACAGAGTTGTCTTGTCTTATGCTGTCAAGTCGTCTCCGACCCATAGCGATGCCATGGACACATCTCTCCCAGAACGCCCCACCTCCATTTGCAATGGAGGTGTTCTGGTGGCATATGCATCAGGTTTTCTTGGAAAAAAATACGGAAATGGTTTACAACTGCCTCCTTCGGTGCAGTAAACTTGAGTCTCCGCTCTCAACTCTCTACCATGCCACTGTTGTCCAGCACAGGGAAGTTTTGACTTGTAACAGGTTGTCTTCCATTCACTAGCTACTGCCCAAGCTAGGAATAATAATAATAATGGCATTTGTTAAGCGCTTACTACATGCAAAGCACTGTTCTAAGCACTGGGGAGGATACAAGGTGATCAGGTTGTCCCACGAGGGGCTCACAGTCTTAATCCCCATTTTACAGATGAGATAACTGAGGCACAGAGAAGTTAAGTGACTTGCCCAAAGCCACACAGTTGACAATTGGCAGAGCCAGGTATGCCCCTGTCTGACTCACCCTCCTGTAGCTGAGACTGGTAGACTACTGGAAACTCTCCGCACACACATATATAAAATTTCAGTTGGTTAAGGTGACAACTAGATTTTGTTTACTGTATCCTAGGACTTTGTTAAGCCTGTGGGACACACAGTGATACCTTTTCTAGAAAGAAATTTGTGTGTGGAAGAGAGTTAACTTTATCACAATGTAACTTGCTCCATTTTCAGGGGTATTTCAGATAGCTTACACGGGAATGTTCCTCCTAATATCCTGCTTCATAGTTCATGAAGACTATTCAGATGTATTTGACATAACACTTACATGCCTTGTAAGCTCCTTAGAACTTCAGTATTATTGGCTTTTTGTTTTGTAAGGCACTGTGTACACCTCAGGCATTCTGTAAATAATAGATGACAAATAATTATCCTAGCATAAATCCAGCTTTCAGTGACTGAGCTGTACCAGAGCATGTGGAATAAACTGAAACATCTGAAGGAGAAAACTGTTCAAAGGCAAAATGCAAAAGATAAGTCTGTAAAATTTATGGAGGGCAAAAGATTCATTTATTAAAATAGTACCTTTATCTTAATTTTAAAATCCATTCCTAAATCTGACAAAATAGCTATAAATTACTACTTGGATTTTCAGTGTCGTTGATTAAGTTACCTTATTATCACTGCAGCACCTGTTAGGAACCATTAATATGAGCTTTCTGGTGGCTAGACAATTTTGTAAAATAATGGAGGTAAGGCTCTGGGTAGGAACTGAATCTAGTTGCCCTCAGCTAAGTAATGACTTTGAGACAGTTTGTATTTTAGTATGGTAAATTAAGAAGGTGTACTGTCCTCTTGCCAAAGCCTGGATAATGTGAATTGGAAGGTTTAGACTGCATAACAATGCCCTCAGTGATATCCTGTAACTATGGGGTTTTCATTTATATTCCAATGGGCTGCGGGTTATGATGGAGAAAAAAATCCTGGACCAAAATCCTGAATGCAACTTATATGTGTTAATAGTGGATAGCTACTTAAACTCAGCAGCCGACACATCAGCTTGGTAGGCAGCAATCAGAAATGGGGTTATTAGAGCAGAAATTTCAAGAGAAATGTGAAACCAAGAAGGACAAAATGGGACATTTACTAGGAAATGCAAGCAACACATGCAACATCCCAGCAAATGTTTTCATTATAATAAAAATAATAATAATAGTAATAACAAGGATATTTGTTAAGTGCTTGCTATATACTAAGCTTTGGGGTAGATACAAGCAAATCAGGTTGATACAGTCCCTGTCTCACATGGGGCTCACAGTCTTAATCCCCATTCTATAGGTAAGATAACTGAGGCACAGAGAAGTGAAGTGACTTGCCTAAGGTCACACAGCAAACTAATGATGGAGCCAGGATTAGAAACCACATCTTCTGGCTCTCAAGCCTGTGCTCTTGCCACTAGGCCATGCTACTTCATGGACATGTGTTTACCATGAAAAGGATCACACACCAGTCATCTCAACATACCTACACACAGATATCATTTCACCCTATCGGAATTTTTGAACAGATGCATAAATGGTTCCATGACGTTTTGAAATCCTTTGCTCCGTGAAATGTTAATGAAGCTTAAAATCTCTTCAGTGATAATTTATAGAATTGCCCAAATGAGTCTCTGCAAACTTCAGATTATGTAGTCACTGAAGTTTCTGAGATGGGGCGCAGGGCCAGGGAAGCAGGAGGCGGGATTTTGAACTGAAAGTCATGACATAATCCAGCCCTTATCAGGTCCCAGGCATAGAAAGGTCTGTTTCCTCTGCCTTTCACAACAGGCCTGCAGCTTGAGCAGGACAACATGAAAGCTTGGTATTGGTGAGGCGGGCTAGGCCAGGACCCTGGAGGAAGTTTTACTCCAGATATAAAATGGAGGTGGAGAAATGGGGAGGGGCAGCAGGCAGACAGAGAAGAAAATCAACAAATATGTAATTCTAACTCTAACATTTTCAAATATTTAATAATCAATAGGAATGTTCCTGCTTTTGACTCTTTTATCTCTCTATGAAACATGGGTCAGTCAATCATCAGTTTGTGCTGAATACTGGCCCAGGAGCTGGCAAAGTTGACCGCAGATAACAAAGTCATACTTTAACAGTATGTATTAAAGTAGTTCATTTTATTTTCTGGTCTGTTGATTATTCTGACCACCCACTCTCATGCCTTACTTTGATTTGTATTTTAAGCACTAACACAGGCTTCTACACAGAGAGTTATTCTCTTTAAGCACTTGATATTCACCCCAATCCCAGCATTTATATACATACACATGTGTAATTTATTTTAATGTATGTCTCCTGCTCTAGACAAACTGCTGGTGGGCAGGGATCAAGTCTACTGCCTCTGTTATATTGTACCTTTCCCAGCACTTAGTAAAGTATTCTGCACTCAGTAAGTGCTCAATAAATGCTGTTGATTGGTTGAAATGAATCTCAGTGACTGCTTTATTAATTATTTTATCTTGAGGAAACTAAGGCACGAAGAAGTTAAGTGACTTGCTCCTTACTTCTCTCTCACTACACTCCAGTTAGCAAACCCTGAACTAGTAGAGAAGTAGCGTGGCTCAGTGGAAAGAGCATGGGCTTTGGAGTCAGAAGTCATGGGTTCAAAACCCGGCTCCACCACCTGTCAGCTGTGTGACTTTGGGCAAGTCACTTAACTTCCTTGGGCCTCAGTTCCCTCATCTGTAAAATGGGGATTAAGACTGTGAGCCTCCCGTAGGACAACCTCATCACCTGGTAACCTCCCCAGTGTTTAGAACAATGCTTTGCCCATAGTAAGCACTTAATAAATGTTATTACTATTATTATTATTATTATTGCCTTCACACCCTTCCTCCACCTACCTCATCTTCAATTCTCTCCATCTGCTTGTTGAAAATTGTAGGGCCATTTAGATTAATCAATAAATTAATGGTATTTAATGAACACTTACCAAGTTCAGAGCACTACACTAAGTGCTTAAGAAAGTGTGGTGAGTAGGGTTGATGGGAGTGGGATTACTATCTGGGTTGTAGTGAGAGAAAATCAAGGATCAAGTCATTTAACCTCTATATGCCTCAAGTTTTTTATGATAAAAAAATGAAAAAGAAGTCATTGAGTCTCATGCCAATCAATCAGTATTACTGTACTAAGCATTCCCCATCCACCAGCAATTTGTCTAGAATGGGAGACAGACATTCAAATAAATTATGGATGTGTACATAAGTGCAGAGCATAGTGTGAATATCAAGTGCTTCAAGGCAATAAGTCTATTTGTAGAAGCCAGAATTGGCTTAAAATACAAATCCTATTAATTAATTCTCAAATACTTGAAAATTTCAGCACAAACTAATGATTAACTGACTCATTTTACCACTGGAGCATGCAAGACTGTAAATTCTTCAGGGGTTTGGGAGTTGTGAGGGGGGCAGGCAGAGGGGCTGGGTACTAGGGATTTCATCATATGACTGGGGAAAAGGAGATACAGCACCTCCTAGGAGAATGATTCAATCCCTTTGCCTCAAAAGCTAACAAAAGTATTGTCCCACAAATCACACCTCTTTCACAACACTACAGGTGTGTGTTTGTGTTGACAAACACAAGTGTGTGTGTGTGTGTGTGTGTGTGTGTGTGTGTGCGCGCGCATGCGTGTAGGTTATACATATAGCCAAGGAGAGAGGGACTTTATTTACCAATAAAGGTTTGGGGCGAGCAGCATGGACTTCCAATGACTGGAAGGGAGAGTCTCTGTTTTCATTCTGAAATGGATAAAAAGGTCCACCTGCCAGGAAATGTCTCCTTTCCAAATCAATCAATCAATCAATCAATCAATCAATCGTATTTATTGAGTGCTTACTGTGTGCAGAGCACTGTACTAAGCGCTTGGGAAGTACAAGTTGGCAACATATAGAGACAGTCCCTACCCA
Source organism: Tachyglossus aculeatus (assembly GCF_015852505.1). Lineage (NCBI taxonomy): Eukaryota > Metazoa > Chordata > Mammalia > Monotremata > Tachyglossidae > Tachyglossus > Tachyglossus aculeatus. Next base: position 115,613,880 of record NC_052067.1, read on the forward strand.
ACAGTGGGCTCACAGTCTAAAAGGGGGAGACAGAGAACAAAACCAAACATACTAACAAAATAAAATAAATAGAATAGATATGTACAAGTAAAATAAATAAATAAATAAATAGAGTAATAAATATGTACAAACATATGTACATATATACAGGTGCTGTGGGGAAGGGAAGGAGGTAAAATGAGGGGGATGGAGAGGGGGATGAGGGGGAGAGGAAGGAAGGGGCTCAGTCTGGGAAGGCCTCCTGGAGGAGGTGAGCTCTCAGTAGGGCCTTGAAGGGAGGAAGAGAGCTAGCTTGGCGGATGGGCAGAGGGAGGGCATTCCAGGCCCGGGGGATGACGTGGGCCGGGGGTCGATGGCGGGACAGGCGAAAATGAGGTACGGTGAGGAGATTAGCAGCAGAGGAGCGGAGGGTGCAGACTGGGCTGTAGAAGGAGAGAAGGGAGGTGAGGTAGGAGTGGGCGAGGTGATGGAGAGCCTTGAAGCCCAGGGTGAGGAGTTTCTGCCTGATGCGTAGGTTGATTGGTAGCCACTGGAGATTTTTGAGAAGGGGAGTAACTGCCCAGAGCATTTCTGGACAAAGACAATCCGGGCAGCAGCATGGAGTATGGATTGAAGTGGGGATTGAAGTGAAGTGATCAAATCCACTTGATCATAGTTCTCCCCATCTTCAAAGCTCTTCTAAAATCTCACCTCACCCAGAAAGCCTCCCCTGGTGAATTTGCAACATTATAATCATGTTAAAACCTACCTTTAACATCGATAACAATATTAACTGCTGTATTGTACTCTGCAAGAATTTAGTAAGAATGAGTGTGCTGATCTCCTCCACAGCAGTGCGGAGAGGAACCGCCCCAAGGAAGAGAGTAGCGTGGCTCAATGTAAAGAATCCCGGGCTTGGTAGTCAGAGGTCATGGGTTCGAATCCAGACTCCACCACTTAGTGGCTGTGTGACCTTGGGCAAGTCACTTCACTTCTCTGGGCCTCAGTTCCCTCATCTGGAAAATTGTGACAGTGGAAAGAGCATGGGCTGTTGAGTCAGAGGTCATGGGTTCAAATCCTGTCTCCGCCAGTTGTCTGCTGTGTGACCTGGGGCAAGTCACTTAGCTTCCCTGTGCCTCAGTTACCTCGTCTGTGAAATGGGGATTGACTGTGAGCCTCACGTGGGACAACCTGATCACCTTGAATCCTCCCCAGTGCTTAGAACAGTGCTTTGCACATAGTAAGCGCTTAACAAATGCCATCATTATTATTATTATTATCTCAGTAAGTACTCAATAGATAACAGCAAGGCCTATGGGCAAGAGCACGGTCTTGGGAGTCAAAGGTCATGGGTTCTACTCCCATCTCTGCCACATGTCTGCTGTGTAACCTTGGGCAAGTCACTTAACTTCTCTGTGTCTTAGTAACCTTATCTGTAAAATGGGAATTGAGACAGTAAGGCCCGTGTGGGACAGGGGTTTGTCCATCCTGATTACCTGATATCTACTCCAGAGTTTAAAACAGAGCTTGGCACATAGTAAACACTTGAAAATACCATAGTAATAATAATAAAAATATAATGTCACCATTTGAGGGTGAGTAGGAGGACTTAGCCGGGGCAGGCCTCTTGGACGAGATGTGATTTTAGCAAGTTTTGAATGTAGGAAAAGAGGTCATCTGTGGGATATGAAGGGGGAGGGAGTTTCAGGCCAGAAAGAAGATTTACCTTCTTTCCTCAATAAATAGTCTGGATTGAGTTTACTCCCTTTGTATGTGTTGATAGACTTTGCTAAATAATGTTGACAAGCAACTCACAAATATAGAGCTAAACAAGTACTGTGAGGGTCTCATGTGCAAGTGTTAATTCTGAGGATGCTGAAGGGTGGACAAAGATAGAAAGTGATGTGTTTTTCCAATATGTACTTTTGGAACTATTAAAATTTATATGAGCATTCTTGTTTGCTCATGTAACAACATAGCTGCTATATTAGTAACAAAAATGGCTCTTCCATCAAACATGGAAGTCCATTTCACTGTGGGATTCCAGTTGCAATAGATATTTTACTTATAATGTTTGGCTCTCTCATACATTTTGCTGTTTGAGCAATTTGATGATTATTATCAGATTTGTGGTATCCTTGTAATTCTAGATTTTACAGATGCATTTAAGTAGATTGTTGCTCTATGATAAAAGTGAGAAATCCATAAATAGTTTCACCTTGCATCGTTTGGAGACAATGTGTTAGGTTTTGTCCCAGTGAATTATTAAAACACCTAAATGTTACATGCATAAGCATCATCTCGAGGATTATATTTTTCTTTTTGTCATACAATTGTAATTTCTGTGTCTATTTTTCAAGGATTAAATAATTGAGCTGTGAATTGAAATTGTTGTTGTGGAATGTATGCATCATATGAATAGGTGCTGGGGTTAGGCAAAGAGAAAGAAACTGTTCCCTGTGGTTTGAGTGAGGCAAGATCCTGGGAAACACTTGGTGAAAGGCAATAAATTAAATGGGGAGAAGGAAGGGCCTTTTGTGCAACTCATAATTAACCCTTGGAACCATGCCACAGTATTTTATTGAGGCAAATAACTTAGCAAGATTCAACTAGGAGTAGAGTACTTTATCTAAATCACAATGTCACTCGCAGTTAAGCTGCCCAAAGTGAAAATTATAGGTGTTATCAGTGATTACGTTTTAGGTATAAAATGTTAGGTCTCAGAGAAAAAAAAACAGCAATTCATGATGCAGTACTGGACACAAGACTAAGTGTTTTCTGGGAGTTTCATTCCTTCTTTTTAAACATATAGTGTTGTTGAAGGGGCATTAAACTAAAAGGCATATTTTAACCTATTTTATTTTACCTGTTTTCCAATTTTTGCCCTTTTTTCAGTATTGCTGATTGAAAATAGTCAAGGTAAAATGTGTTTTACTACATCATTCAGAGAGAGGTTAGATAAAGGGCATTGATACATTATGTTTGCAAAACTGAATGCTATAAGTGGTATGAACTTTCTGTTACAGGGAAACATTTCTTCACTTGTCTAGGTGTATTTGTTCTTATCCACTAAGGAGCACTTCACTGCTCTTAGGGCAGAGGTCATGCCTATTTAACTCTATTGCAAATAGAGTACTATTTACTCTAGAGTACAAGAGTTGCTCTGCAAAAGCACTAAATAAATTCCCTTCCTTAATTCTCATCATGAGTAGAAACTTGTTTTGTTTTGTTGCCTGTCTCCCCCTCTAGATTGTGGGCCCATTGTTGGGTAGGGATTGTCTCTCTTTGTTGTCGAATTGTACTTTCCAAACACTTAGTAGAGTACTTTCACACAGTAAGCGCTCAATAAATATGATCGAATGCATGAGTGAATGAAATCACAAGTAACCTGGAATTGAAAGAAAGTCACTAAGAAGCTTATCATCACATTATTTTTTTGCCATACCAGTTCATTTATATTTATGCCACATTTTAAAGACACATCCTTGAATAAAATATTATGTTTGCTAACCATATTTAACCAATCAGCGGTATTTGAGTGCTCACTGTGTGCAGAACACTGTACTAAGTGCTTGGGAGAGTAGGATACAACAGAGTTAGCAGGCACACGTTTCCTGCCCACAATGAGCTTATGGCTTAGACTGAGAGAGACATTAATAAAAATAAGTAATTCACAAATTATATAAGTGCTGTGGGGTTGACAGTGAGGCAAATATCAAATGCTCATGGGTCACAGATCCAAGTGCATAGACAATGCAGACAAGAAAGGAAGTCTGGGGAAAGAGGGCTTTAGTCAGAGAAGACCTCTTGGAGGAGATGTGACCTTAAGGATTTGAAGGAAAGAAGAGTTGTGGTCTAGCATAAATAGAAGGAGTGGGACTTCCCAGTTAGGGAGATAACATGAGAAAGGGGTTGGCATAGATATGGATGAAATCAGGCCACAGTGATTAAGCTCGTGCTAAAGGAGTGAATTATGTGGCCTGGGTTGTGTAGTAGGAGAGTAGTGAGGTGAGTTAGGTTGGGCGAGCTGATTGAGTGTTTTATAGCTGATGGTAAGGAGTTAAGTTCTTTGTTCATTCAAAAAGAATCAAGTTCTGTTTGATGTGGAGGTGGATGGGCCTCCACTGGAAGTTTTTGAGAAGTGGGGAGATGTGGGATGAATTTTTTTTTTAGAAAAGTTATCAATGCAACAGAGTGAAGTATGGACTGGAGTGGGTAGAGAAAGGGAGCAGGAAGCAGCATTAGCAAGGAAGCAGATGCAGTAGTTAAGGTGGGATAAGGATTAGTGTGATAGCAGTTTGGCTGGAGAGAAAAGGGCAGATTTTAGCAATGTTGTGAACATAGAAGTGATTGAATTTAGTTTGACACTTTTTTATCATCCAGTTATAATGCAGCAAGTGGTGATCTGAACTCCTTGTGGGCAGGGATTGTACCTCCTACATCTGTTGCAACTATACCTCTTTTCATACAATTTCTATTGCTCTGGTCATATGATAAATGCTATAGTTATTATCAAGTGCTAGCGAGTCATTTCTGATTCATAGTGACTCTATGGATATACTTAATCCAGAATATCCTGTCATCTGCCCTAAAATTATATTGATTGGTTGATTAATTTCCTGTTACTTCTGCATCTTTGCTTAGCTTTGCCAATTCTTTTTATGGTTCTTATTATTTGAATGGGAAAGAAAAAATGAAAATGTGGGAAAAGATACCACAGCCACTTATCAAGTGAAATGTATAAGCTCCACTCTAGTCTGTAAACTCCTTGTGGGTAGTGGCTGTGCCTACCAACACTGTTGTACTGTATTCTCAAAATCACTGAGTACAGGGCTCTGAACACAGTAAGTGCTCAGTAAAAATGTTCTACATAAACTTGAGCAGGTTTCCCCACTCCTCAAGAAACTCCAGTGGTTGCCCATCCACCTCCTCATCAAACAAAACTCTTCACCATTGACTTTAAAGCACTCCACCACCTTGTCCCCTTGTACCTCCCTTTGCTACTCTTTACTACAACCCAGACCGCACACTTCTCTCCTTTAATGCTAACCTTCTCACTGTACCTCAGTCTTGCATACCTCACCACCGACCTCTGGCCCACATTCTTCCTCTGGCCTGAAATGTCCTCCCTCCTCATATCCAACAGACAATTACTCCCCCCACCTTCAAAGACTCACTGAAGGCCCATCTCCTCCAAGAGGTCTTTCCTGACTAAGCCCTCCTTTCCTCTTCTCTGACTTGCTCCTTTTATTCATCCCCCCTTCCAGCCCCACAACACTTATTTACATATATGTAATTAATTTACTTAATATTAATGTCTGTCTCTCCCTCTAGACTGTAAGCTCACTGTGGGCAGGGAATGTGTCTGTTAATTGTTAACTGTACTCTCCCAAACACTTACTACAGTTGTCTGTATAAAGAAAGCAATGAATATGATTAACTGAATAAATGACATTAATTGACTGATCAATTTAGTGAAAATATCCACTAGGTTCCATATGTGGGAAGAAATAATAAATCCTCAATTTTTCTACCTCAGTCATGTGTATTAAAAGTAGTCAGCTGCGCCATGGATCATACAATCTCAAAATTATTTTATATAGCCTAATCTCAGTTAAAAAACGAATTTTAAAATTAATCTAGTTTGAAGACAACATAATACTCCCTGTAGTTCTTTAATATCATGTGATCTCAGGGTAACCAAAAAGACTGATGGGAACCCAGCCAGTCTTCTCCACAACCAAACAGAAATAATATTCCCCAGTTTTGCCATGTTATATAAATTTAGAGCAGTAAATTGAAAATTATGAACATTATTTGTTTTCAACAGTGGAATGTTTTTATTTCAGTTAAAATAAGGTCGAGCTGTAAAAGACTTCTATATTAATAAGTATTAGATTTTGGCACATATATATTAATAGGATGATCGGTTTTCTAACCTTTTTAATTTGACACAGACACATTGAAATCTGACCTTCTGGTTAGTGAGGGTGTCATTAAATTTAAATTTCAATATGCTATTGCAATGACAAGTTCCTTAAATGCTGAAAAAGACAGGGTAGTAAGATACCTACTCTTAAGGGCCATAATCACGCACCAGAATATTTTTCTTATTTATTATTCTTATTTTAGCATACAACTTAAATAGATTTAAGCAGACACTGCCAGGTGAATAGGTTTCACACTGAGTGCATGATTGGCCCTTTGGGAAGTGTGTATCCTCTTTGAGTATCACTGCTAGTATTTTGACTGTTCTTGTACCACTTAGGCTACTATGATGGTGACATTGGATTCATGAAGAATCCTCTTAACATTTCAAGTGTTAATGCTTTGGTAAACAGTATATGACTTAAAGAGTTTTTAGACCCATGGAGTGTATATTCTCCAAGGGAGTATATTCCTGCAGTGACACAGTTTAAAGCAGATTAATGGGCTTAAACTTCCCCCTTCTAGGAAGAAAGAGTGTGCAAAAAGACACACCTGAGTCTTAATGTAGAAAATAATAATAATAATAATTGTGGTATTTGCAAAGCACTTACTATATACCAGGCACTGTACCAAGTGCTGGGATGGACACATACAAATTGGGTTCAACACAGTCCCTATCCCATGTGGGGCTCACAGTTTCAATCCCCATTTTACAGATGAGGTAATTGAGACACAGAGAAGTGAAATGACTTGCCCAAGGTCATACAGCAGACACAGGTGGAGCCAGGGATTAGAACTCATGACCTTCTGACTCCAGGCCGGTGCTCTATCCACTATGCCATGCTGCTTCTTATAAAGATGCCCTACCTGTCCTTCTCTTCTCTGAGTTGGTTCCTGGAGAAGTGGTAGATCTTTTTCTCCACTGCCCTAAAACAGAAGACAGGCAATTTCAGTGTGTCATAGGAAACTCTAAGAAGGCTCCGAAGAATTGGCTTAGCCATCCACTGTAGACTCAATCTCAACACACCACTTCCTTTCCAAGTCTTTCATACTTCTCAGACATGGTATAATTAGAAATATGAAATTGGGCTTCTCATTCAATTTTCCATCACCCTGTTGTATTTTTTGAACATCTACTGTGTGCCAATCATGGTTCTAAGCTCTTGAGAGTACTCACAGGGCTCAATTCAGCAGTAAGTATTTAGATGGAGCAAAAGTGTGCTAATGTGGGATTGGGGAAAATCAGCAGGAGCTATTAGAAATCAAGTGGGGAAGACTTATGAAGGAGATGTGGTTTCAGAAGAGATTTGACAGTTATGAGAGTTATGAAATGCAAAATTTGGAAAGAGTTCCAGGAAGGAAGAAAGGCATGAGCAAAGCAGGAGAGATGAGAAAGGGGCAGAATGAATAGGCTACTTGGCAGGAATGAAGAATGCAAGCTAGGTTCTATTGAGATAATTGCATGGATGCATACCTAGAAGGGAGAGAAATAATAATAATAATAATAATAACAACAAAGATATTTATTAAGCACTTAATATGTGCAAAGCACTGTTCTAAGTGTTGGGGGTGATACAAGATGACCACGTTGTCCCACTTTGGGCTCACAGACTTGATCCCCATTTTAATCAATCAATCAATCGTATTTATTGAGCGCTTACTGTGTGCAGAACACTGTACTAAGCTCTTGGGAAGCACAAGTTGGCAACATATAGAGATGGAGAGATGGTCCCTACCCAACAGTGGCCTCACAGTCTAGAAGGGGGAGACAGAGAACAAAACAAAACATATTAACAAAATAAAATAAGTAGAATAAATATGTACAAGTAAAATAAAATTAGTAATGAATACATACAAACATATATACAGGTGCTGTGGGGAAGGGAAGGAGGTAAGGCAGGGGGCATGGAGAGGGTGAGGAGGGGGAGAGGAAGGAGGGGGCTCAGTCTGGGAAGGCCTCCTGGAGGAGGTGAGCTCTCAGTAGGGCCTTGAGGGGAGGAAGAGAGCTAGCTTGGCGATGTGCAGAGGGAGGGCATTCCAGGCCCGGGGGATGACATGGGCTGGGGGTCGACGGCAGGACAGGCGAGAATGAGGCACGGTGAGGAGATTAGCAGCAGAGGAGCGGAGGGTGCAGGCTGGGCTGTAGAAGGAGAGAAGGGAGGTGAGGTAGGAGGGGGTGAGGTGATGGAGAGCCTTGAAGCCCAGGGTGAGGAGTTTCTGCCTGATGCGTAAGTTGATTGTAGCCACTGGAGATTTTTTAGGAGGGGAGTAACATGCCCAGAGCATTTCTGGACACAGACAATCCGGGCAGCGGCGTGAAGTATGGATTGAAGTGGGGAGAGACAAGAAGATGGGAGATCGGAGAGGAGGCTGATACAGTAGTCCAGACAGGATAGGATGAGAGCTTGAACAAGCAGGGTAGCGGTTTGGATGGAGAGGAAAGGGCAGATTTTGGCAATGTTGCAGAGCTGAGACCGGCAGGTTTTGGTGACGGCTTGGATGTGAGGGGTGAACAAGAGAGCGGAGTCGAGGATGACACCAAGGTTGCGGCCTTGTGAGATGGGAAGGATGGTAGTGCCATCTACAGTGATGGGAAAGTCAGGGAGAGGTCAGGGTTTGGGAGGGAAGACAAGGAATTTTACAGATGAGGTAACTGAGGCACAGAGAAGTTAGGTGATTTGCCCCGAGTCACAGAGCTGGCAAGTGGCAGAGCCTGGATTAGAACCCATGACCTCTGACTCTCAAGCCCGTGCTCTTTCCTCTGAGCCATGCTGGGGACTTAACCAGTTGTCAGGATTTTCTACTTGATGTGTATAGGAATAGACAACAATTCTCTAGACTATAAACTCATTGTGGGCAGGTGAACGTGTCTACCAATTCCATTGTATCATACTCTCCTTAGTGCTTAGTACAGTGCTCTGCACACACTAAGTGCTCAATAAATACCACTGATTATTTGATTGGAGTTTTGGCAGAGTGGGAAAGTGTATCTCAAATATCATTTGAGAAAAATGCAGAGTGAAGAGTTGATCAGAGAAGGGAGAAACTAGAGAAAGAAATGGAGATCAGTGAAGAGGCTGACTCTTTTTCCCTTACTGTCTTATTATCCTTTCATATACTTTGCTGTAACTGGTTCAATTTTGGAGCAAAATAAAATATCTTGTGCTTCAGGTACTGAATTTCAATCTTGTTTCCTTACTAGCCTTTTCTTGGCTGCAGAAATTAGTTAAAGCAAAACTAAATGTATTAGAGTTTCTAGCTTTCTTGGTTCCGGGCTAGGCTATACTTAAATCAAGCAATGCTATTTACTGAGCACATACTGTGTGCAGAACACTGTACTAAGTACTGGGAGAGTACAAAGCAATGTAAATAACAATATGAAAATAAAGTAAATTGGTCTTTCAAATACAAATTGCCTTTCCATACTTCGAAAGTGATAAAGTTAAGAATGGTCCTTAACAATTGAGCTGCAAACCCAAATAGTGATGGTTTAGTGAACTCATCCTCAAATTGTCTAAACTCAAATCAACTAGATGGAAATTAATATTATCTCAAAATTTCTAGTATTGTCTAAAATAACAAACTATAGGTGTTCTAAAAACTCATAAAGTGACCTCTTGTTTCTCCAGTGAGGGAGAGTAGGAAATTCTCACATCCAGTTACCTAAAATGAAGCTCAAATGCTTGAAAGCACAGTGATTCATTCTTTCTCTCTCTCTCTCTCTCTCTCTCTCTGTATATATATACTTATATAGATATATATATATATATATGAAAGGATATATATATACACAGATATATATATGAAAGGATATATATATATATACAGATATTTATATCTGCACACATGCTGTTGCCCTAGAAATGGACTGATTTTGAAGGCTGTCCTTGGCTAATCCAAATAAGGAGGAAATGGAACTATGGACAGAGTACTAGCTCATTCTTGGACTTTAATCCTCTCTGATTAGCTCTGCTTTTGCTAGTACCAATAGATTGTTGATGGATATCTAATATAGATGGTGACTGGATCAGTATGCTGATGGGTAAATGGGAGGTAAAGACACCCTGATTTTTTGCAAACTTTTGGTGACTATTGAGAATGACCATTACAGGGGGACTAACTAAAGAGACTAAATTTACAGCTTGCACAGATAAAACTGCACTAATGATAAAGAGAAGAAACAATCAGTACTTGAGCTGGACAGCACAGTCAGCTTGAAGTAATCCAGAACAACTGCAGGGGAGTGAGACTGCTAAGACTAACACCAAAAATAGACAAAGGATGATGAAGTTGAGGAAAGGTAAAGGGGAAGAATCAGTTAATGATGGGGAGAGATGAATAATGGTTGAATGTACATGTGGAAAGAAAAAAGCATCACTATTTTGCTGCTGATATAGAATGAAAACGGGGTAAAGGCTTCACAAGTTCTGTTGTGTTCTTTGATCCTTCCCAAATGGTACAGGAATAGCTTTTGGCAATTCAGATTGGGTCTCCCCAGGCACAAGGGAAAACCCAATTGGCAGCCCAGTGCTAGATACCTCACACAGGGCTCATCCTGCCTGAAAGATGGGATGGGATGGTGGGGGGAGGGGTGTGTGTGTGTGTGTGTTGTGTTAGGTTGTGTACGTAGCTGTAGATGGTCTCTCACTATTTGATCTTTCATGCACTTCTGAAATTCCCCAGTGTGAAGCTGAAAAAGTCAAAACTCAATAGCTTTTATTAGATATACATTTTGTCATAGTCCTTTGGGCTTTTCAGAGTAGTAAATCCATTGAATTGTTCCTTTATATTAAGTGCTGCATCAGTTGAAATTGCAACACAATTTTCCCTTGAATATTACTTCATCTGTCAACATCCATATTAGTAGGAAACATTTTTTTTCAGTAGAGACTTGACACTTACAATTATATAACTGAATTTGCATTTGCAGATTTTGTTCCTGGTGGCAAGATTATTAATAAGGTGTGTATGAGTATAAGGCAAATAGGAGCAGTGTATTACTGACAATCCCCTTCATGTGGTCTATATACAAAATTTGCTCCTTACTGCATAGTTGACTTTACTGTTAATGGTGTTTGATTTTGATTACACTTCTTCTTTTGTCTCAGAAATTTCCCAGTGCCTTTTTTCCATGACATTTCTAATTGCAGTACCATACATGGTTTCCTCTTATGCTGTTGCCTCCAATTATCCAGTCTTATGTCACATGGTGAGCTCCATGTGAGACTGTGAGCCCCATGGGAGACGGGTACTGTGTCCAATGTGATAGCACTGTATCTGCCACAGAGCTTAATATAGTGCTTGGTATATAGTAAACTCTTAACAAATACCATTTTTTAAAAATGGTGTGAAATCAATCTACCAATCAATGGTATTTATTGAACACTTATTGTGTGCAGGGCACTAAGTGTTAGGGAGAGTACAGTACAACAGAGCTGGTATTCTTTGCCCACAACGAGCTTTCTGTCTAGAGGGGAAGAAAATTTTACTTTACTTTACACTTTAAATTATGTGCCCTTTTCATTTCCTCCAGTTTAGTTATTCCATTCAACTTCCCAGACTTTCTCAGAAGGCATAGAGCGGGGCTGGGTTTAAATAAAAAGAAGGGGGTTGTTGCTTGGCCAAGTTGATGCCAAACTTAATAATAAGAAGCTATTCTATGGATAAAATATTAACGAACATTTATTTGGGCTGGTCACCAAGTTTTGACTGGGTGGCCAGGTAGTGTCTCACACCACTGGGCACAAACAGTACTTTGCTCCCACATAAAGACTGACCCGTATTAGTGTCCTGGATATCTCAGCATCCATAGCACCTCCTTATCCCTGCCCCTATTCTTGCCCTTTTTTGGGTTTTCTTTATTTGGTAAGTAATAGTATTATCTCTTGAATGATGCTTTCATCATGTTATTTAATATAAAAAAATAACAATTTCCTCTGTGTTTACTTGCAATTAGCTTGTCTTGGGTGGTTTCCTTTAGCCTTGGTTCCATTATTTTAGCCTTGCCTACCAACTGTCCTCCTAGGCTCTCCTGTCTAGATGTACTCCCTAATAGGGTAACTTATGAGACATGGTCGTTCATTATTCTCTCCCTTTTTGATTGGTTTATGACTTCTCGCTTGACTTTTAACTGTTTCAGTTCTGTCGGCGCTCTTTGTCCTCCTTAATAGGTGTGAGAGGGAGATAAGCAAACAACAGGCTGAGTTAGGTGTACAGAAGGGTAGGACTGATCAGAACATGTGAGAAAGGAAGCCAAATGATGTGCAAAGGGAGAGGGGGTCCAGAGAGGGGATTTATTTTCTGGGGTCTATTGGATGTAATCTCAGATGGAGATAATGGATCCTGGGCTAAATAAACAATAATTGCATGATTTTTCTCTGAAGATGATATGCTTTGTGGCCATTCAGAGCCAAGGATATGCTTGTAATGTTCTCTGAGCTAGTCCAATCCCATCTTCAGTTAGCTATCTGGCCATCCTGCTGTTGTGCTGTCTCAATCAATCATCAGTCAATTGTATTATTGGGTGCTTATTGTGTGCAGAGAACTGTACTAAGTCCATCCTTGGAAAAGTACAACATAACAGAGTTGGTAGAAACATTTGCTTCCCACTACAGTCTCAATGGGGAGACAGACATTAATGTAAATAAATAAATTACAGATATGTGCATCAGTTCTCTGGAGGGGTGAATAAAGGGGGAGGGTGAATAAAGGGTGCATATCCAAGCACAAGGGCAATACAAGTACAAGGGTAGTGGAAGACGAGGAAATGACAGCTTAGTTGGGGAAGGCCTCTTGGAGGAGAGGTATCTTCAGTGAGTTTTTGAAGGTGGGGAAAGTGATTGTCTCCCTGATATGAAGAGGTAGGACATTCTGGGCCAGATACAGAAAGTGGGCAAGAGATCAATGGTGAAATAAATGAGAAAAAGGTAGAATGAGGAGGTTGCCATTAGAGGAATAAATTGTGAAGTCTGGGTGGTATACAAAATCAAGGAGGTAAGGTGATTGAGTGCTTTAAGGATATAAAGGAGTTTCTTTTTGATACAGAGGTAAATGGGCAACCACTGGAGGTTCTTGAAGAGTGGGCAACATGGAAAAATGATCTGGGAAGCAGAGTGAAGTATCGACTGGAGTGGGAAGAGACAGGAGGCAAGGAAGTCAGCAGGGAGACTGATCCAGAAAGCAAGACAGAATAAGGTAAGTGCTTGGATTAATATGGTAGCAGTTCGTTGTAAACAGGGGATGTGTCTGTTATATTGTTATACCATACTCTCCTGAGAATTTAGTAGAGTGCTCTTCACACATTAACAATAAATACATTGATTTGTTGATTCATCTGATTGGATGTTTTAAAATCCCACACATCTCTTATCAAATATTATTTGTTTTCATGCACTGCAACACAGACTAACAGTTTGGGGGTGAAAAAAATAAACTAAAGACTCCAACAGCTTGCACAACAGATGTGAGTGTTGCATTCAACAACAATATAAAATGTAGATAAGTGTACAGTAGAGTCTGCTGCTACAGAGAGTGAAGTATTCTATCCCCCAGACACTGACTGCACCCATAAACCCAATCACCCCAACTTTCTCTACCTGCTACAACCACACAGCGGGACTTATCAAGCAAGTATGGATGGCTCTCTAGAAATCATCACTACTATGGAAAACAACCCAAAGCCTTGACCCTGGGATGTTGCATAATTCCTTCTCCTAACCCAAGGCATAGTTAAGTAGGCAAATCAGTCCACTGGCCACTCAATCACTGTTGAGGCAATGTCTTGGTTGCCTGAACAGGCCTACTTAGGAATTCACTGCTCATCCTGAAAAGGAAATGACTTAGAAAGGTGTCTCTAAAAATTCCTGCACCACCAATCTCAAAATGGACTCACTTGAGGACGTCATATGATGACCATAATTTTGCAGTGGAATGTCAAATAGAAACCCATGAATTAACAGAAAATGATTATGCAACATGTAATATCATGATAAAATATTAATGATGATGATGATAATAACAATAACAATATGGGTTAAGTGCACTTTACGTGCCTTCTAGACTGTAAGCACTTTGCATGGCTGGGAACATGACTACCATCTCTGTGGTACTTTATTCTCCCAAACAGTTAGTTTGGTGCTCTGTAAACAGTAAGTGCTCAATAAATATCACTGATTGGTTGATTGATTAATGAGACACAATCTCTGTCCCACATGGGATTCACAGTCCAAGTAGGAGGAAGAAGAGGTTTTTAATCCCCATTTTACATATTAGAGCTGAGAGCTCACCTCCTCCAGGAGGCCTTCCCAGACTGAGCCCCCTCCTTCCTCTCCCCCTCCTCCCCCTTCCCATTCCCCCGCCTTACCTCCTTCCCTTCCCCACAGCACCTGTATATATGTATATACGTTTGTACGTATTTATTACTTTATTTTACTTGTACATATTTATTCTACTTATTTTATTTTGTTAATATAATAATAATAATAATGGCATTTATTAAGCACTTACTATGTGCAAATCACTGTTCTAAGCGCGCGGGGGGGGGGCGGTTACAAGGTGATCAGGTTGTCCCACGGGGGGCTTACAGTCATTCTCCATTTTACAGATGAGGTAACTGAGGCACAGAGAAGTTAAGTGACTTGCCCAAAGTCACACAGCTGACAATTGGCGGAGCCGGGATTTGAACCCATGACCTCTGACTCCAAAGCCTGGGCTCTTTCCACTGAGCCACGCTGCTTCTCTGTCTCCCCGTTCTAGACTGTGAGCCCACTGTTGGGTAGGGACCGTCTCTATATGTTGCCAACTTGTACTTCCCAAGCACTTAGTACAGTGCTCTGCACACAGTAAGCTCTCAATAAATACGATTGAATGAATGAATGAATGATTATTGGGAAAATGACTAATAGAGAAGTTAAGTGATTGTGCAAGGTTACATGGCAGGAAAATGGCAGAGCCGGGATTAAAAACTAGGTCCTCTGACTCCCAAGTCCATGATCCTTTGATTAGGCCCCCCTGCTTATCATGTTACTGGGTGATCTCCAACAGAAGAATACCACTGGCAGTAAACTGCTGAAGATGAGTTAGCTATGCAGTACATGAATCCCATTTTTCCTCCAGGCAAAATATGACACAACAAATACGCTCCTTACAGTGTGAAGCATACAGGAAATGTCAAGGGAACAACAATGAAAGTTCTACATTGTGTACAGAAGCGATTTTACACCATCAGCAGACTTGGTTTCTCACAATTAAGGAAACTATATTGACCTGAGAATTTCACTAAGATAGGCTGTTATTTGACAGGCTGACTATTGGAGTTAGAATCTACAAAATAAAGACAAAGTGAGTCAAATAATTTCAGAGAAAGATGGATGGATAGGTACTGGAGCAGCTGCCTGGCCTGGGGAACAATCTGGGGAGGGGGCATTTCTGGAGCTACATCTTTGCAGAGATCAGCTTATCAAGAGGCAATCTTGTAAGCAAACATGAGTGGGGTATAGGGTAAATCCATTAATATAACAAGAGGCAATCTTGTAAGCCAACACGGGTGGGGCATAGGGTAAATCCATTAACATAGCAAGGATCTATCCTTAACTGCCAATAGTATGTCAGTGACATGTCAGATTTTCATTCATAGTCACCTGCAAGGGAAGGACTGTGCAGTTAATGTCTTTATCTTCATAATGGAAAGATTGCTATACATAAATACTCTTAGTAAGTGGTAATAATGATGATGTTAATGATGGCTAATAGATTTAATATTTAAGGTGCTAATACGCTATCTGCTGTGCGACCTTGGGCAAGTCACTTCATTTCTCTGGGCCTTAGTTCCCTCATCTATAAAATGGGGATAGAAACTGTGAGCCCCATGTTGGACAGGGATTGTGTCAACCTGATTTGCTTACATCTACCCCAAAGCTTAGTAAAGTGCCTGGCACATAGTAAACACTTAACAAATACCACAATTATAATTGTTATTACAGTTATTACTCCTCTGCATTAGGAAGAGTGGAAGGAGTAAGACCAAATTCTCTAGACTGGGTGAATCAACCTCATAAAAGCAGTCAATCAGTCAATCATATTTATGGAACACTTACTGTGTACCAAGCACTGTACTAAATGCTTGAGAGAGTACAACTTGAGTTGGTAAATATGTTCTCTGTCCACAACAAGTTTCCAAGTCTGAAGGCGGAGACAGACATAAATATAAATAAGTAAATTATGGCTGTGTACATAACTGCTGTTAATGCATTTGGTGCAATCAAAAGACCTTAGTTCTGGAATTGCTAAATATATTTTGCTGAATGGATAAATTTACCAAGATCCTTATGCTATTCCATGATGGAATGGTGGGTTGATTTTCTTAATAATAAAAAAAGATGAAAAGATCATAAGCAAGGGAATGCTTCCGTTGTTTCCTATAAGTTATAATTTGTTTGGCAGATGTTCAACCCTGCATATCCACCCACCTGATCACCATCTCCTAATTGCCTAATTTTAATTTGAAGTCCTACAGCCACCCACTCACTCTCATTTCCACCCACCCGGAAGCCTGGCTTTGCTCTAATTCTTCACCCTGCCTGTCCAGCTCTGTTCAATTGGTGTAGCTGATGCTCCTGCTCCCACCTGCTCCTTTAGGCTCAGGCATAATCCCTCTTTTAACCACTCTTTTGTGCCTAGTTCTCACTTTATTTCCATGGAAGGTCAATGTGGGATTCTCATGTTTCCCCAGTCCTCTAGAAATGCCTTACCAATGGCTTTAAATCATTCCATCATCTTAACCCATCCCATCTTTCTTTGGTGATTTCATACTACAACCCAGCCCACACTTTGCTACTCTAACACCAACCTACTACTCACTGTATTCTGATCTCGTCTAGGAGTAAGCTCTTCAACCACATCCTAACTCTGGCCAGGAACTCCCTCTCCCTTGACAGCCAACAGTCATTCTCCTTACCTTCAAAGTCTTCTTAAAAGCACATCTCCTCCAAGAGGCCTTCCCTTCAGTGTGGCTCAGTGGAAAGAGCCCAGGCTTTGGAGTCAGAGGTCATTGGTTCAAATCCCACCTCCGCCACTTGTCAGCTGTGTGACTTTGGGCAAGTAACTTAACTTCTCTGTGCCTCAGTTCCCTCATCTGTAAAAGGGGGGTGAAGACTGTGAGCCCCACGTGGGACAACCCAATCACCTTGTAACCTCCCCAGTGCTTAGAACAGTGCTTTGCACATAATAAGCACTTAATAAATGCCATCATTATTAAACCTTCATTTCCTCTACTATATTCATCCTACTCTCTTCCCCACAGCACTTATTTTCATATCTACAATTTTTTGAAATGTCTGTCTCCCTCTCTAGATTGTAAGCTCTTTAGAGGAATGGAACTCTGTTACATTGAACTCTCCCAAGCACTTAGTATTTGATTAATTGATGTGTACATGTCACATCAAATCAGACATTAGAGGCATGTGAGTTAAATTGCATGGAGAATAGTGTCAAGGACCATTTTATCTTAGTGGCCTAAAGCCCATGCAAAGGATTTCCACCATGAAGAGAAAAGCAACTGTCAAGTCCTGAGAAGAAGTATGGCCTAATGGATAGAACATGAGTCAGGGAGTCAGAAGGACCTGGGTTCTAATTCCAGCTCCACCACTCATCTATTGTGTGACCTTGGACAAGTCACTTTCATGATTAATTCACCCCACCCTCATCATACAAGCCCAATACACACCCTCATCACTTACGACTTTTATTCCTTATCTCAGACACTGTGTAAAAGTACATGCTGTACTTCCATATTTAGATATAAATTAATATGCACATTTAACAATTTAGCTATTTCATCCTGATACATTTGTAATTCCTTCTGTTCATTTCTTTGTTCTTCCTGTTCCTAATATTGATAAATCTTTTTTGTGTGTGTGCCTGTCCCCTTCGATAGATAATAATTTCCTGAAAGACAGGGTATATTGATCCTACTTCTGTTGTACTCTTAATATAAGTGCTTAGTATAATGCTTAGCACCCAGTAGACACTCAAGACATACCACTGACTACTTGATTGGGGCATCCCATCATTAGTACATATACCTCAATGGCATGTTGTGATTTGAGCATTTCCATTCTTAAACTTTCTCCCTCCATCCCACTGCCTTAGTTGGAATCCAGGGGGATTCCACAGGTTGGCAGTGGGGCAAATGCAAAAGCAAAGAACAAAGAGATGTAGTTGCTAATTGGGCTGACTCGTAGGTCAATTTGAGGCACAGATGAAGGTGCAGTCATAATGGAAAAATATCCTGTCTTCATGATCTCAGACAGCCTTTTGGTCTTGAATTGGAATGAAAGGGTATTTAGATCAAATTTCTACAATATCAGCTGGCAACCAGGTCAAGTATCATTGGCCATTTCAACGCAGGCAAGCTCCATTGGTATTTTTTTCAATATGTAGGCACAATCCTTATTTCCCTTAGTGGAACTTTTTCAAAGGAAGATCAAGAGAAATGTCTGGTGATTTAATATTTGAAAAATAATGTTCTATGCAGCTGTGCTTTTCATTGTATTAATGCTTTCTTGATCAGTATGCTAATCCTGATGAGGAGTGGGTAATCTCAACCCTTTCCAAAAGCAACTACTTTTATATCCCTTAATTAGAAAATATCCACTTGAATCATATTTCCCTGGAGTGTTGTAAACACTTTAACCCTTCAAAATTTACATGCCTTGATGAAACATATCCACATGCTTGATCGAATTGCCTTCATGATTTTCAATTTTCTCCTATTCTCATAGAAATATTAAGGCAGTGTTATTTTGCAAATTTTCAAAATTTTGACAATTCCTGATGTGGAGCAGTTTTGTAAGCATAGTGTGAATTCAGTAAGATGTATTGTTAAGAAAAAGTCAACTTCATCTATTCAATTTGAGGTGCTCAATTATGGAGCTATACCTGTATTATGGCAAAAAAGAACATTTAGAATTGGAATTGTTTTAGTATTAGATGTTTTAGGGATCACAATTGAAAATCAGATAGTTTAATGACTATATGATTTGGATATGATAACCTAGTCTTTAACAATTTTATTATTCTATTAACAAGAATTTAATATTCAAAGGTCAATCACCAATATCAGTTCCTTGATGTTTGGTCATTTAGCATCCAGTCATCAGAAAAACTAATTACTGACATTCAAAAGGTATGAAACTGGTGTAGCCACCTCTATTGGAGATGAGACAATAAAAATGAAGAAAATTTGGTTCAACTAGTATACAGCCTGGATCTGAGTTTCCCTCCAATGGATAGGAGAGAGCTATACTGTCAGAGCCTTGTTAGCCAAGGTCCAGTATAAATAAAATAATACCTTGAATTTGAATATCACTTTTTTCAAAATGACTACAATTGGTCTCATTTTGTTATTGTAGCATTCCTATGAGTATTATTCCCATTTTACAGATAAGGATAAAGAAGTTAAATTGATTGCGGTCACACAGCAGATCAGTAACAGAGCTAAAACGAGAGGTCACTCCTTACTAGAGCTCAGTCCTCTGACCTTTCCATTATATTTTACTGCAAAAAATAGTCAAACAATGAATGTAGTGGAAAGAATCAGTTGTAACAGTGAAAATCCTCGTAAAACAGAGGAAGGGAAAAAAAATTTCAGCAGGAAATCTAGATTAGACATGAAGCAAGAATTTGCTGGTTGTTGGGGTAACCAAAAATGGATCAGAATGATCAGAAGTATGTGGTGGAATCTTCCATAGTAGCACACCCTGCTGTAGTAGCTTACCAGTACTTCTTGACTCAACTTCCCCCAAGCTGAGGTGTTTTGTGGGGGAGGAAAGGGATATATATGGGTTTATGGTATTTGTTAAGTGCTTACTATGTGTCAAGCAATGTTCTAAGCACTGGGGTAGATACAAGTTTATCAGGTAAGATACAGTCCCTGTCCCACATAGGGCTCAGAGTTTAAGAAGGAGAGAGTAGGATTTTATCCCCATTTTATATTTGAGGAAACTGATAAACAGTGAAGTTAAGTGATTTGCCCAAGGTCACACAGCAAGCAATTAGCAGAGCCATATTTAGAACCCAGGCCCTCTGACACTCAGGCCCAAGCTCTTTCCACTACCTCTCATCTCATACAGGCCTTTACACCTTAGACCTACTTAATATTTGTTCACAGACAGACCTTTTAGTCCATACTGGAATTATTTTATAAATGCTTCTATATTAAAAAGAATGAGAACTTCAGAAATGAGAAATAGAATTTAAAAAATGATTCCCTTTGGTAAATTATGCATTTTCCTTTCCCGTCTTCAAAAAATCAACCCACTTGCTGTTTTATAGTTCAAGCCTAAGGCTTCATGTTCATTAAAATTCCCAAAGGTAGATTTATTCTGTACATTACAATCCAAATTTTCAAAAACTGAACAGCATTGTATCGGTGTCTTGACAATGATGAAATGTAGAATATTGACGTGGCACTTAGTGCAAATCAGAGTTACTTTGCTCTCCTCTGATTTTTCTGTTATTGCTTGCAAAACTCTTTCTATTTTGTAAAATAAATAACTCTCTTTTCTGTGAAGACTTCAGTGAACTTGATTCTTCTAAAAGTAGCTTTTATTTCTTTGAACTTAAAATTCAGGATAATTCTACTTGCCATTATCAGAATTAAACAGTATATTTTACAGCTTTTGCCAATCATGTAACCCTTTTTTAAAAGCTAAGGGGAAGTCATGGACTATTTTGTTAGATTCTGTTTCTGCCTTTTGACACTGGAGCTAGCTTTTAACTAGCTGAAGACAAATAGAAAAAAAAAATTGAAACACGATTAGCAATGTTACTGGATCATGGAAACTGAGCGTCCTTTCCTAGTAAATGTTTTTACATGTTTGTATGAAGGATCTTTGATTCCTTGTATTGTTAAAAAGAAGGAAAGGAAAGTGGCAAATTACTTTGTATCATAACCAGGTTGCATTGCTATTTATTATTTCAATTCTATGTAATTTTACCTTCTGCTTTATAGGACCAGTAATTGTTTATTTTCATGCCACAGATATCATTCAGAGTGTTCTGAAAAGGAGTATTAGAGCTGAAATTAATATGAACATTTACCTCATTTTATAGACAGTTGCTACATGAGCATTGCTCCTAATGTCAAACAAACAACTGACATCTAAAAATCAATGTGTATGTTTACATGTTCTTGATTTTACATTCTAGGAAAGAGGCAGTGAACCTCACACCTCTTCTCAGTGAGGAAAAATCAAATAACTTGCATCCAAAATACCAACCTGAAAACAAGTAAGCTGAGCTCTAGATTAGAACATTAAGAAAAACCTCAGATTAAAATTGTGTTTCTAATAAGAGCATATCAATTCATTAAGAAATAAAATGAAACTAGACCATCACAAAGAGTGCATGGCATTCCACTTAAAATAACAATCAGATAGTTATAGGTTTATACCAATTATATTATTTTGTGCCTGATTTCAACCAATCAGTGGTATTTATTGAGAGTTTACTGTTTGCAAAGCATTAAGCACTGTTTGGGAGAGTACAATAGAATACAAGACAATTTCACCAAAAACATTTCCCATGGGGTTCCATACTGAGAACCATCCAGGCCTGGAGCACACTGTTCCCGAGGAAGCTAAATTCCTTGATCTCAGGTTCTGGGGTACTCTGAAACTTTCCTGGAATTCAGAGGAACCCAGGAGTGAAGCAGCCTGCTGCATGCTTTGCAGCAATCATTGTAGATCTATTAACAATGGTAATAATAATAATAATAATGGCATTTATTAAGTGCTTACTATGTGCAAAATGGTAGACTATCCTGGTGCCATAGATTGGATTCTTTAGTGAAATTTTTAGGCATTATGTATTTTTTAGACATTAATTTTTTGTTGGAGCCTTGTGAAAATATACAGGCCTTCTTTTTAGACAGAATTGATCCCAAAGAATGAAAAGGGAAGTGGTGAGGTATTGCTGTATCACCTGCTGCTTGAGAACTGCATTTCCAAGATGGGGGTTCCATAAAGGATTATCATCATTTTCAAATACCACTTGTTTATCTGGTGAAGTCCTTCAAGACAATCATGTAAGATGCCACCTCATCCATTCTCACATTGTTTTAAATGAGTTTAGGACAAATTGCCTAAGGTATGTTTGATTGGATTACAGCTGTGCTTGGCTGCCACTACCTGATAAATAATAATAATATTGGCATTTAATAAGTGCTTATTATGTGCAAAGCACTGTTCTAAGCACTGGGGATGTTACAAAGTGATCAGGTTGTGCCACGGGGTGTGCTCACAGTCTTCATCCCCATTTGACAGATGAGGGAACTGAGGCACAGAGAAGTGAAGTGACCTGCCCAAAGTCACCCAGCTGACAACTGCTGGAGCCGGGACTTGAACCCAGGACCTCTGGCTCCAAAACCCGGGCTCTTTCCACTGAGCCATGCTGCTTCTCTTGGGGATTAAAATGGGGATTAAGACCATGAGCCCCACGTGGGACAAACTGATTACCTTGTATCTGCCTCAGAGCTTAGAACAGTGCTCGGCGTATAGCAAGCGCTTAACAAATATCACAATTATAATTATTATCATTAAGTGAAGTGACTTGCCCAAGGTCACACAGCTGACAGGTGGCAGAGGCAGGATTAGAAGCCAGGATTCGCTAACTCCCAGGACCCTTGCTCTATCCACTAGGCCACGTTGCATCTCCTCACCCCTCCGGTGGCTGATAGAAAAGGGAGACGGGGAGACAGGGAGCCGACAACAGAAACTGTGTGTGGGGGGTGTGGGGGAGCAGCTGGCAGTGAACCCCCCCGGCCCAGGGAGGGAGATGAGGGTGGGGGGTTGTGGAGCTTGGCCGGGGCACCAGAGCTCAGGGGTCCAGGAGGGGAAGGTGCAGTTTGAGGATCTCCTCCGCACGTTGCAAGTACTCGGCCATCTTTCTCTTCACCCCTTTGCGGCAGGAGCGGGACGGGTCAGTGTCTTTGGAGAGAGGGTCGAAGAGGAGCCCGGCTCCTCCTCGGCCCCTCTGCAGTCAAACAGCAGATCCAGGGCCTCCTGGGCAGGGCTGGACAGGTGGTAGTTCCTCCGACTCATCATCCTCCTCGCTCTCTCCCATGCCCCAGCTCTCTGAGGGGAAAGGCTGGAGGGGAGGGGGCTCTTCGGGGGGCGGCATGGGAATCGGTGGAGAGGGGAGGATGTACAGGTCACTGGGAACGTTGGGCCGAGTCACCTCCCCACCCCGGAAGAACTCCTTGAGCTGGGAGGCTGTTGTTGAGAGTGAGGATGTGTACCATTAAGTGTAGCATGTCCTCTGCCCCTTCCTCCGTTCCTCAATCACCTCCACCCACTTGAAGAGGATGATTTATGACTAGCTAATGAACTACATCCTCTGATTGGTTCTTGCAGATGGAATCTGATTCATTTGGAAGATCATTTGGAACAGGATATGTAGGGAAGGAGGAAGGGAAATCTGGGTATTTCCCCCATGAGCCTCAAACACCTCCGCAAGGCTCACAATGCTGCAACCTGGCTCTTCAGTGGGATGTTATGTCTGCTGTCATAAATCCCCCAAGGCCACTACCGCTCTCCTAGGAGAGAGAGAAGGGGTGGATAGGGTGGGGAGACATGGAGTGGCTGGGGGAAGAACACGGAGTACAGAATGTCCCACCTCTCTCTTCCCTAGCCCTGCCATCTTGTCACAAGGCCAGCGATTACACAAATTATACCATTTAGACAATGGAAGAGTTGCTAAAATGACTACGTGACAAATGGATCAATCATATTTATTGAGCACTCACTTTGTTCAGAGCTTGGGGGAGTACAATATGAAAAA
This sequence comes from Tachyglossus aculeatus, assembly GCF_015852505.1. Lineage (NCBI taxonomy): Eukaryota > Metazoa > Chordata > Mammalia > Monotremata > Tachyglossidae > Tachyglossus > Tachyglossus aculeatus. The sequence goes on from NC_052067.1 coordinate 115,637,625, forward strand.
GTTGGTAGACACATGCCCTACTCACATGAAAGGAGTTCACCTGGTAAATGGGCTGTAGTTAAAAAAAGAGACAAATCCTTCATGGAACCATTTAAACTATGTTAGTTACTTGCCTAGTAAGGGATGAGCAAGGGAAGAGGGAGTGGGGTATTCCGGTGAACCTGACTTCTACCCCTCCCCAAGGGGCCTCTCTCTTCCTCTCCACCGACTCTGGAGCCCATCTCTTTCTCCTCTCTGTTCCATAGAAGGGCAGCAGCTGTGGAACAAGAGATTATAGAAGGGAATGCTCTGGGCAGGCATCAAAAGCCATGATGACAGAGCCACTCTGATTTTCCTCCACCTCCTCTTTGTTCAGCATGGAAGCATCAGACAAGACCCCCATCCTGTTCCCACCAGGAGCCAGGATGTAGTGTTGTGGGCAGGGAAGAAAATAGGGTAAATCAGGGTTTTTCACAGAGATTCATGTGAAAACAGGAGAAACAGTTATCAGGAAGGGTCCAGCCACCTTCCTGGACATCACCAATTTACCCTCTTTTTTTTTGGAACTGGGAACTTGGAGATTGCAGCTACCAGCACCCAGGCATACCTATAATCCAGTCAAAAGTACATTAGCCAATAGGCTTCTATTTATTAAAATTTTATGGGAATGAGACATCTAACTAGAGAGGAAGAGCCTCTAAATAAAGGAGAGGGTACTTTTGCTGCCTCTTGTCCAGCCTTCTGCATCAAACCTGAGCAGATTGGGTAGAATTCCTGTTCTACATGCTGTTGTGAGTACACATACTCAAAACTTTGGAAATTCATGGTATTCATAGTAATTTGCATAGGTATCAAAGCCTCTATACTCACACTCAGAATTTTGAATACACACGCTCAGAACTTCAAATATTGAATGAAATTATGTTATAATGATATTATACATAGCATACACTATTATAACTCATTATAACTTGTTATAATAATAACAATTTCTACTTGTTAAGCCCTTACTATGAGCCATGCACTGGTCTAAGTGCTGGGTCAGATACAAGTTAATCAGGTTGATAGTCTCTGTCCCACATGGGGTTCACGGTCCCAGAAGGAGGGAGTAGGATTAATCCCCATTTTACAGATGAGGAAACTGGGGCACAGAGAAGTTAAGTGACTTGCCCAAGATCACACAGCAGACACGTGGCAGTGCCAGAATTGGAACACACATCCTCAACTCCCAGGCTTGTGATCTTGCCTCTAGGCTATCTTGCTTGTGATAATTTGCACATGTATCACATTTGGAGCATTTGTTTTGAATGTAGCTTTCCCTTTTTTATTTCCTTTGTACTAAACTAACTTCAGTTTTTGATTTCTGAGTTTTAGAGATACATTTTGAGGTCCCATAAATTTCTCTCTGTTAGCCAGCCCTTCCTGTATGCTTCATTGATAGTAATTGCAATCTTGTGGCTTGGAACATTGATCAGGGACATGTTAAAGGACTTTGAGCATAACCTACTTTTTCTTGCTTCAGTGTGAAATGAGATGCTGCAAGACAGCTTTGTCAATATAAGATCCCAAGTCACTAAGGAAAGCTGTTGGCAAGATAAAGGATTTGTTTAATTCCAAAGCACTCTTACTGAAAGTTGAACTTGTATGTAGAAGTTGTCTAAGTTAAAAGTCATATATTTTGGGATCCAATGTACATTTTGTTCAAACACGTGTATAGTCAATCAAAATGAATTTGTTTTTCTTTCAAGGCATTGAAGCCTACTTCATCACTGTAATGAGGTCATAATTGAATTTAATTAATTTTACATGATTATGCTGAGGTTTTTTAAATTATTTTGGTTGAACTAATAAATGTAAATAACACCGATGAGTGAATGATTCCTGCATTCTTACCAAATGGCCCAGGCAGCCAGGTTCAGTTGTAACTTAATCCATTAAAGAGCAATTTTGCTTGAAATCCCCAGAATGTTTTAACGGTTACCAGTAAAGGAACATTGTAACCCTAAGTCAAAAAAAAAAAGGAAAAAAACTGTTGAAATGAAAAAATGGAATAAACTCATTAAATAAGTGAGAACAGTCATACAGAAGACCACAGAAGGGGAAAAAAACCAATTAGTCATTCTTGTTACAGCTGTGTAAAATGGTGCCCATTAAATACACATTACTATTAGGTGACTGTTATCATGGAAGGCACTCTGGAAAAGCTGATTGCTTTGCTCAAACTTGAGGTCATGGGACACAGGGTAGAATGCTATTCTATGAAGTTGAGTCAGTTCTGGTGCTCATCAAAAAACTCAGATGTTGGGTTGAACCATATTCTTGGGTGTTGCCTAGGCTGGCTCCACATTGTCAAAGACATGAACCAAGCAAGCTGGATCCTTCGGGTGCCCCCCAAACTGTACTGGCTTCACCAGGATCTCTCTGGACCAAAGGCAATCTTGAGAAGTTAGGGCAGGATTATTTGATCTTGCTGGTAAGAAGTTAAGAATTTGATGAGGGCATGTACTGAAGATTTATGTGTATCTGAGAGATTTCATGTGTATTCAAGGGATTTGACTATCTTGCTGGTTCAATCTCTCATCCTGTCCCAACTGGATTACTGCACCAGCCTCCTTTCTGATCTCCCATCCTCTTGTCTCTCCCTGCTTCAGTCTACACTTCACTCTGCTGCCTGGATTATCTTTGTACAGAAACACTCTGGGCATGTCACTCCCCTCCTCAAAAATCTCCAGTGGTTGCCTAGCAACATTCGAATCAAGCAAAAACTTCACTCTTGACTTCAAAGCTCTCCATCACTTCGCCCCCTCCTAACCTCACCTCCCTTCTCTCCTTCTACAGCCCAGCCCGCACACTCTGCTCCTTTGCCACTAACCTTCTCACTGTGCCTCGTTCTTGCCTGTCCCACCATCGACACCTAGCCCACGTCCTACCTCTGGCCTGGAATGCCCTCCCTCCACACATCTGCCAAACTAGCTCTCTTCCTCCCTTCAAAGCCCTACTGAGAGCTCACCTTCTCCAAGAGGCCTTCCCAGACAGAGCCCCCGCTTTTCCTCTCCTCCTTCTCCTCGCCTCCCTCCCTCCCCTGCCCTACCCCCTTCCCCTTTCCCACAGCACTCGTGTATATTTGTACATATGTATTACTCTATTTTATTCATGATGTGTATATAGCTATAATTCTATTTATTTTGATGGTATTGACACCTGTCTACTTGTTTTGTTTTGTTATCTGTCTCCCCCTTCTAGACTGTGAGCCCATTGTTGGGTAGGGACCATGACTATATGTTGCTGATTTGTACTTCCCAAGCGCTTAGTACAGTGATCTGCTTACAGTAAGCACTCAATAAATATGATTGAATGAATGAATTTCAATCCTGTGAACTCTTATATGAAGAAAGCTGTTGAATTCACCTAGGTCTTCTATGTTAGCATTTTAGAGAATGTGAATGAATTGCTTTTCTCCCTTACAATGAAAATTGGATGATGACCCTTTTTCTAGGGCTCACAGTTTACCTTCAAAATGTGTTCAGAGCGGTAATCATATTTATGTAAGCATTCACTTAAAAGAGTACTGAAAAGCAGATAATACTTGCCACTGGAAGATATTTTATTAAAACCTCCAACAAAGAGCAATAACCCACTTACTCTGTAACTGTGTTGGCCTAATCTAGACTCTGGTCAGGAAGTTTCTGAGGCATCATATTGAACCAAATGTCTATGGAATATGCTTGAGCTTTCCCACAGAGATGACAACAATCAAAAATGTTGAGTTATTTTTCTTTAGAAGTAGAAAATCAATGTGTTGAAACTCCCAGATTTCTGGCTTCACAAGCTTTTCATTGAGAATCACTGGAAGAAAAAAAGGGTGGAGATCATCCACAAGCTTAAAAGAAGAAAACCTAACAAAAACATGAATAAGGATATCAAAAATCAGAATGATTCTCCTTAAAGCCTACTTTTTTATTATTTCATTACATTAAAATCCTCTACCAAGTACCATTATTCCACATGATTAGATGCCTACTTCTGCTGATGCAGTAATTGAAGGATGTCATTGGTAATCAGAATGTGCACTAAAATTATGGATTATTACAGTAGGAAATGTTACAAAGGAAATTTGTTTTTAGATTATTTTGTATCCTTTTCATGTGGTGATTCTTTTTTTATCAAGCATATTCTTTCTTCTGAACACCAGTCATGTTTACTGAGTACTTACTGTGTGTTGAGCACCGTACTAAACTCTTGGGAGAGTACAATATAATAGACTTGGTAGACCCTTTCCCTGTCTACAATGAGCTTACAGTATAGATGGGGAGACAGACATTAATAAAAATAAATAAATTGCCAATTTGTCCTAAGTGCTGTGAGGCTGAGGTCGGGGGAGAGAATAAAGGGAGCAAATCAGGATGATACAGAAGGAGTGGGAGAAGTGGAAATCAGGGCCTATTTTAAGGGAAGGCCTCTTGAAGGAGATGTGCCTTCAATAATGCTTTGAATGTGGGGAGAGTAATTGTAGGCTACGAAGAGGGAGTGTGTTCCAAGCCAGAGACAGGATGTGGGCTAGAGTTTGGTGGTGAGATAGATGAGACTGGGGTACAGAGAGTAGGTTGGAACCAGAGGAGCAAAGTGTGGGGGCTGGGTTGTAATAGGAAAGCATCAAGGTGAGGTAGGAGAGGGCAAGGTGATTGAGTGCTCTAAAACCAATGGCAAGATATTCCTGTTTGAAGCACAGATGTATGGGCAAACACTGGAGGTTCTTAAGGAGTGGGGGAAATATGGGCTGAATGTTTTTGTAGGAAAATGGTCCGGCAGCAGATTGAAGTATGGGCTGTCATGGGGAGAGACAGGAGGCAGGGAGGTCAGCTAGGACTGACAAAGTAATCAAGGTGGGATAGGATAATTGCTTGGATTAACATGGTAGTAGTTTGGATGGAGAGGAAAGGACAGATTTTAGCGATGTTGTGAAAGTTGAACTGACAGGATTTAGTGACATTGAATATGTGCTTTGAATGAGAGAGATGAGTCAAGGATAATGCCAAGGTTATCGGCTTCTGAGAAAGGAAGAATGGAGGTCCTATATACAGTGATGAGAAAATCAGGTGGGGAATTGTTTGTGAAAGGGAGCAGTTAATCTGTTGTGGAGACTAACCTACCCTGCATAATCACTCTAACCAGGAAAAAATTGAGAGGAGTAGAGTACAGGAATCATGAGTAACGTTTTCTGGTGTCTGTCATAACATTGGATTGTGAAATGATACAAAAATGTAGGTATTCTCTTTAGCAATGGGGCCAAAGGAGTTCCTCATTAAGGTTAAGGTATATTTCATTTTTTAAAATTGCACTGGAGTTCATATCGTCCCTAAAACCAGAATAGTCATCAGTTTTTTGGTGAACAGGACAATGGTTTCAGAAGTTTGAATACTGCCAACTGGGGACAGCAGAGTCTAATGACAGTACTCTGTTTCCCCCTTAATGTCTTCAAACCCAGGTTATTCAGTTTCCTGGATTTCATAGAATACTGGTGTAGGAAGGGACCTTGAGACTTTATTTAATCTCATATTGCAAACCCTTATCATCTTAAAAATTCAAAGGAGGAATCTGCCAAGCCTCCCATGGCAACATACTTCGGTGTCTCCCAATCAAATTTTTATTGTCAAATAGAGATGGGGATTTGTTAGACTCTGAGATGATTTATCTTTGGTTTACAAGGTACAGAAATGGTGCTCGTTGGCATGAAAAAGAATCCTGACAAATTAGTTGGCCCCAAGGACGTTGTAAAATTAAAAATAAATCAACTTACGTTCATCTGGTTGATTGGACCAGCTAAATGTGCAAAGAGCAATTGATCTAAACTAGATTGGGTGATAGGATGTTTATTCCAGTAATCTCATTGTCTGAAGAAGATTGCTCCCTAGGCAAACACTACCACAAATCCCAGGGCCCTCAAGAGTTTAGGAAAGAGATGGTTTTAGTTCATAAGCACCCTGGAGGCCCAGGATTCCTGGTATAAGATAAATAATAACAATAATGATGGCATTTATTAAGCACTTACTATGTGCAAAGCACTGTTCTAAGTGCTGGGGAGGATACAAGATTATCAGGTTGTCCCACGTGGGGCTCACAGTCTTCATCCCCATTTTACAGATGAAGTAACTGAGGCACAGAGAAGTTAAGTGACTTACCCTTCTAAAGCTCTCTGGGCAAGTCTTTTTTTTGACTTTAGCTCTCCCTCTAATCTTTCCAAGGATCTAAATGTTGTAGGTCTGTCAGAGAAGTAACTGTCCTGGTAAGATATTTTAACTGCATCATTGAGTAGTTTATAGTCAGTCGCTGGGTTATTTGTATCAGCAAGGTCGGTGTTGCATGTTACTAAGAGTCTGGTACATGTACCATTCATTTGAGACTCTTGTTAGCTTCAGTGCTGACTTTGTAGAAACCCAGGAGTTAGTCCTAGGAAAGAAATGTGAAATTCCTCTCCATTAAATTTTAGTTCTTGCCTTCCCTCTGAGTCTATTTTATGAGATAGGAATGGTGAATGCTTTCTAGTTTCTCATTAGTTTCTGATACCAGCCATATGCTGTATAACGTTGTTCCATTTATAGCTCTGTACCCTGTGTTCCATGTACTTGTGCAACAAAACAGGATTGAAGACTACCCTGAGCTTAGTAGAGCTCAGTAAATACAATTGTAACATTATTACCATGGATTGCAGATCACCTTTCTTCCAGAGCTCAGGGACTTCACATTAATTATTCCATTTTATCTACATTCCTAAATAGAAGGTAGAGGGAAGCATTATTTTCACATCTTATCATATTAAATGCATTTTATAAAATAAATGAAAAAATTAGATTCTGGAAATACTTATCTGTAATGTTGTGGAGCCCTATTCTCCCTTTTAGAAAGAGAAAAACAGGACAGCTCTAAACTGGAGACTGTCTTCTATGAATTTATGTGAGACGTGGATAAGTTGCAGTGTAGCACAGTTCAGGACAGGTAGATAAGTCGCAACATTGCAGTGTTCAGGAAGGGTATATCATCTCCGCACCCGAAGAAACACTGGCCTCCAGCAGCCCAGATTCAATTCTAGGGCCAAAACCCTACACTCAGCTAAAGATCCTGGACTACAATCAGTATCTCTCAAGTCCAACCCAACATACTTGTCACTGAATCACAGTAATCTAAAATATAGGTATTTGTCAGAGATGAGAGGTATGTCAATGGCTAAAAGTTAAAATTTGAGTTTCCACACATGGACCCAGGCAGGGAGATTTCAACAACTAGGAGTATGGGCATTTTGAATGTGTCAGTTATCTTCCCTGTTCTGTGCCTGCTTCTCTTCACTTTTACCAGATCCTCCATGAGTCTAAAAATAGTCTGGGATGTGACAGGGAAGGGAGGGTGTTCATAGGCTGTGTGCCCTACATGTAATGGAGACTGTGTCTAACCTGACTATTTTGTACTTATCCTAGCACTTAGAATAGTGTTTGGCACATAGTAAGCACTTAAATACCAGAATTATTATTATTATTATGTACTCTGGGGTTGAGGGAAGTGTGAATAAAGCGTACAAATCTAAGTGCAAGGTTGATGCAGAGGAATGGGAGAAGGGGAAATGAAAGCTTAGACAGGGAAGCTTTTTGGAGGAGATAAGCTTTCAGTAAAGCTTTGAAAGTGGGGAGAATGATCATGTTTTTTTGCAGGCATTGCAGGCTGGAGGCAGGATGTAGGTAAGGGGTCAGCAGTGAGATGGATGGGACTGAAGGATAGTAAGTAGATTAGCATTAGAGGAGTGAAGTGTGCAGGTTGGGTTGTAGTAGGAAATCAGGGAGGTATGGTAAGAGGAGCAGCGTGGCTCAGTGGAAAGAGCCCGGGCTTTGGAGTCAGAGGTCATGGGTTCAAATTCCGGTTCCGCCTCTTGTCAGCTGTGTGACTTTGGGCAAGTCACTTAACTTCTCTGCGCCTCAGTTACCTCATCTGTAAAATGGGGATTAAGACTGTGAGCCCCCCGTGGGACAACATGATCACCTTGTAAGCTCCTCAGCGCTTAGAACAGTGCTTTGCACATAGTAAACGCTTAATAAATGCTATTATAAAAATAAGAGGGGGTAAGGAATTGAACACTTTAAAGCCAATGATAAGAAGCTTCTGTTCGATGGTGAGGTGGATGGGCATCTGCTGGAGGTTCTTGAGGAGGGAGGAAACATAGATTGAACGTTTATCCTATCCAGCCTTGATAGGATAAGTGCTTGGATTAACATGGAAGCAGTTTGGATGGAGGGGAATGGGAGGAATTTAGAAATGCTGTGAAGGCTGATACCGAATTTATCAGGAAGGTACGTGTGTGTAGAGGGGGGAACTCTCCGGAGCTGAGGTAGATACCTAGTTTATCGCAGGGGGTGTGGGGGGATGAACCCTCGGGGCTGAGGTGGATACCGAGTGTACTGTGCGAGCGGAGGGGGGAACCCTCCGGAGCTGAGATGGGTACCCGCTATATCGCGGGGGCTGGGAGTGGGGAGGAAACCCTCCTCGGCTGAGGTGAATACAGTAAGCACTTAATAAATACGATTGAATGAATGGATGAATGAACTAACAGGACTGGGTAACAGAGTAAATATTTGAGTTGAATGAGAAAGATGAATCAAGGATAATGCCAAAGTTAAGGTCTTTCTGAGACAGAAAGGATGTTGGTGCTGTCTCTAGAGACAGAAAAGTCAGTGGGAGGCCAGGGTACAATTATGGTACAAGTAGAATATTAATAATCATGATATTGATAATATTTATTATCACTATGATTATTGTTATTAGACCAGTTATGTGAATGTAATAAAGACGTAAACTTTATATTTCTGAATACGTGACACTTGGTATATTTCTTCCTTGCATGGTGCGGAGTTCCAAGTTCTTTTGAACAAAAATCAATCCATCAGTAGTATTTATTGAGTATTTACTCTGTGCAGATCAATATATGAAAGTGATTGGGAGCATACCATAAAATAGACTCCATCACTGCTCTCAAGAAGCTTACAGGTAAGGGATGGAACCTTTTATAATATACACATAAGTCTGGTGGGAATGGGTGAGTACCCAAGTGTTTAGTGGCTATGGATTTAAGTGCATAGGTGATGTAGAAGGGAGGGAGAACACAATGAGGAGTTGAGAGATTATCAAGGGAAGTTTCCTGGAGGAGATATGATCTTATTTGGGCTTTGACAATAGGAAGAGTGCTGGTCTACCAGATGGAAAGGAAGGGAGTTGGAGATAGGAGTGAGGACACAAGCAAGGTGAGGATAGTGAGAGGGATGAAATCAAGGCACAGTAAATAGATTGGTTTTAGACGAGCAAAGTGTGTGTTCTGAGTTGCAGTGGGATTGGAGGATAGATCTGTGAGGCTAGATAGTGGGGGATTTCTAACTGAGAATCTTAAAGCCAGTGGTGAGAAGAATTACAAAATGGCTTTGGTTTTATTTTGAATAATCCCTTTTCCTTCCGAGTTTTTTACAGCTGCAATCAGGTGAATTGTTTATTCCTAGGTATATTTTAGGACTTCGAAATCTGCTTTCACTGGCAATTTCTTCAAATAAGTACATTCATTTCCTCTCTATGGATATTATTGTTGGTATTTTATAATATAAATGAACAATTAGTGAGTCTTTGCCTTTAATCATGTTAAGCCCCATTACCCTTCCTGACAGTGGGGTGGGCAAGACAACCCTGAGCTTTCTGTGGATTTAAGATATTTTAAGTTGAGGGAAAGGTATTACATCCTCCGGCAAAGCTTTGTATGGGGATCGATGTGCCAGCCCCACCAACAGTGACAGTCCTTGGCCGCAGGAAGAAATGATATTTAGGAAGTGGGGTGAGATACAGAGATTCTGCTACCAACGCAGTCCCAACCTATGGGCCTCTTTGCATAAGTCAGCTATGCTTCTTCCTGGAGCACTTATGGAGGGTACATTGAGCCAACAGTGCTGAACTAGTGAGCCAGGAAGAAACTTAGCATATGTAGCCTTGAGTTCTGCCTGGGCAGCTTGGCTTTCTGCCATCATTCATTGTCTTGGGTATCCTTAAAAGAAACAAGTCTCATCTTGGATTGTGTCTGCTACCTCAGTTGTATTGTACTCACCCAAGCACTTAATACAGTGCTCTGAACACTGTAAGCCCTCAATTGATTGTTTGGTGTACTACTGATTGATTGTTTGGTGTACTCAGAACAGAAGAATGATGTGTTGGCCAGACCCTCATAACAATCTTCCTGTGAGTGCCAGAGGCTTGAAGTCTAAAGAAGCTGCAGCAGAACTTGGAGACTTAGGCTACAGGACTAATATATTTGAGGAGCACATTAAACGGCTGAGCTCATACACAAACAGAAGTCTGCCAAGTGGAGCAGATGCAAGCCAAGTACATCACTGCTGCTTTGCTGACAGAATTAGGATATTGGGTTTGGCCACTTCTCCATGGGTCTGGGACAGCATTACCCTACCTCTTGGAGTCATTGGGGGAATGGCTTTTCTCTCTGTAAAGTTTTTGACAAAGTTTGATAAATCAAATTATGCCAAAATCAAAACAAGGACAGCAAAGATATTAAGGAACTCGAGTAGTGGTGAAAAGTCTAGTATGCAAACTTCATGGATTGAAAGAACCCTATTTAGGCAAATCTGGGCCTCCTGGATAATATAATAATAATAATAATAATAATAATAATAATAATAATAATGGCATTTGTTGAGCGCTTACTATGTGCAAAGCACTGTTCTAAGCGCTGGGGGATTACAAGGTGATCAGGTTGCCCCACGTGGGGCTTACAGTCTTAATCCCTATTTTACTGATGAGGTAACTGAGGCTCCGAGAAGTTAAGTGACTTGCCCAAGGTCACACAGCAGACATGTGGCAGAGCAGGGATTCGAATCCATGACCTCTGACTCCAAAGCCCGTGCTTTTTCCACTGAGCCATGCTGCTTCTCTAATATGGCTTCTCCACACATATTTCCTGGCTTATACAGTAGTTGGCTGAGGAAAATCTGGATGTCATGCAACTACTATGGTAAAAATAAATAAAATGAAAAGTTCCAGGTTCGTTCTAGGACTTGGCACACACTAAGCGCTCAATAGATATGATTGATTTATTGATGGAAATTTCAACCACCTCTATGCCTCTTTTAAAGGAATGTGTTTGAAAATTACTTTGATTTTTGTGCTATTAGACTAACACAGTCTTTTATAATTCTGTACACTGTGGTGAATGGGCATACTTCTAGTGATATAAAATGTGATATTTTATGTGAGTTCCTTTGGAAAACACAAGAAGAATAAAAAGGCAGGGTGGAAATCATTTGCATGTTTCTCATAGGGAGCAGCATTTCATGAAAGAAATTATTAGATTTAAATACTGAATTGAAAAAAATTATTTAGAGAAAAAAGCACCCTGCAGTTATCAGATTCTACTATTGAACATTGATGTTCTATCAATATTTAGAACATGAATTCGTTGAGTTTTTCACATTTTTTTTCTGAATAATTTAGATGAAATCAAGATGAAAAATGCATTCAGAGGAATCAGTCTGGAACTTCACATTATCGGTGCAACTGCTGTTCCCTTTGCTTCAAGCAAAAGTTACTTTATCCATTAGGTTTGGCAAAAAATGATTGAAAAAGCAATGATGAAATTAATTTAAGACATTGCTTTCGCCATCTAAGAAAAATCAACTGAATTCTGTCAAACAGATGCAGGCTCATTTCTCTTTAATGATCATCTATCACTCAGCATAATGCAAGATAGATGGTAAAGCAATCAATGACATCACTGCACGTGAATTTTTCCCATCATACTAAATCTGACACAATTTTCTTGTAAAACCAACTTAGATGAGAGGATCTACTGGAAGATAAAATCAGACTAGTTTACTTTTTTTTTATATGGTAAACACTTACTGGAGAAGCAGTGTGGCTCAGTGGAAAGAGTACGGGCTTTGGAGTTAGAGGTCATGGGTTCAAATTCTGGCTCCACCACTTGTCAGCTGTGTGACTTTGGGCAAGTCACTTCACTTCTCTGGGCCTTTTTAAGACAAGAATGGGAAACAGCCATTTATTGTGGTAATCAAACAAGACTATTTGAAAGTGAATAAAATGAAAACCATTCATGTTTTTCAGATTTAGTGTTTTCTTGCAAGGAATAGCTGATTTAGAGGACCCAGATAATGGTCAGTGAAGCCATTTCCTTACTTAAGTTTTTTTTTTTTAATCTTTAAAAATAGAAACTTTGAAATTATATCTGAGACCTTCTCCTATTTCAGAATTTTTATTGAAGGCAGGTAACCCCTCTAGGACAAGGAATAACAGGATCTGAATACTATTTACCTTGGACATGTCCCTTGGTCTTTTCATCTTAGTACCTACATTTCCAAGATGTAAATAGTAGTTCCTTGCCTATGTCCTACCATCAGGAATAATGAAGCTTCAATGTGATAAGTAATCTGTTATTCAAATGTAAAATGTGTATACAGATGTAGTAGCCTAGCTAGCTGAGAGTTCCTTTTAAGAGACTTTCTGAATTGATGGAATCAAGTTAGCTGCTCTCACTATCATGTGGTTCCTCTTGCTGGGCAAACTGGATGCAGCTTGTGTTTAGGGTGCATAATGATGCATTTTAGGCATTCTAAAAGAGCCTTGGTGAGCGATGGATTACTCCCCTCCTACTCTATATCATTCACTACTGGTCCAATATCGATAAAGTCATAAAGTGATCCAACTGCAAGCCTCCATAGTCGAAGCCCAAAATTACCTTGTCCGACCCTAGACAAGCCTGCTCCAACTCATTCCCAGCTTGTCTTTTCCTAATGGGAGCTAGAAAATTTGGGACCTGGCTCCTCTATTTCAATTTGCCCAAGGATAGCGCATAGATGGTAAGGATGGATGAGCATGGCACCATTAAATTTCTGTTTGGAGAGCAAGAAATACCTGTTAAAGATCAAATTAGAACTCTGTCATGCCTGAAATCATCACTGCTTGTGGCAGGTCTTTGTAACTCCTTTTAAGTAAGCAGGAACAACAAGTCTTTAATATAGTGGGGTCTGTTGCAGTGGAATGTCCAGTGTATTAAGGTGCTTGTTGCACATTCAGTGGCCCCTAAAACGAGGTCAGGAATAATGATCTTGACAATAAGAATAAAATTTATGAGGATGAATGCTTAAAGAAGAAGTGTAACAAAGCTGACTTTGAACCTACACCAAAACAAGGTCCTGTTAATTATCAGTGCTAAAGAAGGATTGACGTTGAAAAAAAGGCAATTGTTAGCCTAGAAAAATAGATACTCAAAGGTGTGAAAAAAAGAACTTTGGGATATGGTGGAGAGGAACTGGGCAGGTGCCCTGGGGTAAGTAGTGGGGGAGCAGGAGGAGGAAAGAGAAATAACGTATATACAGATACCTATATGTCCTACCTGTTGCTGTTGTTAGTATGACATTCCTATCCAGTGCCAGAGTGAAAAATCGAAGTTTGCTTTCAGTCAGTCAGTCAATCAAATTTATTGAGTACTTACTGTGTGCAGAGCCCTGTACTAAGCACTTGGGAGAGTACAATACAACAGACACATTCCCTGCCCACAGCAAGTTTACAATCTAGAGGGGGAGGCAGACATTAATATAAATAAATAAATTATAGATATGTACATAAGGGCTGTGAGGCTGGAAGGGGTTGGATAAAGGTAGACAGTCAGGGCATTGCAGAAGGGAGTGGGAGAAGAGGAAAGGAGGGTTTATTCAGGGAAGACCTCCAAGAGGAGATAAGGCTTTGAAGGTGGGGAGAATAATAATTGGATATGAGGAGGGAGGGCTTTCCAGGCCAGAAGCAGTATGTGAGTGAGAGGTCAATGATGAAACAGAAAAAACTGTGGTACAGTGAGAAGTTTAGCATTAGAGGAGCAAAGTGTGTGGACTGGGTTGTAGTAGGAGAGTAGTGAGGCGTGGAAGGAGGGGGCCGGGTGATTGAGTGTTTTAAAGCCAATGGTGAGGAGTTTCTAGTTTATGTGGAGGTATATGGCAACCACCGAAGGTTCTTTCAACACTTCTAGGATGTCTGGACTCCTTTTGTCTTCATAAGGTCATTCTACCAGGTCGTCCATAAACAGTGGACATGATTATATTGAAGCTTCCTATTAACTATCCAGATTACTTTAAAGAAGTTAGGTTTTTCTGACATTTCCCTCTTCATCAGACATAAACTAAGGCATCAAAAATAGGAATTCCATGTTATGGAGTAAATAACAAAGGCCAAAAGGGGCAGCATGGGCTAGTGCAAAAAGCACAGGCCTGGAAATCAGCAGACCTGGCTTCTAATCCCAGATCCATAATACCACACTTATAATTATTTTTATTAATAATATTGATGGCATTTGTTAAGCGCTTACTGTGTGCCAAACACTGTTCTAAGCTCTGGGGGGGGTTTACAAAGTAGGTTGTCCCATGTGGGGCTCACACTTTTAATCCCCATTTTACAGATGAGGTAACTGAGGCACAGAGAAATTAAGTGACTTGCCCAAAGTCACACAGTGGCCAAGCCGGGATTAGAACCCATGACCTCTGATTACCAAGCCCGTGCTCTTCTCACTGAGCCACGCTGCTTCTCAGCCACACTGCTTCTCAGATGAAGAAGATATAAAAAGGAGAGAAAATATAAGAAGGGAAGGAGAGGTGTTGGAGAAATTGGAAGAATGGCAAAGGAATCCTTATGGGAAGGAAGCATTTGAAAGATTAACCAATAAAAACAGTTGAAGTGGCTGGGGGAGTAGATCAGATCACCCCCCTCCTCAAAAATCTCCAGTGGTTGCCTATCCACCTCCATAACAAACAAAAACTCCTCACCATTGGCTTTAAAGCACTCCATTACCTTGCCCTCTCCTACTTTACCTCACTTCTCCCCTTCTACAACCCAGCCCACACTCTTTGCTCCTCTGTTGCTAACTTTCTCAATGTGCCTCTCATCTGTCTCTCCATAAACCCCTAGCCTACATCCTACCTCTGGCCTGGAACACCCTCCCTTCTCAAATCCGCCAGATAATTACTCCCCACCTCCCTTCAAAGCCTTACTGAAGGCATTTCTCCTGTGAGAGGCCTTCTTAGACTAAGCCCCACTTTTTCTCATCTCCCCCTCCCTTCTGCATCACCCTGATTTGCTCCCTTTGCTCTTCCTCCCTCTCCCAGCCCCACAGCACTTCCGTATATATCTGTAATCTTACTTTTTTATATTGATGTCTGTTTACTTGTATTGATACCTGTCTCCCCACTTCTAGACTGTGAGCCTGTTGTGGTCTGGGATTGTCTCTCTTTATTATGTATTGTTTCCTTTGCTTAGACCCATCTTTTTGCTCTGCTCCTTAGCTTTTATAATAAGCACTTCAAGTCTTCTTCACTTCATCCTAGTAAGGTTGTATCATCAGCATAATGAAAGTTGTTTATACAACCTTATAAACTTTATAGTACCTTATAAACAGAGGAAGTTTTCACACATTTGTAGTGGAAGGAGAGAAGATTGAAATAGTTGACAATTTTTCTCTCCAGGGATCAATAATCAATAATAAAAGAACTAATAGCCAAGAAATGCACCAAAGAATAATATTAGGAAGACTTGCTATGAAGATCCTGGAAAAAGTCATGGAATATGCTGATGTAACAAATTGCCACAAAAATACAAATTGTCAACTCTGTGGTGTTTCCAGTGAAAATATATGAATCTGAAAGCTGGCAGTGAAAAAACAGGATAGAAAGAACATAGATTCTTTTGAAATGTGGTATTGGAGAAGTTTTTTGCAAATACCAATGACTGCTTGAAAAACAAACAAATGGATTTGGGAGCAAATTAAACCAAAGTGGTCTTTGGAAGGCCAAATGACTCGACTTAGCTAAGCATATTTTGGACACAAAATTAGGAGCACTAATTCTCTGGAGAAGACACTAATGCTAGGAAAAGCCCATGGAAAATATGGAAGAGGTAGATCAGTAGCTAGGTGGATAGAGACCATAACAATGATAACAGAAGAACCATTAGAGAGGTTGCAGGTTATGGCAGAGGATAGGACTTTCTGGAAAAAGTATATCCATGGAGTTGCTATGAATCAAAAATGACTCTGTGGCACATAAAAATAAAAAAAATAAAAAATGCTGTATTGTACTTCCCCAGGTGCTTAGAACAGTGCACTGCACACAGTAAGCATTCAGTAAATACGATTGAATGAATGAATGAATCAATCAAAGTAATAGGAAGTGCTGTGTGGTTGGTCAACGTTGTAGCTGGTTGGAGACTCAGTCAAAGGAATGAAGAAAGGAGAGCAGTTAAGGAGTAGCACTCAGGGAATCTGCTTGTGGGGGTAGTTTGATGACTGAAGTTGTTGGGGCGTTGATTTTAGTATTTTGAAGTAAATGAATAGAATTTGTCAATGACTGGGTTTTACCTATTTGGAGGCTCAAGTTGTTATTCTTGCTTGTCTTTTTAAGAAATGTATCCGATAATACAATTTCCTTTGTTCACTACTGCTTTAACCTTCATTATATTTTCAAAGATTACCAGGCATAAAATGGGTGAAAAGGTTCAATTGCTCTTTTCATGGAGGTTTATCTTTGAGATTAGATAATTCACCTAAGCCCTTGGGCTTTTATCTGTATCATCATATAACAAAATAGCTCCATCAACTGAAAATACACACTGGGTTGAATATTATAGGTCATTCGGTTTAACTGAAACTAAATAACAAGCAACAAATTTGGTAACACATGATAGAGAATAGGCTAGGAGGAACTATTGAGAAGCAGAGTGGCCTAGTGGAAAGAGCACAGGACTGGGAGTCTGACTGGTTTCTCATCCCGGCTCCACCACTTCTCTGCTGTGAGACCTTGGTTGTCACTTGCTATCTCTGTCCCTTGTGGCTGAGTGGAAAGAGCACAGGCTTTGGAGTCAGAGGTCATGAGTCATGGGTTCAAATCCCGGCTCCGCCAACTGTCAGCTGTGTGACTTTGGGCAAGTCACTTAACTTCTCTGTGCCTCAGTTACCTCATCTGGAAAATGGGAATAAGACTGTGAGCCCCCCCCGGAACAACCTGATCACCTTGTAATCTCCCCAGTGCTTAGAACAGTGCTTTGCACATAGTAAGCGCTTAATAAATGCCATTATTATTATTATTATTATTATTATTATATGGCCTGTGCAATCTGATTATTTTGTATCTACCCCAGTGCTTAGTGTAGTGCCTGGCACATAGTAGGTGCTTAACAAATACCCATAAAAAAAAAACCCAGCACACAGAGAAACAAAAAAACCCAGAAAACCTACAGTAATCAATAATCCTTAAAAGAAGAAATATTTGATAGGTAAAGTTGGTATATTTGCATGAGAAAGAAAATAATAATAATAATAATAATAATAATAATAATGATATTTGTTAAGCACTTACTATTTGCCAGGCACTGTACTAAGTGCTGGGGTGGAGACAAGCAAATCAGGTTGGACACAGTCCCTGTCCCACATTGGACTCACACTCTCAGTCCCCATTTGAAAGATGAGGGAACTGAGGCCCGGAGAAGTGAAATGACTTGCCTAAGGTCACACAGTAGGCAAGTGGCAGAGCCAGGATTAGAACTAATGATGTTCTGACTTCCAGTCCCGTGCTCTGTCTACTATGCCATGCTGCTTCTCTTGAGCTTTGAACACTCAGAATAAAGTAATGTCCCTTATGGTCCCCTTCTCATGGTGGTCTGGATTATTCTGGCTGGATCTATATTGTTATAGTGACATCTCTCCTCCTGCCCAATGTGCAGTCAGGTTTTACCGTGGCTCACCCCATTCTGCAGAGATCCCAGGGCTCATATGAGACTGGAACTGGACTGTCCAAGCTCTGCTACTTCTGTGCTAGACAGATGGTAACTGAAACACAGAGCAAGTGAGACCTAATCTTCTCACCATTTGGACTCAGTAAATACAATTGATTGATTAATTGATAGGTCTGGACTGTCTGGGGACTTTGGGTATGCACCCCATCTCAGGAATACTACTCACCATCTAAGAGTACTTAGGCCATCAGAGGCATTACTTCTCCTGGGGAAGTGGAAGTGAAAGTTAGTTTTGATATTTGAAAGTTTTACTTTTTTTAAAAATGGTATTTGTTAAGCACTTACTATGTGCCAAACAGTGTACTAAGCAAGGGGGTAGATACAAGATAATCAGGCTGAACACAGTCCATGTGCCACATGGGACTCACAGTCTTAATCCCCATTTTACAGATGAGATAATGGAGGCACAGACAAGCAAAGTGACTTGCTCAAGGTCACGTGGTAGACAAGTGGCATAGCCAGGATTAGAACCAAGGTCCTTCTGATTCCAGGCCCATGCTCTATCTACTAGGCCATGCATCTTATGCTGAGATTTTTAGGTATTTGCCCTCCTTCCTAAATTGTACACTTCTTGGGCCTTAAGTTAGACATTTTCATTTTCAATATCCCAAATCAAATGAAGAATTGCTATGTAAATAGTAGGCACTCAACAAATATGTTTAATTAATTTTTCTTATGGTACTTAAGCACTTACTATGTCCCAATCAGCATGCTAAGGACTGGAGTAGATAAAGGATAATCACAGTCCCTGTCCCACATGAGGCTCACAACTTGAATAGGAGGGAGTAGGATTTAATCCCCCTATTACAGATGAGGAATATGAGGCACAGAGAAGTTGAGATAAAAAGGGAAGATATGTAAGTCTGAAATGACTCATGGCCTGGGAAATGGATTTCCCATCCCTTAACCCTAACTAATATTAGAAATTATTTTCTTCTTTCCATGAGAGGATGGTCATAAGGAATCTCTGGTGTTTTTGAGCTGTGATGGATGCATAAGTATTAGCCTAGGTTGGACCTTGGTGCTAGGATGAAGCTTGCTCTCATAGCATTCCAATTTAGTTGTCAATGAGTGGACAATGTATATAATCAGGGGGTTCTTGGAAGAGTACAATAGAGTAAACTGACACAATCCTTGTTCTCTAAGAGTTTACAGTCTAGCAGGGAGACAGACAACAATACAATGATAATAATAATAGCTGTGGTATTTGTTAAGACCTTACTATGTGCCAACAACTGTACTAAACACTGGGGAAGATACAAGATAATCTGATTCCACATAGAGCTCAAATTCTTAGTAGGAGGGAGCACAGGTACTGAATCTCTATTTTGCAGATGTGTGAATTGAGGCACAGTGAAGTCAAGTGGCTTGCTCAAGGTCAACCAGCAGATGGAGTGGAATTAGAACTCAGGTCCTCTGACTCTCAGGCCTGTGTCCTTTCCACTAGGTCATGCTGCCTTTTGGAGTTTGGAGTTGTTTGTCACTTAGTGAGCAAGACATCCAGAGGGAAGATGAAAATCAGTGTCAGAAAACCTGGACAGTTTATCCAGAACAATCCCAAATTCTGGGGCACTTACATGTTTTTCTAAGATTACCCTAGGCAACCTGTAAAAAGAAAAGATCCCAGCAAAATTGGAGCATATAATCAGCTGAGACATTTGGAGCGCTGTCATTACTTCCTTCTATTCTATGGAGAGTTACATAACAAGAACAGTTATCAGTTGTTCTCTATCTCTTTAACTCCTGAGGCTAGAAGGAGAGTTAATGGGTTTAAATTGAAGCAAGAAATTTTGGATTGGGTATGAAGAAGAATTTCTTGTAGTAAAGACTGTTTAACATCAAACAGACTACTCAGCGGAACTGTGCACTCCCTTTCGCTAGGAATCTTTCAGAAAAGGCCACCATCTTTTTGGAATGATTTATGTATAGTCTTCTAGCAAGGCCCATTTTCTCTTGTTCAGGAAGATAACATTATGTGAATCCCTCTGTGCTCTACTATTTTTATATATTGTTTAAACTCTGCTCTCTTTCTCTTTTGGCTAGGATCTTTTCCTTTCAAAACAATCTGAAGTAAATGGTCTGTTACTTAGGGTCGTATAGATGACTGACATTATAATAATTAAAACCCATTTTCTACAGTGAACTTATAAAACACTGAAGGCCGTTGTTATAATAGCTTAATAAAAAGGCCTAGGTTATGTTTTATGTCAAATTTAAGTGATGATTTATCTCTTATAGTAAAGGGGTGAGGAGCATTATTTTACTATAGAGGTTCAGTCACTTATTTCATTTCAGACTATTACAGAATTATTACAGAAATATTTCCAAGTTATCTCTTCCTAAAGAAATGTTATTGCCAGCCAAAAAAGGCTAGCTATTCAACTCATCATAGGTAATGATGCACATAAATACTATGTTTCAGGGAAGCTTCTTAGAGAGGTCATTATAGTATCAGTTGAAAGGTGGTCCTAGATATTACTGTCATTCCACTTTTCTCTCTCTGCAAACTAACTTTGAAATGAATACAAAATTTCTTCTATGGATGGAGTAGAAATATTAAAAAATTACATTTTAATAGGGAGGAGGCATAGCTTAGTAGAAAGAGCATGATATGAGAATGTTAGAAGATCTAGATTCATACCCCAATCCACCACAAGTCTAGCTACTTTATGACTTTGTACATGTCACAACTTCTTGGCCTCAGTTTCCTCATCAGTAAAATGGAGATAAGATAGCTTGTGAACCCTAAGATGGGCCGTGCTGCATCTGGTGTCATAATCTCATAATTACCTCACCAATGACCTCCTGCTTGCCAAATCCAACGGCTCATACTCTATCCTAATCCTCCTCGACCGCTCAGCTGCCTTCGACACTGTGGACCACCCCCTTCTCGTCAACACGCTATCCGACCTTGGCTTCACAGACTCAGTCCTCTCCTGGTTCTCCTCTTATCTCTACGGCCATTCATTCTCAGTCCCTTTTGCAGGCTCCTCCTCCCCCTCCCATCCGCTTACTGTGGGGGTTCCCCAAGGTTCAGTTCTTGGTCCCCTTCTGTTCTCGATCTACATTCACTCCCTTGGTGACCTCATTCGCTCCCACGGCTTCAACTATCATCTCTACGCTGATGACACCCAGACCTACATCTCTGCCCCTGCTCTCTCCCCCTCCCTCCAGGCTCTCATCTCCTCCTGCCTTCAGGACATCTCCATCTGGATGTCCACCCGCCACCTAAAACTCAACATGTCCAAGACTGAACTCCTTGTCTTCCCTCCTAAAATCTGCCCTCTCCCTGACTTTCCCATCACTGTTGATGGCACTACCATCCTTCCTGTCTCACAAGCCCGCAATCTTGGTGTCATCCTCGACTCCACTCTCTCATTCACCCCTCACATCCAAGCTGTCACCAAAACCTGCCGGTCTCAGCTCCGCAACATGGCCAAGATCCACCCTTTCCTCTCCATCCAAACTGTTACCCTGCTCATTCAATCTCTCATCCTGTACCATCTGGACTACTGCATCAGCCTTCTCGCTGATCTCCCATCCTCGTGTCTCTCCCCACTTCAATCCATACTTCATGCTGCTGCCTGGATTGTCTTTGTCCAGGAACACTCTGGGCATGTTACTTCCCTCCTCAAAAATCTCCGGTGGCTACCAATCAATCTGCGCATCAGGCAGAAACTCCTCACCCTCAGCTTCAAGGCTCTCCATCACCTTGCCCCCTCCTACCTCACCTCCCTTCTCTCCTTCTACAGCCCAGCCCGCACCCTCCGCTCCTCTGCCACTAATCTCCTCACCGTGTGTCGTTCTCGCCTGTCCCACCGTCGACCCCAGGCCCACGTCATTCCCCTGGCCTGAAATGCCTTCCCTCTGCCCATCCGCCAAGCTAGCTCTCTTCCTCCCTTCAAGGCCCTACTAAGAGCTCACCTCCTCCAGGAGGCCTTCCCAGACTGAGCCCCTTCCTTCCTCTCCCCATCTCCCCCTCTCCATCCCCCTGTCTTACCCCCTTCCCTTCCCCACAGCACCTGTATATATGTATATATGTTTGTACATATTTATTTCTCTATTTATTTATTTATTTATTTTACTTGTACATATCTGTGCTATTCATTTTATTTTGTTAATATGTTTGGTTTTGTTCTCTGTCTCCCCCTTTTAGACTGTGAGCCCACTGTTGGGTAGGGACTGTCTCTATATGTTGCCAACTTGTACTTCCCAAGCGCTTAGTACAGTGCTCTGCACACAGTAAGCTCTCAATAAATATGATTGATTGATTGATTGATTGTTGTCAGGTATTCTGAGGGGCTGCCTATTGCTTCTTCCATATTCTCCTTCCCTTCCAGCCCTGGCAGCAATGGGCAGGAGGAAAAGCTGTCCTGTGATGTCTGTTCAGCTTTTAGGCTCATTGAACTGTACATTGTAGAGTGTTAGATATGTGTCCTCTTCAGCTCAAATCCCTTCTCAAAAAACGTATTTAGCTTTAAAAAAGAACATGATGTATCAACGTAACCAGAGATTGCAGAGTCCTGGACTAGACCACATGGCTGACTCAGAGTGTTTCTTGGGGAATAGGCTGAGTAACAGGGTTTAGTATAAAATAACCCTGAATTAAGATAATAACCAATGCCTTACTTTTTTTCTATCCCAGGTGTAGCTTAGATCAAGAGAAAAAAGGCCACTTTTTCTCAGTCTCAAAGAAAGGAGGCAAAGGAGGGGCAAAGACAACACAGTGACCTGACAGCTCCAACTGTCTCACTTCACTCAGCTCTCAGGAGACCTCAGTCAGGTTTGTGGTGAGAGGGAGGGAAGAGAGGTGGGTGTGAAACTTTCCCCTATTGGTGGAACTTCCCCACTCCGAATACTAAAAACAAATCTTGGAGTGGGGAGGTTAGAATGTTCCAAACCATTCTGCTGGGGAATGTTTCCCTCCTGCCAAGCCTGAGACCTTGTTATCTAAATAACTTGATTATTAAGTCTAAGTGAAGCTAAATTTTATAACTCAATTTTATAAACCATTGAAATAAATAGCACTAGCTGCCTAGCAGAGCATATCTTTCAAGTTCCCATGACTTGACGATTAGGGAAAGGGTACCTAGTAACACCTAGTACCTTTGTACTTAATATAGAGACACTTCTGTCAATGAATCCAAAACAGTCATTGAAAATCAGACTAATTTTCCCCATATCCCTCCAAACGGAGAAGAAAAAGCTATTTAGAAGATGAAGGTGGAGTCTTTGCGCTAACAATACTAACAATACTATCCTTTCCTTTCTGATATCCCATCTTCCTGTCTCTCCCCGCTTCAGTCTATACTTCACTCTGCTGCCTGGATTAACTTTGTACAGAAATGCTCTGGGCATGTCACTCCCCTCCTCAAAAATCTCCAGTGGTTCCCTCACTCTAGGCTTCAAAGCTCTCCATCATCTCGCCCCCTCCTACCTCTACTCCCTTCTCTCCTTCTACAGCCCAATCTGCACACTCCGCTACTCTGCTGCTAACCTCTTCACTGTGCCTTGTTGTTGCCTGTCCCGCCGTCGACCCCTGGCCCACGTCCTACCCCTGGCCTGGAATGCCCTACCTCCACACATCTGCCAAACTAGCTCTCTTCTTCCCTTCAAAGCCCTACTGAGAGCTTACCTCCTTCAGGAGGCCTTCCCAGGGTGAGCCCCCCATTTTTCCTCTCCTCCTCCTCTCCCCATCGCTCCCTGCCTTACCCCCTTCCCCTCCCCACAGCACTTGTGTATATTTGTACATATTTATTACTCTATTTTATTAATGATGCGTATATAGCTATAATTCTATTTATTCTGATGATATTAACACCTGTTTACTTGTTTTGTTTTGTTGTCTGTCTCCCCCTTCTAGACTCTGAGCCCGTTGTTGGGTAGGGACCATCTCTATATGTTGCTGATTTGTACTTCCCAAGAGCTTAGTACAATGCTCTGTACACACTAAGCGCTCAATAAATACGATTGAAGGAATGAATGAATGAAATATTCATTTGACTTTAGGTGGAATGGCTATGGCTTTCAAGGTACAACTCCTTTGTTCCAGGTCTTTGTTGGGACTGCCAAGGGCCTCATCCTCTACCAGGGAAGCAGAAGGTGACCCACCAATTACAACAATCAGGTGATGGAGGCATGGAAACAGGAATGGGAAGGAATGGAAGTGATGCTACTCAATTTTCCCTTCATCCTTTTCCTAATCTTCTTCCTTCTTCTCTATATCCTTCCTCAGTCTTTCTGGTGGTGGCAATACTCATCATTGCAGTCAGGACTGTTGCCCCATTGCAAGGGAACTAGTTCTTTCTAGGCCATCAATTTGGGACACAGATTGAATGACAAGTTCGCTATTATGACAGAACCACTCAGGGAGGGTTAGCTTGGCCAGGACAGTTATTGTCATGACTGCTTCTTCTAACAGACCTTAGTCTGATGGAGGGGAGGGGGCAGCCTGGGAGCTGGCCGCAGCATTGGTGTTGGAGGGTAACTACATTAAGAGAATGGGAGACAACCCTTCAGGGAATCTCCCCACTCCATGTGTCTCTCTTCTTTCCTCCTCTATTTTGTCTCTCCTGTCTCTGTGTCTCTCCCGTCCTATTTGTTGCACCTCTTCCACTCTCTTTGGCTTTCTCTTTCTGTTTCCCTCTCATCCCCACTCAGTCCCACCTTTGTACCCCTAAGAATAGTCACCATACTTCAATGTGATGCTGAAGTTTTAAACAAGGGAAGGCTATCATCCCTCCTCCATTGTCCTAGTGTTGGGGATTTACATGGCCCCACTGTATCTCTCCTCTGTTTTAGAAGTCAAAATTCTAGAGCAATGGGGCTGAAGCATATTGGGGATGAGACACAAATAGTAATTCGATGGCAAGGATTCTGAGGTTCTTTTAAGAGGAAATGTCTGCTTTTATCAATCAACTGATCATACTTACTGAGTGTTTACCATGTACAGATTACTCTACTAAGTGCTGGGGAGAGTACAACGTAATAGAGTTGGTAGACGTTCCTTGCCCTCAGTGAGCTTAGAGTCAAGATCGGGAGACAGATATTAATATAAATAAATTGCAGATATGTTCGCTAAGTGCTGTAAGACTGAGGAAGGACTGATTATAGGGTATAAATCCAAATACACAGAACGGAGTAGGAGAAGAGAAAATCAGGGCTTAGTCAGGGAAAGCCTCTTGGAGGCTAGGTGCTTTTTATCTCTCTTAAAGCTGGTTTATAGAAGTGAATAGTGGAGAACAGTAGTGGTTGACATTTCTCTTCCACCCAGGGCAAGGGAAAATATTTGTATCATCCAGATGTGAAGGGAGAAACCTGCTCTTCATTCCTGAACATGAACAGGAAGCCAGCTTCTCTGCTCTACCTGAAAATATCAGGAAATCACAGCATGGTGGAAAAGTTGTCTTAATCTGGCAAAAACCTCTTCCCACACTTTTACTCTGGCCCAATTCTGGGCTGCTTTGGATTGAAATGGAGAGGCAACTTTAAAAAATGATTGAAAAAGACTCTCAAAAAGAGGAGATTTAAAACGTAGGCAAAGATGTTCAGAAGGATTTAGCCTTCTATGTGATGCTTAATGAAGAAGACTTTCTCAATCTATATTGGACACATTAACACGAACATTGAAAAAACATTAATAATAATGATGGTATTTGTTAAGCATTTACTATGTGCCAAGCACTGTTCTAAGCACTGAATCAGCAGAGTAAACTTCTACTTCTGCAGCTTCTTGCAAAACTATTAATTGTATTAAAACTCCTTCTTTAGTTAATGATGTGATGATATGCTCAGTATTCCTTTAATAAAGTAATAGCAAAGTAATTAATTATAGTTTTAAAATGTTTAATATTTCAGAATATTGCATATGAAGGGATTCCATATTTTTGCAGAGGTTCCAGAATCAATTCCAGTTTCCAACATTTATGTCTATGAGACAATGCAACCCACAATTCAGCTGATCATGATTCAACCATGTTTTCCAGAAATACATAGTAAGAATGATGTTGGTATTTGTTAAGCGCTTGCTATGTGCCAAGCACTGTTCTAACCTCTGGGATAGATACAAAGTTATTAGGTTGTCCCACTTGGGGCTCACAGTCTTGATCTCCATTTTGCAGATGAGATAACTGAGGCCCAGAGAAGTGAAATGACTTGCCCAGAGTCACACAGCGAACAAGTAGTGGAGTGGGATTAGGACCCATGACCTATGAGTTCTTTCCACTGAGCCTTGCTCCTTCTCATTACAGTTGTACCATCGGGTACACTTGTGGTAATATTGCTTATGTCCTACATCTATGAGATACCAGGGATGTAAAATGTTGTGTCTGTTCAGAGGACATGGGAAGGATTATAAGACATCCATCCAGCACTGACTCACTACAGCTATTTTGAAGCACAAAGGACAGCAGTTGGTATAGTATGAAGCAATAAGAGATGATGGTGGAAAGTTCCAAAAGTTTTCAGAGAAGGCCAGAGGAGGCAACCACTGTTAGCAGCATGACTCCAATGTAAAGAGAAGCAGTGTGGCTCAGTGGAAAAGAGCATGGGCTTTGGAGTCAGAGGTCATGGTTTCAAATCCCGGCTCCACCAATTGTCACTTAACTTCCCTGTGCCTCAGTTGCCTCATCTGTAAAATGGGGATTAAGACTGTGAGCCCCCCACGGGACAACCTGATCACCTTGTAACCTCCCCAGAGCTTAGAACAGTGCTTTGCACATAGTAAGTGCTTAGTAAATGCCATCATTATTATTATTAAGAACAAAAGAGAATAAACAAGAGGAACAGTTGAATCTAAGATTTGGAAAATAATTAAATCTGCAAAATAAGGAGTTGATGATGTCCCCATAGTTATTTTCACCAAAATGTTTGTCTTTGTCTTAACTATTGGTTTCTCCAGTCAGGCTGAATGTGCTCCTCTCAATGCCTCTCTTCTCATTTAGAGAACACTTTGACTCGGAGAGAGCTGATAACACAGAATAATGGTAAGTACGGGCAGATGCTTTCAATTTATTCTCACTTTTCATATATAGATTTCATGTGGGCCAATGATTCTCAGTGTTCTATAATTCTGTTCTTTACCTGATTTTCCTTTGAAGAAAGGCTTTTAAGATCATGAGTTTGTTTCATTTGCCTCTCGTTTGGAAAAGGAGAGAAGGTGAAAGGGAGATATAGCATCTTTTGTGTCATAGTCTATTATATCCTAGATTTGAATGATAGAAATAGAGGAATTAAGTTTCCTATCACCACCTGGGAAATGGATGATATTTACGGTATTTATTAAGTGACTTCTATAGAGATTGATTCTGTGATGAAGTTCTCTTGTTGGGGAAGAGTGAAAGAAGGAAATTTCAGATATGGAGCCCATATCCAAGGAAAGAACATGAATAGGATGGAGAGGCAGTTTGAGAACATGTCACACTTTTGTCATCATCCAGAATCCCAGCAGCCTCTTCTTCTGAGTAGCAGAAAGGGATAAAGTGGCAGCGAAGCTCTTTCCAAACTTTAGAACATTGGGAAGTCTGTGGCTGTTGCTACTGTTGCCTCCAGAACTACAGGACACTGTGTACAGGAAACCCTATTTCTTGTAAGGCTGGGT
The DNA here is from genome assembly GCF_015852505.1 of Tachyglossus aculeatus. NCBI lineage: Eukaryota > Metazoa > Chordata > Mammalia > Monotremata > Tachyglossidae > Tachyglossus > Tachyglossus aculeatus. The sequence goes on from NC_052067.1 coordinate 115,665,076, forward strand.
CTCAACAGGGCCTGAGTCATAGTTGTCTTGGAGCTCCCTTAAGAAAGGAGCTTTTAGTTCTGCTTCAGGCCTCCCTTTGCCAGGACCATAATCCCCAGTGCTTCAGGATACTACATGCCAAAATACTGCATTGCCAACCTTTTGAGCCCTGGGGAAGCTGCTATGGTTCATAATTTAAAAATTTTTACTTAGTAACTCAGAAACTGTGCTCTGAACACAATATGCACTCAATAAATACCACTGACAGTGATTGTTATCATTGTTGAATTTGTTATAGGCTTACTATATACTGTTTAAGCACTGAGGTAGATGTAACTTAATCATGTTAGCCACAGTCTCTGTCCCACATAGGGCTCTAAATTTAAGTAGGAGGGAGAACAGGTTTTTAATCCCCATTTAAAATTAAGGAAACAGGTACAGTGACTGGCCCAAGGTCACACAGCAAGCAATAGGCAGAACCAGGATTGGAACTCAGGTTCTTTGACTTCCAGGCTCATGCTCTTTGCACAACATTATGCTGCTTCTACCAAATGGAATATTTTCCTACATGGGCTCACCAGTCAGCTTTGTTTGCCAGATTAGGTCCGGATTTTGGAAGGCAGTGTGGTAGACATGATTAGAAAAATATGTAAATACTCCAGTATTGCACCTGTCCCTGCTAAACTGACTAGCTTTCTTCCAAGTAAACCCAAGTTGATATTGCTCATTGTAAATACTCAGATTTCCCGAACAGTCTGAAACATACCCAGTTTTAAAATCTGGGGCTTTTGGTCTTGACGTTCCACCTTTCTTCCTGATCCCACTTTCATGCCAGTCTTGTTTTTGCGACCAGTGAGAGACAAGGATGAAAGTATGCTTGAGAACACATGCCAGCATCCCCATTTATAACTAAAATGAGATGGTCCATATACCCATATAAACTTCCAGAAATTTATGCTATAAGTGGTGCAGGAAGTAGTACAGAAAACCATCAAACCTCTGGACATCTGTTCTACAAAACTGAACACGTGTTGCGGTAGTTTCTAAAAGAGCATTTTTTTTAAGGCTACATCTTTTAGACTTGCAGTATGAGGAATTCAGAATGAGTAGTGTTCTGCAAATTAGAACGAACACCCATCAAACAAATGGGAAGGCACTTCAATTTAAAGTTAGAAGAACTGCAAGGCTAGGTTTAGGTGTGGAGATTAGATCTTCTCCCTGTGTGGGAGAAGCAGCATGGCTCAGTGGAAAGAGCATGGGCTTTGGAGTCAGAGGTCATGGGTTCAAATCCCGGCTCCGCCAATTGTCAGCTTTGTGACTTTGGGCAATTCACTTCACTTCTTTGTGCCTCAGTTACCTCATCTGTAAAATGGGGATGAAGACTGTGAGCCCCCCATGGGACAACCTGATCACCTTGTAACCTCCCCAGTGCTTAGAACAGTGCTTTGCACATAGTAAGCGCTTAATAAATGCCATTATTATTATTATTATTATTATTATGGCTGCCCAGACAAGCCCATTGACAAATCTGCAACATTAGCATATTATCTTGACTTTCTCGTTTTGCTACAATGCACCATCAAACCAAAATATATGATTATGTATTTACCCAGCATTTAGTTCAGTGTTTGTCACATAGTTAACACTTAACTAATACCATAGATACTTTTATTCTGTAATATGCAGGTACACATCATTCTCCAATTTTGGTGTCATTTTAGTAGGTAAATAGTCCAAATGGTCCAGATTTTCTCACAAGCAAATGTTCTGTGGCTGAACCTGGCAAGATGGAATGAAGAAACCTAGGTGCTCTTGCCAGTACTGGCACCCCTGGTGATTCTCCCCCCTGTACTGTTGTTCTTGTGACTCTCACTTGAACTGCCTTTAATTACTTCCTCAGTTCAGTGGTTCAGTTCAGAGAAAATGATGATGATGATGATGATGATGGCATTTGTTAAGCGCTTACTATGTGTGAAGCACTGTTCTAAGTGCTGGGGTAGATACAAGATAATCAGGGTGTCCCACATAGTGCTCACAGGCTTCATCCCCATTTTACAGATGAGGGAACTGAGGCCCAGAGAAGTTAAATGACTTGCCCAAAGTCACACAGCTGACAAGTGGCAGAAGAGGGATTAGAACCAACGATCTCTGATTCCCAAGTCTGGGCTCTTTCCACTGAGCCACACTGCTTGCTTCAGCTACATAAAATATAAGTGGTGCTGGTGGTATTGGCAGGCTGGTGAAGGCAGGCATATGTCTAGGCTTATGCATACAATCTTATCGCCACAGGTTGGTGCCTCATCTCTCAAACAGGAACCTTCCCCTCCTGGCTCTTCCTGGTGGTGAGTGGCCTGCAGGAGACTGTTGGAGAGAGGCAGGCCCAGGGTTGTATTACCATACAGAAGAGATGCCACCACCTCAAAAAGCAACTTATTCTAAGTGGCTGGAAAGCAAGAAAGAAGTACAAAGCCTAGTGTCTTCCACAGAAAAAAATACATTTATTTAGAAATAGGAATAGGAATGTGAGAAATAATTAAACCAGGATTAAAGAAAACAAACTAAATACTGGAGTAGATACAAGATAATCAAGTCAGGTAGAGTACGTGTGCCACATGGGGCTCACAGTCTAAGTAGAAGGGAGAACAGATATTGAATCCCCCCATTTTACAGATGAGGAAACTGAGGCATAGAGGAGGTAAGTGACTTGTCTAAAGTCAACAGCAGGCAAGTGGTGGTCAGTATTAAGAACCCATGTCCCTGAACTTCCAGGCCTAAACTCTTTCCCAAGACATGTGCTTCTCTGGTGCCTCCCAGTCCCCACTCTCCTAAAATCTCTACCCCACTTTTGTCCTGACATTCACAATTATGTTTTTTTTTTTCTTTCATTGGTATTTGTTGAACACTTACTGTGTTCCAAGCATTTACTAAGTGTGGGTGTAGGTACAAGATAATCACATTGGTCACAGCCCCTGTTGCACATAGGGCTCATAGTCATAATCTCCATTTTTCAGATGTAATTGAGGCACAAAGTATTTAAGCATCCTGTCCAAGCAGACAAGTAGCAGAGGCTGGAATAGAACCCAGAACCTTTGACTTTCAGATCCATGCTCTTTCCACTAGGCAACACTTCTTCTCAGCTGTCTGCTGTTTTATCTGTGAAAGACTATCTCAGGAAAAGTTCACCTCCAGTTTCTTTATTTTTAGTCTCCCTTCACTTTCTTCCACCTCCAAGTTTTATGACTTCCAGTTCCAGGGGAGGCAATACTATGGCAAGGAAGTTTCCTCTACTTAGCATATTTTCCTAGGCTGTGTCCCAGGTGTCTACTCATTCAGCTTTTTATCCTTGCTTTTACCTGTAACATTTCCAACAATTATAATGGCAGTACTATCTACACCCAAGTCTTGATGAAACATGATGCTTATGAAGAAGACAAAGACTACAATGATGACGATGATGATAATGATGATTATTTCTCAAACTACTGTGAAGGTTTTACAAACAAAACCTCTTTGTAGCCAAAGTGACCTGCAGCATTGTGCCAATACTGTGCTGTGGTACCATGAACCAGGAGGCAGGTGCCTTGGTAACCATTGAGGCTGATGCAGTCCAAATAGATTGATTGTATTTCAAGATTCCTTCTTGCCTTGCCAAGCTCTCAGGATGCCCAAGGTAGGTGGTCCTTCAGTTGGAAACTTTTACCACTGATGTTACAGCCCCAAAAGATTGGAATTCAGGTCTCCTAATTCTTTGTGCAGTGCTTTTTCCACTAGACGTATAGCAGGATTGAACAGCATGGCTCAGTGGAAAGATCTTGGGCTTGGGAGTCAGAGGTCATGGGTTCTAATCCAGGCTCTGCCATTTGTCAGCTGTGTGACTTTGGGCAAGTCACTTAACTTCTCTGTGCCTCAGTTACCTCATCTGTAAAATGGGGATTAGGACCGTGAGCCCCCCATGGGACAACCTGATCACCTTGCAACCTCCCCAGCGCTTAGAACAGTGCTTTGCACATAGTAAGCATTTAATAAATGCTATCATTAATTAACTAGAGTAGAGTTAGTTGAACCTGGTGTAGATATGCTTTTCTGAGTATTGAGCCCAAGTGGTTGAAGACATACCTATGCATAAATAGATTTATAAAGGCATTGATACTTTGAATATACATAAGTACTAAGGAGTCTTAATATTAAAGTTAAGGTATTCTCAAAAAAAATAATTTGAAAGAAAATTACAGTACTCTACATTCTTCATGGTATTTGGGCTTTACATCCGATTTCCAATTATCTCAATTAGGAAACTCCTGAAGGCAGTATCACATGCTCAAGCTGATAAAATCTAGACACTTTTGATACAGGAAAGCAATTTCAGAAGCTGAAATTTGAGTTGAATGAAATGAATGAAAGAAGGCCTTCAGAACACTGTGTACTTAGAGAATCAAATCCTTTTAAGTGGTCCAGTCTATTAAAGGCCCCTAACCTGTTAAAAAGATCATTTTATCTTCAGTGCCTTTCAGTCACAAAAGGAAATATTTCCAACAGGGTTCTGAAAAGTCATTTACATGCACAATTACAGCATGTACTCCCAGGTATGAGAGTCATTCTGGAACCATCTACATTTCCAATTGTGTCAAGTCGAATTTAACCATTCATCACACTTCCAGTTCTCAGCAACTTAGAGTTTCATTCATGAGGAACAAATAAAAGCAACAGCCCTGCCTCCCCAAGATCTTGTTATTCATTCCTATGATTCACTAAATAAAGTAACATCAACAAGTGAACTGGCAGTAGCTTTACAGCTCAGGTGTGGAGAAAATGTGGCATAAAATATAGGATGTTATCAAGGAAAACATCTTTCTTATTAGTAAAGTAGATGCAAGAGGGAAATGTGAAAGGGTTGATACTCGTTACAGTTATGGAAGGGCAGAGAAATGCATAAAGTGTTCACAACTATTGTAATATTTTTCTCTGTGGCTGATTCAAAGATATAAACTCTGAGTTAGATTTTATTAACAAAACTCTTTTTTGTTCACTGGCATAGTAGGCTCTATCAGATTTTATTACTTTGAAAAGTTACATATGCTTCTTGTGCAGTATTTCTGCCCAGACAGATAAAAAGTAGCAGTTACTCAATTACAAAATTGACCAGTAAAGTGGAATGTTGCTTCCGTATTGAAATGAGTGTATTGAAAATACGTCAAGGTTATACTTTATCATTCCCTATTTCTTATTTAAAGTATGCATATCTTCTGGAGCTCAAATTGGGGCAAAGGATGAGGCCTTTAAGGAGTGGCCTCAAAAAGAGGAAATGAGGAAAGGAAAACAGAGGCTCAGAGGCACAGGATGAGAGACATATAATTAGTACACATTCAGGACATCATAGCCACACACAGTCTCACCCATGCATAACAAAGGAGGCAACATAGTCTAGTGAAAAGCGCTTTGAACAGTTCTCCAGTGCTTAGAACAGTGCTTTGCACATAGTAAGTGCTTAATAAATGCCATTATAAAAGAGCATGAGTCTGTGATACCTGGATTCTAGTCCCAGATCTGCCCAGAACAATTGTGTGAACCTGCAGAATCTCAATTTCTTCGTCTGTAAAATGTGGATAATAATAAGCTTCTCCCTACCTCACAAGGATGTTTTGAGGATAAAATTAGATAACTAATGTGAAAGAAATTTGGACAAGTAAAAATGCTACTTAGAAAGCCAGGGGATATGCCAAGAAAAACACTCACACAGAGGAGGAGACATATACAGACAGAGAAAGACACAAAGGTGCGCGTGCACGCACACACACACGGATAGAAATATATTCAGAAAAATAGAGGTTCATTCATTCATTCATTCAATCGTATTTACTGAGCACTTACTGTGTGCAGAGAAATGTACTAAGTGCTTGGAAAATACAATTCAGCAACATAGAGAGACAATCCCTGCCCACAACAGGCTCAGAGTCTAGAAGGGGGGAGACAGACATATAAATATATAAATATATAAATTAATAGAATTATAGATATATACACAACATTAATGAAATCAATAGAATTATAAATATGTACATTTATATACACAAGTGTTGTGGGGCTGGGAGGGGGGTAGAGCAGAGGGAGGGAGTGGGGGCGAAGGGCCTCCTGGAAGAGCTGAGCTTTTAGTAGGGTTTTGAAGGGGATAACTGTGTTAGTTTGGCAGATTTGAGGAGGGAGGGCATTCCAGCCAGAGGTAGGATGTGGACCAGGGGTCGACGGCAGGACAGATGAGAACACGGCACAGTGAGAAGGTTAGCACTGGAGTGTGCCGGCTAGGATGTAGAAGCAGAAAAGGGAGGTGATTTAGGAGGGGGCAAAATGATGGAGAGCTTTGAAGCCAATAGTGAGGAGTTTTTGCTTGATACTAGGTTGATAAGCAACCAATGGAGATTTTTGAGGAGGGGGATGACATGCCCAGTATGTTTCTGTGGAAAGATGATCCAGTGAAGTATAGATGGAAGTGGGTAGAGAGAGGAGGTTGGGAGATCAGAAAGGATGCTAAAGTTAGAAGAAAGGTGTGGTGGGAACTGCATTCATTCATTTAATCAATCATATTTATTGAGCACTTATTTTGTACAGAGCACTGTACTAAACGCTTGGAAAGTACAACTCAGCAACAAAAACAATCCCTGCCCACAACATGTTCACAGTCTAGAATAATAATAATAATAATAAATTATGGTATTTATTAAGCACTTACTATGTGCCAAGCACTGTTTTAAGCACTGGGGTACATACAAGGTAATCAGGTTGCCCCATGTGAGGCTCACAGTCTTAATCTTAATCTTAGACTGTGAGCCCACTGTTGGGTAGGGACTGTCTCTATATGTTGCCAACTTGTACTTCCCAAGCGCTTAGTACAGTGCTCTGCACACAGTAAGCGCTCAATAAATATGATTGATTGATTGATTGATTAATCCACATTTTACAGATAAAGTAACAGGCACAGAGAAGTTAAGTGTCTTGCCCAAAATCACACAGCTGACAAGTGGCAGAGCCAGGATTAGAACCCACATTCTACTGACTCCTAAGCCCATGCTCTTTCCACTAGGACATCAAGACAAGTAAACAGGCATCAATATCATCAATATAAATAATAAGAATTATATATATATATAAATCAGAACAAGTGAAACAGCATTAATTTAAATAGGTAGAATTATAGATATGTAAATAATAATAATAATGGCATTTATTAAGCGCTTACTATGTGCAAAGCACTGTTCTAGGCCTAGGGAGGTTACAAGGCAACTTGTGTGCATATATACACAAGTGCTGTGGGGCAAGGAGGGTGGGTAGAGTAAAATGGCATAAAGGGTTAATTCTCACTTTTTTTTTTTTAGTAAAACAAAATCTGGTTTGCCCAAATTGAAATGTTCTATTTAAATGCAAAGTGATTCAATGCAGATAACTTAAGGAATAAGTCAAAACTGGTTATTGGAAATCCTTATATTGATAGTGAAATGTAACAGTTGTATTCACAAAAACGTATACAGGGAATACTTGAGAGTTTTATTTTTATTTTAAGGGGCAAGAAAATAAATTACTGAATGCATCAATTGCCTGTAATTTTTTTATGTCTAATAAGCTTTATGTAAGGCAGGATTAAATTATAGTTTCAGAAAGAGTTTGATGGTTTATGAAATAATTTTAAAGTCCCACTAATTTATAATATCTATATATAGACAGATACCTCTCCTCTCTCTCTCTCTCTCTCTCTCTCTCTCTCTCTCTCCCTCTCTCTCTCTCTCTCTCTATATATATATATATATTTATATTACAGTCTACCACTCAAAAATTCTGTGGGTCTCTATTTAATGAAACCCATGAGATGCTCTAATGTAATGGCACTAAGGATTTGTCTACTCCAGGGAATAAAATAGAGGTAGTTATGCTACAGTTGCCGTAATTCTCGCACCCATTAACGTCACAGTGACCCCACGCTATACATTACATGATACCTCATCACTTTGAAGAACCTGTTATCAGGCATCATTTGAAAAATTTGCATAATGACTCCCAAAGTACATTTTATACTCCATTAAATCAAGACCTCCCACTTTTCAAGCAAGCACCTAAAGGAAAATCCTTTTGTTAAAAATTATGAATATTTAAAATGAGAAGCCCCAAATTTCATTTGCATAATATGGACTTTTTAAAATTAAAACTCACACCAGTTTGGGGGTAAATATTTATAATGTAACTATTAAGGTTTACTCTTGGAGCACTTACAGGTGACTATTTACATGTACTATTTTCACTTTACCCCTGGTATTTGCCTAAGAAACATAAAAGTAGGTAATTTTCCAATATGGAAAATGTCAAATTAATGTATTAGTTCAAAAAATACTTTCCAGGTGGTTTTCAATATGAACAAGTATGATCAAATTTTCATTTAGCTCCAGTAATGGATCAAAGGGATGACTAAAGGCCCCAGGTAAACCCAAGCTACTGTTTTAGCCTCATTTTTCAACTTCTTGCCCTGTAAACAATTTTTTCCTTGCAGCAAATGCCAAAAAGGACTAATTTGACATAACTTCCTTTTCCATCCCTGCCCACAATCTGATGGAGGCAGTAAGAAGCATTGACGTATCAAGAAGATTGGAGGAGGACCCCTGGATAATCGATCAACAATCTGGTAATCAGCTCCTGAATAACCAGAGTTGAATGGGTACCAGAAGTATAATACTAATACTGATACTACTACTACTACACTACTATTACTTCTACTACTGATAATAATATTAATAATATGCATATTATGTGCTAAGCACTGAAGTGGTTACAAGTTTGTCTTGTATCCCACCTGGAGCTCAGTTATTATTCTATCCTAAATGAATGGGTAAGGAATCATTTGCCAGTTTGGACTATTCTGCATTGATTCTTCCACAATTGAAAGTTTTTGCTGGTCCAGATTCACCAATTACTCTAATTGTCCAGCCCAATTCATGGTCATCCCCTCTCTTTAAACTCCTTTTAGAAATTATATGTCTCAGGAGTGACACATGAGTGCCTTCTCTTTTAACCTGTGTGGGAAGAGTGCCCTATCTGTGAATTCTCCCCTTCCCTCCACCTGAGCAACCCACAGCGCAGGCTCCCCTGCCAAGACTATTGGGGTCCCCAGCTCCTGGTTGCTCTAGGCGTATGGAGGGGGTGAAGGGGTGGAGTGTGGGAGGAGTGCCCTATCTGTGAATTCACCCCCTCCCTCCACCTGAGCAAGGACACAGAAGTGCTACACTACAAGGTTGCGGAATGGGAACTGTCCCAATCAGATAGCCTGGGAATACGGGGAGGGCTAACTGGTACAAGGGGGCTTTGTATATATGTGGCATTGCTGCTATTTTTAGTTGTAGGCATTTAGACTGAGCCCTGCAGAGCCTGCCCTGCTGATTAGGACTCAGCCCCTCTCCTTGGCTTGCTTGCTGAGCTACAGCTATGTGAGTGCACCCGATAAAGAGGCAGAACGGATCACTCTGGCTCAATGTCTGGTCTTCGGCTCACCGTCGCCCAATCTAAAGAACCCGGAGCCGCCCTCTTGTTGGCGACCCCAGCTGACTTGGGGGGCATCTCCCCACAACCTGCGTGTAAATAACTCCCAGTCTAACTCTACTCCCTTCATTTCCACTCCTCCGTATGTTCTCTGGCACCTATATGATTAGAAACAAGATTCATAATCTTTCAATAACTGAGTTAACTCAGATCCTCGCGAACTTGAAGAGTAAAAACCTGAGAAGCACTATGGCTCACTGGAAACAGCACAGGCCTGGGAATCAGAGGACTTGGTTATAATTCCAGTTCCACCACTTGCCGGCTTTGTGACTTTGGGTAAGTCACCTAATGTGTCTCTGTGCCTCAGTTTCCTCATCTGTACAATACCACTTAAACACCTGTTCTCCCTCCCTCTTAGATTCTGAGTCTGATGTGGGGCAGGAACTGTGTCCAATCTCTTTATTTTGTTTCAACCCCAGTGCTTGGAACAGAGTAAGTAATTAAGAAATACCATTATATTATTATGGGCCAATGTATATTTCCTTATTTGGGGGAATATTTATCACATACCAGCTGATTCAATGTTTGCAGTTTATAACTCAGAATGCCTCACCTTATAGGCATACTAATTCTTGGTTACTATTAGACTTAGGAGTTACCAGGCAAGTACCATTTCAATCATGATTTCCCAAAATAATTTAGGTAAAAGCTCTTATTTAGTGTTTTTGTAATCTGATATTGCTAACATTCAAAATGTGCTATTCTGCTTCAGCCCAATCACCCAATCCCTGTCAACTCTTCCAGAGAGGAATAACCTGGTTATTTCTATCCTTGGTTTCTGTTTAACTGAATCTGACAACCTCATCCATCTCCCCCATCTTTCCTCCTTCCCTTCCCCACAGCACCTGTATATACGTATATATGTTTGTACATATTTATTACTCTATTTATTTATCTTGTACATATCTATTCTATTTATTTTATTTTGTTAATATGTTTGGTTTTGTTCTCAGTCTCCCCCTTCTAGGCTGTGAACCTGCTGTTGGATAGGGACTGTCTCTATGTGTTGCCAACTTGTACTTCCCAAGCGCTTGGTACAGTGCTCTGCACACAGTAAGCGCTCAATAAATACGATTGATTGATTGATCAAATAATACCAAACATGATAGTCTTACTCTACACTTCACTGTGAGTCAAAGGACAGGCCACAGTCCTCAAGGTGGACACCACTGATCACGGTTTGAGTCTGAATCTCCAGTGGTGAAATGTTTGCTTATCCACTCTTTTTTCAGTTGGTATGTCTCTTTATGCTTAGATCAGATCACCAAAGTGTTCTTTAATATCATCTTAAGTTCACAGTTCATTCATTCATTCAATTATATTTATTGAGTGCTTAATGTGAGTTTTTTAGGTGGGTTGTATTTGTCCACATGCTATATAATATATAGGATATAATATTTTTTATGTTCTTCATTCTATTATCTATTTACTGAAGAAAGCAAATAATGCAAAATGCTTTATCTCTGTTTGCCTGAAAGTGAACAAATAGCCCATATCTCAGTTTTTAATTTCCCAATTTAAATTTTCTTTGCTCTTTTGGTTGGCTTTAACATTGCAGAGATCAGGGCAATCTCCTCTGTATTAGACTGGGCAAAGAGTACTCACTCCTTCTTAAAGTGTTCAGTGGATATTGGAGTTTTTAATGAATGGAATACTTATCTTGTTGCCAACTCTACGACTAACATTGACATGATTAGCATGTATCTTGGCAACTCTTCTAGCACAAGGTGTTAGTAAAATGGGGCTTTTATCTTAGAGCCTAATTTACTATAGCTATCCCTTGTTAAAAATGTTTTTGATGTGAAAGAGATTTTTGTCATGGAATTCTGGCACTGAAAATTACGCCTAAATATGGCTTTTTGTTGTAATATTTTAAAGTTTCTATAAAATTTGAATATAGTTTGAATTTTTATTTCAAAAGATTTTCTTGTTCTAAATTCTAAAGACTAATGGATTTTTTTAACGATGCTTTTTTAAAAAACTTTTTTGTTTACATAGTAATTGCCAAGTTTAAAAGTAGAGTGGGAGGGAATTTAAATTCTCTATAGATGTTTTAAACTGCTTCATTAGACTAATATTGAAAAGGGACTGGGCTTAAAAAGCAAATGTTTCATAACTAAATTTCCTTTCCTATGCATCTGATGTACTAGTCTTGTTTTAGGCTTGCCCCTAAAATAGAAAACATTGCCAACAACTATTAAGTATTTTTTTTCTCAGCTATCATCAGTGCTATACATATGTTATGTTAAAATATCAAATGCTATAAGAATATGTTACCTTGTTATTCCATATCTTTTTCTCTTAACCAATTTTGCATGAAACTTATTGTCAAACTACTTTATTCCAGTATATGAAATTTCAGTGCAATGCTGAATAAAAGTAGTATATAACGATTATGTTTTTTTTTTAAAAAGTGCAAAGGTCCGGTCAACATGTGCATCTAATACATAGATTTCTATAAATGTACCTAAGCACTGTGTTACTTTGTAAAGATATTGTACATTATATTGATGTCATGTATAAGTGGAAAGTTCAACATTTAATTAAATTAATGGATATTATCAAAAACATGGCACTAGGGTTTGGACTGAACAGTAAAAATGCTAACAAAATAAAGAAGTTGTTATGAAAATATATAGCTTTAATTTGCAGACATATAAACACTTTTGGTACAGTACAGACATGTGATGCTGGAGAAGGATCCATTTTAAGCATAACACTTATTTTCTTTGTTTACATAGTTGAAGTTGTTAGACCATTTTACAAAATATTTTCCCAGGCTCAAAGAGTTGGAAGTGATAAAACTTATATTTTGTTATGAATAATGCAGTAAAGAATAAAAGAAAAAGAAAACTCTGCCACCAGGATAACACGTAAGATCCCCTGGACTGGATCCAAAGTGAATGAAAGGGACTCAGAAATGGTAGACAGTTAACCTAACCAGCAATTAACAAAAAAACCCCCACAAACCCCCCCTCCAAAATCTTTCACATAGATGCCAGAACTATAATGACTGGTTCCGAGTGTTAACACACTTCTAAAAATCCTTTCTGGTGAGAGATGAAATTGACTGAAATGCATATAACAACCTCTACATAATAAAATGATGAATGAAGCACACACAACTTGTAAAAGCAGAAAATAGTATCAACACCTATGAGACAAGGTTCTAACCATTCCTTGCATCTGGCTATTTTGAGAGAAGCAGTGTGGCTCAGTGGAAAGAGCCCGAGCTTGGGAGTCAGGTCATGGGTTCAAATCCTGGCTCCGCCACTTGTCAGATGTGTGACTTTGGGCAAGTCACTTAACTTCTCTGGGCCTTAGTTACCTCATCTGTAAAATGGGGATGAAAACTGTGACCCCCACGGGGGACAAACTGATCACCTTGTATCCTCCACAGTGCTTAGAACAGTGCTTTGCACATAGTAAGCGCTTAACAAATGCCATCACATCATCATCATCATTTTCTCCATAATAATGGTATACAAAGTGATGGAGCAAGCCAAAAAAAAAGCTATTGAGTCCATAGTGAGTGCAAAAAAAAAAAAAAAAACCACTGTTCAACAGTTCAATTTATCATTACATGGCAATGTTTTGTTACCTTACTTAAAAGGAATTGCACTTCTTACTAATGCCTTCTCTATCGTATTCTACATGTTTTCCTCATGAGGTAATAAATACTCTCTTTTACCAGTGCATTATCATTTTTCATCATACATTACAAGTCAAATAAAATTTTTCACTTAACTTAGTGAGTTTTATCTTAAAAGCAACATATTTAAAATATATTTTGTCTTTATTCACGTACCGTTCCCTGCACAGGATCAGCTGATGCCCTCTTGTGGTTTAAAGGACGTTTTAAACTTGAAATGTCAATACGGTCCACGACTGTGGCCCTTACTTTCTCTTTATGCTCATTGACTTGCTTGGTTTTTGAAAGCGCAAATGACGCCCAGGGTTTTATAGACACTTCTCTAGCTAAGTAGAACTAACTTTTTTGTTAAAAAATGCTGTACACATTTTAGAAGACCTGAATTAGAATTTTAAAAAAAGTTGTAAACAGCTATTTACATTATACTATAATTTATAAATTAGTGGTCCTTCATTGTAACTGCTGTCAATAAATTTGCATCTCTATGTGTAGGGATTGTCCAAGGCTGCCAAATATCATTCCGGTTTATTCACCCGGAAGAGTCAAATATTAGAAATCTCCATAGGCTTCCTGTCTAGCCTAAGGACATCAATTTTTCCTTTAAGTGGAATTTGTACTTCCAGATTTTCCGCTTCTAGGTGAAGCTTTTTCCCTTTCCGCAGGCAAATATATATGCCCATGCCAGTTACCAAAGTAATGGACCCCAAACTTATTATGGAGAGAGCGACTAAAGTAGGCATACATGAGGTCGCTTCGATTTTTTTATGAGTGGGTTCTATTGCTATCTGCGGTGCTTTCTCCTCTATGCTAATCTCAGGTTCCTTTCTTAGCAAGCTTTCAATATAGCTCTCATTGCTCACGGTATCATTCACAAACAGGTTTACCATGACTGTAGAGTAGAGGGGCTCTGGGTACCCATGATCACTAACTCTGACCAGTAAACGATAGAGTCCATAGTCATTCTGCATAAGTGCTTCTTCCAAAGTGATGTTGCCGGTTTTAGGGTCAATCCTAAAGGATTCAGGACGAGGACCTCTTCTCCCTATGATACTGTAAGCTATGACAGCATTCATGCCTGTGTCTTTGTCAACGGCGTAGACCTCGGTGATGGGGGAGCCCGGGAGAGTGGAAGGCAATACCAGGAGGTAAGACGTGTTCGACTGAGGAAACAGGACAAGGGGAGGATTATCATTGATGTCCAGCAGAAGGATGGTTATTTTGGCAATCGACGAAAGGGCCGGTTCCCCTCCATCCACAGCTTCCACCCACAAAATATAAGAGCTCTGCTGCTCCCTGTCCAGAGACACTTTGGCTCTCAACATGCCATTCCCCGTGTCTATGACAAAAATGTCACTTCTGTTCATCACAGAAAGAGCCACCCACCCGTTTCGTCCCGAATCAGCATCTGTAACGCTAATTACCCCAATTTCACCGAAGCCTGGGAAGTTTTCTGGGATGAAAAAGCTGAAGTCCTTGTTGATAAATCTTGGGCTGTTGTCATTTTTGTCCAAAACTGTGATGGCCACCATGGCTAAGGACTCTCTTGGTGGCAATCCCGAATCGACTGCTCTTACCGTATACCGGTACTTCTCTTTTTCTTCTCTGTCCAGCTGGGTGGACACAGTAAGAACCCCCGTGAGCTTATCTAAAGAAAAATACGAGGGAGCATCAGGTCCAAGAAAATAGGAAACCACCCCTCTCTCTCCACTGTCTGCGTCTGTAGCATGCAACTTGGCCAGAAAGGCATCGGGAGCATTATTTTCTTCGATGGACAATTCTATCAACGGTTGGGCGAACACTGGAGTGTTGTCATTATCATCCAAAACCTGCACCTTGATGGATTTTTGGACCCGAAATCCCTCCGAGTTCCAGGCCACCACGGCTATTTCATAGAGTTGCTGAGTCTCATAGTCCAAAGGTTTCGTAGTCTCTAACAGGTATTCATTGCTGTAAACTTGGTAGGGAGATAATCTGAAAGGACCACCTCCATCCAAGTAGCAGTCCACCTTATAGTTTTCTTCTGGGTCCTTGATGGTGAAAAACGCGATTGGCGTATTCACGGGCTCCAGTTCTTTCAGATACACCACCCCTTCCACTTCGCTGGCTATGTATCGGGGGACTATCTCAGGGGGCCGGAAGACCACCTTGATAACAGACACCAGCACCGTGATCACAGCTGGAATGCAGCCCGGCCCGTTGGCCAGGATGGTGAGCTTGTGCAAGCGGAGGACGCTTCCTCCCATCTCGTTGGAGACGCTGATGATGCCGGTCAGTTCGTCCAGGTGAAATAAGTCTTTGGATGGCTGGGGCACCTTTTGGCTGTAGGTGTAGGCGATCTGGGCATTGGCCCCTAGATCTCGGTCCACCGCCCGGACGACGGCCACGGGAGCACCCGCGGTGGCGTTGCCGAACACGGTGACGTTGACCTGTGAGTCCGTGAAGAGGGGGCAATTGTCATTGACATCCCCGATGCCGACAGTGAGGGTGGCGCTCCCCAGCAGGGGTGGGCTACCCCCATCCTCTGCGACAATGATGGTCACATAGCGGTCTCGGGTCTCTCGGTCCAGGGCCCCCATGATGATCAGGTAGGGTGTGCGCTCTCCATTCTCATTCTCTTCCACATCCAAGGTGAAGACGCCATGGTAGTCCAGGAGGCGGTAGGTCTGCACCCCGTTGGTGCCCATGTCCGGGTCCACGGCCGGATGTTCAATGGCCAGCCGGGTGTCGACGGGGGCATTCTCCGGGACCCACAGTGAGATCTGGGGAACGGGAAATTGCGGGGCATTGTCGTTGATGTCGCGGATGGCGATCTTCACCTTGACCAACCGGAAGTACTCCTGGGGCAGGACCAATACATCCAGGAGCAGCAGGCAGGAGTCCGGGGAAGGCGAGGCAGAGAGCAAGACGTCTCCGGCCCCTTCCAGGCACAGGGCCTCCCGGTCAATTTCCTGAGCTGAGGTGTGCAGCTCTCCCGAGCGGTTGTCCAGGGTCACATAGCGGCCACCCGGGCCCCGTGAGGCCAAGCTGAAGGACAGCGGTGGGTCCCACTGGTCCGGCGGGCGCCGCGGCCCGCCGCCCTTCTCCCCCGGCTCCCGGGGGGCCAGGTGCAGGTCTTGGGCGAGGCTGCCGATTAGCACCCCGGCCGGCAGGCCCTCGTTCAGGCTGTACAAGAGCTCGGTGGCCCGGCTGTAGCTCGCGAAGCAGCTGAGAGGTCCGGTGAAGAGGAGCAACAGAAACAGATACTGGAGGGGGAACGGGGTGGGATGGGACAAACAGAGACAGAGTGGGGTTAGCCATCCGGGCTAAGGACATGCAAGCACCCCTCAAGCAACCCCTGGCCAGGGAGGTGGGACGCTGGTGGGGAATTTGCCCTGAAGGACAGGGAGTCGGCTGTCAACTCCCAACCCCACTCCCCCTGCTCCGCTCTGACCCCCTGAGCTCCCCCCATCTGGACGCGGAGGGCACCCACCCCGGTGCGGGCAGGGATCGTCTCTCTTTATGGCCGAATTGTACTTACCAAGCGCTCTGCACACAGTAAGCGCTCAATAAATACAATAGATTGAATGAATGAATCCACCGCAGCGTGGCCTAGTGTTAAGAGCCCGGGCTTGGGAGTCAGAGGTCGTGGGTTCCAATCCCGGCTCCACCACTTATCAGCTGGGTGACTTTGAGCAAGTCGCTTCACTTCTCCGTGCCTCAGTTCCTTCATCTGGAAATGAGCCCCCCGTGGGACAACCTGATGACCTTGTAGCTCCCCCAGCGCTTAGAACAGTGCTTGGCACATAGTAAGCGCTTAACACATACCATCATTATTATTATTAATATTAACTCATGCTGAGCTGAAGCTCCATCGGGGATGGAGCAGCACCGGCAGGGGCCGGAGATGTGACGTCGAGTGGGGGCCGGAGGACCGCAGGGGAGGGGATGCGGGGGCGGCCGGAGGTGGAGCGGGGGGCTCGGGGGGCTCTGCCCTGTCCGCACCGGGGCGGCACACTGGCCGGCGGAATCCTCACATCTCTGGGGCAGGGGAGAGAGCCCATGACCAACCCTCAACTCGGAACAAGTTTAAAAAGAAGACCTACGGTCTTGATACCCGTTCCCTCCTTTCCCAGATCCCTCCTATCCTCCGTCCTCTCCTCTTTCCCCTCCTTCCTCCGAGTATCCCGACTGGATTACTGCATCAGCCTCCCCTCTGATCTCCCATCCTCCTGTCTCTCCCCACTTCAGTCTATACTTCACTCTGCTGCCCGGATTATCTTTGAACAGAAACGCTCTGGACATGTTACTCCCCTCCTCATCCCCCCGCCCTACCTCAATCAACCTATCTATTCTATTTATTTTATTTTGTTAGTATGTTTGGTTTTGTTCTCTGTCTCCCCCTTCTAGACTGTGAGCCCACTGTTGGGTAGGGACTGTCTCTATATGTTGCCAGCTTGTACTTCCCAAGCGCTTAGTACAGTGCTCTGCACACAATAAGCGCTCAATAAATACGATTGATTGATTGATTGATAGAAGAGTGGGCTCACAGTCTAGAAGAGTGGGCTCACACCACAGCACTTGTATATATTTGTACCCATTTATTACTCTGTTTATTTTACTTGTCCATATTTACTATTCTATTTTTAATGATGTGCATATAGCTATAATTCTATTCGTCCTGACGATTTTGACACCTGTCCACACGTTCTGTTTTGGTGTCTGTCTCCCCCTTCTAGACCGCAGGCCCGTTGTCGGGTAGGGACCGTCTCTATCCGTTGCCGACTTGTACTTCCCAAGCGCTTAGTACAGTGCTCTGCACACAGTGAGCGCTCAATAAATACGATTGAATGAAATGAATGATGAATGAGTACGCCACCTCTTATGCCATTCTAGGGGCTGAGAAGGGAGCCAGGATTATGCAAATAATTTGTTCTCCTTCTCATCTGCGATTGACCGGCCTCCTGAACCCACGGAGCTCCGGCTCGGACCTAGGCAGACACTCTCAGCCCCTTCTTGGCCTCTTCGCCCTTACTGAGAACTTGGTGTTGCTGCAGAAAGCCCCCTATCCCCCCCACCCCAACACACACACACACACACACACACACACACAGAGTGCCCCCTCTCTCCCCCCACTCCCTTCTATGGCAGTGACACATTTGTCCCTCCCTCCATCCCAGTCTAGTTCAGACGGAGGCTCAAGACGAGTGGATTTGCAAAATACGGGCCGCTTCGGGCGGGGAAATGCCTTTCCCGGACCGGCCAGTGTCGGAGCCGTCCGGGCTGTCCGGAGGCGGGGGTCATATATCATATACATCAATCGTATTTATTGAGCGCTTACTGTGTGCAGAACACTGTACTAAGCGCTTGGGAAGTACAAGTTGGCAACATATAGAGACAGTCCCTACCCAACAGTGGACTCGCAGTCTAGAAGGGGGAGACAGAGAACAAAACCAAACATACTAACAAAATAAAATAGAATAGATATGTACAAGTAAAATAGAGTAATAAATATGTACAAACATATATACAGGTGCTGTGGGGAAGGGAAGGAGGTAAGACGGAGGGGATGGAGGGGGGACGAGGGGGAGAGGAAGGAGGGGGCTGAGTGTGGGAAGGCCTCCTGGAGGAGGTGAGCTCTCAGTAGGGCCTTGAAGGGAGGAAGAGAGCCAGCTGGGGTCAATCAATCAATCGTATTTATTGAGCGCTTACTGCGTGCAGAGCACTGTACTAAGCGCTTGGGAAGTACAAGTTGGCAACATATAGAGACAGTCCCTACCCAACAGTGGGCTCGCAGTCTAGAAGGGGGAGACAGAGAACAAAACCAAACATACTAACAAAATAAAATGAATAGAATAGATATGTGCAAGTAAAATAAATAGAGTAATAAATCTGCACAAACATACAGACAGGTGCTGTGGGGAAGGGAAGGAGGTAAGACGTGGGGATGGAGAGGGGGACGAGGGGGAGAGGAAGGAGGGGGCTGAGGGTGGGAAGGCCTCCTGGAGGAGGTGAGCTCTCAGTAGGGCCTTGAAGGGAGGAAGAGAGCCAGCTGGGGTCTCCCCAGCCCTACCTGCAGGGCCCCGATGGCGGGGCTCCCGGGGCGTCGCGGGGGGCCCATCTCCTGCCGCGGGGGCCGCCCGACCCCCAGAAGGCAGCTGGCTCCGCCGGCCGCGCCGGAGGAGCTCCTCTCATTCCCTCGGCGGCTCATCCCCCGTGCGACCGCAGTCATTTAGCTCCTCATGGGCGAGCGGGAGAGACACTCCCTCTGTCTTCATGCAAATCGCCGGGAGAACTTCAGCCAATAGTCACAGGCACATCAATTAACAAAGGGCTCCGGCGGGAGCCAGCTGGGGGGAGCGGGGGCGGCGGCGGAGCCCGGCTGCCTCTCTCCATCTCTCCCCCTCTCCCCCTCTCTCCCTCTCCATCCTCCCTCCCTCCCCTGCCCAGGTACCCGGAGAGCCCCGCGGCCTCCAGGGGCTCCGCCCGCTGCCTCGGCCGGTCCCCTTTTTTGACCCGCCTCGCTCCCGGAACCCCCCAGAATCAATCAATCAATCAATCAATCATTTATTGAGCGCTTACTATGTGCAGAGCACTGTACTAAGCGCTTGGGAAGTACAAGTTTGTACATATTTGTTACTCTGTTTATTTATTTATTCATTTTACTTGTACATATCTAGTCATTTATTTTATTTTGTTAGTATGTTTGGTCTTGTTCTCTATTTATTCTTTACTCTATTTATTTATTATTATTTATTTATTTTACTTGTGCATATCTATTCTATTTATTTTATTTTGTTAGTATGTTTGGTCTTGTTCTCTATTTATTCTTTACTCTATTTATTTATTATTTATTTATTATTTATTTATTTATTTTACTTGTACATATCCATTCTATTTATTTTATTTTGTTAGTATGTTTGGTCTTGTTCTCTATTTGTTACTCTATTTATTTATTTATTTATTATTTATTTGTTTATTTTACTTGTACATATCTATTCTATTTATTTAATTTTGTTAGTATGTTTGGTCTTCTCTATTTATTCTTTACTCTATTTATTTATCATTTATTTATTATTTATTTATTTATTTTACTTGTACATATCCATTCTATTTATTTTATTTTGTTAGTATGTTTGGTCTTGTTCTCTATTTGTTACTCTATTTATTTATTTATTTATTTATTATTTATTTGTTTATTTTACTTGTGCATATCTATTCTATTTATTTTATTTTGTTAGTATGTTTGGTCTTGTTCTCTATTTATTCTTTACTCTATTTATTTATTATTTATTTATTATTTATTTATTTATTTTACTTGTACATATCCATTCTATTTATTTTATTTTGTTAGTATGTTTGGTCTTGTTCTCTATTTGTTACTCTATTTATTTATTTATTTATTTATTTATTATTTATTTGTTTATTTTACTTGTACATATGTATTCTATTTATTTTATTTTGTTAGTATGTTTGGTCTTGTTCTCTATTTATTCTTTACTCTATTTATTTATTATTTATTTATTATTTATTTATTTATTTTACTTGTACATATCCATTCTATTTATTTTATTTTGTTAGTATGTTTGGTCTTGTTCTCTATTTGTTACTCTATTTACTTATTTATTTCTTTATTTATTATTTATTTGTTTATTTTACTTGTACATATCTATTCTATTTATTTAATTTTGTTAGTATGTTTGGTCTTGTTCTCTATTTATTCTTTACTCTATTTATTTATTATTTATTTATTTATTTTACTTGTACATATCCATTCTATTTATTTTATTTTGTTAGTGTGTTTGGTCTTGTTCTCTATTTATTCTTTACTCTATTTATTTATTATTTATTATTTATTTATTTATTTATTTATTTTACTTGTGCATATCTATTCTATTTATTTTATTTTGTTAGTATGTTTGGTCTTGTTCTCTATGCTTTACTCTATTTATTTATTATTTATTTATTTATTTATTTATTTTACTTGTACATATCTATTCTATTCATTTTATTTTGTTAGTATGTTTGGTCTTGTTCTCTATATGCTTTACTCTATTTATTTATTTATTTATTTATTTATTTCACTTGTACATATCTATTCTATTTATTTTATTTTGTTAGTATGTTTGGTCTTGTTCTCTATTTATTCTTTACACTATTTATTTATTTATTATTTATTTATTATTTATTTATTTATTTTACTTGTACATATATATTCTATTTATTTTATTTTGTTAGAATGTTTGGTCTTGTTCTCTATTTATTTATTTATTTATTTATTTCACTTGTACATATCTATTCTATTTATTTTATTTTGTTAGTATGTTTGGTCTCGTTCTCTGTCTCCCCCCTTTTAGACTGCGAGCCCACTGTTGGGTAGGGACTGTCTCTATATGTTGCCAACTTGTACTTCCCAAGCGCTCAGTGCAGTGCTCTGCACACCGTAAGCGCTCAATAAATACGATTGATGATGATGAAGTTGGCAACATCTGGAGACAGTCCCTACCCAACAGCGGGCTCACAGTCTAAAAGGGGGAGACAGAGAACGAAACCAAACATACTAACAAAATAAAATAAATAGAATAGATATGTACAAGTAAAATAAATAGAGTAATAAATATGTACAAACATATATACATATATGCAGGTGCTGTGGGGAAGGGAAGGAGGTAAGATGAGGGGGATGGAGAGGGGGGCGAGGGGGAGAGGAAGGAAGGGGCTCAGTCTGGGAAATTAGGAGAGCAGGAGGAAAAAAAAGGAAAGGAATAAGGAGAGGGAAAGGAAGCCAAATGGGTGCTTAAGTCTACATTTTGTACTTCTATTCCAAACATACATATAGACAAACATATGTACAAACATATAGAGAGAAGCAGCGTGGCTCAGTGGAAAGAGCCCGGGCTTTGGAGTCAGAGGTCATGGGTTCAAATCCCGACTCCGCCACTTATCAGCTGTGTGACTTCGGGTAAGTCGCTTAACTTCTCTGGGCCTCAGTTCCCTCATCTGTAAAATGGGGATAAAGACTGTGGGCCCCACGTGGGACAATCTGATCACCTTGTAACCTTGTAAAGGACAGTGCTTTGCACATAATAAGCGCTTAATAAATGTCATTATTATTACATACATATATACAGGTGCTGTGGGGAAGGGAAGGAGGTAAGATGCGGGGGGATGGAGAGAAGACACTACCCCAGCTCGCCTGGGAAAAGTGGGAGACGGGGAGAGCCAAATCGAGCCCAGTGAGGTGGCTCCACTGGGAACTTGGCGGCCGGAGCCAACAGCCTCCACCGGCTTCGCCTCCGGGACTTTCGGTAACTTTGAACCCGCAGCCGGTCCTGGCCCGGCGGAGAGTCCTCTGTCAGCGGCGCGGTGAGCGGCAGGGGGCTGGCGGAATGGGCCAATTAGCTAAATGTTGAAACAAGCTTCGCCCTCCCTCTGCCCATCCGCCAAGCTAGCTCTCTTCCCCCCTTCAAGGCCCTACTGAGAGCTCCCCTCCTCCAGGAGGCCTTCCCAGACTGAGCCCCTTCCTTCCTCTCCCCCTCTCCATCCTCCCCGTCTTACCTCCTTCCCATCCCCACAGCACCTGTATATATGTATTTATGTTTGTACATATTTATTACTCTATTTTACTTGTACATATCTATTCTATTTATTTTATTTTGTTAATATGTTTGGTTTTGTTCTGTCTCCCCCTTCTAGACTGTGAGCCCACTGTTGGGTAAGGACTGTCTCTAGATGTTGCCAACTTGTACTTCCCAAGCGCTTAGTACAGTGCTCTGCACACAGTAAGCGCTCAATAAATACGATTGAGCTTTCAAATGCTTCTCAGCTGGGGGCCTGGGGCGGTGGCTGCTGTTGCTGCTCCTGCTGCTGCTATTGCTGCGAGCGGGGGATGCGAAACACCGTCCTTAGGGCATCCTCCTTCCTCTTAGCTCCCTGCCCTTGGCTCACCCGGAGTCCTAGCAAGGTGGCCAGGAGAGCGGCGTGGGACCCCTATCCTGGGAGGGGGGCGAGAACTCCGGGACCACACCTCTCTAGGTATCACTCTCTGTCTGTAAGTCTTCCAAAAAGCAGCTTTCTTTGGTGGGGAGAGAAGCCCTATCCATTGAATGATTAAAAGAAGAAAGTGCACGAACCCCCAACACTATTTTGGGGTAAACGGAAACGACATATCTTTGCTGGTGATATTCCAATCAATCAATCAATCAATCATATTTATTGAGCGCTTACTGTGTACAGAGCACTGTACTAAGCGCTTGGGAAGTACAAGTTGGCACCATATAGAGACAGTCCGTACCCAACAGTGGGCTCACAGTCTAACTCAAGGACCTTTCCATCGTCTTATTTATCTCCGTTCTGTCCTTTCCCTTTATGGCTCAAAGGTGCATTGAACCAGTTAACGGCTTTCCCCTCCCCTTCCCTCTTTATTCAATTGGCGGTATTAGCACCCAGTCCATTTAGAGCACTGTGCGACGTGTTTAGGAGTAAGGAATAAAAAGAAAAGACAGCACCTGCTTTCAAGGTGCTTGCAATATCTTCCGGGGAGACAGTACTATAATGAGGGAGATCAGATAAAAGCTGAGCAAAAGGATTCCAAATATTAAAAAGAATCCCTGGTGGACCTGATCATTTTCCAAAGACCATATATATATATCTATATAATTGCAATATAATAGGTGGTTACACTTTTATATTATAATGCATTGTCATTATATTGCAATTATATATCTATGCATATAGATATATATGCATATAGATATATAATTGCAATATAATAGGTGGTTACACTTTAATATTATTCATTGTCATTTAATGCATCATATTATATATATGCACCTATAACATTACTGCCCCTTTGGCAGTTAGGCCCCGGTAGGACAGGCACTGTATCACATCCGATTATACCGTAGCATCTACAAGGCTTAGAACACAGTAAGCGCTTAACAAATACCCAAATAGTAGTAATTATTGTACTTGGGTGGAGTTGGATTTGAGGTTTGAGAATTGGTGAGGGCAGGTAAACAGACACCTTGCATCTAGGGACAGTTGCCCATTTCTGCCAACTCAGTTGTTCATGCACTTTCTGTCTAGTGTTGAACTTTGATTATAATATTTATCTTAGAAATGATATTTTAAACACACCCCACTCATAAAATCCATACCAATCTGCTTTCTGAAATGTGTACATAGTCTGCGGCGTGAGGCCAAAACCAGGCACTCAGTAATGGTTCGAGTCTATGCAGACTCAACCATGAATCTCAGTGAATTCTAAATCTACCCAGACCAAGCTACAAGTTGTCATTTCAGCCACAGCTCCTTGTCTTGTCTAATGAAATAAGAGAAATGCTGACCTTTCCCCATTGGGGGTAAGATTGGGTCCCTTTCCTTTATTTCCCTTTTATTTTGTTGTTTTTAAGGGCTGCTGTAGAAGCTATAAGTGATAGCTATGATGTCGCATGTGGTAATTATGCTCAGATTGAATGATTTTTCTCTCTTGAGGCTTCATCTCTCTTTTTCTCTACTTCATAGTGGATATTTCTGGCACAGATGCACTTTTTTAGAGTTTCCTTTTCAAGAAGGAATCCATTACCACTTGGCCACTATTATCCTAGCTACTCCTCACAGAAAAGGGCACATAGATACCACATAGATAATTCACTTGGCTAGGAATGAGCCATGAAGGTTTAAAAATGGTTCTGCTGGAAGATTTTTCAGAGGCAGAAATTTGAAATATAATAAAAATGCCTTTGCTGTGAATGAAAATTTAAGCATGATTAAAAGAAAAACAGTAGTGAAGTTTTAATACAGCATGGCCAAGTGACCAGAGCACGGGCCTGAGAGTCAGAAGGTCATGCGTTCTAATCCTGGCTCTGCCCCATGTCCACTGTGTGACCTTGGGCAAGTCACTTCATTTCTCTGGACCTCAGTTACCTCATCTGTACAATGGGGATTTAGACTGGGACCCCGAAGTGGGACAGGGACTGTGTTCAACCTGACTAAATCAAATCTACTCCTTCATTTAGAACAGTGTTTGGCCATTAGTAAGTGCTTAACAAGTACCATATTTTTTTTTCAAGTAGCCATGGAGATTCCAAAGGTTTTGAACAAAAACGCATTATCTGTAGCTCTAAGATGTTGCTACAGTTTTGTGTAATACCGTAAGTGCCATATTCTATTCCACATTTTTAGGCATTTCCTACTTTTCTTCATAGACAAACTAGATGGGATTCATGAAAGTTTCACATTCTAATTGGTCTAAAATGAGACAAAAAATTCCTCTTTTATCCCATATGTCTTATTGTTGGGTATTGCAAAAATATTCCAGAACGATTCATCTCATGACTCCAGTCTGATGACCTCCCATCTGGTATTGGGTATTACTTTCTAAAAGATGACTTGGAGAGATAATATGCTATTAGTCCTCTGAAAATAATACTTGTGAACTTCTCAGGTGTCTCAATTGCTCTGGGCTTGCTTCCCAGGTGTTCTGAAATAATGAAAATTAAAGAAAATTCTGCTTTTTATGCCTCCTGCATTTAGTTGTCTATAAATGGGAGAGAAGGTATCAAAGAAGGAAAGATCAAGCCCTAGTCTGGAAGACAGAAGGCCTGTGTTACTTCACTACTTTTACTATTGGTTTAAAATTCAACTTAGGTATGTCTCCTGTGTTTCTGCAATTCAGTTTATCCTGGTGAAAAATCTTGTTGAATATAGCTGATGGAAAGTGTCATTTTTACCCAATGCTTAGATACTTCCCACAATTTTTCTATACTACAAAGATCCTAAATAGGTTAGTGAAATAAAATAAGTTGGGGAAAGATGATACACATACATTCAATTTCATGGAGGTCAATAGGTTTCCCCGCCTCCATGAAGGTGTTAACAGCTGTCAAACCCAGTTGAACAGAGGGTTTATGAAATATGGCACTTATCTCATTTGCGAACTTTTCAGAGGCAGAATGTTAGCCCTGTAACTTGCCCTACTTCAAAGGGAAGAACACATGGGAGGAGTTGGGGAGAATGCACCCAAAGAGCAAGAGGTGAGTGTCCCTGATATGTTCAGTATCCCCAAGCATAGCTACGGTCTCTCTCACTTTCCAGTCCTCCTGTCAGCACCATGCTAGGGCTGCCTAATTGCACAAAGCAGTAGAGGGACAGAGATAGCATATGTAAAAGCAACTCACTGATAGTAATAATAATAACAAAAACAACAATAATAATAGCAATAATTATATTTATTAAGCACTTGCTATGCATGAGCTCATTGTGGGCAGGAATGTGTTCGTTGTTGTATTGTACTCTTCCAGGCTCTTAGTAAAATGCTTTGCACACAGTAAGAGCTCAATAAATATGATTGAATAAATGAACGCAAACACTATGCTGAGACCTGTAGTAAAAACAATAGATGAGATATAGTCTCTGTGCCACATGGGCTCACAGTCTAAGGGACAAGGAGAATAGGTATCATTCCTATTTTTTAAAATGAGGAAACTGAGGCATAGAGACATTAAGTGACTTACTTGCCTAAGTTCACACATCAAGGAAGTGGCAGACCCAGATTGGAACTTAGGCTTCCCAGCTCCCAGACCTGTGCTCTTTTTGCTAGACCACACTGCTAAATATGTACACAAAACTGACAAGCCACTTACAACTTTTTGTTCATCCCCCTTTCACCCTCTAGACTATAACCTCATTGCGGGCAGGGGACGTTTCTGTTTATTGTTGTATTTTACCCTCCCGAGCACTTAGTACAGTGCTCCAAGCACAGTGATCTCTCAATAAATACAATTGAATAAAAATGAATAGAAGTGAGGTGAGGGTAAAATGAATGACATCATAAAGCTCTCTTAATTGCCCAGGGTGAGCAGTGAGTGGATATTTCTCAAGCTGTGGTTAGCAGATGTTCCCTCTGAGCCACCTGCATGCAAGACTTGACAACCTCTAGCTCATGTCTCAGCCCTTGTTGGAGAAGGAATCAGTTCATTCTCAAGGGCTCTAGGGACTCACCGAGAGATACTATTGAAGGAAAGTAGGTTGTTGTGGTTTGGGCAAGGACATCGGGTCCATCACGCTACTTTGCTTGATGTACCCTGGTCGGGTCAAACGTGGGAATGAGGTGGAGATCATGGTTTTCCACATTTTGAATAAGGACGCAGGGTCACTCAGGGAAATTCCTGGAGTCAACTTCTATTTTAAAATGAAAATATGGAAAGTAGCAACACTTTCCTCCCACTTTGAGTTTACTGACACCAGGGCCAGTGAAGGACAATCGTCGCATACTTGGTGGTGAATTGGAAATAGTTTCTTGTCAGTGTGGGGCATCTTAGGCAGCTGGTGCTGGTGAGACCAATGAAAATCTCCCTGTCATCTTGTAAGTCATTGAAATGCTTTTTTTTTCTTTACACGCTATTCCCCACTTCCAGTTTCCAATCCCCTCTTGCCCCATGATGATTCAAACCTGTCTCAGTGGTTTCCCTGCATCCCTCTTTTCTTGCCAAGCCAGCCTTCTCTCCCTCTCTACCCTTTTGCTTTCTCTGTCACATTGTCCCCTCAGCCCCCACCCCCCCCAACCCCAATCCCCCTCCCAAATTCTGAGCCAAGTGAAGGGGGAGGAAGAGGATCATTGGAGATCCGAATTTAGTCTGACAACATAAATCATCACCCTAACTCATTTTGAGCAATTGTATCCACCTTATCCTCCAGTAAAGCTTCCATCTGAGTTGCAAGAAACTACAAGTTGCAATTGCAAATTTCACTTCTTTTTCCTTCTTACATAAAGTGTAGTGAAAAGATCAAAAGAAAAGCAGCTGAGAAGGAGAAGTTAAGGGCATACATAGATAAGTCACAAATGGAATGATCAGTAATAAGAATATTGATAATAATATACTGATAATAATACTAATATTAATGGTGATAACTGGTACAAACTGCAAAATTATTATTGCATAATTTATAAATAATTGTGATTATAAATAAATCATCATTTATGATTTATGATTGGGACCCATTAACACTTTTATAAGCCAAAGTAAATAGCATGATGATGATTAATAATGATGATGATGATTATGGTATTTGTTAAGCGCTGACTGTGTGCTAAACACTGTTCTAAGTGCCGGGGTTGATACAAGGTAATCAGGTTGTCCCACGTGGCACTCACAGTTCAAATCCCCATTTTCATTCATTCATTCATTCATTCAATTGTATTTATTGGGCGCTTACTGTGTGCAGAGCACTGTACTAAGCACTTGGGAAGTCCAAGTTGGCAACATATAGAGATGGTTCCTACCCAATAGTGGGCTCACAGTCTAGAAGGGGGAGACAGAGAACAAAACATATTAACAAAATAAAATAAATAGAATAAATATGTACAAGTAAAATAAATAAATAAATAGAGTAATAAATGCGTACAAGCATATACATATATACAGGACATATATACAGATGAAATATATACATATATTTCCAGATGAGGTAACTGAAACACACAGAAGTGAAGTGACTTGCCCAAAGTCACACAGCTGACAAGTGGTGGAGCAGGGATTAGAACCCATGACCTCTGACTCCCAAGCCTGGGCCCTTTCCACTAAGCCACGTTTCTTCATGTAGCATGTAGGTGTGTATGTTTTACAGGTATTGGGAAGAATCAGAAAATGGCAGGCACATAATGCTAATTAACAAAATTCATGTGCATAACGAATAATTGTGCTTTTTTGCCAGAGAAGTGGATGAAAGACTGAACATTCTTTTATTCCCAAATAAATGAGGTTTTCAAGAAAAGAAGGTGGATTTTGAGTACAAGTTATTCATTGACTAATTCCATTTATATGGAAATGAAATGTTAAATTTCCAAAATTAATCTGAATTCTGACATTACAACTGAAAATTTCCCGAATGGTTATAAACTGTGGAAAGCCAACCTTGAATCACCAAAACTGAACTTCAAAGTATCTGAAATAGTAATGCTTAACTTACAGTGACTTCTTGAACTTATTCCCTCCGGTAAATGACTTCAAGAGATGCTTACCATGTGAGGTTTCTAGTATGGGAGAAAAGGTAATGAAGTTCAGTCAATCAAGTAATTCTATACAGTAATCAATCAATCGATATTTATTGAGTGTTCACTGTGTGCAGAGCACTGTACAAAGCACTTGGGAGAGCACAATAAAACTGGTAGACATGTTCCTTGTCCACAAGTAGCTTTCAGTTTAGAGAGAGTTATTTCTTGTTTCCTTCCACTTTCATCTACCTAACATTCTAAAAATACTCCTGGGAAATCATCTATGGGTACTGGGAAGAATTTCTGGTGATTATTCAATCAGAATGTTACAGAATCCCATGGAAGTAGAAGCACAGGAAACTGAGTGTGTGCCAGTGGAAAAAGTTACCAAGCAACCACCCTTCTCAGGAATAGAGTTGAATCCACAGTTCACAATAACAATTGTCTGGCCAGGCATTACAGTTTACAGAACAAAAGAAGAAAAAAAATAGGTGGAATGTGGGTCCGAAGCATGACCTAACAAAGCTTGGGAATAGAACCATCCTTCATTCTTGAAGATGGTGTTTCTGGCAGTTATGTTACTGTCCTCTCTGATCTGCATGTGGGAGAAAAGATCTATGGATAACAGTCTATGTTACGATCACGTAAAAAATGTTTTACTGCACTGGGGCTGGGGGGGGGGGGGGCGTGTATGGTTGGAATGCCTTTGATTCCATTTATCTCCCAATGTTCCAGTAGTGTTTTTCAAAAAGAAAACCTTCTCCCTTGACTTCTGCTTATTATCAACAATAAAAACAGTGATACAATAACATTATTATTAATCATGATAACTTTGGTATTTAAAAAGTGCTCACTGTGAGTCATACACTGTGCTAAGGGCTGAGACTGGTACAAGATAATCAGATCAGACAGTCCCCGTGTCATATAAGACTCAGAGTTTAGAGAGAGGGAGAATAATGTTTTTATGCCTGTTTTACAGATGAGTAAACAGAGCCTAAAAGAAGCCAAATTATTTGCCCCAAAACTAGTGATAAGCACTGCCACAATCTTAATGATCTGGCTATGCTCCAAGGAGACACTGACATAATGCCTCTAGAAGGCAACATTATTCAAACAATCAATCAAAGAAATTGATTGATTAATATGTGCAGGTGTGCAAGTGTGTGCACGTGTGCAGAGTCCTACTCAGCGCTTGGGAAAAGTAGAGTACAATACAGTTGTACAAAAAGTCCTGGAGCTGGCTGAAGGGATGATATTATTTAAAGTACTGAGGTGTTAATTGGAACAAGTCTGATGGAGGAAATAGGGTTTTAAAAGTGATTTTGAGTGTGGGGAGAGCTGTGGGTAACTGATGCGGGAGGGAGTTACATGGTGTAAATATCAGTAGATTTAAGAGGGGTTTGGATAAGCAGCATTGCCTAGTGGAGAGAGCACAATTCTGGGAGTCAAAGGACCTGTTTTCTATTCTAGGCTCTGCCACTTGTCCACTGTGTGACCTTAGGCGAGTCACTTAATTTCTCTGTGGTTCATTTACCCCATCCTTGAAATGGGAATTAAGTTTGTTAGCCCCATTTTGGACATGGATGATATTCAATCTGATTAGCTTGTAACCACTCCAGCGCTTAGTATAGTACCTGGCACAGAGTAAGCACTTAACAAATTACATTTAAAAAATGAACAAAAAAACCCCCAGTACCTCATGAGTAGCTAGAACGAATGTTAGGGACCACATCTGACAGAGCACTACTCTCCCCACTTTGAAAGCCTTATTAACTGACAAAAGACAGGGAAGTGAAGGATCGAGAGAAATGTGCCAGTCCCAAGGCTCGGATAGGCCAATCACAAACAAAATATGGCAACCTCTGTTTAGAGGAAATGTTAAAGTAGAAAACTGATGGTTAAAAATTGGAACTTTAAGCCTTAGACTTCAGACTCTTTGCACATTGTTCCGATCCGACCACCACGCTGGGCCCAGCCGGGCCACCATTCCCAGCAACGTGAACCTCTAAGTACCGAGTCTCCTGAAGCCCCCTCGGGGGACTTGCCCTGGCCACACCGGAAGCTTAATTCAGAAACTGGCTCTTACCTGAACTTGGGTCTTTGATAATGCACAGAGGCCGTTCAGGGATGTACCTTCCTCCATGGTCTCGTGGACCCCATCGAAGAGCATTAGCAAGACACCCCAGTTGACCTCTTTGCAGGGGAGTAGTTTTTATTGAGACATAGCAGGAAGCTCCCAGCCAGTGCTGGCTGTGGAGTTCTGGGTGGGTGATGGTCTCTGATCCCATTCAGACATGCGCTATCCAAGGAGCAGCCCCTGGTCCTGGGCTGGAGCAGTCCTGAATCAGCCCAAAAAGACAGCCTGCTCCACCCTTAGCCCATCCCAGCCCAGCCCAGGGAAATGACTCTCCCAGCCTGCTCCTCAGGTGCTCCCTATTTCACAGCAAACCTCCATTTCCCCTAATCCCTCTCTCTTCTGCATCACTTGGATGTATACCCTTTATTCACCCCACCTTCAACCCCATAGCATTTATCTATAATTTATTTTAATGTCTTTCTCCTCATTAGACTGTAAGCGCCCTCTCTGGATCACACCTGGAGAGTTTCCAGTTCTTTATCAGTCGACTATGGGAGAGAGGCAGGCAGAGGCATATCCCTTCCATTCCTAGTGTGAGCAGTGGAAATGCAAGTGGAAAGCAATCTGCTACAAGTCAATACTCACCTGTGCTGGGTAGCAGCATCATGGGAGAGTTGAAGGTAGAGACTCAAGTTTACTGCATGGAAGAAGGCTGTGGTAAACCACTTCCATGAACCAAGAAAACTCTATGGATATACTACTTGAATGATTGTAGGTGGTGGAAGGACATTCTGGGAGAGATGCGTCCATGGAGTCTCTATGGGTTGGAGATGACTCAACAGCATAAGACAAGACGGGACTGTGAGCTCATTGTGGGCAGGGAACATGTCTACCAACTCTGTAGTACTGTATTCTCCCAAGCACTTAGTACAGTGCTCTGCACACAATCAGCAATCAATAGGATTGTTTGACTGTAGAGAGGAAAGCTTAGGGGTTCTATATGGTGAATCATAAAGATGGATGGCAGGGAGAGCAACCATCACATGTTAACATGTTCTTTCTGATTAGCACAAGCATAACCCAGAAAGCATGTATACTATGTCCCCCCAAGATTTGAGTGTATTGTGAACAGTTGTATCCTGGAGTATCTTTGTCCGTGGATTTAAATGCAGTTAGTTTAATTCGATTACAGAAACAAACCTGCTAAGCCCCGCAGATAAATCATTCCCTACCACCCCACATTCTTTCATCTCATCACTTATACTCTTTCCAGTTACTCTTTTGATTTTGTTCAGCTCCAAATATGACCCATTCCACTCTTTTCTCCCAGCCATCTAACCAACTCAATATCATCATCATCATCAATCGTATTTACTGAGCGCTTACTGTGTGCAGAGCACTGTACTAAGCACTTGGGAAGTACAAATTGGCAACATATAGAGACAGTCCCTACCCAACAGTGGGCTCACAGTCTAAAAGGGGGAGACAGAGAACAAAACCAAACATACTAACAAAATAAAATAAATAGAATAGATATGTACAAGTAAAATAAATAAATAAATAAATAGAGTAATAAATATGTACAAACATATATACATATATGCAGGTGCTGTGGGGAAGGGAAGGAGGTAAGATGAGGGGGATGGAGAGGGGGAAGAGGGGGAGAGGAAGGAAGGGGCTCAGTCTGGGAAGGCCTCCTGGAGGAGGTGAGCTCTCAGTAGGGCCTTGAAGGGAGGAAGAGAGCTAGCTTGGTGGATGGGCAGAGGGAGGGCATTCCAGGCCCGGGGGATGACGTGGGCCGGGGGTCGATGGCGGGACAGGCGAGAACGAGGTACGGTGAGGAGATTAGCGGCAGAGGAGCGGAGGGTGCAGGCTGGGCTGTAGAAGGAGAGAAGGGAGGTGAGATAAGAGGGGGCGAGGTGATGGACAGCCTTGAAGCC
Source organism: Tachyglossus aculeatus (assembly GCF_015852505.1). Classification (NCBI taxonomy): domain Eukaryota; kingdom Metazoa; phylum Chordata; class Mammalia; order Monotremata; family Tachyglossidae; genus Tachyglossus; species Tachyglossus aculeatus. The sequence goes on from NC_052067.1 coordinate 115,698,270, forward strand.
CAGGTTGAGGAGTTTCTGCCTGATGTGCAGATTGATTGATAGCCACTGGAGATTTTTGAGGAGGGGAGTAATATGCCCAGAGCGTTTCTGGACAAAGATAAATATTTCTGGAGTGGGTAAACCAAGGACTTGCCCATCCATTCAGACCATTTGTCACCAACACTACTGGCAGGAGTGGGACAGAAAAATGTTACCCAGTTCTGTCGATCAGATACCTGAGTCCAGGATCCCCTTCCTTCCTCTAAATGGCAGGGAACTGGTCTGGTTTGATACAGCCATGTCCCTCAGTCCCACACTCTTACAGTTCCAAATCCTTTCTGGCACATGCCACTGTCCCTACTCTACATGTCTGTCAGATTTCATCATCATGGCATTCAGCTGTCCCTTCAGTCCAGAGGCATTTCCAGTGGTGGAGAGGACTCATGATCAGAAACAGGGGTAGAGATCCCTTCAGTTAATGAGTGGGGAATGAGGGAAGGGAAAGTGGCCAAGTAGGGATGTCACTGCTTCTCTTATTTGTAACTGAAGCTCAGCTTCTTTGCCTCAGCCATGATCTCAAGAGAAAACTACAACTATTTATTATTATTATTATTGTCATTACAGCACAGAATCACAGCTACATAGAAGAGGTTACTCAAATGATCTCCCTTGTCCATATGGCCCATTGGACTGCCATTCTCCCAAGACCCTAATTGAAGTAGAGAAGCTCTCCCAAACAGTTCGTGTTTGGGCATGGGTGGATCAGGGGCAGGGAAGATTGTAATATTTATGAGCAGTTTTCTCAGTTTCAGCTAAAAGGTACATAGCAATGAGGGAGAAGTAGCTGTCTAAGGTCACCTGATATCTCTGCCCCTTCTAGCTGATTCCATCTGTGCTACTTCCCTCCAGAAATCTCAGCCAAAGGAAAAATTGGGCTTCAAATCCAGGTTTGTGGAGTGGCAGGAAGTAATTGATTTCTCCCCAGTGATTGACTCTAATGTCCAGTGGAATTTATATTCTGGACTGCAACAACAATTAGAGCAAAATATAGTGTGATTGTTTTTACCTGGGTATATTCCTGTATTGGCTAGAATAAGCTTTGCTTTTTACCTTGGCAGTTATACATACAAACTTTCTGTTTTGTCAGCAGTTTTTTGTTTGTTTGCTTTTTTTGCTTTGTTTTGGATTTTTCTTGTCTTTTCATTCCCTTCTGCTAGCACACATCTTCCTTAGGTCTATGACACTGTATTTTTAACAGCTTCCAGACTTCCTGCAAATCACCTTTTTCAGTGACCTCTTTCAACTTTATCCTATAATACAGAATGGTTCTCCCCTATCTAGTTCCTACAACATGTTCAGCCCACTAATCAGAATTAGATATTATCTTTTCTTACAGGCACTATGATAGCTGCCCAGAGAAAGCCATTCATCCTATTCACAACACTGCATCTATTTCTCTTTTTGGTGACTTATTCAACCAATCTATACAAAGATAATTGAAATCTCCCACTAATGCTGCCTGCCCTAGTTTCACAAGTACACCAATCTTATACAGAATTTCTTCTCATTCGGGTCAGATGGTTGTAGAACACACCTATAATGATCTTTATTTTCTGTTTCAAATTTCTATCCAAATTATAGAAATCCTTTGTGAACTCAAAGATTTTTTATGCACTGAAAATTCACATGATGATTAGTTTTTGAGATTTTGGTACCACTAATTCTATCCACGTCCCAGTAGAATATTAATTTATCTTCATTAAAGTTTGTCAGGTTTGGGAAAGTGCATTAATGACAGCAACAACCTTATTTTGTTTTAGAGTTAAGTGTTGGATCATTGGTCTCTCCTCAATGCTTCTGGAGAGGTTTTGGAGGTGTGAGATTAAAGACTGTGATTATCTAATGCCTCAAAGTCAATATGAAAAGACAAGTCATTCACCTGGGTAACAACATAGAGTTCTAGGTTGAGTATTCTCCAGGGTCTCTGAATTAAAAAAAATACATCAATGGTATTTTGCACAAAGATTGCTTTGGCAAAGGTATGCAATATGGACAATACTTTATGCACTCTACAAGAAAGGGTCCCACCATTTTGGTATGTTTGTCTTGTAACATACACAACCAAATCTGAATATTCAGCTCAGAAGTCACGAAGGTTCCTTTCCTGACATTTCTGTTTATTAGCTCCTCTACTAGAGGACACCATGGAAATCAAGAGGGAGGAGTGAGAAAGAGAAGGTTGTGAATGTAAATTGATCATGAGTCATTTTTAATTAAGTCATGTCAATATTGAGAAAGAGATGAGTTTAAAGTTAGGTGCAAATGAGATTTGGGATCATTTATGAATTTTACTGAGCCTTATACTGTATTTTTCTCCCAGAACCAGATAATTGAGCTGGTTGCATACATTCTCACATGCATGCCATCCATCAGAGGTAAAGGCAAAAACATAAATGGGCATATGAAGACATATGTATTTACAGACATTTTGCATAGACAAAGAGGAAGGAAAGTTTTATGCAGAAGACTGGCTCTTTATTTTTATCAACTCCCACCGGTTACAGAAGTTAATTCTTCTGTGCAAAACAGAAACTTTATACTTTGATACCTGTTTAAAAATTAAATCATAGTATGTTCTACTACTAGATCCTGTTGATTTGGGGAAAATGATTCTTTTATGGTCTTATCAGAGCTTAGTTAAACAGCAGCTTCCCTAAAATCTATTTCATACACATACAACATTACTAATGAACCCATGAACTTGTGGACATTTTGGCTTCTGGGAATTAATGTTTGATTATTCCTAAGGTAATTATGGCTCAGGATTGATTCCAGTTGCCATCTCAACAGATCCACAATAACATGTTAGGGAAAGAGTTCTGGATGGAGCCAAGAAATCTTTTTGTACAATCTTGCCAGGGGTTCTGTGAAGTTTCAAGCAAAATCCTTCAAAGTCTGACAGCAGAAAATTTACCAACATTCTTCCCCTCAAGCATGGCATCCATCTAACTTCAGCTAGGTCTTTGCATCAAATAACCAATTCTTATATATTACTTTTCCTTGGAGGAGAAGGATCTCAAAGATGCCATTTGCATCATCATCACCATCTTCAAGAGGAAAAATGAAAGATAAGTGGAAATTTTCAAGGCATTTCAACACTCCCCATAAGATCCTAGCCAGAGTACTGCTGGAAAGTTACTGAAGAATATCAATGATCTTACACTCCTGGAATACCAGTCTGAGTGGCATAGCAGATATGTTATTTGCAGCACAGCAGATACAGAAGAACAGCAGAGAAATATTTAGATCTCCATATAGTTTTTTATAGACTTTTTGAAATAATTTTATACCATAAATTGGTCCATATTTTGGAATTGTTTAGAAATTTGCCTTCCTTGAGAAGTTCATCAAAATTTTAAGCCTACTTCACAATGGGTGGCTGGCCTTGTCTATTTTCCCCTCTAGACTCTAAGTTCATTGTGGGAATGTGTCAGCTAATTCTTGTTCTCTCAAGTACTTAGTACAGTGCTCCATACAAAGTAAGCACTAAATAAATACTATTGATTGATTGATTGCTGGGGGGTGGGTGAGGGTGTCCTTCTAATCCTCACTGAAATTGAAGTAAGGCAGGAATAACTAGTAAGCCCAATCATTTTCAATGTATTCTATGTCACTGGCCTAGGAGTCAGAAGGTCATGGGTGCCAATTCCTAGCCGCCAATTACTAGACCTAGCCGCATGGCTCAGTGTAAAGAGCCTGGGCTTTGGAGTCAGAGGTCATGCGTTCAAATATCGGCTCCGCCACTTAGCTGTGTGACTTTGGGCAAGTCACTTCACTTCTTTGGGCCTCAATTCCCTCATCTGTAAAATGGGGATTAAGACTGTGAGCCCCCCTGCGCAACAACCTAATCACCTTGTAACCTCCCCAGCGCTTAGAGCAGTGCTTTGCACAGAGTAAGCGCTTAATAATAATAATAATGGTATTTATTAAGTGCTTACTATGTGCAAAGCACTGTTCTAAGCACTGGGGAGGTTACAAGGTGATCAGGTGGGCTCACAGTCCTCATTTTACAGATGAGGTAATTGAGGCCCAGAGAAGTTAAGTGACTTGATCAAAATCACACAGCTGACAAGTGGCAGAGCTGGGATTTGAACCCATGACCTCTGACTCCAAAGCCCGTGCTCTTTCCACTGAGCCACGCTGCTTCTACAATAAATGTTATCATTATTATTAGTAGTAATTCCGGCTCCTCCACTTGTCTGCTCTGTGGCCTTGGACAAGTCACTTCCCTTCCCTGTGGCTCAGTTACCTCAACCATAAAATGGGGATTAAGACCGTGAGCCCTAGATGGGACAGGGACAGTGCCCAACCCAATTTGCCTGTATCCACCCCAGAGTTTAGTACAGTGGCTTGTACATAGTAAATGCTTAACAAATACCATAATTATTAAGATACTTGGTATTACAGTACGCTTCTGCGTCTCTGTGAAAAACTTCTAAGTCAGCAGTCTTCAAGCATCATCGGAAGTCCTAGGTGCTGCCATTCAAGAGTTGCTATATGTAGACAATTTCCCCTAAAGGCATATATCAAAGAAGACATCCAAATTAATCAACCAATGGTATTTATTAAGTAGGTACTGTGTGCCAAGCACTGTTTTCGTACTTGGAATGTACTTAGCATGTGATCTCCATGTGGGACCTGATTATCTTGTATGTGCCCCAGAGTTTGTAGTTCTTCTTGGCAGTTCTTGGCAGTTCTTCGAAGACTGAACTCCTTGTCTTCCCTCCCAAACCTTGCCCTCTCCCTGACTTTCCCATCTCTGTTGACGGCACTACCATCCTTCCCATCTCACAAGCCCGTAACCTTGGTGTCATCCTCGACTCCGCTCTCTCATTCACCCCTCACATCCAAGCCGTGACCAAAACCTGCCGGTCTCAGCTCCACAACATTGCCAAGATCCGCCCTTTCCTCTCCATCCCAACCGCTACCCTGCTCATTCAAGCTCTCATCCTATCCCGTCTGGACTACTGCATCAGCCTTCTCTCTGATCTCCCATCCTCGTGTCTCTCTCCACTTCAATCCATACTTCATGCTGCTGCCCGGATCATCTTTGTCCAGAAACGCTCTGGGCATATCACTCCCCTCCTCAAAAATCTCCAGTGGCTACCAATCAATCTGCGCATCACGCAGAAACTCCTCACCCTGGGCTTCAAGGCTGTCCATCACCTCGCCCCCTCCTACCTCACCTCCCTTCTCTCCTTCTACAGCCCAGTCCGCACCCTCCGCTCCTCCACCACTGATCTCCTCACCGTACCTTGCTCTCGCCTGTCCCGCCATCGACCCCCGGCCCACGTCATCCCCCAGGCCTGGAATGTCCTCCCTCTGCCCATCTGCCAAGCTAGCTCTCTTCCTCCCTTCAAGGCCCTGCTGAGAGCTCACCTCCTCCAGGAGGCCTTCCCAGACTGAGCCCCTTCCTTCCTCTCCCCCTCGTCCCCCTCTCCATCCCATCTTACCTCCCTCCCTTCCCCACAGCACCTGTATATATTTATATATGTTTGTACATATTTTTTTACTCTATTTATTTATTTATTTAATTTATTTGTACATATCTATTCTATTTATTTTATTTTGTTAGTATGTTTGGTTTTGTTCTCTGTCTCCCCCTTTTAGACTGTGAGCCCACTGTTGGGTAGGGACTGTCTCTATATGTTGCCAATTTGTACTTCCCAAGCGCTTAGTACAGTGCTCTGCACATAGTAAGCGCTCAATAAATACGATTGATGATGATGATGATGATAGCAAGTACCTAACAAATACCACAATCATTATTATTATTATTACTGTTGTTGTTATTTTTATTATTACCTAAATATGATAGGTTAGTCTCAGAGCACTGAACCTGTGTTCACCTCAGAACAACTTCATTGGGCCAGAACAAGCATTAATGATAGGACACTCAAATGTTCTATGGTGAGCTAAAGCTGGGGAACTAAAAAGAGGGACAAAGGGCACAGTTTAAGGTGAAAGTAAAGCAAAGTCTCAGACACTATGGTATTTCAGTTAAAAACTGGGAGGCAGTTGCAGCATACCAGCCTAAAACATCACAATCTAGAAAGACATGGCTCTTTTTGTGCAGAAGCCTCAACAGGATAATGATTCCAGAAGACAAAGGTGAAGGCAGTGCCAAGAACTGCAAACAACAAACAGCATTATCCAGAGCAGTGGAAAGTCTACTGAAGAGATTTTGAAAGTGTTCTTTAAAATTTCCTCCTTGCTTGCTCGTGGAAGTGGACTCATCTGCACTCTTCAGTAGAATGTAGAAATTATTGGTTGGGTTTCGATCTGCTCCCCCTTGGATTATTTTACTTTGTTACCTAAACCCCATGTTACAAATGGTTTTTGCAGAGCCATCTGGCATAATTCCATTAGCATTTGGATGGTCACTTAAACTCACTATATGTCAGTTTCCTAATCTGTAAAACAGATAACTGCTTCCCCTATTTCTGAGATTATGAGCCCCATGTGGAACAGGGGACTGCTTCTAATCTATCCTGTAGAAACCTCAGCACTTGGGACAATGCATGGTACACAGTGAGTGCTTCATGAAAACTATAATGATTTGATGACTGTATGAATTCAAAGCTGGGAAGAGGTTGCCCCACATTCTTTTCATGACATGCTGCAACTTTTGACTTCACACATTAATGGGCAAGCAGCAAAGGAAAGGATTTAAGGTGAAGACCTTGGAGTCCAGATAACTACTCTGTAAGTGTGGGAAGCATAACTAGGTATGTTATTGATAAGGTGGGAATGAACCCATGGATGAATCCCATAGACCTCAGACCTTTTCGTTTTCCATTGGAATTTCAATCCTTCACCTCTATCAAAATTGAACCCCTGAGAAATAATTTATTTATCCATATGTGGTATTATTAGGAACAATAAAAACTCAAGAAAACCAGATTGCATTTCAATGTTTTTGGATACTACTGTAAGTGCATGATAGCTGGCCGATAATACGGGGATCACAAAGTCTTGGAAATGATCCTTGTGGATCTGGATAGAATTGCTATCATGTCATTTAACTCAGCCCATGAAACTCTTATTAATGGAAGGCAGTTATGTTATTAGCAGCCATTTTAACAACCCAAAAACCTTCATATTTTTTGAAAATTTGTATTATGTGAGATTGCTGGAAAATATAGGTTGAAATAGAGTGAAGGATTGCGATATTGAATATCCAGTATTTTTTCTTTTCTATTGGCTTCATACTTTCATGAAGTATTTCATGCTAGTTTATTATTGGGAAGTTTGATGAATTGTTTGATCAGTCATCATGTTTACCAGCTATCCTGTGATTCATTCCCAAAATGCAATTTGTTCTATTATCATTATTATTGGAATTCTGGAGGTAGTGTCTTATATTTCAAGGATTTTAGGGAAAAATTGACAATGCAACTGCTAGTTTTGGTAGCCAAGGTTGAAGCATTTTTGATGAAATTTGGTGAAAATTTTAAAGATTACAAGATACCTTTTATTATTAGTATATCATTTCCTCTTGTTTTGAAAATACCAGCACTTAATTAAGAATAGCAATTCTCAATCTTACCATATTTGGAAGCAAAGATACGAACAAAAGGCTGATTTTAAGAGACCCAAGGTTAAATGTAGCCCCACGCTTCTGATCTTAGGTGTTTTCACATGATGGGAATATCTGATTCAAGCAAGGATCTTTTACAGTACCTTTCAATTATTTGGTTGGGTTACAGCATTTATGGCAGTGCATGGGAGGAACCATGTTTAGGCTCTAGAGGATTATTATTGTGTTACTGCTGCGATGGAGTGGCCGGTTTTCTCTTTTAGTAACTTCTTTTCTTTCTTCTTACTTACTATGTGTCAGTCACTGTACTAAGCTCAGGGGTAGATAGAAACTAATCAGATTGGACACAGTCCATGTCCAACATTAATCCCAATTTTAATTAATCTTAATCCTCATTGTACAGATGAGGTAACTGAGGCATAGAGAAGTTAAGTCACTCTCCTAAATCACACAGTAAACAAGTAGAGGAGCCGGGATGAGAACCCAGGTCCTTCTGAATCCCAAATCTATCTACTAGGTCCCACTGCTTCTCTAAATTTGTCTCCATGTCCGAGCCCCAGAACATGAGTATGAAGCTTGCCTGGCCCAACTGGACCCAATCTTACTCTTTGAGGACCAGAGGGCATTGAAGGATTTTTACGGGTGCAAGTGCACAATTGTCTATGTGCACTGATTGTATTTCATTCATGTCTGAAATATCATATACGACAAACCACTGTGCTTTCTCAGAGCTACAACAAGCTCTGATTCTTATCCACTATCATGATACCCAAGGAAGCCCAAACTTATGATAGGAAGGGAGATAGGAGAACACAGTCAGCCCACCAAAACTTGGCTTGGGGTCTATCCATCTTTTGGGAGTCCAGCCTAGCCTGTAAACCATATCTGGAGTGCTCAGGAATTCTAACTCAAGTACTGGAAGAACGTGGCACATTGAAAAATAAAATGCAATCACTTCTCCTATAAAGCCTACTTTCATTAAATGGTTTAGAGAATTTGAAAAATTAGGGGACATCCCTTCTATAATGCATGTCTGTTCAGGTACAAAATGATGCATTACTCAGTATATGTGCATATGTACTTTAATGCCATTTTTCCATAACATGAGGTATTTCAAGAATGTAAATAAAATGTTATATAACCAACATTTCAAATCCACCTTAGTCAGTTCTGCTTAATTTCATTTCAAGTTATTCATTTTAAGTTACATTTGCAAATCTCTGAAAATTTACATTCTAAGAGAAAATAAAGAACATAATCTACATCTGCAAACACTTATGCAAAATGACATGGTAATTCAATTCATTTATTATGTACACTGTGTTCTTCTGGAGGGGAAAGGAGCAGGGATGCTACTCTAGGAATTCCTCTTAATCACCACTCAAATCTGAACCTAGAAACTCATATCAAGAATTGATGCTGTTAAACTTCCTAATTAGGAAGTCTACTTACAAACATGTGATGTAGAGAATTTATTATGTGTTTGTGGGGTCAATACCCCAAGAGTTTACATCATTCTTCACTTATCAACCTGGAAAGATAATACAACTCCCAGCTATAATCCAGCAGTTGGCCTTAAAAGTCAATATCCTACAAATTTCTGGGCAGTAAATGTGACCACTCTTTACCTGCTGGAAGAACTGGGTACAAACTTCACTAATAGCAGCACATTACTTCAGGTGGTGATGGTACTAGCATCTTTGCTGGTGCCAAGATCCTTCTGTCTGGGCCACTGCAGTCACCACAAACAGAGAAGAGGTGAAAGAAAAACAAAAAGTGGCTCTGTCCCAGTTTCTTGTGAGGGATTGTAGCCACCTCAGGACATTTCCCTCCATATACCCTGGCCCAAGGCCACTTCAGAGGACAAAAGGGAACTCCAAGAGGGGTTGTGTGGATGGAGAGGGACACAGACACTGCTCTAACAGGGTCAGGGGGGACAGGCAGCGTAAGATTGCATATTGTGATTGACAGATAAGGGATGCGCTGCCATGTTTGACCACAGTTCAGTTGCTTCTGCTAGGGTTTGGTAGATCTGATGAGATGCCAAGATACACTCATAACCCAAAAAATGGTTTGTTATGCAAATCACACTCCCATCAAGTACCCAACCCTAATACCAGACTGAGCTGAATACAACTGGACCCTTGATTTCTGTCCTATTCAGGACTCTTTTACTGTTCTGTTCCAGGTTTCATGTTTTTCCACCCAGAGAAAACCTGTTCACATCCACTGCTCCTGACCCCTTTCCGTTTTCCTTACTCTCTGAATTTCTGGTTCACTAAGCCAGGAGAACTGAGCAGGAAATGAAATAAGCCACAGGAATTAAGCAATGTTTGTTAACCACTTGGGTGTACCAGTTCCCAATCAGATCCTGTGGGAAAATACTGGCATGTGGTTCCATAGAGGTTCCACAGAGGTTCCACAAACATTCCCTGTCTGCACAGCATACCTTCATCCAGGAAAGTTTTTACATTGCCCCATGCTGATTCAAGACAAAAATAGACATTTCCGAGGGAAAAAAAACCATATAATCCCTTAATCCAGCATCTTGATGTCTCTGCCACTCTCTCTCTCTCTCTCTCTCACACACACACACACACATACACACACACACTTTGTTTTATTGCTGTGGATGACATATAATGAAGAAATCTGTAACCATCAATGTCTGGATTCCCTTTGTCCCATCTATTATCTACAATGTCAGTCATATGTAGAAGTTCATGTATGCAGAAATTTATCTAGGAAACTCAAGAGAAATGGATGTCATTGCATAGGGAGCTTAAAAGTGTATAGCCAATAAGTATGGATGTTGTTAGATAATGTCTGGATTCCTTCTGTCCCATTCAATATCCACAATGCCACTTGCATGTTGAAGGTTGCAGAAGTCCTGGGAAACTCAAGAGAAATGGACATTATTGCAAGGGGAGCTTAAAAGCCAAGCTCCCGTTTCTTCAGTAATCATTAATCATTCTTATCATGTAGCTGCAAACAGTTTAAATAATGAAAAAGGATATTCATTATTGCACTTCTTCCCATACAATGGGGAGTGGTTTCCTGAACCAATCAAGAGGCAGTGTGGTCTTTGAGATACTTCGAGTAACTTTGAAGCAAACACTAGTTATTAATGGGGAAAAAAGAATAGATTGAAAATAATTTTTCATTTTTTCATGTCCTTTCCAAAGTAAATCCTGTGTATTCTTAAATTGACACACCCTTCATTTGGCAAGCTGAGCTCCTTATGTTGTAACAGAGCCAAAACCTATGTGGTGGAATTCAAAGTTGGGTGTGTTCTAATTAGGCAATAAGAAGCAACAGGTAAAGCATTTTGTGCCTCAGGTAAATTGTGAAGCATGAGTATGGAGAACAAGGGAGTTGAACCACCCACAAAGAAGAGTAGCAGTGATTACTCAGGAAGGAATTGTCTATTTGTATTATTTGTACATTTATAACAAATAACTATGGAAATAAAACCCTCAATAAAAAAATTAACAAAGAATATTTTGTTGGTTTTACTCACATCAGCAATGTAAAAAGTTTCAGTGGAAAGGAGAAAGCATGGCCTGATGAAAAGAGCATGAGGTTCAGCCAGGAGATCTGGGTTCTAATTCTAACTCTGTCACTGGCCTGCTGTGTGAATTTGGACAAGTCACTTAACCCCTTCCTATCACAGTCTATATATCTGTAATTTGGAGATAAGGAACTTGCTCTTCCTACCTTTCTGATTGTGAAGTCTGTGTGCTTATGAGCACCTACCAAAGTGAACACCATGACTACCATGGTTGAAAATACAATTGTAGGCAGAGAGGGAGAATTTCTGTGTAAATATGTTTGAATGAAATTGCTAAAGTGGGCCTGAACTCTGTTGGGAATTTTGAAAAAATGATAATCATTGTGGAATTTGTTAAGCATGTATTATGTACCAAACACTGGGATAAATACTGAGCAATTAGAGCAAATACAATTCCTGTCCCACATGGGGCTCACAGTCAAAGGGGTTGGGAGAATTGTTGCTAGTCACTGCCTTCTCTCAACATAGGAGCTCCTGTAAAGGAATCTTCCTAAAAAGGGAAAAAACCCTCCCACCACCCCAGTAAAATTACCGATCCAAGAACGAGATGGCGTTTCAAGAGGTCTACAACAATACAGTTTACTGGCTCACCTTTACACTGGTGCAGAGACCAGTGGATTGGCCCACAAGGCAAAGACCGTTGCCCCCTGGACTCCTTTTTACACCCTCCAACACTACTTGCCCCTCCCTGGCTCCATCCTAAAGGTGGGCTTCCTCACTGTGACCACAGTCTGGATGGTTTGGGGCATTCCTGAGGTGTGTCCCTATATTTTGGGGTGTTCCCTGCTCAGAGGGCCATATATTCCTTACAAAACGTTCATTGTTGCATCAGCTAGCATAACCTTCTAGCCTGATTGTCAAGAGAATAAAGGGGGAAAGTTTTCATGCCCCTTCAATATTGCTAATATTAATAGTTTTCCTAGTGGTGATGGGATTATCTTTTCTTTGTTGTCCCAGTTTGACTTGTAATTGCCATAATCCCAACAATGTTTTGTATTCTATTTACTCTTGTGTGGCTCCTGCTACCTGACTTTTGTTACTCTCAGGAACTGCTTTCCCCATCCCATTCTCTTGCTTCTTTCAGTATTCCCCATAAATAGAATTTGAGTCCTTTCACTCATTCAATCGTATTTATTGAGCGCTTACTATGTGCAGAGCACTGTACTAAGCACTTGTGAAGTACAAGTTGGCAACATATAGAGATGGTCCCTACCCAACAGTGGGCTAACAGTCTAGAAGGGGGAGACAGAGAACAAAACAAAACATATTAACAAAATAAAATAAATAGAATAAATATGTACAAATAAAATAAATAAATAAATAGAGTAATGAATACGTACAAACATATATACATATATACAGGTGCTGTGGGAGGGGAAAGAGGTAAAGTGGGGGGGATGGGGAAGGGGGTGGTGGGAGAGAGGAAGGAGGAGGCTCAGTCTGGGAAGGCCTCCTGGAGGAGGTGAGCTCTCAGTAGGGCTTTGAAGGGAGGAAGAGAGCTAGCTTGGCAGATGTGCAGAGGGAAGGCATTCCAGGCCAGGGGGATGACGTGGGCCAGGGGCCGATGGCAGGACAGGTGAGAACGAGGCACGGTGAGGAGATTAGCGGCAGAGGAGTGGAGGGTGCGGACTGTGCTGTAGAAGGAGAGAAGGGAGGTGAGGTAGTGGGGGGCGAGTTGATAGCCTTGAAGCCGAGGGTGAGGAGTTTTTGCTTGATGCATAGGTTGATTGGTAGCCACTGGAGATTTTTGAGGAGGGTAGTAACATGCCCAGAGCATTTCTGGACAAAGACGATCCAGGCAGCGGCGTGAAGTATGGATTGAAGTGGGGAGAGACACGAGGATGGGAGATCGGAGAGGAGGCTGATGCAGTAATCCAGACGGGGTAGGATGAGAGACTGAACGAGCAGGGTAGCGGTTTGGATGGAGAGAAAAGGGCGGATCTTGGCAATGTTGTGGAGGTGAGACTGGCAGGTTTTGATGACAGATTGGATGTGAGGGGTGAATGAGAGAGCGGAGTCGAGGATGACACCAAGGATGCGGGCTTGTGAGATGGGAAGGGTGGTAGTGCCATCAACAGTGATGGGAAAGTCAGGAAGAGGGCAGGGTTTGGGAGGGAAGACAAGGAGTTCAGTCTTGGATGTGTTGAGTTTTAGATCGTGGGCAGACATCCAGATGGAGATGTCCTGAAGACAGGAGGAGATGCGAGCCTGGAGGGAGGGAGGGAGAGAGAGCAGGTGCAGAGAGTGTCATCAGCATAGAGATGATAGTTTAAGCCATGAATCCTCAATCTCAGAGTGTTTAATCTCTATTGTGATGAGTAAAGTAAGGCACAGTGAAGTTAAGTCACTTGTCCAAAGACACACAACAGGAAAGTCCTAGAACCAGGATTAGAAACTGGTCTTCTGACTCCCAAGCCCGCACTTTGTCTACTGGGCCACACTGCTTCTCTAATGTTTCACATGCCTCATAACAACACACATGAATATATTTTACGGAATAGTCTCGTCCTCCAACCCAACACATCTTTAAATGGGAACCAGGACTGTCATTTTGGAAATCTAGTATCATGGTTTTGCAGAACAAACCTTACAGTTAGTCCTCAAAAGTCCAGGCACAATAATCTAATTCAGATCATTCTGAGTTTGAGATGGCAGTCCAGAATATACACACTTTGCTCCCAGATAAGTACACTAATAAGGTAATATACCTTTACAGAACCTTCTCAGGTTTGCACATGGAGAGCTTCTAGTACTCTACCAGTCTCCACTACGGGAAAAGAGTCAAGCAGAGGCATACTCATTCTATTCCTAGCTTGGGCAGTGGCTAGTGAGTGGAAGGCAATCTGCAACAAGTCAGCTCCCCAGTATTAGGCGAGAGCTAATCTCCTCACTGTACCTCGTTCTCGCCTGTCCCGCCATCGACCCCGGCCCACATCATCCCCCGGGCCTGGAATGCCCTCCCTCTGCCCATCCGCCAAGCTAGCTCTCTTCCTCCCTTCAAGGCCCTACTGAGAGCTCACCTCCTCCAGGAGTCCTTCCCAGACTGAGCCCCTTCCTTCCTCTCCTCCTCGTCCCCCTCTCCATCCCCCATCTTACCTCCTTCCCTTCCCCACAGCACCTGTATATATGTATATATGGTTGTACATATTTATTACTCTATTTATTTATTTATTTATTTATTTTGCTTGTACATTTCTATCCTATTCATTTTATTTTGTTGGTATGTTTGGTTTTGTTCTCTGTCTCCCCCTTTTAGACTGTGAGCCCACTGTTGGGTAGGGACTGTCTCTATGTATTGCCGATTTGTACTTCCCAAGCACTTAGTACAGTGCTCTGCACATAGTAAGCGCTCAATAAATACAATTGATTGATTGATTGATTGAGAGCGACATGGGAGAGAGATTAGGTCAGAGGCTCAGGTTTACTGTGCGGAAGGAGTCAGTGGTAAACCACTTCCATATTTTTACCAAGAAAACTCTATGAATACACTACCAGAACAATTGCGGATGGAGGTGGGGCATTCTAGGAGAGATATTTCCATGGTGTTGCTATGGGTCGGAGAGATTGTAACAGCATAAGACAAGACATTTTCAGAATAACACCCTCATTGTCTTGAAAAGTGACAAAACTGATAAATGACTGAAAGTTTGCTGGGTAAGCCTTACATCTCTGAAAAGTTGAAAATCTAATGATAAGTAGCCACAAGATTATGAGTTAAAAGGAAAGTAACAGTTCTACTCAAAACTGAAGGAGTAATGTATTGATAGTCTTCCAAATGGCTCTTTTGGACTCTCATCCAGAATTGGTGGATATGAAATTTATTTTTTTAGCAAACCTTGGCTACAGGACTGCATCCTTTTCTTTAAAATGAAGACATTTCCAGTGTTCTCTGCATTCATCATGTTCCAAATGAGCTATTTTAGGTTATTTTTACTGTTCTTGGGTACAAGAATGGATGAAAGTTTCAAGGTTTGCAGAATGTAGCAATACTTGCTAGATGAAGCAGATTACTAATAATAGCCAATTAACTTGATCCATTAGCTCTTATCCTGAGATTCAGTGCTGAATTACTATTCTAAGGTCAAGGCCAAGAATATCTTAAATTAAAAATTCTATAAAACTTATAAACATATCTTCATCATGGCATACATAACAAGGACTAGAAAACTGCATATTCTAGATGACAGAATTCCATTATTACTGAACACAAATTTCAACTCAAACTCCAATATCATAATATCCAAAAGTTAATTTAAGCATTTTTCTATATCTAAATCCCCACGGAATATCAAAACATGATTCCAAATGTCTGTTTTATGCTTTTAAATTTTATACATATTACATTTCAGCTCTACAAAATGTGATATAGGAACCACAGTAGCAGTTCACTTTCCTATTCCCTTATATGTGTTATAATGTTAGAAACAGTAAGTTAAAACTGAAAGATATTTTAGCAGTTGGAGACTTTAGTTAGGAATTAAAGAGACATTGTGAAAAATAAAAGAATCTCCCTTCCTCAACCCAGTTTTGAGATATGGAAAGCTTGGATAACTTGTTCTTGACTGTTTCTAAATTTTGCTTTGTCAAGTGCAGGATAGTAATTTGAGAATAAATGTGTATATGCAAATGTGTACTCATCCAATTAATGCAATACTGAAATGAATGTGCAAGTGTGGGTTCAGGGAAGGATGGACGGGGTGGTGGAAGAGGCAGAGGGAGCAGTGAGAGGAAGAAATTGTGTGACAAATGCCACCATAAAACTCTTCCTTTAGCATATCCAATATATATTGAATTTGGAAATCGATGAAAATTCCATTGAAATATTTTCTACAAAAAAGAAAAATTGGTACATATGTTTAAAACCTTCTTCCCCTACTAGTGCTTTTTTAAATCATACAATAGTATGACATCCTTGTCTTAATATGATTTCAGTGACTGAGCTGGGGAAAAGCAAAGGCCATGATATAGTACTAATAGGATATGCCTGTAAATTGTTAATTCTATAATCTTTTGTAATTTTCCTTATCACATTAGTACAGGGCCAGCATTCCTGTTCTTGCCAGCTTACTTTCTGCCTTGCCAGAAAGTGAAGGGGAATCATGAATATTGAAACGCTAATGAATAAGGCTCTTGTTGACACTGTACCACGGCTATGAGCTGCGGCTGCTGTTTCTTTTTGCCATTTTTAAACAGCCTTTAGCAGCAATAGAACTCACTACATTAGAGGAGAACTGAGATACCCTAGGCTCCGTGAACCATCCCTTTAAATTTACGGTACAGTCTACATTAGGCAAGAGAGGTATATGTATTGACATATATTATAATATTATATGTTGTATTATCTGTATGTTTATATATTTATAGTTATTTATATAGTATAGTACATCATATATTACACATTGTAATGTATATTTTATATATTCATACTCATACATATATATATATATATATATATATGTATATATATAGTACCTATTAGGGTGATGTTGCAGCCTATGTATATTGTCTTGTCTTATCTTATGCTGTTGAGTTGTCTTAGACCCATAGCGACACCACGGGCACAGCTCTCCCAGAATATGCCACCTCCATCTGCAAATCATTCTGGTAGAATATCCATACCATTTTCTTGATAAAAATAAGGAAATGGTTTACCATTGCCTCCTTCCGTGCAGTAAACTTAAGTCTCTGCCTTCAACTCTTTCCCATGCCACTGCTGCCCAGCACAGGTAAGTTTTGACTTGTAGCAGATTACCTTCCACTTGCTAGCCACTGCCCAAGTTAGGAATAGAATGGATATGTCTTTGCTTGGCACTGCCTCCCATAGCTGAGATTGATAGAGTACTGGAAACTCTCCATGTGTGGCCCTGAGAGGGGACTACATATATTGCTTGTACTTTATTCTTTGATGCTTATAATCAAACTATTGCAGAGCTAAGATTTTTGTGGAATCTATGGCAGCTACAGGTGCAGCATTTTACAGCCTACGTTTGATCCTCTCAGGCTTATGTTTTCCCCTAACTACTTTGCATTTGTGCTAAAAACTAGTCTATAGACTGGTGCTTATGCTATCCCAGCCTACCTTTACATTGACAGCCTATTTGTATAGAACCAGGTCCCTACTATTTTCAACTATACTCTGCTGCATTGGAATGTAAAATAAATTATGCTTTTAATATTTTTGAACGTAAATCCCCATAGTTTTCTGAGTAGAGGTTTGATTTCTACAAATCTTCTTTCCAATTGAATGGAGACAAATATATTTAAGATTATCATAGAACTGAAAGAAAATCATTATTTTGTGAATAATCACAGCAGAACATTACTATTTTTGTTGTCACTCATCAAGTAGTGTAGTATGATTTGGTCATTCAATCACTCAATGGTAGGAGCAAGGTTAGGTAGGAGGAAGTGAGCTGATTGAATGTCTTAAAGCTGATGGAAAGGAGTTTCTGTTTGATGTGGAGATGAATGGGCAAACATTGGAAGTTTTGGAGGAGTGAGGAGATATGGACTGAATGATTTTTCAGAAAAATAAACCAGGCAGGAGAGTGATGTATGGACTGGAGCAGGAAGAGAAAGGAGGCAGGAAGTTCATTGAGGAGGCTCATGCAGTAGTCAGGGTGGGATATGATCAGTGCTTGGATCAGCTCAGTAGCAATTTGGATGGAGAGAAGAGGTCAGAATATATAGATGTTATAAAGATAGAATCAACAGGGGTTCCACGATGACTTTCTGGACCTGGTTCTACGATATGTTCATGATGATACCATTAAGTAGCGGTTTATGGAGTCGCCCTACCATGTATATATGGTATATGGTACTTTATATTATGAGGTTGCTGGACTTTCTGATAGGAAGGGTGGTGCTAGGGAAGAGGAAGGTGGGGTTTTGATCTGAAGTTCATCTGATGAAACCTAAACTATCCCAGGTTCCAGGCCCAAGCAGGGTTTTTTCACTCTGTCTTTCACAGCAGCCCTTCCTGCAGCTGGAGCAGCAAAATGTGTACTGTGAGATGGGCTAGGACTCTGATGGAATAGTTTCAATCTGGTGATTAGATGAAGATGGAGAAATGGGAAGTGGGGGTAGGAAGGTGGTGAAAAGAATTACAAATAAATAATACTTGTCTTGTATTTTCAAGTATTTGGGAATTGATCAATCAGCCAATCCATCAATGACAATTATTGAGTGCTTACTATGTGCAAAGTACTGAACTAAGCACTTGGAAGAGTATAATACAACAGAATTAGAAGCTATGTTCTCTTCCCATAACAAATTAATTAATAGGAAGAGGCCTGCTTTGAAGCCTGTCTTTCATCTCTCTCTGAACTATATCAGTCATCAGAGTGTTCTGAATACTGTTCTGACACTGGAGAAGATGACTGCATATAGTAACATCCTACTGAAAAAGAATTAATTAGACAACCTGATCACCTTGTATCCTCCCCAGTGCTTAGAACAATGCTTGGCACATAGAAAGCACTTAACAAATGCCATAATTGTTATTATTAGAAAGGAAACTATTAAAGGTTTTTAGGAGCGAGGAGACATGCACTGAACATTTTTTTTGAAAAATGATCCAAGAAACAGAATGAACTGTGGATGGGATTGAGGAGAAACAGGTGACAAGGAGGAACATACAACAGAGAGCACAATCATAGGAGGAGGGCAAAGTGATCACGTATAAATCCCATTCAAAGACTTCTCTGAGTCCTAGAAAACTACAAGGTTAATATGAAGCAATAATGTTATTTCATTCATTCAATAGTATGTATTAAGCACTAATTGTGTGCAGAGCACTGTACTAAGGACTTGGGAAAGTACAATGCTACAATAAACAGTGACATTCCCTGCCCACCATGAGCTTACAGTCTAGAGTCAGGGAGACAGATGTCAATATAAATGAATAAAATTACAAATATATACATAAATACTGTTGGGCTGGTCAGGAGTGAGGCAGAGCAAAGGGAGTGAGTCAGGGGGATGCAGAAGGAAGTGGGAGATGAGGAAAATTGGGGCTTAGATCAGAAAGGCCTCTTGGAGGAGATGTGCCTTCAATAAGGCTTTGAATAATAATAGTAATAATAATGGCACTTGTTAAGTGCTTACTATGTGCCGAGCACCGTTCTAAACACTGGGGTAGACACAAGGTAATCAGGCTGTTCCACGAGGGACTCACAGTCTTAAACCCCATTTTACAGATGAGGAACTGAGGTACAGAGAAGTCAAGTGACTTGCCCAAAGTCACACAGCTGATCAGTGGCAGAGACAGGATTAGAACTCACAACCTCTGACTACCAAGCCTGTGCTCTTTCCACTATATCACACTGTTTCTCTGAAGGGGGGCAGTGTAATTGTCTGTCAGATTTGAGGAGGGAGATTGTTCCAGAACAAAGGCAGGATGTGTACCAGGGATCAGTGGCGAAATAGGCAAGATCAGGGCACAGTGAGTTTAGCACTATAGGAGCAGGCTGGGTTGTAGAAGGAGAAAAGTGAGGTGAGGTAGGAGGATGCAAGGTGATAGAGTACTTTAAAGCCAATGGTCAGGAGTTTTTGATTGATTGATAAGGAGGTTGATAGGAAAGCTGGTGACATATCCTGAATGTTTTAGTAGAAAGATGATCTGGACAGCAGAGTGAAGTATGGACTGGAGTGTAGAGAGGCAGGAGACTGGGTGGTCAGCAAGGAGGTTGATGCAGTAATCTAGGCAGGATGGGATGGGTGATTGCATTAATGTTGTAGCAGTTTGGATGGCAAAGAAAAGGCAGACAGGATTTGTTGACGGATTGAATATGTGGGTTGAATGAGAGTGAGGAGTAAAGGATAATGCCAAGGTTATGGGCTTGTGCAATGGGAAGGATGGTGGTACTGTCTACAATGATGGGAAAATCAGGGAGAGGACAGAGTTTGGGCGGGAAGACTAGGAGCTCTTTTTTGGGCATGTTCAGTTTGAGGTCATAGGAGGACATCCAAGTAGAGATGTCTTGAAGGCAGGAAGAGATACAACTCTGGAGAGAGGGAGATCAGGGGAAGAGATGCAGTTTTGGGTATCATCTTCATAGAGATGGTAGTTGAAGCCATGGGAGCATATGCATTCTCCAAGGGAGTGATTGTAGACGAGAATAGAAGGAGACCCAGAACTAAACCTTGAGGGACCCCCACAGTTAGGGGGTGGGAGGGAGAGGAGGAGCCCATGAAAGAGATGGAGAATTAACAGCCAGAGAGATAAGAGGAGAACCAGACAGAAGAAGGCAGACTCAGTGAAGCCAAGACTGGTTAATATTTCCAGGAGAAGGCAGTGTTCCACAGTGTTGAAGGCAGCTGAGAGGTCGAGGAGGATTAGGATGGAGTAGAGGCCATTGGATTTGGCAAGAAGGATATCACTGGTGACCTTTCAGAGGGAAGTTTCTGTGGAGTAAAGGTGACGGACGCCAGACTGGAGAGGGTCCAGGAGAGAGTAGTGCCATTATTTGAAAAGTCAAGATCATCCTGTGTTATATGAGAAGGATATGACGTGTAAGTGTTGGGAATAAATCCTTCCATACTCTATAAATTAAGAGAACACTCTTTAGACTACTGTATAGCATCTAATCCCTTAATTCTAAGAAGATATAGAGGGAGAAGGTTCAGAGCAGAGAGACAAGTTTGATTAAAAGGAGGGACATAAGTGGAGTCTCTGAGAACAGGTTGAATTAATACAGGCTGTTGAATCAAGAGGCTGAGCAGAGATATAACAACTTCCTCCAAAATATGAGGGTTTTTAAGGAGGTACTATTTATAGTCAGCTCTGCTCCTTGTCTCCAAAGGCCTTAATTGGAGAAACTAGACTTAAATTCAACAGTATTATCTCCACTTGAAGAATTTCTTAACCAGGATGGTAAAACACTGAAACAGTCTCCCCAAGGGGACTGTGGAGTGTCCATCCCCAGAGTCTTTTAATAAAGGAATTGACTCTCACACAACGTGGATAATGAAGTAATTAATCTGCCTGCAGGAAGGGGGCAGGACTGGATTACATCCTGGTATCCTTTGAAACACCAGCATTCAGTGAACAATTTGCAGAGATAGTCAGCAAAGGCATATTTTTTTTTGCCATGTATTCTGACAGGTAATGTTCTGTATTTGAAATTATCCATATTCATTTTAGTAAATGGAAAATATAAGCATGTATGTTAAATGGCAAAAATTGATTGATTCAATTTTTTGACATATATTTGGTCAGAAAATCATGTTAATTTGAAACAACGTTGAAAAGCAGTATTTAGAAATTAAAACAAGTAATTTAATCTGAAAGAAGAAATTAAGCTAAACCATACAATGTGAATTAAATCATGAAACTAATCACCAGTAATGTTCTTCTTCTTATACTTGCTCACATTCATAATTTTCTTTACACAACATTCTCCTCTATGGTTAGTTTGGATTAACAAATAATTTTTCTCCATATGCTTCTAACTTAGATTTCCAATTTGTAAAATTAATTTCTCTTTGTATTTGATCAGTTGGTGAAATTGCTTATGATGGTCCCAGTTTTACAAAATTCAAAATGTCACCATCATTAAATTAATGTTACAGTAGTTGTGCTTCCATTTCGAAACCCAATTATCCAAGCATTTGTTAACTTAACAGCATACCTTAATTAAGCCTAGTTTGGATATTTACAATAGACTGGAAAAACCTCTTTTGTAACAACTTCACTAGAATTACATTTTTGTATCAATTCTTCTTTAAAATGAGCCTACTTTAAAATTTTAGTTTTGACTTAAAAGATCATAGATGTTTCCAGTGACCAACTCCCAAAATAAAGGCACGAAAATGCCTGGGTAGGTCAGATGCAATTTCTTCAGTGTTAAACGTCTCTCTGATTCAGAGACTATGAGCCACCAGGAATATCAGCAGAAGCCTAGAAGGGTTCTGGATGTTATGTCAGGAAGCTGAACCAATACCAATACAGGAATTGGAACTGGAACTGGTGTCACAGAAAATCATTTACTAGAAGGTAGGCAGGCAGGCCATTCAAGGTCACCTAGCTATAGCTGGAAACCCCAGGAAGAGTGATTTGCAACAGGAAGATGGAGGAGAGTGAAGCCTTACCTAGTGGACTTGGATGGGCCGAGCAAAGCTTTCTAGAATCCAAAGACTGTGAACTAGAATTTAGGAACAAGCTTTAGGGAGGGAAAATGGGGTTTTTGTGTTGTGTAACTGGATTTTATTTTATCCCTTTTTGATCTAATATTTATAGAATTTAAAGGTTAGTTGTCAATCAATATAATAATGATGGTATTTGTTAAACACTTACTATATGCAAAGCACTGTTCTAAGCTTTGGGGGAATATAAGTTGATCAGGTTGTCCCCCATGGGGCTCACAATCATAATCCCCATTTTACAGATGAGTTAATTGAGTCACAGAGAAGTTAAGTGACTTGCCCAAAGTCACACAGCCGATGTGGTGGAGCCGGGATTAGAACCCATGAGCCCCGACTCCCAAACCCATGCTCTTTCCACTGAGCCATGCTGTTTCTCAATATGTATGCCCTTCCTTAACTACAAAAAGTATTTTTACTTGAAAAGCTTGTTTACATTCTCAGGTATGTCTTATAGACATAATCAAGTCCTGTTTCAATCACCATGATACCACAGTGTTCTGCTGGGAGACTAGACCATTAGTCAGACTTCTGTAAAGCAGCAATCAGGAGACAAGAGACTGTTGGATTGAACAGAAGTTTTAGAATCCAGAAGGGCCTGGGTTCTAATCCTCTCTACATCCCATGTCTGTTGTGTGACCTTGGGCAAGTCACTAACTTCTATGTGCTACCTCATCCGTAAATGGGGATTATGATTGTGAGCCCCACGTGGGACATGGACTGCGGCCAGCTTGATTACTTTCATTCTACTCCAGCATTTAGTACAGTGCCTGGCATATAGTAAACACTTAACTAATACCATAAAAAACCCAATTAAGTTCCAAAGTGGCAGTCTCAAAATCAACCATGTTACTGAGTGCTTGCTGTGGGCTATTGAAAGGCCTTCCAAACAATATACATTTTTATTTATATTATAAATGAAAGGAGGTATATGATTACCATCTACCTCCTAATTTATAACATATTCCCAGGAGTAGGACAGAGAGCTTTTGAGGAAGGTAGATCATTTCAAGCCTATGTGCTGGGTTAGACAAGTGAACCTCAACTGATCCAGAACTGAAAATTTCAAGTAACTACATGGAGGCAGGTAATTCCAGATACCTTCAGGGTGCTCTAACAGTATAACAATCCCTAAAAATGAGTTCAAAACTGGTACTCTGAATTTAAAAACATTTGATTCACCAGGTTGATGAAAGTCCACAAATGTCTTAACTGAGTGGGGCTCACAGTCTTAATCCCCATTTTACAGATGATTTAACTGAGGCTAAGAGAAGTTAAGTGGCTTGTCCAAGGTCACACAGCAGACATGCGGCAGAGCCGGAATTAGAACCCATGACTTCTGGCTCCCAAGCCCGTGCTCTTTCCACCTAGCCACACTGCTTCTCTTCTCTTCTGTTTTCACATCAAAAAGAAACTCCTTACCATTGGCTTTAAGGCATTCAATCAGCTCTTTTCCTACTTAACCTCATTTATCTTGTATTACAACCCAACTCAAATATTTCACTCTTCTAATGTCTACCTACTCACTGTACCTTGATTTTACCTATCTCTCAACCAACCCCTTGCTAAGTTCTCCCTCTGGTCTACACTGTCTTCCCTCCTTATATGACAGACCACCACTGTCCCTGACTTCACAGCCTTAATAAAATCACATCTCTTCCAAGAGGCTAATCCGATTTTTCCTACTTCCCCTCCATTCTGTATCACCTTTACACTTAGATCTGTACCCTTTAAGCACTTGATATGCACTTAACCATCAACCCCAAAGCACTTATGAACATAGTAATTTATTTTAATGTTTGTCTTCCCCCTCTATTCTAAACTTCTGTTGGGCAGAGAACAAGTTTTATATTTCTGTTGTATTATACTCTCCCTTCCCAAATGCTTAGTAGAGTGCTCTGCACATCATCAATCGTATTTATTGAGCGCTTACTGTGTGCAGAGCACTGTACTAAGCACATGTTAAGCACTCAATAAAATGCAGTTGATTGAATGATTGATTGATCTGTATATCACTGATAAAGATACAAAGCATTACATTTTTGAGAAGCAATCTGGCCTACTGGCCAAGGGCCTGGGAGTCAGAATACCTGGATTCTAGTCCAAGATCCACCACTTTTCTGCTGTGTCACCTTGGGCCAGTTACTTCACTTTTCTGTGACTCAGTTTCCTCATCTGTTAAATGGGAGTTTAATACCTGTTCCCCCTCTTACTTAGACCATGAGCCCCTGGTGGGTTAGGGCCTGTGGCCAATTTGCATGTACTGTACTTAGCCCAGTGCTTAATAAAGTGTCTGGCACTGTTTAACAAGAGACAAAAAAAATAAGAATCACAGAAGTATGACAAGCACAGCATGCTGGAAAGACACGTGGACCTGTGGAGCAACGGGAACGGGAGGAAGCGCTTTGTCCATGAGATTCCTGCAGCCAACTCCAGGACAGAGGTTAATAGGCTAGTCTGTGATAATCCTTTCACCTCTGGGGAAGTTTTTGGACTCAACCAAAGAGCGGTGACAGCAATAGAGGTGCAGGAGCCTGGGATGCACTGACTTCAAACCTGCCATTAGAAGACATGAGAACTTCCGTGATTGGGAGACAGACAACAAAATGAAACCAGTAGAAAGGTGTCAGTACCATCAGAATAAATACAATTATAGCCATATACACATCATTAATAGAGTAAATATGTACAAATAAAATAGAGTAATAAATATGTACAAATATATACAATTGCTATGGGGAGGGGAAGGGGTATGAAAGAGGGAGGGAGGGGGTGATGGAAAAGGGAGGAGGAGGAGGAGAGGAAAAGGGGGGCTCAGTCTGGGAAGGCCTTTTGGAGGAGGTGAGCTCTCAGTAGGGCTTTGAAGGGAGGAAGAGAGCTAGTTTTGAAGATGTGTGGAGGGAGGGCATTTCAGGCCAGAAGAAGGACATGGCCAGGGGTCAATGACGGGACAGGTGAGAATGACATAGTGAGGAGGTTAGTGGCAGAGGAGCAGAGTTTGCAGGCTGGGCTGTAGAAAGAAAGGAGGGAGGTGAGGTAGGAGGGGGCGAGGTGATGGAGAGCCTTGAAGCTGAGGTTGAGGAGTTTCTGCCTGTTGCATAGGTTGATTGGTAGCCACTGGAGATTTTTGAGGAGGGGAGTAACATGCCCAGAGTGTTTCTGCACAAAGATGATCCAGGCAGTGGCATGAAGTATATACTGAAGTGAGGAGAGACAGGAGGATGGGAGATCAGAGAGGAGGCTGATGCAGTAATCCAGTTGGGATAGGATGAGAGATTGAACCAGCAGGGTAGCGGTTTGGATGGACATCTTAAGTTTCATTTCAATTAAATGATATAAGACCAAAAACAGGATATTTAAAACCACAGGTCACCTTGTTGATGGTCTGGCAGAAAGCCATTTCAATATATTTCAAAATAAATCAGAAATTTTACATCAAATATGGGAATTTATTCTATAGCAGAATATCCTGGTAAAGTGGCAACAATAGTAAGGGTCATAATAGAGGTAGAACAGAAATATTCATTTACATAATTACTTAATTTTAAATAATCATATGCATTTTGAATTACCACTTACAATTTGGAAGCATCAACATTCTCTGAAAATACCCTGCATGTTCAAGCTAAAAACAATAAATTCAATGGGCCTCTCCCATAATAAATTAAATAATTCATAGTAAAACATTTTAGGTACTGCAGAACAGGCCCTCAACTTCAATAACAGTGCTCTTCCCCAGATAGTAGAACTTCAGAACAAGAGTATTGCCAAGATAGTATTCCCGCGGTTTGTGATTGCAAATCAATGGTTACCACTCCAAGAAAGTTATAAACTTTAATTAAGAATAATGATGTCTTTCATTAAACACTGGATTTTATCACTACCCCTATACTTCCCATTCCAATCTGACTTATGGCATATGTCTATGAAGCATAGAAATATATTAGGGATTTGGACATTTTAAATCAATATGCATAGAAAGGAGAAGGTAAAAATGATCAAATTTTTTACCTTGTCATACTTGTTGGAAAGGAAATGCATTGGCATATTGATCATTCTGACTTTTCACTAGATGGTCATCAAGGTGAATTATGACATGGCTCAATGATTCAGAGACTAGTATACAATGTCAGATAGATCCATTAGCCATAATTCATAACTTTAGGTGTCTGATGCTTAATACAGCAAGGGAAAGAGCACAAAAGGAAGCCCTGTTTTGCAGCCTGCTGATGACCTCCAAAATGAGTTTCCTCTAGTTTTTCTCACAAAAAGAAGTTGGAAATGACACAAAGCCTAAAAATCAAAATGAAAATACAGGGAATGTTTTTCTTAGGATAAACAACTAAAACCAAATGAGATTCCACCTCATGCCAAATTGTACTTTCCAAGCACTTAGTACACAGCTCTGCACAGTAAGCAGTTGATAAATACAATTGAGTGAACGAATAAATGAATGAATGATTTATTTTAAGAGAATACAGGTACACTCTGGTCTTAGAAAGGGATGAATGCATTCGAGTGTGGTACGGAAAGTCAGTTGTTCTCAGTACACTCAAGTCTGTCATGAGCCATGTTTTTACTACGTGTTTTGGCTGGAGTATCATAGGGGAAGGAGGAAACGTTCACGTGATAATAGGAACCTATTTGGCTATAGAGTGCTGCAGTACAGAAGAATGGTTTGTTCATACATGCCAGTGGATAGTGTAAATCCTGTAACTCATATTTTCCCCAACGTGGTCTATCCCTTTGACAACTTCTTGCTCATGTGCTTCCCCTTTATATACGACAGACCACCACTTTACCCACCTTCAAAGTCTGGTTAAACTCATCCGCACTTCAAGAGGTCTTTCCTGATTAAGCCCTCTTTTCACCTACCTCCTCTCCTTTCTGTGACTCCTATCTGCTTAGATCTGTATCCCTTAAGCACTTGATAATCACCCCACCCTCAGTCCCACAGCATGTATGCACATAACCATAATTTTATTTTAATGTCTGTCTGTATCTATTGCAAGCTCCTGTGGACAGGGAACATGTTATCACTGTTTACAACACCATTGTATTGTACTCTCCCTAATGCTTAGTACAATGCCCTGTAAAGGACAAGCACTAAATAAATACCATCGATTGTTTTTGCCAAACAATTTGAAGGAACTCACAACCCATGCTATAGGGCAACTGGGCATGATTAGAACTTACTATCTCATGAAATTATTTTACTTGACAGTACTTAGCAAAGCATTTCTTACTACAGAGATGAGATAGTGCTGAACATCAACTGAAGTTCAAGTTTATTTAATATTAAAGTTTTAGATACAAAGAAAAATAGCTTCGACCTTTCACCAGGCAAGACTGCCTTGGCTTGAACTTGATCTTAGGCCACAGATGTTCTTTAGTATTTGATTATATGAATTTACAAAACAGAATATGTGGTGAACACTGATTTTAATTTTAACTAAATTTTGACTAAATTCTGTTTGAATTTACAAAACAGAATAGTAGTGACTGTTTGTGATCCTGCCAACAACAAGGAAGAGATTAGCAAAGGCACTGATTGAGGCAGGTGACTGTGGGCCTGCAGGGGCGGAGCATGGAGTGAGGCTGATGCAGCATAGGGCATGCCGAAGCATGCAGCGAGAAGCACCTGGAACAGAAGCAGCACGGAGAAGCAAACTTTGAAGACGTGAGAAGCAGTAGAAGGCTGCTTCCAAGGATACCAAGGGATACCTGTATCCTTTAGAGTGAGTGAATGTGTGTACGTGTCAATCCCTTGCACGTTGGTAAAAACTAAGTAAAAAAAACTCTCCACAGTAACAGTATAATATGACTATCTTTGGGGAAAATCCAAGTTGTTTGTGTTCAATTTGCAATTAAGTGGGAGAGTTGTGAGGAAAGAAGATGTTTGAAAAAAAGTCAACTAGACTGTTAAAGTCAGTTGATAACTAAACAAAATAAGCCAACTCTAATGCCTCTTTTCATCTTACTGACTCTTGTGAGCTTTCCTCTTCAAAGGAAAAGCATCTTATTATTGTTTTTATTTTTAAAGCATATCAAAACAAGTTGTTTTTTCTTCTGAGATAGTTACAGAACAAGTGCTTCTTTTTTCTGTATTCCTTCAGATGGACTGTTTGTTGTTTTCCTTTCTGTTTGTGGTTAGAACATCTTAAGTATTTAGACATTGATATGAAATTAGTTTTTAGAAAAAAATATTAGAACACATTATCAAATGTGTTAATGGACAATATTCAGAAACCAAAGAGTGGCTTGACTATCACTAACAAGTTAATCCATGGTCTGGACACTATCTTACTCAATTTACATAGTCTCAGGCATGGCAAACACTATAGCTGAAGATTAAATGTGTGTTATGAACCACTAAATGTTCCTTTCTTTAACACCAACTTTTTTACTACCATAATTTTCTCTCTTTCTGTTTTGATATCCTGGTTTATTTTTGTCTATTCATTTACCAGTTGAGTGTGCTAAGCCAGTAAATGGTAATTTTTAAGAAATGTATTAAAACAAATATACAGATTGAACTGTTTAAAGCCGAGTAACTACTATGAATGGACAGAAGCTGGAGCTGAAGCCGTGCTGCACCTTCTCTTTCTGATCTTCCTCCTTCTCCTCCACTCTTCCTCTTCCCTTACTCCTCCTCTGTCTCCTCCTCATCCCCGACTCATGTCTGTCTCACCTGACCAACATAACCAAAGAGTAAAGAGGGATATACAAAACGGTAAAGAAGGACACAAAATGTTAGAATGGCATACTGGCTGGGATTGCTCATTCATTCATTCAATCAATCATATTTATTGGGTGTTTACTGTGTGCAGACCACTGTACTTGGATTCAGGACAGCCCTCCCAGGAGTGGAATGAAGTCTGGAAGTTTCAGCTGTAATGCACTGCTGCTTGTGCTGTTTTATGTTGTTTTGACAATAAAGCAACAGTATTTATTGAACACTTTATGCAGAGTGTTGTACTAAGCACTTTGAGAGAGTACATTATAGTAGGTATGATTTCCCTCCAGAGGTACGACAGGATTGCAGCTTGCAAAATTTACAACTATATGACCTTGAAAGTCTTGTGTTTTTCAAATTCCTTTAACTAAAAATATGTTTATAAACCTCTCTCTCCTGTCTCCTTTTGGAATGTTTCTACCAACTCTGTTATATTGTACTCTCCCAATCACTTAGTAAATAGCTCTGCAGACAGTAAGCACTCAATAAATATAGTTGATTGACTGGTTCCCCAGGCTGGTTCTAATTAGTAGATAACATCACCTGTTGAGTGCTTGCCAGATTCTGTCCCCCATTAGTCTCCCCTGCCAGTGTTCAAGTTCTCTGGTTGAGAAGCATAACACGTGTTGAAATGAAGCAGCATGGCCTAGTGAATAGAGCACTGGCTTGGGAGTCAGAAGGATCTATGTTTTAATTCTGACTCCAACATACGTCTGCTGTGTGATTATAAAAAGTAACGTGGCTTAGTGGAAAGAGCACAGGCTTTGGAGTCAGAGGTTATGGGTTCTAATCCTGATCCGGCCACTAGCCAGCTCTGTGACTTTGGGCAAGTCACTTAACTTCTCTGTGCCTGTTACCTCATTAGTAAAGTGTGGATCAAGATTATGAGCCCCAAGTGGGATAACCTGATAACCTTGTATCTATCCCAGCACTTAGAACAGTGCTTGGCACATAGTAAGTTCTTAACAAATATTATTATTATTATTATCATCCTGGGTAAGTCACTTCACTTTACTGGGCCTGAGTTACCTCATCTGTTAAATGTGGATTAAGACTGTGATACCCATGTGGGACAGGGACACTGTCTAACCCGATTTGCTAGTATCCTCCCCAGCTCTTAGTACAATGCCTGGCACATAGTAAGCACTTAACAAAAATACCACAATTATTATTATTATTATTATGGGCAGGGGGAAGGCAGAGCTGCTTATTTCAACCCCTGCATTCAACAATTCCCTTTCTCATCTCCGTCCCTCCCGAAAACCCAACTGAAAGTCAGAGGGGATTAATAAAATGTGAAAAGAAAGGTGTGTGGAGTAGGGGGTCTGTTAATGGCTTACCACTAGCTTTACAGGCATTTTTAGTTTTCCTGTGGTTGACATGGAACTAAACAGGGTGCTTGCGCTGAAGAGTCTTTATTCCAAGGCCAGAGTGTAGGATTGGGGTCAGAGGGAGAGTAGTTAGCAGTCATAAAACATGATATCTACTTTCAATATAACCTTCCTGCCCTCTTAACAAAAAAAGAATTTATGGTCAGTAGAGGGCCATCTTGGATAATTAAGTTTGAGATTAGAATTTTAAGTGCTCTTCAATGCATTTTCAGAGAACCTATTGTTTCAGGCCAGAAGCACAAAGATCTTTTGATACATCTAAGCTCAGAAACCTCCCTCTTCCCCACCTCCACCAGCATTTGCGATTCCCTGGGTGAAGTGGACAGGCTGTAAGTTTGTAGTACAAGCTTCAGCTGTGGGTTTGGTGGAAGGGGATATATCTTGAAGTAGCTATTGTACTTAAGTGGCCTGAAAGGGTTGGTAAGGAAGATGGGGAGTGGTAATTAGGGAAAATTAAAAAATAACTGGGGAGGGTATGTTAAGAAAAGCCTTTAAGATGGGGAAAGGTATGATCTATTGGATATGAAGAGTTCTAGACAGTGAGGAAGCGGTCAGCAAGAGAGACAAGAATGAGGTTCATTGAATAGGTTAACTTGAGAGGTCAAATAGTGGGTAGAATAGAAGAAAGTGCATAAATAGTGAGTAGAGTTAATTGAGTGCCTCAAATTCAATTGCTCAGGATTTCTACTTGATTCAGAGAGGAATGGACCACTGTTCAGGGTTTTTGAGGATTGGGGACATATGTGCAGAATGCCAGTATATGATCTGGTCAACAAAATGAAGTACAAACTGGAGAGTGGAGACCAGTCACAGAGATCATTTAAGGAGCTGATTCAGTAGTAAAGGCAGGCTATGGTGAATGCCTGGCCCAGCAACAAAGCTGTATGGGTAGGAAGGGGTCATATTCTGGAAGTGTTGCGATGGAAAAACTAAAATGATTCAGTGACAGATTGAATTTGAGTGTTGAATAGTGAAATTGTCTTGAAAGATAGGGAAAATGGCAGTTATATGGAGGAGAGGATTTGTGAGGGAAGATGAAGATTCAGTTTGGGACATATTGAGCTAGAGGTCTCAGCAGGACATTCATTTAAAGATGTTTTGAAGGCAGGAGGAATTATAGCACTGCAAAAAAGAATAGAGGTCAAGGATCATCAGCTAGATTTGGAAGTCATTCAAATAAAGCTGGTTGTTGAAGCCATCCAAGTGGATGAGTTCCCATCTGTCCTCTTGAGTAATTGCATAATCACTAAACTTTCAAGTCAGAATAAGAATCAAGTGTCAACATAAGCTCAGCAACAACTAGATCCTGTAATGAAATATGTTCATGGGATCCTAGGTAAGTAAAGTAACCATCCCAATACCTTCACATGTGAGGAGAGTGGATATTTGGGATTAACAAATAACTGCCACTTATTTGACATGTATGTAATGATATGTAATAACATTATGAATCTGTATGGCACTTCTCTTTTTCAGAAGACTTTTCACATCAATTATCCTCAAACCCCCGTCCCTCTGCCTCACCCACCTCTTGCCCCTAATGACTGGGCCACCTATTTTATTCAGAAAATTGTAACTATCAGGCGTGATCTTACTGTGTGCATAGCACTGTACTAAGTGCTTGGAAAGTACAAGTTGGCAACATATAGAAATGGTCCCTACCCAACAACAGACTCACAGTCTAGAAGGGGGAGACAGACAACAAAACAAAACATGTAGACAGGTGTCAAAGTCATCAGAACAAATAGAATTAAAGCTATATCCATATCATTAACAAATTAGAATAGTAAATATGTACAAGTAAAATAAATAGAATAATAAATCTGTACAAATATGTATACAAGTGCTGTAGGGAGGGGGAAGGAGGTAGGGCGGAAGGATGGGGAAGAGGAGAGGAAAAATGGGGCTCAGTCTGGGAAGGCCTCTTGGAGAGGGTGAGCTCTCAGTAGGGCTTTGAAGGGAGGAAGAGAGCTAGCTTGGCGGATGTGTTCAGGGAGGGCATTCCAGGCCAGGGGAAGGACGTGGGTCAGGGGTCGATGGCAGGTCAGGCGAGAATGAGGTACAGTGAGGAGGTTAGCAGCAGAGGAGCAGAGGGTGTGGGCTGGGCTGTAGAAGGAGAGAAGGGAGGCGAGGTGATGGAGAGCCTTGAAACTGAGCGTGAGGAGTTTTTGCTTGATGTGTAGGTCGACAGGCAACCACTGGAGAGTTTTGAGAAGGGGAGTAACATGCTCAGAGCATTTCTGCACAAAGATGATTCAGGCAGCAGAGTGAAGAATAGACTGAAGTGGGGAGAGACAGGAGGATGGGAGATCAGAGAGGAGGCATAGTAAGTGCTTAAGAAATATCATCATCATCAAGTCTCACAAGCCCATAACCTTGGCATTATTCTTGACTCGTCTTTCTCATTTAACCCACATATTCAAATTATCACTAAATCCTGTCAGTTCAACCTTCACAGCATCACTAAATCTGCCCTTTCCTCTTCATTCAAACTGCTGCCACATTAATACAAGCACTTATCCTATCCTGCCTTGAGTACTTCTTTCAGGCTTCTTGCTGATCTCCTTGCATCCTGTCTCTTCCTATTCCAGTCCAGACTTTACTCTGCTGCCCAGATAATTTTTACACAAAAATGTTCAGTCCATGTTTCCCTACTCCTCAAGAACCT
Organism: Tachyglossus aculeatus; assembly: GCF_015852505.1. Taxonomy (NCBI): domain Eukaryota; kingdom Metazoa; phylum Chordata; class Mammalia; order Monotremata; family Tachyglossidae; genus Tachyglossus; species Tachyglossus aculeatus. Next base: position 115,731,357 of record NC_052067.1, read on the forward strand.
CCAGTGGTTGCTCGTCTACCTCCACATCAGGCAAACTCCTTACCATCAGCTTTAAAGCACTCAATCACCCTGCCCCTTCCTACCTCACCTAGCTGCTCTCCTAGTTCAATCCAGGTAGCATATTTTGCTCCTCTAATGCCAACCCACTCAACTGTACCAGGATCTCATCTATCTCTCTGATGACCTCTCACCCACATCGTATCTCTGGCCTGGAACATCTTCCCACCTCATAACCAACAGACAATTACTCTCCCTACCTTCCAAGCCTTATTGAAAACACATCTCCTCCAAGAGGCCTTCCCTGACTAAGCCCACACTTCGTCTTTTCCCCACTCCCCTCAGCATCACTGCGATTGACTTCCTTCATTTACCACCTACCTCAGCCCAACAGGACTTGGTTACAAATCCATAATTTATTTCATTCATTCATTCAATCATATTTACTGAGCACTTACTATGTGCAGAGGACTGTATCAAGCATTTGGGAGAGTACAGTACAACAATAAATGGACACATTCCCAGCCAACAACGACCTTACATTCTAGACAAGGGGAGGCAGACATTAATATAAATGAATAAATTAGAGATATGTGTGGTGAGCCCACAACAAGCTGGCTTATTAATGACTGTTTGTGATCCCACAAACAACAACAAGGTAGACTTTGTAAAGGCACTGATGCTCTCTACCTGAGACAGGTGATTGCTGACCCATTGAGGGTGGTGCATGGAGGGAGACATGGCTTTCTTTCCCTATTTTACCCAATAATGGACCTGGACCAATCAATGAGTCCCATGTAGAGCCACATCTGCCATGTGTAAGGCAGATAAAAGGCAGATGCTTTGAGACATGCACAGGGTCTTGGAGGTAGCACAGAAGCATGCTGAGAGCAGCAGAAGGCAGCAGCACTTGGAAGCAGAAAGAAGAAGCATTGGCAGAAAGGGCTCTTCTGACCACAGATTGGTATTGGACCCTTGGGTGGTGGAGTGAGGGTGTGTATGTATGTGTCACTCCCTTGCAAATTGGTAAAGCTAAATTAAAAACTTTTCACAGTAACCTTAGTGATCAGAGGTGTGGTTTGACTTCTATGTGTCACTAAGGCTCCCCAGGTCCAGCAGTGTCATGATTAGTGTGAACCAGGGGCTTGTAACAATATGTACATAAGTGCTGTGGGGCTGGGAGTGGGGATGAGGGGAGAGTGATTTTTCTGTTGGATTTGAGGAGGGAGGGCATTCCATCATCAATCATCAATCGTATTTATTGAGCGCTTACTATGTGCAGAGCACTGTACTAAGCGCTTGGGAAGTACAAATTACAAAGTACAAATTCCAGACCACAGGCAGGATGTGGGTGAGGGATCTTTGGCTTGATAGAGGAAGCGTTAATGTCTGTCATCCCCCCTACACTGTGAGTTTTTTGTGGGCAGGGAATGTGTCGTTATATTGTTGTATTGTACTGTCCCAAGTTACTGTATTTACCGTACAGTAAGTGGTAAATACAATTGGTTAGTTGATTGATCCATTTTTATCTCACAACATCCCTTCTATACAAGGAGGAGCAGGCTTTTTTTAATCCTGATTTTACAGATGAGGAACCTGAAGTTCTGAGAGATTGAATGACTTGTCCTAACAAATCATACCTAGACTAGTAGTACAATTGGGTTAAAAACCCAGTCCCAGTTTTTTTCTTCAAAAGATCATGCTGCCCACTAATGCTGGTCAAGTGTCTGTTCTCACAAATGTGCACAGAATCTCATTCATTCATTCATTCAATCACATTTATTGAGTGCTTACTGTGTGCAGAGCACTGTACTAAGTGCTTGGGAAGTACAAGTTGGCAACATATAGAGATGGTCCCTACCCAACAGTAGGCTCACAGTCTAGAAGGGGGAGACAGAGAACAAAACAAAACATATTAACAAAATAAAATAAATAGAATAAATATGTACAAATAAAATAGAGTAATAAATACGTACAAACATATATACAGGTGCTGTGGGGAGAGGAAGGAGGTAAGGCGGGGTAGATGGATGGGGGAGGAGGGGGAGAGAAAGGAGGGGGCTCAATCTGGGAAGGCTTCCTGGAGGAGGTGAGCTCTCAGTAGGGCCTCGAAGGGAGGAAGAGAGCTAGCTTGGCGGATGTGTGGAGGGAGGGCATTCCAAGCCAGGGGGAGGACGTGGGCTGGGGGTCGCCGGCGGGACAGGTGAGAACGAGGCATGATGAGGAGATTAGCGGCAGAGGAGTGGAGGGTGCGGGCTGGGCTGTAGAAGGAGAGAAGGGAGGTGAGGTAGGAGGGGGCGAGGGGATGGAGAGCCTTGAAGCCGAGGGTGAGGAGTTTCTGCCTGATGCGTAGGTTGATTGGTAGCCACTGCAGATTTTTGAGGAGGGGAGTAACATGCCCAGAGTGTTTCTGCACAAAGACAATCCGGACAGCGGTGTGAAGTATGGATTGAGGTGTGGAGAGACAGGAGGATGGGAGGTCGGAGAGGAGGCTGATACAGTAATCCAGATGGGATAGGATGAGAGCTTGAATGAGCAGGGTAGAGGTTTGGATGGAGAGGAAAGGGCGGATCTTGGCAATGTTGCGGAGGTGAGACCCACAGATTTTGGTGACGGCTTGGATATGAGGGGTGAATGAGAGAGCGGAGCCGAGGATGACACCAAGCTTGCGGGCTTGTGAGACGGGAAGGATGGTAGTGCTGTCAACAGTGATGGGAAAGTCAGGGAGAGGGCAGGGTTTGGGAGGGAAGACAAGGAGTTCAGTCTTGGACATGTTGAGCTTTAGGTGGTGGGCAGACATCCAGATGGAGATGCCCTGAAGGCAGGAGGAGATGCGAGCCTGGAGGAAGGTAGAGAGAGCAGGGGCAGAGATGTAGATTTGGGTGTCATCAGCGTAGAGATGATAGTTGAAGCCATGGGAGTGAATGAGGTCACAAAGGGAGAGAGTGTAGATGGAGAACAGAACTCATTTAGTTCCATGGCTTCAACTACTACCTCTGCTGCCAAATCTACATACCCAGTCCTGATATCTCTCCCTCTCTCCAATCTTGCCTTTCCTCCTGCTTTCAGGACACCTTTACCGAATGTCCTGCCAACACTTCAACTTAACCCCAAACTGAGGTCCTTATCTTCCCACCCAAACCCAATCCTCCCCATCACTGAAGACAATCTATTATCCTTCCTATCTCACAAGCCCATAACCTTGGTTTTCATTCAATCATAATTATTGAGCACTTACTGTGTGCAGAGCACTCTACTAAGCACTTGGGAAGTACAAGTCAGCAACATATTGTCCTTGACTCATCTCTCTTTTATTAATGGCATTTGTTCTATGTTTGCTATATGCCAGGCACTGTTCTAAGTGCTGGGGTAGATACAAACTAATCAGGTTAGCCACTGTCCATGTCTCACATGGTGCTCAAATCTTAATCCCCATCTTACAGATGAGGTAACTGAAGCACAGAGAAGTTAAGTGAATTTCCCAAGGTCACCTAAAAGATAGGTGGCAGAGCAGGGATTGGAACTCAGGACCTTCTGAGTCCCAGGCCTGTGCTCTACCCACTAGGTCTTGCTGCTTCTCAACCCACTTATTCAATCTGTCACAAATCCTGTTGATTCTGTCTTCCCATCATTTGCTAATATCTGCCCTCTCCTCTCCATCAAAACTGCTACCTCACTGATACAAGCACTTATCCTAGCCCACATTGACTACTGCAGCAGCCTCCTCTCAGACCTTCCTACCTCCTATCTCTCTCCACTCCAGTCCACACTTCACTTGGCTGAGTGGATCATTTTTCTAAAATAATGTTCAGTTCATGTCTCCACAATCCTCAAGAACCACCAATGGTTGTCCATCCACCTCTACATCAAACAAACACTCCTTAACATTGGCTTTAAAATACTCAATCAACTCGCTCCCTCCTACCTCACCTCTTTGATCTCCTACTAGAACGCAGCCTGCACACTCTGCTCCTCTAGCACCAGCTTATTCGCTGTGATTCAGTCTCATCTGTCTTTCCACCAATCCCTGTTCAATGTTCTCCCTCTAGCCTGGAACTCCCTCTCCCTCTTTAGATGCCAGACGACCACTCTCTCCTCCTTCAAGGCATTATTAAGATCAAATCTCCACCAAGAGGCTTTGCCCAATTAAGGCTTCTTTTCCCCAGCTCCCTCTCCCTTCTATGCCATCTTGGATCTGTGAACTCTGGACACTTGATATTCACCCCACTCTCAAACCCACAACACTTGTGCACATATCATTAAATTATGTATTATATATTTTTATTTGTGTCTGTCTTCCCCCTATAGACTATATGTTCACTGTGGGTAGGGAACAAGCCTGCCAAATCTACTGTATTGAACTTTCCTAAACATGTAGTACAATGTTGTGCATTTAGTAAGTGCTCAGTAAATAACATTAACAATGATTTATTGAGTGCTTACTGTGTGCAAAGGACCATGGAAACACTTGTGAGCGTGTACAATATAAAAGTTAGTAAATGTTATCCCTGCTCTTAAGGAGCTTATAATTTTAGTTGTGTAAATGGACATTAAAATGAATTACCTGTAGGGAAAGTGTCGGAGTATATGTATTTAAGTTCCGTTTAGCTGGGATTGAAGTGAGTATTAGAATGCTTAAGTACAGTTCTACCCATTTAGCTATCATTCGCACCCCTTGTTTCTCAATCTCACCTCACCTCCCTTCTCTCCTTCTACATCCCATTCAGCTCACTCTGCTCCTCTGGTGCTAACCTCTTCATTAATGAGAATAATGTTGGCATTTATTAAGCACTTAACTATGTGAAAAGCACTGTTCTAAGCGCTGAGTGCTTCGATCTTGCCACCGACCCCTGGCCCACATTCTACCTCTGGTCTGATTTGACTTCCCTCCTCAGATCTGCCAGACAATCACCCTCCCTGACTTCAAAGTCCTACTGAAGATGCACCTCCTCCAAGAAGACTTCCCAGAATAAGCCCCACTTCTCCTCAGATCCCACTCCCTTCTGTCACCCTGACTCACTCTTTTTGCTTTTTCTCTCTCCCTGCCCCACAGCACTTATGTATATATGTACATATCTATAATTTTATTGATGCCTTTTTAATTGTATTTATGTCTATGTCCCTTTCCCCCTCCCCTCACGCCACCACTCTGGACTGTGAGCCCTTTGTGGGCAGGGATTGTCTCTTCATTGCAGTATTGTACATTCCAAGTGCCTGGTACAGTGCTCTGCACACAGTAAGTGCTCAATAAATACTATTGAATGAATGAACCAAGTGCTGGAGTCTCAACAACAACGAGACCATTTGGAGTTTAGCCAGCCAGCTGTACTCCCATAATTAGCTACAGTAAACTCAGGACAGAATGGACTCCCTTCCTCCTCCCTCAGTTTCTCAGGTCCAACTACTCGTGCAGCAGCCGGACTTCAATCAGCCAATCAATTGTATTTATTGAACACTTACTGCATGCAGAGCACCATTCCAGTACTTGGGAGAGTAGACTATAACAGAGTTGATGGACACATTCCCTTCTCACAACACACTTGCAGTCTAAAGCTTCCCAAGCTCTTCTCCTGGGCAGATACACTAGTTACAGAAATCTTATGAGTTTTTAATAGGCAACTTGCAAACATCATTCATTCATGAATCAGGTAGAAAATGGAACAGGATTCTGATCAAAACCATCTCTCCCTTTTGCTAACTTGTTTCACCTTTTTCCCTCCTACTTGCCTGTAGATATCCTGTTGCACACATTCTTCTTGCTCTTTCTTGATTTCTCATTTTATCTATTTCACCCCTCCAAATCTTTCCTTTCAGACTGTCAGATGTCAGGATAGATCTGCTGCCAATCCTCACGTTGTTCTTCCCATTAGAGGAAGGAGGCTCATTCTCCTGAAGTCCTAGCCTCTAGACTGCAAACTTGCTGGGCATCCTTACCCTCCTGAAACTCTTCTCATATCCCTCCTCTAGTTGTGGCTCAAACGATGTACCTCAAAATTGTGGATAACATTCTCTCCTAACTTACTAGTCACTTCTCCTTCCTTCTTTCCCAATTCTCCCCTGTGATTGGCTGTATTCCAGGTAAATATCTTACAAAAGCCTAGTACTTAATCCAATCAATATTGCTTGAGAGATGCCTCACAAGTGAGTTTTCTCCTCTTCAAACAACTTCTAGCTTTTCCTCCCAATTTACATATAGGGATAGTTTCCATGACTGTCACATTGTCATAACCTCATTCCTTACTTCATTTATAATTAAGCTTTAATTCAGTTATTAGCTTTAATTCAGTTATTATGAATTCCCACAATAATATCTAGAGCCTTTTGAACAATTTTAAACCCAATGTTCTATATTAAATCTAATCTATTTCTCTCAGCCTGATCATTTTTCTATGACTCTGAATAATTGCCTATTTGATTTGTATTGAAACTATGAAGTCTTTTCTTAATATACACTGGGGTCATATCATTCCTAAATGCTTGCTCTCTCCCCCTCCCTGCAGGCTAGCATCTCCTGCTGCCTTCAGGACATCTCCATCTGGATGTCTGCCTGCCACCTACAACTCAACATGTCCAAGACTGAACTCCTTGTCTTCCCTCCCAAACCCTGCCCTCTCCCTGACTTTGCCATCACTGTTGACGGCACTACCATCCTTCCCGTCTCACAGGCCCACAAACCTGGTGTCATCCTCGACTCCGCTCTCTTGTTCATCCTTCACATCCAAGCCGTCACCAAAACCTGCCGGTCTCAGCTCTGCAACATTGCCAAGATCTGCCCTATCCTCTCCATCCAAACTGCTACCCTGCTTGTTCAAGCTCTCATCCTATCCTGTCTGGACTACTGTATCAGCCTCCTCTCCGATCTCCCATCCTCTTGTCTCTCCCAACTTCAATCCATACTTCATGCTGCTGCCCAGATTGTCTTTGTCTGGAAATGCTCTGGGCATGTTACTCCCCTCCTAAAAAATCTCCAGTGGCTACCAATCAACCTACGCATCAGGCAGAAACTCCTCACCTTCGGCTTCAAGGCTGTCCATCACCTCGCCCCCTTCTACCTCACCTCCCTCCTCTCCTTCTACAGCCCAGCCCGTACCCTCCGCTCCTCTGCCACTAATCTCCTCACCGTGCCTCGTTCTAGCCTGTCCTGCTGTCGACCCCCGGCCCACATCATCCCCCTGGCCTGGAATGCCCTCCCTCTGCCCATCCGCCAAGCTAGCTTTCTTCCTCCCTTCAAGGCCATACTGAGAGCTCACCTCCTCCAGGAGGCCTTCCCAGACTGAGCCCCCTCCTTCCTCTCCCCCTCATCCACCTCTCCATCACCCCTGCCTTACCTGCTTCCCTTCCCCACAGCACCTGTATATATGTATATGTTTGTACATATTTATTACTCTATTTATTTTACTTGTACATATCTATTCTATTTTATTTTGTTAATATGTTTTGTTTTGTTCTATGTCTTCCCCTTCTAGACTGTGAGCCCACTGTTGGGTAGGGACCGTCTCTATGTGTTGCCAACTTGTGCATCCCAAGCGCTTAGTACAGTGCTCTGCACACAGTAAGCACTCAGTAAATATGATTGATTGATTGATAGTGTAATCATTAGGCTAGAAGGGACATTTGAAAGGTCCTCCAGCCCAAATAGCACCTCTAGATATACAGAGATGAACAGTAAGGATGAAAAGGATCCCTTGACTCTTTTTTTAAATCTAGGGTTCCATAGCATTTAAGCCGGTAAGAAATTCCTCACTGTATCTACCTAAATTTTTCTAAATTTGTGAATGCCAGTAATGGGTATCTTGGATTTTATGAGTGACTTTAACATTCTTCTCTGATTGGACACTTATTCTCATTTGACTGTGAGCCCACTGTTGGGGCTATATGTTGCCAACTTGTACTTCCCAGGCACTTAGTACAGTGCTCTGCACACACGAAGTGCTCAATAAATACGATTGAATGAATGAATGAATGAATTTGCCTGTCTTCTCCTAGAATAAGAAATTAATTCTACCATGTTCATACTTGTACCATTCAATCATTAAATTAGTCCATGATTCTATTTTACTTTTAAAATCACATAAAGAACTTAAGGTTTATTTATGATACTGCTGTAAAAGGTCTTTCCTCTTTCCCATCAGGGGAAAGGGTGAGGCATGACTAGCGGTGATGTTGTTGAGGTCTTCACCCTCTTTAATCCTTCAATGCCTTTAGACATACTTTGAGAAAGCTTTCCCTAGGTCTGTTGTGTCCAAAATCAAGAAAGGAGCCATGATCTATGTCATCTTCTGAGAACAGGGACAGACATGCATCCAACTCAACTGACGGAGGTGCTCTCTAATTGCTGTCTGAGATTGGTATAACAATGGCTATCTCACTACTTTGGGCCCATGATCCTGGCAGAAACTCTGAGCAAAGTTTTTTTGGGCTGTTGATGAGCAAAGTTGAGAAAGGACAGCAGTAGGGTGTATTATCCTTCGAACACCAGTTTTTGTGAAATAAACCTATCATCGTTATTTTGTAAGTCCCATGTGGGACAAATACCATGTCTGCTATATAATAAGTGTGGTATTTAAGTACTTACTATGTGCAAGGCATTGTACTAAGCGCTGGAGTAGATACAAGCAGATCAGGTTGGACATGTATATAAATATAGTCTACCCCAGTGCTTAACAACTAATAAAAAAAAAAGATTGAATCCATCCTGGAGCAAACGGTCTGAATTTTGAGAATACCTGTAGGACATTATTCTCCCTCAAGGGGTCATCAAGCTTGTATTGAAACATTTTGCACTATGACATGTTAATCCGAATAAATCTTTCAAAATGATTCAATGAATGAGCAGTTCATAGTGGGGCCTGACTGATTGTCTCCATAGTTTATATTAAAAGGTAGCCCAATCTTCCAACCAGAGGCTCACAGCAGGGAAGAGAGAGGCAGGAATTTCTGTGAAGCTCTGGAGAAAAGGACCCAGAGCTAAATTGGGCATGCAGATTGGAGGCCGCTCCATATCTGAGAGGGGTTGTGAGATGGATAGTGGACTTTTCACCAGTGCCAAGGGCACACATTTTTTGCTGCTGCTGATGGCATTTATTAAGCTCTTACTATGTGCAAAGCACTGTTCTAAGCGCTAGGGAGGTTACAAGGCAATCAGGTTGTCCCACAGGAGGCTCACAGTCTTAATCCCCATTTTACAGATGAGTTAACTGAGGCACAGAGAAGTTAAGTGACTTGTCCAAAGTCACACACTGACAATTGGCAGAGACGGGATTTGAACCCATGACCAAAGCCCATGTTCTTTCCACTGAGCCACGCTTCTGCTGAACCGGGGAGCATATGTAAACCGAAGCAGCTCTCTCCCAGCTCCTCTGGAGGGATAATGGCTGCATGGGGCATTTCTCTCCATATCCCTTAGGCCCAGGCTGCTGCCCCTCCAGGGGACATAGAAGATACAGGAGAGTTGGGAGGATGAAGGGGAACATGTGCATATTGTTTCTTCTCCTAGGGTGGTGGGGAAATGTGTATACCAAAGGGGCTCTTCCCCGGCTCCTCAAGAAGGAATGTGTCTACCCAGGGCATTTACCTTCATCCCTGGGTTTGCTGCCCCTCCAGGGGGCAGAGAGGCTACTCTGGCAGGGGGAAGTGGTGGAGTCTTTGCCATGGTGGAGGAGTGGACCATCCACCAGGCAAATGCATGTGGGGGCGGGCAGTGGGCTTGTGTCAGATTGCTTCATACGACTGGCAGACTGACATTCATGGTGGGGGCAGTGCCATGTTGGGTCATGTTCAACCCTTTCTCTTCGGTAGGGATTGGTAGATCTAGTAGGAAGACCAAATATTTGTAATCCAAAAAAATTGTATTTTATGTGAATTGCACCCCTGTTGTGGCCCCACTGGATATTCTGAAGCGAAAGAAAACACCCCCTCAGGAAAACTCAAGCCCAGTGTCCACCTCAGTGAAGGAAGGAGAGTGACTGTACTAGTAAACATTTCCTACAAATTTCCCTGTTGCTTATACTGATTACATATAGGTATGGCACTTCAAATTCAAGATTTGTATTTGATATTTTAATCAGTATTTCAGTCTCATATAGCTTTTAAATTTGAAATTTCTTCATGAACTGTGTCCCATTACTAGATGGATGACTCTATATTTAGCAGTACACATTTTTTTTCTAATTGCAAGCAACTTGCTGTTCTTTGTTCAGTAAGCCACTTTTGGTTTGGTGCTGTGCAATGTGCTTCCTACAATCTCAGTGTCAGAAAATTGACATTTACATTATTATTAAGAATGTTACAATAAAATAAATTTAATCCTGCTTCAAAGCTACTTTCTGCCTCATTAACTTCTTTTTAATTGTTTCTATCCTTGAGTGCTCTGTGTTTGACATATCTCCCACTACAAAAGTGTAGTGGACCAAACTCCCATTGTGGTTTGTAAATACAGTCAAAGTGTTGTAAATCAACCATATATCTGAAGGTTACAGCAGATTACATTGCTCTACTCCCTATTCATCATGATCAAGATCAGGGTGAAAACAGATAAATACCTCCATGCTTAAATTATTACTTAAATTATTTAAATCTTTTAAATTATTTAAATTAATCATTTAAATTGTTATCTATATCTGTAGCTATATCTATGCAGGAGCAGATTTGGAAAAAGATTTGATACCCAAGAGCACTATTTCAAAAGTAAGTTTAAAATAAGGACAATAGATTGCATTGATACCTAGTACACGTAACTTTATTTTTTGATTACTTCCTATATTTGTATTCAGTAAATTAATTGTTAAGCATTAGAAATAGTTTTAGGAGAAAAGAAAAAGACCATTTTAAAACTGGTTCTTCATCTTATAAAAATCTACTTTAACATCCAAAAGGGAAAGTTCAGTGTAAGGGGATTAAGTGAATCCAACAAAGAATTTTATAGATAGGTAATGGTACTGCTGACCAAATTTATTTCAGTTCAATCTTATTACTCCATGGCTGTTGCTCTGTTCAGCCAGTTTACAGTTATCACATTTCAGCTCACCAGAGAACCAATGCTTGCATCACCGACCCCATGCCTACATCTACCCACTGGCCAGAACTCTCTCTCCCTTCATGTTCGTCAATCCATCACTCTCCCCATTTTCAAAGCCCTACTAAGATCTTATCTTCTTCTTCTTAATGATATTTATTAAACAATCCAGCCCAACCATATTTAGTCAGTCAATTGTATTTAATTATTTCTGTGTAGGGTACTTTAAGTAAGCTCTTGGGAGAAAAGAATACAATAAAGCAGATAGATGCAATTCCTGTCTTCAGGGAGCTTACCGGCTAGAGGGGAAGGCATATTAAAATAAATTAAAGAGGGGGTACATATATAAGTGTTGTGGGTCTAAGGGAATGGTGAATATCAAAGTGCTTAAGGGGTATAGAGTCAAGTGCATAGGTGGTATAGAAGGAAATCTTGATCAGGAAAAGTGTCTTGGAGGAGATACAATTTTAGTAGAGCTTTGACTGAGGGGATAGTGTTGATCTGTCAGATATTAAGGGGAAGGTAGTTCCAGGTCAAAGGGAGAATGTGAGCAAGGGAATCAGTCTCATCTATCAGAAGATGATATCCAAATAAAGTAAGTAGGACTGACAGTACATGACCAAAGTATGCATGTTGGTTTGTAATAGAACAGTGAGGTAATGTAGGAAGGGGAGAGCTAATTGAGAGCTTAATAGACAATGGTAAGTTGTTTCTTTTTTATGGGGAGGATTTTGAGGGGTCAGGATATATGGACTAAATAATTTTAGAAAAAGTATCCGGGCAGAAAAGTGAAGTATGGACAGAGAGAGGAAAGAAAGGAAGCACAGAAGTCAATGAGGAGGTTGATGCAGAAGGAGAGTGGGACTGGAAAGTTGGAGGGGAGATTTGGGGAGATCACACCCATTGGTTTCCAATTTTTCGATGAAATAGATGGGAAGATTATTAGAGGGAAGGGATGGTGGAGGTGCAAGAGATCTGAGGAGGGAGTTAAAATGCTGTAACAACTGGTGACAGCAATGGGCATGGCAATAAGTGAGGGAGGGGAAATATTGTTCCTGGAAGAAGGAGAGGGTTAAGTTGGAACATATGAGGATAGATTTGAGATAGATAAAGTCAGCGTGGTGTTTGTATTTCCACCAGCAATGTTCCATACTCATGCACACGAGTGGAGCAAGCATATTGTGGAGGCAATGTAGGGTAGTGGGTTGATGATGCATGATTGATAAAGGGACAGGGAATGAGGGATATGAGTTCACTGGATTGGGGTGTCGAAAGAGGTAGGTTGGATATACAGACCAAGTTGGGCACAATGACTTTGGAAAATTTAGGGGACTTGAGAAAATGGAGGTCTGTAGGGACACAGAACAGTTTTTCCTGCAGAATGTGTGGGAGAGAAAGTAGGTCAGGATGCTGTAGTTGGAGGCTGGAATTTGAGAATTTGTGAAATTAGAATTTGTACAGTGACTAGAAATTATGAGATTTAGGCTATATCTGAGTTGGTGAGTGGGTGTGTTTGGGTGGACAAGGAGGTTGTTTAAGTTGAGGAGCAAGAAGAAACTGGTGGTGGGAAGTCTCTGGGAATAGGTACATTTATATTGAAGTTGATTTATGTACATATTTGTAATCTCTGCCAATTTCCATTATGATAGTTTATTTTAATGTCTGTCTAGACTGTGAACTCTTTGTGGGCAGGATCATGTCTACCAATTCTTTGTATTGTACTCTCCTAAGTGCTTAGTACAGTGCTCTGAACATAGTAAGTATTCTATAAATACCATTGATTGATTGATATCCATTTTTACCTCACGCCCTGTTTAGAGAGGATGTGATGTAACAGATATTTCTAGATGATAATGACCTCAGTGTATTTCTGGACCTCACAGTCTGGGATCCTTTCTTGTCATATAATTTAACTAGTGTCATTGCTGGAATTACCTTATAAGTCAGATGTGTGTGTGTGTGTGTGTGTGTGTGTGTGTGTGTAGGTACAGATACCCATTTTTTTCCTCAAGCCCTGTTTAGAGAGGATGTGATGTAATAGGAAATCCTAGATAATAATGGCCTGAGTGTATTTCAGGGCCTCACTGTCTGAAATCCTCTCTTGTCATGTAATTTAACTAGTGTCATTGCTGGAACTACCTTATAAGTCAGATGTGGTCTGCGGTCGGGCCATTTCACACTACTATATAGCACATTGGATATTACAGCAATGATACATTCAGGTTCATCCGATTCTTTACCAGATTTTATTTTTCATCCTCTCGCTAATGGCAGATTAGTCAGTTTGATTTATTTTTATTCATTCATTCAGTTGTATTTATTGAGCACTTAAAGTGTGCTTGGGAAAATATGATACAACAATAAACGTAAAAATTTCCTGCCCGCAATGAGTTTACAGTATTGGGGGGAGGAAAACAGACATCAATACAATTAAGTGAATTACAGATATGTACATAAGTGCTGTGGGACTGGGCAAGGGGAAGAATAAAGAGAGCAAGTCAGGACAACACAGAAGGGAATGGGTGAAAAGGAAAAGGGAGACCTATTCTGGAAGGCCCATTGGAGGGGATGATCCATTAATAAGGCTTTGAATGGTGAGAGACTAAATGTTGGATTTGAGGAGTGAGGGTGTTCCAGACCAGAAGCAGGATATGGTCCAGGGGTTGGCGGCAAGACAGGCGAGACCAAGGCACAGTGAGAAGGTTAGCACGAAAGGAGCGAAGCATGCAGGCTGGGTTGTAAAAGGAAAGTAACAAGGTGAGCTAGGAGAGGGAAGGTAGTGGAGTGCTTTAAAGCCAAGGTATGGAGTTTTTGTTTGATGTGGAGGTGGGTAGCCAACCACTAGAGCTTTTGTGGAGTGGGGTGACGTCATTTTTGTAGAAAAATGATCTAGTTAGCAGAGTGAAATATGGATTGGAGTAGGGAGAGACAGGAGGCTGGGAGGTCAGGAAGGAGGCTGATGCAGTTCTCCAGGAGGGATAGTATGAATGATTGTATTAACATGGCAGCAGTTTGGATGGAGAGGAAAAGGCGTATTTTAGTGATGATGTAAAGGTGGGACCAACAGGATCTAGTGAAGGTTTGAATATGAGGGTTGAATGAGAGAGAGGAGTCAAGGATAATGCCAAGGTTACAGGCTTGTGAGACAGGAAGGATGGTGATGCCATCTATGGTGATGGGAAAGCCAGGTCTCCTGATTCCTTCTTTAACTTTGCATCCTATTTAGCAGAGAAGCAGCATGGCTTAGTGGAAAGAGCACGGGATTGGGAGTCAGAGGATGTGGGTTCTAATCCTGGCTCCACCAGTTGTCTGCTGTGTGAACTTGGGCAAGCCACTTAAATTCTCTGTGCCTCATTTACCACATCTGGAAAATGGGGATTAAGACTGTGACCCCAAGTGGGACAATCTGATTACCTTGTATCTACGTCAGCACTTAGAACAGTGCTTGGCACATAGTAAGCTCTTAACAAATACAATTATTATTACTATTATTATTATTATATTTAGCAAAATTTAAATTCAGCTCTTTGTCTTCAAAGTGAATGCCCTTGGCTATATTGCTGGATTTGTTATTAATCAATAAATCAATCAATCAGATGTATTCACTGTGTGCAGTGCATGGTACTGATTGGGAGTGTACAGAACAATAGAGTTGGTAGACATGTTCCCAGCTCCCAGAGAGTTTGCAGCCTGGCTTCCTGGCAGACTAATGAATTATTATTATTTGGGGCTTCACCTTGTTAATTTTCAACTGGAAAATACCTTTATGATCATAAAGTGATTCATAATAATCCACATTAACATCCTGTGTTCATAGAGTATGGTCATCAGTATATAGGAGTGGTTTTTTTTAATGATATTTGTTAAGCACTTACTACATGTCAGACACTGTACTAAACACTGAAGTAGAAAGAGGATAATCATGTTGACCACAGTCCACGTTCCACATAGGGCTCACAACCTTAATCCCAATTTTACAGATGAAGTAACTAATGCACAGAGAAATTAAATTACTTGCCCAAGTTCACACAGCAGAAAAGTGGAAGAGCTGGGATTAGAACCCAAGTCTTTCTGACTCCCAGGAAGTCTTGTATGAGTGAGTCAAGAACCTCCAATGAGCTTCCCTCTAGACTCTAAAATCCACATCAGACAGTAAGCTCAATGTGGATAGGCAGCATGTCTACCAGTTCTGTTTCATTGTACTCTCCCAAGTACTTAATACAGGGCCTGCACACAGGAGGTGCTCAATAAAATTATCATCGATTATGGTGATGAAGGCAATCATGATAACCCCATTGAATGGAAAGCATTTGCTAGAATATTGGAATTACATTTTGGCATCAGCCTTAAAATTTCTGTTGCTTATTTGAATTTAGTTGCCCAGAATGGATGTTTAAATATTTATGATAGCCTAGGGTCTGCTGATGTTCTTCAGGGCTTGGTCTAGGAAATTCCAGCTACTCTCTTGATGACTACGGAGAGTACTGAGATTCCATGGAAGTTTATAGATCCAATCCTTTCACCTGTTTTTTGAAGATGTCATCCCTGAACTTCTGAGCATTTCCATGGATTGTCATACATTGAAGGAGAATGTACGTGTTAGCAGAAAATCCTTCACTTGTTAATTTCAATATGTTCCATTGGAGTTTTTATTTATGATTCTAACTATATTTAATATTGGAGAAAAAATGCTTTTGCATATTGTCAGATTAACATTTTTTCATGACAACATCTTAATTGGATGCAAGGATATGCTTAGGGATCTTTGAAGTGTTAGGTAAATAAACTCTTTGCAGAAAGAGAACCTGTCCACCAACTCTGTTGTATTGTACTATCCTAAGCACTTTGTACTGTGCTTTGCACACAGTAAGCTCTCAATGAATTGAATTTATTTTTTTGCCTGATCTCTAGAATTTCCTCTTTTTCTATGTTGACTGTGATAACTATCTTCTAAATTATGACCTCCCTGAGGGCCAAAAACATGTGTACCAATTCTATTGTACTGTGCTCTCCCAAGTACTTAAGACAGTGCTCTGCACACAGTAAGTGTTTGATAAATGCCATTGATGATGATGACTGACTGATTGTTAAATATCTATATGTCCTTCAGCACATACCCTTCAAGGATTTGATGTAGTCTTTGGTGTGATTTTGCTCATTAATTCTTGCTTTAGTTCAGCCTTGACATCCCACAGTTTTTTGTGCATCTTACAATCCATGATGAAGCCTTGAAGAAACATCCATTTTTTCAGCATTATGAAAGTATGCAAGGTGGTCATGATGCTTTGCTGCAAGCAACTACAATTAGGCAACTACTACTTTACATTTTAGTGGTTTTTATCATGATAGAAAGTTTGGAATGTATTAGATAATGTTCAGTCCTAACCTTGGTGCTAAGAAGAAGACCAATTATATGAATGACTGCCTGGGAACAATAGCAGATAATCATATAGTCATTGGCAATGGCAATGATATAGGTGCTATTGTTTCATCTCAGTTCATGATGGAAGGAATAGTTCATTCCCCACTTTGTGACCTACACATATATGTTATGCATTTCCAGGTGCGTAGGTCCCACTATAGACCACACTTGGCAGGCAGGAAAGCTCCTACATGAAGGAGGTGATCCTTTGACAGTAACAGTTACTGAAACACACCTCTAGACAACTATTCATGCAGTGTTCAAAGCCACTGGGCCAGAGGGGAAGAGAGCTAAAGACCCATCATCCTGTGGCACTTTGCATATTTTAGATATCTCAGATTTGTGAAGGGCTGGGGAGATCTCCTTAAGGCAACTCCGAGTCCCATGTACCCTAAGCTAACCTAGATATAATATTGTCATTGTTATGTGCTAGAGCTGGCTTCAAACACTATGAAAACCTGTGTCCAGCAGTTGAGTACAAGATAAGTCTGTAACTTGCTGAACTATGACTCCCATGACATAGTAAAGACTTCTGGGAAATATTTGCCATTTGGAATTTTCCAATAAAACTTTGGTGTATGATCTTCCCTGTTCCCTCATCTGTTTGGTAGACAAATCTGCCTGTTGAGTGTTCATTATGATCTTATCGAGTCTCCCACACCGGTGATGCAATCCCCAGTACTGAATCTGGGGCAGTTGGATGCAATTGTTGAATGTTTGGGGTGGAAAGGAGAGTTTAGAAGCAGCATGGTGTAGAGCACAGGCCTGGGAGTGAGAAGGTCATGGGTTCTAATCCCTCCTCTGCCATTTGTCTGTTGTGTGACCTTGGCTAAGTCACTTTATTTCTCTGGGCCTTAATTCAACTCATCTGCAAAATGCGATTGAGACTGTGAGCCCCATGTGGGATAGGGACTGTGTCCAACCAGAATTGCCTGTATTCACCCGGCACTTAATGTCTGGCACATAGTAGGAGCTTAACAAATACCATAATTATTTTAGACTGTGAGCCCACTGTTGGGTAGGGACTGTCTCTATATGTTGCCAATTTGTACTTCCCAAGCGCTTAGTACAGTGCTCTGCACATAGTAAGCACTCAATAAATACGATTGATGATGATGATAATTAATTATAATTATTTTCTCCCCATACAAACCTGGTGGAGTATGTGTCTTTTGAACGTCAATAGTGAACTGTAAATGAGTGGGAGGAAAAGTAAAAAAAAATACTATTTTCCCCTGCACATTTTCTCCTTCATTCAGACATAAATCCTGTAGCTTGTTTCCTTGCTAGGACCAGGGTAGAGGAAAATGGGGTGAAATAAACAGACAACAAAGGGCAAACAAGTAGGAGCAGAAAACCTGAAGATTTTCTTCAGCTTCTCCATGAATTTCTGCATCCTGATCCTGACCCTGATCTATCCCACTTCTTCCCCAGCTCTCTCTTCAACAGTAATGCCCTAAACCAAGGCTTAAAAAATTAGCAAAAGGGAATAGTATTCACTTTGTAAAACCTCATTGAAAACTGTCAAACATGAGGATCTCTGTGCACAAAATCAGATTGATTTGGTGTATTCAACAGACAAGGATAACTTCACTCTATGATACAGGAATGGGAGTTATGCCTCGTATTCCTCCTGGTGTTTGTATCTGACTCAGGAACCAAGAACCATAGACTGTGAGCCCATTGTTGGGTAGGGATCATCTCTGTTGCCAAATTGTACTTTCCAAGCACTTAGTACAGTGCTCTGCATAGCATACAGTAAGTGCTCAATAAATACTATTGAATGAATGAATGAATATTGGACTAGATTATCTGTGTGCTGAGAACGTGGGCCCAATTATTAAAACATGGTAGAGTCAACATCAAAGTGTCTATCTGTAGGCTACCTCAGAAAGCTAGTAGAACTGCAGGGTAAGGAGCTGCTTGGGATAATTTTTCCTATAACCACATATGCCTTAGCATAGATATGGGGAAATACACATATGCTCTCTCTCTCTCTCACACACACACACACGGATCAGTGGAAGGAGCACGAGCTTGAGAGTCAGAGGCCATGGGTTCTAATTCCGGCTCTGCTGCTTGTCAGCTGTGTGAGTTTGGGTAAGTCACTTCACTTATTTGTGCCTCAGTTACCTCAACTGGAAAATGGGGATTATGACTGTGTGTCTCAAGTGGGACAGTCTGATTACCTTGTATCTCCCCCAGCGCTTAGAACAGTGCATGGCACATAGTAAGCACTTAACAAATACCAAAATTATTATTATTATTATTATTATTACAATGCACAGGTGGCTATTATGACATAAAATGAAGTCAATCGGAACCTGAAGAAGGCTCAAAATTGGCACCAATTTCCATTTTGTTTGACTGTGGTTGGTATTTTTTTAGCATGGCATTTTTGCCACCTGCACAATCACCTCCTCCTGTCATTTCTTAACAGTTTTCACATTCAGGAAGTATACCTTTGTGGACTGGAAAATGCTCTTTGGCTTGCAAACAATTTGCTGCAATTTACTAGAAAACAATCTGCTGGGGGATTGAGCTGCATTCTTCCCCAGAAATTGTTACTGGAAGATGAGAGTCATGCTTGGTGGATGGCAGAATGAGAACTGGCCTCATCTGTGCCTCCATACTCCCACTGAAGAAGTACCAGCCATAAGGAGGATATGGGAAAGAGGCTGATGGTAAGGTGGATGAGAGTAGGGCAGTGTGAGCAAGCTAGGGCTAAGGGATTGAAGTGTGTGGGCTGGGCTGTAATAGATCATTGAAGTAAGGTAGGATCGACCTCTCCAAACTCCTTGAGTGAGTTGTCTACACCCACTGTCTCAAATTCTTCTCTTCCAATTATCTCTTTGATCCCCTTTAATCTGGCTTCTGTCCCCATTACTTTACAGAAATGTCCCTCTCAAAGGTCACCAACAACCTCCTTTTTTGACAAATCCAACGGTCTCTACTCCATACTAGTCCTCCTTGTCTTCTCAGTTGTCTTTGACACTGTGGACCCCCCACCCCCCACCCCCCGCCCCGCCCGACCTGCTGGAAACATTATCCATCCTTGGCTTCACTGACTTTGTCCTCTCCTGATTCTTCTTTTATCTCTCTGGCCATTCATTTGCAGTTTCCTTTGAGGGCAGCTTCTCTCCCTCCCAACCCTAACTGTGGGGGTCCCCTCAAATTCAGTTCTCAATCCCCTTCTATTCTCCATCTACACTCATTCCCTTGGAGAACTCATTCACTCCCACGGCTTCAACTACCATCTCTATCTGGATGATATCCAAATCTACATCTCCTTCCCTAATCTCTTTCCCTCTTTCCAGGCTCGCATCTCCTCCTACCTTCAAGACATCTCTACTTGGATATCCTCCCGTCACCTGAAACTTAACATGTCCAAGACAGAACCCCTTATCTTCCCATCCAAACCCTGTTCTCCCCTTGACTTTCCCATCACTGTAGGTGGCATCACCACCCTTCCCATCTCACAAACCCATAACCATGGTGTTATCCCTGACTCCTCTCTCTCATTCAACCTATATATTTAATCCATCATCAAATCCTGTCAGTCCCACATCCACAACATAGCTAAAATCCACCCTTTCCTTTCCATCCAAGCTGCTACGACATTAATACCGTCATTCATCAGATCCTGCCTGGATTACTACATCAGCCTCCTTTCTGACATCCCAGCCTCCTGTCTCCCAAATCCAGTCCATACTTCCCTCTGCTTCCCGGATCATTTTTCTACAAAACCTTTCAGGACATATCACCCTACTTCTCAAAAAACTCCAGTGGTTGCCGATCCACCTCTGCATCAAAAAAAAACTCTTCATTATTGGCTTCAGAGCACACCACCACATCACCCCCCGCCTACCTCACCTTGCTATTCTCCTTCTACAACTCATATCACACAATTCACTCCTCAAATGCTAACGTTCTCACTGTGCCTCGATATCGCCTATAACAATTATGGTACTTGCTAAGTGCTTACTATGTGCCAAGCACTGTTCTAAGCACTGGGGTGGATACAGGTTAGGTTGGACACAGTCTCTGTCCCACATAGGGTTCACACTCTTAGCCCCATTTTACAAATGAGGTAACTGAGGCCCAAAGAAGTGAAGTGACTTGCCCAAGGTCAAACAGTAGACAGGTGACACAGCTGGGACCTTCTGACTCCCACTAAGCTTCATTGCACTGCTGACTCCTAGCCCACATCCTGCCTCTGGACTGGAATGCCCTCCCTTCTCAAATCCTACAGTTGATTACTCTCCCCTTCTTCAAAGCACCAATGAACGTTTCCCCAGACCAAGGACCCCCTTTCCTCTTCTCCCATTCTGCATCACCCTGACTTGCTCCCTTTGTTCTCCCTCCCTCCAAGCCCCACAGCTCTTATGTACATATTTGTAAATTTATTTATTTGTAGTGATGCCTGCCCCTCTCAGGATCGCACCTGCGGAGTTTTTAGTACTCTACCAGTCTTGGCTATGGGAGGGAGAGTCAAACAGAGGTCCCTGGCCCACGTCATCCCCCGGGCCTGGAATGCCCTCCCTCTGCCCATCCGCCAAGCTAGCTCTCTTCCTCCCTTCAAGGCCCTACTGAGAGCTCACCTACTCCAGGAGGCCTTCCCAAACTGAGCCCCTTCCTTCCTCTCCCCCTCGTCCCCCTCTCCACCCCCCATCTTACCTCCTTCCCTTCCCCACAGCACCTTTATATATGTATATATGTTGGTACATATTTGTTACTCTATTTATTTATTTTACTTGTACATATCTATTCTATTTATTTTATTTTGTTAGTATGTTTGGTTTCGTTCTCTGTCTCCCCCTTTTAGACTGTGAGCCCACTGTTGGGTAGGGACTGTCTCTATATGTTGCCAACTTGTACTTCCCAAGCGCTTAGTACAGTGCTCTGCACACAGTAAGCGCTCAATAAATATGATTGATGATGATGAGAGGTATACCCATTCCATTCCTAGCCTGGGCAGTGACTAGCAAATGAAAGGCAATCTACTACAAGTCAAACTTTACCTTTGCTGGTCAGCAGAGACATGGGAGAGAGTCAAGGGCAGAGACTCAGGTTTTCTGCACAGAAGAAGGCAGTGGTAAATCACTTCCATTTTTTTTACCAAGAAAGCTCTATGGATCCACTACCAAGACAATTGCAGATGGAGATGGGGCATTCTGGGAGAGATGTGTCCATGGAGTTGTTAAGGGTTGGGAATGACTCGACAGCATAGGACAAGACAAGACTGATGTCTGTCTCTCCCTCTTTAGACTGTAAGCTTATTGCGGGTAGGAAATATGTCTGTTTATTGCTATACCCTCCCAAGCACTTAGTACAGTGCTCTGTACACAGCACTCAATATATACAATCAAATGAATGGGCCAACCTGATTGAGTCATTTAAAGCCATTAGTGAGGAGTTTCTGTTTGATAGGGAGGTGGATGAACAACCACTAGAAGTTCCTGAAGAGTGCACATATGTGGAATGATTTTTTTTTAGAAAAATAATATGGTGAGAAGAGTTAAGTATGGACAGGAGGCAGGCAGATAAGGGAGGAGGCCTGCAGTAGTATGGCAGTATAGCATAAGTGCTTGGATCAGGGGAATAGCAGTTTGGTTGGAGAGGACATGGCAGATTTGGCTCAATGAGTGCAGGGAATGTCTCCATTTATTATTATATTGTACTCTCCCAAGGGTTTAGTACTGGCTTCTGCACACAGTAAGTGCTCGATAAATATGATTGAATGAATGAATAGCAATGTTGCGAAAGTAGTCTAATGGCTTGGATGACAGACCGAATATGGTGTTTGTATGAGAGAGATGGGTGAGTTAAGGATAATACCAAGTTTACAGAGACAAGGTTGTCTGACTCTACCTAATGGCACTGCTGTTTCCAATCCAGTATCTCCTCCATGTGGACTGCAATTGATTCACTGTTGCATGGACCAACATACCAATTTTATGATGCAAAATCAATGACAACCAGTGGGTAATCTGGTATCTGGACACCAAAAAAGCATACAGGTGAGAGTATCACAGGGCAAGAGCAACATCATTAAGCACATGTGATTGCTAGTCTGCGTTACAACTGCTTCAACAATAGGAAAATAGAACTGATGATAGGGAGGTTGTTCAGAGAGTAATCAGGAAAGGTCTCTTGGAGGACTTGTGATTGCATTAGGGCCTTCAGGGTGGAGCGAGCAGTGGTCTACTGGCTGTAAAAAGGGAAGGACCTACAAGCAGAAAGAAGGTTGTGACCAAGAGATAAACTGTGATACAAGGGAGAATGAAGCACAGTGACTATCTGGATTATTCTTAGTTTTGTGATTTATTTCTTTAGTCTCCAATCATATCTAGACACTGTGGAGTAGTGAAAACAATCAATCAGTCTATCATATTTAGTGAGTGCTCACTGTGTGCCGAGCACTGTACTGAAAGCTTGGGAGAGTGCAATTGTCCCGAGGTGACCCTTGGGTACCGGCCATCTCAAGGTCAAAAGCTATCTCGTGACCACCTGAGCCAGCAGGCGGAACTCGGAAGTGAGGGTGGGATACCGCCCCCACGACCAAATCTGCTAGATTGACAGCCCAAGCCGGGAATACAGAAGGTGTCCCTCGCCCCCGTGCCAATCAAATTAGATATGGGGGGGAGGGCAGAGATTGGATAGACTGAGGCCGGAAGCTGGAATGGCCTAGGGGCACAGGCAATAAATACCTGTCGCCTCTGACCTTCGGGGTCAGAACACCAGGACACGCAGCAGCAGGAGCATCCGCTGAAGCAGCAGCAGCAGTCCACGTATCTCTCTCTCTGCCCAGAAGGCCAGATGCCCACTTTACAACCAGAACCAACACACTGAGGCAAGGGCCACGGGACGGGTGAGTGTCTCCTGGGTGGGACCCAGGTACCCCGCTGCTGATGGGAATTATGAGTGGATTCCTCCCATGTAGGGAGAGCACATTGTGAGAGCTAGCTGCCCACCACATGCGTGGGTAATGTAATGAATTCTTCCCATGTGGGAAAGTAAGTGGATTCTTCCCGAGTGGGAAGTGCACATGGGGGAGAGCTAGCCGCCTCACCCACGCCCGATTAACGTATGATTGTGTTCCTCCCGTGTAGGGAAGCTCTAATATTGCTAATTGATTATATTCCTACCGAAAGGGAAGTTCAATCCATTGCGCCTAAACAATTACATAAATTCAATTCACCTCGCAGAATAAATTTTATATAAAACTCAGGCTTTCCATCCCCGACCTCTCTCTCTCTCTCGCCTCGCCGATCACTGAACGAACCCGTGCCCGGATGACGGGTGACAATATAACAGAGTTGGTAGTCACATAGTCTGTTTACAATGAGCTTAGAGTCAAGAGGGAGAGACCGACAGTATTAATGAATGAACTGAGGTATATATGTAAGTGCTGTGTGGTTGAGGGAGGGAGAGTAAAGGGAGCAAATCCAAGTGCAAGGGAGATGCAGAAGGGAAAGGTAGAAGATGAAATGAAGGCTTAAGCAGGGAAGGCCTCTTGGAGAGATGTACTTTCAATAAAGCTTTGAATGCGGGAGAGTGTCTTTTAGATATGAAGAGGAAGGGTTTCCAGGCCACAGGTAGGATGTGGGCAAGAAGTAGAAGGTGAGATAAATAAGATTAATAATAATAATAATAATAATAATGATGGTGTTTTTTAAGTGCTTACTATGTGCCAAGCACTGTCCTAAGCACTGAGGTAAATACAAGATTATCAGGTTCCCTCATGGGGCTCATAGTCTTCAGCCCCATTTTCCAGATGAGGTAATGAGTCCCTGAGAAGTGAAGTGACTTGCCCAAAGTCACACAGCTGACAAGTGGCGGAGCTGGGATTAGAACCCACAACCTCTGCCTCCCAAGCCCGGGCTATTGCAACTAAGCCATGCTGCTTGAGTAGGTTGGCATTAAAGGAGCTAAGTGTACATGCTGGGTTATATGCAAAGGAGAGCAGTGAGGTGAAATAGGAGAGGGAAAGTTGATTTACCGCATTAAAGCCGATGATAAGGAGTTTCTATTTGATGTGGAAGTTGGTGGGCAACCACTGGAAGTTTTTGAGGAGAGGAAACATGGACTGAATGTTTTTATAGAAAAATTATCAGGGCAGCAGAATGATGTATGGAATTGAATGGGGAGACACAGGAGGCTGGGAGGTCAGCAAGGAGGCTGATAAGGTGGGATAAGATAAGTGCTTGTATTAACATTACTTGTATTTATGTCTGTCTCCCCCTTCCCTCTGGACTGTGGGCCATTGTGGGCAGGGATTGTCTCTATTGCTGTATTATACTTTCCAAGAGCTTAGTACAGTTCTCTGCACACAGTAAGCACTCAATAAATACTATTGAATGACTGAATGAATATAATGTGTGGTTGAATGAGAGAGATTAGTTGAGGATAATGCCAAGATTGCAGGCTTGTGAGATAGGAATGGTGGTGCTGCTGTCAGCAGTGACAAGAAAATCATGGCAATGCCAGGAAAGGGGCAGCAGATGAAGTAGCAGAATGTTTCTTCCATCACTGACTCCACCACAAGATGCTATTATTCTGCAGTCTTCTTAGCTTCCCTCTTGCCCTCTTTTATTGTCTGTCCACCAACCATCCTTATCTCATTGGTTAGGCCATCTCTGCATCTCCATGGTAAGAACATGGTAGTGTCTTACTAAGGTATCACTGAGAAGCAGCATGGCTAAGTTGAATGAGTCTGGGCTTGGGAGTCAGAGGTCGTGGGTTCCAATCCCGCCTCTGCCACTAGTCTGCTGTGCGACCTTGGGAAAGTCACTTCACTTCTCTGTGCCTGTTACCACATCTGTCAAATGGGGATGAAGACTGTGAGCCCCACGGGGGACAACCTGATCACCTTGTACCTACTCCAGTGCTTAGAACAGTGCTTGGCACATAGTAAGTGCTTAACAAATACCATTATTATTATTATTATTATATTCTAGTGGTCAGGGCTCTCCTCTTATACTTAATTTAATAATGTTGATATTTAGAAAGTCTTTACATCAGGAAGAGAACTGAAAGTATAGAACAAGTAGCAAGAGGATGTCAGAATCTGTTAGAGTTGATCAGACTTGTACCTTTCAACAGAGTTCTGAGTGGTAGGATAAAATTATACACGTATGAAAATAAAGCACGAAACACTGGTAAAACAGATATAAGACTCCAGACCATGTTTATATGCAAGAGTCTAAAGATTTATTTGTTTTCCTTCTAAAAGCCTGGAATAGATCTAATTTAAATTAGATTATAGGGCTATTGATTTCCCTTTAGGTTACTCTTATGGCCTAATGAACTAGCTCATTAGACAACCTTATGAACAAAGGAACAGCTATCCATTAATTTAAACTGACTTTTACTATGAAATCCAAGAACCATAGAGCTTAGGTGGGACCTCAAAATACTACGCTCCCCACCTTTGTCACAAGATGAAAAACAGTTTCTTCCTTGAAGGAGTTCAAGGGTGGATGCTCAACAATTTCACTTGCTACCCCATTCCAGCTTTCATCCCTCTGATGGTTATGAAGTACTGCCTTATAACTAAACAAAATCCCTCCTGTTAAAGTTGAAAGTTATTTGCTCATCAGTTTCATCCTCAGTGAATAAGGGAAATAAGTGGCTGGCATCCCCCCCATAACACCCCTTCATATACTTTGATGAAAAGACACCTGATTCCCCTGAGTCATTAGTAAAGTTATTGAATAGAATTGGGTCCTGGAAGAACCCTGTGGAATACACTTAATCGAAACTCCAGTTTGATATTGAGTCACTGCCACTTGTGCACCTACGCAGCGGTACTGGAGTCAATACTGTTTTACCTAGTTTGTCAATACGTATATCATGTGGGAAATCCTCAGAAGCCTGAAGCCACTGGAGAGTACCACTATTACTATTATTTCTGCTTTAACTCCCAGCCTGCCACTCGATCACAGATGGAGTTTATATATTTTGGTCCTGATTTCTTTGTGTGGGGTCATTTTGGTTGAATTCTTGAGCTTATCCTGTTTTGTGTGCTTTAAAAACAACTGCTCAAGACTTTGTTCAGATATGGGTGTTTAAGTCATATAAGAACCCAAGAACTAGTAAACATAGATGGTAAAGATCTCTCTTGGTTCGAAGATGATACTTCCAGTGTGAAGAATACATTCTTAGAAGTGAGAGCATTTGAAATCAATCAAGCATATTTATTGAGTACTTACTGTATGCAGAGCACTGTATCTAGTGATTTGAAGAGTACAGAAAACAGAGTTGGTAGACATTCGCTGCCCACAGTGAGCTTACAGTCTAGAGTTGGAAACAGACACTAATATAAATGAATAGATTACAGATATGTGCATAAGTGCCTTGGACCTGAGAGAGGGATGAATAAAGGTAACAAACCCAAATAAATGCAGAAGCGAATGGTAGAAGAAAAAAATGAGTGCTTAGTCAGGAAGGGCTTTCACTAAGGCTTTGAAGATGGGGAGAGTAATTGTCAGAAATGAAGAGGGAGGGTGTTCCTGGCCAGAGGCAGCATGTGGGAAAGAGGTCGACAGCAAGACAGATGACATGAAGGTACAGTGAGTAGGTTGGAATTAAAGGAATGAAAAGTGTGGGATGGGTTGTAGTAGGAGAGCTGCAAGGTCTCTCAAGGTTCAGTTCTGGGTCCCTTTCTAATCTACATCTACACCCAATCCTTTGGAGACTGAATAGTTCATGGCTTCAACTGCCACTTCTTTGCAGATGATACACAAATCTGCATCTCCAGCCTGGATCTCTCTCCCTCTCTGCAGTCTTGCTTTTCCTCTTGCCTTCAAGACATCTCTACTTGGATGTCCTCCTATCACCTCCAGCTTAACATGTCCAAAACAGAACACCTTGTTTTCCCAGCTAAACACTGTCCTCCTCTGACTTTCTCATCACTATAGACAGCACCACTATCCTTCCTGTCTCACAAGCCCATAGCCTTGGCATTATCTTTGATTCCTCTCTCTAATTCAACCCACATATTCAGTCTGTCACCAAATCCTCTCACCAAAAGCTCCCACCCGCACAAAATCGCTAAAATCCAGGCTTTCCTCTCCATACAAACTGCTACTACATTAATACAGTCACTCATCCTATCCCACCTGGATTACTGTACCAGTCTCCTTGCTGACCTCCCAGCCTTCTGTCTCTCTTCACTCCAGTCCATATATCACTCTGCTGCCCAGATCATTGACAAGTCAACCCACTCCTCAAAATACTCCAGTGATTGCCCATCCACCTCTCCATCAATCAAAAACTCCTCACCATTGGCTTTAAAGCACTCCATCATCTTGCCTGCTCTTATCTTTCTTTGCTAGTCTCCTACTACAATGCAGCCCACACACTTCACTCCTCTAATGCCTTCTCACTGTGCCTCCATATTGCCTATCAATCAATCAATCAATCGTATTTATTGAGCGCTTACTATGTGCAGAGCACTATACTAAGCGCTTGGGAAGTACAAATTGGCAACACATAGAGACAGTCCCTACCCAACAGTGGGCTCACAGTCTAAAAGGGGGAGACAGAGAACAGAACCAAACATACCAACAAAATAAAATAAATAGGATAGAAATGTACAAGTAAAATAAATAAATAAATAAATAAATAAATAGAGTAATAAATATGTACAACCATATATACATATATACAGGTGCTGTGGGGAAGGGAAGGAGGTATCTCACCACTAACCCCTCATCCATGTCCTGCCTCTGGATTGGAGCACCCTCCCTCCTCAAATCTAACAGACAATTACTCTCCCTGACTTCAAAGCCTTATTGAAGGCACATCTTCTTCAGGAGGCCTTCCCTGATTAAGCCCCCCTATCCTCTTTTCACACTCTTTTCACCCTGAATTACCCCTTTGTTCTCCCCTCCACCAAGGCTCACAGCATTTTTGTAAATATCTGTAATTTATTTATTTGTATTAATGTCTTTCTCCCCATCTAGGTTGTAAGCTCCTTTCGGGCAGGGAATGTGTCTGTTTATTGTTTTGTACTCTCCCAAGTGCATAGTATAATGCTCTGTGCTCATTCATTCAATCTCATTTATTGAGTGCTTACTGTGTGCAGAGCACTGTACTAAGAGTTTGGGAAGTACAATTCGGCAACATATAGACACAGTCCCTACCCAACAACGGGCTCACAGTCTAGAAGGGGGAGACAGACAACAAAACAAGTAGACAGGTGTCAATACCATCAGGATAAATAGAATTATAGCTACATACACATCATTAATAGAGTAATAAATATGTACAAATATACACAAGTGCTGTGGGCAGGGGAAGGGGGTAGGGCAGAAGGAGGGAGAGGGGATGATGGGGAGGGGAGGAGAAGAAGAGAGAAAGGGGGTCAGTCTGGGAAGGCTTCCTGGAGGAGGTGAGCTCTCAGCAGGGCTTTGAAGGGAGGAAGAGAACTAGTTTGGCAGATATGTGTAGGGAGGGCACTCTAGGCCAGAGGTAGGACGTGGGCCAGGGGTCGATGGTGGGACAGGTGAGAATGAGGCACAGTGAGGAGGCTAGCAGCAGAGGAGCAGAATGTGCAGGCTGGGCTGTAGAAGGAGAGAAGGGAGGTGAGGTAGGAGGGGGATGAGGTGATGGAGAGCTTTGAAGTCGATAGTGAGGAGTTTTTGCTTCATGCAAAGGTTGATAGGCAACCACTGGAGATTTTTAAGGAGGGGAGTGATATGCCCAGAGCATCTGTGTACAAAGATAATCTGAGAAGCAGAGTGAAGAATAGACTGAAGTCGGGAGGGACAGGAGGATGGGAGATCAGAAAGGAGGCCAATGCAGTCGGGATAGGATGAGAGATTGAACCAACAAGGTAGCGGTTAGGATGGAGAGGAAAGGGAGGATCTTGGCAATGTTGTGCACAAAGTAGGTGCTCAATAAATACATTTGAATGAATGAATAAATGAATGAAGGATAAGGTAAGGTATGGGGGCAGAGTGATTGATTGCAATAAAGTCAATGGTAAGGAGTTTCTGTTTGCTGCAGATGTGGAAGGACAACCACTAGAAGTTCTTGAAGAGTGGGGAAACATGGACTGAATGGTTTTATAGAAATAATGATCTGGGCATTAGCCTGAAGTATGAACTGTAGTCAGGAAAGAGGGAGACAGGGAGGCTAATACAGTAAATCTAGGTGGGATAGCATAAGTGCTTGGATTAATGTGATAGCAGTTTGGGTGGCAAGAAAAGTGTGGATTTTAGCAATTTTTTGAAAGTTAAACGAATAGGATTTAGTGGTAGGTTGAATATGTGGGTTGAAGGAGAGAGGAGTCAAGGATAACACATGATTCATAATTCGAGACAGGAAAGGAAGATGGATGTGCTGTCTAGAGGGATGGGAAAATCAGGGGAAGGACAGGTTTGGATGGGAAGTTAAGGAGTTGTGTTTTGGGCACATTAAATTAGAGTTGTCAGTGGGATATACAAGTAGAGATGTCTTGAAGGTAAGAGGGAAAGTATTTAGGGAATAGTATCTCGTGCCTAGCAGTATATTAAGTCCTGTGTGCAAAGCACTATTTTAAGCACATGGAAGAGTACAGTGCAATGGAATTGTTAAACATGATTCCCCGTCTCTAAGAGTTCACAGTCTGACAGGGATAGAAATTTAGTGTAATTTAGCACCTGTGGGCTTCACAGCTCATGTCAGCCAGATGTTTTTTTGGATTCCTGCTGGCCTTTTTGTGGAATACCTTAGGTTACTCTTTAGTGAGAAACTAATGGCATGGAGAAGCAGAGTGGCTTAGTGGAAAGAACATGGGCTTGGGAGTCAGAGGTTGTGGGTTCTAATCCCAGCTCTGCCTCTTATCAGCTGTGTGACTTTGGGCAAGTCACTTAACTTCTCTGTGCCTCAGTTACCTCATCTGTAAAATGGGGATTAAGACTGTGAGCCCCACGTGGGACAACCTGATGACCTTGTATCTACCCAGCACTTAGAACAGTGCTTGGCACATAGTAAGTGCTTAACAAATACCATAATAATAATTATTAATATTATACCCCTAGAATGAAGAACTGGAACTAGAACCCAGAGCCTGCATCCCAGAGTAGTGCTTTTTCCACTATACCTACTGCAAGGCATGGATGCTACCTCACCATTAGCTGTGTTGCATTGCAACTGAAGGACAAGTCTAGTATTGCATATCATTCTCATCACTGAATAAATGGGGATAGATTTGTTTATAGCACAAGATCAATTATAATTTGCTAAGTATAATCACAATTTCCTGTTATGTCTTATTGAATAGTTCAAAATCTTCTTGGGACTTTTTTCCTCACATATCAAGTTTCACATTCCACATCCCTCAACTCTAGCATCAGTAAAGTTCTTCCCTGGGAAATAGAGCTATTTTAGGACCTATTATAGGACAACTTGAAATTTTATCAGTCTGCTATTTTTTTTAACAAAACCATAGTCATATAATCATTAGAAGTCACCACTGGAGAAAAAATAAGCAGTTCAGTGGTGTACTTGACTCTGAAAGATGACTTCATAACCTGGAGGAGAAACCTCATGAGAAAAATAGCATGGAGGCTACATTTTTGAAATTTGGAACATTTGTAGTGATTAGAGAGAATTGAAATTTATAAGGCTAGTGTGAGGCAGAACGTATGATAAAGAAGGTTGCCAGATAACTATTGAAAAATAAAATTGTCTTGGATGAATACAGCATTCCCAGTTTTGATCTTTTTTAGTCTAAAAAAAATCATAATAATAGTTACTCCAAAAACATTGTCAAATGGGAAAGATGCTTCATAGATGTGATTTAGAAAAGATAGAAGACTGAAATATTAATAGTTCCTTGTCTATTTTCTATACAGTCAAGAGTTAATGAGGACCATCTGTTTTTCAAGGCAAGTTGAGACCATGCCAAAGAACTGGGAGTGCCCCTCCTTTTCTGATAGCTTTTATGAAATTCTTAATTGTGTTCTCTGAGTACAGAAAACAAGTCAAAATGGTATGCTCTTTTCCTTATTTTAAAATATTTTAGTTTCAGTATGGCTACCACTAAATATCAGGAAAGAATTTCGACCAGAAAGAAAAATAATGGTAATAATAATTATAATGGTATTTGTTAAGACTTATGTGTCAAGCACTGTACCAGGCACCGGAGAAGATGCAAGAAAATCTGGTTGGACACAGTTTCTATCCCACATTGGGCTCACAGTCTTAATCCACATTTTACAGATGAGATAAATGAGCTATAGAGAAGCAAAGTGACTTTGTTGTCACTTGGCAGACAAGTGGCAGAGTAGGATTAGAACCCAGGTCCTTCTAACTTCCAGACCTATGCTCTAAGACACTGTAAAAAAAGTTAGCTGAATGTTCTTATAAAAGAAAAATAATTTTCAAGCCAAGCACTTAGTACAGTGCTCTGCACACACCAAGCACTCGATAAATATGATTGAATGAATGAATATCTGTGTTATCATTATTTTATATTTTCTTTTCCTTCAAAGGAAAGAATAGGGGTTTTTTTTTGTTTCATTTTGAAGACTGGTAATGGGTATACCAAAGACACAATTTATTTATACATATACCTTACCTACACAATTAAATCAGGAAAATCCACAAATATATGCCACCTGTGTTTGTGTGAAGATGACTACTTATATTTAACAGACATCATCTGACTTGTTAGTATTTTAACAATAATAATGTCTAACACCGGCATCCTTTTTCAAACTTCAGTCTAGAATGGTGAGAGCAACAGGTGGAGTTTGAAGAGGCAGATGCTTTTAACACATTGTAGTGTGGTGCATCATAATGATTGAATGTGGAAGTTTGACAGCTTCTTCCTGGAAGATTTATAATTCCTGTTCTACCCCCAAATAGTGCTCGAGTCAGGAAGGGAATGCTGCAAAGATTGAGGCAGGCACAGGAGAGGAAAAGTCAGTGAGAAAGCTGCTTTGCTGTTTCTATTTCTGGAAGATGCAGCTCCAGAAACGCTCTTGAATGAAGGGCAGTCTGTAGTTCTAGAAACTGTGATTCCTGTGGTCCAGAAATGCAAAGGCAAAAGCTATAACACAAGATCCTATTTGCCAATCTATGATTAGAGACAGCTGCTGCCAAGTTCTTAGCAGTGGTGTGACTCTCCCCAGTTTTGCATCACCTGTAAGTGTCATGAGTAAGTGGGAGTCATTACAATTTGAAGAACAAATGTCAAGAGTCCTTGGTATCAGTTCACTCTGTTCCTCACTGTATAACACTTTTCACCTGACTTCATCACCAACAGTCCTGAGCTTTGGGGACTTTCAGGAGCCATACAAACTGCCAGGGAAATAAAGCCTTTTGTGTAGTTCCATGGCCAAATGTTTGGTTCCAGAACTGGGTTACTGGGAAATGTTAGATTTTCCTTGGTAAATGTTAGCCAAAAGAGCCCCCACAAAAAAATTTCCCTTGGTGCAGACTCAGAAATTTCAAGAGCTAGCTGCAGTCAGGTCATTAGTGAAGATACTGTACATTTGAAATAAAATTATATTTTAAATAATGTGTAGCATCAATATCCAGATTATACATACCTAATCTATTACATTCCAGCAAAAGTCAACTATATACAAGTGAATCCTGTGACAACATCCCTAATTTCTCCTTGCAGTTCTGAAAGTGCTCTCTAATGCCAAAGAGGAGAGAAATATATTCCTTCACCTCCCTTTGGTATCCTTTTATTTAACGTGCCTTACAGTCAGTTTGAGTAAAAATTGTTGCCTCTAGTGGGTGGTTTCTGCTGGCACTGCAGTTTCTGTACATGTCTCAGAGTGAAACAAATAGCTTTCTTAATAGGGGTAGAGCAGTTGTCAGTACATTCATGATGCAACAGTCATGGGTACATATTTGATACACCTGTATCTCCACTCTCCCTCCTACAGATCTACAGGATTTATTCCTCTTCACAGACTGCAAGAAAGTGCTCCTCACCTCCAAAAAAAAGGGTTTCATGGAATATGAAACTGCTTTCAGATATTTGAACACCCCAAGGAAGGAGAAACTTACTGCTCTCTCTCATTCTGCATGACAGTATTACGGTAATCTGCTCATACTAGTGAACCTTAAGTGATTCTCCGAGGTGGTCTCTTACCCTCTTCCCTCACTACAGAACTAAAACATTCTCCTCCCAGGTCCCTGGTCACACAGGCATCACTTCTGACTCAGGCTGAAAACTTTCAAATGATTAACTCCCACTTCCTATCCTCATTTTCTGATGGTGTGAGGGAATTCACTTACCACTAAATTCAGCCCTGGTGTATAGGTAGGAAGGAGAAGAGGGGCAAAGGGAGATGGTTAGTATCAATTGATCAATCAATCAATGGTATTTATTGAGTGCTTAGTATGTATATAATACTATGCTGAGCATTTAAGGTACTTTATTAAGTGCTTGCTATATGTTAGATATAAGAAACTCAGGTGCTCAGTATTTTAAGAAGGAAAGAGAGGAGTTATTGTATCCCCATTTTACAGGGGGAAACAGAGGTCCATAGAAGTTAAGTGACTTTCCCAAAGGTCACACAGCAGGCCAGTAGCAGACCTAGGATTTGAATCCAGTTTCCTGACTCTCATTTCCCTGGTCTTTTCCCCCACTCTATGCTACCTCTTCTTTTGCTGAATTAGAGAAATAATTTCTGGCCTCCCTTTCGAACATTCATCTCCCTCAAATTGCCTTTCTTCCTCTATTCCATTTCTCTCTCATTCAAGCAGTGAAACAGCACTAAATGGTGGTGAGTACTGAAGAAATTGTTATCTTTATCACTTTGCATAGTGGAATGCACTTTAAATCAACATCATCTATTATTGAATCAAGAAAATTAGGTGACCAAGCTAATATCTGTCCCTACCAGCAGCAGCCAGGCCATGTGGTCAAAGTGTTTCTGAAATGGAAATATTCCTTGAATTTGGTCTGGCCACTTTTTAGACTTGTGGCCTAGCCTTAGAGTCCCAGGCATACCTAGAGCTTGTGCAGGACTCCACTATATCAGAACATAATGAAAAACTGACAGTCTTGATTACACAAGTTGAGAGAACAGTTCAATGAATAAAATTAGATAATTATCAGCTGTCCCTCATGATGAAATTTGGCTGCAACACAAAAAAGTCACTAATAAGAATATAGGAGAAGACCAAGGACACACTAATATGCCCAGATGCTTCACAAAGTCTCAACCACTGTCATTTTTCTTATTAAAGGAAGTTAAAGTTCATCAAGTGATGGAAATATAAAAAGAGTCTCCTTGGGTTTCATTAAAACCGGGTCATTTCCCTAAGACCTCAGTACCAAAGCTATGCAGTTGATTATCATGCATTTTCTATGTAGCTTTACTTCCAGTTTTCCGTGACTAGAAAACTAGCTAGTTTTCTCCCCAATATTTGTAGAAATTATGATGACTGTTCCTCACAATTAAGCCTAAGGTCAAGATTTCTTATTTTGTTTTATTTTTCTAGCAGTCTCAAATAGCTTACTCCTCACTGATGGAAGGCATGTTTAGGACTTCATTTTAATATTCTTGCCAAATGTATCAGATTACTTCGTGTTCTGGGGTGATGGTAATTCCAGTTTGGCTTGTCAGCAGTGAGGCTATTCATTCATCCAATCGTATTTGAGTGCTTACTGTGTGCAGAGCACTGTACTAAGCATTTGGGACGTACAAGTTGGCAATATATAGAGATGGTCCCTACCCAACAACGGGCTCACAGTCTAGAAGGAGGAGACAAACAACAAAACAAAACAAGTAGACAGGTGTCAATACCATCAGAATAAATAGAATTGTAGCTATATACACATCATTAATAAAATAAATAGAATAGTAAATATGTACAAGTAAAATAAATAGAGCAATCAATCTGTACAAATATGAATACAGGTGCTGTGGGGAGGGGAAGGACATAGGTCGGGGGGATGGGGAGGAGGAGAGGAAAAAGGGGGCTTAGGCTGGGAAGGCCTCTTGGAGGAGGTGAGCTCTCAGTAGGGCTTTGAAGGGAGGAAGAGAACTAGCTTAGCAGATGTGTGGAGGGAGGGCATTCCAGGCCAGGGGGAGAATGTGAGCTGGGGGTCGAAAGTGGGACAGGCAAGAACGATGTACAATGAGGAGGTTAGCAGCAGAAGAGTGGAGGGTGCACTCCGCCACATTGCCACAGATGGAATTTGGAATAGAAGAGAAGGTCTAATATTTATCGCTACAGTTGGGTGAATTCATCAGTCAGAAAATATCTAGGATAGACTAGTCAAGGACAGTTAACTACAGAATCTAGGCAAAAATCCAAAAGGGACAGTGAAATCCCCATTAGATGTCCTGGAGTGTCCAGTGTAGTTTGTATTAATTTTATAGTTCAGTCATAGTGAGAAAGGTCAATTAGGTAAGGAATTGCAAGCATTGATAAAGATGAGAAAGGAAAGGGGAAGGACCTGGAAATACTGAATGTGCCTTATAGGGATGGAAGAGAGAGAGAGAGAGAGATAAATAGAGAGAGGGAAAAATAAAATTATTTGTGTATAGAAAGGAGACATATGATTTTTGTGATGCTATTGGTTTGCACACTTGGAGAATCTGGGATTAATAAGAAACTAAAGACTTGTTATGTGGTGCTGTGTAACTCAGTGTTGTCCATGCAGTGAGGAACTTATCCTTGGCATTGTGGAGTGGGTCTTCTCAGTCTGAGGTTTGGTCCTAGGTTAAAGTCTGGCTTTACAGATTTCCTATGGGTAGTTCAGGAATAGCAGTTGAGGTTCTTTGTTCCAGTAGGGTAGCTGTGACCTTATAATACTCAGTAGCAAAATGGCAGGACAAGTTTTACAACAATGAGACCCTGGGATATGGTTTGTCAGCATTGCTGGGTATGGCATGTGAAGAGAATGACTGAAATCCAGATATCCTAGAAACTGCTGTGCGGTGACCTGAAAGACTAAACATGTAAGCTTGGAAGGCTGAATAAATGATATGAGCAACTTACACCTTACCCCTCACTTCAAAGCTTTATTAAAACACATTTTCCCTAAGAGGTCTCCTCTTTTCCTTTTCTTCCACTCCATTCTCCATCATCCTGACATGCTACCTTTATCCATTTTCCTCACCCTGCAAGCCCCAAAGCAAGTATGTACATACCCATAATTTATTTCTTTACATTATCTACTTCCCCCTCTAGACTGCAAGCTCACTGTGGGCAGAGAATAAGTCAGTTATATTGCTATATTGTACTCTCCCAAGCACTTACTCTGTACACAATAAGTGTTCAATGTATACAATTGATTGATTGATTTTAAAGACATTGAAACAGTTTCAGTTAATCAATTATTGGTATTTATTAACTGCTTACTGAGTGTAAAGCACTATAGTAAGTGCTTGTGAGAGTATAACAGGAGAGTCAGTTCACTCCTGCCTCAAGGTGCTAACAACCTAGGGGAGGAGGTAGACATTAAAATAAAATGTGGATAGGGGAAGTAATAGAACACTGGATATGTACATAAGTACTGTGGAACTGAGGTGGGGTGAGTATCAAAGTGCTTAAGGGGTACAGACCCAAGTGCTTAGGGAATGCATAGGGAAGAGTGATATGGAAGAGAAATGAGGTGTTAAGGAAGGCTTTTTGGGAGAAATGATTGTAATAGGCCTTTGAATATGGGGAGAGTGGGGGTCTTTTGAATAAGAAGCTCTCCTCCCTCCTCTCAAGTGCTACTCCGGCCACCTGTGCTTCTGACCCCATTCCCTCTCATCTTATGAAATCTCTCACTCCATTCCTTCTCCCCTACTTAACTTCCATCTTCAACCGCTCACTTTCCACTGGTTCCTTCCCATCTGCCTTCAAACATGCCCACATCTCCCCCATCCTAAAAGAACCCTCTCTTGACCCCACCTCACCTTCTAGTTACCGCCCTATCTCCCTCCTACCATTCCTTTCCAAACTCCTTGAACGAGTCATCTACACGCGCTGCCTCAAATTCCTCAATGCCAACTCTCTCCTCGAACCCCTCCAATCTGGCTTCGATTTCCTACATTCCACGGAAACTGCCCTCTCAAAGGTCACCAATGACCTCCTGCTTGCCAAATCCAACGGCTCATACTCTATCCTAATCCTCCTCGACCTCTCAGCTGCCTTCGACACTGTGGACCACCCCCTTCTCCTCAACACGCTATCCAACCTTGGCTTCACAGACTCTGTCCTCTCCTGCTTCTCCTCTTATCTCTCCGGTCGTTCATTCTCAGTCTCTTTTGCGGGCTCCTCCTCCCCCTCCCATCCCCTTACTGTGGGGGTTCCCCAAGTTTCAGTTCTTGGTCCCCTTCTGTTCTCGATCTACACTCTCTCCCTCGGTGTCCTCATTCGCTCCCACGGCTTCAACTATCATCTCTAAGCTGATGACACCCAAATCTACATCTCTGCCCCTGCTCTCTCCCTCTCCCTAAAGGCTCGCATCTCCTCCTGCCTTCAGAACATCTCCATCTGGATGTCTGCCTGCCACCTAAAACTCAACATGTCCAAGACTGAACTCCTTGTCTTCCCTCCCAAACCCTGCCCTCTCCCTGACTTTCCCATCACTGTGGACGGCACTACCATCCTTCCCATCTCACAAGCCCGCAACCTTGGTGTCATCCTCGACTTCGCTCTCGCATTCACCCCTCACATCTAAGCCGTCACCAAAACTTGCCGGTCTCAGCTCCGCCACATTGCCAAGATCCACCCTTTCCTCTCCATCCAAACTGCTACCCTGCTCGTTCAAGCTCTCATCCTATCCTGTCTGGACTACTGCATCAGCCTTTTCTCTGATCTCCCATCCTCGTTGTCTCTCCCCACTTCAACCCAGACTTCATGCTGCTGCCCGGATTGTCTTTGTCCAGAAACACTCTGGGCATGTTACTCCCCTCCTCAAAAATCTCCAGTGGCTACCAATCAATCTGCGCATCAGGCAGAAACTCCTCACCCTCAGCTTCAAGGCTCTCCATCACCTCGCCCCCTCCTACCTCACCTCCCTTCTCTCCTTCTAAAGCCCGGCCCACATCCTCCGCTCCTCTGCCACTAATCTCCTCACCGTGCCTCTTTATTGCCTGTCGTGCCATCGACCCCTGGCCCATGTCATCCCCCTGGCCTGGAATGCCCTCCCTCCCCACATCCACCAAGCTATCTCTCTTCCTCCCTTCAAGGCCCTACTGAGAGCTCACCTCCTCCAGGAGGCCTTCCCAGACTGAGCCCCCTCCTTCCTCTCCCCCTCAACCCCTCTCTATCCCCCCCATCTTACCTCCTTCCCTTCCCCATAGCACCTATATATATGTATATATGTTTGTACATATTTATTACTCTATTTATTTATTTTACTTGTACATATCTATTCTATTTGTTTTATTTTGTTAATATGTTTTGTTTTGTTCTCTGTCTCCCCCTTCTAGACTGTGAGCCCACTGTTGGGTAGGGACTGTC
This sequence comes from Tachyglossus aculeatus, assembly GCF_015852505.1. Classification (NCBI taxonomy): domain Eukaryota; kingdom Metazoa; phylum Chordata; class Mammalia; order Monotremata; family Tachyglossidae; genus Tachyglossus; species Tachyglossus aculeatus. Next base: position 115,770,215 of record NC_052067.1, read on the forward strand.
TCTATATGTTGCCAACTGTACTTCCCAAATGCTTAGTACAGTGCTCTGCACACAGTAAGCACTCAATAAATATGATTGATTGATTGATTGAAGAAAGGGAAAGGAATTCTAGGAAGGACGGAGGATGTAAGTAAAGAGTTGATGGCAAGGAAGATGAACTGTTTACAGTAAGTAGATTGGATTAGAGGAGTGAATTGTGTTGACTGGATTGTAATGGGTGAGGAGTTAGGCTAAGTAGGAAGGAGAGAGCTGATTGAATGCTAAGGGCTTTCTATTTGGTGAAGAGATTAAACGTTTTTGAGGAGTGGGGATATGTGTGCAGAATGTTTCTTTAGAAAAAATGGCCCAGCAGCAGAGTGAAATATGGACTGAAGTGGGAAGAAGCAAGAAGCAGGGAAATCCACAAGTAGGTGAATGTAGAATACAGTAGTCTAGATCAGATATGACAAAGGGTGGACCAGCATTGTAGCAGTTCAGATGGAGAGGAAGAGGAAGGTTGTAGAGATTCTGTGAAGACAGATCAAAAGGATTTGGTAAAAGCCAGAATGTGTGGCTTGAATGATAGAGATGAATCTATAATAGTGCCAAGATTATGAGCTAGTGGGAGAGGAAGGGTGGTAGTTTTGTCTACAGTGATGAGGTAGTTGGCGGGAGGAGAAGCTTTAAGATTTTTTTTTTTTAAGAAACTGAGTACAAAGCTGGCTTTGAAATGGCGGCAACAATCACCAATTCAATTTGTGAAATGATAAAAGTGCATGTTTTTAATTACAAGAAATGTATGCTTATTAACATAAAGCAAAAAGCTTTACTGTGAAATTTCACAGCTTTATTGAAAGATCCAGGCTGATGTCATTACAGTTTCATGCAAAAAGACACTGGTCATCCTGCGGCAAGAATAGAAAACAAACTTCATTATTCTGCTTTGTAATTTTCAATTGAGTCATTTTCTCACCCCCTTCATTAATTTCACCAAGATAGAATCAAATCTCTGATATCAAGGGTGTCAGGATATGACAGAATGTCAAGTTCCATGATGAACTAACACTAAATTTAACACAAGAAAACGTACTTTGTAATTAAAATGCTTAGCACATATACACTTTTCTTATAAAAAGACATTTGAAAAATTGTTAAATGGCTAATTTTAGTTTATAACATTAGTATTTCTCAAAATCTTCACTATCCAGGAATTCATGTTTTTCTTTAATAGAGAAAGTGGTTTTTAGCTTATAAAAATAAGGTTCTTAAGAAATTCATTTTCACAAGAGAGAATGAAAGAAATGTTTCTAATAAAAATGGAAGCTATATAGTGATACTATCATTTCCTTTATTAGATTGAGGTTCTAATATTATAGCTGAAGGTTTCAAATAACCCCTTAACATTTCTCACCATTCTCAAAGGACTTTAGCCATACTATCTTCCATTTGAGCAAAATAATTTTTTATTTTAAGCACTAAAAGTTCAACAAAAAGTTAATAGTTAATATCCATTAATTCACAGATTTTCAGTAATAAAAATGATTTAACAAGGTAATGGAAAACTCAGGTACAAGAATACAAAGTAAACATTTACCATATTAATCTTTTAGTTTAAATCTCCTGGATTTCATTCATATCTAACACTGAAGGTAGTCTTTGTGAGGCAAATAATGGTGATTGATAAATTGAAGCTGAAGTTAAATTCTAAGTGTTGTGATAAGTAAATTAACTTAGATACCATTTCCTGTTTAACCGTTAATTCATAAATGAAGATTAAGTTGTTCCTCATAACTCCCTTTTAATAACATGCCAACATTTAGTGACTGTACCTCTTTCCTTCCTCTATCTTATGTGGTTCACACCCCATTCATTCTCTTTCTTAAACTAATCAATCATATTTATTAAACACTGTGTGTAGAAAACAGTGCTTAGCACTTGGGAGAGTCCAGTATAACAATATTGCAGAAACATTCCCTGCCCACAGTGAGCTTAAAATCTAGAGGGGGAGACAGACATTAATATAAATGAATAAATTATGGATATGTAAATAAGTGTTATGGGGCTGGGAGTGTGGATGGATAAAAGGAACAAATCAGGGCAAAGCAGAAGGGAATGGAAGAGAAAGAAAAGAGGGTATAGTCTGGGAATGCCTCTTGGAGGAGATATGCTTTCAATAAGGCTTTGAAGTGGGCAAGTCTGTTAGTAAGTCAATCGTATTCATTGAGCACTTACTGAGTGAATAGCACTCTAGTAAGCGCTTGGGAGAGTATACTATAACAATAAACAGACATATTCCCTGCTATTCCTTGTTCACAATGAGCTTGGAGTCTAGAAGGGGAGACAGACATTAATATAAATAGGAAGATTATGGCTATGTTCACAAGTGCTGTGGGGTTGGGAGGGGGGATGACTAAAGGGAGCAAGTCAGGGCATCGCAGAAGAGAGGAGGAGAAGTAGAGGGCTTAGTCAGGGAAGACCTCTTGGAGGAGATTTGCCTTTAAAAAGACTTTAAAATAGGGGAAGGTTTACATCAGATATGAGGAGGGAAGGTGTTCCAGGCCAGATGCAGGACATGGGCAAGAGGTAGGTGGGGAGATAGACTGTGCATCTAGCTTTATTTCTATTTATTCTGATGACTTGACACCTGTCCACATGTTTTGTTTTGTTGTCTGTCTCCCCCTTCTAGACTGTGAGCCTGTTGTTGGGTAGGGACCGTCTCTATAAGTTGCCAACTTGTACTTCCCAAGCACTTAGTACAGTGCTTTGTTCACAATAAGTGCTCAAATACGATTGAATGAATGAATGAATGAATGAATGAATGAGATCAAAGTACGGTAAGAAGGTTAGCACTAGAGGAGTGAAGTGTGCAGGCTGGGTTGTAGTAGGAGAGTAGAGAGATGAAATAGGAGGGGGCAAGATGAGTGGGTGCTTTAAAGTCAATTGTGGGGAGTTTCTATTTGATGCAGTAGTGGATGGGAAACCACTCGAGGTTTTTGAGGAGAGGGGAAACAAGACCTGAACATTTTTTGTAGAAAAATGATCCAGGCAGCAAATGAAGTATGAACTGGAGTGGGAAGAGACAGGAGCCTAGGAGGTCAGCAAGAAGGTTGCTACACTAATCAATGTGGGATAGGATAAGTGACTGGATTAAGGCAATAGCAGTGTAGGTGGGATGTAAAGGATGATGATGATGATGGCATTTATTAAGCACTTACTATGTGCCAGATACTGTTCTAAGCACATAGTACAAGAAAAGCAAGTTGGACACAGTCCCTGTCCCACATGGGACTCAAATTCTCAATCCCCATTTTAAAATGAGGTAACAGAGGCACAGAGAAGTGAAGTGATTTGTCCGGGGTCACACAGCAGACAGGTGGCAGAGTCAGGATTAGAACCCATGACCTTCTGACTTCCAGTCCTGTGCTCTACCCATTATGCCATGGATTTTAGTGATGATGTGAAGGTGGAATCCACAGGATTTACTGATGGAGCAAATAATAAATGAAGGATCATGCTAAAGTTATGGGCTTATGAGACAGGAAGGATGGTGATGGCAGCTACATTGATGGGAAAGTACGGGGGAGAACATGGTTTAGGTAGAAAGATAAGGAGTTCTGTTTTAGATATGTTAAGTTTGAGGTGAGGGGAAGACATCCAAGTAGAGATGCCTTGAAGGCAGGATGAAGTGAGAGACTGCAGAGAGGGAGAGAAATAACGATTGGAGATGTAGATTTGGGAATCATCCACACACAAGTGGTAGTTGAAGCCATCTGAGCAAATGAGTTCTCCAAGGGAGTGTAGATGGACAATAGAAGGGGATAGACAACTGAAACTTGAGCGACACTAACAGTTAGGGGGTCACAGGCAGAGGATAAGCCTGCAGATAGACTGAAATGAATGTCCAGAGATATGAGGAGAACCAGGAGAAGCCAGTGTCAGCGAAGCCAAGGATGGATAATATTTCCAGGAGAAGGAGGTGGTCTACAGTTTCAAAGGCAGCTGAGAGGTTGAGGAGGATTAGGACAGGGTAGAGGCCATTGTATTTGGCAAGAAGGAGATCATTGGTGAGTTCTGAGAGGGTAGTTTCTGTAGAGTGAAGGGGATAGAAGCCAGATTGGAGGGGTCAAGGAAAGAGTTGCAGGAGAGAAACTTGAGATAAAAGGCATAGAAAACTCACTTAAAGAGTTTGGAGAGGAATGGTAGGAGGAAGATAGGGCAGTAACTGGAGGGAGCTCTTGGGGTCATTGGAGGGTTTCTTTAGGATAGCGGAGATGTGGGCATTTTTGAAAGCAGTGGGGAAGAATCCATTGGTGAGAGATTGGATTCTCTCTCCATCTCCATCTACATACAAAGTAGATGAAGATGGCTGTTATGGAGGGAAAAAGGGAGAGGTAAAGTGTTTTGATAAGGTGCCAAAGAACGGGGTAGGATGCATTGGTGGAAGGATTGGATTTTGAAACAAGGCGGGAAATCTCTTGAGATACTGCTGGGAAAGATGGGAGAGTTGAAGAAGGGGCAGGAGTGGAGAGAGGCTGGTGGCCAAGTCACTGGGGGCAAGGGATGCGGGAAGAGGGCATGTGGAGGGAGGGTGGAGGTGCAAGGGAACTAACTAGGTTAGTTCCCTATTACCACAACTTTATCTGTCTTTGAAATCATTCATTCATTTGTATTTATTGAGTGCTTACTATATGCAGAGCACTGTACTAAGCACTTGGAAAGTACAGTTCAGCAACAGATAGAGACAATCCCCAACCAACAGTGGCTCACAGTCTAATGAAACCAATCTATCAACAATCCAGTCAATCGATATCATCTATTAAGAACCTATTTAGTACAGAGCACTGCACTAAGTGTTTGAGAGAGTACCAATAGATTTTGTAGACATAACACTTACATCCACAAAATCTGTACCATCGAAGGGTTTGCACTCTAAAGGCTTATCATCTGTGACAGGCACAAGCTTTCCCCAGTCCTGCTCTGTTGACTTTTAAGCTCTTTCTTGATAACACTCTCTGAAATGTATTTGACAGGATTTGTGCAGGCTTTAATGACACGATTGTCTACCTTTGTCATCACTTTTCAGTGTTGTAGAAATCAGTGGTATTTATTACCTTTGTTTCTGAAGATAATGTTTGGTCTTAGGTAAAAATGTCCCAATATATTTGACTTTGGTTCTCATCTGATGGGCAGTCCATGGCATTTTGCTGGTTCGATAAAGTGCCCCATAATTCATTTAATATTCAATTTTATGTTCCCTGCAGGGTCTGGTTATCTGCAAACGGGATTGTACAGATGGCTACTTCAAATACCCTGACTAATTTTCATTGCCTGATAAACAGAGTTTCCTAGTTGACCAAAACAAAGTGTATACTAATTTCAGATTCCAGGTTTCACATTTCCTTCTTAAGCTTGGCTGTACAAAATAGGTCAAATGAAACTTGATTAATTATTCAGTGATGCTTCACTCTTTTGGTGATAGGGAATAGCTATGGTCTCTTCCCTCTAATCAATGTAGCCTGTATTGATTGAGCTGTGTGCATGGCCTAAAAAGCACAAGTCAACCATTCTAGTCCCATAGTGCTAGTCCCACTGGTTTCCCATAGCAATAGCAGAGCAATGTGGCCATAGTTATCTGGATAATTCACATTTTCAAAAGTATCTTACCTCAAACTACCAAGTCAGTTTAGGCAAAAGGATTCTGATAGGTGAAAAGAATTTCAGGAAAAGGCTGATTGCTTGGACCTGGATAGAGCTGGTCTTGGGTGCTCATTATATGTTTATTAAAAAGAACAGAACAAAACAAGCAAGGCATATTCCTAGCCCTGACTTTCATTTCTAGGCCTGTTCTTGTTTTTATGACCTTCAGCAAGTTTGTTTATTTGATCTCTGAATCTGGAATATTATGATCTACTTCTGTCTCAGGAGCATACTTTGCCTTCATTACTTGGTATTTGCTTAATGTTAAATATTAGTATTAGACTTTTGACAGAAAAAATTGAGAAGTGATCTCTACTAATAGTTCCTGAAATTTTTTCAAAGTAGTGTTAATTATGATATTAGCTTATTACGTGCAATATAAAAAATATTTTGAAATGGTCTGTATAGTAAATAGATTCTGAACATGATTACAACTTGACAAATGCAATCAATCAATCAATCAATCAATCGTATTTATTGAGCGCTTACTATGTGCAGAGCACTGTACTAAGCGCTTGGGAAGTACAAATTGGCATCACATAGAGACAGTCCCTACCCAACAGTGGGCTCACAGTCTAAAAGGGGGAGACAGACAACAGAACCAAACATACCAACAAAATAAAATAAGTAGGATAGAAATGTACAAGTAAAATAAATAAATAAATAAATAGAGTAATAAATATGTACAACCATATATACATATATACAGGTGCTGTGGGGAAGGGAAGGAGGTAAGACGGGGGGATGGAGAGGGGGACGAGGGGGAGAAGAAAGAAGGGGCTCAGTCTGGGAAGGCCTCCTGGAGGAGGTGAGCTCTCAGCAGGGCCTTGAAGGGAGGAAGAGAGCTAGCTTGGCGGATGGGCAGAGGGAGGGCATTCCAGGCCCGGGGGATGACGTGGGCCGGGGGTCGATGGCGGGACAGGCGAGAGCAAGGTACAGTGAGGAGATTAGTGGTGGAGGAGCGGAGGGTGCGGGCTGGGCAGTAGAAGGAGAGAAGGGAGGTGAGGTAGGAGGGGGCGAGGTGATGGAGAGCCTTGAAGCCCAGGGTGAGGAGTTTCTGCTTGATGCGCAGATTGATCGGTAGCCATTGGAGGTTTTTGAGGAGGGGAGTAATATGTCCAGAGCGTTTCTGGACAAAGATAATCCAGGCAGCAGCATGAAGTATGGATTGAAGTGGAGAGAGACACGAGGATGGGAGATCAGAGAAAAGGCTAGTGCAGTAGTCCAGACGGGATAGGATGAGAGCTTGAATTAGCAGGGTAGCGGTTTGGATGGAGAGGAAAGGGCGGATCTTGGCAATGTTGCGGAGCTGAGACTGGCAGGTTTTGGTGACGGCTTGGATGTGAGGGGTGAATGAGAGAGCGGAGTCGAGGATGACACCAAGTTTGCGGGCTTGTGAGACGGGAAGGATGGTAGTGCCGTCAACAGAGATGGGAAAGTCAGGGAGAGGACAAGGTTTGGAGGGAAGACAAGGAGCTCAGTCTTCGACATGTTGAGCTTTATGCAAATGATCAAACCGAAAGGCAGTGTCCAATGACAAAAGAGCAATCAACAAAATGTAAATAAAATTAATGCAGTCCTTATGAACATTAAAATGGGAATAAAATGCCTTTGATTTTAGGAGAGCAGTTCCATTACCTTGTACAGATGCGTTGAGTAGAAATCAAAAATAAGAAATACGTCAGCCAGACTACAGTTTGTATTATGCAGCTAACACTAAACAGAACCTGGCTCGCTTCAGAAAACAAAAATCACTTACATTACGTATAGCACTAAGTAGCATTCTATCTTCTATCTATTCTTTCTTTTCAAATGCTCTTACTGACAATACTTTTCACAGCATATAAAATATATGTTTAGGCGGATTGATACTGATGAACGTTCCTGTGGTGATTAGTGAAAAAAAAAGAGTCTGGGACTGAAAGCTAGAGATCTGGGTTGTAGTGTCAACTCTTCCCCTTGCCTATTATGTGACCTAGGCAAATCATTTAGCTTTATGAGCTTGTTTCCTCGTCTGTAAAATGGGAATAAAGAAATCTGTCCTTTCTTTAAGCCTCATATGACAGGATCTATGTCTTATCTGACTATGTTTTATGTACCTCAGCCTTATTACAGTGCTTGGCAAATAGTAAGTGCTTAATAAATGTCTTCATCATTATTTTAATTGTTATAATAGAAATTATAAACAGTTGAACAGTTAAGTCTTGAGGATGTCATGGGGAAGATATTTGGTGTGATGAATTTCAGAGGGAATTGCATGCACAATGGGTTGCAGGTGGGAGATTTTACAGAAATGTCCAATTACCTGGTTATCTTGGGCAAGGAGAAAGTTGGTAGTATAGATTTTAAAAGAAATATATATGATTATTCTTTAAAGGTAGTTAAAATTACTTGTGCAGCTCGAAATAAACAACGAACCTCCCATAAAACCATTCTTCTCAATTGGATGATATACATGTTGAAAAGACTGGGTTTTACTTTGTTTCTAAAACTTGGGGAATAGAATGCACAGGGATAATTAACCCTCCACACATTTGTATTTCTACCTGCTCTAGCAAGTAGACATGTCAGGAGAAGAGCTTTGTAAACTCTGGGTTCATTCTGAATTTGTGTCTGCCTCTGTGTCACTTTACAATAGATTCTCTTCAACACACAATGGCAGGCATAGGTGAATGAGGCAAAGCTTATGTGTCCCCAAAGAAATTCTGAGGTTTGGTCTTCGTATGCATGTGGTGTGTGCAATTTGAAGTAAAACTGCGAATGCTAGAGAAAAGTTAACAAATAATGATAAAAATATCAAACTATTCAAAGGTTCTTAAATCAGAGTGTGAAATGGCTGATGGAAGATAACATTTCAATCTCCCTTTTGAATAGAATGCTTTGTCATGAAATATCTGTAAGATTCTTGGGAGAAAGAAATATAATCTATATATATATATAGAATTACTCAGATTCAATAAAAGGAACAAATAGTATTGGAAGAATTCAGATTTGGGAATTCTAGTCTCAGATCTCCCACTGGCCTGCTATGTGTTCTTAAGAAGAGACTTAGAGAAGACAACCTTTCTAGTTCCCATCATAAAATGCCTGCCTCTCCTTACCTCACAGGGACTTTATGAGGATGAAATGAGATATTTGACAAGCAAAGGAATAGAAAAAATAATATCCTATTACAAATTATTGCCATTATTATTGTTTACTTATTTATGGATTCTATAGACTTAAATGAATAATTACAGTGGGTTTTCATATTACATGTATTTTACTGTAAACCCAAGAAACTCCACTGAAAGTGTGAAGAAGACAGAGAATGGCAAAAAATAAGGATCTTTTCATAGAACTGTCATAATATATGGGCTTTGAAAAGGAAGTTGCATCACAAGAGGGTACTTCAAGGATTAGAAGAATACAGGATACTGTGACCTTTTCATCAGTGTCTTAATTTATCATTCAAGCAAGTCATTAGGTTTTCCTATGATATTGTGCTATATCATTCAATTTAAAACACATGCCCCAAACTGAATCTTTATGTATAAACACTGATTTCATTTAAATTTGTCTCGGTCTGTAAAATGTACTTATAAGAAGTAAGAACATAATATTGATGTTTTTACAATATCATATGATGTAAAATTTTCCTCAGTTTTTAATTTACACATGCCAATTTTTATTTCTGAGAATTTTTGGACATATGCCAAAATGCATACATATACAATACATTTATTTATATAAACTTTATAAAGGAATATAAATATACTTTACTTTCTTTTAAGAACAAAGATGATATAGTGTGTGCTGAGATTTTATTAGTGTGAGTGGTGAAACTAAAAAAGCCAGTGGTTACTGACTATCCTTTTTGCAAGAGTGCCTCACCAAATTGTTGAATTTATTACCCACAGTACCTGGAGCTATTTTCATTTCTTCCTTTTGATATCACAATTAATGACTATTGCCTACAAGGTTGATCTGCTTTCTTTGGGCCTTGTATCTTCCTAATGGGTAGTTCAGTGTGACACTGTTTCAGGTTTTATTTCACTGGGTTTGAGAACTTTTGGAAAGGTCTTGATTAGAATCTTTCTGTTGTACAATAGCATGTATTTAGAAAGTAATTTATTGGGATGCTGCTTGTGGACTTCATGAGTGCTGAGTTGAGGTCACCTGTCCTGTTACTTCCTTTTTCACTGTTACTCATATTTTTGAGATATTGTGTGTAATCTTTCATACTTAAAGTATGGTTTCTAAGAATGATCTAGTTATTTGGGGTCCCCTCTAAAATAAAACGGAGGCCATTTTCAGTCTGATTCTCAAATCATATTAAGTCTGTTTGGTAATTCATATGGATTCCTGTATTCATTCCCAAAATGATTGTTTTGAAAATGTTTTCAGAAATGATGCTCTCTTGCTGATCCAAAACTGAATCTGGGAGATGTGGCAAAAACTGTCCAGTCATTTCATGATGCAGGTATTTGTTAAAGGCTTACTGTGTGCCAAGCACTGTACTGAGAACTGGGGTGGATACAAGATAATCAGGTCCCACATAGGAGGAGATACCTATTGAATCCCCATTTTGCAAATGAGGTAACAAAGGCACAGAAGAGTTAAGTGACTTGCCCAAGGTCATACACCAGTCAAGTGGTGAAGCAGGGATTCTAACCCAGGGCCTCTGACTCCCATGCTCATTTCAATAGGCCACTCTGTTCCAATTTGTCATGATAGGACAATGAATGTGTCCTTGAATAAACAGGGACACATGTCAGCTTCAGAAGAGGTGGTAAACTCCTTGAGTTCAGGGATTGGGGAAGATATTGTAAACTTCCTGAGGGCAGGGACTGTGACTATTTACTTTGTTGCACTCTCCCAAGCAGTTAATACTGTACTCTGCACACAGTAAGCATACAATACGAACCATTGTCACTGATATATGTCAAAGAAAACATTTGACTTAGGGAGAATGCATCCCTTAAACCCTTGTATAGAGATAAAGGAATACAGAGAAAAATGCACTTGCACCTGCTAGCTTTGCTACCTAGCCTTGGCAAGCTTGGTCAACTATGACTCCTCTGTCTCACTTTCTTTATTCAGTTTCTCTATTTACTTCTATTTATTTTTCCACATTGCATTGCTGAGTCCCTCACTATCCTTTCTAGGGGCTACTTAGGTACACTAGTATTATGCTCACACCACAGAGAAGTGTGGTATAGTGGAAATAACATGGACTCGGGAGTCATAGGACCTGGTTCTAATCCCAGTTTAGACACTTTCCTGCTCTGACACCCTGGAAAAGTCTTTTAACTTCTCAGTGCTTCAGTTTCCTCAACTGTATAATGGGGATTTGATAACTGTTCTCCCTCCTACTTAGAATGTAAACCCCATGTGGGACAGAGACTGTACCTGACCTGATTAAGATCTGATACAAGTTATCTACTCAAGCACTTGAAACAGTGCTTGATGCATAGTAAGTGCTTAACAAATAACATAATTAATTAACTTCATCATAGTAACCTCACCTCTTTATATGTCACCATATATTTATGTATATAGTACATAGAGAAGTAGAGAAGCAGCACAGCTCAGTGGAAAGAGCACGTGCTTTGGTGTCAGAGGTCATGGGTTCAAATCCCAGCTCTGCCAATTGTCAGCTGTGTGACTTTGGGCAAGTCACTTAACTTATCTGGGCCTCAGTTACCTCATCTGTAAAATGGGGATTAAGACTGTGAACCCCCCGTGGGACAACCTGATCACCTTGGAACCTCCCCAGCACTTAGAACAGTGCTTTGCACATATTAAGTGCTTAATAAATGCCATTATTAATTAATTAATTAATTACACACATTGTTATTTCTGTCACTTGACATTTCTGGTATAGTGAAATTGTAGGGAGTGATTTAAATAGATGGGACTGAAGAATAGAGAAACAATGCTGTGAAAAGGCAGTGGATGACTGAAATATGATTGAAGCATGCAGTGGCTCTGCAGGAATGACTGTGCTATAATTATCACTGGGCTAGTGCTTTGTTTAGAGAACTATTGTAACTACTCAGAGAAAGAGCAGTTCTAGTGGATAGAACACAGGCTTGGGAGTCAAAAGGATTTGGGTTCTAATCCCAGATCCACAACTTGTCTTCCGTGTGATTTTAGGCAAGTCACTTAACTTCTCTATGCCTCAGTTACCTCAGCTGTAAACTGGGGATTAAGCTGTGAACCCCATGTAGGACAGGGACTGTATCAAATCCGATTTGCTGATATCTACCCCAGTGCTTAATTCGGTGTTTGATACACAGTAAGTGCATACCAAAAGCTATTATTATTATTATTATTATTACTTAAAGGTTTACTGTTTCCAGTAAGAATATAGTAGCAGACTGTCTGATGAGAATGCACTGCATCTACCCCAGTGCTTTGTAGAGTTTTCACTGTTATTATTATTATTATCATTATTTTAATAACAATCAACTTCATTATGACTAGTTCCTTCATCAATGCTCATAAACCACTAATTCAGCAACAGAGAGTCACAGTGTAATCCTCAGAGGGCAGTTTGAATACAACAAACTTTAAAATCTCTCTCGTGGCTATAAGCTCCTGTTCTGTTGCACTTTCCTAAGTTGTTAGTACAGTAAACTGCACGCAGCAGGTGTTCAAGAAATACCATAGACTGATTTACAAGTTGTTTTTCTAAAAACCTTAAATTTCACCCAGTGTGGAAGTTAACTCCCTCTGTCCCCTATTGCAATTGCTTTTAAGCCATTTTCCCTCAACCCCTTATTATGTGTCTACACATACAAATATCCTGATCATCTGCTTTAAAGCAGAAATTCTCTTTTCTGCTATTATCTCTCCCTTCGGCATTATCTATGCCCTTAGTTCTGAACCGCTTAAGCACTTGATATTTACCCCATCCTCAGCCAAACAGGACTTATGTACATATCCATAATGTACTTAACTGTCTCCCCATCTAGTTTTTAACTTCTTGGTGTGCAGGGAATATGTCTCCCAACTCTTGTACTGTACTCTTCCAAGTGCTTGGTGCAATGCTCTGCACAGTGAGTGCTCAAAAATGTATTGATTGAGAGTTTGATTTTTATCACATGAAATTTCAAGAAAGCAAAAATTGCCATGATATAACTGTGGCAGGAATGACTGTGTATACCTACTTAGTGTATGATTCTTCTACGATACAACCAATGCAAGATTGCAAATATCTTTGGCATCATGCACATGTGAACACTGCCTGAGCTTGCACTGTGGCATTTGTTACCCAAACAAGGAGTTTGGTGGCGTTATCAATTTTCCATAAGTCTCTGCTCCAAGGCACTTTCTCTGACTGCTATGTGCAATTCACCTGTCTTTGACAGCTATCTCCCCACTGTCCTCTGTTATGTGAAGTTTTTGAGCTTTTGTTTCACTGTTTCACTAAAGTATTTCTTGTCTCCCACCCATTCTATAATTATCCTATTTCATCTCACCATAAAGCAGATGTTTGGATATTACTCTGACACTTTCCATATTTAGATTGAATGTAAGCAACCTAATGAAAAGCCTCATCATTTAAAATGTTGTCATATCTATTAGCATATTTCTCACTACCTATCAATGCTGACATTGTTCTAGAAACTATCTGATTTAAGTTTGGACTCTCTGATCCTCCTTGATTCAAAGGCACTTTTCTGGTCATATTTTCCATTTTCTTATACTTCTCTACTGCCAGTTTCCTAATTTTAGACCATGTTCCAAAATACGGCATTCTTCATAAATGTGATGAATATTTTATTTGAATCAATTTTATAGTTCCCTTGATGATATTAAAAGGCTTCAATTGGCTCACCAATCACACAAGATAGATTTAGTAGTGAAAGCTTTCAATGATATCTATTCAGAACTGATACACAATCCAGCAAGTCTTTCTTTAGACAGAATGTTCTTGATTAAAATGGAAAGAATGCGTAATCAGAAAATCTTATGCATATAAAATTTCAATTAAAACATAGTAATTACTTGTTCAGTAAAAATAAACAAAGTATAAGAAGTCAATTTAAGGTTTCTTAAAATCAAAGCAAGGTTTGGAAGACAGGAAGAATTTGATAACATACAATGTGACCATTACTGACCAAAGACCTGTTCATTACAGATTTAATAGAAGTTGCAATATCTGGTGAAATGCTTGACTTTACACCAAAAGACATATTTCACTGATATCTGACAGTATGATAAATGTCTCAGTAGATAATTCTGATGGCTTTAAACACACAGCGAAGGTTCTTAAAAAAATAAACATGAAAAAAATTTACTGTCAAACAGGAAAGGCTTTCTGAGTATGGTTTGTTTAAGTAGGAGCCAGAAGATAACAGGTATCAGAACTACTTCTGAAACTAAAATTAATTCCCTCTCTTTCACCTTTGAAAGACTGATTGTGCTGTTTTGGGCCAGACAAAGTTTAACTTAGAGTTTCTGATTCCCAGAGCACCCACTGGGCTGATAACACTTATCAGAATTGTAGGAACTAGTGGTAAGAGCAGCTTTTATACCTGGTCTGTCATGCAAAGGGACACTTGGTGACAGGAGGGAAGGCTGCGGTTTCTATAGTGCGTTTTTTGGCAGGGATGTAACTAGGTTACCCTGGAATTATATGGACAGCTGGGCTTCATTTTTGAAGATGGCAAGTGTATGAATGAGGTCAGAGTGCCCATTGCAGTGTTCACATACTATCATGCATCTTTTACAAATACAGCTAGACCTTGTTACATGAATGGATTAGTCCCCTATTTATCCCCCATTAAGCCTCTCTCTTGGACATATCCTTACTGGAAAACTAAACTTCATGAAATCTTTGCTGAAGGACAGTGGCACTTCTCTCAGTTTCTGCCCATCAGACTAGCCTGTCTGCTGCTATAAAGATGTCCAGCAGTTTGAGGTTGTTCTTTACCATGTTTAATTTGCTTTTTGGCCTTCCAAACCTGCGAGTATCCCTTTCCAATTTCCCATGTTGTTATCACATAGGTGGAGGAGCTGGGTCCCATAATTCCCAGGCCCATGCTTCTTTGTACTGGGCCACACACAGAAATGATTGTTCGATTAATAGAATCTTTCCTACAAAGGAAGGCAGGGAGAATTCCCTATAGTTTTCAGCTCCTTCTCCTTGCACAGACCCATCCAGTTTTTCATATTGTTTTCTACAGCTGAATTGCTGTTTGGAGGTGTACATCATAGTCTGACAAAGTAACATCAGTCTTGGTAAGCTAGAAGTCCTGAACTATGGTCTATAGTCTGTGACTTTCGGTAAATTCATTAGGCACTGCAATTTGAAAAACCTTGGTCTGTTCTTTATCCTTTTATACGTAATGGAGATTTTCAGTTGATACTGTTTAATTTAAAAGGGTAATTTGCACATTTTATTTTGTTATTTTTAGAAATCTTACTTCAATCTTCTCTTACATTTAACTCTTTGTTGCTGACCACTATTTTCTTATGGATTTTGGATGTCATAACAGCAAATTTATAGTTTTGCTGCTTCATCTTGTTTTAAAACTTGGACAGAAGAAATGTATTGCCTCATTAAATTGATTTTCATCTATTCTCTCACAGGAATTCATCCTTTTCTTATTCTTGTTCATAGGCTATTCAAAAGGGCATAGAAATTACAAAGAAAGAAATAAGAAAATGTCAAAATAAGAAACACTTTTAAGTATATCTGTAGTGCAGAACGTCAGTGGTTTGGCTAGGAATAGGCCAGAGTGAATATTTCACATTGAGGTCTCACAATGTCAGATAAAAGAAACAAAATGTGAAATATGTGCCCGTCAAAGAGTAGACATTCTCCATTTAGTTTAAATCCTAGCCTTTCATTAGAAGGTATGAGAGCAGTGGCAAGATGGCATTTGGACTCACTGTCCCTGTTAAAATGACAGATGAGAAACAAAGAGAGAAGGACTAGAGTATTTTTTAAAATACATATTTACTGGGCTTGATCATATGGCAAATAAACCTTAGTCTAAATGTAAATTTGCCTCCTTTTTTGGAATAAAGGCCATTCCAATGTACTCTGATGCTCTGGAATAATTTATTCAGCCTAACAAGGGTGGATAATTTACTTCTAGGTTGTAGTTTACTTGCTGTAGGCTTGTAAAGGGAGTTTCTGTAAAGATATAATTAATTTTAACTGTTATATACAGAATTATGTACTTGTACAGTAATGTAAAATGCTTCAATAGGATTATTCACACTAATATGATTCATTCTAAAGTATTGTTCAGTAATCATCCACATGTAGTAGTTAGGTAAGGAAACAGGAAAGAGATTATTTTAGAAAGGTTTTATTATATGAACAATTTATTTATGAAGAATCACCTCATATAAGACCTGTTGCATTTATTCACATAATGTTTTTTCTCAATATTAAAATACCAAAGATAGAGGTATTATTAATAATTGAGGAAAAGAATGTTTATTCCTATACATAAAAACTTGCAAAGAAAATAATTGCATAATAACCCACATAAAGGAACTTAGAGTGCATGTAAACTCATCTTCTAAACTGTAAACTCATCCTCTAGACTGTTAGCTCACTGTGGGCAAGGAACATAAGTACTAACTCTGTTTTATTATACTCTTCCAAGCACTTTGTACAGTCCTCTGCACACAGTAAGTACTTAATAAATATGATTGATTGATTCTACATAAAAAGCTAAAGCAAAACTATTTCAAAACTGTTGAAGAAAATGTTAAATTATATTGCAAAAATACCAGTGTTGAATTATTTTTACATAGAATTAATTTGAAGTGGGAGGGAGTAACTATAGGATTTCAGTTGCATTTTATCATCTATTAGTCATATAATAATAATAATTATAATAATAATGGTATTTGTTAAATGCTTACTATTCTAAGAGTTCTGAGAGAAGCAGCATGGCTCAGTGGAAAGAGCACAGGCTTTGGAATCAGAGGTCATGGGTTCAAATCCCGGCTCTGCTAATTGTCAGGTATGTGACTTTGGGCAAGTCACTTAACTTCTCTGTGCCTCAGTTCCTTCATCTGTAAAATGGGGATTAAGAGTGTGAGCCCCCCATGGGACAATCTGATCACCTTGTAACCACTCCAGAACTTAGAACAGTGCACTGCACATAGTAAGCACTTAATAAATGCCATCATTATTATTCTAAGTGCTGGGATAGATACAAGGTAATTAGGTTATCTCACATGGGGCTCACAGCCTTAATCCTAATTTTACAGATAAGGGAACTGAGGCACAGAGAAGTAAAGTGACTTGCCCAAACTCACACAGCTGATAGGTGGCAGGGCCAAGATTAGAACCCAGGACCTCTGACTTCCAAGCCCAGGCTCTTCCCATTCATTCAATCGTATTTATTGAGCACTTACTGTGTGCAGAGCACTGTACTCAGCACTTGGGAAGTACAAGTTGGCAACATATAGAGACGGTCCCTATCCAACAGTGGGCTCACAGTCTACTAAGCCATGCTGTTTCTCTATATCAAAAACAACTTCATTTACTTTAATAATCTCTCAATGGAAAGATGGCTGCAGGGGCTATTATGATAGCTCTCCCTTCTCCATCATTAATAAAATACCCATCAACTTCTTACAGATACATCACCGTACAATCTAGGCTGACTATTTCCATTGGTTAACTATAATGACCGGTGTGTAACATTGTACATGATTTTCACCACATATCAAGAACAGAAATAGTAAGGGGAAAAACCCAGCCTCTACATTAAATCTTACCTTTTTTACAAAAAGTATTGCACATAGGAATTTGCATATGGTACTATTTTAGCATGTCTTTTTAGGCCTACCCACATCCCTCCTGCTCCTCCTCTTCCCTCCCTACCCACCTCCTCTTCTCCTCCCCTCCCCACTTTCCTCCCCACCCCCTCCTTCTTCCCTTCTCCAGGTCACCTTGTAACCTCCTCAGTGCTTAGAACAGTGCTTTGCAGATAGTAAGCACTTAATAAATGCCATTATTATTATTACTATTATTATTAGGGCATAAGATCTCGGTAGGCATGGATCTTATAGGGCAGGTAAGAAAAGTACCTGTGAAGTTATGAGCTAAGTCAAACATGTAGCTTTAAAATATATACATTTAAAAACTATACTCTGTTTTCATATCACATGGAGACTACATTCCTGGCATACCATAGTCTAAGGAAAATGTACACCATGCTGCTTGCAAATGGACTGGCCCAGCACACATCCATATAACCTATTCTTCTGATATCATACTGCATTGTGTCGCAGAGGTATATGTTGTTGGAAAACTGTTTCCTAATTCCCCAACAGAGTTCTTCCTAAAGCATGCAATAAAGAACTGCATGCATGCTGAATTGTGAAATAATTGAGAATATATGTATGTATACATATATTCACTCTTCAAGTTCAGGGATAGTAATACTAATGGTGAAGTTTTTATCAATGTGTGCTAGTATGACTGGCAATCAGTTCAAAGCCACCACTTACGTATTCTATGTTTTCATGCAAATATTCTCTTTACTATCATGTAGCATTTGTTACCTCTGATACCTGATCCGATTTCATCTCTCTCCTGATATCTTTCCAAATTCTCTGCTTTAGTAGCTGATTTATCTTTCACTGTTGTATCCCATATCATTTCTGGTTTTGCTCCTTTGTACCTAAAAGTGTTCTTCAGGTTACCCTTTCATGATTACTCAGTTTCATTTCACTATAATGCATCAGCTCACATAAAGCCATTGTTCAGAAATCCTATGTCATCCATTGTCCTCATATGTCTTGCCTAGCAAAATTGTGAAAAAAATTTAGTGACTGCATTAAATACTGGATATAGGATTTGCTAGGTATATTTTGTATGAGTCTTGTTCGACCACTGGATAATGCTTTGTGGATTCTGAAAAGCAATTCCTAACCATATGCATGTTTTCAAGATGTGCAACAAGTATACTCTGTGACTTTTGAAGCTTATGTTTACTAACGTTCTACAGCATTAAGTCCAGAATTCTGCCAGAGATTAAGAACAGTAATAATTGTCATGGTTCTTTGGACACTTTTGAAATTCCTTGTGATTTTTCTCAGTAATTCATATAGTGGAGAAAAACTTGACAGGCATGTGAATGAAACATCCCCCCTATAATTGGAGAGCTCAGCAAAACTAGATATCAATTATTTGTGGACTTTATCCCTCACTATGTGTTAGGTCAGAGGGCAGGAACCTGTTGCTCAGGGGTTAGATCCGACTTTTCTTGATGCTATGGCTTTCAAGCATACTCAATCTATCAATCAATCATGGCTCAGTGGAAAGAACATGGGCTTTGGAGTCAGAGGTATGAGTTCAAATCCCGGCTCCGCCAATTGTCAGCTGTGTGACTTTGGGCAAGTCACTTAACTTCTCTGTGCCTCAATTACCTCATCTGTATAATGGGTATTAAAACTGTGAGCCCCCCCCGTGGGACAAGCTGATCACCCTGTAACCTCCCCAGCGCTTAGAACAGTGTTTTGTGCATACTAAGCGCTTAACAAATACCGTCATCGTTATTATAAGTATTTATTAAGCGTTTATTATGTGCAAAAAATTGTGCTAAGCACTTGGCAGAAGGCAAAACAATAGAGTTGGTAGGTATTTTCCCTGCCCAGAAGGAGTTTCAGATATATGAGATATTACAGATACGTACATAAGTGCTATGGGGTTGAGGGTGGGTGACTATCAAGTGCTTAAAGGATACTGATACAAGTGCATAGACAGTGCAGAAGGGAGAGGGAGTAGGGGAAATAAAGGTGTAGTCAGAAAAAGGTAATAAGGCTTTGAACGTTGGGAAGAGTGGTAGTCTGTCGTATATGAATGGGGAGAGAGTGCCAGGCCAGAGAGGGGACATGGACAGGGGTCTGCAGCAGGATAGAAAAGATCCAGGTAGAGTGAGTTAGGTTGGTCTTAGAGGGACAAAGTGTGTGAGATGGGTTGTAGTAGGATATCAGTGAGGCCCCTCTGCCCTACCTCCTTCCCCTCCCCACAGCACTTGTATATATTTGTACAGATTTATTACTCAATTTATTTTACTTGAACATATTTACTATTCTATTTATTTTGTTAATGATGTGTATACAGCTATAATTCTATTTGTTCTGATGATTTTGACACCTGTCTACATGTTTGTTTTGTTGTCTGTCTCCCTAGACTGTGAGCCCGTTGTTGGGTAGGGACTGTCTTTATATGCTACCGACTTGTACTTCCCAAGTGCTTAGTACAGTGCTCTGCACACAGTTAAGTGCCCAATAAATGCGACTGAATGAATGATTGAATGAATAAAGCTGTTGGTAAGGAGTTTAGTGGTTCTTGAGCAGTGGGCAAACATGGACATGGGGGAAAAAACTTTTTTTATTTTTTATTTTTTTTTAGAAAAATGATCTGAGAAGCAAAGTGAAGTATGAACTGGAGAGGTGAGAGACAGGATACAGGGTAATGTGAGAGGAGGCTATACAGTTGTCTAGGTAGGATATGGTTGATTGAATATGATGAATGAAAGTGATTAGTTGTGGATAATGCCAGGGTTACAGGCTTGTGAGACAGAGGATAGTGATGTTGTTTTTAGTGATGGGAAAGACAGGTGGAGGATAGGATTTGGGTGGGAAGATGAGGAATTCTGTTTTGGACATGTTGAACTTAAAATGTTGGTGGGACATTCAAGTGGAGACATTCTAAAGGCAAATGGAAATGGAAAACTGCAGAGGAGAGAGATAAGGACTGGAGAGATAGATTTGGAAATTATTATTATTACCCTTATTATTGCATTTGTTCAGTACTTACTATCTACCAGGCACTGTACTAAGCACTGGGGTAGATACAAACAAACTGAGTTGGACACAGTCCCACATGGGACTCACAGTCTTAATCCCCATTTTACAGATGAGGCTATAGAGGCACACAGAAGGTAAGTGACTTGTCCAAAGTAACACAGCGTACAAATGGTGGAGCCAGGACTAGACCTCAAGTCTAGAAGTCTAGAGAAGCAGCGTGGCTCAGTGGAAATAGCACGGGCTTTGGAGTCAGAGGTCATGAGTTCAAATCCCGGCTCTGCCAATTAGCTGTGTGACTTTGGGCAAGTCACTTCACTTCCCTGTGCCTCAGTTCCCTCATCTGTAAAATGCGGATTAAAACTGTGAGCCCCACGTGGGACAACCTGATCACCTTGTATCCCCGCAGTGCTTAGAACAGTGCTTTTCACATAGTAAGTGCTTAACAAATACCATCATCATCATCATCAAGTTCTCTGACTCCAAAGCCCATGCTCTTTCCACTGGACCACACTACTTATCATAAGCATAATCAAGAGTGTCCTGGTGGAAAGAGTATGGGCCTGGGAATCAGGGGACCTAGTTCATAATCCTAGCTCAGTGTAAGCTTCTATGTGACCTTTGGCAAGTCATTTAATTTTTCTGTGCCTCAGTTGCCTTTCCTGTAAAACTTGGATAAAATACCTATTCTCCCACAAAATGGCCCTTGTGGGAAAGGGACTATGTTCAAACTGATTATCTTGCATTTACCCAGTAATAAGAATAATATTAATGGTATTTGTTAAATGCTTACTATGTTCCAGGCACTGTGCTTGGCACATAGTTTGCATCTAACAAATGTTATTATTATTAGTATTGTTATTAAATCGTCACTGGAGACATTGGTGGCAATAACTATCAGCCTAATGGATTCAACACCATGGGGTCACCCCAATTGCTTGGCCTGCAAAAGTTGTGGGAAGTGGGGACAAAGGAGCCTGATTCTCCCCTTAGAGCAACGAGCAGGAATCAAGAGCAGTCTTCACTGGGCACTAATCATAGTCTCCATGGTCCCTAGAGAAAAAGAACTTTCAAAGCCTACTGATGCCAGCTCTATAGCAGCTGAGCTGTGGCAGCAGAATTTTAGGGGAGAAGTGCTTAATTGCTTAGAGTTGTTGCTGCTGCCGCTACCAGCCCTCTACAGGACTAATAAGTCAGAGTCTGAGAGTGCAAGAAACAGGCAGCAGTGGGAGGAATTATACAGTCCTCTCCCTTGAAGGGAAGGAAAGGAGACAGTCAACTCCAACCAGTTGCTTCCCTCCCTCCCTTCCCACTTATTAACAAGCAAATCTGTGCTTATTTGTTTTTCATACACAGACGCTTTCCTTTCCCGAAAGCCTATTCTGCTTTGACTGTGTCCTCCTAGGTTCCCCTTCCCCAGTCCTATGCTGATACTATTTTCCATACAGGTGACTGACAATTGTGTCACTTCTGCAACTTCAATCAGGATTAACTTGATATAAGGTTGTTATCGTGCTTTTTTTACAAACCATTCAGTTTTTCTAAAAACTGTTTAATCCATGTTTCCTCACTTCTCAACAACTTCCAGTGGTAGCCCATCCACTTGTACATTAAACACATACTCCTTACTTATACTCCTTTAAAGCACTAAATCCTTACCCCCTCCTACCTTACCTCACTGATTTCCTACTACAAACTATCCCACACACTTCACTCCTCCAATTCCAACCTATTCAGTGTACATCAATCTCATCAATATCCCTGCTGATCCCTTACCAACATCCTCCCTCTGGACTGGAACTTCCTTCCCCTTCATAAACAGCTTTCCATCACTCTTGCCACCTTGAAAGCTTGTTAAAATCACATCTCCTCCAAGAGGCCTTCCTCAAATAAGCCCTCTTTTCCCCCTCTCCTATTTCCTTCAACATCACCCTTGCACTTGGATTTGCACCCTTTATTCAACCCATCCTTTGCCCCACCAAACTTATATACACATCCACAATTTATTTATTTACATTAATGTCTACTCCACTCTAAACTGTAAGCTCCTCTGGGCAGGGAATGTGTCTACCAACTCTATTATATTGTACCCTCCTAAGTTATTAGTACAGTACTCTGCACACATCAGTCACTCAGTAAATATGATTGATTGACATTGATTGCTTTCTCATTTCCTGATAATGTGTTTGTTTTGTTGTAAATGCACTCTGATCTAGCATACATGCATTCTGTTTTGAACATGCACAAGTCCAGTGTGCCTTTGTCATACAACAACCACACCCACACCCACACACTCACACAGCTGCTTGTTGTAGGCAATGAATCTGTCTGTTTATTGTTATATTGTACTCTCCCAAGTACTTTGTACAGTGGTCTGCACACAGTAAGCTCTCAGTAAATACGATTGAATGAAAGGGCAATTGAAATTACATGAGAGAAAGCAGGGTCAACAGTAAGACCAGTTCCAATTAATTTTTTGTGTATATACAATAATGTTTAATTGTTCTAATTCATGATTTTTCATTGTTGGTAGATATAACTTTGCAATGTAATTTGATCTTTTAAGTGAATAAAAATGTTAATATTCATTGTGATTTTATTACTTTTCAAATATAGGGGTATTGTTTTTCCTAATTTTACAAGATCTTTAAAATAACATTGATCTGTTGGGAATTAATGGGTTATATAACTTTCCTGTGGGTAACTGTACTCTTTTTTAGCACTCTTTCCCAGAATATTTTGTTTTCATGGAATCAATTAAGAGAACCAATCAGCATTTCTCTGTAAAGAAAAATTGTATATAGAAATAAATAGCAAATAAACTTGTCTGGGTGACATCAATCTTACCATGAAGGCATTCAAAACAAATAAAAGACACCAAGCTATCAAAGTATCAAAGACTATTCACTAAAAACTGCATAATGTGAAATGATGATAGGGTACATATAGCAATAGACGAAAATAATGAACTGGACATTTAAATCTAAAAAGCATTGCTAAAGCCAGTAGTATTGAGTTAAGCTCACTGCAATTTAAATATCTTACATGAGCATTTTATGCCTATTTCCTTGGGCCCATCTAGTCGCTTAATAAGCGATTTCCCCTTAATTTTCTCTTGCCGTATGGACTCTAGTCAGAAAACTGTGATTCTTGTTATCTAAAAACTGGAATATGCAAACAAGATTGAAAACAAGAAAGGGAAATACAATCAATCTCTAATTTCTGAAATTGGTCATTAGCCACAGCTAGGAGAATTAGCCACCTCTAGGGGAAGTTGGAAAAATTGTAAAGGTCTACACAGCTGCTTATTATTTCTCCATGACACACTGGTTTAAAGCAGAATACTGGCACAATAATCCTCTTTTGGTATTTCATAATTGTAGCACTTAGTAAGAAATGTATAGGACTGAGCAATATTGTGGAAATGGGGAAGTTAATTTTTTTGAAGATAAATGTTTGAATATGTTAGTATTTGAATAAAGAATGGGATCTTTAAAGATTTATATTAATCCTGCTGCTTGGAGGTAGTCTGATATGTGGATTTCAGTTGGATTGTAAATAATGATTTTCAATGTATTTGAACCATATACCTAGTAATTTACATACAATTTTAGTGGCAGGCTTTTAAATACTTTTCTTGGAATTATAATGCAGGCTTCTATTTGAATGGAAAAAAATAAATGAAAATCATGAGTAGAAAAAGTCAATTTTCTCCAAGTTTCATGACTCCCACATGCACAGCAGTGATAAGTAATTATACCTCCAATAATAGTTATACAACACATTTATTTTATGGATGTGGAGATTTCCATCTAGTAGCTAGCTGGTTCCTAATGTTTATTCATTGAAAGCTCATGTGGAGCAAACTTTATAAAACAAATAATCTACCAAAAATGAGAATAAATTATCTTCTAGAAATTCTCATTTTTTGTGAGAGCTGAAAATTTAATGCATTTTTTAAAATTAAGCGATTTTTGAATAACTTTTTCATTAAAATGAGCACATTTCCCAGAAAATTCTGATCTTAATGATAATTATGGTATTTGTTAAGTGCTTATTATGTGAAAAGCACTGTCCTAAGTGCTGGAATAATTATGGTATTTGTTAAGCACTTATTATGTGACGAGCACTGTTCTAAGCACTGAGGCAGATACAAGGTAATCATTTGTCCCACTTAGGGCTTCCAGTCTTAGTCCACATTTTACAGATGAGGTAACTGAGGCACAGAGATGTTAAATGGCTTGCCCAAGGCCACACAGCACACGTGACAGAGGCAGGATTAGAACCCATGTCCTGTGACTCCCAAGACCTGGCCTTTTCCATTAAACCATGAGACATACAGAGAATATTACTTTCTTATGTTTTATAAAATGAAATTATGAAGCTATTTTTGATTGCCTAATTGCTCTGACTCTGCTTTACTTGGCAATCTCCTGTGTGCTGTAGTAGTTGTAGTAGTAGTAGTAGTAGTGGTGGTAATTATTGAATACCTACTGGCCGCGATGCATTTTATATTGTGTGCTTGGGATTACTGCATCAGCCTCATCTCTGATCTCCCATCCTCCTGTCTCTCCTCACTTCAGTATATACTTCACGCTGCTGCCTGGGTCATCTTTATGCAGAAATGCTCTGGGCATGTTACTCCCCTCCTCAAAAATCTCCAGTGGCTCCTAGTCAATGTACACATCAAGCAAAAACTCCTCACTCTCAGCTTCAAAGCTCCCCATCACCTCACCCCCTCCTACCTCACCTCCCTTCTCTCCTTCTACAGCCTAGCCTGCACCCTCTGCTGCTAACCTTCTCATTCTCACCTGTCCTGCCATTGACCCCCATTCCACGTCCTTCCCACGGCCTGGAATGCCCTCCCTCTGCCCATCTGCCAAGCTAGCTCTCTTCCTCCCTTCAAAGCGCTACTGAGAGCTCACCTCCTCAAGGAGGCCTACCCAGACTGAGCCCCCTTTTTTTCTCCTCCTCCCCATCCCCCCCACCCTACCTCCTTCCCCTCCCCACATCACCTATATATATGTTTGTACAGATTTATTACTCTATTTATTTTACTTGTACATATTTACTATTCTATTTATAATATTAATGATGTGCATCTAGCTTTATTTCTATTTATTCTGATGACTTGACACCTGTGCACGTGTTCTGTCATCTGTCTCCCCCTTCTAGACTGTGAGCTCATTGTTGGGTAGGGACCGTCTCTATATGTTGCCAACTTGTACTTCCAAAGCACTTAGTACAGTGCTCTGCACACAGTCAGTGCTCAATAAATACAATTGAATGAATGAATGAATGAATAATTAAAATAAATATACGTATACTTATAAATATGTACATATATATGCACAGAAGTGCTGTGGGGCAGGGAGGTAGAGCAAAGGGAGCAGGTTGGGACAATGGGAGGGGGAGCAGAAGGTAAAGAGGGCTTTGTCTGGGAAGGCCTCCTGGTAGAAGTGCACTTTCAGTAGGGCTTTGAAGAGGGGAAGTGTGCTAGTTTGGCAGGTTTTGTGGAGGGAGGACATACCAGGCCAGAGGTAGGACGTGGGATAGGGGTTGACAGCGGGACAAGTGAGAACGAGGCACAATGAGAAGGTTAGTACCAGAGAAGTGTGCGGGCTGGGATGTAGAAGGAGAGGAGGGAGGTGAGGTAAGAGGAGCAAGGTGATGGAGAGCTTTGAAGCCAATAGTGAGGAGTTTTTACTTGATAAGGAGGTTGATAGGCAACCACTGGACATTTTTGTGGAGGCAGGTGCTATGCCCAGAACGTTTCTTTAGAAAGATAATGCGAGCAGAGTGAAGAGGGAAGAGACAGGAGGTTGGGAGATCAGAAAGAATGCTGATGTGGTAATACAGTCAGGGTATGATGAGTGGTTGTACTTACATGGTAGCAGTTTAGATGGAGAGGAAGGGGTGGATCTTGGTGAATCTTGGTTTTGAAGGTGAAACTGGCAGGTTTTGGTGACAGATTGGATATATGGGGTGAATGAGAGAGCAGAGTCAAGGATAACACCAAGGTTGCAGGCTTGTAAGAGGGGAAGGATGGTAGTGCCATCCACAGTGATGGGAAAGTCAGGGAGAGGACAGGGTTTGGAAGGGAATATAAGCAGCTCAGTCTTGGACATGTTGAGTTTTAGGTGGCAGGGAGGACATCCAGGTGGGGATGTCCTGAAGGCAAGAGGAGATGTGAGCCTGGAGGACTGGAGAGAGAACAGGGGAGGAAATGTAGATTTGGGTATCATCTTTGTTTAGCATCCTAGAGTTTTCTGTGAACTGGAGGCTGATTCATTAATTCAATTTAATTGTATTTATTGAGCACTTACTGTGCAAAGCACTGTACTAGGTGATTACTTCTATTTGTGCATATATTTGGGGGATGAGCATAATTGGTGTCTCATCAATGAAGTCTCTTCTCTCATCCAAGAGGGCATAAGTTAACAGCCTTGCCGTTGGGGAGGAGAGAGCAGAAGTGAATGATTAAATTTCAGATGCTGTTATACAGTAGCGATGATTGTTTTTCAAAATGTGTAGCTACTGATACTTCTTTTCTGGCCCATATTTGATATCAATCATAGCTAATATCAAAGAGCAAGACAGGATTATCAAGAATAAGATGTTGAATAGAAGTCTGTTTTGCAGCTTACTAGCACTAGCTTCATTGTGATGCTTTATGCACCATAATTTTAACAGCTTGATGTGGGAGGAGCACTCATAAGCTCATAATGAGATTACAGTCTAAAGAAGGAGACAGGCATGAATATGAATTAGTAAATTATGGATATGTACATAATGCTGTGGAGATGAGTTGGGGGCGGGAATAAAGGGTACAAATCCTATATTTTTTTACGTTCCTCCAAGTACTTGACATCTACAAGCTGTCTGAACATGTGACAACAGAGTACTCAATGTATGACCACAAGAATCGGGAATCTAACCTCAAATGAGACCAGTCACTTACTTATACAAGTTAATGTTTTTCTTTTAGAACTGGGGGAGGCCTATCCGTCAATCAATCAGTGTTATTGAGCATTTACTATATGCAGAGCACTATACTAAGTACATGGGAGAATATAAAACGGAATTAGCAGACACAGTTCCTGCCCATAATGAGCTTATAGTCTAAAGGCCTAGTGTCTCTGAGTGGTATAATGACAAATCTTTCCCTGGGGATGATTCTACAATGGGTCCTGATCTTTTGGTGATGGGATGTTGTCAGAATCAATCCAATGCTAGCTAGTTAAACATAATGTTCTGGGGATAGGTAGGTTAATTCCTCTTTCAGATACCTCTCATTTTGCTTACCCATTTATTCCATTTACCTCTTGATCATAAACAACATTGTATGCCCATATAGTTATCAAGAGAATACACCAGTTTAGGCCAGTATCACTTCTTACTGGCCAAGACACATATTGTTGCTGATAGTAACTGACAAAATATTATCATGTATAGTCACTTCTTCCAATTCTTCTTAGAGAAGCAGTGTGGCTCAGTGGAAAGAGGATGGGCTTGGGAGTCAGAGGTCATGGGTTCTAATCCCAGCTCCGCCACTTGTCAGCTGTGTGACTTTGGGCAAGTCACTTAACTTCCCTGTGCTTCAGTTTCCTCATCTGTAAAATGGGGATTAAGACTGTGAGCCCCACGTGGGACAACCTTGATTACCTTGTATCCCCACAGCGCTTAGAGCAGTGCTTGACACATAGTAAGCACTTGACAAATACCAGCATTATTATTATTTCACCAGGTATCTTTCTGGTAATTCATTTAATGATGAATGATAAATTTACTTCAAGTGACTAAAGACAAATATATACTTACTAGGTTTAAATATTCTGAAAAAGGCTAAAGATTTCCCTCATCTTCAGAATAGCACATTTAAATGTTAGCATTAGCATCAACTCTATCAAAATATCCCAACCAGCATAATAAGATTTGTTTCATTTCCTAGTTTTGTGGCTTAATGACATAGCACTGAGGACTCATTAAGCATAAACTTCCAAATGGTTTAAAACACATCTTCACTTAATTCTTGAGTGGCTTGTTTTTGATGTGTTGACAGAATGATTTCATTATCTTCTCACAGATAGCACAGTTCTTTTTCCATTAATGCCACAACTCATCACATCATAAAAATAGGGCTAAAATAATATATTCATCAGCCAACCTTACATGCTTGGAAGAACATTTGAGCATATTTTCAAAAAATCATTTTATAAATACCTTGGAGATTATGGAGAATTGTTTAAAATCGAGATACCTCCAAGAAAAAGTAATCCTCTCAACTTAGTTGATTTTTCTTCTACATCAGTGTTACTTCTGGTAGCAATCTATATAATACAAATTACTTTGTGTCTCACTATCAGGGATGGAAATAAATCTGAACTGTCACAGTGGAGCACTGATATAAGAATAAGTGCCCCCCCTCTAGGCAGTAAACTTGTGCACAGGAAACAACTCTGTTGTATTGCACTCTCCTGAGTTCTTAGCACAGTGCTGTGTGAACACTAAGCTCTCAAAAAATACTAAAAAAAAAAAGTACTGGTGCATGAATTATTTCAAAGTGGATGCTTTTATTTTTTTTCCTATAGTGCCAAGACCCTGGTGTGGTACCCTAGGTTGTAGCTGGATATCTCACTAATCAGGTGACTAATCAGTAGCTAGTATTCTTATTGTTTTCTATAGCAAGGCACGCTGACAGAGAGGACACTCTAGGTGGATGTGGCAAAAAGCTGATCCAAACTCTTCCTCTTCAGGCTGTTTGGATCAGTAGGAATGACCTAGTAACGGCATTTTCTGTTCTATGCTGGGCTGCAGTGGTAGGTTTCTTTTCACTAGCTCCGGGAACTAGTGTGGCCTAATGGAATGAATACAGCCATGGGAATTAGAGGTCCTGGATTCTAACACTGGAGCTGTCACTTGCCTACTTTGTGACCTCAGACAAGTCAGTTAACTGCTCTGCGCCTCAGTTTCTTCATCTGTTCAACAGGGATTCAATGCTTGTTCTCTCTTGTACTTAGATTGTGAGCCTCATGAGGGACAGTAACTATTCTAAACAGTGATTTATGCCGTGCTTGGCATATAGCAAGCACTTAACAAATACTATTATTATTGTTATCATCATCATCATCCTACCCCCAGTTTCAGCTGAACATCCATGAAATGCCTAATCTCATTGAAAAAGCAAGGCTCTTTTAACTGCCCTGGTCCAGACCACATTCTGTGAGTTAATTTTTACAGTCATTCCTGCTGATTGTGAAATGGGAAAATGTGGCTTAACTCCTATGATCATCAGCTGAGAACACCACCACTGATTAGTTTCATTTACATTGGTAAATAATAAATGTCATTGGCAGGTGTGGGGGGGTGGCTGGGCATGGTGCAGAGTGATCTATCTGAGCTTTGTAAGGATTACCTTTAGACTGTTCCTTTTTAACTTTTTTATTAATGATGTGGTTACAGTTTTGAGAGAAGTCTCATTAAGTATGGAACTGGTACAAAATGTGCATATGTCACAAGCAAAATATAAGTCTGCTGGGATGAGGGAGCATCCATTGAAGCTTGAAGGTCATATGTTCAAAACAAACAAAAGGAAACCTACCAAATAGAAGCATAAATATGACCAACAAAATTTTTGCAGAGAGAAAATATTAGTAGACTTGAGTAGTTTAATTTATGGACAAGTTTACTATGTGTAAAGTTTTTCAGCATCAAAGCAATATTCATTGCCTTTTGCCTTTGCTGGACAGAACATGTGAGCAGAATGGATGACAGCAGAATACCTAAAAGCCTCCACTATGGAGAATTGAAGTGGGATAAGTGTAAACCATGTGGAAAAAATTATCTTGAAAGACATAATATAGCAAAGCATCAAACAATATGATAATGAAGAGGACAGCTGAGTTGAAAAAATAGATTATATTGGGTAATTGTTTTAGAATAGAGTTTTTGGGAAGAGCCTGACACCAAGAGGCCAAAATAAAAATCAGACTATTAACAAAGGTAACAATGCAGTAAAAGGCACTTTTCACACCAATACAATGTGGTTGGAATTGCTGATCATGTATCGGTTTTATTAGCCAAATGTCCTCCCACCAGTGAAAAAACTCAACCTCACTTGTGTCCTCATTGTGTTTGCTTATGTGTGTATGTATGCGTGTAGACACCATTTTAGTTAAAATGGTTTAGCTAAAAAAGGAACATGACGATCTGAATAAATGCCATGGAGTTATTTCATTCTCTTCTGGGATCTTTCCTTCATAGAATAGGGAAGAGTAGTAATAATGGGTGAGTTTTTTTTTAATTTAGGACTCATGATACAATTACAACAGAGGGAAGAAGAGGCATATAGAAGCTTCAAGAATGATATATTCCTGTCCAGTACCAAGACACACTTTTCTTTTCACGCACTGAGATAAATACTTGCCATCATGTTCATGTGAGAGCATTCTTTGCAAAGCAGTTAACAAAATTCTTAACAATTGGTTATATTTGTAGTACGTGGAAAAGTACATTCTGTGCTTTCCTGATTGTGACTCATAGTAAGGGCCTAAAGGGATATGTTCACTCACATATTTCCTGCTACTTTCATGTAACAGAGATCATAATTAGGAAAACACCACAAGTTAACCAGCCAGTTCTGACAGGTGTGCATTTTACAATATAAGCTTTGATCTGACTAAATATGGAGGAAAGTACATTTTGTGAAAACATAATATGAAACATCATTTTAGCAGAAGAGAAAGGCACCGGAGGGTAACTGTTCTTATTTTTAAAGAATGTTGATTTTTAACTATACTTTTACTTTCCACTAACGGTATATCTCCTTCTACAGTGGTAAACATGCTCTATATTATTAGCAGTTTAAACATTTAGCCCAAAATTATTCAAGGTGGTAATTACTCTTGCTCTTTAAGTGACCTAATGAAAAATGATTGACATAGAATAATGCCATTTAAATATACTTCTTTTTCTATGTATGACATTGGAATTTCTATTGTGAAAACTTTTGTGCTAATAATTTTGTGATCTAATGAAATAAGTATAGAAACCTAGAAAAGTTTTGGGTTTTTTTCATCCTGAAGAGTTTCTAAAGGTAGCATAGATACTATGTTGATTCAATTGTTCTATTTACCTATCCTATATGGGGATAAATTAAAAGGATAAAATTATTTTGTTGACCGTATACTAGTTTTTCAATTTTAGTGAAATATTTGTCCAATTTGTCCAAGATGACTGCTGTCATCTTTTTCTTATAGAGCATCCTACAGCTCACTAATTCTTTCCAAACACCAGCATTTCTTAAATTCTCTCTCCATTAAGACCCTATTTCATCAATAATATTTATAAATTAATCTATTTTTCATGAAAATCTTATGAAAGACTTAAATCCAAATAGCTACTTCATTCTTTTTGGCTTCTTGCAATGTTGCTTTAGATTGCTGAAATCCAATGAGTCTCTGATTGGACAATGATTCCGCTGAAGGAGGTGCAATTAACTCATCAACATCTGCTTCATCCATTTCTAAATTGTTACCTTCTCAGTTCAATGACTCTTTTGTTATCTACTAAGGGACCTCTTCAATGCTTTGAAAATCTGACATAAAATGTAAATAGAGCTCCTTCCTGGATTCATTCATATTTGATTGCTTTACCTCAACCCAGGGGAAGAAGGGATGAGGATGTGATTTGCTTATAAGGAATTCTTGTCGTGGACATCAAAGTCAGTTGGACATATTCATTCTTTTAGTCATATTTATTGAGCACTTACTGTGTGCAGAGCACTGTACTCCATACTGAGCCCCTCCTTCCTCTCCCCCTCCCCATCCCCCTGCCCTACCTCCTTCCCTTCCCCACAGCACCTGTATACATGTTTGTACAGATTTATTACTCTATTTTATTTGTACATATTTACTATTCTATTTATTTTATTTTGTTAATATGTTTTGTTTTGTTTTCTGTCTCCCCTTCTAGACTGTGAGCCCACTGTTGGGTAGGGACTGTCTCTATATGTTGCCAACTTTTACTTCCCAAGTACTTAGTACAGTGCTCTGCATACAGTAAGTGCTCAATAAATATGATTGAATGAATGAGTGAATGAATAAACAGACACATTTCCTGCCCACAATGAGCTTACAGTCTAGGGTGGAGGGTGGGGAGATGGTAATATAAATAAATAAATTACAGATATGAACACAATCAATCAATCAATCAATCATATTTATTGAGCACTTACTGTGCAGAGCACTGTACTAAGCACTTAACACAAGTGCTGTGGGGCTTGGAGCTGAGAAGAACAGAGGGAGCAAGTCAGGGCTATGCAGAAGGTAGTGGGAGAATAGGAAAGTGGGGCTTAGGGAAGGCCTCTTGGAGGAGATGTTCCTTCGATAAGGCTTTGAAGGTGGGAAGAGTAATTGTCTGTTGGATATAACAATTGTGGTATTTGTTACGTGCTTACTATGTTGCTAGGCACTGAACAAAGTGCTGGGGTGGATATAAGCAAATCGTGTTGGACGCAGTCCCTGTCCTACATGGGACTCACAGTCTTAATCCCCATTTTAAAGATGAGATAACCGAAGCACAGAGAAGTGAACTGACTTTTCAAAGACTACATTGTTGACAAGTGGCAGAGCCCCATGACCTTCTGACTCCTGGACCCGTGCTCTTTCCATTATGCCAGGCTGCTTCCCAAAGATGCATAGGTACAGGTAAAGGGATCAAACAATACAACTGTACCATGGGGTTGTTATAAATGGGATATGCCAATTAAAGTTTCCTTAACCACCTGGTCAGGAGATGCTTTTATATTTTCTGTGTCCAAAGCAAATTCCAAAATGCACAATCTATTACACATAATATATTGGATAGTATGCATGATACCACTGTTAACAAGTGAATGATTTTCTAACTTTTTGAAAGTTAATGAATATCTTCACCATCCCATTGTCATCGTCATGTAAAAATGTTCATTTAATATCTACCTATATTTGGAATGGTGCTTCGTACAGTGCTCTGCACACAGTAAGTGCTCAATCAATGCAATTGAATGAATGAATGACTGCATTAGGTACCATTTGAAGACAAAATGAGATGAGTAGACTTACAAAGAACATTCCAACAATCGTATTAAAATTTTAGAGGAACACTGATTAACTAGTAAAGTCAAGGAATAAAGTTTAAGATTATGCATTCTACAAGGAAACTGACAAAATCACATTGTGGACTGCTGACAGACGGGAATCACTGGGGAGGACTTGAGAAGAATTCACTTATTTCAATTACTTAGGGAAAACTTAATAGAGAAGTGGAATTTTAGAAGCTGCTTAAAATCTAGAAGTGTAACTGGCAGGATACCATCCAGTCTGGAAAAAGGCTTAGAAGTGAGATTGTAATGATTAGGCAAAATCGGCAAACAGCAAGGATGCCTAAGAATGGTCTGGGAAGTAGAGGAACAAGAAGCAATTGAGGTAATAAGGAAAACCTGATAATAGTCTGCCCCTGCTCTCTCTCCCTCCCTCCAGGCTTACATCTCCTCCTGCCTTCAGGACATCTCCATCTGGATGTCTGCCCGCCATTTAAAACTCAACATGTCCAAGACTGAACTCCTTATCTTCCCTCCCAAACCCTGCCCTCTCCCTGACTTTCCCATCACTGTCGACGGCGCTACCATCCTTCCCGTCTCACAAGCCTGCGACCTTGGTGTCATCCTCAACTCCGCTCTCTCGTTTAGCCCTCACATCCAATCCGTCACCAAAACCTGCCAGTCTCACCTCCGCAACATTGCCAAGATCCTCCCTTTCCTCTCCATCCAAACCGCTACCCTGTTAGTTCAGTCTCTCATCCTATCCCGACTGGATTACTGCATCAGCCTCCTCTCCGATCTCCCATCCTCCTGCCTCTCCCCACTTCAATCCATACTTCAAGCTGCTACCCGGATCGTCTTTGTGAAGAAACGCTCTGGGCATGTTACTCCCCTCCTCAAAAATCTCCAGTGGCTACCAATCAACCTATGCATCAGGCAAAAACTCCTCACCCTCGGCTTCAAGGCTCTTCATCACCTCGCCCCCTCCTACCTCACCTCCCTTCTCACCTTCTACAGCCCAGCCTGCACCCTCCACTCCTCTGCCTCTAATCTCCTCACTGTACCTCGTTCTCACCTGTCCCACCATCGACCCCCGGCCCACTTCCTCCCCCTGGCCTGGAATGCTCTCCCCCCACACATCTGCCAAGCTAGCTCTCTTCCTCCCTTCAAAACCCTACTGAGAGCTCACTTCCTCCAGGAGGCCTTCCCAGACTGAGCCCTCTCCTTCCTCTCCCTCTTCTCCCGCTCCCCAACCCCCCCGCATTACCTTCTTCCCCTCCCCACAGCACCCGTATATAGGTATATGTGTTTGTACGTATTTATTACTCTATTTTATTTGTACATATTTATTCTATTTATTTTATCTTGTTAATATGTTTTGTTTTGTTCTCTGTCTCCCCCTTCTAGACTGTGAGCCCACTGTTGGGTAGGGACCATCTGTATATGTTGCCGACTTGTACTTCCCAAGCGCTTAGTACAGTACTCTGCACACAGTAAGCACTCAATAAATACAACTGAATGAATGAATAGGCTTAGTAGAAAGAAAAACACTGGTATGTAGATTTCAACTTCAGAAATCTCAAAATGTTCCTTTACTTATGTTTCTTGAAAATCAGTACCAAAGCTCTTGCTGAATGCTCTGTTGGCAGTTTCACGTAAATTGTAAAATACTTTGCTCACTGTTTTTCAGTGATAATCTCATAAATACTTGAAGGAATTGGTTGTCAGACAGGTGAACACATGTTCTGAGATATATGTATGTATATATCTGCCTGCCAGCCTATAAAATATGTATAATGAACTTTGTCCTCTTCAGAAATAAGGTAGGAACTTACATGACTATGTTTGGCAGGGGGAAATGCAACAAGCAACTGATGGATGTGTTGGGAGCTGAAAAAGCATCTATAATTGCCCATAGACCATTCTTAGTCAGGTGTTCTTACCCTCTCTCCTTTGCTACCTGAACCTCTACTTCTTTTCTCGTTCCTCTTCATCTCCTATTTCTCACATCCATCAACCTAACAAACACCTTTAGCCATTTGTATAGTTAAGTATATTTATATCCATAACTTGTAAATATTTGTGTATTTGAATGAAATGTCTTTATCCCTAGTCACTTTTGTTAATAGTTTTGTCTTCCCCATAAGAGGGTAAAAAGGGACCATGGCCCTGTTGTACTGTCCCGAACACTCAGTTAAGAGCATTGTACTCAGTAGTAGTCATAATAGTATTTCATAAGTATTAGTTCTTGCAGAACGCTGTACTAGCTGTTTGGATAAAATGCACAGGTCCAACTATTACTCCTACTACTACTACCTCTTCAACTACTACTACTATGTCTACTATCCCTACTACTTTATTTGAGAGAAAAATAACAAATCAAACTCTTGATCCTGTTAGTAGGCTATTTGTACCTTTTCTTTATCATCATGTACAAACTACCTGAACATGCTATCTGAACATTCTGTCTACACATATTGCTTCAATTTCCTCTCTATTGTATGTTTCCTTAACTCCCATCTTTTTTTGCCTCATCACTACATGCCAAATCAACCAATCAATAGTATTTATTGAGTGTGTACTGTGTGCACTGTACTAAGTGCTTGAGAAAGTCTAATAGGATCAATAGACATGATTCCCACCCTCAAAATTTACAATCTAGCAGATGTTTACTTCATGAAACGCTCCACAGACTCATTAGTTCCACTATTAATCACTGTTCCATTTGCACTTACGTTTGTGCATTATGCTGTCAATAGTTTACTTGTCTTAGCTAATTGAACTTTAAGACCAATAACAGACTCTTAAGCCTTGGTAGCTCTTTGGTAGCTCCTTTACTTCTTTTTGTCATTTAACTGGGAACAGTGCCTAAACTTTGGGCTTTGGGATGCCTCTTTTTCTGGCTTTGTTCTCATTCTCTTGGAAGCAAATCTGTTCACAGGGATTAACCTAGGATCTGTTGGTGGGATGTTCCAAAATATGTAACTCTGTCCTTGATGCTTAAGAATGGCCCTCATTGTGGCAGCAGTGATGGTTGCACTTGACTGTAATTTCTCCTATTATCCCCATATTAGCTGATGCTTCTGTTACTGCTGTTCCATTCTGACCATGGATTTCTACATCATAAAGAAGTAATGTGGGTCTGTATGTTTTTGTGTTTATGTGTGTTTGTGGTTCTTTGGCTGTGGGCTGATGACCATGCCTTTCCCCAAGGATAGACAAAAAGTAATGGATGTAATGGGGTAATGAGAGAATACCTCTCAGCTCCATCCCATTCACTATTGATTGAGACAAGTTTACCTTCCCGAATGTAGAAAACTGGGAAAGTCATGGATGTTTCAATCAAGGATAGAGACATCGGAAGGGAGAGGAGTTTGAGGGCTTTGTCTTTCAGTAAAAATGCGCTGC
The DNA here is from genome assembly GCF_015852505.1 of Tachyglossus aculeatus. Lineage (NCBI taxonomy): Eukaryota > Metazoa > Chordata > Mammalia > Monotremata > Tachyglossidae > Tachyglossus > Tachyglossus aculeatus. The sequence goes on from NC_052067.1 coordinate 115,807,158, forward strand.
TGTTTTTGTCACAGTTCCTGTTATGACATTTATTTTTTTTTATGCTGTAGGCTTAAACTACAGCAGTGACCTTGGTGAGCCACCATTTCTCCTTAGTGCCTGTTACAAATCCCTTCCACTTCCTCATTCTTGGATGCAGAGTCTAGCAAGGCCTGGAAGTGTCTAATTCCCACCTGGGTATTTTTTTTTCTCCCAACACTGAGTGCAGTGCTTTGCAAGCAGTAGCCACTTAAATACAACTCAAGCTACTCTAGCCACCTTTCAGATGATCAGCTTACTATGGGCCAAGGATATACAAGGGAGAAAGTTGTCCCTAAGAGCCATTTTTTCTCAGCTTTAGATACCCCATCGGACAGGTTGTGGCAGGTAAGGATTGTGGTTCTCTGGTGGTGACTGATCCCTACCCTCCTGGAACCATGGGGTCATGAGACAATACCTCTCACCTCCATCCCATTCAACATTTCTTGAGACAAGCCTACTTTCCCAAAACTTAGAACCCTGGCAAAGTCTCTCTAAGAAGGAGACTTAAACAGCTTGAGAGCTAATGCATGGTCCTTTCAGCCAGTTACATTAACTAAAATTGTTTTCTAGTAGAGTGCATGAAAACATTTAGAGGAAGCAACATATACACATATGTGTGTGTGTGTGTGTGTGTGTGTGTGTGTGTGCGCATTTTTGGTTGTCTCCATTAATAATAATAATAATAATGGCATTTGTTAAGTGCTTACTTTGTGTGAAGCACTGTTCTAAGCACTGGGGTGGATACAAGGTGATCAGGTTAGACCACGTGGGGCTCACAGTCTTAATCCCCAGATGAGGTAACTGAGGCCCAGAAAAGTCAAGTGATTTGCCCGGTCACACAGCTGACAAGCGGTGGAGCCAGGATTAGAGAAGCAGCGTGGCTCAGTGGAAAGGGTACAGGCTTTGGAGTAAGAGGTCATAGGTTCAAATCCCAGCTCTGCCACTTGTCAGCTGTGTGACTTTGGGCAAGTCACATCACTTCTCTGGGCCTCAATTCCCTCATCTGTAAAATGGGGATGAAGACTGTGAGCCCCCTGTGGGACAACGTGATCATCTTGTAATGTCCCCAATGCTTAGAATAGTGCTTTGCACATAGTAAGCACTTAATAAATGCCTTTATTATTATTATTATTATTAAAACCCATGACCTCTGATTCCCAAGCCCATGCTCTTTCCATTGAGCCACACTGCTTCATTACTACAATAGGTATTCTAAAACTGTTCCAATATAGGGTAAACAGTGTATAAGATTGAGGAAGCAATCAGTGTGACTGCTAACTCAACCTCACATTAGCTATAAGGAGAAAATTACAGAGAGAGTAATAATTTTCTCTTAATTCAGGACTTTTAAAAATCTAGACTGCTTTGTAAACACAAGGTAATTGTTGATGCTCTACTATTCAGACCTCTTTTAGATATTCAAAAGTTTCATCTTCTAATTTGTATTTGTGTTTCCCCTTCCAGATATAATAGTTTATATCCTTCCAATTAAACATTTTGAAAAATGCTGGAGGATTCACATTAAAATGCTAAATAAGTAGTGGAGTAGAAATGCTGTAATACTAATATCGTCCATAGCTTTCTTTTTTTCATAAGAATGATTAGAGTATCTTGGAAATTAGTGAAATTTTCTCCAGAATGAACAGGAGAAACAATGGCAGATGCCATTGGAATTATAGTACTTCTATCTAGAGTCCTTATTTGGTCTTTTAATTTTTACATTCACCCATTTATTCATGCAATTGTATTTATGTCTAAAGTAACTTCCTATTAAGAAAGTTTTAATTTTATCACTTAGGCTTCAAAAAGACACAAATTTAAACAATTTAGGTTATTAAAAAAATAAAAGTACTTTCTGTAAAGTTCCCTAATGACATAAAGGAGTGAAGAAAGTTGAGCAGAATCCCAGCCTGCCTTCTAGGCCTGCTGCTACTCTTTCTGATGCATTACACTGTACACGGAGAACACGATCATTGCTTGTTGTAAAGTGCTGTTTTCACTGGGCATGCAAGTCAGTGGCTTAAAAATAAAGCTGAACAACTCATATCCAGAAAGGAGAAACTCAAGAGGGCTGCACAAAATTGTTTCTGTGCCTGAGAAATACTAACAATTCAAGAAACATATTAAGCTGGTTTTGGGGTCTCAAACATAAGCCATCCTTACATAAAGGTTTGTAGACTGAATTAGGTGGAAAATAAATCTTACATACAAATAAACTTGTACTTCTTTCTGCTTTTTAATTTGTATGCAGAATACGCAAAGAAGATGTAACATGACATACATAAGTAAAACAAAAATAAACATTGTCACTTCATTTTCATTTAGACTTTGTAATTTTCTTTGTTGCATCTTATTTTTGGCAGACATACACATAAACTTTACTTGAGACTTTACATGTCCAATTTCACACAAATTCTATAGTTTTACTATCCATAATTCCTTTATTTCCCCCATTTGAACTGCCTAAAATCTTCTCCACACTTCTCCAGTCCTCAGCTTCCTCCTATTCCCTCATTGATTCTTTCATCATTCTCATTCATCTCTTGAGAGCTGCCTCCTTCTGATTTCACACCCTCCTCTTCTGCCTCTGTCTCTTTGCACCTTATTCAAATACTTCTCCCTATTTCCCTCTGACTGCCATTTTCAAATTCTCACTCTTCAATGTCTCCTTCCCCTGTTTTCAAACCTGCTATACTCTATCTCCTCTAAAAAAAATCCTTTAGCTCACTGCACCCTCCAATCATCACCCCATCTTCTCCTTGAACATGCTGTTAACACCCACTCCACTTCCTGTATTCTTTCTATTCTCTTCCACCATCTGCAATCTGACTTCCAGTCCCTTCACTCAGTCAGCCAATTAATGATATTTACTGAGTGCTTATTGTGTGTAGAGAGCTGTACTAAATTTTTGGGAGGGTAGAACACAACATAACATTCCCAACCTGATTACCTTGTATCTACCCCAGCACTTAGAACAGTGCTTGGCACATGTAAGCACTTAACAGCGTGGCCTAATGGAAAGGGGACAGGCCTGAGAGTCAAGGGACCTAGTTCTGATTCTGGCTCTGCTTCCTGTCTGTTGTGTGACCTTGGACAAGTCACTTAACTTCTCTTTGTCTCAGTTACCTCATCTGTAAAATGGGGATTAAGACTGTGAGTCTTGTGTGTGAAAAGGACTGAATCCAAACTGATTAGCTTGTATCTAATCAAGCTAATTAGAGAAGCAGCATGGCTCAGTGGAAAGAGCACAGGCTTTGGAGTCAGAGGTCATGGGTTCAAATTCTGGCTCTGCCACTTAGCTGTGTGACTTTGGGCAACTCACTTAATTTCTCTATGCCTCAGTTACCTCATCTGTAAAATGGGGATTAAGACTGTGAGCCCCACATGGGACAACCTGATCACCTTGTAACCTCCCCAGTGTTTAGAACAGTGCTTTGCACATAGTAAGCACTTAATAAATGCCATTATTATTATTATTATTACTATCTACCCCAGCATTCGGTATAGTGCCTGAAACATATGAACCCACTTAAATACTGTACAAACAACAACAAAAAAGTCTTTCCTGCCTACCCTCTCATATGCCCACCCTATTCTCCCTCCTTTCTGCATCACTTATGCCCTGGGGTCTATACTCCCGAGCACTTTGATACTCACCCCACCATCATAACCCTTGAGATGAAGGATCAAGTTTTACCACTCTACTGTACTCTCCCAAGTGTTCAGTACAGTGCTCTGCTCAAAGTGCTCAGTAAACACCATTGTTTGAGTAGCTGAACACTTTATGGTTATGTTAATATTTATGATCCTGACTTTGGTGCAGTTCAAACTAGTTCTCAATGAAATAAATTTTGTGTAAGTTCTGACATATCTTTTTGGGGTATTTATTAAGCCCTTACCATGTGCGAAGCACGGTTCTAGGTGCTGGAGGGTTACAAGGTGATCAGGTTGCCCACGTGGGGCCCACAGTCTTAATCCCTATTTTACAGATGAGGTAACTGAGGCACAGAGAAGTTAAGAGACTTGTCCAAAGTTACACACAGCTGACAAGCGGTGGAGCTGGAATTAGAATCCATGACCTCTGACTCCCAAGCCTGTGCTCTTTCCACTGAGCCATGCTGCTTCAATCCTAAATTTAGGATACCGACTATTAGAGTAATTATATTTTACTATCTGTATGTATCACATATTCTATTTTAGAGTATTTTTTGTTTTAATATTTCTTCCAAATGAATATCAAACTTTCTGAAAAAGAACAAATAGCAAAGTAATGCTTACTCTAATCCTAAAAAAGCCAACTGAACCATGTGCATTTCTGGGAAAATCAATCTGCTTGTGTCGAGCATTGTACTAAGTACTTGGGACAGTATAATAGATGTGATACCTTAACTCAAGAAACTTACACAAAACAAGAAGACAAAAATGTATTAATGAGAAGAGAAACTAATAGAGTTGGCTGGAAACACAGAGAGTATCAGAGTGAACGACTTCATTTTCACTGTTATGATATGCTAGATTCACCTTGGGTTAGCCAACAAACATTATGATAGTCTGTTGGATTCTCATTCATATATACAACATATGCACCACCTTTGGCATCTTATCGACAAAGGAGAAGCAGCATGGCTTTAGTGGAAAGAGCTCAGGCTTGGGAGTCAGAGGTTTTGGGTTCTAATCTTGTCTCTGCCACTTATCTGTGTGACCTTGGGCAACTCACTTTACTTCTCTGTGCCTCAGTTACTTCATCTGTAAAATGGGGATAAAGACTGTGAGCCCCACGTGGGACCATATGATTATCTTGTATCTACCCCAGCACTTAGTAAGCGCTTAACAAATACCAACATTATTATTAAATGACCCCTCTGAATTCAGTCAATTGAGTGTTTCCTAAAACTCTCTTTTGGACAGCTCTACTTTTATTCAAGCTTGCCATTATCTCTTTTCATCAGTCTTAGCTTTTTCCTCCATTTTCTTTCCAAACCTTTAGGGATCTAAGTCCATCCTGGAGATGCCCTGGGAATTTTGGCCTTCTAAAATAGTCAAATCTTAAACAAGGCATATATCCTAAGCACTAGAAAATTCTCCAACAGTGTACCACAACTTTGTAGATGCTGCTGGATTATTATAGTGAAAATAAAACTCTTTATGCACAGCATTTTGATTTATTGATTGCTTCTTCCTCCTCCTCTTCCTCCTCAACATCATGTATGGAGTTCTTACTGTTTTCTAGGCATAGATGGGACATATAAAAATGGTTAAGAAAAGTTTCAAGCCAAAAAAGATTTGACAACATTAATTTACTGCTACCTTCACCCTGCTGGCCATCCCTCTGTACCAGGAGCATTGAAGAAAATGGTTTAAAATAGATTCTTAAAATCACTGAAGAAAAGGCTTATAGATGTGCTCCAGAAATTTAAATTTGGAATTAAAAAAAATTATCCTTTCTTTGATCCTCTTCACAAAGCCTTTTCATGGAGGCTCTGTCATTTCTAACAAAGGGGAGAATTGAGCAGTTTCTGTTGGTGAACTTAAGCATTTTTGAGGGCAAGGGTTGTGCTTACCAACTCCAATGTACTCTTCCAAGGGCTTATTAAAGTGTTTTGCACACAGTAAGTAGTAAAAAAATGCCCCCAAATGATTGATTGAATCTGATTATCTCACACAAATAAAATAATCTTAACTAACCCAGGTCCAAATTCTGACTGTTTTCTTGTGCACAGTCTTTTCTTGCTGGAAATATTTGAATGCTATGGAAGGTTAATAGGATAATGACAGTGGCAAGGCAAAACAAGATTTTACTATTCTCCTGGACAAAAATGACAGTATAAATTATAAAGACTGGTTGGTTTAACTGAACAAATAATTTCCCATGTAGCAATTTTCTTCTTAATTCAGATACAAGGTATTTTCCTTCATATTGAGTTGGTTGGTATACCATATTTTTGAAAGAGATGAAAAAAAGTATTATTCCCCCAACCTGTAATTTTGTTTTTTACCTGTCTCCATGCTGTATTATAAATTCCTTGAGGGATCATGTCTAATAACTCTATTATGGTGTCCCAAGCACTTCGTACAATGTTCTTTACACAGTAAATAATCAATAGATAATATTGACATCTTATTGATCCATTGCTTCTTCTTTACACTTCTCTCCTGCTTTTCATCCAGGCTGAGAAGAAGCATGACTTACTGGATAGAGCACCTGGGAGTCAGAAGTACCCGGGTTCTAATCCCAGCTCCGCCACATTTCTGCTGTGTGACCTAGGGCAAGTCATTTAACTTCTCTGTTTATTAGAGCCCTGAATGGGTTCAAGCTGGCCCTTTGCCAGACCAAATCCAACCCATTTCTCCTTGCTCTCCAAAGTCATGTTTGTTATGTTTCTTCATTGACAAGCAAATACATCATTGCATAATCTATAAGTGAAAAAGCCTCATCCTCTGCTCTGCTTCTTTTTTGAACTTTAGTCTCTGGTTTCTACTGCAATACTTTCTATGACTTTTACAATATTCCTTTGATCAATAAATCATTCAGTAGTATTTATTAGGCACTTAATCTACAGAACATTGCACTAAATACTTAGAGTACAATAGAGCACAGATCTGGGTGTCAGAAGGACATGGGTTCTAGTCCCAGCACTGTCACATGTCTGCTGTGTGACCCTGGGCAAATTACATAACTTCTCTATGCCTCAGTTGCCTTATCTGTAAAATGGGGATAAGAGTGTGAGCTCCATGTGGGACAGGGGCCATGTCCGACCTGATTAAGTTGTATTGACCCCATCACTTAGAACAGTTCTTGGCACATAGTAAGAACTTAACAAATACCATATTGTTATTATCATTATTATTACAGTAGTTAAACATGATTCTTGCCCTCAGGGAGCTTACAATATAGCAGAAAGACCACACACACAAAAATACTGGTAGAAGGAAGTAATAGGGTGTAGAAGCACATACAAGTGCTTAGTACAGTGCTTTGCACACAGTAAACAATAAATATGATTGAATGAATGAATGAGGCCTTCTCAAACTGAGCCCCCTTTTTCGTCTCCTATTCCCCATCCCCCCGCCCTACCTCCTTCTCCTCCCCATAGCACTTGTATATACGTGTACAGATTTATTACTCTATTATACTTGTACATATTTACTATTCTATTTATTTTGTTAATGATGTGAATATAGCTATAATTCTGTTTGTTCTGATGATTTTGACACCTGTCTTCATGTTTTGTTTTGTTGTCAGTCTCCCACTTCTAGACTGTGAGCCTGTTTGTTGGGTAGGGACCATCTCTATATGTTGCTGACTTGTACTTTCCAAGCACTTAGTACAGTGCTCTGCACACAGTAAGTACTCAATAAATATGATTTAATGAATGAATGAATACAGAAGTCTAAAAGGATGGTGGGTGGGTGGTCTCCTCAACCCCCTCCAATCTGGCTTCCGTCACCTACATTCCACGGAAACTGCCCTCTCAAAGGTCACCAATGACCTCCTGCTTGCCAAATCCAACGGCTTATACTCTATCCTAATCCTTCTCGACCTCTCAGCTGCCTTCGACACTGTGGACCACCCCCTTCTCCTCAATACGCTATCCAATCTTGGCTTCACAGACTCTGCCCTCTCCTGGTTCTCCTCTTATCTCTCCAGTTGTTCATTCTCAGTCTCTTTTGCAGGCTCCTCCTCCCCCTCCCATCCCCTTACTGTAGGGGTTCCTCAAGGTTCAGTTCTTGGTCCCCTTCTGTTCTCGATCTACACTCTCTCCCTTGGTGACCTCATTCGCTCCCACAGCTTCAGCTATCATCTCTATGCTGATGACTCCCAAATCTACATCTCTGCCCCTGCTCTCTCCCTCTCTCTCCAGGCTCGCATCTCCTCCTGCCTTCAGGACATCTCCATCTGGATGTCTGTCTGCCACCTAAAACTCAACATGTCCAAGACTGAACTCCTTGTCTTCCCTCCCAAACCCTGCCCTCTTCGTCACTTTCCCGTCGCTGTTGACGGCACTACCATCCTTCCCATCTCACAAACCCGCAACCATGGTGTCATCCTCGACTCCGCTCTCTCATTCACCACTCACATCCAATCCGTCACCAAAACCTGCCAGTCTCACCTCCGCAACATTGCCAAGATCCACCGTTTCCTCTCCATCCAAACCACTACCCTGCTCGTTCCATGTCTCATCCTATCCTGTCTGGATTACTGTATCAGCCTCCTTTCCAGTCTCCCAGCCTACTGTCTCTCCCGTCTTCAATCCATACTTCACACCGCTGCCCAGATTGTCATTGTCCAGAAACACTCTGGGCATGTTACTTCCCTCCTCAAAAATCTCCAGTGGCTACCAATCAACCTATGCATCAGGCAGAAACTCCTCACCCTCGGCTTTGAGGCTCTCCATCACCTTGCCCCCTCCTACCTCACCTCCCTTCTCTCCTTCTACAGCCCAGCCCACACCCTCTGCTCCTCTGCCACTAATCTCCTCACCGTGCTTCGTTCTTGCCTCTCCCTCCGTTGACCCCCAGCCTGCGTCCTCCCCCTGGCCTGGAATGCCTTCCCTCCGCACATCCGCCAAGCTAGCTCTCTTCCTCCTTTCAAGGCCCTACTGAGAGCTCACCTCCTCCAGGAGGCCTTTCCAGACTGAGCCCCCTCCTTCCTCTCCCCCTTCTCCCCCGTCCATCCCCCCGGCCTTACCTTCTTCCCCTCCCCACAGTACCTGTATATATGTATATATGTTTGCACGTATTTATTACTCCATTTAATTTGTACATATTTATTCTATTTATTTTATTTTGTTAATATGTTTCGTTTTGTTCTCTGTCTCCCCCTTCTAGACTGTGAGCCCACTGTTGGGTAGGGACTGTCTCTATATGTTGCCAACTTGTACTTCCCAAGCGCTTAGTACAGTGCTCTGCACACAGTAAGCACTCATTAAATATGATTGAATGAATGAATGAATGGTGCATCCCCAAGTGCTTAGAGTTATGAGTGTCTAAGTGCTCCTTAAAAATCATGCTTTCTGAACGTGATAGAATCCCCCAAACTCAAAAATAATTTTAAATTACATTGAACCAGTAGCAGCAAGATATATGGAAATAGAATTGTAGAAAGGGTGAAATTTATGGACAGAGAGAGAGAGAGAGAGGGACAGCTGAGCTTCAGGATTTAGGGCTTTCAGTTTAGAAGGTGATGAAAGTTAATCTCATTCACATTCCTTGCATTCAAATATTGAAATGGGTTAGGATTTCAGAAAAGTTAAGAAAAAGCACAATTATCTTTACCTGAATTATCTAGACTTGCCCAAGGGTACAATGGAATGACAGCATGTGAGGAAGGCAATAAGGTAGATAAGGAATAGGATAAGTACTTCACCCAATCAAGTGACTTTGTCCTTTTTAACTAATTAGAAACCTACAAAATATGCAACCACACATATATGTGTGTATATTAATAGATATATACATATATTCACTATTACATATGTATGTAAATATGTATATTCAGCACTATATTGCTTTGATAAAATGCTAAAATAAATGGATGAATGTTTAGAATTATAGTGATTTACTTGGCATTGGTTTTTACAACTTGGCAAAATGTAAAATCAACTCCCTATGACCTAACCCATTGATTATTTGTAAAGACATGAATTGTATTACGTGAGCCTCACTTTAGGATTATAGCACCCTTCTGATGAATTTTACAGTCTAAAGGACAACCATTCATCATTAGGGCCACCTGATTTAATCAAACAAAATATGTAAATTAGTTCTACAATAAATACCAAAAACTAAAATGGATAAAATATCCACATTATATTTATTAGGGAAGCAAAATGCCACCTAATATCACAACTATGTGAAATTCACTATATTCCAGCAGAATTGAAATGCTATACATTTTGAGAAAAAATGCCAAAGTAGTTCTTCTGGTTGGGTAGGGCAGAGAGAAAGTGAAATTAAAATTATTACAATGTGGTAAATATAGTAGTTTCTAGATGATTCCACATGAAAGAGATTATGAGCGGATATTGGTGTTAACCAGACATCAACAACCATTGTCTGTGTCCTGTATCCCATTACAATCACCAAGATCATTTAGCTGGAAATCTGAAAAATGCTAATACATGTTTTACAAAAAATAAACTGTACTTAAAAAAATTATAATTGTTAAGCACTTTCTATGTTCTAGGAACTACTATATGAGAGAAGCAGTGTGGCTTAGTGGAAAGAGCACGGGCTTGGGAGTCAGAGGTCATGAGTTCTAATCCTGGCTCCACCACTTGTCAGATGTGTGACTTTGAGCAAGTCACTTAACTTCTCTGTGCCTCTGTTACCTCATCTGTAGAATGGGGATTAAGACTGTGAGCCCCACGTGAGACAACCTGATTGCCTTGTATCTACCCCAGTGCTTACAGCAGTGCTTGGCACATAGTAAGCGCTTAACAAATACCTTAATTATTATTCTTATTATTACTATATGCCAGACACTGGGGAAAATAAAGGATAATCAAGCTGCAAATAGTTTATTTCCCAAATGGGGCTGACGGTCTTAATCCCTATTTTACAGATGAGGTAAATGAGGCACAGGAAGTTAAGTAGCTTTTCTATGGTCCTACTACAGAAAAGTGGTGAAACTGGAATTAGAACCCATGTCATCTGACTCCTAGGCCCAGGTTCATTCTGCTAGGCCAAACTACTTCTCAATAATAGAACTTGCTATCATTTTAAAGGAATGTGCTCAGTAGATATGTTTTATGCTATCAATATTTAAAATAAACTTGTATCAGTATTGATAATAATAATGGTATTTGTTAAGCACTTACTATGTGCCAGGCATTGTACTAAGCACTGGGGTGATTATAAGCAAATTGGGATGGACAAAGTGTCCCACAATGGGCTCACAATCTCAGTGCCCATTTTACAGATGAGGTAACTGAGGCATAGAGAATAATAATAATAATAATAATGGCATTTTTAAGCACTTATATGCCAAGCACCATTCTAAACTCTGGGGTAGATACAAGGTAATCACAGTCTTAATCCCCATTTTACAAATGAGGTAACTGATGCTTAGAGAAGTGAAGTGACTTGTCCAAGGTCACATAGCAGACAAATTATGGGGCTGGGATTAGAACCCATAACCTTCTGACTCCCAGGCCTGTGCTCTAGCCACTATGCCATGCTGCTTCTCACTCAAGAGATGATAGGATGTGGCACTACAAAAATGGTGGAATAACCATGATTTCAAACTCCTTCATAATAACAAGTAAGCATGACAATGGACAGGCTTGTTCAGCAGAGTTTGATTTTTTAAAAAAACTTGAGAAAACAAAGAAAACAGCAGAAGGGGAAGGATGCCTATTTGTTTTAAATCAAGCTGGCTGCTTAGTCATCCTCTGAATTCTATTGTGACTGATCTCCCATGCTCTATAGTTCCAATTCTGGCTTTGGAGAAAATGAATTGAACCCTCTGAAGAGAAGTGCTTCTGTGGGTGCTAAAGGGCCAATGCAGTTCTTGCTATAAATTATTTCTCCTTGTTATAGCAGGAAGATTGGACAAAGGCTGTGAATGTTCTGGATTTACATCTTATTTTATCAGCCAAATAATTCTTCTCTCTCTCTTTCTCCCTCCCTCGCTACTGCCTTCCTTCCATTTTTCTTCTTGGTTTTCTATTTTGTCTTTTTTGAAACAGCTCAATCATCCTGCTGTCATTCATTCTCCTCACATGTCCCACCTAGTGAAGCTGTGTCACTATGTGACATTATTCCAATTCTGGTGAACTGACTGTAGTCCAGAACCTCAGTGTTAGTAACCCTGTAATTCCATTTAATGTTGATCACGGGATGAATGTGACATTGGTGAAACTGCTCAAAGTGCAAGAGATATCTAGCATAGAAAGTCCAGGCTCACAGTCAAACACAATAATGGGTGCCACAGTACAGATGTCTTTAGGTTCAAAGATAACCCCGCCAATGGCAAGATTGCATCCATAAGTGAGACTTTTTTATGGCATTTATTAAGTGCTTACTATGTGCAAAGCACTGTTCTAAGTGCTGGGGAGATTACAAGGTCATCAGGTTGTCCCATGGGAGGCTCACAGTCTTAATCCCCATTTTACAGATGAGGTAACTGAAGCACAGAGAAGCTAAGTGACTTGCCCAAAGTCACACAGCTGACAATTGGTGGAGACGGGATTTGAACCCATGACCTCTGACTCCAAAACCCATGCTCTTTCCACTGGGCCATGCTGCTTCTCTTTGATAAACTCTTGCATGCTTGTATTTTCTGCACATGATAAACTGGTAGTGCAACATTTCTGACCAGCTAGGTGAAAACTGTGCAGTCCCTTATGATTAACAGAGGAAAGTTATATCCTACTTTCAGAAGGGCATGGGCTGGAATCATTTATGAAATTGTGATGATGGTTTGCACTGAACCATCCACACTCTATCTGCCCAGGCTCACATAATGAGAGGCACCTGGTGAGGAGAATGGATTCAGTCTGTGGCTAAAATTCCAGGCTCACATATTCAGATTCCTCTCATTAATTATAAAACTTTATGCATTCCAGCTAACCCATATTGTAAGACTATGTAGCTAACTGTTCTGCCACTATAAGGACTTGATAATTTTCCAGTATTTGCCAACTTCTGCAAATATTGGTCTTTATTGTGGTCCCCAACCCATTGGTGGAGAAAGCAGGAATATTGGAAAATTCCTTCCATTAAGCAAGTTTTTTATTGTGGTTGTGGCAAGCTCCTTTTCCTCTGATAACCTCTGCAAGATGCCTTGTTTGTCAACTACATGAACACAATGAGAAAAGTAATCTATCTTTCTTAAATATCACACAGTATCATCAAGCTCAAATGTTTTTAATCTCAATTCTATTTACACTGTCAGTCAAGTTAATGCAAGCTTAAAAAATATATCCCACTCCAGCCAACATCATCACTTCCTCTAAACCCTCTTATTCTGTAAATTTCTTCAGAGTTTTAGGCACAAAGGAAATAATCAGTTCCAAATATTTTAAAGTGCTGCCGACTTTAGTAATAAAGACTAATTTTATTCACTAAGAATTAGTGATGCTTTTCAGAATCCAAATAATAATAATTGTATTAGTGGTGTTTGTTAAGTGCTTACTGTATGACAATCACTATATTAAACATGGGGGCAGATACAAGATAATCAGGTCCCACATGGGGCTCACAGTTTATGTAGGAGTGAGAACATGTATTGAAACCCCATTTTGCAGCTAAGGAAACAGAAGCACTGAGAAGTTAAGTGACTTGCCCAAGGTCACACAGCAGTTACGTGGTGGAGCTGGGATTAGAACTCAGGTTCTCTGACTCCCGGGCCTGTGATCTTTCCACTAGACTATGTCTGCTCTGCACAATGCTCTGCAAATAGCAGGTGCTCCAAAGATGATGGTATAGTTAGATTCATTCCTTAAGTTACAGTTGTGTTACAATGTGATCTTTTTTTTGACATTTTAATGTAAGCTTATCTTTTTGGTCTGTTTCTTAATTTTTAATAATAAGCTCTTCAAATCTTGACTTTCTGCTACTAGGGTAGTATCTTCAGATTAACAAAGTTTTCCTTATATTCCTTCCTCCAATCTTTACTACCCATTTGTCTTCATCTAATTTGGCTTCTGTCATTATGTATTGAGTATAAAGGATGAACAGATAAGGCAATAATATAAATACTTGTCTTAAACCCTTACCAATGGGATACAGATTGGCTTCTCCATATTCTGTTCTTATTGTAGCCTCCTGTTTGACATACAGGTTCCTTATTAATAAAATTAAATGGTCTGGCAGGTCCATTTTCCTTAATGTGTCAGAATTTCTCTTGATCCATTCAGTCAAAGGCCATTCTATGATCAATAAATCATATGCTGAATTCCTTTTGATATTCTGTTGTCCTTTCAGCTATCCGATGGACATCAGCAATAATATCTCAAGTTCCTCGTCCTTTCCAGAATCCTGTTTGAACATCGGGCAATTCACATTCCAAGTAGGTCTCCATTTGATGCTGTATAACCTTTAACAATACCTTGCTGGCATGTGAGATGAAGGAAACTGTACGATAATTGCTGCATTTAGTTGACTCTCCTTTCTTCAGTATTGGAACTTAAACTGATCTCTCCCAATCTGATGGCTATTGAGTGGTTAGCCATACCTGTTGCATTAATTTGGTAAGAACTTTAACCGATTTCTTTCCAGCTGCCTGAAGCACCTCAATAGGAAGCCTATCAAAGCCAGGGGCCTTATTTTTGGCAAGACTGTGTAAAGCTGAACTAACTTCACTTTCCATGATGAGTGGCTCTAATTCAAAAGGAACCTCTTCAAATACTTCTTGTATATTGCTATCTTTCTGGTACAGTTCCTGTGTATATTTTTCCATCTCTGATTCCACTGGCATCATTTATTGTCAATCCATCTTTGCTTTTGACAAAGCCGATCTGAGGACGCCACGTTCCCTTAATTTCTTTCATCTTCTGAAATAGTTATTTTCTTTGCCCACATTTGTTATTGACTTCCATTTCTTTACATATGATGTTATAATATTGCTGTTATATTCCTATATTCCTATAATTCCTATAATATTCCTTTCCATCACCATCTTATCTTCCCTCCAAAACCCTGCCCTCTCCCTGACTTTCCCATCACTGTTAATGGCACTACCATTCTTCCCATCTCACAAGCCCGCAACCTTGGTGTCATCCTTGACTCCACTCTCTCGTTCACCCCTCACATCCAATCCGTCACCAAAACCTGCCGGTCTCACCTCTGCAACATTGCCAAGATCCGCCCTTTCCTCTCCACCCAGCATGGCTCAGTGGAAAGAGCATGGGCTTTGGAGTCAGAGGTCATGGGTTCAAATCCCAGCTCTGCCAATTGTCAGCTGTGTGACTTTGGGCAAGTCACTTAACTTCTCTGGGCCTCAGTTACTTCATCTGTAAAATGGGCATTAAGATTGTGAGCCCCACGTGGGACAACCTGATCACGTTGTAACCTCCCCAGTGCTTAGAACAGTGTTTTGCACATAGTAAGCACTTAATAAATGCCATTATTATTATTATTATTATTATTATTATTATTATTATTATCCAAACTGCTACCCAGCTCGTTCAAGCTCTCATCCTATTTTCCAGTCTGGATTACTGCATCAGCCTCCTCTCCGATCTCTCCTCCTCCTGTCTCTCCCAAATTCAATCCATTACTTCACACTTCTGCCTGGATCGTCTTTGTGCAGAAATGCTTTGGGCATGTTACTCCCCTCCTCAAATATCTCCAGTGGCTACCAATCAACCTATGCATCAGGCAGAAACTCCTCACCCTCGGCTTCGAGGCTCTCCATCACCTTGCCGCCTCCTACCTCACCTCTGTTCTCTCCTTCTACAGCCCAGCCCGCACCCTCCGATCCTCTGCCACTAATCTCCTCACCGTGCCTCGTTCTCACCTGTCCCGCCATCGACCCCCGGCCCACATCATCGCCCTGGCCTGGAATGCCCTCCCTCTGCACTTCCGCCAAGCTGGCTTTCTTCCTCCCTTCAAAGCTCTACTGAGAGCTCACCTCCTCCAGGAGGCATTCCCAGACTGAGCCCCCTCCTTCCTCTCCCCCTCCTCCCCCTCCCATCCCCTCTTCCTTACCTCTTTGCCCTGCCCACAGCACCTGTATATATGTTTGTATGTAGTTATTACTCTATTTTACTTGTACATATTTATTCTATTTATTTTATTTGTTAATATGTTTTGCTCTCTGTCTCCCCCTTCTAGACTGTTGTGCCTGCTGTTGGGTAGGGACCGTCTCTATATGTTGCCAACTTGTACTTCCCAAGCGCTTAGTACGGTGCTCTACACACAGTAAGCACTCAATAAATACAATTGAATCAATGAATGAATAATATTCCTGTTTGTCCTTCCTGGAAGAGCTCTGGAATTCTAGGCTCAGTTCTTTAACTCTCTTATGAATCAACTCCCTACGGTGCATGAGAGTTTCCATACGCCAGTGAATCTTAGAGCTATACCATTGAAAGATATTCTTGTTAGGGTTACCCACAATCGAAAGGTCTAACCTGAAGTGTCAGACAAAGTTGATTCATCTGTGCTGGGCATCAGTGGCATGGGAAAGAGTCAAAGGTGGATGATCAAATGATCAAAATGTTGATCAAAGACAACAGCAGAAACTCAAGTTTTCACTGCATGGAAGGAAGCAATGTTAAACCACTTCCATATTTTTACCAAGAAAACTCAATGGGTACACATTCCAGAACGATACAGATATAGTGCTGGAGGATGATCCCTTCCTTCAGGTCAGAAAGTACTCAATGAGCTCCTGGGGATGAGCAGGTGATATCTCAGAGTATCATGGGTGTTTATGACATGACCAGAATAAAGCCTTCGGTACTTCCAGTCGCTTATGTTGCCGTATGAGAAATGAGCATCCAAAGCCGCAAAGATACCCCTATCATTGGAACATGGAATATGTGGAGTATGAACCAAGAAAAGCTGGAAATAGTCAAGAATGAAATTCGCTACTGAAGATCAACATTGTAGTAATAAGGAAACTGAAATGGGCTGATATTGGGCATTTCCAGTGGAATGAGCACATCATCTACAACTCTGCTCATGCTGAAAAAAGAAGAAATGGCGTAGTGGTAATTTTGACAAATAAAATTGCTAAAACAGTTATCAGGTATAACGCAGTCAATGACCAATTGATAGCTCTTCGATTCAGGGGAAAATCATTCATTCATTCACTCAATCGTATTTATTGAGAGCTTACTGCACTCAATATGACAGTACTTCACATGTATGCCCCAACAACAGATGCAGATCAAGGTGAAATAGATTTGTTTTAAGATGAAGTGCAAAGATTGGTAAAAGCTGCAAGCAAAATGTGTTGATTATCACTGGGGATTGGAATGCAAAAGTTGGTAATGGAATGGAAATGAAGGTTCTTGGAACATAGGGCCTTGGAAATTAGAATCAAGCTGGGGACCGATTTACTGATGTCTGTGAATAAAATAACTTTTTTATTGCTAAGACCTTCTTTATCCACCCTAAGCAATGACTCTACACATGAACTTCACCAGATGGACTTTATAGGAATAAAATAGATTATATTATTTGTAGAAGGAGATGGAGGAGTTCTGTTTTGGCAGCAAAATCTGATTTGGAGCTGATTGTGGAATAGATCATGAGCTATTAATGTGTAAACTCAGGCTAAAACTTAGAAAGATCAATCATGCCTTACAGGTACCCAAATATGACCTGACAAATATTCTCCCTGTATTTAAGGATCAGGTAAAAAATAGATTGGAGGTATTTATTCTCACAGACAAGGAAACAGAGAAAATGTGGACAGAGAATCAAAATGTCATCAACACAGTATTACAAAAGGTCAAGAAGCAGCAAAATCCAAAAATAGATGTCAAACATAACTCTGGAAGTAGTCAGGAAAGGGAAGGAAGCAAGAATCAAAGACAAAAAAACCTGGTTAAAGCAGAGGCCTTCCCAGACTGAGCCCACTTTTTCCTCTCCCCCTCCCCATCCCCCCAGCCCTACCTCCTTCCCCCCCCATCACCTGTATATGTGTTTGTACAGATTTATTACTCTATTTATTTTACTTGTACATATTTACTATTCTATTTATTTTGTTAATGATGTGCATCTAGCTTTATTTCTATTTATCTGCTGATTTGACACCTGTCCATATGTTTTGTTTTGTTGTCTGTCTGCCCCTTCTAGACTGTGAGCCCATTGTTGGGTAGGGACTGTCTCTATATATTGCCAATTTATACTTCCCAAGTGCTTAGTACAGTGCTGTGCACACAGTAAGCACTCAGTAAAAACGATTGAATGAATGAATTAATTTATGTATGTATCTTTTAAATTCTCTTACTTCCCCCAACCTGTAATTTTTTTTTTTTTACCTGTCTCCATGCTGAATTATAAACTCCCTGGGGGATTGTGTCTAGTAACTCTATTATGGTCTCCCAAGCACTTCGTACAGTGTTCTCTACACAGTAAGAGATCAATAGGTAATATTGACAGCTTATTGATCCATTGCCTCTTGTTTACACTTCTCTCCTGCTTTTCATGCAGGCTGAGAAGAAGCATGACTTAGTGGATAGAGCACCTGGGCATCAGAAGGACCTGGGTTCTAATCCCAGCTCTGCCACATTTTGGCTTTGTGATCTTGGGCAAGTCATTTAACTTCTCTGAACTTCAGCTACTTCATCTGTAAAATTGGTATTGAGACTGTGAGCCCCATGTGGGGCAGGGATTGTGTCCAAACCAATTTGTTTGAATCCATCCCAGTGCTTAGTACAGTGCCTGGCACATTTGTTTGTACTTAACAAATGCCATGATAATGACTATGATAATAGTATTGTGTTGTCCATCAGTGGCATTGTCACTGGCCCCATGAATGTTTTGTGTCCATCAAATACAGGACTCTGGGTAGTGACAAATGTTCTTCTGGGGGATGGAAATCTGAAAAAAAAAGATTGTTCCTGGTTTCCTTTAAACTGATCTCATTTTCTTTTTGTCTTGGGCATTCAGACCTGTGAGACCGTTGTTGGGTAGGGACCATCTCTATATGTTGCCAACTTGTACTTCCCAAGTGCTTAGTACGGTATTCGGCACACAATAAGTGCTCAATAAATACAATTGAATGAATGAATGAGAGGGGATCAAAGAGATGCCAGCTCACATGTTCCTGAACATGCAGAGAGGAGAAAAGGCCAGTCATTCCTCCAGGAATGAAGCTGTTTGGTGATATAATCCCCAACATGTGGCCTCATTGGAAATGCGGAAACTGAGGTCTGCTGCCTTAGGCCAGCCACTCTGGTCCTCTTCTTGGCTGTGAAGCATGAGAGAAGTTACATTGCAGGTGACTGTGGCGATGTCTGTTGCAATATGAGTTCTCTGTGATTTGGTTATATTGAGGAGAGAATATGGGGATATATGCTGGGTGGAAGGATGTTTTCAACTATTGGGCTCTCCCTAGCCCTAAGGCAAGCTTTCTTTATACATTGAAAGTAGCGTGTTTCCCTAGAGATAGCTATTTGTCACAATATAATGTGGTACTCCAAATGGACTGTGCTTAGTACAGTTCTCTGCACCCAGTAAATGCTCAATAAATATGATTAATTGAATGAATGAACTCAACCCATACAGTTGGCTCTTCTAACACCAGCAAACTCAACTGTATCTCAGTCTGGTCTCTCTCTCCCTCTTTCTCTCCTTCTAGGTCCCTTGTATTGTAAACTTCTTCCTAACACGTTCCCTCCTGTTGGTACTCCCTCCTCCTTCACATTTGGTACATTACTATTCTCCCCATCTTCAAACCCTACTTAAATTACATCTCCTCCAGTAAGTCTTCTCTGACTAATAGTTAATCTCTTTCCCTCTACTTCCCTGCCTATCCTATCACCTTTGCAATTGAATTCTCAGGACACTTAGGTGCTCAATGTATTCATTCCCCATATTCACTTATGTTCACATAATTAAACTTGGTTGCTTCACCATGAGAAGCAGTGTGGCTTAGTGGAAAGAGCGTAGGCATGGGAGTCAGAGGTCATGGGTTCTAATTCCAGCTCTGCCACGTGTCAGCTATGTGGCTTTGGGCAAGTCACTTAACTTCTCTGTGCTTCAGTTACCTCATCTGTAAAATGGGGATTAAGAATGTGATCCCCACGTGGGATAACCTGATTACCTTGTATCTATCCCAGCACTTAGAACAGTGCATGGCACATAGTAAGCACTTAACAAATACATTATTATTATTATTATCATTATTATTATTATTCACCCTACTGTAATTCATTCTTGTTATCTGTCTCCACTCTAGATTATGAACTTCTTGAGAGCAGGGATCTTTCCTATTAATTCTATTGTATTTTCCCAAGTGCTCAATAAAAAATAAATTGTGAACTAGGAAGCAAACATGAGTAGTTTGACCCTCAGGAATATGTACCATTAACTCTAAACAGCCTCCTAAGTAGTGGTGACAATAGCATGATTTTTGATAGAGGAGGTCCAAAGATCAATACTAGATCTCCCTGCTACTTAAACTGTGAACCCTATGTACAACAGAGACTGGCAGACCTGTATCTATTGCAGTGCTTAGAAAGCTGCTTCATACATAGCAAATGCTTAACAAATAACATAATTATCATTGTTATTATCAAAAAATAATTAAAGCAATAATGTGGTCACATGGGGAGTAGAGAGACATTGGCAGTGGCTGGACTCAAAGAAGTTTAGGGTTAGGAGTGGGAAGTATGACTGTAGGTAAATAGCCTTACAAAGTAGATTAAAATTTAGCCCTTACCTCCCCTCAACTTCATGTTCATTGTCTCTACCACATTTACCAATGTCACTTTCTTCCCACCAAGTCATTTCTACTGTTTACAGTTCTGGGAAAATTAGGGGAACACAAAGAATGTCCCTATGGCAGATGACAGAAAATCACTGTAATGAAACATAGCACGCAAATGTCAGATAATGCACAGAGCTTTTCTCTTTTATTCTTCAGATGATGAGTGCAATAAGTGCAAAATTGACATGATGAGAGACAGAAAGAAGAAAGATGAGAAAGTCCGAAAAGTCAGTAATAAATAGCTCAGTCAGCAAAGTATAGATCACTGTGACTGTCAAAAACATAAAACTAAAATTTTGGCTCTTCCATTATAAGCAAATGTATACTCTTATTTCAAGAAAATATAAAATATCAAGTCATTCCCTGTATGTTAATTACTCTGAATAAAGGAAAATTTTCACCAAGCAACCTGTTACTGGACATTTATGAAAAAAAATCCAAGGTCATGTTTGGGCTTGTACTTTCCTTTGTACTTCCATATGTACTCTGCAAGAGTATTTCTTTCCTCAACTTTAAAATTAAAAAAATATATTTTTTCATAACTAAGAGAATTTCATAAGTAATGAAAAATAAGTAGTGCTATCACCCACCCCAGCCACTACCTAAGGGTAATTACTGATTTTTGAATTTATGCCAGTGAAGTTGAATATTTATAGCGATGCATAAGATGTGACAAATGGTGAAATTCACCTGTGGTTGCATGTGTGACTAAAAACAAGAGAAGCAGCGTGGCTTAGTGGCAAGAGCACAGGTTTGGGAGTCAGAGGACGTAGGTTCAAAACCCGGGTCCACTACTTGTCTGCTGTGTGAACCCCCTGTGGGACAACCTGATTACCTTGTGACCTCCCCAGCGCTTGAAACGGTGCTTTGCACATGGTAGGTGCTCGATAAATGCTATTATTATTATTATTATTATTATTATTATTATTATTATTATTATTATTATCAGGTCCCCGACCACTTACCTCCCATGGACCCAGCTGACCACCGGCCGGGACTTTCTCCACCTCCCCCTCTTTTCAACATTTTCCTCCAGCTGTCCAGCACTTAGAACAGTGCTTTGCACATAGTAAGTGCTTAATATATGCCATCATTATTATTAACTGTAGAAATGAAATGTGGAACCCTCCCAAAGACACCCCACCACCAAACAGAGCAGATTCTCAATTCCATTTTAAAAGCTGGATCCCTCCCTTCAAAGCCCTATTGAGAGCTTACCTCCTCCAGGACACCTTCCCAGACTGAGCCTCCTCCTCCCCATCCCCCGCCCTACCTCCTTCCCCCACCCCCACAGCACCTGTATAGATGTTGGTACCGATTTATTACTCCATTTTACTTGTACATATTTACTATTCTATTTATTTTATTTTGTTAATATGTGTAGTTCTGTTGTCTGTCTCCCCCTTCTAGACTGTAAGCCCGCTATTGGTTAGGGACCTTCTCTATATGTTACAAACTTGGACTTCCCAAGCGCTTAGTCCAGTGCTCTGCACACAGTAAGTGCTCAATAAATACAATTGAGTGAGTGAGTGTGACCTTGGAAAAGCCACTTAATTTCTCTGTGCCTCAGTTACCTCATCTGGAAAATGGGGATTAAGACTGTGAGCCCACATGGGACAACCTGATTACCTTGTATCTACCCCAGCATTTAGAACAGTGCTTGGCACATAGTAAGCACTTAACAAATGCCATTATTATTATTGTAAAAAGCCAATGCAGACCCACTTTCTGGGCCATAGCGTGCACATACAGAGCCTGTCCATTGTTGCATCACCATGATTGTTTTTGCAACTCTTGGTTATAGAACACACAGTCCCTAGTCTTTGTGTTGTGACCTATTTCTATGGGGGCTTGAACATTACCTGTACTTTTAAAGACAGCCCTTGCTTATGAAAATACAATGAATAGATGTAGCATTAGACGAGTGAATGGAAATTCCAGGCGTTGTTTGAGAGGAAGATTTCATGGAGCTCAATCTGGTGTGCTGTGGGTTATGGGATGGATGGAAAGAGGGTGTTCTTTGGTTCATAGCTTTGAGCTCCCCCTGCAATGGAGATCCAAGGTCTATAGGTGGGATTGGATGACACAATCAGTCTCCATCCTGCGGGCTGAAGCTAAACTCAAGAGTGGAAGGTGGCCTTAAAACAATCTGGAGAACAGTGGCAATGTTAACTGCCAATGTCAGGCTCCTAATCCACTCAGAAAACTTATCTCAGTAGATTCAAAGTGAACATATCATTAAGAACAAATAAGACTCAAAAGTGTGTTGAACTAGATGAAGATGCATGAGTGCTGAACAAAGAATTATCTTGAGTTATCACATGCAACCTTGGTAAAATATTGGTCATTCACATATATATGTATCCATATATACATGAGAGTATATACATAAAAGCACTTAAAGCCCTGTTGAAAAATAAACAAACAGCATCTCCTACTCTTAAACTGTAAGCTCCTTGTGGACAGGGATCATATCTACTAACTCTATTGTACTGTAAATTTTCAAGTGCTTAGTACAGTGCTTGGCAAACAGTAAGTGCTCAATAAATACCACTGATTGATGATTGATTCTTGCATGAAGGCTGAGGTACTTGGATTTATGCTCTTACCTCTAGAAGCTCTAGCATTTTTTCAGCTCTCATTTTTGAATGAGAGAATGCTGTTTCAACTGAACTTGCTCCAGAGTCAGAAACTGTAGTAAAGGTGCCTGGATCTTGTTTCAGACCTGGGATTTCAAGTCAGGGAGTGAACTTATACACCAACCCAGTATCTCAAATAATCAATTCAAGGATACTCTGGTTAGAATCTTGCCTGCAATAGAGAGCAAAGAGATGCTAAGATAATTTCCACGACTTGATCTTTCACTTTTCTGCTTGAAGATGTTGATAATGGCATCATCATTAAGAACCTGTGTTCCATATGGAGAGAATGAGCTGATGTACAGTATGTAAGTAGAATAATCCCCTCCATGTTTGTAAATTCCCATTGGAATCTCTGCACACAGCTCTGCACACAGTAAGCACTTAATAAATATGATTGAATGAATGAATACCACCATGTGCAGGTACTTTGTGATTTTTTTCTCAGCTCTGACCCATTGTGGCTTTGAAGGCCCACACCTTCAAGGGCAGAAGGTTTTTGAGGGGCATATTCAATGAATCTATCAATCAATTGGTCATAGTTATTGAGCACTTACTGTGTGCAGAGCACTTTACTAAGTGCTTGGGAGAGTACGACACAAAAGAATTAGCGGAGATGTTTCCTGCTTGTAACGAGTTTACAGTCTAGACGGGGAGAGGGACATTAATAATACTGAATGGGTATTGCCTTCCCTTCAAATTCCTCTTTGTCGGTGATGAGCCTGGAACCACATTAGTTATAGACAGGTGCTGTGAGGACTTGTGCAGGGTCATATAATGTCCTGAACAATATATATATAAGTTCTTGGTTTCATGGCAGTTTGCATAACTTTGGATAGCATTGCACCAACTGCTGTTCATCTTCCATAACTTGACTGGCATGTAAGCTCATTGTGGGCAGGGAATGTGTCTGTACTTTCCCCATCACTTAGTAAGGTGCTCTGCACACAGTAAGAGTTCAATAAATATGATTGAATGAATGAATGAATGCCACAATAGAAGTTCTTGGATGCCTCACTTTTGTCTTTTAATTTAGTTCATGATTCTTCTTGATTTCTTTTAGGCAGACCATTCTTTCTACTAAATTGTAAACTCCTAGAAGGTAGGGATCATGCCTACCAACTCCACTGTACTCTCCCAAACACTTAGTATAGTGCTTTGCACATGGTAAGCACTCAGTAAATGCCAATGATTGATCCTCCATGTCAAAGATACCAGCTCCTGACAAGTTTCTCCTTCAGAAAATTGATTGCAAAAATATTTCAATTAGTTTGCTATCTCAGTAACCAACCATATTTTCATGCTCAGTGAGTCTTTTCAGAAATTCACATACCTTTCCTTTGACTACAGGATCATGGTCTAGATGGATTAATGGTCTGACTAATGACGATTTGCTTCTGTTTATATCATCTGTTATACATTTACTAGCTTGGATATTGAAAAACATAACTGAAATTAGAATTCCTGGGTAAAGAAAATCTTCCTTGGTTTACTAGAATTTTAACTTTCCTGAGTTATCAATAACATTACCAAAACTTCTCTTATGATTAAGATTTGTCCTTAGAACTAAGTGGCTGAAATTTTTTTTCATCACCCCTTCTGCCATAAGCCCTTTGATACTCATCCCATCCCCACTCTCACCCTCAGAATATTAACAAACATGTCCTTATAAGCTACTGAAGTAGTGAAGCAGTGTGTCTCAGTGGCAAAAGCCCGGGCTTGGGAGTCAGAGTTCTAATCCCACCTCCGCCACTTGTCAGCTGTGTGACTTTGGGCAAGTCATTTAACTTCTCTGTGCCTCAGTTCCCTCATCTGTAAAATAGAGATTAAGACTGTGAGCTCTTCGTGGAACAACCTTGATTACCTTGTATCCCTCCAGTGCTTAGAACAGTGTTTGGTGCATAGTAAGCGCTTAACAAATACCAACATTATTATTATTATTATTATTATTATTACTTCCCTTACCTGTTACTTACATTACTTCCCCCAATAGATTGTAAGGTCATGAGGACAAACATTTCGTCTATTTACTTTGTTGTCCTCTTCCAAATGCTTAATACAGTGCTCTATACCCATTAAGTGCTCAGTAAACATAAGCATAATTTATTTATTGATTGCTGAAGAAGCTATGGTCTTTCCACCAACAACTTTTTGAGATTAAATGTCCTGAATCAATTTTAAAGAGTTCAGATGAATTTATAAAAATGAGTGAAAAAGTCCCTGATGGAGACGCAAAGCTTCAAAATGGTTTTCAGAAAGAGTTGGCTTAACAACAAGATGATTTATGAAGACCAATAAAAGCTGTCATTCAATTTAAGCTGGACAAATTCTTCAAATAAGTTGAAAATTCCCTACTACAGTCAGGGAAGCAGGCTTCTACTTTTATAGAGACTTTTTAAGGGAAGCAGCATGGTCTGGTGGCAAGAGCCCAGGCTTGGGAGTCAGAGGTCTTGGATCTCAGCTCTGTCACTTGTCACTTGCTGTGTGACCTTGGGCAAGTCACTTCATTTCTCTGTGCCTCAGTTCCCTCATTTGGAAAATTTTAATTTTGTGATGTTGTGAATATCGTTAACAAAAATTAAGCAATGGCGTTGTAATATTTAATGTAACAATATAGAGCACATAAAGAAGTTTCATATTTCTTTTCCAGAGGTTTTGGAACAGATCTCAGTTTCTAATATATAAGTCTGTAAATCTATGGAAAAAATATATTGCATGATACAGCTTGTCCCACGTGGGGCTCACAGTCTTAATCCCCATTTTACAGATGAGGTAACTGAGGCACAGAGAAGTTAGGTGACTTGCCCAAAGTCACACAGCTGACAAGTGGCAGAGCTGGGATTTGAACCCATGACCTGTGACTCCAAAGCCCATGCTCTTTCCACTGAACCATGCTGCTTCTCCGAGCTTAACTTTTCTAAGCCTCAGTTACCTCATCTGTAAAATGGGGATTAGAACTGTGAGCCCCACGTGGGACAAGCTGATCACCTTATATCCCCCCAGTGCTGAAAACAGTGCTTTGCACATAGTAAACACTTAACAAATGCCATAATTATTATTATTATTATCATTATTACAACCAGCCTAACACTGCTTAAGTAAATCAATCAAGCAATCAATCAATCATATTTATTGAGCACTTACTGTTTGCAGAGCACTGTACTAAGCGCTTGAGAAGTACAAGTTGGCAACATATAGAGACAGTCCCTACCCAACAGTGGGCTCACAGTCTAAAAGGGGGAGACAGAGAACAAAACCAAACATACTAACAAAATAAAATAAATAGAATAGATATGTACAAGTAAAATAAATAAATAAATACATAGAGTAATAAATATGTACAAACATATATACATGTATACAGGTGCTGTGGGGAAGGGAAGGAGGTAAGATGGGGGGGATAGAGAGGGGGACGAGGAGGAGAGGAAGGAAGGGGGTCAGTCTGGGAAGGCCTCCTGGAGGAGGTGAGCTCTCAGTAGGGCCTTGAAGGGAGGAAGAGAGCTAGCTTGGGGGATGGGCAGAGGGAGGGCATTCCAGGCCTGGGGGATGACGTGGGCCGGGGGTCGATGGTGGGACAGGCGAGAACGAGGTACGGTGAGGAGATTAGCAGCAGAGGAGTGGAGGGTGCGGGGTGGGCTGTAGAAGGAGAGAAGGGAGGTGAGGTAGGAGGGGGCGAGGTGATGGAGAGCCTTGAAGCCCAGGGTGAGGAGTTTCTGCCTGATGCGCAGATTGATTGGTAGCCACTGGAGATTTTTGAGGAGGGGAGTAACATGCCCAGAGCATTTCTGGATGAAGACAATCCAGGCAGCAGCATGAAGTATGGATTGAAGTGGGGAGAGACATGAGGATGGGAGATCAGAGAGAAGGCTGATACAGTAAATCATAATCAACATTCCAAATGCAACATAAAATTCAACATTTCCCAAAAAACAATGACATTTGTTGTCTGTGGCTGGAAAGGTGGTCACATTCATAGGCATGTATTTCCTTGGATGCTGGTGGAGATTTAACCCAGTTT
The DNA here is from genome assembly GCF_015852505.1 of Tachyglossus aculeatus. Taxonomy (NCBI): domain Eukaryota; kingdom Metazoa; phylum Chordata; class Mammalia; order Monotremata; family Tachyglossidae; genus Tachyglossus; species Tachyglossus aculeatus. The sequence continues at coordinate 115,834,228 of NC_052067.1, forward strand.
GGTGAAAATGAGTCATCCACGTCCACTATCACACCCCCATTTTGGAACAAATACCTCCTTCACAATATCAAACCTATTGTTTCAGCAGAATTGAAAATTGTGAAGGAGAGGTCTTTATTAGGCAGTACAATAATGAAAGTAAAATAAGCAGTGATTTTTACAGGTTTTTCCTCTTCAAACTCTTACTGTATAAGGTATCTTGTCTGGGCTCCCTGGCCCTTTAAGAACTTGAACATTACTTTCTTTTCAAGCACTTCGTAGGAAATTTCCCTAACTTGGGATAACAGAAATATCACACACTGGCTTTCATAATAATAACAATAGGAATGATGGCATTTGTTAAGTGCTTAATGATGGTATTTATTAAGTGCTTACTATGTGCAAAGCACTGTTCTAAGCACTGGGGGGATACAAGGTAATCAGGATGTCCCACGTGGGGCTCACAGTCTTAATTCCCATTTTACAGATGAGGGAACTGAGGCACAGAGAACTTAAGTGACTTACCCAAGGCCACACAGCTGATAAGTGGCAGAGGTGGGATTCGAACCCATGACCTCTGACTCCCAATCCCGTGCTCTTTCCACTGAGCCATGCTGCTTACTATGTGCAAAGCACTGTTCTAAGCACTGGGGAGGTTACAAGGTGATCAGGTTGTCCCAAGGGGGGCTCACAGTCTTAATCCCCATTTTACAGATGAGATAACTGAGGCACAGAGAAGTTGAGTGACTTGCCCAAAGTCACACAGGTGACAGCTGGCGGAGTCAGGATTTGAACCCATGACCTCTGACTCCAAAGCCCGTGCTCTTTACCACTGAGCCACGTTGCTTCTTGTAGTCATCTATCTGCTAATCATGGATTGTAAAATGCAGAATGACACCCATTTTCTACTCATTCCTTATCTTGAATTGGACGAGCCATTTTCTTTCCCATTAATGATCATTATTTCTAAGAAGGTCTAAAATAACAAGGAGTATTATCCATCATCTCCTTTAGCTGTCTAACCAGCTTCTATTGCATCTAGAGCAATTTAGTTAACTGTGCCTAACTAAAATTACATGTCCAAATAAGCATTTTTATAGGTTTAAATAATCTCATATGCCACTCAATGCTTATAAAAACTACATGATACATATCCAGCAGTAATGTCTTAAGGAAAAAGATAATAAAAAAGATGCTTTAATATGTTCATTCCCACATAAGCCAATAAATTACTTAACCACACATTTTTTACTCTCGCCTGAATAGTAAAATGTCTTACTTTTTCTGACCTAAATCTTCAGTTTCCTTTTGACAACATCCAGGCCATAAAATTGCAATTTCCAAGAATTCAAAGCAAACTCTGTCCAAACAAGGCTGTTTCAAAAAGACGATTAAACTTCATCCGAGGTATATTCTTAGCTTCACCATGCAGCATTGTATTCCACCAAAATTAACATTTTCAGGAGGGCCTGAAGGAGAGTAACTGTGGAAACTGCTGCAGGATCTCACTGTTTTCCATGTCCAACACAATCCTAGCCAGGAACATTTCGGGGAGACTACTGAGTACCATGTGGGACAGGGATTGTATCCAAACCTGGTTGACTTATCCCAGGGCTTAGAACACTGCTTAACACAGAGTAAGTGCTTAACAAATACCAAATATATATATAAATATATCAATAGATCTCTATATACAGACAAATGTGCAAAATGTGCACCAACTTTTCAATCAATAGTACTGATTGAGTTTTTACTCTGTGCAGCATACTGTAGTAAGCACTTGGGAAATTACAATACAATAGAGTTGGTAGACACAAGACCCTTCCACAAGGACTATTTTTCTTCCCTTATTGACACCCATGCCCATCACCCCCGTCAGCTGTTCCTGACATTTCACTCCCTCCTCAGGCCCCCTTGTCCTCCCCCATCTCCATCCCTCACCCCCAACAATCTGGCCACCTACTTCAGTAGGAAAATTAACACCATCAGATCTCCCCAAAGTCACCCCTCCCCCTTTTCCATCCCCCCACTCTCAACCCCCTCCTCTACTTTCTCATCCTTCCCAGAAGTATCTTCAGAGGAGATCAACTCCCTCCTCTCAAGTGCCACCCCCTCCACCTGTGCTTTGGACCCCATTCCCTCTCACCTTATAAAAACTCTCACCTCTTCCCTCCTCCCCTCCTTAACTTCCATCTTCAACTGCTCACTCTCCAATGGCTTCTTTCCCTCTGCCTTACAACATGCCCACATCTCTTCCATCCTAAAGAAGCCTCTCATGACCCCACTGCCCCCTCCAGTTATCACCCCGTCACCCTCCTACCCTTCCTTTCCAAACTCTAGAGCGAATCATCTACACTCGTTGCCTCGAATTCCTCAACTCCAACTGGCTTCCATCCCCTACATTCCACCGAAACTGCCCTCTCAAAGGTCACCAATGACCTCCTTCTTGCCAAATCCAAAGGCTCCTACTGTATCCTAATCCTCCTCGACCTCTCAGCTGCCTTTGACACTGCTGACCATCCTCTTCTCCTCAAAACGTTATCCAGCCTTGGCTTCACAGACTCTGTCCTCTCCTGGTTCTCCTCTTATCTCTCTGGCTATTCATTCTCAATCTCCTTCGTGGGCTCCTCCTCCCCCTCCTATCCCCTAACTGTAGGGGTTCCTCAAGGGTCAGTTCTTGGTACTCTTTTATTCTCCATCTACACTCACTCCCTTGGTGAACTAAGTCGCTCCCACCACTTCAACTATCATCTCTACGCATATGACACTCAAGTCTATATCTCATCCCCTGTTCTCTCTCACTCCCTCCAGGCTTGTATCTCCTCCTGGAGATGTCCAAGACTGAGCTCCTTATCATTCCTCATTCATTCATTCATTCAATTGTAATTATTGAGCACTTACTGTGTGCAGAGCACTGTACTAAGTGCTTGGAAAGTACAATTTGGCAACATATAGAGACAGGCCCTACCCCACAATGGGCTCACAGTCTAGAAGACTCCCAAACCCTGTCCTTTCCCTGACTTTCCCATCTCCATAGACTGCTCCACCATCCTTCCCTTCTCACAAGCCTGCAACATTGATGTCATCCTTGACTCTGCTCTCCCATTCACCCCACCTATCTAGTCCATCATCAAAACCTGCTGGTCTCACCTTCACAACATCACCAAGATCCACCCTTTCCTCTCCATCCCAACCATTACCTTGTGAGTACAATCTCTCATAATATCCCAACTGGAGTACTGCATCAGCCTCCTTTCTGATCTCCCAACTTCCTGTCTCTCCCCGCTTCAGTCTATACTTCACTCTGCTGCCTGGAATATCTTTCTACAGAAATGCTCTGTGCGTGTCACTACCCTCCTCAAAAATCTCCAGTGGTTTCCTATAAACCTTTACATGAAGCAAAAACTCCTCACTATTGCAATCAAAACTCTCCATCACCTTGCCCCCGCCTACCTCACCTACCTTCTCACCTTCTGCAGCCCAGCCCACACACTCTGCTCCTCTGCCGTTAACCTCCTCACTGTGCCTCATTCTCGCCTGTCCTGCCATTGACCCCTAGCCCACATCCTACCTCTGGCCTGGAATGTCCTCCCACCTCACATCTGCGAAACTAGCTCTCTTCCCCCTTTCAAAGCCCTTCTGAGAGCCCACCTCACCCAAAAGGCCTTCCCAGACTGAGCCCTCCTCTTTCGCTGCTCCTCCTCCCCTCCCCATCACGCCTACACCCTCCCTCTGCTCTACTTCCATCCCCTCCCCACAGCACTGGTGTATATTGGTACATATTTATTATTCTATTTATTTTATTAATGATGTGTATATATCTAGAGAAGCAGCGTGGCTCAGTGGAAAGAGCCCGGGCTTTGGAGTCAGAGGTCATGGGTTCGAATCCGACTCCACCACATGTCTGCTGTGTGACCCTGGGCAAGTCACTTAACTTCTCTGGGCCTCAGTTACCTCATCTGTAAAATGAGGTACAGTGGATTACGACTGTGAGCCCCCCCTGTGGGACAACCTAATCACCTTGTATCCCCCCCAGCGCTTAGAACAGTGCTTGGCACATAGTAAGCGCTTAACAAATGCCATTATTATTATTATTATCTATAATTCTATTCATCTATTCTGATGCTATTGATGCCTGTCTACTTGTTTTGTTTTGTTCTCTGTCTCCCCCTTCTAGACTCTGAACCTGTTGTTGGGTAGGGATTGTCTCTATCTGTTGCCGAATTGTACTTTCCAAGCACTTAGTACAGTACTTTGCACGCAGTAAGCACTCATTAAATACCATTGAATGAATGAATGATTGAATGAGTTTACAGAGGAGATAAGCATTAAAATAAATTGCAGATAGGGGAAATATCACTTTGCTTCAGGCTAACCCCTGCGGAGAAGATGTGGTCTTTGCAGCATAATAGAGTTCAAAAAGTGACACTAAAATCTCTATGCTGCTTTGATTGATCTTACCAAAGCACTTTCTACCATCCATAGACCAAGACTCAGAAAAACCAGTGAGAAGTAGTGTATCCCCGTGGAGAGAGTGTGGGCCTGGGTGTCAGAGGACCAGGGTTTTAATCCTGGTAGGTCACCATGTGAGCACCAAAGAGACAAAGCCTGTTAGATGGGTGACTAAGGAGTTCACCCTGCCAGGAGATTTCCACTGTAGGGCTTCTCAGACAACTTGGGCAGAAGGAACTAGCTTTGGGGAGAAATAATAATCACTGTTAAAATGATTTGTAGAAATTGTGGTCTGAGGAACAGGAGTTCTAGGATACATGGGAGTTAAGGGGTCAAATTCACTCCCTTTCCAGGTTGAGGGCTACATCTGCGTCCACCCCTACACTTGACGCTGTGAGAGTTGAGCTCCTATCTTGCAGATAGTCTCATTAATATTATGTTGCAATGTGGGAAGGTCATGATTGTTTGGGCTGCTGTCCGGAGGAGATTAGCAATGTCCTTGATTGTTGAGGATGCTGTCTTTGTCTATTATCATTGTCCATCCTCCATGGTCTTGGATTGTTGGGCCCCTGGTGTGAAGAGACAAGGTCTGAATTAATGTCTGTGAATTTCTGCCAGCATTTAGTGCTTTATGGGTTGCAGATGTTGAATGGTTAGGAGAAGCAGTGTGGCTTAGTAGAAAGAGCCCGGGCTTTGGAGTAAGAGGTTATGGGTTCAAATCCTGGCTCCACCAATTGTCAGCTGTGTGACTTTGGGCAAGTCACTTCACTTCTCTGTGCCTCAGTTACCTCATCTGTAAAATGGGTATGAAGACTGTGAGCCCCTGGTGGGATAACCTGATCACCTTGTAACCTCCCCAGTGATTAGAACAGTGCTTTGCACATAGTAAGCGCTTAATAAATGCCATTATTATTATTATTAATGCTGTTGTTGATCATAGAGAGGACCCAGGTCCATGATGAGTTTGAGAATCAGAAAGAAGGAGATTGGAATGGGTGAAAATATGGTCATGTCATGTATTAGTCGACCTGAATGTCACTGGGGCCTGGAAGGAAATTTCTGACTCTTCTGAGTCAATCTTGATTTGGAATTTCTGCATTAGCAATTATAACCTTGTCCCCGGTTTTAGTTCTTCTAGAAATGTAGCCCAGAGGGATTGCTTTGTTGGATGGAGATGGAGAAATGTATTAATAGACAGATGTTCAGGAACCAAACCTGGGACTTCTGCTAGACTATTAGGTAGCCCTTGTCCACTCTGGACCCCAGTTTCCCCAACCTACGGTGGGCCTACATTATCCACTTCTCACCACAGTTGCTGTAAATAACAGCCAGTGTTCAGGAGAAAGAATAAGCTCAGGGCACTGTCCATTCATCCAGGTCTTTTTTCAGATTTGTTTATAAAATAATTTGCCACATTTTTACTCTACTTGCAGCTTAAGAATTGTGCCTCTAAACTGTAAGCTCATTATGAGCAGGAAATGTATATGTCAATTCTGTTGTATTGTACTCTTCTGAAGGATTAATACAATGTTCTGCACACAGTAGTAAGTGCTCGGTAAATACCACTGATAGATAGATGATCTTGGCTGGGTCATTTCCTCCTGACTGGCAGCACTCAGAATTGAGTTATTCTTTCTCATGTGGCATGATCAGTTTAGAAAAACATCAAGACATCTGAACTGTCTCTCCAAAAAATGAGTTCTACAAGGTGCGCCAAAACCTGCCAGTCTCACCTCCACAACATTGCCAAGATCCACCCTTCCCTCTCTATCCAAACCGCTACCTTGCTGGTTCAATCTCTCTCCCTATCCCGACTGGATTACTGCATCAGCCTCCTTTCTTATATCCCATCCTCCTGTCTCTCCCTGCTTCAGTCTATACGTCACTCTGCTGCCCAGATTATTTTTGTACAGAAACACTCTGGGCATGTCACTCTCCTCCTCAAAAATCTCCAGTGGTTGTCTATCAACCTACACATCAAGCAAAAACTCCTCACTCTCGGCTTCAAAGCTCTCCATCACCTCGCCCCTTCCTACCTCACATCCCTGCTTACCTACTACAGCCAGCCCGCACCCTCCGCTCCTCTGCCACTAACCTCCTCAGTGTACCTCATTCTTGCCTGTCCCGCCTGTCGCGACCCCTAGCCCGTGTCCTACCTCTGTCCTGGAATGCCCTCCCTCCACAAATCTACCAAGCTAGCTCTCTTCCTCCCTTCAAAGCCCTACTGAGAGCTCACCTCCTCCAGAAAGCCTTCCCAGACTGAGACCCCCCTTTTCCTCTCCTCCTCCTGCCCTCCCCATCTCCCCCCCCACTTCTGCCATACACCCTTCTCCTCCCCACAGCACTTGTGTATATTTGTACATATGTATTACTCTATTTTATTAATGATGTGTATATAGCTATAATCCTATTTATTTTGATGATATTGATGTCTACTTGTTTTGTTGTCTGTCTCCCCCTTCTAGACTGTGAGCCCGTTGTTGTGTAGGGACTGTTTCTGTTGCAGATTTGTATTTCCGAAGCGCTTAGTACAGTGCTCTGCAAGCATTGAGTGCTCAATAAATACGATTGAAGGAATGAATGAATGAATGAATGAATGAATGAATTTCCTGAAAGAGAGAGACTGCAGTTATAGCTTGGCTACCTGGGCTGAACCCCTATGTGATTTGTACCAGACATCGGAAGCCACAGCCCAGCCCGCACGCTCCGCTCCTCTGCTACTAACCTCACTGTGCCTCGTTCTTGCCTGTCCTGCTGTCGACCTCCAGCCCACGTTCACCCCCTGGCCTGGAATGCCCTCCCTCCACACATCCGCCAAACTAGCTCTTTTCCTCCCTTCAAAGCCCTACTGAGAGCTCACCTCCTCCAGGAGGCCTTCCCAGACTGAGCCCCCTTTTTCCTCTCCCCCTCCCCATCCCCCCCAACCCTACCTCCTTCCCCTCCCCACAGCACCTGCATATATGTTTGTAAAGATTTTTTACTCTATTTATTCTACTTGTACATATTTACTGTTCTATTTATTTTGTCGATGGTGTGCATCTAGCTTAACTTCTATTTATTCTGATGACTTGACACCTGACCACAAGTTTTGTTTTGTTGTCTGTCTCCCCCTTCTAGACTGTGAACCCGTTGTTGGATAGGGATCGTCTCTATATGTTGCCAACTTGTACTTCCCAAGTGCTTGGTACAGTGCTCTGCACACAGTAAGCTCTCAATAAATAAGATTGAATGAATTGAATGATTGAATGAAGCCACAAAGGATACTTAGAGGTAGGTCAAAGTCTTGAGAGTGTCCTGTTGGTCTGGGTTGTGTCTCAGTTTTGTTCCTATAAGGAGTGACTGGGTTAGACAGAGGCATTGGTTGGGGGAGGGCGAGGCAGTCAAAGATTAGAAAATACTATGTTTCTGCCCACGCAGTCATGCCAGACGCAATGCTCGTTCCTTCCTGAAAAACGCCCAACCAACATGCTTGCCCTCCAGTCTTCTTCTGTTTATTCCTCCCTACTTCTCCTGGAGACCCTTCCCTTTACTCATTTAACCTCTCCCTTTGTGGCCCAGTGAAACGACTATAGTAGTGTTCTTCACACAGTAAGCAGTTAATACCACTGACTGGTTGACTGATTGAGTCAGGAGACTCAGATTCAAATTCTAGCCCTTGGGCAAGTCATTTATCCTGAAAAGGAAATTGTAAAATAGGTATAAAATACCTGTTACCCCTTCTTCTTGGACAGTGAGTCCTGATGTGGGACAGGGACTGTGTCTAAACTGTTCATCTTGTATTTACCCCAGTACTTAATATAGTGCTTGGCACATAGTAAGTGCTTGACAAATATTATTATTACATTGTTCCAATATCATAGAATTGACTATTTTCACTGTTGCCCCAGACGCTTTAGCCGATATTCAGCCCATGTCCTCTTTCCTTAGGTCCCCACAACCTTTGTCATCCCACCTATGCTCCTTTGTCTATAGTCCCCTCTCACCCCAACCTGGATCATTTCCATGACCAAAAAAATGAATTCCTCAGGGGCAGACCATGGCATTTGGCTCATCATCAACTTGTGAAGATGACATAGTCCAAGGAAGATCATCAGCCTCAGAAAGAGCAGGTGATTGCTGGGACTGTAAGAGCTATCTGGGATGGATTGGCTAACTAGGTCTAGAAGCAACGTGGCTCAATGGAAAGAGCACGGACTTTGGAGTCAGAGGTCATGGGTTCAAATCCCGGCTCTGCCACTTGTCAGCTGTGTGACTTTGGGCAAGTCACTTAACTTCTCTGGGCCTCAGTTCCCTCATCTGTAAAATGGGGATTAAGACTGTGAGGCCCCTTGGGACAACCTGATCACCTTGTAACCTCCCCAGCGCTTAGAACAGTGCTTTGCACATAGTAAGCGCTTAATAAATAAATAAATGCCATTATTATTATTATCTTTCCACTACTCTTTTCTCAATTCATTAAGTATTGGGAAAACAATTTATTAGTTCTTCATGAAAAGATTCACATTCAAAGGAATATATGTATAAGCACTCAAGAGCTCAAGAAAGCAGCTCAAGTCCCACATCCCTGCTCAGCTTTATTAACCATATTGCTGCAAATCTTCCAAGTCCTTTGGTTTCTTAATGAAGAGTTGAGATGTACTTTACAGCATTCTCTCACTCCTGTTTGGCCCATGCTTCACAGTGATAGGTCTTGACATCCCTAGCTTGGTGACAAGAAACTGCTTCCAGGAGATGGGTTGGTTGCTAGAGCCAGGAATGGATAACAACTTGTGAAGATGACATAGTCCAAGGAAGATCATCAGCCTCAGAAAGAGCAGGTGATTGTTGGGACTGTAAGAGCTAGCTGGGATGGATTGGCTAACTAGGTCTAGGCTGGAATGCTGACTTGATGTGACAGCTACTGTAGATGTTGTAGGCTGGGACAGGTTTGCCTAGGTTGCCAGGCCTAGGCTGAATTAGATTGGTAGAACCAGGCTGGTCCAAATTAGCAGGACCTGACTGGGCAATCTTAGAAGGATCAGGATGACCTGGATTGGGAAGTATGGGGTTGGCAGCATCATGCTTCTCTGGACAAGTAGAGCCAAGCCAAGTAGGATTAGAAGGGCCTGTCCCAGATGGGACAGCTAGACCAGGAAAAGAAAGGTTGGAAGAACTCGGTAGAACAGATTTGGCATGCCCAGGCATGGCTGAGATGGCAGCTCCCAGCTTGGATGTTTTACGTGGATCTGTCTGGGCTGGGAAAAGAAAGTTTGGCTGTGTTAACTTGGCAGGAACAGGCTGGCCCAAATTAGCAGGATCAGGAGCACTTGGAGTGGCATGATCATGCTTGGTTGTGATGACAGGATCCGGGTGGGCTGGGTAGGGAGAAGAAAGCTGCTGTACTGCTGAAGAACAGGGCTTGCAATTGTTTGGCTGAGATGGTAGATACTTTAGGTTGGAGAATGGTACAGTCATAACCCTTTCTTCCCCCGAAGGAAACTTGCTCTGTGTGTCAGTACTTTCGTCTGACAGTTCTGCCATGTTGATGGTTGAGGCTTCCAGGAGGCCTGGCTGGGTTTCTCCCGTATCATGCCCTTCAGATGAGCTGCCCAGTCTCTCTCTGGTCCCTGAAATGCCTCTGACCTGAGGACTTTTCTTCCCCAGCATATGGAACACCTGCACTGACTGCAGCATTTGCATGCCCAGGTGGCTTCGGGGCTTTTTTAAGGGCTCATGGTTGCAGTCAGGGTGGTCCTTCTTTCGCTTCCTCTTAAGAAGTGTGGGTTTCTTCTTAGATTTACTATTAATTTTCGACTGACATTTGATACCAACTTTCACAGAGCTCCTACCTCTTGGGCCCTTTGGCTCTTTCAGCCTGGGGATTTGAACTTTGCTCCTTCCCTGGCTTAGCATGGTCTGGGCTTTTTTGTTATGGGGGAAACACCCAGGATCTGAGATGCTGGCTACAGGTGCTAAAAGATCTCTTTCATCCACTTGAGAGCCTGTGATGTTAACTTTTGGCCAAGGAGTTCTACGGCATTTCTCTGTGGTTTTGAGTTTGTTGTTCCTAGGCTGGCCAGAGGAATCCATTCCTGGGGTGGCCTGCCCAGAAGTCTGATCTGTTCTGGGGGCTTTGGAGTTGGATTTGGGAACCTTGTGTACCTTCGGATGGAGAGCCTCTTTCACAGATAGGTGGTCAGGCAGCAACTGCCTGTCTTCAACCAAACTGGAGATGTTGCCAAGACTAGACAGGGGCTCAGACTCCTTCTTTGCTGTTGTTGCTAGGGTCCCAAGGGTAATGCTGCTTTGCTCTGGAAGGTGGTCCCTGTGGACAGATTCTTCTAGGAGAGAGATGTGGCACAGCTGAGAGAGGTCAGTTTCCAAGGGAATGAGGTCGATGGAAGAAAGAAGCTCCTTAATGTCAGGTATTTTCAGGGGGAGCAATGGTGGCTCCTGGATATCTAGGGAAGGCAGTGGAGGCTTCTGGAAGCTTAAAGGAGCCAGTGGAGTTTCCTGGATTTTTAGAGGGGTCAATGCGGGTTCCAGGGCATTTAGCGGGGTCAGTGAGGGCTTTTGGATTTTCTGCTGAGCTAATGGGGGTTTGTCAATTTTCTGGGGGGGTTACTGGGGACTTCTTGATTTTCCAGGGGGTCAATGGGGGCTCCTGGCAAGCACCCAGATTCCAAGATAGGGTGAGAAGTTTCCCATAACTTGGAACTGCAGATATTCTGGCACTGCCCATGTATTCCGTAGACAGGTTACTCTCAGTATGCAAGGTGGCCTTGCTGCTCCAAGGTGTGGAGAGCTCCAAGGTTGGTGGCCAACCAAGAGTCGGGGCTGTGGGTGCCAAGCCCGGTGACACTGCCATCACTGCAAGGGAACCAGTGGAATGTCAATGCCCAATGACTGAGATATCTGCTGGGGCCTCAGCCAGGGATCAAGACTTTCCCCAAACTGGGCTCTCCTGTTCACCTGCCTAGGGTCCCAGCACTTCTGAGTCTCTCTTCCCCAGAACAAATGGGTGCCTGCCAGTGGAGTTTGGACCATTGGAAAACTCATCAGTACCAAAAATGTGACAGGTAGAATGTCAAGGTCTTGGAGTGAGTTGGGAATAGACTCTCACCCTCATGACAGGCAAGGACAAGATCTCAACCAGTTTGTGCACTCCCTGGCCAAGAGATGTCTGAACCCAAGGCCCCAGGCTCAGTAGGCAGAGGGCTGAAAACTGGGTTTCCAGAATGATGATGCAGGTGAAAGGGGGAGGTGAATGGGTGATGCTCCCACCCAGGCTATGAAACATCCCATGGGAAAGCATGGGATTGTCCATATAGGACTGTGGCATCCCAGGTACATCCATGGACAACCCTGGGGGTGAAACCACCAGTCACCTAGAACTCTGAGAGGCTACAGAGGGCAACCCCAGGGTGTCAGGGAGGAGCCAGCTAGGACATCCTGCAAGGCCATGTTAACTCCAGAGATTGCACAGTTCCCATGGTAACAGAGGTCTCAGGACCATCCTATTCTCCACTCTAACCCTTCCTCTGATGTTGATCCTTCCTGCCTTCCCCTTATCCAACACTTACCTTGGAAGAATGTTGCTGTGCCTTGCTTAGTAGAAGCTGGGTAGTACAGTCCAGGTGTAGAAGCTAAGGGCAGAGTACCCTGAGGCCAGATCTCCTTTAACACCATCACCATTTCTGGCTGAGGGGTTCCTGGCCTGGGAGTAGCCCTGCTAGCTCTGTACGGGGTAGGGCCATAGGGCTGCAGGTAAGGGCTAAACTGTCCAGGCAGTTGGGGGCCTAGTGGGATTGGATTATAATAATAGGCCTGGGCTGCATTGTGGTGAGGAATTGGAAGTCTGGGAAATGTTACACTGTGTCTCTGACTGGTCACTGAAAAAGATGTCCTTGGGACAAGGCTTGCAGACCACTGTGGGTAAAGAGCCACCATGGTAGGAGCACTGCTGGCTCTACCATATTGTACTGCCATGGGAAGTGGAGTAACAAGTATTTCCGGGCTTGTGGTGGTCAAATTGCAGTCCTGTAGAGATGATGTCATCTCTTCAGCATTCCTGGCATTGCTCCACTCATAGATGTTTGGGCCAGAGATTGTTGAAATGGAAGCTTGGCTTGGCCCAGCTACTGTAGAGAGCCTGGAAGTGCTGGAATGCTGGAAGAAATAGTCCCTGTCTGGGAATGAGTTGAAGGACACGCTAGAAACAGGCTGCAGCAGCCAAGCATTGCTGCTGACTGGAATAGAGTGCTGGGTGATGTTAAGAAGACTTCCAGTCAGGGAAGAGCCTCTGCTCACAGCAGGAACATTCAGAGGACAGGAGTTGGTAATTCTCTGTGATGGCAGCCCTTGGGAATTCCCAGCAGAGTTTGGAGAATTCTCTGTTGGAAACACAAACAGATGAGAAGAATGACACTAGTGATGTTTGGTTCTGTCCACCCACAAACCAGCACAGCAAACGAGATGACTGAGGAAGCATACCAAAGGTAACCCAAGGTTCACTCTCAAGAGAAGCATTGCATTGACCTGGACTTCTGATTTGTTCATAAAACCACAGGAAAAGTGAGTACCCATAAATATGCTGACTAGCAACATGGTCTTGTTTAAAGACATTCCTTGAGCTGAACCAAAAGGATGCATGTGGCCTGATTTTATGAATTTAAAATCTCCCCCTTGTAGACTGTGAGTCTGTTGTTGGGTAGGGACCGTCTGTATATGTTGCCAACTAGTACTTCCCAAGCGCTTAGTACAGTGCTCTGCACACAGTAAGTGCTCAATAAATACTATTGAATGAATGAATGAATCCCCTTGTCCTTCACAGTGCCCTAGTGAAGTGCATTACTTTCACAAATACCAAGCAATATTTTGCCTTCTCCAAAGGGTTGGCAAATTTTTGTTTTAAAGACCCATTAACCACACCAGAGGAGAATTAGCTCCAAATCACCCTTTCTGGCCCTGTTGCATTAGGGCCCTTGTTGGATGGGAATATACAGGCAAATGTCATTCTTTGGTTACTTGACACTTTAACAACTTTCCAGCTCTTTAATCTAATTCTGAATGTGGGCTCATTTGCTCTTAATTTAACATTTCATTAACTTTGGCCTCTGATCATTGGACACACTGTCCATATTGCCTTAGAAGAGAATAGGTCATACATCAGTTTTCATGAAGTTAAGCAGCTGTGGTAAGCAAGTATCTAGCTAGGGTTGAAAATTCCTTTGGTAAGTCTGTCTGGCAGTCAGTCCTAATTTTCCCATTTGTAAATTTGAGATTCACCTGAAAATTTGATTACATTGTGTTAAAATGGACACTGGGGATGTAGAAGTAAACTTGGCTCACTGGGAGCCAGCAGATATAGTCTCTCTACAGAGTGGAAAGTGGCATGCAAATCTTGAGTCAGCCTTGGAGCAGTAAATGGAATTCATATGAATTACCTCCTCATATGTCCAGGAAGTTCCCAGTTACCTGTTTTATTCACAAATTGCAGGGTAGCAAGGAACATCTCAACAAATACATATATAATCATTTGCATTAGGAGAGAATACTACTGCGACTATAAATGTGCATGTGACTGAAAAAGCCATGTTGCACTCTCAAAAATACCACACTTTGTTACATTATTGTGTTTGATGAAGCAATACTTAGTACTGTTTTCTAATTTGCCTCTTATTTCCACTCTGTTATGAAGCTTTCGCTCACTCAATCGACAATCAATCAGTAGTATTTATTGAGTGCTTACTCTGAACAAGGGATAGTAATGAGGGCCTTTGCCTTCTTGAAAGCAATACTCCATGGTAGTCTATCTCTCCAATTGATTCCCAGATTTAACCTAGGATGCAGTATTGTTGGAGGCTTTGTTTACTGTGCTTTTCAAATGTTTCTTCTTCCTGCCTTGTTTCCAAATATTAGCTTTCCATACAGCTTCGTTTGGGCACCCTACTGTAAGTCATTTCAGGTCCCCCTCAATCTAGTTGTGTTGAAATAAGCATAACTTCAATACAAGGAGACTGGCTTTGTTCCAGAAGTTCATTACTTGGGATCCTGTCTTCTATTTGATACTGAATACAGCCTATAAACAATGTATATGATCTTTAACAAATGTGCTCTACAGAGCCCCAGGTCCCCAAGAATGTTCAGCAAATATTTAATAGAATCAAAAAATATGTTCTGAGAATTGCTCCTGTGGGACTTTCTCTAAATCTCAGTTTCCCTTCTTGCTCTCTTCAGCATCTGAGGAAAAATCCCTTCATCTTCAACTGCTGCAGTTCAAGTTCAAAAGCCTTGTTCCCTGACCTCTGTTCCTTCTCTAATTCCTCCATGGACTTTTGCAATCACTTAATTTATTCTTGTACATTTCCTTTATACCATTTTTATTCCTTCATCTCATTCCCATCTCTTTCAGTCTTTTCCTCTTTCCCCTCTCTTGCACTGAGAAATGTTCAGTGCAATATTATACACTACAAAACTCTTCCACACTTTAACCTTTTCACATTTCCAAATTTCCCCTTGCCCTTTTTTAGCATTCTTTCTTTTTCATCTCTCTCTAGTTGAAGCAGAAAACCCGTGAGCCATAAATTAGTGGTATCAAAATAAAAATAATTATGAATAAAACTTCCCTTTGAGATAATAATCTCTTCACAGCTGGAAACAAGCATCAAAAAAGTTTGCCCTATTCATTTCAATCATACCTACCTCCCAACCCTTAAAAGCCCCACTCTTTGAAGTAAAAAAACGAAATGAATGAAAAACAATAACTTTAGGATTGCAAAAGAACTTCCATCCTTACCTTCCATAATACAAACCCAGGGGAAGCAGTGACCGTAGTCTCCAGCTGGAACAAAAAAATGATTCCAGGTGTCTTAAAGGTGGCCTAAGCAAGAGATGTATGTGTCCAGTGTGTCCAGTGCAAAGGCAATTGGTCACTTGTGATGATTCAAGTTTGTTTGTGGTCATTTCCATGGAAACCCTGAAGATTCCAGCAGGTGGTCGTTGGTTTGGAGAGTGAGGTCATAAACCCTGGCAGTTTGAAGGGTTACAACAGCATGTAACCATGATGGATCCCCTGTGAGTTCTGTCCAAGGCTGGGGAACCATTAGTTTTTACCTCATTGCTCTGAGAATGCTCGGCTGAAATCTTGCTTTAAAGACATTTTTATGGTAGAGAACAGTCCTAAGGAGAAAGGCCCATCTTGCCTTTTCTGCCAAGTTGCTCAGACCATTGCTTGTCACCCATAATAATAATAGTAATAATAATGGCATTTAAGCACTTACTATGTGTGGAGCACTGTTCTAAGCACTGGGGCAGATACAAGGTGATTGTTATCCCACGTGGGGCTCACAGTCTTAATCCCAATTTTACAGATGTGGTAACTGAGGCACAGAGAAGTTAAGTGACTTTCATAAAGTCACTCAGCTGACAAGCATCAGAAGTGGGATTAGAACCCATAACTTCTGACTCCCAAGCCCATGCTCTTTCCACTGGGCCACGCTGCTTCCCATAAGTACTACTGAATACACTTATTCCTTTATGGATCCCTCAAATTGGCATTCAAGTCCTGGCAGCCCCTGGGAAGTAGGTGGGACTTGTACTATTTAAGGAAAGAGACTGAGTTCTTTAGACTGCTAGGAAAAGAAACACCAAATTGATAGAAACCATACCCTAGAGAAGAGTTGTGCACTGTTATATGAGTCTCTGGATTACCCTTGGGGCCTATATGTTGCCAATTTGTACTTCCCAAGTGCTTAGTACAGTGCTCTGCACACAGTAAACGCTCAATAGATACGATTGATGATGATTACAACCCAGGTCACCTGACTCCTAGGCCTGTACTCATTCATTCAATCATATTTATTGAGTGCTTACTCTATGCACAGCACTGTACTAAGTGCTTAAGAGAGAACAATATAACAATAAACTGACACTTTCCCTGCCCACAATGAGCTTACAGTCTAAAGGGGGAGACAGACATTAATGTAAATAAATTACAGATATGTGTATAAGTGCTCTGGGGTAGGGAGGGGACGGTGAATAAAGGGAGCAAGTGAGGGCGACACAGAAGGGAGTGGGAGAAGAGGAAAGGAGGACTTAAGAAAAGCCTCTTAGAGGAGATGTGCCCTGAGTAAGACTTTGAAGGGTGGGGGGGGGGGGGGAAATCAGATTTGAGAAGGGAGGGTATTCCAGGCCAGAGGCCTGTCATGAGTGAGGTGTCAGTGGTGAGATAGACAAGATTGAGGTACAGTGAGAAGGTTAACATAAGAGGAGTGAAGCTTGTTGGGTTGTAGTAGGAAAGGAGCACGGTGATATAGGCGGGGGCAAGGTGATTGAATGCTTTAAAGCCAATAGTGAGGAGTTTTTGTTTGATGCAGATGTGGATGGGTAAATAGTGGAATTTCTTGAGGAGTGGGGAAACGTGACCTGAACAATTTTGTAGGAAAATGATCTGGGTAGCAGAGTGAAATATGGACTGGAGTAGAGAGAGTGAAGAGTCTGGGAGGTCAGCCCACCTTAAGTCCTGTGGAGCTACATAATTTAGTGATGTATTGAAGATGTGGGTAGAAATCTTTCATTCATTCAGTTGTATTTATTGAGCACTTACTGTGTGCAGAGCACTGTACTAAGCACTTGGGAAGTACAAGTCGGCAACATATAGAGACAGTCCCTACCCAACAACAGGCTTACAATCTAGAGGGGGAGACAGAAAACAAAACATGTAGACAGGTGTTAAAACCATCAGAATAAATAGAATTATAGCTATGTGCACATCATTAACAAAATAAATACAATAGTAAATCTGTACAAGTAAAATAGAGTGATAAATCTGTACAAATTTATATAAGTGCTGTGGGGAGGGGAAAGAGGTAGAGCGGAGGGGGTGGGGATGAGGAGAGGAAAAAGGGAGCTCATTCTGGGAAGGCCTCCTGGTGGAGGTGAGCTCTCAGTAGGGCTTTGAAGGGAGGAAGAGAGCTAGTTTGGCAGATGTGTGGAGGGAGGGTATTCCAGGCCAGGGGAAGGACATGGGCCAGGGGTCGATGGCAGGATAGGTGAGAATGAGGCACAGTGAGGAGG
The DNA here is from genome assembly GCF_015852505.1 of Tachyglossus aculeatus. NCBI lineage: Eukaryota > Metazoa > Chordata > Mammalia > Monotremata > Tachyglossidae > Tachyglossus > Tachyglossus aculeatus. The sequence continues at coordinate 115,851,715 of NC_052067.1, forward strand.
TTAGTGGCAGAGGAGCAGAGGGTGCAGGCTGGGCTGTAGAAGGAGAGAAGGGAGGTAAGGTAGGAGGGGGCAAGGTGATGGAGAACCTTGAAGCCGCGAATGAGGAGTTTTTGCTTGATTTGTAGGTTGACAGGCAACCACTGAAGATTTTTGAGGAGGGGGGTGACATGCCCAGAGTGTTTCTGTACAAAGATAATCCAGGCAGCAGAGTGAAGTATAGACTGAAGCAGGGAGAGACTGGAGGATGGGAGATCAGAGAGGAGACTGATGTAGTAATCCAGTCAGGATAGGATGAGAGAGAGATTGAACCAGCAAGGTAGTGGTTTTGATGGAGAGGAAAGGGCGGATCTTGGCGATGCTGTGGAGGTGACACCGGCAGGTTTTGGTGATGGATTGGATGTGTTGGGTGAATAAGAGAGCAGAGTTGAGGCTGACACCTAGGTTGTGGGCTTGTGAGATGGGAAGGATGGTAGTGCTGTCTACTGTGATGGGAAAGTCAGGGAGAGGACAGGAGTTGGGAGGGAAAATAAGGAGCTCAGTCTTGGACTTATTGAGTTTTAGATGATGGGCAGATATCCAGATGAAGATGTCCTGAAGACAGGAGGAGATACAAGCTTGGAGGGAGAGAGAGCAGGGGTAGAGATGTAGATTTGGGTGTCATCACAATGAGAGAGGGTAGTCAAGGATGACACCAAGGATACAGGCTTGTGAGACAGGAAGAATGGTGGAACAGTCTATGGAGATGGGAAAGTCAGGGGGAGAACACGGATTGGGTGGAAAGATAAAGAGTTCTGTTTAGGGATGTTATGTTTGAGGTAACAGGAGGACATCCAAGCAGAGATGTCTTGAAGATGTAGATTTGGGTATCATCTGCATAGAGTTGGTAGTTGAAAACATGTGAATGGATGAGTTCTCCAAGGGCTTGGAGATAGAGAATAGAAGATGACACAAAACTGAATCCTGGGAGACCTCCACAATTAGAGAGTGGGAGGCAGAGGTGGAGCCCATGGAGGAGACTGGGAATGAGCAGCGAGAGAGAAAGGAGGAAAACCAGGAAAGGACAGTGCCAGTGAAGCCAAATTGGATTTTTTTTTTTCCAGGAGAAGGGGGTGGTCTATAGTGTCAAAGGCAGCTGAGAGGTCGAGGAGGATTAGATTGGAGTAGAGCCTATTGGTTTTGGCAAAAAGGAGATCACTGGTGATTTTTTGAGAGGGTGGTTTCTGTGGAGTGAAGGGGCCAGAATAGACGGGTCAAGAAAGGAGTTGGAGGAGAGGAATTTGAGACAGTGGGTCAAGTAGTTTGCTCAAGTACTTGCTCAAGTAGTTTGGAGAGGAATGGTAGGAAGGAAATGGGCAATAATTGGAGAGAGCTGTGGGGGTCAAGGGAGGGCTTTTCTTTAGTTTAAGGAAGATATAGGCATGTTTGAAAGTAGTGGGGAAGAAGCCACTGGAGAGTGAACAGTTGAAGAAGGGAGAGGTCAAGTGTTTTGTTAAGATGCGAAGGAATAGGGTTGGATGCCCAGGTGCAGGGATTTTTAGTGAAGGCAGGAGCTCTCTAGAGATACTGCTGGGAAGGATGGAAGAGCAGAAGAAGGACCAGGAGGTGGGAAGAACTGGGGAGAGGCAGGGGAGATTCTAGGGAGCTCATGCCTGATAGTGCCAATTTTCTTAAAAAAAGTAGGTGGCTAGATCAGGTGATTTCACTGGGCCAAACTACTTCTCATATGTGACAGTGAATCATGTTACTTTCTTTACTATTCTTGTTTTTCCTTGCCAACACTAGGTTTCCATCTCCCCAGCTCTCCATCCCAGGACATTTTTCCAAAAGTGTGCCGTGGGAAACCAAGGCCATATTACGGAGCTTCAGCTGGTAAGGATCGGCTCTGCATAATCTGCTGATCTGCCCTGCATAGCAAGGTTCTCTCCCAAAATGAGGTATTCCTAGGGATTTGGATTCTGCCTCATCCCCCAACTCTTGATTAACCCTTTTCTCCTTCTTGTGACCCTCCATTTCTCCATTACTAAAATCTGTAACCCATGGTTCCTTATCACCATTACTAAATATTGAAATCTGCAAGAGGAACAAGGTAAGGAGCAGACATCACAAAGGGGAATGGAGAATAAATGAAGAAGTGAAAACGAGAAAGAAGAAGCATGCCTAAAAGGAAAGGGAAGAGGAGAATGGCAAGGACAAGTTCTGTGGTGGTTTGGATATTCTGGCAGCACTCCTATGGATTGAAATTGAGAATTTATCCTAAAATTATATAACTATGTGGGGCTTCCTTAATAATAATAACAATGGTATGTAAGTGCCTACCACTAAGCGCTGGGTTAGGTAAAGAAAAATCAGGTTTCACATAGTCCCTGTCCCACATGGAGCTCACAGTTTAAATTGGAGGGAGAATAGGTAATATAATACTCTACAGCCCAATCATATGTCATTATTTAAATTCCATGTGTTGGAAAATAAAGCAACAAAATTCCAATCATAATTAACTATAATAGTGCCAATTAGCGGTCTTAGCAAACATTGAAGCAACCTTTAATGTTTGCTAATATTCTAATTGGCAATACTAGAAAAAGTTGAAAATTTTGCTGTATTACAGTTTCATGAAAAACATAAAAAGGAACAGCATTTACAATGCATTTCCATTGTGTAGCATGTATTTAACAATTAATATTTATCAACTCCTTCACAGCTATATTTATTAAATACAAATTTTGTAGTTATGGATTGTGGGTTTTATATTTTATATTCCCGAATTTCCACAAAACTCCAGAAAGATTCTGATACTCATAACTCAATCAATGGTATTTATTGAATGCTTATTATGTGCACTGTTCTAAGTGCCTGGGAGAATACAAGAGAATTAGCAGAAACGTTCCCAATTAATAAATATATATATATATATATGTATATATAAATATATGTGTGTAAATATGTATATAAATACAAGCTAAGCTGCATATTAATCTATGCACATAAATACATATATGTATATGTATATGTGGGAGGTGGGAGGAACAGGGGAGATTTTAGGGAGCTCACGCCTGATAGTGTCAAAAAAGTAGGTGGCCAGACCAGGTGATTTCAGTGGGCCAAACTACTTCTCATATGTGACAGTGACTCCTGGTACTTTCTTTAACTATTCTTGTTTTTGTATTCATACATATACATACATATACATATATACATTTAAATGCATACAAACACACACGTGTATACATTTTCCAGTGGTGAAGAACAAATTTTTAAAAAATCATTCAAACGTGAACATTTCAGCATACCTATTTGTATTCTCAGTATAGGTTTTATGCCCCCTTCCCCTCCACCATGGGATGCCTGGCTGCCCTAAGTTCAGGTATGTAAATCTTAGCAAGCAATAGCTGAAAAGAGTTGCTCCTTCAAAGTAGGGGATATTAACCTTATTTTTCCCTTCCTGAGCATCAGTTGGCAATGCTTATGCCCTCCCCTCCTTATCTCTGTTTTGGATAGTCAACTGGAGTTGACTATCCTTCCTTCCTCTCCCCCTCGTCCCCCTCTCCATCCCCCCATCTTACCTCCTTCCCTTCCCCACAGCACCTGTATATATGTATATATGTTTGTACATGTTTATTACTCTATTTATTTATTTTACTTGTACATATCTATTCTATTTATTTTATTTTGTTAGTATGTTTGGTTTTGTTCTCCATCTCCCCCTTTTAGACTGTGAGCCCACTGTTGGGTAGGGACTGTCTCCATATGTTGCCAACTTGTACTTCCCAAGCGCTTAGTACAGTGCTCTGCACACAGTAAGCTCTCAATAAATACGATTGATTGATTTATTGATTGGAGTTTAAATGAGTAGTTTATGGTTTATGAAGCATCAGCAGAAATTTTACTCCCCCATTCTAGTGCCAGAGAACTCCCTACCTAAATATATCTACTTTCATGCTTTGGCTAGGAACTCCTCTTTTCTATACCAGGAAGTGACTCAGCTTGAAGGGCAGGAGTTATGGTCCATTACTTGGCAGATGCTGATAGAATGCATTGTGTGACAAGTTCTAAGGATGACTTGAAATCTGATAAGTTATTTAAGCCTTATCAGGAGCATCTGATAAGAGTATCTTAAAGAGAAGCTGCACGGTCTAGGAGAAACAGGGTGGCCTAATGGATAGAGAACGGGACTGGAAGTCAGAAGGACCTGGGTTCTAATTCCAGTTCTATAATTTGTCAACTAAGTGACCTTGGGTGAGTCACTTAACTTCTCTCTGCTGCAGGTACCTCATCTGTAAAATGGGGATCAACATTGTGGGACATGGACTGTATCCAACCTGATTAGCATGAGTACCCCAGCACTTAGTGCTTGACATATAGTAAGGACTTAACAAATACCTTAAAAAAATCTGGTCCTGATCCAGTACGAACATACTCTTCTGTAATTATCACTCCCACCTGTTGCTTCATGATTTTCATGCCCACAGTCTCTAAACGTTAACATCTTTCTTGCTACTTGTACTGGTTGCACTGTGATTCGTGTGTAAAATTCCTATCATTTTGCTTTTCCTCAATTTTGTTATTTTTTACCTCTTTTTGTTTTTGGAGATAGTAGGTATTGGTAACTCTAACAATTAGATGCACTTAGGACAGTGAATTTTAGTTGTCCCTTTGATACATGGCCAGTGAATTGCTAATTAGAATTATATTGTTAATTTTGATGGTGTTAAAGCTGGACTGTGCTACATTATGGTCTGTTTTTCATGAGATCTGTTTGTGGTCAAAACAGCCAAAACGTCATCTTGAAGGTTGACAAGGGAATGGCAGAGATGCTAAGGAGAAACTACACTTACCAGAAAACAGGGACTTTTTTATGACTTTTTTTCCCCACAGAATGGGGTGGTTCTGGGCAAAGCAAAGGTCCTGAGATTTCTTGGTGGAGATAAAAAATAAATTGAGCTTTCTCTTTTCCTGCTAATGGTAATTGAGTGAGGAACTTTTCCATCTCTCTGGAGCTGGCTCCACGTGGGTAAGTCCCTAATTAAGCTAATGTAACGGAAAGCTGGAGAGATGGGGGCTGCTGAACTATTTTGGAGTATTTCTGGTGTAAACCATAGGTTGTGGCTTTAAATCTGTGTGCTTTTACTTTCTTGCATTATTTTAAATAGCATTTTTTATTAAAATGTTTTTCATTAGCAGACTGGTGGGGCAGAATTTTTTTTACCATATTTGTAAAGTGCTTATTATGTGTCAAACACTATTTTAAGTGCTAGGATAGGTACAAGTCATTAGCTTAGACATAGTCACTCTCCTGGATGGGATTCACAATCTAGGTAGGAGGGAAAACAGGGATTGAATCCCCATTTTCCAGCTAAGGAAACAGACATGTCAGGTGATTTGCCCAAGATCACACAGGAAGCAATTGGTAGAGCCTGGATTTAAACCCATGTCCCCTGACTCCCAGCCCCATACAGACAGAATTTCCTTGTAGATTCTGGACAATTTACTCATTTCTTTAATTATTTTTGAATGTCTCAATCTCCAATGGCTTCTTCCCCACTGCTTTCAAACATTCCCATGTCTCGCCTATCCCATGGCTCCCTCTAGTTATTTCCCCAACTCCCTTCTGCCATTTCTCTCCAAATTCCTTGAGCAAGTTGCCTACAACCGCTGACTCAAATTCATCACTTCCAATTTTCTCCTTGACTCCCCCTCCAATCTAGCACTCGTCCTCTTTGCCCCACAGAAACTGCCTTCTCAAAGCTCACAAATGATCTCCTTCTTGCCAAATCCAATGTCTCTACTCCATCCTAATCCTCCTCAACCCCTCAGCTGCCTTCAACATTGTTGAGCATTCTCTCCTCCTGGAAATATTACCCAACCTCAACTTCACAGACACTGTCCACTTCTGGTTCTCTGCCTGTCTCTCTCACTGCTCATTCTCAGTCTTTTTTATGGGCTGCTCCACTGACTCCAATCCTCTAAGTGTGCGAGTCCCTTAAGGCTCAGTTCTGGGTCCCCTTCTATTCTCCATCTACACCCATTGCCTTGGAAAATTCATTCGTTCCCATGGCTTCATCTACTACCTCTATGGGTATGGTTCCCAAATCTATATCTCTAGTACTGATCTCTCTCTCTCTCTCTCTCTCTCTCTCTCTCTCTCTGTGCAGTCTTACATTTCCTCCTGCCTTCAAGACATCTCTAGTTGGATGTCCCACCATCACCTCAAACTTAACTGGTCAAGAACAGAACTCATATCTTCCCACCCAAATCCTGTCGACCCCCTGACCTTTTCATTCATTCATTCATTCATTCAATCATGTTTATTGAGCGCTTACTGTGTGCAGAGCACTGTACTAAGTGCTTGGGAAGTACAAGTTGGCAACATATAGAGACGGTCCCTACCCAACAGCAGGCTCACAGTCTAGAGGGGGGAGACAGATAACAAAACAAATAACAAAATAAACAGAATAGTAAATATGTACAAGTAAAATAGAGTAATAAATCTGTACAAACGTTATATACACGTGCTGTGGGGAGGGGAAGGAGGTAGGGCGGGAGGGATGGGGAGGGGGAGAAGGAAAGAGGGGGCTCAGTCTGGGAAGGCCTCCTGGAGGAGGTGAGCTCTCAGTAGGGCCTTTCTGTCACTGTAAATGGCACCACCATCCTTTCTGTCTCACAAACCCATGACCTTGGCATTATCACACATATTCAATCTATCACTAAATCATGTTGGTTCAACCTTCACAACATTGCTGAAATCCACCCTTTATTCTTCACCCAAACTGCTACCACCTTAATCCAAGCACTTATCTTATTCCACCTTGACTACTGCATTACCCTCCTTTCTGAGATCTCTGTCTCCAATCTATACTTTACTCTGCTACCCTGATCATTTTTATACAAAAACTCTGAGTCCGTATTTCTCCACTCCTCAAGAACTTCCAGTGGTTGCCCATCCACCTCCACATCAAACAGATGCTACTTATCAGAAACTCCTTAAAGCACTCAATTACCACACCCCTGGCTACCACACCGCTTTATCACTACAACCCAGCCTATACACTTCACTCCTTTAAAAATACTAACCTAATCACTGTATCTCTATGTCATCCATCTTACCACTGATCTCTCACCCACGTCCTGCTCTGGCCTGGAACACCCTCCTTCTTAATATCCAATGGACAATTATTCTCCCCACGTTCATAACCTTACTGAAAGCATATCTCCTCCAAGAGACCTTCCCTGACTAAGCCCTTGTATCCTAGTCTCCACTACCACTGCCTTCTGCATCTCCCTGACCTGTTCCCTTTATTTACCACCCCCCTCAGACCCACATTATTTATGTATATATATATATATATATATATATATATATATATATATATATATATATATATCTTATTTATTTATATTAATGTCTGTCTCTCTCTCTAGACTGTAGGCTTGTTCTAGACAGCAAATGTACCTACAACATTATGTTGTACTCTCCCCAGCACTTACTATCAATCAATCATCATCATCATCATCAATTGTATTTATTGAGCACTTACTGTGTGCAGAGCACTGTACTAAGCGCTTGGGAAGTACAAGTTGGCAACATATAGAGACAGTCCCTACCCAACAGTGGGCTCACAGTCTAGAAGGGGGAGACAGAGAACAAAACCAAACATACTAACAAAATAAAATAAATAGAATAGATATGTACAAGTAAAATAAATAAATAAATAAATAGAGTAATAAATATGTACAAACATATATACATATATACAGGTGCTGTGAGGAAGGGAAGGAGGTAAGATGGGAGGGATGGAGAGGGGGACGAGGGGGAGAGGAAGGAAGGGGCTCAGTCTGGGGAGGCCTCCTGGAGGAGGTGAGCTCTCAGTAGGGCCTTGAAGGGAGGAAGAGAGCTAGCTTGGTGGATGGGCAGAGGGAGGGCATTCCAGGCCCGGGGGATGACGTGGGCCGGGGGTCGATGGCGGGACAGGCGAGAACGAGGTACGGTGAGAAGAATAGCGGCGGAGGAGCGGAGGGTGCGAGCTGGGCTGTAGAAGGAGAGAAGGGAGGTGAGGTAGGAGGGGGCGAGGAGATGGAGAGCCTTGAAGCCGAGGGTGAGGAGTTTCTGCCTGATGCACAGATGGATTGGTAGCCACTGGAGATTTTTGAGGAGGGGAGTAACATGCCCAGAGTGTTTCTGGACGAAGACAATCCGGGCAGCAGCATGAAGTATGGATTGAAGTGGGAGAGACACGAGGATGGAAGATCAGAGAGAAGGCTGATGCAGTAGTCCAGACAGGATAGGATGAGAGCTTGAACGAGCAGAGTAGTGGTTTGGTTGGAGAGGAAAGGGCAGATCTTGGCAATACTGCGGAGCTGAGACTAGCATGTCCGGCAAGGAGTAAGAGCTCTATAAATACCATTTTGATTGATTGCTCTGCACAAGGTAATTGCTCTATAAATAAGACTGATTAATTGGTTGATTGGAGGAGAGCTACCAACACTTTTCATTCTGGGTATTTCAGTAAGATGGATCTTCTCTATCAGTTAATCATATTATTGTCATAACACCAAAAACAGCACCATAGCAGAGTGGCTTAGTGGAAAGAGCAAGGGCTTCAGAGTCAGAGGTCATGGGTTCTAATCCCAGCTCTGCCGCTGGTCAGCTGTGTGACCTTGGGCAGGTCACTTCTCCGTGCTTCAGTTACCTCATCTGTAAAATGGGGATGAAGACTATGAGCCCTACGTTGGACACCCTGATTACCTTGTATCTACCCTATAGCATAGAACAGTGCTTGGCACATAATAAGCACTTAACAAATATCCACATTATTATTATTATTTGTGAAGTGCATGCTTAAGATGAGCATTAAAATATGGAAACAATTCTAAAATGAGTACTCCAGACTCTTCCTGAACCCAGTCTGTGGTGTGCACTTTTTATACGATTACTGATTAGTTCATGAGTTTGCATAACTCTCACCTATATGCAGAATTGCAAATGGCCCTGTCCTGATGATGGCATCTAGACACCTGCCTGCTTGAAATCTAGAATTTCTCCCCCAGGTCAGTGACCAAGTGAGGGAACAGACAGAAATAATACATATCCTGAAATTTCCTGGCAAGAAGAGTACTGTGGAGCTCTGAAAGTTTCCCAGGAAGATCAGTCAAGACATTCAAATTTATTGAGTACTTACTGTGTGCAGAACACTGTACTAAGCACCTCTTCTTCTTCAAATGCCATCAAATCATTTCTGACCCACATCTACTCCACTGACACTTCCTCTTCAGAACACCTATCTTCTGTCTTAAAGTCATTCTGGCATGTGTATTCCTAGAGTTTTCTTGATGTAGACACAGAAGTGGTTTACCATTGCCTTCTTCTACACCGTAAAAACCTGAGTATACGTGTTTTGTTTTGTTGTCTGTCTACCCCTTCTAGACTGTGAACCCATTGTTGGGTAGGGACCGTCTCTATATGTTGCTGACTTCTACTTCCCAAGCGCTTAGTACAGTGCTCTGCACACAGTAAGTGCTCAATAAACACGATTGAATGAATGAGCCTCTGCCATTGTCTTTGATCAACGTTTTGATCACTTGACTCTGTCCCATGTTACTGCTGCCCAGCAAAGGCGTGTCAACTTTGATGCCTCAGCTTAGACCTTTTCATTATGGGTAACCCAATATGGCATAGCTCTAAGCTTTATCTGTGTATGCAAACTCTCCTGCAATTACAGACATCAATTCATGGGAGGGACAAAGCACATGGGAGAGTTAAATATAAGGAAGCTGGTAGACACTTTTCCTGCCCACAAGGAGCTTATAGTCTAGAGGGAGAGACAGACATTAATTTGAACACAAAACTTACAGATATATACAAGAGTGCTGTGGGTTTGAGGGTGGGAGGGAATGAGGGGTATAAATCCAAGTGCAAGGGTGACATAGAAGGAATTGGGAGAAGAGGAAATGAGACTTAATCATGGAATGCCTCTTGCGTGAGATATGCTTTTAATAAGGCTTTGGTGGTGGGGAGAGTGATCATCTGTCAAATATGAAAAGTGAGCAAGTTCCAGGCCAGAGGTTGGATGTGGGCAAAAGGCCAGCAGCAAGATAGACAAGATCAAGGTACAGTGAGTAAGTTAATATTAGAGGAGTGATGTGTATAAGCTGGGATGTAGTAGGAAATCAGAGAGGAAAAGTAGGAAGTAGCAAGGTGATTGAATGCTTTTAAGTCAGTGGGAAGGTGTTTCTATTTAATGAGGAGGTGGATGGGCAAGATTCAGAGGTATAACTCAAAGTATATGCTACCTCCCTTAAGGAAAACTGTGACCACACTGGCCAAAGATAGCTAGTGGTAGGTTGGTCTACATGGAATGTGTCCCATTATATATCACGAATAATACATTTTTACTGGAAAACTTATCTAAGAATCTATTCCAATTGCAGGAAAAATCTTTTATTGTTATTCTTTTATACTACTCATTAAATGCTTACTTTATGCTACTCTATCACTAAGTCCATCACTTGAAAGCATTTCAGCCTCCCCTCGAAACCCAAGGTCCTAGTACACAGTAGAACAGTCAAACTGCCAGTAGCAGGGGAATACCTGCTGGGATCAGGATATCAGAGGTAAAGACTGTTGACCAAATAACTCTCTAGGGAGAGATTTGGAATGCTTGAAGGCAAAGGGCAAGAACCTTCCTGGAATGGGGTTGTCTTAAGGGAGGGATGAGTGAATAAGGTCAGAAGCACAGGCAGAGGGGGTACAGTTAAAGACATGGTAGTATATCAATCAATCATTTATTGAGCACTTACAGGTTATGGTTCAAAAGAGAGCAGGGGAGGCAGAGAGATGTAGTGAGAAGATGAGGGAGGGGCTGTGGGAAGTCCAGGGCCCTTGGGGCTTCATTAGGGAGTTAGAAGTTCGAGACATTCTTTGTGGTCCGTGGGTATGGAAGCCATAGAATTCTTAACTGCACTTTCCAGTGTATTTGCATTCCTTTCTGTCTACTCACTGCCCCAGTGGGAACATGACTGTCAGTGACACCAAAGTATGAGTGGTGCTAAGCAAATTGTTATTGCTACAATAAATTTCTTTGCCCAAACTTCCAGGTCAGAAATCTCTGTCAATGTCCTGAGTCTCACCCACCTTTCGTAATCAGAGATGCTATCCATTTCTAAGCAAGCACCTGCTATGTGCAAAGCATTCTTCCAGTAGATGTAAAAAACACTACAACTGGCCCGGAATTTACAAACCTAATCTGGGGATACAAGAAGACGTAAATTATTTACAGTGGAGAATGGAATTCATTCATTCATTCAATCATATTTATTGAGCACTTACTGTGTGCAGAGCACTGTACTAAGCACTTGGGAAGTACAAGTCGGCAACATATAGACATGGTCCCTACCCAACAAAGGGCTCACAGTCTAGAAGGGGGAGACAGACAACAAAACGAACCATGTGGACAGGTGTCATCAGTACAAACAGAATTAAAGCTAAATGCACATCATTAAAAAAATGAATAGAATAGTAAATGTGTACAAGTAAAATAAATAGAATAATAAATCTGTACAAACATATATACAGGTGCTGTGGGGAGGGGAAGGAGGGAGTGCTGGGGGGGGATACAAGGTGAGGTTGTCCCACGTGGGGCTCAGAGTCTAAATCCTCATTTTACAGATGAGGAAACTGAGGCCCAGTGAAGTGACTTGCCCAAGTCACACAGCAGACATGTGGAATGGAATTGGTAATGGAAAAGATACCGAGGTATAAAAGTACAGGAAGTTGATTAATGTATGTCAGTATTCCTTAAGTATAGGATGGCTGTTGCGAGGATGTGAGATAAATTGCATTGTGGAAATTGAGTGATGGGATTACAGGGAGAGTTTGAAGATAGGAAGACCTGTGATCTACATAATTTGAAGGAGAAAAGAGTTCTAATTGAAGTATCAGAGTGAATAAGATTGCAGAGCCTGGAGGGATGAAAATGAGGCCCAGTAAGAGGATAATCTTGGGGACAGTAAAAAATGTAGCAGAGAAACATAAGTAGGAAGGAGGTAGTGGATAGCCTTGAAATATTCAGCAATTTCTGTTTCAGGGTTGTGGGTGCATAATCTTTGGAGATTTTGAAATGGAGGAGTGGGCTAAATGCATTTTAGAAAGATGATCTGGTAGCAGAGTATATGATCAACTGAAGAGATGAAAGAGTTAAGGCAGGAAGATCAGTAAGGCATCAAAGCACTGGGAAAAGGTACAAGGTCAATAATTCAGGCGATTCCTGGCATATGTGGGGCTCAAAATCTAAAAGAGAGAGATAGGGAGGGAACTACCCCATCCCCCCCCACCGCCACCCCCACACACGAAAAGAAGCGAAACAAATGTAACAACAAAACGAGGACACCATCAAAGGCAATAAGAGCAATGGGACATTATTGTTAAGGGACCAGTTTTCAAGGCTTTCAAGACTCAGACACGGTGATATCTAATCACAACAGTCACCGTCTTCCCAGAGCCTAACAGTTGCTACTCCACTTTCTGCCTGTTCCATTTCAGGAGAAGTAGGAGGTGGAGAAGGAAGAAGAGGATAAAGTGCTTTCCCGTGACCCTGGCCAAATGTGGTACTCTGATAGAATCTGCCTTAAAGTTTTCAGGTGGTGGCTCATAACTTCAAAAGCATGATTGCTTTGCCTATTTTGGTGATATTTTTACCTTACTACATGTCTTAATTATGAAAAAGAGAAAAATGGTAGAGTAATGATCAAGATTCATCCAATAAGCCCTCAGGTAATCTGCTCACCATTACAAAGCAAGACCAAATTTTAGAGAAAATATTATCTGGCATTGCAACTTTCTTGGCAGCAATAGAACTTTGAAATGTATACTCCCCTGCTTGTAAAACATACACAATATCTTTCCCTGGCAGAAATCCATTTTGTGCAACTGCTATTTTCTCAATTCAAATTCTTCTCCCAAGTAGGTCTCTTGACAAGAATTTAATGTTATCACCCTTACTGAAGACAAGCTCATAATAATATTTTTAGGTATAATTTGCAGGAGAGGCTTGTTTAGCCATGTTCTGGGGAAAAAAAACCACCATACTACTTGTTACTGAAACTAGAAATGGGAGCAGACTCTTTGCTGCTGGTATCCAGTCATACTGAGGATTTTTACATACTTTTTTTGTTCCAATTTCTTGAACTAGTGTATTTTCTTCTCTAAATAAGTCAATGAATTGTATTTATTAAGCATGTACTGTGTGCAGAGCACTGTATTAAGCGCTTAGGAGAGTATGCTATAATAGACACATTCCTTGCCCACAGCAAACTTACAGTCTAGTAAGGGAGACAGACATTAATGTAAATAAATAAATTGTAGATATGTATACAAGTCCTGTGGGATTGGGAGCGGGTACGAATAAAGGGAGCAAATCAGGGAGACCCAGAAGTCAGTGGAAGAAAAGGAAGAACAAGCTTAGTCAGGGAAGGCCTCTTGGAGAAGAAACTTTACCTTACATGAACAGATGTCATAGACACCAACATTTTAAGACATTAGGAAATCAGTGACAATATAACTTTTCAATAAAATCTTTGAGTGGACTATTAAAATTTAGTTTAATTCATATTCTAATGATTGTACAATAAATCTTTTTTTCTCTTAGACCAAGAAATTCTAAAGTTTGTTTCCATTTAATCCAGGATTGTTTTGCTGCAAAATGTAGTGTTCTTTTGTATGACTAGTATCTTGGTTTTGGACTTAGATCACCACACAATGTTCAAACCCATAAATTTATTATTAAAATTTTTTAAAGCAGGTCTTGATGAAAAATTCTAGTTCTATGGCCAATTAGAGATATGTTTTAGCACTAAAGATACCTCACCTTACCATGTGGTCTCTTTATTTAAATTTCTAAATAATGGAATGCTACTATTAGGGGTTTTTTAACATTACAATTATTTTTCACTGGTTCCTGGCACTTTTATTGCTTTGAAGATTTGTTGACTGGGTTCCAACCAGGTAGTTTTTGTTGATCCCTATGGGCAGATGTACACAACAAATGAATTTTCATAGACTTTGGAAATTTGATTTGCTGCATAAGCTAAGTTCCCTTTAAATTTGAAATTCTTGGCAAAAGACATTATTTACTATGATGATACTCATTTGGAATTTACTCATTCATTATTACTCTCAGTCCACTACAATTTATATGATTCAAGGAATTTTTGAATAATTCTGTCTTTTCATTCATTCATTTTATTCATTCAATCATATTTATTGAGTGCTTACTGTTTGCAGAGCACTGTACTAAGCGCTTGGCAAGTACAAGTTGGCAACATATAGAGACGGTCCCTACCCAGTAGCGGGCTCACAGTCTAGAAGTTTTCAAATAATTTGACTAGCCTACTGGTATATTTTAATACTTATCATCATGATGAAATTTTATATATCCTATTGATTGAGTTGGGGAGATTACAAGACTTGGTTGTAGCTATCCATTTTCTAGAGATTTATTGAAGAAATAAACATTTCACATTTACAACTGGTTCATGTGACTCTCGCCATCTTTGCCTCAAAATTATGCATTAACTCAGCTACACTGCTCCTTGTTATTTCATGATCATTCTTACCCAATCACATCTTCTGGCATGCATAAATGGTTCCCTTGGTTCAAAGAGCCAAACAGAAGAGTTTCAAGGGGCATCTTAAACCTCACTCATCTCCCTTTGACCATAGAAATATGTGGGTCACTTTAAATCTGTGGAATTTGTTTTCAAAGGAAGTTGACAGCCCAAAATTTCAATAGGTCCACAAGCTCCTTGTGATCAGGAATTTTGTGTCTGCCAACTTTATTGCACTGTATTTTTCCAAGTGCTTAATAAAGTGCTATGTGCACAATAAGCACTCAATAAATATTATTAATTGAATGGTCTGGATAAATTAATATAGAGTCATTATGCATAACATTATTCATGGATTACCTGAAGTCAACTTAGGGAGAGTAAATGGAAAAACCCTAATCCTTAGGATGGTTTTACTAAGTCACAGTAATAGTTATATTTATTGAACTTCACTTGATGCAGAAAATTGTACTGGACTCTTGGAAAGTACAGAGTAAAGAAGTGACATGTTTCCCTGCCCATAAGGAGCTTACACTCTAATGGGGAGATAGCATCCATTACATGATTTCTGTAACAACCTCCAACTCTGAGACAAGGTTCTGGTTTGTGAGGACTTTTGGGATGGCAAAATTGGTATTCCTTATTTCTATGATCTAGGCTAGGTAATCTTGGGTGGGCAATCAATAATAATAATAATAGTATTTTTAAGGGCTTACTATGTGCCACTGGGACGGATACAAGCAATTTGGGTTGGACACCATCCCTGTCTCATGTGGGACTCACAGTCTCAAATCCCCATTTTACAGATGAGGTAACTGAGGCATAGAAAAGTAAAGTGACTTACCCAAGGTCACATAGCAGACAAGTGGTGGAGTCAGAATTAGAACCCAAGACCTTCAAACTCCCAGGCCCATATTCTCTCCCCTACACTATGCTGCTACATCTTAATTTCAAAGTAATATATTTGTCCATGTCATGTTGTCTAAAAGACATCGCTTATGTTTAATGCTTGATATTAATCTGATATGGGATTATTGAAATTGGAATGATATTCTGTGATATTACTATTTCTGTGGTATTTGTTAAGTGCTTACTATGTATCAAGTGCAGTTCTAAGTGCTGAGGTAAATACAAGTGTATCACGTCGGACACAGTCCCTGTCCTACATGAGGCTCACAGTCTAAGTAGGAAGAAGTAGGGTTAAATTGCCATTTCACAGTTGAGGAAACTGAGGCCCAGAGAAATTACATGATTTGCCTAACATCTTACAGCAAGCACTTGGCAAAGCCAGAATGAGAAGCCAGATCCTCTGTCTCCTGGCCCTGGGTTCTTTACACTAGGGAACACTGCTTCTCTAGGTCTGATACTAGGTGCCTTTGGGCCTGACAAACTCTTCGTTTCTGCCTCCTAGAGGAGCTCATCATTAAGAGCCAAATGTTACTAAAACCTTGAGTTGTGCCATCACCTTTATTGTAAAAACTTCAAACACAACTTAATCTTTTGATTGGCCTGCAAAGTAGGAGTGCCCGATCTCCTGATGTCTGTCTAGCAATGGAAAAACTGATGTTTGGTGTAGTGGAATGACTCAGAGCCACTCAGAGGTGGTAGGCCTGGAGTCAGAACTCTGGTTGAAATGCTTGCCTAGAATACAGATGTTTTTGGAGGAAGATTTCCCTAGGTCAAGGCTGGTTTTGACATTGGGGTTGAGTACCAAATCAGGCATTGTACTAAGCACTGGGGTAGATACAAGATAATCAGGTTGACACAGTCCATATCCCATATGGGACTCACAGTTTTAATCCCCATTTTACAGATGAGGTAACTGAGGCAGAGAGGATTTAAGTGACTTGCCCATTCACATAGCAGACGGAGGAGCTGGAATTAGAACCCAGGTCTTCTGATTCCCAGGCCCAGACTCTTTCTAGTAGGCCAGGCTACTTCTCTTTTATCAAAGTTGTATTTTTCTGAAATTGATTATAGGTTTCTTTTAAATTATAGTGCTCAGAAACAATCTTCATAAACCCACATAAATCAAAGATACATAAATTAATTTGACCTAAATAAGATTTAAAATTTCACATGAAGTGAAGGAATTAAAATAATGTGTCCTGTTAGTTTTCAAGTGAATTAAATATTTGTGTCAAAGAACATGGGTTTCATGAAATGGACATGTAGTCATTTTGAAGACAAAGGACTTAGAAGCCCTCTTAGTTTGGCCCCAATCTTCGTCATGAGGAATTCTCAAAATGAAGTAGGCTAGGGTCAACCTAAAAGTAGGACCTGTAAGTCCCGTGGCGGAATGCCTTTGCTGTCATAATGACTAGGTATCCATCTCATGAAACCCATGTTCTTTGTCTGACACAAATATTTAATTCAGTTGAAACTCCTCAAAATGAAAAAGAATTGCCCTTCTCACATGCTGGGAAAAGGTGCAGCAAACTGTAATTGATTGCTTTTTTTCTTACATTTAAGCCACATAGTCTAACTGTAGGATTAGAGAAATGATTAGATGAACCGGTCTAAGAGATTATGGTAGCACTAAATTGGAGAGCAATGGCAAAATTGAGCTTAGGTTGGAGAAATCTTCCAGGTTAGTAGTCTTCCCAGACTCAGTCACTGCCCCTGAATTTACTGTGCTGCTTCCGCCATCCACAAATTCTCCCGTTTGGTATATGAGGGGGCTGAGCTTCTGCAGATCGCTCTAACTCAGATGGGGATTCACCTCTGCCGCTCTCCTCCTCCAGCTCCATGATCATGCTCCTTCCTGTAAAGAAGACTCATCCCAGTATATCACAGTTGGAAATGGCAATGAGACCAAGCAGCTGTTAGCAGCACAGTACTGGTGTCCAGATTCAAGAAGTGGCAATGTCACCAGGTCATATCTTCCTAAGTCCTGTAGCATTTTCAGCTGCCTGTCCTCAATGACTTTGTTCTGCCTTGAATGACTATACACGGAAAGCATTTCCCCTAGGATATGAAGTTTTACATCACAGTTACTTCAATTATTGTAAAATCTGCATGTTATAAAACTAATGCCTTTCTTGAGATTTGTGAATATGATTTCAAAAGAATTGCAAAAAGGTCTTAGGGTTAAAATAGGGGAGGGATGGATTGTAACTAACATCCTGTAATTTGCAACTCTGATTTTGTAAGCATATTTTTGGAAACAAGTTTGAGGTATAGGCTAAATTAATAAGTTTAAATGGTGCATGCTTCACACTGTTTTGGTCAATTAATATTTAGTAAGCATTGACAAGGCACTGGTTGAATGAAGAGTGATTAGACTGCTTATTTTGGGAGCTGGCAATCATTTAGATTAGACAGAAAAATCATAAATATTGAGGAAGAGGGGAGAACGTATGTAAAAATAGATGGTCATCATATGAATCAATTTGTCAATCATATATATTGAGTGCTTGCAGGGTGCAGAGCACTGTACTAAATGCTTGGGAGAGTTGGCAATTATTTTCCCTGTTCACAAGGCACTTACAGTTCAGAAGGGAGAACACAGGCATGCTGTGTTTTCTCTTTGTATTTTTAATTTTCCTTGAAGTCGCATTTAGCATGTAGAACTGAATGCTGAGAACACAGTTAAATCTGTTCAAGCCTTTGGTCCTGTAATCACATTTTCAGATAATTAATTTGGATTCTTAACATAGTATTGAAATGTTCTGATTAATTGGTGGGGCAGGTTCCCTACCTAACTGGCATATTTTTGTAGAAGATGGTAATTGACATGTATATTTATCTATTCACTTCATAGGTAATTTAGATACTACAGAATTTTTATGAAACATGACTGAAATCTAACTTATTGGCACTCATGTTTTCTAGGTGACAGTGATATTAATGATATAGGGAATTCTGGCTATTATTATTTTATGATGTGATAATGCTATGCTAGGTAGAATGATCTATGATTAGACCTCCACCAATTATAATTATTCTGTTATTTCACATAGAGAAGCAGCATGGCTTAGTGGAAAGAGCCCAAGCTTTGGAGTCAGAGGTCATGAGTTCAAGTCCCAGCTCCGCCAATTGTCAGCTGTGTGACTTTGGGAAAGTCACTTAATTTCTCTGGGCCTCAGTTACCTCATCTGTAAAATGGGGATTAAGACTATGAGCCCCTGTGGGACAACATGATCACCTTGTAACGTCACCAGCACTTAGAACAGTGCTTTGCACATAGTAAGCACTTAATAAATTCCATTATTATTATTATTATTATTATTATTATTTTTATTTTGCAGGGTCACAATCCTCTATGTGCAATACATGATCTAAAGGAATAGGTGCACATGGTTATTGTTAAATTGTCAGTTACAGGTAGCATTTTTCCTATGACTTAAAATAATAAATTGTAGGCAAGCAATCCCAAAAGCTATCTATCATGTTGAAGTATTGAATTCAAACCTTCACAACCACCACCAGGAAAATAATAGAAACACTAGAGCTTAATATAAGAAACCCAAACTTTTCTTTCCCAGGAATGCTTTAGTTTTTGGCAATTAATAAAAACGATTTGTTAAAGGAATAAAGATACTTTAAAAGGACACATGCTTTTATGTTATCTTTCGAGGTGGTTGGCAATTTCTTTCTCCTGGCAATGTTTGAGTATAATGCACTATTATGCTTTATTAGCATAATAGATGCACAGGAACCACCAAAGACATGGGATGTTTTTTCTATATTTTATTTTTATTCGTTCCTTGATTCCTTTGTGACTCTCAGCTTATATTTATTGGAATCTCTGATAATATAAAGAAGTTTACCATTCATTAGATAGAGAACAATGTATTTCTCACAGTAGGAGAAATTTTAGTGTTTTGAACGTTGTATCATAAAACTGAATACTTGGCTACATTTTTGGAGTGTGTGTATTACAAAGACATGGTTGAAAAGTACGTTAATTTTATCAGCATCTAGTCTTGTGGACTTTAAATATCATTATTTAAATATTTACTGCCAGAGACATAAACAACAAAAACAATGATGCAGGAGGTTGCAGAAGGAAATCTGAAGATCAACTAGTCTATGTCATCATCTTCAACCAAGACTCCATTTAAATTATTTCAGGAACATATGTCTTCTCACTTTATTACAATGCTCTGCACAGAATAAACACAGTAAAAACCTCAGTGAATGCCACTGATTTTTTTTAAGGCTCGACAGAAAATTCTACGGCATTCTTTATGACCAATATAATATTTACAATTAAAGATGCCTCAACAATGAGTATTGACTTACATCAAGAAGGACTGTGAAATGGGCCCAAGCTAGTAGAACCAACTTAGTTAGTCATGCATTAAGGAACCTGGAAGCTAATGTTAGAATATGTTTCCATTACACTGAGGAATGTTTTCATTCAATAGATTAGGAGCACTACACTAAATGTTTCCGAAATGGTTCTTCAGGATTTATTTTTCAGTATTTTAGTTGGGTGTAACTTTCCATGGTCAAAAGGAAACAGCTGAACTTCTTTCCAAAGTCAACACAGTGATCTGAACTAATGGTAAACATAAAAGAAATTGAGGTTATGTATTAGCTTGTACCACTGGAACTGTTTATGCACTCAGATTTTTAGCAGTGACACAGAACTTAATGCTGTCACTGAATTCCGTTACTACTCATAAATGGGCAAAGAAAGGGTTTTTTGATTCATTCACTTTTCTGTCACACTTCATGTTTTAATCAGACCTATGTGAAACCTGAGCCTACCAATCAATGATATTTATTAAACACTTATTAGGTGCCCTCGAGAGAGTAAAATACAATAGATTTGGCAGGTGCAATCCCTGTCCTTCTGGAACTTTCAGTCTGTGAGGGAGACAGATATTAAATAAATTACAGACGGGGAAATGGAAGAGCATAAGAATATGTACGTAAGTGTTGTGGGCTGGATGGGGTGAGTATCAAGGTATTAAAATGCTTAAAAATGATGCAGGACTGGGAAGTGAATCAAAATGTTTAAGGGATACAAACCCAAGTACGTAGGCAAGGCTGAAGGGAGGGCAAATATATTTGAAAACCATGTTAGAGAAGACTTCTTAGCTGAACAGCTTCATGAAAAGGTATACTAGTATGTGACCAACTCCCATTTTCAAACCTCAAAATGCAAGGAAGTCTCACTCATTGCAGGTTCCACAACATAATCAGACCTCTTGAATTGAAGTAGTGCTCAAAGTAGCAAAGCTTCACTGAACATGAGTAAAATGGGTGACAGGAGGGTTTCTAAAAAGCTGCTTTAAAGGTAAATGGGATTAGGCAGACATGAGCAGAAATAATATAATTGTTTTTCTAAAGACGAAGTCTCAACCATGTGGTACTGGAAAACATATGAAACAGACAGACAAGTCTACCATGTTACCATCAAAAGAGTTGTTGAATACCTTGAGTAGGAACTAATAATAGTAATCATGGCATTTGTTAAGATCTTACTATTAGTCAAGCACTGTTCTAAGCAATGGGTTAGGTACAATTAATCAGGTCAGACACAGTCTCTCTTGCACTTGGGAATGATAGTCTATGTAGGAGGGCAAACAGGCATTTAATCTACACTTTACAGATGAGGAAACTGAAGCAGAGATAGGTTAAGTGACTTGTCCAGTATCACAGAACATACAAGTGAGTGTTCTAGGATTAGAAACCAGGCCTTCTGACTCCCATGCCCATGATCTTTGCACTGGCCATGGGCTACTTCTGCAATGTGGAAAGATCAGGAAATCAAGAGGCATATTATAAAACAATGGTGGGTAATTCAGATGGGAAAAGGAATGGAACATCAAAGGACAATCTTAAGGAATGAATTTACAGCAGGTGTTTTGTAATGGACTACTGATACTTAGAAACCTATCAGACCACATGCTTGGGTTGGTAGCATCTCCCTTGGCCCTATCAAAGCTGTCGAGAGTAATTACGGTGACAATTTCCATGTATCTTTAAGCGCTTAGTACAGTGCTCTGCACATAGTAAGTGCTCAATAAATACGATTGATTGATTGATTGATCTTTATACTGATGTGTAAACTTTTCACTATTTCTTCCACTTGGGCCCTAGTCCCAATTTGGCAATTGGCCTGATAAATAGCTTTAGGCAAGTCATATATTTGGATCTCAATTTCTTTATCTGTATAATCATGATAATAATACCTCTTGAGCACTGTTGTGAAGATAATTGATTTGAAAGCCCATTGGTAAAAGAGAAATAACACTACAAATTCAAGGTTTTATTCATTTTAGGAAGGGGGAAATAGCTGTCACTCCCTGCCTTGCAAAAAGATCCATTAGGCTCTACCCAGCTGGATTTGGGTTTACATCCTGTATTCAGAAGAGTTGACTGTCATTCTCTACATAAAAATCAAGAACTCCTGCCTGTGAGTCCGTTGGGTAGGGACTGTCTCTATATGTTGCAGAATTGTACTTTCCAAGTGCTCAGTACAGTGCTCTACACACAGTAAGCGCTCATTAAATATGATTGAATGAATGAATGAATGAATTAATTAATTGATTAATCAATGGAATTTAGTTTACTTTATGCAGAGCACTATACTAAGCACATAGTAGAAAACAATATAATAGAGTTGATCTGTCTCAATCTAAAGCCCTAACTTTTTTTTGTCATTTCTCTCCCAAATAGTTCAACCAGACCTTTTGTAAAATATTCCAACACATTATATTTAAACCCTGGCAAATAAGCATTTCTTTTTACCAAGTTCATGATCAATAGCAACATTGATTATTGGGTTTTGTACTCAATACTACCAGCCTAAACAATGATCAAATGAAAATCAGGCAACCTTGAAGGTGGAGGCAGTACTCTGCAATAGAGGATCAGAAATATTGGATTCAGCCTAATAAACCACGAAAGTGCTGATGCTGACACTACAATGTGGGTGATGTGCAATTGCCTATTGATTAATGAAAGACTGAACAAGTGGAGGATTGGATTAAAATTCTGAAGTTTCTAACTCTTCTCTTTGCATTTCATTCTAATCGTATTCTGTATACTCATAGATGAAAAAAGATTTTTTTATTATAATTTATAACATTTGGATAGTTGCTCATTGTTAACAGATATGAGCCATTGATGTAATTTAATTAAAAGGCACATATAAAACATATGCAATAATCTCTGCTAAGGCATATCAATTGTATGTTCTTTTGTGGGGAATCATGATCTTGATAAAGTCACATTTTCAATCAAGATGAACCATACCTATTTTTCCATTTATTAGAGGACAAATCTGTTCTTTGTTCTTTCCTGTTAATAAACTAAATCTTGTCGCAGTTTTTCAGTACTAAGGAAACTAATTGTCTGAGTAGGTGTTGGAATCAGGATGGGTCATCAGCTCAGAAAGGGAGAAAAAAGATCAAGTTTTCTGTTACTAGAAATCGCTTTTAAAATGTTTTCCATCCAACAAGATTTCCTGTATTACAAGTTCAATTCAAATAAATGTGCTTATACCTATTCTTAGAGGCTAGTGTTTTCAAACTTCAGTGGACTTTTTTTTTTTACAAAAAAAAGGTTTCTGCCAGGAAAAAATCCCTCAGTATTTAGTAAGATGCAAGGTGGAATTGTTTAAGGTTCTTAAAAATTGTGACCCTTTTTAGTATGCATTAATTAATGTGATTAAATATTTGTTTAATGTTCTGATGTTGATCTCCCCCATTAGACTGTAAGTTCCCTGAGGTCATAAATGTTTAGTACAATTTTCTGCACAAAGGAAGTTCTTAATGAATACTGTTGTTTGAGAAAAAGAATGGGCCAACATCAGAGCTCTAGTTGGGGTTTTATTCTAAGGGCTCTTAGGACCCACATTTACATAATCAGAAAACAAAGTATAGAATCTTCATGATTCCATGTTATAGTGATCGGTGGAGGAAAATATTCCATTCAATTAGTCCAAACAGAGCCTAGAAATGAAGAAGAAGTGGGATTAATGGAAATTAAAATTGAGGAGCTGAACATCACACAGTAGTAAGTTAAAAATATCAAGTCAGTCAACAAAATATGGAAAGATGTACTGGGAGGCTAGTTTCTTGCCTTAAAAAAAGTAGTTGAGATTTTTAATTTTTAAGTTTTGCTGCCAACATCCTTAACCATCCATCAACCTATAATTTCCAGTTTCCTTTGGAACCTTTGCCAGTCCTCTGTTGATATGGGTGTTTGCCATTGTAGGTTATACTTCAACCACCATTTTCACAACTTCTTATTTGAGTTGAATTAATCAATAGCATTTATTCAATACCCACTGTGTGAAGTGTGCTTTCCTAAATGTTTGGGAGAGTGCAATAGATTTAGTAGTCTTACTTCCTTAGGAATTTCCAGGTAGATGCTTCTTTGTTATGATGATACTTTGTTATGATGATTTGATTGCATACAGTTTCTCATTTTGTTCTAAAATACTTTATGTTTACTATAATTAGATCGTGCCCTTTTGGTATTTTTTTCTTTTTAAAGCAATCATTTGGGCATTAGACCCTCCTTAACATGTCCCTCAGAAAAGTGTTAGCCAATTAACTCCACTGGGGAGGTGGGACCTGAGTTTGTCAGGCCCTGAGATCCCAATCAGTGCAGGGTAAGGCCATCAAGTGAGGAGAGTCACCTGGACACCTGGCTGCCTTTCTCACCTGAACTCCAGATGAAGAGGTTCTTCCAATTGTGAACCAAGCAGCTCCCTACTGCATTTGAGGTCAGAGGAAACAAGACAGGGATGAGCATGAGAGGGAAAAATCTCCCTGGAGAGTAAATAAATAAGTCAAATCTTTTGAAAATACTCCTTTATTTATGTGTTGAAGTGATGGATCCATATAATGGCTTGTGGTAAGTTGTTTCTTTTTCCAAGTACATTCTGAGTAAAAAGGAAGGTTATTGTGTATGAACTTGATTATATATATTATATGATACACACTATATCATAGTATTGGTGGATGATTTCAGTTTATGTTTCAGGCATTTTTCAAGTGGTTCAGGCTTATATGCATGTGGCCAGCTGATTTGGACTGATTTCATTCATTCTTTCAATGATTTCTAAGAAGGTCCTCAAATCACCCCTTAAAGTCTTCAGGAGCTATGAACCCTTCCCTTTTATTCTGTGTTTATCTTTGTGTTGAATTAAATCCTGTTTTCTCTTCCCTGGTGGTTTTGGCCTGTTCATCATGAGCTCTGGGATTTACATAACCTTATATTCATTCATTCAATCATATTTATTGAGTGCTTACTGTGTACAGAGCATTGTACTGAGCGCTTAGGAAGTACAATTTGGCAATATATAGAGACGGTCGCTACCCAACAATGGGCTCACAGTTCAGAAGGGGGAGACAGACAACAAAACAAAACGTGGTCAGGTGTCAAGTCAACAGAATAAATAGAAGTAGAGCTAGATGCACATCATTGACAAAAAAATAGAATAGTAAATATGTACAAGTAAAATAAATAGAGTAATAAATCTGTACAAACATATATACAGGTGCTGTGGGGAGGGGAAGGAGGTAGGGTGGGGGGGATGGGGAGGGGGAGAGGAAAAAGGGGGTTCAGTCTGGGAAAAAGGGGGCTCAGTCTGGTTGGTCACAGGTTTTTGAAGTTCCACTGTAAATCTGTCCTGCTTCAGACGTACGGAGCTTCTGTCCCATGAAACTATTTTAAGTTTGAGTTCTTCAGATAATAGACTTAATTAGAAGCAGTGTGGCTCCGTGGAAAGAGCCCAGGCTTTGGAGTCAGAGGTCAGGGGTTCAAATTCCAGCTCTGCCAATTGTCAGCTGTGGGGCTTTGGGCAAGTCACTTAACTTCTCTGTGCCTTAGTTACCGCATCTGTAAAATGGGGATTAAGACTGTGAGCCCCACGTGGGACAACCTGATCACCTTGTATCCCCCCCAGTGCTCAGAACAGTGCTTTGCACATAGTAAGTGCTTAACAAATACCATCATTATTATTTTTCAGCGCTTAGAACAGTGCTTTGGACATAGTAAACACTTAATAAATGCTATTATTATTATTATCTTGAAAGTAGACCTCACCTTAAATATGAATCATGTGTGTGCAGATCACTGTATTAAGCTCTTCAGAGATTCCTGCCCCCACTTATCAGATTAATGAGTTAGTGTAGATTAACACTATTTTCAAATATCAGTCCTTAGTATTTCTTTTGGCAGTATGTTCAACCATAATAAAGTAAGAAAGTACTGTTGCCTCAATTATGAATCATTTAAATTTGAGAGCTATGGAAAGGCTGTTAGCTCA
The DNA here is from genome assembly GCF_015852505.1 of Tachyglossus aculeatus. Lineage (NCBI taxonomy): Eukaryota > Metazoa > Chordata > Mammalia > Monotremata > Tachyglossidae > Tachyglossus > Tachyglossus aculeatus. The sequence continues at coordinate 115,877,549 of NC_052067.1, forward strand.
GAGGTAGCCAAAAGTGAGCTCTAAGGAATGAAGATATGTGGACTAGTCATTAGTATCCCCAGGAATTGGATTTCTTATGCGCCTTCTATGTGCATAGCCCTGTCCTAGGCAACTTACAAAAAAAGAGTAAGTACATCCCTGCCCCTGTAAAGACAGAAAAAAACCCCAAGCCAAAGCATAAACTAGTATTACAGCATGGCTCAGTGGAAAGAGCACGGGCTTTGGAGTCAGAGGTCATGGGTTCAAATCCCCGCTCCACCAATTGTCAGTTCTGTGACTTTGGGCAAGTCACTTAACTTCTCTGTGCCTCAGTTACCTCATCTGTAAAATGGGGATTAAGACTGTGATTCCCCCCGTGGGACAACCTGATCACCTTGTAACCTCCCCAGTGCTTGGCACATAGTAAGTGCTTAATAAATAATATTATTATTATTACACAATACATGTATGCTGGAGTACCTGGAGTGAAAGGCATTACACTTGAGAGTGAAAGTTATCTAGAAAGTTTTCACATATGAGGAGAGTTTTATTGGAGCTATAAAGGAAGTGAGGTAAGTAGTTTGCCTAAGCCAGGAGTGTGGGCATGGGTTTGACTTGATCTATAGAGAGAAGTCCAAGGCCTGAGAGGAGAGAGTCTGTTGGGTCGGAATAAGTTTCATAGCACCAACTCCTTTGTTCCAAGGAAGCTTTCTGGGTGCTCATGAGGTTTGCTGCCAGCCAGCAGCCTGAGAGCTTCTTCCAGAGTTGTGCATCTATGAGTGTGAGCAGAGTCTTCCAGTTGTATTGGACCTTCTGCCCCTAAAGCTCCAGGTCTGGCTTCTGCTCCAGACCTTTTGGGGGAAGATTGCTCTCCTACTGGGAGTGGTTCTTAAGGGTACATGATTCAGGGGTGTATTATATAATGGTTTATTTGATGGGATTAGGGTTGTTCCTAAGCATGATAATCTAATCATCTTCCACCCAGCTGAAGGGATGTATTATGACATGCTCATGAGTTGTCATCTGACTGGTTCCTGAAGACAGTCTGATTTGGCTGGAAATCTGCCAATATTCTGATATTGCAAGAGCTTAGTACAGTGCTCTGCACACAGTAAGTGCTGAATAAATACGATTGATATAGTGAAATCGTAGTGGACCCCAGAGATGGAGCAGGAAACAGAGAATTTTGCAGAAACATAAAAATCAATGTCCTTTCCAATGACCCTCAAAATGCTATATCCTAGGGACTTGCATCGGAAAGGTATTTTGTTGTGGCGACAAGGGCATGGGGACCCAGGAGTGCCCTGTGAGTCCCCATACCGGGATGTATCCATGTTACTTTATGGGTCAGCCAGAGACCCACGCCTCAGAATGGGGAAGAGATGTGCTCACCCCATCTCTCCCAGGGACCCCATGAAGGAATTGGGTACCTTGGGAGTCCCAGTGTCCTACCACCAGGGAGTGGTGGCCTCACACTGCCAGATGGGCCAGCCAGAGACACAGGTCCACCATTCAGCACCCTGTCCCCTCCACCCTGTGAGGGAACTGACAGAGGAAAAACCACAGTGGCTCTGTCTCAGTTCCTCAGGAGAGGTCATGCCCACCTCTAATCTAATCATGCTAATCTCCGTAACCTCTGTCCCTGTTGCCACCATCCATCCATGGGACAGAGAGGAGACAGAGGGAGGAGCACTGAGCCCCTGTGGAAGGGGTAGAAGCAAGGCTTACTTGCAAGTTCCATGCTCCCTTATTCCCTGCTCCACTCCCTTGTCAACAACTAACCTAGTTTAAGCCACTTAGGCAAAGGATGAAATTATGAGACACTGCTGCATTTGATTTGCTCATTTTGGAAGGCTTCACAATATAAGCAGGTCATAGTTCAAAATGATGTTAATTCTCCCTATAACCATTCTAATTTACCTGTTTGAAAAGTCTTAGCACCTCTACCACGTCAAATTAACTTCTGAAACAATGAGATTTAGATACTTAGATTCTGGAAAAGCTATAAAGCTTTCATTGTGCATTTGTCTGAAACCTGCACAAAAGTATCTGGGGCAATTTGAACTATCAAAGAACTAGATTTTACAACATAATAACAATGTAAAATATTCCAGCTACTATGTAGGATTTATTGGATTGCTGATGCAAATAACACACATTACAAAGCAGGGGAACATATACCTATATAATTATACAGAGGCTAATTTATAAAACTGACACCTGGGAATAATATTAAAGATACTTTTTTCAGGTATATTGCTCTAGATTTTGAGATATTGTTTTATTATTCATGTTTATTCATTTTCAAATTCACTTTGAAATATTATTTGATATTTTAATGTAGTTTACATAAACTCTCAAATGATCCATTAATGATTTAGAAATGAATTTTATATTTAAACAAACTTTCAGAAGGATCATTAACATTCAGTTAGATGTACTGTGTGATATCCTTTTATATTCTGGGACATCTCATCACTGGCTAAATTAATGGTTGCCTTCATTTACAATAGATTAACTGTGTCAAGATAAAGAAAAAGAAATATATGTATGTGTGGATATCTATATCTATTTGTCTCAAAAGTTTGATAACATATGAGACTGTAGACCAGTTAAGAATTAAGTAGTAGAAATGTAAGATTCATCCACATAAGGAAACTTCGTGAGTAGATGATCTCTCCAAAGGGTGAATGAAAAGAGGAGCAGTTTGGCTTAATGGAAAGAGCACAACTGCTACTTAGGAGAACATGATTCTACCCCCATTTCTACTACTTGCCTGTCTGTGCTTTTGGACAGGTCACTTAATCTCAGTGGGTTTGTTTCTTAATCTGAAAAATGGGAATACTACATCTACCTGTTCCTGTTAGTATGTACTCCAGCACTATGTACAGAAAGGCAGCATGGCCTAGTACATAGAACAAAAGCCCAGGAGTCAGAAGGTCATGGGTTCTAATTCCAGTGCTTCCCCTTGTCTGCTGTATGATCATGGGCAAGTCACTTCACTTCTCTGTGCCTCAGTTCCCTCATCTGTAAAATGGGGATTAAGACTGTGAGCCTTATGTGGCACAGGGACTGTGTCCAACCCAAGTATCTTGTATCTATCCTAGAGCTTAGAAAAGTGCCTGGCATATAATAATAATAATAATAATAATAATAATAATAATAATAATAATAATAATGGTATTTATTAAGCACTTACTATGTGCAAAGCACTGTTCTAAGCACGGGGGAGGTTACAAGGTGACCAGCTTGTCCCACGGGGGGCTCATAGTCTTAATCCCCATTTTACAGATGAGGTACCTGGGGCACAGAGGAATTAGGTGACTTGCCGAACATCACACAGCTGACAATTGGTGGAGCAGGGATTTGAACCCATGATCTCTGACTCCAAAGCCCATGCTCTTTCCACTGAGCCACGCTGCTTCTCTATAGTAAGCACTTAACAAATGCCATGATAATAATTATTGTTACAGTGCTTGCTATATAATAAATGTTTAATAAGTAACATTGTCATCATCAGAATAATGAGAAAAAAACCTAGAACTCAATCTGAGTGTAGAGATTGTGTCTTTTACTTGTAATCTCTCTAGCACTTATAGTGCTCATCATACAGTAGGTGCTCAGTAAGTTCTATTGATGATGATGGTGAAGAAGACCCCGCAAAATTATTGGAGTGAGCAGAGGTCTTCTGAGTGTGTAGTCCTTTTAGAACCGTTCACTGTGGAGAGTTTCTAGGAAGTCAGGAAAGTCAACTGTGTCAAAAGTTGGAGAGAGATTGTAGAAGATTAGGGAAAAGAGGCCATTACATTTTGTCTGAGGGAGGTCATTGGAAACTTTATGAATATAGTATCAACAGTGAAAAAACACACTAATAGCAGGGGTGAAGGGAATTGAGTGGAGGTGGATGCCCTGGAAAAAATAAGGTGCGGTAGTATTTGGAGATTTTGGAGTGATCAAGGAATTATTTCAGTATGGAAAGAATTGGATATACGTGGAGGCAGAGAAAAATGACAGGGTGAAGATAGTCTAGAGGGAGGATAAAGGAAGAAGCAAGCATAGGTAGAGAGTTAGATTTTTAGAATGAGAGGGAACTTGTTGGGAAGCCCTTGAGAAGATGACATGGATATGGGTAAGAAAGAATAATTTGAAGTTAGTGAAAAGATCTTTTGAGGAAATGTCATATAGCTCTTTTACAATAGTTTGCAATGTAATTAGGTGTTGTCAAGGTAGAAAATAGGCACTCATATGTGATAAAAATAGTAGTGAATGTGAGCTTCAGATGTAAAAGTCAATGAGATGGAACAAGATGCACTATTTTGCTAGAGAAAGAGCAGAGTTGTAACATGAAAGGTACATTTATAGTGAGAGGCGTCAGCATGACTTTGGGATGTTATAAGCAATGTCTGCTTAACCACAAAAGTTTTGAAATATTATTAACTTCACAAACAGAGTGCATAAATATGAAATCAAGGACAAATGTGCCTAAGCTGATGTATAACTAAAACTTGAATAATTTTACTACTGACTTAAAGAGGTGCCCTAGTTTATTATTTCTATGTGTTCTTGAGACATTTAAAATGAAGCTTCTGCCCATATATGAGAGACTTAGGGATATGTGGAAACTCTTTTTTTAAATAAAGTTTAAAGAGGGGATATGAATTTTTTTTAATAGACTAGGAAAACAGCCTATCAAGGTTAAAAAAAAAAGTTAGAGAATGTGACGTGAATGTCTTTTCAGTTTTTATTTTAGAATTTCCATTTTTGCTTATTGAGAAAAATGATTGCATTTGTCAACAAAGTCAGATTGTTTGTTTTTAAATGTACATACCATTTATTCATTCAATCGTATTTATTGAGTGCTTACTGTGTGCAGAGCAGTGTACTAAGGACTTGGGAAGTACAATCTGGCAACATATAGAGACGGTCCCTTCCCAGCAACGGGCTCACAGACTAGAAGGGGGAGACAGACAACAAAACAAAACATGTGGACAGGTGTCAAGTCACCAGAACAAATAGAAATAAAGCTAGATGCACATCATTAACAAAATAAATAGAATAGTAAATATGTACAAATAAAATAGAGACACAAATCTGTACAAATATATATACAAGTGCTGTGGGGAGGGGAAAGAGGTAGGGCAGGGGGGATGGGGAGGAGGAGAGGAAAAAGGAGGCTCCATCTGGGAAGGCCTCCTGGAGGAGTTGAGCTCTCATTAGGGCTTTGAAGGGAGGAAGAGAGCTAGCTTGGCGGATGTGTGGAGGGAGGAAGAGAGCTAGCTTGGCATTCCAGGCCAGGGGGAGGATGTGGGCCGGGGGTCGACAGTGGGACAGGTGAGAACGAGGTACAGTGAGGAGGTTAGTGGCAGAGGAGCGGAGGGTGCAGGCTGGGCTGTAGAAGGAAAGAAGGGAGGTGTCAAAGGAGGGGGCGAGGTGATGGAGAACCTTGAAGCTGAGAGGAGTTTTTGCTTGATGCATAGGTTGACTGGCAGCCACTGGAGATTTTTGAGGAGGAGTAACATGCCCAGAGCATTTCTGAACAAAGATGATCTGGGAAGCAGGTGATGGACATGATTCTTGGAGACCATTTATCAAAAACAGTCAATTTGACAGAATTATTCTTAAAAGAATCCCAAATACTATTATTTGACTTCAGGAAAATGAATATGTTCTTTCATGAGAAAATGAATGATCATCATTACCGTCATTATTGTTTTCATCATATATAATTAAGCCCTAGATGCTAGAGTGCTGAATTATAAGCCTTAACAGGTCAGGAAGAAAGTTTTTTGCTTTGTTTAGCTGCTATCACTGGACCATATGGAAGGAGGCACGTGTCAGTCTCATAGATGCTAAGCAAAAGTTATTGTGATGGAGCATAAAGCATAGAGCAAATGTTATAGTGATATGAGTTAAGACAGAGCAGCGGGAATCTTTGCATGTATGCACATGAGAAAGTTCAATACAACAGTAGCTAGACATGTTTTCTTCACACAAGAAGCTTACAGTCTAGAAAGGAAAACAGACATTAATATAAATGTTTTGGATATGTTTAATATTCTGTGGGGCTGAGGATGTGGTAAATATCAAGTGCTTAAAAGACATAGATGGGAGCAGGAATCGGGACTAAGAGGGCTTAATAAGGGACAACTTCTTGGAGGAATGTGATTTTTATTATGGCTTTGAATGAGGGGAGAATTGTGGTCTGTTGTAAGTGGATGGGGAAGAAGTTCCAGGTCAGAAGGAGGCCCATGGGCAAGGATTTGGCAGCAAGATAGAGGAGATCATTTCAGTGAGTTGGCATTAGAGGATACTCTGAGGGAATGGGGTAGAAATGTTCTTAGGACCGTTTGCTGTTTAGATTAGCATAACCCATCACTATTCTCCTAATCACTTTAGCATTCCCTGCCCCCTTTGCCATTTGTTTCTCACCAGACTAGCAGATGCTGCCCCTATTATAACCTCCCTGGGTTTCCTACTTCTGATACCTGATATGGGCTCTGTCCCAGAAGGTCAAAGCAGTCAGTGGGCGCTTCCATGGTCTCTGCAACTAACTGTAGTTTTTCACCTGTCATTTACTACTGCCGGTGCTGGAAACTCTATGGCAAGACTTCTGCCACAGTTAAATTTCTGGACTCTAAGTGGTTTATGTGCCTATCCTCTACCTGTGTCCTTCTAATTTATGGCTCTTGGTTTCTCTTGAACATATCCAATGATAGAAACAAATACAGTTGAAGAAAACACTGGGTACAATAAAACAAAAGACCCTGCTACATAGTGTCTTGAAACCTAAAGTCCACAGTAAGCACTCAATAAATGTCACTGGATGATTATTTGGATTGGCTGATTAAAACAGACAGCATATATTTGAGCAGATACCTGACAAGGGCATAGAAACAACCTGGGCAAGACGAAATCAGCAAGAGCTAAATAAACAAATTTTTATTACTATAAATAGATGTGATGTTCATTGTTTCAGTAGCATGAGGTTGATCAGTTAGATTTGGGTAAGGTTATAGGATCACTAACTTCACCTGCCAAGATTGGTTCATAGAAGAGACCAAGAGTATTTGAAAGAATGTGAAGAAAAAAGTAGGAAGAGAAACGAATTCATTCTGATTTAGAGAGGGAGATAAACGAAGCTATGACATTGGGTAAGGGAGAAACAAAAATCAAAGATTGAGGAGAAGATTGGGATGGGAAGAGGGAGGGAAATATGGGAAAGAGAGATCCAGTTTCGTCCAAGGTAATAATGTAGCAGGGGAACATTCTAAGGTATTGCAGCATTCTGCATTCTTAGATTCTACACCTTTTTAACTCACTTGATCCCTGACTTTCACTGAGGCTTCAGCTATTTGTGTAAATATAGTTCATTCATTTCTGTCATTGTTTCTTTTACCCCATCTTTACATTATTAAGGTCGGAAAGAGAGATGCAGTGTGGCCTCGTGGAAAGAGCTGGGAGTCAGAAAGATGTGGGTTCTAATCTCAACTCTGCCACTTGTCTGCTGTGTGACCTTGGTCAAGTCACCTACCTTCTCTGTGCCTCAGTTCCCTCATCCGTAAATGATGATTAAGAACGTGAGCCCTATGCGAAACAGCCGACCTGATTATCTTGTATCTAACCCAGCACTTGAACAGATCCTGGCACGTAGTATGTGCTTAGCAATTACCACAATTATTATTACTGATTATAAAGGATTTTTTTCTCATGGAGAAGCCTTCCAATCTTTCTTAATTACAGCTTTGTCCAGTGATTTCATTGTTCATTTCATCTTTTATCTATCTTCTATATGGGAATGCATAATATATTAATATATTCTCTTATTTCCCAGATTTGCTATTGAATTTTTGTTGCTCTGTACGTGCTTCAGACTTTCCTTTTAGTATCAGCAGTTCCAAAGCTTATGGTTTGAAGGATGTTTATCCAAATATCCTTATGAGCTGATGAGAATGATTTCCTATGCAACTAACTGGCTCAAAATATGTTGCCAATTGTACTTCCCAAGCACTTAGCACAGTGCTCTGCACACAGTAAGCGCTCGATAAATACGATTGAATGAATTTGTCTAAAACTTACTAAAATGTGATAAAGCATTTGGCAGTGTTTCACATGGGCTTGCATTACTTAGGTTAAACTGCATTTGTAGTTGTGTTTAGCTTGAGTTGCCATTCTTCACTACATAAAGCAGCTGTTCAAGAATGTGAAACTTTATGAAAATAACATTTGTTGAAAGATATTTAGATATTAGACAGTATCACTGTACAAATGCATTTCAAATAGCTGTTTTCTGATTTTTCCACCATGATAGGACAAAGTAATTATACTTGCCAAAGTTTTCCCTACAGAAGCAACAAGGTTTTTAATCATTGAAATCCTTTTTTTTTTCAAATCTTGACTCTTGACAAGAAGTACAATAAGGATTTATTGGAAGCCACACTGAGATTCACTGGGCATTTAATAAACCAATAAACCTGGTGTTCTGGCGAGGTGTCTTTCACAGGTAAGCTGGAAGTAGTAGAACAGAAGTACTAGGGACTTTAAGCATTGAAAGAAAAGCAGTATCCATTCAGTCAGTGCCCAATTCAAAAAAGAATTAGTGTCTTTTCCTTAGAATATTTGCATTAGGTGCAATAGCAGGCTGGTTGACCAATGTAACATGAGAGATAACTATTTACCTGCCATCATAGACATGAGAGAACAGGAAACCTAACAATCCACGATTCCATCAATCTGTCTAACGGAATAGTGCAGGGAAAGCTTTGGTGGAATGGGTATGGGTTGTAAACATGTTGAGTTAAATTTTGGGTTCACATTGGATCCTAGATAATCTCTAGGGCTGGAGTTTAGGCCTAAATTCACTGTGGTCACTAGTTTCATGGATTGCCTACTTCTTGGAAAACCAATGAATTTGAAGCCCATAACTTAGATGGAGCAGAGTTTTCAGTAAAAAAGACATTCATGAAAAGTAAAAAATCCAATCTGAGCTTCTTGCCTTATCACGTTTAGAACCTCAAGGGAATAGGTCCTAGTGACATAAAATTAAACTGGCAATATGGAATTGGTGGAAAAGAAAGTGAGACAAAAGTAAACCATGTTCATCCATTAAAAAATGGATGAACAGTAAAAATACACGAAGTGTCAAATGGATTCTTGAATTAAATTGTATCAGCTACAGACAAATATGAAACACTACTTTGTTTCACGTTTGCACATATAATTGAGGATCATCAATCAATCGTATTTATTGAGCGCTTACTATGTGCAGAGCACTGTACTGTGTCCTGTGTCCAAGGATATGAGTCCTTGCTGGGCAGTTGCAATTGCTATCGGCAGAACTTAGTGTTTATGAAAAGCAGTGTTGCCTAGTGGAAAGAGTATGTGCTGGGAGTCAGAGGATCGAGCTACTAAACCCAGTTCTTCCACTTACGATGATGATGGCATTTATTAAGCGCTTACTATGTGCAAAGCACTGTCCTAAGCGCTGGGGAGGATACAAGGTGATCAGATTGTCCCATGTGGGGCTCACAGTCTTAATCCCCATTTTACAGATGAGGTAACTGAGGAACAGAGAAGCTAAGTGACTTGCCCAAGGTCACACAGCTGACAATTGGCAGAGCTGGGATTTGAACCCATGACCTCTGACTCCAAAGCCCGTGCTCTTTCCATTGAGCCACGCTGCTTCTCTGAGCCATGCTGCTTCTCATCTGCTTATCTTATCTGCTGTATGATCGTGGGCAAGTCACTTAATCTTTCCATACCTCAGTGTTCTCAGTTGAAAATGGGGATTAAATTCTAGTCCTCCTAGTTAGACTGTGAGCCCCAGCTAGGAAAGGGACTCTGTCTGTCCTGATTTTCTTGATTATCTACTCCAGTCCTTAGTAGAGTGCTTGTCACATAGTAGGTGCTTAGCAACAGTTTTCATTATTGTCTTTTGTTATTAAAGTATCAAAGTCCAATTTTAATTGGGAAAAATAATTATCCCAAATTAACTATTTAGTAATATTTTAAAAATTTAATAAAATATTTAGTAACTACCCAGAGTCTTCAGTTCTGGTTTGCCTTTATATCTATGAGTAACACATCATGCTCATTTGCTTGAGATTAAACTGCTCCCCCACTAGCAGATCCTTGAGGCAATATCCTTGAGGTAATATCCTTGAGGGCAGGTATTTTGTCTACTGACTCTGGTGTATTGTACTCTCCCAAATGCTTAGTACAGTGCTCTGCTTTACTGTAAACAGTCGGTAAATACCATTGATTGGTTAACACTGAAGATGGAGTATGCAAATGGAGGTTTTATGTTCCTCTCTGAGCAAAATCTCTTGAAAATGATCAGTATAAGATTGGGTGTCACCCAGAGACCTTAAATGATGAAACTGATCATTCAATAAAGCAATAGCATTTGTTGAGTGTCTAATCTAGGCTATCATATGCAGAGTCCTGTAAGCATTAGGAGAATCAGCCATGAGGACCTTACAATTTTAGCAGAGAACAACAAAAAGGCACATATAAATGCCATTATTATTATTACATGCATCTGTTTACTCAAAATATTGACCAGTATAAGCATTAAATAACACTTTTTGATATGAAAATACGTTTTTTTCCCCAGATAGAACAATTAAACCTAACCAAGGATATCTGTAATTTGTGTTATCTCATTCTCACTCAAATATTCTATTGATGAGGAAAAAAAGAACAAAGTTCAGAGACTATTTCTAAATAGTATATGCCTTTTTCCTTGACATTTCATTAATAAAAATAACACTTTTTATTTTATTTTATTCATGCACAACTCCACATTTGAGAGTCTTTAGGATGAGGTTTGCTTTAGACTGGTTTTTCTTCTTTGTGTAACATGGTTACAACACTGTAAGTGATATAAATCACCAGTTTAATAACATTTTTTAGGAGCAAGAAGTGACTGTAGTCTCTTTCACCTCTTGATGAGTTCTTGTGCCTGAAGGAAAAGCAAAGCACATTACCTTTTCAAGTGCCTACTTTATCTTGTCTCTTGAGCTAATTTCTGTATTTTTCCATACACTAATTAAAACAATAGCTCTATGCATAATTTACCAGCATAGTAAAAACTTGTTTCAGTTAATTTCTTTTCCATTGTAAAAGACTTTGGCTTGAATGAGTTTTAATTATAATGAGTAAACTATTAGAAAAAGTGAAGGCTTTATTAAAGGAATATATAGTAAAAGTGTAGCTAAGATTTTTTGACCTTTCTCTACTATACAAACTATGCAAAGCAAAAAGTGCTTAAGAAGGCTGGACTTGGTTTGCTCCTGCAAGCTTGAGCATCTTTTAAACAAAAATTAGGTGCCTCTATCTAATGGAACCCAACTCTATTTACTTTTCTCCTATTTAAATGTTTACTGGAAGGTATAAACTTAGAAAAAAGAGGTTATGTGAAATTATTTTACAGTGGCACTAGTTCTTTAAAGTCTGTTTAGACACTTGGGATGCTGGGATGCTTGCTATGGGCAGGGAATGTGTTTACCAACTCTGTTGTATGGCATTCTACCAATCAATCAATCAATCGTATTTATTGAGCGCTTACTGTGTGCAGAGCACTGTACTAAGCGCTTGGGAAGTACAAGTTGGCAACATATAGAGACAGTCCCTACCCAACAGTGGGCTCACAGTCTAAAAGGGGGAGACAGAGAACAAAACCAAACATACTAACAAAATAAATAGAATAGATATGTACAAGTAAAATAAATAGAGTAATAAATATGTACAAACATATATATATATATATGTGATATACATATATACAGGTGATATATGCGGGCTTGGGAGTCAGAGGTCATGGGTTCGAATCCCACCTGCCCCACATGTCTGCTGTGACCTTGGGCAAGTCACTTCACTTCCCTGTGCCTCAGTTCCCTCATCTGTAAAATGGGGATTAAGACTGTGAGCCCCACATGGGACAACCTCATCTCCTTGTATTCCTCCCAGCGCTTAGAACAGTGCTTTGCACATAGTAAGCACTTAACAAATACCAACATTATTATTATTATTATTATTATATACATATATAGAAGCACTTAGTACAGTGCTCTGCACACAGTAAGTGTTCAATAAAAAGTATTGATTGATTGATGGTCTATGCAATGAACTTAGTAGCCAAAAAAATGACTTAAATTTTCCAAAAGCTAACTATACTCTAGACTGAAAACTCACTGTGGGCAAGGAATGGGGCTACCAACTCTGTCATGTTGTACTCTCCCAAGCAGTTAGTGTAGTGCTCTGCAAACAGTACATACTCTATGTACTTATAATTAAACAGTGCAATGCACATATAATATAATGTGATGTAATAAAGCTCAAAGAAACTAATTAAAAAATCATAATTCTTATCTTAGATCAGCTTGGCACATGGACTGAAAGGAGCTTCAGGGAAAAAATACAGTAACTTATACAATATGTATTGTTGTTACCATAATTTAATAATGTGATCCACTCCCCTCCTAGTAGAATCATTCAGTGTAGCTTTTCTTATATAATTATTCAATTCTTTTACATTCTGAAGTGTTTGTAAATTCAGGTAAACATGAATAGATAAATCATAAATTAGGTCACAGTGGGGCACTGATGTGAATATGTTTGATAAATTTGCTGCAAGCCAAATCTGTCTCATGCATGCCTCTTAAAAGATGGAGATTTAAGACTCTGAGTGGAAAACCTTATGCAGCAAAATAACTAACTTCATAAATGGATAAATATGTGCAAGTCTATGTAGGGAGAACCAGATAAAATACTGTGTGTTACATGCAAAAAACATGACTATAGAAAAACATTCCTTTTGTAATTCAAACAGTATCCTTAATTCTGATATTGCAGCTCAAAACAGTTCAAGGAACAATGAATCCCATGGAATCACATACAGGGATGTCTGCCCTCAGTTCTGCCACACAGTCACTGGGCCTGCAGAAAAACCCTGGCCTCTCCTAAAGCATAGTTATCCCAAGAGCTTGGCCCAAATTCCCAAACCCAGAGCCTTGAGCCCAGCAGGTGTCCCAGGACACCCAATTCTGAGGTTCTGTTAGATGTTTGTCCCTTAACTCTCCAAAATACATAATATAATGATATATAAGCATAATCACACATCACTATTCGTTATTAATATAAACATATATTATACAATATGATAATAATTAATAATAATTTTGCTCTTAAGCACCTACTAAGTATCAAGGACTATTCTAAGTACTGGGGTAGAAACAAGTTAATCATATTGAGCACAGTCACTGTCCTACATGGAGCTTAAAGTGTAAGTAAGAGGAAGAACAGGTATTTAATCCCCATTTTACAGATGAGGAAGGTAAATAAGTGTCACGGAGGATTCAAGTACTATATTCTTTAATGACAATAACTATCCATGTGGCATCTTGTGAAGGCTGTTCTACCAGCATTAAGATGGAGCAACTGGAAACAGCCAGTCTTGTCCCTATCATTATTAAGCATCCACCACAATCATAGCAGAAAGTTTTCATCTTTAAGGGAGAGAAAATGGGAAAGAGAGATCCTTGTACTTACACTTCTTTGGTTATGCCAGTTGGGATCTCAGGAATGATTAAATAAACCCAGAATAGAAACAGTAGCAATCATAGTGACTGGAACAGATTGTATACTAAAATACCAAGATAGGAGTGTAGCCATAGAAGGGAACATTGAAACATCAGGTTGCATTTAGACCTCTAAATTAAAGGGACAAACTTGATCAAGGAGAAACACTTAACTCACCAAACATCCTTACCAAGAATTGACCAGAGAGAACAATTTAAAAAGGATCAGTCAATTAGAATATATAGAATGGGAAGATGGAGAATGTTGTGGGCAGTGAAGTTTAAAAAGTAATTTAAGGGTGATTAGGTGTGAAATTATTGATTATAGTGTGGCAGAGAAGAGATAACTAAAGTAGAAGATAAAGTATCCAAAACGATTTCCTGGTGTAAGAATGGGATGTAAGAACTGTCCATCAAAGAAAAAACACTCTTGAAGCCAAAGACTTGAGTCCTACCTAACAGTCTATAACTCTCAAGTAAATGTTGAGAATAAAATAAAATGAATAGAATAATAAATATGAATATATATACACAAGTGCTCTGGGGCAGGGAGGGGGTTAGAGCAGAGGGTGGGATTTGGGTCGATGGGGAGGGGATGAGGAGCAGAGGAAAAGGAAGGAGCTCAGTCTGGCCTTGAGAAGTTTACAAATATTGGGGAACAATGATATTAAAAAGAATGACAGGAAAGGGGAAGTAACAGAGTTTAAAAGAAAGCCTAAAAGTGCCAAAGAGTAGAGAGATAAAGAGTACATCTCTGCCCCTGCTCTCTCTCCCTCCCTCCAGAATCATATCTCCTCCTGCCTTCAGGACATCTCCATCTGGATGTCTGCCCGCCATCTAAAACACAACATGTCCAAGACTGAACTCCTTATCTTCCTTCCCAAACCCTGTCCTCTCCCTGACTTTCCCATCACTGTTGACAGCACTACCATCCTTCCCGTATCACAAGCCCACAACCTTGGTCTCATCCTCAACTCTGCTCTCTCATTCACCCCTCACATCCAATCCATCACCAAATCCTCCCGGTCTCACCTCCGCAACATTGCCAAGATCTGCCCTTTCCTCTCCATCCAAACCGCTACCCTACTCATTCAATCTCTCATCCTATCCTGACTGGATTACTGCATCAGCCTCCTCTCTGATCTCCCATCCTCCTGTCTCTCCCCACTTCAATCCATACTTCATGCTACTGCCTGGATCATCTTTGTGCAGAAATGCTCTGGGCATGTTACTCCTCTCCTCAAAAATCTCCAGTGGCTACCAATCAACCTATGCATCAGGCAAAATCTCCTCACCTTCGGCTTCAAGGCTCTCCATCACCTTACCCTCTCCTACCTTACCTCCCTTCTCTCCTTCTACAACCCAGGCCGCACCCTCTGCTCCTCTGCTCTAATCTCCTCATTGTGCCTCATTCTCGCCTGTCCTGCCATCGATCCCCAGCCCCTGCCCATGTCCTCCCCTTGGCCTAGAATGCCCTCCCTCCACACATCCGCCAAGCTAGCTCTCTTCGTCCCTTCAAAGCCCTACTGAGAACTCACCTCCTCCAGGTGGCCTTCCCAGACTGAGCCCCCTCCTTCCTCTCCCCCTCTTCCTCCTCCCCATCCCCACCGCCTTACCTCCTTCCCCTCCCCACAGCACCTGTATATATGTTTGCACATATTTATTACTCTATTTTACTTGTACATATTTATTCTATTTATTTTATTTGGTTTATATGTTTTGTTTTGTTTTCTGTCTCCCCCTTCTAGACTGTGAGCCCACTGTTGGGTAGGGACCGTCTCTTTATGTTGCAAACTTGTACTTCCCAAGCACTTAGTACAGTGCTCTGCACACAGTAAGCGCTCAATAAATACGATTGAATGAATGAATGAGTATATACCTAAATACCTAGGTGACATCCGTGTGCTCAAGTAGCAGTGGGGAGGGAACTAAGATGAGAAGATTAAAGATTGATCAGGGAAGGCTTCCTGGATGAGATGTAACTTCAAAATGGCTTGCAATATGGGAGAAAAATGATTTTCCTGATGTGAATGGGGAGGGAATTCTAAGTAGAAGGGAGAATATATGAGCCTGGAGGAGTGAAAGATGAGACTGAGGTACAGTGAGCAGTTTGACTTGAGAGAACCAACAGCGGGGTTGAAGAATCAATTAATAGTATTTAAATTATTTATATCAGTGTCTGTCTTCCACTCTGGACTGTAAGCTCATAGTGAGCAGGGATCTTGTCTGCCAACTCTATCTTGTTGTACTCTTGCAAGCATATAGTATAAGTCTCTGCACAATGTAAAAGCTCAGTAAATGTCACTGATGATCACGATGATGATGAGTGTTTATTATGGATGGAGCACTGTTCTAAGCTCTTGAGCATAATTAAGAAAGCTTAAAGAGTATACTAAAGTTGGTAGTCATGATACGTAGCCCTCAATCAAATATCAACATTCCACCAAAGAGCTTTTTTCTCCATATTTAATTTTCTTAAAACTAGGGTTCCCTGAAAAATGGAAAAGAAGGTACAGTGCATTTTTTTTCTGTGAAAACCAAGTATTCTTGCTGTGCTTTCATACAGTCATTATGAAATTTCAATGTGTATCTAGAAGTAGTCGTCATCATCATCCCCTAATAAAAATAAGATTTTTATGAATGAATGGTGAATGGTGAACATATAGTGAGGCTAGGTTGGTGGAAGAGAGTTGATTCGGTGGCTTAAAGCTGAGGGTGAGATATTTCTATTTGATTAGGAGATAGATGGACAACCACTGGTGATTTTTGAGAAGTGGGGTGACATGCAGAGTAATTTTTTTAGAAAAATAATACAAGCAATAGAGTGAATAATGATGATAATAATTCTGGTATTTGTGAAGCAATTACTATGTGCCAGGTACTGTATTAAACACTAGAGTGGAGTCAAGAAAATCAGACTGGACACTGTCCCTGTCAAGGTGGGGCTCACAGTCTCATTCCCCATTTTACAGATGAGTTGTGAGGCACAGAGAAGTAAAATGACTTGCCCAAGGTCACACAGCAGATAAGTGGTGGAGTCAGGATTAGAAACCATGGCCTTCTGACTCCCAGGTTCATGCTCACCAACACATGGGCTCCTTAGGCCCCATGAAGTATGAATTAGAGAAGGGAGGTACTGGAGGCAAGGAGGTTAGTCAGGAGGCTGGTGCAATAGTTGAGGCAGGATATGACAAGTGCTTGGATTAGTGGAGCTGCAGTGTGCATGGAGAGAAAAGGTCAGATTTAAGTGATGTTAAGGTAGAACTGACAGGATTTGGTGACAGATTGAATATGCATGTTGAAGGAACAAGATGAGTTGACAGTGATGCCCAGGTTAAGGGATTGTGAGATGGGAGGATGGTGTAGCATTCTACAGTGAAAGGAAAGTCAATTGTAGGAGAGGATTAATTAATTCATTCCATTGTATTTATTGAGCATTTACTTACTGAGCACTCTTTTCCCAATGAATCTGTGGGAGTGAGAAAAGATGAGGTCCCCTCTCAGAGGGCAGCAGGGAAGAGGGTAGTGGAGGAGTCAGCACAAGGGGTGAGGAGGAAGATGATTTGGGTGGGAAGGTAAGAAAATCTGTTTTGAACTCATTAAGTGTCAGTGAGATATCCAAGTAGATTTTTCTGAAGACAGGAGGAAATGTAAGATTACAGAGAAGAGAGGTCATTCATTCGATTGTATTTATTGAGCACTCTGTGCAGAGCACTGTATTCATTCACTTGTATTTATTGGTCACTTACTGTGTGCAGACTACTGTACTAAGTGCTTGAGAGTACAATACAACAGTGAGTGGTCACATTACCTGCCCACAATGGGCTTACAGTCTAGAGTAGGGGAAGGAGACATTAATACAAATAAATAAAATTACAGATATGTACATAAGTACTGTGGGGCTGGGAGGAGGGAAGAGCAAAGCGAGCATTAAAGGGTGACAGAGGCAATGTTGTGGATGGAGTGCTTTAAAGCCAATGGTGAGGAGTTTTTGTTTGTGGAGGTAGTTGGGCAACTACTGGAGTCTTTTGAGGATGGGGTGACATGCCCTGACCGTTTTTGTAGAAAAATGATCCAGGCAGCTGAGTGAAGTATGGTTTGGATTGGGGTGAGGCAGGAGGCTTGGGGGTCAACAGGGAGGCTGATGCAGTAATCTAGGTGGGTTAGGATGAGTGATTGTATTAACATGGAAAGGGCAGATTTTAGTTATGTTGTGAAGGTGAAACCGACAGGATTTAGTGATGGATTAACTTGTGGGTTGAATGATAGGAGCCAAGGACAAAGCCAAGGTTATAGGTTTGTGAGACAGGAAGGATGGTGGTGCTGTCTACAGTGAAGAGAAAGTAATGGGGAGGATAGGGTTTGGGTGAAAAGATTGAGTTCATATTTGAACATATTAAGCTTGAGATGATGGGAGGACATCCAAGTAATAATAATAATGGTATTTGTTAAGTGCTTACTATATGCAAAGCACTGTTCTAAGTGCTGGGGGCGGGGGGGATACAAGGTGATCAGGTTGTCCCATGTGGGGCTCAAAGTCCTAATCCCCATTTTACAGATGAGGTAAACTGAGGCAGAACGAAGTTAAGTGACTTGCCCAAAGTCACACAGCTAATAAGTGGTGAAATTGGGATTAGAACACATTCTAGACTGTGAGCCTGTTGTTGGGTAGGGACCATCTCTATATGTTGCCAACTTGTACTTCCCAAGCACTTAGTACAGTGCTCTGCACACAGTAAGCATTCAATAAATAAGATTGAATGAATGAATGAATAAATGACCTCTGGCTCCCAAGCCCATACTCTTTCCACTAAGCCACAATGCTTCATGTCTTGAAGGCAAGAGGAAATGCGAGACTGCAAAGAGAAGAAAGATCAGGGCTGGAGATGTAGATTTGGGTATCATCCACATAGAGGTGGTAGTTGAAGACATAGGAGCAATTAAGTTATCTGAGGGAGTGAGTGTAGTTGAAGACTTAAAGGGGGCCCAGAACTGAACATTGAAAGACCCCCACAGTTAGGGGGTGTGAGGCAGAGGAGAAGCCCCTGAAAGAGAAGGAGAATGAATGGCCAGAGAGATGAGATGATGAAAGAGAACAGAGACAATAAAGCCAAGGTTGGATAACGTTTCCAGGAGAGGAGGATGGTCCACAGTATCAAAGGTGGCTGAGTGGTCAAGGAAAATTAGGATGGAGTAGAGGCCATTGGATTTGTCAAGAAGGACTTCATTGATGACCTTTGAGAAGGCAATTTCTGTGGAATGAAGGAGGCAGAAGTCAGATTGGAGGGGATCAAGGAGATAACTGGAGGAGAGGATTTGAACAAGTAGACAACTTGTTCAAGGCATTTGGAGAAGAATGGTAGGGAGGAAGTGGGGCAATAGTTGGAGGGAGCCATGGGGTCAAGAGAGGTTTTTTTTAGGATTGGGGAGACATGGGCATGTTTGAAAGCAATGGAGAAGAAGCCATTGAAGAGTGAGTGGTCAAAGATGGTTGTTAGGGAGGGAAGAAGGGAGGAGGAAAAGGGGAATGGGGCGAGAGTTTTGATAAAGTGCGAAGGAATGGGGTCAGATGCACGGGTAGAGGGCGTGGCATTTGAGAGGAGGCAGGAGATCTCCTCTAAAGGTACTTCTGGGAAGGATGGGAGAGTTGAAGAGGGGGCCATGATGGAGAGGGACTGAGGAGGGACAGGGGTGTTGTTAGGGAGCTCACACCTGATAGTGTCCATTTTCACAATAAAGTAGGTGTGCAGTTCATTGAGGGCAAGGGATGGGGAGGTGGGGGAGACAGGGGGCCTGTGGAGGGAGTTAAATGTCTGGAACAACTGGCGAGGATGGTGGGCATGGGTGTCAATAAGGCTGGAAAAATAGTTTGTCAGGTAGAGGAGGGGGCAGAGTCATAGCACGCAAGGATGAAACTTGTAGTGGACAAAGTCACCTGATATTTAGATTTCCACCAGCAGCGCTCAGCAGCACATGCCCAGGAGTGAAAGATGCAGATTGTACAGGTGATCCAAGGCTGCGGGTTAGTGGTATGAGATCGCTCCCTCCCTCGTCACTCATTCATTTGATCATACTCCTTGGGGGCTCACTGTGTGCTCGGGAGAGTACAATATGACAGAAGCTGCATGGCGAAGTGGATAGAGTCAGAAGGAGTCAGAAGGTCATGGGTTCTAATCCCGGCTCTGTCACTTGTCTGCTGGGTGACCTTGGGTAAGTCACTTCACTCCTCTAGGCCTCGGTTGCCTCATCTGGAAAATGGGGATTGAGGTTGTGACCCCACATGGGACAGGGACTGTTTCCAACCGATTTGCTTATATCCACCCCAACGCTCAGTACAGCACCTGGCACGTAGTAAGCGCTTAACAAACACCACAGTTATTAACAATAAACAGACACATTCCCTGCCAAAAACGAGGTTACAGTCAAGAGGGAGCAGACATCACCCCCCAGTAGCCCGTCTCCGATGACCCCCAGAGGCCAACGTCCTCAAGACCATGAGCCCGTTGTTGGGTAGGGACCACCTCTATATGTTGCTGACTTGTACTTCCCAAGCTCTTAGTACAATACTCTGCACACAGTAAGGACTCAATAAATCCAATTAAATGAATTAATGAATAGACGTGCACTCTGGCCTAACCACGTGGCCGAGACTCACTTCCAGAGGGCATCTCCTGGGAACGGACAGTTGTCTGGAGCGCAGCTGAGAGCCGGAGGCCCCAAGACTGCGGGGACCGCTGGGGCACATCTGCCCCACACACGCATGCCCAGGCCCCTCAAAATACAGCTCAGACTCACCTTTGACCTGACACCACCCCCAGCCTAAAATGCATCTCATAGAAGCAGCTTGGGATTTCTACAGGGCCATCTCAGCCTACCCTGGCTGGTTTGACTCCCCCAAGTGCTTAGTATAGTACAATCACTCAATAAATAGGATTGATTGAATGATGTCAAACTAGCTGTCTTCCTCCCTTCAAAGCCCTACTGAGAGCTCATCTCCTCCAGGAGGCCTTGCCAGACTGAGCCCCCTTTTTCCTCTCCTCCTACCCATCATCCCCCTCCTCTGCCCTACCTCCTTCCCCTCCCCACAGCACTTGTATAGGTTTGTACAGATTTATTACTCTATCTAACTTGTACATATTTAGTACAGTCTTTTAGACTGTGAGCCCATTGTTAGGTAGGAACTGTATATGTTACCAACCTGTACTTCCCAAGCGCTTAGTACAGTGCTCTGCACACAGTAAGCGTTCAGTAAATACGATTGATTGATTGATTAGTACTCTATTATATAAATGATGTGCATATAGCTAAAATTCTATTTATTCCGACGGTTTTGACACCTGTCTTTTGTTGTCTGTCTCCCCCTTCTAGACTGTGAGCCTGCTGTTGGGTAGCTCCTGTCTCTATATGTTACCAACTTGTATTTCCCAAGCGCTTAGTACAGTGCTCTGCACACAGTAAGCACTCAACAAATATGATTGAATGAATGAATGATAGGAGAGCATGTGAGTTGAATTCAGTAGTGAGGGTGGTGTTGAGAACATCTATTTGATGAGTTGAGAAAATTGGATGGGGTCCAGAGATAGGATGCCTCTGGGCAATAGTACAGATTTACAGGGAGAAAGTGCATGGTAGAAGAGGCAAGTGAGGAGGTTGTGGTAAGACAGAGATTTCAGAATTGGTGAGCATAGAGATTGCAGTGGTTAGAGATGATGAGATCAAGTTTATGTCCAAGTTGGTAAGTGTGCAAGGTAGGGTGAAGCCAGAGGTCAGTGGAGCTGAGGAGTGATCTAAGGCAGGCAGCATAGGGGTCATCAGGAACATCTATGTAGACTTAAAGTGGGCATAGAGAAACAGAGAAGGGATGTGAGAAAGGGATTCAAATTGTTAAGTTGGAGGCAGGCCCTGTGGGGTGGTAGATGACAACTACTAGAATCTGGATGGAGCGGTAGAGGCGGTTGATATGGGCTTCAAAAGAAGGGAAAGAAAGAGATGGGAGAGATAGAATGGTGCAAAAATGGCAATGTGGTATGAGAAGCGCTTGGGAGTGAGTAATATAACAGTAAACAGACATATTCCCTGCCCACAGCAAGCTCACATTCTAAGGGCTGGGGGACAGACATCAATACAAATAAATAAATTACAGATATGATTACATTCCATGTGATTACATTCCAAAGACTGCTTTAAAAAACAGCAAAAGAAAGGCTAACAGGTTCTTGATAGTGAGTCAGTTGGGTGAACCACCCAGCTAAGAAATAAAGAAATCTGTGCCCATAAGGAGAATGGTGCCCCAATTATTAGAAATTTAAAAGTTGCCTATATAGATCCTTTCCAATTGCCACCCCTCTAGCAAATAGGACCTTTGTTCACTTCTGACAATATTATATTACTAAGCATGTTAAACTAACCCACAGGCACTTTAAGCTTCTTCAGAATCCAACTCATAAAAATGAACACTGAACAAATTCTTGTATAAACAGAATGCTACATCTTCCTACCCAAATTGTCATCACACTGACTTTCCCATTACTTAATCCACCACCATCATCCTCTTACAAGTCTGCTATTTTGCAGTCATCCTTGACTCATCAATCTCATTCAATCAATCTGTCACCAAATCCTGTTGGTTCTAAAATAATAATAACAGTAATAATAATTGTGGTATTTGTTAAACACTTCCTATGTTCCAGGCACTGTACTAAGCATTGGGGTGGTTACAAGCAAATCGGTTGGACACAGTCCCTGTCCCATGTAAGGCACACAGTCTCAACCCCATTTTACAGATGAGGTAACTGAGGTGCAGAGAAGTGAGTTGACTTGCCCGTGGTCACACAGCAGACAAATAGCGAACCAGGATTAGAACCCATGACCTTCGGACTCCGAGGCCCATGTCCTATCCACTACACCATGCCACTGCTATCTTCACAATATCTCTGTATGCCCTTTGCTCTTCATTCAAACTGCTGACATGTTCCTCCTCGACTACCGCATCTGCCTCTTTGCTGACCTCCCTGACTCCAGTCACTCCCAACTCCAGTCCATACTTCACTCTGCTGTATGAATCTTTTTTCCAAAGAAAGCATACATTCCACATCTCCCAACTATCACAAAAACTTCCAGTGGTTGTCAATCCATCTCCACATCAAAGAGAAACTCCTTATCATTGGCTTTAAGGCATTCAGTCATCTCTCTAAATCATCATCAGTCTCTCTAATCTCTCACTACAACAGTCCAGATACTTCATTCTTGAAACAGACTACCACTCTCCCCACCATCAAAGACCTTCTAAAATCAAATCTCTTCTGAAAAGCTGTCCCTGCCTAAATCCTTATTTCCCCTATTTGCCCTCCCGTCCGTGTCACCTATGCATACGTGTCTGTATCCTTTAAGCACTTGAATTTCAGCCTACATTATGTGTATGTTTAATCTTACACTCTGCCATTTCCCCAACTATAGTTTATGTTACGTCTGTCTCATCTCTCCATCCTGTTACTCTCCTTTTAGATAGGAATCCCCAATTAAGGGCCTTCCCCTTTAAGCACTCTTTTCCCTTACCCCCTCTCCCTTCTGTACCCTTTATGCACTTGATATTCACTATACCCTCAGCCCCATAGTACTAGACTTTAAACTCCTTGAGGGGCAGGATTGTGTCTACCAACTCAATGTACAGTACACTCCCAAGTCCAGAACAATGCTCTGAACACAGATGGTGCTCAATAAATACCACAAATAATGTCATCCTAAGTGATTTTAGTCCTCTTCCCATTCTATCCTCCTCTAACTCACAATTCAGTCTTGATCCAGGTATTGCAGCACCCTAACTCAAATTTTGTATTGTAAGCATATTGACTCATGGTTCCATGGGGCTAATCTAATCTGTGTCACCTCTTTCATTCATTCATTCATTCAATTGTATTTAATGAGTGCTTACTGTGTGCAGAGCACTGTAGTAAGTGGTTGGGAGGTACAACTTGGCAATATATAGAGACGGTCCCTACCCAACAACGGACTCACAGTCTAGAAGGGGGAGACAGACAACAAAAAAAACCATGTAGACAGGTGTCAAAGTCTTTAGAACAAATAAAATTAAAGCTATATGCACATTACTAACAAAATAAATAATAATAATAATGATAACTTTTTTAGTGCTTACTATGTGCAAAACACTGTTCTAAGTGCTGGGGAGGATACAAGGCGATCAGGTTGTCCCATGGGGGGCTCACAGTCTTCATCCCCATTTTACAGAAGAGGTAACTGAGGCCCAGAGAAGTTAAGTGACTTGCCCAAAGTCACACAGCTGACAATTGGCAGAGCCGGGATTTGAACTCATGACCTCTGACTCCAAAGCCCGAGCTCTTTCCACTGAGCCACGCTGCCTCTCTAATAGGATGGTAAATATGTACAAGTAAAATAGAGTAATAAATCTGTACAAATATATAATAATGATAATGGCATTTATTAAGCGCTTACTATGTGCAAAGCACTGTTCTAAGCTCTGGGGAGGTTACAAGGTGATCAGGTTGTCCCATGGGGAGCTCACAGTCTTAATCCCCATTTTACAGATGAGGTAACTGAGGCATAGAGAAGTTAAGTGAGTTGCCCAAAGTCAAACAGCTGACAAGTGGCAGAGCTGGAATTTGAACCCATGACCTCTGTACTCTTTCCACTGAGCCACACTCCTTCTCTTGTATATATACACATGCTGTAGGGAGGGGAAGGAGGTAGGGTGGGGGGATGGGGAGGAGGACAGGAAAAAGGGTGCTCAGTCTGGGAAGGCCTCTTGGAGGAGGTGAGCTCTCAGTAGGGCTTTTGAAGGGAGGAAAAGAGCTAGCTTGACAGATATGTAGAGGGAGGGCATTCCAGGCCAGGGGAAGGATGTGGGCCAGGGGTCAAAGGCGTGACAGGCGAGAACGAGGCACAGTGAGGAGGTTAGCGACAGAAGAGCGGAGGGTGAGGGCTGGGTTGTAGAAGGAGAGAAGGGAGGTGAGGTAGGAAAGGGTGAGGTGATGGAGAGCCTTGAAACCTAGAGTGAGGAGTTTTTGCTTGATTCGTAGGTTGACAGGCAGCCACTGGAGATTTTTGAGGAGGGGAGTAACATGCCCAGAGCGTAATGTCTTTTCACCCTTCTATTTTTCCCCCTCCATTATGGGTCTTGTTCATTAGCCATGTGAATACTGTTTGGTGTTCTTTTGATTTCTTCCATGTTCTCTTAGATGTTGTTCCAAACATCTGGTTTATGCCCCCTCAGCATTTTAAATTATTTCCTAATGGTAAATTTTGGTGGAAAGAACATAAAGTGTGTTATTTATACAATAAATGTCAGAATACCTTACGCATTTTTTACTGTGAGCACTGTCAATCAATCATATTTATTGAGTGTTTACTGTTTGTAAAGCCCTATATTGAATGCTTGGGCAAGTTCAGTTTAAAAGGGTTGACAAACACTTTCCCTCCCCACAATGAACATAGAGTATAGAGGGGAAAACAGACAATATAAATACACTGTTACAGATATGTATATATGTGCTATGTGGCTGAGGGATGTGTGAATAAAGGCTGTAAATCCTAGTGCAAGGGTGATTTAGGATGGAGTGGGAGAAGAGGAAAATGAGAGCTTAGTTGCGGAAGGCCTCCTGGAGAAGATGTGTTTTCAATAAGGCTTCAAAGATGGGGAAAATGATGGTCTGTTGGCTATAAAGGAGGAGAGAATTCCAGGCCAGAGACAAGATGTGGGTGATAGGTCAGCAGAAAGATAGATGACATTAAGCACAGTGAGTAGGTTGACATTAGTGAAAGAAGTGTGTGGGCTAGGTGGTAGAAGGAAATCAATGAGGTATGGTAGGAGGGGGTAAGGTGATTGAGTATTTTATAGCTAATAATAATAATGATGGCATTTATTAAGTGCTTACTAAGTGCAAAGCACCGTTCTAAGCACTGGGGAGATTACAAGGTGATCAGGTTGTCCCACAGGGGGCTCACAGTCTTAATCCCCATTTTGCAGATGAGGTAACTGAGGCCCAGAGAAGTTAAGTGACTTGCCTGAAGTCACACAGCTGACAATTCGCAGACCTGGGATTTTAACCCACAACCTCTGACTCCAAAACCCTTGTTCTTTCTACTGAGCCAAGCTGCTTTTCTATGGTAAGAAGTTTCTGTTTTATGTGAAGGTGGGTGGGTATTTTCTGTGCCTCAGTTACCTCATCTGTAAAAATGGGAAAATAAGGCTGTGAGCCCCTCGTGGGATGACCTGATTACCTTCTATCTACCTCAGTGCTTACTACAGTGCTTGGCACATAGTAAGTGCTTAATAAATACCATAACTGGTAATATTATTTATTACCATTATTTTAGTTGAGCACACCACCAAAGTATATTGAAATTCACTGTGACCTTCCAGCCCAAATAATTTCACATTGGTTTACTGAGTGAATTTTGCCCCTTTAAAACCTTTAGGAGTTGTACATCTTTTCTGCTGAGATGGTTACTAATGATGCTAATAATAATAATTATGGTACTTGTTAAGTGTTTACTATGTTCCAAGCACTGTTCTCAGGTTAATCAGGTTGGTCCCAGTCCCACATGGGGCTTATACTCTAAGTCCCCATTATATAGATTATATATTATTATATAGATTATATATTATATAGATATTGTATATATTATTATAAATGGTATATTATTATTATAAGTTGAGAAGCAGCGTGGCTCAATGGAAAGAACATGGGCTTTGCAGTCAGAGGTCATGGGTTCAAATCCTGACTCTGCCAATTGTCAGCTGTGTGACTTTGGGCAAGTCACTTAACTTCTCTGGGCCTCAGTTACCTCATTTGTAAAATGAGGATTAAGACTGTGAGCCCCTCGTGGGACAACCTGATCACCTTGTAACTGCTCCAGTGCTTAGAACAGTGTTTTGCACATAGTAAGCACTTAATAAATGCCATCATTATAATTATTATTATTAAATTATATATATTATAAATATATAAAATATATTATTATATAGAGAAGGTAACTGAGGCCCAGAAAAATGAATTGATCTTAAAGCAGATGTGGTGGAGCTGGGATTAGACCCCAGGTCCTACTGACTCCAAAGCCCATGCTCTAACCACTAACCCATGTTGCTTCTGCATTCCACCGAACCCCTTCTGTTTCCATCCCTTTTCACCTAGAATTTCATGGCTTTCAGTTTTTCCTCATCCCTCTCTGCTCCCTACCACCACCCTCAATTCCAAAATGTTATGGGTGTTTTTTTCCGTTACACAGATCCAGCAGGATGGAAATTGCCATAGTCACTGAAGGACGAAGGAGGAGGAAGTAGGGAAGGAGGGTAGAGAAGACCTTTGGATCTTCTCTGAGTCTGCCATCTCTACATAAGTGCCCCCTCCTCTGCCACCACTGTAGTCTACTTTTCCCCAGCCAGTGCTGACCTTTGAAACCTTCTTACATCTTGACTGGGCATTGAGCCCATTTCTAGACTGTGAGCCCGTTGTTGGGTAGGGCCTGTCTCTATATATTGCTGACTTGAACTTCCCAAGTGCTTAGTACAGTGCTCTGCACACAGTAAGTGCTCAATAAATATGATTGAATAAATCAATGGACATGAGGTGAGTGGAGACTCCTGGGCCTTTGGGGCCTGTAGTAGCAGAAATAATGGCAGCAGAAGGTTACACAGCACTGGAGCCACACAAATGACTTAGAAAATAATTGTTTCGAATAGAGAGGGGGTGGGGTGAACACAAGAGAAGTTCCAGGAAACTCTCAAGCCTGGTGTGGGATGTGATAGCAAGGTTAGGGAATATAGAATTCCTTGGTGAACTGCTCCATATTTGAACATGTAATTTGTGTGGGTCACAGTGTGTGTCTCTGTGTCACAGACACAGAGAAGATTGTACAACATTACAGCTCTGTAGACCTTTAGTTTGTTGTGGCATTGAATACCATATTGCAACTACACTCGGAGAGCCTCTCAAAGGATGTGCTGGCCTTTTTTATTGAGATTTTTACTCCCTGTTCTATCATTGCAGCATTGGTCATTGTGCTTTCTGGGTACTAGATATGTGACAGCACTCAGCTCTGTGTTGTCAGTATGCAGGTTTGGATGTGTGAAAGGCTTTCTTCGTTGTACGAGGAAAAACAGGTAACAGTGATTAAGTCCCCAGAAAGAATCCATTTTAAGCAGGAAATCAAGCTTAGTAAATTTATACTACCATTTTCTAGGCTTCTTTACCCCTTAGTTAACATCCACAGACCATATTGCTTCTGATCCTATTATCGAAGTTGAGTAGAAGTTTTGCTGATGTATAAAAGAAAGAGTACCCTATGAAGCTGGGAAGGAGACATAAAAATAGCATTATTGAGAGCAGAAAGATGCCCAATCTACACAGAAAATAAATCTGATAATTGAATGTGTGCATTATGTAATATGAAGCCAGAAAATATGACTTATGGAGCTATAATTCCATCTTGTGGTCTGGGGAGTACATAAACCATCAAACTGGCTCTCATGTTTTATGAGATCATCAGAACTCATGATAGATATATTACCCCATAATTCATAGTAACCTGTTACTTGCTTTATGTTTAATTTTACTGTCACTATGAAGACATTATTTTAATAGGCTGTATTCTGCAAACCAGGCTGCAGAACATGGAAATTCCATATTGATATCCCAATAAAAATGAATCTTACTTGACCAATATAAAATTGAGGTAGCAAAATAGGGACTAGCCAAAATTTAAGGAGGAAGTTTGGGTTCATTCTAAATGTTCAACTAATGTTTTAAAAGATATTAGCCACAACCAGACATTGACAACCAATAATGGTCTTTCCTTTCCAAGGTGTAGGCAATTCTAAGGAGATTGGGATGCATTATGATTTACCATACATTTAAAGTTATTCCTCCTCCTTTTATTTTCTTCTCTCCTTTGCTGTCGTTGAGGAGGTTAAAATCAAAAGTTAAAAGGTACCAGCATAAAAAGTCACTGACTACTTAAAATGTTAAGGGTTCCCTGACTCTTTTTTTATCTGTTATCTTATTCATTAAGCGAGTACTATATGCCATGCACAGTACTAAGTGCTGGGGTAGAAACAAGATATTTGAGTTGGACAAAATCCTTGTCCCATTTAGGACTCACAATCTTAATCCCCAGTCTACAGAAGAAGTAACCAAGGCACAAGGAAATTAAATGAATTGCCCAAGGTCATACAGCAGACAAGTGATGGAGCTGGAATTAGAACCCAGGTCCTCTGACTCCCAGCTTCATGCTCTTTCTCCTAGACTGCTTGATTGTCTCCTGCTTTGATCCATTTCCCTCACCAGCCACATAATCTTCATGGTTCTGAAGAAATACCTAGAGTATCATTAGTAACAACCATGGAATTTACTAAGTAGTTACTATATGACAAGTTCTGTACTAAGCATTGGGATAGATATAAAATAAGCAGATTGGACACAGTTCCTGTCCCACATGGTGCTCACAAATAGACGGGGAGGGAGAACAGGTGTTTAATTCTCATTTTAAAGATAAAGAAACTGAGGCCCGGAGAAGTTAAGTGACTTTTACAAGGTCACACAGTAGACAAAGTAGTATAGTCAGGATTTGAACCCAAGTTCCCTGACTCCAAGGCTTGTGCTCTTTCCCCTAGGCCATGCTCCTTCTCAAATGTTCACGTGTTGGTTAACATTAAGCTCTATGAAGTTTTCTTTCAGTTTGATCAGTCTTAGATAAAATTTCTGTGGCTATGTTGTAATTTTGTTTGACTAGGGTAGTAGACAAACGGTGGTTTGGTAGATAAAATTATTTGGATGGTGCACTAAAGCACCTGTTACAAATCTGGTCAACAGGATAATTCATTAAACTGGTTCTAGTCTTCCAGTGCTTTTCTCTGCCCATGTTCCTTGGGGAATTTTCTTCCTTCTTCAACACAGGATTCAGCATGTAGGACAACAAATTTTTTCACCAATGGTGGTGGATACTTAGACTATATTAGTCTAGTCTACACTATTTTGTAATTTCATGCTGTCTCCTCTAGCTCCTTGTGGGGAAGGAACATGTCACGTCTTTATTTTGAACTTTCCAAGTGCTTAACACAGTACATTGAAACAAAGAGGAGTTCTATAAAAAGAGAAGCAGCATTGCCTAGTGTATACAGCACGGGCCTGGGAGTCAGAAGGATTTGGGTTTTAATCACAACTCCACCACTTGGCTGCTGTGTGACCTTAGGCAAGTCACTTCACTTCTCCATGCCTAGGTTCCCTCAACTGAAAAATGGAGACTCAATCCCCATTGTCCCTCCTACTTGAGCTCTGACCCCCCATTTTGGACCTGTTTATCTTGTATCTACCACAAAGTTCAGTATTGTGCTTGGAACATAGTAAGGGTTTAACAAAAACCACAATTACTACAATTACTACTGCTACTACTACTACTACTACTACTTCTGTTATAAATACTACACTATTACACCATGGAGTAGAAGGCATGAAGAGACATCTGGAAAATCATCATCATCAATCATATTTATTGAGCGCTTACTGTGTGCAGAGCACTGTACTAAGCGCTTGGGAAGTACAAGTTGGCAGCATATAGAGACAGTCCCTACCCAACAGTGGGCTCACAGTCTAAAAGGAAAATCACCTTATGCTGTCAAGTTGTCTACAGCCCATAGGATGCCATGGACGTATCTTTCCCAGACTGCCCCACCTTCATCTGCAGTTGTTCTGGTAGTATATCCATAGAATTTTCTTGGAAAAAATATGGTGGTTTGCCAATGCCTCCTTCATCTGCAGTTGTTTTGGTAGTATATCCATAGACTTTTCTTGGAAAAAATATGGTGGTTTGCCATTGCCTCCTTCTGTGCAGTCAACTTAACTTTGCCCTTGACTCTCTCCCATGCCGCTGCTGCCAGGATGGGTGACTTTTGACTTGTAGCAGATTGCCTTCCTCTGACTAGCCATTGCCCAAACCAGGAATGGAATGGTTATATACCTCTGCTTGAATCTCCCTCCCATTGTAGAGGCTAGTAGAGTACTGGAAACTCTCCTGGTACATCCCTGAGGAGGGGAAAATCACTTAACTTCTCTGGGTCTCAGTTACCTCTCCTGGTACATCCCTGAGGAGGGAAAGTCACTTGACTTCTCTGGGCCTCAGTTACCTCATCTGTAAAATGGGGATTAAGACTGTGAGCCCCACGTGGGACAACCTGATTACCCTGTACCTCCCCAGCGCTTAGAAAAGTGCTTTGCACATAGTAAGCACTTAACAAATGCCAATTAAAAAAATCATGTAGAAGAAGCTAAATGGGTGAGTTCTTTGAATCATTTCACCCATTTCTGCAGAAAAAAGTTGTGAGCCTAATACTTTAATTTCAACCTTGCATCATTTCTCCTTCATCCCCTATCAATTAATCCAAGCACTTCAAAGCAGCCATTCAGTCAAGCTCCCGATCAAGTTTGATCTGAATGAAAAGAATTCGAACTAGGGCAAGGCCCAGTTTGCAGCATTTTTTAATGGTTAAATCCAATTATTTTCTTATCGATTCTAGTGATATATGAGTCAAATCAATTCATAAGTGGATAAAAAATATGAAAATTAGATTCTCTCCTCCCAGAAGTATTTTCACTTGAGTAGACTGTGCCTTTCTAAAGCTTCTTAGGTGAGCCTACCCAGATCATTAATTCACTTCAGTGCCTATGAAGCTAATTGTTTAATTTCTCCAGCTAAGAGGCAGAGAACATTTGATGTATATAAGCTGTTCATTAGCATTTGTGTGAAATGTCTGCGTAACACCATCCAAGGGTATTAAACCAGTCCGAGTTGTTGGGTATCATAGGTTAATGCTGTTTCAATTAACACCAGCATAATCCCTACTGTAGACTCAGCTTGAAACAATCATCCATAAACTACTTTATACTTAGGACTCTGAAGTTACACTCTGGAAAACTACTTAAGGAAAACAGTGCCTCTTACAAAATAACAGTACGGTTTCGTAAGTTTGGAGGTCATGAACCAAGATACACCAGTGGAGGCAGCCCAATGTCCAAAAGAGAAAGAAGACAAGGAGCAAAGCAAAAAAAAAAAAAAAAAAGGTCATTTTGAAAGAAAGAAAAAACGTTACAATGACTCTTTTCTTGATGATTTCAATGTTCACTTCTTTCTTGTTGCAATATGGTTTGGGTCTCAATGTAAAAAGCATGCCAACCTATTTCCTGGAAATCCATTCAACTTCTTCCTTTGTATTGTTTTCATTTACTGCTTTTTCTCTCTTGTACTCTTGCCTTTGAGACATTATGTAGGTCACTCCTCTTTGTCAAACCACATCTATCCCCTCTCTCACTACCTTCCAAAGCATTCTGAGGTCAAATTTATCTGGTTTTTAAAACCTCCAGCGACCATTAAATATCCCATCAGCAAATAAATCAGTAGACTTTACGCAGCACCTACTATGTGAGTAAAATCCTTCCTGAAGTCAGCCTCTTTAGTCACTGTTGCCAATTCCTCTTTCTGGAAACACTATCAAAGCTTGGTTAAACTGAAGCAGTCTTCTGGTTCTCCTTATCTCTCTGGCCAATCTTTAGTCTTATTCACTAGCTCTTTGCCCCACACCCCTGAATTGCGAGTGTGCCTCAAGGATATGTTTTGGATCCCCTTCTATGCTCTCTTAATACTTTCTTGCTCGGAGAGTTCTTCCCCTTCCATACCTCCAGCTACCGCCTCTACTTAGAAGACTCCCAAGTCTATGGTTTTATGATTTCACATTTCCTCTACATGGATGTCCTGCTGGCAACTCAACCTCAATTTCTCTAAGTTGAACTTGCTTAGTCAATCAATCAGTCAATTGCTGGGCACTTACTATGCAGAGCACTGTACCAAATGTTTAGGAGAGTACAGTATGATGGAGATGGGAGACATATTCCCTACCCACATTGAACTTACAGTTTAGGTCAGGGAAACCAAAATTAATATAAATAAATTCTAGATGTGTGCAAAAGTGCTGTGGGGCTGAGGGCAAGGTGAATACCAAGAGTCCAAAGGATAAAGATTCATGTGCATAGACAACATAGAAGGAAGAGTCAGATAAAGAGGGCTTAGTTGGAGAAGGCCTGGAGGAATTGTGTGTTTAATAATTGTTTGAAGGTGGGGAGAGTGAGGGTCTCTCATTTATGGATTGGGAAGGAGTCTGTGATGCAGGAAAGTGGTGTGTGAAAGATGAGCTTGTGTTACAATAAGCAAGCTAGCACTGTAGGAGTGAAGTATGTGTGCTGGGCTGTTGCAGGACATCAGTAAGGTAAGGTAGGATAGGGCAGGTTTACTGGTGCTTTAAAGCCAATGGTAAGGAGTTTCTTTTTGATACAGAAGTGCATGGGCAACCACTGGCATTCTTGAGGAGTGGGGAGACATAGAATGAACAGTTTTTAGAAAAATGATCAAGGCAGAGGAGTGAATTTTGGACTGGAGTCGGGAGAAATGGGATAGGGAGGTCAGCCAGGAAGCAGATTCAGTAGTGAAGATGGAATCGGATAAGTACTTGGATCAGCATAGTAGCAGTTTGGATGGAGCAGAGAGGTCAGGTTTTAGCAATGTTGTGAAGGTGGAACCAACAGGATTTGGTAACAAATTGAACATGTGGATTTTATGAGGGAGTTGAGTCAAAGATATTTCCAAGGCTATGGGATTGGATTATAGACAGGTGAGTGTATTTTCTGTAGTTTTACGAAAGGCAGGAAAAGGACAGGCTTTGGGTCGGAGGATTAGGGGTTCTGTTTTGGACACATTTAGTCTAAGGTGTTGGTGAGATATCCAGGTGTGGTCCTTGACCCATTATTTCAACCATCACAATCTATTAAATCCGCAACATTTTCCAGACCTACCTCTCTTCTTCTCCATTTAAATAGTTACCATTGTGATCTAAGTGCTCATCATTTGCCAGCTACACTATTACTGTGTTCACCTTCATGCTTTCTACTGAAAATGTCATTTAAATGTTAATTTATTAGTGATATTTTGTTCTTTATATGTTTTTGTTCTTCTTCCTTTTGTGTTTTAACTTCTATCATGGGCCTGCCCCATGTCCTTTCTTAGATTAAAATATCCCATAAAGCAAGTATCATACCTGGTTCTACTTCTGTTTTTCCATAAAGAAACTATTGATTCTGGAAAGATTATTACAGAACAGCTAAAAAATTCAGTGGTAATTCTTCTTCTAGATTCATTCATTCATTCAATCGAATTTATTGAGTGCTTACTGTTTGCAGAGCACTGTACTAAGCGCTTGATAAAGAAGGAGTCTTAGAATGATGGCAATAACATTTCAACGAGTTTCTAGATAGTCTTCAGTGAAGTTCCAGAAATAGCCTTTGGTAGAAATAGCAGAAATAGCCTGGCAGAAATAGACTTTTGTATTATTTAGGAGAATCCAGATTCCAGATAAAGTCCCTGGGACCTAAAGGCCTCTGGTTCTTCCTTTGTATGACTACGTAGGATTGGGGCTCCCAGTTTAATGACTCTACTCCTGAGGACACCTTTCACTGCCACCAACTATGCCTTCTCTCTTTCAAACCACAGCCCTCATTCGGCAACGAGCCCAACATTCTCTTTCAAAGGTTACCAATGATATCCTTCTTGCCAAATCCAATGACCTTTATTCCATCCTAGTCCTTCTCAACTTCTCAGATCCCTTCGACATTGTGGACCACTCAGTTCTTCACCAACAATGTCCTCTCCTGGTTCTCCTCCAATCTCTCTGGTCCTACCTTCATAACATCACTAAAATCCGCCATTCCCTCTCCATCCAAACGCTGCCAATTTATCCAAGTAGTTATCCTGTCCTGCCTTGACGATGACTACTATTATTAGTAGTAGTAATAATAATAATTATGATACTTGTTAAGTGCTTACTATGTTACAAGCACTGTACTAAGATCTGGGGTACATACAAGTTAATCACGTTGGACCACAGTCCTTTTCCCACATGGGACTCACACTCATCCCCATTTTACAGATGAGGTAACTAAGGCATAGAGGTTAAGTGACTTGCCCAAGGTCACAGAGCAGATGCGTGGCAGAGCCGGGATTAGAACCCAGGTCCTTTTGACTCCCAGGTCTGTGCTCTCCCCACTAAGCCATGCTGCTTTCCCCTTGCTGACCTCTCTCTCTCTCTCTCTCTCTCTCTCTCTCTCTCTCTCTCTCTCTCTCTCTCTCTCTCTCTCTCTCTCTCTCTCTCTCTCTCTCTCTCTCTCTCTCTCTCTCTCTCTCTCTCTCTCTCTCTCTCTCTCTCTCTCTCTCTCTCTCTCTCTCTCTCTCTCTCTCTCTCTCTCTCTCTCTCTCTCTCTCTCTCTCGTTTTGTCCCACACCACTCTGATGCCCAGATAATTTCTCTAAAAAAAAAATTCAGTCTCTGTTTTCCAATTACTCAACAATGTCCAGTGATTGAATGGATGGATGGTTGTCCATTCACCACTCCAACAAATAGGAACACCTTACAAATTTTTTAAAGCACTCAATCATCATGCCCCATCCTATAGTACGTCGCTGATTTCCTTCAATAACCCAGTATGCTCATTTTTCTCCTCTACCACCAATCTACTGTACCTTGATCTCATCTATCTCGTCTTTAACCTCTTACTCATATCTGCTTTGGGCCTAGAACTACCTATCCTTTCATATTCATTCGTTCATTCAATCAATCGTATTTATTGAGCACTTACTGTGTGCAGAGCACTGCACTAAGGGCTTGGAAAGTACAATTTGGGATCATTCTTCCCATCGACCATCATTCTCCACACCTTTATAGCCTTTTTAAAATCACACTTCCTCCAAGAGGGGACTAAGACCTCACTTTTCCTACTCCCTCTACTTCTGTATTACCCTTGAACTTGGATTGGTACACTTTATTCTGCACCACAACACTTGTACACATGTCAGTAATTATTTTAATGTTTGTCACTCCCTCTAGACTGTCAACTCCTTGTGTGCAGAGAATATGTTTATCAAATTTGTTTTTGTCCTCTCCTAAGCACTTAGTATAGTGCTCTGCACAGAGTATACATTTAATAAATATGATTTATTTATTTATTGTTTGATCTCACTTCCCAGAGATAGATTACAGGAAGATGGGGGAAGAAAAGGCTCCTCCCCCTCCCTCAGCGCCCCAAACAAATTTGTTTCCCAGACACCTGGACTTCCCAAGCTTCTACTACAGGCTGATACATAGGTGATAGATCTGGACATTTTTAAATTGATACCTCACAAGTATTATTATCAGCGAGTTAATTAGGTAATGAATAGAATAGAATCTGAACCACCTTTCCTTTTTTCTGACACTTGTCCCCATTTTGCCAGGGCATTTTCTTGGTGTTTTGAAACTGGACTCAGGGTCTAGTTTCACCCACTCTGAATCTTAGAATTGTCTGATGGCAGCATGGTTCTGCTGCCAAACCACATGATACTTTTTCCCCTGTCACAGACTCCTCTGGAGTCTGTCTTCCCAGGCCTCCTCCTCACTTCCATCTAACAGGAGGGCCCTTTGGCATATACAAAATTTGAAAGCACAGTAATATGTGCAATTTTTCAAGAAGTCACTTCCATAGTCAACCCTATGCAAAATGGAATGTAACAATCGGTTCTTCCAGAATACAGGTATCAAACACTAAAGAAATACAAAATGATTTGGATTCCAATAATAATAATTACATTTATTAAGTGCTTACTCTGTGCCAATCATAGTGATAATAATAATAATAATAATTACAGTATTTTTCAAGTGCTTACTATGTGCCAAGCACTGTTCTAAGCACTGGAGTAGGTATAAGGTAATCAAGTTGTCCTCGTGGGGCTTACAGTCTTAATCCCCATTTTACAGATGAGATAACAGAGGCACAGAGAAGTGAAGTTGCTTACCCAAGGTCACACAGCAGTCTAGTGGCAGAGACGGGATTAGAATCCACATCTTCTGACTCCCAAACCCTTTCTCTTTCCACTGTCAGGCTGATTCTTAGTACTAAGCACTGGGGTTGATAAAGATAATTAGGTCTGACACATTCACTGACCTACATTCATTCATTCATTCAATCGTATTTATTGAGCGCTTATTGTGTGCAGAGCAGTGTACTAAGTGCTTGGGAAGTACAAGTTTGCAACATATGGAGACAGTCCCTACCCAAAAGCGGGCTCATGGGACTAATAGTCTAAGTGGGATGGAGAACAGGTAATCTCCTTTCAATAGATAAGGAAACTGAAATTCAGAGATGGTAAATGACTCATCCAAGGTCACACAGAAGTGTCATTTGGCTGAGCCAGGATTAGAACCCTGGTCCTCGGACTCCCAGTCCCATGATCTTTCCACTAGACCATATTACTTCTCTACTTTTTTATCATCTTGGGGTTTTACAAATGTACCCTCCATTTTAGTATCAGGGATAAAATGGTTCAGTTGTTAATGGAGCTTTTTGGCAGAAGAAGCAGAGTGGCTCAATGGAAAGAGCACGGGCTTGGGAGCCAGAGGTCATGGGTTCAAATCCCAGCTCTGCCAGTTGTCAGCTGTGTGACTTTGGGCAAGTCACTTCACTTCTCTGGGCCTCAGTTACCTCATCTGTAAAATGGGGATGAAGACTGTGAGCCCCCCGTGGGACACCCTGATCACCTTGTATCCACCCCAGCGCTTAGAACAGTGCTTTGCATATAGTAAGCGCTTAACAAACACCATCATTATTATTATTATTATTATCATCATCATCATCATCATCAATCGTATTTATTGAGCGCTTACTGTGTGCAGAGCACTGTACTAAGCGCTTGGGAAGTACAAGTTGGCAACATATAGAGACAGATGTGTTCATAAGAGCTTTGACAGGTATTATATCACCTCTGTTTCAAACTACAGTATGAGATTTGGGAGGGCAAGGAGGAAAGCAAGCACAGGAGTTTCAGGGATGTGGTGAGGAAACACATCAATTTAGGAAATATAGGACATTTAATGTTAATTAAAAGTATGAGGGAGAGAATCCAAGTAATCAAACTGGAACCTGGCCAGAACAGTAAAATTAATTCAGGTAGAGTTCATCTGGAGCATTAGAGACCACAAGTTGTTGGGGGTCTTGTTTAATCTAAATGGCAAGATGATATTAACAGAATAGAGTCAGCAACAGTGCCACTCTAATAATAATCAGATATTAATCAGATAATCAGATAATAATCAGATATTATTATCTGAAAGATAATAATAATGATGGCATTTGTTAAGTGCTATGTGCAAAGCACTGTTCTAAGCCCTGGGGTAGATGCAAGGTAATCAGGATGCCCCACTTAGGGCTCACAGACTTTAAGATGATTACAGTACTGAAGAAAACATTTTCTTTCAATGAGTAGAACTTGAAAGAGCTGCAGCCTGAACAGGGTGGGATCTATTTACAAACTGATTTATAAGATAAACTTAAATGAACGAACAATGACACTGAATATACTTGTGAAGACAGCTTGCAAACAGCAAAATAAACACCCCACCCAAAGTATCATATTGAATGATAGGTGCAAATGTGGCTGAAAAAGCCAATGCAGCTATCATTAATGGTATTGGTCAAGGAACTGGATGTGATTTCTGGAATTGTTCCAACACAGGGATGGAGTGTTAGAGTCAAGATCTCCCCCATTTAAGTAAGTCTATAAATTAATAATTATTGAGCACCTATGTACAGAGGACTAAACTAAATGACAGAGGGCAAGCAATAGAGTTAGAAGACATGACCCCCAATCTCATGGAAGCTTCATACTATCAGGGGGAATAGACACAAAATAAAATATGGGGGGGGGGGGGCGGGGAGAAGATGATGGAAACATGAATAAGCATTTGCCTAAATATAGAAGTTCATAGGGTAGTTGTGAGACCATGAGTGTAGGGGTGGGGTGAAAGCATTGCAGTTGGAATTTTGAGGATTAGGGGGAATTGCTCAAGATTACATAATAATGATAACAATAATGATGGTGGTATTTGTTAAGCACTTACTGTGTGCCAAGCACTGTTCTAAGTGCTGTGGTAGTTACAAGGTCATCAAGTTGTCCCCTGCGGGGCTCACAGTCTTAATCCCCATTTTACAGATGAGGTAACTGAGGCACAGAGAAGAGAAATGACTTGCCCAAGGTCACAGAGCAGACAGGTGGTGGAGCCAGGATTAGTACCCACAACCTCTAAATCCCAAGTCTGTGCTCATTCCACGAAGCCACACTGCTTCTCACATAGTAGACAAGTGGTGGAGATGTTAGTACCCAGGTTTCTGATTCCCAGGACTTTATTCTTTCCAGTGGGCCACACTGCTTCCCCATTCAGTCCCACATTGCTTTGATGTTTTTGGAAGGTTTCTCTTGGACAGCCTAATTTGTTAATGCAATTTTATTCAGCTATATCCTCATTCATATTTCTAGGGAAACTGCAAAATGCATCATCATTTTATGATGATGATGATGGCATTTATTAAGCTCTCACTATGTGCAAAGCACTGTTCTAAGCGCTGGGGAGGTTACAAGGTGATCAGGTTGTCCCACGCGGGGCTCACAGTCTTAATCCCCATTGTCCAGATGAGGGAACTGAGGCCCAGAGAAGCTAAGTGGCTTGCCCAAGGTCACACAGCTGACAAGTGGCAGAGCCAGGATTTGAACCCACGATCTTTGACTCCACAGACAACGCTCTTTTCCACTGAGCCACGCTGCTTCTCTGGATGCATACTATGTGACAGCACTGTTCTAAACTCTGTGGTAGATACAGGTTAATCAGGTTGGACACAGTCCCTGTCAGGCATGAGGCTCACAGTCTAGGTGGGAGAACAGATATTGAATCCCCATTTTACATTTAAGGAAATTGAGGCCCTGAGAAGTGAAGTGACTTGCCCAAGGTCACACAGTAGGTGCCTGGCAGAGCTGGGTTAATGAGCCAGGTCCTCTGACTCCCAAGCCCAGGGTCTTTCCACTAGGACACACTGATTCTCATTCTGCATGTCTCTTGGATGGGCATCTCTAGGATACAGTAATCTGTATTCAGCAACTCTTGAGTGCCTGACCCTGTTACAGTTAATGTTTCTCGTCTTCGGTTCAGTTGAATATGTTTCCAGTGGATCGGTACCTTAATTAATCATTACTGCCTTTGAGCACTTCGTTGCATAGCTGCATAGAATGAATCAAAAGGGACCAGTTATGCCACACAGCCCTTCAATGGGAAATAGACCAGAGGAAACCTCAGTTCTGATAAGACTAAGTCATATTTGGGAGGTCGTAGAATCTTAATGAATTTCTCAAATTTAAAAGTAATTGCCAGGGCCAATTTATGTCAATAGTGTAAAAGGTCTTAATAAGGTTAACACTCTATTTGGAAAAAAATGAAATTCTGTCTTTAATGTCTATTTTCATTTATTTTTATCTGTTCACTACTGTTTCCATTTATTTTTTAATTTGAGTCTGATGACCATGGAGTGAGTAACAATTAGGGCAAAAGGTATGGGAATGAGAATGTAAGAATTTTTTTTTTCATGTTGGAGGTAAAAGTGAACTCTATGGTGAGCCCCAAAACAAACAGCCTTATTAATAACTGTTTGTGATCCCCTGAACAACAACAAGGAAGAAACTTTGCAAAGACACTAATGTGCTCTACCTGAGGCAGGTGATTGCTGGCCTGTGGCGGGGGCAGAGCATGGAGGGAGATCGGGCTCTCTCTCCCTGTTCTACCCAGTAATGGGCCAGAACAAATCAATAACTGTGACCTAGAGCCACAGCTGCCATGCCTAAGGCAGATAAAAGGCGGTTGATTTGAGGCATGCAAGGGGGCACCTGGAAGTAGCATGGAGGCACATACTGAAGCAAAATTATGCAGAGAAGCAAGAAGGAAGCATGCTGCAGGCAGTAGAAGCAGCAGAAGGCAATAGCACTTGGAAGCAGAAAGACGAAGCATTGGCAGAATGGGCTCCTTTGATCACAGACTGGCATTGGACCGTTGGTGGAGTGAGTGTGTGTCACTCCTTTGCATGCTGGTAAAAGAAAAGCTAAGTAAAAACTCTCCACAGTAACCTTGGTGATCAGAGCTGTGGTTTGAACTTTACTACACGTTACTCAGGCTCCCTGGGTCCAGGAAGTTCCTGGCAGGAACGAGCCGGGGGTTTGTGACAAAATCCATTTAAAAAAAATAGTATTTCTTAAGTGCTTACTATGTGCCAGGGATTGTACTAAGTGCTGAGGTGGATATAAGATAATAGGGTTGGTCACAGTCCTTGTCTCACTTGGAGCTCACAGTCTTCATGCTTATTTTAGAGATGAGGTAACTGTGGCACAGAGAAGTTAAGTGACTTGTCCAAGTTCACACAACAGACAAGTGTGGGAGCTGGGACTAGAATCTTGGTCGTATGACTCCCAAACCTGTGCTCTTTCTACTAGGCTACACTTCTTCACTTGGGGGAATGTATTAATTTTTAAGCCAGAGTGGTGAAAGAACATTTTTTGAGAATTATATTGGAAAAAAAGTTTCTATTTATGATCCCAATTTGTTAATTTAAATTTAACTTGTTTTCAACAAACACTTGTGAAGAGAGCCTTATACAGGTTCATTCATTCAATTGTTATATTGTATTTATTGAGCACTTACTGTGTGAAGAACAATGTACTGTTTGGGAAAGTATATAACAAAAAACAGATACATTCTCTGCTCACAGTGAGTTTTCAGCAGGGTTCTAGCCAGGCCAAAATTCTTCATTGCTTCCTACTGTGGGCACATTCACAGTAGGCAAAAATTTATGTTTATCCACATCTACAGATCATTAGTACTTACTCACACGGCCCTATGGGCCATGATGTAAGTTCTAAGCCTAAGTGAGAGAGAAATATTTAGATTTTTCCAGTTCCGCTCCATCTTATCACATTGGTC
Source organism: Tachyglossus aculeatus (assembly GCF_015852505.1). Taxonomy (NCBI): domain Eukaryota; kingdom Metazoa; phylum Chordata; class Mammalia; order Monotremata; family Tachyglossidae; genus Tachyglossus; species Tachyglossus aculeatus. The sequence continues at coordinate 115,919,003 of NC_052067.1, forward strand.
CCAAAATCTTTATGGTGCGTACTCCAGAATTCAAGTTTCCTGTATGGGGAGTTTCTGGAACATTTGAGAAGCTAAGCACACACTGATGAAACTCCTCTACCAATGAATCAATCAATCAATCAATCGTATTTATTGAGCGCTTACTGTGTGCAGAGCACTGTACTAAGCGCTTGGGCAGTACAAATTGGCAACATATAGAGACAGTCCCTACCCAACAGTGGACTCACAGTCTAAAAGAAATGAAATGTTATAGCCAACCAAGATAATGGAATCACACAACAAATAAACATGTGTGCTGTAACTGAAGCAATCACTAAAAATATAAAGTACAACAACACAACAAGGGGCAACTTTTTTTCATGCCTAATATGATTGGGACTGTAATAATAATAATAATAATGATAGCATTTATTAAGTGCTTACTATGTGCAAAGCACTGTTCTAAGCGCTGGGGCGGTTAACAAGGTGATCAGGTTGTCCCACGGGAGGCTCACAGTCTTCATCACCATTTTACAGATGAGGTCACTGAGGCACAAAGAAGTTAAGTGACTTGCCCAAAGTCACACAGCTGATAAGTGGTGGAGCCGGTATTTGAACCCATGACCTCTGACTCCAAAGCCCAGGCTCTTTCCACTGAGCCACGCTGCTTCTGTAGATCCAACGTGGTTCTTATCAGCCATACACACACTTAGAATTGAAATTCACCATCAGTGGTTTCTTTTTCATAAACAAAGGATAGCTATACTATACACATTATACACCATTCACTTGAGAAGATGGGTGTCCCCATTCACCTCAAAACATAAGTCCTCATTTCCTCTTCTCCCATTCCATTCTGCATTACACGTGGGCTAGGATTTGTATCCTTTATTCACCTGTCCCTCAGCTTCATGACATTTACGTCTATAACCATAATTTATTTATATTAATGGTCTGAGCTCCCCAAAGTCATCTCCCCAGCTCTCAATCCTCTCTGCTGCTTTCCCATCCTTCCCAGCAGTATCTTCAGATGAGATCTCCTCCCTTCTCTCAAGTACCACCCCATCCACCTGTGCTTCGGACCCCATTTCCTCACATCTTATAAAAGCTCTCACACCTTCCCTCCTCCCCTCCTTAACTTCCATCTTCAACTGCTCACTCTCCACTGGTTCCTTCCCCTCTGCCTTCAAACACGCCCGTGTCTCCCACATCCTAAAAAAACCTTCTCTTGACCCCACTACTCCTTCTAGTTATCGCCGTATCTCCCTCCTACCCTTCCTTTCCAAACTCTTGGAATGAGTCATCTACACTTGCTCCTTCGAATTCCTCAACTCCAACTCTTTCCTAGACCCCCTCCAAGCTGGCTTCTGTCTCCTACATTCCACCAAAACTGCCCTCTCAAAGGTCACCAAAGACCTTCTTCTTGCCAAATCCAATGGCTCCTACCCTATCCTAATCCTCCTTGACCTCTCAGCTGCCTTCCACACTGGACCATCCCCTTCTCCTCAACGTGCTATCCAACCTAGGCTTCATAGACTCTGTCATCTCCTGGTCCTCCTTTTATATCTCTTCGCGGACTCCTTCTCCCCCTCCCATCCCCTTACTGTAGAGGTTCCTCAAGGGTCAGTTCTTGATCCCCTTCTGTTCTTCATCTATACTCACTCCTTGGTGAACTCTTTTGCTCCCATGGCTTCAACTTTCATCTCTATGCTGTGATGACACCCAAATCAACATCTCCACCCCTGTTCTCTCTCCTTCCCTCCAGGCTCTTATCTCCTCCTGTCTTCAGGACATCTCCATCTGGATATCTGCCCGCCATCTAAAACTCAACATGTCCAAGACTGAGCTCCTTATCTTTTCTCCCAAACCCTGTCTTCTCCCTTTCTTTCCCATCACTGTAGATGGTGCTACCATCCTTCCCATCTCACAAGCCTGCAACCTTGATGTCATACTTGACTCTGCTCTCTCATTCACTCCACACATCCAATCTGTCACCAAAACCTGCCTGTCTCACCTTCACAACATCACCAAGATCTGCCCTTTCCTTTCCATCTCAACTGCTACCTTTCTGGTTCAATCTCTTGTCCTATCTCGACTGGATTACTGCATCAGCCTCCTTTCTGATCTCCCATCATCCTGTCTCTCCCTGCTTCAGTCTATACTTCACTTTGCTGTTCAGAATACCTCTGTACAGAAACGCTTGGGATATGTCATTCCTCTCCTCAAAAATCAACCTTCGAATCAAGCAAAAGCTCACTATTGGCTTCAGAGCTTTCCATCACCTTGCCCTCTCCTACCTCACCTTCCTTCTCCCCTTCTACAACCCAGCCTGCACACTCTGCTTCTCTGCCACTAACCTCCTCACCGTGCCACGTTCTCACCTGATCCACCGTCGACTCCTGGCCCACATCCTACTTCTGGCCCAGAATGCCCTCCCTCCATACATCCACCAAACTAGCTCTCTTCCTCCCTTCATAGCCCTACTGAGAGCTCACCTCCTTTAGGAGCCCTTCCAAGACCGAGCCCCCCACTTTTTCTCTCCTCCTCCTCCTCCCCTCATTCATTCATCCATTCATTCATTCAATCGTATTTATTGAGCGCTTACTGTGTGCAGAGCACTGTACTAAGTGCTTGGGAAGTACAAGTTGGTAACATATAGAGATGATCCCTACCTAACAACGGGCTCACAGTCTAGAAGGGGGAAACAGGCAACAAAACAAAACATGTGCACACATTGCCCCCCTTCCTCCCTCCCTCTACCTTACCCCTATCCCCTCCACCCAGCACTTGTGTATATTTGTACATATTTATTACTCTATTTGTTTTATTAATGATGTGTATATACCTATAATTCTATTTATTTTGATGGTATTGACACTTGTCTACTTGTTTTGTGTTGTTGTCTGTCTCCCCTTTCTAGACTGTGAGCCCGTTGTTGGGTAGGAAATGTCTCTATATGTTGTTGATTTGTACTTCCCAAGCGCTTAGTACAGTGCTCTTCACACAAGAAACAAGACGTAGCAGAGGATGAGGGCCAGGGTCAAGTGGAGGTGCCAGATGGGGTAGGAGGGCCAGGACCAGGCAGTGGAGGATGGGCAGGACCAGGTGGGTGAGGAGGGTCAGACCCATGTGGAGGAGGGGTTCCAGGCGAAGGCAGGGAGTGAAGATCAGACAGAAGAGGAGGACAGCTAGGTGGAGGAGGAGGCCCAGGACCAGACGGAAGAGGGTGGGCCAGGACCAGGCAGAAGAAGAAGAGGATCAGCAGAAGGAGTGCTCTGTATGCAGAGCATTGTACTAAGCACTTGGGAAAGTACAATACAGCAATAAAAAGAGGCAATACCCACTCATAGTTTGTGCCAAGTACTGGGGTAAATACAACATAATCAGTTCAGTAACGAAACGGTCTGTCCCTTATGGAGCTTACAGGCTTCATGGGCAGAAATTGTGTCTACCAATTTTATTATATTATGCTCTCCTAAAAGCTTAGTATGAAGAACAGTCAGGGGACCTGTGTTCTAATCTCAGCTCTACTGTGTACATGCTGCCTTATCTTGGGCCCTTTCCTTCCCTGTGCCTCTGTTCCCTTATCTGCAAAATCGTGATTCAATACCTGTTCTCCCTCTTAGCTAGTCTATGTGGGATAGGGACTCTATCCAGTTAATCAATCAATCAATCAATCACTCAGTGGTATTTATTGAGCACTTGCTGTGTGCAGAGTAGTATACTAAGAGCTTTGGAGGTAAAGGGCCTGGTTAAGGAGATAGGAATACCTTGTGTGGGCATGACCTTTTTAGAGGAGCTGTGACAGCCAATTCAGTTCTTGTTCTGCCTATTCCCTGTCCCGGTTGGCAGTGGCAGGCACACTGCCCTTTTACCCACCCTCAACTTCGGAATCAGAATGAGGTATTTTGACTCTGAAAATTTTACTCTAGTATGCCAGTGTAGAATTATAATTCCAGTGGTTATAGGAAGGGTATCAAAGAATATCAAAGATATTCAAAGATATAGTACTGTCACAAAGAGCCTTCTAGTAGAATTAAAACATAAATTGTACTTTCAAATGCTGCTCCTGGATACCTAGGAACTGGAATTTTTCTTAGTAAAAGTGACCCTTCCACTGTGAATATTGAAAAGATTAAAAAGATGCAAGAAAGAATGTTCTCGACCTTAAAAATAGAAGGGAGAGGTAAGGTGTTCTTCATGAATAATAGAAGCAATCAACATCATCAAATCATATTACCAAAGGAAGACATCAGGGATTCTTATCAGGTAATCATGACACTGAAAGCACCATGAAAAACCCTGAACCTCTGAATTTTTCATGGGCTAATTTTTTTATTCAGTCAGATGCTCTCCTACTACTACCCATCCTGCACACTTCACTCCACTCCTTTAATGCCAACTTACTCACTGTGCCTTGATCTCATTTATCTTGCTGCTGACCTCTTGCCCATGTCCTGCTTCTTCTTATCCAACAGACAATTTCTCACCCCAACTTCAAAACCTTATTGAAAGCACATCTCTTCTGAGAGGCCTTCCTTTTCTAAACTCTCATTTCTTGTTCCCCCAGTCCCTTCTGTTCCACCCTGATTTGCTCCTTTTAATGGCCCCCTGCCTCAGCCCCACAGCATTTACGTGCATATCTGTAATCTATTTATTTGTATTAATGTCTGCCTCCCCCTCTAGACTGTAAGTTCATTGTGTCAGAAAACATGTCTATCAACTCTGTGATATTGCACTCTCCCACGAGCTTAGTACAGTGCTCTGCACACAGTAAGCAATCAATAAATATGATTGATTTTATTTCCATGCATTTTTTCCATTGATTTAAAATGTGAAATGTTCCTTTATTCATTATTGTTCCGGAATACGAACATACTAGTACATTAAAAAAAAGTTTTAAAAACGAAAATGCAGCACTCATACCTAAAGAAGATTCTCCCTCTTGTAGATGCTTCTCCTCTTAATGAATTGGCATTATTCATATTATGATTTATAACTCTTTCCTTTGATATGATCTATGGAAAAAGTAAAAAAAATGCTTCTGACTATAATTGTGGAAGTCAAATGATCAAGCACAGAGGATCAAGCCTTAAATCATCCTGTATGTTTGCTAAAGGCTCCATCAGTTTAATGGTACACTTCTTGCAGGAAACAGTTTTGCTGATGGATAATGAAACATCTGGTGCATTTGTTTGTCACATCTATTATAAAACTCTTGGGTTTTCACATTTTACATTATGTCGAATCAAGTGATTGTTAAAAACCCATGTATGACTCTAGATATATCAATCAATGATACCTACTGGGCGTTTACTGTGTGTAATATGTAGCAATCTTTTAAATAGTGATTTGTAATAGTTTTCATTTTCATTTTCAACCACTTTTTAGGTACCAGATGTAAAATCATAAGACTTTTTTTCAAAGGCACCTCTGATCTGAAGGGCACAACTTTATTTTCAAACAAATGTTAACTCTAAGACTTATTGTGCTATCTTTAGGTTGTCAGTTTTAAATGGGACCTCTCGTAGGTTTATCTCAAAAAATATTTTGTTATATTTATAAAACTGTCTCCAAAAAGCCTAAGCAATGATAAATTCAGTAGCTTTCCAGTAAGGGGGATTCTTCCAATGAGTCCAGAAACTTTTCAGAGTAAGTTTCATTGTTTAATAATAGGACTGAACTGATAATACTGAACTGAAGCAGTGTGGATCAGTGGAAAGAACACGGGCTTTGGAGTCAGAGGTCAGTGGGTTCGAATCCCGACTCCGCCACGTCTGCTGTGTGACCTTGGGCACGTCACTTAACTTCTCTGAGCCTCAGTTACCTCATCTGTAAAATGGGGTTTAAGACTGTGAGCCCCCCATGGGACAACTTGATCACCTTGTATTCCCCCCAGCGCTTAGAACAGTGCTGTGCACATAGTAAGCGCTTAACAAATGCCATCATTATTATTATTATTATAATACATAATGCTCCATTAATGTTCATTAATTAACGTACAAATTTTCCACTGCATATTGTATTCTTTCTAAATGTGCACTTTCTATTTTGAAGTTTGTCAGGGTTCAGTAATGTTTTATGTAATTTAATATGACTTCCATTCAATTCCGTGGCTTCCAGAGTCTCTCAGTCTAAAGCATTGTACATTTGAAAATCTAAATGCTGCGTAGCCGTTAAAAGCTTTACAGACTCTGGTGATGTGCAGTACATTTCTGTTTGGGATGATGACGATGGAATATGATTTAAGGAATATTTCAAAACACTCCCAAACTCAATCTAAGCCTCCATATTATCAGGGCTTCCTTCAGCCATTTTTTTTAGCATGACTGAAACACGACAAGGCAGCAGCTCTAAGATAGGTTACTCCCTCAACACCAGAGACTGAAGGCTACGTGGGCTCCCAGCAGCCCTTTCTCCATTACAGCGGAGGGAAGATGAAGTAGCAGCACAAAGTCTTGATAAGCTTTAGAACTTATTGGGAAGCCTGTGGCTGCAACTATCTCAAACTCATCTATCTCACCACTGACAATTTCTCACATCCATTCCCTAAACTCCTTACTCTCTGCTTCAAGGCTCTCCATCACCTCACCCCCTCCTACCTCACTTCCCTTATCTCCTTCTACAGCCCAACCTGCACCCTCCGCTCAGCTGCTAACCTCCTCACTGTTCCTCATTCTCGCCTGTTCCGCTGTCGACCCCTGGCCCACGTCCTTCCCTTGACTGGAATGCTCTCCCTCCACACATCCACCAAGCTAGCTCTCTTCCTCCCTTCGAAGCCTTACTGAGAGCTCACCTCCTCCAGGAGGCCTTCCCAGAATAAGCCCTCTTTTCTCTCTCCTCTTCCCCATCCCTCCATGCCCTACCTCCTTCCCTTCCCCACAGCACTTGTATATATATTTGTACAGATTTATTACTCTATTTATTTTACTTGCACATATTTTACTATTCTATTTATTTTGTTAATGCTGTGCATACAGCTTTAATTCTTTTGTTCTGACAATTATGACACCTGTCTACATGTTTTGTTTTGTTGTCTGTCTTCCCCTTCTAGACTGTGAGCCCATTGTTGGGTAGGGACCGTCTCTATATGTTGCCAACTTGTACTTCCCAAGTGCTTAGTACAGTGCTCTGCACACAATAAGTGCTCAATAAATATGATGGAATGAATGAATGAATGAATGAATTCCCTTCCCCTCCATATACTGCAGACCATCACTCTCTCCACCTTTAAACCACTATTAAGGTTGCAGCTCCTTCAAGAGGCCTTGCCCAAATAAGCCCTCTTTTCCCTGGCTCCCTCCCTCCATTCTGTATCATGTATGTACTTGGATCTATGACTGGGGATCTGTGACCCTTTCAGCACTTATGTACACATCTTTAAATTATATATTACTGTCCTTCTTCCTCTCTAGCCTGTTGAGATTACTGTGGGAAGGAAACGTCTGTTGTACTTTCCCAGTCACTTACATACTAAATGCTCAATAGAGAAGAAGAGTGGTGTAATGGATAGTGCATGGACATGGGAATCAGAAGGACCTGAGTTCTAATCCAAGATTTGCCACTTGTCTGCTCTGTGACCTTGGGCAAGACCCTTAACTTCTCTGTGCTTCAGTTCCCTCATCTGTAAAATGGGGATTAAGACTGTGAGCCTCATGTGGGACATGGACTAGGTTCAATCTCACTAGTTTGTATCTACTCCATTGCTGAGTTCAGGGCCTGGCACTGAACAAATATTTAAAAAAATCACTGATAATGAGCTAAAGTCTCTCACAGTGGAACAGGACAGCATGTCAAGAAAACCCTTTTCCTTGTACAGCAGGAAGAGGGCAGGAACTGAGTCACGCATTGCTTAGATTCCTCTTAGGACCAGGGCTATTGGGTGTGCCAATGCTGCTTAGGTCAGCCTCCCCGCAGTATCACAGGACCTCACAGACAGGAAAAATACCTCTGCTATCTTTAAAACCTGTGGAGGCCACAATAACCAAGGACTGCTAACCCTAACAAGGTAAAGACTCCTCACTCCAATACCCATTAATTTACATGGTTTGTCATGATCACCTTGGTTTTTTGACTATGTGGCTTGTCTAGTTTATAGATCATTGTTCTGCTATCAGTCAGTCAATCAATGGTATCATTTAATAATAATAATAATAATAATTGGCATTTGTTAAGTGCTTACTATGTGCAAAGCACTGTTCTAAGTGCTGGGGAGGATACAGGGTGAACAAGTTGTCTCACGTGGGGCTCATAGTCTTAATCCCCATTTTACAGATGAGGTAACTGAGTCCCAGAGAAGTTAAGTGACTTGCCCAAGATCACACAGCAGACATGTGGCGGAGTTGGGATTCAAACCCATGACCTCTGACTCCAAAACCCATGTTCTTTCCACTGAGCCACGCTGCTTCTCTATTTAGTGCTTACAGTGTGCACAGAAGTGTACTAAGTGCTTGGGAGAGTAAGTTGAGTTGGTAGGTTCACTGTCTATAGTAGGCTTAAAGACTAAATGGAGGCAGATATTGAAATAAATCTGTCTACACCCCCTTCAGCAATCCCACATAAGGCAGGGCTTGCCTCCAGTGGTTCCCTATCCACCTCTGTATCAAACAAAAACTCCTCACTATTGGCTTTAAAGAGCTCCATCACCTTGCCCCCTCCTATCTCACCTCCCTTCTCTCCTACATCCCAGCCCACACACTCTACTACTTTGGTACTAACCTTCTTTCTGTGCCTCAATCTCAACTGCCTCATCACCGACCCCTGGCCCATATCCTACCTCTGGCCTGGAATTTCCTCCTTCCTCAAGTACACCAGACCATCAGTCTCCCCACCTTCAAAGCCCTACTGAAGACACATCTCCTCCAAGAGGCCTTCCCAGACTAAGCCCCACTTTTTCCTCATCTCCCACTACCTTCCACATCACCCTGACTCATTCCATTTGCACATTACCCCTTCCCTGTCCCACAGCACTTATGTATATATTCATTCATTCAATCGTATTTATTGAGTGCTTACTGTGTGCAAAGCACTGTACTAAGCACTTGGAAAGTATAATTCGGCAACAGATAGAGACAATCCCTACCCAACAATGGATTCACAATCTAGAAGGGGGAGAAAGACAACAAAACAAGTAGACAGACATCAACAGCATCAAAAATAAATAGAATTATAGATATATACACATCAGTAATAAAATAGAGCGATAAATATGTACAAATATACACAAGTTCTGTGGGGCAGGGAAGGGGGTATAGCAGACGGAGGGAGTAGGGGTGATGGGAAGGGGAGGAAGAGCAGAGGAAAAGGGGAGCTCTGTCTGGGAAGGCCTCCTGAAGGAGGTGAGCTCTCTATAATTTATTTATTTATATTGATGCCTCCCTAAAGAGAGGTCAAGATGAAGGCAATTATACTTTCATGATTGAACAATGAAGGACTAAAATCTGTTAATGAAGAAACTAGTCACCCATTCAAAATCAAACTTACAAGCTGTAATCTTTATTTTCAAGTGAAATAATAGGTTTCATATTAAAGAATTTGTTAGTGTCTTTGCATAGGGATTAAAAAGGGTTTTAGCTAATAATTAAGTAGAACAATCCTAGGGAAATTCAGTTTACCTCTTCAAAAGATGTAGCAAAACTGGACTGCAAAATTGAAGTCTCTCTCAGGAAGAGCAGGACTTCTCTCTAGTTATGCACAGTTCTAATCATAGTCATCGGATTCTGAACCAAATATCAAGAGCTTGATGTCTGTCTCCTCACCGTCCCCCTTCTATACTGTGAGTTTGTTGTGGTCAGAGATTGTTGTCTCTATTGCTTTATTGAGCTATATCTAATGGGTATAGATCCAATTACATAGACAACACTGAAAGGAGAGGGAGTGGGGGAAAAGAAGACTTAATTGCTACATTTACACATTTGGACTAACTGATTCAGAAGATGCATGTTCTTCTGTTCCCTTCAAGGCCCTGCTGAGAGCTCACCTCCTCCAGGAGGCCTTACCAGACTGAGCCCCTTCCTTCCTCTCCCCCTCGTCCCCCTCTCCATCCCCCCATCTTACCTCCTTCCCTTCCCCACAGCACCTGTATATATGTATATATGTTTGTACATATTTATTACTCTATTTATTTATTTTATTTGTACATATCTATTCTATTTTATTTTGTTAGTATATTTGGTTTTGTTCTCTGTCTCCCCCTTTTTAGACTGTGAACCCACTGTTGGGTAGGGACTGTCTCTATATGTTGCCAATTTGTACTTCCCAAGCGCTTAGTACAGTGCTCTGCACATAGTAAGCACTCAATAAATACGATTGATGATGATGATGATGATGATGATGATGTAAATACAATCCAAATAGAAAATCATTCTCACTGACTTTGCGTGGCTCAACAGAAAGAGCACGGGCTTGGGAGTCAGAGGTCATGGTTTCTAGTCCTGGCTCCACCACTTGTCAGCTGTGTGACCTTGGGCAAGTCACTTAACTTCTCTGGGCCTCAGTTCTCTCATCTGTCAAATGGGGATGAAGACTGTGAGCCCCATGTGGGACAACCTGATTACCTTGTATCACCCCCAGCACTTAGAACAGTGCTTGGCACATTGTAAGTGCTTAACAAATACCATCATTTAACAAGAAAATGTTTCCATTTTTTTTCAAAGCATGGCATCTACCTCCATTAACAAGTAATGTCATTGTTGTATTTTACTTTCTAAATTTGAAGATAAATATATTGTTTTTATCCACAACCCTCTCTTGACTGTTCATATAAACTAGAATACATATTCAGCTTTCATTAATTTGTAATATATTTGTAATTTGCAGTGTGGCTCAGTGGAAAGAGCACGGGGCTTTGGAGTCAGAGGTCATGGGTTCAAATACCAACTCCGTCAACTGTCTGCTGTGTGACTTTGGGCAAGTCACTTAAATTCTCTGTGCCTGTTACCTCATCTGTAAAATGAGGATTAAAACTGTGAGCTCCCCCTTCGTGGGACAACCTGATCACCTTGTAACCTCCCCAGTGCTTAGAACAGTGCTTTGCACATAGTAAGCGCTTAACAAATATAGCTTTATTTCAATTTCACTGTCTTCCTGAAATAACCTATCAATTGTTAACATATTGAGAGAAAGAAGCAATTTCCAATACACAAAATTAGAACAGCTATAAAAATAAAACATCTTTGTGCAAATTTTTTTATCCTTCAAAAGATTTTCCTTTGTACTGTAGATGTGCAAGATGATAAAATAAATTTTTTTCTAGGAATTTAAGTATTAATTCCTACATTAAATATATTACATATATTAATTAAATCTATTAATTATATTAAATATATTACATATATTAATTAAATATATTAATTATATTAAATATATTTAATATACATTAAATATATTGTTTTATTCCAAAGATGTGTGTATTATAGCACAGTATTCATTATATTCACTTCATTATGCATTTATAAAAATAAGAAATTTGAAAATCATGAAATAAAAGTGAATTAAATAATCATATGCTTTTTTCAAATGAGGATGATTTTTAAAATTCCATACCACAGTAATAATATTGATAAGAATTGGAAAAAATATCCAGAAAAAATTACAAAAATGAAAAAGCTCCCTGATTCATTGGCCTCTCTTTGCTTACAAAAGATTATCCACTGCGTTAAACATTCTAAGAAAAGAATTAACACTCATTCCATACCTTCTTAACTAATCCTGCTGGATCCTTTCAGAACAGCTGTCACAGTCTGATATTTTACATAAAGATGTTGTTAAAAACCATAAAGCACATTTTCCCTAAAGAGAGGTCAAGATGCAGGCAATTATAATTTCATGATTGAACAATGAAGGACTAAAATCTGTTAATCCAGAAACTGATCACCCATTCAAAATCAAATTTACAAGCTGTAATCTTTATTTTCAAGTGAAATAATAGGTTTCATATTAAAGAATTTGTTAGTGTCTTTGCATAGGGATTAAAAGGGGTCTTAGCTAATAATAAAATTCAGTTTACCTCTTCTGAAGATGTAGCAAAACTGGACTGCAGAATTGAGGTCTCTCTCAGGAAGAGCAGGACTTCTCTCTAGTTATGCACAGTTCTAATCATAGTCAGTGGATTCTCAACCAAATATCAAGAGCTTGCTGTGCAATAAGACAGGTTGTGAGGAATGGGACAGAGGATAAGAGGGATATCCATGTCCAGAACTCCACTTCCTTTCCAGGGATTTCCCAGAATACAAAGATTAAAATTGGAACAACATTGCGCTTTCTAGGTTCCAGAACTCCTGGATACAGAGATGCAAGCCAAAGAACACAGTGGCTGAATTTCACTTGCTTTTTGACCAGTATTCTCAATCCACACATATTTTCTGCTGGTTTCCAAAGGGTGGTGATTTTACCATTCCCGTTATCTAGGCCATTCTTATTTCTAGGCTTGTGGCTTAAAGAGAAGCGAACAGAGATATGGAAATGGAAATAGAAACAATAACAGGTGGCAGAGTTCTGAAATGAGTAATTTTGTAAAAGATCCCATGATACAAGATAGATACAACATGAAACATCAAAAATAAAACAAAATCAAATTTGGAGTTTCCAAAAAATATTTTTATAAAGGTATAAATTATTTTTGGTTCACAACCTGCAGACATTTAAAAAATGATACGCTTTATAATGAGAATGATTTTGATATTTGGCATTTATGTAAATCGAAGTTTTTTGTGGATTAGTCTTGGGAAATTTGTCTTCAGACTTCTCTACCCAGTAAATCACAGTTATCAATCAGTCTATCTATCAGTGGTATTTAATGAATTCTTACTGTTTGCAGAGCACTAAAATGCTTGGGACAGTACAGTGTAACAGAATTGGTAAACAGGTTCCCTGCCCACAATGAGCTTAGAGCCTAGGGGAGGAGACAGACATTAATAAAAATAAATAAATTATGGATATATACATAAATGCTGTGGGGCTGCAGTGACCCAGAAGGGAGTGGGAAAAGAAGAAATGAAGTTGTAATCGAAGAAAGCCTCTTAGCAGTAATATGCTTTTAATAAGGCTTTGAAGGTGGGATAAAATGATTGTCAGATATGAAGAGGGACGAGAGTTTCAGGTCAGTGGCAAGTCATAGGTGAGGGGTCAAAGCACGATATGCAAGATTGAGGTACAGTGAATAGGTTAGAGGAACGAAGTCATCCCCCTGGCCTGGAATGCCCTCCCTCTGCCCATCCGCCAAGCTAGCTCTCTTCCTCCCTTCAAGGCCCTACTGAGAGCTCACCTCCTCCAGGAGGCATTCCCAGACTGAGCCCACTCCTTCCTCTCCCCTTCGTTCCCCTCTCCATCCCCCCCGTCTTACCTCCTTCCCTTCCCCACAGCACCTGTATATATGTTTGTACATATTTATTACTCCATTTATTTTACTTGTACATTTCTATTCTATTTATTATATTTTGTTAATATGTTTGGTTTTGTTCTCTGTCTCCCCCTTCTAGACTGTGAGCTCACTGTTGGGTAGGGACTGTCTCTATATGTTGCCAACTTGTAATTCCTAAGCGCTTAGTACAGTGCTCTGCACACAGTAAGCACTCAATAAATATGATTGATTGATTGATTGATTGAAGTGTGCATCCAGGGTTGTAGTTGGAAATCAGAAAGATAAAGTAGAATTGGGCAAAGTGATTGAATGCTTTAAAGCCAATGATAAGGAGTTTCTGTTTGATAAGGAGGTAATGGGCAACCACTAGAAGTTCTTGAGGAGTGGGGAAACATGAACTAAACATTTTTGTACAAAAATGTAGTAAAATGATCTGAGTATTAGAGTGAAGTATGGACTGAAGTGAAGAGAGACAGAAGGCAGGGAGGTCAGCAAGGACGCTTAGGTAGTAATAATTGATGTAGGATTAGATAGGTGTTTGGGTTAATGTCTCCCCCTTTTAGACTGTGAGCACACTGTTGGGTAGGGACTATCTCTATATGTTGCCAACTCGTACTTCCCAAGCGCTTAATACAGTGCTCTGCACACAGTAAGCGCTCAATAAATACGATTGATTGATTGATGTGGTAGCAGTTGGAATGGAGAGGGAAGCATGAATTTTAGTGATACTGAGAATCACAGTGGCCTACTGGATAGATCCTGGGCCTGGAGGTCAGAAGAACCTGGGTTCTAATTCTGGCTCTGCCACTTGTCTGCTATGTGACTTAGGGCAAGTCACTTCTCTGTGCCTCACTTACCTCCTGCAAAATGGAGAATAAGACTGTAAGCCCTTTTAGGGGTATGGACTGTGTCCAACCTGATTACTTCATATCTACCCCAGTAGATAGGGCTTTAAATCCAATGGTAAGGGATTTATGTTTAATGCAGAGGTAGATGGGCTACCACTGGAGGATCTTGTGTGGGGAAACATGGACTGAACAATTTTAGAAAAGTGATCTGGGCAGTCGAGTGAAGAATGGACTGAAGTGGGGTGAGATAGGAGGCAGGGAGATCAGCAAGGAGGCTGATCCAGTAATCAAGGTGAGATAGGATTAACATGATAGTTTGGATGGAGACGTTCTGAAGGTTGAACTGACAGGATTTAATAACATTGAATATGTAGGTTGAATGAGGGTGAGGAGTCAAGGATAATGTCAAAGTTATGGGTTTGTGAGACAGGAAGGATGGTGGTGCCATCTAGAGTGACAGAAAAGTCAGAGGGAGATCAGGGTTTGGGCAGGAAGATGAGGAGTTCTGTTTTGGATGTGTTAAGTTTGAGGTGTTGGCAGTGTGTCCAAGTAGAGATGTCCTTAAGACAGGAGGAAATGCGAGACTGCAGAGGTGAGAAATCAGGGCTGGAGATGTAGATTTGGGAATCATCCACACAGAGATGGCAGTTGAAGCCATGGGAGCGAATGAATTCTCCAAGGGAGTGGGTGTAGATGCAGTATAGAAGGGGACCCAGAACTGAACCTTGAGGTATTCCCATAGGAGATGGCAGGTGGAGGAAGAGCCTGCAAAAGAGGTTGAGAATGAGTGGCCAGAGAGATAGGAAGAGTCAGGCTTTGGAGTCAGAGGTCATGGGTTCAAATCCCAGCTCCACCAATTGTCAGCTGTGTGACTTTGGGCAAGTCGCTTCACTTCTCTGGGCCTCAGTTACCGCATCTGTAAAATGGGGATTAAGCCCCACCACGGGACAACCTGATCACCTTGTAACCTCCCCAGTGCTTAGTACAGTGCTTTGCACATAGTAAGTGCTTAATAAATGCCATTATTATTATTATTATTATTATTATTATAGAGAACCAGGAGAGGAAAGTGTCAGTGAAGTTGAGGTTGGATAATGTTTCCTGAAGAAAGGGGTGATCTACAGTGTCAAAAGCAGCTGAGAGATCAAGGTGTATTAGGATGAAGTAGAAGGCATTGGATTTGGCAAGAAGGAAATCCTTGGAGATCTTAGAGAGGGCTGTGAAGTCACTGGGGCAGGAGATGGGGGTGCTGGGAGCAGGGACTGAGAGGAGGGAGTTGAATATCTGAAGCACCTGGAGAGGGCAATGGGAAAGGGAGTCAATAAGGATTGAAGAATAATGTTTCCTGGGAAGGACTGGACAGAATTAAAACAGTCAAGGATGAAACAAAAATAGACAAGGTCAGCCTGATGGCTGGATTTCCACCAACAGTTCATTCATGGGAATCAAAGGAGCAGACTGTGAAGGTGATCGAGGACTATAGGTTAGAGCTTTGAGATCAGGGAAGAGATAGGGAAGCAAGTGAGTTGAGTTCAGTAGAGAGTGGTTTTGAGGCCAACAATTTGACATCAAGGGTAGGTAGTTTGGGTATGGAGACTAAGAGGGGAATAATGACTTAAGAAAATTGATGCAGATCAAAAGATTGGAGATTTCTGTGTGGGAACAGCACAAATTTGCAGGGAGCGGGTGTGTGGGAAAGAAGGCAGGTGAGGAGGTTGTGATCCGATAGAAGAATTTCACAGTTGGTGAAGGAGCAAGTGTACAGTGACTAGAGATGATGACATCGAGTGTGTATCCAAGTTGCTGAGTGGGTGAGGTGGAATGGGGAAGGAAGTCAGTGGACTTGAGGAGTGACAGCAACTGGCCAATGTAAGGGTCATCAGGAACATTAACATGAATATTGAATTTCCCAGGGAATAACATAGGGATATATGTACATTTTGCAACAGAAAAATCAATAGTTTAACAATGAAAATTCTCAACTATTGTATTCTGAGTCAATGAAACATTAATATTGATAATGTAATCAGGAAATTCTGATTCTAGATTCCAAATCCAATTCCCTTGTATTATCTATTTTTAATTTTATCATGTTATAAATATTCTACAAATTTTCAAGACACTCATCTGTCATTCAAAAATGAATTAAAGAGAGTGAAAGGGCATTAAAGCTACTCTATCATAAACAATACTACTAAAATGAATTTAGGAATAAAATATACCTGCTTATCAGTTACATCTAGATTTTAGAAATATTATTTTTAGAAAGCAGACCAAATCATGCCCTGGGGTAAGTAGAATATGCATTAAATTGCTGACTATATTTTTAGAAGTAAATTTTTAGAAGGAAGAATTATTAACCATACCTATATTCAGTTGTTGCATATTGAACCTTCGAGGAAATTAAGTATCAATAGCATTGAGTAATTTTTAGGGTTAAGCAAATATATATATATTTCCTTAATAATCTCTTAGAAGGTAGAACAGCAATAGCTACATATTTGAAAATGAACAAAATGTCTTCAACTGAGGAAAATATTTATAACACAATTTAGGTAATTGATCTATTTTCCATGTAATATATTTGCTTTGTGTGTTTCTTTTTTGCTTTCACTTTCAAGTTTCTGCAAATTAATCTTTTGTTTTGATTTTTCTGAGGAGTTCATTTTTTAACTTTAAATCTATCTCAAATCATTGACATAGTAATTATCACTCTTCTTATTTTCAATAGTTTGGCTAAGCCCTACACTCCTCTCATTTCTGAATTACTTTCCAATCTATCCAGCTCCTCCAGCTTGATACTTCTGGCACCCAGAAATATCATACATTTTTATTAATCACCAATTTTTATTTCTTTAATTGTCAGGTAGTAAACCCTACTCTTTCACCCTGTCTTATTCTTCTGATTCTCCAAGGAGCCAGGTAAACCTCCAGAATACACGAGTTTGTTTAAAATGACATTACACCCTGAATATTGCCAATTCTGATCAGACTTCTGGATTTGGATATTAGACCAAATCTAATTGCTTTGGTCTACAGTCCATTTCCTGTGGCTTCAGTTTATTCCCCAAGGCAAATTAATATTCTGCTCTAAAATGTACTGTCTGCTATAGTTTTTTTTCAGTTCTGTTGTTCCATT
Source organism: Tachyglossus aculeatus (assembly GCF_015852505.1). Taxonomy (NCBI): domain Eukaryota; kingdom Metazoa; phylum Chordata; class Mammalia; order Monotremata; family Tachyglossidae; genus Tachyglossus; species Tachyglossus aculeatus. The sequence continues at coordinate 115,936,329 of NC_052067.1, forward strand.
TTTCCCAGCTCTCTACTGTTATGTAACAACTGAAAAAGAGCACAGCATAATGATTAACCACATGTTTTACTGTTCTTTCTTTCACTGACACTGCAGTTTAACGTTGAGTGAATCACTTAATCTTGATACATCTCAGTGCCTTGGCTTCAAAACCAACTCACTTATCCATGGTTCAAGGGGCAAATGTGAAGACTAATGAGTTAAAATCTGTAATGGGCAAGATAGTCCTTAGGATATCTTTATGCAAAGTGTAAAAAGGAGACCAATAAATTTCACAAGAGAGTTTACTACCTCATGCTTCTGGAAGATGGAGGAATACTTCACTGACTCACACACTTGAAGCAAGGATGATATGAAGCAATTCTGTTTGGTCATGGAGTGAACATCTGGACTGGGAAGTAGGGAATGTTATAAAGCCGAGAGATATCTGGACTGGGAAGTAGAGAATGTTGCTTTGCACAAAGTAAGCGCTTAACAAATACTACCATTATTATTATTAGATATTTGGCAAAATGAGACCAATTGACACCAGACATGAGTAGTCAACAGCAGAAAAACCTCTCTTCGAAATATTTAGGCATAGTATGACTTACACCAGAGTCAAGTCCAGTTGTTGCCTGCCAAGGAAATAGCTAAATAAGATTTAAAAAGCCAGATATTTAGGTTGAATAACATGAATTGAAAGACTTTATAGCAGCCAACACATGTGGTGATTTTCGCTTTAGATCCTAGCCCCAGGAAAATATTACGTTTTTTCATTATGTGTTTGTATTATGCATTGAGAGTTAAATATAGCTGCTAGACAAAGGCAGAATGATTTCCAGAGGGTGGAAATGTGAAATGGATCTGAACTGCCACAGGATTTTATTCTGAGTATCTTGTATGTCTTCCATGGTGTGAAAGCAGCTCCAATTTCCTCAATTTCCTCATCCTTTCAAATAAGACTTCTCACTGACTAATAGTCCTTTCTCTTTGGTTTATTTAAAAGACCACCAATCCAATGTTTGCTTACTCAATGACCATCCAGCTCCCTTGAAGGCATTTCTGTTATACTGTGATAATGATGAACAAGGAAAGCATTTAACATGGGATGGATTTATATAATGAAAGCCTGAGTCTACCCAGTCTAAGAGGACAGGTGAGTTAATTATGAAGATAATTTAGGAAATAAAACCTGGTATTAAGGATAAAGGGGCATTTGCGAGTCTTAAATAACTACTCTTTTAACATTTGCTCCATTTCTCCATTTTACTAGTCAAGGCAAAGGACTCTGAGGGTATTGGCCACCTATTTCTCCCCATCATTTCCCTCAGAGTCCTTTGTGTTACCATGGTGTTGGGTAGGGACTGTCTCTATATGTTGCCAACTTGTACTTCCCAAGCGCTTAGTACAGTGCTCTGCACACAGTAAGCGTTCAATAAATACGATTGATTGATTGATTGATCTGTGAGTCCGAGAGCATTCAAGCTTTGCCATTTGTCTGCTGTGTGATCTTGGGCAAGTCACTTAACTTCTCTCTGTGCCTCAGTGATCTCATCTGCAAAATGGGATTAAGACAGTGAGCCCCACTGTGGGACAGGAACTGTGTCCAATCTGATTCACTTATATCTATCTTAGTACCTAGTACAGTGCCTGGCACTTAGTAAGTGCTTAACAAATACCATAAAAAAAGACGATGGGGTGAAAAATCTGCTATAGAGAATAGGACAAGAGAAGAGAGAGAAGTAGCTGCTCAGACTCTATAGAGTACTGGAGGAATGGGGAGAAAGCTTCTGAAAAGTAAACAATAAGTTTGTGGCTTCCCAGTCTACTACTCCCATGATAAATGAAATGTTTCTGGGATTTTTTTTTAGTGATATTTCTTAAGCACTTACGATGTGTCAAACACTGGGTTAGATATAAAGTTTATCACATTGTCACAGTCCCTGTGGCAGATGGGGCTCACCGTCTAAGTAGGAGGGAAAACAGAAATTTATTGTTTAGATGCCTTCATCTACCCCTTCTTCTCCCTCCTCTGATTGGTTCGCCCAGACTAGATCTGATTGCTGAGCAAACCTGCCTGTTGAGAGTGCTCACAATGGCTCAACTGGATTGTTTGGAGGGAAATTCTGCCTGCTTAGTTCCCTGTGATAATGACACAATTCCCTCTGTATTTGCATGCAGGAGAGATCATACAGTGGGCCCTCTGCAGCCACTGTATCTTGCTTCTCATGGCAGCAGGCACTCTATTTCCCAGGTTTCCTGACTATCCATCTCTTGCTCTTTCTGTAGCATGGCTTAGTGATGATAATAATAATAATGATAGAATTTATTAAAAACTTTCTATGTGGGGGTTGGAGAAAGGGGGGGAGTGACTTTCAGGAGGTCAGACCTGATGGATTTAATTTTGTTAATGAAGTAGGAGGCCAGATCATTGGGGGTGAGGGAAGGAGGAGGGGGAGGAACCGGGGGCCTGAGAAGGGAGTTAAATGTACGGAAGAGCTGATGGGGATGATGGGCATGGGTGTCAATAAGGGAGGAGAAATAGTTTTTCCTGGCAGAGGAGAGGGCTGAGTTAAGGCAGGAAAGGATAAACTTGAAGTGAACGAGGTTGGCATGGTGTTTAGACTTTCGCCAGCAGCGTTCGGCAGCTCGAGCATAAGAGCGAAGGTGGTGGACAGTGGCAGTGATCCAGAGCTGTGGGTTAGTGGTACGAGAGTGGCAAAGGGAAAGGAGAGCGGAGCGAGTGTTATTAGGAAGTATTGTTTGAAAAAACTCTTCATGATATGATTCAAATCAATGAGTTTGGAGCAGTAAATCACTTCCTGTGCATTTCTTAAATTATTGAGTGAAATAATATTGGTGACAAAGTAACAAAGTTTTTGAGATGGTTTGAAACAAAAAACTAAGCAAAATAAAAGCCATGAATAACTCCCAAATGAGATGCTGAAGAATTGCTATGCAAATTCCTACCAAGTAGTTTTAGAATAAATCATTAAGTCTATCTGTCACAATCACCAGCTCTATTTAACAAATTCCATCTATCATTTCTTATACGACTTAGAGATTTATATTCATAGACTATTTAGAACAAACATAAAACTCTTGACAAACTAATTCAACTTTTCTGAGCAGTGGGGTTAATCACAACAATTGAAATAAACTGGAAAAGCATAAATTATCATATACTAGTAAATGGGCTAGAGTCAGGAACTCACTAAGAAAAGTCAGGCCCCCTTTCAAGTGACCCTGAATGCCATCATGCCAGTGCCATCAGCCAGAGTAGATAGAAGAAGTCAAGAGGCCTTTTGTCTGAGAGGGAGGGAAGAGAATGGAAGGGAATGAGGGAGGAGAGTTAAAAGCACCCCAGTAATGACTGAATGGTGTTTTTTTGATGACCCTCTGGTTAATGCTCTTCTCGTCTTCCCTCTCATCTCCTCTCCTCAACTCTTCTATCCTCTCATCTCCTTTCAGTCCCTCTGCTGCTTCACCTTGTGGATTTCTCATCCTAAAGTGAAGGCAGTGGGGGTTGGGGTGGAAAAGGGATGTTGGGGGTGTTTTCCCCATTCCCATGTCTCAATGATATCCCACAGCTGGACACCACTTCATGAATAAAAACACTGACCTGAGCTTAAAACTGCTTTTCAGAGATTTCTAGGCTCTTCACCTAGTGGAGAGTTGAAATTAGGGGGAATTGCCTCTTTTTTATAGTATTTGTTAAGTGCTTACCATGTGCCAGGCACTGTATGAAGTGCTGGGGTAGATGCAAGAGAATCAGGTTGGACACAGTCCCTGTCCCACACAGAGCTCACAGTCTTAATCCCCATTTTGTGAATGAGGTAACTGAGGCACAGAATAGTTAAGTGACTTGCCCAAGGTCACATAGCATACAACCAGGTCCTTTTGTCTCCTAGGCCTGTGTTCTATCCACTGGGCCATGCTGCTTCTCAACATCAAACATATTTTTCCCACTCACTATCAGTTTAATAACTTCTCCTGGCCAAAGAATCAGCAAAATTTATCCTAGCGAAAAATAACTAGGGGCAGGGTAATGATTAGCCAGCCCCAAGGGTGAGCAGCCCCTTACTGCATTTATTACCCTCTAGTGTCTTGTTGTGACATTTGTTACTGCATCTTGAGGTCACATTTTTTCTCAGAGTATCTGCTCTAATTCAGTCACCTCAATTCTAAGTACTTTACATCAAGCTGAACTGTCTGCTGCTGTTGCTGCCTCCAAAATGGCTGGGGCTCAGGTTTTCTAAAATCCTCTAGCATTTTCACTTTGGTAAACCATACCAAACCAGGACAGTTAATCGTTCAATCAATCAATCAATTGTATATTGAGTGCTTACTGTGTACTGAGCACTGTATTAAGTGGTTGGGGGAGTACAATATAAGAGATTTGCTAGAAATGCCCAGAAGGTGCTTAATGATGTTTGTGGTATTTGTTAAGCACTTACTATGTGTCACGCACTGTACTAAGTGCTGGGGTGGACATAAGCAAATTAGATTGGATGTAGTCCCTGTCCCACACAGGGCTCACAGTCTCAATCCCCATTTTACAGATGAGGTAACTGAGGCACAGAGATGTGAAATGACTTACCCAAGGTCACACAGCAGACAAGTGGTGGAGCCGAGATTAGAACACAAGAATTTCTGATTCTTAGGCCAGTGCTCTATCCACTACACCCTTCTGCTTCCACAGTGGGAAGACAGACATTAAAATGTTAGTCAGTATGTTTTATTTTGAGGTCATATTCTGGCTCCAATAGGAAAAACCTCCAATATTTCATCATATGGCATGCCCTTAATAATCTTTCACTTTTCACGATACTGCTGTCCCACTGACCATAAACAAGTCATAAATAATAATAAATATATAAATAATAATGGTATTTGTTAAGCACTTATTATGTGCCAAGCACTGTTCGAAGCGCTGGGGTAGATACAAGGTAATCAGTTGTCCCACGTGGGGCTCACAGTCTTAATCCCCATTTTACAGATGAGGTAACTGAGGCACAGATAAGTTAAGTGACCTGCCCAAAGTCACACAGCTAATAAGTGATGGAGCCACGATTAGTACCCACAACCTCTGACTCCTAAGCCCGTGCTCTTTCCACTAAGCCATGCTGCATAAAATGATCCTATAATATATTGTACCACTGCCTAAGTTCTTACTCTTTGCAATCAGTGCTCCAGGAGAAACATGACTAGCAGGGATGAGATGACGTGAGGGATGATGGGTAAATGGCTAGTGCTGTAATCAGGCTGAGAGCCTGTGAAAGTCTCTGTGATTGCATAGAGGTTTGTCTATTTATGGGGAGACATGATTCCCATCATAATTTATCATTCCACAATGTATCTTGAATGGAGTTTTGCAAGGATTTGATATTCAATAAATATTGTTCTTGATAGTGATGAGAAACAAGGTGCTATATCAATGACAGGAAACGTCAACTCCATGACCATCAGAAAATAAGCTCATGACTGTTATCTCCAAGCCAAAACAACCCCAGGCTGCAGCCATTAATTAGATGGACAGGAACTAGACAACTATCTATATGTTCAGTTACAAAATACAAATTGCGTGTAGATTCTAGTTGATATGAGTACGGCACTAAAGGAGAACCATTATTATAAGAAGAAAAATCAAAGGTCCCATTAAATCCCTAATGTTACATATAGAAAAGAGACAGTGAGAGAGCTATTTTGTTTATAAATTTAAAAAAAATGCCTGCTGTTGAGAAAATTATCAGTAACTGGATTACCATACCTCTGGTAGGCTAATCCAACTCTAAAAGGAGGAAGGACCATTTAATTATACACTAAATTTAAAAGAGAGAGAAGAGATGAAATAAATACAAGGATTTTGTACTGAATCCACCCCAGCTACCAAGGAAACCAACAGTTGTCTAAATTGAGCATCCTTAGCAGATAAGACCCTAAGATCATTATCATCAAAATCAATCGTATTTATTGAGTGCTTACTATGTGCAGAGCACTGTACTAAGCGCTTGGGAAGTACAAATTGGCAACACATAGAGACAGTCCCTACCCAACAGTGGGCTCACAGTCTAAAAGGGGGAGACAGAGAACAATACCAAACATACTAACAAAATAAAATAAATAGAATAGATATGTACAAGTAAAATAAATAAATAAATATATAATTAGAGTAATAAATATGTACAAACACATATACATATCTGCTTTTGTATTCAAAATGACCTTGGCAGGAGTACTTAAATGTAAATTAAATACACTGTATAACCTAATCTAGGTTATTATTGGAAGACCATCTTACTAATTAAAAAAATATGCTTCAACTTTGTGGCATTTCCTTTTTGGAAAGGAAAGGGGTGGACAGCAACTGGAGTGGACAGCAACCCCAGGATGCAGCTAGTCAGTTAGATTGTTAGGCTAGTCAAGCAGCCTTACCTAATTTTACACATTTACAAGAAAAAAAATCCCTCTTTTCACAACTTTATGCTTTCCTCCTGCTGTCGATCACACCAACAAGTTCTGACGTGAAATACTTCTATTGATAACTGTCTCACAAGGCTGATTTCAGCAGATGTAATTAGAATCTTGTGGATTTTGCCTTCATCTTAGAAACTAGTATTAGCATTGCATTTTGTTTAGTTGGTCAAAGAATGTTTGGCATTATTCTAAATTTGTAACTGATGGCAATAGGGTGCTTAGATATTGTTGAACAAATGTTTATACAGGTTGTGTCTCTATAGGAAGAATGTACTAAGTGCTTGGGAGACTGTAATGTAACAGAGCTGGTAGACAACTTTATCTACCCACTATGAGCTTAGAGTCTAAAGGGGGAGACAGATATCAATACAAATAAGTAAATTAGGGATATGAACATGAGTGCTGTGGGCTAAGGGAGGCAGGAATAAAGGGTGCAAGGCTGGTGCAGACGGGAATGATAGAAGAGGAAATAAAGGGCTCATTTATTGAGTGCTTACTGTGTGCAGAGCACTGTACCAAGCACTTGGGAAGTAAAAGTCAGCAATATATACAGTCCCTACCCAACAACGGGCTCACAGTCTAGAAGACTGTCCCATATGGGGCTCACAATCTCAAACCTTACTTTACAGATGAGGTAACTGAGGCACAGAGAAGTGAAGTGGCATGCCCAAGATCACACAGCTTATTAGTGGCAGAGTAGGGATTAGAACCCATGACCTTCTGACTCCCGGGCCCAGGTTGTATTATTCACTATGCCATGCCAGTAGTTGATGGTATGGTATGGTATTTGCTGGTATGGAAGTTGATGGTAGTTCTGATCATTTCTCTGTTATTAGGGGGTTAAGAGATACATGGGTAACAATGGTTAAGTAATTTCCAATTTAAAATTAGAGACTTAACCATGGCTTTCCATTAAGATTATGTATGGTGCTGGCCAATTTCCAAAGACCCAACTGGTGTACCCTGCCCTTATTCAAAAGCACATCTTTCTTCAAATCTTCCCTTATAAGTTTGATTCAAATTGAATTTGAGAAAAAGGATTACAAATTTACTTTTCTCTTCAAATTAATTATTCTGTTAAATGTATGGTAAAGTTGTTACGTTTTTTCTTTTTATAATAATAATAATAATAATGGCATTTATTAAGTGCTTACTATGTGCAAAGCACTGTTCTAAGTGCTGGGGAGGTTACAAGGTGATCAGGTTATCTCTCGGGGGGCTCACAGTCTTAATCCCCATTTTATAGAAGAAAATAAAATCTTCAAAGACCTGTTTTACTGTTACATTTTTTTTCCTTTCCAAGTTATTTTTTTCCCGAGGATTATCTATCTTAATTTCCATTTTTCTTTTGATTTAACAGCATTGACTTTTATGAGTTATGCCACACAATGCTATCAGCCGTGCTCATTTTAAAACTGTTTTTATCACTTTTAATCTACTGCCAATATCACCTTAGGTTGATTTTACAATACTTTAAATAAATATTGTAATTTGCAGATGATACCTGAAATATTTTAGAGTGATAGATTTAGATTTTTATAGTAAAGTTCATATAACTCAGTTTGAAAATTCAGTCCTATTATTCTCATTATTTTGAATGGCATTTCTTTACAATAATAATGTGATGATTAGCAGTATAAAATTTTGTGCATGCCTTAATAGAGAATAATGAAATATCCTTAAAGTTCCTTTAGAAATTTATGCTATACTCAAAGCTTTGTATGTAAGTACTTTATTGACTTTCTTGCTAATTGTTGAACAATCTGAACTTCTTTATAAACAGTCAACATTGCTCCATTAATTTTTTAACTGTTTCCTGTTTCACACCAACCAAAATCATTTTAGGTGTGTAAACTACTTTTTTGTGTTACATTTATGGTTAACATTGTTTTCAAGATATTTTAAGATATGTGTTTACTATAGCCTGTCAAGTGACATGGCACGTTTGGATTTTCGTATCATGCTATTGCTTGTTCAGTGGTTTCGGTTTCTTTCCTTTTGCTGATAAGTGAATTCTTTTGATTTTTGATAATATGCACACTGTAAGTGACACATTCATTATGGATATTTGTCAGTTTGTTAGTATTATAGGAATGTAGGGATTTTCAGAGCAATGTGATTGTAGCAGACAATAGTAGGTATTAATAAATTTTACCCTAAATATTTCATGTACATTGCTAATGTACCACTATTTATTGAGGAATATTTTTAAAGTATTTATTCTGTGCTCAGAATTTACGCAGCATCTAAGTGCTGGAGTAGATACAGGTTATTAAGCCAAACACAGTCCTTGTCCCACATCGGGCTCACAGCCAAATAGGGAGAATAGGTATTGAGTCCACATTTTTCAGTTGAGGAAATTGAGGCACAGAGATGTTAAGTTACTTGTCCAAAGCCACACAGCAAGCAAGTGGTAGAGCTGGGATCAGAACCCAAGTCTTCTGATTCCCAGGCCTATGCTTTAACCACTAGGTCATACCGCTTTCTTTTGCTGCTTCTAACACATTGCTTCTGGCAAAATTAGATTTTGTTCAAAACTTCTACATGGCAATATGATTTAGAAGTCTATTGGGTATGATAATGAGATTTCAAATGAAAAAAATCATAAAAATTTACATTGTAAACCTTTTTTACCATTAAACCATGGTTTCATATTATATTTACATGCAATAATACTTGTATGAATTATTTATTAGTTTACTAGAATCTGAAAAACGATCACTACACTCAAGCAGGTATGGTATTTATTAAGTGTTTCTTTTAAGTCAAAGTACTGTACTAATCACTGGGTTGATACAATTAAGGAGTGAGCTGGGCTGATATTTAGTCTCAAAATAGAATCTCAGATTAAGGGGATCACTGCACTACAAACCCAGGATTTCCTATTGACATGATTTATTTATACAAATTAATTGAAACTGAACAAGTTAACATAGCTAGGGTTTACAGCAGCAGATAAAATTTTTCCATTGGAGACCCAACAGACTAGATGTCTTGCTTCTTGTTCCCAGTTTTCTTATAACTCGAGTTACGCTCTTGCAAAATTCCACATTAAGAAAAACTTCCATAGCCCATTGTTATTAATGATAATGGTAATAGTTGTATTTGTTAAATGCTTACTACATATCAATTAGTGTAGTAAGTATTGAGGTAGATTCAAGAATGATTAGTTTAGAGACAGTACCTTACATACCTGGTGCTCAGGCGTTGGGCGAGAGAGAACAGGTATTTAATCCCCATGATTTACAGATGGGGAAACTGAGTCACAGATAACTTATGTGACTTGTCTAAGGCCACAAAGAGAAAAATGGTAGAATGGGAATTGGAACCTAAAAGAGTTAATACAAAAGAATTATTTAAATTGTTTTTTTTAATAGTATTTGTATGGTGTTTTTAAATGACGTTCCTATTTCAGGCCATCCAGTAGTCTATTTCTCTCAGTGATGAAAGGATTTTAGAACCATTTATGGTAAAACTTATGTGAAAGCAAATGAGAAAGTTTAATTTGTTTCATTTATTGTAACAAGTTTTAATATGGGATTAAAACAAAGGAAATATACAAAGAATGTCCTTTTCTTGAATATAGTGTACCTTTAAAAATTAGGATTCTTGAATCTGGAGCCTTTCATGTTCACTGCTAGGCTCATTTGTTAAAGCTTTTCAAGCAAGAATGCATGAACAAAGACGAAGATGGTCAAGTTATTTTGAATTTTATATAGAATTTTTTTATGGTATTTTTAATGCCCCTCCACCTCCTAGCTGCCTTTGACACTATCGACCACTCCCTTCTCCTGGAAACACTATCCAACCTTGATGTCATTAACACTGTCCTCTCCTGGTTCTCCTTCTGTTTCTCTGGACACTCATTCTCTGTCTCTTTCATGGGCTCCTCCTCTGCCTCCCACCCTCTAACTGTCAGGGCTCCCTCAGGGTTCAGTTGTGGTCCCTTTCTTTTCTCCATCTCTACACCCACTCCCTTGGAAAACTCATTTACTCCCATGGCTTCAGCTATCATCTCAATGCTGATGACACCCAATCTGCATCTATAGCCCTAATCTCTCTCCATCTCTTCAGGTTCACATTTTCTCCTGCCTTCAAGACATCTCTCCTTGGATATCCTCTCATCAACTCAAAATTAATTTGGCTAAAACTGAACTTCTTATCTTCCCACCCAAACCCTGTCCTCTCGCTCACTTTCCCATCACTGTTGATGACACCACCATCCTTTCTGTCTCACAAGCCCATGCCTTGGCCTTATCCTCGACTTCTGTCTCTTGTTACACCCACATATTCAAGCCTTCACTAAATCCTGTCAGTTCTACCTTCACAACATCTCCAGAATCTGCCCCTTCCTCTCCAACCAAACTGCTACCCGACTAATGCAAACACTTATCCTATTCCTATTGTATCAGCCTCCTTGCTGACCCCCCTCCCTCCTGTCTCCTCACTCAAATTCATACTCCATTCTGCTGCCTGGATCATTTTCCTTCAAAAACTTTCAGACCATATTTCCCCACTTCTCAAGAAACTTCAGTGGTTGCCCATCCACCTAAGCATCAAACAAAAACTCCTCACTATTAGCTTTAAAGCACTTAATCACCTTGTTTCCTCGTACTTCACTTTGCTACTCTCCTAATATAACCCAACCCACAGACTTCGTTCCTCTAATGCTAACCTTCTCACTGTACTTTGATCTCATTTATCTTGCCTCCTACCTCTTGCCCATATCATACCTCTAGCCTGGAACAACCTCCCTCCTCATATCAGACAGATAATTGCTCAACCCCACTTCAAAGTCTTATTGAAGGCACATCTCATCCAAGAAGCCTTCCCTGACTAATCCCTCCTCTCCTCTTCTCCCACTCCCCTCTGCACCACTTTTACTTGCTGCTTCATTCATCCTCACTCCCATCCCCAAAATATATATATATAAACATTTATTTATTTATATCAATGTCTGTCTCCCCCTCTAGACTCTGAACTCATTGTGGGCAGGAATGTTGCTGTTGTATTCTTCCAAGTGCTTAGTACAGTGCTTTGCACAAAGTAAGTGCTCAATAAATATGATTGAATTGAATGAATGAATGCCAGGCACTGTACTTTATACTGTGGTAGATACAAGATTATCAGTTTGAACACAGTCCATGTTTCACATGGGCTCAAGGGTCTTAATCCCCACTTTATAGATGAGGCAACTGAAGCACAGAGAAGTTAAGTGTCTTGCCTGAGATCAGACAGCAGACAAGCGATGGACCAAGGATTAGAAGCTAGGTCCTCTGAATCCTAGGCCCATGCTCTTTCCACTAGTCCATGCTGGTTCCCTTAGTAAGTTTTATTAGGTAGTGACTAGGAGATTTGGTAGTTTATGACATCAGGAATTTGTAAAGTCTCCATTAAGTCTTTTTGATTTACAAAATGAACACTAAGATGTGCTTCATGAATTTTTACTTTGGCCTATTGGGAATTATTAATCATAATTTTTGAAATCATTTCATGCTTTGAGCCTACGTAATGGAATGCAAGCCAAAGGATTCTACACTATTTAAAGAATTTACATTTTTATGCTCAAAATGGTAAGAAATATTTTGACACACAAAATCTTGAAATACTATTATTATACAGAAAACTTTCATTTAGTAAAATCTATTAAAATTGCTGGCAGTATTAAAGTTATTAATTTTAATGTCCACAGTATCAATGATTCCAAGATGGATAACTCCTCACCTCCTCCCTCTACAACTCTTTTAGACGTCATTACCTACATAGAAACCATCAATGTCAACCTTGTTTCATTAACACTACACTGCCTTCACTCACACTGCATCTTCCTGCACCTTCCCAGCTGATTCTTTAGAGGTATTCCCCCAAATGAATCACTCTGCTCAAAATGAAAAGTTAACACCTAAGAGACTAATGTTAGTGAAGTTCAAACATAGTTATGAAAGAAGACTTTGTTTTTGATAACAACACTGACTCTACATGACAAATAATACACAGTAATACACAATTGTTTATACACTGGGTATTTTGTTGTCTTCTGTATACATTTGATGGTATGTATGGCTAAAACTGTCCCAGGAACTAGATGTTCTCAGAGTCAGGTAGAAAATTAGATGCCATGGCAGGTTTTTTGATCTTTAATTTGATGTTCCATTCTTTTAAAATACATAGCTCTTACTATGTACCAAGCACTGTCCTAAGAACGGATATAGATTCAAGCTAATTAGTCTGAATTCAGTCCCTTTCCCATATGGGGCTCACAGTCTAATTAGGATAGAGAGCATGTACTGAATCTCCATTTTACATTTGAGGAAACAGCGACACAGAGAAGTTAAATGACTTGCCCAAGGTCACACACCAGGCAAGTGACAAAGTCAGGATTAGAACCCAGGTCCTCTGGCTCCCAGGCCCATGCTCTTTCCACTAGGCCATATCACCATATCCGGTCTTATATCTCCTGAATGCCACTGGCCATTTTTATTTTGTTTTCTATCTGCCTAGTAAGCAGAATTTGATTACTGTTTTAATTCAGGATGGAAAACATTTATCTACAGCTAACAAAATTATGTCTCAAAGATTACCTTTATTCTTGTTACAAACTTTATGTGCAAAGAATGTTCTTTGTATTGTCCAGAAATAGCCAAATTGAGATGCTTCAAACAGCAGTTTAGATGAGGAAGCAATGTTATATAATACATATGGATTCAGAGAATTTACAAAATTATCAAAAGTTAGGCATTTAAAAAGAGAATTTGTGAACTTTCATGTTCTTGGTCTTGTTGAGTCACTAATAAAATTTAATATATAAACATGGGTTAGGTAGAAACATTTTTGAAGAATCACATATCTCATTTCTAATTGGAGATACAACTGCTGTCATCCTATTTTTCAGAAAATAATTAAAATGGAAAAATATCATCTTCATTATCTTTGATAATATTCACTATCATGATTCATTTTAGAATTAGAAGCCAGACCATACATACACTGATCCTTTATAGTCAATGTCACTGTTCAGCAATTTATTTTTAATATACAAACAGTACATATCCTGAATTTATTCAACTAGAAATCTCTACTGACAAGTATGTCAACTATGTCTAAACATAATGAATCTTAATTTATACATTGCAATCCTTCCTTGTGGGTAAGGATTCCCTCTCTCCCTGCCCCCACTACCTTTGAGTGTTTGCATACAATTTCTGCAAATATGATTACCAGCTCTACCTACTGCTTAATCAGTGAGTTCCTTTCCAACATTAATGTTCATTTATTGAGGCTTGGGCATCCTGTACTCTCAGGAATTATTGCAAATTTCACAATACAGATTTACTGTTGTAATGTGATTAGCTAACAGTGCTAAACACTTGCAGTATTAGTACAAATATATATTCTAAAGTGATCATCTACTAGTCCACTGAATGTGTACAGCTAATTTTCTCTTTTCTGTCCATTCTTGCAACACAGATCTTCCTGAGACATCATGAAAGACTTTCCTGGAAGCCCTTGTGTAATTAGGCAAGTTTCTCTGCTTTCAAGACTTGATTTTTTAATAACTGCAATATTGATTAGCCACTATCTACAAAGCATGCCAAATAATAATAATAATAATGGCATTTGTTAAGCACTTACTATGTGCAAAGCACTGTTCTAAGCACTGGGGAGGATGCAAGGCGATCAGGTTGTCCCACGTGGGGCTCAAAGTCTTAATCCCCATTTTACAGATGAGGTAAGTGAGGCACAGAGAAGTTAAGTGACTTGCCCAAGGTCACACAGCTGACAATTGGCAGAGCTGGAATTTGTACCCATGACCTCTCACTCCCAAGCCCATGCTCTTTCCATTGAGCCAAGCTGCTTCTCTCATTTTTCTTAACAATTTATTTGTTCATCTCATAAGAAATGATGTAACATTATGATGGTGGTATTACCATCTTGTGTCTGCTCAGTTTTCAACTAATGTCACTAATAATTCTATTTTCATAATTAAGTGTATACGATCTGTTAATAGCTAGGTCATACCTATATCAATGTTAAAACCACAGTGCGTTATTCAAAACTGGTTTCATACTTTGTGGTAAATTAATTTTTATTAAATATTAATTTAATCATTCAGGAAAAATTCCCCTTAGGCTTTGCAGGAAAAATACTATTAATGAAGTGCTCTTTAACATTTAAATAATTTTGAGTACTTTTTTCTTCATTCTTACACTAAAATATAAAATACATTTTTCCTTTCTGGAAACACACCAAACAATAATGTGAGAAAATGCCCAGTTAAATAAGTAATTATGCTTTTTTCTATTTGGCAACTCTGTATTAAGGTATTCACCCACTAAAGCTTTCATTGATTTTTTTCATTGACTTGATAGGTGAGGACTAAAGAACTACAGATATTAGATTATAGTTAGATCGGAGCTCAACCTCTAGACTGCAAGCTCGTTATGGACAGGGAACATGTCTGCTAATTCTGTTGTTCAATACTCTCCCCAAGCACTTAGCATAGTATTCTACACATTGTAAATACTCAATAAATATGAATGATTGATTAATCAGTGTTTAGCACAAGTCAAATTAAAGGTGCAGACAAACTGCCTTACATAGTAACCATGGAAGAAATATCTTCTTTAAATTACCAGTTTTACTGCAGGTTTTGTAGCACAACATTGTTGACACTTGATGGGAAGCTTCAGATGACAAGGTATGAGGAAAATCAACACCTATACCTCACCACTACTTTTTAGTTTATTGTATATCCTTATAGCAAGGGGATGAGTCTATCGGAAGAACAGCATTTGAAAGAGTTTAAAGTGCCACTCCGTGGTCTCTAAATTGTAATTTGAAATGTGGGCCTCCAGAAGAAAGGCATCAGGGAGGACAATATAATTCACTAACTAATTATAATTCATAAACTAAAATAATACATTGAGTTGAATTGGGAACTAGATCAAGGGAAAGGAGGACATGTTCCCAAATTTCAACTGTGAGCATTTTGTGTCCAGTAATTACAATCAAAAGTTAATGGACCCCATGTTATTCTCACTGCTAAGGTCAGGCATTTTTACATTTTTATTTGACATTAGGTCTTGGAATTCTAGGCAAATGATAGTAACATCTGGAGGTCCTGACAGTATATTATTAATTGCCCACTGGAAATTGATTAATCATGTGTGCACCATTATTATTATTATTAAGTGCTTACTATGTGCTAGGCCATGTCACAGTGAGCCAAATTGCAAGACAAGCTAATAATAGCAATTATAATAATGATAATAATGATAACAACAGTAATAAAGATGGTAACTGTGGCACCTTCTAGACTGTGAGCTCACTGTTGGGTAGGGACCATCTCTATATGTTGCCAACTTGCACTTCCCAAGTGCTTAGTACAGTGCTCTGCACACAGTAAGTGCTCAATAAATACGATTGAATGAATGAATGAATTTGCTAAGGTTTACTGTGTGCCAAGTACTGTACTAAGGATTGGGGTAGGTACAAAATAACCAGGTTCCACATGATGTGCACAGTCTAAATAGGAGGAAGAACGGGTATTGATTCCCCATTTTGCAGATGAGGGAACTGCAGTGCAGGGAAGTGAGCCATTTGCCCAAGGTCACACAGCAGACTAGTGGCAAAGCTAGGATTAGAACCCAGGTCCCTTGGCTTCCAGGCCCATGCTCTTTCCGCTAGGCCAGGCTGCTTCTCTGATCATGATCATAAGATGAACGATCAAGTTTTGTAATGTAGTCAGTCTTTTAGCATTGAAGTTCTGATCACCTAAATACAGCTTTGCTGGGTGGGCTAGCTGAGGAGAATGAGCAACAACAGGATAGCCAAGCAAGGAGGGTAGAAGACACATTTCAAGTAACAAATTATAGTTGAAGTAGTTCAAAGTTTATTTTTACATTTGAGGTGAAGTTTCAGTACATTAGACCAGAAAAAGTGGATGCACTTCATTAACTGTAGTGAAGCTTCATGACAATAGGGTGGACCCAATTAGAGCAGGGGAATTTTGGCAAGTACCCAACTAGGGCATTTATTACTACTGCATAATTTAGGTGTACCAAAAACAATGTCTTTATTTCGCCAAAAATACAAGATATAATAATAATGATGATGGCATTTGTTAAGCACTTACTATGTGCCAAGCACTGTTCTAAGCACTGGGGGGGATACAAGGTAATCAAATTGTCCCACATTGGGCTCACAGTCTTAATCCCCATTTTACAGATGAGGTAACTAAGGCCCAGAGAGGTTAAGTGACTTGCCCAAAGTTACACAGCTGACAAGTGGTGGAGCCGGTATTAGAACCCATGACTTCTGACTCCCAAGCCGGGCTCTTTCCACTGAGCCACGCTGTGTACTAACAATACACTCTTCAAATTCTTTAAATACCAAAGTTCTGCACTGTTTATATCTTTGGATTGTCAATTTCAATGAATTATTCCCTAAGGGAAGCATCATTCCTGGTGCCAAAGGAATAAAGCTTAAAATGGCATATGAAAACAGACTCCAGAGGCTCCGTAAATCTCCAGATGCTGCAAAGAATAATATTAATGGATTACATGTAAATGAGTTGGAAACCCAGATGGATATTTTCCTAGCAATATGACATTAGAAAAAAATACCAAAAAACTTGGGCAATTCTATGGGTGTGGCTGTATTTTGAAGTTGGAAAAGAAGTAACAAAATTATTTCAAGATTTTGGAAAAATTCCAAATTTCTTTTTTAAAATGAAGCTATAAGTTTTAATGGCTGTTCTGTTTTATGCTTCTACTGGAAATATTCACTCCAACTGCATATGGTAAAGTATATAAGTGCTTAGAACAGTGCTCAGCGCTTAAAACAGTGCTTTGCACATAGTAAGCACTTAATAAATGCCATCATCATTATTATTATTTTTAAGTGTTTTCATTCTCCCCTCTATGCCCAACAGGATGCTCTTCAGGTGCCTTCTTAGCAACAGAAGGAAGAGTTTCCTTTTGCTCTCTGCTGCTTTCATTTGTCTTCCTTTCATTTGTAAGCAGTGTGGCTTAGTGGCCAGAGCCCGGGCTTGGGAGTCAGAAGTCATGGAATCTAATCCCAGCTCTGCCACTGGCCTGCTGTGTGACCTTGGGCAAGCCACTTAACTTCTCTGTGCCTCAGTTACTTCATCTGTAAAATGAGGATTAAGACTGTAAGCCCCCACTGGGACAATCTGATCACCTTCTATCCTCCCCAGAGCTTAGAACAGTGCTTTGCACATAGTAAGTGCTAAACAAATGCCATTATTATTATTACTATTATTATTATTATTATTATTATTATCTGCTGCACTAAGGAATTCCCTAAGAAAGTATGTGCGTGTTTATGTGCGTCTGTGTATGAGAGACACTTTACGTTTTGGGGAGCGGGTTTGTCATTTCTATCTTCTCATCTTTCTCTGTCTTTCTTTCTGACACTTTTCATCTATATTTTCTTCTAGAAATGAACTGAACAAAGTCAAATTTTTTTTTGCTAATATCCTGAGCTTGAAACTTTATAAAAGTTGAAGTTCCAGCTACTGTTATTAAAAAGCATGGGAGCTCCATAGGGCCCAGTGGAAAATTGCCTTAAGTCACCCAGACCCTTGAATCAGACTATGAATCATTATTACCAGTTGGGATAATCTTTCAGAGGAGAAAAAGCCATTGAAATCTGCAGTCAAAATGTTCAGTTCAGATGGTTTCTTTTTGATCAGAAATAATGCTTTGAAATTTTACAGCTCCAGATGAGGATTCATATTTAAAAAGGACTGAATGAAATACTTATTATTTTACTTTTAAGTACATATTTCCACATGATCCCATCAAGGTCTCATCATCATACCCAAATAACATCTGCAAAGTTTCTTCTCCCAGGATCCTCCTGGGTTAAGAGGGTTACTCACCACTAATGTCATTCAGGGAATCTTCCCTGTATTGCAGGGGAATGAATAGCCTTGAATATTTGTTTCATTATTTTCCACCCAGGAAAAACGAGTCACAGGTAGGGCAAGTGAATCATTCAAAGATTCATGTAGACTCAGTGCAAGGTATAAGGATAGAATCCATTTACATTGCTCCCAATCTACAACACCAAGTTATCCAACTCTTGGACTAGATTTCCACAGAGTCATCTCATAATGCCACTGGCACACCTTGAATCAGGCAAATGACTGCCTAGTTCCACTCAAAAGCACAGCTATGCTGATTTTGACCGACTGTCACTTCCTATTTGGATCTCCCAAGATCCATGGGTCTGGACAATCACTTATGGATCTTGAGAAGCAGCGTGGCTCAGTGGAAAGAGCATGGGCTTTGGAGTCAGAGGTCATGGGTTCAAATCCCAGCTCTACCATTTGTCAGCTGTGTGACTTTGGGCAAGTCACTTAACTACTCTGTGCCTCAGTTACCTCAGCTGTAAAATGGAGATTAAGACTATGACCCCCCGTGAGACAACCTGATCACCTTGTAACCTCCCCAGTGCTTAGAACACTGCTTTGCATATAGTAAGTGCTTAATAAATGCCATCAGTATCATTATTATTATCTGATGATACCTAGTCCCAGTGATGATGATTGCAAAACTACTTTATTTTGTGTTTTACCACACTCTGAAATATGGTATTTATTTACCTTGAAAAGCAAATGGTACTGAGGAGGATTTACATTTATTTACACTCCAAGTGCTTCAGTTTCCTCATCTAAAAATGGGCATTAAATACCTGTTCTCTCTCCTACTTACACTGTCAGTCCTATGTGGGACAGGGACTGTGTCTGACCAGCTTATCTTGTATCTACCTCAGTGCTTCATATAGTGCTTGCCACATAGTAAGTGTTTAACAAACACCACACACATTATTGTTGTTAACCATTATCTCTACAAATCCTGTGTGGAACTGGAGAATTATCCCCAGGTGGCAATAACCTGTTGGGTTAGGAGCAGTAAGTGGGAGAGTCAGCACAGAAAAGGGCTGGCATAACACTTAGCCTTCCTGAATGGTGTTTGCTGCACCAGCTCTACATTAAGCTTTTCCTCCTGCAAGAATGGAATAGACTAAAATCCCAAAAGGAGGTAAGCCTGATCCTGAGCCTATCTGCAGTAATGCCAGCTGGTTGAATTTCTGGCCTGGATGCTTTAGGTGATAGAATGGAAAATAAGTTAATGAGTTTTTCAGAGGACAAGATGGATGCTGCAAGTGCATTTATGTTTTTCTACCTTCCTGCTAATACTGGTCTCAACCATTGATCTTCAGTTGTTTCACAGACAATTTCTGCACAAGGTCTGACTGGAACCACTTGGAATTTCGCTACAACCAGAAACAATGGCCGAGGCGGTATCATGGCACCTTCAATCATTTGCTTGCTTTCTCTTGGGTTGAGGCTGTTTCAGATCTTCTTCCAGGCTCTGAGATACTGGGGGAGGAAGTCTGACACTGGAAACTATGGCAATCATCTCCTTCCCTACCTAACATCATTTTTTGTTTGTTTTTTTTAAAAGTAGTTAAGTGCTTACTTTGTGCCAAGCACTGTACTAAGCACTGGGTTAGATACAAGATTACTAGGTTGGATACTTTCTCTGTCCCACATGGGGCTCAGGGTCTTAATCCCCATTTTACAGAAGTGGTAACTGAGGCAAAGAGAAGTGAAGTGACTTGTTCAAGGTCACACAGCAGACAAGTGGTGGAGCCAGGATGAGAACCCAGGTCCTTCTAACTCCCAGGCCCATGATCTATCCACTAGGAAGCACTACTTCTCTGCTTCTCACTGCCTCTCTTCACTGTTCCTCACTGAGGAATTGATTCTCCCCACACAGACGCAGAAGGTAGGTGGAAATTCTCATGCAATCCTTACAATGTTGGGAAGATTGTCGTAGTTTTACCAGTGCCAATTTTGCTGGAGCAGTGAGGAGCTCAAGAATTACTTATCCAGGCAGTAATGGGACTGTTGCTCTGATTATTTGGTTTTTACAGAGATTACCCCCTCTCAGGGTCACACCTGGAGAGTTTCCCATTCTCTACCAGTCTTGACTATGGGAGGGAGAGTCAAGGAGAGGCATTTCCAATCCTAGCTTGGACAGTGGCTAGCAAATGGAAGGCAACATGCTACAAGTCAAAACTCACCTGTTCTAGCAGCAGCATGGGAGAGAGTTGAGGGTGGTGACTAAAGTTTACTGTGCGGAGGTAGACAACTATAAACTACTTCCATATTTTTACCAAGAAAACTCTATGGATACACTACCAGAAGGATTGCAGTTCAAGGTGGGGCATTCTGGGAGAGATGTGTCCATGGTACCGTTATGGGTCGGAGATGACTCAATGGCATAAGACAAGACAGATACTACCCAAACTCTTGTGGGTCTGTATTCCCTCCGTTTTCTAAATCCAAATTCTGAGGCCCCTGTAATAATAATAAAAATAATTATAATAGTACTTATTATGCACTTACTATGTGTCAACTGCACTTACTGTTTTAAGCTCCAGGGGAGAAACAAGTTCATCAGATTGGCAGTCCTTGTCCCACTCTTAATCCCCATTAAGATGATGGAACTGAGGCTTAGAGAAGTTTAGTGACTTTTTCAAGGTCACACAGCAGAGATGTGGCAGAAACGGGGTCAGTTGAGATAGTGTTGGGGTTCATTTTCCAGGATTTAATATTTCTGAATGTTTCTGCGGGTAAGTGTTTCAGTCTTGGGGTAGGAATTTCTATCTCTTAAAGGAGGATGGATGGAAGGAAAGAGCCCGGAGGAAGAGAGAGGGAGAGAGAGACAAGAGAAAAGCATAACCTACAATAATAATGGCATTTGTTAAGCACTTACTATGTGCAAAGCACTGTTCTAAGCGCGGGGGGATACAATGTGATCAAGTTGTCCCACGTGGGGCTCACAGTCTTAATTCCCATTTTACAATTGAGGGAACTGAGGCTCAGAGAAGTGAAGTGACTTGCCCAAGGTCACACAGAAGACATGTGGCAGAGCGGGGATTCGAACCCATGACTTCTGACTCCAAAGCCCGGGCTCTTTCCACTGAGCCACGCTGCTTCTCTTCTTCTTCTTCTATATAAAGAACATGTATTTTATATTATCAGCTTTTAGAGCTGTATGCTATCCTGTGCTGGCATTATATTTTTATATTTAGTATATTATTCTTGCATTAGTTGAAAATCACTTGAGGTTGCATAATTGGTACAAGTTACTTGAGCCTATTCATTGATAGAATGACAATGCTTGGCACTTTCAAAATGTGGATCAAGGTAGTGGGCAACTTATTCCTATGTCATGTTTCCTTTCACATAATATTTAGGTTTGAGCTTAATTTTTGAGCACTGATTCAGATTCTCCTCACCAACATCCTTACCAGCCTAGGATTGATTCATAAAACTCTCAAATTCTGTACCGGAATCTCACATAGGAAAAAAAACAAACAAACATCCCAACAAACTTCAAATTCAATCTTTGAACCTCTTCTGTTCCTGCCCGAGGTTAAACTCTGGGATATTAACCTGCCCTGTATATCCCTCCCTACTAAGAGTGCTTCTCAATAGCACACTCACTGATAGGCTCCACAGATAGAATGCATGCCTGGAAACAAAATAAATCATTGAATGGAGGAAAATTGATAGCCTACTTAAAACTGTAGTTTTTATTTTTGTTTAGATCACAAATCTTTTGCTTTCCCACAGTGTGAAACAAATCCATAATAAACTGCAAAAAACAAAAAGGAACACTTAAAAGTTCCACTGGCCTTTGTTTTAAACATAAATCTTTGACACTTTACTCCCATTCTTTTCTTCACAAAGACCTGATTTGATGCCCATCAAATCAAAGAAACCATCCTTTGCAAAAATGTGTAAAAACTAATTGCTTGGATTTTATTTCTCTTGACCTATGAAAATATTACTGAAATGAGTTTTGGGGAACTTGTCCTTCATTCCCAGCATTCTTTCCCAAACACATCCTTTCCTTCATTTTTCCAGTCTAATTCATTTTATCAAGGTAAGAAGGAGGAGCATTTCATCATTTTTGAGAGATTACATTTTACCATGTCTCAAAATTGAATAAATCTAATGGGAGCCAGTGGATTAAATGTTTGTTTTATCATTTAGTGCAAACAGAAAAAATCAAATTACAATACCATTTCCAAAGAGATAAAGTTATCCTGAACTCAGAATTTCATATTCTAACCAGCACTGTGTTAGCCCTGTTGCAATGATTGTATTATAAAAGTGGAAAGGACTAAGATATGCCTGCTCACAGTTTAATAGTGGCAGAGAAGTTTTCCAAGTGAACTCCTTCATTTTATATTTTCAGGGGCCTTATTTAATTCTCTCTGATCTCCCATCCTCGTGTCTCTCTCCACTTCAATCCATACTTCATGCTGCTGCCCGGATTATCTTTGTCCAGAAACGCTCTGGACATATTACTCCCCTCCTCAAAAACCTCCAATGGCTCCCGATCAATCTGCGCATCAGGCAGAAACTCCTCACCCTGGGCTTCAAGGCTGTCCATCACCTCGCCCCCTCCTACCTCACCTCCCTTCTCTCCTTCTACTGCCCAGCCCGAACCCTCCGCTCCTCCACCACTAATCTCCTCACTGTACCTCGCTCTCGCCTGTCCCGCCATCGACCCCCGGCCCACGTCATCCCCCGGGCCTGGAATGCCCTCCCTCTGCCCATCCGCCAAGCTAGCTCTCTTCCTCCCTTCAAGGCCCTGCTGAGAGCTCACCTCCTCCAGGAGGCCTTCCCAGACTGAGCCCCTTCTTTCCTCTCCCCCTCGTCCCCCTCTCCATCCCCCCGTCTTACCTCCTTCCCTTCCCCACAGCACCTGTATATATGTATATATGGTTGTACATATTTATTACTCTATTTATTTTACTTGTACATTTCTATCCTACTTATTTTATTTTGTTGGTATGTTTGGTTCTGTTCTCTGTCTCCCCCTTTTAGACTGTGAGCCCACTGTTGGGTAGGGACTGTCTCTATGTGATGCCAATTTGTACTTCCCAAGCGCTTAGTACAGTGCTCTGCACATAGTAAGCGCTCAATAAATACGATTGATTGATTGATTGATTAATAGGTGGCAAGTAATACCACAGGTGAAGATATATTCTGTGTTTATACACAGTGCCCAAATAATTGATCAGCTTGGAAGGGGAGATCTATATCATAGAACTATATTCCAATACCAATAGGAAGTAGAGTAAATTCATTTTTTGTAATGTTTTTTGCTATGCATCCCCAGGAATTGACCTTAAACTTTAGATAAAACACTAGGAAGTCACAATTTCCCATCCAAATTCACTGTCCACTGGAAGCCAGGTTGTCACACTTAAGGATTCAATTTGAAAGGGGTCCTGAGAAGTCAATCAAGAGAAAATAACAGCCTTACATAAAAGGATAGTGCTCTTTCTCTTATGTACTTATTGCTTGTGATATTTAATATCAAACTTGCAAAAACTTAATCAAGGCTATATCGTCGGTCCAATAGTCTTTCTAGCCCAGAATTGTCTTTCTGACTGCACCAAAGTATGCTCGTCGGAGTTCTAGAGTTGCTATTCATAGAATCAGTGCAAAATGATCGTGGATTTTGTGTTACATAAGAAATGTTTTTCATACTGCAATAAGTAATTTTGGAATTTTTAAGGGATTTTGATTTATCAAGTAATATATTAAGAGCTGACGTAGATATAGTCTAAGCTGATTGGAGCCAACCAATATCCCACATAGGGATCAAAGTGTAAAGGGGAGGGAGGACAGGTATTTATCCCTATTTTTACAGGTGAGGAAACTGAGTCACAGAGGTGATCAGTGACTTGCCCAAATTCCCAAAAAATTCTAGTAGTATCAGAACTGACTTTGTAGTGATAGTGTAAGCAATATGGTTGGTCAATGCGGGCTAGTATCAAGTGCAGTCACCGTACCTCGTTCTCGCCTGTCCCGCCATCGACCCCTGGCCCACGTCATCCCCCGAGCCTGGAATGCCCTCCCTCTGCCCATCCGCCAAGCTAGCTATCTCTTCCTCCCTTCAAGGCCCTGCTGAGAGCTCACCTCCTCCAGGAGGCCTTCCCAGACTGAGCCCCTTCCTTCTTCTCCCCCTTGTCCCCCTCTCCATCCCCCCCCATCTTACCTCTTTCCCTTCCCCACAGCACCTGTATATATGTATATATGTTTGTACATATTTATTACTCTATTTATTTTACTTGTACATATCTATTCTATTTATTTTATTTTGTTAGTATGTTTGGTTTTGTTCTCTGTCTCCCCCCTTTTAGACTGTGAGCCCACTGTTGGGTAGGGACTGTCTCTATATGTTGCCTATTTGTACTTCCCAAGCACTTAGTACAGTGGTCTGCACATAGTAAGCGCTCAATAAATACGATTGATGATGATATTTTAGAACATTTCCTAAAATTCAACTGCTACACTATCAAACATCTGATTTACTCTTGTGATCTAGGATCTCTCAAGTCCACCTGGACTATGCTCTAACTGAAACTACCTTAGCTGAAAAACAGATCTGTCATATCTTAAAATCCCAAATTCAATCATATAGTAAGAGAAGGCTTCTGAGAGTCTGGAAGAGAAATAAACATCTTCCAAATGGGTGAACTATTTAACCACCATCTCAGGACTTTTTCATTGGATTTAATTCCCCTGAAGAACAACTTTCTGCAAGGGGAAATAGCTTGTGTTTGCTATTTACATGAAGAATTAAGCAGTTCAAAAAGTTCAAATGGATACTCTTCTTTATTAAGATAAATAATGAATGGATGGGAAATTCAGTCTATTTAGCTCATTATAGCTTTTGAAATTTTCAAACCCACTCAATCACCATGAGAGTGAAGAATAAATGTTAGTAAAGAAGTCATTCATCACAGCAAATTTAAAGAAAAGATTGGAAGTAAATATTTTATAGCTAAAATACCAAAGAATCTCTAATTGGTTTTCTATTAATCATGATGCTTCCCAATTAAAATATTGGGAAAATTTGAATATTTCTTGATTAAGTCTGTTATTTTGTTTCAATTTTATTTCCTTGGAAAATGGATGCTGTAGAAAGAGAGAATGAGAGAGAGGTGAACACTAGTAAATGGCTTGTTAATTTATTACAAAGAACTCTGAAAGCCTCTGAAAAAGCAACGTCCAATTACAGAAAAGTTCCAATATGGCTTTAGACATAGGTATGCACTAGATTTACATTTTTAAAGGTATTAGTTTAAAAGCTCCATCATTAGACTAAGAATGAAAAATAAGTACAAATCTACCTTCAAGGTCTCATTAAAATTGTTATCTGGACACCTGAAAGCAGCTAGAGAGGTCAAGAGACCATGACTTGAACCTCAGTGAATACGAAGAAATACCTAGTTTGGTTTTTTTCTTAATGGAATAGATACATTAGCATTTGTACTAGTAGTTTGTCAGAAGAAGAAAATGAAGGCAATATTCAGTGGACACATTAGCTATAATCAAGAACATTTTCAAAATTTGAAGATGTCATATTTTGACTAACCTGATAATGGATAAAGATGAAATGTGGAATTCCTACTAGTAAACTATGTCACACTAATTTTTATTGCTGATTTGACTACGCCCTACTTATTCTAGACTAATGAATTCAGCAACCTTTTATTTATTTATTTATTTTCTTAGAAAAGATGAAATGCTCATGTGGATGAGATGTCACAGAACGTGACAGAACGTGTTTGAGCTTTTTTCTTTTCTTACTTGCACAGTGCTAAGCGCTTAGTACTGCACTAAGTGCTCAATAAGTACGATTGAATGAACTAATGAGAATGGTAATGCTGGGTAGGAGTGCTAATAGCCTGGAAG
The DNA here is from genome assembly GCF_015852505.1 of Tachyglossus aculeatus. Lineage (NCBI taxonomy): Eukaryota > Metazoa > Chordata > Mammalia > Monotremata > Tachyglossidae > Tachyglossus > Tachyglossus aculeatus. Next base: position 115,962,610 of record NC_052067.1, read on the forward strand.
GGAAGACATACATTAAAACACATTATGGATATATACATAAGTGCTGTGAGGCCAAGGATGAGGCAAATATCAAGTGATTGAAAGGTAAGGAGCCTAGTGCAAAGGTGACCATGAAGGTTAAGGGATAGGGGAAATGAAGGCTTAGTTGTGGAAGAAAAATTTTTCAAAGCCTCTGCATTGCATTTGATTGGATATGTTAGAAACAAGGTTATTTACTAATAGCACTTCTTTCATTCATTTATTGAATCATATTATTGAGTTCTCACTGTGTGCAGAGCACTGTACTAAGCACTTAAATGATGGTATTTGTTAAGCACTTACTATGTGCAATGCACTGTTCTAAGCACTGCGGTAGATACAAGGCAATCATGTTGTCCCACATGGGGCTCACAGTCTTCATCCCCATTTTACAGATGAGGTCACTGAGGCCCAGAGAAGTGAAGTGGCTTGTCCAAGGTCACACAGCAGACAAGTGGAGGATCCGAGATTAGAACCCACAACATCTGACTCCCAAGCCCGGGCTCTTACCGCTGAGCCACGCTGCTTCCGTAGAAGAGGTTGAGTGGCAGAGATTCCCCTGCTAGTCAAGGGCAATTCAGTTCTGAGTAAATCAGAGCTTATTTTATACAGTAGAGCATCTAATTTAATAAAAGTACAATACAGGATAAATACATCAGGATGGATAACAACACAGCTTGGAGTGGGGTTTTCTACCTTGCTCTTAACTCCACCAAACCCCACTATAGGAGTATCTTCATCTTGTTTTCATCTACTCCCTTCAAGATACCCAGAAAATAAAGTGAAGTGTGTGGTGAACTTGATTTCCTTGACCGTCGAGGCAATAAACCTGGCCTATAAAGGACCTTGACCATTAGGCTTCCAAACAGGAAAGCCCTTTTGGAGTAGATATGATTTTAACAGGGTTTTGAATGTGGGGAGACAGGTGGTCTGTCTTATATAAGTCTGGGGAGCTCCAGGACAGAAAGAGTACGTAGGCTAAGGGTAGGCAATGAGCTAGATGAGACCGGGTGCTATGTGTAGGTTGACATGGAGGGGCGAAGCATCGAGGCTGAATGAAATAGGAAGTCAGTGAGGTACCGTAGGAGGACATAGGCTGATTGAGTGGTTTAAAGCCAATGTTAAGACATTTTTGTTTGATGTGGAGGTGAATGGGCAGTAATTAGAGCTTTTTGAAGAGTGGGGAGAGGAGCATGAATTGAATAATTTATTAGAAAAATGATCCTGGCACCAGAGTGAAATAAGGCCTGAAGCAGGGAGAGGCAGGAGAAAGGGAGGTCAGTGAGTAGGTTAATGCAATAGTAAAGGCAGGATGTGATATGTGCATAAGCGGATCAGCACAGTAACAGTTTGCATAACAAAGTGATGGATTTTAATGATTATATGAAGGTAGCACCAACAGGAATTGGTGACCAATTGAATATGTCATTTGAATGGGACAGAAGAATCGAGGTTAATGCTGAGGTTATAGGCTCCTGAGACAAGACAGTGATGTTGTTTGCAGTAATGGATAAGACAGGGGAAGACAGAGTTTGTAAGGGAAGATGAGGAGTTGAGTTTTTGAACATTCTAAATCTGAGGTGTCAGCAGAACATTCAAGTGAAATATCCTGAAGACAGGAGGGAATGCACAACTGCAGAGAAGGAGAGAGGTTATGTCTGGAGAGTTTGGTTTGGAAATCATCTGCATAGAGATGATAGTTGAAGCTGCAGAAGAGAATGAATTTTACAAGTTATTGGGTGTAGATAAAGAATAGAAAGGAGACCCAGAACTGAGCCATGAGGGACTCCTCATTGTGGGCAGGGATTGTCAATGTGTACTGTTGTACTGTTCTTTCCCAAGTGCATAGTACAGTGTTTTGCACACAGTAAGTGCTTAATAAATATGAATGAATGAATGGGAGGCAGAGTATGAGCCTGCGTAAGAGACTGAGAAGTAGTGGCCAGAGATATAGGAGGAAATCCAGGAGAGGACAGTGTCAGAGAAGCCAACATTAGGTAACTTTCTGGGAGAAGCGGGTGGTCTGTAGCATCAAAGGCAGCTGAAAGGTTGAGGAGGATTAGAATGGAGTAGAGACCACTGGATTTGGCAAAAGGGAAGTCAATAGGGGCCTCAGAGAAGGCAGTTCCCATAGGGAGAATAGTGTGGAAGCCAGATTGGACAGGGTCATGGAACTAATTAGAGCAGTGGAACTGGAGGCAGAGGATGTAGGCGACTCATTCAAGTAGTTTGGAATGAGTTTGGAATCAATTGTACTTAGTGAGTGCTTACTGTTCCCAGAGCACTGTAATAAGTCCTTGGAAGAGTTCAGTATAACAGAGTTTATAATCACATTCCCTGCCCAAAATGAGTTTACACTCTAAAGGGGGAGACAAACATTAAAATAAATAAATTAAGGATATGTACATAAGTACTGTGGGACAGAGGGAAAGCTGAGGGGCAAATAAAGGGAGAAAATCAGGATGTCACAGAAGGGAGTGGGAGAAATGGAAATAAGGGCTTAATAAGGGCAGGCTTCTTGGAGAAGATTTGTCTTAAATAAGGCTTTGAAGGTGGGGTGAGTAATTCTCTGTCAGATAGGAAGAGGGAGGGTGTTCCAGGCCAGAAGCAGGATTTGGGTGAGAGGTCAATGACGAGATAGGTGAGATCAAGGTACATTGAGTAGGTTGGCCCTAGAGGAGTGAAGTGTGCAGGCTTGCTTGTAGTAAGAGAGCAGCGAGATGAGGTAGGACAGGGCAAGGTGATTGAGTGCCCTGATGGTAAGGAGTTAGGAGGTTAAGAGCTAGGGGAGATAAGGAGTAAGTAAGGTAAGTGAATGGTTGAAGATGGTGAAGAGGGAGGGAGGAAGGGAGAGGAAAAGTGTTTTCATAATGTGTGAAGGGATGGGTTCAAAAGTGCATGTCAAGATGGAGATTGCTATATTGTACTCTCCCAAGCACTTAGTACAGTGCTCTGCACACAGTAAGTACTCAATAAATATGATGGACTGAATGACAGATATCTAGAGAAACTGCTGGCAAAGATGGAAGTGTAGAAGACAGGGCAGAAGGAGGGAAGGAGTGGAAAGGAGTAGGGAAGTTTTTACAGAGATCATGCTTGATATTTTCAATTTTATCAATACAGTATATGGCCAGATGTTTCACCTGAGAATGAATGATCATGGAAGACTGAACCTAAATATCAATTTTCAACCTGAGCCATTTTTCTTCTGTAGGTTAAGGCGCTGCTAAATTGCTGGTTGTGAACTATGTTTGTACACTCTGTGTGTTTTAGACTGTTAGCTGCTGGATAGGATGTGAAAATTGAAGGAGCTCATATTTCAGATCCATCCTCAAAAACACATTTTAACTGGAAAAAAATAGTTGCTGCTATATGCCAGAGTCTAAATGTGTTATCTAAATTGAGATTTTGATGGATTCCTAAAATTGATTATTCACACAAATAGGATAGAGAGGGCTTTGAATTTTTAAATTGCTAAAAAAAAGTAGGGACATTCCTGGAAGACTTGATGTATTAAAATGTAGGATTTGCTTGTATAAAACTCTGCACGTAATAGATGTGCACAACAGTAGTCATAGTAGGAGAAGGTTTTTCCTCCAGGAAGCCTAACCTGTCTGAGCCCTCCTCTCTACTTCTCCCACTCCCTTCCAAGCCACTCCTACTTGCTCCCTCATTTATCCTCCCTCCCTTCCAAGCAGCACATATTTATATGTCTGTATATATCTGTAATTAATTCATTAATGTATTTATCTATTTATGTATATTAATGTGTATCTCCCCCTTGAAACTGTGAGCTCACTGTGGGCAGGAAATGTGTCTGATGTTATATTACTACCCCAAGTTCTTAGTGAAGTGCTTCCACACAGTAAGGGCTCAATAAATACAATTGAAAAAATATACTGCTACAGATGAGATGAAATCTCAGTCTGAGTATATGACTGGAAAGACTGACCTTTCCATATTATTTAAGATAGATTCTTGCTTTACTAATGGATTTCAATCAATCAGTATTTATTGAGCACTTCCTGGGTGCAGAGCACTTGGGCGATAACAAAAATGAAAATCAGAAGGACCTGGGTTCTAATAGAGCTCTGCCACTTGTCTGCTGTATGACCTTGGATAAATCACTTCAATTATCTGTGGCCCAGTGACCTTGATATGTTAAATGGAGATTTAGACCATGACCCCCATTTGGGGCAGGGGCTGTGTCCAAAGTGACAACCTTGTATCTATCCCAGCTCTCAGTAAAGTGCCTGGCACATAGTAAGCATTTTTAAAAGACCATAAAAATATAATTTAAAAAAAACGATTTTAAAAAAGAGAGTTTTTAGACACTATCCCTGCCCACAAGGAGTCTACAAACTCCAGGATTTCCCCAAATATGGTCCATCTTTGCTTTTGACATTCCAATCTTCCCAAATCCTTTGCTCAAGGACAGCAATCCCTCTGCAGAAAGCTGTCAGTCAGACTGTTCTGTTGGACTAAGGAGGATCTCTCAATAATCTACTGCTCTTTTGCATTATTTGACTGTTGTAACTGCCATAGTGAACTGTTTCCTCATTAGTCACTATGATCTAGTGACTGATCTAGTCATCTAGTCACTGGCCTTTCCCAGATGTTGTTCAGGATTCCTATAACATCTGTTCACTTCACACAAGTTTATTCAGCCATATATCCTCACCCCTTAACACACATTTTCCTATATGCTGCCCTGGAACAAGAACCTAGTTCTTCTTATTCCCAGAGTAAAGTTATTTTACACTGAAAGGTCCTGGCATTCCTCAAGGCACTGTTTATGAATATGTTACACATTGCATAGATCAGATCAGTCAGTTAGGCAATTGACTGGATCAGTTGTATTTATTGACAACCTAGTAAGCATGAAGCACTGTACTAAGTGCTCAGGAGTGTATAACAATTTAAAAAAAAATGGCACAAGTTCTTTGCATTCAGGATCTTGCAATACAACAGTGGGAGACAGACCCAAATTATTTACAAATCATGGGAGCAGGAATTAGCATACAGTAAACACTCAATAAATTCACTGTTTGAATGATAAATATCATTGAGTAAGCAAACGCATAGAGCAGGAAATATTACAAATATCAGTACGAATAGTCTTAAAACATACGAAAAAGCATGGACATTTAAAGTAAATATACACATAGGTACATAATGCTGAGGATAGAAATTAGAGACATCCTTGTATTGTTTTATGCTGTTGAGTCATTTCTGACTCAGCGACACTACCCATGGACACATCTCTCCCAGAATGAACTACCTCCATCTGCAAGTGTTCTAGCAGTGTATCCATAGAGTTCTCTTGGTAAAAATATGGAAGTGGTTTACCATAGCCTCCTTCCACACAGTAAATTTTAGTCTCTGCCTTTGACTCTCTCCCATTACACTGCTGCCCAGCCAGGTGAGTTTTGACTTCTAGCAGATTGCCTGCCAGTCGCTAGCCACTGCCCAATCTAGGCATGGAATGAATAAGAGAAGCAGTGTGGCTCAGTGGAAAGAGCATGGGCTTGGGAGTCAGAGGTCATGGGTTCAAATCCCAGCTCTGCCAATTGTCAGCTGTGTGACTTTGGGCAAGTCACTTCACTTCTCTGGGCCTCAGTTACCTCATCTGTGAAATGGGGTTGAAGACTGTGAGCCCCCCCATGTGACAACCTGATCACCTTGTAACCTCCCCAGCGCTTAGAACAGTGCTTTGCACATCGTAAGTGCTTAATAAATGCCATCATTATTATTATACCTCTGCTTGATTCTCCCTCTCAAAGTTGAGACTGCTAGAGTACTGGAAACTCTCCAGGGGTGACCCTGAGAGGGGTACAGACATCCTAAGAGTAGGTATATAGTTGTCATGATGCAGGTGTTGTGAATTATTAGGGGAGACTTACTGGTAATGATGTCTGCTGTGCCAGGATTGGATTAGATGCCATATCTAGAAGCAGAGTCGCCTAGTAGAAAGAGCCTGGGAGTCAGAGGACCTGGGTTCTAATTCTGACCCTGACACTCTTCTTGTGTCCCTGACTATGTCCTTATTTTTTCTTTCACTACCTTCTGCATTATCCTGATTTGGTCCCTTTATTTACCCCTTCCTCAGCCCCACAGCTCTCATATACATATACATAGTTTATATTAATGCCTGTCTCTCCCTGTAGACTGTAAACTCATTGTAGTTACAAAATGTGTCTACCAACTCTGTTATATTGTTATACCATATGCTCCCAATTGCTTAGTACAATGCTTTGCACAAAGTAAGCACTCAATCAATATGATTGATTGATTGATTGGAAAGCAAATAGGGAGTCTTTTCAACCATATACACACAGTTAGGATCTCATTATCAGTAGCAGCAGCTTAAAAAACAAAAAAAAAATTTTATTAACTTCACTAAATGCATAATTTAGCTTTAGGTTTAGTGAATGAAGTGATGAAGATAGCATCTTTGACACCAAATGCTAAAATGCCTGTCCAAACATATGAGTCATTTTAGTGACAGGAATTTTTTGAGACTTTTATGTCTTTGTTCTTTATAATGTATATCATAAAGATACAGAAAAAAGTGGAGTATAACAAGTTTAGAGGAATCCTCTTTTTTCAATAAATACATCAAATGCCATCAAGTCTATTTTGATTCATAGTGACTTTATGGACATAGTTTCTCCAGAATGTCCTATCTTTTTCCATAATCTGTACCCTTGCTAACAACTCTTTTGTTATTGTTGTTATGGTTTCTATCCATCCATTCTTCTCTTCTGGGTTTTTAATAGAATAACATGAAAAAAGTGAATCAATATTTGAACAAATTCTATTAAAAGTGATACTTATCCACTGTTTACTCTAGTATCTTGATGAGAACAAAACATGGGCATTGGATAATAGTGACTACATTGCACCAGCAAATACAATCAAGATAACCCAAAATTATGTTCAGTACAGGAAACACTACCTTTTCATTTAGGGTAATAAGATCTTGGGTAGATCAACGGCTTAGAATATGTTGTGCTGTTGCTTTCCAAAAGTGAGCATTCTTCTCAAGATTTTATTTTTATGTTTCAATAGTGTACCCAACAGGCTAAAGGAGAGATTCAGCATAATTTAGCCTGTATTTATGACCAATGGGAAATTATTCTTGAACAATGTCTTGATAAATTGAAGATATGCCTCTCAATTACTTTCACCTTAGCAAAGATTGAAAGACTTTCTCATCCTATCCCGACTGGATTACTGCATCATCCTCCTCTCTGATCTCCCATCCTCCTGTCTCTCCCCACTTCAATCTATACTTCACACTGCTGCCCGGATCATCTTTGTGCAGAAACACTCTGGGCATGTTACTCCCCTCCTCAAAAATCTCCAGTGGCTAACAATCAACCTATGCATCAGGCAAAAAGTCCTCACTCTCGGCTTCAAGGCTCTCCATCACCTCGCCCCTTTCTACCTCACCTCTCCTCTTTCCTTCTACAGCCTAGCCCCCACCCTCCGCTCCTCTGCCACTAACCTCCTCACTGTGCCTCATTCTTGCCTGTCCCGCCGTCGACTCCTGGCCCACTTCCTCCCCCTGGCCTGGAATGCCCACCCTCTGCACATCTGCCAACCTAGCTCTCTTCCTCCCTTCAAAGCCCTGCTGAAAGCTTACCTCCTCCAGGAGGCCTTCCCAGACTGAGCCCCCTCCTTCCTCCCCCCATCTCCCCGACCCTACCTCCTTCCCCTCCCCACAGCACCTGTATATATGTTTGTACAGGTTTATTACTCTATTTATTTTACTTGCACATATTTAGTATTCTATTTCATTTTGTTAATATGTTTTGTTTTGTTGTTTGTCTCCCCCTTCTAGACTGTGAGCCCACTGTTGGGTAGGGACCGTCTCTACATGTTGCCAACTTGTACTTCCCAAGTGCTTAGTACAGTGCTCTGCACACAGTAAGTGGTCAATAAATTCGATTGAATGAATGAATAAATATGATTGAATGAATGAATGAATCTTTTTTTGGATTGTTCTTAATCACAGAAAACACTCTGATCCAAGACATATTACCCTAATAGTATTTCACTGTCTACAACAATGTTATGTCACCATAGGAATAAATGATAAATAATTCAGTTTAAGAAAACCATTTACTTTCAGAAACCTAGCCTCTATCGGAGTTATTACTGGATATGTACAATAGAAGGTTAGACATCAGTGAATCACAAGCCAGAAAATTCACATGCTTCTTTGTTATTCATTCAATCGTATTTATTAAGCGCTTACTGTGTTCAGAGCACTGTACTAAGTGCTTGGGAAGTACAAGTCAGCAACATATAGAGACAGTCTCTACCCAACAATGGGCTCACAGTCTAGAATGGAGGAAGAATTCATATCATTGCTATTGGCAAAGCTGCAGACAAAATTGGTTTAGTTGGGACTTTATTTGTACTCAGAAAAATTCTGTTTAGAAATGCAAATAGTGAGCTGCCTAGTTTGCTAATTTGCTCATGGTGCACACAAGGAAATTGTTAACATGAGTACACAAACTCTACATGTTTAAAATGAGTACTGAAAGTAAATAAAAACCAAAACACAGCTTGCGGGATACAACCTTTCTGAAAGACTTGGCCAATTCTCAGAAATAGTTTATTTTCCAGTTTTCAAATTTAGCTTTACCTTTCTTTCAATCAGAAAGTCTAAGTGGCTTGCAAATATTCACTGAGTACCCATATATGACACAACACTAAGGAAGCAACTTAACATAGATGATATGTTTGAAAATTGTACCATTGTAAAAGTGACATATAGTTGGGAAAGTGAATGAAAAAGCTGATGCCTGAGGAATAATTCATACCACTCATCACACACAAAAACTGTCCCTTGAATGTTGTGAAATATCTATATTCAGATAAATCTACAATAAGAATATGTAATGTTTACAGTTACAAGATGGAGTTGAGGGACTAAGGCTTGAAAAACTTTGGTGGCTTTGAGAACTGATGTAATTAAACAAGGAAATATTCTTGGAGACAGTTGAGTTTGGTGAATGAAAAGGGAAAATTTGTAGTAGGTACTCTGAATAGTTTGGGAAAGAAAAGAGAGTGGGTAAGGAGATAAAGAATTTTGTTTGGACAGATGGAATTCATTCATTCATTCAATCATATTTATTGAGCAGTTACTGTGCGCAGAGCACTGTACTAAGCACTTGGGAAATACAGGTTGGCAATGGAATGTATATGAGAAGATGGAAAGCAGAGTGGGGAAGGTTAACAGGTGGAGAACTTTGAAAAGCAGAATTCATTCATTCAATTGAATTTATTGAGTGTTTACTGTGTGCAGAGCAGTGTACTAAGTGCCTAGGAAAGTACAATACAACAATAAATGATATTGCCTTCCCTCAACGAGCTTACAGTCTAAAGAGGGGGAGACAGACATTAATCAAATAAATAAAATTACATATATTGTAATAATAATAATGGCATTAATTAAGCACTTACTATGTGCAAAGCACTGTTCTAAGTGCTGGGGAGGCTACAAGGTGATCAGTTGTCCTATGGGGGGCTCACAATCTTAATCCACATTTTACATATGAGGTAACTGAGACACAGAGAAGTTAAGTGACTTGCCCAAAGTCACACAGCTGACAATTGGCAGAGCCAGGATTTGAACCCATGAGCTCTGACTCCAAAGCCCATGCTCTTTCCACTGAGCAACACTGCTTCTCCGATGTATATGAGTGCTTTGGGGCTGGGAGAGGGAAAGAGCAAAGGGGCCAAGTCAGGGGGATGCAGAAGGGAGTGGGAGATAAGGAAAGGTGGGACTTAGTCTGGGAAGGCCTCTTGCAGGATATGTGCTTGAAATAAGGCTTTGAAATGGGGGACAGTGGTTGTCTTCTGGATTAGAGGAGGGAAGGTGTTCCAGGCTGGAGGCAGGATGTGGGCTAGAAGTCAATGGCGAAACAGGTGAAATCATGGCACAGTGAGAAGGTTAGCACTAGAGGAGTGAAGTGTGTGGGCTGGGTTGTAGAAGGAGAGAACCTAGGTGAGGTAGGATGGGACAAGGTGATGGAGTGCTATAAAGCCAATGGTGAGGAGTTTTTGTTTGATATGGAGGTGGATAGGCAACCACTGGAGTTTTTTGGGGAATGGGGTCATGAGTCCTGAGGGTTTTTGTAGGAAAATGATCCAGTCAGCAGAGTGAAGTTTGGACTGAAATGGACTGAGACAGAACTTTAAATAACCAAGGACTGGAAAAATTAGGTCTGCAGTTAGGGAAACAGAAAGGTTTTGATAGAGCAGCATGACCTTATTTGATGGGAAAGTGGGAAGCTTGTTCTTATCCTTTTCCCTCTCCAGATTTGTTAAACTGATGGATGGCTTCTTCAGTTTTGCATTCATGTGTTCCTCACTTTTTAAAAATGCTACACTATTACTAATTAATGATTTGTAATATTAGGAAATGAGTACACTTATTTTTAAATAGAATAAAGCAAAATTAAATTGGTCAATAGAAGTATGATTATATATTGCTTGCATTTGTAAGGTTAGTAGGGAGGACTTTATGAAGACCAGTTCCACTGGTACCCATAGTTAGAGGGAGGTGGAAGCCAGGAGATTCACTCCATGATGCCCATTCCTAAATGCCTAAACAAATGAATTGGAAAGAAGGATTGGAAAGGAAGTAGAGAGGCCAGGCTGGGAGAAGAAGACCTTTAGCCATCTTCAGCTGAAGGTTAGCAAGTGGTGGACTATGAGAACAGGACACTCAGAAAGCTTGTGGACTTCTGGATGAGTGAGGCCCCTCTCCCAAGATGGAGAATAATGTGAGGCCCAGGATGCCTAGAGGGAAGTAGTAGGATCTCTCAACTGCAGAGGATCCTGAAGGGGAAAGTAGTAGGTCCAGGGAAAGGTGTTTTGAATTGGATTTGTTTTCATTTGTTATTTTGTTAATAACATTAAAAATTATTGATCATTTAAATATCCTTTTTCCTCTTCAGGGACCTACTCCAAGAGAGTCCTAAATCTAAACCCCAAACCTGTAGGGTACCCTAGCCCTAAACCGGCATCCTTTCTGATCCCTCCCCCATGTCCCTTATCTGTTCAGGGTCCACAGCATCAGTTTTCCCTGTGTCCTTGCCTCCCAGGTTTACAGTTTCTACCTTTAGCCTCAAGATAGCTGAATATCATCCCCTCCAACTACCTGGCCCCACTACTTTCAACTCATTCCTTCTCTCTGGGTTAACTAAGTATTTACACCTCAGGGAAAGACATCACAGAGTGACTCCCTTTGCTTCCTTCTCGTAAATGTGCAAGTAAGTGGAACTGGATATTACAAATAACACACTCCCCCTAATCCACTCCCCATCCACCACACACATTTTCCTCTTGGATTTTCTAGGATTTAGAGGTAACTGAATTTGGAGATTCTCCCTAGAATTCTTTGAACCCTGGGGAACAACACTAGGTGCAAGAAAGACACCCCTCAGACCGAAGTATGAACAGTGAATACTTTCCTCCTCATCCCCACACCAGGGTGTGCATGTAGGGTGGGAACGACATGCAAGTGGAGTCTTCTCCTGCTTTAGTGTTGCCAGCCTCTGCTGCAAATAATCTTATAGCAGGCCACTGTTTATAACAATTTGGCATGCCTGCTCCAAGCCCTAAAAGAGAAATGTGTCACAGCCAGTGAAAGAGCACACTGTCTAATCCAATGGAAATATATGACTCTTAAGAACATTCTTAGTCTCACCACTTATGGTAAAATATAATATAAATCTACAATAAGCATAAATAAGCATTAATAATGTTATAATTACAAGTGGGAGTTTAAGGGTTAAGGCTTGAAAACCTTTGGTGGATTTGAGAATTGATGGAATTAATCAAGGAAATATTCTTGGAGACAATTCAGTTTAGTGAATGTAAAGGGGAAATTTGTCATAGGTACTCTGGTCTGAATGGTAGATCTAGTTGTCACTCCAGAGTTTTGTTCAGAACAGTGAATGAAGAATTAGACCACGCTCGCTTAATTATCTATCCAAGGCAGATGCAAACAGCAGTGATGAAAGAATGATAAATTCCAAACACTCTCAAAGGAGATATGTGGCCTTCTTGTAAGATGTTACTGTACCAAGATGTCCTCAGGATGACAGTGGTGTCTGTGGTCCTGGAATACAAGGACATAAACAACTTTTGCAGGTGATACAATGCTCCTGCTCCATAAAGGTTATTTACTCTTTTGTCTACTCCAACACTCTAGATATCATCTGCTCAATAAAACATTTGTCATTGTTGAGAAAAGATGATCTTCCACCCTTTCACATTTTAGTCTTGAATCAATACTGGAAAAAATGGTTTCTTTTTAATGCTACAATAGTTAATACTATTATTTTACTTAAAATTTCATATTGTTACTTTAAATTAAGGAGAAATAACTAGCCTGGCCAGAATGAAAGGATTAAAATCCATCAGGAACAATTCACTTTTCCAATTGGTTTGTTTTCCTGTTGCTGGAATCCAGACTGATTTTGTTGTTTTGGAAGAGAATTAAATTTGAATGAAAGTCTGTTAGTAACAATTTTAGTAATTTTTTTTGTCACAAAATTTAGATGGATTTTACTGCATGGATGACTGTCCTCAGCACAATGCATAAGGGTTTGTAACCAAAGTAATAATTCAAAAAATTGTAAATACTATTCATAATATTGTGTTTTCTACCGTGTGAACTAAAAGCCCAACAAGGTTATTTTTGTTTAGAGTTCATTTTAAGGTTGATATTTTAAAGAAAAAATGATTCCAAACTCCCTCAATAATCAAATCTTAGAAAAATCAGAAGTCAAAATAAATTACGATATTGCAATAATAAATGCAACATGGCCTTAGTGGAAAGAGCTGACTGAATCGACTGGACAACTGAATTGGCCTGGGGGTCTAAGGATCTGGGTTCTATTACCAGCTCTGATAATTGCTTGCTTTGTGACCTTGTGCAAGCCTTTTAACTCCTTTATGCCTGAGTTTTCCCATGTGTAAAATGGGTGTTAAATACCAGTTCTCCCTCCTACTTAAACCATTAGCTCCAAGTGGGAAAGGGACAGTATACAACCTGATAAACGTGTATCTACCCCAGTGCTTAGAACAGTGCTTGACATATAGTAAGTGCTTATAAAGACTATTATTAATCAATAAGTACTAAATGATACAAATTATAAGTTAAAATTAATAACAACACAAAACAAAGGTTATCCATCACTAGGGTTTACCACCAGTTTAAATTTTATTTTTATATTAGATATTTCATAGAATATAATACATGTAGATCTGTTAAATCTTTACTTTCAGCTACAATACCTGCCATTTTTCAAGCCATTCTCAAAAGAATCTGCTTGCTCCTTATTACTCGAACAATAATAATAATAATTCATTCTTTCATTCAATTGTATTTATTGAGTGCTTACTGTGGGCAGAGCACTGTACTAAGCACTTGGGAAGTACAAGTTGGCAATAATAATAATAATAATATGCATTTGATTTGGAATGTGTTAGGACAGCACTAGGAAATCCTACTTTATGAAAAAGTTCTAAACTTGAAGGGGCTATTTATTGTTTTCATTAACTGTGTGATCAGCAGAAGGTTGTAAGAAAGCATTATTCTGTATTAGAGAATAGGCATATGGAAAATGCCTAGTTATCCATTCTTGGAGTTGTAACTAAGATAAATTGGTTCGTTAGATGGAATAAAAGAAAAGCTCCTCTCATTTTCCCTAAAAATACATTTAGAATGTATTAAATTATGTTGGTGACTCTGGAGAGATCAACTCTAAAGTTGAATGGCACTAATTATTTAATCTTGCACTATAAATTTTTGAAGATGGCCATCTGAAAGGGAAGAACAGTCACAGCAAGTTTGTTTTTTCTTTTAGACAATCACAAAGGGTAGGGTAAAAAGTTCAGATGAAGGGGGTAGATTTTTAAAGTAGGTGGGAGATGACCTCTTGAGAGAGAGTTAAGGATGAGAGTTTGGTTTTGCAGTGGGATGGAGCTGGGAACATGAAGGGGAGATTTGGGAGATCTTGAACCTGGTGGATTCAGTTTTGTCAATAGAGTAGTTGGAAAGATCACTGGAGGAGAGAGAGGGGAGATGAGGACACTGGAGGCTTCTAGGAGGTAGTTAAAGGTCAGAAATAGTTGGTAGGGGCATTGCTGAGTGGTGGAGAAGGCAAATTACAACATGCATATGTTTGAGATGGTGATGTTCCTCAGAAGGCAGGTTTTACTGAGGGCAGAGTGAAAGGAAGCCAGGCATTAGAGCTTTCTGTTGGTTCAGATGTGTGCTCCTGCCTATTCTCCCAACAGAAGAAGAACTTCATGTGAAAGTATATTTCTCAGTTTAAGCTATGCCTGAGATAAAGCTGAAATTTAGTTGAGTTAAAGTGGTTATTTATACAGCCATTTTCTTAAGCAATCTCTCCAGCATGGCTGAAGTTCTTGGTGTCTGGAATTAACATGGACCTGAGGGTAGGGAGATACAGGTTTCTGATCTCAACTCTTCAGTTGCCTACTTTGTGAACTTGAGCATATCATTTAATTTCTCAGTGTTCATTTTCCTTATATATGATAATAATATTAATGGCATTTATTAAGCACTTACTATGTGCAAAGCACTGTTCTGATATGAACAGAGTTGGTAGATAATAATAATAATAATGGCATTTGTTAAGCACTTGCTATGTGCAAAGCACTGTTCTAAGTGCTGGGGGGTAGAAGGTGATCAGGTTGTCCCACGTAGGGCTCACAGTCTTCATCCCCATTTTACAGGTGAGGGAACTGAGGCACAGAGAAGTTAAGTGGTTTGCCCAAGGTCACACAGCAGACAGGTGGCTGAGTCGGAATTCGAACCCTTGACCTTTGACTCCCAAGCCCGGGCTCTTTCCATTGAGCGACATTCTGCCCACAAAGAGTTTACCGTCTACCCACAGACATTAGGGATACATTGTCTACAGACAATGGATTAGGGTTAGGGAAAATAGTAGAGTATAAAACCATTTACATAAGTACTTAGGGCTCTAGCTGGAGGGCTGTGAGCCAGCTTGTAGTAAGAAATCAGCAAGATAATATAGTGGGAGCAGACTGATTGATTGTTTTAAAGCCAATGGTAAGGAGTTTCTGTTTGAATGGGCAATATATGGAGGTTTTGGGGGAATGGGGAGACATGTGGACTCATCAATTTGAAAATTTTCCAGAGAGCAGAGTGAACTAAGGACAGGAGCAGGGAGAGACAAGAGGCAGGGAGAATAAGTTAGGAGGCCGATGCAGTAGTAAAAGTGGGATATGAGCAGAGTTTGGATTAGCATAGTAGCAGTTAGAATGGAGAGGAAAGGTTGGATTTTAGTGATGCTATGAAGATAGTACCAAAAGGATTTTGTGATGGGTTGAATGAGAGAAATGACAGGGCAGGCATATAGGAGTCTGGAAAGAGCTCTTGGAGGATATGTAATTTTAGGAAGGTTTTGAGTATGGGGGACTCTCAAATATGAAGGGAGAGAGCGTTCCAAACCCAGAGGAGAATATGGGCAGTGTCAGTGATCAGTGTTTAGAGGAGTGGAGTATTTATTCAGTTTGGGGTGTGATGGGAGGTCAGTGAGGTAAGGTAGGCAACAAATATTTGAATCCCAAGCCTGAGCTCCTTCCATTAGGCCACCATGATGATGTTAGAGGCTTAATCTTCAAACAACTGGAAGTGAGAAAGGTCCTTTCTGAATTTTAAGCAACGTTTGAGCCCACACTCTTGGTTTACCTTGGATTTTATTGGGCTCTAATAATTCTTGTTTATGGTAAGGCGTCTTTCCATCACTGAAATGTAGAGACATTTGATGTTGCCTCCAAAATGCCAGTAGAGCTTTCAGACACCTTAAGAAACAGAGGTTTGAAGAATATAATAGCAGATTCTAAACCAAACTGATGGAAGAGTAATGTATTTGAGAAATCCAGCTTTTTTGAATTATCATCCTTTCAAAGGGAAATGGAAGAATGAGAGACCCTGAAACAATATACCCCTTATGAAAATATTTATCTGCCCAGTAACAAATACTGCTTATCAAATGGCCTTTTAAGTAATTTGCAAACTCATAAATTCCCCACACTGGGGAGAGAAAAAAGATTGCTTTTGCTGCAGTTCTGATTGCTCATCATTCTACCAATACCAATTGCCCACAGTCACTTTGGATTCCAAATTATTTATATCTTTTAGTCCCTCCAGGCTCACCAACATGGCTCACATCTGAAAGGATTATAGCCTTTTATGAGAAGTGATGATAATCACAAGTATTATTATTATTGTAAATGTTATATACTTGCTATGTGTCAGCACTGTTCTAAGTGCTGGGGTAGATACAAGTTAATCAGGCCAGGCACAGTTCCTGTCCCACATGGTGCTCATGGTCTAAGACGGAGGGAGAATTTTAAAGATTTTACAGATGAGGAAATTGAGGCACAGAGGAGCTAAGGGACTTACCCAAGGTCACACAGCTGGCAAGTGGCTAGGCCGGGATTAGAACCCACGTCATCTGACTCTCAGGCCCATGTTCTTTTCACTATGTCATCCTGCTAAGGTGAAAATCTGGACCGTTAATCAATTAATCAACTGTATTTATGGAGTGCTTACTGTGTGCAGATAACTGTACAAAGAGCTTGGAAGAATACAATAGAACAGAGTTAGTATACACATTCCCTGCCCACAATGAGCATATAGTCTAGAAGGAGAGACAGACATTAATATGAATAACTTAAATTACAAATATTTACATAAATATTTTGGGTCAAAGAGAGGGGTGAATAAGGTTTGTAAATCCTAGTGTGAAGGTGACAGAAAGCAGCAGAAGAGGAAATGAGGGCTTAACTGGGGAAGATGCATTTTCAATTAATCATGATCCCTTGTAACGTACTGGTCAAAATTAAAACAAATCTAACAGAGTAACAGAATTAGAAATTTCTCTTCCCAAACATTTCATTTGCCTGGTGAAGCCAGATCAGTCTTATTTTGTAATGATGAGCACATTTTGATTTATTCCAATGGAAAACTCTCCATCACTCCAACAGCAGAACAAGTCATGCCCAAAAAACTATAGGTCTAGGCACTGTCTGTGATGAAAGGCTATATGGTGGGAAACAACAAAGAAGAACTGAACCAAGTATGAGTCCAAAGTGTAAGGACCTTGACCCTGACACAATTCCTGGAACATATGAGCTTATAATCAAATGGGAATGTGCAGGCAAGGAACTAACAGAGAGAGAGGGTATATAAGGGTGATTTCAACAAAAATGCCATGAACTCAACTCTGAAATCAAGGCTGAATTCAAGCCTATCTCTGTTTAATCTCCTGAAATCTATCCCTTCCATTTTCTTATCTTCCCTGATAAATAGTGTACAGGATGTCCAACCTATGCTTTCCTTCTAGCACATCTAGACTTAAATTTACCTGGAACATGTATGATAATGATAATGATGGTATTTGTTAAGCGCTTACCATGTGCCAAGCACTGTTCTCAGCACTGAGATAGATAGAAGGTTAATATATAAATACAGCTCAGTAAATAAATAAGATGTTTACTGGGAATGCTACGTTATGGGCAACAATCCTGCTATTTGGAAAATTCCTTAAAGATTTGTGACCATGAGGCCAGCATATCATATTTATTACTCTGTTTATTTATTTATTTATTTATTTTACTTGTACATTTCTATCCTACTTATTTTATTTTGTTGGTATGTTTGGTTCTGTTCTCTGTCTCCCCCTTTTAGACTGTGAGCCCACTATCGGGTAGGGACTGTCTCTATGTGATGCCAATTTGTACTTCCCAAGCGCTTAGTACAGTGCTCTGCACATAGTAAGCGCTCAATAAATACGATTGATTGATTGATATCAGGTCAACTAAATAGTTTCCTAATTCTGTAAGTAGAACTTCTGCCTGTACTATGAATTGATGCCGTAACATGGCAGAAGAGTTTGCAAAGGCTGATGAAGCTTAAAGATCTTTCATATAGGGTAACCCATAATGAAAAGGTCTAGACGAAGCATCAGACAAAATGTCGATTTAGCTGTGCTGAACAGCAGCCGTAGGGGAAAGAATCAAAGACTGATGATCAAGTGATCAAAACGATGCTCAAAGACAATGGCAGAGACTCAAGTTTTTACTGTGAGGAAGAAAGCAATGGTAAATCCACTTTGGTATCTTTACCAAGAAAAGCTATGGATGCACATACCAGAATGACTTCATGGCAAAAGTTGGGATGTTCTGGAGAGGGTGTGTCCATGCAGTCACTAGGGTTGGAAATGACTCGACGACATTTGAAGAAGCAAGTAAAAGGTGGGATGGGAGAAGGCCTTGTTCAAATCTCTTTTCTCAACTGGACCCAGGTGGACATTTTAAATTCTGAAACACAAAATTCCTGGCAAATGCTGCAGTCCCTACAACTGCTGCCACCCTGACATCAACCCCATGGGGTAAGCATAGATCTGACTTGTTCTAGGGTACCTTGTGCCCCACCAAGACCCATTTGGACTACAAAGTTTTCAACAGTCACAGTTTAAAACAAAACCTGATTTTTGTCTTCTGTAATTCTAATATATTTTCAATTATGAAACATGAAATTTCCACCAAATTCTAGCCATCACCACTGCAACCACCACAGTCAGTGCACAGAGTAAGCACTAAATAAAATATCAGAGCCTGGGAGTCAGAGAACCTGGGTTATAAACCCAGCTTCTCTACTTGTCTGCTATGTGACCTTAGACAAGTCACTTCACCTCTCTGTGCCTCAGTTCCCTCATCTGCAAAATGGAGATTCAATACCTGTCTCCTTCCTACTAAGACTGTGAATCCCATGTGGGACATGATTATCTTGTATCTACCCCAGCACTTAGTACAGTGTTTGACACGTAAGTGTTGCTTGCCACATAAGTGCTTAACAAATACACAATTATTGTTATTGTTGTTGTTGTTACTGATTGATACTTCATATACCTACCATGTACCCATTTACTGCTCTACTTTGTCAAGGCTAACAAGTTTTGAGGAAGAAGATGTGATCATGGAAAGTACCTTTATAAAATAAACATTATGCTTTATTTACATCACTTTAAAAGATAGAATTATATGCAAGCTGAGTGACAACTTCTGTGAAATACTGTAAAAAGAAGCATAATATGTTTTCCTTCGAGGCCTGATTCCATTTCAATAAAACATTCAATTCTCTGAAGCACAGCAGGAATTTTGAAGTTTACTTTAATTTAGAATAGCTTAGGAAGCAATTAAACTATACATGATGGTGTGAATGGAGAGCAAAAAGCATCTGTTTTTTCTGAACCACTTAGGTTTATCATGGAAAAAAATGTCAGTTGAAATGTGTTGAGGAAAGCAATTCAGTTCTGAAAGTCAATAAGTTGCACCTCATCAATAAAAAAAGGTTGCTATCGAACTCAATAATCATTATGTTAATGAGGTGAAGACAGTATAGAACCATAAATAACCATATTTATTCTATTTTAAATTATGTTTGCTTGTAAAATACCATGGCATATTAATAATCCATACACCTTTTCAATCCCTTACGATAGCCAAGTAATTACTCTATAGTGAGCTGGAATAGGACAACTGGTATCAAATTATTATCCTAACACAAAATAAATCAGAAATTAAATCAGAAAAAATCAGTGAAGGTAATAAATACAGCAGAACAGCTGTACTTTCCAAGGTACTTTCCAAGATAAATATTCTTAGACAATGTTCCAGAAAGGCTTGTTAGTCATACAGAGATTATATCATCCACACCCTAATACTCTGATCAATCATGTTTATTGAGTGCTTACTGTATTTCAGTACTTACTGTGCTTGGGAGAGTACAGTGCTTGGCACATAGTAAGTGCTTAACAAATACCAACATTATTATTATTATTATTATTATCACAATATAAATACGACTGAATGAATGGTAGACATGTTCCTTCCTCACAGTGAGCTTAATCAGGAGATAGAATTGTACTATCAGTAGCATCATCTTTGAACCACACACACACACACGGCAAAATACAGGGCAAAATACTCACACATATAGGGCAAAATACACAAACACACACACACACACCAAGTTTAAAATTTAAATTGTATCAACAATCCTACAATTGCAATATTTTCAGCACCCTGAGGATCTTGCTCCCCATGATTAATTTATGTGGGACCTTGTCTGAAACAGTTCCACATCTTGTAGGAGACAACCAAGTAGTGAGTCCTGGGACCTCTGGGCAGAGTTCAAACTGCTAAAATGTAAATGTAAACAAAAAAGAAAAGAAAAATCAGAAACTCTTCTGTAAGATAATCATCAACAAGGTAATATCATTTTACAAAATTCATCTTTAGACAATTCAGGAATAAAGCAAGGCAGCAACCTTAAAAACCGGTTTGCTCCTCAATCTACACTCTTCCACCTGTTCCACCTCAAGTCTTGCAGACAGGAGAACGATCCTTGGGAATTCAGAATGGGTTTTGAAAGGTGCTGCTTTTGAACCCCCTAGTCCCTCTTCCCAAGGATATTAGGTATGGTTTATGACCAAGATTAGTTTGAAAATTATATACTATAGGCACTCCAAATGATCATGTGGTCTCTAGAGAGGATCCTTTTGCTCTCTGAATTCCAAAGTAACTATTTTCAAATAGATTATGTTATCCCACTATTCTCACCTTAGTTTTGGTTATTAGTCTTGCTGAAAGAAAGTGTAGTTTGTATTTCTACACGATGTGGTTGAAACTATAAAAATAGATGACATACTGATAGAGTTTGGCGGATGGGTCATAGTCAAGAGTGGTAACTGTGTGATTGCAAACCTCCAATCTGATTGAAGGAGAGGGTAGGTGCAGGTAAGGAATGGAAAAAAAGTGCATTTTCCAAGAAACATAGGGTTGATTGCTTGCATTTTCCAGAAACCATTGTCACAGATGGGATATACCCCTACTTCTGGATAGGGTTAAGCCTTTATAAGAAGCTGCAAATACTCCAAAGCTTCTGACCACCCTTGAGTCTGCTTGGCTAAGATTCACCCCTGGTTTCACCACTCTCACCCAAGGACATGTGGTGAGTTATTCTCTTTCTTCATAACCAAGACTGGGAGTAAATGAACCAGCAGCATAAGGACTTACTTTGGGGATTTATGATTCTACTTTTTCAAACACAAGTGTTTGAGTCAAGATGTTTAGGTGCTGCGATATCTGGTCCAAAGGAAATGGTAAGAAATTTCTATATCAATCCTTAGTGTTTGCAGCTTGAAATCTCTCTTTGCATTTTTTAAATTGTATCTCCAATTAAAATATTCATTAACAATCTTACTTGCAACAATGCTCCAAAAGATGTACACAGTTTTCTTTTGAGTATTGGGCAGGCTACATATACACCTTATTCATTTTAAATGACCTTGGCATAGCAGGAATTTTTATGCTGGTCATGGGAGAAGAGATGATGATTATGATTATGATGATGACATTAATAGTGAGGAAGTTGTAAATTGTAAAGCTGGTGTGCATGTCTGAAGCTCTTTGGTGTAGAGTTTATAAATTAATAGATTCAAAGAACTGAAAGTAAATTCAAAAGCCTGGTCTAGTCCAGCTACCTGATGCCTATCTGGTGAATCCTGAAAACACGCAGGAAAAAATGATTGAGGTTTGATTTTGAGTGTTTTTAATAATGGCTTGATATCCTGTCTTACATTTTATGTGAATTAAATTTCGTAATGCACTGAGTTTATTTTCATATGTATATATCTTCATTTCCTTCAAACTGGTAACAATTTAGCCACCAGACACAAGACAGTAATCTGAATCATATAAAACAGTATATTTTACCTAGTGTCTTCCAAAGAAAGTGAAGTAAGCTAGTGAAGAAAGCTAATCAGTCACTGAAGTACTTCCCAAAACTAGCCATACTAAAATACCTTCCTTAAAGGGTTTTTGAACTATTTATCTAAATGAATTTCAAACAGAAATTCTGTGGAGTTGGAACCAGAACATTAGACATAACTGGAGCTACAATTAAAATAAATGACTTGCCTAAGGCCAATCCAGTGAAACCTGTTTGTCCCTGTCTAAAATCCCTTGGGCCTCAGGACAATGGGTAAGTGGAAAATTTCATTGCTAGAAAAGACTTGCAAACCATCTGTCATATTTGCCTTTCCTTAATACAGTTGAAAAATAACAAAAATGAAATAACTGAATGAGAAATATATTATAGTAAAATTAGCAAATCCATCATCGTTTTCTCCATCTGTATCAATCTCTTACCTGACAAAGGTAACACTCTAAACTGTAAGCTCACCATGGGCAGGAAATGTCTGTTTATTGCTATACTGTATTCTCCCAAGGACTTAGTAGAGTGTTCTGCACACAGTAAGCAAGCACTCAATAAATATGTGACTGACTGACTGACAAAATACCCACATTAGGCCACTATGTAAACAAAACAATGATATCTAAAGCTTCTTTAGAGCTTTGAAGGAATGTTTGATGATTTATGAGAAGATAATTCAATAAGAATTCTCTGTGATTGAATGGATCTAAGGCTCATTCACCCCAATATTGCTTACCTGTGCCCTTTTTCTGGTGAGTTGTGACATATTTTAGTTTGGTCAGCTGAATAATATTTTACAAAAAGGGTCAATGTCCACCTGAGTTCTTGTAACTGAAAGTTTTCACCAGTCCCATTTTAATAATGTGTTTAAGAGTGGAATTGTATCCTGGTTTCAACACATATTTCAAGACTCACTTTGATGTATTAGGATTGGGTCTCTTGGAAACAGCTACTAAAAGTAAGAGGATGTTTGCACACTTCTTATGAAGTAGTTATTAAAACAGAAAACAATCCATTATTTAGTTGTCTTAAATGTGCCAAACTGCATAACATGGTCTGATTTCCAAGACTACATGTCCAAGACTGAACTCCTTGTCTTCCCTCCCAAACCCTGCCTTCTCCCTGACTTTTCCATCTCTGTTGACGGCACTACCATCCTTCCCGTCTCACAAGCCCACAACCTTGGTGTCATCCTCGACTCTGCTCTTTCATTCACCCCTCACATCCAAGCCGTCACCAAAACCTGCCCGTCTCAGCTCCGCAACATTGCCAAGAACCGCCCTTTCCTCTCCATCCAAACCGCTACCCTGCTCATTCAAGCTCTCATCCTATCTCGTCTGGACTACTGCATTAGCCTTCTCTCTGATCTCCCATCCTCGTGTCTCTCCCCACTTCAATCCATGCTTCACTCCACTGCCCGGATTGTCTTTGTCCAGAAACACTCTGGGCATGTTACTCCCCTCCTCAAAAATCTCCAGTGGCTACCAATCAATCTGCACATCAGGCAGAAACTCCTCACCCTGGGCTTCCAGGCTCTCCATCACCTTGCACCCTCCTACTTCACCTCCCTTCTCTCCTTCTACAGCCCAGCCCGCATCCTCCGCTCCTCTGCCGCTAATCTCCTCACCGTGCCTCGTTCTCACCTGTCCTGCCATTGACCCCCAGCCCACGTCCTCCCCGGGGCCTGGAATGCCCTCCCTCTGCCCATCCGCCAAGCTAGCTCTTTTCCTCCCCTCAAGGCCCTACTGAGAGCTCACCTCCTCCAGGACGCCTTCCCAGACTGAGCCCCTTCCTTCCTCTCCCCCTCGTCCCCTTCTCCATCCCCCCCATCTTACCTCCTTCCCTTCCCCACAGCACCTGTATATATGTTTGTACATATTTATTACTCTATTTATTTATTTATTTTTTTTACTTGTACCTATCTATTCTATTTATTTTGTTAGTATGTTTGGTTTTGTTCTCTGTCTCCCCCTTCTGTGAGCCCACTGTTGGGTAGGGAATGTGTCTATATGTTGCCAGCTTGTACTTCCCAAGCGCTTACTACAGTGCTCTGCACACAGTAAGCGCTCAATAAATACGACTGATTGATTGATTGATTTCTGACTCTCAGACTCTTTGATTTTTGTTCAGCTTAGCCTGGGAGATCGAACTACTTCAGTAGTATCCCTTCCATTAGATGTTTAGCCTGAGTATGAACACAGTATGACACATCAATAAGAAGTGGTTTGTTATTCTTTGAAAACAACACAGCTTTCTGACCTTGTAATGTGGAAATAGTTGAAAGTTAAGTGCAAGTATACATCTATACCAACAGAAGAGGACACCACCTGCCACTTTGCAATTGTGAATTTCTCTTAAGAGAAGCAGCATGTACTAGTGGATAGAGGATGGGCCTGAGAGTCAGAAGGACCTGGGGTCTAACCCAGCTCCTTCACTTGCCTGTTGTGTGACTCAGGCAAGTCATTTAACTTCTCTGTGCCTCATTTCCCTCATCTGTAAAATGGGGATCAAGACTGTGAGCCCCCTGTGGAACTATGTCTAACCTATTTCAACTGATCCCCCTTTTTCCTCTCCTCCTCCCCATCCTCCACTCTGCCCTACCTCCTTCCCCTCCCCACAGCACTTGTATATATTTGTACAGGTTTATTACCCTATTTATTTTACTTGTACATATTTACTACTCAATTTTGTCAATGATGTGCATATAGCTATAATTCTGTTTATTCTGGTGATTTTGACACCTGTCTACATGTTTTGTTTTGTTATCTGCCTCCCGCTTCTAAACTGTGAGCCCGTTGTTGGGTAGGGACCATCTCTATATGTTGCCGACTTGTACTTCCCAAGCGCTTAGTACAGTGCTCTGCACACAGTAAGCTCTAAATAAATATGATTGAATAAATGAAGTAATGAATTGCATCTACCCCAGCACTTAGGAACAGTGCTCGACACATAATAAAGATTTAATAAATATGTTTATTGTTATTATTATTATTCTTCCTCTTTGTGGGAAGATGGAGGGTATTTCACATATTTTAATCTTGGTTCATTAATGAATATATTATGCTCCGTTGTCTTTCAACAGAGACACAGTGTTCAAGTATACACTGTGAATGTGAAAGTACAGGGGAAGAGGAAGCAGGACAGGAAAATGGTCAACACTACCAAAATATACCTATGCCCAGGGGTGTGAGGGAACAAATAGTGAAGAAGCAGGAGGCATACAGATTGGATGATTCTGAGCAGCTTCCAACAACCATAAGGTAACCTCAAATAACTAGGAGGTTTTCTCCTTTAACTCTGACTTTGCCCTCTCCCTGACTTTCCCATCACCGTTGATGGCACTACCATCTTTCCCGTCTCACAAGCCCTCAAACTTGGTGTCATCCTCGACTCTGCTCTCTCATTCACGCCTCACATCCAAGCCATCACCAAAACCTGCCGGTCTTAGCTCCGCAACATTGCCAAGATCTGCCCTTTCCTCTCCATCCAAACTGCTACCCTCCTTGTTCAAGCTCTCTACCTATCCCATCTGGACTATTGCATCAGCCCTTCTCTCTGACCTCTCATCCTCGTGTCTCTCCCCACTTCAATCCATACTTCATGCTGCTGCCCAGATTGTCTTTGTCCAGAAACGTTCTGGGCATGTTACTCCCCTCCTCAAAAATCTCCAGTGAGTGCCAATCAATCTGCGCATCAGGCAGAAACTCCTCACCCTGGGCTTCAAGGCTCTCCATCACCTTGCCCCCTCCTACCTCACCTCCCTTCTCTCCTTCTACAGCCCAGCCTGCACCCTCCACTCCTCTGCCACTAATCTCCTCACCGTGCCTCGTTCTCGCCTGTCCCGCCGTCGACCCCCAGCCCACCTCATCCCCCTGGCCTGGAATGCCCTCCCTCTGCCCATCGGCCAAGCTAGCTCTCTTTCTCCCCTCAAGGCCCTACTGAGAGCTCACCTCCTCCAGGAGGCCTACCCAGACTGAGCCCCCTCCTTCCTCTCCCCCTCGTCCCCCTCTCCATTCCCCCATCGTACCTTCTTTTCTTCCCCACAGCACCTGTATATATGTATATATGTTTGTATATATTTACTACTCTATTTTACTTGTACTTATCTATTGTATTTATTTTATTTTGTTAATGTGTTTGGTTTTGTTCTCTGTCTCCCCCTTCTAGACTGTGAGCCCACTCTTGGGTAGGGACTGTGTCTATATATTGCCAACTTGTACTTCCCAAGTGCTTAGTACAGTGCTCTGCACACAGTAAGTGCTCAATAAATACAATTGATTGATTGATTGATTTAACTCATCCCTGGGTCAGAAATGAGATCTAGAGTTCCCATTCTTTTCCTGCAACTCCAGATGGTGGAGAGAAGGTAGGTCCAGGTTACAGCTGCCATTTTGGTTTTTTAGAACTGGGGGCAGGGGTGACACAGAGAGAAAGAAACCAAGAAAGCAAAGAATCCCATTTCTGCCATTCAGGGAGGTTACATAGGGTCTCCAAAATTGACCTCTGGATTGGAAACAATAAGAAGGAATCCCTGGCCTTCCTGGAATTCCAGATTCATTCATTCATTCATATTTATTGAGCACTTCCTGTGTGCAGAGCACTGTACTAAGTGCTTGGAAGTACAAGTTGGCAACACATAGAGATGATCTCTACCCAACAGTGGGCTCACAGTCTAGAAGGGGGAGACAGAGAACAAAACAAAACATATTAACAAAATAAAATAAATAGAATAAGTATGTACAAATAAAATAGAGTAATAACTATGTACAAACATACATATATATACATATACAGGTGCTGTGGGGAGGGGAAGGATGTAAGGCGGGGGGGATGGGAAGGGGGAGGAGGGGTAGAGGGGGCTCAGTCTGGGAAGGCCTCCTGGAGGAGGTGAGCTCACAGTAGGGCCTTGAAGGGAGGAAGAAAGCTAGCTTGGCAGATGTGTGGAGGGAGGGCACTCCGGGCCAGGGGCATGACGTGGGCCGGGGGTCGACGATGGATTCTATCAGGATGGAGGAGATACAGTTAATAATTCTCCTTCTTTTTCCAGAGACCAGAGCTGACGTGGGCCCAAGAGACGCAAGTGAGGAGCAAAGTCTGAAATAGTCCTGATGCTCAGGTACCTGAATGGTTTAGATGCTTATTTAAGATGCATGATTTACAAAAACGGGTTTCTGAATGAATCACTTTGCTTAAGGAATACAATAGGAAGCTTCTTCATAATCCTTAAAGATAAATCACTTCAATTTCCAAAGGTTCCTAATCTTTTATGGAAGAGGAGAAAAGCCCTTAAGTCAGCAGGGACACAAAGTCAAATGAAGCAGTGGCATGATTTATATACGAAGTCACAGGCTTGAACGACTCCCCTCCTCAAAATAGCAGGATGGTTTCAGGCCCTCCAATAAAGTAGTTGGATAGCATCTCACACAATTCTTAGCCATTTGAACATAATTTGTAAAATATACTCTACAGCAGTGATATATATGGTTGTTCTTCATTGGTGAAGATCTCAGTCATGGAGAAATTCACCTCTCAATCAATCTGATGTTTGAAAAGGACAATGTAGGACATACAGTTCCGGCCATACAGTGTGCATAAAAAGACAGTTCCTTGGTGTATTGTCATATTTGATACTTGTAGTACTTGACACTATTTTCTTTTTTGTCTCTTGTCTCTCATTCTATTTAAAGCTTTTCTGAACATGAGCTGCTCCTTTCCTGATAGCAACAATACAATGATTGATTCCCAGTTATCAGTTGAGATGCATTACTTTGTGAAGCTTTGTTTTACTGTGTCTTTTAAATGTGTCCTCTTCTCTACTTGCTTTCAGTTCCTCAATTTCAGGTATCAGCTGTTTGGGTATCCCACTGTCATTCATTCTCCTCCTGTGTCACACCATGGATAATTGTGTTGAGGTGAGTATAGTTTTAGTGTTACGAAACTCATTTCATTCCAAAACTGTTTCGATCTTGTCTTGCCATTTGATATTGAGTATGGCCCATAAATGATGCTAATGGAACAGATCAAGCAATTAGATGTGATTGAGTAAAGTTAATATGAAAGATAGTAAAATACAAACCCTGGAATAGTGTGACCTAAAGCTATCAATGTACACTACATAAGCAGAAGGCTATTAAGTTATTTCCAAAAGATGACATTTAAGGACATTTAGCAAGTTGTGGATTTTTCATAGAGTCAAATGATCTGTATGCAGTGTTCGGAATGGATGTCTGGAACTGACATCTTTAAAACCATTCCAAACAAACTAAACGTCCTTAGTTTTGTCTTCCTGAAAGAAGTGAATAGCACTCTATTTCCCTCTCTCTCTCTCTATATATATATCTGTCTATCGGTCTCTCCTTCCTTCTCTAATTATATATATATATATATATATATATATATATACATATATATATATATGTGGGGGGGGGAGTGAATGGGCTTTTCTGCATTTAAACACACTACATATCTTCCATTTGGCCCATAATGTTTTTTATTTCTTAAATCTGCAGATCTCTTCTCTGAGGAACAACCCATTTAAAATCACAAGGTCAGTTGTTAGGAAGGCAAAATGTTAATTCTCTTACTGTCATTCATTCAGTTTGCTTTTGAGTAATTTGCTTTTGAGTAATTTATGATCAGCCTATAAATAATCAAATTAGTGGCTTATGAATAGATATTTCTAGGCATACTGTCTGTTGTATGTCCTAAGTTGTATGTGTATATGTTGCTTTCTACATCTTCAACACTAACTCCATTGAGTTTTTAGACTGTGAGCCCTCTCTTTTAGACTGTGAGCCCACTGTTGGGTAGGGACTGTCTCTATATGCTGCCAACTTGTACTTCCCAAGTGCTTAGTACAGTGCTCTGCACACAGTAAGTGCTCAATAAATATGATTGATTGATTGATTGATTTTACTGTGTGCAGGACACTTTACTAAGCACTTGGGGGAGTTCAACATGACACTATAACAGGCATATTCCCTATACTCAACAAGCTTACAGTCTAGAGGGGGAGATAAGCATTAATATAAATAAATAAAATATGGATTTATACATATACATATGCTGTGAGGCTGGGGGACACAGAAGTAACTGGGAAAAAAGGAAATGAGAGTCGAGTCAGGGTTGGCCTCTTGAAGAGGATGTGCCTTCACTAGGACTTTGAAAGCGGGGAGAATACTTATCTCTCAGGTATGAAAGGGAGGGTGTTCCAAACAGGTTGCAGATGAGAGGTCAGTGGCAAGCTAATGATTTATTCATTCAATTCTATTTATTGAGCACTTACTGTGTGTGGAGCACTGTACCAAGGGAGGTACTGTGACATTAGATTGGCTTTAGAAAAGTGAAGTGTGCTGGCTGGGATGTTGTAGGAGAGTAGTGAAGTGGGGTGGGAGAGGACAAAGTGATTGTGTGCTTTAAAGCTGATGGTAAGGAGTTTTGGTTTGACAAGAAGGTGGATGGGCAACTCCTGCAGGTTCTTGTGGAGTGGAGAAACATGAACTGAACATTTCTGCATAAAAATGATCTGGGCAGCAGAGTGATGCATGGTCTGGAGTGGGGTGAGACAGGAGGCAGGGAGGTCTGCAAGGAGACTGATTCAGTAATTAAGGCAGGATAGTATATATGCTCACATTCTATGAATGTAAGTGGGGTAGATCAGCTGGATACAGACACATCGGGAACATTGAAATAATAAATATTAATACAGCAGTAAATACAAGGATGATAGACACAAAATAAAAATAAAAATCAATAGGTTGCTGGGCTAGAACAGCAGAAATTCTTGCTCCTCTCATCTCAGAGTCACACACAGCATAGCATAACATAGCACACTATAGCCATAGCATTCACTACTGCAGCCACTAGTCTACTCAAGGTTTAATGGAAGTCTAATGATGAGGGTGCTCTTCTTACACATACTTGGGGGTTGAAAAGCAGGAAGGAATAGTGAGGAGGAGAGTCGGTAATGGGTCCTGGGGAGTCAATATGATTGGCTGTCCTGTTTAAGGGATGCCAAGAGTAATTATAAGCAGCATTCCACCTGTGGCCCTATAAGCATAGAGCATGTCAGAAGCAGGGGCCCTGGATGATGAGGAGAGAAGGCATTTCACTGAGCTGCTGTGTAGAAGGACTGAGAATGCTCAGGGAGAGGATATTTACAGATATTACAGATATTTCATTTGACCACAGTGGAGAGGTTGAATATTTGCCTCACAAAGTTCTCAGCTATGAACTTGTAATTCACAGTATTACTAAATATTTCT
Organism: Tachyglossus aculeatus; assembly: GCF_015852505.1. Classification (NCBI taxonomy): domain Eukaryota; kingdom Metazoa; phylum Chordata; class Mammalia; order Monotremata; family Tachyglossidae; genus Tachyglossus; species Tachyglossus aculeatus. The sequence continues at coordinate 115,992,757 of NC_052067.1, forward strand.
TTCATGCTTTCGGCTTACTTGAAGTAGCTGCCAAGGTATTCTGTGATATATATTTTTGTTTTTCCTACGAGTGAAAGTAAATTGCAATTTTTAGCTGATTGACTGACTGTATTCAGTTAAAGACCCATGCATAGCAGAAAGAGCACAAACTTAGGAATTGGGAGTTCGTTCATTCATTTAATCATATTTATTGAGAGCACTATGTGCAAAGCACTGAACTAAGTACTTGGGAGAGTACAATATAACAACAATATATATGCTGCCAGCTTGTACTTCCCAAGTTAGTACAGTGCTCTGCACACAGTAATCACTCAATAGATTGAATGAATGAATGAACAACAAACAGAAATATTTCTGCCCACAACGAGCTCACAGTCTAAAGGGGGAGACAGACATTAATATAGGTAGATAAATAAATAAATTACAGAAAAATATATATACATATGTGCTATGGGCATGGGAGGAAGGATGAATGAAGGAGTGAGAGTGGCACAGAAGGGAGTGGGAGGTAGGTCACTGATCCCAACTCTGACGCTTGCTTGCTGTGTGACCTTAGGCAAGCCCCTTAATTTCCCTGTCCCTCAGTTCCTTATCTCTAAAATAGCAATTAAATATCTGATATCCATCCTCTGAGCCCCACGAGGATCGGGACTTTGATCTGAAAATTTGTATAATAATAATAATGGTACTGATTAAGGTTTACTATGTGCCAAGCACTGTTTTAAGCACTGGGGTAGATATAAGTTGATCAGGTTGAACACAGTTCCTGTCCCACATGGGGCTCATGGCATAGTGGAAAAAGCATGGGCCTGGGATTCAGAAGGTCATGGGTCCTAATCCTGACTCCACCATTTTTCTGCTGTGTGATCTTGGGCAAACACGTCTCTTCTCTGTGCCTCATTTACCTCATCTTTAAAATGGGGATTGAGTCTGTGAGCCCCACATGGGACGGGGACTGTGTCCAACCCTATTTGCTTATATCCACCCCATCGCGTAATACAGTTTCTGGTACAAAGTAAGTGGTTAACAAATACCATGATTATTATTATTATTACTACCATTATTATTATAGTCTTTATTATTATTAATCCCCAGTTTTACAGATGAGACAATCGAGGCCCAGAGAAGATAAGTGACTTTCCAAGGTCACACAGCAGACACATGGCAGAACCAGGATTAGAACCCAGTTCCTTTTGATTCCCAGGCCCATGCCTGAGAAGCAGCATGGCTTAGTGGATAGAGTATGTGCCTGGGAGTGTGACCTTGGAGAAAGCACACCACTTCTCTGAGCCTCAGTTACCTCATCAGTAAAATGGGGATTAAGAGTGTTAGCCCTATATGGGACAGAGACTGTGGCCAACCTGACAAATTTGTATCTATCCGAGCATTTAGAACAGTGTTCGGCACAAAGTAACTGCTCAAGAAGTACCATAATTATAATTATTATTAGTGCTTAGTCCAGTGCTTGTTACCAAAGTAAAACAAATATTTCACACACACACACACACACACACACAATATCCCAGGACCTCACTGTTGTGACCCTTTTTGACAATACAAAGAATAATGAGAATGTGATGCTGTTAGAACTACATAGGAAGTCTTTTTATGATTTTGCTGTTAAGACCAGGCCTACTAAATTTCCTTCTAATGCCCTGAAGCTGAACAGTTTTTACTTTTTGATTTTGCTTTTTTTTATGGTATTTGTTAAGTACTTCCTAGGTACCTATCACAGTACTAAGCTCTGAGGTATATACAAGTTAAGTAGATTAGACACAGTCCCAGTCTCATTTAAGGCTCACTAGGTCAGAGAGAAGATGATTTAATCACCATTTCACAAATGAATAGGGCACAGGGAAGTTAAACAACTTGTCCAAGGTCACAGGGTAAACAAATTGCAGAGCTGGATTAGAACCCAGGTCCTCTGACTTCCAGGTCCATGCTCTTTTCAGTAGGCCAGTTTGAATAAGACTGAATGCTCCATTGGTGATGGGGAAAGGGACCAATGAGTTTCTTGGAACTATGATATGACAATCCAAATATGATATTTATAAATATACAAATATATAAATATGATATATATATTTACATAAAGTTTTAAAAATGATTTTTGGTCTGAAAAATCAACCCTTTTTTTAGGCACACAGTTTATACTGGTTCAATCTATAAAAATCATGTAAATTAATCATACACCTAGGATTGAATATCAACTTCTGGCTTATAATTTTTGAACCAGAAAATATGGAACCAGAGCTAAATAACCATTTTAAAGCCAGAAATAATTTTATGATCGAAATAGAAAACAACAAAACTAAATGCAGATCCACCTAAATTTTCTCGAGTATTACTTTAGTTCCTTGTTTCCACAGGTTCATCTATTGCTTTCCTTTGATGTATTGCTATTAGGTAAAAACTACTCCCTACATCCTATAGGTAAGAGTATCATTGTTGTGACCAATGGGCTTATTTGTATCACATCATATAATATGATTATATGAATTATGAAATTATTTAATTGTAGCATGTAATATATTACACATGCATAATCTATAAATACTTGCTAATTACATTTATAGAGTTGTATGATTTATACTACATTATATGTGATAACATGATTCTATAATATAATTAGATATTTAACAACAAATTTATTGTGTCATATGATCATGTAACACATAATTATAATATATTAATAAGCTCACTCTAGACTATAAGATTATTGAGAGCTGCGACCTTATCAATCAATCAATCAATCGTATTTATTGAGCACTTACTGTGTACAGAGCACTGTACTAAGCGCTTGGGAAGTACAAGTTGGCAACTTATAGAGACAGTCCCTACCCAACAGTGGGCTCACAGTCTAGAAGGGGGAGACAGAGAACAAAACCAAACATATTAACAAAATAAAATAAATAGAATAGATATGTACAAGTAAAATAAATACATAGAGTAATAAATATGTACAAACATATATACATATATACAGGTGCTGTGGGGAAGGGAAGGAGGTAAGATGGGGGGGATAGAGAGGGGAATGAGGGGGAGAGGAAGGAAGGGGGTCAGTCTGGGAAGGCCTCCTGGAGGAGGTGAGCTCTCAGTAGGGCCTTGAAGGGAGGAAGAGAGCTAGCTTGGCGGATGGGCAGAGGGAGGGCATTCCAGGCCCGGGGGATGACGTGGGCCGGGGGTCGATGGCGGGACAGGCGAGAACGAGGCACAGCGAGGAGATTAGCGGCAGAGGAGTGGAGGGTGTGGGGTGGGCTGTAGAAGGAAAGAAGGGAGGTGAGGTAGGAGGGGGCGAGGTGATGGAGAGCCTTGAAGGCGAGGGTGAGGAGTTTCTGCCTGATGCGCAGATTGATTGGTAGCCACTGGAGATTTTTAAAGAGGGGAGTAACATCCCCAGAACATTTCTGGACAAAGACTATCCGGGCAGCGGCATGAAGTATGGATTGAAGTGGGGAGAGACACGAGGTTGGGAGATCAGAGAGGAGGCTCTCCTCCTCCTGTATATATGTTTGTACATATTAATTACTCTATTCATTTATTTATTTTACTTTTACATATCTATTCTATTTATTTTATTTTGTTAGTATGTTTGGTTTTGTTCTCCGTCTCCCCTTTTTAGACTGTGAGCCCACTGTTGGGTAGGGACTGTCTCTATATGTTGCAACTTGTACTTCCCAAGTGCTTAGTACAGTGCTCTGCACACAGTAAGTGCTCAATATGATTGATTGATTGAGGCTGATGCAGTAGTCCAGACGGGATAGGATGAGAACTTGAATGACCAGGGTAGTGGTTTGGATGGAGAGGAAAGGGCGGATCTTGGCACTGTTGCGGAGCTGAGGCCGGCAGGTTTTGGTGATGGCTTGGAAGTGAGGGGTGAATGAGAGAGCAGAGTCGAGGATCAATCAATCAATCGTATTTATTGAGCACTTACTGTGTGCAGAGCACTGTACTAAGGTTGACACCAAGTACACCAAGGATGACACCAAGGTTGCGGGCTTGTGAGATGGGAAGGATGGTAGTGCCGTCAACAGTGATGGGAAAGTCAGGGAGAGGGCAAGGTTTGGGAGGGAAGACAAGGAGTTCAGTCTTGGACATGTTGAGTTTTAGGTGGCGGGCAGACATCCAGATGGAGATGTCCTGAAGGCAGGAGGAGATGCGAGCCTGGAGATAGGGGGAGAGAGCAGGGGCAGAGATGTAGATCTGGGTGTCATCAGCATAGAGATGATAGTTGAAGCCGTGGGAGCAAATGAGGTCACTAAGGGAGTGAGTGTAGAACGAGAATAGAAGGGGACCAAGAACTGAACCTTGGGGAACCCCCACAGTAAGGGGATGGGAGGGGGAGGAGGAGCCTGCAAAAGAGACTGAGAATGAATGACCGGAGAGATAAGAGGAGAACCAGGAGAGGACGGAGTCTGTGAAGCCAAGGTTGGATAGCGTGTTGAGGAGAAGGGGGTGGTCCACAGTGTTGAAAGCAGCTGAGAGGTCGCGGAGGATTAGGACAGAGTATGAGCCGTTGGATTTGGCAAGCAGCAGGTCACTGGTGAACTTTGAGAGGGCAGTTTCCATGGAATGTAGGGGATGGAAGACAGACTAGAGGGGATCGAGGAGAGAGTTGGTGTTGAGGAATTCGAGGCAGCCCGTGTAGACAACTCGTTCAAGGAGTTTGGAAAGGAATGGTAGGAGGGATATGGGGCGATAACTAGAAGGTGAGGTGGGGTCAAGAGAGGGTTTTTTTAGGATGGGAGAGACATGGGCATGTTTGAAGGCAGAGGGGAAGGAACCAGTGGAGAGTGAGTGGTTGAAGATGGAAGTTAAGGAGGGGAGAAGGGACGGAGCGAGAGATTTCATGAGATGAGAGGGAATGGGGTCAGAAGCACAGGTGGCCGGAGTAGCACTTGAGAGGAGGGAGGAGAGCTCCTCTGAGGATACTGCTGGGAAGGATGGGAGAGTAGCAGGGAGTGTTGAGAGCCGGGGGGTTGGAGAAGTGGGGGGGAGTGACTTTGGGAAGGTCAGACCTGATGGATTTAATTTTATTAATGAAGTAGGAGGCCAGATCGTTGGGGGTGAGGGAAGGAGGAGGGGGAGGAACCGGGGGCCTGAGAAGGGAGCTGAATGTACGGAAGAGCTGATGGGGATGATGGGCGTGGGTGTCAATAATGGAGGAGAAATAGTTTTGTCTGGCAGAGGAGAGGGCTGAGTTAAGGTAGGAAAGGATAAACTTGAAGTGAACGAGGTTGGCATGGTGTTTAGACTTTTGCCAGCAGTGTTCGGCAGCTCGAGCATAAGAGCAAAGGAGGCAGACAGTGGCAGTGATCCAGGGCTGTGGGTTAGTGGTACGAGAGGTGAAGGGAAAGGGGAGCGAGTGAGTCTAGCTGAGTAGAAAGGGTAGAGTTGAGAGCAATAATCTGATCATCAAGACTGGGTAGAGAGGAGAAGGAGGCGAGGTGGGGTGTGAGGTGCTCCGAAAGATGGATGGGGTCAAGAGAGCGGAGATCTCTGTGAGGGAGTACTATGGATTTACAGGGGAAAGGAGTGTGAGTGAGGAGGCAGGTGAGGAGATTATTATCAGAGAGAGGGATTTCAGAGTTGGTGAGGGTGGACACAGTGCAGTGGTAGGAGATGATGAGGACGAGGGTATGACCAAGTTGGTGAGTGGGCAAGGTGTGGTGGAGCAAGAGGACATATCTGCTAACTCTCTTGTATTTACTCTCCCAAGTGCTTAGTAGGGTGCTTTTAGTAAGTGCTCAAAAATACCATTGATTCATTGATATTTATACAAATTCATCTCTTCTTGTTACAAATATATTGCAAATCATCTTTAAAATTATTGACCCAGAAAATGCTTTCATGAAATTTGTCTGCAAAATTTTCATTAATCTTGCTCATTTTTAAAAATACCATAACTACTCCTCTTTACTCTCAATCAGTCAATCAAGGGTATAATGTTGAGTGCTTAAATATGCTGAGGGCTTACTATGTGCAGGGCACTGTATTAAGTACTTGGAAGAGTACAATATCATCCACACTTTATTCTACTGTTCTAATGCTATGTAATTAAAATTTCACATTTTAATTATCTGCCTTACCATATGCCCTCAGGTCTCCTTAGAAATACAGGTGGCAGGGTAAACAAACAAAAATGAGACATGATACAATGATCTATAGATTCCTTTAATCACAACCTGAATGTTTGTCAGCTCAGGGCATCTTGGCAGTTATTTCCTTCAAAATTTCTGTACACTACACATTTTTAGATATTGTATTTTACGTCCATATTTTTTCATTTCCCTGCAAAAAAAATTTTTCTTGTTTAAAGTTTTTTAGTATCTGTCCCCTTGAAAAAAATGTTATTAAGTAGTTTATTGTACTTTTAAGGGTATTTTTTGTAAGAATGATTGATGAAGGTTTTATTGAGCCTTTGAGAATTTGTTTTTTTCCTCTTTAAGTGATTTTTTGTTACAAGTCTCTCTCAGCCTCAAACACTGTTGAACTCTTTTGGTCATGATGAGAAGTCTGATATAGATTGTACCTCCTTCGGCAAGGTAATCTTCAAAGCACTGTGCTACATGGTAATTTTTCTATTGTAGAATTTTTTTATGTGTTGCTTTTAAAGTTTTAAGTGCTGTTGTGTAAATTTCATGATATGTGATGTGATGTGTTGCTTTATGGAGCACAAAGATGAAACTTTATAAATGGAATCCATTTCAAATTTACAACCTCTTAATGCCATTCATAAATATTGACTTGTTTAATTATTATAGTAATTTGAATGCCTCAAACTCCTGAGAGAGGCCACTGGTCATTTTTGCTTCAATTTTGCTCCAAATGTCAGACTAGATAAGCTCTGACTACTGAAATAAAGTGCATTAAATTAGTGTCAAATTTTTCAATTACAAAAGAATAGTGTCAAGTTTCAAAACTACCATCTGTTAAAGTATTATTCTCTATGAACAATAAATGATTGCTTCTCTGGCTTTTCACTACTTGAAAAACTAAACTATTTGAATAATTTCTTCTTAGACTAATAATAGAGGCATGAAAATCAGTGATGTCACTATCTAATTCAAGTGTATTTGTGCATAAGCAATTAGATAATTACTTGCTTTTCACATATGAAGAACAAGCCAGGTCATATATCATATTCTATCAGATTGAACAGATCAATTCAATTTGTGGATAGAGACAGAGAGAGTGCAGAGCAGGCAGGAAAATTGCCCCTGGCTCTACTCTTTCATTCATTCATTCATTCAATCGTATTTATTGAGCACTTACTGTGTGGAGAGCACTATACTAAGTGCTTGGAAAGTGTAATTTAGCAAACAATAAAGAGAGACAATCCCTGCCCACAATGAGCTTACAGTCTAGAAGCAGGGAGACAGACATCAAAACACGTAAACAAGCATCAATAGCTACCCCTTATACACACATCCTGTTGGCACTTGGCCCATGAAGGCTGCCAGCTCAACTGTGGCCCTCTTAGGGTGGCCCCAGTATATTTAGCACCCCAAAGCCCTTGATCATTCATCCTGTGGTTCCCGAGTCAAAGAAAGAGGCTATGGCCTCAACACTATGAAATGCTGCAGCCCCAGTGACATTGAGAGTTGCTGTACCAGGGTACCTACTGAAGTTCAGGGAAGGGCCTGCCAATCGGGTGGTTTTCCCTGCTACTGTGTGGCCAGAACTGCATTTGCACTCTGATCATTCCCCCATTATCTCCCACATCTGCCCCAACCCTTATTTGAGAATCATTTTGAGCCCACTCCCGGGTCTAAGCAATCAGTACAGAGTATGAGAGATGCCTCTCTGGTCCATAAGCTCCTTGTGGGCAGAGCTTATGCATACCTACTGTATTACATTGTACTCTTACAAGTGCTTAGTACAGAGCTCTGTTCACAGTAAACAGTCATTAAACACCAGTGATTGATTGACTGATTGATTAATTGCCATGCTATTCTTTTCAGAGGGTGGGAGAAGATGGGTTTTCATACTATAAGCTCTTTAGGATGTATTTTTTCCTCAACTTTAAAATACTGAACTAGTTACAATTGATCAACAAACATCAAATGACAGGAGAGAGAGGACCTGGGTTCTAATTCCAACTAGGCCACTTGTCTGCTATGTGACCTTGGACAAGTCACTTAACATCTCCATGCTTCAGTTGCCTCATCTGAAAAATGGGACTAAGGATTGTGAGCCCTATATGGGACAGGGATTATGTCCAACCTGATCATCTAGAGGAGATATCTAGAGATATCTAGAGGAGAAGCAGTGTGGCTCAGTGGAAAGAGCACGGGCTTTGTAGTCAAAGGTCATGGGTTCAAATCCCGGCTCCACCACGTCTGCTGTGTGACCTTGGGCAAGTCGCAACTTCTCTGAGCCTCAGTTACCTTATCTGCAAAATGGAGATTTAGACTGTGAGCCCCACCCGGGACAACCTGATCACCTTGTATACCCCAGTGTTTACAACAGTGCTTTGCACATAGTAAGCACTTAACAAATGCCCCTGCTCTCTCCCCCTCTCTCCAGGCTCGCATCTCCTCCTGACTTCAGGACATCTCCATCTGGATGTCTGCCCGCCACCTAAAACTAAACATGTCCAAGACTGAACTCCTTGTCTTCCCTCCCAAACCCTGCCCTCTCCCTGACTTTCCCATCTCTGTTGACGGCACTACCATCCTTCCCGTCTCACAAGCCCGCAAACTTGGTGTCATCCTCGACTCCGGTCTCTCATTCACCCCTCACATCCAAGCCATCACCAAAACCTGCCGGTCTCAGCTCCGCAACATTGCCAAGATCCTCCCTTTCCTCTCCATCTAAACTGCTACCCTGCTCGTTCAAGCTCTCATCCTATCTCGTCTGGACTACTGCACCAGCCTTCTCTCTGATCTCCCATCCTCGTGTCTCTCCCCACTTCAATCCATACTTCATGCTGCTGCCCGGATTGTCTTTGTCTAGAAACGCTCTGGGCATGTTACTCCCCTCCTCAAAAATCTCCAGTGGCTACCAATCAATCTGCGCATCAGGCAGAAACTCCTCACCCTCAGCTTCAAGGCTGTCCATCACCTCGCCCCCTCCTACCTCACCTCCCTTCTCTCCTTCTACAGCCCAGCCCGTACCCTCCGCTCCTCTGCTGCTAATCTCCTCACCGTGCCTCGTTCTCGCCTGCCCGCCATTGACCCCCGGCCCACGTCATCCCCCTGGCCTGGAATGCCCTCCCTCTGCCCATCTGCCAACCTAGCTCTCTTCCTCCCTTCAAGGCCCTACTGAGAGCTCACCTCCTCCAGGAGGCCTTCCCAGACTGAGCCCCTTCCTTCCTCTCCCCCTCGTCCCCCTCTACATCCCCCTCATCTTACCTCCTTCCCTTCCCCAAAGCACTTGTATATATGTATATATGTTTGTACTTATTTATTACTCTATTTATTCATTTATTTATTTTACCTGTACATATCTATTCTATTCATTTTATTTTGTTAGTATGTTTGGTTTTGTTCTCTGTCTCTCCCTTTAAGACTGTGAGCCCACTGTTGGGTAGGGACTGTCTCTATATGTTGCCAACTTGTACTTCCCAAGCGCTTAGTACAGTGCTATGCACACAGTAAGCACTCAATAAATATGATTGATTGATTGATTGATTATTATTATTATTATTATTATTACCCCAGTGCTTACTACAGTGCCTAACAAGTACCTAACTTGTTAGGTTAGGTTAGGTTTGTTAGTAAGTACTTAACAAATACCAGTAAAAAAAATTAAAATTAAAATGCTTAATGTGAGGAACCCCAAAAATCATAGAAAAGAATCCAGGGTAAAGTGGATAATCAGTTCATAATTTTTTAAAGAAGCTTAAAGAACTATTTCAATATTACTTTCAAATAAATTGTGATGTTATTTACTTTCACCATTCAATACATAATAATATGTCAGTTAAACCTAATCATACATGTGAGATTTCTGTCAAAGTGAAAGTATCTTTTCAATTTGAGGCTCATGGAATTTAAAATCATTGGAATTGTTTTAAATTTTCCCAGTAACTAGAGATGCATTTTGCCCTATCATAGGAAGGTGTTCCTCAAAAGGATGTCCTTTTTCATTGTGGCAAATCATAACCTATTTTAACTTCAAGTCTGTGTCTACAAACAGACTAGATTTCTAGACTGTGAGCCCATTATTAGGTAGGGACCGTCTCTGTATGTTGCCAATTTGTACTTCCCAAGCACTTAGTACAGTGCTCTGCACACACTAAGTGCTCAATAAATATGATTGAATAAATGAATGAATGAATACAAATAGGTAGTAGGTCAGTGGAATAACTAGACTGCCAACTTCATATTCTCTTTTCATATCAAACTGCTGATCACTAGCATTGTAGAGAACTCATTAGATATCACAGTGATTGATGCTGGGTCTAGAATACATTGTGTGTACTTTAGCAGAAATGTTGCTACGCAGACCAATTACATTTTAAACTTCAGTCCTACATAGTAAGAAAAAAAATTGTTCAGGGAGAAGTAGGGAAGCCTGAAAGAGACAACAGAGGGTCCATGAAGCCAAACCATCTTTACGGACAGAAATCCTTATATTTAGCAAATTCCTAATAGATTGTCTACCTTTGATCTGGCTTTATCAAAGCAACTATACCTTTTCCCCAGAATATTAAAACTTGGTTTTGGCACTGCCTGGAAGGAGGAGGCATGGTCTTGGGGACAGTCAGGTGTTCATAATGGTCAATCTCTCATTTCCTGGGAGACTTCCTTCTCTACTCTCCTCTACAGACCCCTCTCACCCCTGGACTCTTGATCCGTACCTTTTCCTCTCTCCACCCCAACAGAGCTAGGTACAGAGCCAGGCTCCAGTCTAGGACAAGCAGCAGCGTATGTGACTCTGCTCTGACACTCTCCTGATCATTTCCAAACTGCTCCCCTCACATCCCTCCCTACCTCCTGCAGTTTCTCCTTCTGTTATGAAATTGGCCCAGTAGCAGGAGGCTGGAGGCTGTGAAGCAGAATGCCCGATATTACTTTTCTCAGAGTTTCTACTTTTGCTTTGGAAATTGCTCCTAGACTCCATGAAAACTGTCACTTCCAAACTGCCCCCACATCCACACTGGCATAGGGGACTTGAGGAGAACACTCAACAGACAGATTTGTCCACAAATCAGACCCTGCTAGGGAACTAAATCAGAGGGGAAAAAAAGTATTTGTTATCATCATCATCATCAATCGTATTTATTGATTGATCGTATTAATCGTATTTGTTGTGTACTTTATGCCAGGCACTGTACAAGCAAATATGGTTGGACACAGTCCCTATCACACATGCGGCTCACAGTCTCAATCCAAATTTTCCAGATGAGGTAACTGAGGCCCAGAGTAGTGAAGTGACTTGCCCAATGTCATACAACAGACAAGTGGCAGAGGCGGGATCAGAACCCACGACCGTCTGACTCTCGGTCCATGCTTTATCCATTATGCCATGCTATTTCTCAGAAGAGAGTAGCTCTTAAAACAATGTTTTAACTGGTAAAATCTGGAAATGAAAGGTTACCCAGAAGTTACCAATAATTATAGGGTGACATATATTAACAAGCTGTGAACCTTCCACTGTTTCCTAGCACAGTCAGTTTTCCAAAACCAAGCTCCCCTGGGCCTGCTCACACTGACCACCCGTCCAGCCACCGGCCTCACTGCTCTCATCATCATTCTTTCACCTGGATTCCAGCTGACCCCATTGTTTGGTACATCCTGACCATTTCTGCTGAACTGCATCAGTATCCCTGCACTGCCTGCCAAAGGCAAAGCTACTGGCATGAGTGACTGAAGTTTATCTTCAATTAATCAATCAATCAATTAATCGGGATTATATCCTGAGCACTTGCTGATTACAACCAAGGTGCTAAACACTTAGAAGGGCACAACTGAAGTAGCACATATGTTCCCTGAACACTCAGAACTTATAGAGTTTATTTTTCATTTTTACTGTATGGAATTTATTAAGCCTTTACTATGTCAAGCACTATTCTAAGAACTACAGTAGATACAAATTAATCAGGTTGGACACAGCCCCTGCCCCATGTGGAACTCGCAGTTTGAATAGGAAGAAAAACAGGTATGGACCCTTATTTTACAATTAATTGAAATTGCGTTTCAGAGAAGTTAAGTGGCTTGCCCAAGGTCACACAGCAAGTTTATACTCTACTGGGGAAAACAAATAAATATGATGTATTTATTACCTCCTCCCCTCTCCCTCTCCCCATCCCCCTGCGCTACCTCCTTCCCCTCCCCCACAGCACCTCTATATATATTTGTAAAGTTTCATTACTCTATTTATTTCACTTGTACATATTTACTATTCTATTTATTTTGTTAATGATGTGCATCTAGCTTTACTTCTATTTATTCTGATGACTTGACACCTGTCCACATGTTTTGTTTTGTTGTCTGTCTCCCCCTTCTAGACCGTGAGCCCGTTGTTTGGTAGGGACCGTCTCTCTATGTTGCCAACTTGTACTTCCCAAGCTCTGCACACAGTAAGCCCTCAATAAATATGATTGAATGAATGAATGAATCTACAAATAACAGGATATGGGAAGGAATAGGGCACAACAGGAAGCAATATATATAAATGGATAATGTACATATGCATAAATACTGAGACTAAGACTAAGACTAACCCTAGATTGATTACTAGTACTCCCAAAGAATTTCTATGTTAAGTTTTAAAGTATGACAGATGTCAATTTTCTCCATCCTCAAAGTTCTTCAGATATCTCAAGTCTTCCAGGAAGCTTTTCCTGATTAGTTTTTCTTCTCCCCATCCTCCCAACAATCATTTCCACTATCTTGCTCCACCTCAGTACTTTTGCACTCACAACCTTCCATTGCAGTTTTGAACTTATTTATATACCTAGCTATCTCAAAACTGATTTCTTTATTTGTAATTGATTATATATCTTATTCCCACATTGATTTAAGGTCTTTGTGGGCATGGATAAAATCTCCTATATCTACTGTGCTTAACTAGCAACTTTTCACAATTGTCTGCACAAAAAAAATATGCTCAATAAATTGTTGATTGATCCTTTAAGTAAATGGCTGTTGTTCTCACTGGAAACAAGCTGAAATTTAGTGCCTAACATTCTTCCCTACAGACTTTGAAAGGGAAGGTATGCAGATGGACCTTTCATTTGCAACACACTTACAGCTAGGATCTTCCTGAACTAGAAGGAAAGAATGTATCACTTAAATCATTTGAGAATGCACTGATTTAATAAATTATAGGATTGTTTCCTACACTGATTTGCTACCATTTTTATGGTATTTCTTAAGTGCTTACTCTGTGTCATGTACTATTCTGTCAGGGTAGTTGGTTCTGCCACTTGCCTGATGTGTGAATTTGAGCAAATCACTTCACTTCTCTGTGCCTCAATTACCTAATCTGTGGAGATTAAAATTGTGAGCCCCATGTGGGACAGGGACTATGTCCAACATGATTAATTTGTATCTACCTCAGGGCTTAGAACAGTCCCTAGCACATAGGAAGCACTTAACAAATGTTATTTTAAAAAAAATAATAGCAGCCCTACTCCACATGGGATTCACAGTCTAAATAGGAGGGACAAAAGGTGATAAATTCCCATTTTACAATTGAGAAAATTGAGAGACAGAGAAGTCAAATGACATGGCCAAGGTCACACAGTAAGCAGATGGAAGAGCTGAAATTAGAACCCAGATTCTCTGATGTCCAGGCCCCTGTTTGTTCCATTAGACCATGCTGCTTCCCTTTTCTTTGATTCACAAGCTAGTGGTGCTCAAATCATGAGAAAGTTTTGAAAATTTCACCAAATATTTGGCCAAATAACAATGGATACTATATTCTCTGTACAGTAAAAGACAAGTTGTAACAGCACAACTGTAATGAAGTAATTATGAGACTCCTCTCATCTAAACCTCATATCTTAAGGGCTTATTTCTCACGTGTAAATACTTGGCTCTAGGCTGAAATTTCCAGTGAACCTAGTATGAACAAACAACTTAGTATGAACAAACTTAGATATTTGAAGTAAACCTAACTTTTTTGAGCAATAGTGTACAGTTTACTAATCACCTAGCAACAGGAATTGGAAATATCATAAAGTACATGCAAGCACGGAAAATAAAGAAGCTAACCAGATCACACATCTCCGATTGTGTGCATGAAGCTGTCATGGCTATCTACTGTTGCAGGCAAAATAGTCACTGGCAAAATAAAACATACTGAATAAGTGAGAGAGAACTGCCCTTCATAATCAAAGATGATGACACCAATGTTGAAAACCACTAGCTGGAAGAGCAGGTGTAAATGCAAAGACCAGTGTGTGATCAAAAGTCTCTTACAAAGCTGTGGTTACATAAAAGTGCTTTTTCAGATAGTTGCTAGTGTTGTTTTTGCCTCTACCTCCTTCACTTACAGTTGGATGAATGCCCTTGCTGAATAAACATTGTTCCTTTCATTAGTGTAATGGCATGTGAACATTTTCAACCTTAACTTCAGGCTCCTCATGCAGAGGCTTCTTCAGAAAGACATAATGGTTAATTGATAGGTGGCAGTCTTTTTCTAAGATTCTAGGACCTCCTGTGAAGATAGAATATTTTGCTGTATTTCATTATGCACACATTTAATGACTTACTAAGCTTTAGAAGTAATCTTCTTGATTACACACTGTAGTATCCATTAAATTTCTTAAATTTCTCATGGTCTCCCTAAGATTGTCACTTGTTTGGGAACAGATGACTAGGACAATATTGAATTAATTTTCTTTGAATAACCTCAAACATTAAGGACTGTGCACCCTGAATATATAAGCCTCCAATAAGCAATTTTCAAAATGATGGTACTTAAGTTGATGACGAATTGAAACACTCAAGTCCACACTAAAATTTTAAGAGTTTGTATATTTTAATAACAATAATTGTTTGTGTTTAAGCACTTACTATGAACCCAGCACTGGGTAAGCTCTGGGGCAGGTACAAGTTAATCAGTTCAGACACAGTCCTTTATCCCACATGGGGCTCACAGTTTACAAAGGAGGGAAAATGGGTGTTTAATTCCCATTTTACAGATGAGGAAACTGAAGAACAAAGAAGGTAAGAGGCACAGAGCAGGTACATGTCAAAAAGAGGATTAGAACCCAGGTTCTCTTCTCCCACACTTGTACTCTTTCCAACAGGCCACATTGCCTTTCATAGACCACATTGCTTTTGTAATTCAGTGGCATCCTCTGCATTCTAAAGAGCCTCTTTTAATGAACTAAAGAAGCATGTATCGAAACAATGCATTTTAGTCTGGACAAGGCTCTGAATAACATTTTCCTGGAGAAATAGCACTCTGGAGGGGCCCTTTTTTTCCAGCCAGCACTCTGTTGGGTGCTCAAAGCTGTGCCCTGTGTAGTGTTGTGGCAATCAATCAATCAATCGTATTTATTGAGCGCTTACTGTGTGCAGAACACTGTACTAAGCTCTTGGAAAGTACAAGTTGGCAATATATAGAGACAGTCCCTACCCAACAGTGGGCTCACAGTCTAGAAGAGGGAGACAGAGAACAAAACCAAGCATACTAACAAAATAAAATAGAATAGATAGGAGAAGTAAAATAAATAAATAGAGGAATTAATATGTACAAACATTTATACAGGTGCTGTGGGGAAGGGAAGGAGATAAGATGGGGGGGATGGAGAGGGGGGCGAGGGGGAGAGGAAGGAAGGGGCTCAGTCTGGGAAGGCCTCCTGGAGGAGGTGAGCTCTCAGTAGGGCCTTGAAGGGAGGAAGAGAGCTAGCTTGGCAGATGGGCAGAGGGAGGGCATTCCAGGCCCGGGGGATGACGTGGGCCGGGGGTCGATGGCGGGACAGGTGAGAACGAGGCACGGTGAGGAGATTAGCGGCAGAGGAGTGGAGAGTGTGGGCTGGGCTGTAGAAGGAGAGAAGGGAGAAGGGCAATCACTCCAAGTAGCCTGCACTACGAAGTGTCTCTTCCTGAGGGTGAATTAATGTCTTATATGGTATTAGCTTGTAAACCAGTCATAAGGAATGACTGGGAAGGAAGCAGTGGAGCCAGTTAATTAGGGAAGGAAACTCTTGGCAATTTCAAAGCAAGAAGTTGAGATCCAGGTTCCTGGGAAAACAGGATGAACACAATGAAGTCTCAGAGCTGTGACCCTGGATGGGAACTGCCGAGGGAGGGATCATAGTTTATTCTTGGTGGGGGTTAGGGTATCTTGAAGGTTCAGGGTCCAGAGACTTTTGCCCCTAAGGGGCAGAAAAGACCAGTGGAATGTAAGCTCTATGACGCCTACAGGAAATCACAGAAAATCATAGGGGAAAAGTATATAGGGGAAGGCAGCTTGAACCAGAATTCCCTTTGAGTGCTAAAGAGTAAAGGTACTTGCAAAATGACCATTAAACATTTTTGATACCTCAGATCTCGGTAGGGCTGAAGAAGAAGCTCTCAGTGCCAAGAAGACACAAGGACTTGGGAAGCTATGGAGGGAGCAGTTTCTTTACAAGTTATCTCTAGCCAGACCCAGGAAGGAGATGCTAGACTAGTCCCAGTTGGGCTAGTCCCAGATGATCTACTTGCCTTTGGGAAGATTCCTGGGTTTAAGAACAGGGTTGTGGCAGTGTTAGAATTGCAGGGATTTGGGGTCACTAGGTAGAGATCCCAAAGTCCCAGGAAAGGAAGAACAGAAGGGCCTTAGGACCCAGTGGAAGTTAAAGAGGTCTGGGCATTCCTAAAATGACCCCAGGAATTATTTTAATCAGGATTTAGGGCTGAGCACCATCAATAATGTCACAAGGGACTGACAGGGGAAAAGTCTACATCGAGAAAATGTGGATAATTATTATTATTTTAGATTTTCACACATTTACACTGTGAGAAAGGCAGTGCATAATACCTTGAATTGATGGCTCCTGCTCTAAAGAAACATACATGCTACGTTTTGAATAAAGTCATGGACTTTTTATTTTGTTGCTGGAGATAGATTGACTGTTGAGCACAGTTAGCTGTTATATGTATTCCTGATCCTATATGTTGAAAATTGGGGATGTCTATGTAATCAAGGGGAGAACAGAAAACGATAAACACACAAAAATACTTGTTTTCAGATATTAAAAGAAAATGTTAGCATGAGAATTTCAGCAGGGTCATCAGTAGGAATGTACTGCAGAAGCCAGAAGTATGCTAACAAACAGCAAGAATACAAAAGCAAACAAATAAACACACCCCAGGCATCACAGTCATGATATAAATGTGATTATAATTTTAGTCAGAATCATCTGAAAGAAATTTCACTCTCCCCATGCAACTACTGCTGCCACAAGGCTTCTTTACATTGATTTAGCCAGTCCCTGCTGAGATATGTGCAGGATATACTGCCCAAGTGTTAATTGAGGAATTCAGGAGATATATCTCTGGAAGGCTCTATTCAGAGAAAAAAAACAAACCACCTGATATATGAGAAAAGGCATTAACAAATGTCCCAAAGCTGAAATTGAATCCTACTGAAACAAGAACAGCATATAGCTCTGGAAGCCATATCTTAAAGTATGTGTCTGATGAGCCATTGCCTCTGAAGCCGATGCCTAGAAAGGTAGCTGATAACTACTAATGCCAACAATTGGGTTTCAAATGGTGCCTGATTCAGAATACTCATAAGTTGCAATGGCACAAAATCAAATTATAGCTTGAGCAATTATTTAGTGACTTTCACTGTTTAAATAGTAAATACTGGAAAATTCATACCAAAGTGAAGTTATTGGCCAATTTAGCAGGTAGTAACTCTGTTCTTTGTTTGTTGGATGAGTATTTTTAATATTTTTAAATGGCTTCTGCTAAGTGCTTACTGTGTGCCAAGCACTGTTCTAAGTGCAGGGGTAGATATGTTTTAGCAGGTTGGACACAGTTCGAGTCCCATGTGGGACTCACATTCTAAGTTGGAAGGAGGAGGATTTACTACCCATTTTTGCAGATGAAGTAACTGAGGCACAGATAAGTTAAGTGACTTTCCCTAGGTCACAGCGAGCAATTGGCAGAGGCAGAATTAGAACCCAGGTCCTCTGACTCTCAGGCTCATGCTCTTTCCACTAGGCCATGCGGTTGCTTCATCTAGGTTTATAAATGTTCTTGAACACAGAGTACTCATTCTTCTTACATTACTAAAGAAACATAACTGCTAACACTGCTCCATGTCTAGAGAATGGCAGCCTTCCAGGAGAAGCAGCATGGGCTAGTGTAATGAGCATGGGCATGGAAGACAGAGGGTCTGGGTTCCAAACCAAGTTTTGCCAGTTGTTTGATGTATAACCTTGGGTAAATCATTTAACTTCTCTGTGCCCCAATTACTTCATCTGTAAAGCAGGGATTCAATACCATTTCTCCTTTCCTCTTATACTGTGGCACCAAGCAGGCCAGAGATCATGTCCTACCTGATTACGTTGTACCTATCCCAGCACTTAGTACAGTGTTTGTCATATAGTAAGCACTTAATCAATACCATAATTAAGATCAGTGGTATAAATTCAGAGTTGTATGAAGGGGTATGATAGAATTAATTTATTTCAAATCTGCATCATAATTATGCAGTAGCATAGCAGCTTGGATTACTGAAGATTGAACAATTTTTGAGGTCATGGATCATATATACCAACTCTATTGTACTGTATTCTCCCAAATACATAGTTCAGTAAACACAAAATAGATGCTCATTAAATGTCAATGATTGATTTATTAACTTTGTAAACGCTCAATAAATGTCATTGATTGATTAATTGACATGTACAACATGCAGGACGAAACTGGCAACTCACTATGAAGCATTACTAGAGAAGAGCAGCATGATTACAGAAGCAGCGTGGCTCAGTGGAAAGAGCATGGGCTTGGGAGTCAGAGGTCATGGGTTCTAATCCCGACTCCACGACTTGTCAGCTGTGTGACTTTGGGCAAGTCACTTAACTTCTCTGTGCCTCAGTTTTCTCATCTGTAAAATGGGGATTAAGACTCTGAGCCCACGTGGGACAACCTGATTTCCTTATATTCCCCCCCTCAGCGCTTAGAACAGTGCTTGGCATATAGTAACCGATTAACAAATACCATTATTATTATTATATTTTGACCCTATTGTTTTTAATTTAACCTAAATAAAAATAAACATCTTCGTGGATCCTCCTCCAATAATTTTTCCAAGGTCATTGAAGGTTCCAAATTTCTTCCCTCCAGCAGTCATTGTCACCACCCATGTGAGATCTTATCAAATTATCAGAAGCATATTGAAGTTGACATTGGACTAGACCAGACTTCTACAGTCTCTGTTACATTTAGCAGTGAATCTGATAGCAATCTCACTGTACAGATGGAAGCAATGCAGTCTATCTAGTAATTCTGTAAATTCAAAAAAGACATGACAACTCAGTCTCAATTCTGACAAATTTAAAATTTTAATTTTCAAGTTTTTATCTGTGAATATCATTTTTCTTTTTTCTGCTCCTCATACAAAATAGATTTAGCAACAGTTCATTTAAGTCAAACATTAATCCACTTCTCCCAAATTAAGCGCTTAGTACAGTGCTCTGCACACAGTAAGCACTCAATAAATGATTGATGATGATGATGATGATGTTATTAAAGCTGTCAATTCAGCAGGGTTTTCTCTGCCATATATTTGAGAAAGAAAGCATATGTTAGTCCCCTTTAAAAATGAAAGACTTAAGGTATTCCAATATTGGGGATGTAATAGAAATTTTGTATTATAGCACTACGTGGGTAGAATTCTAAAATGTGTTTCACTTTAATGTGTGATGGCCACTCAAAGCAGTCATCAACAGTGAATGACACCAGGCAGAGGCACTAAATTTTCATTTTGAGTATGAAGGTGGCAAGATGGATAGGAATTTTATAGGTAATGAAGATGTGGGAAGGGATAGGGTTCAAAGAACTAGTAAGATTGGAAAGCTTCCATTTTGGATCACTTCAAGACTGACTGTAAATGTTCACGTCTTGGCAGAGATATGGGGTGAGCAGCTCAGACAGTTATGGGCACAGGTCCTATGGAATGGGGCACTTATCACTCAGTGCTATTTACTGAGCACATATTGTGGGCAGAGCAGTGTACTAAGCTGTTTGGAAAATAAAACACAACAGACTTGATCGATGCAATTCATTTCCACTAAGAATTACAGTTTCAAACCTATGACCCTAAGTGTATTTAATGCAAATCACACAATACAAATCCAACCCTTTCTGGAAATGTGTAGTGCCTAGAGAATGTTTCTGAGGGATAATAAAGCCTAAAAGAAGAAAGAATCAAAAATATTTCTTATCCTTTTGCAACAGGATTTCTTTACCAGAAGTCACGTTGACTAACACAATCACATGACATTATCTCGAGAGCTATAGTATATGGTATCATATAAATGATGATGAAAAAGTAACTAAGGGGTTAACCCCTGTCTCATTAAGTGTGATGTGAAGTGTGATATGAAGACAAAGCATGGCAGGGAAAAGCAAGGGAGGAATTTGTCTGTCAAGTAGGAAGAGCTGGTGGGCTAAGCTACCCTCTGGCTCCATTGCATTGCATAGCTTCAATCAATCAATCAATCAATCGTATTTATTGAGCGCTTCCTGTGTGCAGAGCACTGTACTAAGCGCTTGGGATGTACAAGTCGGCAACACATAGAGACAGTCTCTACCCAACAGCGGGCTCACTGTCTAGAAGTCTAGCTTAACCCACTCCCAGCCTTGCAGACTAAAGGTTAGCTTATCTCTAGATTGACTTTCTGGTGCCACAAGAGAAGGAGTTGAAATAGATTAATTTACTCATACCTTATACTTTTACAACAGCGTGGCTTATTGGAAAGAGCACGGGTTTGGGAGTCAGAGGTCATGGGTTCTAATTCCAACTCCGCTATTTCTAATAATAATAATGATGGTATTTGTTAAGCACTTACTATGTGCAAAGCACTGTACTTGTCAGCTGTGTGACTTTGGGAAAGTCACTTCTTAACTTCTCTGGGCCTCAGTAACCTCATCTGTAAAATGGGGATTAAGATTGTGAGCCCCACATGGGACAACCTGATTACCTTGTATCTACTTCAGTGCTTAGAACAGTGCTTGGCACATAGTAAGCACTTAACAAATACCATTATTATTATGATATATGTATGGCATATATATGCATATATATATATATATATATATATATATATATATATCTTTACAATACAACAACGATATCCAACATAAGTTGTCCATTATTGAGATCCTATTCAACTTTTAGACAAATCCCACCTGGCACAAGTTCAACTAGCTCCAGCATCAGTCATGGTTAAGACTGGCCTTCAAGCCAGAGATTCAGATTTTCAAGCCCTATGTAATAATGGAATATGTTAGCAGTTACTCTTATTATTTGAAAGTTGGGGCAAAGGAAAAAAAGCACTGTAAGGGCACATTGAAGCTTTTTGTTTGGGTCAGTGGAACTTTCAGTGTCAGGAGCAGAAGATGGTTGCAGCACTCTGATCATGTCAGCATAAAGAAAATTAGAAGCAGCCTGGCTCAATTTGAGCAAAAATGTCATACTGACCACAAGACAAAAGCTTCCAAATAACAAAAGTGCCAGAGTTATTGCCAAATGATAAACTAAGAATTCAATTTGTCTGTCAGTGATTGTTATCTTATAAATTGTTATTCAGGAGCAGGGAGGAAGGAAGAGCTCAGACAGTTAAGTATATCTTTCCCTCACTTAGCAGAGTAAAATGTAGTCCAAGGGCTTAAAAAGGTTAGAATTAAGTTCATATCATTATTTGTACAATGACAGCTCCTGTGAAATTTTCCATATTTTACTGAAATGGAAACAAAGTGATGAACTGCTTAGGGACAGAAATAGGTTGCTCTCTTTTGATAACTTATTTCATATGCAAATCACAATCTTGACCTGAACAGGAAAAAAAAAATACAATGGCAATCAATACTTTTGAAAATGTTATTGATGGATTTATTTTCTTCCAGGATGGGCAAGAAAAACAGAAGTCAACAAAATTGATTCAACACCAATAACTCATAGAAAAATACCTACTTGAAACAAAAGAGATTAGAATTGTGTACAAATGGCAGGAGATGCAGGACTATGCAGGTCACCATATAACTAATAATATGTATACACTGCTAAAGGCAGTATTGCTCTATTCATTCAATTGTATTTATTGAGCGCTTACTGTGTACAGAGCACTGTACTAAGCACTTGGTACACGCCACACAGTAGCTCTGAAGAATAAAACAGCTCCAATCTCACCACTGACAAGATGGCAATAATGTTTCAATGCTCTCCTCAATGGTAATTCTAGAGTTGAAGATGAAGATCTTAAAAAACACATTCTTCCAATACTAGAAGA
Organism: Tachyglossus aculeatus; assembly: GCF_015852505.1. NCBI lineage: Eukaryota > Metazoa > Chordata > Mammalia > Monotremata > Tachyglossidae > Tachyglossus > Tachyglossus aculeatus. The sequence continues at coordinate 116,015,174 of NC_052067.1, forward strand.
CATCATTCATGTAGCAACTATTGGTGAAGTGTCCATTGAACTCAGTCTGAAAATGGAAAAGCACCCTGACTCAATGGCACATCTGCTTAAATCTATCTGTGAAGGGCCACCCTGATTAAGCACTTACACAAATTCTTCCTCAATATAAATATATTCCTTAGGATACATATATAAAAAATATACATATATAAAAAGGGACCCCCAAAGTGTCCCAGAACCTGAAAGACCTCAAGGACATCATCACTATTTCTTGGAAAAAAGGCTACTAAATCAGGTTGTGGCCATTATCAAGGCAACTCATTACCCTGTATTTCCGGCAAGATGTCAGGCAGAGAACTCCTGATTTAGCTGTCAAAGACTATCTACTGAAGGCTCCCAGGATGAGAATGTGGTTTCATTATAATCACAGCAGGGCACAGAGGGCAAATTTATGCAGCCAGGCACAACAGACAGGAGAAGTACAGGGAACAGCAGTTAAGTCCTCTACATGGCTTTATTTTGATATTATCAGTAGCTCAGAACACAAAGTTATTCAGCCAATTTGGCTCCCCTGAAAATTTCACCCTTGTATTGAGTGACGGTACCACTCATTTCTTCCACTTTACTCCAGCTCACAATCTTAGTTCATCTCAGGCTAACCTACGTACTATGCCTCATTCTCATCTGTTCAGCCAACAACCTCTTTCTTGTGCCCTCCTTCTTGTCTGTGGCTCTCTCTCCCATTACTTCCCACCTCGCCGCCCTCTCCTCTCTACCCAGTCTTGATGATCAGGTTACTGCTCTCAACTCTACCCTTTCTACTCAGCTAGACTCGCTCGCTCCCCTTTCCCTTCGCCGCTCTCGCACCACTAACCCACAGCCCTGGATCACTGCCACTGTCCGCCTCCTTCGCTCTTATGCTCGAGCTGCCGAACGCTGCTGGCGAAAGTCTAAACACCATGCCAACCTCGTTCACTTCAAGTTTATCCTTTCCTGCCTTAACTCAGCCCTCTCTTCTGCCAGACAAAACTATTTCTCCTCCCTTATTGACACCCATGCCCATCACCCCCGCCAGCTCTTCCGTACATTCAACTCCCTTCTCAGGCCCCCGGTTCCTCCCCCTCCTCCTTCCCTCACCCCCAACGATCTGGCCTCCTACTTCATTAACAAAATTAAATCCATCAGGTCCGACCTCCCCAAAGTCTCTTCCCCCCTTTCTCCAACCCCCCAGCTCTCAACATTCTCTGCTACTCTCCCATCCTTCCCAGCAGTATCCTCAGAGGAACTCTCCTCCCTCCTCTCAAGTGCTACTCCGGCCACCTGTGCTTCTGACCCCATTCCCTCTCATCTTATGAAATCTCTCGCTCCATCCCTTCTCCCCTCCCTAACTTCCATCTTCAACCGCTCACTCTCCACTGGTTCCTTCCCCTCTGCCTTCAAACATGCCCATGTCTCTCCCATCCTAAAAAAACCCTCTCTTGACCCCACCTCACCTTCTAGTTATCGTCCCATATCCCTCCTACCATTCCTTTCCAAACTCCTTGAACGAGTTGTCTACACGCGCTGCCTAGAATTCCTCAACAACAACTCTCTCCTCGACCCCCTCCAGTCTGGCTTCCGTCCCCTTCATTCCACGGAAACTGCGCTCTCAAAGGTCACCAATGACCTCCTGCTTGCCAAATCCAACGGCTCATACTCTGTCCTAATCCTCCTCGACCTCTCAGCTGCCTTTGACACTGTGGACCACCCCCTTCTCCTCAACACGTTATCTGACCTTGGCTTCACAGACTCCGTCCTCTCCTGGTTCTCCTCTTACCTCTCTGGTCGTTCTTTCTCAGTCTCTTTTGCAGGCTCCTCCTCCCCCTCCCATCCTCTTACTGTGGGAGTTCCCCAAGGTTCAGTGCTTGGTCCCCTTCTGTTCTCAATCTACACTCACTCCCTTGGTGACCTCATTCGCTCCCACGGCTTCAACTATCACCTCTACGCTGATGACACCCAGATCTACATCTCTGCCCCTGCTCTCTCCCCCTCCCTCCAGGCTCGCATCTCCTCCTGCCTTCAGGACATCTCCATCTGGATGTCCGCCCGCCACCTAAAGCTCAACATGTCGAAGACTGAGCTCCTTGTCTTCCCTCCCAAACCTTGTCCTCTCCCTGACTTTCCCATCTCTGTTGACGGCACTACCATCCTTCCCGTCTCACAAGCCCGCAACCTTGGTGTCATCCTCGACTCCGCTCTCTCATTCACCCCTCACATCCAAGCCATCACCAAAACCTGCCGGTCTCAGCTCCGCAACATTGCCAAGATCCGCCCTTTCCTCTCCATCCAAACCGCTACCCTGCTAATTCAAGCTCTCATCCTATCCCGTCTGGACTACTGCACTAGCCTTCTCTCTGATCTCCCATCCTCGTGTCTCTCTCCACTTCAATCCATACTTCATGCTGCTGCCCGGATTATCTTTGTCCAGAAACGCTCTGGACATATCACTCCCCTCCTCAAAAACCTCCAATGGCTACCGATCAATCTGCGCATCAGGCAGAAACTCCTCACCCTGGGCTTCAAGGCTCTCCATCACCTCGCCCCCTCCTACCTCACCTCCCTTCTCTCCTTCTACTGCCCAGCCCGCACCCTCCGCTCCTCCACCACTAATCTCCTCACTGTACCTCGCTCTCGCCTGTCCCGCCATCGACCCCCGGCCCACGTCATCCCCCGGGCCTGGAATGCCCTCCCTCTGCCCATCCGCCAAGCTAGCTCTCTTCCTCCCTTCAAGGCCCTGCTGAGAGCTCACCTCCTCCAGGAGGCCTTCCCAGACTGAGCCCCTTCTTTCCTCTCCCCCTCGTCCCCCTCTCCATCCCCGTCTTACCTCCTTCCCTTCCCCACAGCACCTGTATATATGTATATATGGTTGTACATATTTATTACTCTGTTTATTTATTTATTTATTTTACTTGTACATTTCTATCCTACTTATTTTATTTTGTTGGTATGTTTGGTTCTGTTCTCTGTCTCCCCCTTTTAGACTGTGAGCCCACTGTTGGGTAGGGACTGTCTCTATGTGATGCCAATTTGTACTTCCCAAGCGCTTAGTACAGTGCTCTGCACATAGTAAGCGCTCAATAAATACGATTGATTGATTGATTGATTGATTCTGGCTCACTGCTACTCTTCCCATTTTCAAACACTTGTCAAATTACATCTCCTTCAGGAAACCATCCTTCAATTGATTTCTATTCTCCCCACATTGTATGCCCCTTATATCAAAACCCAAAGGCACACATCTTTGTACTTCCTCCTAGCAGTAATTTACTTAAGTCTTTGTCTTCACTTCTCAATTGCAAACTCCTAGAGGGCTTGGATCATGTCCACTATTTCTATAGTAGTAGGAGCAGTATTAGTAATAGTAGTGGTAATAGTAACATTTGTTGAGCTCCCACTTGGTATGGTACACTGTATTAGAAGCTTGGAAAGCTTCTTAAATTAACACCCACTACAAATTAAGGAGCTGACTCTTTAATTGAGGAGACCATTATAAAAAACGTTTACGAATAAGAGGTCAAAAATCCCAAGTTTTTAGTACATTGCTCCACACCTAGTATAGAATCAATAAATACTGTTGCTTGACTGATTGGGGTATCTGGCCAGGTAAGACTTGGAAGTGTCATTTCAGATCCATTCCCTATCACCAATGAGGCAAAGCAAGGATATATAGTAGACTGGACCCTGTTCAACTCATTTTGTACAGTCAGGCACCTCTCACCTACACTGGTTGTTGGGGTGGGAGGAAGTTGAGGAAGTGAGGGAGAGACCTTGGGGAGGTCTTATGGTCAAAAGGTCAAAACCTATGGTTTTGATATTTTAACAAAGTTCAAAAAGGTCATCTGGGTCAAGAAGTGGGAATTGGGAGCATTGGGGACTTTAGGAGGGATCTAAAGGCCTGGAATAATTGGATTGGGCAATGGATAAGAATTCAATGAGGATGAATAGTGATGTTGCTGCCAAAAGAGTCATGGAAAATAAAGATTAATTCAAAATTGCAGAACTCATCCTGGTACCTGGATTAACCAAAAAACAATTTATAAGTGTAGGAGTGGAGGAAGGAAATTATAGAGGTAATCCATGATTGCTGGTTGATGCTTTGAGACTGGGGAGAGGAGGGTTGTGAGAGGGATGGAGTTCAGCAGTGAGAGCAGTGTTCAGGTTGTGGAATTGAGCCTGAGCACGATATACCATGTTTGATTGGATTCAAGCATCCATGGTATCTTCTATCTGCTCATACTCCTCCCAGTTGAAGGGACTGATTTATAGCCAACTCATGAGCCTGCACTTTCTACTGAACTCAGTTCACTCATCCCCCATTCTTTCATTGTTGTTGTGCCACTAACTGAATCACCTGCACAGTCTGCCTCCTTCACTCTTGTGCTCGAGCCGCAGAACACTGCTGGTGAAAATCTAAATATGAGGCTGACTTTGTCCACTTCAAATTTATCATTGTATGTTTTAAATTTGCCATCTCCTCTGCTCAGCAAGACTATTTCTCTGCCCTTACTGACACCCATCCCCATCACCCTTGCCAGTTATTCCAGATATTTAACTCCCTTCTCAGGTCCCCATCCCCCAGCTTCCCCTATCCCTTGCCCCCATTGAGTTGGCCATAGACTTTACTAAGAACATTAACACCAGGTGTGCGTTCCCTAAAATCATGCCTCTCCCTTCTCAAGTCCCTCCTCCTCCCGGCCCCCTTTCCAGCAGTATCTCCATAGGAGATATGCCTCCTCTCAAGTGCACCCCCTTACATGCACATCGGACTCCATTCCTTTGCACCTAATAAAAACTCTCACCCCCTCAGTCCTTCTCTCCCTTACAGCCATCTTCAACCGTTCACTCTCCACTGGCTTCTTCCCCACTGCCTTCAACCATGCTCATGTCTCACCCATCCTGAGGAAACCCTCCCATGATTCCACAGCTCCCTCCAGTTACTGCCCCATAGCCCTCCAGCCCCACAGCACTTATATGTATATATATGCATATACATATATACGACACATATATACAGATATATATCTGTAATTGTATTTTCTTATATTGATGACTGTTTATTCGTATTGATGTCTGTCTCCCCTCCTCTAGACTGCAAGCTCGTTGTGGGCAGGGATTGTCACTCTTCACTGTTGTATTGTACTTTCCCAAGTGCTTAGTACAGTGCTCTGCACACAGGAAGCACTTAATAAATACAATTGAATGAATGAATGGTTCTTGTAGCCAAGATCTGCCAGTCTTCTGATGCAGTAATATCATACTGGGACACAGAAATAAAAGACAGAGAACGTTTCTGAAAAATCTAAATCTGCATCCTTCTCCGTCCCCATCCTTGTTGTTTTGTTACACTCATCTTCTCCTGAGTGGGCATGGAGGAGGGACAGAGAAGTGTAGAAGGGCCCCAGGTGGTCACGTTACTGCTGCCACCACTACCACCTACCACCACCACACCAGGAGTGAGAGGAGGCAGTGGGGGACTCCAAAGTGATGTGTTACCCTTCTTGGGGACTTGGAGGAGGCAGAAGGGAACTCTGGGAGGGTTGTTTTGGTGTGGCTGCCCCAGGGGGCAGATAGAGGGGGGCTCTGACACTAGTTGTGTTGGTGGAAGGGGACAGACAAGGGTGAGGTAGTTGCTGGATTCAACAGAATTCCCCACCTTTCTCTTCCCCAGCTCCACCCCTTTGTTCTTAGGCCAATGAATAATGTAGTTTAAACCACTTAGAAAATGGACAAGGCATCAAGATACTCTGGCAGCTTAACTGCTCATCACCAGATAAATGTGTCATAATTCAGAATGACAGTAATCCTTTGGAGAACCTTCATCATCAGGACAGAGGAGCTAAGTGAGGCAAAATAGCTTGGGATGAATTGAAGGAAGTCTAGAAATAGAGAAGCAGCGTGGCTCAATGGAAAGAGCACGGGCTTTGGAGTCAGAGGTCACAGGTTCAAATCCCAGCTCGGCCACTTGTCAGCTGTGTGACTTTGGGCAAGTCACTTCACTTCTCTGGGCCTCAGTGACCTCATCTGTAAAATGGGGATTAAGACTGTGAGCCCCCAGTGGGACAACCTGATCACCTTGTAACCTCCCCAGCACTTAGAACAGTGCTTTGCACATAGTAAGCGCTTAATAAATGCTATCATTATTATTATTATTAGGTATCTGTGTGGGTAGAGAACAGTTTGCGAGGCAAGTCATGTGGAAGTGAAGGAAGAACAGGAGGTTGTGTTCAGCTGTGGAATTTCCAAGCTGATGAGGTTCAAAATGGTTCAAAGACTCATAATGCTAAGTTCCAGTGTTTCTGAAGTCTTTGTAAAAGAGTATGACGTGCCTTTGTGGAAAGCCTCAGATGCAAATCAATACTCTCCCACCCTTTAAAGCCTTTTTGAAAGCACATCTCCTCCAAGAAGCCTTCCCTGACTAAGCCCTCCTTTCCTCCTCTCCCATTCCCTTCTGCATCACCCTCACTTGCTCCCTTTATTCATCTTCCCTCCCAGGTCTACAGCACTTACATACATATCTGTAACGTATTCATGTATATTTATGTCTGTCTCCCCCTCTAGACTGAAAGCTTGTTGTAGGTAGGGAATGTGTCTGCTCACTGTTATATTGTACTTTTCCGAGAACTTAGTACAGTGTTCTGCACGTGGTAAGCATTCAACAAATACAATTGAGTGAATGAATGAATTTGTAGATTTCATTACCTCTTAAGCTGACCCAGATAGCTACAATTCCTTTCTACATTGGGCACAATGCAGTGATAAAATATATATGTAAAGTTTGGATGGGAGACAACATCATTGCAATGTATACCTACTCAATCAATAAATTTCAATGGTAGTACTTTGTTTTCAGTGTACTGAGCATATTTGAAGTTTAGACTCCCGTTTTCATCTAGATAACTAAAGATCACATCCACTTTCTAGGACCTCAAGACAAGGATTATGAAAGATACCTTCCACTGACAGTTCCTAAATCAACTCAAATGATGATTAATTTTTCTCAACTTCTAAAATCATTATTAAAATAACAAACAGAAAAGGATATAGAGAATCATTTTTATCCTTCTCCTTATTCTCTTTCCCCTTATTTTCCTTCTCCTTCTAATCCTCCTCTTCAACTAGTATTTACCAAATGTCAAAATGGAAAATGACAACCGTGAACAGCATGGATACGAATAGTTGACTTGCTGAATATAACATATTCCTGGTGTTTAGATACATTTAATAATTAAAGTTCCTTTTCTAGAATAGTTATTAACAGAGTAAAGTGTGTCTGTCAAGGAAGGGAGAGGAGCATGTAAAGCATCTTGGCAGTTGGTGAGAGAAGTGGATTGCTTGTATGTGATAGCCTGTGCTGAGTAGAGTAAGAAAGACAAATTGGCTAGAAAGTTATACCTAAATTAGGTATTTGGATTATTAAAAAAAGGAAATATCTGAAGTCTGCCTATAGCAATCATTAGTACAGTCTTCATTAGAAGATTTAATAATTAAGAAAGTAATATATTATCATAATGTTTTAAGTATGATTGCCATTGGGACTGTTTAACCTAGTTTCTCAGATGCATACACACATAGCCATATCTTTGAAGACTAAAGACCTACGATTTTTTTTTCAAAATCCATATTAAATTACAAACTCATTGCTAATAAAATGCATGAGAGAGGTTTTTGAAGTCAGTGAAGCAGAGGAATACCCTTACCCTTTGATATGGCTATAAAATGGATTGCTTTCATATTAATTTATCACTTTCATTCTTATCATCACCATTAACAGCATTTATTGAGCAACTACTGTGCACAGAATGCTGTACTAGGCACATGGGAACATGTAACAGAAATTAAAGATATGATCCCTACCCTCAAAGAGTTTATAATGGAAATACAATGTCTTAATTCTTAGTGCCCCACATTTGTATGTCACTGAAACCATCTTTAAAATCTGCTCAGCAAATTACTGAACAGTGTTTTAGTTTGAGAGGCCCACTGGCAATTATAAAATAAAATCAAGTACCAAGTTTCCTACAAATATATTTGTCCCTCTTAGGATCGCATCTGGTGAATTTCCAGTACTCTACCAGTCTCAGCTAAGGTGGAAAGAGTCAAGCAGACACATAGCCGTTCCATTCCTAGCTTGGGCAGTGGCTAGCAAATGGAAGGCAACCTGCTACAAGTCAAATCTCACCTGTGCTGGGCAGCAGCAGCACAGGAGAGAGTTGAGTCTGGAGACTCAATATACTGCACAGAATAAGGCAATGGTAAACCAATTCCATATTTTTACCAAGAAAACTCTATGGATATACTACCAGAAGAATTACATATGGAGCTGGGGCATTCTGGGAGAGATATGTCCAGGGAGTCACTATGAGCCGGAAACAACTCAACAGCATAAGCACAATACAAGACAAACATATTTCCCCAACACAATTATTTTCATTAATTTTGATCTCCACATATCTCTTGAACAAGGCAATGCAAATACTCCAAAAGATTCATTCATTCGTTCATTCAGTTATATTTATTAAACATTTACTGTGTGAAGAGCACTGTACTAAGTGCTTAGGGACATTCCCTGCCCTCAGTGAGTTTACAGTCCATAGGTGGGGAGAGGGACAATAATACAAAGTTACAGATATGCACATAGGTGCTGTGGGGCTGGGAGTGGGGAAGAGCAAAGGGAGCAAGAAGATGTACTGCTTGGGTATTTTTGCTTAAAATAACTGGACAATATGAATAACATGGAATGGATATGAATCCAAAGGACTTTATCACTATTATTATTATCATTATCATCACCATTGAGCACCATTCTAAGTGCTGCGGTAGATACTAGTTGTCAGGTTGGACTCTGTTCCTGTCCTGCAAGGGACTCACTATCTAAGTAGGAGGGATGCAGTCTAATCAGAGTAAGACAGTTTAAGTAGTGTGATTGCACCTACTATATCCTAAATCTTTACCATATTTCATTCATTCATTTGTATCTATTGAGCACTTACTGTGTGCAGAGCACTGTACTAAGAGCTTGGAAAGTACATCTGGCAACAGATAGAGACAATCCCTACCCATCAACGGGCTCACAGTCTTGGGGGGAGACAGATAACAAAACAAGTAGACAGGCATCAATAGAATCAAAATAAATAGAATTATAAATATATACATATCATTAATAAAATAAATAGAATAATAAGTATGTACAAATATACACAAGTAATGTGGGGTGGGGAGGAGGAGCAGAGGAAAAGGGGGCTCAGTCTGGGAAGGCCTCCTGGAGGAGGTGAGCTCAAAGTAGGGCTTTGAAGGGGAGGAAGAGAGCCAGTTTGGCAGATGTGAGGGGGGAGGGCATTCCAAGCCAGAGGTAGGACGTGGGCCAGGGGTCGACGGTGAGACAGGTGAGAATGAGACCCGGTGAGGAGGTTAGCAGCAGAAAAGGAGCAGAGTGTGCAGGCTGGGCTGGAGAAGGAGAGAAGGGAGGTAATGTAGGAGAGGGCGAGGTGATAGAGAGCTTTGAAGTTGAGAGTAAGGAGTTTTTGCTTCATGTGAAGGTTGATAGGCAACCACTAGAGATTTTTGAGGAGGGGGGTGAAATGTCCAGAGCGTTTCTTAGAGAGATAATCTGGGCAGCAGAGTGAAGTATAGACTGAACTGGGGAGAACTCTATCCACACGCAAATGAGAAGTGGTATGGCCTAGTGGATACATCATCATCATCAATCGTATTTATTGAGCGCTTACTGTGTGCAGAGCACTGTACTAAGCGCCATGGGCCTGGGAGTCAGAAGGACCTGTGTTCTAATCCTAGCTTCACCACTTGTCTGCTGTGGGACCTTGGGCAAGTCACTTCACTTCTCTGTGCCTCAGTACCCTCGTCTGTAAAATGGAGTTTGAGACTGTGATCCTCACATGGGACATGGACTGTGTCCAATCTGATGAACTTGTAGCTACCCTAGCACTTAGTACAGTGCCTGGCACACAAGCGATTAAGATATAGACTGTGAGCCCGTTGTTGGGTAGGGACTTTGTATGCTGCCAACTTGTACTTCCCAAGCGCTTAGTACAGTGCTCTGCACACAGAAAGCAGTCAATAAATATGATTGAATGAATGAATGAATGAATATACCTTAAAAAAAATATTCCCTACCTCTTGCGTTCCAGGCCTAATGCATAGTGAAAATACACACTCTGGGAGAAAGTACTGTATTTAGGATAGTGTCCATCAAACTGGAGATAGAATTTCACAAGTGAAGGTTAGTAGAGATAACAATGAGGAACTGGTTAAATATGGAAACTGTATCTTAGGAATCAGAAGAAAATGGGAGATGGTTAAGTAACGATTACAGTGAAGATTCTTCAGCCCATCATGCTCACCGATTATTGTAATCTGCTCCTTCTCTGGGCCTAAATAATAGCCTAACCTTCCAGCATCATAATGAGAGGCTCTTCTGAAATGCTACAGTAAACAAGGGCATGCTAGCGATGCTGAACTTTGCATTTAACTATTTAATATTGAGTGAACATCAGAACTTGTACTCTCCCATGTGCTTAGTACCGGGCTCTGCACACAGTAAATTCTCAATAAATACGACTGAATGAATGAACTTTTACTGCCAACCATGACGATTTTAAAAAGAAATCTTAAATATCATCATGTTTAACACCTAAGTGGCCCAAATTAAAAGGATAAAATACAAAAGAGCCATTATAACAAATTCATGCAAACAAATGGTGAGCAATTGTTTAATTCCCAATTCAATTTGTTGGGAACTCGGATATCTGCAGTAAAGTTGTGTGAGCTGTGCAGAAATACAAACTATGAGGCCACGGTTGTGAAACGTTCTTCGGGTTTTAAAGAGTGAACACCAAAGCAACACCTAGAAAATTTTTTGGTTAAAAGGAGAGCACCCTACAGCTTGAAAGAATTAAAGACTGGGAATGTGAGAGGGTGGGCATAGCTCACCAAGAGCACAAATAGAAAGGAGGATGCTGAATTTACAGGAAAAAAATAAGCCACGTAGGAGTACATCAAAAGATCAGAAAACACGCGTTCAAAGAATGGAATGGAGACCACAAGAGGTGCCTCGATTAAAAGCTGAGATGCTCAGAAGAAAAATAACTGAAACATCACATGAAGACATTTATCAGACAGATTCTGTTATGAAAGTTCTGATAAAAGTTATTATACTGCTATTACCTAAAGAACATTACATGACTTCAGAGAGATGACTCATCTCCAACTTAGATTATCCTGCATCTTTTGAACCCCCCAGACACTACTGACGTAGTCTTTGCATTTTCAAAATGCACTTCAAAAGTTTTCAGAATTTGTCTTTCGAACTTTTAATTTTTACCTCTAATTTATGATTCACTTGAGGAAGTGGCATCCAGTTAACAGTTTACGGCATTGAAATAATAGCAATAACATCCCCCAGCTTTATCAGAATACATACTAGGTAATGCCATGGCTTTTAAAGACATGATAGTGGTGCACAAATTATGGATTCCCATGGCATATTCCAGGCTACAGCTTTTGAATCACATAAGTTGAGTCAGACAGTTGTGATACGTTAACATATGGGTTTTATGTGAAGAAGTTTTCTATGTTGCCTCATTCTAGAAACCACAAATCCTGATCTTCAACAAGAGTCATTTTAGCAGAAAATACTACTCAACAATCTGAATGTCTATTTCTGGGAGATATCCTTTTTAAGAAAGTCTAGAGCACTGAGCAAAGAGCTGGACATTGTGTGATACAAAAGAGTTGGTAGAAACATTCCCTGCCCACAGGGAGCTTAAAATCTAGAGGGGGAGATAGACATTAATACGAATAAATCATTTACATATGTGTATATAAGTTCCGTGGAGTTGAGGGTGAGATGAATATCAAATGCCCAAAGGCAATAATAATAATGATGGCATTTGTTAAGTGCTTACTATGTGCAAAGCAGTGTTCTAAGTGCTGGGGAGGATACAAGGAGATCACGTTGTCCCACGTGGGGCTTACAGTCTTAATCCGCACTCTACAGATGAGGTAACTGAGGCACAGAGAAGTTAAGTGACTTAAATTAAATCACACAGCTGACAAGCAGTGGAGGAGAATTTGAACCCATGACATCTGATTCCCAAGCCTGTGCGCTTTCCACTGAGTCACACTGCTTCTCTAAAGGTACAGATTTAAGTGCCCAAACAAGCGCAAAGGCAGAGAGGAGCGGGGGAAACAGGGCTTAATTGGGGAATAGTAATAATAAAGTGGTATTTGTAAAGCGCTTACTATGTCCAGAAGAAATTCATAGCTGGATTAAAGTGGTTTCTGGAACTATTGTAGCACAGCATTGACCTGGAAGATCAGCAGTTTCTGTATGTTTTCTGTCTCCTGAGCCTTTAATACTCTTCTAGATGGTTCCCAACTCACCCATTAAATCCAGTGGTTTTTTTTCCTTTCTCTCTAACTATCCTTTCTTGCCTTTCTGTTGGTGGTGAAGTATATTTGCATGAAGTCTTTCTTACCAATTGGACTATCAAAAAATTAGTGCATTTCCGATTTAATACTTCCTGTATCTATTTTCTGCTGTGCATTATTTTGCCTTCAATGCAAAGGCAGGGCAACTGCTGAGTGTGAACATTTTTGCTGGCTTAGTTGAGTAGGAACTTATAATTACTTCCATTAGGCTTATAAAAAATCAACCTCACTAATTCTAAGTATTCTTGTGCAAGTTACTGAAAGTTCGTAACTAAATGAATGAAAATGTAGTTTTGTCAGGAAATAATTTTAATATTTTCAGAATCAGTTAATATCTTGAATAGAGTTTTTAATCAGTGAAGTTATAGGTGCTAAATATTCATGTTTCTTGCAAAAGAAAAGTGGGATTTATTTATTAAAGCGTGAATTAGAAGCTTTATTCTGTAGAGAACCACTGAATTCCATCCAGGATTTGGCCTTAGGTTGTGAAAATAAGTTGGAGAGTGGGTGGAGATATTGAGGGAAGTCTTTGGGGAGGAGCATGTCTTGAACTGTGATTAAAAAGGAGAGGACTTCAATAAGACCTACAGGTGCAGGAAGGCTTTCATTTGAAAGCTGTTATTAAATATGTAGAAAAAACCCGAATTTTCTGCTTAGAAGAGCCTTTCTAAAAGATTCATTCTGGGCAGTCTGAACCATGATTAACACCCGAGCAATTATAGACAGGTATCTTCTTCGTGTTTGAGAAGCAGCATGGCTCAATGGAAAGAGCATGAACTTGGGAGTCAGAGATCATGGGTTCTAATCCCAGCTCCGCCACTTGTCAGCTCTGTGACTTTGGGCAAGTCACTTCACTTCTCTGTGCCTCAGTTCCCTCATCTGTAAAATGGGGATTTAAGACTGTGAGCCCCACGTGGGACAACCTGATTACCTTGTATCCCTCCAGCACTTAGAACAGTGCTTGGCACGTAGTAAGCGCTTAACAAATGCCATCATCAAACACCATTCTAAGCACTGGGGTAGATATAAGATAATCAAATTGGACATATTCCTGTTCCACGTGGGGTTCACAGTCTTAATCCTGATTTTACTGATGAGGTAACTTAGGCACAGAGAAGTTAAGTGACCTCTCCAAGGTCATACAGCAGACAAGTGATGGAGTCAAGTTTAGAAACCATGTCCTCTGACTCCCAGGACTATGCTCTTGCCACTAGGCCATGCTGTATCTGCCAGAGAAGCAGCAAGGCAGAGAAGCAGCGTGGCTCAATGGAAAGAGCACAGGCTTGGGAGTCAGAGATCATGGGTTCAAATCCCAGCTTTGCCACATGTCAGCTATGTGACCTTGGGGAAGTCACTTAACTTCTCTGTGCTTCAGTTACCTCATCTGTGAAATGGGGATTAAGACTGTGAACCCTACATGGAACAACCTGATAATCTTATATCCGCCCTAGTGCTTAGAACAGTGCTTTACACATAGTATGTGCTTAACACATGCCATCATCATTATTATTATTATTATTATGCTGCATCTGCCTTTCAGAGGTGTTTAACTAGTGATTGAGCCATTGTTTTACCCATGGTCCCTAGAAAATAGTACTGATAGACCATAGTAACAACATCTGGACATATGAATAAAGTCACCTTGAATACTTACAAAATGCCCCAGGGCAGCAGATGAGCAGCTTTACATCTAAAAAAAATCAGCCATTGCAGCTATATTATCCTGTAACTTTGGGAAATGAGGGAGAAAACCAAAGCTTTTTTCACAGATGCAATCATCCCCCTTTTTGCTCATATGGCACAATCTGTGGGTCAGACAAGCAAGTTATAGAAATTCAATGAATGGACTACAGGATGACCAACCTTTTGGCCTTTTCAAGAAGATGCAATATGGGAAGAGTAGTGGTCTGGCATATATGGAGGGCGAGGGCATTCCAGGCCAGATGGAGGATGTGGGAAAGGGGTCGGTGGTGAGATGAGTACATGATACGGTGGGTATTGACTAAAATATGTTTGATTGGATTATGGTTGTGCCCAGGTGTCTTTACCTGATCATAGTCTATCCAACTGAAGGGGTTGATTTATAATGCTCTATTTTTTTAATGGTATTTGTTAAGCGTTCACTATGTGCTAGGTACCATACTAAGTGCTGGGGTAGATACAAGCTAATGAGGTTGGACACAGTCTCTGTCCTACATGGAACTCACAATCTTAATCCCCATTTTACAGAAGAGGTAAAATGAGGCATAGAGAAGTTAAGAAACTTGCCCAAGGTCATACAGCAATCAAGTAGTGGAGCTGGGATTAGAACCCAGATCCTTCTGACTCCCAAGTCTGTCCTCTATCCACTAGGCTATGGGTTCTTGGGTTCAAGTCCTGGCTCCGCCAATTGTCAGCTGTGTGATTTTGGGCAAATCACTTCACTTCTCTGGGCCTCAGTTCCCACATCTGTAAAATGGGGATTAAGACTGTGAGCCCCCTATGGGACAACCTGATCACCTTGTAACCTTCTCAGTGCTTAGAACAGTGCTTTGCACATAGTAAGTGCTTAATAAATGCCATTATCATTATTATTAGGCCATGGTACTTCTCCTTGAAAATGGCATTGTGATTTTGGGGCTTGGGAAGGGCAGTTACATATCTAATAATAATAATGATGGCATTCCTTAAGCGCTTACTATGCACAAAGCACTGTTCTAACACCATTATGCCAGAAATAGTGCCAGAAAGCTGATTTAGTAGTGGTACCAGAAAATATCTACTATTACATAAAGTCAAAGGAGCTCCCGGTAGCGTAGTTCCTGGACTATGTCTTTTCACATCAAGTAACAAAGTTTTGTTCATGTGACAATTTTATTAGACTAATACATCATCAATGGCTATCAATTTTGTCAAGTATTAAAGGAATGTATCCAATAAGAAAGCTAAATGTAGCTTTCCAGTGCTGCTATTATTAGAAGTAAACATGGTATATGGGGTGATATCTTTTCAAAGGGAAAGGTGAAAAATGATCATGGATTTTTGTACTATTATCCTAGAATTTCTGGCTTTCAGTCTCTCTTCTTTAAAAGGATACTGAAAATCCATTCATGTGTGCCAAGTACTGTTTAAAGAGATAAGCATGATAAAGATATTTCCAAAAATCATAACTAGAAGATAGTTCTATCATAGATTCTGAGGTCATTTTGCACTTTGACATGCTCACATATTGTTAATAATATTTTTACTAGCATTTGTGGCTATGACTGAAAAAGCAATGTATACTTATTTGCTCTACTGTCACATTGGTTGTTCCCAGAATCTGGGCTAATTGCAATTCTTCCTCTTGAATCACAATTTTTCCATAGAATGGGTTGTTTTATGTGCAGCCTTAATTTCCTCTTCAACAACTCTTATCTTGACCTCTTGCAATCAAGTGTTAAACACTTTCACTCCAATGAGACTTCATTCTCTAAAATCTGTATTGACCTCTTTCTAGGCAGATCTAAATTGCTCTACTCTTTGCTAATTCTCTTCAAACTTTCTGCTGTATCTAAGAGTGTGACCCAATTACACCTCCTTGAAACACTATGGAGCTCGGTTTTGCTGACATGACACTGCCAAGATTTCCTTCTTCCACTCAGTTGCTGCTTCTCAGTATCACTTACTGGTTTCTCTTGTGCTTCATCCTCTTCTATGGGACATCCACAAGATGCTGTTCTGAATCCCCAAATCTTTTCAATCTACACTTACTCTCTCATCTGATCATATGGTCTCAGTTACTACCTCTTTTCAAATGACTCCAAAATCTACTCTCCCGATCTCTCATCTAATCTGGAATCTGTCATCTCTTCTTGCATCTAGGACATTTCCACTTGGATGTACCAAAGACACCCTAAGCTCAATACGTCTAAAACAAAAGTACTCATCTTACAATCGAAACCCACTTCTCCTCCCCCCTGCTAAAAACTTCCCCATCTTTATTAATAATACTTCCATTGTCACTATTTGAGAAACCCACAATATTGATATTGTTTTCTACAGCTTCCTGGCTTTTAGCTCACACCTGCCATCTACTGCTCAAACCTGCCAATTTTTCCTACGAACTATTTATGCGACCCATACCTATCTCTACTCCCAAATAGCTCCGTTTGATTATGGAAGTAGCAAGGCCTAATGGAAAAAGCACGAACTTAGGAGACTCTACGTGGCTCTGCCACATGTCTGCTGTGTGACCTTGGGTAAGTCACTTAGCTTTCTCTGTTCCTCAAGTAACTTCACCTGTAAAATGGTGATTAAGACTGTGACACCATATGGGACAGGGACTGTGTTCTCACTGTGCCTATCTTGCCTATCTCTCTGCCGACCCCTTGCCCATGTTCTGCCTCTGGCCTGGAGTGCCCTCCATCCTCAAATCCAACAGAAAATTACTCTCATACCTTCACAGCCTTATTAAAGGCACATTTCTTCCAAGAGGCCTTCCCTGATAAAGCCCCCCCTTTCCTAATCTCCCACTCCTTTCTGCATTGTCTTGACTCACTTCCTTTGTTCCTACCCACTTCCCAGCCCCAAAGCACCTAAGTGCATATCTGTAATTGATTTATTTATATTAATGTCTGTCTCCCCCACCTCTAGACTGTAAGCTCATTGTGGGCAGGAAATGTGTTTAATGTTGTATTGTACTCTCTCAAGCACTTAGTACAGTGCTCCGAATGCAGTGTGCTCAATAAGTACAATTGAATGAATAATAATATTGGTATTTGTTAAGCACTTACTTTGTGCCAAGCACTATTCTAAGCGGTGGGGGAGATACAAGGCAATCAGATTGTCCCACGTGGGACTCACAGTCTTCATCCCCATTTTACAGATGAGGTAAGTGAGGAACAAAGAAGTTAAGTGACTTGCCCAAGGTCATACAGCGGAGCCCGGATAGAACCCACAACTTCTGACTCCCAAGCCTGTGTTCTTTCCAATACGCCACACGTGAATGAATGATTACCTTGTACCTACCCCAGTGCTTAGAACAGTACTTGGCACATTGTAAGTGCTTAACAAATACCACAGTTATTATTATTATTGTTAGAAGGACTAGACTATTATAGATCTCCAACTCTATCCAATCTGTACTGCACATGCAGCATGGGTCATTTTTTTGAAGCAGAACTTGGAACAGATCTCTCCACTATTCAAAAACCTCCAGTGGCTTCCCATTTTCTTCTCTTCAAACAGTCCTGATAATTAATTATCTGCAAGTCTTCACACCAGCTCTGTTGTCTTCACCTCATACTCCCTTTTTGTCTACCTCTTTTGAAATCTACAAGAATGCCCTTTATCTGACATCATTCTTAACCGTTTCTTTAGAAAGGTTTCTTACATCTCTATAAATATGTTCTATCCAATTCAGTTTCCAGTACAGCATACATCTGTACTAGAAGCAGCTTGAGAAGGAGCGTGGCTCAGTGGAAAAAGCACGGGCTTTGGAGTCAGAGGTCATGGGTTCAAATCCTGCCTCCACCAATTGTCAGCTGTGTGACTTTGGGCAAGTCACAACTTCTCTGTGCCTCAGCTACCTCATCTGTAAAATGGGGATTAAGACTGTGAGGCCCCCGTGGGATAACCTGATCACCTTGTAACCTCCCCAGCACTTAGAACAGTGTTTTGCACATAGTAAGTGCTTAATAAATACCATCATTATTATCTGAAATTTTGCTTTCATTTAAACTCTTTACCCCACACTCCAAGTACCAAGCCAAAACTTTGTTCATTTGTATGGTATTTGTTAAGTGCTTTCTATATGCCAGGCACTGTACTAAGCACTGATTAGATGCAATACAATCAGTTTGGACACGCATAGTGCATGTCCAATATGGGGATCATTGTCTTAATCCCCATTGGTAAAGTCATTTGCCCAAGGTAAAAAGTGGAGGAGCTCCTGGTCTGGATGAAATCCTGGTCTTTCTGACTCCATGCTCTATCTACTAGGCCAGGCTGCTATCCAAACGTATGTGTGTTCAAAACAACTTGTAGAACTTTTTATACATACCCTGTTACTTAAACACACTCACTTTCACGTACACTTTTCACGTCTTACTTTCTGAGAGAGTGTAAACTCTTCTCGGGCAGAAAACATGTCTACTAACTTTATTATATTCTCCTAAGTGCTTAGGGCAGTGAGTGCACTGCACACACGAGGTAGTCATTCATCCATTCATTCAATCATATTTATTGAGCACTTACTGTGTGCAGAGCACTGTACTAAGCACTTGGGAAGTACAAATTGGCAACATTTGGAGAAGGTCCCTACCCAACAATGGGCTCACAGTCTAGTCAATAAATATCTTTACCTATTGAAGCTTCTTGAAGAACTGAATCTTTTCTTTCAAATCTATTCTATGGTACTCTCCCCAGCTCATAGGTCAGTGTTTTGTGAACAGTAAGCACTCAATATATACCATAGATTGATTGATGATAGATTGATGAATTGTCCTTATAATTCCATTTAGCAAAGATATATTATGGTGAACATTGCTTTGATGCTAGTAGACAATGTTCAAATTGATGGTCATTGTTTCTTTGGTATTATTTTGCATTTACCCTTTCTAACTAGAGGCAGTAAAAATAATAATAATAATAATAATAATAAATGTTTATTTGTTAAGTGCTTACTATGTGACAAACACTATACTAAGTTCTGGGGTGAATACAGGCAAATCCTGTTGGACACACAGTTGGGCTCACAGTTTCAATCCCCATTTTACAGATGAGGTAACTGAGGTACAGAGAAGTGAAGTGATTTGCCCAAGGCCACATGGCAGACAAGTGGCAGGACCGGGATTAGAAGCCATGACCTTCTGAATCCCAGGCCTGTTCTCTTTCCACTAGACCATGCTGTTTCTAGTTTTGGGTTTATATTTTTGGCAAACCCTGCATTAAAACACATTTACTCATGATTTGACTGGCACTGTGCATCTGCACAGTCATTACTTCTGATATAGCAACTATCGTATCTCTATAAACACTCTGTGAACCCCATGCAGTAGGAGAACTGACTGAATTCCCTGCCCAACCCTTCCTTGGTAGAATACATTATATCCTCCTATTTTCTAACTGTGCTAGTTTTGAAAGTTGTTGTAATAATCTGGTAAATTTCAGAGTTTGGCACCTTTACTTAGCTATCTATGTGTTGCCTGTAATCTTGAGCAAATCCAGAGATCATATGTGAAATCTCAATCAGTCCACACAAGAGAATCACTGATCTATATTGTTTCACAGAACAACAGTGCGGTGCTAACTACCTCCCTCGTGACATGACTCAAGCAAAGAGAATTTATTTCTGGCCCCAGATTCCCAACTCTTATAGAGATAAGTCCTATAACACAAACAGAAGTCAAATTATTAAGTGCTTTTCCAACATTAAAGATGCATTGCTCTCTAGCTTTCCTTTGTTGCCCTACCAACCATTAGAACACTGAAAGGCAAGTAGCATCAATGTATAAATACATTAGGTTCAATGTTTCTCTCGGAGATCTGGAAGGGAATTATTTGTCTTTGTATAAACAAATGGGAGTAATCTCGCTGTGCCTCCTTCCTTGTTCTTCCTCTAGCCAGGATTTCACCTGGCATTCTCATAAACGTATCTTCTTGCAACGGTTTTGTTCAGCTGCTGGAACAGAAACCCTGCTCTGAACAATGAAATGTGTACATAACCTTGGTCCTTTCTCTTGCCCCCAGAAACGCAAAAATCACAGTTTGAGCAGGGAGATTAAAATACACATTTAGTAGATTTATATTTTTTCAAATGGCCCATGCAAACTACTTAATCTCTATAGCTCTTTGATTTGCATTGTAGATTAGATGACCAGAGTGTCATTCGCCAAAATTATAATAGAAGAACTGGACAATAATCTAAGATCTTTACAAAACAGTGCTGCTGAATACCCATATAAAGTATAGTTAGTACAACTGTCACTTCCAAATACTGTTCCTAACACAATTTCTGCTAAAGTCAATTAGATTCAATTAAGACAAATAAAAGCAGATCTCCTTCCACTCCTAACCTGGATCAACGGAAATGAATAATAGTCTATATCTTGATTTCATTACACATTTCTCCTTGCTTTTTGTCTATCTCTTGTTCTCTAATTTCCAACAATATGTGATACTTAGCAACTATAGAAGAACATAATCACTCCTGAGCAGAAATTCTATTTAATAAATTGCAGTATCAGCTGGTGAGCACTTTGGCAGAATTACTTAATAATAATAATAATGATGGCATTTGTTAAGCGCTTACTATGTGCAAAGCACTGTTCTAAGCACTGGGGGGGATACTTGTTGTGGACAGAGAATGCATCTGTCAAATATGTTTTATTATACTCTCCCAAATGCATAGTACAGAGTTTGGCACATAATAATACTGATAATAATATTTGGTATGCTTAAGTGCTTACTATGTTCCAAGCACTGTCCTAAGCGCTGGGGTGGATACAAGCAAATTGGGTTAAACACAGTCCCTGTCACTCAGGAGGCTCACAGTCTAAATCTCCATTTTATAGATGGGCTGAGGCCCAGAGAAGTGAAGTGACTTGCCCAAGGACACACAGCAGACAAATGGCAGAGCCGGGATTAGCATACATGTTAGGTGAATAATAACTATCATCTTCTAGACTGTGAGCCCGCTGTTGGGTAGGGACCATTTCTATATGTTGCCAACTTGTACTTCCCAAGTGCTTAGTACAGTGCTCTGCACACAGTAAACACTCAATAAATACAATTGAATCATTATTATTACAATTATTATTGTACTGTAATAATGTAGAATTATTTTGATTGTAAAGATGATATAATAATAATATTACAAGGAAACCACAATTTACTGTACTTGATTTTGGGAAGCAGGATATTTGAAACATAATTTCAATCCTAAAGATGTAAACAGAAAGCAATACTCCCTTAAAATTACTGAGGAAATAAATAATGTAACATTGATATTGTTTTCATTTTCATATAAATGAATTTAAAAGCCAAACTACACTATGCAATACCTGGCACATAGTATACGCTTAAATACCATAAACATTATTGTTAGTATTACTATAAGTGCCCAAATGATACCTTCAGTGAACTGAGTGGTTTTTTTCTTTCCCATAAACAAACTGGCACAGATGCAATTCACTCATTCATTCAATCGTATTTATTGATCACTTACTGTGTGCATACAATTCTAAATAATCATATGTTGCTAAATTAATACCAGTAGTTATCATCTGAATACTACCTGGCTTTGCATAGCATCTCTGTATTGTGTGAATGGAATTTATTTCTATTCTAAAGTGTTATCTCTTTACAAGTTTTGCTGTGGATGGAAGAGCACATCCCAGACAGTGGTAACTGCTTATGTCAACCAGACTCCATTTAAGCTGAATCTATGTCAACAAATATTTTATCATCCTTTGGCAATTCTGTTTTTATGGGAGTAGTTACAGGCCTGAACAAGTAAACATATCAATAAGAATTTGCAAGAAGCAAACTAAAATGTCCACAATTAACCAATCAAATACAAAAAATATAGAATGCATTCTATTGTGTTTAATGTGATGTCAGTTTACTAATTAGTTTTTTTTAGACTGTCAATCTAGAACTTTGCCCAACTTCTATTCAAGCTATCTTTATGTAGAGGCTGCCAGGGTTAATTCAGAATAATACATTATTTGGATGAATAATTTGTCCTTTAATAACATTGCACTGAACCTCAAATACTATTTTAAATTTAGCGCAGTCATTTTCTTAAGCACTAAATATTCCTTCAAAGTGTTAGAGTACTACAGAATTTTAATGATAGTCTAGCATCATTTGCTTTGCCACCCCAGGGCCTGTTTTCTAGTACTGTTTCGTTATGTTTGCAGATACTAAAAGTTGGCTATATATAGGATATGTCTCTACCCATGTCAATGACACACTGCCCTCTGCCCAAGCTAAAACTGACAACATCGGCTTCAAAATAGGCAGAATTTTCCACGGGTAACACAGGCCCCAACAGTTAGAATGACATAGATACATGCAAAAGTGGAAAAAAAGGGGTGAAGGAAGAAACAGTGGTTGGTAGTAGGTAGAGTCTGGTAGGAAGGGTCAGGGGGCAGCAAGAAGGAGAGGAGTCAAGAGCATCACTGAGGAATCAATCAATCAATGGAATTTATTGAGCTGTTACTTGGAACAAAGCACTGTAACAGATACTTGATAGAGAAAAATACAGTTTGTAGACACGAACGCTGACCTCAAGGAGCTAGCTGGATGGGGATACATGGATGAGGTAGAGAGATGAGGGCATGTTCCTGCTGCTTGACTCTTCAGCAAAGACTTTCTGACTGACATTACGGAACTCTGTGACCTGCCATATCTTGTGAAAGATGGGGCTGCGGCAGTGGCGGTCTTGGAAGCCACTGAGAGTGGGATGGGAAAAGCACCGTCTCAACACCTCAGTTCCACTACTGGTGCATATGCTGGGCACCCTCATCTCGGCAATGATGAGCAGCAGGCTGAGTTGCTCCCCTCCATCCTGGGAGAGCCAAACATGGAGGGCACTACTGGTTGGCAGCCACCTACGAGACAATCGCTGCTATGCCTGGACATTGGTTTGCAAGACAGTACAAGGCCAAGAATGCACAGGGGCCAGGGCTAGAAGCATGGGCTACTCAGATCCAGCAGTCATTCCCTCTGACTTCTACTTTTTAAAGTGACTACTGAAGCAGGGTGGGAAAGGAACCTTGTCAGCTGCTAAAATTGGGAATCAGCCTGGTTTGAGGGGAAAAATGAAAAAAGTGGTATCTACAGTTTACTGCCTCAGGATTAATACATGAGAATCCCTATAGATCCATGTAGCCCAGACTTCCCTCATTGGTGAGTGGGAGGTGTCTGTGGAAAAGTCCTTCTCTACCTCCCTTAAATACATAGCCAGGGAGAAGTGCTGCTATTATGCACTGGGGTGAGCAAGATGGGGGATTTTGCAACATAGACCAGCCATCTTTCTCCAGGATCTCCAGAGTGAGGTCTCCAGGGTGGCATCTCCCTATCCACCTATCATTGCTGGAGTCAAGTCCTGTTCTGTTGTAAAGTCTGGGTAGTAACCCTAACTAATTTTCAGAATCTTGATAATATGATGGCTTCCTCCTGTTCATTCAATCAATCGTATTTATTGAGTGCTTACTGTGTGCAGAGCACAGTATTAAGTGCTTGGGAAGTACAAGCTGGCAACATATAGAGATGGTCCCTACCAAACAGTGGGCTCACAGTCTAGAAGGGGGAGACAGACAACAAAACAAAACATATTAACAAAATAAAATAAAATAGTACATACATACAAGTAAAATTAATACAGTAATAAATATGTACAAACATATATACAGGTGCTGTGGGGAGGGGAAGGAGGTAGGGCGGGGGTATGGGGAGGGGGAGGAGGGGAAGAGGAAGGAGGGGGCTCAGTCTGGGAGGGCCTCCTGGAGGAGGTGAGCTCTCAGTGAGCTCTCTTCCATCTCTATCCACCTTTCTCATGCACCCCACACCCCCTGCCCCTCTGCCCAGATCCTACCTTAGAACACCCTCGTTTCCCAAATACAATAGTTCACAAATGTACCTACATTTGATGATCCCTGAGATACCTGGAGGCTCCTCAAATTTTGGTGATTCTTGTTCAGAAGAGTACAGTTCTCTAAATTGCCACAGTTAACAGAGGAGTGTTCAGGTACAAAGTCAACAAAGCTACTTCCCTGATGACTTCATGGCTGCTTCAATCACTAATTTGGATAGGGATCTAGGCAAGATATGTTCTTTTTTACATCTTCAGGAGTTATGTAGCACACCCATCCAGGAAAATTGTGTTCAACATTTACAGATAAAATTTCATATCAAAAGCCATGGAAACATTGATGGTTGAAAAACCCCATCAGATGATTTATTAACTGCCTGTCTCTTCCCTAAATCCACCTCAGTAAAATGAGTTATGGCTTATTGAAATAGTTGTAACTCCCTGCAGAGAAGTCTGGCTATGCCTCAGTTAATGTTAAGAAATCAATAAAAAAATTGTTGGTCCAAACACTCCGTATTTAACTCTGCAAAAAACATAAAAACCTTTCAGTTATACATTTTCCTGAAAGGTCCAAGGGAACAGATAGTGCTGCAAGTATGATTGAGCATCATACCCTGTTAGTAATCATGTGGCATCACCATTCAACTTCTTAAATCACTCTCTCTCTCTCTCTCTCTCTCTCTCTCTCTCTCTCTCTCACACGCACACACACACACACACACACACATACATTAAGGCTGTTGAATGAGAGATAATAATCTCTGAAACCAGTGGTGCAGGCATCCACCCTTGATCTGTTTGATGAGGTTAATCAAAAATCATTCAGAATGGAAAAGATCTCGGCCTGCGTAGAACACATGTAACATCATGATGTCACTGCCCCTACTCATGTGAAATTTGAGGCAATTTGGGTTTTTAAGGTTCCCAGATTAAATTATTTCTATCCCCTTTTGTTTTTCTAATGTTTAGAATTAATCCTCATCTGTGAGCAATCTGATCTTCCTAATTCTGAACCAGCACTACGATAATCCAGTGGGGACTAGGGATAAAGCGTGGGACTGGGATTCAGGAGAGCTGAGTTCTAATACCTGCTCTGCTATTTCCTGCTTTGAAATTTTGGGCAAGCCAGTTACCTCATCTGTAAAATAGGAATATGATATCTGCTCTCCCTACCTCTTAGACTGTGATTGAGGTACAGTGAGTAAATTGTTAGAGCAACAAAGTGTACCAACTGGGTTTTAGGATGAAATCAGCCTGACAAGGTAGGGGGAAAACTTTTGATTGCTTTAAAGCTGATGGTAAGAAGCTACTATTTGATGAGAGGATGGATGGGCAACTACTGGAGGTTGCTGAGGAGTAGTGATATGTGGAAGTCTTTCAAAAAATGATCCAGGCAGCAGAGGTAAGGACTGGGGTATTCATTCATTCATTCAATCATATTTATTGAGCACTTACTGTGTGCAGAGCACTGTACTAAGCGCTTGGGAAGTACAAGTTGGCAACATGTAGAGACGGTCCCTACCCAACAGCGGGTTCACAGTCTAGAAGGGGGATGCAGACAACAAAACAAAACATATTAACAAAATAAAATAGAATAAATTTGTACAAGTAAAATAAATAAGTAGAGTAATATTTACAAACATATATACATATATATATAGGTGCTGTGGGGAGGGGAAGAGGTAAGGTGGGGGGGATGGGGAGGGGTAGGAGGGGGAAAGGAAGGAGGGGGCTCAGTCTGGGAAGGCCTTCTGGAGAAGGTGAGCTCTCAATAGGGCTTTGAAGGGAGAAAGAGAGCTAGCTTGGCGGATGTGCGGAGGAAGGGTATGCCAGGCCAGGGGGAAGACGTGGGCCGGGGGATGATGGCAGGACAGGCGAGAATGAGGCACAGTGAGGAGGTTAGCAGCCGAGGAGCAGAGGGGTAGGGAGAGGTAGGTGGCAGGGAGGTCAGTGAGGAGGCTAATGTCAAAGTGGGATTTGATAAATGCTTGGATTAACCTGGTAGCAGTTTGGATGGAGAGGACGTGTAGTGATGTCAGGAAGGTAGAACTGGCAGATTTAATGATAGATTAAATATGTGGGTTGAGAGATAAGAGATCTGAGTAAAAGATAATGCCAAGATATTCCCTCTGCCCTGGAACTCCCTTCCCCTACATAAAAGACAGACCACCATTCTCCCCATCTTAAAAGCCTTATTAAAATCACGTCTCCTAGAGGCCTTTCCTGACCAAACAAACCCTCATAACCCCTTACTCTCTTTCACTTCTAGTCAATTCTAGTAGCTTGGAACTGTGCCCTTTCAGCATTAGATATGCTTTCCACCTTCACATGTACGTATGTAGAAAGATATGTAATATGTCAGCAATTTATTTTAATGTCTGTCTCCCTGTTTGAACTGTAAGCTTCTTGGTGGCATGCAACGTATTTACTGTTGTACTATCCTCTCCCAAGTGTTTAGTTCAGTGCTCTGCCAAAGAAGATATTCATTTTTTAAATTATGCATTTTACCATTTAATAATGAATTTTTATTATAAAGCAAGGGTATTGCTCAAGTAGGGTGCTTTTATATCCTCTCAAAATAGGCTTCATAGAGGATTGTAGGGAAGGGACCACCTATGGTTGCAAGGGATTGGTTTGGTATACACTTCCCAGAAGTTATTTGGACAATGTGGGAGGAGACTTTTCTCTTCATAGGTCATACCTGAGCTAAAAAGAAAGCTAAAGGATGGTTCTTCTTAGCCTAAACTTTGTTTATCCATACACTTCCCAAGAAAAGCAATTTAGCGAGCCACTGATATTTATAACTCAAGGATAACAATCCAAACATTGCCTTCTTTAATTGCTTGACTTTCTGAACTATGGGAATATTCTAGTAATTCTTCATTCATAAAGTGTTTTTAGAATCCTGAATAAACTGTAATTGATTTTCAAGACAAAAAATTATAATGCTGAAATGTATTTAGGCTTTTATTTCAGCCTGAGTTAATCTTACAGATTTCTGAAATAAGTCTGTGGAAATGAAACAACTAAATTAAAATAGTCTAATACTGTATCATTAAATATTTGAATGGAGTAGAACTAATGTGTGTGTTCATGAGTGTGAATGAGAGAGGAAAAGAGAAACAAAGAGCAAAAGAAAGAGAAACTTAGCAAGAAATGCTATCCAAAAGATAGCTCAATAACTAAAGAATAGGTATATGAAGGGAAATATGTTTGAATCAATTGTTCTTCTCGCTCTTGTCCTGATGGGATTGCTGAATATATATAGTCAATAAAACAAAGATTGAACACTTCATGATGATTACTTATCCTCTTAAAAAAGTGTGTTCTCATCCTCTCCACCCTCTCAGTTTCAACCTGGTTCATCATCTCCTGGACTGGTTCCTGCATCTGCTATCTCACTGTGATCTGCCTGCTTCTTAAACTGATATTCAGAATGTAAAACTACCCATTTCTCTATTTTATCAAAAATTACATACAAAAACTCCTCGAAAGATATCACCTGCTACCATACCCGTTTTCTTCTCTCACTGCCTCCTCAGCTCAGTTTTTTCATTCCCAAAGTTCTATTTTAACTTTATTTCACTCTTGAATTTCCAAACCCTTATCTCAGAGAAGCAGCATTGCTCAGTGGAAAGAGCATGGGCTTTGGAGTCAGAGGTCATGGGTTCAAATTCCCCTTCCGCCAATTGTCAGCTGTGCGAATTTGTGCAAGTCAATTAACTTCTCTGGGCCTCAGTTACCTCATCTGTAAAATGGGGATTAAGACTGTGAGCCCCCCCGGGGGACAACCTGATCACCTTATACCTCCCCAGTGCTTAGAACAGTGCTTTGCACATAGTGAGTGCTTAATAAATGCCATCATTATTATTATTATCTATTACACATGCTTTGACCTCTCACCCTGCTCAAATTTGCCTCTTTCTTACTCTATTAAAAATCCATTTCCTCCTATTTCTCAACTAAACCCAAATCTCAGGTCATGTCACCCTGTCAACCTTACTGAAAATATGTGTGGGAATCTTTATTTACTCTATTTTTTTCATTTTTTATGTATGTATCTATAACTGTAGCTATATTTTTTTTTTTACTTTTTTATGGTATTTGTTAAGCACTTACTATGTGTCAAACACTGTTCTAAGGTATGGGGTAAGTACAAATGAATTAAGTCAGATATAGCTCCTGTCCTGCATGGGACACACAGTCTAAGTAGGAAGGAGAACAGGTATCCCTTTTTATGGTTGAGAAAATTGAGGTACAGAGAAGTTAAGTGAAACAAAGGTAACACAGCAAGCAATTTTCAGAGCTAATATTAGAATCCAGGTCCTTCTGACACCCAGACCCATGTTTTCTTAACTAGGCCATGCTGCTTCTCCTGAAGCATTTAATTTTCTATTGTATTATTATGATTTTATTGTATTAGTTCAATTCATATCCACTAATCATCTCCATTATATTAAATTCGGCAATGGAAGGGATTTTTGTCTACTTCTTCTATTGTATGCTCTTTGGAATCTAGTACATTCATAAGTTCCATGAGGGAAGACTCGCTTTGTAGACATCAATCCTAATATTTGGCAACCTCTTCCTAGAGAATCCAATTACATGCCACTGTATCTGAGCTGTTAATGAGATTCAGCAAGGGTTTTGTCAGGAGGGAGCAGGGCAAAGGAAGAGGCTGTGTGAACTCGGAGAAGTTACTTAACTTCCCTGTGCCTCAGTTACATAATCTGCAAAATGGAGATTAAATGCAACTCCCTCCTACTTAGACTGGAAGCAACATGTGGATGGGGATGGGCACATGGTGAGCACTTAACAAGGAGCATTTAAAAGAAAAACAGCAGGGTTGTACTTTCACTGCTTTCATCCACCCAGGAGCCCTTTCTACATAGTGCAAAGAGTGAATCTCCCTGCTTTCTCCCCTTCCAGCACGGAACTATGCTGGAAACACAGCAGCAAACTATGAGCCTGTGGGGAGGCACCAAAGGCTTATTTTGTATAGCGTCACTCTGGGAGTGGAAAGCCTGAAAGACCATCAAGGACATCCATGGCCAATGGTCATGGAGATGGCTGGGAGAGAATGAGCCAGTGGAAATTTGCAGGTGCATTGTACTTTTTTCACTTCTTTTTTCATTCATTTTAATAAAGACTCAGCAAATGTAAATGGTAAAGCACTGACTGAAAACATTGCTGCCACCCTAACACACACACACACATACACACAGAGATTCATTCATTCAAATGTATTTATTGAGCGCTTACTGTATGCAAAGCACTGTACTAACATCCATCAAGCATGGCAGTGACTTACTGAGCCATTCAGTAAGCCATACTGAGCAAGCCATTCTTTCTTCAGCATCTCATTTTCCCTGCTACCCTCATCCTCATTTTCTTGTTCCATCTATAGCTTAGCAGATCGAGATTTATCATGTAATAATAACAATAACGCTGGTATTTGTTAAGTGCTTACTACGTGCCAAGCACTGTTCTAAGCGCTGGGGTAGATACAAGGTCATCAGGTTGCCCCACATGGGGCTCACAGTCTTAATCCCCATTTTACAGATGAGGGAACTAAGGCCCAGAGAAATTAAGTGACTTGCCCAAGTCACACAGCTGACAAGTGGCAGGGTCTGGATTAGAACCCATGACCTCTGACTCCCAAGCCCATGCTCTTTACATTGAGCCAAATAGTATTATTAAGTTTGACACGTTGTCTTCTGCAAAGTGCAAACTGCACTCATCACACAAGCTCCCCCTTCCTTTCCAGGTCATTGGAATATTCTGGAAAGGGATTGACTTTCAGTCAATAGAGTGAAATGCCCCACTGACTTTGGGGACACTGATGAGTTCTCTTGAGAGTTGAGCTAGTTTTTTGTTGGGACTTATGCATCAAGTCTGTTTCCTGTCCCTGTGACCCAGACAGAATGATTTCCACAAGAGAGTATTACTCTCTAATCAAGACAAATGATATTCCTGCATAAATCTTCAAGAGGGGATTTAATGCTTCAAATGTAACAACTATTTCCTCAACATAGATTATATGGACAGAAATACCATAAAACACCTAAGACACATTCCTGACCAACTTTAATATGGAAGGAGAGAAACCTGACTGCTCTCTGGAGGTCTACAGAGCTGGTAATCTACCTAAATTTTTATCTTGGGATTTGTAGATATCCACAGGACACAACTAATCACTTCCTCATGGGATTATGTACATGCTATACTAAGCCTCAGATGGCAAGAGAAGATGCAAACAATGAGATCCAATAAAGATGTCTATCCATCAGCCCTTCAAAACAGATTTGATGGGATAGGACACATTTGTCATGCAAATGACAACAAAATTGGAGTCATAACAAAAGGTGTGGTGACAAAGAAGAGATAGTGCTTAGAACATAGTAAGCGCTTAACAAATGCCATCATTATTATTATTATTGTGTTTGGGGTTTCCTTTAAAGAAACAACAATGAAATTATTGTTTTTATAGCAGGAGCTTCAAAACGATTGTAAGACGAAGAAGAAAAGCTGAAAATTTGGCCAGGCACGGCAAAGTGTACTTATCTCTGCAGGGGGGACAGTTTTTGTTTATGCAAAAGTAAAAATCATTTCAGTCCTGAATAAGTCTTTTTGACCTCAGCAGCTCACGTTTGAAAACATTAATAATAATAATAATTATTATTATTATTATTATTATGGTATTTGTTAAGCGCTTATTTTGTGCCAAGAACTGTTCTAAGCGCTGAGGTAAATACAAGGTAATCAGGTTTTCCCACATGTGGCTCATAGTCTCAATCCCCATTTTGCAGATGAGGTAACAGGCACAGAGAAGTTAACTGACTTCCCCAAGGTCACACAGCAGACATGTGGTGGAGCCAGGATCAGAACATACAACTTCTGACTCCCAAGACTGTACTCTTGCTACTAGGTCATGCTGCTTCTCTTATGTATGTCCATACTATCATCTTCAATACGAAGGACAGTAAAATAGATTAACATATCTATTTTAAGCTTGTCAGTTTGGTGACAATTTTACTTTGGTTTCAAAGTTGGTGACAGTATCTTTATCAAGACAATAATTATCTATTACACACACAGTAATATCAAATTAACAATGGCTCTTCCAAAAGGAATATGAGCTCCAGGCACTAAGGAAGAGAAGGACACAATTATAAAAGCAGAGAAAACAGCTAAATCTGCTTAGAACTAAACAAATTTTCTTTTGAAAGAAAATGCAGACTCCACATTTTCCTAATAGCTTTAAAAGAAGACTGTTAAAATTTGGAGCTAACAAAGGAGGATTTGCTGCTAGGATTTTTTTTTGTCACGAATCAAGATGGAAAGGCTGGAAAGCATTGGGTTGAGTGCATGCAGACCATATTTTCTTTTTGTGAAATTTGCAAACTGCATGGCGGTAATTATGTGCTAATTCCTCTGGCAGGCCAAAGAGTCTGTCATATTGAAATTTATGGCTTAGAAGTACTGTTTCTTTTGTTATGCTGGCTAAGATTTATAGGGATTAGATAAA
This sequence comes from Tachyglossus aculeatus, assembly GCF_015852505.1. Classification (NCBI taxonomy): domain Eukaryota; kingdom Metazoa; phylum Chordata; class Mammalia; order Monotremata; family Tachyglossidae; genus Tachyglossus; species Tachyglossus aculeatus. The sequence continues at coordinate 116,046,727 of NC_052067.1, forward strand.
TTAATCTCTTAGTTTCAGGGAAGTCAAATACACTCACTTAAGCATAGGTAAAGATCTCTCATCTTTTGTTCCAATCGTCCTTTTTCACATCAGGTGAAAGGACAGAAACACAAGGGCTCTAGGAAGCAGGCCTGGCAGTCTTCTCTCTGACCTCATCTCCTGATCTACATAGCCAGAGGCATGTTCCTCAATTAATCCCACTTTTCCAACAGCCTGTCTCATCCCTAGGGATTTCCTTGGCAGTATATTTGTATCAGAGCTGAGGGGCTTGAAAAAACCTGAACTGTTTTCCAATGAAACATGTGCTTATGCCAGATGTGCTGGCATAAGTAGTCGTGGAAATGGTATTTACTAAATGTTTTCTTTATTCTGCACATATTACTAAACTCTGGAGTGAATACAAAATAAGTGAATTTAGACACAGGCCTTGTTCCACAAAGAGCTCACAGTCTTGTTTGGGAAGCACATTTACAGGTACTGTGCAGACAAAAGGAGTACTTAGAAAAATTAAATAAAACAGGGTAATACAAAGTTGCAATATTCATTCATTCATTCAATCATATTTATTGATGGCTTCCAAGTATAGAGCACTGTACTTAGCCTTTGAAAGTACAGTTCAGCAATAAAGAGTGACAATCTCTGCCCACATGGGGCTTAAAGTCTTATATCATACCTGGAAAAGCAATCCTAATCATTTTCTTTATTAGAACAATTCTCTAGTTTCAGACTGAGCAGCAGTTTTTTAGTATCACACACACTCTAATACTAAGGCCATATTTCTTGGACATATCCTCTTTTTTTATTCCACCTATCTATAATTTACTCTAGTATCTGCCTCTCCCATTTAAATGTAAACGTCTTGAGGGCTTGATTCATTATTACTAGCCTTGTATCTATCCCAGTGCTTAGTACAGGGGTAGTATATAGTAAGCACTTAACAAATAAGTAAGTGCTTAAATACTGAGATAACTTTTGCTATTTCATTCTTTATACACTCCCAAGAGCTTGGTAATGTTTTTTGTAAGCAGCAGATGATTAATTGATACTACTGATTGGTGGAATGATTGGTATACAATAAATTCATTAAAAACAAGGTCCAAAATCTTGGAGACCAACATTAGAAGTAAAGGATTTTCAATACATGAGAATGTTCTTATACAACTCTAATGTCAAAGAAGACTAATGACAGATTTTCTAGTTGCTTTGAGGGTAGGCAGGTATCTTTATAGAATTTCTTGCGCAGTCTTTGTAGGCAATGAGTAATATTTCTTGTGAAACGTAGACAACAGTTTTGAGTAATTTTTTGGAACAATTTTAAATGACCAGAAAGTATTTTAGATAGCAGGTTGCAGTGGCTTTTAGCTGATGTTTTCAAAGTTAATGGTACCCCAATTTGACTGTGAAGACATAACTAGTGACATCTTTTACACTGGATTTTTCCTCACTTTACACAAGTGCAGCTTAGGATCTAATTTTGAAAATAGCCCAGATAACTTTTTTGCCATTTTATATTCTTGTATCTGATTTCAGTCATCTGATGCTAACTCTCACTTTAATTCAGCACTTAAAGAATGACATCATTAAAGAATAGTTTTCTCATTAAAGGGAAGTTATTTTAACTAGCTTGTTAAGCAATTTTAAAGCATCATTCTTTTTCTTCTTTTTTGAGAATAATAAAGTCTCAGTGCTTTTTAACACAGATGGTTCCCTTGGGTATTTTAAATGTAAGAAACTCAGGTGGCTAAGCATATTCTCTTGTTATCCCAAAGGTGAGTGCTGGACAAGGTCATAAGGTGAATTGTGCTTCAGGAACATGAATATTTCATTGAAAACTGCTATTTCTGTTTTATTCTCACATAGGTACGCATATGATATTGTAGTAGGAATTGTGGCAGTAGGAAACTTATGATTCTTTTAGTTCATAAAATAATGCTCTTCCAAAGATATTTTAAAGAAAATGATAGCATAGAAGAACAGTGCTGCTGAAGAATGGCATAAAACTCAGTATCTCAACAGAGCTGTGAAACAACCTATGATAACCTACTTATGACATCACTATAATCCAACCTTTCCTATATAGCCAGACTGCTACCACATTAATCCAATCACTTATCTAGCTTAAAACATTGCTTGGCACGTAGTGAGTGCTTAGCAAATACCAGAATTGTCATTATTATTATGCCACCTTGATTACTGTATCAGCCTCCTTGCTGACCTCCCAACCTCCTGTCTCTCCCCAGTTCAGTCTCTACTTCACCCTGCTGCATGGATTATTTTTCTTCAAAAACGTTCAGTTCATGTATCCCCACTTCTCAAGTACCTCCAGTGATTACCCATCCATCTCCATATCAAACAGGAACTCCTTACCATGGGCTTTAAAGCATTCAATCACCTTGTCCCCCTCTTCCCCCTCACCACACCTCACCACTCTCCTACTACAACCCAGCCCACACTCTTTGCCCCTCTAATGCCAACCTTCTCACTGTACCTAGATCTCATTTGTCTTGTTGTTGACCTCTCGCTCACATCCTGCCTCTGGCCTGGAACCCTCTGCCTCTTCCTGACAAATAATTACTCTTCCCCCCTACTTCAAAACCTTATTGAAGTCACATGTTCTCCAAGATGCCTTCCCTGACCAAGCCTTCTTTTCCACTTCTCCCACTCCCTTCTGCATCACCTTGACTTGTTAACTTTATTCATACCCACCTCACTGCCCCATAGCATTTATATACATATCTGTAATTTATGTGTTTATATCAATGTCTGTCTCTCAATCTAAACTCTAGATAGCTTGTTGTGGGCAGAAAATTTGTCTATTATATTGTACTCTCCCAAGCACTTACTACAGTCTCTGCACATAGTAATATGCTCCATAGTAATATGTACATAGTAATAGTCATACACAAATAGTAATTAAGTGACCAATAAATATGACTGACTGACTGTCATGGATTCCTGCCAGTTTAGTGTTGGACCTTGGTCAGGTATGAACTCATGTCTAAAACTACAGGTGCTGGTATGGAGGTATTCAACATAATGGGGCAGTGTTATTGGGTAGGGATACCAAATTAATGGTTGGAATCTTCATCAAGTAATCTCATGATAGTTATATATTCTTAAAATACTCCTGGTGTTGACTTAAAAGCATGGCAAACCCCTGAAACCTGCAGTCCTAGTAACTCTCCCTGGACTAGGTTTGTTTTTGTAGCTTTGTTTTTATGATGTATGTTAAGTGCTTATTACGTGTCAAATTCTGCTCTAAGTTCTGGAGTAGATATAGGTTAATTAGGCTGGGTACAGTCTCAGTAGGCAGGAGAAAGGTATTTAATCCCCATTTTGGAGATGAGAATACTGAGGCACAGAGAAGTCAAGTGATTCACCCAAGGTCACAGTGCAAGCAATTGGATGAGCCATGATTGGAACGCAGGTCCTCTGACTCCAAACCCATGCTCTTTCCAGGCTATGATGGTTCCCCTGCATAAGGATGGGCTCAATAAGGGTGTAGGGAATAGAAAAGTATTGCCAAACAACTTTGTGATCTCTACTTTTGTGATCTCAGATGGCACTGTGGTATTTCAACTGACTAGACAATGAGAGGAGGAAACGGGATATGTTGATGAACTGAATCTGAAAGAGTCAACAGCACAAGCAGGAACAGAGATGGGTAGCAAGGAAATGCAAATAAGAATAATATGTTTTTGGGTCAAGTTGAAATTCAATATCCCTGAACAAATGTATGCAGCTTTTACTCTTTAGCAGTTAAGAACCTAAAATGAAAGAGTTGGCTTTTGTACAAAGGTTTCAAGGTACTCAATCTGATATCCCCTTCCTACCTAGGGAAACAGTGTTGCTTAGTGGAAAGAGCACAGGCCTGAGAGTCAGAAGATTTGGGTTTTAAACTCAGATTTGCCACTTGTCTGCTATGTGACCTTGGGCAAATCAATCAAGATCTCTGCTCCTCAGTTTTCTTATTTGTGAAATAGGAATTAAAACTTATTTGTTCCTCCTTAGACTGTGAACCCCATGTGAAATAGCGATTGTGTCCAGTGTGACCGCCATATATCTACCCCAGTGCTTAGTACAATGCTTGATGTAGTAAGTGCTATAATAAAAATAATAATTTGAAAATACTAATATTACCCTCACCTTGCTGATATCCTACTACAACCCAGTCCACACACTTCATTCTTTGAACACCAACCTACTTTCTGTACCTTGTTGCCATCTTCCCTACCACTGACCCCTTGCCCATGTCTTCCCTCTGTCTCAGAGCTCCCCTCCCTTTTCATACTCAGCAGATAAATACTCTTCTCACTTTTAAAGTCCTTCAAAAAAATCCCATTTTCTCTAAGTTGCTTTGTCTGAATAAACTCTCATTTCCCCAAACCACCCTCCCCTCTGCATTGCCTATCACTCAGATTTGTACCCCTTAATCACTTGATATACACCTCACCCACAGCCCCACAGCACTTATTTACATAACTTTTTATTATACCCTGTTATTTTCCCTACTTGTAATTTATTTCATTATCTGTATCCAATTCTGGACTGTAAACTGCTTGTGGGCAAGGATCATACCGACCACCTCTATTGTATTGTACTTTCCCAAGCACTTACTATGGTATTCATCACACAGTAAGCACTCAATAACTACCATTGATTGACTGATTGAATGATTGCTGAGGCTATGCCAACAGGAGTAAAGGTTTAGGGCCAAAGAATCACAGGGCACAAGGTGAAGAAGCCCAGCAGAAACCTCATATAATAGCTGGCTAACATGGACAATAAAGACTTCAGTGAATACCAAGGAAAATTGCCTGCAATAGTAAGGTGAAATGGCACAATATAGGCACTATGTTATCATCACTTTGGTTGTAAAATGGTCCTGCATAAAAACGTTTATGTGAACCTCACATTGTGTTGTCTACCTACTAACCGATTACACTCCATGCCTCAATGGGAAAATGACTTTCAGGGATAGGAGAGCACACAAATGATATAGCTCAAATTACTGGCACCATAATTCATTCCTTTGCTCAGGTTATTGGTTCCAAAATTTCAAGACCAAAGCTTATCCATTGCTCTCAATGGGAGACTCCATCGTCATATTATGTCCAAATTCCTGAAAAGCTTGGATGCCTGTAAATATTTTTAGAAATTGTACATGACCATGGTACAGAATACAAAAAACTGACAACGAGTCTCTCCCAACTCTGCCTCCAACCCTATCACCAGTGTTATGAGGAAAGGAGGAACAGCAGCGTTGTGACTTGCTAAGCCACAGAGCTTAGTAGAGAATCTGAATTAGAGGAGAAGTAAGTTTTTATTGTATTTGTTAAGTACTTATTATGCATCATACACTGTCCTAAGCACTGGGGCAATTACAAGTTAATTAGGTTGGACACATTCCCTTTTCCAGCATGGAACTCACAGTATAAGTAGAAGGGAGAACAGGAGAAGTGAGGTACAGAAAAGTTAAGTGACTTGCCCAAGGTCATGTAACAAACAATTGGCAGAGCCAGGATGAGAATCCAGGTCCTGACTTCCAGGCCTGTGCTCTTTCCAATAGGCTGCTTCTGCTTTCACGCTTTTCAGAGACATTTTCCCAAAATCAATCTACAACCCCAGGCCAGGTGGCCAAGCTTCAGTAGAAAACTCAGTCATGGAAGGCTCATCAAGGCCAAGTTCTCAACTTTCTTATTTGTCTTTAGCTTCTAACTGAGGTCAAAGTAGTAGCAGTAATCACACGTATTAGGTATTTACTGTGTGGAGAACACTGTACTAAGTCCTGGGAAAAAGTACAGAGGTGATAATTAGACACCTTGGCCTTCCAGGGGCTCACAGTGTATGAATATCATGTGGGAGGGGAAGGATCTGGTGACACATGTATCAGTACTAGGGAAATAGTAAAACACTGAAATGCATAAGAGAAGATAACAAACACACAGTATGCAAAATAGAACAAAAGACAGTGGGGTGCTATAGTTAGAGGAGCAGAATTTCAGATTCCTGTGATTAAATGTCCATGGCACACTCATAGCTATGTTCATTCAATTGCATTCATTGAGCACTTACTGTGTGCAGAGCACTGTACTAAGTGCTTGAGAAGTACAGAGGTAGTCCATACCCAACAACGGGATCACAGTCTAGAAGGGACTACATAAACAGCTACTGCAGTTACTATCCTTATAGAGGTCACATGAGATGTCATCCGAAAGTACTGTTCTCTTTCTTGCCTGGGTCATGTGAAGTAGGTTGATATGAGGTCTTCTCAGTGGTGCAAAAGGGAGGCAGTGGGTGGCACAAGGCAAAGAGGAGCCAAGAAGTCTCAGCGAGGAATTTAGCCTCAGCCGGGGGTAGGCTGTTCCCTCAGCTGCAGTTAGAGAGGGTCAAAAGGACATGTTTTGCTTGATGAACGGAGGAAATCCACTAAGTTACAGCCAGGAAAAGACAGTTGGGTATGAGAGAGAATGTTAGGATAAGAATGGGAAGACTAGATTTGGGAAAGAAGGGAAGGCCTAGGAATGGGCGCATAAGAAAGATGAGCCTTGCTAAATTATGAAAGATTACCATGTGATTGGGACCCAGGAGAACTTCTTTGTTAATTCATTCATTCACTCATATTTATTAAGCACTTATGTGTGCAGAGTACTATACTAAGCGGTTGGGAAAGTACAATGCAACAATTAAGAGTGACAATCCCTGCCCACAATGAGTTCACAGTCTAGTTGAAAGCATTGGCTGTGGGGCATCTATGGATGTCTTCCTCTGATTGGAAGGAATTGTTTGAAGGAATGAATTCAAAAAACAGAATTTTTTGGTGGATCTATGCACCCATCAATGAGCAAAAAAATGGCAGCTATAGCTGCAGCCTTTCCAGGGATTTCACGTTTCATAATTTAAAAGCTCCTAAAAGCCCTGAGGAAAACTAGACCAGATTTCAGGTTTTAAAATTTGCACAGTTAAAAGGGTCTTCTATAGCACAGTTGGGGTTAAACCTTGCTTTCAGGTCACTGCAGTGGATGTGGACTGTGAGCCAGTTGTGGGAAGGGATTGTCTCTCTGTTGCTGAATTGTACTTTCCAAGCACTTAGTGCTCTGCACACAGTAAGTGTTCAATAAATTCACATGCCAATAAATGTGCTAGTACAGGTCATAGATACAATTTAAAGTGCTTGGGAAAACATTGTCAGCCTGCTTCACCAGCCTCATGGCCACTAATCTTTTATTGGGATTTGCCAAATTCCAGAACTAATCTTTTGGATAGAGCACAGGCGTGGGAGTTGGAAGGACCTCGGTTCTAATTCCGCCTCCACCACTTTCATTCAATCATATTTATTGAGCGCTTACTGTGTGCAGAGCACTGTCCGCTTGCTGCTTGCTCACCACTTGTCTGCTGTATGACCTTGGACAAGTCACTTCTCTTCTCTGTGCCTCAGTTACCTCTTCTGTAAAATAGGTATTAGAATTATGAATTCCATGTGGGGCAGGGACTGTACCCAATCTGATTACCTTGTATCTACCCCAGTGCTTAGTACAGTGCCTGAAACAGAGTAAGCACTTAAACACCACAATTATTAAGAGAAGCAACATGGCCTAGTGGACAGAACACAGGCCTGGAGTCAGAAGGACCTGGTTTCCAATCTTGGCTCTGCCACTGTTCCCGTTGTGTGACCTTGGGAAAGTCACTTAGCTTCTCTATGCCTCACTTACCCCATTTGTAAAATGGGGATTAAGACCTGGAACCCCATTGGCAACATGGACTGTGTCCAACCTGATTACCTTGTATCTACTTAGGCATTTAAAACAGTGTTTGGCACATAGAGAAGCAGTGTTGCTCCGTGGAAAGATCACAGGCTTGAGAGTGAGGTCGAGGGTTCTAATCCCGGCTCTGCCACTAGTCTGCTGTGTCACTTTGGGCAAGTCACTTAACTTCTCTGGGCCTCAGTTACCTCATCTGGGGATTATGACTGTGAGCCCCACATAGGACAACCTGATTATCTTGTATCTCCCCAAGCAGTTAGAACAGTGCTTGGCACATAGTTAGCGTTTAACAAATACTATTATTATCCCTACTTAAAGCTTGCCATCCTTTTCCTCTGCTCCTCCTCCCCTCCCCATCATCCCTTCTCCTTCCCTCTGCTCTACCCTCCTCCCTGACCCACAGCACTTGTGCATATATGTACATATTTATTATTCTTTTTATTTTATTAATGATTAAATATCTATAATTCTATTTATTTATACTGTCAGTCTACTTGTTTTGTTGTCTATCTCCCCCCTTCTAGATTGTGAGCCTGTTGTTGGGTAGGGATTGTCTGTATTTGTTGCTGAATTGTACCTTCCAAGCACTTAGTACAGTGCTCTGCACAGAGTAAGCACTCAATAAATATGGCTGAATGAATGAAGTGCTTAATACCATAAAAAAGAAAAATAATTGAGAAGAGGAAGGAAAGAATGAAGACAGAGTATGTTCAGGGGAGAGGAAAGAGAAGTGGGGAGTGAGGTCAGGATACACGCCGGCAACGGGAATGGAAGGAGCATATGGCAAGTCACTTTTGTCCTAGCTAGCCAGAGTTCTGCTACAATTAAAGTAACTAGATTGGCTTACCAGAGAGCCACAGACTCTTCTGGAGTATGGAGCTGGTTTTCCCGAATCCCAGAGCAGAACATGTTTCAGAGGACAATGATGAAAAAAAAATAATAATAATAACTGTGATTATAGTATTTGGCAAGTGCTTACTATGTGCTAAACACTGTTCTAAGTACTAGAGTAGATACAGAGTAATCAGGTTGTCTCACGTGGGGCTCACAGTCTCAATCCCCATTTTACAGATGAGGTAACTGAGGCACAGAGAAGTTAAGTGACTTGCCCAAGGTCACACAACCTTGTGGCAGAGCCAGGATTAGAACCCATGTTCTCTGACTCCCAAGCCTGTGCTCTTGTGGCTGCTGGCTCTGTCCATTTCTCCCTGCCCTAAAAATTGGGCTAAGAGGTAAGGTAAGGGAAGCAGTATGATCTATTGGTAAAGATCATAGGGTTGGCAGTCAGAGGACCTGGGTTTTAATTCTACCTGTACCATATTCCTACTGTGTGATCTTGGGCAAATTATTTAGTTTATTTGTGCTTCAGTTTCCTTATCTGTAAAATGGAGATGAAAGGCCTATATTATCCTTTCTCCTTAAACTATGAGCTCCATGTGGGGCAGGGACTGTGTCCAATCTGATTATTTTGTACCTACCCCAGTGCTTAATAAGAACCTACAGTGGTTTCCAATCCACCTCCACGCATCAACCAGAAACTCTTCACCATTGAATTTAAAACACTCAATCACTTTGCCCCCTTCAACCTCACCTCACTATTCTCCTATTACAACCCAGGCCACACTCTTCTCTCCCCTAATGCTAACCTTCTCACTGTACCTTGATCTCCTCTATCTCAACACTGACCTTTTTGCCCATATCCTGCCTCTGGCCAAATGTTGGGCTGGGATAGGGAGATGTATAAAGGGAGCCTGTCAGGGCGATGCAGAATGGAGTGGAAGAAAAGGAATAGAGGGCCTAGTCAGGGAAGGCCTCAAAGGAAGAGATATGCCTTCAATATGGCTTTGAATGCATGTAGAGTAATTGCCTTTAAGATATGAAGGGGGTAGGGCATTCTAGCCCAAAAGTTTTTGTAGAAAAATGCAGTCTTCTTAGGGTTAAAAAAAAAATGTGTGTGTGTGTGTGTGTGTGTGTGTGTTTGTGTGTGTGTATTCTCAATCAGTGAAGGTCTCTACAGAATACAGGTCACTGCAGAATCAGGATACTCCCTTAGGAGCCTTTAAGGATATACAGGTTGCCAGAATAAAATACTAGGGCAGGTTTATGGGATGTATTCTGTGATCAAAGAGCTCCTTGCAGCAGCAAAACAACGAATCAGCAACACCTTACAGATCCTCACAATACTGACAAAAGGGATACTTATCAAAGCTTACATCACTGAATACAGAATAAGAAGCATGTGTTACAAGCGATGGGATGCCAAAATAGAAGATATAAAGGGATAAGCAGACCCAAACCAAGTCATACATCCCCACAGAGTAGCTATGAACCCCTACACATCACAGCACAATCCTCCACTCTCATAACACACAAAGAAGAATCTTAAAAAGACAGCTATATTTATTAAACAGTGAAATATTTATCAAAAGCAAGATAACACAGTAAGCAATTAGATCATGGATCCCTGTCAGGACAACAACAACAAAGCAGTATTTGTCACATTACACATTCTCTGTCTGGCATTCCCAGGATACTCAGACAGTTGCTACGCGATGAGCCATGCCATGTAGGCAGTGAGAAAACCACTTTTTTACAAATGCTAGAATCAGATTAATGAGGTTCCAGCAGCAGCAGAGGCCACCCCCACCTGCTACATCCCTTATCTTCCTCTGATGGAAAGGTTGATGAGCTTGTTGCCGATTTGTACTTCCCAAGCGCTTAGTACAGTGCTCTGTACACAGTAAGCACTCAATAAATACGATTGAATGAATGAATAAATAAATACGATTGAATGAATGAATAAGCAGAAAGTGGTGGAACAGGATGGAAAATAAAAGCACTGACAAAACTTCAATTTCTGAGGTTATAGCAGTAGACAACTGGAAGAGAACCACAAAAGACAGAGGATTCTAATGTGCAGCATTTAACAATGGGGTAACAGTCTTGGAGTGGAGGCTTTAGGAAGTTCATGACTTCAAAAGAGAGAAATTATAGATTTCAAATACAACAGTGTTCGGAGGGGAAATCAGCACATGTGTGTGGTATGGAAGAGACTGTCAGTCATGCATATTATTAATGTCAAACATGAACCCATAAAGCTGCTATGTAAACAGTTAATAATAATAATAATAGTGGTATTTGTTAATAATAATGATGGCATTTATTAAGCGCTATGTGCAAAGTACTGTTCTAAGCACTGGGGAGGTTACAAGGTGATCAGGTTGTCGCACGGGGAGCTCACAGTCTTAATCCCCATTCTACAGATGAGGTAAGCGCTTACTATGTGCCAAGCACTGTTTTAAGTGCTGAGGGAGATACTAGGTTATCAGGTTGTCCCACATGGGGCTCACAGTCTTAATCCCCATTTTACAGATGAGAGAACTGAGGCACAGAGAAGCTAAGTGACTTGCCCAAAGTCACACAGCTGATAAGTGACAGAGTTGGGATTGGAGCCCATGACCTCTGACTCCCAAGCCTGGGGTCTTTCCGCTAAGCCACACTGCTTCTGTTAACTGTATAAATTAACTGTATAAATTAACTGTATAAAGGGTTAATGATAACATTAAATTTTTTCTATTTCATTTATAATATCTATGAATATGCTATGTAATATGTGCTTTTTTCAATTGATTTTGTACACAATTGAGAAGTGGAAAGAATAATCATTTAGCATTTGAATAAAAGAAAATGTATTTCCATCTCAAAATATTTTTTTAATTTTGTCAATGAGTGCAAGTGAATTATCCAGAGTCAACCTTTCACCTTCCAGAATTTAGAAACAAAAATTGAGAGAGAATTACATAAAGTACTAAAAACTGTTTGCAGTTGCTACTTCATGCACTTGTAAATGTTATGTTTTTACCTAGAGAAAAACATTTTTTCATGCAGATACTATAGAAACATATATCTAGAGTAAATTTCTCAGATTAAAATAATTAAACTTTCATTTTAGTTGGTGGTGGCATTTAAAATTATTTTAGATATACTATTTCGTTCAATTCTGAAATATTTTAATGGTGATGTTTCCACTTCATTATCATGATGTGGGTATTTTAAGCAAAGACTTTTAAGCATGATAGCTTTTATAAATAAAGATATAGGATTCATTGTTAGTGCAATTATCATTAATACTAATGAAAGATACGGCTTGACCTTGAATTTTAGAAAGAACAACCTTATCAAACGTGAATATGTACTTTTTCAATTTTTAATGTGATCTAATAAATGCATTTAATCTTTCTGTGATTAAAATGCATGAGTTCCCTTGTGATTAAATCATTCTGGATAATAGCTAGGTTCAATTTCTAATTATTTTAACTGCATGTTCAAAATGCTGGGTTAATATTTTACTCATCTATGTCTCTTCAGCAGTGAGATCTCCAAAAAATAGTAAAATCAACAGTAACACCTTGGAAGGGTGGTTGGCTCCATCTTGTGGTGTACTAAGTTGTTTTCTCATTTCAAATATCACTATTTAAAGAGAAGAGTAATGAAAGTTTACTACAATCAGGCCTTGTTTAGAGGAAGTACACTCAAGTTATGAGAAAAATCAAAGGTCGGTTTGTATAATGAATATATTATTGAGATAAGTGTTAAGTGTTGATCCATAATAGTAAAAAAATATTGACTGAATACTATGAGGTATAGGAACCCGAGGTAAGGACTATGCAAAAATTAATAAATCGTAAAACAGAAGATGCATGATTCTAAGTCTTAAACCTATGTTCCAGTTTACACGAAATTGGTGAATACACAATTAACATGTATTCCAAATACCTTGCATAAATACCTTTAAGCAAATTTAAAGTTTACTAATATGCTTTGGCCATGGGTCCACATCTCTTTTTTTTTTTTAGACACAGAGTGCTAGATATTTGTCTGGCTGTTGATGGTTATGAAGGATAGGGTGTCTGGAGAGAAGTGGGAGGTAGGGAAGACAACCAATGCATTTTCCTCTAAAGATGAATTAATAACAGAATATGTTAATGAATTATTTTCCATATGCAAAAATCAGATTAGAAAAATTAACTGAAAATAATACCTTTTTTACATATAATTTGAAGTAGTATTGTCAAGACATATATTCCAAATGTTCACCAGTATAGGCATCTGTTAATCAGTCAATCCATCAGTGGCATTTATTGAACACTTACTGCCTGCAGAGCTCCACAGTAAGAAGTCATTCCTCAGTTTGACTTTGATATGTCGTTAGAGTAGTAGTAGTAATTTATTCTATTTATTTTATTTTGTTAATATGTTTTGTTTTGTTCTCTGTCTCCCCCTTCTCGACTGTGAGCCCACTGTTGGGTAGGGACTGTATATGTTGCCAACTTGTACTTCCCAAGCGCTTAGTACAGTGCTCTGCACACAGTAAGTGCTCAATAAATACAATTGAATGAATTGGAAAGTAGCAGTAGTAGTATAGCACATTTGTTGAGGGCCCACCACACTAATACCTGCCTGCACCAAGTTAATTACAGCCCTGATAGGCCCCTCCCTGACTCTAGCCTCTCCCCTCTCCAGTCCATACTTCACTCTGCTGACTGGATCATTTTTTTCTAAAAAAATTCATCTTGCACACATTGCCCCAATCCTCAAAACCCTCCATCAGCTACCCATCCATCTTCTCATCTGGCAAAAATTCCTTACCATCATCTTTAAGACACTCAATCGGCTGTCTCCCTCCTACCTATCCTCACTCCTCTTCCTTCAAACCCAGCCTGCACACTTTGATCTTCTAACAGCTACCTACTTACTGTGCCTTGATCTCATCTCTCTGATCATCAATGCTTTGTTCCCACCCTCCCTTCTGCCTGGTATTCCCACCCCCTTAAATAGACCTCCACTCTCCCCATCTTAAAAGCCCTTGTAAAATCATATCTCCTTCAAGAGGCCTTTCCTGAGGTACTTCTTATCTCCTTATTCTATTGTCCCTCCCTTCTCTGTAACCTATGCCCTTAAATCTGTACCTACTAGATAATAAGGTCCTCCATTAGATTGTAAATTCCTTGAGGGAGGAGATTGTGTTTATCAACTGTATTGCATTGTACTCTCCACAGTGTAAGCACTTTGTAAATACAGTGCTCTGCACACAGTAAGCACTCAATAAATATGATTGATTGAATGAATAAATACTATTAACTAATGGATTAAGCACTATAATACTTTACCCCTCAAAGTACTCATATACAGATTTTTTTAGACATGGTTACTTCCTCCCTACCTGTAATTTATTTTAATGTCTGTCTCCCCATTTAGATTGCAAGCTCATTCACAGTAGAAATCATGTCTATTCACCTTATTGTACTCTCCAGAGTGTTTAATGCAATGCTCCTGAACACAGTAAGCGCTCAGTAAATATCATTGATCAATGATAGAGAAACAGTGTGGCTTAGTGGAAAGATCACTGGCTTAGGACTCAGAGGTCATGGGTTCTAATCACAGTTCCACCACTTGTCAGCTGTGTGACTTTGGGCAAGTCAGTTAGCTTCTCTGGGCCTCAGTTACCTCATCTGTAAAATGGGGATTAAAACAGTGAACCCATGTGGGACGACCTGAAGACCTTATATTTACCCAAGGCTTAGAACAGTGCTTGGCACGTAGTAAGCACTTATCAAATACAGTTATTATGATTATTATTGATAGATTGTCCCTCTAATAATAATGACATTTATTAAGCACTTACTATGTGCAAAGCACTGTTCTAAGTGCTGGGGAAGTTACAAAGTGATCAGGTGGTCCCATGGGGGCTCACAGTCTTCATACCCATTTTACAGATTAGGCAACTGAGGCACAGAGAAGTTAAGTGACTTGCCCAAAGTAACACAGCTGACAACTGGCAGAGCCAGGATTTGAACCTATGACCTCTGACTCCAAAGCCACTCTTTCCACTGACCCACACTGTAACGCTCTCTTCTGATCCAGGAAAATTTCAGACTTGGGGTAGAGTGTAGCAGTGATCCCAGAGACCTTAAAAAAAGGAAGGAATGTGGAAAGAAGCAGAGATGGAAAAGAAAGGCTAAAGTCAATAGCAAGCAAGTGGTGGGGAGAAGGAAGACAATTATGCATTTAAGTTTTACAATTGGTACTATAAACATAAATCGTATAAAATTTGGGTTCCTTGGGGAATGATACTTTGGGGACCTTATAGGTGGAGAAATGGGATAAAACAATTGCTGGATTATAAAACCAGGATGGTAGACACACATAAAGGAATCAAACCAAACCAAAGAAGAGACTAAAATACTTGGCTCTTTACAGGGCTTAGGCATTGAACAATTTCTTCATCAGTAGTACTTATTGAGCACCTACTGTGTTTAGCGAGCTGCACTAACTTAGTAACCCATAAATACAGGACATGGCCCCTGCAGTCAAGAAGCTTACCCACTAATGGGAGACAGGCAAGTCACAGTTGTATATATAGAGTTGAGAGAGAAAAAAATATAGATACAAGGAAATAAAAAATGATTAAATGAGTATATACATTTAAATACTAAAAATGGCTTTTGGGATTACACAGACACGGGTAATGGAAAATATCTGTGCCTGTCTCCTTCAGAAAGAAGTATTTCAAGAGTGTTTTGAAACCGTTCCAATCCACGTCTCCCCATTCCTCAGGAATCTCAAGTGGTTGCTCATCTACCTCTTCATCAAACAGAAAATCCTTACCATCAGCTCTAAAGCACTCAATCACTTTGCAGTGTCCTACTGTACCTCACTAATTTCCTACTACAACCCATGCTTTTTTTTTTAACATCAACATACTTTATGAAACTCCATCTTGTCTGTCATTAAAAACTGCTAGCCTCATTAACAGCTGAGAAGCAGTGTGGCTTAGTGGAAAGAGCATGGGTTTTGGAATCAGTGATCATGGGTTCAAATCCTGGCTCTGCCAATTGTCAGCTGTGTGACTTTGGGCAAGTCGCTTCACTTCTCTGTGCCTCAGTTACCTCATCTGTAAAATGGGGATTGACTGTGAGCACCCTATGGGACAACCTGATGATCTTGTAATCTCCCCAGAGCTTAGAACAGTGCTTTGCACATAGTAAGCGCTTAATAAATGCCATCATTATTATTATTAGCCCAAGTCGTCCCTCTGTCTGGAACTCCCTCCCTCCCTCTTTATATATGACAAAGGTCTACTCTCCCCACCTCTAATTCCTAAAAATCACATCTCCTAGAAGAGGCCTTCCACAAGTAAGCCCTCATTTCCCCTACTCCCACTCTCTTCTGCATCACTTGTGTACTTGGATCAGTACCCTTAAAGCACTGTAATTTACTTTAGTGTTTGTCTCCCCCTCCAGACTGTATTTCTTGAATACATCCACCAACTTTTGTATTGTATTATCGCAACCACTTTGCACAGTATTCTGCAAACACTAAGCGCTCAATTAATACCTTGATTTGATTGATTGATGTGCTATCACAGTTATGAAAAGGACAGTATGGAAATTGAAAAGCATTAATTTTAGGGAGAAAAGCCTTTTTAGTTTGAGATATTTTAGTATCATTTTGTTTTTATGAACTGATTTTTCTGGGTGATTTTGGTAAAAAAAAAAAAACCATATACAGTAATTGAGAACCTATGCCGAGCACCATGCTGCTCTCTGGGTGACATGATGAAGGCTTTATCCAGGGCCTGTTTTTTCTGCTTAATCCTGAGGATGACAATTCAGTTCAGCAATGGCCTGCCCTTCTAGCCACCTACTGATTGGCATGTTTCGCTTCTGGCTGCCTTGACCTCTGGCTGGGGACTAGCTCACTTCAACTTGTAGCCTGCCTCGGCATCTCCCTCTCTGAGTCTATCCTTTGCTCTGGGGACCTCACTTATCCAGCAAAACCTCACTTATCCCATCTTATGAAAACATGATATTGCTATTCTAATGGGAAGATACTTGTTTATAGCAATGTAAAGTGCTTATAACTAGAAACATTATTGATTCAGACTATGTCTACCTAATAAGGCCAAAGACTGTGTTAGGTAGAAAAGAGTGGTAGTGCATTTCTACAGGTTCTGTAAGAACTTGATGACCCTAGGTCATTTTCAGAGAATTAGAATTACCCAGCCCATGGGAGAGCTGTGAATAGCCAAGGAAACCTGGGAGGTAACTGCAACATGTAAAGGGAACATAGCCTGAGTCAGTGGCTCAGAGCACCAGAACAGAGACTATGACTCAATCTGGTTCTTGTCTATTAGGTTTGGATTTCCCTGGAGGTTCTTAATCCTGTAAGGATGGGAAAAAGTAAAGGAAATATGAGAGGGGTTACTTTGGAGGAATTTTGAGTTTATTGAAGAGTGTTCTCCCTACCAAGGCTAATCAATCAATTCATCAGTTGCATTTCTTGAGTGCTTACTGTGTGCAGAGCACGGTACTAAGCACTTGGAAGAGTACAATATAACAGAATTGGGAGACATGTTCTCTGCCCACAAGGAGCTGTGCACATTGTTTTTTCCTCAGGATTGCGTGGTAATATAGTCCTAAAATGATGTACCTTTCCAGAATCAATCACATTTATTGAGCTCTTACTGTGTGCAGGGCTCTGTACTAACTGCTTGGGAAAGTACAACTGAACAATATAACAAACACAGTCCCTGTCCACAGCTAGTTTACAGTCTAGAAGAGGAGGAGTACATTTATATAAATAAATTATGGATATGTACATAAGTGTTGTGAGGCTGGGATGGGATGACGAATAAAGGGAGCAAATCAGGGTGACAGAAGGGAGTTGGAAAGGGTAAATAAAGGCTTCAGCAGTGCAGTCTTCTCAGAGGAGCTTTGCCTTCAATAAGGCTTTGAAGGTAGAGAGAGTATTGTCTGTAGGATATCAATCAATCAATTGTATTTATTGAGCACTTACTGTGTGCAGAGCACTGTACTAAGAGCTTGGGAAGTACAAGTTGGCAACATATAGAGACAGTCCCTACCCAACAGTGGGCTCACAGTCTAGAAGGGGGAGACAGAGAACAAAACCAAACATATGAAAAAAATAAAATAAATAGAATAGATATGTACAAGTAAAATAGAGTAATAAATATGTACAAACATATATACAGGTGCTGTCGGGGAGGGAAGGAGGTAAGATGGCGGGGATGGAGAGGGATATGAAAAGGTAAGTTGTTCTAAGCCAGAGACAGGATGTGGGCGAGAGGTCAGGGGTGAGATAGAAAAAATTGAAGTACCGAGAGTAGGTTGGCATTAGAGGAATGAAGTGTGAGGGCTGGGTTGTAGTAGGAAAGTAGCTAGGTGAGGTAGGAAGGGGTAAGGTTGTTAAGTGCTTTAAAACCAATGGTAAGGAGTTTCTGCTTAATGTGGAGGTAGATGAGCAACACTGAAGGTTCTTGAGGAGTGGAAAAACATGTACAGAACGTTTTTGTAGAAAAATGATCTGGACAGCAGAGTGAAGTATGGACTGAAATGGGGAGAGACAGGAGAAATTGAGGTCAGCAAGGAGAAGCAGCATGGTGTGGAGATGCAGCATGGTGTAGTGTGTACAGCCCAGGCCTGGAGTCATAAGGTCACCAGTTCTAATCCCAGCTCCACCACTTGTCTGCTGTGTGACCTTGGGGAAGTCAGTTTATTTCTTTGTGCCTCAGTTACCTCATCTGTAAAATGAGGCTTGAGACTGTGAGCCCAATGAGAGACAGGGACTGTGTCCAACCTAATTTGCTTGTATCCACCCCAGTGCTTAGTACAGTGCCTGGCACATAGTTTATGCTAAACATATACCATAATAATAATAATTATTATTATTATTCCCCATCCCAGCCCCACAGTACTTATATACATATTCATAATTTATGTTACTGTTGCTCTCTCTAGACTGGGAGCTTACTGTGGGCAAGACATACGTCTGTTATATTGTACCCTCCCAAGAGTTTGGCACAGTGCTCTGCACATAGTAAGCACTCAAATACAATTGATTGAAAGGACAAATTTTAGTAATGTGAAGGTTGAACTGACAGGATTCAGTGATAGAATGAGAAAGAGGAATCAAGGATAAAACCAAAACTATGGGCTTATGAGACAGAAAGGATTATAATGTTATCTACAGTAATAGGAAAGTCAGGGGGAGGACAGGATTTGGATGGGAAGATAAGCAGTTCTGTTTTAAATATGTTACGTTTGAGGTGATGGCAGAACATCCAGGGAGAAATGTCTGGGGGGGGGGGGGGGGGGGAGAAGAGAGAGAGAGAGAGAGAGAGAGAGAGAGAGAGAGAGAGAGAGAGAGAGAGAAAATATGTATCAAGGCTGGAGATGTAGATTAGGGAATCATCCAAATACAGGTGGTAGTTGAAGCCATGGGAGTAAATGAGTTTTCCAAGGGAGTCAGTGTAGACAGAGAATAGAAAGGGACCCAGAATTGAACCTTGACGGACACCCACAGTTAAGGGATGGAAGGCAGAAGAGGGGTCTGCAAAAGACACTGAGAATGAGTGTCCAGAGAAATAGGAGGAGAAGAATGAGTGGCCAGAGAGATAGGAGAACCAGAAAAGGACAGTGTCAGTGAAGCTGAGGGTGGACAATATTTCCAGGAGAAGGGGTTGATGAACAGTGTCAATGGCAGCTGAGAGGTCAAAGAGTATTAGGATCAAGTAGAGGCTGTTGAATTTGTCAAGAAGATCATTTGGGACCTTTGAGAGGGCAGTCGCTGTGGAGTATAGGGGACAAAAGCCAGATTGGAGGAGTCAAGGATAGAATTGGTGAGAGGAACCTGAGACAGTGGGTACAGACAACTCCCTGACATAGTATGGAGAGGAATGGTAGGCAGAAGATGGGGCAATAACTCAAAGGATCCATGGGATGTTTTGTTTTTTTTAAGGATAGGGTAGACATGAGCAATTTTGAAAGCAGTGGGGAAGAAGCCATTGGAGAGCAAACAGCTGAAAATATCAATGAGGGAAGGAAGAAGGGTAGGGTCAAGTGTTTCAATAAGGTGCAAAGAGATGGGTTGGACACACAGGTTAAGGGGTGGATTTTGCTAGAAGGCAGGAGATCTCCTCTTGAGATACTGCTGGGAAGGATGGGAAAATTGAAGAAGGGGTAGGAGAAAGGAGGGACTAGAGCAGGGGAGATTTTAGGGAGAACGCACCTGATAGTTTCAATTTTTTCAATAAAGTAGGCAGCCAGGTCATTAGGGGAAAGGGAAGGGGGAAGCAGAAGGACAAGGGGTTTGGAGACATAATTAAAAGTCTGGAAAAACTGGCAAGGGCAATGGGCATGAGTGTCAGTAAGCGTGGAGAAATACTTTTCCCAGGGAGAAGAGAGGCCAGAGTTAAAGAGAACAAGGATGAACTTGAGGTGCACAAGATTGGCATGATATCTAAATTTTCCCCATCTGTGCACTGCCATTCATGTGAGTAGGGAAGGAAGCAGATTGTAGAGGTGATCCAGGGCTGAGTGTTAGATACAAGATTAGTACAAGATTGACAAAGAGACAGAGGAGTGAGTGTGTTGGTAGAGTGGGTGGCATTGCATTTGTCAGTTTGGTCAACAAGTAGTTTGGATATGGAGACTAAATGGGGCAGGGTGACTTGAAAAAATTGTGAGTCAAAAGATCAGAGATCTCTGTCGGGGAAACAGGAGAGAGTTGAGGGAAAGAGCTGTGTGGAAGAGAAGGCAAGTGAGGAGGTTGTATTCAGATAGGGGGATTTCAGAGTTGTCGAGGGTAGAGATTGTACCATAACTAGAGATGTTGAGATCAAGTGTGTGTCCAAGTTGGTGAGAGAGGATTTGGGGTTGGCATAACATTTCATGAAATTTTCTTTATTTCTGCAGACTCTCCACCTCATTTCCCTACCTCCTTTAGCAATCGGTTGTCTTCTAGTACAAAGACAACTCTGAGTAACACCCTTTCTCCTTCTTCATTCTAATTCAAAATATCTATGAATTTTAAGCATGCTTTACCATATCATTCTGCTTCAGCTTGAGGCTACTGGGGTCTTGGGAACTGGTTGAAGGGGGATTGAGTGTGGGCCTGATTTTGTCTGGCAAAATTCTCACATTTATTCATAACTCTTCTATAAGATTTTAGCTCATGGGGACATTCTGACCCTCCATTTCCCAATCTGAAAGAACACCAGAAGAGGAAAATGGAAGGCAGCCAGAATAATAAGCCTTTATGTATTAAATAAAGTAGGGTGAATTACTTCGGGATCCAGGATTTTTACTTGGTTCTGCAGTGTATTTGAAAATTACATTGACAAATTTGCATCTTTTTGACTGGCCCCTCTTTTACTTCTCCTAATTGTTCTTTGTTATATGTGAATGTTCTATGTTTGAGGAGTCTCAGGTTCCTTAATGTGAACTTTCTATTAGAATAAAATGAGAAAACAGATTAAGTGAATTCTGTATTGTATTTTCTTCCCTACCAAAACTCTGGTAAAAAATAGTTTATACATTTATCAAAGGGGTCCCATGAATTAGAAACCAAAAAATATCTTGAAACCAGTTTGCTGCCTAGTATCCTATCAATTCCAAATGAAACAGTTTCTGCAGCTGTAATTATTGTGCTAACAGTTGCCATTTTGAAAACTAGAGAAATTCATGCTAAATACAGTCATTCATTCTATCCTACATTTTAGTGCACAGTTTGGCTAGAGTGTGATAGAACATTAGGGGAGCAGAGTGTTTCTGGGCTGTGACTAGCCACAGCATTATGTGGCTCTGTTCAGGAATGCCTTTAAGCAATATTGCACTGTGTTGTTTTAAGGTATATGCCCTATCAGTTCATTAGCATTGTAAGTATTCATAGTTCACTTGCCACACTTCTATTGGAAGCAGTGAATTAAAGCAGTTACAGATTAATGTGTTGTAAAATGCTAATTAAATGGTTCAGTGCTTGTTTCACAAACACAATACAGACTAATTGAAATAAACTTTAGAGACATAACCCAGGTGATCATTAACCATTATTTACTGTTGATGCAATGGGTAACAAGGGGTTTTCAATATCTTACTTACTGAATTGCAGCAAGAATGACGGTACTTTAATAGCTTTTCTTGTGTGGAAAGCACTGTCACTCTGTGCACAGTATTCCATTACAAAACGTTTTACAAGTAAATTCCAATTCAATCCAACTTTCATGATCTCATTCCACTCACTTTTCCGAATGTAACCTTCTTTGAATATAAAATTGCTATAGTTATTTGAACTCTGAAGTGCCTCTGGATTATATTTTAGATCTTTCTGTCTTTGCAGAGGGGAATCTACAGAGATCTAAAAAAACCTGCCAACATGGTAGGGCTGGCAAACTGACTCCTAGGGCTCAATCAATGAGCAAAAATTATGTGTATTAGCAACAGAAATGATATAATTTGTTAGTCATTTTATTGGAATTATATATCACAAAAATGGAAATAAATCCAAAAAGCCCATTGATTTTAAAAATAATAATACTCATCCCAGGCCCTTGATGCTTTCTATGTAGAGTGCTTTCTACATAAAAAGAACTCAGTAAATTCATTCATTTAATCGTATTTATTGAGCACTTCCTGTGTGCAAAACACTATTCTAAGCAGTTGGAAAGTACAATTTGGCAACAGAGAGAGACAATCCCTACCCAACAAAGGGCTCATAGTCTAGAAGGGGGAGACAGACAACAAAACAAGCAGACAGTAAATGCCACTGATTGATCCTTTGTCTGCCACAAAGTATACCTATTTAATTAATCCATGTGGAACCTATCTCTCACTATCAATATCACTGATGAGTTCACTCATGACTTCAGTTTTTGTGAATGTGCAGTTAAATATTACTTCAATACCCAGTTTGTCATCTTTATAACTGCTTATCACAATTTAACAGTTTGTCTGAACAAAGCTAAGACATCTTTAGGGGACTCTTCCTGTAGCCCTTTGTACTCGAACTAAATGTGGAACTAACTTTTTTTGTTGATAATGGTATTCATTGAGCATTTATTATGTGCTAGGCGCTGTTCTAAGCACTGGGGTAGATACAAGGTAATCAGGTTGGACACAGTCCCTGTCCCACATGGGGATCATAAATATAATCCCCATTTTACAGATGAGGTAGCTGAAGCACAGAGAAGTTAAGTGAATTGCCCAAGGTCACACAGCAGATACGCAGCAGAGATAGGATTAGAACCCAGGTCCTTAGATTTCCAAGGCCAAGCACTAAACACTAGGAAATGCTACTTCTCCTAACTTAAATGCATCTAACAGTGCAAACCCAAAGGTCAGATATTAGCTCAGTACTTTTGGAAAGCAATGTCAAATTAGTGACCTCAATTATGATTGCTGATAACCATTGGTATACACTGGTCAATAAGGATATTGCAGGAAATCTGTCCCAGGAAGATGAAAACTAAATCAGTGTTTTGAAAAGAGACAGAGGGGAAAAAAGGAAATACATTGTTTCCCTATGTCTATATGACCTAATCCCAATGTACTTTCTTCTTACAAAGGAATAAACCAAATCCATTACCACGTAGATCATCATCATCAGTGTCATTTTCATCAGTATTGAGTTCTTACTGTGTGCAAAGCACTTTAGTTAGTAGTTGGGAGAGTACGACAGAATTGGTAGATGAGTTCCCTGCCCACAATGAGCTTGCAGGCTAGAAAGTTAGAGAGTCATGAATATAAACATTAATTATGGTATTTGTTAAGTGCTTACTATGTGCCAAGAAATGTTCTAAGTTCTGGGGTACACACAAGGTAATCAGGTTGTCCCATATGGGGCTCACAGTCTTAATCCCCATTTTACAGATAACATAACTGAGGCACAGAGAAGTTAAGTGGCTTGCTCTCACAGAAGACAAGAGAGCCGGGATTAGAATCCATGCCCTCTGACTCCCAAGCTCGTGCTCATTGTGCTAAGCCATACTACTAAATAATTTATAATATATAAATCCATAAATGACAGTGGGAATCTAGATCTTGGGGAAGTTTAATATTTTCTCATATTAAGAAAATCCTGAGTCTGAAGTTTGTTGAAAGAATAAGTTAGATGGCTATTGAAAAACTAACTGGGAATGAGTGTAGTTTGGAATTGATACAAAAGGAACTTTAAATTGACTTGAGTTGAATGATACAAAATAAAAAATATTTTACTTTTCTGAAGGCCATATTTCACTGAAAAAATCATGGCTTGAAAAAATTAATTCCTCCTGGGTGCGAGTTTTAGGAATTAAAACTATTGAACAAATGTTCATCATTCTTCTGTGTCTTAGCTTTTGGACTAAATGACCATTGTCACATTGTTTTGTGGTAAACAATAAGCTGCTTGGGGAGAGAGTTGATTCTTGGACCATTCACACTTAGATTACAAAAAATATAAACAGGAGTACAGTCTGGCTTGGAAATAATGAAAAGAACATGGTATTGAGTGTCAACAGACAGGTTCTAATTACATCCTTGTCCTGTGATTCTTCCTGTGGGATTTTGGACAAATCACTAAACCCCTCAGTTCCTCTGTTTCCTCATTTGCAAATGAGGTTTATATACCTGCTCTCTGGGATTCTTGGATTGTAAGCATTGTGTGCATGAGAGGCTCACAACTGTAAATTCCCTTAACAAATATCATAATTTTTGTCTCTCCTGTAAAGGGTGGAGAGATGGAAAACAGGCAGTTGCTATCCCTCTCAAGTTCTATCATTTAGTTCACCGACTAAATAAAGAATTATTCTACATAATAATGTTGGCATTTATAAAGCACTTACTATGTGCAAAGCACTTATATTCCCTGATCTTAATTATGGACAGGGGACACGTGTACCAACTCTGTTACACTGTACTCTCCCAAGCACTTAGTACAGTCCTCTGCACAGAGTAAACACTCAAATATAATTGATTGATTATCCTCATAACATTCCCCTGGACCATGACCTCCTCATCTCTGCATCATTGGTTGATTGATTGGGCACCCAAAGAGTGCTGCATTGCACACACATTCTCCAAGGCAAGAGAGCTGAAGATGGGCAAAACAATGGGTTGTGGCAATGAGAAGTGCTTCTTGTGGAAGAGGATGACTTTATTCTGTTATAGGAAAACTCATGCTTCTGTAACATCCCCTCCACAGCCCCCACTGCCAGCACAGTGGCAATAACCAGGGCCATACTAAAGGGAGCATAGGCGTCATTTCTGTGTCAGTGGGGACATCAACCTTGTGGCAGTGCTACCCAATTTCTCAGTGTTGTGCATGCATCCATGCTGACTCCCTCCCCATGTCAGTGCCACGCTGCCTGTCAGACCCAGCACTATCCTCCACTGCGACTACTTGCTCTCATCTAGACCTTACAGGATAGAAGTCCTCTTTCCTCCTGTCGAGATAATAGCCACCCATACCTCGGGAATGTTGAGACTCTCCCTCTTCTCCTTCCAACCTGATTATCTTGTCTCTACCCCAGTACTTACTACATTGCTTGACACATAGTAAGTGCTTAACAAATACCATAATTATTATCCTGCCTAAAGTCTCTGAGCTCCTGATAGAGCCTGAAGGATTCCAGGCCCTGTACAACATGGCCATGTTCCACTACTGAGAGGCATTAAACCACAACACAGACATAAGAAGGGATTCAGTGTTTCGTTCAGTGACTGGCACATAGTAAGCACTTAACAAGTGCTATCATTATTATTCCTGAGATGGAAGTTCACTGATTGGTCCTGATCTGACAGTAAATTGATGCTATTTATTGACCGCTAACTATGGGAAGAGCACTGTACTAAGCCCATGGAAAAGTATAGTGCAGTAGAGTTAGTAGACATTATCCCTGGAACCATGTGGTTGGAGGGGGGGTGCGGGGAAGGGAGAGGGAGAGGGAGAGGGAGAAGGAGAGGGAGAGGGAGAGGGAGAGGGAGAGGGAGAGGGAGAGGGAGAGGGAGAGGGAGAGGGAGAGGGAGAGGGAGAGGGAGAGGGAGAGGGAGAGGGAGAGGGAGAGGGAGAGGGAGAGGGAGAGGGAGAGGGAGAGGGAGAGGGGAAATCAGACCCCTGTACAAGTTCAACTGATGACTGAGGGTATAGTGTGATTCTCCCTATCCCACAAAGAACCATGAAATCCTGTAGGTCAGATACCACGGGTTCAAGCCTGTTCATGCCTAGAAAACTAGACTCATTTCATTTAAACATATTGTAATAATAATAATAATGGTATTTGTTAAGTGCTTACTATGTGCAAAGCACTTTTCTAAGTGCTGGGTAGTTACAAGATGATCAGGTTGTCCCACACTGGGCTCAGTCTTAATCCCTATTTTACGGATGAGAGAACTGAGGCACAGAAAAGTTAAGTGACTTGCCCAAAGTCACACAGCTGACAATTGGCAGAGCCGGGATTTGAACCCCTGACCTCTGACTCCAAAGCCCATACTCTTTCCAAGGGGCATGCTGATTTTACTGGAATGAGGCCATGCTTGATGTTTTAATGGAAAAAGTCTTCTCCTTGCATTTGTCTGTTAGAATAACAAATCACATCTAATGTCTCTTAATTTGCACATCTTTGCACTTCTGTGTATTCAGACTGGGCTGCAAATAGATCAGGGGCAAGGTGAGGGGCTAGCTGATGAAGTAATGATTGCTTCTCAGCTCTGCAAGCTCCGGAGTGAGTTCTCTATGTCCCCTAGCCATCAGTGTTAGTTCCAATGTCCTAAGGACAGCAGATAAGGACTTAGTGCTTCTTGGTTCCAGCATCTAGGTTGAGGGAAGCTCAGCTGAATGGCTCTTTGTCCCCATGGATCTCAAGAGATTTTCTGGCTTTGTCTAATATATAACAATTCCTTCCCCATTATATGCACATAAAATGGGCTCCAATTTACCTGATATATCAAGCTATGCTTACAATCATGTAGCTAATAACATGTTAGGAGTTGTAGTTATGCTGAACTTCAAGGTACATGCGGACTTTAAAACTTCTGCAAAAGTCATTTCAAAATCATTATAGTTATTGAAAAAATCAGCCAATTTTCTCTACCACATCAATGAATGTATCATCTATTTAAAATGACTGAGGTATTAGTTGTAGGACAAATTTAGCTCTATCTTGTATCAATCCTCTACACTCCAGGGAGACTTTCTTTTAATAATATTGTTCCTAAGATTGAGCATATTTTTCATCTTATTTTATAAAGGGCAGCTCGTTTAGACTCTAGAGTAGATTAATAATGTAATCACAATTATCTTCACCTGTATTCATGGTGGTTCTCAACGTCTTGTGTAATCAAAGCAAAATTTTAAATGACTATATGTATAACATATAAATGATTAAAATGAGTATATTAATGATACTAACAAACTTTAAAAATAATTTCAGAGAAACACTATTTTAAAATTATATTAAGCATCTCAGAACTCAAGATTTTTACAAATCCTAATGAAAACAATGTTTAGACTAGCCTACACCTCTCTATTTCTCATAAACCACGTTCCAGATCATTTTACAAGAGTAGAGATCTTGTCAATTGTTTATGAAAATCTTCACATATTTAGTTTATATTATTTTTATTTTATTCATTAATAACAACACTAATAATGGCATATGTTAAGTGCTTACTATGTGCCAGGCACTATACTAACAGCTGGGATGAATATAAGCAAATCGGGTTGGACACAGTCCCTGTCCCACCTGAGGCTCACAGTCTCAATCCCCATTTTACAGATGAGAGAACTGAGGCCCGCAGAACTGAAGTGACTTTTCTAAGGTCACACAGCAGACAAGTGATGGATCAGGGATTAGAACTCATGACCTGACTCCCAGGTACATGCTCTATACACTACACCATGCTGCTTGCACTTAGTACAGGGCTTTACACACTGTAAGTACTCAATAAATACAAACTGAATGAATGAACTGAAGTCACAAAGGAGACAAATGGCAGAACCGGGATTAGAACCCAGGTCCTTCTGACTCCCAGGCCTGTGTTCTTTCCTCTAGGCCAAGCTGCTTCTCTTACCCGGACCACGAAGCCACACAGCAAATCTTCCTGACCTCATTTTATTAAAACAATACTCAAACAAGAACCATCCAAGGTCCAGGAAGCACAGGAAGCAAAACTACACCCTCAACCAACCTCTCTGCTAGTCACCGCAACGTGCCCTCATTCTCTCCAGTCGGACGGGCAGGACAAAAGTCTCCCTCCCTTTGCCCGAGGAGACTGGGCTCTAAAACTAGGCCTTTCGTTCATTCAATTGTATTTGAGTGTTTACTATGTGCAAAGCACTGTACTAAGCAGTTGGGAAAGTATGTTATAACAACAGACACATTCCTGCCCACAACAAGCTCCCAGTCTAGAGGACGAGCTCACAGTCTAGAAGACTTTAGACTGGCCTTGCAAGAGTGAAACCAAGTTTGCCTAGTCAAAGTGGAGGTAGGTTCCAGACCCAGAGAGGGCAAGCATGGTAGGTGTGGAGGGACTATGGTTCCCTAGGTCGTCTCCCATCTGAAAGCAGGGTTGTGGGGGACCCAGAGTGGGAGGAGGGGTAGGGAGGGTCCCGGTATTTATCTTCTTGCTCATTCATTTCTAAACCATACCTTCATGGAGGTATGACTTCTTTTTGCATGAAATCATTTAGTTTTTCCTGACTCCATAGAGTAACTGAGAACCTTAATTATTTTTAAAAGCTAACCAGAGTATAAAATACTTCTTTAAAAAAAAAAAAAACCTTGCTTTATTGACATTTGTACAGGACACTTCGTGAAGGATCTCATTTGATAACAATCGATGGTAAAAAATTCTGTTTTCTACACAAGGAGATAGGACATTTGGCCTGCCTGAAGTGGGAAAAGAATCCATTACCCCTTGCACTTCTTGAATGACATAATTATGTTACGCTAAGTAGGCACACAGCATAATGTTCAAATTCCTGTAAAGAGAGCTTTTCTTTGGGAGGACCCCTGTCCTTCCCACTGTCTCTTGAATCATTGCATTTCTCTCCCATAACTCTGTCCACACAGACACCACTTCAGACCACTTTATCCTTTCCTGCCTTAACTCAGCCCTCTCTTCTGCCAGACAAAACTATTTCTCCTCCCTTATTGACACCCATGCCCATCACCCCCGCCAGCTCTTCCGTACATTCAACTCCCTTCTTAGGCCCCCGGTTCCCCCCCTCCTCCTTCCCTCACCCCCAACGATCTGGCCTCCTACTTCATTAACAAAATTAAATCCATCAGGTCCGACCTCCCCAAAGTCTCTTCCCCCCTTTCTCCAACCCCCCGGCTCTCAACACTCTCTGCTACTCTCCCATCCTTCCCAGCGGTATCCTCAGAGGAACTCTCCTCCCTCTTCTCAAGTGCTACTCCGGCCACCTGTGCTTCTGACCCCATTCCCTCTCATCTTATGAAATCTCTCGCTCCATCCCTTCTCCCCTCCTTAACTTCCATCTTCAACCGCTCACTCTCCACTGGTTCCTTCCCCTCTGCCTTCAAACATGCCCATGTCTCTCCCATCCTAAAAAACCCTCTCTTGACCCCACCTCACCTTCTAGTTATCGCCCCATATCCCTCCTACCATTCCTTTCCAAACTCCTTGAATGAGTTGTCTACACGCGCTGCCTAGAATTCCTCAACAACAACTCTCTCCTTGACCCCCTCCAGTCTGGCTTCCGTCCCCTTCATTCCACGGAAACTGCGCTCTCAAAGGTCACCAATGACCTCCTGCTTGCCAAATCCAACGGCTCATATTCTGTCCTAATCCTCCTCGACCTCTCAGCTGCCTTTGACACTGTGGACCACCCCCTTCTCCTCAAACACGTTATCTGACCTTGGCTTCACAGACTCTGTCCTCTCCTGGTTCTCCTCTTATCTCTCCGGTCGTTCTTTCTCAGTCTCTTTTGCAGGCTCCTCCTCCCCCCTCCCATCCTCTTACTGTGGGGGTTCCCCAAGGTTCAGTGCTTGGTCCCCTTCTGTTCTCAATCTACACTCACTCCCTTGGTGACCTCATTCACTCCCACGGCTTCAACTATCATCCCTACGCTGATGACACCCAGATCTACATCTCTGCCCCTGCTCTCTCCCCCTCCCTCCAGGCTCGCATCTCCTCCTGCCTTCAGGACATCTCCATCTGGATGTCCGCCCGCCACCTAAAGCTCAACATGTCGAAGACTGAGCTCCTTGTCTTCCCTCCCAAACCTTGTCCTCTCCCTGACTTTCCCATCTCTGTTGATGGCACTACCATCCTTCCCGTCTCACAAGCCCGCAACCTTGGTGTCATCCTCGACTCCGCTCTCTCATTCATCCCTCACATCCAAGCCGTCACCAAAACCTGCCGGTCTCAGCTCCGCAACATTGCCAAGATCCGCCCTTTCCTCTCCATCCAAACCGCTACCCTGCTCATTCAAGCTCTCATCCTATCCCGTCTGGACTACTGCACCAGCCTTCTCTCTGATCTCCCATCCTCGTGTCTCTCTCCACTTCAATCCATACTTCATGCTGCTGCCCGGATTATCTTTGTCCAGAAACGCTCTGGACATATTACTCCCCTCCTCAAAAACCTCCAGTGGCTACCGATCAATCTGAGCATCAGGCAGAAACTCCTCACCCTGGGCTTCAAGGCTGTCCATCACCTCGCCCCCTCCTACCTCACCTCCCTTCTCTCCTTCTACTGCCCAGCCCACACCCTCCACTCCTCCACCACTAATCTCCTCACCGTACCTCGCTCTCGCCTGTCCCACCATCGACCCCCGGCCCACGTCATCCCCCGGGCCTGGAATGCCCTCCCTCTGCCCATCTGCCAAGCTAGCTCTCTTCCTCCCTTCAAGGCCCTGCTGAGAGCTCACCTCCTCCAGGAGGCCTTCCCAGACTGAGCCCCTTCTTTCCTCTCCCCTCGTCCCCCTCTCCATCCCCCAGTCTTACGTCCTTCCCTTCCCCACAGCACCTGTATATATGTATATATGGTTGTACATATTTATTACTCTATTTATTTATTTATTTATTTATTTTACTTGTACATTTCTAGCCTACTTATTTTATTTTGTTGGTATGTTTGGTTCTGTTCTCTGTCTCCCCCTTTTAGACTGTGAGCCCACTGTTGGGTAGGGACTGTCTCTATGTGATGCCAATTTGTACTTCCCAAGCGCTTAGTACAGTGCTCTGCACATAGTAAGCGCTCAATAAATACGATTGATTGATTGATTGATTCAGATTTACGATGGCCACTTCTATTTTTTTAACTACTGTCCCACTATTGTGACCCTTCGAGGCATGTCCTGATGATGAAGCAATCAAAGCAAATGTCTTTTGAAAATAGTAGGCACAGAACATTTGTCAGCATCATTGGGTTGCACCTGAGTATTGGGATAGATCTATGGAGAAATTCTGTACTCACTGCCTGGGGAGGGAGACTAGAAAAAAATGTGCTTCAAAATTACTGGTTTCAATAAAACCACATTCTCTAAAGGATTGTGACTTAAGTTTATTTAATAAACAATAGAAGCACAAACTGAATCCTTATTCTCCATGCCAAATGCAATGGAATGCAGCATCTCTAGGGAATAGTCTGGGTTGCTGTTTCATGACATTCAGGAAGAAATGCAGAAGTCATTCTTTAGCCAAACTATTCCCTAGCTGAGCATAAGCCTTTTGATAACAGCAGCAGTGGCCACAAAGCTGGCCAGCAGTGACATCTGCAGGCATTTGGGTCTTTAAAAACTACCCATTAGGGTTTTGGAAAGGGTATAATTTGGCCTACAAAGAAACAACAGAAATAATTAACAAGTACAGAAGCCAGTAGGGTGCGATCTCAAAGAGCTGCATTGCTAAGATCAAGGAATAAGATCCCCACTCCTTGTCTGCTTTCACTTAAGGGTGACTTGGATCATTGCTCCCTTCATGTGCGGTCCAAATCCTATCTGGACTACCTTGTGCTTGAGGGCAACCCCCAGAATCTGGTACCCTGGAAATATGTGAATGATGAAAGAGGATTAAAAAAAAAATTTACATCAACATGTGACTGTCAGGTGTCTGATGTTATTCCCATTTCTGCAGCTGCTGATTTGTTTGCCAATTTTCCTGCTTGGCTATTATCCTTCTTTCACCATCCCTCCAACTGCAGCTCTGATCCTGAATCAGCAGTGCCCAGGGATTTAGAGAGCATAGAAATGGAAAACAATCCAGGTCAGCTCAATGGCAGCTGGGACTGATTTGCTCAGCACTATGCTACCTACACCAGCATAATTGGCAATCACCCATTTGTGGGCCCTAGAGATATAAGGGTCAGAGCATTTTCTCCTCTGCTCCAGGATTCTTCTAACTTTGCCTAACGAGGTCTCACTGTATCACCTTTGCACTTGCTTGTGATGCTTAAGCAATTTTGTACAACCTGTTGACTATGGCATTTTTGATCTTATCCTTAAGCAATAACCATATTTATCCATTTTTTTTATAATATTTAATCCCTTACTATGTACCAGGCACCGTATTAAGCACTGTGGTAGGTACAAGGTAACCAGGTTGGACACATGGGGAGCACAGTTTTGATCCCCATTTTAGAGATGGTTACAGAGAAGTAAAATGTCTTGTCCAAGGTCACACAGGAGGTATGCAGTGAAGCCAGCAATAGACTTCAGGACCTCTGACTCCCAGGCTTGCCCATCTTAATTCATTCAAACATATTTGAGCTCTTCCTGTGTCCAGAGCACTATACTAAGTGCTTGGAAAGTACAGTTCGACAACAGAGAAAGACAATCCCTATCCAACAACAGGCTCACAGGCCATACTGCTTCTCAATGGAGTAAAGTCATTATCTCATAAGTAATTAGCATTTTTCAATAATTCCCAATGATGTTAACAGAATATGAATGAAGATTTGAAAATAAGCAAGCTCTAGTTCAATAAACATTGACATTGCAGTTATTGCTCTGCTTGATCTTTAATTGCAATGGACTATCATTAATCTTTCTAATTGAATAGAATACATTTTTCATTCAAAAACAACCCCTTGGCAGGTCATACTAAGATATGAAAATCAAGTCCTTGAAAACATGTAAAACTGAATTGGAGGATTAAATTTCTGAAATTTTGATGAAACATCAATTTTAGGCAAATGAATTGTATTAGTCCTCTGAAAATAGGTAGCATTTTCCGCAAAGATTTTTCCCATTTCCTTTGGATTAATTAGCCAGAGTCATACTTTACATAAATATGTAAATATTTTATTTTTCTATTGCAGTAACAATTGCACGTTAGTACAGTGCTCTGAGTCCTTGTCTCAATCCGCATTTTACAGATGAGGGACCTGAGGCACAGAAAAGTTAAACACTTGCCCGGGGTCACAAAGCAGAAAAATGGAGGAGCCTGGATTAAAACCCAGGTCCTTCTGACTCCCAGGCCATGCTGCTCCTGTCCTGCCTTGAATGTGCCCCTTTCTACTTCCCATTCAGGAGCAGTTTGAGTATCTTTCTGGATTCCAGTCTCCTAATGTATCATGTCTTGTGTTCCCCATCATAAATGAACATTATATAAGTGTGCTTGGGCTTCAAATAGGACCTTAATGTTGAAATATATACCTCATTTGTATGTCTTAAGTGATCAGTACGTGACTAACAATCTTAACTGGATGATATACATTTTAAATTATCCTTTACTGTACTATTACTTTGCTGCCCTCAATACCTGACACTATATTTATTTTTCCTACCCCATTTCATGATCTTCTTAAAACTTCTGTTCTAAGAAACAGTGTATCCTCATGGAAAGAGCGTGGACCTGGGAATCAGAAGGATCTGAGTTCTAACCCAGACTCTGCCACTTGTCTGCTAGGTGACCTTGGACAAGTCACTTAACTTCTCTATTCCTCTGCACACAGTAAGCGCTCAATAAATATGAATGATTGATTGACATATTGAGCAAAATCACCAAAAACAAAATCTCATTACAGCCAGTCCACTATTTTTGAAACAGTGATCAGTTAGGCTATCCATAGACAGTGTCACAGCTGTAAAGAATGTTGTTCACCATTGGCTTGGTCTGACACTGGTTTTTTGTTTGTTTTGGGTTCCCATTTCTTTGTTTATGCTTGCATCACTAATCAATATTCTGCTTAAGTAGTCAAATCCAGTGATACCATTTAACTGACACCAATGGAAATCCTTAGTTTTGGCTAAGACTTTCTAGCTGCAACTGGTAGATTAACTGGTTCTTCATGTTAATTGTTAGTCCAAAGTGATTTGCTTAGTCTGAAAAGAATGCATAATTATCTAAATATCTTTCAAGGTAAATTGAAGCTCTTGTATATAACCTATCACCAGTATAATATTTGAAAAACCCTCTGGTAATCACTGTACTTTAGCACCAAAGCAAAACAAGGGAAAAGATGAGGAAAATACCTATCTTTTTAGGGTAATTGCTAGGCACTTACTATGCATCAAGCACTGTTCTTTATTACACAAGATAATCAGGTTGGATGCAGTCCCTGTTCCAGAGATTAAACCAGGGGGAGGAGGATTTAATCTCCATTTTACAGATCAGGTAACTAAGGCAGGGAAGTTGAGTCACCCAAAAAAAATCACCCAGCAGACAAGTGGCACAGCCATGATTAGAACCCAGGTCCTCTGACATCCAGGTCCGTGCTCTTTCCACTATTCCTTCATTCATATTTATTGAATGCTTACTGTGTGCAGAGCACTTTACTTAGTGCTTGGGAAGTACAAACTGACAACATAGAGACAGTCCCTTTCCCTTAGGTCATGCTGCTTCTCTTGTTAATGGCAGAGTGGGTTTAAGACTAGTTATGTCTAATGTTAATTATTGAGAGAGAGAGAGAGAGAGAGAGAGAGAGAGAGAGAGAGAGAGAGAGAGAGAGAGAGAGAGTGTGTGTGTGTGTCATTTCAGGGTCTGTAAATCCTTAGATTACCACCATTCTCACTTGTTTCAGAAGCCCTTAAAGCTGGCTTTTACCTTCACTTACCTCTGTCATTCAACCCACATATTCAAACTGTCACCAAATTCTGTTTATTCTACCTTCGTATTTCTAGAATCAACCCCTTCCTGTCCATCCAAACAGCTACCACGCTGGTCCAAGCATTTGTTGTGACCAGCCATGAATTCTCCCCCAGTCTGCTTGCTGCCTGGATCACTTACCTAAAAAATCAATCAATCTGTATTATTTATTAAGCACTTATTGTATGTACTCAGCACTTGGGAAGGTACAATAGAGTTGATAGATGTTTTCCCTGACCAAAAGAGCTTATAGTGTAGTCTACAGTGGGGAAAGACATTACAAGAACTTACTAATATAGGGAGCTGAAGGTGAGGGTGAATAAGAGTATAAATCCAAGCACAAGGGTGAAAAAAATTCATTTTGCAGACAATACTGCACTCCTCAGAAGCCTTCAATGGTTGCCCTTCCATCACTGGAGCTAACAGAAACTCTTTACCATTGGTTGTAAGGCCCTCAATCAGCTCTTCACTAACCTTACTAAAACCCAAACCACACACTTGGCTTCTCTAACATCAATGTACTCACTGTACCTTGATCTCTAGAGAAGCAGCATGGCTCAGTGGAAACAGCAGGGGCTTGGAAGTCAAAAGTCATGAGTTCATATCCCGGCTCTGCTAATTGTCAGCAGTGTGACTTTGGGTAAGTCACTTAACTTTTCTGTGCCTGTTACCTCATCTGTAAAATGGGGATGAAGACAGAGCCACACGTGGAACAGCCTGATCACCTTGTATCCTCCCCAGCGCTTAGAACAGTGCTTTGCACATAGTAATAATAATAATGGCATTTGTTAAGTGCTTACTATGTGCAAAGCACTGTTCTAAGCGCTGGGGAGGTTACAAGGTGATCAGATTGTCCCACGGGGGGCTCACAGTCTTAATCTCCATTTTACAGATGAGGTCACTGAGGTCCAGAGAAGTTAAGTGACTTGCCCAAAGTCACACAGCTGACAAGTTGCAGAGTGGGGATTTGAACCCATGACCTCTAACTCCAAAGCCCGGGCTCTTTTCCACTGAGCTATGCTGCTAAGCACTTAAATGCTTTTATTATTATTACAGTTGATGTCTCTGCTTATATCTTCCTTCCTGGAACTCCCTTCCACTTCATATATAACAGATTAACACTTGCCCTGTGAAAATCATATCTCTTCCAAGAAGCCTCACCATACTAACCTCTCATTTTCCCACCCTATCTTCCCTTCCTTCTGAATCACCTGTGCACTTGGGCCTGTATCCTCTGAGCAGTTTGATACCCATCCCAATCCCACAGAATATACGTATATTATATATATTCTTATACTCCGCTGTTTCCCCTATCATTACTATTATTTTAATGTCTGTCTCCTCCACTATATTGTAAGCTCCTGGTATTGTCTCCCAAGCACTTAGCACAGTGTTCTGCACATAGTAGGCTCCCAATAAATACCATTAATTGATTAAGCATTTCACAATACTACTAAGAGTTAGGAAAAAATATACAGGTGAGGATTAGAAATACATGGGTGGTACCTGGCCCCCAAAGGGCTCAAACTCCAACAAAGCAACAGCTCTGCCACTTCTCGGCTGTGTTACCTTCAAAGTTACTGTTTCTCAGTTCCCTCATCTGTTAAATAGGCATTAAGACTCTGAACACCATGTGTGGTAGGAACTATATCCAACCTGATTATCTTATATACACCACAGCACTTAGTAAAAGTGCCTGGCACATAGTGAGCACTTAAACATCATTAAAAAAATAAGGGGTTAGCAGAAGTCCCATGAGGAAAGATATACATGAGACAAAACACTGCTAAGAGATGCTTTCTAATGAAGGGTTTCCACTAAAAAGAAACAAACAAAAAAACCCACTCCAGTCAGGTGTGACAACTTTCTATTTCAAGTGTTTGGGTCAATTTGTTGTGAGGCTACTGGGGATGTGTCTTCAAGGGAGCAGGCTACTGGGGATGTATCTTCAAGGGAGTGAGCAAGCGAGATTAAACATGCAGACCCACATATACACACAGTGGGAATGGGAGATGGACATTCTGAGGCACAGGTACACACACAGGATTAGGGAGGTAAACACACAGATACAAAGTGAGAGAGTGGGGTCACATACACCCAGAGACACATACAAACACAAGCCTACACAGATAGGAGAAGGAAATGCAGGAACATACAGGAATAGGAGGATACACCCAAAAGGATTTCAGGGTTTAGCCGAAGGATTCCTTTTTCTATGAGTCAGTGTCACAAGGTGACCACAGTATCCAGTCCACTGTGAGACCAGGGTGACCAGGTGTGAAGGACCATTTCCAGGCTCAGTACAGGACAAGGCAATGCCTAGAGAAGCCAAGTCTCACTGAGGTCACTTTTTAGAGTATCTGCTCCTGGAGTGATATGTGGCTGGGTAGAACAGGGAGTGTCTGTTTCTGGCTGGGGCTGGGACAGAAGGTCACACTTAGCCAGGTTTCCAGTTTCAGTTTACTGGGCATGGAAGGGTTGGGTGCCAGCCCAAAAAGTCATGAGGACAAAGTGATGGTCCCACTTCCATGCTGCGAGAACTCCCAGTCCTCCTCTTCACATTGCCCACCACCATTGCATTTCTTTCCATTAGATCAAATTATTGAATTTTGACATTTCGTATCTTCAGTAGCTTTGCAATTTAGCATTACATTGTGCAGTTGGTGTTATCTAAGTTCTTGAAGTGTTCCTAAATAGATTCATTTAGCCAAGAATAAGATCATTGCTTTTGAGTTGACGCAAATAAAATGGAAATTAGATTTATGTATTAAAATGATAGGACTTGCAAAGTTCCTCTGAATTATTGTAATCAATCAATCAATCGTATTTATTGAGCGCTTACTATGTGCAGAGCACTGTACTAAGCGCTTGGGAAGTACAAATTGGCATCACATAGAGACAGTCCCTGCCCAACAGTGGGCTCACAGTCTAAAAGGGGGAGACAGAGAACAGAACCAAACATACCAACAAAATAAAATAAGTAGGCTAGAAATGTACAAGTAAAATAAATAAATAAATAAATAGAGTAATAAATATGTACAACCATATATACATATATACAGGTGCTGTGGGGAAGGGAAGGAGGTAAGATGGGGGGATGGAGAGGGGGACGAGGGGGACAGGAAAGAAGGGGCTCAGTCTGGGAAGGCCTCCTGGAGGAGGTGAGCTCTCAGCAGGGCCTTGAAGGGAGGAAGAGAGCTAGCTTGGCGGATGGGCAGAGGGAGGGCATTCCAGGCCCGGGGGATGACGTGGGCCGGGGGTCGATGGCGGGACAGGCGAGAGCGAGGTACAGTGAGGAGATTAGTGGTGGAGGAGCGGAGGGTGCGGGCTGGGCAGTAGAAGGAGAGAAGGGAGGTGAGGTAGGAGGGGGCGAGGTGATGGAGAGCCTTGAAGCCCAGGGTGAGGAGTTTCTGCCTGATGCGCAGATTGATCGGTAGCCATTGGAGGCTTTTGAGGAGGGGAGTAATATGTCCAGAGCGTTTCTGGACAAAGATAATCCGGGCAGCAGCATGAAGTATGGATTGAAGTGGAGAGAGACACGAGGATGGGAGATCAGAGAGAAGGCTAGTGCAGTAGTCCAGACGGGATAGGATGAGAGCTTGAATGAGCAGGGTAGCGGTTTGGATGGAGAGGAAAGGGCGGATCTTGGCAATGTTGCGGAGCTGAGACCAGCAGGTTTTGGTGACGGCTTGGATGTGAGGGGTGAATGAGAGAGCGGAGTCGAGGATGACACCAAGGTTGCGGGCTTGTGAGACGGGAAGGATGGTAGTGCCGTCAACAGAGATGGGAAAGTCAGGGAGAGGACAAGGTTTGGGAGGGAAGACAAGGAGCTCAGTCTTCGACATGTTGAGCTTTAGGAGGGTTGTAACCCTCAGTGATCTTAAATTATTGCCATCCAGCACACCCATATGGTCATTTAATTCAAAATTTGACAGAACTTGCATTTTCGATTATAAATTCACAACCTTACTATTATGATTTGATAAACCTCTTTATTACTGTCACATTTATGGAGCTCATCATTTCTGGAAAAAAAAAATCTGTTTTATTTTTACTGCTGTTCACCCAACAGCTGTCAGTGGCAGTGTTATACTTTCTGAGTCAATGCCTGATTGCCTAGTCTAAGCCAAAATGGCAGAACTAGGAGTGTTTTGGAAGGCCAACCTCTCAGATTAATTCATAAAAATGCCTTCAAAGTCAAGGAAACTTTTCTTAGTCATATTTATTGAGCACTTACTGTGTGCAAAGCTCTGTATTAAGTGCTTGGGAGAGTAAAATACGAGAATAAACAGTCACATTCCCTGCCCACAATGAACTTACAGTCTAGAGCAGGAGACACAGACATTGATACAAATAAAGGTGTAGATATGTATATAATGCTGTGGGGTGACAGAGGGTGCGTGGGGGAGAGCAAAGGGAGCAGGTCAGGGTGACAAAGAAATGTGAGTTGAGGAAAAATGGGGCTTAGTCTGGGAAGGCCTCAGGGAGGAGATGTGCCTTCAGTAAGGCTTTGAAGCGAGGGAGAGTAATTGCCTGGTGGATTTGAGAGAGGGCTTTCATTCATTCAATCGTATTTGTTGAGTGCTTACTGTGTGCAGAGCATTGTACTAAGTGCTTGGGAAGTACAAGTTGGCAACATAAAGAGACTGTCCCTACCCAACAGCGGGCTCACAGTCTAGAAGGGGGAGACAGACAACAAAACAAAACATGTGGACCGGTGTCAAGTCATCAGAATAAATAGAAATAAAGCTAGATGCATATCATTAACAAAATAAATTGAATAGGAAATATGTACAAGTAAAATAGAGTAATAAATCTGTACAGACATATATACAGGTGCTGTGGGGAGGGAAGGAGGAGAGGAAGAAGGTGGCTCAGTCTGGAAAAGCCTCCCTGAGGAGGTGAGCTCTCAGTAGGGCTTTGAAGGGAGAAAGAGAGCTAGCTTGGCAGATGTGTGGAGGGAGGGCATTCCAGGGCAGGGGGAGGACATGGGCCGGGGGTCGATGGCAGGACAGGTGAGAATGAGGTACAGTGAGGAGGTTAGCGGCAGAGGAGAGGAGGGTGTGGGCTCGGCTGTAGAAGGAGAGAAGGGAGGTGAGGTAGGAGGGGGTGAGGTGATGGAGAGCCTTGAAGCCAAGAGTGAGGAGTTTTTGCTTGATGCATAAGTTGACTGGCAGCCACTGGAGATTTTTGAGGAGGGGAGTGACGTGCCCAAAGTGTTTCTGCACAAAGATAAGCCGGGCAGCAGAGTGAAGTAGAGAATGAAGTGGGGAGAGACAGGAGGATGGGAAATCAGAGAAGAGGCTGATGCAGTAATCCAGTCGGGCTAGGATAAGAGATTGAGCCAGCAAGGTAGCGGTTTGGATGGGAGGAAAGGCTGGATCTTGGCAATGTTGCGGAGATGATACCGGCAGGTTTTGGTGACAGATTGGATGTGAAGATTGAATGAGAGAGCAGAGTCGAGGATGACACCCAGGTTGTGGGCTTGTGAGATGGGGAGGATGGTAGTGCTGTCTACAGTGATGGGAAAGTCAGGGAGAGGGCAGGGTTTGGGAGGGAAGATAAGGAGTTCAATCTTGGACATACTGAGGTTAAGATGGCGGGCAGACATCCAGATGGAGATGTCCTAAAGGCAGGAGGAGATGCGAGCCTGGAGGGAGGGAGAGAGAGAGCAGGGGCAGAGATGTAGATTTGGGTGTCATCAGCGTGGAGATGATAGTTGAAGCCATGGAAGTGAATGAGTTCACCAAGGGAGTGAGTGTAGACAGTGAACAGAAGGGGACCAAGAACTGACCCTTGAGGAACCCCTACAGTAAGGGGATGGGTGGGGGAGGAGGAACCTGCAAAGGAGACTGAGAATGAATGACTGGAGGGATAAGAGGAGAACCAGGAGAAGACAGAGTCTGTGAAGAGCCAAGGTTGGATAGCATATTGACGAGAAGGGGATAGTCCACAGTGTCGAAGGCAGCTGAGAGGTTGAAGAGGATTAGGATAGAGTAGGAGCCATTGGATTTGGCAAGAAGGAGGTCATTGGTGACCTTTGAGAGGGTAGTTTTGGTGGAATTATCCTTGTCCAGAAACGCTCTGGGCATATTACTCCCCTCCTCAAAAATCTCCAGTGGCTACCAATCAATCTGCGCATCAGGCAGAAACTCCTCACCCTGGGCTTCAAGGCTCTCCATCACCTCGCCCCCTCCTACCTCACCTCCCTTCTCTCCTTCTACTGCCCAGCCCGCAACCTCCGCTCCTCCACCGCTAATCTCCTCACTGTACCTCGTTCTCACCTGTCCCGCCGTCGACCCCCGGCCCACGTCATCCCCCGGGCCTGGAATGCCCTCCCTCTGCCCCTCCGCCAAGCTAGCTCTCTTCCTCCCTTCAAGGCCCTGCTGAGAGCTCACCTCCTCCAGGAGGCCTTCCCAGACTGAGCCCCTTCCTTCCTCTCCCCCTTGTCCCCCTCTCCATCCCCCCATCTTACCTCCTTCCCTTCCCCACAGCACCTGTATATATGTATATATGGCTGTACATATTTATTACTCTATTTATTTATTTATTTATTTTACTTGTACATTTCTATCCTATTTATTTAATTTTGTTGGTATGTTTGGTTCTGTTCTCTGTCTCCCCCTTTTAGACTGTGAGCCCACTGTTGGGTAGGGACTGTCTCTATGTGTTGCCAATTTGTACTTCCCAAGCGCTTAGTACAGTGCTCTGCACATAGTAAGTGCTCAATAAATACGATTGATTGATTGATTGATTGATTGAATGTAGGGGACGGAAGCCAGATTGGAGGAGGTCAAGGAGAGAGTTGGCGTTGAATTTGAGGCAGCGGGTGTAGGCGACTCGTTCAAGGAGTTTGAAAAGGAATGGTAGGAGGGAGATAGGGCGATAACTAGAAAGGGAGGTGGGGTCAAGAGAGGGTTTTTTTTAGGCTGGGGGAGACGTAGGCATGTTTGAAGGCAGAAGGGAAGGAACCAGGGGAGAGTGAGTGGTTGAAGATGGAAATTAACGAGGGGAGGAGGGTAGGGGCGAGAGATTTCATAAGATGAAAGGGAATGGGGTCAGAAGCACTGGTGGCTGGAGTAGCACTTGAGAGGAGTGAGGAGATCTCATCTGAAGATACTGCAGGGAAGGATGGGAGAGTAGCAGAGATGGTTGAGAGCAAGGGGGTTGGAGAAGGAGGAGGAGTGACTTTGGGTAGCTCAGACCTGATGGAGTTAATTTTACTAATGAAGTAGGAGGCCAGATCGTTGGGCATGAGGGATGGAAGAGGGGGAGGAACAGAGGGCCTGAGAAGGGAGTTAAACGTACAGAAGAGTTGATGGGGATGAT
This sequence comes from Tachyglossus aculeatus, assembly GCF_015852505.1. NCBI lineage: Eukaryota > Metazoa > Chordata > Mammalia > Monotremata > Tachyglossidae > Tachyglossus > Tachyglossus aculeatus. The sequence continues at coordinate 116,088,709 of NC_052067.1, forward strand.
GGGCATGGATGTCAATAAGGGAGGAGAAATAGTATCCCATCACTTTCCAGACCAGAGGCAGGATGTGGACTATTGGTTGGCTGTGAGACAGGCAAGACTGAGGGACAGTCAGAAGGTTAGCACTAGAGGATTAAGTGTGTGTGCTAGGTTGTTGAAGGAGAGAATTGAGGTGAGTTAGGAGGGGTCAAGGTGGTGAAATACTTCAAAGCCAATGGTGAGGAGTTTGTCTTCTGTATCATATTCATTTGCTATTGGAAGATTTTAAAAACAAGATGCACCACAAGAATAGACAGTATTCCTCATATTGTGAACAAGAAACTGTAGAAAGAAATTCATACCTAAATTCAAAATGGGGATATGAGGTGAAAAGCAGATCAAATGCTCATTGTTTAAAAGTGTTAAGGGCACATAACTTGTTCATCATTATTCACCTTTTCATATAAACCATTCATATCTCTAAATGAGAATGACTGTTCTACTCACCTTTGCCATGGCACTAATTTCCTCCTTCAACATTAAAAACTGTCATCTCATGCATTTTCAAAGTTACTAGAAACTGCAAAATAATTTTAAAATCCCATCTGTGATTTATTTTGAGTTCATACCTTCACTATGTTAATTCTCATGTTTACGATAGTTCTTTAAAATGCTTATAAGATTTCAGAAAGCAATGTTCATGAATTTTCAAAGAAAGATGAAAGTTACACACTACATTGGATATTTATGGGTTCAAGCAATCAACAGTATTCAGTGAGTACCAGATGTGTTCAGAACACTTAAGTGTTTAGAGACTATAACAGTAGACAAGATCCTTGCCCTCAAGTAGTTTACAATCTAAAAAGGAGACAAACATGAAAATAAATAGAAAGGTGTGTAAGCTATGTGCAGAAGTACTTCAGGTTGTTTGGTCAATTTCAATTAGGCCCATAATATTTTCTTAACTCCCTAATCAAGTGGAATAACATTAAAGTTGTACACACTGTTCAATTCCCCTCGTGGTTATATGATTTAAAACAACTTAACTTCCATATTGAGCTGAAATTACACAAATTGCCTTCCTCATGAAAACACTAGTCCATTTTGTCAGCAATTTCCTGGGAGGGAAGATTGTGTGAAATTAGGTTTACAAGTATACAACAAATTAGATTGAGGCTTTCACTGCTGTTGTAAATTTGCCATGTGAGCAACCCTCCAGTTGATTAAATCATGCCAGTTATTTTTAAATTGCCCAAGTCCCTTAGCTTTGAATAGGTCACCCTCCCTGAAACTGATTATTGCTAATTTTTTCACACAAAGCAAATCTAAGTTGATTTTATAAGGAAAGTGCCTAGCTTGCTATCTTACCAATATTATTAACTTTTTCAAATTAGACTTTAGAGTTATCAAAGGCTTAGCAGTCATAGTGAGATAGGTTAGTGAACTATATGGTTTCAAGCTATCTGCAGAGAAGTGGCATGTGCATGGTCTGGGAACCTATAATTATTTTAGAAATAAATACAAAAATGACAGAGTCAAGGCATGTAACTGGCAATCTGACTGGTGCATAAAGTGGAGAGTTTCTGTTCTCCCAACAATTCACTTTGGGGATTTTCCCTCTTCTGATGTTGTAGTCACTCACTGTGATATTGACAAGGGTTTTCAGCCCTAAATACACGCTGAAAGAGTCCCCCTGAGTCATTTTAGGAGCACCAGGACTGCATTCAATGTCCCCTGGGTTGTGGCCTTCTTTAACTCCACACCCATTACTATTCATCATTCAAACATATTTATTGAGCACTTACTGTGTGCAGAGCACTGTTACCACAGGTTTTGGGGCATCCTACTCACTTTCTTGCACCCTATTACTGCCACCATTCTGTGACAATTCCAGATGTCTCTCAATGCCAGGTCATTAGGGGCTAGTTTACCAACTCCACCCGGGATTGGCTGCAGGAATCCAATGGACAAAATGCCCCCTAAGTTCATGCATCACCCCAGAACATTTCCTCCAGCTTCACAATCAGGGATCTTTACAATATTTAATGTATTCTTAACAAGAGGAACCAAAACGATTCTAGTTCTCTGGATCTACTACTTCCCCCTCGGTTACCCTAAGTACTTTGCTTCAAGTGTTCCATGGCACACATTTTTGTCTCCATCAGATGCAGGAGCCTCACTTCCTCACCCAGGAACTTGCTGGGCTCTGAACTTCCAGGGATGCTCTCCAAACCTTCCCTATGCTTGTGTCCATCCAGGACCCACTGCATGAGCTCTCCCTATATATTGCTTTGGCAGGCACACAGCTCTCTTCCCCTTATCTCAAGTTGGCCAAAATCTTCTTTGAGCAACCTAGCCCCTCTGTTTCCTCACAGTCCTTCTCCCTGTTTGGGTCAGTTTACAATTTAGGGAGGGCACCATGAAGTCCCCCTCTCAGGGTCGGGCCTGGAGAGTTTCCATTCTCAACTACTGGAGGAAGAGTCAAGCAGAGGCATATACATTCCATTCCTTCCTTGGGCAGTGGCTAATGAGTGGAAGGCAATCTGCTACAAGTCAAAACTCCCCTGTGCTGGGCAGCAGTGGCATGGGAGAGAGTCGAGGGCAGAGACTTGAGTTTACGGCAAGGAAGGAGGTAATAGTAAACCACTTCTGTATTTTTTAACCAAGAAAACTGTACGGATACAGTACTGGAACACTTACGGATTGAGGTGGGGCATTCTAAGAGAATGGCATTGTTATGGGTCAGAGACAACTCAACAGCATAAGACAAGACAAGGCCATGAAGTCACCCTCCTGGCTTCCTTCTGCCACAACTACCTGTTAGAGCCAGTGGAACTGGTCATAACTCACAAGGGGAAGACAAGAACTCTACAGCAAACATTTTTTTTTTTATAGTTGTTAAACACTTACAGTGTTCCAGGCACTGTTCTAAAAGCTGGGGTAGATAGATAAAAGGTAATCAGTTTGGACACAGTCCTTGTCCCACATGGGGCTCACAATCATAATCCCCCTTTTACAGATGAGGTAACACTCACAGTGAAGTGATTTGCCCAAGGTTACACAGCAGATGTGGTGGAGGCTGGATTTGAACCCAGGTCCTTCTAATCCCCAGGCCTGTGCTCTATCCACTAGGCCATGCTGTTCTCTAACATTTATGAGCACAAAGTCCTAACAAACCTTACTAGAACTACAAGCACCAAAATAAAAAAGCAATCAAAGCAGCAATGGAAAAGAAAGCATGCCCTAATAAGAAGCACAGAAAAGGAGTCAGAGGATCCAGGTTCTAATCCCAGTTTTGCCACTTGCTTGCTATATGTGACCTTAGGCTAATCACTTAGCTTCTCTGTGCTTTGGTGTCCCTTATCTGTAAAATCAGGAAACACCTGTTCTTCCTCCTACTTTGACTGTGATTCCTTTGTGGGGTAGGAAGTTGTCACAAACCCCCAGTTCATACCAAGACCTTCCTGGACCTGGGGAGCCTCAGTGAAATGTAGTAGAGTTCAAATCATAACTCTGATCACTAAAGTTATTGTGAAAAGGTTTTTACTTTGTTTTACCAACATGCAAGGGAGTGACACATATGTACACTCACTCCACCATTCAAGAGTCCAATGCCAGCATGGCTTAGTGGAAAGAGCACAGGCTTGGGAGTCATAGGTCATGGGTTCTAATCCCAACTCCACCACTTGTCAGCTGTGTGACTTGGGGCAAGTCACAACTTCTTTGTGCCTCAGTTGACTCATCTGTAAAATAGGGATCAAGACTGGGAGCAACAAGTGGGGCAACCTGTTAACCTTATATCTATCCAAGCACTTAACACATGCCATTATTATTATTACCAGTCTATGGTCAGAGGAGCCCACTCTGCCAGAGCTTCTTTTTTCCTGCTTCCAAGTGCTGTTCTCTTGCTGCTGCTGCTCCAATACTTGCTTCTCTCTTCATCTCAGCATGCTACTTGCAGGTACCCCCTTATTATTCAAAACGAAGAACTATTATCTTCCTTAGGCATCGCAGCTGGGGCTCTACATGAAGTCATTGATTGGTCCAGGCCTGTTGCTGGGTAGAACAGGGAAAGCCATGCCTCCCTTCATGTTCCCCCCCCCAACAGGTCCACCATCACCTGTCCCAGGTTGAGTCCATCAGTGCTTTAGCAAAGTCTCTCCCTTGTTGTTGCTTATGGGATCACAGACAGTCTCTAACAGGGCAGCTTGTTGTGGGCTCACCACAGAACTTGTCTGGTCTGATGATTTTGTATCTGCTCTGGTGATTAAAACTGTGTGTGGTACACAGTGAGTGCTTAACTACTATTGCAATTATTATTATTGAGATGTAATATTTCTGCCATTACTGATGGGGTTTCCTTGTAATTTTTACCACAAAGGCAGTATGGCAGTGGAGTAAATGTTGCAAATGTCCCTTTTCAAAAGTGCTCATCAGGGAGGGACTCAGTCCAAATAAGTGTGGTGACAGATGTTCTACAGTCACTCCACTTTTACCCTGAAAATGGAACCCTGAGTAAATGCGGACATAACTGTCTCAAGGGCTGCACCTAAAATGTAACTAATTTATTTGTATTGACCTAGGCAAGTTTATCCAATAGTGTTCTGAAGGTATTTGTCCCTGACAAATAACAGTAAATAACTGTAAATAACAGTCCCACTGAGAAAGGCCTCAAAAACATTTGTGAAATTTCTGGATGATACTAATTAGATTAGGGTTGCTAATGGTTTGTGATACAGACTAGAATTCAAAATCAGTCAATCAGTTAATGGCATTTATTGAGTTCTTACTGTGTATACAGCATTGTGCTAACATTAGGAGAGTACAGTATAATGGAAAGACCACGGACTTGGGAGTCAGAGGACATGGGTTCTAATCCTGGTTCCACCACTTGTCAGCTGTGTGACTTTGGGCAAGTCACTTAACTTGTCTTAGAGAAGCAGCATGGCTCACTGGAAAGAGCACAGGCTTGGGAGTCAGAGGTTCAAATCCCTGCTCTGCCGCTTGTCAGCTGTGTGACTTTGGGCAAGTCACTTAACTTCTCTGTGCCTGTTACCACATCTGTAAAATGGGGATTAAGGCTGTGAGTCCCACGTAGAACAGTTACCTGATCACCTTGTATCCTCCCCAGCACTTGGAACAGTGCTTTGCATATAGTAAGCGCTTAACAAATACTATCATTATTATTATTATTATTATTCTCTGTGCCTCAGTTACCTCATCTGTAAAATGGGAATTAAGACTGTGAGTGAGCCCCACCTGGGACAACCTGATCTTGTATCTCCCCCAGTGCTTAGAACAGTGCTTGGCACATAGTAAGCACTTAACAAATACCATTATTATTATTATTATTATTACTTATTATGTGCCAAGAATTGTTTTAAACACTGGGGTGTATACAAGCAAATCAGGTTGGACACAGTCGTTGTCCCATGTGGGGCTCATAATCTCAATCTCCATTTTACAGATGAGGTAACTGAGGCACAGACAAATGAAGTGACTTGCCCAGGGTCACACAGCAGACATGTGGTCTGTCTACCAATAGAGTTGGTAGACCTGATTCCTGCCCTCTGGGGGCTTATTCATTGAAATAAAATACAGATAGGAGAAATGGTAGAGAATAAACTCTGTACACCATCATCATCATCATCAATCGGCGACCTTTGAGAGAGCGGTTTCTATGGAAGGAAGGGGATGGAAGCCCAATCGCCCCACAGCATCTATGGCCCTGTCTGTAATTTCTTTATTTCTATTAATGTCTGTCTCCCCCTCTAGACTGTAAGCTCGCTGTGGGCAGGGAATGTGTATGCTTCTTCTTAATAATAATAGCAATAATAATTATGGTACTTGTTAAGCACTTACTAAGTGCCAAGCACTGTTCTAAGCACTAAGGTAGATACAAGGTCATCAAGGTTGTCCCACGTGGGGCTCGCAGTCTCAATCCCCATTCTACAGATGAGATAACTGAAGCATAGAGAGGTGAAGTGACTCGTTCAAGATCACACAGCAGACAAGTGGCGGGGCTGGGATTAGAACCCACGACCTCTGACTCCCAAGTCTCTGCTCTTGACACTAAGCCGTGCTGCTTCTTATTCTCTTCTCTTACTGTACTCTCCTAGGCGCTTAGTGCAGTGCTCTGTACACAGTAAGCACTCAATAAATATGATTCAACTAATGAATGAATGAAGACATTCATTAATTGAATCATATTTATTGAGTGCTTACTGTGTACAGAGTTTATTAAGAATTTATTTATGAATTAAGACATTCATTCATTCAATCATATTTATTGAGCACTTACTGTGTGCAGAGTACTGTAGTAAGTGCTTGGGAAGTACAAGTTGGGAACATATAGAGACAGTCCCTACCCAACAACAGGCTCACAGTCTAGAAGGGGGAGACAGACAACAAAACAAAACATGTGGACAGGTGTCAAGGCATTCAGAATAAATAGAAATAAAGCTAGATGCACATCATTAACAAAATAAATAGAATAGTAAATATGTACAAATAAAATAAAGAGTAATAAATATGTACAAACATATATACAGGTGCTATGGGAAGGGGAAGGAGGTAGGGCAGGGGGGATGGGGAGGAAAAAGGGGGCTCAGTCTGGGAAGGCCTCCTGGAGGAGGTGAGCTCTCAGTAGGGCTTTGAAGGGAGGAAGAGAGCTAGCTTGGTGGATGTGCGGAGGGAGGGCATTCATATATATATATATATGTACACACACATACAAATGCTATGGATTTTGGGGTGGAATATCAAAGTGCTTAAGGGGGGACAGATTTAAGTCTGAAGGCAACACAAAAGGGAGGGCAAATAAGATAGGGAAATGAGAGGTTAGTCAGGGAAGACTCCTTAGATGAGCTATGATTTTAGTAGGGCTTTGAAGATGAGGAGAATGGTGGTCTGTCAGATATGAAGGGGGACCAGACCAGAGGGAAAATTTAAGCAAGAGGTCAGTGGCAAGACAGGAGAGATCAATATATGGTGAGCTGGATGCTGTCAGCAGAGGAAGCATGTAGACTAAGTTTTAGTAGGTGAAGGCCTCCTCCAGGAGGCCTTCCCAGACTGAGCCCCTTCTTTCCTCTCCCCCTCGTCCCCCTCTCCATCCCCCCGTCTTACCTCCTTCCCTTCCCCACAGCACCTGTATATATGTATATATGGTTGTACATATTTATTACTCTATTTATTTATTTATTTATTTATTTTACTTGTACATTTCTATCCTACTTATTTTATTTTGTTGGTATGTTTGGTTCTGTTCTCTGTCTCCCCCTTTTAGACTGTGAGCCCACTGTTGGGTAGGGACTGTCTCTATGTGATGCCAATTTGTACTTCCCAAGCGCTTAGTACAGTGCTCTGCACATAGTAAGCGCTCAATAAATACGATTGATTGATTGATTGATTGATTGATTAGCAAGATCAGGTAGGAAAGATCCGATTGTGTTATGGCCGATCATAAAAGGTTTCTACTTCATGTGGAGTTGAATGGGCAACCACTGGAGTTTCTGAGGAGTAGGGAGACATGGACTGACTGCTTTGCTTCCAAAATAATGATCTGAACAAAAGAAATAAGTAGAGACTGGAGTGGGGAAAGCCCAGAGGTGGAGAGGCCAGAGAGGCAGCTGATTCAGTACTTAAGACAAGATGTGGTAAGAGCTTGAACCTGCATGGTAGTAGTTTGAATGGCATGGGAGGGGCAGAGTCTAAAGATGTTTTGAAGGAAGAACCAATTTGGTTTAAAGTTGGACTCCCTTTTTATTGGGGAGAAATCTACATTGTCTAATGCAAGAAACATAGGATTGGATGTCTGAAAAACTGGGTTATAATCCTAGTTCTGCCCCTTGTTTGCTGTGTGACCTTGGGCAAATCACTTAACTTCTCTGTGCCTCAGTTTTCTCATTTGTAATAAAATGGGCATTAAATACTGATACACCTTCCTCCCTATAATAATAATTATAATATTATACTCTATACCAAAAACTGTACTACAGACTGGAATAGATACAGGATAGTAAAATCCCACATGGAGCTCACAGAGTAAGTAGGAGGGAGAACAGGTATTGAATCCCCACTTTGCAGATGAGGGAACTGAGGCACAGAGACGTTAAATGGCTTGCCCAAGTTCACACAGTAGGTGAGAGGCAAAGCCAGTGTTAGAACCCAGGACCTCTGTCTCCCAGGAGCAAGCTCTTTCTATTAGGCCACACTGCTTTCATGCTGCTTCCCTTAGGCTGTGAGCCCCTTGTGAGGCAGGAACTACTTTATATCTGATTTATTATACCCTACCCAGAGCTTTAGCACACTATTTCACACATCATGAGTGCTTAATGAATACCACAATCATTTTTATCTGCCTATTTGTTAATCCATTTTTCTCTCAGCATTACATCTTGTTACACAACTATGTTAAATTTTGTGTATGTACATTCACTCATTCATTCATTTATTCAATTGTATTTATTGAGCGCTTAGTGTGTGCAGAGCACTGTACTAAGCGCTTGGGAAGTACAAGTTGGCAACATATAGAGACGGTCCTTACCCAACAATGGGATCACAGTCTAGAAGGGGGAGACAGACAAGAAAATAAAACAAGTAGGCAGGTGTCAAAACCGCCAGAATAAATAGAATTATAGCTTTATGCACATCATTAATAAAATAGAGTAGTAAATATATACAAGTAAAATAGAGTAATGAATATGTACAAATACATACAAGTGCTGTGGGGAGGGGAAAGAGGTAGGGCAGAGGATGGGAGTGGAGGCAATGGGGAGGGGAGGAGGAGAGGAAAAAGGAGGCTCAGTCTGGGAAGGCCTCCTGGTGGAGTTGAGCCCTCAGTAGGGCTTTGAAGGGAGGAAGAGAGCTAGTTTGGCAGATTTGTGGAGGGAGGGACAGGCGAGAACGAGGCATAGTGAGGAGGTTATCAGCAGAGGAGTGGAGGGTGGGCTGGGCTGTAGAAGGAGAGAAGGGAGGTGAGGTAGGAGGGGGTGAGGTGATGAAGAGCCTTGAAGCCGAGAGTCAGGAGTTTTTGCTTGATTTGTAGGTTGACAGGCAACTACTGGAAATTATTGAGGAGGGGAGTGACATGCCCAGAGCGTTTCTATACAAAGATAATCCAGGCAGCAGAGTGAAGTATAGACTGAAGTGGGGAGAGACAGGAGGATGGGAGATCAGAAAGGAGGCTGATGCAGTAATCTAGTCAGGTTAGGATGAGAAATTGAACCAGCAAGGTAGCATCTTGGATAGAGAGGAAAGGGCAGATCTTGGCGATGTTGTGGAGGTGAGACCAGCAGGTTTTGATGACAGATCAGATGTGTGGGGTGAATGAGAGAGCAGAGTCAAGGATGACACCAAGGTTGTGGGCTTGTGAGACAGGAAGGATGGTAGTGCCATCTACAGAGAAGGGAAAGTCAGGGAGAGGCCAGGGTTTGGGAGGACAGACAAGGAGTTGAGTCTTGGACATGTTGAGTTTTAGATGGCGGGCAGGCATCCAGACGGAGATGTCCTGAAGTCAGGAGGAGATACGAGCCTGGAGGGAGGGAGAGAGAGCAGGGGCAGAGATGTAGATTTGGGTGTCATCAGCGTAGAGATGATAGTTGAAGCCGTGTGAGCAAATGAGTTCACCAAAGGAGTGAGTAGAGATAGAGAACAGAAGGGGACAAAGAACTGACCCTTCAGGAACCCCTACAGTAAGGGGATGGAAGGGGGAGGAGGAGCCTGCGAAGGAGACCGAGAATGAACTCCATCACCTCCTGGAGTTGCAAGAGACTGGTTTGGCACCCATGATGCAGTGTTTGACCCTTGACCCCCAAAGGAAATGACATTGTCTGGAATGAGGGGATACTAGCATTTGGGATAATGGAAATTAATTGAAGAAAGCATTTTGGATAAGAAGGGCTTTCAGGAGGCCTTTAAATATGGGGACCACTATTCTCCATTAGATTTAGGGAGGGAATTACATAATCAGAAAACTGCTTGACTGAGGACTCAAAAGTGGGAGAGTTAACAGCAAGTTATAGTTAGAAGGCTAAGAGGGAGAAATTGAGAAGGTGGTTTGGGAAATAGCGGTTAAAGAAAGCAGGGGTGAGTTTTTGAAGAGGAGTCAATCTAATTGTGAGAAGGTTTTACTGATATTAAGCTAAGGAGAGTTTTGAGTATTGGAGTTGTGTGTGCCTAGTGAGACATTAGGAAGATGATTTATGCAGCAGCATGTAATATGGATTTGAGAGAGGAGAGGCTAGACACAAAGAGGCCAGTGAAAAGGCTGTGATACAATGTTTAACTGCAATATGACCAGAGCTTGCACCAGACTAGTAGCTATTTGGGAGGAGGAGAAGGATTTGTGAGATGTTTTGAAGATTGAACTGGTAGGATTTTGCAATAAGAAGTGTGAGAATTGAAGAAGACTGAAGCATCATAGAGGACATTGAAGTTGGAGGCCTCTAGAGCAGGAAGGATTGACATTATTTACTGAAAAATCCACTTTTAGAGGGAGGAGTGAATGTCTTAGATGGGTTAAATTTGAGGTGTTTCCTGGGCAGCATAGTTGTTATGTTTTAAAGGCAAGAATAGTTGTGGGATTGTAGGTTAGATTAATGGTCAATACTAAAGAAATAGATTTAGGAATCTCTCTTATAGAGGTGGTAACATGCCAAATGAGAAGATGAGCTTCCTGAGAGAGTGGTTGAAGACTGAGAAGAGTAGATGACCCAGATGACACCCATAGTTAAGGAATTAAAGATAATAATAATAACTGTGGTTTTTGTTAAGCACTTTCAACATGCCAAGCACTGTACTAAGCACTGGGTGGAAACATGATAATCACGCTCCACATTGGTCCCACATTCTAAGTAGGAGGGAGCATGGGTATTGAATTTCCATTTTGTAGATGAAGGAACTGAAGCACAGAGAAGTGAAGTGACTTGTCCAAGGTAACTCTTGGACTTGTCCAAGGAGGAGAGCAGCATGGCTCAGAGAAGTAGCATCGCTCAGTGGAAAGAGCCCAGGCTTTGGAGTCAGAGGTCATGGGTTCAAATCCCGGCTCCGCCGATTGTCAGCTGTGTGACTTTGGGCAAGTCACATGACTTCTCTGTGCCTCAGTTACCTCATCTGTAAAATGGGGATTAAGACTGTGAGCCCCACGTGGGACAACCTGATCACCTTGTATCCCCCCAGTGCTTAGAACAGTGCTTTGCACATAGTAAGCACTTAACAAATGCTATTATTATTATTATTATTATTATTATTATTATTATTATTATTAACACATCAAGTAAGTGGCAGAACTGGAATTTAGAACTCAGGTTCTGACTCCCAGTCCCATACTCTTTCCAGTAGGCTACAATGCTGCTCTAGACCATACTGCTTCCCTGTGAGAGAGATGAGAGCCAGAGAGCAAAACTCTGAGAGATAGGAGAACTAGGTCAGTACTGAGTCAACAAAAATAAGGCTTAGTATTATTTCACAGATAATCATAATAGATTTGGGAGCCATCCTCATAGAGATAGTAGCTGAAGTCATGTGTGAAGATGAGCTCCTTGAATGGGGACTGTGGGATTGGGAGAGGGCTATTAAAGTATGGTATTGAAAGAAGAAGGGAAGATGCCAACACAGTTTCAGGTTGAAGACAGTGAGGGTGAGAAGAGTGAGAGTCAGTATTTTTAGGAGTGAGACAGGCTAGGGTCATTGTGGTATAGGTAGATTTAGAGACAGATTTAGAGAGAAGGCAGGGAATCTTGATATAAAAAGTTGTAAAACATTATTTAGACATACAACATGCAATAATTATGCACTAGATATCTTTCCAGTTAAATAATGTAATTCATTTTGCAGTGTATGTCCAGTGATTTTCTTTACTCATTAAAATTTTATTAGCTAAAATACGACATTCTGCTACCATTTTAAATGACAAATTATTTGAGGATGGTGACCTGAGTGATATATCTTTTACATGTGTCCTCAAAGAATGCCATAAAGATATTCACTTTTAAGGATATTGCCATTGATGACAAAGCGAGTAAAAGAGTAAAGAAGAGGCACAAAATGACCTAGAATGAACTCCCTTGAAAAGACAAAATCAGAGAGGAATATGCCCTTAAAGAGTCTTTTTTGAAGAAATAGGTATCAAAATTGGTTAACAGACTCTATCAAATGATTCTCACTTTACAGATCATTTGTAACATTGATTTCATTGAAAACTATAAATAGGGTAGTAAGGGAACTGACTTTGAGATTTATTATTTGAGTGATCCTTATTTGATGTTTAATTTAATTTTCTTTCATTGCAGAACATATTTAGGAATGGAGCCAGAGTAGCTTCTGAGGGACAATCTGAGAGTGGAGTGGTATCACTTTACCAAAATAATAATAATAATAACGGTATCCATTAAGTGCTTAACTATGTGCCAAGCACGGAACTAAGCCCTAGATGCAAAAGGTGAACCTAGCATTATTCAATTTGGTACATTGCTCAATCAATCAATAAATGAGTTGAATTTATTGAATATTGACTGTGTGCAGGGCATTATATTAAGCATTTTTTAATTTGTACTCTGATATTTTGTATTCTCCCAAGGGCGTAGTATAGTCTCTAAACACAGTGCTCAATAAATATGATAGATTGGTTGATTGAGTATAATAGACTCTGTAGACATGATCCCTGATTTTGAGCTGGTGAGACAAGTACAGAAATAAATTACATTCAGGAGGAAGTAATAGAAAATAAAGATATGAGCATATGTGATATGGGTGCACTGAAGAGGGAGTGTTGAGTACCTAAATATTAGATAACACAGCAGTGCCGAAGTGGCAGTTAGGAGCTATCATGTGGGGAGATAAATTAATTGGAGAATACTTTTTGGATTGGAAGAGATGTGATTTTGAAGGCTTTGCAGATAGGGAGAGCATGGTCAACCAAATGTGAAGAGGGAGAGTTAAATTCAGGAAGAAGGGAGTGAAAAAGAGATGAGAGACAGAATCAAGAATAATAGCAAGGTTATGGACTGGAGAGATGGGAAGGATAGTGGTAACATCAACTTTGATCACTTGAAGTCTTTAGGCAATATTTATTTTACCTTAGTAGTACTACAGTAAAGTTTGTTCATTTCTAGACTTCGAGACTGTGAGCCCATTGTTGGGTAGGGACCATCTCTATATGTTGCCGATTTGTACTTCCCAAGCGCTTAGTACAGTGCTCTGCACACAGTAAGTGCTCAATAAATATGATTGAATGGTTCAATGAATGAACAAAGACATTTTTAATTGAAAAACTAAGATTCAGGTGTTGATGCTATTTGCTATATCTGGGGGTGAGAAATGAACTTGATAGTAGAAGGGTTTAATTTATCCAGGAAGTTTAAGATATTAATCTCTAAAGGCCTTATGAAGTATTATCAGTATGTGTGTTTGCTAAGCATGTAATACGTGCTTATTTATTTACTAAATATTGGTTCATTTATTTCTAAACAATTACTAACACATAATAAAGGACTAATCCAGGGTAAACACTTCATATGTTCCTTGAATATTTGGATGTATTATGAATGATGGTGTTCTAATCCCAGCTTTGCCACTTGCCTGCTGTGTGATCTTGGGCAAGACATTTTACTTTTCTATATCTCAGTTTCTTAACCTGTGAAATGGGAGTGATATACCAGTTTTTCTTCCCTCTTACACTGTGAGCCATTTGGAAGGGGGACTATGTCCAAATACAGTCCTATACACTTGAGTGCAATTTGTTATTTTCCTGTTCCTGACATGCTGGCCTATGCCATGACTGATCCCGGTGGGTAATTAAAAAGTGTACTATGGATTCCTCTTTGCTGCTGTTCTTGGTCTTTCTTCTCCAGTATTTCTAGGAACCGTTCTTACTCCTTGTTCTCCAATTTCACTCCTATTCTTCTCCATCTCTCCAGCTCCTTTCTTTCTGTTACCACTGTCTTTCCCTAGTGGTCGGTCACCAGTGTCCTAGGCCTGAGCTCTGTGTATAATAATAATAATAATAGGCATTTGTTAAGCGCTTCCTATGTGCAAAGCACTGTTCTAAGCGCTGGGGAGGATACAGGCTGATCAGGTTGTCCCACGAGGGGCTCACAGTCTTAATCCCCATTTTACAGATGAGGTAACTGAGGCCCAGAGAAGTTAAGTGACTTGCCCAAGATCACACAGCAGACATGTGGCGGAGTCGGGATTCGAACCCATGACCTCTGACTCCAAAGCCCGTGCTCTTTCCACTGAGCCACGCTGCTTCTCTGTATCCCTGTATCCCTTCTCTGTATCTGCTGTATCCCAGCAGACTCACTGCTCTCTGGCTGCATTAGTCTCTTTCCTTCAGTGCCTTGGCTTCCCAGACTCTGCCTTTTATAATAATAATAATAATAATGGCATTTATTAAGTGCTTACTATGTGCAAAGCACTGTTCTATGCGCTGGGGAGGTAACAAGGTGATCAGGTTGTCCCAAAGGGGGCTCACAGTCTTAATCCCCATTTTACAGGTGAGGGAACTGAGGCACAGAGAAGTTAAGCGACTTGCCCAAAGTCACACAGCTGACAATTGGCAGAGCTGGGATTCGAACCCCTGACCCCTGACTCCAAAGCCCATGCTCTTTCCACTGAGCCACACTGCTTCTCTTTATCCCCATCTCGGGTCCCTGCTCAGCCCCTACTTGGCCTCAGCTCTTCAGGAGTTCCAGCAGCTGCCAACATCCTTCGGCTCTTCCCTTCTCTCCTCTCTCTTCCCACAGGAGACTTTGAAGATTGGTCACATCCCCTATCTCCATGTATGCACACTGCTGCTGCTTTACCAGTAAGAGCTGAGAAAGAGATGAATTTATCGGAGTATCTCAAAGGAAGCATTGTGTCTTTTTTTAAAAAAAAGATAGGGACTGGGGGGAGACAAGTCAGTGAAGGGATGAATTATGCATTCATTCATTCAATCGTATTTACTGAGCACTAACTGTGTCAAAAGCACTGTACTTCACACTTAGAGAAGCAGCGTGGCTCAGTGGAAGGAGCCCGGGCTTTGGAGTCAGCGGTCAGGGGTTCATATCCCCAGCTTCGCCAATTGTCAGCTGTGTGACAAGTCACTTAACTTCTCTGTGCCTCAGTAATCTCATCTGTAAAATGGGGATTAAGACTGTGAGCCCCCGGTAGGACAACCTGATCATCTTGTATCCCTCAGTGCTTAGAACAGTGCTTTGCACATAATAAGGGCTTAACAAATACCATTATTATTATTATTATTATTAAGCACTGTACTAAGTGCTTAATTAGGAGTATGAAAGGGGAGAAAAGCTGCCCAGAACAAGAAAGAATGGGAACTGAATGGAGTTAAGAAAGGAAGTACGTGGGAGGCAGTGATAATTTAACTCTGCACTTCTTCGATGTAATGTCAGTCATTTGGAACTTACAGATCCTGGGCTAGTTATCAACTATTACCTAATGAATTCCTGGATTTTACATCTTTTGGTCATTTGGAAATGGGGGCACATTCATTCATTCAAATGTATTTATTGAGCACTTACTGTGTGCAGAGCACTGTACTAAGCACTTGGAAAGTACAATTCAGCAAAAGATAGAGACAATTCATTCATTCATTCATTCAATCATATTTATTGAGCGCTTGCTATGTGCAGAGCACTGTACTAAGTGCTTGGGAAGTACAAGTCGGCAACATATAGAGAGGGTCCCTACCCAACAACCAGCTCATAGTCTAGAAGGGAGAAACAGTCAACAAACTCTGTTGAGTAATAAATCTGTACAAATATATACAAGTGCTGTGGGGAGGGGAAGGAGGTAGGGTGGGGGGGATGGGGAGGAGGAGAGGAAAAAGGGGGCTCAGTCTAGGAAGGCCCCCTAAGGAGCAGCATGGCCTAGTGGACAGAGCACAGGCCTGGGAATCAGAAGGACCTTGATTATAGTTCCAACTCTGCCACATGTCTGCTGTGTGACCTTAGGCAAGTCATTTTACCTCTCTGTGCCTCAGTTACCTCATCTGTAAAATAATAATGATAATAATAATAATAATGGCATTTATTAAGTGCTTACTATGTGCAAAGCACTGTAATGGAAATTAAGACTGTGAGCCTGAAGTGGGACAGAGACTGCATCCAATCCAATTTTTTCTATCTACCCCAGAGCTTAGTACAGTGCCTGGAAGCAGCATGGCTTAGCGGCAAGAGCCTGGGCTTGGGAGTCAGTTCTCTCATCTGTAAAATGGGGATTAAGACTGTGAGCCCCACACAGGACAACCCGATATAGATCCACCCCAGTGCCTTGCACATAGTAAGCACCTAACAAATGCCATCATTATTATTATTACTTAACAAATACCACAATTATATATACAATATATTTGTATAGATGACATACCTACAGTATACAGAGTAATCCTAATTTTGAGATGATGAGACTGATTACTAGATCTTACACATGTGTGCCTTAAATGACAGACTGTTGCCAACCAACAGAGAAGCAGCGTGGCTCAGTGGAAAGAGCCTGGGCTTTGGAGTCAGAGGTCATGGATTCAAATCCCAGCTCCACCACTTGTCAGCTGTGTGACTTTGGGCAAGTCACTTAACTTCTCTGGGCCTCAGTTACCTCATCTGTAAAATGGGAATTAACACTGTGAGCCCCACGGGGGACAACCTGATCACCTTGTAAATTCCCCAGCGCTTAGAACAGTGCTCTGCACATAGTAAGCGCTTAATAAATGCCATTAAAAAAAAAAAACCAACACCCTCCCTTGACAGCTTACTGGAATCATTTTATTTTAATGGTGCTTTTTAAGCACTTAATATATGTCATGCAATTTACTGAGCTCTGGGATAAATGCAAATATCTCTTCTATAGTTTATTGACTAAAATACTGTTTCCAAACTTGGCCTAGTTTTACAGAGAATTTTAATTGTTGGTGTTTCAAATGCACTATTTTATTTCTTGGGGAAATAGACTCCAGAGAGACACCTACACAGTTATCCTGATTTGCTATAAAATGATCTACTCAGTACTATTGAAGTTTATAACCCCTTTCTCCAAGGAAATGGAGAAATGGTCTTCTCCAATAATAACAAAGAGAATTTGACATGAACAGTTGGAAAATTAAGTTCTAAGAGAATCGGAAGATAACTCAAATACTTCTGCCACTTTAACCTTTCACAAAGTAAGTTTTCATTTGCAGTGAAAGTAGAGTCAGTCTTTGGGGTACACAGATGGCTCTGTAAACCATTTGGTGTTCAAACCTCTTTATTGTATATAGCTGATGTGGTGATAGCTAGTCAGCATCAAATATTACTGTAGTATAGGCAAATTGATAGTTCTCAATATTTCGCTGATGTTTTCTATACATCTGAGAAATAGGTTTAACAAAAATGAGGTAACAATTTATGATTAGGCCAAAGGGACTATAATATCTCCATAGGCAATTTATTTATTTATAGAAATTGAACAAAAAGTTCATGGAATTATGGTAGATAGAATATGAATGCTTGGTGTGATGTCCATGGACTGCTAAACAAATGTCTACATATGCAGATAACAATCAATCAATCATAATTTATAATCATTATGGTATTTGTTAAGCACTATGTGCCAGGCTCTGTATTAAGCACTGGGGTGGAATACGTATACCTCTGCTGAGCCCACTGTTGGGTAGGGACTGTCTCTATATGTTGCCAACTTGTACTTCCCAAGCGCTTAGTACAGTGCTCTGCACACAGTAAGCGCTCAATAAATACAATTGATAATGATGATGATGACTCTCCCTGCCATAGCTGAGACTGGTAGAGTACTGGGAATTCTTCAGGTGCAATCCTGAGAGGGCAAGCACTGGGGTAGATATAAAATAATCAGGATGGACACTGTCCAGGATGGGCACTGCAAATCGAGTTGGACACAGTCCCTGTCCTGCAAAGGGCTCACAGTCTTCATCCTCATATTACAAATGAGGTAACTGAGGCACAGAGAAGTGAAATAGTTTGCCCAAGGTCACACAGCAGACAAATGGTGGAGGTGGGATTAGAATCCATGACCTTCTGACTAGGCCCATGCTCTGTGATGTTTACTGTGACTAGAACACTTAGAAAGAGTAAAGTAGAATTAACAGACATGATCGGTGGCCTCAATAAACTTCCTGTCCAATGGCAGAGACTGACACAAATAAATAATAGATAACAGGACATAGTATTGTATAAATATATGTATGCAAATGTTAGGGAGGTGTGACTATCCAAGTATCTTTAGGTGGTGCAGAAGTGCAGTAGTGGCAGCTGGGGGAGTAGATAAGAAATTCATTGGGGAAGATTTCTTGGAGAATAATAATAATTTTGGTTTTGTTAAGCACTTACTATGTACCAGGCACTGTACTAAGCATGCAGTGGATGAAAGCAAATTGGTTTGGACATAGTTGCTGCACCACTTGGGGCTCTCAGTCTCAATCCCCATTTTACAGATGAGGTAACTGAGGCACAGAGAAGTAAAGTGATTGGCCTGTGGTCACCCAGCAGACAAGTGGTGGAGCAGAATTAGAACCTATGATCTTGAAAATTAGTAGTTTTTAGTATGTGATCTTTATATAAAGAAATATCCCACTTTTTTGAAGAATTTCTGCTACCTGAAAATGAGGGACTAAGCCCTCCTTCCCTCTTCTCCCTCTCTTCTGCATCACCCTGACCTGCTTCCTTTATGCATCCCATTTCCCAGCACTACAGCACTTATGTACATAGCTGTAATTTAATTTATTTATATTAATGTCTTTCTCCCCATGTAGACTGTAAACTTGTTGTGGGGAATGTGTCGGTAATATTGTTTCATTGCTCTCTCCCAAGGGCTTAGTGCAGTGCTCAGCACACAGTAAGAGCTCAATAAATATGATTGACTGACTGACTGACTAACCGAGGGAGGACTATTTACTTGGGAGAGTAAATAGAGCAATAATGGAAGCAGGAGAAAAAAAGAAAAACAAAAAAGGAATAGAAAGGTAAGAGGGCACTTAGAATGGAAGCAGCATGGGGTAGTGGATAGAGCAAGGACCTGAGAATCAGAAGGTTTTGGGTTCTAATTCCAGCTCTGCCACTTGTCTGTTGTGTGACCTTGGGCAAATCACTTTACTTCTTTGTGCCTCAGTTACCTTATCTGTTAAATGGGGATTGACACTGTGAGCCCCACAAGGGACAGGGACTGTGTCCAGCCCGATTTGTTTGTATCCACCCCTGTGAATATAGTGGATACAGTGCCTGGCACATAGTAAGTGATAAACAAATACCATCATCATCATCATCATTACATCTATTGTACTTTTTTCAAGTGCTGCGTACAGTAAGGAAGAACTCTGTGACCATGGTAATAATAATGATGGCATTTATTAAGCGCTTACTCTGTGCAAAGCACTGTTCTAAGTGCTGGAGCACTGTTCTAAGCACGGGTAATAACCACCGTTACTCCAAGTGTTCAACCAACAAGCATTAGGTCTTAGGGGCAGGGAGCTGCCCTCATTCAGCTAGGCAACCCTTTCTTCCTGGTACAGAGAGCAGCTCTTCCCACTTGCACCCAGGTGGAAGTTGGTTTATGGAGTTACTCTGGAGTTGTGGAGTCAGGCAGTTAGGTGGTGGTGGCCAGGACCTTGGGGAAGGTGAGTTGCACTAGAATTTAAAGGTGTGCTGTACTCTTTTAACTTCCTTTATGGGGTTTTCATAAAGCTTCAGCAAAGGTAAACTGGAAAGCACTGACCGAAAATCTCAACACGCCTCTCCCATAACAGATCCATGGGGCGAGGTGGTTGGTTGTAGCTGTTGCCATAGCAAGCCATGCTTTCTGCACCAGCCTGGTTTCTCTGCTGAAATCTCCTCTGCCGCAATCCCTGATTTCCACTTTCTGAGTCCCAGGGCACTGTACTAAACACTTGGGAGAGTGCAATATAACAAAGTTAGTAGACATGTTCCCTGCCCACAATGAATTTACAGTTTAAAGGGGGGGACAGACATTTATATACATAAATTTATGTAAGTGCTTCACCTCAAACATCAAGCATGCTTTTTCCTGGAATCAACAAGATTTCTCCTAGAGATGAAGAGCTAGGGGTGGGGTAGTGATGAGCACCTATTTGAGTTACTATTTCCTGCAGGTGGGATGACAGACTAGAGGTTTTTAAAGGGACTACTAAGGATATATAGGATCTTTTCATTTGCTGACACATTCCTCACAATTTAAAACCGTGTCCTCTTTAAACCCAAAAATGTCATTTTCAGGAAAATACAAACTTTAAAATGCTCCCAGCAACAGTAATGTTGGTAAAGTTCTTTGGAGGTATGATTTGGGGATCAGCTAAACTCCCTGTAAGCCTGAAGCCTTTGTCTTAAACCCTTTGAAATTATGACTTAATCAGAATCTCATGAGGAATTGGAATAAAGTCAATGACTCGGGGGAGTCAGAGGACCTGGGTTCTAATTCTATCTCTGACATTTGGGTAAGTCAACATGTACTAGTGGGAAGAGAACAGGTTTGGGAGTCAGAGGACCTGGGTTCTAATGTTGGCTCCACCACTTGTTCGCTGTGTGACCTAGGGCAAGTCACAACTTCTTTGTGCCTTAATTCCCTCACCAGCAAAGTGGGGATTTGATACCTTTTCTCTCTCTTACATAGACTGTGAGCCCCATGTGATACTAATCATCTTGTATCTACCCTAGCATTGGTACAGTGCGTGGCACATCGTAAGTGCTCAAGAAATACCGTTATTATTGTGACATTATTGTAACACAAAGATTGGGTCCGATCTGATTAACTTTCATTTACTGCAGCATTTAGGATAGTGCTTGACATTGTGGAAGAAAAACTTTACAGACTCTGCGTTGTGTTCAGAAACAAGTATGTCAGAGTCAAGTTTTATTACTACTAACACTTCATCCGGCACTAGTAGGGAGAGGCTATGAGCAGCAGAGATAATAATAACAATAACGATGGTATTTGTTAAGCACTTACTATGTACCAAGCACTGTTCCAAGCGCTGGGGTTGATACAAGGTAATAATGTTGTCCCATGTGGGCTCACAATCTTAATCCCCGTTTCTCTCCAGCCGTTCATTCTCAGTTTCCTTTGCGGGCTCCGCCTGCCCCTCCCATCCCCTTACTGTGGGGGTTCTCAAGGGTCAGTTCTTGGTCCCCTTCTGTTCTCTATCTACACTTATGACCTTGGTGAACTCATTCGCTCCCAGGGCTTCAATCATCTCTATGCTGATGACACTCAAATCTACATCTCTGCCCTTGCCCTCTCTCCCTCACTCCAGACTCGTGTCTCCTCCTGCATTCAGGACATCTCCATCTCCATGTCTGCCCACCATCTAAAACTCAGTATGTCCAAGACTGAACTCCTTATCTTCCCTTCCAAACCCTGCCCTCTCCCTGACTTTCCCTCACTGTAGATGGGCATCCTTCCCATCACACAAGCCTGCAAACTTGGTGTCATCCTCGATCCCGCTCTCTCGTTCACCCCACACATCCAATCCATCACCAAAACCTGCCAGTCTCATCTCTACAACATTGCCAAGATCCGCCCTTTCCTCTCCATTCAAACCGCTACCTTGCTGGTTCGATCTCTCATCCTATCCCGACTGGATTCTGCATCAGCCTCCTCTCTGATATCCCACCC
Organism: Tachyglossus aculeatus; assembly: GCF_015852505.1. Classification (NCBI taxonomy): domain Eukaryota; kingdom Metazoa; phylum Chordata; class Mammalia; order Monotremata; family Tachyglossidae; genus Tachyglossus; species Tachyglossus aculeatus. Next base: position 116,110,324 of record NC_052067.1, read on the forward strand.
TCCTGCCTCTCCCCACTGTGCTGCCCAGATTATCTCTGTACAGAAACACTCTGGGTATATTACTCTCCTCCTCAAAAATCTCCAGTGGCTGCCTGTCAACCTACGAATCAAGCAAAACGCCTTACTCTCCGCTTCAAGGCTGTCCATCACCTCGCCCCCTCCTATCTCACCTCCTTTCTCTCCTTCTACAGCCCAGCCGGCACCCTCCTCTCCTCTGCCACTAACCTCCTCACTTTATCTCGTTCTCGCCTGTCCCGCCATAGACCCCCGTCTCACATCCTTCCCCTGGCCTGGAATGCCCTCCCTCTGCACATCCGCCAAGCTAGCTCTCTTCCTCCCTTCAAAGCCCTACTGAGAGCTCACCTCCTCCAGGAGGTCTTCGCAGACTGAGCCCCCTTTTTCCTCTCCTCCACCCCACCCCCCCACCCTACCTCCTTCTCCTCCCCACAGCACCTGTATATATGTTTGTACAGATTTATTACTCTTTTTATTTTACTTGTACATATTTACTATTCTATTTATTTTGTTAATGATGTGCATATAGCTTTAATTCTATTTGTTCTGACGATTTTGACACCTCTCTACATGTTTTGTTTTGTTGTCTGTCTCCCCCTTCTAGACTATGAGCCCGCTGTTGTGTATGGACTGTCTCTATATGTTGCTGACTTGTACTTCCCAAGTGCTTAATACAATGCTCTGCACACAGTAAGTGCTCAACAAATACGATTGAATGAATGAGAAGTGACTTACCCAAAGTCACACATCTGAAAAGTTACAGTCAGGATTAGAACCCATGACCTCTGACACCCAAGACTCTGCTATTTCTACTAAGCCACGCTGCTTCTCAACGTGATTCCCCTCCTAGTCAAGGCCAGATCAACTTCAAGCAATACAGAGGTTCTTTATATAACATTTGTACAGTATTCATAATGATCAGAACAAAGCAATGGGAGAAATACTTAAAGACAGTGAGTCCCTGGAGCATTTTCTGTTTAGTCCTGGACTTCCTTTGATAAGGTGATAAATAGGGCCAGGGGCGTGAATGGTTCAAGGGTGTGGTTTCACCAAATTGTAATGTGGCTTCACTGAGAAAGAGCTTGGCTACTCAATTTGAAATCATTTAACCAGGTCATTTGGGTTAATCAAACCCCTGGGCTTGACTTGATTGAATTAATCAACCAAGCCCGGGGTCAATCAAACTTTCAGGCACACCCAAAGTGGTCGAAGTGGGTGTAGGCAGAGAGAAAGGTGGACAAACGCCTTGATCACTGTGCTTTCACAACACCACAGTAAGTGCTTAAAAATACAATAGTTATAATCTGTCGTGATTTCTAATATTACCTGTCCTGTGTACTTCACTCCGCTAGTGCCAACCTCTCTGATCTCCCATCCTCCTGTCTCTCCCCACTTCAGTCTATACTTAACTCTGCTGCCCAGATTATCTTTGTGCAGAAACGCTGTGGGCATGTTACTCCCCTCCTCAAAAATCTCCAGTGGCTGCCTATCAACCTACGCATCAAGCAGAAACACCTCACTCTCGGCTTCAAGGCTCTCCATCACCTCGCCTCCCTTCTCTCTTTCTACAGCCCAGCCTGCACCTCTGCCACTAACCTCCTTACTGTACCTTGTTCTCGCCTGTCCCGCTGTCCACCCTCTGCCCACGTCCTCTCCCTGGCCTGGAATGCCCTTCCTCCACACATCTGCCAAGTTAGCTCTCTTCCTCCCTTCAAAGCCCTACTGAGAGTTTACCTCCTCCAAGAGGCCTTCCCAGACTGAGCCTCCTCTTTCCTCTCCTCCTCCCCATCCTCCAACCCTACCTCCTTCTCCTCCCCACAGCACCTGTATATATGTTTGTACAGATTTATCACTCTATTCATTTTACTTGTACATATTTACTATTCTATTTATTTTGTTAATGATGTGCATATAGCTTTAATTCTATTTATTCGGACAACTTGACACCTGTCCACATGTTTTGTTTTGTTGTCTGTCTCCCCTTCTAGACTGTGAGCCCATTGTTGGGTATGGACCGTCTCTATATATTTTCAACTTGTACTTCCCAAGTGCTTAGTACAGGGCTCTGCACACAGTAGGTGCTCAATAAATATGATTGAATGAATGAACCTACTCATTATACCTTAGTCTCATCTATCGCAACATTGAGCCCTTGCCCATGTCCTCTCTCTGGCCTGGAACTCCCTCCCACTTCATATATGACAGATGGACCACTGCTCTCCCCACATTTAAAGCTCTATTAAAAGCACATCTCCAAGAAGCCTTCCCTAAGTTCTCATTTCCCCTACTTTCTCTCCTCTCTAAATTGCTTATTCCCCTTTTTTAATTTTTTTTAGTGCTTATTTTACATGTGCTAGGCATCTAGCGCTGGTCTAGACAATCATGTTGTACACACTCCAGGTTGGACACACCCCATGTCCACATGGAGCTCACTGTCTTAATCCTCATTTTACAGATATATCTGAGGCACAGAGAAGTTAAGTGACTTGCCAAAGAACACACAGCAGGAGGTGGCAGAGCCAGATTTAGAACCAAGGTCCTCTGATTCCCAAGCCCATGCTCTTTTCACTAGGCATGCTGCTTCTCATTTAAATATGTACCCTTTAAGCACTTGTTATTTGACCTGCCCTCAGCCCCACAGAATTTTTGTAACATATCTGTAATTAATTTTAGTATCCAAATTACCCTCTAAACTATAACTCTATTGTACTTAACTCTCCCGAATATTTATTACAGTGTGTGCACATAGTGTGGAATAAACACTATTGATTAAATTAATGATAATAACAATAATAATAATAATAGTAATGAGAAAGGCAACAGATAGACAATTGTCTTGCCGTATGCTGTGGAGTCATCTCTGACCCGTAGCAATACCTGCATTGTTCTGGTAGTGTATCCACAAAGTTTTTTTGGTAAAAATATGGATGTGGTTTAACAATAGCCTATGCCTAATACAAGCATTTGTAGTGAAGGCTGATTTGTGAGTTAATAATTTCCCGTGCAAAATTTTAATGAAAAACTCCTAAAATAATTGTTTTTCAAATTAGCTGTTTCTGGATGAATTTTGATTGGGAGACGGTTAGAAAAGTGTATAGAGAGTAAAATATAATAACATAAGTCTCCCATCTGAGAAAAATGAAGTAAACTAAAAAATAAATGGACATCCAACAGCATTCAGCTTTAGAATACAATCTGAAAGAGAATCAATTTACTACATTTCAAACTTCATCTCTTGAATGTAAATTATTTCCTATGATTTGTACTTAACTTTCCCAGGGATCCCAAATTTATTTATAGAAGAAATATTGGAGTCTTTAGCCTTAATACTGGCACAATTTTATTTCAAATCTAAATTTTGAGACATTATTGCAAGAAAGGAAAAAAATAATTTGCCACTAGGTGGTGGTAGTGGATAAGTTTTGCCACGGCGATTTAAAATGAGCATATGTTGAAAAGGGATGGTTATGGTGAGTTAAATAAAATTAAAGGAAGGACAGCTTCATTCACCTCTGTCATTCCCAATTTTTCATTTCTCCTTTTGACACAAAGAGTTTAAATTAGGCAGAATGGTTATTTTTGAATTCTTGATAACTAGCCTAGGGAACAAAGATCTTTAACACAAATTTCATGGCACAAGAGATTGACAATTAATGAGGCTATTATTTTCATTTTTAAATTGCCCCAGCTGCAGGAAGGAAGATTGCTCCAATTACATCCTTTACTGTCATCTCTCACCAAGAGTTATATTATTCCTCTTTTTAAATTGCTCCCACTTTAGAGCTAACAGGATGACCACTGGAAGGTTCAATGCTGTTTGTCATGTGAATGGAATCATTTCAACATTCCATTAATCTTGTTTACAGAGAAATAAACACTAAAGGATTTTATACACATAAGTTCTCATTCAATTAAAGCCACTAGCAAAGTACTTTAACCTGAACACAAAAATGATATGCTAAGAACCCAACATGCCAAAATTTTGTTCTTTTCAACTTTTTTTTATAACTACTTTCAGAATGCTATTTCTTTCTCAAATGCATACTGTTCTCTACACACTGTCTGGACATTTTATTTATTTACTCCATCTTAAAATAACTTTAAATGCTTTAATAGAAGAGATGACTTTTATAAGCTATCTATTTCAATCCTTTCCACTACATGAACTTGAGAACTATGTAACTGATAATATTTTTCCCCATATCTCTTATCCACAGACTAGTCCAAGAATTTCATCTGCCCAGAGTTTAACTAGACTTTATTGGAGGTATGAGATGGAAAAATTTTATGGCAAGGATTTTCAATGACAAAATGAAAGTTTTAGGTTTTCACTCTACTTCAAAGAAAGAATTTCAACAGGCACACATTCCGTGCCACATTGGTAGGCAGATACATTATTAACATCCCTGACATGGAAGAATAGGCAGCCTGAGGCCTCAAACTCTGCTTCTGTATAGATAAAAGAATAAGCACTTAAACTAGGCTGCTCCTGAACAACAACTATTTTAATATGAGTGAGTCTAAGCCCAAAGCATATTTGTTCCTATAAGTGCTTCTTCCACTTCAGTATTCTATATAGCTTCCAATTTGAGTTTTCCTTTATTTGATTCGCTTCAAATATATTGGATAAAGATAGGCTTTGGGGGTCTAGTGAAAATCTGGATCACTTCAAAGCTCTTCTACGCACTTTTTCCCACGCCTAAATATACATATCCACCAAGAAGAATTGAATGGTAGCCTTAATCAACCAATGGTACACAAAGGCTGATTCAGTTTATAGCAAGCAATGGATTTTTCATAAAAATACATAAACCCTTTACAAAAATATACAGAATCAGAGTCTAAACCAGGGATATGCATAAATTTAAAGTACCTTTATTTTTAAATTGGTGACATGATAGCATCAGATGCTTCGCCTATACCAAAAAAAATTTAAAAATCTCTTCTAATTTTTATATAAAGAGCTGTTTAGAATTTGCACAGAATTTCCCTTTTATGTTGGAATTTTAATACACTTAAACCTTTCTAGCCTGACAATATTGCTTTATTTTAAACTGTAAATATCATGGATTTAGTGCTTAAAAACTTTGCAGTGTAAAGCATTTTTGTGTAACCCTTAATATAGGTTTGTTATGTTGTTAGAATTATATTGTATCTCTCATGAAGGGGGACTTTGTTTCTTTACCTTATGGAATGGCAAACTGTTAATATTTGCTTTTAAAATATATTTTGTCAGCTGATTATTTTAATCATATGTTTTGTCTCCACAGCTAGATTTCTGACCATATTGTATATGTGCATTTAGTGAATGATTTCATAGAATTAAAGAGATGACTATGACTGAAGGTAGAAGTATTTCTACCAGATGCTTTTCTTCTTAAAATAATAATTTCCTATGGCTTCTGTATAGCAAAGAGTAGTAAGCAATACATGTTTTCAAAATGACTTAAGATGGTGAATATTCAAATCATCAGATTCTTGAGATCATGAATGAGAAGCAGCGTGGCTCAGTGGAAAGAGCATGGGCTTTGGAGTCCGAGGTCATGGGTTCAAATCCCAACTCCGCCAATTGTCAGCTGTGTGACTTTGGGCGAATCACTTAACTTCTCTATGCCTCAGTTACCTCATCTGTAAAATGGGGATTTAGACTGTGAGCTGCCTGTGGGACAACCTGATCACCTTGTAACCTCCCCAGCACTTAGAACAGTGCTTTGCACATAGTAAGTGCTTAATAAATGCCATCCTCATTATTATTATTATTAATCCTGCTTAGTCATTACTGAATTTTTTTGTTTTGTGCATCTTTTACAAGAAACTAGGCATGACAACTAGTGTAAATGTGTAACATGGTGAAAATACTGTAACATTTGAAATGTGGCTTCTGTCATATTTTAAAATAATTGTTGTTCCTCTTTACCAATGGAAGACTGACATTTCCTCACAGTAGTAATAATCATAGTAATCCTGGTGCTTAGTGAGTGTTCTTTTGCTGCAGTGGAATACTGAACCGAGTGGGAAGTACCACACAGACCATAACATTTAATAATAATATAATAATAATAAAGGCATTTATTAAATGCTTACTATGTGCAAAGCACTGTTCTAAGCACTGGGGAGGTTACAAGATGATCAGGTTGTCCCATGGGGGAATCACACAATTTTAATCTCCATTTTACATATGAGGTAACTGAGGCACAGAGAAGTTAAGTGACTTGCCCAAAGTCACACAGCTGACAAGTGGCGGAGCCGGGATTTGAACCCATGACCTCTGACTCCAAAGCCCATGCTTTTTCCACTGAGCCATGCTGCTTCTCTTTATTGGCAGAATTATTAGCATTTATTAGCAGAATTAGTGTTTATCTCTTGAAAAAGTTTTTAGTACAATCCCAAATTTCAACAACTGAAATATTGTCAAAATAGTATAATTATATTATTTAATATTTAAAATAAACAATGATTTATATTAATATATTTCCCACAGCTATGGCATGACTGACTCTTCCATATTCTCAGCCCAGGATTTGCAAGATCTATTAATCATAGATGTAGAGCCAATGCTAAGATGCTATGAGGATCCTTTCACCTGCTTACAACATATAGGTCCTTTGATATATGATGGAAGGTGACAGCTCTCTGCCATTTCCTTAGACCCTATGAACTGATTTTCGGTTGGTGACTCATTTTCCTATCTTTCCTAAATCAACTGGAAGGTAGAATTTCATGTATAGTAAGTAGAAATGCATGTTTTACTTTTACATAATTGGAAAACTACAAGTCTGTAGTATCTGGAATCAGTACCCATTTGACAAGCAGCAGTACAGTCAGTCAATCATATTTATTGACTGCTTACTGTGAGCTTAAGCACCAATGTATATGGCTCCGTTTGGGACTCAACACTTGCAGCTTCTCAATAACGCTGACACTGATTAAACAGGGAGTTCTAGGTTGGTGTTTCTCAAGTGTGGAGTCTGTATGTACCATCTACACAATGTATAAAAGGACAGGCTGTGACATACTGGTCCTGATATAGCACAAGGGAGCTCTTGGAAATGACACTCTCACAAAAGCTGTTTTCACTGAAATTTTCTAAAACAATTAAGATTCAAGCAACAACTGGATAGATTAATCACATCAGAATATGCCTCTATCATAGGCAGTTTGAAGGATTTTAATGATTTGTATTCACTAAAAATGTATCAATGCACCCATAGAATTTAAAATGATAATTAAAGAAACAAGAAAATAGAATATCATTTGGGTCCTTTATCAATCCATAATTATAGAATTATTTTAAACTAGATTGGTTAAACAGTATTAAGTTTGGCGTCAGTAGATTTTTATGTAATGCAGCTTTTTGGATTGGCTTATCTAGTTAATTATTTTACACGTCATTAAGAGTTTTAAGTTTACTTACATTGTATTTACTACTAGCATTTGTGCAATTTGCTTATTGTATCACTTTTATTAAACTGAATACCTTTCCTACGATTAGCACAGTCATGTGACTATTGTTAGTTCTGCTAAATAAATACAATTGAATGAATGAATGAATGAATATTATTGCACTTGTGTTTTCAGATAACTTCAAAGATAAACCCAAATAAATAGATATTTAAGAAAAATCAATCGGTCAGTGGTATTCATTATGTTTCTAAGTGCAGAACACTGTACTAAACGTTTGGGAGAGTACAATACAATAGACACGTTCCCTTCCCACAACAAGCTTAAAGGAAGTTAAACGCTATGATTATCATTGAATCTCAATAATTGCTTATTACAAACTGGAAATTGGAGTTAGCAGTAATAGTTTTCTCACTGTGCTGTACCACTGTCTATACAATGAGTTCAGCATAGCTTGGTTTCATTATTCAAACTTTTTTTTGAATAACAATTTACTCTTCTCTGCAATTTGTTCATTGAGCTATTGTCAGGTTCAAGTCAAGATGGTGGTGGCAGTGAGAGCTCTTAGCTATATTTCATAATACAACCATGATTCATTAAAATATATAATAATAGTGGTACTCACTAAGTGTGTAAGTGCTTTCTAGTTCCTAAGCGCAAGCAGCGTGGCTTAGTGGAAAGAGCCTGGGCTTGGGAGTCAGAGGTTGTGTGTTCTAATCCCACATCTGCCACTTATCAGCAGTGTGACTTTGGGCAAGTCACTTCACTTATCTGGGCCTCAGTTCCCTCATTTGTAAAATGGAGGTGAAGCCTGTAAGCCCGATGTGGGACACCCTGATTGCCATGATCTACCCCCAGTGCTTAGAACAATGTTTTGTATGTAGTAAGCGCTTAACAAATGCCTTATTTTTATTATTATTATACAGGATAATCATTCATTCATTCATTCAATCGTATTTATTCAGTGCTTATTGTGTGCACAGCACTGTACTAAGCACTTGGGAAGTACAGGTTGGCAACATATAGAGACTGTCCCTACCCAACAACAGGCTCACAGTCTAGAATGGGGAGACAAATAACGAAACAAAACATGTGGAGGGGTGTCAACTCATCAGAATAAATAGAATTAAAGCTAAATGCACATCATTAACAAAATAAATAGAAAAGTAAATATGAAGAAGTAAAATGTATGGAGTAATAAATTTGTACAAACATATATACAGATGCTGTGGGTAGGGGAAGGAGGTAGGGTGGGGGGATGGGGAGGAGGAAAGGAAAAAGGGGGCTCCATCTGGGAAGGCCTCTTGGAGGAGGTGAGCTCTCAGTAGGGCTTTGAAGGGAAGAAGAGAGCTAGCTTGGCAGATGTGTGGAGGGAGGGCATTCCAGGCTAGGAGGAGGACGTGGGCCGGGGGTCGATGGTGGGACAGCCGAGAATGAGGTACAGTGAGGAGGTTAGCAGCAGAGGAGTGGAGGGTGTGGGCTGGGCAGTAGAAGGAGAGAAGGGAGGTGAGGTAGGAGGGGGCGGGGTGATGGAGAGCCTTGAAACCGAGAGTGAGGAGCTTTTGCCTGATGCATAGCTTGACAGGCAGCCACTGGAGATTTTTGAGGAGGGGCGTAACATGCCCAGAGCGTTTCTGCACAAAGATGATCTGGGCAGCAGAGTGAAATATAGACTGAAGTGGGGAGAGACAGGAGGATGGGAGATCAGAGAGGAGGCTGATGCAGTAATCCAGTCGGGATAAGATGAGAGATTGAACCAACAAGGTAGCAGTTTGGATGGAGAGGAAAGGGCGGATCTTGGCGAAGTTGCGGAGTTGAGACTGGCAGGCTTTGGTGATGGATTGGATGTGAGGGGTGAACGTGAGAGTGGAGTCGAGGATAACACCAAGGTTGTGGGCTTGTGAGACGGATAGGATGGTAGTTCCGTCCACAGTGACGGGAAAGTCAGGGAGAGGGCAGGGTTTGGGAGGGAAGATAAGGAGTTCAGTCTTGGACATATTGAGTTTTAGGTGGCGGGTAGACATCCAGATGGAGATGTCCTGAAGGCAGGAGGAGACACGAGCCTGAAGGGAGGGAGAGAGAGCAGAGGCAGAGATGTAGATTTGGGTGTCATCAGCGTAGAGATAATAGTTGAAGCTGTGGGAGTGAATGAGTTCACCAAGGGAGTGAGTGTAGATAGAGAACAGAAGGGGACCAAGAACTGACCCTTGAGGAACCCCTACAGTAAGGGATGGGAGCGGGAGGAGGAACCCGCAAAGGAGATAGATACAGATCAGATAATCAGATACAGTCCCTGTCATACATAGGGTTAACAATCTATGGGAGTAGGAGAATGGATATTTAACACTCTCCGATGAGGAAACCAAGGGACAGAAAATTTAAGCAACTGCATAAGGCCACACCATTGGCAAGTAGCTGAGCTAGGATTAGAACCCAGATCTACAGTCTTGAAAGCCAGTGCTCTACTCATTAAACCATATCGCTTCAATATTTGGAACAGATACACAGAATACAGTGTTCTTTTGATGAGAAATGAAGATTGTATGTGCCTTAGATTATATTTATTAAGAATTAAAATGATATTTCTGTATTACACATGTCAAAGCTGCATCAAAAACCATAAGGCTTGCTCAGCAATGGGCAATTTTCTAAAAAAACCTAATGTTTTCATATCTAAAGATGGGAATGCATAGTACTTAAGGTACTACAAAAAATCCTTAAACATTTATAATGTATGGTATTTTGCTATCTTTCCTGCATCTTCAAGTTTGTGTTTTATCAGTATATCACTATTTCCTTCCATATACTGGATGACTGCCTTTAGTTTATTTTATTTTTAAATAGAAATATTAATTATTAGAAAACAAAATAATTTTTCATCCAAGAATAATAAAACAGTGACAATAAAGACAGAGGACCATACTCACTCCGTAGAAAAGGTTAGACAAGTATTTAGTTGATGCAAATATCACCATATGTTACATTACTGGGGTCCTCAGTCCTAAATCTTGGCCAAAGAGTTTCTGGAGTCCTCTTTGAAAGTGCCTGGACCTAGTCAGGCCTGCTGGGTTCTGAAGATATCCAGTCCCCCTTTTCTCTATTTCAGGTTTGTGGGTAACTTCATTGCTCCTCAGGCCCTTACACCTCATCACTGCCATCATTCTTCTGCTGAAGGGACTCTCCCCTCCAGCACTCCTCCATGACAGCAAGGAGACTCCATCCTGTCCTGCATTTCCATCAATGGAAAAGATGTGTACCTTTAGCAACCACTGTGTACCTTTAGCATCCACCCCCAGAAACAGTTAGACATCCACACTGGCTCCCTAGGAACTGGCATCGGATCTCCTCTGCGCAACCGAGGAGACCCCATTCTGCCCTGTCTTCCACCACCCCAGCAGGAAGGATCATGAGCCCTCCACAAAAACCCTGGGAAGACTCATGGCTGATGTAGTGATGGCTATGCCTATGGGTGTACCTTGGACTCCAAACCACAAGGAACCTAAAATTCTTCTTCTCTGCCACAACTCCCTCCTGATTTTGTTTTTATTTATTTGTCTGTGTTGTGTTTCAGTGTTTCATCTTGCCTGATGTATCTGTCTCGAGTCCAAGCTCTCCACTTACACTTTTACTCTGTGAGCTCACCTGCAAATTGTCTCCCAGCACATAGGACAATGGCTCTGCAAACTGTAAGTGCTTTTATTGCTACTACTACTACTACTACTACTACTACTACTACTACTACTACTACTCCTAATAATAATAACAATAATAATAATAATGGTATTGCTTAAGTGCTTCCTATGTGCCAAGCACTGTTCTAAGTGCTGGGGTAGATACAAGGTAATCAGGTTGTCTGATGTGGGGCTCACAGTCTTAATCCCCATTTTACAGATGAGGTCACTGAGGCCCAGAGGAGTGAAGTGACTTGCCCAAAGTCACATAGTTGATAAGTGGCGGAGTCAGGATTAGAACCCACAACCTCTGACTCCCAAGCCTGTGCTCTTTTCACTAAACCATGCTGCTTCTACCACTACTACTACTATTGCTACTACTACTACTACTTAGAGATTTTCTATTCACAATTTTAGGAAGAAATGTCTGGGTTTTAAGTTTCTTCCCACTGATAAAGACTTTCTCGTTTTTGCACGTGGTGGGGTGGAATGTCTACTAGCTCTTCATTTCAATTAGCACCTTCAGCACCATAAAGTCATAAAGGTAGTTGCCCTTTATATTTCCAGTTCAACTGCCTTCAGTGCAGTTGTTCAAGATGCCTTCAGTTTTATATGGATTTTGATATTTGAGCCCACAAAGTGTCTATTGTTGAAAATTCCAAATTCTTCTTGATTCAATTTTCTGCCTTCTTGTTTATCCTTGTTACTCAATATGCTGTCAAGTAACATAATTAGGGACAGTATTCACCCATGGCATTGATATATATCCCTAGTTGGGTGAAGAATTTACCAGGTGCAAAGTGGTACATAATATCTGTATCTACCAACTGTACTGTATTGTTCTCTCACAAGCACCCAGTACAGTGCTAGGTGCACAGTGAGTGGTCAATAAATATGATTGATTGATTGGCTAATGGTGGCTTCTAGTGAATCCATAGAGTTTGATGAGTATGAGAAGTGGTTCAAAACCATGTGTGTAGCTGCTTGAGTTCCTTAGAGGAACAGTTCTGATACAAGTGTCCAGGGCTTTGATCCTTAAGTGCAGGTACATATCACTCAATCAATCAATGGTATTTATTGAGTGCTTACTATGTGACGAGCACTAAATGTTTGGGAGGTATAACAGTATTAGTAGACAGTTCTCTTTCCATAGGTTGAACATGAGTTAGCATAGTCCATAGGCCTACTTGATGAGGAGAAAGGAACTTACAGGTTCTCCAGATTTAATGTGGATGGTCATCATGGGGTAGGATCTTGATAAACTTTTCAGAATAGCTAAACATTTCTAGTAAATAGAGACTAGACTATAGAGACTATGTAAATAGAGACTATGTGGACAAATTATTTTGTGAGACTATATATGAAGGTGTGGTCCTCATTCCCTGCATTTCTCCTGCCCTTGACTGGGTCCTGCACTGGAATAAAGTGGTATTGTTATAATGGGAAGGTTTGAAGGTTACTCCCACTAGCCCCCACACTGAGGAAAGGGAAGAGGATGTCATGATAGGGACCCGTTGCTTCTGCTCCTTGAGGAAAGATAAATTAAACAATTTCTAATGCCTCATTTGGCATTGCCTTGTAATTGAGTCAATCAGAGTGAAGGATTGGGAGCGGTCCTTCCTGCAGAGTACATAGGTAAAAGATGCGTAGCCATTTTGAAGCTGCAAATTTCCCAAAGCCAACCCTGGGAGAGGGATAGTCAGCTAGTCACAAATGCTCCCCCCTGCCTTTGGGAAAAATACTAGGCTTGAGACATGGGATTGTGGCAGAGGTAAGGATGTAGGGACTTGGGGTACATGGATCCCCAAACTGCCCAACCAGGGAAGAGCAAAAATCATGGGCTGTAGAACCCAGTGAAGCTAAGAGGAGTCTGGGCCCTCCTAAAGTTGCACCGAGGACTATTTCAGATGAGATTTAGGACCAAGAATATTCTACTACAACCCACCATCCTTCACTTCACTCCTCTAACCCAACCTACTCAATGTACCTGGATCTCATCTATCTTGCTGCAGACACATACCTGCCTCTGGCCTGGAAATCCCACCCTATTCATTTCAGATAGAGAAAATCACTCCTCCTACCTTAGAAGTTTTATTAAAAAGCAGGTCTCCTCCAAAAGGCCTTTCCCTGACTAAGCCCCTTATTTACCCACTCCCTCTTCCTTTCCCATTGCTTATGCACTTGGATCTGTATCCTTTAAGCACCTTGAAATTCACCCAACCCTCAGTCCCACAGGACCTTTGTACATATCCATAATTCATCTTAATATCTGTCTCCCACTCGAGGATTGTACACTCTTTGTGGACAGGGAACGAGTCTACCTAGATCAATTTTCTTCAGGTTCAGACTGTCCATTATTTATGCATTTTTTTAGTTCTGATAAATGGTACTTCTAAAGTGTAAGGATAAAATCACTAGTACAGTGGTTCGGCATACAGTATGTAATAACTATCAATGACCTGATTAATTAAAATCCTGTTAGAATTTAGAATATCATACCTGATTTGCAACACTAACTCCTTCTCATGACATAGATTCATTTATTGTCTACAAATACTCTATCAATCAAATCAATAATTGATTAATTATATTAATCAATCATATTTATTAAGTACTTACTGTGTGCAGAAACACAATACTAAGCACTTGACAGAACAATACAGCAGAGTTGGTAGATACAGTTCCTGCCAACAAGGAGCTTATAGTTTAGAAGGGGAGACAGACATTAATGAATAAACTACAGATATATTTGCATAAGTGCTGTGGGACTGGAGGTGGAGCTAATACAAAATGCCCAAAGAGCACAGATCCAAGTGCATAGACTCTGCAGAAGGCAGGACTAAACTGAGGAAAAGATGGCTTAACCGGGGAAGGTCTCTTGGAGGAGATATGCCCTTGTTAGGCTTTTGAAGCTGGGGAGAGTAGTGGTCTGGCATATATGGAGGGGGAGGGAGTTCCAGGCCAGAGGGAGAAGGTTGGGAAAGGATTCAGCAGTGAAGAGTGTGAGATTGAGGCACAAAGAACAAGCTGGCCCTCGATGTCCTTCTTGCCAAATCCAGTGGTCTCTACTCCATCCGAATCCTCCTCGACTTTCCAGTTTCATTCAACACCATCACCCTTCTTCTGGAAATGTTATCCATTCTTGGCCTTCACTGACTGTCCTTTCCTGCTTCTCCTCCTATCTCTTCGGTGGCTCACTCTTAGTCTCTTTTGTGGGCTACTCTTCTACCTCCTATCCCCTAACTGTGGGGGGTCCCTCAAGGTTCAGTTCTGGATCCCCTTCTTTTTTCTTTCTTTCCTTGGAGAATTCATTTACTCCGATGTCTCCAACTACCAGACTCTTTCACAGGTGATACCCACCATCTATAGCTCCAGCTATAGCTACCTTTGTGGAGTCTCGAATTTCCTCCTGTCTCTAAGACATCTGTACTAAGATCGTTCTCCCGTCACCTCAATCTTAGTAAGTCTAAACAGAATGTCTTATCTTCACACCCCAAACCCTGTCATCCCCGACTTTCCATCACTGTTGATGCCAAGACCAGGTTTCCTGTCTCACAAGGTCATAGCATTGGTGTTATCCTTGACTTCTCTCATTCAAATCACATAATTCAATCTCATTACTAAATCCCTGTCTGTTCAACCCTTCACAACATTGCTAAAATCCCATTCTTTAATCTCCAGCCCAAACTCCTACCACATTAATCCAAGCACTTGACCTATCTCACCTTCATTCCTGTATCCAGCCTCCTTGCTGTCTCCACCCCAGCCTCCAGTCTCTCGCCACTCAGTCCCATACTTCACCCCATTTCCCCAGATCATTTTTCTATAAAATATACAGGCCATGTTTCCCTACCCTTCTAGAAACTCCAGTGGTTGCCCATCTGCCTCCACATCAAACAGAAACTCCTCACCATTGGATTAAAAGCACCTCAATCACCTTGCCCCCTCCTCCCCTCGCTATTCTCCTACTAGAACCCAGCCCATATACTTCACCCCTCTACATGCTAACTTTATCATTGTACTTCACTCTTGTCACTATTACCACAGACCTTCCTTGCCACATCCTGCCTCTGGCATGAAACATGCCCCTTCTCATATCTCGACAGACTTACATATTTCCCACTTCAAAGCCTTACTGAAGGCACATATCCTCCAAGAGGCCCTTCCCTCCACTAAATCCTCACTTTCCTCTTCTCACACTCCCTTCTGTGTCACCTGACTTGTTCCTTTTATTTGTTTCACTCCCAGCCCTACAGAACTTATATGCATATCTGTTATTTATTTATTTGTTTGCTTGTTTTTTATTTGTTTATTTATTTATTTATTTATATTAATGCCTATTTACCCATCTTAGACTTTTATAAACTCACTGTGGACAGGGGATGGGTCCTGTTTATTGTTATAGTGTACTCTCCCAAGTGCTTACTTACCAGTGCTTTGCACACAGTATGTCCTCAATAAATATGATTGAATGAATGAATGAATGAATCTGAGTCCTAATAATAATAATGAAGAAGAATAGATAAATTCTAGGAAAAGTGACCAGTATTCTATTACAAAAGGATATAGGAAAGCTGAAAAGCTCAATCAATCAATCAATCGTATTTATTGAGCGCTTACTATGTGCAGAGCAACTGTACCTAAGCGCTTAGAAGAAATGTAAGATGCTCCTCGTATGTATACAGATAATATGTGTAATATCATCATCATCATCATCAATCGTATTTATTGAGCTCTTACTATGTGCAGAGCACTGTTACTAAGAGCTTGGGAAGTACAAATTGGCAACATATAGAGACAGTCACCTACCCCAACAGTGGGCTCACAGTCTAAAAGGGGGAGACAGAGAACAAAAACCAAACATACTAACAAAATAAAATAAATAAACTAGATATTTATTTGCAATAGAATATTGCAAAACAATGTCAAGATGGCAGAAAGGGGTAAAATAGCAAGTTTGATTTCAGTATTCACTGAAAGGGTACCCTAGGTTTAATCTTGAAAATGACTGTTCTATTAAAAAGGGCTCTGTATACTAAGGAAAAAGCAATAATTTGTCCAAAATCCCTGATTTTTCGCCAATCAACAGTGAAAAATGAAAAATACAAACAATTCAATCCATAAAAAGAAATTTACACTTAGTATAAGGATGTTACGGCTGAAACAATCCATACAGAGCACATCTTCTAAAAATGAGTGCTCCAGCATTTAGGTTGTTGAATAGAATATTTGGAAAAAAATAAAAAAAGATAAACATTATAAAGCTTCCATTCCTAGTTTTTTATGATTTCATGGTTCATACTAAGCCTAGTGGAGGACAGTGGATTATACTTTAAAGAAGCTTAGGGGTTTATAAAAGAACTACTTGTCAACTTGTTCACTTTACATTATCAAAGATCTTTTTTTGTTTTGTTATCCATAAACCTTATTTTTATTATACCTTTCTAACTCAGCCTGAAACCATAGTGAAGGGCTGTGTTTGTTGTTCTTGCACCCTACCAACCCAACTAGCTATGAAAGATAACTTGACATAGAATTCCATTATAGATCAACTGTCTATTAGTGCCCCACTTACATGAAGATACTGTAAGGTCATGGGGGAAAGAGGAAGGACTGTCTCTATTTTGAATGTTACAGACATTTTCTCATCCTACACAGAAGCAAATATGCTAAATCAACCCACAGGGCTTGAAATATTCTCATTTATGAAGGGAGATACCCCAGGGCACATGTGTCTGGCTCATTTTTAGGACACATACTAATAAATGGTCATTCTGAAAGTTCATTCATGTGTGCAAGATACAACTGCTGTCACAGCAGGGGTGTACTTCTTTAGAACAAGTAGCACAGTGGGTGTTTTGCAACAGGCTCTATCTTCTTCTAGTCAGCTCTCAACAATGGATAACAGTACAAGTTTCTGTCACTCCGGGATTCAAAAATTTGAAATATCAACCCTCTGAAAACTTCTGTAATGCATTTCTATCTAATTTCGGCTAGAAAAATAATGAGGCACTTAGTTCTTGTAATGACGTGCCTCATATTAAGATGGATGACTTGTGGCTAATTTCAAGTAGCCCATCCTGGATTCTGGAAGAAAGAAAATAATTCATCCTGGGATGGTCCTTTCTATTTAGTCTTCAAAGACTTAAGTTGGTCATCAACAGCTGAGCTACTGAATAAGATTGTAACTTTTAGCATCCATGAAAACATTAGAGCATTGCCAGAATGTTTTTCTTTTTTCATCTTCAGCTTCCTGTGGGCCCAATTCTGAATCTCCTCTGAAACTCAACTGGAGGGTTCCAAGAAAAGGGAAAGCTTTAGTAGTAGGATATCATGTGCCCGTTCTGAATTTAATCAGCAATCTGAAATGAATTTTTGCTTTTACCCTTATCCTAGAACTTTCACGATCAAAAGAAGGGATCTAGTTGTCCTTTTCCTGCAAGCTAGCCTAGGGTACATTTTGTCAATTGTTGCCTCCACCTAATAAATAGAAAAGATCCTGAGTCCTATGAGACTACTTTACTTTGACTCCCCAATAATCAGTGTCATAAGCCCTGATCTCAGAGTTGGATGTCTTCTAGTTTAACCCAAATAATAATTTTTTCCCTCTTTTTTGTTCGCTCATTTGCTTTGTTCACTTTTTTGTTTGAAACCATATGAAATATCATGCACATCAAGTTACCTAATACCTAACTAATAAGATGAAATAAAATGGAAAAAAAAAACCTTTCTTTTTAACCTGGGACACATTTCTTAGTCTTTTCTTCTAATTTATACCAACGATGTACTTGTTTGAAGCACCACAGTAGTGTACTGCTGTTTTTGTTGTTATTGTCACAAAATTGTTTTTCTTACTGAAATTCCGTCTTTACTTTTTGCCAGTATGTTCATCTGCCCTGCTTTCACCCCTCCTTTTCGATTAGGGTCTGAATCTATTTCCTGGTTACTTAACAGGTGTCACAAATAAATAAAATCATATTACAAAAAATACATTACATTGCAAGAAAGGATTTAGGGTGAAATACTGTTAGAAGATTCTTTCCTATTAATCAATCAACAGTATTTATTAAACACTTACTGTGTGCAGCCCACCCTACTAAGCATTAAGACAAACCCTCTATGAGCTGCTGTCTTCCCTGTATGTTTGGTATTACGCTGTGACTAGTTCTTGGATAAAATTCTAAAACTGCAATTGTATCATCCAGCAGCTGGTAAAATTTAAAAACTACAAGTATCAAGATACCTTCCTTTTTCCTTTTTGAATCATTGAAACCAACCAGACCTTTCCATCTACCCTTCATATGAATTGTATACTTAAATTCATCCAAATCCTTACAGCAATTTTAATAATTAGTAACAATTTAATAATTAGGGACAATAATTGAGAACAATTGCATCTATTTACAAAGACAGAGTAAGTTAAAAGTAAAACACTTTTCTAAATCTTAAAACTAAAAATATGGAAATCAGGATGAAGAGCTGTTAATAACAGTCTTGATACTGTTATTTCTAGCTGAGAAATTATATTATGTGGAATGACAAAAGAGAGCTAATCAATCAATCAATGGTATTTAATGAGTGCTTACTGTAGGCAGAGCACTGTACTATGTACTTGGGAAATACAGTGCAACAGAGGTGATAGATATGTTCCCTTCCCACAACGAGCTTACAATCTAGAGGGACTGTAGAACGTACCAATAAACATAGGATATACTATAAAACTAGGAAATTTTTAATGATAATAGCTGTGGTATCTGTTAACTGCTTACTGTGTTCTGGGGGTAGATACTAGATAGCCAGTTCCCACATGAGGCTCACATTCCAAGTAGGAGGAAGAACAGATTTAAATCCCCATTTTGATGATAATAAGAATAATAAGGTGATAATTGTGATATTTTTTAAACCCCTACTATATACCATGCACTATACTAAGCTCTGGGGTGGTTATAAGAAAATCGGGTTGGACACAATCTCTGTACCATGTGGGACTCACAGTCTCATTCCTCATTTTACAGATGAGGTAACTGAGGTTTAGACAGTGAAATTACTTGCCCAAGGTCACACAGAAGACAAATGGTGAGCTGGATTATAACCCATGACCTTCAGACTCCCCAGCCCATGCTCCTATCTACATAGGCCATGTTTCTTCCCAAATCATCATTTGACCAAATCAAACAAAAATTGAAGACATTTGCAATTATTTAGGGAATAATTATATAGGTGAAGGGATCTCTTTATTCCTTACATCTTTTCCCTACAACTGCCTGCACTTATACTTAGGTTTGTAAGTTTTAAAGTGTATGTAATTGATAAAGAAACACTTCTACGTGGATATACCTTCCTAGAGATTGTAAAACTCCTTGCACCCTTTTACTTTCATTCCTCTTACAGAAGGCACTGAATAAATTGTGATGCTACTGTTGATGACAATGATAGCAGTCATAATATAGTCTGAGGGTGCAATTTATTGCCCAGGTAGTAGAAATTGCATTACTGTGGTTATAGAAGTAACTCTATCAGGGGAGTGAGAAGCAGAATGGCTAATGGATACAGCACAGGCTTGGGAGTCACGAGAACCTGGGTTTTAATCCCAGCTCTATCACTTGTCTGCTGCATGACCTTGGGCACTTCACTTCACTTCTCTGTGCCTCATTTACCTCATCTGTAAAATAGGGATTAGACAGTGAGCCGATGGGTCAGTTACTGTGTCCACCCTGATTAGCTTATCCCTGCAATTTAGTACAATGCCTGGCACATAGTATGTACTTTACAAATTAAAAAAAAATGAAAGAAGAGACAGTTGTGGAGGAGAAGTGGTAGAGATGAGAGATAGAAATTAAAAGTTGTTTTTAAAAAAACTGCCCAGCTTTCTAACCTGTCCAAAGATTCTGAACTATGAGGAATTTGATGAGCATTGAATACATGCTGAGTGATGATGGGCCTTTTAATTTTAATTAGGATTCTAATTTTAACTTTGTAAGCAATTATATTCATATCGGGGTTTTCATCTTTAAACCTCTTTAGCTAATGAGAAGTCCTGTGGTTTAGTTAGTCAGCAACAATTTAAGTGCAGAGTGACTGTCTGCCCAATCAGAATGAACATTTCCTCTTCCTTGTAAAATGTAGATGTTTCTTAACATTGGAAACTAGGTCTTACTTTCTAGCTACTTTTTTTTTTACTCAAACTAAAGGAAACTGTCAGGAAATCAGGAAATATTGTCATAATGTTTGAAGATTGTCCAGAAAATCACTTGTTTTGAACTTGGGAAGACCATATATTTTTATCTGACCTGATTATTCTTCTACCTATCCTTGTGTTAGTACAGGGCTTGACACATACTAAGTGCATAACAAATACCACTATTGTTATTTTTTAAATTTTCTTTTTATTTATGAAATTGGATGTTCATAAGTATGTTCATTTCCACAGAAATTAGTTTGATTGACAACTGCTACCCAAGGAGTCTGAATTTATCCTTTTAATATTTGTCCAAGTCAGCTGAAACGGCCATAAGACTGCCAGAATGGCATTACGTAGAGAAAATGGGAAGAGTTGGAAAAGTCCAAAAGTCACTTGAACATATTTGTTACAAAAGGAATTTTTATACAAACCAGAACCTTCTAAAAGAATATTGACTTGTGCTGATGCAGCTACGCATAGCAAAGAACGCCAATACATGCTGCAGGGGGAGATGAAGAACATTGCAAATATTTAGCGGTGATACCTACACTCAAGAAATGTAAAAATGTATTCTGGACTCTCTACTACTCTGATCTGTCCCTGCATTCATTCTTTATCATACGAACTGTTTCAATGACAAATGCATAAAAATTCCTTAATGAATTTTGAACTCCTCCTAGACACTATAAAAATAAAAGCCATTGTGTTTTCTTGTATTAGGAATGACTGTAAAATTTCTAAAAATATTTTCTGAAAACAAATTTGAAGCCAGAATAGCTTGTTTTCCTGCTTCATAAAAAAAGATTAACAGTTGTTTGGCAGTTATGGGACTGAATACTGAAATGAAGTAGGCAATCAATTAAACAGTGGTATTTAATTAATTAATTAATTCATTCAATCCTATCAATTGAGTGCTTACTGTGTGCAGAGCACTGTACTAAGAGCTTGGGAAGTACAAGTTGACAACATATAGAGATGGTCCCCCTACCCAACACCGGGCTCACACTCCTAGAAAGGAGGAGACAGACAACAAAACAAAAACATGTGGACAGGAGTCAAGTCATCAGAATAAATCACAAATAAAGCTAGAACGAGCACATCATTAAGAAAATAAATAGAATGGTAAATATTTACAAGTAAAATAGAGTAATAAATCTGTACAAGCATATATACAGGTGCTGTCGTGGAGGGGAAAGAGGTAGAGTGGTAGGGATGGGGAGGAGGAGAGGAAAAATGGGGCTCAGTCTGAGAAGGCCTCCTGGAGGAGGTGAGCTACTTTGCTTTAAAAGGAGCTTTGAAGGGAGGAAGAGAGCTAGCCTTGGTGGATGTGCAGAAGGAGGGCATTCCAGGCCAGGGGAGAGGACGTGGCCCTGGGTCCGACAGTGGGACAGGTGAGAATGAAGGTACAGTGAGGAGGTTAGCAGCAGAGGAGTGGAGGGTTCAGGCTGGGCTGTAGAAGTAGAGAAGTAGAGAAGGGAGGTGAGGTAGGAGTGGCCAAGGTGATGGAGAGCCTTGAAGCCGAGAGGTGAGGAGTTTTTGCTTGATGCGTAGGTTGAATGCTTATTGTGTGCAGAGCATGTAGGAAAGTACAGTATGATATACAATATTGTTGGTAGACCAACCCTGGCCCCAAGAAGCATATTCTCTAGAGGGGAGACAGACATAATAAATTCATACAGAGGAAACAGCAGAGTATAAGGCTTAAGTACTGTAAGTAATAAGTACTTAAGTACTGTAGGGATGGGGTGCAGTGAACATCAAGGTGCTTAGGGGCTACAGACTTAAATACATAGGCCAACACTGAAGGAAAAGCAAATAAAGTAGGGCAATGAGGGGTTAGTCAGGAAGATTTCTTGGAGGATATAACAACTTTAGTAGGGCTTTGAAGATAGGGAGAGTGGTGACCTGTCAGATATGAAGGGGGGAGTGAACTCCACACCAGAAGCAAGGGGTTGGCAGGGTCAGCAGGATATGGATGAGATCGAATTACAGGGAGTTAGTGCACACTAGAGGGGCCAGGTCTGTGGGCTGGGTTGAGTACCTTAAAGCTAATGATGTGGAATTTCTGGTCGGATGTTGGAGGTGGATGGGAAAACACTGGGGATTTATGAGGAGTGGGGAGATATTAACGGAATGCTTTTTCACTAAAATTATCCAGGCAGCTGAGTGAAATATGGACTGGAGTCAGGAAAAACTGGAAGCTAAGGAAGCCTGATGTAGTAGTCGAGCCTGGATACTATAGGTAAATGAAACAGCCTCACCTCTGATTTTGGAGTTTAATTCAGTTGTTTTAGAAGAAATAATATAGGTAGAATGGAAACAATGTTTGCATCTGCTGCACTGTTGCATCAGTTGCTTATAGGAAGACAGGTAATTCAATCTAGTTATTTTGCATTATTATAATGCAAACATAAATGTTATGTTAATTCATAAAATTTCAAACCATTTTTTTCTAAGCTTCACTTTCCCTAGGGAAAAAACAAAATGTCTGAAGTGGAGGCACATAACATAGCTCAATCACAATTACTAAGTGACGAAACAGCTCCTGTATAAAGTCCCAGGGGTTTTCTAGATTCACTCTTTAACACAGAAGGTCATAGGACTGAATATAAGCAGACATTCATTAATCTAAACTCGTAAGAGATGAAAATCCTTCAAACATAGTTGCCCCTCATATGTTACCTTAAGACCCTGTTGATAGTAGTTCATGAATATTTCATCCCAAGAATATGATTGGCTGGAAAACTATTAGGACTATTTGGTAGAAGTGCACATGAATTTGGGATTCCACCTTTCAAGGATTTTTTTGTTTATTTTTGCACTTTGGTTTGTTTGACTATATTTCTAGATTGTAAGCTCATTTTTTGGTAAAACAGACTCAGTGCTTTATCTAATTTATACAGAATCTATCCCAGCATTAGGACAATCTTTAAACACAGAAAGCACTTAATAAATGGCCCATCCTGTTATTTTATTACTATTTGTTTACTAATTACTAAAATCATTGGTAAAATAATATTGTTGTGAGTGGAGGTGAGAATAGAAATGGTTCACTTTAGAGTGTTTACAGCAAACAAAAGTTTGGCCATTCAGTTATTCCAGTTTTTTAGTAAACCCAATTTTCTTCTTCTTTTTTTTTTCTATTTTGTTTATTCATGTAGAGTCCTATTTGCATATCATCAGTAATTCATGGCTTACATGCAGCAATAATGGCCTATAAATAACCGCAGCTAAAATACTTGGCCAAAATTATAGTACGATTCACTGTAGTTCATTTTTCTTTTTTTAACTAAAAAAAGTCAAAGAATCACAGTCCAACACAAATGAAGCTATGAAACTTTCTAGTACAGTGCTCTGCACACAGTAAGCGCTCAATAAATATGATTGAATGAATGAATGAAAATCCAAATTAAACACTCATTTGGCAAATTTTATGCCCGAGGTGAAATTTAAACCTAAGCTTGCCTCTGTTAAAAATAAGTGAGTGTATGAGTTCTACTAAGAAAACCATTTATTTGAAATCACAGAGTGTTATTTACAAACTTATATTTTAAAACTTCTAGGATGTTCTAATACAGTCCCCACTGCATTATTGCTACTATAGACATTACCAAAGGGCATACTAGAAGTTTCATAGCTTCATTTGTGTGGACTGTGATTCTTTGACATTTTTTTTTAGTTAAAAAGAATGGACTACAATGGACTACAGTGAATAGTACTATAATTTTTGGCCAAATATGCCATTAGAAACAATATTCCTTTCTATTAAAGTTTAGTACAGTGCTCTGCACACAGTAAGTACTGAATAAATGCTATTCCTACTATTTACTACTAAAGTACAATATTTTACCACTCTTGATTTTTATGATATTCCTGCATTAGTACAATAAAACCAGGCACACTGCTTTTATTTCTTTGGCATCATTGCATAGTCATAGACTGAGCCTAGAAATGTCGGAAAGGATTTCTTTCACTATCATTTCCCAGTTAAACTCTTATGAGCATTTATGTTGTTTTTAGATACTTCCCATGTCCTAACCTGAAATGATTGACAAGGGTCACAAGTCTGCTGCATTGGATTTAACTTCCCTTCAGATTTACCCAGTGCTCCTGATAAATGTAAAAGTGCTCCAGGTTCCTTTGAATGTATCTGGAAGATTAGAATTTCATATATTACTAATTGCAAATAAAATCACACAAACACTCTGAGTAATACAAATGGTCTTTAAACCCCATAGGCTAGCTTCACTAGATTAATGAGCCAATGACTCCAACTTTGATGCCTCTTCTAATTATATATGAATGCACTATTTCCTTCAAAAGAGAGACATTTAATTAATTAGGTACAGAATGTCATCTATAGGTCAATGACAGCCCCGATCACTGCTGATTCAGTGTAGTCTTCAAAAAAAAAATTTTACTGTTCTGGAATTATGAGCAAATGTCACTATTGAGTCATACCAGGCCACTACAGTTGAAGGATTATAGAAAAGAGAAAAAAAACACAAACTCTTAACTTATAAGCAAAAGAGCAACTTTACATAAAGTGGTAAATGCAACTCTCAAAAGAGTCTAGAGATAAGAATTTTTGTTAGTTACAGAAAGTCGCATGGCTCAGTGGAAAGAGCACAGGCTTGGGATTTAGAGGTTGTGGGTTCTAATCTCAGCTCCGCCACTCGTCAGCTGTGTGACTTTGGGCAAGTCACTTAACTTCTCTGTGCCTCAGTTACCTCATCTGGAAAATGGGGATTAAGACTGTGATGGCCCATGTGGACAACTTGATCACCTTATACCTCCCCCAGTGCTTTAGAACAGTGCTTGGCACATGGTAAGCACTTAACAAATACCCAAATTATTATTATTATTATTATTATTATTATTAAAGTCGAAGGATGCCACTAAGCTCAAGACATTCAATAACTTGTGCCTGCAAAAGAAAACAATGTCCTTGACAAACGTCCTTGGGAAATTTATTTCCTCTTCCCATGGATGACTGTAGAATAATTCTAATAAACAGTATTCCAAAACCCCCGAACACCTATTACTAATTCTCCCCTGTATAACAATTTTGGGTGCTACTTTTCTATTAAAAAATAGTTTAGGATTGGGAATGTCTATTTGATGCATGATACATAAACGAAGCAAAACATTCCAAGCGAGAGATTTAAAACAGTGTAAATGCTCCTAAAACAAACCAGAAAAGTGTTCTTCAATCAGTTTCCTCAACTCAAAGTACTGTAAATGCTTCAAATTATGAATGCTAGAAAATGTGTAAATCAGTGTTTGAAAAAGTACAGGCATCACTCTTCTATAAATCTTGTTTACAGTAATCGTCCAAATAAGACTTTCAAATAATAAATTCTAACATTTAAATAAATATATGTTACTTTTCACTTCAATAGCTCTGTCAGGAAAAGCTATCAAAACTCCATGAAAACATGAATTACGTCTCACAGTTCCCCGCAAATGCATTGATTCATATGATTCTAGTGTATGAAAGTAAGCCATTTAGGAGGGCTCACAAGACCACAGACAAGAATAAAGAAAGCTAATTTAGAAATTTTTAAAATGCAGGGAAAGGAACAGCAATTAGAAATTTGCCAACATATCAACATAGGTGGTTCCTATCAGCACCAATATTGAAAAGGTTTTTTTTCTGATTACCAATTTAGAAATTTAGGATGACTAACATAGTCATCCTTTGCAATGAAATATATATTAGATTTATAATACTCCTGGATTCTATTTAATACCCTTGGAGAGAACACTTATATGCATGGGTGCTTGGAAACTAACACTTCTCTTCAGAATTTGTAGCAGGCTGAAGTTACTGCCCCTTTAATAAGATTTTCAGTGACTCAGCTGACATGTGGGTGAGGGGGGAGGAAATGGGTCCACTGAGAGTTGGAGGAGACTGCTGAGAGAGGTGAGTTTAGTCCCTAAAGAGAAGGGTGATTCCTACAAACTGAGCTATTGTTGATTTAAATGATAATTTGGAGAGGACATATATATAGTTATAAACATACTTAATTGGAAAGGGAAGGGAGGGAGAAAATGGTTATGAGGCTGTGGACAGTGGCTGCCCCAAAGCCCATTTGGAGGTAATAGTCAAGTACATGGTAGGAGCTGCCACTTTTTACACATGGTTAAGCAGCAAGAAGCAGAAGGATCAACTGCCCACCAAAATTGTTTTGGAACTTCTGGTCAGAGGGTTGGTCCCCTATCAAGAGTGGAGAGCTCTGCCTCCCTTGGGAGCAGGCACAGACCTCCCTTGGGGGCAGAGTCTGGCAAATGTGAGCTTACTGTTGGCTGTGAGGTATTTTGTCTGCCTGTTCCACTGAGATCCAGCCAGAAGAAATCTTTATGAGGGACATTAGTTTCTCTCTACCTAAGCTCAATCTAGGGTAAAGAGAAAGGAAGAACAACACAGTCTGGTGAAAGGAAATGGCTTAGGGAATCAGGTGAAAAGATTACAGTCCTGGGAGTCACAGGACCTGGGTTCTAGTTCCGGCTCCACCACTTGGTCTGCTGTATGACCTGGGGCAAGTTACTTCACTTCTTCGTGCCTCTATTACCTCATCTGCAACATGAGGATTACTATTCTGAGCCCCATGTGGGACATGCACTGTGCATAACCTGATTATCTTATATCTATCCCAGTACTTAATACAGAGCCTGGCACATAGTAAGTGCTTAACAGATACCATTAATCAATCAGTCAATCTTATTTATTGAGCACTTAATGCAGAGCACAGTATTCATTCATTTATTCAATTGTATTTATTGAGCGTTTACTGTGTGCAGAGCACTGTACATAAGCACTTGGAAGTATAAGTTGGCAACATATAGAGACGGTCCCTACCCAACAATGGGCTCACAGTCTAGAAGACTGTGACAGTACTAAGCAATTGGGAGAATACAATATAACAGACTTGGTATATATGTTTCCTGCCATAAAAAAAGGCAGCCACCTTGGAATTATCTCTCTCATCTCTTTCCTTCCATCAGCATATTCATTCAGTTGCTAAATCTTGTTGATTCTATCCCTACAACATGTCCAGAATTTGCACATTCTTGTGTATCATATAGCCCATCTCTACTACAGCATCAGTCTCCATAATGACCACACTAAAATTTCTCCTTCTCCTCTCCAGTCCGCTGCTCCTCCACTATCTTTGACTCTCCCTATGTTTCCTGTAGTAACTCAAAATAAAATCTTGTCTCCTCTCTAAATCTACCCCTTCCACCTGTGCTCCTGTCCCCATCCTTTCACACCTTTTTAAAACACTCACCCCCTCCCTTCTTCCTTCACTGATTGTCATCTTCAAACTGTTCACTTTCTAAGATGGCAAGGAGCGGAATTATAACTCAGGTCCATGAACTCCCTGGCCCATGTTCTTAGTGAAAACACTAGGCCATGCTGGCCAAATATGTTGTTGTCAACAGTAGTGGAAAGTTTGGGGAGAGTTGAGAAAATTTGGGACGGAAGATGAGAAATTCAGTTTTAAGAGGTTCTAGGAGGATTAGACCCTCCTAGACCTCTCCCCCTCGTCCCCTCTCCATCCCCCCATCTTACCTCCATCCCTTCCCCACAGCACCTGTATATATGTATATATGTTTGTACTTATTTATTACTCTATTTATTTTACCTGTACATATCTATTCTATTTATTTTATTTTGTTAGTATGTTTGCTTTTGTTCTCTGTCTCCCCCTTTTAGACTGTGAGCCCACTGTTGGGTAGGGATTATCTCTATATATGCCAACTTGTACTTCCCAAGTGCTTAGTTCAGTGTTCTGCACACAGTAAGCGCTCAATAAATATGATTGATGATGATGATGATGATTAGGATGGAGTAGAGGCCTTCAGATTTGGTGAGAGGAAGGTTACCTTATAGAGGTCTATTTCTGTGGGAGTGAAAGGGATGGAATCCAGATTCAAGTATGATGTAGGAGAGAACTGGAGAGGAAGTGGGAGACAGCTGGTTGTACTAGCCTTTACCCCTCTCCAGGCCATACTTCACTCTGCTTTCTTTATTTTTCTAAAAATTTTTCTGTGCACATCTCCCAATTCTTCAAGTGAGTCTGAGTTGCCAGTCCATCTCTGAGTCAAGCAGAAACTCTTCACCATTGGTTTCAAGGCATTCAATCGCTCTCTCTCTTACTTATCCTCATTCTTCTCCAAGTACACAGAGTCCACTCTTCTCAGTCAGTGGCATTGAGTGCTTAGTGTGTGTAGAATACTGTAAGCACTTGCATTGTACTAAGCCCTCACTTCTAGTACCAACCTACTAACAGTCCCTCACTCTCATTTCATTCACTGTCAATTCCTTGATCACACCCTTCCTCCTTCTGGGACTTCCCTCCTCTACATATCTCTCAGACCAGAACTCTCCCTATATGCAAAGCCTTACTGAAATCATGTCTCTTTCCAAAAGACTTCCATGACTAACCTTCATACTCAAACTTTATGAGAGAAGCAGCGTGGCTTAATGGAAAGAACACAGGCTTGGGATGTCAGAGGAAGTGGTTCTAATCCCAGCTCCACCACTTGTCTGCTGTGTGACTTTAGGCAAGCCACTTAACTTCTCCATATCTTTACAGAGTTACCTTCTCTGTTAAAATGGGGATAAAGACTGTGAACCCCCACGGTAGGACAACCTGATTACCTTGTATCTACCCCAGCAAGTTAGCAAGTGTGCTTGGCACGTAGTAAGGTACTTAACAAATACCATAATTATTATTTATTATTATTCTTCCCCTAATTTCCCTTACCCATGATTTAGTTCCAACTCCTAAGTATTTAAGTATTCACTCCATCCAACCCCACAGTTCTTATATACATCACCTAATACTCGATATCTCCCCTTACCTACAATTTATTTAAATGTCTTTCTCCTCAGTTAGACTGTAAGTTCCATGAGGGGAGGGATCATGTCTACCAAGTATATTGCACTCTCCCAAGCACTTAATTCAGGACTGTTCACAAAGTAAGCACTCAATGAAGATTAATTGATTGATTGATAGTAATAGTAGTAGTATTGATTGAGTTTGGGAATTACCAAACAAACAAGTGATGCATTTCATACCCAAAAGGGCATACACTCTCTAACCCTTTTTGTGGGGTGCTGGGAGGTCAGTCACAAAAATATTGTCAGATAGATAATCAAAAGAAGTAATCAAATGTACAGTATGGAGTTTGGCCCCTGTGTTCTATACTAGTTACTGAAACACTCTGGCAGCTAATGTATGAGGAAATTATGTGTGTAAGTGTGTGTGTGTGTGTGTGTGTGTGTGTGTGTGTGTGTGTGTGTATTTGCATACCAAATATAACCCACCTACACTGCTATACCAGCCAGAGGATCAGGTTACTTCCAGGTTTTTTTTTTAAAGAAACTCAGATATTAGTTAGGTCTATCCAACTCGAGTTGGCTAGCCATACACAAATACACAACATAGTACAGTGCCTGGGACATAGTAATCCCTTAACAAATATCATAATAATAATGATTACTATTATTATATTTATTATCTGACCCCAGTATAATCTGAATGACTGTTTGATTTGCATTTATTTTACTTAATGGAGAACATAGAGAAAACCCCCAGGCAGTATACTCTTCTTCAGTTGGGGTGCTTCTCTTTCCCACTACATCTTTCTAATTTGAAATATAATCCCAGTACCTTTCATGTGGGCACATTCTCTCTTTAGATATCTGAAAAGCTATTTCTCTCGTCCCTCAAATTCCTCTGAAAAAATTAGGTTTACCAGAGAAGCCTGGTTTCGAACCTCACATCACCACTCCCGAAGGCAGCTGATCTGGTAGACTGGCAGAAGGACTCAGTCCTACTGGAAACATGGAATTTTTACACTGTGATAATCTATCTCTAATTGTGTTTTCCCATTCAATAACTGTGGCTTTTCAGTAACCCTGCAGAATAATTAAATCCCTTGGAGAAAGACTAATTCGATTCATTCACTCTATTTTATTGAGGGCTTTCTGTGTTCAGAGCACTGTATTAAGCACTTAGTACTGTATTAGGCACTTAATAAACTACCTCCACGATTTATAGTTGTTCTGGTGCTCTGTTCCCCTTGGATTATTTGTATTGCAAATAAAATAATCAGAAAAGTCACATTCATAAATGGAAGACCAAAATTTCTCAAATTTACACATTGATAATTCCTATGGTCACTTTTTTTCCTGAAAACCTTCATTTCTTTCCACAGTTATTATCTGTTGTAAGCTCTTAACAGTACTAAATTTGCTTTTCATCATCATTATCAATCGTATTTATTGAGCGCTTACTATGTGCAGAGCACTGTACTAAGCGCTTGGGAAGTACAAGTTGGCAACATATAGAGACAGTCCCTACCCAACCAGTGGGCTCACAGTCTAAAAAGGGGGGAGACAGAGAACAAAACCAAAACATACTAACAAAATAAAATAAATAGGATAGATATGTACAAGTAAAATAAATAAATAGAGTAATAAATATGTACAAACAATATATACATATATACAGGTGCTGTGGGGAAGGGAAGGAGGTAAGATGGGGGGGGGATGGAGAGGGGGGACGAGGGGGAGAGGAAGGAAGGGCTCAGTCTGGGAAGGCCTCCTGGAGGAGGTGAGCTCTCAGCAGGGCTTTGAAGGGAGGAAGAGAGCTAGCTTGGCGGATGGGCAGAGGGAGGGCATTCCAGGCCGGGGGGATGACGTGGACGGGGGGTCGATGCGGGACAGGCGAGAACGAGGTACGGTGAGGAGATTAGTGGCGGAGGAACGGGAGGGTGCGGGCTGGGCTGTAGAAGGAGAGAAGGGAGGTGAGGTAGGAGGGGGCGAGGTGATGGAGAGCCTTGAAGCCCAGGGTGAGGAGTTTCTGTCTGATGCGCAGATTGATTGGGTAGCCACTGGAAATTTTTGAGGAGGGGAGTAATATGCCCAGAGCGTTTCTGGACAAAGATAATCCAGGGCAGCAGCATGAAGTATGGATTGAAGTGGAGAGAGACACGAGGATGGGAGATCAGAGAGAGGGCTGGTGCAGTAGTCCAGATGGGATAGGATGAGAGCTTGAATGAGCAGGGTAGCAGTTTGGATGGAGAGGAAAGGGTAGATCTTGGCCATGTTGTGGAGCTGAGACCGGCAGGTTTTTGGTGACGGCTTGGATGTGAGGGGTGAATGAGAGAGCGGAGTCGAGGATGACACCAAGGTTGCGGGCTTGTGAGACGGAAGGATGGTAGTGCCATCAACAGAGATGGGAAAGTCAGGGAGAGGACAAGGTTTGGGAGGGAAGACAAGGAGCTCAGTCTTCGACATGTTGAGCTTTAGGTGGCGGGCAGACATCCAGATGGAGATGTCCTGAAGGGCAGGAGGAGATGCGAGCCTGGAGAGAGGGGGGAGAGAGCAGGGGCAGAGATGTAGATCTGGGTGTCATCAGCATAGGGATGATAGTTGAAGCTGTGGGAGCGAATGAGGTCACCAAGGGAGTGCGTGGTAGATTGAGAACAGAAGGGGACCAAGCACTGAACCTTGGGGAACCCCCACAGTAAGAGGATGGGAGAGGGAGGAGGGAGCCTGTAAAAGAGACTGAGAAAGAACGATCGGCGAGATAAGAGGAGAACCAGGGAGAGGACAGAGTCTGTGAAGCCAAGGTCAGATAGCGTGTTGAGGAGAAGGGGGTGGTCCACAGTGTCAAAGGCAGCTGAGAGGTTGAGGAGGATTAGGACAGAGTATGAGCCGTTGGATTTGGCAAGCAGGAGGTCATTTGGTGACCTTTGACGAGGGCAGTTTCCTTGGAATGAAGGGGACGGAAGCCAGACTAGAGGGGGGTCGAGGAGAGAGTTGTTGTTGAGGATTCTAGGCAGCGCGTGTAGACAACTCGTTCAAGGAGTTTGGAAAGGAATGGTAGGAGGGATATGGGACGATAACTAGAAGGTGAGGTGGGGGTCAAGAGAGGGTTTTTTTAGGGATGGGAGAGACATGGGCAATGTTTGGAAGGCAGAGGGGGAAGGAACCAGTGGAGAGTGAGTGGTTGAAGATGGAAGTTAAGGAGGGGAGAAGGGATGGAGCGAGAGATTTCATGAGATGAGAGGGAATGGGGGTCAGAAGCAACGGTGCCGGAGTAGGCACTTGAGAGGAGGGATGGAGAGCTTTTTGAATTAGGATTACTCTAGGACTGTGAACCCATCTCTCTGTGAGCTTGTTATGGGCAGGGACTGTCTGTTGTTATTCTCCCAAGTGCTAGTAAAGTCCTCTGCACACAGTGAGCACCTCAATAAATACAAATGAATGAATGAATGAATACTGTAAAAATGGTTGAGAAATACTATATGCATGCATATACACACACACTGAAGCATTACTGGAAAGTGCATATGTGCAAACTCCTCAGGTGTGTGACAATAATCCATTTCTTCAATTTCTTATCTACTGAAGTTCTGAAATTTGGGGATTGCTGAGTCAGAGGCAGAGCTTACTGTTCTCCTTTAATAGCTACTGTAGTTGTAAAAACAAGTTTGTTTTGTTCAGTCAAGCGGGGATGAAAAAAATCATCTGCATTCTGCATAAAAACGTTACCAAGAGTAGTCATTGTGACTATACAGAAGCAGTTATTTGTTGATCCTTTCAACCACAGCGAAGGGAAGAGGATTAAAAAAAGATAGAAGTGAAGAAACATACATTTTTTCTATGTGTATGCAGTATCCCCAAAGAAACATTTTGCAACAAGTAATAAGAATTTGCTTTCCCCTCTAAGTACATACTATATAATTGTATGACTGACCTGGCAACCTAGGGCTCCCAAATTGATGGTACACAATTACAGTTTTATGTAATATATTCAATGTGATTAGTAAAAAAAAGCAATTTCTCATGTCGTTACCTTCTCTGTTCACCTTGCAGGGGTTGTTTTATATGTGAGTCATGAAACTGACAACATGAAGTCCAATGATGTGTTATAAAGGAAATAAGAATGTAGAAAAACAGCCAAACAAGTCTTACAAAGAGTTTTCAAAAAATTCCATTTAACCCAGAAAATTGCAATGACCTCCCTTACATTTTACTGATATCCTCCTTCCCCTACGTACCCATATTTGACTCTTTATAAATCATTAGGTTAAGAAACCACAAATATATGCCTGCAGAAAATACTAGGATATCCTCGCCTTGTTTGCCTTGTGACAGGTTATTATGTAGTGGTAAACATAGTAGGGAGATACTATTCCTTTCAGGGGAATTCCAGGGAGCTGTATCTTGATCAGCTCTAAAATGTGATTCCTAGGTCCCATATTGGCTGGTTGTATATCTTGGAAATACTGGTATAAGTTTTGAAACACACAAGGCATAGGAATACAATCTAGAAAATTAATCTTAGGATCATTACCTGATCTTCTAAAGTCATACTGACTTGCTGCCATCTTTTTGAAGCAGCATGGCCTAGTAGTCCTAGTCATAGTAGTATTAATAAGATTTTTTGAATACCCTTTGCATTACCTAGTGGAAAGAGGCCAGGCCTGGGAGTCCAAGGACCGGAGTTCTAATTCCATTCCCATCACTTTCCTGCTGTCTGAAGTGAAGTGAAGAATACACTTCACTTTGAAGTGAACAAACACTTGTCTGCTGTATGACTTTGGGTGAGTCACTTAACTTTTCTGGGTATTTATTCATCTGTAAAATGGGAACTAAATCCATTGTCTCTCCTACTTCAACTTGAGACCCGTATGGGGCATGAACTGTGTCCAGTCTGATTTTCCTGTATCTATGCCAAGATATATTACAGTGCTTTGCAACCAGTAATCACTTAACACATATTACAATCATCATTATTATTATGGTCTTGAGCATGTGAACAATTGCTTCTATTTGTTCCTAAAGTAATCCACTAGTTGTATTGTACAATGCATTATACAAACATCCCTATTATTACAATAAAAATATTGTACTGTAATGATTCTTCAAACATGGGAAGTCAATATGAGATTATGTTATTCTATAAATTGTCTTTAAGTTCCTGCACTGAATTGTAAATTCCTTAAGGACAGGTGCCTAGTCTTATCTTTCCCACTTGTAATTTTTCTCCTTACTACTCATGTGCCCAGTTGTTCAAAAATATAGATATGTACAATTATTGTTGCATTATAGTTATGTTATTGTTACATATTATTGTATATAGTTTTCCTCTGAGTTCCAAGGTAGTGCTATTTGTAAAATTATGCTAGCAGGCTACTAAGATTTATGTGTGACTGACAATCCTTCCCACCTTGAGAATAAGTTTTCCCCTTGCTGCTTGGTTGTACCTAATATCAAAAGATCAGGGTACCACTTTCAAGTCATTTACTCTTAGTGTTTCCCCTTACTGTACATTGGCTACTCTGCCTTTTACTGTTTTCTTCAACTGTTCTTGGTTATATCACTTTGCTTGGTCCACTACATCTTTAAAATACTACTTTTCTCTGTCCAGTTTACATTTTCCACATTTCATCTCACCATAGAGCAGCATTTTGGGTTTTTTTATATGGTTATTTGCTAAGAGATTACTATGTGTCAACAAGACTCAGGCTGACACAGACCAGGCACAATCCCTATCCAACATGGGGATCACAGTCTAAGTAGGTATCACATGGGGATCACAACAGCATAACAGACACGTTCCCTTCCCACAATGAGTTAACAGTCTAGAGGGGGAGACAGACATAAGTAAATTACAGGTAAAACATAATAATTATTGTAATTTGTTATGTTTGTTGGTCATTGTGTGAAGCACTGGGGTGGATACAAGCAAATGAGGTTGGATATAGTCCCCTGTCCCACATGGGACTCAAGTCTTGAAACCCATTTTACAGATGAGGTAACAGTCTCAGAGAAGTTAAATGACTTGTCCAAGGTCACACAGCAGACAAGTGGCAGAACTAGAATTAGGACCCATGACCTTCTGACTTCTAAGCCCATGCTCAGAGATCCACTACCCTATGCTCAGAGAAGCACTGTGGCTCAGTGGAAAGAGCATGGGCTTTGGAGTCAGAGGTAATAGGTTCAAATCCCGGCTCCACCAGTTGTCAGCTGTGTTACTTTGGGCAAGTCACTTAACTTCTCTGTGCCTCAGTTACCTCATCTGTAAAATGGGGATGAAGACTGTGACCCCTGTGGGACCACCTGATCACCTTGTAACCTCCCCAGCGCTTAGAACAGTGCTTTGCACATAGTAAGCGCTTAATAAATGCCATTATTATTATTATGTACATAAGTGATGATGATGATGATGGTATTTGTTAAGCACTTACTATGTGCCAAGCACCATACTAAACTCTGGGATGGATACAAGCAAATCCAGTTGGACACAGTCCTTGTCCCATGTAAGGCTCACAGTCTCAATCCCTATTTTACAGATCAGGTAACTGAGTCACAGAGACATGAAGTGACTTGCCCAGGGTCACACAGCAGACAAATGGCAGAGCTGACGCTAGTACCCATGACCAAGAATGCAGAAGGGAGTAAAAGCAAAGGAAATGTGGGCTTACTCAGGTAAGGCCTCTTGTAGGAGATGTGCCTTCAATAAGACTTTGAAAGGTGGGGCAAGTAATTGTTGAATATAAAGAGGGAAGGTGTTCCAGGCCAGAGGCAGGACATGGGTGAGGGATTGGCGGCAAGATAGATGAGATCAAAGTACAGTGAGTAGGTCGGCACTGGAGGAGCAAAGTGTGTAGCTGGGTTATAGTAAGAGAGTAACGAGGTAATGTATGGATTGAGTTGGGAGAGAAAGAAGGCAGGGAGGTCATCAAGAAAGCTGATACAGTAATCAAGATTGGATAGGCTAAGTACTTGGATTAATGTGGTAGCAGTTTGGATGAAGATGAAAGGATGGATTTTAGAGGTGTTGTGAAGGTTAAACTGACTGGACTTAGTGAGAAATTGAATATGAAAATTGAATGAGAGAGCGGAGTCAAGGATAACACCAAGTTTACAGGCTTGTGAGACAGGAAGAATGGTAGTGCTGCCTATTGTGATGGGAAAGTCACAGGGAGGGAGAGGGGTTTGGGAAGTGTGAACAGTCACACCCTGGCTTGGCTAATGACCTTAGCTCACTAGCATTGGAGGGGCTAGTAGGGAGCAATGGGAAGCATTAGCACTTCCTGGAAGGGCTGAGTGAGCAATAAAGCCAAACAATTGCACCCAGAATAAGAAAATTGTGATGGATTTTCTCCCATGATCCTTTTTCACCCCAAATATGGCCAATGAAAGAGGATTGGAAAGTAGCAAGATCTATCCAGGAAGAGGTAGCTACAAACTTGTTGTTGTAAGTTGGAACTCTGTCACACCAATGTGGCGACTTGCCTATCCCAGAGTCAGACCTTGCATGGCATTGAGAGATTGACAGGACCTCCTCTTCAGAGCTAGGAGAAATGAGTATCCCAAGAACTTGACCCAGGAACTTGAAAGGAAGCCCATTTGGGGTGGTTTAAGAGGTAGCCCGTTTGGGGTTCCTTGAGATGTAGGTCTGTTTGGGGGTTACTTTTTTAAAAGTTAGCCCATCTGGAGTTACTTGAAAAGGAAGCCTGTTTGGGTAGTTAAATCCATTTGGGGTGGTATATGAGGTGTCTCATTCCCAGTTTTATCGGCTGCTAGAAGTGGGGTACCATGCTGACCAGTAAGCGTATTAGCCTAGAAATTACTTTGCTAATGAGGGTTACCTATCGCAGGTTCTTTGTACTATCATCTTAATAAACTAGCTTCCATCACCTGTATCCCATGAGTCTGTCAATCCATTTGCAACCCTCCAATCCATGAGCTCACTAGTTACCCAGTGTACGGAAGGCGTTTCAGTTTTGGACATGTTCCGGTTGAGGGTGATGGCAAGATGGCCAAGAAAAGATATCTAGAAGGTAGGAGGAAATGTGAAACTACGTAGAGGGAGAGAGATCAGGACTGGAAATGTAGATTTGGGAATAATCCCCATAGAGGTGATAGTTGAAGCCATGGGAGCAAGTGAGTTCTCCAAGGGAGTGGGTGTAGATGGAGAATAGAAGGGGACCCAGAACTGAACCTTGAGGGACACCCACAGTTAGGGGTGGATGGCAGAGGCAGAACCATGAAAGAGACTGAGAATGAGCAGCCAGAGAGTTAGGAGGAGAACCAGGAGAGGATGGACTCAATGAAGCTGAGGTTGGATGATGTTTTCAGAAGAAGGGGGCAGTTGGCAGTGACAAAGACAGCTGAGAGGTCAAGGAAGATTAAGGTGGAGTAGAAGCCATTTGTGACCTTCAAGAGGGTGATGTCTGTGGAGTGAAGGAGATGGAGCTAGATTTGAGGTTGTCAAGGAGAGAAATAGAGAAGAACTCAAGACATCAGTTATAGACAACTCACTCAAGGAGTTTGGAGAGAAATGGTAGGAAGAAGGTGGGGCAGCAACTGGAGGGAACTGTGGGATCAAGGGAGACTTTTTCTATGCTAGGGGAGATATGAGTGTGTTTGAAAGTAGTGGGAGACAGCCATTGCAGAGTGAACAGTTGTTGGTGGTGGTGGTCAGGAAGGGAAGAAGGAAGGAAAGGAGCAAGTACTTTGGTGTGGTGTGAAGGGATGGGGTTGGATGTGCAGGTGGAGAAGGTAGATTTTGAAATGTCAGATCTCCTCTTGAAAAAGATGGGAGAGTTGAAGAAAGGGCAGGAGAAGGGAGAGACTGGAGAGGAGCAGGAGATATTTTAGGGATATCATGCCGATAGTTTCAATTTTC
This sequence comes from Tachyglossus aculeatus, assembly GCF_015852505.1. NCBI lineage: Eukaryota > Metazoa > Chordata > Mammalia > Monotremata > Tachyglossidae > Tachyglossus > Tachyglossus aculeatus. The sequence goes on from NC_052067.1 coordinate 116,148,315, forward strand.
TCAATAGAACAGATAGCCTATCATCATCCTTTTTCCTTGCATGTTCCTCCAGAGCCACTCTGGTGTGACATACAGTGTTTACATACTAATAGACTGACCACATTCCTGATGTTCATGGCTAGTCATTCAGTTTTGCCATTGAATCTGAATTGTAGCATGTAGATAGTCTGGAGAAAACTGTTGTACCTGTCACATATACTATATGGGGCAGGTCCAAGCATATTAAGCATTCAGAATTTGGGCACTACATTTTCCCTATTGATCTTTAATTTAGTCTGAATCTCAATGTAATATTGGACTTATATTTTGTCAGTCTCCCCAGTCATTGGACAATTTTTTTATCTCCTTTTTTAGAATATTTTTCTTTATAAATACTTTGGAGAAGAAGCATGGTGTAGAGGATAGAGCATAGGCTTGGGAGTCAGAAGGTCATGGATTCTAATTCAGGCTCCATCACTTGCCTGCTGTGTGACCTTGGGCACGTCACTTCAATTCTTTGGGCCTCGGTTACTTCATCTGTCAAATGGAATGAAATCTGTAAGCCTAGCATGGGACAGGGACGGTGTTCAACCAAATTACCTTGAATCTAGCCCAGCACTTAGTACAGTGCCTAGTATATAGTAAGTGTACTATAAGTATGCTTAACAAATCCCTCTTCTCATGTGTGCTACTCCATCCACCTGTGCTTCAGACCCCATTCCCTCTCATCTTATGAAATCTCTCACCCCTTCCGTCCTCCCTCCCTAACTTCCATGTTCAACTGCTCACTCTCCACTGGTTCCTTCCCCTCTGCCTTCAAACATGCCCAAGTCTCCCCCATCCTAAAAAAGCCCCCTCTTGACCTCATCTCCCCTTCTAGTTATTGTCCTATCTCCCTCCTACCCTTCGTTCCAAATTCCTAGAACAAGTCGTCTATACCCGCTGCTTCGAATTTCTCAATGCCAACTCTCTCCTTGACCCCCTCCAATCTGGCTTCTGTACCCTACACTCCACCAAAATTGCCCTCTCAAAGGTCACCAATGACCTCCTTCTTGCCAAATCCTATGGCTCCTACTCTGTCCTAATCCTCTTCGACCTCTCAGCTGCCTTCAACACTGTGGATCACCCCCTTCTCAGCCCGCTATCCAACCTTGGCTTCACAGCCTCTCCTGGTTCTCCTCTTATCTCTCTGGCCATTCATTCTCAGTCTTCTGTGCAGGCTCCTCCTCCCCCTCCCATCCCCTTACTGTAGGGGTTCCTCAATGGTCAGTTCTCAGTCCCCTTCTGTTCTCTATCTACATTCCCTCCCTTGGTGAACTCATTCGCTCCCACGGCTTCAATTATCATCTCTACGCTGATGACACCCAAATCTACATTTCTGCCCCTGCTCTCTCTCCCTCCCTCCAGGAGTGTATCTCCTCCTGCCTTCAGGACATCTCCATCTGGATGCCTTCCCGCCATCGAAAATTCAATATGTCCAAGACTGAACTCCTTATCTTCCCTCCCAAACCCTGCCCTCTCCCTGACTTTCCTGTCACTGTAGATGGCACTACCATCCTTTCCGTCTCACAAGCCTACAACCTTGGTGTCATCCTCGTCTCTGCTCTCTCATTCTCATTCTCTGTCCTGCCATCGATCCCCAGCCCACGTCCTTCCCCTGGCCTGGAATGCCCTCCTTCCACACATCCTCCAAGCTAGCTCTTTTCCTCCCTTCAAAGCCCTACTGGCCTTCCCAGATTGAGCCCCTTTTTTCCTCTACTCCTCCCCATCCCCCCCACCCTACCTCCTTCCCCTCCCCACAGCACTTGTACATAGTTGTACAGCTTTATTACTCTACTTGTTTTACTTGTACATATTTCTATTTTATTTATCTTGTTAATTATGTGTATATAGCTTTAATTCTATTTGTTCTAGACTGTGAGCCCACTGTTGGGTAGGGACTGTCTCTATATGTTGCCAACTTGTACTTCCCAAGAGCTTAGTACAGTGCTCTGCACACAGTAAGCGCTCAATAAATATGATTGATGATGATGATGATGATGATGACACCTGTCTACATGATTTGTTTTGTTGTCTGTCTCCCCCTTCTATACTGTGAGCCCGTTGTTGGGTAGGGACTGTCTCTATATGTTGCTGACTTGTACTTTCCAAGCACTTTGTACCATGCTCTGCATACAGTAAGTGCTCAATAAATACGATTGAATGAATGAATGAATAACAATGATTATAATAATAAGTGCTTAACAAATACCACAATTACTATTATTATTATTTTATAATGTTAATGAAACTACACAATTGTTTTCATCTTTAAAGAAATTTATTTATTTATATTAATGTCTGTCTTCCCCTCTAGACTATAAGCATGAAATGTGTCCACCAACTCTACTGTATTATACTCTCCCAAGTCCAGTGTTCTGCACACAGTAAGCACTCAATAATACGATGGGTTGACTGATTGATTTACTTTGCCTCTATTACTAGCCTTCATCAAGCTGTTCTAAACTTCAAATTTTCTAAGTTCCCCAGGAGATACAGGACATAACAGGACTTGGTACACTGTCAAGATTCTGAGATCAAAGAGAAAGTTATTCATTATCTCATCTTTCCTACATACAGTTCTGTTCTGCATTTCGAGTTGTGAGCTTGGTCTTTAATTGATTAAAAAATCCCCCACTTTTTTTTCCTGACTTCTGCTGTAAGCCCTCCTTTCCTCCTGCATGGAGGCATAGTCATTCATTCTTCATCTTGCCCTTATAAAGGCTGTTTTTTTTTCTTTCTTAGATGTTCTATTTTGGATTTGAACGTTACTGAGCTTTGCTCTATTTGTTTCCCCCAACCTCTACACATTCTGCCACTGACTCATTATGCGACCTTCAGTAAAATTCTCTTTAGCTCCCTGAACCTCAGCTTGCTTCCCAGGGTTGTAATCATACTTTGATTTCTTGGAACAAAGCATATTATGAACAAGGTATGGGTAGTGTTACCAGTATTTTTCTATGATATAAAGAACAGTACTTATTCCAGTCATGAGAGTGGTTGCTGTTGATCTCCTTGACATTTTCTCAGAATGGAATCTTTTTATAGGGCATATTGATTGGGTTCAAGTGAGATCAGTGATTCGGTTGTTACAAACACCACTTCATATTTTGTAATCTTTAAAATGAATGCACTGACCAATTTCAAGTCTTAAAAGCAAAGAATCAGAAATAATCTGGCGTTTGTTTAGAAATGTACAAAATGTGTTAGATAAACCAATCAATACCTAATTACTAGTCTATCTCCTCTTCTACAACCTTTTCTGTTTTAATGCCTAAGGTTTCACAGAGATTAAACCCCCTCCTGTGTGACCTGATGTATTTGTTTTGACAGCACTTGTTAGAGGGATCAGTTTGAATCCTGACAATAAATGTATTTTTTCCAAGAGCAATTTTATCTCCTGCAACTGAGCTACCCAAATGCATGTATGAACTACAGATCAAAATATCCTCTTTATCTGCACACAGCATATAAAACAAATGCAATATGCATTGTATGAAAATGAGAGAGACATTGAGAGACAGAGAGCCAATTTTGCATTTGAAAATTACATTGCTGACAGTTGTTCCTACCTACATAAGTGAGGGTAGCTGGCAAAAGAATAAAACCTCATGACAGGCACTCCATTCTACACTTAGGAAGTGGAGATAGGCTTATCAGTTGCAGCACTTGTTGCTGTTACTGAAAGTGACTTTGAGTCCTCAGTGTTCCCTAGAGTCTCTGTTTATGGAAAGAAACACCTCACTGATTTCCTTTATTATTATTATTATTAATAATAATAATAATAATAATAATAGTATTTGTTAAGCATTTACTTTATGCCAAGCACTGTTCTAAGCACCAGGGTAGATACAAGGTAATCAGATTGTCCCATGTAGGGCTCACAATCTTAATCCCCATTTTACAGATGAGGTAACAGACATGAGAAGTTAAGTGACTTGCCCAAGGTCACATGGCAGACAAGTGGCAAAGGCAGGATTAGAAACTGGTTTCCAAGCCCATGCTTTTGCCACTGGACCATGCTGCTTCTTTCATCTGGCTGGGTAACTAGTACCTTAGCAATGTGCAGTCTTTTAAACATTGCTTCCATATATATCGTTTGCTCTTCTCTTCCCTTTTTGTACCATAAATTCAGATCATAATGTAGATGTTAGGAAATTCTGCCAATTTCATCAATCAGTGGTGTTTATTGAATGCTTACTGTGTGCAAAACACTGTACAGAGCTCTTGGAGAAGTACATTACAACAGAACTGGTAGGTAGACATCTTTTCTGCCTATCTTTCCATCTCTCATGCCTTTCCCAGTGAAGCATTGCCAAGAAGTAAACAAACACATTTTTATCCTACTCAGTTTTCCAGCTTATACAATTGGATAATAATATTTTTTAATAGATTCAATGAACTTTCTATTATAATTCTTCTAAATTACCTAGTCAAATTCAAGTTAGTGAAATATGGTTGGAAATATATTTTTTTTTGTGGGGGGGGGTTAGTTAGCGTAGACTTCACATGCAAATAAAATTTCCATTCCATTTATGAAGCACAACCTGTTCTTTCCAGAATTTCATGAAGCTACAGCCTAACCAATTATGGCAACTTTTTTAGAATAGTGATTCATGTCAGCTTTTTCACTTGGCTTTCAGATAAATTACAGTTGAAAAGCATAACCAGATGAGAAAATCACCGTTTTTAACACAACACTTTTGTGAACGTATTGGCCTTATATAGCAAATTTGCTAACAGATTTTCTGAATGTATGTACTTGGGAGGAGAATGTGTAGGGTTATGTTTTCCTGACAGAATTGGTGCAAGGTCTGTGCAGAGCAGAAAAAATGCATGTTGAGTATAATAAATGTGGCATATGAGAGACAGGAAGCTTGGTTTAAGCAGAGTTGTGAGGTCTCTGATGAATATTAAAAGGAAATTGATAAGTTCCCATTTTTAGCTGAACCAATAAGATCAATAGTCTTGTCAATATGGCACTAAGGGATTTTAATGAGGTTTCAAAATTTCCATTAAAATAAAAGTCCCATATATTTTGTATGGTTTATTTGATGGTCTTAAGAGACAATATGGACAAAATTCTCCATGAAGTGTGGTGTTTTGTTTTTTTTTTTTCTGACAGGCATACAGGAAGTATATCTTATATTTTCCTTTCCATCACTGCTTTATTCTTGAGGTCACTTAGCAGGATGAGAGACTTCCAGCTTCTAGGAGCACCTGCTTCCCTGAACCTCAGCTCTTGGTTCTCTTGCTCCAAGTTCCTGGCCAAGTTTCTGACTAAACTATCTAGGGAATTCCATGAAGTATAAGGTCCAATGGGAATTTTGAAAAATAGCACAGAATTAACAAAATGCTAGGGTCACTTCAACCATTAGTGGTTTCTGTAAAGTAGGAACTTGACTTCCAGGGAAAATTTAATGCAAATGGACATGCTCAAACCACTAGCACTATAATTCCTTCAAGCTCATTCTCAAGACCTTATCTATTGTTTTTGAATCCATTATCTCAATCTTTATTAGCCTCATCACCATTAGAATTTGCAAGGTTTTTATTTCACTACAACATCAGGGATATTTTTCTTATAGTTTAATTATTGCTATCATGTTACACCCCCATAGTATATCATTGCTTTTATATAATATTTATTTTAGAAATTAAAAGTTAACATAAATAGAAAGTAGTGGAATTAGTTCTAATAGTAGTAGGAGGAGTAGCATTAACTGAGTGCCCATTTTGTGCAAGACAACTGTAATAGAAACTTGGGAAGTGCAGAATAACAAAGTGACAGATTCCCTGCCTGGGAGAGGAACATAAAAATATGTTAATAACTTAAGTGGTTCACAAGCACCAGTTACGAGAACGTGGTTCCATTCATATGAAAGTGCAATAAGTATCACAGAGCTAATGCAATTTTTCCTTCTTATCAAACAGTAAGTAAAGTGGAAGAGTTTGAAACTTCAAGTATTTCAGAAATTCTAGGCAACCCAACAGTTGCCCCAAATGAGTAAATTGCCACTTAAGACAATGGCAATGGGAAGCTATTTTTTCCTTTATCATTCCCAAATATAGAAGTCTTCTGTTCTATCTGGAGCCTGGAAACATCTCATAACTTTTGCCCTCCCTTTTCCTCAGATCCTGCTAACATCGAGAACAAAGCCTGAAGTAACTATTTTTATCTTTTCTTTTTCTCTTTTTCCTCCTCTATCAAAACAGTGTGATTACAATTCAAAATGATCTGTAGCACTGTAGCCAGTAGAAGGAAATGGTGGTCTGAGCATAACCACCCAAACAAACACTGTGGCTGCTTGAGAAACAATCTTTATCCTTTGGAGATAAAGCTGATTAGATACAAGGGCTGTGCTCTTGTCAGTAATTGCAGCAGGTACTTGTCAGGATCAGGGCTGTTATCCACTTATCAATGGCCTTACACTCTGAAATGTCTTCTCTTCCCATTATGCTAGTCATGAAACATTTTATTGCGCCATCCTTCCTTTGAAAGGAGAAATATTTCCTCGATTCCCCTCGGTGACATGGGTTGCATAATTATAGAGGAGAAATTCTTATCCTCAGCTTTTACCATTGCCTGCCACTGCATCCTTGCGGTCATATCAAAGGGGTTCTGGTGTTGTTTAACCTTCCTTTTAGAATAATTTCTCATCGCGTATTTTTTTATTGTTCTTCATCAATTTTTTTTCAAATTCATTCCAGCAGTTTTCCACCTACTCATTTACCATGCAATTTTGTTAATAGATCAAACCAGGTGTTTTGTGAGGAGTGCTTAGGCAGCTTCAAAATTCAAATTTAAATAGAATGCTATGATGCTTTATTATGAAATGTCTAATGGGAATAGATTACTGCAGAATTGTTTGAAAATTAGATAGAAATTTCTTGCTACCCAGTTACAGAATACTCTTTCCTGTTTCCATTTGACTATCAATCAACCATTCAATAAATGTTATTCATTTTATTTTTTGTATTTTTTTATGTTGTTTGTTAAGAACTTACTTTGTTCCAGGTACTGTACTAAACTCTGGGATAGATCCAAGATAATCAGGTGGACACAGTCTACCTTCCACAAGGGACTCACAGTCTTAATCCCCATTTCACAGATGAGGTAACTGAGGCACAGACAAGTTAAGTGAATTTCCCAAGTTCATCCAGCAGAAAAGTGGCAGAGTTTGAATATGTACTGTAAACTGAGCACTTCTAAGCACTTGGGAGAGTGATATTAAAATTTTAGATTTATCATTACCTTTTCTGAGAACAGTTAGAGCTGGGCTAACTAGAACAGGTGGACACAAATGATCAGAGCTGAAAAAACCCAGTGTGTAGAAGTGGACCTCATGTTGACCGAGTCAGCAGGTGATCACAACTCTTCAAAATAACTAAATGTTCTGAGTATGTATTCCTCTGATAAATATGACATTAGCTTCAGTATTGATGCCCATACTTAAAAAAAAGGTGAAGAAACTGAGGAAGGATATACAATGATTAAAGGACAATTGAAACAGATCCGTGAGAAAAGTTAGAGTGGGGGCTATTTTAATTCCACAACCAGTTGGCACATTTTGTTTTATGAAATGTTATTCAGCTGAAATCCTTCAAGATGATTTTAATGACCATTGATTGACATGCTCACAGTTTAAATGGCTAGGTTACTGCATTATGTAATGTATGATGTATTGAATAAAAAGTATTCACCTTGGCCATTCAACATGCAGGTGTGAAGATCACTGTAGTTGAATTTACAAAATTCCTGAGGGCACACAACCAGGACTTAGTATATTATTTTTACTAATAGGAAATCAGCAGAGAAAGGTAGGAGACTGGTGGAGGACAGCAGCTGGGTTAGGTGCAGACTGGGCTCAGACTCTTGTAAGTGTGGTCAGAACTCCAAAGAAAGCTGGATGGAGAGGAAAATTACATGTTTCATCTCTTTCTCTTTTGACGAGTGCTAACATTATGGCTATAGTAACTTATATCAGAAATATTTTCCCTGGCCTTGTAGCAAAACCATAGAAAACAACATCTGTTCCCAAAACACATTGAATGGAGAATGGCCTAATGGATAGAGCACAGGACTAGGAGTCAGAAGGACCTGGGTTCTAAGCGTGGCTCTGCCACTTGTCTGCTGTGTGACCTTGGGCAAGTCACTTAACTTCTCTGTGTCCCGAGAAAGTCAGTTAATTTCTCTGTACTCTCAGGCATCTGATCTGTAAAATAGGGACTAAGACTGTGAGTCCCAGTGGGACATGGACTGCATCCAAATTGATTAGCTTATATCTCATTCATTCATTCATTCAATCGTGTTTATGAGTGCTTACTGTGTGTGCTGTATTAAGTGCTTGGGAGAGTACAGTACAACAAATAGACTCATTCCCTGCCCTACATCGAGCTTACGTCTATCCCAGTGCTTAGACCAATGCCTGGCTTAACAAATACCGTAAAAAAAGAAAAGCAATTTTGAATATTACTAAGACCAAAATTCCTGTTTAAATGCCTTCAGTGGGTTATTACAGCTGTGTTGTCTACTTCCATTTCTTCAACCCCCAATTTGACCATTAAATATCTGGCTTTTGACCCTTTCACTCCACTGTGACAGTTATCTCCAGGTTATTAGTGGCCTCCTATTTGCCAAATCTAAGAGACTTTATTCCACCATAATTCTTTAACCACTTTTTATCATCATCATATCATCAATGGTATTTATTAAACACTATGTGCAGAGCACTGTTCTAAGCTGTTGGGAGAGTACAATATAACAGAGTTGGTAGACACATTCCCTGCACACAACATGCATACAGAGTAATGGGAATTTACAGTCTAGCTTCAAGCCTAAAGCCTTCCTCACTGTGGAACCCTCACTGTCAACTCCTGATTATTTTCCTTATCACCAATCCTTCTCAATCTCTCTGGGTCCTCTTCTGCCTTCCACCTTCTAATTGAGTTCTCAAGACCCTGTTCTAGGTCTCCCACTTTTCTCAATGTAAACTGACTCCCTCAGGAAGCTCATCCATTCCTGTAGCTTCAATTATCACTTCTGTGTGGATAACTCCCAAATCCAACGAGAATTTGAAATTGTTTTAGTTTCCCTTTTTAGTCTCTAAATCCCCTTAGAGCTTTTGTTCACAAACAGCCACTCGTTTCTTGATGGCAGGACTCCATGCTGACCTTCCTCCTCGTGCTGCAGTTATCTCCAGGTATTCAGTGTCTATAATGCATTGTCAGAAGCTGCACTTCACTGCATCTTTGAAGTATTTCTCTCTGGAAGATCCCTGAACTGGAGGTTCTGTTATGCATGATTAGGTGAATACATTGTTTTTAATCACTCTTTGAAATCTGTGGATTCTTAAATATTCATGACTTTACTCTCTTGACCACAAATTGGATTTTCTTGCTGGCAAAATGGTTTTGTGGACAATAAGCTCAGGGAACTGAATATGTAAATTGTGCACTGGGAGGATCAATCATAAGGTATCTCAGCCAAGAAAATTTCTTACAAAAATGTATTGAACCCTGATGAAATTATCCCCTGGCCCTTTAAATGTGAAATTTAGATCATTGTAAAAGTCTAAATGAAAGCTGGAATATTCCTGAAGAAATTGAGAGACTCTAGGATTGAATTTTCTCTAGGAAAAATATTGACTCATTTTTGTTCCATTTTCTACAGCTTTTCAGAAATGGGTTGGGGACAGCTGATAAATTGATTATAGGAGAAATTGATTGAATATTCTATGTATGATCATTTCTTTAGTACACAGTCCTCCATAATAAAGGTAGGCTAAGATACAATGTACCATTTTTCTGTGACGTTCATAAACAACTCATTATATTTTGAGCTTTTTTGGAATTTAATATGCTCTCCTGATGAAATCATGGGTAACACAATTTTACTGTTTCTAATCATAGTAAAGGTAAAGATAGACAAACTGTGGGTGAACATTTGTTCAGTAAAAGAGAAAAATCAGTTGGATAAGGCCTCACATATAGTATATAATGTACTATTTCCAGAGGATGCAAAATATATGGATAGTGACTAGATTTATTCTGATTTTCCTACCTCTGTCGCTCATTAATTCATTATTCTATGGTATTCTATTAGTGTTCTCACAATACTATGTTTTTCATACTGATATGCTAATTTTGACTAGTTCATTCATTCATTCAATCGTATTTATTGAGCACTTACTGTGTGCAGAGCACTATACTATGTGCTTGGGAAGTACAAGTTGGAAACATATAAAGATGGTCCCTACCCAACAATGGGCTCACAGTCTAGAAGGAGGAGACAGACAACAAAACAAAACATATTAACAAAATAAAATTATATATATATATATATGTATATATATATATATATATATATATATATAATATAACTACAACTCTAGTTGTAGGAGTATTCCTTTTTTTAGTAGTCCAGCACAATGATGATTGATAGTTTTGATTGTTTGGAATTTTTTCAGATGCCATGTACTTAAATAAGCATTGAGGGCCATTAGTAAAGCTTTTTAGAATATCCTATTTCTGCTACCTCTAATGTATTTGCAGAGCAAAGGTGATAAGGGAAACTGTATCCAGTCCAACAGAATGTGCCTCAGATCTATTTTCTGCCATTCTGGCTTTCCTCCAGCTTCAACTCTAAGATACATTGATGCATAGTCAAGAGGGATCATTTTAGTTAAAGCCTCACCCCACAATTTTCACACCCTAGGCACAGTGCTATGTCATCTCCCTATGTTATGCATCAATTGATAACCTCAATACAGTCTATCTATTTAAATATGTATGTACACATGCATAATGTATAAATATATATGCACATATAGCAATCAATAGTTTATATTGAGTACCTACTTTGCAAAGAACATTGAACTCAGCATTTGGGAGACTACAACAGAAGTTTTTGACACTGTTCCTGCTCTAAAGGGTGGCACAATCCAATGAGGGAATTAGACACAAAATTAATTACAGATAGAAGGAATGGAATTTAAAAAATGAAAGAAATAATAAATCAATGCTCAAGTAGAAGAGTGCATTCAGTTCTGCCAAAAATATCAGTCAATCCATCAATGGCATATATTTGATTCTTTATTGATGGCCAGACTCCATACTGACCTTCTTTTTCCTGCTGAAGCTATCTTCAGTAGTCTATCAGAACACTGTACTAAGCACCTGTTAGAGTAAAATAGAGTAAGTAGATATAATAATAATAATAGTGGTATTTGTTAAGCACTTACTATGTGCAAAGCAGTGTTCTAAGCACTGGTGGGATACAAGGTGATCAGGTTGTCCCAGGTGGGGCTCACAGTCTTCATCCCCATTTTACAGATCATCATCATCATCAATCGTATTTATTGAGCACTTACTGTGTGCAGAGCACTGTACTAAGCGCTTGGGAAGTACAAGTTGGCAACATATAGAGACAGTCCCTACCCAACAGTGGGCTCACAGTCTAAAAGGGGGAGACAGAAAACAAAGCCAAACATACCAACAAAATAAAATAAAAAAATAGAATAGATATGTACAAGTAAACTAAATAAATAAATAAATAAATAAATAGAGTAACAAATATGCACAAACATATATACATATATACAGGTGCAGTGGGGAAGGGAAGGAGGTAAGATGGGGGGGATGGAGAGGCGGACGAGGGGGAGAGGAAGGAAGGGGCTCAGTCTGGGAAGGCCTCCTGGAGGAGGTGAGCTCTCAGCAAGGCCTTGAAGGGAGGAAGAGAGCTAGCTTGGCGGATGGGCAGAGGGAGGGCATTCCAGGCCCGGGGGATGACGTGGGCCAGGGGTCGATGGCGGGACAGGCGAGAACAAGGTACGGTGAGGAGATTAGCGGCGGAGGAGCAGAGGGTGCGGGCTGGGCTGTAGAAGGAGAGAAGGGAGGTGAGGTAGGAGGGGGCGAGTGATGGAGAGCCTTGAAGCCCAGGGTGAGGAGTTTCTGCCTGATGTGCAGATTGATTGGTAGCCACTGGAGATTTTTGAGGAGAGGAGTAACATACCCAGAGCGTTTCTGGACAAAGACAATCCGGGCAGCAGCATAAAGTATGGATTGAAGTGGGGAGAGACATGAGGATGGGAGATCAGAGAGAAGGCTGATGCAGTAGTCCAGATGGGATAGGATGAGAGCTTGAACGAGCAGGGTAGCGGTATGGATGGAGAGGAAAGGGCGGATTTTGGCAATGCTGCGGAGCTGAGACCGGCAGGTTTTGGTGATGCCTTGGATGTGAGGGGTGAAGTCGAGAGAGTGGAGTCGAGGATGACACCAAGGTTGCGGGCTTATGAGACGGGCAGGATGGTAGTGCCGTAACAGAGATGGGAAAGTCAGGGAGAGGGCATGGTTTGGGAGGGAAGTCAAGGAGTTCAGTCTTGGACATGTTGAGTTTTAGGTGGCGGGCAGACATCCAGATGGAGATGTCCTGAAGGCAGGAGGAGATGCGAGCCTGGAGAGAGGGGGAGAGAGCAGGGGCAGAGATGTAGATCTGGGTGTCATCAGCGTAGAGATGATAGTTGAAGCCGTGGGAGCGAATGAGGTCACCAAGGGAGTGTGTGTAGATCGAGAACAGAAGGGGACCAAGCACTGAACCTTGGGGAACCCCCACAGTAAGGGGATGGGAGGGAGAGGAGGAGCCTGCAAAAGAGACTGAGAATGAACGACCGGAGAGATAAGAGGAGAACCAGGAGAGGATGGAGTCTGTGAAGCCAGATGAGGTAACTGAGGCTCTGAGAAGTTAAGTGACCTGCCCAAGGTCACACAGCAGACATGTAGCGGAGTCGGGATTTGAACCCATGACCTCTGACTGCAAAGCCCGTGACCTTTCCACTGAGCTACGCTGCTTCTCTAATATGATATTAGATATGATATGATTCCTGCCCTCAAGGAGCTTGTTTTTGCTAAACATTCAACTAGAATGGGAAAGCTGAATTAGGGAAAAATTCTTACAACAAGCCAAGGCTAGCTGGATAAAGCAAATGTTGGAAGAAATGGTTATGTGTGTGTATGCAACATTGGAAGACATGAAGCTTCCTTTATTCAGAGTTTTTCTGAAAGAACACAGCCTCTGTAATATAAGATGATAATATATGATATAATATGATATAATATGATATAATATAAGATGAAAATACACGATAATATAAGGCCCTGCTGAGAGCTAAGGCCCTGCTGAGAGCTCACCTCCTCCAGGAGGCCTTCCCAGACTGAGCCCCTTCCTTCCTCTCCCCCTCGTCCCTCTCTCCATCCCCCCCATCTTACCTCCTTCCCTTCCCCACAGAACCTGTATATATGTTTGTACATATTTTTTACTCTATTTATATTTATTTATTTTATTTGTACATATCTATTCTATTTTATTTTGTTAGTATGTTTGGTTTTGTTCTCTGTCTCCCCCTTTTAGACTGTGAGCCCACTGTTGGGTAGGGACTGTCTCTATATGTTGCCAATTTGTACTTCCCAAGCGCTTTGTACAGTGCTCTGCACATAGTAAGTGCTCAATAAATACGATTGATGATGATGATGATAAGATGAATGGATGAAATTCAATTGGTCCACATTTATAGAGAATGCAGCATAGCACGGGAAAAGAGCATGGGCTTTGGAATCAGAGGTCATGGGTTCAAATTCCACTCCGCCATTGTCAGCTGTGTGACTTTGGGCAAATCACTTAACTTCTCTGTGCCTTAGTTACCTCATCTGTAAAATGGAGATTAAGACTTGAGCGCCCCCGTGGGACAACCTGATTACCTTGTAACCTCCCCAGCATTTAGAAAAGTGCTTTGCACTTAGTAAGTGCTTAATAAATGTCATTATTATTATTATTATTATGTACCTATGTCATAGGTAGCTAAACTGAGAGACATAGGGCGATGATTGACTCTTCTAATGGTTTTGACACCTGTCCACATGTTTTGTTGTCTGTCTCCCCTTTCTAGATTGTGAGCCCATTGTTGGGTAGGAACTGTCTCTATATGTTGCCAACTTGTACTTCCCAAGCACTTAGCACAGTGCTCTGACACAGTAAACTCTCAATAAATACAATTGAATGAATGAACATTGTACTAAGCACTAGGAAAGTACAATACAGCAATAGAGTGAGACACTCCCTGACCTCAAAAGGCTCACAATCTGCAGTGGGGGAGACAGATATCGATACAAGTAAACAGGCATAGGAAGATGATCTGGATTGTGGAAAATAGTTTGTAGCTGGAAAAGGGCAGAGGTTTTATGAAGGGAGATCAAAGATTAGGCTGCTACCAACAATCTAGCTTAGAGATGATAAGATTTTGACCCAAATGATAATCTCTCTCACTGACAGCAATTAAAGATGTTTCTTTGAATGCTTACTTCCTTATTCTGAAGGAAAACATTGATAATGTTGAAAGCTCATTACATGGAAGGTAACTTAGATCTCAACCCTGGGGTTTATAGGATTCTTAATATTTAATCCTTTAATAATGTTTAGTTGTTTGGCAATACTGCCCTTGAATATTTGCCTAGCCTGCTTAAGCAAATTTTCTTCCATTTTCACCCTTTTCTTCCAATCACACACAGTCATTCTAGACAGTACATAATTTTTTAGTGTGCTATCTTGTTGCTCCCAAATGAAGTGGCCATTACACAGGAGTGCTGGAGCAAGATCACATTGTGTTACAGTACATCATATCATCGTATCATATATATCATATCATATCAGTTCATTAGCATGGAATGAGTATTGAATATTCACACCACATTTACTGGAAATAAGCGTTTACATCGGACAATCACAAATTAGTTCCCTGAAAAATGCTAATGAACTTAATAGCTTTTCTGATACAGAAATATAATCCAAGCTGCTTAAACATACTTTGAAGATATAAGTCTGCAGTCAGTAACTCCATCTTCAAAATTTCAATTGTTTTTAAACCATTTTCCCCATTGCCTCTTGTAAGCAGTGTGACTCAAGGGAAATAGCATAGGCTTGGGAGCCAGAGGTCATGGGTTCTAGTCCCAGCTCCACCACTTGTCAGCTGCATGACTTTGAGCAGGTCATTAACTTCTCTGTGCCTCAGTTCCTTCATCCGTAAAATAGGGATTAAGACTGTGAGCCCCATAAGGGACAACATGATTACCTTATATCCCCCAAGGACTTAGAACAGTGCTTGGCACATAGGAAGCACTTAACAAATACCATTATTATTATTATTATACTTGAAACATCATTTGACACAATGCATTTTTTTAATCCTGTGTGTTTTCAGGAGTGCAACTATCTTATTGTAGAGGGAAAGACTGTTTCCTTCAGTTTGAAGATGGTTCTCCTGATATTGAGATTGCAGCCATGCATGACTATCACAGAGAATCTCCATTTTATCCCCACTTTACCCACATCTGTATATTTAGACATCTTTTGTGAATTCATAGTTGATGTGAACTTTGCATTTCTAACTAGCATATCTTCCCTAATATAATACCACGTTGGACCTTCTTATAATCTAGAACACTTAGTTTCAAATTGTGAAAAGGGGAAATAAATATCCTAATAGGTACATGCCAGAGAGTTTTCTTTTACTTTCTGTCTTGCTTGGTAGGCATAACTTTACACCGCTATTGCCCCAGTTGCCCAAGTAAGCCTTTATACCATTTATTTTTCTTTCCACTTATCCAAGTAAGCATTTATATCATTTATTTTTCACCCTCTTTCTGATTCCTCCCCATGCCTGCTTCACCTGTTCCTGCCATACTGATGACTTCCTCTTTGAAATCTGCCAGACCACAAGACTACCTGCATTCTGAGTCCTTTTAATATCCAGTCTCCTCCAATAAGATTTCCCTGATTAATTCCCCCACACTGAGACATATCAACCAACAACAGCCTCTAGCATACACCAATTACATGTATTATTCCTCAGCACATTTTTTGTGTATGCATAATCATAGAGAAGCAACACAGAGAAGAAAAGCATAGGGAAGCAGCAAGGCCTAGTGGCAGGAGCATGGCTTGGGAGTCAGAGGACATGGGTTCTAATCCTGGCTCCACCACTTGTCTGCTGTGTGACCTTGGGAAAGTCACTTAACTTCTCTGGACTCAGTAACCTCATCTGTAAAATGGGGATGAAGACTGTGAACCCCATGTGGGACATCCTGATTACCTTGTATCTACCCCAGTGCTTAGAACAGTGCTTGGTATATAGGAAACACTTAACTAATACCATTATTGTTGTTATTATTATAATCAGTTGTGCAATTAAATATTTATTCTGATTATATAATTTTTATAAACAATCAAAATGCCAGGTCATTAACACCAAAGATGACGTCAGGTGCTCTCCGTGGTTCCAAACCCGATCTAGGCAGAAGGAGGGCAGCAGAATAGATAAACCATTTTTGTCTTTAGTGTGGTTATTTCTTGTTGTTTTTCTGTTTGTGTTTCTTTGGTTGTATAAGGATTAGGGACCTTCTGGCCAAAGATGGTGCTGAGTGATTAATAGATTGAGTGAGTTGGTGTGTGTCTGCTAAAGCCCATGTTGTTGCCACATACATGAATCCTTTTTATTCTATTGCTTTTTAACATATAAATGGTACTTCCACATTCTATGTCCATTAGTTTACAATACTCTGGCCAGACCAATTGGGAGCACAGTAGTGTTTGCAAATACAAAGGTACAGATATTCTGTTCCATGGCCATGGACCACATCTGATTTCCCAAAGACCACACCAGAGAAAAATGCAGCAGATGTGAATGTTTCACTCTAAAACCTGTACCAACCAGAGGAGGACCAGCAGATGCCCAAGGATACAGTTCTCTGGCAACAGGGTAGACCCAAGTAGTCACAAACCCTCTTGAAAGACATGTTGAATTCCGAGGGACAGAGGAAAATAATATGGATAACTGACAACAAACTACCAATGTTAACCAATCAATCAGTTGTATTTATGGAGGATTTATTGTGTGCAGAGCACTGTACTAAGCACTTGGGAGAGTACAGTATAACAGAGTTGGTATACATATTTCTCTGCCTGCAACGAGTTCCACAGTCTAGAGGGGGAGACAGACATTAGTATAAATAAATAAATACAAGTGCTATGTGGTTGAGGAAGGCATGACTAAATTATGCAAATGCAAGTGCAAAGGCAACAAAATGGAGTGGGAGAAAAGGAAATGAGGGATTAGTCGGGGAAGGCATCTTGGAGGAGATGTGCTTTCAATAAGGTTTTGAAAGTGGAGAGAGTCATTATCTGTCTATGAAAAGGGAGGGCATTCCAGACTAGAAGCAGGACATAGGCATAGAGGTGGAAGCAAGATAGACAAGATTGAGGTACAGGGAGTAGGATGGAATTAAAATAGCTAATTGTGCTGGCTTGGTTGTAGTAGGAAATCTGGGAGATAAGGTAGGAGGAGACAAGGTGATTGCCCCCTAATTGCCCACTGACAGACAATTCAAGTGCAAGGCCTACTATTGGCCAGATGCATCATCATTGGACTCAGAAAAGCCATCACAAGTAGGCACTGGTTTCTTGATCACTGAAGTTGCCACAATACTATTTTTGTAAATATTTCTGTCTTTTCCCCCATTAAAGACCAAATTCCTTGAGGACTGATGACATAGCTCATGATGTACTTAACCAACAATAGTAAGTGGGCTCCCAATAAATTCCATTACTATTACATCAGTATGTATATAATAATGATGGCATTTAAGTGCTTACTATGTGCGAAGCACTGTTCTAAGCACTGGATTGTATACAAATATACATTAATGAACATAACTTTCTATCTACCTTCTTATCAATTTACTGCGTTGTCAAAACTGCTGCAATAACGATAATTGTAACATTTGTTAAGTGCTTACTATGTGCTAACCTGTGTTAAGCACTGGAGTGGACACAGTACAATCTGATCATGCATGGTAACTGCCTCATATGATGGGAGAACTCTTAGTAGAAGGGTTAAGAAGAACAGATATTTAATCCCCATTTTATAGGTAAGAAAATTGAGGCACAGAGAAATTAAAGGATTTGGCCAAGTTCACACAGCAGATGAAGGGTGGAGCCAGGATTAAGAACCCAGAGATCCTGAATTTCATGCCCTGTCCTTTCCATTAGGCCATGCTGCTTCCCAGACCATGCCTATCTGTAACCTTTCTTCTTGAACATGGTGATGATAGTGGCATATTTGAAATCCGGTGGTTTTCCTCAGTGGTCCACATGTTGAGAAATATCTTATGCAGGTGCTTCATTCATTCATTTATTGAATCATATTTATTGAGCACTTACTGTGTGCAGAGCACTGTACTAAGCGCTTGGGAAGTACAAGTTGGCAACATATAGAGACGGTCCCTACCCAACAACGGGCTCACAGTCTAGAAGGGGGAGACAGGCAAAAAAACAAAATATGTGGACAAGTGTCAGGTCATCAGAATAAATAAAAATAAAGTTAGATGCACATTATTAACAAAATAAATAGAATAGTAAATATGTACAAGTAAAATAAATAGAGTAATAAATATGTACAAACATATATACAGGTGCTGTGGGGAGGGGAAGGAGGTAGGGCGGGGGGATGGGGAGGAGGAGAGAAAAAAAGGGGCTCAGTCTGGGAAGGCCTCCTGGAGGAGGTTAGCTCTCCTCAGGAGGTAGGGCTTTGAAGGGAGGATGCAGATTGCTGCCTATGTGCTTGTACATAATAATTTAATAATAATTTTGGCATTTGTTAAGCGCTTACTTTGTGCCAAGCACTATTCTAAGTGCTAGCCGGTATGCCATCAGGTCCAGGGGCCTTTCTGGATTACATGGTTCTGACTGCTGCAGTGAATTCCCCAGTAAGTCCTGCAAGTGCCAGATCTTCATGTACTGGGAGGTTTTGAATGTTTTGCAAATGATAGAAGATGCTTTAAACTTCTTCTACTATTACTACTAATATTTCTGCAGCTTTGGGGACTGGGTATAATAATCAAACCACATGGTTGTGAATATATGAGTACAATAATCAAACCACATGATTGTGAATATATGAGCACAATAGCCCTCTAGACTGTAAGCTTGTCCTCTAAACTATAAACATCCTCTAGACGGTAAGCGTATTGTGGGCAGAGAATGTATCTGTTATATTGTACTCTTACAAGCTCTTAGTACAATGGCTTGCACACAGTAAGTACTCAATAAATATGACTGACTGACTGAATGAATGACCAGTATTTAAAAATAGCCATGTGGGTTTGGGTCATAGTCCATGAACCATGCCAGTGGAGGAAAAGAGTGGAAAGGGAAACAAAGAGGAATCATGTAGAGATCAATTTAGAGGAGTTTCAAGGAAATCGAAGCAAGTGGGCACAGGTTTAAGGAGCAGTTGAAGTCAGGGCTGGGTGAATGAAGCAATTCAATCAATCAATCAACAATAGTCTTCATCGAGCACCGAATTTGTACAGTGCATTATAATGAGATCTTACAAGCGTACAATAGAATTAGTAATCATGATCCCTGCCCTTGAGGATTTTAAAATCTCAAAGGGTTGTGCAGTTGACAG
The DNA here is from genome assembly GCF_015852505.1 of Tachyglossus aculeatus. NCBI lineage: Eukaryota > Metazoa > Chordata > Mammalia > Monotremata > Tachyglossidae > Tachyglossus > Tachyglossus aculeatus. The sequence continues at coordinate 116,167,850 of NC_052067.1, forward strand.
GTGGGGCCCTATGTAACATATTGTTCAGTGTATGTCAGTAAGTATGAGATATCAGGCTATCTCAAAACCATCCCCTAAATGTATTCCTTTATGTAAGCCCAAGATATGCTGAATAGCCAACAACAATTTTGCATGACATTTTGCGCCTAAGAGTACCTTTACCTATTTCTTAACTTCCAGCCAATAGGAAGAGATTACATCCTATCAATTAATCAATCATACTTGTTGAGTGCTTACTGTGTGCAGAACACTGAACTAAGTACTTGGAAAAGTACGAAGTAACAGAATTGGTAGGCACATTACTATCCTAATTGTTTATCAGTATTTACTATGAAATCAATGTCAGTGGTATTTATTGGAAGCTTACTGTGCACACAGCATTATACTAAAGAGTACAATGCAACAGAGTTAGTAGACATGTTCCATGCTCACAAGGAACTTACAATATAGAGACTGTAACACTGAAAGTGTAACCCCAAGGGTGAAAAAACAATTATATAACAGCCTTGGTTGTTATTGGAAGTCCTCAAAGATGGCTAAACCTATAAATCTGTTTGTAATTAGACTATTTTGAGTGGTTGTGTAGGTAAGGACAAAAGAAAGGAAACAAGGAGAAGTTAGTGACAGCAGTGAGATCAACACTGTTAGACTGAGCATGCCACTGTTCTCACTGCGTGAGATCTGATTCATGGGACAGTAGGGCAGTATTGTAGGCCATTGCTAGCAATAAAAAAACCGAACAAACTCCTACTGTTTCTCTCCTTTTTCAAAGGACTCATTATTTTCTTCATTTTTATTTACTCTCCAGTGGATTTCTTATTAAGTTTCTTGATTATATTCATAACTTCATTGCTTGTGAAATGTCTGCACTATTCATTCATTCATTCACTCAATTGTATTTATTGAGCACTTACTGTGTGCACAGCACTGTACTAAGTGCTCGGAAAGAACAACTGGGCAACAGACACAATCACTACCCAAAAATGGGCTCACAGTCTAGAAAGGGGGAGAAAGACAACAAAACAAAACAAATAGACAGGCATCAGTAGCATCAAAATAGATCAATAGAATTGTAGATATATGCATATCATTAATAAAATAAGTAGAATAATAAATATGTACAAATATACACAGGTCCTGAAGGGGTGGGTGAAGGGGTAGAGCAGACGGAGGGAGTAGGGGTGATGGGGAGGAGGAGCAGAGGAAAAGCGGGGGTTCAATCTGGAAAGGCCTCCTGGAGAAGGTGAGCTTTCAGTAGGGCTTTGAAGGCAGAAAGAGAGCTAGTTTGGCAGATGTGAGGAGGGAGGGCATTCCAGACCAGAGGTAGGACATGGGCCAGGGGTTGATGACGAGACAGGCGAGAACGAGGCACAGTGAGGTTGTCAGTGGCAGAGGAGTGTAGTGTGCAGGCTGGGCTCTAGAAGGAGAGAAGGGAGGTGAAGTAGGAGGGGGCAAGGTGATGGTGAGCTTTGAAGCCAGTAGTGAGAGAGGTTTTGGCTTCAAACGAAGGTTGATAGGCAAGCACTGGAGATTTTTGAGGAGGGGGGTGAAATGCCCAGAGCCATTCCCTTGTGGAGCTCATTCGGCCCCTTGGTTTCAACTAAGATCTCTACATGGATGACTCCCAAATCTACTTCTCCAGCCCTGACCTCTCTCAATCAATCAATCAATCGTATTTATTGAACGCTTACTGTGTGCAGAGCACTGTACTAAGTGCTTGGGAAGTGCAAGTTGGTAACATATAGAGACAGTCCCTACCCAACAGTGGGCTCACAGTCTAGAAGGGGGAGAAAGAGAACAAAACCAAACATATTAACAAAATAAAATAAATAGCATAGATATGTACAAGTAAAATAAATAAATAAATAGAGTAATAAATATGTACAAACATATATACATATATACAGGTGCTGTGGGGAAGGGAAGGAGGTAAGATGGGCGGATGGAGAGGGGGACGAGGGGGAAAGGAAGGAAGGGGCTCAGTCTGGGAAGGCCTCCTGGAGGAGGTGAGCTCTCAGTAGGGCTTTGAAGGGAGGAAGAGAGCTAGCTTGTCAGATGGGCAGAGGGAGGGAATTCCAGGCCAAGGGGATGACGTGGGCCCCCGGGTCGACGGCAGGACAGGCAAGAACGAGGCACAGTGAGGAGATTAGCGGCAGAGGAGCGGAGGGTGCGGGCTGGGCTGTAGAAGAAGAGAAGGGAAGTGAGGTAGGAGGGGGCAAGTGATGGAGAGCCTTGAAGCCGAGGGTGAGGAGTTTCTGCCTGATGCGCAGATTGATTGGTAGCCACTGGAGATTTTTGAGGAGGGGAGTGATATGCCCGGAGCGTTTCTGGACAAAGATAATCCAGGCAGCAGCATGAAGTATGGATTGAAGTGGGGAGAGATACGAGGATGGGAGATCAGAGAGAAGGCTGATGCAGTAGTCCAGACGAGATAGGATGAGAGCTTGAACGAACAGGGTAGCAGTTTCGATGGAGAGGAAAGGGCGGATCTTGGCAATGTTGCGGAGCTGAGAGCAGCAGGTTTTGATGACGGCTTGGATGTGAGGGGTGAATGAGAGAGCGGAGTCGAGGATGACACCAAGGTTGTGGGCTTGTGAGACGGGAAGGATGGTAGTGCTGTCAACAGTGATGGGAACGTCAGGGAGAGGGCAGGGTTTGGGAGGGAAGACAAGGAATTCAGTCTTGGACACGTTGAGTTTTAGGTGGCGGGCAGACATCCAGATGGAGATGTCCTGAAGGAAGGAGGAGATGCGAACCTGGAGGGAGGGAGAAGAGCAGGGGCAGAGATGTAGATTTGGGTGTCATCAGCATAGAGATGATAGTTGAAGCCGTGGGAGTGAATGAGGTCACCAAGGGAGTGAGTGTAGATCGAGAACAGAAGGGGACCAAGAACTGAACCTTGGGGAACCCCTACAGTAAGGGGAAGAGGAGCCTGCAAAAGAGACTGAGAATGAACGACCAGAGAAATAAGAGGAGTACCAGGAGAGGACGGAGTCTGTGAAGCCAAGGTTGGATAGTGTGTTGAGGAGAAGGGGGTGGTCCACATTGTCGAAGGCAGCTGAGAGGTCGAGGAGAATTAGGATAGAGTATGAGCCGTTGGATTTGGCAAGCAGGAGCTCATTGGTGACCTTTGAGAGGGCAGTTTCCGTGGAATGTAGGGGACGGAACCAGACTGGAGGGGGTCGAGGAGAGAGTTGGTGTTGCGGAATTTGTGGCAGCACATGTAAACAACTCGTTCAAGGAGTTTGGAAAGGAATGGTAGGAGGGATATGTCCTCCTCTGCAGCCCACATTTTCTTCTCCCTTCAGGACATCTCTATTCCACAAATTAAACATGTCCCCAAATGAATTCATTTCCTCCCAAATCCTCTCCTTCCATGACTTTCCCATCACCATTGATCATTTCACCATCTTTTCTATCTCACAAGCTCACAAACTTGGAAATCTCTTTATCTCACCTCTTTCATTTAACCAGCATATTCAGTCAGTCACCAATTCTTGTCACCTCTATCTTCACAACTTCTCCAGGATCCACCCTTTCCTCTTCATTCAAACTGCAACAAGGCTGGTCTAGGCACTTGGCACATCCAGTCTTGACTACTTTATTGGCCTCCTTGCTGACTCCCCTGCCTCCATACTGTGCCCTATCCAGTCCATACTTCATTCTGCTGCCCAGATAATTTTTCTAAAAATCATTCTGCACTCATCTCCCCACTCCTCAAAAACCTCCAATGACTGCCCATCCACCACTACATTAAACTTCTTTAAGGCCCTCAATCAGCTCTCCTCTGCCTACCTAACCTTGCTGATTTCCTTCGACAACCCAGCCTGCACACTTCACTCCTCTAACACCACCACGTTCACTGTGCCGCGCTCTTGTCTTTCTCACCAACGCTTGGCTCACACCCTCCCTCTCCCTTTTCAACTGGCAGATGACTACTTTCCCCAGCTTCAAAGCCCTATTAAAATCACATCTCTTCCAGGAAGCCTTCCCTGACTAACCTCCCATTTCCTCACCCTATTTGCCCTCTCTTTGGCGTCATCTATGCACTTGCACTTGGGCCTGTACTTCTTAAGCACTTTGATACTCCTCCCCATCTCAAGACCTTTTACATCCATTCAGAATCCCTAGGTGGTGTTAGAGTTCAAGCGCTATATCTCTACTTGATGTGTTGTAGTCAATGTCCTCATTGGTCTTCTGCCAATACTTTTTACAGAGTTATAGTAGTAACCAAAGTTCAAGGAACCATTAAGTATAGGGTAGGGACTGTCTCTTATATGTTGCCAACTTGTACTTCCCAAGCGCTTAGTACAGTGCTCTGCACACAGTAAGCGCTCAATAAATACATTTGATGATGATGATGATGATGATATGTTGCTGTCAATCTTGGTCCTTCAAAAGGATTCACAGAGATTTGCTTCTAAAATGAAATGTTTTTAAACATGGGATCTTATAAGTACAACTTCTGATTTCTTTTGTTTAAATAATAGAAAGCTGAGACCATTTTTGAAAATGTATTTTTTAGTGCTCTGATCTTGACAGGAAAATTATGTTAGATTTCAAAGCATTTGAGTTCTACTAAGACTTTTGGCTTTTAAAATGACTGTACTAAAGAGAGTTTGAAATAATTGAAAGGTTGATTAGAGTGAAAAAATTTTAATATTTCTCCACTGAGCTAGTTTCTTCCTAGGTTCTAAGTCCAACTTTGGTCATAAGGTCATGCTAGAAAAATACTGAGTGCAGAAAGAGGAAGAATAAATGTTAACACCTCCCCCTGTCCTCCTCCTCAACCCCAAATGGTTCTTCCTCCCTAAGAATGTGGAATAGTACAGGCCTGCAGCAAAAACTGCATTGTTATGTAACTCCAGAATTCAAGAACCAGTAAAAATGGTCTATGGAACAATTCTAAAGCTATTTTAAGGCAGGATTCAATTTAACCTTAAAAAATACTATTTAAAGTAAATCTACTCTTGGTAAATGGGGAAATTACAGCACAATTGAAAGTCTTCATTTTCTTTTGGCCTTTTTAAAAAAAGCAAAAAAAAAAATGGATGTCAGGCCCATGGATATAAAAAACATTATCTTTTAAAAATGTTAATTTTTTTCAATAACCTAATGAATCAGTAGATTTAAATGCAATAGATCCTTCCATATCATTTAAAACTAACTTGAAATCAAAATCCTTGTACAATCAGCCTTAATTCATGAAGATATTTCTTTGGTTTTGTTTTTCATCCAAATCTTATCCAAAATATAAGCACTGTCATCATTGTCTGAGATGATGCATATTTGTTCCATTGAAACTCAGCAAAACTTCATTTATTGTGGTCCTCAATTTGAAGAATACATTTGCAGAAACAAATCTTGATATTAGCATACAGATGGAATTGAAGACTATGTCAATAATGATGGACAATGCTGATATATTTGTTGGTTGCTTTATTTTAGATTAGTTCTAAATTTTCTCAAGGAGAATATAAAAATGTAAAACAGTATTTCAATTTTCCAATCCATTTAAACTGAGAAGAAAGTAATAATTTAAGAAAAAAGCAAATAAAAAGCTCTGCTTTTAGAATATGATTGACGTTTGGCTATAATATGTTTCTGTTGTAAAGACAGTCCAGTGCCAATAAAACGATGTTGACTCAGTAGGTACCTTCAGGCTTCTCTTCCCCTCATATAATTGATTTTAAAGCAGTAATTTCGAAAAAAAAAAACCCAGGAAGTCTTTGTTATGTCTACATGGATTCCAATCAATACACTGCTATTATTTTCATTAGAAATACATTTGAAATTAAATGAAAATATAACCTGGAGCAAGTTTTATTTCTATTTTGTTAGCATTTCTCAAAGTGGAGTTAGATTTGAAGCTTTGTTATAACCATACTACTGCTTTCCATTCCCCAGCCCTTCCTCCCTAGATTGTAAAAATGCAGTGGTTATAGGCAGGGGTTCTAGGATGAATCGAAGTATATGTTCATCTTCCAAAAATTTATGATACAATTCAAAAACTCTCATGGAATTTAACTAAGAGAAAGTTTTTCATTCAAAAATGAATTTGATAAACCATTCTAATCTCATCAGTGTTCTCTAAATTAACATAAATATGATCTAGTACCACTATTAAACTGACTATTTTAAAACACACTTTTGATGGGAATTGCTAAATAGGCAAAGTGAAGTGAAGAGTTTAGCAATTATTCAGTGATTCTGATTAATGATGACAGTCATTCTGCTTAATTTAGGCCCCAGTGAACTTCCAGAGTGTTTAATTCTAACCCCATTACACTGAAATTTCACATAGAACTAACCAAATTCTAGAAGACATGTTGGTTCACCCAGATAAGCTTCTATTTGACAAATCAAATGTAAACTAAAATCTGCAAGAACAAGCTCAACCTGAGTAAAAGACAAATGAGAGAAATAAAGAACCAGCCACTATTTTAGTAAATGTTTCAGAGGTCCGAGTGGTCCTGCATATGCATCACCACCTTCATCACTGGCATTTCCTGAATGTCTACTTGGAGCAGAAAAACATGCCAGGTATTTGGAACATACACTAGAAGGGGAAATTGTGGTTCTCGTTCTTGAGGAGTTTGCAATCTAATTAGGGATACTGGTAGAAACAAATTGTACATATACAGCAGGAAGAGGGTAAAACCATAGAATTGATAACAAAAGTATGTCCCCCCAAAAAATAATTAAATCATTAAGTGGGATACATAACATATAAATATAAGCATAATTTTTTGGGGGGCAATGGGATGCCATGTTAGTGATGTTTATGCAGGGAATGCCTCCTAGAAGAAGTGTTCTTTTAAGAGGCTTTTAGTGAATTTGAGCTGAGAAGGAGTTCCATCCAGGGGAAGGGGATCAAGGGGATCTGTGAAAGATTGATGTTGGGAAAGTTGAAAGTGAGAAGCAATTGGGAGGTTAGCTTTGGAGGAGTGAAGAATGAATTCTGGAATGGAGAAGGAGAAAGTGATAAGCAGGTAAAGAGACCACTGGTGGAGAGTCTGGAATCCAATAATAAATATTGATTTCTTAGATTGTAAACTTCTCCATTAGGCTGTAAGATCCTCTTTAAGGATCTTTAAGGATTAGGCTGTAAGGAGACTTATGTCGCCTATGTCCTAGTAAGTGCTCTGCCCATGGTGGGTGCCCAATAAGTAGGGAGGAAGACACAGGATGTAGAGGGATAAATTAAGAAGTAGAGTTGAGAATCATTTATGTTTAAGAATAACAATGGTAATATAGTGCAATTTAACCATTGATTTGTTCACCTTACTGGCCCTATCAATTAAACCTTAAGAAGTTGGTGGGTAGATTGGTAGTTTCTCTCCCACTCTGTCATGGATTGGAGATAGAATTGGAGAATAACTACCAAATCTACCTTGAGCCCTGAGAGGTATCTGCTATTTTCCTGTTCAGCAGGAGATCACTCTAATGATCTACTTATTCATATTCAATCATATTTATTGAGTGCTTACTGTATGCAGAGCACTGTACTAAGCACTTGGGAAGTACAAGCCGGCAACATATAGAGATTGTCCCTACGCAACAACAGGCTCACAGTCTAGAAGGGGATGACAGACAACAAAACAAAACACTCACCTACTGAACCTCTATCTTGTCTGTAACACACAACCCTTGACCATCACTTTGCCCCCTTCTATGTCATCTCACTACTCTCCTACTGCAAACCAGCCCACACACTTCGCTCCTCTAATACTAATCTTCTCACTGTACCTCGATAATAATAATAATGATGGCATTCATTAAGCGCTTACTATGTGCAAAGCACTGTTCTGAGCACTGATCTCATCTATCTTGCTGCCTATCCCCTAGCCCACATCCTGCTTCTAGCCTGGAATGCCTTTCCTCCTAAAATCTGACAATTACTTTCCCCCATTTCAAAGCCTTTTTGAAGGTACATCTCCTCTAAGAACCTTTCCCTAACCAAGCCCTCCTTTCCTCTCCTCTCACTCCTTCCTGCATCATCCTGACCCTTTATTTATTCTTCTTCCCAGCCCCACAGCACTTCTCTACATATCTGTAATTTATTTCTATTAATGTCTATCTTTCCCTGTAGACTGTAAGATGATTGTGGACAGGTAATATGCCTGTCCAATATTATTTCTTCATATCTGACAGACCACCACTTTCCCTACCTTCATAGCCCTAATAAAATTGGATCTTCTCCAAGATACCTTCCTTGACTAAGCCCCCATTTCCCCTATTCTCCCTCCCTTTTGAAACACCTATGCACTTGTATCTCCACTATTTAAGCACTTGATTGTCATTCATCTCCTCCACTCCCAGAGCCCCACGGAACTTATGTAAATATACTTATATTTTTCCATTTTTCCTGTCTGTCATTTATAATAATAAAAATAATAATAATAAATGTGTTAAGCATTTACCATGCATCAAGCTCTCTTCTAAGTTTCAAAGTGCTGGGGTAGATAAAAGTTAATCATTTGAGACACTCCTTTGTCACTTGGGGCTCACAGTCTGTATTCTCCTCTCGAGGTGAGCTCCTTGTAGGCAGGGATTATGTCTATCAACTCTATTGTATTGCACGTTTCCAACTACCTAGTACAGTACTCTGAAGACAGTAAGTAATCAATAAGTGCAGTGGATTATTGATTAATTGACAATGACAGCAACCCTGAATTGCTGACACAGGGCAAAGGAATTATGAGGGGAGGGTAGAAGTAGAGACTGGAATTTAGATCAGAGAGTGATGGGGAAATCAGAATGGGAAATAGAAATAAAGCACCAAAAAATAAAAGGATGCTTCCATGTTTTCATCCTAAATTATAACCCAATTAAATACTTGTCAAAAAAATTCTGAAGAAAAATCAATGACCTCAAGAATCTAACTTTCTAGTTGTCACTGACTCATAATTGAGAACTGCTTTTAACAGACAGTATTTACCGAAAAAAAACTTATGATACTGAGATTTTTACTGTGTATTTACATTATACTATTTTCCATTTGATAAAAAATATGATCTGGTTTGAGATAGCTTCAAAATCTTCCACCTGCCCATGCTTATGCGAGGGATAATTGGTCCCACTGTATATAATGAAAACTTCTAAAATACATTTGGGAGGCACTTTGAGTCCTTATGATGAATGATTATATAAATGCAATTAGTCTCATAACTATAATATATTCAAAATAATAAACTAGGGAATAAAAGGTCCTAAGAGGTTCTTTTCAAATGCTGCATAAGTGGAAAAAAAAGGCATGCCTAAGTTGATACATAATACTTGTATATTTAAAATACTATCAAGTCTCTTTGCTTTTACTGGTGCCAAGAGAAGCCAGTGGAGACACAGAATGTTGTCTATTGCATGCACCCAAAGTAAAATGTACACTCTGTCTTCTGTGAATGCCCAGATGCAGAACAAAGGGAAAGGGGAATATAGCTGCCTCTTCTTTTAATATATACACAGGAAAATTAAAATGAAGCATATAAAGTCCCAGGCTACTGTACACAATACATGATAATTTTGAAGGAATTTAGAGGTATAAAATGTTATTAGTCAATTATAAGGTAGCTAGTTTTTTGCAAAAGGCAGACTCACCCTGTCTTTTCTTAATGTTAATCTGTGCAGAGAAATGCCTTTGCCTTAAATTCAGAAAGGCCTGGAAGGAAATAAAAATGTTAGGACACTTTTTCAGAGAAAACATACAAGGCCTTTGGACATTCTGTTACACTCCTCCTTCTAAGTTACCCCTTCCTTTCTTCCTGGCTTCTCAGACTGGTGTTGAGTGTCAGGTAAACTTATCAGGGTATCACTTAGGGACACAGAACACCTCCCGCTTTTTAACTTCCTACCACCCCTGGGCTTCCTGCACACTCATACTTTATCACAGTATGAAACGTTTCTAGGATGTGATTGATGACAGCAGGCACTGAACTTGATGCATTTTGATCCCCAGGAGAAATCTGGCATCCATCATGTTCCTGAAATATTCAGTTGTTGCTTGATGATTTAGTACCTCATCCTATTCACTGCAACTTCTATTTTGGAGCTGAATACTTTCACTGTCATTTAGAACGGTAACAGTAATTTCCACTTTTTTATAGCATTAGTCTGCTGAAAAAAATGTACAGCAAATGTTATGCTGCAACTAGATGTATGCACCTTAATTGGATAATAACACATGGGTTATAATGTCCCCTTTCAAACTATCACAGCTTATTTTGTGTTTCTTCTCACAAAAGGAAATAAATATCTTTCTTTCTGATTTAGAAATGCACACAAAAATAATTACAGTGAAAAAACATAACTGATCTGTTTTAAAATTATTTTACTGTAAATATTCATTTCATGGTGTGAGAACTGTCAACAAGGGAAAAAAACTAAAATCCCTTGCAGTTTTTCATGGAATCTCAATAACTGTCCATTTTTTCTCCTTCAAAGTCCCTAAATACTGTTGACTAATTACTTCATCATTAATTAAACTTATCCATGTATTTGTCACCTATTTTTTTAGTTTGTCCAAATATTTTTTGTAACAGATATAAAACAATTTTATAATCTAAATGTTAATTCCTCACTGCCTACTCCTCCTTCCTATTTTGTTTATAGCTTCAGTTCCATATGATTTTGATTGGCCAGGATTTGAAATGTATTTTGTAAGCATTTTTGAGGGAAAGGAATGTAGTGACAATTTTCACCTTTAAATAGCATAGGAAGAGTGGCAGATGGGGAAATTCATTCATTCAATCATATTTAGTGAGCACTTACTGCATGCAGAGCACCATACTAAGTGCTTGGGAAAGTACAGTACAACATTAAACAGTAACATTCCCTGCCCACAACAAACTTACAATTTAGAGGCAGGGAGACAGACATCATTGCAAATAAATAAATAAAATTACAGATATGTACACAAGTGCTGTGGGGCAGGGAAGGGGGAAAAGAAAAGGAACCAAGTCAGGGAGATGCAGAATAGATTGGGAGATGAGGAAAAGTGGGGCTTAGTCTGGGAAGGTCTCTTGGAGGAGATGTGCCTTCCATAAGTCTTTGAAGGTCTGATGGGTAAGTGAACAAATCTGCCCACAGAGCCTTCATAGACTTAAATTGAACACTGAAGGAAACTGCAAGCAGGATCTCATAGAAGAGTTAGGTAAAATACATTGCTCCAGCCAACATTCTGAAAGAGATGGACCATTCATTGATTGAATGTTCAATCACCTGAAGCTTCCAGGATGCCCCCATATGAAGCCTCAAATGGAAAACCTTGGAGGTGATGAAGGTCTGAATAAATTAGGTGAGAATCTTTATGATAATCATGAACAAAAAGGTATTGGACTACAGCTGTGGATTACATAAGTCATTTCATCATCAAGTGGGTGTATAATACTATTGTGACTGTACTTTACTCAAATCTTTGAATTGTTCCTCATGTAGCTCTTGTTTCACTAAAGAAAAATTGAATGAACCATCCTGCTTAAAACAAATAATAATAATAATAATAATAATGATGATGGCATTTATTAAGCACTTACTATGTGCAAAGCACTGTTCTAAGCGCTGGGGAGGTTACAAGGTGATCAGGTTGCCCCACGTGGGGCTCATAGTCTTAATCCCCATTTTACAGATGAGGTAACTGAGGCCCAGAGAAGTCAAGTGATTTGCCCAAAGTCACCCAGCTGACAATTGGCGGAGCCGGGGTTTGAACCCATGACTTCTGACTCCAAAGCCCGGGCTCTTTTCCACTGAACCATGCTGCTTGTTTCTTTAGCATTTGGGTATTCAAAGCCTGGATGCTTTTGTGGAATTCATAGTCTTGTGTAGGTAGTAGAAAAAGCATCGCTTCAGTGAAAGTATGTTATCTGTGTTCAACACCCCCTCCCCAATTAAAATGCTATTTTAACTGATACTTTGTTTACAGGCAGCACAGTTCCATATATTCAACAAAGTGCATTACCTAGATAAGGCCACTAAGAAAGAAATAGATACTTTAAAAGGAATTAATTCTTGGGCTTTTGTCGAACACATCAATATTTAACCAACAAATATAAGCGCATTTTTTTTTCTTTTCAAACATTTGTGCATTTAGAAATTCTATTATTTGAATTTCTTTAACAAAAAATATAAATATTTGGGTTATCCTATGGAGCAAGCATCACTTCTGGCCATAAAGGTTTATGATTAAGTAGCTCCTTATTTCAGAATATTAGGAATGGAATACTAAACTTTAATGATACCACATACTGAATCTCCCAAGCATTTAGTACATTACTCTGCACATAATAAATGCTCAGTAAATACCACTGATGCATTCATTCATTCATTCATTCAATCATATTTATTGAGCACTTACTGTGTGCAGAGCACTGCACTATGTGCTTGGAAAGTACAATTTGGTAACAAATAGAGACAGTCCCTACCCAATGGACTCATAGTCTAGAAAGGGCGAGACAGACAACAAAACAAAATGAAATTTTCAATCAATCAATCAATCGTATTTATTGAGCACTTACTATATGCAGAGCACTGTAATAAGCTCTTGGGAAGTACAAGTTGGCAACATATAGAGACAGTCCCTACCCAACAGTGGGCTCACAGTCTAGAAAGGGGAGACAGAGAACAAAACCAAACATATTAACAAAATAAAATAAATAGAATAGATATGTACAAGTAAAATAAATAAATAAATAGAGTAATAAATATGTACAAACATATATACATATATACAGGTGCTGTGGGGAAGGGAAGGAGGTAAGGCGGGGGATGGAGAGGGGGACGAGGGGGAGAGGAAGGAGGGGGCTCAATCTGGGAAGGCCTCCTGGAGGAGGTGAGCTCTCAGTAGGGCCTTGAAGGGAGGAAGAGAGCTAGCTTGGCCGATGTGTGGAGGGAGGGCATTCCGGGCCAGGGGGGTGACGTGGGCCAGGGTTTGATGGCGGGACAGGCGAGAACGAGGCACGGTGAGGAGATTAGCGGCAGAGGAGCAGAGGGTGCGGGCTGGGCTGTAGACGGAGAGAAGGGAGGTGAGGTAGGAGGGGGCGAGGTGATGAAGAGCCTTGAAGCCCAGGGTGAGGAGTTTCTGCCTGATGCGCAGGTTGATTGGTAGCCACTGGAGATTTTTGAGGAAACAAATGGACAGGCATCAATAGCATCAATGTAAATAAATAGAATTATAGATATATACACATCAGTAATAAAATAAATAGAATAATAAATATGTACATATATCCACAAGTGCTGCAGGACTGGGAGGGGGTAGAGCAGAGGAAGGGAGAAGGGGCGATGGGGAAGGGAGGAAGAACAGTGAAAAAGGGGGGCTCAGTCTGGGAAGGCCTCCTGGAGGAGGTGAGCTTTCAGTAGGGCTTTGAATGGGGGAAGTGTGCTAGTTTGGCAGATGTGACGAGGGAGGGCTTTCCAGGCCAGAGGCAGGACGTGGGCAAGGGGTTGATGGCGGCACTGATGGAAACGAGGTACAGTGAGGAGGTTAGTGGTAGAGGAGCAGAATGTGCAAGCTGGGTTGTAGAAGAAGAGCAGGAAGGTGAGGTAGGAGGGGACAAGGGCAAAGAGCTTTGAAGCCAATAGTGAGGAGTTTTTGCTTGATTCGAAGGTTGATAGATTTTTTAGGATGGGGGTGACATGCCCAGAACGTTTCTGTAGAAAGATAATCCGGATATCAGAATGATGTATAGACTGGAGTGCGGAGAGACAGGAGATTGGGAGATCAGGAAGGGTAGGCTACTATAAAATGTAAAAGAACATAAAATTATTAAGGATTTGTGTTAGAAAAGTAAAGAGCACAAAAGAAATGAATAATAAATGGGCTAGATTGTCTTGTTAATGATGATCATCTTCTAATAATAATCTCTTAAATACTTAGACTGTGACTCTTATGTGGGACAAGGACTGTATCCAACCTGATTAACCTGTCTCTACCCAAGTGCTTAGAACAGTGCTTGCCACATAGTAAACACTTAACAAATACCTCAATAATTTAATCATAATAAATAGGGCATTGAATCTCATCACAAAACAGCACTTTAAGATTCCCTAGCCTCCTTTATAAGGTAAGGAAATAACTATGCTATCCAGCACAAGTGATCTTTTCTTATCTTAAAAGTAGCCAGAGATCGAGACCCCACTGCTCAAATGAGAGCCCTCAAATGACAGGAGTTGTATCCTGGATATGTTAAGTTTGAGGTGTTGGGAGATATCCAATAGAGATGTCCTGAAGGCGGGAGAAAATGAGAGATTGCAGAAAAGAAGAGAGGTCAGAGCTGGAAAGATAGATTTGGGAATCAGTGTAGAAATTGTAGTTGAAGCCATGAGAGTGAATGCGTTCTCCAAAAGAGAGAATGGAGATGGAGAATAAAAGGGGATCCAGAACTGAGCCTTGAGGCACCTCCACATTCATTCATTCATTCCATCGTATTTATTGAGCGCTTACTGTGTGCAGAGCACTGTACTAAGCTCTTGGGAAGTCCAAGTTGGCAACATATAGAGACCCAACAGTGGGCTCACAGTCTAGAAGGGGGAGACAAGTTGGAAACATATAGAGACCCAACAGTGGGCTTACAGTCTAGAAGGGGGAGACAAGTTGGCAACATATAGAGACCTAACAGTGGACTCACAGTCTAGAAGGGGGAGACAACTTGTACTTCCCAAGCGCTTAGTACAATGCTCTGCACACAGTAAGTGCTCAACAAATACGATTGATTGATTGATTGACAAGTTGGCAACATATAGAGATGGTCCCTACCCAACATTGGGCTCACAGTCTAGAAGGGGGAGACAGCAGAGGGGCTCAGTGTAGGAAGGCCTCCCGGAGGAGGTGAGGTCTCAGTAGGCCTTTGAAGGGGCACGACTTACTGTCCTGAGGTCGGCGGAGAGATAATTTTCCAATCCCGGGAGAATGGAGGAGTCCAGAAGTTAGATCTCCACAGTTAGATGGTAGGAATTAGAGGAGGAGCCAGAAAATGACAATGAGTGCTCTGCCTTCCATCCCCTACACTCCACAGAAACTACCCTCTCAAAGGTCACCAATGACCTCCTTGCCAAATCCAATGGCTCCTACTCTATCCTAATCCTCCTCGACCTCTCAGCTGCCTTCGACCCTGTGGATTACCCCCTTCTCCTCAACACCCTATCAAACCTTGGCTTCACAGACTCTGTCCTCTCCTGGTTCTCCTCTTATCTCTCCAGTCATTCATTCTCAGTGTCCTTGGCGGGCTCCTCCTCCCCTCCCATCCCCTCACTGTAGGGGTTCCTCAATGGTCAGTTCTCGCTTCTGTTCTCTATCTACACTCCCTTGGTGAACTCATTCTCTCTCACGTCTTCAACTATCATCTCTACACTGATGACACCCAAATCTACATCTCTACTCCTGCTTTTTCTCCCTTCCTCCAGGCTCATATTTGCTCCTGCCTTCAGGATATCTCCATCTGGATGTCTGCCCCCCATCTAAAACTCAATATGTCAAAGACTGAACTCCTTATCTTCCCTCCCAAACCCTGCTCTCTCTCTGACTTTCCCATCATTATAGATGGAACTACCATCTTTCCCATCTCACAAGCCCTCAACCTTGGTGTCATCCTCGACTCTGCTCTCTCGTTCACCCAACACATCCAATCCATCACCAAAACTTGTTGGTCTCACCTCCACAACATCGCCAAGATCCACCCTTTCCTCTCCATTCAAACCAATACCTTGCTGGTTCAATCTTTCATCCTACTCCAACTGGATTACTGCATCAGCTTCCTCTCTGATCTCCCATCCTCCTGTCTCTCCCCACTTCAGTCTATACTTCACTCTGCTGCCCGGATTATCTTTGTGCAGAAACGCTCTGGGCTTGTTACTCCCCTCCTCAAAAATCTCCAGTGGCTGCCTGTGAACCTACGAATCAAGCAAAAACTCCTAACTCTCAGCTTCAAGGCTCTCCATCACCTCGCCCCCTCCTACCTCACTTCCCTCCTCTCCTTCTACAGCCCAGCCCACACTCTCCTCTCCTCTGCCGCTAACCTCCTTACTGTACCTCATTCTCACGTGTCCTGCCATCGACACCCAGCCAACGTCCTTCCCCTGGCCTGGAATGCCCTCCCTGCGCACATCCTCCAAGCTAGCTCTCTTCCTCCCTTCAAAGCCCTACTTAGAGCTCACTTCCTTCAGTAGGCCTTCCCAGACTGAGCCCCCCTTTTCCTCTCCTCCTTCCCATCCTCCCTGCCTCTGTCCTACCTCCTTCCCCTTCCCACAGCACTTGTATATATTTGTACAGATTTATTACCCTATTTATTTTACTTGTACATATTTACTATTCTTATTTATTTTGTTAATGATGTGCATATAGCCTTAACTCTATTTGTTCTGAAGATTTTGACACCCGTCTACATGTTTTGTTTTGTATCTGTCTCCCCCTTCTAGACTGTGAGCCCGTTGTTGGGTAGGGACCTTCTCTATGTGTTGCCGACTTGTACTTCCCAAGTGCTTAGTACAGTGCTCTGTAAACAGCAAGCACTCAGTAAATATGACTGACTGAATGAATAAATGGTCAGAGACCAATGGTCTCTGACCAATGGTCAGGCAAGAGCAGCAGTGGCAGTGTATCCAAGGTTTGATAACGTATCCATAAGAGGGTAGTCCACAATCAGTCATATTCATTAAGCCTTACCATGTGCAGAGCACTGTACTGAGCACCTGGGAGAGGATCAATATAATTGAGCTGGGAGACACAGTTCCTGCCCACAATGAGCTTACAGTCTGGAGTGGAAGACAGACATTAAGTTAAATAAATTATAGATATGTACATTAGTGCTGTGGAAACTGTGTCAAAGGCAGCAGAAAAGTTGAGAAGGATTATAATGGACTACTTGGACATTGGACCACTGTAGACAACTTGCACAAGGAATTTGGAGAGGAATAGGAGGAGGGAGATGGGGCAATAACTGGAAGATGCTGAAGAGACTGGGATGGGGAGGCCTAAGACATGAGTTACATGGGCACGCTTTAAAGCACTGGGGAAGAAGTCACTGGAAAGTTTGTGGTTGAAAATGGTATTCAGGGAGGGAATTCATTAATTCAATCATATTTATTGAGTGTTTACTGTATGCAGAGCACTGTACTAAATTCTTGGGAGAATACAATATAACAATGAACAGACACATTCCCTGTCCCCAAAGAGGGAAGAAGGGAGGGGGAAAGTGTTGGGGTAAGGTTTGAAGTGGTGGGGTCAGAGATGCAGATGGATGGGTAGAATTTGAGAAGAGGTAGGAGATCTCTTCTTGAGATACTGCTTGAAGGATGGGAGAGTCAAACAAGGAGCAGAAGGAGGAAGTGACTGAAGAGGAGCTTTTGGGAAGACCAATGTCAAATGGCTTCACTTTTATTGATGAAGTATGTGACAGGACCATTATGGGCAGGGTTTGTGCTCTTTCCACTAGACTATGTTGCTTCTTGTTTCAATCTGACCCATCCATCCCTTCTGATTGGTTCCCTAGGGTAGGATCTGACTAATGGGGAAATCTGCCTGTTGAGTTCTGTGCACCAACCTAGAATGGTGGATACTATGGAAATTCAGTACACACCGTATCTTGCTTCTCATGGCAGAGGGAACTCCCCAGATTTCCTGACAACCAGTCCCATGCTTGTTTCATGGCATAAACAAAAACTCTGGCAAAAAGGTATCCGAAACTGCAGGAGGTTTGGGGGCAGTCTGGACTCAATAGTTGGGAGTTTTGAGTGGATGGGAAGAGAGGTATTTTTCTCTCCTTACTAGCCTGGCAGAGTCTTTTGAAAGCTGACAGTAAATTGCAAGCAAAGGAAAAGAAGACAGTATTCTCCTCTCCTGGCCCACTGATTGGAGACTTTTGATGGTATGGGAGGCTAGATAATGAACTGTCACACTCCCTATGGAACCAGGCTTCTGTCTCCAATAAAATTGGGAATAAATGAGGGATTTATGGGGAGACAGGTGAGGAGGATTGCTGGACCCTCATCCTACTCAGAATGAACTTAGTCAAACTTTTCTGGCAGTTTTCTCCTGCTTCCCTAGAAAATCCTGTAAAAAACTGTAGGAGTTTCACTTGCTTCCACCCTGTTTCCTCTCTCTGCCCAAGCGTCAAACCTTTCTTTGCTAGCAATGATGAAAGCTACCTCTGAAATGATTAGTCATGAGAATTGGCCAAACATTAGGATCTCTGTCCATAAAGTCAGATTAACTCCTGGTACCTGTGCCACACATAGGACTATACTTCATTATTGGATGATTAATGTAATCCATAAACTGCCTTTGGTTAGGATTGGAATAGGAAGAGATTGGAAACAGAGAATCTGAAAGGATGTGAATGCAATAATTGAACTGGAATTTGCCAAGTGCTTGAATCATCCTGATAGTAGTTTGGATAGGAAGAAGGGGTGGATTCTGGAGATACAAAGGAAACAAAAACAAAATACAGGATTTAGTTTGATTGATTGACTGATTAATTATGGGAGTTGAAAAGAAGAGAAGAGTCAAGAATAGTGCCAGAGGTGAGAAGAGGAGGTTAGTGGTATCATCAACTCTATTGGGAAAATTAAGTGGAGGAAAGGTAAAATTGAGATTTAAAACTATGCATCATATGGGACTGGGACTGTGTCCAACCTGATTATCTTGTATCTACTCCACTGCTTAGAACGGTACCTGGCACATAGTAAGTGCTTAATAAATACCATTAAAAAAAAGATAAAATGAGGAATTCAGGTTTAGTCATATTGAATTCCAGGTGAGTGGAGTAACAGATGCATTTTCCATTTTCTGTTTGAACAGAGTTTTGTTTTCCTAAAATGTCATTCTACTTTTTGAGAGATATAGAGGATAACAATGTTTGGTCTCTTTTACTGGAAGTTTGAATTCCCTAATTTGTTCTGCTCAGAAACAATTTAAACTTTTGAAATAAAAATGAATGCTTGCTAAAGGAGTGTCTGCTTTAATGAAATATTAACTTGTCTGGAGTGGAAAGAAAAGGAAACATATATCATCTTTGCATTCAGATATACATTCTGTTGTTGATCTTTATTTCTAAAATCATTCAAAGATATATCTTTCCAAGGCTAAAATGAAATTTTCACATGAAAGCTATTACAATTAGATTCTGACTATTGTCTTAAGCAGTTTGAACTGAAAGGTAGAATAGAAACAGTTTTCTATCGATCTAACACTATGATCTAAAATGTCAAATATGTATTTTTATCTTATGTTTTGTTGAAATTGAAATCTGTAACACATCTTAAAGTGTATAATCTCATTATGCAAACCATGAAGAACATAATTTGAATTCCATATAGAGTACTATGATTTAAATGCAAGTGAATTCTTCTTGTGAATTTAGGGGAAAAAATGTAGTAACACTACAGGTGTACACAACTGCAACACCCTTCAATGTAAATTATTACTCAGAAAGCAGTTGGTGTTGAAAAGTAACTACTATTTGTAAGAAGATGATATATTACTTTAAGCTCTCCTGACAGTCCTCATGTATATTTCTTTTACCCAGGACAGTTGCAATTTAATAGTGCATTAAAAGACCATGTGTTATGCCATTTGTCATGCACTATATTTACATAATCTATTGTACATTCTGTTTGAGCTCTAATTAATCTGGCATCCAACTCATTAAGTTAAAAAAAAAAACTCACTTTAATTATTAAGCTGTTGAGCTGTAACTGATACCTTCCATATACATATGTTTTACTCCATTTCAGAATCATGTGTAACTTCAGAGAGCTTTATCCTTTCACATCATCTTCTCTTGTCTGTGATAGTATTATGTCAGATTATGTAGCCCTTTTTATAGAAAATATCAAAATAAATAAATCATCATTAAAAATTTATTGGGCTACATCATATAATTTGGGCCAGTGTGCATCAAATTGTTGTGTTTTAGCTCCAGGAACATCTGAGAAATGTACACTGCCCTTTGGAACAGCAGTAACAGTGGCCTGAACAAAAGTGTAGGAGTAGTGCTGGTGCTGGCCCACCTTAGAAGCAATATTCTGGTTCCTAATGGCATTGGATAACACTACTACTACTAATAATAATAATAATGGCATTTGTTAAGTGTTTACTATGTGCAAAGCACTGTTCTAAGTGCTGGGGAGGATACAAAATGATCAGGTTGTCCCACATGGGGCTCATAGTCTTAATCCCCATTTTACAGATGAGGTAACTGAGGCACAGAGAAGCTAAGTGACTTGCCCAAAGTCACACAGCAGACATGCATTGGAGACGGAATTTTGAAGTCATGATCTCTGACTCCCAAGTCCATGCTCTTTCCTCTAAACCATGCTGCTTCTCATTGCTAGGGACTTCAGTGTTCCCAAGTTCCCATATGGCGCCTTCTAAAGGGAGTTACTAATGACAATCAGTTACTTCTCTAGCCAAGTCGGGATGCTTTCATAAACAGGGTACATGTACCTCCTTCCCAAAGAGTACCAGAGGTAGGTGGTGTAAATTTCAAGTTCTTTATGCAGCACTGAAAACCTAGGAATTGACTGGTCTAAGAGAGCTATCCTGTTTTCTGCTCAATCCAAGTGGCCTTCAGAAGAGGGATAGAGCAAATACAGGAAAAATGAGAAGAGGAAAATTACATACGGAGAAAGAGGATGGACTAAAGAGGAATGAAAAAGTAGAACCCTGAATAAAATGGAAAGGAAAATAGAAGTGAGGGAAAATGAGAGATAGAAAAGGAGAAGCCAGAAGAAAACTGTGCCTCAAAGGAAGAAAAGTCCAGGACCACAGGAAAAAATGTGGAAGAGAACTCCAAGGATCAGCATGGCCTAGTGAAACTGTTTGGGCCTGGGTGTTTTGGGATCTGGCTTCTAATCACTGATATACTAATTCCTTCCTGTGTTACCTAAAGTTAATGACTCCTCTAAGGTCCATGCAGGCCAAGAAGTGGGGTAAGGTGCAGTTGCCCAGACCACTTAGTTTCAGCTTTCAACCAAATGTTATTTAAAACTAATGAGAAGATATTCAAAAGAACCCAAACAGTCATAAAACCTGTTTAAATAGCCCCCAGCAAATTGTTTTTAGCTAGCTCTTAGTACATTGCTCTGCACATAGTAAGCGCTCAATAAATACAATTGCATGAATATATAAAAAAACAAAAAAGAAAAAAAGGAAAAAAAGGGAAAAAGGGAAAAAATGGGATAAAATTAAAAAAGGTAAAAAATGAGAAATATATAAACTAATTGAAAATGCCCTTTAATGAAAATAACACAATTCATACTTGTATCAATTTGTGAAAGGATTATCAATTGACTGAGATTCATTTATTTTATTTATTCTGTCTGTCTCCTCCTCTAGACTGTGAGCTTCTTGTGGGCAGAAAATATGTCTACCAATTCTATTGTATTGTACTCTCCCAAGTGCTTAGCACAGTGCTCTACAAACAGTGAGCACTCAAAAACTATCACTGATTGATTTAGGAAATAATAATTCCTCAATTTCATACAGTGTTTTCATCCCAAAACTTTTTCACATTACTTAAATCACTTTTCTCTTCACAGCATCTCTGTGAGAAGAGAAGAGCGGGTATTATTATCCCATTTTGCAAATGAGGGAACTGAGGTTTAGCGAGATTAAGTGATTTGCCCAGTCTCTTAGTAGGCTGGTGGCTAAAAACAGAGTGCTCTGTCAACCAGATAGGTGTGCCTTCCACAGTGCAATGCTATCCCCAAAAGACTACACTTTTCATTGTATAATGGTTCATGTAAACAAGCAAGCAAGCAAGAAAATAAGTGTAAATGTAGAATTAATTGGTAACTGTACTGAATAAACAGGTTAAAATATGCGCTCTGAGTTTTTTTTTTAAAAATTCTCCTGTACTCAACACAGGATCTAAAGTATAAATATCAAAGAAAATGAAAACACTACAATTGATGACTGTTGTACATAGGTCAGTTGAAATTTGGATGTAAATGATCCTGGTAGCAGAGGAAACAGTAATGTGGGAAACCCGAATGCTACATCACTTTTACAGTCATTGATAGACTTACTGGTGGGCCAGAATGACCTGACAATTTAGAAAAAAAATGCCTCAAATGAGAAAAAAAATTAAGAGAAGTAGATCAAGGACTAACCTACAAATTATCATCATAGAGGAAAGGTTAGTTCAAAGAGGGCATCAATAAAAGTGACCTCAAGTCAAAAAAGGTTTGGGTGAACTACCCAACACAAAATCATCAACTCAGCCTCGGCTATTCTGTTGTAAAGCAGAATGTTGAGTGTCAATTGTAAAACTCTGGGTTAGTGTCAAGTCCATAAGAGGTTATCAGAATGGTTTCAGGCCCTCTTGAAGACAATTGGAATGACATCTGCTTCATCATACCTGCCTTAAAATCCTTCTATACATCATACCAATTGAGACTATATTGAGCCACAAGCTAACAAAAGTCAGGCTTCATTTTACCTTTGACACTTGGATGTTGTAAATATATAGATACACCCACTACAAACAATTTAAAACTCTCACTGAAGAGATTGGAAGCCTTTTTTAACAAAATTGAGCTTTCACAATATGTATAAGGAAGGTAGTCAGAATTTTTCAAGACAATTACAATTTATAGTGTAATTTCCTCACCTAATGTAATCAATTATGTTACTATTCCTCTTATCTCTTCATTTTCATTTTTTGCATTCAGAGACGGCTTTGGATTTTTTTCCATCCTGCAATTTGAATTCTTCTATCTCATGGTAGTTCAAGAACAAACTATAAGTTGTTTGTGTAGTCAAGAATTACAAGTCAGATTGCATGTGTGAAGCAAAAGAATAGGGAAGAGGAAAATCACCAGAACACTAATAATCCAGATCAATGCAAGTCTAAAGAATTGTCATTGTGGTGATAATGGGATTTCTATATATTAAGAAATGTCATGTATGTCATAGTATTAGACTTCAATTTAGAAGCATAAGAGAATTTCATAAAAGCACTTTACAGTTGTATTCAATTTGGTTTTGCAATATGAGCTGTATTTCAAGCAGAAAAATTTGCTTCTAAATGCAAACTGATAAGATCAGACTGGTACAATTTTAGGTGCAGCCCTGTGCTAGTAACAGTCTAGAGGAGACAAACTGTCTAGGAAGATAGAGAATGTCACTTACTGAAGGGAAAAGAAAACAACATAATAAAACCATCCAAACCCTTCTGTAAACAATTTATATATCTGCAACTCTGCTTAGTGTTTTGGCTAGCTTTATTGTAAATGGACCCTATGTGTGCATGCATGTGTGTGTGTGTGTGTGCAAAATATTTGTATTTAAAATATTAAATACTTATAAGTGATTTAATTCTACAGTTGAATCATAGCAGTCTGAGGTAACCATTACATCAATGGCATTAATCTCTTCTTCCATTTGTAATAATATGGATCAAGAATGCATGTATTCTCTGCATTTTGCTAGGACATATTAAATTAAACCAGACAAAATCCTGCCTTTCAGAACCTTACACTACAAAATATTCACATAAATAAAATTATTCTTTCAAAAAAACCCACACAAGCTATGACCAAGCCCAAAGATGTATCTATTGACATATATCTACATATAGTTGACTATCTTATTTGAAGAAGACACCACTGATGGTGAGTGCACATATGACTAAAAAGGTCAATACAAGAATCACAGTCTGTATTACATTGTGCACAAAAATAGGCTGCCTCTTTGTATTGTCATTTTTGATGTTTGCAGTGCTCAGCACTTTTTTTTCCCCCTGCTTATGCCATTCCTTCTGAAGCTTTGGCATAAAAAGAGCCATACTTAAACTAATGGCAATATGCCTGTCTTTGGTAATTGAGTTCTAGTGTATCAGTCACTGTCGTACTTTTGACTGGAATCTGAATTGTGAGAAACCTGAAATTCTGCTCTTCTAGATACAGTATCTTGCTGATCTTTATTTCTGTCTCTATGGGTCCCCTAAGGTATGTGGACCCTATCGAGTTCCCTCTTAAGCATTCTTTCCCAGCACTTAGTACTATGCTTGGCACATAATAAGCCCTGAATAAATACTATTACTACTGATACCAGTTTTCAGCAGAGAAACAGATTTTCTAAGGCTTTATTTTCCTGGGTTCTTAGGATGTTTCTTCTGCCATGCCCACTTTCAGTTTTAGATTTTCAGCTCACCATACAGCAGTTGCTTGGGTAGCCCACTGAAAAGATTGTCCCGAGTTTCTCCCAACATAACAGTGCCATGTTAAGTGCTTAAGTAAGCATAGATTTGATGTTGAGACTGATTACATTCCAGAACTTCATTGTTTGTGACCTTAATTTGTCATTTGTTACTGAATATGCCCCATAACGGATGCTGACAGAATTGTCTGATATAGCACACTCTGGTCTCAGAGTTTTGAATATATTGGACAGCACCATAGCTCAGTAGACCTTTAGTTTGCTTGGATTCTGCCACCACATTGTTCTTGGATCAGTGTGGTAGCTGATTTATGGAGAGGGGAGGGCTGACTTTAGCCATGTTGAGAGGGTAGAGCAAAAAGGATTTGGTGACAGATGGAATGTGTGGATTGAATAAGAGAGATATGTCAAGGATAATAACAAGGAGAATGGGGGTGTAGCCCAAAGTATTAGGAAAGACAGGGGAAATACATCGTTTGGGTGGGAAGATGAGGAGTTCTACTTTGGGTATGTTAAGTAGTGATATGCACAAGGCCACATGGAATTTGAGATGTCAGAAAAGGAGAGACATCTGAGCTGGAGATGTAAATTTGGGAATCATCAGCATAAAGACGGTAGCTGAAAACAGGGGAGTAAATGAGTTTTCCAAGGGAGTGGCTGTAGATGAAGAATAGAAGGGGACCGAGAACTAAGCCTTGAGGAACTCTCACGGATTCTTCCTACCAAGGCCAGTAGTTTCTGGGCCAATTAAAATCCCCAACAAAATTATCTTGGTAGAAAAGATTAGGTTTGCCTCATGCCAATTTGTGGTGGAAATTGATTTTTTAATTGGAAAGGTCCACTTGGAAATATGTTTGCCTCCTGCAGCTATAGCCTATGGATTAACACAGATTTTGCAATATCCCCTAATATAATCAATCAATCAATCAATCAATCATATTTATTGAGCGCTTACTATGTGCAGAGCACTGTACTAAGCGCTTGGGAAGTACAATTTAGCAGTCTGAACAATCTTAAAACTCAATTCTATAATACTTTTTGTTATCATATATTTTGAGTTAACTCTTCAAAGTGGTTCAAAACGATTTGCTCTTGTACTTATGCATTTTGTGTTGGCTGGCTTCCCCATTTAATAGTAAGATATTGAAGAACAAAACCCACACCTCTTACTTACGCATTTTTCCAAGCCTAGGGCAGGGCTCTGCACAGAGAAAGTGCTCAGTTAGTACTGATAATCAGTAGTGGAAGTAAAGCAAAACAGTCAGGAAGGAGGTTGATAAAACAATGAGGGTCACGACCCATTTTGATTAAAATGATTCTAAAGCTTATTCTTTTATTGCAATACTCAGCTGGATAGCCTGACCTGGGAACAACAACTCAGGGCAAAGAGGGACTCTCACTGTTAGAGGGCAATTCTGTAATACTGCTTTTCTCTAAGGCCAATGCCTGTTGCTCTAAAAATATTTTAAAATTCACCATGTCTTTTCCATCTTTAAAGCCAGTGCAGATGTAAAAAGCCTTTTGCATTAGGCAATTGTTATCAATTTTCTTTTGACTTCTCTGCAGCATGTTATAGTGGATAGAGTCAGAAGGTCATAGGTTCTAATCCGTCTCTGCCATTGGTCTGCTGTGTCACCCTGGGCAAATCACTTCACTTCTCTGTGCCTCAGTTACCTCATCTGTAAAATGGGGATTTCATACTGTGATCCCCACTTGGGACAGGGACTGTGTCCAACTCTATTTGCTTGTATCCACCCCAGTGCTTAGCATATTGCCTGGTAAGTGCTGAACAAATACCGCAATTATTATTATTTTTTTTATTATTATCATCATTATTCTCCCTGAGACCTGGTCCAGTGACATTCTTTTGAACAGTTAATTCTCAATTGAATTATAACTCATTCATGCTATTTAATTTTCATGTGTAGTATGTTTGTGGATGCTTAATTTAAATAAATTCATTTTGTATTCATAATTCTGCATGATTTTTTAAAAATGAAAAAAATAAGTATCCAAATCATTGTCCAGGAAAAAGTGTATTACTTTGGAGCACTGTGTAATTTCAATTTCCATTTTGGTATGTATGTAGTTTTTATTAGAGCTTCTAATCAATCATTGATATTTATTGTGTAATTTCTGGGTGCAAAGCACAGTACTAAGTTCTCAGGAAAGTACAGTACAACAGAGCTGGTAGACGTGTTCCCTGCCCACATTGAATTAACAGGTTATTCAGCTTGTTGACAAATGGGGATTAAGACTGTAAGCACTAAGTGGGACAGGGATTGTGTCCATATGTCTAACCTGATTATCTTGTATTCATTCATTCATTCAATCACATTTATTGAGCGCTTACTGTGTTCAGAGCACTGTACTAAGTGCTTAGAAAGTACAATTTGGCAACAGACAATCCCTACCCAACAACATGCTACCCCAAAAGGCAGTACAGTGCCTGGCACTTAGTAAGTGCCTAGCAAATACCATTTTAAAAACAATATTCAAGGCCTTTCATCACTTCTCCTTTGGTAAATATCTTGGCCAGGGAGAGATCAAGAAGCACCTGCACTCAAAGAAGTAGTAGTAATAATAGCAGTGATAGTAATACTAACAGTAATAATAGTTATAGCAGTAGTAGTAGTAGCAGTAGTAACAGTAATAATAGTTAACAAGCATCTTCTGTATGCAATGCACTCTGGTAAGTGCTGGAAAATAAAACACAGGTGAGAATTAGACAAAATTCTTGGTCCTCAAGGAAATCTTGGAACAAGTGGAATAGAGAGGATTGACAACATACAAATAAAGATGAAATAATAAGGCATTACATAAAGTGCAAGGAAAAATATAAGTCCAAAGAATAAAACAAAAAGAGCAACAGGGATATCTACAGGAACAGGATTCCAGGCTCTTGTGGTTTGGAGACTGTTATAACAATTACAGCCAGTGATGCCAAAATAGCTGCCAAAGGTACAGCCACCACTATAGTAACAGCTGTTTCAGGTTTTGCATTTGAAATTTTGTGGAGGCTTCACCCAGCCACTGCTTGCATCTTTTCCACGGGTGCAGGTCAGTCTAAAAACTCAGGATAGCCCGAGGGCTGGGTTTGGAGGGCAGCCTGCATTATCAGTGGCAGTTCTCAGTGTTCAGTGAGGTGAAAAGCCAAAGGCAAGAAATCAATCAGTATTGCCACTTAGTAACATCTCTGGGGAAGATTTCATGATAGGAATGTTGGGAAATAATTACTAAAATGAGCTTTTGGGTGTCTATAGATTTTAGGATATCCATTATATCCTTTTCCACTTTTCCACAGATTATCCTGGTTAGAATTCTTAATACAGTACTTAACTCTTCTCAGAGCTTTAGCTGACATTCAAACACTGTGGGTTCGGTATCTTAGCATCAAAACATATGCCTTTCCACCAGTTTAATAAATTATATTCCTAAGAGAAGTTCAGTAGGATGAAGTATTAAGCTACTGTTAAGAAACTCATTTTACCAATCAACGCAGGACTAGCTAGTGAATTCTTTAGGGGATATTGCAAAGTCTGTGTTAATCCATAGGCTATGGTTGCAGGAGGCAAATGCATTTCCAAATGGACCTTTCCAATAAAAAATCAATTTCCACCACAAATAGGCATGAGGCAAACCTAATCTTTTCTACCAAGATAATTTTATTGGGGATTTAAATTGGCCCAGAAATCACTGGCCTTGATAGATAGGAAGAATCAGAGTGAGGAGAGGATTAAAATGACTTCTAGTAGAGGTCATGGGTTGCACGTGGGTAGGGGATATTGTCTGGTGTTGCTTTCTTTGGGATAAGCTCTCTAAAGATTTAAAGTGTCTATGCGTGATTGTAGCATGCACAGTGATGAGTAATGTTAT
Source organism: Tachyglossus aculeatus (assembly GCF_015852505.1). Lineage (NCBI taxonomy): Eukaryota > Metazoa > Chordata > Mammalia > Monotremata > Tachyglossidae > Tachyglossus > Tachyglossus aculeatus. The sequence goes on from NC_052067.1 coordinate 116,195,877, forward strand.
ATAAGGAATGTGGTAGAATTCTGCATAAATAATAATGATGGTATTTATTAAGTGCTTACATTGTGCCAAGCACTGTTCTAAGGAATGGTACAGTTGAATTTACCTCTAAATGAAAACAGAAGGTTGGATTAACTTCAAGTAGAACTTTCAGCATCCATAAAGTTTGTGGTAGCTTTATTCCCTTTTCTGACATACTAAGAATTTGAAGCTATATTTAATCATCATTGTTGGCAACCCGATAACCTTTCTGTTCCTATAATTTGAGGCCTCTGGGAGCCCCTCACACCAGCCTCTGTTCTTACCTCGCCTCTTGAATTCTTCTTTACCTACCTGACTTCCAAGGATATTCACATTAGGCCTGCTCCTATTTTTAGGACAGGCACAAACTCATTTATCTAGAGCTGATGCAGAAGAGAAAAATTAATTATATCCCACTGCCTAATTAAAAATATATATTTCAAGGAGTAGCCTAGAGTACCAAAGAGTGATTAGGATCAGTTCCACAAGGGGAGGTGGTTTGTCATTTGGAAAGCCAGTTAACCAATACTGTTCCTCAATGTGGGTGGGAAAATTACAGAGTCCGAAAAAAATTCCTAAGGCTGTCCACCACATCACTGTCTTCCTTCAGTATTTAAGGTATGCAAGACAGATAGTTGTCCCACTTATTCTTAAACATCTTGATTATGAACCACAGAAGCTACCTTGTTCCTTCTGGAAAATACTTGCACAGAACAAGCCTTCAATTTCAGGTTTCACATCCCTTATGACCAGGATGTTTATTTTTATGTGTAATCTTTCCTACTTCAACTTAATCCTGTTTCCTTCTCTTCAATCCTCTAAAGAGAGGGAGAACAGCTGTCTCCATCCACTGTATATTAATTCTTCACGTTCTAGTTTGTAAATTGCTTGAGATTCTCAAGAAAGTGATGCAAATGCAAAGTAATATTATTCCTTACATAAACTGGGGAAATCTAAATCATTTGAGCAAAGCTATATACCAGTTTTGTACACACAAAGTGAAATCATTGCCACAGGCATAATCTGATTAGCAGTCTGTGCAATCTTAAAACTCAATTCTATAATTCTTTTTGTTCTCATATTTTCAGTTAACTCTTCTAAGTGGTTAAAAACAATTTGCTCTTGTAACTATGCATTTTATGTCCACTGGTTTCCCTATTTAATAGTAAGATATTGAAGAGCATAAACCACATCTCTTACTTGTGCATTCCCAATACCTAGGACAGGGCTCTGCACAGAGAGAGTGCTCAGTTAGTACTGGTAATCAGTAGTGGAAGTAAAGCAGAACAGTCAGGAATGAGGTTGATAAAACAATGGGAATTACTTGGCCCATTTTGATTAAAATTATTCCAAAGCAGACTCTTTTATTTCAATGCTCAGCTGGGTAGCATGACCTGGGAACTCACAACAACTCAGGGCAGAAATGCTTGCTCCTCACTGGAGTGATGCCAGTGAGGACACTTGGCCTTGACACGGTATCAGCTTCTGCTTGAGGCTGCTGCATGCAAACTCCAGGTGTACCAGGAAGCTAGCTAGGCAACAGCAGTGGTTCAAGGTGAGTCTTGGGTATCATTTCAAGGGGAAGGGGTAGAAACGAGAGAAATCCAGCTTACACTCCTTCTGTACTAGCCCTTTTGGCGTAAGCTCCTTGTCGACAGGGATCTCTCACTCTCTAGAATCCACTGTACTGTATTTTCCCAAGTACTTAGTACAGTTGTTTGCCTACATTAAGCACTAAATAACTGACTGATGGATGAATTGATAGACTGAAAGTATGCTGTCTCAGCCTGAATTCTGATGATTTTTCCTTGTTCTCATCAGACTGCAGGGTCAGCTAGAGACTTAATGGAGCAATTTTAAATACTTCTTCCTACCTCTCCTAAATCCCACCATGTGCAGCACCTTATCAAAAATACCTTGACCCCTCTCCCTGCTATTGGTCAATTTTTACTCTCACCCCTGCTGGTAATGATGATTCCTGCATAACAGAATATGAAGAAAACATTATGTATGCAATACTACTGTGGTATGAACTCACATTAGAATTCCTAGACTGTATGATCTATGCTATCTCCCATCCTCCTATCTCTCCCCACTTCAGTCTATACTTTCATTCATTCATTTAATCATATTTATTGAGTGCTTACTGTGTGCAGAGCATTGTAATAAGCACTTGGGAAGTACAAGTTTGCAACACATAGAGACAGTCCCTGCCCAACATTTCACTCTGTTGCCCGGATTATCTTCCTACAGAAACACTCTGGGCATGTCACTCCCCTCCTAAAAAATCTCCAGTGGTTGCCTATCAACCTTCGAATCAAGCAAAAACTCCTCACTATCAACTTCAAAGCTCTCCATCACCTTGCCCCCTCCTACCTTGCCTCCCTTCCCTCCTTCTGCAGCCCAGCCTGCAGACTCACCTCCTCTGCTGCTAATCTCCTCACTGGGCCTCGTTCTCACCTGTTCTGCCATTGACCCCTTGTCCACATCCTACATCTGGCCTGGAATGCCTTCCTCCCTCCTCACATCCACCAAACTAGCTCTTCCCTCCTTCAAAGCCCTACTAAGAGCTCACCTCCTCCAGGAGGCCTTCCCAGATTTAGCCCCCCTTTTCCTCTGCTCCTCCTCCCCTCCCCATTGCCATTGCCCCTACTCCATCCCTCTGCTCTACTCCCTTCCCTGCCCCACAGCACTTGTGTATATTTGCAGATATTTATTATTCTAATTATTTTATTAATGATGTGTTTATACCTATAATTCTGTTTATCTATTTTGATGCTATTGATGCCTGTCTACTTGTTTTGTTTTGTTGTATGTCTCCCCCTTCTAGACTGTGAGCCCATTGTTCGGTAGGGATTGTTTCTATCTGATGATGAACTGTAGTTTCCAAGCACTTAGTACAGTGCTCTGCACACAGTAAGTGCTCAATAAATACGATTGAATGAATGAATGAAAGTAGCTTGTCAAGAAAAACTTTGGCTAAGATTTTGTCAGCAATGGAAGGTGGTGAGATACTGCAGTAGTTTCCACCATCCAATCTTTTATCTTTATATTTGTTAGTGGTCAAGATAGAACATCTTTCTGATCTTGTACCATCACTGCGGTGTTCCATTCAGAGAGAAAATAAAACAAAACAAAAAACAAAAATGTGTGTGTTCAATCACTTTGTGGCTTAGCAGGTTACACTAGGGCCAAAAAACTGATAGGATCTAGATGTATCAAATGTTAGTGGGATTGACCATTTATTATTCAATAAGCATAAAATAACTCCTTTCCCCATCACATAAACCTTTTCTCTTTGCAGAGAGATTAAAATGTTTCTAAATACTTTTTGTATATTACTCAAAGATTCACTGGTTACTTCTGACAATATTTTGCAAGTAAATCACCTAGATAAAATCTTCCAAATTCTGAAGTTAATCCATGGAACATAAATGATTATGGTAGATAATGAATTACCTCAAATTAGGCACATGAGAAGGATAACAGAAAACTTACATAATTATAACTATACAACAATTAGGATGTGAAATCCAGTGGGGATGTTATTCTCAAGATTACAGAACTATTTTCAAATAAGTAACTTCCAAATGATTTCAATTCACATGTATCTCTAAGGGTACCAGCTATAACACTTTTGGGAAGAGACTCCTTGGACCCATCATTCTGGAAGAAATGAGATGCGAAGCAGCATGGTGCAGTGGATAAAGCACATGCCTTGGAGTCAGAAGGTCATGGGTTCTAATCTTGGCTCAGCCACTTGTCTGCTGTGTGACCTTGGGCAAGTAACTTTATTTCTCTGGGCCTTAGTTACCTCATCTGTAAAATGGGGATTGAAACTATGAGCCCCACATGGGACAGGGACTATGTCCAACTCAATTTGCTTGTATCCACTCCAGCACTTAGTACAGTGCCTGGCATGTAGTAAGCTCTTAACAAATACCATCATTATTATCGTTATTATTATTATGACCATTCATTTTTTTAAGCACAAAACTGGTTAGCAATGTTTTCTGTAACAAAGAAAGTGGGGCTTTACATAGTGAGGGAGACCATGTAAAATACTACCTACATATTCTCCATGTGAATAATGAATATGCTCATTTAAGGGTTGAAGGGTTGTCTATTCTGGGTAATTTAAGCAATGACCAGATTTTTTTAGGATTTTTCTTAATCTTGGATGCTCATTTTTTTAACACTCTTGTCATTTTTGGTCTCTGTGGAATGATGAATAAACAAATGATGTTTCAAACATTTTTAGTAATTTTTTTAATGGTATTTGTACAATAAGCACGGTACTAAAAACTGGGGTAGATACAAGATAAGTAGGCTGAGCTCAGTCCATGTCCTACATGGGGTTCACGGAATCAATTCCCATTTTACAGATGAGGTAACTGAGACAGAGAGAAGGTATATAACTTGTCCAAGGTCACAGAGCGGACAGGTGGCAGAGCTGGGATTTGGCCCTTCTGACCCTCAGGTCTGTACTCTATCCACTAGGCCATGTTGCTTCTCTTCATTATTACAGGACATAATTTAAGAGTGCTACCCTTATTATTAGAGTAGTAGCATGGTGTTGTGGATAGAGCACGGCACTGGGAGTCAGAAGGTCATGAGTTCTAATTCCAACTCCACCACTTACCTACTGTGTGACCTTGGGAAAGTCACTTCACTTCTCTGTGCCTCAGTAACCTCATCTGGAAAATGAAGGTTGAGACTGTGAGCCCCATGTGGGAGAGGCCCTGTGTCCAACCTGATTTGCTTGTCTCTAACCCAGTGCTTAGTACAGTGCCTTGCACATAGTAAGTGCTTAACAAATACCAATATTATTATTATTATTATTATTGTTATTTATTATATCCTCGCTGATGGATGTATTGTAATTAAAGTGAATGAATATATAACCTTTCTTTCAGCACTAAAATTAATTGTATATTTGACCAATATAAACAGTCAGTCTGGATAACAAAGCCCCAAATGCTTTAGATTGAAACGTCTAGTTTTAGGGTATACACAACCTAAGTTCTTGTCTTCCTTTCCTTTTCCCAGCTTTTCCTCTTCCTCTTCCTCTTACCATAAATCAGAATTGCAAGTCAAGGATTTATGAATCAATTCACTATGAAGAGACCTTTTTCTAAACATGGCCAAATCCATAACCACCCTATCAAATGCAGGACACCTTTTTCAAATTTGTTCTTCTCTTACCCCTGTTCTGTGGATAATGTGATGGAAAATACAGGCTTTCCTATATCTAAATTTTAAAGGAGGTATCCAAATTCCACTGTTTGGGAACAAGCAGGTGACTGCTCTGGGCTGAAACATCTCTGAGTTTTATTTGCCTTTCTCTGTTCACCTTCATCTGCCCACTTTGTATGGAAGTGGAAGTGTCCTCTAGACTGTAAGCTCATTGTGGACAGGGAACTCTGTTGTACTGCACTCCCAAGTTCTTAAAACATTGCTCTGCACACAGTGAGCTCTCAATAAATACTACTGATTAAGTTTTCCTGACCTCTCCAAATCCACCCCCTCCACCCACACCTCCCAATCCATCAATTCACACTATCAAAGCACTTTCCCCCTCCTTTCTTCCCTCCCTGACTGCTAAAATGACTTTTCCCCCACTACTTTCAAACATGCACATGTTCAACCTACCTGAGCCCCACAGCACTGATATACATAACCACAATTTAAATGGAGTGGAAGCCAGGTTGCTGGGGGTCAAGGAGATAATTGGAGGAGAGGAAGTGGAGGTAGTGGGTGTTGAAAATCAGCTGCTTTGGGGTCAAGGGAGAGTATTTTTTTTTAGGTTGGAGAGACAAGAGCGTATTTAAAATCATCACTAGGAAAGAAACCACTGGAGAATGAATGTTAAAGATGGCAGTCAGGGAGGGAAGAATGGAGTTTCAGAGGGAATTACATTCAGTTTCCTAAATGGCACTACAGTCATTTATAATTGCTACATGGCAGGATAATCTCTTCATCAGCTACCTCTCAACAGTTTATTGCTATTTCACATCTTTTGAAATGTTTCATCAAAGACAAATGGGTCATATAGTAGATTGAGAGAGTATTACTTATCTTATTTCTTAAGCATCAACTCATACATATTCCATTTTCTTTCTTCCTTCAATTGGTAATTTACTGTAGTTTCTATCTCCCCTGATAGATTGCAAACCTCTTGAGATCAGGGGTCATGCCTGCAAATTCTGTTATACTCTTCCAAATGTTCTAAACATAATAGATGGTGAGTAAATATAACTGATTGATTCAATAAATCAATCAATGGTATTTATTGAGCACACTATGTGCAGAGCACTGTATTAAGTGCTTTAGAAGAGTATTGATTGGAAGTTTCCAGACACCCAGATTCAGTCCCTATTGAAGGTCAGTAAAGTGGCCACACATGGAAACTTAAAGTGATACATAGGACACACCTTCCAGGTTGGAATAGAACAAAAGAAAGCACACCAGAAATGTTCCAAGTTAGAGAAGTGTTAGAGAGAAAGAAAGCAAAGGAAGAGCGGGAGACAGAAAGTCAAGTACAGAAGGATAAATAGGTGGTCACAGGGAGGACAAGAAAATGTAAAGGAAGAATTAATTGGCAGGATGGGAGACAGAAGGCAAAGACAACACACATATTGACACAGGCATATAGACATACACATACCCACATACAAACTTCCTTATGTAAAGAACTCACTTACACCACTTTGATGTCGAGGGATGACAACTGCTACTAATGCCCAGGAATTGCCATTGCTGACCAGACCCAACAAGGGACTACCTGGGCTACATACATAACTGTACACCAGATGGGGCCAAATGGGGCCCGAGGTAGTTTTTGCTGCTGCCATGGCACGGACTCTGCTGGTGGAGCTTCTTTCATCTGTCTGCCTAAGTAGCAGAGCAATGAATTTACTAACATAGTACGATCATTAGTTTCTCCTAACTCACCTTGCCCTTTATCATCTTCCCCACTCTATATTCCCACTCACCATCCATTTTTTAAATTTGTTTTCCAATACCTCCTGCCTCCCTGGCTCCAAGGCTGGACCTGAAATCCTGCACCCTTACGTGCTTTTCCTGGGTGCTGAAATCCCAAAGCTGTTTTGTGCGTTGTTTAAAATGTTGACTAAAAAACATATTTTTCCCATTCTCCCATACTTTCATTCTCCATCTTCCACCCTGTTTCTGTTCTGCTTCATCTCATGCCACTCAGAGCCCCCAAGGCTCCAGGGATTCAGGGATGGGATGGGTAAAACGGATTGGAGGATGCCAGCAGTCATCTCACCCATCTCCTTACTTGGCTTATCCTTCTCTCCCTATTTTTTATTGGGCGGGGTGGGGGGTGAATGTGGTTTACAGAGAGAATCAGGGGGCATTTTTCCCTAGTCTGGAAAATCCAGTGTATCCATGGATACAACATTTCCCTCCCAAGATACTGAAAGATAATTTCCCGAACAAAAGTCTAATTTCAGAAGTTTTGACAGTATGATTAACTTGAAAGTGTTGAAATTCTGAGTCAAATAACATCTCATTTCAAATCACTCTCAGTGTCAACAAGATCACTCCCAGAGTTGGGAAATATAACTCAGATGTAGGCCAACTTGAGCAAGAGTTAATAATAAAAAAACCCAACTATGTAGAAGTGTGAAATCTCAATACAAAGCCCAGTTGACTTTATGACATACTTTCTACCTAGAGCATGGAGTGGTCAAACTAATGCCTATTGATGACAGCTATCATTACAACAGCCCTATAAAGGGAAAGCACACATGGGGAAGGACTTGCTGTACATCAGGGGAGATTTTGACATAGCAGATCTGTCTTCAAACAGAGCAGTAAGCAAAATAAAAGACGAATTGGTGCAAATTTGACTGACACCTCTGTTTTCAATTTTGATTAAAAATTACTAATTTAATAATTCAGCTTATAGTGGTCATTCATTATGAGACTGGAAAGCAACTTAAGATTCCAGAGGAAATTTGTACTGGAGAGAAGCAGCGTGACTCAGTGGAAGGAGCCCGGGCTTTGGAATCAGAGGTCATGGGTTTAAATCCCAGCTCTGCCAATTGTCAGCTGTGTGACTTTGGGCAAGTCACTTAACTTCTCTTTGCCTCAGTTACCTCATCTGTAAAATGAGGATGAAGACTGTGAGCCCCCTTTGGGACAACCTGATCACCTTGTAACCTCCCCAGCGCTTAGAACAGTGCTTTGCACATAGTAAGCACTTAATAAATGCCATTATTATTATTATTATGATTGATAACCTCACCTGCAAAATATTAAATATTATATTTTAACTTGCGAAACCAGCCAAATTGCATGCAGTGATAGTAATAAATATAATGTATATTCTGCTATTCATGATATTTCAGCTCATTGATGTACAGGTAGTAAAACTATTTAATTTTAGTTAAAGGTATTTATTGATAACTGTGTGCAGAATACTGTGCTAAGCACTTGGAGACTACAATACAATTGGCAGACATGATCTGATTGGCATGATTGGCAGAGAAGCAGTGTGGCTCAGTGGAAAGAGCATGGGCTTTGGAGTCAGAGGTCACGGATTCAAATCCTGGCTCTGCCAATTGTCAGCTGTGTGACTTTGGGCAAGTCACTTAACTTCTCTGGGCCTCAGTTCCCTCATCTGTAAAATGGGGGTTAAGACTCTGAGCCCCCCGTGGGACAACCTGATCACCTTGTAACTTAGAACAGTGCTTTGCACATAGTAAGCACTTTAGAAATGCCATTATTATTATCATTTTATTATTATCTCTGCCTAAGGAGCTTGCATTTTAGTTGGGGAAACAGACATTAAAATACACTATAAGTAAGGGAATCAACTAATATGTACATAAGCGTTGCAGGGTGAGGGTAAGATGAGTACCAAAGTGCTAAGGGGATAGCACTAAGGGCATTGGTAAAGCAGTAAGTAGGAAAAATAGATTAGGAAGATGAGAGTTTAATTGGGGAAAGCTTCCTGGAGGAGATATTATTTTAGTAGGGCTTTGAAAATGGGGAGAGTGGTGATCTGTCACATATTTAGGAAGAGAAAGTTCCAGTTAGGAGGGAGGTCATGAGCTGACTCGATGGAGGATCCAGGTGAGAGCAAGGGGCAGTGAGTTAGTTGATATTAGACAAACGAATAGTGCAGGCTGCCTTATATGAGAGAAGATAAGTAGAGTAACTGGAGAGGAGAGAGTTGATGGTGAGAAGTTTCTCCTTAAAGCAGATTAATGGGCAATAACTGGAGGTACTTGATTACGTAGCAGAAAATATGTGCAGAATTTTTTTTCAAATACTGATCCCGGCAGCAGAATGAATTATTGACTGGAGCTGGGAGAAGCTAAAGGCAGGGTTATCAGTGAAGAGACTGATGCAACAGTTGAAATGGGAATTGATAATTGCTTTAACCAGTGTGGTAACAGTATAGCTTGTAAATGAAGAAGCAAATTCTGAATGTGACATGGAGATAGAATGCACAAGATTTAGTGGATGCCTGAATATGAAGGTTGAAAGAGAGAGATAAGTCAAAATAGTGCTAAAATTAGAAACAGGTGAAACAGAAGGATGGTGGTATTGTCAAGAGGGAAAGTTGAGGGTAGGAGAGCATTTGGGAGGGAAGATGACAAATTCAGTTTTTTTCATGTTGTGCTTAAGGTGTCAGGTGGACATACAGTTAGAAATGTCCTGAAGAGAGGAGTAAATGCAATATTTCAGTGAGGGGGAGAGTGCAAGGCTGGGTATGTAAATTTGGGAGTCATCTAAGTAGGTGTAATAGTTGAAGACATGGGAACCTTTGAGCTCCCCAAGTAACTGGGTGTAGAGGGAGAATAGAAGCAGACATAAAACTGAGCCTTGAGGAACCCCAACACTTAGGAGGTAAGTGACAAAGAGGGAACTGGCAAGAGAGGTCAGAAAAAGGAATGGTCAGAGAGGAAGAAGGAAAATCAGGAGAGGATAGCATCATTTAAGCAGAGGTTTGATGATATTTCCAGGTGAAGAAGATAGTCCACAGAGTCTAAGTCAGCTGAGAGGGCAAAGATAATGACAATGGAATGGAATGTTCTGGATATGAGGTCATTGGTGAACTTGGAGAGAGCAACTTCTGCAGAGTGAAGGGGGCAGATGCCAGATGATGGGTGATAAAAAAGGGATGAAATGAAGTTGACCCAGTGGGAGCAGACACCTTGTTCAAGGAATTTGGACAGAAATAGTAGGAAGGAGATGGGAAGATAGCTGGAAGGGTAAATGAGGACAAATGAGGAATTTTTTTAGGATAGGCAAGACTTGGACATGTTTTAAGTACAGCCACTGGAGGCTGAGTAGTTCAAGATAGTAGCGAGGGAGGGAAGTAAGGTGGGTGCAAGTGTTTTAGTAAGGTATGAACCAATTGAGTCAGAGGTTCAGGTGGAAGGGGTAGATTTTGAAAAGAGGTGGGAGACCTTTTCTTGGGAAATGTCTGGGAAGTATGAGAGAGTGGATGTGGGGGTTAAAAGGAACATGGTCTGGGATGGGAAGGGGAGGATGTGGGAGAGCTTATGCTAGATGGTTTCAATCTTATTGATGAAGAAGATGGAAATGTCATCAGTGGTGAGAGATGGGGAAGGCAGGGGGTTGTTCCTGGAGGTAACTTGAATTCAGCAGAAAAGAATGGACACTATAGGTGCAGTGCCCTGCATGACCTCACTAGAACTATAGAATATGAGGTTGAAGACCAGGTCATAAGAAAAAAGCAGGAAAATGCAGACAAAATATCTAGCATAAGGTCAAATGTGGAGTTAAGAATGCAGGCAAGAAGAAGGACCAGGCTTGCAATACAACTGAAAGGTCAACTGCTATCAGTCAGTGGTATTTATCAAGTGCTTACTATGTGCAAACCACTGTACAAAGTACTTTTCATTTATTCATTCATTCATTCAATTGTATTTATTAAGTGCTTAGTATGTTCAGAGCACTGTATTAAGTGCTTGGGAAAGTACATTACAACAATAAACCGAGGCATTCCCTCCAACAAAGAGCTCACAGTCTAGAGAGAGGGAGACAGACATTAATACACATAAATTAAATTACAGATATATACATGGATAGCGTGGGGCTGAGAGTGAGGAGAAGAACAAAGGGAACAAGTCAGGGTGACGCAGAAGAGGGTGGGGGATGAGGAAAAATGGGCTTAGTCTGGGAAGACCTCTTGGAAGAGATGTGCCTTCAATAATGCTCTGAGTTGGAGGAGGGTAATTTTCTGTTGGATTTGAGGAGGGAGAGCTTTCCAGCCAGAAGCAACACATTTGCCAGGAGTTGGTGGTGAGACAGGTGAAATCAAAGCACAATGAGAAGGTTAGCACTAGAGGAGCGAAGTATGCAGGTTGGGTTGTAAAAGGAGAGAATCAAGATGAGATAGGAGGGGGCAAGGTAATGGAATGCTTTAAAGCCAATGGTGAAGAGTTTTTGTTTGATAAGGAGGTGGTTAGGCAACCACTTGAGTTTTTTGAGGATGAGGGTGGTGTCCTGAACGTTTTTGTAGAAAGACGATCCAGGCAGCAGAGTGAAGTATAGACTGGAGTGGGGAGAGACAGAAGGTTGGGAGGTCAGCAAGGAGGCAGATGCAATAATCTAGGGATGATAGGAAGAGTCAGGGATAGGAAAGTCAGGGAGAGGACAGGGTTTGATTGGGAAGATAAGGAGATTTGTTTTGGACATGTTAAGTTTGAGGTGATGGGACAAAATCCAAGTAAATATGTCTTGAAGGTAGGAGGAGATGTGAGCCTGGAGAGAGGGAGAAAGATCAGGGAAGGAGATATAGATTTGGGTATCATCTGCATAGAGATGGTAGTTGAAGCTGCGGGAGCAATTGAGTTCTCCAAGGGAGTGAGTGTATATGGAGACTAGAAAGGGACCTAGAACTGAACCTTCAGGGCCCCTCACAGTTAGGAGGTGGGAGGCAGAGGAGAAGCCTGCAAAAAAGCATGAGAATAAGTGTCCCTTGGGACTTGGCAAGAAGGAGATCATTGATGACCTTTGAGACCTTTCTGTGGCATGAAGAGGATGGAAGCCAGATTGGATTTGATCAAGAAGTTTGGAGAGGAATGGGAGGAAGCAATCATATTTATTGAGCACTTGTCATGGGCAAAGCACTGTAGTAAGTGCTTGGGAGAGTACAATGCTTTGTGCAACCTGATTTTCTTGTACTTACCCTAGCGCTCAAGCAGTGCTTGGTACCTAACACTTAGTAAATACCATCAATCAATCAATCTGATTCAAGAGTTGGCAGACACATTCCTTACCAAAGATTCCAACTACCAGAAGACAAGGATCAGTAAAAGGTGGCCTCCTGACCACCCTTGAAACTCCCTGCCTGTCCACACCCTGTTTCTTTTGGAAGAATAGAAAACACCTTGGAAACATCCGTGACACACCATTCTGTTATGGAAGGGATGAATGGACAGTTAGGAGTTCATAAGTAACAAAATAATTCAACCTGCATCAAGTACTCTTGCCTATTATTGATCAGCCTGAGAGGCTCCCTTCTGAGTGCACACGAAGTATAGGAGGGGGAATGTAACATCGAGTCTGTTCACTGTAAGTTCGTCCTGCATTCTGTAAGCCCGCCGTGGTCAGGCAATGTGTCTGTTTATTGCTATATTGTTTCCTCCCAAGTGCTTAGTACAGTGCTTAGCAAGTGCTCAATAAATACGACTGACTGACTGACTCACTGGTGTATTAAATGATGGAGTAGTTCCTTTTCAAGTGCATCCAAAGTGATGGGGTAGAATATAGCAGTAAAGGTTACGCTTGTGTGGGATGCAGGATGTTTTTGCTATGAAGAGCAATGTTGTGGAAGGTCTTTGCCTCTGGGGATAGGTTTTTCCTGTAACAGGGGTTGGCTCAATGGAAAGAGCACGGGCTTGGGAGTTAGAGGTCATGGCTTCAAATCCCGGCTCTGCCAATTGTCAGCTGTGTGACTTTGGGCAAGTCACTTCACTTCTCTGTGCGTCAGTTACCTCATCTGTAAATGGGGATTAAGACTGGGACATGGACGTTATTATTAAAGGTTTATAAAGGGAGTTGAAAGTCAGAAATAATAATAATGATAATGGTATTTGTTAAGCACTTACTAAGTGCGAAGCACTGTTCTAAGTGCTGGGGGAGATACCAGGTGATCAGGTTGTCCCACGTGGGGCTCACAGTCTTAATTCTCATTTTACAGATGAGTAACTGAGGCCCAGAGAAGTTAAGTGACTTGCCCAAACTCATACAGCTGACTAGTGGTGGAGCCGGAATTAGAACCTGTGACCTCTGACTCCCAAGCCCGGGCTCTTTTCACAGAGCCACACTGCAATAGTCAGTGTGGACAATGGGCATACAAGTCAATAAGGGAGGGGATATACTGCTCTTGGGGAGAGAAAAGGGCAGAATAATAGCAGGTGAGGATGAGGTCAGTCTGCAGCCTGAATTTTTGCCAGATGAACTCCGCAGTTTGAGCATAGGAGCAGAAAAAGCAAATAGTGGAGGTGTTCAAGGACTGAAAATCAGTGGTACAAGATGGGTGGAGGAACACAGGAAAGGAAATTGAGTTCAATGGAGAAGACATATTGAGGACATGGATTTATGTGTTGACAGATGGGAGATGGGTAAAGAGACTAAATGGGGAAAGACAGCTTGATATAGATGGAGGTTGTCAAGAGATCAGAGGTCTTGATGGGGTGACAGAGCAGATTTGCAAGGAGAGAGGCAGGACTGGAAGTTGTGGTCAGAAAATGAAATTTCTGAGTGTGAAGTTAGTGATTGAAGAATGCTTAAAAATAATGAGATTAAGTATGTGTACAAGGTAGTGAATGTGTGAGGTGGGATGTAGCAGTATGTCAGTGGAGTTGAGATGTGAGAGGAGGTGGACAGTGGAAGAGTCGTTGGGGACATCCATATGGTTGTTGAATTCCCCAAGAATCACTGTAGGGATGGAAAATGTGAGAGAAGGAAGTGAGAAAATAATCAAAGTGATGAGGCCTGGAGTGCAATAGATAATGGTGGGAAGTATTTGGGTGGTAGAAGTGGATGGGAAAAGCTTCAGAGGACTGGAAAAGGAAGTATGGGTGGAGAGAAAATGTGAAATTTGCTGATGCATTTGTCCCTTACAAGTCAGCACCTCAACTGGATGATTCAAGGAAAATCATACATTTTGGGACCTGTCTATCTGCTATTTGATCTACTAACCCTAACAGAGAAAACAAACCAGATTATTGCAATTTGCTACTGGGGTTGTGAAAAGCTAGCAAACATGTCAATAATATTTGCTTCTCCCAGAAAGTCCCCCTGTAGAGTGAATACTTGTTGTGTTTGGTTATTCTTGACAACTAAAGCTGTTTCATATAATTGAATGCTTTGGTCGAAAGACATCATAACTGTATGAGACTGCAGCTCTTGATGTCATCCTGAAGCTCTGCACATGAGGAAAAGCAAAAGTGTCACTGGGGCAAGAAGCAAGCCATCTCCTCCTTCTTTCCCAGTGAGTCTCAGGGAGTCGGAGAAGATGAGGTCCTCTAAAGAAAGAGTGGTGGGGGGAGACAGTGTCACCTGGGGAAAGCCAAGTTTCAGAGATGGCAAAAAGGAGAGGGGATTGAATAAGGAACAGTCAAGCATTAAGGGGAATTTGCCCACAATGGAGCAGGGTTACCCAGGCCACTTTTGGCTGGGGCTCTGGAGAGGGGATGGGAAATGTGGATGTCCCAAGATGTAGGTAGGGACTGTTTGATGATGTTTGTAGGGGAGGGCAGGCAACACTGAGGAAGAGTGCTTTGAGACTGCAGTGGGTAAGAAGAGTCAGGATGAAGTGATTAGATGGAGGGGTTTGGAAGGGCATAGACTGAGATTCTTGAGTTCAGAAACTGCATGACAGAGTAATCTGGAAAGAACTGGAAATCCTCAGTCAAGTGGGGTGATAGTCTGGAGAGAGTTGGCAGGTGTTTCCTGGTGACTAATTGTGGGGGTCTCGCTGACAGCTGGAGAAAAGTCCTTGGTGCAAGATAAGAGAAAAGTAAGACAGGTTGATCCCTTACAGAGGTTTTGTTTTTGTTTTTTGTTTTTGCTGTGTAAAGAGGCACAAAGGATATATAGGCTGCTCCTTTTCAGTTGGGTTACATCTGGGTATAGATTTACTGGACAGTGTCCAGATATTCCATTCCTCTTGGGTGAAAGTTACATCAGCATCCTTGAAAGCCCTATTAATCAATCACATTTATTGAGTGCTTACTATGTGCAGAGCAATGTACTAAGAGTTTAGGAGACCACAACAAAATAGAGTTGGTAGACACATTCCATTCCTATAGTGAGTCTCATAACCTGAGCTTCTCTCCTGGGGCAAGTCAGGGTCTCGGGGAGCAGGCAAAATGGGAAATTCATGATTCTACCATTTGATAAACCATGAGACCACTTAAAAATTCTAATGTTTAAATGGAATGATAGATTCACTGCAGTGTGTAGTAGGGAAGGCACAGGGATAAGAGAGGACATTGTGAGGCTGCTCCCATGACACAACTAGACACTCTGGATCCTGAATCGCTCCACTTTCAAGGCCGAATGGCCTTACTCAAGTCCTGACATATTCCTTTCTCAATCATTTCATAAGTAACATCTTCATTTTCCTAGCTCTTGTTTTCCAATCTTGTTCTCTGTTCCTCTCTGAATAGTTAGACACACATACATACTCACATACAAGCACCCACACAAAGTTGCCACTGTTGATGAGTAGTCTGACTGAATAACTGTTAGGAACTGACTGGGAGGACAGCAATCGGTTAGGAAGTAGTTGGTGTCCGTATATTGCATCCAAATTCTATGTGCCACGTTTTCTGACTGCTGCTGGCATATTTTTTTTGTGAGTGTGGAATTGTGATGACAACAGCCAGAACAACAACCTCTCCCAATTCCAGTCATGCATATAGTCACTGAGTCCCATCCTGAGTTCCTCCTTCCACAGAAAGAGTACCAGGATTAAAGTCCAGGCCATCAGAATCTTTGCAGTCTCTTCACCATCACCTCCCAATTCTCCTCTCCATACCTACATAAGTTATCAGTGAACATCTTTGCATCTGTCTACATGCTGTTCTGTGTGTCTGTGTGTTTCTGTGAATCCTGAGTCTTTCACAGATTTTTTTTTGCTAATAGCAATATGAATTATAAATATATACTTAGTACATAACTGCTTTTAGTTTTGTTTTTGTAGGAAAATCTGACAATCTATAGCTGTTGAGGAAGCATCATAGTCTAACGAAAGAGCAAGGAGCTGGGAATCAGAGGCCCTTGGTTCTAAATCTAGCTCCCTTACTTATCTGCTGTGAGACCTTGGATAAGTCACTTAACTCCCCTGTGTCTCAGTTCCTTCAACTCTAAAATGGGGGTCCAATACCTGTTCTCTTTTACTGTCCAGTACTTAGACTGTGAACCCCATTTGGGGAAGGAACTCTGTCCGACCTAATTAACATGTACCTACCCCAGATCTTATAATCAATAATAAAGGAGCCAGTAGTCAAGAAATACACTGAAGATAAATGTTAGGAAGATTTGCTATGAAGAGCCTGGAAAAAATCATGAAATGTGCTGATGTAACAATTACCACAAAAATACAAATTGTCAATTCTATGGTGTTTCCAGTGAAAACGTATGGATCCAAAAGCTGGACAATGAAAAAACAGGATAGAAAGAGTATTGATTCTTTTGAAATGTGGTGTTGGACAAGCCTTTTGTGAATACCATGGACTGCCTGAAAAACAAACAAATGGGTTCATTTATTCAGTCACAAATTACGCCATTGTCGTCTTTGGAAGGCCAAATGACTCGACTTAGATTAATATATTTTGGACATATCAGGACGACTAATTCTCTGGAGAAGACACTAATGCGAGGAAAAGTCCAGGGAAAACATGGAAGAGACAGACCAGCAGAAACCATATCAGTGATAATGGAAGAACCGTTAACAAGGTTAAGGTTTATGGAAGAAGATAGGATGTTCTGGAGAAAATATATCCATAAAGTCACTATAAATCGGAAATGACTCGATGGCATTTGATAGCAAAAAGAATATCCCAGCTCTTAGAACGGTGTTTAACACATAGTACACACTTAACAGTACCATTAAAAAGAGCACTTATTTAACACCAAGCAGTTAGATACCAGGTTGTGAGTTCTAATCCAAATTCAGATTTAATATATCTGAGTCTACACGACCTATGTGAGTGGTAAACTATGTGGCAAACTGAAAGTTGCTGATGCTTTTATCCCTTACAAGTAAGCAACTCAACTGGATGATACAAGAAAAATCATCCATTTTGGGACCTGTCTTTCTGCTATTTGGTCTAGTAACCCTAACAGAGAAAACAAACCAGATTATTGCAATTTGCTACTGGGGTTGTGAAAAGCTAGCAAATATGTCAATAATGTTTGCTTCTTCCAGAAAGTGCCCCTGTAGAATGAATACTTGTTGTATTCGGTTATTCTTGACAGCTAAAGCTGTTTCATATAATTGAATGCTTTGGTCGAAAGACATCATAACTGTATGAGGCTGCAGCTCTTGATGGCATCTGAAGCTCTGCACATGGGGAGCATGGAAGGATGTCGGAACTTCTTCTAAGGCCAGAGAAATAAGAAATCTTTCTTAGTATCTTTGTAATTAGAATCAGATGCCAAATATTCTCCAATGGTGGTCCAATATAAGAAACTAACAGCTAACTTTGATACCAGAAGAAGGCACCTTCAGGGTATGATCAGGAGGTTGTCAGATGTCCACAGCAGGAAGAAAGCAGAAGCTGTTTTTTTCAAAGCTACTCAGTGATGTAGCAGTAAACACTAGGTTAAAATCCTATAAAGGGAAGCATATTAACACTCATTGTTTCTGCCTCAGGGCAGAAAGCTGAAAAAGTCCAATGCCAAAATACCTCTTGGAATAAATCTTATAATAGTCATTGGCAACAGCTGCATTTATTGAACATTTTTTAGACTAAAGTGCACTTGCCTGATGTGTGACCTTAACAGCTCTATGCCTCAGTTTCTTCATCTGTGAAATGGGGATTAAATACTTCAATTCTCTCCCTCTTAGACCCGGTCAGTGAGGCAAGGACTGTGTCTGATTGTGTTACATCTACTTCAGGTCTTAGTGGTAATGGAAAAGAACAGGAAGAACTTACACTGTCCACTATATACTAAAGATTTGGTGGAACTTCTTAGGGTACACAAATTTGTTTAGTAATTGAAAGAGCCTAGGTATGTTAATATTTGTAATATCTCAAAAAAAATAGGTGCATGGGTTGGAACCTACTCTCCTCCATTTTCTGCTGGATTGTATTTAGGTCTTACACACACTGTGAATGCATAAAATCAAACAAGCACAATCTAAAATAAATGTTTCTTGGGAAAAAAAATATCAGTCATATTTGGAAGGGGCAAGACTTCTTGCTGTAGGAAACAATATGTTCAGTATTTTGCAAGCTGGATATGCTTAGATGGCTGCCTCCAAAATGTATATCAGGTAGTGTGATGAACTGTGAGGCCTGAGATTGGACAGACAGTATAAGCCAAATTTTAATTAATCAGAAATGGTGGGTAAAAAGAAGGGCAATACCTTAACCGCTATTGAAAAATCAAATATTCACAGAGTAGCTGGGAACTTGAATCTATAATATTCATTTATTTTATTTAGGGAGAACATGTATCTGTAGACAAGTGGATCTTTAAAGACCAGGAAACATAACTGGCTGTAAAATATTGGAAAATGTGAGCTCTGAGGTTTATCTAGGCTTGTTGTGGGCATGGAATGTGCCACTGGACACTGTTGTATTATACTCTCCTAAAGACTTAGTACAGTACTCTGCACTTAACTGTGTGCAGAGAATTTTACTAAGTGAATGGAAAAGGACTATATAATAGGTTTGGTAGACATTATCTATGACCACAGAAAATTTACGCTTTATATTACTTAGGTCTTCTTCAAGATAACGTATCCACAGCCCATTCTGCAGCACAGTTCAGTTCAATAGCATCATTTCCTAGGCACTGTGCTCCTGGTTAACTGACTCAAGCACTTTTGAAGTTCATGGCCTGTTGAATTGGACAAAGTTTCTGGAGAATTGAGAGGTTATTCTAACACAGGCTTCAGGTTCCTTTTTGAGTCCTCAGTATGACAAACCAACCACACTCTGTCAACCTTCAAAGCATTATTAAGGTCACTTTTCCTCCAAGAGACTTTTCCTAATTAAGCCCTCTTTTCCCCAGCTCCCTATCTCTTCTGCATTAACATGGGGCATTTGACACATGCCCTACCCTCAATGCCACAGAACTTATGTAAATATCTTTAAATTAAATACTATGAAGTATTTATTCATAATAGTATCCATTTCTCCCTCTAGCCTGTAAGCTCATTGTGACCAGAAAATGTGTCTGCTAACTCTATTGTATGGCACTCTCCTAAATTTTTCAATCAATCAAATTTATTTAGTGCTTACTGTGTGCAGAGCAGTGTATTAAGAGCTTGGGAGAGTACAATATTGAAAGTTGGTAGACATATTCCCTGCCCACAATAAGCTTACAGTCTAGGGGGGAAGTATTCATTCATTCATTCATTCATTCATTCATTCAATCAGTCATATTATTGAGCACATACTATATGCAGAGCACTGTACTAAGCGCTTGGGAAGTACAAATCAGCAACATATAGAGATGGTCTCTACCCAACAATGGGCTCACAGTCTAGAAAGTAGTAGTAGTAGTAGTAGTAGTAGTAGTAGTAGTAGTAGTAGAAAGTAGTCTAGAAAGAAGTATAGTGCAATGCATATAGTAAGCACTCTAGAAATTCCATTGATTGATATGTTGATTGATGGCAGAATGGAATAAGTTGAATAAGCTTAATAGATGGACTTGCAGCAGGGAGATGGTTGCAAGGATAAAACCATAATAACAATCCACAAAATGTTAATTATGAAGAAACTGAAGCATTTAGAGAAACAGTGAACATGGGAAGTAAATGATTTGGGATGTAAGATTTCTTTTAATAATTACTTTCTTATGTTCTTCTGCCCCCACTAGTAATAATAACAATAGTATTTGTTAAGCACTTACTATGAACCAAGCACTGTACTAAGCACTGGGTAAGATACAGAATAATTAAGTTGGATACAGTCTCCATCGAGGAGAAGGAGTACAGACTAAGCAGGAGGAATAACAGGCATTTTAGGTGAGGAAATTGAGCCATAAAAAAATTAAGTTACTTGCCCGAGGTCCCAGAGCAGGCAAGAAGCAGAGCCAGAATTAGAACCCAGGTCTTCTGACTTCCAGATCCATATGCTTTCCATTAGGTCTGCTGCTTCCCTACTCAAAGAAGCATGAGGAAGTCATAGTTTTTCACTAACCAACGATTTATTGGAAGGAAGAATAATAATGATGGTATTTTGTAAGCACTACGTGCCAAGCCCTGTTCTAAGTGCTGGGGTAGAATACAAGGTAATCAGGTTGTCCCATGAGGGACTGACAGTCTTAATCCCCATTTTACAGATGAGGTAACTGAGGCACAGAGAAGTTAAGTGACTTTCCCAAAGTCACACAGCTGACAAGTGGCGGAACCAGGATTAGAACCCATGACCTCTGACTCCCAAGCCCGGGCTCTTGTGAAAGCATGAATGAAGTACAGTGGAGGGAAGGAAGACTTTCCAAATGGAAGATGCAACAGTGAATAACCCACTTGTCAACTTCTCTCCATGAGCCATTATATGAAAGCTGGTCCAGCTCAGTATTCAGCTGCAGCAGCTTGCTGTCTGAAAAAGACAGGAATCTTTTAACTTATAAACATTTGCTTCTGGGGAAAAATTCTGTGGAATCTTGCCTGTTGTAACACTGCCTCGATATAATAATAATAATAGCATTTGTTAAGCATTTACTATGTGCAAAGCACTGTTTTAAGCACTGGGGAGGATACAAGGTGATCAGGTTGTCCCACATGGGGTTCACAGTCTTAACGTATATGTTCATAACTTAAGTACATGTACATAAGTACATAACATAAGTATATGAATTATTCTTCTGAAGTAGCTCAGAAGGAGAAGTAGTTCAAAGAGAAGCAGAATGGCCTAGTGGAAAGTGCAAGGTCCTGGGAGTCTGAAGACTCGGGTGCTAATCCTGACGCTGCCACTTGTCTGCTCTGTGATCTTAGTCAAGTCACTTAACTTCTTGGTGCCTCAGTTGCTTCATCAATCAAGTGGAGATTAAGATTGTGAACCTCTTTTGGGACATGGACTGTGTCCAAATCATTATCTTGTATCTACCTTAGCACTTAGTAATAATAATAATAATAATAATGGTGGTATTTGTTAGGCACTTACTATGTGCCAAGCACTGTTCTAAGCACTGGTGGGGATACAAAGTGATTAGGGTTGTCCTACGTGGGACTCACAGACTTAGTCCCCACTTTATAGATGAGGGAACTGAGGCCCAGAGAAGTTAAGGTCACAAAGCTGAAAAGTGGCGGAGCTGGGATTTGAACCCATGACCTCTGATTCCCAAGCCCATGCTCTTTACACTGAGCCACTGGGCCACACTGTGCCTCTGTGCCTGTAAGCCAGCTTCTGTGCCTGGCACGTAAGTGCTTAACAAATGCCACTGACAAAAACAAGAGTCGGGGTATGTGGGAGGGTGAAGACTTCTGGTCCCCAGAGCTCAGTTGTAGTCTGTGAGTACAGCATTTCCCAGGTTAACAGAACAGCCTCCAACTAACAAGATAAGTTTTTGTCTTCCTTCTGATTTAGACTGTGAGCTTCATATGGGACAGGTACTGTGTCCAACCTCATCATCTTGAATCTACCCCAGTATTTGGTTCAGAGTCTGGCTCTGGCAGTGTAAGCCATTATTAAGTACCATTTAAAATAAAGAAAAGTTCTGGGTTTCAGATTCAAACAGGGTGATAACTGAAAAAGTCCCAATTGTTATGTCAGCCACTGTCAATTCTGAAGGATAAAGAGAGGTGGTTTTTGTTACACTGGGTTACACCCTGATTGTGGGGAACACCCACTTGAGTTGTGTTGGTTATGCTGCTAGATAGAGCCCAGAATCCTGGCCAGGAGCATGCATGTTGTGGCTAGTGGGAACAGTGGGGAATTTTGGCATTCCTGAGACGCATATAAGTATTGTCAGTGGGCAGCACCAGGTCTGGTACATGGGCAGGAATGAGGACATGTGTGTGCACCACGCTGAAAGTTCAAGCTGCTATGGCGGGGCTGCTAAGGGCTGCACTGGGGCTGGGAGTGAGGGTGAGCATGTGCACTGTGCTAAGAGCTTGTGTTGCCAAGTGGACTGGAGTACCCTTCCCCCTCTCCTCAGATATCAGAAACCTGGTTCCAGCCCCCTTCACTCCTCTCCGTAGCCCAATGTACTCTGGAGCTGAGCAGTGGGCAGATCTTGGCCTGACCCTCCCTTGGTGCTTCTTTCCCCTCTCACTCCCCAGAGCCCTGTCCCCGTGCACTTTGAAGTCCACTGGGGATCTTAACCCCAGAGTATCACCTCTGTCCAGTGCTCAAGCCCTGGATTCCAGCCACGTGGTAGCAGGCAACCCAGGATGGCAGGTCCCAGTGTGCCCTAAGAGGAAGAGCAGATGCTAAGGGAGATAACACTGTTTGGTTGAGGGAACTGCATGACACCCAGCAACCAATGGAAAGAAATGGAGGATTTGTGCCAGTGTGACGGTCTGGGGGAGCAATAAGTAAATGGACAAAAAGCTGCAAAAGGCCAGATTTGCAGGCAACATGTTCTCAGAGCCTGAACTGACAAACACATGCTGGGACCTGCTGGGAGAGAGTGGGAATAAAGATGCTTCTATTGGAAGGAGCTTCTGTTTGGGTCTTTTCTATGCTCTGCTCATCGGGAGACTGGGATCATCTTAAATAAGTTAGTCCTTGTGGCAGCAAGATTTTGATATTAATCATAGCATAATTATTCTCAGTTCATTATCAATTCACAATCCTCAATTCACCAATTCTCTCATGATGAAGAATACTGGACTATATAAAAGGCAAGGGTCAAATGGTTATTACAGTAGAAGTAAGTGCCCCACTCAATAATAGCCTAAACAATGGACAAGGGCACAGTGTTGATAAAAGATGTTGAGAAGGTATATTTATCTCCATCACACAAAAATGCACCCTTTAAACCCAGCTACCTATCTCATAATGGGTGGCATTTATCTCAGCCCACAGTCTCATATACACACAAACATATACATGCACTTACAGGAATTTCTAAGAGTAGAACAAATTTTTATTGCTGCAATGTACAGTTCTTTGATGAATGAAACATTCTCTTCAATGGTTGACAGAGAAAGAAAAGGAGTAGGATGGTCTACACACAAATTTAGCCACCTAGAGATTAGTGGGACCATTCTGAACTTTCCTGGAAAGTAATGGGATGGCCTTTCCCCTCATTATGTTTCCCATGCAAGCACTTGTTCTTCTTAGGAAATATGCATTCTATCTCCTCTAGACTGTAAGCTTGTTCTGGGCAAGAAATGTGACTATCAATTAACAATCATACTTCCCCCCACCCCTTCAAAGCCCTACTGAAGGCTCACATCCTTCAGGAGGCCTTCTCAGACTAAGCCCCACTTTTCCCCTATTCCCCCTCCTTTCCTCATCACGCAACTTGCTCTCTTTGCTCTGCCCCCATCCCACCATACAGTACTTGCTTTATGTACATATCTATAATTCTATTTATATTAATGATGTGTATATATCTATAATTCTATTTATTTATATTGATGCTATTGAAGCCTGTTTACTTGTTTGGATGCCTGTCTCTCCCCTTCTAGACTGTGAGCCCGCTGTGGTCAGGGAATGTCTCTGTTGCTGAATCGTACTTTCCAGGTGCTTAGTACAGTGCTCTGCACAAAGTAAATGCTCGACAAATGCAACTGAATGAATGAATGAACTCTGTGATATTGTACTCTCCCAAGCCCTTAGTACAGTGATCTGTACACAATAACTGCTCAGTAAATACCACTGATGATGATGATGACAATATCCACCTGCATTTGAGGATAAGATAGAGGACATTAAGAGCAGGCCAACAGGAAAAGTATTTGGAAATACTGTCCATTGATTCATTCATTCAATCGTATTTATTGAGAACTTACTGTGTGCAGAGCACTATACTAAGCACTTGGAAAGTACAAGTTGCGGAATTGAATATTTTTTAAGACAAAAATAATATTTTTTAAACAACAAGTTATGATCAAAGGAAGCTGGGTCTTGGTTCAGGAACTCACACAGCTAAATCCATGAAAGGTAAAAATGACATTTACTGAGTAAAAGCAGTTTTCAATGGCTTTCACTGTATTTTCAAATCAACCTATCAATCAGTGATATCTATTGAGTGATTAACTGGGTGCAGAGCACTGAAATAAACACTTGGTTTCCAGATACGAAAGAGTTGGCAGACAAGTTTCCTGTTTACAAGTAATTTAAAGTATGGAGCAGAGATAGACACTAAAATTAATTACCCATATTCAAAAAAGTTCTGTGAGGCTGAGGGTTGCATGAATATCAAGAGCTTGGAGAGTACAGATCCAAGTGCAAGGCTACAGATCCAAATGACAATGAACGTGCTGTAGGCAGACTTCACTAGAAAAATATTAAATGGGTTTGTAATTGTTGGTTTTCCAAAAGATTCATCTTTACAGACTTTAATACATTCAGCCGATTCCACTCCCAACAATTAACTTAATCATGTATTTCAAAAATAAGTGCTTTCTGATTGCAATAAGCTTGAGTCATTTACCATGCACAAAGTCAAGTTCTGTTGAATAAGATAAATTGTAAAAACAAAACTAATTCTACTATATCTTAATTTTATTTTGAGATAGGTTTTATGTTAAATGCATTTCTGTCCAATTTTCTAGCAGATTATTTAAATATTTACTTTGTTTCTCATGCTTTCAAAATGATTATTACCATACAATACCCTTCCAGAAAGGCAGAAGATTATGCCCTATGTTCATATTTCAAAGATCTGCAGATTTGTTTCATACATTTGTTTCATCCATAAATACTTAAATACAAACACACTTAAAAGCAGTATTTCTAATCCCTAAAATGTTCACTGAAGTTTCAACATTTTCCAAATTTTAGACTATACGAAGTATCTATTTCAGTTTTTCTGATGGCTAGATGTTGGCCCAAGAGCCTTGTTGTTGTTGGGTTTTTTTCTTAATGGTATTTATTAAGCATTCTGTGTCAAGCACTGATCAAAATCAGGCTAGACACATGGGCTCAGCTCCTGTCCCACACAGGGCTCATAGTCTAAGTTGGAGGGAGGATGATTGAATTCTCACTTTACAGTTGTGGTAACTGAGACCCAGAGAAGTTCAAAGTCATACAGCAGACAAGTGGTGGGCCTGGGTTTAGAACCCAGGTCCTCTGACCCCCCAGGCCTGTGCTCTTTTTTACTAGACCTCACTGCTTCCACTATCCTATCATCTTTCCATATAATCCTTGCCACGAGCCCCTGTATGCTTCTGCTCCTGTGTGCCTCTGTCTGCATGCCCCCTGTGTGCACACTGCTCTCCTGGCTTCCTGTGTGCCTCAAAACAGCCGCATTTTTTCTGCTTTTAGGCGTCGCAGCTGAAACTCTACTTGACAGTAACTGATTAGTCTAGGCCTGTTACTGGATGGAACAAGGAGAGAAAGCCCTGCCTCCCTCCTTGCTCCACACACACAGGCCAGCAATCGCCTGTCTCAGACAGAGTCCATCAGTACCTTCACGAAGTCTCTCCCTTGTTTTTATTCCTGGGATCACAAACAATCATTAACAAGGCAGCTTGTTGTGGGCTCACCACAATCTTATTTTTTCCTGTTTAACCAATTTTAAATTAGAACAGTGCTTTGCACATAGTAAGAGCTTTACAAATGCCATCATTATCATTATTATTAAATGATAACAATAATAATAGTAATAATAACAATAATGGAGATACATGATAATCAGATCCAACACAGTCTCTGTCCCACATGGGGCTCAAAGTCTAAAGAAAAGGACTGTGTTGGATCTGATTATCTTGTGTCTCGATTATTATTATTATTATTACTATTATTATCATTGTTATTATTACTTAAGTGAAAGCAGTGATGTTTAGTAAAAAGAGCACAGGCCTGTGGGTAAGTGCTGAATAAACATCACAATTAGCAAAATGAAAGAAAAATGAATAGAAACCTCATTCTTCTTAAATCTACAATGCTATAGTACATTACAATATATCAAAGCGACAACTTGAATTAGGAGCATCTGAAACTCAGGCTCAAGAGTAGCACTAATGCAGACAAGCTTTTTATTCATTATGTTCTCAAGGGGACTGTTCTAATTGGACTAGGAATCTGCCTAATTGGCACTTTATGCTACCCCTCTCCCTTCTCCAAACTCTCTGGCCTCTGAGAACCACCTGTTAGGTTCCCAAGGTGACAGGAATATTGGCAATTCCTAAAGTGGCAAAACCCAAATGTTATGTCAGCTGGAAGTGTTGACATCACAGTTCCCAGGGTGCCTTCTGAGCAGGAACTAGTGGAATGTGACATAGAAGCATTAGCCCTGGCTTTAAAGCATAATCCTCTGCTAATTAGCTTGGCATGTAATGTTTGCCTCATGCAGATCTGAGGTAAATGGTTTGCTCTGTGCAGTCATAACCATTGAGTCCAGTCCTCCCATCTGCCTTTCAGAGAAAGCTAGTGTAAACTCCTGCAGCGGACAGCCTTCTCCCTTATGCATTTCCCCCTAGGACTCTTAGTAACAAATTTTCTTCTTCCTTCTCTTTTTCTTTCTCTCCTCAATTGGCCTCCTTACCAAATACATTTTGTTTGCATTAATTGCTCCTTTTTCTGTCCCTCTCTTAATAATATTCATTACTTTCAGTCTGATTCAAAAATCAATGGTCTCATCACAAACTCAGCTCTGCTACCATCTTTGCTTTAGCAGCCACCTCCTGCATAATTTTAAGTGAAAATCCAATTATAATCCAGAGAAATTGATTAGGGATTGCCATAGCTGAACCGTCCTTTTTTAATATCACCTCTAACTTTGTGAAATTAATGCGGAGGTGGCAAGTGACTTTGTGACTTCAGAATTTATAATTATATTAATCCTATACGCGAAATCATATTAATACTCATTACATAGAACGTGAACAATTTCAAATTACCTGTAAAAACAAAACAGAACATATTCTTAATTGTTTCTGGTCAAAATCTTTATGCTATTAAAACTCTCAATGTACCACGTCCAGAGCTAGGGATTTTTAAAAAAAAAAATCCAAGTGTACTTCTCATTTCCTGAGAGAATAGAATATTCAAGTCCTGAAGAAAATTATATTTGAAATTCGCAAGACAATAGTGTGCTTGGTTATAGTTACATGATGATGATAGAATTAGATACAGGAAAATCTTATGGGATATCAATGACTGAATTAAAGACACATAACCTTGTGCTCAGTACATCAACCTAGAGAGAATCCCTCGGGCAGGAGTTCACTTCTGACCACACGGCGGCACTGTTCCTTAACATTTAGTTTATTAAGAACTAATAAACACAACTTTCCTAGGGATTTAATAGGAGAGGTTGAACTCAAGGTTATCTGTGGTCTTTTTCCTTCTTCCAACAATGCTGGCAAAATCCTTTCATTCTAAAAGTATTTTGGGATCTTTTCTAGGCCCACAAAACAGGCCTGAACAGTCTATTTCTGCCCGATACACTGGGTTTTTTTTTTTCTGAAAAAATGAGAAATGGGAAATGATTCTAAAACAAAAGAATGTCAGATTTTCTTTGTTTGTTTTAATCTAGGTAGGGAAGCACAACACCAGAAGTGTTTGTATTTTTCCCAATTCAGCATTCCTTTGACACTCTGGATAAGATATGTCTTCCGAGAAATTGGAGTACCCAATTGGAGTACTAACCCATTAGTTGTATAAATTCTGCAGTCTCAGCCTGTAGGAGCACTTGTTCCATCAGTGTGTTGTTATGTCTGTAAGGGAATTTTATAAAATGAATACTATGAAAGAAGGATATCATTATCCAGTTGCCAACTTGTGCTCTGCACACAGTAAGCGTTCAGTAAATACGATTGACTGATTGAATGAAGAACAGATCCCAGATTTGGTACCTCCTTCCCTTCCCCACAGCACCTGTATATATGTATATATGTTTGTACATATTTATTACTCTATTTATTTATTTATTTATTTTACTTGTACATATCTATTCTATTTATTTTGTTAGTATGTTTGGTTTTGTTCTCTGTCTCCCCCTTTTGGACTGTGAGCCCACTGTTGGGTAGGGACTGTATATGTTCCCAACTTGTACTTCCCAAGCGCTTAGTACAGTGCTCTGCACACAGTAAGCGCTCAATAAATACGATTGATTGATTGATTGATTGATTGAGTAAACCCAGGGATTGACAGACTGCATGAAATAGCCATCTAAGTGAACTAGGGAACTGGCTTTTCCTTCCTCCAATCTTTTCCCTAGATCCTGTTATTTATCCTACAGTGGGTGTAAGACCTGGGCACTAGCATAGGCTGGACCCAAGCTTTCTAAAGGAAGGAGAAGGGAAGTGTATCAGGGCTCAGGTACCCTCGAGCACCAGATGTCACTTGAGCCACTAAAAGGTAGACAGACACACACATGCACACAGATAGACACCTTGCTCCAACTTTCATGCCTCCACTGAGTTGGGCTTGTGTCACTCAAAGGTGAGACAATTCTAGACTTTAAGCTCATGGTGGGCAGAGAATGTGTCTGTTTATTTTTATCTTGTGCTCTCCCTAGAGCACAGTATAGTGCTCTGCACATAGTAAGTGCTCAATAAATATGATTGACTGACTGACCCGGTCTCCTCCCTCCCTCGTCCCCAGGAAAAAAGGACATGGCAATAAAATGAAGGACCATCCCAAATAGATGGATTTCCAGCTTCTTTCTCCCTGCTGTTAGCTTTGTGCTAGGCAGCTCCATTCACTGTTTTCATTTACAACCCTGGAAGGACAAAATATGCGATAAATTGTTTTTATATGGATCTGATAATATTCCCATCAATACCTTGTACGATTGAATAAAACATTCGTTTTACAGACCGTGGAGTTGCTGATTTGGGTAGAATACTTCGACCTTAGAAAATAATAATACAATTGAAAATGACCTTGACTGGTGGGATAAATGGATAGAAATAAATAAGATTAAGTTCAATAGAAAAAAGGACATAGTTCACTTTAGAAATGAAAATCACACTACAAAAAAGACTGGGAAGGGATTGATATAAGCAGGTACGGCATTAAAAAAACCTGAAGATTATAATAGGTCACAGACTGATCAGAAGCAGCAGTATAGAACTGTGATCACTGAAGCAAGCACGATCTTAGATC
This sequence comes from Tachyglossus aculeatus, assembly GCF_015852505.1. Lineage (NCBI taxonomy): Eukaryota > Metazoa > Chordata > Mammalia > Monotremata > Tachyglossidae > Tachyglossus > Tachyglossus aculeatus. The sequence goes on from NC_052067.1 coordinate 116,225,321, forward strand.
ATACAACAGAAGAATACACCCAGTCCTCCTATAAGGTTTGGGCTTATACCCCACATCAGGGAATACTCTCATGCTGAACCCAATGCAGCTGACATGCATATGTGTACATAGGTTATTTCTTCTGATACCATTTAGTCCTTTGCATCATCAGACTCTGCTAATTTCCTTGTTTCCTGTCTCTTCTCTCTCCACTCTACAGTTCACAATGACTGCATTTTTCTGAAACATTTTTCTGTGCATTTCTCCCAGTCTTCTTCAAAAATCTGCAATAGTTGCCAGTTTCTCCAAGCAGAAAATCCTGACCACGGGCTTTAATGCACTTAATCAACTTTGTTTTTTCTACTTATTCCCTCATTTCTCTGTGAGCACCTCAGCTTTCATGGTTCAATCCTTTCAACCCAACCTACTAACTGTGCTTCGGCTTGTCTTCTCCACCACCAACCTCCAGACCACACCTTTCCCCTTGCCTTCCTCCCTCTCTCTTCACATCCACTGCTCTCCCTGTTTCCCCAAAGCACTTCGGGACCCATAAACTGGTACTACTTATGCATGTAACTTTAAACTCTACTTCTTCCTCCTATCTGAAATAATTTTCAGTGTCTGTCTCCCTTCCAAGTTTGTAAAATCCTTAAGGGCAGAGATTATGTCTAATAATTCTATTGTTCTCTCCCAAGAACTTAGTACAGTGCTCCCACATAGTTGGTACTCAATAAATAAAAGTGATTGACTGATTAGTTTAATTGAAAAGGCATTATCTGACCTCCGTAGCGCAGGACGCTTTTTAAAATTGTCTTTATAGCCCCTCATGGGGTAATGGTTTATTCTAGCCAGATTCCTCTTAGATGTTTGGAAAACTGCAAGGGAAGGGCTACCCTGGAAATGAACTGCAATGCCTCCCACTAGGATAAGCCAGCTTTACGAAGCACACCCAGTGATTGCCATGGAGTAGACAGCAATGATAATTAGTACCAGGGGTTGCAGAGCCCCTGTACCTCTAAGATTCATTCAATCGCATTTATTGAGCACTTACTGTGACTATGTGCACAGCATGGTGCTAAGTGCTTGATGCTGTCATCAAAAGGAACAATGGAATCACAATGTATCTGTACAGTAATAATTAAAAACAGTTGATCTTACTTGAAACAACTCAGCTGGACTCCCAATTTGGGACCACAGAATTTGGTGCCTGATGTGGAAAAATTTTCACTCATTCTCCACCTTGTTCCCCAAACCTTATGTCATAGAGACAATCCATTTGGAGTGCGTGGGAGGTGGGGGAAATGTGAGGTGGGGGCAGGGGAGGGTAGGTGACAGGCCCTAAGAGAAGTGTAAAAACTATATTTTCAAATAAAAACTATCTATGGCTAGATTATGTCCTAGGCCCACTGAAATTGCTACAGGAATGTAATAAGTTTTCTGCCGGATTTGGGGATTTTGACAGAGGTACTCAGAATCTGAACTGACAACCAGCCACTTTAGGCTTTGTTTGTGCCTCAGGATGTTTGGGGCTTTCAAAGAAACCATAGTAATTTAAAAGACAGATATATAATTGGAAATATGGCTAAAAGAAATGAGACGCAATGCCACACTGGACCACTGTGATATTGGGATAATTTCAATGGGCCAGTACTCCCAAGGTTCAGGCAGGGTCTCCTTACTCATGTAGACCTGTATCTCACTCTGAGTGGTTACTCATTTTTGGGGGGTTCTAAGTAAGGAGAGAAGATGCTTCAATGGGAAGTAGCTCCGATTTCTCTAACCCCTCCTTTTCCCACCTTCTTAATAGAACAGAGAAGCAGCATGGTCCAGAGGAAAGAATATGGTCCTGAAAGTCAGGGGACTTCAGTTCTAATCCTGAATCTTTCTGCTCCTTATGTGAGCCACTTAATCTTTCTGTGCCTTAATACCCCCAACTGTAAAATGGGTTAAACTGTAATCTGTAAATACTGTAAATGTAAACTGTAAATACCTTTTAGAACCATGTGGTATAGAGACTATAGCTGATTGCATTATACAGGATTTAACAAATATCCTCACCCACACCCCTCTCTTCTCCTGTTCCTTCTCCACCTCCTCCTCCATATTTTGGAGCCAGAAAGTGAAGGGTTGACATCCTTCCGACACAGTAGCCATTTCCCTATTCATAATCAGATACACACAGTTTTGCTATGAGGGATATTATTACTACACACTTTGGTTAGAACACAGTCAGGAAATTAGAGAAACATTCTTCCTACAACACTAAACACAGCATCGTAAGATAACTTCCTATCCTCTTGTCAATGAGATGCTTGGACTGCAGGTTTGTCTTTTGTATTTGCACTTCAGATCATCTCTTAGGAACCTAAGGAAAAATCTCTCCTTAGAGAATATCTCTCTACATCTCTGTCTCTCTTTCTAGGACTTTCGATTCTTCTTTTTTTTGAAAGTTTATAGAGAGATTAATAACTCAGAATTACATGATAGGCGATCTCCTTTAGAATGATAGGAGAGCCTCAGTCCTGAAGCTTGGACTTCAGCTCCAAGAACGTGCTGAAAAGAATTGATTAAAATGCTAGTGGTGTGCACAGTACCACTAACACTTTTTCATCATTGCCAGTTATATTCCAGCTGAAGGATGGAGGGCGACAAGAACATAGGTTGGCAGGGGTGCAGCACACTGTGAAATGGGTATGATACTTTGCCTAACTTAGCCAGTATTAGCAGAACCAAGATCCCTTCTGATTCCAAGATTATTGTTCTGACCACTGGATCAAGAAGAGTTCTGAGATACAAATATCTTTCTAAATGTACACATTTGGGTAGCACTTCACTATACACAGCATAATCAAATCATACATAGTCTGGGTTCACAATCCAGGAGGCAGAGAGAGCTGGTTTTTCATCCCCATTTAAAGAGGAGGAACTAAGGTCTAGAATGGTCCCAAGGTCACACAGTTGCCCATCTAGGACTAGAACCCAGGACTTCTGACTTTCAGGCCCAGATAATGTCTTTCCAATAGGTTACTCTGATTCCAAGTTGATACATTAGATATGAATTTCTCTATATAAGGCCAAAAAATAAAAGCATGAAACTACTCTAATATACAATCCTAAAGGTTTCCCCAGGCATAGGGGTCAATAAATATGCTCGAGCAGGTGTGAAACCCAATGATCCTAATAGAAAAAGCTATCATTTAGTATTAGAAAAAAATTAAAATTTAAAATCCCCCTAAGGTGGAAATTTAAAGTGAAAAGACTTTATTTCGACTACAAAAAAATGAAATTGGATTTTTTTAAAAGCACTTGATCCGGATCAAATGAGATCATCCAGTGTAAACCCTGTTAATAATGAGTTGTGCCCTTAAATTGTGCTCTGCACATAGTAAGCGCTCAATAAATACGATTGATTGATTAAATTGAAACAAACTCATTTACTGTGCACAAAGCTAGCATATAATAAAACCCTCTTCAGTGACTGCTACAGAATGAAGAGTCTAAGATAAAGCATTACTCTGAGAAGCAATTTTCCTAATTCACAATGTGTTCTCCAGGGAAGTTGGATTGAATGTCTGACAAAATATTGGATGCACAGTGAGCAGTTTTCATTTGACACAAGCAGCCAAGGTTTGTGGTGCAATCCACCGGAAACTATCAAAAATCAATCCGATGGCAGGGCTTTCCTATACCTGATTTAATAAAAACAGGCAATCAAACTCCAGAACTGTCAATGTCTCAAACAAGGTTAAATAGAAGAAGCTTCAAGCAGCTGCCTTAACTTGCAGCTGTCTTAAATGGTGTTCCGTTTTCAAAGCAGGTTTATAAATTGTGTATACTAATATATTGTATGTTCATTATTGGTAAACAAAAGCAAATATTCTTATCCTTCCATTAATAGCCATTAATTAGAGTAAACAAAGTTTTAGGTTTATGACTCCTTAACAGTGGGTTCTGCAGGACTAAAGGTGGAATTACCTTATTCTATTGTTATTATGAATTTATTATGGTACTTATGAAGCAATTACTATGTGCACTGTACTAACACAAGGGCAAATACAAGCTAATAAGGCTGGACACAGTGCATCTCCCACACTGGACACACAGTAGTTATCCCCTTTTACAGATGAAGTAACTGAAGCATAGAGAAGCTAAGTGATTTGCCCAAGGTCACACAGCAGACATGTGTCAAACAGGGATTAGAACCCAGGACCTCATGACCAGGCCCATGCTCTATTCACTAGGCCATGCTGTTCCGCTACTAGGCCATGTTGTTCCTTGCTGGTTATTTCTTATTTCTTCCAACTGCTCAAAGGTATAAAACATTTTAATATAATTGAACACCAGTGTTTCAGATAAGAATTTAAAGGAGCCCCATAGGATCCTCTTCATCAAAAATAAAAAAAAATCTGACAGTCACGAGAATGGAAGTAGTAAGATTTATGATGTAGAAATGACTGTTTCCTAAAATGTGATTCAGGGATGCCTACTGAGCAACAGAACTTGATCTGTCAATACTTTTTTAAGAGCTATGAAAAAAGTATAGATACCCTGGTTTGTATACTTTCCTGCATTGGTTCTGCTTCAAATATCATATCTACTGTGCTGTATTTTGATCTAAGAACATATTGTGATTTAAGCAGTACAGCTTTTTAAATTGTATTTGTTAAGAGTTTACTGTGTGCCAGACAATGTACTAAGCATGTGCATAGATTCAAACTTACCAGTTGGATACGGTCCATGTCCAACATAGGGCTCACAGTCTTAATCTCCATTTTACAGATGACGTAACTGAAGAACAGAGAAGTTAAGTGACTTGCCCAAGTTCATATAGCAAATATGTGGCTGAACAAGGATAAGAACCCAGAACTTTCTGACTTCTAGACCTGCAGTCTATCCACTAGGTCACACTGCTTCTTGCGTCTTCAGCAGAACACAATGGAAACTGATAAGAAAACTCAGTATTTCCCACAACCAGCTTTTTCTTTTCACCTTTCTTCTGAAGATGTTGATCAGGGCTGTATCTTTGAAGTTTTGAAGCATTTCCTCAGTGTTCCACATGTTGAGGAGGAGCTCTTCTAAATGGGCTGGAAGGTACAATATTTTACCACAGTAAGGGCATTGCATGCTTTGGTAATATTTGTTTTATGTTCTGGTGTTATCGTTTACCCCAGCCAGTGTGGTACAAACTCAAACAGATTTTTGACTGCTGCTACCTTGAAAAGGGAGGGCTTTTCCTTATTTATACGTATGTGTGTATATTTGAAACATTTTGTGCACATGTGTCTCCTCTCTAAGTTGCAGAATTCATCTACACTAAATTTCAGTCTGTTGGCAAAGGAGAAAGAACAAATTTAAGACCATGGGTTTGCAGCAGTCAAATTTACATGAAATCTCCTTTTACAATCAATTCAGCTTAGTTGAAATATTTTGAACCCATCACTGCCTTAAATGAGCTAATCTGTACTAACCCATTTCTACTTGCTTTGAAAGTGCAATTGGGAAATAGGCATGGAAAAGTCAGGACTATTTCACTTCTGAACAGTATTTTGTACTTTTTTACAGTTTTAAGGTTATTTGACTAGCTAGTGAACTGTTGACTATTGGCTATTTAACTTTTATTCTAGTCCTCCTTCAAACTCTTAAGCAAAATCAGTATTTTATTTTATTTCATGCTAATTATTTGACAGCAATAATTAGCCACATGGTTTTGAAACATGTCTTTATTTCTTTCCTATATTCATAACTGACCTTTACTCAATTTAAGAAATAATTTTATTATTTATGATTATACTATGGAAAACAGTATGGGAGTCTTACTTTTTTAATAGCATTTGTTAAGCACTTACTATATGTCGGGCATTGTACTAAGCACTGGGTGGTTACAAGCTAATCAGGTTGGACACAGTTGGACACATGGGGCTCTCAGTCTTAATCCCCACTTTCCAGATTAAGTAAATGAGGCACCGAGAAATTAAGTGACTTTTCTGACATGACACAGCAGACAAGTGGCCGAGCTGAGATTAGAACAAAAGTCTTACTGACTCCCAGAAGTTTAACCAGTATAGTTTAACCAGTATTGTTGATTATTTTTAGCATAGTTAAAATTTAATGACTTGTAAAAATAGCCTTATAATAAATGATCACTAAAATAACTAGAGCTATCACATTTTTATTTTGCCCCATTGCATCTTGCTATTGCTATTGCTATACTGCTATTTCTTACTGTCAAATTGAAGCCTAGAACTAGAAATAGTCCCATAATCCTAAGGAAATTTCTATTAAGGGTATTAGTATAAGGGTAATTAGAGATTGGCAGGAATCCAATTTCATTAAAGGGAGATTGTTATAGAATAGGGGCTAGAACTATTTTCTCCTATAATGCCACAAAATCTATGCTTTATAACATGTGTTTATGTTTTGCTCACATCTGCCCAATTCATTGTGAAAATGAATAAAAACTTCAGTAGTAGTTTTTCCCCATCCAGATCTTTGAGGTACACATTTATCTAATATTCTGAAAGAGTTTGTCTATTGATTCAAAATATATTCATGGTATATTCATTCAGATAAGCCCTCTACTTTTTAAATTTTCAAAGTAATTCATCTCTACTGATTATGTCTTCTTCCCATTTCCTACTATACTTGCATTGCCTTGATACAAGGAAGGAACTTTTTCATTTCCCCTTTATTCTCTTGAAAAAGGATCTCAGAGAAGCAGCATGGTTCAGTGGCAAGAGCCTGGGCTTCGGAGTCAGAGGTCATGGGTTCAAATCCCAGCTCTGCCAATTGTCAGCTGTGTGACTTTGGGCACATCATTTAACTTCTCTGTGCCTCAGTTACCACATCTGTAAAATAGGGATTAAGATTGTGAGCCTCACGAGGGAAGAAATATTAGGGATGTTGCCCAAAGTTGTATCTTCACTCCTTCCCAGTTCACTCTAGAGTATTTATCAGGAACTTGTGGCTCCATTTAGAGAACAAAGTACAGACAAATGAATAATGTCAGAATGTTAACCAAAGTCTTCCTGAACAGATTGTCTGACAGTTTGTAGTAGTAATCTTCAGAGCCACCATGCTGGCTTCCAGATTGCTCTTTAAAGAGGCTTTGGTTATAATGGTGACTAGGCAGCAATACTTAAATGAGAAAGTGGTTTCAAAACCTGTGTCTAAATTGAATTCCTTCGGTTTTGGAGCACAAAGAACAGAAATGTTTCAGTTAGTTAAAACTTATGTTAGCCAAGCACAAGAGAAATGTAACTTCAAGGAGATAGGTAGATATTGCAGAAAAAAAATCTAAAGCTATAGCTTAATAAATTGAAGTATATTTAAATTTACATAGCAAATTAAGAAATCAAGTAATTCTTCATGTTAAATTACTTTCATTCATTCAATCGTGTTTATTAAGTGCCTACTTTCTGCAAAGCACTGTACTAAATGCTTGGGAAAATACAATATAATAATAAAGACACATTTAAGTGCCCACTTTCTGCAAAGCACTGTACTAAATGCTTGGGAAAATACAATATAATAATAAAGACACATTCCCTGTCCACAATGAGCTTACTTAAGAAAGAATCTCTGATTTGTGGCTTCACTGAGTATTGGTAGAACACACAACAATGAAGTCTTAAATTTACTTTTTTGAAAAACCCAGGGTACATTAAAAAGTAAACAATGAATCCATTATTAAAATCTTCCAAAAACATCATTATCTTAGTCATAATCATGGAAAACATGTATTGAATCTATATGAGTAAGACCATAATAATAACTAGGGTATTTGTTAAGTGCTTACTTTGTGTCAAGTACTGTATTAAGTGCTGGGAGTAGATAGAGTATATTCAGATTGGACACAGCCTTTGTCCCACATAGATTTCCTGCCCTCCTAAATCTTGCAATCTAAAATGAGTTCACTCTAATAAGTATGGTGAGCTTTAATAGTAAGGGGTAGATCTGGGAGTTTGAAGTTGCAAATTCATATTGTGGATTTGCCACTAGCTTATTGTGTGAACTCAAGTTAAATCACTTAATTGATCTATGTGCCTCTGTTTCCCAATCTGTAAATTGGTGATGATAATACCTATGTTCCCCTGCCCTCAGTGATATTATGAAAACAAAATGACGCCAATCAATCAATGGCATTTAACGAGCACTTACTATGTGTCGAACAAGCAGCATGGTCTAGTGGCAAGAGCATAGGCATGGGAGTCAGAGAACGTGGGTTCTAATCCTGGCTCTGCCACCTTGGGCTAGCCACTTAACTTCTCTGTGCCTCAGTTACCTCATCTGTAAAATGGGGAATAATAGCCATAGGAAACTGAATCCTTTATTAAGACAGGTGTAAATATTAATCAAAACACTAATATTTAGAATTCATATAGTTTTTTTACAGTGAAATCTATTACAATTTCAGATTAGTTAATCATGGAACATCACTCTGAGTTGAGTCAATCATTAGATTATTCTCAGGTGAACATTAAGAAAAGGACAATGAGATAAAATCATTTAGGGTTCTTGTAAAATATATTTTCATAGAATTGTCAGGTGGGTCTTCTTTATCAAAGGGAAGGAATTTTTTAGGCTTGAATCAATAAATCCATTAAGTGGCCCTTTTTGAAGAAGTTTTGCTATTATGACATTGGCTACACATTGGCTGTTATTCTTATTTACCATGGTGGATTTAATCTTATAATTAGTAACATGAATTTAGATTATGTGATGCCTGCAAATATAGCCAAATATAATCTCTAGCAATCAGAAACAAGAAATGAATGAAACCTGAATCTAGAGTTAATTTAAAACTCATTTAATTAGTAGTTTTTATCTCTCTCCTACCAAACCTTTTTATGGAATGGCTAATAAACAAGAAAAATGATTTGTTTGACTACTAAACCCTGTCTCTTTTTCTACATAATGCTTGCAAATATGTAGAAGGATGAAAAGCAAGAAACTTGGATAATCTACAATCAATCTATATTTATTGAGTGCTTACTGTGTGCAGAGCACTGTACTAAGCCCATGTGAGAGTACAATATAACAGTATAACAGAGTAGGTAGACATATTACCTGCCCACAATGAGCTTACAGTTGAGAGAGGGAGACAGACTGAGGAAAGCTGAGGAAGTGATGAATAAAAGAAGCAAATCAGGGTGATGCCGAAGGGAGGGGGAGAAGAGGAAACAAGGGTTTAATCATGGAAGGCCTTTTGGAGGGGATGTGACTTCAGTAAGACTTTGAAGGTAGGGAGAGTAATTGTCTAAACTACACAATGATCCCTAATCTACACAACAGGGCAGTGAATACCCTGATACTTCCATTTTGCTCCTCCTTCTCCTTCCTCCCCTACTGAAGCCTGAGCAAACAGCTGTTAATTTTTAGAAAAATCCTTTCGGGAACTATGACAATATTGAAATGCCAATACCATTTTTTGAAATAATGCATTTCAGCTTCCCCAAGCAAAAATAGTCTAAACCTCTCAATGGGAGTTAAAGAGTTCTAAAAATAATCTTTCATGTAGTTCTTATCGTCTTAAAATAAGGAGACTTTTGAGTGAAGAATAGCTTGTTACACCAGACAAGTGGGTTTTGTGAGAATCCATTTTCCCGCTGATGGGTTGCATTTTGCTATGATTGTTCCTGAGCAACATCGGGGCAGGGCAGCCTGGTGAGGGAGCAGAATTACAGGTGAGGGTCAGGGCCTATCCCATCCCTTTAAAAGTTAGGGTCAGGCTTACCCCTGGACCAGAGCTAAATTGTTATTTTAATTTTCACCAAGGGCAATACCACCATGCATTATCAATCGTATTTATTGAGCACTTACTATGTGCATAGCACTGTACTAAGCACTTGGGAAGTACAAATTGGCAATATATAGAGACAGTACCCAACAGTGGGCTCACAGTCTAAAAGGGGGAGACAGAGAACAAAACCAAACATACTAACAAAATAAAATAAATAGAATAGATATGTACAAGTAAAATAAATAAATAGAGTAATAAATATGTACAAACATATATACATATATACAGGTGCTGTGGGGAAGAGAAGGAGATAAGATGGGGGGGATGGAGAGGGGGACGAGGGGGAAAGGAAGGAAGGGACTCAGTCTGGGAAGGCCTCCTGGAGGAGGTGAGCTCTCAGTAGGGCCTTGAAGGGAGGAAGAGAGCTAGCTTGGCGGATGGGCAGAGGGAGGGCATTCCAGGCCCGGGGGATGACGTGGGCCGGGGGTCGAAGGTGGGACAGGCGAGAACGAGGTACGGTGAGGAGATTAGCGGCAGAGGAGCGGAGGGTGCAGGATGGGCTGTAGAAGGAGAGAAGGGAGGTGAGGTAGGAGGGGGCGAGGTGATGGAGAGCCTTGAAGCATTTTCTCTTGAAAATGGAGAGTTTCTGCCTGATGCGCAGATTGATTGTTAGCCACTGGAGATTTTTGAGGAGGGGAGTAACATGCCCAGAGCGTTTCTGGACAAAGATAATCCGGGCAGCAGCATGAAGTATGGATTGATGTGGAGAGAGACACGAGGATGGGAGATCAGAGAGAAGGCTGATGCAGTAGTCCAGACCGGATAGGATGAGAGCTTGAATGAGCAGGGTAGCGGTTGGGATGGAGAGGAAAGGGCGGATCTTGGCAATGTTGTGGAGCTGAGATCGGCAGGTTTTGGTGACGGCTTGGATGTGAGGGGTGAACGAGAGAGCGGAGTCGAGGATGACACCAAGGTTGCGGGCCTGTGAGACGGGAAGGATGGTAGTGCTGTCAACAGAGATGGGAAAGTCAGGGAGAGGGCAAGGTTTGGGAGGAAAGACAAGGAGTTCAGTCTTCGACATGTTGAGCTTTAGGTGGAGGGCAGACATCCAGATGGAGATGTCCTGAAGGCAGGAGGAGATGCGAGCCTGGAGAGAGGGGGAGAGAGCAGGGGCAGAGATGTAGATCTGGGTGTCATCAACGTAGAGATGATAGTTGAAGCCGTGGGAGCGAATGAGGTCACCAAGGGAGTGCGTGTAGATCGAGAACAGAAGGGACCAAGCACTGAACCTTGGGGAACCCCCACAGTAAGAGGATGGGAGGGGGAGGAGGAGCCTGCAAAAGAGACTGAGAATGAACGACCGGAGAGGTAAGAGGAGAACCAGGAGAGGACGGAGTCTGTGAAGCCAAGGTCAGATAGCGTGTTGAGGAGACGGGGGTGGTCCACAGTGTCGAAGGCAGCTGAGAGGTCGAGGAGGATTAGGACAGAGTATGAGCCGTTGGATTTGGCAAGCAGGAGGTCATTGGTGACCTCTGAGAGGGCAGTTTCCGTGGAATGTAGGGGACGGAAGCCAGACTGGAGGGGGTCGAGGAGAGAGTTGTTGTTGAGGAATTCTAGGCACATTCTATTATAATAAGATTGTTTGAAAAATCTCTAGAATAATACAGTAAAAGTACTAGCAACCAAGATGTTCACAAATCTAAAAATTTTACTTAACTAAAATAGCAGTGGAGGTACCAGGACAAACAGTGATCTGCCAACTCAAGATGGCCTAAAGTTGCAACTGCCAGTGACATATCAAGAAGCATACACTGATGACAAAGCAGAGAAATTATAATACAGACCAGCCTCGTTGTATTAATAAGCACTGTAATGATCTGCAGGGAGCACTAAAGGGGGAATTTGCAGCCCTTTCTGCAAAGAGATGTGTGCCCTGACAATCACTCTTAAAGTAGCCAGTTCACTTGAGGATATTGGTAGCACTCAACCAATGCCAGGAAAGGTTTCATGCAAAATTAAATTGTGAGCCCCATGAGAGCTGGGGGCCGGTGGTGAGGTTAGGTCAATTTTAGTGGAGTGAAGGGAACAGAAGCCAGATTGAAGTGGGTCCAGGAGAGAGTTGGAGGAGAAGAATTTGAGTCAGCGAGTGTAGATGACTTGCTCAAGGAGTTTGGAAAGGAAAGGTAGGAGGGAGATGGCCTCAGTTACCGCATCTGTAAAATGGTGATTAAAACTGTGATTAAGACTGTAAATACATGTGTTACATGGGCTGTGTCCAAAGTGATTACTTTGCATCTACCCTAGCACCTAGTACGGTATCTGGCGCATAGTAAGTGCTTAACAATTATAAAAACAAAGGTGACTGTTCATGTAGTTGCAATGTGGCACAGTACAGGTAGTAGTAGGATAGCATTTATATTCTACTGAGTTTAGTACACTAAATTAAGCACTTGGGGGATAAAATCAAAGTACAAGATTCATTTCCTGATCAATAAGGACAATGAGAAAGACATAGAAATACTGAATTTGCAGTATACCTAAATAAGTGAATGCATCATACCTGAATCCATACATACAGAAACACGTAAATATATAAATACAAGTGCTTGTATTAGGCGCTTAGTACAGTGCTCTGCACACAGTAAGTGCTCAATAAATATGATTGAATGAATGAAATACAAGAGGTGGATGAGTAGTTACAAATAAATGGAAAACTCATTTGTCAGAGAAGGCTTGTTAGAGTACTTTGAAGGTAGGAGGGGCAGAGGTCCATCACATATCTTTCTTTTTTATGGAATTTGTTAAGTGCTTATTATGTGCTGGGCATGGTACTAAGTGGTGGGATAGATACAAACTGAATATATTGGACATAATTATTATTAATTATTATTATTAAATATTATGGTATTTATTAAGTGCTTACTACATGCTGAGCACTGTTCTAAGCACTGGGGTAGATGCAAAGTAATCAGATTGTCCCACATGGGGCTTACAGTCTTAATCCCCTACATACAGATGAGGTAACTGAGGCACAGAGAAGTTAAGTGGCTTGCCCAAGGTCACTCAGTGGACAAGTGGCAGAGCCAGGATTAGAACCCACGTCCTCTGACTCCCAAGCCCCTGCTCTTTACACTAAGCCATAGTCCCTGTTTCACATGGGTGGGGCTCACAGTCTTCATCCTCATTTTACAGATGAGGTAACTGAGGCACAGAGAAGCTCAGTAACTTGTCCAAGGTCACAGAGCAGGCAAGTGGTGGAGCAAAGATTAGAATCCAGGTCCATCCATTTCCCAGGACTAAACTCTATCCACTCAGCCACCCTGCTTCTAAGTGTGGTCTAGTGTATAGATATTGGGAGTGAAAAATGACCAAGAGAAAGGAGTTCACAGGGCTATAGACAATTAATAACAATAATAATAATAATGGCATTTGTAAAGTGCTTACTATGTTCCAAGCACTGTTCTAAGCACTGAGGTAGATACAAGGTAATCAGGTTGTCCCATGTGGGGCTCACAGTCTTAATCCCCATTTTGCAGATGAGGTAATTGAGGCACATAGACGTTAAGTGATTTGCCCAAAGTTACACAGCTAATAAGTGGTGGAGCCAGGATTAGATTCCACAACCTCTGACTCCCAAGCCCGTGCTCTTTCCACTAAGCCACACTGTTTCTCTGAGAAAGTGGTCAGAGGTGCGCAAAATGACTGCAAATTACAACCTGGAACTGGGCTTGAGAGAAAAAAATATGAGAAGCATAGTATAATCAATCAATTAGTCTTATTCACTGAGCACTTTACTGGGTCCAGAACACTATAGTAAGTGCTAAGTGCTTAACACTTACTAGTGTTAAGTACACTATAACAGAATTGGTAGACACATTTCCTGCCCACATTAAGCTTACATGGTGAGGGTAGCTGAAATGTAAGGTTGAAAAGTCTTGAAGTAGGTGGTAAAGAATCTTTTGATATAGAGTGAGATTGATAAGCTTTTGTGGGAAAGGCTTGGCTGCAGAATGAACTGAGAGAAAGAAGAATGATCATGTATCCCCTATCCTAAAAAAAACCTCCCTTGACCCAATGATTCCCTCCAGATATAGCCCCTCCTGCCATTCTTCTCCAAACTTCTTGAGTGAGTGTTCCACATGCACCACCTCCACTTCCTCTCCTCCAGTTATCTTCCTGATAAGCTCCAATCTGAGTTCCACTCCACTTAAAATATGAAACTGCCTCCTCTAAGGTCACCAATGATCTCCTTCTTGACAAATCCAACAGCAACTATTTCAACCCGATCCTCCTTGACCTATCAACTGCTTTTGACACCATGGACCATCCCCTTCTGGAAATATTTTCTTACTTTAGCCTCCTGTCCTCTGCTGGTTCTCCTCCTATCTCTCTGGCCATTCATTCTAAATCTCTTTTGCAGGTCCCTTCTCTGCCTCTAACCCCTATCAATCAATCACACTTACTGAGCACTTACTATGTGCAGCACACTGTACTAAGAAGTTGGGGGAGTACAATATAACAGAGTGAGTAGACATCTTCCCTGTCCATAATGAGCTTATAGTCTAGAAGGGCAGACAGACATCAATATAAATTACTCATATGGACTTAAGTGCTGTAGGGCTGAGGGAGGGATGAATAAAGGGTGGAAATCCAAGTGCAGGAGTGATTTAGAAGGGAATGGGAGAAAAAGAAATGAGAGCTTAGTCAGGGAAGGCCTCTTGCAGGAGATGTGTAATGGGTTTTCAGTGTGATACTTGAAAGTTAGAGCAACCACACCAAGCCGACACTTAGCTTATTTATTCAGAAGTAAGAAGAGTAGATGTTCATTCTCCAATCAGCAGAGGGAGACTCAAAGGCTCTGCAAAGTGGCTATGGGGGGAAACCAAGCACCGAAAGGTCAATGGAGAATCACAATAGCAATGGGTAGGCAGCACATTTTTATAAACCATGTCAGTTTACTCTAAAGAATGGCTTGGGCCTGAGCTCTGGCATGGAACACCCTGCCTCCTCATATCTGACAAACGATTACTGTCCCCACCTTCAAAGCCTTATTGAAGGCACATCTCCTGCAAGAGGCCTTCCCTCACTAGCCCTCATGTTCTCTTCCACTTCCTTCTGCATCACCCTGGCTTGGTCCCTTTATTCATCCCGCCTGCCAACCCCACAGAACTAACGCACATATCTCTAAATTATTTATTTATAATAATGTCTGTCTCCCCCTCTAGACTTTAAGATCCTCATGGGTAGGAAATGTGTGTCTATTGTTGTATTGTACCCTTCAACATGCTTAATATAGTGTTCTACACACATTAAGCACTCAATAAATGTGATTTAATGAATGAATGAATGAATGAGCTTTGCATGCACAACAATATCGTCTTGGGCTGTATCCTCCTGACCACGTCCAGTATTTTCCTAAAGTGCAGATGTTTGGGTTTGTTCTTGCTCAATGATGTCTAACCTCCTCTTTGTGAGATAGGACTACATTCCTGAAGTTGAGCTATTCTGCACTTGGTGCAGAGATGCAGTTATTCTTTAGTAGGGACCTTCCTCCTTCTGGGAATATGCTGGTTCTGTTTGGGCACGTACAGAATCTAGGGAACATAGCTAGGGCAACTAGAAAAGGTCTTGGTCTGAGCCTGGGGAGTCCTTCAGGCCCTCTTTCCCATCCTATACCTTCAGACTCTAACAAAGTTCTTCAGTGGACTCTGCTACAAGATGTGTTTTTAATAAGGTTTTGAAAGTAGGGAAGTGATCCTTCCTGTCTCACAAGCCCATAACTTTGGCATTATCCTCTATTCATCTCTCGCCTACCTTGAAAACATCACTAAATTCCACCCTTTCCTCTCCATCCAAACTTCTACCACATTGACCCAAACACTTACCCTGCTTTGATTACATCAGCCTCCTTTCTGACCTCCCCTGACTCTCATTTCTCCCCACTCCAGTCCATACTTCACACTGCTGCCTGCATCATTTTTCTACAAAAACATTCAGCATATGTTTCTGCACCCCTCAAGAACTTCCAGTGGTTGCCCATCTACTTCTACATCAAACAGAAATTCCTTACCATAATCTTTAAAACAATCACCTTGCCCCATCGTAGCTTACCCTTGCTCATTCCCCACTACAACCCAGAATGCTCACTTCACTCCTCAAATGTCAACCCGCACACTGTACCTCGATCTTTTCTATCTTGCTGTGGACCCCTTCTTCACATCCTGCCTGCCTCTGGCCTGGAACTCCCTACCCATTCACATACAATAGACCATCACTCTCCCCACCCACCTTCAAAGTCTTATTAAAATCACATCTCTTTCAAGAACCCTCATTTCTTCTACTCCTTCTCCCTTCTGTCATCCTTGCACTTGCATTTGTACCTTTTATTCACCCTAAATCTAGCCCCCACAGCTTATACACAGTTTATTTTACTGTCTGTCTCCCCCTTTAGATTGTAAACTCCTTGTGAGCAGGGAACATGTCTACCAAGTCTTTCATATTGTACTCTGTAAGTGCTTAATGAACATCATTGATCAATTTATCCTGATGGCAATAGGAGATGCAAGACTGTCTATCCTGCATATTGGGAGAAGGCAGGTCAGGGTAATAGAGGTAGATTTATGATTCATCTATAAAAAGATAATAGCTGAAATCATGTGATGAGGTAAATGCTCTGAGTATATGAGTTTAGAGAGAGAAGAGCAGTGACCAGCACAGTGTCTGCACGATAACCACGGTTAGGGGGTCTAAGAAAAGGAACCAGCAAAGGAAAGAGAGAAAGAGTTTTTGGAAACATATGAAGAGAACCTGGAAAGTGCAGAGTCAGTGCAACAAAAACAAGAAGGTATTCTTTAAGAGAAGGAGATGATCCAAACTGTTGGAATAATAATAATAGTAATAATAATAATAATAATAATAAAAATAATAATAATAATAATAATAATAGTATTTGTTAAGTGCTTACTATGTGCCAAGCACTATTCTATACACTGGGGTAGATATAAGGTAATCATGTTGTCCCATGTGGGGCTCACATTCTTAATCCCCATTTTACAGATGAGGTAACTGAGGCACAGAGAAGTTGTTAAACTGACAAGTGGTGGAGCAGGATTAGAACCCATGACCTCTGACTCCCAAGCCCATGCTCTTTCCACTAAGCCTAGCTACTTCTTGGAAGTGGCTGAATGGTTGAAGAGAATTAGAAAATAGTAAATCCCAGTGGATTTATCTATAGGAAGTCATTGTTAACTTTGGAGAGTTTGGTCCTGTGGGACAAAAGCCTGACTGTAGTGGCTGAAGTGGTGGAGAAGAAGTGAAATCAGTGGTGTTGTATACAGTCTGTAACATAGCTGTACCTTGAGTGACCTCACACGGAGTGGGACAGGAGCCTCTCTGCCAGAATGTCATCCACAAATGTCTGCAAGTGTAACTTTCACTAACTTCAATATTAAATCTGGGCCAAATTTCATCTTAAAGTTGTGCAAAGTATAGCAAACACAAATATATCTGACCAAGAACTGTAATAAATTGTCCCAAATATCACCAATAAGTGTGTTTGATTGAAAACAGGTTGTACATGCTGCCAGGTGGAAACAGCAAAGACCTGCAAATCAAGGGTCCTGGATTCTAATCCCAGCAGACAAGTGGTGGAGCTGAGATTAAAATCCTTGACCTCCTGACTTCCAGGCACATGCTGTATCCACTGTGCCATGCTGCTTCTCTGTTCATGCTACTTCTCCTACTCATTACATTTTCAGCAAAAATCATTTTGTTCATGTCTCAGTACCTTTTAAAGACTACAGTCAGTCCTACAGTGTGTACAGTACCCTTGAATTTTGGAAATCCATTCTCAAGTAGTCAGCAAGAATCTGTCTAGAGCAGATGCACCATTTATTTACATAGTCCTTCTCTGAATCATTTGGAACTAATGTACCTTTCCTTAGTTTATGGATCAATAGTACTTATACAACTATATGTAAGATATTAATTTACCCGAGATAATTATTTGAATAGAGCCATAAAATAAATGTATCGCACTCCCAAGACATATTGATTTCTTCCATCCTGAAAGAAAAAAACAAAACAAAACAGAACGCAGTGCTTAAACTGTGACCAAGGCAAGCAGTAAACAACTTTTGTCAACTTATTTTGATTTAGTAATAAATGAAGCATGCATTTTTTTATCACCTGTCAAATGAACACTCATTTGTTTTAAACGGACGTTGTAAAACCAGACACTAAACAAAAAATGACTCAGTGAAGATGTTTAGATAGTCATAGAAATTTAGAGCCTTTGTCCATGAAAAAAAATTATTTACAATAATAAAAAAATGTGCAACAGTTAGATTTTTGAGCTGAGGCTGAATCGTGCATTGCAGAATAACAACTTACTGTCTCATAAGTTATGTTCTGCACTAACAATGTAAGAAAAATATTGAAAAAAACTTGCTTTTTCCTGAACTTAAAATTTACATAGGAATAATACAAATGAATAACACAGATTTTGTGTTTAGGAGACCTTCTTGGTAACAAAGGGTAACTGTCAGATCCTTAAAAGTCTAGAGGTCTTCAGCCCTCTAAATCTATGTTTTCCAGTGTCTGTACCATGACGTTTTCAGCTACTTGATGACCAAATCCACCACCTTCATCAATCTATTGATCAGTGGTATTTTTTGAGCACATATTATGTACAGAGAGATGTACTAAGGAAGAGTACAGTATAACAGAGTTGTTAAACATGTTCCCTGCCCACAAAGAGCTCACATTCTAGTGGGAAAGACAGGTGAAAAATTGAAAAAATTGCAGCTATTCTAAGTGCTGTGAAACTGATAGTGGGTTAAGTTCAAGTGCTTAAAGGGTACAGCTATAAGTGTACAGGTGATGCAGAAAAGAGACAGAGGAGGGGCAAAGAGGATTTGGGGAAGGCCTCTTGTAGGAAATGTGTTTTTAATAAGGCTCTGAAGGTGGGGAGAGTAACGATCTGTTGTATATGAAGTACAAGGGAGTTCCAGGTCGGAGGGAGGATTTGGGAAAGGAGATAGTGATGAAATATGCGAAATTGGGGCACAGTGAGCAAGCCAGTGCTACAGGACTGAAGTGGGTGGGCTGGGTTGTAGTAGGAAAGATATGAGAGGGTGAGCTGATTAAGTGCTTTAAAGCCAATGAGTGGAGTTCGATGGCAACCACTGGAGGTTCTTGAGGAATGGGAAGAGAAAGACTGTTGGTTTTTTTCAGAAAAAAATGGTTTAGGCAATAGAGTAAAGTATAGATTGGAATGGGGAGAGAAAGAAGGCAGGAAGTCAGAGAGGAGATTGATGCAGAAGTCAAGGTGGGATATGATAAGCATAGTCACAATTTTGAGAAGGGGATTGTCCACAGTGTTGAAGGCAGCTAAGAGGCCAAGAGGGATTAGGATAGAGTAGAGGCAATCAGATTTGGCAAGAAGAAGGTATATGGTGACCTTCACGATGTTAGTTTCGGTGAGTGAAGGAAGTGGAAATAAAATGGGAGGGGATTGAGGAATTTGAAGAGGAACTATTGGTGGAAGGTGGGGCAGTAACTGGAGGGAGCTATGGAGTTGAGAGAGGGATTTTGTTTAGGATAGGGGTGTATGAGCAATTTAAAAGCAGTGGAGAAGTCATTGGAAAGTGAATGTTTGAAGATGGTGGTCAGGGAGGGAATAAAGGAAGGGAAAAGTGTTTTGATAAGGGTGAAGGGATATGGGGTCAGAGGGACAAGTGGTAGATTTAGAGATGAAGTAAGAGATCTCTTTTTTTTCTTCTGATTTTGACACCTATCTACATGTTCTGTTTTGTTGTCTTTCTCCCCCTTCTAGACTGGGAGACCATTGTTGGGTAGGGAGCTTCTCTATATGTTACCAACTTGTACTTCCCAAGCGCTTAGTACAGTGCTCTGTCCACAGTAAGTGCTCAATAAATATGATTGAATGAATGAATCTCTTGCGATATTGCTGGGAAAGATGGCTGATATAAAGAGAATGTAGTTGGAGGGAAGGACTGGAAGTAGTAAGGGAAGTTGATCACACCTTATGGTTTCAATTTTATCAATACATTTTGTGGCCAGATCATTAGGGATAGATATGAGGGGACAGTAAGAAAGTGTGTTTGAGAAGGAAGTTAAAAATCAGGAACAGATGGCACAGGCAATGGGTATAGGAGTATCAATAAAGATGGAAAAGAATTGTTGGACAAAGAAGAGGGCAGGATTAAAAGAGGTGAGGATGTATTTAATATGGACGAGGTCATCCTGTTGTCTGGGATTCTGTCAGACTTCCTCCTCAGCTCGAATACAGAAACAGAGGAAGTATACGGCGGAGGTGATCCAGGGTTGCAGTTTAGTAGTATGAGATCAGCAGAAGGACACAGAAGTGAGGGAGTTTAATTCAATGGAGAGGATGGTCTGGGGGCGTCAATTTGTGTGTCCAGAAAGGGGACTTGGTGTATGGAGACCAAATGGAGCAAGAAGGCTTCTGAAAATTGGAGGGGAAGTGGATCAAAAGATTAGAAGTCTCTAAGGGGGAACAGGACAGATTTATTGGGAGAGGGCATATAAGAAATAAGGCAAGTGAGGAGGTTTTGGAATTTCATAGGTGATGAGGACAGAGATCGTACCACTGTACACTTCAGATGATGAGATTGAGAATGTGTACAAGGTGGTGAGTGGGAGATGTGGGATAGAGCAGAAATCATTGGAGTAAGAGGATGCAGGAATAGGAAGTCTCATTGGCAACTTTCCCATGGAAATTGAAAGACCCCAAGGATCAATGTGGGGAGGAAGAAAGAGAGAAGGGATATGAGAAAGGGATAAAAATGGTTCAGAAAGCAGCACGTTGGCCCTGGAGTGGTAGATGACTGTAGCATTAACTGGAGGAAGGAAATGAGAGGGGTGGGGGAGGTGGGATGGTGTCAAAGTGGCATTGGGGAATGAGAAGGAAGCTGATTTCTCCCTCTTAGTGATTCTTGGGGAATGAGAAAAAATGAGGCCCCCTCTAGAGAGAGTGTCAGAGGAAACAGTGTTATCTGGGGTGGGCTAGAATTCCGTGTTGGTGAGGAGAAGCAGTGATTGGATCAGAAACAGGCATCAAGATAAAGGGAAGATTTCCCATGTTGGAATGGGGGTCCTTCAGGGCAAACTTGGCTGAGGCTGTGGCAGTTGTGGGGAGGACGGTGCCACAGGGACAGTGAGAGGGATAGGAAGGGATTGGTTGGGACTGAGCTCATGGGGCCAATGTGGGTGGAGGGGGAATAAGGGGAGTTGCTGGGAAAGAACGATAGCAATGGGTTGGGAGAGGGTGTTTGGGATGGCAAACGTGGTGGGGAAAGGATTGGATGGGAGTGACCTGAGGAAGACTGGTGTGTGGGGAGCAGGAGCGGGGTGGCTTCTGGGGAAGATGAGCAGGTGTGGGGCAACTAGAGGGAGGGAAAAGAAAGAAAATGGGAAGGATAGGTCTTCCAAGAAAGAAACTCTGGAACTGTAGCAGCTGATAGAGCAGACAAAATGATTCATATTATTCATATTTATTAAACACTTATTTTGTATAAATGGGCAAACCAACATCTAGAATAGTAATGATATGTTATGTGAACAATAATTGAGCAAAATTATCAACATTAAAATATGTGAATAAAAATAGAAATTGGAGGAGATAGCCACTGAGGCACCTCACCCTCTAAGGCAAATGGCAGTTGGTTATAGACAAAGATAACCAACATCATGAAAATTAGTAAGGCTGGTTTGGTTCCCACAGTGATTGGTTAAGAAAAGAGAGAGGCAGTCCTGGTCACCAAGTGGCCCTCTGTGTAGTATGTAGTCATAGTGGTCTGGGAAGCTCTTAAAGATACAACAGTGTCTGAATTTAGAGAGTTGAGAGAGATTCAGAAACTATGCCTATCTAGGGAAGCTGCATGACCCAGGGGAAAGAACACAGTCCTGGGAGTCAGAGGACCTGGATTCTAATCCCAGTTTCTCTGTGTACTTTCTGTGTGACCTTGGATAAGTCACAACTTCTCTATGTCTCAGTTCCCTCATGTACAAAATGGAGATTCAAAAATCTGTCCTTCCTACTCAGATTGTGAGTCTCATGTGGGACCTGATTATTGAGGAGCAGCATGGCCTAGGGACAAGAGCACAGGATTGGGAGTCAGAGGTCATGGGTTCTAATCCTGGTTTCTCCACTTGTCTGCTGTGTGACCTTGGGCAAGTCACTTAACTTCTCTGTGCTTCAGTTACCTCATCTGTAAAATGGGAACTGAGACTATGAGCCCCTGTGGGACAATCTGATTACCTTGTATTTACTCCAATGCTTAGAACAGTGCTTGGCACATAGTAAGTGCTTAACAAATACAATAACAATAATAATAATTATTATTATTATGCTAGTGCTTAGTACAGTTTATTAGCAAATAGTAAGTACTTAATAAATATCACAGGTATTATTATTATTACCTCATCTACCCTTTGCTATTAGCAGTAATTACAATAATAATAATAATACACTTTGGCATTTGTTAAACACTTACTATGTGTGTACAGTCACTGTACTAAGTGGTGGGGTGGATACAAGGACCCATGTGGGGCTCACAGTCTCAATCCTCATAGAGAAGTGAAGTGAAGTGACTTGCCCCAAGGCCACACAGCGTACAAGTGGTGGAGCTGGAATTAGACACTCTGACCTTCTGACTCTCAGTCCTGTGCTCTAGCCACTACACCATGCTATTAGGAGATAATATGGATGTTGTGACTGCCATCTTTAACTGTTCACTCTCCAGTGACTTCTTCCCAAATGTTCTCAAACTTGTTCATGTCTCTCCTATCCTAAAAATACCCTCCCTGTACTCCACAGCTCCCTCCAGGATCATCCCATTTCCCTCCTACTATTCCCCTCCAAACTCCTTGAGAGAGTTGTCTACCCCTGATGTCTCTAGTTCCTCTCCTCCACTTCTCTCCTTAACCCCTTCCAATCTGGCTTCTGTCCCTTTCATTCCACAGAAACTACCCTCTCGATGGTCAAAAATTATTTCCTTCTTGCCAAATCCAATGGCCTCTACTCTATCCTAA
The DNA here is from genome assembly GCF_015852505.1 of Tachyglossus aculeatus. Classification (NCBI taxonomy): domain Eukaryota; kingdom Metazoa; phylum Chordata; class Mammalia; order Monotremata; family Tachyglossidae; genus Tachyglossus; species Tachyglossus aculeatus. The sequence goes on from NC_052067.1 coordinate 116,248,116, forward strand.
TCCTACATAACCTCTCAGCTGCCTATGACATGGTTGACCACCCCTTCTCCTGCAAACTTTATCCAACTTCAGCTTCACGAACACTGTTCTGTCTTGGTTCTCCCATCTCTCTGGCTGCTTATTCTCAGTCTCCTTCACTGGCTTCTTCTCTGCCTCCCACCCTAACTGCTAGATTCCCTCCATTTTCAGTTCTGGGTCCCCTTATATTTTTCCATCTACACCCACCCCTTTGGAGAACTCATTTGCTCCCATGGCTTCAACTACCACCTCTATGTGGATGATACCCAGATCTACACCTAACGCCCTGATCTACTCCCTCTAATGCAGCCTCACATTCTCTCCTGTCTTCAGTACATCTCTATTTGGGTGTCCTACCATCATGTCAAATTTAACTTGCTCTGCACACGGTAAGTACTCAATAAATACGATTGAATGACTTAACTTGTCCAAAGCAGAATTCCTTATCGTCCCACCCAAACTCTGTCCTCTCACTGACTTTTCCATCGCTATAGACAGCACCACCATCATTTTTGTCTCACAAGTCCATAACATTGGTGTTATCCTTGACTCCTCTCTCTCATTCAAACCACATATTCAATCTATCACCAAATTCTGTTGGTTCAGCCTTCATAGCATCACTATAATACATCCTTTCCTTTCCATCCAAACTGTTACCACATTAATCTGAACACTTATCCTATCCCACTTTGATTACTGTATCAGCCTTCTTTTTGACCTCACTGCCTCCTGTCTCTTCCCACTCCAGTCTATACTTCACTCTGCTTCCCGGATGATATTTCTACAAAAACATTCGGTCCATGTTTCCCCACTCCTCAAGAACCTCCAGTGGTTGCCCATCCACCTCCACATAAAAATAATAATAATAATAATGATGGTATTTGTTAAGTGCTTACTATGTGCAAATCACTGTTCTAAGCACTGGGGAGGTTACAAGGTGATCAGGTTGTCCCACGGGGGGCTCACAGTTTTAATCCCCATTTTACAGATGAGGGAATTGAGGCCCAGAGAAGTTAAGTGACTTGCCCAAAGTCACACAGCTGACAGTTGGCAGAGCTGGGATTTGAACCGATGACCTCTGACTCCAAAGCCCGGGCTCTTTCCACTGAGCCACGCTGCTTCTCCACATCAAACAGAAACTCCTTATCATTGACTTTAAAGTTCTCACTCACCTTACCCCCTCCTACTCACCTTGCTACTCTCCTACTACAACACAACCCACACACCTACTCACTGTACCTCAATATCATCCAACAACTGACTTCTTGCTCATATCTCATAAATAAATATTTATTTATATTAATGTCTGTCTCTCCCTCTATCTAGTCTGCAAGCTCGCCATAGGCAGGGAATGTGTCTGTTACATTATTTTATTGTACTCTCGCATGCTCTAAGAAGCAGTGTGGCTTAGTGGAAAGAGCCCAGGCTTGGAAGTCAGAGGTCATGGGTTCTAATCCCAACTCCGCCGCTTGTCAGCTGTGTGACTTTGGGCAAGTCACTTAACTTCTCTGTTAAGAGAGAAGCAGCCTGGCTCAGTGGAAAGAGCACGGGCTTTGGAGTCAGAGGTCATGGGTTCAAATCCCAGTTCTGCCACTTGTCAGCTGTGTGACTTTGGGCAAGTCACTTAACTTCTCTGTGCCTCAGTTACCTCATCTGTAAAATGGAGATTAAGATTGTGAGCCTCCCGTGGGGCAACCTGATCACCTTGTAACCTCCCCAGCGCTTAGAACAGTGCTTTGCACATAGTACGCACTTAATAAATGCTATTATTATTATTATTATTATTATTATTATTATTATTATTCTCTGTGCTTCAGTTACCTCATCTGTAAAATGGGGATTAAAACTGTGAGCCCCATGTGGGACAACCTGATAGCCTTCTATCTACCCTGGTGCTTAGAACAGTGCTTGGCACATACTAAGAGTTTAACAAATACCATAGTTATTATTATTATTATTATTATTATTATTATTATTATTATTATTATTATTATTATCCTATCTGGAATGCCCTCCCTTTTCATGTCTGATAATTATTGTCCTCACTTTCAAAGTCTAATTGAAGGCACAAATCCTCCAAGAGGCCTTCCGTGTCTAAGTCCTCATTTCCTCTTTACCTACTCCCTTCTATTTCACCTTGACTTGCTCCCTTTATTCACCACCAGCTCCCTAGCACCACAATATTTATAGTCATATCCACAATTTATTTATTTATATTAATGTCTGTTTCTCCCTCTAGTCTGTAAGTTCATTGTAGGCAGGAAATGTGTCTGTTACATTATTTTATTGTACACTCACATGCACTAAGTGTCCTGCACTCAATGAATATGATTGATTAATTGATTGGTTGGATGTTTCAGCATAACCCAAATCATTACTAATAGAATATCATATTAGGTTCTGCTGGTGGTGAATAATTCCTGTCCTCTCTCTCCTCAAATCCTGAATAATGTGAGTTGCAGCTCCATATTGGTCTCTGGTGGTCTTTATCCTTTTTAATAATAATGATGGTATTTGTTAAGTGCTTACTATGTGCCAAGCACTGTTCTAAGCTCTGGAGGACTGTTCTAAGAGCTTCTAACCCCTTTTGGCAAAGAACTAAAAAAGAAAGTAATAGCTAAGTGAGCAGAGTTAGGAAAGTGTATTTTTTGCTACTGCTCTCACAGGCATGAAATCACACCATCAACGGTGTCCTTTTCAGACATGAAGGACAATGCCAGTTACCATTATTGACTAAGGCAGTCCTCTTTCAGGGAAGAGTAGTTGAGGTATAGATTTTCTTTTTAAATCAACAAAACCTAACTGTAAGCTCTTTCAAAGAAAGGCAATGTTTCAACCAATCTTTCCTGTAGTAGCAAGAGATTAGAGGCAAAATTCTTTCACAAATTTCTAATGAAAATACCTGAAATGGCCTATTGGAGCAAAACCGGTTCCAACTTTGTACGGGTCTCATCATTAATGAGTCTTCAATAATGAATAAAGTCACATACTTCAAATGGCTTAGAGACATGATCAGAACCTACCTGTAAATGTCTTAATTTAAAATCCCTGGTGCTAAGGCAAACATGCTTCCTGTGCAACGTGCCAGATGCTATGAGAATGTACTTGGCTCGCATAAAACTGATGCCCAGTAGAGGGGAGGTTGAAAGGTGGGAAAAAGGGGAAGGCAGTAAAGAGGTAGAAGTGGTGTGGCCTAGTGAAAAGATCTCAGGCCTAATCCTGGCTCTCACACTTGTCTCCTGTGTGCCCTTGGGCAAGTCACTAGACTTTTCTGTGCCTCATTTTCTTCATCTGTATAATGGAGATTAAATCCTACTTTCTACTACTTAGACTGTGAGGTCCAAATGGGACACCGGTTGTGTCGAACCTGTTTATCTTATATTTACCCCAATCAATCAATCAATTAATTAATCAGTGTTATTTATTAAGCACTTACTGTTTGCAGAGTACTGCACTAAGCACTTGGGAAATACAATGCAGTGCTTGACAAAGTAAACAACTAACAAGTACCATCGAGAAGTACATGGACTAGTGGATGCGGCATGGGCCTCGTAGTCAAAAGGATTCTAATCCCAACTCTAAAACTTGTCTCCTGTGTGACCTTGGGCAAGTCATTTCACTTCTCTGTCCCTTAGTTGTCTCATCTGTAAAATAAGGATTGATACCATGAGCCCCACATGGTACTCACGTGTATTAGTGTATCTAATCATTTTCTATCTGGGGTAAGCAGTGTAACCCAGGCATTCATTGTAGTTCCAAATTATCCTGAGATGCCTAGTTGCATAGAATGCTGTTTGAGACAATTTCAAAGAAGTAACTGAGTATGTAATTGACACCCACGATTCAAGACAAGGGATTCTTTATATATTTATTCCAAATCAATATCATATATATATTTAATTCAAAGAACTCAATCACCTTGCTCCCTCCTACCTTACGCCACTACTCTCCTACTACATTCCAGCCTGCACTCTTGTTTCCTTTATTGTTAACCTTCTCACTGTATCTTGATTACGTCTGTCTCGATGAAGACCTCTCACCCACATCCTGCTTCTGGCCTGGAATGCCCTCTCTCCTCAAATTGTCGACAGACAACTACTCATCCTTGCTTCAAAGCCTTATTGAAGGTGCATCTCCTCCAAGAGGCCTTCCCAGATTAAGCCCTCATTTCCTGTTCTCCCAGTCCTTTCTGTGTCACCCTGACTTGCTTCCTTTATTCTCTCCACCCCCCAAAGCCCCACATCACTTATGTACATATCTGCAATTTATTTGTTTATGTTGATGTCTGTCTCCTGCTCTAGACAGTAAGCTCATTGTGGGCATGGAATCTGTCTGTTTATTGTTATATTGTACTTTCTCAAGCATTTAACACAGTACTCTACATAGAGTAAGTGCTCAATAAATATGATTGAATGAATTTAATTACTTGCCAGAAAGTTGTTGCAATATGCCTTGCAAGTTTATTGGAAAATGAAAATGAAAAGAGTAGCTTTACCATTGAACTGCCCTTGATTCTTGGGAAAGGCACTAACTTCTTTGGGGTGCTGTTTCCTAAGTTGTAAAATGGTGATACGATAGATTGAAAGCTCCTGTGTGATACAAGGACAGTGCTTGATTTAATAATCTTGTTTATCTAATTCAGCACACAGTATGCAATGAAGTAATTAATTCAACAACTATTATTAGCAGCAACAGGACAATAGAAGATGTAGAGATTTAGGATTCCCATACCTCTGCCTTAGAAACTTGCATATTATCTCTGTCCTGAGCAACAAAGGGAAAAACACCTCCTTGTGCAGAATTTGTGGATTGAGGGGTGCCACCTCCCTGCAGGAACCAAGCCTAGGACTCTTCAACCCGCCCTCATCCTAGCTCCGAAATTACAGACTTACAGTAAGTATATACTAACAGTGAACGCTGATCAGGGTAAATAGTAGGCTAATGAAAGCTATAAATAATGACAGACCAAATGGTGCACATAACATTGAGCATGCATACTCAAAACTGCAATTGGGAAAACCTGGTGTGACCAGGGAAATTTTCACATTGTTGCAATTTGTTCCTTGCAATTGCTACTGCAATACCTTAGAGTGCAGTTTTCAATAGCCACATGGTTATCTGCTTGTGGAGGTCAAGATTTAATTATAAGCTCTGAATCAATTAACATCTTAGATTGTGAACCCCCAAGGAACAAGTACCATATTTAATTACCACCTGGGTATTCTTTCCAAGGGCTTTTATTGTTGCAGAGCACACAGTGAGCATTTAATGAATACTATTACTACTACTTGACATATTGATGTACATACTGTTGGTTTTGACAAATAAAAATAATGATGGTATTTGTTACATGCTTACTATGTGCCAAGTACTGTTTATGATATTTGCATACAATTAGCACTGCTTATATAACTTGACATTTTGCTTTACCATTATTAAAGTTTGTTACTCCCTCTGACTTCTCCATCCATTGCTTGAGACTTTTCCCACAAAATAAAAAATAATGATGGCATTTGTTAAGCACTTACTATGTGAAAAGCACTGTTCTAACTGCTGGGGTAGACACAAGGACAACATAATCAGATTATCCCACGTGACGCTCAAAGTCTCAGTCTCCATTTTACAGTTGAGGGAACTGAGGCCCAGAGAAGTTAAGCGGCTTGCCCAAGGTCACACAGCTGACAAGTGGTGGAGCCTGGATTCAAACCCATGACCTCTGACTCCCAAGCCTGCACTCTTTCCACTGAGCCATGCTGCTTCCCTATTGTTGCTTGTACAAAAACAGGTGTCTACCCACATCATCTCAGTGGTGTTTCTGTCTAATATATTGCAGTATTTCTGTTGCCAACTCACATGTGCCATGCTCTCTGGTTGTGCTATATCCTCCATATAAGCCAAGCTGGACATTAAATGATAAGGCAAAAAGATAAAACTGTCATTGTATTTAGACCAGGTTACACCTTTTAAGCACATACTTTCCAAATTTTGCTGATGAACCTCTGGTCGCATCAGACCAACATAGATGTATGAATAGGATTTTATGGTTGGTTACACTCTTCTAAATCAATCAATCAATCAATCAATCATATTTATTGAGCTCTTCCTGTGTGCAGAGCACTGTACTAAGCACTTGGGAAGTACAAGTTGGCAACATATAGAGACAGTCTCTACCCAACAGTGGGCTCACAGTCTGAAAGGGGGAGACAGAGAACAAAACCAAACATACTAACAAAATAAAATAAATAGAATAGATATGTACAAGTAAAATAAATAAATAGAGTAATAAATATGTACAAACATATATACATATATACAGGTGCTGTGGGGAAGGGAAGGAAGTAAGATGGGGGGATGGAGAGGGGGGCGAGGGGGAGAGGAAGGAAGGGGCTCACTCTGGGAAGGCCTCCTGGAGAAGGTGAGCTCTCAGTAGGGCCTTGAAGGGAGGAAGAGAGCTAGTTTGGTGGATGGTCAGAGGGAGGGCATTCCAGGCCCGGGGGATGACGTGGGCCGGGGGTTGATGGCAGGACAGGCGAGAACGAGTTATGGTGAGGAGTTTAGCAGCAGAAGAACGGAGGGTGCAGGCTGGGCTGTAGAAGGAGAGAAGGGAGGTGAGGTAGGAGGGGGCGAGGTGATGGACAGCCTTGAAGCCCAGGGTGAGGAGTTTCTGCCTGATGCGCAGATTGATTGGTAGCCACTGGAGATTTTTGAGAAGGGGAGTAACATGCCCAGAGCATTTCTGGACAAAGACAATCCGGGCAGCAGTATGAAGTATGGATTGAAGTGGGGAGAGACACGAGGATGGGAGATCAGAGAGAAGGCTGATGCAGTAGTCCAGACAGGATAGGATGAGAGCTTGAACGAGCAGGGTAGCAGTATGGATGCAGAGGAAATGGCGGATCTTGGCACTGTTGCGGAGCTGAGACCAGCAGGTTTAGGTGATGGCTTGGATGTGAGGGGTGAACGAGAGAGTGGAGTCGAGGATGACACCAAGATTGTGGGCTTGTGAGACGGGAAGGATGGTAGTGCCATCAACAGAGATGGGAAAGTCAGGGAGAGGGCAGGGTTTGGGAGGGAAGACAAGGAGTTCCGTCTTGGACATGTTGAGTTTTAGGTGGCGGGCAGACATCCAGATGGAGATGTCCTGAAGGCAGGAGGAGATGCGAGCCTCTGGTTGGAACTGGTTGGAACTGGAACTCTTCTAAAGGAGAGTCATTGAAATTAGAATGGTTTCCCTAGAATTTTCCAGAGGTATATCAATTACTAACTAACTGATGGAATAATACCAATAGAATGAAATACCAAATTCTAGACTAGTTTAAATTTGTCAGTTAAAAGCCATGCTTCTCCTAGACATGCTTTTATCAGCATTTGCTCCATCTCAGACCACTGGATACTGCCATCTAAGTTTAAAAAAAAATCAACAGCCAAGAGAACCAGATTGAAAGGCCTGAGAAGACAACATAGAAGTGCCAATTTAGCAGAGAAGTGCATTTACTTGCAACAAGCTTTAAATGAAACTCTACAAAGGGAATAGACAATGACTATGATGCATGCCTTACACAAATGAGCACCTTAGCAAATAACCCATAAGTGAAAACAGAGCCAAGAAAGAACAAAGTGTCAAGAAAGAATTGCTGAAAATTGTGATGAATTGGGCATGTATGAAATCTGAAGGAATAAGTAAGAAAAATAGAGGACGCATCACCAGGATATTCAGAAGTTGACTCAGAGTTCAGAAGGAAGTCTAGAGTAGTGTCTGGAATGAAGGTGAACTTGAAGAGAGTTGGAAGAGATATACAGTCAAAAATGATATTCTGGTGGCACGATAAAGTGGAAAATGGAGGGCATGAAAACAGAATCAAGATTGATGAAGTACGTACTGAATTCTACAATGTTCTCAAACCCATATAAAGTCATAGCAAGTCACATGGAGAAAGAGCAAAAGAAGAACCACTCAAATGATTTCTCAGGAAATTGATTGAAGACAGTATAAAAGGATTATATATACTTGGAAAATATGCCCTTTACAAATACAGGAAAACTGGACCAGTAGTAAAATGAACTATGCTGGTCTCAATTCAAGATGCATGTAAAAAGAAGAGCTTATAATAATTTATCCAAATTTAAGTATCTCTTTTCTTTAAGTGTTTACCAGTAGTTCATCTGTTTCTAAAACAAAGAAAAAAACCCCATTAAAAACCTTCAAAAATCAATCTCCAGATTTTTAAAGAAGGTTCAGAAAATTGAAGGATAGTAATATCATGTTTACTGTATGACAAATGCATATACAGAGCCAAATCAATCAATCAGTGGTATTTATTGAGTATTTATTAAGTGCAACTAAACACTTGGGTGAGTACAAGAAAATAGAGTTGGTAGATACGATACCTTTCCTCAAGGAACTTACAATCACATAGCAATACGTCTTGTGGAACTTTTGACAAACTAGAATCAATAGCCAGGAAGTCATTTTTCATCACTTTTCATCTAGTTCATATCAAAATAAAAGGAGAAGTGAGACATTGTCTGATATATATGAAAATGGAAAGTTAAAATTTGACAATCACGATACCTCCTGTAAACTGTATGAAGCAAATAATTATTGAAAGAGGCTGGCTTCAGGCAACTCACTGATCCAGGCAAAATTCTTGGAGCAAACTGCTCCAACCTTCCCAACATTCTAAAAGTTGTGGGTTACAAAAAGTATTGATTAAATAAAGAAGTTTTAGTTTTCATGGATGAAGCAAAAGACAATTATGAAGAACTATTATTCAGTTTATGAAGATTTCCATTCTGCCCTACTGCAATCAATCGATCATGTTTCGTGGTAATCCTATCAGGTTGAGTGACCATCCAATAGCTATCCTCAAGTTGGTTTTTTTCTTCTTATCTTTTCTATAGGGGCATGGCAAGTTTTTGAGTCAAAAGCATTGTTCCCAATGGGAAGACATAGTAATTATTTTCTATCAAGTTGAAATTCCATGAAGAGAACAAAATACATTTTCAAATATGCAGGTTAAATACTTCCTGCTGCCTTTTATTTCTAAGTAAGTGATAGAATCTAGGGGTTTAAATGTTGATTTTAACAAGTAAGGAATACTCGCTTGCTTTAGTCAGAGCCATACTGAGACCATTTCGGAGAGAGGAAAATTTTTCATAACTTTAAAAGTTCCTAAAAAATGCCCCCACATCTCTATTAATAATAACCCAGAAGATTTCACCTAAGAATAGCCTCACTCTTCAGGTACTATTGATTCCTCTTTATATTTTTTTCAGTGGCAACGTAGAATACATTGAATGCAGTCTATCTGGCCAGAAGGATCTCCTGTTTCCTCCCATATAATTTCCCATCAAATGGCAAGGCAAATCAATCATTTAATCATATTCATTGAGTGCTTACTGTGTGCAAAGCGCTGTACTATGCACTTGGGAGAAGACAATATAACAGGGTTGGTAGACAGGTTCCCTGCACACAATGAAGAGCTTAGGGCCTGGAAGGGGCTTCAAGGCTTTCCATCACCTCACCCCCTCCTACCTCACCTCCCTTCTCTCCTTCTTACAGCCCAGCCCCCACCCTCTGCTCCTCTGCCACTAACCTTCTCACTGTGCCTCGTTCTCTCCTGTCCCACCATTGACCCCTGGTCCACATCCTTCCCCTGGCTTGTAATGCCATCCTTCCACACATCCACCAAACTAGCTCTCTTCCTCCCTTAAATGCCCTACTGAGAGCTCACCTCTTCCAGGAGGCCTTCACAGACTGAGCCCCCTTTTTCCTCTCCTCCTCCACTCCCCATCACTCCCCCCACCCTACCCCCTTCCCCTCCCCACAGCAGTTGTATATATTTGTACATATTTATTACTTTATTTGTTTTACTTGTACAGATTTACTACTCTATTTATTTTATTAATGATGTGCACATAGCTATAATTCTGTTTATTCTGATGGCTTTGAAACCTGTTTACTTGTTTTGTTCTGTTGTCTGTCTCCCCCTTCTAGACTGTGAGCCTGTTGTTGGGTAGGGGCCATCTCTATGTGTTGCTGACTTGTACTTCCGAAGCGCTTGGTACAGTGCTCTGCACACAGTAAGCGCTCAATAAATATGAATGAATGAACATTAATGCAAATAATTAAATTACAGATATATACGTAAGTGTTGTAGGGATGAAGGGTGCATGAACAAAGGGAGAAAATCTAAGTTCAAGGGTGACGAAGAAGAGAGCGAGAGATGAGGAAAAGAGGACTGCAATTACCCTCATTATTAGTACAGTATTTTACATGGTAAACACACAGTAACATTAAAAATGATAATACATCAACCACTCCTCAAGAAACTCCAGTGGTTTCCCATCCACCTCCACATCAAATATAAACTCCTCACCATCGGCTTTAAATCACTTAATCACCTTGGCCCCTCTTAGCTCTCTCCTACTACAACCCAGCCAGCACACTTCGCTCCTCTAATGCTAACCTTCTCACTGTACCTCCATCTTGTCAATCTCGCCACTGACCTTTTGCCCATAATCCTGCCTCTGGCCTGGAGCATCGTCCTTCCTCATAACCAATAGACAACTACTTTCTCTACATTGCAAGCCTTATTGAAGGCACATCTCCTCCAAGAGGCCTTCCCTGACTAAGCCCTCTTTTCCTCTTCTCCTACTCCCTTCTGCATTGCCTTGACTTGCTCCCTTTATTCATCCCCCTCCCAGCCCATAGCACTGATATGTATATCAGTAATTTATTTGTTTATGTTAATGTCTGTCTCTCCCTCTAGACCGTAAGCTTGCTGTGGGCAGAGAATATGTCTGTTCATTATTATATTGTACTCTCCTAAGCACTTAGTAGAGTGCTCTGTACACTGTAAATGTTCAATAAATACAATTGACTAACATTATCTGGAGGTGTGTGTGTGTGTGTGTGTGTGTGTGTGTGTGTGTGTGTGTGTGTGTGTGTGTGTGGTGGGGAATATCGTGGTAGCACAGTCACAGCCAGTAGGAGATGCTTCTGTGACTAGCAGCTTCTATCCTCTTCTCCCTCATGTGAAGTTTCAAATGGGTGAATTACTTCCTTCCCCTTACACTTAGATAAGTAGCACTGGTGATGACACTAACAATAAGCACCTCTAACCTTCAGGCCTACTGTGTGTTTATCCATTAATAATAATAATAATAATAATAATAATGATGATAATAATAATAATAATAATAATAATAATAATGGCATTTGTAAGTGCTTACTATGTGCAAAGCACTATTCATCAAATACATGTGTCCTACCTACCAGGATCAGGGAATGAGGGTGCTTTCCCAAACGCGGCTTAGACCAGTGATCATTCTTTAAAAATCTGGCAAGTATAACTTAAAAAGCATGTGATTAAAATGGTGAATCTCCGAAAATGATTTCTTACATCTTTGCTAAGATTTTGATAATCTTTATAGTAGCCTGGGCTGATAGTTTTGCAGCTGTGAGTTGCTTTCTGAGGTGTCTTGAATTGTATCTGAAGTGAACTGGAAAAAACGTAAAGGCTCAGTTGGACACAATAGTAAGTCAGTTGTTTCAGATGAGAAACTGCAATCTAGAGCTGAAATTAGTAGTGTAGACCAAGTAGCAAATTTAGCTTAGGTAAATTGATACAAAATCAAAGAAAAAAGCTCACCTAAAAGGGTCTGAGTGGAAAGTTTTATATTGCTCTTCACTGACTTCACTGACTTCTTGGCACTGCACCACCATGCCACAGCTCCTGGTTGAAGAAAGTCACTGCTTGAATTTAATCAGGACTGATGCTTAATGCACTTTCTGGATGTAACTGGTGACTTTTAACCTTCTGCATTTCTTTTTATTATTCCTTGGTAGATTGCCAGGGCACTCTGACTCTCACCTCTCAGGAGAGACTCATAATCATTTCTTTTTGCAACTTTTTCACCTTCCCCCTTTCTTCCAGGAGGCTGGGTAGCTGATACCTTTCTTGCACATCTTGCCCTTGACTTTGAGGAATTGTCAAATTCTCCTACCGCTGTGATTTCAATTAGATTGGTAAGGACCTTTATTAAGGCTGTTCCTTAGAGACAGATTTTTGCATGCTAAATTGTGGGGTGTTATAAAGAGGGTCTTAAGTAATGGAAAACAAGAAAATTATATGTTATAATGTGGTTATGTTCATAGTTCACTTTGCAGTCCAGGGAAATTTATATGGAAAAATAATCACAAATAGGTTTTTTTAACACCAAAACTATTGAATGCACACCTGATTATTTTATATACATTCCTAAATGTCCTAAATGTTTGAAAAGAACACACTCTTTCAGAATAATAATGAACTATTAGTCATCCATTAGAGATAATTTTATTTCTCACAGATGTAATTCTTTTGATTCACTTAAAACCTATTATGTGAAGCCTATTGAGGAATTTGGTTAACATAATTAAACAGAGTTAGCATTGGATGGCATACTTATATTTTGGGTAAACTCAGATTGATATGAATGAATGGTGACTACTTTTTTTTAACAAAAGAGTTCTGATAATGTCAACATCTGGGTTCAGGTCTATGAAATGCTAGTTCTGGAAACTGTAACTAAGAAGTCCAAATAGATAGTTGGTGGTGATGGAGGAAAGATGTCCTCATGAATAGTAGAGTATCTAATATGCATCCTCGACCTAAAAAGACTGCAGAATGATGTCCAGAAACAACTGACATTGAAAGGACAAGCACTCCTCATTCAGGTGAGTTAACAATTTTTTCTCCTTTTCATCTTCTTCTCGTTACCTACTATTACTTTGTCATAATATAGCAAAATAGTATTTTATATGCCCATGATATGAAAGGAATTCTAAGTTCAGCAATGATCTTATCAGTCATAGACTCACACACTGATAAACAACATCAGGGCAATCATCTTCAAAATGAAGAATAGTTGTATTTAATAATAATAATAATGATAATGGCATTTGTTAAGTGCTTACTATGTGCAAAGCACTGTTCTAAGCACTGGGGAGGTTACAAGATGATCAGGTTGTCCCACGGTGGGGCTTACAGTCTTAATCCCCATTTTACAGATGAGGTAACTGAGGCACAGAGAAGTGAAGTGACTTGCCCAAAGTCACACAGCTGACAATTGGCGGAGCTGGGATTTGAACCCATGACCTCTGACTCGAAAGCCTTTGCTCTTTCCACTGAGCCACACTGCTGTATTTTAAAATCCAAGTTTGCCTTTATAAAATCAAAAGGAATTCCAAGCTGGACTGACTTCTAGAATGTGAATAGCAATCTGATTTTTAGAGAAACATTGCAGTAATTGTAGTAATGACAAAGTCAAGAGTGATAAAGTGTAGATTACCAAAGCCACAACACTGGCTCATTAATTAAAAAATATATTGACCAATATTTGTTAGGTTAGGTCTAAGGCCTAGAAAAGCAGTTCTAACATTTTTCCTTCAAGCCTGAGTTTTTAAGGGTATCTGAAGAGAATAACCTTTTCTTAGTTACTGTCTGATGATGGCAATGACATTGATAAACTTTGCCCTTGAAAAAAAATGGTGATCAGGGTTTCTATTCTGACCATTTATCATAATAGAACACTTTGTGCAAATAGCAAGCTATTGTTTTAAATTTCCTAATCCCAGTACTTTTGTTGTGAACCTGAACTCTGCTTTAATAAATGGTTGCCTTGAACTATTGATTGTTACTGTCTGCAACCAACATTTATCACAGCTGTACAATTGTTTTGCACTACATGGTAATTTGTTCTGATTTATTCTAATTTATTCCCATAAAGGCTAAAATCATAAACGCTCTATAGTGCGAGAGGTTACAGTCCACACTTATCTTGACACTCATTTTTTTCCTGAGACACAAATGGGATTTGAACTACAGTAATTAGTAACTTGGTAATGGAAAATCGGAAAAATTACCAGGGGAAATTAGCAAAGAAAAAATGTCAAATATACAAGATGTTACAGAATAAATAAAAGGGAGCAAAAAGCATTTATTTGTTTTCAAAAATGTCTAGACAATACTTGCAATGCCTAAAGGAAACTTGAATGGATATTATTGTGAAAACCTGATTTACAGTTTAAATCCCTCATGATTTGTTCATGAAAAAGAAAGCATTTTAAAAATTGCTAAAAATGCTATTTGGATTTGTGTTGTGTTGAGAAGCATTGTGGCCTACTAGAAAGAGCACAGACCAGAGAGTCAGAGGACCTGGGTTCTAATCTTGTCGGCTGTGTGACCTTCGGTAAGTCACTTAATGTCTTATGGCTCAATTTCCTCATCTGCAAAATGGGGATTAAATACCTGTTCCCCCTCCTATATAGACTGTGAGCCCAATATGGAACCTGATTATCTTGTATCTATCCCAGCTCTTAGTACAATTTTTTGCACCCTGTTTCATATAGAGTAACCTGTCTCATTTTTACCACCCTGTATTAAAACTTTAAGGGACTGGTTGTCTTCAGTAGGGTTTGGATAAAAGAGCATTTTCCCCAAATTTGTCCCAGGGGCAGAAAATGGATCTGAGAGACGGAGACCTGTCAAATTCAATGTTTTCTTTTTTTTTTTAAGTTAATGAGCAAGGGAGCTCTACTCTATCTTTTTTGTAGCAGGCACATTTTGGGACCTCAGAGGTCTACTGTGGAGATTCCAACTTCTACTAACTTCAACTTAAAATAAGAAAACAAAGAGCCAGTAGTGCTAAACATGAGATTGAACTGCCAAGTACAAAGACAAAGAAAGTATGAGAAGGATAAGCTCTTTAGTGACAGATTATCAATATAAATCAGACTTTACCTGAGTTTCCCTCTAATGTGGCATTCATTTGTATATCCCAAAGAACATGTATTGAAGATTGAGAGTTATTTCAAACCTACCGAAAACATTGATCATCATTTTGAAATTCCCATTTGGTTCTTTCATTGGAACCATTAAGGTGATTCTGGAAGTCCATGGAAATCTTTAAGGAAAATGAGTTATTTGTTTATGATAACTTAGGTATTTCCCTGATTGGTAATAGAGGGGAAAACAAAATAAACTGCCAAGGTTTTCAAGTCCTATGTTCTAATAGAAGAGTCTCAAATAATAGTAGCAAAATAATGAACAACTGACTATCCATTCCATGTGCCCATATACATAATGCCACTGGTGTAAGTTTATGGCAGCTATTTGCCTCACTTGGTATATATATATTTTTTTTCAGTTTGAAGCCTGGTTTCAGGCAAACTTATTTGCCACATGCCAGGTAGACAGTGCTTCATTGTGTCAGCCTGCCATCTTCCTAAGGATGATGACTTCCTTGAGGATAGAAAATATATATCTTGTTTTCTGCTGTGGGAAACAGTATAGCCTAATAGTAATGGCTCAGAACTGTTGGTTTAGGGTGTGTGGAGTAGTGTGTGGAGTGTGTTCTAGTTGTGAAGAGTACCAGTTAGGCAATTAGGGGACCTGAGTCCTAATGTCGGTTATACCACTTAATGGGTGACCTCTCTGCCTCAGTTTCCATATCTGTAAATTGGGATTCAATAGCTGTTTCCCCATCCCCTTAAACGGTAGATCCCATGTGGGACAGGGACAGTGTGTTGTCTGATTGTATCTATTTAAAGATTAGCAGTGTGTGGCACCTGATAAGCACTTAAATATGCCACTATTAGTATTATTGTCTTTGGTTCTGTGTAACATCAGATGGGTTTCAACATTCTACAAAGGTTTGACATTACATTATCTCCATTTTGCATTTTTAAATATCTCAAGTATTGACTGAGGAGTAGTTTAAGTGGCTTGAGTCTTAAGGTGGATATTTTAAACATTTCCTCCAGGCTGTGTATACTGTAAGGAAGTGAAGAATCAAACATAGACTTTAATTAACATGTAAAGAGTTTTCACCCATTGCATTAAATGTAGGGCTCTCTTGCTGAATAATAATAAACCAGGACCAATATCATGTATTGAATGCCACCATATTAAGGTGTGGAATTAGGAACTCCATTCAGGATCCAGTTAAACATGCAGTGTAGGCCCCACTACCTTTATTTTGTTAGTATGTTTGGTTTTGTTCTCTGTCTTCCCCTTTTAGACTGTGAGCCCATTGTTGGGTAGGGACTGTCTCTATATGTTGCCAATTTGTACTTCCCAAGCGCTTAGTACAGTGCTCTGCACATAGTAAGTGCTCAATAAATACGATTGATGATGATGATGATGATGGTGGGAGAGGTGGAGCTATCAACATTCTGTTGGTTGAAAACCAGTCCACTCCCATAATACTCCAGCAACACAGAGAAGAGGGTCAGAGAAGTTAGACCTGAGCCATCTTGTGATCATGATAACTGACTATGCTATATTTTTGCATCTATTTAGCAATTTTTAAGAGCAATATTTGTTCTATATTTTCCAAAATAGAAGAATCTGGATTTTTATGCAAATCACACTCTCTAATATCCATTGATATTTCTTCATGCATATATTGATGATATGATCTAGAAGAATTAGTGGCATTAAAAATAGAACTGAAAAATGAATTTCACATTTTTTCTCAAAATGACTAATTAAAAACACTATTGAATTAACATAAAAGCTTTTCAGTTGTTTCCACTTAATTCTGCAGAGCCATAACACATTCAATATCTACCAGCTTAAATGCCCATTTGGAACAAGAGATAATTTGGGGTACTTAGCAGTTTACTGAATAATACTTTATGCACATAAGTCAAAATTATAAATCATGTGAAAGGACAAAGGAAATAGAGAATAGACTGACAATGAATAATTGTCAGCATAGTCTTAGAAGAAAATGCATTTAATAAACTACAGCTAATTATTTTTTACCACATTTCTGTGAGGGAGGTCTCATTGTTTTTATCATTATTAATTAATCAGTAAGCACTACCAATGTAGTCTTGCCTAAAAGAATTGAGATGTTATGTTCTGTAATCTAGATATTTGCAATAAAAACTGGCATAGAAACAATTGAGTAATTCATGAGAATTCATGAGAATGTGGTCAAAGGGCCATAGTAAAAGACTCTTAACCTTGACTTTTAAATTATCGTTATATTGTTTTAATACTGATCTTTTTAAGAGTGTTAGGCAATTGCAACAGAGAAGCAGCATGGCTCAGTGGAAAGAGCATGGGCTTTGGAGACAGAGGTCATCAGTTCAAATCCCGGCTCTGCAACCTGTCAGCTGTGTGACTTTGGGTGAGTCACTTCACTTCTTTGTGCCTCAGTTCCCTCATCTGTAAAATGGGGATTAAGACTATGAGCCCGCCGTGGGACAACCTGATCATCTTGTAACCTCCCCAGTGCTTAGAACAGTGCTTTGCACATAGTAAGTGCTTAATAAATGCCATCAAACAAAAATTGCTAAGAGCCAGTTTTCAGGACACGTTGAAAAGATAGGAGAATATTATCCAGATTAACAGTGAGAGAAACTTTTTAAAGTACAATGTCCAAGGTAGAAGTAATCACAGCAATACAATTTAAAAAGAAAAGGCAGTTTAGAATGCAGTAATGACATGGATTTAAAAGGAAAAAGTTAATCATATAAGGAATTAAAAACTGAAAGCCTTCACTAACTATGCTGAAGGAATGTGGGACCAATATCCTACCAGCCAATTAGAAAACTACATCTATTTACCAAATGATTGACAAATATAGCTAATATTTTTTATTTAATAATAATGAAGATGGCATTTGTTAAGCACTTACTATGTGCAAAGCACTGTTCTAAGCGTTGGGGAGGACACAAGGTGATCAGGTTGTCCCATGTGGGGCTAACAGTCTTCATCCCCATTTTACAGATGAGGTAACTGAGGCACAGAGAAGTTAAGTAACTTGCCCAAAGTCACACAGCAGACAAGAGGTAGAGCCAGGATTTGAACCCACAATCTCTGGCTCCCCAGTCCAAGCTCTTTCCATTGAGCCATGCTGCTTCTCTTGTATTTGTTAAGATGAAGCTATACTTTTCCTTTGAAAGAATTGGATTTAAGTTGATTGTAGATGGGTACTATATCTTTCCTCTTTGCTATATCTCAATCCAAGAAAAATGTTGATTAATTCATAATACCATTTTAAATTACTTCAATTGTTAATTTTATATTTGCATTTCAGAGATATGCAACTAAATAAAAAAATTCAAGTGATTTTCATAAATAGGGAAGCAATTCCAAGATATATCTGTTTCTCAAGATTTTGGAAGCAACATTTGTAGAGACAGTAATTAATTGTTTAGTAGCCACTAGCCCGTTGTGATCAGGGATTGCCTCTCTTTATTGCTATATTGTACTTTCCAAGCACTTGATACAGTGCTCTGCACACAGTAAGTGCTCAGTAAATACGATTGAATGAACAATCAATGGGTACATACCACTTTCTGAAAAATTTCAGAACAATTCATGGCTGAAATAACATGGAGCATCAAAACAATGTTCAGGGTCCAGAGTAGTTATTAATGGAAGTTTATCTGGCTTTTGTGCCATTACATTTCTGGTGACTTTATTTATTCTCACTTTATTTAATAGAATTCATCACTCCAGCACCCCATCTGCAATGGCAGTTTATGTGCTTAATACTAGAAACTAAAAAAACAAAAACAAAAAACCTACACCTGAGAGATGCAGTCATTGCATAAGGCAGGAATAAGCAATTGTCAGTTAGCACACCATGTTGCTAGGCAGAACCTTAATTATCTCTCAGAAAAGAAAAATTAGGATGTGGAATTGTTCAGGTAAGAGATGTGTCATTTGGGGGCAAAAGGACCTCAAATAGAAAAAGCAGGCAGAATTAGCAATAAGTATTCTACAGCAATTACATTAACAATTGAAGACACATGCTATTTATCTGAGGAAACATTTACATTCTATCCTTGATACACCCGGATCATGCCTTTTCCATGCCTTTCTAAATGTGCTATATTTTTTTTTCAGTTCCTCAAAGATACTTTTCTCTGTTACCACACTGCTACTCATAATTTCAATTCCAATGTGTTCTGACTAGACAAAAACAGCCTCCAATGTCTTGTGGCAGAAAAGCAAGGACCAGGAAGTGTAGCTGTAAAAGTAAAAATTTTATGGAGCCGGGTATTGAGAGAGAGGAGTCTGATATTTTGGAGGCATTCTTCAATTATTAATTTGGGCTCTCAACTTCCAGACTTCCAAAATTGTATTCACCTCCTATTATAAAATTGAAAATGCTCCCATTATACATCCTTTCTCAGAAACTATATTAGAATTAAAAGGAAAGCAGATAAATACCTTTATTAAGTTATAAGATATCAATATCACCATCTTCACACATTTTAGTCATCCAATTCCTCCTGACAAAAGAAGAGAACCAGGAGCTGTCATTGCAATTATAATTTATTTTAATACAGAAGGAGTGGGAAAATGTTTACTTCTACAGTGCACATTTTGATAGTAAATTTAAATATGATCCTTATTTAGGAATATGGACAAGGATAAACAGAAATTATTAAATGCTCATAACTTTGAAATTATGTGCTTCCTTGACTAATCATCAAGAACTATCAATAAATCAATCTATTTATTGAGTGCTTACTATACTCAGTGCTTTGGGAGACTACAACAAGATTAGTGGATATGGTACCCTCCAACAGGGGCTTACAATCTAGTTCCAAATAGCTGAATTTGTTCTCATACTGACTTGTTGGAATAAAGCAAAATCAATCAATCAATCAATCAATCGTATTTATTGAGCACTTACTGTGTGCAGAACACTGTGCTAAGGGCTTGGGAAGTACAAGTTGGCAACATATAAAACCTATGTGATTACCCACTTCATGTACGTTAGTCAGTCCTGCACTTTGAAGAACTGTCACAGAATTATATATTAGCTCTGGAATATTGAAGACTCAGAATCTAAACTAGGAGGTTTGATTTTTAGGAATCAAACTCCCCTTCGACCTTAATCCCATCCCCAATCTCATGGGTAATTTCTGTAATGGTAGCATTCTCTCCTTTTCACTTCGTATCTTTTAAGTCAATAAAGACAAAACCAATGTCAGTTTAAAAATTTAAATCCATGACACAGTTGTATTCTAATGATGTAGATGCATTTTGAATCATCTTCACTCGAGAATAAAATGATTGTAAAATATATATACTCTATGTTGTTGGAATGAATGATTTGGTAGAAGCTTGAAAACAGGTCAAAAATACAAGTTTGAATAATGAAGATGTGGCCAAGATGTGCTTCCACATTGACTATTATGCTATCTGGTGAGCATTTTACTACTGTTTTTACAGTTCTCCTTTCTATTTAAAAAACATAAATTTAACCTATCTTGAAACATGATTTTGCTTCTTCCTTCAATCAGACTGTTTACTACACTCTAGAGCCAAATGCATGTATCCTGAAGATTCCAGTCTTAAAAAGTACTTTTTTCCATTAAAATCCTTTCTAAAAGTATTCCTGTGTCAAGCAGGCATGACCTGTAAACACAGTTGATTAACTGCACTGAGAATAGTCATCTTTGTAGGTAACAAGTATAATTTCAGAGGGGATAGTTTTGTTTGAAACAACTGTCAGGGAAGACTTTATCTGTGAGTACACAAAACAAAGAACAACAAGAGCTGAACAGCATAGGAGGAAATCCTTGAGCAACTAAAGAAAGTATGAAGATAGGAGAGCATAAAAGACATGAAGAGGGTGGGAGTAAGCTGGTATATTAGGGTTAGTATTTATAAGTTCCTCCATGGATAAAATAGAGCACATCTCCAATTTCCCACTGCCATAAAATCCCTAATGTTACCTCATCTATTAAATGGGGATTAAGACTGTAAACCCCATGTGGAACAGAAACTGTGTCCAACCCGATTTGCTTGTATCCACCCCAACACTTAGTACAGAACCTGGCACACCTTTGCCCCCAGTGAACTGGCCACCTACATTATTAAGAAAATTCACAAAATCAGTTGTGAGCTCCCTAAAATTGCCACTGCCCCTTCTCAGCCCTACTTCCTTCTGGCCCCCTCTTCAACTCTCCCATCCTTCCCAGAAGTATGTCTAGAGGAGATCTTCTGCCTCTTCTCAAAAGCCACCCCCTCCACCTGCACATCTGACCCCATTCCTTCACAACTTATCAAAGCTCTTGCCCCTCCTTTCTTCCCTCCCTAACAGTCATCTTCAACCACTCATTCTCCTGTGGCTTCTTCCCCACTGCTTTCAAACATGACCATGTCTCTCCTATCCTAAAAAACCCTCCCTTGACCTCATGGGTCCCTCCAGTTATCGCCCCATCTCCCTCCTACCATTTCTCTACAAAATCCTTGAGTGAATTGTAGACAACTGCTGCCTCAAATTTCTCTCCTCTAATTATCTCCTTGACACCCCACTCTCCCAATCTGGTTTCCATCCCCTTCACTCCACAGAAATCGTCCTCTTAAAGGTCACCAATGATCTCCTTATTGCCAAATCTAAAGGCCTGTATTCCGTCCTAATCCTCCTTGACCTCTCAGATGTTCTCAACACTATGGACCATCTCCTTCTCCTGGAAACATTCTCCAAATTTGCCTTAATTTACACTGGCTGTCCTCTCCTGGTTCTCCTATCTTTCTGGATGCTCATTCTCAGTCTCTTTTGCTGACTCCTATGCATCTCTCTCTCTCTCTCTTGCTCTCCCCCCCCCCCCCCCCCCCCCGCCTATCTTGTATCTCCTCCTGCCTTCACATCTCTACTTGGATGTCCTGTTGACACCTCAAACAACAAGTCCAAAACAGAGCTCCTTACTTCCCATACAAACCCTAAGCTTCCTGTGACTTTCCCATCACTGTAGACAACACCACCATCCTTTCTGTCTCACAAGCCCATGATCTTGATGTCATCCTTGACTCCTGTCTGTCATTCAACCCACATAGTCAATCCATCACTAAATCCTGATGGTCCCACCTTCACAACATCACTAAAATCCACCCTTTCCTCTTCGTCAAAACTGCTACCACAATAATGCAATCACTTATCCTATCCTGCCTGGATTACTGCATCAGCCTCCTTGCTGACCTCCTAGCATCCTGTCTCTCCCCTCACCAGTCCATACTTCACTCTGCTGCCCAGATCAATTTTTTACAAAAACATTCAGGACATGTCACCCCATTCCTCAAAAATCTCCAGTGGTTGCCCATCCACCTCTCCATCAAACAAAAACCCCTCACTATTAGCTTTAAAGCAATCAATCATATTGCCCCCTCCTACCTCACCTCGCTACTCTCCTACTGCAACCCAGCCTACACACTTCGCTCCTCTAGTACTAACCTTCTCAGTGCACCTAAATCTCACCTATCTCACTGCTGACCCCATAAAACATCCTGCCTCTAGCCTGGATTGCTCTCCCTCCTCAAATTCGACAGACTTTGAGACTCTTTCCCCCTTCTAAGCCTTACTGAAGACACATCTCCTTCAAGAAGCCTTCCCAGAATAAACTCCACCTTTCTTAATCTCCCACTCTCTTCTGCATCCCCCTGACTTATTACCTTTGCTGTTCCCCCCTGCCAGAACCACACCACTTATATACATATCTGTAATTTTATTTATTAGCATTCATGTCTATCTCCGCTTCCTCTAGACTGTAATCTCGTTGTGGGCAGTGAATGTGTCTGTTGTTGTATTGTGCTCACCCGAGCTCTTGGTACTATGCTCTGCACACAGGAAGCATTCAATAAATACAATTGAATGAAATATTACAACTATTATTATTTTTTTTAATTCAGTTTCTGCTTCTCTTATTTTGTGGTGCCAGCTGGGTAACATTTATGAAACCTGGCTTGTGAGCCTGAAACCAGGCTTGTGAGATTGGGAGGATTTCTGGTGCTGTCTAGAGTGATAGGAAAGTCAGTGGGAGATAGGGTTTTGGTGAGAAGATAAGCAGTTCTGTTTTGGACATGTCAAGTTTGACGTGTTGGCAGGACATCCAGGTAGAGATATCTCGAAGGTAGAAGGAAATGTAAGATGGAAGAGAAAGAGACACCAGGGTTGGAGGTATAGATTTGAGAGAATCATCCACATAGTGATGGTAGTTGAACCCATGGGAGTGAATGAGTTCTAAGAAAGCGGGTGTAGATGGAAAATATAAGGGAACCCATACCTGGGCCTGGAGGAATTTCCACAGTTAAGTGGGTGGGAGTCAGAAGAGGATAATTTTTGGCCAGAAAGATAGGAAGAAAACCAGAAGAGGACAGTATCAATGAAGCCAACATTGGATAATATATACAGGAGAATGGGATGGTCGACAGTCCCAAGGGATGAAATGGAGGCCGCTGGATTTGGCAAGAAGGAGCTCATTGTTGGCAGTCTCTGTGGAGTGAAGGAGGCAGAAGCTAGATTGGAGGGGTTAAAGGAAAGAATTGGAGGAAATGAAGTGGAGGCAGCAGGTGTAGACAGGTCGCTCAAGGAGTTTGTAGAGGGATAGTAGGAGGGAGATAGGATGATAACTGGAGAGAGCTGTGGAGTCAAGGGGTGGGGTGGCTGTTTAGGATAGGGAAGACATGAAAATGATTAAAAGCAGTGAGACAAAGCCAATATACAGTGAACAGTTGAAAGTGGTGGTTCGAGAAGGAAGAAAGGAGGGAGAAAGCATTTTGATAAGGTGTGAGGGGATGGGAACAAGCATACTAATCTTGTCCTCCTTTCTATTGGAACATTACTGGGGGTTCTCAGGCCTAAATCCTGGTCAAAAGAACCCCTGGAATGACTTTAGGAGAGCCCAGGCTTGATCAGTCCCAGCTTGGTTCTAAATTATCCTGTTCTCCTGTTCTTCTGATGCAAGTTGGGGACATTTCGTCTCAAAACTCCCAAAGTCCCTGCACCCCTATGGCTGAAGCCCAGCCATTTTCCTGAAGGCATAACAGGAATCATGGACTCCTGGGGTTGGCTAAAGGAAGCTCAGGGAGAAAGTGTTCCTCTACATTCCTGCAGCTACTCAGTCCATGTGTCTTCCTAGCACTCAGAGCTTCTCCTCCAGCCCCTGCTTCAGGCAGACACCAAGATTTGAGATCTCAATGATGTTTAATAAGTTAACAAGGTAGCATTACAGTGTTCTACTCAGAGTGTCAACAAAAACAATTGATTGATTAATTCCACACAGTTTTTTAAGCTCCTTGAGGGCAAGGATCATGTCTATTAACTCTATTTTAGTATTCTAAATGCTCAGTACAGTGGTCTACACAGAGTAAGTGGCCAACAAATATGATTGATTGATTGAATGATTGATCAATTGACCTGGACCACGCAGGGGATCAATGCTTTCAGAACCATACAAGATGCCCTGTGATAGCAGTGGCTCTGGGCCCCTGATAACAGAGGGCCCAACCCCACATCTGACAATCAGCATCATTCCCAGTCCAGGCTGTAAGGGAGTGGAGAGGGAAGCCCAGGCTGACAGGAGCACTTTTTTTATATATCTGTAATTTATTTATTCATATTAATGTCTGTCTCCCCTTCTAGACTTTATGCTCTTTGTGGGAATGTGTCTGTTCATTGTTACACTGCACTCTTCCAAGCGCTTAGTATAGCACTCTACATACAGTAAGTGTTCAATAAATATGATTGAATGAATGAATGAATGAATAATGAATACAAATCTGGTTCAAACAGCCTTTCCCCAGATCTAGTACATTTCCCACTCCACTCTTCTCTCAGGGCACCCCAGGTTCCAGTTCCAAGGCTATTAATCTCACATTGTTCTTTCTTTCTCTCAGGTGCCAGAGTCTTCCTCTGGAATCCTAGTTGCTGGGTCTCAAAACTGCAATGTAACCAAACCCTACTTCAAGATCCTCTCAATCCTTCCCTGGGCCCGTGTTACCTAGAGCCCATAACACATGTTTTCCTTGGGTCCTACTCTCACAAGCACACAGCTCACTTCCTTCCCGCCTCAGCATGGCCAAGGGTTGTCTCACCCCATCCTGGCCCCTCTACTTCCTCCCCAAACCCTCTCACTGATTGACTTGCTAAGTCTTCTCACTTCTCTCAGAGAGAAACACTAAGGAGTGACTCTCCTGGCTTCCTTCTCCCTCTCCTAAATGTGGTCTGGAGCTATAATGTGCGATAATCACATTTAATTAAATAGTCAATATCAGCAGTTCTGTTTCTGAGTTGCTAGAGAGCAAAGTCATAAGCTTTGAATCAAGTCCACTACTTAACAGGGCCATTGGGAATACTCTGGGTAGGGACTGGCCTCCAGGTCAATAGAGGGAAAGCTATATCTCTCCTGGAATGGAGCCAAGCTCTCCTGAAAGCAAGGTGTAAAGAAGTGATTCAGTTGGAGTTGGCTGATTTACTACAAGGTCGTGCATGCCTGTTCTCCATGAAATCCAGCCTGAAAGATGTGAATGTAGTAAAGTATTTTCTCTATTCAGGGGTAAAATGGATTCCCAGCTGGGTTAATTTGGTCTTTAGCCTAACCTGGAGGTAATTTAGTCTAAACCCTATATTTCAGCTTTTCCCCAAGCAAAGATATAAGCTTCATCATGGCCTGACTACACAAATGGCTAATCAGATCTTCAGCTTGGCCCAGACAATCTTAAACTTCAGTGGATGTAAATACAATCTAGAAAATCTTTAGTATTCTCTGTTGATTTTTTTTTCCATTTTGACCTTGTTTTATGTAGGAATTTGATTTATCACTGGATCCTATAAAAAACTTTCAATTAGATCCTGTATGGTGTTCTTAATTCCACATCTGTCTCAAGCAGTCTTAAAATACAGGATGGCTGATATTGGTCCTTGTTTATGGTTACTGTGGGCAGGGAACTTATCTGCTAATTGTTGTACTGAATTTTACCAAGAGGTTAGTACCTAGCACATAGTAAGCGCTCAATAAATACCATTGATGAAGGTGATGATACAAAGGGAATTTCAAAGTGAATTCTTAGACCATCCCTATTTTCACCTTAGAGTCCAGAAATATTGACAGTGGGGTAGGTCAGCAAGCCATGTCTTGGAACCAGATGCTTTGTATAAACCCAATTATAAAGCTAGGAATTTGGTCTCAAGTAAACGGTTACCACTGAACTTAGGCACACCCCTTCTTAGTTCAGTTCAAAATGAGACATAAACTATTAGTTTTACTATAAAGTGAGTTCAGCAGTTTTGTAAAACAAACATTGGTTTGCCCATGTAGACACAGCCAATACCCAAGAAAAATAAGCCTAACTCTTAATCAAATCAATTTCCTTCAGAAAATGCATGGTGAGCTGACATGTGACTCATGGAGAAAGTAAGGTTCCATTTTTTCTAATAAAAAAGCTTTTAAAAATGCATTAATATGCTTCAGCCAAAGCATTTCTGGTTATATTGGTGCACCTGATAGTTCTCCTTCCTTGACGGCTTTGACATTTGTCTGTCAGTAGCGTATGAACCCATCACAGTGGGATCAAGATGCTTTTTTCCCTTGCTACATATGAAACATTAAAGTTTGGGCTTTCCCTGAATTTTTTATAAATACCCATGATTGTTGCTCTGCAGTCTGCTCTCTCTTTCTCTCTCTCCCTTTCCCTCTCCCTCTCTTCACATTTAATGGAAAGGGGGAAATGGAAAATGCATACTGTTAGCTATTATCTTTACAAATGGCTTGTTAGCCTTTTATTTGTCTGCTCATGCTTCAAACATTCAACTGATATTTTTCAGTATTTCAGTGGAGGGAGATTCAATGCTGAAAAGACTTGACAAGCTGCATGTTCCTTAAGAGATTTTGACATGATATTAAGCCAATGTTACAAGCCAAAACTTGAATGTTAGAGCCCTAGGGAAATCTTTCAGACCTGGTACACAGCATTTACAGCAGGAGACAGGTATCCGCACCAGTGAAGCAAACAACAATATGATATATTTAGTTTCAAAAAGGGAACCGAAACTATAGTCTCTTTACCACAGGGGACAATGGAAAGAGTTGAATAAAAAAAAAAAACACATCCTTTTTGGCCTTGGAGAATGTTAATTTACTGACAGTATGAAATATGCTCTCATCACGGTAGGTGCTGCAAGTGCCAGGTGCGGCTCACAATACTGCCTTTGAATTTATGGGTTTCCTTACCAGAGAGAGGATGTGAAGCAGCTGTCTGGCCATGTGGAAAGAAAGCAAAGAGCTTTTAATTAGCAATAAGAGGGTTGTTAATTTATTTTAGGAGCTTTTTGCCTTGTACTTGTATCAGGATCTCAGCAGGGGCTTTATACAGCTCCATATTCCCAAAGAAAATCAAGTAAGCACTGTGTTACAGCAGATTTGGGGTAGAAGTTTGATCAGAGTTGAAAGACAACTTCAGAAAAAGTTTGAATGTAATATTGAAACCAAAATTCTTAGAAGTAAGAATATTCAAGATGATCAAAATCAAATTTTTTACACTAAATTAATTACCTAAACATTAATCATGAAAGTTAACACATTAGCTGAAAAATTTTCTTAAGTAGCCAGTCTGTCTCTAAACCTAAATATACATAGATTTAAATGAGTATATATATACTTGGCATATTCCAAGAAATTTCCTCTGAATCATGTCTAATAACTCTACTATCCCAAGCAGTGGTCGGTGCTTCTCGACTGTGAGCCCATTGTGGATATGGATTGTCTCTATTTGTTGCTGAATTGTACTTCCCAAGTGCTTAGTACAGAGCTCTGCACACAGTAAACGCTCAATAAATACAATTTGAATGAATGAATGTTCTACACAGAGTAAATGCTCAATAAATACTAATGATTTAAAGAAAACCAAGAAAGCCTCACTTTAAATTTGGTCATTTTAAACCAAAAATAAATTCATTATCTGAAGGACTTAATTCTTGCAATGAAAAAATGAATGATCATTTCAAAAATTATGTTCTTTCTTCGATTCTATTTCATGATGGCTCTCAAGATAGTGGCAATGGCAGCAGGGCTCATTCATTCAATCGTATTTATTGCGCACTTACTGTGTGCAGAGCACTGTACTAAGCACTTGGGAAGTACAAGTTGGCAACGTATAGAGACGGTCCCTACCCAACAGTGGGCTAACAGTCTAGAATAGGGAGACAGAGAACAAAACAAAACATAGTAACAAAATAAAATAAATAGAATAAATATGTACAAATAAAATAGAGTAATGAATACATACAAACATATATAAATATATACAGGTGCTGTGGGGAGGGGAAGGAGGTAAGGCGGGGGAGACGGAGAGGGGGAGGAGGGGGAGAGGAAGGCGGGGGCTCAGTCTGGGAAGGCTTCCTGGAGGAGGTGAGCTCTCAGTAGGGCCTTGAAGGGAGGAAGAGAGCTAGCTTGGCGGATGTGCAGAGGGAGGGCATTCCAGGCCATGGGGATGATTTGGGCTGGGGGTCAGCGGCGGGACAGGTGAGAACGAGGCATGGTGAGGAGATTAGCATCAGAGGAGCGGAGAGTGTGGGCTGGGCTGTAGAAGGAGAGAAGGGAGGTGAGGTAGGAGAGGGCGAGGTGATGGAGAGCCTTGAAGCCGAGGGTGAGGAGTTTCTGTCTGATGCCTAGGTTGAGTGGTAGCCACTGGAGATTTTTGAGGAGGGGAGTAACATGCCCAGAGCGTTTCTGCACAGAGACGACCCGGGCAGTGGCATGAAGTATGGATTGAAGTGGGGAGAGACAGGAGGATGGGAGATTGGAGGGGAGGCTGATACAGTAGTCCAGACAGGATAGGATGAGAGCCTGAACGAGCAGGGTAGCGGTTTGGATGGAGAGGAAAGGGCAGATCTGGGCAATGTTGTGGAGCTGAGACCTGCAGATTTTGGTGACGGCTTGGATGTGAGGGGTGAATGAGAGAGAGGAGTCGAGGATGCCACCAAGGTTGCGGAATTGTGAGATGGGAAGGATGGTAGTGCCATCAACAGTGATGGGAAAGTCAGGGAGAGGGCAGGGTTTGGGAGGGAAGACAAGGAATTCAGTCTTGGACATGTTGAGTTTTAGGTGGTGGGCAGACATCCAGACGGAGATGTCCTGAAGGCAGGAGGAGATGCGAGCCTGGAGGGCGGGGGAGAGAGCAGGGGCAGAGATGTAGATTTGGGTGTCATCATCGGAGAGATGATAGTTACCTCATTTCCTCATCTCCCACTCTCTTCTGTGTTAACCTTGAACTTGAATTTGCACACTTCATTCAGCCCTTCCTCAGCACCACAGCACTTAGGTACACATAATTTATTAATTTTTAGTAATGTTTTTATCCTCCTTTAGATTGTAAGCTTGTTGTGGGCAGACAAATGTGTCTACCAACTCTGTTATACTGTACACTCTGAAGTGCTTAGTACAATGCTTTGCACACAATAAGTGCTCAATAAGCACGAACGATTGATTGGTTGATAAGCTTCCTTGCTAATCTCCCTGCCTCTGGTGTCTTCCCACTCTAATCCATACTTCAGTCTGCTGCCCAGATCATTTTTTGAAACAAATGTTCGGTGCACATCTTTCCACTCCTCAAAAACCTCTTCACAGACCTTAAAGCACTCAACCACCTTGCCCCCTCAAGCAGAGTGGCTCAGTGGGGCGAGCATGGGTTTGGGAGTTAGATGGGTTCTAATCCCGACTCTGCCACATGTCTGCTGTGTGACCTTGGGCAAGTCACTTAACTTCTCCGAGTCTCAGCGACATCATCTGTAAAATGGGGATTAAGACTGTGAGTGTGACGTGAGACAATCTGATCACCTTGTATCCCCTCCAGCGCTTAGAACAGTGTTTCACACATAGTAAATGCTTAACAAATGCCATTATTATTATTATTATCTACTATAGGCTAGCCTGCACACTGAGCTCTTCTACTGTTGTCTTGCTCATTAGGCTTCAATCTGGTCTATGTTGATGCTGACCTCTTTCCCACATCCTCTCTCTGCCCTGGAACTCCCTCCCCCTTGATATATACCAGATTACAACTCTCCCCACCTTCAAAGCTTTATTAAGTTCACACCTCCTCCAAGAGGCCTTCCCCAGTTAAGTCCTCTTTTCCCTGACTCCCTTTCCCTTCTGTATCATCAGCATGGCTTAGTGGAAAGAGCACAGGCTTGGGAGTCAGAGGTCATGGGTTCTAATCCTGGCTCTGCCACTTGTCAGGTATGTGACTTTGGGCAAGTCACCTCATTCATTCATTCATTCCGTCATATTTATTGAGTGCTTACTGTGTGCAGAGCACTGTACTAAGCGCATGGGAAGTACAAGTTGGCAACATATAGAGATGGTCCCAACCCAACAACGGGCTCACAGTCTAGAAGGGGGAGACAGACAACAAAACAAAACATGTAAACAGGTGTCAAAACTGTTAGAATAAATAGAATTATAGCTATATGCACATCATGAACAAAATAAATGGAATAGTAAATATGTACAAGTAAAATAAATAGAGTAATATATCTGTGCAAATATATACAAGTGCTGTGGGGAGGGAAGGAGGTAGGGCAGAGTGGGAGGGAGGGGGAGGAGGAGAGGAAAAACGTGGCTTAGTCTGGGAAGGCCTCCTGGAGGAGATGAGCTCTCAGTAGGGCTTTGAAGGGAGGAAGAAAGCTAGTTTGGTGGATGTGTGGAGGGTCTACCTATTCTGTTGTATTGTACTCTTACTCTGCCAAGAGCTTAGTACAGTGCTTTGCACTCAGTAAGTGCTCAATAAATACCACTGATTTCATCTAAAGTACTGGCAGTCGCTAACAATAGTAATTATTAACTCCAGAAACTTAGTGAGTAGGTGGAAAAAGAAGAAATTTAAAAATTGGGAGCAAATAATTACAAAAGCTGACAGTTGAGACAGTGAAAATAGATTTGATTCCTCTTTTGTGATTCTGTATATTAAGCTACACTTTGCTACAGTGCTCAAAATTATAGCACTGTTCTATGCACTGGGGAAGATACAAGTTAATCAGGTTGGGCAGGTTGGGAGTAGAATTTAATCCTCATTTTGTTTTATCTTGTTTTGTGCTATCAAGCCATCTTCAACCCATAGCGACTCCATGGACACATCTCTCCCAGAATGCCCACCTCCATTTGGAATCGTTCTGGTAGTATACTCATAGAGTTTTCCAGATAAAAATACAGAAGTGGTTTACCACTGCCGCCTTCTGCACAGAAAACTTGAGTCTCTGCTCTCAACTCTCTCCCATATCACTTCTGCTCAGCACAAGTGAATTTTGACTTGTAGCAGATTGCCTTTCACTTGCTAGCCACTACACAAGCTAGGAATGGAATGGAATGGACATATCTCTGCTTGACTCTCCTCTGTAGCCAAGACTGGTAGGGTACTGGAAACTCTGCAGGTACGATCCTGAAAGGGGAATCCCCATTTTACATATTAGGAAACTCAGGCATAGAGAAAATAAGTGATTTGCCCAGGATCACACAGCGGACATGTGGCAGTGCCAAATTTAGAATCTAGTTCTGAATCCCAGGCCCATGCTCTATCCCTTAGCCATGCTGCTGCTACCCTATTATTCAATTTTGTTTTTCTCCTTCCTATAACCTTTCCTTAGTCTTACTTTCCTTTTGGCATCCTTACAAATAATATCCTAGAGAGAGTAGATTATCCGAATGAATTGGGGAGAGGCTTATTCATATAATAGAAAATTCAGACTGCCCAACAAAAGTGGGTTTCACAATCTGAGAAGGCATACTTTGTTTTGTTTGACTATTCATATATTTTAATCATTATTCTCCTAATAGCCTAATAGCTTTAGAAGTCTCTATTTAATAGGATTCTAATCCCTCTCCATGGTCACATCACCTAAAAATTCTTTGTCCAGGCACTACAGAGAGCCTTTAAAGTTACCTAATGTCAAATATGGTGCAACCCCTAACTAAGATCAAATGATTCCCAGCCCACTTCTATGAATGCTACATTTTGGTCAAGGTCAAACATTGATATTTTACACATAACCATTCTTTCAGACCCAGGGTCAAATTGTATATTCTCTAAAAAGTCTGTTAGTGCAAAAGAGAATCATATTTTGGGACCAAGAGACTGCAGCAAAATGGTTAATTCTAAGATTATGAAATTTATCATGGCTAGACTTCAGAATCCATTCAGGAAGTAGTCAATTTGCAAAAGGAAGAACTCATTAAGTAAAAAGTTTTTCAGGATTCTGTGAAATGTCATTTTAACTGGTCACTTCACTGTTAACTTGTAATGCTGAATTACCAAGGTTTCCAGGGAGTCATAGAATTCTGAGAGATTTGAACAATTTGATTTTGTATCTGCATATATTTTACTGTTGATTTGGGATTTTGTATAATTCGTTTTCACTAAGAAAAACCCTGTCCTTTATTTTTGAGGTAATCGAAATGATCCCTTCATGGGCCATTGTATATTTTTGAATGTTTACTATCTGTTTAGAATATGAGGAATATTTCAGTATTGGAATATTTTCCAATTTAAAATAATTTAATGAATGCTTTAACTCAAAGTCTAAGCCCCTCCTCCTCATATTAAAGTAGGGGCTCTAAGGACTGTAGTTTCAGGGCCCTCGGATTCAGGGCCTTTATATGACATTACAGCACTCTTTCAGGAAAGCAAAACTAACTTTTTACACGTAGATGCTGATGTGAGCAGGCCACAATTCATTCATTCATTCAATCATATTTATTGAGTGCTTACTGTGTGCAGAGCACTGTACTAAGTGCTTGATAATAATGGCATTTATTAAGTGCTTACTATGTGCAAAGCACTGTTCTAAGCGCTGGGGTGGTTACAAGGTGATCAGGTTGTCCCACAGGGGGCTCACAGTCTTAATCCCCATTTTACAGATGAGGTAACTGAGGCCCAGAGAAGTTAAGTGACTTGCCCAAAGTCACACAGCTGACAAGTGGTGGAGCCGGGATTTGAACCCATGACCTCTGACTCCAAAGCCCAGGCACTTTCCACTGACCCATGCTGCTCACCTCTGCACCTCTGTACGCTGCCAACACTGTCATGCTACCACCTCCTATCCCTCCTATCCCCCTACCACAACCTCAGCCTCCAGCCCCCAACCTGGAATTGCTGTGCTGCCACCAGTTCCTCCCACCCTTCTCTGCATCCTGGAGTTCCCAGGTCACCTTAGCCACCACCACCCCCGAGGCCCCTCTACAGCCTAAATTCTTCAGACCACCATTCTTTGTCCTGTAACGCTGCCTCCAGCCTCCTATTGTGGTCTACAGACCAGCCTCGTCACCTGTGCCTCCAGCGAAATATCTGGGACCAAGGATGATAAAGAGAAGGAGGTGAGTTCTCAAGAGAGCTCTGAATCTGATAACGACTTCAGTTTGAAGGAGGGAATTACAATCAGGAAAGAGTAGAAGACCCAGGGGTTGGTGCCCAAAGAGGTGAGAACAAAGGACAGTCTGCAAAAAAGTTTGCTTGGGAGAAGGATAGACATTTCCTCAGGGCCTGCCTGCATTTTCCCTTTGCTTCTCCTGGCTGACAGGCAGGAGAAGACATATCCCTGAAAACCTGACTGCACAGTCTCTGACATACAGAGAGGAGTTCCCACATAGCATAACAAACAAGTGGCAAATCCAGTTGAGTTCCTCACTGTCCTCTGTCCACCCACCCTGCAGCCCCTGCTGCTTTCAAGAGGATGAGTTGGGGACCAAAGTACAGAGAATGAGAAGGTAGAAGGAGAAATACATCAGGAACTGTTGGTCATTTATGGCTAGGACAGGCCAGGACCCAAGCTTTTCCCTTCCCTCAATCAATCAATCATATTTATTGTGCACTTACTGTGTGCAGAGCACTGTACTAAGCACTTGGGTGAGTCCTCTATAACAGAGTTGGTAGACACGTCCCTGCATGCCATGACCTTAAACTCTACAGTGGGATACAGACATTAATTGAATCAATGATTTATGGACACGTGTATAAGTGCTGTAGGGCTGAGGGAGGAGTGAATAAGGGTGTAAATCCAAGTGAAAGAGTGACATAGAAGGGAATGAGAGAAGAAGAAATGAAGGCTTAGTCAAGGAAGACTTCTTGGAAGAGATGTGCTTTAATAAGGCTTTGAAAGTGGGGAGAGTATACCATGTTTCAGGTAGGAAGAGGGAGGATGTATGCTTCTTTCAGTATGGCAGGAATCCTGCCAGCTCCTTCTCTCCTCGTAGACTCACCAGACCAAAGGCAGCCAGGTCCTCGCTGTCTATCTGAGATTTCACAGAAACCTGAGGCCAAAGCACATGCTCCATCACTGTGAAAAGAGCACCATGGTAATTGCTGCCTTCCTTCCTGTCCCCAAAGATCCCCATTTGTTGCATATTTCTTGCATGCTGGGCCAGGAATAGCAGCTGCACCAGTGGGCTCTTGGACTCCTCAATTACTGCCAAAGCTTAAGCCAATTTCATGTATTTGTGTGTGTTGTGTTTCAATGTTTCATCACTCCCGTCCCTTCTCCACACTTAGACTGTGAGCCCCTTGGGGAATGGCCACAGTGTCAAATTCTCACCTCCGTGTTCTCTCTCAGTGCTTAGTACAGTGCTCTGCACACAGTAAGAGCTTAATAAATACTATTACTACTAATAAGTATTATCATTACTACTACCCCCAACTCCCTCCTGCCTGCACTACCACTCTGATTGGAGAGCATTGGACTGACTTTGTCTTTACATCACTCCTAAATGACACCATCTAGGTAGTGCAGGCTCCAAGAGGTTTTGCAAAAGTGACTAGATCTGACCTCACTGAGCTCTTAATATTGTTCCACAAAGATCAACCTTCTAGAGTGTACAATGCCTCTGGGAATGCGGGTACATTTTCATACACCACATGTGAATCACAATGGTACTTATTAAGAGCTTACTATGCACTTGTTGGTATTTATACTTATTCCTACATGCTTAAAATACAATTTAACTATGATTATATAAATCCACAAGACATCACTATAAACTAAAACAAATGCAGACCTAGTCCTCTTTCACAGATTTTAAATCTGAGGCATGGAAAAGATTAAGTGATTTGATCAAGGTTTTACAGAGAGTAAGCTTTACAACTCAGAAGAGTTCACACTTCCTCTCTGCTTCTGGAGGGATTCACTTCTCTTGAAAGGAAGTGATAAGCTTATAAGAGGCTTTTAGGTAGCATCTCTTGATTTTATTCTTTGAGAGCAATGAATTGGTTCTGCTTTTACTTTACCTCTTTCATCTTAAGACTGCAGTGACAGACTTTGGAAATAAATTTTATTCTGTGTAGGCTTCTGGCATTTTGACATATGTTGGTTTTCTGCTTGTTGAGCTTGATGTTGTAAGAATTAAGTTAAAGTGGATTTTAGTGAAAAAAAAACCCAAAACAAACTAAAAAAAGGTTAATTCCTTCAGATTATGTCAGTGTCACACAGTGCTTCCTTGACGTCTTGAACATTTTATCTTGATGATATTCCTTTAAAGTTCTTGAAGTGCAAGCAGGTGAAAGACTTGACTGACCTCTGTTTAAAGCTCACTTTAAACCTTAAATCTTTCTTTCTGAGTGGAAGGCAATGCAAACTCACTTTTATATGCAACATAATCCAAAGACTTCTCTAAATCCTTCCTGTTTCCTGATAGAGCTGACTCCAACCTCAGACATGATAATAATAACAATGATGGCATTTGTTAAGCACTTACTATGTTCCAAGCACTGTTTTAAGTGCTAGGGGAATTACAAGGTAATCAGGTTGTCCCACAGTCTTAATCCCCATTTTACATATGAGGTAACTGAGGCACAGAGAAGTGAAGTGACTTGCCCGAAGTCACACCGCTGACAAGTGGAGGAGCTGGGATTTGAACCCATGACCTCTGACTCCCAAGCCCATGCTCTTTCCACTGAGCCATGGTGCTTCTCTAATCTGAGTGTATATCCAAGTGTATATCTATATCTTAGTGTATATCTAAGTGTATCTAAGTATATCTGAGTGTATTCTCTAATCTGAGTGTATATGATGTACATGATCTGAGCATACAGTTGAAATCATCACCTACTTTGAAGGTACTTGAAGGACCTGTACTTTGAAGGACCTGATTCTATACCAGCACCTCCTCCAAATAATTAAAACACTGTGCTGATGCAGGGAGGGATGGCAGCACTGATGGAAATGCCATGCTGAATTAATCACTCAATCAATAGTATTTATTGACTACTTACTGTTTCAGATCACTGTGAGCCCATTGTTGGGTAGGAACCGTCTCTATATGTTGCCGACTTGTACTTTCCAAGTGCTTAGTACAGTGCTCTGCACAAAGTAAGCGCTCAATAAATATGATCGATTGAATCACTGTACTAAATACTTAGGAGAGTACAATCCAATAGAGTTGGTAAACATGATCCTTGTCTATAAGGAGCTTATGGACTAGAGGGGGAGAAAGATATTAAAATTAATTACAGATAGTGAAAAAGAATGAGTAAAAGGATATGTACATATACGCTGTGGGAATAGAGGGGTAAATATCAAGTGCTTAAGGCATATAGATCCAAATGCATAGGTGATGCAGAAGAGAGGTCAAATAGTGGAAATGAGGACTTAATCAGGAAAGTCCTCAGCGTAGATGTGATTTAAGAAAATCTTTCAGGTAGAGAAAACGGTTGTCTATAGGACCATAAAAGTCTCTGCAGGACCAGCTTAAGTCAGAAAGAGCTGCCCTTATGGAAACCTGAAACATCTCTAGACGAGTTGTGGAATTGGTGGCAGCAGCGTTCCAGTGAGTAAAAGAGGTCCCACAGTCCTCCAATCTCCTCAACCAGTTTGGGGTTCTGATTTAGCCTGGGCATTGGCCTCCTGCCCTTTATCTCTCCAACCCACCCCTAATCCTCTAGCACTGAACATCTTGCTCAGTTTGGTTTAGACATATATAACTGCATGCTGCTTAAATGAAGTCATTAGTTTGCCAGGCAGGGAGAGAAAAATGAGCATTAGATGCTAAACATGTTCTCAGTTGATTAGCTCCTATGTACAAGTAGTAGCTATAGTTAAATGCTCCCTAAAGGGAAAAGACAGAGGGTGAATAACAAAATCTTTAGACTTCAGTAAAGAAGTGACCTTCTGTAGGACAGATGAATGAGGTGATCCTCCTGACTGTTTGTGCGAGTGTAGGTACAATCAAGTAGAGCACTATGGACTGTAGTTGAAAGGAAATGCTTTTAACTAACGATGTCCAAAGTCAAGGTAGTATTTGACAGAGACTTTCAAACTTTTAGTGAGGTCTCTTCCTGTAAGTGCTAAAAGTTATTTTTGTCCTCTTGCATGAATGGACTTCATTCCTCACTCTCCTGCTGAGAAAAAAATTGAAAGGATTGATTTTTGGCAAACTACTTCAAATGTAGTCAGTGGAGCACTCTTTAATATTTCTTCCTTTCGATGATTGGGCCTCTAATGGTTCTGATTCTTCAATTTAAAAATATACATATTTCCCCTCAGATTTATTCTAAAGTGCTTTGCCTGGAAGAAATTAAGTAGTCCATCCTCTGAAACCAATTCTCACAGTTTGTGCTTCACTACAGAGAAAAAAACAACATCAAGGAAGGTCTGCATGATAGTTCTCAAGTCTTTTCTATTTTAATCCATCTCAATCTATTTTATTACTAGGTAAAAATACCTGATAACACTCCTCTATTCAAAAGAAAGTCTGCCCTTGTAACAAGAGTCATAGAGTCATACATCACGAACACAACAAAAACACAATTTCAAATCTTACTTAAATGTAAGCAGAATATATGAGCATCATGTTATTTATGATGTATACATTCTTCAAAGAAGTACCTAATTTCAAGTCTATGGAAGAAAATAATA
Source organism: Tachyglossus aculeatus (assembly GCF_015852505.1). NCBI lineage: Eukaryota > Metazoa > Chordata > Mammalia > Monotremata > Tachyglossidae > Tachyglossus > Tachyglossus aculeatus. The sequence continues at coordinate 116,285,826 of NC_052067.1, forward strand.
TTTTATGTCTTTCTGGATACTTGAACATTACTAAAATGGAGTTGAAAACAGATGGAACTCTTTATTTAGTGAACAATAGCAGCATTTCATTTCTGAACAAAATAGTTTTTTTGACACTACTATTGCAAGTCAGTGAATGTATTATTTTGGCCACATTCAGAAGTGCCTCATCTGGATGAAACAGATTTATGTTAAATAAGTTATTCAAAAAAACTTCTACATGCTAGGTGCCTAGATGGACCACACCTTCTCACCAAAAATGTGGAGAACTTTAAATACGTAGTCAGACCTCTCATCCATCCTTGACCTTTGACCAGGACTATTGATTTCATTGAGGTGAGAATTTGGCCTAGAGAATTTAAGGAAACATCATTCTTACAAGATCACATATGGGCATGTTCTAAAATTCCATTTCATCTATAAATTATAAAAACAAGTTCAAGAAATTCCAAAACTTGAAAAGAAAAATTTAAGTTTTCATGTAATAAAACTGAAGAATAATTTTTTAAACTGCTCATGCAAAGGCTTTTAAATGTTAAAAATTTGAAACAACCAAATTTTGTCTGTTATACAGGGAAGAAATTATAGGTTCAAGTTCACATAGAATACTAACTTGGTACACAATAAGCACTCAATAAATATGATTGATTGATTGATTCATTCATTGATTTTATTTTCACCCCTAGGTATCCATTTGTTAGCCATGGGGCATTTAGCTGGTCTATCAGGGTTACTGGAAGAAGAGCCTGAGAGATATTAAAGGCACCTCCAGACATTTCCCAAATACATCTAAGACACAGGATCGAATTTAATTTGCAAGAGGGGAAAACTTAATCAGACACAGATGGCTCCACATTAGCCCTGTGGGCCCCATCAAGACTTCACTACTGCTGTCACTTCTGCTACTCTAGTTGCTTCTTTACTTAGGATGGTGACAATTTGCTCCAAGTTTGATTACACCCTAAATTAAATTTTAGTACACACAATATGGGAAGAAACAATGGGAACATGTATTGATTTGGGTTTCTGTAAAATAGATCACCAGAAATGGATTGAGCATTTACAAGTAAGATGTGATACAGTTCAAATGTACCATTTAGTGAGAACTGAAAAAGGTAAATTATAGATAAAAGAGATTATGTTAATGTGTGTTCCGACACTAAGGTAATGGATGAAGGAAGATCTCATTTATAGAACCAAACAGGCTCAAGTTTAAAAAGGAGATGGAAGAATACCAATCCACAAAAAATAAATTGCATCAGGTACAAATACGTCTGCTTTCTTGAGAATAGAGAGAGGGAATCAATCTGAGAAAAGGGCACAAGGTAGTCAATAAGGGAAGTTTTTAAAAATAAATCTTCAAACAAATAGCCTGATTATTCCTTTGTTCCTCCTGTGATAGAGGACCAGAGTTTAAACAGGATATTGTCCAGGGACACTGGCTGGGACCAGTTATACTCCAAGCCACATATGACTTCAAACTGACCAACTGAGGGTTTCCTGATGTAATTCCATATTTGGACTGGACTAATTTTTGGTCTTATTAACTGTTAAATGGGAAATGCAATTCTAATCAGGATTTCTGTTTGCTGTTACTGTGACCAAAGATGCAAAGCAATTATTCTGTGAATATAAATTTTAAATTTGCCTAAATTCTAATTTGAGGGTTTGTGTGAGGCAGTAAAGGGACCCAGAGTAAAAGTAGGGACATGCTATTAGAGAGCATACAGGGAGAATGGAGATCAGCCAAATTACCTTTAACTTCTTGACTTTGGGGTCCTTACTTGTAAAGCCAAGGAGAAAGTAGCACTGAAATTGGAAGGTAGCTGAAAGGGAGACTCCTGAAATTATCCCTGACTGGGAAGGGGAACATTCTGAGGCTTTAGAGGCAGAGGAGCAAAACCGGGTATCTGAGGGCTCACATCCCAGTAAATGGTCCCATGGCTGGAGAAAGGCTGAGAGAAGTTCCCAAATAGCATAAGGATGCGTAATGTGCCAGACCAGGATGGGACACAGGGACAGCGAGCAGAGGAGGTGAAGTAAAGAAAAAGGACAAGGAAATAAAGGGAGGGAAGAAGGATGCAGAGAAGAGTCTTGAACTTTCACTCCACCCCTATTTTCCTCCACCTCTTCTTGAGATGCCACCTTTTCCCTTCATCTCTTCCTGGTTCAACCTTGGTCCTGTGGTGAGCAAGAGTGACTTCATTTTGTATTATTTTATCCTGGGAGCAACAAGGCCAAAGGATGATTTAGAGAAGAAACTGTATTATCTTTCTGAGAAGTTTTGAGGAGCAGAATTGAATTGTCTTGCTGAGGGCTTAAGGAGGGGCTAAATTGCTCTGCTGGGCAGGAAAAGAACTGCCTGATGGGGCTATGCTCAAGGGGGATAAACCCAGGGAAGAGGGGTCACCTTCTTCTCTGGTTTATCCTGTAACAAGCTAAAGAGTGGAAGACAGCAGCAATACTGAGCAGCCCCCCCCACCTGCTGCAATCCCCCAGCCCCAAGAACAATAGAGAAAAGGGGGAAAGAACTGGCCTTCTTGGCCTGATTTGTCCGGCATGGAACCACCTAAGCCATGCACTGAGACACCCACAGCTGCCGCGGCCCACCACCTAAGACTTGGAGAAAACCAGGACAATGACGAGCTGCGGGTGGTCTGACTCCTTCAAACTCCTCCAGTGCGGGATCATCTTCACCGAGACTTTGGGAAAATCAGTTGGATTGTTAACTTTTTGTGTGTGGTTGTTTGTGTGTGGAAGTGAGTGTGGGTGTATGTGCAGATGCACCTAACCCTGTTTTAGTAAAATAAAGCATTCCACTGTAACACTGGTGTTTGGTTTTCCTTTTTGATGTATCATTTGAGCTCCCAAATTAATAAGGGAGTCAAATCCCTGTTAAGGGTTCATAGGTTGAGTTACTGATATTGCAGGGGAGTGATCCCTGGGTGGGGCTCATAATAATGATAACAATAATAATAATAATAGTAATAATAATAATATTTGTTAAGTGCTTACTATGTGCCAAGCACTGTTCTAAGCACTGGGGTGGATAGAAGGTAATCAGGTTGTCCCATGTAGGGCTCACAGTCTTAACCCCCATATTACCGATAGGGTAACTGAGGCACAGAGAAGTTAAGTGACATGTCCAAAGTCACATAGCTGACAAGTGATGCAGTCAGGATTAGAACCCACAACCTATGACTCAATCCATACTTCAATCCAATGCCGCTGCCTGGATTGTCGTTGTCCAGAAACACTCCGGGCATGTTACTCCCCTCCTCAAAAATCTCCAGTGGCTACCAATCAATCAGCGCATCAGGCAGAAACTCCTCACCCTGGGCTTCAAGGCTCTCCATCACCTCACCCCCTCCTACCTCATCTCCCTTCTCTCCTTCTACAGCCCAGCCCACACTGTCCCCTCCTCTGCTGCTAATCTCCTCACTGTGCCTCGTTCTCACCTGTCCTGCCGTTGACCCCGGCCCACGTCATCCACCTGGCCTGGAATGCCCTCCCTCCCCACATCCACCAAGCTAGCTCTCTTCCCCCTTCAAGGCCCTACTAAGAGCTCACCTCCTCCAGGAGGCCTTCCCAGACTGAGCCCCCTCCTTCCTCTCCCCCTCCTCCTTACCTCCTTCCCTTCCCCACAGCACCTGTATATATGTATATACGTTTGTTTGTATTGATTACTCCATTTATTTATTCTACTTGTACATATCTATTCTATTTATTTTATTTTGTTAATATGTTTTGTTCTCTGTCTCCCCCTCCTAGACTGTGAGCCCACTGTTGGGTAGGGACCGTCTCTATATGTTGCCAACTCATACTTTTCAAGCGCTTAGTACAGTGCTCTGCACACAGTAAGCGCTCAATAAATACAATTGATTGATTGATTGACTCCCAAGCCCATGCTCTTTCCACTAAGCCACACTGCTTCTCTGACAGGTCATGACAGGCTCATGACAGGCTCATGACAGGTCCCTTGATCATTTTCATCTTCTGAACATACCTTGCTCTTATCTCTCCTGCCTTCTCCCTGACTCATCCCATTTCAGTTGCTGAGAATCCCCCTCACCCCAAACCCATAACCAGAGGTTTCTACCTCTTGATTGCTCTGAAAAATACCACCTTTTCCAATGTCTCCCCCAATTAATTTACACACCTCATATGCAGTATGAGCTACCCTTAGCACAGATACATTTGTCATCTTCGGCATATTTTTTACATTCATTCATTCATTCATTCAATCGTATTTTTTGAGCACTTACTGTGTGCAGAGCACTGTACTAAGTGCTTGGGAAGTACAAGTTGGCAACATATAGAGATGGTCCCTGCCCAACAATGGGCTCAGAGTTTAATGTAAATACTGATTTACATTTTCATCCATTTAATCCTGAAACACCTTTAACTGTACAACACCGGCTGTATCCTTGCTTTTCCTACCGCTCAGTCTACTTTTTGTCTTTCCATTAGATTGTAAAGTCCTTGATGGTAGAAAAAGTGTGTGTTGTTTCTGTTATACTCACCCAGGTGCTTAGTTCAGTACTTTGCAAACAGTAAATAGCAATGATTGAGTGATTAATTGATCTATGTAGCTGGGCAGGATAGAGGGTATGTACAAAACTTCTGAGGTTCCAGGAGCAGCAAAGTTCAATGTAGGACCCATAGTCCCAGCCACAGTGCAGGCACACAAAGAGCTGGCTCTTGTTTGTTATGCATGTTTGATATTAACCGTGCCTGTCATTGTTTTTGCTTTTGCATTCCATGGTGTAGGTTTGGGTTGATATCCCTCTGCAAGGCTGGGAAGGATCTATAAAGTATTGATAACACTTGCTTCCCTTCAAGGAGTTCTTTGATCTCAGATTCAGCACATCTAGCTGGTTTTGGTGCTGTCTGCTAGCAGTTTACATTATCTTAATGCCTGCCTAGTATACAATTTCCTGTAGAGGATTTTTTTTTCATTGTTTGCAAATGACAGAGACAGATAAGGATTTTAGTCTTAATAAAGCTATTTTGAAATCCTTCAGCTTCATGCAGTTGTTTTCATTAAGAGTTTCTCATATGTATGCCTGGATGACTTTGAAATCATTTTGTGGTAAATTGGTGTTACCTACCAATTATTAATTGGTAATTGGTAATTGCTATTATTAGCAATGTACCAAGCAACAGTCAGTCAAGGTCTGGCATCATGCATAAGAACAATAAATTGAACAGTCCTCATTCTCCCTGTTGGATCGTGACATTACTTAGTTGCCATGGCTAAAATTTAACATGCATCCAAAGCACCTTTGCCATGTTCAGTAAGGAAAATATTATTATGTAAATTACCATCTGATATTGAGTAACAGTAAGCACATAACAAAATCTACAATCATTTAGCTGGAAATGCCAAAATGCTATGAGGCTTCCCAATTCCATCAGGGTCAGTGATTTTTCTCCACATTCCAATATTACTTCTCATTAGTCCTGATATCAGGAAATATTATTTCATGCATTGAAATTTGCCACAACAATAAATTTACTAATTTATATTGCCAGAATAATCCTACCTAGAGTCATAGATAATAATGATGGCATTTGTTAAGCGCTTACTATGTGCAGAGCACTGTTTTAAGCGCTGGGGGGCTTACAAGGTGATCAAGTTGTCCCACGTGGGGCTTACGGTCTTCATCCCATTTTACAGATGAGGGAAGTGAGGCTCAGAGAAGTGAAGTGACTTGCCCAAGGTCACACAGCAGACATGTGGTGGAGTCGGTATTCGAACCCATGACCTCTGACTCCAAAGCCCGGGTTCTTTCCACTGAGCCATGCTGCTCATCTTAGTGAGAACAAATACATTAATGGTACCATACAGAAGCAGTGTGGCCTAGTGGAAAGAGCCTGGGAGTCAAAGGGTCTTATTCCGGCTCTGTCACTTGTCTTCCATGTGACCTTGGACAAGTAGTTTAATCAGTGCTTCTGTTACCTTACCTGTAAAATGGGAGGTAAATATGTGTCCTTCCTCCTTCTTAGATTGAGAGCCCCATGTTGGAGAGGAACTGTATCCACTCTGATTACCTTTTAGCTACCCATGCTTACCAGAGTATTTGACACATACTAAGTACTTAACAAAGTCCACCAATATTACTAATAGATTCTCGCTACTGCCTCTCGGCCTGTGGGCAAGTTTTGAAACAAGGAATTCAGAACTCTAGCAATCAGCCTACTGGGTTATTGGGTAACATTTTGTGCTACACAGGCATACCTCACTGTACAGCTGAGTTAATTCCCTTCAAAATGTGGCTGTAAAGTGGACCAAAATTAGCTATATAGTGCAGGCATGTTTTCCTATAGCTATACATGTTATAAATCCTTTCAGATCTTTATGGAAAATAATATGAAATTCCTTTTTAAAAACACTTTAAATGGTATTTGCTACGCACTTACTATGTGCCAGGCACATATTAAAGCACTTACTATGTGCCAGGCACATACTAAGTGCTGGGGTAGACTTTGGGCAAGTCACTTAACTTCTCTGTTCCTCAGTTACCTCATAGTACTGGGGATTAAGAATGAGCCCCATGTGGCACAACCTGATTACCTTGTATCTCCCCCAGTGCTTAGAACAGTGCTTGGCACATAGCGCTTAACAAAAGCCATCATCATTATTATTGTTAATAATACAAATAAACAGACATCAATATGAAAAAATAAAATTACAGATATATACATGAGTGCTGTGGGACAGGGAGGGGGGGAAGAGCAAAGGCAGCAAGTCAGGGTGACACAGAAGGGAGTAGGAGATGAGGAAAAGTGGAGCTTAGCCTGGGAACACCACTTGGAGGAGATGTGCCTTCAGTAAGGCTTTGAACAGGGGGGAGAGTAATTGTCTGGTAGATTTAAGGTGGGAGGACATTCCAGACCAGAAGCAGGATGTGGGAGAGGAGTTGGTGGCAAGACCGGCGAGACTGAGGCACAGTGAGAAGGTTAGCACCAGAGAAGCTAAGTGTGCAGGCTGGGTAGTAGAAGGAGAGAAGTGAGGTGAGGTAGGAGGAGGCAACGTAGTGGAGTGCTTTAAAGCCAATGGTCAGGCGTTTTTGTGTGATGCAGAGGTGGATGGACAACCACTGGAGTTTTTTGAGGAGGGGGGGTGACGTGTCCTGAACGTTTTTGTAGAAAAATGACCCAGGCAGCATAGTGAAATATGGACTGAAGTGAGAGTGAGGAGAGACAGGAGGTTGGGAGGTCAGCAAGGAAGCTGATGCAGTAATCCAGGTGGAATAGGATGAGTGATGGTATTAACATAGTAGTAGTTTGGATGGATAAGAAAGGGTGGGTTTTAGGAAAGGGCGGGTTTTAGCAATGTTGTGAAGGTGGGACTGAAAGAATTTGGTGACGGGCTGAATATGTGGGTTGAATGAGAGAGAGGAGTCAAGAATAACGCAAAGGTTATGGGCTTATGAGACGGGAAGGATCATGGTGTCATCTACAATGATGAGAAAGTCCAGGAGAGGACAGGATTTGGGTGGGAAAATAAGGAGCTCTGTTTTGAACCTGTTTAGTTGAAGTGATGGGAGGACATCCAAATAGAGGTGTCTTGAAAGCAGAAAGAGATGTGGGCCTGGAGAGAGGGAGAGAAATAGGACTGGGTGGTGGGAGAGGGGAGATGTAGTTTTGGCTATTATCTGCATAAATATGGTAGTTGAAGCCATAGGAGTGAATGAATTCTCCAAGGGAATGAGTGCAGATGGAGAATAGAAGGCAACCTAGAACTGAACCTCCACAGTTAGGGTTGGGAGGCAGAAGGGGAACCTGTGAAGGAAATTGAGAATGAATGGCCAGAGAGATAAGAGTTGAACCAGAAGATGATTAAGTGGTTGAGAAGCAACAAGGCCTAGTTGATACAGCAAGAGCCTGGGAGTCAGAAGGACCTGGGTTCTAATCCAGATTCCACCACTTGTCTGCTGTGTGACCTTGGACAAGTCACTTAACTTCTCTTTGCCTCAGTTCCCCAACTGAGGAAATGGGGATTAAGACTGTGAACCCCATGAGGGACTGAACTGTGTCCAAACTGATTAGCTTTTATCTACCCCAGTGCTTAATACAGTGCTTGGCACATAGTAAGTGCTTAACAAATATCACAAAAAAGGGGGGGAGTATGAGGACACTGGATGGGAGTGAGCAAGATGGCTGTGTTTGGGAGAGGGGGATGAGGATCTGCTCTGGGAAAGGATTTTATTCATTCATTCATTCAATCATATTTATTAAGCACTTGCTGTGTGAAGAGACCTGCACTACATGCTTGGGAAAGAACAATACAACAATAAATAGTGACAATCCCTGCCCACAACAAGTTTACAGGGGAAAGGATGACAGGGATGGCACAGAGAAGGGTGGTGGTACTGGCACAATGGGTGAAGACGTTTAGATGGGAGTGTTCTGTTAGGGGATGGCAGGGGTAGAAGTTACCAGAGACAACATATAGGACTGGAATCAGATGAGTGCTTGGCAAGGGGGCAGCGTGAGGGGTGGGGAAGAGTTGGATGTAGAGGGATGATGGGTGTGCTAGGAAGGAAGGACAGGGATGGGTTGAAGCTAGAGAGGGGATTTAATGGACATGGTGAAGTTAGAGCAGTAAAGGTTATAGGAGATGTCAGAGCAATAATCAATCAGTGGTATTTATTGAGTGCTTACTGTGTACACTAAGTGCTTGACAGAGTACAATACAGTAGAGTTGGTAGACATGTTCCCTGCCTACAACAAGGTGCTTAATCTGGTCCTTCCACTGACCAAGATGAACTTTAATGCAGGTCCGTATCTGGGCTGCAGAAAAGTTTGAGGTGCAGAAGACTTACTGATCTTAGAATAAGATAAATGGTATAGGACCTTTATAAGAAAAAGGAAAACTAAGGGGTTAGGGTCCCCAATTTTTGCATAGTGGGGTAGCAGCTAGTTTCACTGCCATCAGCACTTTGAACAGTGCTTTGCACATAGTAAGCACTTAGCAAATGCCATTATCATTATTATTATTTTTAAGAATTTAGAAAGATAGCTACAGTTTAATTCCTTTACCAAATTGAGCCCTTTTTGTTGTTTTTGTATTTGTTGTTGTTCCAAAGATCAAGTGTGTAAGTAATTTACAAGTTATAGCCTTAATAATCCTTAGAAGTATATTAGGGCATATAGGGTTTAAAATCCAGTGCAGACACCCTGAAATTATATAAATCATTTTACTTACTAGATCCATTTCAAAGGTTTTCCAGTATTTAAAAAGAGTTAAGATTAGATTTAAACTCATAGTTAAGAGATATAGAAATGGAAGTGGTAGCAGTAGTGAAAAATCAAAGACACTTTTTAGGATGCCATCTTTGGATAGCAATAGAAACCCTCTATTCCATTACCATTACAGAAGCAGCGTGGCTCAGTGGAAAGGCATGGGCTTTGGAGTCAGAGGTCATTAGTTCAAACCCCGGCTCTGCCACTTGTCAGCTGTGTGACTATGGGCAAGTCACTTAACTTCTCTGTGCCTCAGTTCCCTCATTTGTAAAATGAGGATGAAGACTGTGAGGCCCCTATGGGACAACCTGCTCACCTTGTAACCTCCCCAGCGGTTAGAACAGTGCTTTGCACATAGTAAGCTTAATAAATGCCATCATTATTATTACCATGAAAATATTTATTTGCTTTTAAGAAATGAGTGTTAGTAGAGGTTTCTGAGATGCAGCAGTGTCTAGTCGATAGAGCTCAGGCCTGGGAGGCAGAAGGATCTGGGTTCTAATCCCAGATCTGCCACATGTCTGCTGTGTGACCTTGGGCAAGTCACTTAACTTGTCTGTGCCTCAGTTCCCTCCTCTGTAAAATGGGGATTAAGAATGTGAGCCCCACATGGGACAGAGACTGTGTCTAACCTGATTTGTTTGTGTCCTTTGTTCAGGCACATAGTAAGCACTTAACAAATACCATTATTATTATTATTGTTATTATCTATTCTGCTTGTACATATTGTCTATACTTTGGGGTAATTTTGAATATGCTACAACGTTTGATTTTTCCATTTGTTTTCACTGACTTTTAGAGTTTTCTTTTTTTCTGCAATGTGATTGAATAAAATCATACCTGCCTTTCAGATACCCATATTATAATAATTTCTATAAATTGAATCTCTTAAGGTAGGATGTATACTAGGCTAAAGAAAATTAGTAGAGGCTTCTATTAAAGTTTGTCTAGGTCTGTGGAGTTTTGCAGTTTGTTTTATGGAGTTTCAGCTATAAATTCTTAAATCAGATCAACCCTGCTTTTTTAAAGGCTAGGGCACTTCCTGTGTGCCTCATGCTGATGGTTCTAAGGCTCCAGCCTTCAGTGACTAGACTATCTGATCTCAGTCTTAAGAGAATTGACTTGCAGGGCATAGTGCAAAGCTAGTTTTTGATTCAGACTTCTTTGTGAGCTTTGAGCCCAGCAATTTATTTTAAATTCTAACAAAAATGATTTTCGTGTCTGTTCGTGTAAAAATTTTGATATGTTCTTCAAATCCCTGATTCTTTTCTTGAGATCTGTAAAGTTACTTCTACATATAATTTGTTCTGAAATGTGGATTGTCATAAAAAACACTCTTTGCTCTCTGTGATTGTCTTTGCATTATCTATTTATTCTTACTCAGTTCAAATAGACCATTTTATCTCTTCTTATCTCTTGGGAGTGATTCTGAAGTACTTAGCCAAGATGGAAGCTGTTTTCTCCATGCTTACTCTGACCGTCATGCCAGGCAGTATTATATGGACACTTTTAATATAATTTGATCTACTTGCAATCAGTGGCAGCATTAGTTTTTTGCTAAATTACTTTTGGCATTTGTATTTCTTCATGCTTGATGCATGCAAGAGAACACACTTTTTGACTTAAAAGTACATTATACACCATCTGCAAAAGACTCAAATGCAAAGGAAATTCACATATTTTGCAGAAGCTAGTTTTAGAATTAAATAGCATGACTTTTTTTCTATTCTCAGTGTGTACCTTGCTTAACTCGGGTTTCACAAGTCTATAAAAAGACTGTAAAAATACAAATATAAAATAAGTAAGCTATATGTAAGCAAATCAGACAGTTTAAAAGATTTGATTGGATTTATTTCATCCACTAAGGCTACAATTAAAGGCACTATACACCATAATGTGTAGGGACTGTGAGGGTAGAACTGAAAAGTATCCAACAATAGGGAATGATGAGGGCGAGGGTACAGGGAGACCCTGTGTGGAGAGTTAGTCAGGAGGGCCTTGTTGAATATAATAATAATGGCATTTATTAAGCACTTACTATGTGCAAAGAAATCAATCAATCAATCAATCGTATTTATTGAGTGCTTACTGTGTGCAAAGCACTGTACTAAGCACTTGGGAAGTACAAGTTGGCAACATATAGAGACAGTCCCTACCCAACAGTGGGCTTACAGTCTAGAAGCACTGCTCCAAGCGCTGTGGAGGTTACGAGATGATCAGGTTGTCCCACATGGGGCTCACAGTCTTAATCCCCGTTTTACAGATGAGGTAACCGAGGCACAGAGAAGTTAAGTGACTTGCCCAAAGTCACACAGCTGACAAGTGGCAGAGCCAGGATTTGAACCCTTGACCTCTGATGCCAAAGCCTGTGGTCATTCCACTGAGCCACCCTGCAAGGCCTGGGCCATGGTCATGCATCAAAGGAGAGAAATGAAGACAGAATCTTTCCCTTGCCCTCATGGAGCACTGAGAGTGAAGGGCCCAGCTTTCAAAGATGTGGACAGGAGGACAGGGCATGATATTGTGGCTGTGTGAGACTACCTATGCCTCTTTTCCTACCCAAAATAACCCTAGAGAAGCAGCATGACCTAGTGGATAGTACAAGGGCCTGGGAATCAGAAGGACCTAGGTTCTAATCCTGCTCTAACACTTGTCTGCTGTGTGACTTTGGGCAAATCACCTGACTTCTCCAAGCCTCAGTTGCCTCATCCATAAAATGAATGGGGATTAAGATTATGAGCCCCATATGAGACATGGACTATGTCCAACCTGATTGTTTTGTATCTATGCCTGTGCTGAGTACAGTGCCTGTTGCATAGTAAGCCCTTAACAAACACCAGTAGAATGAAATAAAATTAAAAATAACCCAAAGCAACTAGTAAAACAGCTTGGGTCTTTTGAGGAGTCCCAGGGCCCTAAAGCCCTTCTAAGGAAATGGAAGGTTTTCAAGAGCTCACATGAATGTAACTCCAAGAATTTACTCTTCAAACTTCTACCATCACCCAATTTTAGGTTAATTCTCTAGAGACATGGAAATAATCTGGGCTCCCTCTAGCAAGTCTGGTGTCTAGAAAGATTATTGTTAAGATCTCAGAGACTTTCTATGAGTCAGGAAATCAAGGGTCCAATCCCAGCTCTGCCACTTGTCTGCTGTGTCTTCCTGGGCAATTCATGTAACTTCTCTATTCCTCAGATTCCTTATCTGTAAAATGAAGATGAAATCCTACTACTGGATTAAATCCTACTACCTCATAGTTAAGACTGTAAACTCCATGTGGCATGGGGACTATATTTATCCTGATGATCGTGTAGCTGCCCCAGCGCCTAGTACAGTACTTGGCACATAGTAAGCACTTAACAAGGATTATGGTTATTAAATGTGTAGGCAACAGTTAGAAGCAGGAATGTGTCTGTTGTTATTTTGTACTCTCCCAAGTGCTTAGTGGAAAGAGCCTGGGCTTGGGAGTCAGAGGTCATGGGTTCTAATCCCACCACTGCCACTTGTCTGCTGTGTGACCTTGGGCAAGTCAATTAACTTCTCTGTGCCTCAGTTCCCTCATCTGTCAAATGGAGATTAAGACTGTGAGCCCCATGTGGGACAACCTGATTACCTTGTATCTACACCAGTGCTTAGAACACTGCTTGGCACATAGTAAGTTCTTAACAAGCAAATATCATTATTACAATGCTTTGCACAGAGTAAGTGCTCAATAAATATGATTGAATGAATGAATGAATGAAAGAAGCATGGTATATTGGTAATAGCACAAGAGTATGGGCCTGGGAGTGCAGATCTGAGTTCCAATTCTGATTCCACCACTTTTCTGATGTGTGACTTGTGCCAATCACTTACCTACTCTCTGCCTCAGTTACCTCATCTATAAATGGTAATTATGACTGTGAGCCCTATGAGGGACAACGACTATTTAATAATAATAATAATAATGGTATTTGTGAAGCACTTCCATGAGGGGAGATACAAGATAATCAGGTTGTTCCACGTGGGGCTCACAGTTTTAATCCCTATTTTACAGCTGAGGTAACTGAGTCACAGAGAAGTTAACTGATGAGTTCAAACTCATACAGCTAACAAGTGGTAGAGCCGGGATTAGAACCCATGACCTCTGACTCCTAAACCTGTGCTCTTTCCACTGTCATGCTGCTTCTTATGTCTCTCTCCACCCCACCCGTGCTCCAGCCTGTCAACTCACTGTGGGCAGGGATCGGGATCATCACCCTTATCGCTGTACTGTACTTTCACAAGTGCTTATCACGGTGCTTTGCACACTGTAAGCGGTTAATAGATACGATTGAATGAATTAATGAATAGTCCCTTTTCTGCGATCTAGTCCTCTGACACAGGCTAGCCAAATGTAGCTTCAAGGAACCCTGTATATTGAGCCCACAACAGGCTACCTTGTTAGTGACTGTTTGTGATCCCATGAACAACAAGGGAAAAACTTTGTAAAATCACTAAAGGGCTCCATCTGATACAGCTGATTGCTGGCCTGTGGGGGTGAAGCAAGGAGGGAAGCAGGGGTTTCTCTCCCTGTTGTACTCAGTAATGGGCCTGGATCAATCAATGACTGACACATGAGGCCACAGCTGCTATATCTTAGGCAGTTAAAAGGTGGTTGCTTTGAAGGAGCACTCTCTAGGGAGGCACAGAGAGTAGCAGCAGTAAGAAGAAGCATTGGCAGATTGGGCTCCTTTAAACTGGTATTGGACCCTTAGTGGAGTGAGTGAGAGTGTGTATGTATGAGTCATGCCCTTGCACATTGTTAATACTAAGTAAAAAACTTTTCACATTAACCTTGGTAATCAGAGGTAATAATAATGATGGCATTTATTAAGCACTATGTGCAAAGCACTGTTCTAAGCCCTGGGGAGGTTACAAGGTGATCAGGTTGTCCCATGGGGGGCTCACAGTCTTCATCCCCATTTTACAGATGGGGTCCCTGAGGCCCAGAGAAGTTAAGTGACTTGCCCAAAGTCACACAGCTGACAAGTGGTGGAGTCTGGATTTGAACCCATGACCTCTGACTCCAAAGCCCACGCTCTTTCCACTGAGCCATGCTGCTTCTTAGAGGGGTGGTGTGACTTCTACTACCTGTCACTAAGGATTCCCCGGTCCACGAAGGACCTGGTTGGTATGAATGGGCAGGATTTGTGACACCTTGTTCCAACAAGGGAAAGCTTCTCTTCATCCTTGACCTATTCCTGACCCAACCACTGCTAGTTTTCAGCATTACTGAAGTTTGCCTCTTCCAGTATGACACTGTCTCCCCTGTTGCTCTCTCTGGAAGGGGTCTCATTTCTCCCACTCCCCAAGTCTTACTGGGAAATGGAGAGAAGTTGACCTCCTTCTTGCTCTATATTCTCTTTCTACACCCACTCCCTTAGAAAACTCAATCACTCCCTGACCCTTGCCCACACCCTACCTCTGGTCTGAAACTTCCCCTTCATATATAATAGACCATCACTCTCCCCACCAAGAATCCTTTCCTGATTTAGCCCTCTTTACACTTCTTACTCTCCCTCCTGTGTCACCATCACCATCTGTACCCTTAAATACTTGATATTCACCTCACCCTCAGGCCCTAAGTACTTATGTACTTAAGAGAAGCAGTGTGGCTCAGTGGAAAAATCATGGGCTTTGGAGTTAGAGGTCACAGGTTCAAATTCTGGCTCTGCCAATTGTCAGCTGTGTGACTTTGGCAACTCACTTAACTTCTCTGTGTCTGTTAACTCATCTGTAAAATGGGCATTAAGACTGTGAACCCCTTGTGGGACAACCTGATCACCTTGTAACCTACCCAGCCCTTAGAACAGTGCTTTGTACATAGTAAGTGCTTAATAAATGCCATCATTATTATTATTATGTATAGGTTCATAGCTTACGTATTTATTCATTTATTTATTTTTATGTCTGTCTCCAACTCAACTCCTTGCAGGTAAGAAACCTGTCTATCAACTCTGTTGCACCGTTCTCTCCTGAACACAGAAAGTACTCAATAAATACTATTGAATAGCACCCATATTATTTTTGACCCCAATCATGGTAGTTAATGCTGACTATAAATAATATTTTTATTCACCATCTGACAAATTTCAGTGGTTTGTAAAACAACTTTATTTTTCCACAACAGGCAAATTTTTCCAAGTCTCAATCTTTAATTGTGATGTTTGTCATGTTAAATACACAATATCTCAAAAATAAGTTAGATGTACAACATAACATTCAAGTTGATTCTTGATACATTTAAATAATGTCCATTTTTAGTGAATTTGAAGCAATTGTTCCCCAAGGAGCAGATGGCAAAATAATTAATTAATCCTAGAAAAATTAATTAAATTCTCCTGTTACAGGGTCTCAAGTTGCTGTGTTCTTCAACCCTAACATTAAAAGTCAAAACGTAACAATGTGGAATACTGTGGTTTAACTTCCTAACAACTACTATTAATTGAAATCCTGTTGCACCTCACTAAAAGTATGTCATACAAAAAACAACCACGGGGAAGCAATGTGGACTAGTGAATAGAGCACAGGCTTGGGAGTCAAACGAGCTGGGTTCTAATAGTGACTCTGCCACTTTGCTGTGTAACCTTGGTCATATCACTTCATTCATTCAATCATGCGAAGATTTTAGCCCTGTGAAGGTGGGACCAACAGGATTTGGGGATGGATTTGAACATGTGGTTGAATGAGAGGGACAAGTCTAACACCAAGGTTACAGATTTAGGAGACAGGAGGGATGATGGTGCCATCTACAATGATGGGAAAGTCTGGGAGAGGACAGGGTTTGGGTGGGAAGATAAGGAACTCTGTTTTGGACATATTAAGTTTGAGGTGACAGGAGGACTTTTAAGTAGAGATGTCTTGAAGTCAGGGGGAGATGTGAGACTGGAAAGAGGGAGAGAGATCAAGGCTGGAGATGTAGATTTGGGTGTCATCTGCATAGAGAAGCAATGTGGCTCAGTGGAAAGAGCACGGGCTTTGGAGTCAAGGGTCACGGGTTCAAATTTTGGCTCTGCCAGTTGTCAGCTGTGTGACTTTGGGCAAGTCACTTAACTTCTCTGTGCCTCAGTTACCTCATCTGTAAAATGGGGATTAAGACTGTGAGCCCCCTGTAGGACAACCTGATCACCTTGTAATCTCCCCAGCATTTAGGACAGTGCTTTGAACATAGTAAGTGCTTAATAAATGCCATTATTATTATTATCATAGAGATGTAGCTGAAGCCATGGGAGCAAATTCATTCATTCATTCAATCATATTTATTGAGTGCTTACTGTGTGCAGAGCACTGTACTAAGCACTTGGGAAGTACAAGTTGGCAACATATAGAGACGGTCCCTACCCAACAGTGGGCTCATAGTCTAGAAGGGGGAGACAGAGAACAAAACAAAACATATTAACAAAATAAAATAAATGGAATAAATATGTACAAGTAAAATAAATAGAGTAATGAATATGTACAAACATATATACAGGTACTGTGGGAAGGGGAAGGAGGTAAGATGGGGGGGATGGAGAGGAGGAGGAGAGGAAGGAGGGGGCTCAATCTGGGAAGGCCTCCAGGAGGAGGTGAGCTCTCAGTAGGGCCTTGAAAGGAGGAAGAGAGCTAGCTTGGCAGATGTGCGGAAGGAGGGCATTCCAGGCCAGGGAGATGACGTGGGCCGGGGTTGACGGCGGGACAGGCAGGAATGAGGCACTTTGAGGAGATTAGCAGTAGAGGAGAGGAGGGTGTGGGCTGGGCTATAGAAGGAGAGAATGGAGGTGAGGTAGGAGGGGGTGGGGTGATGGAGAGCCTTGAAGCTGAGGGTGAGGAGTTTCTGCCTGATGCGCAGATTGATTGGTAGCTATTGGAGATTTTTGAGGAGGGGAGTAACATGCCCAGAGAGTTTCTGGACAAAGACAATCTGGGCAGCAGTGTGAAGTATGGATTGAAGTGGGGAGAGACATGAGGATGGGAGATCAGAGGGGAGGCTGATGCAGTAGTCCAGATGGGATAGGATGAGAGCTTGAATGAGCAGGGTAGTGGTTTGGATGGAGAGGAAAAGGCGGATCCTGGCAATGTTGCGGAGCTGAGACCGGCAGGTTTTGGTGACGACTTGGATGTGAGGGGTGAGCAAGAGAGCGGAGTCGAGGATGACACCAAGGCCGTCCCCTACATTCCATGGAAACTGCCCTCTCAAAGGTCACCAATGACTTCCTGCTTGCTAAGTCCAACGGCTCATACTCTATCCTAATCCTCCTCGACCTCGCAGCTGCCTTTAACACTCTGGACCACCCCCTTCTCCTCAACACGCTATCCAACCTTGGCTTCACAGACTCCGTCCTCTCCTGGTTCTCCTCTTATCTCTCCGGTCATTCATTCTCAGTCTCTTTTGCAGGCTCCTCCTCCCCCTCCCATCCCCTTACTGTGGGGGTTCCCCAAGGTTCAGTTCTCAGTCCCCTTCTGTTCTTGATCTACACTCACTCCCTTGGTGACCTCAATCGCTCCCATGGCTTCAACAATCATCTCTACGCTGATGACACCCAAATCTTCATCTCTGTCCCTGCTCTCTCCCCCTCCTTCCAGGCTCACATCTCCTCCTGCCTTCAGGCCATCTCCATCTGGATGTCCGCCCGCCACCTAAAACTCAACATGTCCAACTGAACTCCTTGTCTTCCCTCCCAAACCCTGCCCTCTCCCTGACTTTCCCACCACTGTGGACGGCACTACCATCCTTCCTGTCTCACAAGCCCGCAACCTTGGTGTCATCCTCGACTCCGCTCTCTCATTCACCCCTCACATCCAAGCCGTCACCAAAACCTGCCAGTCTCAGCTCCACAACATTACCAAGATCCACCCTTTCCTCTCCATCCAAACTGCTACCCTGCTCGTTCAAGCTCTCATCCTATCCTGTCTGGACTACTGCATCAGCCTCCTCTCTGATCTCCCATCCTCGTGTCTCTCCCCACTTCAATCCATACTTCACACTGCTGCCCAGATTGTCTTTGTCCAGAAACTCTCTGGGCATGTTACTCCCCTCCTCAAAAATCTCCAATAGCTACCAATCAATCTGCGCATCAGGCAGAAACTCCTCACCCTCAGCTTCAAGGCTCTCCATCGCCTCGCCCCCTCCTACCTCACCTCCCTTCTCTCCTTCTACAGCCCAGCCCACACCCTCCGCTCCTCTACTGCTAATCTCCTCATCGTGCCTCGTTCTTGCCTGTCCCACCGTCGACCCCTGGCCCACGTCAACCCTCTGGCCTGGAATGTCCTCCCTCCCAACATTCGCTAAGCTAGCTCTCTTCCTCCCTTCAAGGCCCTACTGAGAGCTCACCTCCTCCAGGAGGCCTTCCCAGACTGAGCCCCCTCCTTCCTCTCCCCCTCATCTCCTTCTCTATCCCCCAGTCTTACCTCCTTCCCTTCCCCACAGCACCTGTATATATGTATATGTTTGTACGTATTTATTACTCTATTTATTTACTTATTTTACTTGTACATATCTATTCTATTTATTTTGTTAATATGTTTGGTTTAGTTCTCTGGCACCCCCTTCTAGACTGTGAGCCCACTGTTGGGTAGGGACTGTCTCTATATGCTGCCAACGTATACTTCCCAAGTGCTTAGTACAGTGCTCTGCACACAGTAAGCACTCAATAAATACGATTGATTGATTGATTGATTAGCTGGGCTGGCTCATTCCCCGGTCAGATACCCTGCGGGGGGACTTAGAGAGGAACCCATTCTGCATCAAAAAGCTTGCATTCCTAGCTGCTTAGGTCCGAGATCTGTTGAGGTCGTTATGGGTGGCAAAGCAGAACTGGGTTTTGGTGCTTAAAAGTTCGTTTTAAGTCAGCCAGACTCATTTTGACTTTGTGAAGTCCCTTCGAGTTTCCAGTGAATGTAATCCCCCTGTTGATGACGTAACTATGCCAGACACTTGTCTACCTGTTTTGTTTTGTTGTCCGTCTCCCCCTTCTAGACTGTGAGCCTGTTGCTGGGTAGGGACCATCTCTATATGTTACCGACTTGTTCTTCCCAAACGCTTAGTACAGTGTTCTGCACACAGTAAGCGCTCAATAAATATGATTGAATGAATGACAGGAGGACAGGAATGGTGAGAGGGCCGGGGCTGGGAGGGATGGGTAGGAAGTGGTTGGATGGGAGGGGTTTGTCAGGGGCCTGTGCAGGGGAAGTGGGGCAAGGGGTGTCGCTGGGACAGAGGGATTCCAGGGAATCCCTGAGGCGATGGCTGAATTGTCTTAGAGGGTGAATACACCTGAGAAAAGGGGTTAATAGCCTGGGTTGGACAGTGTAGACAATAATACAGCCAGTTTTTGAAATGTACTAGTGTGCAAATCTGGTTTTCTGTCACTGGGGGGATTAGTCAGCCACATCCTGATCGGAGTGCAGGGAAAGAGGGAAGGGAAGGAAAATGGCCTTTTCTCAGCCCTGGCAGCTCAACAGCGGAATGTCCCACAATCCTGGTTGGAGGGTGGGCAGGCGGTAGGCAGTGATTCTGAAGGCTGATGACCTGGTCAGGAGGGGAGATCTTGGCATTCTCAGATGGGCCCCTGGTCCAGTGGTGCTTGTTGGTCCGGTCCTGTTTCAGGCCCTCTGGGAGGAGAGCTCACTTAACTTCCCTGTGCCGCAGTTTCCTCATCTGTAAAATGGGGGTTCAATATCTGTTCTCCCTCATACTCAGACAGTGAGCCTCATGTGGGACAGGGATTGTGTAGCATTTATGCCACTGCTCAACACAGAGTAAGGACTTACCTAATACCATTAAAAAAAAACTATGCATGGTCTCTATGCTATGTGTTCTAATGATTTATTTAGGTTAGACTCACCAAGGTCATTAATAAAATTATATTTTACCACAGATAAATGAGCATATTTGTTAGATGCAACTTTTAGAATATGATTCAAATAGAATGCAACAGAAGTAATAACTGAGTCTAGTTACTATAACACTGCTGTAAATTAGCTTTTTTAAAAATATTTGTTAAGTACTTACTATTTGCCAGGCACTGTACTAGCACTGGGGTAGATACAAGCTAATTGGTTTGGACACCATCCATGTCCCACATGGGGCTCACAGTCTTAATCCCCATTTTACAGAAGAGGTATCAGAGAAGTTAAGTAACTTGTTCAAGGTAGCACAGCAGACAAGTGGCAGAGATGGGATTAGAACTCTAATCCTTCTGAATCCCAGGCCCATACTTTTATCCACTATGCATTGCTCTTCCAGAAATGTTGATTCAGGCATGACATCAAATTTGTCTTCAGTAGTTTATTATACCATTGCAGAGGAAACAAATTGCAAGGGCTTAAATTCACTACTTGATAGAAACTAATTTTAAAGATGGCAAATCTGGATCCCTGTGAGGTGCTAATGACCACTAATAAGCGGCATGAGTGCCAGGGAAATATCAGGAAACAAGTGAAGTGTGAACATTCGCTTCAAGTTTTATCTTTACAAAGCTTGAAACTGGCACTTCAAGGCTTTTTCATCTTCCACATCCTCCCTTGAATTTCATCCAGATTAATAGGAACCATGTATTACAACAATTTCTTTTTTATGGTATTTGTTAAACATTTACTCTGTGGCAGACACTTTACTAAGCACCGAGGGAGATACAGGATAATTAGGTTGGATGTCGACCTTCTCCCAAGTAGGGCTCAGAGTCTTTAATCCCATTTTACAGATGATGTAACCACAGCACAGAGAAGATAAACTGCTTGCCCAAAGTCTCACAGAAGACAAATAGTAGAGAGAGATTAGAAACCAGGGCCTCTAACTGCTAAGGCCCATACTCTGTCCACTAGGCCACACCACTGTTGACACAATCTGATTTTTGAGCAAGATAGTATTTGTTAGAAATCAATTCTCAAATTCTACTTAAAAGAAAACTTATGCTAAAGTATATTTACCTTGTGAGAAGTACTATGACCTAGTGGAAGGACTCTGGGCCTGGAATCTGAGTTCTAATCCCAGCTTTACCACGTGCCTGCTGTGTGACACTGTGCCTCAGCTTCCTCATCTGTAAATTGGGGATTCAATACCATTTCTTCTTCCTACTTAAACTGGAAGCCCTATGGTAGACAGAGACTGTGTTTGATCTAATCTATCTTGTACCTACCCAGCATTTAGTATAGAACAAAACTCTCCTTATGAACTTTTAGAGTCCTACAGTCTACCAAATAGCTGGTAGAGGATATGGAAGTTGAGGCTCTTTGACTAATGGTGCTGATTTCAGGTGACTTGTCTCAGCATTTACAGCTCTTTGCATGTATCCCTGTTAGGCTCAGCCCAGATGGTAATAGGGAGAATGAGATGGTGATAAACTATGGAAGAGCAGATGATTCCATTCTCACTCTCTGGTCATATTTCTGGGATCAGGATGGGACACGTTGGGGTGTTGCCAGCACCAGATTTATAGTCCCAAATAAAGTGTTGGCCCTGGTGGTTCACCTGGAAAAAAACTACCTATTTTTTTGTTTTGTTTAGTCTTTTTGATTCTCTGCTATTGATTTGCTAATGAAGAGATTACCAAAGAATGAACAGAAGCTAAAAATGAAACAGACAATTATTTTTAATAAGGAAAATGGCAATATGGACAATACAATACAATTACTGTGTAGATAGTATTTCAAATAAAATAGAACAACCAGAAGAAAGGGTGAGTGAAAAAGTTATAAAAAGATCAAGGGGACTATTGTCCAACACAGGGAGAGAAACATAGGTACTTCAGAGACTGTTAATTTAAATGTAGCACTCTTGAGAAGCAGCATGGCCTAGTGGATAGAGTGCAGGCCTGGGCGTCAGAAAGACCTGGGTTCTAATCCAAGCTCCACTACCTGCCTGCTGTGTGACCTTGGTCAAGTCACTTAACGCCTCAGTGCCTGTTATCTCATCTGTAAAATAGGGATTAAGATTGTGAGCCCTGTGTGGGTCATGGACTCTGTACAACCTGATTCGCTCCTATCTACCCCAGTGCTTAGTACAGTACCTGGTACAGAGTAAGTGCTTAACAAATACTGTAAAAAAAAATTTTATTTCTGCTATACTAGGCAAGTAGCAGTGAGGGAAAAATTATGCTTACCATTGATCTCCACATTGAAACTAAAATATTGTATATATTATTTTAAATTAATTCATAGTGTTTGACGTATGCACCATGGCTCTTATTTTCCCCAGAGTCATCTGAATGCTGCTCAGATTTAAATACTTAAATTCAATTTGACTTAACTAGAGAAATATCTTTTCTGATCCTATTGAAATGAGGTAATAGGCAACATGCTATACTGTTCACATCAAAGCATATTTTGTAATATGGATTGGTAGTGTGCATTAAGGTAAGCATAAGGGCTCCTGTTCAATATAGCCTTGGGACTTCAGTGTTAGAGTTACAATCTTTTGAGGTATGTCAATTGCAGAATAGTCATTATTGCCAGTGTACTGTGTATGGTCTTAATTGCTCACTTTTTAAATCATAACTTGATAAATTTGATATGATATTTATTAATATTAAAGTAGATCACTTGGACCTTTACAGTGATTTTTCAGAAACAGATGTCCTAACACTCCCTGCAGAACTTAAGTAATAGTAGCTCATACTTCCAAGCACTTAGTATAATGTTCTGCACACAGCAAATGCTCAATAAATAACACTGGTACTAAATATAACCTTCTAATAATTTCAGAATGTCATGGGTTTAATACAGTTTAGATAGCCTACCATGATAATCCAAGCACTTATTCTTTCCCACTTTGATTACTGCATCAACCTCCTTACTGACCTTCCTGTATCCTGTCCTACCCCACTCTATACTTCACTCTGCTGCCCGCATCATTTTTATACAAAAATGTTTAGCTCATTCATTCAATCATATTTATTGAGCACTTACTGTGTACAGAGCACTGTACTAAAAGTTTGGAAGAGTACAATATAACAATCAGACACAGTCCCTCATTTCCCCACTCTTCGGGGACCTCCATCCAGTTCTGTATCAAACAGAAACTCCTTGCCATCAGCTTTAAAGCACTGAATCACCTTGCCCCCCCCCCCCCACTTTACTTTGTTTTCCTACTACAACCCTGCCTGCACACTTAGCTCCCCTAATACCGACCTACTCTCTGTACCTCAATCTCATCTATCTCGCAGCCAACCTCTTGCCCACATGCTGTTTCTATCCTGGAATGCCCTCCATCTTCACATGTGACATGATCACTATTTAGTAAGGTTTCAAAACCTTACTAAAATTGCATCTCCAAGAGGCAGTCTCTCATTTGCTCTTCTTCCACTCCCTTCTGCATCACTCTTGCACTTCAATGCACACCCTTCCACCTGCCCCATCCCCACAGCACTTATGTGCATAACTATAATATATTTATTCATATAAGTGTCTGTTTTTCCCTCTAGACTGTAAGCTCATTGTGCATAGGGTACGTTTCTGCCAACATTATGTGTTTCTAAGTGCTTAGTACGGTGTTTTGCAAACAGTAAGCACTCAACAAATTTGATTGATTTATTCTTTCATTAAAGTGCAAGCAGCTTGTGGGCTGAGAATGTTTTTTGGGCTCCTAAATGCTTAGGGGAAGCAGCGTGGCTCAGTGGAAAGAGCATGGGCTTTGGAGTCAGAGGTCATGGGTTCAAATAACAGCTCCGCCACTTGTCAGCCGTGTGACACGGGGCAAGTCACTTCACTTCTCTGGGCCTCAGTTCCCTCATCTGTAAAATGGGGATGAAGACTGTGAGCCCCTCATGGGACAACCTGATTACCTTGTACCTACCCCAGCGCTTAGAACAGTGCTTTGCACATAGTAAGTGCTTAACAAATACCAACATTCTTCTTATTATTATTAGTAGAATGTACTGCACATAGCAAGTGCTCAATAAATACTATTATAGCTACTACTAATTGTTGGCTTGCTAGCTCGGAGAGAGAGAAGCAGCAAGTCCTACGGTATAGAGGATAGGCCTCAGAGTCAAAAGGACCAGGTTTCTAATCCAGACTTTGCCATTTGTCTGCTGTGTGATCTTGGGCAAGTCACTTAACTTCTCTGTGCCTCAGTTACCTCATCTGCAAAATGGGGATTAATACTGTGAGCCCCATGTGAGGCATGGATTATGTCCAACCTGGTTAGCTTGTATCTACCCCAGTGCTTAGTTCAGTGCCTGGCACATAATAAGCACTTAAGAAATTCCATTAAAAAAGAATAAAAACAATAAACCCAAGAACCTTACTCCCGATCAAAGAATGTCACCATCTGTAATTTATTTTAATATCTGTCTCCCCCAGCAGAATGTAGACTCCCTGTGAGCCCGCATCTTGTCTACTAAATCTGTTGTACATTTGTTCCCAAGTACCTAATGCACTTTAGTGTAGTACTCAATGTACTGAGTATAGTACTCAATGAATATCATTGTTTAATACCTATCCTCCAGGAATAGGTAAGAGGAAACTTAAATGCAGGAAGCTGTAGCAGGGCTGGAGGACTGAGGAGTGGGATGGGTATGAGTGGGTCAAGGGTCTCTGTGCAGAGTTAATGAGCTGGGGCAATATGGAGGCAACCCTAATCCTGATTAACCCTGGAAAAGGCATTGTGAACAGAAGACTGCTGTAGCCCAGTCCAGAATATTCACTTTGGGTGGCAGGCTGCTCAACTGCCATAGCAGTATTCTGTTCCTATGGCACATCCAATCATACCACTGCTAGGACTTACAATCAACACAGAAATTTAACCTCTTCAAAGTGGTTGCAAATCCCAATATTATTTTGTGACTCTTTGATGTTGTGTTGTGACTGGCTTAGGTACTACCCAAAAATCCAGTTGGATCTTAGTAACAAAAAAATAAAGGTCTAAGCGACCAAAAGGAAATCGATTTGTAACTATTCACAAACTACTACTTATAATTTATATATTTGTAAGCTGTTATATTTCTAAATATATTTAAAATGAGTCCATGAAGTGATAAACAAATTAGTGGTGCTGATTTTCAATACTTATTTTCCATATTGTAGATAAGCACAATATATTCATTTTCTTGATTATTTCTACACAGAATAATTATATTTAGCCCTGAAGCCCTTAACAGAGTAAATATGAAGAGGGGAAAATACATTAACAGATTATACTGACAAAATATCTTTAGGCAGTTTTAATCAAATATTGTACACAGTGCCGCTGGAAAACTGCCTATTTCTTGAGGAGTTCACCTGCTTCTCTGAGCATGTCTTTGGCTTTAAATTTCCAGTAAAGCAGCAATTTACCTCATTCAAGAGAGATCAACAACTTAATCTTCGCTACAGGGTTTAAAATATTTTCCCTGAGAAAATATTAACTTTTAAAATGGGTTACCCCTACTGTTTTGTTAGTATTAGTGACTTAAATTATCTGAATGCCCCAGAAATATTTTCAAAAAAGTACTAATATTTATTTTATTTTCATGAATTTCATTATCTGAAGGATAACCTCATAATATTTGTATGAAGGATGTTTTTTTATCTATTATTATAGAGTAGGTACCTTGACAAATCAAGTGTATGTGTCCTCATGAAATAAAGGATGAATCTCAACAAGTAAAGGGAAGTAAGGAGTTTGGTCATTCAAGTCAGGTCTTAAAAGTATGAGTCCACATTAATAAACTCTCTATCTGGATGATTCAGGCCCAAGAAAATCATTTTGTTCTAAATCAACTATTTGAGTATGTGAAACCCAAATCTATTTTAGGTTTGAAATATTTAGGCCAGTTGCAGGAGTTTTTTTTGTTTGTTTCAATGAGAGTCAGGAGAAACCCCAATGTGTTGCCAATATAGATTTTTAGTTTAAATGTATATACACATATGAAATATATATAGCATGCTGATACCTCCTTTCAGTTTCTATAGACATATTGTTGCATGCAAACATATTCCCAGTAAAAGTTCCCTGAAAGGTGTCTTTTATTTGTCACCAGAAATAAAGGAATTATAAATTAGAGTTCCACAATATGGTTACAGTGGTTCATCAAGCATGATTCTAGTGTAACATCAAATTTTTACTAGGATTTCTGGCAAGATGTGTGCAATAAAAGCATGAACCTTTCTCAGGACCCCACCCTGAACCCTATTTAACAGGAGAGATCAAGCTATCCTGATTGTCAAGCGCTTGATTAAGTGCTTATCCTGACTAAAGCTATCTGATTGTCAAGCGCTTAAGTGTTTATCCTAATTAAGCGCTTAGTACAGTGCTCTGCACACAGTAAGTGCTCAATAAATACGATAGAATGAATGAATGTCAAGAATATTCTTGAGGGGGTCAATCATTTATTGAGCGTTTACTGTGGGCAGAGCACTGTACTAAGCATTTGGGAGAGTTCAATATTACTGTCTAACAGACACGATTTGGGATTTTAAAATGCCATCCTACTTATATATGAATTCTCAACTTGTAAAAAACCTTAATATATTGCAACACTATAAAGTAAATAATGAAAATATTAAAGAACATAAGACCCTAAAAATTGCCTTGAATGGGTCTGCTATGATTTTATTTCCAAGAGTTAGACATTATATATAGTGGTAGAGTGTGATGGTTGCTCTTCTCAACATAATAATAACAATAATAATAATCATGATAATGATAGCATTTATTAAGTGCTTACTATGTGCAAAGCACTGTTCTAAGCACTGGGGAGGTTACAACATGATCAGGTTGTCCCACGGGGGGGCTCACAGTTTTAATCCCCATTTTACAGATGAGGTAACTGAGGCACAGAGAAGTTGTGACTTGCCCAAAGTCGCACAGCTGACAATTGGCGAAGCTGGGATTTGAACCCATGGCTTCTGACTCCAAAGCCCATACTCTTTCCACTGAGCCACGCTGCTTCTGTAATTAGCTTCTCTAATCTGCTAATGCTGGGATGTACCATCTAACATCTGTTAGTTTTGCTTCAGTATGCTTTCTTGCTTTTGATCATGAATTTATCCAAACTCTTATTCATCCTACTCTGCTCTGCATTACTCCCTAAGATCATGAATTTTCAATTTCATAACCTTTGTATTATCCTCAACTCATCTCTCATTCAACCCACACATTCAACTTGTCACTAAATCCAGGCTGTTCTACCTTGACAACATCATAAAAATCCCCTTTCCTCTCCATCCAAACACTGATCCAAGCACCTATCCTGTTTTGACTACTGCATCAGCCTCCTCATTGACCTTCTACCTCCCATCTTTCCCAGTCCATACTTCACTCTGCTACCTGGATCATTTTTGTAAAAGATGATTCAGTTCACATCTCTGCACTCCTCAAGAACCTCTAGTGGTTGCTCATCTACTTCCGCATGAAACAGAACCTCCTTAGCATTTACTCTGACAATCCGTTCTCCCTCTGCTACCTTACTTCACTGATTTTCTGCTATAACCCAGTCCACAAGCATTGTTCTCCACTGACAACCTACTTACTGTACCTCTATCTCTCCTACTTTGCCACTGACCTCTTGTCCATGTCCTTCCTCTGGCCTGAAACTCCCTTTGTCTTCCTATATGAGAGGCCAGTACTCTCCTCAACTTCAAAATCTTATTAAAATCATATTGACTTTAAATGTCTTTCCCTGATTAAGCCCTCTTGTTGCCATGTGCTCTCCCTCCTGGATCTGTACCTTTTAGACACTTGAGATTCACCCCACTTTCAGCCCCTGTAAGCTCCTTGCAGGCAGGAAACGTGCCTACCAACTCTGTTGTAGTCTCTCAAGTGTTTAGTAAAGTGCTCTGCACTCAGAAAGCAGCGTGGCTTAGTGAAAAGAGCATGGGCTTGGGAGTCAGAGGACATGGGTCTAATCCCAGTTCTGCCACTTGTATGCTATGTAATAATAATAATAATAATCATAATAATAATAATAATGGCATTTATTAAGCACTTACTGTGTGCAAAGCACTCTTCTAAGCGCTGGGGAGGATCCAAAGTGATCAGGTTGTCCCACGTGGGGCTCACAGTCCTAATCCCCATTTTACAGATGAGGTAACTGAGGCCCAGAGAAGTGAAGTGACTTGCCCAAAGTCACACAGCTGACAAATGACGGAGCCGGGATTTGAACCCTTGACCTCTGACTCCAAAGCCCGGGCTCTTTCCACTGAGCCATGCTGCTTCTCTGTGCCTGTTACCTCTTCTGTAAAATGGGAATTAAGACTGAGCTCCACGTGGGACAACCTGATTAGTATCTATTCCAGTGCTTTGAACAGTGCTTGGCACATAGTAAGTGCTTAACAAATATCATCATCATCATTATTATTATTGTTATTATAAAGAACTCATTGTCATTGAGTTGACTGATCATCTTCAGCTCCAGTAAGTATCTCTCCACCATCCTGTTGCTTTGGAAGTCAGTGAATTAGTATTTCATATTCATCCTGTCCACAGACTTCCTTATTTATAGGCTTTAATCATCTCATCACTTAGTCTTCTTTTTCACCAACTGAAGTCAGATCCTTTCCATCTGCTGTATTATAAAAGTGGTAGCAGTGAAAAATTGTAACTTTTCTTTTGAGTTGATATTAATGAGACAACTAATTGTTAGAGAACAAATAATAGAATATAGCACATTCTGGTTTGCCATCATTTGGATCACTTGGTTCAGCTTCAGAACACACATGAAAACCATAGCAATTTCAGTCAATACTATTTGAAAGACTATGTTTGCTCAGTGTATTATTCATGGTATTTGGATTTTTGAAGTCATATGTTCAGCTTCTCTCAGTATGATCCCTTTTAATAAAGACTTGAAGGACTTCTGACTTGTGCTGTGAGAAGAAAAACAATTTACATTTTTTTTATTGATACATTTACTGGCATTTCAAAGACTTGACATCTTAAAGCTGACAGTTTTCTTTCATATTAGGGAATTTTTTTATGAATTCCTCTGACTTTTTCATCCAATTACAAGCTTGTGATATTTTCTCCAGATGAGTGATTATTAGAAAAGGCAGACTATGGCAGTAATTCCAATTGACCCCTTCAGAAATGCCAGAGTATCATCTTACAGTCATGTATAGAATGGATTAAAGGAACAATATGAAGAAAAATTCTTTAAGAAGCTATTTTTCCTGAATCTTTTTAAGATAAAGGTAATATAGAAACCTAAATCTTGAAGTCAAGGGTCAACTTTGAAGCATAACTGAAAAGTAATTCATTCTGATGTATATTCCTATCTAACACACTGCTGAAAAGATGGGGGAAAAAAAGAAATATTTGAAATATTTGCAGACTGCAAAAGCTAATTGTTGTTACCCTAAACTAGTTTTCATTACCTCAGAAGTGCTTAGTGCAGTGCTCTGTATACGGTAAGTACTAAATAAATATGATTGAATGAATTAATGGACTCAGGAAAAGAGGCACTACATATAAAATATTTAAAGTCAAGTTACTATAGGAAAAAATTTTGCAGTTTGGGTCAGGAATTGGACAAAGCTCTTACCTGACCAATGGGAGTTTCCACCAGCTCTCAGGGCATCGTCCTCTCCACATGATCGTAATAATAATAATAAAAATAATGATAATAATTATGGTATTTGTTAAGAGCTTACTATGTGTCAGCACTGTTCTAAGCACTGGGGTAGATAAATTAATCAGATTGGACATAACCCTTGTCCCAAGGGGTGAATCACAGTCTAATTAGAAGAAAAAACAGTTATTGAGTCCCCATTTTAAAGATGAGGAAACCGAGGCACAGAGTAACTTTCCCCAGGTCGCACGGCAGGCAAATGTCGGAGTTGGGATTAGAGCCAGGTCCTCTGATTCCCAGGCCCATGATCTTTCCACTAGGCCATAATGCATCTCGAGATTTACAATCCAGAGATTTCTTCCCTGCAGAGGCAGACATGGAATAATCATTGTACAACTCTGCTTCCTATTTAGCTAATGAAGCCAACTTGATGGGGTAGATTTTGTTGTTGTGACATAACTGATGTCTGAAATTGATTTAAGGCAATCAACAGTCTCCTGTGCTTATCCATGCTAATCAATCAATCAGTATAATTTATTGAGCATAACCTATGGGCAGAGCACTATACTGAGTGCTTGGGAGAGTACGACTACAACAGAGTTGATAGACATGTTACCTGCCCTCAACAAGTTAACAGTTAACTCCCACTACATCATAGCTCACACATTGTTCCTCTCATGCCAACATATCTATGGCCCTTCAGTTTTGTCTTTCTTACTGGTGATCTTTTTCACACTTTCAATCAGTCAGTTGTATTTATTGAGCACTTACTATGTGCAGACCAACAGACCAACTAAGAGCCTGAGACAGTAATTCTTTATTGCTTTTCCCTTGACCCTTATAGACTGCTAGTTCACTGTGGGCGGGGAACGTATCTGTTATTATAGTATACTCACCCAAGCATTTAACACAGGGCTCTGCACATAGTAAATGCTCAATAAATGAGCGACATTGACTGACAAACCACTACTCTCCCCATCTTCATAACATTTCTGAATTCACATTTCCTCTAGAAGGCATTCCCTGATTAATTTCTCATTCCACGTTTTATTTCTCCTTAAATGCTTCTTAACCACTTCTGGGTCACCTTAGCAAATTGGGTTCCCCAATTCTAATCTTCTTATTGCACTTATATAAATATTCTTATACTCTAACCTATAATTTATTTTATTGTTTGCCACCCCATCAGGCAATCAATAAGTGGAATTTATTCCACTTGTGTGCCAAGCACTGTACTAGGCACTTAGGAGAGACCAATACATAGAATTGATAAATACATACCTGCTCACAAGGAGCTTAAAGTCTAGAGGGGAAACATTAAAACAATACTGATATGGGAAATGGGAGAGTATAAGGGTATATAAGTGCTGTGAAACTATGAGTCGGGTGAATAACAAGTGCTAGGCTCTATGGTATAGACACCATGGTAGAAAATGCCTACTCTGCCACCCATCCTGCTTTATAGATAAATCTACAACCCAGCCTGTCTAGCATTGCCGTTTAGCATTGCTCCTCTAATGCTAAACTTCTCACTGTACCTCAATCTCATCTATTTTGTTACTGACCACTTACCCACAACCTGCCTCTGGCCTTTAATGCTCTCCCTGCTCAAATCTGACAGATGATTACTCTCTCCCCATTCAAGACTTTACTGATGGTACATCTCCTCTAAGATGCCTTCACTGACTAAGCCCTCCTTTCCTCTTCTCCCACTCCCTTCTGCATCACCCTGACTGGCTCCCTTTATTTACTGGCCTCCTGCCCCACCACACTTATGTACATATTTGTTACATACTAATTTCTGTTTATCTCTCTTAATGGTAAGCTTCTTGTGGACATGGAATATGTTGTCATATTGTACCCTCCCAAGTGCTTAGTACAGTGCTCTGCACACAGTAAGCTCTCAATATATACAACTGAATGATGAACATTTATTAAGCACTTACTATGGGCAGAGCACTATACTAAGCACTTGAGAGAGTACAATACAACAGAATTAGCAGACATGTTCCCTAACCACGATGAGCTTATGGTCTAGAGGGTAGATAAACCTCATCATCTTTTTCAGGGTACTGGAGATCTTGGCTTTTCTGTCAGATTTTGGTGAGAGAGAGATGAGAGTGAGATGCAGTTGGTAGGTTGGTATTAGAAGAGCAAAGTGTGTGATCACCAACTCATATAGATAACCACTTTTTCCTTTCCTCTCCACAATTCATTTTTGTCCCTGTCTCCTCCACTAGAATGAAAGCTCCTTGAGGGCAGGATTCTTGCTTACTACTTCTATTGAATATTCTATTCTATTCTACTGCTTCTAGAGAAGCAGCATGGCTCAATGGAAAGAGCAAGGGCTTAGGAGTCAGAGGCCATGGGTTCTAATCCCAGGTCTGCCACTTGTCAGCTGTGTGACAAGTCACTTAACTTCTCTGTGCCTCAGTCCCCTCGTCTGTAAAATGGGGATTAAGACTGTAAACCCCACATGGGACAACCTGATTACCTTGTATCCCTCCTTAGCACTTAGAACAGTGCTTGGAACATAGTAAGCGTTTAACAAGTATCATTATTATTGTTCTCTCCTAACCACTTAATACAGTGTTTTATATACAGTAAGTGTTCAATAAATGCTAATGATTTATTGTTTGACAGGGGCCCTAGGATTTCAGAAAGGATAATCTAAGTGGGCACACAAGGCTTTCTACAGAATAAGTGGCTTTTTGAAGTGTAGGTTAATAGATTTTATGAAACTCTAAAGTGTGTGGGGTTTTTTAACTTAATTGGGTGTAAAGAGTATTTTAAAGTCCAGCACCCTAAATGCAGACAGACCCTGAAGACTCTACTTCTCTACTCTACTAGCTAGTTAAGCTAGTTATGGACAGGGACTGTGTCTGTTGTTGCACTGTACACTCCTGTTTAGTGTAGTGCTCCACGCCCAGTAAGTGCTCAATAAATAGGATTGAATGAATAGACATTTTAATTCTCATTAGGATATTTTAAATTCAATGGTATTTAAGTGCTTCTATTTGCCAGGTTCCATACTAATCATTGAGGTAGATGCAAGATCAGATTGTACACAATCCCTGACCCAAATGAGCCTCACAAATCTTAATCCCCATTTTACAGATAAGGTAACCGAAGCACAGAGAAGTTAGTGACTTCCCCAAGGTTACATAGCAGACAGATAGTGGAACCAGGATTAGGACCCAAGTACTCCGACTCCTGGGACCTTTCCACTAGGCACACTGCTTCTCATGTATTCCTTATTGGACTATAGGACTATAAGGGACAATTAAGCAAGGGTGGAACAGGAAGGTTCCTGGGTTTAATTTCCAAGAAGTTGTGTCTGCATAGTTGCCTTCCATGCTGCTGGGAGTTGTAGGTTCATGAGCTAACTACCCAGGGCATTTGTAAACTGCAACAGAAGTTAAAACTGAGTCTCGGACAGCTTCTACTTCCACCTGGGATCCCATCTGCTGTAGTGCACCCCAGCCAAAACAGGATATTGTGCATGACCCTGTTCTGGACACTGAGTATCAATCAATCAATGGTATTTATTGAGCATTTACTGTGTGCAGAGCACTGTACTAAGCAGTTGATAGAATATAAAAAGAACTGGCTAGTTTCAGCTTTGGGACAGTGGAATCTGGCCCCATGGACCAATGAGCTCC
Organism: Tachyglossus aculeatus; assembly: GCF_015852505.1. Classification (NCBI taxonomy): domain Eukaryota; kingdom Metazoa; phylum Chordata; class Mammalia; order Monotremata; family Tachyglossidae; genus Tachyglossus; species Tachyglossus aculeatus. The sequence goes on from NC_052067.1 coordinate 116,319,227, forward strand.
TGACCCAGAAGTAACCCCCATTTCAAGAATTGAACCAGTAGCCAGGAAAAATCAAAACAAAAAACTGCCCCTAGGCTAATGGTTGTCTCTTTGTCCTTACATTTTACCTTTTTAAGCATATAAGTGACTGTGAGATAAGTGCTTAGTAAGGACCCAGTAAATACTAATAAATTGATTGAAATTATTATTGATTAAAATTAATTGATTGAAAATATAATCTGTTGAAATACATCATCTTGCTCAATTACACTGAATATGAATGTCTCTCACCAAGGCATTCAAAAGAAACAGGAATATCAGGCAGTCTGGCCAGGATTCAAGTTGAAATCCTAATTAAGCCTCTTGGGCAACTAGAATATTTTTGGTGAATATTTTTGAGAGATAATTCACATATCTGATATTTGCAAGCAATAATAATTTCTCAAAGCCTGATCAAGGAAAAGTTAAGTTTAAAAATTGCAAACCTCAGGAATCCTCTCCCTATGGTTAACCTTCCACTTTTAAAGAGGTAGACTCACCTCATATTCTCTGGACCAAGCAAGTCTCAAAGAAGAAGGGCTAAGCTTCAGGGCTAGAGGGAAATGAGAGATTAAAACTCCTGCAAAAGTTCTCCAAGAGAATTCTTGAAGCTCAGTTATGGGCTGGAACATGCCTGCCACTTTTGTCATATGTACTATCCAAGGCTTACTACAGTGTTCTTCACATAGTAAGCACCCAGTAAATACCATTGATTGATAAGCTCTAGCCAGCATAACCATTGAGGCTGCTGGGAAAGATAATAATAATAATGATGGCATTTATTAAGCGCTTACTATGTGCAAAGCACTGGTCTAAGTGCTGAGAAGCAGCATGGCTAGAGATCACCTGATCACCTTGTATCCCCACCAGTGCTTAGAACAGTGCTTTGCACATAGTAAGTGCTTAACAAATACCATCATTATTATTATTATTACAAGGTGATCAGGTTGTCCCATGGGGGGCTCACAGTCATAATCCCCATTTTACAGATGAGGTAACTGAGGCACAGAGAAGTTAAGTGACTTGCCCAAAGTCACACAGCTGACAATTAGTGGAGCTGGGAAAGATGATGGATTATCCCCTTTACCTATTGGGAAGTGTAGTTTTTTTAACTTATTTTCCTGTAATTCCTCCACTTACCTTAAACAAAAATTCTGATTGGTTCTTTTAAAATACAGTAGTTCCTACCAAAGATTGATTGGCTTTTTTGAAATACAGCGTGAAGGGAAAAAAGATAGGAAGTTTGGGTAGAGAAGCTGATAAATGCCATGTTAACCTTGCTTTTAACTAATGACCACATTTTCTGTATTACTGAACCTACAAAGCATTACATTTTATTCTGGGAAGAACACTTGGTCATAAAAATTTGCCACTACATTGTGGGCAGAAAATGTCAATGCAAACATTTCGGTGGCTCAGACATGCTGTCTTTTTTTGCCTTCTGGTTATAAGGGAAAGAAAGTATAGGTGGGAGATCACAATGGCCAGTTGCTTTTCATTCATTCAATTCTTTCAATCATATTTACTGAGCATTTACTGTACGCAGAGTACTGTACTAAGTGCTTGGGAAAGGACAATACAGAAATAGAGACAATCCCTGCCAACAACAAGCTCGCAGTCTAGAGTCAAGCCTTCCCCTCAAAAAATCAAATTGGAGAAGCATTGGTTCTGAAATCAACATTTCATCAGATTTTCCCCAGGGAATAGGTGGTGATGATGATATTTATTAAGCACTTGCTCTATGCCAAACATGCTCCCCTTTGGGGTAGATATACATAAGAACATTATCAGCTCTGTTCTATTGTACTCTCCCAATCACTTAGTAAAAAGTTTAGTACAATAATTTCTAAATAAATACTATTGATTGATTCATTCATTTAATCATTTATTGAGACTTAATGTGTGCAGAGCACCGTACTAAGTGCTTGGGATAGTAGAGTACAACAATAAACAGTGCTCATATCCAACATCTATACATTTGTGAAAGATGAGAAGCCATTGTTCTATCAACTCTTGATTATTTGATGACTAATGATCCAGTTTGTGTGTTTTCTAGTTACTTCTCTTCTTTCCTTTAGTCTTTTGGCACCTCCATCAGAAGATGGGCAGGGAAACCAAATATTTTGGGGTAAGAGGATGAAATGAAGAGAGCTAGAGCCTGTTGGGGTGCCAACTGTGCCTCTTGTCACTCATTATTAAGAAACAAAATGAAGAGTTAAGTCCTCCAGACTCGCACAGAAGCCCTGGATATATGACATCGCGCAAATGTCCTGAAAGCACTTCTGGGATCCCTTTAGAAAACACGCATAATTCCTTAGGAAATTAGCAAGGGGTCAAAGGTGTCCCCTTGCCTATGAAGCCTGATCCACAGATTCCGTTTTTCCCCTAGTTGGGAGTGTTGTTTTCCTGAATGCACATTCTGACTCCTCAGCCTCATCATCCCTAGCAAATAATTAATGTGTAATGCATTTCAAAATCTATTCTGCTGCCAGTTTAGTACCTGAACTATCAGGGAGAAGCCGACTATGTGCTATCTTTAAAAGAGCAATAGCATTCTTCCCCAATTGAAATATGGGCACCCAGATCTTGTCAAGTGAGTGTGGGGACCGTGGTATCCTTGCTGCATCACACATCCATGTCTCACAAATGTTTTTGTCTTAGTTCCCCACATGGAATATTCAAATAATACTGGCTTCTTGATGTAAATCCATAGAGCTCTTTTTACATTTTAAAACCCATTATTTACACATAACAATAGAACCCTAATTTTCTGTCCCTTGTTGACTGCTTTGCTTTGTTTTATGGTATTTGTTAAGCACTTAATATGTGTCTTTGTGCTGGAGTAGATACAGGTTGGACACCGTCCCTGCCCCACATGGGGCTCACAGTAGGATTTAATCGCCATTTTACATTTGAGGAAATTGAGTCCCAGAGAAGTTAAGTGACTTTCCCAGGGTCACAACAGAAAGCAATTGGCAGTGCTGGCATTCGAACCCAGATCCTTTGACTCCCAGACACATGCTCTTTGCTCTAGGCTACGTTGCTTGATTCAGATCTCTGGGTCATCTGGACCATTTTTGGTTTAGCTCAAACTTGGTTCAGCATTCTTCAAGGAAATAGGGAGATATAAGCAGCTCTGAATCTTCCTGGAACGGAACACCTGTATATATGTTTGTACAGATTTATTACTCTATTTATTTTACTTGTACATATTTGCATATTCTATTTTATTCTGTGAATATGTTTTGTTTTGTTGTCTGTCTCCCCCTTCTAGACTGTGAGACCGCTGTTAGGTAGGGACCGTCTCTATATGTTGCCAACTTGTACTTCCCAAGCGCTTAGTACATTGCTCTGCACACAGTAAGCACTCAATAAATACAATTGAATGAATGAATGAATCTAGGGATTTCCAGTCCCAGCCACTTCCCATTAAGCCGTAAAAAGTGGACAACCAGAGTGACAGGTAGGCCTACTTTTTAACCCATTAATTCCCATACTGCTCTCAATACCCAAAGCTGCCAACACTTTTCCCACCATGCAGGGAAGCTAAGCAGGGAGATTTCCTCAAGGTTTCTTCCTTCGGGAGCATGGACCTGGGATCAAGAGGACTTTTTTTAAAATGACATTTGCTAAGCACTTGCTATGTGCCATGCATGTACAGTCTTAATTCCCATTTTACAGATGAGGTAATTAATGTACAGAGAAGTTAAGTGACTTGCCCAACATCACACAGCCGAAAAATGGTGGAGCTGGAATTAGAACCCAGGTCCTTCTGACTCCCAAGACTGTGCTTTATCCACTAGGCTACACTGCTTCTATGAGACTTGGGTTTTAATCCCAGCTCTTTGGGACCTTGGGGAAGGTCCCACATGTACATCACATGCACAATGGAGATCCAATACCTGTTCTCTTTCCTACTTATACTGTGAGGCAGGGATTATGTCCAAATTATCTTCTATCTGCCCTAGTACTTTATACTGTGTTTGGCACATAGTAAGCCCTTAATAAATACCATAATCATTATAGTAATTGTTATTTAAAAAATACTACACTACAATAAACCTGAGAATAGCAGTGTGCCTGAATTCTTACCTGATCAATACTCTCTATTTCTCCTGGGCCCTTAATTTAACTGTGGACATTCACTGCTTGAGAACTGAGATATGAACAAGGGCACTTGCTTGACTCCTGCATTGTCCAGGTTTACTCACTTCAAACACGCCTGGTCCCCTGAACCCAAACTCTTAGGAATTACCCCTGTTCCCCTATGGTCAGCTATTCCTTTATGACATCTATGAAAACTGAGAAGTATTTTCCCATCATAGTAGATTTCAAAATACATTAATATTCTAAACTATCAAATGACACCTTTTTGTATGTTCCAGGGAGGAAGTAGGACCTCTTGAAATGGAGGAAGCTGCTTCAATTCTCTCATATTCACTTTCAGCTAAACTTGACTATCAACCCATTTGATCACACATGTAATCAAAATACCATCCATCAGTTATTATCTCTAGAGGTCTTATGAAAAAGATATCAAGCAGCATGCTCAGTGGAAAGAGCACGGGTTTGGGAGCCAGAGATCATGGGTTCTAATCCCGACTCCGCCATTTGTCAGCTGTGTGACTTTGGGCAAGTCACTTCACTTCTCTGTGCCTCAGTTCCCTCATTTGTAAAATGGGGATTAAGACTGTGAGCCCCACGTGGGACAACCTGGTCACCATGTATTCCCCCCTAGTGCTTAGAACAGTGCTTTGCACATAGTAAGTGCTTAAAAAATGCCATAATCATCATCACCTTTGTCATTTTAAATTTAATAATGAAGATTCAACAATATACTGTTCCTTCTGAAGAAGTTCCCTGTTGCTTATTTTCTTCACTCTCTCAACCCTCAAGAAAACTGAAGTCTCTGAAGAGAAGTTATAGTTCCTTTAACACTCCTATGTTGATGATGAATTTTATAATTATTGTACTATGTCCCATCCAAACTGAAACTGAAAAGCATTTCAGCTTTCAACATGATTATAGATGCACTTTCTATAGTGGGATGTTTCATCTCACTTTCCAACATCTCTGCACAGAATTGTTTCCTAAAAGCAATTTCAGTCAGGCTCCAGCTAAACTATCAGTCTGAGGACCCAAGAGAGACTGGCTGAAACCCAGTTTTCAGGTCAGCATTCAAAGTAGATAATTACACATTCAAAGATCTCCAGAACACTCTCAGACCTATGGAATGGTACTGGCTTTTCATTTTTAGGACAGGGCAAACTTCAGATGACCCTCTCAGGGTCACACCCGGACAGTTTCCAGTACTCTTGGCTATGAGAGGGAGAGTCAAGCAGAGGCCTACCCATTTTATTCCTAGCTTGGGCAGTGGCTACCAAATGGAAGGCAGTCTGCTACAAGTCAAAACTCACCGATGCTGGGCAGCAGTGGCATGGGAGAGAGTCAAGGACAGACACTTGAGTGTACTGTGTGGAAAGTGGCAATGATAAACCACTTCCATATTTTTTCCTTTTCCTGAGAAGCAGAGTGGAAAGAGCACAGGCTTTGAGTCAGAGGTCATGGGTTCAAATCCCGGCTCCGCCACTTGTTAGCTGTGGACTGTGCATGTTGAAGTCTCCAAGGATCAAAGTGGACATGGAAAAAGAGAGAAGGACCATGAAAAAGCTGTCAAAATGGTTAAAGAAGCTGAAAGTGGGACCTGGGGGGCGGCAGATGATGGCTACGAGAATCTGGAGGGGGTGGTAGAGGCGGATGATATGGGCTTCAATGAAGGGTAAAGAAAGGGAAGGGAAAGGAGGGATGGTACGAAAGCAGCAGTGGGATGTGAGAAGGAAGCAGATAGCTCCTTCTTTCCCAGTGAGTCTGGGGGAGTGGGAGAAGAAGAGGAGGCCTCCGCTGGAGAGAACAGCAGGGGAGACTGTGTCATCTGCGGAGAACCAAGTTAAAGTGATGGTGAAGAGGAGGAGGGAGTAGGATAGGAACAGGTCAAAATTGAAGGGGAGTTTCTCCATGATGGAGCAGGGGTTCCATAGGCCACATTTGGCAGCAGCTGTGGAGGGAGGGAGGGCAGCGAGGGGGAAGGATGCGGGGGGTGGGGAGGGTTTAAGGGAGAAGAACAGGTATTGAATTCCCATTTTACAGCTGAGGAAACTGAGGCAAGGAGAAGTTAATGACTTGGCCAACATCAAAGAGCAGGCCAGTGGCAACCCCAAATATGGGGTAATATGGTATTTAGAAATATTCCTAATTTTGAAGAATACGTGTGCAGACCTCACCACAAAAGCATATTTTTGTTCTCCAAATGAAAAGGCCCACTATAAGGAACATTTTATCCTGTGTATCTCTTTTTCAGATTTATTTTGGAATTTTTTTTGCCAGTCAAATTCTCTTTCCCACACTACCCAGAAGTGCAGCCTAATTCAGCAACAGAAACCCCTCTTCCCCTCGCTTTCTTCTGCTCACGCTCCCCATCACTCTCACTCCCTTTGCTCTACCCCCCTCCCCATCCCACAGCATTTGTTCATATATGTACATATTTATAATTCTATTTATTTTTATTAATGTGTATATATCTATAATTCTATTTATTTGTAATGATGCTACTAATGCCTGTTTACGTATTTTGATGTCTGTCTCCCCCTTTCTAGACTGTGAGCCTGCTGTGGGCAGGGATTGTCTCTGCTGTTGAATTGAACTTCCCAAAGTACAGTGCTCTGCACATAGTAAGTGATCAATAAATACAATTGAATTAATGAATGTATGAAAACTAAAAAAAATAACTGGAAGTAATAGAACCAATTCAAAGAGTTGCTGAAATCTTTTCATTTTAGGTCATATTTCAGACTCCCAAAGTTTTGAATGAGAAACTCTAAAAGAAATTGTCCAGGTGCAAAGCTACCCAAAACAAATTTTGTGAACATATTAGTCAAAAACAATCAATGCAAAACAAAATCGACAACTCTAATACAGATCTATTCCCTGAGCATATTCTGAAATACTTTTTCCTAGCCTAGTTTTAAATGATTTACAAACATCCCATTGCTTTCTCTCTCTTATTCCCAAAGATGGAATCTTCCTTTAAAAGAAATACCATTTGCTAGTAAAATGTTTTTTCCTCATTTTCATTCCATTATCATCCGCTTTTCACTAGAAGATACTGAATCACTCTCATGGTTCTTTTGGGATATGGTTTAAACCTTTCATAAATTTGGGGTTATAGTTATTTCCTCACCAATACTGGTTCTTTGGAGTTGATCAGAGTGAAGCAAATAATGCCACCTAGCAGTTCCTCATGATATAAAAAGCTGATAGAACCTAGAACAGTGACATGAAGATAAAGTTAAGAATTACACAACAGAAAAGATACAGGATTCAGGGATGGAAAAGGTATATTAAAAAAAACCAAGGGGACTGGCTATCATTTAAACAAAATATTTTAATATATATATATTGAAATGTATGGTTCCAGCTATAAAATGAGATCCTTACCACTGCAAAGGAAGGAATTTGGAGAAGATTGGCAGCTATATTTCAGGGCTAGCCTTAAGACACTTTCTATCATTGCAGAAGACATATCAATCAATGGCATTTATTGAATACTTAGTATGTGCAATGCACTGTACTAAACGTTTGGGAGAGTACAATGCAATATAATTAGTGGAAATGTTCCTTGCCCATAATGAGCTTTCAGTCTAGAGGATGTCTAAGAACCTGTCCAAAAGTGACCTTTCAAAAATATTTTGTGAAATTGATTCTGAAGCAGGAACCCACAAATTGAAAATATCCCCTCTGAGCTTTATAAGCCAAGATATGGATGACAATGTTTTTAAATATGAAGATGCATAAGCTTTTCTTCAGTTCTGAAATGTTACTGATAAAATGTCAATCTCCTTACTATCTTCAAAGAAAACGGTGGAAATTGTGATGGTGGAAATCTCATAGCCTCTCTGCACTCTCCATTTTTTCCCAAGTCCTAACTAGAGTTCATCATCATTTAGAACTTACTTCTATACGAATTGCAATATACCTTGTTTATGAGGACAACCCTCAAGATTTTGAATCAAACTATCAATCAATGGAATTTACTATTTTGTGCAGAGCACAGTACTAACCAAACAGAGAGTACATTACAATAGAGTTCATAGATACTATAGTGAGCCCATGGCAAGCCATTTTACGAGTGACTGTTTTAATCCTGTGAAGAACAACAGCAAAGAGAAATTCACAAAACAACTAAGCTTCTCTATTCCAGGACAGACAATCCGTGGGGCAGAGCATGGGGGGAAAAGTCTCTCTCTCTCTTTCTCTCTCTCTCTCTCTCTCTCTCTCTCTCTCCCCTCTCCTCTCTCTCTCCCCCTCGTCTCTCTCTCTCCCTCTCTCTCCCTCTCCCCCTTGTCTCTCTCTCTGTCTCTCTCTGTCTCTCTGTCTCTCTCTCTCTCTCTTTCTCTCTCTCTCGTCTCTCCCTCTCTCTCTAAGCAGTATGTGGAGGCTTGCAGAAGCAGTGGTTTGCCCTGCCAAAATGGACTAAAGCACAGTGGAGCCAAGCCAAGCTGAGCTACCAGGAACTTTTCCAAACCTGCCCACACGGGATCAGCAGGATGGGTTCCCTCAACCGGCAAACTGATACAGGACATTTTTGTTGGAGTGGGTGTGAGTGAGTGTGTGTATGTGTCACTCCCTGCAAGTGAGTTTAGAATTAAGTAAAGCTTTCCACAGTAACCTTGGTCGTTTGGCTTTTCACGTTAGACTTGTAACAGAGCCTAGACAGGTCTAAGAAATTCCTGGTTAGTATGAGCCAGGGGCTGGTGCCATATATAAGCCCTGCTGTACTCAGGATTGACAGCTGTTCTCAGTGTCAAATAGTCTCAAATAGCAGACTATTTGGGCAGTGTACTACCCAACGATACCCAAAATCTGTAAATAGAAAACTGCACAAAATGTCTAAAACTACATATCTTCCTAAACCCTCTCTTCCATCTAAGATAACTCCACCACTTTCTCTGATCCAGAAGCCCACAGCTTTGAAGTCATCTTTAACTTTTCACTGTTTTTCTCCTCCCACATTCTGTTTGTCTGTTGTTAAATTCTGTTTTGATTTTAAAAAGTAGCCTAATGCCAAAAGAGCTGAAGCAAGAATATTCACTCAGTCGTATTTATTGAGTGCTCACTGTGTTCACAACACTGTACTAAGCACTTGGAAAGTACAACTCAGAAACAGATAAGAGACAATCCCTATTGAACAATGGGCTCACAGTCTAGAAGGGGGAGACAGACAACAAAACAAAACAAGTAGACAGGCATCAATAGCATCAAAATAGATAAATAGAATTTTATATATATATATATATATATATATGTATACTATGTATATACATAGTAACGTATTAAACTAGAATGTGGTACTATTTAATACAGAGAAGTGGTAGTTACTGACTAGTACCAAAAGGGCCAATGCAGTTTCCAAATGGTCTACTTTGCAACCAGAAAATGTTTTAGCACTGAAGGAATCTCGCTCATTGTCTCTTTGCCTTAGTTTCTCATCTTTGCTTCCCCATGGCAAATCACCCTGAGGGCATGCTGTTTCTTCCTGACTTTTCTCCTTAACTATATATGTTACGAGCTTATCATTTTCATTTTTACAAATTTATTTATGTGAATTGCATATATAAGATTCTATTCCCTCTTGGAAAATTTTAATTATGTATTTTAGCATCTCCTGAATTGTCTTTACCTGAAAAAATGATATACCTTTTATATCCTTATTCTGAATATTTATAAAGTCCCAAATGTAAACTATGCCTGAATCTAATCCCTTTGGAATGCTACTGGATATCATTCCAATTTCTCTATCTGCAAGTAGGAATATTTTGAGATATTGGATTGTTTTATTTTTGTACCACTGAGTTTATTTTTAATGGTATTTGTCAAGCATTTACTATATGTCAGGCACTCTTCTAAGCACTGGAGTAGATACAAGTTTTAACAGTCTGGTTACCATCCCTGCCCCACATGGGACTCAGCTCACAGTTTAAGTTGGAGGGTGAATAGGTATTGAATCTCCATTTTGCAGTTGAGGAAACATAGGAGCCCATCACCCAGACCTTGGCACCACAAGCAGCAAACATTAGGCCCAGAGGCAAGAACCTCTAGGGGCTAGAGAGTGTAAGGGATAAATGTAAGACACCCAGGGGCTAGAGCCTTTTGGGACATGAAAGCTTCTGTCTTCATCTTGGACTCACATTTTATCTCCCAGTTTGTGTGAGCACCGTCCTCAGGGTGGGGCGATGTTGGTCACTTCCTTCTCTGTCCACACTATTCACTGTGCTAGCATAGTATATTCGAGCATGCCATGTACACTTGCCATGACCATTCAAATCAATACAAATTGTCATCTTTGTCACTGTGCCTGTCTAGTTGCTTTGGCAAGGGAAGAAGTCAACTAACAGGTGGACCACTCCTCCTCCCCTATCAAAGTTGGGGTTCTAAATTGGTGCCAACAAGTCTAGCTCACTATTGTCTCAAACTCCTTCATTCATTCATTCAATCATATTTATTGAGCACTTACTGCATGCAGAGCACTGTACTAAGCACTTAGAAAGTACAATTCAGCAACAGAGACAATCCCTGCTCACAAGGAGTACACAGTCTAGAAGGGGGAGATAGACATCAGTACAGGTAAACAGGCATTAATACAACTAAACAGAAAGTGTTTCCCTCTTAAAACATGACCTTAGTGTTATCTTGGGGAGCAGTTCACCTTAGAAATGTTATCCACAATCAGGAGCTTCTCAATACCAATCATCTCCTTCCCCAACACCTTCTCCATACCCACAGTGATCCTTGGGGACTTCAATATCCATGTGGGTGTTCCTGAGTACCACCCAGCTGTCCACTTTCATCATTCATTCATTCAATCTTGACAAACAGTGTTGCTCAGTGGAAAGAGCACGGACTTTGGAGTCAGAAGTCATGGGTTCAAATTCCGGCTCCACCAATTGTCAGCTGTGTGACTTTGGGCAAGTCACTTAACTTCTCTGTGCCTCAATTAACTCATCTGTAAAATGGGGATTAAGACTGTGAGCCCCCTGTGGGACAACCTGATCACCTTGTAACCTCACCAGTGCTTAGAACAGTGCTTTGCACATAGTAAGCACTTAATAAATGCCATTATTATTATTATTTATTGAGTGCTTATTTTGTGCACAACACTGTAATAATAATAATAATAATAATAATAATGGTATTTGTTAAGCGCTTACTATGTGCCAAGCACTGTTCTAAGCCCTGGGGGAGGTACAAGGTGATCAGGTTGTCCCACGTGGAACTCACAGTCTTAATCCCCGTTTTACAGATGAGGTAACGGAGGAACAGAGAAGTTAAGTGACTTGCCTAAAGTCACACAGCTGACACGTGGTGGAGCTGGGATTAGAACCCATGACCTCTGACTCCCAAGCCCGTGTTCTTGCTGGGAAAGTACCATACAACAATAAACACTGACATTCCTTGCCCACAATGAGCTCACAGTGTAGAGTGGGGGAGACAAATATCAATACAAATGAATAAAATTGTATACATAAGTGCTGTGGGGCTGGGAAGTAGGGGAGGAGAGCACAGAGAGCAATTCAGGGTGACACAGAAGGAAGTGGGAGATGAGGAAAACTGGGGCTTAGTCTGGAAAGGCATCTTGGAGGAGATGTGCCTTAAATAAGGCTTTGAAGCAGCAAGAATAATTGTCAGATTTTATGAGGGAGGGTGTTCCAAGGCCAGAGGAAGGACATAGGTGAGACTGAGGCACACTGAGAAGGTTGGCACTATAGGAATGAAGTGTGTGGACTAGGTTGTAGTAGGAAAGTAGCAAGTTGAGGTACGAGAGGGCAAGATGGTTAAGTGCTTTAAAGCCAATGGTGAGGAGTTTTTGTTTAATAGTTGCTGTAATCCCAAGTCACATGTTCACAGGCAGTGGCTGGACTTACAATTCCATCAGTTCTTGATTCTGTTTCTTAAGTCGAGGAAATGTCATTTGGAACACTTTTTTTTTTCAAAGGCATGGTACTAAATCAATTTTGGATTCTATATGTTTACTAAAATTAGACAGAATTGTACACCCAATCAGATGCAGATGAATATTAGGGCTAAATTAATGTATTTGAATAGAATCAGAAAGGTTCCAGGTTAGATTAGGCCTCTTGTACTTAATTGGAAATAAAATGGGCATGACTCAGGTGACTCAGCCTAAAAGTCAGGTCACAGCACCATGCCTGGTCCTCTTTCCTCCATGCCTCTCCCCACAATCAGACCCTTTACATTTTTTTTCTCATTTCCCTGGGGTTGGATACATTTATGAATGGGAGGCCCACAGTTGATGACTAGAAGAAAAACAATGTTAATTATTAAGATGTATAGCAGAAAGAGCAACCACCATACTACAGGTACCCTCAGTACCCTAGTGGCACTTTGGGAGATGGGTTATTTGGGTCAACAAACCAATAATGACATCTGGTAGGTCCATTATTGAAAAATTCAATGGAGGTTCAACAAATAAACAATTTCCAAGAATCAGCGTATTTATTTGGGTTGTTTGCAGTTCTCCTTTTAGTTATGGTCTTATAGTGAAGAAAACACATGGAAAACCCAGGAAATCTATTTCATATGTTTCATATTTACTAGAAAAATATTTGGTTTCGTGTTAATAATTGTTACAGTACTTCTTAAGTGTTGTGTTCTGTGCACTGCATTAAGTTCTGGGGTAGATCAATAAATAAATCAGTCAACCTATCAGTTGTATTTATTGAGCACAGTAGTGTGTGCAGAGCATTGTCCTAAGCACTTGGGAGATACAGTCCAACAAAGTTGGCAGACATGTTCCTTCCCACAATGAACTTTCAGTCTAGAGAGGAGACAGATATTAATATAAACAAATAATTTATAGATATGTGCATAAGTGCTGTGAGGTGAATAACAAATGCCCAAAGGTTACAGATTCAAGTGCATATTGACACAAAAGAGGAAGAAGTCAGGGGAAAGAGGGCTTAATTGGGGGAAGGCCTCTTGGAAAAGAAGTGACCATAATAATGTTTTGAAGATGGAGAGAGCATGGTCTGGCATGTATGGAGGGGAAGAGAATTCCAGGCCAGAGGGAGGACATGGAAAGGGTTCGGTGGTGAAATAGATGGGATCAGGGCAAAGCTGGTGCTAGGGAAGCAACATCTGTGGGCCTAGCTGAAGTAGAAAAATGGTGATGTAAGGTAGGAGGGGGCAGGTTTATTGAGTGCTTTAAAGCTGATGGTAAGGAGTTTCTGTTTTATGCAGAGGTGGATGGGCAACCACTGGAGGTTCTCGATGGTTGGAGAGACATGGATTGAACAGTTTTTTCATAAAAATGATCCGGGACTGGAGTGGGGAAAGATGGGAGGAAAAGAGGTCAGCAAGGAGCAGATGCCGTAGATAAGGTGGGTTAATAGTTTGGATGAAGAGGAGTGAGTTTTAGTAATGTTGTAAAGGCAGAACTGACAGGATTTTATGATAGATTGAATATGTAGATTGAATGAGAGACATGAGTCAAGGTCAACACCAAGGTACAAGATTGTGAGACAGAATGGTTAGAGGTATTGTCCATAGTGATGGGAAAGACAAGGGTAAGACAGGTTTGGGTGGGAAGGTAAGGATTTATGTTTTGGATCTGTTTAATTTGAGGTGTCAGCAGAATATCCAGGTAGAGCTGTCCTGAAAACAGAAGGAAATGCGAGACTGAAGAAAGGAGAAAGGTTAGGGCTGGAGATGTAGGTTTGGAGAATCACCTTCATAGAGCTGGTAATTGAAGCCATGGGACCAAGTGAGTTCTCAAAGAGAGTCGGTGTAGGTTGAGAGGACCCAGAACTGTCTGCAAATCGGAGGCAGAGGAGGAACCTGTGAAAGACTGCGAATGAGTGACCAGGTAAATAGAAGAACCAGGAGAGAACAGTGTTAGTAAGCCAAGGTTGGATAATGTTTCAAGATAATGATACAAGATAACAGGTTGGACACTATATATCCAACACTGGTCTCACAGTCTGAGGCAATAGGATTTAATCTATTTTTTCAGATGAGGAAACTGAGGCAAGGATAAGTTAAGTAACTTGCCCAAAATTAAGCAGCAGATTAGTGGTGAGCATTTAGAACCTAGGTCCTCTGATTCCCAAGTCCATGCTCTTTCCATTAGGCACACTGCCTCTCCAGCTACTGAAATGAACTATCTACCTAGATAACCAGCTATCTCAGCTCTGAACTGCTTAGAAAGAAGACATTTCATCAAATTTTTGTCTGTTAATGATATTCTTTTTCCAATAGGATGTCTAAATTCATTAAAAAAAGACTTTCAAATGTGACATGTTTTTTATACTGTATTGAAATAAACCCTTGTGAAGAAAATTACACCCACTATTTTAAATTTATCCGTGGAAATGCCTATACCAATCCTTATTAACAATGGAGGATAACAGTTTGAAGAGAGGCACATGCTTTGTTATTAGTGGAGATGAACAAAGATAGCTTTATGCTGAAAAACCAAGCAGGCTGAGGGAAACAACTGCTTATCTTCTGTGGTAACTGATCAACAGATGAGATTTATTCATGCCTTTAGAGGAGGAACAGAATGAAAATAGCCATCAATCTTGGAAAAGCAACAAATGGAGTCAGAAAGGAAGCACACTAATTGTTCTTTACTTTGTTTTTCATCACCTAAAGAAATGACTTTTTCTAAAGGGAAAAAAGTGTTCTAAACTGAAATGAAAACAGTAGGATTTTTAAAAATAAAACTGGATTTAAAAGAATAATCATCAGTACCTTTATCTCAAAGACTGAAAATCTTTTGAGATTCCCCAAGTTTATTTTATCTTTCAAATTTCAAATTTACTTAGTATAACTGACAAAATTGGCATCATCATGGATTGGGCATTTATCTGACTAAATTCTCTGGTGGTTAAATTCAGACAAGAAATCATTGATTTTCTTGCATTTAGTGGTTATTCCTTTCTGCTCGGAGTTCTATTCCTCTAAAATATGTCAATGTATTTTTCTTCAGAAAGATACCACACTTCACATGATTTCAACAAAGCAAAACCATAAGCCATGGTACTGCCATTACTTTACAGACAACTATAACTGCAAGGAACTTTTTTTATTAATAAAAGACCAATTCTCTTTCTATGATGACTAAATATGCTGGACTTCATTTAAGCCTACTAAGGAGATTTCAAATTTGTGTGAATTAATAACAGTTACAGTTGTTCTTTATGAAATATGAATCATAGGAATTCTAGAAAGATAACAGATATTTTTCTCCATCATTAATTTTTTTATGACTCATTTTTTTAAAAGTATAAAATCAAAATAATCAGCAAGGACTCTAAACAAAGATGGAGAGTGGAACTGGGAGTGACTTTTGAATCAGAGCTACACACTGTAGCGGAACAGAGAATACAAAAAAGTTATATCCTTGAAGAATTATATAATGACTTCTCTGGGAAGGATAGGTTGATTATATTTAATAAATTGAAGACATCATAGGAAAACAATTCTCAGGTTTATACATTTTTAGTTAAATTGTGTGGCTTACATCATGATGGGTTAGAGAGATCAGTTATTTTACCAAGCCATGTGACTCATGGTTGAGACACTTTAACTTTTAAATTACCTTAACCTGTCATTGAACAAACTTCGAAGAGATCTCAGATAGAGGATAGCACTCTGTCTCTCTCTGTGTCTGTTTCTGTGTGTGTTTCTCTCTCCATATGTGTGCACATATATTACATATATTTATATGTGTAGATGTATGTATATATGTCTATACACATACACACACAAATATATATATGTACATGTATATCTTTGATAACTATGACTTTCAGTGGATGTTGTGAGAAATTCTCCAATAATTTTTCAGTGGTCCCTTATGGCCAACTGCAGGGCACAGCCTTTACCAGAGAGACTGACCGTGGTCTCTTCTTTCCCGTAGTGTGAGTAGTAGAGAGAATAATTTGTGGGGGAATGGGATTCACTAACAATTATACCAATTTTCCAAATACTACATCAGATTTTCACCAGGGATAACAGTTTTCATTTTGTGTGTGAAGACAAACTCAAAATCTCTCTCATTCAACCCATACATTTAGTCTGGCACTAAAATGTTTTTGGTTCAACTGTCACAATGTTGATAAAATCTTCTCTTTCCTTTCCATTCAAACTGCTACCACATTAGTCAGAGTATTTATCCTATTATGTCTTTGTCACTACATCAACCTCCTTGTTGATCTCCCTGACTAATGTCTCTCCCTGCTCCAGGCCATCCTTCGGTCTGCTGCCCAGATCATTTTTCTACAAAAACATCCATCTATGTTCACTACACCACAAGAACCTCCAGTGGTTACCCATCCACATCTGTATCAAGCAGAAACACCTTCCTTTCGGCTTTAAAGCACTCTATCACACTCTATCACCTCGTCCCCTCCTACCTCACCTCGCTGCTCTCCTACAACAGCCCAGCCGTCACACTTCACTCCTCTAATGCCAACCCAATCACTGTACCTTGATGTTGTCTATCTTGCCGCTGTCCTCTCACCCATGTCCTGCCTCTGATCTGGAAAGCTCTCTCTTTTCATATCCTATAGACAATTACTCTCCCCATCTTCAAAGTCTTATTGAAAGCACATCTTCTCCAAGAGGCCTTCCCCAACTAAGCCCTCATTTCCTCTTTTCTCACTCCCTTCTGAGTTGCCTTGACTTGCTTCTGTCATTCACCTCCCCATTCCCAGGCCCACAGCATTCATTCATATCAATATTTGTCTCCCCTTCTAGACTATAAGCTCATTGTGGACAGGGAATGTGTCTGCTATATTGTTGTTTGTACTTTCCCAAGTGCTTAGTACAGGGCCCTGCACACAATAAGTACTCAATAAATACGATTGATTGATTAATTGATGTTGGGGAGGCAGTGTGGTGTAGTGGGACACCTGCGGCCCTGCGTTTTTGTCCTGACTCTGCCACCTTTCCATTCATTCATTAATTCATTCATATTTATTGAGCACTTACTGTTTGCAGACCACTGTACTAAGTGCTTGGGAAAGTACAATATAACAATAAGCAACGACATTCTCTGACCACAATGAGCTTAGAGTCTGGGGAGGGGAGACAGACATCAATGCAAATAAATTAAATTAAAGATATATACATAAGTGCTATGTCACTGGGATGGAAGAAGAGCAAAATAAGTAAGTCAGGGCAAGGCAGAAGGGAGTGGGAGATGATGAAAAGTAGGGCTTAGCCTGGGAAGGCCTCGTGGAGGAGATGTGCCTTCAGTAAGGCTTTGAAGTGGGGGCTAAGTAATTGTCTGGTGGATTTGAGAAGAGACAGTGCTCCTGGCCAGAGGTAGGATGTAGGCTAGGGGTTGACAGCGAGACAGGTGAGATCGAAGCACAGTGAGAAGGTTAGCACTAAAGGAGTATAGTGTGCAAGCTGGGTTGTAGAAGGAGAGAAGCAAGGTGAGGTAAGAGGGGGCAAGGTGATGGAGTGCTTTAAAGCCAATGGTGAGGAGCTTTTGTTTGATATGGAGATGGATGGGCTACCACTGGAGTTTTTTGAGGTGGAGCATGACATGTCCTAACATTTTTGTAGAAAATTGATCTGGCAGCAGAGTGAAGTATGGACAGGAGTGGGGAGAGACAGGAGGCTGGGAGGTCAGCAGTGAGGCTGATGTAGTATTCCAGGCAGGGTAGGATGAGTGACTGTATTAACGTGGTAGTAGTTTGAATGGAGAGGAAAGGACATATTTTAGCAATGTTGTGAAGGTGGCTCACAGTCTATAAGGGGGAGATGGACAATAAAACAATACAAGTAGACGGGTAGTGTGTCTCATTGGTAAGAGCTTGGGCTTGGGAGCCAGAGGTCATGGGTTCTAATCCCAGTTCCGCCACTTGTCAGCTGTGTGACTTTGGGCAAGTCACTCAACTTCTCTGGGCCTCAGTTACCTCATCTGTAAAATGGGGATTAAAACTGTGAGCCCCACGTGGGACAACCTGATCACTTTGTAGCCCCACCCCAGTGCTTAGAACTGTGCTTTGCACATAGTGAGAGCTTAACCAATGCCATTATTATTATTATTATTATTATTATCAATACCATCAAAATAAATACAATTATAGATATATACACATCATTAATAAAATAGAGAAATAAATATGTACAAATATACACAAGTGCTGTGGGGAGGGAAAGGGGGTAGATCAGAGGGAGGGAGTAGGGGCGATGGGGAGGGGAGAAGGAGCAGAGGAAAAGGGGGGCTCAGTCTGGGAAGGCCTCCTGGAGGAGGTGAGCTCTCAGTAGGGCTTTGAAGGGAGGAAGAAAGGTAGTTTGGTGAATGTGTGGAGGGAGGGCATTCCAGGCCAGAGGAAGGACATGGACCAGGGTTCAACAATGGGACAGGCGAAAACAAGGCACAGTGAGGAGGTTAGCAGCAGAGGAGTGGAGTGTGTGGGCTGGGCTAGAAGGAGAGAACGGAGGTGAGGTAGGAGGGGGTAAGGTGATGGAGAGCCTTAAAGTCTAGAGTGAGGAGTTTTTGCTTGATTCGAAGGTTGACAGGCAACCACTGGAGATTTCATCACGCCCTAGTTTCCCCATCCATAAAAGAAGTACAGTAATACAGGGGAATTTGGGGATATAAATAACTAATGCAAGGTGCTTTGGCAATTTCGTTGTGGGCATGGAATCCATTTACCACCTCTGTTATATTCTACTCTTCCAAGTGCTTAATACAATGCTCTGCATGCAAGAAGTGCTCAATAAATATGATTGGTTGATTGAAGTCTGGAACCAGCAGATCCTGTCTGAAAACTAGAAAAGTGACTGGTTGGCCTATGGGTTTCACAATATAAAACTCTTAGAGTTCTGCTCCCCATGATGTCAGTGCTGAAACTCCCAGGCACCCTAGAGGGAACAGCGGGTGGGTGAAGTGGATTGTTGGCTCTTCAACATGGGGTTTCAGTTCTAGTAGTGAGAGCAATTATGTATATATTTTTTATATTTGCTTGCTTGCTTTGTAATTTATCATACAGACCATCTACCCAGCTAGATCTCAATCTCCTTAAAGGCAGGGATCATGTCCCCTAATTCTACTGTACTCTCCAAAACGAAGAGTAAAGTGCTAAGCACAGAGCAGCACTTAAAAACTACTATTAAGAGAAAATGCTAGTGTCCAGCTTCTAAGCACAATGAGAGGAAGAAAAGTGGTGGTATTTATAGCAGTGTCAGTGATAGCAGTAATAACCACAACAATAGCAGTGGAGAAGGTGGCAGCAGCAGAAGAGACATTTCCGTCCCTCTCTTTCCATTTCTCCACCTTTGATAACCTCCTGCTGTCACTATATTCTGTTCAAATCCTTCTTGACCTTTAGGTTGCTGTGGGTACTGTTGACCACCCACTCTGGAAACACCAACTTCAGCTTCTCTGGCACAATCCTTTCCTGAATCTCCTCCTATCGTTCTGGATATTGCTATTTGTTCCCTTTCAATATATCTTCCTTTCCTTCCACTCCCTAACTACAGATGTCTAGTTCTGGGTCCCTTTGAATTCTCAATTTACACATATTTTCTGGGAAGCTGATCCATTCTCTTAGCTTCAAATCCCACTTATACATGTACGATCAAAACTAGCCCTGACCTCTCTGCTTTTCTGCAATCTTGCCTCCAGACATATGTACATGGATATCCTTCCAAGCCCCTCAAGCTTGAACTGTCAAAACCTGTTATTGTCATCTTCCCTCCCATATCTTTTCTTCTGCCTAACTTTGCCATCACTGCTGACAACAGCAACAACCTTCATATCCCTCAAACCTGCAACTTTAGCATTATCTTAAAATCCTCTTACTCTTTTCCTCCACACTGAATCATCAAATTCTGTCAGTTTCTCATTCACAACTTCTATAGAACAGTTCCCTTACTTTCCAAACTATAGCCAGGTTCGTGAAACACTTGTCGTATTGCTATTTGACTACTGCATCAGCCTTTTGGCAGAGTTCCCTGCCTCCAGTCTTTCTCCTCTCCTGTCCATGGTATACTCTACTGCCTGGACCATTTTTCTAAATCATCATGCTGCATTTGCCACCCCACTCCTCAAGACCATACAATGATTGTCAGTTGCTTTCCTCATCAAGCAGAAACACCCGACCATAAGCTTTAAAGCATTTGATCAGCACTTTCCCTCCTACTTTTCCTGGCTCTTTGCCCACTCTAGCTCCCATGCTTAATTATCCCCTATTATATGTACTACATTTCATCTCTCCCATCACAAGGCTAACACTTGCTTGCACTCCCCTTCTGCCTGGAGCTCCCTCTCCCTTCACATCTGACAGACAACAGCTCTCCCCAACTCCCAGCCCCTTCTGAAATCATACTGCAAGCAGGAGACTTTACCCAATTAATTTCTAATCTCTCAACCCTATTTCTCCCACTATTGTCATTTCAAGAAGCAGGATGGCATAGTGAATAGAGCACGGACCTGGAACTCAGGAGGTCATGGGTTCTAGTCCTGACTCCTCTACTTGTCTGCTCTGTGACCTTGGGCAAGTAAGTCACTTCCCTTCTCTGTGCCCCAGTTACCACATCTGTAAAATGGGGATTGAGACTGTGAGCTGCACATGGAACAGGGACTGTGTCCATCCCAATTTGCTTGTATCCAACCCAGTGCTTAATACAGTGTTGGCTCATAGTAAGTGATTTACAAATACCATAATCATTATTATTATTTCAGCAATTCCAGGTCACAAAAACAAGCACTTTGGTATTTACTCCATTTCATTGTAATTATGTGGATATTGTTGCTTCTTATTGCTTTCATCTACCTGCAATTAATTTTAGAATCTGGCTCTCCTCATAAATTGTAAGCTCTTTAAGGGCAGAGATCATTTGTTTTACTGTACTGCCACAAGAGCTTAGTACAGGGCTCTGACAGAGTAAGCCCTCGATAAATCCTATTGATGGGTTGAATGATTGAGGAAGCAAGAATTGGAGTGCGACTTTGGTTCTACCATCATAAAAGAAGTAAAAGGACTAAAAGGAATAAGGTGGGGTAAACTGGCTATGGTTACCTGCCCTGTTCAAAAAACTACAAAGGTGAAAATAATGGCCTATCATCTCAAGTTTCAACATCATGGATGTGGTGGTCTTGCTTGTCCCCAGAATCCGTGTTTAAGGACTTCCTCACCACCGGTTGGAGCAGAGAGTAGCTCTATTTCTTACACTCACTGTATACCGCCAGTCTTCTCACAATTAGCCTCCTGGAGATCATGAAAAAGAGTGTGAGTGGCTCAGAAAAATTCATCACCACTACAGAAAGGAAGACTCAAATGAGAGTCTTTGTTGATGGGAAGACATCCCATCACTCTCTCGCAGATCCTAAAGTCTCATAGGAATAGACAGTCTCATATTAATTCCTTGTTCTACAAACACAGTGCTGTCTTTTCACGAGACTCATCATATCTGAGCTGTCCAAATTGGATAAAGGACTAGAAAAAGATGCCCCGCTATCTTTAAGCATTCACAGTAAGGCAGGCACTGCCTTTCCTGCTGCACCAACAAGATGAGTTTTCTCCTTCAGTAATTTCACTTTGAATATGAGGAAGAGTTGTATATCAGGAATGGTGACAAGAAATCTTAGACTGAATCAATTGTCCTTACACAGGATGAAGGAGCAAGTTTGCATTTGTAATTCCTAATAATAAGGTACCTTCACACTTCATTGTTAAAAGAAGAGGGGGAAATCAGTCTCAGTGGATAGTTTATCAGGTAAGCAAGCATGCTTTGTAGATAAAATCAACTAAACAAAAGACAAGGAAAGAGAAGGAAGACAGAGAGGCAAGTAATAAAGAATCAAGTATTCTTTTGTGCTGAAAAGATAAAACAATGGCATTGAGATCAGCAAATCAATGGTACTGCTTTAAAGAACATTGATTCAGTTGGGGAAATTGGGGCAGAGTTCCAAAGAGGAGAAAAAAAGCAACAGAGTTACTGCTGTTTTCTTGTGGCTGGAACCTAGAGGGAAATCAATTGTGCTGTTGGAACTCTTCAAGTTTGGCAATATAGCAATACCAATAAAGACAGAGTGGTCTAAAATGAGAAAACGAGCTCAAAACCTTGCAGTTAATTTGGAGCATTTTACCAATTATCCCTTTATAGTCAAATGATGCCCTAATAGTATTTTAAGGCTGAAAAGTATTAATTCTCAAGTATTGAAATGATTGTGCTGAAGATGCATCAATCAAACTGTGAAGACTTTTACTTTGCTAATTATTTAGGCATCCCCTACTCTCCCGGTTTCCATATTGCTCCTAAATCCATCTGAGACATTTTCAAACAGATTTTACCAAGCATGAGGATCAAAACAGGAAATAGAAATGCATTGATGTAGATAGAAAGAGAGAGTTAAAGAGTACTAAGACAGAGAGAAAAGAGGCATTTAGTCATCCTTTAGGTTCATAGGTTGACTGAATGACTGATAAGACAGATGTGTGACTGAAAGTCCCTTCCACATCTTATGCATGCAAAGATAGTTTGGGCTGAGCTGTTATAAGTGTCACCTGCAGCATATTCCATTGTTTGTGTTTCTCCCCCGTGGTGTTACAATCCTTCCAACTTCTCTTAGTCAAGTTTTGTCTGCAGGAGCTATTCTTCAGTCATCCACATCTTTTGAGGTTTGGCTTTATGTTTTGGCAGATTACTGCTCTCCCATCTTCAGAGACCTTCTGAAATCACATCTCTTCCATGTGGAGAGTTTGGAATGCCGCCAGTAGGGTTGACATCCCTGTCACTCTCCACAGTGATCTGATCCTGGGATCCACCTCCCCTTCTCCTGTTCCCCCCACCCCTGTCCCCACCATGTGTTCTGGAGTTGAGTGGCAGCTGGATCTGGACCCCACCCTCCTCTAGTGCCTCCTTCCCCTCTCTCTCTGAACCCCGGCACTTTGAAGCCCAGTGGAGGTCCAACCATAGCACCTCACCTCCTTCCAGCACTCCAGCCCTGGACTCCTGTTGCACTGTGGTAGCAAACCCAGGATGGTGGGTCCCAGTGTACCCCACCAGGAAGAGTGGGCTCCTCTGATGAAAGCCACCACTGATTGCCTGCAGGAATGGATTGATGACCCAGCAACCAATGAGACCATGGAGGATTTATGCTGACATGAGTGTCTGGGGAAAGGAATATGTAGGTAAATGGACAAAACAATAAAAACTCAGATTTGCAGGCAACACATGCTCAGAGCCTGGACATGCAGGCAAGTAATGGGACTTCCTGGGAGGAAGTGGAAATAAAAGTGCTTGGCCTCTAGTGAACTACTGTTCAGGAGTTCTCCCTCTCTGGAGAATGGTAGCATATAACCATGTACTTGGGTAATAATGAAGATGATGATAATATTGTTATCATTATCATTATTCATTCATTCAATCATATTTATTGAGCACTTACTGTGTGCAGAGCACTGTACTAAGCGCTTGGAAAGTACAGTTCAGCCATAAAGAGAGACAATCCCTGCCCACACCGGATAATGATAATAATGATGACTGTGGCATTTGTTAATAATAATAATAATAATGGCATTTATTAAGTGCTTACTATGTGCAAAGCACTGTTCTAAGCGCTGGGGAGGTTACAAGGTGATCAGGTTGTCCCATGGGGGGCTCACAGTCTTAATCCCCATTTTACAGATGAGGTAACTGAGGCACAGAGAAGTTAAGTGACTTGCCCAAAGTCACACAGCTGACAATTGGCAGAGCTGGGATTTGAACCCATGACCTCTGACTCCAAAGCCCATGCTTTTTCCACTGAGCCACGCTGCTTAGTACACGTCCCAGCACACAGCTCTCAATAAACACAATTGACTGACTACTAAGATGAAGAAGTGTGGCCTAATGGAAAGAGCACAGGCTTGGGAGTTAGAGGAATTGGGTTCTATTCCAATTTCCTCAATAAATTGTAAACTCAGGGTGGGGTCATGCCTACAGACACGATCTTATTCTCCAAAGAGAATATATAGTGTAATATAGCACTCATCAAATA
Organism: Tachyglossus aculeatus; assembly: GCF_015852505.1. Classification (NCBI taxonomy): domain Eukaryota; kingdom Metazoa; phylum Chordata; class Mammalia; order Monotremata; family Tachyglossidae; genus Tachyglossus; species Tachyglossus aculeatus. The sequence continues at coordinate 116,343,327 of NC_052067.1, forward strand.
CTCTTGATTGATTGATTAATGGTGTATTTAAAATGTTTTTTCAATGCACCATCTCTACAATTAGATTTCAGTTCACAATAGAACAGTTTTTTGGGTAGTCTGCAGTCATGCAATCTCATGCTGCAACAAGGTTTATGCTGTGACAAGCATTGTTTCTATGCTGGAGGTCTGATGTCATTTGGAAATGAGAGTATTGTGTAGTGTATAGAGAACAGGCCTGGGAGTCTGAGGGTCTTGGGTTCTAATCCTGGCTCTACCACTTGTCTGCTGTGTGATCTTGGGCAAGTCACTTCACTTTTCTGGGCCTCAGTTGCCTCATCTGTAAAATGGGGATTGAGACTGTGAGCCCCAAGTGCGACAGGGACTGTGTCCAACCCGATTTGGCTGTATCCATCCCAGTGCTTAGAACAGTGTCTGGCACATTTGCTAAGTCAAATGAGCACTTACTGTGTGCAGAGCACTGTACTAAGCGCTTGGGAAGTACAAGTTGGCAACATATATCATCATCATCATCATCATCAATCGTATTTATTGAGCGCTTACTATGAGCACAGCACTGTACTAAGCGCTTGGGAAGTACAAATTGGCAACATATAGAGACAGTCCCTACCCAACAGTGGGCTCACAGTCTAAAAGGGGGAGACAGAGAACAAAACCAAACATACCAACAAAATAAATAGAATAGATATGTACAAATAAAATAAATAAATAAATAGAGTAAAAAATATGTACAAACATATATACATATATACAGGTGCTGTGGGGAAGGGAAGGGGATAAGATGGGGGGGACGGAGAGGGGGACGAGGGGGAGAGGAAGGAAGGGGCTCAGTCTGGGAAGGCCTCCTGGAGGAGGTGAGCTCTCAGCAGGGCCTTGAAGGGAGGAAGAGAGCTAGCTTGGCAGATGGGCAGAGGGAGGGCATTCCAGGCCCGGGGGATGACGTGGGCCGGGGGTCGATGGCGGGACAGGCGAGAGCGAGGTACGGTGAGGAGATCAGCGGTGGAGGAGTGAGGGTGCGGGCTGGGCTGTAGAAGGAGAAAAGGGAAGTGAGGTAGGAGGGGGCGAGGTGATGGACAGCCTTGAAGCCCAGGGTGAGGAGTTTCTGCCTGATACGCAGATTGATTGGTAGCCACTGGAGATTTTTGAGGAGGGGAGTGATATGCCCAGAGCGTTTCTGGACAAAGATAATCCGGGCAGCGGCATGAAGTATGGATTGAAGTGGAGAGAGACACGAGGATGGGAGATCAGAGAGAAGGCTGATGCAGTAGTCCAGACAGGATAGGATGAAAGCTTGAATGAGCGGGGTAGCGGTATGGATGGAGAGGAAAGGGCGGATCTTGGCAATGTTGTGGAGCTGAGACCGGCAGGTTTTGGTGACGGCTTGGATGTGAGGGGTGAATGAGAGAGCGGAGTCGAGGATGACACCAAGGTTGCGGGCTTGTGAGACGGGAAGGATGATAGTGCCGTCAACAGAGATGGGAAAGTCAGGGAGAGGGCAAGGTTTGGGAGGGAAGACAAGGAGTTCAGTCTTCGACATGTTGAGCTTTAGGTGGCAGGCAGACATCCAAATGGAGATGTCCTGAAGGCAGGAGGAGATGCGAGCCTGGAGAGAGGGGGAGAGAGCAGGGGCAGAGATGTAGATCTGGGTGTCATCAGCGTAGAGATGATAGTTGAAGCCGTGGGAGCGAATGAGGTCACCAAGGGAGTGCGTGTAGATCGAGAACAGAAGGGGACCAAGCACTGAACCTTGGGGAACCCCCACAGTGAGACAGTCCCTACCCAACAGTGGGCTCACAGTCTAAAAGTATTTGCTTAACAATTGCCATAGTTATTATTTCTCTATCTTTTTGTGATTTTTGTCGTTTCACCTGATACTAAATATTGAATGTAGACAGTGTTGCTCCAGAAATCAAATGGACTCAATCAATTTGTGAACTCCCAGCCATAAAAATATCGGCCACTAAAACTGGTGGGTATACTTCACTTCATATGAGTCATAATGCCATGTTAGTGACACACTGTGTCTTGACATCTCCAACGACTAGTCTTTTTGATACATTTTTCTGGATTTATGACAAGTGTGTGAATCTAATAAACTATGAATTGCTAAGTTTTTTAAGTTTCTTATCTTTGGTTATCTTTGATTGTAGTCCATCAGTTAAAAGCATTGTTTTATAGCCTGCCAATGGGTCACTTCTTCTGATTGGTTCCCACAGGCATGATCTTGATTGATGAGCCCATCTGCCAATCTGCCTGTTGTGATGCAACTCCCAGGTCTGATGCAGAAAGGTTTGTATGTGTTGTTGGGTGGGGAGGAGGGTCATGAGAGGGAAAGTGTGATTTGCCATTGAGCCAGCAATGGCAGAAGCAGGATTTTTCAGGCACAGTGTACCTCTATGCTCCTTCCAGCCACTAAAGTAATATTTTCTGATGTTGTCTGGGAAATCAGGGAGTCAGGATGCTGCACCTCAAAATCCACACACTCTGTCCAATACAGAAAAAGGGAGGAGGTATTTCACTGAGGCATGAGGTGGAAGGTGGTCAAGTTGGAGAAAACATGCTTGCCAAAGTGCAAACAGTGGTAATGGCCATGGTGAGATTTTTGAGTGTTCAGAAAAAAATGTGGGGCTGGGTTGCTGAGCCCCAAGCTCTGACCACTTTACTCCACTATTTCCTCCATCAAACACCTGGCAAATACCCTGCAGCTGACTGCAGCTGTGGGCATTCCTCTGATTGTTTCTTCAAGACAGGCTCTGCCTGGTAGGCATATCTGCCAATTTGCCAGTTGAACTACACCTTCCTGTGATGATGCAGTAATGAATGGAAAAGAACATGGTGACAGCAAAGGTACCACCACTTTTGCTAGAAGCATTATGTTTATTGTTTTTAGATTTCTTTTGTTTTTTTTCTATGTGCTGCCAACATTGAAGGGCTCTTTTTAAAAGTCAGTTTATTTTTCAGGTATTAGTCGGATCATAGTAGGAGCATAGTGAAAGATGGAGATATGTTTTTTTGAAAATTCAAAATCAGTATTCTTCCCATCCCTGACTAGTCCTGTCACTCCATCATACTAATCTCTTCCTGACTGGGAGCGGACAATGGAACCAGGATTGTTCCAGCTCTAGTCTCCCATTCCATCTGATGCCATCATTCCTCTTAAGCCCTGGTCACTCCCTCCAAGCCCACATCTTCTATCTGTGGGCAGGGAATGTGTCAGTTATATTGTTATATTGTACTCTCCCGAGTACAAACGGTAAGTGCTCAATAAATTCGATTGACTGACTGACCGACTGACATGGCTCCTGCCCTTGGTTCCCATCCCAGAGTGGGACAGGAAGGAGGAGAGGGAGGGAAAACTGATTTGGTTTGATCCCAGATCCTTGAGAGGATTTGGAAACCGGGAGTTCAGAGTTCAGAGTCACTTGCACTGGAGAGAGACCTCTGGCTGACTGGCTGTGGGGGAAGGTGAAAGGAACTTCAGCCCTACCTTCCCTCACCCCACCACCTCATTGCTAGCACCGTGACTGTGGACTTGGTCAGTGGTTGAGTTGGTAAAGCTCTGAGGCATTTTATCATATTATTTTGGAGAAATGTTCCAAATAGCAGGATTGCTGTCCATAAATATGCACTTCTTTCATGGAACCATTGTTCTTGCTCCTTGTTATTCCATGCATCTCTGGATAGTGTAATAATAATAATGGTAGTATTTGTTAAGTGTTTACTAAGTGCCAAGCACCATTATAAACACTGGGGTAGATAAAAGGTAACAGGTTGTCCCACATGGGGTGCTCAGACTTAATCCTCATTTTACAGGTGAGGTAACTGAGGCACAGAGAAGTAAAGTAACTTGTCCAAGGTCACATAGCAGGCAAGTGGCGGAGCTGGGATTAGAACCCACGTCATCTGACTCTCAAGCCAATGCTCTTTCCACTAGACCATGCTGCCTCTCTAAGTGTATCACTGAGGTAACTGAATTCATGACTGTATTAAATTCTGTGTTTTCAACATTGACCTTTGACAGTGAATCAGGATGGTGCATAACTTGGTTACATATTAATTCTCAGTGCTTTGTTGCATTTGAAAAGCAGTTCATGATCAAGGTCATGTCTTGTTCTGTGTGGGCTTCCAGAGCAGTCATTGACATAATGAAGTTCTTCCTGTTTGAGTGATTCAAGGACTACTGATCATGCTCTTTGCAGAAAAGTGAAATCACAAAACTGTTTCTGGGCTCTAGTAGAATTGAAATCATATTTTGATTCAAGCATAGACTCTGTTGCATCCTTGAGTATGGTTAAGAAGAATAGGTTGGAAGAAGGCAAAAACAAATTTAGATACATAAAACATCAGAAAAGTGAGCACAGCTAAATACAGGCAGTTTTCAAATCACAGAAATATTTCTGGACTCTTATAGGAAGAATGTAACTCCATAGAAAATATTTTTGGTTTCTATGATGGTGTGGTGGTCAGGCAATCTACCCTGTACTCAGAGGAAAGGGGGAGGAGAAATTCTAAGTCTCTAGAAGAGTAAGAAACTCATTGCTGAGAATCCCCTCCCTAGGGAAAGATTAGGTGGTTCCACCTCATGCTTTTCTCAGGCTCACGGCCAGCCACAGAAGAGGGCCCATGCAGTTAAGGAAGGAGCCCCTCTGATAAAGAAGATTTAGGCCATGATCCCAGAAGGAAATGGACTAGAGATGAGACCTGCTGGAAGTGTTTTCTTGAAGGTTAGAGCACCCAAAGGGTTGGGAGTCCTGAAGTTAGGACAGCGGAGGAGCAGGTCTCCTCTTTTTTAGGGAAAGAAATGATGGTGAGAATCTGCAGCAGATCTACTCTTACAATCAGTCAATAGTATTCATTCAGCTCTGAGAGTGTGCAAGACATTGTACTAAGAGCTTAAGAAAGTACCATGTAACAGAGTTGGTAGACATGTTCCCTTCCCAGAAGGAGCTTACACTAAGGGAGGGATTTGGAGAGGGTGAGATTGCAGCCTGGAACACCTGAAAAGAAGAGGGGAAAGGACCAGAAGAATGGTTGCACCAAGATATGTACTAGAAAGTAGAAAGGGTCCTAGGGGAAAATACTTAATAGAGAGTAGGAAAGGCAGTTTGGATTGGAATTCAATTCTATTTATTACCTGATTAATGAGTGAATAATACTTGCACGGCATGCGTGTCCCTAACCTTTGTCTGCTTGAAGTTCAAATTTGGAAAATACAGGGTTCCAGGAGATGCATTAACCAGGGAAGTGAAGAGAGTGAGAAAGTAGTGCTTTCTCTCCCAAGCTTCCTAAAACTAGTTCTAGGAAGAAGAAATGGTGGATTTGATTCCAAATGAACCCCTTGACTTCGGTGGAATGCTTTGTTTGAAAGGTGTGGTGATAGAGCCATAGGCATCTGGAAGCAGGAGTCACTAGGCAGGAAGCCCCAAACCTGTGCTGGAAGAGTTTTAGGATCCAAAAAATGTTTTCAGGGGACTGGGCTCTCCTAAATGAAACCAAGGATTTATTTCAGTTGGAAGTTAGGGCTGAAAATCTCCAGAATATCACAGTTCTAAGAAAGATTTTCTAAAATCCTTCCAATTTAAAGAACTCAACTTTATGGACTAAAAAAAAATGCCAACTCAACCTTCTAATTTTTGAGGTGTCAGTTTTCAAGATTTCTTTTAGGTAACAATAAGCACAATTCTGTTTCACCGAAGTAAAGAAAAAAACCTAGCAGGCATTTGGCATGCAATCTGTGATTACTCATGAAAAACTGGGTAATGTCTAGAGTGGTAATGGCAAAGAGAGACTGTGCATGGTATAAAACTTTGCAATAGAGAAGTATATGATATTCCCCTTAGTGCAGTGCTCTTCACACAGTAAATGCTCAAAAATATAACTAATTGATTGATCAAGCTCAATATTAGTAAATAATAATTATCGTATTTGTTAAGCGCTTACTATGTGCCAAGCACCGTTCTAAGCATGGAAGCTATTTTTTCATAGCTTGCAATGCAGTTCAGCCATAGATACTCACTTATTTTTCAAGGGATGACAGTATTATATATGACTAATTATTTGGAGCAGCTGTTATCTACCTAAAGGGGAAAGATCTTGGCAGACAGATATTTTAGGAAAACATTTGCAACTGAATTCTTCTTTAACTACTGGATGGATATCTTCAGATTTCCTGGGAGAGTATTAATCCCTTGCAAGAAGAATTCAGGAAGACAGATTAGGATTAAATTTCCAACATTGATGTCAAGCCCTTAAACCAGTTACCTTCCCCTTTTTATTCTACCTTATCAATCAGTCAATGTACACACTAAGCACTTGCTGCATCTAGAGCAATTCCATTTCCACAAAGCTTCAACCTGACATGTAAATTCTTAATTGACCAGAATAAAATGAATCACACTTCTCCAGGGGTGCATATTCTCTTCTAAAGCACTGGTCAAAATTTTGAGGATTAGATATTCTGGTCTCCAAAATTAGGACAGTGAATGAATATGTCATCATATAATACTTCAATCCTTAGGTTTAGGTGCAAACTGTTTGTTTGAGGCCTGAATTGAACAGCTGTTTATTTGGAGTCTGCTGCTCCACCATTTGGTCCTATTTACAGCCAGCTAGGGCCTATGCTATACTGTAGTGTCATGATCAAGTAGTAATTAGGGTATTTATTGTTTGCTGGTGCAAACTTGGTTGCTTTCCCATGTGGGTTTTATCATTTAAATGGAGGTAAACAGACAGAATGGAACAATAACTGTGGAAACCAAACCAACAATACATTACAAAATCACAATTCAAGTTAGCCATGTCAGTTCTTGGAGGGGAGAATTCCTCACACAGCTCTTGGCATGGTCTTTGTTAACAAATCACTGCAGACTTAGCTCAGACGACAGACCCGTACCTTGTAGGGGTCTGGTAGGAGTTTGCGAAGCTGAATTAGGATCACTGAAGTCCACGAGCTCTGAATCTCTCAGTTTCACAGAAGCCATCTGGGCCATGTGGATCTTTGTCATGCCCATATCAGCTCCTGAAGGGCAATAACATGCCCACATCCGTTCCTGAAGGAGGAGGGTGAGAAGTCATGGTGTAGTGGATAGGGAACAGGCTTGGGAGTCAGAAGGTCATGGGCTCTATCCCTGGTTCTGCCACTTGTCTGCTGTGTGACCTTGGGCAATTCACTTCACTTCTCTGTGCCTCAATTCCTCATCTATAAAATGGGGATTGAGCCTCTGTGCCCCATGTGGGACAGGGACTGTGTGCGACCTGATTTGCGTATATCCACCCCAGTGCTGTGCCTGGCACTTAATAAATACCACAGTTATTATTAAATAGGAGGATAAGAAGGAAGAGGAAGAGGAGGTAAAGGAGGCAAGAAAGAGGAGGAGAAGAAAGAAGAGGAGGAGGCAAAATAATGGCAGCAGTAATTATGGTTATGTGCCTATCGTATGCAAAACATTGTACTATGCACTAGAAAAGATACAAAGATAAGAATGTCACGATTCTTAGTCCTTAAGGGGAAACAAATATAAGAGCAACAGACACAAAAGGAAATACAAAAACAATAAAAACACAAAAGTAGCATAAAAGACAAGGTCAGAGTCCAGACGTTTAGGCTGCACTGCACTGTGTGGACTCCAATCACAACCTGAGCCCAGAGCCTTTCCAAAACCTGGTTTGTGGAGCGTGCTGCGCTGTTCAAGCTCCTTGCGCCCCATTGGACCTGGGTAGATTAGGAGCATGGGTCCAGGATGACATGTTGTGAAGGTGCCAGAAGTCCTTAGGGGTTTTACTGCGTGGTCCTATGGGATAGGATGCTGCAGAACCTGCTGCTGCAGCTTAAAGTCTCTCACACTATCTACTGCACTCATTTTTCTTCCTTGGATTAGCAGGAGGCAGCAAGGTTGAAGGTACTGAAGGAATTATTCTGGAACAAATTTATGCCACACTACTGGATTATGTTTTGTCCGTTCTGCTAAATCACAGCTTAGGTAGCCACCTCAGTAGCCCCTGCTGTCTTTCCTTCTGAAATTTCCTGGGATTCTGGTTGAGCCTCGGTGATTCTTCAGTCAGAAATCTCCCAGCATTAGTGTGACTACTATTACTACTGTCGTTACCACCACAAAAAGAAAAAAAAAAAGCATTAGTCTCCTCACATAGTGAGAAACTTCTTTAGGGTTTTGTTTACGTCTTTGAAAAATGATTAATGATTAATGAAGTGCTTCCAACAAGCATTTTTTTTACCATCTCTCTTTGAATTTATACATTCAAATGCCATATCTGTTTTTTTAATGACATTACACATGATGGATCCATTTAGATATTATATTTCCAAACTAAGAAAGGCCTGAAGCAGTGTGGCTCAGTGGAAACAGCACGGGCTTTGGAGTCAGAAGTCATGTGTTCAAATCCCAGCTCCGCCAACTGTCAGCTGTGTGACTTTGGGCAAGTCACTTAACTTCTCTGTGCCTCAGTTCCCTCATCTGTAAAATGGGGATTAAAACTGTGAGCCCCCCGTGGGACAACCTGATCACCTTGTCACCTCCCCCGTGCTTAGAACAGTGCTTTGCACATAGTAAGCACTTAATAAATGCCATCATTTTTATTATTAATTTGACAATAAAATATAACATCTATGAATGTGCTCTGGATAAACTCCACTTAATTAAAATAAATTTTAAAATCATGTTGAAGTTCTAAGCAAACATGATCCACTCCAAATGACAAATGAAATTAAGGTAATATACTATGTTTCAGAACTGTTATAATAATAATAATAATAATAATAATAATAATAATAATGGTATTTGTTAAGCATTTACTAAGTGCCAGGAACAGTACTAAGTGCTGGGGTGGACACGAGCAAATTGGGTTGGACACAGCCCCTCTCCCACATGGTGCTCACAGTCTCGATACTCATTTTACAGATGAGGTAACTGAGGCACAGAGAAGTTAAGTGACTTGCCCAAGGTCACACAGCAGACAAGCGGCAGAGCGGAATTAGAAATCATGACCTTCTGACTTCCTGCCCTGTGCTTTATTCATTACACTATGCTGCTTCTCTTTGTGGTAGTACTAGGACAACTAGGACATATTTTAAAAACATCATTTTAGAAAGGAGGCTTCTTTTTTTTTTTCTTTCCCAACAAAGCAGAAATGAAAGAATGATCTAATAACTGAATTTTCCCATATATGTTGAGTGCTTTTAGTAGTAATGGAAAATGCCACACCAATGTACTCATCAACAATTGATGCTCAGAAGTATCTGAATTGCTGCTGTGCAGAACTAGGCTTTAAAACCACTAAGCACATAAAAATGTTGACATCTCAATTCCTTATAAATTCATCCGTAGAGAAAGAAAAATGTTATACTTAGAAAAGGAACAATGGATTGAGATTGTTGAGAGGATTCAATTTTAATGAGTTAATGTTTGTAAGCCTATTGCCAAAGAACAGCATTACATAAGTGTTTTGTATTTTAGTGGGGTGGTTACAAAGGCTGTATTTAGGTTGTAAAGTGTTTTCCATTATAGCTTCTCTTTTCACTTTCTCTCAATTTCATTTTTAAAACTCCCTTTTGGCTGAAATGTCTAAAATTTCCTTTTTGTGGTGCTTTGACTTTTGGCAAGTTTCATGAAAACCTTGTTAGCTTTTTTCCTCTCAAGTAATGACCAGGCCTTTAAAAATTGGTACTATCTAGAAGGCAGATGTCTAAATGATCTTACCTTTGGCCTGGAGTGGAGTGGGGTGCTGGGGTGGGAGAGTTCCCCTGCACATGAACAGAGTGATTATCCCATTTGGCCTAACTTTTTCTTCACTACGTTTCCAAGTGGTTGCTGATTGACAACTGGTTTTTGGGGCTCTAACTTTTTCCATATCTTTGAAAGTGGCATGAGAAACCTGAGCCACAGAAGCAAGTGTTAGTCTTTCTGGGAATCCATGTGTGGATATTATATGCATTTAGCAGGAAGTCTTGCATCGTCTGTACGGACTAATGTTTATGTATGTCTATCTGGAGAAACAAGTTCAGAATCATCTTCAGATGATGTCACTGAAACTGACATTTACATGCAGTTGCAGGTGAAATTGAAGAGGCCAATGCAACATTCACAGAACTATCCCATTTACACATAAAGATCACCAATTGGTCTTGATCGGTGACCAGCAAACGGGATCCTCAGAGAAGTGCTCATTCGCTGTTTATAGTAGAGCTTATAATAGGGTTTGTTTTTCTGATTGAGTTCCACTAATGTTGATGAGTAGCTCCTCCACATGCTTTCTTTCCCCACAAGCTTAACGATGACTTATTTTTGTGGTTTGAAAGTCTCCTACAATCAATTTGCTGAATTGACAGGATGAGATTGGAACATATCAGACCACTACTTTTCAAAACACAGCAGCCATGATCTCTGGCTTTCTGGTCTCTTTCTCTCACTATGTATCAGTCAATCAATCAATTATATTTATTCAGCAATTACTGTGTGCAGAGCACTGTGCTAAGCCCTTGGGAGAATACAATATAACAGAATTGGTAGACTTGTTCTCTGCCCACAGTGATTTGCAGCCTAGAGAAGGACAGACATTGATATATATATATATAAATTAATTGAGGATAGATGCATAAATGTTGTGGGCCTGGGGGAGGGGTGTATAAGGAGTGCAAATCCAAGTTCAAGAGTGATGCAGAAGGGATTGGAAGGGGAAATGAGGGCCATGTCAGGGAAGGTCTCTTGGAGAAGATGTGCCTTCAAAAAGACTTTGAAGATCTTCAAAGGGAGAGTGATGATCTGCTGGATTTGAAGAGGGAGGGAGTTCCAGGCCAGAGGCTGAATGTGGGTATGAGGTCGGCAGCAAGATAGATATTATTGAGGGACTGTGGGCAGGTTGGCATTACAGGAGAGAAGTGAGCAGGCTGGGTTGTAGTAGGAAATCAGGGAGATAAAGTAGGAGTTATTATTCTATTTGTACATATTTATTCTATTTATTTTGTTAATTTTTTTTGTTGTTGTCTGTCTCCCCCTTCTAGACTGTGAGCCCACTGTTGGGTAGGGACCGTCTCTATATGTTTCCAACTTGTACTTCCCAAGCGCTTAGTACAGTGCTCTGCACTCAGTAAGCGCTCAATAAATACGATTGAATGAATGAATGAATAGGAGAGGCCAAGGTGATTGAGTGTTTTAAAGCTGATGGTGAGGAGGTTTTATTTGATGCGGAGGTGGATAGGCAACCACTGCAGGTTCTTAAGGAGTGGGTAAACATGGACTGAATCTTGTTTTAGGAACATGATCCGGGCAGCACAGTGATGTTTGGACTGGAGTGGGGAAGAGATAGGAAGGAGGGAGATTAGCAAGGAGGCTGATACAGTAATCAAGGCGGGAGAGTGTTAAATGCTTGGATTAATGTGGTAGCAGTTTGGATGGAGAGGGAAGGGCAGATTTTAACAATGTTATGAACACTGAACTGACAGGATTTGGTAACAGATTGAATATCTGGGTTGAATAAAGAGATGAGTGGAAAATATGCCAAGGTTGTGGGCTTGTGAGACAGGGAGAAATCATTACTTTGTAGATGTTAATGGTTGCAACCCTTTTCTGCAAAGAGTTCATTATGCTTATGGAGACACACTGAAGAGTCAAGGTCCCTCAAGGATTATGTGTATAGTTTAGCAGGAATAATGTACATTAGGACATTCTCCTGCTCAAGGAATTGGTGAGTTATAGTCAATTTGGCTCTTCCAAAATGAACCTGATAGTCATTTTGAGAAACAGTAGTTGATCTTCCAGAGGTAATCAAAAGAACCCAGGGATTTCATACTTTGAAATTTTAAGTAGGCTTAAAAATGCAAAGGGATATTATTTATCTTAAAGCAAATATCTTCACAGTTCTCTGGGGAATGATACTTCTTAAAGTTTCAGTGACATAGCATGCATTTTAATGCTCTTTTTTGCTCATTTTTGAAAGTAGAAATATAGTATGAGTTGAATTCTGGAAACTTTAATTTCCTCAGCAACCACTGTATTATACAGCATTTTATACAACTATAACCACAGAACGATTTATAGATGATAAATCTTTAACGGGTACAGTAGTATCTTTCTGTGAAATTACTAAAAACTTCTCAATAAAAAAGATTGTCACAGTATGCACTTTTTGGCACTCATAATTGAATGTTGTTGAAAAATGTATATTTTGTTTTTCTTACTATTTGCTTTATCAGTACTGGTAACTACAATGAACTGGCACCAAGAAGATAGCTTACAGGGTGAAATTCAATTTATTGAAATCCACATTTTAGAAAATATTATCTATCAGACATGCTGTTTATAGCCCAAAGGTGAGAGCTCTTTCAAAAATAAATTGTATTTTAGTCCTAATTGTAGAATTGTAATTGTAATCCTAATTGTAGAAGGATGGCCTCTTCTACCTTAAAAGAGCTGGTTTATAGAAACAGATCCTACCAGCCTGAAAGACAGAGAAATGAGGGGGTGGAAGGTGGGGAGTAAGTGACTCTCTATCACTGGGCCCAGAACTTAACGTTTGGGAATCATTTTCTTCTTTTTAATAGTACAGTGCAACCCAGTTTTAACAACCCCACTTAGAATATATCTTTTGGTTGTAATTTTACTCATCACTTTGTCTAGATGAGTTCCTTCTAGGATACAGTCTAGAGAAGCAGCATGACATAGTGGCACAGGCCTCGGAGTCAGAAGGTCATGGATTCTAATGCTGTCTCCTCCACTTGTCTCTACGGAATCTTAGGCAAGTCCCTTCATTTTCTCTGCCTCAATTACCTCATCTCTAAAATGGAAATTAATATTGTGAACTCCACATGGGACAGGGACTGTGTCCAACCTTATTTGCTTGTATCCACCCCAGCACTTAGTACAATGCCTGACACATGGTAAGCACTTAACAAATACCACAACTATTATTATTATTATTTTATTATTTTTACCTCAGATATAATGGCCCCTTTTAAAATGCCTACCTCTTGCACAACACTGCAGGAATGGTTTTGTTCAACCCTTTCAGAAGCAAGTGGTGAGTTGGAAGCAGTAACAAGAGGACAGATGTCAGAAGCCCAGGGCCGTGCAACTGAGGTATAATGCCAGATTGAAAGTGGGAAGGAGAGGTCCAGAAACACTTTCAGGAGATGAGATAGAGGACTGGAAAGCTGGAAAGCTGGAATATGGTGCTGATAGGTAGAGAAGAATTTGAGCTCTGGGGGAAAAGCATGGGGATTTTCCAGTACTCTGGGGCTTTGGGAATGGAGCTGTTAGTGTCAGCAGGGAAAGAAGAAATTGGGCTTGGGGAAACTGAGGAAACCTAGGAGTAGTCCTTTGAGTGAGGAAACATAAGGGTGATCAGCATCATGAATTTAATAACAATAATTGATGTATTTGCCAAGCACTTATTATGTGCTTAAATACGATTGATTGATGTGCCCAGCATGGTTTTAAGCTTGGGGGTAGATAGAAGATAATCAGGTCAAAAGCAGGGTAGACTCGTGGAAAGAGCATGGGCCTGGGTCCCAGAGGATCTGGGTTCTAATCCCAGATTCACAACTTGTTTGGTGTGTCTCAATTTTCTCATCTGTACAATGGGAATTGGATTCCGGTCCTCCCTCCTACTTGGACTGTGAGCCCATGTGATATAGGAACTGTGTCCCTCCTGACAGACTTGTATCTACCCCAGCACATAGAATTCTCCTTGTCACATACTAGGCCCTTAACAAATTCCATTAAAAAAAATAAGTCTTTGTCCCATATGGGGCTCAGAGTTTAATCTTTTTTAAGGGCTCAGGTGAAGCAATGTTTTCTTTTTTTACCATTTGAAAGAGTTAATTAATACATTTTTAGCTTTAATAATAATAGTAATGATGGTATTTGTTAAGCACTTACTATGTGCCAAGCACTGTTCTAAGCACTAGGGTAGATACAGGGTAATCAGGTTATCCCATGTGGGCTCACAGTCATAATCCCCATTTTAAAGATGTGGTAACTGAGGCAAGTTAAGTGACTTGCTCAAAGTCACACAGCTAAATGGCAGATCTGGGATTAGAACCCACAACCTCTGACTCCCAACCTGTGCTCCTTCCACTAAGTTACACTGCTTCCCTTTCTTTAACCACAATTGCCTGAAAAGCATCCATAGTAACATTTGAGAGGTAGTAATGTCTAGTGGTTAGAGCATGGGTGTGGAAGTCAGAAGGATCTGGGTTCTAATCCCAGTTCTGCCACTTGTTTGCTTAGTGGCCTTGGGCAAGTAACATAACTTCTCTGTGCCTCAGTTACATCTTCTGTAAAATGGTGATTAAGATTGAGAGCTCCATGTGGGACAGGGTGTCCAATCTGATTAGTTTATATCTATCCGAGAATTTAGTACAATGGCTGACACATAGCAAGTGCTTAACAAATACCATTAAATAACATGCTACCATTATGTGGCTTTATAGAAAGATCAAAGGATTGGAAGTCAAGAGACCTGGGCTTCAATTCATACTCCACCACTTTCCTGTTGCCTGATTTTGGTATGTAACAATAATAATGAAGATGATGATGACGATGATCATAATAATTGTTAAGTGCTCAGTATGTACTAAGTATTGGGCTAGATACAAGATAACCAAATCAGGATTGCCCCACATGGGACTCATGGTCTAGGGGGATGTTAGATTAATGCCCATTTTAAGTATGAGGAAACTGAGGCACAGAGAAGTTAAGAGACTTTCCCAAGGTCATGCAGCAGGAACGTGGCACACCCAGGATTATAACCCAGGTCATTTTCATCCATTCATTCAATCAAGCTTTTAGTACAGTGCTCTGCACACAGTAAGCGCTCAATAAATAAGACTGACTGAATGAATGAATCTTTATTGAGCACTTACTGTGTGCAGAGCAATGTACTAGGCACGTGCAAAGTACAATTCGGCAACAGATAGAGCCAGTCACTGCTCAAGAACAGGCTCACAGTCTAGAAGGGAGAGACAGACAACAAAATAAAACAAGTAGACAGGTGTCAATACAATCAGAATAGATAAATAGAATTATAGATATATGCACATAATTAATAAAATAGAGTAATAAATATATATAAATATACACAAATTCTGTGGGGAGGGGAAGAGGGTAGGGTAGAGGGAAGGAGTAGGTGCTATCAGAGAAGCAGCATGTCTCAGTGGAAAGAGCATGGGTTTTGGAGTCAGAGGTCATGGGTTCAAATCCCAGCTCCGCCAATTGTCAGCTGTGTGACTTTGGGCAAGTCACTTAACTTCTCTGTGCCTCAGTTATCTCATCTGTAAAATGAGGATTAAGACTGTGTGCCCACCGTGGGACAACCTGATCACCTTGTAACCTCCCCAGTGCTTAGAACAGTGCTTTGCACATAGTAAGCACTTAATAAATGCCATTATTATTATTATTATTGGGAGGGGAGGAGGAGCAGGAGAAAAGGGAGTGCTCAGTCTGAAAAGACCTTCTGGAGGAGGTGAGCTCTCAGTAGGGCTTTGAAGGGAGGAAGAGAGCTAGTTTGGGGGATGTGAGGACGGAGGGCCTTCCAGGCAGAGGTAGGATGTGGGCCAGGGTTCAATGGTGGGACAGGTGAGAACGAGGCACAGTGAAGGGGTTAGTTGCAGAGGAGCAGAGGGTGTGGGCTGGGATGTAGAAAGAGAGAAGGGAGGTGAGGTAGGAGGGGGTGAGGTGATGGAGAGCCTTGAAGCCAAGAGTGAGGAGTTTTTGCTTGATTCGTAGGTTTACAGGCAACCATTGGAGATTTTTGAGGAGGGGAGTGATATGCCCAGAGCTTTTCTGTACAAAGATAATCTGGGCAGCAGAGTGAAGTATAGACTGAAGTGGGGAGGACAGGAGGATGGGAGATCAGAGAGGAGGGTGAAGCAGTAATCCAGTCGGGATAGGATGAGAGACTGAACCAACAAGGTAGTAGTTTGGATGGAGAGGAAAGGGCAGATCTTGGTGATCTTGTGAAGGTGAGACCGGCAGGTTTAGGTGATGGATTGGATGTGTGGGGTGAATGAGAGAGTGGAGTGAAGGATAATAATAATGATAATGATGATATTTGTTAAGCACTCACTATGTGCCAAGCACTGTTCTAACCACTTGGGGAGATACAAGGTTATCAGGTTGTCCCAGGTGGGGCTCACAGTCTTAATCCCCATTTTATAGATGAGGTAACTGAGGTGCAGAGAAGTTAAGTGATTTGCCCAAAGTCACATAGCAGACAAGTGGTGGAGCTGGGATTAGAACCCATGACCTCTGATTCCCAAGCACATGCTCTTTCCACTAAGCCACGCAGCTTCTCTTAGATGACACCAAGGTTGCGGGCTTGTGAGACGGGGAGGGTGGTTGTGCCGTCCACAGTGACGGGAAAATCAAGGAGTGGACAGGGTTTGGGAGGGAAGATAAGGAGCATAGCCTTGGACACTTTGAGCTTTAGGTGACAGGCAGACATCCAGGTGGAGATGTCCTGTAGGCAGGAGGAGATACGAGCCTGGAGGGAGGGAGAGAGAACAGGGGAGGAGATATAGGTTTGGGTGTAATCTGCGAAGAGATAATAGTTGAAGCCTTGGAAGTGAATGAATTCACCAAGGGAATGAGTGTAGATAGAGAACAGAAGGGGACCAAGAACTGACCCTTGAGGAACCCCTACAATAAGAGGATGGGAGGGGGAGGAGGAACCTGCAAAGGAGACTGAGAATGAACAGCCAGAGAGGTAAGAGGAGAACCAGGAGAAGATGGAGTCCAGGAAGCCAAGGTTGGATAACGTATTGAGGAGAAGGGGCTGGTCCACAGTGTCGAAGGCAGCTGGGAGGTCGAGGAGGATTACGATAGAGTAGGATAGAGTCACTTAATTTATTAATCACTCATTCAATTGTATTGATTGGGTGCTTACTTTGTGCAGAGAACTGTACTAAGCACTTGGAAACTACAATTCAGTAATAAAGAGAAAGAAAATCCCTGCCCACACTAGGCTTACCGTCTTGAGGGGGGGTGGGGTGGGACTGAACATCAAAACAAGTAAACAGGCATCAATATAAATAAATAGAAATATAGAAATATACATATATACACAAGTGCTGTGAGGCGGGGAGAGGCAGGTAGACCAAAAGGAACAAGTTGGGGTGACATGGAGGGGAGGGGGAGCTGAGGAAAAGGGAGGCTTAGTCTGGGAAGGCCTCTTAGAGGAGCTGAGCCTTCAGTAGGGCTTTGAAAGGGGGAAGTGTGATTGTTTGGCAGATTTGAAGAGGGAAGGTGTTCCAGGCCAGAGGAAGGACATGGGCCAGGGGTCGACGGCAGGACAGGTGAGAACAAGGCAAAGTGAGAAGGGTAGCACCAGAGAAGCAGAGTGTGAGGGCTGAGATGTAGAAGGAGAGAAGGGAGGTGAGGTAAGAAGTGTCAAGGTGATGGAGAGCTTTGAAGTCAATAGTGAGGCGTTTATGTTTGATACGGATGTGGACGGGCAACCACTGGAGATTTTTGAGGAGGCGGGTGACATGCCCTTAACATTTGTGTAGAAAGGTAATCTGGGAAGCAGAGTGTAGAATGGACTGAAGTGGAGGTTGGGAGG
Source organism: Tachyglossus aculeatus (assembly GCF_015852505.1). Classification (NCBI taxonomy): domain Eukaryota; kingdom Metazoa; phylum Chordata; class Mammalia; order Monotremata; family Tachyglossidae; genus Tachyglossus; species Tachyglossus aculeatus. The sequence continues at coordinate 116,360,898 of NC_052067.1, forward strand.
TCAGAAAGCATGTGACCTGTCTACTTGCTTTGTCACCTGTATACTTGTTTTGTTTTGTTGTCTGTCTCCCCCTTCTAGACTGTGAGCCCGTTGTTGGGTAGGGACCTTTTCTATATGTTGCCAATTTGTACTTCCCAAGCGTTTAGTACAGTGCTCTGCACACAGTAAGTGCTCAATAAATAGGATTGAATGAATGCCGATTCAGTAATCCAGTCCGGATGATGAGTGATTGTACTAATGTGGTAGTGGTTTGGTTGGAGAGGAAAGGGTGGATCTTGGCGATGTTGTGAAGGTGAGACAGACAGGCTTCGGTGACAGATTGGATATCTGGGGTGAATGAGAGAGCAGAGTCAAGGATGACACCAAGGTTGTGGACTTGTGAGATGGGAAGGATGATTGTGCCTACCACATTGATGGAAAAGTCTGGAAGGGAAGATAAGGAGTTCTGTCTTGGACATGTTGAGTTTGAGGTGGCATGAGGAGAACATGTTGAGTTTGAGGTGGCATGAGGACATTTAAGTGGAGATGTCCTGAAGGCAGGGGGAGATGTGAGCCTAGGGGGAGGGAGAGAGAACAGGGGAGGAGATATAGATTTGGGTGCCATCCACATAGAGATAATAGTTGAAGCTGTGAGAGTGAATGAATTATCCAAGGGAGAGAGTGTAGATTGTGAATAGAAGGGGACCAAGAACTGAACCTTGAGGGACCCCTAAAGTTAGGGGATGGGAGCGAGAGGGGGGAGCCTGTGAAGGAGACTGAGTGAGAATGAACAGCCAGAGAGATAAGAGGAGAACCAGGAGAAGATGAAGTCAGTGAAGCCAAGGTTGGATAATGGGTTGAGGATAGGGGGATGGTCCACAATGTCAAAGGCAGCTGAGAGTTTAAAGAAGATTAGGACGGAGTACGAGTATCCGTACCTTATCTATAAAATGGAAATTAAATGCCTGTTTTTCCTTTCTTGTAGACCATGAGCCTATGTGGAACAGAAATGCTGTTCAATCTGATTATCTTGTAATCTACTCCAGTACTTCACATAATACTTGGCAAACAAAAAATGCTTGAAAAATACCACACATGTATTATTAGTAGTGGTATTAGTATCATTGTTATTTATCATTAAGCTAACATTATAATTATTATGATTATTATTATTAGTCATACATGGGACAACCTGATTACCTTGTATCTATCCCAGTGCTTAAAACAGTGTTTGACACATAGTAAGTGCTTAACAAATACCAGCATTATTATTTATCATGAAGCTAACATTCACACTTCCACCTGCACATCTGACCCTATTATTTCAAACTATATCAAAACACTTTACTCCCTCCCTAATAGCAGTCTTCAACTATTCACTCTCTAATGGCTTCTTTCCCACTGCTTTCAAACATGCCCATGTCTCCCTATCCTAAAAAAACCCTCCCTTGACCCCAAGGTTCCCTCCAGTTATTGCCCCATTTCCCTCCTACCATCCCTCTCCAAACTCCTTGAGTGAGTTTACTACTCTCACTGTTTCAAGTAACTCTCCTCCAGTTCTCTACTTGACCCCCTCCAATCGAGTTTCCATCCGCCCTCTCAATAGTCACTAATGATCTTGATCTCTTCTTACCAAATCCAATGGCCTCTACTCCTCCTAATCCTCCTTGAACTCTCAGAGACTTCGACACTGTGGACCACCCCCTTCTGTTAAAGATGTCTTTAAACAGCAGGATAGTACTGATTTCCTGCAATTTTCCACACTACAGTTATCAGTTTAGCAATTAATTAATCAATATTTTTGGCACATTTACGAGTGCATGTCTGGATCTCTCTCTGTCCTAGGTGTTGAAATTATAAAAAGGAATGCATTTCCTACACTTGAGGGAAAATCTTGGTTTTTCATAAATCTTTCATTCTTTTACTTGTAGTTTCCACTTAGCTAGAATGGGTGTTGCAAGGAAAGTTTAAATATACATTTTCAGTGTCCAATAAATGAACTGAAGATTTGGTGGTCTTTTAAATAATGGAAAACTTTTTGTTTTGTAAAACACTATCAAATGAAGAAATCTTAAATCAGGTGGATTTAAGTCAGATTCAATTTAAAATACTGTGGGCTTACTCTACTGAAATTTCACCTTTCCATCATCCTCCTTGCTTTTGGCAAAGGAAATGAACTAACATACAGAAAAGAGGGTGTGGATTAAATTGCATTTTGATATAAAGTCAGCCTCAGTGACAACAAAAGAAAAGTGACTTCAACTTAAAATCGTAACCAGTGACCCTAAACAATCCATAAGATTCTCTTTAAGAAAGGCCTGCGGTGACTTTAAAAAGACTTCAAAATGATCAAGAGAATTTAGATAAACAAGAGAACCAAGAACTGAGTCAGAAATGATGAGTATTAGGAACTTTGATGGCTAATGCTTAACAGACTTTGAAATGTCACTGAATTAATAGGTTTCATGTTTTCATTCTACACTAGAGCAATCTCCACCAATTTCATTTGCTATCCTTCTTTCTCTGACTGATAATCAAGATACCTTTCAGAAAGATACACTCTCTTGTGTGGCTAATCAGAACCCTTCCTATGTCAGAGGGCAAAGGCCTGATAAGGGCCTGATGCTTATGCTTAATCACTGCCCTTGCAGACCCAGACAATATGAAGGGGGGAAATGAGACCTTAAATTAACTAAATCCAGCTATTATTTTCCAAAAGACTCATCAAAGCACATTTTGTTCTAATACCATTTATGAAATAGTTCAGTTGATTAGACAGCCAACTGTCAGCCATAATGTGACCTCATTTGAGTATATTAAACCAAAACAACTAATGAAGTCCTGATATCCACTTTATCACAGTAATAACTTTTGCTACACATTTCGGCATTGACATTTGCCAGTTTCCAGTGGCCTAGAAACATTGTACAGAATTTGCAGACATATGTTATTTTATACTTCACAAAGTCATGCTCCTTTTTAAACTTTTTCAGATCAGTTGCTAAGGGGATAAACATCACCCCCAGCTGAAAACGTAATATTCTTTGTCTGAATCCAAACAATCAACTTACACTTTATTAAGGTAGGAAATCATTTGAAGAGTGGGAAAATCACATCAGGAAGGCCAGCACATCCTACAGTAGGCTCCGCCATCGACCCCCGGCCCACATCCTCCCCCTGGCCTGGAATGCCCTCCTTCCACACATCTGCCAAGCTAGCTGTCTTCCTCCCTTCAAAGCCCTACTGAGAGCTCCCCTCCTCCAGGAGGCCTTCCCAGACTGAGCCCCCTCTTTCATTCATTAGTACAGCGGAGCACTGTACTAATATGTACAGATTTATTACTCTATTTTACCTGTACATATTTTCTAGATGTGCATCTTGCTTTACTTCTATTTATTCTGATGACTTGACACCTGTCCACATGTTTTGTTTTGTTGTCTGTCTCCTCTTTCTAGACTGTGAGCCCATTGTTGGGTAGGGACCTTCTCTATATGTTGCCAACTTGTACTTCCCAAGCGCTTAGTACAGTGCTCTGCACACAATAAGCGCTCAGTAAATGCAATTGAATGAATGAATTAATAGGCTAGTGTGGAAAACTCTAACATAAAGCTCCAAACAAAAACATGTTACACATATTGATTCTATAATGTGAGGCATAAACTATTGCAGACATAATGGTCAGCTTCTGACCAATTTCATCAAAGTCATCTATTCACTGAATTGAATATGTCAGGATAAGCTAGCAACAATAGAATCTTCATCACAACTAGGCAGTTGACATCAAAACTACGCTCAGTGTACCTCAGAGTTCCTGGACCAAGGATATTGCAGTAACATGATTATTAAAACTGCAAACTAGGAAGGCAGAAGAAAAGATACAGAACTTAAAGGCAGATCACATAGTCTTGATTACTGGTTTGCCTGGTGACAGATGATCATTCTGAAGCATAACAATGTCAAAAAGATTCAATTTGACCCAATACTACAAACAGCCTTGTCTCATTGAACTGTCTAGCATCACCCTATTTTCTTTGGTCAGATAGTACTAGACTTAGGAGACTGAACTAGACTTAGCCACATTCCCTGCTTTCAAGGAGTATATCATCTAGTGGGGCAGACTCTAAATCAACAATGGATAAGAGGAAACACTAGAGTATATCAGAGGAGCAGCATGGCTCAGTGGAAAGAGCACAGGCTTGGGAGTCAGAAGACATGGATTCTAATCCCGGCTCTGTCACATGACTGCTATGTGACCTTGGGCAAGTCGCTTAACTTCTCTGTGCCTCAGTTACCTTATCTGTATAATGGGGATTAATCAATCAATCAATCAATCAATCGTATTTATTGAGTGCTTACTATGTGCAGAGCACTGTACTAAGCGCTTGGGAAGTACAAATTGGCATCACATAGAGACAGTCCCTACCCAACAGTGGGCTCACAGTCTAAAAGGGGGAGACAGAGAACAGAACCAAACATACCAACAAAATAAAATAAGTAGGATAGAAATGTACAAGTAAAATAAATAAATAAATAAATAAATAAATAAATAAATAGAGTAATAAATATGTACAACCATATATACATATATACAGGTGCTGTGGGGAAGGGAAGGAGGTAAGACGGGGGGATGGAGAGGGGGACGAGGGGGAGAGGAAAGAAGGGGCTCAGTCTTGGAAGGCCTCCTGGAGGAGGTGAGCTCTCAGCAGGGCCTTGAAGGGAGGAAGAGAGCTAGCTTGGCGGATGGGCAGAGGGAGGGCATTCCAGGCCCGGGGGATGACGTGGGCCGGGGGTCGATGGCGGGACAGGCGAGAGCGAGGTACAGCGAGGAGATTAGTGGTGGAGGAGCGGAGGGGGCGGGCTGGGCAGTAGAAGGAGAGAAGGGAGGTGAGGTAGGAGGGGGCGAGGTGATGGAGAGCCTTGAAGCCCAGGGTGAGGAGTTTCTGCTTGATGCGCAGATTGATCGGTAGCCATTGGAGGTTTTTGAGGAGGGGAGTAATATGTCCAGAGCGTTTCTGGACAAAGATAATCCGGGCAGCAGCATGAAGTATGGATTGAAGTGGAGAGAGACACGAGGATGGGAGATCAGAGAGAAGGCTAGTGCAGTAGTCCAGACGGGATAGGATGAGAACTTGAATTAGCAGGGTAGCGGTTTGGATGGAGAGGAAAGGGCGGATCTTGGCAATGTTGCGGAGCTGAGACCGGCAGGTTTTGGTGACGGCTTGGATGTGAGGGGTAAATGAGAGAGCGGAGTCGAGGATGACACCAAGGTTGCGGGCTTGTGAGACGGGAAGGATGGTAGTGCCGTCAACAGAGATGGGAAAGTCAGGGAGAGGACGAGGTTTGGGAGGGAAGACAAGGAGCTCAGTCTTCGACATGTTGAGCTTTAGGTGGCGGGCGGACATCCAGATGGAGATGTCCTGAAGGCAGGAGGAGATGCGAGCCTGGAGGGAGGGGGAGAGAGCAGGGGCAGAGATGTAGATCTGGGTGTCATCAGCGTAGAGATGATAGTTGAAGCCGTGGGAGCGAATGAGGTCACCAAGGGAGTGAGTGTATATTGAGAACAGAAGGGGACCAAGCACTGAACCTTGGGGAACCCCCACAGTAAGAGGATGGGAGGGGGAGGAGGAGCCTGCAAAAGAGACTGAGAAAGAATGACCGGAGAGATAAGAGGAGAACCAGGAGAGGACGGAGTCTGTGAAGGCAAGGTCAGATAACGTGTTGAGGAGAAGAGGGTGGTCCACAGTGTCAAAGGCAGCTGAGAGGTCGAGGAGGATTAGGACAGAGTATGAGCCGTTGGATTTGGCAAGCAGGAGGTCATTGGTGACCTTTGAGAGCGCAGTTTCCGTGGAATGAAGGGGACGGAAGCCAGACTGGAGGGGGTCGAGGAGAGAGTTGTTGTTGAGGAATTCTAGGCAGCGCGTGTAGACAACTCGTTCAAGGAGTTTGGAAAGGAATGGTAGGAGGGATATGGGACGATAACTAGAAGGTGAGGTGGGGTCAAGAGAGGGTTTTTTTAGGATGGGAGAGACATGGGCATGTTTGAAGGCAGAGGGGAAGGAACCAGTGGAGAGTGAGCGGTTGAAGATGGAAGTTAAGGAGGGGAGAAGGGATGGAGCGAGAGATTTCATAAGATGAGAGGGAATGGGGTCAGAAGCACAGGTGGCCGGAGTAGCACTTGAGAGGAGGGAGGAGAGTTCCTCTGAGGATACCGCTGGGAAGGATGGGAGAGTAGCAGAGAGTGTTGAGAGCCGGGGGGTTGGAGAAAGGGGGGAAGAGACTTTGGGGAGGTCGGACCTGATGGATTTAATTTTGTTAATGAAGTAGGAGGCCAGATCGTTGGGGGTGAGGGAAGGAGGAGGGGGAGGAACCGGGGGCCTGAGAAGGGAGTTGAATGTGCGGAAGAGCTGGCGGGGGTGATGGGCATGGGTGTCAATAAGGGAGGAGAAATAGTTTTGTCTGGCAGAAGAGAGGGCTGAGTTAAGGCAGGAAAGGATAAACTTGAAGTGAACGAGGTTGGCATGGTGTTTAGACTTTTGCCAGCAGCGTTCAGCAGCTCGAGCATAAGAGCGAAGGAGGCGGACAGTGGCAGTGATCCAGGGCTGTGGGTTAGTGGTGCGAGAGCGGCGAAGGGAAAGGGGAGCGAGCGAGTCTAGCTGAGTAGAAAGGGTAGAGTTGAGAGCAGTAATCTGATCATCAAGACTGGGTAGAGAGGAGAGGGCGGCGAGGTGGGGTGTGAGGCGCTCCGAAAGATGGGTGGGGTCCAGAGAGCAGAGATCTCTGTGAGGGAGTAATGCGGATTTACAGGGGAAAGGAGTGTGAGTGAGGAGGCAGGTGAGAAGATTATGATCAGAGAGAGGGATCACAGAGTTGGTGAGGGTGGACACAGTGCAGCGGTAGGAGATGATGAGGTCGAGGGTATGACCAAGTTGGTGAGTGGGTGAGGTGGGGTGGAGGAAGAGGTTGGCAGCGTCAAGGAGAGATAGAAGGCGGGCGGCAGAGGAGTCGTTAGGGATATCCATGTGGATATTGAAGTCTCCGAGGATCAGAGTGGGCATGGAGAAGGAGAGAAGGAATGTGAGGAAGGGGTCAAAGTCGTTAAAGAAGTTGGAAGTGGGGCCCGGAGGGTGGTAGATGACGGCTACAAGAATCTGGAGGGGGTGGTAGAGGCGAATAATGTGGGCTTCAAAGGAAGGGAAGGAAAGGGAAGGGGGAGGAGGGATAGTGCGAAAGCGACATTGGGGGGCGAGAAGGAAACCGACACCTCCTCCTTTTCCGGTGAGTCTGGGGGAGTGGGAGAAGAAGAGGCCTGCACTGCAGAGAGCAGCAGAAGAGACCGTGTCGTCCGGCGACAGCCATGTTTCAGTTAGGGCGAGGAGGAGTAGAGAACTGGAAAGGAAAAGGTCCAGGATGAAAGGGATCTTACTTAAAACGGAGCGGGGGTTCCAGAGGCCACACTTGGCATCAGCTGTCGAGGGTGGGGAGGGAGGGGGAAGACTGTTAGTCCCTTGTGGGACAACCTGATGACCACTCCAGTGCTTAGAATGGTGCTTGGCACATAGCAAGCACATAAGAAATACCAAAATTACTATTATTGTTATAAAGATATGTACATAAATGCAATGGAGAAGTGTGACTAAAAGTTAAGGGTGTGTGGAAGTGCTTGTGTGGCAATAGTGGAGAACGTGGGGTGGAGAGATAAGAGGAGAAATATCTTTTAAAGGAAATGTGATTTCAGAAGGACCTTAAAGACAAGAAAAAACATAGTCTGCTGGCTGTGAATGGAGAGGGTGCTCCAGGCAGAAGATAAGGCATGATCAAAAGGTTGATTGGCAATAGGACAGATTAAAAACAAGGCATAGTGAGTAGGTTGACAAGAGAAAGATGAAGTATGAAGTTGGGGTATAGGAGCAAAGATCAATAGGGTGGGAAGGGAGAGCTGATTAAGTGCACTAACTGCTCATATTCTGCAAATGGGCAGAATAATGGGAAACAAGTGGAGAGTTGTGAGGAGTGAAGTGTTGAGCACAAAATGAAGTTTTAGAAAAATGATCTGGGGAGCAGAATGAAGTGTGGCCTGGAAAAGTCAGAGAATAGAGGAAGGGAAGTCTGAGGAGGCTAATTCAGCAATGAGATTATGATAAGTACTTAGACACGAATGGGGTGACAATTTGGGTAGGAAAGGACAGATGCTGAGAGTGTTGTGAAGAGAAAACTCACAGGATTTGGTGACTGACTGAATATGCTGGTTGCCCGAGATAGATGAATCTAGGATAATGCCAATGTTGCAGGACTGAGAGATGCAGATTATGGTGGTGTCATCAACTATGATGGAAAAGTTTTGGGCATGTTGAGCTTGAGGAGAGACAGGACAGAGGAGAGACAGAAGATTGCATAAAAGGAGAGTAGTCAAGGTTAGTAAAGTAGATCTATTGAAGTTTAAGATTTGGGGGCTATTACCCTGGCAGATAGCTGCCAGACACCTTGGCCAATGTTGAGGGCAGCAGTGATATGCTGACTGCACTTCCAGGAAGAACTTAGAATCTCAGCCAATGGTTAACTCACGAAAGAGGGGTGGGAGGTTCCAGCTTCTCTAGGATATGGGTGGTGAGATTGGTGGTGAGAGGGCTTCAACTCCTCCAGGAGACTGAGATACAAGTGAGCGGCATTTGGGGAGGATTGGCAAGGGGTCTAGTTCCCCCAGGACATGGGTCTCTGTGGTGGTCAGAGAAGTGCTTGAAATCTTTCAAGGTCCAGGACCCATAGTAGGGAAGTCGGAGGAGGAAGAAGAGAGAAGCACCAACAGTAGAGAAGTTGGAGGGGTATCCCAGCTTTCCCAGGTTTGGATGCCAGTCGGGTTGGAAGTGGGCAAATTTACCACCTGAAGAGCTCAGGTTGCCACTGCCCTGGGGCTGATCCCTTTTCTTAGAGATCAGACTTCTTGCTCTGGCTTCCCTCCACCCTTGTGTCCCATGTCCCAAGCCTTCTTTAGTCAAGCAGCCAGTGGGTCTTGGCCAGACCTTCCCTGAATATCTTCCTCCCCTTTTATTTCCCAGCCAAAGCTCTACAATTGGGCCGATGTCCGAGCCCAGGACTTCAGCAGATATATGAAGGGGAATGGAGTTCCAGGCCAGAAGGAAGATGTGGGCCAGGGGTAATGGTGAGGTAGATGAGATCAAGGTACACTGAATATATTGGCGTTAGGGGACGTAAGATAGGAGGGGGTGAGATGATTGAGTGTTTTAAACCAATAGCGTGGAGATTTGGTTTGATGTGGAGGTGGGTGACATCCATTGGAGGTTCTCAAGAAGGGGGAGAAACAAGAACTGAAGTTTTTTTAGAAAATTATCTGGGCAGCAGAGTGAAATATAGACTGGAGTGGGAAGAAACAGGAGATAAGGAGGGTCAGTGAGAAGGCCAATTCAGTAGCCAAGTCAGGATACAAGGGCTTAAATCAGCCTAATAACAGTTTTGATGGACAAGAGAGAGCAATTTTAGAAATTTTGTAAAGGTGGAACCAACAGGATTTGGTGACAAATTGAATATGTATGTTGAATTAGAGAGATGAATAAAGAAGCCCCATGGCCTAGTGGATATGATTGTAAAACTGACTCTGCCACTTGTCTGAATGACTTTGGGTAAGCCACTTAACTTCTCTATGCCTCCATTATCTCATCTGTAAAATGGAGATTAAGACCGTGATCCCATGAAGGACATGGACTGTGTCCATCTGATTAACCTGTATCTACCCCGGTGCTTAGTATAGTGCCTGACACACAGTGAGCACTTAATAAAATCCATTAAAAAAAGGAAAATGCCACAAAGCTTGTGAGGCAGAGAAGATTGTGGTGCTGTCTACAGTGATGTGAGTAATAAGGAAGACAGGGTGTGGGTGTGAAGATGAGGAGGGAAGGAGGTGGAGGAAGGAGAGTTGCAGTGCAGTATGATGATGTTGTGTGCAATTTGAACTGTTTGGATCATCACAATGTACATGTGCAGCATGACATAAAAGTATTTTGCAATATGACATTGCACAGATTGAAATACCTTAGTGGAATTGAACTGGTCACATATACAGGCTGTATATATCTGCTGCCTTCACTTGTCCATCAAATCTATTTATTGAGTGCTTACTGTGTTCAGAGCATGCTACTGAATCCTTGGAAAAGTACAAGAGTAAGAAGTTGTCATTCCTGCACTCAAGGAGTTTACAAGCTAGTCGATTATGAAGACATGGTAAAATCCAGGTCTCCAATGACCTTCTTAAAATCTCCTCTTCAGCCTTTCTCCTCATCAGAAGTTGCACTCTCAGATGCTCAAATGATCTTTCTACACACAATTTAATATATAATCTTTCTGATCATCAGTAGCTTCTAATAGCTAACCGTTTATCTCCACTGAAGAAATTACTGAGTATTGACTTTGGGATTCCACACCAGGTCTCTCCTTCTTACCTTTCAGCTTTTTTTTTAGTCTACACTCCATTCCACATTCTTCATTCCACAAATTGGAGTCACTATTCCATCAATGGTATTTATCAAATGTGAATAGTAATCAGAGCACTGTTTTAAGTGTTTGGGAAAGTACCATACGATAGAGTTGGTAAAGTCACAATTCCTGCGAACAAGGAGCTTGCAAACTACTGAAGAAGTTTACAGTCTAAAAGTGACTAGTGGTGCAGTAGAGGTAGAAGTGCAGTAGAGGTAGAATGACCAAAGGTCATGTTGAGAATTACACCACCAGCAGGATTCCTGTTAATAATATGGTATACGAGTTTTTTCAAATGAGAAAACTAAGGGCTTAAATCCTAAGTTGTGAAGTTTGGAGGTAATATGTTTATTTATATTTCTTGACAACCTATGTTGTTCTCCTTCTGAGATCGAGTAAATGCTGTAATTAAAGAAGTGGGAATCCATCCAGAAGTATCTGAATACATGAAATATTCAACACATTTCTAACATTTTCTTTTTTAATGTCCCTAGAGTACAACATAATAGGAAAAGCATTAAATATTAAACAAAAATGGTCTCACCATATTTTCCATAAATGACATCATGGGGTACACCTAATGACATGTAAGAAAAACACCCTTAGAATTCATGTGGATTCTATATACATGGTAAGGGAATATGGTTTTAGGAACTATTTAGGAACTATCTAGGAATTCTTCAACCTAAAACTAAAATATATAGAGAGATAGAATGCAGATTGGTCACTTTTACCGGGAGTCCAGATTCATTCATTCATTCATTAATTCAATCATATTTATTGAGAGCTTACTGTGTGCAAAGCACTGTACTAACCACTTGGGATAATGTCATGCAAATTCATGAAGTGTTCCATATTTTTCCCTGTGCTCTTCCCCCCTCCCAGACCCACAATACTTATGTACATATCTGTTATTTTATTTATTTGCATTGATGTCTGCTTCCCCGAATATAAGTCCATTGTGAGAAGAGAATGTGACTGTTTATTGTTGTTTTGCAGTCTCCCAAAACATAACCTATTACATATTACCTCCAAACTTCACAAATTAGGATTTAGTACAGTGTTCTGTAACCAGTAAGTGCTCAGTAATAAGATTGAATGAATGAATGAATACACAAAAGACACATTTCTGCACACAAAGAGCTCACAGTCAAGAGGGGGAGACAGACATTGACATAAATAAATAATTACATATCTATACATATGTGATTTGGGGATGGGAGGAAGGATGAATGAAGAAACAAGTAAGAGCAGCACAGAAGGGAGTAGGAGAATAGGAGAGGAGGGCTTAATCAGTTTGAATTTGAACATTGGTGGCCTCCTTCCCTGGGCTGTCCTCACTCTTGACACCCATGCTAAGTGTGAGAGTGGTTCCCAAGGTGCAAGTGAGATTCTAAGAGCATAGGAACTGTCAATCAGATAAACTTTCAGGACAACAGGAATTTTGGGATGAGCTTCGTGATGGGATTATGGACATTCAATTCCAAAAATATCAGTCTTGTAGTAGGAGACAAACCTAGCTAATGTTAGATTTGCATTTCAATTTACCTTTGAAAATTATGGTCAAAAGTGGTTTTGGGCACTGCAACATTGTCTTTAAGAAATATGTAGCGTGGCTCAGTGGAAAGAGCACATACTTGGTCATGGGTCATGCGTTCAAATCCCGGCTCTGCCAATTGTCAGCTATGTGACTTTGGACAAGTCAATCCACTTTTCTGTGCCTCAGTTCTCTCATCTGTAAAATGGGGATGAAGACTGTGAGCCCCACGTGGGACAACCTGATCACCTTGTATCCTCCCCAGCGCTTAGAACAGTGCTTTGCACATAGTAAGCACTTAACAAATGCCATCATTATTATTATTACTATTATTGTGATAATATTACCCAGTGAGTCCAGATTAAGTGTTGTCTATTTAAATCAGCATTTATATGGTCTGGATCTTGGGTTTTTATTATTATTATTATTGTTGAGTGCCTTCAAGTCATTTCTGATTCATAGTGATTCCATGGATATACTTTCTCCAGAACGTCTTGTCCTCTGCCTCAGGTAGACCTTCTTTATTTGTGGTATATCAAATAAATTCTCCCCTTTGACTGTCTCCTGTCTCTAATAATCACCACTAAGAATGCATGGAAAGAATCCCATTTCCCTCTGTTAAAATGACAAATTCAACATTAAGCTTATTTCTATGTATTAAAAGTAATAACTGCAGTGGGATAAATATTACCATTACTAATTGCATTGTATTACCATTATGCTTATTCTCATTAGGTATGGACAAGTATTCTCAACTTGAGACATCAAGTTGCAGTAGATAGCACTTAAAATATCCTTTGGTCACTGATATTGCTTTATTCAATATATTCTATGCTATGAAAATTTTTTTAACATTCCCAAATCCCATGAGATATATCTTCACCTAAAATATCCTAAAAAGAATCACTCTTTCATTTCCACGGTCATGAGTTAAGTATCTGGACTACCTCAAACAGAGAAAGTACAAAATGAACATTTCAACCAGAATGCTTCCCACTGACCCAAAGATATAAAAATCATTCTCTTGCTTGTTTCACCAGAAGAAAATATAGTAAACATTTTAAAAAACTATAGCATATCTTTTAGACTGTGAGCCCACTATTGGGTAGGGACTGTCTCTATATGTTGCCAATTTGTACTTCCCAAGCGCTTAGTACAGTGTTCTGCACATAGTAAGCGCTCAATAAACATGATTGATGATATCAGGAAAACAAACAACCCAATTTCTTCACTGTGTATTGAGGAAGGGAGTAAAAAAGGTATTATAAAACTGATCTGCCTTGTTCAATTTTAAAATGGGTTCATCAGGGGACTGTTTCTTGTGAACTAGAATTTGGTAGTGTAAGAGCTAATAGAAAGCTAATGAATACTGAGAAAATAATTATTGCATAATGGAGTTTCAGGATGCTATCTGACAATGGCATTTGCATTGACCCAGAAAGCAGTCTGGAAGTGACTGGGAGACCACATTTGCTGCCCCTGTTGGCTAATGGTACTGCAGCCTAAGAGTTCTTTCCAAGTCAAAAGCAGAAATTCTGGGAAAAGGAATAAAGACATTCTTTATCCTTGGTCTCCTTACTACAAGTCGTATACCCTTTTCATAGCAAAAGCAGAAGATAAGGAATACCTACAGGGGAGGGAGAGAAGAGAAGGAATAGTTTGGATACAACACAGAGGATATATGCACTGATTCATGCTCACTGCCACTTGCACCAAACTGAAGCTCTGCTGACCCCAGCCTGGTTGGAATGAGAACAAATAGAGGAACCAGTCTGGAGTCAAAGCTCTCCTCCATAACTCCTATGAAGAAGAGCAGACATGAATCCCTTGGGAAACATAGCTCCATCCTGCCTCCTCCCTCTGAGCCACTAGAGATGCTGAAACCAAGGCTATTACATTTGGATAAAAGGTAAAATTACACCTCAAAAATGATAAATTGCCAAATAGGAGGATCAACGCTGCTAAATTTCTATTTGTTTCAAGGTGCCTTTCATCCAAACTACTTGTTAAAGAACAGCTATGAGAGCCCAGAGAAAGATGATATTCATCCACACATTCTTACCTCATCAATCAATCAGTGGTATTTATTGAGCACTTACTGTGTTCAGAGCACTGTACTGAGCTCTGCAATTTCCTGCCTAGATAATGTTTTCAACAAAAGCATTCAGTCTATGTCTCTGAACTCCTCAAGAATCTCAAATGGCTGCCCATCCACCTCTGCATCAGAAACTCCTTACCATCAGCTTTAAAGCCCTGAATTAGCTCATTCTATCATTACCTCGTGTCACTGATCTGTTATATCAACTTAGCCTGCAAACTCTGTTCCTCTAGTGCCAGCTTACTCACTGTGCCCCCATCTTGTTTATCTCACCACCAGCCCCTCTCCCACATCCTCCCACTTTCCAAGAACTCCCTTCCCCTGTATATAAACCAAACTACCACTCTGCCCACCTTAAGTGCATCATTAAAGTCACATCACCTCCAAGAGGCCTTCCCTGATTGTCGTCTTTTCCTCAGTTTGTTCTCCCTTCTGTATCATCTGTCACCTTTGAACCTTTGATTTTTTAATAATATTTATTAAGCGCTTACTATCATCATCATCAATCATATTTATTGAGCGCTTACTATGTGCAGAGCACTGTTTTAAGCATGGGAGAGGTTACAAGGTGATCAGGTTTTCCCACAGGGGACTCACAGTCCAACCCCATTTTACGGATGAGGTAACTGAGGCACAGAGAAGTTAAGTGACTTGCCCAAAGCCACACAGCTAACAATTGGCGGACAACTGTTCACCCCAACCCAACCATGAACAGAGTACAGTGCTCTGCACACAGTAAGTGCTCAATAAATACGATTTAATACTCCTCACCCTGGGCTTCAAATCTCTCCATCACCTCGCCCCCTCCTACCTCACCTCCCTTCTCTCCTTCTACTGCCCAGCCCGCACCCTCCGCTCCTCCACCGCTAATCTCCTCACTGTACCTCGTTCTCGCCTGTCCCGCCATCGACCCCCGGGCCTGGAATGCCCTCCCTCTGCCCCTCCGCCAAGCTAGCTCTCTTCCTCCCTTCAAGGCCCTGCTGAGAGCTCACTTCCTCCAGGAGGCCTTCCCAGACTGAGCCCCTTCCTTCCTCTCCCCCTCGTCCCCCTCTCCATCCCCCCATCTTACCTCCTTCCCTTCCCCACAGCACCTGTATATATGGTTGTACATATTTATTACTCTATTTATTTATTTATTTTACTTGTACATTTCTATCCTATTTTATTTTGTTGGTATGTTTCGTTCTGTTCTCTGTCTCCCCCTTTTAGACTGTGAGCCCACTGTTGGGTAGGGACTGTCTCTATGTGTTGCCAATTTGTACTTCCCAAGCGCTTAGTACAGTGCTCTGCACATAGTAAGCGCTCAATAAATACGATTGATTGATTGATTGATTGATTGATTTAATGACTGAATGCACAGCTTTAAAGTATATATTATAAATTACTTATTTATTTATTTTGTCTGTCTCCTCCTCTAGAGTATAAACTTGTAATGTGCAAGGAATGTGCCTGCTAATGCATTCTCCAACATGTTTGAGAAGCATAATGGCCTAATAATAATAATAATAATAATAATATTTGTTATTTATGGTATTTGTTAAGCACTTATTATGTGCCAGGTACTGTTTGATGGAAAAGATGGAAGTCTGAAAGCTGGAAGTCCCGGGTTCAAGTCCCAGTTCAGACACCCGTTTCCTGTGTGACCTTGGGCAAGTCATTTGACTTCCCCATGTCTCAGTTTCCCCAGCTGGAAATTGGGGATAATAATACCTGAACTCTACTTCCCAGGGGTGCTGCGAGGAGTAAGTAACTAAATGATATAAGGCCCTTTGGTAATAAAAGTACCACCTAGAAACACACGTATTATTACTGTTATTAGAACACAAGTTCTTTTGACTCCCAGGACCATGTTCTACCCTCTATGCCAAGAGAAATAGTGTGGCATAGTGGATAGAACATGGATAGATTCTAATCCTGACTCCACCATTTGTCTTCTGTGTGACCTTGGGCAGGTCACTACACTTTTCCGTGTCTCAGTTACCTCATCTGTAAAGTGGGGATTAAGACTGTGAGCCCAATATGGGACAGGGACCGTGTACAACCTGATTTGCTTGTATTCCCCCCAGTGCTTAGTACGGCCTTACTATGCCTGGCATAGTAAGCACTTAACAAATACCATAGTTTTAAGAAGCAGCATGGCACAGTGGATAGAGCACGGACCTGGGAGTTGAAGGTCATGGGTTGTAATCCTGGCTCCGCCACTTGTCTGCTGTGTGACCCTGGGCAAGGATTTTACTTCTCTGTGCTTCAGTTATCTGAGCAGCATGGCTCAGTGGAAAGGGCACGGGCTTTGGAGTCAGAGGTCATGGGTTCGAATCCTGGCTCTGCCACATGTCTGCTGTGTGACATTGGGCAAGTCACTTAACTCCTCTGGGCCTCAGTTACCTCATCTGTAAAATGGGGATTAAGACTGTGAGCCCCACGTGGGACAAGCTGATCATCTGGTATCCCCCCCCAGTGCTTAGAACACTGCTTTGCACATAGTAAGCACTTAACAAATGCCATCAACATCATGATTATCTCATCTGTAAAACGGGGGTTGAAACTATGAGCCCCATATGGGACAACCTGATTACCTTGTAACTACCCTATTACTTAGAACACTGCTTGGCTCATAGTAAGTGCTTAACAAATACCATAATAATTATTATTACTAAGACTGGATAGTTATAAGCAAACTGGGCTGAACATAGCCCTTGTTCCATGTGGATCTCCCAATCTCAATGCCCTTAAATCACACAGCAGACAAATGACAGAGCTGGGATTAGAACCCATGACCTTCTGACTCCCAGGCGCCTGCTCTATCTACTATACCAAACTGTTTCTCTTGTCACAGAGGATAGAGCATGGGAGTGGGAGTCAGAAGAACCTGTATTCTAATCCCGGCTTTGCCATGTGTCGGCTGTGTGACCCTAGGCAAGTCACTAACTTCTCTGTGCCTGTTACCTCATCAGAAAAACAGGGATTAAGAATGTGAAGCCCATTTGGGACATGGACAGTGTTCAACCTGATAATCTTGTATTGACCCCAGCACTCAGTACAGTGCCTGGCGCATAGTAAGTGCTTAACAAATACCAAAAAAAAGAGCACTTCCCTATGAACTACAGTTATGTTGCAAAACTGCTGGCATGTTCTGATTTGCTTAGTACAGTGCTAAGCACTTAGTACAGTGCGCTGCACACAATAAGCTCTCAATAAATATGATTGAATGAATGAATGATTAGTAAAGTGTTTCTCAATGAAAGGTGGACAATTCTGGCATGATAAGGCGATGGGTAAATTGATGAAATTGAGAAAATGTCCAAAGATGACATCCAGAGCTTTGAACAGTGCTTGGCACTTAGTAAGCTCTTAATAAATATTATTATTATTATTATTATTATTATTATTATTATTATTATTATTATTAGAGACTAATACACACTAGGTTTAGGACTTCTTACTGTTTCTCAGGTTATCAATAGTTCACACACACAATCTGGTCCCATGATGTCGGCAAGACAGTCTTCTCTGATCTTCTCTAGGACCCACAAAGTTAGACTTCAATTTTTCTTCTTGCAACCTAGAAAAAACTGTGGACACAGGATCCCTAAACATAAGATCACATGGGAAAGGACTTCCTTTAATTTCTTTGACTGGATTAGAACAAAAACAGTTTTCCTCTTGAGCACTGGCAGCTCAATACAGGTCTATCAGAAAGAGAATAGAGAGAGATGGGAAGACTCAGAAAAATAATTAAAGCTGTTTTCTAGAATATATCTATGAAGTTATTCCTAGGGTTAATTTTATATGAATTATGAAGAATAATTTAGAAAAGATAGTACAGTCACAAGCTATTTAATTATACATGCATCACCCTTTGCTTTCATTAGCATTACTCTTTTGTAAAACACGTGATAGCTAAGAGCACATCAAAACAGATTGGACACTGAACTCACAGATACTGTGAAAAGAGCAGGTGGAGAAAAAGTAATAATTTTAGGCTGTTTCAGGTGAAATGTGGTTTCTGACATGTTTTGGTATTGATCCCTTCCAAGACTTTCCTGGCAGAATCTAGAGAGAGTTTAGTTCGAGTCAGGAAAAAAAAAGGATGTATATCATTCCTGCTGCAAAACCCAGCCTTACACCAGTGTAAGTCACTTACAATCATAAAATTCATATGGCTTCTATAGTTCCCTATGCTACATTTCAAACATTGTTTTCAATCAATAAATCAATGGTATTTATTGATGATGATGATGATGATGATGGTATTAAGTGCTTACTATGTGCCAAGCACTGTTCTAAGCGCTGGGGTAGATACAAAGTAATTAGGTTGTCCCACATGGGGCTCACAGTCTTAATCCCCATTTTACAGTTGAGGCACAGAGAAGTTAATGACTTGCCCAAAGTCACACAGCTGATAAGTGGTACAGCTGGGATTAGAACCCATAACCTCTGACTCCCAAGCCTGGGCTCTTTTTACTAAGCCACGCAGATTCTATTGAGCACTTACTGTGAGCAGAGCACTGCATGAAGCACTTGGGAGAGAGTGCAATACAATATTATTATTATTATTAATAATCACATTTATTGAGCACTGACTGTAGCAAAGCACTGTACTAAGTGCTTGGGAGAGATGAATAGAGCAACAGACATATTCCCTGACCATGACAAACTCCCAGTCTAGAGGCAGGAAGAGATATTGATATAAAGTATGGATACCATCATCACCATTGGATTTATTAAGTGCTCACTGTGTGCTTGGGAGAGTAAAAAAAACAGAGTTGGTAGACATGTTCTCTGCCCACAGTGAGCTTACAGGAGACAGGCAGTAATATAAATAAATAATTTATAATATGGTATGTTTAGGTGTGTTCATAAGTGGTGCAGGATAAATATCACATGCTCAAAGGTCATAGATTCAAGAGCTTAGGAGATGCAGAAGGGGAAGGGAGTAGGGGGAAAGAGGGCTTACTGAGGGATATGTTCATATTTATTAATTTTCGTGATTCAGTTTCTTCTCAGCATTCTTTTTGTTAAGCTAAAACTTCAGGGAAAACAGGAAATTGGAAAACATTTGTCTTTTGGAAGGATCATACTGTACAGCAAAATCAGATATTACTTAGCTTCAACTGGCTGAACTATGCCAATTCAACAGATATTTCTCCCTTTGACTTAATATGGTCACTCATTACACTATCAAGTTTACAGATCTCTTCATCATGCAAAGGATCCTTAGGAGCACTACCCAAGGTCCCAGCTGAGAATTATCAGTTCTCTTATAATGCAAAGGATCAGTCTTTAGAGGAAACTCAGAAGCACAAAAGTTATTTTCCAACATTGTAATTGCAATCTATCCAGACAGATGTGTTTTGTTCAACAATGTCCCCTAAAACCCCTACCAGTATTTGATCCAAAATGTGTTCTGAAAGGATATATCCATGTCCAAGACTGAACTCCTTGTCTTCCCTCTCAAACCCTGCCCTCTCCCTGATTTTCCCATCTCTGTTGATGGCACTACCATCCTTCCCGTCTCACAAGCCCGCAACCTTGGTGTCATCCTCGACTCCGCTCTCTCATTCATCCCTGACATCCAAGCCGTCACCAAAACCTGCTGGTCTCAGCTCTGCAACATTCTCAAGATCCGCCCTTTCCTCTCCATCCATACATACCGTTACCCTGCTCATTCAAGCTCTCATCCTATCCCATCTGGACTACTGCATCAGCCTTCTCTCTGATCTCCCATCCTCGTGTCTCTCCCCACTTCAATCCATACTTCATGCTGCTGCCCGGATTGTCTTTGTCCAGAAACGCTCTGGGCATGTTACTCCCCTTCTCAAAAATCTCCAATGGCTACCAAATATCTGCGCATCAGGCAGAAACTCCTCACCCTGGGCTTCAAGGCTCTCCATCACCTTGCCCCCTCCTACCTCACCTCCCTTCTCTCCTTCTACACCCACCCCGCACCCTCCGCTCCTCTGCCGCTAATCTCCTAACCGTACCTCGTTCTCGCCTGTCCTGCCATCAACCCCTGGCCCACGTCATCCCCCAGGCCTGGAATGCCCTCCCTCTGCCCATCTGCCAAGCTAGCTCTCTTCTTTCCTTCAAGGCCCTACTGAGAGCTCACCTCCTCCAGGAGGCCTTCCCAGACTGAGCCCCTTCCTTCCTCTCCCCCTCGTCCCCCTCTCCATCTCCCCCATCTTACCTCCTTCCCTTCCCCACAGCACCTGTATATATGTATATATGTTTGTACATATTTATTACTCTATTTATTTATTTTACTTGTACATATCTATTCTATTTATTTTATTTTGTTAGTATGTTTGGTTTTGTTCTCTGTCTCCCCCTTTTAGACTGTGAGCCCACTGTTGGGTAGGGATTGTCTCTATATGTTGCCAACTTGTTCTTCCCAAGTGCTTAGTACAGTGCTCTGCACACAGTAAGCGCTCAATAAATACGATTGATGATTGATTGATATATTTTGGAAGAACTGACAATTTAGAGGGAGAACAGGCCAATAAGCCGGCATGTATGCCCAGGGCAAAAAAGTGTTTAACTTTCACCACTATCTACATCTAATTGATTCCTCACTTTTGCTTCAATTATGTTATCATAATGAAGGAAAGAATTTTAAAATCTCAGTTTCCATCAGTGTTAAAAAGCATTTTTAAGCACACTTTGTGAACTGTGTATATAACGTATTCTTTGCTTGTACTAGAACTGCTTATTCATAGTTCTTCAAAAGACTTTTTCCTTCCATTTGTTGATGAAGGGAAAATGTTTTTTTCACTGTTTTTCAACAGCCCTTTCAATTTCATACTTCCATTTGATTCTTCTCTTTTGTATTCTGATGTGGTTAAGCTGTGTTTCATGAATTTGATACAGCAAAAAATATTAACATGGAACTCAAGCATGAAATATTACTTATACTGGAAGAAAAATATTGACATGGAAAATTCCATGGTATGTATGTGCCCACAGTTGAAATGGGTACTCTGTCATGGTTATTAGCTTATGATTAAATGTTGATTTATTTCAACTTTAAAAAAATAATCCCACGAAAAATGCTTATTAAAAGTATGTATTCTCTACTTCTAAATCCAGAATTGGAACCATGATTTTAATTCACATTTATTTTAATATCTTCTAATTTGGTCAATTTAAAGGTGCAACTGTGTATTGCAGTAGACAACATATGATGTTGAAAATCGTACTTGAAGAAGGAATTAACTAATTAGGGATGTGTAATAATTTTTTAAAGGTGAAACTCAATTTTAATGAAAAAATGATGTAGCAGATTTTTTTTACTTTTTAATCATCCATTGTGTAATTGTACCATGAAGCTTATGACAATTGAGGTATTTAGTATTCATTTTCTGAGAAAATTATTTCCTGGGCAGCAGCAAGCTGTGCTCCTTCATCCCTACATATTGGTACATCTGACCATCTGAGGGAGGATGAGGGATCACTGGTTTCTATGAAACTTTAGTAATGCAAAATTATTTCAAGGATTTGTATTCCACCCATAGTCCCACCATGGTAAAAAGATCTAAAACAGGGGAATGAGGAGGAGATTCAGCTATGTTCTTAGAGGTTGGATGTGATAGCCCACTGTTGGGTAGGGACTGTCTCTATATGTTGCCAACTTGTACTTCCCAAGCGCTTAGTACAGTGCTCTGCACATGGTAAGTGCTCAATAAATGTGATTGATGATGATGATGATGGGCTCAGAGTTGTGATATAAGCCAGGCAGGGAGATGTTTGGTCAATGGTAGGGGTGGAAAACCAATTCATGAAGGAAAATGTGTGTCCTTTGGAGACTTAATGGAATATCCTTGGCATCAAGATTTAAACCACACAAAGTTAACATGGAGTGTTCAGCTCTTTAAATAGCTTCAACCTGGATCTACTTTAGAAGACATATTTTATCGATTAATTTCAACTGTGTATGTCAATCTAAAACAGTAGAGGGAGTTTACCAAAACTATATCATAAAGTGTTAGAAGACATATTTTATCGATTAATTTCAACTGTGTATGTCAATCTAAAACAGTAGAGGGAGTTTACCAAAACTATATCATAAAGTGTTAGACTCAGATAGTATTGCTAAAATAACTCAAATAAGCATTATTATCCCATCTCCACCAAGAAACAGCAAGGATCTCTGAAGACCTGGCACGTTTTTTCTGAGCTTCAATCTTGACTCTGTGTGAGGCCTTTGGGCATATGTGAAATTATTTTTAGCAAGCAGTTGGAGAAATAATCCATAAACACAATACTTACAGGCAAAAGTTTATTCAGAGAATTAGAGTTCACAAAGAAAAATGGAAAATTCACGAAGTCCAAACTTTTATTCATCTGGCAGAAACTTCCCCAAAACGTCATACCACGAGGTACACAGATAAATTTACCATGTACAGCATGGCTCAGTGGAAAGAGCACGGGCTTGGGAGTCAGAGGTCATGGGTTCTAATCCCAGCTCCTCCAACTGTGAGCTGTGTGACTTGGGGTAAGTCACTTCACTTCTCTGTGCCTCAGTTACCTCATCTGTAAAATGGGGATTAAGATTGTGAGCCCCATGTGGGACAATCTGATCACCTTGTATCCCCCCAACGCTAATTGGCATTATTATTATTATTATTATTATTATTATTATTATTATGTAGCTAGCTTTATTCTCAGGTTTAGGGTCAAACTCAGATACCAATCAGAATAAAGAGCAGCCAAAGAAGACAAGTTAATCAATCGACTTCAAGCAGTTCTTAAGGATTTCTGAGTGGTCTGAATACTTCTTGTTCCTGCCCAAGAAACTTCACTCTCTAGGAATTTTAGCCCAACTCTACAAGATAACAGCTTCTTTACTTGCTGTATAATGTGGTCCTGATCCTTTCCTTGTAGTCTCTTAATCCTTTTTCCTACAAGAATTTTGAATGGCTCCTCTGAAGGCTATGCAACTCCACCACATATAGAAAATAATTTGTATATATATATATATACATATATATATATATATATATATATATATAATGATATTTGTAAAGTGCTTACTATGTGCCAGCCACTGTATTAAGGCTGGGGTAGATACAAGTTAATCAGGTTGGACACAGTGTCTGTCCCACTTGGGGCTCACAGTCTTAATCCCTATTTTACAGGTGAGGTGACTAGGCACAGAGAAATTAAGCAACGTGCCCAGGGTCACACAGCAGACAAGTGGTGGAGCCTGTATTAGAACTCAGGTTATTCTGACTCTTAGGCCTATGGACCTTCTGACTCCACTCGGCCATGCTTCTTTCCCATTTATTTTTTAAAAAAGTCTCCTTTGCTGTCTATCTTTCTGATTTTTTTAAAAACCTATCTATAAATCCCTTTCTAGATTTAGTTTGGAAAATGGTGCTATTGATGGTGAGATCTTTATTGTATGCATGGGTATGGCTGAAAAACCAACATATAACTGACAATCCATTTGCATGGTATATCTGTAAATGATAATGCTTTACTGCATTATCTCCCCCTTCTAGACTGTAAACCCGCTGTTTGGTAGGGATGGTCTCTATATGTTGCCAACTTGTACTTCCCAAGTGCTTAGTACAGTGCTCTGCACACAGTAAGCACTCAATAAATACAATTGAATGAATGAATGAATGCATATTTATCACTTATAGCAATTGTTTTCAGCCTGCCTTATGGTATCCTTATCTTCATGAAATCTTTGCTCCAAGATACCTAATAATCTCTTTCCCAGTTACTACAGGATTCAAGGCTAATAAATGTGGTGTTGGTCTCATGCTCTGTTGAATTAATAATCATAATAATGATGATAAAGATAACAATAGTATTTAAGTACTTACTTTGTGCCAAGTACTGTACTAAGTGCTGGGGTAGATACAAGACAATCAGGTCTCACATGGGACTTACATCCTAAGTAGGAGAGAGAACAGGTACTGAATTTACATTTTACAGATGAGGAAATTGAGGGTCAGAGAAGTTAAATGATTTGCACAAGGTCACATAACAGGTAAGTGGTGGAGCTGGGAATACAATCCAGGTCCTCTGACTTCCAGGACCATGCTCTTTCCATTAGGCCACTTTCTTTGAAACTATGGCTTATTATGTCTTTAACTCACTCATTCAACTCTCCCAACATACTTTTGTGCTCTTTTAACTCACCACAGATAAATTTCAATCAATCATATTTATTGAGCACTTACCGTATACAGAACACTGCACTAAGCATTTGGGAGAGTACACTATAACAGACCCATTCCCAGTCCACAATGAGCTTACAGTATCCTGCTGTCTCTATTTTCCTCACCTGTCCCAGTCAACCAACTTCTTTTTCTGTGAGCATTTTCTTCAATGCTGGTGAGCTGAGTGCCTTCCAAGACCTAACTATTGGTAAACTTACCTTGCCATTGATTTTTTGCATTTGGCTGGGTGATGATGCTGGTAAAACTGCTCACTTGCTAAACAACTGAAAAAAGTCGTCTTTCTGCCATAACATACAAACTATTTTTACTATTTATAGTGCTTATCACCATTATTTCCCTTTACATATTAAGTATATAAATCATGATAATTTCATTAAATAATTAATGAAAACAAGGGTATTCAAGGCATTTTTAACCTTACAATGAATCAAAATTGTAGCTTTATCTTTGTTTCAAATTACAGAAGAGTGGGTGAAACAATGCAAATATAAATTACTGTTATTTTCAATTGAGAGTCAGATTCTTGATAGAGAATATATCTAATTATTTTTTTTTCAGGAAATGTATTCCTCTTCCTTTACTCTGAACTTTGTGGTGAGCCTACAACAAGCTGCCTTACCAGTTTGTGATCCCACAAATAACAAGGAAGAGAATTTGCAAAGGCACTTATGCAGTCCACCTGAGGCAGGTGATTGCTGACCTGTTGGGGGTAGAGCATGGAGGGAGGCAGGGCTTTATCTCCCTGTTCTACCCAGTAACAGGCCTGGACCAATCAATGACTGCCATGTAGAGCCACAGCTGCCATGCCTAAGGAAGATAAAAGGCAGTTGCTTTGAGGAATGCAAGAGTACTTGGAGGCATGCATAGAGAGGGCAGTACTGGAGCAGAAGCATGCAGAGTAAAAGGAAGCATGTGGAGAGTAGCAGTTGGAAACAGAAAGAAGAATCGTTGGTAGAATGGGCTTCTTTGACCAGAGACTGGTATTGGACCCTTGGTGGAGTGAGTGAGAGTAAGTGTATACGTCACTCTCTTGCATGCTGGTAAAACTAAGTAAAAACCTTTCCACAGTAACCTTGGTGAGCAGAGGTGTGGTTTGAACTCTAATATGGGTCCCTGAGGCTCCTTTGGTCCAGGAAGGTCCTGGGTGGTAGGTGCCAGGGGCTCGTGACAAACTTGTTATCCATAATGCTTATACAGTGGAAGAAACCAATAACTTCCCATAACACCTTGTTCCTTCAGCTTTAAATAGGACACAGAGTCAAAAGATCTTGAATAATGCAAATTACTATTAGATCTGTAATTTGGTATGTTGGTGAGCATTATTTTTAAAGTGCAGTAAAAAGCACAAAATCATGATTACTATTGTTCTTTAGTGTTTTTAGAGCTACAACATTTGTAGCAGTAGATAGTGGATACACCTCAGAAATTCACTGTGAGTGATTGCCGGAGGCAGTACTCTTTCTGTTCTCGCAAACACATCTCTGTAATGTTATTTGTCCATTCAAAAAGACCTATGTAGTCCAAATCACAGAATGACATACTTTTTTGTTTTGTTTTGTTTCAAAAGTCTATATATTTAATGTTATCCCACATTCTGGAGAATGTGCCCATTTGTGTATATATTGGCTTGATTGATTGCATTGGACAAATAGGGTTGCATGCACCTTGCCATAATAATACAGTTTATTCCAGTTCTGCTTCCATTATACTATGAATATAAAATCATAGGTCCTTTAAAGTTCAGATGAATTAAGTGTATTTCAAGAAAATATGATCGTTATAAATGTAGTAGTTTACAAAGAACACTTTTCGGTTTGTAAGGGCTGCTGATAGCCATTGTCCATGTACCACTGTGTCTAATCGTCGGCAACAAGACCACCATAAAACATGCACACTATTAATTCAACCTTGGATCTGTAAGCTTCCCCTCTAAATGTAAGTTTTATTACTCTGTAATTTTTTGAATAATGTTTTAAGTAGGAAAGACTCAGTAATAATATCATATTTTTACCCAGGAGCCTACACTAAAACAAAGTGGTATACTTTTGTTCCTGCATTAATCATGCTGTATGATGAATAGCAGCAATTATAGGAAAGAACAATATTAGTTTTACAGTTATTGTTATTAACTTAAAGTACTAAGAATAAAATCCCATATTTCACTAGCAGCTCCCATCACTGCCAAAATATGTGACAGAGGAATATTTTATAATCCCTGTATTTTGCACTGGCTGCACAACTAGAAACTGGCAGAGCTAAGTCATTGATATCTCCTTATTACCAGCTTGCAGAAACCATTGAGAATATGGGGCTTGTGATGGATATTTTTGTGGCAGATATTGTTTTGTCTTTTTCTGTATTACATTTATCATTGAGTAGTTCTACTGCAGTTTACTGAAGTTACAAAGAGACTAGCAGAAGAACAAGATGCACTACTTGTTGACCTTTGTACTCCACTGAAGCAGGTTTAAAATAGATTTCTTAAGAGTTAGCATGAATATTGTGAGTGTAGGACAAATAACCAGTGAGTAGTTAGAGACAATTTGAGTAAAGCATTTCCAAGCACTGAAGAAGCCCAGGAAAAAGAAAAAAGTTACAGAATTTTCTTCAATAAATGGGAACAACTATTTCTTTAGAATATTATGAATAGAGTTGAGCAATATGAAAATATCTTCTAGAATGTTTTCTGAAAGATCGTATGTATTATACAACTTCCTTACATAGAGGAAAGAGTGCTCTTTCTTCAGGTAGTTAATAATGTAGCATCCCCAACGGAGCACAATTATTTCTTCTAATTTTTTTAATGGTATTTAAGTGTTTATTATGTGTCAAACACTGTTCTAAGTGCTGGCGTAGATAAGAGTTAACTAGGTTGGACACGGTCCCTGTCCCGTGTGGAGCTCACAATCTAAGTAGGAGAGAGAAGATAACTAATTTGCCCAACCCTAGCCCCCTAATCACACTCACAGTGTTTGGATTGTGTAGCTTAAACTATCTAGAGTGCCACTATATAGTTGTCCTTTATATTCGAAGAAGACACCACAAATGGTGAAGTTCACCTAAGAACACGTGTGACCTTTCATGGGAACCACAATCCCAGGTACATTGGGCAGACAATAAGATTGTCCCTTACTTTGTTGTTGTACTTAATGTTGTAGAGTCCGGGACTGTTTTCTCTTCTGCTTCCTTGTCTCTCCATGCAAATCTTTTGCTCAAAGACAGTGACTCTCTTCTTCATGGCAATGGGCCATGCGAGTAATGATAATTTTGTTTTAATTTTAATTGTTTTGTTGGTCCTTGTCAAGTTCTCACTTTGTGTCAAGCATGGTTCTAAGCAGTGGATTTGTTACAAGTTACTCAGGTTTTGATACAGTCCTTGTTCGTCATCAGGCTCATAGTCTAAGTTGGAGGGAGTCCAGGTATTAAATCTCCATTTTACAGATGAGGAAACTGAGACACAGAAGTTGAGTGACTTGCCCAAGTTCACACAGCAGGCTGGTTGCAGAGCTAGTATTAAAACCCAGGTCCTCTGACTCTCAGGCCCAGTCTCTAGGCCACATTGATTTCTAGCATAGTGAAAGATAGAGATATTGGTAAAGAGATAGAATCAATGGCAAGCATAGTATGTGTGTGTGTGTAAAAATAAATGTATATATCAGTGTGTGTGTATACATAGATCAGATTCCTTTACAATCTTCACACATACATACTGACAGATCTGCATACCCATAGTAGTATTAAAGTACAGGCAGACACGCTATACGTTACCTATCTCAGTGCTGTCAGTGATACAGAGATTGTACATACATTCACAGAGATATAATGATACATATTGCAGATGTTCCAAAAGATACATACCCATGCAGGTGTACTCACTCGCTGAGATACTTGTACAATCAATCAATTGAAAACATTTATTGAGCACCTGGGGGTGGGAAGGTAACATGTCCACCAAATCTGTTGTACTCTCCCAGTTCCATGGTGATTTGGCACACTTTGTTCCATGAAATGTTAATGAAGGTCAGTTGTTCCCATTGAATTGATGAAACTGTTCAGTTGGCACCTTACAGAATCATTCTACCAGGCCTCTGCTAACTTTATATTATAAAGTTGCCAGACTTTCCAAGCACAGGAGGCCCTAGAGAAGAGGGAGGTGGGACTTTGAGATGAGTCATGAGATCTGATCCAGACCTATGTCCTAGGAAGAGTTAGATCTCTTCCCTCTGCCTTTCACAGCAGTCCTGCAACTCGAGGGATAATGTTTGTGATACATTGGTGTTTGTGAGACAGGTTGGGCTGGGACTGAGACCCTGGTGGAAGAGTTTTTCACTACGGAGATAAAATAAAGGTATAGAAACAGAATGGGTGCAGGGAGGAGAAGAGGAGAATTTACAGATACTTAAATTAACCTCTTCTCCCATTTTCAAGTATTTAGGAATTACTTGTCTCTGCCTTTCATCTCTCTCTAAAGCATGAGTCAGTCAGTTATCAGTTTGTGCTGAATACTGGCCTGCGTGGTGGAGGGTATAACTGCGTCACTCTCAGTGATGACCAAGGCTAAGGCAATTTTCTTGGGTTATCAAGAAAATATAAGATGCTCATGGCTGGGTCATGTCTGGCTCCAAGCTAATCCTTGCTCAGAGTGAAGAGATTGGTGCTTGAATCAATTAATCAATCATTTATTAAGTACTTACTGTGTGCAGAGAGCTTTACTAAGAGCTTAGGAAAATACAACATAGGTGGTAGACATGTTCCTCACCACATGGAACTGACAGTTTAGAAGGGAGACAGACATAATAAATTCAAGATATGCTTATAAGTGCTATGGGGCAAAATATGCTTATAAGTGCTGTGGGGTAGGGGGTGGGATGAATACCAAGTGTTCAAAAGGGTACAGATCCAGGTACATGGATGATGCAGAAGGGAAAAGGAATTGGGGAAAAGAGGACTTAATCAGCAGCATGGCTCAGTGGACAGAGAGCCCTCCACCCCGTCCCCATCCCCCCTGCCATACCTCCTTCCCTGCCCCACAGCAGCTGTATATATGTCTGTACAGATTTATTACTCTATTTTTCTTGTACATATTTACTATTCTATTTATTTTATTTTGTTAATATATGTTGTTTTATTGTCTGTATTCCCCTTCTAGACTGTGAGCCCACTATTGGGTAGGGACCGTCTCTATATGTTACCAACTTAACTTGTACTTCCCAAGTGCTTAGTACAGTACTCTGCACACAGTAAGCGCTCAATAAATATGATTGAATGAATGAATGAGCATGGGCTTGGGAGTCAGAGATCATGGGTTCAAATCCAGGCTCTGCCACTTGTCAGCTGTTTGACCTTGGGAAGCCACTTAACTTCTCTCTGCCTCAGTTACTTCATCTGGAAAATGGGGATGAAGACTGAGTCCCACGTGGGACAATCTGATCACCTTGTGTCCCCCCCAGCACTTAGAACAGTACTTAATAATGCTTAACAGTGTTTAGAATAGTAAGTGCTTAACAAATACCATCATTATCCCTTCTAGACTGTGAACCTGTTGTTGGGTAGGGACTGTCTCTATGTTGACAACTTGTACTTCCCAAGCGCTTAGTACAGTGCTCTGCACACAGTAAGTGCTCAATAAATATTGAATGGAAGGCCTCTTGGAGGAGATGTGACCTTAAGAAGGCTTTGGAGGTAGGAAAATAGTGGTCTGGCAAATATACAGAGGAGGAGGAAGATCCAGACCAAAGTGTGGATGTGGGAAAAGCGTTGATGATGTGGTGATAGATAAGAGCGGGGTAAGGAGCCAAGCATGATCCAAAATCCCTTCCCTTCTCTCAACCCTGCCCCTCTTCCTTTATTGCTCCCTACCCTTTCTCTGTCCTCTCAGGGTCACACCTGGAGAGTTTCCAGTACTCTACCAGTCATGACTATGGGAGGGAGAGTCAGAGACATACCCATTCCATAAATACAATTGAATAAATGAATTCCTAGCTTGGGCATTGACTACTGGGTGGAAGGCAATCTGCTACAAGTCAAAACTCACCTGTACTGCGCAGCAGCGGCATGGGAGAAAGTTGAGGGCAGAGACTCATTTACTGCATGGAAAGAGGCAAGGAAAAAACACTACTGTATTTTTACAAAGAAAACTCTGTGGATACACTACCAGAATGATTGCACATGGAGGTGGGGACATTTTGGGAGAGATGTGTTTATGGCATTGCTATGGGTCGGATATGACTCGACAGCATACAGCAACAACAACAACCCTTTCTCTCTTGCTTAAACAAACATACATGTTGGAATTTTGCAGTAATTATTTCAATGCCAGCCCTGAACTAGTGTTGATCATTTAAAATACAACTGTGAAAATCCTTTTATAAAATGAATACAGCTGTATCCCTTTCTTTCTGAAAAGTAGTTCTTAAAACTTAGAGGACTTTTGTCAACCTTGTTGCTGCTGTTTCATCTTTTATTCTTCTGTGGGCTTCTCTTTTGAGAAGTAAAATATCTTCAGGAGACTCAGCATTCTTCCCTTTTGGATTGTCCTTTAGTTGAAGTTAAATAAATCGAATCCAAATTCTACAGAATAGAACCAAAAATAACTTGGTTTCTTGTACAGTTTAAACTCATGTGCATCCTTTCTCTAGCAGGCCTTAGCAGCAAATACACTTCTTGTATTTTTACTTGGGGTAATCAGTTAAACCTGTCAGCTTCCCCACTCCAGTTTCTTATCTGTATCATATGATAAATTGCACTATAAATCCATGTCAGAAGACATTTAGTGAACTTAGATACCATTAGGTCCTATTTTGTTTTACTTGTTTTCTTGTACTGCTAATGTATTATCATTAAAAGTTTCAAAATACAAGTTTTAAATTTTGTTAGCTGTTTGGGGGGGAATTTTTAAACTTACCTTTCCTCTTCCATCACAAAAAGAAAAGAATGTTCGCAATCATAACACCAAATATGTATTTATAGCTATGCTAAATTAACTTCACAAGGCAGAATTGCATTTCTCTTTAGCATTAAATTTACTTAGGTATATTTTCAACCTGTAAACTGTGACAATGCCATGGCATTTTCTCCTCAATATTACTTTAGCATTTCCTAAACTGTCTTTCATATATTCTTTAGATTTCAGGAAATCAGTATGTGTTTTGCAGACTAAAGGTTAACATAATAAATGCTTCTAGTATTTTTGTTTTGTATATATGTAGAATTCCTATAGCATCAAGAGTATTTACTATGCACATTTGATGTGCAGGTCATTGAACAAAGGGCTTAGAAAAGAGAAAATAAATAAAAGTCACTGGTCCTGTCAAAGGAGCTTATAGTTTACTGGGGAAGTCAGTAGGAACAAATTGAAAAATTATACAATAGGTAAGAGTGAGAGAAGGGAAATTATATCACACTTGACTATGTATTTTTTAACTAATTGCTACGAGTAAATAAACAGTAACAAATCAATGAAGGGGCTGATGTGGTGCAATGGTTCCAGCCAGGATGAAATGGCATATTTTGCACTACATTACCTTTATCGGGTGAAATCCTTTAGGCTGATGTGGTAAACGAGCTGTTATATTGGCGTCTGACCAACTGTCTTCATACTTTAAATTACAAAGTGTCTCAATCTGGTGACCAGGGTATTGTGCCAGGGAAGGAGGAGGCAGGATTTTCCGTGGCCCTGCTTCTTCCTAGCTTTTCTTCCTGTCCCTTAGGGCTGTTTGTGAGCTCAGCTCCCACCCTCCTTGGGTAAGACTTTAGGCAGCCTGTGTCCCCTGCCTTGCCACTCTGGTCAGCTCTGGAGGAAGGGGCTTAGGCCAACTATGAGACCATTCTCTGTCAAAGGCATGTGGATTCGGGATGACCCTGCAGTGAATTGAAGGTGGGGTGGGTGGAGGAAGGAAGGGCGGGGAAGAGAATTTAAGTATACTTAAATTATGTTCTTCTCCCATTTTCAGTTATTTAGGAATTGATAGGAAGCATGTCTTTCACATCTCTCCCAGAGCCACCTCTCTGTCCTGTTCCTGGGGAAAGATGCAAGCTGGGATGTTCATGAGCTGGGCTTCTGCCATGGTTGGCATCTGTCTCCTGCCCTAGTCTTGGGAGCTAGTTCTAGAAAAAGGGACCAACTAGGGGCACTATTCCCAAGTCCCTTCCTTTGCAGTTGATTCCTTCAGTATAGGCAGAGGATTCCCAGGCCCATCCTCCAGAGCTATCTCCTGAAGTGGCCATTAGGAGAGGCCCCACAGAAACAGGCTTAGTGGATGGCATCCTTGGGTCGCAATTTTCTCTGCTGGAGACATTTCTGGATTGTGGCATGGGGAGAGGATTTGGGGAGGGGTGTTAGATTACATCATATGACTGGCAGATGCCAATCAAAGGGGATGTGGCTCCTTGTTGCCTCATCCTTTTACTAGGATTGGTAAGTCTGATAGGATGCCCAGACACATTCATGATCTAAACAAGTGTATCTTCTGTAAATCACACCCTATCACATACCTGGTGGAACGTCTCAGAAAGTGAAGTGATTAATCAAAGAATGGGTCTTGGGGGAGGAGGGCTTTAATAAAGGCCTTGAGTAATCCTGGATTCAGAAACCAGAGATTCTAATGCAAAGGACAGTTAGGATGAACAAAGAATGAGTTGGAGTTTAGTTGAAAAAGACACTAGGTAGTTTGAGAGAATCAACTAACTAGAGCCTGGAAGTAGATAATGTGGAACTTTGATTTAATTTAAATAGCAAAGAGGGACACTTGATTTTTGAGTAGGCTCAATTCAGCATTTAGAAAGCTGAAATAAGAGAGGAGAGTCAAGGACGTATTAGTAAGGCAAGTGGTACACTAGCACGGTGAAGTTTTGAGAGCTTCTACCAAGTGAAAGTTATTAGTTGGAAGTTAGAGGAGTGGAACTGAGAAATGTTAGAATAGTAAGGTGGAGTTAAGTAACTGACTGTGAAGGCAAAGTGACTATGACAAAATGACTGCGGAATTAAGTTAGATGTGGAAGGTAAATGAAGGAGAACTACAGATGATGCCAAAGTTTCAAGCTTGTGGACATATCTATAAATTATGTTATACAATTTATATGAATGTACTTATCGCCCTCTAGCCTGTAAGCTTATTTTTGGCAGGGAATATCATCAATCGTATTTATTGAGTGCTTACTGTGTGCAGAGCACTGTACTAAGTGCTTGGGAAGTACAAGTTGTACACTGACTGTTTGCATTATATCAGCCACTCAATCAATGGTATTTACTGAGCATTAATTATGTACAGAGCACAGTAGTAAGCACTTGGGAGAGTACAACACAACATATTAAGCAGTCACGTTCCCTATCCACAGTGAGATTACAGGCTAGAGGGGGAGACAGGTTTTAATATAATTTATAGTATATAATATTGTACTAGTCTGTACTTTCATAATAATAATAATGGCACTTGTTAAGCACTTACTATGTGCCAGCGCTGTTCTAAGTGATAAAGTAGATACAAATTAATCAGGTTGGACACAGACCCTGTCCAAAAGTGGGCTCACACTCTTTACCTCATCTGTAAAAATAAATAAATAATTAAAAAAAAATAAAATAAATGGGGATTGACTGAGACACAGAGAAGTTAAATGACTTGCCTAAGGTCACACAGCAGACCAGTCATATGCAGGATTAGAACCCATGACTCCCAGGCCCATACTGTATCCATTATACCTTGCTGCTTCAGTCTCTGCACATAATTAGCTCTCAATAAATACTATTAATCAATTGATGATAGCAATGGGAAAGTTAGGAATCGAGGGAGGTTTAAGAGGGAAGAGAAGCATGGCCTAGTGCATAGACCTTGGGCCTAGGAGTCAGAAAGACCTGGGTTCTAATTCCAGCTCTGCCACTTGACTGCTTTGGGATTCTGGGCAATTCACTTAATTTCTCTGTGACTCAGTTATCTCATCTCTAATGTGGGGATTGACTGTGAGCCCTATGTGGGACATGGACTCTGTCCAACCTGATTAGCTAGTATCTACTCCAGCTCTTAGTATAACACCCAGTACATAGTAAGTGCTTAATATCATTAAATATCATTAAAAAAAAGATGGGGAATTCACTCCAATTTGAAAAAAAAATCAGTAACCACGTTGTGTTTTTCATGCTTGAATTGTTATGCTCCTTGCAAATGTAGTCAAATCTTTCTTTTATAATTTATGTGTATGGTAATTTGTCCTTCATATTCACTGAAGATGCCACTGATGTTGAAATATACCTATATGTGTGGATGTGATTGAAAAGAAACAATGTGGGAACCACCATATGAATGCATTGTGCACAAAAAGGCTATCCCTTGTTGAGCTACCATGACAAAGCAAATTGGTCTGTCATGATTACTGTATAGTTTTCCTATAATGCTGATGGTTTCGGCTCCTGAAGCACTTAGAGGAAAAACTCACCTTTAATAGAATACATGTACATAAGACTATTTTTCCTAACAATGTATCACGTTCTAACCAGATAGTTGCAAGCATTGGAAAACTGTTCCTAATACTAGTCCCAGTTCTGACACTGGCCTGTTTTGTGTGACCTCTCCGTTTGCTTCAGATGCCTCAATTTGCATCTGTAATGTGAGAATACAATACTTTTCCTCACCTATAAATGTGGGACAAGGTCTGTGAGCCCACTGTTGGGTAGGGACTGTCTCTATATGTTGCCAACTTGTACTTCCCAAGTGCTTAGTACAGTGCTCTGCACACAGTAAGTGCTCAATAAATATGATTCATTGATATAACACTTAGTATATAATGCTTAATATCATGGATTAAGTAATAATAATGATAATTCACAAATTTAAAATAGAAATACTTTTGGATATTTTTGGTCAAATTATCCCTGAAATTTGATCATCATTTCTCTATTTAGGGTTTGTTTTTGTAAACAAATCTCAGTTTTCCAGTTAGCTGAAGATATTTTGTTTTGTAATGGATTTTTATCATTGTCAGAAATCTGTTTAAGTAAATGACAGGAAAGTTTTTTTTTTTTTCTTGGAAAAGCCTTATAAATATTGCAAAATTATTAGGCCTTATTTATTCCTATGCTGTTCCTGATTATACATGCTTAGAAAAGAAAGAAGCTTAAATCAGTACTGGTAGCATTGTACCCACATGGAATAGTAGCTGAGCATTTTACTAATAGATCAACTTCCTACAAACTCCAACTCTATAAGAATTAGTTTATGACAAGATATTCGGATTCATACTTTCTTTAAAAAAAACTCTGTTTTTAATGGATGTAAATGTGATAAAACTAAATATGGATTCAGGAAACAATTTTCCACTTTAAAACAGTGTTTTTTCCATTGACATTATTTCTCCTTCATTAGTCAGTAGGTGGCAGGCTTAACCTATGCATGATCATGCCACTCCTACTTAACAAAATATTACCATCGGTAATGTTAAATCCTTAGAGTTACGTTTGTGTTTTTGGACTGATGAGCGAGAAAAATTGGATTTTCCATTTATTTTTCTCATCATAATTTAATTGCTTAATGTATGGCCAAAGTTTACATAATTTGTGACTAAATTAGTTCATTTTTCTACATTTTGTAAATTTGCAGAAATTGAGGTCACTACAAGTAAAAATGAGAATAATCATTTTTTTGTATGCTTCTATAATTTCTTGATAGATTTAAATAGTAGCAGATCACTACTCTTCACTGAGGTAAATGGCTCCAACTGATTTGAAATGTAGATTCAATTACCTTTAAAGAATACGGGTCTGATCTTGTTCACTCCTTGACTTTTAGTGATTGGCACCTGGGCTTTTTTTTTTAGTGAATTTCACCCTAAATTAAGGAACAACCATAAAATAAGCGTAATTATAGTAACAACAACAACAATAATAATTATGTTAAGTATTTACTATGTCTACTAAGTGTTAGGCTGGATGCAAGGTTATATGAATGGTCACAGTCACTATCCCACATGGGGTTCACAGTCAAGGAGTGATGATATGCACCCCCATCATATCCCAGTTGACAGAAGAGGAAACTGAAACACGTGGAGGTTAAGGGCCTAAGGTTAGACCAGTTAGACCAGAAGCACAGCTGAAACTAGAATTTAGGTCTACTTTTTCCTCAATCCTGTACTATTTTCACTGTCACAGTGTGTCCCTTAAGTCAAATGAATACTTTCAGAAATTAGTAGAAAGCATTTGTGTCTTTCATGGGTAAAAGTGAGAGCACTGGCTTTTCTTAGCAAAAATATAGATTTTTTTTTTTCTGAGCCTGGGAATAGAAATTATTGAATCCTCTTTCACCATGACAAACTAATCCCCAAAATCTACTGGTTTGAATGGTTTCAATGGAACATATCAAATGGTGTGTCATTTATCAGTGTGACATAGTAATCACTCATGCCAACTGCAACGTACACAGCAAATTGAAAGATGGATTAAATCACTGTAATATGAAATCTGAGGGAAACAAAAGGGAATAAAATCTGAGCAGCTTCTTCTAAGGACATACACACCAACACCATACAGCACCAGTGTTTCTGTAATGATGAGGGTGATAAGCAAAAATATCTAATAGGCTACTTTACCCAACATCCTCAGTGGCATGTTGGGATTATATAACTTTAGAAAAGGGATATTCATTGGGATAAGGAAGGGCTACATCACAGGGAAAATTACAAAGTCTAATCAATGCATCAAAACTACACCTCACATTATCAGAAGTTAATTGAACATTGTCCCCAACACAGGTGTTCTTAGAAAACCATGTACCAAGGACAAATTGCATTATGGTACTCGCAGCTTGACCCATGTAGCATATGTGTATAATATATTTCTGATCCTGGATTGTGTTCTATCCTGACAGATGAATGTGGTAGATAGAATTCAATGATAAACTAATATGAGGACAAAACAGAGTAAAACAGATGAAAAGGCATTGTGATAATGATAACTAAATTTAGAACATTCAATTGTTTAAATATTTTTATTAAACATCAATATTAGAATGAGATACTATATTCCTTTAAAAATTTTATGTTTTTCAATTCAGAGAAAATGCATTAGCATAGAGCAGAGGGCAAAGGAAGATACAAGCAGCAAAACCAAGCTTGACATGAGTTCACTTGTAAATAGTTTAATTTTATAAATAAATTATGTGTTTCATAAACTCTGCAGTGACTGGGTTGTTTCCACATTGACACCACATAGAGGAAAGAGATTTATTTAAAGACACAACATCTCTTTCTTTGAGACAGAAATTCAGTCTTCTACTGTGGGAAATCAGCATTTTTGATCCCCATTTCCATTTTCCCTTTCATCTCTTGGACAGATTCACTCCAAGAATTTGAGAGTTCCACAGATATACTTTTAGGGACAGGTGGGAAAAATACTGTAAAAGAACACCATGAATTCTAACCTTCCATTTCATAGGTTTTATCATACTGAAAATGGTAGAATGATTTTATCTGAACTTATTTCTGAAAGAACTGTGATGGAAAGAAAGAAGGCTTCCTGAATGTGTCACAGACAGGCTAATTTCTCTAAGTCTAAATGGTGTTCAAAAAGTACATTGTAAGAAGTGACACCACAGCGTCTTCCAAGTGCTTCTCCTAGGCATGCAGCTGTTCATAAGCATAGGAGACAATGGATCATGGGCAAATTCTCTTTTCTGGGGTATCACTGTCATATTCACATCCCCCCTCTCTCCTGATTTTTTTTTTTTCTTTCTCTTGACTCACATTCCAAATATTCTTTCCCCACATAGTGCAGATTGCCCTCCCATTGGGAAGGCTTCCCTCCCAATGATTTAGCATGGTAATTTCTGCAAAGCACTTAGGTGCCCTGCAGTAAATGCTATATAATTAATGGCATGGAATAGGATGTAATGGAATATTTTATCAGCAGGTACAAGCTACTAAATGAACTCACACAATTCAACTCTACATTTTGGCTTTAAATACAAAATGTAAATGTCTATACCTCAGTACCTGCAAAATGACTTTCGGAACTCTACTGTGAAAAATTCAACTATAACATTTGATTGTCATCATTAATAAATTGGCACAAGTCTTGTTATCATGGAGTAGTCAACTTGTTTTATTTCTACAGTAATTACTCTTGGTGAGGTTACTGTAGCTTCTTGAAAGCATTCTTTTTCTATTAGTCTCATTCAATTAGCTTCCATGTTTGTTTCTAGACTGTATGCTACATATTGTGGTAGTGTTTTGCATGGCTACTGCAACTTAAATCCCTTTACTATTGCATGTCAATTAAAAATATTCTGAATGGAATGTAGCTATTCTTCTTTACATTAATTGCATAAAGAATCCAAAAAAATCAGACAGAGACCATTATTATTTGGCCAAGTCCTAATGCCACCATTTTTTATGTTCTCTAAGTATTTTTCTACTTTGCAAGCAAGGGCATTTTCACTAAAAGCTGTGGTTCATATAATCATTTGAAAAAAGGAATGATTCTTCTGGTTGCAGATCAAATGCACAGCTTGTTTTTTTTCCTCCTCCTTCTGCTGCTTGATTTTGTTTTCAGGTATTGTCCTACTCAGAAAAGGCAGGTGAACATTTCTCTGGTGAAAGGATTTATTGGAAACAAATTTAAGGAGACTGTTAGATTATCTGTGATTTTTCTTACTCCAGTGCCTCCTTTCCATCACCAAGTTTGATAGAAATCAGTTGCTTAGCAGTACCAAACCTATCATCAACATAACTTTTTTTGAGCTATTGTTGGGTTTAAATGTTATGAGTTACTAAAGCTTATGGAAAAAATGTTTAAAATAATATTTAATTCAAAGTATTACAATTACCCAACAAAATTACCTCATTGGTCTTTAAACAAACTATTAGAAAATGCAAGCCTGGTTAATTTTGTGATCATATTTATAGATCTATAAATTTCATCAACTAATATTGCCTAATTTACCTCTGTAATATCTGAGCTTTTTCTAGGCCACTTTAATATTCAAATCCAGACTAGTCTCTGGCCTCCCTCACCTTTTGAATGGTGTATATTAGTCAGTCAATTATATTTGAGTGCTTATGGTGGGCAGAACACAGTCCTTAGTGCTGACAGACTGATGTCCCTGCACCTAGCTCTAAAGCAAGACCGCTTTGCTCCAAAAGTAAGAGAAGTAAGAGGAACTGGATCTGTGTTCTTGGCACAAACTAAAGCATTTTATAAATATCACAATTTATCACCACCATCATTATTACATCATTAGTACTTATGCACCAGTTCTCCTCTTATCTCTCCGGTCGTTCTTTCTCAGTCTCTTTTGCAGGCTCCTCCTCCCCCTCCCATCCTCTTACTGTGGGGGTTCCCCAAGGTTCAGTGCTTGGTCCCCTTCTGTTCTCAATATACACTCACTCCCTTGGTGACCTCATTCGCTCCCACGGCTTCAACTATCATCTCTACGCTGATGACACCCAGATCTACATCTCTGCCCCTGCTCTCTCCCCCTCCCTCCAGGCTCACATCTCCTCCTGCCTTCAGGACATCTCCATCTGGATGTCCGCCCGCCACCTAAAGCTCAAAATGTCGAAGACTGAGCTCCTTGTCTTCCCTCCCAAACCTTGTCCTCTCCCTGACTTTCCCATCTCTGTTGACGGCACTACCATCCTTCCCGTCTCACAAGCCCGCAATCTTGGTGTCATCCTCGACTCCGCTCTCTCATTTACCCCTCACATCCATGCCGTCACCAAAACCTGCCGGTCTCAGCTCCGCAACATTGCCAAGATCTGCCCTTTCCTCTCCATCCAAACCGCTACCCTGCTAATTCAAGCTCTCATCCTATCCTGTCTGGACTACTGCACTAGCCTTCTCTCTGATCTCCCATC
The DNA here is from genome assembly GCF_015852505.1 of Tachyglossus aculeatus. NCBI lineage: Eukaryota > Metazoa > Chordata > Mammalia > Monotremata > Tachyglossidae > Tachyglossus > Tachyglossus aculeatus. The sequence continues at coordinate 116,401,024 of NC_052067.1, forward strand.
CTCGTGTCTCTCTCCACTTCAATCCATACTTCATGCTGCTGCCCGGATTATCTTTGTCCAGAAACGCTCTGGACATATTACTCCCCTCCTCAAAAACCTCCAATGGCTACCGATCAATCTGCGCATCAGGCAGAAACTCCTCACCCTGGGCTTCAAGGCTCTCCATCACCTCGCCCCCTCCTACCTCACCTCCCTTCTCTCCTTCTACTGCCCAGCCCGCACCCTCCGCTCCTCCACCACTAATCTCCTCACTGTACCTCACTCTCGCCTGTCCCGCCATCGACCCCTGGCCCACGTCATCCCCCGGGCCTGGAATGCCCTCCCTCTGCCCATCCGCCAAGCTAGCTCTCTTCCTCCCTTCAAGGCCCTGCTGAGAGCTCACCTCCTCCAGGAGGCCTTCCCAGACTGAGCCCCTTCTTTCCTCTCCCCCTCGTCCCCCTCTCCATCCCCCCATCTTACCTCCTTCCCTTCCCCACAGCACCTGTATATATGTATATATGGTTGTACATATTTATTACTCTATTTATTTATTTATTTTACTTGTACATTTCTATCCTACTTATTTTATTTTGTTGGTATGTTTGGTTCTGTTCTCTGTCTCCCCCTTTTAGACTGTGAGCCCACTGTTGGGCAGGGACTGTCTCTATGTGATGCCAATTTGTACTTCCCAAGCGCTTAGTACAGTGCTCTGCACATAGTAAGCGCTCAATAAATACGATTGATTGATTGATTGATTGAAGGAATAGAGAATTATAAGAGGAAATGGAGACTTGTGTCAATTCCAAAATCTGAGAAGCGTGGTATCCTAGGTGATTTCAATGTATAGATGAGAGGTGATTCAAAAATACAGTAAAATGTCACTGGCCTTTATGGGATGGAGAGCTAATGATCAATTGTCTTCTACTCATTGAATGGTTTAAGCTTCAACTCAAAATCACCAACATTATCTTTCTCCTCTGAAGGAAGAGGAAGACAATCTTTGTCTTCAATGTCTTAATAATGACATGTCATCATCCTTCAATGAGAAATGAGAACTTTCTGGTTAAACCATTAGTTCACTTGCATCACTGAAACTATAAATATAACCAATGCTTTGAAGAATGGTACCCAAACTATTAATAAAGGTAAATATGTGTCCTAGAAAATAAAGAAATCTGTAAGAGTCTCTGTGATTAATATCACAACACTATTGGAATAAGATATCACAGTTTTAAAAAACATGAGCAAAAAATGGATGTGTCTTTCTCAAAGTGACACCTTTTGAGACTGTAAGCATGGCAGAGCCATTGCTCTATGGTAAATTGAAAAGGGGCACACATATGTCTAGGGGCCAGATGTATTTTTTTTTTAATGGAACTTGCTTGACTTTGTGTCAATCACTGTTTAATACAGTGATGTAGTTACAAGATAATCAGGTTGGACACAGTCCTTGTCCCATATGGGACTCAGTCTAAGTAGGAGGTAGTAGGATTTGATCCCCATTTTACATGATTAATAAGCTTAATAAAATAGAATCTCAAATAATGTTAAACAAGCTGTGGACTGTTGGGAGATTGCTGCAACAGAAATACCAGCTTAGTAGATAGAAAGCAGAAGAGAGCATTGAGCAGAGACTTTGTAAAAATACGTATGTCAAGAGTCAGGCTTTAAAACAGACATATCAAATGTGGGACTGAGATGGTCCAAGCAAAGCTAGGCCCACACATGTATAAAGGACTAATACAATTTTATAATATATGGTACATATGTGATATGAAGAAATATCATTAATTACAATTTAGTCTTCCTTTAGTCATAGATGTCCCCTACATTGTAATTATACGTAGAATTTAGTCCACTGGAAGGCAATGCAGTGGATAGTCTAGGCTGACAGTTAAAGAAAAGTATAATTTCATATTTTCATATTAGTATGCAAATTGAACATAAAAAAGGGTTAAGACTTTTGTTACTTAAAATGACCAGGGAGTTTCCAAATTGGCCACTTATCCAGGCCAAAGGTCAAAACCAACAAGTAACTCTGAGATTGAATATAAGATGCTCAGAGGTCAGTCTTAAAAAAAACAAAACCTTTTCATAAATTTTGAGAGAAGATTTATGAAATGACTGTTTTGGCCAGGTCATGTACCTTGTTCATTAACTAATCCTAATTTATTCATACCTGATCATTTAAAAAACATTCTTCTCAGTACTCTTTGTTGGGAAAGAGTTCCAAATCAACAGGCTAATAGCATCATTAAAAGTTATTGATTTGGGGATACCAAAGAGCAGTGATGGTGCTCTAGGAACACAAACATAAGAAGACAATGCAGAATCAGCCATTCCTTATGGATTGATAATTAGCCTGAAGAAGACCACCACAAAATACCAAGATGCCCTTGGGAAATTTTATACACAACTAAGGATCTCCATCACTGACACAGAATGTTATGCTGTTATTGTAGAATTCTGCAAAAAGTGCATATATGGTGCTGGCATATTAGCTAGCTAAGACAAGGGCTAGAACCGAAGAGGTTGAATGATTCTGCCCAAGATCTCAAAGCAGACAGGTGCTGGAGCTGAAATTGGAGCCCAAGTTCTCTGACTCCCATGCCCAAGCTCTTTCCACTGGGCTATGAAACTTTTTTCATGGCCTAGTGCTGGCAATTGGCTTGCTGTCATCTCTCATCTACCCACTTGGGCTTCTGACTATAGGTTGGAGTTGCTGGGACCTGCCCCATTGGGACTTTCCCTTACACCCCCATCTGTGTCAGGCCAGGGGTTGGACTCCTGATTTCTATCCTCTGCCCACATAGTGAATCCCAGAGTAACCTTGGAGAGTGCCTTGATTGCCCCTCTGGGAAGTAGGACTCTAATAATAATAATTGTGGTGTTTATTAAGTGCTTACTATGTGGCAGGCACTGTACTAAGTGTGGGGGTAGATACCAGGTACTCTCTTTGGACACAGTCCCTGTCCCACTTGGGACTCACTGTCCAAGTAGGAGGGAGAAGACATACTGAAACCCATTTTACAGATGAGAAAACTGAGAGTAAAGAGATGTTATGTGACTTGCTGAATGGCACACAGCAGACAGGTGGCAGAGTAAGTATTAGAATCCAGGTCCCCTAGCTCCCCTTGGGCTGTTCTCTTTCCATCACGCTGCTTCCCTGCCTCTAGGTGTATTAAATTAAGAGCAGCCTCAGAGTGCTGAGGCAGTCGGAGACCTAAGTTGGGGACCCAAAACCTCTCTTCTCCATCCCTGCAGCCTGCCTTCTGTTGTCATTTGGAGGTATTATGGGTGACATCAACCAAGATGGAGAATATATAAAGCGCTGAGTGCAAAGCACTTTATTGAGCACTTGGGAGACTACTACAGGTGCAAAGCATATATTCCCCCACCCTTAAGAAGCTTACAGGCGAGGGAGACAGACAAAAGGCCAAGGGGAAGCAGAATGGCTTTGTGGATGGAGTGTGGCCCTGGGTGTTGAAGAACCTGGGTTCTAGTCCTGGCTTCCATTTGTCAGCTGGGTGACCTTGGGCAGGTCACTTAGCATCTCTGTGCTTCAGTTTTCCCATCTGTGGTATGGAAATTTAATACCTGTTCTCCTTCCTATTAAGACTGAGCCCCATGCAGGACAGGGACTGTGTCCAACCTGATTACCCTATGTATACCCCAGTGCTTAGTACAGTGCTTGGCACACAGTAAGCATTTATCAGATACCACCACAAAAGCCACATATGCATAGGGGGAGCAGGAGCAACTAGGTAGTACAGAAGTAGTAATAATTTGAGTGCAAAAATATTTGACTATCCATTTACAGAAGGGCCAAGGATAGTGATTAAATATACAAATGGTCAAGGTGCCTGCTGGATGGAAGCCAGTAGATTTTTATGAATTATCCAGGGAGGCTTCCCGGAGGAGGAGGGATTCTTAAGAAACCCTTTGAAGTGCTCATCTATCTCTCCACTGTCCCCTTGCCCATGTCCTCCCTCTGGCCTGGAACTCCCTCCCCCCTCATATATGACAGACCATCACTCCCCCATCCTTCAAAGACTTAGTAAAATCACATCTTCTCCAAGAGACCTTCCCTAAACCCTTATTTCACCTACTTCCTCTCCTTTCTATGTCAATGACACTTAGATCTCTCCTTTTTAGGTACTTGATATTCACCCCTCCCAAAGACCCACAGCACTTTATGTACATATCTGTAATCATAGTGTATGTCCCTCTCTAGACTGTCAGCTCCTTGAGGGAAGGGAATGTGTCTGTCATCTCTGTCATACTGTATTCTCTGAAGTGCTTAGTCCAGAGCTCTGCCCACGGTGAGCGCTCTATAAATACAATTGATTGATTTGAAGATGGAGGAGAGCTGAGGTCTGGTGGACTTGTGCTGGGGAGCATTTCATCTCAAGGGAAACTGTGGAGTCAGGCACTGGAGGCAGGAGAGTTGACAGTGAGGCACAGCTCAGAAAGTGAGCTTGGGAGGAGCAAAGAGTGGAAACTGGGGAATCACAGATGAAAAAGGCTAAACATCAGAGTCTGGAGCTGGGGAGGTGGGAGGAGAGACTTGATGACAGTGGTTAGGACTTTTTGCTGCTTGTGTAGGCAGTAGAGATTTTGGAGGAGTGGATCAAATTGTGCTAAGCGACACTTCAAAATGGGAATCTGAGCAGCTAGAGCCTGAAAGGGGAAGGTGAAGCTGGAGGAAGGGAGGTAAGGGAGATGGATGATCCAGTAGCCCAGCAGTAATATGATTTGGCCCTAGGTGATAGTTGTTTAGGTGGAGAGGAAGGGCATAGGTGGGAAATGTCTTTGGAGGAAGAACTGGAAGGATCTAGCCTATCTTAGGTAGAAAAGCAGCATAGTCTAGAAAATAGAGCATGGGCTTGGAAGTTAGAAAGACCTGGGTTCTCATTCTGACACCACCACCTGTCTACTACACATGTCACTTGATTTCTCTGTTACCTCACCTGTACTACTTGGGACAATGACTGTGTCCCACTTGAGTATCCACATGATTATCTTGTATCTACTACATCACCTTAGTACTGTTCCTGGCACATAATAAGAGCTAAAGAAAAAATGTTCTAGCCTCTGGACCAATAGCAGGGATAAACTTAGATTTACCTCTAACGCCACAACAATTTCATGAAATCCATTGAAGGACCACTATAACATCAAGGCAGAATTATTCACAATAATGAGACCCTATTATGCAATCAGTCCACCCACAACAAAGCAATGCATATCATCCAAAACCTCTTTTGGGCAAGACATGTAAGAAGAATGAATGATGACAGTATACCCCAAACTGCTGTAGATGAGATCAAATGGAAAGATCATAATCAGGGTGGGTAGAATCAATTCTTTAAAGACAGTTGAAACCGAACTTCAAATAATGTGACAGCTGTGAACAGTTGGGAAGTAGTAGCAAATGACAGATTAGCCTCTCATAAAGCAATTAGAAATGGGATGATCTTTTTATAAAAAAAAGTTTCCAGAATGAAGAGGGAGGAATGAAAACAACCTTAGGCATGCTGGATAGCAAATTTAACAATGCAATTTTTACATGTATGCTCTGTAAAAGGGATTGTCAGTAATGAACCCATCTTCCCAGCCACACTGAAACACTCAGATAACCTCACCATCAAAAGTATCGTCTCTGAATCCTTACTGTAGCATCTCTCTCTCTCTCTCGCTCTCTCTCTCGCTCTCTCTCTCTCGCTCTCTCTCTCTCGCTCTCTCTCTCGCTCTCTCTCTCTCTCTCGCTCTCTCATACATACACACAGAACACACACAAAACACATCTTCCTTTTCTACTTCCTTCACAAATAAGTGAAGGACCAGGGTCTTTGCTGTATATAGAATCACCATGGAAACTACATCCTACTGCCGGTTTGTAAGGAGATGTCAGAAGGCAGGAACCTGCGACTCCTTCTCCATAGCCCTGTTTATGAGGGTTAGAGACATTGAATCTCCTTTCATAATGGTATTTGTTTTCAGAAGGCTCTTTCTTGACAAGCAAAAAACCCTGCTCTAGATTGAACTTGTCTTTATGTCAGATTTGTTGAACAAAAAATCAGCATATCAGTCTTTCCAACCTACCCTTACATTCCAGCTAAATGCCAAACTCAAATGTTAGACAAGCTTACCTTTATTCAATATGATCTCTTGGCATCTTAAACCCAAACACAGAGTTACATTGGGTTTCTGACCTTTGGCCTTGACAGCAGCCAGTTTCAGGGATACCTGATTTTTGAACTACAAAAGGTTTAGTCCTTTTTTAATCAAGTAATTAGTTATTTTTAAACTTGCAATTTGATGGGAAGATATGAAATGATACTTCGTTTAATTGTCCTGATTTTGGATATAGAAATCCATTGCTTTGCTTCACATTATACAAAACTGTATACCTTTTTTACCTCAAGTAAAAGTTTCCTTGAGAAATGTTGCTGTGATTTTGCATATTCAAGTTTGTTAATTCAATTTTCTCCAAATTATACTGAATAATAAATGAAAAGAATAATGTTACAGTGACTGAAATGGGTATATAAGAAATTTGAACAAACCATCACAAGAATTTATAACTTCAGAGTTGTCCTTCTTTTATTGCTTTTCCAACATTTAAAAACACTGATACATGAGAGGCTTATGGATCACTTCCTCTGATTGGAACTTTATTAGTAGACACATATGCCAGTCTGCCTCTTGAAACTTCCTTTAATGGGATCCCCCAGAGAGGCTCTGATTGGCAGAGGTGGAGTAAAGAAAACAGTGGCAATGGGAGCAGAAACATGCCACTTGGGGACAGGATCCATTACCATACCCATCAGGTTTTTGTTTTATTTAATAATATAAATTGTCCTACAATCCCTGAAGAAAAAAAGATCAGGTTTTTGTTTTAAAATGTGCATAGTGAAAACTTTACAATCCAGGTGGTAAACAGTGGCTTCCATAGAACAGTATAGAGGCATAGGTCACTCCCAGTAGGAAACTGGGTGAGGGAAATGGAAAGAGTAAAGAGGAAGGTGTGATCTTGCTTGCTTTGTCCCACCCAATCCCCTCACCACTAGAACAGGTGAAGCCACACTTAAAGAACTTGGGAAATCTTTGAGCACGCCAGTATGTCATCCTCACTGCCACTGAGTAAAGCATCGGAGCAACTGCCACCATCCCTCCCACTACCGAGGGTCCCTGCTCCCAGCATACTCCATGCAATGCCAGGTCTGGGGTAAGAGCTGCTCTCCCATTCTCTCAAACTCATCCATTACCGCTTAGAAAAGCACTGTTGTAACTTTCTCCTTCCCATCCACCACTGAGGGTCCCTGCTCCTAAAATGCTTTTATATGTGCTGGGCTGGGGATATAAAACTGGTCCTAGGAGCTCTCAGATTCTTCTTTCACTGCAGAGAAAAGCACCATGGCTTTCCCGGATAAAAGCTGCTTCTAAATGTCCTGATTCCTTCATTGCTGAAAAGAAAAATACCATGGTAACCACTATCTTTCCCTTCATTCATAGAGAGTTCCTGCCTTCCTTCCCCTCATTGACAGTCCCTGCTTCACCAGAACAATGATACAAAGTCTCCCCACGCATCCTATCTCCTATCTCGCTGGCCACTCATTCTCGGTCTTTTTTTTTGTGGCCTCCTCCTTTGCCGCCTATGACCTAAATGTAGGAGTCTCTCAAGGCTCAGTTCTGGGTTCCTTTCTATTCTCCATCAAGACTCACTTCCTTGGAGAACTCATTCACTCCTATGGCTATGACTATCATCTCTATGTGGATGATTCCCAAATCTACATCTCCAGCCTTGATTGCTCTCCTTCTCTACAGTCCTTCATTTGCTCCTGCCTTTGGGAGTCTCTACTTAGATGTCATTCATTCAGTCATATTTATTGAGCACTTACTGTGCACAGAGCACTGTACTAAGTGCTTGGGAAGTACAAATCAGCAACATATGAAGACAGTCCCTACCCAACAGTGAGCTCACAGTCTAGAAGGGGGAGACAAACAACAAAACAAGACAAGTAGACAGGTGTCAATACCATCAGAATGAATAGAATTATAGCTACATACACATTAATAATAAATATGTAGAAATGTACTCAAGTGCTGTGAGGAAGGGAAGGAGGTAGGGCAGAGGAAGGGAGTAGGGGCAATGGGTAGGGGAGAAGGAGCTGAAGAAAAGGGGGGCTCAGTCTGGGAAAGCCTCATGGAGGAGGTAAGCTATCTGTAGGGCTTTGTAGGGAGGAAGAGAGCTAGTTTGGTGGAGGGCATTCCAGGCTGGGGGTAGGACGTGGGCCAGGGGTCAATGGTGGGACAAGCAAGAATGAGGCACAGTAAGGAGGTTAGCGGCAGAAGAGCAGAGTGTGCAAGCTGGACTATAGAAGGAGAGAAGGGAGATAGGAGGGGGTGAGGTGATGGAGAGCTTTGAAGCCAATAGTAAGGTGTTTATGCTTCATGCAAAGGTTGATAGGCAACCACTAGAGGTTTTTGAGGAGGGAGTGACATGTCCAGAGTGTTTCTTTATAAAGATAATCCAGATAATCATAATAAGCAGAGTGAAGAATAGACTGAAGTGGGGAGAGACAGGAGGATGGAAGACCAGAAAGGAGGCCGATGCAATAATCCATTTGGGATAGGATGAGAGATTGAACCAAAAAGGTAGCAGTTTGGATGGAGAGGAAAGGGTGGATCTTGGCAATGTTGTGGAGCTGGCAGGTTTTGGTGATGGATTGAATGTGTGGGGTTAATGAGAGAGCGGAGTCAAGGATGACACCAAGGTTGTGGGCTTGTGAGATGGGAAGGATGGTACTGCCATCCACAGTGACAGGAAAGTCAGGGAGAGAACAGGGATTGGGAGGCAAGATAAGGACTCAGTCTTGGACATGTTGAGCTTTAGGTGGCAGGCGGGCATCCATGTGGAAATGTCCTGAAGGCACGAGGAGATGCAAGCCTGGAGGGAGAGAGAGAACAGGTGTCCCGCCAACACCTCAAACTTACCATGTCTGAAACAGAACTCCTTATCCTACCACTCCAAACCTATCCTCCCAAACCTGTCCTTTCCTGTCACTGTGCACAGCAACACAGTCCTCCCTGTCTGATATGCCTGTAACCTTGGCATTATCCTTGACCCATCTCATTTTGTCACCAAATCCTGTCAGTTCAACCTTCATAACATCTCTAAAATCCACCTTTTCTTCTCCATTCAAACTGCTATCGTGTTAATAAATGCACTTGTCCTATCCCACCTTGACTACAGCACCAGCCTCCTTGTTGACCTCACTGCCTCCTGATTTCCCCCCGGTCCAGTCCATACTTCACTCAGTTACCTGGATCATTTTTCTACAAAAATCATTCAGGCCATGTTTCTCCACTCCTCAAGAACTTCCACTGGTTGTCCATCTACTGAAGCATCAAAAAGAATCTCCTTACCACTGACTTTAAAGCACTCTATCACCTTGCCCCCTCCTACATTACCTCCATGATTTGTTAGTACAACCTAGCCATCACTCTTCGCTCCTCTAATGGCAACCTACGCACTGTACCTCTATTTTGTGTATCTCTCTCTGTTGACCATTTGCCCACATCCTGCTTCTGGCCTGGAACACCCTCCCTCTTCATATCCAACAGACCATCACTCTCCCCACCTTCAAAGCTTTATTGAAGGCACATGTCATCCAAGAGTCCTTCCCTAACTGGGCCCTCCTTTCCTCTTCTCCCACTCCCTTCTGTGTCTCCCTTGCACTTGGATTTGAACACCCTTTCCCTCAGCCCCACATCACTAGAGATATTCTTATGTACAGCACAACTATGTAACAGAAATATAATATTTATGAATATTGATGTCTGTCTCCTTGTCTAGTCCAGACTAAACTTGTTATAGGCTGGGAACACTCAAAACGTTGCTATATTGTTCTCTTCCATGCTTTTATTATAGTGCTCTGCATATAAGTACTCAATAATTATGATTGATTTTTTCCATCACCAAGGATCCCTGATACCAGCATCCACCAGTCATTCATTCATTCAATCGTATTTATTGAGCACTTGCTGTGTGCAGAGCACTGTACTAAGCACTTGGGAAGTACAAGTCGGCAACATACAGAGACGGTCCCTACCCAACAACAGGCTCACAGTCTAGAAGGGGGAGACAGACAACAAACAAAACATGTAGATAGGTGTCAAAATCGTCAGAATAAATAGAATTATAGATATATGCAAATCATTAACAAAATAAATAGAATAGTAAATATGTACAAGTAAAATAAATAGAATAATAAATCTGTAAAAATATATACAAGTGCTGTGGGGAGGGGAAGGAGGTATGGCAGAGGGGGGATAGGAAGGAGGAGAGAGAAAAGGGGGCTCAGTCTGGGAAGGCCTCCTGGAGGAGGTGAGCCCTCAGTAGGGCTTTGAAGGGACGAAGAACTCTAGTTTGGCGGATGTGTGGAGGGAGGGCATTCCAGGCCAGGGGAAGGACGTGGGCCGGGGGTCGGTCAATGGTGGGATGGGTGAGAACGAGGCACAGTGAGGTTAGTGGCAGAGGAGCGGAGGGTGCAGGCTGGGCTGTAGAAGGAGAGAAGGGAGGTGAGGTAGGAGGGGGTGAGGTGATGCAGAGCCTTGAAGCCAAGAGTGAGGGGTTTTTGCTTGATTTGTAGATTGACAGACAACCTTTGGAGATTTTTGAGGAGGGGAGTGACATGCCCAGAGCATTTCTGTACAAATATAATATGGGCAGCAGAGTGAAGTATAGACTGAAGTGGGGAGAGACTGGAGGATGGGAAATCAGAGAGGAGGCTGATGCAGTAATCCAGTCAGGATAGGATGAGATATTGAACCAGCAAGGTAGCAGTTTGGATGGAGGAAAGGGCGGATCTTGGCGATGTTGTGGAGGTGAGACCAGCAGGTTTTGGTAATGGATTGAATGTGTGGGGTGAATGAGAGAGCGGAGTCAAGGATGACACCAAGGTTGTGGGCTTGTGAGACAGGAAGGATGGTAGTGCCATCTACAGTGATGGGAAAGTCAGGGAGAGGACAGGGCTTGGGAGGGAAGATAAGGAGTTCAGACTTGGACATATTGAGTTTTAGATCATCAATCGTATTTATTGAGCGCTTACTATGTGCAGAGCACATAGTAAGATGGCAGGAAGATTGCAGGAAGACATCCGAATGCAGATGTCCTGAAGGCAGGAGGAGACTCGAGCCTGGAGGGAGGGAGAGAGAGCAGGGGCAGAGATGTAAGTTTGGGTGTCATCAGCGTAGAGATAACAGTTGAAGTCGTGGGAGTGAATGAGTTCACCAAGGGAGTGGGTGTCGATAGAGAACAGAAGGGGACCAAAAACTGACCCTTGGCCAGGAACAAAAGCCAAGGTTTCTTTCGTTTATTTATTCATTCATATTTATTGAGTGCTTATTGTGTGCAGAGTACTGTAGTAAGCACTTGGGTGAGTTCAGTAGAACAATAAACAGACACATTCCCTGCCCACAATGATCCTCCTGAGACTTTGAACCTGTTTTGTGTATTTGTTTGTGTTGTGCTTTATATTTGTCTCCAACCCCATCTTCCTACTTAAATTCTTAGCTCGTGAGCCTCCCAAAGTATGGATCATGTATAATCCACATTTGCAAATTCTCTTACAGGTAATAATAATAATAATAACAGTAGTAGTACTTGTCAAGTACTATGTGCCAAGCACTGTTCTAAGTGCTGCCATTGCTACAAGTTAATTAGGTTGGACAAATCTTAGTGCAGTGCTCTGCACACAGTGAATGCTTAATAAATGCTATTACTACTAATATTACTACAAAGACAGTCATCAAATAATTAAGTTGCATGGTCTACTGGAAAGAATCCAGGCCTGGGAGTCAGAGGACCTGGGTTCCAAACCCAACCCTGCCAATTGCTTGCTGCATGCCCTTGGAAACAAGTTTCTTAACTTTTCTATGTCTGTTTTCTCTTTTGTAAAATGGAGATTAAATCCTCCTCCCTCTAATTTAAACTGTGAACTCCATGGGACAGGGACTGCGTTCAACCCGGTAAACTTGTGTCTACCTCTGCACTTAGAATAGTGTGAGACAAATAGTAAGTCCATAATAATGATAATAATAATTGTGGTATAAGTTAAGCACTTACTGTGTGCCAGACACTTCACTAAGCGCTGGGGTAGATGTAAGCAAATCAGTCTGGACACAGTCCCTGTTCCACATGGTGCTCACAGCCTTAATCCTCATTTTAGCAATGAAGAAACTGAACCACAGAGAAGTGAAGTACCTTGCCCAAAGTCACACAGCAAACAAGACTGAGCCCCCTTTTTACGCTCCTCCTTCCCAAACCCCCCCAGCCCTACCTCCTCACCACAGCACTCGTATATATTTGTACATATTTATTACTCTATTTATTTTTCTTGTACATATTTACTATATTAATAATGTGCATATAGCTATAATTCTATTTATTCTAATGGTTTTGACACCTGTCTACATGTTTTGTTTTGTTGTCTGTCTCCCCCTTCTAAACTGTGAGCCCGTTGTTGGGTAGGGACTGCCTCTATATGTTGCCAACGTGTACTTCCCAAGCACTTAGTACAATGCTCTGCACACAGTAAGCACTCAATAAATACGATTGAATGAATGAATGAACAAGTGATGGAGCAGGGTTTAGAATAATAATTATTGTATTTGTTAAGCACTTACTATGTACCAGGCACTGTACTAAGCATTTGGGTGGATACAAAGCAAATCCAGTTGGACACAGTCCCTGTCCCACATGGGGCTCCCAGTTTCAATCCCCATTGTACAGATGAGGTAACTGAGGCACAGAGAAGTGAAGTGACTTGCCCAAGGTCACACAGAAGACAAGTATGGAGCTGGATTTAGAACCCATGACCTTCTGACTCCCAGGCTGTGCTCTATCCACTACACCATGCTGCTTCCCAGAATTGCTGCATAAAGGGTCAGTTACATCATGAAACCATTAAGATATACCAACCATGGCTATTATAATTTCAAGTACTTAAATACAAAGTATATTTTGTGTGGATATTCCACCAGTGACAAATGGTAATGGCCTATAAAGGACATAGCAGCTCTTAGGATGCTTTACACATTAACACGTTTCATTATTAATATTTATCATATTTTTCCCCAGGTTCTAGATCTACCTCTGCCACAGGCCTAATTGTGTGATGATAGACAAATTAGCCTTTCATGAGGATTGTGTGATTTCTTGCAAGTCACTTAGCCTCCCTGTGCCCCATTTCTGATCTGTAAAATACAAATATGATAGATTGTCCTTCTCTTGTAGACAGGGACAGGGTCTGTATGCAATCTGATCATTTTATAACTAGCTCAGCATTTAACATATAGTAAATTCTTACCATTATTATATTAAAAATGAACAAATTAGCCTTTCATTCATTACTTCATTCTTTCACTCACTCAATAGAGCTGATTGAGAGCCTGTTTCATGCAGAGGACTGAACTAGCACCAGCTTGGGAGATCACATTAGAATTCATTCATTCATGTTCTAAGTACTGGGATAGATACAAGGTAATCAGGTTGTCCCATGTGGTACTGACAGTCTTAGTCCCCATTTTACAGATGAGGTAACTGAGGCCCAGAGAAGTTAAGTCGCTAGTTCTAGGTCACACAGCAGACAAGTGGTAGAGCTGGGATTAGACCTCAGATCCTTCTGATTCACAGGTCCATGCTCCATCCACTAGACCAAGCTGCTCCTCAGGTCCTAATTAATATTTTCTATTAAACAGGATGTTTGACTTTAAAAAATATACACTGTTCCTTAACCACTTAACCACTGTTGCATGTGGTTTTGCCTTAGGGGATCCTCCTACTCAGCTGCTTTTCATCAGTATCATCTTTTTTGTTGTTTTTAAATATAGCACATTAGAAATGTAAATTTCAGATAAATGTCTCACTCCTTTTAATGTAAAGAGTTTGATCTGTGACATGAAAATATCTTTTTCTTGACTAAAAACAATTTTTTAAAAATACATTATTTAAATCTAGTTTCCAAGTTAGAGACACTTCTTAATCTTGTACTTCTTGATCTATTAAGTATTGTATTTTACAGAAGCTATGATCCATCAGGAAACAATACTTTATCACAGAGTTGTTTATCCATTAGTGTAAAAAAATCTAACAAATCACCAAAATACTGTTAGAATAGGTTCATCTAATTTTTCTAGATGGCTATAAATAAATCATTAAATCTTTAGGGACCTTCAAATATGAATGTTATTGTTAAACTTCCTGAATATTCAATATAAAAGATCAATAAGCCAGAAACAGAAAAATATATGGTAAAAGTTGCACTGAAATGCAATTCTGTGTAATGTTTAACCTGAAAAAAAATGGTGTCACCTGCCTGGAAAAGATATAAATTGCAATTTAGGATTACAAATGGAGAAGGAATGAATCCCAACAGGCCAAAATGAAAAAGTGTTATTGGCTGAAAATCTTCATTTATCTATCTGCAAGAAGTAAAATCAATGCTTATTTGAATACAAATTTGAAACTCTGCCCCGAAAATAAATTTGCTACTTACTTGTGTAGTAATTTATAAAGATTTTTGGACAGGCATTTATTTCAGGGTTGGCTATATGACATTGTTTTTATATATATCTTTTAACTGGATTAGAAGTCTATTTGATTGATAATAACTGTGTAGGACTTTTAGCTGTCCCCTTACCTGACTGTTAGCTACCTGAACCCTGTACTTCCAAGAACACTAGGAAAGAGGGGCAGGAAAAAGCTGGGGAAATCCCAGATCTTCAGTCTATTACACAAAGTTTCTAATGTTTTCTTTGGGAAGCTATGAGGCAGCACTATTGGTATCAGGCTCCCAACCCTCATCTTCACCTTCATGATGCTCTACCTGAAAATATATTCTTGGTGCTGAAGGATAGATCAGGTTGTAATTGAATATTTCCATCAAAAAAGCCCATTTAAGAAATTTTCCAGTCTTGTGAAAAGTGAATGTTTTCATTAATAAATTATTTATAATTGTTTTTCTTCCAGATGTTGTAATGAAGCTTAAATGCCATTGAATCCACCCTTTATGCCCTAAATATATGAAAAACATTTCTTTTTTATGATATTTGTTAATCAGTTATTATCTGGGAAATACTGGGGTAGATATAAACTAATCAGGTTGGAGACGATCCATATCCCTCATGGGGCTCACAGTCTTTGTCCCCATTTTATAGATGAGGTAACTAAGGGACAGAGAAATTAAGTGACTTGGGTAAGGTTATACAGTGGAAAAATGCCAGAGGTTCTAACATCCAGGCCCATGCTCTTTCCACTGGACTATTTTGCATTTCATGGAGTAAACCTAACACTAGATTGAAATATGTTCCAGGGTTCCATCTTTATTTTGATGACACTGATGATATGTACCTTGCTTGACAGCTAAACATAATAGTAATTTTTGCTAGTAAATTTTTCTCACACTTCAGCATGAAAGGAACGAAAAGTTCTCTTGCAACAGGATTTTTTTTTATTTGGTGAGATTGTGTCCCTCTAATTTGTCTAGGAGACTGCCTGATTGGCAACTGATTTCAACAGACTGAGAGCATAATCAAAAATCCTTGAATCAGTTGTACAGGAGGAGCAGTGATGACTTTGTTCTGGAAGCACATCCATAGGGAAGTGGGCAGATGATTCTGACCTGAATCACTGAATCAGTAAAGAAGTCTAGACTGACAATTATTCTGGCAGAACACTGAAGTTCTGTGTTAGCCAGAACCTGGCAGACTCTTTAGACAACCAAGGATTAATTCCAGTGACACAAAGCTAAATACTGTTATTCTGGTAGGACACTGTCCAAGGATAGAAAAGGAGCTAGAAACAGAATCAAGAAAACAGTGTCCTTTTTTTGAGGAAAATGAGAGCTCAGTGGTTCATCCCTTATCCAAATCATCTGGACATACATTTAAGTAAGGCAGCAGTGATTTGTAGCATGGAAGGGCAAGGGGATTAGCAAAAGGAGAATTAGAGGGTAAGACTAGAAGGTGAATAAACTTGAATCTCTATTATAGGTAATGTGCTGAATTCTAAGTGTTTACTCTAAGACAACGCTGCTGAGAAATTGCTACCAAATGATTACCATGTATGCATCTTGTGTTCCTCAGAAGTAGCTGGATTGTAAGCTAGTGCTAGATTCGCCCTACGGATATTTGAGCCAAAAATGCATACTTCTATAAAAGCAGTGCTTATTTGTTTATGTGTATATAGGGAGAGATAACCATCAATAAATTCGCAGTCAGGCTGTAAAAAAGAGTTAAAATTTGTTAGGTCCTCATTGACAACCTCACCCTGAACTTCTCTGGCCTCATTATGTCCCCTCAATCCCCTCCCTCTAATAAAGCTATCTCTGGCCTTCCTTCTTAGCAGTGCCCCTTGTTTCCTTCCATCCAACTCCTACTCACCTTTTGAGTCACAACTCCCCTCCTTCCCAACCCCGCCCCTATTATCTTGTTTCAGCTCTGTCCTCATCCCCCTCCCTTTGCACCAGCCCCCATAAACTCATTCCCATATAACTCCTCCCCATCCCTTATGTTAAATCCACCCTCCTTCCCCAACCCATCCCTGTTATCCTAACCCAATGCCACTCCTCATCACCCTTTTCCTGTGCCAGCTCCCATCAACTCCCATCCAACCACGTCACTACCCCTTGCACCATCTCCACCCCCATCCCCACCCCATCACTGATATCCTTACCCAGCCCCACCCCTTTCCTCCTCCCCCTGTGCTGGACCCCATCAACTCACTACCATCCAACCCCTTCCCATCTTCATGTTGTCCTCTCCCCTCACAACTCCCCTACAATCTCAGATAAATATAATCTGTGGAACCTCTGCCCCATCATGAGAAAGCAACCCTTCATCCTTGAACTGTTCCTGACCCAGTCATTGATCCTCTTTGCTATTACTGAATCCTGGTTCTCCCCTGCCACTCTCTCTGGTGGTGGTGGTGGTGGGCTCATCTTCTCCCACTCCCCAAGATTCAATGGGAAAGGTCGAAGAGTTGGCTTCCTATTCACTCCCCAATGTCACTTTTGCACCATTCCAATTCTCCTATCCCTTTGTTTTCCTTCCTCTGAAGTCCACAATGTCCTCTTCTACCATCCAGTTCAGTTTTCAGCCACAGTCATCTACCGCCTCCTGGCCAATTATGAACCATTTTGTTCCCTTTCTTACATTCCTTCTCTCTTTCTGTATCCATACATTAATCCTTAGGGACTCCAATATCTATGTGGATATTACTGATAACCCTTCCACTGCCCAGTTCCAGTCCTCAACTCCATTGACCTCCTGTTTCACTCCTCCTCACTCACTCACCAACTTGGACACACACTCAATCTCATCAGCTCTTATTACTGTGCAATCATTACCCTCACAAACTCTGATATCCCTCTATTAGACCACAACCTCCCCTGTAAATCCATCCTATTTCTCCACAGAGACCTCTGATCTTTTGACTTGCACCAATTTTCTCAAATCATCATGCCCCATTGTCTATGCCAAAACTGCCTTTCCTTAATGAACAAATTGATGCCCTCAACCCCACCCTCTCAACTGAACTTAACTCTCTATCACTTCACCAATCTCGTAGCACTAATCCTCAGCCCTGGATCACCTCCATGATCTGCTTCCTTTGTTCCCACAGAGCATTACTAGAGTAAATCCAGACACCAGACTGCCTTTGTCCATCATAAATTCATGGTTGCCTGCTTTAACCCTGCACTTTCTTCCAACTGGCAAGTATATTTCACCATCCTTATCGACTCCCTTGCCCATTTCCATGGCCAAACCTCAAGCTTCCTGTTCCTTTGGCCCCATCATTTCATGCCCTTAGTGACCTGGCCATATACTTTCATGAAAAAATTTAAATAATCAGGTGTGATCTTCCTATAATATCCCCTGCTCTTCAATATCTCCCTGCTCCTGCCCCTTATTCAATTGTCCCCATTTTTCCCAGGAGAATCTCAAGAGATTGCCTGCCTACTCTAAAAATTCATTACCTCCACCTGCACCTCCAACCCTATCCCTTTACACCTTATCCCAAAATTTGTCCTCTCCTTTCTTTCTTCCCTGAATAACTGTTCACTCTCCAATCGTTTCTCCTCTGCTGCTTTCAAACATGTTCTTGTATCCTCATCCTAAAAATACCCTCCATTAACCCCACAACTCCCTCCAGCTGTCACCCCATATCCCTCCTACCATTCCTCTCCAAACCCCCTTAGTGAGTTGCATACACTTTCTCTCCTCAAATTATCTCCTTGACCCCACAATCTGGCTTTCACCCCATTCACGTCTCTGAAAATGCTTACTCAATGATCTCCTTCTTGACAAATCCAACAGTCTTCATTCCATCCTAATCATCCTCAACCTCTCAGCTGTATTTGGCAATATGAACCACCTCCTTGTCCTGGAAACATTATCCAAGCTTGGCTTCACTGAAGTTGTCCTCTCTTAGTTCTCCTCCTGTCTTGTTACATGCTCATTCTCCATCTCTTTCATGGGCTCCTCCTCTGTCTATCTTCTCTTAGTTGTGGGAGACACGCAAGGCTCCATTAGAAAAACTGCATTCCTAGTGGAAAGAGCATGGGACTGGCAGTCAGAGGACCTGGTTCTAATCCCACCTCTGACACTTGCCTGCTTCATGACTTTGGGCAAGTCATTTAATTTCTCTGGATCTCAGTTCCCCCATCTGTAAAATGGGAATTCAATACCCATTCTCTGATGATCTTATATTTAATTTATACCAGTATTTAGTACAGTGCATAGTATATAGTAAGCACTTAACAAATACCACAATTACTATTATTATTATTCTTAGTCACCTTCATTTATCAATCTATACACATTCCCTTGGAAAACTCATTCACTCCCATAGCTTCAACTAACATCTCAAATGAGGATGATTCCCAAATCTACATCTGCAGCCCTGATATCTACAGACTCATATTTCCTCCTACCTTCAAGACATCTCTACTTGGATGTCACACCTACACCTCATACTTGTTCCAAACAGAACTCCTTATCTTTCCACTCAAGCCTGTCATCATCATCATCAATCTTATTTATTGAGCGCTTACTGTGGTGTGCAGAACACTGTACTAAGCGCTTGGGAAGTACAAATTGCCAACATATAGAGACAGTCCCTACCCAACAGTGGGCTCACAGTCTAAAAAGGGGAGACAGAGAACAAAACCAAACATACTAACAAAATAAAATAAATAGAATAGATATATACAAGTAAAATAAATAAATAAATAAATAGAGTAATAAATATGTACAAACATATATACATATATACAGGTGCTGTGGGGAAGGGAAGGAGGTAAGATGGGGTATGGAGAGGGGGACGAGGGGGAGAGGAAGGAAGGGGCTCAGTCTGGGAAGGTCTCCTGGAGGAGGTGAGCTCTCAGCAGCACTACCATCCTTCCTGTCTCAGGAGACCTTGGAAGTACCTCTTCTCTCCTTCCACAACCAAGCCTGAACTCTTCAATCCTCCAGTGCTACCCTTCTCACTATGCTTCTCACCGCTGACCCCTAGTCCACTCACTCCCTCTGGCCTAGAATGCCCTCTCTCCTCTAATCTGATAGACAATTACTCTCACCCACTTCAAAGTCTTATTGATGGCATGTCTCCTCTGAGAAGCCTTGCCAGACTAAGCCCCACTTTTCCTCATCTCCCACTCCCTTCTGTGTTGCCCTGACTTTCTCCATTTGCTCTTCACCCTTCCCAGACCCACTGCAGCACTTATGTACATATCTGTTATTTTATTTATTTTTATTGATGTCTGCCTCTCATACTCTAGGTTGTAAACCCATTGTGGGTAGGCAACATGACTGAATTTTTATTGTACTCTCCCAAGCACCTAGTACCATTCTCTGCACACAGTAAGCACTCAATAAATATGATTGAATGAATAAATGAATTATCCTCGACTCATCTCTCTCATTCAACTCACATATTCAATCTGTCACCATATACTATGGTTTCAAAATTCACAACACCACAATCTGCCCTTTCCTCTCCATCCAAACTGCTAACACTTTGATCCATGAATTTATCTTATCCCACCTTGATTACTACATCAGCTTCCTTGCCAACCTCCCTACATTCTGTATCTCCCCATTCCAACCTGTACTACACTCTGCTGCCTGGATTAGGTTTCTACATAACTGTTTAATCCACCTTTTTCCACTTTTCAAGAACTCCAGTGGTTACCCGTCAACCTCCAAATCAAACAGAAATGCCTTACCATTGGGGATAAAACACTCAATTACTTTGTCCCCTCCTATATTACCTCTCTGATTTTCTATAACAAACAAGCCTGCACATTTCACTCCTCTAATGCCAACCTTGATCGTGTCTATCTCGCTGCTCACCTTCCCCCACAGCATCCTACTTCTGACCTGGAATTCCCTCACCCTTCATATCTGACAGATGATTATGGTGAGCCCACAACAAGCCACCTTATTAGTGACTGTTTGTGATTGCGTGAACAACAGTAAGGAAGAAATTTTGCAAAGACACTAATGTGCTCTACCTGAGACAGGTGATTGCTGGCCTGTTGGGGGTGGAGCATGGAGAGAGGCAGGGCTTTCTCTCCCTCTTCTACCCAATAACTGGCCTGGACCAATCAATGCCTGCTACATAAGGTCACAGCTACCATGCCTAAGGCACATAAAAGGTGGTTGCTTTGAGGCAAGCAGAGAAGCAAGAGGGAAGCATATGGATAGTAGCAGAAGCAGGAGAAGCAGCAGGAGAGAAGCACTGGAAAGCAGCAGAAGGCAGCATCACTTGGAAGCAGAAAGAAGAAGCATGGGCAGAACGGACTTCTTTGACCACTGGTATTGGACCCTTGGAGCCGAGCGAGTGAGTGTGTGTATGTGTCACTCCCTTGCGAGTTGATAAAACTAAGTAAAAAACTTTACACATTAACCTTTGTGATCAGAGGTGTGGTTTGACTTCTACTATGTGTCACTGAGTCTCCCCTGGCCCAGGAAGGTCTTGGTTGGTACAAACCGGGGGGCTCGCAACAATGATCACTCTCCTCATCTTTTAACCTTATTAAAACCACATCTCCTTAAGAGACCTTCCCTAACTAAACCCTTATTTTCTCTTCTCCCCCTCCCTTGCACTCATTATGCACTCATCGGCAGTCCCACTGCACTTACCTGTAATTCATTTTTTAGATTAATGTCTGTATCCTCTCCTAGACTGGAATGTGTCTACCAACTCTGCTATATTGTGCTTTCTCAAGTGCTTAGTACATTGCTGCACACACAGTAAGCCTCAATATATACAGTTGTTTGATTAGGTCCTTAAAGCCCACAAAAATACTTGGAAGTCATATCTGACAGATGACTGTGGTGAGCCCACAACAAGCTGCCTTCTTAATGACTGTTTGTGATTCCATGAACAATAGCAAGGAAGAGATTTTGCAAAGGCACTGATGTGCTCTACCTGAGGCAGGTGTCAGGGCTGCTGCTGCCATCACAGTCACTAGAACTTCACCATAATCACCTTGTTTAAAGTGACAGGAGCTTGGATGTGTAGTTTGTTGTGAGTTGGTAGATGTGGTCCTCCACATTAGGATCTTCTATCTAGAAGGGAGACAGACAATCAATGATATTCACTTTCTGTGAGCAGAGCACTTATACTAAGCACTTAGGACAGTACCAGACAAGAGAGTTAGTAAACAAGTTCCCTGTCTACAATGAGCTTTCAGCCTGGAAATGAATTACAGACAGGGGAGATGGCAGAGTATACAAATATGTATTCGAGTTCTCTTTTGTTGGGGGTGGAGTGAATATCAAGTGCTTAAGGGGTACAGAATCAAGTACATAGGTGATATAGTAAGAAGGACAATTAGAGAAAATGAGGGATTAGTCAGGGAAGGCATCTTTGGAGCAGATGAAATTTTAGGAAGGCTTTTAAGATGGGGAGAGTGTTGGTTTGTTGGAAATTAAGGAGGAGTTATCCAACCCAGATGCAGAATATTGGACAAGGGGTTGGTGGTGAAATAGATGAGTGTAAGGTATAGTGACTAGATTGACATTAAAGTAGTGAATGGTGCAGCTGGATTCATGAGGTTAGATAGAGGGGAGAACTGACTGAGTGCCGTAAACTGATGTGAAGGAGTTTCTGTTTGATGCACAGATGGATGGGAAATCATTGAAAGTTTTTGAGGAGTGGGAGATGTGGACTCAACAGTTTTTCAGAAAATGATCCAGGCAGCCAAGTGAAGTCTTACTGAAGTGGGGAGAAAAAGAAGGCAGGAAGGTCAGTGAGAAGGTTGATGCAGCAGTTGAGGTGGAATATGACAAGTCCTTTGCCTAGCATGATAGCCATTTGGATGGCAAAGGAAGGGGTGGATTGTGAATGCACAACTGACAGTTTTTGGTGAGGGACTGAATATCTAGGGTGAATGAAAGAAAAGAGTTGATTTAATGCCAAGGTTATGGGCTTATGAGACAGGAAGGGTGGAAATGCCATTTATAATAGGAAAGTTTAGAAGAACATAGGATTTGGGTGTGAAGATGAGGAGTTCTGTTTTGTACAGGTTAAGTTTAAAGAGCAGTCAAAAACAAAATTTAAAGTGACCTTGAAAAATTTGAAAATAGATACTGCCAAAATCATTCTGTACCCAGTTGGCAAAGGCAAGGGAGAATACTTAAGGGAGAAAAACTAAATAGCACAAATGTTTACCTCAAAGTAAAGAATAAAAGGGGATGCAGAACTGAACCTTGAGGGACACCCACAGTTAGAGGATGGGTGACAGAGGAGGAACCCACCAAAATGACTGAGAATGAGCAGTCAGAGAGATAAGAGAGGAACCAGGAGAGGATCGAGACCTATGTTTCATTCATTCATTCATTCAATCATACTTATTGAGCGTTTACTGTGTGCAGAGCACTGTACTAAGCACTTGGGAAGTACAAGTTGGCAACATATAGAGGCGGTCCCTACCCAACAGTGGGCTCACAGTCTAGAGATGGTCTACTCTATTTGTCAGTCTAGTTTGATAATAATGATAATAATGATGATAAAAATAATAAAATAAATAATGGCATTTGTTCAGTGCTTACTTTCTGGCAGACCCTCTTCTAAATGCTGGGGTGAGCCAAGCCAATCAGGTTGGACACAGTCCATGTCTAACGTGGGGTACACTCTGAATCCCCACTTTACAGATGAGATAACTGAGGCACAAGAAGTGGAGTGACTTGCCCAAAGTCACACAGCAGGCAAGTGGTGGAGGTGGAATTAGAACTCAGGTCATTACGACTCCCAGGCCCTTGCTCTATCCACTAGGCCATGCTGTTCAATAGTACATTCAATTATGTATTTTGCTTACTGGGTAAATGTTTTTATATTTTACCATCTTCCCTGCCATTCAAGTGTAAAGCTCCTTCTAGGCAGGGTATATGTCACTTGTTTTGTACTTCCCAAGAATTTAATCAAATATATTGCTCCCAGCCAATGTTTAATAAATACTACTCCTACTCCTACTATTATTATAGAGTGGAGTCTCGGCATTACTTAGAAGCTAGTGATGTGTTATACTTTATCCAATGATCTGAGCCTAGGTCATTTCAATATAAAATGGGCAAGAGGAAATCCTTATGTACATCATTTCAAAACTACGTTCAATTACTGTACATATCTCCTTTATGATAACCTTTATTAGCTTTATGTAAACAGATAATAATTTTCATTTTCTATATTTAAGCAATTATGTTAAGGTAGTGAGATACGTCTGAAAGCAATATTCTGGTTTTCCTTTGGATGATTTACATATAATTTGTTACACAATGAGAAGCAGCATAGCCTAGTGGATGGAGCACTGGTCTGGGAGTGAGTAGGACCTGGGATCTACTCCTGACTTCACCTCTTGTCTGCTGTGTGACTTCGGTCAAGTCACCTAACTTCTCTCCTCATCTGTAAAATGGTAATTAAGACTGTGAGTCCCACGTAAGACAGGTGTTGTAGCCAAACTGATTAGCTTTTATCTATCCCAGTGCTTAAGACATTGCTTGGCACATAGTAACCTTAACAAATACCATTTAATAAAATGAATGTTCATTGAATATAGCCTAGTTTATGATCAAATCAAGGCCCTGGAAATTCTTACTTTATTCCAGTAATGGACTCAATTTCCAACATTTTTGTAGCAGTACTACTAGCAGTAGTAGTAATAATATTTATGTGTTTTCTGTGTGAATAACACTATATTAAGCATAGGAAAAAAATTACAAAGGTGGAGATGAGACAACTCTGGGCTGTCAAGGGATTCACAGGCTAAGAATATAAATGGGGAAAGAGGACTGCACTGGATTTGGATTCACCCTGGCACTTGGATTTGCTCCTTTTAATTACCTTCCCTCAGCAACACAGCACTTATGCACATATCTGAAATTTATTTTTATTTATGTTACTATCTGTCCCCCCCTCTGGACTGTAAGCTAATTGTGGGCATGGAACTACCAACTTTGTCATTATGTTACATTGTACTTTCCCAGGTGCCTAGTACTGTGTTCTGCACATGATATGTGTTCAGTAAATATGATGGACTGGATAAGGAGCAATGAATGAAACAATAAGTAAAACAACATAAAGACTAGGACAAATACACTAAATTATAACAAAATCGAGCAGGGTACTCTGGTTAAAAGAGAATAATTTCAGACCCTCTGTGGCTCAGAGTCCAAAGCACACCTGTGGCAGAGCAACCACTTCAGCAGCTGCCATCTTCCTGGGGTTTTGTGGAGGTGTCCTGCTGTGGATGCTGTTCTCATTCCCACCAGGATGATGGAAGACAGGATGACATAGTGTGGAGGGGAGCAAGAACTAGTTCTCAAGAGGTGATATGGCTGTCTGGTGGATGTGGACAGGAGGGACACCAAGGGTTCGCTCCTGAAGTTTTAGTCCCTGAAATCCAGCACACATAGATTATGTGGAGAATAGGGGCTCTTTGTGTCCCCAGTTGCTTTGCTCAGCCACAGTGCATCTACAGTAAAAAGTCTTCCCAGGGCACATTTTATCAAGGAGGTTATAATAAACCATATCAATTATTTTAAAGTCTCCTGCTTGAATTTTATTTTGGTGAGCTACTAAGGTTTAAAGTCACTATGTACTACATAATCCTGCAGCTGAACTGAAAGAAATGATTACTTTATCTCACTTTTAAGAACAAACTTAAAGTTTGCATATTAAAGGGAGAGAAGGCCATTAACAGATAAAGCAATTCTTCACTAGAATAGCACCAGCAATTTTTTATTAATTTGTTAAATTTGGACCAGTGATAGTGTGGTGTGGTAGGGGAAAAAAATCAATGAAGTTTCAATTTCTAAATGTTTCCTTTCACGATATTGGCTTTAGTTTGGACCAAGGGCAGATATTTTGGGGGAATCATACTTCTTCCTGTCGCCACAGCTAATGAGCCACATGAAGCCATTGACTGTTGCTTGGTCATGCATACAGAACAAGTGACTGAGAGGAAGCACATTCTTCTTCTGTGATGAAATCATATGCAGCCAAACCCAGCAGGTTTTCCTTCAGGTCTGTTAGTGAATGGCAAGAATACAAATTGTTTCCAGTTTCTATATCATTTGCACACAACTCAAACAAGCCACAAGAGGGAAAACTTAAGTAAACACATGCAGATGTCTATTTTCTAGGAGATAGTCTCTGTTATTAATTCTCACTTTTCATTGAAGTTATTTTAAAACTCTCCAATTACACAGAGTGAATATTTTTATATAACACAAATGAGGATTGTATGGGGAGAAATACACATCTGCCACCACTTGATTTTTCATCTTTTATTTGATAAATATTTCTGGACAAACAGACACAGCCATGAACAGATGTAGCATGTCTGTGTTAATAATCTGTTCTAATTGAGTTTCCTTTTGCCATTTGCCAATTATATATGGATCCAGATTGAATGCTTTTTTTAACTACTAGAAGGTTAGAAAAGTGTGAACTGAATAATCAGGAAGAATAAGGAATATCATTATGATGTTATTGCAAGTTTAGGTAGGTACCAATGTTTCTCTCTCTGAGCAAAGAGCAAACAATTCAATAGCTTGCCTATGAAAGTTTAAGTGTTTGTTGTTTGACTTTGAATATAGTCCTTATTTTGCATGGGAAAGGTGGTGATAGAAACAGGGTGCATGGGGAGAAATGTCAATAAAAAAGATGTCTATTGGAATATAGATTATTTTTACTGCTCTGATTAAGTAACTTGTAGAAACTCCCAGCACAAGCACTAATCAGTTTCTCAGTAGGCTTTAAAAAATTAGGAGATTATGTTGTTCACAATCAACAGTCTATTCATAAAGTACATAGTTGGGCATTATCATTGTTATTGATAAATGAAATGTTATTCATTTAGAAATCTGTCAGTAATGATGCCATTTTTACCAACACTACCATGTTCAGTGCTAAAAAATACTACAGAGCCCCTGTGCTGATTTTAATCATTTTGCACTGTGACAATTTGTGCATGACACAATAGATGTTAAGGACATGCTTCAAACAATTAACAGAAATTCATATATAAAAAAGAGAAGCATCATTTCAGACAAAGTTCATCAACCCTCAGAAAGAGAAATGTTATTAAAGTCAATATGTTTAGTGATGAGGCTAATGCTTCCGAGATTGAAAAATATCAACATGTCTTGTGCATTGTGGACTAGTGTTATTTGTTCAATTGATGTGAGCAGTTCTGAGAGGATAGTGTTGTTTGGATGATTGACATAATGAATTTATAAATAACTGGTTTTATGTTCTTTGAACTGTAAAGCTATTACTTTTTGTCCTTTAGGAAAACTTTCTAATGTTTAGTTTTCCTTTTACTGAAGCTGATGAAAAATGACTGCTTATTTTATGTTCAGATGTGTGCATTGCATAAGGTTATATGCCATAAACAAGAAAAGCTTTTATATGGCAAAAATGAAATATGAATAGCGAATCCAAATGTATTCCAGTTACAAAAAACTGGGTAAAAGTGACAAAATGAAACATATATTTTCGTTAGTTATTAGTATGTGTAGATAGAGAGATAGTGATAGATACATAGATTTTTTCTCACCATGCTGAAACATTAATCCAAAAATGAAATTAGGAAATCCATTCATAAACACATAAGAATGGTCCAATGGGCCATGAAGCTCAACATGCTGTCTCTGACAGAGGAAAGAACAATACTTGGAGAACCAGTATGATGACTGGGAACAGGTCTACCAACTCTGTTTCATTGTACTCACCCAAATGCTTGCTACAGTGCTCTGCACACAGTAAGTGCTCAATAAACACAATTGGTTGATTGATGATATCTCCCCTTGACATCATTCTAATGGTAAGGGAAGTACCATGTAATAGCCCTCTCATTTATTTCCTTATTCCAAATTTTACCTCTAGTAACTCAGGAACATTTGTCCGAAGATTTGTCTACTTCCCTCTTCAACATGTTGATACTTTTAGTTTCCAACTTCCATCTGACTTAATACCATATACTTACTATACACAAGAGTTTTTTTTTATTCTTTTGAAACTATCACTAAATTTAGTGGGTGTAATGGGGTTGTAGCATTTGGTGAATACTATTTTTGTGTTCACCCTGACTATGTCTTTTATAATTTCACATACTTCAACTCCTGTTCTGATTTTTGTCCTCATCTTGCCAGAATGAAGCATCCTAATTTTCTCAATCTCTCTAATAAGTAATAATAATTGGGGATTTTTCCAAGCACTGTACTAAATAATGGGGTGCATGCAAAATCCACCCTTTCCTCTCCATCCAACCGGCTACCATATTAGTACAATCACTCATCCTATCCCACCTAGATGATTGCATCACCCTCCTTTCTCACCTCCCAACCTCCTACTTCTCCCCACTCCAGTCCAAACTTCACTCCATTTCTTAGATTATCTTTCTACAGAAACATTCAGGGCATGTCACCCCTCTCCTCAAAAATCTCCAGTGGTTTCCTATCCACCTCCGTATCAAACAAAAGCTCCTCACCATTGGCTTTAAAGCTCTCCATCACCTTGCCCCCTCCTACCATACCTCTCTTTTTTCCTACAACCCAGTAGGCACACTTTGACCCTCTGATTCTAACCTTCTCAACGTGTCTCAATCTAGCCTCTCTTGCTGCCGATCCCTGGCCCACATCCTATTTCTGGCCTAGAATGCCCTACCTCCTCAAATCTACCAGATAATTACTCTTCTCCTCTTTAAAGCCTTTAAAGACCTCCAAGAGGTCTTCCCAGACTAAGCCCCACTTTTCTTCATCTCCCACTCTCTTCTCCATCACCCTAATATGCTCCTTTGGCCCTTCCCCCCTCTTCCTGCCCTAGGGCAATTATGCATATATCTGTAATTTTATTTATATTGATGTCTGTTTATTTGTATTGATGTCTCTCTCCCCTCCTCTAGAGTGTGAGCTCACTGTGGGCAGGAATTGTCTCTATTGATGTATTGTTATTTCCCAAGTGCTTAGTACAGTGCTCAATAAATATGATTGAATGAATTGAATGAATAAATAAATGGTACATAGGTATCACATGATGCTCACAGTCTAAGTAGGAAGGAGAACAGGTATTGAATTCCCATTTTGCTGATGAGGGCAATGTGGCACAGTGACTTAAGTGACTTGCCCAAGGTCACACAACAGACACATAACAGAGCAAGGATTAGAAACCAGGTCCTCTGACACCCAGGCTCATGTTCTTTCCACTAGGCTACGCTGCTTCTTCACACTCTTCTTATGGAAACATATCTGTTTTTCTAATCATCTTAGGTATGTACATCACTCATTCTGTATGATTTATTTTAAATATTAAAAATTCTGAAAGAAAATTATTCAAATTGGTGGAATGCCTTTGTACTTAAGTACTTCTAAGGTTAAATACACCTTAATTCCTAGTAAGAGGAATGAAAGTTGATATACAAGAGGATTGGAAAAGGAGGATTTTGAAGCTGTTGCCCAAAGGGATTGAAGTGTGGCCTGATTTAAGGAAGACTTCTGAGTGGCACAGAGCTTGAGGAAACCTGGAATCTGTATAAGACAAGGGAAAAATAGAAGTAGAGAGGAAATGTCAAGAAATATGATGTGCCAGCAGATGAAAAGTATGAGACATTGAAAACACTTTACCCAATCTATTTATTCAAATAATTGCCCCAAGGTTTTGCATATGTATAATAATAATAATAATAATAATGATGGTGGTATTTGTTAAAAAGTGCTTACTATGTGTCAAGCACTATTCTAAGTGCTGGGGTAGATACAAGGTAATCAGGTTGTCCCACATGGGTCTCACAGTCTTAATCCCCATTTTACTGATGAGGTAACTGAGGCACAGAGAAGTGAAGTGACTTGCCCGTAGTCATACAGCACACAAGTGGTGGAGGTGGGATTAGAACCCATGACCACTGACTCCCAAGCCCATGCTCTTTCCACTGAGCCATGTTGTTTACAGTATTAAAACAGCAGAGGAGCTATTTCATGGGTTCCTACAAAAATTAAGTGTAGCAATAATGGAAACAAGTGAAAAATGGGAAGAACCAACTCTGTTTTATGGTACTCCCACAAGTACTTAGTTCAGTGCTCTTCACACAGTAAGTGTTCAATAAATTCCATTAATGGATTGATTGAGAAAAAAGGAGATGGAAGGATGGAGTAGGAAGAGGAAGACTAAAGATGTGTCTCTTGAATAATAATCATAATAATAGCTATTGTGGCATTTGTTAAGTGCTTACTCTCTTCCAAGGACTATGCTAATTGATGGGGCAATTACAAGATAATCAGATCACACACAATCCTTTTCTTTTGCTTCACAGGTCTCCCAATCTATTTGGAGACTGCCATTACTGCATTCTCTCAAGTACTATATGCAACAAGAACTAACTGAATTAGCACACATCTTCTCCCTACCATGGAGCTTGTCCATTTCAAAGACAAAACTGTCCACCCCTAGCAGGAGTCTCTCTCTGTGGAGTTTTCGCATTCTTACTTGTCTCCTCTTCCTATCATGTAGTGCACTGCTTAAAGTTATGTTGTACAAAAAAAAATATTGTACTTTCTCCTCTAAAATTGGAAAGGCAATTATGTGGCAGATGTAATTATGCAAATTAATATGGAATTTAAGTTTATTGTAGATTTTATCATAACTTTTAAAATTATATTTTTCTACTCATTTCACTAATTGAAATTGGTTGTGAAAAAAATAGTTGTTTATCTTGAAAGGTGAAAACAGTATTGGGTAAAATTTCTGTGCAGCTTTGGACTTACTGAAGCACAGTGAAGAAATTTTTCCTTTATGCCACATTCAAGGCAAATGCAGGAACAAACAGGAAGATCGCAGACCAACTAATGCACAGTTTACTTGACCTGACCCACAGGTCTCTGCAGAAAATTTGGATAATGAGAATTTCTCTGTGGGTCAGGGCTAAGAGTGGACAATCCTTACTCATTCATTTTTGATAGGGGAAAATAAGGGAAAAATATAGTTGAGCTCAGTCCCTAAGAGGATATGGAGCTTTGATTTAATTCCTAAACTGCAACTGCTCACAGTAGCAAATCCTGTTCCCCCAAGTGTCTAATGTGGGTTAATCTGGATAGCCTCCCCTTGTAGAAGGTCTAGAGAGGAAATGTCCCTATTTTTGTGAATTTGCATGTCTTATGTCAGGTTGGACATTCATAAATGCAGATGAGGTCAAGCAAGTGAACCTTCTTTGTGGTCACAGGTCAGGTATATATGAATAGTCTATGGGTCTGGGTTAAGTATGGGTGCAGATAAAATACCCATACAGGTCTCAGTTAAGAGTTGTATGTTATGTTCAGAGACCTTCAGAAACTTTTGGTGCCTTCAATAGACTTGAGCTCTTGCAAGCATTTGGATAATCTGGTACTTCTATCAGTTTGGAAAGAAGAAGAATCATGGAGGAATAATTTCAGAGTTGAACAGGTTAATGATTATAGAAATCAGTAATTCATAAAGAGAGGATGTGACCACCATTAAGTATAAATCCTGGGGTCAGACAAAAGTTTAACTGTGGCTTGTCCCTCTTCAATTTTAGAAAGTTGGGCACAATGCTAACTGGCCCTTGTTTCAGGAAATGTTGAACATTGAAACAAAGCCTGTCTGAGGACTTCATTTTTATTTATTCATACTCACCTCAAGAGATGAAGTCAGGATTAGAACTCAGGTCCTTCTGACTCCCATACCAGTGCTCCATCTACTAGGCGATGCTGCTTCTCATTGTGTAACAAACTGTATGTAAATCATCCAAATGAAAACCAGAATATTGCTTTCAGATGTATCTCACTACCTTAACATAATTGTTTAAATACAGAACATGAAAATTATTAACTGTTAACATAAAGCTAATAAAGGTTATCATAAAGGAGATATGTACAGTAATTGAATGTATTTTTGAAATGATGTACATAAGAATTTCCTCTTCCCCATTTTATATTGAAGTGACCTAGGCTCAGATCATTGGTTAAAGTATAACACATCACTAGCTTCTAAGTAATGCCTAGTCTCCACTCTGTAATGATAATAGGAGTAGGAGTAGTGTTTATTAAACATTGTCTGGGAGCAATATATTTGATTAAATTCTTGGGAAGTACAAAACAAGTGACATATACCCTGCCTAGAAGGAGCTTACACTTGAATGGCAGGGAAGATGGTAAAATATAAAAACATTTACACAGTAAGCAAAATACATAATTGAATGTACTATTGAACAGCATGGCCTAGTGGATAGAGCAAGGGCCTGGGAGTCATAATGACCTGAGTTCTAATTCCACCTCCACTACTTGCCTGCTGTGTGACTTTGGGCAAGTCACTCCACTTCTTGTGCCTCAGTTATCTCATTTGTAAAATGGAGATTCAGAGTGTACCCCACTTAGATATGGACTGTGTCCAACCTGATTGGCTTGGATCACCCCAGCATTTAGAAGAGTGCCTGGCAGAAAGTAAGCACTGAACAAATGCCATTATTTATTTTATTATTTTTATCATTATTATCAAACTAGACTAACGAATAGACTAGACTATTTCTAGACTGTGAGCCCACTGTTGGGTAGGGACCGCCTCTCTATATTGCCAACTTGTACTTCCCAAGCACTTAGTACAGTGATCTGAACACAGTAAGCGCTCAATAAGTACGATTGAATGAATGAATGAATGAATGAATCAAACATAAGTCTCGATCCTCTCCTGGTTCCCCTCATCTCTCTGACTGCTCATTCTCAGTCATTTTGGTGGGTTCCTCCTCTGTCACCCATCCTCTAACTGTGGGTGTCCTTCAAGGTTCAGTTCTGGATCCCCTTTTATTCTTCATCTACACCCACACCCTTGGAGAAATCATTCACTCCCATAGATTGACTACCACCTCTACAGATGATACCCAAATCTACATTTCCAGTGCTGATATCTCTCCTCTCTGCAGTCTTTCATTTCCTCCTGCCTTCAAGACATGTCTACTTGGATCTCCTCCCATCATCTAAAACTGAACATGTACAGAATCCCTTATCTTCTCACCCAACCCTGTTGTCTATCCACTGACTTTACCATCCCTGTAGATGGCTCCACCCTCCTTCCTGTTTCACAAGCCCTTAACCTTGGCTTTACCATTGACTCCTCTCTCTCATATTCAATCCATCACTAAATCCCATTGGTCCCACCTTCAGAACATCCCTGAAATCTGCCCTGTCCTCTCCATCCAAACTGCTAACATGTTATTACAATCACTTATCCTACCTCGCCTTGATTACTTTATCAGCATCCTTGCTAACTTCCCAGCCTCCTGTCTCTCCCCACTACAGCTCATACTTCACTCTGCTGCCCGGATCATTTTTCTACAAAAATGTTCAAGCCGTGTTTCCCCACTCCTCAAGAAACCCCATTGGTTGCCCAACTACCTCTGCATCAGACAAAAATTCCTCATCATTGGTTTCAAAGCACCCTGCCCCCTCCTATCTCATCTCACTACTCTCCTACTACAACCCGACCTGCACACGTTGCCTACCCCTCACCCACGTCCTGCATCTGGACTGGGTTACCCTCCCTCCTCAAATCCAACAGACAATTACTCTCCCCTCCTCCAAGAGGCACATCTCCTCCAAGAGGCCTTCTCTAACTAAGCCCTCTTTTCCTCTTCTCCCAATCCCTACTGAATTGCCATAACTTGCTCACTTTATTCCTTCCCCCCTCCCAGCTACACAGCATTAATGTAGATATCTGCAATTTATCTGTTTATTTATTCATTTATATTAATATATATCTCCTCCTCTAATCTGTAAGCTTGTTGTGGGCAGGGAATTTGTCTGTTTATTGTTGTATTGTACTCTTCCAAACACTTAGTACAGTACTCTGAACACAATAAGTATGTGCTCAAACACAATTGAATGAATGAATGAAAGAGACATTGGGATTTACCAGTTGTTGTGGTTTTTCTATGAATACTATATAATAATAATAATGGTATTTGTTAAGTGCTTACTATGTACCAAGCACTGTTCTAAGCACTAGGGTAATAATGATGGTATTTGTTAAACACTTAACTATGTGTCAGGCACTGTACTAAGTGCTGGGTAGATACGAGGAATACAAGGTAATCAGGTTATCCCACTTGGGGCTCACAGTCTTAATCCCCATTTTACAGATGAGGGAACTGAGGCACAGAGAAGTTAATTGACTTGCCCAAAGTCATATAACTGATAAGTGGCACCACCAGGATTGGAACCCACAATATGATATATGATATGAGTTGGGTTCTAATACTGGCTCAGACACTTCCCTGCTGTGTGTTCTTGGTGAGTCACTTAACTTATCTGTGCCTTAGTTTCCTCATCTGTAAAATGGGGATTCAACACCTGGATTCTTTTTCCCTTAGACTTAAGCCCATAAGCACTTAATAGTCAACCACATTTATTATCTATTTATTGACTGCTTACTGTGTTAGCACTTGGGAGAGTACATACAACAATATAATAGATACATTCCCTGCCCACAATGAGCTTAAAGTCTATTGTTATTATTATTACTTTTAAATCTGAAAAAAATGTAATCAAATCCATAGCTTCAGTAACTTATGTTGCAGTATGCAAAGAATAGGAACAATTCAAGCTATGCTCATAGCTTGAAAGATCATGAAGGATACATCTAGTGGTGATTAATACTTATTAAGAACTGAGGAAAAGGAGGAAGAAGAGATGGATGAGAAGCAAAAGTAAAGGGGAGAAAGTGAAAGGATAAAACCTTAGAAATAATAATAATAATGACATTTATTAAATGCTTACTATGTGCAAGGCACTGTTCTAAGTGCTGGGGAGGTTACAAAGTAATCAGGTGTCCCACGGGGGGGGCTCACAGTCTTAATCCCCATTTTACAGATGAGGTAATTGAGGCCCAGAGAAGTGAAGTGACTTGCCCAAAGTCACACAGCTGACTTAGCAGACACGGGATTTGAACCCGTGACCTCTGACTCCAAAGCCCGGGCTCTTTCCACTGAGCCACGCTGAACCATCCATTCCAATGCATTCATTTTTTCTGACAGTGGCAACAGGATATCTGGAGGGTCAATGTTTTGGCTATGTGCCATATCATCAATCCCAACATTTAGGAATGTTTCATTTAGTGACACCTACATTTCTACTTTTCCCTCTCTAAACATTTATGCTCCTCTTGTTGGAATTAATCCTTTTTTTAATATGCTGACACTTTAGGATTAACATATTTTCTGCTTGGAATTCTGTTGCCATCACTTATATAATGGTGGCATAGAGAGGCCATTGTGTATATGAAGAGGTGGCAGGCATGGGGTCCCATCCCCTTACCTCTCTGGGAGTACCAGCTTCTGCTCTGTGCTTAAAGATCTAATGATGTTACTTGGAGCAGCTCTCACGTGTTTCCAGACCCAGAAACTACTATCTATATTCAGGACCCCCTCCCTGGAAATAATAGAAGGTAGAGGCAGCCGAAAATCCTTTAGCCTGAGAAAGGAATCAGGAAGACTGCTGCTCTTTTCATTTTTCTCCTACTACTGTACCTGTGGATGTTGCCAATCATCAGTCAATCATCAATCGATTGATCAGTGGGATTTATTGAACACTTACTATATGCAGATCACTGTACTAAGTGCTTGGGACAGTACAATCCAACAGAGCTGGTAGACACATGCCCAGCCCACAACAAGCTTACACTCTAGAGGGAGAGATAGGGATTGATCTAAATGACTAATTATAATGTAAGATTTAAAGTTATGTACATGAATGCTGTGGGATTGATGGTGGGGCAAATATCAGCTGCCCAAAGGTGACAGATCCAAGTGCATAGATGATGCATTCATTCCTTCATTCAGTTGTATTTATTGAGCACTTACTGTGTGCAGAGCACTGTACTAAGTGCTTGGAAAGTACAGTTCAGCAACAAATAGAGACAATCCCTACCCAGCAATGGGCTCGCAGTCTAGAAATGGGGAATACAACAAAGTACAATGGATTGGAGAGGGAGCCTAGGATAGGAGGGCTTAATCAGGAAAGTCCTTTTAGAGGAGATGATAATAATAATTATAATTATGGTATTTGTTAAGTGCTTACTATGTGCCAGACACTGTACTAAGTGTAGGGTGGGAACAAGCAAATTGGGTTGGACACAGTCCCTGCCCCATGTGGAGCTCACAGTCTTGATCCCCATTTTACAAATGAGGTAACTGAGGTTCAGAGAAGTTAAGTGACTTGCCCAAGGTCACAGAGTAGACAAGTAGTAGAGCAGGGATTAGAACCCATGACCTTCTGTCTCCCGGGCTTGTGCTCTTTCCAATGCACCATGCTGCTTCTCCACTACACCACGCCTGACCTTAATAATGCTTTGAATGTCGGAGAGGGGTGGTCTGGTCTATATGGAGGTGGAGGGAGTTCCATGCCAGTGGAAGAATGTGGGAAAGGGGTCAGTGGTGAGGTAGTTGAGATTGGGGCATAATGACTAAGCTGAAGCTAGAAAAGCTAGAAGAGTGATGTGTGCAGGCTGGGTTAGAGTAGATCAGTGATGTGAGGTAGGATGAGGTGAGCTGAATAAGTGCTTTAAAGCCAATGGTTTGGAGTTTCTGTTTGATAGAAAGATAGATGGACAGCCATTGGAGATTCTTGAGAAGTGATGTGTTGTAGAGTAAACTTTTCTTTTAGAAAAATGATCCATACCTAAGAGTGAAGTATGGCCTGGAATTGGTAGACAGGAGGCAGGGAGGTCAGCAAGGAGACAGAGTCAGTAGTTACAGAGGGTTAGGGTAAGTGCTTAGAACAGCACTATAGCAATTTGGATGGAAGGGAAAGGGCAGATTTTAGCAATGTTGTGATTGGAAAACTAACAAGATTTCGTGAATGGAATGAGAGATATGAGTTGAGGTTAAAAACAAAACAGCGAAAGTGTTCAGAGCAGGTTTCCCCTCGCCTCAAGAACCTCCAGAGTTTGCCCATCTACCTCCACATCAAACAGAAACTCCTCACCATTGGCTTTAAAGCACTCAATCACCTTGCCCTCTTGTACCTCTCCTTGCTACTTTCCTACTATAACCCAGTGCACAAACCTCATTCCTCTAATGTTAACCTTCTCACTGTACCTCAAATTTATCTATCTCACTGCTGACATCTCGCCTATGTCCTATCTCTGGCCTGGAATGCCCTCCCTCCTAGTATCTGACAGACAATTATTCTTCCCCACTTCAAAGCCTTATTGAAGACACATCTCCAAGCTTTCCAAAACTAAGCCCTCCTTTCTTCTTTCCCACTCCCTTCTGCATCACCCTGAGTGACCTCCTTCTTGCCAAATCCAATGGCTCCTATTCTGTCCTAATACTCCTTGACCTATCAGCTGCTTTTGACACAATCTACCATCCCCTTCTCCTCAAAATGTTGTCCAACCTTGGCTTCACAGACTCTGTCCTCTCCCAGTTCTCCTCATCTCTCTGGCTGTTCATTCTCAGTCTCCTTTACAGGTTCTTCCTCCCCCTCCCATCCCCTAACTGTAGGGGTTCCTCAAGGGTCAGTTCTTGGTCCCCTTCTGTCCTCCAAATATACTCACTCCTTTAGTGAATTCATTCACTCCCATGGCTTCAGCTATCATCTCTATGTGAATGATACCCAAATCTACATCTCTCCCCTGTTCTCTCTCCATCCCTCCAGACTTGCATCTCCTCCTTCCTTCCAAACTCTC
Source organism: Tachyglossus aculeatus (assembly GCF_015852505.1). Classification (NCBI taxonomy): domain Eukaryota; kingdom Metazoa; phylum Chordata; class Mammalia; order Monotremata; family Tachyglossidae; genus Tachyglossus; species Tachyglossus aculeatus. The sequence goes on from NC_052067.1 coordinate 116,438,270, forward strand.
TCTTTCTCTACAGTCCCACATTTCATCCATTTGTAGCTGGATGCCCCACCGACACCTCAAACTTAAAATGACTAAAACAGAACTCAGACTATATCTTTCTACTCCTCGAAACCCCCAATGTTTGCCCAGCCACCTCCGCATCAAACAGAATCTCTTTACAATAAGCTTTAAGACATTCAATTTGCTCTCCCTCCTTTGACTATTTGACCACATAATTGCTGTGTCTAGAGCTCTCTCCCCATTCATATCTCTCAATCCTCCGCTCACCTTCAGAATCTTATTAAATTACATCTATTACAAGGTGTCTTCCTTGACTAAATCTCTATTTCCCTTATATGCCCTCCCCTCTGTGTCACCTATGCATTTGTCTGTGAGATTCTTAAGCACTTTGATACTCTCCCCAACTCCACAGCAATTATGTACAAATCCTTTTAGTCTGCTGGTTCCCTGACAGGCCTGGGAGTCAGAAGGTCATGGATTCTAATCCCAGCTCTGCCACTTGTCTGCTCTGTGGCCTTGAGCAAGTCACTTCACTTCTCTGGGCCTCAGTTCCCTCATCTGTAAAATGGGGATTAATACTGTGAACCCCGTGGGGGACAGGAACTGTGTCCAACCGAATTATCTTGTATCTACCCCAGTGGTTATAACAGTGCCTGGCATACAGTAAGTACTTAACAAGTACCATTATCATTATTATTATTATTATTAATAATTCATTTTAATGTCTTTCTCCTGATGTAGACTATGCTCTCCTTCTGGACAGAGATAGTTTCTACCAACTCAGCAGTATTGAACTCCCTCAAGTGTTTCGTGCAGTACTCTGAATACAGTGAAGCACTAAATAAATACCACTGATTGACTAATTGATTGAATACAGATGTCAAAGAATTAGGTCATTTTGTTGCCTGTAAGTTTCTGCAGAAATGCAATCAGATCCAGGTAATTTTTCATAGAAAGTCAAAGCCAAAGTCACATTTCCACACTTTGTCTGATTTTCTGTACTTTACATTAACTGGTTTTCTATGCATCAAGGGGCTTTGAGAGCATGTTCAGGAATGCCATATACTGTTTTTTCCAACTATGCAAGGTTACCGCTTGATCTATAATGAGATTGGTTCCAACCAGACCCTTCTGTGGTATTACAGTAACAGAGTCATAGAGCTTTCTTAGTGATGCAACTGATTTACTTGAATGGGCCTGACATACTTAATGTAACTTCATACAATCCTGCAGAGTCAGATTTAATTTTGGGAAGTCAGTGTAAATTTACTAGAATTTGGACAGGGAGGCACACTGAATTCATATTTGTTAAAAATGGAGGGAAATAGGTAAACTTTTGATAGGATTACTTCTCTTTCTGCTAGGCCACTATGCCTCCCAAAGTTTACTAGAAAACATCATGATACAAAAAGACAGTAAGTCCCAGAATGCTATGAGACCAAAATTGATCCAGTACTAAGCACATTGCTGAAAGTAGAACGAACACAGCACTAGTGGAAAAAAAACCAGTGCTTTCTCACAGGCCTAGCAGTCATAAGCCCTGAACTCTAGTCCTGGTTCTGTCTCTTGTCTGATCTGTGTTTTTGGGCAGGTCACAACTTCTCTGGGTCTCAGTTTCTTCATCTGTCAAACGGGGGTTACACATTTCTCCATTAGAATGTGAGCCCCATGTGGGAAAGAGACTGATCTGATTATCTACCCCAATGCTTAGCATAGTGCCAGGCACAAAGTAAGAACTTAACAAATATTACACTCATTATTAAACTTTCAATCGTATGAGGAAGTTAAAGTATTTTAAGTGACCAGGGTCTGTTAGGCGTTAGTGAAAATTAGGTGGATCAGTTGAAGAGAAGTGTTTTTTCTCATTTTTTTCTTACTGAAATTATAGTGACCACCCTACTGAAACTCAGAAATTCCCTAGTAGAATAAGAACATATGTTAAGCCTATTCATCACCTATTACTCATGCTGTTTATAATATAATTTCAGGAGAAAAGCATCCATATCCAATGGGAAATATATGGCAGCTGTCTTCCATGTTCATGAAATGTGATAAAATGGGCTTGAATTGTCATTGTTCAGCCAACCCAATCAAAGCCAAAATAGCAAAGGTTTTTGTTGGAGTTAAATACCATAGTGAATTAGCATCCTGGAGAAACCCTGCACTAAGGCAGACATGCAAATTAGCATGGGCTCCATGAGCCCCTAGCCTGAAATAAATTAGCTCGGCCCTTGAAGAAATTGGCCTTCAGACACATAAAAATTTGAATAAAAATGGAAAGTAATACCCACAGCAGCGGTTTTGTATTTCTTCAGGCTACTAATACGCCGTTATCTACGGCATCAGTTTTATGGCATCGGTAACATGAGAGCACTTGTTGTCACAGCACTGGTGGACTGAGTCAGTTGTTAAGAATAATTTGTTAGCACACAGGCTCTTAAGTGGTTGGTCTGAAATCTTGTCTCTCCTGCTTCTAAAAATGGAATTTGTCATGTAATTGATACAATTAATATCAACATAGAAATATCAGCAAAGCAGCAGAGGGCTAACTGAATAGGGCTGGACATCTGAGTCTATTAAAAGTTGAAATAAAAACCAAATTATTTTAGTCCCTAAGAAACATATTATGCTGAAAGCTCTAAAACCTCTTAAGAGTTTTCCACTAGAATCACGTATTTTTCATGTTGATTAACCTTACAAGATTCTCTCCACTGCTCCACCAAATGCCCAACCTAATTCAGGGGCACCACTATTAAGATTAAAGTACAACTCATATTGCATTCCATTTAACTCTAGTCTTTTGCTGAGACCATCAGGGAAGATATGTATCATGACACTGAATCATGACACTTTGTGATACTGCTTTTGGCAACTAGAGTCACTCATTCAAATACTAACAGGAGGTGGAGTCAATGCAGACTGAAAAAACATGTATCAGATAAAAGGGAAATATATATACATGTTGATATTTGAGACTTGGTGAAGTACAAACAGGAATTTTAATTATCATAATTAGAACTCAAAGTTATTTAGTGTTTCTCAAGTTGCTTTAATAAGGATGATTATTAATTCAATCCAAGACTTTCTCTAGGAATTAAGAGCATGAGAATTGTATATATCATCTCAGCTGCAGTGTATAGTTTTATTTCTGTGCAGTGATGTGACTATAATTCTGTAAAGGTAATGGTTCATCCTGTGAAAAAAGTTGTGGGTATCCCAATCCTTTTGAGACAATACTGACTTATAAGATATTCACAGTACTTGATCCACTGCAGAATTATTCATTGGCTAGCTCTATTCATTTATCACATTTTTTTTGGTTTAAACTTTTTGTTCAGTATGCTGCAGACAAAACACTATATTATAAAAGCTTCATTTCCTAGTTTAAGATTTAAATAAGCTTCATTGTACTCATTTTCTAATATGATTAGATACTTGTAAATAAAATACAATGAAGTGAATACAATTTAATAATAGCAATGCAAAGCAACTGAAAAAGGTTCTATAATAATGGCAATATGATTTTCATGGAAGGAAGAGATAAACACATTTCATTTGAATTATCCACACAGGCTGTTCTAAAGCACTTGTACAGCAGTGGAATTATCATGAAGAGCAAAACAGCCAGTATATAAAAGCTATGTCTCAATTTAAGGACTGTCTACATCTCATTCTCCAAGCAAATAAGAATGCACTTTTCAACAAACAATGATATGCTAATATGCTTTGGCAAAATCTCAAGTAGTATATTCTTATAACACAAGTACAGCCATACCAGTTGTCAGGTATTATCAATATAACAGTATATTAGGAAGGAACAGCAAATCACGAGACTTCAGATTTCCTAGAACAAATAATCCTACCAGATGCTCTGTTACAGCATCACTGAAGCCTTATTGAACAAGGAAACCCAACTACAAGTATTAACACAAACAATAAGGGTTTCTCTGAGGCAAAGCCTACCTACCAAAATTAAGGGAATGGCAAGAAGGGATCACTAAGTGTTCTTATATGTAGGCTACTGAAGAATAGAGTCAGCCACTAACTTGACTTCAGACTTAAAAGCAACAGGCACCTACAATCTGGGCTGCCTGAAGATGGAGTCATTATTCCTATAATGTGATGTGCATTCATGAAGAACCTTGCATTAAGGAAAACTTTTGTTATAGTACTCAAGCCTTAACTGATGCATAGCCATTTCTTCTGGCATCGTTTGTGTGGCACATGCTGCCGTAACTACCCTGCAGTGGGAATACCCCATTCCAAATAATTTGTACACACAAAATTCTACTCCCTTGGCAGCTAATCATCTAAGACTGCTTAGGTAGAAAGGAAGTGGAAAACAAAATCGATCATACTCAGGCCAAACATTTTTTAAAAAGCAATGTGCACCAGTGATCTTAAAACATACTCAACTCCCAACCTGTAGCAAGTAATCAACAAGAACTAGGACAGAAAAAAAAGGAAATATATGCATTAGCCAGTGTGTAATATAATAAGGACGTTGGGGTATGAGAAACACAATTGTTCCATTAGTTCAGAGTACTTCAAAAGAGTTGTTGAAGTGGCAGATGTAACATGAGATTAGAGGAAAGGCCTCCTGGAGAAGATGTGATTTCTCAAGTCTTATCTTACTTCCAGGCAGTTTGAACTGGATAGTATGTAGATTAACTTGAGAGGAACAAAGAGCCTGAGTTGGAATGCAGAGAGACAACTGAGTGGATAGGTAGGAGAGAGTGTTGATTATGCCTTAAAGCCAATGATCTGTTTGGTGTGAAGTGAAATTTGAAATATTTGAGGAGGGGAGTGATGTGTGAGGCGTTAGGTGTAATTAACAGTTTTCGTTGTCATCTTTTGAGTTTCAGAGATGATTTCTCAACTTTGTAGAGGAGATTCTGGATGGCTTTAAAATGTAAATTTGCAAGTGACCGATAATTCCTTGTTCATAGACACTCTGACCTGCCTGCTGTGTGACCTTGGGCAAGTCACCTCACTTCTCTGTGCCTCAGTTGCCTCATCTGTAAAATGGGGATTGAGTCTGAGCCCCACTTGGGACAACCTGATTAGCTTGTATCTACCCCTGTTCTTAGAACAGTGCTTGGTACATAGCGATGAACAAATACCATAATTATTATTATTATTATTATATTGACATTAGATTTATTCTAAAGTGGCATGATAAATGCATTTATGATTATAAAAATGAACTCTAACTTTAAAAGTAATGAATGTAGAAGAGAATTAAATTTGAATAGTAAAAAAAATGGAACAGGGTGAGTAATTCTAAACAATGTCTTCATTCATTTTTAACAACAACAAAAAACTCACAATGCTTTAAGTAATGCTCTAACTAGACATGATCCCTAGTCTTTCTAAAATTCAGGAACAGTTGCCATGTCAGGCAAAAGATTGAGTTCTGTGAAATCTCAGGAAGAGTCATAGATCTGATATGGAAAATTAACCCAGCAGTTTAAGGAAGTAGCATGGCCTAGTGGAAAGAGCACAGAGGACCTGGGTTTTCATTGCAACTCAGTCACTTGTCCACTGCATGATCTTGGGCAGGTCTCAACTTATTTGTGCCTCAGTTTCCTCGTCTGTAAAATCTTACATTCTACTACTTAGACTGTGAGTGCCAAGTGAGACAAGGATGGTGTCCAACATTGTATTATCCAGAGCTTAGTACAATGCATGGCACACTGAGTGCTTAACAAATACCATTAGAAATCTCAAAGCATTTTCAGTGTGATCAGAAGACCTAACATAGGGTGGGAAGACAGGTAGACTTCAAACTGTGGAAGTTCTGAGAGAATGCTTTGGAATGTATGAAGAGCAAATGATACCTATTAGAGGGGAAAAAATAGAGAAAAGTTAAATCATGCTGCATTTAGTGACCAAGAACCCTACCCAATATATCTAGCAATAATTGATAATTAATGTACAGTAACTGTTAAGTATGCTATGCCAAGGGTACCAGAAATATCAGGCTACCATTGTCATAAACATCCTTGATTGATTTAATCAATTAATATTTATTGGTATTTTAGTAATTTTTACAATATAAAAATATGGTACAATATTATAAGAATGCTTTTGGAGTATATCCCCAAAAAATCTGGAGAAAGAGCTATCCCTTAAAAGAGAACAAAATTTGTGAGGCCCAACCAGTCTTCTAGTGTCTTCTATCATGATATTAACTATGGAGTTGACATAATCACTTCCTTTTCTGTGTTTGAATTTGCGTGACCCATTGCTAGACTGTGAGGTATGCGATCTGTAATCATCTGTAATCTGCAATCGTCTTCCACTCTCTTCCCCATCACCCTGACTCATTCCCTTTGCTCTTCCTCTCTCTCCCTGTCCCACAGCACTTATGTATATATTTGTAATTTTATTTATTTATATTGATGTCTGTTTACTTGTATTGATGTCTGTATCCCCCCTCTAGACTATGAGATCATTGTGGGCAGGGATTGTCTCTCTTTATTGTTGTATTGAACTTTCCCAAGTGCTTAGTACAGTGCTCTGCACACAGTAAGTGCTCAATACATATTATTGAATGAATGAATGAATAATTTTCTAGCAAAGCAAAATGTACTATCTCATTATCTTTTAGGCCCATGAAGTTATTTCACATCGCAATCAATCATACTTACTGAGTGCTTACTTTGTGCAGAGCAAAGTACTAAACACTTGGGAGAGTACAATATAACAGAGTTGGTAGACATATTCCCTGCCTACAGGGAGCTCATAGTCTAGAAGGGGCGACAGACATTAAAATAAATGAATAAATTATAGATATATAAACAACTGCCATGGAGGGGTCAATAAAGGAGGGGTCAATAAAGGGAGCAAATCAAGGTGACACAGAAGGGAGTGGGAAAAGAGGAAATTAGGGCTTAGTCAGGTAAGGCCTCTTGGAGAAGATGTGCCTTTATCAATAACAATAATAATAATAATAATAATAATAATAATAATAATAATAATAATAATAATGGTATTTTTAAGCACTTACTATGTGCCAGGAGCCATAGTAAGCGCTGGGGTCAATACAAGCAATTGAAACTGGACACAGTTCCTTTACCACTTGGGGCTCGCAGTTTCAATCCCCTTTTTCCAGATGAGGTAACTGAGGCACAAAGAAGTGGCATGATTTGCCCAAGGTCACACAGCAGACAAGTGGTAGAGCCAAGATTTGAACCCATGCTTTGTAGACTCCCAAGCTCATGCTCTATGGACTATGCCATGCTGCTTCTCATAGCTTTGAAGTGGGAGAGAGTAATTGTCTGTTGAATATGAAGAGGGAGAGCGTTCCAGGCCGGAGGCAGGATTTGGGTGAGATAGCAGCAAGATAGATGAGATTGAGGTACAGTGAGTAGGTTGGTATTAGAGGGGCAGAGTGTGTGGGGTGGGTTTCAGAAGACGAGCAGTGAGGGGAGGTAGGAAGGGGCAAGGTGATTAAGGACTTGGGATGGGCAACCACTTGAGGTTCTTGAAGAGTGGGGAAACATGGACTGAATGATTTTGTAGAAAAATGATCCAATCAGCAAAGTGAAGTAGATACTGGAGTGGAGAGAGGCAGGAGGAAGGGAGTTCAAGATGGGATAGATGTTTGCTTGGATTAACATGGTATTATAAAGCTACAGTACATCTATTGCCTACATTATTATTCTTGATATGGTATTACATCCTCTCTTAGTTACACTGTCTCCTGAGTTTATTTTTGAGTGTTGTTGTACCACACTGATAAAGATATAATATCCCTTTTTTTCATTCTTCCTTCCATATTTCCCTTTTTAATTCTTCTTAGTCTTCCTATCCTTCCTGGTCCTGTTCCCTTTAGCCTCCACCTTATCTTGCCTAGAGTAAATGGAATTTGGGTCATTTTAAAAGCGGCAGATCGTTGATCTTGTACATATTTACTATTCTATTTATTTTGTTAATGATGTGCATATAGCTATAATTTTATTTATTCTGACGGTTTTGATACTTGACTACATGTTTTGTTTTGTTGTCTGTATCCCCCTTCTAGACTGTGAGCCTATTGTTGTGTGGCGACCATCTCTATATGTTGTCTACTTGTACTTCCCAAGTGCTTAGTACAGTGCTGTGCACACAGTAAGCACTCAATAAATATGATTGAATGAATGAATGATCTAAAATTATCAAACATGTATCACAAGTAAGTGGTTTGGGTGGGAGAATCAAGATTATAAAAAGTGCAAAGGTTCTGTATTTATTTTGATCTGCAAGGAGGCTAATGGAGTATTTCTGGATTAAAGGCAACAAGCTGATGAGAAAAGGTTCTTTTATGACAAAAGCTGCTCTCCAAAAATATAATGAGACTTCTTTTCATGCACATAAACTGGAGGCTGTACATTTTTCGCTATGCCACATTATTAAGGCCAAATCCTTTAAGATGATATACCAGGCAGAGATCTTTGGGGAAATATGTCTCCCATATTGAATTACTAGGTCTCTAGTCTCTAGGTCTCTGGAGGAGGAGTTGAGGAAAAGGGAGGCGGGACTTTCCATGAAGATGGGGAGGAGGACTCCAGGTTAATCGTGCAAGCAAGCGTGGTTTCCCCTGAAACCAAAGCATGCATGTGTAACATGGAGCTGACATCCATGGCACGAGTACAGGAGACCCCATTATGGGATTCCGCAGCCAGAGGACTCCAGATTGGTCACAGAGAGCTGCTGCTCCAGCTGCCACCACTGGTCCAGGGGCCATAGGAGGCTGGAGAGATGAGAACAGGTATTTAATCTCCTTTTCCAGTTGAGGCATAGGGAAGTTAAATGACTTGTTCAAGGCTGCACAAATGGTATGTGGTGGAGGCACAAGTAGAACTCGGTCCCTCTGACTCCCACTTTTTACTTTTTCCACTAGGCCATGGTCCATCCTTGGGGAGGCAAAGCTGGAAGCAAAAGGCCCCCAGGAAATGCCAGATCCAGCCCCTGGCTGTGCAACCCCCACCCCACCCCTACCCATGCATGTATTTGACCAGGAGGCCAGGGGGCCAGCCAGGAAAGTCCTCCAAAAATGCTTGCAGGACAACCTTCACAGTTTGGAGATTTGACCGTTTTTCTGCCATCAGGGCAGGGTGGTAACTCATCTCACATACCAGTGTTCCCAGGAAAGGTCCATCGTCCCCGGATTTCAACTAGTCTTAATTTTTAACAAAATTGAAGTTACAAAAGTTGGAATGTTACAAAAGCTTAACTCCTTGAGGAGTTGAGAGTATGAGTCCCAGTATGCACAGTGCTCCCACTTTATCAGGGGAGATTGTATGGTGCAGGCTGACACTGACTGTGTCAGAAGGTCACTCTGGCAAATGCCAGGAGCTACTCATCCCAGTCCCCAGAACATCCCTGGTCAGAGCTGGGTTGTCCAAGCCAGGCTTCATCTCTTGACTGGTATCTTGCGGCATTGGGGAGTTAGATACCAATTCTCCTCTTCCTGGCTGTGGCCACTACCTCAATGGGGGTCTGAGCTGAAGATGAGTGGTGGGTGGCTATAGTCGGGGGAATATTCTAGACTGGCCTATAGGAAGAGGAGGCTCTTGGGGGCTCTAGTCCTTTGTGGTGCCATCCAGGTTGTTGAGGTACTCTGAGAAGGTCCCTGAGGGCAGACAGGGCAGGTAGAGATGGCCAGCTGGGCCAGGGTGGCCTGTGCATGGCCTGTGCACTCTACCAAGTGCACAGTAAGTGCTAAATAAATACTACCAATTGATTAAAAATCTCAATATTTTCAGTGATCCTTCATCTACTTTCCCTACGTGATTATCCTCTGCTTAATGCCCTTATCTGTTTAAACACATCTTTTGTCTCATCCTAGTTTTATCTTTACAACTTTTGCTCTTCTATTCTTGCTCATACAATTCAAACAATTTCTTTTTTCATGATTTGTCATTTTTTTTTATAGTTTTTCCTTTTGCCCTTCAGGTAATTCAAGAGGTCTTAGTTTTGCTTCCTTGTCACTATGTTCCTCTTCTCAGTAGTGGAAAAGCTTCTTCCTGAAACTAGAGACCTATAATTTTGAAGAAGGTCATTTTCCTTGGGCTCCTTTGCTTTATGCTGTTCTCCTTCTTAGTGTCCTGAGCCTGTAAGAATTTACTCTTCTAAAGTCTATTTTCCTGATCTTGATGACTCTCCTTCCTTTCCTTAGGATCTCAGACATGATCATCTTGTGACTAGTCCCATCTGGACAGCCAGCTTTAGAGCCTCAATTTATTCTTTTCTTTTAGGTTTAAACTATTTCCTTAAAGTTTAGGTTGCTAAAATATTGGACTAGAACAACAATAACCGCATCTCGTGATGACTTGAAATTAGTATACATTAAGACAGAAATACTTTAATTTTATATCTTAGACAAGCTTTTTTTAATGTATATTCAGCAAGGGTTCTTTTTTCTTTTATCAATCAATGATACTGTACTAAGAACTTGGGAGACAGAATTGGTAGATAATGTTCCCTGCCTACAACCTAGAGGATGAGCTTACATTGTACAGGTAGGAATTTTCAGCTACACAATTAATACTTCTGTTTAATGGGAGACATGATAACCACAGTATTTATTTTTTTATTTTATGGTATTTGTTAAGCTCTTACTATGTGTCAAACACTATTAATTCAAGTTAATTCAAAATTCAAATCGGTGAATAGTTAATATAAAGGGAAGCATAGAATGGCACATACCTACCTGATTAGGAAGGGATGAATGCAGCTGGTTGATTACTTTTAAAGGGTCACCTGGCACTCAATCCTAGCCACTGGAACCAGCATCACTGCCAGACATGGACCTACAAGTGAATAACTATCGGTCATTTTTGGTAGAAAAAAACTGACTGGCATTCTTTGCTTGCTAACTTACTTTGACATTTAACAGTGCTTTCAAGTGTGGGTCACTGTACCTTGTATCTGAGAAATGATACAAGGGTATGGATTCAGACACAGTTCCTATCCCCCAGAGGATCACAATCTAGTGGTGGGGGAAAGAGAAACAGACACACAGGGAAAGAATGACAGGATATATTCAATAAAAACATCAGCTTAACAAGGGCAACAGTTCAGCAAGAACAACAAAGAGAAGCTGTACACTACCACTGCGGGTTAAACATAACTACTGATGGTTAATGCTCAGGTTCCACACCATTTGAGTCCTTGGCACCTGACCCAAACTACCATCACACTTTATGATTTGGGAATTAATTAATTAAACATCACATTTGTTAAGTGCCTTCTATGTGCAAAATGCTTTATTAAGCTCTGGGGTAGTTAACAAGATAATCTCTTTAAACAGTCCTTGTCCCACATGGTAGTATTTAAACCCTACTTTACAGATGAGAGACTGAGGCACAGAGAAGTTAAGTGATTTGTCCATCATCACATAACAAAGTGGCAGAGTCAGGTTTAGAATTCAGGTCCTCTGACTCTCAGGCCTATGCTTTTTCCACTAGGTAGTCTTCTCCCTTGTCCCTTGTTGAGGACAAGGATGGGTGATATGATGAAGATGGTGGGATGGGCCTAGGGCCTTGAAACCCTCTTGCAGCTCAGCATCGGGTGTGGATGGCTTTCCTCTTATACTCATGGAAACTTAATATTACAATTACAGGTATTACATATGATTAATGTATGAGGTATAAGGTATGAGAATCAGTAGATTTTAAATCATGTTTGTCACATTTTTTTAAAATTTTTTTAATAATTTGAAATCTTTGTCAATCTAAAACTTGCCTGTGAATTTCTGGTATGTACTTTTTAGTATGATCACAAGCAGAGGGCATGGTTAAAAAAATGTGAATAGTCTCTTAATATTCCACTGATCCTGGATATTGAATGTTTCATGTTCTGTTCCACTAAGATTACACTTGTCAAAAAGGAGTCCAAGAATTGTTATTCTCTACTCTGAATTTCACTTCAGTATGAATGCTATAAAAGAGGGTCAACATTTACCCTATGAAATAATTCACTTTTACAGAGAAAAGCAACGTTAGTACACACCTCAAATTTTATATAAATTTAGAAAAAGTGACATCCAGATGCACTCTTGGAAAAGATACTTTATTACAGCAAGAAAAATGTGTTGATCTACAGTGTGATGATTAGGCCATTTGTCAAATACTGTTACTGTATGTGATAACATTTACAGGTCACATTTACAGTTTCAGGGCTCTGAAAAGAATCAGGCTTGTTGAAATGGAACATACCTACCTGGATTCAGGAGACTGATTCTTAGGATTTAAAGTTGACAAATTCTGTTAAACTTTCTAATCCCCTTTGTCAGAAATGCAACAGTCTGGTGAGCTTAAAAAGTCAAGGGACTGACTTGTCAGCTTTCACTAAAGTTTTGATTTTAATTATGTTGTTACAGCATGAGTTGAACTCTTTCCATGTCAGCTTCACAAAGCTAAAGAGATATTCCCTTGCATTAAATGAGACATATATATATATATATATATACACACACATATATATGTTTTCCAAGTGATATATGTGTGTGTGTGTGTGTGTGTATGTATACATGCCTACATGAAAATATTTGAACTTTGTCCTAAACATTTAACCAAATGCCAAAAACAAATAAATGAATGAATGACTAAATTGCTACTGGTGGACTGTGTCCATGATCTCATTTTGGGTTATTTTGTTTTTCCATTTGTTTTGTATTACATTTTGATGGCAGTAGTGGAACTGCACTAGAATACTAATAATTGTAATTGCAATGTTGCTATTTATTAAGTGTTTACTATGTGCCAAGTACTGAAGTAAGTGCTGAAGTAGATATGAAATAATCATGTTGGACACAATCTATGTGCCAAATGGGACTCATAGTCTAAACAAGAGGGAAAATAGGTATTTAATCCCCATTTTACAGATGAGGATTTATCTGTGGTTTTTGGACATCTTAAGATGGAATCATCTTTGATCATCTTCAAGGCAATGAGATTATGTAAAAGAAACCATATCCAAAGGATAAGTATTAAAGCTGAGATCCATTACTTTTCTATGTATTTTTTGTTATGACAATATGAAGAGTAAACCAATCTGGTTATATTTAAATTATGGTAGTTCCTGATATTGTTACCAGATGTTTGCTTAATACAGACAATGTTTAGGGTGTTTTAAAAAAAAGAAATATAATAATGGCAACAATTTAAAACAGATTCCATGCAGGACTCAACATGGAATGACACTTTAATTGTTTTGACACAGTACTTCCTTTTGGTACTCTATGTTTGTAAAATATTTCCTAGTTTGGTCATGCATAAATTAGAATTCTCTGATGCCATAGGTAAGAAACAGGCCACTAAATACGTTAGAGCTAGTAGATTTTACTCTTTGATCAGTACCTCCTTCCTCTGCTCTGACTTACAACTTTCAATTTTGCTAAGTGCAAAGCAGTTTTCTTGGGCAACGCTGCTTTCCACTTAAGGCAAACATGAGTGAAACAGCTCTACTGAAAAGCCATTTTTTATCCCACATTTTTTCATGAAGCAAGGAAAAAGAAAAGCCACAACAAACCAACAAAATTATTTCATTTTACACAACTTGTCTACTAGACCAAGCTGGTGTAAATGGTATATTAAGATGGTTTTGATTTTCTTTCTGTGGGAAATCTTTGCAGTTTAAGGTATTTCTTATCTTTCTCCTCTCACAAGCCTTGCCAAGATTAGATTGTTTAATTTCTCCAGTTCAGTCTATGGGAAAGCTTGGGTGCATCAGTAAGGATTGATCAGTAAGTAGATTGATGCTATCAATCAATACATGGACATTCAAATGGCCATGACTTTTCTTTTATTACTGGCTATCACATACTGTCTGAAAACCACAGGCATTGAAGAGAGTATGAGCTTGATTTTAAAACAGGCTTGGGTCACAGAGGAACCAGATTCAATATTAAGTAAAATAGGGCTAGATTTCATTAATATTCTTTCCTTCAATGTTGGGAAAATGTTTACTACCAAAGAAGGAAATAAACTTTTATTCATTCACATATTAAAGTATGGCAATGGTATGCAGATTTTATGAGTAGAAAGTATCACTTGTGATACTCCAGCCAGACTCTTATATGGAGACCTTGTTCGTCACTCCTGCTAATTCAGTTCAGAGCTGTAACTATCAAGGTGTCCCATGATATAAGGTATAAGTTTTCTTTTTCTCAAGCAATCCTTCAGTCATATTTATTAAGTGCTTACTATGTGCCAGAGCACTGTACTAAGTGTTTGGGAGAGTGCAAAATAGCGAAGTTGGTAGACATGTTCCCTGCTCACAACAATCTTACAATCTGTAGGGAAAACAGACATTAATATGAATAATTTATGGATATATACATAAGTGCTGTGGGGATGAGGGAGGGGTGAAGAAAGACACAAGTGAGCCCGTTGTTGGGTAGGGATTGTGTCTATTTTTTGCCGAACTCTAATTTCCAAGCTCTTAGTACAGTGCTCTACACACAGTAAGTGCTCAGTAAATATGATTGAATGAATAAATGAACGCGAATTCAAGTGCAAGGGTGAACCAGAGAGAGTTCTCTCATCCTATCCCAACTGGATAACTGCATCAGCCTCCTCTCTGATCTCCCATCCTCCTGTCTCTCCCCACTTCAGTCTATGCTTCACATTACTGCCCAGATCATCTTTGAGCAGAAACACTCTGGGCATGTTACTCCCCTCCTCAAAAATCTCCAGTGGCTACCAGTCAACCTACAAATCAGGCAAAAACTCCTCACCCTCGGCTTCAAGGCTCTCCATCACCTTGCCCCCTCCTACCTCACCTCCCTTCTCTCCTTCTACAGTCCAGCCAGCACCCTCTGCTCCTCTGCCACTAACCTCCTCACTGTGCCTCGTTCTCACCTGTCCCGCTGTCGACCCCTGGCCCATGTCCTCCCTCTGGCCTGGAATGCCCTCCCTCCGCACACCTGCCAAGCTAGCTCTCTTCCTCCCTTCAAAGCCCTATTGAGAGCTCACCTCCTCCAGGAGGCCTTTCCAGACTGAGCCCCCTCCTTCCTCTCCGCCTCCCCATCCTCCCGCCCTACCTCCTTCCCTTCCCCACAGTACCTGTATATATATGTTTGTATAGTTTTATTACTCTATTTTACTTGTACATATTTACTATTCTATTTATTTTGTTAATGATGTGCATCTAGCTTTACTTCTATTTATTCTGATGACTTGACACCTGTCCACGTGTTTTGTTTTGCTGTCTGTTTCCCCTTTCTAGACTGTGAGCCCATTGTTGGGTAGGGACCATCTCTATATGTTGCCAACTTGTACTTCCCAAGCACTTAGTACAGTGTTCTGCACACAGTAAGTGTTCAATAAATACGATTGAATGAATGAACGAATGAGTGGGAGAAGGGGAAATGAGGGTTTAGTCGGGGATGGCCTCTTGGAAAAGATGCGATTCTAATATGGTTTTGAAATTGGGGGTGGGGGGGTCACATAAGTAGTTTCCTATCACTCAGTATGCTAATGGTATTTATTGAGCACTTACTATATGCAGAAAACACTGTACTAAACACTTGGGAGAGTACAATGCAACAGAGTTGATAGACACAATGAGCTTACAGTCCAGAGGCAAAGGTGAACAAGCCTCATGAATTGAAGGGCAGCAAACCAAAAACATAATATTCCCAAGTCACAGGTAAAAAAAAAAAAATCCTCATTCATTCAGTCATATTTATTGAGCACTTACTGTGTGCAGAGCAACTGTAAGGAGGTTGGGGTGCCCAGCAACAACAGTGAACAAGACACAGTTAGGTTAGGGTTTTGGGGCTGGTGCCCCTCACTTCCAAAAGATTGGAGAAGCAGCACACTGCAGCTGACTGTCACAAAATACTAAAAAAAAAAAAATATCCTTTAAGCTTTTCACAGTGGGATGAATAGCAAGTGAAGAAGTCACATTCTGACCACCCCAGTTCATGGTACTAGAGTCATTAATGGAACCCAAACCCAAATGGAAAATATTTTTTTCTTTTCTTTAACCAAAAACCAGCCAAGACAAAAGTAGTCAATTTTGGTAGGTTGGATCCTATATCATAAATATGCTTAAGTTGCCACCACTTCTTATTTCATAATCATAAACCTCTTCTAATGCTTGAAATCATCACACATTAGTCCAACGATTCATAGAAGTGTGTAATTTCATATGAATTTAATCCACTTATTTGTCCTTGTAATCACTGATAGGTTATACCTAAACTACCGATGAGATGCACAAATATTACGCATTAATACATGGATTAATAAAATACTGAAAAATACAATATTGTTTAACCTTCCTAGGTACAGAGAAATTTTTCTACTTAGCTGATCTTACAGGATTAATCCATACATCATAATGTCATGATATTTATGTTGCAATTTTACCTCTGCCCATTGCATGGTAAGATTTTCCAAAATACCAATCTATCAAGATACAGTAACATTATTTTATGTCATTTTTAAGTCCCTTAATAGATTCTGAATCTGTGGATGTTCACTGAGGAGTTATGCAAAACCCAGAGCAATTTCAAATGGCACTGCATTGTTAGTCTGATAAGGGTAAATACAAAAATAGTTTTGCCAAAATTAATAACAGAAAGTTAAAAACAAAAGATATGTCTTCAATCTTGTGTTCAGGAAATGCAGGCTTTTTTTTTGTAAAGTTCATATAGCCACAAATACCAGAGTCTTAAATATTAAACTGGATTTTTAAATTAGGTATACATTTGTATACCCAATTAAGGAACATTTTGAGCAAGAACTGATAAAGTAGGTACAATAAAAATTCAAGTATTAGAATTTAAGTTAGGTGATGCAAGAGACAAAATAATTATTTTCTTGCTGGTCAGGTTCCTTTATGTAATTCTATACTCCCCGCTGAATATGATATTTGCTGCTGCCAGAGGTAACACTGGACTAATGATCTAATCAATTTCTGTAAATCGTGTTCTCCTGGGGTGTCATTGAATGTATTCATTTTGCTTCAAGCCCTACATTTTTATAAAGCTTTTGTTGAACCACAACTCTAAATTTCAGTGTAATACCCTGGCATATTGCTTCTAAATGTCATTTGCCTGATTAACATGCATCTGAGACTCAATAATTAGAGTTTATGCAAACAATAGGACAATGAAACTCAGATGATATAGTCATGATTCATCAAAACCTTTCATTATCTTTAAGTATTATAATAATATCAGTTTGATGGGATCTGTGTTCATATGTTAATCTAAAGGATTATATTTTAATCCAAATTTTAATTTTATATTGCAGTTTGAAAACTGGTTCATTTTAAAATGCTGGCCACAAAATTAAGACCAAGTTCTAACTACTGTAAACCTTTATAAAATCAATTTTACAAGTAATTTTAGTAATTGGAGGTGGGATTTCTTTTCCACTTTTCGTCTTAGTGGTGGTGTTATTATTACACCTATGTTTCCTGATACAAGATGGTATTGTATTTAATATAGTCACTATCAATTCTGTTGTATTAGTATTAAATGTCTTTAACAGTTATTTTGTGTATTTGAATGTCAGCTATCCCTCTAAAATCTTGCATTTGATTGCCTCTGACAGTGATGCATCAACATAGGCAAATGTATACAATCATGAGAAACCAAAGGAGAAACAGGCTGTTTGTGAGAAAAAAAAATACCTTTACACAGCCAAAATTATCTCTGAAAGAATTCACTGGAAATTATTCATGTCCAGATCCAGAAACATTCTGAAAGATTGGCAGCCAAGGGAGTTGAATGTGGAAGATAATGAGGATTTTGGCAATTGAGTGGAAAAGCACATGCTGATTAACTTGGAGTTACCAATCAATTCTATTGTGATTTAAGCATTTTCTTTCAATTGAGACTTGCTGGGAATGTTACGGCTCCAGGAAAATCAACAGGGCTAGTAAAACTTTTCTGGTGCACTTCAATTTTGTTATTATTTTGCATAATTTTGAAGTTTGTAACTGATCATAGTCCAGGGTAAAGGCTGAATCAGAACCTAATGTATCTATTATGCATTACATGGCGCTCTTCAAACTCTTGAATTTTATAGATTGATGTGGATATAGAAGTTGGGATCAAGAGACTATTAACTTTAATTTAGTAATCAGATTTACCTCTAATTTACTTCCTAAAGTTAGCCCTGAAATAAAAAGCTCTCATGAGCGTTTTCTCTTGGAGGCCCTGCTGGTGGTATCAATTAATCAGTCAATGGTGTATAGAGCATTTCTAGATTGTAAGGTTGCTAAGAGTAGGGGACAGGTTTGCTAATTCCATTGTATTGTGCTTTCCCAAGCGCTTAGTACAGTGATCTGCACATAGTAAGTGCCCACTGAATACCACTGATTGATTGATTTCTTTGTTCAAAGCGCCCATACTAAGCCTTTGGGAGACAATAGTGAAGTTTGTATTCATGATCCCTTCTGACAAGGAGCTTACAATCTAGTGGGGAAGACAAACAATTAAATAAATTTCATGTAAGGAAGGCACAGAGAATAAGGATATGTATGCAAATCTCTGAGGTTGCAGGTGGATATGAGCATTAAGATACTTGGAGGTATAAATGCAACTGCATAGGTGAAGCAGAAGGGATGCTGAATAGGATGGGGAAATGAGAGAGGTTTCCTGGATACTAGGGTAGCCTTGAAGTTGGGCAGAGGGCTACTCTAACAGAAGGGGAGAGGGAAGAGGGAAAAGGAAGGGAGTTCCAAGCATGAGGAAGGGTGTAAGCAAGGGGTTGATTGCAAGAGAGATGAGATTGAGGCTCATTAAGTAGGTTGGAATAAGAGATTCATTCATTCAATTGTATTTATTGAGTGCTCTCTGTGTGCAGAGCACTGTACTAAGTACAGGAAGTACAAGTTGTCAACATATAGAGATGGTCCCTACCCAACAATGGGCTCACAGTCTAGAAGCGGGAGACAGACAACAAAACAAAACAAGTAGACAGGTGTCAAGACATCAGAACAAACAGAATTAAAGCCAAATGCACGTCATTAACAAAATAAATAGAATAGTAAATATGTACACGTAAAATAGAATAATGAATCTATACAAACATATATACAGGTGCTGTGGGGAGGGGAAGGAAGTAGGGCAGGGGAATTGGGAGGAGGAGAGGAAAAAGGGGGCTCAGTCTGGGAAGGCCTCTTGGAGGAGGTGAGCTCTCAGTAGGGCCTTAAAGGGAGGAAGAGAGCTTGGCAGATGTGTGGAGGGATGGCATTCCAGGCCAGGGGGATGACGTCGGCTGGGGGTCGACGGCAGGACAGGTGAGAACGAGATACAGTAAGGAGGTTAGCGGCAGAGGAGTGGATGAAGCAGGCTGGGCTGTAGAAGGAGAGAAGGGAGGTGAGATAGGAGAGAGTGAGGTGATGGAGAGCCTTGAAGCCGAGAGTGAGGAGTTTCTGCTTGATGCGTAAGTTGACAGGCAGCCACTAGAGATTTTTGAGGAGGGGAGTAACATGACCAGAGCGTTTCTGCACAAAGATGATCTGGGCAGCAGAGTGAAGTATAGACTGAAGTGGGGAGAGACATGAGGATGGGAGATCAGAGAAGAGGCGGATGCAGTAATCCAGTCGGGATAGGATGACAGATTGAACCAGCAAGGTAGCAGTTTGGATGGAGACAAAAGGGTGGATCTTGGCGATGTTATGGAGGTGAGACTGGCAGGTTTTGGTTACGGATTGGATGTGAGGGGTGAACAAGAGAGCAGAGTCGAGGATGACACCAAGGTTGCAGGCTTGTGAGACGGGAAGGATGGTAGTGCTGTCAACAGTGATGGGAAAGTCAGGGAGAGGGCAGGGTTTGGGAGGGAAGATAAGGAATTCAGTCTTGGATATACTGAGTTTTAGATGGCGGGCAGACATCCAGATGGAGATGTCCTGAAAGCAGGATCAGACCTGAGCCTGAAGGGAGGGAGATAGAGCAGGGACAGAGGTGTAGATTTGGGTGTCATCATCTTAGAGATTATAGTTGAAGCCATGGGAGCAAATGAATTCACCAAGGGAGTGAGTGTAGATAAGGAAGGGGACCAAAAACTGACCCTTGAGGAACCCCTACAGTAAGGGGATGGGATATATGTATATATGGTTGTACATATTTATTACTCTATTTATTTATTTATTTATTTATTTTACTTGTACATTTCTATCCTATTTATTTAATTTTGTTGGTATGTTTGGTTCTGTTCTCTGTCTCCCCCTTTTAGACTGTGAGCCCACTGTTGGGTAGGGACTGTCTCTATGTGTTGCCAATTTGTACTTCCCAAGCGCTTAGTACAGTGCTCTGCACATAGTAAGCGCTCAATAAATATGATTGATTGATTGATTGATTGAGGGGGAGGAGAAGCCGGGAAAGGAGACTGAGGATGAAGGACTGGAGAGATAAGAGGAGAACCAGGAGAGGACAGGGTCTGTGAAGCCAAGGTTGGATAGTGTTGAGAAGCAGAAGGGGGTGGTCCACAGTGTCGAAGGCAACTGAGAGGTCGAGGAGGATTAGGATAGAATAGGAGCCGCTGGATTTGGCAAGAAGGAGGTCATTGGTGATGTTTAAGAGGGCAGTTTCGGTGGAGTGTAGGGGATGGAAGCCAGATTGGAGGGGGTCAAGGAGAGAGTTGGTGTTGAGGAATTTGAAGCAGCGGGTGTTGATGACTCGTTCTAAGACTTTGATGTGAAGTGTATGGGCTGGGTTGTATTGGGAAAGGAGCAAGGATAAACTCATTCACTTATTCATTCAATTGTATTTATTGAGCACTTACTGTGTGCAGACCACTGTACCAAGTTCTTGGGAAAGTACAGTATAACAATAAACAGACACATTCCCTGCCCACAATGAGCTTACAGTATTAGAAGACAAAAGCAACTGCATGTCTCAAAGTTAACAGTGAGGAGTTCTGCTTGATGAGGAGATGGATGGGCAACCATTGTCGTTTTATGTGGATGATGTGTGCAGACCATTGTTTTTTTAGAAACATGATATGGGCCTCAGAGTGTGGACTGGAAAGAGAAGGGACAGGAGGCAGGGAAGTAAGAGAGGAGGCTGCTGCAATAGTCAAAGCAGGATTTGAGAAATGTTAGGACTGGCATGAAAGCAGTTTGGATGGAAAAGTGATTATTCACTTTGAGTATACTAAGGCTCAGTTTTAGCATTGCTAGTGAAGTGGGAGTGGATGGAGAAGGAAGCAGGGTGAATCATATCTTTTCCAGGTTTTTCACAGGATTTTACTGGGCAGCAAGGGTAAAGCTGAAAGACAAAACATAGTTTTCTATTTTCCCCCACACAGGCTTGCAGTTCATTAAGCTTCTCACCTCCCCTCTGTCTCCTCCCATTTGCTTCCAGAAAGAAAAACAGCAATTGTCTTCTGCAGAAAAACAGGAAAAAACAATGATAATAATAATGATAATAATAACAATTGTGGTATTTAAGTGCTGATTATATATCAAGCACTGTACTAAGCAAAGGTCAGAAACGGTGTCTGTCCCACATTTGGCTTGCAGTTTACATACAGGTGAGGAAACTGCATCATAAAGAAGTTAAGTGATTTGCCCAAGATCAAAATGCAGGCAAGTGCAGAACTGGGATTAGAACTCAGGTCCTCTGACGCCCAGGCTTTTTCAACTAAGCCATACTGCTTCTCTATTTTCCCTTCCCCCTTGTTTGCAGTTTATTATTGAACTTCAAAAAATATTGAAACTCTACCAGACTTGTAATGGGAGAAAAACACCTCTCTCCTTTATGCTCCCAAATCTAGGGATTTTGTACTCATAGGCAGGAAATCTGAACAAAATTGCCTGCCTGTTGCCAAGAAAGAAAAAAAAGATACAATGAGTGCTCAGTGCCACCATACCCATCCTCCCCTGCTCAAAACCAGAGGTAAGTGGTTCACTGGTGCAGGGGATTCAACTGGCAGATATTCCACCAATCAAATCTAGCCTGGGGAACCCAATCTGGGGAGGGGAACGGGGGTGTAAATTCTAAAACATTGTTTTAACTGGAAGAATCCAAACAATTAAGTTTTGCAAGAAGATTTCAATTTGTGGTGGAAGTCAAAGATTAGCAAACCACAAAATTATGTACCCTCTTCCCATAGAGTGGAAAGACTATGCCAGGTTCCATTCCTTTACCTGGTCTGTACTTCTGACTCTCTACTCACCAGTTCCTGAGGGTAGGATCAAGGTAAAGGATTCAGTCCCATGAGAAAACAGTTAATAATAATAATAACTGTGGTATTTGTTAAGCACTTATTATGTACCAAGAACTGTGCTAAGGGCTAGGTAGAGAGAAGATCATCAGGTTTCACAAGAGGCTCAGAGTCTGAGGGAGAGAACAGATATTACTACTTTTTTTACAGATGAGGTAACTGAGGCATAGAGAAGTCAAGTGACTCACCCAAGGTCATCCAGCAGGCAAGTGATGGAGTTAGGATTAGAATCAGGTGTCTTGATTCAATGGCCAGAGCTCCTGCCACTAGGCCATGCTGCTCCTCATGGGGTGAGGCAAGTGCCGTTCTTTGTAAACTGCAGGAAATTCCTCAGCCTGTCACCCTTAAAATTGTGTGACATTGGGGAGCAAAGTAAAATCATTTTATTACCACCTCTATGCAGTTGACACCCAAATCTACATCTCCAGCCCTGACCTCCCTCCCACTGCATTTCCTCTTGCCTTCAAGACATAGCTACTTGGCTGCCCCCGTCACATCAAGCTTAACATGTCCAAAACAGAACTCCTTATCTTCCCACCCAAACCCTGTCCTCCCTCTGACTTTCCTATCATTGTAGATGGCACCACCATCCTTTCGGTCTCACAAGCCCATAACCTTAGAATTATCCTTTACTCCTCTCTCTCATTCAAACCACATATTTAATCCATCACTAAATCTTATTGGTCCCACCCTCACAACTTGGCTAAAATCCATTCTTTCCTTTCTATCCAAACTGCTACCATGTTAATACAATCACTCATCTTATCCTGCCTGGATTACTGCATCAGTTTCTTTGCTGACCTCCCAGCCTCCTGTCTTTCTCCCTCCAGTTCATATTTGGCTCTGCTGCCCGAATCATTTTTCTACAGAAATGTTCAGGACATGTCACCTCATTCTTCAAAAAATTCCAGTAGCTGCCCATTCACCTCCACATCAAACAAAAACTCCTCATCATAGAGTTCAAAGCACTCCATCACCTTGATCCCCACCCTGTGCCTCACCTTGCTACTCTCCTACTACAATGTAGCCCACACACTTCACTCCTCTAATGCTAACTTTCTCACTGTGCCTCAATCTTGCCTATCTCCCCACTGACACCTTGACCATGTCCTGCCTCTGGTCTGGTATGCCCTGCCTCCTCAAATCCAGCAGACAATTACTCTCCCCATCTTCCAAGCCTTATTGAAGGCACATCTTCTCCAGAAGGTCTTCCCTGACTAAGCCCCACCTTTCCTCTTCTCTAACTCCCTTTTGCATAGCCCTGACTTGTTCCTTCTGTTCTTCCCCCCACTCAGCCCCACAGCACTTATGTACATATCAATAAGTTATTTTTTTTAATTAATGTCTCTCTCCTCGCCTATAGACAAGCTCTAGGTGGGCAGGGAATGTGTCTGTGTGTTGTTATATTGTACTTAGTGCTTAGTACAGAGCTCTGCACACAGTAAGTGCTCAATAAATACGATTGAATGAGCAAATGAAACAAATCTCATCCCAGACCCATACCGATAGATGTATGTAAAGGATAGTTTGGTGTACTTTCAAAATATAACTACTGGAATTGTTGGAACAAGTACCCTCATTTAGGGAATTCATCATCACCAACAAAAGGAGGCAACTGAGAAGCAGTAGGGTGCACAGAGAAAGTCCTGGGAGACCCCTCAGTAGTCAGTTGGATGATGCTCCCACTCTGTCTAGTGGAAAGAGCACAGGCCTGGGAGTAAGAGAAACTGGGTTCTAATTCTGGGTCTGCCAATTGCTTGCTGTGTGACCTTGGGTAAGTGCCGAACTTCTCTGTGCCTTAGTTTCCTCTACTGTAAAATGGAGATTAAAATCCACTCTCTCTCTTAGAATATGAGCCCCATGTGGGACAGAGATTGTGTCCAACCTGGTAAACTAGTATCTATGCCAGCACTTGACACACAATAAACCATTAACCATTAACAAATACCATTAAAAACAGAGAAGAAAAACAGGGCCCATAGAATACAAGTGAAGATATAAAAGGAAAAGAAAAATCAATGAATGGAATTTGTTGAGCTCTTATCCTGTGCTAAGCAATCTACAAAGCATTTGTGAGAGTGCACTAGAATTAATAGATATGACCCCTACTGCCAAGGATCTTACAATACATAGGAGGGGAACCAGATACTAAAATAAACAACAGGTATGGGAAATAACAGCTTTTAAAAACAATGGACCAATAGTAATGATAGTAATAATCAATCAATACAGGGAAGCATCATGGCCTAGTGGAAAGAGTGCGGGCCTGGAAGTCAGAGAACCTGTCTGCTGTGTGAACTTGGGCAAGTCACTTAATTTCTATGTCTCTCAATATCCTCAAATATAAAATGGGGATTCAATACCAGTTCTCCTTTCAATACCTCTGGGTCAGGCACTATTTCTGACCTGATTGGTTTGTATCCACCCCAATGCTTAAAATTGTGCTTGACACATAGTAACCGCTGAGCAAATACTATAAAAAATCCAGTTTTCCTATGAAAAGGTCCTGTGAGAAGATCTTTGTAACCTCAGAATGATGCCAAGCACCCGACTTGATACTCTCCTAAATATGAACTAATCAAAGCGTTTATCTGGCAGAGTTATGCCTGGTAAGTTTTGATAGGACAAACTGAATACACTACACAATAGAATTGGTTAGCTCAGCAGAGAAATAGCACCTTACCTGGAAATGTGAGAGTCTATTCACTTTGAGACTCATGGGCTACTTTTTCCCAGTATAATTTTTACTTTTCTAATTGCTTCTTGAATACCTCCTTCAGAGATGACTGCATTCCACATCACCCCACTGACTCCTGAGGGATCTCCCAGGACTTGCTCCTTGGCCTCTAGTGATTCTCAATCCCCTCCTTTCTTTGATAATGATAAATTCCTTAAGTGAGATCATCTGTTCCCACTATTCCATTAACAATATGTAATTCCAGGAGCCATATGTATGTTGACAACTGCCATATGCAAGTTGATAACAGCTCTTCTCTTCGATAAAACCTAAATCTCATATCATTTAGGAAACATTTCGAGTGGATATCCTAATGCCATTTCTTATTTCCAAAATAAAACTGTTGCTCTTTTTTCTAAAATCATGTACTTTGTTCAACTCTCCAATTATTTGGGAGTGATGTAATCTTGTAATGCGATCAAGAAGCCTTATACACTCATATTTACCATGGCAACAAATTGTATCTATGCTTCTCTCTTACTACATCTTTTCCTAGCATGGCTTAGAGAGAAGCAGCAATGGCTTGGCTGAAAGAGCATGGTTTTGGGAGTCAGAGGTCATTACTTCTAATCCCACCTCCGCCACTTGTCTGCTGTGTGACCTAGGGCAAGTCACTTAACTTCTCTGGGCCTCAGTTACCTAATCTGTAAAATGGGGATTAAGACTGTGAGCCCCACATGGGACAACCCGATACCTTGTATCTACCCCAGCGCTTAGAACAGTGCTTAGCACATAGTAAGTGCTTAACAAATAACATCATTATTATTACCTACCCCAATATCTCTACAGAAAGACCTCACTTCAAGTCACAATTATCAATCAATCAATCCATCAATCAATGGCATTTGTTTAGCACTTATTGTGTGCAGAGCACTGTACTAAACCCTTGGGAGAGTGCAGTATAACAGAGTTGGTAGACGCATCTCCTGCCCACAAGAAGCAGAGTCATTTGGTGAGAGGTAGCATAGCCTAGGGGAAAAAACATGGGCCTGGAAGTTAGGAAATTTGGGGTTCTAATCTTGGCTCTGCTAATTGCCTGCTGTTTGACTTTGGGAAAGTCACTCAGCTTCCCTGTGCCTCAGTTCCTCTTCTGTAAAATGGGGAGCCAATACCTCTTCTCCTTTCTATTTAGACTGTGAGCCCCATATGGGACAGGAACTGGGTCTCATAAAAGATACCATAAAAGATGGAGTTTTACCGTCTAAGGCCAGAGACAAACATTAATATGAATGTTATTGATATATACACAATTGCTGTGGGATTGAGGGTGGGGTGAAAAAAGAGTGTAAATCCAAGTGAAATTGCAAGGGTGTGAAAAGACAAAATGTGGGCTTAGTCTGGGAAGACCTGGAAGAGATGTGATTTTAATAAGGTATTTGTTAAGCACTTACTATATGCCAGGCAATGTACTAAATACTGGGGTGAATACAGGCAAAGCAGGTTGGAAATAGTCCCTGTCCTTTGTGGGTTTCGAAGTGGGGAGAGTAATCATCTGTCAGATGTGTAGAGGGAGGGAGTTCCAGACCAGAGGCAGGATGTGAATGAGGAGTCAATGGTGAAATAGATGAGAGTGAGTACGTTGGTATTAGACGACACCAGATAATTTTGTACTAGGTTTCTGTTTCTATCATGACCCTCACCCCATAATAGTTATATACATATCTTTATTACTTGCCCCTATCAATCAATCCATCAATGGTATTCATTAAGCATGTATTTTTTTAAAGGCATTTATTAAGCGCTTACTATGTGCAAAGCACTGTTCTAAGCACTGGGGAGGTTACAAGGTGATCAGGTTGTCCTACGTGGGGCTCACAGTCTCAATCCCCATTTTACAGATGAGGTAACTGAGGCACAGAGAAGTGAAGTGACTTGCACAAAGTCACACAGCTGACAATTGGCGGAGCCGGGGTTTGAACCCATGACCTCTGACTCCAAAGCCTGTGCTCTTCTCCACTGAGCCACACTGCTTCTCTTGTTTGCAGAGGACTGCACTAAAAAACACTTGGGAAAGTACAATACAGTTAGTAGACATAGTCCCTGCCCACAAGGAGCTAGAAAACTACCTAAAAGTTACTGTAGTGCCTGTCTCCCATGCAAGATTTTAAGTTCCTTGAGAGCAGGGATCATATCTAGTAACTCTATTATTTTCTCCCTAGCACTTCATACTGTGCTTTGTACAAAGCAGGTGTTCAATAAATGCTCGATTGATGGATTGATTCCTTATTGCTACTAAAGTTTTATTCCTTGTCAGATATTTATGATCAGTCACATATGTTTCTTCTGAAAAATCTACGTTTTAGGATTCCTGCTAGCACTCCATCACCTTTCCTCCTCCTCAATTCTCTCCTTCTATAACCCAGCCTGCACACTTGGGTTCTCTAGTGTTAACCTTCTCATTGGTCCTCGATCTCGCCTGTCTTGCCACTGACCCACCGCCCACGTCCTACCTCTGTCCTGTAATGCCCTCCCTCTTCATATCCAACAGACAACTACTCTCCCCCCCCTTTAAAGCTTTATTGAAGGCACATCTCCTTCAAGAGGCCTTTCCAGACTAAGCCCCACTTTTCCTCATCTCCCACTCCCTTCTGCATCACCCTGACTTGCTTCTTTTGCTCTCTCTGCCTGCACCAACCCAGCCCCACAGCACTTATGTATATATCTGCAATTTTATTTACTTATACTGATTTATGTCTCTCCTTCTCTGGACTGTGAGTTCGTTGTGGGCAGGGAATGTCATTGTTTATCGTTGTATTGTACTTTCCCAAGTGCTTAGTAGAGTGCTCTGTGCCCAGGAAGCATGTAATAAATATGAATGGAATGAATGATTGCTTTGTTAGGAATGACTGTGCAAGGAGTAAGTATTTAGGGAATGTTGCATAACTCATGCGGGGAAGCTAGACTATGATGTTGGAACTTTATTGAATCTCCCGTAATTCTATTTTGTCCAAATTATTGCACATTGTTTTCATACAGGAATAAATTGTACAGCTGCATTATGGTAATCTAACCTTGTGCTTTCAAGTCCAAAAAGTAATAAACAATGAATCAGGAATGTCTGCTTACATGCAAACTTAAAGGAGATTCTGAATTAGTGAGCGAATATTTTATTCAATTGGCAACAAACACAAAAATTGGAATGTTTTTTCTAATCTCACTTGAAATAAAAATGATATTGAAGATACTGGAGAATATTATGTAAGCAGTATGGTCTACTGGAAAGAACATGGACCTGAGATTCAGAGGACCTGGGTTCTAATCCTAGCACTGCCTACTCTGTAACCTTGGGCAAGTCAATGAACTTTTCAGTGCCTTAGCTTCCTCATTTGTAAAATGGGGCTTCAATATTATTTTGTCTTCCTACTTAAGTTTGAGTCCACTGTGGAACAAGGATTAGGCACGACCTGATTATCTTGTGTTCATTCATTCATTTGATCATGTTTATTGAGTGCTCACAGGGTGTAGAGCACTCTACTAAACACTTGGAAAATACAATACAGCAATAAAGGGAGACAATCCCTGCCCACAATGAGCTCACAGTCTAGAGTGGGAAAGGCAGACATCAATACAAGTAAACAGCCAAAAATATAAATAAACTAGAACTAGAAGAGAGGAATGTAGAAGGAGAAAAGGGATATGAAGTAGGAGGAGGCAAGGTGATGGAGGTCTTTAAAGCCAATAGTGAGGAGTTTGATATGGAGAGGCAGTGACTGGAGATTTTTGAGGAGTGGTTTGACATGCCCCGAAAGTTTCTGTAGAAAGATAATCTGGGCAGTGGAGTGAAGACGGGAAGGATGGTTCTGCTGTCTACAGTGACGGGAAAGTTCGGGAGAGAACAGGGTTTGGGAGGGAAGATAAGGAGCTCTGTTTTGGACATGCTGAGAATGAGGTGGCGGGAGGACGTCCAAGTAGAGATGTCCTGAAGGCAGAAAGAGATGCGAGCCTGGAGAGAGGGAGAGAGAACAGGGGAGGAGATGTATATTTGGGTATCATCCACATAGAGATAGTAGTTGAAGCCATGGGAGCGAACAAGTTCTCCAAGGGAGTGAGTGTAGATGGAAAGTAGAAGGGGACCAAGAACTTAACCTTGAAGGACCCCCACAGTTAGGGGATGAGAGAAGAAGACTTTGAAGGAGATTGAGAATGAATGACCAGAGAGATAAGAGAATCAGGAGAGGACAAAGTCAGTGAAGACAAGGTTGGATAATGTACCTAGGAGAAGGGGATGATCCACAGTGTCAAAGGCAGCTGAGAGGTTAAGGAGGATTAAGGACAGAGTAGGAGCCATTGCATTTGGCAAGGAGATTATTGGTGACCTTTGAGAGGATGGTTTCAGTTGAGTGATGGGAATTGAAGGCAGATTGGAGGCAGTCCAGGAGAGAGTTGGAGTAGTGGAATTTGAGTCAGCGAGTGTAGACTATTCGCTCAAGGAGTTTGGAGTGGATAGGTAGGAGGGAGATGGGACAATAACTGGAGAGGGCTGTGGGGTCAAGAGAGGGGTTTTTTAGGATAGGAGAGACGTGGGCTTCTTTGAAGGCAGTGAGGAATAAGCCATTGGAGAATGAATGGTTGAAGATGGTAGTTAAGGGGAGAAGAAAGGAAGGAGTGAGAATTCAGCTTAGTGACCTTGGGCAAGTCACTTCATTTCCCTGTGTCTGTTACCTAATCTGTAAAATGAGGTTTAAGAATGTAACCCCACATGGGACATGGACTGTGTCTAAGCTGATTAGCTTGTACCTACTCTAGCACTTAGTATAGTACCACAGAGCTTAGTATGGTATTTGGTTCATAGTAAGCACTTAAAATAGATTACAATTATGAAGAATACTCAGTGTTCATAAGTTCTCCATAAGAGAAGCAACGTGACCTGGTGGAAGGAGCACTACCTTGGGAGAAAGATGACCTGGGTTCTAATCCTGCCTCTTCCACTTGGCTGTTTGTATGACCTTAACATCTCCGTGGATCAGTTACCTCATCTGTAAAATGGAAATTTAATACCTGCTCTCTCTCCCACTTAGACTTTATGTCCCTTTTGGGAAAGGGACTGTGTTCAACCTGATTATCTTGTATCATCCTTAGTCCTTAGTAAGGTGCTCAGTATGGCTTAAGTGCTTGGCAAATACTATTTATTATCTAAAAGAAGCTGTCATGATTGGATGCATAACATGAATGACTCTCTGGAAACATAGTCTTCTTAGTTACTACTGAGACACAGAGTGCAAAGGTTTCTATAACACTGGACTAAAGGGGTAGCTGTGCAATGCTCTCAAGGTGGGTCCCGCATTAGAGAATCCCACCGATGCAATCCTAACATCTCTGTATTTCTCCTTCTTAGTTATAGGTCTGCCACACCTGTTTTGCTACTCTTAATGGTACTTATTAAGCACTTATTATATGCCATTAATATAGTAAGTTTAGGGTAGATGCAAATTAATCAGGTTGGATACAGTCTCTGTTCCACATAGAGCTCACAGTCTAAGTAGGAGAAAAAGCAGAAACTTTGTCCTCCTTTTACAGATGACTGTAACTGAGGTACTAAGAAGTACAGTTTATTTCCCAAGGTCACACATCGGAGAAGTGATGGATTTGAGATTAGAACCCATGTCCTCTCAAACCCAGGCCCATGGTGTTTCCACTAAGCCATGCTGGGCTAGACCTAGCCCTGAAAGTGTCCCATAGACGAATATATACCCACAGCATGGTGGAAAAGGTATGAAGGTAACACTTTAACCTGGGGAGAGGGATCCCCAGATAGTCTCTAACCAAATGACTTTAATAACATAATCCAGCCCTGAGTATCCACCTCCTAAACTCTAAATTCAATCTTTTTAGAAACAGATTTTACTTTGCATGCTGGGTCTAAACAGATTGGAAAAGGTTTCATATTAGATGTCTACAAACTAGCTAAACTCTAGCCCCTAGTTTTTTTTCCAGTTATCAGCTAGATCTTTTTAGTGGTGTAAATTATCTAGGTGAATTGGGAGATATCGCCGAGTTATCATCAATACATGCCACATGGCTGAAAAAGCTGCTCCGATGATGAGGAAGAGTTAGTTCCAAAACTTTAAATCAGCAGGATATTGTCCTTTCTGGAAAGTCCTTACACAATTCTGAGGCATTGCCGCATTAACCATTTCAATGTTAGAAATGTTCTGATGGTTCAGATAAGTTTCAGAGGACGCTCTTATCTAAAGAGAATCAAAACTGAATGTTTGGCTATTGTCCATCATTGTATAGCAATTCAAATAGAAGCCTACAACAAAGGAAAAAATACGAGGCCACTATGTTTATTTAAGAATTAATTTCTTTTACCTGCAGATGGCATTGTTGATCTTTCAAAGTCTTGGGAAATATTGAAAAGCTCCGAAGAGCTATGCATCCCCCCTAACTCCTCCTTTGCACAGTCATATTTTTCTAACACAGACACAGATTTACTCCTACAAAGAGATAGGCAGATGCAATATTATGCAGATTAAAGTAAAGGTCTAAACATACAATGATAATGGGTAAAATCACATGCACAGAAAACCAGATTCACGTATTAGCTACTTAGAGCAAGAATAAGGAAAGGCTTTAGGTCACAGTGGAGAATACTTTCTCTGACAACCCATCCAAATTACTTTGTTTCAGCTCAGATAGGTTCTGAGAAAGAGAATCAACTTCTCTGAGAATAAAATTAAGAAAAATTGTGTATACGTATTCCATGACAAGAAGAAGAAAAATCAAATCTCCAGATAATAAATAACAT
The DNA here is from genome assembly GCF_015852505.1 of Tachyglossus aculeatus. NCBI lineage: Eukaryota > Metazoa > Chordata > Mammalia > Monotremata > Tachyglossidae > Tachyglossus > Tachyglossus aculeatus. The sequence continues at coordinate 116,469,936 of NC_052067.1, forward strand.
GCTTTCAGACACTTGTGATTAAATACAGCATGTATGGGTGTTCAAAAGACTAAAGATTTATAATGATATATCTTTGGAAATCAATATAAACCAAATTATTAAGACAACCCTGCAACAGTTATTCCAATTTGGGTTGTAGCATAACTCTTGAGAGTATGTTTCACATTTGTTATTAAAGAAAGAAGCCATAAGAAAAGCCTAGAGATCTTGCACATTCCCAAAGGAATTTTCTGTAACTGAATGATTATACTAATATTATGCATCTGCTCAATGTTAATTTATATTGGTATGTCATAAAAGAGTTTATAAAAAGTTGAAGTTCGCATTACAATGACATTAAATTTCAGCCAAGTGCCCAACTGTCAGTGTGTTTCTAAAAGTACCTACTAAATTGTAGAGAGACAGTGTATCCTGATGTGCTGACCAGTTTACTATTTTTACCGCTGCTTTTGGATGAGCCTAAAAAACAGGTCTATCTGCCACAGGTGTATCCCAACATTTGCTTGTTGTGGTCAGGGAACTTGTCTATTAACTCTGTTGTTTGTACTCACCCAAATGCTTAGTACAGCGCTCTGCACACAATAAGCACTCAGAAAATGCCATTGATGATGATGGTGAATCATTTATATGCACACATCTCACCCAGTGAAGTAGGGTTGAAGTTAGTGTAGCTTCAGAATAGGTGGACTAACTTTGTTATAGCACATCATCGTTTGTGTTCCTGTCTTTCCATTTTATGCTATGTGACAAGCAGTTATTATATTATTAGTCAGAGGACATGGATTCTAACCCCAGCTCTGCCACTTTTCCGCTGTGTGATCTTGAGCAAGGCACTTAACTTCTCCGTGCCTCAGTTAATTCATCTGTAAAATAGGGATTAAGACTGGGAGCCCCATGTGGGACAATCTGATTACCTTGTATCTACCCCAATGCTTAGAACAGTGCTTGGCACATAGTAAGCGCTTAAAACAATACCATTATTATTATTATTCAAAATTATAATTATTATATTTCTTAAATAGTTATTACATGACAAGTAATGTTTTAAGAATTGAGGTAGTTACAAATGATCAGATTAGATACTGTCCCTGTTCTACATGAGATTTACAGTCAAAGGAAAAACAGATATTAAATCCCCATTTTACAGATGAAGCCAAGAAAAGACAAGTAATTTGTACAATATCACAAAGCGGGCAACTGACAGAGTCTGAATCCCATGCCCTGTGTTCTCTCCATTAGGCCACACTGCTCAATAAGCCAGTTGAGCTAAGGCTTGAAGCTATGCTGTTACTACATGCTGGTAGTCTGCTAAAAGACATTCTTAATTTTTTAATTTTTTCCTACCCTGTCTATAAATGTTGTATTTAAATAGTAGAATTTGGTGAACAACAGGCAGATCTTTATTTGTTTAGTACTTTCCTGATTTATTCTAGTTTTACCAATTTTTATCATCAATACAGAGCACCAAAGCAGTTTATATCGTACATTTTGTGTGTGTGTGTGTGTGTGTGTGTATGTGTATGAGGGCTACAATATAGTCATCCACACACACAGCAGCGATAGAATGATTGTCTTGGATTTTCACTGATGATGGCAGACTAAGATGAAACAGTTTCATAGGACAAGAACTTAAAACAATAAATTGTTAATGTCCAATCAGATGTAAGTGCTTAGTACAGTGCTCTGCACATAGTAAGCACTCCATAACTATGATTGAATGAATGAATGAATGTAATAATCAATCTGTCACCAAATCCTGCCAGGTCAAACTTCATGATGGTTAAAATCTGCCCTTTCCTCTCCAACCATACTGCTACTATGTTAATCCAAGCACTTATCCTAGCCTGCTTTGATAACTGCATCAGCCTTCTTGTTGAGCTGTATGCCTCTTTCTTCTCTCACCTCACTTTTGCCCAAATCATTTTTTCATTAATCCATTCAGTCCATGTTTCCTCACTTCTCAAGAATCTCCAGTAGTTGGCCTTCCAACTCTGCATCAACCAGAAATTCCTTACCACTAACTTTAAAGCACTCAATTATCTTACTCCCTCCTACTTTACCTTTCAGATTTCCAATGACAATCTAGGCCATACACTTCAGTCTTCTAAAGCCAAGCTGTTCATTGTACTTTAATCTTGCCTATCTTTTCTATCTTTCCTATATGATTGCTGCCCTCTTGCTCACATCCTGCTTCTGGCCTGGAATGTTTTCCCTCATTATTTCTGAGAGAAAATTACTCTCCCCATGCAAATTACTCTCCCCATCTTCAAAGCCATATTGAAGGCACATCTCCTCCAAGAAGCCATCCCTGACTAAGCCCTCTTTTCCTTTTCTCCCACTGGCTTCTGCATTGCCTTGATTTGCTCCCTTTACTCAATCCCCCTTCCCAGCCAACACAGCACATATTTACATAGCTCTAATTTAATTATTTATATTAATGCCTGTCTCCTCCTCTATTCTGTAAACTCACTGTGGGCAAGGAATTGTCTGTTATATGGTTATATTGTACTATCCCAAGCACTGTAAATGCTAAATATGACTGACTGATTGTCTATCTCTCCACTGACCCCTAGCCCACATCCTGCCTCTGTTCTCAAACGCCCTCTCCCTTCATATCCCACAAACTATTACTCTCCCCACATTCAATGTCTTATTAAAAGCATAATTCCTCTAAGAGTCCTTCCCCCAACTAAGCCCTCTTTTCTTCTTCTCCCTCTCCTTCTGCATTGTCTGTGCATTTAGATCTGTACCCTTTAAATATTTAATATACCCTCAGTCCTATGGCACTTATGCACATATCTATAACTTATTTACTTATATTAATATCTTTCTGCCCATCTAGATAGAAGAGGGGATGAATCTACTAACTCTGTTATGTTGGATTTTCACAAGCACTCAGTGCAGTGCTTTGCAAACAGTAAGTGCTAGATAATTGTGATTGATTAATAATGTCTTCTCCCTAATAATGGAACATTGTAGGACCCTGTGCTATTTGCCTTCCTTGAAATCCTCCCTAACTTTGAGGGGTGAACAACCCTAAGATTACCCATTATAACCTTCACTTTCCACACAGTATACTATTAAGGGTCCATTCACTCACAAATTTATCCAATCCCTTTGAACTGCCAGGGAAAATTTTTGGTGGCAACAAAATCCAAAAATCCCCATGATGGGAAGAATCATTTCTTTTTACTTGTTTACTCAATTCTCTCATATTTAAGCTTCCATAGGTGTCCTGTTGGTTGGAATTGTGTGATTTGGTGATGAGTTCCTTGTTCACTATCTGCATAACTATTTATGATCCTGGAAATGTATTCTTACAAGACCATCCAGGTCCCGATTCTTGCAAGGCTAAAGAGAGAATTGACCATAAATGCATTTATAACATGAGTTCAATTTTAATTCAGCTGACTAGTCAATCATAATGTAGCAACATGGTCTTGATGAAATTCTCAAAGCAACCAGATATACTTAATACTTACACAAACTCAAGATCCTCTAACATTGATGAATGTTGCTTTTTGAGACTCTAAAACAGCAAGGAAAGGGATTGTATTTGTGCTTAAAGTAAAGGTCTATGCCAAGTCTGGGTTCTGAACTAAATTTTTAAAAATCATACTATATGTGCATTGTTCAGGACTATGTCCCAGGGCTAGAAATAGAGTCGGCCCAGACTCGGATCTTATATAATAAAAAGTCTCAGATCAACAATTACAGAATTGTTTAAAAAAACTGGACTTGTAGTCCCTGATGAATCCTGCTAAATTTGCTTGGGCACAAAATCATCATAATCAGTACACATAAGCAGGTAACATGAAAAACAATTTGAGAAATAGTATTCAGAGAGAAATAGAAGAGTTGTTAATAGGAAGAAAAATGATGCCAAGGAATTTCAGCTGTCAGCTCAAATGACAAAAAAAATCAGTCAGATTCGAGGTGAATTATTTAATTGAGTTAGAAGCACAATTTTCAATGATTCATAAGCAGAAAACTATAATGGTAAAGGAATCCTTTAAAGAAGGAAATAAATCAAGGTTAATTCTTATTAAAAATATTGCTAAATTCTGTCATTCAGTCACTTTTTGTTCATCTACCATGCATTTGTAAGAGATGAGTTCAGTAAAATTTACTTGGGCCTACTGGGAAGGACCCATGTTTCATTTTTCTGATAGTTTCACAGAGAGTGAAGCTCCCAATGACAGAAAACTCAAACTCCCCCTCTCATTAATCAGGAATTAAATCTCTGATTACCTGCCACAAGTAAGGTTCTCTTTGCCCTAGATAGCCTCTGAACGCTACAGAAGCCTCTTACATATATATCCTGATTCTAGGTCTTTCTTTTGTAGACTGAGTCCTGATAGCTAGGTTAGTGGCTCCTGGCTTTGAACCATCTCTCCACAGGATTCTGACCTGGAAATTTTTGACATTAGCAGTGCATTGGGCTTTAATATGGGCTGTGCTGTGTACTTTGTGCTACATTACAGGATCTCTAGCTGGCAAGACACCCACCTTTTATTAACTTCTGAGACAAAGGCATCCTGCTATACTCCAACGTGCGCGCACACACACACACACACACACACACACACACACACACACACACACACACACACACACACACACACACACACACACACACACACACACACACACACACACACACACACACACACACACACACACACACACACACACACACACTGGCAGCCTGACAAGCCTAAACCTTCCCTTGAGAAAGCACAGAAGAGCTTTTGTGCATTATCATAGAACAGAGATTCAACAATTCCAGAGTGGATTCCTGTGCACATTTTAAAATGTATGCAGCAGTTGACATAACCTTTACTCATTTTAATTTCTAAACAAGTACTACCCTGTCAAGATTAGTTGGTTTAGAATTTTTTTTAAATCAACATTTTATCTGAGAAGCAGCATGGCTCAGTGGAAAGGGCATGGGCTTTGGAGTCAGAGGTCATGGGTTCAAACTTTGGTTCCACCAATTGTCAGCTGTATGACTTTGGGTAAGTCACTTCACTTCTCTGTGCCTCAGTTCCCTCATCTGTAAAATGGGGATTAAGACTGTGAGCCCCCCAAGGGACAACCTGATCACTTTGTAACCTCCCCAGTGCTTAGAACAGTCCTTTGCACATAGTAAGCACTTAATAAATGCCATCATCATTATTATTATTGCCTGAGGGTCAGAAGATCAAATAGAATCACTTTATAATAACTAAAATACATTAATTCATTTTGATGGGCCAGCAATGCAAGAGCTGTTCTATAAAACATAATCAGAGAACAATTTACAGGTACTGTTCTTTAAGTTTCTGTTAGCTATTGACAATTAATTAGCAGCTTCTGCAGAGATATCAATGGCTAAAGTGTACTTTATTTCATAAATCAACCATGAAACATGCTGAGGTGTCTTTACTGTTTCCAGGGTCAGTAAGAAGCTGTAAATTCCTGTGCTCTCCTGTGTTTTCTTAGTCCTTCTATAAAACATATAAAGATATATAGAAACACACATGTACACCAAGCAGGATAATAATTTGATAATATAGAGATTCTGGAATTCAGGGATGTGGGATTAAAGAACAGTTGATGGGTGCTTTAAATTGCAAATATCCATTTCAAAATATAGCTTAAAAATTTATCACATTTCTGTGTGCTACTTAACTAAGAAGCTGAGAAATAGACAAATATAAACTAGCTGGCAGATAGTATAAACTAGCTGGCAGATTTGCTAGTGGAAGAAAAATAATCACTTGCCTACCTCTTCTTCCTCCTTCTTAAATACTGAGTCCTGTATAAGACAGGGACAGTGTTTAATCTGATTATCTTCTCTCCATTCAAGCACATAGCACATAGTAAGACCTTAATAAATATCACTATTACCAATATTTACAGCAAATAATGAGTAATGAAAATATTTAGCAGGATAAAAAGAATAAGCATTTTGCATGAAAAATTGTGGTAAGCAATGTTGCTTTGTACAACTCCTAAAAGCACTTCCTTGTTTGAAACAGATGTGATTACCAGGAAAATAAAAATAAAGCTTGACATGAAAATTATCTGTTAATTAGGGTGCCATATTGATCAAAAGCAGATCTGGTTCATTATTTTTCACGAAACCCATTTGTGATAATTGTTTAATAAAATTTAAGTTCCACTAATCTAAGTGGAAAGAAAGACACCCTGTATTGTAACATGAGACTGAGGGTTTTAATCGCTTAATGCACCTGATTCCACTAGACTGCAAGTTGCTAATCTTAAATAACATTGCTGACAGGGCATTTTGCTTTGACTTTATAGTCAATTGTTTTTAATCAAGTTTAAAACATGTATATATGAAATCTGGTTTATTAGCTCTTTTGTTTAATCACTGTTTTTCCTACCAGGAAGTAAGCTCTTTTAGTCCTTTTTGTTTCCACCGCTGAACGTTTTTTCAAATTTCCCAGCCAAATTAAACAGGTATAATACAACTCCATTAATTTAGAATAGAGAATCTGGGATGTTTTTCCAACTCTTCATGATATCAAATCTACATCACAGCAGAAAACTAGACAAGTCCTCTTGTGAGTACCTTTAACTCAGGCAAAACTAGAAAGAAAATATATACAGACACATTTACCTAGAAGTAAATAAACACTTAAAACCTGGCTGAAATTATCAGAAATCTTTCAAGGTATACTACCCCTTAGTGGAATCCTAGGAAATGAATATGCTTTGACAGTCAGGGCAGATTGAATAAGTAGAATCTAGCAGTATTTTATTATGGATTATTATTTCCCTACAAAGATAATCATCTAAGCAACCATGCTAGTATTTATGGTATGCCATAGCTACAATCAACTTATAAGCAACCAAAGCACATTAGTACCAGCATTTTACGTGGAAATAATCAATTAGTCAATCACTACTATATGTTGAGCACTTACTGTGTTAAGCACTATACTAAGCACTTCAGAGAGTACAATAGAGTTGGTGGATATGATCCATGACTCTAGGAGCTTACAATAAAGGACACAGACGGCAAAATAAATAACAGCTAGGGGACACAACGGAATATACATCATCTTATTTTGAAAGTTATACATTTCAAATTTGTTCTCTTAATAACATTAAATTTATTCATTGAACATTCAACTCCCTATAGTCTTTGAACTGTATTAGGTGTTGAGGGAAGCGACAGGGATAAATGGCAACATTGTACCCATCCTTCCATTTCTTATGGAATCAAGTATAATGAGGAAAGACTATTTGTTGCGCTTGCACATAAACACTTTCAAAATGCTCATCTTTAAATAAAAAGCAAATCATATTACATATATTCAGTGATATAGTTGAGTAAAATACATGATATATTAGGAGTAATATCTTCACAATGCCTGGAATAATGCCCAGAGAGTGAAAAATAATTTGCAATCCTAAGAAAAGTTGAGTTATTCATCTGGGTTTACCATATATCTCCCTAATAATGTGGGATAAATAATAAGGTTATGCTTTTCTGAGACACAAATTCCCAAGTATGTTCTTGACCCCAAATTTCTGTTTTCTACTTTGTTTAGACTGTCTCTGTGCATCCAATGAAGAGGAATAAAAGTCTCAACATATGGTAATGTCCTTCAGTGAACTACTTGTCTTGTCATATGCTGCTGAGCCATCACTGACTCATAGTGACATAATGGACATATCTCTCCTGGAATGCCCCACCTAAATCTGCAATTGTTCTAGTAATGTATTCCTAGAGTTTTCTTGGTAAAAATATGGAAGTGGTTTACCATTGCCTCCTTCCATGCCGTAAATTTGAGTCTCTGCCCTTGACTCTCTCCCATGCCGCTGTTGCCCAGCACAGGGGAGTCTTGATTTGTATGTAGCAGGTTGCCTTCCACTGGCCAAGCTACAAATGGAGTGAGTATGCATATGCTTGACTCTCCCTTTCATAGTTAAGATCAGTCTCGACTGGAAACTCTCCAGGTGCGACCCTGAGGAGGTGCAGTGAACTACTAGAGAAGCGGTGTAGTTCAATGGAAAGAGCCCAGGCTTGGAAGTCAGAGGTCATGGGTTCTAATCCTGGCTTTGCCATTTGTCTGCTGTGTGACTTTGGGCAAGTCACTTAAATTCTCTATGCCTCAGTTACCTCATCTGTAAAATGGGGATTAAGACTGTGAGCCCCACATGGTACAATCTGATCACCTTGTATCCCCACCAGCACTTAGAACAGTGCTGCACATATAGTAAGCGCTTAACAAATGCTATTATTATTATTATTACTAGGGCAGCACAAAAATTTAAATCCATAAATTATAATCCCTCAGAAGGATACCTAAATGCAAAGGAAAATAGAGGAAACATGGGATATTTGAAGTGTGGAAGCAATATAACTGGGTATCTAACTCTGCCTAGGAAGCCAGTAATCTGTTTGAGGTTGTTAATATTTTTGCAAATGCATCATAGTCCACTAATTTTGTAGTGGGGTTCTAGATCATACAGTGCAGGTGCCTTATACTATTTTTTTTTGACTTCCTCTATTAGTTACAATATCGCAGGACTGAAACAAGGTAGATATGCCCAGTTACCAGCAATCATATTGAAAATTTGTTGAGAACTATTTTTATAAACAGTATGAATAAAAATTATTATTTTTAATACTCTGTTACTAACTGAAGTGGTGGAGCATAAGTGTTCCTGGGCAGTTGGAGAAAGAGAGATGTGCAGATGGTATCTAGTCATATGGAAAACTGATTCATAAAAAAACTCCACATCCAGGCTACTCGGTGCCTCAAATAAGTGGATGTGACGACATGCCTGGGATTATACTTGCCATTACCTGGTGAGGTGGCTGCCTGCATTTACAGATATGGAAATATTTTATGGGTTTCATGGACATGACCGAGTTAACTCATTTCTATCCACTTTCTGTTAATGTATGGACAACTGGTCTTCCAAATACCTAATTTTCTTTTATCTACCTCACTGTTCCAATTTGGCAATATATGTTGCCAATTTGTACTTCCCAAGCACTTAGTACAGTGCTCTGCACATAGTAAGTGCTCAATAAATATGATTGATGATGATGTTCAGTACCCCAGTGCCTACATAGTAAGTACTTAACAAATACCATTAAAAAAGCAAAAATATATTCTGTTTGTATCGCCTTTATAATTATACTCAAATGCAGGTAAACTTTTTCTTCCATTTTAGCTGCTCTAATTTGTAAAAAAATGACCTAAATGTACAGAAGTTGGTTGAGCTTGAAGAAAGACATAATAGTGGCCTTGAAGCATTTGAAAAGATAGGGTATGCTTACAGTGTTTTCACTTCTTCCAGGGGCAGAAGAACAACCAAGAGGGAATTAGGTTAGATACTAAGAAGAATTCCTGACAGAGACGATTGTAAAACATTGTAATAGGCTATCAAGGAGAGGTCAAGAAATGTCTCTCTCAAGTTCTTAAAAAAAACCCACACATTTTCATATGTCTAGGATGATTAATGTGAAATTTGCTGGCACAAAAGGCTTAGGGAAATCTCTCAAGGTCTCCTTTGGCTGTATGATTCTTGGATTCCATGATTTATATGGCCAGCCAAATGCTTTTGTTCCTATTCATGTAGTTTAGCTACAGAAAACCGCACTATTTTCAGATCTATTCTTAAATCCACCCCTATACACAAGAGTATAGCCTAGAGGTTAGAAAATTAAGAACTATACCAAAAAAAGGCTATTTTGCAGATTTAGCATTCCTGCAATTCAGAGAAAAGGGCTGATGTTGTAACCTTTTAGGACACTTTATTTTCTTTGAAAATAGAAAATGTATCAACATTTTTTAGCCACACTATAAAAATGACCACTTACTAATATTATTTAATGCTGTGTCAGTCATATCTCTGCATGTGGTATCATGTGCATAAGATTTGTATTTTGCCAGATTAAACTATGTTATAATCTAACTTCCATCTCATTGCAAGGTTAATGTTCTTGTGATTTGATTTCCTTATAATTTTTCCGAGTACTAGCATTGCATCCAAATGTTACTTTAATGACCATTCTCTTATATTAAATTCCCTTCAATTTAAATAGACATATTCCTTTTTACTAAAATGAGTTTTGATTATTTTTCAGCTGTATCACTGCACTACAAATTTAAATCCAGCTATAATTTTCAAGTAATCTAATACCCAGCAAAATCCATGGATTTCTTGACCTTCATATTAGTCAGGGTAATAACAGTATCAATGGCTTTGGTTTCTTGTTCCTACAAAACTCGTTTCCAAAATGTCTTCTATAGTCTTATGTGCTTTATACAGTCATGCTACAATTGATCTCTACAGTTTTAGTTTTCAACTTCAATAGCTGACAATAAACCTGATAAATATTTTCATTCTGATTTCTTTTTCCTTCTGCTCATCTTTCATCACAATTCAGTCCCAGAGCAACCCACTTTGCACAGTTGAATGGTATGCATATGTGCTTTTTATCATTATTTCTAGCTGCTACATTTTAAAGTAGGCTAATATTCTTGACAACATTCGATCAACTATCTCCTGTGCAATATAATCTGTCTTTTCATGTGCTTCATGTGCTTCTAACCTGCAAGTATAGTAATCATGCCAGTTTAGTTATCTAACCATGGCTTCATTGATACTGTACTCTCCTGGTTCTCCTATTTCTCTGATCACTCATTTCCAGTCTCTTTCATGGGCTCCTCCTCTGATTCCCACCTCCTAACTGTGGGAGTCCATCAGTTTGGAAATTTTCCACATATAGATGGTAATTCATTCATTAATTCAATCGTATTTATTGAGCACTAACTGTGTTCAGAACACTGTACTAAGTACTTGGGAGAGTACAATATAACAATAAACAGACAAATTCCCTGCCCACAACAAGCTTACAGTCTAGAGGAGCAAATGAGTTATCTAAGGGAGTGGGTATAGATAGGGAATAGATACTGACTCCATCAACAATCAGTTCTGAGCTTGAATTCTATTCTGCATCAATATGTATTCCCTATCTATACCCACTCCCTTACAGAACTCATTTGCTCCTCTAGACTGTAAGCTTGTTGTGGGCAGGGAATTTGTCTGTTTATTGTTATACTGTACTCTCCCAAGTACTTAGTACAGTGTTCTGCACACAGTTAGTGCTTAATAAATACGATTGAATGAATGAACTACCATCTATATGTAGAAAATTTCCGAATCTACATTTCCACCCAGATCTTTCTCCTCTGCAGTTTTGTATTTCTTCCTGCCTTTAGGACATCTCTACATGCATGTCCCACTAATACCACCAACTAAACATGTCCAAAACTGTACTCCTCATCTTCCCACCCAAAGCCCATCCTCCCTGTGACTTTCCCATCACTGTAGACAGCATCATCATCCTAGTGTCACAAGCTTGTAAATTTAGCATACTCTTTGACTCATCTCTCTAATTCAGTCCACATATTCAATGTCATCAAATCCAGTTAATTCTGCCCTCAAAACATCTCTATATTCTCCACATTGCTCTCCAGTCAAACTGCAAATATGCTGATCCAAGCAGTTGTTCTATCACATCTTGATTACTACATCAGCCTCCTTGCTGATCTCCCTACTTCTTGTCTCTCCCCCCTCCATACTTCACTGTGCTTCCCAGGTCATTTAAAAAAAAACCGCAATCAGTTCATGTTTCCGTCCTCTTTAAGAACCTCCAGTGGTTGCCTAACCACCCCTACAACAAACAAAAACTCCTTAGTACTGGCTTTAAACCACTCAATCAGCTCATTGTCCCACCACCCATCTTATCTCAATGATTTCTTACTACAACCTAGTATGCTCATTTCGTTCCTCTAACACAACCTACTCATTATACCTTGATCTTGTATGTCTCACTGCCGACCCTCGCATAGTCCTACCTCTGGCCTGGAACTTCCTCCCCCTTTACATCTGACAGACCATCATTATGCCCATCTTCCAAGCCTTATTAAAATTACAAAGCAGTTTGGTCTAGTGGAAAGACTATAAGATTAAATGGAAGTGTGAGGACCTCTGCTACTGCTCTAATGTGTGTCCTTAGGAAAGTCACTTCTCTGTGCCACAGTTTCCTAATTTGTTAAATGGGGATTTAATCCTACTCCTTCCTCAAAATTATTCTCCATCTAGTGTGTAACCTCATTTTGGGCAGGGAATGCTTCTACCAACTCTGATATTTTGTACTTGTCCAAGTGCTTAGAACAATGCTCTGAAAAATAAATCTGATTAGAATGTGAGTCCTATGTAGGACAGGAACTGTGTCCAACTTGATTATCATGTATTAATGCCAGCACTTCATACAGTGTGTGGCACATAAATGCTTAACAAATACCAGCAAATGATTATTTTTATCTCCTCCAAAAGCCTTTCTCTGACTTGAACCATCATTTCCCCCATTTTCTCGCACTTCTGCGTTACCCTTTCAATTGGATTTATACCCTTTAAGCACTTGATATTTACCACACTTTCAGCCCTGCAGCACTTATGCACATATGTACTTAAGTGCATACCCATACATATTATTTGAATAGGCAACATGTTTATCAACTCTGCTTTGTTTTACTCTCCCAGGTATTTAGTAGAATGTTCTGAGCACAGTAAATATTCAACAAATATGACTGATTAGCAAGTGATGGTATTTGTGTGAAATACAGAGTTTCCAGTTGCAGCTAATTTCATTTTTCCCACTACTGAAGCCACTGAGAATATTATAAAGTAGTAGTAACATCAGGAAGCTTCCTCGTGGATGATTTCCATGAAAAATCTCTAATCTCCCCACTTTATATTCCCCAATTGCCATTTAGCCCTCCTGTATCACCTAAGCTCTTAAATACTTAAAAGCTTCCTACTTCACAAGTACATATTTTATATACTCCATTATTTTTCCTCAAGTAAGATGACAACTCTCTGGTAGTACAACTCTGTTGGATTATACTCTTCCAAGTGCTTAGTACAGTACTCTGCACATAGTGAGCACTCAATAAATACCATTAATGATGATGATGGTATTCAAGTGTCTGTGTCTTCCACCATGTAAACTTTGAGAGCAAAAGCCATGTATACTAATTCTTTAATGTGTTCTGCACATATAGCCACTCAATAAATGCTACTGATTGAATAATTAGTAATCCTATTTTTCACTGTAAAGAAATCATTTTTCATATGATCAATCTTTGCCCTTTATGAGGGATGTGTGGTACTTTTTAAGCATTTACTCTGTGGTGAGCATTATGTGAGTCATGGAGTAGATACGGGATGATCAGATTGGCCATAGTTTGTCTCTCATACAAGGCTCATAACGTAAGAGAGAGTTGGGTATTTTATTCCCATTATTCAGATAAAAAATTGAGATACCAAAATTTTAGTTTAGTTGCTTAAGGTCATTCAGAAGGCAAGTGGCAGAGCCTGGGCTAGAAACTGAACTCCAGACTTCCAGGACCAATCTCTTTCAACAAGGCCAGCTGCATGCCTAAATACAACAATATTTGAGGTGCACACACTATTTCTGACTGAAGTGGAATTTAGTACATTAAATAAAGTCAGGTTCTATTATGTATTTCCTATTATAAATAAGGAAAAATGTTCCTCAAGCTATTTAAGGCAAATCATTGTTCAGATTAACACATTAAAGAAAAGCAATTAGAACAGTGCTTAAAACATAGTAAGCACTTAAATAGCACTATGAATGTACAGTTTTATTAAAGTGTGTATTGAAATCCACCTTTTACATGGAAGTACATTTGGAAAGGAAATATAAACTGACACCATTAGATTGATATCTGTCAGTCAGTTGCCTATTGACATGAAGGTAAAACCTCTTCTATCTCTCCAATGCACAGAAAACTTTCATTTATAAAATGAAGCAGTTTTCTAGAAAGGTTTTGAAAATCATGTTTGAATGATCTTTAAATTCAATTTGGGAAGGCAAGCAATGACTCTGGTAAAAACAGCAGAGAGTCTCTGCAGATGCTGTTAAATCCACATAAACTTACTGAGTTGATTGTTTAAAAATTTTAAATAACAATATTTAAAGTCTAAACATTGCAACTACTCTATTAAGAATTAGATGGGCTTTAAAAGATCCGCAAGCTGTCATCTCTTATCCATTTCACGTTTTGTTAATAGCTTTAACGTCTATCAAATAGGTAAGTAGTACAAGGCTCTTTAGAGTTCCATAAATGACCCACATTCAGTTTTATAAGCTCCATTTTAGTTCATTTTCTTCCAAATGACTAGGAAAAATATTTTTAGTTAAAAATGTAATTTTCATTTTAAAAAAAGCATATTGGGCTTTATTCTTTGAGACAAAATTGACTGAAAAGTTTAGAGCACACACTGTCATCAGTCACAGAGAGTATAGAAGTGCTTGCTGTGGTAGCCGCTCCAGTCTATGAAACCATTGCTCACATTTTCCAGGATTCCAGATTTCCAGGTGGGTATTGGACCTAACCACCATGTAGTATGCCTTGGATGGTTTCTCAGTCAGAAATCTTTGCCTTTGATGGCAGACAACAGGCAGAAATGAGACTAAAACCTAGATCTCCTAATTCCCAGAGTGGTGCTTATTCAGCATGAATACTATAAGACTAAATGGTACCCACAAGAATTGGTGGACTGGAATAATTCACTTTGATCAATTATGGTTCAGAGTGTTGGAGTACAGCAGGCAGTATAATTACCTATTCCAATAATGGTGAGCAGAATTTAATAACACGCAAACTTTGCCTGGGAGATAACAGGAGCAGAAGCATATTTCCTACAATGTTTGGCACACAGGAAGTGCTTATCAAGTACAAAAATTAATATTTATTATATTCAAAATCATTTTAAAAATCAAAGTATATACCTTGTTGGATCATGTCTACTGACTCTACTGTATTATACTCCCCTTATATTAGTGATCTGCCAGTCCTCCATAGAGTGATAATTGGTAATGACAGTCCATATAGTCACCCTCCTAATTCCTACAGAATTCATAGGTAGCCTCTACATGGCTCCATAATCTGTTTACATTTTAGTTGATTCATTTGGCTTAAAACACCAATGCTCCTACCACAGTTGAAACCAATTCCTCTAAACTTCTTACTACTAAAAGCAATTAGGTGTAGCAATTTGGACAAAAGTAAAAAAATATATATTGAGCCACATAGGTATCTTCTTGGCATTTTTAAAGGCTTCTTTCATATCAGGATTATTAAATGATAACTTATTCCATTTTTGGATTTATTTTTGCTATTTTTGTAAAGATATTTTACTAGTGCTTTTGGTATGACAAGACATAAAATCCTTTTAGAGACCACATGTTTTCTGTTCGTACCTGTTCTGCCTCTATAATGGATTTTCTTGCTAGCCTTACTCAGGTAAGCCATTTCCATTTGTGTAAGGATGATTTTTTTTGCTCTGATGCACCCTTTTATCTTGTCATTTAGCCTTACTTGTATTTCTGTTGGGTCATCTTGCTTTTTGTGTGTTTTTTGGCTTTTTATTTCCTATGGGGAAGAGGTTATGATTTGCCTATTTCTTGACTCACATGTTTCCAGGTCTCTGGTATGGTCTCTATCATTCTGGAATTTCTCAGTTTTGTTGTTGTTCTTCCTTTCACCTGTTTTCCTATTTCATAATTTATCATAGTTTCCTTTACTGTTATACCCAGTTAGTGCTTTAATTAGATCCACAAAAATACAGTGTTAAGCCAAAGATTTAAAGAAAATGGAGTTTCCCAAAGGAAATAGTAAGCACATTAATATATTCCCAAGACTCATAAAAACAATTTCAAACTATATTATTAAAATAAGATAAGAAAAGAGTAACTATAGTTATAGGATCAAAAACACTGTATGTACTGATAACATATTTTGGATTTTTTTGTTTGTTTTTTAATTTGAACATCTACGCAGGTGTGTCTGTCAGTACAACTAGCTCCCACTCTTGGATGGTGGAAGAGGAAGCTGGTAGAGTCACTCCATGGTGCCTCTCCCTGAGGGTAGTTAGGTAATGCCTTATGTGGCAGTATTTGGACTTCCCAAGTGCTTACTTCAGTGCTCTGCACACAGTAAGTGCTCAATAAATATGACTGAATGAATGAATGTATGTGGAGTGGAGCCAGTCAGAGGGAAAGATTGGGAAGGAAGCAAGGTGGCCGGTTAGCTGGGGAAAAAGACCTTTTGCTAACGTGAGGTTTTGGGCCACATATTTCAGAAAGTGGACACAGAGCATAGGGAGGGATCAGAGAAGATCCTCAATTAGGGTTAGGACATCCTGGAGGTTTGGGGCTCATGGCTAGTATTCCAGAGAAGCAAGGCTCCAGCCCCTGACAGTGTAAAAGTATGGTAAGAGGCCTTGTGTCTGAGGTACTTGGATAGGGTGAGACTGGAACCTGGGAGGCCTTAAGAGGCGGAAGGACTAGAGGGATATGCATCCTGGGATGCAAACAGGGAAAAACAGAGGGTTCATTCATTCAATCGTATTTATTGAGCACTTACTGTGTGCAGAGCACTGTACTAAGTGCTTGGGAGGAATAGTGCTAGGTCTAGGGAAAGGAGTCTAGAATTGGAATTCTTTGAAGGAGGCTAGAACTGGAATTCTTTGTAAGAATTATATTAAATTACCAAATTAAAAATACTAATAAATACTATTGAGTTCTCTGATGTTGGAGTCTGCCTGTGGTAGAGCTGGAGGCAAAGCTTGGGTTGTGGGAAAACAAAGTGACCTGGGAAGCTGGGGGAGCAGGTGGGTGCATTTTGACTGTGGGCTTCCTGCAGCCAGTCAGCCCCAGAAGGGTGGTGGTCACCAAGGTACACCCTGAGGGAGATGCCTGGGCTTCAGATAAGAGGTGGTGGCAGTTATAGGGGTGGAGGTGTTTGGGATACACCAGGCAGTAGTCCCCAGTCTGCCACTGTGGAAAGGAAAGAAATGAAAGGCCTTGGGACCCAGTGAAGACTAACTACGGCCTGGGTGCTCCTTAAGTTACTGAGAGCGATCTTTTTAATAGGAATTAGGACAAAGCCCCGATAATAATAATCATAATAATAATTTTGGTATTTGTTAAGCACTTATTATGTGCAAAGCACTGTTCTAAGCACTGGGGAGGATACAAGGTGATCAGGTTGTCCCATGTGGGACTCACAATCTTAATTCCCATTTTACAGATGAGGTAACTGAGGCACAGAGAAGTTAAGTGACTTGCCCAAAGTCACACAACTGACAAGCAGCAGAGCCAGGATTTGAACCCATGACCTCTCATTCCCAAGCCCACGCTCTTTCCACTGAGCCACGCTGTCAATCAATCATATTTATTGAGCGCCAACTATGTGCAGAGCACTGTACTAAGCGCTTGGGAAGTACAAATTGGCAACATATAGAGACAGTCCCTACCCAACATTGGGCTCACAGTCTAAAAGGGGGGAGACAAAGAAAAAAAAAAAACAAAACCAAACATACTAACAAAATAAAATAAATAGAATAGATATGTACAAGTAAAATAAATAAATGGAGTAATAAATATATACAAACATATATATATATATATATACAGGCGCTGTGGGGAAGGGAAGGAGGTAAGATGGGGGGATGGAGAGGGGGACGAGGGGGAGAGGAAGGAAGGGGCTCAGTCTGGGAAGGCCTCCTGGTGGAGGTGAGCTCTCAGCAGGGCCTTGAAGGGAGGAAGAGAGCTAGCTTGGCAGATGTGTAGAGGGAGGGCATTCCAGGCCCGGGGGATGATGTGAGCCGGGGGTCGATGGCAGGACAGGCGACAATAAGGTACCGTGAGGAGATTAGCGGCAGAGGAGCGGATGGTGTGGGCTGGGCTGTAGAAGGAGAGAAGGGAGGTGAGGTAATAGGGGGCGAGGTGATGGACAGCCTTGAAGTCCAGGGTGAGGAGTTTCTGCCTGATGCGCAGATTGATTGGTAGCCACTGGAGATTATTGAGGAGGGGAGTAATATGCCCAGAGCGTTTCTGGACAAAGATAATCCGGGCAGCAGCATGAAGTATGGATTGAAGTGGAGAGGGACACGAGGATGGGAGATCAGAGAGAAGGCTGATGCAGTAGTCCAGACGGGACAGGATGAGAGCTTGAACGAGCAGGGTAGCGGTATGGATGGAGAGGAAAGGGCGGATCTTGGCAATGTTGTGGAGCTGAGACCGGCAGGTTTTGGTGACGGCTTGGATGTTAGGGGTGAATGAGAGAGCGGAGTCGAGGATGACACCAAGGTTGCGGGCTTGTGAGACGGGAAGGATGGTAGTGCCGTCAACAGAGATGGGAAAGTCAGGGAGAGGGCAAGGTTTGGGAGGGAAGACAAGGAGTTCAGTCTTCGACATGTTGAGCTTTAGGTGGCGGGCAGACATCCAGATGGAGATGTCCTGAAGGCAGGAGGAGATGCGAGCCTGGAGGGAGGGGGAGAGAGCAGGGGCAGAGATGTAGATCTGGGTGTCATCAGCATAGAGATGATAATGGAAGCCGTGGGAGCAAATGAGGTCACCAAGGGAGTGCGTGTAGATTGAGAACAGAAGGGGACCAAGTACTGAACCTTGGGGAACCCCCACAGTAAGAGGATGGGAGGGGGAGGAGGAGCCTGCAAAAGAGACTGAGAAAGAGCGATTGGAGAGATAAGAGGAGAACCAGGAGAGGACGGAGTCTGTGAAGCCAAGGTCAGATAGTGTGTTGAGGAGAAGGGGGTGGTCCACAGTGTCGAAGGCAGCTGAGAGGTCGAGGAGGATTAGGACAGAGTATGAGCCGTTGGATTTGGCAAGCAGGAGGTCATTGGTAACCTTTGAGAGGGCAGTTTCCGTGGAATGTAGGGGACGGAAGCCAGACTGGAGGGGGTCTAGGAGAGAGTTGTTGTTGAGGAATTCTAGGCAGCGCGTGTAGACAACTCGTTCAAGGAGTTTGGAAAGGAATGGTAGGAGGGATATGGGGCGATAACTAGAAGTGAGGTGGGGTCAAGAGAGGGTTTTTTTAGGATGGGAGAAACATGGGCATGTTTGAAGGCAGAGGGGAAGGAACCAGTGGAGAGTGAGCAGTTGAAGATGGAAGTTAAGGAGGGGAGAAGGGATGGAGCGAGAGATTTCATGAGATGAGAGGGAATGGGGTCAGAAGCACAGGTGGCCGGAGTAACACTTGAGAGGAGGGAGGAGAGCTCCTCTGAGGATACTGCTGGGAAGGATGGGAGAGTAGTAGAGAGTGTTGAGAGCCGGGGGGTTGGAGAAACGGGGGGGAAGTGACTTTGGGGAGGTCGGACCTGATGAATTTAATTTTGTTAATGAAGTAGGAGGCCAGATCGTTGGGGGTGAGGGAAGGAGGAGGGGGAGGAACCGGGGGCCTGAGAAGGGAGTTGAATGTACGGAAGAGCTGGCGGGGGTGATGGGCATGGGTGTCAATAAGGGAGCTCCTTAAGCTTACCCAGTAATATCACAATAGGCATACCTGGTTCTAAATAATTACAATACAAAAAATTATCAGTTACTCTGCTCCTTATAATGAACTCTGTACCCTGGACCAACTAAATCCAATCTCTTAAACCTATTCTAGACCATATCCACCTTCCTTTCCCTAGATTTAAAATCAATGTCCTCAACTCTGCCCTTTCCAACCATCTCAACTACCTCACCTAACTCACCTACCTCTCCCTTTTCACTTTCACAATACTAACTCAGAACTGATCAATCAGTCAGTGAAATATATTGATTGTCTACTGTGTGCAGCACACTGTACTAAGTGCTTGGCAGAGTACAATATAACAATCGAGTTGGAAGAAATATTCCCTGCCCACAAGGAGATTACAGTCCCTCAATCACCTTACTGTACTCTGCCATTCATGCCGTTCAAATGCAAGTGGTGGAAATCCAGGCACCGGCCCAAATTCAGCCACAAGTTCACTGTCCCTGATATAACTCACCTTCCTCTCTCACTCAAATCACTTCTAGTCTCTCTTACCAAATTATATGACAACAGACATTATCAATCCTTTCAAAGATTAATTTACTCCATGAAATTCCCAGTGCCTCTTCCTCCTCCCTCCCTAACACCTGAAGATTTTGCCAAAAATTTTTTTGGTAATACAGAAACCATCAGATGGAATTTTCCAAAATTTCTCCAACACCTTCTCTTCATCACAAAACCTCTTTCTCAACTTTCTCCTGTTTCCTGACTGCTTCTCAAGAAAAGATCTCAGTCCTAGTTCCTTGAATCTATCCCTTCTACTTTTGTCTTTGACCTTAGAGACTCTCACCTCTTACTTCATTACAAATAAACTCCAGTTATTGTGTTGGGCCTACTTCTGGAATGACCTAATGAATTGCATGCAAGTCTATGGGAAAAAATGTATCCCCAAATACAACTAATTATGGTATTTGTTAAGTGCTTACTGTGTGCAGGCACTGTATTAAGCCCTGGGATTGGATACAAGAAAACTGTGATGGGCACAGTCCCTATCCCACCTGGGACTGACATTCTGGAGCCTCATTTTAAAAATGAGGTATCTGAGGCACAGGGAATTGAAGTGACTTGCCCAGGGTCACACAGCAAACAAGTGGTGGAGCTGGGATTAGAATGCATGACCTTCTTACTCTCAGGCCCACGTTCTATCCACTATGCATGCAGCTTCTCCAGGTCTTCATGATTCATCCACTACTTTGCAGAACCCATCATAGTTGTATCATGGGATACACCTACATTATTGTCAAAGTGTTATCTTTCATATCTTATTCCAGCAAAAGATAACTTATGCTACCAAACTATGGATCTGTTGTTAGTATACCTACTCTGAAATATATCTGTTATTACCTAATGCCACTTTACAGCTGAATTCAATCTTCCTAGTCAAAGGCAGTTTCACTGCACTATTTTTGTGGATCATTCATTCACTCATTCAACCATATTTATTGAACACTTACTGTGTGCAGAGCACTTTACTAAGCGCTTGGAAAGTACAATTCAGCAATAGAGACAATCCCTGCCCACACCGGGTTTACAGTCTTGAATGGGGGGGAGACAGTTTGGACTTTTATTGAAAGGAATTCAATGGCATGTATTTGTAAGATTTTCATGCTATTGTTTTTGAAACTGTTATCACATTCAGTGTATGGCCCTGCCTGGTGCCTGCCCCAGTCTTTCTCATAGTATTCATATTCTATAGTATGGTATTGTTTTCTCAGAGGTAGCAATAACATCAAGGAATTCACTAAAGAAGCATTGTGCTCTAATGGATAGAGCAGGGGCTTGCGAGTCAGAAGGACATGGGTCCTAATCTCGGCTCTGCCACTTGTCTGTTATGAGACCTTAGGGAACTCACTTTACTTCTCTGTGTCTCAATTACCTCATCTGTAAAATGGGGATTAAGATGGTGACCCCATGTTGGACAGGACCAATTCAGTGTCCAATTCAATTTGCTTGTATCCCTTTCCCAGTGCATAGTACAGTGCCTGGTATGTAGTAAGTACTTAACTAAAACCATAATTATTACAATTATATCAGCAGCTTTGAATTTCCAATTCACCCATTTTTTTAGGCTTCCAATTTCTGAGGAAGTATTTAATATTCTGACTATTTTCCTGAAAACTGTATACTGTATAATAGGAGCTAATTCATAGCTATTTTTATATAGGGTAAGAGCTTAAAAAGCAAATTACTATTCCATTTTTCTCAGGTAGGAAAGAGAACATTTTATTCCCCATTAAAATTTGCAATAAATAAGCTTGAACTTCTAAATGTCACAAGTAAAAAGGTATTGCCTGCCAGGGAAACAACAGGAAATGACAAATTGGGCTAGCAATACCTGCAGTGGTGAGCTCATTCCACAGCAGATGTTACTATGAGAGAACCATTTAAAGAGCCCCTATCATATGAACAGAAACAAAAATTTCCTTAAACATAAGGAATATATAAGGTAAACACATTTTTTGTAAAGACAAGTATTGTATTTGGTACTGTGATTAAATTTCCTGGAGTAGTAAAGGTGTTAACTATATTGAACCAGGCAAACATCCTTAGCCTATAGTTTGATGGGCAGAATTTAACAAAAAAGGAAATCTATCCCCTCTTGATTGAATTAGTCAGTAACACCAACACTGAAGAAAAAGATTAAGAGTTGCGGCACCACAGTACCTGGAATACAGGTGATTTTTCTAATATGCCTAATAAG
This sequence comes from Tachyglossus aculeatus, assembly GCF_015852505.1. NCBI lineage: Eukaryota > Metazoa > Chordata > Mammalia > Monotremata > Tachyglossidae > Tachyglossus > Tachyglossus aculeatus. Next base: position 116,492,085 of record NC_052067.1, read on the forward strand.
ACTTCTTCAAAAATGTCATTTGAAATAGAAAAACTCAAGCTTGGATGTTTATAGGAAAAAAGAAACCTCCACATTTAAGGAAATCAATTTTTAAGGGTTCAAAATAATTGCAATATTGTCAATGAATGAAGAAAAACAAAATTAAGACTCTGTGCTTGGTGAAACACATTTTCAAACAATGTGGGTAGAGTGGATTATAAAAAGATAACAGTGGCATGAAGACCAGACTCAAGTGTAATTAACAGGAGAGGAATGGCTTTTAGGAGCAGAAGTTTAAGAGTATGAGGAGATAAAGATGTAGACTTCATAAGAGTAATGGTAGCTGAAGGTGGCACATATACCAGCGCAGGGCCAGTCTATATTTATACCCATACACAATGTGGAATGGATTTTCAATATTAATTTTAATATTTGTTAAGCACTTACTATATGCCAAGTACTGTGCTAAGCACTGGGGAATATACAAGACCATCATGGTGGGTACAGTCCCATTCCTCGGGGTTTAGTATAAAAGTCTGTGAAACTATTGTTCTCTCCTAAGTGTTTAGTACAGCTTTCTACAGAGTTATTAAGCATGGTAGAGAAAATATTTCCTAAATTAAGATAAAGAATTAGAAATATTACAGTTTCAAGTTTAAAACTAGAATTTATATATATATATACATATATATATATATATATATATAATTTCATTAGTGGAAAAGTAATTTCTCAATTCATATATGAGAATACAAAAGTAGGTTTACTCTGGCCCATATTGCATTAAGGCAGTGACCATATAAACATAGGATGGGTGAGAATTATTGTACCTCTTGTTTACTTCTTAAGTAACTACAGGAGCTTAACCCTGGCTCACTGACAGACTACAAATGATTGATCAGTAGGATATAACACATTTAACTCAGTAACATTTACTAAAATATAAACACTATCAAAATATGGATTCTTTCTTGTTATATTCCACTCGAACAGATGCTTCCCTGTCCTTTTATAATTTCTTTTCATTTATTTCCTGTTGTTTCTATCAGCTTCACAACTCTGAAAATACAATTTCATCCTTTTTAAGTTGCTCTTTTCTGCTTGGCAGGCATCGATTATTTCCCTCACAGGTTCTTGATGGTGTTGAATCTGAAATCACTTTTTGGATTGTTTTGATCATTCTTTGTTTGTATCCTAATTTTAAACATTAGGTCATTTCTAGCCAAGACAGTGAAAAATTCATTTTTCTTTATTTTCCTTCTCTCATGATCACCTCCTGTCTCCTTGTTTGCACTCCTCTTGCCCTTATAATTACCTGAAAATTCCTATTTCTTCTTATTTTCTTTTCTCCCTCCTACTTTTTGATTCTCCCTTTTTCCTTTTCCTCTATTTTTCTTTCCTACTTTTAACCACATTGACTTTCTCTCCCCTTTCCATTTCCACACATGGTTTTGATCTTTGCACATAGCAACCATTTAGATACATTCACATATTCCCATGTCCCTATTAAAAGTTACAATAATGTCCATACTCACACCTACAAAGATTACTCACACATAACATTCATTCATTCAGTCGAATTTATTGATTGCTTACTGTGTGCAGAGCACTGTACTAAGCGCTTGGGAAGTACAAATTGGCAACATATAGAGATGGTCCCTACCCAACAACGGGCTCACAGTCTAGAAGAGGGAACTAACATGGAGAACTCACTAACATAATAACATGGAGACTGATACAATAGCAATCAAACTCCAGTTAATTACAACACCCATAGACACGGCCCTCACAAGCAGCTGGAGCATAAATGAATAACATACTCAAAGTTCATATTCCTACTGCAGCACAAACCGTATAGTTTAGTAAATATGGGTTTGGTAGAGGCAGGGATATGGACCATGACTTAATCCTTGTGGCTGGGTGATCAATCAATCAAATTTACTGAGCCCTTACTGTGTGCAAAGCACTGTACTAAGCACTTGGGAGAGTACAGCATAACAGAGTTGGCAAAAACGTTCCCAACCCACAATGAGCTTAAAGTCTAGAGCGGGAGACAGACATTAATATAAATACCTAAATTGCACATATATATATATATATATATATATATGTATGTGGTGAGCCCACAACATGCTGCCTTATTTATGACTGTGATCCCTTCAACAACAACAATAAAGGAACTCCCAAAGGTACTGATAGGCTTTACTTGAGGATAGGTGGTTGCCGGTCTGTGGGGGACAGAGCATGGAGGGAGGTTTGACCTTCTCTCCCTGCTCTACCCCATAACGGGCCTGGACCAATCAATGACTGCCATGTAGTACCACAGCTACAATGCCTAATTGTGTGTAGAGCATGGTACTAAGCACTTGGGAAAGTACAATACAACAATAAACAGTGACAATCCCTGCCCACAATGAGCTCACAGTCTGGGGGAGGATGGTGGTTGGGTTGGACATAGTCCCTGTCCCACACAGTGTTCACAGTCCTAATTCCCTTTTTACAGATGAGGGAACTGAGATCCAGAGAAGTGAAGTAACTTGCCCAAGGTCACATAGCAGATATGTGGATTAGAACTCATGACCTTCTGACTCCCATGCTCTATCCATTAGGCCACGCTGCTTCTCATACTACTGCTATTATTAATCAATCAATGTTATTTATTGGGCACTTACTAAGTGCAGAGTACTATACTGTTTGGAAGAGTACATACTAAATAGTAGATATAGGAGGTTCCTGCACACAAGGAGCTTACAGACTACATCAGGAGGCAAAAATTAGAACAAATTACAGATGAATATGGACATATGTGCTGTGGGACTAAGGGAGGGGTGAATATCAAATTATTTAAAGGGAACAGACTCAAGTCATTAGGTGATACTGAAGGGAGGCTCTGAGCCCCATATGAGACAGGGACTGCGTCTGACCTAATTAACTTGTACCGACTCTGGTGCTTAGAACAGTCTTTGACAAATAGTAAGTATTTAACAAATCCCATAAAATGAAATACATAAATTATACAGGGAAATGAGGACTTAGCCAGAAAAAGCCACTAGGAGGAAATGTGATTTTTCACAGGGCTTTGAAGAAGCATAGAGAGGTAGTCTGACAGATATGAAGGGGCAGGGAGTTCCAAGCCAGAGGGAGGATGTGGGAAAGAGCTCAGCGGCTAGAAGGATGAGATCGAATTACAGTGAGAAGGTTGGCATTAGAGGAGTGAATGAAGTGTGAAGTTTGGATAGTAGTAGGAGATCTGCAAGCTAAGAAATGATGCGAGAGTTGATTGAATACTTTAAAGACAAGGGTACAGGAGAAGTGGACTATACAAGAGAAGAGGAGAAGTGGATTGAACTCCTTATCTTCCCTCCCAAACCCTGCCCTCTCTCTGACTTTCCCATCATTCTTGACGGCACTACCATCCTTCCCGTCTCACAAGCCCGCAACCTTGGTGTCATCCTCGACTCTGCTCTCTCATTCACCTCTCACATCCAATCCATCACCAAAACCTGCCGGTCTCACCTCCGCAATGTCACCAAGATCTGCCCTTTCCTCTCCACCCAACTGCTACCCTGCTGGTTCAATCTCTCATCCTATCCTGACTGGATTACTGCATCAGCCTCCTTTTTGATCCCCCATCCTCCTGTCTCCCCCCACTTCAATCTAAACTTCACTTTGCTGCCCAGATCATCTGTATGCAGAAATGCTCTGGGCATGTTACTCCCCTCCTCAAAAATCTCCAGTGGCTTCCAGTCAACCTGCACATCAGGCAAAAACTCCTCACCCTCGGCTTCAAGGCTCTCCATCACCTCACCCCCTCCTACCTCACCTCCCTTCTTTCCTTCTACAGCCCAGCCTGCACCCTCCACTCCTCTGCCGCTAACCTCCTCACCATATCTCTTTCTCACCTGTCCTGCCGTCGACCCCGGCCCACGTCCTCCCCATGGCCTGGAATGCCCTCCCTTTGCACATCTACCAAGCTAGCTCTCTTCCTCCCTTCAAAGCCCTACTGAGAGCTCACCTCCTCCAGGAGGCCTTCCCAGACTGAGCCCCCTCCTTCCTCTCCCCCTCCTTCCCCTCCCCATCCCCCCACCTTACCTCCTTCCCCTCCCCACAGCACCTGTATATATGTATATATGTTTGTACATGTTTATTACTCTATTTTACTTCTACATATTTATTCTATTTATTTTATTTTGTTAATACGTTTTGTTGTCTGTCTCCCACTTCTAAACTATAAGCCCACTGTTGGGTAGGGACCATCTCTATATGTTGCCAACTTGTACTTCCCAAGTGCTTAGTACAGTGCTCTGCACACAGTAAGTGCTCAATAAATATGATTGAATGAATGAATGAATGAGCATTTTTTTAGAAAAATAGTTTGTGCAGCAGAATGGAGTATGGACTGGAGAAAGGAGGGAGAGAGAGAAGAAGCAGGGAAGGCAGCAAAGAGGCTGAAGAAGTAGTGAAGGCAGTATATGAAAAATTTTGGATCAAATTTTGGGTAGGGAGAAAGCAACAGGTTATAGAGAGCTGACAGGATTTGGTACAGACTGAATACACAGGTTGAATGAAACAAATACATTGAGGATAAGGTAAAGGTTATAAGATTGGGATACAGGACAGATGAAGGTGTCTACAGAAATGTAAATGTCTGGTGGAGGGCAAGGTTCTGGTGGGAAAATAAGGAATTCTGTTTTAAACTGCTAAATTTGAGATGGTGCAGGACAAAATGTGAGATTTCAGAGAAGAGAGGTCAGGGCTGGAGAGGTAGATTTAGGAATCATCCATGTAGAAATTATATTTGAAGCCATGGGGGAGAATGAATTCTCAAAGATATGTGTGAAAAGAAAGAATAGAAGGAAACTCATAAGTAAGGCTTGAGGGACTCCCAACAGTTGTAAGCTTGTTGTGAGCAGGGAATGTGTCTGTAAATTGTTATATTGTATTCTCCCAAGTGCTTAGTACAGGGTTCTGCACATAGTAAGCATTCAATAAATACAATTGAGTGAAGGGGTGGGGGGGGGTGGAATGCAGAGGAGCCAGAGAAAGAAACAGAAGAAGCGGTCAGAGACTACTTCTATTAGAAATTAATATTTCAATTAGAATTAATTATTGATTTAATGTCTGTCTCCCCCTGTACACTCCCCCTGTAGATGCCGGGATCACAACTACCAATTCTATTGCATTGTACTTTCCCAAGCACTTAATACGCTATTTAATGTGCTCATTAAGTAGCATTGATTGATTTATTGAGACATGTACAGAGAAGGACATTTTAGAAATATGATCCAAGCAGCAGAGAAGTTTAGCTTTGAGAGGGTAGAGGCTGGAGACAGAGGGATCATGGTAGTAAGTCTGGGATATTATGAGTTCCTGGACCAGGGTGATATTCATCTGATGGAGAGGAATAATAATAATAATAATAATGGCATTTGTTAAGCGCTTACTATGTGTGAAGCACTGTTCTAAGTGCTGGGGGGGGGGGATACAAGGTGATCAGGTTGTCCCACGTGGGACTCACAATCTTCATCCCCATTTTCCAGATGAGGGAACTGAGGCCCAGAGAAGTGAAGTGACTTTCCCAAGGTCATACAGCAGACATGTGGCAGAGCCGAGATTAGAACACATGACCTCTGACTCCCAAACCCAGGCTCTTTCCACTGAGCCATGCTGCTTCTCTAAAGAGTAGGGTAGGCATTTCTGCCATTAATGTTTAGCATAGCATGGAGGTGATTTTAATGTCTTCTAAGGAGGAATATAGCTAACCAAGTCCAAGTTGAACATAGCCACCCTACTTTGGCGACTACTTCTTTAAATGAGATCCAGATTTCTTGGTTAGACTTCCTACTTCTCTTTCTCCATGCACAAATTTGTGATAACACTGCCAGACAGGCCTGCGTAGAGGTGAGGAGTCACTGATATTTAGCAAGATGAATAGCAAGAGCATGCCCAGGAATGAGTATGAGAAATATCTTGACTGCATAAGGCCCAGGGTCATTTTTTGAAAGGGTATTTTCTTTTTGACCGAAATACTGTCATTGGAATTATACATGAAGTTTCAACCTGGCAGAAGAGGATGGTCCTACTTAATTAAATTTGGGGGGATCATGAAGTAATAGTCACATCCCAGGGCCACACCAATAGTAATAGTATTTTTAAGACTGATGTGTGCTCAAAGCACTGTATTAAATGCTGGGAGATAATTCACAGGTGGAAATTAGAAATGGTCCCTGACACTTTGGAAATTACAATGATGATGGTGGTATTTCTTAGGCACTTACTATGTGCCAAGAACTGTACTAAGCACTGAGATAGCTAAAAGATTCCTGTCACACATGGGCTCCACAGTTTAAGTGGGAGTGAGAACAGGTAGTGAATCCCTATTTCACAGGTGAGGAAACTGTGACAGAGAAATTAATGATTTTCCCAAGGTCACACAATACACAAGTGGCAGAGTTGGGATTAGGGTCTTTCCATCTGGGCCATGCTGCTTTGGTTCCTCCCCAGATTCCAAGCACTGAAGGACTCTAAAACAATCTAAAGGTTTAAATGGGAGAAGGGATTGGAGACAGATGCATCAGGAGTCATGAGACATTAAAAAAAACACAAACAAATGGATGAAATAGGTAAGCATGGAAGAATTTGAGAGAATGGTGGAGCAGTTTTTGTCCCCGACCAAGCACATCCCAAGTAGTCTGATAGCATTACTGGGTCTTCCTGATGGATACCATTGTCTCCTGCTCCCCTGCCCTCATAGGAGGGCCCCAGAAATATATTCAATATCCTGGAAGGTTGGCAATAGGGTGATGAGTGTTGCAGAGGGCCAACGATGTCTATGGGGAGCAGCTATTAATCAGAATAATCCTGAGATTCTCAGGAAATATGCAGAAGGCTATGACCTTAAATTAAACAGCACATGCATGATTCAACACAATTCTCTGCACTTTCTTGCTAAATTGCAATTAAAAATTATTATTGTTAGCTCATCATTTATGCATCTCAAAGGACTAAATAAATTCAATATTCTGGAAAACCTGAATTTCCAATGAAAAAGGCAAAATCATTCCAGTAAAGATACTTCAAGGCAATAAAATAATATGTCAATGTATCAACAATCCCTTCAGAGTTATAGTATTTGTTCATTCAAATGTATTTAAAGTGATTTTCAATGTGGTCATGGAGAAACAGATTATAGGCAGTTTGGAAAGTGCTTCAAGTCAATTCTTCTTTGTACAAAACTGTCAGGAACTATGTTTCATCCAGAAATATTTTATTTTAAGCTGAAGGAACAAAGAGAATTAAATTTGGTCGGGGGGAACTTTTCATTTTTTTAAGTGATTAGTTCACTGTTATGGGTACAATCAGTTCTTCAGTTGTTGAATATTTACAGAAGCCCACATTACGGAAAACTTGATTCATGTTACATCTTATCATGTGCTCAAAGCAGCACACATATGCACAACTGTTTCTTTCAGCATAGGATCATGTTATACCCAGACAAACACACATTCTAGGAATAATGTTCCCTAATTCTGCCTTGGTTCCATCCAAATTGTGACATAAAGACATGCGCTTTGGCAGAACTAAGTACATTTGCTAAAATGGAAATACTATTGCAAGTCCTATTGTTAGATGACTAATGAGATAGATTTAATTAGGTCCATTAGGAAATGCATGAATTCTGATTTTTAAAAAAATCTGACATTAGCTTGCCCCTGTAATATAAGAAATGTTTTCCCACACCATATGTTAAGCTGTTCTGCAGTGGCAAAATGCTTCTCCTGTGATGTAGGGTTTCTATGAAGTTCTTCATACACTGCCCTGTGGGAGGCCAATTTGTTGCCTTCTTCAGCAACTCCATTTCTTTAATAGTGAAAAATAAGAAGACCTATTCTATAGAAAAGATGGGATGTTTCACTAGTGAAGCAGCAAAATAATAGATTTAGGAAATATATTTTGGTGCTGAACCATTTGGTTACTGCTAAATCTAGTTGGTACTTTCAGGCTCCTTTAAATTAATTGTGTATGTAAATGCATTGTTTAATATTTAGCTAGAAAAATTTGTTTATGATAGTTAACTGTTTTGTGACAAGCACTGTTCTAAGTGCTTGGATAGATACAAATGAATCAGGTTGGACACAGTCCCTGTTCCACATGAGGCTCACAGCCTAAACTGTGAGGAGGAGGATTTAAGTCCCATTTTACAGATGAGGTAATTGAGGTACAGAGAAGTGAAGTCTTTGCCCAAGGTCACCCAGTAAGCAATTGGCAGAGTTTGAGATTAAAATCGGAGTCCTGCTCTCCTTCCACTAGGCCAAGCTGCTGTGGCATGGGAATGATACAGCCTGCAGTTTTCTGAGTAGAGAGAATTCTTTTTTGATGTCATTACAGTGATTAATAAGGCTTATGACAATATAGATATTAAAAACGACGTTTTACTGTAAAGTTACTTGTATGATGAAAATATTACCCTTATTATTCTATTATTCCTTTTGGATCTAACAGACTTAAAAAGGAACTGTAAATACCTACTCCTGAGGGATCAGTTTTCGACATGATGTGTGAAGATTTGTCCCAAATATTCTTATTATCTTTACTAGAAGTCTGAGAGGTAGATTACTCACAGTGTGTTGAAAATTTACCCCATATGTAGCAGGAGCTGCATTTAACAAATAACACAGAATGGATTTTACATCTGCTGTAAATACCCAATTCTGATATCAGTGGGACTTCTGCCTGGGGAAGGATGGCAAAATTGGTCCCAATTAATATAATATATTGCTCATGACAAATTTCTCATTGCCTGAGGTACAGAAAATGAAATTTACTGCTGAGGGCTGTTGATTTGAGAGACAAGAATAAAGTAAAATGATTGTAAAAAGCAGAGAATTAGGTTTTACAGAGTGATTTTGTTTCAATGTCTTCAGGTTTTCTTATACCAAAATAGACGGAGTATGGAGGACAGTTTTCAGGACTAGCTCAAAATTACACAGATCCAAAGGCAAGTTTAAGGATAGAGAATGATACCATCATTATCAATTTGCTACAGATAGTTTTGATCTCAGAAATATTAGAGACAGAATGATTTTTTTATAATCATATAGTGGTTGGAAAAAAGGATGATCATAGTATAATGTTTTTTAAATGATGAAAAATAGATAATGAAGATGCTGTATCATCAGAATGATCAGAGGGAAACAACAGTTGCTTCCAGTGTGTAGTAGTAAACTTTTCACAACAGGCATTTTGAGTTATTGTGAAAGACAGTGTACACAAATGGTTAGCCTTGTTAACCTATTACTTCTATAACAAATGATAGATTCCAGGTGACATTTGTTTTCAGATTCCACTAGTTAAAACATTGCTTTATGAGCTGCTTTGCCCCGTGGGTTGGGAGGCAAAGAAGAGCATATTTTTAGCTTGGGTGTGGGGGATGTGGGGGTGTCCTACAGAAGAGAGATGGGAATCCCCCAGGAAGTAAATATGGGGTGGCTACTAACTGTCCACCCCTGACTTGCAGCTCCTTCCCAGACTGGATCAAACTTTGCTCTGTCTCTAGTCCTATGGGTGTTGGGAGAGGAGTGGATTAAGAGCCCGAGGGATAGAGGACTATGGTGGAGAAGGAATGTAGGGTGTCTGTTCTAAACTCCTGACTGCCCACCACTGACCGGGCTGGGGAGGGAGTCCCACCTGCCTTCACCCTCTGCCCTGCCCCATCTTGCTAGCCTTGCCAAGCCCAAACCTTAATACTCTGGGAAAGGAAATAGTCTCTTGAAGACAGCCAATCTTTGAGGAATTTTCCAAATAAGAGGATCACTGTCCATAAAATTGCACTGGCTTCATGGGACCCTTAGCAAAGATGAAGTCTGATTTTGGTGTGAAGTCATATTACTATAATGGTGAAGGATATTCTTCAATAGTTGGTCCAGAATTAGGACCATCTGAATTATCTGAACATTTCCTGGATTATTGGAACATTCAACTTTTAATAAGAAGAACAGTTCTCAAAATTATTTTTTTTTCTTGTTGGTTTACTTAAGTTTTAGAAATCTTTTTCTCTTTTGACAGGATAGCATTGTTAGTTTATGTCAGTATATTATAATTACATCATTATAATTCATCTCTCATGGGTTATTGGCAGAAATCTATACATTAACTGATGTTTAACATGAATAACAGAATTCCTTTACATATGTATTACAATTCTACCCATTCTGACAGACTTTACCAGATAGCAATTGATTTCGCAGGTTTTTTTTTTACTACTGCTTCTTCTTGACTTCAGTTATATCTTTATACCTACTCACTTTTAATCAGACTCACAATAGTATGTACATAATCAAAATCAAAATTATTTCAGACTTGTATTGGTATAGATTTATCTTTGCCCTCTTTATGTTAAATTTTCTGCCAATACTTCAGGTAAGGACAGTCAGATTTCATTAGAATATGTGCCGGTAACATGATCTTTCAATTCATTTTCATCTAAATTGATGTATTTTGGTTTCCACACATAGACTACCTTCTTTTGACTCACAAATTGATGACATCAACACCACCCACTCCACCAAACTCAACACCCTTGCTCTCCTGACATTCCACAGATCTCGAATCACTAACCTGCAATCCTTTATCATCTCAAACAGTATGCTGCTTCCACAACACTGACCATGCTGCAGAGCACTACTGACAGAAATCCAGATATCTCTCTTATCTTATTCACCTTTAATTAATTCATACCTGTTTCCATTGGCCTTCTCTTCTTCCTGGCAACAATACTTCTTCCTAATTCACTCCCATACCCACTGTCACTGCCAGCTGTTCCAGATATTCAACTTTCTCCTCAAAACTCCTGTCCCCCAACCCCCACTATCACTTTCCCCTAATGACCTGGACATTTACATCACATTTGACTTCCCTAAAATCTCTCCTGCATTTCTCCAATCCACCCCCCAATTCCTCCTTGATTCTACTATATTCTCTGAGGTAACACAAGAAGAGATAGCATATCTCCCCTCTAAATTTACTCCCTTCACACCTTTTGTAAAACAATTATCTCCTTCCCTCCTTTACTGACATCTTCATCTGTTTACTTTGCAATATATTCTTCCCAACTGCTATCAAACATATTTACATATGCCTATCCTACAAAAAAAACAACCCCACTTGACCCTACAGCTTCCTCCAGTTATTGCCCCTTGCCCTTCCTACCATTCCTTTACAAACTTTTTTGAGAGACTTGCTTACAACTGCTGTCTTCACTTTCTCTCCTCCAATTCTATCCATAATTCCCTCCAATCCCTCCTTCACTCCTAGAAACATCCCTCTCTAAGTTGATAAATGATTTTGTCACCAAATCTGACAGTCTCTACTCTATTCTAATACTGCTAGACCTCTCAGCTAGCTTTGGCACTGTAGGCCCCCACAAATCCTTGAAACTTTGTCCAACCTTGGCTTCATTGACACTGTCCTCTCTGATTCTCCTATCTGGCTGACTGCTTCTTCTTAGTTTCTTTTGCTGATTCCTCCTCTGCTTCCCGCTCTCCAACAGTGGGGGTTCTGCAGGATTCATTTCTGGGACACTTCTATTCTCCATCTACGCACACTCCCTTGGAGAACTGACTCCCATGGCTTCAACTAACATCTCTGTGGGTGATTTTCAAATCTACATGTCCAGCCCTGACCTCTCTCCTTCCCTACAATCTATCATCTCCTCCTACCTTCAGGACATCTCTACCTGAATATCCCACTAACACCTCAAACTAAACATATCTAAAACTGAACTCATCTTCCCACCCAAACCCTGTCCTGCACCTGTCTTTCCCATCACTGATGATGATGATATTTGTTAAACGCTTACTATATGCAAAGCACTTTTCTAAGCACTGGGGAGGGTACAAGGTGATCAGGTTGTCCCACATAGGGCTCACAGTCTTCAACCCCATTTTACAGATGAGGTAACTGAGGCACAGATAAGTTAAATGACTTGCCCAAAGTCACACAGCTGACATGTGGCGGAGCTGGGATTAGAACCCATGACCTCTGACTCCCAAGCCCATGCTTTTTCCACTGCGCCATACTGCTTCTCAATCACTGTACACAATACCACTACCATCCCATCTCACAAACCCATAACCTTGGTGTGGTCCTCAATTTATCTCTCTCTTCCCAACCACATAATCAACCTGTCACTAAATTCTGTCAGTTTTACCTTCACAACATTTCTAAAATCTACTTTTCCTCTCAATTCAAACTGCTACTATTTCGATCTAAGCCCTTATTCTATCCCACCTTGACTACTACACCTGCCTCCTCACTGACCTTCCTGCCTCTCTCCCTCCCCACTGCAGTCCCTATTTCACTCAGCTGTACTGATCATTTTTATAAGAAAACATTATGTCCATATCTTCCCCACTCCTCTAGAACCCCCACTGGCTGCCTATCCATCTCTGCCTCAAACAAAATCCCTTGTTTAGTTGTAAATAACAAGAATGCCTCCCACCACCTCCCCCGGCCAGTCATACCCACAGACTGGGGAACACCAGTGCTAGGGATTCATTATTCATTTATTTTCATTTATAAAGAAAACAAACATGAGGCTCCTCACAGGCGCAAGATAGCACTAACAAGAGCTCTCCAGCTCCTTCCCCTCCCTTCCCACAGAACTGAGAATGATAAGGGTAGGAGCAGCCCAACTCTCCACAGCCTGCCAGGAAACCCCCAGCTGCAGCAGCCCAAACTGAGGTCCTTGCAGGTTAACCCATATACATTTCAGAGGAAACTACATACGCTCCTGCAATCAGCCTAGGTTCCTTCCTCTCCAGCTTCACTGAATATTCCACCTTCCTCTTCCCTGGCTCCTCTTCTTGTTTGTCAGATTGGGTGACCTAGGAATGCAAACTCTAATCACGATTATTGTGATTATTAGCAATATTGTTAATTGTTCTGAATGATTTATTAATTGATAATTATGATAATAGTGATAATGGTAATGGTGGTATTTGTTAAATGCTAACTTTGTGACTAGCACCATTCTAAGCACTGGGGTAGATATGGATTAATCAGATCTGATATGGTCCCCGTCCCACATAAGGCCACAATCTAGGAGGGAGGAACAAATATTGAATCTTCATTTTACATAAGAGGAAAGTGAGACACTGAGAAATTCACTGATTTATCCGAGATACCATGTAGAAAAGTGGCAGAGTTGGGATTAGAGCCAAATCCTCTGACTCCCACACCTGTATTTTTTCCATTAGTCCAGATTGCTCCATAGCCATATAAAATCAAGCAATTGTAAAATTATCTTGAAGGATTTCACCTAAACAATGTGCTGTAGCTTAAAATGTGCCACTCTATCATGATCCTTCTGGTCAGCCATTTGCTAATGATGATACACAAAATGGCAGACTAGGGATAAAAATAAACTAGCAAGTAGTGTAGCCTTGTATTTAGTGCATGGGACTGGAATCAGAAGGACCTGGATCCTAGTCTACTTGTCTGCTGTGTGATCTTGGTGTCATCCTTGATGCTACTCTCTCATTCACCCCACATATCCAGTGCATCACCAAATAGTGCCAGTCTCACCTTCACAACATCGCCAAGATCCACCTTTCCTCTCCATCCAAACTGCAACCTCGTCAGTACAATCACTCATCCTATCCCACCTGGATTACTGCATCAGCCTCTTTTCTGACCTCCTTACCTCCTGCTTCTCCCCACTCCAATCCATACTTCACTCCGCTGCCCGGATTATCTTTCTACAGAAACATTCAGGGCATGTCACCCCCTCCTCAAAAATCTACACTGGTTGCCTATCCACCTCTGTGTCAAACAAAAACTCCTCACTATTGGCTTTAAAGCTCTCCATTACCTTGCTCCCTCCTAACTCTCCTCCCTTCTTTTCTTCTACATCCCAGCCTGCACACTCCACTCCTCTGGTGCTAACCTTCTCACTATGCCTCAGTCTCACCTGTCTCACAGCCGACTCCTGGCCCAAGTCCTACTTCTGACTTGGAACGTCCTCCCTCCTCAAATCTGCCAGACAATCACTCTCCCCACCTTCCAAGCCCTACTGAAAGCTCACTTTACCAAGAGGTCTTTCCAGACAAAGCCCTGCTTTTTCTCAGCTCCCCATCCCTTCCACGTCACCATGAATCACTCCCTTTGCTCTCCCCCCGACCTCATAGCACATATGTATATATGTAAATATTTATTATTCTATCTATTGTATTAATGATGTGTATATATCTATAATTCTATTTATTTATATTGATGCTAATGATGCTTGTCTACTTGTTTTGTTTTGTTGTCTGCCTCCCCCCTTCTAGACTGTGAGCCCATTGTTGGATAGGGATTGTCTCTATTTGTTGCCGAATTGTACTTTCCAAGCACTTAGTACAGTGCATTGCATACTTTAAGCACTCAATAAATACTACTGATTGATTGAATGAATATACATCTATAATTCTATTTATTCATATTGATGTCTGTTTACTTGTATGGATGTCTATTTCTTTCCCTCTAGACTGTAAGCCCGTTGTGTGCAGGGATTGCCTCTTTATTGCGGTATTGTACTTTCCAAGAGCTCAGTATAATGCTCTGCACACAGTAAGTGCTCAATAAATACGATTTAATGAATGAATGAATGAACGAATTTGGATCTACCCCAGTGCTTACTACAGTGCCTGACACAGAGCAAGTGCTTAACAAAAACCATAAAAAAAACCTGACAATTTTGTAATCAAACCAAAAGCTTCTTATCCAAATTGCACCACCATTGCAGCACTTTTTTTATTAGATGGAATTAAGCAAATTTTGCTGGGATCATTCCAAGTGATCTCACCTGAAAAAGAGAAAGTTGTAAATAATGTATAAGCCTTTTTTATGGAAATTCTGGGCTGATGTTCTTCCTTCACAGTAAATTAAATGGGCATAAAATACAAGGAGAATTTTCATAAACCTAAGGAAGGTTTGCTAAACACTGATCTGAATAGTGGTAAAACATCAATATAGATAACAAGGAAAATTGTGGAATCTCCACCTTGGTGACTTAAAAAAATTGTCTGGCAGGGAGCTCTTTAAGGACTTTCCAATTCTATAACTCAAAATATCCTCAGTATCATCATCAGCACCACCATCAGTATTTTTTGAGCATCTGCTGTAAGAAATATCCTTCACAAATCACATTTTGAGAAATAAACAGAAGAAATATAAGAATTCTTTCTGTCATTAGGGAATTTATAATCTAACAATAATACTACTAAGAATAATAATTGTGGTATTTGTTGAGCTCTATGTGCCAGGCACTATACTAAGCAGTGAGGTGGACACAGTCCATGCACCATGTGGGGCTCACAGTCTCAATCTCCATTTTACAGATTAGGTAAGTGAGGCACAGAGAAGTGAAGTGATTTACCCAAGGTCACACAGCAGATAAGCGGCATGGCAGGGATTGGAACCCAAGACCTTCTGATTTCCAGGCCTGTCCTCTATCCAGTATGCCTTGCTGCTTTTCTGCCGAGGGGTGGGGAAATAGACATAGATAGTAGTTAAGAGCATGAGAGAAGATATAAATGATAAAGTATATAAATCAACTAATAACAAATGAATCATGAGTGATGCATAATAAATAGATGAGCTATAACATGAGCACTGAGATGACTGAAGAGGGTATAATCCGGAAGATGAGGATAATAATCAAAGAAATGCTTCTTGAAGGCAGAACTTCCCAACTAGAAATGTATCAATCAATCAATCAATCAATCGTATTTATTGAGCGCTTACTATGTGCAGAGCACTGTACTAAGCGCTTGGGAAGTACAAATTGGCATCACATAGAGACAGTCCCTACCCAACAGTGGGCTCACAGTCTAAAAGGGGGAGACAGAGAACAGAACCAAACATACCAACAAAATAAAATAAGTAGGATAGAAATGTACAAGTAAAAAAATAAATACATAAATAAATAAATAGAGTAATAAATATGTACAACCATATATACATATATACAGGTGCTGTGGGGAGGGGAAGGAGGTAAGACGGGGGGATGGAGAGGGGGACGAGGGGGAGAGGAAAGAAGGGGCTCAGTCTGGGAAGGCCTGAAATATATGATTCACAGAAACATTATTTGATGTAACAAGTGTTCGTTGTCTTTAAATGAAGCCAGTGTCTAATCCCTTAATATCAGTTCATTTCTTCCAAAAGTATAGCTTTGTCATTTTATGGTAATAGCCTTAAAGCCTGTTTCTTCAAATTCAGAAAAGGTTAGCATGGCTATATTTAACTGCTATGGTTACAAGGGAAATGTATGCCCAATAGTCTGTGCAGCTAATTCACTGTGGAACAATTGTTCAGATTTATCTATTGAGAAGCTAGTCATTCACCATGAACAAAAATGTGTTTCAACTAATGATGCGCCTAGTTAGAAGATGAATAATGCATTTACATTCTCGAAAATTATGAGAGCCACTGCTGTGTACTTTTAATCCATCATAAGTTCCTGGCATCCTCACAATTTATGCTGGGCAACTTTTATTTTGGTTATCAACCCCATTCTTCCATTTGGGTAAACATTTATTTTCTACCAAATTCTCTAGAACCCTTTCTAATATACTTTTACAAAACTGAAGTGGAAACCCTGGAAGATGATTCCAGTCTAAAAAATATTATGGGTGGGAATTATTATGATGATAATAAGCATACTTTTGCTTTGGTTGATTTCTCTCTAGTTCTAGTGATACCATCTGTGACTAGCTGGAAGCACTTGATTCATTCATTCATTCAATTGTATTTATTGAGCGCTTACTGTGTGCAGAGCACTGTACTAAGCACTTGGGAAGTACAAGTTGGCAACACATAGAGATGGTCCCTACCCAACAGCGGGCTCACAGTCTAGAAAGGGGAGACAGACAACAAAACAAAACATATTAACAAAATAAAATAAATAGAATAAATATGTACAAATAAAATAGAGTAATAAATACGTACAACCATATATACATATATACAGGTGCTGTGGGGAGGGGAAGGAGGTAAAGCAGGGAGGATGGGGAGGGGGAGGAGAAGGAGAGGAAGGAGGGGGCTCTGTCTGAGAAGGCCTCCTGGAGGAGGTGAGCTCTCATTAGGGTTTTGAAGGGAGGAAGAGAGCTAGCTTGGCGGATGTGCGGAGGGAGGGCATTCCAGGCCAGGGGGAGGACGTGGGCCAGGGTTCGATGGTGGGACAGGCGAGAATGAGGCAGAGTGAGGAGGTTAGTGGCAGAGAAGTGGAGGGTGCAGGCTGGGCTGTAGAAGGAGAGAAGGGAGGTGAGGTAGGAGGGGGCAAGGTGATGGAGAGCCTTGAAGCTGAGGGTGAGGAGTTTTTGCCTGATACGTAGGTTGATTGGTAGCCACTGGAGATTTTTGAGAAGCGGACTAACATGCCCAGAGCCTTTCTGCATAAAGACGATCCGGGCAGCGGCGTGAAGTATGGATTGAAATGGGGAGAGACAGGAGGATGGGAGATCAGAGAGGAGGCTGATGCAGTAATCGTTGTCTCTCTTGTTGGTGTTTTCACCATTCAAATAATTGTAGTTGGTTCTCATGCTCAGCCTAACCCATTTAATCTTTGGCAAAACTCTGTGTAGATTTTTTGTCAGCTCATCATTTGCCAGTCCCTCCAGCCTCATGATCACTCATAAATTAATGAGAAAACTGGAAGAAGCAGACTATCTTGTTGTGAACCAGTTGATCCGTAAGTGGTTTTCTAACACGAGTTTAGGTAAATACTGTTCTGAGGCCTTATTTGAAAGACTTATGCCGTGAGGCTTCATTTACCCAAGGAGCTCAGAGAGGAATACGGGAGTCCAGGATATGCTATTGGGAAAGAATTAAAATTTTTCTGTTCTAATACTGGCAAACTATTTTGCACAGCAAGTTAATTCAATTCATATGTGGTTCTGTTTTTGGTCATATTAATTTTCTCAAAACCAATCAAACCACCCATTGGCTATTTCTATTTGCACAGTGGGGCAAATCTTGGAAGAAAATCCCGGCAGATGGCAAGCTGTTATTCTTAACCTCTACCCCTTGAAGGTTAATTTAATTGCAATTACTTGAATACTGATTGTACAGTGTATGCATCCATCTTGGAAGTTTTCATTCTGCTCTGTCCATGGAATTTAACTATTTCACATTTCAATATGGCCTTCTCTTTAATTGAGCACAGAAATCATATTATCTAAATCGCTATGCTATTTTGTGATGCAGGCACCGGCTAATTTCAGGATGTGCCAATGTATCATATGTCAGGAAATCCTGCCTGCATTTCCAGTCTCTGCCTTAGATGCTGGAGGCCACTGTATTCCCTTTGACTTCTGCTGTATATTACACTGTTTCTTTCTTTCCCTATCATCAGTTCCAGTCGTTCATTCATTCATTCATTCACTCAATCGTATTTATTGAGTGCTCACTGTGTGCAGAGCACTGTACTAAGTGTTTGGGAAGTACAAGTTGGCGTCCCGTTTGTCTGCTTGATTTATATTTCAGGAGTAGCAAGATAGACCCACCTTCTCTAAGCCAACCCTTTCCCTTAATTATAATAATAATGATGGTATTTGTTAAGGGCTTACTATGTGCCAAGCACTGTTCTAAGCACTGAGGTAGATACAAGGTAATCAGGTTGTACCATGTGGGGCTCACAGTCTTCATCCCCGCTTTACAGATGAGGTAACTGAGACAAAGAGAAGTTAAGTGACTTGCCCAAAGTCACACAGCTGAAAAGTGATGGAGCCAGAATTAGAACCCATGACCTCTGACTCCCAAGCCTGTGCTCTTTCCACTAAGCCAAGCTGCTTCTTCCCACCTCCTTCCCTTTGGATTAGTGTGACATTTTTTACTCTCTATGTCTAGTAGCAGTCTGTTAAGATTATTGGTACTTCTGAACTGAGTCTAGTATTTGTGTGACAGCCGTTTACTTAAAAGAAATATCCACAATGTAAGCAATTGAGTATTAGTTGCACATTTTCATTTTATGAAGTCTGAAGTCTGACAATTGCAAATATAATTTCCATTTTTTTTAGTGGTAATCAACTTTTCGTAGATCAACTTCAGATTTTTCTATATTCCTTAGACATATACATTGGCATTTAGCACTTTAGACATGAATTTTTAAAATGAAAAACATAAACCATCAGAGGTGCAGTGAGTTCTGGTGGAAAGAGAACAGTTCCAGGAATAACAAAATTTGGATACTGGTTTTAGCTTAGCTACTGCCCTGTTGCGTGACCTTGGAAAATTCACTTAGCCTCTCTGGACTTCAGTGTCCTCATCTGTAAAATGGAAATAGTAATATGCATTCTTTCCTACCCCAAATGAAGTAAATAATATTACAAAATGCAAAAATGTGCTTTGAAATAGTAAAAACACTACTAAAAATCAAGCATTCAAATAAAGGTTCGTAAGTGATGAAGAGCTTCTGCAAAATCAAAACTTGACCCTTGAATCAATTGATTTAGAGTACACAAGAACAACAAAACTTATAGGAAGACAAGTTCATTTTTTGGCTCTGTAGTTACTTCCCTTACAAATCATTAACAACTTCCAAACTTATTTAGTCAGGTGACCTCCATACTTCGGTTAACTTTTTAATGAGTCTGGGAGCAGGGGTGCCCTTCTTACATTATGGAGCTATTCACTTTTGTGAAATGACCTGAAGACTTTAAAATAAAACTGAGTGGCAGTGGAAATGACCATTGGTGTCCTAAGCACTTATATTGCCAAACAGTACCTTTTAATTATAGGCAAAATTTTAATTTGGAAACAGAGTTATTTTCATGTTTAAAGCATAAGGATGAATGCTACTTCCAGGTCCATAACACTTACTATAAAGTACTGAATAAATGGGATTAAATTAAAATGAAAAGTTAAGATTTCATTGCAGAATTCTATGCAGTCATTAAATAATGTGACAGTAGTAAATGCTTAGGAATCATTTCATTCATTTTCAGCTGTCAAGACAAATATTTCAAAAGAACACCCTGATGTCAAAGGACAGCAGCATGGACTAGTGGAAAGACCATGGACCTGAGAAGCAGTGCGGCTTAGTGGAAAGAGCATGGGTTTAGGAGTCAGAGGTCGTATGTTCTAATCCCACTTCCACCACTTGTCAGCTGTGTGACTTTGAGCAAGTCACTTAACTTCTCTGTGTGTCAGTTAACTCATCGGTAAAATGGGGATTAAGACTGTGAGCCCCACTTGGGACAATCTGATTACCTTGTATCTACCCCAACGCTTAGAACAGTGCTTGGCACATAGTAAGATCTTAACAAAAAACATTATTATTATTATTAATAATCCTAGATCTGCTAATTCTGTTGTACTTACTCTCCTAAACATTTAATATAGTGCTTGGCACATAGCTAGTGCACAATAGTACCATTGGCTGACTGATTGATTGCTTACTGTGTTTCAAGAACTGTACTAAGAGCTGGAGTAGATACAAGTTAAGTTGGACACAGTCTCTGTCCCACATGCTTCTCATAGTCTAAATAGGAGTGAGAACAGTTGGGTTACTGAATCCCCAATTTATAGATGAGGAAACTGAAAAGCAGAGAAGTTAAATGACTTAACCAAGGTCATTCACATGTCAAGTGGTGAAGCTGGGGTTAGAACCTACGCCCTCATTATCCCAAACCTCTGCTCTTTCCAATAGGCCACATATCTTCCTATAGTGATGACTGGACCCTGAACAGCTCAACCCAAAATATGGTGGTCTGGCTCTCATTTCATTTTTCTTTTTTTTTTTAATGTTGTTTTCTGTTTTTACTATGTCATCTTTCTATTGAATGAACAATAATTAACAAATGGACTATTTAAAATAATAATGATGACAGTTATTATTCAAAGAATGTTGGTGTTCAGAGATTGGTTTCATACAACTTAGTTTCTGTAGAAATTATTTAAAAAATTAATGCTGTCATTTCTGAAACTTTGGCAATCTGGAGATGTTGGTGAGGGAATAAAGCTAAGGGTGCCCAATATTCATTTTGTGTATGGGTCAGGACTTGGATTGAGGAACCATTGAGGGTTTTGAAAAATGGGAAGAGACAGAAGAAAAGAGTCAAGTAAAAGGAATAGAGAGGCATTATTTCCCAGTATAAATATTAAGGATTGGATAGTCAGATAACCTGAGTTCCAAACCCAACTCTATTAATTGGCCTGTTGTGTGATCTTGGGCATTAATCTGAAAGGGAACTCTTGAGTTCTTTGAAGAGTTGTAAAATTCTTATTACAAATGGCACCTGCTAATCAATGACACTTGAATAGGAGATACTATATAATAGAATGAAAAAAGGGAAATTCAAACAGATTCTAAACCACAGACTAACATTTAAACCAGAAAACCTCCAAATAGATAATTAATCCTTTCTTCTATGGTCTATTTTTCCATCAATTCAACTAAGTAATGAAAAACTTGCAAAACTGCTTTGAAGGACAAAGCCCATTAGCTTCCTGGGAAAAATTGTTTCTCATTCACTCAATCATTCAATCGTATTTATTGAGCACTTACTGTGTGCAGAGCACTGTACTAAGTGCTTGGAAAGTACAATTTGGCAACAGATCAATCAGTCATATTTACTGAGCACTTACTGTGTGCAGAGCACTGTACTAAGCGCTTGGGTAGTACAAGTTGGCAACACATAGAGACGGTCCCTACCCAACAGTGGGCTCATAGAGACAATCCCAACCAACAATGGCCACACAGTCTAGAAGGGGGAGGCTGACAACAAAACAAAACAAAACAACAACATCAATAACATCAAAATATATAGAGTTATAGATCTATGCACATCATTAATAAAAATAAATAGAAAAATAAAGTGCTGTGTGGAGGGGAAGGGGGTAGAGCAGAGGGAGGGAGGGAGTGGGGATGCTGGGGAGGGGAAGAGGAGCAGAGGAAAAGGAGAGCTCAGGCTGGGAAGGCCTCCTGGAGAAGGTGAGCCTTTAGTATGGCTTTGAAGGGAGGCAGAGAGATAGTTTGGTGGATGTGTGGAGGGAGGGCATTCCAGACCAGGGGTTGGAGGTGGGCTGGTGATCGACGACGGGACAGGCAAGAAGGAGGCCTGGTGAGGAGGTGAGTGGCAGAGGAGGTGAGCAGCAGAGGAGCGGAGGGTGCGGGATGGGCTGGGCTCCCACCCCCAGATTGCCTTTGCGGGGGTTCTCGTCTTCCCGGAAATCAGCGGTGAGTTTAAAGAGCAGAACGAGGGGGCTGAGCCTGCGGGTCCTGGCAGTGGCCATGGCATCGCCCCCACCCACACCACCCACACTCACTGCCCAGTGCTCCTGGGGGATACGCTCACCTAACCAGCCTGGTTTAGGGGAAAGAGCCCGGGCCTGAGAGTCAGAAGGTCGTGGGTTCTAATCCCAACTCCACCATTTGTTTGCTGTGTGACCCTGGCCAAGTCACTTCATTTCTCTGGGCTTCAGTTCTCTCATCCTTAAAGTGGGGATTGAGACTGGGAGTCCCACGTGGGACAGTGACTGGGTCCAACATAATTTGCTTGTACCCACCTCAGTGCTCAGTACAGTGCCTGGCACATAGTAAGGACTTAACAAATGCCATCATCATTATTATTATTACCACCGTAAAGAGCGGAACACTTTATCCCATGCTTAGACTAATTAAAAGGGAGGTACATACGTACACACACACAAGCACACAATTACGAACAAAAATAGCTATCAATCCAACTGGGTTCCCTAAGTTTTCTGAAGATAGTACCATGTCAGAGGAGTTTCAAGGAGCCTAGTCCCCCCAGAGAATGCCATCCTGGTTCAGGTCCTTTTTTTCTCTGCAATTCCCTTGCTAGTACTCAACAGGCTCTCTGAATGTTTTGCCCGCTTGCAGCTCTCATCAAGGGCTAAACTTAACACAACACTTCATCATTGTTTTCATTCTCTGTAGATAACCAATCAATAAGTGAATAAATGGTATTTATTGAATGATGACTTTTTAAATAATCTGTTAAGTGTGTGCTACGTGCCACGCACTAAGCACTGGAGGAAATATAAAATAATCAGGTTGGGCACAGTCCATGTTCCACATAGGCATCAGTGTTAATCCCCATTTTATGGAAGAGGTAACTGAGGCACAGAAAAGTTAAGTGATTTGCCCAAGTTTACATGGAAGACAAGTGGCAAAACTGGAATTAGAACTCAGGTCTCCTGACTTTAAGTTCCATGCTACTTCCACTAGGTCATGCTGAGTGCAGAGCACTGGGAAAGTACAGCCCAACAGAACTGGTAGACACAATCTCCAACCATGAGGAGTTTACAGTCTACAGGAGTAAACAGACACTAAAATGCATTATGGATAGAGGAAACGTAGAACATAAGAATATGTGCATAGTACTGAGGAGCTGGTGTGAGTATCAAAGTGCTTAAGAAGTACTCTAAGTGCATAGGTGAAGCCCTGGGAATGGTGAGGATGATGATGGCATTTATTAAGTGCTTACTATGTGCAAAGCACTGTTCTAAGTGCTGGGGAGGTTACAAGGTGATCAGGTTGTCCCACAGGAGGCTCACAGTCTTAATCCCCATTTTACAAATGAGGTAACTGAGGCACAGAGAAGTTAAGTGACTTGTCCAAAGTCACACAGCTTTCAATTGGCGGAGCCAGGATTTGAACCCACGACCTCTGATTCCAAAGCCCATGCTCTTTCCACTGAGCCATGCTGCTTCTCTAAAGCTTTTAGTTTTTTAAAAAATTTTTAACTTGTTTAAAACTTGTCTTAAAACGTTTGTTTAAAGTTTTTTGGTATCTGTCCCCTTGAAAAAAATATATTAAGTAGTTTATTGTACTTTTAAGGGTATTTTTTGTAAGAATGATTGAAGGAGGTTTTATTGAGCCTTTGAGAGTTTGTTTTTTTTCCTCAAAGTGATTTTTTTTGTTACAAGTCTCTCAGCCTCAAACACTGTTGAACTCTTTTGGTCATGATGAGATTTGGAGAAATAAAAGACTTAGTCAAGGAAGGGCTCTCTAAGAAGATGCATTCATTCAATCGTATTTATTGAACGCTTATTCATTCATTCATTCCATCGTATTTATTGAGCGCTTACTGTGTGCAGAGCACTGTACTAAGCACTTGGGAAGTACAAGTTGGCAACATATAGAGATGGTCCCTACCCAACAGTGGGCGCGCAGTCTAGAAGGGGGAGACAGACAACAAAACAAAACATATTAACAAATTAAAATAAATAGAACAGTAAATATGTACAAGTAAAATAAATAGAGTACTAAATCTGTACAAATATATATACAGGTGCTGTGGGGAGGGGAAGGAGGTAGGGCGGGGGGGATGGGGAGGGGGAGAGGAAGGAGGGGGTTCAGCCTGGGAAGGCCTCTTGGAGGAGGTGAGCTCTCAGTAAGAGAGTTTAAGGTGGGAGAGTGGACTGTAAGATATGAAGGGAAAATGAGATCCAAACCTGAGACAGAATGTGGGCAAGGTGTCAATGCCCAGATAATTGAAGTTGTGGTACAGAGTACAGGTTGGTGTTAGAGGAGTGGTGTTTGTGGCTTTGTTTGCAATAAGACATTAGTAAGATTAGTGGGAGAGCTAAAGTGCCTTAAAGCTGAAGGTAAGAAGTTTCTGTTTGATGTGTTGATGTGGGGGTGTATGGAGACCCTGGAGACTCTTGAGGTTTACGGAGATGTGAACTGGTCTTTTTTTTTCCAGAAAAGTGATCCAGGCAGCATATGATTTGGAGAGGGGAGAGTCAGGAAGCAGAGAAGTCAGCAAGGAGGCTGATTCAGGAGGGTGGGAAATGATTAAGTGTTTGGATCAGCAAAGTAGTGGTTTGGATGGAGAGAAGAGCAAATTCAAAAAATATTGTGAAGGTAGAACTGACAGGATTTCATGGCAGATTGAGTGTGGGTTGAGTGCAAGAGATGAATTAAGGATAATTTTCCAAAACTTAGGGGGTAGTAATGTTGGCAGCGAGTAATTGGAGTGGGAGGATAATACGGGCTTCAAAGAAAGGGAAAGAAAGCAATGGAAGAGGTGGAATGGTGTGACAAATACATCGTGAGGCAAGAAGGAGAGCCAACTTCTCCCATTCCCAGTGAGATTTGGGGAGAAGGAGAAGATGAGACACCCTTGGGAGAGAGTGACAGGAGAAGGCAGTGTTGCCTATGAAGAAAAGATTTCATTAATGGTGATGAGGAGGAGGGACTGGGTCAAGAATAGATCAAGGATGAAAGGTAGCTTTCCCACAATAGAGCATGGGTTCAGCAGGCCACACTTGGCTGAGGCTGTGGGGTAGGGAGACATAAGGAGGAGAGAAAGGTTGGATGAGAGTAAGGTGATGGGGGCTGACACTGGGAAACGAGTATAGAGGGGATGGAGCGAGGGGTGGGAAGGGGATTGGGATGGTCTGGGAATTGGCCTTTGGGGAGGAGTATGAATTACATTGTCTGCTGTGTTACAACAGTCTTCTGCTTTGCTTCTTCTAAGCAAGCAAATTTATGTCCCTCATCTCCGTTTTCACACAATCCAATGTCAATTTATTTTTCAACACACTTTCCTTCTCAATATATTATGATCTTCTTCTTTTCTTAGATTGAATACCAACAGTGAAACCCAATAGAAGCAAAACCAACTATAGAGAAAACCGTGGGCTTTTTAGGGACTTTTCCATGATTTAATCTATCCCAGGTTATATAAAAACCCTAAGATAACTATTTAAAAATATTTGGCACTTCAATGTTCCTGCTAGATCCGAGATTTAAAAAAGCTTCTATTTACTATAGGTTGTACACATGTAGAAAAGTGATTACATTTCTGGCTACAACTGTTCAAGAAGGTCTAGCTTTAATTCTATTTGTTCTGACGACTTGACACCTGTCCACATGTTTTGTTTTGTTGTCTGTCTCCCCCTTCTAGTCTGTAAGCCTGTTGTTGAGTAGGGACCATCTCTATATGTTGCCAACTTGTACTTCCCAAGTGCCTAGTACAGTGCTCTGCTCACAGTAAGTGCTCAATAAATATGATTGAATGAATGAATGAATGAGTACAGAACTAGAGTAGAGCAAAACAAGAATGAGTACACAGAGAATAATTAAAATGATGATAGGAAAAGTTGTGTTTTCTTATGAGGACAGACTAAAATAAGTAGAACGCTTCTCTCTGAAATGATGAAGCCTGAAAAAGGAAATGACCAAAATCTGCAAAATAACAGGAGAAAAACTTATTGGCTGACTATCACATCCCACATTACTAGCACTGGGAGTAACCACTGAAGTTTCAAGATGGTTGGAAGAGAGATGGTAGGGTTTGATTTTAAAGGCTGCATCCATCACATTATTCTTCTAAACATTTTACTATGATTGTGATCCTAATCACCATCACCATCGTTCTAGCATTAACAAATAAATAGAATGGTTAGTTGAATTTCCAGGCTAGTTTTAAGTACATTACTTATCGTGGTTTCCAGTCTAAAACAGGCAAAATTACCATTATGCTAGGGCAATTGAGGTTTCTGGGAATGACTTGACAATACAAAATGGTGAGTACTGATCAAATATATATACGGCCCTTCTTACTCTACTTGCAGTATTTGTTTTTCGTGGCAATAGAGTGCGAAAAATCAATGTCTCTGTCTTCCCAAGTAGCTGAGAGCACCTGTGAGCACTTGAGAGCATCTGGAATAGTTTCCTGAAGGCAGTAGATCCTGGGCCACTATTCAGTTTCCCAATGACCCTTTTAAGAAACATTTAAAAAGTATAGTAACACCTGGACAAATAGCCATAAAATGTAAAAATAAATGCAAAAACAACATTAAACTAAATCTGACCACTAAATAGGGGAGAATGATACCTGAATATTATTATATGGACTTGGATTATGTAAGAGAATGGATCCATAACTTTGTTCACAACACATCAACTATATAAAAACCCTTGTAACTGTTCTTCCCAGATCGAGCTCCCCATGTGAAAACCTATTAAGTGGCAGGGCAAAGACATAGTGAGGAGTGTGATAGAAATCCCCAGCCCTTTACCTAACTGGGAAAGTTACTAAAGTGACTGGTAAAAGGACGCAAATGACCAGTGGTGACACTGGTTCCTAAAGCCGTTGTTTTCCTTCAAAGGAGAGAATTTTTAGAGCTCACCAAAAATAACACCCCAAATTAACTGTCACTTTCCCACAACCATTCTTCACCTTTCCAGAAATGCATTCCCAATATTAAGGGAATCATTCAGAGATTAGCCTTTCCTGCTTCAGGAGACTTATTGATGGTTTTTTTTTTTTCAAATGGCACTTGTTAAGCATATACTATGTACCAAGTACTGAACTAAGCACCAGGATAGATACAAGATAATTAGGTTATGGGCAGCCCCTATCCCACATTGGGCTCACAGTCCAAGTTCAGAGAGCAATTTCAGAGAGGTTTTACTTCTTTCCTATCTTCTTTAAGAGGAGTGTGAAATTTACATATCTCCTGCTTTGTTTTTGTTTTAATGTTATTTGTTAGGAACTGCTCTAAGTGCTGGGGTAGATATAAGGTAGTCAGGTTGGACACAGTCTTTGTCTCAGGTGAGGCTCACCGTCTTAATCCCCATTTTACATATGAGGTAACTGAGGCACAGAGAAATAAAGTGACTTGCTTAAAGTCATGCATCCCAAAAGTGGTAGAGCCAAAATAGAACCCAGGTCCTTCTGACTCTCATGCCCATGTTCTATCCCCTGGCCACACTGCTTCTGCTTATCCAAGATTCTGAAATTACTGCTCTGAAGTGATGCTCTGGGAAATAAATTTGGCTTAGTGGATAGAGGACAGGCTTCAGAGTCAGAAGGATGTAGGTTCTAATTCTGGCTCTGCCACATGTCTGCTGTGTGACCTTGGGCAAGTCACTTAACTTCTCTGGTTCTCAGTTACCTCGTCTGTAAAATGGGGATTAAGAGTGTGAGTCCCCTGGGGAACAGGGACTGTGTCCAACATGATTAACCTGTGTCTACCCCAGTGCTTAGAACACTGCTTGGTAGTTAGTAAGTGATTAACAAGTATCATAATAATTATTAAATAATGTTCTTAATTAGGTAGCAACTGTAACTAAAATCCAGATTCTAAAACTTCTAATCTTTCACATTAGTCAATTCATGCCAACCATAGACCAGCCTCTCTCAGAAAGTTCCAGTTTTTGGGTTTGCTCTCTGTGGGTTCTTCCAACAAGACCCTTCCCTAAGGATTTCTGGACATGGGGTGAAAAATGCTGCCAATCCTCTTAATAGCTTCCTCCTCAACATTGCCTTAACCTGACCATGTGGCTTCTTCCCCAGATAGTTAGTCCTTCCCCTGTTTTCTAATTACCACGTTAATATAATCCCTAATCCTATCCTACGTAGATTACTCCACCAGCCTTCTTTCTGACTTCCCAACCTCCTGTATCTCCACACTCCAGTCCATACTTCAAGTCGTTGCTCCTATCATCTTTCAACAAAAACGTTCAGGACATGGCACCCCCCTCCTCATAAATCTCCAGTAGTGCCTATCTTCCTCCATATCAAACAGAAACTCCTCACCATTGGCTTTAAAGTTCTCCATCACCTTACTCCTACCTTATCTCACTTCTCTCCTTCTACAACCCATCTGCTCCTCTGGTGCTAACCTTCTCACTGTGCCTTGATCTCTCCTGTCTTGCTGCCTACCTCTGATCCACACCTTATCTCTGTCCTGGGATGCCCTCCCTTCTCAAATCTACCAGACAATTACTCTCCCCCACTTTCAAAGTCTTCCTGAAGGCACATCTCCTCCAAGAGGCCTTCCCAGACTAAGCCTCATTTTTCCTCATCTCCCACTCCCTTCAGAGTCACACTGACCTGCTCATTTTGCTCTTCCCCCACTCCCTGCCCCACAGCACTTATCTATGTATCTGTCATTTTATGTTTTTATATTGATGTCTGTTTATTTGTATTGATGTCTGTTTCCCCCGCTGCAGACTGTGAGGCCATTGTGGTCAGGGATTGTCTCTATCGCTGTATTACACTTTCCCAAGCATTTAGTACAGTGCTCCACACACAGGAAACTCTCAATAAATATGACTGAAAGAATGAATGAATGCATGAATAATAATGACAGTAATAATAATTTGTCAATCGCTTACTATGTTCCAAGCACTCTCCTAAGCACTGGGGGAGATATAAGATAAACAGGTTCCACATGGGTCTTACAGTCATTAAAGCAGAAGGAACAACAGGTATGGAATCTCCATTTTGCAGATGAGGAAGCTGAGGCAAAGCAAAGTTAATCAATCAATCAATCAATCATATTTATTGAGCACTTACTATGTGCAGAGCACTGTACTAAGCAATTGGGAAGTACAAGTTGGCAACATATAGAGACAGTCCCTACCCAACAGTGGGCTCACAGTCTAAAAGGGGGAGACAGAGAACAAAACCAAGCATACTAACAAAATAAAATAGAATACATATGTACAAGCAAAATAAATAAATAAATAGATTAATAAATATGTACAACCATATATACATATATACAGGTGCTGGGGGGAAGGGAAGGAGGTAAGATGGGGGGGATGAAGAGGAGGATGAGGGGGAGAGGAAGGAAGGGGCTCAGTCTGGGAAGGCCTCCTGGAGGAGGTGAGGTCTCAGTAGGGCCTTGAAGGGAGGAAGAGAGCTAGCTTGGCGGATGGGCAGAGGGAGGGCATTCCAGGCCAGGGGGATGACGTGGGCTGGGGGTTGATGGCGGGAAGGCAAGAATGAGTCACGGTGAGGAGATTAGCGGCAGAGGAGCAGTGGGTGCGGGGTTGGCTGTAGAAGGAGAGAAGGGAGGTGAGGTAGGAGGGGGCAAGGTGATGGACAGCCTTGAAGCTGAAGGTGAGGAGTTTCTGCCTGATGCGCAGATTGATTGGTAGCCACTGGAGATTTTTGAGGAGGGGAGTAACATGCTCAGAGCGTTTCTGGATAAAGACAATCCAGGCAGTGGCGTGAAGTATGGATTGAAGTGGGGAGAGACACGAGGATGGGAGATCAGAGAGAAGGCTGATGCAGTAGTCCAGACGGGATAAGATGAGAGCTTGAACGAGCAGGGTAGCGGTATGGATGGAGAGGAAAGGGCAGATCTTGACAATGTTGTGGAGCTGAGACTGGCAGGTTTTGGTGACAGCTTGGATGTGATGGGTGAATGAGAGAGCGGAGTCGAGGATGGCACCAAGATTGCGGGCTTGTGAGACGAGAAGGATGGTAGTGCCGTCAACAGAGATGGGAAAGTCAGGGAGAGGGCAGGGTTTGGGAAGGAAGACAAGGAGTTCAGTCTTGGACATGTTGAGTGACAAGTTGAGTGGACAAGTTGTGACTTTCCCAAAGTCAAACAGCAGGCAAATAGAATCCAGGTCCTTTGACTTATAGGACCATGTTTTTTCCACTAGTCCATGCTGCTTTGTGCTTAGTACTTTGTGCTTGGTGCTCACTGGGCCGGGTATAAAAGCAGCTGCTGAGTTTTCTTGGAGCCTATCCATTATGGTGAAGCTAACAGCCCATCACCCACTGCATAAAAGAGACAAGACCATCCCATCCTACTTTCCACCCCCCAAATAGAAAAGAGAAAGTACTTGCAGCCTGAGACCTTTATAAAACCTTGGAAAGAGTGGTGCTGCTGTAGTACTCATTTCTGTAGTACTCATTGCTGTAGCTAGTGTGTGCCTTGGACTCTGAGCCACAGGTTGCCTGAAATTCTGCTCCACTAGCCACAACATCTTGCTGGTCATTGCTTTCATTTTGCCATTCCCGGGCCTGGAATGCCCTCCCTCTGCCCATCCGCCAAGCTAGCTCTCTTCCTCCCTTCAAGGCCCTGCTGAGAGCTCACCTCCTCCAGGAGGCCTTCCCAGACTGAGCCCCTTCTTTCCTCTCCCCCTCATCCCCCCTCCATCCCCCCATCTTACCTCCTTCCCTTCCCCACAGCACCTGTATATATGTATATATGGTTGTACATATTTATTACTCTATTTATTTATTTATTTATTTATTTTACTTGTACATTTCTATCCTACTTATTTTATTTTGTTGGTATGTTTGGTTCTGTTCTCTGTCTCCCCCTTTTAGACTGTGAGCCCACTGTTGGGCAGGGACTGTCTCTATGTGATGCCAATTTGTACTTCCCAAGCGCTTAGTACAGTGCTCTGCACATAGTAAGCGCTCAATAAATACGATTGATTGATTGATTGATTTTGTGTATATTGTGCATTTGCATTTGTCTTTTATGCTGTTTTAGTATTATTGTTTCTTTGCTCCTGAAGTGACTGTTTCCCATTTCTCCCCTGATTTATATTCATAGATTGTGAGGCCCTCAAGGGTCAGGGTCCATGTCTAATTGCCACCTGTGTACTCTTTCTCAGAACTGGGTTTTATTCATTCATTTAATCATATTTATTGAACACACTGTAGCAGAGCACTAAATTAAACACTTGGGAGAGTACAATATAACAATAAGCAGACACATTCCCTGCCCACAACAAGCTTACAGTCTAGAAGGGAAGACAGACATTAATATAGATTACAGTCATGTACCTAAGTGCTATGGGAAGGGAAGGGGGGATGAATAAGGGAGGGGGGAGCAAGTCAGGGCAATGCAGAAGGGAGTGGGAGAAGGGGAAAGGAGGGCTTAGACAGCAAAGGCGTCTTGGAGGAAATGTGCCTTCAGTAAAACTTTGAAGTTGGAGGAAGAGTAATTGTCTGTTGGATTTGAGGAGGAAGGGCATTCCATTCATTCATTCATCTAATCAATTGTACTTATTGAGTGCTTACTGTGTGCAGAGTCTATGTCGAGACCAGAGGTAGGATGTGGGTGAAGCATCAGCAGGGAGATAGGCAAGATCAAGGAACAGTGAGGTTAGCATTAGAGGAGTAAAGTTTGCGGGCTGGGTTGTAGTAGGAGAGTAATGAGGTGAGGTAGGAGAGGGCAAGGTGATTGCTTTGAAGCCAGTGGTGAGGAGTTTTTTTTTAGTGCAGAGGTGGATGACCAACCACTGGAGATTTTTGAGGAGGGGGGAAACATGCCTGAATGTTTTTGTAGAAAAATGATCCAGGAAGCAGAGTTAAGTATGGACTGGAGTGGGCAGAGACAGGAGACTGGGAGATCAGCAACTGTGATCTCAGAGGCTGACACAGTAATCAAGGCGTGATAGGATATGTGATTGTATTAATGTGGTACCAGTTTGGATGGAGAGGAAAGTACAAATTTTAATAATGTTTTGAAAGTGGAACCAACAGGATTTGTTGATGGATTGAATATGTGGGTTAAATGAGAGACAGGAGTCAAGGCTAAGGCCAAGGTTATGGGCTTGTGAGACAGAAAGGATGGTGGTGCCATCTACAGTGATGGGAAAATCAGAGGGAAGACAGGGTTTGGATGAGAAGATATTGAGTTCTGTTTTGGACATGTTAAGTTTGAGGTGATGGGAGGACACCTAAGTAGAGTTGTCTTGAAGGCAGGAGGAAATGTGAGACACAGAGAGGGAGAGAAATCAGGGCTGGAGGTGTAGATTTGGCTATCATCCGCATACTAATTGTAGCTGAAGCCATGGAAGAGAATGAGTTCCCTAAGGGAGTGGGTGTAAATGGAGAATAGAAGGGGACCCAGAACTGTACCTTAAGGGACACCCACAGTTAGAGGATGGGAGGCAGAGGAAGAGCCTGTGAAAGAAACTGAGAATGAGCACCCATACTGATTAGAGAAGGCCCAGGAAAGGACAGTGTCAGTGAAACTGAGGTTGGATAATGTTTCAAGGAGAAGGGGGTGGTCAACAGGGTCGAAGGCAGCTGAGAGCTTGAGGAGGATTAGGATGGAGTAGAGGCTGTTGAATTTGGCAAGAAGAAGTTCATTGGTGACCTTTGGGAGGGTGGTTTCTGTGGAGTGAAGTGGATGGTAGCCAGATTGGAGGGGGTCAAGGAGAGAATTGGAGGAGAGGAATTTGAGACAGTGCATGTAGACAACTCACT
Organism: Tachyglossus aculeatus; assembly: GCF_015852505.1. NCBI lineage: Eukaryota > Metazoa > Chordata > Mammalia > Monotremata > Tachyglossidae > Tachyglossus > Tachyglossus aculeatus. The sequence continues at coordinate 116,525,051 of NC_052067.1, forward strand.
CAAGTTTGGAAAGAAATGGTAGAAGGGAGATGGGGTGATAACTGGAGGGAGCCATGGGATCAAGGGAGGTTTTTTTTTTTAGGTTAGGGGAGACACGAGAGTACAATTTATGTAAACAGTAAGCACTTAATAAAACTATTATTACTATCACTACTTATAATCATGATGTCACATATCACAGGAAAATGTCCAAGTTGGACTCAAACTCAGGTCCCTGACTCCCAGTCCCATGCTCTTCCCACTATGCCACATTCATTATTTTTAATGTCTTCCAAGCTCTTAGTACAGTGCTCTGCACACAGTAAGCACTTAATAATATGATTGAATGAATGAATGAATAACGTCATTTGTTTTGTCCTCCTGGCTTGCTTATTATTTCTTTCAATTCACCATCTAGCAGATGCTCAACTCTCTTGCTCTTGCCCTCTTTTTTCACCTATCACCACCACTGATATTTATTGAATGTTTACTATGTTCAGAGCACTGTACTATGTGCTTATGTGCTTTGGAGAGTAATTTACAACAAAGGGAAGATGTGTTCCTATAAGTATTCCTTTGAAGTTGGCATGACCTCATGTTTGGTAATCTTAACCTGCCACTTGATGCTGAATATGGGCCACGTGTCAACTCCTCATTAACTTGGAAGTGTCTTTGGTAATAGGTCCAAGTCTCACCACTGTACAGAAGGTTGGACACCATTCTACATATTAGGAAAAGGCAAGGTGACAATGATATATTTCTAGATAATATCTGATTACTCCTTTACAGCAGCTTGGGAGTTGAAGGGGAGGGGTTAAAGTCACTACCTAAATCCAGATCCATCCACATGCTTTGGGGATCCACACTACATTAAAGGTGAATTCATATTATGTACAATCAGCTTCTCATATTATGAGAAACAGCATGGCTCAGAGCAAAGAGCACAGGCTTTGGAGTCAGAGGTCAAGGATTCAAATCCCAGCTCCACCAATTATCAGCTGTGTGACTTTGGGCAAGTCACTTAACTTCTTTGTGCCTCAGTTACCATATCTGCAAAATGGAGATTAGGACTGTAAGCCCTCTGTAACCTTGTACCCTCTCCAGCACTTAGAACAGTGCTTTGCACATAGTAAGCACTTAATAAATGCTATTATTATTATTATTATTACAAAAATGAAGAGTCAGACTGAATGAACCATGAATAATTGAGGTCCTATTAAAAATCCCCTACACAGTGAGGCCTCACTGAATTTATATATGTCTAATGATCATCAATAGGATTCTTTAGTATACAAGGATAAAGAGGAAAAGACTATATGATAGATGTATAAAACTAATGAAAGTTATAGTTGGGGTAAACACAGAAATGAAGTTCACCAAGACTGGCAAAATAGAGGTGAAGGACACAACGAAGTTTGAAAGAGAAATGTTTGTAAACACAGGAAACTCTTCATACAGTACAGGAATTTACTACAGAAAGTTGGGTATGTCAAAAATACCGGTATATTCAGAGACCTTTAGATCAGTTCATGGACAAGATGGGTACTGAAATTAAAGTTAGAGATGTAGAGAGACATCAGTCAATGAACCAGTAGTATTTAGTGCCTACTGAGTAAAGAAAACTCTCCAACCTCCCCAACTTCAAAACCATCTTCAAATCTCGTATTATGCAAGAAGACTTCCCTAACTAAGCCATCATCTCTCCCATTCTCCCTCCCTTTTGTATTGCCTATGCACTTGTATCAATTCCCCTTAGGCAGTTGATATTCACTCTACCCCCACCCCCACAGCAATTAGGCACATATCTTATAGTCACTCGCCCCTATATGTAAGGCATTTTTTCTGTCTTCCCCTCTATACTGTAAGCTCCTCATGGACAGTAATTGTGTCTACCAACTCTTTTGTATTGTACTCTCCCAAGTGGTAAGTACAGTGCTATGCACACAGCAAGTGTCCAATAAATACCATTAATTGATTGATGTGTTTAATAAAATTATAAGGCACTTTCCTTATTTTAAAGGAATTTACAAACTAGGGGAGGAATTACAAAATAACTTAGAGACAGAAGGAAAAAGACTGGATGGATATCAAGTAGATGCAATGTAAACCTTTAGGTACAGAAGTGCTATGTTAAACTGCAAGGCTATAACCATAGCATAGTGCTTTAAAATGTCTTGGGGGAGGTTTCTAGGTAAGGGAGCATGATCAATAAAATGCTTTCATTTCCCAGAGTTCACTGTGACATGCCAGAAGGAGGCAGCTGCTCTACCAATATTGAGAAAGCCCTGCCCATAGAGGCAAAGCTGAGTTCTCCCAAGAAATGAGCTAGGAAAAAATTTTGATGCAATGTGTTGGGTCTGTCACCCCATTTTCTTGAGAACCAGGAAGAAAGGCTCTTAATAAGAATAATAATAATGGTATTTGTTAAGCACTAACTATGTGCCAAGCACTGTACTAAGCACTGGAGGAGTTACAAGGTAATCAGGTTTTCCCACGTGGGGCTCACAGTCTCGATCCCCATTTTATTCAATTGTATTTATTGAGCACTTACTGTGTGCAGAGCACTGTACTAAGCGCTTATAGATGAGGTAATTGAGGCACAGAGAAGTGAAGCAACTTGCTCAAGGTCACCCAGCAGACAAGTGGCAGAGTCGGGACTAGAAAGCACATCCTCTGACTCCCAAGCCCAGGCTCTTGTCACAAAGCTACGCTGCTTCTCTAAGCATTGTGATTAAGACCTTCATATGTTTGCTACTTTATTTAATGTTAGTATCATATGTTTGCCTGTTTACTTGTTTCGATGTGCATATGTCTATAATTTTATTTATATTGATGCCTGTTTACTTGTTGATGCCTGTTTACTTGTTTTGATGTCTGTCTCCCACCTTGTAGACTGTAAGCCTGGTGTGGCAGGGATTGTCTCTATTGCCGCATTGTACTTTCCAAGCACTTAGTACAGTGTTCTGCACACAGTAAGTGCTCAATAAATATGATTGATTGAATGAATGAATGTTATGCCTTTCTGTCTAAGCTATGCCTGAGTTAAAAGTGAACCTAGGTTGAGTTAATTTGGTGGATATTTTAGACTGAACCAAACTACCATCCCCACTGATGGAAGCTCTGTTTCTGCCAGGCTAGACTATTGCTTTGGCCTTTCACTGTTTTCCCAGCTTCCAACCTTTGTTCTCTCCCATCTACGCCACCTGCTGCTGCACAGATCAAATTGAGGCACTGCTCAGTACACAACTCTCCCATCCTCAAACACTCCACTGGCTCTTTGCATTAAACAAAAACTCCCCACATTTGGATTCAAAGATCCCCATCATCTGGACCCACCTTAAATACTTGCTCTTTTTATTCAGTATTCCCCAACTCACTTTTCCTTCGCCATAGTCCAACCATTTAGCAGTACTTTTCTTTCAACTCTCCCACATTCATGTTGCTTCCCCAGTTTTGAACTTACTCCCTTCCCACATCAAGCAGACCACAGTTAACCTCTCATTCGCATATGGGAAATACTTACATTGAATAGTGTCAAACATTAGCTGATTAGTAACTTTAGCCCTGGTTCTGTAGTATATGGTAGAACAATTCCAACTTCAATCTCCCTTGGAAAAAGCCTTGGCAATCAGAGTTGAGGCAGTGCAAAATTGATGGGGTAGAAGTTGGTAATAACAACAACAACAATAATATTAATAATAGTGGTATTTGTTAAGCACTTATAATGTACCAAGTACTATACTAAATGCTGGAGTAGATAACCAGATCAGACACAATCCATGTCCACCAGGGGATAACAGTATGAGAAGGAAAAACAGATATTTCATCCTCATTTAATAGATGAAGGAACCGAGGCACAGAGAATTTAAATGACTTCTTGCCCAAGGTCACATGGTACGCAAGTGGAAGAGTTGGGATTAGAATCCAGTCCTGACTTCCAGACCCTAGGCTACACTGTGGGAAGTGGAAAAAATAATCAGAGGAAACCTTCTTGGAGGAGCTGGGCTTTCAAGGGGGATTTGGGAATGGGGAGCTGTGATCCAGCAGTTTCAAACAGGGAGGGAAATCTAGGTCGGAGGTAGGGCATATAACAAAGGGTAAGGAGACAGGAGAACAATGTAAGAATGACAACTTGAGAGGACCAAAGAAAGCTAGCTGAGGAGAAAAGAGTTTAAAGATGTTAGTGGATCTATCCATAAATGTGAGAACAGTAGCAGAGGAGGGCAACCATTTTGCAAGTCCTGAAAGCATGTTATCACAAAGGCAGAATACTGTGCTGGTCTAACCTAGTATGACATTTTGTATGTTCTTATACTTTTAGTGGAAAAAAAAAAGAAACAGAAAATTTCTATGCTGGCATTTCAAAATGATAATTTAAGATTAGTCCACAAAATTACCCTTTAGCTGTAGCTGTTCATTTTTGCCTTGTTCTTATACATTTTAGGGAAAAACACAGAAGGGATAAAGTATTTGTAAGGAACATCTTTTATCCAAATAGTGTCTTGTAGGATATTTATATGGTGGCTGTTTATCTTGCAAACACTCCAAGACCCACAGTATGAGAGCACAATAGAAAAAATCCTAGTCAAACCTGAACATGAGTGAGCTCAGAAATTCCTAGATTAGATTTTGGGGTGTTTTGTTGAGTCTGAGTTTTAGCACTCTTCTCGGTTACTTTGTAAGCAGACTTTCATAAGTGAATCTGGGCTAGCCGTAATAATGTTCCACAAATAGTGGGCGTAAATAGATTCAATTTAATATGCCAAAATTTTCAGTCAAAGAAATCCTTTTTAGCTGTTCCATACAGTACAGATATTGATCTGCACAATCTAATCCATTTTAAATCAATTATAAACTGGATCTAGGTTCTAATCCCAGCCCTACCACTTGCGTGCTGTGTGACCTTGAGCAAGTCACTCATTTTTTCTCAATTACCTCATCTGTAAAATGGAGATTAATTCTGTGAGCCCCATGTGGGACATGGGGTTGTATCTACCCCAGCACTTAGAACAATGATGGCCACATAGCAAGCATTTAAAAAATAGCCCAGTTTTTTCTTAGTAAAATCCATTTATTGATTTTAGGCCTTCCTGAAGCTCATCTCAGAACATTATTTTCAAGCAGTGACTGAGAGGCCACAACCATGACATATCACTATTTCTCTATCTTAACCGAATGGATAGAAGTTTGAAGATAATAAAAACTGCTTAATGTACATGGACACATGCAGTATATTCTGGGGGTTGTACTTTACCACTATAAATTCCTGGCAAGAAAATTCATTTATTTTTGTATTACGGTGACAAGCATAATATTTTTTAAATATATTTTATCTATTGTCACATAAATTGGAGTACAGTCAAACAATATTTAAGTGAAAGCACAATACAGAGAGTTTAAGAAAATCACTACTCCTTTATAGAAATTAAGTTAAATTTAGATACTACAGAAATGCTAAACATGCAAGACTACCATAATACTGTTATAATAGTAATTATGTCCCACATGGGGTTCACAGTCTCAATACCCACTTTACAGATGAGGTAACAGACACATAGAAGTGAAGTGACTTGCCCAAGGTCACACAGTAGACAAGTGGCAGAGCAAGGATTAGAGCCCATGACCTTCTGATGCCCAAGCCTGTGCTCTATCCACTACACCATGCTGCTTCCCATAAAGAGTATGAAGATTCATCTGCAAAATCCAAAAGGTAAAGGAATCAAATGGTTTACATTTTCATATTACTGGCCAAAATCACTTGGAAAGTCTAGAAATAGGGTAGTGATCTTTCATTTTTTTTCCAACCATATCAAAATTTCCCAACCTGAAAGTCCCAAGTGGTAGATGAAGGCAGACACCATCTGGGGTACCCATATCCTTCACTTTCATTTCCTCCTGAATACTCTCCCAAGCACTTAGTACAGTGGCTCAAAACACAGTAATTGGCTAATTTATCAGAAGGAGAACTCTGTGATGAATTAGCAGAGGCAGCAGCACACTAAATAAGATAATAATAATTTATAAAAATTTTGGTATTTGTTAAGCACTAACTGCATGCCAAGCACTGTTCTAAGCACTGGGGTAGATACAAGGTAATCAAGTTGTCCCCCATGGGGCTTACAGTCTTAATCCCCATTTGACAGATGAGGGAACTGAGGCCCAGAGAAGTTAACTGACTTGCCCAAAGTCACACAGCAGACAAATGGAGGAGTCGGGATTTGAACCCGTGATCTCTGACTCCCAAGCCCATGCTCTTGCCACTGAGCCATGCTGTTGGCCTAAAGTGGACTCCATTTCCATCTTCTATGTCCATTACCAAGTTTCTTAATGATTGTTGGGCTGCATTATTCAAAGTGGATTAATTGTTTCCTAATTGAACTAATTGTTACTTTTTTCCATTTATTCATTCATCTCTAGAAGAGGCTAAAAAGTGGGAAAAGATGTTACAATCCCTGTATACCCCATGCCCTCCTTACTAGGACTCTGGCCAGGAAGGGGAGATTATTCAATTGAATAATCTGTAAAGCACTGTGGCCTAGTGACAAACAGCATGGCCTAGTGGACAGAGCAAGGACCCAGGAGTCAGAGGACCTGGGTTCAAAACTTGGTTCCACCACTTGTTTGCTATCTTACTTCAGGCAAGTCATTTGGATTCTCTGTGCCTTTGTTACCTCATCTGTAAAATAATAATAATAATGATGATATTTGTTACATGCTTACTATGTGCCAAGCATTATTCTAAGCACTGGATAGATATAAGGTAACCAGGTTGCTCACATGGGGCTCACAGACTTAATCCCCTTTTTACAGATGAGGTAACTGAAGCACAGAGAATTTAAGTGACTTGCCCAAAGTCACATAGCTAATAAGTGGTGGAGGCAGGATTAGAACCCATGACCTCTGACTCCCAAGCCTGGGCTCTTCCCACTAAGCCATGCTGCTTCTAAAATGGGGTTCAAACTGTGAGCCCCTTGTGTGACACGGACTGTGTCTAACCTGATGAGCTTGCATCTACCCCAGCGCTTAGTACATACAGTGTCTGGCACATAGTAAGTGCTTAACAAATACCAACAATAAATAAAAGAATAAATAATAATAATCGAGGAAGACTCCTTGGATAAGATGAGATTTTAGAAAACTCTAGTGTGATGGATTTGAATTGGGAGGAAGTTCCAGGCAGGAATGAGTGAATGAATGAATGAACAAGAGGTGGGCAGTGATTGAGGGGAGCGTAATGAATGGATTAATTACTTTAGAGGATGGACATTATGAACTGAAGTGATTTGGGAGAACAGAGTGGAGATGGAAGAATGAGAAACCTTATTAAATGTCCTGATTCAATGGTCAGGAGTTTCTGCTCATTTGGGGAACTGGGGAGATATGTGCAAAAGTACATTTTAGAAAACTGATCTGGCAGTGGAGCAAAGTTTCAAGAGTAAAGGGAGCTAGGGAGACCAATGAGGATGTCAGTGTAGTGACAAGTGCAGTGGGCCAGAATGAATAGACAGAATTATGGGAAGCAGTGTGTCTTAGTGGCAAGAGCCTGGGCTTGGGAGTCAGAGGATCTGAATCTAATCCCACCTCCACCACTTGTTTGCTCTGTGACCTCAGACAAGCTGCTTAACTTCTCTGTGCCTCAGTTACTTCGTCTGTCAAATGGGGATTAAAACCGTGAGCCCCACGTGGGAAGACCTGATTACCTTGTATCTACCCCAGCACTTAGAACAGTGCTTGGCACATAGTAAGCACTTAACAAATACCATAATAATAACTACCCTAGTGTAGCATAAATACACCATGGAGTGGGAGAACCCAGTGTACTTTTAATCAATGAGGGATTAAGTATCCCACGCCATTCCTGCACTGAGACCTTTCCAAATTTCAAAAATTAAAGACTCAGCTGAGCATCTTTGGTTCCTATATCCAAAAAAAGATTTCATGTGCAATACTCTATCCAAATGTTATTGTTATTGAACACTACTCTCTCACAGCATGAATCAACATAAACAACCAGTCTGGATATTCAGGTCACTCATCCATAAAATCTGACTTGTATTAGCACCTGGAAGCTTCAGTTGCTGCCTACACTGCTGCTTGACTACTTATAAGCATGAAGAAGAAAAGGAATATTAACTATGTAATATTGTAAGCATTGTATAATATTGCATTGGCTTTCTTAAAATATCTGAATCCAGAATATCTTGAAGATCAACTGTGTCCCTATTCACCAAGACTTAGACTTGAAACTTCAATTGCTGCATACACTGCTGCTTGATTGCTTAGAAGTGTGAAGAAGGAAAGGAATATTAACTATCAGTAAAGCTTTTTAAAAAATATATGAGTCCAATTTGTCTTGGAGATCAACTGTGTCCCTATGCACCATCAAGACTTGAACAGCAAAAAGCAACTGTGGCAGGCTTTCTTAATTGTGAATTGTTTCTTAATTTATACTCTGGAAAACTGAAGCTAGGAAATCATTTCTGGGGAGGTCTCATATCTGTGAAACTTTTACTATGTTCTGGTAGAGTCCAGGTGTATTTCCTTTAAGGTTAAAATGCAGGGATTTATATTTTAACCAATGGAGTATTTAACATGAAAGATATGCTTTATGAGTTTTACGTTTGCTATTATTGTGCTTGCAAATATTTTATAACTGCCTTATTATGATTATTTCCTAAAATTCTAAACACATAAAAACATTTAAAATTAAATAATTGAAACAAATTAGAAATCTCTTTCAGTAGTATGAATTTTGGGGGATCTTAATTATAGGGAATTAGTCTAACCCCCTACATTTTTTCGACCCCTTAAAAAAAGTCATGAATTATAGAATGGCCTCTGAAATCTATAGTTATGTTTTTATGCGATTCCAAAATCATTTTTTTTTTCAGAAAAATTTTGAGTCTATTTATTGGCTAGGTTATTACTACAGGCTATTAAGATTCACAGGCTACGAGCTATCTATTTATCTTTCATCTATTTTACCTTGGGCTGATTTGTTCTGGTACCACATTTTAAAAAACCTGTCCATCACTGTATTACACATCATTGCAACACCTCAAGTTAGGCTTTTACACCCGGTCCTCCACTTCTCTCCTTAGTCCCCTGCAGTCTGTCTTCTGCCCTCTTCATTCCATGCAAATAGTCCCCTCTAATGTTACCAATGACCTCCTTCTTACCAAATCCAATGGCCCCTACTCTATGATCATCATCATCATCAATCGTATTTATTGAGCACTTACTGTGTGCAGAGCACTGTACTAAGCGCTTGGGAAGTACAAATTGGCAACATATAGAGACAGTCCCTGCCCAACAGTGGGCTCACAGTCTAAAAGGGGGAGACAGAGAACAAAACCAAACATACTAACAAAATAAAATAAATAGAATAGATATGTACAAGTAAAATAAATAAATAAATAGAGTAATAAATATGTACAAACATATATACATATATACAGGTGCTGTGGGGAAGGGAAGGAGGTAAGATGGGGGGGTGGAGAGGGGGACGAGGGGGAGAGGAGGGAAGGGGCTCAGTCTGGGAAGGCCTCCTGGAGGAGGTGAGCTCTCAGTAGGGCCTTAAAGGAAGGAAGAGAGCTAGCTTGGCAGATGGGCAGAGGGAGGGCATTCCAGGCCCGGGGAATGACATGGGCTGGGGGTCGATGGTGGGACAGGCGAGAACGAGGTACGGTGAGGAGATTAGCAGCAGAGGAGCGGAGGGTGCGGGCTGGGCTATAGAAGGAGAGAAGGGAAGTGAGGTAGGAGGGGGCAAGGTGATGGAGAGCCTTGAAGCCGAGGGTGAGGAGTTTCTGCCTGATGCGCAGATTGATTGGTAGCCACTGGAGATTTTTGAGGAGGGGAGTAATATGTCCAGAGCGTTTCTGGACATAGATAATCTGGGCAGCAGCATGAAGTACTCTATCCTATTGCTCCATGTCCTCTCAGCTGATTTTAACTCTGTCACACATCCCCTCTGGCAACAATATCTAACCTCAAGAAGCAGTGTTGCCTAGTGGATAGAAAACAGGCCTGGGAGTCAGGGGGACCTGGGTTCTAATCCTAACTACACCACTTGTCTTCTGTATGTGACTGTGGACAAGTTACTTCACTGTGCCTCAGTTACTGCATCTGTAAAATGGAGATTAAGACTATGAACCCTATGTGGCACAGGGAATGTATCTATCCAGATTAGTTAGTATCTATCCCAGTGCTTAGTACAGTACCTGGCACATAATAAGTGCTTAACAAATACCATATTTAAAAAAAAAACCTTGGCTTCAGTGACACTGTCCTCTCCTCTTATCTGAAAGCTCCTTTTCAATATCTTTTGCCAGCTCCTCTTCTGCTTCCCACCCAACAAATTTGGTGGTCACTCAAGGCTCAGTTTCTGGGTCTCTTTCTATTCTCCATTTAGATCCACTCCCTTGGAGAGCTTTTTCACTCCCATGGTTTCAACCACCACCTCTACCCAAATTATTCCCACATCTATCTCTCCATCCCTGACGTCTCTTCTTCTCTGCAGTCTTATATTTTCTCCTACCTCCAGCATATTACTACTGTGATGCCCTTCCTGTCTCTCAAATTTAACATATTCAAAACATAACTCCTCATCTTCCCACCTAAATGCTGTCCTGCCCATGGCTTTCCTATCACCATAGTTACCACCACCTTTTTCTTTGTCTGACAAGTTTTGATATTAGCCTCTCTTTCCTTCTTTCTCTCTCTCTTTCTCTCTCTCTCTCCCTTATTCAACCTGTGTATTCAATCTGTCACCAATCCCATCAGTTCTACCTTTACAACGTATCAAGAATGTCCTTCTACTCTACCCAAATGGGTATGATGCCGATACAAGTACTTATATCTTTCTTTGACTACTATGTCAAGCCAACTCTCTAACCTCCCTGCCTGCTGTCTCTCTCTTCTCAAGTCCAAATATACTCTCCTGCCCAGATCATTTTTCTAAAAAAAAAAAAAAATTCTGTCCAGGTCTAGTCACAAACCTCAAATGGATGCCCATCTACATCTGCATCAAAATAAAAAACCCTATGTAGTTTGCTTAAGGTACTCAAACAGATCTCCCCCTCCCACCATTTCTTGTTGTTCTCCTACTACAACCCAATCCTGCACATGTCACTCCTCTAATGCCAATCTACTAACCTTGATCTTGTCTGTTTCACTGCTGACCCCTTGCCCATGTTCTCTGGCTGGCCCAGAACTCATTCCTCCCTCGTATATCCATACTTTCAAAGCCTTTTTAAAAGCACAACCCCACCAAAAGATCTTCCTTGAGTAGGTCCTCATTTCTCCAATTCACCTTCCCTGTATGTGCCCCCATAAGTACTCGATATTCATCCTACCACCAAACCCCAAAACATTTCTATACATAGCCTTATATTCTCCCATTCCTCTGTAAGTTATTTTAAGATTTCTAAGTGGTATTTGTTAAGCGCTTACTATGTGCCATGCACTCTGGGATAGCTAGAAGATAATCATGCCTTATTCCCCACTTTACAGATGAGGAAGCTGAAGCACAGAGAAGTTAAGTGACTTGCACAAGGTCACACAGCAGACAAGTGGCAGAGCCAGGATTAGATCCCAGGTCCCCTGACTCCCAGGCCTGCCTGTGCTCTTATGTCTCACTGCTTCCCTGTCTGTATTGTGAACTCTTTATGGGCAAGGAACATATCTATCAACAGTACCATATTTTTTTTTTCTCCAAGAGCCTCTTACAGAGTTGGTACACAGTAAGTGGTCAATAAATACCATTGATTGGTTTATCTACTGTTTCTCATAAGTGCAAACTTCTCCAGGCACAAGACATGATATTTTATTTCTGATCCTTGCCAGTTGTGTCTGTGCCAAATCAAGTCCTGTATTTGGATGACAGTCCATTTGGGAAACTCTTTTTTCATTTATATTACAGTTTCACTGAATTAACCAAAGGTGAAATCACTAAGTAGAGAAAATTAGTCATCCCCTTGAAATGATGAATCAGGAGGATTCTTTATAGTCCTTCTGCTATCCAGCCATTTACCTTGTTCTCTCCCCCTAAGCCTGCTGCAGTGATAACAAAAACAATCTAGCTACTGTTCCTATTCCAGAAGTACTCCCTAAGGTGTTCTGGACCCATCCTACGCTCTGTGTTTGAATCGCTCCCAATGGACTCTTTCAACTACTGATGATTTTGAAATGCTTCCAATGACTCAATAGTCATTTGCGTGTTTTGCTGTCACAGAACTGCGCCCTGTAGATCTTCCTAGTTTCTGCCATCTCTAAATTTTGTCATATTTAAATTGCTCCCTTAAGTCCACTGACCCTGCTAACTGCAGCTGCTTAAACGTTTCCCTAGGTTCCTCTAGCTAGTTCTGCAGGTTTGGCATAGATTTTTCCTGAAGATATGATTTTTCCTTACACAAGGTAAAATAAACAAGCTAGTGGTGTTTAAAAATAACTACTTGTCAATAGTGTTTCACAAAAGTGCCCACATGAATTGGCTTATTTATACATTTAATTGAGTTTAGCAGACAATACATTTTTTATCTCTACTTCAGTTTGAATCTCCAAAAATATATTTTCAGTATGTGTAGATTCAGGCATTACAAGGAGGAGTGGAACTGAAGTGTGAAACAGATCTTGTAAGGCATGTTCTGAAGGTCCTGGCTGGTTCCTGGAAAAGGGGTGTAGATGGGGGAATGACCATGGTTTGAAACATGATATTGGTGTCCCAGGGGAAATGTTCTTTTCCTGGGTGCTGCGCATCCCTGGCTTTCCATTCCTTAAAAACAAGATCATGTCTGCAGACCGGAGAGCGTAAGATGGAATTAATGTGTGAAATCTGTAAGACTAGCTAACACCTGAATTTTCAGGCCTCTATATGTATTTTGTTGCTTTGTTCTGTCCTCCATCCCCATATCTATTACCCTCCAAGATTTCCATACAGTAATTTTATTAGTTGATGAATAATGTTTCAGTAGTTTCTCTGAAGATTTGATTGCCATTCTCAAAAAAGTTTGTAAAGTGAATTTGACATCCAACTGTACTGCTGACTTTGAGAGGCCATTTTCCTTTTAACCCCTGCTGAGTACAGGTAAACTGAGGGAGACCATGATCACTACTAGAAAAGCAATTCAAATGTAAATCCTGCTGATGGTGGACAGACACCCCTTTCCCTTCCTGACCCTTATCAGATAGAACCTTATGCCTAGACTCCCAAAGGCGCCCAAAGATTTTGTGACCTCTTCTATGACTTCTATGCCCACCTCCGAGTAAAGGTGCTTTGCTATCATCATGATGGCATGTCTCTCATTGATGAAAAGCAACAATGAAGAAAATGAAAAACTGTGAATAAGCACATATTTACTCAAAAATTCCTCAAGTTGATCATACTGGGAGATTTAGATGCACAGGTGGCAATAATGTCATAACAGGGAAAGCATAACAGAGAAACAACATGGCCTCGTGAAAGAGCACAGTTTTAGGAGGCAAGGTACCTGAGTTCTGTGGGAAGCCATACTCCTCCTCCTCCAGTCAGATGGGTAGTTGTATTTCTCATAATTGGATCAGTGTAGTAGCAGTTTTAATAGAGGGAGAAAGGGCAAATTTTAACAATGTTGTGAAGGTAGAACTGAAAGGATTTTGTGACAGATTCAATGTGTGGGTTTAATGAGAGAGATGAGTAAAATATAATTTCAAAGGTAGGATAGTGATGTTGATTAAAGTGATAGGAAAGAGAGAGGAAGGGCAGAGTTTGAGTGGGAAGATGAGGCTGTAAACTTGTTATGGGCAGGGAACTTTTCTACTTATTGTTACACTGTTCTCTCCCAAGCGTTTGTTGGACACAGTCCCTGTCTCACATAGGGCTCACAGCCTCATTCCCTACTTACAAATGAGGTAACTGAGGCACAGAGAAGTTAAGTGACTTGCACAAGGTCATACAGCATACAAGTGGCAGAGCCAGAATTAGAACCCAGGTGCTCTGACTCCCAGGTTTGTGTTCTTTCCATTAAGTCTCACTGCTTCCTTGTCTGTACTGTGAGCTCCTTGTGGGCAAGGAGCAAGTCTAACAACAGTACCATACTTTTTTTTTCTCCAAATACCACTGATGAGGGGTTCTGTTTTGGTCATGCTATATTTGAGCTGTCAGTAGGACAACCAAACAGAGATGTTCTGAAGGCAGGAGGAAATATAAAGGTGCAAAGAAGGGGAGGGATCAGAGCTAGAGAGGTAGATTTGAGAATCTTCCCTGCTCACAAAAGTATACAGCCTACGGTATATATATATATATATATATATATATACATAGAGAGAGAGAGAGAGAGAGAACATATATATATATACATACAGCATATATATATACAGTATATATATAGTGTATATATATATATGCTGTATATATATATATATATATATATATATATATATATATATATATATATATATATATATATATATATATACTGTAGGCTGTATACTTTTGTGAGCAGGGATTATGTTTACCGACTCTGTTGTACTGTACTCTCCCAACCACTTTGTACAGTACTTTACAGAGAGTAAGCACTCAATAATCAATCATGTTTATTGAGTGATTACTGTGTTCAGAGTTCTGTACTAAGCATTTGGGTGCTTCTATTCTCCATCTACACCCACTCCCATAGAGAGCTTATTCGCTCCCATGGCTTCAACTACCACCTCTATGTGGATGACAGCCCTGATCTCTCTTCTTCTCTGCAGTTTCACATTTCCTTCTGTCTTCAAGACACCTCTTTTTAGATATCTTCTCATCACCTCAAGCTTAACATCTCTAAAATAGAACTCCTTATCTTCTTCCCAAACCCTGTCCTCCCCCATCACTATAGACAGCACCACCTCCTCACTGTCTCTCATTCATTCATTTATTCATTCAGTTGTATTTATTGAGCACTTACTGTGTGCAGAGCACTCTACTAAGTGCTTGGGAAGTACAAGTTGGCAACATATAGAGACGGTCCCTACCCAACAGCAGGCTCACAGTCTAGAAGGGGGAGACAGACAACAAAACAAAACATATTAACAAAATAAAATAAATAGAATATGTACAAATAAAATAAATAGAGTAATAAGTACATACAAACATATATACAGGTGCTGTGGGGAGGGGAAGGAGGTAAGGTGGGGGGATTGGGAGGAGGGGGAGAGGAAGGAGGGGGCTCAGTCTGGGAAGGCCTCCTTGAGGAGGTGTGCTCTCAGTAGGGTGCTCTCAAGTAGCTCTCAAGCCCATAACCTTGGAATTATCCTTGATTCCTCTCTATCATTCAACTCACATATTCAATCCATCACTAAATCCTGTCTGTTCCATTTTCACATCACTAAAATCCATCCTTTCCTCTCCATGCAAACTGCTACCACCTTAATCCAGTCATTTATCCTTTCCTGTCTTGATTACTGTATTAGCCTCCTTGTTGACCTCCCAGTCTCCTGTCTCTCCCCATTCCAGTCCATACTTCACTCTGCTGCCCAGATCATTTTTCTATAAAAATCACTCAGGACATTATTATTATGGCATTTGTTAAGTGTTTACTATGTGCCAAGCACTGTTTTAAGTGCTAGAGTAGATACAAGGTAATCAGGTTGTCCCACGTAGGGCTCACAGTCTTAATCCCTATTTTACAGATGAGGTAACAAAGGCACAGAGAAGTTAAGTGACTTGCCCAAGGTCACACAGTAGACATGTGCAGAGCTGGGATTAGAACCCAAGTTCTCTGACTCCCAAGCCTGTGCTATTGCCACTAGGCCATGCTGTTCCCCACTCCTCAAGAAACTCCAGTGGTTGACCATCAAACAAAAACTCACCATTTGCTTTAAAGCACTCAATTACCTTGCCCTCCTACCTCACCTCCCTACTCTCCTACTACAACCCTGCCCACACTCTTGACTCCTCTGCTGCTAATCTCACTGTGCCTTGATTTCATATATCTTGTCACCAACCTCTCTCCATCATCCTCACTCTAACCAGGAATTCCCTCCCTCCTCAAATCTGACAGACAATTACTCTTCAAAGCCTTATTAAAGGCACATCTCCCTGACTAATTTCTTCCCTAAGCCCCCTTTTCTCTTCTCTCTTTCCCTTCTGCATCACCCTGACTTGCTCCCTTTATTCACCATCCCCCAACCCCACCCCCACAATACTTATGTACTTATCTGTAATTTATTTATTTGATGTCTCTCTCCCCATCTAGACTGTAAGCTCACTGTGGGCAAGGATTGTGTCTGTTGTTATATTGTACTCTCTCAAGCACTTAATAGAGTGCTCCGCACACAGTAAGGGCTCAATAAATATGTTTGAATGAATGAATGAGCTTAAAAATACCACTTCTTTTGTCTCCAGTTAGATTGTAAATTCAATAAGGGTATGGCGGCATGCTTTTTACCTTTATTTTATTCACTCATTCACATGGAACAATAGACCTAAATATTAGTAGTAGTCTTAGTGGTAATAGTAGTAGTAGTGCCCACCAGCTGCAATGTACTCTGCATTGTACTTCCCAAGCTCTTAGTACAGTGCTCTGCACAGAGTAAGTGCTCAATATATATGATTGAATGAATGAATGAATGTTCCATTCCCAAAAGAGTCTGCACTCTAACAGAGGGCACAGATGACACACATATTTACAAATAGAACAATTTCATGAGTGAATGAATGATAGCTGGAGATTAACTGGGGAATTGGGGATTGGGCATTACCTGGGAGAGTTAATTCAGCACCTGCATACATCTTACTATTTTTGTAGGACTAATAATTTTATGGAAAAATGAAAATGCATTATTATTAATAACCTCATACAGGTGACAGAAAGGAAGAGAAAGGGTAAGTGACTGCAGACAAAGCTAAAACAAGGAGCCAGAATGCCTGAAATCTTGACTTAGTTCCTGTAGCACTAATTTACTCTCTGTACCTCAGTCTCACCTAGTTCATCATCAACCCCCTTGCCCAAGTCTTCCCTCTGGCTTGGAACTCATTGCCTGGAACCCTCTCCCCCTTCCTAAATGACAGACCATCACTCGCCCCACTTTCAAAGCAATCCGAAAAATTATACCAACCTTAACAAGCTCTTCCTAAAACATCATTTCTGAACTCATGCTCTCTTCTATATCACCTATGCACTTGGATTTGGACCCATTAAGCAACTGATATTCCCCCGCCTCATCCTCAAAGCATCTATGTACACATCCTTTCACTCTGCCATTTCTCTTATCAGTAATTCATTTTAATGTCTGTATCCTTTCCTTATTGTAAGCCTCTAGTGGACAGGAATCATGTCTTGCAACCCTACTGTACTGTACTTTTCCTCTTAGTACAGTGCTCTTCACATAGTAAGCTCTCGATAAATGCCATTAGATTAAGAGATCAATAGACCACATTGCCTCCCCTTGCTCAAAAAATGTTTAGAACAGTGCTTTGCACATAGTAAGCACTTAACAGATGCCATTATTGTAATTATTACTAAAGGTGATGGTCTAAAACTCTGTAACCAAACAGATTTTTTTTCATCAAATGAATAAAATAAATATTAATTTACTTGTTAGAATATTGGGAACTCAACTTCTCTTCATCATTCAGCTGCATGAATTTAGACTGTCACCTTTTATTTGCATCAACAATAAAGAAAGGGGGTAAATCTCATACTTGTCCAATTGCCTATTTGATGCTTAATCAAGTTAAAATTTTAATGGTGAAGGAGGTTAAAATTAATAGCTAAAATGAGGTTTTGGAAATATATGTGAATTTTATTAATGTATCTATCCCTTTTTTCTTATTAGTATGAATAAGTATTTAAAGGGTGAGCAGATGAGAGATACTTTAATGAAGGGAAGGGATAAGGATAGAAAGTTAAAAAGGTATTGTATTCAAGTATAGGATAAGGTTTCCAGACAAAAAATTTCTTTATACTCTGAGTGTTCTGAATCCTGCTTGTAAATAAAGATTTTCATTCATTCAATTGTATTTATTGAGCACTTACTGTGTGCAGAGCACTGTACTAAGCGCTTGGGAAGTATGTCAGCAACATACTATGCACTTGGGAAGTACAAGTCGGGCAACCACTGGAGATTTTTGATGGGGGACTGACATGCCCAGAGCATTTCTATACAAAGATAATCTGGGCAGCAGAGTGAAGTATAGACTGAAGTGAGTATAGATAAGTAAATCTTTCAAATGTTTAATTAAGTGGGTCTATTGAACAGCTCTAAAAAGTAAAAATATAGAAGCTTCCCACTTCCAATTGTGACTACATTGACCAAAGTACATTCTAAATCTCCTATGAATTCACTTGGTTTTCCATTTTAATTAGGAGTACTTATTATGCATCATTTCTGTATTTACTCCTTAATAGCCTAGATTCAAGAATTATTCTGATTATCCCCCTTAAGATTTAGGTGGTAATTCATTATTCCAATCAACTAGATCCCTATTACTTCAATAATATTGCTAAAAATAAAATAATAATGAATTCTAAAAATATACATAGCTTGGCACAAGTATAAGGCTCCCAAAAGAAAGAAATTAAAATATTTCAGATTTATTTTTTGAAATCATATAAGCTCACATGGAATATATACTGACTTTTATTGTAGAAGCAAACAAACCAAAATAAGAATTAAACGAATTACAATTTTGATTTTAGTTGCCTAACTGAATGGCAATGTTTTTTATGTCTGGAAACCAGAATTATCTGTCCCCAGTTATTCCTGCTCCAGCTAATCCTAGGATTTTCTTACTAACTTTTTCTCACATTCAGCACTTTTGCTTATCTCACTTGTCCTCAGATTAAGTCATTTTTAGAGGAATTGCCCTTTCTGCTTGATATCAGTATCCTTCATAGCAGGATTAGTTACCCCATTGGGCACTGGCATTTTTCCAAAGTTGGAAGAAAGAATAGTGTAAAGCTAGATAATAAACTCAGAGTCCAGCTAAGGTCTACTGACAAAACGTGACATGGCACCAAGGAATTTGCCTGGATGATAGCTGGCTGTTGAATTAGTTGCAAACTGCGGTTTCAGTTATAGTATGAAGTTTTTAGAGGAACAGCATGGCCTAGTGGAAAGAGCATGGGCTTTGGAGTCAGAGGTCATGGGTTCAAATCCCAGCTCCACCACATGTCTGCTGTGTGACCTTGGGCAAGTCACTTAACTTCTCGGAGCCTCAGTTACCTCATCTGTAAAATGGGGATGAAGACTGTGAGCCCCACGTGGGACAACCTGATCACCTTGTATCCCCCCCAGCGCTTAGAACAGTGCTTTGCACATAGTAAGTGCTTAACAAATGCCATCATTAAAATTATTATTATTTTTAAACAAAAACAACTAAAAAGACACTTCTTCGGAAACAGATGGGTGTGAGAATTTTAATTAGTCCAAGATATGCCCCAAACTAACTAATTCTGCTATGTATGATTTGTCAAGAAATGGATCAATTATTTTTGTTGTAATGACTTGCACAGCTATAAAATGCATACTTTTGAAGAAAGTAATATGAAAATAATTTAGGTACATCTCTGAGGTTCCTATAAATGGATCAAAAGACTGAAAACACGACTAAAAATTACCAGTATTTAGGAGAGCAGATATACTAGATATTAGAAATTAATCTGAACGTTTGTTAGTATACAATTTCTAATTAGGGATTCTCAGACAACCAAGAAGGACTCTATGAGAAACTAAACCAACAACTATCTACCTAACAAAAATTAGATGGAATATATGTGATAACTAAAAAATTGTTCTCTAAAGCCAAAATTTAAAATATGAGGCTTTCACTGATTTTGTCAAAGTAAATTGAAGCTTAGCTATGACTCATGGACTGATCTTTGACTGTAAACAAGAAAGACAGGGCACACAAATGCTTTCCACAAGCAATAAAAATCCTAAAATACATTCAGGCTAATAGATAGGCTTGGTTAATGTGTGGTTAGTGAATTTGATAAATATTTGGGTTTGTTCTTTTAAGAACACCAGCAATTTCTTTCATCATAAATCATGGTGAAGAATTTTTCTCTGCAAATGTTCATTCTTGTACTCCCAAAAATAATACTGGAAATATAGAATATATAGCCTGTTAGCTAGCCTTTTCTTCAGAAACATATTAGTTTAGTTCAATGGCAAAACTGCTTACATTAGCAAAATAACTCTGTTCTTTATTTTCTCAGTCTTTATAAGACTACTGATACTGGTCACATCAAGGCCACTAAAATCTATTTCATTTTTGACCTTTACATGTTTCAGAGCCTTGGATTTTTCCATGCTTTAGAGAATTCTTGAAAAAAGGTTCGAGGAAAAAGGATTGAAAAGCAGAGGAAAGTTTCCTCTAAATGCTGTAGCTGTGGAACTTTCAAAATAATGAACTCAATATAAAATAAGGTTATGATTATGGCTATCTTGTACCTCAAGCCTCAAAATCTCATAAATAGTGCAAGCACTGTAAAGCTGCATGATTTCCAATCTTGCCAAAATATTAGAATTGCCCTTTTAATGGAAATGTGTATTTTTGTTGAAGATTGAAAACCAGCTACTGCAGCAGTAATGGTCTTCATGTGGTGGTGAGCCCCAAACGCCCACAGGAAATAATTTTCCTGATAACAAGATTCTTCCAAAATAATGCCCATTATGCAATCATTATTCCTTGAAGATGTAAGAAGCTGCAGCAGCAAGATTCTGTGACATAGAACAAGGGTTAATTTGATGTACAAATTGGTATATAAAACAATGCCCCATCCTTAAGGATTCTATTAACTTCTTAAATAATTGAACTGCTTTTCTAAAGCAGATGAATTCAAGGTATGCATTATTGTGCTTTACTTATTATAACACCCAAATGAAAAGAATAAAATATTCTCCTCAATGAAAGAAGGAAATTAAACCATATATTTAGAGTAATAATTATGAAATTTATTAAGCACTTACTGTAGACCAAGCACAATGCTAAGTGCTGGAGTAGATATAAAATAATCTGAACACTCTCACTGATCCTTATATGAATTCATCATTCATAATCACCATCTGAGGTTTCTAAGGAATTATTTAGGGGAGATTAAGAAATGAGAATGCTATTCCAATTTAGACAATGAAGCTCCCTTTTAGATCCTGCCATCTATTTCAATAAAACTTTGTAAGGAGTAGGTAATGTGTAGTCTAGCTCTTAGTAAACCCCAAAGTTTTTAAAATGGCAATATGTACATAATTTTAGTAAATACATATAGTTTGTAGAAATGATTTTATATGAACCAGAGTGGAATGAAAAATCTTGCACCTCTTGAGATGAATAAACTCCTTCAGGGTCAAGATATCCATTTATAGTGTTTTTAACTTTTATCCATTGGGATATGAATGCCAAAGGCAAACATTCAGGACATTGTATCCTATACAGCATCCATCACTGTTTCAGTGTATTATTTTTATAGGTTACACAAGGAAAAAGATAAGTTCTCATCAAGGGTGAACACAAAACTCAATTTAACTGGGTCAGTAAATTTTGGAAAAAATATGACCTAGAAATATGTTATCTGGCTACACAAGTCAACTTCATTTGTTCAGATCACATACAAATACTATTTCCAGGCTATAGGTTTCTTAACACATACTTGCCATTAGGTACTTAATTTAGCATTCTAGGACTTATACTACAGATAGCTCATATTCCATAGGATTTTAACCCCATACTTACCTCCCCTACCTCCCCTCTCCTTCACTCTACTTGACAACAGGTCTCATCAATCCTGATTGTAGAGCATTGTTCTAAGCACTTGGAAGAATACCCTAGAATTAGTAGGTATAATTCCTGCTTTCAAGGAATTTATAGTCTAATTGGATGTACATACATAATACTATTTATAAATGGAAGGAATAAAGTAAAAGGCATTCATTCATTCATTCATTCAATTATATTTATTGAGCACTTACTATGTGCAGTGCACTGTACTAAGCACTTGGAAAGTACAATTTGTCAACAGAGACAATCACTACCCAACAATGGTTTCACATATGAAATGACATAAACATAAGTGCAATGGGAAGTAGGGAAGTAGTAGATAGATATAAAGTGCTGGAGTTAGAGCACAAGCCTGGGAGCTAGAGGGCCAGGATTCAATCATTCACTCATTCATTAAATCGTATTCATTGACCACTCACTGTGTGCAGAGCACTGTACTAAGCACTTGGAAAGTACAATTTCTGCCACCCTGGGCTTACAGTCTAGAAGGGGGGAGGGGGCGAAAGACATCAAAACAAGTAATCAGCATCAATATAAATAGAATTATAGATTATACACATCAAAACAAGTGAACAGGGATTAATATAAATAGAATTATAGAAGGTAAGGGAGAACAGTTAAGTGGTGAATTCAGAAAGAAAATTGGGACATGAGAAGTACCTGGATCTGGGTGAGGTCCTTTGGAGGAGATTCAATCATATTTCATTCAATCGTATTTACTGAGTGCTTACTGTGCGCAATGCAGTGTACTAAGCTCTTGGGAGAGTACAATGTAACAACAGATACATTCCTGCCCACACTGAGCCCAGAGTCTAAAGGGGGAGACAGACATTAATATGAATAAATAGATAAATTATTATATCTGAAATTCATTTATTTATCTATTTATTCATATTAATGTCTGTCTCCCCCTTTAGACTCTGGGCTCAGTGTGGGCAGGAATGTATCCAACCTTGGCTTCACAGACTCCGTTCTCTCCTGGTTCTCCTCTTATCTCTCCGGTCATTCATTCACAGTCTCTTTTTCAGGCTCCTCCTCCCCCTCCTATGCCCTTACTGTGGGAGCTCCTCAAGGTTCAGTTCTTGGTCCCCTTCTGTTCTCGATCTACACTCACTCCCTTGGTGACCTCATTCGCTCCCACGGCTTCAACTATCATCTCTACACTGATGACACCCAAATCTACATCTCTGCCCCTGCTCTCTCCCCCTCCCTCCAGGCTCGCATCTCCTCCTGACTTCAGGACATCTCCATCTGGATGTCTGCCCGCCGCCTAAAACTCAACATGTCCAAGACTGAACTCCTTGTCTTCCCTCCCAAACCCTGCCCTCTCCCTGACTTTCCCATCACTGTTGATGGCACTACCATCTTTTCCATCTCACAAGCCCACAAACCTTGGTGTCATCCTCGACTCTGCTCTCTCGTTCACCCCTCACATCCAAGCCGTCACCAAAACCTGCCGGTCTCAGCTCCGCAACACTGCCAAGATCCGCCCTTTCCTCTCCATACAAACTGCTACCCTGCTTGCTCAAGCTCTCATTCTATCCTGTCTGGACTACTGTATCAGCCTCCTCTCTGATCTCCCATCCTCGTGTCTCTCCCCACTTCAATCCATACTTCATGCCGCTGCCCGGATTGTCTTTGTCCAGAAACACTCTGGGCAAGTTACTCCCCTCGTCAAAAATCTCCAGTGGCTACCAATCAGGCAGAAACTCCTCACCCTGGGCTTCAAGGCTGTCCATCACCTCGCCCCCTCCTACCTCACCTCCCTTCTCTCCTTCTAGAGCCCAGCCCGCACCCTCAGCTCCTCTGCTGCTAATCTCCTCACTGTGCCTTGTTCTCACCTGTCCCGCTGTCGACCCCCTGGCCACATCATCCCCCTGGCCTGGAATACCCTCCCTCCCCACATCCGCCAAGCTAGCTCTCTTCCTCCCTTCAAGGCCCTACTGAGAGCTCACCTCCTCCAGGAGGCCTTCCCAGGCTGAGCCCCCTCCTTCCTCTCCCCCTCCTCCCCCTCTCCATCCCCCGGCCTTACCTCCTTCCCTTCTCCACAGCACCTGTATATATGTATATATGGTTGTACATATTTATTACTCTATTTATTTTATTTGTACATATCTATTCTATTTATTTTATTTTGTTAATATGTTTGGTTTTGTTCTCTGTCTCCCCCTTCCAGACTGTGAGCCCACTGTTGGGTAGGGACCGTCTCAATATCTTGCCAACTTGTACTTCCCAAGTGCTTAGTACAGTGCTCTGCACACAGTAAGTGCTCAATAAATATGATTGATTGAAGTGGCAGAGCTGGGATTAGAATCCATGACCTTCTGACTCCCAGGCCCATGCTCTATAAAGATATATACATATGTGTTGTGGGGATGAGAGGGGGAATGAATGAAGGAGCAAGTAAGAGTGGTGCAGAAGGGAGTGGAAGAAAAGGAGAGGAGAGCTTAGTCAGTGAAGGCTTCTTGGTGGAGATGTTCCTTCAGTAAGGCTTTGAAGTGGGGCAGAGCAATTAATGATGGCATTTATTAAGTGCTTACTATGTGCAAAGCACTGTTCTAAATGCTGGGGAGGTTACAAGGTGATTAGGTTGTCCCACTGAGGGCTCACAGTCTTAATCCCCATTTTACAGATCAGGTAACTGTGGCACAGAGAAGTTAAGTGACTAGCCCAAAGTCACACAACTGACAATTGGCGGAGCAGGGATTTGAACCCATGACCTCTGACTCCAAAGCTCGTGCTCTTTCTGCTGAGCCACGCTGCAATTATCTGTCTAAAAAGAGAAGGGAGGTGTTCCAGCCAGAGGTAGGATGTGGACAAGAGGTTGATGGCAAGATAGATGATACTGAGGTAAAACGAGAAGGTTAGTATCAGAGGACAAAGTGTGCAGGCTGGATTGTAGTAGGAGAATAGGGAGGTGAGGTAGGATAGGGCAAGGTGATTAAGGCTTTAAAGCCAATGATGAGGAGTTTTTGTTTGATTTGGAGGTGGATGGGCAACCACTGGAGATGAAGATCTTGGATCTGGGTGGAAAAAAAATCAGGATTTAACATAAAACTGAATGTGAAAGCTGAAAGAAAGCAAGGTTTGAGGGATTCAGAAATAAGGAGGCTGATAATGTTTCAATTGTGATGGGAAATTTTGATGAAGAAAAGGATTTAGGAGAGAAGATAAGGAATTCGGGTTTCAACATATTGAGCTTGAGGTGCCAGCAGGAAATCCATATGGAGATATCCTTCAGGCAAGATTACAGATGGAGAGAGAGTAGATAAAGCGAGATAGACTTTGGAGTTATTCCCATAGAAATGACAATAGATGCCAAGGGAGCAGATGAGTCCCCCAAAAGAGTAAATGTCAAAGTGAGAATAGTGCAGAGTTTTGAGAGTGAAAAACAAGTCACCAAAAGATATTGAGAAAGAGAGCTAAGAAAAGTAGAAGGAAAACTAGGAGACAACTGATGTGGTGAAACCAAGACTACATAGCATTTTTAAGAGGAGGGACCAAGGAGGATTAGGTTGGAATAGAGAACATTAGATTTGGTAAGAAGGAAATCACTGGATCATTTGCACAGTACACTTCCTCCACTCGTGCCACAGAGCACTACTAGGAGAAAATCAGGCTGACTTTGACCATTTGAAACTCACTCTCACCTGCTCTATTTCTGCCCTTTCTTCCCTTCAGCAAAATTTCTATTACTTATCTCACTGACTCCAAACCCCATTGCCCCCACCAACTATTTGATATTTGTAGCCCCCCTCCTAAAATCCCTAGTTCCCCCACCTTTTACTCTGTCACCGCTACTCTCCACCAGAAATAAACTCCCTCAAATCTCCCACTTACCTTTCCAGCTCTTTCCTACTCCCACATCTGCTAGCCCATCTTCCTGGCCTCCTTTCAGGAGATCTCCTGCCTACTTTCAACATCAGCCCCTTTCAACTGCATCTCTGATCTCATTCCTTCTCACCTTCTATTAGATGGCACCCCAGGTCTGGCAGGAAAATAAACTCCCCCTCAGCATCCTCTGTCAATAGTGGGTCTGGCTTAATGGAAAGAGCATAGGCTTGGGAGTCAGAGGTCGTGGGTTCTAATCCTACCTCTGCCACCTGTCAGCCGTGTGACTTTGGGCAAGTCACATAACTTCTCTGTGTCTCCGTTAGCTCATCTGTAAACTGTGTCTCCGTTGGCTCATCTGTAAAATGGGGATTAAGAGTATGAGCCCCATATGGGATAACCTGATTACCTTATATCTACCCCAGTGCTTAGAACATAGTAAGCGCTTAACAAATACCATTATTATTATTATTCTACTTGGGAACAAAGTCAGAAACATAGGAACTTTTGGTCTTGCTGGGCTATGATATCCTCCTACATGGCCCCCAACAACCCATCCAGGAATATCTTCATGTGGTAAAATTTGTCTCTAGGAATTAACTCTACCTTAAGTAGAAAGAAAACTAAAGTAAGTTAATTCAGTCATCAGATAGCTGTCTGGCTAAAAAATAGGGTGTCAGACTTTTGATGACCAATCATCCATTTGACAGTCTTGAATTTCAGTGACTTTGATAAACTCAGTGAAACTCAACATTAGTATTTTCTGTTGGGATATTTTCCAAAATGTAGCAGTAATTATATTTGGAATTTATCTTAAGGCATCTGAGTCAACCATGGTCTTTTAGGCCTACACAGACCTAGAAATGGGGTTCTGGATAGAATCCCTAATTCCATATATATGTTTAATAGCCCTACATACAGGATAGCAAAATTTGGCTAATTGGTCCCAACTAACCCTAACCCTAAATCAGATCTCCTGTGGAAAAGGTCTAATACTTTCTTAAAACAGTTGCTTCCAGTTTTGTTCTTTGCCTGATCATTATCTTCAACAACCCACTGTCTGATGGCTCCTTCCTCTCCACCTTCATTTGTTCATTCATTCTATCGTATTGAGCGCTTATTGTAGGCACAGCACTGTACGGAAAGTACAAGTCAGCAATAAAGAGAGATAATCCCTACCCACACCGGACATCTTATCCTAAAAAGACCATCTATAGATCCCATTACACCATCCAGCAAACATCCCATTTCCTTCCTCATACCAGTCCAAACTCATTAACTTGTTATATGCTTCTGGTGCCTCGACTTGCTCTCCTCCTATTCCTTTTTGATCCTTTACAATCCATTCTCTAAGGTCACCAATGACTTCCTTCTACTCAAATTCAACAAACTCTACTCTAGTTTAATCGGTTTGGACCCTTCAAATTCCTTTACAACTGTGAACCACTTCCTTTTCCTGGAGACACTGAGTCAATCAGTTAATTATTTTTATTGAGTGCTATGTACAGAATACTGTATTACGTACTTGGGAAAGTACGATATAACAGAGTTGGTATACACATTTCTTGCTCACAAAGAGCTTACTGTCAAGAGGGAGAGGAAGTCATTGATGTAAATGAATAAGTTATGGGTATGTTCATAAGTGCTATAAAGGTGAAGGAAGGGTGAATAAAGAGTGCAAATACAAGTTCAAGGGTAATGTAGAAGAGGTTGGGATAAGAGGAAATGAGGGATTAGTAAGGACTCATAGTTTTAATAATGTTATGTGGGTTTAATAACACTTTAACAATGGGGAGAGATTCAGGCATTTATTCAATTGTATTTATTGAGCGCTTGTATGCAGAGCACTGTACTAAGTGCTTGGGACGTACAAGTTGGCAACATATAGAGCCGGTCCCTACCCAACAACAGGCTCACAGTCCAGAAGGGGGAGACAAACAACAAAACCAAACAAGTAGACAGGTGTCAATACCATCAGAATAAATAGAATTATAGCTATAAACACATCATTAATAAAATAAATAGAATAGTAAATATGTACAAGTAAAATGAATAGAGCAATAAATCTGTGCAAACATATAAACAGGTTCTGTGGGGAGGAGAAGGAGGTAGGGTGGGGGGGATGGGGAGAAGGAGAGGAAAAAGGGGGCTCAGTCTGGCCTCTTGGAGGAGATGAGCTCTCAGTAGGGCTTTGAAGGGAGGAAGAGAGCTAGCTTGGCGGATGTGTGGAGGGAGGGCATTCCAGGCCAGCGGGAGGACTTGGGCCGGGGGTTGATGGTGGGACAGGTGAGAACGAGGTACAGTGAGGAGGTTAGCAGCAGAGGAGCGGAGGGTGCAGGATGGGTTGTAGAAGGAGAGAAGGGAGGTGAGGTAGGAGGGAGCGAGGTGATGGAGAGCCTTGAAGCCAAGAGTGAGGAGTTTTTGCTTGATGCGTAGGTTTACAGGCAGCCACTGGAGATTTTTGAGGAAGGGAGAAACATGCCCAGAGCGTTTCTGCACAAAGAAATAGGTATGAGATATCTATGATAGATATGAGATATGAAGATATGAAAAGGGAGAGCATTCCAGGCTAGAGACAGGATACAAGTACTCCACCACCTTGCTTCTCTCCTTCTACAACCCAGTCCATACACTTCGCTCCTCTAGTGCTAACTTTCTCACTGTGTCCAAGTCTTACCTATCTCACCACCGACCCCTAGCCCACATCCTATTTCTGGTCTCCAACTTTCTCCCTCCTCACATCTGACAGACAATTACTCTCCCCTACTTCAAAGCCTTATTCAAGGCACCTCTTCCTCAAGAGGCCTCCCAAACTAATCTCTCCCTTTCCTCTTTGTCCACTCCCTTCTACATCACTCTGACTTGCTCCATTTGTTCTTCCCCCATCATAGCCTCACAGCACTTAAGTACATAGCCGTAATCTATTTATTTGGATTGATGTCTGTCTCTTTCCTCTAGACCATAGGTTTGCCATGAGCAGGGAATGTGTCTGTTTATTGTTGTATTGTACTCTCCCAAATGGTTAGTATAGTGCTCTGAAGGTAGTAAATACTCAATAAATACGACTGAATAAATGAAGAGTAGTGAAATGAGGTAGGAGGGGGCTAGCTGAGTGAGTGCTTTAAAGCCTACAGTAAGGAGTTTCTGTTAGATGTGGAGGTGGATGGGCAAAGACTGAAGGTTCTTGAGGAGTGGGGAAATACAGTACAGGGAGGTCAATGTTTAATAATGTTGAATAATGTTTCCAGAAGAAGATGGTGTTTGACAGTGTTGAAGGCAGCTGAGAGATCAAGGGAGATCAGGATAGAGTAGAGTCTGTTGGATTTGGCAAGAAGTAATTTATTGGTGACCTTTGCGAGGGTTGTTCCCATGAAGTGAAGGGGGTGGAAGCCTGATTGGTGTGGGTCAAGGATATGATTGGTGGAGAGGAAATGGAGACAGCAGGTGAAGAAAACTCCTGCAAGTAGTTATGAGAACAACGTTAGGAGGGAGATAGAGAGATTACTGGAGGGAGCCATTGAGTCAAGGCTATCCTGCTATCTCTCTTGTCTTATGCTGAATCGTCTCTGACCCATCATGATACCATGGACGAGTCTCTCCCAGAATACCTCCATCTGCAATCGTTCTGGTAATGTATCCATAAAGTTTTCTTGGTAAAAATATGGAAGTGGTTTAGCATTGCCTCTTTCTGTGTAGTAAACTTGGAGTCTCCACCCCTGACTCTCTCCTATGCCACTGCTGCCCTACACAGGGGAGTTTTGTCTTGTAGCAGATTGCCCTCCTCTTGTTATCAATGCTCAAGCTAGGAGTGGAATAGGGATACCTCTGCTTCACTCTACCTCCCAAAGTCGAGACTGGTAAAGTACTGGAAACTCTCAAGGTGTGACCCTGAGAGGGGGCTATCTGTCTAGTGTGACATTTTCTATGCTCTAGCCCATTAATCCTTAGAAATGAATAGCAAATTTTCAACACTTATATGAAGCAAAAGTAGGCGAACAATCCACACTTTTGACAGTCTACTCCTCACTCTGTTGAAAAGAGCTTCAAACATCTAATCATTTTTCATAGCTATTTGGGCAATTGAAACTAATTTTATTAATCATGAACTTAACTATATATGCAACTTCCCCTCCAAAAGGCGCACACATGGCCTTACAATTCTGAATGATCCCTTCTCGTATTCCTCACAGAATATATTTCTCCATTCAAATGTCTTCTTGAAAAAGCATTGATTTCCTCTCTATCATTTGGAATTTTGTTGATTTCATTAGCAAATAATTCACTTTTGACAAACAGTTGGTAAGAAGCTTTTCATTTGCAGATGAAAACAATCCTACTTAGGCATCAGTCAGAAGAAACAAATAAAAAACACATGGTAAAGCTTATGTAAAGGCATATTTTGAAGCCTAGTCTGATCAAGCCAATGCAGTTTTCCTATACACAGTTGTCACTCATACATTATTTTTATTGTTGCTAGATCTTACCAATACACCATTAGATGTGCACAGATGTGAAAATGAAATCAATAACAGTTCTGAAATCCTATTTTATTTGATCCTTACAGATTTGGATCCCTTTTTGAAGGCAGTTGATACAATGATTAGTAGCTCCATAAGTGTAAGCCTAATGACTTTTCATGTGATCTAATATATCACAGTAAGAAGAGCACATGTGTGTCATTCTACTAGAGCAAACAACATCATAATGAGCTTAAATTATATTAATAAATTTATACACATTACTTAGTACTTATTTGCATGTAGCTGATATTTGGCATTTATATGTTTATCTTGCATTGATTACATTTTAATCAGTCAACCAAAAGAAAAAAAATTTAAAGCAGCATGACCTAGAAGAAAGAGCATGGGCATGAGAGTCAGAGCACCTAGGTTCTGATCCCAGCTCTCTCACTGGTCTGCTGTATGACCTTGGGTATGTCACTCACTTCTCTGTGCCTCAGTTCCCTCCTATGCAGAATAGGGATTCAATCCCTTTTCTCCCTCCCAGTTAGAGTGTGAACCCCATGTGGGACCTGATTATCATGTATTGCCCCAGCACTTAGTACAGTGCTGACACACAATTAGCACTTGAATATCACAGTTACCATTATCATTTAATATGAAAAAATTTCTCTACTATAATATATATGAATTATCCTTCACAAATGAAGCTAGACCAGAGTTTTCACTCCTTAAAAACTTTGAAGTGTTCCTCATTTTAAGATAAAATTTACTTTTAAGACAAGTGAAAGGTTCTCAATATTTTAAAACAAGTTAAAGACCAGACAGGGAAGGTTGCTATTATTTCTGTTGTCTACCATGTTCTTTTTTTCTGGTGCCACAATATTTACATATTCTTCTTTGGCCTGTGAAGGTATTATTTCACTGTATCGATTATATAATATCTATATTAGTGCTAGGAAGAGTTACTAATTATTTGTCACTAGAATGACTTCAGAGGAGTTTTTCTATCAATTTATTCACTCTTCTGGACTAAATTGAGACTAATTGGAACTAATAAACTTGGACTTGATTCTCATTTATGCCATTCCATATGCTAGGAATTTAAGCTAGATTTTGTGGATTCAACTGGACAGGCAATGAAAAATGGAAGGTAAGGCAATCTGAACTTGTTTGTTTTTTTAAATTTGTGCAGAAAGGTTGACATTTAAAGGAGACACAGATCCTTAAAGTAGACAATAGAAAACAAATTCTGGATGTGCATAGAGCCAGCATGGAACAATATAATTCTGGCTCAAGTCATCCATAGCAGCAACAAAGAACTATACACTTCCATGCCCTTTATGTGCTCTGGAGGTGACAAAGAGAATTTAAATGAACATTAATCTTCCTACTTTATCCTATCCTTTTGCTACCTAGTCTGGCAGGAGGTAGGATACTCTTTTGTTGTTGTTATGGTATTTGTGAAGTGCTTACTATGTGCCAGGCACTGAAGTTGAGCACAGCTCATGTCCCACATGAGGTTCATAGCCTTAGTCCCCATAATATAGATGAAGTATCTGAGGCACAGAGGGTTAAATGACTTGCCCAAGGTCATGCAACAGACAACTGACAGAGCCAGGATTAAAACCAAGGTCCTCTGACTTCCAAGCCCATGCTCTTTCTATTAGGCCATGCTACTTATCTGTACACCTGCACAGATAAGATAGCCAAACATATCTAACACAATTAAACAACGAACAATGCATGAGTATTCTCCTTCCCCTTCTATTTCCTTCCTTCCATCCATCTCTCTCCAATTTTCCTTCTTTCTCTTTTTTCTTCCTTTATTTCTCTTTGTCTCCCACTCTTTTTGATTTCCTTCAATCTACCTGTCTGTTCCACTTCTACAAGTTCCCTCACCTCTGTGCTGCTCCTTACTATTAAATTGTATATTCTCTTAGTAATACTGTTATTGAGTAAATTAAACATCTTTAATTGCCGTCACTTTCACTGTCTGAAATATGGGCTTCAAAAATTTAGCAAAAATCTAACACTTCCCTGCTTCCCCAGAAAAAGTCATCAAGCTGGAAAATTCTCTACATTTTCCCCTTAATCAAACACTGCCATTTTCTACACCTATACTGAAAATCAGAGTGAATAATTTCTATATATTTAGAAATTATGTCTACCAAGTACATGTATGCAACTGTATCTGCTTTAGATCATTATATCCAGAATTATAATTACAAGGGTCTAAAACTCAACGTGTCCAAGACTGAGCTCCTTATCTTCCCTCCCAAACCCTGTCTTCTCCTTGACTTTCTCATCACTGTAGATAACACTACCATCTTTCCCGTCTCACAAGCCCGCAACTTTGCTGTCATTCTTAACTTCACTCTCTCATTCACTCCACACATTCAATCCATCACCAAAACCTGCCAGGCTCACCTCCACAACATCACCAAGATCTGCCGTTTCCTCCCCACCCAAACCACTACCTTGCTGGTTCAATCTCTTATCCTATCCTGACTGAATTACTGCCTCAGCTTCCTTTCTGATCTCCCATCCTCCTGTCTCTCCCCGCTTCAGTCTATACTTTACTCTGCTTCATGGATTATCTTTGTACAGAAACACTCTGGGCATGTTACTCCCCTCCTCAAAAATCTCCAGTGATTGCCTGTCAAACCTTCAAATAAAGCAAAACCTCCTCACTCTCTGCTTCACAACTCTCCATCACCTCACCCTCTCCTACCTCACCTCCCTTCTCTCCTTCTACAGCCCAGCCCACACACTCCACTCTTCTGCCACTAACCTCCTCAACTGTGCCTAATTCTCACCTGTCCCACCGTCGACCCCTGGCCCACGTCATTCCTCTGGCCTGGCATGTCCTCCCTCCACACATCCACAAACTAGGTCTCTTCTTCCCTTCAAAGCCCTACTGAGAGCCATCCTCCTGCAGGAGACCTTCCCAGACTGAACCCCCCCACCCTTTTCCCTCTCCTCCTCCTCCTTCCCTCCCCATCATCCTCCTCCGCCCTTTCCTCTCCCCACAGCACTTGCATATATTGATACATATTTATTACTCTATTTTATTTGTACTATATTTATTTTGTTAATGATGTGTATATAGCTATAACTCTATTTATTCTGATGTTATTGACACCTGTATACTTGTTTTTTTGTCTGTCTCCCCTTTCTAGACTGTGAGCCCATTGTTGAGTAGGGACCGTCTATATATGTTGCCGACTTATACTTCTCAAGCACTTAGTACAGTGCTCTGCACACAGTAAGCACTCAAATATGATTGAATGAATGAATGAAAGGGTCATTTATATAATGGACCAAAATCAATTTGCTCATAAGATTGCATGAATGTACATGTACATTTACCCCCATTATGATATTTATTGAGGGGAGTTCTGAGCAACAATGTTGAAGTGTCTAGTCAACATCATAAGTGGAACTCCCAGTCTCCTGTTTCTCCCCACTCCAGTCTATACTTCATTCTGCTGCCCAGATCATTTTTCTACAAAAACATTCAGAACATGTCATCCCACTCCTCAAAAAACTCCAGGGGTTGCCCATCCACCTCTGTATCAAACAAAAATTCCTCTCCATTGGCTTTAAAGCACTCCAGCACCTTGTCCCCTCCTACTTCACCTCACTTTTCTCCTACAACTTAGTCCGCATACTTCACTCCTCTAGTGCTAACCTTCTCACTGTGCCTTGATCTTTCCTGTCTCACCACCAACCCCTAACCCACATTCTGCCTCTGGCCCTGGAACACACAATTACTCTCCTCCACTTCGAAGGCTTATTGAAGGCACATGTCCAAAAGGCCTTCACAGACTAAGCCCCACTTTTCCTCATCTCCCACTCCCTTCTGAATCGCCCTGACTTGCTCCCTTTCCTCTTGCCCCTTCCCAACCTCACAGCACTTATGTACATACCTGTAATTTTATTTTTTATATGGATATCTATCTCCCCTCCCCTCGACTGAAAGTTCATTGTAGGCAGGGAATAATAATAATAATACTGATGGTATTTGTTAAGTGCTTACTATGTGCCAAGTATTGCTCTAAGCTCTGGGCTAGATACAAAGTAATCAGGTTGTCCCACGTGGGCTGCTCACA
Organism: Tachyglossus aculeatus; assembly: GCF_015852505.1. Taxonomy (NCBI): domain Eukaryota; kingdom Metazoa; phylum Chordata; class Mammalia; order Monotremata; family Tachyglossidae; genus Tachyglossus; species Tachyglossus aculeatus. The sequence goes on from NC_052067.1 coordinate 116,559,172, forward strand.
GTATTCATCTCCATTTTACAGGTGAGGCAGCTGAGGCCCAGAGAAGTAAAGTGACTTGCCCAAAGTCACGCAGCTGACAAGTGGCAGAGTCGGAATTAGAACCCATGACCTCCGACTCCCATGCCCTGGCTCTTTCCACTAAGCCAAGCTTCTTCCCATAATGTCACTGTTTATCGTTGTACTGTACTTTCCCAAGTGATTAGTAGAGTGCTCTGCACACAGTAAGTTCTCAGTAATATGATTGAATGAATGCAATGTCTATTGGCATGACAGTTAAACAGGTGTAAAGGAAGAGTATCAAATTCAAATGTATCAAAGAGTGTATTCAAAGAGTATCAAATGGCCTAGTGACAAGCAGTATGACCATGAAGAAATAGCCTGGGTTTAGGAGTCAAATAATCTGGGTCCTAACCCCAACTCTGCCAATTTCATGCTGTATGATTTTAAGCAAGTAGCTTAACTTCTTTCTGCCTCAGTTTACTCAACCATAAAATGGAGATTAAATATATGTTTTCCTTCCCATTTAGACTGGGACCTATCAATCAATCAATCCATGGATTGAAGTGGGGAGAGATAGGAGGCTGGGAGGTCAGCAAGGAGGCTGATACAGTCATCAAGGTGGGATAGGGTAAGTGTTTGGATTAATGTGGTAGCAGTTTGGATGGAGAGGAAAGGGTGGATTTTAGTGATGCTGTGTAGGTTGAACCAAGAGGATTCAGTGATAGATTTAATATGTTGGTTGAATGAAAGAGAGGAGTCAAGGATAATGCCAAGGTTATGGGTTTGTGTGACAGAAAGGTTGGAGGTGCTATCTACAGTGATGGGAAAGTCAGGAGGAAGACAGGGTTTGGGTGGGAAGATAAGGAGTTCTGTTTTGAACGTATTAGGTCTGAGAAGATAGCAGGAAATCCAAGTAGAGATGTCCTGAAGGCAGTAGGAAATACAAGATTGCAGAGAAAGATAGAGATCAGGGCTGGAGATGTAGATTTGGGATTCATTTGCATAGAAGTGTGTAGTTGAATCCATGTGAGTGAATGAATTCTACAAGGGAGTGGGGACAGATGGAGAATAGAAGAGATACCCAGAGTTAGGGGGTGGGTGGAAGAGGAAGAGCCTATGAAAGAGACTCAGAATGAGTGGCCAGGGAATTAGAACCAAGAAGGACAGTGTCAGTGAAGCGTAGTTCAGATAATGTTTCCAGGAGTAGGGAGTTGTCGACAGTGATAAAGATGGTTGAGAGGTTGAGGAGGATTAGAATGGGGTAGAGACCCTTGGATTTGACAAGAGGGAAATAATTTGTTACCTTTGAAAAGACAGTTTCTGTGGTTTGATGGGATGGAAGGCAGATTGAAGGGAGTCAAGGAGAGCCCTAAGTGAGACAGGGACTGCTTCCTACCTGATTTACGCATATCAAATCCAGCACTTAGAATAGTCTTGATACATACTAAGCAATTAACAAAAAAATCAATAAAAATAATAATGGTAATAATGTGCTCTGGCAGTCCAACAAGTGTATGTCATCAGTCTATTATCAGAAACAGGAAAACATAACTATTTTTAACTTATTATTCTTATTTTCAATTGCTACAAAAGAAAATATCAAAATTTAAATGGGAATTCCAGGCTTGACAAAAACATTGAAATGATAAGGCTTTGCCTTCTGGAAAATTATAGAAAGTGAAGGTGATGGAAGAACCAGCTCACTCATTCATTCAATTGCATTTATTGAGCACTTAGGTGCAAAGTACTGTTCTAATCTCTTGGGAGAGTACAATATAATAATAAACACATTCCCTGCCCACAATGAGCTTACAGTCTTGAGGCTGAGAAAGACCTTAATATAAATAAATAAATTACAGATATGTACATAATTACATACATACTCTCTTAGGTAAGAGTAAGTACAAAAGAGGTGAAGGAAATGAAGACTATTCACATGCTATAGCATCAGCTTTTCTTTTATTTCATGCATTGTATGGGGTGTTTCATTTAAATAACAATAATAATAATTCTTATTAAGTGCTTACCATGCTGTGGTACATAAGGTTTTAAGATTGGAAAATCTCCCTGTCCCATAGAAGGTTCACTCTGTTTTCCCCCAATTTACTGAAGAAGGAACTGATAGCCAGAGAGGTTAAGTGACTTGCCAAGGTCACGCAGCATGTTAGTGGAAAATCTGGGACTTGAACCTGGTCTCCTGAGACCTAGTCCCTGAAACCCAAGTTAAAATAATATATTTTGCTAAAAACAAAACTGTGGGAATCCCTTGATTAATGGTGATAATCTTGAATATATGCGGTGAAGTTTTGTATATTATAAGCAAATGTAATAGACTACTGGTGTATTTCAATCTGAGCAATCCAGAGGCAAATGAAATTTTTTAAAAAAGAAAAAAAAAAAACAATAGCCCTTATCAGCTGTGTGACTTTGGGCAAGTCACTTAACTTCTCTGTGCCTCAGTTACCTCATCTGTAAAATGGGGATTAAGACTGGGAGCCCCACGTAGGACAACCTTGTGTGTATTCCAGCACTTAGAACAATTCTTGGCACATAGTAAGCACTTAAATACCATTATTATTATTATTATTATTATTATTATTATTATTATTACCACCTAATCACCCTAGAATTCTCAATTGTCTTCAACACTATGGGTGACATTTTTCTCCTAAAAATATTACCTAATCCCGGTTCTCTGGAAGCTCCTCTAGTTCCAGCTTATTTATTGTGTCCCACTCCTTGCCTTGCTGCTGACCTCTTTCCCACATCCTTTCCAAAACCTGGAACTCCCCCACTTTCATATACTCCAGACCACCTCTCTCCCCACAATCAAAGCCTTATTAGTGCCTTCCTAACTGTGATAATGTGTTTCCTCCATACAAGGTCTATCTCAATTTGAGACTATTTCTTGGTAACCTTACATATGTAGTCTCCACTAAAGGTGAATCTAGTCAAGACTTTCTGGAAATCCTGCTTCAAATCCAGCAAACCTTTGCTCCTTCCATCTCTGGAGTCCTCCTGAAATCCCACTTCCTCCAAGAAGATTTCCCCGATTAATTCCTTACCTCCCAAGTCACATAAATCAAACAGAAATTACACTACTACTACTACTACTATTACTACTACTACTACTACTACTACTAGTCATGGTATTTGTTAAGTGCTTACAATGAGACGTGCACTGTATTAAGTGCTGGAGTGGATATAAGTAAATTGGGTTGGTAACAGTCCATGTCCAACATGGGGCTGTCTCAATCCCCTTTTAACAGATAAGGTCCCCTGTCATTGTATGCCTGATTATGGCAGTGGAAATGCATCGTTTTTAAACCAATTCAACCCACTGTCTGTCATAACACTAAGTTATTCAAAAACGATCTTGAATTTCATTAACATATTTGGGAAAATACTTTTACTCTACCCCCACCACCTTAGAAATAATGAGACTGTGTTTGTAATATACTGATTTACCCTGAGTTGCTGCTCAGACACATTCAGAGGTCTTGGGGAATCATTTCACAAGGTTAATTGGGATGACTTTAAAAATTGGCCATCAGGACAATGAATAGCCTCACTAGACCTTTAGAGAAGGGATCTTTTCTTCCATTCATTCAATCATATTTTTTAAGCTCTTCCTGTGTGCTTTGTACTGTACTAAGCACTTCAGGCCCTGCACTGAGCACTTTCTTGCTAATGATAATGATAAGTGAATTATTTGTTCATAGGTTTAGTAAGTGTAAAGGACTATGTTAAGTGCTGTGATAGATACAACACAATAAGACACAATAGGATCACAGTCCCTATTCCACATGGGGGTCACATCTAATGGGGAAGGAGAACGGGTGTTTAATTCTCATTTTACAGTTAAAGCTGAAGCACATACAAGTTAGGTGACTTGCACAAGGTCACCCCAAAATTATAAGTCTGTCCCACCTGAATTAGGACACCTCATCACTTAAGCTTTGTCCTTCCAATCTCAGTTCCACCTCCAATAACTATCTGAATATTTCCACAACTCTGCCAACCAGTATCATTTTTCTCTAAGTAATTATAATTTCAATTTATCAAAATGTCATCCAAAATTAGATGAGGGTCTGTGGTTTAATTAAGATCATGATATTTTACTTTAAGAATTCTTTATCTATTAATTTATGGGTCAGTTGTAAAGTCTTCGAAGTGAACCTAACTGTACCTCATTCTGTAATTTAGCATTGAAAATAGCATGCTCAATCTGTGGCTTGGTTTGTAAAAAAAAAAAAGGTTAATAACAATCATGCTAGATTACAAATTCTGAACTTTGGGGTACAGTTAATTAAGAGAAAATTTGGTCACTGGTGGAATTTAATTCGTTGTGACATAAACATTATACTTGCAAAAGACCAACTCAACTTGATTTCTCTTCAGTATGAATCATTTTCTATTCAAGAGAAGTTTAACAGGCTAATAGTGTGGCTTAGTGGAAAGAACACGGGCTTGGGAGTCAGAGGTCATGGGTTTTAATCCCGGCTCCACCACTAGTCAGCTGTGTGACTTTGGGCCAGTCACTTCACTTCTCTGGGTCTCAGTTACTTCATCTGTAAAATAGGCATAAAGACTGTGAGCCCCACATGGGACAACCTGATTACCTTGTATCTATTCCAGTGCTTAGAACAGTCTTTTGCACACAGTAAGCACTTAACAAATACCAACATTATTATTACTATTTTCATCACTAATGCATTATAGTCTCTTTTAATTGTAAAACTGTGATTTCTTCATGCTGGCATAATTTTGTGTTTTGTCCTGCCACACCTTCGTGTGCAATACCAGATGCCATCCACACTTTCCTTGGGTCCAAAAGACAGTAACTGAGGTCTAGTGGCAAGACAGGTCAGGTAGTAAATAGGAGACAGCTAATAGAGAATTTTGAATCCGGAGTTTAGGATGTGTTTGGCCTGGAGATTAGCAGGTATTCTTATCTTAAAGATATGGAAACAGGGGCAGGGAGCTGAAGTGACTTGCCAAAGGTCACACACATAACAGTAAGGTTGCATAGCTCTGCCACTTATCAGAATCACTTAACTTCTTTGTACCTCAGTTATCTCATTTGGAAAATGGGGATTATGACTGTGAGTCCCATGTGGGACACCCTGATTACCTTGTATTTACCCCAGCGTTTAGCACAGTGCTTGGCACACAGTAAGTACCTAAGATTTTTTAGTTCTGCAAAATAGTCTGTAACAGTCCCACACTACTGGATAATTGCTATAACCCCGGTGGTTTGGTAAACGGAGGTTAAGCATCAATAATTGTGGTGGTAACATGGAAAACATTAATGTCATTCCAGACTTCAGAAGTGGATTCTAATTTATATGGAGAATAAGAAGGAAAAAGTGAAATTCAAGGTCTTCCCATTAAACAAATACATTTCCTTGGGTCTAGGGATATGTGCTTGGTGTGTACGCTTACAGATCAGTCAGCCATACCAGTGGGTCAGAGAATCACACCAGGAAAAGAAGAAAAGAGAAGGCAGGAAGGAAAGGAAAAATAGATTCGTATTGGAATGGGGGAGGGGCTGAGGATTCTCAAAAACACCAGAAAAGCCTGGCCCTTCTGACATGAACAATTACTGTGATAGGGTAAGGTGGAGCCAGAGAATCATTTAAAACTGTGGTGGCAGGTTTGGCTCACCCTGCAGCCTAGTAAGGATAGCGGGATTCCCACAAAGCCCTGGGCCACCTACCAGCCAAAAGAACTGAAGTAGCAAGAGCTTGGGCCAGTCTCCCCCCTTGTCCTCACACCAGAGTGGGCCCCCTAAGCCCTAACCAAACCCAGGATGGCTTGTTGTGGGAGAAGACCAAGCCCGACAGGCTGTCTGGTACATCTGCAGGTAAGGCCCTCCCTGAACTGGACCTCTGGAGAGAGCTGGCACCATGCCCACCCTTTGTCACACACAACTATGTCAAAGAGGGTTAGTTAGCCCATCTTTTACACCACTGTAGGCTTTCCAGTCCAGGAACTTCCATTCTGAGAAAAAGCCACCCACCTTGAAATAATTTATATCAGAACAATGGCACCAATACTTACTGTTCAACTGGGGCCACGTTCTGGTTGGTTCTGGCTTCCACCCTGGGGAAGAAAAAAAGAGAAATGATAATGTTGGTATTTGTTAAGTGCTTACTATGTGCCAAGCACTGTTCTAAGTGCTGAAGGGTGTCCAGTCTTGAATTTTTTTACGTTCTATCTGAACCACTCAGATAGACTTTCTCTTAGGATTCTATTTACCAAACTCATCTACTCCCAGAGAAATCTGAGGAGATTGTAGTCTCTACAATACTTGGGATGTTCCTCAGATGTTCCTGTATCCTTTGGTCACAGTTCTGCTTCTTGTATGGACTAAATATTGTTATGGCCAACAAATAAGAAAACGTCATTACAAGCATTCTCTAAAAGAGCTTGTAATTGTATAGAAGTCATGAAATTGCTATTCTTATTCGTACTATTATTATGATTATTATTTTTATAGCTGTCAAATTCTTACTATATGTGAAGCACTGGGGTAAACACAAGTTAATTAGATTGAACACAGTCCATATCCATGGGGAAGCAGCATGGCTCAGTGGAAAGAGCACAGGCTTGGGAGTCAGAGGTCATGGGTTCTAATCCCGGCTCTGCCACAAGTCTGTTCTGTGACCCTGGGCAAGTCACTTAACTTCTCTAAGCCTCAGTTGCCTCATCTGTAAAATGAGGATTAAGACTGTGAGCCCCACGTGGGACAACCTGATCACCTTGTAACCCCCAGCACTTAGAACAGTGCTCTGCACATAGTAAGTGCATAACAAAAGCCATTATTATTATTATTATTATTATTATTATTATCATTATTATCCCACCTGGGATGAGGAAGACCAGGCATGGAATCTCTAATATTATGCCTAGATCGTAATGTCTAGTCGAAAATTCAGAGGTTAAATTACCTATACAAAAAAATCAATACCAAGGAATTCTATTTATGTTATTAGTGCTCCCATGCCTGATATACAAGAATTTTAATGCAAGATGCAGGAGGGAGTGCTGACAGCATACAGAATAATCTGACCTCAAACCCTGGAAAAAAAGTTTGAAGTGTTTGTTTAGATGAAAATTATCAGCATTTAAAAAAATCATTAAACTTTTTTCTAATGCCTTTCTGTCTATTTAACCCATCCATGCAGAATTGGTCAACTTGTAAATTAATCAAAGTTAGGTACACAGCTGTTCACTTGATATTTTCTAGGTAGAAATATTTTGAAAAGACGATTTTCTACCTTTGTGAAATCATAAAAGTAATCATCTGGCACTAATTAAAATAAAATCTACAACACAAAAATAAAGGTGACTTGTCTTTTCAATTACAGAGCCAAGTATTTACTCTTTTCCTTCATCAGCGAAAGCACCCGCCACAAACTTACTCCACATGTATTTATGCTCAACCTCTACCTAATTACAGCCAATTAAGAATGTGCACTCACAATAGCTTTAGCCTCAGCCAACTGCGCTATTACACCACAGTTAATTTAACCCATCCTTACCCATAAAGGCCATCAACAAGAGCTTTCTCAGGATTCCCCTAAATTCTAAGTCACTTTTGAATTCTTCACAGCTGGGGAATATGATTAGGTTATTGTTTTTCCTGGAATAGGACTAGAACAGGTGGTTCTACCATCTGCTGCAAATCTTTGAGTTTTTGTTGGCTCTAAATTACTTTCAGTCTTGATATTTAAAGAGTTTGTTCAGGGAAAGAGGGATAAGGTGCTAAAAAGGAAAAAGAGGGAAGAAAGTGGAAAAATAGGGAAGAAAGTGGAAAAAGAGGGAAGAAAAATGGCAAGGAGTGGAAGGAGAGGGAAGAAGGAAAGAGAAAGAAGAAGCAAGAGGAGGAGAATAGGAATAGAAAGGAATGGAGGAGAAGAAAGAGAAGGAATAGAGGAGAAAAAAGGATGGAAGGAAAGAGGAAGGAAGAAGGTGAGGCAAAGAAGGAGGCATGCTGCAGAGAGAGAAGGAAGGAGTAGAGGACGGGCTTATAGGAAAGGGGAACAGAAGGAAATGGAAGAAAGGGGGATGGAAGGGAGGGGAGAGAGAGAGAGAGAGAGAGAGAGAGGGAGAGAGAGAGAGAGAGGGGGGGGGAGAGAGAGAGAGAGAGGGGGAGAGAGAGAGAGAGAGAGAGAGAGAGAGAGAGAGAGAGAGAGAGAGAGAGAGGAGAAAAGGTCAAAAGAAGGAGAACCTTAAAGATAAGTAGGGAGACAAGGAGGAAGAGAGTAATGATGAGAAGAAAAAAGAATGGAAAGAGAAAGGGGGGAATAAGTGGACTATAAGGGAAGATGAGCCCCACTCAGGGTCACACCTGGAGAGTTTCCAGTACTCTACCAGTCTTGGTTACTGGAGGGAGAGTCAAGTAGGGGCCTACCCATTCCATTCCCAGCTTGGCCAGTGGCTGGTGAGTGGAAGGCAATCTGCTACAGCTGCATGGGAGAGAGTCGAGTGCAGGGACTCAAGTTTACTGTGTGGAAGGTGGAAATGGTTAACCACTTCCTTATTTTTACCAAGAAAACTCTGTGGATACAGTACCAGAACAATTGCAGATGGAGAATGGAGTGTTCTGGGAGACATATGTCCATGGTGTCGCTATGGGTCAGAAACAACTCAATGACCTAAGACAAGGGAAGGGAAGCTGAAGAAGAGATTAATTGTATTTATTGAGTACTTAAGTCCAAAGCACTGTACTAAGCACTTGGGAGAGTACAATATAATAACAGACACATTCCCTGGCCACAATGATCTCACAGTCTAGAGGGGGAAGCAGACATTAATATATATAATATACATATATATATATATATGTGCTGGGGGATGGGAGGAAGGATGAATGAAGGGAGCAAGTCAGGGCAATACAGAAGGGAGTGGGGTAAAAGCAGAGGAGGGCTTAGTCAAGGAAGGCTCTTGGAGTAGATGTGACTTCAATAAGGCATTGAAGTGGAGGAGAGCAATTATATGTCTGATATGAGGAGGGAGGCTGCTCCAGGCCAGAGGTAAGATGTGGGTGAAAGATCGTCAGTGAGATAGATGAGATTGAGGTACAGTGAGAAGGTTAGTGTTAGAGGAACATAGTTTGTGGGTTGGGTTGTAGTAGGAGAGTAGCAAGGTGAGGTTGGGGGGAAAGGTGATTAATTACTTTGTAGCCAGTGGTGAGGAGTTTTTGTTTAATGGGTAGGTGGATAGGCAACCACTAGAGTTTCTTGAGGGGAAACATGGTCTGAACGTTTTTAACAATAACAATAATTATGGTATTTGTTAAGAACTTACTATGTGTTAGGCACTGTACTAAGAGCTGGGGTGCATATAAGCAAATCAGGTTGGACACAATCTCTGTCCCGCATAGGGCTCGGTTATTAGTTGTCCCAGGTGGGCCAACTGATAATCGAGCCCTATGTGGGACAGGGATTGTCTTAGTCTTAATCCCCATTTTACAGATGAGGTAATTGAGGTACAGAGAAGTTAAGTGACTTGCCTAAAGTCACACAGCTAACAAGCGGCGGAGCCGGGATTAGAACCCATGACCTCTGACTTCTAAACCCAGGATCTTTCCACCAAGCCACACTGCTTCTCAATGATCCAGAAAATGATCCGGGCAGCAGACTGGAGTATGGACTGGAATGGGGAGAAACAGGAGGCAGGGAGGCCAGCAAGGAAGCTGGTATAATAATCAAGGTGGGATAGGATAAGTGCTTAAATTAATATGGTAGCAGTTTGGATGGAGTAGAAGGGGCAGATTTTATTGGTGTTGTAGAGGTAGAACTGACAGGATTTAATGATGGCTTGAATATGTGTGTTGAACAAGAGGGAGGAGTCAAGGATAATGCCAAGGTTATGGGTTTGTGATATAGGACGGATGGTCATGCCATCAACAGTGTTGGGAAAGTGAGTGGGAGGACAGGGTTTGGGTGGGAAGATAAGAAGTTCAGATTTAGTACATTCAACTCCCTTCCCAGGCCCCCGGTTCCTCCCCATCCTCCTTTCCTCACCCCGAACGATCTGGCCTCCTACTTCATTAACAAAATTAAATCCATCAGGTCCAAACTCCCCAAAGTCACTCCCCCCCTCTTCTCCAACCCCCCGGCTCTCAACACTCTCTGCTACTCTCCCATCCTTCCCAGCAGTATCCTCAGAGGAGCTCTCCTCCCTCCTCTCGAGTGCTACTCTGGCCACCTGTGCTTCTGCCCCCATTCCCTCTCATCTCATGAAATCACTCACTCCGTCCCTTCTCCCCTCCTTTACTTCAATCTTCAACAGCTCACTCTCCACTGGTTCCTTCCCCTCTGCCTTCAAACATGCCCATGTCTCTCCCATCCTAAAAAAAAACCCTCTCTTGACCCCACCTCACCTTCTAGTTATCACCCCATCTCCCTCCTACCATTCCTTTCCAAAATCCTTGAATGAGTTGTCTCCACGCGCTGCCTCGAATTCTTCAACACCAACTCTCTCCTCGACCCCCTCCAGTCTGGCTTCCATCCCCTACATTCCACTGAAACTGCCCTCTCAAAGGTCACCAATGACCTCCTGCTTGCCAAATCCGACGGCTCATACTCTATCCTAATCCTCCTCGACCTCTCAGCTGCCTTCGACACTGTGGACCACCCCCTTCTCCTCAACACGCTATCCAACCTTGGCTTCACAGACTCCGTCCTGTCCTGATTCTCCTCTTATCTCTCTGGTCGTTCATTCTCAGTCTCTTCCTCCCCCTCCCATCCCCTTACTGTGGGGGTTCCCCAAGGTTCAGTTCTTGGTCCCCTTCTGTTCTCGATCTACACTCACTCCCTTGGTGACCTCCTTTGCTCCCACGGCTTCAACTATCATCTCTACGCTGATGACACCCAAATCTACATCTCTGCTCCTGCTCTCTCCCCCTCCCTCCAGGCTCGCATCTCCTCCTGCCTTCAGGACATCTCCATCCGGATGTCTGCCTGCCACCTAAAACTCAACATGTCCAAGACTGAACTCCTTTGTCTTCCCTCCCAAACCCTGCCCTTTCCCATCACTGTGGACGGCACTACCATCCTTCCCATCTCACAAGCTCGCAACCTTGGTGTCATCCTCGACTCCGCTCTCTCATTCACCCCTCACATCCAAGCCGTCACCAAAACCTGCCGGTCTCAGCTCCGCAACATTGACAAGATCCGCCCTTTCCTCTCCATCCATACCGCTACCCTGCTTGTTCAAGCTCTCATCCTATCCCGTCTGGACTACTGCATCAGCCTCCTCTCTGATCTCCCATCCTCGTGTCTCTCCCCACTTCAATCCATACTTCATGCCGCTGCCCAGATTGTCTTTATCCAGAAACACTCCGGGCATGTTACTCCCCTCCTCAAAAATCTCCAGTGGCTACCAATCAATCTGTGCATCAGGCAGAAACTCCTCACCCTTGGCTTCAAGGCTCTCCATCACCTCGCCCCCTCCTACCTCACGTCCCTTCTCTCATTCTACAGCCCAGCACACATGCTCCACTCCTCTGCCGCTAATCTCCTCACCGTGCCTCGTTCTCGCCTGTCCCGCCATGTCATCCCCCGGCCCACGTCATCCCCTGGGCCTGGAATGCCCTCCCTCCCAACATCCACCAAACTGGCTCTCTTCCTCCCTTCAAGGCCCTACTGAGAGCTCACCTCCTCCAGGAGGCCATCCCAGACTGAGCCCCCTCCTTCCCCTCTCCCTCCCCCTCGTCCCTCTCTCCATCCCCCCATCTTACCTCCTTCCCTTCCCCACAGCACCTGTATATATGTATATGTTTGTACATATTTATTACTCTATTTATTTTACTTGTACATATCTATTCTATTTATTTTATTTTGTTAATATGTTTGGTTTTGTTCTCTGTCTCGCCCTTCTAGACTGTGAGCCCCCTGTTGGGTAGGGACTATCTCTATATGTTGCCACCTTGTACTTCCCAAGTGCTTAGTACAGTGCTCTGCACACAGTAAGTGCTCAATAAATATGATTGATTGACCGATTGATTTAGTCATATAAAGTTTGTGGTGACTGGAAGACATCTGAGTAGAGAGTCTTGAAGACAGAAGGAAATGTGAGACTGCAGAGAGGGAGAGAGATCAAGGCTGCAAATGTAGATTTGTTTGTTATCAGCAGTCGTGGTAGGTGAAGCCACGTGAGCCATGTGAGCGACTGAGTTTTCCAAGGGAGTGGGTGTAGATGGAGAAAAGTAGGGTACCCAGAAATGAATGCTGAGGGACACCCACAGTTAGGGGATGGGAAGCAGAGGGCAAACCTGAAAAAAATGAGCAGCCAGAGATATAGGAAGAGAATGAGGAGAGGACAGTGTCAGTGAAGCTGAAGTTTGATAATGAAGGGAGTGGTTGACAGTGTCAAAGACAGCAGAGTGATCAAGAAGGATTAGGATGGAGTAGAGTCCATTGGATTTGGCAAGAAGGAGATCATTAGTGACCTTTGAGAGGGCGGTTTCTGTGGGGTGAAGGGGATGGAAGCCAGATTGGTGGGGGTCGAGGACAGAATTGGAGGAGAGGAACCTGGGCCGTGGGTTTGGAGTTTGGAGAGGAATGGTATGAGGCAGATGGGGCAAAAAAATGGAGGGAGCCATGGAATCAAGGGAGAGCTTTTTTTAGGATGGGGAGATACGGGCATGTTTAAAAGCCATTGGAGAGTTAACAGTTGAAAATGTCAGTTATGGAGGGAAGAAGGGAAGGGAGGGGGCAAGTGCTTTGAGCTGCAAAGGAAAGGGATCAGATGTGCAGGTGGAGGGGATGGATTTTAAGAGAAGACAGGAGACTTCCCCTAGACGTACTGCTGGGAAAGATGGGAGAGTTGAAGAAGGGTCAGGAAAGGGAAGGGACTGGGGAGGGTTAAGGGATTATTTTCAGAAAATTACACCTGATACTGTCAATTTTGTTGATGAAGTGCATGGCCAGGTCACTGGGGACATGGGATGGGGGAGCATGATGACAAGGGGCCTGAGGAGGGAGTTAAATGTCTGGAAGAATTGGCGAGGGTGATGGGCATGGGTGCCAATAAGCATGGATAAATAGTATTGCTGGGCAGAGTTAAAGCATGCAAGGATAAACTTGAAGTGGATGAAATCGGCCTGACATCTAGATTTCGGCCTGCAGTGCCCTGTGGCTCATGCTCTGGGTTGAAGGAGGCAAACTGAAGAGGTGATGCAGGGCTAACGGTTAGTGGTACGAGAGTGATGAAGGGATAGGGGAGTGAGTGAGATCAGAAACATGAAGAAGAGAAACAATAAAGAAAGAAAGAGGGAAGGAAAGGAGAAGGAAGGAAAGAAGAATAAGGAGAGGATGGACTATAAGGGAAGAAAATAAGTAATAGAGGAAGAGGAAAGGAAAAAATAATAATAAAGTAGAGAAGAGAAAAAAAATGCAGTGGCCATTTTCATTCCTAATGGCCTAATTACTGACTTTCTCAGGGAGGTCATTACAGGCATACTGAAATAGAAGGGTGAATTGCCTTTGTTTTGTTCTTGAGTAGAAATGGGTCGGAGTGATTTAGCATGCCATGGCTCTGAGTTTGAGAGTTAAAATTGGTAGGAAAGATTATTGGTTTCAGCTTAAAAAAAGTTCTGCATAGACAGCAGCTCATCCAGATTCACATTGTTATTTCTCAAAGTCAGAATATGGCTCTACTCTTCCTCTTAATGTCTAGTTTTTTCCTCATCCTCAATTTATTTAACACTTTGCTTCTTTAGGTGTGAGATAATATAAGCTTGTGGATGAAGCATTTGTTTGGGAATCAGGAAACTTGAATTCTTATGGAAAGTCTGCCAGGGACTTGCATGTGTTACTTTTACCAAGTAATCCACCTCTCTAATCTTCAGTTTACTCATCTATATAATGGCTATAATACCCTGAAGTCCTGTATCCCCTGAGAGGGACTAGGTCTGATTTTATTATCTTGTATCTAAATTAGCACTTAAGCTAAATTATAATTCATAAAGCGTAGGATATATTATATCATGAAATATTAAATAAGGTGCTCAGTTTGAAGACAAAATCATAATAGATCTAGCTATTATTATTTATTGTTAGTCTCAAGTCCAACAAGAGAGCTAGGATCCTCTTTTTCCTTCTCCTACTCCTCCTTTTTCTCCACTGTTTGCAGTATGCCATACTGGTCTACCTGAAACAACTGATGCCTAGCTTTCCTCTGGGATATGGCATTGCCTGAGGGGGACCCTGTACTCAACTGAGGCTGGAGTCCAGGGCTCTGTCTGGAGCCAAGGCTAGAACCAGTTTTCATCATCCTCATCACCATTTATTTATTGAACACTTACTATGTGCAGAGAGCACTGTACTAAGCACTTGGGAGAGTACAATAAGAGAGCTGGCAGGCACATTCCCTGCCCACAGTGAGATTACAGTCTATAGAGGGAGACAGACATTAATATGAATAAATACTTTAGAGTATATACTTTATAGCTATAGCCAAGTGCATAGTTTTGGGAAGAGGTCGCTGCCTTCACTACCACGGATGGAGGAATGGCTATGGCTGATGAAGGGTGGAAACTGGGCTCAGTCTGGCAATGTGGCTGACATTGAATGGGGGGGGATGTTTGCCTCTGCTCTCACAATCAAGCCAGATGTTATGGGGCAGGAATTATCTGCTTAGGCCACAACTATGAATTTTCTAATCAACTGATTATTTAAAATGTGAAATCTTTACTTTCAATGAATTACTTTAAATAAGAGGGTACAGAAAACCAATTTAGATTACAGAACTCTGCATACATGATTTAGAGGAAATGTGGACCAACTCTTAAACCCTTTAATTAAAAACGAAGAGCTAAAAATACCTTACAGCAAGAAGAATATGTCCTCTATGCAGTTAGTGGTGAAATAGATACGTGATACATCAAGGACAACTATAAATGGACCCATCATATTAATTCCAGATGGAAAAGGCTTTTAACAAAATGAAGAGTTTCAGGTTTTGTACGTTAAATACATACTTAAGTTCTGAAGCTTACAAGTCTGCTTCCATTCATTCAATAGTATTTATTGAGCACTTACTGTGTGCAAAGCACTGTACTAAGCACTTGGGAAGTACAAGTCGGCAACATATAGAGACGGTCCCTACACAACAACGGACTCACAGTCTAGAAGGGTACTAATTTGCAAAGAAGACAAAGCTGTCAATTATGACATAAAACATAACAAAGTATGAAAGAATGTTACCTCCTTTGAGTCAGGCTCTCTTGGAGGGTTCTGCAAGCACACTTTACTCAACCTTCCTGCTTTCTGCTGC
Source organism: Tachyglossus aculeatus (assembly GCF_015852505.1). Taxonomy (NCBI): domain Eukaryota; kingdom Metazoa; phylum Chordata; class Mammalia; order Monotremata; family Tachyglossidae; genus Tachyglossus; species Tachyglossus aculeatus. The sequence continues at coordinate 116,574,463 of NC_052067.1, forward strand.
TTTCTTTAATGTCACACGGATTGTACTAATAAAGCAAACAATCCTTTGAGTAAGTCTTGTAATAGAGATTACTACTAACCTCAAAAAGGAAATAGACTGCCACTCATTTTTATCTCTTCCACTTCCTGTATCACATTAACATGGACCAAAGGTCATCAGTGATCTCTTTCATGCCAAATCCAATGGTTCTTACTCTATCCTAATCCTCCTAGACGTCTCAGCTGCCTTAGACACTATGGACCATCCCCTTCTCAATACACTATCCAACCTTGGCTTCACAGATTAGGGGGCTTCTCCTCCCCATCCTATCCCCTTACTGTAAGGGTTCTTCAAGAGTCAGTTCTTGGTCTCCTTCTGTTCTCCATCTACACTCGCTCCCTTGGTGAACTCATTCGCTCCCACGGCTTCAACTATCATCTGTATGCTGATGACACCCAAATCTATATCTCCACCCCTGTTCCCTCTACCTCCCTCTAGGCTTGTATCTCCTGCTGCCTTCATGACATCTCCATCTGGATGTCTGCCAGCCATCTAAAACAGCATGTCCAAGACAGAGCGACTTATCTTCCCTCCCAAACCCTGTCCTCTCCCTGACTTTCCTGTCACTCTAGACAGTACCACCATCCTACCCGTCTTACAAGCCCACAACCTTGGTGTCATCCTTGATTCCACTCTCTCATTCACCCCACACATCCAATCCATCATCAAAACGTGCCGGTCTCACCTCCACACCATTGCCAAGATCTGCCCTTTCCTCTCCATCCAAACTGCTACCTTGCTGGTTCAATCTCTCATCCTATCCCAACTTGATTACTGCATCAGCCTCCTTTCTGATCTCCCATCTTCCTGTCTCTCTCTGCTTCGGTCTATATTTCACTCTGCTGCATGGATTATCTTTGTACAGAAATGCTCTGGGCATGTCAGTGGCTGCCTGTCAATCTACGCATCAAGCAAAAACTCACTTTCGGCTTTAAGGCTCTCCATCACCTTGCCCCCTCCTACCTCACCTCCCTTCTCTCCTTCTACAGCCCAGCCCACACCCTTCGCTCCTCTGCTGCTAACCTCCTCACTGTACCTCTCTGTCTCCAATTGTTCTCTCTCTCACCACACTGATTCCTGAACAACCCCATTCCTGGGTGATTGGTGACAGTAGCCCAGTGTATAAAGCACAGATATGGAACCAGGGACTTGGGTTCTAATCCTGGCTATGTCATTTGCCTACTTTGTGACTTTGGGCAAATTCCTAACTTTTCTGTCCCTCAGTCTCCTCAGTTGAAAAATGGGGGTGCCATATCTGTTCTCCCTGCCACTTAGACTGTGAGCCTAATGTGGGCCAGGGATTGGATATAACCTGATTAACTTGTATCTATGCCAGCATTTAGAACACTGCTGGACATACAGTGGGCACTTCAAAAATACCACTGACAAAAAAAAAATTCCAGAGTTGGTGAATGTAGCAATTGTACACTGACTAGAGATGATGAGATCAAGTATGTGTTCAAATTGGGGAATAGGTGAGGTGGGGTGGAGCAGGGAGTCATTAGAGTTCAGGAATGAGAGGAATTGGACAGTGGAAATTACCATCAGGGATATTCCCACAATTTTGAATCCCCAAGGATTAATGGGGGAGGGGGAGGGAGAGAGAGAGAATTCAAGAAAATAAATAAAATGGTTCAGAACTGTAGGAGGGGCCTGGTAGATGACTGTGATTAGCAAATTGGAGTAGGTGGTAGAGGTGGATGACATGGGCTCCAAGGGGAGGGAAAGAGAGGGATGGGATGGTGGGGCATTGGGAAAAGGGCATTGCAAAAGAGGGCATTGGGAGTGAGAAGGAAGCCCTCTCCTCCCTCTTTCCCAGTGTATCCTGGTCATTGGAAGAAGATGAGTGCCTGCCCTCCCTTTCCCCTTTCCTCCAGGGATAGTGAGGAGGAGCAATGACTGGGTCAGGATCAGGTTTAGAATGAAGAAAAGCTTTTCCATGATGGAACAGGGGTTCTACAGGTAACATTTGCTTATGTTATGGGGGAGATGTGAAGAGGTGTTGGGGATGGTGTAAGGAGTTTGAAAGGTGGGATGGGAATGAGATGGGGGGGGGCTTCTATAGAAGTGGAGGGATATGGAGCAGCTCTGAGAAAGGATAACAGGATTACAGAGGGAAAGGGAGGTGTGGGTACTACTGGAAATATGGAGGGAGCTTGGGGAGCCAGCGTATGGGGAAGGGGATGAGAGCGTCAGTACCAGAGTGTTCTGTTTTCCCCTTCAGTACAGCTGAATACTGTAGTTCCTCTCCTGCTTCTCTCCCTATTGCCCACCACCAGCCACTGTCTAGGTGAAGTTAATGCCATGCCATGTTCCCTACACACTTCTCTACTTTGTGCCCTACAGCCTAGGTCCCAGATCAGCTCTGAGGAGTGATGACTATCCTGGCCTGCCAGACTTGCAGGATATACTTATGCACTTGACTTCCCACTCTCCCCCTCGAGTACACGTCAGACAGCAATGAGAACTGGGATTGAGGTTGGCAGGTAATTGTGGACTACTACAGGTTCCTGTGGACTCTGGGCTGCTCAGGGGCAGCTGGGTATGGGGTACTTTGATGTCAGTCCCTGTCAAATTTCTTGTAGGCAGAGAACATGCTTACCAACTCTGATGTGTTGTTCTCTCCCAAACGCTTAGTAGGGTGCTACACTGAGCACTCAAATACCATTGATAGGTGATGAACAGGTCTTCATTTATTCATTCAGTCATATTTATTGAGTGCTTACTGTGTGCAGAGCACCGTACTAAATGCTTGGGAAGTACAAGGCGGCAACAGATAGAGATGGTCCCTACCCTACAACGGGATCAGTCTAGAAGGGGGGAGACAGACAACAAAACAAAACAGACCCCCACTAGGCTTTATGCTTACTCAGTGCCCAGCTCACAAGGCTAGGGGTGGGACTGTGGTTGAGGCTGTACTCCAATTTCCCACACTCCTACTTCATTCCACTTGTCATTTAATGTGACAAACCTGATGCAGATTTCCACTTTCCCACACCCCACCAAGGCTTTGACTCCGTTAGCTTCCCTCCTCCCTTTCCCTTTATCACTTGCTGTTGCCCATTTCCTCAGCTCTGTCTGCATCATTATGCTGGCAGGCTCCATGGGTCAGGAGGAGTGCAGAACTGATGAGAGGGAAATCAGCAATCCTATGGTACTTAATTTAAAGCATTGAATGTTGTGGCAAGCATCTTTTTTTCCTGAGACAGTAGACCAGATGAATAAGGAGGGAGGGTCTTTGAAAAATAAAATGAATATAGTTGCCACGATAGTGGGTGGTTGGCAGGGATGCATAGTTGGCATAGTTGCATCTTATTAATGGTTATCTAGCAATGGTCATCTTGAGTGGATCAGGAAGTGTGCTGATGATCATGCTATGTTTCTCCCTGAGGCAGTTGTTTAGTTTGGTTGCTCTGGGCTGTTGGAGATATAAGAAAGTTGGGAGAAAATCACAGTTTGGAAGGATAGATTAATTCAGTTTTAGACAGGGTCAGTTTGTGGTAATGATGAGGAAATTAAGTAAAGATTTCCTGGATACAGGGTCAAATATATAGGTGAAGTCAGAGGTCAATGGGAGATAAAAAATTGGTAGTTATTTGCATTGAGAAGGTAAATGACAACAGCTGGACTCTCCGAAGGAGTGATGATTAAAAGAGGTTAAAAAAAAAAAAGGCATAGAACTCTCAGAACTGTAAGGACTGTGTTCTCAAAAAGTTCTGAAGATGGGATGATGGTCCACATTTTTTCTTTTCGTGGTATGTCTTAAGTGATTACCATATGCCAGTCATGGTCCTAAGTGCTGGGATACAAGATAATCAGATTGGACTTAGTCTCTGTCCCACATGAAGTTCACTCACAGTCTCAGTCCTCATTTTACAGATGAGGTAACTGAGGCACATAAAATTAAGTGACGTGCCAAAGGTCACACAGCTGGTAAGTGTTGGAGTCAGGATTAGGACCCAGGTCCTTCTGACTTCCAGACCTGTGGTCTATCCACTAGACCATGCTTTTCATTTCACAGTTTCAAAGGCAGAACCATCAAGGAAGAGTAGAACAAAGAAATAACTGTATAACTGTATATAACTGTAATAACTGAAATAACTATTTCATGAGAAATATTTTGAATCTACTAATCATATTTCTTGGCCACTTACAGTGTGGACAGCACTGTACTAAGCATTTGGAAAAATATAACAGAGTTGGTAGACACATTCCCTGCCCACAGCAAGCTTACAGTCTGAATTTAATGATGACAGTTTCTATAGATGGAACAAATAAAATAAAATTAACTGGAGTTAAGAAAACAAGCTGCAGAAGGAAAATGGAGACAGTGAGCATAGACAATATCTTTGGGTAGCTTAGGTAAAAAGGAGGAAAAGAGAAAGGACACACCTTGGAATATATGTTATCATCAAGATTGTGAGCATAGACAATATCTTTGGGGAGCTTAGGTAAAAAGGAGGAAAAGAGAAAGGACACACCTTGGAATATATGTTATCATCAAGAGTTTCATTTTTCACCAGACTCTCTGGGCCTGGGCATGAAACCTAGATGTAGCTATTCCCAGAAAAGTGCAAACTGATTACTCATCACAAGCAAAGCTGTGTAAATACCCAAGCTGAGATATTCATGGCTATAGATGCCCTGGTTTCACTGTGTCCTGTGAAATCAACATAAGTGTGGCCTTGATGCAGCAATTTACAATGTGTCAAACCTAAAACCGCCAGAAAATGACAATGACATTATTTTTAGGTCCAACTAATAGGTTACTTTCCCTATTTCAGATTGCAAAATTCTTCTGTCATATTTTATCACTTCATATGACAGTTAGGGAATTTGTCTTTCAAGAAATATTATTTAAAGAGATGATCACGTTAAATAACACAAATAGCAAAAGAATGATTAGACATACCCCTCTGGTACAAAGGTGTCAATGTCTCTTGTGGAGTTCCTAAGGTTTCTCAGTAATCATCAGTTAGAGATAAGAGGTAAGTCACCAGGTAAGAGGCTGATAAGCAGTCTCTTAAGGGAATCATGAGAAGGTCAGATAAGAGGAGTTGCAATTATTCAATGTTTAGCATACTTTGGGTTGGAGTGGGGTGGGAGGAGGAAACTTTTCTGCCTCCTTTCATTTCAATCTTTTCTTGTCTTCGGGGAATTGTTTTAAACAAAGAGCCCTAATGCACCATTAATTAGAACATATATGCTTTTCAACTATACAGTGATGAAACCTCATTTCCATTTCTGATATTGAAATGTTAGTCTCCTCACTGGCCTCTCCAACTCCAGCCACTCACCTCTTCAATTCATATAATAATAATGATGATGGCATTTTAAGTGCTTACTATGTGCCAAGCACTGTTCTAAGCACTAGGGGAGTACAAGAAAATCAGATTGTAATAATAATAATGATAATAATGATGGCATTTGTTAAGCGCTTACTATGTGCAAAGCACTGTTCTAAGTGCTGGGGAGGTTACAAGGTGATCAGGTTGCCCCATGGGGGGCTCACAGTTTTAATCTTCATTTTACGATGAGGTAACTGAGGCACAGAGAAGTTAAGTAACTTGCCCAAAGTCACACAGCTGACAGTTGGTGGAGCAGGAATTTGAACCCATGACCTCTGACTCCAAAGCCCGTGCTCTTTCCACTGAGCCATGCTGCTCCTCCTCACACTGCTCCTCCTCAGGTTGTCTCACATGGGGTTCACAGTCTTAATCCCCATTTTACAGATGAGGTAACAAGCACAAAGAAGGTAAGTGACTTGCCCAAGGCCACACAGCAGACTAGTGGCAGAGCCGGGATTAGAACCCAGGTCCTGTGACTCCCAAACCCGTGCTCTTGACACTAGGCCATGCCACACTATTGGGGATTCAATACCTTTTTCTTCCTCCTAGTTAGATTGTGAGCTCCGTATAGGATAGGACTGTGTCCAGCTTGATGTACTTACAGCTATCATAGTGCTTAGAATAGTTTTGGACGCAGTAAGTACTTAACAAATACCATTATTATTATCATTGATTTTGCTAATACAGGACAAATTATCTTACTGAAATGTTGCTTTGCATTAGTCTGTAAGATCGTTGTGGACAGGGAATGTTCTGCTGATTTTGTTGTATTCTCCCAAGTGTTTAGTAAAGTGCTCTGCATATACTAGGTACTCAATATATACTACTGACCCTCCTTTAATTCAAGAACCCACTCTCAGGGTCACACCTGGAGAGTTCCGAGTACTCTACCAGTCTCAACTACAGGTGGGAGAGTCAGCAGAAACATATCCATTCCATTCCTAGTTTGGGCAGTGGCTAATGAAAAGCAATCTGCTACCAGTCAAAACTCACTTGTGCTGGGCAGCAGCAGCATGGGAAAGAATCAAGGATTAAGACAAGTTTTCTGAGTGGAAGGAGGAAATGGTAAAACCACTTCCATATTTTTTTTTTACCAAGAAGAGTCTATGGATACAGACAGTACCAGAATGGTTGCAGATGGAAATGGGCCATTCTGGGAGAGATGTGAGGTTGCTATGGCTCGAAGATGACTTGATGGCATAAGACAAAAATATACCATTGACTGGTTGATTCGCTCTCTCTATGGGAAAATGTACCCAATAAGGGTACCCGATGTCACGCTCTGAGAATACTAACCAAGTGTATTATGAGGCATGCCTGTATTGATCAATATCTCCAATTCCTAAACTTTACCTTCACTGAAAACTAGTGTCAGTTATCTTTGCTCGTGTTTTGCTACTGCTTTGGGGAAGCAACTACATCATTTCTTGGTCATGTTGCTATGACTACAGAACAAAATCATTTCCTTATCTCTTAAAGGTCTCAACTTCTATGTTTACCTACCCTAAGCATGTTAAACATACTTGAGATTTATTCTGGGTTTCCAGGACCATTATTTATCATCACATTGAAGGAGCTAAAATGAAGCTTTAAAAGTCTATTTTGATACTGAAAAGTTGCTTAATCATTTTGAATGTCCTCTTCAATTTTCCGGTTTAGGTCTATTTTCTTATTTCAACATCTCATTTAAATAAGAATGTACTCAACCCTAATTGTTTGCCAACTGGAATACTTTTCAAGCTTGGAAGTTTACACGGGCACCATAGAGACTTCTGAACATCAGGTAGCTAATGAGCTCTGGGAAATATATGAATTAAGTCTTTCACTTTGTACATATATGAGAATTTTAACTGAAAATAAAAATCTCTTGCATTAAAGTCACAAAATCTGAAAAATCAAAGCATGGTAGGAATTTATTTTATCCATAGGTTTCGTGATTTAAGTAGTAATACATTTCCACAATTCTTTATGTTGTACTCAGTGTTACCTCTTTGTAGAATAGAGAAAAGAAAGTACACACTTTATATTTACATTTTAATATGAATAAAGGGAAATTTGGGGAAAAATAAAACTCAGTTACTTCAATTCAAATATCTAGGGAGTGGTAACCAGGAGTTATCATGACTCTATCAACCTCATCACTTAGACTGTGAGCCCCATGTGTGACAGGGACTTTGTCCAACTTAACCTGAACCTTGAAAGCACCTAGAACAGTGCTTGACACATAGTAAGCACAAATGACAACATTATCATCATCATTATAATCACTAATGACATTATTGGGTGCCTACTGTATGTATGGCCCATCTCAGGGTTGCACCTGGAGAGTTTCTGGTATTCTACCAGTCTCAACTTTGGGAGGGAGAGACAAGCATATTCATTCCATTCCTAGCTTGGCCAATGGCTAGTGACTGGAAGAAAATCTGCTACAAGCTAAAACTCCCCTGTGCTGGGCAGTAATGGCATGGGAGAGAGCTAAGAGCTGAGATTCAGGTTTGCTGCGTGGAAGGAGACAATGGTAAGCCACATCTGCGTTTTTACCAAGAAAACTCTACGGATTCACTATCAGAACAATTGCAGATGGAGGTGGGGCATTTTGGGAGAGCTGTGATCATGGTATCGCTATGCGTAGGAAATGACTAGACAGCATAAGACAAGACTGAATGTATTACTGTCATACGCATTGAGATAAACTGCCAAATACTAACAGTGGGGAGGGAGTGTATCTGTTGTCCTGTACTCTACCAAGTGATGAGTACAGTGTTTTGCACACAGTAAGTGATTAATAAATATGACAATGACTGAATGATCCTTGTATAACTAACATTCTATGGAGATTACAGAAGAATACAAAAGCAAGAACAATTAAACTACCAGAGCCAAAAAAAGAGTAAAACCAAGAAACACTAATCTCACTGACTCAGTCTTTATTTTCTTTGCTTCTAAGACTGAAACTAGAACCCTGTAGCTGAGTTTTCTCAGATGCTGAGGCAATTTATTTTCTGAAAGAGAAGCTGCTATTACTGCTTTTTGCTCTTTACCTTCAAACACCCCCTTACTCATATTCTGGTCTGTGGCTAAATATATACCAACATACATTTGAATTTGCTGGTCTGTTTCTTCTTAAAACAAATTCTTCCCCTTCTGTAGTAACTGACTTTAGGTGGGGCTTCATTAACAAACAAAAAACCTGTTATTGTAACCATAATAAATTTATTTTAGCAGGAAATAATAAGTTTATCCAAGTCCCATCTTTAATTTTTACTTCCAATATTTTAAAAGTTTAAATGGTTAGCTGACCAAAATAATGTCTCCTGGGAGGAGTCAAGGGCAACTTTGTCTTTGTGATCAATTTTCCAAGTACACATTTAACTATTATGTGAAACAATACTATTTGATAGCTTTGTAATCTCCCTGGATTAATTAGCTCATTCTCAGCCTCCAGTTTAAAATGTTTTAGTTTCATATTAGACATAAAATAATAAGCTTGTAAATGAAAACTTGAAAGAATACTGAAACCAACAAGGGAAAACTTTTTTAAATAGTATAAACAAAAGCAATTCAACAGATCTAACACGTATGCAACACATTTAACCTTAACTCTACTTTAACTACCTCCAAAGTGATACATGTTCTACAGTAATATAAATACACTCATCCATGCAGAACAGGAAATGTCAAAGGAAAAGGCTAATAGCTTCATAGGCAACTTGAACAGGAACACTATACAAACACCAGGAGGTTTGGCAGATCTAATCTGACAGTAAATAACCTTCAAACTTGCAAGGACAGGTTGAACTAAAGGATGTTTTATTCAGATAGCTATTAACAAGTAATCAGTTGAGACGTTATGAATGCATTTCATTTAAATGCTCTTTTAATCTTAAATAGGTGCAAATAAATTACAATACTTTCTTTCAATGAAGTTAAGGCGGCTCAACTTTGGCCTTTGTATTCTTTTGAAAGTGATGATTTTTTATGAAGAACAATAATAATTTACATGAAGAATTAAGGCTCTTCAATCTATTATTTGTAGGAATGTTAGATGGGAAGAAAAATGGGTAAAAGGTAAACAGTATCTGTCGTTAAAAAATGAAAAAAAGTCCTGTTTTCAGAGTTACAAAATTAAATTCAGTGTTTGTGAGGAATTATTAGAACTAATCATACAAAAGAGATTTTGCAAACATAAAATATGTTGAGTCATGGATTATACTTAGGCTTACCACAATTTGCTGAAAACCCACATATAATATTGCATGATTTCCCTTGTCCTCTCAGGGCCTTGTGGAGAAGAAGTGGAGAAAAATATACAGTTTAAAAGACCAACAGAATTCTTGGTTGTTATTACTACAGAACTCTGTGCTTCTTAAACTGAAGTGCTAGATAAATTGATGGAGAACAAGTAACCACATGAAACTAATCTAATAGAAGATTGTAAAGATTTCCCAGAATGTTTTAAGTAAAAAACAATAAACTAATGGGAGAAAGTAGAGTGATGAAGAATGGGTGGGAAGGAGTTGGTTTGTCCCTTTGACCCTCCCATATCTCATATTTTTTCAAGACTCAAAACAAGGAAACTTTGAAATCAAGATACATAAAAATACCTCCCCACACACAACCACCCCCCTCCCCCCACGAAAGAAACATAACTGTAGATTACTTGAATCTCTGCAGCTCAGGCACAAAGTATTGATTTCCCAGGAAGAAGTATTCATTTGCACTTGAACAATTAGTTTGTTTTTTTCTCCATTCCTCTTATCGATAGGAAGTGAGGTTGTCAAGTAAATATCAAGTTTGGCACTTTGTTAGCATTACTAGTTTATTCCCTGGCTCTTTGTTAATTAGTGTTGGCATTTAGACTTGTCATTAAACTTTTTTCTAAACATATTCAGTATTTTTTTTTTAAGATTTCATGTCAGTGAGATGTAACAGAGGTCATAGCTCAAATGTGGTTGTTTTAAAATTGACTCCAAAGGGAATTTAGATTTCAGAACAAGATCTTGTGTTTGGCCAGATCAAAATAAGAAAAAAAAAATTCATTAGGGGCTGAACATTGCCTTGGTCACTTGAGATCTGAGTATATCATTAGAGGACTGTTGAAAGCTCACCTCATGGAAAATGCATATTGTTTTAAGAGTGCTCACTCTTTGACAAGTGTTGTACTAGGCAAAGTCCAGTTCACAGGCTGGAAAATCTATTTTTTAGTTTAGAAATATTTTATCTAATTGTACTTAAAATTCATTAAAAGATCATTTACCAACTTTCTCCATCAACAGGAGAAAGAGCAAATATTCTTGAATTAAAGTTAGAATCAGGAATTGAACTAAGCTTGTGAACTATCCACCAGTTGGGTTCTATGGTATTTTCAGGTTATTTCATCTATGACATTTGATGGCTGAGAGACAGTGTATTAGCAAAATTAATTTTATTTAAGGTTGTGGTAAAAAGCAAGGAATCTATGCACTTCTCCCCTGTTATCCTATTTTAGCAACAGGGAACCAGGAAGATGGTATATAAACAATGTAACAATTTATATCTATATTTCCTTTACAATTATGTTGATAATCATTTTATTATTTGCTGCCTAATTTTCAGGTATTTGGAGATTTAGTTTGCTGAAGGAAAATGTATATTCTTAACAGTGTCATGATTCAAAAATGATAATCATTATTGATGGTCAAATTCCTTCAAAATATTGTCTTAGATTCAGGAGGGCAAAAAAGGTTCTGCTTTCAAATGAAATAATTTTGTGCCAAAATAACAATGGCATTTGATGGTTTGGAGTGCTCAGGGAATATCTTCTAGACTGTGAGCCCATTGTTGGGTAGGGACTGTATGTGTTGCTGAATTGTACTTTCCAAGTGCTTAGTACAGTACTCTGCACACAGTAAGTGCTCAGTAAATATGATTGAATGAATGAATGAATGTTTCATTTCATTCTTTCATTCTCTGACACCTACCCCTCCTTCAAAACTGTATCATAGGGTAGTACTGGTATTTTTTTTAGGGTATTTGTAGGCACTAAATATGTGTCAGGTACTTTACTAAGCACTGGGGTAATCATAACAACAATAATAATAATAAAAATAGTATTTATTAAGCACTTACTATGTGCCAAGCACTGTTCTAAGTGCTGGGGTAGATACAAGGCAATCAGGTTGTCCCATCTGGGGCTCACAGTCTTAATCTTCACTTTACAGATGAGGTAACTGAGGCACAGAGAAGTTAAGTGACTTGCCTGAAATCACACAGCTGACAAGGGGCAGAGGTGGGTTTAGAACCCTCTGATTCTCAAGCCCGTGCTCTTTCCACTAAGCCATGCTGCTTCTAGTAATCAGTTTGGAAACGGTCCATGTCCTACATGGGGTTCACAAACTTCATTCCCATTTTAGAGATGAGGTAACAGAGGTGCGGAGATGCTAAGTAACTCGCCCAAGTTCACACACTAGACAAGTGTCAGAGCTGTTGCTCTATCCACTAGGCCACACTGATGTGCTTTGGAAAGAGCACGGGCTCAGAGCACGAGTCAGAGGTCATGGGTTCAAATCCCGGCTCTGCCAAGTGTCAGCTGTGTGACCTTGGTCAAATCACTTAACTTCTCTGTGCCTCAGTTACCTCACCTGTAAAAGGGGTATTAAGACTGTGAGCCCTCCAGGGGACATCCTGATCACCTTGTAACCTCCCCAGCACTTAGAACAGTGCTTTTCATATAGTAAGCGCTTAATAAATGCCATTATTATTATTTTACTATTTGCAAATCACCGTATTTAGCAATGGGAATAAACAGGGTCTCTGACACAAACAGGACTCTCAATCTAATCCATTTCCATCCTTCCATTTCCATCTTTCATCTCCCATTATCATCTCATTAAGATTTTTTTCACCTTTATTCATTCAATCATTCATTCAATCGTATTTGAGCGCTTACTGTGTGCAGAGCACTGTACTAAGCGCTAAGCACTGTACTAAGTGCTTTGAAGGCTAATTGACTATGCTTAGCTAGAGGAATAAAATTGCATTGAATGGAAACCTACATATGAAGCAAGCTGATTCTGTCTGGAACATGAGTACACATATGCCCACTTTGTGACATAACAAAAGGCAGTTCCTAGAAAGTTGCCTTAAGAAAGTTGTCTTAACCGACTGATTTTCCCGAGAGCATCTATATAAAGTAGCAGAGAGAGTCGTCAAACATATCACATAGCCATTTGCAAACACTGTGGTATGCTCAAAATTTGGGAACCTCTTTTATCCCAGCTCAGCCACTTGTCAGCTGTGTGACCTTGGGCAAGTCACTTAACTTCCCTGTGCCTCAGTTACCTCATCTGTAAAATGGGGATTAAGACTGTGAGCCCCATGTGGGGCAACCTGATCAACTTGTACCCCCCCCCCCCAGCACTTAGAACAGTGCTTCACACATAGTAAGCGCTTAAATACCATCATTATTATCATTCTTATTACCAGCCAACCATCTTATGCTGTGATAGCAGATTAACATACCCATAAAGCCAAGTGAAAAGGCTAGGAAATGTGAAAAATTCCCCAAATTCCTTCGTATCTCTAAGGCCAACCCATACAAGGAATGAATTTCCCAAGTGTGAACCAGAATGAGTCCACAAACCTATTCTAATGTGGATCCAAATACTATTAAGAGATAAGGGAGTTGAGAAGCCTTACTGTGTCAACTCAACAAATATAAAAAATGTCCCTTCTAGACTGTAAGCCCATTGTGGTTCGGGATTTTCTCTCTCTATTGCTGTATTGTACTTTCCAAGCACTTAGTACAGTGCTCTGCACATAGTGCTCAACAAATATGATTGAATGAGTGAATGAATCTTCCCCATTACTCTGACTGGCACTATGACCTTGATAAAGGTTACAGTTTCAGTTTAGACAAGGGAGATGTTTCTCAACATTTGGATCTCACCAGTTAGATGAGCCCACTGTTGGGTAGGGATTGTCTCTATATGTTGCCAACTTGTACTTCCCAAGTGCTTAGTACAGTGCTCTGCACACAGTAAGTGCTCAATAAATATGATTGATTGATGATGAGGAATATCATTTTAGCTATGTTCTCAGAAACTCTATCCAGATATGCTGCCCGTCTCACTTCCAGTGCTGGAAGGAAGCTTAAACCATCAGGAGCTAGACTGCAGAAGGTGGCAAAGTTCTAGAATGGGCTTCCCAAAATAGATAATCTGGAAATATGAGGAGCCTTGGTACCAGCCAGCCCCTGCTAGCTCTACTGATGCCTGTTCACTTGTTTTGATGTCTGTCTCCCACATTTCTAGACTGTGAGCCCATTGCATGCAGGGATTGTCTCTGTTGCTGAATTGTACTTTACAAGCACTTAGTGCAGTGCTATGCACACAGTAAGTGCTCAGTAAATACAATTGAATGAATGAATTGACTATCAACCTCAGCTCTCCCATTTTTCTCTGTCTCAAGGCTATGGACTATGTTTCTGGCTGTTCCATCCCCACTCTCTTTGAAAGCCCATTGCTATCCATTATTATCTCTAGATAGCTGTGTACCCATTCTATTTTATCATACTCACCTAAGAACTTAGTACAGCACTCTGCACTCAGTAAATGATCAATAAATACCATTGATTAACTGATCGGGGTGACAGGGGCAGCCGGTGTTCTGGGTAGAAGTTTTTTTAAAAAAAAATTTCCAACCGTTTTATGCTTCTATGCTTCTTTTATATGCCCTATTAGCATGCCTACTAAATCCCTTAGTGCTTTGTTGAGGAAGAATAATCATATTCTACAAACACTCCATTGTGTTGCACAAGGGGACTGTATGTTTCCCTGAAATATGTTACAAAATATAAACAATCTAGGATAGCTTGATGACTGGAAAAGAGATTCTTGAGGTAAATTTATTTCTTATAATTGGTATAGTAGTTTGGATATTTTTTATGTAATGGAGTATTTTACATACATTTGCATTAGAGGTATTAATCTTTATGCAGACTAGCAATGAAGTAATGTTAATACTTTACTGTAATATTCTAAGATTTGCTTTTGATTGAATATAGAATAATATAACAGCTGAGTGATATAAACTAAATCCAATTAAATTACAAGGCAGTTCAATACAGCACAATTTATTGATCACCCTCATATTTCACATATTTCTTTAATGTCTTAGTTATGTGACCAGTAGATTATTGACTACTATTAGTCAATATGTAGAGTTTCTCACTTGTGTATCAGTAACTTGTAACTTGTGTAATCAAGCTCAGATCTGATAGCTTTTTCATTTGGTTAGAGAAAAACAAGTATGTGGACCTTTAGTTTATTTACTAAGATTGTTTAGCAATTCTTAGAGTTATGTGTGCTCACTGAAAAACAATTCAGTCACTGAATGCTTTATTTGTTTCTTCATAGGATTCAAATATTTACAAAGGAACCTCTCTCATTCTTGTTTCCCTGCAGCAGGACTTTTTCCATTGTTCTCTGCTGTAACACTTTATGTCTGCTTCTGGAATTTGCTTACACCTCATGAAATCTTTCCTTTCACAATAAATTTCACTTAATGCTGATGATAAAAAATATATACTGCTTAGATTTCAGAGCAGTTTAAGCAATAGCTCCCTTTACTCCTTATCTATTACATTTCTGTTTCACCTTTCCTTATGCGTCTTTCACCAATGCCTTCCTACCTTCTAAAATTATGAGCCTTTTGGGTGCCAGGGACTATATAGCTCCCATTTGTATTTTTCTTTTTCTAATGCTCAGTACAGTGCTTGACATATAGTAGGTATGATACTTTAAAACCCACTAATTCTAGTGGGCATTTTACCCTCTCCCATTTTTTCCTCCCTTCATAGCGTGATTATTCCCCAGCACACTGATTTTAAAACCTGGTTCAACTTTTTAAATAGTTCTTCCTCAGACCTTATTATTCCTGCCTGTTCATAAGCTGGTAGTAGGCATGTTTCCTTTTTAGGTTGATCTGTCTTTTTTCTGTTTTAAGATTTTTCCACCATGGAGCCATTTTCTACAATAATAATAATAATATTAGTATTTGTTAAGCACTTACTATGTGCCAAGCACTGTTCTAAGCGCTGGAGTAGATACAAGGTAATCAGGTTGTCCCACATGGGGCTCACAGTCTTCATCCCCATTTTGCTGATGAGGGAATTGAGGCCCAGAGAAGTTAAGTGACTTGCCCCAAGTCACACAGCTGACAAGTGGCAGAGCTAGGATTAGAACCCACGACCTCTGACTCCCAAGCCCATGCTCTTTCCACTAAGCCACACTGCATCTTTTAAGTATTTTCCATTGAAATGAGAACATGAAAAATTCTACATTGAAACACACAAATAGTCCATCCTGCCCACTCTTCTACTCTCTGCAGTGGCAACTAAGCCACCTGGGGGATCAGTATGATGTTTACCTTGTCGTCCTCCCTATAGTTATGAATGTTCCATACCATGCCCTAATTTTATTACCCTCCTAAATTTAGGTAACCTATGAGAACATCTGTCAAAGCACAGATCTCCATTTGACAGCTCACCGTTTCCATTTTCTAGTGTTACTTTCCAGTAGACTGTCAGATCAGGAAGTTGCATGGTAAAAACAATCATCAATCAGAAGAAACTACCATATAGGATGTGGGTTGGTTGGATGTGGAAGTCACATAACAACACTAAGAAGAGGGTATGTAAGCTCTAGATTGTGAATTCATTATCGTTATAAGCAGGGAATGTGTCCACTAATTCTGTTGTATTGTACCCTCCGAAGTGCTTAGTATATTCTCTGAACGTAATAAGCACTCAGTAAATACTACTGATTGATTGCAGGGCCTAATGAAGGATGTCTCACTGAAATGAGTGCTGGATGCACTCTGCTTTGGAAAAGAGAATACTGTGGCTATCGGGAGTGGTTTTCAGGTATTGAAGCTTCTAAACCTTCTCTGATTCCCCTGCCATTTTTTTTTCTGATTTGAATAGTTCTGCAATTTTTTTTTGTTCTGTATTGCTGTTCTGTTCCTTGTTTTTGCTCTATTCTGGTTTTCATTGAAAAGGGAAGAATACCCTCCTGATTTTTCTTACTTATATGCTTACAGTCCTTCTCACATTCCAATGGCTTATGAATGGGTGAGAAAATAGGGATGTCTACTGTTGATGAGATCTGAGAGATATTCTATTTTGTGACTCCAAATGGCACCTGTCATCCCTGCCTGACACCTTGCAACGTATTCTATTGTGCACAGAGGTTCCAGGTGAGCGAATGTGGATGGCTCTGTGCAAACCATTACTGTTGCTGCAAAAACAACTTATGTGGATGTCCTTCCAGGGATACTACATATCCTTCATTCCCTTTTAATAATTATTGTGTAGGCAAAAGTTACCCCAAAGAGCAAGAGGCCAGGAAAGGTGCAGTACAGTATTTTCCAGGATGCTGTCTACAAGTGATTAAGAGATTATCTCTCAATACCACTCATACTCACAGTTACATTCTCACCATTAATGATGTCAGCCCCAGGCTTTTGAAGTAGAACAAGACACTGGTTCAATAAGAGGCCTCTAGGATCATTTGAATCATTAAGAATGCCAGAGACAGTGGTGATATAATTGGGAACCTTAGTAGAGGGGAGAAAACTAACAATTACATGGTTTTGAACCTTTAAAAAACAATCAAAATTCCATAGACTACAAGCTTGTTGTGAGCAGGGAATGTGTTGGTTATATTGTACTCTCCCAAGTGCTTAGTACAGTGCTCTGTATACAGTAAGCACTCAGTAAATATGACTGTCTGACATACCTACTACATGTATTTATCATTAATTATAAATAGGATACATATAGGAAAAGATAAGCGATGTGGTGGCAGTCTGTGAGGCACAGTATAGATACTGATAACATTCATTCATTCAACTGTATTGAACACTTACTGTGTGCAAAGCACTGTACTAAGCACTTGGGAGAGTACAATATAATAACGGACATATTCATTCATTCAATCGTATTTGTTGAGCGCTTACTGTGTAGAGCACTGTACTAAGCACTTGGAAAGTACAATTTGGTAACAAAAAGACAATCCCTACCCAACAACAGGCTCACAGTCTAGAGGACCCAGAAATTAATATAAATGAAGAAATATATATATAAATGAATAAATTACAGATATATACAATTATATACATATGTGCTGTGGGGATGGGAGGGAAGATAAATGAACAAGCGCTTAGAACAGTGGTTTGCATATAGTAAGTGCTTAACAAATGGCATCATTATTATTATCATATTTTAAGGTGCAAGTAAGAGTGGTGCATAACCCCTTCAGATTATGGGAGAAGAGGAAAGGTGGGCTTTGTCAGGGAAGGCTTCTTGGAGGAGATGTGCCTTCAATAAGGCTTTGAAGTGGGGGAATAAGGCTTTGTAGTGGGGAAATAAAGCTTTGAAGTGGGGAACTAAGGCTTTGAAGTGGGGAAATGAGGCTTGGAAGGCTTTTAACAAAATTCTTATCAGACAAGAGGAGTTCAATGGAAAGTATATATTTAACAAAAGGAGATTGTTGAGTGTTAACATTTCTTCACAATGTATTCCTTGAATTTACCTAATTAAGGAGCCATCCCTCTCTTTTTAGGGGCACTGAGGAAAATATTTAAGTTTTACATTAATGTTTTTAAGGGTACTGGTCCAATTACATGCACATTCCTTGTGTTCCTTGATGTGAATTTTGACTAGCATTCTTTCTGTCAGTGTCAAAAGGATGCCAATATGCACATAATGCATTGTTTGCTCTGGATAAATACCTCTATAACCTCAATTGGAGAGTTTCTGCACAGACGTTGCTGCCTCCTAGAGGCACATACCCACGAAAAACACATAGATGATTGTAAATCCCTTAGCCAAATTAGTCAAGCATTGCAGATTGACAGTGAATCTAGAGAAAACTGAACTCAGGTATTAGCCTGCACAGCTAATTAGCTAAATGCTCTCATGGGATTCTGTTTCTTAGCAACACATTACCAATGAAGTAACAATAAAGTAGAAAACTGAATCAAGAAGGCCAACATAACTTTTGGGAGTTGGGAAACAAAATATGGAGGCACTTTGGTATCAGTCTTCTGACAAAATTAAAGATCTACAGTATTTTCAACCTCCTTGATAATCCTGGACCTTTCACTGAAGCTAGAGCTAACTTGTTCAGTTCCAAAGTGTCGCTTAAAGACCATACACAATATCAATTGGCAAGACAGGATCAACAACTTCAACATTCTAGAACAATTTAAATCTTTCAGTGTTGACCCTATGCTCCCCTCAATACAGCTGCATTGGGTGGTACAGGTTAAGGGAATGAACACAGTACTACACTCAAACAGCTACTGCATGGTGACATTGAGTAAACCAAAAGCCAAATGGCTAGGGGAAGTATTTTAAGGATAAATCAAAACCTCAGACAATGGTGCATCCCAACTGAAAATTGGGAGTCAATTGCCCCAGATAGATCAGCATGACAGACTACGATTTTGAAATGAGACACTTTTTTGAGCAGAAACCTGGTTAGGATGCTGACACAAGGAGGCAAAATATATTTCTCTCTCACTCTCTCACACACACACACAGAGTCATTCATTCAGTTGTATTAATTGAGTGCTTACTGTGTGCAGAGTACTGTACTAAGCACTTAATAATAGTAATGGCATTTGTTAAGTGCTTACTATGTGTCAAGCACTGTTCTATGTGCTGAGGTAGATACAAGATCAGCAGGTTGTCCCACATGGGGCTTACAGTCTTAATCCCCATTTTACAGATGAGGTAACTGAGGAACAGAGAAGCTAAGTGACTTGCCCAAAGTCACACAGCTGACAAATGGTGGAGCCGGGCATTAAATCAATGCTGTTTTGTTTTTTGAATTTCATAGCACCACAGACCTTGCTTCTTGTTCTGATAACACCAAAAGACTTAAATATTGTCTAGTAGTCAGCATGTTTATGGGATTAAAGTGGTATCTTTGGGCTGATGTAGCTGTGAAGCCCAGTGTTTTAAATTGCCTGATACCTATTGCTCAAGTAAATAACTAGCTTATGCTTTCTTTACTTGACCAGCCAACCTGATTTACCATTCTTTAAATGTATGCTCCCATGGTTCTCTTGCTGCCACCTCACCACCTGAATCAGGCTCCCTCTGACCTTAAGCTCTATGTAATAATGGAAGTCTTTGGGTAGTTAGAGTTTCCTGGCTGAAAGCTGATATAAAACACTAGGGCAGGGTACTGTGCAGAATCTCATTTGGAGAGTGATAAACTGTTTTGGTAACTAGCAGCTGATAATTAACAGTAGGGGGTCATGGCTAACTCTAGTTCTGGAAGTGTTTCAATATAAACTTGTTATTTATTACTGTGAGCTCTTGGGTGAATTGGCAATATTTTCTCTTAGGGAAGTAAAATTAGCCATCTGCATGCAAGTGGGAACAGGTCACAGTCTATTCCACAGTCTGCTGCTGTATACATGAGATTTTGCGAATTAAGGATCCATTTTTCTCATAAGTTGAATCATCATTTCCATTTGCCCGAGACCAAAAGACTAGAAAGGTCTCATTATTCAAAGCAATCTAAAAGTGATATCTTTTTGATATGAAATTTACTCAAAATAATTTTGCTAACAAAAATATCAAAGTATGTTATAAAAAACACTTTTTTATTAATTTCAGGTCAGCATTTTTTACAAATCAATCAATCAATAGTATTTATTGAGCACTTACTGTGTGCAGAGCACTGTACTAAGCGCTTGGGCAGTACAAGTTGACAACATATAGAGACAGTCCCTACCCAACAGTGGGCTCACAGTCTAAAATGAATAACTACACTTCTGGAATCTAAAACATTTTAAAAAAACAATTCTATGACAAATACAATAAATAACTACTCTTTCTAGAATCAAAAACCTTTAGAAAAAACAATACTTTATATCCCATGTTAGGGATGACATATAGGTGATAAAACTGTTCTAAAAATCTGATATGGCCTTTTTGATAACTGGTCACAGAAATTGTTGTTGGCACCTTTCATTTTGTCTGAATATTGATGCTATGTGGGTGTCATAAGTACAAATCAATTCAATAAAGGGGCCTTGGAAATGGGCTTGGTTAATGGGAGTTTCTAAAGTAACCGGGGGCATCTCAGCCCTGAATCTCAGCCAGAAGAGCCCCTGGAGACATTTTAGTTGTGCCGGGACCTTCAGCCTCCACTGAGTCTTAAAGCCCTTAGCCTCTTCCGCTTCAAAACATCTCTAAAATCCACCCTTTCCTCGCCACCCAAACTGCTACCGCATTAAGCAGTTTATCCTGTCCCTCCTTGATTACTTAATCTGCCTTAATGCTAACCTCCCTGCCTCCTGTCTCTCCCTTCTCCAGTCCATACTGTACTCCATTGCCTGGATCATTTTTCTACAAAAACATTAAGTCCATGTTTCCCAGCTTCTCAAGAACCTGGAAAGGCTGCCCGTTTACCTCCATATCAATAGAAACTCTTCACCATTGGCTTTAAAGCCCTCAATCTCCTTGCCCATTCCTGTACTACCTTAGTACAATCCAACCTGCACATTTCTCTTTTCTAATACCACCTACTCACTGTACCTTAATTTCGTCTATCTCGATGCCAACCTATTACCCACAGGATTCCTCTGGCCTGGAACATCCTCCCTTTTCATATCCAATAATTATTCTCCCCACCCTCAAAGCCTTATTGATGGCACTTCTCTTCCAGGAGGCCTTCTCTTACTGAGTCCTTATTTCTTCTCCCACTCCCTCCTTCAACTCCCCAGCACTTATATACATATCCATAATTTATTTATACTAATGTATTTCTCCCTCTCTAGACTGTAAGCTCATTGTGGGCAGGGAACATATCTACCAATTCTGTTAAAGTGTTATGTTGTACTCTCCCAAGTACTTAGTGCAGTGCTCTGCACACAGTAAGCACTCAATAAATAAGATTAATTCATTGATTCTCCTGTTTTCCAATTCAGGTTTAGGTTCCCCAAGTCCATGCACCCCTATCACAGCTACTACTCTCTGACTGAAACCCAGGCCTTCCCATAAAGGAGGATGGAGTTTTGTGCTACTAGCCTACCAATACCTTTCTAGGACTTGCTACAGGAAGGGTGCAGATAAAGTACCATCTCCTTCTCATGGCTATCCATGGCCACCAGGAGAGGACAGTATCAGTGAAGACAAGGTTGGATAATGTTTTGAGGAGAAGGGGTTGGTCAACAGTGTCAAAGGCAGCTGAGACGTCGAGGAGGATTAGGATAGAGTGTGAGCCATTGGAATTTGGAAGAAGGAGGTCATTGGTGACCTCTGAGAGGGCAGTTTCAGTGGAGTGGAGTAGAGTGGAGGGGACAGAAGCCAGACTGGAAGGTGCCCAGGAAAGAGTTAGAGAAGAATTCGAGGCAGTGAGTGTAGATGACTTGCTCCAGGAGTTTGGAAAGTAAGAGTAGAAGGGAGATGGGGCAATAACTGAAGGGAGCAGTGGGGCAAGGGATTTTTTGTTTTTTAGGATGGGGGAGTCGTGGGCATGTTTGAAGGTAGAGGAGAAAAAGCCATTGGAGAGTGAGCAGTTGAAGATGGAAGTTAAGGAGGGGAGAAGGGAAGGGCTGAGAGTCTTTATAAGGTGAGAGGGAATGGGGTCAGAAGCACAAGAGGACGGGGTGGCACTTGAGAGGAGGGAGATCTCTGAAGATACTACTGGGAAAAATGGGAAAGTAGAGGAGGGAGTTCAGAGCTGGGGGGGTGATGGAGAAGGGGGAGCGATGATTTTGGGGAGCTCAGACCTGATGGCTTTAATTTTCCTAAAGAATTTGGTGGCCAGATCATTGGGGTTGATGGATGGGGGAGGGGAAGAACAGGGGACCTGAGGAGGGAGTTAAATACTTATATAGATGTCTGTCTCTCCACTTTGGTCTATGAGCTTGTTGTGGGCAGGGAATGCCACTGCTTATTGTTATGTTTTACTTTCCCAAGTGCTTAGTAGAGTGCTCTGCACAGAGTAAATGCTCAGTAAATGTAATTGAATGAATGAATGAATTTAACTTCTCGGTGTCTCAGTTAATGTGCCTTAGTGGCAAGAGCATGGGCTTGGAAATCAGAGGACATGGTTTCTAATCCTGGCTCCAATGCCTGTCTGCTGTGTGAGTTTGGGCAAGTTATTTAACTTCTCTGTGCCTCAATTACCTCATCAGTAAAATGGGGATTAAAACTGTGGGCCCCATGTGGGACAACCTGATTACCCTGTAACTACCCCAGAGTTTAAAATAGTGCTTGGCACATAGTAAGTGCTTAAGAAACACCATTATTATTATATCTCATCTGTAAAATGAGGATTAAGACTGAGTCCCAGGAGGGACAGGGACTGTGTCCAACCTGATTAGCATGTATCTTTCCCAGAATTCAGAACAGTGCTTTGAACATAGTAAGCATTAACAAATATCACAGTTATTATTATTTTTATTATTGCATCCCAGAGCTCACATTCCTCTGGTCCTTCCCCCTCTTATATTGGGATGTCCCAAGTTCCAGTCTCACCCTCTTTGAGTGATCCCTAGCTAATGCATCCCAAACTTCCAGGATATCCTAACTTTAGTCTCGTATCCTTGTGTTCTATGTCATTCCGGGGTCAAAACAAATCTACATCTCTGCCCCTGCTCTCTCTCCCTCCCTTCAGGCTCAGGTCTCCTCCTGCCTTCAGGACATCTCCATCTGGATGTCTGCCTGCCATCTAAAACTCTATATGTCCAAAACTGAACTCCTTATCTTCCCTCCTAAACCCTGCCCTCTTCCTGACTTTCCTATCACTGTAGATGGCACTACCATCCTTCCCGTCTCACAAGCCCGCAACCTTGGTGTCATCCTTGACTCTGCCCTCTCGTTCACCCCTCACATCCAATCCATCACCAAAACCTGCAGGTCTCACCTCCGCAACATCACCAAGATCCGCCTTTTCCTCTCCATCCAAACTGCTACCTTGCTGGTTCAATCTCTCATCCTATCCTGACTGGATTACTGCATCAGCCTCCTCTCTGATCTCCCATCCTCCTGTCTCTCCCCACTTCAGTCTATACTTCGCGCTGCTGCCCAGGTCATCTTTGTGCAGAAATGCTCTGGGCATGTTACTCCCCTCCTCAAAAATCTCCAGTGGCTACCAGTCAACCTACGAATCAAGCAAAAACTCCTCACTCGGCTTCAAGGCTCTCCATCACCTCGCCCCCTCCTACCTCACCTTCCTTCTCTTCTTCTGCAGCCCAGCCCACACCCTCCGCTAACCTCCTCACTGTGCCTCATTCTCACCTGTCCCACCGTCGACCCCCAGCCCACGTCATCCCCCTGTCCTGGAATGCCCTCCCTCTGCACATCCACCAAGCTAGCTCTCTTCCTCCCTTCAAAGCCCTACTGAGAGATCAGCTCCTCCAGGAGGCCATCCCAGACTGAGCCCTTTTTCCTCTTCCCCTCCCCATCCCCCCTGTCCTACCTCCTTCTCCTCTCCACAGCACTTGTATATGTTTGTACAGATTTATTACTCTATTTATTTTACTTGTACATATTTACTATTATATTTTGTCAATGATGTGCATCTAGCTTTATTGCTATTTATTCTGATGACTTGGCACCTGTTTTGTTTTGTTGTCTGTCACCCCATTCTAGACTGTGAGCCTGTTGTTGGGTAGGGACCGTCTCTAAAAGTTGCCAACTTGTACTTCCCAAGCACTTAGTATAGTGCTCTGCACACAGTAAGTGCTCAATAAATATGAATGTATGAATGAATGAATGAATGAACAAGAGCTTTCCCAGTGTCCTGCTCTCCCAGGCACACAGCTCATCACCTATTCACCTAATGATAGCTGAGTGTCTTCAATTACTTGGCTCCCTCACTTTGTCCCTAATCCTTCTCTCTGATTGGCTCCCTCAGGGTGGGAAACCACAGACTTTCTTTCCTGGCTTCATCCATAAGTGTGGAGGACAGGGGAACTGGGGATCATAGAACTTCATGTTGGGTTGTAATTTCAACCTTGCCCATAGCAGCACTGCAGGAGGCATTATTAGATCACCCCAAAAGTCACCTCAAGGCATATTTGTTTCTTTTCAGATAATTCAGTGGCTAATCCTTGCAGATACAATCTGATAAGTTTTATCAATCAATCAATCAATCGTATTTATTGAGCGCTTACTATGTGCAGAGCACTGTACTAAGCGCTTATCCAGTTTTAGTATCAAATGCAGTTGCACTGGCAAATATTATCTTTTTTAGAGTAGTTCAACTATGACAGTCATGTTCATTTCTGCATCCAGGACTGTTGGTTAATATGACATGATCAAACTGATGCTGACATGGCACTATAAACTGGCTTAGAGAAGTAGATATTCCTTCCAATGTATTTACTCTTTTTCCAGTTCTGTAGTAAAGGCATGATGCCTAAAAAACATACTAGCTACACAGTGTGAGAAGCAGTGTGGCATAGTGGAAAGAGCACGGGCTTGGGAGTCAGAGGTAATGGGTTCTAATCCTGACTCCATCACTTTCCAGCTGTGTGACTTTGGGCAAGTCACTTAACTTCTCTGTGCCTCAGTTCCCTCATCTGTAAAAAATGGGGATAAAGACTGTGAGCCCCACCTGGGACAATCTGATAACCTTGTATCTCCCCCAGTGCTTGGCACATAGTAAGTGCTTAACAAGTACCATCATTATTATTATTACAGTGAGTTAACCCTGCCATTTCCAACCCTCTGGTTTACTTTTCTTTGACAAGGTTAACTAAAAATATTGATCAGGTATTTACTGCACACATGTCATTATCCTTTTTAATAAATTACTTTAATATCACAAAATAAATAATTCCCAGGATGATTTCTATTTTGTAATTAGTTGAAGCGCCCAGTTGAAAGCCATTCCTCTGTCTGGCTCTTCCCAAGTCTTCCCACTGTAGAGCAGAAGGACAGATTCCTGCAGCACACAAGAGTTCCCATTAAGTAATCAGCTTAGATGCAGAACTGTCATATTCTTACACATTGGTGAAAACTATTTTTGGAAATGCATACTTGACCAAGGCTTGAAGATGATTCTACTAGTGGTGAGAGCTCATTGTGGCAGAAAATGTCTCAACAAACTCTGTTATAATGCTGTCTCCCAAGTGATTAGCACAGTAAGCACAGTTACTATTCTATTTATTTTGTTAATGTGCATATAGCTTTAATTCTATTTGTTCTGACGATTTTGACACCTGTCTATATGTTTTGTTGTCTGTCTTTCCCTTCTAGACTGTGAGCCTGTTGTTGGGTAGGGACCGTTTCTATATGTTGCCGACTTATAATAATAATGATAGCATTTATTAAGCGCTTACTATATGCAAAGCACTGTTCTAAGCACTGGAGAGGTTACAAGGTGATCAGGTTGTCCCATATGGGGCTCACAGTCTTAATCCCCATTTTACAGATGAGGTAACTGAGGCACAGAGAAGTTAAGTGACTTGCCCAAAGTCACACAGCTGACAATTGGCAGAGCCAGAATTTGAACCCATGACCTCTGACTTCAAAGCCCATGCTCTTTCCACTGAGCCATGCTGCTTGTACTTCCCAAATGCTTAGTACAGTGCTTTGCACACAGTAAGTGCTCAATAAATATTGAATGAATGAATAAGTGCTCAATAAATATGACTGATTGATTTACTTAGATAATAATAATAAATTTGGTGTTTACTAAGCCCTTACTATTTGCCAGGCACTATACTAAGTGCTGGCATAGAGACAAGCAAACTATGTTGAACACAGTCCCTGTCCCACTAGGGGCTCACAGTTTCAAATCCCCATTTTACAGATGAGGTAACAGGCACGGAGAAGTGAAATGACTTGCCCAAGGTCATACAGCAGGCAAGTGGCAGAGTTGGAATTAGAACCCAGGTTCTTCTGACTCCCAGGCCGATGCTCTATTCACTATGCCATTATGCTTCTCTAATGTGTATGACTAATAATGTGTGTTACTGACAGTCCCTTCCTTGTCATATGACTAAAGTGTTGCCTTGGTGTACTACCTTATGGACTAAACACAAAGCATGTTGGTACTTCTGTTTTTCTCACTTTCCTAAGGCTTCTGTGCTAAGACCATAACCCTATTTTTAATAGCTGAATATCAGATTGATCTGTCTGCCCTTTCCCAAATACTATGCTCATTTTTCTTTGCTGTAGTCTGAAGCTACATAGCGATTTGGGGAGTTAATGGTTAGGAATGTTTAGAAAGACAGATGATTGTGACTGTCTTTGCATAACTATGGTTATGGTTGGCTGGTAAATTAAAACGAAGTCAAGGTACTATATCATCCTGTTCCAGAAGATCCCACAGTTTACCAGCAATATGGAACTGAATGGCATCCTGGAATTCTGTTATCTGGCAGTGCCCTGTCTTAAAATGTACTAATAGACAAGGAGGTAGAAAACCAAATCAAGGAAGCCTGCTTGTTCATTAGAAGTATGTTAAGTAGATTGTAAGCTCATTCTGGGCAGGGAATGTGTCTGTTTATTGTTATATTGTACAATATATAATGTATATATTGTTACATTACAGAATGTACAATGTAATACTGTCATATTGTTGTATTCCCAAATCTTGGTACCGTGCTTGGCACAAAGTAAGCTCTTAATAAATATGACTGAATAAAAAAATGTAGAATAATATCATGGTAGCACTAGGCTTCAGGTTTAATGTGAAAATATGCAGAATTTTAACACTATACATCCTTCTCTATAGTTGAGACCTGGACTCACCATAAATGACACATCCAGTTTACTGTTGTTCCAGTGTCAGCTAATGTATCATTCTTACAATTAAGTTCAGGATATGTTCACAAACAATGAAGTTCTGGAATGATGTCAGGCAATAGCACTGAAAACATATTCACTCTGAAATATCTTTACTGAATGGGACATGTCCAGAGACTGGCTGGGAGTAAAACCCCAAACAATTGCCAAAGATGAGCTGAAACAGGTAGATTAAAAAAGCGGAACAGAGGAAGTGCTTTAAGGATGAAGTACAGCATTGTCTCAGATAATGTGGCATCTGAAAATAATTCTGAATGTAACTGTAGCAGAGAGCAAACAGCTTGGCATTCTGCATTCATGAAAGGAGAGGCTCTTTTAAGAAAAGAATTTGGTGCTAAACAGCAAAGTTTAAAATAGTTCTTGGGCTGCAGACAGCCCAACATCAGCAGAACAAAGGGCAGTCTGTATGCACATGTGGTCAGGAGGATCAGGCTCTTGTATTCAGAGAACCTGTATTCTCTGTAATTCTGTACTCTCCCAAGCCCTTACTACAGTGCTCTGCATACAGTGAGTGCGGGATAAATACCATTGATAATGACAACTACTTTGTCCCTATTAATGATATCAGTAGCACTATTTTGTACACCTTCCTAAAGGTTTAAAAACAATCCTTCCTTGATTTGGAATTGGGTACATCAATTCATGCCTTACTACTTTCCTATTGCTTTCCATGAGATCACAAGAGAGGGAGTATTTGTTCCTTCTTCACCACCTTCTAAGCTTAATTTTGATCTTCCTGATTGGTCTTTCTGCTGCAAGATTCAAACCCTATCCCCCATCTCTTGACCGAGGAAGACAATGCAGAAAAATGCTATTTCATAATTTTGGAAAATGACAGATATAGAAGGGCAATATGGCAGATTGCATTTATAAATTTTATTAAGCCATTCAACATCTTCTGAACACCTGGATTCTTATGATCATTAAACAAAGTTAACTGCCCATAGACGTTTGTCAAGACACTAACATCTATTAAGTTGCACTAACTCTCTTGGTCCCTCTCAGATTCGTACCTGGAGATATTTTAGTGCTCTACCAGTCTCGGCTATAGAGAGGGAGAGTCAGGCAGAGGCGTAGGCCATTCCATTCCTAGCTTGGCCAGTAGCTAGCGAGTGGAAGGCAATATGCTACATGTCAATACTCACCCATGCTGGGCAGCAGCAGCATGGGAGAGAGTGGAGGGTGGAGACTCGAGTTTACTGTGCAGAAGGCTGCAATGGTAAATCACTTCCATATTTCTACCAAGAAAATGCTATGGATCCACTACCAGAATGATTGCAGATGAAGAGGGGGGCATTCTGGGATGTCCATGGTATCGCTATGGGTCAGAATGACTCGACAGCATAAGACAAGACGACTCACTTGGACGCACGATTATAATCTATAGTCTACTGTTCCATAGACTATCAAGGGCTATGTAGTATGGCATAATGGATAGAACACAGGCCTGGGAATCAGAAGGTCATGGGTTCTAATCCCAGCTCTGCCACTTGTCTGTTATGTGACCTTGGGTAAGTCCCTTAACTTCTCTGTGCCTCGGTTTCTTCATCTGCAAAATGGGGATTAAGACTGTGAGCCCTACATGGGACAGGGACTTTGTCAAACCCTATTATCCTGTATTGACTCCAGTGCTTTGAACAGTGCTTGGCACATAGTAAGCATTTAGTAAATAGCATAATTATTGTTATTATTATTATGTAGCTCACTGTGGGCAGAGAATGTGTTAATTATATTGTACTCTCCCAAGTGCTTAGTACAGTGCTCTGCCCACAGTAAGTGCTCAATAAATACAAGTGATTATATGTATGTGTGCTTATATATTATATATACATATGTGTGTCTGCATATCAAAAGTAGAAGCTATTTGCAATGCAGAAATGTACTATTTTCTCCTTTCCTGAAGTGTAGGAGTAAATGCGAAATATAGCTGAAGTCACATAATAAATTAGTCAAAAGTGAAAACTATAAACTGCTTTTCTTAACCTAATCCAATGGATCAACAGTGATGTTAAAAAAATTGGAAATATTTACTATATTTGTTTTTTGTCATTTTGTTATTGTTCACCTTTAATCTAATTCTTTTCACTAATACAACTGCTTCTTATTCCTCCCATTCTGTTATGAATCACACAATAAGTCTTCCTGTGCTAATTAGTGCCACCTGCTTTTAGCTTCTTTCATATATATTTCCTAATTCTATGGGTTTCTCACCTTTATAGAAGCAGAAGCCTAAAATATCCCACATCTGTTGATTTTTCACATTTCATCAAGATGCTATTCACTTTCCAAATTTTGAATATGTTCCAAAGGCAGTAAATATTTTAAAGAACATTTTCATATTGCTTTTCTGATTAGTTTCCCAGTCACAAGTTCTACTTGCCCCAAAGCCAAAAAGTTATAGTCAAATAGTTGGCAATAATAAAACTCAAGACTGCAATAAAATGCCAATAGTTAATTGAAACTTTCAGGGAGGATTCAAGGGGAAGGATGTAATTTCTTGTACTGGAATTAATCCAGGGAACTATGTTTATTGCAATACGGTTAAGAAGTGTGTCATTGAAACTTTAAATACTAAGACCCAACAAAATCTTATAAATTTGTCCTTATAGATGTCCTATTTCCATACCGACAAGTTCGGACTTTGGAAAACTAAAGATTAATTAACTTTACACCCCAAGCTCATGAGAATCTTGTTAGGAATGATCTAAGAAAAGAATTATCTGCACTTTGCACTCAAAGTACTAAAGTTACTAGCATTTTCCCCTCCATAGAGTTCAACTGGCTATTTATCTTTTAACAGATGCTCCTCTAATGTGGCTTTTGGAAAGGTTCTTGCTTTGGTCGTGGCAGAGATACAATATAATCAAACATCACAATAACACACTTATTGTAAAATGTATAGCTAGGGGATGAAATGCACAACACTGACATTTCAAATAAATCCTGGGAGGTGAATTTCCTAGGAATCTATATGTTTGGAATTTAGAAGCCTTGGTAAGAAAGTTCTGTGTGACATATATAGGGTTGCATTGGGGGTTGAAAGGGGATGTCTCTAATAATAAGGTTTGCTCAGTAGAACTGTGCAGCTAAGATTGAAAATACCTTTCATCATTATTGTGTATGCTAATGTACCAGAACTGTTTTAATTCTAGCTTATATTGCCCTTTTTTTTATCAAAGCCTCTAAATGACATTGTATTTCTAATTGCTGTAGGACAGAATGCCTTCATTTTGTTGCTTTCCCACAGATATTCCCGACTATTTCACATTGTCAGAGAAGCAGGGTGGTCTAGTTGAAAGAGCATGGTGGGCCTGGGAGTCAGAAGATCTGGATTCTCATCCCAATTTTGTCAATTTCCTGCCATGTGAACGTGGGCAAGTCACTTAACTTCTCTGTGCCTCAGTTTCCTCAACTGTAAAATGAGGATTCAATCAATGCCTGTCTTCTCGCCTAAACTGGGAGCTCCATTTGTGATAGGGACTGTGTCTGACTTGGTTAACTTGAATCTAACCCAGAATTTCTAATGGTGCTTGACACATAGCAAGTGCTTAACAAATGCCATCATTACTATGTTGTTATGATTATCATTTTGTTCTTCACTGCATCATTAAAGTGTATCACTACAGCTCTCTCCTTGCCTTACACAATTGCAATGCTCCAGCTTTGGATCAGAGCTCCTGCTGCAATCCCCCTGCAGCTATTGGAGAGAGCTCACAGGTCTTGGTAGGAATAGATGTGAATCCTCCAAGCACTAGCTATTCACTTCACCCTCAGTCCCACAGCACTTATTATAATAATAATAATGTTAGTATTCGTTAAGTGCCTACTATGTACTTGGAGAAGCAGCGTGGCTCAATGGAAAAAGCACAGGCTTTGGAGTCAGAGGTCATGGGTTCAAATCCTAGCTCCTCCACTTAGCTGTGTGACTTTGGGAGGGTCACAACTTCTCTGGACCTCAGTTACCTCAACTGTAAAATGGGGATTAAAACTGTGAGCCCCCTGTGGGGGCATAAGAAATGCCATTATTATTATATTATTATATGCCAAGCACTGTTCTAAGCACTGGGGTAGATACAAGGTAATCAGGTTGTCCCATGTGGGGCTCACAGTCTTCATTCCCATTTTACATATGAGGGAATTGAGGCCCAGAGAAGTTAAGTGATTTGCCCAAAGTCACACAGCTGACAAGTGGCAGAACCAGGATTAGAACCCACAACCTCTGACTCCCAAGCCCGGGCTCTTTCCACTGAGCCATGCTGCTCAGCCACTGAGCCATGCTACTCTGATATTTCTGGTTAGCAATATTACTTTAAGGGTAAATTTGATATCAAAAAGACATCCATAATTTATCTATTTATATTAGTGACTATCTCCCCTTCTAGACTCTAAGCCAATTGTGGCAGGGAATGTATCCATCAATTTAGTTCTAATGTATTCTCCCAAGTGGTCAGTATAGTGCTCTGCACACAATAAGTGCTCACAAAATACCACTGATTGATCAATTAACTGTATACAGAGTGACTGTGCCAGAAACCTACAAAAATCATTCCCAGGCAGTCATTCCCAGGCAGCAGCAACATTGGTTGGGAGCAGCAGCTGCCATTAATACTATATCTAGTATAAAGCAGAATGCCAGTCAGGGCTGTGGAGAGAGAGGTGGGAGACGGTCAGGGTCAGGCCAATTCATTCCATCTCTCATTCTTCCTCTGCCTCTCTATAGAGCTCTATATTTCCCCTCCCCACTGCAAGAGGCATTGAGTGTGTCTGACCTCATCTAGGCTCCCTGCTGCTACTTTACATTAGCTAATCCCTCCATTCTGGAAAAATATGGAGCTCTGGGACTCACTCCAGTCACACTTCAGATGACAGGATGCAGATCTGAAATACAGGTGTATCCAGGGCTGCATTAATGCCAGGGTTCATAATAATAATAATTTTGGTATTTGTTAAGTGCTTACTATGTGCCAAGCACTGTTATAAGTGCTGGGGGATATACAAGGTAATCAGGTTGCCCCACATGGGGATGACAGTCTTAATCCCCATTTTCCAGATTAGGTAACTGAGGCACAGAGAGGTTAAGTGACTTGCCCAAAGTCACACAGCTGATAAGTGGTGGAGCCAGAATTAGAACTCATGACTGCTGACTCCCATGCCCACACTCTATCCACTGAGCTACACTGCTTCACAGGGCTAAAGCCCTGGCCTAGGACTCATGGGAACCTGTTAGGATTCTGAATCCCTGTCCCCATACATTGCATTACTGTTATAAAGAATCAAGCTAAAACATTGCCACATACCTTCCCCACTCTTTGATCACATGCCCACCATTAATCAATAAATATTATTTATTAAATATGCTTATTGTGTGCTAAACATTTTTAAATGTATTAAGTGCCTGGGAAAGTACAATGTAACAGAGTTGGTAGACATGTCCAGCATGCCCATGGTGCCACCACTCCCATCTCCACACACATATCCTGGCTCTGCCGCTTGTCAGCTGTGTGACTTTGGGCAAGTCACTTAACTTCTCTGTGCCTCAGTTACCTCATCTCTAAAATGGGGATTAAGATTGCGAGCCCCACATGGGACAACATGATCACCTTGTATCCTCCCCAGTGCTTAGAACAGTGCTCTGTACATAGTAAGTGCTTAACAAATATTAAAATTATTATTCCCAGGTTCCAACTCACACAGTAACCATCAGTGTCCAGCTTCACAGCTTCCAGCTGCTGTTTGGAAGCCATGTTACTGCTAAAGTATCTAGAATCATGGAGGAGAAATGTGTGTGAATTTTTGGTTTTTTTTTTTTCCTGAAGGATTTTTGAAGCTGGGGAGATGTTATATGGGGTAACTGAAAAGAGAAGGAATTACAATCTGGGTACAGGTGCACAATGACCCAGTTATTTATAGCCACATATGATGTCACAATACAGCAATTCAAAAGGCATCATGACATATCACTAATTATTTTATTTATATTAATATCTTTTCTCTACCTCTAGACTGTAAACTCATTGTGGACAGGGAATGTGTCTGTTTATTGTTATATTGTACTCCCCCTAGTGCTTAGCACAGTGCTCTGTCCACAATGATCTGTATATAATTGACTGACTGACACTGCACTGTTAGGATGTTATCTGCAGTGCAGATCATATGGGGGCCCACAAGACTAATGAATTAACTCTGGGCCTGAGCTTCTGTAAACCTGGCCCTCGGTGTTCTTTTGCTATATGGTACTCCTGGACAGCTTAGTCTGATTAAATTCCCAGTTCATTTTCTTCATATTTGACACCTTTCTCTTGGAAAAAACAATGACTTATCTATCTAGCTCTAGCCACAAAAAAAGAAAGTTTGTTTCCAAACAAACCAAATGAACTATTTATTCACCCAGCAGGTAGCAAGTAAAAGGAATTCCATATCACAGAATGGTGTGCAGGTGAAAAATATAAGTTCAAGAGACATATAGATAAATAGACAAGCATCCTTACTGCATTACTTAAAGGAAATTAATAATGTAGAAGGAAAAGGTAAGTGTTGGATGTTCCGTTCCTAACCATTAGAAAGACAGTCAATGAAAGTAGTCTCACAAAGTTCCTACAAAAGTCTTGTTGCCAATGATTCAATTCAGTAATGTTATTTGTTATTTTCATTATATTCTTAAGATCAGAGCTAAATGCTGGCAGTCCCCAGGTCTCTATGTATTTCTCTCTTGACAGTAGCACAGATGAGAAATGAACTATTATTATTATCAATAACAATAACTACAGTAATAAGAATAGTATTTAAGCATTTGCTTTGTGCCAAGCACTATACTTACTAAGTGCTGGGAGGGGAAAAGATAATCAGGGCTGACACACAGTCCCTGTCCCATATGAAGCTCACTGTCTAAGTAGGAGGGATAAATATTGAATCCCTTTTTTGCAGAGGAGTGAATTGAAGCACAGAGAAGTTAACTGAAGCCGGCATTAGAACCCAGGTCCTCTGGCTCCTTGGCCCATTGCTATTTCCACTGGGCCACACAACAAACCAAAGCATAAAAAGAAGCTTTGTTTCTCTGGCCTGGATGAAGTCGAATAACAAATGAGATCAGGCAACAATAGTTAAGGACATAGTTGCGGGTTAAAAATCTGAAGATATGATCAGCAGCAAAAGAAGCTTTGAAAGACCATTTGGATATTCCAGATTAATGAGAATGGGAGTAGTTGTGCCTGATAAAATTCTTAGAGTGGTATTTGTGGCTCTTCATCTCCTCTTTCCTTCAATTCCCCCCACCCACCATTTGCTTACAGAAAAGACAGGACATGGTCCTACACAGTCCTTTGTTTCCTAGTCACATACTTCTTAGAGATTCTAGGAATGGTGTGTCAGTAGCCCAATGACACATCTGCTAATGACTGCAAAATCTGAGGAAGATCATGATTTTGCTTCATACCAAAATCCACCTGAGTTGCTCCTTTAACCCAAACCCCACCAGTCATTTAACTACATCAATGAAAAAAGAGCACCTCTTCCATCTGGGAGAGTCTCTAAACTCCACTAGAGAGGTTAAACTGAAGTGAGAGGGTTTTGAGACAGACATCTAATGAACCCTCTGGAAGAGAATATTTGTTATCAGAGAAATGAGTTTCCAGGGAAAGTTGAAATGACAGCTACTTCATTTGAACTCTACTAAGTGCTTAATGCTGTGCTTTGCACATATAAATGCTCAATGAATAGTATTTTTGGAATGCTCAAAAAATAGTATTACTGGAATTGATGGCATCTCTGGATCCATGGATTTATTCAGTTCGCCCTTCATGTTACTTGCAAATAGTAATGGCAATGTCTTTGCTATAAATCATGCCCTTTTCTCTTATGGTATCTTTAGTCTAATACTGCCAGGAGTCTTATGCACAGGATCTTGAAAGCATCCTTGTGAGCTACCTTAAGGAAGAGAGAACTTGAGGTCGCCAAATATGATCTAGAGCATCTGGATGGTTTCTCTGTCCTGAAGTTCAAGAATGAGGCTGGCCCAACATTCTCAATAGGATATTCTATTATTATACTATCATTATATGTATCTTTTCCAGGTCAGTGTTTGGCCCCAGCACTAACCCTAGGGTGTTGGAAGAAGGGTGACGATTTTTAGTGTTGCCTTATCTCCTCTCTCCTCTCTCTCTCCCCTGTCTAAGCCCCATCCTGAAGCAGCTTAAGTAAAAACCACTGACAAATGAGATAGTGAGCCTAACCAGTAAAGAAGAATAGAAGTTCACATCCTATTTGAAACAGTAGACTTAGTCGATAAGACATGGGGCAGGGTGTCAGAGGGACCTGGATTCTAATCCTGGCTCCACCACTTCTCTGCTGTGTGGGGAACTGGTTGGTTTCTCTATCCCCAGCAACTGAGGCTTTCTCTGGGAAAACCTCAAACATCCTTCTGGCAGAAGTCATCCAAGACTGGCTCTCTCAGTGACAGACCATGGCTTGGCAGGGATCAAAAGCACTGGCCATCTTCAGTCCTGGAGAAAATCTATTTTCCAAGGATACTTCCAAGGTGGCACAAGGTGACAGAACAGTACACACCTACATTGTTATAGCTTTCTCTTTGCCTGAATGGGAGACTGAATTCCAGGCCTTGCAGCTCCAATTCCTGATGCCAGTGCTGGTATGGAGTAGACCTGACATCCAACTACTTTGGGAACTCCTGCTTGGGTTAATTGTTTCCTTTAAGTCTCCATTTCTTGAGGGAGCAATGTCCTGGAAGGCCTTTTAGCCAACCCACTCCCTCACCCCCGCAAAGGGGGTTTTAATATGGAATAATCAAATGATTAAACATGTAAAGAGCTCTGAGCTCCTTAGAGAGAAATATTTAGGAGAGATATTTCACCTTGCCTGGGAAATTCCCTTAAAAACCACCTAGAAGTAGACAAAACACTAAGGAAAATGGAGGAGCATTTGAATCAGAATTTTGAGCCTTTAAAATCACTCATAAGACTAAGCAATTATTGTATCCTGAAGAACTTAGGACATCCGGTCAGCTAAATATGGACCCCACCTGTCACAGTGAACCATTCAAATAGAGTTAACAAAATATGAGGGTGGTGACAGTAATAATGACAATTGTACATGTGCATGCTCAGAAAAAAAACAAAAGGAACATTTGTATCAGGAGGTGAATTTCATGGCCATAAAAAGAGGGAAAAAAGACTGGTTATAAAAAGCTCTCTATTCTGTTACCCAAATCCAAAATTCTGAAAAATATTAGAATCTTGACCTAGATATTCTATTTCTTTCCTCTTTTTTGCATTGTTATATTCCAGAATACTTGATGTATTTTATTAATTTCAATAATTTGGAAAGAGTAAAATCACCTCTGACCTGAGATCATACATTAAACTGGTAATTGATAATACTGACTTAGAGAAAAAGTAATTTTGGAGAAGGAAGCTATTAATTGAATAGTACTGTGTCTAGTCAGAATTTTCCAACATCGAAGAATCTGTTAGGACTCTTCTCATTGCATTCGTAAAGGTGACCAATGACATTTTAATTACTTCAGGTTCCCGAATCAATCATTTACTGCTGATGCTTGTTGATGCGTGTAGATTTGGCATTATTGATCCTCCTCTTTTAATTCATCTTCTTTCTACACATCTTGTCTGGATTCCTTTATCCTATTCAATTTCCACTCTGCTCTGTCTCAACACATGCAAATAAATCTTTATAACAGTTATCTGTGAGTTTCATTTAATTTTCACTACAACCCACGGAAAATGTTCTGAAAGTTTTACTAGTTTGCATGTGTCATTAAGTAATGGTCCCTTCAGTTTAAATGATATGATTGTACCTTGAATTCTTGGGAGTTTCAAAAGGAATGTACAGAAATTCAACAATGAGTAAAACAGCAATTTATCAAATACAGAAACATTCTGGTCTGATGTACATTCTAAAGCATGTTTCAGGAAGTTAATAAGCACCCGAATTTCATTTATTCTTAAGTTTTGATATTCTTGTAATTGTTTATTAAATTCTACCTCATGAGCAATTAGGTTAACAGATATGGATATATATTTGAGGTCTTGAGGACTAATATTTTTAAGGAACCAAGCTTAGAAAAAGATTCTACTACTACTAATAATAATTATGGTATTTGTTAAGCATTTACTATGTGTCAAGCACTATTCTAAGCACTGGGATAGATACAAGGTAATCAGGTTGTCCCACGCAGGGATCACAGTTTTAATTCCCATTCTACAGATGAGGTAACTGAGGCATGGAGAAGTTAAGTGACTTTCCCAAGGTCACAAAGCAGACAAATGGTAGAGCCGGGATTAGAACCCATGACCTTATGACTCCCAGTCCCCTGCTCTATCCACTACTCCAGGATGCTTCCCTATGTCTTATTTGCCTGGATAAGTGAATAGAAATGATAAAAAATCATCAATTAACTATCCAAACTGCAG
Organism: Tachyglossus aculeatus; assembly: GCF_015852505.1. Classification (NCBI taxonomy): domain Eukaryota; kingdom Metazoa; phylum Chordata; class Mammalia; order Monotremata; family Tachyglossidae; genus Tachyglossus; species Tachyglossus aculeatus. The sequence continues at coordinate 116,612,115 of NC_052067.1, forward strand.
CTGATATCACAAAATGGAACAAAGCACCAGTAATCTAATTTAGTGTCTTCCTATTAGCTATTTCTAACATAATACTTTCACATACCTATCATTGGCTACATTTGAAGATATGGCTTTACACTTTCTGTCACATTTACTTTGTAAAAATAACCTATATTTTAGCATTTTGACTACATCAGAATTTTTTACCAATTAATGCAACAGGGGAAGACTATATAGGTAGTACTGTGTGAAATACATTAGATTCACCCTTTAGTGAAGCAGCAACATAAACACATAGGTCTGGCTGTAAATCAGGAACTTTGAATTCTGACCTTGTCTCTTCCTTTATTTTTTATAGAACCCTTAGTAAATCACTAAGCCTCCCTATGACAACACCAATCTACTCACAGAGGTGTGAGAAATACTAATGCTTTTGGAATATTGCTTCATGACATTCTTATTGCCATTTTCCTTTAAATTGACCCCCAAACCTTAAATTTCAAAATCTGGGTCAGAAGTGGCCTATATTAAAAATCATGGCCCTAATTTTATTAGTGGCTATAAAGATGCTGTTCCTTCTTGTTTATTACATTAAGAAAATTGAAACCAGAGTCCCCAAATGCTTCCTTCTGCCCAGACCTGGTTAAGCTATATATCAAGGAAGTTCGAAAACTTGGAATGGAAATAAGAATAATAATAATGGCATTTGTTAAATGCTTACTATGAGTTAAGCACTATTCTAGGCACAGGGGTAGATCCAAGCTAACTCGGTTGGACACAGTCCCTCTCCCAAATGGGGCTCACAATCTTAATCACCATTTTACAGATGAGGTATCTGAGGCCCAGAGAAGTTATGTGATTTGCCCAAGGTCACAGAGCAGACACGTTGTGGAGGCAGGATTAGAACCCATGACCTTCTGACTCCCAGGCCCAGGCTCTATCCACTACAATATGCATTTGTAAAATGAAAAATTGCTGAAATGTAGGTATTTTTCACTTTGTGATTGAAGCTCTGCTATTGGTCCAATATTGTCCCAATTATTCGAGACCTTATATCTAGTTTTATTTTAAATAACATTTATTAAGTGCTTACTATGTGCAAAGCACTGTTCTAAGGGCTGGGGAGGTTACAAGGTGATCAGGTTGTTACACGTGGGGCTCAAAGTCTTAATCCCCATTTTACGGCTGAGGTAACTGAGGCACAGAGAAGTTGTGACTTGCCCGAAGTCACACAGCTGACAAGTGGCATAGCTAGGATTTGAACCCATGACCTCTGACTCCAAAGCCCGTGATCTTTCCCCTGAGCCATGCTGCTTCTCCACTGAGCCACACTGCTTCTCCACTGAACCACGGTGCTTCTTGTAGTTCTACTTCCACCCATGGCTGGCTAATGTGGGCTAAGATTACATGGGTCCCTTCTCCCCTCCTTAACTTCCATCTTCAACCGCTCACTCTCCACTGGTTCCTTCCCCTCTGCCTTCAAACATGCTCATGTCTCTCCCATCCAAAAAAAACCCTCTCTTGACCCCACCTCACCTTCTACTTATCGCCCCATCTCCCTCCTACCATTCCTTTCCAAACTCCTTGAACGAGTCGTCTACACGCGCTGCCTCAAATTCCTCAACACCAACTCTCTCCTCGACCCCCTCCAGTCTGGCTTCTGTCCCCTACATTCCACGGAAACTGCCCTCTCAAAGGTCGCCAATGCTCTCCTGCTTGCCAAATCCAACGGCTCACACTCTATCCTAATCTCCTCGACCTCTCAGCTGCCTTCGACACTGTGGACCACCCACTTCTCTAAATACGCTATCTAACCTTGGCTTCACAGACTCCGTCCTCTCCTGGTTCTCCTCATATCTCTCTGGTCATTCATTCTCAGTCTCTTTTGCAGGTTCCTCCTCCTCCTCCCATCCCCTTACTGTGGGGGTTGCCCAAGGTTCAGTTCTTGGTCCTCTTCTGTTCTCGATCTACACGCACTCCCTTGATGACCTCATTTGCTCCCACAGCTTCAACTATCATCTCTACGCTGATGACACCCAGATCTACATCTCTGCCTCTGCTCTCTCCCCCTCCCTCCAGGCTCGCATCTCCTCCTGCCTTCAGGACATCTCCATTTGGATGTCTGCCCACCACCTAAAGCTCAACATGTCGAAGACTGAACTCCTTGTCTTCCCTCCCAAACCTTGCCCTCTCCCTGACTTTCCCATCTCTGTTGACGGCACTACCATCCTTCCCGTCTCACAAGCCCGCAACCTTGGTGTCATCCTCGACTCCGCTCTCTCATTCACCCCTCACATCCAAGCTGTCACCAAAACCTGCCGGTCTCAGTTCCACAACATTGCCAAGATCCGCCCTTCCCTCTCCATCCAAACCGCTACCCTTCTCGTTCAAGCTCTCATCCAATCCCATCTGGACTACTGCATCAGCCTTCTCTCTGATCTCCCATCCTCGTGTCTCTCCCCATTTCAATGCATACTTCATGCCGCTTCCCGGATTGTCTTTATCCAGAAACGCTCTGGGCATGTTACTCCCCTCCTCAAAAATCTCCAGTGGCTACCAATCAATCTGCGCATCAGGCAGAAACTCCTCACCCTGGGCTTCAAGGCTGTCCATCACCTCACCCCCTCCTACCTCACCTCCCTTCTCTCCTTCTACAGCCCATACCGCACCCTCCGCTCCTCTGCCACTAATCTCCTCACCGTGCCTCGTTCTCACCTGTCCCGCCGTCGACCCCTGGCCCACGTCATCCCCCTGGCCTGGAATGCCCTCCCTCCCCACATCCACCAAGCTAGCTCTCTTCCTCCCTTCAAGGCCCTACTGAGAGCTCACCTCCTCCAGGAGGCCTTCCCAGACTGAGCCTCCTCCTTCCTCTCCCCCTCGTCCCCCTCTCCATCTCCACCGTCTTACCTCCTTCCCTTCCCGACAGCACCTGTATATATGTATATATGTTTGTACATATTTATTACTCTATTTAGTTATTTATTTTACTTGTACATATCTATTCTATTTATTTTGTTAATATGATTGGTTTTGTTCTCTGTCTCCCCCTTCTAGACTGTGAGCCCACTTTTGGGTAGGGACTGTCTCTATATGTTGCCAACTTGTACTTCCCAAGTGCTTACTACAGTGCTCTGCACACAGTAAGTACTCAATTAATACGAATGATTGATTGATTGATGGGTCTTTCATAATGTGCTGTACCTAAGCCTACTTACATGCTGCTTATTGCACTTCATATCCCAGCAGTAACATCACCAGCAGGGACAAGAGTGCAAGTGGTGCTGTGCAAGTCAGTAGTACTATTCATCAATTCCTCTGGATATGTTTTTGGTCCTGAAGTCTCAGAACTGAGGCTTGCCCATCATTCTAGTGGGAGACTCCATAATAATTAAGATTTCATAACAATGACAGTATATGATAGCTCTTCTGTTTAGAAGCTTGATGCTCTCTTATTCAGATCTGAAAAGTAGCATCTTGTAGGTCATGTTATAGAAATGTTGCCCAAGGGGGTAAAGTCCTAGATGGGTCCAATAAAGGAGGATTGAAGTAATTTCCTGGGACTATCCCTGGTCCCAGAAGTTTTTCTTGAACAGCACCATTCCTGGGATCTGAAACAACTCTAAATCTATATAGGATCTCAGACTCTCCCAATCTCAATGTAGGGTCTCCTGAATGGGAAATCAGCCAGACATGGGTCATGAAGCTGTGGTGAATCTTCCCCAGTGTCCCAGGGCTTAAATGACATCATGCCATTGTGAGACTTAGAGATTCCAAGTTTTGGATCACCAAGTAGTCCCCTAAGAATATAAGCTCCTTGTGAGCAGGGAATGCATCTACCAACTAACTCTGTTATACTGTTTGTTCATTAGCATTTCATACAGTACTCTTTATTGTTGTACTTTCCCAAGTGCTTATTATGGTGCTCTGCATAGAGTAAGCACTTAATAAATATGATTGAATAAATGAATATTCTATACACATTAAGAGCTCAATAAATACCACAATTCATACCATTGATGGACATAATTCCCAGGCCTCATTCTCATTGCCTATTTATAAGGCCTGGACTCTCTTGGGGAAACTGGATCAAGACTAGGGGAGTACAGTACCCTGCATGTAGCAGAAATGGGAATTTAAGTCTCCCAGCCTTTATAAACATATATAGGGCAGCCACTACATTCCCTGGTATAAGGATGAGAGTAGGAATCACCTAAAATATATGGTTGTTCCTAATACCCCTGAACGTTTAGGATTTGAGTAACTCTTTCCAATTCTAGCATTGGAGTTACAAACTATTTATGGTTTTGCTTCCAACGGATGAATGAGCTGTAAAATTTGAAGTAGGAATGAGCCAAGGTGTTTTTCCAAATTAGGTTTCCTATAATAATAATAATAATAATAATAATTATAATAACGGCATTTATTAAGTGCTATGTGCAAAGCACTGTTCTAAGTGTTGGGGAGGTTACAAGGTGATCAGGTTGTCCGACAGGGGGCTCACCGTCTTCATCCCCATTTAACAGATGAGGTAACTGAGGCACAGAGAAGCTAAGTGACTTGCCCAGAGTCACACAGCTGACAAGTGTTGGAGCCGGGATTTGAACCCATGAACTCTGACTCCAAAGCCCATGCTCTTTCCACTGAGCCATGCTTCTTCTCCAGGAAGGAGCTTCAAAGTTATTTTACAGATTCTGAAATAAGATTTTGCAAAGCAAGCTCAACTCTGAAAAATTGAAATCATTCTACAAAAATAAAGACAAAATATGCAGAATTTTTTAACATACTTGTTCTTGCATGTTGACTCATTATATCCTGCCTACATATTCATACATTTACAAAAATTACCTTTAGAAAAATTTATCCATATTTCTTAATGGACATTATCAAATATCTCCCTAGTGAGAAAACAAATATGCTGAGCAGATAAAGGATGGTAATTGAGCAACAGTAAAAACTAATGTAGCTAATGAAAATAACTCCTGTGCTTCTTTTTTTAAAGTTTCTGACCTTAATTTTTAAGGACTTGTTCTCTTTAATGATATTTGCTCATGAAATATTACTGTAGGTCAGAACTTCAACTAGGAGCTTCCTTTGTAGCTGAAATGAAGTTTAGGGAATAATAAGATATGGAAAATACTGATGCAAATTAATTTTGTTTCCCAGTTGTACCATATTTCCCAGAGCTATCAATCTTACATGAAACATTGATATAAAAATAACTTACATCAGTGTTATGGGAGCAGGACTTTATCCAAAGAAAATAGCATAATAGTAGGATGGGAGTCTTTTGAGACTATTCTTTTTATCAATTGAAAATGTTTATTAGACTTCCTAGCTTCACCCAAATAATTGTATTACAGTTTTCAGAATTTTACCTATATCTATCCACATTCCAAGCCAATAAAGTTTGCTTTGGGAGTACTGTCTTTACATTTCTGTTCTTTGTGAAGCAGTAACTGATAATATTAATCTTCCTGACACGTCCAACCTTCAGGGGCTGAATTGCAGTAAGTCTGACACCAGTGTTGGTCAACTGACAATTTCAGGACCTAATTATTGGGAATTTTACCTTTCTATTTGATATTATGCCTTTGATTAACCTACACATATTACACATATGCAGATGAAACTGCTTGAGAAGCCAACTGTAAATTTGGAGAAATTCAAAACTAGCAATCATATAGAAGATTAAAACCATCCATTATGATAGTCATGTGCTTGGTCATGTGCTTAGTACTATAATTAATACTGCACAGTTTGATTTTCCCTGTTGTCTTTGATTTACATTTCTCCATTGTGTAATACACCACTTTTTGAAAGAAGGCTGCTTAGCTAGGAGGCTTCAGATCTGAATTTCCAACAAAAGTGTTTCACTGAATGTACAGCTTTTTCATTCATTTTTATATATCTTTTTATTAGCTAGTGATATTAATATAGAGATATGTATATATGTGTGCGTCATTAAACATTATCAGACAATGAATATAAACACAATTCTGTGACTATTCTTTTTTCCAATGCAGTGTGGCTCAATCGAAAAACACAGGCTGTGGAGTCAGATAGAGGTCATGGGTTCAAATCCTGGCTCTGCCAATTGTCAGCTGTGTGGCTTTGGGCAAGTCACTTAACTTCTCTGTGCCTCAGTGACCTCACCTGTAAAATGGAATTAAGACTGTGAGCACCCCAGGGGACAATCTGATCACCTTGTAACCTCCCCAGCACTTAGAACAGTGCTTTGCACATAGTAAGCACTTAATAAATGCCATTATTATTATTATTATGCACTTGGTGCCAAGCACTGTTCTAAGCACTGATATAAATACAAGATAAGCATGTTGGGCACAGTCCCTACCCACATGGGGATCACTGTTTAAGTAGGAAGAAGTAGGATTTAATTCCCATTTTATAGATATGGGAACTGAGGCACAGATATGTTAAGTGATTTGTACAAAGTCATACAGCAGACAAGTGGCGGAGCCTGTGCTCTTTCCATTAGGTCAAGCTAATTGCCTGACAACTTCAAACCCATCATCATCATCATCATCAAGAAGTATTTTTTTTTAAACTTTCACTGGCTGATATGGAAATTCAGCCATGATTTCTTGACCCACTTAGTAAGCTTTATGAGTTCTTCCCTATTTATTCCAAGCCTGGCATTTCAGCATCAGGAGAAGCATAGTATCATTAGAAAAACTGGATATTTCACTGCACGTTTTCCTCTCTAGACCTTAAAAAAAGTAAATGAAAAGGCCTTAGGACCTCTCAATGGAAGGCTCCACTATTTTCCCTTTTAGTCCCAAAAAGTGGCCATTTGTTTATACCCCTAATTTTTGGTCCTGTCTCTGCCACTTCATTCAGTCAGTTATATTTAATGAGCACTTATTAAGTGACTGGGACAGTACAATATAACAGGGTCAGTAGATATTTTTCCTGTCCATAATGAGATTACTACTATGTGATCTTGGGCAAGTCATTTAATATCTCAATTCCTCTGTTTCCTCATCCATGTAATGGGGATTTAATACCATTTATACACCCTACTTACTCTGTGAGCCCCATGTTGGACAGGTACTGGGACCAACCAGTTTACGTTGTATCTACTCCAGTGTTAGTACAATGCTTGGAACATAAGTGCTTAACGAATACCATCATCATCATTGTGATACATTAGCCATGAAAAGTGTTTCTGACAATTTTTTTCAAAGTCCTTTCTATGGAATGTTACCAAAGACTGGTTCCTCAGGAACCCAACTGGTCTATCCAGATAGATTTTCATTCCTTCAGGAGCTCCTGGTGCATAGTGGAAAGAGATCCCACAGGTCTGGGTGTCAGGAGAGTCTCATGAAGCAAATTCTGTCTAGTGAAATCCCCAATACTGATGGTTTTAGAGGCCGCTTAACAAAACAATTATATCCTTCCATACATGCCAAATGCTTGATTTTGGCATTACTAGACTAGAAGTCATAGAGCTAAGAGCCTCTTACTAGCTTATGAGATATAGGACAATTCCCAGGACCACCTATGGAATACATTTAATAAATGTTAGTTACATCTAGGTCAGCAGCCAACCATCTGGTATAGTATTCATTAGCAAAAATTATATTTTTGCTAGGTGTCCTACTGAGCTTCTTCAGGACTTTTGGGTGGATGCCATACACTCCCAGTAATTTGTATTGATTTGGTCTTAAACATGGGAGATTAGCATAATTTGATCTAGTTACTCTGTTATTAGGAAATAATTTGAGGGCATGAGTGTTTTTCAGTGAAGTCAAAACTCAGTAAAGACAAAGTTTTTACTAATTTTCATTCTATATCTGGTGTGGTAAAGATCACTAAGGGGTCCACTGATTTTCTTGTGGGTGAAATAAGCCCCTTAATGCATTGGCATTCCTAGTATGAGAAGGCAGTACTGATAGGAGAAACAATGTGGTTTAGTAGAAAAAGCACGGGCTTGGTAATCAGAGGTTGTCCCTACCCAACAACGGGCTCACAATCTAGAAGGCGGAGACAGACAACAGAACAAAACAAGTAGACAGGTGTCAAAACCATCAGAATAAATAGAATTATAGCTATAGCAAATCATTTATAAAATAAATATAGCAAACGTACAAATAAAATAAAGTAATAAATATATACAAGTGCTGTGCAAAGTAGTAATGATAGTATTTGTTAAGTTTTTACTATGTGCCAAACACTGTTCTAAGTGCCAGGGTAGATACAAGGTAATCAGGTTGTCCCAGGTGGGGACCACAGTCTTAATCCCCATTTTACAGATGAGGTAACTGAGGCACAGGGAAGTTAAGTGACTTGCCCCAAGTCACAACTGACAAGTGGCAGAGGCAGGATTAGAACCCATGACCTCTGATTCCGAAGCCCGTGCCCTTGCCACTGAGCCATGCTACAAGACTGTACTAAGCACTTGGGAGAGTACAATACAATTCATCAGACACATTACCTTCCCACATGAGCTTACAGACTAGAGGGAGAGACAGGCATTAATATAAATAAAATTATTGAAATGATGTACATAAGTGCTGTGGGGCTGGGCGAGAAGATGAATAAAGGGAGCAAGTCAAGGCAATGCAGAAGCGAGTGGGAGAAGTGGAAAGGGGGGCTTAGTCAGGGATGGTCTCTTGGAGATGTGCCTTCACTAAGACTTTGAAGGAGGGCCAGATATGAAGAGGGAAGCTGTTCCCGGCCAGAGGCAGGACGTGGGCAAGAGGTCAGCAGTGAGATAGATGAGATCGAGGTAAAGTGAAAAGTTTGATATTAGAGGAGTAAAGTGTGCAGGCTGAGTTATAGAAGAAGAGTAGTGAAGTGAGGTAAGAGGAGGCAAGGTGATTGAGTGCTTCAAAAGTGGATGGGCAGATGAGTGAATTAATCAATTGTAAATTAAACACAAGAACCTATAATATAATAATTGTGATACTGGTTAAGTGCTTACTCTGTATCAAGCACTTTACTAAGATCTGGGGTAGATACAAGAGATCATCAGGTCCCCCATGGGGTTCACAGTCTAAGTAAGAGGGAGAAAAAGTATTGAATCCCCATTACGCAGTTGAGGAAACTGTGGTAGGTATAAGCTAATCAGTTTGGTTACAGTCTAAGTCTCATGTGGGGCTCACAGTCTAATCTCCACTTTACAGATGACAGAACTGAGGCATAGAGAAATGAAGTGACTTGCTCATCATCACTCAGCAGGCAATTGACAGAGCTGGGATTAGAACCCAGGTCCTCTGGCTCCCAGGCATATGCTTCCACTAGACCACAATGTTTCTCTACTTGTATTAATTATAATGATTTGTATGTTGGTAATTGAGGGGCCATTTATGCTCCTTTGATATATAATTTAGTGTAAAGCACTGTACTAAACGCTGGGGTGGATACAAGCATATCTAGGGCTCATAATCTTAGTGCCCATTTTACATAGTAAGACTGTAAACTCACTGTGGATAAGGAACATAACTACCAATTCTGTCGTATCAAACTCTCCCAAGCACTTACTACACAATAAGTGCACAATAAGTGAAGAAGCAGTGTGGCTCAGTGGAAAGAGCACGAGTTTGAGAGTCAGAGGTGATGGGTTCGAATCGTGCTCCTCCACATGTCTGCTGAGTGACCTTGGGGAAGTCACTTAAATTCTCTGTGCCTCAGTGACCTCATCAGTAAAATGGGGACTAACACTGTGAGCCCCAGGTGGGACAATCTGATAACCTTGTATCCCCTCCACCAGCGCTTAGAACAGTGCTTGGCACATAGTAAGCGCTTAACAAATGCCATCATTATTATAATAAACACTCAATAAATACTATTGATGATGATTTTACAGATGAGGCAACTGAGGCACAGAGAAGTGAAGTGACTTGCCTGAGGTCACACAGCAGACATGTGGTGGAACAAGGATTAGAACCCATGACCCCCTGACTCCCAGGCCAAGGGAATTTTAACAATGAGCTTCAGCATAAACTTCACTTCAGTAACAATTGATGGAAGAAAAGCACAGCAACTAGTGCAGCTGTTGAAGTTTATGTGCTTGCATGTGGGCGCGGGCATATATACATGCACACGCATGTACACACACACACACACACACACACACACAACTAATCCATATAATTCAGAAGAAAATTAAGTCCACTTTGGGTCTAAATTATTCTTTTTGCAACATAGAACTGAAATCAATTTTGGGAAATGAAAGGAACAGTGATCCTTGCCTAACTCATAGTTGCATCATCTATCCATTATCTTAAATATAATGGCTAAAAGAGTTAGGAGAGTAAATAATAGCAACATGAAACATAGTTCAACAGAAATGAAGAAATTAAATTAGCATAATGCATTTTAGAAATATAGACCTATTTCACTACTTCTAATCTTACTGAAATTTGGGGAAATATTAATGAGCTTTTAAATTATGTCTCCTGCCTGGAGCAGAACATAATACTGTTCTAAAGCTTAGCAAATCACTGTTAAACATTGTTTTACATTTGCCAAGTGCAATCGTGAAATAAAATCAAATTTGTGAAACACCCTAGATTTTTTTTTTAGCATAAATCACTTTAGATTACCTATTCTTAGGTTACATGTAATCTTAGATTGACAATTCTGCTTAAAAAGCATCAGGATCAGACACCAGTTCCCTTTAGCTGCTTTAAATATAGGTTTGTAATACTTTGAATTACTATGAGCAATCAGGTCACATTGTCAATGATCCATTGTAAGGAACACATTTCATTGTAACATTCCCCTATTTGCTATGCATCTTATATAAAACAGTATTGAATATCATCTCTAAATACCTTCAGAGAAATCCCCCAAAACATAGACAAACTAACATCCTGGCATGAGATACAGGAAGCATTTTTTTTTCAATGGTGATTGAAAGATCAGACAGATGGAGAGATTGGGAGGGAAGATAACAGTTTTGGACACGTTAAGTTTGAGGTGATGGTGGGACACTTTGATAGAAATGTCCTGAAGGAAGGAACAAATGTGAGATTGCAAAGAAGGAGAGAGATAAGGATTAGAGCTGTAGATTATTGGCATAGAAATGGTAGTTGAAGCCAGAGGAGTGAATGAGCAACCCAAGTAACCCATGAATACTTGTTAACAGAGCATATAAAGGAACCAGAACTGAGCCTTGAAGGAGCCCCACAGTTTACAGGAAGCGGAAGAATAGGACTGAAGGAAAAAGCCCAAAATAATAGCTGGAAATGAAGAAGGATGACATTGGAGAGGGCATTGTAAGTCAAAATAAGATTTTATACTGGTTCCCAGGACAAGGGAGTGTCAAGCAAGTGTCAAAGGCAGCTGAAAGGTCAAGCTAAATTAGGATGGAGTAGAGTCTATTGGATTGGACAAGGTGATTGGTAACTAGTGAGAGACCAGTTTCAGTGGAGTAGATAGAAGCCAGGTTGCAGGGAGTCAATAAGGGAGTTGGAGTAGAGGAAATGGAAGCAGCAAGGGTAAACAAAAATTAATTGGGGGAGTTTAGAAGTTGGTAAACATGAGGAAGTGGATGCACCTGCTTCAGATGTAGATAAAGAAGTGGTACAAAGAGGTAGCATCATTTTCTGGCTCTTCAGGATCCACTTTGCACTTTGACAGTCTTGGATGCTTTATTTTTCAGCCTTTTCTCGCAGATGCCTAATTTAGCTGTATTTTATACCCAACATAAGCAATTAGTATGAGCTATGGTTACCAAAGAAGAATTTTTTAAACACATTGAAAAAGAGTGTAAGTAGAGTGTCATCATGAAAGGATTAGCTTGGGTCATGATGAAAGGATAGCTTAAACACTAGTAAGCCTTGTAGTTTGGGATGGAATTTCACCAAATATGAACACGTTATTTTACTCATCTTGATTTTAATTTAATGACTTTCAAAGATGAGTGCACTCTGATTTAATTACAGGCCTGAAAATTTAAACCCAGAATTTAGATGTGGACATGCTTTAGATGATTTTGTCATAGGCATTTCAAATTCCAGCTTGATGAAGAAAGGACCAACCAATTTCAAGATTTCAAAAATTTTGTCATAATGAATAATTAAGTGACATTAAGTGACTCTCAGACCTAACCAAAACATTGAATAAGGCTGAAAGCATTATCCAAATTATTCAGAAAACAAAGCACTCACTTTTACCAAACTACTTGTAAATCATTCTTTCCTACCTAACCTCAATCTTCTCCTACTTCAACTTAGCATGCAATTTTGCTTCTTTAACACCAATCCACCCACTGAACCTCTGTCTCATCTCTCTCACCATCAACCCTAGTTTGACACCTTTGCTCTGATCATCCTTGTCTCCGCTCTGTCATTCACCCAACACATCCAATCAGTCACCAAATCCTGCCAGTCTCACCTCCACAACATTGCCAAGATCTGCTCTTTCCTCTCCATCCAAACTGCTACCTTGCTGGTTCAGTCTCTCATCCTATCCTGACTGGATAACTGCATCAACTTCCTTTCTGATTTCCCAACCTCCTGTCTCTCCCTGCTTCAGTTTACACTTCACTCTGCTACCCACTCTGCTCTGGGCATGTCACTCCTTTCCTCAAAAATCTCCAGTGGTTGCCGTCAACCTTTGCATGAAGCAAAAACTCCTCACTGTTGGCTTCAAGGCTTTCCATCACCCCACCCCCTCCTACTTCACCTCCCTTCTCTCCTTCTACAGCCCAGCCTGCACACTCTGCTCCTTTGCCACTAACCTCCTCACTGTATCTCATTCTTGCCTGTCCTGCTGTCGACCCCTGGCCAACGTCCTAACTCTGGCCTGGAATGCCCTCCCTCCACACATCCTGCCAAACTAGCTCTCTTCCTCCCTTTAAAGCCCTACTGAGAGCTCACCTCCTCCAGGAGGCCTTCCCATACTGAGCCCCTCATCCTCTCCTCCTCTTCCCCATCACCCCTACTCCCTCCCTCTGCCCTAACCCCTTCCCCTCCCCATAGCACTTGTGTATATTTGTACATATTACTCTATTTTATTAATGATGTGTATATATCTATAATTCTATTTAGAATTATGGTATTGACACCTGTCTACTTGTTTTGTTGTCTGTCTCCCCCTTCTAGACTGTGAGCCTGTTGTTGGGTAGGGACTGTCTCTATGTGTTGCCAAATTGTACGTTCCATGCACTTAGTACAGTTCTGTACACACAATAAGCACTCAATAAATACAATTGAATGAATGAATGAATGAATAAGATGGACAATGCTAAGTGAATGCCTTAAAATCACTAATCAGGAGTCCCTACTTGATGTAGATAAGAATGAGTGATGATTGGAGGTTGGGGGGGGAATGTCTAAAGTATAGACATATTTTAGAAAGAGCATCCTGTCAGCAGGAGGAATTACACACAAAACAAGGGAGATATTGGAGGCAGAAAGCCAGAATGAAGGCTAATGTATAGTCAAGCCATGATATGACAAGTGTACAGACCAATGAGGTGGCTGTTTTGTAAGGAAAGGAAGAAGCAGATGCTTTAAATGTTATGGGGAAAAATCAATAGGTTTCAATAACAGAGTAAATACAGAAGATGAGAGAGAAGAAAGATCTAGGAGAGGTGCAAAATACAGGCTTCAAAGGTAAGGTAAGATGGTGGTGATGTAAATGAGATGGAGAGGTTAGGTGGCTGAAAGGATGTGGGAGGGAAGACGACTTCAGTTTAGACAGGTTGAGGCATCAAGACATCAATAATAATAATGACACTTGTTAAGTGCTTACTATGTGCCAATAACTGTACTAACTGATGGGGTACAGATACAAGATAATTAGATCAAAATAGTTTCTGTTTTTCATTAGGCTCAAGCTCTAAATATCTGCCACACTGATCTGGGCCAGTCCCCCAAGCTACTACTCAGAATAATATTGCATAGCAGTGATTTTTCCAAGGCTTTCAGAAAGACAATATGGTCTGGAAGAAATTGGATGGAATTGGGAATCAGAGGGCTTGGGTTCTAATTCAGCAATAAAATTGAATCAATTGTGTACTCTCCCTAAAATCTCCCCTCTACTCTTCAATCCTGTTCTCCTCAAGTCCCTTCTTAAATTCTTCCAAGCTTTCCAGCAGTATCTCAAAAGATACTCCTCCTTTCAAAAATCTACTCTCCACTTGTGCTTCTGGTCCCATGTCTTCACACCATATCAAAACACTTTCCTGCCTCTTCTTCCATCCCTGACCTCCATCTTTAATCACTCATTTTCCAGTGCCATCTTCCCACTGCTTTCAGACATGTCCTTGTATGCCTTATCCTGAAAAAGCCCCTCCTTGACCTTCTTGCATTCTCCAGTTGTCACTCCATCCCCCAACACTTTGCTCCCTGTTTCCATTTCCTCTCCTCCAACTCTCTCCTTGACTCCTTGCAACTTGGCTTCCACTCCCTCACTCTGAAGAAATATTCCTCATTAAGGTCACCAGTGATTTCCTTTAAAGTCAAATTCAGTGACCTCCTCCTTGCCAAATCCAGTGACTAACTCCATCTTAACCTTTTTGCTGCCTTCAATATTGTGGACCATCCTCTTCCTCTGGAAACATTATCTAACTTTGAATTCACTGACATGGTCTACTTTTGGTTCTCTTCCTTTCTCTCAATCTCTGATTGTAACAATCCCTCAAGGTTCGGTTCTGGGTCCATTTCTGTTTTCCATTTACACCCACTCCCTTGGACAACTCATTTGCTTCCTTGGTTTCAACTACCATCTCTACTCAGATGATTCTCAAATCTCTCTCTCCAGTCCTGATCTCTCTTCTTCTCAGCAGTCTCACATTTCTTCCTCCCTTCAGGAAATCTTTACTTGGATGTCCCACCGATACCTTAAATTTAACATATCCAAAACAGAATTCCTCATCTTCCCGTGTAAACCTGCTCCTTGATTTTCCTACCACTGTAAACAGCTCCATAATTCTCCCTATCTCACTAGTTTGTAACCTAGATATTATCTTTGCCTTATCTCTTATCTTTTACAGATGAGGAAACTGAAGCATAGAGAAGTTAAGTGACTTGTCCAAGGTCACATAGCAGGCACATCCCAGAGTTGGAATTATAATCAACCAATCAACCAATGGTATTTATTGAGCACTTACTATGTGCAGAGCACTATATTAAATGATTGATAAAGCACAGTACAGAGTTAGGGGATGCAGTCCATATGCACAAGAAGCTACAGTCTAGCTGTCTAGGGGATATAATCATAATCTAGATATTATCTTTGTCTTATCTCTCTCATTCAATCAACACATTCAATCTCTAACAAAACCATTTTGGTTATACCTTCACAGCATCTCTAGAATCCATCATTTCCTCTCCAAATTGCTGGACTTTGATCCAAGCACTTATTATATCTCATCTAGACAAGTGCACGACACTCTTAGCTTACCTCCTAGCCTCCTGTCTCCACTCCATACATTTTTTTAATGGCATTTGTTAAGCGCTTAATATATGCCAAGCACTGTTCTAAGAGCTGGGGCGAGGGGGCGTGGAATACAAGGTAATCGGGTTATCCCACGTGGGGCTCACAGTCCCAAGAGCTGGGTAGGTTCACTAATTGCAGATTAGGCTCAATCTCTACAATAATGCTAGCTCAATATCCTACCTGACAAGTAGCAGGGAGTTTTAACATGTCCCCTACACCAGATTTTTGATGGAGTGACCCTTTACAGACTGCAGCATTTTCTAACTTTATGATCCTAAGGCTAATGTTGTTGGGTAGGGACTGTATATGTTACCAACTTGTACTTCTCAAGTGCTTAATACAGTGCTCTGCACACCGTAAGTGTTCAATACGATTGAATGAATGAATGAATCTGTGTGGCCACTACTATGCACGGTGCTGAATCCTGGAATGATCAATGCTTGATGCATTCCCAGTCTAATAATAAAAGCAGTTCTTCACAAAGTGGTACCAAACTTCATTCTAATGGAGAATAAAGGCATCTGTGTGAAGATCTGCAGCAAGATCATCTGCCTGGACATCAAGTAGCGTGGCTCAGTGGAAAGAGCATGAGCTTGGGAGTCAGAGGTCATGTATTAAAATCCCACCTCCACCAATTGTCAGCTGTGTGACTTTGGGCAAGTCACTTAACTTCTCCGTGCCTCAGTTACCTCACCTGTAAAATGACGATTAAGACTGTGAGCCCTGTAAGACATGGGACAACCTGGTCACCTTGTATCCCCCCCAGAACTTAGAACAGTGCTTTGCACATACTAAGCACTTAACAAATGCCATTATTATCATTCAGACTTGGGGCCCTATTATTAGACAACATTGTAGTTGGTTTAATGAAAATAATTCTATCAAAGAACTAACTGAAAAACTGAAAATGCACTGCTGAAAATGGTAATCATTGAGCCTGACAAAAGAGTTGCTTTTCAAAGTCTACGCTGTAGTATACAGTGTAAGCTAAGGAAAATATTTAATATGTCAAAATAATAGTATTATGAAGTAATTCCTGTGTGCAGACCCTGCTACAAGCTCTGGGAGAGAATCCACAAAAGGGAGTTAGTCCCTGCTGGGAGGTAGGTTTACCATTTATTTTGTAAAGAAACAATGGGGTTTTAGAGAGATCATTTGTAATGGATAATTTCATTGATAGAATTATTATGAATGCAATCTCATGTTTTGGAATCAGTGTAATCTCTATTACAGGTGTCTATAAAACCTTAATTGCAAAACCAAATACATTTCTTGTTGTTTAATTGTAGGAGATATAGTATTTGAATCTTGTGACAGAAAAATTTCTCACTTTCTGTGATTCTTAGTGCAGTGCTCTGCACACAGTAAGTGTTTAATAAGTATTATTGCTACTATATCAATTGTATTTATCAAACTCTTACTATGTGTAGAGCATTGTACTGGAAGAGTACAATGTAAAAGAATTACCATACGTCGTATTCCAGTCCCTTCTTTTGATTTTAAGGTCAAACACACAGGATAAGTATGGATTCTACTGGCCTAGTCATTTACAGCTGAGGGTGGACTTTCTTGGGGGCCACGTTAGAGCTCCCCAACATTGTCATTACCTCCTGTAACTCCTGGATTTGGGACCTTCAGGCATGACTTAAAGGGCTGGTTGCAGAAGTTTGGACATCTGCCAATATCCACTATTCTCTTATGATAGTGAGTCTCCAAATTAATGGTATTACCTCTCTCGCTATAAAAAATAAACAGTCTTTCCCTTTCAAAGGTTAACACAACAATAGTAGTTGTATGACAGAATCCTGAACTAGACCCAGGAATAACTGCCTTTAACCAAGTTTTTACCTTACACCAGGGAAAAACAAGTCTCTTGAAATCCACCGCTCTGCTTCCCTTAGTTGTGTCTCTGTGGACATGCAATTAACCAGGTATTCTGCGTGCACTGGACTGGGAAAAAAGCTTTTCACCATCAACCAACCGTAACATCTGGTAATTGCAGCCTTGTCTCCCTGCATTCTGTCAACCTCCCGGCCCCTTCCCTCCAGCTCACTGCAGCTGAGGAACTCTGCCTGCCCCCAGCAATCAATCAGTAGTATTCATTGAGCGCTTACTGTGTGTAGAACACTGTACTAAGCACTTGAGGGGGTGGGTACTTAGTGGCCAAGTGGATAGTGCATGGGTCTGGGAATCAGAAGGTGGTGGGTTCTAATCCTAGTTGTGCCATCTGTCTGTTGTGTGAGAAGCAGCATAGCTCAGTGAAAACAACATGGGCTTTGGAGTCAGAGGTCATGGGTTCAAATCCCAGCTCAGCCAATTGCCAGCTGTGTGACTTTGGGCAAGTCACTTAACTTTTCTGTGCCTCAGTTGCCTCATCTGTAAAATGGGGATTAAGACTGTGAGCCCCCAGTGGGACAACCTAATCACCTTGTAACCTCCCTAGCACTTAGAACAGTGCTTTGCACATAGTAAGTGCTTAATAAATGCTATTATTATTATTATTATTATCCTGGGGAAGTCACTCCAGTTCTCTGTGCCTCAGTTACCTCACTTGTAAAATGGGGATTGAGACTGTGAGCCCCATGTTGGGTAGGGACTTCTTCCAACCTGATTTGCTTGTATCCACCCCAGTGCTTAGTACAGTGCCTGGCACACAGTAAGTGCTTAACAAATACCACAATTATTAATATTATTACAGTTTGAATCCCAGCTCTGCTACTTTTCCGCTGTGTGACCTTAGGAAATTAATTTAACTTCTCTGTGCCTCAGTTACCTCATCTGCAAAATAGGGATTCAGACTATGAACCCCCTGTGGGACAGGAATTGTGTCCAACCCGATTATCATGCATCGACCCCAGCACTTTGTACAGTGCCTGGCACACTTTAAGCACTTAACAAATACTACATTTATTAGTACTACGGTATAATCGAGTTGGTAGACATGTTCCCTTCCTATAATGAGTTTACAGTCTAGTGGGCAAGACAGACAATAATATAAATAGATTTAATTATGGAGAGGTACGTAAGTGCCATTGGGACTGCCCTTGTAGAGCTTCCAAGTGGGCTGAAAGCTGGACCAACAGGGCAGTCTTTATGTTTTTGTCACTACACTGATTAGAAATGATATGCAAACATTGAGGACTTTCAGAATCATTTACTGGTCTGTGGCCCTGAAGAACCTAGCCTCCGGGAAGCACCAGAGTAATAGACACAATTTACTCTCGGGAACCCGGCAAGTGCTCCCCTCCACACCATCAAGGAGACCCCATCCAATCCTGTCTTCCATCACCCCAGAGGGAAAGAGAACAGCACCTATGGCTTGAGATCTCCCTGAAGCCTTGAGAAAGCTAATGGCTAGAGTAGTCATCAAATCAATCAATGGTGTTTATTGAGCACTTACTGCATGCAGAGCACTAAGTGCTTGGAAGACTACAGCAGTCTATAGAAATGTTCCTTGCCCAAAGGACACTTACAAGTCTACAGGGGAAGACAAACATTTAAATAAATTACAAATAAGAGGAATGGCAGAATAAGTTTTTGCTGTAGCTTTGGGCATGCTGGGGACTTTGAGTCAGGAGGAGCCTGAAATTCTGCTCTTCCAGCCACAGCTCCCTACTGATTTTGGGGGGGTTTTTGATGTGATGTACTTGTTCTTGTGAGGTATGCTGTTCTAACATTTGTTTCACTGCTCTTTATCTGTGAGTCTCAATTCATCTCTCCTATTACTAATAAACTATGAGTCTTTCAAGGATCAGAGTAGTTCATGCTTAATTCCCACTGGTACACTCTTTCTCAGAGCTTAGTACAGGGCTCTGCACATAGTAAGCACTTAATACTGTTACTACCATTTTTGTTAGCTTGCCCAAATGATCTCCAGCCTGCAGTCAATCATTCAGTTGTATTTACTGAGTACCTACTCTGTGCAAAACCTTCCTGATAATCCCCCAGTTGCATGCCCACAGTAGTAGAAATGGTAATGGTATTTACTAAGCACCTACTGACTCGGGGTTTCTGACCTAGACCTGGAGTTTCTGTCACCAGGCCTACCTCTCTCCTCCTTCACAAATTATCTCCTGTAATGTGGTTATGCTCATGTTACCAGGTGGGAAACTGACATCCCATTCAAAATAATTTCTCTATTTGGAGCGGTCTTGATGAGTGAGAAGGTTTCATACACTAGAAACTTCTGGGTCTTTCTCCCATGCCTCTGCTCAGGGGTTAATCCAGCCTGGAACATTACAACACATTTTCTTAGAATAATGATAAGACTAGATAATATTTTAACAAAGAACTTGATATAAAAGAAGGAGTTTTGAACAAATATCTTATGTAACTCAGTTTCTCTGGTCTGAATAATTCAATTCATTGTTATAGCTCAATATAATATTTATAAGGACTGGGTTTTTTAAAGGCAAATTTAGCAAGAAAACATAAGTATAATTTATGTCAACTGCACTGAAATAGAACTATGGAAAAGAAAATGAATAAAAACCCTTAATAAAACTTCTCATGGTTCATTTCAATGTTCCTATATATCACAATCCACTAAGCTTCAAAGAGTCTGGAAATGAAATATACATTGCTAACAACATCCCCAAAGTTCTCTCATTTAATTTTACATCGAAATATCTTTAGTATTTTAGTCATTTGATTGGAACAGTTCTAAATATATCATCTAGCTCTTTCCCAATTCAGAGGATGTTAGTACTACAATCACAACCATGAAAAATATTAAAATATCCCTGTATGTATTATATATTAAAAGTATTACAAGCATACAGCACAAGTATTAGTATTTGTTGAGTGCCTACTGTATGCAAAGTACTGCACTCAATAATAGCAAAAAATTCACAGGTAATAATTTGACATGGTTCTTAGCCCACAGGAGATTCATGATCTCAGAATAAATGGGAAGAGAGGACTGGGCAGAGACACTAAAGAAATAATAAAACAATAAAACAATAAAATGCACATACATTATGAGAAAAGGGGGCAATGATAAATGCAAAAAGTGCATAAAATAAAACAAACATTAAGTTACTTTGTCTAGAAGATCAGGTTTTCCAACTCTTGGTGGCCGATGATCCAAAAGTCACAGACTACCACAGCTACAGCCACCTCCTCACCATATTCTAAACACTGTCCTGCTTGTGTCCTTCCCTCCGCACTGGTTGAAGGCTGGCTGAGTGTGAGGTCCTAGGATGGCATGGGGGTGAACAGCAGGGGTATTGACGTTGCTTAGTGGTGGCCAGTGTGCTGGAGTGCTGCCCAATGGTTTGACCACTCTAGTGGTGCAGCACAGGCTAGGAGTGGGGAAAGATGTGGCAAGATCTGAAAGGTTACACATTCTATTACCTTCAAAAGCAGACTGTGATATTTATTGTGACATCTCATGGCTCTCCTTTGTGGTCAGGAATTATTTTCTTAATGGTATTTGGTAAGCTTTATGTGCTGGGCACTATACTAAGGTCTGACTTGTACTTCTCAAGCACTTAGTACAGTGCTCTGCACACAGTAAGTGCTCAATAAACACGATTGAATGAATGAATACTAGCACTGCAGCAGACACAAGGTAACAGGTTGGTTACAGTGCCTGTCCCACACAGGGCTCACAGTCTTAATCCCCATTTTACAGATTAGGTAACTGAGGCACAGAGAAGTTATGTTACTTGCCCAAAGTCACACAGCAGTTACCTGACAGAGTAGGATTAGAACCTAGATCCTCTGACTCACAGGCCCATGCTTTTTCCACTTGCTGGAAGCTCCTGGATCAATTTTTTTAGATTTATGATACTTGTTAAGCACTTACTATGTGCCAGGCAATCAATCATTGGTATTTATTGAGTGTTTACTGGGGGCAGAGCATAATACTGGAGTAGATACAAGATAATCAAGTTGGACACAGTCCCTAACTCACATGAGTTCACAGTGTATATTGGATTTAATCCCCACTTTACAGATGAAGTGAGGCACAGAGAAATGAAGTGACTTGCCCAAGGTCATACAGCAGACAAGTGGCAGAGTCTGGATTAGAAGCCAAGTACTACGAGTCCTAGGCCCATGCTCTTTCCACTAGGCCACACAGCCAAAAAGTATTGTTAATAATGCACTCTCGGAAGCACAATAGCCCAGTGGAGAAAGCATAGGCCAAATACACCTAATCCAAGATCCTCCAATGTCTGCATCTACTATATAAGGCACACATCTAAGATAATACTGCACACAGTAAGCGCTCAATAAATACGATTGATTGATTGATAATACTGGTGCCACCATAAGTGACCATGAAGAAACTTTAGGAGAGCCCAGACCCATAGTCAGCTCCTGCTGGATCCTAAATCCCTTGAGTTTTCCCATTCTTCTAACAGGCGTTTTGAGAGCATCTTAATCCCCAAGTCCCAACATTCCTATTGCTGTTACCATTCTATGGCTAAAGCCCAGGCATCTACATGAAGGCATAGAAGTCATCAGGGACTAGTTTACTATCCCCCTCCCCTCTCCAAGACTAGCTGAAAGAAACCCTTGGACAAACCCATCCCTTCCACACCCATGACTCTCCAGGTCTTTGTGTCTCCCCAGCACCAGGGTTCCAATCAATCAATCAATTATATTTATTGAGCGCTTACTGTGTGCAGAGCACTGTACTAAGCGCTTAGGAAGTACAAGGTGGCAACATATAGAGGCAGTCCCTACCCAACAGCGGGCTCACAGTCTAGAAGGGGGAGACAGAGAACAAAACCAAACACATTAACAAAATAAAATAAATAGAATAGAAATGTACAAGTAAAATAAATAGAGTAATATATATGTACAAACATATATACATATATACAGGTGCTGTGGGGAAGGGAAGGAGGTAAGATGGGGGATGGAGAGGGGGACGAGGCGGGAAGGAAAGAGGGGGCTCAGTCTGGGAAGGGCTCCTGGAGGAGGTGAGCTCTCAGTAGGGCCTTGAAGGGAGGAAGAGAATTAGCTTGGCAGATGGGCAGAGGGAGGGCATTCCAGGACAGGGGGATGATGTGGGCCGGGGGTCGTTGGTGGGACAGGCGAGAACGAGGCATGGTGAGGAGATTAGCCGCAGAGGAGCGAAGGGTGCCGTATGGGCTATAGAAGGAGATAAGGGAGGTGAGGTAGGAGAGGGCAAGGTGATGGAGAGCCTTGAAGCCGAGGGTGAGGAGTTTCTGCCTGATGCGCAGATTGATTGGTAGCCACTGGAGATCTTTGAGGAGGGGAGTAACATGTTCCACTTGGCAGGCAAACACCAACAACTGATATCTCAAAAATATTTAATAAGTAATAATAATTATGGTATGTTAAGCACTTAATTTTGTGCCAGGCACTGTACCAAATGCTAGGCTGGATACAAGCTGAACGGGTTGGACACAGTCCCTTTCCCACATGGGGCCCACAGTCTCAATCCCCATTTTACATATGAGGCAACAGAGGCCCAGAGAAGTGAAGTAACTTGCCTAAGGCCACACAGCAGACAAGTGGCAGATCTGGGACTAGAACCCAGGACTTTATGACTCCCAAACCCATGCCTATGCCATGCACTATGCCATGCTGTTTCTCAAGATTCTTAGCAAGGTAACACCCACAACAAATCCAGTTCAAATCACCTTCACCTAGATCTATTACTTCTCCAAGACTCTCTGTACTCCCTGAAGGCACCCTGGGGTTATATTCTATTCCCCTTCAACTCCCCAACCACCCCTCAGGACAAGGGACTTACTCCTCCAGACCTTGGCCTCTGTACTCCAAACCTCCTTGGATTCACTCCAATCTCTCCCTGTGCCACAGCAGTAGATCTCCCAAACACACAGCTTTCTACTTCTTATCTTAACATCATATGGCAGAACAAGACATATTAACAGTGGGGTCCTAAAATGCAGTCGCTCACCAGCACTGAAGCTCAGTTAATAGCATCAGCTTGGTTGGGAGGACCTTGTGGGAATGCATGATACCCAAGCAGAAGCTGTTTAGTAAAGGGGACACAAAACAGCTGGGAGGGAGAATAAGTAATTTAAAGGCATACTAACACATGGTATCAAACAATTCAACATACTAGGAGGTAGGACACACCTAATAGCAAACAAACCAATGTGGATGATAACACTCAGGAATGCTGTTGCTCTTCTTGAACAAAGACTTTACAAATTTTGTGATAAGAACCTAGCTTTAAAACAGTGAAAGTATGATTGGGCAAATCTATTAGTGGACACACCTAATAGCAAACAAATCAATGTGGATGACAACACTCAGGAATGCTGTTGCTCCTCTTGAACAAAGACTTTGCAAATTGTTTGATTGGGCAAATCTATTAGTGAAGCAAGGACCTATCTTTACATGCAAATGATGTGAAAGAGAATGTTGTGATCCATCAGGCTTATCAGCAACACTTTGCAACAGTAAATTCTTCCCTACAATAGTGTCTTCTTCAAAATAAAGGTCAGGTACACTCCCATAAATAGTGAGTCAATGAATATAAATATTTCATTTCTTTCCTACCCTTAAAGTGTAAGCTTCTAATTAACTGAAAACACGTCTATTGAATTTTCCTAAGTATTAACTACAGGGCATTACATCTAGTTGGTGATCAATGAAGCCCAGTACTACTCCTAAGATTACTACATATATCTGTGGCAGTATATTCATCTTAATACATTTTGCTATCATGCTTTGAACTGCAAGAACAAAGGTCACCAGTCAATCAATCAACAGCATTTATTGAGCTCTTACTGAATGTATTTAGGAGATTAGCATACGGATTAGGTACATAAGCAGCATGGCCTAGTGGAAAAAGCATAGGCCTGGGAGTCAGAAGACCTGAGTTCTAATCTACGGTCTGCTACTTGCCTACTCTGTGACCTCGGGCAAATCTGTCAAATGGGGAGTCAATCTTTGTTATCCTGCTTATTAAAACTGTGAGCAGCATGAGAGACAGGGCTTGTGTTCTAATTTGATGAATGAATATAAAAATAATAATAATAATGGCGTTTGTTAAATGTTTACTATCTGCAAATCACTGTTCTAAGTGCTGGGGTAGATATAAGGTAATCAGGGTGTCCCATGTAGGGCTCACAGGCTTCATACCCATTTTACAGATGAGGGAACTGAGGCCCAGAGAAGTGAAGTGGCTTTCCCAAAGTCACACAGCTGACAAGTGGTGGAGCAGGGATTAGAACCCATGACCTCTGACTCCCAAGCCCGCCGAGCTCCTTGCACTAAGCCACACTGCTTCTCTATCCTATCTTTTTTTTGATCCCCAACACAGAACTAGTGGGCAGACTAATTTAGTGTGTGTAAAACGTGTAAAGGAACTAAACTGAATTATTTTACTATCACTTAAATAATCCAAATGAAATTACCTCAGTTCTCAGAGGACATTAATTGTCTTTCACATGCTTTCTATACAAAAATGAATATAATTTGTCACTAAAATATCTCCCCTAACACTGAGAGCATGTACTTAACAAATTTCACAATTATTTATATATTACTATTATGCTCTCTGCCTTCAAGGAGTTTGTGATCTAGTGGGAAACTCTGATGAGTCTAGGTAAGTGCTTGGCACATACTAAGTATAAATGCTTAAATGCCATTATTGTTATTAAATGTCACATTTAGTATTACTGTTAGACATGGATCACTGCCTTTAAAGAGCTTGCAATCTAGTGGGAAACTCTGGTGAGCTTAGTTAGGGAATATTATGCAGTTTTTAAAGTAGTCATCACATGACTTTTCAACTGTTTCTACTGTAAACTCATTATGGGCAGGGAACTTGTCCGCTAATTCTGTTGTATTGTACTCTTCTAAGCACTTAGTACAGTGCTCTACACATAGTAAGTGCTCAATAAATGTGATTGATTGTATCATTGTGAACTGCTTAGAGTGACAAATTATGTTCATTTTTGTATAAAAAGCATGTGAAAGACAATTATTGCTCTCTAAGAACTGAGGTAATTTCATTTGAATTATTTAAATGATAGTAAAATAATTCAGTTTAGTTTCTTTACATGCTTTACACATACTAGTCTGCTCACTATTTCTGTGTTGGGAGTCAAAAAATTCAGTCTGTTGAGACAGATTCAAATGTACTGCAATATTAACAGATCTATGATAATACTGATGATGACTCAACTAATATTGAGGTCTAGGATTCAGTGCCCACAAACAAGAGCTTAGTTCAGAGAACAGAAAATTGAAACAAAGGGAAAGAAACCAACAGTGTCCTAAATCCACTACTGACTAATCAAAGGTTCCCCAAAAGTTGTAAACTGATTAAAGTGACCAAGGGAGTCACCCATGTGTAGCCCTTTCCCAGTAAATAAAGCCAAACGTGCCTTATAGCAGACACAATCCAGCAAAGATAAGGTGACATGAAACAAAGACTTAACTAACCTGCTTTCTAAAACCCCACTCCCAAGATCACATGGGCAGGAAGAACAGGGAAACGTCCTCCAAGAAGTGTTGTTTTTCTGCTTTCCCTGGTTTCTGCTTAGCAGCCATAAATATCCTTTGCTTTCTGGGAAAGGTTGTTTTCTTATCCCTTCAGTCTCTTAGTCCCATATTTCAGAGGTTTGCCAGGTGATGCAATTGAAGAATGTTATCTCATTTATTTGAAGACTTTCTAAAATAGCAAATTCTAGAATATAGGAAAATAAAAATTGATAGACAAAGTATGCTAACAAATAACTTGTTTGTCTTGAACATTTCATGGTTGCCTGTTATGTGCTAGAATTCAACAGCAATATTTTTCTGTCCAAGAAAGAAGCAAGAAACCTTAATTTCATCCTTGCTGGTTTTTAAGATAAAAGTGTTTTTCAGTCCCCAAATGTATTTTTATCATTTTTACAAGAAATAGTTAGATAGGTATACATATGGGCTTTTACATATCTTATAGTACCACAAATCTATTTTTTTTGTTTTAAACCCACATGATCATAAAAGTGAAATCAGAGTATGTATATGAAATGTGACAACCCAAGAGAGATTGTTCATTTTTCTAGCCTAGCAATTTTATTTTATTTTTCCCAGCTCTATGCTTCTGGTTGTCACTGGCAATATGTCATAAGCATTAAGCAAACAGTTTCTTTTCCTTCATTCCTTATCCTCACTAGGGATTTGGGATTCATTCCATTGTGATAGTCCATGAATTTTGTATGAGGCTTCCAAAAAGGAAGAAACTATTAAGTAGAGCAGTGGGCAAGAAGTTAGTCATACTAATAGAAGATTTTGAGTGCTCTTGGAGAAAACCAATGTACTTTTTAATGTTCCGGGTCACTTGAAATGGCTTCATCAACCAAAGGTTAGCACACCTGACTTCACTTGATTTGTAGAGATAGTTAATGAAAGAAGGCTAAAAATTCACTGGAGGGAAATGGCAAAAATTCTCTTGAGGCTCTTAGGAAAATTAGAAAGTGAACTTACAAAATTCAGAAAAATTTTAAACTGTACCAAGTTCTATATGGATTACTTCACAGATTCCTTCACATAAAACTTCAACCAATCCATAGCTTGTTACTTGAACACTTTACTTCATTTTGTAGGTAAGTAAGCATCGTTACAGCTTCTATACCTGTTGAGAATTTAAAACATAAAGGGGATTAGGGAAGCAGCGTGGCTCAGTGGAAAGAGCATGGGCTTTGGAGTCAGAGGTCATGGGTTCAAATCCATACTCTGCCAACTGTCAGCTGTGTGACTTGGGGCAAGTCACTTTACTTCTCTGTGCCATAGTTACCTCATCTGTAAAATGGGGATTAAGACTGTGAGCCCCCTATGGGACAACCTGATTGCCTTGTAACCTCCCCAGTGCTTAGAACAGTGTTTTGCACATAGTAAGTGCTTAATAAATGCCACTATTATTATTATTATTATTATTATTATTACTATTACGTTCTGCTTAAATTTCTGCATAGGCTCTTTCTCCACAAAAGGAACACTGAGGAAATAGCACCATTATCATTATCTTCAAGAAGAGAGACAAGAAAGCCACCTGTGGAAACTATCAATCATCTCCTTGCTCTGCACTTCTGGCAAAATCCTAGCAAGAATCATCATGGACTGGGATGAATTCTACACACTACAATTTGGCATAAAATTACAGAGGACATAGTGGACATGATCTTGTCTCCAGTCATACCACGCCCCCAAGAGCAATGATCTGCTTCAAGTTCACCCTCACTTAAATTTACAGGTTGGCATCCTGGGATGGAAATAAGGCAAGAAAATTGCCTTACTGTCCTGATGGCGTGCATCCAGAGTTTTTGTTTTCCCAGTAATATCATATGAATAATAGTAATTATTATCATTATTACATTTGTTATTGGCTTACTTCATTCCAAGCACTGCATGCAGCACTGGCACAAATTCAAGTTAATCAGGTTGGACACTGTCCCTGTCCTACCTGGGGCTCAAGGTCTGGATTTTTTATTGAGTGCTTACTATGTGCAGAGCACTTGGGAGAGTATAATAAAATAGAGTTAACATTGACACGTTCCCTGTGCATACTGTTCAGTTGAAAATGAGGCCACTAACATTTTCACTATTAGGAGACAGGTAGAACCTAGCAACATTTTCATTCATACTGTTGATATTCATTTGTTAGCCCACATTTTTGTCCGTGAAAATAGAGAGTTAAAATGTAAGCAGCATAGTCTAGTGGAGAGACCATGAGCCTGAAAGTTAGAGGACCGGGGTTTTTATCCAAGGTATACCAATTCATTCATTCATTCAGTCGTATTTATTGAGCACTTACTGTGTGCAGAGCACTGTACTAAGCACTTGGTAAGTACAAGTTGGCAACAAATAGAGAGACTGTCCCTACGCAACAACAGGCTCACAGTCTAGAAGAGGGAGACAGACAACAAAAAAAAACATGTGGACAGGTGTCAAGTCGTCAGAACAAATAGAAATAAAGCTAAATGCATATCATTAACAAAATAAATAGAATAGTAATACGAATTGCTTGCCGTGAGGCCTGGGACAAATCTCTTAACTTCTCTGTGCCTCAATTTCCTCAACTCTACAGTGAGAATTAAATACCTGTTGTCCTCCCACTACTTAGACTGTGAGGTCCTTATAGGATAAGGGCTGTGTTTAACTTGATGAACTTATATCTAAACGAGCATTTAGAACAGTGATTAATGCATAGTAAGTGTTTAACACATATAATAATGATAACAATAACAATAACTGTGAAATCAACTTTCCCAAGGGAAAGAATATGGATTGTACTGTGTTCCCATAATCCAACAAATTTTCCAAATAATATTATATACTAAAATAAAATAAATGATACAAACAATGCAACAAAGTGTAGTTAATCTACATCTCCAGTCCTGATCTCTCTCCATCTCTCTAATCTTGCATTTCCTCCTGCCTTCAAGACATCCCTACTTGGTTGTTCTCCTGCCCCCTCAAACTTAACATGTTCAAAACAGAGCTTCTTATGTTCTCAGCCAAACCCTGTCCTCTCCTGACTTTCCTATCATTGTAGATAGCACTACCATCCTTCCTGTCTCACAAGCCTGTAACTTTGGCATTTTCCTTGACTCCTCTCTGTCATTCAACCCACATATTCAATCTATCACTAAATCCTGTCCATCCCACCTTCCATCCACCATCACTAAACTCTTTCCTCTCCATCCAAACTGCTACCATGTTAATACAACCAACTCATCCTGTCCTGACTGTATTATTGCATCTGCTTCCTTGCTGATTCCCAACCTTCTGTCTCTCCCCACTCCAGTCCATACTTCACTCTGCTGCCTGGATCATTTTTCTACAAAAACGTTTCAGGACATGTCACCCTGCTCCTCAAAAACCTCCAGTGGCTGCCCATTCACCTCCGGATCAAACGAAAACTCCTCACCAATGACTTAAAAGCACTTCACCGCCTTTCCCCCTCCTGTCTCACCTCACTTCTCTCCTACAACCCAGCCCATACACTTCTCTCCTGTAGTGCTAAACTTCTCACTGTGCCTAGATCTTACCTATCTCACTGCTGACCCCTTGTCCAAGTCCTGCCTCTTGTCTGGAAAGCTCCCCTTCTCAAATCCGATAGATAAGTACTCTTTTCCCCCTCAAAGCCTTATTAAAGGCACATCTCCTCCAAGAAGCCTTCCCAGACTAAGCCCCCCTTTTCCTCATCTCCCACACCCTTCTGCATTGCCCTGACTTGCTCCCTTTCCTCTTCCCCCCTCTCAGCCCCAAAGCACTTATATACAAATCTGTAATTTAATTTATTTTTATTGATTTAATTCATTCATTCAGTTGTATTTATTGAGGACTTACTGTGTGCAGAACACTGTACTAAGCACGTGGAAAGTACAATTCAGCAGTAGAGACAATCCCTGCCCACACAGGGCTTACAGTCTAGAAGGGGGAAGACAGACATCAAAAAAAGTAAACAGGAATCAATATAAATAAATAAAATTACAGCTATGTACACTTCAAAAAAGTTTTCAGGCATCAGTATAAATAAATAGAATTATAGATACATACATAAATACATAAGTGCTGCAGGGTGGGGAGAGGGGGGTAAGAGCAAAGAGAGTGAGTTGAGTTGATGCGGATGGGATGGGGAGCTGAGGAAAAGGGGGGTTTAGTTTTTGAAGGCCTCTTGGAGGAGGTGAGCCTTCAGTAAGGCTTTAAAGGCGGGAAGAGTGATCTTTTGCTGGATTTGAGGAGGGAAGGCTTTCCGGCCAGAGGTAGGACGTGGGTCAGGGGTTGATGACAGGACAGGTGAGAAGGTTAGCACCAGAAGAACGGAGTGTGAAGACTGGGCAGTGGAAAAAGAGAAGGGAGTGGCTCTGAGATGGTTGAGGTGGTATTAGTACCTGGATTCCCCCCAAAATCACTCTGGCTTGAGTGGTCTGATGGTGTTCCTTTCCAGAGAAGACCAGGATGCTATACCGGGAGCACTGGGTTTAGGCTGGATGCCACTTGTCCGGTCGCCAGCCCGCTGGGAGGTCCCTCCATGGGGGCAGGAGACCCTGGCCCGAGGAAGCCCCCAGATGTGGGGAGACCCTGAGAATGCAGCAGAAGCATCTCCACATGCTGGTTTGGAAGACGAGGTTGTACAGAAGTGATTCTGCTGGATTCCCAGGGATGCGGGGGCCAGTGGCTCGGTTGCCTCGGTCAGCTTCCTCACCTTCTGCAGCACCTCTATGGGCTTCCATCTTTGGATGATTTCTGTCTGCATGCCCCCCAGACTGTAATCTCACTGTGGGGAAGGAATGTGACTATAGTCATATTGTACTCTCCCAAGTACTTAGTACAGTGGTCTGCACATAAGCATTCAATAAATAGGATTGAATGAATGAATGAATGAAATACAACTAGAAAAAGTGCTAATAATGACGTTTCAAATTTGATTTTCATGCTCATATGTAAATATAGATATCAAGTTTTAAAATGCTATCTTTCATACTCTATTCAGCCAAAAGACACCTGGGGCTAACAAATTAGAGACGTGTCATGCTAAATTGCTCTGTGGTTACCTAATATTAAATTGAAATAGGCTTTTATCACTCTATTCAGGTCAATCAAAATACTATGAAGGCACAGGAAGGGTGGTGTTAAAACCAAGATAAATTTTATAGCATTATGTTGAAATCAGAGAGTGATATCAATAATGCTTATACCAAAATATGAGTATTAACACAAATGAGTGCTAAAAATATTTAAAATGGGGAGATTATCACAATCAGTGGTATTTATTGAGTGCTTACTGTGTTCAGAGTACTGTACTAAATGCTTGGGAGAGTACAATACAACAGAAATGATAGACCCTGCTCCCTGCCCACATCAGCCTTATAGTTTAGAGAGGAAGGCAGATGAAGAGTACCATGTTAAACGCTTGGGAGAGTACAATACAATAGAGTTGGTAGAAACATTCCTTGCCCACATGAGCATACATTCTAAAGGGGGAGACAGATATTAATATAAATGAATGATTTATACCATATATTTATAGATATGTACATAATTGTTTTAGGGCAAATATTAAATGTCCAAAGGTTACAGATGGCTCTATAGCCTATTTCACTTCATGTATGTGTGTAGAAAAATTTATCTCATTATCTTTCTGAGAAGAGAAAGTCATAAATGTATTAAATGTATTAAAATATTTTCAGAAAATGAATTTGGATATTTTTCTTATCAGAATCAAATCAGTTGTTCATATTTTATATTGAGTCCTGTTTCCGATATGCTGACAACCCAAACTGACTTTATTTCATCCACAA
Source organism: Tachyglossus aculeatus (assembly GCF_015852505.1). NCBI lineage: Eukaryota > Metazoa > Chordata > Mammalia > Monotremata > Tachyglossidae > Tachyglossus > Tachyglossus aculeatus. Next base: position 116,643,761 of record NC_052067.1, read on the forward strand.
TTTCACGGAGAATATTGTCCACTTCATCATCCTAGCTATTAAAAAAATACTCATTCTAGGTTGTATTTTCCAAAGAGATTATCAACTCGATTAGAAACCCTCCTCTAAAGACTCCCTCAAACAGTAGTATTGATTAATTCAGTGATGAAGTAAACTATTTAACCTCTGATCAATACTAATTTCTATGACTGAAGTATTACACCAGTTCATCCATGGTGTTAAAATTTAATTCTCAGTAGACAGCTGCTTTAAATAGGTAGCAGCAATTAAAATGTCCTACACCACAGCAGCATGCACTGCCTGCTGCACTTGAGCAAGAAGGCTTTCTGCAGTGTTTTACACCCTTGCCACCTAAAGTAGGTCCTCAAAATATCATTTCTCTTCCAACTACTGCAAGTGATATGCAAAGGATGATATACCTGTGTATAGAAATACACTTTGTCAGCTCACATTAAATATTTTTGTGCTTGTGAAATTCAGGGTGAATTTATGCCTGGAACAATAAAGTACCCTGATCCATGACTGTTTAATCAAGGACAGAATAACTTCCATGCTCTGGCAATATGCCATGACTCCACTGAGGTCATTCCACAGCCAAAATGAAGTGGATGATTGAGGCAAGCATCCAAATAATCTGGCTACTTGTGTGTGAGGTTCTTAAAGTTGAGGCTTGTTCTCTCCCATTTCAATTAAATTCTGCTGCTTTGGAGTCTTTAAGAAAACTGTAAACAAGAAATCTTTTCATGACCTAGTTAGATGATGTTTATACATGTGGATTTTTTTTCTCTAAATGAACAAATGCATTTACACTAAGTGATTTAGTGATGAATATGGAATTTTGGAAACAAAAACAAGTCTTCAAACCTGATGTTGTTATTAAACTGAAATTAGTAAGAAACAAATGAATCATGGTTATTATAATACAGCACTAACAACTATCGGTAATGGGAATTTTATTCTAAACTTTGTATAATTCAATACACCCATGGGGTGAGAGAGATTTTCCTGACTTTCTGAGGTTTTTATTTTGTTTTATTCTTCTATTCAAATGTTTTTTTTTCTGTTTAGTTACATTTCATATGAACTTTTTTCACAGTGTGGGATTCATTTCAATCAGCATGTGTCTTACTACATTGCTTAAAATTGTAAATCCTCAAATGTGACCTAACATTTCCTTTCATTATGATGAAAAGATGAAACTCAGAGAATCATTCCAACATGATGTCTTAAATTAACAAGGAAGAACTTTTTCCTTTCTTTTCTGTGGAGTCATGTTCACCTCCAGGAACAATAGACAATTTCAGTGGAATCATATTTTCTCTTAGGGGATAGATGAACTATGGTAGTGTCAACATTTAGAGGTATAATGAAGACTAATGCTGACTAAATGTCAACAAGGAAACATTTTAGAAAAATTAAAGCTGATAGCAAAACATCTTCAACAAGCTGGTGTGTTGTTTCTTATTTTTGTCCTTTGACAAAGTCTAATGAAGTATTAAGACTTGTTGAAGACTAATGAGGTTCTACATAAAAGCTGGGGTAAAAAGTACCTCCATATGAAATATCTGCTGGAAAACTGATTTTCAAATAATGATGTATCAAGAAAAAGTACGCATCATACATTCAGGAGTATTTTATTAATCAATCAGTCAAGTTCTTGGGAGAGTACAACAGAGTAAGCAGACATATTCCCTGTTCATTATTGTACTCTCCCAAGGGCTTAGTATCGTGCTCTGCATATAGTAAATACCTCTGATTGATTGATTCAGTGCAGATCATTTAAAAGTTCTGGGGAAAACCACAGAAAAGACTCCTAAACTTTACAGGGGTTCATAACCTCAAGTCAATCAATCAATCAATGCTATTTATTGAGCATTTACAGTGTCCCAAGCATTTTATTAGGCTCTTAGGAGAATACAATACTGTGTGGCCTAATGGAATCAATACAGGCGTGGGAGTCAGAGGACCTGGGTTCTACTCCCAGCTCCACCACCAGTGTGCATGACCTTGGGCAAATCATTTAACTTCTCTGGGCCTCAATTACGTCATCTTTAAAATGGAAAACAAGACTCTGAACGCTAAGTGGGACATGGACCTTGTCCAACCTGATTATCTGTATCTACCCTAGAGCTTAGTATGGTCCCTGGCCCATATTAAATGCTTAACAAATGCCACCTAAAAATTTTTTTAAAAAGAGTTGGTAAACATAGTCCCTGCCCACAATGTACTTAGTTAAGAAGGGAATACAGATGTTAGTATAAATAAATAAATTATGGATATGAGCATAAGTGTTTGTGCAGCTGAGTGGTGAAAAAAGAATGCATATCTAAGTGCAAGGGCAACATACAGGGAATGGGAGAAGAGGAAATGAGGACTTTGTCAGGAAAGGCCACTTGGAGGAGATGTGCTTTTAATAATACAGTTATTATTATTAAGATTGAATGAATAATAAGGCTTAGAAGGTGGGGAGAGCGATCACCTGTCAGATATGAAGAGAACGGTTGTTCTAGGCCAGAGTCAGGACATAAGCAAGAGATCAGAGGCAAGGTAGGTGACATCAGGGTACAGTGAGTAGGTTGGCCTTAGAGGAGTGAAATATGCAAGCTGGATTGCAGTAGGAAATCAGGGAGTTACGGTAGCAGGGGGGCATGTGATTGAGTGCTTTAAAGCCTTTAAACTTCCTCTGCCAAGGCTACTGCTGTCTATTTCTGTGGTTTAGATGCAACATCCAAGTTCTCACGGGCTAGAAGGGGAAAGCAAAGACTCTGAAGCAATCAATGGGAAGGGTTAGGGTATTCCCTCCTTCTTAGACTGTGAGTCCCATGCGGGATAGGGACAGTATCAATCTGATTATCTTGGATCTATCCCAACACAAAATGCAATTCTTTGTTCCTTGTAAGTGCTTGACTAATATCACTATAATTATTCCATAATCTAATGATGTATTCTTCCATGCTCATCCATTTAATTTGGTTTGTTTGCTTTATGGTATATAAAGCCCATAACCCATATGGGTTTCATTACTTCCAGGATTGGACTTTCCCATTCTTAGACTTTTATGTTTAAAAATTAAAAAAATTATTCTTGTAAAATATTTCTAGAAGTTACTTTCTTCATTTCAAAATTCAACAGAGAATCATGTGCATTAAACAGTAAAATATGGAAATGCTTAATTGATATTAATATGCAGCCATTCCTAGTTCTTTGATTACAGTGTGAAGTCTTTTAATGGTCTCTTTATTTCTCCACAAGAATTTGCTGACTGGACAGTACACACATTTGTGCTTGAGGCTCAGTAAGGAACATTTCTGGGTCTATTTTCCCATTGTTGCACTTGAGTAACTCCCACTGACATTAAGTTATGCTTACATATCGAATAATGCTCACGTATCGACAGAGGAATAGACTCTATATTGCAAATGTGCAGTGATGCACAGAGGTGTGTATTGGCCTTTGTGTAATGTAATCAAGTTTTGTAGGTTGAATAATATTACAGATGATTTCCTTTGTTCATGTGCTATAGGACGTTTATAAGATAGGCTGCAATCCTCAGCTGTTTTGAAGTTAACTTGAAGATGGAACTTTTTTTCTGTTATTATTTCCTTTACAATTGATAGTAGGTGATTTTCTAATAGTAGTGAAAATACTCATTCTTTGCACAGGTTACATAATTAATGGCTTTTTCTTGTTTTTTTAAAAAATCTCTGTTCCATTTCTTAATCTAGGCCTGCATTTCTAGCAGAGATTTCTTCCTCTCAACTTTTTCACTTTTTCCATCATGGATTGATTTTATTTCCTATTTCCATTATGTTGTCAGGGCTTTTCACTAAATCATAGGCTTCCCAGGACCAGGGACCACCCAGCACCCACACTTCACTACTCACTGTGTCCAATCTTGTACTGCCGCTGACCCATCTCCTATATCCTGCCACTGGTCTGGAACTCGTTTCCCCTTTATATATGACAGTTACCACTTATTAAAACCAGATCCCCTCCCCAAATCATGCCCAACCAAAGCCCTCATCTCTGCTACTCCTTCACCCTGCTATGTCACCCTTGCACTTGGATTTGTACCTTTTACTCACCCAACCCTCAGCTCCATGGTACTTATGGGGAAGCAGCATGGCTTAGTGAAAAGAACCCAGGCTTGGGAATCAGAGGACATGGGTTCTAATCCCGGTTCTGCCACTTGTCTGCTGTGTGACCTTGGGAAAGCCATTTAACTTCTTTGTGCCTCAGTTAGCTCATCTGTAAAATGGGGATTAAAACTGTGATCCCCACGTGGGAGAACCTGATTACCTTGTATCTACCACAGTGCTTTGAACAGTGCTTGGCACATAGTAAGCACTTAACAAATACCATAATTGTTATTATAATTAAGTACATATCCACTATTATTTTAAGGTTTGTCTCCCTAACTAAAATATAAATTCCGTTTGGGAAGGGGACATGTTTACCAACTCTGTTATATTATATTCTCTCAAGCACTTAGTGGTGTTCTGCACACAGTAAATGCTCAATAAATATGATTGATTGCTTGATTCCACCTGTAGCGAGGGAGATTGACTCCATTTTATGTTATTTGATTCCAGGAGCAACAAGGCAGAAGTGATTCCGTTTTGTATTATTTGACTTGGAGGCCTTTCCAGACTGACCCCCCACTTTTTCTTTGCTCCTCCTCCCCATCGCTCCTATTCCCTCCCTCTGCTCTACCTCCTCTCCGCCTCACAGCACTGGTGTATATATATGTACGTATTTATTTTATTATTCTATTTATTTTATTAATGATGTGTATATATCTATAATTCTATTTATTTATATTGATGCTATTGAGGCCTGTCTACTTGTTTTGCTGTCTGTCTCTCTCCTTCTAGACTCCGAGCCTGTTGTTCATTAGGGATTGTCTACCTGTTGCTGAATTGTACTTTACAAGTGCTTAGTTCAGTTCTCTGCACACAGTAAGTGCTCAATAAATGTGAATGAATAAATGAATGACTCTTGGAGCAACAAGGCCAAAAGAAGATTTAGAGGATAAACTGTATTATCTCTCTGAGGAGTTTTGAGGAGCAGAACTGAATTGTCTTGCTAAGGGCTTAAAGAGGGGCTAAATTGTTCTGCTGGGCAGGAAAAGAACTGCCAGATGAGGCTATGCTCATGGGGGATAAACCCGGGGAAGAGGGGTCATCTTCCTTTCTGGTTTATCCGGTAACGAGCTAAAGAGTGGAAGACCGTGGCAATCCTTAGCAGCTCCCCCACCCGCTGCAATCCCCCCCCACCCTGAGAACAATGGAGTTGTTCATGGAGGAAAGAACTGGCCCTCTTGGCCCAGTTTGCCCGGGATGGAACTACCTAAGCCATGCACTTAGAGACAACTAAGGCTGCCGTGGCCCACCACCTAGGACTTGGGGAAAACCAGGACGACAATGAGCTGACTCTTTCAAATCCTCCAACATGGGATCATCTTCACTGATACTTGAGGAAAACCAGTTGGATTGGGGTGTGTGTCAGGTGTGTGTGTGTGTGTGTGTGTGTGTGTATGCACAGATATGCCTAACCCCTGTTTTAGTAAAATAAAGCCTTCTACTGTCACAGTGGTGTTTGGTTTTACTTTGACCTATCATTTGAGCTCCCGAATTAATGAAAGAGTCAAATCCCTGATTCAGGGCTCGTCGGCCGAGCGCCTGATATTGTGAGGAAGTGATCCCCAGGCGGGCCCCATAACACTACTAGTATTGTATTCTTCCAAGAGAAAGGTTGTTGTCTACCAACTCTGTTATACTGTTCTCTCCTACACTGCTCAGCACTTAATGAGTGCTCAATAAATATGATTGATTGATTTCAACCACTTCAACAGTTTCCATTGGTAACCATTGGACAGCACTTTGGGCAGGCTGGGGCTATCCAGAGCACTGACTTCATTCCCACATCTGTCAAGACATTAGTTCTCACCATAGTTAAAGCCTTTCTAAGATCCCACCTGCTTCAACAAAACTTCCCCTTTAACCTCATCACCCCAAGATGCTCAAACCCATTTCTAGCACTTCTACAATGATTTTATACTTATCCTCATCACTTGTGTACATTTCTGTTCAATTGTACATTCAATTTTCTAGTTGCATTATTCCAGCTGAAATATTTTTTTATGTCCATCTCCAGAGTGTAACCTCGTTGAGGGCAGGAAACGTATCTTTTCATTGTGTTGCACTTCCCCAAAGGTCCAACACAGTGTATTGCACCCACTGGGTGCTCAATAAATACTATTACTACCAATTCATAAAATACTTTTTTAATTTGAAAGGGAAAATTAAAGATTCCATTTTAAATGGTTAAGTGCCTTCATACAAATTCAGCACCATCATTTTGAAATATGTTTACAAACCATTGGCTTAAAATGTTCCTGCTTTCTTTGAGATGATTCACAAAGTGTAAAGACAATTCTATAGACAGCACTGAAATTCATACAAATGAGCCAATAAATATATGGATAGATTAATCAGTAAACAGACACATCCACCCTGTATAGTTTTTCACAAACTATAGTAGATGTAGGGACTTCATATTTTCCATGTCTTCCTTGTCAAATAAAATATTACTCTTACTCATATACATACATGTGTTCACATGTATCTGTATACCTATAGGTTCACTAATTTCATCCTGATTATACATACATCATCTTTTGTATCGTGGAACAATGCAGTCAGTCATGTGAGAAGTAGCATGGCCTATTGGCAAGACCATGGGCTTGGGAGTAAGAGATTGTGGATTCTAATCCCGGCTCTGCCACTTTGCTGTGTGATCTTGGGCAAGTCACTTCATTTCTCTCAGCCTCATTTCCCTCATCTGGAAAACGGGAATGAACACTGTGAGTCTAAAGTGGGACAACCTGATTACCCTGTATCTACCCTCACACTTAGAAAGTGCTTGGCACATAGTAAGCCCTTAACATATACTATTATTATTAATTGTTTACTTTACCCAGGGTCAATTTTTCAACATTACCTGTTTACTAACTGCTGTGAATTATTTTTACAAAGAGCAAGCATAAAGATGACTGACTTTCAAAGCTTTAAACCTTTAAGATTTAAAGTGTTAGATGGCAAGATGGGGGAAGGTGGGTGGAGGCTTTTCATGACAAAGCTTCGCAAAAATCATTCTCAGCAGCTTAAGGCGCGCGCACACACACACACACACACACACACATACATACATATATATATATATATATATTTTGCCCCCATCCCAGGAGGGATAAGTTTGGGTACTTCACCCCTATGATGTCAGGAGCTTCTTGAATTTGGAGACTCCTGCTTCCCCAGCTCTCTCAGTTGGGTACAGTTGGGAGAGGACTTTTCTGGCGGGAGAGAAGACATAAGAGATGTTCTCCTGTCCCCTAACATTGGCAGTGAGAGCTGTAAGACCAAATTATAACCACCACTTAGGGATGGGGAGTTTCTTGGTCTTATGGAAGGTTTTACTGGGATTGTCTCACCAGACACCAACTTCCATCTCTATTCACCCCAACTTCAATCTGGTTCACTGGTGACCCATAGAATAGTGTGGAATAATGAAAGGGAGGATAAAAAAATGAGACTGGGTATCAGTGGCTGCCATATCCCTCTCTGGATCCACCGTGGAAGAATACAATAATAGTAGAATCAAGCAATCAGTCATATTTATTAAGTGCTCACTGTGTTCAGAGCACTTTACTAAGTGCTTGGGAGAGTACTATATAAAAGAGTTGGAAGAGAAGGTCCCCTGCCCGAAAGTAACTTACATTTTAGCTAGGAAGACAAACATTATTAGCTGGCAACATAATAGGTCTTCACCTGCCCTTCTTCCCTCCCCACCCCCATGGGCAAAAGGTTGTCCCTGTGGGACTAACCAAAGGTATTCAGTGAAGGTGGGGGACAGAACTGTGGTGTGGGGAATAAGATGGGAGCCATCTCTTCAGAAAGACCCTTCACTACTATCCCAATAGAGGAGAGAGAAAATTGGAAAAATTAAAGCTACTGTGTTTCCCATGAGCCTACTAAGAAAGGTGAGAAAAACGAATGTAATAAAATGGTCAGCATTAACTCAGAAAAGGGATCTTGTCCCAAATATCCTAGCATTTTTAATTAATCCACAGACTCCTGGCTCAACTGCATCACCTGTCACTCAGAGTTGGCCCAGAGGGAACGCAGCGGAGATCCTGGGCACCTGCCCTTTGAAACGAGGAGATTGTAATAAAGTGGCAGTCACTGTGGTGGCACCAGTGGTGGCTTTGGTAGCAGCAGTAGAGATGGTGGATGTGATGGCAATGGAGGCTATGGTGGTGACAGTGGTTTTGGAAGCTTTAGTAGTAGTGCTAGCTGTGGTGCCAGAAGTAACTAAAATGGTGATGAATGGCTGTGGTGGTGATGGTTGTTATTGTGGGGACAATTGTGGCTGTGGTAATGATATTGGTTGTAGCTGTGGCAGCAGTCACTGTGGTGATGGCGATGGCTGTGTTAGTGGCTGTGGTAGTGGTGACAATAGCTGCGGTGGTGATGGTGATGATGGCTGTGGTGGTGGCTATGTTTGTGATGATGGCTGTAGTGGTGGCTATGTTTGTGATGATGGCTGTAGTGGTGACTGATCATGGTGGTACCTATGTCTGTGATGATGGCTGTGGTGTTGGCATTGGCTGTATTGGTGGCAGTGGTGATGGTGGTTGTAGTGGTGAAAATGGCTATGGTGGTAGTGATGGCTGTGTTGGCAATGATGGCTGTGTTGGCTCTGCAGTCTGTAATAGAGACAGTGGCAGCTGTGGTGGTTGCAGTGGGATTTTTTGGTTATCCCAGTGCGGCATCTGACATAATTTTCGTAATTTACTCTATTCCATCCTAATCATCCTCAATCTCCCACCTGCATTTCATACTGCAAACCACCTCCTTCTCCCAGAAAGATATAGTCCTTTACCAACATCCTTACCAACACTGTCCCTACCTTCTCAGTCTCTTTTTCTAGTTCCTCCCCTTCCTCCCACCCCCTAATTGTGTGGTATCCTTCAAGGTTTAGTCCTGGGTCTGTTACTATTCTCCATTTACACCTAATTTCTCAGGGAATGTGATGTTATCAGGGGGTCTCAGCCCTAAATCCTGACTGAAAGACTTCCCAGATTCATTTTAGAAACTCCCAGACTCTAGTCAGCCTTCACTGGGTCCTAAAGTCCCACTATTCCTCCATTCTTCTCAAGAAGATTTGGGGGACCTTACCTTTTCAGGGCAGCCCAAGTTTCTGCAAGCCTATTACTTCTATCACTCTTTGACTGAGACAAGGTATTTTCCCGAAAGTACAGGGGCCATTGGGAGATAGTCCACCTCCACTCTCCTGGGGCTGGTTTGAAGGGAAATTACAGAGAAAGTGCTCCTTCCCAACACTCCTCATGGCTTCCCAATTCCACATGTCTCCCTGGCACCTGGAGTTTATCACTTAGCCCTTACTGCAGGTATGCAACAAGATCTGAGCTCTCAACAATATTTAATTGTCTTAAATTAATAATTAAAACAAATGTGTTTCAAGCACTTTCTCCCTTATAGATGTGCAAGGGCTCATGTTCTCCTTTGGTCCTTCCCCTCTTCTGTCAGGGTGTTTCAGGTTTCAGTCTTATCCTCTCTGAGTCAATCAGTAGCAACATGTCCTTTCTCTCCCTCAAGGGCTGGTGACTCTTTCACCTGAATCTTGCAGCTGGACCCTGGATGCCAAATTTCCAGGGTATCCTAACACTAATCTGCTATCTCCTTCAATCCCTCCCTGTATCCTGTATACATTCAAGGTTCAAGAGAACACTCACTCTCTGTGTCCGATTCTCTCAGTCATGCCTCTCTCCTCATGATGGTCAAGGTCTTCTTCTCACTACTTGGTCCCTTTATTTTCTCCCCAATCCTTCCTTTTTTTCAGATGGGCTTGGCTGTGTACCAGTGCTTAGCATATGGTAAGTGCTTAACAAATACCCTAATTACTATTATTTACATTTTCTTCATGGAGGGGCACCATGAAGTGATTCTCCTGTCCTCTTCCTCCCTCTCCTAAATATGTGGGGCAGTAGACCTGGTTATCATTCATTCATTCAGTAGTATTTATTGAGCACTTACTGTGTGCAGAGCACTATACTAAGCACTTGGGAGAATATAATACAACAATAAACAGTTACATTCCCTGCCCACAGTGAGCTTACAGTCTAGGGCAGGGAGACTTACATTAATACAAATAAATAAAATTACAGATATATATATAGGTGCTGTGGGGCTGGAAGAGGAAAGAGCCAAGGGAGCAAATCAGAGCAATGCTCGGAGATGAGGACAAATGGGGCTTAGTCTGGGAAGGCCTATTGGAGGAGATGAGCCTTCAAATAAGGCTTTGAATCAGTGAGGGGAGTAATTTTCTGTTGGATTTGAGGAGGGAGGGCATTCCAGACCAGAGGCAGGACATATGCCAGGGGTCAGCAGTGAAATATGCAAGATTGAGGCTCAGTGAGAAAGTTAGCACTAGAGAAGCGAAGTACACAGTCTGGACTGTAGGAGAGAAGTGAGGTGATGTAGGAGGGGGCAAGGTGGATGAGTGTTTTAAAGCCAGCGGTGAGGAGTTTTAGTTTAATACAGAGGTGGTTAAGTAACCACTGGAGTTTGAGGAGCAGGGTGACATGTCCTAAACGTTCTTATAGAAAAAAGATCCAAGCAGCAGAGTGAAGTACAGACTGGCATGGTCAGAGATAAGAGGCTGGGAGGTCAGCAAGAAGGCTGATGTAATAATCCAGACTGGATTGGATGAGATATTATATTAACTTGGTAGCAGTTTGGATGGACAGATTTTAGTGATATTGTGAAGGTGGGACCAACAGGAATTAGTGATGGGTTAAACATGTGGGTTGAATGACAGAGAGGAGTCAAGGATAACAACAATGTTACAGGCATGTGGGACAGGAAGGATAATGGTGTTTTCTACAGTGATGGGAAAGTCAAGAGAAGGGCAGGGTTTGGTTGGAAAGATAAGGAGCTGTTTTGAACTTGTTAACTTTGAGGTGATGGGAGGACATCCACAGGCAGCTCATTCACTACCAAGACTTCAATTCCATCTCTTTGTGGATGATAACCCAATCTACTTCTCCAGTCCAGATGTATAGCTCTACAGTTTCATTCATTGAATCATATTTATTGAGCGCTTACTGTGCGCAGAGCACTGTACTAAGTGGAAAGTACAATTAAGCAATAAAGAGAAACAATCCTTGCCCACACTGGACTTACAGTCTAGAAGAGGGTGATAGACATCAAAACACTTAACAGGCATCGATATAAATACAATTATAGATATATAACATCAAAACAAGTCAACAAGCATATTTCCTCTTGCTTTTAGGACATCTCTACTTCGTTCTGTCCCTCCCTCCATCACTTTAAACTAGCAAGACTACCTGGTAGACATTATTTTTGATTTGTTTCTTTTCTTCATCACACACTTTCAGTCAGTCACTAAAACTTGACAATTCTGTCCCCACATCTCCAGAACTTTCTCCTTCTTCCCTTTCCAAACTGCTTACACACTGGGTTCAAGCACTAACCTCCCTTCTTGACTACTGCATCTATCTTCTCGCTGACCTTCCTGCTCCCTGCCTTTCTTCTCTTCAGTCAACACTTCTGGTAATCGAATCATTTTTATAAAATATCTTTCTGAGCACATCTCCCCTCTCTTTCAAGAGTATACAGTAGATCCTTTCTCACACATGAGAAGCAGAGTGACTCAGTGGAAAGAGCACGGGCTTTTGGAGTCAGAGGTCATGGGTTCAAATCCCAGCTCCGCCACTTGTCAGCTGTGTGACTTTGGGCAAGTCACTTAACTTCTCCGTGCCTCAGTAATCTCATCTGTAAAATGAGGATTAAAACAGTGAGACCCTCATGGGACAACCTGATCACCTTGTAACTTCCCCATCACTTAGAACAGTGCTTTGCACATAGTAAGTGCTTAATAAGTGCCATTATTATTATTATTTCTGGATCAAGCAGAAATCAATCAATCAATCAATCAATCGTATTTATTGAGCGCTTACTATGTGCAGAGCACTGTACTAAGCGCTTGGGAAGTACAAATTGGCAACACATAGAGACAGTCCCTACCCAACAGTGGACTCACAGTCTAAAAGGGGGAGACAGAGAACAGAACCAAACATACCAACAAAATAAACCCCTCACTAGAGACATACAATAGACTCTCTCTCCCCATTGCTTATCCTCACTCCTTTCCCACTACAACCTAGCTGGCACAATTTTCCTTTAATATCACACTACACATTGACCCTCATTCTTATAATAATAAGAAGAATTATGGTATTTGTTAAGTGCTTATTAAGTGCCAAGCACTGTTCTGCAAGGTAATCAGGTTGTCCCACGTGGGGCTCAAAGTCTTGATCTTCATTTTACAGATGTGGTAACTGAGACACAGAGAAGTGAAATGACTTGCCAAAGTCAAACAGCAGAAAAGTGGCAGAGCTGGGATTGGAACCCACGTTCTCTAACTCCCAAACCCTTACTCTTGCCTCTAGGCCATGCTGCTTCTTATTTCACCCACCATCCACCCCTTGTTCACACTTGCCCTCCTGCCCTTGAACTCCCTTTTCATATTCTACAGTCCAGAACTCTCACCATCTTCACAGTCCTACTGAAAGAATACCTCCTCCAGGAAGCCTTCCCTGATTATTTTCCCTCCCTAGTGCCTCCCTCATGCACTTAGCCTCTCCTCTAAGCAATTATGCACTCACTCGACTCACATCCTTACAGAACTCATGTACATATCCTCATATTCAACTAAGTATAATGTTCATCTCTCCCACTAGACCCTAAGTTCTCTGAGGTCTGAGATGGTGTCTACTAACTGTATTATACTCTTCTAAGCTGTTAATACAGTGCTCTGTACACATTAAGCACTCAATAAATGCCATTGATTGGTTGATTGATACCGGTCTTATAGTTTTCAGCACATTTTTTGTAGTGTGCCTGTAAACGTAAGGATAGTTTAACTTAACTCCCTCTTAGCTAATAGAAAGTTGAGATACCGTACTGAAAAATAGCTGCCTTGATTAATAATCTAAACTAGACTAGATGTCAGAGGCCTATTGAGAAGAAAACTCAAAACTGTGCTAATTAAATATTTGTGTTAAACAAAAATGAGTTCCTTTGTGAAACCACTCTGCAGCATTATGGATCTTTTCTAAAACAAAAGGCATAAACTTAAGAATATTAAAGAATTGGGCAATCATTTTATCTTTATAGTTCTGGTATTCTGTAACTGTAAACAAAACCTTTGGTATCAAGTGCTATGCCATGTGATGGTGGATGTGAGTGCTGTCTTTACACTAGGATTATGTTAACTGGTGGCAAATCATTTAGGCAGGACCGAAATAGACACAGGCTTTACTTCCAGATGTATCCCAAACACATCTCTCCATTGTTTGTTTCTGCCAACTACAAATGATGAAAAACCCCCAGTCAACAGACTAGGATGTTAAATCACCAAATGGAGGGTCGCCTTCAGAGTATCTCCCAATTAGAGGTCAAAGGGACCCTTTGTTTTATTTTCAACTCCTAACAACACTACAGAGACACAAAGTTCCTGGTAGCCAAGCCTAGCCACTAAACATAAGCATAGCATAAGCATAGACTATGGGTAGGATTTAATCATTCCTCCATAATCAAAGTTCATAATATAATTTTATGACAAGTTATGATAGAAGAAGCCTTAGAGTTTACGTTTTAATGGTAAAAAGAAAAGGTATACATTTTGTGTTTCATCAGAGATTCCCCTATTAAATTAAGGGACATGTATATGCTACAGGCAAACACTTGACCATTGTTTTCAAGAGGCTTCACCAGTTCTTTACTTTTTAAATACCCTGTCTCTTCATGTGATATTCCTCTGCCTGTGCCCTACTCTCCTCCCTAACACACTTTCACACTGCCCCTGATTCTCCTGCCCTGCCTCCAGCCCTTGTTAATACCTTCCTCTTTTCCTTAAATTTTTTTACGCTTAAAAGTTTTCAGACCACAACTATGTAGCTACAAAGCCATCCTGAAATATCTCTTTTTCCAGAACCCAGAACCTCTTCTCATGTTGTATCACCACAACAGCCTCCTCAGCAATTATGCATTTGTAGCTATAAATAGCAGTACTGTATATATTGACTTAAACACTCCACTACTCATTACTTATTCATCTTTCTATTTCCTTATTACAACCAGTTGTTTCTCTCTTATCCCTTCTAATTGTAAATCATTTTGTGTCTGCCTGTCTCCCCCATTCAAATGTAAAAACTTGAGGTTAGTAATCATATCACATTAGTATTTTTCTTTCCCACACACAATACTGTGCCACTCACATATTAGACACTATAGAAATATGATTATTTTGATTATTCCATTAGTGCCTAAACTACTTTTAGTTTCACCTTGTTTTAGTTTAAGTTTAAGTGGTTTGAGACTAAATCATATCTTAGAAACATAGTGACTTGAATGAGTTGCCTTAAATTATTTACCATTTTATAAGTTGTTTTAAAATGCATTTAAATTATTGCTGTAACTAATAAAATGTATATTGCACATTTCAGATCTGATGTTTCATTAAGATTTCAAGTAAAAATAAACCATCTTTTACTATTTTATTATATCATTTAGTACTTCAAGTGCAGCCATGATAATATTAAATTATTCTACTATCTAAAACAATTGCAGATCCATCATTTTCTGCATCAGGCAGAAACTCCTCACCCTGGGCTTCAAGGCTCTCCATCACCTCGCCCCCTCCTACCTCACCTCCCTTCTCTCCTTCTACTGCCCAGCCCGCAACCTCCGCTCCTCCACCGCTAATCTCCTCACTGTACCTCGTTCTCGCCTGTCCCGCCGTCGACCCCCGGCCCACGTCATCCCCCGGGCCTGGAATGCCCTCCCTCTGCCCCTCCGCCAAGCTAGCTCTCTTCCTCCCTTCAAGGCCCTGCTGAGAGCTCACCTCCTCCAGGAGGCCTTCCCTGACTGAGCCCCTTCCTTCCTCTCCCCCTCGTCCCCTTCTCCATCCCCCCATCTTACCTCCTTCCCTTCCCCACAGCACCTGTATATATGTATATATGGTTGTACATATTTCTTACTCTATTTATTTATTTATTTATTTTACTTGTACATTTCTATCCTATCTATTTTATTTTGTTGGTATGTTTGGTTCTGTTCTCTGTCTCCCCCTTTTAGCCTGTGAGCCCACTGTTGGGTAGGGACTGTCTCTATGTGTTGCCAATTTGTACTTCCCAAGCGCTTAGTACAGTGCTCTGCACATAGTAAGTGCTCAATAAATATGATTGATTGATTGATTGATTGATTTTCAATCATCATCATCAGTAGTATTTAAGCACTTGGGAGAATACAATGCAACAGAATTGGTAGACAGTTTCCCTGATGGCAATGAATTTACAGTCCAGAGGGGGAGATGGACAATGATATAAATAACTGATTTATAATGTATGGTTTATAGATATGTATATAAGTTATGTGGGGTTAAGGTGGGGCACATATCACATATGCAAAGGTCACAGATTCAAGTACATAGATGAAGCAGAAGGGAGAGGGAGCTGGGGAAAAAGAGAGCTCAATTCTGGAAGGCCTCCTGGAGGAGATCTGACCTTAATAATGCTTTGAAGGTGAGAAGGGGGAGTGGAAAAGGGGTCAGCAGTAAGATAGATGAAACTGAGATGCAAATCAGTTGGTGCTAGAGGAGTGAGGTGTGTAGTCTAGGGTGCAGAGGGAGTTCAGTGAGGTAAAACAGGAGGGGGCAATTTGATTGGTTTAAAGTCTATGGTAAAGAGTTTCTGTTTGACTGGAGGTGAATGGGCAACCATTAGAAGATCTTGAGGAGTGGGGATAAGTGGACTGAACTTTTTTTAGAAAAATAATCCTTGCAGAAGAGTGAATTATGAACTAGAAGGTGAGGAGACAGGTGCCAGGAAGGTGAGCAAGGAGACAGATGTTGACTGTTGGAGTCAGGGCGGGATAGGATACCTAACGAGACCATCATAATAGTAGTTTACATGGTCTGTGAGGGTGGATTTTAGCAATGTTGTAAAGGGAGAAACAATGGGATTTGGTGACAGATTGACTATGTGGGTTGAATGAGAGAGATAATTTGAGGACAATACCAAGGTTACAGGCTTGCAAAATTTGGAGGATAGTGATGGGAAAGACAGGGTTGTGGGGTGAGGGCAGGGTTGGGGTTGGAAAATAAGGAGCTATGTTTTGGACATGTTTAGTTTGAGATGTTGGTGAGACATCCAAAGTGAGATATCTTGGTTAGGAGATGTAGATTTGGGAATTGGCTGCATAGAGCTGGTAGTTGAAGTCTTGGGTGTGAATAAGTTCTCCAAGGGAGTGGGTGTAGATGGAGAATAGAAGGAGACCCAGAACTGAGCCTTGAGACACCCACATTGTCAGAGGGTAGGAGGAAGTAGAGGAGCCTGCAAATGAGACTAAGAAGGAGTGGTCAGATAGGAGGTGAACCAAGAAAGGACATTTCAGTGAAGCCTAGGTTAGAAAAAGTTATAAGAAAAGGGTGTGGTCTATGGTGCCAAATTCAGCTTAGAGGTCTAGGAATATTAACATAAAATAGAGGCTGCCAGATCTGATGAGAAGAAAATCATTGATTACATGAGAGAGCTGTTTCCATGGAGTGAAGGGAGTGGAAACATGATTGGAGAAGATCAAGGAGAGAACTGGAGGAGTAGAAGTAGAGACAGTGAATTTAACAGCTCTCTGAAGAAGTTTTGAGAGGAATGGTAGGAGAGAGATGGGACAATAACTGGAAGGAGCCATGAGGTCAAGGGAGGGTTTTTTTGTTTTTTGTTTTTAGAGTAGAGGATACGTAAGCATGTTTGAAAGCAGTGGGGAAGAAGCCATTGGAAACTGAATGTTTGAAAATGACAGTCAAGTAGGGAAGAAGGTAAGGGTCAAGTGTTTTAATAAGGTATGAAGGGATGGGGTCAGAAGTACAGGTGGAGGGTTAGATATTGAGAGGAGGTAAGAGATCACTTTTGAGATAATGCAAGGAATGCTGGGAGAATCAAAGAGGGTGATGGAGGAGTGAGGGATTGGAAAGGAGCAGGGAATATTTTAGGGAGATCACCCTGATGGTTTCAATTTTGTTAATGAAGTGTGTGACCTTAGCGGAATGAGATGGAGGGAATGGGTGTCTGGGTGGTCAGGAGGATTGAGGAAGGAGTATATGTCTGGAACAGCTAGCGGGGACAATGAGTACAGGAGTAAATTAGGAAGTATTGTAATCAGGCAGAGGAGAGTCATAGTTACTACCATGATGAATGCTAGAAAAAAGGGGGGAAAAGGGCCATGAAATACACAGAAAGACCGGAAGGATTTATAAACAGATGGTATTTGGGACAATACTCACCAAGGGCTTAGTATAATGTTCTGTGCTAGTGGGCAATGGAGTCTGCTTTGTTAACTAAGTGATGGGAAAGTAAGGGATAGGAGAAATTATTGTTTTAGGTCCTGTTTCTTATTCATATAGATCTAGATTTTTTGGGCCAGTGGACAAATTAGTCCATTGGTCAATGGCAGAACACTGTACTAAACTGTACTAAGAAAACCTCATTGGTAGATAGGTTCTCTGCCCACTACAAGCTTAGAGTCAAGAGGGGAAGACAGACATTAATATAAATGATTAAATTACAGATACATACATAAGTGATGTAGGATGGAGGGAATGGTGAATTTCATGTCTCAAAGGGTACAGAGGTCCAAGTGCATAGACAATGCATAAGGGAGAGGGAGTCAGGGAAAAGTGAGTTTAATGGAGGAAGGCCTCTTGGAGGACATGTAACTTCCATAAGCTTTGAATGTGAGGAGAATGGTGTTCTGGTACCAATCAATTTGTTACCAATCAATCTGCGCATCAGGCAGAAACTCCTCACCCTGGGCTTCAAGGCTCTCTATCACCTCGCCCCCTCCTACCTCACCTCCCTTCTCTCCGTCTACAGCCCACTCTGCACCCTCCACTCCTCTGCTACTAATCTCCTCACTGTGCCTCGTTCTCGCCTGTCCCGCCATCGACCCCCGGCACACGTCATCCCCCGGGCCTGGAATGCCCTCCCTCTGCCCATCCGCCAAGCTAGCTCTCTTCCTCCCTTCAAGGCCCTACTGAGAGCTCACCTCCTCCAGGAGGCCTTTCCAGACTGAGCCCCTTCCTTCCTCTCCCCATCGTCCCCCTCTCCATCCCCCCCATCTTACCTCCTTCCCTTCCCCACAGCACTTGTATATATGTATATATGTTTGTACATATTTATTACTCTATTTATTTATTCATCTCACTTGTACATATCTATTCTATTTATTTTATTTTGTTAGTGTGTTTGGTTTTGTTCTCTTTCTCCCCCTTCTAGACTGTCAGCCCACTGTTGGGTAGGAACTGTCTCTATGTGTTGCCAACTTGTACTTCCCAAGTGCTTAGTACAGTGCTCTGCACACAGTAAGCGCTCAATAAATAGGATTGATTGATTGATTGATTCTGGTGTATGTAGATGGGGAGGAAATCCAGGTCAGAGGAAGGAAGCAGGAATCGGGCTAGTGGCCAGAGAGGAGATGGAGGCACAGTGAGCAAACTGATATTAGAGTAGTGAAGTGTGTAAACTGGGCTATAGTAGAAGAAGAAGGGCTATATACAGAAGCAGCATGGCTCAGTGGAAAGAGCCCGGGTTTGGGAGTCAGAGGTCATGGGTTCTAATCCCGGCTCTGCCACCCATCTGCTGTGTGACCTTGGACAAGTCACTTCACTTCTCTGAGCCTCAGTTCCCTCATCTGAAAAATGGGGATGAAGACTATGAGCCCCATTTGGGACAATCTGATCACCTTGTATCCCCCCAACGCTTAGAACAGTGCTTCGCACATAGAAAGCACTTAACAAATGCCATCATTATTATTATTTTAATAGGAGACTACTGAGGTACAGTAGGAAGGGTCAAGTTGACTGAGTGCTTTAAGGCTTTAAGTTTCTGTTTGTTGCAGAGGTGGACGGCCAATCACTGGAGGTCCTTGAGATGTTGACTAAGTATTTTTTTTACAAAAATCACCCAGTATCAGCCATACTTTGGCCCCATATCTAGGTTTTTATTTTCCATATAATGGCATTTTAAACTCTATGTGAGATAACAATGCACGTTCATAGAACACAAGAGAGTTGGTATCCACCTTAGCTGCCTATAGGGATCCTTAGTAGTAAAATGGAATGGGCATTACAGAAATTATTTCTCAGAATAAAACTGCTCAAACCACTAGTGGGTCTACTTCTGAGATAAACACACTTTAGGTGGGACATGTAGAGGATAATAATAATAATGATGGCATTTATTAAGCCTATGTGCAAAGCACTGTTCTAAGTGCTGGGGAGGTTATAAGGTGATCAGGTTGCCCCACAGTCTTAATCCCCATTTTACAGATGAAGGAACTGAGGCACAGAGAAGTTGACTTGCCCAAAGTCACACAGCTGACAATTGGAGGAGCCAGGATTTGAACCCATGACCTTTGACTCCAAAACCCATGCTCTTTCCACTGAGCCACGCTGTTTCGCTAAGAGATAAGAGAAATGATATTAAGTATACAGTAGATTATGGAGAGATAGCAAAGTTATATGACTGGAGATAGCATGAATTTATAAAATAATTTAAATTTATAAAAGCAAATAATTTCTAAAATTTATAGAACTGTGCTGTAAGATACTCAAAAGTCAAGCTGGACTCAAGAGTAACCCAGCTTCCCAGTGAGCCTGAGGTCACAGAAACTTTATCCAATAAATTCAACCAGGGAATGATTAACAGAGGTTCAACTTATCTTGGTCACACAGTCTGCTTTCAGGTTTCCTTCTGGGGAAGAAAAAGCAAGTAAATGCACAGTAAAGGAAATGCATAAAAGTTAAATGAAAAGACATGAATCGATGATGATTTGAAGTTGAAATTTTTGAAGTTGAAATTGTACAACTATC
Source organism: Tachyglossus aculeatus (assembly GCF_015852505.1). Classification (NCBI taxonomy): domain Eukaryota; kingdom Metazoa; phylum Chordata; class Mammalia; order Monotremata; family Tachyglossidae; genus Tachyglossus; species Tachyglossus aculeatus. Next base: position 116,663,798 of record NC_052067.1, read on the forward strand.
CTGCAAAAGCAGTCTGTATGATGAAATAGTGGTAAGTATTAGGGGAGAAAAGGGGGACTAGGTCCAACCCTATGTGTGGAAATGTACTGAAGGAATAGAAATTGCTATGATAATAGCAGTAAGCACAGGTACCAAATTTTTATTTTGAGCATGAGGGAAAAAAAATGATTCAAGGATCAGGGAAATGAGGAATGGAAGAAGAAAGGCTTCAAGTGCTTAGTACAGTGCTCTGAACTTAATAAGTACTTAATAAATATCATTGACTGATTGAACAATTTTATGAACTTGTAAGTCTGAAAGCTATTTTTTTATCTTTTTACCTCTAATTAGAAACACCTAGGTATTGTCAAACACCTCGGATGAGCAACTTTGGAAATTTAGTTTAAAAATCCACAGAAGCCATTGCTGTATGAGTGGGGTCCTATGGCAATAATATAAATCATATAGAAGAGTTGGGGTAGAAGATAATATGGACAAAAGATGACTATTGCTGACCAGGACACAAAAAGTAGCTATTCACAGGAAACATTTTTTTCTGTACAAAAACTGCTCTCCCTATCTGCTGTTTCCTAATCTCCATGCCCTCCTTTAAACATGTGTTAATCAATCAATTAGATAGTTACTGAACACTGGACTAAGCCCTTGAAAGAATACAATAGAGTTATGTTGTGTTGGATTGGAGACACAATTCTTGCTCTGAAGGCCCTTAAAAACCTCATTGAGAAGTGTGACAATCCAACTATCCCCACACTCAGAAATAGGAAAAGAAGCCAGAAGGCAGATTTCTGAGTGCCCCTCCTGGAGGAAAGCTTAATTAAGCACCTAAAATGTCCTTATTGGTATTAGCTTGGAAATGAGTCAATCAGAGGAAAAGGTTGGGAAGAATCTGGGGATAACAGTTAATGGGGGAAAAGAGACCCTAGGCCATGTTCCTAAGAGAGCAGGATAAAGGGAAGACTCAAAGCTGTGACCCTGGAAGAACACAGGGCACAGGAAAGGGTTTGAGATTATCCCGCATGAGGGTACCAGGGATACAACTCCAGAGGAACACAGGTCTCTGATCCTGTGGGAGAGAAAAAGTGCTGAGATGCTCTTGAATGATTTGGAGAAGGTGAGACTGGAATCTGGAGTGCTCAGAGAGAAAAAGTTAAGGACCAGAGGAAAATGAGTCCCATATTGCCTACAGGGATGTACAGGGCATCCTGTAGGAAAAAAAATATTAGATTTAGGGAAAAGAGGTTGAAATGGGAATTTTATTGATTTTTGTCTGATTAAGAATACTTGCAAGAATATTAAATGTTACTTAAATCTCAGATTTTAGTGTCTGCTTGTGGGAGAGACTGGAGAAGAAACTCTGGGAGCTGGGGAGATGAATGGACCTGGGATCTTCAGGAGGGAGTGATTCTCTGTAAGCTTACTGTAGCTATCCCAAGGAGAAGGATTCATTCATTCATTCATTCATTCAATCGTATTTATTTAGTGCTTACTGTGTTCAGAGCACTGTAGTAAATGTTTGGGAATTACAAATCAGCAACATAGAAAAGGTCCCTCCCCAACAAAGGGCTCACAGTCTAGAAGGGGGAGACAGACAACAAAACATGTGGACAGGTGTCAAAATCACCAGAACAAATAGAATTATAGCTATATACACATCATTAACAAAATAAATAGAATAGTAAATATGTGCAAGTAAAATAGAGTAATAAATCTGTACAAATATACACAAGTGCTGTGGGGAGGGGAAGGAGGTAGGGTCAGGCAGGAGGGAGAGAGTCGGGGCGATGGGGAAGGGAGGAGGAACAGAGGAAAAGGAGGGATTCGATCTGGGAATGCCTCCTGGAGGAGGTGAGCTTTCAGTAGGGCTTTGAAGGGAGGAAGAGGGCTAGTTAAGACAGTCAATCAATCACATTTAATGGTTAACAAATATACATTTCTACCCTGATCTCTCTCCTGTTCTGCAGTCTTGCATTTCCTCCTTTCTTCAAAACATCCTTACTTGGATGTTCTGCCTTCATCTCAAACTTAACATGCCTAAAACAGAACTCCTTATCCTCCCACCCAAACCCTGTCCTTCCCTGACTTCCCCATTACTATAGAGAGCACCACCATCCTTTCTAACAAACTTGTAACCTTGGAGTTGTTCTTGACTCCTTTCTCATTCAACACTCATAATCAGTCTATCACTGAATCTTGTCAGTTCAGCATTTACAAAAATCCATCCTTCCTTCTCCATCCAAACCACTACCACATAATGCAAGCACTTATCCTATCCCACTTTGATTACATATCAGCTTCCTTGCTGACCTCCCTGACTCTCCCCACTCCAGTCCATACATCACTCTGCTTCTGAGTTCATTTTTCTGCAATGTTTCCCCTCTCCTCAAGGACATCAGTGGTTGATCACCCACCTCCGCATCAAACAACAACTCCTTACCATAGGCTTTAAACCATTGCCCCCTCCTACCTCTTTTCACTACTTTCCTACCCAGCCAATGCACTCACTGTACCTCAGTCTCATCTATCTCACCACTGACCTGTCCTCCATGTCATGCCTCTGGCCTGGAATGCCCTCCCGTTTCATAACTGACATTTACTCTGCCCACCCTCAAATCTTTACTGAAGACATCTCTACCAAGAGGCCTTTCTTGAACTAAGCCCACATTTCCTTTTTTTCCCCCAATCCCTTCTGCGTCACTTTGGCTTGCTCACTTTATTCACATCCCTCTCCAGATCCACAGCACTTGTGTACATATCCGTTATCTATTATTGTAATATATGATTCCCCAACTAGATTGTAAACTCCTTTTGGGAAGAGAATTTGTCTCATATTGTTGTACCAAGTGCTTAGTACAGTGCCCTGCATGCCCACAATAAGTAGGATTGGTGAATTGATTGAGCACTTAACTATGTGCAGAGTACTGTACTAACTGGGAGAATGCAATGCAACAGAATTAGCAGACACATTCCCTGGCCATAATAGGCTTACAGTTCTCCATGATCCCATCAGCCTCATGCTTGGGCTAGATATGGGTGTGTGAGGGGTGGTGGGGGGAGGTGGAGTCAGCAATAGAGGTTCAGAACTTTAGGGTATACTGGACAGAGATTCCCCAAACTGCCAGTACCAGAAGAACCAGAGGGCTTTAATTCAAGCAGAGGTTAACAGGGGCCTGAGTGCTCCTAAAATGACTTGGGGGTGTTCTTTCAGCCAGGATTTGGGACATTGAAAACAACCAGTAACATCACAGGAAGGAAAACATGAGTTATTTGAAGACAGAAAAAATAAAAGTGATATTTAGGTAAGAGGGCATGTGCCAAAGTGCTTCATGTGGTGTGAGTACATAAGGATGAGTGAGTTTGGTTCAAGTTTCTGGGACAATCTCTGGAATGAGTGAAAAAAAATTGTCAGAGAAAGTCTCCTGGATGAGTTGTGATTTCAAAAGGCCTCTGAAAATGAGGCAAGCTATGGCCTGACAAATGTCAAAAGGCAGGAAGTTCCAAGCAGAAGATTGGCCTTACCAAGGGGTCAAACTTGGGAAAGATGAGAATGAGGCACACTAAATAGGTTATCTTGAAAAGAATTAAGAGTGAGAGCTTGGTGTAATGAGAAAATAGAGTGGATGTGTGTCACAAGTACTCCTCCTCATCCCAGCCAAGACCTTCCTGGACCAGGGGATCCTTGATGACACACAGAGTTCAAACCACACCTCTGATCACCAAGGTTACTATGAAAAGTTTTTTTACTTAGTTTTTACCAACGTGCAAGGGAGTGGCACATACACTCACTCCATCAAGAGTCCAATACCAGTCTGTGGGCAAAGGAGCCCATTCTGCCAATGCTTCTTCTTTCTACGTCCCTCTGATGCTTCTCCTACTCCAGTGCATGCTTTTACTCCAGGTGTTTCCCTCTGCTTGCTTCTCTCACTCTCAGTGTGCCTCTGCTTTCCCTGCATGTTGCCTCCAGGTGCCTCCTGTGATTCAAAGGGGCTGCGTTTTATCTGCCTTATGCATCGAAGATGTGGCTCCAAGTTGCAGTCATTTACTGGTCCAGGCACTTTACTTGGTAGAACAAGGAGAGGAAGCCCTGCCTCCCTCCATGCTCCTTCTCCACAGGCCAGCAATCACCTGCCCTCAAGTGAAGCCCATCAGTGCCTTCCCTCCTCTCTTCCTTGTTGCAGTTGTTTGTGGGATCACAAACAGTCAATTACAAGGCAGCTTGTTGTGGACTTACCATAATAAATAGTAGTGAAAGACCTGATTGAATAAAGGGATTACTGCTGACACCTTGCCTCGTTCCTCCCTCTGGCCTGGAACTCCCTCCCTCTTCATATCCAACAGACCACAATCTTTCCATCTTCAAAGCCCTCCGAAAATATCCTTCCCTGTATAATTTCTCATATCCCACCTGATTCTCACTCCCTTCCATCCCACCTATAAACCTGGGACTGAACCCTGTAAGCACTTTGAAAGTCATCCCACATCAGTCCAACAGCACTTACGTACATACTCCCTACCTGTATTTATTTTACTGTTAGTTTTCCCCACTAGATTATATGCTCCTTGGGCATTGAGGTCACATCTATGAACTCGTTTGTATAGTACTTTCCAAGAGCTTAGTACAGTGCTCTGCACACAGTAAGTGCACAGTAAATTTCAGTGATTGATTGATTGAAGGGAAAATGAGGAGTCAATTTGACACAAACTTAGAATTCCTTATTAGAGATTCAAGAATGCTTTGGGACCTAAGACTGAGCAAATAGAGTGGATGAGGAAATTCAAGCATTGAAGAGGAGTCAGGGCAAAAGAGGTTAGCCAATTATCTTGGAGTAATTTCAACTGGAAGACATTTCTATATTGTCTATATTGTAAAAAAATGTTCTGAATACCTTACAAAAATGTAGCACTATTCTGGCTACCTGGGAAATGTAGTTCAGTTATTTATGCCAGATGAAAGCATGATACAGCTAATATTCTATCAATAGCAGATAGGCTTTACACCCTCTTCACTCAACAGAAACTACCCTCTCAAAGGTCACCAGTGATCTCCTTTTTTGCCACATCAAATGGACTCTTCTCCATTCTAATTCTTTTTGTCCTCTCAGATGCCTTCAAAACTATTGACCACCCTATCTTACTGGAAACATTATCCTACCTTTGCTTCACCAACACTATCCTCTCCTGGTTCTTCCCTCATTTTTTTAATGGCATTGTTCAGCAGTTAACCCTAGGCACTGTACTAACTGCTGAGGTAGATTCAAGTTAATGAGGTTGGATAATGAGTTCCACATAGGACTCACAGTCTTAACACCCTTTTTCAGATGAGGTAACTGAGCACAGAGAAGTAAAGTGACTTGCCCAAGGTCACACAGTAGATTCATGTCAGAGTCAGGATTAGAACCCAGGTTCTTTTGATTCACACACCTGTGCTCTAACCACTAGGCCATGCTACTTCTCCTCCTATCTCTCTGGCTGCTCATTCTCAGGCCCTTTTGCAGCTCCCCCTCTGTCTCCCACCTCCTAACTCTAGGAGTTCATCAGGGATCAGTATTGGGTGCCTTTCTGTTCTGTCTATACCTACTCCCTTGGAACACTCATATGTTCCTGTGATTTCATCTACCATCACTATGCAGATGATTCTCAAATCTACCTCTCCAGCCCTAATCTCTCTATCTTTCCCTGCAGTCTCACATTTCCTCCTTTTTTCAGGACAACTTTACTTGGATGTACTGCCAACATCTCAAACTTAACATGCCCAAAAGAGAACTCCTTATATTCCCACCTAAACCCTATCTTCCCCCAGAATTTCCCATCACTGTGGAGTGCACCATCATCCTCCCTGTTTCACAAAACTGAAACTTTGGCCATTATGTTCAATTCATTTAACCCACATATTCAATCTGTCACCAAATCCTGTCCATTCAACCTTCAAAACATCCCTAAAATCTTCCCTTTTCAACACATCCAAACTGCTACTAAATTAATTTAAGTACGTATCCTATCCTTCCTTGATTACTATATCAGCCTCCTTTCTGACCTCCCTTCTTTCTGTCTTTACCCACTCCAACCTATACCTCACTCTGCTGCCTGGATCATCTTTCTACAGTACCATTCAGTCCTTGTTTCTCCACTCCTCGGGAAGCTCCAGTGGTTGTTCATCCACCTCCGCATCAAACAGAAACTCTGTACCATAGACTTTAAAGCTTTCAGTCACCTTTCCTCCACCTACCTTACCTCACTTATTTCCTACTACAACCCAGCCCATACACTCCGCTCCTCTAATGCCAATCTACTCACTGTACTTGATCTTAACAATCTTGGTGTCATCCTCTCAGCCACATCCTGCTTCTGACCTGGAATGTCCTCCCTCTTCATATCTGACTGATGATCATTCTCCCTACCTTCAAAGCTTTATTAAAAGCACATCTCCCCAAGTGTCCTTTAATGATTAAGCTCTCATCTACTCTTCTCCCACTCCTGTGTCAGCTTTGCACTTGGATTTGCACCTTTTAGTCACTCATTCCTCAGATCCACAGTATTCCCCCCTCCCTCCGCTTCTAGACTGTGAGCCTGCTGTTGGGTAGGGACTGTCTCTATATGTTGCCAACTTGTACCTCCCAAGTGCTTAGTACAGTGCTCTGCACACAGTAAGCGCTCAATAAATGTGATTGAATGAATAAATGAATGAATATCCATCATTTATTTATTTATATTATAGTCTGTATCCCCTGTAATAATAATAATAATTAATAATTCTAGTATTTGTTAGGTACTTACTATGTGCTAGGAACTGTACTAAAGTGGTCGGGTGGATAGAAGCAAATCGGGTTGGACACAGTCTCTGTTCCACATGGGGCTCATTATGGCAGTGAACTTATCTATCAACTTTGTTATATTGAACTCTAAGCAGTTACTATAGTGCTCTGCACATTTTAAGTACTCAATAAATACTATGGATTGATTAATTTATTGACTGAGTTTTCAACCCTGAAGAAATAAATGAATGAGTAAGTAGGAGGTGTACAATTGAATATTACTGTAGGCTCAGGTTCAAAATTGGGGTCAGGTCACAGAATTCCTAGTCTAGGCATTGTTTTCATACCACAGAGTCTCATCTGTATTTATTTACTTGATTCTAGGTACATAAATAAATTCTCAAATAGTTGCAGTCTCTCTCTCTAGACAATAAAGGTAGTACATTTGTCTCTGTCCAGGAATAAATCTCTCTAGTTTGTCACATGTCAAGGTCAGGAGAATAAATTTCAGATCTCAAAATATGGACTAGTTCAGATAAATGAACCTGAAAATTCCCTCTGAGGGGAAATTCTAACTAACTAGGAACATTGTTCCTCTACTTTCAGAAAAACAATGCACTTTAAAAATCAACTTTATACAGCAGAAAACCAAGTAGTGTTTAGCTTTCTGGAATATTTCATGTCGTTGTAGCCTATGCTCACTTTGTACTGTAGACTTTATGTAATCCTCTTGTAGTTTTTCTCCCTAACTTTAATATTTTTAAATACAACATTATAGCAAAGTATTAATTGACTATCTGTGTTCAACCTTAAACTTCATACTCCAGAGTGCTTTCTTCCACAAAAATACTGAAGTAGAAAACAGATATATTGAAATGTAAGGAATATTAATATGGTATTATTTTAGGTGATAGATTGATATACTACTTTTCTATATTTAAATGAACCCACAACAGAACCTATGTAAAAGTAGAAAAGTCTGTTTAGTCATAATTATTTATGACCCTGGGCTTCAAGGCTCTCCATCACCTCACCCCCTCCTACCTCACCTCCCTTCTCTCCTTCTACAGCCCAGCCCGCACCCTCCGCCGCTAATCTCCTCACCGTACCTCATTCTCGCCTGTCCCGCCATCGACCCCCGGCCCACGTCATTCCCCGGGCCTGGAATGCCCTCCCTCTGCCCATCCACCAAGCCAGCTCTCTTCCTCCCTTCAAAGCCCTGCTGAGAGCTCACCTCCTCCAAGAGGCCTTCCCAGACTGAGCCCCTTCCTTCCTCTCCCCCTCGTCCCCCTCTCCATCCCCCCATCTTACCTCCTTCCCTTCCCCACAGCACCTGTATATATGTACATATGTTTGTACATATGTATTACTCTATTTATTTATTTATTTATTTTACTTGTACATATCTATTCTATTTATTTTATTTTGTTAGTATGTTTGGTTTTGTTCTCTGTCTCCCCCTTTTAGACTGTGAGCCCACCGTTGGGTAGGGACTGTCTCTATATGTTGCAAATTTGTACTTCCCAAGCGCTTGGTACAGTGCTCTGCACATAGTAAGCGCTCAATAAATATGATTGATTGATTGATTGATTGAATTATTTTGTATTGAAAAACAGTACTCTATTAGTTGTTTTGTCTTATGCTGTCTCGTCATCTCTGACCCATAGCAACTCCATGGACACATCTCTCCCAGAACACCCTGCCTGCAGTCCATATAGTTTTCTTGGTAAAAATATCACAGTGGTTTACCCCTGCCTCCTTCCAAGAAGTAAACTTGAATCTCCATCCTCAACTCTCTCCCATGCCTCTGCTTCCCAGCACAGGTGAGTTTTGATTTGTAGCAGATTGCCTTCCACTTGCTAGCCACTGCCCAAGCTAGGAATGAAATGGATATGCTTCTGCTTGACTCTCCCTCCCATAGTCAAGAATAGCAGAGTATTGGAAACTCTCCAGGTGTGACCATAAGAGGGGAATCTCTATTTTTTAAGATGTAAAACAAAAAGAGAATGAAATCATGGAAAACTGAGCATATATAGCTATTGGTGTACACACACACACACACACTCAAATATGTTTTTTTCTGTGATATGCACTGTACTAAGTGTAGGGGTAGATACAAGATAAACAATTTGGACACAGCCCTTGATCCATGTGGGGCTCATGGTCTTATTCCCCATTTTACATATGAGGTAACTTAGGCACTGAGAAGTTAAGTGACTTGCCCAAGGTAACACAGCAGACAAGTGACAAATCTGGGATTAGAATCCAGGTCCTCTGACTTCCAGGCCCCTGCTCTTCTACTAGACCATGCTGCTTAAAAATGTGAAAAATTTTATTTATTTATTTATTTTTGGTGTTTGTTAAGTACTTACTATGTGCCATTCATTCATTCATTCAATTGTATTTATTGAGTGCTTACTGTGTGCAGAGCACTGTACTAAGCACTTGGGAAGTACAAGTTGGCAACATATAGAGACGGTCCCAACAACGGGTTCACAGTCTAGAAGGGGGAGACAGACAACAAAACAAAACATGTAGACAGGTGTCAAGTCGTCAGAACAAATAGAATAAAAGCTAAATGCACATCATTAACTAAATAAACAGAATATTAAATATGTACAAGTAAAATGAATAGAATGATAAATCTGTACAAACATATATACAGGTGCTGTGGGGAGGGGAAGGAGGTAGGGTGGGGGGGATGGGGAGGAGGAGAGGAAAAAGGGGGCTTAGTCTGGGAAGGCCTCTTGGAGGAGGTGAGCTCTCAGTAGGGCTTTGAAGGGAGGAATCAATCAATCAATCAATTATGGAATGCTTACTGTGTGCAGAGCACTATACTAAGCGCTTGGGAAGTACAAGTAGGCAACATATAGAGACAGTCCCTACCCAACAAAGGGCTCATAGTCTAGAAAGGATAATAGTGGTATTTGTTAAGCGCTTACTATGTGCCAAGCACTGTTCTAAGTTCTGGAGGGGAAGACAAAGTGATCAAGGTTGTCCCATGTGGAGCTCACAGTCTTAGTACCCATTTTACAGATGAGGTAACAGTGTCACAGAGAATTTAAGTGACTTGCCCAAGGTCACACAGCTGACAGGTGGCAGAGCTGGAATTCAAACCCATGACCTCAGACTCCCAAGCCCATAATCTTTCCACTCAGCCACACTGCTTTTATTCTGATGGTTTTGACACCTGTCTACTTGTTTTGTTGTCTATTTTCCCTCTCTAGACTGTGAGCCTGTTGTTGCGTAGGGCCCATCTCTATACGATACCGCTTTGTACTTCCCAAGAGCTTAGTACAGTGCTTTGCACACATTAAGCACTCAATAAATATGATTGAATGAATGAATAAGGACAATAACCCAGATCCTTCCGACTCCCAGGTCCATGGTCTATACTTTAGGCACGAGATTCTCCATGTTAATCAGTGTTAATGTATTTTGACTATAGCTATAAATAAATCTAGAATTCATTAGTCTATATGACAAATAATATCCTATTTAAAGTTCACTAATTAATTGAAATTAGAATGCTTGTTACCCAAGAATTAACTCACTGTTTTAATGAAAACTAGCCATATGATCTAACAGGAATTTATATCATGGGTAAAGAAAGGTAAATACTTAAATAAAAGAATATAATCTAAAAGTTATTGGAAATAAAGTCAAGTAGACAGATCATGTATGTAAAGTTGTATTCCCACAAATGCTTAATTAAAGCATTTTGATCTGGTCGAATATTCATACAAATTTGTTCTTCGATAGAAATGAACTATAAAAATTATTTCGTTAACCTCCTTTGTCAAAATGACATTTGATAATTGATCCCCACTTCAGCCCTCCCTTACCCTGTCTCCACATGCCATGGCAAGAGGCAGGAATGCCAACTCAAGTGCTTAGTACAATGCTCTGCACACAGTAAGTGCTCAATAAACGCAACTGAATGAACTTTCCCAGTCCCACCTCTGCACAACGAGATCTTGAGATTTTGCCAAGGGTAAAGGACACCAATCTAAACCTGGGAATTCACCAAGGAGAAAGGACCCACAGGACTCTGCACATCAACCTTGCTGCTAACAACTTGTTAGTGCTCACCCATTCACTCTTGGCCAGCCACTAATGATATGTTAACATTCTCCTAACATTCTGGAGATTTCCCCACCATATTTACTATTCTATTTATTTTGTTATGATGTGCAACTAGCTTTATTTCTATTTATTCTGATGACTTGACACCTATCCACATGGTTTATTTTATTGCCTGTCTCCCCCTTCTAGACTGTGAGCCCGTTGTTGGGCATTGACCGTCCCTATATGTTGCCAACTTGTACTTCCCAAGCGCTTAGTACAGTGCTCTGCATACAGTAAGCGCTCAATAAATATGATCGAATGAATGAATGAATGAACTTCAGATTCCCCATGTGCATGAGAAACCTGAATCGACTGCTAGGTGTTCCAGATTGGCTGCAACAGCTCTACACTTTCCTTCTTGAGTTGCCTAACCTTCCCATGTCTTCTCTTTCCCCTCCTGAGGGTCACCCCACCCATGTCCCTCTAACGCACCATCTTCTCTCCACGCCCCTCCCCATACACCAGCCCTTCTCAAATTACTCCTACCCAACCTCTCTCCCCGTCTATTGTACCATCCCTGTCCTCCTTTCCCAGAGCCACTGCTTATTCCTCTCACACCATGCTGGTTTTCATCAGCTCATTCCCAACTTACCTTTTTCTACCACTCATGCCATGCTCTCACACAACTTCCCCAACCCTCATAAGCCTCAGCCTAGTTCAGCCTACAGACACTCTGCTCCATCATGAGAAGCTTCCCTTCATCCTGGACCTGTTTCTCAAATTCATCTCCCTTCTCCATGCCTAATTGACTCCCATACCCACTGCCCATATTAGCTGTTCAAGCACCCTGAACCCTGGCTGCTTCCAATCTCTTGTTCCTAATGACCTGACCAAGCAATTTAGTGAGAAAATTGAAGTTCCCCTACTCCTCTCCAGATTCTTCCTCTTCAAGCCCCTTCTTTGACTCTCCCATTATTCACAGCAGTATCTCAAGAGATCTAACCCCTCCAAATATGCCCTGATCTGTCCTCCTTTCTCACATCATCAAAACAATTGCTCTCTCACTTTTTTCCTCCTTGATCACCATGTTCAACCACTCACTTTCCAATGGCTTCTTGTCCACTGTTTTTTAGCATGTTCATATATTTCCTAACTAAAAAAATCCCTCACTTGACCCCATGACTGTCTCCAAATATCACCTCATCTCTCTCCTACCATTCTTTTCCAAAACCAATTGGTGACTCCCTTAGTCTCACTGCCTCTACTTCCTCCCCTCCAACTCTTTCCTTTACTGCATGCAATTTGGCTTCTGCTCTCTCCTTTACAAAGGAAACAGCTCCCTTTGAAGTCACAGAAGAACTCCTAATTTCCAAATATTTGTCCACACCCATCGTTCCCATCTGTCACCCGGTGTCCGGGACAGGTTCATTCTGTAATCGGTGAGGCGAGAGTGAGGGACGGGGCGGGGGGGAGGGGCGGGGACGGAAAGCCTGAGTTTTATGTAAAATTTATTCCACGAAGCGAATTGAATTATGTAGTTGTTTAGGTGCAATGGATTGAGCTTCCCTTTCTGGAGGAATGTAATCAATTAGCAATATTCGAGCTTCCCTAACGGGAGAAACACAATCATACGTTAATCGTGCATGGGTGAGGCAGCTAGCTCTCACCCATGAGCACTTCCCACTCGGGATGAATCCACTTACTTTCCCACACGGGAAGAATCCTTTCCATTACCTGCGCATGTGGTGGGTGGCTAGCTCACCATGTGCTTTCCCTACATGGGAGGAATCCACTCACAATCCCCATCTGCAGCGGGCACCTGGGTCTCATCCACGAGACACTCACCCGTCCCGTGGCCCTTGCCTCTGTTTGTTGGTTCTGGTTGCAGAGTGGGCATCTGGCCTTCTGGGCAGAGAAAGACACGTGGGCCTCTGCCGCTTCTGCAGCAGCTTCTCCTGCAGCAGCTCCTCCTGCTGCTGCGTGTGCTGGTGTTCTGAGCCGAAAGTCAGAGGCAACAGGTATTTATCACTGGTGCCCTAGGCTATTCCAGGTTCTGGCCTCAGTCTATCCAATCTCTGCCCTCCCCCCTCCTCCATACCTAATTTGATTGGCATGGGGCGAGGGACACCTTCTGTATTCCCGGCTTGAGCTGTCAATCTAGCTGATTTGTTTGTGGGTGTGGTATCCCACCCTCACTTCAAAGTTCTGCTTGCTGGCTCAGGTGGTCATGAGGTAGCTTTTGACCTTGAGACGGCCAGTACCCCAGGGTCACCTTGGGACACCATCTCATTAAGTTATAGCACACAGTTTTCTTTGTCCTCTCAGCTTCTCCAATCCTGTCTCTAGTTTCCTCCTTCCCTTCTCTCTTCTGTGTTGGAGATGACCCTGAAGAACTAGTTAGGAGTTTAGGAACAGGAGTGATGATGGGAATATGGAGGAGCAATAAAGGCCACTTAGTTTAGTGTCCTGTTGAGTGCACTTCATTGTTAGTTATTTGGTAAAGCCATATAACTTTTCGTCAGTGTGTTTGCCAAGTTATCTGAGAGGTGTTTTGTTTTGCATTACTTTGACAGGGTACATAGTATGGGTGCAACCTGCCTAGGCTACGTCTGATAGGATAACAGCCATCCCTAAGTTCTCCCATATGATCTTCCTTCACTCAGTTGAAGGGGTTCATTTTTGGCACAGTTATGAGCCACAACCTCTAATTAATTCCTGCTGACATGAGCCACATCCTCTTTATTAAAAGTCACTTTATTAAAATGCCTTGGTACCCAGGTAAGAGTGAATCATAATGGGACACAGAGACCAAGAGATGGAGAGAATGTTTCTGAAAAATCCTTGCCCCCAACTCAACTGACCTACCATGGGAGAAGTTTGGAAATGGGGCTGCCACATCTCTTAACCTGGAGCCACCCTTCCTCCTCAGGGCACAGCGTGATAGAGGGGGATAAAGAAGATATGTTGAGGGTGCCTGGGAAGGGTAGAAGCCAGCCTCGCCAAATATCCCACCTTCCTCTTCCCCTCCTACTACCCCTACACTAGGCTGGTGACAATTTGAAAATAGATGCCTCCTTGAGGAAATATTTCTTCAATAAGGTTTTGAAGTGGGGGAGAACAATTATCTAATACGAGGAGGGTGGGCATTCCTGGCCAGAGGTAGGATATGGGGAGAAGTCAGTGGCGAGATGGATGAGATCGAGATACAGTGAGATGAGCATTAGAGGAACGAAGATGAAATGTGTGGCCTGGGTTGTAGTAGGAGAGTATTGAGGTGAGGCAGGAGAGGGTGAGGTGATAAAGTGCTTTAAAGGCAATGGTGAGAAATTTTTGTTTGATATGGAGGTGGATGGGCAACCAATGTCGTCTCTTGAGGAATGGGGAAACACTGAATGTTTTTGAAGAAAAATTATTCAAGCAGAAGAATGAATTATGGACTGGAGTGGGAAGAGACTGGAGGCAAGGAGGTCAGTGAAAAGGCAGATATAATAATCAAGGCAGGCTAGGATAAGTGCATGCATTAATGCGGAAGCAGTTTTGAAGGAGAGGAAGGGGCGGATTTTGGCGATGTTCTGAAAGTAGAACTGACAGGATTTAAGGATGGCTTGAATATGTAGGTGGAATGAAAGAGAGGAGCCCAGGAAAATTCCAAAGTTGTACAATTGTAGTTAAGACTTTTTAAGATTATCATAGTCTTCACATTAAAGGGAGAGCAGTTTATGCATTATAAATCTCATTTTATGCAATTTGAACATTTTAAACACAGAAAAATAAATTAAACCCCTTAGTATGCTTGCCTACATTAAAACGGGCTCAGATTCCTCTATTTGGACACTCATCTGAGTATCTAGGAAGTACTCAGTATACTTGCTTTAGAGTATTTTTCTGTCAGCAAATCATTATATCCTATTGCTTCCATTTTGTTGGTTTTCTATGTAACCTTTCATTCATGGTTTACTTTAACATGCATTTTTTTAACAAATAGAGACCTCTTTAGAATAAGCCTGACCTTATTTGTTTACCAGTCCCTTGCTAAATTAATTGATTCTGAATCATTCACTCGTAACTTGGTAAAAATTTCCAATTGCATTGCCTTACAGAGAAGAAGGAACTGAACAGTGGCTGGATTGACCTGACTCTAACAGACCTATGTTAATGTTAATTTATTTTTCATGGATATAGATGGTGCCATAAAATGGATGTCTATCATGTCCAACTCCTAGGAAAAAAAATGAAAGGTGTTTCCAATAGGTAGCATGTCTCAAGGAAGTATGCATTTAACTTACTATCCAGAGACATCAGATTTTGGAAGCTATTAACTAAGATATATTCAGATGAAACAGTTTGAAAAAAAGCCAAAGGGATATTAACATTTCTCTAAGTATTTTATTAATCTTTAAGGAGATCACATAACCCTCAAGCATATAGAGCTATTGCAGGACCCATTTAAAGAAGAAAGCATGTTGGATCTAAGAGAGATCATTGACACTGGAACATCTTAACTTTAAATACTTTGATATTTGTAACTTTGAAACTTTTTTTATTTTGAATTTTTAAACATTCTGCAAAATTTTCTTCTAGAGGACAGAGAGTATTGTGAAAAGTTATGTACCAAAGCATAATATTTTTTGAAACATTGAAGCTAAGAGAACATAGTTTGACATTCCCATTGTAGGTACAATGTACAATTACAATAATCATTAAAGAGTTATAAGGGTTAATTTAACAATATCAGAAAAGTGATATCAGGTTTGCAAGTGATATGATGATTACACAAACTTTATGATTTAGATTAAGTATGTTATAATTTGAGCCCTATTCAGCCCCATGAAAGAAAACGAAAAAGAGAGATACTTCCTAAGCTTCATGCAGAAATGAAAGAATGTTTGCACATCCTTTATTTGTATCAAAGGTTCTATGGGATGTCCTTGAGCCATTGCACAATTATGGTATCAAGCACCACTTGAGAGGATTACATATAGGAACCAGCCCCAAAGTGAGCCTGGTATGTACCCACTGATTCTGTTGTAATCACAGACTGCAATTCTATTCCTTGTGACATAACTCCATCTTTTATGTCTGAAGAGGGCATCAACTTCAAATTGTGATAAAAGAGTAGAATTTTGGGAGGGGAAAGAGAAACAGAGATCCTAGTCACCACCAAATACAAAATCTTGGCAGGCTATAGGCTTGGGGAAGCCTGGGTCTACATGTCTGGCACGCTATCCACATCAACATGAGGTCTGTTGAAAAAGACAGAGTTCCACGAAAATTATGATAATTTTAACTACCACCCTTTTATGAGGCAAAATCCCTTCAAGTTGACCAGAGACGCAACGTCATGATTTCCTCTCCTCCCTTTCCCCTGGCTTCCACTCTGTCCTCTGGAAGAGTGGTGCTGGAGGCATCAGCCCCAACCCTACTTCAGTATTCCCCTGCAACTCACCTCTGTCCTTTGGAGGGACGGGAACCACGGGGGTTTGAGATTATGGTGGCAGATTATAGCAGCAGATGGGATTTCTCCCTGCTGAAGAGCTGGGAAGCAGTGCTTTGAGGCTCACAGTAAAATTGTCCGGATCTTCCCCAACTCTTCAACCTGCATCAGATTGCATTCAATGATTGGCAGACATTCTAAACAAATCAGATCTGCTCTTCAGGAAGCAGTCAGAGGACACAACTCATTAGTGCACTGAAAATCAAAGCCTTCAACTGGTACAATCACATAGGGCACCCAGGCACACCTGTAATCCAATCAAACATAGCTTTAACTCTTTGCACCCCTGTCAGGTACTCTGAATAAGAAGTAGTAGAAAGGAAAATCATAAAGAAGAGTTAATTGGGAGTATTTTGTATTCATGACCAAAAAATGCTTTAGATAATCAATCAGTTGTACTTATTGAGAGTTAACTCTTTGCAGAGCACTGTGCTAAGCACTTGAAAGAGTAGTGTAACAGAGTAGGTAGAAATATTCCCTAAGGAGCAACGTGGCCTAGTTGATAGAGCCTCGGGCGGGGTCAGAGGACCTGGGTTCTGATGCCGGCTCTGCCAATTGTCTGCTTTGTGACCCTGGGTGAGTCATTTAACTACCCCTTATCTCAGTTACCTCACCTGTAAAATGAGGATTAAGGCTGTGAGCACCATGTAGGACATGCACTGTGTCCAACTTGATTACCTTGTATCTACCCCAGCACTTAGAACAGTTCCTGGCACAAACAAGGGTTTAACAAATACCATTAAAAAAAAAAAAAAAAACTGAACAAAAAGATTACTCTCTAGAGGGGGAGGCAAACATTAATATAAATAAATTAATAGTGGATAGGTCCTCCCCCTTCTAGACTGTGAGCCCATTGTGGGCAGGGATTGTCTCTATGTGTTGTTGAATTGTAATAATAATAATGGCATTTATTAAGTGCTTACTATGTGCAAAGCAATGTTCTAAGGGCTGGGAAGGTTACAAGGTGATCAGGGTGTCCCACGGGGGGCTCACAGTCTTAATTGCCCATTTTACAGATGAGATAACTGAGGCTCAGAGAAGTGAAGTGAATTGCCCAAAGTCACACAGCTGACGATTTGTGGAGCCGGGATTTGAACCCATGACCTCTGACTCCACAGTCCGGGCTTGTTCCACTTCCCAAGCATTTGGTACAGTGCTCTGCACACTGTAAACTCTCAATTAATATGATTGAATGAATGAGTTTATAATTGCTGGGGGGCTGAGGGGTGAATAAATGGTGTAATTCACCGTGTAGTGCAGGGACTAATATTCAACTCTTTTATTTGATCAGATAAATGACCAATGCAAACTCTCATTTCATTATAAGAAATGGGAAAGTCAAACATGAGTTCAATTTTGCTTGACACTTGGCTATATGCTGACAATGGAGAGTTCTACAGAAAAGCTTGCTAAATCTCTGTACTATCAGACCTAAGTGTCATACATGGCTTGGCTCTTACTGATATATGTGGTGAGCTCACAGCAAGTTGCCTTTTCAGGGACTGTTTGTGATCCCGTGAACAAGAAGAAGAAGGAAAAGATGCCCGAGGCACTGAGGCGCTGTATTTGAGACAGGTGATTGCGGGCTTGTGGGCGTGGAGCACGGAGGGTGGCGGGGCTTTCTCTCCCTGTTCTCCCGAGTAACGGGCCTGGATCAATCAATGACTGCCACATGAGGCCACAGCTGCTACGTCTAAAGCAGATAAAAGGCGGTTGCTTTGACTCCTGAGGGCACAGTTGGAGGGGTATTTAGGCAGGAGGCAACATTGGAGCAGAAGCAAGAAGGAAGCACTGGCAAAATGGAGTCTTTTGACCACAGGCTGGTATTGGATCCTTGGTGGAGTGAGTGTGTATATGTCACCCCCTTGCATGCTGGTACAATTAAGTAAAAACTTTTTAACATATCCTTGGTGATCAGAGGTATGGTTTGAACTCTATTATGTGTCACTGAGGCTTCCCTGGTTTAGGAAGGTCCTGGTTGGTTTAAAGCCCATATTATTTGTCTCTACCACCCCCTCCAGATTCTTGTAGTGTCATCTAGCCGCCCCCCACCCCGGACCCACCTCTGACTTTTTTTTAACTATTTTGACCCCTTTATCACCTTCCTTCTCTCTTTTTCCATGCCCACTCTGATCCTCAGAGACTTCAACATCCACATGAATGTCCCTGGTGACTTCTCTGTTGTCGGCCTTCCATCTCTCCTGGATGCTGCCAACCACCTGCTCCATCCCACCTTGCCCATTCACCAACTTGGTCACACCCTCGACCTCATCATCTCTTACTACTGCACTATCTCCACCCTCACCAACTCTGAAATCCCTTTCTCTGATCAAAACCTTCTCACCTGCCTCCTCTCTCACACTCCTCCCCCCTGTAAAACTATATTACTACCCCACAAAGACCTCCATTCCCTCAACCCCATCCTTCTCAACACATCACACCCCACCTTGCCTCCTTATCCTTTCTACCCACTCTTGATGACCAGATTACTGATCTCAACTTCACCCTCCACAAAGACCTCCATTCCCTCAACCCCATCCTTCTCAACACATCACACCCCACCTTGCCTCCTTATCCTTTCTACCCACTCTTGATGACCAGATTACTGATCTCAACTTCACCCTCTCTACTCAATTTAACTCTCCTACTCCCTTTTCCCTTCATCACTCTCGCACCAATCAATCAATCAATCAATCGTATTTATTGAGCGCTTACTATGTGCAGAGCACTGTACTAAGCGCTTGGGAAGTACAAATTGGCAACACATAGAGACAGTCCCTACCCAACAGTGGGCTCACAGTCTAAAAGGGGGAGACAGAGAACAGAACCAAACATACCAACAAAATAAAATAAATAGGATAGAAATGTACAAGTAAAATAAATAAATAAATAATTAGAGTAATAAATATGTACAACCATATATACATATATACAGGTGCTGTGGGGAAGGGAAGGAGGTAAGATGGGGGGATGGAGAGGGGGACGAGGGGGAGAGGAAGGAAGGGGCTCAGTCTGGGAAGGCCTCCTGGAGGAGGTGAGCTCTCAGCAGGGCCTTGAAGGGAGGAAGAGAGCTAGCTTGGCGGAGGGGCAGAGGTAGGGCATTCCAGGCCCGGGGGATGACGTGGGCCGGGGGTCGACGGCGGGACAGGCGAGAACGAGGTACAGTGAGGAGATTAGCGGTGGAGGAGCGGAGGTTGCGTGCTGGGCAGTAGAAGGAGAGAAGGGAGGTGAGGTAGGAGGGGGCGAGGTGATGGAGAGCCTTGAAGCCCAGGGTGAGGAGTTTCTGCCTGATGCGCAGATTGATTGGTAGCCACTGGAGATTTTTGAGGCGGGGAGTAATATGCTCAGAGCGTTTCTGGACAAAGATAATCCGGGCAGCAGCATGAAGTATGGATTGAAGTGGAGAGAGACACGAGGATGGGAGATCAGAGAGAAGGCTGGTGCAGTAGTCCAGACGGGATCGGATGGGAGCTTGAATGAGCAGGGTGAGCTCCACTAACGTACAGCCTTGGATCATTGCCACTGTCTGCCTCCTTCACTCTTATGCTTGAGTTGCTGAATGCTGCTGGCCAAAGTATAAGCACCAAGCCCACCTTTGTTCACTTTAAGTTTATCCTTTCCTGCCTTAATTCTGCCCTCTCCTCTGCCAGATAAAACTATTTTTCTTCCCTTATTTACACCCATGCCCATCACCCTTGTTAGCTGTTCCAGAAATTCAACTCCCTCCTTAACCCCCCTGTTCCTCCCCCTCTTCCATCCCTCATCCCCAACAATCTGGACACCTACTTCATTAGGACAATTAACACCATCAGCTCTGAACTCCCCAAAGTCACCCCTCCCCCTTCTCCATCCCCCACTCCTGCTTTCAACACTCTCCGCTACTTTCCCAACCCTCTCGGCAGTATCTTCAGATGAGATTTCCTCCTACTTCTCAAGTGCCACCCCATCCACCTGTGTTTCAGACCCCATTCCCTCTCATCTTAAGAAAACTCTCTCCCCTTTCCTCCTCCCCTCCTTAACTAGCATCTTC
The DNA here is from genome assembly GCF_015852505.1 of Tachyglossus aculeatus. Classification (NCBI taxonomy): domain Eukaryota; kingdom Metazoa; phylum Chordata; class Mammalia; order Monotremata; family Tachyglossidae; genus Tachyglossus; species Tachyglossus aculeatus. Next base: position 116,684,139 of record NC_052067.1, read on the forward strand.
AACCACCCACTCTCCACTGGTTCCTTCCCCTCTGCCTTCAAACATGCTCATGTCTCCCCCATCCTAAAAAAAAAAAAACCCTCTCTACTCCACTGCTCCTTCTAGTTATCACCTATCTCCCTCCTACCCTTCCTTTCCAAACTCCTAGAATGAGTCATCTACACCGGTGTCCTTGAATTCCTCAACTCCAACTCTTTCTTAGACACTCTCCAATCTAGCTTCCATTCCCCCACTCCACCAAAGCTACCCTTTCAAAGGTCACCAATGACCTTCTTTTTGCCAAATCCAATGGCTCCTACTCTATCCTAATCCTCCTCGATCTCTCAGCTGCCTTCGGCATTGTGGACCATCCTCTTCTCTTTTTTTCATCTCATTTTCATTTCAATCGTATTTATTGAGTGCTTACTGTGTGCAGAGCGCTGTACTAAGTGCTTGGGAAGTACAAGTTGGCAACATACAGAGATGGTCCCTACCCAACAGCGGGCTCACAGTCCAGAAGGGGGAGACAGAAAACAAAACATATTAACAAAATAAAATAAATAGAAAAAATATGTACAAATAAAATAGAGTAATAAATGCGTACAAACATATATACATATTATACAGTGTTCTCCTTAACATGCTGTCCAACATTTGCTTCACAGACTCCGTCCTCTCTTGGTTCTCCTCTTAGCTCTTTGGCCATTCATTCTCAGACTCCTTTGTGGGCTCCTCCTCCCCCTCCCATCTCCTTATTATAGGGGTTCCTCAAGGGTCAGTTCTTGGTCCCCTTCTGTTTTCCAGCTACACTCACTCCCTTGGTGAACTCATTTGCTCCTATGGCTTCGACTATCATCTCTATGCTGGTGACACCCAAATCTACATCTCTACCCCTGTTCTCTCTCCCTCTTACCAGGCTCGTATCTCCTCCTACCTTCAGGACATCTCCATCTGAATGTCTGCCCACCATCTAACACTCAGCATGTCCAAGACTGAGCTCCTTATCTTCCCTTTCAAACCCTGTCCACTCCCTGACTTTCTCGTCACTGTAAACGGCACTACCATCCTTCCCATCTCACAAGTCGGTAAACTTAGTGTCACCTTTGACTCTGCTCTTTCATTCACCCCATACATCCAATCCATCACCAAATCTGCTGGTCTCTCCTCCACAACTTCACCAATATATGTCCTTTCCTCTCCATCCAAACTGCTACCTTTCTGGTTCAATCTCTCATCCTATCCCAGTTGGATTACTGCATCAGCCTCCTTTCTGATCTCCCATCCTCCTGTCTCTCCCCACTAACCTTGCCTGTCCTGTTATCGATCCCTGGCCCACATCCTACCTCTGGCCTGGAATGCCCTCCCCCCACACATCTGCCAAACCAGCTCTCTTCCTCTTTTCAAAGCCCTGCTGAGAGCTCACCTCCTCCAGGAAGCCTTCCTAGACTGAGCCCCCCTTTTTTTCCCTCTCCTCCTCCTCCACCCCTCCCAGCAGCACTTGTGTATATTTGTACATATTTATTTTATTAATGATATGCTTATAGCTATAATTCCATTTACTCTGATGGTATTGACACCTGTGTACTTGTTTTGTTGTCTGTCTCCCCATTCTAGACTGTGAGCCCATTGTTTGGTAGGGACCGTTTCTATATGTTGCTGATTTGAACTTCCCAAACAGCAAGCACTCAATAAATACGATTGAATGAATGAACTGGCAGCTTGTGACAATTTAGTTAATAGTAATAGTGTTTATTAAGCACTTACCGTGTTCAGAGAACTGCACTAGGGACTCAGAAGAAATACACATGTTGGAATTTGACATGGTCCCTGTCCCCTGGAGGGCTCACAATCTACGAGACATGTGAGAAGAATGGGCAATATCAAGATACCTAAGGTATGAGGGTGGTGAACTAAAAAGGCACACAAAGGCAGAGGGCCTTTAAGAAATTTTAGAAACTCAGTGAGGGGAAAAAATGCAAAATAGCAGGAGACTGTTGGGAGATCTTGCAGTGTACCGTCTAGTTTGAGGGTCAGCAAGCAGGGAAGGGGCTCTACTCAGTGGCGAAGGCTTTGCAAAAAGTGGTATATTTAGAGACAGGTCTTGCTTGGAAGATACCCACTAGTGCAGTAAGGATGTGGCCTTTAATGAAAGAAAAAAAAGGAAGCCTTTGTCACACTTGCAGCAGTTTGTTCAGCCATACACAGGAATGGGACTTGACCATCTGTAGCATAATCTTTGAATACAAAACACACAAATGCACACACATACACACCTGTGCACATGAGAAATGGAATATGTAGGAAGCCTACTCTGTTTTATAGTGTATCAATTTAAGTTTGGAGTACTTTATCAGCAAAACTAGGGGGGGTTTGATTGGAGCTAATTTCCATATCATTTGCAAGTTAGGCTCAAAGGAGTTGACTAGTTGAAGCTCTAGATTTTTAATTTTGGTTTCCAGTTGAATCAGGGAATTAATTCAGGTCCCTTGTTCTCTTGATAGTAAAGTGACTGCAGTAAAATAATTCCCCTGCCCTCTCAACTTGTGCTTTGGATGATTTACACACATTTATAGATGAACATGCACCTGGGAAATTAATAACTGAAAACAAATGAACACACTCCCTCAGAGACAGACATGATCAGTAAATCTAAAGCCCAGAAGCTTATCAAAAAGTTATTTTTTTATGCCACTGATTTTAAAGTCTCAGTATAAAAAGAACCTTCAAGAGTGTGATCAGAAAATCAAATAGTTCAATTTCAAACGGTTTATTATCTTCAACATCCAACTTTTTATGCTTTGTGTAATTTGTTTCATCTAACTTTTCATGAATGCAAATTACCATGACCCTAATATATTGCCAACAATGTCTGCCCCCTTACTTTCCCATTACTGTGGACACCACCACCATCCTTCGTGTCCCACGAGTATGTAACTTTGGCGTTATCTTTGACTCCTCTGTCTCATTCAACCCACATATTCAATACATCACTAAATCTTGCCAGTTCCACATTCATAACATCACTAAAATCTGCCCTTTCCTTTCCATCCAAACTGCTACCGTGTTAATCCAATCACTTTCCAAGCCTGCCTTGATTACTGTTTCGTCCTCTTTGCTGACCTCCCAGCCTCCAGTCCGTATTTCACTCTGCTGCAGGGATCATTTCTCTACAAAAGCATTCAGACCTTATTTCCCCTCTTTTCAAGAACCTCCAGTGGTTATCCATCCACCTCCGATTCAGAAAGAAACTCCTCGCCAATGGCTTCTCAATCACCTCTAATATTAACCTTCTCGCTATAATTCTATCTTGTCTATCTCGCCGCTGCCTTCTCACCCACATCCTGCCTCTGGCCTGGAATACCTTCCATCCTCATATCCCACAGACAATTACCATTCCCCCTTCAAATTCTTATTGAAAGCACATCTCATCCAAGAGGCCTTCCCTGGCTAAACCCTCTTCTCCTTTTCCTCAACTCCCTCCTTCATCACCCTGACTTGCTCCTTTCAGTCATCCTTCCTCCCAGCCCTACAGCACTTTTTTACATTTATTTATATTAATGTCTGTCTTTCCCTTTAGACTGTAAGCTCATTGTTGGAAGGGAATGTGTCTATTATATTTGTATATTGTACTCCCCCAAGTGCTTAGTAATGTGCTCTGCATACAGTAAGTTCTCAGTAAATATGATTGAGTGACTGACCGACTGCTAAATCATTTAATTTTAGGATTGGTCTAGTGTGTCTTCATCTGTCAAGCAGGTGTGTGGCATAGAGGATAGAGAATGGACCTGGGAGTCAGAAGGTCATGGGTTCTAATCCTGACTCTGCCATTTGACTATTTTGTGACCTAGGGCAAGTCACTTCACTTCTCTGGGCCTCAGTGACCTCATCTGTAAAATGGGATTGAGATTGAGCCCCATGTGGGACAGGGACTGTGCCCAATGGGATTTGCTTGTATCTATCCCAGTGTTAATACAGTGTCTTGCACATAGTAAATGCTTAACAAATGTCATTATTATTATTATTATATAATATATATATCTATGTATTATTTATATATATATACATCTGACTGGTAGGGCCTTGACCAGACCACCAGACCAATTCCATCTTTTTGAGCACCTGCCACATGTTATAGGCAGACACACAGATACCTAAAGTACACAAGAGGAAAGTAGGCTCCAGCTGAAGTGGTCATAAAAACAGTATTAAAGGGTCTGATGGGTCTTGCCACACAATCCCTCCAACCCCAGTAAGATGCTGTAATGGCCATTGGCAGTTGCCAGCATAAAAGGAGATGAACCAGGAAATAGTAGGGTATACCTGGAGGGGAAGTCTCCATGAACTCTTGGTAGTGGGTTGGAACTCTGTCACACAAACCTGACAAGTCGCCTCTACCCAGAGTCAGGACACCCACTCTGTCGGACCCTGCATGGTGCCGAGTGACCAATCAGACCTCGCTAGAGCTAAGAGAAAGGAGTAACCTCCTGGGGAAGGAGCTCAACTCAAGGGTGATTTCAAGGGTAGCCTGTGCTGGAGTGATTTGAAAGGTAGCCTCTGGAGACAATCAATGACTCCATTACCAGTTCCTCTGGCTGTTAGAGTGGGACCTGGGGACCATGCTGATTGCATAAATTTATTCCTCCCAAGTGGAAAGTGTTCATGGGGTGGGAGCTAGACTGCTTTGTCATGCGTGAGTAACTAAGTGTATTCCTCCCAAAAGGGAAGTTCAATTTGCCATGCAGAATAAATCTTGCATGGCTCAGCCTTTCTGATTCTGATCTCTCACTCTTACCATGCTAACCTCAAACCTAGAACCCATTTCCATGTGATGGGTAATAATATAGATAGCCAATTTCTCAGCCATCTGTTGTCTTGATTTTGGGATGCGCAGCCAATATCTGCACTTGGTGACAATGTCATGGATTCTTGTAGTAAGAAATACTTGTTCTCATTTAGTAATATCCCTTTTCAGTGGTGAGTCATTCACTTGTGAAGAGGGTACCATATTTGGCCCTGCCAAGCCCTGCTCTAAACTGTAGAAATGTGGGCCAGGCTTGAACCACATTCGTCCTTGTTTAGGCAAAAATGAGTAACCCACAGGGACAACCAATGACCACAACATTGTGTGTGTCCATCGTTCCACACATTTAGGCAAGGCTTAAGCCCAAATCTATAACCTTTGCAATGTTTAATATATTCCTTTTATAGTATTTGTTAACCACTTACTATGTGCCAGAAACTGTACTAAGCCGTGCGGTAAATACAGCTAATCAGCTTGTGCACAGTCCATGTCCCAACATGGGGTTCACGGTATTAGTCCCCATTTTTAGATGAGATAACTGGGGCTCAGAGAAGTTAAGTGCCCAAGGTCACTCAGCAGATAAGTGGTTGCTGGGATTAGAACACAGGTCCTTCTGACTGCCAGGCCTGAGCTCTAACCACTAGACAATGCTACTTTATTGCTTATGTTTCCGTCATCCTCCTCCTCCTCTTCTTAATTATCATTAGTATTTATCTCCACTGTACAGAGCACTCTACTTAACATTTGGGAGCAGTCATACACAGTCCCTGTCCATGAGGAGCTTGGAATCTAAAGAAAGAAGTAGGCAGATAAAAAGCATTTACTACTGAGATCGAAAGACAGAACATAGATACAACTGTTAAATACAAATAAAAGACAAAAAGAAATAAGTTGAATAATAAGCCAGTATATATGGAAGTGACCTGATCACGATGGTGGGAATTAATTGGGGAATGTCCTTGGAAAGGGTCCCTTTTTAAAGACATCCCACTACATTCCTCCCCCTAGCTTCTGCAGCCATGCTCCCATATGGGATAGGGGCTCTACCAAGCAGGGTAACCAACACAGCTTGTGACTAGTCCTCACCACCTCAATATTGGGCAGGGTGTCACTCAGATAAAAACTCTCTTCCTGGGTAACAGTAGGCTAAGGTACAATCTTAAGTACACTTGTCACCACTGCCTTCCTCTTGATCAGCTAGAACTCTCAAACAGTCTTAGTTGACGGAAGAATGCTTGGGATGCTGGCACTGTTCTCTGTGAGGAGCAAAGGTCAGTGGGCTGGCCCACCTGCTCCTGTATTTAATAATACTTGTATTTAATTGCTTACTGTGTTCTTGGCACTGTACTAAGCACAGAGGTGGATACAAGCAAAATGGGTTGGAAACAGTCCCTGTCCCATATGGGGCTCTTTCACCTGACACCCAGGGCACATTCATTAGGGAATCAGCATGGTGAGAGAGGGACAGAAAGGTTCAGTTTTATTAAAAAAAAAAAAAAAATTCAGTGAGGAGAATTAAATTATTTTAATATTTTGGACGTGGTGAAGAAAATATTCAGTGAGGAGAATTAAATTATTTTATTATTTTGGATGCAATGAATTGAACTTCCCTTTTGGGAGGAATATGATTATTTACTAATATTAGAGCTTCTCTATGGAGAGGAATATATTCACGTGTTACTCATGGCAAAATACCTAGGTCCCACTCACAAATGCTTCCCACCCATAAAGAATTCACATATGCCTTGTTTGTACATGGTGAAGCAGCTAGCCACCACCCACAGGTGCTTTCCACCTTGCAGGAATCCATTTATGTGTTACCTACTGGTTGTGAAACATCCTAGCTTCCATCCCTGTGAGCATTCAGAGGGACACTCACCCATCCCACACCTCCTTACTTGATACAGGCAGAGTGGGGAATCCCACGCTCTGGGAAGAGATGACACACAGCCGTGTGCTGCAAGTCTCGATTTGCTACCCAGAAGGTCAGAGGTCGCAGGTATTTAATACTTGTGCTCCTAGGCCATTCTGGCTTCTAGACTCAGTGTATCCAATAATAATAATAATGATGATGATGATGCTTATTAAGTGCTTACTATGTGCAAAGCACTGTTCTAAGCGATGGGGTGGTTACAAGGTGATCAGATTGTCCCATGGGGGCCTCACAGTCTTAATCCCCATTTTACAGATGAAATAACCGAGGCACAGAGAAGTGAAGTGACTTGCCCAAAGTCACACAGCTGACAAGTGGTGGAGCTTGGATCAGAACCCATGACCTCTGACTCCCAAGCCTGTGATCTTTCCACTGAGCGACACTCCTTCCCCCCTCCTTTCCCCCTCCTTCATATTTAATTAGCATGGGGCCAAGGGACACTTTCTGTATTAGAAGCCAGAATTAGAACTCAGAGCTTTCTGATTCCCAAACCCGTGCTCTATCTTCTACTCCTTGCTCCTTCTCACTACTGTTCACACATGGGTTTCCTATAATCTGGAGAACAGTAGTCATGAGCAGATGGCCCTGAGTGGGAGGTCTTGGAATGGGGGTGAAAGATGGGTGAATGTTGCCCCTCCCACTGTCTCCTGCCCTTCCCTCCTAATTAGTCAAACCCATTCCCAATTTTTATGGCTATAGTCAACTCCTGGATGGCTATTTCCAAAAGAATGTGCTCAGGGTAGCCTGTAGTTGTAATAAGGAAAGTATGTAGCAGAAAAAACTTTGATTTAATTCTAGGATTTCTTACTGATTAGGGCTGAACAATGATGGTAATAATGATGGTAATAATTCCTGTAAGAGGATGACAGTGAAGAGGAAAGACATATTTTCTGCAGCAAAACTTGACTCATACACATTCTAAAATCATGATTACTTGATCCAAATTGAAATTTTGCTGTAGGCATCTCTAGATCATATCAGGTTATAAGGTCTCTACCCGGGGTACCTTGACAGAAAGTGAAATATAGAAGAAATCTTTCTAGTTCATAACAAAGACAGAGTAAAATATGACTCTAAAATTACAATATTCTTGATCAGGGAAGATGGTTATGTTATTTACCATGTTGAGAAAGGGAGAATGATAATTAGGTTTATCAAGGAAGATGAGGAAGAAAAAGCTATAGAGACTTTATACTACTTGAATGTTTTAAACCCCTAAACTGGAAACAGACTATGTCATTTAGTTAGTATTGCATGGAAAACTGATTGAACATGGAGATGGGAAGCATCGATAAATTGTAGCCAAGGTTGTCATATACAGAAATAAACACAAGAATGCCCGTTGTTCATTCATTCATTCAATCAATTGTATTTATTGAGTGTTTCCTGTGTGCAGAGCACTGTACTAAGCTCTTGGGAAGTACAACACAGCAATAGAGAGACAATCCTCCCCACAATGGGCTCACAGTCTGGGTAGGGTGGGGGGAACAGACATTAATAGAAGTAAACAGTCATCAATATAAATAAATAGAATTATAGATATATAGATAGATACATACAGGAGAGGTGGGAAGAGCAAAGGGAGTGAGTCATAGTAATGCAGATGGGAGGGGGGCTGAGGAAAAGCAGGGTTTACTCTGGGAAGGCCTCTTGGAGGAGGTGAGATTCCAGCGCTTAGAACAGCACTTGGCACATAGTAAGTCCTTAACAAATACCATTAAAAAAGGCAGGGGGAGAGTGATTGTTAGGTGGATTTGAGGAGGGAGGTATTCCAAGAAAGAGGTAGGATGTGGACTAGGTGTCAGCAGTGAGACAGGTGAGATTGAGGCACAATGAGAAGGTTGGCACCAGAAGATTGGAGTGTGCAGGCTGAGATGGAGAGAAGTGAGGTAAGGTAGGAAGGGGCAAGGTGATGAAGAGCTTTAAGTACAATAATGAGGAGTTTTTGTTTGATATGGTGGTTGATAGGCAACCACTGGAGATTTTTGAGGAGGGGGATGACATGACCTGAATGTACCTATAGAAAGATAATCCAGGCAGTGGAGTGAAGTATGGATTGAAGTTGAGAGGTCAGATAGGAGGCTGATGCAGTAATCCAGTCAGGATAGGATAAGTGATTTGTGCTAATGTAGTAGCATTTTGGATGGAGAGGAAAGGGCGGATCTTGAGATGTGAAGGTGAGTCCGACGGTATTTGGTGACGAACTTGATATGTGGGTTGAATGAGAGAGTGGAATCAAGGATAATGTTGAGGTTATGGCTTGTGAGATGGGAAGGATGGTTGTGATGGGAAAGTTCGGGAAAAGACAGGGTTTGGGAGGGAAGATAAGGAGCTAAGTCTTGGACATGTTGAGTTTGAGATGGTGGGAGAACATCCAAGTAGAGATAACCTGAAGGTAGAAGGGGATGCGAGCCTGGAGGGAGAGAGAACAGGCAAAGAGATGTAGATTTGGGTGTCATCCACATAGAGATGGTAACTGAAGTCATAGGAGCAAATGAGTTCTCCAAGGAAGTGTGTGTAGGTGGAGAATAGAAGGGGACCAATAACTGAACCGTGAGGGACTCCTACAGCTAGGGGATGGGAGAGGGAGGAGGGGCCTGTGAAGGAAACTGAGAATGAATAGCCAGATTGCTGAGGAGAACCAGGAGAGGATGGAGTCAGTGAAGCCAAGATTGGATTACGTTTTGGGGAGAAGGAGATGGTCCACAGTATCAAAGGCAGCTGAGAGGTTGAGGAGGATTAGGATGGAGTAGAAGCCATTGGATTTGGGAAGAATTAGATCATTGGTGACCTTTGAGAGGGCTGTTTCAGTGGAGTGAAGGAGATGGAAGCCAGGTTGGAGGGAGTCGAGGAGAGGGTTGGAGGAGAGGAATTTGAGGCAGTGACTATAGACGACTCACTCAAGGAGTTTGGAGAGGAAAGGTAGGAGGGATTTCTGATAGTATTGACCTTTCTGCAATCCTGAACAATACAGCCATACCACCCTGAACGCGCCCAATCTCGTCTGATCTCGGAAGCTAAGCAGCGTCGGGCCTGGTTAGTATTTGGATGGGAGACCGCCTGGGAATACCAGGTGCTGTAGGCTTTCCTGTGTGTATATATATATATATGTATGTTTGTACATATTTACTACTTTATTTAGTTTACTTGTACATATTCTATTTTATTTTGTTAATATGTTTTGTTTTGTTGTCTGTCTCCCCCTTCTAGACTGTGAGCCCGCTGTTGGTTAGAGACTGTCTCTATATGTTGCCAACTTGTACTTCCCAAGCGCTTAGTACAGTGCTCTGCACACAGTAAGAGCTCAATAAATACAATTGAATGAATGAACAAAAAAAAGACAATGTTTAGTGGTGCTAAATACAGAGAAAGGGTTGAGGAACATCAGAAAATAGTTCTGGGCAGAAAGCAGGTGGTGGATTAGTCAGTTAAGTCCAGAGAAAGTCACTGAGCCAGTCAGAGGTGTGTGGCAACAGGGTGGACAGAGGAAATGCAAAGTAAAAGCTGGTGAAATCTGAAAAATTATCTAAGAATTATCCCTCAGTTGAATAATCCATTCCAAATCAAGCTACCATTTTTTTCCTAAGTACACATCCAGGTAGAAAGTTAAAACACCAGAGAAATACATGTATGTTATTCCTGCCTGTCCACACTAGAACCATTTTCCTCATCTTGGTTCCTGACCTTAGTGTAGGGTAAATGAGGTGGACAACCTTATCTATTTATGTATGTCTTCAAAGAACAATCATCACTCCTTTTGACCCTATTAAAGTCACCTGAGATTTTCTTCTGAGAACGTTTGAGAGTCTGGGTTTTTTATCCAAATAATGGGATTTTGTATAAGCCTCATTGACATCTTTATAATGTTTGTAGTGGTCCCACTAATAATAACTATGGTATTTGTAAAGTACTAACTCTATGCTTAGCATATACTAAGTGTGGGGGTAGATACAAGTTAATCAAGTGATTTGCTGTCCCTGTCCCAAAACAAAATCTGATCTCCTGGAACATGAATGCTCGACCAATTAGGCTTGAAATTATTTTATTTTTAAACTGCTGTAGCATTGGATAAATTAATGATACTATGTTCATATTACAGAAATTATTCATAAAGATGAAAAATTGAGTGTTACATTGTACCTTTTATGATAAATATTGTTTAGGAAATTTTCGAAGCATTAGCTTATGAAATATCCACTTAACGCAAGATGCCTGCTGTAGTGCCATTCATTTTTCAATCATATGAAGGAATGGATTAATAAATGAGGTATTCTTAAGGAAGATTTTTCCTTAATCTTCAATAAATGTTGCTTTTTATCTAATCACTAAGATAATGTTGAATACTTAAGGAATAATTAAATAGAGAAGCAGCGTGGCTCAGTGGAAAGAGCCTTGGCTTGGTAGCCAGAGGTCATGGGGTCTAATCCTGGCTCCACCACTTGTCAGCTGTGTGACTTTGGGCAAGTCATTTAACTTCTCTGTGCCTCAGTTACCTCATCTGTAAAATGGGGATGAAGACTGTGAGCCTCACGTGGGACAGCCTGATCATCTTGTATCCCCCCCCAGAGCTTAAAACAGTGCTTTCCACATAGTAAGCACTTAACAAATGCCATCATTATTGATATTATTATTATTATTATGGATCGTTTTATAATTATATTTGTTTTGAAACTATAAGCCATAAACATTACATATATGCTTTGATATTTCATCTCATCCTAAAAATAAACTTTATAATTTGATGAGCAAAGTAATCAATGTCAAAATTAAATCAAATGCAACATATATTGCAATGTTATTGTTATAGTTTGCTGTTTGCTAAGGAATTATTTGGGATTCCTAAGGCATAATCAACCTATGGTGCATAAGCAAATGTTTGCTGATATCATTTGAATAACAACCTTATTGCTCACATTTTCTCTTGCTGTGAAGGCCTCAGAGCAACGTAGTTGTTTTAGTAAGTAAATAGGATAAAATCTTCAAAAATGCTAATATTCTTCAAATATTGTGTAATCTAGTTTCCACCTGCTCATTCCCCAGAAACTGCCCTCTCTAAGAGCACCACTGTGTGGATTGAAGTATGTGGATGAGGCCTGATAAAAGGAGTAGGATGATATTCCTACTCATCCCCTGTCTTCCAGTCCTATTTTGAGTGGACCTTTTAATCGAGCATTCCAGCCATTCTTGATTGTGTAGGATATATATATCCTAATTTCTTCATAAGCATCTAGTCATCTCTTCCTCATAAGAACCCTAAAGATACTAATTGAAGTGGTATATCTATCCCATATTTAGATCTTGAAACATAAGGAAGATAGACTGATTCAACCTCTTTGAGCTTTCTAGGTGGGACCCACTTTGGATTAGGACCTTTTGAAAAAGTAGGTCGGGGGAGGCTGCACAGAATTACACTCACTTGTGAATAACTTTCCATGCCTGGAACATGACTTGTTGAAAAAATATTCCACGACCCCAGGCAAAAGGGAGACTGAAGGGACTCCATAACATTTGAACTTCTTCTACTTACTGAACCCAGCACACCAAACTCCATTCAAAAAGACACTGCTACCTGTTACCCAGGAAATCTGTTTTATTTATCTTTCTTCATTCTCCTTGAACTACCCCATGCCTTCCCAAATCCTCTCATTTCAACCCTGCCAACTTTTTTTTTTTTCTGTAAAACTTCCTTTCCCATGACTACTTTGGGCTCCTCATTCCAAAGTAGCTCACAGGTCATGCTCTGAAATCTCTCTTCCTAGTTACATAACTCTCCCATGTCTATACCCTCCAACATCCATTTTTGACCCTTTGAATTATTCTTTCCTTGCCCAGTTGTTCCTTGTTCTTTTCCACTGTACAAGTTACTTCCACCCTCCCTATCAGGATGTGTTAAAGATGTGCTGTCTTGCATTACAGTCTTTGGTAAGAGCTGTGTGGTTCTAAGACTTTTGAACAGAAGTCCTGAATGGGCAAGGGTGTTGTAGGGAAGGAAAGAAAAAACTTTATTTCTCAGTAAGAGAGTTTTATATTAGCCTAAGGGCCTTTTATCAAGTCTTTCCCCTGATTCTGATAACACTTGACCCCAGCCACAAGGGCTAAGGGGTGGGAACAGATTGAGGAGGAGGGCATGGCACTGTGCTTCCCCCCTGGCACCATCCTGTTTTACCCAGTATAGGCCTGGGTCCTGTGAAATGTAAGCTGCAAGGAACAGACATGCAGGGAAGGCACAGGGGTGACCATGGTGGGAGGAGATTCTCTTTTTTTTTTTTTTTAAAGGCTGTATGACATAGGTTCAAGATTATGGAAGCAGGGTGGGACTGATTTGGTTGAGGGAGTGAGGGTAATGCAAGAGTCACAAGCAGCTGCATGGAGAGAGAAAATTGGGAAACCAAACTTGAGGATATAAGAAACTCTGCCAATCCAGTGAAACAAGGCCTCAGACAATGATGTATTCTAGGTAAAAAAATGAGAATTACATGGGTTGACCAGAAAGGTACACAGCAATCAGGAAAGGAGCAGCTTTTTGTGAATGGAATCTCTGTAAGGATTTAGAGATATGGAAGCAAAAGCAAAAATGGTGCTAGATGCTTTAAACCTAGAATGAAATAGCATAACAAGGGACAGTCGGTTTTAGGTGCACTATGTAACCGTGACTGTGGGCCTACATTGCCTTTTTCAGTCATGTATGCACCCATTAGTGAATTTCACTATCATGAATCATGATGGATTTACAATTTACTAAAAATTCTATAATTTGAGGTGTACAAAACTAAACCAAATGCAAAATAAAACACAAAACTAACTTTGCTAAAGTTTCCTTGCCAAAGTACTATATTTTCCTTCAAAATGAGAGATAATTTTATCTATTTTTACAGATTATGCTTTTTCACTAAATCAATTGACTAAGGTTTATAAAATCAATTTAATCCCTTAAGGGAAAGTTTAATTGAAATACAAAGAAATATGGGTTTGTTTACTGTCTTCAACTTGAGAATGAGGTCATTTGTTATCTCTGAGTTAAAATGGAACTGAAATGCCAATCTAATCTTGCAATCAACATTTCTCAAGGTGTCTTCTGCATTATCAAGACCACGCTAAGTTAAACTGATGATTATCTTTATATGTGAATTTAACACTAATTTTAAAAAGTGATTCATTTATCACTAGCTCATCAAGCTGAGGCATAATGGAATGCCTGATAATCCTTGACAGGATTGGAAAATAACATTATAAATTGTGAAAGAAAGATACTCTTTCGAGAGGTCTCTGAAAACACTAGGCCTCAGAACTTGAATGAGCAGTAAATAAGATGAGTTGCGTCTTCATTTTCCATCCCTCCTTCTTTCCAACTAGAAGTCTAATTTGTCAGGACCATGGGCAAGGGGAGGTGGCTGAAAGGTGATAGGTTCAAACTGAGGAAGGCCTAGTTTGAAAATATAGAACCGAAAGCAAGATAGACCCTGGAGTGCTGGGGAGCAAAGTTCTGCCCCACCACAAGTGAAAGAAGGGAACTAATGGGGTGATGTACTAGAGTGAAATGCCTATAAGCAAGATAACACACCTGATCGTAGTAAGATACACCTGAGTGGTAAGAGGAGAAGGCACTACTACGAATTGTAGTACATAGGTTGAAGACTTCAAGACATAGCTGTAAGATTGCTTCAGGGTGTGTAGTTGCACCACTTTGGAGAGGCTACTCAAGATGCTCTACTACTGACAGATGTGCACCTATTGGTCACGATGATAAACTTGATGTTCTATATCAAATCAATAGATCAATAATTTTTTAACCACTTACTGGTCAAAGTGTTGGTGGCAAGATTAAAGTGGTTGAGGTACAGGGAGTAGGTTCGTGTTAGAGGAGCAAACTATGAGGTTTGTGTTGTAGTAGGTAATCCACAAAGTAAGGTCAGAGGGAGAAAACATTGTTTCAGAGCTGATGGTAAGAAGTTTGTTTGCTGCAGAGGCTGAATGGGTAATCCCTGGAAGTTCCTGAGGAGTGGGGAGATTGGGACTGAATAAAAAAAAAAGAATCTGTGCAGCAGAGTGAAGTATGAGGGGAAAGAAAGGCAGGGTGGTCAATGAGGAGACCGATGCAGTAGTCAAGGTGGATTAGGATAAGTGCTTGGATCAATTTTGGATCAATGAGCTTGTAACGGGCAGGGAATGTCACTGTTCATTGTTGCATTGTACTTTCCCAACAGTTTAGTACAGTGCTCTGCACATAGTAAACACTTAATAAATATGATTGAATGAATGAATCAGTGTAATAGCAGTTTGAAAGGAGAGGGAAGGGAATATTTTATAGCAATGTTGTGAAGGTAGAACTCACAGGAATTGGTAACAGCTTTAAATATGTGTGTTGAATAAGGGAGATAAATTGAAGATACAAGCTTGCGAGACAAATCCAACTGACTGATTAGAGATCCATAACTTCCTCCTCTAGTGCGCTGATCACCCCAAGGAAAGAAGGTTCCAGAGGGGTTCTGGGAATCCAAACAATCTCCACTGAAAGCCTGTCACAACTGAGGTCTCTTGTAGAGACCTCCGTGATTCAGGTCCTCACATTAATACTTACTACAACTGAGAGCTCACCTCCTCCTGGAGGCCTTCCCAGACTGAGCCCCCTTTTTTCTCTCCTCCTCTCCATCCCCCTGCCCTACTTCCTTCCCCTCCCCACAGCACTTGTATATATTTGTACAGATTTATTACTCTGTTTTACTTGTACATATTTACTATTCTATTTATTTTGTTAATGATATGCTTATAGTTATAATTCTATTTGTTCTGACGATTTTGACACCTGTCTACATGTTTTGTTTTGTTGTCTGTCTCCCCCTTCTGGACTGGTAGGGATTGTCTCTATGTTGCCAACTTGTACTTCCCAAGCACTTAGTACAGTGCTCTGCACACAATAAGCACTCAATAAATACAATTGAATGGATGAATTGGTGACAAAACCATGTGCCAAGTATATCAGGTTAACACCAGCAGGGGCTATGATGGTAATTCACTCCAGTGCTGGAGTGCAATGCCTGTTACGGGTCTAAGTTTGTGCTGGATTTTATATTTTGTCTAAAAAAATCTTTGTTTTTGTGAATTTGGAGGAGATGTGCCTTCAATAAAGCTTGGAGGAAGTTTGATTATAATTAGGTTTTGAAGGTGGGGAGAGTGATGGTCATTTATTTATGAAGGAGAGGGAGTTCCATGCCAAAATGAGGACGTGCAAGGGATCAATGGTGAGATACATGAGACTGAGGTACAGTGAGTAGGTTGGTGATAGAGGAACAAAGTGTGTAGGCTGGGTTGTAGGAAATCAGCAAGTTAAGGCAGGAGGGAGTAAATAGAATAAATTTTTTAAAGCTGATAAGAAGTTTCTGTTTGATGTGGACTTAATTTTTTTTGGTTTAGAAAAATTAACCAGGCAGCAGTGTGAAGTAAGGACTAGATTAAGGAGGAGGGAAGGGAAAGGGGAGACTGGAAGAAGAGACAGGGGAAAAAACATATATTTGTTCCATAAAGTACAGGCCTGGACATATCTAGTGTTGCCCGACGACATAAGTCGCCGTTGACGTCA
Source organism: Tachyglossus aculeatus (assembly GCF_015852505.1). Taxonomy (NCBI): domain Eukaryota; kingdom Metazoa; phylum Chordata; class Mammalia; order Monotremata; family Tachyglossidae; genus Tachyglossus; species Tachyglossus aculeatus. The sequence goes on from NC_052067.1 coordinate 116,700,429, forward strand.
TTTATTGCAGTTGGACTTTGGACATTTTATTTCTCATAGTGTATGTTCATCTATTGTGTTTTCATTGCAGTCAATTTCTTTTGTATTTCAGACCATTTTATGGAGTTTAAAATATGCTCTTCGGATAAATGCTTGAAAATTGCAATCTCTCACAGAGATGCTTCCAGTCATTGTGGCCTACCTTTACTAAATTGCGAGCTGCTTTTGAGTTTGTCAATTTTAAACAGAAGCAAAAAGTGACTTCAGCTCTCTTCAAATACCAGCCACAATTTCACCCCCTTTCCATTTGACAATCTCTAGGTGTACGTAGCTGAAAAAGAACAAATTGTCATCATCCTTGGGGAAAAACATAGTTACTACTAGATAGCAGACTCTTTCCATTAAAATTCCTATTTTTCTTTTCTGAGTAAATCTGGTCAAAAGCCTGGATCATATATATCTTCAGTTGAAACACTGTTGAAAGAACTGTCAAATTCAATTGTATATGCACATTTCACACCCTTGCATCTTGTTAAATCTTGGTCAAATTGCTGTACTCCATCAATTCAGAACTTTCTTCACTTGCTAAAATACATCTAATAACCATGAACTTTTCCCATATTCTTTCTGGTGTCCTATGCATTTCTTCTCTTCATTTTTTTCTTTGCCATTTCAGCTCTGAAGCTATATTTTATCAATGAAACACTATTTATCATTAAATACTAACACTGTGCTAAGCACTTTGGGAAAGTTCAGTACAATAGAGTTGGTAGATAAAGTCCCTGCCCACAAGGAACTTACAGTCTAGGAGATAGGAAGGGAGAGACACATAAAGTGATGTGGGCTTCGGGGAAGTATCAAAGTGCTTAAAATGTAGACATACCAGAAAGCATAGATGACATAGAAGAAATGGTTAATAGGGTTCCAAACTAGAGGGAGGGCATGATAAAGGGGTTGGCAGCAGAAAGACAGAAATTGAGAAACAATAAGTAGGTTGGTGTTAGAAGAGCAAAGTATGTGAGTTTAATGTTGTAAGAGATGGGGATAGAGACATTGGGGAGCTGGCTATAAAGGTTCCCAGTCCCTGACAAGGCAGGGCAATACAGGACCTAACTGGTCCTACCTTCTGTTTGGGACCCATTGAGGCTGGCTTTGTACTCAGCGACCATGCCCCAGAAAAGAAATGAAATTTGGTTCAAAAATTAAGTCCTACTTCAAATCCATGTGAAACTCTAGCAGTAGCTAACTTCTGACCCAAGTCAGAGACTGCCAGACCATCAGGGTCACCCAATCCCCCCCGGGTTATGCTCCTTCTTTTCCAACAGGAGCAATTAACCAAGCCCCATACTCAGTCCTGAAGATTAAAATTTATGCCTGCCAGCTGCTTTTGAATCCAAAGAGTTGTAGGCAGGTGAGTAAATAGATAATGTGCCTGTGTAAACATTTAAATTGTCATGCCAAGGGCCACGGTGCTTATTCAGTACAGATTATCATGTTTTGGGCAGTAAATGCTGCAGCAGAGATGAATTCCAAGTCAGATGTTCTAGCTCAGGGAGAGGATTTCCAGGAGACCTACTGTTATGTGACAATGTGATTTTTTTTCCCCATTTTTGGACAAGGGATGGTCACACACTGATGTAAACAGTAAGTGCTCAATAAATGACTGAATGAACATGAGAAGAAATACAAGGTAATGGGGAAAAATGGGGTACACACAGGTGATTTGCATCCTTCCTAACCTTCCCTGGGACCCACTCTGAGAGAAGATTCATCCAAACTAGGAGGCAGAGAAACCTAATTTTGTTATTTATAAAATTACTTTAAATTTATTTATAAAATTAAATGAATAAATAAATAAAATTAATTTATTTATAGAATTTATTTATAAAATTTTGTTTTATTCATAGACCACCAGCTCACAGTTCATATTCATATTCAATCGTATTTATTGAGGACTTCCTATGTGCAGTGCACTGTACTAAGAGCTTGGGAAATACAAATTGGCAACATACAGAGATGGTCCCTAACCAACAGCGGGCTCACAGTCTAGAATGGGGAGACAGACAACAAAACAAAACATACTAACAAAATAAAATAGAATAAATATGTACAAATAAAATAAATAAATAGAGTAATAAATACGTACAAACATATATACATATATACAGGTGCTGTGGGGAGGGGAAGGAGGTAAGGCGGGGGGGATGGTTCCTTGCCTAAAAGGAATTTACAGTTTAGAGGAGGTGATTTTATTTTAACTTAATTTTCATTCTTTTTAACTTAATATTTGTGTTAAAATTTAATTTGGGAGCAAGTGGAGTTAGCAATTAAGCCAGGGTAACTAAGTGCAATGGCAGTAGCTGTTGAGAAAGGGTGTTCTTGAGCCTGTTGTTTGGTAGGGATTGTCTCTGTTGCCGAATTGTACTTTCCAAGTGCTTAGTACAGTGCTCTGTATTTCCTGGCATGAATCAATCAATCAGTTGCAATTATTGCGAACTTACTGAGCAATATAAGTGTTTGGGAAAAGACAACATACCATCATTGGGGCCCATTCTAGATTTCCCCTTCTAGACTGTGAGCCCACTGTTGGGTAGGGACTGTCTCTATATGTTGCCAACTTGTACTTCCCAAGCACTTAGTACAGTGCTCTGCACACAGTAAGTGCTCAATAAATACGATTGATTGATAATTGATAGACACACACAGAGATTCCCTGCACACAACAAATGTACAGTCCAGGGGAGATATAAACACCAGTTATGAATGAATTGCAGAAATGAACATAAGTGCTGTGGAGTTGAGGGAGCATTAAGAGGTGCAAGTGCAAGAATGACACATAAGGGAGTGGGAGAAGAGGAATTGAGGGCTTAGTCAGTGAAGGCCTCTTGGAGGAGATATGCTTTTAATAAGGTTTTGAAGGGGGGGAGAGTGATCACCTGTCATACATGAAGAGGCAAGGCCTTCCAAGCCAATGGAAGGATGTGAATGAGAGGTTGGGGGAGTGATAGATAAGATAGTTACAATGAGTAGGTTGGCATTAGAGTGGCAAAGTGTCTGGGCTGAGTTTTAGTAGGAAATCAGGAGTAAGTTAGGTAGAGGCAATATGATTGAGTACTTTAAAGCCGATGGTAAGGAGTTTCTGTTTTGATGCAGAGGTGGATGAGCAACTACTTTCCCTCTTCTAGACTGTGAGCCCGTTGTTGGGTAGGGACCACCTATATATTGCCAATTTGTACTTCCCAAGCACTAAATACAGTGCTCTGCACACAGTAAGCACTCAATAAATACGATTGAATGAATGAATGAGCAAACCACTGGAGATTATTGAGGAGATGAGAAGCATGGATTGAATGTTTTTGTAGAAAAATAATCTTGGCATTAGAATGAGATATAGTCTGGAGTAGAGAGAGACAGGAGTCAGGGAGGTCAGCAAGGAGACCTGATACAGTAATAAGGGTGGTATAGGATAAGTGCTTTGATTAATGTGGTAACAGTTTGGATGGAGAGAAAAGGATGGATTTTAGTGATGTGTGAAGGTCAAACTGACAGGATTTAATGATGGATTGTATATATCTGGGTTGAATGAGAGATGAGTCAAGGATACCACCAAGGTTGCAGCCTTGTGAGGCAGGAAGGATGGCAGTGCTGACTACAGTGATGGGATAATCAGGGGGCAGACAGGGTTTGGATGGGAGGGTAGGGAGTTCTGTTTTGGACACGTTTAGGTTTGAGGTGACAGCATGATATCCAAGTAGAGATGTCTTGAAGGCAGGAGGAAATGTAAGACTGCAGAAAGGGAAAGATGTCAGGGCTGGAGATGTAGATTTGGGAATCATCTAAATAGAGGTGGTAATTGTAGCCATGGGACCAAAAGAGTTCTCCAAAGGATTGGGTGTAGATAGAGAATAGCAGGGGTCCCAGAACTGAACTTTGAGGGATTTCCACAGTTAAAGTGTGGGAGGCAGAGGAGGAGTCCACAAACGAGAATGAGTGACCAGAGAGATAGGACAAGTATCAGGAGAGGACAGGGTCACTGGAGGCAAGATTAGATCATTTTTTCCAGGAGAAAGGGGTGGTCAATAATGTGGAAGGCAGTTGAGAGGCTGAGAAGGATTAGGATGGACTAGAGGACACTGGATTTGGCAAGAAGATCATTGGTGACATTTTGAGAGGACAGTTTCTGAGGAGTGAAGGTGCCAGAAGCCAGATTGGAGGGGGTCAAGGACAAAACTGGAGGAGAAAAAGTAGAGACAGCAGGTGCAGACAATGTGCTCAAGACATTTGGAGAGAAATGGTGGGAAGGAGATGGGACAATAACTGGAGGGATCTTTAGAGACAATGGAGGATTTTTTAGTCTAGGGGAGACGTAAGCATGTTTTTAAGTAGTGGAGAAAAGTTATTGGAGAATCAGCAGTTGAAGATGGCTGTCAGGGAGGGAGGAATTGTGGGGACATGTTCTTTGATTAGGTGTGAAGGGATGGAGTTGGAGGTATAGGTGGAACCAGTAGATTTTTAGAGGATACAGGAGATTTTCTCTTGGAATATTGCTGATCAATATGGGAGAGTCAAAGGAGGGATAGTAGGGAACCTGGAAGTAAGGGAGGCTTTAGCAAAATCATGCCTGATAGTTTCAATTTTCTCAATCAAGTACATGGCCAGGTCATTTACGGCAAGAGATGGGGAAAGTCGGGGGGCAGGGGGTCTGAAGAAAAAAGGGAGAGTCAGAAACACCTGGAACGGGCAATGGACATGGCAGTCAATAAGAATGGAGAAATAATGTTACAAGCAGAGGAGAGGGGAGAATAAACAAGGATGAACTTAAGACCAGGGGTCAACAGTGGGACAAGTGAGAACGAGGCACAGTGAGGAGGAGGTTAGCAGCAGAAAAGCAGAGCGTGCGGGCTGGGATGTAGAAGGAGAGAAGGGAGGTGAGGTAAGGAGGGGGCAAGGTGATGGAGAGTTTTGAAGCCAATAGTGAGTTTTTGCTTCATGCAAAGGTTGATAGGTAGCCACTGGAGATTTTTGAGGAGAGGGGTGACATGCCCAGAGTGTTTCTGTAGAAAGATAATCCAGGCAGCAGAGTGAAGTATAAACTGATGCGAGGAGAGACAGGAGGTTGGAAGATCAGAAAGGATGCTGATGCAGTAATACAGTCAGGCTATGATGAGCGATTGTACCAACAAGGTAGTGGTTTGGATGGAGAGGAAAGGGCAGATCTTGGCAATACTGTGAAGGAAGTGGGGCAGTGATGCGAGGTCAGTGAAGGAATAGGGGAGTGAGTGATTTTTGCTTCGTTGAGAGAGTAGTGTTGAAGACATCTATTTGGTAGACAAGAAAAGGTAGCATCCCTTTAAGCAGCATCTTCCTTAGCAATCTGATCTTTCTTGAGTTGTCTCATGGAAGCCTTCTCCTCCACAGTCTGGAAACAGCCATGGCCACACTTGGAGGTTCTGTCTATGTTGATGAATAATCAATTATAGTATTTATTGGACACTTACCATATACCAAGAACTCTACTAAACACAGGATATTCCAGTTCCATATGGGGGTCACAGATTAAGTGGGAGAGAGAACAAGTATTTAATCCCCATTTTACAGACTAAGCAAAGGCAAGTTAAGTGATTTCTCCATGATTACACAACAGGAAGTGGTGGAGTTGCAATCAGAACCCAGTCCTCTGATGCCCAGGCTCTTTCCACTAGGCCATCCTGCTTTATTCAGTTTTCTTTAGGGCCCAACACTTGATCTGTACCAGGAAGGACTTGTGGGGAGTGAGGATGCACCTTATAGGTTCCTTCAACACTCAACTCTTTTGACTAAATACTCCCTTTCTTGGGTTTTTTTTTTTTTATCTCCCATGGTTTAAACTACCATCTCTTTCCAGATGAGTATCAGATTACCTTCACTAGGTATTACTTCTCACCACCTTTACAATCTCACATTCCCTACCACTTGGATGTCCTGCTAGCATCTTAAATTCAGCATGGCCTAAACAAAGTTATTTTCACACTTCAGTCACCTCCACCCTTCAACTTTCTTATTACAGTTGACAATGTCTATTGTTCCTACCCCAGAAACTCACGACCTTGGTGTCATCCTTTCTTCCATGCTTTTAAATTCCAGTTTGTCACCAATCCTGAACAGCATGCTGGTTTTTCCTCTACAGGATATTTTGTATTGTCCCATTTATCCATGGCCATAGGTCACCACCCCTGTTCAGATTCTTATTACCTCTATTCAGACCAAGTTGTTGGCCTATTTTAAGGATGCTCAAAGATGTGTTTAGGAATCTAGAGGTTGGTGTCTGAATGTAATTCCATCTCTTCAATGATGCTTTTTCGTGCCTCCTAATAATAATAATAATTAATAATAGTATTGGTTAAGCGCTTACTATGTGCAAAGCACTGTTCTAAGCACTGGGGAGATACAAGGCGATCACGTTGTCCCACGTGGGACTCACAATCTTAATCCCCATTTTACAGATGAGGTAACTGGGGCCCAGAGAAGTGAAGTGACTTGCCCAAAGTCACACAGCTGACAATTGGCGGAGCTGGGGTTTGAACCCATGACCTCTGACTCCAAAGCCCATGCTCTTTCCATTGAGCCACGCTGCTTCTATGAGTAAAGCACTGTAGCAGGAGTTTGTGAAAATAGAAAATAAACAAAAAACATATTTCATGGTCTCAAATAGCTTGTAATTTAATGTGGGGAAGAGCAACATCAATTCCAAGAAAGAAATTTCCCTAAACCAAACTGGCAGATTAGGCAAATATATGAGAAATAGGTCTGGTGGTTCTTCTCCTCTGCAGCTCAACTATATACTGATATAATAATAGGAAGAACAACAACAATAACAATAATGACAAAACAAGTATGATAGTATTTTTTAAGTGCTATATTTCAGGCGCTGTACTAATTGCGAGTAGATACAAAATAATCAGGTTGGACATAGTCCCTGTGCTACATGGGGCACACAGTTTTAATCCCCATTTTAAAGATGAGGAAACTGAGGCAAAAAGATGTTAAGTGACTTGTCCAAAGTCACAAAGTAGACATGCAGTGGAGCCAGGATTAGAACACATGTCCTCTGACTCCCATGCCTGTGCTTTTCCCATTAGGTCATGTTGCTCACCTTTCCCTCCCTGCCATTAGGAATAAAATGTCCCACACATATGCTCCAATAACAACTATCAGAATGGAAAGTTGTTGCTGCTTAAACAGATGGGATTCCAGGAAGACTTTGAAGATGGAGAGAGTTATAGTCAGATGTGTTTGAAGTGGGAGGAAGCTCCAGGCAGAGAAATGGCATGAGGCATGGAAGGATCTGGTTTCTATGTCCAGCGCCATGACTTGTCTGCTGTGTGAACTTCGGCAAGTTAATTAACTTCCCTATGTCTGTTACCTCATCTGTGCAATGGGGATTAAAACTATGAGCCCCACGTGGGACATGGACTATGTCCAATTTGATTACTTTGTATCTACCCCTAGGCTTAGAACAGTGACCGTCACATAGTACGCACTACAAATATACCATAAAAAAAAGATGAGAGAAAACCAAGGACTTTTGGAAGTCAGCTTTGGAGGAACAAAGAGTGCAAGTTGTAGAGAAGGAGGTAAAGAGAGCTGATAGGTGAGTTGGAGAAAGCCATGGAGAGTCTTAAAAGACAAGAGACATTTGTCTATTTTTCCTGTGACAAATCTGTGGTATTGAATTGGAAAGGTATTGGAATTAGAATCCTAGAATTCTAATTAGAAATTGAAGTCTAGTTCTAGTTAGAAATTAGAATTGTATCCCACATGCAGCTGCTTCTCATCATGGGGTATACCTTCTTCATCCAACAGATGATTCTGGAGCCTTCCATCAGTTTCAAAGTTTGTAAGCTAATTGATTTAGCTTCTTTAATCTGAAGAATACCTAGATGGAGAGTGTCAGAGAGCAAGAAAGTTGGAAATCATTTTTCCAACTTTCTTGCTCTGACACTCTCCATCTAGGTATTCTTCAGACTAAAGAAGCTAAATCAATTTAATAAATAATTTAAGAAATTAAATTTTATATTTCTTGCTTCCACCTCCCATAACGATGGCCAGAGGAGACAGCTAAATGGGTTAGTAATATTAACATCCCTGCATCACTAGTTTAATGAACTGGCCTCTTGAACACAAGCAGTAAAATCCTTCTTTTGCACTTTTCTGGACACTGGGGAAGAGGTAAAATTTGCAGAGAGAAGTATAGTGCAAAATGAAGAAAATAAATAAGTTACCTAGTAGGTGGCTTGGCCCTTGGAGAGAGTCTTCTTGGATGTCAAGAATAAATATAGTAATAGGAAACATGCTGGTGAAAAGCCTTCAAGTCTCATGAAGTTCCATTTGCCAAGCAAATCTGCAGGGAAATGGGAAGGATGAGGGGTTCTGGTGAGGTGGTACCAATTGAAGTGTGTAATTCCCCCTACCAATACTTTCCTGGGGCATAAAGAAGAGGAAATGCATCAGCAGAACCTGGCAATCCTGCATTGTGGAAAAAGTGCTAGTCCTTTGGCTGGAGAACCTGTCTGCTAAGGTCCGAAGAGATGATCGGTACCAGGGGATTCTATTCTTCCAGCTGAAAGGATTGCTTGATGGGATACTTAAGGGCTGAATTATCTGACTGGTTCCCACGGATTCATTCATTCAATCGTATTTATTGAGCGCTTACTGTGTGCAGAGCACTAAACTAAGTGCTTGGGAAGTACAAGTCAGCAACATATAGAGATGGTCCCTACCCAAAAACGGGCTCACAGTTTAGAAGGGTGAGACCGGCAACAAAACAAAACATGTAGACGGGTGTCAAAACTGTCAGAATAAATAGAATTATAGCTATATGCACATCATTAATAAAATAGAGTAGTAAATATCTACAAGTAAAATAGAGTAATACATCTGTACAAATATATACAAGTGCTGTGGGGAGGGGAAGGAGGTAGGGTGGGGAGGATGGGGAGGAGGAATGAATTGTACATATTTATTACTCTATTTTACTTGTACATATTTACTATTCTATTTATTTTGTTAATGTTTTGTTCTCTGTCTACCCTTCTAGACTGTGAGCCCACTGTTGGGTAGGGACTGTCCCTATTTGTTGCCAATGTGTACTTCCCAGGCACTTACAGTGCTCTGCACACAGTAAGCGCTCAATAAATACGATTGATTGATTGAGCCCTCTGTTGGGTAGGGACTGTCTCTATATGTTGCCGACTTGTACTTCCCAAGCGCTTAGTACAGTGCTCTGCACACAGTAAGTGTTCAATCAATACGATTGAATGAATCAATGTGCAATTCATTCATTGGTATTGATTGAGCGCTTACTGTGTGCAGAGCACTGTACTAAGCACTTGGATATTTATTACTCTATTTTACTTGTACATATTTACTAGTCTATTTTATTTTGTTAATATATTTTGTTTTGTTGTCTGTCTACCCATTCTAGACTGAGAGTCCACTGTTGGGTAGGGACCGTCTCTATCTGTTGCCAACTTGTACTTCCCAAGCGCTTAGTACAGTGCTCTGCACACAGTAAGTGCTCAATAAATATGATTGAATGAATGAAATATGTACAAACATGTAGACTGTGAGCCCGCTGTTGGGTAGGTACCGTCTCTATATGTTGCCGACTTGTAGTTCCCAAGCGCTTAGCACAGTGCTCTGCACACAGTAAGCGCTCAATTAATACGATTGAATGAATGAATAGGGACTGTATATGTTGCCAACTTGTACTTTCCAAGCGCTTAGTCCAGTGCTTTGCACACAGTAAGCGCTCAATAAATACGATTGAATGAATTGTACATATTTATTACTCTATTTTACTTGTACATATTTATTCTATTTTATTTTGTTAATATGTGTTGTTTTGTTGTCTGTCTCCCCCTTCTAGACTGTGAGCCCGCTGTTGGGTAGGGACCGTCTCTATACGTTGCCGACTTGTACTTCCCAAGTACTTAGTACAGTGCTTTGCACACAGTAAGCACTCAATAAATACAATTGAATCAATGAATAGGAACCGTCTCTATATGTTGCCAACTTGTACTTTCCAAGCGCTTAGTCCAGTGCTCTAAACACAGTAAGTGCTCAATAAATACGATTGAATGAATGAATTGTACATATTTATTACTCTATTTTACTTGTACATATTTATTCTATTTCTTATTTTGTTAATATGTTTTGTTTTGTTGTCTGTTTCCCCCTTCTGGACTGTGAGCCTGCTGTTGGGTAGGGACCGTCTCTATATGTTGCCAACTTGTACTTCCCAAGCACTTAGTACAGTGCTCTGCACACAGTAAGCGCTCAATAAATATGAATGAATGAATAAGAGGAAAAAGGGGGCTCAGTCTGGGAAGGCCTCCTGGAGGAGGTGAGATTTCAGTAGGGCTTTGGAGGAAGACAGCTAGTTTGGCAGATGTGTGGAGGGGAGGACATTCCAGGCCAGGGGAAGGACGTGGGCCGGGGGTCGACGGGGACAGGTGAGAACGAGGCAAAGTGAGGAAGAGGTTAGCAGCAGAAAAGCAGAGTGTGCGGGCTGGGCTGTAGAAGGAGAGAAGGGAGGTGAAGGAGGAGGGGGCGAGGTGATGGACAGCCTTGAAGCCGAGAGTGAAGAGTTTTTGCTTGATTCGTAGGTTGACAGGCAACCACTGGAGACTTCTCAGGAAGGGAGTGACATGCCCAAAGCGTTTCTATACATAGATTATCCGGGAGGCAGAGTGAAGTACAGACTGAAGTGGGGAGAGACAGGAGGATGGGAGATCAGAGAGGAGGTTACCTCAGCATAACAAAGTTGTGAGTTCTAATCATACTTGTGGAATTAGGATCTTTTTAAGATCCTGGATAGAATTCAGTTTCTGGTACAATACCTGCCTTCTGCCCTCCCGGCCCACACCCTTTTTGACTTGATCTCAGACGGGAGTGTGCACAACTCTGTTTCTCAGGGAGAAATAGGGTAGAGATACCAATGGACACCCTGACCTCTCCTGACATTAGATGCCACAAGCCCATTAAGCCCAGAAAGGTCCCTTCTCTGGGGAATGAGGCTGGGAAGTGACCCTGCAGACAGGACTGCATTGTACTTTCCAAGCGCTTAGTACAATGCTCTGCACACAGTAAGTGCTCAATAAGATTGGATGAATGAATGGTAGTCCTAGGGAGGCTTGAGTTATCTACAGAATGAAAGGCCCTGGGTATTCAAAGTCCCAGGCAAGTCAGACAGAACTAGCTTCCTGCACAAAGCCCAGGCCCCTGTTCTCCCATGAGTGGCAGCCCCCTTATCACTCTTCTTCCTCCCTATTATATTCACACACCCCCACACACACCCCCACACACACCCCACTCCCACCCCTCACACCCACCCTTCTCTTTGGGATAGCAATGCAGCCCACTCAGGAATGGGCAAAATCTGGGAGTTGACTTTGCCCACAGCGTAAGAGAGATGATCCTCGAGGCCGAGGAGAAGCACTGAGAAGCTGCTGCTCTGGACAGTTGCCCCTGGAACCAGGAACCAGAACCGCCCTCGGGTCTGAGCACAGCAGCCTGCCCGGTGCCACTAATAGGGATTCGTGGTGGCGGCACCTGTCTATCGCTGCCTTGTGGCAACAGGCGTTGGCCTGGAGGTTGCCCTTTTCTCAATAACTGAGCCCCGTGGTGGTACAACCTATTGTTCTGTGAGGCTTCGCCTCCCTACCATTACCAGGTGGCACTGACCATTTTTTACGGTGTTTGTGAAGCAGTCACGATGTGTCAGGCACTGGACTAAGCGCTGGGATAGAGAGAAGCTCACCTGTTTGGACATAGTCCAGGTTCCTAATGGGACTCACAAGTCTTAATCCCCATTTGAGAGATGATATATCTGATTCTCAGAGAAGTGAAGCGACTTACCCAAGGTCACCTCGCAGATAAGTGGCCGACGCTGGACTTGGAGCCAGGTCCTTCCGGGATGTAGCCACAAGGCGGCGCTGCTTCTCTCCCAGATGATGATTCTGGGAGTCCGCGCCTCTTTACCGCCATCTGGTGGCACTTTGCTGAAACAGCGTCAGCTTCTCCGGGCTCCTTTTTCACCGCCTCCCTCTGGCCTGGATCTCCGTCCCCGCTCTACATAGGCCAGTCCGCCACTCTCCAGGTCTCCAAAGTATTATTAAGGTCACAACTCCTCCAAGAGGCCTTCTCTGATTAAGCCCTCTTCCCTTCTGATTGTTGGAAACATTTGACAGTCGGCTGTTGAAACACCCTCTGGTTTACACAGACGGGTTCTGATTGGCAGGGACGAGGGAGAAAAAAGTAGTGGTGGTGTCTGCTTATAGGGTGGTAGGGAGGGACCGATAGTCCACCCTGCTTGGGGAACAGGATGGCATGATCTCACCCAGCAGTAGGAGTCAAAGCTGGGGACTTTTGCAGTTGTCAGTTCCTTATGGGCCCGAGGAGACTGAGTCGGAGTTCCATGATGTTAGCTTGAGGTTCAGCTCAATTCAGCTAGCACTTGCTGCAGGAACCCTAGGGTTCCTTTCATACCAAACACCAACCCCCAGGAGTCCCAGGGCGTCTCTCATTTGGAATTTTAACCTGAGCCCATAGGGGCAGCCCTGGGAAAGGGCCCCCTAAATGTCCTCTCACCAAAATAATATCCTGCAATCTGTTCTATGCCAAGGCTCAGGCTTGCCCTACAAGGAATCTCGAGGACTTAGTTTCTACCAAGAAGGACTTGCTGAGAGGCAGACCCTAGATTTCAGACAGCAGAAAGAAGGGATGAAGAGCTTTGTCGGGAGAATACGGGACACATAGAAAAAGGGTGGTTTATTATAGCCCCAGATGCCAACACTGCACCCAGTGGATCTGTGTGTGATTCCATCAACCACAAAGCAGGGAGCTCAGCAGTGTCCGCAACAGGAGGTAGGACCCTAAACCTTGGATGAGGTGCAAGTGAGGAAGGTTGTTCTCTGCACTGGGGATAAAGGGACAGCCTGGTTGGATGAGGTCAGCAGAAGCACAACCCTTCCTCTTTCCCTGCCCTACCACCCCTGTGAAACCATTGCTGGGAAGAGCTGGGCTGATGAAATAGCAAGCTCATTGTCCCTAAAGACAGCATTCGTTCATGCTCTCCTGGTTCATTGGTTCATGGATCCTTGGCCTCCTTCCGCTCTTACATATTTACAAGAACCAATTATCCATCAACTACTCCTTGCTAATGAGGAGAAAAAGGGAGGCACAGAGAGTGAGGAAGTGGAGAGAGAGAGAGAAAGGGAGAATGAAGCAACGTGGCCTAATGAAACGAGCATGGGCCTTCTGGTTCACTTTTGTTTTTAGCTCTTTATCTGTATTTCATTGTTGGTCAGAGGATGGCCTAAGCAGAGCGGGACTGATCTGCTCAGATATTGGGAAAATCCCAGTGAGCTGGGATTTGTGTGAGCCTGTGCAATCTCTGAATTTGTTATTTTCCTATCCGTAGGCTTTAAGGTTATTGTAGCATTTTAATAGAATAGTTTTAAAATTTGTTAAAGTTTAAATAACTATATAATCCTATATAACATATATAAATTTACCTTGAATTTGTACAGCACAATGACATGCCTTCTTTTCAGCTAAGGAACTGATATAAAATTTGAGTACAGATATTTCTGTACCTGTATATATCTTCACAGGTATTGTGGCAGTATGTGTAAGTCCATTTACTGTCTTCAGTGTACTCAGCAATACAAACAGCAAACACTCAATTAATGCCATTGATTGACTGATCTTCATGGATCCATAAAAGTCCTTTATTTGGTTTGATCTGTGTAGATTTGGATCTCCTCAGCTCTAGCATGTCACTTAATGCCTACGTATTCCACACCATAGGCTTTAATATACATCCATTTTGTTCCCCTCATGAGTATCTGTGAGGTATTAACGTTGCACTGCTTGTTTGACAACAAGTAGCTGTATCAACAAACCAGAAAAGTTAATATGGAACTATTGCATTTTTGTACTCTTTATTCTGGCACTGGAAATTCAAAGAACTTAAAAATCAGCACTATCAAATGTTCTGCTGTTTACTAAAAATGTGTTAACTTTCAAATTAATTCTTAGCCACAGAAATAAATGGGATCAATCCAAATGTCCCATCTGTGCCAACTGTGCATGTACGCAGTCACCCACCAGTAGTGCTTCTGTATTTAACTTTCAAACCTACTATTTAGGTAATTACTCATCTACATAGCCATACACCCTTGCTCCTCTTCTGTAAATTATTTGGTGTCTGTTTCTTCCACTAAGCTGAAAGATCACTGATGGCAGTGATCAAGTCTACTATTTCTGTTGCAGCCTTGTGTTGTACTGCACACAGTAGGAATTCAATGAAAAAGGCTGTCCAAATGTTTGGACAAGCAATTTAGAGGAAAAAACAACAACCTGTATTTGGGGTATGATCAGGATTGTATCTAACACTGAATTTTTAGTAGCACATCTACTCATAGGTGAATTTCACTGTCAATATGTACCTACTTGAAATGTGAATAGCAGCTATATGTAAAGTGACCAACTTGTGGGACTTTTCTTTGTTCTTTTCAACACTCAATACATTGTCTAAACATTTAGAAAATATTTTCTAGGAAGATGGTAACATTTGTTTGTCATTTAGAAATTTTTGACTTAAATGTAGCCTAGTGGAAAGCCAGAGGCCTGTGGCTAAGGAGATCTGGGTTATAATCCCATTTCTGCCACTTGCCTGCTTTGTGATCATGGTCAAAGTCACTTAACTTCTCTGTCTCTGTTTCGTCATCTGCAAAATGAGGATTTAGCATTTTGTCTCCCTCCCTCTTTGACTGAGAGCAGTCCTATGGTGGCCAGAGGCCCTGTCTGATCTGCTTCACAACTTTACACATTGCACATACTGAGCACTTACTACCACAATTATCATACTGTCTCAGCAGGAGAAATCTTCTTTAGATGATGACAATATTGAACAAAGACAGCTATGATTTCTCATTCCCAAATGTGATTGTGGTGGTTATTAGAGTATGAAGAAAGAAATGGAATTCCAGAGAGACTTGAGTAAATATTTCAGAAGTATGGGACTTTGATCTCCCTTTCAGGGAAAGGAAGACCCAAGGCCACAAAAGGAAAAGAAGCTTCCCTAGGAGTCAGTAAGATTTTTGGAGGTAGATCACCTTAGCCTGGAGATAGAGAATTTTAATCACATCTTCTGCTTCATTCCCTAGTGCAGAGTTTGAGGGAGAAGGGGCAGTTCAATCCTCATTGGTAGGATGGGCTAAATTCAAAGGTTCACTTTTCCTGGCCAAAAGATGAAGCTTGAGACCTCATATTCTTGCCCTTAAATCCTACTTTGAAACCCACAAAACATATCATCTTCTTCTTGGCTTCTCCTGATCTTCTCAAGGGGTGTTCATGGAGGCAAATTCTGGGAAATGTATTGGTTTTCTCTTCCTCCTCATCTCAGCTACTCCCTATTTTGGGCCCATATGGATTACAATCCATGGGATTCTAATCAGCATTTGTTGTAGCAGCTTTGTGACATCTGGAAAGGGTAACCCATTCTCCGCTCATTGTGGAAAGGTTGTTATATTTCTCTTTGTTTTAATTGAATTCTGTTTTGAATCCACTTGATCATTTTGGGTTTTCGTAGAGGGTCAATTTTCATAGTCAGAGATATGTTAAAATACCTGGATGATAAACAACATGAACACCTTTTTTGGTTCTAAAGAAATTCACTTTAATTTTTAACTTCACAATTGCTCATGGGTTAAAATGCTTCTCAAATATTTGGCCCACCATCTTCTAGATTACTGCTGCTTTTCAAATTCCTATAGGAAAGACTAACCAAGAGCAACTAAGGAAAATATTTCCTCCTCAAAACAGGAAATTATGTATATACTTAAAGGTGCTATTAATGGTGTGATTATTTTTGAGGATTTGTCTTATCCCAAGATCCATGAACTTGCATTGTGCAAATCATTCAATCATTCACAGTGTTATTTACTGAACATTTATTGTGTGCAGAGTACTGTACTCAGAGCTTGGGAGAATACAGATATTTTAGGCTAAAATGCCTATTAATTTCAGTGCCTTCAGCTTTCTTTAAATTTGTCTCTTAATCACCCAGTATTCTTGAACTTGTTACTTACAAAGGACCACATCCTCTCTAAAATTGTCACATTGTGCACTTCTCTTAAATGGAATTTCCACCAGGAATGACATTAGAAATTCCACATAAGGTATATTATCTTCCAGGATAGAAAAAGATATATGGAGGGATATTTTTCTTTTGTCTTTGTTTTTGTTTTTAATGAGACAACCTGTTCCTGCTTTACCAAACAACTAATCAAAACTACCTGTCTACATCTCTAGAACTTGAGCTGATTTTCGAAGCAGGACCACCAAACTATTGCTTGGGATTTGAGGGAGCTTCTGGCCAGGGAATGATCCACTGATATTAGATTTAAAAAGAAAAACCAAACATTAATTGCTTTTGTAATAGCAGCTATGTCCATGAACATTTATTTCATCTGCTCCATGCAATAAACCAAATCCTGAAATCAAATGGCCAATTACTAGCTCAAAGGAACAATAACCTGAAAAGCAGTTCTGTGTAAATTTGCCTGGAAACATAAAGGTCTCTGTATGAATCTGACTGATTATTTGTTCTTTTTTTCATGAACCAACTTTAAATCAGTTTTTATCAGGAGCATAACTTCCTGCCTTTGAAAAGTGGTATTTCATTTCACTTCATAACACTGAATCTAAATAAGAAACAATTCTTAGTTGTACCTCCAAAGGAAAAGACACAAAGAAAACTTTCTCATCTTAACAGACAGGTACTGCAGGACTTGAGACAAGAATAGAAAATGGCCAGGGAATATGCAATCAATCACTTAAGAAAAAACACTGTTTTACTGGTGATGCATCCAACATGTAATATTTTTAAAGGATTTTTTCTCACTACCTATCTCCCTTTCTCAATCATTCAATCAGTCTTTTTATTGATTGTTTACTGTGTGCAGAGCACTTTACTTAAGCTCTTGGGAGCTCATGATATAGCAGAGTTGATAGACATGTTCCCTGCCCACAACGAGCTGACAGCAGGGAAGACAGACATTAATATAAATAAATAAATAAATTGTGGATATATATGTAAGTGCTATGGAACTAAGTGCTAAGGGTATAAATCCAAGTGCAAGGGTGGCACAGAAGGGATAGAGAAAAAAGGAAATGAGGGCTTAGCAAAGGTATTTTGGAGATGTACCTTCAGTAATGCTTTGAAGGTGGAGAGAGTAATTGTCAGCTATGAAGAGGAAGGGCATTCCAGGCAAGAGGCAGGACATGGGTGAGAGGTCAGAAGTGAGACTGATGAAATCTAGGTAAAGTGAGTAGGTTGGCATTAGAGGAGTGTAGAATGTGGGATGGGTTGTGGTAGCAGAGTAGCAAGGTGAGGTAGGAGAAGGCAAGATGTTTACGTGTTTTAAAGCCAATGGTAAGGAGTTTCTGTTTGATGAGGAGGTGGGTGGAAAACCACTGGAGGTTCTTGAGGAGCAGGGAAATGGACTGGATGTTTTGGTAGAAAAATGATCTAGGCAGCAGAGTCAAAGTATGGACTGGCATGAGCAGGGAGATCAACAAGGAGACTTATCTAGTGATCAAGGTGGGATAGGGTAAGTGCTTGGATTAATGTTGTAGCAGTTTGGATGTAGAGGAAAGGGCCTATTTTAGCAATGCTGGGAAGGTTGAACCTGCTGGTTTTAGTTAAGGATCGAATACGTGGCTTGAATGAGAGATATGATGAATCAAGGATAACGCCAAGTATGTGGGATTGTGAGACAGGAAGGATGGTGGTGCTGTCAACAGTGACCTGTAATTTTATTTATTTAAGTTGATGTCCGTTTATTTGTATTGATGTCTGTCACCCCCCTCTAGACTGTGAGCTCATTGTGGGCAGAAATTGTCTCTCTTGCTGTATTGTACTTTCTCAAGCGATTAGTATAGTGCTCTGCACAAAGTAAGCTCTCACTAAATACAATTGAATGAATGAATGAACTCAGGTCTTCTGACTCCCAGGCAGATACTGTGGACTGTGGGGGTTATGCTAGGCTTCTAAATACGGTGGTAGCATCTTTGGCATAGTTGGCAGTGAGCAGTGGATTCCTCCTTTACTGGATGTTTGAGGATGGAGCATGTGAGACCTGCATTAGCGAGAGGTGAGTACCTGGGTGAGTTCATCGAGGCTTTAAAAAATGAGGAGGCTACTATCTGGTGCCTTAAACAGTGGGTGTCTTGCCCTTCTTGAGTTGGCAGAGGGGTCCCTGACTCAAATGGAAAGGCAAAAAGGAACTGGGTGAAAAGAATGATACCCTAGGCTTTGGTGGGTGGGATTGTTTTCTTTTGGAGGGAAACAGAGAATTTACTGACACACATTGATTCTTTAAGGGATTCAATTGAGTAGTTGAAGTCCTGGATCAATCTCAATGATGAAAGTATCAATTGGCCCTGAAGAGGCAAACTGGAGCAGGAGGGAAGTGGATGGTAAATGGGAAATGGAATTGGAGGTTCCAAGGCTGAGGGACGAGGTTCATTCATTCATTCATTCAGTCAGTCATATTTATTGAGCACTTACTGTGTGCAGTGCACTGTACTAAGCGCTTGGGAAGTACAAGTTGGCAACATATAGATACGGTCCCTACCCAACAGTGGGCTCACAGTCAAGAAGGGGGAGACAGATGACAAAACAAAACATATTAACAAAATGAAATAAATGGAATAGTAAATTCATTCAGTCATCATCATCATCAATCGTATTTGTTGAGCGCCTACTGTGTGCAGAGTACTAAGCGCTTGAGAAGTCCAAGTTGGCAACATATAGAGATGGTCCCTACCCAGCAGCGGGCTCACAGTCTAGAAGGGAGAGACAGACGACAAAACATATTAACAAAATGAAATAAATAGAATAGTAATTCATTCAATCGTATATGTACAAGTAAAATAAATAAAAGTAATAAATCTGTACAAACATATATACAGAAGTCCCTGAGGGAGAATAAACCCAATGGTAGAGCTTTACATTAAAACATATTGCGCCTCTGTCCCAGCAAGGATTTTATGCTCCTAGGCTCCACGGAACGCCTACACTTCTCCTCCAAGCCACCTAGTTTTGGCCATGGAACAGAGGATCCAATTCTTAAACTGCAATCTCCAAGGAGGTAGTGTTCAACTCCCTATCTCCTCTGGGGAGTGGTAGCACTTATGTACATACCTATAATTTACTTAATTATATTATAATCTGTTTCTCTCTCTCAACTGTAAGCTTGTTGTGGGCAGGAAATGTGTTTATTAATTTTTATATTGTACTTTCCCAAGGACTTAGTACGGTGCTCTGGACACAATAGGTGCTCAATGAATATGACTGATGGAATGAATGAGTCCAACTCAATTATCTTGTATCTACCCCAGTACTTAGTACTTGCTTGGTACATAGCAAGCACTTAACAATGCCACAATTACTATTATTATTATTAATGAAATATCACCATGCTCTTTCTACTGGGCCAGACTGTTTTACCTAAGTACTTTCACCCCCCTCCCTTCCCTCTGCAGCCCTTAAGAACATATCTACATTTTGTTTCTTACCCTGACCTGTAATTTACTTGGTGGTCTGTCTCCCTTACTAGCATATAAAGTGCTTAAGGGCAGGAGTAGTGTCTGTTAACTCTATTGTACACTACCTGAAGCACTTAATAAAGTAGTCAGCTCAAAGTAAGAGCTCAGTGAATACTATTGATTGATGGATTGATTTATATTATGTCAGAACTAAGGGTGGTTGTACTATGTGACTTTGACTACAATATCCAGTCACATGCAGACACAACTTTTGAATTCTAGAGAATAAATCAATCGATCATATATATATGTGCAGAATACCGTACTAAGTGCTTGGGAGACTACAGTGTAACACTGTTGGTAAACACACTCCATGCCCATAAGGAGCTTACAGTTTAGAGAAGTTCCAATGCTACCACTGTGCAACATTTAACATTAAATAACAAGACAAATTTACTAATACTGAAGTGAAAGCAATTAGTTTAGTAACTTCAAAGCAATAGGTATTATTACATGTGAGCAGAGTGGATAACATTAGAATGCTTCATCACTTTTTGATGGTGCCTGAAATGGTGTAACTTTGAGTAGGGTGGAGAAAAAAGAACACAGTGAAACAAAACTTCAGCTGATGGGACATAAGTGAACATTTGGGAGGCAGTAGCAGAATGTGGTTCAGGCTGGTATGCAGCAATTAGAAATTGAGGTCACTCGTACACCAGGGATTTTGTGAAAATAGTAACAAAAGTGGAAGAAATTAATATGGCATGCAGAGTTGTAGGTAACAAATGCAATAGGGCCCTCATTGACCTTATTATAGACACAGTTGCACACACGTATAAATAGGACAGCTATATCTGTTTTGTTTATAATATTTTCAAATTGAAAAACCTTCCATTTAAAAGTTTACAGTGGTTATTATATCCCATTTTAAGGATCCCTTAACTTTTTGTTTTTCCTTCGTTTTCAGGAGAACATTTGTTTTCTAACAAGTTTTCTGCCTTTGGCACAAACCAAAGCAGAACACAATTTTGTAGTTATATGAGAGGACTCAAAATTAAATCATGAGGAATTGGGCTAATTATTAAACACTTATTGTGTACAGAGCACGGTACTAAGCTCTGGAAAAGAAAAGACAGGTGAAATCAGATGGGGTCCCTGGCTTCCGAGGTATCACAGTCTAGGAATATGTGGTGAGAAGGTGCTGGTGACAGGCAACTAGGAAAGATGAAACCATAAAGTGCTAAAGAAGCATTGAAAGCAGGACAAATGCACAGAGAAATAGAAGTTATGGTTCAGTGACTGGAGGAGCAGAATAATAATAATAATGATAATAATATTGATGATATCTCCCCTTCGTCCCCCTCTCCATCCCCCCCATCTTACCTCCTTCCCTTCCCCACAACACCTGTATATATGTATATATATTTGTACATATTTATAACTCTATTTATTTATTTATTTTACTTGTACATATCTATTCTATTTTATTTTGTTAGTATGTTTGGTTTTGTTCTCTGTCTCCCCCTTTTAGACTGTGAGCCCACCGTTGGGTAGGGACTGTCTCTATACGTTGCCAACTTGTACTTCCCAAGCGCTTAGTACAGTGCTCTGCACACATAAACGCTCAATAAATACGATTGATGATATTTGTTAGCTATGTATAAAGGACTGTTCTAAGTGCTGGGGTTGATACAAGGTAATCAGTTTGTCCTATGCAGGGCTCACAGTCTTCATCCCCATTTTCCAGATGAGGTAACTGAGGCTCAGAGAAGTTAAGTACCTGCCCCAAATCACACAGCTTTGAAGTGGCAGAGCTGGGATTAGAATCCACGAATCCACGAATCTCCCCAGCCTGGGCTCTTTCCACTAAGCTTCTCAAATCTCAGATTCACTGTGGTGTTGTGGTTCAGTGTCCAGCAGTGAGGGCTCAGCCACAGTGACAGCAACAGCAGTCACTGCCTTTGCAAGGTTTCAAGCTCAGGGAAGACTTCAGGCTACAGTTGCTTTAGACCTTCCTTCTGGGATGCTGCAAGCCAGCTGGGATTGAAGCTCCAGGATAATAGGAGGAGAAGCTGGCATGGGTTCCTGGGAAGATAACACAGGTGTGTCCTTTCTAGGGGAAGATGGGAGAAAGCTGAAATACAAATATGTACCAATTTTGATTTAGGGCCATTTCCTTTCACAACTGATAGAATTCACTAAACAGAGCTTTCTCTTTGCATCCCACAAAACATGTTCCTCAATTCTGCATGAGTAATCTAAGAATTCAAATCCCATTGAAATGGAAATACAAAAGGAATTTCTTCAATGTACCACTTGGTCAACTAATCATATGAAACTCTGCCTGGCTAATGATTGTTTCTGCTGCCTCTTCCTTCCTTTCATACAGAGAGAGCCAGACAATTAAACTCCCTGTGAGAATTTTGTTTTTACCAACCAGGACAATTTTCTTTCTGTTACGAAATTAAACAAGTTAAAAAGCCAAAGGCTGTTATGTCCACTGTCACTCACCTTCTACCTGTAAATTCATTTGCCATAAACTTTAGAAATATCATCCTTCATGTCAGAAGGAGAGGAAGTGGCTCACCATCCAGAATCTGATTATAGAAGTGACTGAGAACTCTAATAGAGAAGTAATTATATTTTTCCATAACTAAATGTCTCTGGATTTTCAACTCATCTGCTGTTGAAACTGATGGACATCTGTCTATTAAATCTATATCCTCTGCATATGTTTTTTGAATGTCAACAGATGGAAGGAAGACAAAGCTAGGAAAAGTGTTGTTTAGATGACAGAATAAAAAGTAATGTTTTACCAATATAATGCATGCATATATGAACATATGCAAACGTGTGCTATAGTCTATATATCGCTATCTAATTATCTTTCTATGTGGCTATGTATCACCAAAAAATATGTTCACAAATATAGTCAAATATCCAAAGACCAGCTCCAACAGCAGCAACAATAATAACAAAAATTGTAATAATAATTAGCCCTTTTAAGAAATCCATGTTTAGTATACTATATGAATGGACACATACATCAACACTTTTATTAATAGACAATTTTGGTCTCCCTATTTTCTGGTATTTAACTTTTAGCTTATGCTGAAGACTCCATTTCATTAACCACTAATATAAAAAGAAAAAGATAAATAGGAAACAGATGGGCAGTTTTCTGACAATTTTTTTGGCAGTTGATTTTTCAGCTTTTTGTTTATAAATACAACTGTTATATAGTCCAACAGATAATATGGCCAAATTGCACAGTCACTAATTGAATCAACAAAATGGATCCTCTTTAATAATTAATATGAGCTCAATCAGCCAGTGTTATTTATTGAGCACTTACTGTTTGCAGAGTGCTTGGGAATGTAAAATACTGCAGAGTTGGTAATGATAATCACAATAATAATGATAATTATGGTATTTAAGTGCTTACTTTTGCCAGGCATGTACTAAGTACTGGGGTAGATACAAGGTAGTAGAGTTGAACACAGTACCTGATCCACAAAGGGCTCAAAGTCTTAATCCACATTTTACAGATGAGGGAACTGAGTCACAGAGAAGCGAAGTGACTTGCCCAACATCACACAGCAGACAAGTGGTAGAGCCAGGATTTAACCCAGTTCTTTCTGACTCCTGGGCCCATGCTCTATCCACAAGGCCATGCAGTTTTTGGTAGTCACGTTACCTGCCTAAAATGATTGTACAGCCTAGAGGCAGACATTAATAAAAATAGATAATTTATAATATATAATTTATAGATATGTACATTAAGTGCATAGTACAGTGCTCTGCACACAGTAAGCGCTCACTATATATGATTGAATGAATGAATGATGGTTGTGGGGTGGGAGTGAGACAAATACCAAAAGCCCAAAATTACGTAAGTGCATAGATTCATTTATTCATTCAATCAATAGTATTTATTGAGCGCTTACTGTGTGCAAAGCACTGTAGTAAGTGCTTAGGAAGTACAAATTGGCAACAGAGACAATCCCTACCCAACAACAGGTTCTTAGTGTAGAAGGGGTGAGACAGACAACAAAACAAGTAGACAGGTGTCAATACCATCAGAATAAATAGAATTATAGCTATGTACACATCATTAATAAAATAGAGTAATAAATAAGTACAAATATACACAAGTGCTGTGGGGAGGAGTGGGGGTAGGGTAAAGGGATGGAGGGATGGGGTGATGAGGAGAAGGGGAGGAAAAAAGGGGGGTCAGTCTGGGAAGGCCTCCTGGAGGAGACGAGCTCTCAGTAGGGCTTTGAAGAGAGGAAGAAAGCTAGTTTGGCAGATGTGTGGAGGGAGGGCATTCCAGGCCAGAGGTAGGACATGGGTCTATGGCAGGACAGGTGAGAACGAGGTACAGTGAGGAGGTTAGTGGCAGAAGAGCAGAGTGTGCGGGCTGGGCTGTAGATGGAGAGAAGGGAGGTGAGGTAGGAGAGGGTGAGGTGATGGAGAGCTTTGAAGCTGAGAGTGAGGAGTTTTTGCTTGCTTTGAAGGTTGATAGGCAACCACTGGAGATTTTTGAGGAGGGGAGTGACATGTGTTTCTGTACAAAGATAATCTGGACAGCAGAGTGAAGTATAGACTGAAGGAGGGAGAGACAGGAGGATGGAAGATCAGAAAGGAGGCTGATGCAGTAATCCAGGCGGGATAGGACAAGAGATTGAACGAGCAAGGTAGTGGTTTGGATGGAGAGGTAAGGGTAGATCTTGGCGATGTTGTGGAGGTGAGACCCGCTGGTTTTGGTGATGGACTGGATGTGTGGGGTGAATGAGAGAGCAGAGTCAAGGATGACACCAAGGTTGCGGGCTTGTGAAACGGGAAGGATGGTAGTGCATCTACAGTGACAGGAAAGTCAGGGAGAGAATGGGATTTGGGTAGGAAGATAGGGAGCTCAGTTTTGGGCATATTGAGTTTTAGATGGAGGGCAGACATCCAGATGGAGATGTCCTGAAGGCAGGAGGATATATGAGTCTGGAGGGATGGAGAGAGAACAGGGGTGGAGATGTAGATTTGGGTGTCATCAGCATAGAGATGATAGTTGAAGCCATGGGAGTGAATGAGTTCAACAAGGGAGTGAGTATAGATGGAGAATAGAAGGGGACCAAGATCTGACCCTTGAGGAACTCCTATAGTGTTATAGTGCTCCAACCCCTTGGATTGGAGGGGAAGGAGCAGCCTGCGAAGAAGACTGAGAATGAATGACCAGAGGGATAAGAGGAGAACCAGGAGAGGACAGAGTCTGTGAAGCCAAGGTTGGGTAGTGTGTTGAGGACAAGGGGAGTGTCGAAGGCAGCAGAGAGGTCAAGGAGGATTAGGATAGAGTAGAAGCCATTGGACTTGGCAAGAAGGAGGTCACAGAAGGAGAGAATTTATGAGCCTGGGAACATGAGCTAATTGAATTCTATTCTGTATGTAATCTTCACATCTCTTCTCATCTGGTAAGGACTCATCTAGCTTTGAGCCCTTCTGAGTGCCTGGAAAGAAGTCTCATGTTTGCCTCTTAGAGAAAGAGGAGATCACTGATCCTCTAGTGCCTATGCCCTGCAAGGCCACAACGTTTTTTTTTTTTCTCCCCTCATAAATGAATGCTGGAAGCTGATTGAAAAAATAAAATGCTTGGTTATAAAGTCTATCTCCCATCTTTTCATTCTATAGACAAAAACAACAATCCACCTCCACTAGATCAAAGGGTGATTTGAGAAAATTTTAACAGTTTGTGGAGCTATTACTGTGATCACTTGTAAATAGCCAGTGGGTTAATCTGGATTAGAGAGTGACATTCTTAGCAAAATCGAGTGCTAATTACATTTCAGGTGTTCTCCTCCCGTGATTGAGCAAATTCCCTAACCTTTGGAACTGTACAATTTCTCATCTCATTTCCTCTCCCTGAAAATAATTTCTAAGACTCCCTCACAACAAGCCTGAACTTGCCCGTCTTTGAGGACTTTCCTTTCATTCAAGGCATCTCATTTTTCTGGAATTCAGTTCACAGGTGCAACCTTGTCCTTCAACTTGTTGTCTGCTAACTTTCTGTGCTTCCTCATTAGCCAGCTGGTTTCCTCCTAATTGGGCCAGCAGGATTCTTAAATACCGTTGCTAGGGAGTAACAACTCTAGTCTTCTAAAATAATGAAATACAACTTCAAAATAATGATGTTGGGATGTAGACTGTGTAATGCATTGTGGTTCTAACAAAGGCAAGATTGAGATTTTGAAGATATGGAAATCTCTAACCACAAAGGTTAGTCTTTTTAGGATTCATTTCCAATTTTCAAATGCAAAGATCTTTATGGGTGTACGTGTACTCATATGAAGAATTCATAACATTATGAAAAATATCCATGATAATGAATACTACTAAATTACTCAATTATTCCACAAAGTAAATGTTGCTTTAATTTTTTCATGCTTTGTAAAGGAATATGTTTACCTTCGATTAGATATTTTGTTTTTTGTTTTTACTGCAAGAAAACATGATGGCAGATGGTCCTCCTTGTCAACCAAGGTGCTTTTCCTAATTGCAGTTTTTGATTATCAACATTATCAGTCCCTGGTTGAATATTTCTCTTCTCTCTGCTAAATTACACCACATCAAGTGACATGGATGATGTCTGGCCAACAGTATTGGGCATCTACTGTATGTAGAGCACTCTATTAAGGGCTAGGAAAACTACAGTACAATAGAGTTGGCAGAAATGTTCCCTGCCCACAGTGAGCCTACAGCTTAGAGGGAAAGATAGACATTAATACAAGTTCATTCATTCATTCAGTTGTATTTATTGAGTGCTTACTGTATACAAAGCACTGCACTAAGCACTTGGGAGAG
The DNA here is from genome assembly GCF_015852505.1 of Tachyglossus aculeatus. Taxonomy (NCBI): domain Eukaryota; kingdom Metazoa; phylum Chordata; class Mammalia; order Monotremata; family Tachyglossidae; genus Tachyglossus; species Tachyglossus aculeatus. The sequence goes on from NC_052067.1 coordinate 116,726,856, forward strand.
TTCCCTTCAAAGTCCTACTGAGAGCTCACCTCCTCCAGGAGGCCTTCCCAGACTGAGCCCCCTCCTTCCTCTCCCTGTCCCCATTCCCCCACCCTACCCCCTTCCCCTCCCCTCAGCACTAGTATATATGTTTGTACAGATTTATTACTCTATTTATTTTACTTGTACATATTTACTATTCTATTTATTTTATTTTGTTAATATTTTTTGTTTTGTTGTCTGTCTCCCCCTTCAAGACTGTGAGCCCGCTGTTGGGTAGGGACTGTCGCTAAATGTTGCCACTTGTACTTCTCAAGTGCTAGTACAGTGCTCTGCGCACAGTAAGCGCTCAATAAATATGACTGAATGAATGAATTAATTAATACTATTTAGCAATGAACAGAAACGTTCCCTAAATTGTGTGTACATTTAAGGGTAACATATTCAAATGCATAGGTGATGCAGAAGAGAGAGGGAGTAGGAAAAGGCCACTGGATGTTCTTGAGTAGTGACTGATTTTTTTTTTAGAAAAATGATCAGAGTGGAAGAGTGAAGTGTGGAAAGGAGTGGGAAGAAACAGGAAGCAGGGCGGTCAATGAGTGAGTTGATGCAGTATAGTTGATAATAATAATAATAATGATGACATTTATTAAGTACTTACCAAGTGCTTAGAAAGTGCTGGGGGGGATACAAGGTGATCAGGTTGTCCCACGTGGGGCTCACAGTCTTCATCCCCACTTTACACATGAGGGAACTGAGGCACAGAGAAGTTAAGTGACTTGCCCAAAGTCACACAGCAGGAAAGTGGTGGAGCCAGGATTTGAACTCATGACCTCTGACTCCAAAGCCCGTGCTCTCTGCCATGTCCGTGCTCTTGCCACTAAGCCACACTGCTTCCCTGTCCACAATGAGCTTACAGTCTAGAGTCCCCACCAGCCAAACCAGCTCCCTGTATGCAGACAAGTCAATCCCCTGTCTCCCATCCAAGTTAGTACCCTGTCCTCCCTGGCCGAGCCAGCCCCCTGTACCCAGGTAACTCAGTTCCCATTGGATCAGCATAGTAGCAGTTTGGATGGAGAAGAAAGGGCCAATTTTAGCAATTTTGAGAAGGTAGAACCTATAGCACCTGGTAAAAGATTGAGTATGTGAGTAGAATGGAAGAGGTGAGTCGAGGATATTGCCAAGATTATAGGCTTGTGCGATAGGCAGGATACTGATGTTGTCTACAGTGATGGAGAAGACAGGGTTTGAGTGGGAAGATGAGTTTTCTTTTGGACATGTTTAGTTTGTGGTGTTAGCATGACATCCAGGTAGATATTTTCTGAAGTCACGAGGAAATATGAGACTACAGAGAAGGAGATCAAGGCTGGAGATTTAGATTTGGGAATCATCCACATACAGATGATAGTTGAAGTCAGGTGGGTGAATGAGTTCTCCAAGGGAGTAAGGGTAGATGGAGAATAGAAGGGGACCTAGAATCTAGCCTAAAGAATTTCCACAGTTAGTGGGTGGGAGGCAAAGGAGAAACCCACAAAAGAGACTAAGAATGAGGGCTCAGAGAGACAGGAGGAGAACCAGGAGAGGACAGTATCAGTGAAACCAAGTTTGGATAATGTTTCCAGGAGAAGGGAGTTGTTGACAGTATCAAAGGCAGCTGAGAGGTCGAGGAGGATTTGGATGGAATAAAGGCCATGGGATTTAGCAAGAAGGAGGTAATTGGTGATCTTAGAGAGGCTGGCATCTTTGGAGTGAAACGAGTGGAAGCCAGATTGGAGGGATTCAAGGAGAGAGTTACAGGAGAGGAAGTGGAAGCAGCGGAGGTAGACAACTCATTCAAGGAGTTTGGAAAGAAATAGTAGGAAGGAGTGGGGATGATAATAGGAGAGAGCTGTGGAGTAAAGTGAATGTTTTTCTAGGGTAGAGGAAAAATGGCATGGTTGTCAATTGAATACCATGGAGATGGAGGTTAAGGAGGGAAGAAGGAAGAAGGAAAATGTTTTTATAAGGTGTAAAGGGAGGAGTTCAGAGGTTCAGGTTTAGCGTGTAGATTTTGGGAGGAGACAAGGGATCTGTTCTTGAGATTCTGCTGGGAAACATGGAGAGTCAAGAAGGGGCAAGTAGGAGGGAGGGACTGGAGAGGAAACAAGAATATTTTAGGAAGACCCCACATGATGACTTCAATTTCTCAATAAAGTACACGGCCAGGTCTTTAGGCAAGAGATGAGGTGGTGTTTGAGGGGGGAGTTATTAATGTCTGGAACAACTGACATGGGCAATGATTATGGGAGTCACTTTGGATAGAGAACTATTGGGCCAAGGAGAGGAGAGAATTAAGGCAGATGAGATGGATTTGTGATTGATAAATTCAGCCTCAGTGTCTGGGTTTCCACCAGCAGTGCTCTGCAGCTCAAGCACAGGAGCAGAAGAAATATACTATGGAGGTGGTAATAATAACAATAATGATAATAATAATAATAATGACATTTATTAAGCGCTTACTATGTGCTAAGCACTGTTCTAGGCACTGGAGGGATACAAGGTAATCAGGTTGTCCCACATGGGGCTCACAGTCTTAATCCCTATTTTACAGATGAGGTAACTGAGGCACAGAGAAGTTAAGTAACTTGCCCAAAGTCACACAGAAGACAAGTGGCGGAGGTGGGATTAGAAGCCACAACTTCTGACTCCCAAGCCCGGGCTCTTGGCACTGAGCCACATTGCTTCTCTCTGATTCAGGGTTGTTGCGAGACAATTTGGCAAAAGCTCAGGGTGGACGAGGAAGTTGAGTTTAGTTGAGTGGGCAGTGTTGAGGGCTTCTTTATATACATGAAGAGAAGGCAGTTGGGTTATGTTGACCCAATGGGGCATGATGACTTTACAAAATAGGAGGGGGTCAAAAGATTGGAGGTCTCTGTGCAGGAACAGGACAGATTTTTTATAGAGTAAGTGTATGGTATAGAAGGAAGTGTGAAGATTGTAGTCATATAGAAACATTTCAGAGTTGGTGAGGGTAGAGATTGTACAATGACTAGAGATAATGAGATTGACTGTGAGTACAAGTTAGTGGATGAGGTGTGATGGAGCAGGATGCCAGTTGAGTTAAGGAGTGATAGAAATTGGGGAGTGGAATGGTCATCAGAAGATAAAACATCCACATGGATATTGAAGTCCCCAAGGATCAATGTAGGGATGGAGAAAGAGAGAAGGAATTTATGAAAGGGATCAGAATGGAGAAAGTGGAATGGTTGGAAAGTGGCATGGGGGAACTGACTCTTTTCATTTTGCTAGTGAGTCATGGGGAGTGGGAGAAGATGAGGCCCCCTCTGTTGAGAGCAGTAAGAAAGACAGTGTCATCTAGGGAGAGACAATCTTCAGCACCTCCCAAGCACTTCGAACAGTGCTCTGTGCATAGTAAGTACTCAATAAATACCATTGATTGATTGATTGATTTTGTAATGGTGAGGAGGAGCAGTGACTGGGTCAGGAACAGGTCAAGGATGAAGGGCAGCTTTCCCATGATGATGCGGGAGTTCCACAGGCACCTGACTGCAAGAAAGGAATAGGAAGCAAAACAGTAACGTTTCTCAAAATAGAAAGTTATTATAGAGTAACAGATTATAAAACTCTAATGCTATTGGTTATAGATGCAAAGAAAAACAAATACATTAAATAGAATTGAGTAATAAAGCTAATTTACAAAGATAACTCCTCCCTTTTTCCCGCCTGAAGCTAAATTCAAGTTTTGGTTAAGTATGTGTTTGTGTAGCTATTCTAGTACAATGGCTTCAGAGAGGGCATATCTTGAACACTCCTTTCCTCCATTAGTGATTGTACTTCATTAGAGGTAGGACACTTCAGCTCTGATGGGCCATACCATCTTGGATTAACCTAAAAATCTAGATGAATTTCTCAGATTTACTGAGTAGCTGGTGGGGCCCATGTCTACTGATAATGTCAAGTTGTTATGGAATATGAATGATAACACATAGATATCTTGGTATTGCTTTGTGCATTTGACCCAAATCTGATATACCTTAATGTTTACATCTTCTAAATTACATTTCATTTCAATTTGTGAGTTTACAAGTAATGATACTCTTCAGATAATGATGCCAAAAAATGGTCTGGCAATAATTTTTCTGGCAAGAAAGAATAAAGCTATGGCATTTATACTTCCTGGAATCTGCCTTTTCTCCCTTTTTTGATGAATGTAATGAAGGTAATGTCCTCAAGATCTTGTGGTATTTCCTCTATGCGTTTGTGTCAGTATGAATATCACCATTCTTGAACATATTTTGCATATAGAGTACAATAAGTTCTTCAGCAGTGCATCAGCATTTCTAAACTTAAAAATCTCAGTGGGATTCATTCATTCATTCATACAGTCGTATTTATTGAGTGCTTACTGTGTGCAAAGCACTGTACTAAGTGCTTGGGAAGTACAAGTTGGCAACATATAGAGACAGTCCCTACCCAACAGCGGGCTCACAGTCTAGAAGGGGGAGACAGACAACAAAACAAAACTAACAAAATAAAATAAATAGAATATGTTAATATGTACAAGTAAAATAGAGTAATAAATCTGTACAAACGTACATGCAGGTGCTGTGGGGAGGGGAAGGAGGTAGGGCGGGGGGGATGGGGAGGGGGAGAGGAAGGAGGGGGCTCAGTCTGGGAAGGCCTCCTGGAGGAGGTGAGCTCTCAGTAGGGCTTTGAAGGGGGGAAGAGAGCTAGCTTGGTGGATGTGCGGAGGGAGGGCATTCCAGGCCAGGGGGAGGACGTCGGCCAGGGGTCGATGGCGGGACAGGCAAGACTGAGGTATAGTGAGGAGGTTAGCGACAGAGAAGTGGAGTGTGTGGGCTAGGCTGTAGAAGGAAAGAAGGGAGGTGAGGTAGGAGGCAGCGAGGTGATGGAAAGTCCTGAAGCCGAGAGTGAGGAGTTTTTGCCTGATGCGTAGGTTGACTGGTAGCCACTGAAGATTTTGAGGAGGGGAGTAACATGCCCAGATCATTTCTGCACAAAGATGATCCAGGCAGCTGCATGAAGTATAGATTGAAATGGGGAGAGACAGGAGGATGGAAATTAAGAGAGAAGGCTGATGCAATAATCCAGTCAGGATAGGATGAGAGATTGAACCAGCAGGTTAGCGGTTTGGCTGGAAAGGAAAAGGTGGATCTTGACAATGTCGCAGAGGTGAGACTGGCAGTTTTTGGTAATGGATTGGATGTGAGGGGTGAACGAGAGAGCAGAGTCGAGGATGACATCAAGGTTGCGGGCTTGTGAGATGGGAAGGATGGTAGTGCTGTCAACAGTCATGGGAAAGTCAGGGAGAGGGCTGGGTTTGGGAGGGAAGACAAGGAGTTCAGTCTTGGACATGTTGAGTTTTAGATGGCGGGCAGACATCCAGATGGAGACGTCTTGAAGGCAGGAGGAGATTGCCATGATTATAATTGAATATGTCTTAGACAATTGCATTACGTCGTAAAAGTAAGAACAAATGTCATGTATGGTTCAGGTAATTCAGGTAATGCACTGTTAAAGCTATTTTTCAATGGCTAAAGAAGTAGGCTAAGGTCCGGCCAGCAATTTACAACAATGATCTAACCTAGTAATTTCTGCAATCCTCTATCGTGCTTTTCTTATTGAAGTTAGGGATTACGGAGAAATCAAGAAGGCCTATGAAAATTTCTGCATATGTTAACATTTACCCTTTTTGTTCCTTTGAGACTGGCATTAATCATTCTTCTTCTTACTATTATTATTCACTTACTATGTGTCAAGCACTCTTCTAAGCTCCTTGTCCTTCTTCCTCATGGAACTCTCAGTCAACGTAGGAGCGAAAAGAGGAAATGAATCCCCGTTTTACATATTTAATAGTCCACCCACTGTTCTCTCTACTTTCAAAGCCCTACTAAAATCACATTACCTTCAAGAGGCCTTTCATGACTAATCCCTCCTGACATCAGATTTGGATATTCCTTTCATTTAGGAGACTTTGACTACAGTGTTGACTTCTCAAAAGTTGGTGCAAAATAATCATTTCCTATCTCCACTTTGTATTGATTCTGTAAAAGTCATCATTCTTGATGGTGGAAGACAAGTTTATGAAGTAGAGCTATCTCTAATTTTCATTGGCTCTGGAAATATGTACTGTACCACACAGCTTCTTAAGGTACTGTGTAACTAAGCACCTTAATAATAGATGTATTGATTGCTGATGAGGCTAGCACTTTTCACCAGCAGCATCAGTGTTTGTAATTCGAGGTACTCCTCCTGTACGCTGCAACTGGATAGAGAACTAGAAAAAAATCCTACAATTTTTATAACTTCAGTGTAGAAAACACTCTCTATTCAGAAAATCCATACATATGGGTGAGACACTACTATCATTTCCATCATCTTGGAATCAAAGGAACAACAGAATATTTTTATTTCAATGTATATCATTAATTTCCTTTATTCCTATCTTCAGAGCACATTATAAAGCCACTACCAGAATGCCCAGAAAAATTCCCAATTCTTTTTATTACCACATTCCACAATATAGTGTGCTACAGAGCCGGGTGTGTTTGAAAGGTCTCAATTGACTATTTCCTCACAGAAAACATAAAATGCTATGTATTTGAGGAAATTCCCTCTGGGACAGAAAAGTAATAAAAGGAATTGGAAATATATCCAGGGAGCAGGTGGAAAGATTAATTCTGAGAAACAGAAGCTACCCTTCCACACCACTAAACCTCCATCACAGAGCCCAGAAGGGGCCTATCAATTATGCATAAACCAGCTTCTTGACTCTGCCAGAGGATTCAGGAGATGTCTGATGTTGCAGGCTAGGGCCACCTCTAAAGCTCCAGCCCAGAATTGAATGTACTGAGGATGGAGAAAAGCAAACCCTTCATAATTATGCCAGTTCTCGCTCATGTGATGGTTCAAACCTGTGTCTCAGGGATTTTCTTATGGCTATGATTGTCTCTCAGACTTTCTTGATTCTATTTCAGGCTCATTTTTAGTCTACAGTAGAAGTCAAAAGGTTTTATGAATCACATCTTCCACTCATTGTTATTGGGCATATCCAAGCTAGAACACCCCCAAAATTCACAAGTATTCGATGGGACCATCCAGAAATTTGAAAATGATCTCCAAATCTGGACTGATGACTCAAAGTTTAAATTTTTTAGTCCAGTTATGTATTCTGGGTTCTCTTTAGCCTTGGCAAACCAACATTTATCTTGTATATACCTCAGCTGGTTCAGTATTCCAAGCTGTAGACTGTAGCTGTAAGCAATTCTTTACAGGGTCATCAGGATTGACAATAAAAGCTGGAGATTTCTGAAGGCAGCCAAGTAGACAATATCACAGAGACTTCCACTGACCAATCATACAGATAGATGCAGTATGATTTCTGATAGAGCTGCCTTAGGCTTAGTCCAGTGTTTCTTGATGTCTTAATGTGTCTTCAGACACCAGGAATGTGACATCAGCTGTTAAGATGCTACTTTATCTTTAGTGGAAATTCACCACATGTGAAATTATGTATGGCAGTTCAGTACTCATCCTAAATGCCTTTCTCATTTTCAGTGAATTAAATGTTGATGACTCTGAGCTGATATTTAGCGTACTGACTGAGAAGGAGTTGATCCCTCTTGTATAGTTTTAGAATCCTGGCATTTTTATCCCAAGTTCAACATCATTACCTACTCATATATGAAAAGATCTCTTGAGAGTCATCTTGTCAGAGGCAAGTGTTACTTTGATGAGTCTGTGTGGAGAAGTAGAATGGCCTAATGAATAGAGCATGGGCCTGAGAATCAGAGGACCTGGGTTGTGATCCTGGTTCCCCTGGTTGATTGCTTTGTGACCCTCATTGCCTCAGTTACCTCAACTGTGAAATGGTGATAAAATGTCTGTTCTCCCTTCCACTCAGACTTTAAGTCCCATGTGGAACTGGGACTGTACCCTATCTGACTATAATGTGGCCTAGTGGACCAAGTCTGGGCTTGGGAGTCAGAAGGACCTGGGTTCTAGTGCCAGCACTGCCACTTGCCTGCTGTGTGGCCTTGGGCAAGTCATTTCACTTCTCTGTGCCTCAGGTCCCTCCTCTGTAAAATGGAGATTAAGACTGTGAGCCATATGTGGGGTAGGAACTGTGTCCAATCTGATTAGCCTGTATCTACCCCAGTGCTTAGTACAGTGCCTGTACTGTACTGTGTACTTTGTACGTAGTGCCTGTACTGAGGAGGGGCTGCTTTGGAAACAATAGAGCAGGGCCCAGGGTTCATGACAGTACCCAGTTAGATTTAAGGCAAGGAATTGTCTGATTGTGAAACCTACAATTTCTGATTGTGAAATCTTCACACAGAAGAGAAAGACCTCTTTGGAAGTCAATATATTTTTCATCATTTTTCAGAGTAAATGATTAACAAATGCCACAATTATCTTAATCCCAGTGTTTAAAATGGTGATTTGCACACAGTAAGCATTTAACAAATACCACAATTATTATTATTATTTTATTTAGAAAGTTGCAGAATCTTTTTTCCTCCTCATTGTTTTACATCATGGTGGAGATTTATGCATGGATAAATAGAGCATCAGGGTTCTGTTTTGAAGAGGCATTTGTTCTTTAGATGGGTCACTATTGGACCTGTGGTGAACCTGCGGATGCATTTTGTTGGCCAAGAAGCCCTTTCACAAGTGACTGTTTTATTTTGAACCCATGAACAACAACATGGAGGAAGGAGCTGGGCTGCTTATCTCCAGGGCAGGGCACAGTAGGAGAAGTGGCCTTCCCTCCATGCTTTACCCAGTAATGGGCCTGGACCAATCAACAACTGCCACATAGGAGCTGCTGTGACTCCCGAGGCAGATACAAAGCAGTCGCCTTGAGTCACGAGGAGCCAGTGAGATGACATGATTGCCATGAGCTAAGAACCAGAATGCTAAGTAGGCCATGGCAAGGTGGTGTGCCCCCTGTGGATTGCAAACCAGCTAAGACTCACACCGAGTGTTTGACCCACTGCCTGCAGCCATCACGAACCATCATGGCCACCCTGAGACAGCCGGACTTCCCAAAATCTTCTGATATGAGGACCATCTCCGCAAACTTGAGGCAAAATAGTTAGACTGGTAGTTATGTTTGTGTGTGTGTGTGTGTGTGTGTGTGTGTGTGTGTGTGTGTGTGTGTGTGTGTTTGCACACGTTTCTCCTTTAGTCAGAATTGGAATCGAATAAAGTTTTGCATTTTTGCACTTGTCACTGTGTGCCTGGTCCTAGTCATTACATTTGGTTAGGATCTGTCTCAGATGTACTGGACCAGTAAGGAGACCCCCGGCTGTGGAGGTCGGTTAGGATGAGTTTTTTCAGCTCAGGAGGCTTCATGTTTGGGAAACCATAAAGCGGTTTCCCAGCCCAGGAGGAGGGATTGCTTTGGAAACAATAGAGCAGGGCCCAGGTCTTGTGACAGTACCCATTTAGATTTGAGGTAAGGAATTGTCTGATTGCAAAACCTACAGCTGGAAATCTTCGCAAAGAGGAGAAAGGGATCTTTAGATGTCAATATATTTTTCACCACTTTTCATTAATTTTCCTTGTCGAGAAATCTGAACTAAATATATAAGTACATTTAGGGCCCATTAGGTGCAATGCACTCATGATTAAGCACTTGGGAAGTAAAAGGCAAATACATGACCTGCATGACAATAGTGTAGGGATGGCTAGGAGAGATGAAATTTAAGGGCAGGGGAGATGGGTCAGTGATCCTCAGTGTTCGAAGAGCGTTGGCTTACATACTTATGTCCCTCTTTCCCATGTTCCTAGGAAAAACAATTTTATTTTACATTTGATCTTAACATAGTACAATGTTTTCCTTTTATAAATCTTTTTTGGCATGTATAAAAATAAGTCATTGTTATTTGTTATGTTTTAGTGGTAAGATCAAATTGCAAGATTAGCTTATGAATGGTACATGTCTGGCACATATTCCATCTATAAGTAAGGATGGTAAGGAATTTCTGTTTGATGCAGAGGTGAATGGGCAAACATTGGAAGTTTTTGACAAGCCGAGAGATAGGGACTGGATTTTTTTTGGAAAAATGATCAGGGCAATAGAGTGCAATAGAGAGAAGCATGGACTGGTGAGGGCAAGAGGTTGATGCAATTGTCAAGTTAGAAACTAAGAGCTTTGATCAGTGAGATGGCAGTTTAGATGGAAAGGAAAGGGCAGATTTCACTGAAGCTATGATCACCTGGGTGAGCTGGGTGAGATTTATGAGGAGAGAGCAACAGCAGCAGGATTACCTTCCTTCCTTGTCTTTAGCTCTCTTTCCAAAGGTTCCTTTCCCTTTTCCTTCCAACATGCTAAAGTATCTTTTATTCTGCATACTCTGAAATAGTGGTAGAAAACCTTGTAGAACCGTTGTTCTCCCTCCCTCATTCATTCATTCAATCATATTTATTTATGAATAATAACGATAATAATAACAATGACATCTGTTAAGTGTTCTCTAAATGTGCCAGATACTTTACTAAGTGCTTGGGAGGATAAAAGCAAATTGAGTTGGACATCACTCCCTGTCCCACGTGGGGTTCACTGTCTCAATCTCCATTTTACAGATGAGGGAACTGAGGCCCAGGGAAGTGAAGTGACTTGCCCAAGGTCACACAGAAGACAAGAGAAGGAACCAGGATCAGAACCTATCACCTTCTGACTCTCAGGTCTGTGCTCTATCCACTGCACCAAGCTGCTTCTTTAGCATTTACTGTGTGCAGAGCACTGTTCTAAGCACTTGGGAAAGTACTGTACAACAATAAACAGACATATTCCTCCCCACAGCAAGCTTGCAGTCGAGACAAGGGAGAGAGACATCAATACAAATGATTAAATTACAGATATTTGCCTAAGTGCCGTGGGGCTAGGAGCGGAGAAGAACAAGAGAGCAAGTCAGGATGATGTAAAAGGGAGGGGGAGAAGAGGAAAGGGGGGAGCCCAGTCTGGGAAAGCCTCTTGGAGGAGATGTGCCTTCAATAAGGCTTTCAACGGCAGGACGAGGTACAGGGTGGGGGAGTAATTGTCTGTTGTATTTGAGGAGAGAGACCATTCCATGCCAGAGGTAGGTCGTGGGCCAGGGGTCAGTGGTGAAACAGGTAGACGGAGGCACAGTAAGAAGGTTAGCACTAGAGGAGTGACCTGGATACTCTGGACTTCAGAAATGTTTATGAACATAAACTAGCATGCATTGAATAGAAAATGCTTATTCTTGGAATCTAAATGTTTGCCTTGTATCTTAAAACAAAGTCATCTTTTATGCTTTGCTTGGTGAGACATCTAGCCTGCTATCTTTGTGACAGAATTGTTTCAGCCTTGGTGTAGTTTTAATCTTTATGACAATGAAGCAATCTTGTATAATTGTCATCAGACAGTCTAACTGATTTCATGGTTTCCCAAAATATACACTATCTCACAAAGGATCATCCATTGTTTTCACCGATCACTATTTAACTGTTATTTGGATAGTGCCTAGAGAAAATTCATTAGGTGTGTATGCTTCCTTTCCCTAATGTATAATCTTTTTAAAATATGTATTTGAAAGTATTAGTGTTGCTTTGTCCTTTAAATTGAATCAAGTGCAAAGATTAGGTAGTAAACTCTCATAGCAAGCATGTTTTAATGGTGAAATCCATGATGAGTATTATCAAAATAAATTCCAAAGGCTAAAAACCCTTTAGGACAACCTTACTGACCAAGATAATGGATAATAAAAATGATTTAATAGCAATTTTGGCTCTGTGTATCTTAAATATTGTACTATATCACATTATGTAAATTAAGTATATTTGCCACAAAGCCTAATGTAACAACCTTTTAGGCACTCATGAAAGTGATAAGGGTGACATACTATCTGCTTTATAATGAGTGTATAAAATGATAATTTTGCAGGCGAACATATCCATCTCTCTGACAGATGGAATAAAAGGCTGCTCAGGAATCTTTTCAAAGGAATTTGAAACTGGTTGATAATGAATAAATAGCAGATGCTGTCATTGTGATTTCTACCACACATACAAAACACACATAAAATCAAATGGGGTCTGTAGAAAACACATCTTGCCAAAGGTTGTAGCAGCATTTCTGTTTTTAATAGGCTTAATATCTCAGAATAATGAGAAGATGTACTAAAGCACTTCTTCTGATTTATTATACAATACACTTATAATGATGGAATAATTCTAAAGGTCCATTGAAACTGTTATTATTAGTGAGATCTTGAAATCACCAGTTTATTTTCATAGATTTTTTTTCCTATAAATCCTTTTAGTGTATGCAAACAACCATGGACTTTTTGTCATAAAAAATGTTTAGTATAGAAGATCTCTCTCATTGAGGCAATTCTGTTAAATTTTTTAAAGGGTCGATTCAGAATTATTATGGACATCCTGTAGGTTTCTGTTCAGTAAACATTACTTGATGTTGGACTCCAAATAGAGTTTGTAATAAAACTCAGCTTCTATACTATCATAAGGCTCATTGTTAAATGTCTGAAAACTGGAGACATAAGGTATTTTAACAACATCATAAAGGACTTATCATCAGGAATGGTAACTTTTAGTTGCAAAGGATCAGCAAATTGTTATTTCTCTAAGTCAGGTATGAATCAATCAGTCAATTGTATTCATTGATCACTTACTTTGGGCTCTGTGCTTGGACAATTGCAGTACAGTTAGTAGACAAAATCCCTGCCCCGAAGGATATTATAATAACAGGGGAGACAGGCCCTAAAATAAACTTTAGATAGATGAAAGCAACAAAGTTTAAAGATAGAAATACTTCCCAAGTGCTTAGTACAGTGCTCTGCACACAGTAAGTGCTCAATAAATATGATTGAATGAATACTGTGGATACTTGGGTATCCAAGTGCACAGGTGATACGGAAGTGCTGCAGTGACAGTATGCAGGGAAATATGGTGAGGAGATAAGAAATCAATCAGGAAATACTCCTGGAGGAGATATGATTTCAGAAGGTATTTGAATATGGGGAGGGCAGTGGCTGCCAGATGTGAAAAGAGGCAGGAATTTGATGCAGAAGGGAATGTGTGAACAAGATGTCAACAGACATGAAGACAAGAATGTGGCCTTTTATGGTATTTGTTAAGCGCTTACTATGTGCAAGGCACTGTACTAAGTGTTGGGTTAGATACAAGATTATCAGACTGGACAGAAACTGGGCCTCCCAGTTTTAATATCCATTTTACAGTTGAGGTAACTAAGGTACAGAAAAGTTAAAGGACTTGCCCAAGATCACACAGCAGATGAATGAAGTCAGGATTTGAAGCCAGGTCCTTCTGACTAACAGGCCCATGCCCTATCCATTAGGCCATGCTGCTTCTTAGGCCTTGTGAGTAGGTTGGCTTCAAAGGAGCTGGGGTGCATTGCGTGAAGCATTAGCATGAGTAGGGAGAAGTTATTATATGTATTAAGCAGTTATTATGAGTCAAGCACTGATATGTTCCATTTGCAACTATTAACTATGGGGAGATGGCATAACTACCAATTGGTCTGATGCAAATAATGATTTCAAAATTTTTAGCAAAGCAAAAATTGTCTAAACATTTTAGCTTCACTTGATTTTTGCACAAAGAAGGCCCATATAACCTTATGACAAGTCAAAAACATAAATCCAAGTAGTATTTTGTACAATTTGGTGAAAGCTGAAGCTGAAAAGAAGCAAGGATATCCTTGGGTTGTTTTCTATTCCAGTGATATTTGTGGTGCACTAATGGGCCTTAGATAAGAGCCTTAGGCTGAGTCTTGGCTATTGAAATTAGGATTTGAGGTTTTCTTAAATTTATTTTGTAAACACAGGTCACAGGTAGTTACACTCCCTTTTCCAACTTTACCGTTGATGATATTGCAGTTACAGCATCTAAAATTCAACTGAATCTTGCCCGGAGCTCGGGTCCCAAGGGGATTGTTTTCTGAACTCTGGCTCTTTGATCAAAAAATGCTCTTTGTATGATACACTAGTTGGAAATAATCCTCATGCTAGTACAAAAATGACTCCTCATCTTAGCCTCAAAATTCAATCCAAACTCACCTGCCAGTAGTCCTCAGATTCTCAGTAAAATCTATTTATCAATGCTCCTCTTCTTTCAAATCAGCACCATGAAACCAACCCTAGTTTGTGAACAGAGGTACTCCTTTCGAGCAATTCCTCAAAGATTGGTCATTTTCACAGCAGCTTATCAAAGCAACTATTCCCTTTCTCAGGTGTCCTAATGCTCAGTTTGGGCCTTAAATAGTAAAGAGATATGAGGAGGGAAGAGAAAGCAGGTTGGATCAGATATGTGACAGGGTGTTTCATGGAGTTTTGCAGGAAAGCAGGAGAAACAGTATTTTCTGCTTTTCCTCCCACTCGTTTGCAGTTTTTAATCAGTTTGCCCCTTCAGCCTTTCCCAGCCCTGGTCACAATAAGAAGAAAGAGCTACAGATTTTTCATGGGGATTCACAGGGAAAATAGTATTTTCTGCTTTCCCTACTACTTGCTTGCAATTTACTGTCATACTTCAAAAGGTATTGACACTTCCCCAGGATTGTAGTAACAGTAAAACACCTCTTTCCCTTTCACCCCAAACACCAAGGATCACATCCTGGTAATCAGAAGCCCCAGGAAAAAGAGTATTGCAGAATGTCCTCTGGGCCACTGTCCCGCTCTCTCTGGTTCCAACACATTCTGATTGAGAGTGTCTTGGCACAGATAACCCATTTTTTAAATGGTATTTATTAAAGAGCTTACTTTGTGTCAGGCACTGTACTAAAGAACTGGGTAGATACAAGATAATCCAGTTGGATACCGTTCCTGTCTCACCTGGGGCTCAAAATCTTAATCCCCACTTAACAGATGAAGTAACTGAGGCCCAGAGAAGTTAACTGACTTGCCTAAAAATCACATAGCAGGTAAATAGCAGAACTGTGTTTAGTACTCATAGCCTCTGAAATCCAGACCCATGCTCTTTCCACTAGAAGACACTGCTTCCTGCTAATCTCTCTTCTGATCCTCACAGAAAGTCCTGGTTTCCCTTGTGCCCTCCCTCTCTCCCTGTTGACAAGACCACCCCCGACCCCCTCCTTGAGGAGGTGGGATATGGCATTGTGAGGCATCGGGGAGCAGGTACAGCAGCAATGGTGTCAGGAAGAGCTCAAGTAGTCAGAATGTACCATTGTGAAGTTTTCAGGGAAGAATACCAATTTTCAGAAACATTTTCTGTCTCACTGTTAGTCTTTCTGTCCCATTATAATAATAGTAATAATAATTGTGGTATTTTTAAGTGCTTACTGGTATTTGTTAAATGTTTACTATGTGCCAGTCACCATACTAAATGCAAGTGTGGAAACAAGCAAATCGTTTTGGATACAATACCTGTCCCAGATTGGGCTCACAGTCTTAGTCTCCATTTTACAGAGGAAGGAACTGAGGCATAGAGAAGTGAAGTGACTTAGTAATAATAATAATGGCATTTATTAAGCACTTACTATTTGCAAAGCACTGTTCTAAGTGCTGGGGAGGTTATAAAGTGATCAGGTTGTCCCACAGGGGGCTCACAGTCTTAAACCCCATTTTACAGATGAGGTACTAAGAGACACAGAGAAGTTAAGTGACTTGCCCAAGGTCACACAGCTGACAATTGGCAGAGCTGAGGTTTGAATGCATGACCTCTGACTCCAAAGCCCGTGTTGTTTCCACTGAGCCACCCTGCTTGTGTGGCTTGCCCAAGGCCACACAGCAGAGAAGTGGCAGAACCGGAATTAGAACACATGACCTTCTGACTTCGAGGCTTGGGGGGTCTATCTACTACACTGCCACCATCTGCCCATTGACATTTACTCTGTGCCCAGCGCTGCACTGAGCACTGGGGAAGAGTCAGGATTTTCAGATCAGACATGGCATCATCATCAATGAGATTTTTTGAGTGCTTGCTGTAGGTAGAGCAATGTACTGAGTGCTAGGGAGAGCCCGGTACAACAGAATTGGTAGCCACATTCTCTGCCCCCAGTGAGATGACAGTGAGGGAGACAATTCATCAGTCAGTCAATGGTATTGATTGAGCACTTGCTGTGTGGAGAGCATTGCACTGAACACTTGGGAGAGCGCAACACAACAGAGGCTGCAGACACATTCCCCTCCCACAAGGAGCCTACAGTCTTCAGGGGGAGATGGACATCAATATAAATAATCAGTTATCCTCTAAACTGTAAGCTCATTATAGGCAGGAAACCCATCCTTCGACTCTGCTGCATCAGATTATCCCAAGCCCTCAGGGCGGTGTACTGCACAAAGCAAGCAATCCACAAAGAACATCGATTCACTGATTGGTTATCATCAATGCATTTATGAATTTACTGCTTCTGAAGATTGGCAGATCTTCCCATTAGTCCACTCCTGTGTGCACTAACTATTCAGAGGATATAGCTCATAAGAATACCTAAATCAACTCCTTCACCTGGGTGCCCAGGGCTGGTCCTAATCAGTCAAATGTATCTTAGGCAATGAGCACTCATATTGTGTACCCAATGGAAGAAAGAGAAGGAATAACAGAAGGTCACGAGAAACAAGGATGGGAGAAGGGAAAGGCAGCGGAAGGTGAAAGGGGTGAAAAACTGGGGGACGAATGGAGGGCAAGGAGATAGTCTGAAAGAGGCATGCCTGTTTCACCAGAGCAACTAACACCATAGTGCCTGACAGCTACAGTAAACCACTTGGCTCTCTATCAGGTGGGGTGGGTGAGAGAAGAAGAAAGAAGAAGAAATAATTGTAGTACTTGCCAAGCCCTTCTTACATGCCAAGTATAATAATAATAATAATATTAATAATAATAATAATGGCATTTGTTAAGCCCTTACTATGTGCAAAGCACTGTTCTAAGTGCTGGGGGGATACAAGGTGATCAGGTTGTCCCACGTGGGGCTCACAGTCTTAATCCCCATTTTACAGGTGAGGTAACTGAGGCACAGAGAAGTTAAGTGACTTGCCCAAAGTCACACAGCTGACAATTGGCGGAGCCGGGGTTTGAACGCATGACCTCTGGCTCCCAAGCCCGTGCTCTTTCCCCTGAGCCATGCTGCTTCTCTTAAGTACTGCACTAACTACTGGGGAAAATACAAGATAATCAGGTTCCAGTGGGGCTTGTATTCTAAGTAGGAGAGAGGACAGATATCGAATCCCCATTTTACAGATGAGGTAATTGAGGGACAGAGAAGTTAAAGGACTTGCCCAAGGTCATATAGCATTAAGTGGTAGAGGTGGGTTTGCAACCCAGGCTCTGATCTTTCTATGAGGTCAAGCTGCTTCTGGTGCAGACCCTCTGGCCCTACACTTTGGGTAGGCCCTGGCATTATCCCATTGACTGAAGTAAACCACTCTGAGTGGGGAGGGAAGTTCTACAAGCTTGACTTGACCTCCTTGGTGCTGCTACTACTTGTTGTAGTGCATATAAGTAGGTTTGTTGACGAGGAATAAGAGCAGTTCCAGCTGATCTTACCATTCTGTTTATGCTGGGGTTCCAATCTTGGCTCTCTTTCATTCACTTTCCAGCTTAAAGGGGTAAGCTGATCAGCTACTTCCCTGGCCATTGAACTTCATTCCTACTCATTATGCTTTGTACTTATTTCTGTTGCTGATGACCCTTTGCTAACATCTAGCCTGGAACTCCTTCCTTACCACTTCACACCTGGCACACCACTACTCTCTTCATCTTCGAAGCCCTACTAAAATTTTATTCCAGGAATCCTTTCATGACTAACTTCTCACCTTCCCTATCTTTCTCCCTATTGTGTAAACTATGAATTTGAGTCTGTATTCCTAAAGCACTTAGGTGATTTCCCCACTCCCCACTTCCATGGCACTTATGTGCATATCTTTATAGTTGTTTGCTTCCTCTACCTGTAATTTATCTTAATGTCTGTCTCCTCTGTTCAATTGTAAGCTCCTTGAATACTGGGATCAAGTCCGTTTACAGTACTCTCCCTTAGTTGCACAATGTAATACTCTGCACACAATAAGTACTCAGTAAAATCTGCCTGATTGTTGTAGAGGAGAAGCCAATAGCATTGTCGCTCGGAGCTGAGTCTGTGGATAGAGAAGATTCTGACCATACTGATCATACCTGGACCAAAACGTACTCATTACTTAAGAACCTATAGACCCCTGTACACATTGGTAACAGATTCTAGCTGGGGATTAGTTGGGCTTCTACTGGAAATGGTGCCGTAACTCAAAGAACTGATGGAATGGCTGAATGTTTATTTTTTGTATTATATTACCCAAATTCAAAAGACATAGGGATGATTTCAATTGATTTTACAAAATATCCTTAAGTAGCAGAGAGAAATTCTCAACTCTTTCAGATATTTTCCTCATTATATTTAAACATTATCCTCAGTACCTAGGAATTATCCAAATTTATATTGTAATCATCAATGTTTACAGATACAGTGCATATGGTAATATTCAGTCCATTAATTGCTGCCATATCCATTTTGTATTTCATAGAGCTATCTGACACCAAATCTAAATGCTTGCTTAAAATTTCTGCCATTTAATATAACCGTACCTTTTCCATCATTACCTCCATCATCACATAGTGTATCACACACTAGAATCAAAATAATTTGACATAATATGAGATGAATTTGATCTAAGAAATGTAAAGCAATAGGAATTAGTGAACTACAAATGTTTCCAATTCCCACTTTCTGAGGATCAGATACTGCTTAAAGCAGGCCTATGGCATTAACTGTGAATAGAAAAAAAAAGATAAATCAGGATTTCAGGTTTTCAGTGTCAAGTATAAAATCCTTTCCTGAAAAATGTATGAGAGGAGAAATTCAAGGTGCCACAAGTAAGGAATTCAATTTTAAACTGTGTTTCAGTGTGCCAGTTTACACAGAGGTTTAAGAGATTATTCTAAAACACATATCAAACCTTTTACTAAAATGTTTGCTTTACCCAATTGCTTCCAGATACACATGGACCAAAACATGGTTTTCTATTATGCTATACTGTTTTAATGTAAAACTGAAAGACTGGAAAAGGGAGCTTAAGACTCATCAGGGGATTGAAAGCTTCCTTAAAGGATGAAAGAGAGAATTAGTTCCTAGACTTGGGCAGCCTACATGTTATCCTTTCTAAGAGAAAACATTCATTCATTCAGTCGTATTTATTGAGCACTTACTGTGTGCAGAGCACTGTACTAATCACTTGGGAAGTACAAGCTGGCAACATGAAACCTCCGAAACATGAAACATGAAACCTCTGCTGGCAGAAAGATTATTTTTACTGTTGTTTTTGTAAAACATTCAAACAAATAATGGTTAAAATGATAGCTGGAAGGAGGAAATGGGGAAGAGGAGAAGGAAGAGTAGGAGGAGAAGGATGAGGAGAAACAAGAAGTCAGAGGAGGAAGAGTTAGAGAATGATGAAGAGGAAGAAGAGGACGAAGAGGAGAAAGAGGAAGAGGAGGAGTATGAGGATGAGGATGCTAGTCTGGTAGTAAGAGCACAGGGCTGGGAGTTGGAGGACCTGGGACTCAAATCCCAAATCCATCATTTGCCTACTGTGTGATCTAGGGCAAGTCACTGAACTAGCTTCTTTGCCCCTCAGTTTGTACATCTGAATAATGAGAATAAAATGCTTCTAGACTGTGAGCCCACTGTTGGGTAGGGACCATCTCTATATGTTGCCAACTTGTACTTCCCAAGTGCTTAGTACAGTGCTCTGCACACAGTAAGCACTCAATAAATATGATTGATTGATTGATTGATTGTTCTCTCTCTCATTTAGACTAGAACCCCATGGGCAACAGAGATTATCTCTAACTTGATTATCTTGTATCTACCCCAGTGCATACTACAGTACTTGGCACAAAGTAAATACTTAACAAATACCAATTTTAGGATAAGGAAAATGAGAAGTAGGGAAAATAAAGAGGAAGAGGAGGGTTATGCAAAACTAACCCACTCTCCAAGGTAGATAAACTTAACTTCTCTTTCCCTCTTTTTAGGATTCTTCAGCTTTGGGTATTTTTCTGTCCCACAGCCTGCCCTATTCTTGTCTATTCTTTCATTCATTCATTCATTCACTCAATCGTATTTTTTGAGCACTTACTGTGTGCAGAGCACTGTACTAAGCGCTTGGGAAGTACAAGTTGGCAACATATAGAGACAGTCCCTACCCAACAGGGGGCTCACAGTCTAGAAGGGGGAGACAGACAACAAAACAAAACATATTAACAAAATAAAATAAATAGAATAAATATGTACAAGTAAAATAAATAGAGTAATAAATATGTACAAACATATATACATATATACAGGTGCTATGGGGAGGGGAGGGAGGAAAGGTGGGGGAGATGGGAAGGGGGAGAGGAAGGAGGGGGCTCAGTCTGGGAAGACCTCCTATTGCAACTCTGTTTTCTGGTGCTCCAAAGGAGCTGGACTCTCACTGGGACTTCACTGCTTTTTGCCTTTCTACCACCCGGCAGATTCTCTGACTGGAGTGGCAGATCAGCACTTTTTGAGTCACAATTTTTTGTGCTAAATAAATGTAGTTGTTCCAATCCAAGGAATTATATACATTGAATGGAAGGGAAGAATGAAGAAGTCACTTCCCCCTTCTAGACTGTGAGCCTGTTGTTGGGTAGGGACCATCTCTACATGTTGCCAACTTGTACTTCCCAAGCGCTTAGTACAGTGCTCTGCACAAAGTAAGCACTCAATAAATATGATTGAATGAATGAAGGAATGAATCAGCAGCAGGGAGGTGGTATTGTGGTTGTCTCCCTGGACATAACAGAGAGTCAAGGTGCAGTAATGCCTAGAGGAGTGATTTTTCTGTGGGACTAATGCAGATGTGCTAAAGGAAGGAGAGAGAGTGAGAGAGAAAGAGAGACAGAGAGAGAGAGAGAAATAGAGATAGAGAAGATTGTACAGTCTCTTCTCCATTTATCCACCTTCTTTCTTTAAGACTGCCATCATAGCCCCAGCATCTGTGGGCCCCTCCCACTACCCTGGCCAAGATTAGGACCTGATGAAATGATTCTCTATTGTTGTGAACTTTATATTTGAGGAAAGAGAAGAGGCACACAAAGTACTACGGAATGTTAGAATGCTTCATTATTTTATTAGGCATATTTTTTATTGGCAATAAATGACTTTTTCCACACATCTTATAAAGAGATTGAATACAGGGAAGTGATAAAGGCCAAGGAAAATATTACTCTTCAAGACACATTATCATAGAATAGAAAGATGTTAAATGTTGAATATTTCTCAAGAAATATATCACTGTTCATATGAGAGAGAGCGAGAGAGAAATGATTAGTTGTTCATAAGTGGTAGATAAATAGATGGTTAGATGGTAAATACATAAGAGATAGCTACAGGAAAGTAGAAAATATTTTATTTACAATTATTTATATTGAATTAGAAAAGAAGATATGGCTATTGGAACTTTTAAAAATGGTCAATAACCTTTATTCAAAGGGATTATAAACAGTTTTACACTATAGATTAAAATATATATGTAAGAATATTTATTTAAATTTAGTTTTCCTCTAAGCCATAAAACAAAAATATTATTGCATGAACTATTCTGGGGACAGCTAAGGCTTTTTTGCCCCCAAATCTCATATTGTAATTAAGTTTTGCCATGGTTGAAAAGAAACTGAAACTAATTAATTGGAAAGTTGCATTGTAATATGAATCTAAGCAACTGTTAATAATCTAAGTAACTGTAGTGATAATGGTCACAAGCACTGTCATTAGAGAAAAATAGATTGAATTTAAATTAAAATAAATTTCCTTTAAGTAAAAACAGCTGGTCCCTCTATGCCATTTTTCCCAGTAAAGCTCCTTAAAGGAAAAGCTCTAAATCAACAGGATCAAATTTGTCTGCTTCATTCATCGTACTACAAAGTTTTAAAATTATATTTTCCTAACACAGCATTGTTTAAATAGACTTAGAAATTTATTATACAAAGATAAAATTTGAATAGAGCACATAAAAAGAACATAACCTTATGATACATCATTATCATGTAATAAGGTCAGGTGGAGTCATGATTTTTTGTACTAAATAAATGTAGTTGTTCCAATCCAAAGAATTATATAAATTGAATGGAAGGGAAGAATGAAGCAGTCATTTAAAATATTCATTTACTTCTCCCAATAAATGATCATACTGGATTGGTGCTGGATTAGTGTCTCCACTCCAAGGATTTCAATGGTCTTTAGCCCCCGAAGTATGTATGTAAACTGCTTGAGAGAAGGGTTTGTGTCTATCCACCTACTGCACTCTCCCTGAGTGATTTAATGCAGTGCTCTGCAAGTTTCTCAATTTCAATACTGAGTTTATCATTATTGACTGTTATTTTCCCTGAAACTGCATAATAAAATATTTAGACAATGGAATATTTAGGACAGCTGCTTATAAGGGAAACGAAAACTAGTTTAGCAGTTCATTCATCAGCTTGCCTAGGACCTCACCCTGTGCAGATATAGTACACAACAAATAACTCAGTACAGGGTTAGACACATTAACTCAGGTGTCTTTAAGACATGTCAACATGTGCCCATTTTCTCTGAAAGATTTCACTGGCTAGGAGCTAATGCATGAGTCCTTTTCCACCCATCTTAAGAGCCCTCATTAATTGGCAGAAACTCCAGATTCAGCTGCTACAGTTCTTAAACATTCTTTCTTAACCAGCTCTGTCCTTTCTGTGGTCCTTCAATGCCTCTCTCCAATCACCCCATTTATTTCCTTCTTTCCCCAGCACAGCCCCTCATCTCCCTCTCCACACACCAACCCCTTAACTGTCTCTATCCCAGTGTCTGCTCCTCCTCAAAGTCACTGAAACTTGATTCTCCCCAGGTAACATGGTTTCCCCAACTACACTCGCTCAAGTGGGCCCTGTCTTCTCCCATTCTCCAGGACACACTGGAAAAGGAGAAAGAGTTGGTTCCTTTTTGCTTCCCAATCCCCCTTTCACACCATCTGCTTCTACCATAGACTGTAAGCTCACTGAGAGCAGGGAATGTGTCTAAAATAAGCAGCATGGCCTAGTGGAAAGAGTACAGGCTTGGGAGTCAGGGGGCCTTGCTTGGTTCTAATTCATTCATTCATTCAGTCATATTCACTTAGTGCTTAATGTGTGCAGAGAACTGTATTAAGTGCTTGTGAGCACTCAACAATAAAGAGACATGTTCCCTAGCTTACAGTCTAGAGGGGCTGGGAGAAACAGACACTTGTACTTCCCAAGTGTTTAGTACAGTGTTCTGCACACAGTAAGCCCTCAATAAATACGATTCAATGAATTACACATATGCACATAAGTACTGTAGTTCTGGGAGGGGGGAAGAACGAAAGAAGTAAATGGGGGTGACCCAGAAGGGAATGGGAAAAGAGGAAAGGGAAATGAGTCACGTAAGGTCTCTTGGAGGAGATGTGCCTTCAGTAAGGCTTTGAAGGTGGGGAGAGTAATTGTTTTTCTGATATGAGGAGAGAGGACGTTCTGGGACAGAGACAAGGGGTGGTCAGCAGGATAGATGAGATCATAGCACAGTGAGAAAGGTTAGCATTAGAGGATCAAAGTGTGAGGTCTGGGTTGTGGTAGGAGGGAGCAAGATGATTGAGAGCTTTAAAGCCAATGGTGAGGCTTTTTTGTTTGATGCAAAGGTGGACAGGCAACCACTGGAGTGTTTTGAGGAGAGAGGTGACATGTCCTGAACGGTTTTGTAGAAAAGTGATCCAGGCAGCAGAATGAAGTATGGATTGGACTGGGAGAGACAGGAGGCTGGGAGGTCAGTCTGGAGACTGATTCAGTAATCCAGGTGGCATAGGATGAGTGATTGTATTAACGTGGTAGCAGTTGGGATGGAGAGGAAAGGGAAGGATTTTAGTGATGTGAAGGTGAGACTGACAGGATTTAATGATGGATTGAATATGTGGGTTGAATGAAAGAGACGAGTCCACAGTGGTCCACAGGGTTGAAGGCAGCTGAGAGGTCTAGAAGGATTAGGATGAATTAGAAGTCGTTGGATTTGGCAAGAAGAAGATCCTTGGTGTCCTTTGAGAGGGCTGTGTCTGTGGAGTGAATGGTACAGAAGCTATATTGGAGGGGGTCAGAGAGATAATTGGAGCAGAGAAATTTGAGAGAGTGGGTGTAGACAATTCGCTCAAAGAGTTTGGAGAGGAATGTTAGGAGGGAAATGGGGCAATGAATAGAGGAAGTCATGGGTTTTTTTAGGGGAAGGGTCGTGGGCACATTTGAAAGCAGTGGTAAAGAAGCCGTTGGAGAACAAACAGTTGAAGATGGTTGTTAGGGAGGGAAAAAGGGAAGGGGCAAGTGTTTTGTTAAGGTGTGAAGGAATGGGGTTGGATGTGTAGGTGGAGGGGGTGGATTTTGAGAGGTGGCGGGAGAGCTCCTTTAGAGATACTGCTGGAAAGTATGGGATAATTGAAGAGGGAGCTGGAAGCAGCAGGGGAGATTTTAGGAACCTCACTCCTGGAAGTGTCAATTTTTTTCACTTCACTTTCACTTAGCTCCATCAGCCTCCTGCCCACTCCACTATCTCATCATCTCTGCTCACTGTACAATCTCCAATCTCACCAACATTGAAATTCCACTCTCTGACTACAACCTCTGAACACACTTCTGTTTTTTCCCACACCCTCCTCCCCCACAAACCTGTCCTGTCCACCTTCTGAGACCTCTTACCTTTTGACATCGTCCAATTTGCCAAAATCACCCTACCCCATTTGCTCGCCAGGCCCAATCCACTTTATCTTGATGCATATACATACTCTTCAGACATCTCCACCAACTCCCATTAACAACTACTATGGTCCCTGAAAGAGCACCCCTCACCCCATAAACCCCATAATGCCAGTATAGTTACCAAATGAATAGCCACAGTTGCTTTGTACCGGAAATGGAACACTGCCAACCCACTTCTGGCACCCTTGGCCAGTGCCGCTCTTCAAACCAGCCATTTTGGGGGTTGAGACCATCACCATTCCCCTAAATTCCCCTTTTATCCCCTCCAGTATACCACACTCCTCCTTGGTTCCACCATGTATGTGGGTTTTCTCGCCTCCAACACAAATTTGTGCAGTCTAGGGTGTTCCTAGGCTATGTACACACATTTTGAAGGTATTCCCTGGTCAAGGATATGCCCAGTTGTTAAGAATAAGCCCAGGTTTTGCAAGAGGCTGTGGCAAGTTTAGCTGTATCTGGAAAAACAGTATAGTTTAGGATGATTAAACTAAAACCTCTTCCGTATTAGATCATTTGTCAACAGATTTTGTTTGGCATTTTATGCTCAGTGAATTGTAATATCACATTTTCAAATGGAAATTTCAGCCTTCTCTCTGTTGTGGATTATAGATTGAAAGTGCTTTGGTATAATTATTACATTATTATATAGCATGTGACCAGTAACAACACAGTAATGCAGTGCAGTATTATCTACTGTGCTAGTTTTAAACCTTGATTTGGTTCTGGAAAGTTCCTTGTGATTGAAAATAAGCCCCTATTTATAGTTTATACTGTATGCATTGTCCATTAAAGACTGTCATTTATCTAGTCAATGTGTTGATTTAGCTTGAATGTGAAATATGTAATTATTAATCATGTTGCCATTACTCAAAGAAATTGAAAGAAACTTTTCTTCATGACAAGAATGACTCCCATAAACTTCAGTGCTACTATTCTAGGCCCATGGAATCCTTAAATCATTGAGAAGTGAAGTTCATTTGATTTAATCAAAACTGCTCCTACTGTCTCCAACCTAACTGTCCCAGTGCTTAGAACAGTGCTTAGAACATAGTAAGTGCTTAGAAATATATTGATAATAATAATAATAATAATTACAATAATAATAATGAAACAGGAAAATATAGCTTGTTGAAATTTTAGCTAAGTTCCAACAAAATTGTACCTTTGTAGGAATCATTAAAATCCTATTGCAGTTCTTGCAAACCTGTTTCTTGGAAACCCATGTTATCAGATAGACCTGCAACCAAGTATATAAATCCTTTTTATTCTGTGACCCCCTCTTCTTGTCTCCTCAATAAGAATGTAGGGTCTCTGTGGATCTTTGGTCAATTAACTTAAGTTGTACTTTCCCAAATTATTTAGTGTAGTTCATTCCACTTAGTAGGTACTCAGTAAATACTATTACTATAACTAATTCCTACCGTCCTGGCTCTCTGCCCCTATCCCTTTCTTTTTAGGATTCACTTAGCACTAACTCTGTGTCAGGCACTGCACTAACCCCTGGGGAAGATATAAACTAATCAGGTCTAATAAGTCCATGTCCCACATGGGACTCACAATATTAATACCCATTTTATAGATGTGGTAACTGAGGCACAGAGAAGTTAAGTGCCCGCTGTTGGGTAGGGACTGTCTCTATGTGTTGCCGACTTGTACTTCCCAAGTGCTTAGTACAGTGCTTTGCACACAGTAAGCGCTCAATAAATATGATTGATTGATTGATTAAGGGACTTGCTCAAGGCCACACTACAGACAAGTGTGAGAGTGAGGATGAGAACTCAAATTCTTCTCACTCCTAGGCCTATGCCCTATCCATTGGGCCATACTCCTTTCTCACCCCTTTTCAACTTAACCTCCCTTTTGTTTGAGTTGCTACTACTGCAGCTTTACTGCTTCACTTCCAGCACCCAAACCCTGCTCCCACACTGCCTGCCCCTGAGTCTTCTAACATCTGCAACTCGTCCAGACTCTTTTATTTTTACTTTTTATACCTGAGAACTGTAACCACTATTACCAGTACCACTTACTTCCCCTGCTCTGAATGATAGATACTGCCTTTTGTGACCAGCAGAGAAGCAGCATGGCATAGTGGATAGGGCACAGGCCTACGAGTGAGACAGTCATGGTCATTGTATCCACCCTAGCCCTTAGTACAGTGAATGACATATAGTAAGTGCTTAACAAATGCCATAATAATAATAAGGCATTGATTAAGTCCTTACTATGAGCAAAGCACTGTTCAAAGCACTGAGGAGGTTACAAGGTGATCAGGTTGTCCCACAGGGGGCTCACAGTCTTAATCCTCATTCTACAGATGAGGTAACTGAGGCACAGAGAAGTTAAGTGACTTGCCCAAAGTCACACAGCTGACAATTGGCAGAGCCGGGATTTGAACCCATGACCTCTGACTCCAAAGCCCGTGCTCTTTCCACTGAGCCATGCAGTATTACTATTATTATTATTATTATCATTGGCTTAGCTAGCTAGACTTTTTTGTGGCTAGATTGGGGTATGATCGATGGACTGGTAGCCAGCTCTCTTCTCCCAGGGCATTATTCTCTCAGTCCTCACCTAAACTAGCAAAGTCTCAGTTTCAAGGATCAAAGTTCAGAAAAATATGTACTAAGCCAAGATTGATAGCCTGATCCACTTTTCATTCCATACTTAATTCAGATACCAGAATCTTTTAGCATCTTAGTAATATATTTAGTAAAACAAGGTATTAGAAAAATTACTTCAGTTTGCAATGAAACTATTTCAGCAACTGAAACTATTTTCTTGGTTAGATTTTTCTTGTCAGAGAACCAGTTACTCTTACCCATTTTGAAATATTTTTTCTTGGTGCTTTTCTTTTTCCCTTGTTCTGAAACTGTTCAGAAGCTCGGAGCTAAGATCACATCACCACAGTTGAACAGATGGTATGCAGCAAGGGTCCAATTTAACTTCAGATTCCTACCTTTCAAAATGAGAAACATTGCCCAAGCAAGCAAACCCCATGGTTAATATAACTGACTAATCCACCTCTGTTCTTGACAGGAATCTGTGCATCCGCTTTGCTCTCAAGGAAAGCCATTTAATGATGATAGGGTTAGTTTATCAGAACTGGCTTGTAATTTTCCTAGTCTTTAGTTATTTGACACCTCTTAAGCTGACCTCCTTTTCAAGATAAATGCCTTTCAAGAAACATTTCAAGAAGGAAGGAGATATATGCTTTATCTCTTCACCTTGACTTATGCTATTTGGAACAGTGAATTGAACACTGAGAAAGTAATGGATTCCCAATTTTATTCAGACCGCCAATTGTTTTCTATTTCCCCAAGTGTAATCTTAATAAATGTAACCTTTGTAAACTAAAGTATAATGTTATGCTTTAGGTGATGGGTACACAAGCTATCAATCTTCATTTTTTTGGTCAAGAAGAGGTATGTTTTGATTATTGATCCTCTTCTAGATGCCTATTGTCTCTTTTTTATGTGGACCTTGCATTCATTTAAAACATGACTTTGCTTGGAAAGCATATGAGGACAGCCAAATTCATTAGACACTGGAAATCAATTGAGAGAACAAATGAGTTTGAGAAGTGAGTGAGATGAAGGGTTGTAACAATAACCAGGCTCTCAATAAAAGTATTGACAAAAAGCAGGAAATCGGGTTGAATCATTCACCTTCATTGTGTCCATTGATTGAATTAACTACTCCATGCTCAAATTTCACAGAAATAGCCTTAAACACCTCACAGCATCAAGGCCACGAGAATGGAATGCACAGAAACTACTGTGGAAAATGAATTTTCAAAAATAGTTACTTAGATGTTCGTTAAAAATGAACATTGTGTGACCACAACCTAAAATAACTACACAACTGTTCTTCCTAGTATCCGTGAAGACTGTAGGACAATTAAAATATTCCAGTTTCCCTGTTTATGGAGATAAAAACTACAGGGCAGGATCATCCACATGAACGCTTTCAATATTTTTACAAATTTAACACATTCTTGTTGCAGCACAGTTTCTCTGTACTAGCCATGAGAAAAGAAATGCTGGTTCCTTGTGGTCCGGGATTGTGTGCACCAACTCTACTGCAATGGACTCCCCTAAGTGCTGATTACAGTAGTCTGTACACAGTACATGCTTAAAAAATATTATTATTGGTCGATTGATGGTAAAGTATCCAAGCAACTTCTGAACAGTTAACTGATGAGGAAATTGGCAATTGGCAATATACAAAGGCACTTACATTTTAATTTGGGATGAGAAATATTTAGGTTACAAAACCAAGACCATGAATATTTTACCTTTAAAGTAAAAGCCAAAAACATTTAGATAAAGAATTATCTTCAATGAGAGATCCACTTCATCCACCTTTAATTCATCTCATATCCATCATATCCATTATTATAAACACAGTTACCAGACCAGGCCAGTCTTCCACCAATTTCCTCTTGTGATGGTTTAACTATGGAATTTCCATAATCTATGAATTCAATTGTCCTTTTACAAGGGTGTTGCATTCTTGACCAACCCAAAATGAGGAACATTTACATGTTAGTACTCGCCCAAGTCTGGAATTATCCAACTTTTTATTCCATTATTGTTTCACATTCAGACTTACATATTGTTGGAAAACCATTCCATAATTTTACCATTATGTTTTCTCTGAAATGACAGGGAAGCATATGCATTCTGGCAGAACTGACTAAAAATTGGATATTTCTACCAAATGATATATGTTGCCTGTAATATTTTTCTTATTTTTATCATTATTTTGCCCATCACCATCATAACCCCCTACTCCCTTAATTATCGTCAACATCATCAATCGTATTTATTGAGCGCTTACTGTGTGCAGACCACTGTACTAAGCGCTTGGGAAGTACAAACTGGCAACATATAGAGACAGTCCCTGCCTAACAGTGGGCTCACAGTCTAAAAGGGGGAGACAGAGAACAAAACCAAACATACTAACAAAATAAAATAAATAGAATAGATATGTACAAATAAAATAAATAAATAAATAGAGTAATAAATATGTACAAACATATATACATATATACAGGTGCTGTGGGGAAGGGAAGGAGGTAAGATGGGGGGGATGGAGAGGGGGACGAGGGGGAGAGGAAGGAAGGGGCTCAGTCTGGGAAGGCCTCCTGGAGGAGGTGAGCTCTCAGTAGGGCCTTGAAGGGAGGAAGAGAGCTAGCTTGGCAGATGGGCAGAGGGAGGGCATTCCAGGCCCGGGGGATGACGTGGGCTGGGGGTCGATGGCGGGACAGGCGAGAACGAGGTATGGTGAGGAGATTAGCGGCAGAGGAGCGGAGGGTGCGGGCTGGGCTGTAGAAGGAGAGAAGGGAGGTGAGGTAGGAGGGGGCGAGGTGATGGAGAGCCTTGAAGCCCAGGGTGAGGAGTTTCTGCCTGATGTGCAGATTGATTGGTAGCCACTGGAGATTTTTGAGGAGGGGAGTAACATGCCCAGAGCATTTCTGGACAAAGATAATCTGGGCAGCAGCATGAAGTCTGGATTGAAGTGGGGAGAGACACGAGGATGGGAGATCAGAGAGAAGGCTGATGCAGTAGTCCAGACGGGATAGGATGAGAGCTTGAAGGAGCAGGGTAGCGGTATGGATGGAGAGGAAAGGGCGGATCTTGGCAATGTTGCGGAGATTATAATTATATAAGTAAGGCTATACTTTTGGGCTTTAAGATGATGTTATGATGATGGAATTTTGGCTAAGACTACTGAATGACTGACAATCCCTGCCTAGTTGTAGAATACAGTGAGAAGCAGCTTTTAGTGACAGCTCCATGTTGTCTGTGGAACTCTGCATGTAGTTGCGTATGTGGTTGCTATGCAGGGGCTGGTACATAGCATTGGCCCTTTCTATTACATATGGAGATTGTTTTCCCCAGTGCTCACAATACAGTAAGGAAATTTACAAAATATGATAGGTCCTACAAAAAAAATTACGTCTCCCCCTCTAGACTATGTCTCCCCCTGCTAGACTATAAGCTCCTTGTGGGCAGGGAATGTGGTGTCCTGAACTCTCCCAAGCACTTGGTACAGTGCTTTTCACACAGTAATCCTCAATAAATACAATTTATCTATTGATTGGTAAGCACAAGTAAAACATAAATTCGTTACCAGTTAAAGCACTCAACTGGCTCTCCCACTCCTCCAATCTTACATCACTGGTCTTCTACTACAGCCAAACCCGCACACTTGGCTGTAGTAGTACCAATCTTCTCACTGTACCAGGATCTCATCTTTCCTGCTGCTGAACCCTTGCTTATGTCCGCGTTCATATCTGACATCCACCACTCTTCCCATCTTCAAATCCATAATAACTTCAAGAGGTCTTCCATATCTAAGCCCTCCTTTCTGTGCTGTTAATGCACTTGTGTCCATTCCCCTTATGCACTTTGATATTCATCACCCCCCTGGCTCGTACCACTTATGTGCGTATCTACCTGTAATTTATTTTAATGTCTGTTTTCCCTTCTATTCTTTAAGCTCCTTGTTACCAGGTGTTGCCTAGATCTACTTTATTGTATTGTACTCTCTCAAGCACTTAGTACAGTGTTCTGCAATCAGACAGAATTCAATAAATACCATTGATTGATAAATCTATGGTCAGTTTTACATCCAACCAATATAAAAAGCATAGTTGTTATGGTATTTGAAAAATGCTTACTATGCATCAAGCACTGGTCTAAGTGCTGTGGTAGGTACAAGTTAATCAAGTCCGGCACAGTCCAGTCCCACATGGGGCTCACAGCTTAAGTAGGAAGGAGAAGAGGAATTGATTTCCCATACAGATAAGGAAACTGAGGTGCAGAGAAGTTAAATGATTTTTCCATGAGGTGGAGCCCAAATTAGAACACAGGTCTTCTGACTCCCAGACTCATGCTTTTGACTAGGCCATGCTGCTTCCCCATATTTGTCACTCCTCAGCTAACTTAGCCAAATAGTTCACATGGAGAGCAGCACTATCAGAAACTGTAACTTGAAACTTGAAGGACAAAATACGTAACGTTTAAAATTAGATTCATGTAACTCCAATTAAACTTTTCAAAGTTTAAGCACAGATGGATTATGCCTTACAAACTTCTAATTTTGATCTGACTTTTAAGTATTTCTTTGATACAGTATAAAGGCTACAAGTTAGATTGCATATTAGAAATATGCAGCATTTCTCTACAGGTATAAAAAAGATCTGTAATTATTTTCATTAGTCAATGAGGACAAAGTAAAAATAAAGGGTTAATTCAGTAAAGAAAATGTAGGAGAACTGAGGAATAAAATATCCTTATATCAATGGGAACACTGAAGCAATAAAATGGACTTTGAAGACACTGAAGAATCCCTATTAGAGGGTATTCAAGGGTACATGTGATACAAGTCTTTTGGAAATGTCTAGCATCCCTTTAGAGTCTAGCGATTTTATGACTCCACTACATAAATCATATCTGATGTGATAATTCTATCCTAGCCTCAATATTAAAATGTAATTTATATTAAAATGAATTAAACTGTGCTTCACTTTTGTAACATAGGAAGGGTCTTCTTCAAATTAATTTTCACCTACATGGCAAGTGAAGGTAGAGATGTCTTGTGTTTTGTCTTAGGACAATTTAATGTACAGAAAGCCCTGCATAAAGTTTCCCCTTCAATTAATTTAATCACCTCAATCATTCAATTAATCAATCAATGGTATTTATTGAGTGGTAACTGTGTGTAGAACAGTGTACTAAGAGCTTGAAAAGTACAATACAGTCACCTCATGTCATATTATGCCATTATGTCAAAACCATCATTTTCATTTAGGCAGATGTATATCATTTACTCTACTGATTGTATCTTTCCTCTTCCTCATATAACAGTATTTTTATAAGTTTTGTCTTCCTATCTCCCCCTTTGGATTGTAAGCTTCCTTGAAGCCAGAAACTGTATATTATTTTTTACCTGTGTGGCACAGTACATTATTTACATGCTAAATTGGAGGGTCCTGGCTAAAATAATGGATGAACCTCAACACTGAGAAGACTTCATAACCAAGAATTGCATGAAACGTTGATCAAAGTGATTGTTATATGTCTGGCAGTATAGTGCCACCTGAATTCTGTCATCCTTGTAAGTCACGTTGTTATTATCAATTAATAGCAATTTTTAGTGCTTCGTGTGTGCAGAGGACTGTACTAAATGCTTGGTGGGATACATTACAAAAGAGTAGGTATCGACAATCCCTAAATCCCCCCTGGTAGACAGTCCAGTGAAGATGGAAAACCTTTCTTAAAGAAGACTATTTCTATGAGATGTGCCTCATCCTGTAATATAGCATCACTTAATACTGAGACAATGGATTACTTCTCATACCTCTCTTCCACAACAGAAGATCAATCAATCAATTAATCATATTGAGGCCTATTGTGAGTAGAGCACCAAATAAGGGCATGGGAGAATACAATACAGAATACAGAGTTGGTAGACAAGTTTCCTGCCCACAACAAGCATATAGTATAGAGGGGGAGACAGACATTAATATTAATAAATAAATTATGGGTATTTGCATACATTCTATGGGAATGAGGGAGGGGTGAATAAGAAATGCAAATATGAGTTCACGGGTGATTCAGAAGGTATAGGAAAAAGAGGAAATGAGGGCTTAGTCACAGAAGACCTCTTGGAGGAGATGTGCCTTCAGTATGGCTTTGAAGGTGGGGAGAGTGATTGTTTTTTTGGATATGAAGAGGGAGGTGATTTCAGCCAGAGGCAGGATGAGAGAGAGAGAGAGGTTGGCAGCATGATAGGTGAGATGAGATACAGTGAATAGGTTGGCATTAGAGGAGTGAAGTGTATGGGCTGGGTTGTAGTAGGAAAGCAGTGAGATAAGGTAGCAGGGGGAAAGGTGACAGTGCTTCAAACTCAACGGTAAGGAGTTTCTGTTTGATGCAGAGGGGGATGGGCCACCAGTGGAGAGGAAAGAGGGGATTTTAGTGATGCTGTGACAGTTGAACTGATAGGATTTAGTGATAGAGTGGGTAGAATGAGAGTGATGAGTCGATAACACAAAGGCTACAGGCATTTGACTCATTCAATCATATTTATTGAGTAATTATTATGTGCAGAGCACTGTACTAAGTGCTTGGGAGAATACAATATAACAATAAACCGACATGTTCCATGCCCACAGCAAGCTTGTAGTCCAGGGGTGGGGGGGAGGTAAGGATGGATGATGGTGTTGTCTAATCAATCAATTGAGTGTTTACTGTGTGCAGAGTACTGTAGTAAACACTTGGAAGAGTACAATATAATGGAGTTGGTAGACACATTCCGTGCCCACAGTGAGCTCACGGTCTAGAGCGGGAGACAGACATTTATATAAATAAATTATGTATAGGTACATTAGTTCTGTGTGGCTAAGGGAAGGGTGAATAAGGGAGCAAATCAGGGTGACAAAGAAGGGAGCTGGAAAATAGGAAATGAGGGCTCTATCAGGGAAGGCCTCTTGGAAGAAATGAGCATTCCATAAAGCTTTGGAGGTGGGGGGAGTAACTGTCAGATATGAAGAGTGAGAGCATTCCAGGCCAGAGGCAGAACGTGGGTGAGAGGTCAGTGATGAGATAGACAAGATGACATTAGAGAAGTGAAGGGTGTGGGCTGGGTTGTAATAGAAGAACAGTGAGGTGAGGTAGAAAGGGGTAAGGATATTGAGTAATTTAAAGCTAATGGTAAGGAGTTTCTGTTTGATGCAAAGGTGGATGGGCAAAGCACTAGAGTTTCTTGAGGAATGAGGAAACATTGACTGAATGTTTTTTTCAGAAACATGTTCCGGGTAGCAGAGTGAAGTACGAACTGGAGTGAGGAGAGAGAGGAGGCAGGGAGGTCAGCAAGAAGTTTGATAGAGTAACAAGGTGGGATAGGATAAGAACTTGTATTAATGGGGTAGCAGTTTGAATGAAGAAGCAAAAGCAGATTTTAGCTATGTTGTAAAGGTCAAAATAACAGGATTTAGTGATAGGTTGAATACATGGGGTAAATGAGTCAAGGACACAACAAGGTTATGGGATTGTGAGAAAGGAAGGATGGTGGTGCTGTCTACAGTGATGAGAAAATCAGGGAGATGACCGGGTTTGGGTGGGAATGTAAGGCATTCTGTTTGGACATGTTATGTTTGAGGTGTTGGTGGGACATACAAGTAGAGATGTCTTGAAGGCAGAAAGAAATGTGAGACTGCAAGCAGGGAGAGACATCAGGGCTGGAGATATAGATTTGGGAATCATCCTCATAGTTGTGGTAGTTGAAGTCATGGCAGTGAATGAGTTCTCCAAGGGATTGGGTGTAGATGGAAAATGGGATGGGATCTAGAATTAAGCCTTGAGGGACTCCCACAGTTAGAGGATGGGAGGCAGAGAAGCAAAAGAGACTGAGAATGAGTGGCCAGAGATATATAAGAGAGGAACCAGGAGAGAATGCAAGAGAGGACAGTGTCAGTGAAGTCAGTGAATGTTTCAGGATAAAGGGATGGTCGACAGTGTCAAAGGCAGCTAAGAGGTCAAGTAGGATTAGGATGGAGCAGAGGCCATTGAATTTGGCAAGAAGGGAATCATCTGTAACTTTTGAGAGTGGTTTCTGTGGAACTAAGGTGATGGAAGCCAGATTGGAGGAGAGTGATAATGACTGGAGATGTAGATTTGGGAATCATCCTCATAGATAAGGTAGTTGAATCCATGGGAGCGAATTAGTTTCCCAAGAGAGTGGGTGTAGATGGAGAACAAAAGGGGACCCAGACTGTGCCTTGAGGGACTCTCACTCTTAGGAGATAGGAGGCAGAGGAGTAGCCCAGGAAATAAATTCATTAGAACCTCCCTCCTCAAGGGACACCCACAGTGTTCATTTTCCTATGTATCAGAAAATAAAATATACCAGAGAGGACATGATAAAAATGAGCAGTTATAACTACTGCATTGACTACTACATCAGCCTCCTTGCTTGAGAAGCAGCATGGTGTAATGGTTAGAGCACAGGCTTGGGAGTCAGGAAGTTACGAGTTCTAATCCCAGCTCCCCCCCTTGTCGGCTATGTGACCTTGGGTAAGTCACTTTACTTCTCTGTGCTTCAGTTATCTCATCTGTAAAATGGGTATTGAGACTGTGAAGCCCCAAATGGGACAGAGACTGTGTCCAATCTGATTTGCTTGTATCTACTCCAGCTCTTAGTACAGTGACTGGCACAAGGTAAGTGCTTAAATACCATTATTATTATCTTCCTGCATCCTTACTCTCCCTATTCTAGTCCATACTTCACTCTGCTGCCTAGACCATTTTCTAAAAGAGCGTTTAATTAATGTTTTCCCACTCCTCTAGAACCTTCAGTCGTTGTCCATCCACCTCCATATCAAACAGAAACTCCTTACCATTGGCTTTAAAGCCCTTAATCACTTCACTCCCTCCTCTTTCACCTCACTGATTTCCTACTACAACCCAGCCCATTCACTTCACTCCTCTTACACTGACCTACTCATTGCACCTCCATCTTTTCTATCTCTGATTATCTCTCCCCGACATCCTGCCTCTGGAATAGAACTTCCTCCTTCTTCCTATCCTACAGACCATTGCTGTCCCCACCTTCAAGGCCTTATTGAAATTGTATCTCCTCCAAGAGGTGTTCACTCAGTTCTATTTCTCCTATTCCTTTCTTCTTTATTGTCCTGGCACTTGGATTTGTTCTCTTGCTTCACCCCACCCTCATCCCCACATCTGCAACTTATTTTAAACAGTAATCACTCATTAAGTATGATTGATTGATCAAATGATTGATTCTAGTTTTGCTCGGTAATCTGATCATTTGCTGATATTTAGTTTTGTTGTTCTGTCTTAAATTGACACATAGGGCACTGTACCTATAAAACTTAAGTGCTTCTAATACAGGTAGCAAAACATTTTAACATAAACCTAAGAAATAAAATATTTATAGCTTTCCATTTTAATACTTTTTTTGAAAAGACTCATTAAATTCTAGCATAAATATTTTATTTTATATTGGTAGGGTAGCACATTTTGGGACAGATTCATTTGCAATAATTACGTGGCTAGCCACTGATGGTGGAAGCCTAAAAATATAAGCACAGGATTAATTTTGGTGATGAGAGTGAGAAATTAAAAATGAGAAAATCCTGTGTAAAAACTATAGCAGAGTCCAAAGAAATGATAGATGACAGTTACATAGCAGCAGAAAATTCTTAGAGTTCTGTTTGAAATATGCCAGACTCTATAGCATTTTACTTAAAACTAATATACAGAGTGGTAAGCCTGTTTTCTTTCTGCAAAGCTTGTGGAAGAGAGCTTACCTCTCTTAAAGTTCACTCCTTAGGATGACAATATCCCTTTGCATTACCAACTTGCTTTTAACTCCATGTGAACAGCGCTTCTCTGGGGTGGGGCTCAGCAGCTTTTCTATTCCACTGCCAACAGAGCAGCCAGGAGATGCCAGGCCTGTGTGCTGCTGCTAACATCAATCAATCAATAAGTCAATCAATCAATCATATTTATTGAGTGCTTACTGTGTGCAGAGCACTGTACTAAGTGCTTGGGAAGTACAAGTTGGCAACATATAGAGACAGTCCCTACCCAACAGTGGGCTCACAGTCTAAAAGGGGGAGACAGAACAAAACCAAACATACTAACAAAATAAAATAAATAGAATAGATATGTACAAGTAAAATAAATAGAGTAATAAATATGTACAAACATATATACATATATACAGGTGATATATATACAGAGGTATATAACATACCTCTGTTGCTTTCAAACAGCTGGGTTCAGGGAGGACTTTGAATGGCTGCAGGAGTCTCAAGTTGCCTCTAGCTCAGCACTGAATCTGCTAATCTGGGTACCTGCAGGACCCAACTCCTTTCTTCTTCCCTGATGAAGGATGTCAGGAGAAGAGCCCGTTGTTGAGTAGGGACCATCTCTATATGTTGCTGACTTGTACTTCCCAAGCGCTTAGTACAGTGATCTGCAAAGAGTAAGGGCTCAATAAATACAACTGAGTGAAGAAGCATGGTCTAGTAGATAGAACATGGGTCTGGGAATCAGAGGATCGGGGTTCTAATCCCAGCATGGCCACTTTTCTGCTGTGTGACCTTGGAGCCAAGTCACCTAACTTCCCTGTGCCGCAGTTCCCTCATCTGTAAAACGGCAATTAAGACTGTGAGCCCCAAATGGAATATGGACTGTCTTCAACATGATTAGCTTGTCTCTACAGTGCCTGGAAGATAGTAAGTGCTTAACAAATACCATTTAAAAAGTAGTGTTTAAGGCCAAGTACTTCCACAGAGGTGCACCTAGGACCTCCTGTAAGGCCTCTCTAAATGCTTGTAGAGCTGAGCACTCTGAGGCAGGTCTAGTCTCAGCATTCTAAAATAGGGTGCACTCTGACCTCTGGAGAAGCACAGTCAAATTACTACTAAGCACTTGGGAGAGTACAGTATAACACAGTTGGTAGATATGTTACCTGTCCACAACAAGCTTACAGTCTAGATGGGGAGAATGACCTTAAAATAAATAAATTACAGACAATAATAATAATGATGGTATTTGTTAAGCGCTTACAATGTGCAAAGCACAGTTCTAAGCACTGGGGGAGATACAAGGTGATCAGGTTGTCCCACATGGGGTTCACAGTCTTAATCCTCAGTTTACAGATGAGGTAACTGAGGCAAAGAGAAGTTAAGTGAATTGCCCAAAATCACACAGCTAACAAGTGGTGGAGCTTGGGATTAGAACCCATGACCTCTGACTCCCAAGCCTGTGCTCTTTCCATTGAGCAACGCTGCTTCTCTAAGGAGGGATAAGGAGGGAGAGGAGGGGAGACATACAGAAGAATGCATCAGGAAAATGAGCAGGGAAGCAGAGTGAAATGCAAATTGGAGAGGGGAGAAGCCAGAGGCAGCTAGGTCGGCAAGGAGGCTAATGCAGTAGTCAGGCCGGGATATGACACGGGTCAGTAGTATTTACTGAGTGCATACTGTATGCCAAGCACTACACGAAGGGCTTGGGAGAGTACAGTACAAAGGAGTTGGCAGACAATGTTCCCTTCCCACAGGGAGCTTACAGTCAAGAAGGGAAGGAAGAACATTAAAAGAATTATGGATACACCCAAAAGAACTGTGGGACTGAGAGTGGTGTGAGAAGCAGCATGGATCAGTGGAAAAGGCACGGGCTTTGGAGTCATAGGTCGTGGGTTCGAATCCCGGTTTTTCCACATGCCTGCTGTGTGACCTTGGGCAAGTCACTTCACTTCTCTGAACCTCAGTTACCTCATCTGTAAAATGGGGATTAAGACTGTCAGCCCTACGTGGGACAACCTGATCACCTTATATCCCCCCAGCGCTTAGAAAAGTGATTGTTTTCACATAGTAAGTGCTTAACAAATGCCATTATTATTATTATTATCAAGTTTAAACACAGATCCAAATGCACAGGCAAGGCAGAAGGGACATGCAGTAAGGGGAAAAGTGGGCTTCATCGGGGAAGACCTATTAGAGGAGATGCGAGATCATGCACTCCCAGAAGACAGGGAAGGGAAAGATACAAGAACACAAACATCTTACTAATCACACTAATTTTCTGACCCCTCACCTAATATTTGGAGTTGGTGAAAAACAGCGACTAACGACAAATTGCACTGCCAAAGAGTAACCAGTAGGGGGCTCAAAAGGCCCGAGAAGCTTTAGCAGGCTAAGCCACTTCATAATAATAATAATAATAATAATAATAATAATAATTTTGGTATTAGTTAAGTGCTTACTATGTTCCAAGCACTGCTCCAAGCGCTGGGGTAGATACAAGGTCATCAGGTTGTCCCACGTGGGCCCACAGCCTTCATCCCCATTTTACAGATAAGGTCACCGAGGCACAGAGAAGTTAAGTGACTTGCCCAAGGTCACACAGCTGACAAGTGGCAGATCCGGGATTAGATCCATCACACTCAACTATCCTGGCAAGGAAATAAGTCATTCATTCATTCAATCACATTTATTGAGTGCTTATTGTGTGCAGAGCACTGTACTGAGCACTTGGAAAGTACATTTCAGCAACAGAGACAATCCCTGCCCACAACGGGTTCCCAGTCTAGAGGTAATCAGTCCAAGGGGCAGAGAGGCAGCCTGGACTCTCAGCCTCCAAAACGTCTGGGAGTCAGAATCAGCCGGGAACACCCAACTAGAAGGGGAAAGATGTGCTTAGCCACATACCTTTCAGGCCTAGCAAGAAATGTGAGGAAGGAGTAAGAGATGTCTATCAATTAATCAATATCTTTAACTGAGTGCTTACTGTGTGCAGAGCACTGTACTAAGCACTTAGAAGACTACAATAAAATAGAGCTGGTAAACATGATCCCCCTTCCTCAGCTCCTGGGGAGAGATGGGGAACTCGAAGTTAAACAGATGGGGACTCTCTCATTTCACTCATCCCTCTGACTCTAGGCAAAGCCAAATCCTGCATTGGTAAAGCCTGTTTGCCCAACAGGTTAGGCAATTGGTCACAGGGGCCACCAGCTTCCTGCTACATCATGAATGAGGCCACCTAAAAGGCAGCAATGTTCCACAACAATCAGTCAGAAAAAGCAAACAGGCTGCACAATACTCAAGAAGCAACATGTAACCCTCACTGTATCTTCTTTTCATCCAAACGCGCACACCTAGATCCACGGAGAATCTGGGTTGTCAAAAAAAGATGGCCTGCCTTCTGAGTACAGGCCTGACGAAGGCCACTGTCAGAGCCAACCCCTGCCCTGGAGACAGGTGATATAAACACGGTTCCCCTTGCGCATATGGGAAGGCCATTGGCAACTTCCCAGACCCTCCCCGTTCCCGGACTTAAGATCAAGAGTGGTGTTCCCCAAGCAATAAAATGAGTGTGGGGCTTGCCATTTAAATCCAGTTACACCTTTCCCTCCCTCAAAACTCCCAACCATCCCCTCACACACATACAACCCAAATCCGCGCACACCAGCTGAAAGGTATGACAGACCCAAATGCACTCCCTTCTCCCTGCTAAGCCCAGATCCTGAAGCAGTTGTCATCACTCACTCACAGATATGTACATAAGGACAGTGGGGTTTAGGGATGCATAAAGAATGCAAATCCAAGTGCAAGGATGGAGGAGAAGGGACAGGGAGAAGAGAAAATTAGGTCTTACTCAAGGCATCTTGGAGGAGATGTGCTATTAATAAGGTAGGGAGAATGATTGTCTGTCAGATATGGAGAGATGCACATTTTAATGTCTGTGTCCCTTTTCCCTTTCTAGACTCTAAGCTCCAGGTGAGTAGGGAATGTGTCTACCAACCCTGTTGTATTGTTCTTTCCCAAGCATTAGAGCATTTAGTGCTCTAAACATAATGTATGCTCCATTAATACCACTGATTGATAGATGAATCTCAGTTGAGAAGCTTCTAGCTCATTATTAGTGTTGCTTCATAAAGTTCGGATCAGGCATCTCTTGATATGAATTTTAGAATTATATCTTTAAGCACTCTGAGTTCTCCTAACAGCCACATTATTATAAGGAAAAATGATATCTTTCTTTTTAAAAATAGTACAAAGTACAGATCTGACTTAATGACTCAAATATATGCCCATTTATTTTCACTCTAAAGATGATTATGAAATGGCACATGTTGTGGTAATTTAAATGTCGGCACAGGTCCAGGATAGAACTGAAGTTTTTCCCCAAAGCAGATGTGGCTTCTTGACCAGGTAATTAAGTTCTACTTTATGCTTTCTGATTGACAGGGAGTCTGTATGATTGATGTCACATTTTTTCTTGCCTCTTTAGAAAACAAAAACATTTTTCTTTTATTCTTTCAGCAGTCAGAAGTGGGAGAATACAACAGAGGCAAGACACATGTCCTCTGACTTCCAGAAGCTTACATATAGTGGGGAACTCAGTCAGACACAACCCAGTCAGACACCAATTATTTACAAATACTGAGAGTAGAATGAGGAACAAGGATTCGATTGAAAATAATGAGTGAAATAAGTGAATGAACAAGTGAATAATTAAATAGGATACATAGATTGATAAATACTATTACTTCATTATTGATCTATATGAGATGACCACAGAGTGCAAATGTAAATGCATAGGAGCTAAAGGTAGTTCTTTGTTGAAAGTGATTGTAGGAGATGATTGGGGAAGGCTTTATGGTGATGGTTAGATTTCAGGAAGGTTTTGAAAATGGACAGAACTGTTATCAGACAAAACAAGTTATAAAAAGCAATGATAATGTTCAATTCTCTGGGCAATCAAGAAATATTCAACTCAAGAGACTTTGAAGATCTCTGCAGTAGTCCCACTGGTGCTCAAATATTATTCATTCATTCAAAAATAGGGATGAAGACTGTGAGACCCACGTGGGACAACGTGATCACCTTGTATCCTCCTTAGTGCTTAGAACAGTGCTTTGCACATAGTAAGTGTTTAACAAATGTCATCATCATCATTATTATTACTGTGTGCATCATCATCATCATCAATCGTATTTATTGAGCGCTTACTGTGTGCAGAGCACTGTACTAAGCGCTTGGGAAGTACCAGTTGGCAACATATAGAGACAGTCCCTACCCAACAGTGGGCTCACAGTCTAAAAGAGCACTGTACTAAGCACTTGGAAAGTACAATTCAGCAACAGAGACAGTCCCTACCCACAGTGGGTCATGTTACTGTTCTGGAAGACACAGACACCTTTGAATTGTTTTTCAAGGTG
This sequence comes from Tachyglossus aculeatus, assembly GCF_015852505.1. Classification (NCBI taxonomy): domain Eukaryota; kingdom Metazoa; phylum Chordata; class Mammalia; order Monotremata; family Tachyglossidae; genus Tachyglossus; species Tachyglossus aculeatus. The sequence goes on from NC_052067.1 coordinate 116,769,423, forward strand.
AAGAGACTACTATAGAGTGCCTTAATAAAACAGATGTTACACCCAGCCTATAGAGAGTAAAACCCTACACATAGTTGATTGATCTCCTCAGCAAAAAAGGTTGAATACTCTTACTTAGAAGCAGCATGTCCTAGTGGGTAGAATACAGACATGGAGTTAGAAAGTCCTGGATTCTAATCCTAACTTGGACATGTATCTGCTGTATGACCTTAGATAAGTCACTTTACTTCTCTGTGCCTCAGTTACTTCTATTGTAAAATGTGGATGAAGACTTTGAGCTCCATGTGGATCATGGACTGTGTCCAAACCCAATAGCTTGTATCTACCCCAATGCTTAGTACAGTCCTTGGCATATAGTAATAATTTAATACATATGATTAAAAAGAATACAAAAAACCTTAATTTTGGTCCCTGAAAATTATGTTGTTCATTAAAACAAAAGTAGGCCAGATTAAAACAATAGAAAGAATGACATGTCTTTGATTTACAGAAAATTGTACTATAGCATCAATCCAACATCAGGATTCAGACCAAATCAAATTATAGCATCAAATGTCTATATCGCAGTAAGACTTGTAATGATTTCAGCAATTTCTATCTATATATCATGCTTCACATCAAATAGCAAGACCAGATCATAAACAGTAAGACCATGTAATGTTGTCAACCTAACAGTGTTGTGGTAATGTTTGTCACAGACACCTTTGTTGGACAAAAAGATACCTAATAGCTTCTCCATGGCGAGCTGGAACAGGTAGACTGAAAATGGATAGGAAGGAAGAAACATTTTAAATACATGATGAAATAAAACCTCAAACAATGTGGCAGCAATATACATCACCCTGACTCACTCTCTTTGCTCTTCTCCCCTCTATCTGCCCTGTAGCACTGAGCATATGACTGTATATACTGAGCATTTTGGAGAGTATATAACATGACAGAGTATGTGGATACAATCCCTGCCTCCCGAGAGCTTATAGTCTAAAGGGGGACAGGGACATCAAAATAAATTACAGATGGGTATGTAAAAGTGTTGGGCTGGGGGAGGGATTAATATCAAAATACTTACAGGGGGACCCAAGTTATGATAATAGTAAGCCTTTGTTAAGTGCTTAAGCTACAGTGCTTAAGGCACTGTATTAAGCACTGGAGTAGGGATTAGTGGAAAAAGCATGGGCTTGAGAGTCAGATGTCATGGGTTCTAATCTCAGCTTTGCCACTTACCCACTGTGTAACTGTGGGCAAGTCACTTAACTTCTCTGTATCTCAGTTACCTCATAAATAAAATGGGGATTAAGACTGTAAGCCCCACGTAGGACAATCTGTTTACCATGTATCTATCCCAGCGCTTAGAACAGTGCTTGATACAAAGTAAGCGCTTAACAAATACAATCATTATTATTATTTATACAAATTGTGTTGGACCTAGTCCCTGTCCCACAAGGGTCTCAAAGTCTCGATCCCCATTTTGCAGATGAAGTAACTGAGGCCCGGAGAAGTTAAGTGACTTGTCCAAGGTCACACAGCAGATAAGTGGCAGAGCAGGGATTAGAACCCATATCTGACTCTCAAGCCCATGCTTTTTCAACTAATCCCTATTCCAGTGCTTAATACAGTGCCTTAATCACTGTAGCTTAAGCACTAACAAAGGCTTATTATTATCATATTTTATGCTTATGATCAGATTATGCTTCTGATCAGCAGAAAAGTGGCAGAGTCAGGATTAGAACCCATGACTCTCAAGCTCCCAAGCCCAAACTCTATGCACTATGCCATGTTGCTGAGGCAGAAAGGAGGATTTAGACAAGGAAATCAAGGCGCAGTCAGGGAAGGCTTTTGGATGAAATATAATAATTATTATTATAATAATGGTATTTATTAGGCATTTACTATGTGCCAGACTCTGTACTAAGCACTGAGGTGGATACAAGGAAATAGGGTTGGACACTGTCCCACTCCCACCTGGGCCTCACAGTCTCAATCCCCATTTTACATATGAGGTATCTGAGGCCCAGAGAAGTTAAGTGACTTGCCCAAGGTCACACAGCAGACAAGTGGCAGATCCAGGATATGATTTTGCAATATGATTTTAGGAGGACTTCTGAAGGTGGGGAGAGTGATAGCCTACAGGTATGAATGGAGAAAGAGTTCAAGTGCATGCACTCACCCAAGCGCTTAGTACAGTGCTTTGCACACAGTAAGGACTCAATAAATATGATTGAATGAATGAACAAGGACAACCTGGCCAAAGGACTTGTACTGAGAAAGCTAAGATTAAAGTACAGTGACCAGATTGGGCCCTATCAGGGTCGCATCTGGAGAATTTCTAGTACTCTACCGTCTCGGCTACTGGAGGGAGAGTCAAGCAGAGGCCTACCCATTCCATTCCTTGCTTGAGCAGTGTTTAATGAGTAGAAGGCAATCTGCTACAAGTCAAAACTCATCTTTGCTGGGCAGCAGCAGCATGGGAGAGAGTCACTGGTGGAGACTCAAGTTGACTACATGGAAGAAGGCAATGGTAAACCACTTCCATTTTTTTAACCAAGAAAACTCCATGGATCCACTACCAGAATGATTGCAGATGTAGGTGGGGTGTCCATGGAGTCACTATGGGTCAGAGATGACTCGACAGCATAAGACAAGACTAGATTGGTGTCAGAAGATCGAAGCTATTGGGTTGTGTTGTAGTTGAAAGACAGATCAACCTGCTGTAAAGCAATTCTAGATGGTCTCTTCTCCTCAGATGCTTGAAAATACTAATAAAGGGCACGAATGAAAAATGAAAATAGTATGTAACAAATTCATAAGTCTGGTCAAGATATTATATTAAAATATCCATGAAGAGTGTCGGTTAGGCATTCATCTTATCACCCATGCCAGCATATACTGTTGAAAATATCACCATGATTTGTAGCTACCAAGTATATGTTCACAGAGCAGACATACATAATATCTGTTCATGACAATCATTTCTATTCCATATTTTTTGTTGAGAAAATGGAGATAGAGGGTTAAAACATTAGCAATCTAAGGAAAACTGCTTTGGTTTCTATATGTTGTCCTTAGGCCAATGATTTTAAAAGTAAATCCTTTCCTCTTCAAGCTTTAGATCTAAAACTATAATCTTTCCCTTTGGTTCATTATGGGACTATAGAGAGTCAACTACAATTCCAATTAACATACAAGCACTGGAGCCCAAAGGAGCAGTACTATTCAGAGTAGAAGTGGCAAGAGGCAAGAACAGATGGTGTGGAGTGAATTTTACAAGCAGTGGAGGTTTGCCAGGTCTAGGGGTAAAGGGTGTTGGGAGATGAAAGTAAGCATGAAGGGGAACAAGGTTAACTCCTTATCCCTACCTGCTAAAGTGCTAATTCACAAACACAGGGACCATGAAGAGTGAGTGCAGTATGCCTGGAAAAAGTTAATTCCAGACCAGATTGGTTTAGCAGACACAGAGTGATGCCATGACCTCACCATGGCAAGCAAGCAGGCACTGAAATAATAATAATAGTAATAACAATAATAATAATAATAATAACATTTGTTAAGCACTCACTATGTGCAAAGCACTGTTCTAAGCACCGGGGGGGATAAAAGGTGATCAGGTTGTCCCATGTGGGGCTCATAGTCTTCATCCCCATTTTACAGATGAGGTAACTGAGGCTCCGAGAAGTTAAGTGACTTGCCCAAGGTCACATAGCAGACATGTGGCGGAGCAGGATTTGAACCCATGACTTCTTACTCCAAAGCCCATGCTCTTTCCACTGAACCATTGATCAATCTATTAGTTGTATCTCTAGTTTGCGAACTCGTGGGCAGGGATTGTGTCTGTTGTATCGTACTCTCCCAAGTGCTTAGTACAGTAAGTGCTCAGTGAATATGATTGATTGAATGAATTTATTGAGCACTTACTGTGTGAAAAGCACTGTACTAAGCACTTGGGAATGTAATAATGATAATAATAATCATAATGGTATTTATTAAACACTTACTGTGTGCCAAGCACTGTACAAAATATTGGGGTGGATACAAGCAAATTGGGTTGGACACAGTCCCTGTATCTCGTGGGGCTCAAAATCTCAATCCCCATTTTACAGATGAGGGAACTGAGGCACAGAGAATTAAAGTGACTTGCCCAAGATCAAATAGCAGACAAGTGGCAGAGCCAGGATTAGAACCCACAACCATCTGACTCCCAGGCTCATGCTCTACCCACTGTGCCGTGCTGCTTCTCTAATATAATATATATATATATTATACTTAAATATAATTATATAATATTAATATTAGATAGAATATAATAGAGCTCTTTAATGTGATTTCTGCACACCAGGAGCTTACAGGCATTCCAGCCCACCAGGAGAAAAAAATTAAAATTGATTAAAAATAGGATAAATAATAGAGTATAAGAATATTTACATTTTTATTTAAGTGCTGTGGGTGTGAGGTGAGCATAATTCACAAAGAGAGCAGGGTGTAGAGGAAGTGGGGCCTTAGAGAAGAACTTTGGGGATATGTGATTTTAGGAGGGTTTTGAAGGTGGAGAGTGTGGCGGACTGTTAGATCTGAAGAAGGAATAGCTCTCATACCAATCAGATGTAACATACACGATATGACATATGATATGACAAGATATGACAATGGGCAGAATGTGAGGTGACTGACATCATACTGATGTCATTTCTGACATGCAGGCAATAAGGCTGAACCAGACTGTGGGACTGAATTGTACTTTTCAAGCCCTTATTGTAGCGCTCTGCATACAGTAGGTCTCGATCAATACAATAGAATAAATGAATAAATGACTGGTAGTCAGTTGGTGGACGCGATTTGACAATAAAGTCCTGCCCATCTAAAACCCTTCTTGCTTTCTTAGGGCAGGGTTCACCTGCAATTTGGGCTAGCAAAAGGATTCAGTGAAAACTAGGGTGGTAGATGTGGATGTGAGAAAAGTCGGTGGGAGATAGCATAACTTGGGCAAAAACAGTGTTGAGGGAACGGTTTCGCTACGGAATATTAAAGTAGCATCAACTGAATCCCTGATTCTCTTTCAATGTCTTTAAGATGCTTGTTCTACTCCTCCTTAAATATTTATATCCCATCTAAGTTCATTGTCCAGCATGTCCTTAGGTGCCCTGCTATCACCTTCACTCTTTACATAGGGCATAGAAATGTTTTATTATAATGAAAGTTAAATTAATGCTAGTGAATTTCCCATATTTCAGGAATTCATAATTCTGCACTATTTAATCAAAAATCAATCATATTTATTGAGTGTTTACTATGTGCAGAACACTGTATTTTGGATATACAATACAGCAGAATTAGCAGCCACTTTCCTTGTCCATAATGCACATAATCTATAGTCTTACAGTCTTAATGCTGATGCATGGCTGGTGACATAGTAGAAACTGATCCAAGATTTAAGGGTATCTTCTGCATTAATTCCAAAAATAAATTTTTGCACATCTTCAATTTGACCTGGTACCCAATTCTGATGGACAATATGCCAGAACCCATGATTTTTACTTATTTGTTATTATTTATTGTGTACATCTTTACATCTACATATTATTTGATAAAATATTGCCAAAGTAGCAGAATTTGGGGATAACATTGGTTGCTGTGGGATTCACTTAGCACAAGCTGTACTGAACTTCTACTTGGGCCAAACTTTTGCCAATCTATACTGCTACAATGACACTACAAAATGTTTGTTATCTTCATGTCTTCTTGTGTGTGAGCCTCCAAAGTAGAAGTAGTAGTCATAGTAGTAATAGTATTTATCAGGTGTGTACTGTGTCCATATCACTCACTAAACTCTCGGAAAGAATCATCAGGTGACCTTGGACAAGTCACTTAAATTTTCTGTACCTCAGTTTACTCAACTAGAAAAAGGTGATTTATCATGCATTCTCCTTCCTACTTTAACTGTGAAGTCCACATCTACACCAGTGCTTAGTAGGGTTGCTGGAATGTAGCAAGTCCTTAACAAGCATTATCATTATTATTATATCAATAGATTATTATCACCATCATTACTATTATTAGCCATCAGTGGATAGTGGGGCTTGAATTTTTCAAATTAGTCTCTGAATGCACAGAGACTATAAAATGGGGAGAGGCTCACTCAGTTACAAAAATAGACTTGAACCAGACTGAGTATGTCACACACAGCTGTGATATACTTTAATGATTATGGTGCCCTTCAAGTGGGAATCAATCAATTAATCAGCGGTATTTATTGAGCTCTTACTCTGTATGGAACACTATATTAAGTGCTTGGGAAAATACAATACTACAGAGTTAGTAGACACTGTCCCTGCCCACAAGGAATTGATAGTCTAGAGGGAATTACTTGGCTCAGAGAAGCAGCGTGGCTCCTTGGAAAGAGCACAGACTTTGGAGTCAGAGGTCATGGGTTCAAATCCCAGCTCTGCCAATTGTCAGCTGTGTGACTTTAAGCAAGTCACTTAACTTCTCTGTGCCTGAGTTACCTCATCTGTAAAATGGGGATTAAGACTGTGAGCCTCTGTGGGGCAACCTGATCACGTTGTTACCTTCCCAGTGCTTAGAACAGTGCTGTGCACATAGTAAGTGCTTAATGAATGCCATAATTATTATTATTATTATAATCATTACTTGGCTTAAAACCTCATGGACTGTTCTAAGGATTTGAATTAATTTCTCTAGACATCATAATTTCTAAGGCGTTTTCAGAAATCAAGTGTGCTGATGGTGACGAATGCTTTTGTGAGATATACAAAAACAGCATGGCAGTCTTGGAATTGCTTACTGCACTTTAGAATCTGTCTGACTGCAAAGGCTATGTAGGCTACATTTTATCCAGAAGCCATATTTGGTTATGCTACGGCCATGATATGGTCAACAATATCTTCAATAGCCTTTCCAAAAATTGTCGTTCATAATGCCACTACTTGTTTGTAACACATTTACAAGTTACTTTCTTAGGAAACCATGTGTGTTTTTTCATTGTAATAATAATAATAGTAATAATAATAATGGCATTTATTAAGCACTTACTATGTGCAAAGTACTGTTCTAAGCACTGAGCAATGTTCTAATTAATTGTAATCATTAATCATTTATGTCCCAGAAGGCTTTCAGTAAATAGAGACAGTTCTTGCTTCCATTCTTCAGCACTACACACAGTTTTCCTGCCCCTCCTGAGCTAGACCTTCTGTTATTAAAGGAATGCTAAAACTAAGCTGTTAGCAGTGGCATTTTATGTAAGCACAGTGGAATGAACAAATAGTTCTGGTGCCCATAGAGTTGGAGAAAAGGTGAGAAAAAATCTGACCATTAAATGGTATCTATTCATTTTTCTTGGCTGAGAAAAAAAGGCCCTGCAAGATAATTACTTTGGCTCTATGGTTATGATGTTGATTTTTTCTATCAATAAAGTCTAATAATATTTCTGTAATGCTCAATTTTCTTTAAAACGATCATTAGGTATCAAATGAAAGGTGAGAAGAAAATCCAGTTATTCATTATGGTTATAAAAATCAAACAGCAAACCCAAATGTGGAAAAAGAACATCACAGTGAGCTCACTATGGGGATTTATTATTTTGATATAAAATACCTATTTGAATGGCTTAAACAAATTCTTAGATTAATAAAGCATCAGACCATATTTGTAAAGGTTTAGACTAAGCCTATTAATGTTATGTATTTTTGGACCCAAACTTATTTTGGACAGTAAATGAGGCACAAACAATGACAATGAGATAGAGACAAAGAAACACAGTATAAGGAAGCACAATATAGTAATTAATTAGCTTCTTAAAAGTGGAAAGGTAGTTTCTGACTCCTGGGCATCCTGTACAGGTTTGGTCTCCATGGTTGCTAGTTTCTTGTCTGGGAAGTTCATCTGTAACCAGGCCAATCACTGGGGATGATTAGGAAAAAGAGAAGGGTCAGTTACTGGGGGAAGAAGCTCTGGAAACACTTTGCTATATAGCTTGGGGTGATGTATTTGGGACTAGGGGCTATAGGAAGACCTGGTCTCCGATTGAAGAACCCCTCTAAACTATAAATCCTGTCTCTAGACTGTAAGCTCCCCTTCTATGCTGTAATTCATTGTAGGTAGGGAATGTGTCTGTTATAGTGTAGTCTTCCAAGCGTCTAGTACAGTACTCTGCACACAGTAAGCACTCAATAAAAATGATTGACAGACTGACCCATGGAGCAGGCTTGCAAAAGCTAGTATTCTCTCTAGGGGATGTGCTTCAGTAAGGAGACATACATACCAGGAGATCCTATGGACATAGTGGATTACAGAGGACCTGTTCACAGAAAAATGCAAAGGTTTGAGACTAAAATGTATTAGCTTAGGGTGATGCGTTAAAACTGGACTTTGTTTATATCTGTTGTCTAATTAAAGACTATTTATGATGGGTTTCTTTTAGTATTGCCATCAATACTATCATTCCATTACTGAAAATACTAGTTTGAATCTTTACACCAAAATATCTCTGTGACCACAATGACTACTACTAATAACAACTGGGTATTTGTTAAGCACTTAGTATGTGCACTAAGCCCTTGGGGAGAACAAGGCTATCAAGTCCCACATGGGGAATACAGTCTTAATAGAAAGGAAAAAAGGTATTGAATCCACAATTTGCAGATGAGGGAATTGACATATAGAGAAGTTGAGTGAGTTGCCCAAGGTCACACAGCAAGAAAGTGGCATAATTGGAATTTGAACTCAGTTCCTCTGACTCCCAGATGCATACTCTTTCCACTAGGCCTTGTTGCTTCTCCAGAGGTAATCAGAGGCAGGTTAACCAGTTTACAAGGGAAGAGTTAGAATGATCAGAGATCAGCCCCCAGAAATGGGGACTGATGAAAACCTCCCCAGACAACCTTCAGGCTATTTGATATGCAACTTATGGGTCTTGAAGGCACAGAAAGAGAGATGAACAGAGCCAGAAAATGACAAAGAGAGGCAGATATATGGGCAAGGGCAATAAACTCACTCAAATGCTTATACACACTGGCATATCTACTGAAATGACAATTTGGCCAGTGGGGGAAGTGTGGGAAGGAGGCAAGCCAACAATAGCAATATCATATTAATGCAAAAAGGACCATTAAAACATCTGATTAATTTTAAATTTTGAAACAATTTTCATATACTTTAGTCAACTTTATTCTTCCAAACAGAAAAACAACTATCAAATCTATCTTCACAACATCACTAAAATCCGCTCTTTCCTCTCAATCCAAACTGCTACCACATTAATCAAAGTACTGATCCTACCCTGCTTAGAATACTGTATCGACAACCTCACCTCTTGTCTCTCATTCATTCATATTTATTGAGCACTTACTGTGTGCAGAGCACTGTATTAAGTGCTTGGAAAGTACAATTCTGCAACAAATAGAGACAATCACTATCCAACAACAGGATCACAGCCTAGAAGTGGGCAGGCAGACAACAAAACAAAACAAAGCAAAACAAGTAGACAGTCAACAATAGCATCAGTATAAATAAGTAGAATTAAAGTCCAAACTTCACTCTGCTGCCCGAATCATTTTCCAAAAAAAAATGTTCAGGTCATGTTGCCCCACTCCTCAAGAAACAGCAGTGGTAGTCCATCCACCTCTGCTTCAAATAAAACCTCCACACCTTGGGCTTTAAAGCACTCAATCAACTTTCACTGGTGCACCTCACCTTGCTACTGTGTCACTACAACCCTGCCTGCACACCTCACTCCTCTATGGCTAACCTTGCTAACTGAAAAGCAGCATATTATATAGAGCATGGAATTGGGAGTCATGGGTTCAAATCCCCACTCTGCCACTTGTCTGCTGTGTGATCTTGGGCAAATCACTTCGCTTCTCTTTGCCTCAGTTAAATTATCTGTTAAATGAGAATTCAGTCTGTGAGCCCTGCATGGGACAGGGACGATGTCTGACTAAATTTGCTTGTATCCACCTCAATGCTTTGTATGGTGCCTGGCAAATAGTAAGTGCTTAACAAATACCATTATAATAATAATAATTACCTTGTCACTGTATCTCCATCTCATTTATCTCAACATTAACCTCTCACCCACATCCTGCCTTTGGCCTTGAATGCCCTCCCTCTTCATAACCAACAGACAATTACTCTCCCTCCCAGGTTCAAAGCCTTATTGAAGTTGCATCTCCTCCAAGAAACCTCCCCTGATTCAGTCCTCCTTTCTTCTTTTCCCACTCCCTTCTGCATCACCCTGACTTTCTCCCTTCATTCATCCTTCTTCCAGGCCCACAGAACTTATATTCATATCTCTAATTTATGTACTTATATTAATACCTGTCACCTCCCCAGACTGTAAGCTCACTGTGACCAGGGAATGTGCCTGTCTATTTTTATATTGTATTCTTGCAAGTGCTTAGTAAAGTGTTCTGCACTCAGTAAGTGCTCAATAAATATGGTTGAATGAGGGAATGAATGAGTGAAATGGTCTTGTTTTGTAATGTCATGGACTATTTTTGTAGGAAGTTTCATCCTTGTCAGTACAGTAATGTGCTCCTACATTATAATTCTAATTTGTTAGATTTGTGTTAATTTAGTTTCAGTTGATAGGATTTTTGTGAGACATCAAAGATGACCATTTGCCTCTCTACATAGAGGGGAATATATATCATTCATACATATAAACCAGCTTTTTATACTCAAAATACCATAATTATGAATTAGATAGTAAAGTCTCTTTGAATTCCGAAAATATGAATAACTGACCTCACAAGACTGGCATTATCTCAGCGGTGTCATGCAAAAACCTCATGAAAACAAATGAGACGGTAAAACAAAACAAAAAAGAAAAAACAGCAGGATAATGTGAAAGAATATGAAGTTCCATTCTTCATGGATATTTTGGGCTGCTGAACCATAAACAAGTTTGATGGAAGCAGATTCATGGTCTACCCCATTTTTATTTCATACAGAAAACTGAGAAATTATTTGTACGAGAAACAGATTAATTAACTCCCAATTTTCTTTTAAATCATCTCTGGATTGTAACTTTGAAATTTACATATCTACAGTTGTTGAATCAGTACAAGCCAATTTATTCCTGTTATTATCTGGTTATCTGGTTGCTAATGTCTAGAAAACTCACTAACGAAGACTTCCATTTAACTTAAACATGATGAAACGCAATTTGTTAATACTGGCGTGAACTGTGAAAATGCATTGAGACTTATCTCAATGACACCTGTTCTCTTTTATACTCAGCTTTTTAAATAATGCACTCCAGTCTGTGTGACATCAGTCAAAACATATTTGAACAGAAGATAGCTCTCAGTTAGTTTTTTTATAATGCATCATTTAGCTGCAGATGATGCATGTGCCATAGTTATAAAAGCTGTTAAACCACATGTAAGCATGAATGCTCTCTTTTTACACAAGATAAATATCTGGGTAGCTTCAACTATGCCAGCTGTAATCATATTTTTCTTAAGTTCTACCTCAAAAATGCCATAGTTAAGCTAATTAGCAATCACAGAAGTGCTATATGTTGCTTTTTCTTAAAATTATCAAATGATCAATTTAGCCAACATGTGGGCAGGAATATTTTTATTTCAAAGTCATTGTTTAAAAACAAATGAATTGCCTAATTAGAGTCTAGTTATCTGAAGCATGATGGGAGCTTTTTCAATATACAAAATATTTATACTTATAAAATATTTAATGCTTCTAAAACGTTGAAAAATGCTTATAAATGGATAGTTCATTACGTTTCATCTATACCAAAATTATGAAAAGCTATTTTTATTAACCGTTCTGGAGCAGTGGATAGAACACGGTTTGGAAACTCAGAAGGTCATGGGTTCTAATCTTGACTCTGCCACCTGTCTGCTGTGTGACCTTGGGCAAGTCACTTCACTTTGCTGTGCCTCAGTTACCTCATCTGTAAAACAGGGATTGAGACTGTGAGCTCCATGTCAGACAAGGACTGTGTCCAACCTGATTTGCTTGTATTCTCCCCAGCACGTAGTGTCTTGCTTGAATGGAAAGAAAAGAAGAACAACCCCCAACTCTAGACCCCCCGAAAAATATATGTGCATGTCATTTATTTGGCCCCATAGAGGATTTTTAAAGAATGTTCTTTAATAGGGAATAACCTTGACTAATAAAAACGGTTAGTTCTGGAAAAATTTGTTCTCAGAGAGAGTTTCCCTACTGGCAAAATAATAATAATAATTATGGTATTTGTTAAGCATTTATTATGTGCCAAGCACCGTTCTAAGAGCTAGGGTAGAGACAGGGTAATCAGGTTGTCTCATTTGGGGCTCACACTTTTAATCCCCATTTTACAGATGAGGTAACTGAGGCACAGAGAAGTTAAATGACTTGCCCAAGGTCACACAGCAGACAAGTGGCAAAGCCAGGATTGGAACTCACCTGTGAGGTTATTTGAAGGAGTCAATGATGATGTGGAAAGAAGGGAACTGGCTTTTTTATCAAGAGTATACACTCAGTTCTGTCTCAATACATGTTTACACTACTCATTTTACACAGACCATTTTTATAGAATTAGGAAATGTTCATCCAGTAATGCAAACCTGTTTGGATATGACATAAAAAGGGTTTTTTAGAAATGATTAGTGCCTATGCTTTGAGAGAGTATTAGCATTTCCATGATGAATCAGTAAACAGTTTTTCTTAGTATGAGGTTTTGTAAGAATGCAACCCCCACATAATAGTAGAACTGCGGGCAACTCAGAATATTCAAGTAGCCAACATAATTTCTTTAAAAAATGGATGATGGTTTTCCCTCCTTAACATGCCATCATATTATGCAGTTCAATTTTCTGCATCAGTTATCAAGTCATTGCTTCAAAATAGACCCAATGGGTCCCTTAAGCACTGTATAATTAATTTCATATCCTTGTTATGAAATGTCTGTTTTGGGTGTCAGTATCATTTCAGAGAATACAGCTGTTGTTTTTTGTAGTCATGAAATCTGTAAGTTCATTTAGCTGTTGTTGAAATAACCATTCAATGAAGGTGACTATACCAAGGACAATCAATTTTGGAAATCATTGTCATTTATCTTATGCCAATTTCGAAGTAGGCTTAGAGCTGTACATGAAAATATTCTGCTGGGTGTATTAACATTTTGACATAATTATTTTTTCTCTCTCCTAAGACTTTCATTTCAAAATACTAATAAACCTTACACATTTTCTCCTCAAAGACTAAAAACAAAGAAATAATATTATCTTTTGCTTCAAACACAGGAAACATTTTGTCCTATTGAAACATGAAAAAAATAAATCGTTACATTGAAAGTATTTTTGAGGGCTTATGGCAAAGTTTGGTTTTTCTACATTTGGTACTAGGTGAGACAATCAAATAAACAAGGTAAATATTTCTTATTTTCGTTTTTCATATGGCAGAAGTCGGAAACACAAGGAATAGCAAAACAACAAACTCAAATGTCTTTGATTAGCTATCTGAAAAAGTATATAAATATTGCATACTGTAGGAAAAGACAGTTTTTTGAATAGAGGAGATACTGGAAAGTTGCAGTTATCCACACTGGGATTTGATATTGGTTGAAGTTTATAGGCTGTTCTTCAAGATTTTTACCAGCACCTAGCCTGAGCTTGCAAAGAAACACTAATTACTTGACCAGACCTGTAATTTGTCTATGAGTAGCCATAGATTGATTGGTTCAGTTGAATATTCAGAGATCTTTCCAGCTACCAAATAAATCAAGCAAAAACTCCTCACTATTGGCTTCAAAGCTCTCCATCATCTTGCTCTCTCCTACCTCACCTCCCTTCTCTCCTTCTACAAACCAGCCTGCACACTCCGCTCCTCATATTAACCTTCTCACTGTGCCGCAATCTCACCTGTCCCGTAGTCCACCTTGGCCCACAACCTACCTCTGGCCTGGAATGCCATTCCTCCTCAAATCCACCAAACAATCACTTCTCCCCTTCAAAGCCCTACTGAAGGCTCACCTCCTCCAGGAGGCCTTCCCAGACTAAGCCCCTCTTTTCCTCAGCTCCCTCTCCCCTCCCAATTTCCTTGACTCACTCCCTTTATTCTACCCCTGCAGCCCACAGCACTTGTAATATATGTACATACCAATAATTCTATTTATTTATATTAATATCTGTTTACTTGTTTTGATGTCACGGCCCAGTGAAAATAGCCCAGGCTTTGGAGTCAGAGGTCATGGGTTTAAATCCTGGCTCCCCCATTTGTCAGCTGTGTGACTTTGGACTAGTCACTTAACTTCTCTGCACCCCAGTTACCTCATCTGTAAAATGGGGCTTAAGACTGTGAGCCCCCCGTGGGACAACCTGATCACCTTGTAACCTCCCCACCTTAGAACAGTGCTTTGCACATAGTAAGCACCTAACAAATACCATCATTATTATTAGTATCTATAATTCTACTTATTTATATTGATGCTATTGATGCCTGTTTACTTGTTGTGATGTCTGTCTCCCCCACTTCTGGACTGTGAGCCTGCTGTGGGCAGAGATTGTCTCTGTTGCTGAATTGTACTTTAAAAGCTTTGTATACAGTAAGCACTCCATAAATACGATTGAATGAATGAATGAATACCACCATCATCACTAGAATCATCTTAATCTTTGAAAATGAAGACTGTGTATTTGAGCCTGTATAGAGTGACCTGAAAAGGCTTATGAGGCCTTCTCAACTTTTACAGTGTTGAGGGGGTCACTGTGTAACTCCAGCTGTTTTTCTGATCTGTGAAGAGTCTAAAACCTGTTCTCCTTTCATTTGTTGTTGTCTTTTGTATTTTTGGTCACTTTTCCTTTTGTGTCTATCACCAACCTCCACTCTGTTGAGATACTGGAGAGGCAGAGACCATAGGGAATGGGAAGTGATGGGATTATTTGAGAATGTAATGCAAGGAAAATAAAGAAGTTAAGTCTAGGAAAAGAAACTTTAAATGTATGTGTGGAGAAGTAGGGATATGATAAAGAGGAAAAACAGATCTAGCACTTGTGTATTAGGGGTTGGTTATGTGACCAATATTAATGTTGATATTAGCCTGAAAAGAGAGAAAAATATCTCCCTTATTGTTTGTTGACTTTAATTGCAGACTTCCTTTTGTCAGTCATTTTTTTTCCTTTTTCTATACAAGATACTGAGTTTACTGTTTGGATTATTGAAGTGTTCACATAATGTCATAATTTAGGAGTGAAAATTAGTGATCGTATGGTCACAAATGACTAAATAATACATTTTACGGTTTTATGATGTGTAAATGGACAATTTAGTCTTCATGCTGGCAAGGCATAGCTCTTGAGAAAATTCCATCCAATAGTAATAAAAAATATATTTTGACAAATGTTCCTGATATCTTGGGAATGTCCTTGTGTTAAATTACTTTAGGGATCATGTCCTATGAATTTCATTCATTAATTTCAATCATATTTATTGAGCACTTATTGTTTACAGAGCAACCATCACTGTCATTTTAAATAAAAGTTATAAAAGATACTTGAAGTGAACACCATGAACATCATAATTTTGCTTAGAGCATTCTGTATTTTTTCCACTAATTAACCCATTTGTACACATTTCTCAGGAATTTACTAAACTTTTCTTGAATTTCTACTATCCAAAAGATTTTACTATCTACCATCCCATCTTTTTACCATCTTCTTTTTTCTATCTCATCCACAAATTAGAGAGATTTTTTTGCTCGTATAATTTCCTTTGGTAATACATTTCATCTTCTATGTGAACTGTTTCTTTTTTAATTTATCAAGTGAAAGTATATGTGCAAACATGTAGTCCAGTAATCTGAGAATAGTAGGCACTCAATTAATGTCATGAATGAATGAATGAACAATGACCCAAGAATATTGATAAGAAATAGTTTTCAGAAATGAAGGACTACTGAAAACACAATTCTGCCTCCACCGTTATTGGCTTTAATAGTCATCCTTTGTAAATCAGCATTCCAGGTACTTGGAAACACAATAGAAGTAAAAGGTGTGGCTCCTGAGATGTAGGATTTTACAATCTGTGGAGGGAGATATGGGAGTTCAACTTGCAAAAAGACAATAGATTAAAGAATGAGAATAAAAATAAATTCAGGCAATTAAAATAAACAATTTTACACCTGATTGGTAAATTGTCTTGTGCAAGGATATTACCAGGAAAGTGGGGATTGCTTTTAAATACTTTTTGACAGAGATGGCTTCATGGGGCAGGTTTGAAGGAAATAGACTGGCAAAGCTGATATTCTTTTTTTAAAATCTGAAACTTTTCAAAATGAATACTTAAGCTTATTCACTATAGAATCAGGCTCTTTAAACCATGTATCCCACCCAACTTCTCTGAATAAAAAAAGTAGTAACTCATGTTTCAAGAAGAAATATTCGATTCAGGATCAGAAAGGAATTAGAAATTCTGTATACCTTCCAGTAATATAGTAATCCATTTTCATTAAGGGTGGGGGGAATAAAAAATATATTTTTATGAATACTACTTCTCATTAGTTATATAATTTTAAAATTAAAATGATTTTCAAAGGAAAAATGTTTAGAAAATTTTGTAATACATACTGTGAGTAGAACAATTTTCATACTTGCATCAGTTTTAGTATTGTCATAGCCTATTAATTTTTTTCTGCTGTGTCTAAATTATGATTTAGATCATGTCACTTCAACCTTTAAAAAGCTGGGGATGATCTTCATCTTTGTAAAGCATATGTTTGGTAATCTTGGTATTCCGATTCAAAGTACAAGACATTTGCAAAGATTACATATTAGGATAATAGATGGTCCCTTGGTGAAAATAAGCTTGTAATTTCCCTGATAGATTTTCTTGATGTTTGAAAAAATGGGAAATATCTTGGAGAAATATGGGGTGTACACCTGCTTCCTGGTCTATACCAAAATGCTTCGTAATGGTATGAAATCTTTAACATCTTCTGAAATATAGTTCACTGTCGTAATTTGTATTTTTTTTATCTATAGACAGTCTCTTCTTAATTTATGAAATTATCTTGAAAAATATATATCCGTATATTTCCAAAAGAATCTATTTCATTCTACTGCAGTTCTCATACAGAAATCACCTGACTTAGAGTTCACAAAGGTTTTTTTTTTAATAGAAAAATGAAGGTAGTGTGAATTCAAATAAATTAATCAATAAGTATAAACAATGAGTCTTATAATAGGTGTTTACTGATTCTGCAGATATTGGTAATGTGATTTGCTGCATATAAGTTCATCCAAAAGAATGACTTAAGTTAGACATTAATCATAACTCTTCAACATCTATGGAAAAAAAAACTAGCATAGACTGCCTCAATGGTAGTAACCATAGATGACTAAGCCAAATAGCATTAAAAAATTTCCCAGTATTTTTGTCTCAGATCATCCTTGTGGTGAAGACATTGTATTGTTTTTCTATGTACCTATTTGTATTTGTATCATAATTTACCCATTTATTGTGACTCAGCTTCTCCACTTTCTCACTACTTGAAGTATGTAAGGACTGTAAAATAGAAAATACCAAAGGTACTTGGTAGTGGACTGATATTAAGCTTTGTAGGATAGGCTTGGAGTTTGGACTAAAGAAGACTAGAAGCAGTGGATTCTTTGATACAAATGATAGATGAACGTTAGTCAAGTCATAAAGACTTTAAGACTAAGATTTATGTGAGAGAATAGATTATAAACTAAGGATTTTCCCAGTACCATCTACACTTTCTTATCCCAGCTATGTTCACATAGCTTCTTTCACCCAAAGAATTCAGTTGAAGCACTTTCTACATATCTCTTTTCTTTCCAACGTTTATGTGATGGCTCTTGGAAAAAGGCAAAGATTGGTGATATCGTCCTAGTTTTATAAATGGAAAAACTGAGATCAAGGAAGTTATGCAATTTTTCTCAATCAGTCAATTAATCAGTGGTAGAAGCCTTCCCAGACTAGGTCATCATTTCTTCTCCCAATCTCTTCTGTGTCATCTTTATAGTTGGATTTGCACCCTTTATTCACCTTCCTCAGCCCCACAACACTTAGGTACATATCCATAATTCATTTATTTTTAGGAATGTGTGTTTCCCCCACTAGATTGTAAACTATTTGTGAGGAGGGAACATGACTACCAACTCTGTTATATTGTATTCTCCCAAGTGCTAGAAAAGCACACTACATGCAGTAAGCACTCAATTAACACAATTGATTGATTGTTTGAATCATATTTATTGTGCAGAGAATTTTATTAGAGGTGGAGCAGTACTCATTCATTCAATCGTATTTCCTTCTAAGATTATACTAATAGATGGGTGGATGGGCCAGAATTAAAAATTCAGTACTTTATCTTCTCCCATATAATAATAATAATAATGGCATTTCTTGAGTGCTTACTATGTGCAAAGCACTGTTCTAAGTGCTGGAGAGGATACAAGGTGATCAGGTTGTCCCACGTGGGGCTCACAGTCTTAATCCCCGTTTTACAGATGAGGTAACTGAGGCACAGACAAGTTAAGTGACTTGCCCAAAGTCATGCAGCTGACAATTGGAGGAACTGGGATTTGAACCCATGACCTCTGACTCCCAAGCCTGCTCTCTTTCCATTGAGCCACGCTGCTTCTCTTGAAGATATTCTACCACCAACTTAATTTCCTTTTCTGTATTCTTGCATCTCCTCTGCTTCCAGGACATTCTGCCAGCTTCAAATAAACCATATAAACCAGAAAAGTTATTCTCTACTCAGTCTATCTTTCATAACATAGTTGAAAACATCACCATATTCCCTATCTCTCAAACTCATAGCTTTGGTATTATCCTTGAATCTTGCTTCTCTTTAGACCTCCATATTTTGTCACCAAATCCTGTTGGTTTTTCCTCCACAAAAGTTCTGGAATCAAGTACTTTTGCTCCATCCAGCTGACACCGTTTTGGTCCAGGTATAACTCTACTACTGCATCACCCTCCTCAGTGACCACCCTGTGTCCAGAGTTTCCCTTTTCCATTCCATTCTTTACTCTACTCCATGGAGCACCCTCATAGCCTCCTCAGCCTGGACTGGAGCCCCAGCTTTGTTCTTAGTACCACAGTGGTCGAGAAAGGGAGAGGAAAAGGTCTGGAAATTCATTCATTCATTCAATTGTATTTATTGAGCACTTACTGTGTGCAGAGCACTGTACTAAGCGCTTGGGAAGTACAAGTTGGCAACACATAGAGAAGGTCCCTACCCAGCAATGGGCTCACAGTCTAGAAGGGGGAAACAGACAACAAAACAAAGCATGTGGACAGGTGTCAAGTCATCAGAATAAATAGAAATAAAGCTAGATGCCTATCATTAACAAAATAAATAGAATAGTAAATATATACAAGTAAAATAAATAGAGTAATAAATCTGTACAAACATATATACAGGTGCAGTTGGAAGGGGAAGGAGGCAGGGCAAGGGAAGGGGAGGAGGAGAGGAAAAAGGGAGCTCAGTCTGGGAAGGCCTCTTGGAGGAGGTGAGCTCTCAGTAGGGCTTTGAAGGGAGGAAGAGAGCTAGTTTGGTGGATGTGCAGAGGGAGGACATTCCAGGCCAGGGGAACGACGTGGGCCGGGGGTCGACAATGGGACAGGCGAGAACGAGGTACAGTGAGGAGGTTAGCAACAGAGGAGCAGAGGGTGCGGGCTGGGCTGTAGAAGGAGAGAGGGGAGGTGAGGTAGGAGGGGGCGAAGTTATGGAGAGCCTTGAAGCCAAGAGTGAGGAGTTTTTGCTTGATGCATAGGTTGACGGGCAGCCACTGGAGATTTTTGAGGTGGGGAGTAACATGCCCAGAGTGTTTTTGCACAGAGATGATCCGGGCAGCATTGTGAAGTATAGACTGAAGTGGGGAGTGAAAAGAGGATGGGAGATCAGAGAGGAGGCTGATGCAGTAATCCAGTCGGGATAGGATGAGAGATTGTACTAGCAATCAGTTTGGATGGAGAGGAAAGGGAGGATCTTGGCGATGTTGTGGAGGTGAGACTGGCAGGTTTTGGTGATGGATTGGATGTGAGGGGTGAACGAGAGAGTGGAGTCGAGGATGACACCAAGGTTGCAGGCTTGTGAGATGGGAAGGATGGTAGTGCCATCCACAGTGATGGGAAAGTCAAGGAGAGGGCAGAGTTTGGGAGGGAAGATAAGGAGTTCAGTCTTGGACATATTGAGTTTTAGATGGTGGGCAGACATCCAGATGGAGATGTCCTGATGGCAGAAGGAGACCCAAGGTGGATCTTCCCACATGGTGGCCTTTATGGGGGATTCTCCGGAGAAAATCTGACCTACACCTGGAAGTTTTTCTCCTCTTTCTCAGCTGCAAGTGAATTCCTTAGGCAATGCAAGGCACAACTGTCTGAACCCCTGACCTCCCTCCCCTGACCTGGATACGGAGGGATTCCCACCCTGCATTCTTCCCCCTCCCCCATTCTTTTCAAACAGTGTTCAAACCCGAATTTAGAAGACTTGAGAATCGGAACAGTGGTTTTATAAAACAGTTTAAAAAATACCGGTTGGTTTAGGAGAATCTTGCCAAACAGGAGAATTTCTGTCCATGAAGTAGGACTGGCTTCATGGTCTACTTAGACTGGGGATTCCATAGCAATGTGAGGATTGGGCCTTTGTCCACTGGTAGGTGTGGCAAGAAGTTAGACTTGACCCCAATGCAGAATCAACCTGAGGGCCAGAGGCAGATGTGCCAAGTGGCTTGGTCAGCCACTAGCAGTGCTGTCTGTCCCAGCAGTGAAGCATCATGGCTCTCCCAAATACTTTCCTCCTGTGAACTCCCACTACATGTATGCAACTGACATTCTGCACTTCAAACTCACTCTTTTCTCCTTCTGTCTCTTCCTACTCCCTTTCTGCCTGCTTGCTCAACCTCACTTCACTTCCAGAACAATCTGGCCTGCTGCTGGTGGACCGCATGATCACTTTCATTGCACATCTCACTAACTAATCTCCTCATCCCCTGCTGCTGCAAAGTCCTAGAGTCAGGCAAATCAAAAACTGAATAGGGAGTGGTGGCAGTAGGGAACCAAGGGGAAGTAGAGAGCCATCCTCTCATGAAATATCTTTTTGGTAAGGATCCCAAAAACTTGCAGAAGCTGGTATGGCTGAGCTAGGGAGGAAGTGGGAAGTGTTGGCTGGAGAGTGGACTAGTGTCTAGTGAAATTCAGTAAAGCAGAAACTTAACCTGCTTTGAATAGAAAAGAAGTGATTTCTTCTTTTCTGACATGGAACCTCCTAAGTCCATCGACACAGGGAATCCCAGGATGATGGCCCTTACAGGAAGCCAGTAGAGATGAAGGGAATCAAGGGGAGATAGGGACAGCTTGAAATGCTTTTGCCCACCTCCCATTCTGGTACAAGTCAATTCCTTCCCCCTGGCAAGGCTTAGACCTGCCTTTCATCTAACATATCTCTCTCCTCTGATGCAGCAGAATGTTAGCCTCCAAAGCCTAAATAACTGTATGGCAGATCTGAAGTGAAGTGGAATGTTTCATTCCATAGGTTGCCAAGCATTAATGACAATGGAACATATTTTTAGCCAAGTTCCTAGTACATCTTTACCTTTTCCCCAGGCTACCTCTGATGCTCCAGTGCTAAATTCAGCTTAATAGATCATTTAGGACATCTTTTATCATTCATCCATTCAAGGTGACTGCACCCATGGCTGTTGGGCTCTGTTTGTCATTGACTAGTGCCAGTGATCCCACAACATGACTTGACTTCAGTGATGTGATCTTTCATGCTTTTAGGCAGGCTGTACACCTCAAACAGCACAAATGGAATTATTTGAGTTATTTGTTATAGCACGTGTGGCATGTGGTGTTCATATTCACAGATGCATAACAATTTTGTGACAGCACAATAGGTGTCATTTTTTTCTCAGATTGACTTCTCTTTCCTTCCAGAGGTGATTTTCAGTTTTCTAAATGGTGCTTTGGCCATATCAATCTTGTAATGACCTCATCTCTAAAAATATTTTGCAAGAGAAACTTAGCCAAGTAACAGATTTTTTGATAGTCTAAAGATGCAGATCCCACTCAGAGTTGCATCTGGACAGTTTCCAGTACTCTACCAGTCTCTACTATGGGAGGAGAGTCAAGTAGAGGCATTTCCATTCCTAGCTTGGGCAGTGGCTAGCAAGTGGAAGACAATCTGCTGCAAGTGTTGCTGCTGGGCAGCAGCAGCATGGGAGAGAGTCAAGGGCAGAGACTAAAATTTACTGTGTGGAATGGTAAACCACTTTTGTATTTTTATCATGAAAATTCTACTGATACACTACCAAAACAATTGCAGATGTAGGTGGGGCGTTCTGGGAAAGATGTGTCCATGGTGTCACTATGGGTTGGAGATGACTCGACAGCATAAGACCAGACAAAGATGCAAAAAATAGATGTATACAATCAGAGCAGACACTTTGGTTTTGGGCTTTGGCTATAGCACAACCAGTTTTTTTTTTAAGGCTTTTCTTAGAAACTTACTATGATCCAGCCTCTGTACTAAGTACTGGGGTTGATACAACAGAAAGAGGATGGTCACAGTCCCTGTCCCTCATAGGGCTAACAGTCTTAATCCCCATTGCTTTTCTCCCACTACCTATGGCATCACCATGATTTGCTCCCTTTATTTGCCCCCTTGCCTCAGCTCCAGAGCATTTAAGAAGTAGCATGGCTCAGTGGAAAGAGCCCGGGCTTTGGAGTCAGAGGCCATGGGTTCACATCCCGGCTCCACCAATTGTCAGTTGTGTGACTTTGGGCCAGTCAGTTCACTTCTCTGGGCCTCAGTTACCTCATCTGTAAAATGGGGATTAAGACTGTGAGCCCCCCGTGGGACAATTTGATCACCTTGTAACCTCCCCAGCACTTAGAACAGTGCAATGCACATTGTAAGCACCTAATAAATGCCATTATTATTATATCATTAATTCATATATAAATTTTGGTCTCCCACTTCTAGGCTGCAAGGTCGTTGTTGGCAGGGAACATATATACCAATTCTGATATATTGTACTCCCCCAAGCAGTACAGTGCTCTGTACACAATAGGTGCTCAATAAATATAGATTAATTGATTGACATATAAGGTAACTGAGGCACAGAGTAGTTAAGTGATTTGCCCAAGTGGTAGAGCTAAGATTAGAACCCACATCCTCTGATTCCCAGGCCCATGCTTTTTCCACTAGGCCACACTCCTTCTCTAGTAACATTCTTTACAAGCCCTTAAAGGCTTAAAGCGAGCAGTAGCTCATGGGAACAAACTGAATGCCTCAAAACTGTTGGTTACTGTTGCACAGTCATCTTCAAAAACCGTTTGTGAGTTTTTACCACCACTGTCTTTGCATGAAGTTGTTGCAAATTCCTGATGCTTGAACTAGTCCGACTCTTTCAGTGACTTTGGAAGATAGCTGCGTTGGCAAGTCTTTTGGTAAAGTAGCTCTTCTCTCTATTGAGTTCCTTACTGCTTTTATACATTCTCACCAAGCTGATTAACTGGTGTTTGTTATGGATATACTTTTCTCCATTTTAATTGTAGCCCCAGAGTGGCCTTCCTCTGTAAGCTTTAGAAAGAGTAAGGGAGGGAAGAAGAAGAAGAAGAAGGGGACAAATATTAGAGCATAGGTATTGAGAGCCAGAGGACCTGGATTCTAAACTCAGCTCTCCTACATGCTCACTGTGTGACCTTGGGCAAGTCACTTAATTTCTTTGTGTCTCAGTTACCCCATCTGAAATTGCGATTATATCCTATTCCCTCCTACTTAGAGAGTGAGCTCCATATGGGACAGGAACTGTGTTCCACCTGATTAATTCATATTTACCCCAGTGCTTACAACAGTGCTTGACACATAAGTGCATAAAAAGTATGATAGCTATTATTATTAATTACCTTTCCCAATTATCTTGAATTTCTATTAATCGGTCCAAATTACTGTGACCTAGCTACACTTGGTGGAAGCAAGGATCTGTAATAGGTTTATAGGCGATTCTCTTGAAGGTGAAAATCAGAGGGAGGAAGAGTTTGTGATGGCAGAATATTTTGGGTTCATGAGACCAGTAAACCTGATGACTTTCTGGACTATTTGTCCTTGGAACCCTAGAGTAATTGCCTGAGAAAGGAAAGGCTACCTATTTGAATGTGAATAAAGCTCGCAGATTACAATATACCTAGGAAATTAAGATCTACTGTAAAGAATCTACTGTAAAGAATCTCCAATTCCTGAAAAATCACTTTGCATTTAATTGCCTATGTTTGCTTATTTTAAAAGGTTGTATTTGGAAAGACACTATGCTACCATGTCCCTAGTGTTTTGATTACTTCCTTAGGGAAGTAGGTTATGATAACTGCCCACCCATTCTTCCACACATTATCATAATCTTCCACTATTTTTTGAAAACTGACATAATATTCCCAGCATTATGTCTGACTCTGTAGAAAGCAATTTCAACAGAAACTGTTCATGAAAATAAGAAAAGATAGTAGAAAAATGGAAACAATTCATCTAAGAAAAGGAAGGAAAAGTTGAGGAATGGCAGAAAAATAAAAGACCTACACAAATCCTTGTATAAAGTTGAAGCTTATAGTACTTGATGCTTTGAGGGGTGAGTGAGAGGCACAAGTCTTTAAACTGAAATGCATTGTCAGGCAACAGGCTTAGAAAATTGCTAGCACGTCTCTTCAGGGGAATTTCAGAGCCAAGAGCAATTTTAGTCATCAAGGATAAGGGAGGTGACCTTAAAACTGATTTACAGGACATTCTCCATTTCTTTACTGGTTTTTATGAGCATCTATATAGCTTACATGCCTTAGGCAACAATGTGGCCATGGTAGAATTGCTTTTTTTAAAAAAGGAGATTTGACTCAATTCAAAACAAGTAATAAGTTCAAAATAACCTAACCACAAGGTGACAAGGATTTACTGATGGAAGAGTGGTAACAAATTAATAGGTTGAATAAAGCACAATATATTTTACAATTAAACAAGAATATTAAAAAATGAATTAACTTCATATATTATCATCAAGATGACAATTTAAAACATTAAAAAGTGATTGGTCCGTAATTAAGTTTCTTGTGATCATCATATGAACTGATTTTTTACATTGCAATGAACAATTTTACTGATCATAAAATATTTTTAGGGAAATATTTGACACGATTGACATTAGCAGGTCTTTCTCTAATGTACTTTGCTGTTGGTACATTAGTGAGAGCACATCTCAGTGGAATCATGGTTCCTGAGTTGTAGTCTCATCTCTGCAAATAGGAATATCCTGCTGGAGCTATGCCTTCAGTGGAGCGCTTAATTTCTCTGCACACAGAAAGCGCTCAATATGATTGAATGAATGAATGAATGAGCAGTGTTGTGAATAAAGAAACTCGTAGGGCATTTGATGAGGTTGAAATGTTAAACAGCGAGCTTAGAGCCACAACAGACCCAGTAGGAGAAATTTAGGGCATGAAGTAGAAATGTGGATGCATTTGGGACATTCTGGTAGGGGGCTAGCTCCTCCATCAGTAGTGGGTGAACCCTGTCCCATTAGGGTCAGGGTCAAATTGGTATTCTAGTTGGGTATTTCTCTTCACTTAAGCTATGCCTTCAAGATATTCCCACCTGAATGTCCCATCAACACCTCAAACTAAACATGTCAAAAACTGGACTCCTTATCTTCCCACCCAAATCCTGTCTTCTCCTTGCCTTTCCCATCACTGTAGACCATGCCACTATCCTCCCTCTCTCAAAAGCCTGTACCCTTGGCATAGTGCTCGAATCATCTTTTTCATTCCACTCACATATTCAATCTGTCACCAAATCCGGTAAGTTCTACTTTCACAACATTGCTAAATCTACTCTGGTTAATTCTACTTTCACAACATTGCTTAATCTACTCTCTCCTCTCCAACTGAACTGCTACCATACTGAACCGAGCACTTATCCTATCCTGCTTTAACTACTATTTGTATCTCCACGTTGTTTTTCCTGTCTCTCTCCATTTCAGCCACAATTCACCCTGCTGCATGGATCATTTTTCAACAAAATGTTTGGGCCATTTCTCAAGAGGCTCCAATGATTGCCAACTCACCTCTGCATTAAACTGAAACACCTTTCCATTGGCTTTAAAGCACTCGATCAGCTCACCACATCCTACCTCACCTCATTGATCTCCTAATACAGCCCACGCAGTACACTCCACTCCTCTAGTGCCAGTTTACTTACTTTGGCCCAGTCTCATCTATCTTGCCACTGGCCCCATTTCCCATGTCTTCCACCTAGCCTGGAACTCCCATCCCAATCCCACCACTGCTCTCTCCATCTTCAAAGCATTATTAAGGTCACATCTCCTCCAAGAGCCCTTCCCCAATTAAACCCTCTTTTTCTTGCCACACTCTCCCTTTGGCATCATTTGTGTACTTAGATAGATGACCTTTGAGTATTTAATATTCACCCCATGCCTCCCCACTAATTCATTCATTCAATCGTATCTATTGAGCAGTTACTGTGTACAGAGCACATCACTTAAGTATGTATCTTTAAATTATGTACTACAAATTACTTATTTGTATTGATATTAGTCTCCACTTTAATGACTGTAAGCTCATTATGGACAAGACACATGTTAGCTAATTTTGTTGAGATATACTCTCCCAAGTGCTTAGGACAGTGTTCTGCACATAGCAAGTGTTCAATAAATACCATGGATTGATTTACTAAACTGAGTTTATTGGGAGTTAATCTTACTCTGAATCCTTTTCCAGTCATCTTTCCAAACAAAGCTTTCAAGAAGCACATGATGACTATTTTTTTGGTAATACAGAAATAAAGCTTGTCACTCTATCAGCCAATCATTGACATTTATTTGACTATTTCCTATGTACTGAGTACTGCACTAAGTGCTTTTTTAATATGGGATTTGTTAAGTGCTTACTCTATGCCAGGCACTGTACTAAATGCTGGGCTAGATACAAGCTCATCAGGTTGAACACAGTCCAAGTCCCACATGGGGCTCACAGTCTTAATCCCCATTTTACAAATGAGGGAACAGAAAAGTTAAGTGAATGTTGCAAGGTCACCCATCAGACAAATGGCAGGGCTGGGATTAGGACCCAAGTGCTTGGGCAAGTACAATAGAATACTATATAATTTTTGTAAATAATTGTTGTAAATAATTATTGAAAATAAAATAGAATTTGTTGACAGGATACCTAATACCTGCAATTTATTTATATGACTATCCACCTCCCTTTTTGGACTGCAAACTCAGAAATGTTTCGAGCAACTCTGCTGCATTGTTCCCTCTAAGTGCTTAATTCAGTGCTCTGTTCACAGTAAGCAATCAATAGGAGAAGCAGCTTGGTCTAGTGGAAAGAGTGTACATCTAGGACTCAGAGGAACTGGGTTCTAATCCCAGCTCTGCCAATTGCTTGCTGTGTGACCTTGGGCAAGTCTCTGTGTCTCTGTTTACTCAACGGTAAAATGGGGATTCAGTCCTCCTCCCTTCTACTTAGACTGTGAGCCCCACGGGGGACAGGTTCTATTGTCCAACTTGATAAACTTGTACCTACCTCAGTGCTTAGAACAGTGCTTGACACATAGTAAGCACTTAATGAATACCTTAAAAAATTCACTAATTCAAGAAGCTTACAATCAAGCAGCCTTGCAACCCAGTGATTTTAAATATTATTTTGCAAACCCACACTTTTACATTTTTCTGTTAGCCTTCTTCCCAATTTTTAGAATTGATTAGACTGTGATCCTTCTAGACTGTGAACCCACTGTTGCGTAGGGACTGTCTCTATATGTTGCCAGCTTGTACTTCCCATGCGCTTAGTACAGTGCTCTGCACACAGTAAGCGCTCAATAAATACGATTGATTGATTGATTAATCCTCATCTTTGATCCCAGAGTTTGAGATTCTGGTTGGATAGGGAATATGCCTGGAAGACATTCAATCATTTCTTTCCGTCCTTTACCACTTTCTTTTCCCACTACATTTCAGCTTTCATGCTTTCTTCATGACAGGCTAACCTACTCACTGTGCTGAATTCTTGCTGTATACCCTTCCTCTTGCCTGGAGCTCTTTCTGCTTCACATCAGGTAGAACACTGTTCCCTCCATCTTCAAAGCCTTTTTGAAATCACATCTGCCCCAGAAGGTCTTCCCTGGTTTATTTAATAATCTACTTATTTTATAGTCTCCCCAACTGCCATTTTAGTATTTCTGTACCACCCAAGCAATTAAGTACTACCCTTCATATCACTTATTCACATAACTTCCATTCATTCATTCATTCATTCAATCGTATTTATTGAGCGCTTACTGTGTGCAGAGCACTGTACTAAGCACTTGGGAAGTACAAGTTGGCAACATATAGAGATGGTCCCTACCCAACAGTGGACTCACAGTCTAGAAGGGGGAGACAGAACAAAACATGTTAACAAAATAAAATAAATAGAATAAATATGTACAAATAAAATAAATAAATAAATAGAGTAATAAATACATACAAACATATTTAGCCTTTCTATAAATTGTTTTTATGTAAGCCTTCCTGCTCTGTTCTAAGCTTCGTGAGGACAAGATGATGACTGCTAACTCTCTTGTATTCTCCCAATTGCTTAGACCAGCAATATGCACTCAAGTAGTTACTGTTGAGTAAGTCAAATGGCAATGTCGCTGGAGATTGGAGAGAGCTTGTGGGATAAAAATGATTTAAAATGAAGTAACCAAAATAATATAAATAAGAGTAAGCAAACTTGAATGAGACGTGACCAGAAAAATTATACTACATAAGCACATTTGTTTAAGTCTGTTGATTTGTGACTGTGAGCCTGTTGTTAGGTAGAGATTGTATCTTATTTGTTGATGAATTGTACTTTTCAAGTGCTTAGTACAGTACTCTGCACACAGTAAGCACTCAATAAATGTAACAATGAATAAATATGTCCTTAAAGGTTTGACAATGAAATCATTTACTTCGTGAGAGTTTTTTTACGGTTTCATCTCTGATCAAAGAACAATCCATGGCCTTTGTTCACTTCAACCTTGTATAAATGTAAAAAAAAATTCTTTAACATGCTGATGCATTTGGAATCTGCACTTCAAATTACCTTTTCTGTTTGACATCCCACTTCTATCTGGGGCTGTCTCTCTCATGTCTGTAGTTATGAGCTATTTATTTTGGTTTAGCTGCATTGTGTCTTTAAAATGTTCCTTCTGTTTTGATCTACAATATCATCAGTTCAGTAAAAGTTTAGAAATACTTTTGTAGCAACTTTTTCTTACTTTTCCTGTCAGGTGCAGCTGCACTGTAACAAGCATGACTTCTACAGTGAAGGACTGGTTAAATTCCAAGACCTCAGTGTTGGCGGTATTTTCTTTCACATGCATACTGATCAGAATGGCTCAAAATGGTGTTGATGGATCTTCCCTAGACGTGAGATGTGACATTTGTTGTAAGCCTAGGTTTCAGAGTCAGGGACAAGGAGGGCATTTCCATTGCTGTTTAGACATTCAGACTCCTGAAACCTGATGCCACGCTAGTGCTATACTCTGTCAATCTCCCCCAAGTGACAGTGGCTATATTGATTCAATTTCATGAATGGGAAAATTACAAAAAGTGCAGTGTGGATAGCTCTCCATTTCTAATCCAGTCACATCTCATTTTAGATTCTCATATCATTCTGTCCTACTAGAATAAAGGTTCTCCGGCTCCCTGGCTCCCAAATACTATATTGACCCTAGAGGTTCACTTTGAATTGGCAACACAAACTCATCAGGAACACAAATTCAAAACACAGAGCATGTAAATATTTCACAATTTATGTATTCATTCTTCATTTCTACTTAACTTAGTAATAGCATGATACAATTCTTAAAAAATAAAAAACCTCAGATCATTTTTGCTCTTCCACTAAAACAGAGATAATATCTTGTATTGAAATATTTGTACATGTAGAGAACAGTGAATCAATCACAGGGTGAAATTAAAAGACGCCAGGGTACAATGCAGGCACTTTACTTTACTTTTCAAGTAATTGAAAGTGAATAATAGGCAAATGGTTTTGCCACAAAAAGTGACAAAGAAACCAAAAGATAATCACTTCACCTTCTTAATAGAGATGCTTTAGAACAATAAATAATTTTTCCTTTATGCATCTTTCTTCCCTGCTCAAGGCACTTCTTATATCATTTTCATTTTACCTCCCAATATTTAAGAAAATTAAAAGGTGTAACTGTTCCTTTATCCTTCTGAAAATGAGAAAACTCGAGTACAGGTAAGAAAAGGGATATGCCCTAAATCATACACTATGTATAAAGACATGGTTCCAATATAACATTTCTCCATTGTCTATCCAGTGTTTTTTTCCAGGTTGTGAAATGCAAGACTACTGTTGTACCTGCCTTTTAGATATACAGTAAGATTAAAGTGAAAAATGTTGAAATTAGAATCCAGAATCATGTAGTCAATCTGAATAGAAAGTGAAAATTTTAGTTCGGGGCTCTTCAGTATAAAAATAAATGGGGACAAAGATATATATGAACAGAGTATGAACCAGGATTTGCTTGTAAATATGTCTATTGGTTTGTAAACTCCTTAAGGCCCTGCATGTCCTTTACTTTTATTATATTTCCTAAGTTCTCAGTACAGTGCTCTATAGCCAGTTAATAAATTATATTGATGGGTTATAGGAACATTGCTGGACATTTTTCTTTCTGTGTAGTGTATAAATTCATATTCCTCATGCTCTTAGGAGTAAATCCAACAATTCTTGCTGCTTTGCAGGGAATGGAGATCAGGAAGTCCTTCATATGGTGATTATTAGAGAAATGAATATTTAATGCTTTCAGATCATTTTGACCTTTCCAAAATAGTTCAAAGCTCCTCCTAGATCAAGTCCACTACTACTAACTTCTTAGACAAACAGAACTGGAAAATAATGATGATGCCATTGAAAAGAATCTTCCAATCTAATAAATATCCTTGAGGCTGAAAGATCTAATTGTGGATATTTTAATTTTAGATCTTCTAAATGATCATTTAATGTAGAGTGCATACTCATGTTACAATGTCCTTTATGTTCATCATCCAGTGTCAATTTTCCTCATTCCTTACTGAAAGAGTTGATCTCCTCTGCATTATATAAGTAATAGGGACTTGTCATTTATCTCGTTTAGATTTTAATTATCTAAGTTAAGCATGATAAGAATCAAGAAGACATTACTCCATACCATTTGCAGGGAACCATTTGTCACGAGGCTTAGGTTTTCCATCAACAAGTCAATTTCCTATGGAATTTATCAATCCATTTTATCAGTTATCCTTACTTAATAGTATAGGCTCTGGAATTCTCAACAGAGGTTAAGATAGCAAGAATGATCAAAGCAATCACCTCACCATTGGAGAACCCCTATTACAAGTTTTAAAACCTCCTTTTACATTAGCACTTTTCCATAATGGAAATATTTCATTATGATTTAATTTTCATCTTCTTCTAGATTAGAAACCTATTCTGGATTTTTTTTTCCTTCTTTGTGAAATGTACTAAGGTACTGTTGGTGGTCTGACATTATGAATACATTTTTTATTCTATGAGTGACCTTCTGCAAGTTTTCAGTCAAAATACAGTAATTCCTTTTCAGAATCTGTATCATACTGACAGAAATGGAAATAGTTTCAACTCAATTCTACTGTTCAAGAAATAGGCCAGTAGGAATTGTGTTACTCAGAAAGTTTTTCCTTCATGAAAAGGCTTATTGAACAACTAGTGAAGTGAAGATTAGGTTAAATAACTCACTGTCAAGTACCAGATGTCATAAAAGATTAGAAACGGCAGTTGAACACATAAAACTGCTAAGTTGATTTGACATTTGTATTCCTTTTTTGTTTCAGATTCAAATGTTTCCAGGCCAGCTGGCACTGAATGGTCAGGATCCATATAATGGTTCCTCCATAATCATTAGAAAGAGTAGGGTAATATAGAGTATTATTGTATATTATGGAAAGCAAAGGACACTTGAGATACTTCTTTCTCATCCAAGTTATTCCTTTCATTGGTCCTATAATATTTTTCTGAATCTTTATGGAAAATATAGGCATGTTTTGTTCAAATATAAAGGCATGCATTTTTATATATGATCTGTTTCCTATGAATTTTCAGATTCCTGCAAACCATTCAAGAATGTACATTTCTATATATTTTCCTATTGAAGACATTATAAGTCACTAGATAACCCACAGGGGATAATAAGCTCAATCTCTGCTCTGCAGAGATGATCCTTGATGGGTTGCAGAGGGATTTGGAGAATGGTAATAATAATAATAATTATAATTATATTTGTTAAGTGCTTACTATGTGCCAAGAATTATACTGTGGTTGATATAACACAATCGGATCAAATATATTCTCTTTCCCACATGGTGCTTACAGTCTAAGGGGTAAAGAGAAGCAGAATTTAATCCCCATTTTACAGATGAAGGAATCGAAGAACAGAGCAATTAAGTGACTTGCCCAAGATCACACTGCAGCAGTAATAGTAACAGTAATTACTAGTGCGTAGTGTTTACAGAGCATTGTATTAGTGCTGGGAAAGAGTGTATACATGGAAGTATACACTTTAGAGGCAGCAGGTGGAAACAAGGTCCCCTGACTCCCAGAGCCATGCTTTTTCCATTAGGTTTCACTTCTTCCATAAACCACCTTCAGGGTTCAGACCCCTTCAACAAATCTTGTGCAACCTGTCAAATCGATTTACTGCTTAGGAGTGGGGTGTTGCCTTGCAGGTGGGCACAGAATCCTTCTGACCTAAGGCACAGTGATAACCACTTCCTGAAGAGAGATACACTGTTAGGCTGCTCTGAGGGCTCTGACCTATGAAGTGAATTTTCATATTTAGGGGTAATAAGATTCATTAGAAGAGAAATAAGGCCCAGAGAGTTTTAATGCAGAATAAGGGCAAGGGAGCTGATTTATTTCCATTCTTCCCCCATCTATAATGGTTAAAGAGAAAGAATCACTTTTTACCTATCCTGACATGATGATTAGCTAAACAACCCTAAAAGTGCATCTTGAGATGATACTGTGTTAGGGAACATACTATCCCTCTGTATATTCAGATTTTTTTTGGTGAGTACCCAAACTCCTTTCTCCACATTCTCCAAATCCACTCTGCAGAAAAACTGTGTTCCCACCAGGGGCGTAGTGTCTGACAAATATAATTGCCTATTCCTTACTTCATTCTTTCAATCATATGTTTTGAGCACCTACTGTGTGCAGAGCACTGTACTAAGCACTTGTGAGAGTACAATATAACAATATACAGACACATTTCCTGATCACAATGAGCTTATAGTATAGAGGTGGGAAAACAGACATTAATATAAATAAATAAATTACAAATAAGTAGGTGCTCAATAAATACAATTGAATGAGTGAATATGTATATGAGTGCTGTGGGCTGGAGGAGGGAAGAACAAAGGGAACAAGTCAGGGCGATGTAGAAGGGAGAGGAAGAAGAGACTGAGACCCCTTTTTCCTCTCACCCTCCACATCACCCCTACCCTACCTCCTTCCCCTCCCCACAGCACCTGTATATGTGTTCGTACAGATTTATTACTCTATTTATTTTACTTGTACATATTTACTATTCTATTTATTTTGTCAATGATGTGCATCTAGCTTTACTTCTATTTATTCTGATGACTTGACACCTGACCACATGTGTTGTTTTGTTGTCTGTCTCTCCCTTCTAAACTGTGAGCTTGTTGTTGGGTAGGGACCGTCTCTATATGTTGCCAACTTGTACTACCCAAGCGCTTAGTACAGTGCTCTGCACACAGTAAGCGCTCAGTAAATATGACTGAATGAATGAATGAAAGGGCAGAGAGCTTAGTCAGAGAAGACCTCCTTGAGGAGATGTGCCTTCAATAAAGTTCGGAAGGAGGGAAGAATAATTGTCTGTCAGATTTGAGGAGGGAGGACATTGCAGACCAGAGGCAGGGTTTGGGAAAAGGTTCAGTGGTGAGATAGGTGAGATCGAGGCACAGTTAGAGGTTTAGTATGAGAGGAGAAAAGTATGTGGACTTGGTTGTAGGAGCAGAGGAGAGAGGTCAGAGGGGGAAGGTAATGGATTTTTTTAAAGCCAATGGTGAAGATTTTTTGTTTGATGAGGAGGTGGATGGACAGTGGTTACTGTAGGTTTTTGAGGAGTAGGGTGACAATCCCTGAACATTTTTGTGAAAAATGATCCGGGCAACAGAGTGAAATATGTACAGGAGTGGGAAGAGACAGGAAGGAGGTAGGTCAGCAAAGAGTGATTGTATTAACATGGTAGCAATTTGGACAGAGAGGAAAGGGCAGATTTTAGCAATGTTGTGAAGGTGGGACCATCAGGATTTAGTGATGGCTTGAATATGAGGGTTGAATGAGAGAAGGATAGTCCAGGATAACACCAAGATTATGGGCTTATGAGAAAAGAAAGATGGTGGTGCCATCTACAGTGATAGGAAAGTCATCCCTGACTTCACTTTCCCTGACTTTCCTGTCCAAAGAGGACAGGGTGTAGGTGAGAAGATAAGGATCTCTGATTTGGACATGTTACATTTGAGGTGAGAATAGGACATTCAAGTAGAGAGGTCTTGAAGGAAAAAAAAAATGTGAGACTCTAGAGAGTGAGAGAAATCAGGTCTTTAGATGTAGATTTGGGCATCATCCATATAGAAGTGGTAGTTGAAGCCATGGGAGAGAATGAGTTCACCAAGAGAGTGGGTGTAGATGGAGAATAGAAGGGGACCCAGAACTGAATCTTGGGGACCGCTCACAGTTAAGGGGTCTGTGGCAGTGCCTACAGTTTCCTACTCCCCATCAATCCTCTTTAATCTGAATATGAGCCACTGGATTTGGCAAGAAGTTTGTCATTGGTGTCCGTTGAGAGGGCAGTTTTGGTGGAGTGTAGGGGATGGAAGCCAGATTGTAGAGAGTCTAGAGAGAGTTGGAATTGAGGAATTCGAGGCAGAGAGTGTAGATGACTCGTTCTAGGAGTTGGGAAAGGAAGGGTAAGAGGGATATAGTGCAATAACTAGAAGGGGCAGTGGGGTCAACAGAGGGGGTTTTTAGGATGGGCGAGATGTGAGCATGTTTGAAGGCAGGGGGGAAGGAACCAGTGGAGAGTGAGCAGTTGAAGATGGAAGTTAAGGAGGGGAGGAGGGAAGGGATGAGAGTTTTCATAAAATGAGAGGGAATGGGGTCTGAAGCACAGGTGATGGAGTAGTACTTGAGAGGAGGGAGGAGATCTCATCTGAAGATACTGCTGGGAAGGATGGGAGAGTAGCAGAGAGGGTAGAGAGCAGGGGGAATGGAGAAGTGGTAGGGGTGACTTTGGGGAGCTCAGACCTAATGGAGTTAATTTTACTAATGAATTAGGTGGCCAGATTGTTGGGGGTGAGGGATGGAGGAGGGGGAGGAACAGGGGGCCTGAGGTGGGAGTTAAATGAATGGAACAGCTTATGGGGATGATGGGCATGGGTGTCAATGAGGGACGAAAAATAGTTTTGCCTGGCAGAGGAGAGGGCAGAGTTAAGGCAGGAAAGGTACCACGTTACCGCATACCACGCTAATACAATCACTCATCCTATCCTGCCTAAATACTGCATCAGCCTCCTTTCTGATCTCCCAACCTCCTGCCTCTCCCCATTTCAGTCCAAATTTCACTCCACTTCCCAGATTATCTTTCTACAGAAACATTCAGGGCACGTCACCCCCTGAAGCAGCATGGCTCAGTGGAAAGAGTACAGGTTTGGGAGTCAGATGTAATGGGTTGTAATCCCAGCTCTGCCACTTGTCAGCCACTTAACTTGTCTGTGCCTCAGTTACCTCATCTGTAAAATGGGAATTAAGACTGTGAGCCCCACATGATTACCTTGTATTCCCTCCCAGCGCTTAGAACAGTGCTTGCCACATTGTAAGCACTTAACAAATATCATCATTATTAGTATTATTATTATTATTTCCTATTCACCTTTGTATCAAACAAAACCTCCTCACTATTGGCTTTAAAGCTCTCCATCACGTTGCCCCTTCTTATTTCACCTCCCTTCTTTCCCTTTGCATTCCAGCCCACACACTCAGATCCTCTGGTGCAAACCTTCTCATCATCATCATCAATCGTATTTATTGAGCGCTTACTATGTGCAGAGCACTGTACTAAGCGCTTGAGCCATTCTCACTGTACCTTGATCTCCTTTTTTCACCACCGACCCTGGTCCACATCCTACTTTTGGCTTGGAATGCCCTTTCTCCTCAAATCTGCCAAACAATCACTCTCCCTCCTTTTTAAGCCTCCTTCAAAGCCCTATTGAAGGTTCACTTCCTCCTAGAGTCCTTCCAGGCTAAGCCCTACATTTCCTCATCTCCCACTCCCTTCCATGTCACCCTGACTCGCTCCCTTTGCTCATCCCCCTCCCTCTGCTGCACAGCACTTGTATATATATATCTGTAATTGTATTCATTTATATTGATGCTTTCTTACCTTTATTGATATCTGTCTTCACTCCTGAAGACTGTGAGCTCGTTGTGGGCAGGGATTGTCTCTCTTTATTGCTATATTGTACTTTCCAAGTGCTTAGTACAGTGCTCTGCACACAGTAAATGCTCAATAAATATGATTGAATGAATGACAGGGACTGTGTCCAACCTGATAAACTTGTATCTATCCCAGTGCTGCAAACAGTGCTTGGCACATAGTAAGCACTTAATGAGTACCATTATTATTATTATTATTGCTATTATTAATAAACATTCCCAAGTTCCTACCCCCATGGGGCTCACAATCTAAGGGGGATGAAGAACATATATTTGTATCTATTTCATTGATATAATAACAAAGGCATAGATAAATTAGGTTATTTGCCCAAGATAACACGGCAGAGCTGGAACTTTGGCAGTGCCAGAACCTGAATCTATGTTTCCTTCCCAGTTTGGTGCTCTATCCACTAAGCAATGTTGCCTTTTTTTGTTCAGTTCCTAGACCACACACAACATGCAATACAAAACAGTGGAATGCACAGTGACTGCAGTCTGCAGTGACTGTGCAACAGAGCAGCTTTCTTCCCTACTTAATAGCAAAGACTGTTAGCTCTAAACTATTCAAAATGATTTATGATTGGGATTATTTTTTTTTCACTGTAGAATATTAATTCATCCACACACACTTTTAC
Source organism: Tachyglossus aculeatus (assembly GCF_015852505.1). Classification (NCBI taxonomy): domain Eukaryota; kingdom Metazoa; phylum Chordata; class Mammalia; order Monotremata; family Tachyglossidae; genus Tachyglossus; species Tachyglossus aculeatus. Next base: position 116,806,646 of record NC_052067.1, read on the forward strand.
CTTATTAAAGAATCTCCTAAATAACACAATATACCAATAAACTCATGAAAATAGAGAAATTCAAGTTGTAAGTATATTTAAAGATATTAGTGATAGTGAAATTTTAATCATATGGCCCTTGATTTTGGTTGCATTTGTGTCCTCTTGTTTCTGATTCTGTATTCAATTCTACTTCCTAGAATATGAATTTCTCTTAGCCTGTTCTTAGAGTCACTCCAGTTTCCCAGCCAGCCACATCTAATACCCCGTTGCCTGAGTATACTGCTGTCAACCATTCTCCTTACATTGCCTTTCCAGACAAACTAATTTCATGCTGGTGTAATCCAAGATTTGGAATTAAGTGTAGCACTTACATCTCAAGATGTAAAGGTGGCACCTGTGGAAAGTCTATAGGCCTTGCTGTGTATAAATAACTCATGTGTAACTAGCAATGATTTGCAGCAACAAAGTATTTGAAAATGGCCCTTCTTATAAAACCTTAATGAAGCACAGAGGCTAGACCTGTTAGATTCTAATCCCCCTCCTCTAGACTGTGTGCCTGTTGGGGGCAGGGATTGTCTCTCTTTATTGCTGTATTGCATTTTCCAAGTGCTTGGTACATGCTCTGCCCACAGTAAGCACTCAATAAGTATGATTGAATGAATGAATTAATTAATGTATAAGCAAATGTGCAAATTTTTGTACCACCTCAACAGCTTAGTACAACCATAGCATTCTATTGGATTTTTGATCATATTGAATCACATTTTCTGTTATTTAAGGATCTACATATATTTATATTATTATGTCTCTGTCCCTTCAGTTAGATTGTAAGGTTCTTATGGACTGTTATAGTGTTTCCTGTACATATTGTATTGTCCCAGCATATTACAGAGTTCTCTATACACAGTATGTGATCAATAAATCCTATTGGTTTAACCACCACCAAACACCACCACTAAACACCAAGAAATAAAGTTCCTAAGGAAAAATATACTTCAGTAATTAACTAAAGAAAATGGCCATTTTTTTCCATGTCTCTAGTCAGTACTTTGTTTAAAGAAAGAATCCAAAAAGGGTATTTCATAAATTAATATATTTCTATTAAAGATAGTTTATTAAATAATGGTAGTGCTTAAAATCTTAATGCTAAAAGACAAATCGAAAATAAGTATATTTTCTAGTCAGATCTCAGTTCCTTAAGCTATCACTGATTCTTATCCCTGTAAGTGGTTCTCTGGGGAAATCACTGAGCCAACTAGTGCTTGTATAAAACCTTCATGATAGGTGTTCAGAGCATAGAATTGAGAAATATCCACTTTTCTGTGAAGCGCTTTGGGATTTCTAACCCATCGACACCCACTCCCTTGGTGAACTCATTCATTCCTATGGCTTCAACTACCATCTCTAGGTGGATGATTCCCAAATCTACATCTCCATCCCTGATCTCTCTTCTTCTCTTCAGTATCACATTTCCTCTGGCCTTTAGGACATCTCTTGGACATCTTCCCTATATCATAAACCCGAACTCCTTACCTTCCCACCCAAAATCTGTCATCCCCTTGACTTTCCAATCTCTATAGACAGCACCACCATCCTCTCTGTTTATTCATTCATTCAATCATATTACTGAGCGTTTACTGTGGGCAGAGCACTTTATGTACTAGCAATAGGAAAGTACAATACAACAAACAGTGACATTCCCTGCCCACAATGAGCTTACAGTCCAGAGGTCTCACAAGGCCATAATCTTGGCATTATCCTTGACTCATTTCTCTCTTTCACTCCACATATTCAATCTGTTGGTTTAACCTTAACAATATTGTTAAAGTATGCCCTTCCCCTCCATATAAACAGCTACTACAGTAATTGTTTTATTCCACCTTGATTACTGCATTAGCCTTCACACTGACTTCTCTGCTTCCTGTCTCTCCCCACTCCAGCCCATATTTCACTTTACTTTCCTGCAAAACACTATGCTGTCTCTACAAAACTATTCATTCCATGTTTCTCCACTGCTCAAGAACCTCCAGTGTTTGCCTATCAACCTCCAAATCAAACAGAAACTCCTTACCACTAGCTTTAAAGCACTCAGTCACCTTGCCCCTTCCTATCTTACCTGCTTCCTTATTACAACCCATACGGCACACTTCAGTCCTCTAATGCCAACCTACACTCTGTATGTCAATTTCATCTATCTTTCCGCTGACCTCTCGCCTAAATCCAGGCTCAAGTCAGGATGCTCTCCTGCTTGATATCCCGCTTCAAAGCCTTATTTAAACCACATCTTCTTCAAGGGGCCTTCCCTAAGCCTTCATTTCCTCTCTCCTTCTGTGTTTCATTGACTTGGTCCCTTTATTCACCAGCCCCACAGCACTTATGTACATATCCATAGTTAATTTTTTTGTATTAATATCTATCTTCCCCTCTAGACAGTATACTCACTGTGGGCAGGGAATATGTCTGTTATATTGTAGTGTTGTACTCTCCCAAGCACTTATTACAGTGATCTGCACACACTAATTGCTCAATAAGTATGATTGACTGACTGGTTTATCTATAAAATGGGAATTCAATGCTTGTTCTCTGTCACCTTTATAATGTGAGCCCAATGTGCGACAGGGACTGTGTCATCCATTCATTCATTCATTCAATCATATTTATTAAATGCTTACTGTGTGCAGAGCACTGTACTAAGTGCTTGGGAAGTACAAATCTGCAACTTATAGAGACAATCCCTACCCAACAATGGGTTCATGGTGTCTGATCTGATTGGCCAGTGCTTAGAACAGCACTTCACCTATACTAAGTGCTTAACAAATACCATTATTGCTGTCATCATCTTCATCTCTCCTTGGATTTCCCATCAACACCTCAAACTAAGCATGTGCAAAACAGAACTCATCTTCCCACCCAACACTGTTTTCCCTCTGTCTTTCCCATCACTGTAGACAACACCTCCATCTTCCCTGTCTCACAAGCCTGTTAATTTGGCATTATCAGTCTGTCACCAATTCCTGTCACTTCTTTCTTCAACACATCAATAAAATCTGTCCTTCTTCTCCATCCAAAAACACTGATATAAACACCTATTGTATAATAATAATGGTATTTGCTAAGCACTTACTATGTGCCACGTGCTGTTCTAAGTGCTTGGGTAGATACAAGGTAATCAGGTTGTCCCACAAGAGGCTCACAGTCTTAATCCCTATTTTACAGATGAGGTAACTGAAGCACAGAGAAGTTAAGTGACTTGTCCAAAGTCACACAGATGACAAGTGGCGGAGTAGTGGTTAGAACCCATGACCTCTGACTCCCATGCCTGTGCTCTTTTCACTAAGCCACACTGCTTCTTGAGCTTCTGTATCCTGCCTTGACTACTGCATCAATCTCTTCATTTACATCCCTTTCTCCAGTCTCTACTCACTCATCTTTACTTCACTCTAGATCATTTCTTTAAAAAACATTCAGGCTACATCTCCCCACTCTATAAGAACCTCCAGTGATTGCCCATCTACCTCCACCTCAAATGAAACTCATTTTCAAAGGGAAACCTTTCCTATCTTCTCTTGCTGATTTCCTAAAACAACCTAGCCCATACATTTGGTTCGTCTAATGCCAACCTACTCAGTTACCTCCATCTCACCAGTTACCTCCATGTCAGTTATGTCCATTTCACCTCTGAAATCTTACCCACTTCTTCTGGTATGCTGGAACCATGAGAAACAGCGTGGCTCAGTAGAAAGAGCATGGGCTTTGGAGTCAGTGGTCATGGGTTCAAATCCCAGCTCTGCAAATTGTCGGCTGACTTTAGGCAAGTCACTTAACTTCTCTGTGCCTCAGTTTCCTCATCTGTAAAATGGGGATTAAGACTGTGAGCCCCCCGTGGGACAACCTGATCACCTTGTAACCTCCCCAGAGATTAGAACAGTGCTTTGCACGTAGTAAGTGCTTAATAAATGCCATTATTATTATGATGATGATTATAACTGCCTCCTATTTATAACCACTCTTCCTGCATTCAGAATCCTCCTAAGATCACAACTCCTCCAAGAGGTCTACCCCAACTAAGCCTTGTTTTCCTCTGCTCCGTCTCCCTTCTGCATCACCTATGCACTTGTATCCTTACCCTTTAAGCACTTAACATTTCCCACCCTCAGCCCCCTCAGCACTAATGTACATATCAACAATTCATTTTATGTCTGTTTCCCCCTTTAGACTGCAAATTCCTTGTGGGTAGAGACTACCCTTGTGGGTACAGTCTACCAACTGTATAGTGCTCTGCACACAGTAAGCACTCAACAAATACTATTGATTGATATAGAGGCAACTGTCTCAGGGAAAGGACAGGAACACAAAACAACAAATATAGAGGCCTTCCCAGACTGAGCCCCCTCCTTCCTCTCCCCCTCGGCCCCCTCTCCATCCCCCCGCCTTACCTCCTTCCCTTCCCCACAGCACCTGTGTATATGTATATATGTTTGTACATATTTATTACTCTATTTATTTATGTATTTATTTTGCTTGTACATACCTATTCTATTTATTTTATTTTGTTAATATGTTTGGTTTTGTTCTCTGTCTCCCCCTTCTAGACTGTGAGCCCACTGTTGGGTAGGGACTGTCTCTATATGTTGCCAACTTGTACTTCCCAAGCGCTTAGTACAGTGTTCTGCACACAGTACGTGCTCAATAAATATGATTGATTGATTGATTGAAACATAGAGAAAGAGAAAAAAGACAATTCCAAAAGATGAAGTTCAGAAATTGGTAAACAGACACAGACCTCTGTAGCAATTTTTCACCAGAACTACTTTAGAGAGCAACTGTGGCTAAAAAACTCATCGAAATAGATGAGTTTGGGCTCCTTAACTTGGGCTCCTCCTTAACTAATTAGACAATAGCTTGCAATGGACATAGGATGAAGGTGGAGCATGGTCACCCCAGCAACTATATGGAGGCTACAATGTGAAAATAGAGAAGGCTTATATTCTTATCTTATTCGATTTTCCTCCTGTTCATGCTGCTCCATTCTTGCTGATTTCCCAGTGGGGCAAGACTACAGAGATCCAACAGCAGCAATAGTAGCTATAGCATTTTTTTTCTTTTTTTTCTTAACTTCTGTTTACTGGTGCCTCACTGTTTCCTGGGTTCTTGATAGAGGAAAAAAAAATCTGGAAATCCATGAAATAAATGAAGCAGCAGCATAAAGAATAAGTAAAAATAGACTAGTCACTGTCACTATGATTGTTCATTTTTTCCCAGGTAAGGGACATAAGCTGTCATTATGCACACATTCTTTATGCCTTCTATAGAGCTGGGCAATTCCAAGGACAGAAAACATACTTCACATTTATGTACAGATGATCTGATTATGATAGAAAGCAAAACATACCTCTCCCAACCTCATTACATGAGCAGAAACATAATGTACTAAATTTCTGCTTTAATTATGGGAAAATCATGGTAATGCTAATGGCTAAAGTAACAAGTCATCTAGCAGAAGAAGCATGTTCAGTATTCCTTAAGGCAATGTTTAACATTAGCACTACTAAGAATTCACATTGTGTTCTAATGATTAGACTACACTAGCTGACAGCTTAACCTGACAGGGACAGGAATGATACTTCCCAGTAATACTGGCTGAAATCAAACCAATCTAGTAAGAGAAAACAGGGACAAAAAACAATTTTGTCTATGTGCTTCTTAGACTATTAACCCTGTGTGGAGTAGGAACTGTGTCTGATCTATTTATCTTATATTTATCCCAGCACTCAGTATTGTATTTTGGCAAAAGTAAGAACTTCAACGAATACAACTGACAAAATGTAATTTTAATAATTGTAATTTAGACAGTGACAAGATAATTACTGAGAAGTAAGTATTAGCACCTGAAATTATTTTCATATATTTTCTCCTCACAAAAACAATAAATCTGATCATAAGAAAATACTGTTGATAAAACATGTAGTCATTTATCTTGATAAGGTCATGAAAATGCTTCATGGTATATTATCTCATGCACGTCAGTAAAATATCTTGTCACAAATAAAGAACACCAGTAACAAAAAGTGCCTTTAATTTTGAATGTACTAAACCATTTAGAAAGTCATTATTTCATTCATATTCTATTCAATATTTTTAAGTTTTTATTATTAAAATGGTGCTATTTTAATTGCTTATTATGTTTCAGGTTCTGGGATAAAAATGAGATAATCATGTTGAACACAGTTTGTGTCCTACATGAGGCTCACAGTCTAAGTAGGAGGAAGATTTATTCTCCATTTTACAGGTGTCGTAACAATCACAGAGAAGTTAAGTGAGCTGCCCGAAGTCACAGAGCAGGCAAGTATCAGAGCAGGGATTAGAATCCAGAGCAATTTTCTTTTCTCTAGGCAAAATTGCTTCCCTTGACCACAAATAATTCACTAAGTTCACTATAGAACATGTACAAAATATATCGACATTTATTTGTATAATTTATTTGCATAATTGCATAACACATAGATGCTACACTATGACTTTTGAAGAAAAAATACTGTTTTTTATACCACATACAAAAAATGATTATAAGCAGTGGTGATTATTGTAGAACTTAAGTGCAATTGCCGAGCACTGTAGGCAAATTGAGTAGGAGGGAGAACAGTCATTTAATCTCTAGACTATAGGTTCTTCGTGAACAGAAAATGTGTCTGTTACATTGTACTTTCCCAAGTGCTTAGTACAGTGCTCTGCACACAGCAAGCACTCAATAAGTACAATTGAATGATTGTTTGATCTCCATTTTACAGATGAGGGAACTGAGGCAAAGAGAAGTTCGGTGGCTTACCCAGTGTCAGAGCAGGAAAGTGGCAGAGTCAGCATTATAACACAGGTCCTCTGACTCCCAATTTGGTCCTCGTTCCACGAGGACATATTGCTTCTTAACCAGGTGCACCATGTGTACTCCTGGTTTTCCTATGTCTAGATAAATAAATAAATTACTTAAAATAGATAATAGCTATCTATCTAGAAGCAGCATGGTTTAGTGGATAAAGCATGGGTTTGGGAGTTGAGGTCATGGGTTCTAATTCCAGCTCCGCCACTTGTCAGCTATGTGACTTTGGGCAAGTCACTTAACTTCTCTGTGCCTCAGTTGACTCAGCTGTAAAGTGAGGATTAAGACTGTGAGCCCCACAAGAGACAATCTGATTATCTCATATCTACACTTCAGAGCTTAGAACAGTGCTTGGCACATAGTAAGTGCTTAACAAATACCATCATCATCATCATTTCCCTTGCCACTCAATCTCAGTTTCCTTTTCAGGCTCCTCCAAAACCTCCCATCGCCTAACTGTGGTAGTCCCTCAAGGTGCAGTTCTGCATCCCCTGCTAATCTCCATCTACACCACTCCCTTGGAGAACTCACCAGCTCCCCTGGCTTCAACTACCACCTCTATGCGGATGATACTCAAATTTTCATCTCCAGCCTTGATCTCTCTTCCTCTCTCCAGTCTCCCATCTCCTCCTGCCATCAAGACATCTCTAGCTGTATGTTCTCCCATCACCTCAAACTTAACATGTCCAAAACAAAGCTCCTTATCTTCTCACCCAAACCCTGTTCTCCCCATGACTTTTGCATCACTATAGATGGCACCACCACCCTTCCTGTCTCACAAACCCATAACCTTGGTGTTATTCTTGACATCTCTTTGTCAATCAGCTCACATTTCAATACATCACTACATCCCATCGGTCCTAGAGTCACAACATCGTGAAAATCCTCCCTTTCCTCTCCACCTACCACATCATTACAATCACTTATCCTATCCCACCTGGATTACTGCATCAGCCTCTGTGCTGATCTCCCAGCCTCTTGTCTCTCTCCACTTCAGTCCATACTTCACTTGGATGCCCAGATAATTTTTTCTACAAAATTGTTCAGTCCATGTTTCCCCACTCTTCAAGGACCTCCAGTGTTTGCCATAAACTTCCTCATTGAACAGAAACTCCTTAACATAGTCTTGAAAGCACTCAATCAACTTGCCCCATCCGACCTTACAGGCTGATTTTTTATTACAACCCAGCCCACCCACTTTGCTCCTCCAATACCAAAGTACTTATTGTACCTCGACCTACTCTATCTCACCATCAACCACTCATCCACATCCTGCCTCTGACATGGAACTCCCTCTATCTCCATGTCCAACAGATATTCTCCCCACCTTCAAACCTTTTATAAAGACATCTCCTCCAAGAAGCCTTCCATGATTAAGATCTAGTTTTCATGTTATCACAGTCCCTTTTGTATCACCCTTGCACTTCGATTTGCACATTTTATTCACCTCTCCTTACCCTTATAGCACATATCTGTAATTTAATTCATTAATTCATATTAATGTCTGTCTCCCTCTCTGTTCTGTAAGCTCTCTGTGGACAGGGAATGTGTCTACCAACTTTGTTAACTTGTACTCTATTGCACATAACACAATAAATACAATTGGTTTATGGACTGATTGAGAAACAGAAGGGTCAGAATGTGATAAAATAGTGCTGGAGAGGGGAGTCAAGACAGCCATTTAGTGCCTCTTGTATGTGACATTTTGTAGAGTTCAGTAGAAGTAGACAAGTAGCATGGGCCAGTAGCAAGAGCCTGGGCTTGGGAGTCAGAGAATGTGTGTTCTAATACCGGCTCCCCACCTTGTGCCAGGCACTGTACTTTGCACTGCAATAGAAACAAACACATCACATTGGATACAGTTCCTGTCCCACGTGGGGCACATAGTCTCAATCTCCATTTTATTCATTCATTCATTCATTCAATCATATTTATTGAGCACTTACTGTGTGCAGAGCACTGTACTAAGCACTTGGGAAGTACAAGTTGAAAACATATAGAGATGGTCCCTACCCAACAGCAGGCTCACTGTCTAGAAGGGGGAGACAGACAACAAAACAAAACATATTAACAAAAAAAATAAAATGAATAGAATAAATATGTGCAAATAAAATAAATAAATAGAGTAATAAATACGTACAAACATATTTAAATATATACAGGTGCTGTGGGGAGGGGAAGGAGGTAAGGCAGAGGGGATGGGGAGGGGAAGGAGTGGGAGAGGAAGGAGGGGGCTCAGTTTGGGAAGGCCTCCTGGAGGAGGTGAGCTCTCAGTAGGGTTTTGAAGGGAGGAAGAGAGCTAGCTTGGTGGATATGCGGAGGGAGGGCATTCCAGGCCAGGGGGATGACGTGGGCCAGAAGTCGATGGTGGGACAGGAGAGAATGAGGCACAGTGAGGAGATTAGCAGCAGAGGAACAGAGGGTGTGGGCTGGGCTATAGAAGGAGAGAAGGGAGATGAGGTAGGAGGGGGCGAGGTGATGGAGAGCTTGGAAGCTGAGGGTAAGGAGCTTTTGCCTGATGCATAGGTTGATTGGTAGCCACTGGAGATTTTTGAGGAGGGGAGTAACATGCCCAGAGCGTTTCTGCACAAAGGCGATCTGGGCAGTGGCGTAAAGTATGGATTGAAGTGGGGAGAGACGGGAGGATGGGAGATCGGAGAGGAAGCTGATGCAGTAATCCAGTTGGGATAGGATGAGAGATTGAATGAGCAAGGTAGCGGTTTGGACGGAGAGGAAAGGGCAGATCTTGCAATGTTGCGGAGGTGAGACCGGCAGGTTTTGTTGACGGATTGGATGTGATTTTACAGATGAGGGAACTGAGGCACAGAGAAGTAAAGTGATTTTCCCAAGGCCATACAGTCCCCTCCACTCCACTGAAACCACCCTCTCACAGGTCACCAATGACTTTCTTCTTGCCAAACCCAACAGGTCCTACACCATCCTAATCCTGCTCAACCTCTCAGCTGTCTTTGACCCTGTCAACCATCTCCTTCTCCTCAACACATTATCCAACCTTAGCTTCACTGACTTGGTCCTCTCCTGGTTCTCTTATCTCCCTGGCCATTCATACTCAGTCTCCTTCATGGGCTTCTCCTCCTTCTCCCATCCCCTAGGGGTTCCTCAAGGGTCAGTTCTTGGTCCCCTTCTATTCTCCATCTACACTCACTTGGTGAACTTGTTCTCTTCCACAGCTTCAACTGTCATCTCTATGTGGATGATACCCAAATCTTTATCTCTTCCCCAGTTCCTCTCCCTTCTTCCAGGCTCACATATCCTCCTGCCTTCAGGACATCTCTGCTTGGATGACATCCAGCCACCTAAAACTCAGCATGTTCAAAACAGACCTCCTTATCTTCCCCCCCCGAACTCTGTCCTCTCCCTGACTTTCCCATCACTGTGGACGGCACTACCATCCTTCCTGTCTCACAAACCTGCAACCTTGATGGCATCCTTGACTCCTCTCACATTCAACCCACGTACTCAATCCATGACTGAATTCTGTCAGTTCCACCTTCACAACATTGATAAAATCTGTCCTTTACTTCTCATTTAAACTGCTAATATGTTAATCCAATCACTCATCCTATCTAGTCTCAATTACTGAATCAGACTTCTAGCTTGAAGCCTTCTTGTATGCAGCTTCGTACTGTATCTCCTTCCAGCCTTGTGCCTCTCCCCAGTCCCTTGCATGCTTCACTTTACTGCATGGACAATTTTTCTACCAAACATTCAGGACGTTTCCCCACTTTCAAGAAACTCCAGGGGTTGCCCATCCACCTCTGCATCAATCAGAAATTTCTCACCATTGGCTTTAAAGCACTCAGTCACCATCCCTCCTTTTACCTCATCTCACTACTCTCCTACTACAATGCACACTTTGTTCCTCTAATGTTAACCTTCTCACTGTACCTTGGTCTCATTCATCTCACTTCTGACCTCTTCCCACATCCTGTCTCTTGTTGGAATGTACTTAATATAATTTTATTCATTTATATTGATGCCTGTTTATTTGAATTGATGTCTGTCTCCTCCTCCCCACTTTACCCCCCACTAAGACTGTGAACTCATTGTGGGCAGGGATTGTCTCTCTTTATTGCTGTATTGTACTTTGCCAAGTACTTAGTACAATGCTTTGCACACAGTAAGCACTCAATAAATACGATTAAATGAATGAATGCCCTCCCTCCTCATATCTGGGAATTACTTTCCCCACTTCAAAGCCTTATTAAAGGCACATCTCCTCCTAGATGTCTTCCCTGACTAAGCTCTTCTTTCCTCTTCTCTCACTGTGTCACTGACCTTTCTGCATCACCCTGACTTTCTCCCTTTATCCATCATTGCCACTCCAGCCCCACAGCAATTATATACATAGGTGTACTTTATTCATATCAATGTCTGTCTCCCCCTCTAGACTGTAAACTCATTGTGGGCAGGGAATGTGTCAGTTTATTGTTAAATTGTAGTCTCCCAAGCGCTTAGTACAATGCTCTGCAACAGTATCTGCTCAATAAATACATACTACATGTATACAAACTAGCACACTTGCCCCCTTCAAAGCCCTACTGAAAGCTTACCTCCTCCAGGAGGCCTTCCCCGACTGAGCCTCCATTTTCCTTTGCTCCTCCTCCCCTCCACATCATCCCTACTCCCTCCCTCTGCTCTAGCCCCTCCCTGCCCCAAAGCACTTGTGTATCTATGTACATATTTATTATTCTATTTATTTTATTACATAAAACAATAAATACAATTGAATGATGACTGAGGAAAGAGCTGAGTCAAAGTAGGTAAGTATGAAATTGAGATGAATGAAACTGTTTAATGTCTGGCTTTCTACCAGAGCGCTCCTTAGAGCTGTGCACAAAAGAGGGTGAAGCCTATTCTGAGATAATCCAAGGCTGTGTGTTGGTGGCACACGATCTACAGAATGACAGGGCAATGAGGGATTTGAATTATGTGAGGAAAATAGCATTAGGTGAGTAGATTTGAGTATAAAGAGGTGCCAAGGTAGGGTATGTTGACCAAATGGGGCATCAATCAGTTAATCAATCAATGACATTTATTGCTGTATTGTACTTTCCCAAGCACTTAGTACAATGCTCTGCACACAGTAAGCACTCAATAAATATGATTAAGTGAATGAATGCCCTCCCTCCTCATATCTAATTACTTTCCCCACTTCAAAGCCTTATTAAAGGCACATCTCCTCCTAGATGCCTTCCCTGAGTAAGCCCTTCTTTCCTCTTCTCTCACTGTGTCACTGATCTTTCTGCATCACCCCGACTTTCTCCGTTTATCCATCATTGCTCCTCGAGCCCCACAACAATTATATACATAGCTGTACTTTATTTATTCATATCAATGTCTGTCTCCCCCTCCAGACTGTAAACTCACTGTGGGCAGGGAATGTAGGCACTTACTATCTACAGAGAACTATACTAAGATATTGGGAGTGCAAAATATTCGTAGGCACATTTCCTGCCCACAATGAGCTTATAGTCTAGAGGGGATGACAGACAATAAATAAATTATGGATATGTACTTAAGTGTCTAGGGGTTGATGGTGAGGTGAATAAAGGCTACAGATACAAGCATAAGGGTGATGCAGAAGGAAGAGTAGAGGAAATGAGGAATTAGTTGGGGAAGAACTCTTGTAAGGGATGTGATTTTAGTCCTACCTCTGGCCTAGAATGCTCTCCCTCCTCACATCTGCCAAACTAGCACACTTCCCCTCTTCAAAGCCCTACTGAAAGCACATCTCCTCCAGGAGGCCTTCCCAGACTGAGCCTTCATTTTCCTCTGCTCCTCCTTTCTCCTTTCTCCTTTCCCCATCGCCCCTACTCCCTTCCTCTGCTGACTTCCTCCCCACCCCAAAGCATTTGTGTATATATGTACACATTTATTATTCTATTTATTTTATTAATGATGTGCATATATCTATAATTCTATTTATTTACATTGATGCTATTGACTCCTGTCTGCTAGCTTTGTTTTGTTGTCTGTCTCTCCCCTTCAAGACTGTGAGCCCATTTTTGGGTAGGGATTGTCTCTGTTGCTGAATTGTGCTTTCCAAGTGCTCAGTTTGGTGCTTTGCACATAGTAAGTGCTCAATAAATACGATTGAATGAATGAATGAAAGGAGAGTAGAGGGATGGTATTATTTATTTAAATTAATGTCTATCAATCAATCAATCAATCAATCGTATTTATTGAGCGCTTACTATGTGCAGAGCACTGTACTAAGCGCTTGGGAAGTACAAATTGGCATCACATAGAGACAGTCCCTACCCGATAGTGGGCTCACAGTCTAAAAGGGGGAGACAGAGAACAGAACCAAACATACCAACAAAATAAAATAAGTAGGATAGAAATGTTCTATCTTCCCTTCTAATGTCCCTTACCTTCTAGATGATGAATAAAATAATGAATGAAGTATGTCAGATAAGAAGAGGGATAGAGATCCAGACCAGAGACAGAAAGTGGGCAAAGGGGCATGATGACTTAAGAATATCGGAAAGAGTCTCTGTGTATAGATTTGTGAAAGGGTCTGTGTGGCAAAGAACAAAGTTAGGAAATTATAATAGTGCCCAGCACTTGTAACAGTGCCAGTGCTTAGAACAGTTAAGTGCTTAGCAATTACCAGAATAAAAAAAAAGTTGAGGTTGGAGAGTGGAATTTCAAAGTTTGGGAGGTTGGAAATTGAATTGTGATTTGAAATGAATGAAGTGGATAGATAATAGCGACAAATAATTGGGCTGAGTGGTAGTTGAAAATTACGTAAGCTTCAGAGCAAGGAAAAGAGAAGGATGGATGGGGTGGGATGGGGTAAAAATGACTTTGGGAGGATGGTGTTCTAATTTCCTACAAGCACTCAGGAATAAAATGGTAATTCATAAAGATTATGAATTGAAATTTATTTAGGGGAAGGATGTTAATCTTGCACCATTTTCACTTGCAACACTTTATGAAGAATGAATAATAATGACATACTAAATTCTGTTCAAAATTTTAGTACTGTGATAGGTGAATCGAATTATTAATGGAAAATTAAAATTAGTACTCCCACAAGCTCTAATATTCTTAAAAGTTCAAAAAGCAAACTGTGGAAGTTTTTTTGACCTTTGAGGACAATAAATAAATGATTTCTTGTAATGTTAGTTACATACCTACATACAACTCTCTCCTCGACCCCCTCCAGTCTGGCTTCCGTCCCCTTCATTCCACGGAAACTGCGCTCTCAAAGGTCACCAATGACCTCCTGCTTGCCAAATCCAACGGCTCATACTCTGTCCTAATCCTCCTCGACCTCTCAGCTGCCTTTGACACTGTGGACCACCCCCTTCTCCTCCACACGTTATCTGACCTTGGCTTCACAGACTCCGTCCTCTCCTGGTTCTCCTCTTATCTCTCTGGTCGTTCTTTCTCAGTCTCTTTTGCAGGCTCCTCCTCCCCCTCCCATCCTCTTACTGTGGGGGTTCCCCAAGGTTCAGTGCTTGGTCCCCTTCTGTTCTCAATCTACACTCACTCCCTTGGTGACCTCATTCGCTCCCACGGCTTCAACTATCATCTCTACGCTGATGACACCCAGATTTACATCTCTGCCCCTGCTCTCTCCCCCTCCCTCCAGGCTCGCATCTCCTCCTGCCTTCAGGACATCTCCATCTGGATGTCTGCCCGCCACCTAAAGCTCAACATGTCGAAGACTGAGCTCCTTGTCTTCCCTCCCAAACCTTGTCTTCTCCCTGACTTTCCCATCTCTGTTGACGGCACTACCATCCTTCCCGTCTCACAAGCCCGCAACCTTGGTGTCATCCTCGACTCCGCTCTCTCATTCACCCCTCACATCCAAGCCGTGACCAAAACCTGCCGGTCTCAGCTCCGCAACATTGCCAAGATCCGCCCTTTCCTCTCCATCCAAACCGCTACCCTGCTAATTCAAGCTCTCATCCTATCCCGTCTGGACTACTGCACTAGCCTTCTCTCTGATCTCCCATCCTCGTGTCTCTCTCCACTTCAATCCATACTTCATGCTGCTGCCCGGATTATCTTTGTCCAGAAACGCTCTGGACATATTACTCCCCTCCTCAAAAACCTCCAATGGCTACCGATCAATCTGCGCATCAGGCAGAAACTCCTCACCCTGGGCTTCAAGGCTCTCCATCACCTCGCCCCCTCCTACCTCACCTCCCTTCTCTCCTTCTACTGCCCAGCCCGCACCCTCTGCTCCTCCACCACTAATCTCCTCACTGTACCTCGCTCTCGCCTGTCCCGCCATCGACCCCCGGCCCACGTCATCTCCCGGGCCTGGAATGCCCTCCCTCTGCCCATCCGCCAAGCTAGCTCTCTTCCTCCCTTCAAGGCCCTGCTGAGAGCTCACCTCCTCCAGGAGGCCTTCCCAGACTGAGCCCCTTCTTTCCTCTCCCCATCGTCCCCCTCTCCATCCCCCCATCTTGCCTCCTTCCCTTCCCCACAGCACCTGTATATATGTATATATGGTTGTACATATTTATTACTCTATTTATTTATTTTACTTGTGCATTTCTATCCTACTTATTTTATTTTGTTGGTATGTTTGGTTCTGTTCTCTGTCTCCCCCTTTTAGACTGTGAGCCCACTGTTGGGTAGGGACTGTCTCTATGTGATGCCAATTTGTACTTCCCAAGCGCTTAGTACAGTGCTCTGCACATAGTAAGCACTCAATAAATATGATTGATTGATTGATTGATTGATACCTGCATAAATAAAAAAAATAGTTTATCTGTAGACTGTAAGCTTATTGTGGGCAGGGAATGTGGCTATCAACTCTGCTGTACTGTACTCTCCCAAACACTTAGTATAGTGATCTGCACACAGTAAGTGCTTAATAGGTATGAATGATTGATTGATTGATTAGTGATTGTTTGTGATCCCACGAACAGCAAGATGGAAGAGACTGCCAAAGGCACTCATGAGCTCTACCTAAGGCAGGTGATTTCTGGCCTATGGGGGCAGAGCATGGAAGGAGGCATAGTTTTCTCTCCCTGCTCTAATCAGTAATGGGTCTGGATCAATCAGTGACTGTCACATAGAGCCACAGTTTCGACACCTAAGGCAGATAAAAGGTGGCCCTTTCGAATCGCCGGGGGCATACAGACAGAGGCACACACAGAAGACACATAGAAGGCAAGTAAAGGTCAGGCAGACAGAGGCATGCAGAGAAGCAGCATGGAGGCACCTGGAGAAGCACATGCAGCAAGAAAATAAGGGAGGCATGCAAAGGTGCACAGGAGCAGAAGCATGCAGAGGAGAGACAAGAAGGAAGCACACTGAGAGCAGCACTTGAAAGCAGCAGAAGGCAGCAGCACTTGGAGGCAGAAAGACGCATTGGCAGAATGGACTCCTTTGACCACAGATTGGTTTTGGGTGTGGGGGGGGATGTGTCATTCCCTTGAATGTTGGTGAAGCTAAGTAAAAAACTTTTCACAGTAACCTTGGTGATCAGAGGTGTGGTTTGACTTTACTACATGTCACTGAGGCTCCCCTGGTCCAGAAAAGTCCTGATTGGTACCAATCGGGGGCTCGTGACACTACTCACCTTAAATGCTCAGACTTCTACTGTAATTACCATTGATTGATTGATATCCAGCTTATATGTAGAAGTCTAAACATTGAATAAGACATAAAAAGCCTAGATATTAAGAGGAAAATGTGAACCAAAAAACAGGTTCTTTCCTATTTGGGGCTTGTAAGGTGAATAACTGCTCTTCTCTTTTGGGAAAGAAAATCAAATCAAATACTCTGGGTTGTTGCAGTATGATCCCAATTCTCTCAAGAACTTAAATTCCCACCTGATAGTAGGAAGGTGAGCATTTGGGAGAAGTATTAATGATTTTATTTCAGTAGGTGACCATTACTGCCTAATTGTACTACTCTCGAAGTGCTTAAATTCCTAACAGGGAAGAATTTAGCCACTGAAAAAATTTAGTTCAAAAGCAATTTTATTTACACTGTACATGTTAAAATATATTGTCTCTAATAGGTAAACTTCCATTTGGTTAAAGGAAACATTTAATCCTTATAAATGTTAGTATTTAGGACAAATAAAATTTAAAAAGTAATTAAGATGCCCCAAATGTGTTGCAATTTGTGTTTTTAAGGATCCTTCAAGTGAAGGATAGCCAGAGAACTACAGTGTTATTGAGAGAAAAGTGGTAGTAATTTGTCTTATAGAATAGAAAATAACTGAAAATGGATTTTGATGACATGACCAATTAGTTTTGCACTGGCATTGAAATTCTGTATATTGCTGCATTCCGCCAAGTTCTACAAAAACATGTCAGCTATGAGAAGCCTATTTTTCTCCTTGGTTGATGTTAATTTTGTATACTGCTGCCTTTCTAACTGATGATAATGTAGAATGGAAAGTGGAATAACCAAAACCAGGTGATTTAGATACCATTCCTTTTTACTTATTAAACATTGAGTTCAGGGAGACTTATTAAAGTTTTGGCTAACTTTAAAAAAAATTAAAATTTTACCGTCATGATCAACTATCAGAATACATATAATCTCGATTGACCCTGATTTATAGAAAAACTGTTTCGTATGGCATTCAGTAGGTGCTCAAAAAATAGTACTGATTAATTATACATTGTATGTAACAGGAATAATGATGTGGTATTTGTTAAGCCTTACTATTTGGCAAGCACTGTTCCAAACCCTGGAGTTGACACATCATAATCAGGTCAGGCAGTCCCTCCAATCAATTGATCAATTATATTTGCAGAGCACTGTACTGAGCACTTGGGAGAGTACCAAAAGCCAGAGTTTCTGACTTGGTCCCTGCCCACAAGGATTTTACAGTTCACAGGGTCTGTTTTAGAGACAGTGAAGCAAAACGTCAGGAGCTATTTATGAAGATCTAATGACAGTGATGATTATGGTATTTGTTAAGCACTTACTCTGTGCCAGCCACTGTACTAAGTGCTGGATTAGATACAAGGAATCAGGTTAGACTCAGTACCTGTCCCACATAGTGCTCACAGTCTTAATTCCCATTTTCCACATGAGGTAACTAAGTAGAGAGATGTTCAGTGACTTGCCTAAGATCTCAGAGCAGACAAGTGGCAGAGCCAGAATTAAAACCCAGGTCCTTAACAATAATAATAATAATGATAATAATGGCATTTGTTAAGTGCTTACTATATGCAAAGTACTGTTCTAAGTGCTGGGGAGGATACAAGGTGATCAGATTGTCCCACGTGGGACTCACGGTCTTCATCCCCATTTTACAGATGAGGTAACTGAGGCACAGAGTAGTGAAGTGGCTTGCCCAAAGTCACACAGCAGACCATTGGCAGAGCCAGGATTTGAACCCAGGACCTCTGACTCCCAAGCCCGTGCTCTTTCCACCGAGCCACACTGCTTCTCACTCATTCTGACTCCTAGACCCGTGCTCTATCAATTAGGCCATGCTGGTTCTCCATCCTTTCTTCCCTACCTCCACTCCTCCCTATAAATCAGTACAACCCCCGCAGAAGGCTATTCATAGTCCCAGTGGCATGATTGTCTGTTGGGCCTTCCATCATTCTGTGTTGGATGAACGTGGGGACGCATCCTTTTACACATAAAAGAGTTACAAATGTAAACTAACCTGATCCTATAGTAGCTCTGTGGGATGGGTTCAGGGAAAGGAGTGTCTCCAAGTTAACCAGGATAGGGAGCAGATTAAGGAGTGGAATTTTTGGATCTCCTGTGACTTCAAGTACTATCTCTATATGTCTAACTCCCGAATCTAATTTCCTAGCCAAACTATTATCCTTCTCTGCAAATTTCCATTTCCTCTTGATTTCAGGACCTCTTGATTTGGATAGAGACATCTTAAATCCTAAACAAAAAAACTTCTCATCTTCTCATTCAATCAATCCCTTCCCTTCCTACAACTTTCCCATCAGAGTTGAAAACACCACCATCCTGACTATCTGGAAAGCAAACAACCTTGGCATTATCCTTAACACATCTCTCTCATCAACCTGCATATTGTCAGTCACCAAATCTTTTCAGTTCTGACTTCACATCTCTAGAGTATGCTCCTTCCTCTTGAGTAGCACTCAAGTTGCTACTGCACTGATCCAAATCCTTATTATATCTCACTTCAACTACTGCATCAGCCTCTGGCTGATTTACCTGCCTTCTGTATCTCCCCTCTCCAGTTCATACTTCACTCCATGGCTTGGCTCATTTTGCTATAAGCCACAGTGGACATATCTCCCCACTACTCAAAGCCTCCAGTGGTTCTACATTCATTGACGTATCATGGCCTAGGTGATAAAGACCAGGTTTGGGAATCAGAAGAAACTGCATTCTAATCCCAGCTCCACCACTTGTCTGCTCTGTGACCCTGGAAAAGTCACTTCAATTCTCTGTGTCTCAGTTATCTGTAAAATGGGGATTAAGACTGTGAGCTCCACATGGGACAGGGTCTGTGTCCAACCTGATCACCTTGTATCTAATCCAGCACTTAGTAAGTGCCTGGCACATTGTCAGAGCTTAACAATAAATACCAAAATTATTATTATTATCATCCTTATCTGTAACAGTAAACAGAAAGTCCTCACTATCACCTTTAAAGCACTAAATTTGCTCTCTTTCCTCTATTTGTCCTTGCTCCTCTCCCTCTACAACCCAGCCCACACACTTTGCTCTTTTAGCACCAATATGCTTACTGTACATTAATCTCATCTTTTTCTCTGTTGACCCTTCAGTAATGCCCTCCCTCCTTCCTGAAACCCCTCCATCTGAAGATCTGTGAAAACATCACTCTCTCCATCTTCAAAGTCTATTAAAATCATGTCTCTCCCAGAAGGATTCCCTTGACTAATTTCTCATCTGCCCTCTGCATCCTCCCTCCTTTCTGTATCACCTATGGACTAGGACCCATGCCCCCAAGCACATTCAAACTCACTCTACCCTTATCATCACAACACCATGTATGTAGCCTTATAATCTGTGGGATCATTATCTGTAATTTATTTTACATGGTAGAAGCTGCAGAATATGTATAATTTATTTCAATGCCTTCCTGATTAGATTGTAAACTCCTTAAAGGCAGAAATCATATCTGACTACTCTTTTCTACTCAGTACAAGGGCTTAGTGTACTGCTCTATATACAGTAAGCAAAAAATGCCACTGATTAATTGATCAATCAATAAAACAATGGTATTAATTGAGCACTTACTGTGTGCAACGCACTATACTAAATGCTTGGGACACTACGATATAGCAGAGTTGGTAGGCATATTACATTGATGGGTTGATAAGTGCTCAACCAATACCACTGACTAATGGATCTTGGATATTCTTGATTGAAGTAATGTTTTGCTTGGGGTTATTAACTGCTCTAATATACTAACTCATAATGTAACTAGGTGTGTCTCTATATCTGCCCACAGAATCCTGACATCTACATGGGAGATTGCATTTGCACTCTGACCTAAGCCTGCATTTAAATAGAAATTATGAAGACTTTTTAGTGACTATGTAACTTTGCATGTCATGATGAACCTTTCTAGTTGCATTTTTGCTCTAATTGTGCAGGTAATCATAGACTAAACATATTTCCCTTGGGGAATCCCAGATTGTAGAAGTTAGCTTTTCATTTACGGCAAGAGAGATGGGGACTCTGGGGGGTGGGGGATTGAGAAACCTAACCAAGTCATTGCAGGGAAAATTAGGCCCAGTGGTCTCTGAATGATCCAGAACAATAGCAACCTTGCTGGTGGACCCTAGCTTGCAGTCTTGCCACTGAACCAGAAGCAGCTGCTCTATTTAATCAACAAGCTTCAGTAGTGAGGTAAGTAGTTTTGTCTGCTCAGTCTCAATCCTGAAAATTGGGGTTGATCAGTCATCTTCATAAAATCCCTAAAACTGGCTCTCCTAGTCCAGGGAACCAGATTGATTGGAATCCAGGATGAAAAGGCAATCAAAAATTGACTTAGAACAGTGCCTTGCACATAGTAAGTGCTTAACAAATGCCATTATTATTATTATTATTATTATTATTATTATTATAAGATCAGACATTTGTCTAATGCCAATCAGCCTTAGAGCCCGTCTGCATTAGAAATCTTTCTTTCTTTAGAAATGATTTTGTGACATTGATTCTAGGGCCAAATCTTGCCGTGCATCTATCCTAACAAGCTCCAGCAACATCAACAATAGTGATCATCATTCAGAAATGATGAGAATGCTCATATTCTCCTCTCTTCTTTCCTTCTAGAGCCCAGCTCGCACCCTCCACTCCTCTGCCACTAACCTCCTCACTTGTGCCTCATTATTGCCTGTCCCGCCATCGCCCCTTGGCCCATGTCCTCCCCCTGGCCTGGAATACCCTCCCTCCAAACATCTGCCAAGCTAGCTCTCTTCCTCCCTTCAAAACCCTACTGAGAGCTCATCTCCTCCAGGAGGCCTTCCCAGACTGAGCCCCCCCATTCCTCTCCTCCTCCCCATCCCCCACCCTACTACCTCCTTCCCCTCCCCACAGCACCTGTATATATGTTTGTACAGATTTATTACTCTATTTATTTTACTTGTACATATTTACTATTCTATTCATTTTATTTTGTTAATATGTTTTGTTTTGTTGTCTGTCTCCCCCTTCTAGACTGTGAGCCTGCTGTTGGGTAGGGACCGTCTCTATATGTTGCCAACTTGTACTTCCCAAGTGCTTAGTACAGCACACAGTAAGTGCTCAATAAATACAAGTGAATGAATGAATGATATCAAAATACTTGTTTTCCCAGGTATTTCCCATTCATTCATTCAATCAATCGTATTTATTGAATATTTACTGTGTGCAATGTACTGTACTAAATGCTTGTAATGCAACAACAAACAGTAACTTTCCCTGCCCACAATGAGTTTACAGTATTTGGAGGGGAGACAGACATCAATACAAATAAATTAAAATTACGATATATACAGAACTGCTGTGGGGCTGGGATGGGTTGTAGAAGGAGAGAAGTGAGGTTACGGAGCAGGCGGCAAGGTGATTGGAGTGCTTTAAAGCCAATGGTGAGGAAACTTTGTTTGATACCTGAGGTGGATGGGCAACCACTGGAGTTTTTTGAGAAGGGGAGGGTGACATGTCCTGAATACGTTTTGTAGAATAATGATCCAGGCAGCAGAGTGAAGTCTGGACTGGAGTGGGAGAGGCAGGAGGCTGGGAGGTCAGCAAGGAGGTGGGATAGGATGAGTGATTTTATTAACGTGGTAGCAGTTTGGATGGAGAGGAAAGGGTAGATTTTAACGATGTTGTGAAGGTGGGATCGACAGGATTTTGTGATGGATTTGTGGGTTGAATGACCGAGAGGAGTAAAGGATAACACTAAGGTTACAGGCTTGTGAGACAGGAAAGATCATTGTAGAGTGGTGCTCTTTACAGTGATAGGAAAGTCATGGGGAGGACTGGGTTTGGATGGGAAGATAAGGAGCTCTGTTTTGGACATGTTAAGTTTGAGGTGGCAGGAAGACATCCATGTCTTGAAGGCAGGAGGAGAAGACATGACCTGTGCTCTTTTACAGACACTCTGATGCGCAATAACTGATTTATGTCCTACCTGGGGTGGATCTGGGGAAGTTTATAGTCCAAGTACCATTCCAGAATATCTCTATTTATCTCAGACTATCCCAGTAGTCTAGAGAATTGTTAGAAGGTCAAATTCCAAAAGCACTGCCACCTCCCCTTTGGCTATGCCTAGTGAAGTGCTTTTGCCTTTCTTCCCTCCAGAACTTGGCCTTGAGTACAGATGATCCTTGGAGCCCTGAATATATCTAAAATGACACTTTTGGTATATCTTTGGATCAAACCCACATTTCTGGAATTGCTTCAGGAGCTTTGAGACTTTCATTTGAGAATTAGTACTAGCTAGTAGCTCTTGGAATCTTGCTGTTGTGAGACTGGTAATACTCACTGAATCATCAAGTATCCTCTGGGTCCTGCATTCCTTGTAGACATTCTGGAATGGACAATAATGAAGACATGAAAAAATGACATCTACTCCAACCAGGATATTACAGCCATATTTTAAATTATCATTCATATAAAGATTAGAGTTGAAGATATAAAATGAAGCATATTAATTCCACATCATTAAAGACATTGGCAGGGTGTGTCCATTTAAATCAGATTTCAAGATTGCAAACCGGAACCTGGAGTGCTCCCTATACATTGTGAATTCCTTGAATCCACCCAAATGTCAACCAATTAATTAATCATATTTATTGAGCACTTCCTTTGTGCAGAGCATCACACTAAGTAATTGGGAGAATACAATATAACAATATAATAGACACATTCCCTGCTAGGAAAAGCCCAGATTCTCAGTTTATTTTACTCATATTTCAAGATTTCAATTTAGTTTTGCAGAGAACTCATATGATCACTAATTAGGTTGATTATCTCTTCACATAACTAACACATCAAAATTGTATCTCAGCAACATTTTTAGAAATGCTGTGGATTAAAAATGTATTCTTTAAAAGAAAGTAATTGGTGACATAATTCTGATGCTTTAAAAAAATCATTTAGCCAAAACAATATTAAATTGGTGGTACTTGGTGAAATATTAATTGTCACTAAAAATAGTGAAGGCCAAATTATTCTACTAGAAAATAGTTGACAAAATAGGTATCCTTTGGATTAAAAAATGATTCTGGATAATGTTCTCACCTTTCAGTTGAGTTTCTCAGAGGGTTGAAATTATATTCCGAATTAGCTTTCCTTGTTGCAACCTCAAATGTGGTTGTTCAGGATAGGTTGAAGAAAGAAGAAGAATAAAGGAAGACTAATATTTCCAATACCCATTAGTCTCCAACACTTTATATAGGTCAGTTAGGAGTGCAATGAGGTCAGGTGATGATGATGATGATGATGATGGAATTTATTAAGTGCTTACTATGTGCAAAGCACTGTTTTAAGTGCTGGGGAGGTTATGAGGTGATCAGGTTGTCCCACAGGGGCTCACAGTCTTAATCCTCATTTTGCAGATGAAGTAACTGAGGCCCAGAGAATTAAGTGACTTGCCCAAAGTCACACAACTAACAATTAGCAGAGTCAGGATTTGAACCCATGACCTCTAATAGATCACACATAGTTATTATGTCCCATGGCCACAGCCCACATATGGTTTACCAGGGGGGAAGCCCAGTAACTGCTACAGAGGATGTGAGTGTCTCATTCAACAATGGTACATAAACTGGATGAGACCAAGGCAGAATCTGCTATTTAGAGACTAAAATTACATTTCCCCCACAAATTCTTCTTGAGTTAATTTATAATCCCTTGATTATATTCTCTCCAACTGCCACTTCAACTCTTCTTAAATGTCACCTGAGCACTTGCAAACTCACAAGTATTATTTACTTAAGCACTGATTCATGTCTAGATATATTTTTCTTCCATTTACTAATTTATCTGTCTTGCCTCATAAAATGTATGCTTTTTGAGGGCAAGGGCCAGGTGCCATTAAATAAATCCAAGTGCTTGATTTATGGATTAATCACAGGTTCTTAAATTATTCAGGGTGGCTGAACTTTCCAGGAGTTTCCAGAGACCAGGTCTACCGGTGATGACAACATATGTAATTGAAATAATACTGTTTGCAGCAGGAGGATATTTACCTGTGTTTCTTGGGCCACTAGTCTGTTATAAGGACTGAAGATAAAATTAACATAAGTAATTAGAATATACCATTTATACTGTCATAAATTATTATTTACTTAAAAGTGAAACAAAGATGAAAGTAAACTCTCGTTTATTGGTCTGGCTATCTTTTTTATAATAACAAATATTTTGTGTTGGTCTGTGACAAAGCAGTTTCCTATTTAAGCAATGTAAGCAACAGGTTGATTAAGTATTGAAGAAAACTGCTTCTAAACGAAATCACAAAAAAGGCTTAAGAAAATATACTTTAGTCATATGGCAGCATCAATTTCTTTTTTAAATGAAGGAGATTGGCAGACACATTCTCAAGGTTGTTTTAACATTCAGAAACATTGAGGTAATGACATTTTTTATACAGTCCCTGTATCTATTACATTAGTTTTTAGGAAAAAACATGAGTCATATAAATATCTATGTACTATCATAGTGTTTAGGCTATCAGCTCTATGTCAACCCAAAGTACCAGACTATCATAAAGATAAATTAGATTCTGACCCTGCTTTGCTATAGCATTCTAAATACCTGGCTGAGACTAAAATTTGTCATAATGTCAAGTGCTTACCCCAAAGGTAATTGAATGACAGTTACATTTTGTACAAACTCTTCATCATTTCAATAGTTTAAAGCCACAAGGATATGTTGTAATTGTTTATGTGATAAATCACTTCATTGTCTCCTTCACTCTGAAATAAAAAAGAAAAGGGTAAATTAATAATAACCTCAGGCTGGTTGTGAGTTTGCTGCTAGGGGAAAAGATTGATTTATATCTAATCTGATGAAGGCTGGTCTCTGGATAAATAAATAAGGAATATATATTTTCTCCCATATCTGAAATCAGAAGTTAGCCATTCCAAATTTTAGTTGACATAAGATCCTTTGATAAATAGTACTTAGGTAAGAAAGAATAGAAGTGAATGTGTTAACCATAAAAGAAAGTAGCAGATGAATTTGAATGACTTTCCAGACTACACACTTTAAGCTTTGCCACACATTAATACGGGATAGCAGTTTCCTAGTTTTTACACGGAAGCAATAATGAAAACTATTATTTGACTAATGACTTGACTAATGGCAAGGTCAGATTATATCAATTAAACTAGATAGCTCCAAGATGAAGTTCATCCCACATATTATAGAACTTTTTTCCCCAGAAACAAATATCTAGATTTGTAAGTAAGGCAGTTTCACTGTAACTTCACATGGGCACGAAGCAAAGTAGGGAATAGAAGTCTCAGTAAATAAGGACATTCAGTAACACTAACTTAAAAAAAGGAACAGCAAGCTGAAAATGACTCCCTATTTTAGTCTTGGTGCATTTTTGATATTATTTGTTACATATTTTCTTTTCTTAAAAAATTTAAATGGATTAAAAGCACATTAAAGTAATAAAAGATTCACTGTGAATAGCACAGCTTTTTGTATAAAAATTCTATTTCACTGGTATAAAATTCATTTTAAAACCATTTTATGGTCTCAACTGAAGAAAATTTTGCTAATACCTTTGCTTAAACCTTGGTTTAACTGGAACAGGAACTCTTTTCTTAATCACATTCCATTTTAAAATGGTAATCAGAGTAGCTTCACTACATGTCCCAGGGGAAGACATTAAGCATTCTTCACTAATTCTCAATGACAATTTTGGAAAGGTGTTTTTCATTCATTCATTCAATCATATTTATTAAGTGCTTGCTGTGTGCAGACCACAGTACTAAGAGCTTGGAAAGTACAATTCATTTGTTCTCAGTAATCTTTGCCTTTAATTTTAAATTGACCATATAATTATAACTATCATCATTACTGCTGTTATAATATCATCATAATAATAGCACTGTAGCTATTATTGTTATTATTCTTTTAATATAAGCCATGCAATATTCAGCATAGATGGAAATATAGCCATCTGTAAGCACAGTCTTTCTGTTGCAACCTAGGCATTATTATTTTTAGGTGAGGGAGGAAAAGAAGATTCTAAAGGGGTAGAATCTGTGAACTAGGTCAGACTGAGGGCAAGGAAGAATGAAGTGGATATTTTGATAGTATTACCATCACAGTCAGAGTTGCATTTTGTTTCCATTTCTTTGAGGGTTAGTTCTTTGCAGTAGAGCTCCAGAAAGTCTTCGCTCCCCATGGTCCTCATTACTCCCAGTTCTTGCCTAGGAAGACATTTGTTTAGTGTTTAAAATCCAGGTCTGTCAGATTGCTACTCACTGAAAACATTGCTATTCATACATTTGAACAAATTGAGTAGTATGACCAATAAGCTGAAATGTTATGTTAAGGACACATTTGATCCCAAACACTTTCCTGTTCTTATTCATTTTTCTGTGCCTAGATAGTAAAAATGAATTTGAAAAATTGGGGGGACAAACTAAAGGAGAGTTTTTTTCTGCAGATGTTCTGAAACCTCTGAGGTCATGTTGACCTGATGGTAATCTGATAGTGATAATTCAAAAATGATTTTTATCTCTGCAGGAAATAAACAGTCATTTAACACTTAAAACTTCCCACCTTGATTAGAACACCAAACTAAACCTAAATGCTATTAGTTTTCTCTTGTGATGTGTATAATTGGCCCCAGAAATATCAGACAAGACCAAGCAATCGATCAATCCATTATTATTG
Organism: Tachyglossus aculeatus; assembly: GCF_015852505.1. Classification (NCBI taxonomy): domain Eukaryota; kingdom Metazoa; phylum Chordata; class Mammalia; order Monotremata; family Tachyglossidae; genus Tachyglossus; species Tachyglossus aculeatus. Next base: position 116,833,824 of record NC_052067.1, read on the forward strand.
AGTGGTTACCTTGGACAGTATTATCTTCAGGACTGCATCTGATCTTGGCTTCACTGAAACTGTCCTCTCTTGGTTCTTCTCCTATCTTATGGCTCTGGTTCTCCTTCTCAGTCTCTTTTGCAGCTGCTACCTCCTCTGCCTCCCAAACCTCTGAGAGTGGAAGTCTCTCAAGGTTCAGTTGGGGTCTCCTACTTCTTGATCTACACCCATTCGTTTGGAGAACTTATTCACTTCCATTGATTCAATTACCTTCTCTATATAGATAATTCCCAAATTCACCTCTCTACTCCTGACCTCTCCCCTTCTCTGCAGTCTTGTATGGACTTCTGCCATCAGGACATCTATACCTGGATGTCCCACCAACATTTCAGACTGAACCTGTCCAAAACAAAACTCGTCATCTTTCTATCCACACCTTGAACTTTAGGTTTCGATGGAAAGATGACTTTCCCAATACTGTATACTGTACATTATCCTCCCTATTTCACAAGCCCATAATCTTGGCATTATCTTTGACTTATTTTTCTAATTCAACCATATTCGATCTGTTGCCAAATCATGTAAATTCTACCTTCACAACTTTTTCTCTCTATCCTACCTGGTGCCATGATGATCCAAGGACTTATCCCATCACACCTTGACTACTGCATTGGCCTCCTTGCTGACCTCACTAACTCCTGTCTCTCCTGATCCCAATCCATACTTCACTCTGCTGTGTGGATCATTTTTCTAAAATAAACCTGCACAATCATATCCTCTTATTTACTTATTAAAGAGTTACATTTATGGATGTACAACTTTCTGATTAGTTAGTAAGGTCCTTGAAGGCAGGTGTTGTGCTTCATACTTCTACTGTATGTGCCTCAAGCATCTATCAGAGTCTATGGGCCCAAAATCATGTCTGTCTACGTCTACCAACTCTGGTCTACTGTATTCTCCCAAGAGCCTAGTACAGTGCTCTGTAATCAATCAATCAATTCATCAATAATTCGATAATTTATAATTTTCCAGCTCCAGAATCCTCCAGTTCCTTCAGTGGCCAGGACAGTACCAATAAAACAGCCCCACTTCTTCTGGACGAGCATGATATCTACAAACCTGACTTCCCAACTGTTAAAACTCTAAGCACATCCCAATGTGAGATTTTGGAGATTTGTTCTAATAATAATAATAATAATAATAGTATTTGTTAACCACTTACTATGTGCCAAGAACTCTTCTAAGCAGCTAAAGTAGATACAAGATAACCAGGTTGCCTCACATGGGGCTCACAGTCTTAAACCCCATTTTACAGATGAGGGAATTGAGGCACAGAGAAGTTAAGTGGTTTGCCCAAGGTCACACAGCAGACAAGTGTCAGAGCTAGGATTAGAACCCATGTCCTCTGACTCCCAAACCCATGCTCTTTCCTCTAAGTCAAGCTGCTTCTGTGTCTGGAAACAAGATGTGGCTGAGAATTGCCATCTGGTAGTACTGTTTCCCTAATTTAACTTCTTTAAGTTTGAATTTTATATTTTAATTTCTCCCATTACTTGTTTTTTATAGTATTTGTTAAGCACTTAATATGTAGAAAGCAATGTTCTAAGCGCTGGGTAAATACCAGGTATTCAGGTTGGATACAGTCCATGCCCCACATGGGGCTCACTATTAGTCATTCAGTTAGTCAATTGTATTTACTGAATGCTTACTGTTGGCAAAGCACTGTATTAAGCACATGCTCTTAACATGTTAAGTTTGAGATGTCAGTGGGACATCCAAGCAGAGATGCCCTGAAGGCAGGAGGAAATGTAATGCTGCAGAAAAGGGTTTGTTTATAAAGACATTTATTTATATGAGAGAGAATCTACCCATCCGTGCAGTTTTGTCATAAGACCAGTGTGTTAATGTTAATGGGTTTGTCCCAGATGCGGCCTTTTCTCAGTTTTCAAACCAGACTCTTTTGCAAAGTTTTCTTTAGTGAAAAACAACTCTCCTGCTTTCTTCCTGCCAGAGTGGTCTACCTATTGCAGCGATCTATTAGACTAATGCTGTGTTACATGGTTTGAACCTGTGCTTCCTCATGTCTTGTTCGTTTTGTTCTACTGGTTTGTGGTCTCTACCTTGCTGTTCCTTTTTAAGCAACCATTCGTTAGTTCTCCTGTCTCCTATTCTCATACGACCTTCCGAATGGATCTATACTACTATGAAAATTGCCTCAACCGTGGTAATCTGATTGCATTTTGATCTGAAGTCACAAGTTCACAGTTGACAGGGTTCTTCAATTTCCTGTCCAGAAGTATTATGGCTAGAATCTTGCTGGCAACGGACAGCACTAAGATTTCCCAATGGTTTCAACAGATAACAACTCCCTTCTTGAAAATGGTGCTTATAGCAACATCTTACTTTTTACAGTCAGTATTAAATAAATGCTATTGCTCTAATGATTATGATGAAGGAAATTTTGAGTTAAATTAAAACCACCATCCTGTCTCTGGGTGAGAGTAATTTAAGCCATCGCAGGCAGCTCATCATCATATTATTTTTAAAAACCTCCTGAGAAGGAAATTTCACAATAGCCCTTAGTAACTATTGCACTGTCTTAATGAGTCTCCCTGTCATTATCACAAAGAAACATCTGTGCAGTCTTTCCAATTTGCAGGAAGCCTTATAAGATGTAATGACATAAGCATGACCCCTGCCTTCAAAGAATTCCTAGACCCATAGACTAACATATGTGCAGGAGAGATAGAAAACTTAAAGAAGAAAAGAAAAAGGAAAAAAATCAGTGTCTTAGATTGTTGATCGGGAGTCCATAAACCCTCTTATTTTTCCTCAGGAAGCTAATAGGCTTAAATGGAAAGCTTAAACCCTCTGTTCACATGCAGTTAATAAACACTACCGAGAAAACAATAAATTATACGGATGCTGCTTGTGGGCATTTTAAAGTGTTTTTTTTTTAAAGCAAGGTTAACCCTTGAATGTCAGATGACTCATTCCAGGTTAGAAAAATGAGAATTCAGTGACCTTTTTTCATTTTTCCTTGTAGTATGAAAATTGCATTAATAATAGGATGCAAGAAAATTAAGATTTCCAAGCATGGCTTATTTTTCTGAAATATTGAATATATTGAGTCTTGCATTACTATCCAGTGAAAAATTCTATATTTTTAATATTTATGTAACTAGGTTTTATTAGTACAAAGTATTAAAGTGAGATCACTCATTGCCAGAAGGGGTGATGAGTATATAAAAGAGGAAATGCATGTCTCGTGTAATTATATGCTGTGTAGTCTTTATAGTAATTCAGGTGAAACTGTTGTAAATTTAATGAACTATTCTTGAAACTGTCAAGGTACTTTGCATGTACACTAGATATGAGGATTAAGAGTTTTCTCAGCCAAGGTCTATTTATATAACAATGTCTTCATATCTCCCAAGTCATCATTTTAATTGTATATATTGCTGACCTTTCTGTGTCATAGTAGTATTAGGTTATTTCTTTTTAGAGAATGTTAAATGAATTCAGGGGAACAAATTGTCAGCTTTCAATCAGTTCTCTTATTTTGCTTGTACTGTAGTAGGTAACTACAGTTATAAGAAAATCTGAATTGAATTGACTACCTAATTTTAATAGAAATTTTGATTCCTACTGAAGTATTCACTAAACATTTAAATCTATTTAAAAAAAAACTTTCCATGTGTAGGAGATGTTTTGAACTTTCAATTGACTGGCTTTTGAAGCTTAATTAGACTGAGTTGAAAAGATACTTTTTTTTTTAATAAGGAAGAAGTCGAGTCTCTGCTCTTTGTCCCTTGCTATCTCTGTTGCAAAATATCTTATTCTGGGCAGTATATTTTCATTTCGGGTTTTTCCTTTGGTAAAAATTCATTTTTGTAGAATAAGGGTAGGAATCTTTTCCCTTCCACAAGGTCAGAGTTAAAGGACATTTTCCATTTGTTATGTCTACCTTACATACTATGCTGCAGATTAGAAGTAAAATTTCCCTTGTAGGGTGAAGGAGATATTCTTTTTCAGTAAGACATTATTTTGATTTAAAATATAGTTTCATGTGATCTCTCAGTCACACTTTAAGCTTTAAAGATTTCTTTCCAAATTTGCATTTTTCTACCTCATTTGTAAACAATTTTGTTGTCCAATGTGCTGTTGCCTGCAACCCAAATGAGAGGTTAAGGAGGTTAATTGGGTTTTTGCTATTTCAATTACTTCTGTGGTTACTGGTATAAAGAATAGATAACGATATTGATATCCTAGTAACACCTGCTCTATAATTTCCTTTAATGTATTTGTAATTCATACTATGTTTGCAATTTGATTTTCACAAATCAGTGCTTTGAAGAAAACAGTGCTTTGAAGACATTGAAATACTTTCATTACATAATGTCACCTCATGCTCTTTTAGTTTGCACTTCAGACTTAATGTTCCAAGAATGCTGCCCTTCTTGTTTAAACACAATTGAACAAACATTCAGGTGCTTCAGTGATTTACTGGTTTTGAATGCCCCAGTATTCTTATCATGTATGTCTTACTAAACCTGAGGTTATCCAAGATAGCAAGTATATAACCAATAATAGGTGTCATCACTTAGAAATTTTTATAAACTTGTCATGCATGCATTTTATTCTGTAACTCTCTGGCTTTGCTAGGCCTTGTTTCTCATTTCATTTTTGTCTTTCTACATTCCTTTATGCTAGATAAATAGTTGTTAATTTTACTATTTCCATGAAATGTTGGAGTTATGTTTGTTTGTATATGTTTATAGATGGAGGCTTTTTTCAGATTTATGACACAATTGAATGAATCCCTAAAACTACATCTTAGATTGAAATGATGTAAATGGCTCATGGGAGCAATGTTATAAATGAAGAACTGGAAGGAACACCATTCCTCTGAGCCGTGACTGGGTATCCTATTTTTATTTAAATTACCCAGAATTGCACACTCAATCATTTATATATGAGTAACATAGCTGCATTCATACATTTTATATTACAATCATATTAACATAACAATTACATAAAAAGTTAAACAATACAACATGTAGAGATATATACAAAACTGTACAATATGAATTACCACTACATTACAAATCATTTAAAAACAGACCTATTTTATCCTCTTTTTAGCATAATGAATAGACACATGAGTGGGTCTAATTGGATGAGACTTCTTCTTTAAACTTTCCCTGCTTCACATCTGATGCTCCTATGTACCCTCTCTACACCTAAATCCAAGTCCCATCAATGCAGTACCCAACCCAGATTTTTAAAATCAATTATAGTATACAACTAGGCCGTACCCTCCCCAAGCTTGTGCCCACCCACTAATCCCCTCATATAACTGTGGGGCTTGGATGTCTACACACAGTAAGTGCTCAATAAGTATGACTGAATATAGTCCACCAGAGCACCACTGAAGAATGGAGATCACTGTATGTTCATTACAGATTTAGAGGAAATTTATAAAATAGCAAGAACAGTTTGATATCTAAACACACCTAACACAATTGAGGATGAGATTTTATAATTCAAATGTCTAGCATATGAGTTTTACTATAACATTTGAAGAAGTCTCCACTGCGTTCAGATCCACAAAGAATGGTAAAAACTTCCAGATGTAATACAAAACCAACTGTGATTTACATGCAAGTATGGAACTGCTCAGTCTTCTTCACAAGCTGTTTCTCAACTCTGAGTGTGCATATCATGGTCTAGAAAGACCATGGACTCTGCTACTTTCCTGCACTGTTATCTTGGGTAAGTAAATTAACTTCTCCATGCCTCAGTTTCCTCATCTGTCAAATAGGGATTTAATGCTTGTTCTCCCTTCTCCTTAGACTTTGAGCCCCAAGTGGGACAGGGCTTGTGTCCTACCTGATTATCTTGTATCTACTTCAGCACTCAGTCACTGCTCGACCCAAAGTGATTGCTTAACAATTACCACAGTTATTCTTACTAACTCGCTCACCTGGTACTCTCATGATTGGCATCACACACTGTGAGGGAGGGTGTAAGGCAGAAGGATGCAGTCTTTGGTCATGCAATGGAATATCTCTAAGAATTTAATTTCACAGACAGCACTGTGCCCGGACCTATTTTTTGCCATTAAGGGTAATATTTAAGTGCTTACTATGTATGTGCCAAGCTGGTGTAGATCTGAGATAATCAGGTCAGTAGTAATCCCTGTCAACATGGGGCTCAAAATTTATGCAGGAGGGAGTAGAATAAAATCCCCATCTTACAGGTAAGGAAACTGAAATACGGAGGAGTTAAGTGATCCAGTAGGTCTGTTCTCTTTCCACTAGGCCATGCTCCTCAGCATAGAGAGGGACTTTCTCCAATTTCTTGAAAACCTTAGCAAAGACAATGTAAAAGAAGTCCTTTGCTCAACTAGACAATTGGCAGCAGCATAATGGAAAGAACACAGGACTTAGAATCAGAAAACACAAGTTCTATTATGACTTTACTATTTGTCGGCTGCTTCACCTTCAACAAGTCACTTGACTTCTCTATGCTTCAGTTTACTCATTGTAAAATGGAAATTAAATGCCAGGTCTCTCTTCATCTTAGATGGTTAGCCCATGTGGGACAGTGGCTGTGTCTAATATTCTTAACACTAGCACTGAGGACAGAGCTTGGCACATAGTAAAGGCTTAGTAAATACTATAGTTCCTATTATACAAAAGAGAGCAAAAAGAGAAATATGTATATGGAAAATGTTGCTGTTTCAGGGAACAGTGCAATGTCACCAAATGGGCACTTCTATGCCTTGAAAACCAACTCTCTTCAGGCACCACTCTAGTCAAAGACACTTTCTCCTCAATAAAATGCACCCATCAAGCAATAGTATGTATTGAGCACCTCCTATGTGCAGAGCATTCTAGTAAGCCCTTGGGAGAAGACAGCACAACAGAATTAGTAGACACCTTCCCTGTACATAATAGTTTACAGTCTAGAAGGATTATCATCCATCAGATTTTACAACCTCATCCAGTGTTGTGAAGTTGACTCTACACTGGCCAACCCATGTGCTATCACTGATCCCAGACGTGCCAGACAATGACTGTTTGGTGTGGAGTGAAGGAAGCATCTTGGTAGAAGATATATGCAACAATAGTGGGTATGGTCACTGCTTCCATAGCCATCAGCACTGGTTAAGATTCCTATCTTAGATCCTGTTGGACTCAGTAGGGATGGAAATCACTGAACACAGAAACAGCTGCAACAAGATCGCTTACCTTTTCCTGCCATTGCTGTTGTGTAGATCACCTCTAAACCATTTATGGCTGAATTTCTTTCCTTCACTGGAAATCCACTGTCTGAATCCCTGCAGTCTTAAGTTTCCTATAGACATTAAGCTCTTTTGGACAGGGATCAAGCCTGCCAAATGTATTATATTGTTCTTTTCCAAGCGTTTATCAAAATACTCTGTGCTCAATAAACACAAACGATTGATTGATTGAATTCCCTTCCTTCACCTTCCTTTAGGATTAATTCTAGGATTTTGGCCACCCACCCAGCAGCAATGGCCATGGAAATAGCGGCAGTTGCATTCATTGCTTTCTCACTTGTGTTTTGGGGGTCCCTGATGCTTTTTTCTGTGACAGGAAACCCCGTATCATAAAATGCCTGAATCTCTTGGCTGTGTCTCAATATAAATATAATGGTATTTGTTATAAGCTTACTATGTTCCATGTACTATGCCATGTGATAGATACAAGATAATCAGGTCAAACGTAGTCTCTGTCTAACATGGGATTCACAGTCGATGGTAGACAGAGGGGAAGAATGATTCAATTCCCATTTTAAAAGTGAAGAAACTGAGGTACAGAGAAGTTAAGTGAATTGCCCAAGGTCATACAGCAAGCAACTGGCAGAACCAGTATTTAGAACCCACATCCTCTGATTTTCAAAACCATGCTCTTTCCAGTAGATCACAGTGTTTCTATGTATGTCTGTGTGAGTTTAAGTGTCTGAATTAATCAATCAATCATAGTTTTTGAGAGTTCAATATGCACAGAGGACTGTACCAAGCACTTAGAAGAGTACAATATAACAATATAACAGAGATGGCAGACACAGTCCCTGTCCACAATGAACCTACAATCAAGTGGGGCACCTGTGCAGAATGCCAACATCAATCCATCAATTATTTATTCACTTAGAATACAGATTTTACCCTGGTCCATAGCTTTTCACTAATCCAATTCTGTCAAGTTTTATTTTTCAGATTCTATTTTATCATTATACTAAGTAAACAAATACTTAAGAAAACCATTATGTTATATGGATTTTCATGTGTTGATTGTTCTTGGACAAAGTATTATTCAAAGACAAGGTTCCCACATTTGCATGTGATTTATAGTCATTAACTAGAAAAGCATTTCTAAACATTTTGAAATATTTAGAATATCATAACTGTTAGCCATTTATTTTCAGAAAGAAAGGTGATTCTGAATTCTTTTTTAGTAATCTCAGGTTGCTAATGGATAAATGAAGATTAATACCCTTCCATTACTCTGGGATCAGTTGGGGTTCTTGATCACGGTTATGATTATATCCAGGAGCTTATACATTGTTCCCTCTATTTCACTGCTCATCTTCCTGAATTTTTTAAACATAAGTGTGAGCACCAAACAAAGCATCTTGCTATGTAAATGCTAATATTACCCTGAAACCACTGAAGAACACTCACACGGTTTTAAATATTATCGAGCCTATTTCAATTATCTTCTGGGAACAGACAAATTAAGATCAAAAAGGGATAATACACTCTTCCAACAGCAGATGTTTTAGTGACTGGCAGCTGTGTGTCAGCAGCTCTGCAGTTATTGCTACATTACATAAATGAGCCCAGAAAATTGTCTCTATATTAGCCCTCCTGTAAGGTGCATTCTAAAAACATATTTAATTATTGTAGACAAATACAGTTCCCTCCTTTCCTGATAGATGCTTAATTAGTAGCAAGCACTGATTAATCAAATATATGAATAGTGAAGTTTCCTGGTGGGAACCAAGGATGAGCCGCAGTCTTGAGACTTTAGGGCCAAAATTCTAAGTAAATGCATTTATTATAGGGTAGAGTTTGTGCAGAGCCACTCACCTACTCCCTCTGAAAGTCATGCTTTTCCTACGGTGTATTTGTTTGTGAATTTGATCAAACAACATATAAATTTTAAAGAGATGTGAAAATGTGTGTGTGTTTATGTACAGTACATATAGCATGCAAGGAAAGGCCTTGACATGGTATTCCTATTTAGTGGAATACATATACTAAATATTCTAACAGAACTAGACAATTATACTGCCTCTTAATACATAGAGACTGATAAAGGTCAAACGATATTTTCACATGCAGCCAAAGACGTACCAATTGGATCCCTGACAAATGTGGTAACCTAATTATACTTGTTCATCTTGGAGACGTGAGCCACTGACAAATCCAAATGAAGTTAAACTACTGGATCTGATAGATAACAATCATCTAAATCAAATGGCCTTATTCCAGAGATAAATTTGGAGAACCTCTGGCATTTCTCCTTTCCTTAGGTGTCTGTCGTTAATCAATTAATCAATAGTATTTTATTGAGCACTTATTGTGTGCAGAGTGCACTGTGATATGTGCTTAGGAGAAAACGACAGACTTGGTAGATATATTCCCTGCCCACCAGGAGCTTTCAGTTAGAGGGGGAAACAGACATTAATATAAATAAATCAATTGTGGATTTGTACGTAAGTGCTGTGGGTAGGGTGATAAATGGTACAAATCCAAGTGCAAGGGTGAAGTAGAAGAGAGGGAGAATAGGGGAGCAGTGTAGTCTAGAGGTAAAAGCATGGGCTTGGAAGTTAGAAGACCTAGGTTTTCATACGGTTCTGCCATTTTCTTACTGTGTGAACTTTGGCAAGTCACTTATTTCTCTGTTCCTCAGTTTATTCAACTGCAAAATAGGGATTAAATACTTGTTCTGCCTTTGAATTAGACTATGACTCCAAGTGTGACTGTCTGACCTGATTAACTTGTATTTACCCCAGCACTTACAGCACTGCTTGACACGTAGTAAGTGCTTAATGAACACCATTTAAAAGAAAAAGTCGGGGGGCAGGGGGACAAGGGCTCAGTCAAGGAAAACATCTTGGAAGAGATGAGATTTTAAGGTCTTGAAGGGGGAGAGAGTTGTGATCTATCAGATGAAGCCGATGGCGATCCAGTCCAGAGGCAAGATGTAGCTTTTAGCTTTCACCACCATTTTTCCTGTCTCACAAGCCCATAACCTTGACATTACCCTTGACTCCTCTCTCTCATTCAACCCACATATTCAACCTATCACTAAATCCTGTAGTTTCAACCTTCATAACATCACTAAAATCTGCCCTTTCCTCTCCATCCAAACTGTTACCACATTAATCCAAACACTTATCCTATACCACATTGATTATTATATCAGCCTCCTTGCTGACCTCCCTGCCTCCTGTCTCTCCCTTCTCCAGTCCATACTTCACTCTGCTGCCGGGATCATTCGGTCCATGTTTCCCCACTCTTCAAGAACCTCCACATCAAACAGAAACTTCTTACCATCAGCTTTAAAGCACCTCACTGCTTTCCTACTATAACCCAGCCCACACACTTCACTCTTCTAATGCCAACCTACTCACTCTAACTCAATCTCATCTATCTTGCCACTGAACTCTTACCCACATCATGCATCTGGCCTAGAATACCCTCCGATTTCACATCCCACTGACAATTACTCTCCCCACCTTCAAAGCCTTATTGATGATGGTATTTGTTAAGTGCTTACTATGTGCCAAGCACTAGGCACTGAGGTAGTTACAAGTTAATCAGGTTATCCCATGTGGGGCTCATAGTCTTAATCCCATTTTACAAATAAAGTAACTGAAGCAGAGAGAAGTAAAGTGACTTGCCCGGAGTTATATAGCTTATAAATAGTGGAGCCGGGATTAGAACCCATGACCTCTGACTCCCAAGCCTGTGCTTTTTCCACTAAACCATGCTGCTTCTCTAGCCAGGCTGCTTCTTCATTCATTCATTCAATCATATTTATTAAGTGCTTACTGAGTGCAGAGCACTGTACTAAGCACTTGGAAAGTACAATTCAGCTACAGGTCTGTTGCTTCTTACTGAAGGCACATCTCCTCCAAGAGGCCTTGCCTGACTAAGCCCTAATTTACTATTTGTCCACTCCCCTTTGCCTTGCCAACTTGCTCCCTTTATTGACTACCTTTCCCGCAGCCCCCACAGCAGTTATGTACATATCCGTAATTTATTTCTATTAATTCCTGTCACTCCCTCCCGCCCCACCTCTTGACTATAAGGTCATTGTGGGCAAGGAATTTCTCTTATATTTTGTGTTGTACTTTACAAAGCTCTTAGTACAGTGCTCTGCACACAGTAAATAAATAGAATTGATTCACTGATGGATTGATCTAATCCTGTTAATCTTGTATCTTCCCCAGCACTCAGTACAGTGACTGGCACATGATGAAGATGATGGTGATGATAATGGCATTTATTAAGTACTTACTATGTGCAAAGCACTGTTCTAAGTGCTGGGGTGTACAAGGTAATCAAGTTGTCCCACGTGGGGCTCATAGGCTTCATCCCCATTTTACAGATGGGGGAACTGAGGCACAGAGAAGTGAAATGAAGTGACAGTAAGTGCTCAATATAATAGACTTCATTCTTTCAATCATATTTATTGAGCACTTGCTCCATGCAGAGCACTGTACTATGAACTTGAGAGAGTAGAATATAACAATAAATGGACAGATACCCTGCCCACAATGAACTTACAGTCTAGAGCAAGTTTAGTAGTCATGATCCCTGCATTCAAGGAGATTACAGTCTAGCAGAAGATTGTAAGACTAGATTTTAACTTGTTATGGGCAGGGAATGTATCTGCTAACTCTGTTGTATTGTATTCTTCCAAGTGCTTGGTACACTGCTCTGCACTTAGTAAATATTCAATAAATACCATTAATTGATTGACTGATTTATTGATTAAAGGTACACACACTAAAATAAATTACATGTAGGGAGAAGCAGTTGAGTTTAAAGATCTATACATAGCTGTTGAGTGGGAGAGGTATGCCCAAGTGTTTAGGGGAGGCTAAGTGATTTTCAAGGAGGGGAAAGGACTTGAGCAAGAAGTTGAAAATGGGAGCAGTGATGATAAGGCATAAAGAATACGTTATCTTGGGAGAAGCAAAGGGTTTAAGCAAGTGCAAGTATAGTGCAAGCAAATAAGTTGTAAGGAAAGAGTGATACTTGCTAAGAGCTTACTATGTGCCTAGTACTGTGTTAAGCACTGGGGTAGATATCAGATAATTTGGTACAAAACAGTCACTTTCCCGCATAGGGCTCACAGTTTAAGAGAAGGAGAACAGATATGGAAGCTGAAGCATAGAGAAGTGACTTGACCAAGCAAGTAACAATGTCAGAATTAGACCCCAGGTCCTCTAACACCCAAGCCTTGGATTTGTAGCTACCCCAAGATGAATTTCTTAGATCTGCCCACATGAATCTACTACTATACCATATAGATCTTTTTTCTTTGTTAAACTGTAATATATTGTAAAGAAAACTAAGACAGATTATGAGGATATATTAAGCAATCATACAACGACAATGGATAGCTAAAATAAAAAGATTTGTTAAAAATTGAAAATATTACTACTGTTTCTGTGACTTATGGATATACTTTCATGTGGTAAGATCTGTCTCTTAGTTTGATAGTCAGGCAAAAAGGAAGAATTAGAACCAGTTTTAAATCATGTATTTCTCTTTTTTATTTTACATCTATTCAGTTTTAGTATGCTATAAACTGTTTGTTTTATTCTCTGCAAGTGTCCTAAAGACTTAAATAAGAAAAAAAACACCCAGCTCCCTGACTTGTTGAAAAGCAATAAGAAGTGAGTAAAGTTCCTTACCTCCACATTCATCAAATTAAGCTTCAAAAGCATTTGGCAAGAAAATAAATATCTTTAGGCCTATAATGGAAATCCTCCAACCAGATCGAAATAATGTTCCAAAACACGGTAATGTGTTATTTTAAATAGCTATAATAAAATGGCTATTTCCTTATTTACTTTATTATTAAACTATAAAATTAACATTTTTGCATGTGTGTTTAGAGCTTTTGTTTAATTTGGAGAGACAATTAATCGTGAACATCCAGTAGTGCCTAATGCCTCCTTGCCTATTAGATTTGGTACATGCTACTATGTATATTGGGCACTCGGTTCTGATGTCACATTTGCATGAAATATACTAAAAATCCAGATATCAGAAATCTGAAAACTTATACCAACAGATAATATTTTATTTTACAGAAAATATTGTATGTTTTCTTTTGACTTGTGATAACTGTTACTAGATCCGTTAGTGTGTTATCATCCAATATGAGTCAGGGAGTGGGCAAATGTCAGGGACTGCACCTGACATCTCATTTTCCTAGCTAGGCTTCAGCCCTATGTTCTTCCCCCACATAACACCACCATTCTGCCTCCGGATAGCTGGCCATGCTGTTCCTCTGGGAACCCACACTTGCTCCCTCCGCTCGATCAGAAAGACTTTATTTATCCTCTCTTCCTTCTTCCACTCAAATGGGAAAGAGAAAAACACTGTCAGCTTAAGACCTCCACAAATCAATCAATCAATCTAATGGCATTTATTGAGCATTTAATGTGTGCAGAACACTATACTAAGCAATTAGGAAAATATGATACAACAGAGTTAATGGAATCATTTTCTGCCCATAATTAGCCCCAAACTCCAGGATGACTGGTGTCTGCTATAGCAGTTGCTGTGTCTAGGGAACTGTTCTGAACTCTGAGTCCTGAGGAAACTGAAGTTCTTCTCTTCTCATCATAGTACCACAGTGCTTTTAGTTTTAATTTTATGTATTTTATGTTTTTGTCCTTTATTTTATGCTGTTTCAGAGTCCATTGATGATGATGATGATGATGAAGGCATTTATAAGCACTTACTATGTGCAAAGCACTGTTCTGAGCGCTGGGAAGGCTACAAGGTAATCAGGTTGTCCACGGGGGGCTCACAGTCTTAATCACCATAGATGAGGTAACTGAGGCACAGAGAAGTTAAGTGACTTACCCAAAGCCACACAGCTGACAATTGGTAGAGCTGGGATTTGAACCCATGACCTCTGACTCCAAAGCCCAGGCTCTTTCCACTGAGCCTTGTGTCTGAATCTAATCCCCTCTGCCCTATTTAAATTCTTAGATTTTGAGCCCCACAAGGAAAACCAGACCATGTCTAATTTCCACTTGCGTTTTCTTTTCCTACATTTAGTAGAGTGCTTTGCAAACAGTAAGCATTTAATACAGATAACTACAACTACTAGAAAAATGAAAAACTTCTGGAGTAATCTGGGTGCCAAGTATTTTCTATTTGTTATAGGATGTATAACTTCCCACGGTTTTATTGCATGCCTAGGAACTAACTACTCAGGACTGAAGCCATAAGATGCAGAATCCAGAGAGAAAGAGACAGCGACTATGTATGACCAATAGAGCCTTGTGTGCTGAGAAATTACCAAGACATAGAAGTTACAGAGTGGCTCAGGGGATATTCAAGACATATAGACAAATTAAACTAATTTTTAACAAAGAACAAATCGTTAAAGATTAAAAAAATAATGAAGAACATTCAAACTGAGAAGTGACGTTACATTATTTAATTGAATCTTCTATTGAACTACAATTCTTTTCTCTCTTGGCTCTAAAGCCTCCGGGAATTTTATTTCCATTTGTTTTTCCTGGTAATGTTAAATCTCTTTAGGTTCCCCAGAACATCGGGAGTCTGTGAGTTCAGAGAGGTGAAAGACAGGGGTAGCTCCCTACCCTATCCCAATTTGATTCTCAGAATCTCAGAGTAAATGCACAAGTGAATGAATGGGAGCCACACAGAAGATATTGACCCTTAACATCTGTCTGCCATCCTTGCTTAGCTGGACAATTAACCACAATTTATCCAACATCAGGTTTTTGAGGTAACTTGTAGCTTCTTTTAGGATTCACAGTTACTTCTGGAAGTCCATACTTGATTAGATAAGTTCCAGCTCCAGAGGATACTACCTGATCCAAAAGCAACCACCTGAATTCATTTTAATCTAGTGTAAACCAGAGATAGGACACGTGTAATTTGATCATTTTGTGGGATTTAACTCTTATAGATATTGGTAAAGTTTTGTTTGTTTTTTAAATTCTATCCTTGTCCAGTCATGGAATACATTACTGGAAGATTTAGTTTAAATGTCTATAACTGATTTTATTCACTTGAAAAATCGGCAGCAAAATTGTTTTCATAATCATTACAAATGGAATACAACCTATTAGCAAAATCAGACATTCAATATATCCCATTTTGTAAAGAAATTAGACGATTTAATTCACTTATTAATTAATCTTAATTTAAACAAAGGAGATTTAGAAGATAAAATTAGCAATGACTCACAGCTCATGAATGGTAGTTTATCCTTTTTTTCTCGAGCATGAACAGTAATGTATAATACAGATAGAGTCTACATGACAAAGGTTGGGTGTGAACAAAAGGAGGAAGAGAAGAGAGATGAAAGACCAAGAATACCTCAAGACAGAGATCAAGGAAAATGATACAGGGAAGATACTTCTCTAAAACCTTTAAATATATTTTCATAATCTGAGTTTTTTTTTCAATGGTCAAATGTGGGAAATTGTTAATGACATTACAAGAAGCACTCTTTTGTTAGGTAGCTTTTTTGATCAGGAACTCTAATCCATCAAGCAATAGTCTAATGTAATAGGATAACATGTAATAAAATTATAGTTTTATTGTATAAATCTTGAATTATTTTATTCTCTTTCAAAAATCTGAATAATTGTGAGTTTCTTTGCAGAATATAGCTTCCGAAGTCTGTAGAAATTTCATGGTAATGAGAGAATGAAATATGATGCCTTGTATGCTCTATAGGGTACTACAAATAATTTCAATTTTAGAATCCAATTTTCACAAATAGCACAAAAACATCTTCACCAAAAATTCCAGTGTTGTGGTTTTTGGTTAACAAAATGAAAAGTATCCTATGGGAATTAACACAGTGGATCAACTTCTATCATAAGTATTTCTCAAGCAGAATATTTCATCTAGAAGAGAGAGTAATGAAGTTCTTAGAAATGTGTCGTTAATATTTCTGGAAAAATTCTTTTTCTGCCTTCTTAAGTCAATACTTCATCCACAACATCACTAAGATCCTCCCTTTCCTCTCCATCCAAACCGTTACCTTGCTGGTTCAATCTCTCAGCCAATTCCGACTGGATTACTGCATCAGCCTCCTCTCTGATCTCCCATTCTCCTGTCTCTCCCCAATTCAGTCTATACTTCACGCTGCTGCCCAGATCATCTTTGTGCAGAAATGCTCTGGGCATGTTACTCCCCTCTTCAAAAATCTCCAGTGGCTGCCTGTCAATCTACACATCAAACAAAAACTCCTCACTCTTGGCTTCAAGGACTCTCCATCACCTCACCCCCTCCTACCTCACCTCTGTTCTCTCCTTCTACAGCCCAGCCCACATCCTCCGCTCCTCTGCCACTAACCTCCTCACTGTACCTCGTTCTCACCTGTCCCGCCATCAACCCCCGGCCTACGTCCTTCCCTGGCCTGGAATGCCCTCCCTCCACACATCCGCCAAGCTAGCTCTCTTCCTCCCTTCAAAGCCCTATTGAGAGCTCACCTCCTCCAAGAGAACTTCCCAGACTGAGCCCCCTTTTCCCTTTCCTCTTCCCCATCCCCCCCACCTCCTTTACCTCCCCAAAGCACTAGTATATATACTTGTAAAGATTTATAACTCTATTTGTTTTACTTGTACATATTTACTATTTTATTTATTTTGTTAATGATGTGCTTTAATTCTATTTGTTCTGACAATTTTGACACCTGTCTACATGTTTTGTTTTTTTGTCTGTCTCCCCCTTCTAGACTGTGAGCCCATTGTTGGGTAGGGACCGTCTCTATATGTTGCCAACTTGTACTTCCCAAGTGCTTAGTATAGTGCTCTGTACACAGTAAGCACTCAATAAATACGATTGAATGAATGAATGAATAAATAAATATATATATATATATACATATATATATATTACATACACTGTAGTAGAACTGGTTTTTAATCTACTGATCAAGGGCTATAAAAAGAATTCATTCATTCATTATTCAATCATATTTATTGAGTGCTTACTGCTTACTGTAGCATGTTTCACATAGTTTGGGAATCCTTTGTCTGTGCCCTTTGATATGTCATAAATCACCTTGGATTATATTTTTGGCAGGGTCCAGTTTTCTCATAGTCAAATGGGAAAATAGTCCTGTCCAATATGAAGCCTTAGATAAGATTATTTTTGCATCTGTGGTCATGTCAGTAGTTTCAATCCCCTTGTCGTCATCATCAAAAAGCATACATGTGCATTTCTTTGAAGAACATGGAATTTTTGCTTGCTAAGTCCCACAATAGTGCAATGGGTAGCTACTGAAGCTTGAGGAAATTGAAATGAAAGGAAATCCCTCTTCTGTACAACAAGTTGTGAGCAGATTACATTTGTTACCACAAGAGGTTGTTCAGGTGGAAAATATTTGGTTGTTCTAGATGAAATTCAGTTCCTCTGCTAGATTGTAAACTCATTGAGAGTAGTAGAGATATGTGTTTTTACTTCATTGTACTCTCCCAACTGCTTAATGCATTGCTCTTCACAGAGTAAGTGTTTAACAAATACTAATGATTGATTGATCCACTGATTGTAGGAGTAGAGGTTCATGAGTCACTGAAAGGAATAGCCTGGCATTCTAGAAAGTACATCTATCTCTAACCATGAAGATGAATGGCAGGGAGAGCAAACCTCACACTCTTTCTTCAATAACGTTAGTGCTCCCTGCCAGAGACTGAATCTGGAATCATACGCAATTCCCTAGTCTGACTCAATGTGGCATTTATGTTCTTTTAAATATATATAACTTAACTCTAATTTTCTATTTCTTCTCTGCTTTGACTTACCAAATTTTCCACCAGAGAACGTAATTTTCAAATAGACTTGTTAACCAAAGCAGTGA
This sequence comes from Tachyglossus aculeatus, assembly GCF_015852505.1. Classification (NCBI taxonomy): domain Eukaryota; kingdom Metazoa; phylum Chordata; class Mammalia; order Monotremata; family Tachyglossidae; genus Tachyglossus; species Tachyglossus aculeatus. Next base: position 116,851,940 of record NC_052067.1, read on the forward strand.
ATTCAATTCATCTTAACTATTCCCAGGTAAATGGAAAATCATGTCTCACTGTCAATAGACAACCTTAAAATGGTGCACAAGGTGGAAGACTATCTTTCTTTGGATGCTTAGTATGGGTATTTCATACAGAATTGATTTTAAGTTTTTTACGTTTATCCCTATTGTTCATCCCAATTTACAAATCTGGTGTCCCCACTTAAAGCTCTCCCTCTCAAAACCTTGAATCATTTAGACATTTTCACTGCTCAATTTAAAGTAAGCTTGGGTAATTGATTTAGAGTCTTGTTTACCTTTTACACTGCAGTATTAGCTTCTAAATGTTGAATAGTAAATGCTTTCAGAAAAATTATTTCTGGAAATACACAAACCTAACTGCATCAACCCCTAGACTGTAAGCCTGTTGTTGGGTAGGGACCGTTTCTATATGTTGCCAATTTGTACTTCCCAAGAACTTAGTACAGTGCTCTGCACACAGTAAACACTCGATAAATACGATTGAATGAATGAATGAATTAAAATTTCTTATCATCAAAAATATATACATATAATTGCTTGGAGCAATTTTACCCTTTACCCAATGCTTCAGGTGTGCAAGACTATAATAATAATAATGATAACACTATTTGTTAAGTGTTTAATTTATACCACAAAGTGTACTAAGCCCTGGAGTAGGTACAAGATAATCGTTCAAGAAAAGTTGCTCTGTATACTCAAAGATATCTCTGGTGATGAACTTCTCCTAAGCAGATATGTGTACCTGAAAAGGTCAGTGTAACTGAAAATAACTCAGTCTCAGCCATAGGGTACAAACCAAAGAGCTGGCTCATGGTGTGTCTCTCATGTTAAAGTTTGCAGCACCTGACACTCTCTTTGGTTTTGTCTCCATGGCTCTAGGCTCTTATGAAGATTCTGCTCAATAAAAGCTGCTCCATCATTGATTGCAGTACTCCAGGGTGGTCTTTCTGAGGCAATTGACCCTCAGTTTTCAGCATGGATAAAGCATTATCAGAGAACTTGTTTAACTGTATCTTTAAAATATTACTTCTACCCTTCTTACTCTCAGTTTACCAATTTTAGTTAAACTAGAAGCAATTGTTTGTAGGTGCTACTATCATTCATCGTCCTTATATGGCACAGCCAGAATAGACAGCCTCACAGTCAGAGGTAGGAGGGAGGCTAAATTGTGAAGTTGCTAGAAAAGAAGAAAATGCATTGCTAACAACCAGCTCCATTAGAGAAAGCTAACTGGACTATATACCAGGAACTTGGAAAGTGTATTTACCTGGGAAGCAGTGTGATCTAGTGGATAAAACACTGGCCTTGGAGGCATAGGCCTGGGAGCCAGAGGGTCTGAATTCTAATCATTCATTCATCCATTTAGTCGTATTTATTGAGTGCTTACTGTGTGCAGAGCACTGTACAAAGTGCTTGGAAAGTACAAATCTGCAACATATCAAGACAGTCCCTACCCAACAAGGGGCTCACACTCTAGAAGGGGGAGACAGACAACAAAACAAAACAAGTAGACATGTGTCTACTTGATAATAGATAAATAGAATTATAGCTATATACACATCATTAATAAAATAAATAGAGTAATAAATATGTACAAATATACACAAGTGCTGTGGGGAGGGAAAGGGGGTAGGGCAGAGAGAGGAAGTGGGGGCGATGAGGGGAGGAGGAGCAGAGGAAAAGGGAGGGGCTCAGTCTGGGAAGGCTCTGTCATGTGCCTGCTGTGTGAGCTTGGGCAAGTCATTCAATTTCTTCATGCCTCGGTTTCCTTAACAAATTGAGGATTCCATACCTATTCTCTCTCCTACTTAACCTGTAGGCCCCATGTGGGACAGGGACTGTATCCATCCTGATTTGCTTGCATCTTCCCCAGAACAATAGTAAACACTTAACAAATACCATAAAAAAGAGCATTTGGAAAGGATGGATGGTGCTAATTAGTGAGGGAAGAAAAGCTACTCAACTATTTTCAGCAGAAGATTTTGGGAAACCAAACTCCTGGGGTACAAAGTGCACTGGAAGTGTTCTTCAAGTCACAGTACAAATGTTAGGATCCCAGAGGAACAAGGTGGCTAACCCTGAGTAGGGAGCAGATGATTATATGGATCAACAGAAGATTTACCCTGGCATCTGAATAATCAAAGTGAAGTATTGAAAGAGTGTGAAACTGGAAAATTCAGGATACCTTGAGAGAGGAAGGGAATGAACTAGAACTTGTGCCCCTGATGATTTGACAAATATAGAAAGATTCCTAAGGAAAAGCGGAAAAGCATTTTAGGTATAAAGGAGACTTGTTTTAGATGGAAATTTTGTTCAATTTGCTATCCAGTTAACTTGTTAACCAGACTTCAGTTAACCATAGAGCTACTGTTTCCTATTCCTAAATCACTGATTAAGAAACTTTGAGAAATTTAGTCATTGGATCTATGAGAAGAGAGTGTTGTTAATGGAATGAAGAGTTGGCACAATTGTTATGCAATTAAGCACTATACAGGCACAATTTCCTTATAAAATTAAGTTTTCCTTGACTTGTAATGTTTTCTCAAAAATAATCATTTTAAACTATGATCCATTTATCTGGAGAAGTCCTCCAAAGATAAGTACATAAGCTTCTGCAGTGTCTTGCCACCTGTGAATGTTGTTTAAACTATATTAGTCCCTAGTCTAGCAACAAGGGAATGGAGCTTGGGAAGAGGGAGGTGGGGCACTCCAGTGATCCCAGCTTCTATTTCTTCTACAGCACCCTCTTTGACCTTCTTGACTAACACCACCCCTCCCAGACCTACTCCACTGCCTTTTCTCTGACTCTCAAAAGGGGCTGGGGTTATGGAGAGGAATGTGCTGGGTGGGGCACAGCCCTTGCTGAGTAGCTGGGAAAGAGTCACATCAGTTTTCCCTGCCAACTATCACAAGGAGCAAGGAGGTGGCTCATAGTGAGGTGGCAAGGTGAGACTCATAGTGGGTGGAGTGGCCATGGCCACCCACCTCCCACCCCACTTGGGAGATAAGACACAGCATTGTAAGACTCATGGGGAAGGATATTGGTTTTGATTTTTCAGAAACATTCTCTTAGTTTCTTTGTCCTACTGTAATTTCACTGCATAAGAAGATTGACAGGTCTTCCAATTGATTAATCAGATCGTATTTACAGAAATTAATCAGACGAAGTGGCATATGTGTGTATCCTAAATAAACCCCATCAACTGAGTGGGGAATTATCAAAAAAGGGTGCCCAGGGACATCTGGAGTTCAATCAAATGTACCTAAAGAAATTTGCACGTACACTGTTTATCTCCTGAAACCACCCAATAAAAGTCTAGCCTCTCCTTCCCTTTTATACTGTGAGCCCTTTGTGGGAAAGACTATCTGACTGTATTATCTTGTGTCTATCCTAGTGCTTAATAAATGACATTATTTTTAGAAATGGAGAAACTGGGGTAAATATTGCCTGAGTTCTATTGGGCAAGGACTTTTTGCACCTCAAGAGTCATGCTGCGTCATTAATCCCAGTGGAGTTTTAGAGAACCATATTCTTCACAGAGTTGATCTGGATGTGGCCCTTTTTTTCATTTTGTCCTACTCTGCTTTTTCTTCAGAACTCAGCCACTGGCCAGATAGATGTATAGAGAAACATCAATGTCAGCAAATGCACTGGCAATGCCCAATCCTCTGTCAGTAGGGTTTGTTGGCCCTATCATCTTCCATCGGTTTAGGAATAAATGACAATTCCCCTTTGGACTTAGGTCAATTGAAAAAGCTCTAAGCAACCAGCAGAGCATCTAGGCAGGTTCAGGGTAGCTTCGCTATAAGGCAGGAAGATTGCCTGGATAAAGATATTCTCTGGCCTCCAGATTGTACTGGGTTCCTGGAGAAGGGATAATTTCAGGGATTCTCTCCGATTTCAATGACTTGCAAACTACAGACATTATTTGACACAAATCATTTAAGCACATAATCAGCATTTAAAATTCAAAAGTAAGGGGTATTTACAGTTTATATTGGTTTGTGATGGGGGCAAGAGGGAAAAGAGGGGTTAGATCTAGAAGGTAGAAGGAGGGTTGTTAATAAGGGCCTAAAAGAATGAGGAATTTGAGTTAAGTGGTAGAGACAAAAGTGAGGATGAGGAAAAGAAGTTTTAGAATGAAGGGGTCTCCATTTTCCAGTTTCCCTTGTTTAGGAGATACCAACAACTTTTTCTCAATATTATATTTACTACAAACCAAAACAGAGATGGAGGGCAAAGTGGCAGAATTGGAGATCAAGACTCTGTTTATTCCCTTTCCTCACCCTTGGACAAGGACCATGTTGGGCTGAAGGCCAGGTTTGTTCCAATCCGTCTACTCGATAAAAATTCATTAGACAATGTTTGGCACGTTGATGACATAACATTCTAAATTGGATGCGTCCATGCTTAACTATGAGTGGATTGATTTTTAATGACTGAACATAATTGTCATTGGCAATCTCAGCCAGGCATATGCCCAATTTTGTTTGAGTATCAGAACTTTTTTTTCATCATTCAAACTAGCATGACACATTATTCTTCTAATCAACATTTGTACTGACCTTCTACCACAATCAATTTATTGTGGGTTTTTTTTGGAAATACAACTGATAGCTGAAACATTTTCCATTAGAAATCAGAAATCGTATATGCAAGATGATGATATAATCATGATGATCTCCCTAACCTCATTCTATTTAAATGGGGGTTAGGTGGACAGAAATCCTGTCTGAAGAGAAAAGATTAAATTTTCCAGATTGATATGAGCAGAGGGAACAAATTAGCTATTGTCTCCAAACGTGCTTTGATTTTTTTATGTAAATTGTTGGAGAGGTAGTAAAGAGTGTTAAAAAGACATGAAAGATGTGAAACAGGGAGAAAATGATTTATTGTGGCAAAACAAGATAAGGGAGCTAGAATGATAGACTAAAGGCATGCGTGGATGGGTAGAGATAGAATAAGCTGAAAATGTAAAGGTAGCACCTGTGCCCTGAGAGGCACCATGGCATAGCAGATAGAGCACAGGCCTGGGTTCTAATCCTGACTTCTCCGCTTGTCTGCTCTGTGACCTTGGACAAGTCACTTCACTTCTCTGTGCCTCAGTGACCTCATCTGTAAAGTGGGGATTGAGACTGTGAGCCCCACGTGGGACAGGGACTATGTCTAACCTGATTTGTTATATCCACCCCAGCATTTACAACAGTGCCTAGCACATAGTAAGCACTCAACAAATACCATAATTATTATAATTATTAGTTATGACAACTAGCTCAGGGAAAGTAGGACAATCGATGGCCTTTAGCTCCACTCATATAGCTTGACCCAGCTAAACAGGACAGGAGATGGCCTAATACGTGAACCAGAAAAGAGATGTTCAAAGAGGGACTATAAAGAAGTTGGGTTGATGTTGAAGGTGAGATCAAGAAGGCTTGAAAGGGTATAAGAAAGGATCAAGCAAAGGAGTAGGGATCAGACTGCCTTTGCAGTCTTGACTCACCACAGTGAAGGCCCATGGGGAGCATTCCATTGTGGAGCAGGGCCCAGGCAGAGTCCTAGGGATGGGAAGATATCTCCATGTGGAGCGGGCGTTGGCAGGATTCAGTAAACAAATATTGCTGCCTGGTGTTTGTTGTCAACAAGCACAGGTGAGAGCAGGACAACCTGAAGTATGCTTATCACTACTTGCATATTTGTTTGCATACTACTTTTTTTGTAATTTTTCAAGGGTTCCTTTATATCTGGGTCTATATAGATTATGCAACCTGTTTTATATTGAATAGGTAAAAGTTGCCTTGTTAACTATTGCAGTCTTTACTACCTAAATTAATGACCTACTTGTTCAAAGATATATTAAGGCTAATTAGTGTGGTCAATTGTTTTAGACAAAAGTTTTTGTGTAGTGTAATATTGCATTTATTTTTCATATACGTATATAAAACATAAGAGCTATGAATCAGCATCATTTCCGGTATTAAAAATGAACCCTTAAGGTATTACATTAGGCAAAGTGTAAAATCCTACTTTGAATTCTAATTGAATAGATCACGTCACGTGTGTATGTTGATATCTTTCATTCTTTTGAAGTACCAGTTTTCACTTGTGTGTATGTTGACATCTTTTACTCTTTTGAAGTACCAGTTTTAAATGCAAAACTATTCATTCATTCATTTAATCATATTGAGCGCTTACTGTGTGCAGAGCACTATACTAAGCGCTTGGGAAGTACAAGTTGGAAACATATAGAGACGGTCCCTACCCAACAGTGGGCTCACAGTCTAGAAGGGGGAGATAGACAACAAAACAAAACATGTGGACAGGTGTCAAGTCATCAGAATAAATAGAAGTAAAGCTAGAAGCACATCATTAACATCATTAACAAAATAAATAGAATAGTAAATATGTACAAGAAAATAGAGTAATAAATGTGTACAAACATATATACAGGTGCTGTGGGGAGGGAAGGAGATAGGGTGGGGGGGATGGGGAGAGGGAGAGGAAAAAGGGGGCTCAGTCTGGGAAGGCCTCCTGGAGGAGGTGAGCTCTCAGTAGGGCTTTGAAGGGAGGAAGAGAGCTAGCTTGGTGGATGTGCAAAGGGAGGGCATTTCAGGCCACGGGGAGGACATGGACCGGGGGTTGACAGCAGGACAGGCAAGAACGAGCCACTGTGAGGAGGTTAGCGGCAGAAGAGCAGAGGGTGTGGGCTGGGCTGCAGAAGGAATGAAGGGAGGTGAGGTAGGAGGGGGTGAAGTGATGGAGAGCCTTGAAGCTGAGAGTGAAGAGTTTTGCCTGACGCGTAGGTTGACTGGTAGCCAGTGGAGATTTTTGAGGAGGAGAATAACATGCCCAGAGCGTTTCTGCACAGATATGATCCGGGCAGCAGCGGGAAGTATAGACTGAAGTGGGGAGAGACAGGAGGATGGGAGTTCAGACAGTAGGCTGATGCAGTAATCCAGTCAGGAACTATTAGGAAATGGTCAATTGTGGAGAAAAATGAACAGACCTGAAAGAGATGTCCATGATATCATACATACTGAAAAACTCTAAGACTAAGTGCTAAGTTACAGCTAAGAGAAAACTTTTGAGTTTAGTATGCTGCTGAGGCTGGACTTCAGACATTCAGTTTAGATTTAGGTACTTACAGATATTCATGATCTAAGGCAGATTTTTACATCATTTTCCTCTGCTTCCTATTAATTTGGCATTTATATATTGCACAATTTCCATAACTTCCAAGGGCTTTGCCAGGAGAAAAAAAATACAAAATGTCACCATAAGGAGGATTTACTGACTAACAAGAGATATTAAACACACATGCAGACGCGCACGCAAACGTAAACATACACAAAGGTGCACACACATTCTAAGGTGCAGAGATAGAGGAAGAAGGCTAAAGGTTAGAAAGTAGAGGTGAGAGGAAAACAATATGAAAACTCTGATTTACACTCATTAGAAAAAATATATCCTGCTTGCTGTTGCTACCACTACAACTGTCACTACACCTGCTCCTTGCAGAAGCTGGGCCCTTTTTTTAGTACTAGCTTTGTTGATGGGTCTTGTTCTCAAATACATTCTTTTTCAAGCAGGAGATGGAGATGTGAAGGATACATTAATTGGCAGGAGCAGTTATCTACAACTCATTACACAGACGTATAGTTCTACAACATTTCAGAATAATCCATCAGTCATATTTACTGAGCATTTACTATGTACAGAGCACTGTACTAAGTGCTTGAGAAGTACAGTACAATAGCACTGGAAGAAGCAGCACTGTCTAACACGGGCCTGAGAGTCAGAAGGACCTGGGTTCTAATACCAGCTTGCTCACTTGTCTGCTGTGTGACCTTAGGCAAGTCACTTCACTTCTCTGTGTCTCAGTTACCTCATCTGTAAAATGGGGATTAAGACTGTGAGTCCCATGTGGGAAATAGACAGGGTCCATCCTGATTAGTTAGTATCTACCCAAAACTTAGGATGGTGCTTGAAACATAGTACGCATTTAACAAATACCATCATTATTATTATACTATTATTGGTAGATATATTCCATACCCAGCTATGTGACAAGTCACTTAACTTCTCTGTGCTTCAGTTACCTCATCTGTTAAATGGGGATGAAGACTGTGAGCCCCACGTGGGATAATCTGATCACATTGTATCCTCCCCAGCACTTAGAACAGTGCTCTGAACATAGTAAACACTTAACAAATGTCATTATTATTATTATTATTATTATTACAATGAGCATAGAGTCTAGAGGGAGAAAGATATTAAAGTAAATAAATAAATTATGGATATGTACCTATGTGCTGTGGGTCTTGTTGGGTAGGGACCATGTCTACATGTTGCCAACTTGTACTTCCCAAGCACTTACTTAGTACAGTGCTCCGCACACAGTAAGCGCTCAATAAATACAATTGAATGGATGAATTAATGAATAAGTAAAAACCTGATCTATCAAACTCTCCCTAGGATTTTGAGTTATACTCAGAGTACAGAAGCTCAAAAATTTTCCTGACCTTAAGGCTTTTGATACCACAACCCTATGAGTCTCCATGTTCCCTTGAAAAACCATAGGACTGGGAATCAAGAGATCAGCTTTGAATTCTAACTCTGCCATTGTAGTTTCTAGTTTACCCTCACTGCCCCCATGCTCTGCACACAGTAAGCATGCAACAAATACGATTGAATGAATGAATGAATAAAACACAATGGATTCCACTGGAACTACACTGTAAACCTCACTGCCTTTGCAGTCCTTTTATGAACCAAATGGTAATAATCAGAAGTGGTATTTATTAGTGCTTACTATGTGCAGAGCACTGTGCTAAGTGCTTGTGAGCATACAACAGAGTTGGTAGACAGGTTCCCTGTCCACAATGAACATATAGCCAAATGTTTGCAGATCTGTGAAGTCGGTGGAGTGGGGCTAGAGTTGGACCATAGCAGGACTGTTGGAAAATATGTGTTGCAGTGAAGGGGGAGAAGGATTAGGCAGCAGTGGGAACTGTGGACCTTCTCCTCTGCATCTGGGGAAGCAGCATGGCTTAGTGGGTAAAGCACTGTGGAGAAGTCATAAGGTCATGGATCTAATCCTGTCTGTTCCAATTGTCTGCTTTGTGGCCTTGGGCATCACTTTATTTCTCTGTGCCTCAGTTACCTCATCTGTAAAATAGGGGTTAAGACTGTGAACTCCATGTAGGACAGGGACTGTTTCCAACCCGATTTGCTTGTATCTACCCCAGTGCATAGTACAGGGCCTGGCAAATAGTAAGTGCTTAACAAAAACCACAATGATCTCTTTCCCCCCATCCTCTATTGCCATTTTGTGTTCTTTCCCAGTCCCACCTTGGTTCAGCTTCAGCCTTGGTTCACTCTTTTCAAGGCCACCTGAGGTCAGGATGACCTTGTGGTTGTGGACTGAAGGTGGCAGAAAGAAGCTGCTTAAGACCCACCAAACTGGAACTGGCACACTTATGTACAAATCTTTTTTTGCATCAGACTCCTCACTGATCTCACTGCCTCCTGTCTCTCCGCTCTCCAGTTCATACTTCATTCTGCTTCCCAGATCATATTTCTACAAAAACATTCAGTCCATGTTTCCTAACTCCTCAAGAACCTCCAAGCATTTCGCATCTACCTCCACTCCAAACGAAACTCCTTTCCATTGCCTTTAAAGCACTCAATCACCTTAACCCCTCCTACCTTACCTCTCTGATTTCCTTCTACAACCCAGCCCACACACTTTACTCATCTAATGCCAAGCTACTCAATCTACTTTAATTTCCTCTATCTCACCATAGCTTTTTGCCCATGTTCTGCCTCTGGCCAGGAACTCTCACCCCACCTTCAAAGCCATAAATGATTAATAAAATATTGCTCTAAATTACAAAAAATCATATTAGTTTTTAACATTATCTTAGGGTTAATGTGTTTCCATTTTGTCCTGAATTCCTTTGGTTTGCATATCATCAGGAGAACATTTCACATTTCATGCTTGCATATTGTTTTACACTAACCAATCAGAAGAATGACATATTAAAAATGTCAATATAGCACAGCATGTTACTGACTTTCCAAGAATAACACCGACCGTTAAAATTTCAGTGCCAAGACTCATGATGAAACAGAGTATAGAAATGGAAGCCATAACAGCCAAATGTTCATTAAATTGAATTCAGAAAATGATTCTGTCTGCATTGCTAAAAGGCCAGGATTGGGATAGATACGGGTATACCTATCCCACATGGCAAAATGAAATGACTCCACCATTGTATGACCTTGGCCAAGTCACTTAGCTTTTCTGTGCCTCATCTGTAAAATGGGGATTCAACACCTGTTCTTCCTCCTACTCTGTTAGCCCACTGGGAACAGAGACAGTGCCCACCCTAATTATCTTGTATCACCACAGTGCTTAGTACAGTGCTTGGTAGATAGTAAGCACTTAACAAATATCATAATTATTATTAGTATTAAATTTTAAAGTAAATCCCAAGCTTATAAATTTCCATCCAATGTTGGTCTGAGGGTATGTTGGTAGTTCTTGAGTATAAATATTGTAAGTCTAACTATATGTATAGTTGCAAGTATAATGTTGTAGATAGTTTACCAGTTCTAAGGATGGCAAGAAAATCCTCTGAAAAGTATGTATAGTACTTCCTCAGAAGCTTTTACTGTACTGCAAAGTTCCTAGGACCATTTTTTAATCAATTGCATAAAATTAGTCCCCGGTCAAGGAGGCAGAGATGAAATAATACCTGGGCAAACAGCACCTTTAAAACAGAATTTTGAATTTCAAATTTTTTAAAATAACAATAAAGTATATGTTGATCCTAAAACATTCCTTGATTTATGTTATAGGTGTTTTATTTCTCCAGGATTTTAAGATGCAGAAATTGAATATCTATTACTGGTTCTAGAAAATAAAATTTATATTAACCCCATTTAGATGCAGGTGAAAGTTAGAAAACTTACTAATTGAACTAAAGTCACAGCTGAATAAATAATAATTTGTCAGCAAATTAAAAAATATGATTATCTTTGAATAATAAATTGTTGTGGAGTAGCACAATATCTTATCCCCTTTTATATTTAGGCTTGGCTGCATTTGCTAAGTGAGCACATCTTAGCAACAGCTTATGGTCAGCAGAATTTATAATTAGTGAAAATACTGCAGAAAGCAATGAAACATACATTTTAATTGTAGAGATATGCAACCCTAGAGATAAATCACAAATGAGAAAATCCAAGACTAATGGATTAATTTTAAAATTTGTATTTTCATATTTTGGTCAAGCCAGAGTTATAAATATCCCAGTGGAAAAATATGAACTTTATGTTCATAAACAAATGAAGCATTTGGAGGAAAGTAGCATTAAATAAAATATGTTTCCATCACCCATTTTAAGTCAGAGGCCTGAGCAATGACTCAGAATATGTACATGAATAAATATGTACATTTATGCATTATAGTGCCCTCAAATGTAACTTTTTATAGTAAATATGAAAAATGCTGCATCCAAAAGACAATGGAGGATATATAAAGAAATGTCACATATAAATATTCACTTATGGACTGTAAGCTCATTTTGGGCATTCTGTTTATTGTTGTACTCTCCCATGTGCTTAGTACAGTGCTTTGCACATAGTAAGCACTCAGTAAATATGATTGAATGAACGCATGAATGAATTTAAGTTAATGTGGTTAGGTATGAAAATGAAGTAAAATTTTGAAAAGCTGTCTTACATTTGCCTTATGCTGCTGAGTCCTTTCCGACCCATAGTGACTCCATGGATAGCATCTCTTCCAGAACGTTCCACCTCCATCTACAATCATTCTGCTAGTGTATCTGCAGAGTTTTCTTGGTAGAAGTGAGTCTCCCTCCACCCTCGACTGTCTCCCAGGCTGCTGCTGCCCAGCACAGGGGAGTTTTGACTTGTAGCAGATTGCCTTCAACTCGCTAGGCACTGCCCATGCTAGGAATGGAATGGGTATGCCTCTACTTGATTCTGCCTCCCACGGCCATAAGTGGTAAAGTACTGGAAACTCTTTAGGTGTAATCTTGAGAGGGATGAAAAGCTGTACTATATGACAAATTGTAATTTAGGATGATCAATAAATGAATTTATTGAAGGTTTGCTGTGTTCAGAGCACTGTACTAAATGCTTAAAAAGGTACAATACAATAAAGTTGCTAGGCATTATCCCTGAACCCAAGGAGCATATAGTCTACAGGGAGGGACATATATATCAAAGTAATTAGGGCTAGAGGAAATAGGAGATTATAAGACTGTTTACATAAATATTGTGGGCTGGGGTGAGTATCAAAGAGTTTAAGGGGTACAGTGAAGTTCATAGTTATCATCAATCGTATTTATTGAGTGCTTACTATGTGCAGAGCACTGTACTAAGCGCTTGGGAAGTACAAATTGGTAACATATAGAGACAGTCCCTACCCAACAGTGGGCTCACAGTCTAAAAGGAGGAGACAGAGAACAAAACCAAGCAGAGAGGGGAGGGCAGATAAGGGAAATAAAGGGTTTAGTCTGGGGAGGCCTCTTGGACTAGATATGATTTTGGAAAGATTTTAAAGTTTGAGAGAGTGATGAACAACTGTACATGAAGCGAGAGGAAAAACATAGGCAAGGGGTGAGTGGTGAGATAGATGAGATCTAGATATAGAGGGTAGATAGGTGTTAGAGGAGTGGTGTACATGTTGATTGTAGTAGGAAATCAGTGAAGTTAGGTGGAGGGAGAGACTCAACTGAGTGCCTTAAAGCAAGTGGTAAGGAGTTTTTATTAAATGGGGTGGTGTGGTGAGCCACAGTTGAAGGGTTTAGAGTAGTGGAGAAATATGGACTGAAGCGTTTCTCAGAAAAATGAGCCTGGCAGCAGTGTCAGGTGTGGACTGAAGTGTGGAGAGACAGGATGCAGGGACGTCAGGGAAGACATCAGTAATCAATGTGGGAAATGATGACTGCTTGGCTTCAGTTATTTTGGGTAAATGAAATAATAGTTTTAAAAAAATATTTGAGCAGATACAATCTACTGCTTAAATGGCTATTAAGATTCCAGATTAATATTTATTTGGACATACATAATTATCTATGGGTACAAATTGCAATAGAGCAGCAAGGGTCACTTTTTACACTCCCACAAAGGATACTCATTAAAGTATTGTTCTTAGCTAGCTTCTCACCACCACGATTTAAAATAAAATCCCAAAAGCAATTTCATTATTGAATTCCAAGGACAGTTTCACCTGTATGTACTACATATAAAAAGCAGCAAACATTAATGTATAACTATTCTTCTACCTATGTAGAAAAATGTCCTTGGAAGACTTTTTCCTTAACTTTGGAAGGTAGGCATATAGTCACAGCTGAACAAAAGAAATCCCTGGTGCAGTATTGGGAGGCAGGGCTATTCCCCAACAACATACAGTACTTGTAATAATACTAATAAACAAATGAGAATTGCTGCCCTAATATTCAATCCACCCTTCCATCTATCCAGTCTATCAATAGACATTCATTCATTCAATCATATTTATTGAGTGCTTACTGTGTGCAGAGCACTGTACTAAGCACTTGGGAAGTACAAGTTGGCAACATACAGAGACAGTCCCTACCCAACAGCAGGCTCACAGTCTAGAAGGGGGAGACAGACAACAAAATAAAACATATTAACAAAATAAAATATAATAAGCATGTACAAATAAAATAAATGAATAAATAAAGTAATAAATACGTACAAACATATTTACATATATACAGGTTCTGTGGGGAGGGGTAGGAGGTAAGGCGGGGGGGTGGGAGAGGAAAGAGGGGGCTCAGTCTGGGAAGGCCAACTGGAGGAGGTGAGCTCTCAGTAGGGCTTTGAAGGGAGGAAGAGAGCTAGCTTGACGGATGTGCAGAGGGAGGGCATTGCAGGCCAGGGGGATGACGTGGGCTGGGGGTCAACAGCGGGACAGGTGAGAATAAGGCACAGTGTGGAGATTAGCGGCAGAGGAGCGGAGGGTGCGGGCTGGGCTGTAGAAGGACAGAAGGGAGGTGGGGTTGGAGGGGGCAAGGTGTTGGAGAGCCTTGAAGCCGAGGGTGAGGAGTCTTTGCCTGAAGACAGTAGACAGCAATAGCTCCCTTGGTTTAGTGGATAAAGCATGGGCCTAGGAGTCAGAAAGACCTGGGTTCTAATCACAGCTCTGCCACATGTCTGCTGTATGACCTTGGGGAAGTCAGTTAACTTCTTTGACCTTCAGTTACCTCATCTGTAAAATAGGGATTAGGAGTGTGAGCCCCATGTGGAACTGTCCAAACTGATTAATTTGTATCTACCCCAGTGCTTAGAACAGTGCTTGGCATATAATAAGTACTTAACAAGTACCACTGTTATTCTTATTCCTTTGTCCCTTGGCTGATATGAGGCATCTCAACAACATTCAGAGAAGGATCTCATTCTTGTTTAAGCCAGGGTGCAACTTTTCAGTTTTTTCATGGCTTAGTGTTAAATATTAGTTACAAAGTTTCTAAATAAAAACTTCTTTCAATCACAAAATATAGGTGTCAATGCTTTACAGGTAGAGATTCTGTTCTAAATTTCAAGTGATGTCTGATAAAGCCATTCCACCTGCATTTCATCATTTACAGAAAAGGAAATAGGAAACACTTAATCTTCAAACTTCTAGTACTCTATAAGTTCCATGTAGATAAATTTATGCTTTTCTTAGTGTTCATCCAATGATATTGTTATGACACACATCACATAGGTCTTAAAACAGCAATGTCCCTGAATGACACTCAGGACCACTGTTTTATTACTATCCACAATTCTAAGGCACGTGAAATTGAATTAATGTGAGTATCATTCAGATTACTATATTCTAGTTTACTGTTGTGGTAGATTGAGTCCTTCAGTGTTTGTCATTGTCATTATTTCCTGCTTTTGTGACATTTTCCACAAAACTTCACAAAACTCTCATCCCATAACCTCCCTTTAAGGGCCTATAAATATACACTGGAAAAACGATTTCCAAAATAAAATAGTTGTTAACTTTCTCTGTTCCTGATCTATGAGGGGTAGTTTTTTGAATCTATGAGATGCTGCAACACCTGAAACAATCACAGGTTATTCTAAAATGGGTGGTACATGCCTTTCACTGTAACTTTTCAAAGCTATTCTATTATACATAGGTTGTGAGGCAAAAAAGAACAGACATTTGTTTCATATTGATGATGATGATGGCATTTATTAAGTGCTCATTATGTGCAAAGCACTGTTCTAAGCGCTGGGGAGGTTACAAGGTGATCAGGGTGTCCCACGGAGGGGGCTCACAGTCGTAATCCCCATTTTACAGATGAGGAAACTGAGGCACAGAGAAGTTAAGTGACTTGCCCAAAGTCACACAGCTGACAAATGGAGGAGCCGGGATTTGAACCCATGACTTCTGACTCCAAAGCCCGTGCTCTTTCCACTGAGCCACGCTGCTTCTTCTCATATTGATCCTAAGAACACTGAAACTGATATAAGATTTTGCATATGCTGGTAAGCATGACAGAAACTAGTAACTCCTGATCTTTTTGTCATTCACTACTGAGTCCATCTGATCTTTCCAGTGAATTGTTCCAGTGTTTCCAATTTCCAGTGTTCTTTCCAATTGCTGTGGAAAGAACAATTCCTGCAATAGGTCTTTGTGATCAATCAATCAGGTGTATTTATTGAGCACTTACTATGTGCAGAGCACTAAGCACTTTGGAGAGTACAAATGACAAAGTTGGTAGACATATTTCCTGCCCACGTTGATCTGACAGTCTAGTGGGAGAGAGAGATACTAATATAAATAAATGAATTGAAGATATGTATATAAGTAATGTGTGCCTGGAGTGAATGAAGGAAGCAAATCAGGGCAATGAAGACAGGAGTGAGAGAAGTGGAAATGACATGCTTATTCAGGGAAGGCCTCTTCAAGGAGATGTGCTGTAAATAAGGCTTTGAAGGTGGGGAGAGCAATTGTCTGTAAGATATGAAGAGGAAGGGCATTCCAGACAAAAGATAGGATGTGAAATAGCAGTGTGGCTCAGTGGAAAGAGCACAGGCTTGGGAGTCAGAGATCATGGGTCCTAATCCCAGCTCTGCCACTTGTTGGCTGTGTGACTTTGGGCAAGTCACTTAACTTCTCTCTGCCTCAGTTACCTCATCTGTAAAATGGGGATTAAGATTTTGAGCTCCATGTGGCACAACCTGATCACCTTGTGTATCTCCCCCAGCGTTTAGAACAGTGCTTTGCACATAGTGAGTGCTTAACAGATACCATGATTATCATTATTATTATGTGAGCGAAACATCAGCAGCAAGATAGTTGAGATTGAGATACAGTGAGTAGCTTGGTTTAAGAGGAATACAGTGTGTGGTCTCGGTTGTAGTAAGAGAGCAGAAGTGAGGTAGGAGGCAGCAAGGTGATTGACCTCCCCACAGCACTTGTATATTTTTATACAGAATTATTACTCTATTTTACTTGTACATATTTACTATTATATTTATTTTGTTAATGATGTGCATATAGCTTTAATTCTATTTGTTCTGACAATTTTGATACCTGTCTACATGTTTTGTTTTGTTGTCTGTCTCCCCCTTCTAGACTGTGAGCCCGTTGTTGAGTAGGGACCATCTCTATATGTTGCTGACTTGTACTTCCTAAGTGCTTAGTACAGTGCTCTGCACACCGTAAGTGCTCAATAAATGATTGAATGAATGAATGAATGATTGAATGAATGATTGCTTTAAGCTGATGGTAAGGAGTTTCTGTTTGAGCATAGAACATTCAAATTAAAGGCAGAATCAAACACTGTGGGACCAGTTTGGAATAATCTCCTTTCTTTGAGTAATCCTATTTCAATTCTGTTACCAAACAACCATTGTGAACAAAGCAACAGAAACGAGCTCTCATGTTCATGTTGAATAGATTCAAGATTTCATTGGTCTTTTCTACTCCACCCTCAAGTGTGTGTTAGTGCTAATTATCAATAGTGCCATTTTTGAAAATAAAAAAACTATATACTACATTTAATAGAGGGAAGAGCCTGAACGAGAGCCAAAGAGAGAGAGAGAAAGCACATATGCTGTCTACAGTTTGTTATCAAACTTTCAAAAGAATATGAAACACCTCTAGTCCTCAGATATATGCCCAAAAAATTAGTTGGAAATGGAAAATAGATGTTAACAGAATTAGGGAACATGTTTAGTTTAAAGAGCATAAGAGTGGGAGTGACCTGATAAATAGATTTCCATTTCCTGAGAGACCTCAGAGAGATCTACTTCTGCCGAGTTGGCTCAATTGGACTAAGACATCTATCATCATCCGATTCAGAGAAGCTGCCTGAGAACAATGAAGTCACTCTCTCTTGAGCTGTTTCTGTCACCCCACATCATCTGACATTGTCCAGGACAGAGATCCACCCACAGGCACAGAGATGCCCTCTACCAAGCTGCCTCAGCTGGCATGGGACATCTAACATCGGAACCACTATCTATGCCTGACAGGACACATAGTTCTCACTCCCATACTGCTGTGGTGTAGAATAGGCCATTCCCTTATCTGATTACTGTCCATACTGAATACACAGTGGAAAACACTGAACAGGTGTGGCTGTTTGATAACCTGTGATAATGAACTGTCTTTGTACATATTAACAGCTGCTTGCCTTCACATCAATCCAACCCTTTGTTTGTAAATATCTGCCTCTTCTCTCCCAAGAATCCCAGGTTTTCCATTCAGTTCAACAATTAATCAGTGGAACTACCAGTTTTTGCAATTGTATTGTATTCTCCTAAGCGCTTAGTACAGTGCCTTGCTCTCAGTAAGCTCAATAAACACGATTGAATAAATTAATTAATGAATTATTGTTGCTGAAAACTTCTCTGGCTCCACCATGTCCCATCAACTTCCTCCCTCCTAATCCCCCTCAACTTCTTCCCTCCTAATCCCTCTCTAATCAGCCCATTCTTCTTCCCAGAAACCCCTCCCACTCCAATCTATTCAACTGCTTCCCACTCACAGTGGTAACCCCTCAGCCCTAACCCCCCAACCCCTGGCCTTCTTTCCCTTCACAGCACCTCTCTTCCTCCCTGCATGAACTGCACAATCCTTAGAAAAATGATCAAGACAGCAGAGTTAAGTATGGACTGGAGTGGGGATAGATAGGAGGTAGGAGATCAGCAAGGAGGCCTTTGCAGTAGTCAAGGTGAGATAAATGATAATAATAACAATAATGGCATTTGTCAAGCACTTACTATGTGCCAGGCACTGTTCTAAGCTCTGGGGGGCATACAAGGAAATCAGGGTGTCCCACATGGGGCTCACAGTCTTCATCCCCATTTTACAGATGAGGGAACTGAGACTTAGGGAAGTGAAGTGATTTGCCCAAAATCACACAGCTGACAAGTGGCAGAGCCGGGATTAGAACCCATAACCTCTGACTCCCAAGCCTGTGCTCTTTCCACTGAACCATTCTGCTTCTTGATAAGATAAAGTACTTGTATCAGTGTGATAGCAGTTTGGTTGGTGAGCCTTCTCACAGCCTTCTCTCTGATCTCCCATCCTCATGTCTCTCCCCACTTCAATCCATACTTCATGCCGCTGCCCAGATAGTCTTTGTCCATGCTCTGGGCATGTTACTCCCCTCCTCAAAAATCTCCAGTGGCTACCAATCAATCTGCACATCAGGCAGAAACTCCTCACCCTCGGCTTCAAGGCTGTCCATCACTTCGCCCCCTCCTACCTCACCTCCCTTCTCTCCTTCTACAGCCCAGCCCACACCCTCCACTCCTCTGCCGCTGATCTCCTCACCATGCCTCGTTCTCGCCTGTCCCGCCATCGACCCCCGGCCCACGTCATCCCCCGGGCCTCGAATGCCCTCCCTCCGCACATCTGCCAAGCTAGCTCTCTTCCTTTCTTCAAGGCCCTACTGAGAGCTCACCTCCTCCAGGAGGCCTTCCAAGACTGAGCCCCTTCCTTCCTCTACCCCTTGTCCCTCTCTCCATCCCCCCGTCTTACCTTCCCTTCCCCACAACACCTGTATATATGTAAATATGTTTGTACATATTTATCACTCTATTTTACTTGTACATATCTATTCTATTTATTTTATTTTGTTAATATGTTTGGTTTTGTTCTCTGTCTCCCCCTTCTAGACTGTGAGCCCACTGTTGGGTAGGGACTGTCTCTATATGTTGCCAACTTGTACTTTCCAAGCACTTAGTACAGTGCTCTGCACACAGTAAGCGCTCAATAAATATGATTGATTGATTGGTGAGGTATGTTGTCAAGGTAAAACTGACAGAATTTGTTGACAAATCGAATATACAATTTGAATGAGAGAGATGAGTTGAGGATAATGAATTGAGACAGGGAGGTCACTTCCATACAGTCTCTCCCCACTTCTCATGTTGTCCCCGCCCTGTTGGCTTCATCTTCAACTACTTGCAGCCTGTGGAACCTCTCCCTTCTGCATCCTGGGAAAACTTCCCTTCATCCTGGACCTGTTTCTGACCCAGTCACTGCTCTTCCTAGCCATCATTGAAACCTGGCTATACCCAGATGACATTGCTTCTCCTGGCTCATCATCTTCCACTCCCCAAGACTTGCTGGGAAACATGAGGAGTCAGCTTCCTTTCACTCCCCAGTGCCACTTTTGCACCATTCCACCCATCTCTCTCTTACCATTCCTTTGTAGCCCATGTCGTCCATCTCTACGACTTATTCCAGTTACAAGTCTCAGTTATATACCACCTCCCAGGTCCCACTTCTATCTTTCTGAGCCATTTTGATCCTTTCTCACATTCCTTTTCTCTCCATCCCTACAGTGAAGCAGCCTGGCCTAGGGGAAAAAGCATGAGTCTGAGAGTCAGAGGACCTGGGTTCTAATTCTGACTTATTAACTTGTCTGTTATTGGTCAAGTCGCTTAACTTCTCTTTGCCTCAGTTTCCACATCTGTAAAATGGGGTTTCAGTGTAGGTTCATATTTCATTGGCTCATAAGAAGGGCATATATTGAGTCATCAAACTACATTACAGTAATTTCTGAATGGGACAGGGGGTCCAATTATCAATTACTTAATGACCTCACCACACTGAACTATTTGAATACTTTCCCAAACTCTTTGGAATTAGAGGATTTCCTTCAGTGTTACAAGCTAATTATATGGCTACTGTAATGAGTATAAATCTCTCTCCACATATTTGTGGTTGTTATTCCCAAAAGACTAAAGCACATGTTTCTTTGGGAAAATTTCTCAGCACCAGAAACTGCTGGGCTGTCACACTCCCCACCATGGCTGAGAAATACATATGTGGTAACTTCTGCCTTCCTTCCTGACACCATTCCATGTATGCTCTTGCAATGAGCATATAATTAGAGGTCAAGAAAAGCTAGAAGGAGGAAAAAGAAAGAGAGATGGGGAAGGAAAAGAAAATGAGCAAGGACTATGAAGAGAGGAAGTGGAGGAAGAGAAGAACAAGGAAAAAGGGAGAATAACTAATATAACTAATACAATTTCTCTTGTTACTTTTTTACTTGGGTATTGGAGTGGATGTCTCTCCCATGTATTAGGTAAGTTTGTCATTTCAGAGAAGTAACCCATATTGTAGATTGCTGGGAAAATAGCTATACACATAATTAGGAAAGATCAAAGAAGGAAAAATAGAAAGAAAGCAGAAAGAATTACTGAAATAGCAAAATGTATATAAAAAGTACACCTATTGCTATAAATCTACCTCAGAAATTTCCTACCCTTCTCTCATTCCTATGTCTGTTGGTTAGACCCATCTTTTACTCTTCAATTTTCCAATATAATGTAAGGTAACTCATAAAAAACAGAAGATCACTTACAAAATCCTTCTCCCACCTTCCAAAGCTTTACGTTGTGGAAATGTATCACAGCAAATGCCCTCCAGAACAAGCAAGTTATTTTTAATGGAGGTCTCAGAAAGGGGTGCCACCAAAACTCAGATTTTCTAGATGAACTTTAGGGTTTCCATACTTATGTGTTTTCAATACTGAAACCTTAAACCTAAAAGAAGTCCACCGCAATTCACTTAAAGCATAACATTTTAAATAAGACTTGGCAGAACCCTGAGGACATGAAAAGATTCGCACATCCAACCTGCACATGACCAAGAAAAATCTGAGAACAAATCATTATTTTTTAATTAAATCCATCGAGTCACTCAATCATCTTCACTCTAATATGGACAGCACATAATTCAGGAAAGTCTAAAAACGCAATCCAGAATCAAAGCTAAGGATGTTTTATCAATCTGACCAGTGCTGATCAATCTTAGGTTTTCAGGAAACGGTGACAGCAATTGGTAATGCACTGCAATTAGCACCTCTTGCTCACAGAAGAACTTTCATGGAATAACTTTTGCTGCTCTACTGAAAACAATTTAGAGCTCATTACAAAGAAATGTTTTTACCTTCCAAGCCTAATTGCTATATTGAATTGCAGATACATATTGCACGATCTTATGGAACAGTTCCCAGAGCTATTCTGTTTATTTTCTTCAGCCAAATAGGTAGTTGTTTCAGAGAAAGATGAATACAATAAATGAGTAGCTTCATTTGTTTTAAAGGATGCATTATTGCTCAATATCCCCATTCCATTCACGTGTTATTATGCCTTTACATTACGTTTGAAGGTGAAAATCAAGAAATGACAAGGAATCAATTATAGTCACATAGCAAAAGGAAACAGTGGAAGACTGAGCTATGGATAGAAGGTGGTAAAAATGCTTTAGAATAGAAAACCACGGTAGTTCTTAAATGTTTCATCTAGAAAACTGATTTTGGTACTGCCAGCAAATAAATGTTCAGTATTGTACAACTCAAGGAGGTTCCATATCCAATTGGAACTTTCCCTCATGTCTCAGGATTGTACTTATTTTACTAAACGAGAAGGAAGATTTTAGGGTGGTATCTTATTGATAAACTGAAGCTGGAGAATAGA
Organism: Tachyglossus aculeatus; assembly: GCF_015852505.1. Lineage (NCBI taxonomy): Eukaryota > Metazoa > Chordata > Mammalia > Monotremata > Tachyglossidae > Tachyglossus > Tachyglossus aculeatus. The sequence goes on from NC_052067.1 coordinate 116,873,955, forward strand.
AATGACAGCTTGCATGCATAGTACACACATAAATGTCAAACTTTATGAAATCTCAGAGTTGGGAAGACCCTCAGAAAGTCATCTGTTGCAGCTCTTAAATCATACATAAATCAGGATTGGTAGATATCTATGGACATTTGAAGAGTCATAGACAAAGGAGAGTTAGAGACAGAAATGGTAGCACACAGTTCACACAAAGCAAGGGCTCTTCTTACACATTCAGTGTTCTTTTCTCTCTCTCTATTTCAGAAGGGAAGGCAAAGAGAATTCATACTGGACTAGCCATGAATTTGAAACTTCTGCCACCATGTTTACTACAATGTCTCCAGAGTTGGCATGGCATGAAAGCAGGGGAAAGGAATGATAGCTGCTCCACCTTATCAGAGAAGCAGCATGGCTCAGTGGAAAGAACCTGGGCTTGGGAGTCAGAGGTCATGAGTTCTAATCCCAGCTCTGCCACCTGTCAGCTATGCGACTTTGGGCCAGTCACTTAACTTCTCTGAACCTCATTTACCTCATCTGTAAAATGAAGCTTAAGACTGTGAGCCCCATGTGGGATAACCTGATCACCTTGTATCTCCCCCAGTGCTTAGAACAGTGCTTTGCACATAGTAAGCACTTAACAAATGCCATCAGTATTATTATTATTATGTGACCTGTTGAATATGATGCAAAACTCACAGTCCCCAGGTCTAGCTTGTATGGCATCCTAATGGCCAAAAGGGCTAGAACAGTGGGAGAAGGAGATGGCTTTATCTCCAGTCCCGACGCTGGTGAGCTACCAATACCCCCCAAAATCCTATCTGAAGTACCAATTACTAGACGTGAATAAGAAACTGAAGTGCTGCTGGTAGCTGACTGGCTGCTTACCACACTACAGACAAGCTCTGAGCTATAGACTGGGAAAAGACCAAATACGCTCCTTTCCTTTCCAAAGAATACTATGAGAGCTCCAGAGCATCAGGTCCGAAACTGACCCCATGCAGCCATGGAGTCTCATAGAGAGCCCATGATCAATATTTTTCTAGGGCATTGTGAAAGGTGACTTTTAGCTGAAGGAAAAAAAGAAAAACATGTATTTTGAAATGGCTCATACCAGAATGGCCTTGTCAGTACTCACTGTTTTATTGGTGTAACTTTCCAGATGGTTCCAACTTTATTTCCTTTTTTTGTTGTTTTCCTTTATTTTTCTTTTCTTTTTTTCTTTACTTTTCTTTAATATTTCCTTTCCTTTCCTTTCTTTTTCTTCCTTTGCTTGCTTGCTTGCTTGCTTTCATTTAGACAGCGCTTCTCTCGAATCTTTCATCAGTCATTAGTAATTCATTTCCCCCTTAATTTCATTACTTTCCATCTCTAATAATTATTTGACTACTGTATCAACCTCATCACTGACCTCTCTGCCTCCAGTTTCTTCCCATTCATGTCAATCAATCAATCAATCAATGGTATTTATTGAGTGGTTACTGTATTAACATTAAACTACTTTACAAAGTACTTGGGCAGGTACAATACAATAGAGTTGATAGATACATTCCTTGCCCACAAGGAGTTTACAGTATAGATAGGTACACAGACATTAATGTGAATAAATAAATTATATATATGGTGAGACTGAGGGTGGGGTGAATATCAAGAACTTAAAGAGTACAGATCCAAATGTATAGGTACACAAAGTAAGAGGGAGTTGGGGAATAGAGGGCTTAATTGGAGGAAGTGATTTCACTGGGGTTTTAAAGGTAGAGTAGTGATGATCTTTCATGTATGGAGAAGGAGGGAGTTCCAGGCCAGAGGGACGATGTGGTAAAGAGACAGGCAGTGATTGAGGTAAGGTAGGTGGAGTGAACTGACTGCATGCTTTTCATTCATTCATTCAATCATATTTATTGAGTGCTTACTATGTGCAGAGCATTATACTAAGCATTTTAGAGAGTACAGTACAACAATAAACAAATTCCCTTCCCACAATGAGCATACAGTCTCAAGGGAGAGCGACAGACATCAATGCAAATAAATAAAATTACAGATATACACATAAATATCGTGGGACTGGGGGTCAGGGGAAAGAGCAAAGGGATCATGTTAACAGTGACACAGGAGGGAGTGGGAGATGAGGAAAAGTGAGACTTTGTCTGGGAAGGTTTTTTTACAGGAGATATGCCTTCAGTAAGGCCTCTAAAGGGAAGGGAGTATTTGTTTGGCAGATTTGAGATAGGAGGGCATTCCAGGCCAGAGGCAGGATTTGGGTGAGGGGTCAAAGGTGAGACAGGTGAGAACGAGGCAGAGTGAGAAGGTTAGCACTACAGGAGCAAAGTGTGTGGGCTGGGTTGTAGAAGGAGAGTAGTGAGGTGAGGTAGGAGGGGGCAGGTGATGGACTGCTTTAAAGCCAATAGTGAGGAGTCTTTGTTTGACACGAAGGTGGATGAGCAACCATTGGAGTATTTTGAGGAGCGGGGTGACATGTTCTAAACATTTTTGTAGAAAAACGATCTGGCAGCAGAGTGAAGTATGAACTGAAGTGTGGAGAGACAGGAGGTTGGGAGGTAAGCCTCCTTGTGGCAAGGAGGCTGACTAAGTAATCCAGGTGGAATACGATGAGTGATTGTACATATTTATTACTCTATTTATTTATTTATTTATTTTACTTGTACATATCTATTCTATTTATTTTATTTCGTTAATATGTTTGGTTTTGTTCTCTGTCTTCCCCTTCTAGACTGTGAGCCCACTGTTGGGTAGGGACTGTCTCTATATGTTGCCAACTTGTACTTCCCAAGCACTTAGTACAGTGCTCTGCACACAGTAAGCGCTCAATAAATACGATTGATTGATTGTATTAATGTGGTAGCAGTTTGGATGGGGAGGAAAACTGATGCTAAGGAGTTCTTTGTTTGATGTGGAGGTAGTTGGGCAACCACGGAGGTTATTGAAGTGTGGAAACACAGACCACATTTTTTTTTTAGAAAAATGACCTAGGCAAAAGAGTGAAGTATGGACTAAAAATGAGAGAGACAGGAGGCAGGGAGGTCAATGAGAAGGTAGATGCAGTAGTCAAGATGGGATAGAACAGAGAAGCAGCATGGCCTAGTGGATAGATCACAGGCCTGGTAATTGAAAGGTCATGGATTTTAATCCTGGCTCTACCACAAGTCAGCTGTGTGACCTTGGGCAAGTCACTTCACTTCTCCAGGCCTCAGTTACCTCATCTGCCAAATAGGGATTAAGACTATGAGTCCCATGTGGGACGAGAACTGTGTCCAATCCTAATTGCTTGTATCCATTCCAGCACTTAGTACAGTGTCTGGCACACAGTAAGTGTTTAACAAGAACCACAATCATTATTATCATTATTACTACCGGTGCTTGGATCAGTGTAGTAGCAGGATGGAGATGAAAGGATGGATTTTAGTGATGTTGTGACTGTATTATAGAATTAGTATACATGATACTTCAAAATACATACACTTACTCAAGAATTCATTCATAAATTAGTTCTCCTTAGCATTCTTGTATATATTACTCCTTAGCATTAACGTGTATATGTCAGCTCATTTTTTAATGAGCTTTCTATGTGCCAGGCACTGTACTAAGCAGGAGAGTAGAAACAAGCCAATCGGGTTGGAGGGAACCCATGATTCCATGAGGGAATCACAGTCTTAATACCTATTTTACACACAGGGAAACTGAGGTACAGAGAAGTAAAGTGACTTGCCCAAGGTCATGCAGCAGATGAGTAGCAGAGCCTGGATTAGAACCCAGATCCTTCCAACTCCCAGGCTTGTGCTCTACCCATTAGTCCACAGTTCTGTAAGTATTTGACAGTGCTGTAAATATTTTTATGTTCATTCATTCAATCATATTTATTGAGCACTTACTGTGTGCAGATCACTAGACTAAGAGCTTGGAAAATACAATTTGGCAACAAATGGAGACAATCAAAACAAAACAAAACAAAACAAGTAGACAGGCCTCAATAGCATCAATATAAATAAGCAGTATTATAGCTATATACACATTATTAATAAAATAGATAGAATAATAAATATAAGAGAAAGAGTACAGGCTTTGGAGTCAGGGGTCATGGGTTCAAATCTTGACTCTGCCAATTGTCAGCTGTGTAACTTTGGGCAAGTCACTTCACTTCTCTGTGCCTCATTTACCCCATCTCTAAAATGGGGATTACGACTGTGAGCCCCCTGTGGGACAACCTGATCACCTTGTAACCTCCCCAGAGCTTAGAACAGTGCTTTGCACACAGTAAGTGCTTAATAAATGCCATTATTATTATTATTATTACATGTATAAAGTGCTGTGGGGCAAGGTGGAGGGTAGAGCAGCGGAAAGGAGTGTGGGTGGGGAGGATGAGCAGCAGAAAAGGGGGGCTCAATCTGGGGAGGCCTCCTGAACAAGGCACAGTGTGGAGGTTAGCACAGAGGAGCAGAGTGTGGGTAGGAGGGGGCAAGGTGACGGACAGCTTTGAAGTCAATAGGAGTTTTTGTTTGATTCGAAGGTTGACAGGTAACCACTGGCGATTTTGAGGAGGGGGGCGACATGCCCAGAGTGTTTCTGTAGAAAGAAGAGCATTTCTGTTGAAAGACATGTTCTTTCTATGTTCATGTTATGTTCTTTCTCCCATTAAAGTTTAATCTCTTTGAGTGTCATGACTGGAAATTGAAGTCATATGGGCCAGAGGAAGTTCGTTTTGAGATATTTTCAGAATCATTTGGTTTATTTCTAGCATTTTCTTAGGCACCAGAGAGCATAAATACCCATCTAAGGAAACGACAAATTGCTGACCTCTAAATCAATCAATCAATCAATTGTATTTATTGAGCAGAGCACTGTATTTACTGTGTGCAGAGCACTGTACTAAGTGCTTGGGCAGTACAAGTTGGCAACATATAGAGACGGTCCCTACCCAACAGTGGGCTCACAGTCAAGAAGAGGGAGACAGAGAACAAAACATATAAAATAAAACAAAATAAAATAAATAGAATAGATATGTACAAGTAAGATAAATAAATAAATAGAGTAATAAATATGTACAAACATATATACATGTATACAGGTGCTGTGGGGAAGGGAAGGAGGTAAGGCAGGGGGATGGAGAGGGGGAGGAGGGGGAGAGGAAGGAGGGGGCTCAGTCTGGGAAAGCCTCCTGGAAGAGGTGAGCTCTCAGTAGGACCTTGAAGGGAGGAAGAGAGCTAGCTTGGCGGATGGGCAGAGGGAGGGCATTCCAGGCCTGGGGGATGACGTGGGCAGGGGGTCGACGGCGGGACAGGCGAGAACGAGGCACGGTGAGGAGATTAGTGGCAGAGGAGTGGAGGGTGTGGGCTGGGCTGTAGAAGGAGAGAAGGGAGGTGAGGTAGGAGGGGGCGAGGTGATGGAGAGCCTTGAAGCCGAGGGTGAGGCGTTTCTGCCTAATGCGTAGGTTGATTGGTAGCCACTGGAGATTTTTGAGGAGGGGAGTAACATGCCCAGAGCATTTCTGCACAAAGACAATCCGGGCAGCGGCGTGAAGTATGGATTGAAGTGGGGAGAGACAAGAGAATGGGAGATCAGAGAGGAGGCTGATACAGTAGTTCAGACGGGATAGGATGAGAGCTTGAACGAGCAGGGTAGCAGTTTGGATGGAGAGGAAAGGGAGGATCTTGGCAATGTTGCGGAGCTGAGACTGGCAGGTTTTGGTGACCACTTGGATGTGAGGGGTGAACGAGAGAGCAGAGTCAAGGATGACACCAAGGTTGCGGGCTTGTGAGATGGGAAGGATGGTAGTGCCGTCAACAGTGATGGGAAAATCAGGGAGAGGGCAGGGTTTGGGAGGGAAGACAAAAAGTTCAGTCTAAAGTGTTAGTTACTAGTTTTACCTACACTGATACACTGTCAGTAATGCTTAAAACTAAAGTCAGAATAAGATATTTTAATCTAGCTTCTTTCATTAAATTAGTTCTCAGAATATTCATTTTCATGCATTCATTAAATCGTATTTATTGAGCTCTAACTGTGTACAGAGCACTATACTAAGTGCTTGAGAGAGTACAATACAACAATGAACAGACACATTCCCTGCCCACAGTGAGCTTACAACCTAGAGTGGTGGGGAGACAAACTTTAATACAAATAAATAAATTGTATATATATATATATATATATATATATATATATATGAGCTGTGGAACTGGAGTGGGGAGAGCAAAAGGGGCAAGAGAATAGATTTGAAGAAATAGGAATGGGCACTACCGTTTGGAACTGTGTCCTACTTTATATAGTTGTGAAAATGAGATAAGAAAATGTATATTTTTACAATGAAAGATTTTGTGAGTCCTAACAATGCAACTGGATCCCAATAAATTAAAACTTGTAATATAACAACTTTTTTTCAGGGCTATAATCCACGAAATTTCCCATAAGAAGGAAAAAAGTCCACAAACTGAAATAGACACCCTTCTAGATTATTATCTAGGTCACTATTCTCTTCTTGCATTGTAATTTTAATCTTCCGGATGATTTATTGTAAATTTTGACAATTCATTATACATGGATATGTATATATATGTGTATATGTATGTATATAAAATGAATTGTCAAAATTTACAATAACTCATCCAGAAGATTGAAATTACAATGCAAGAAGAGAATAGTGAACTAGATAATATATATCATATATATAATCATATATTATAATCGTATATATAATCATATATATATATAATCATATATATTATGATATTATATATATGATTGGTTATAAACCTGAGATTCAAATACACGAAGACAAGTAAGCCCCATTATCTCTGCACTTTATGTCAGGAGGTCTGAGGAACTCTGAGGAAAACTCTTTTGAAGCCACGGAAGCTCAGTGCAGAGATTTCCATCATACACTCATCTTTGGTAAAGCATTTGGATTTAATTGCCATAAAGAAATTTGAAATAATGAATTAGGGAATCCTTTGGTGTAGAAAAACCTTATACATTTAAACTATAAGATGTCTTGGCATGTTAAGGACAGTTAGGATAAACAAACAAACAAAAAAAAAAAACTTATGAATGTTGGCCTGCCTTTTGGAGTCTTTGGTTTTAGGAGATTACAATTGTATTGGGGAACTGTTTTAGTTTCAAACGTTTTAGGCAGTCTCAGGAGTGTTGGAGTCAAGTAGCAAAGACACCTCAAGAAGGAATTTGAGAGATAGTTGATAAATTACCAGACTCATGCAGACTCATTGAATGAGCAATATTTCCCCCTACAGCAGGAAGAATCAGTTTCAGTATAACACACATCGTTCGATTGTTTGTGTAATTCTGTAATTTCCACCTCAGCACAGGAGGCAATACAGGGTGAGCCAGCACTCCTACAGAGAAAATTTTTAATAGAACATGTAGTCAGCTAAGCCCGGCCCATATGCCCACTGATAGGCAAAAGTCAACATAAAATGTCTGGAGGTTCTCGATTAAAATTATCTTGGATAACCCGTGCTTTGTCTATTGCCCACAATTTATTCAATTGACAAAAATGTTTTTATCATGAGTACAACATTATTTTTAGAAAGATTATTTTCCAGCAAATCCAACACCTTATTCAGTCAAAATTAGTTGAGCATGCACTTAGACAAATTGCAGTTGCCAAAGGGATTTTAGAATACAAGCAGGGGAAAACAAGTGCAAGCTTTAATTAAACCGCAGCCTCTTTGATTGAAGTTAAATCACTGTTCACAAAAAATAATACTTCATGACCGACATGTTACCTGATGACAACCTAAGGGTGTTTGGCTTCTAGGTTTACAATGTAACATCAATGTTCCAATGAAAAACAGACACTTCCATTCACTGTACACATAATAGCCACTCTTGAAAGGCAATTTAAAATGTGAAAAATGACAGCTATAAGAACAAGGAATATTCTGCAGCATTTTTCAAATTGTTTTCTCTTCCTCTCTGTCAGGACCTCTCAGGGCCAGAGACAGTCACTTACATTGTTTTTCCCCTCTGTCAGTAAACATAGATCAGTAATAACAAGTCTTCGCACAATTTCAGTTAATTTGAATTTCATTATGTTGACTAACAGATGATTTGAAAATAATTTCAAATCTGTTAGGATAAAACACTTTGAGAGAGAAAGTTTCTGAAGTAGGATATATTGTGGAAAGTCAGCCAAAGTAAATAGAAAAACAGCACAGTTGGCATACTGACTTGTTCAAAATCAAATCTTGAAAATAAACAATAATTTACTGTTTTACAAACACATGATGAGTGGCTTAAGTATCAGTGGGGACACACACCAAGGCCCACAACATTATATGGCCTACAGGATTTTCAAATATGTCAACACCACTTCTTTACACATAACTAGACTGAAATAGCAGGAACAATAGACTAAAATTGTTCCTGTGATGCACTATGAGCAAAAGTAACAGGTAAAAATATGAAAAAAAGAAATATAAAGATTAGTATTCACATATTTTCCTCGCTTCCACTGACATTATTAGTCAACTGATTAGTCAGTCAGTATTTTCTGAGTGTTTACTGTGTAAGCCCTGTATTAAATGCTTGGGAGAGTATAATACCATGAAGTTATAGAATTTGAGTTAAGGAACAACAATTGTCTATTTTGTTCAGTGAAGATAATGCAAATAAATTACTTCTAAATATTTTTATCAATTTTTCTTGACTCTTGAAAGTTTAGGTGAATAGCAATTCTGAATCTTTCTAGCACTGGGTAGGTATTAGTGGTAGCTCCACTAGCTACTACTAGTAGGATCAGGATCAGCCTAAGGAAGACTTTTTAAATAGTGTAATCTTGTAGTACACAAAACCAGGATAACACAGTGAAGTGTCATGTATAGCTATAGAATCAACTTGGCTTCAACTTCAAAAATGAAAAATACTCTAAACACCTTCTTTCTCCAGAGCCTCATCCTACAGGCATATTTGAACCCATGTTTACATGTGTCGATCAGGTTGCATGTATATATGCATGTGAGCCCACTGTTGGGTAGGGACTGTCTCTATGTGTTGCCAATTTGTACTTCCCAAGCGCTTAGTACAGTGCTCTGCACATAGTAAGCACTCAATAAATACGATTGATGATGATAACACATGCATACAAATATTTACCCACATTCCAGTGGGGGCTGGGTGAAGATAGAGGGAGGCAATGGACAGCTGTGTTTGTGGGGGTGTGTGTGTTCAACCTCTGTGTTTGAAGATAATCTCACTGACAATGTATTTTAACAATGTGTTGATGTGTCTTTCCATAACTGAAATTTGAGCCAATTCATAATAATAATAATAATAATGATGGCATTTGTTTAATAATGATAGCATTTTTTATGCACTTACTATGTGCAAAGCACTGTTCAAAGTGCTAGGGAGGTTACAAGGTGATCAGGTTGTCCCACGGGGGGCTCACAGTCTTAATCCCCATTTTACAGAGGAGTAACTGAGGCACAGAGAAGTTAAGTGACTTGCCCAAAGTCACACAGCTGACAATTGGCGGAGCCAGGATTAGAACCAATGACTCTGACTCCCCAGCCAGGCTCTTTCCACTGAGCCACGCTATAGCAATTTCTATGTGTCAAACACTGTTCTAAGCACTGGGGTAGATACAAGCTAATCAGGTTGGACACAGTCCCTGTGAGACTTTGGGCTCACAGTCTTAATCCCCAATTTACAGATGAGGTAATTGAGTGAGAGAGAAGTTAAGTGACTTGCCTAAGGTCATGCAGAGGACAAGTGGTGGAGTCTGGAATAGAACCCAGGTCTTTCTGACACGCAGGCCTGTGTTCCATCCACTGGGCCAAGTTGCTTAGCTGGAGATGAGGTGCCTACTTCACCAATTCAAGTATCACACAGCAGTTTAAAGAGTGGCTGATATGATCAACTTCAAGTCTTTTGGCATACAACTCTTCAGGAAAGTCAGTTTGTATTCTAAAATTCATATTTTAAAGGGATGAAAGTATGGCTAGGATATGCACACAGAAAATGTGCAATTACATACATTGCACAAGCATATTTGATCTTTCTCATGAGAATTTATGCACATTGGAATTATGGGAAAAATTTTACGTTTGCTCTAAAATACCTTTAAACAACTCAAGCATCATTCTCTTTTTTTATGGCTTGAGAACACAAAAGTAAACCTAGTGCTTCCTTACACAGGTGTGAACAGACTCTGAATCTATCAAGCAGTATTGACTGTGTATAGAGCTCTCCACTAAGGATTTAGGAGAATAAAATAGAATCAATATACAGGATGCCTGCCTCAGAGGGGGTTATACTTTAATGAGGGATACAAAAACTGAAATAAGTTTCATGTAGGGGAAAAAAGGTGCAGAGGCAATATTTAAGAGTTAGTAATAAGTAATAGGCTTTCAATCAATCAGTCAATCAATCAAGGTTATTTATTGAGAACTTAATGTATGTAGAGAGCACTCTACTAAGTGCTTGGGATAATGCAATGCAATGTTTTTAACCTGAATATTGTGCCACAGAAAAAAATGTGCCACCCCTCGCTGAACTGATATTGCAGCAACCAGGTGTCTGTTATATTTATATTGTACTTTCCCAAGTGCTTAGTACAGTGCTCTGCACACAGTAGGGCTCAATAAGTATGAATGACTGACTGACCACCCCAGACCATGGAAAGTGCTAAAAGCTCCCCCAATGATCCTGACAACAAGGGATATCTGCACTTGGGTTCGAATGGAACCCAGGCCCTCCTTCCTCCAAAACGAATGATGAAAAGGAATATGAGTATAGCAGAAATGTCCATGTCTCCTTAAAAAAGGTCAGGTGGAAAAGCTGGTAAGCAATATAGGAGGAGGAAATCTACAATAGCAGCGTGGCTCAGTAGAAAGAGCACAGGCTTTGGAGTCAGAGGTCATGGGTTCAAATCCTGGCTCCGCCAATTGTCAGCTGTGTGACTTTGGGCAAGTCACTTAACTTCTTTGGGCCTCAGTTCCCTTATCTGTAAAATGGGAATTAAGACTGTGAGCTCCATGTGGGACAACCTAATCACCTTGTATCCCCCGAGCACTTAGAACAGTGCTTTGCACATAGTAAGCATTTAACAAATACCATCGTTATTATTATTATTATTACAATAGCTTGGTGGAAATCACTCACTGATGAAGTTGGTTTATTCCTGGCTTTAACCTGTGAGGTATGTCATCCCCATTCCTTCCCCATATTCCCTCCTCTCTGCCAAGTGCTCTGCCCATTACCTTCTCCTGGGTTGGTCCATCCCCGTACCTAGACTGTTTTCTATTTTAAACTCTTATTTTTAACTCAGTGGTCCCTGCAGTCCCATTCTGCTTTCCCAGCTACCTGCCATCCATGCTAGTAAAACCCATTGGCCTAGGAGAGAGCTGGCACCATATGGGATGGACAAACAACTGTGCTAGCCAGGTCATTGCTGGCACTGCTACAACCTTGTCTCCCTGCCATTCTACTCCTTCCCATCCTGCATCATGACATTTATCAACATGAGTAATGGGGCATTAGTGAGCTGGGTGCCAGTAAGATGACTGCCAAGTTAAAAAAAAGTTTTAAAAATAATCTGGGTTGGTTGTAGGGGCTGGGCTGGCCCATGGTGGCATGAGGCATGGTGGCATGAGGCAAAGGGAAAGGGAGAGGGAAGGGGGGTTTGAGGTTGAGAGGAAGGCAAGAAAGGTGTGTGTAAGGCTCTAAGAACTGGGAAGGTAGGGCCAGATGGACCAGTAATAGAAGAAGGGAGGGACTTATTCTGATAGATATTATGTTTTGAGCAGCGTGTTCAGCCTACCAGAGAGGAGAAGGGTTGTTTCCCATTACCTGGAGGCAATTCAGGATTTGCACTGCAGCTTACACAAAAGCAGTGATGGGTCTTATGTGGGCATAGACGTTCAGTGGCAGGATAGACTAAAAATGGAAAGAAATGAAAAAGGAGGAAAGAAGAAAAAGAAAAGGAAAGGAAAGGAAAGGAAAGGAAAGGAAAGGAAAGGAAGAAAATAAAAATGGACGCATAAAAGGAAAAGAGGCAGGAGAAAGGAAAAAGAAAGGAACATAAAAAATTTGGTTACTAACATTGATTGAGCACTTACTGTGTGCTCAAAACTGTAATAATAATAATAATAATAACAATAATAATGACATTTGTTAAGTGCTTGCTATGTGCCAAGCGCTGTTCTAAGCGCTGGGGGGATACAAGGTAATCAGGTTGTCCCAAATGGGGCTCACAATCTTAATCCCCATTTTCCAGATGAGGTAACTGAGGCCCAGAGAAGTGAAGTGACTTGCCCAAAGTCACACAGCTGACAAGTGGCGGAGACAGGATAAAAGCCAATGACCTTTGACTCCCCAGCCCGGGCTCTTTCCATTGAGCCATGCTGCTTCTCTAAAGAGTACAATGTAATCTAGTTGGTAGACAAGATCCCTGCCCCTCGAGAAGGTACAATCAACAAGCAAAACAGGGGAACAAAGGTCATAGGGAGCATATGAGTCAAAGGAAAATATATAGGAGGAGCATTTATGAAAGGATTATACAAGAACAATTTAAAACAATGTAAGGAAGAGATGAAGGGAAGAAAGATTAAGTGAAGAAAGGAATATTAAACAAGGATTTTGGAGGGAGTGCATGGTCTGGGATGTGAAAAATAATTTATAAATAGGAGAAACTGGCAAGCAACTGTGTATATGTGGGTGGTGAGGGATACAAAAAATACAACTGAGTGAGAGAGAAAGTGTGCAGGTGAATTCAGTAAATTAATCCTGGGATGCAAATGCTTAGAATTCACAACTGAATCAAGCCTGCAATATTTGCGATATCCGTTTTGGAAAAGATGCGCTTTATGGAATACAGGAGAGAAAAACTTCTTATAATATCTGGGTTTTTTTGCTATCACCATTATGTATTTTTCTTCCTATATTTTCAAGTAATAAATCTTCAAAGTTTATAGGTATTCTTGAGATGATTAAGTTGCTTAGAATATTCTGTCCCAAGGGCAACACAGCTCCAATATATTCTCTGTTCTTTCATATTCCAAATGTTTACAGATACAGGTGCTATCACCCCAGGAGAAAGAAGGGGTGATGGAGGCCACAGCCTCCTCCACTTTGTGAACTCAACTTCTAACATTGCTCATCTAACGTTTGTAGCTTTTTGCCCTATTATCTGTTTGAAACCTGTTCCCTACCAGGACTCATCCCCCTTAAAATCACTGCCCACTTGTCTCTCCTATTCTCAAAATATAAATTTGGCAACTTTGCTGCAAGATACTTTGGATCATTTTGGTTTTGAATACGTATATCTGCTTACGTGCATCTCTTAAATGACTCTTAAATGAATATTCCTTGAAGGTTACCTGGGTTATCTCACCATTATACTTTATCATTCTTTCTACTCAGTATGTATGTCAGATGTTCTAAGGTGAAGTGAAGCATTTTGGGCTTCAGTATCATCAGGATGCTAATAATCCTTTCCTCTGAGAATTTAGCAATATTTTGTCAGTGTAATAGCAATATGATGGAAACATACCCTAAATTCTATACTGAATCTATCAAAGAGTGTATTCAAATTATGCATCAAGAGGATTTATACTTTTAGACCAATAATAATGTCACAGGTACCTAAATGTAAAAATAAGTAAGTAGAAACCAAGACCTCAATTCAATAAATGCCAGGAAACTGAGCTGCTAAAGGACAATGCCCTTCCCACAATAAAATCTAAAATTTCAGCCTTTTAAATATACTAAAGTGATTCACATCTATAAAAATAAAACAGCAAAAATTTTATTTAAGCACTGATTGATGTTCTATTTGAATATGACCAATTTTGCCTTACACAAACCAGTCTTTTGGGTTCCAGCACCAGAGCAAACATTTCCCCAGAGTGTAGGCTTTTTCTTATTATCTTCAAAATTATTTTGAACATGAAATGGATCCCTTTTATGTGAAAACCAGAAGGCAGGGTCCCAGCTGTCTCATGTCAGAAGAAAATGGGCTGTCATAAGAAGTCTAACTGGCTGAAATCCAGTAGCTTCCTATGTTTCTACTATTACGGCTATAACTACTCTCCTGAGGCAACTTTTTAAATGTAAATGTTTTGTTATTTGTACACATTATCATTACTAATACATACTATTTAGAACTATTTAGTACTAATACAGTTTAGTAAGTATTAGTATTTGCCAACATCACCAAGATCTGCCCTTTCCTCTCCATCCAAACTGCTACCTTGCTGGTTCAATCGCTTATACTATCCCAACTGGATTACTGCATCAGCCTCTTCTCTGATCTCCCAACCTCCTGTCTCTCCCCACTTCAATCTATACTTCATTCTGCTGTCCAGATCATCTTTGTGCAGAAACACTCTGGGCATGTTACTCCCCTCTTCAAAAATCTCCAGTGGCTGCCAGTCAACCTACGCATCAAGCAAAAACTCCTCACTCTCGGCTTCAAGGGCTCTCCATCACCTCGCCCCCTCCTACCTCACCTCCCTTCTCTCCTTCTACAGCCCAGCCCACACCCTCCACTCCTGTGCCGCTAACCTCCTCACTGTGCCTCGTTCTCGTCCTTCCCGTGGCCTGGGATACCCTCCTTCCACACATCCGCCAAGCTAGCTCTCTTCCTCCCTTCAAAGCCCTATTGAGAGCTCACCTTCCAGACCTCAAGAGGCCTTCCCAAACTGAGCCCGCTTTTTCTTCTCCTCCTCCATATCCCCCCTGCCCTACTTCCTTCCCGTCCCCACAGCACCTGTATATATGTTTGTACAGATTTATTACTTTATTTATTTTACTTGTACATATTTACTATTCTATTTATTTTGTTAATGATGTGCATTTTGCTTTAATTCTATTTGTTCTGACGACTTAACACCTGTTCACATGTTTTGTTGTGTTGTCTGTCTTTCCCTTCTAGACTGTGAGCCCATTGTTGAGTAGGGACTGTCTCTATATGTTGCCAACTTGTACTTCCCAAGTGCTTAGTACAGTGCTCTGCACATAGTAAGCACTCAATTAATATGATTGAATGAGTGAATAATGAATGAATGAATGAATGTTAATTGAAGACATCATTGCAATCTTTTTTCATTTTCCCAGTAGTCTTGAGGAGTACAAAAAAATTTAAATTAAAAATTTTGAGCAGCTCAGGAAGAATTAGTACTCAGATTGGGAAAATACAAAAATATTCTTTATCTAACAAGTGACATAAATAGATAGTTATTCCATTTTCTGAGTTAAAGAATTAGTACATTTCAATAAAATCAGATTTGGTATGGTAGGTTATGCTTTATTCAGCTGCAGGAGATTAATAACTCGTATCTGGGCTGCATACAGATTGTGTTAAGTTGTTTTGTTCCAGTTTAGTCAGAAAAAGAACAATGATAGAGTCTAAGAATCTAAACAAATTGCCTTGTACCTTCAGCACAGGCAAGATGTGATTTAGTTCTAAGCCAATTTGCTTTAATGATGTTAATAAATATAAACAATTACAGTGAAGTCAATCATGCCTCATGCAGATAATTTATAAAATAAAATCTCCATTTTCATCCTTGTTTTTAAAATTTGATGCTTCATTCAAGGAAATTAAGCTATGATGCTTATGTTTCTTAAACTGTGGCATATTTGTTAGCACGTACAGAACCATAGCATCAGCTTTCTACTGGTTAATTAGTAAGTTGGGATTTAATGCGCAATGTTTTACAAAAGAATTTAAATGTTGAAGGAGAAATAGGACTTCAGCAAGGCTTAATAGAAAGAGCACAGGACAGGTTTCTAATCCTAGTTCTGCCACTGTCTGTGACCTTGGGCATAGTTACTTTCTTCTCCATGCCTCATTTTTGTCATTTATAAAGCGATAGTAAATTCCTCTTCCCCCTCTCCTTAGAGTACGAACAGTGTCTAACCTGATTATGCTTTCCCCACTCCAATTATTCACCCAATGTCTGACACACATGAAGATCTTAATAAATCCAGAACTGTTACTGTCATTAAGAAATCCACTGGCTACTCAATTTAGTAATCCAGAATGGATTGGCACCCAGTCCAGTTAAAAGAAATTTCCAGTAACAATCATTACAGCATGAAAATTGCTATACCTCAGATGTGACCATGGATATTTTCACCTATAGAGTGCCCTTTCCTACATGGGCCTAGACGGGGAGAAGTTGCCATACCTCTCCCTTCCCTTCTGCTTGTAAGCAAGTGCAGCCCCACATCTTCCATTTTTTACCACCCAGAAGCCTGAACTCTTTGCCAGTATAGGAGGGGTAGGTGGGGAGTCAATGTGTCATTGACTTCTGCTGGCAGGACACTGCTCCCAATCTCTGATTTGAAAACCTGTGGTGGCAATCCCTAACCCAGATTACAGGTTGACCTCACTAGTGCAGAAAGCACAGCTGTGAGAAATTATTTTACTTTCACCTCCATCATAACTTTCAGAGATGCAATTGCGATTGTTTAAAAGGAAAACGTCCTTTTAGTGAAACTTTAAAATCAATCAATCAATCAATCAATCAATCGTATTTATTGAGCACTTACTATGTGCAGAGCACTGTACTAAGCGCTTGGGAAGTACAAATTGGCATCACATAGAGACAGTCCCTACCCGATAGTGGGCTCACAGTCTAAAAGGGGGAGACAGAGAACAGAACCAAACATACCAACAAAATAAAATAAGTAGGATAGAAATGTACAAGTAAAATAAATAAATAAATAAATAAACAGAGTAATAAATATGTACAACCATATATACATATATACAGGTGCTGTGGGGAGGGGAAGGCGGTAAGGCGGGGGGATGGAGAGGGGGACGAGGGGGAGAGGAAAGAAGGGGCTCAATCTGGGAAGGCCTCCTGGAGGAGGTGAGCTCTCAGCAGGGCCTTGAAGGGAGGAAGAGAGCTAGCTTGGCGGATGGGCAGAGGGAGGGCATTCCAGGCCCGGGGGATGACGTGGGCCGGGGGTCGATGGCGGGACAGGCGAGAGCGAGGTACAGTGAGGAGATTAGTGGTGGAGGAGCGGAGGGTGCGGGCTGGGCAGTAGAAGGAGAGAAGGGAGGTGAGGTAGGAGGGGGCGAGGTGATGGAGAGCCTTGAAGCCCAGGGTGAGGAGTTTCTGCCTGATGCGCAGATTGATCGGTAGCCATTGGAGGTTTTTGAGGAGGGGAGTGATATGTCCAGAGCGTTTCTGGACAAAGATAATCCGGGCAGCAGCATGAAGTATGGATTGAAGTGGAGAGAGACACGAGGATGGGAGATCAGAGAGAAGGCTAGTGCAGTAGTCCAGACGGGATAGGATGAGAGCTTGAATTAGCAGGGTAGCAGTTTGGATGGAGAGGAAAGGGCGGATCTTGGCAATGTTGCGGAGCTGAGACCGGCAGGTTTGGGTGACGGCTTGGATGTGAGGGGTGAATGAGAGAGCAGAGTCGAGGATGACACCAAGGTTGCGGGCTTGTGAGACGGGAAGGATGGTAGTGCCGTCAACAGAGATGGGAAAGTCAGGGAGAGGACAAGGTTTGGGAGGGAAGACAAGGAGCTCAGTCTTCGACATGTTGAGCTTTAGGTGGCGGGCGGACATCCAGATGGAGATGTCCTGAAGGCAGGAGGAGATGCGAGCCTGGAGGGAGGGGGAGAGAGCAGGGGCAGAGATGTAGATCTGGGTGTCATCAGCGTAGAGGTGATAGTTGAAGCCGTGGGAGCGAATGAGGTCACCAAGGGAGTGAGTGTAGATTGAGAACAGAAGGGGACCAAGCACTGAACCTTGGGGAACTCCCACAGTAAGAGGATGGGAGGGGGAGGAGGAGCCTGCAAAAGAGACTGAGAAAGAACGACCGGAGAGATAAGAGGAGAACCAGGAGAGGACGGAGTCTGTGAAGCCAAGGTCAGATAACGTGTTGAGGAGAAGGGGGTGGTCCACAGTGTCAAAGGCAGCTGAGAGGTCGAGGAGGATTAGGACAGAGTAGGAGCCGTTGGATTTGGCAAGCAGGAGGTCATTGGTGACCTTTGAGAGCGCAGTTTCCGTGGAATGAAGGGGACGGAAGCCAGACTGGAGGGGGTCGAGGAGAGAGTTGTTGTTGAGGAATTCTAGGCAGCGCGTGTAGACAACTCGTTCAAGGAGTTTGGAAAGGAATGGTAGGAGGGATATGGGACGATAACTAGAAGGTGAGGTGGGGTCAAGAGAGGGTTTTTTTAGGATGGGAGAGACATGGGCATGTTTGAAGGCAGAGGGGAAGGAACCAGTGGAGAGTGAGCGGTTGAAGATGGAAGTTAAGGAGGGGAGAAGGGATGGAGCGAGAGATTTCATAAGATGAGAGGGAATGGGGTCAGAAGCACAGGTGGCCAGAGTAGCACTTGAGAGGAGGGAGGAGAGTTCCTCTGAGGATACCACTGGGAAGGATGGGAGAGTAGCAGAGAATGTTGAGAGCCGGGGGGTTGGAGAAAGGGGGGAAGAGACTTTGGGGAGGTCGGACCTGATGGATTTAATTTTGTTAATGAAGTAGGAGGCCAGATCGTTGGGGGTGAGGGAAGGAGGAGGGGGAGGAACCGGGGGCCTGAGAAGGGAGTTGAATGTACGGAAGAGCTGGCGGGGGTGATGGGCATGGGTGTCAATAAGGGAGGAGAAATAGTTTTGTCTGGCAGAAGAGAGGGCTGAGTTAAGGCAGGAAAGGATAAACTTGAAGTGAACGAGGTTGGCATGGTGTTTAGACTTTCGCCAGCAGCGTTCGGCAGCTCGAGCATAAGAGCGAAGGAGGCGGACAGTGGCAGTGATCCAGGGCTGTGGGTTAGTGGTGCGAGAGCGGCGAAGGGAAAGGGGAGCGAGCGAGTCTAGCTGAGTAGAAAGGGTAGAGTTGAGAGCAGTAATCTGATCATCAAGACTGGGTAGAGAGGAGAGGGCGGCGAGGTGGGGTGTGAGGCGTTCCGAAAGATGGGTGGGGTCCAGAGAGCGGAGATCTCTGTGAGGGAGTAATACGGATTTACAGGGGAAAGGAGTGTGAGTGAGGAGGCAGGTGAGAAGATTATGATCAGAGAGAGGGATCACAGAGTTGGTGAGGGTGGACACAGTGCAGCGGTAGGAGATGATGAGGTCGAGGGTATGACCAAGTTGGTGAGTGGGTGAGGTGGGGTGGAGGAAGAGGTTGGCAGCGTCAAGGAGAGATAGAAGGCGGGCGGCAGAGGAGTCGTTAGGGATATCCATGTGGATATTGAAGTCTCCAAGGATCAGAGTGGGCATGGAGAAGGAGAGAAGGAATGTGAGGAAGGGGTCAAAGTCGTTAAAGAAGTTGGAAGTGGGGCCCGGAGGGCGGTAGATGACGGCTACAAGAATCTGGAGGGGGTGGTAGAGGCGAATAATGTGGGCTTCAAAGGAGGGGAAGGAAAGGGAAGGGGGAGGAGGGATAGTGCGAAAGCGACATTGGGGGGCGAGAAGGAAACCGACACCTCCTCCTTTTCCAGTGAGTCTGGGGGAGTGGGAGAAGAAGAGGCCTGCACTGCAGAGAGCAGCAGAAGAGACCGTGTCGTCCGACGACAGCCATGTTTCAGTTAGGGCGAGGAGGAGTAGAGAACTGGAAAGGAAAAGGTCCAGGATGAAAGGAATCTTACTTAAAACGGAGCGGGGGTTCCAGAGGCCACACTTGGCATCAGCTGTCGAGGGTGGGGAGGGAGGGGGAAGGGTGCGAGGGGTGGGGAGGGTTTGGATTGGGATGAGTTGGCGGGGGCCTGGGCGGGGAGAGTGGGAAGGGGGGTGGCGATGGGAAAGGAGAACTGGGATGGGGTGGGGGCGGGGAGAAGGGGAGGAGGGGGGGTCGGGAGGGAGAAGCAGAGGACCTGCGCTGGTACAGAGGAATCCTTGGTAGGGGTTGAGGGGGAGCGGTCTTGGTGGGTGAGAGGGAGGGAAACAGCTGGGTGGGAGAGGGGAAGGGGAAGGTGAGGAATGGGAATGGCAGTTGGGAGCAAGGGAACTGAAAGTTCATGGTGAGGTCAGCAGGGCGAGTGACAGTACAGTGGGGGGTTAACAATTGAGATGCAGAAGCAATAAAACAGTAGCAATGATAAAAGTAGGCGATGGTATCACAGGGTGTAGTTGAGCAATCAATATGCTATGGCAATAATAGAATTGGCAAACAATGATGCCACAGAGAGCAGATACAAACTATTAAGAGCTGGAGTAGGGTGGGCCAGTTAAGGGGGGTCAGGGAGCAGAGATACCTGGGGAGGGGAGCGAACAGTCAACTAGCATGGGAGGGCTGAGGAGGTGTGAATGAGGTTGTCGTTAATGTAACATGTAACATGGTGCTAACAAGGTGCTAACAAGGGCTTTTTACCTGGGGGCGGGCGGGGGTAGAGTCAGTCAGGACCGGACCGGGAAGGGGGGGGGATGAGGGGCACTTTACGGAAGGCCTCCTAAGTGGGGGGGGTGGAAGCAGGCGGATGAACATAACTTTGCAGAAAGGACCTGGAATATTGCCACTTGGGAACATTAACCACTTGGCCACCACAGCTCCTAGAAAGCAGTTTCTGAAGGCTTCTGAATTTCTGGTTTGCTCTAAATTCATAAATGGGCTGGCAAGAATATATGACCCTACTGTACATACCTAACCCAATTAGATTAAGAAGGTACTGAGGAGTTGACTTAGGTTTCTCATATACTGATACGTAAAAGTGATATATTGTCTAAAATCAAATCCCTAGAATTCAACCATGAAAAATATTAAAATATTCATGCTTCTAGAAATCAGAATCAAATTATTTGCACATTCTATAGAAAAATAATCAAGGTACATGTAGGTTGACAAATCTCAAAACTAATAACAGTTCACTTTAGACCCTTCTGCTCTAAGGGAATTCCCACTCTAAATGAGAAGATAACATTTATCTATGCAGTTTTTTTTCCACTAAAATGAGGGGGATTATATCTATTGTAGCCTGTTGCGCTGTAGTCAGTAAAGATTAATCTGGGTTAATGGGATCAATGCAACCTTGATATCCAAGGCTGAGCTAATTTTAAGCTAATATTTGCCCCTTCCTTTCTTTCCTCCCTGACCACAGTCTACAACTGTTCAATCTTCATTGGCTTCTTCTCCACTGCTTTCAAACATGCTCATGAGCCCCTATCCTAAAAAAGAAAATAAACCCCCATACTCCTCCAGATATTGCTCCATCTTTCTTCTATCATTCCTCTCCAAACTCCTTCAGAGAGATCCCACTGTCTCCATTTCCTCTACTCCAATTGTCTTCTCGATCCCCATCAGTCTGGTTTCCTGCCCCCTTTACTCCACAGAAACAGCCCTCTCTCTAAGGTCATCAGTGACATTCTTGCCAATCTGGCAGTCTCTACTCCATCCTAATCCTCCTAGATTTCTCAGGTGCCTTCAACACTATGGACCAGCCCCCTTTCTATGAAACATTATCCAATCTCATCTTCAGCTGAATTATGGGTCCCCTCTGTTCTTCATCTACTCCCACTCCTTTGGAAAACTCATTCACTCCCATTACATCTACTACCATCTTTACATAGATGATTCTATGTAAGCTCCCACGGCTTCAACTATCACCTCTACGCTGATGACACCCAGATCTACATCTCTGCCCCTGCTCTCTCCCCCTCCCTCCAGGCTCGCATCTCCTCCTGCCTTCAGGACATCTCCATCTGGATGTCCGCCCGCCACCTAAAGCTCAACATGTCGAAGACTGAGCTCCTTGTCTTCCCTCCCAAACCTTGTCCTCTCCCTGACTTTCCCATCTCTGTTGACGGCACTACCATCCTTCCCGTCTCACAAGCCCGCAACCTTGGTGTCATCCTCGACTCCGCTCTCTCATTCACCCCTCACATCCAAGCCGTCACCAAAACCTGCCGGTCTCAGCTCCGCAACATTGCCAAGATCCGCCCTTTCCTCTCCATCCAAACCGCTACCCTGCTAATTCAAGCTCTCATCCTATCCCGTCTGGACTACTGCACTAGCCTTCTCTCTGATCTCCCATCCTCGTGTCTCTCTCCACTTCAATCCATACTTCATGCTGCTGCCCGGATTATCTTTGTCCAGAAACGCTCTGGACATATCACTCCCCTCCTCAAAAACCTCCAATGGCTACCGATCAATCTGCGCATCAGGCAGAAACTCCTCACCCTGGGCTTCAAGGCTCTCCATCACCTCGCCCCCTCCTACCTCACCTCCCTTCTCTCCTTCTACTGCCCAGCCCGCACCCTCCGCTCCTCCACCACTAATCTCCTCACTGTACCTCGCTCTCGCCTGTCCCGCCATCGACCCCCGGCCCACGTCATCCCCCGGGCCTGGAATGCCCTCCCTCTGCCCATCCGCCAAGCTAGCTCTCTTCCTCCCTTCAAGGCCCTGCTGAGAGCTCACCTCCTCCAGGAGGCCTTCCCAGATTGAGCCCCTTCTTTCCTCTCCCCCTCGTCCCCCTCTCCATCCCCCCGCCTTACCGCCTTCCCCTCCCCACAGCACCTGTATATATGTATATATGGTTGTACATATTTATTACTCTGTTTATTTATTTATTTATTTATTTTACTTGTACATTTCTATCCTACTTATTTTATTTTGTTGGTATGTTTGGTTCTGTTCTCTGTCTCCCCCTTTTAGACTGTGAGCCCACTATCGGGTAGGGACTGTCTCTATGTGATGCCAATTTGTACTTCCCAAGCGCTTAGTACAGTGCTCTGCACATAGTAAGCGCTCAATAAATACGATTGATTGATTGATTGATTGATTGATTCCCAAATTTACCTCTCCAGACATGACCTCTCTTCTTTTCTTCAGACTTTTATTTTCTCCTGCCTTCAGAACACCTCTACCTGGATGCCCCATTGACACCTCACACTAAACATGCTCAAAAGGGAACTTCTTATATTCGCATATAAACCCGGTCTTGCCACTGCCTTTCCCATCACTGTTGACAATATCACTATCCTCCTTAATTTTGTGTGACCTTGGGCAAATCACTTATCTTCTCTGTGCCTCGGTTCCTTCATCTGTAAAATGGGGATTAAGACTGTGAGCTTCATGTGGGACAGGGACTGTGTCCAACCTTGTTTGCTTGTGTCTACCCCAGTGCTTAGAACAGTGCCTGGCACATAGTAAGTGCTTAACAAATACCATTATCATCATCATCGTCATCATCATCATCATCATCATCACAAGCCTGTAACCTTGGCTTATGTTGACTCATTTCTCTCATAATAATAATGATGGTATTTGTTAAGTGCTTCCTATGTGTCAAGCCCTATTCTAAGCTCTGGGGAAGATATAAGCCAATCAGGTTGGACACAGTTCCTGTTGCACATGGAGCTCACAGTCTCAATCCTCATTTTACAACTGAGGTAACTGAGACACAGAAAAATTAGGTGACTTGCCCAAGGTCAAACAGCAGACAAGTGGCAGAGCCAAGTTTAGAAGCCAGGTCCTTCTTACTCTCATACCTGTGCTCATGCTGCTCAAACTTTCAGTCTGTTACCAAATCCTGTCAATTCTCCATTCAAACTGCTATTTCATTTATCTAAGCACTTATCCTATCCCATCTTGACTAGTACGTCTACCTCCTCACTGATCTCCCTGTCTCCTTTCTCTTATCACTTCACTCCCCACTTCGTTCTGCTGTCCGGATCACTTTTCTAAAATATTCAGTCCACACCTCCACACCCCTAGAAAATATCCAGTGGTAGCCAATCCACCTCCACATCAAACAGAAATGCCTTACCATTGGCTTTAAAGCACTAAATCAGCTTGTCACATCCTACCTTACCTCGCTTATCTACTACAGTCCAGCCTGAACATTTCATAATTCTAGCACCAGCTTGCTTCATTTCACCACCAACCCCTTTCCCACATCCTCCTGAAACTCCTTTTGCTGCCATATACCACTCTCCTCACCTTCAAATCAATCAATCAATCATATTTATTGAGGGCTTCCTATGTGCAGAACAATGTACTAAGTGCTTGGGAGCACTTAGTACATTACATATGCAGTGTAACATAAGACATGGAAGACATGTACTCTGCCCACAATGAGCTTACAGTCTAGAAGTCTTATTAATCAATCAGTAGTATTTATTAAGCACCTACTTTGAGCAGAGCAATGTACTAAGGGGCTTGGGATAATATTATACATTGATGTTTATTTGTGTGATTGGCAGATAAAGTTGATCCAACTTAATCAACTTACTGTTAGTGAAATTGATGTGTTGATGAGTGACAATGCAATGTTTAATCCCAGATGACATTTTATCTGGGGGTTTATAAAATTATAGTGAATAAACAGGTTGAGAAACCAAGCAACATTTTCTTTCTTTCACGTACCATGCAGAGCAGAGCACAGTACATATGCAAATATTTAACAAATACTAAATTATGATTATAACATTAATTTTATATTTACCATTTTGGCTTTTAAATTATTAGATGCCAATTTACAAAAAGATATAAACTTTTTAATGCATTTATTGCCTAGGAAATTCTTATTTTGTTAAAGAAATTTATTTCACATATTAATTTCTTAAATATATTTTATGCTAATTTGATTAAAATGATTTCTATGATATTATCAGGAAAGGAAAAGAAAGTAGCTTTTGCAATAAACTTGTTCCAAAAGAAATCTTATTAACCAAATATGTTTATAGTCCAATATGGGCCATGCATATTTTCCTTATATGAAAAATTATATTGTATCTTGTTAGATTTAAATTTGTTCTCATAATAGAATTGAATTATTATTCTTAATACTTATTTTGAAAAATTGTATTTTTCTAATTATTCCAAAATTTCTTAAAGTGTGTTTCATTCTGCCAGAAGGCAATGGAAATTATCAGTTGTTCAAATTTAATATAACACTAATGCTTGAGATGAGAGATAACAGGTGGGGTGTCAAATGTTCCTTCTTAATGAGAAGTAGTTTTTATAAAATGCTATTGACTTGTCCCATTCATCATGCTGCAAGTGGCAAAACCCTCCAATTACTGAAAATGATCCTAAAACTCTAGTTAACTGTTACATTATGGATATTAAGAATTAAAAAAGAAATAGCAAATTTGAAATCCAAGATTACACTACTTAATGAAGAACATTTTGCCTCCATACAAAAAGTCCATATGATATGCAGGAAAACAAGCAAGGTATTTGTGTTTACGAGGCATGTATGTTCCATTGATTGAACTTGGATGGATTCAAGAAGACTCCTCTGAGGCCCATTCTTTGTTTGGAAACTATTAATGCCACACTGCAACCTGATACTTCAGTATAAAATTTGTTCAAAATAATTGTGCCTGATAGATGAATGTGGTCATACATAGGATGAATGTGAATTCTACAAAAAGATCTTTTTGTGAACTATGACATTGTGTGACTTGATCTAGTTACATATTTATGCTTAATCAGTAACAGTATTTATTAAATGTTTTACTGTGTGCCTAGGTGCTAGTTGCTAAGTGCTTGGTGCTTAGAACAGTGCTTTGCACACAGTAAATGCTTAATAAATGTCTTTATTATTATTATTATTATATTAGAAACAATTCATGTCCCACTCAGAGATGGGGTAGGGAGAGGTAAGAGAGATAGGGAAAGCAGGTATTTTATCCTAATTTCACAGATGATGCAATTGAAGAAACTCCCTACAAAAAGGAGAGGGAGGAAGAATCAGTAAAACAATCAAACTTGTTGAATGCTTACTGTGTGCAGAGCACTATACTAAGTGCTGGGGAAAGTACAATATAACAACATTAGTAGACACGTTCCCTGCCCACAGTCTAAGCCAGATGTACCCCTTTCTGATGTGCAAGGCAAATCAATCAGAGAGAAAAACTGTGGAGGAAATAGACAGGCCAAGTTGGAGGAAGAAGATGACTCTGGGCCATTTTGAGGTAGAGGAAGCAAACTATGTGGCTGGCACAGAAGGACAGAGGGAAAGTTTGGGATGTGGATGCCAGATGGACACAGGGCACAGAAGGAACTGAAGAGCATCCCTGGTAGCTCGGAATCCAGGAACTAGGAATTTGGCAGATCAAGGCATCTGCCCCTGGGATGGAGAAAAACGGAGCCCCGGGACCCCTTCAGAGAAGCACAGAAGGTACTAGGAGAAACGTTATTAGATTCAGGAAAAGGTAGTTCAAACTGGATTTGATGTGGTTCTTCTATTGTTTAACACCTATTAGATGTCATAGAGCTCTCAGATATTGGTATCTGCCTGCAATGGGAGCAGAAGGAGAAGCTCTGGATGCCAGGAAGACATGTGGACTGGAAAGCCATGGACACGGAAGGGAATGCTTTGTCTACATGCTCCCTAAAGCCAGGACTGGCAGAAAGGTGCTAGTCTAGTCTGCCATGAATTTACACCTTCAGGGAGGTGTTGGGGATTCAGTTATTGAATGGTAGCAGGATAATAGGGACTTGGGGATCATTGAGTAGGATGCCCCAAAGCCTACATCAGAATGATGGTAAATGTGAAGGGCTTTAGAACCCAAAAGAGGCTGACCATGGTCCAGGCACCCGAAAAGTGGCTTGGGAATGCTTTTGTGTGGGATTTAGGTCTGAAAATTCCCAGTAACATCACAGTCTCACAGTAGTCTACTAGCAGAATAAGGATTAGAGATTGGGTTTCCTGACTCCCAGAAACGTGGTTTTTGCACCAGTTCAAGTTGTTTCCCTAATTGTTTAGGAATTTAGAACATTATGAATCCATACTCAATTTACCTGCATTATATCCTGGAACATGGAACAACAATCCCATTTTACAATGTATACAGCAACTGGACATTAGTCTGCAGTGCCTCAATTAAGCAGCTGTAAAATCATTGAGCAATATCAAATGAAATACAAAATATTGGCTCAGTGCAAATGAAATAAAAATTAAAAGGATGCTTGCTACAGTAATGCCCTACAAGACTATGATTCAGATAAAACAGAATGGCCAATGATTAGAAATAATAATAGTTATCTCTTCAGCTCAACAACTCATTCCTTCCTCACTGACTCCCATGCCCACAGCTCCCAAGTCCTTCCAAACCTTTAATTACCTCTTAAATCTGCAAGTGTTCCAATCACCTCTTTCCCTGGCCTCCTCCTTTTTTGGTAAAATTAAAGCATATGTCATGAACTTCCCAAAGTCTATCCATCACAGTCTTATTTTATTTTATTTTTTAATGGTGTTTGTTAGTACTTACTATGTGCCAGGCACTGTTCCAAGCACTGGGAGAAGCAGCGTGGTTCAATGGAAAGAGCCCGGGCTTTGGAGTCAGAGGTCATGGGTTCTAATCTTGGCTCCGCAGCTTGTCAGCTGTGTGACTTTGGGCAAGTCACTTAACTTCTCTGGGCCTCAGTGACCTCATCTGTAAAATGGGGATTAAGACTGTGAGCCCCACATGGGACAACCTGATCACCTTGTATCACCCCCAGAGCTTAGAACAGGGCTTCATACATAGTAAGCACTTAACAAATGCCATTATTATTATTATATGAGGTAATCAGGTTGGACACAGTCCATGTCCCACATGAGGCTCACAGTCTTAATCCTCATTTTACAGATGAGGCAAATGAGGCACAGGAAAGTGAAATGACTTGCCTAAGGTCATACAGCAGACTAGTGGTGGGGTCAGGATTAGAACTCAGGTCCTTTTGACTCCCAAACCTAAACACTCTATTAATCTTCCTCTTTCTCCTGCATGGCAGAGGTCTGGCACATAGTAAGCACCCCACAAATATCATAAAAAAGATGTTCATCAGGTAAGGCCCTCCCTTAGAAAGAACACAGGCCTTGGAGTCAGAGGGTCTGGTTTATATGTTGTATGACCTTGGGCAAGTTATTTAGCATCTCTGTGCCTCAGTTTTCTCATTTGTAAAATGGGGATTAAGTAACTGTTCTCTCCCTTAGACTGTAAACCATCATTTGGGAGACACTGTGTCTGTCCTGATTATTTTGTATCTACCTATTCCTTGATACAGTGCTTGACACACAATGCTTAACAAACAACTACTATTATTATTATTATTTTTATTATTATTATTAATGCAAGTGTCAGAGCCACAGTTAGGACCCTCATCTTCTAACTCCAAGGCCTATGCTCTTTCATGAGTTACATAGCTTCATTTCCCTCTATCCATAACTTTGGTCCTAATTACTTCTCACCTAAAAGCACTTGCTTCGATTCATTCTCGGTCCCTTTTCTTCTTCCCTCCTTCATTTATATTTTAAATCTCTCAGTCTGATGGCTTCTTCTGTCTTCAAATATCTTAAGTCTCTCTAACACTAAAAAAGTCCTTTCTCCATTTCTCCTCTCTCCTTCCAATTACTGTTGATACTAATATCCTTCCTATCCTTGGTGTAGGACAGGGAGCTGTAGGTGTCAATTAGACTGCTCACCACCTTTCAACTCTCACATGGAATGCTAAATACTGCCCATTCTTCTTATACATTTCCATGACCTGTCTGTTCCTCTCCACCTTTGTACATGCTCTTTAAATTACACACTACTGCACAGATCATCTTCTCGAAGTTTTGCATGATGGTCTTACAGACCCTTCACCAACCTTACTTTGTTCCTCCCAAGTTAATATTCAGTCAATCGTATTTATTGAGCACTTACTATGTACAGAGCACTGTACTAAGCCCTTGGGAAGTACAAGTTGGCAACATATAAAGATGGTCCCTACCCAACAACGGGCTCACAGTCTAGAAGGGGAAGACAGACAACAAAACAAAACATGTGGACAGGTGTCAAGTCATCAGAATAAATAGAAATAAAGCTAGAAGCACATCATTAACAAAATTAATAGAATAGTAAATATGTACAAGTAAAATAAATACAGTAATAAATCTGTACAAACAGGTGCTGTGGGAAGGGGAAGAAGGTAGGGCGGGGGGGATGAGGAGGAGGAGAGGAAAAAGGGGGCTCAGTCTGGGAAGGCTTCCTGGAGGACGTGAGCTCTCAGTAGGGCTTTGACAGGAGGAAGAGAGCTCCTCACTCTAACCCCTCTACTCCCCTGCCCAGATTATTTTCCCATACAGGAACTCCCTATTCTACCTTAATCTGACAGTCTAAATCCTCCCCATTTTCAAAATGCTCCTAAAATCCCTCCTCTTCCACCAAGCCTTCCATGATTATTTCCTAGCAGTCCAATACACTTGCACTTGAGGTAATGTACTGAGGCACTGATCTGGATGTTGGATGCAGGATGCCCTGCCTCCGGCAAACTCCGGAAGTGCTTTCATAAAACAAGAAAATTCAACTCTTGCCCAGAACACATAGTTTGGACAATCTTCACATAAAGCATGTTCTTGATTGAGAAACACAGACAAAGCAAATGTTATCCAATCTACATGATGCTGAATTTGCCCCTTCCTTAATGAAGGCTATTACTGGAATTGCCCATTACTATTATTCAGGCACTGTACTAAGTGCTGAGAAGAAAACAAGAAAATTGTGTTAGACACAGTCCACGTCTGATATCAACCTCACGGTCTTACAGAGTCCCATTTTACAGATGAGATCATTGAGACACAGGGAAGTGAAATGACTTGCCCAAGGTCACACAGCAGACAAGTGGTGTAGCTGGGATTAGAATCCAAGAACCAGGCCCATGTGCTAACCACTAGGCCATGCCTCTTCTTTATTTTGTTCATGTCTATTATGTCCAGAGGTGCAATCCTACAGCAACTATACAACTGTTACAGCAACTTTCCTCTGTTGCACAAATCAAGGCTATTTTTTATAGTATGTATCTTGCAAAAAAAACCTTTTACTACTGGGTTTAAGAGTCAAGATACATTTGTGCTGTTTGGAAATGGGCACTCTTCAGGTTTCCTTTTCAGGTTTATACAAAGTAAGGGTGTACTTTGTATGTGATCTTCTCTTATTCCAGGCATAATGCTCTTTAGGCATATCCGATTATCTTGCTTATTCATTTGATGTTAATATTGAATTCCTGAAGCTCCATCAACTTTCCAGCATAATATAACATTGATGTTATGTTAGTCAGTCAATTTGTATTTATTGAGCACTTACTGTGGGCAGAGCACGGTACTGTTTGCTAGAATACAACGTAACACTGTAACAGATACATTCTCTGCCCACAAACACTACAGACTAGCTCCACAGGATGGGAGATGTGAAAGTGATGGATGACAGCAGGATTGCAAACAGCAGTGTGCCATGCTGAAGAGAGATAATTTTAGGCAAACTGATGTGAAAGTATTATATGAAGCACACTGAAATGCATTGTAAAGCGCTACGTTGTAACTGTTAATTTTGAAGAATTGGCAGCATGTTTGTTCAGGTTGACAAACAATAGAGATGAAATTTAATCTTTTGAACAATACATATGCTGCACGTGAAGCAAGGATCTAAATGGAAAATTATAGTTAAAATAATAATTATAACAATATTTGTGCTATTCATTCATTCATTCAATTGTATTTATTGAGCACTTACTGTGTGCAGAGCACTGTACTAAGCACTTGGGTAGTACAAGTCAGCTACATTTAGAGACAGTCCCTACCCAACAACGGGCTCACAGTCTAGAAGGGGGAGACAGACAACAAAACTTATAAAGTGCTTACTATGTGCCCAAAACTGTACTTAGTGCTGGAGTAGATACAAGCTAACCTGGTCAGACACAGACCATTACCGACATGGGGCTCACAGTATTAGTCTCCATTGTTCAGATGTGGTAACGAGACACAGAGAAGTTTAAATGATTTGCCCAGGGTCACACAGCAGGCATGAGGTGGAGCTGGAATAAAAGTAGGCACAGCATCTAGATAAGCTAGCAGGATGTCTTCCTGCTCTCCAGTGCTGGCAAGAGTCTGCTCAGGTTCATGAACAATAAAGATTCCATGCACTACCTGAATCCTAATTGGACTTCAACTGAAATACAGATATGACTGGGTCATCACAATGGATACAGGAAAGTTTAGGGATCAGTACTAATGATTTTATACTGTTTACATAGGCTTTTCAAAAACATTGACTAAGAAGCTGTTTCCCTTCTAGAATATCCTGCTGCTTTTGGGCAGGGAGTGGGAGTGGGAAGCAGGAGACACTGGCAGCCCTGAATAAGCCTGTGACTTAGTTCTCTAGCTAAAGGCCTAAGAAGACCTGAAGAAATTTTAAGTCACTAGAAGGTGGATTTAGAAGAAGGGCTGGAGGGAAATTTGGAGTGACAAATATCAAATAAAGATAAAATGAATGAATCAATCAATCTTATTTATTGAGTACTTACTGTGTGCAGAGCACTGTACTAAGTGCTTGGGAAGTACAAGTTGGTAACATATAGAGACGGTCCCTACCCAACAGTGGGCTCACAATCTAGAAGGGGGAGACAGAGAACAAAACAAAACATATTAACAAAATAAAATAAATAGAATAGATATGTACAAGTAAAATAAATGGAGTAATAAATACATACAAACATATATACATATATACAGGTGCTGTGGGGAAGGGAAGGAGGTAAGGCAGGGCGAATGGAGGAGGGGAGGGGGAGAGGAAGGAGGGGCTCAGTCTGGGAAGGCCTCCTGGAGGAGGTGAGCTCTCAGTAGGGCCTTGAAGGGAGTAAGAGACCTAGCTTGGCAGATGTGGGGAGGGTGTGCAATCCAGGCCAGGGGGAGGACGTGGGCCAGGGGTCGACGGCGGAACAGGCGAGAGCGAGGCACAGTGAGGAGATTAGCGGCAGAGGTTGCGGGCTGGGCTGTGGAAGGAGAGAAGGCAGGTGAGGTAGGAGGGGGCGAGGTGATGGAGAGCTTTGAAGCCGAGGGTGAGGAGTTTCTGCCTGATGCATAGGTTGATTGGTAGCCACTGGAAATTTTTGAGGAGGGGAGTAACATGCCCAGAGCATTTCTGGACAAAGACAATCCGGGCAGTGGTGTGAAGTATGGATTGAAGTGGAGAGAGACAACAGGATGGGAGATCGGAGAGGAGGCTGATACAGTAGTCCAGATGGGATAGGATGAGAGCTTGAACGAGCAGGGTAGTGGTTTGGATGGAGAGGAAAGGGCAGATCTTGGCAATGTCGCAGAGGTGAGACCAGCAGGTTTTGGTGACAGCTTGGATGTGAGGGGTGAACAAAAGAGCGGAGTCAAGGATGACACCCAGGTTGCGGGCTTGTGAGACGGGAAGGATGGTAGTGCCGTCAACAGTGATGGGAAAGTCAGGGAGAGGGCAGGGTTTGGGAGGGAAGACAAGAAGGTCAGTCTTGGACATGTTGAGTTTTAGGTGGCGGGCAGACATCCACATGGAGGTGTCCTGAAGGCAGGAGGAGATGCGAGCCTGGAGGGAGGGGGAGAGAGCAGAGGCAGAGATGTAGATGTGGGTGTCATCAGCGTAGAGATGATAGTTGAAGCCGTGGGAGCGAATGAGGTCACCAAGGGAGTGAGTGTAGATCGAGAACAGAAGGGGACCAAGAACTGAACCTTGAGGAACCCCCACAGTAAGGGGATGGGAGGGGGAGGAGGAGCCTGCAAAAGAGACTGAGAATGAAAGACTGGAGAGATAAGAGGAGAACCAGGAGAGGATGGAGTCTGTGAAGCCAAGGTTGGATAGTGTGTTGAGGTGAAGGGGGTGGTCCACAGTGTTGAAGGCAGCTGAAAGGTCGAGGAGGATTAGGATAGAGTATGAGCCATTGGATTTGGCAAGCAGGAGGTCATTGGTGACCTTTGAGAGGGCAGTTTCCATGGAACATAGGGGATGGAAGCCAGACTGGAGGGGGTCGAGGAGAGAGTTGGTGTTGAGGAATTCGAGGCAGCGCTTGTAGATGACTCGTTCAAGCAGTTTGGAAAGGAATGGTAGGAGGGAGATGGGGCAATAACTAGAAGGTGAGGTGGGTCAAGAGAGGGTTTTTTTAGGATAGGAGAGACATGGGCATGTTTGAAGGCAGAGGGGAAGGAACCAGTGGAGAGTGAGTGGTTGAAGATTGAAGTTAAGGAGGGGAGAAGGGACAGAGCGAGTGATTTCATGAGATGAGAGGGAATGGGGTCAGAAGCACAGGTGGCCGGAGTAGCACTTGAGAGAAGGGAGGAGAGCTCCTCTGAGGATACTGCTGGGAAGGATGGGAGAGTAGCAGAGGGTGTTGAGAGCCGGGGGGTTGGAGAAGGTTGGGGAGTGACTTTGGGGAGGTCAGACCTGATGGATTTAATTTTATTAATGAAGTAGGAGGCCAGATCGTTCGGGGTGAGGGAAGGAGGAGGGGGAGGAACCGGGGGACTGAGAAGGGAGTTGAATGTACGGAAGAGCTGACGGGGATGATGGGCATGGGTGTCAATAAGGGAGGAGAAATAGTTTTGTCTGGCAGAGGAGAAGGCTGAGTTAAGGCAGGAAAGGATAAACTTGAAGTGAATGACCACCCCACAGCAGTGTGATACTGTCTACCAACTCTATTGTACTGTACTCCCCTAAGTACTTAGCACAGGGCTCTGCAGATAGAAGGAATTCAATAAATACCACTGATTGATTGATAGGACTGAAAGATAGTCAAGGAAAATGGAGGTGCAATCAAAAGAAGAGAAGAAAAAGAGCAAGAGGGTGAGTAGGAATGAGGAGGAAAGTAAGGATAGTGTTATAAGGATAGTATTCAAAGCAGCTGTGGTTCAGTGGCAAGAGCCTGGGCTTGGGAGTCAGAGGTCATGGGTTCTAATTCTGGTTCCACCACTTGTCAGCTGTGTGACTTTGGGCAAGTCGCTTCACTTCTCTGTGCCTCAGTTACCTCATCTGGAAAATGGGGATTAATATTGTGAGCCCCACATGGGACAACCTGATCACCGTGTATCCTCTCCAGTGCTTAGAACAGTGCTTTGCACATAGTAAGTGCTTAACAAATACCAAAATTATTATTATTATTATTATTGTTATTCTCTGTGTCTCAGCTACCTCATCTGTAAAATGGGGATTAACACTGTGAGCTCTACGTGGGACAGCCTGATAACCTTGTATCTCCCCCAGTGCTTAGAAGAGTGTTTGGTAGTGCTCTGCACACAGTAAGTGCTCAATAAATTCGATTGAATGAATAGTTAGCACTTTACAAATACCATTATTATTATTATTATTATATGTTGTAAGAAGAGAAATGGATTAATGCATGAATAAAACCACTGGTCCAATTATTTGGTTACTGAGAGAGATGAGAAAGATGTAGTGACTGGGGATGCCATGCAGCAATAGAAACAGAACACTAAACCATTTTAACTTTTGCACATATTGACAAAGAAAATCTCCCCAAAATAGCAACCCAAAAATATTCTGATTATCCACTTATTAGCCTTTTTTATGGTCTATGTTAAGTGCATGTTACATGCCAGGCACTTACTAAACCCTGGGGTATATGTAAAATAATCAGAATGGACACAGTTCCTGTCTCATGTAGAGCTCACAGTTTTAATATTAATCTGCATTTTACAGAAGAGGTAACTGAGGCACAGAGAAATTAAGAGATTTTCCCAAGGTCACACAGCACACAAGTGTCAGAGCTGGGATTAGTACTCTGGCCCTTCTGGATCCCAGATCCTTGTTTCTTTCTACTAGACCATGCTTCTTTTTCAAGCCTTTGAACTCTTGGGTCTTAACCACTCATGTCACAAGCGCTCACAAGTCCTAAATCCCTTCTAGACTGTGAGCCCACTGTTGGGTAGGGACTGTCTCTATATGTTGCCAGCTTGTACATCCCAAGCGCTTAATACAGTGCTTGCACACAGTAAGTGCTCAATAAATATGATTGATTGATTGATTGATTGATTTAGGTATCTGGTATCATTTTTTTTAGCAATACTTCCTTTTCTAACCCCATCTTAAAATACTAC
This sequence comes from Tachyglossus aculeatus, assembly GCF_015852505.1. Taxonomy (NCBI): domain Eukaryota; kingdom Metazoa; phylum Chordata; class Mammalia; order Monotremata; family Tachyglossidae; genus Tachyglossus; species Tachyglossus aculeatus. The sequence continues at coordinate 116,908,711 of NC_052067.1, forward strand.
CCCACCCCTGAGCTCCACTAATGTTCTCTGGCCAATCCCATTTATTCTCTCACCTAGCTGAGAGAGTTCTAAATAGGAAACTTATTAAATCCATCAGGTACGACCTCCCCAAAGTCTCTTCCCCCACTTCCCCAACCCCCCGGCTCTCAACACTCTCTGCTACTCTCCCATCCTTCCCAGCAGTATCCTCAGAGGAGCTCTCCTCCCTCCTCTCAAGTGCTACTCCGGCCACCCGTGCTTCTGACCCCATTCCCTCTCATCTCAATGAAATCTCTCGCTCCATCCCTTCTTCCCTCCTTAACTTCCATCTTCAACTGCTCACTCTCCACTGGTTCCTTCCCCTCTGCCTTCATACATGCCCATGTCTCTCCCATCCTAAAAAAACCCTCTCTTGACCCCACCTCGCCTTCTAGTTATCGCCGCATATCCCTCCTACCATTCCTTTCCAAACTCCTTGAACGAGTTGTCTACACGCGCTGCCTAGAATTCCTCAACAACAACTCTCTCCTCGACCCCCTCCAGTCTGGCTTCCGTCCCCTTCATTCCACGGAAACTGCCCTCTCAAAGGTCACCAATGACCTCCTGCTTGCCAAATCCAACGGCTCATACTCTGTTCTAATCCTCCTCGAACTCTCAGCAGCCTTTGACACTGTGGACCACCCCCTTCTCCTCAACACGCTATCTGACCTTGGCTTCACAGACTCCATCCTCTCCTGGTTCTCCTCTTATCTCTCCGGTCGTTCTTTCTCAGTCTCTTTTGCAGGCTCCTCCTCCCCCTCCCATCCTCTTACTGTGGGGGTTCCCCAAGGTTCAGTGCTTGGTCCCCTTCTGTTCTCAATCTACACGCACTCCTTTGGTGACCTCATTCGCTCCCATGGCTTCAACTATCATCTCTACGCTGATGACACCCAGATCTACATTTCTGCCCCTGCTCTCTCCCCCTCTCTCCAGGCTCGAATCTCCTCCTGCCTTCAGGACATCTCCATCTGGATGTCCGCCCGCCACCTAAAGCCCAACATGTCGAAGACTGAACTCCTTGTCTTCCCTCCCAAACCTTGTCCTCTCCCTGACTTTCCCATCTCTGTTGACGGCACTACCATCCTTCCCGTCTCACAAGCCCACAACCTTGGTGTCATCCTCGACTCCGCTCTCTCATTCACCCCTCACATCCAAGCCGTCACCAAAACCTGCCGGTCTCAGCTCCGCAACATTGCCAAGATCCGCCCTTTCCTCTCCATCCGTACCGCTACCCTGCTCGTTCAAGCTCTCATCCAATCCCGTCTGGACTACTGCACCAGCCTTCTCTCTGATCTCCCATCCTCGTGTCTCTCTCCACTTCAATCCATACTTCATGCTGCTGCCCGGATTATCTTTGTCCAGAAACGCTCTGGGCATATTACTCCCCTCCTCAAAAATCTCCAGTGGCTACCAATCAATCTGCGCATCACGCAGAAACTCCTCACCCTGGGCTTCAAGGCTGTCCATCACCTCGCCCCCTCCTATCTCACCTCCCTTCTCTCCTACTACAGCCCAGCCCGCACCCTCCGCTCCTCTGCCACTAATCTCCTCACCGTACCTCGCTCTCGCCTGTCCCGCCATCGACCCCCGGCCCACATCATCCCCCGGGCCTGGAATGCCCTCCCTCTGCCCATCTGCCAAGCTAGCTCTCTTCCTCCCTTCAAGGCCCTGCTGAGAGCTCACCTCCTCCAGGAGGCCTTCTCAGAATGAGCCCCTTCCTTCCTCTCCCCCACGTCTCCCTCTCCATCCCCGCCATCTTACCTCCTTCCCTTCCCCACAGCACCTGCATATATGTCTATATATTTGTACATATTCATTACTCTATTTATTTATTTATTTATTTATTTTACTTGTACATATCTATCCTATTTATTTTATTTTGTTAGTATGTTTGGTTTTGTTCTCTGTCTCCCCCTTTTAGACTGTGAGCCCACTGTTGGGTAGGGACTGTCTCTATATGTTGCCAATTTGTACTTCCCAAGCGCTTAGTACAGTGCTCTGCACATAGTAAGTGCTCAATAAATATGATTGATTGATTGAAACTTAATTCTGATGGTTTAAAACTCATCCAGAAGAAGGATGTCATGGCCGACTGAGGGCCCTTTCCCTGATAGTCCCTCCTGGCCCATCTACTGGCCAGATGATTGAGTGTTAAGCAGTTGTTGGGAAGACCACAGTTAGCAAACCATCAGAGTCTAAGGGACTAATGAGTGTTTACAGTGGAGTGGAAAAGGAAGATCAGTTTATGCAGGATGAACATCAATTAAAACCATCCATAACAGGGTACTATTACTTGTCAGTACCACAAACTCAATCCCCCAAATTTTACAGGTACATTTCTTGTATTCCCTATTCATGGGTATTATTTTCTGCTCTCTGCTTTATTTCTTTTAAAAGAGGAATTTCAATATTTGCTTATAATAATAATAATGATGGCATTTGTTAAGTGCTTACTATGTGCAAAGCACTGCTCTACGCACTGGGAGGATACAAGGTGGCCAGGTTGTCCCATGTGGGGCTCACAGTCTTATTCAGCATTTTACAGATGAGGGAACTGAGGCCCAGAGAAGTTAAGTGATTTGCCCAAAGTCATGCAGCTGACATGTGACAGAGCAGAGATTCAAACCCATGACCTCTGACTCCCAAGCCTGGGTTCTTTCCACTGAGCCATGCTGCTTCTCTATAATGATGGCATTTATTAAGCACTTACTATATGCAAAGCACTGTTCTAAGTGCTGGGCAGGGGATACAATGTAATCAGGTTGTCCCACCTGGGGCTCACAGTCTTCATCCCAAACATACTAGCCCTTGCACACATTGAAAAAGAAAATCTCCCCCAAATAGCAACCCAACAATATTCTGATTATCCAGTTTCTTGCATATAGTGCATATTAGATATGCATAGGTATTTACTTATAATAATAAGTAATAATGATGGTATTTATTAAGCACTTACTATGTGCAAAGCATTGTTCTAAGCGCTGGGGACGTTATAAGGTGATCAGGTTGTCCCATGTGGGGCTCACAGTTTTAATCCCCATTTTACCGATGAGGTAACTGAGGCACAGAGAAGTTAAGTGACCTGCCCAAAGTCACACAGCCAATAATTGGTGGAGTCGGGGTTTGAACCCATGACCTCTGACTCCAAAGCCCGTGCTCTTTCCACTGAGCTACGCTGCTTATGAAAAGGATAGTGAAACTTTTGTTTGTCAGATTGGGGTCTGGCTTCTTTAACTGAGTCCTGTTAATTCCCAGTACTTTCCATGAAATATATCAGCCTTATTTGCAACAGGCAGGTAACAGGTAATATAGATGGAAGCAGTGGACAAACCAGGGAAAAAGGAAAAGTACATGGATATAAAAAGAGACACACAGAGAGCTATGCATAAGGAAGGAAGAGATGAAAGCCCGAAAGAGAGACAGTGGATAAAGAGAACAGTTCAAGAGGGAGAAAACAGGGTAAAGGTCAGGAAAAGAGAAAATGAAATGAGATAGATGGACAGAAATAGAGACAACAGGAAAAATTAAAAGAAGGAAAGAAAAAAGTATTCAAGGGGAAAGGAAAGGATAGGTTAAGTATCAGAGAGATAAAGGTTGAGATAAATAATTCTAGAAGAAATAATAATTAAATGGAATCTCCTATTTAGAATGTCAGAATAGCCTTTGTACTAGGAAATACAGGCAAAGGAAAGGGAAGCCAGGGAGGAAGAATAAACTGGAAAGCAGCATTTATTCAATCAGAGAATATGTAATTTGACAAAACAGAAAGTATAATTTATTATTACATAACACTTTGCTGCACATGTGAAAAAAATAATGAAAACCCAAACAGCTGCTCCTTGTAATGTAACTACACTGGGTGGATAGAAAAAAATATTTCAAATAAGGGCATTTATTAAGCACTTACTTTGTGTTTAGATTCAAGGATATCAAATAGGACATCGTTCCTGTCCCACATGGGGCTCACGATCTGTCCTATAAGGAAATTGAGGCATAGAGTGATTAGTCCAAGCTACCACAGCAGGCTAGCTAGCAGCAGAACTGGGACTAGAACCTGTGCCTTGACCCATGCATACTCTTTCCACTAGACCATGCTTAGGCACCATGAAGCAGATACACAATAAATTTGCAATATGATTAGACACAGTGAAGCAGGTATGCAATAAGTTGCATCTTAGTTTACAGGAAGCTTCTCTTGTTCTGGTTTTTCCCGTTAAAACATTGATTTAAAATCTGTCCCTCTGGACACCTTCTTTAACTGATTCCGCAGGCAGTTTGTGATTGGTGGGCAAATCTGCTTACTGAGTTCCCCACACCAATGACACAATCCTTTTTGGTTTTGAAACCAGGAAAGTTGGTGTATCAACACCTGTGGCATCTTGTTTACCATGAAAGGGAACACTTTGCTTTCCATGTCTCCTGACTACCAGTCCTGTAGTAGGGAGAAGTTTGAACCCAATCACTGGACTTTGGGTGGAATGCAGATATAGGGGAAAGCCAAGCAGGTAGGAAACTAAAAACAAGTGGGAACAACAAATACAGCTTCTCTCATGATTTTCTGAGGATCCCCACAAAAAAACCTGGGCAGGACCTTGATCCACCTGTCTCCTCCTCCAATCCTGCCCCATTTTTGTTAGCAGTGCCAAAACTGAGCTTTAATACACTCTGGAGGGAATAGTTGCTTTGTAAACCTGCTTCTAAAACCATCAACTTTGGGGGAATTTACCATAATAATAATGATGGTATTTGTTAAGTGCTTACTATGTGCAAAGCACTGTTCTAAGCTCTGGGGTGATACAAGGTGATCAGGTTGTCCGACGTGGGGCTCAAAATCTTAATCCCCATTTAGAAGATGAGGTAACTGAGGCACAGAGAAGTTAAGTGACTTACCCAAAGTCACACAGCCAATTAGTGGAAGAGCAGGGATTAGAACCCATGACCTCTGACTCCCAAGCCCATGATCTTTCCATTGAGCCATGATATAGAAAATCAGATTGAATTGATGGTATGAGTGAAGTAAAACCACAAACAAAGTGGTGGAAAAATGGACACTTGGTAGCCAACAACAGAATAGAGATCAGCATGGTGCATTTCAATCAGCAATCAGAGATGTGATTACTGCCTTGAAGCAGAGGCTTCCAGAAGATTATATTACTGAATGGTTAAGCAAAAACAGTCCAAGGCACTGTGGAAACAAATGCAGCTGTGCAATTAAAGTGCATTTTTACATGCACAGCATGATGAAGGGATTTGGCAATCATGCACCAGTCTTATGGTTTTGTTATCTTTACTCATACACACAGACAAAAACCTCACTGTCATTATCTTCACCTTCCAAACCAAAATACATAAAATACACCAAGACATTTATCTTTGAAACTGAAAGATAACTATATCTATCACTCCTTATCTATCCCTCTTCCTCCTCACCCTTCTCCTACTCCTGTTTTTCCCTCTCCTCCTCTTACTTTCTCCTCATCATCCTTTACCTTTCTCATCTTCCTTTTCCTTTCCCCTCCTCCTCCTCTTCCTTCTTCTTCTTCCTCCTTTTTCCTCCTCTTCCTTCTTCCTCCTCTTCTCCCTTTTTCTATTTAATAATAATGATGGTATTTGTTAAGCACTTACTATGTGCCAAGCACTGTTCTAAGTGCTGGGGAGAAACACGATAATCAGGTTGCCCCACGTGGGGCTCATAGTCTTCATCTCCCTTTTACAGATGAGGGAACTGAGGCACAGAGAAGTGAAGTGGCTTTCCCAAGATCACACAGCAGACAAATGGAGGAGCCAGGAATAGAACTCACAAGCCCGGGCTTTTTCCACCAAGACATGCTACGTTACTTGATCTTTGATTATTTTCAAATAATCAACTGATGATAAATCAACACTATTTATTGACTACTTACTGGGAGAGTACAATACAACATAGTTGGTAGACACACTCCCTGTCCACAGTGAGCTTACAGTTTAGGGGGAAGAAGTCCAGTGATCCAGTGGTCCAATGCAGCACTGAGCATAAGGGACACCAGCTGCAGAAAAGAAATAGCAGTTAATAGAGCACCAAACCTGTGCTAGTCCAGAATGGACAGTTTGGTCATCTCTGGAACTGTTCATGCCTATAAGTAGGGTCTCCAGAAACAGACACTTTGAATGACCAAAGAAAAAAGCTTCCTGCCTATCATCATAGAAACCTTTCTCTTGGTTCGCTCACCATCTCTGCAGTGCTGTTATTCATTGAGCCCAGACCAGATTATGGGGAGGGTAAGGAGTGACTTGAAGTAAAGTCTAATGCGAACTGGTTTGGCTTAGTCCCCAATCAGCGTGGCGTAGTGAATGGAGCATAGTCCTGGAAGTCAGAAGGTCATGGTTTCTAATATCGGCCCCACCACTTGTCTGTTGTATGGCCTTGAGCTAGCCATTTCACTTCTCCGTGCCTCAGCTACCTCATCTGTAAAATGGGGATGAAGGCTGTAAGCCCTGTGTGGGACAGGGATTGCGTCCAACTCTATTTGTTCACATCTACCTCAGTGATTAGTACACTGCCTGGTACATAGTAACTGCTTAACAAATACTGTAGTTATTATTATTATTATTTCCAGGAAACAATCCCTTCAACCTAGGAAGAGGGGGGCACAGCAGCCAACATACAAACATCTCAGAATACCAAGGCTCCTATTTCCCAGTTACTCAACACAGCAAAATCTTCTCTTTCCAAGAAAATGGCTTAATTTTGAATAATTTTGCATAATGCATGATGGCTTTTTTAATGGTATTTATTAAGCACTTACTATGAGCCCGGACCTGTACTAAGTGCTGGGGTAGTTACAAGCTAATCAGGTTGGACACAGTCTATGTCCCACATGGGGCTCACAGCTTAAACCAGAGGGAGAACAGTTATTTCACCCCCATTTTGTAGTTGAAGACACCAAGGCATAGAGAAGCTAAGTGACTTACCCAGAAAGGTGTTAGTCTAGTCTGCAATGAATTTACACCTTCAGGGAGGTGTTGGGGATTCAGTTATTGAGTGGTAGCAGAATAATAGGGACTTGGGGATCATTGAGTAGGATGCCCCAAAGCCTACATCAGAATGATGGAAAATGTTATCATTTTGTAGTTGAAGACACCAAGACATAGAAAAGCTAAGTGACTTACCCAAAGTCACACAGAAAGCAGAGTTGGGATTAAAATCCAGACCCTTTAACTACCAGGTCTGTGCTCTGTCCACTAGGCCATGCTGCTTCTTAAGGCCATGCTGCATTTTTCATTTCGTCCTCCATTTCAAGAGGTTTACAGATTTCCTTCCTGTGGGAAACTGGTTTTTGTCCTGCCTCCGGATGGACCAACTTGTTTCTCTTGAGCTAGGTTCCAGATGAGCCATCTTGTTTCTTTCGAGTTTGGCCATCCCTAAAGCAGAAAAAGATTTTAAAAACAGATGTAATCATGTGTATGCTTGTTCAGGATTTCTCTATGGTATCAAATGAGAGAAGAAATTAGGTCTTTTTATCTGTTTCTCTTAATTTTATACCAAGCTTAATTAACTGAAATGCTTTAAAATTACTCTACCAATATCTGTAGATTTTACACAAACCTCCTCTACTAAGGAGGAAAGCTGTAAACTATAAACTCTTTTACTAGCGGGTTGACATTCATCATTTACTGCATGAAGTACCTCAGGGTTGACATTGATCTTGCTATAGATTGCCTTAATTGACCACTGATCCCAATATAGGCCAGAATAATAAATCATACTTCACTGCTATTTGTAGTAAAGTCAGGAAAGCAGTCTTGTAAAATTGATATATTCTAAAGTTCTTTCTAGGTTCAATTTTACATTTCTATCCTCTAAGTCATTTAATTTTTCTTATATATTTAGTTGTCCACTGTGTTTGAAAAATACTCCATAAATGGTGAAATCCTATGAATGCATGTGTGTCTGGAAAGGCCAGTGTGGGACCCAAGATATTGGGCTGCATCTATTCAGAACAATTAAGTGATGACATTTTTACATGCACGTTGAGGCCGTTGCTTAACTTTTCTGTGTCACAAGTTTCTTTATCTGTCAAACAGAGGTTAAATTCCACTTCTCCTTCCTACTTGGACTGTGAATGCCAACTAGGACAGGGACTTTGTCCACCTGATTATTTTATATCTACTCCAGAGCTTGGCATATAGTGACCACTTAACAAATACCATAATTATTATTATTACTATTTGATTTGGAGCCTGATATTATTCTGCCACAGCACTCACTTTGCAATCTTGATTGGTTTCCCAACCACTTCCACATAGAACAGAAATTCTTACCACTGACTTTAAGGCGTTCAATCAGCTCTCCCTCTCCTACCTTAACTCACTGATTTTCTACAACCACAAAATCTACTCTTCTAGTACCAACTCTGTCTTTGTACCTCAATCCTTCCTATCTACCCCACTGCCAATCTGTTACCCATGTTCTCCTTCAGGCCTGGAACTTCCTCTCCCCTCATATACGACCAGCATTTTCAACCTTCAAAACTCTCCTAAAACCACATTTCCTCCTCCATATGAGCCTTTTATTTCCCCAACCATCCTTTCATCTGTAAAGAACGTGCACTTAACTGTGTAAATAACAATAAATTTAATAATAATGATGATATAATTGTTAAATGCTTGCACTATAATAAATACTGGGATAGATACAAGTCATTCACAGTCCCTGTCCCACAACTAGCTAACATTTTAAGTAAAAGGGGGAACAGGGATTAAATCCTCATTTTACAATTGAAGAAACTGAGGCACAAAGAAGTAAAGGGACTTACTTGCCCCAGGTCACACAGCGGACGAGTGATAGAGCCTAGACTAGAATCCAAGCAGTTTCATTTCAAGGCCCGAGCTCTTTCCATGAAGCTAAACTTCTTTCTTAAGTACTTCATCATCATCATCAATCGTATTTATTGAGCGCTTACTATGTGCAGAGCACTGTACTAAGTGCTTGGGAAGTACAAATTGGCAACACATAGAGATAGTCCCTACCCAACAGTGGGCTCACAGTCTAAAAGGGGGAGACAGAGAACAAAACCAAACATACTAACAAAATAAAATAAATAGAATAATAATAGAATAGAATAGAATAATAATACTTCAATATTCAGCCCAGCCCCACAGTACTTATGTAAATATTCTTATACTTTTCCATTTCCCCTATAACTAATCTTTTAATTTCTGTCTCCCTCTAAAGACTTTAAGGTTATTATGGGTAGGATTCCTGTCTATCAGCTCTGTTGTATTGTACTTTTTCAAATATTTAGTACTGTCTCTTTTAGACTGTAAACTTGTTATGGTTCTGCTAATTCTGTTGCATTGTACTTCCTAAAACACTAAGTACTCTGCACATAACAAGTGCTTGATGAATAAATTAATTTATAGATTGCTCCATACACAATAAGTGCTCAATGAATATCATTGATTGATTAATTGACTCTCTGTTTATAATTGAGTTGTTGATTAGTGATTTGCCTTAGTAATAACAATAATAATAATAATAATTGTGGTATTTGTTAAGTACTTACTATGTGCCAGACAAGTCGAGTTGGGCACAATCCCTGTTGAACCTGGGTTTCACAGTCTCAATCCCCATTTTACAGATGAGGGAACTGAGGCCCAGAGAAGTGAAGTGACTTGCCCAGGGTCACACAGCAGACAAGTGGTGTAACTGAGATTAGAACCCATGACTCTGACTCCCAGACTCGTGATGTATCCTCTATGCCATGCCACTTCTTGTACACGGTGTTTAGTTCTGTGCTACCAAAACCCTTTTTTCATGTCTATTTTCAAATTTATCTTTTTGTGTCCATGAAATAATTTGAAAAACTCTCTTTAGAAAGAAGAAAAACTTTAAGTAGCAGATTATTTACAAAATGAATTTGCTGTTCCTATCTAGTGTTTCAGGAATTAGAGAGGAAAAAGTATTTAACTGAAAATGCACTTTTAATAATATGAAAAATATGTACAGGATACAATTTAAAATTCTGCAGAACATATCAAATCATTTTTCTAAAGAAGCCAGTTAGTTCAGTTACATGAAACTCCAAGTATTATTTCCCTACAATATTACATATCAAATAAAGTTTGGAAAATACTTCAAATTTGGAGATCGTAGAATTTATCATTTTTCCATTATATTTAAAATTAAATATATGTTATTTAAAATAATAATTTTAGGTCTGTGTTATAAACTGTTATGATAACATGGTGTATTAAAAGTTTAGACATATTTCCTCAACATAGTGTTTTGAAACTTTATTAGAATTCACCTCACTCCAAAAGTATTCTTAATGTTGAAAATGTATGTATAAGCTTTATTATTCTTAATGACAGCTGACTTCAGATGTACAGTTCCAGAAAAAAGCAGCAAAATAATTTTGAAATTATTTAAGTAAGCTACATGCTTCTTATTTATACTAAAGCACAATTTCTGTCTTATCCATAGTACTTATAAACTAAAAATACAGTTGTATCCCTTTAAAAAAATTGCCAATTAAAAATATTTGCTAGATCTTTTAGAATAAAAGAAAAAATAATCTTCAAATTGAAGACGCTTCTATTCAGATAGATATCAGGATATAATAGTCATCAGGATAGGATGACTATTCTATTCAGATGCTTGGAAGTCATTCTGTGATTCTGGGATTTACGTCAAAGAACATTGAATCCATTACTGACACTGTTACAGTTACAGGCATTTTTTAAAGAAAATAACCACTAATATTATCAATGCAGCATTTTTTCAAGAGTAATGAAGCTGAATAATTGTCTATTTACTAATGGTTAGACTATAATTCCATTTAGGTGGGTTGGAATATGAATGTAGCACTATTTTCCAGATTTTCACTTAAATATAATGCAAATGGTGATGAAATTGGCTAGTTTTCCCAAATGAATAATAATCATTTACTATGTTTGGGAAAACAAAGGAAGACGCTAGACCAGAATGACGGTGAGAGATCAAGGCTGGAGATGTAGATTTGGGCATTATCCGCGAAGAGGTGGTAGTTGAAGCAATGAGTTGTCCAAGGGAGTGGGTTTAGATGGAGAATAGAAGGGGACCCAGAACTGAACCCTGAGTGATGTCCACAGTTAGGGGGTGAGAGGCAGAGGAACCTGAGAAGGAGACAGAGAATGAATGGCCAGAGAGATAAGAGGAGAACCAGGAGAAGACAGAGTCAGTGAAACCAAGGTTGGATAATGTTTCCAGGAGAAGGGGGTGGTCGACAGTGTCAAAGGCAGCTGAAATTTGAGGAGGATTAGGATGGAAAAGAGACCACTGGATTTGTCAAGAAGGAGATCATTGGTGACCTTTGAGAGGGAGGTTTCTGTGGAGTGAATGGGACAGAAGCCATATAGGAAAAGGTCAAGGAAAGAATTGGACTACGCAGTGTTCATAGACCTAATGAAAGCTGGCCAGCCCAGAACATTGGATAATGCCCAGGACAGAAAGCTGCCTGTGTATGATGAATCTCTCTCTGCTGAGATGCCTCAGCCATCCTTCCCAGACTATCAACCAATGCTCGGGAAGAGAACTGCCCGTGGACACTGAGATCTCTTTCTGCTGAGTTGGTTCAGCTAGCCAGGACAATGAACCACTGGATACCCACCAGAACACATAAATTTCACTCCTACATTTCTGTGGCTAAGAAGCAGACATTACTTCATCTTTCCTCTCTCTGCAACTTGGCCTGAATGCACTGTGGAGAATACAGAACAGGTGTTGGCTGTCTGACATCCTGGCGACTGCAATGCAGATTTTTATGGATTAATAGCTGCCTGCCTATATATCAACCAAGCCCTCTTTTTACTCCTAACCATACACCTCTTCACTCTCAAGGACTCAAAGATCTGCATTCAATTCAGTAATTTACTCACGTAACTACCAGATTAAGTAATTATTGCTGTCAACAGCCTTCCCTAAAATCTTAAACTTCTCTGACCCAACCATGTCCCTACCCAATCCACATCCTTCAATCAGCTATTCATTCATCCCCCTTCCATACAACTCCTCCAAACTCCTTGTGCCATCTCCACCCTCCTCTTCCACACTTTCCCTGTTATTCATTCATTCATTCAATCATATTTATTGAGCACTTACTGTGTGCAGAACACTGTACTAAGCTCTTGGGAAGTACAAGTTGGCAACATATAGAGACGGTCCCTACCCAACAACGGGCTCACAGTCCAGAAGGGGGATACAGACAACAAAACAAAACATATTAACAAAATAAAATAAATAGAATAGTAAATATGAACAAGTAAAATAAATAAAGTAATAAATCTGTACAAACATATGTACAGGTGCTGTGGGGAGGGGAAGGATGTAGGGTGGGGGGATGGGGAGGGGGAGAGGAAGGAGGGGGCTCAGTCTGGGAAGGCCTCCTGGAGGAGGTGAGCTCTCAGTAGGGCTTTGAAGGGAGGAAGAGAGCTACCTTGGCAGATGTGTGGAGGGAGGGCATTCCAGGGCAGTGGGAGGACGTGGGCTGGGGGTCGACGGCAGGACAGGCGAGAAAGAGCCACAGTAAGGAGGTTAGCGGCAGAGGAGTGGAGGGTGTGGGCTGGGCTGTAGAAGGAAAGAAGGAGGTGAGGTAGAACGGGGTGAGGTGATGGAGAGCTTTGAAGCCGAGAGTGAGGAGTTTTTGTGTAATGCATAGGTTGACTGGTAGCCACTGGAGATTTTTGAGGAGGGGAGTAGCATGTACAGAGCATTTCTGCACAAAGATGATCCGGGCAGTGGTGTGAAGTATAGACTGAAGTGGGGAGAGACAGGAGGATGGGAGATCAGAGAGGAGGCTAATGCAGTAATCCAGTCGGGATAGGATGAGAGATTGAACCAGCAGAGTAGCAGTTTGGATGGAGAGGAAAGGGAGGATCTTGGCAGTGTTGCAGAGGTGAGACCGGAGGGTTTTGGTGACAGATTGGATGTGAGGGGTGAACGAGAGAGCAGAGTCAAGGATGACACCAAGGTTGTGGGCTTGTGAGACAGGAAGGATGGTGGTGTCATCTACAGTGATGGGAAAGTCAGGGAGAGGGCAGGGTTTGGGAGGGAAGATAAGGAGTTCTGTCTTGGACATATTGAGTTTTAGATGGTGGGCAGACATCCAGATGGAGATGTCTTGAAGACAGGAAGAGACACAAGCATGAAGGGAGGGAGAGAGCAGGGGTTGAGATGTAGATTTGGGTGTCATCAGTGTAGAGATGATAGTTGAAGCTAGGGGAGCAAATGAGTTCACCAAGGAAATGAGTGTAGATAGAGAACAGAAGGGGACCAAGAACTGACCTTTGAGGTACCAAACCCTACTGTAAGGGGTTGGGAGAGGAAACTGAGAATGAATGGCCAGAGAGGTAAGAGGAGAACTAGAAGAGGATGGTTTCTGTGAAGCCAAGGTTGGATAGCGTGTTGAGGAGAAGGGAGTGGTCCACAATGTCAAAGGCAGCTGAGAGGTCGAGGAGGATTAGGATAGAGTTGGAGCCATTGGATTTGGCAAGCAGGAGGTCATTGGTGACCTTTGAGAGGGCAGTTTCAGTGGAATGTAGAGGATGGAAGCCAGATTGGAGGGGGTCGAGGAGAGAGTTGGCCTTGAGGAATTCGAGGCAGCGGGTGTAGACTCATTCAAAGAGTTTGGAAAGGGATGGTAGGAGGGAGATAGGGTGATAACCAGAAAGGGAGGTGGGGTCAAGAGAAGGTTTTTTTAGGATGGGGGAGACGTGGGCATGTTTGAAGGCAGAGGGGAAAGAACCAGTGGAGAGTGAGCGGCTGAAGATGGAAGTTAAGGAGGGGAGGAGGGACGGGGCAAGAGATTTCATAAGGTGAGAGGGAATGGGGTCAGAAGCACAGGTTGCCGGAGTAGCACTTGAGAGGAGGGAGGAGACCTCATCTGAGGATACTGCTGGGAAGGATGGGAGAGTAGCTGAGAGGGTTGAGAGTAGGGGGGTTGGAGAAGGGGGAGGAGTGACTTTGGGGAGCTCAGACCTGATGGAGTTAATTTTATTAATGAAGTAGGAGGCTAGAACTTTGGGGGTGAGGGAAGGAGGAGGGGGAGGAACAGGGGGCCTGAGAAGGGAGTTAAATGTATGGAAGAGCTGCCGGGGATGATGGGCATGGGTGTCAATAAGGGAGGAGAAATAGTTTTGTCTGGCAGAGAAGAGGGCAGAGTTAAGGCAGGAAAGGATCCATTCTTAGTGCACCCTTCATCTCCCTGCCTCCATGTCGGCCCTTGTCAGCTCATCCAACCTCTATTCTCCTCTTGTACCCTCCTCTCTCCCTACTCCCCACCCATAACCTCAACCAAATATGGCTTCTTGACCCATATTCCATTAATGGAGAGCTTCCCTTCATCCTTGACCTGTTTCTGAACTTCTCCTACTTGCTTCTACCAATCCCAGTGAGGTGTAGTGTAAATCAATCAATCGTATTTATTGAGCGCTTACTATGTGCAGAGCACTGTACTAAGCGCTTAGCACTGTACTAAGCGCTTCACAGAGATAACAGATAACACCTTGGTCAATCCTAAAATGTGATAGAGTGAGGATTGAAGATGTCCTGCAGTGGCAGTGGCTTCAGGATCCACCTCTGGGGTGCACTCAGTGTCCTGAGCCACTGGAACTGCTCAGAGAGTAGAACCAGTCCCCAGAACTTGTAGGCTATCAGGGGTGCTGCGCTCTGAAAAGGAGATACCTGCTGAAACTGTGGTGGTGCCCCAAGGCAGCAGAGGCTCAGGTCCTCAGTGGGAACTGCAAGCAAGAGGGGACAGGGAAGGGGAAGAGTAATGTCAGCAGGTCGGAAAACCCCTATGTGCACTGCAGGGCCAACCTGGACCATTGGGCCAATAACACAGATTTAATCTCTCCCCCGCCCCCCGCCCCCACCCCCCCCACACACACACATAATGCAAAGCTCAACCCTGACTGTGGTTTGGAGCTGAGGAGGGTAAGGAGCAGTGGGGAAAAACCTCCACGGCAGCCAGGTGAATCCCTGGAGCTGGAGAGGGAATCCTCGTTAAAGACAGCTCAGGGCTTACCTCTCTGCCATGGATCCCGAGCCTGAGCAGGATGAGGTTAACACTCAGCATTACTGAAACCTTAGTCTCCCTAGATGACATTGTTTCCCCTGCCACACTCTCTGGAGGGAGGGCTCATCTTCTCCCATTCCTGCAGACTCACTGGGAAAGCAGGAGAATTTGGCTTCCTTTTCATTCCCCAGTGCTGCTTTAGCATCTTTGCACCTCCCCCATCCCTCTCTCCCCTTTCCTTTGAAGCCCATATCATCTGCTTCTACTACCAACTCGAGATATTAGTCACAACCATCTACCACCTTCCCAGGCCTGCTTCCAATTTATTGAGGCTTTTTTAAATTCCTTTCTCAAATTCCTTCTCTCTTCTCCATCCCTATATTGATCTTCGGATACTTAAATATCCATAGGGATGTTACTGACGACCTGTCCGCTATCCTCTTTCTACCACATCTCAACTCCACTGACCTTCATTAACTCCATCCTACTTCACCTACTCATCTATAGTCTCTCTCTCTCTCTCACAGACACACACACACACACACACACACACACACACACACAATTTCACCATCTATAGTCACTATGCCCTCTCTGTTCTCACCAACTCTGAAAATCCTTCATACAACCACAGGCTCCTCACCTGCTTTCTCTCCCACAAACTTCTTCCCCAAATATCTGTCCTGTCCTTCAACAGAGAATTTCTGTTTTTTGACTCCACCCAATTTTCTCAAGTCATCATGACCCATTTAGCCTCCATACCCAAATTACAACAAAATTGATACCCTCAACACCACACTCTCTACTGAAATCAACTCACTTGCTCCCCTATCCCTTTACTGATCTTGTACCACTAACCCTCAGTCCTCTATCACCTCCACAGTCTGCATCCTTCACACCTGTGAATAAGCTGCAGAGCACTGCTGATGGAAATACATATATCAGGCCAATCTCATCCGATTCAAGTTCATCTTTGCCTCTTTTAACTCTGCCTTTCTTCTTCCCAGAACATTATTTCCCCATCCTTATTGACTTCACTGCATATTGACCCCCCAGTTGTTTCAGATATTTAACTCCCTCCTCAAACCTCCTGCTCCCCCATCTCCCCAATTCTTGCTCTTAAGGACTTGACCACGTACTTATTGAGAAAACTGAAACCATCAGACATGGCTCTCTTCTTCTGCCTTCTTCAAATGTTCACTTGCCAGTGGCTTCTTTCCCACTGCTTTGAAGCATGTTTATGTCTCGTCTACTCTAAGAAAACCCATCCTTGACCCCACAGCTCCCTCCAGTTATTGCCCCATCTCCCTCCTAACATTCATCTCCAAACTCCTTGAGTGACTTATCAGCACCCACTGTCTCCAATTCCTTTCCTCCAGTTCTCTCCTTGATCTTCTTCAATCTGGTGCTTCTACGGCCTTCACTCCACAGAAACTGCACTCTCAAATGTCACAGTGATGTCCTTCATGCCAAATCCAATGGTCTGTACTCCATCTGAATCACTCTTGACCTCTCAGCTGCCTTTGACATGGTCAACCATCCCTTCTCTCAGAAACATTATCGTAATAGTTATCATTATTATTATTGTTATTACTAATAGTGGCATTTGTTAAGCACGTACTACCTGCCAGGCCTATATTAAATGCTAGGGTGGATAGTGGATACAAGCAAATCAGATGGGTTCCATTCCCTGTCCCACATAGGACTGACAGACTCAATCTCCACTATACAGATGAGGTAACAGACCCAGAGAAGTGAAGTGATTTGCACGAGGTCACACAACAGACAAGCGGCGGCACACGGATTAGAACCCATGACCTTCTGAATTCCAGGCCCATGCTCTATTCTTTATACCATGCTGATTATCTAGCCTCTTCTTCACCGACACTGTCTTCTCCTGGTTCTTTTCCTTTCTCTCTCTGCCCACTCCTTCTCTGCCTCTTTCACTGGTTTCTCATCTGTCTCCCACCCACTAAATGTGAGATTCCCTCAATGTTCAATTCTGGGTCCCCTTCTATTCTCCATCTACACCACACTGTTAGGGAACTCTTTCACGCCCATGGCTTCAACTACCATTTATAGGCAGATGATTCCCAAATCTACATACACCTGCAGCTGGGATCTCTCTCCTTCTCTGCAGTCTTACATTTCCTCCTGTTTTCAGGACATCTCTACTTGGATATTCTGCTGAAACGTCAAACCTAACAAAATAATAATAATAATAATGCCATTTATTAAGTGCTTACTATGTGCAAAGCACTGTTGTAACATGTCTAAAGCAGTAATGTTTATCTTCCACCCAAAGCCTATCTTCCCCATGACAATCTGAACACTGTAGACAACACCATCATTATCCCTGTCTCACAAGTCTTGGCATTATCCTCTACTCATGTCTCTCATTCTACCCAGATTCAATCTGTCACCAAATCTGGTTGGTTCAACCTTCACAACATCATTAAAATCCGCCCTTTCCTCTCCATTCATTCATTCATTCATTTAATAGTATTTGTTGAGTGCTTATTCTGTGCAAAGCACTGTACTAAGAGCTTGGAAAGTTCAGTTCAGCAATAAAGAGAGACAATCCCTGCCCACACTGGGCTTACAGTCTAGAAGGGGGAAGACAGACATCAGAACGAGCAAACAGGCATCCAAACTGCTACCACATTAATCCAAGCACTTACCCCATCCTGCTTTGATCACTACTGCAACAGCCTCCTTTATGATGTCTCTACCTCTTGTTTCTCCCCAGTCCAGTCTGTCCATGCTTCATTCAGCTGCCTGGGGTTTGTTTAAAAGCATTTATTCCATGTTTTCCCACTCCTGAAGCATCTCTAGTGGTTGCCCAACAACTTTCTCTAGTGGTTGCCCAACAACTTGCAAATTAAACAGAAACTCCTTATTATTTGCTCTAAAGCACTCAATCACCTTTATCCCTCCTACTTTGTCTAACTCTTTTCCTACTAAAACCCCAGCCTCCACACTTTGCTCTTCTAATGCCAACCTCCTCAACATACCTCAATCTCATCTACCTCACGGCCTACCTCTTACCCACATCCTGCCTCTGGTCTTGAACTTCCTCCCTCTTCACATCCAACAGATGCTCATTTTGCCCACCTTCAAAACCTTTCCTTCTGACTGAGCCTTTTCTGACTAAGCCCTCATTTCCTCTTTTTCCCCTACTTTCTGTGTCATCTATGCACTTGGATTTGCATCCTTCAAGCAACCCTCTTTCAGCCCCATGGCACTTAATATGCTTATATATTTATGTCTGTTGCCCCCTTTAGAATATAAGCTCACTGCGGGCTGGTAACATGTCTATTAACTCTGCTGTGTTGCACTCTACCAAGCGCTTAGTAAAGTGCCCTACACACAGTAAGTGTTCCATAAATTAGATTGATTGACTGAAAGGATTTGTTACCATAAATAGATTTGTACTTTGGAAGTTACTAAACAAATTTGGATAGCCTGAAAAGTTCATCAAAGTTCTGACCACAATTTTTCGATGATGAGGCTGGCCAAGTCAGAGCCCAGGGATGCCCAGTCTGATCCATTTGCACCATTAGTAGAGTAAAGCAGGGGATGTCTGGTTGGCCTGGTCCTTTTTAATGTATTCTATGCAGCTCTGTTGCAAGATTCAACAAGAGACCTGGTTGAAAATGTTAGAACTTGCTTCTGTAACTCTGGGAAACTTTTCTAACTCAACAGACTTTGACTTCTGGCCATCAAGACTTTCTTGCTGCCAGTAACAAAAATAACTATGATATTTATTAAGCACTTACTATGTGCTAAGTAGAGCAATGTGGAATGCAGTATTCTGCTTCTCTAAATCAGCTAGGTGTTAATGGGCTGATGTTAAAATCTAAAGAAAATGGAGGTGATGTGCCAGCATGTATCAGGAAGCCATAGACACAACCAAAAATCCTATTGGCAACCTAGAACTAATGCTTTCCTTTCCTCTTCAGTCTCTTTGGGCAACTTTACTAGCTCTTTCTTCATTCTTCTGCCTCACCCTGCTCCTGCCCTTGTTCTTAATAAATCTCCTACAATCTTCACATTTATAAGAACCATAAATCTTTTCCATATCCCCAAATACTATAATTTCTAACCCTGATATATATAATTCTCCAGGCAACTTGTTCTACATCTCAATGTGTAGTCTTAAACATATAAAATTTATTTTCAAGGGTCCTTCACCTTTCACATTGGAGAATTTTGTGACCGTTAGAATTCCAAACTACAGAATAAAGATTGGAAATCAACTGTCTAAATCTCCAATGAAGGAATCATTAAGCTGAAAACCTACATTTTAACTATATCAGTGGATTCAGGCTAAGCTTTATCCTGAAATATGGGTGAACTTTAGCTAGATTTTATTCAGTGGAAAAATACTGCCACTTCAAAATGTCTTTCTCCTGCTTATGCAGCAAAGTAGTGGAAAATTAATTGTCTTTAGTACAGTGTAATGATATAAATTTATTCAGGCATTTATCAAGAGAAGTCTGAGGAATGAGATTCTTCAGAGTTTTAGCAATGAGATAAAGGTAAATTTTTGACTGTACCACCCCAAGGGAGAGATAGCCATCTGGATCTTCTGTTTTGTCTACTGTATCAGTAGCCTACTTGTGTCTTCATATGTGTGACATTGACAGGAATATTTTAGGGAAAGAGTCAACAGTAATTATGCTGTAGGTTCAGAATAATCATACTAGTTCATTCAGCCTCCTTATGGTTATTTTTCAAAGATACCAATTTTTTCTTCGGTCTTTGTTCAATCGCCCCATTCAGTTTCCCTAGTACAACTGCATTTCTGTTCACTTCTTGTTACAAAAACTTCCATAGCAAATTTCTACTCCCCAACTCTGCACCCATTTTTTTGACAACTAATGCTAAAGTTATTGAAAGGGCCTATACACTCACTGTAAAACTAGAACAATCAGAGATACTTCCGGGCTGCTGGAGGCAAATATCATTCAGATGAAATTGAAAAGAATTACAACCTATGAGAACCTTGACGTTGCAACCTGTAGGAAATATGCCTGTTTTGAAAATTCTATTTTTGTCCAAAATTAGATGTACCTTTAATACAAAGAAGTTAAAATCCAGATCCCAGATTACCCAGTTTCCGTTTTCTGTGCTAAAACAATACAATGTAGTGACACATAAAACAGCATCTTCCTCATTTACTGAACACTTTCAAAGTATTGAAAGACCCTTTCTTTCAGCCTCAAAAGACTTTAAGAGGAAGAAGACAGAGCTGTAAATATTTTCTATTTTCTCAACTGGAGGGAAGGTAAATATGAATATAACAATTCAAAATTATTTCAAAAGACGTAAGAACAAAGTAATGTGATTCTTTATGCTCTATAGAACATAGGATGAGATTTCTCATAATTACATTTTTCTTGGGTGGTGATTTCACAATTCAACAATTGACTCCAAAATTAGTTGCAATCAGGACTGCTTTATTCTTGTAAATTGGTCACACTTTATATTGTAGAATGGATGAAGTCAAAGATACAACATTGCATCTAGTTCAGTGTATGTGCAATAATTTTGACCATTATTTTAATGTTTATGTCCAGTACTTTCATGGTTTTATCTGACTGCATGTTCATGGAGTAGACTGAAAAATCATTTGAGTGGAGATGTGTAATTCCTTATAATACTGCTGTGCAGGGATTTTATTCATTCAACATGTAATTCAAATGATGCAGTGTGATCTAGTGGAAAAAGCATGGCTTGGAAGTCAAAGGACCTAGGTTGTAATCCCAGCTCTGCCTTTACCTGCTGTTTGATCTTGGGTGTGTCACTTAAGTTCTCAGTGCCTCAGTTTTCTCATCTGGAAAATAGGGATAAAATACCTGTTTCCCTTGTCTTGCAATATGAACCATGTTCTTAATTATAACCCCATATTATTAAATTGTAAGCCAGTGCTTAGTTCAGTGCTTGGCACTTAACAATTACCAAAAAGATGGTGATGATGACAATAATGATGAAGAAGATGATATCAATGGGGGACTGCACATAAAAGGCATCATTTTTCCTCTGTTTATGAGGAAGGTGACAGGCATATAACAAAATCTCAGTAATCAGCTATAAAGGGAAAAATGTAGTAGGACAAATACTAGGCTAGAAAAAATATAAGTCGAGGGAAATGGGGGAAGTATAGGAGTAGCATAAAAAGGTGTTGTCTCTAAGTAATAATAATAATAGTATTTCTTAAGCACTTACTATGTGTGCCAGGTATTGAACTAAGCACTGAGATGGATACCAGCAAGTTGCATTGGACACAATCCCTTGTCTTATGTGGGTCTTACAATTTCAATCCCTATTTGAGGAAGCAGTGTGGCTTAGTGGAAAGAGCATGACTTTGGTAATCAGAGGTCATGAGTTCTAATCCCACCTCTGCCACTTGTCAGTTGTGTGACTTTGTGCAAGTTACTTAACTTCTCTGTGCCTCAGTTACCTCATCTGTAAAATGGGGATTGAGACTGTGAGCCCCACATGGGACAGCCTGATTAGCTGGTATCCACCCTAGTGCTTAGAACAGTGCTTGACACACAGTAAGTGATTAACAAATACCATCCCTATTATTATTATTATTATTTTACAGATGAGGTAATTGAGGCATAAAGCAGTTAAGTGACTTGCCTAAGGTCATACAGCAGATAACTTGCTGAATAACTGTAGAGTGTAGACTCGGTCTAGGGCATGAATAGCATAGTGAATCTCTGTACACATTTATTTCCAAGTAAACAATAAAAATTATAATGGCAATATTTATTAAGTATTCATATGTGCCAAGCAGTGTCCCAAGCATTCAGGTGGCTATAGGTCAATTGGATCAGTTGCTGTCCCTTTCCCACACAGGATTGACATTCCAAAAGGAAAGTGATGAGGAAGAGCAAATATTTTATCCCCATTTTACTGATGAGTTAAATAAGGGACAGAGAAGGTAGCAACTGAATGTCAATTTCATTCAAATGGTGATTACATTGTTGAAAAAATCCTTTATGGAATGATGGAATATCTGGTGGAATATTTCCTATTTACCCCCATGAAAGAATTGATGTTTTATACTCACAAAGCATTAATTATAATACAGTGATACTAGATGGTATATCTTCCCAGCTGCACTTCCTCAAAAAATGTTCTAGTCTTAAAAAAATGTCAACCCAAACTGTGAATATGTAGCACCAGTTTTTTAAATGAAGATTATTTAGCAAGAATTATGCAAGAATATATTTAAACATGGAAATAATCAAGCAAAAAAGTTGAAAGGTGATATAATGAGAGGATGGTGACCATCTGTTTTCCACCTCTCTTGTTGGCAGGATAAGATGAATTGTTTAAAATGAATTATGATAAATGAAACTTCATTTGCACTGACTGATATGTATCAGGTATTCATAGAGAAGCAGCGTGACTCAGTGAGGAGAAGCAGTGTGACTCAGTGGAAAGAGCACGGGCTTGGGAGTTAGAGGTCATGGGTTCAAATCCCTGCTCTGCCAATTTTCAGCTGTGTGACTCCGGGCAAGTCACTTACCTTCTCTGTGCCTCAGTTACCTCATCTGTAAAATGAGAATTAAGAATGTGAGCCCCCGTGGGACAAGCTGATCACCTTATAACTTCCCCAGTGCTTAGAACAGTGCTTTGCAAATAATAAGTGCTTAATAAATGCCATTATAATTATGGGGATGATACTATTTTGAAGACTCACAGTACTTACGTTTATATCTGTATTTTGTTTATTTGTATTCATGTCTGTCTTGCCAACTTAGGCTGTAAGCTTATTGTGGGCAAGGAATGTGACCATTTGTTGTTGTATTTTACTCTCCCTACCACTTAGCACAGTGCTTTGCACACAATAAATGCTCAATAAATATGATTGAATGAAAGAAGGGGAAGACAGAAATTAATTTTAATGAACAAGTAATTTTCAGTAAATAATTTAAAGATAGGTACATAAGTGGTGGTTGGGAGTGTAGGAGAATATCAAATGACCAAAGGTCACAGGTTGAAGTGCATAGGTAAAGCTGGGGAGAAGGATAAATTAATTGGAGAAGGCCTCTGAAAAGAAGGAATGTGAAGATGGAGGAGCTGTGCTTGCTGGACATAAAGGAGAGAGAACTTCATGAAGGAGAAAGGAAGTATTCAACAGGTCAGCCATGGGAGATACAATAGTGATGCCTAGTGAATTTGAGAGGAATGAATCCTGGCTCTGCCACTTATCTGCTGTGTTACCTTGGGCAAGTCACTTCACTTCATCTACCTCAGCTACCTCTCCTATAAAATGGGGATTAAGACCATGAGCCCCCGGTAGGACATGGACTGAGTCCAACCTAATTATCTTGTATTCATCCCCGTGCTTAGTATAGTGTCTGGCACAGAGTAAATTTTTAACAAATACTATAGTATAACAACAGAATAGCCTGAGAAGTCAATCAACCAATTGATGGTATTTCTTGAGCACTTACTATGTGCAGAGCATTGGGAGAGAACAATAGAGTTGCAGTTAGAGAAGAAAGTGAGGGAGGGGAGAATAAGTAATATCAAAAAACTTCAAGGCAAATATTCAGCTCTTTCTTCCCTATTTCACTTAATTGTCTGGCTACACTATATTCTTCTTCTCCAAGCATTTACTACAATGCTCTGTACATAGTAGTAATATCCTTTACTAAATCCTACCTTTCAACTCTGGAACCTTCTGAGGATGTAGTCAAGGATACTTCTAATTGCCTGCTTCCATAAATGGGCTGACTGATGGTGTTGCTCTCACCTGTGATTGGAAAATAAAGTGGAAGAAATGGAGGAGGGAATATAGGGACTTGAGTTTTAGACATATTGAGGTGTCCTGGATTAATGGGAAATTTATGTTTATAGTGGAGGTGAGAAGCTGGGGCAAAATAGATTTGTGGATAAGATCTTCCTCCAACGAGTGAGTGTAAAGTGAATAAGAGAACAGAATCTAGAATGGAGCCTTGCAGAATATGAAAATTACTGTGGTACTTTTAAGCAGTAACTACATACCAAGCATTGTAATAACCATGGGGGTATATACACAATTAAGTGGTGATAGGCAGAGAAAAATCTACAAAAAAGACTGGAAAAAAGAGTGTAGAGAGGGAAGAAGAGAAGGAGGACAAAACTGTATTAGTAAAACCAAGGGGAGATAGTTCTTTTAGGAAAAGGGATTGATCCACAGTGTTATAGGCAGCAAAAGAATGAGACAAATTAGGACAGAATGTGTTACATTTGGCAAGATGGGGCTTATTACTGATCTTAGAGAGAGAGTTCTTAGTTTAGTGAAGAGTCAGGAAATCAGATTGTAGTGAGTTAAAAAAGGGAGTTGTAAAAGAGGAAATGGAGGTAAGGGCACACACAACCTTTTTGAGGAATAGGAGCAAGTTGGTGGGATCCAGAGATTGTTTCATTATAAGGAATGCCAATATGTTTTGCACGAAGAGGGGAAAGAACCATCAGAAGACAAACAAGTAATCTTGGATGTGCCACTTGTCTCCTGTATCAGGTTGGGCAAGTAATTTCACTTCTTCGTGCCTCAGTTTCATTTTTAACATGGGGAGTAAATACCTGTTTCCTTCCTTCTAAGACTGTGAACTCCATGTAGGACAGGGATTTTGTCTGACTGGTTAATGTGGCACATAGTAGGCACTTACTTGTTATTATTAATTATTATTATTATGAATGTTAATAATAACAATAGTAAGTGATTGAAAATGGAACACAATGAGGAAAGAAGGGGATGAGGTCAAGGGAGAAGAGTAAAGGAGGTAGATTTTGAAAGCAGGCAGGCAATCTCTTGAGACTGCAAACAAAGGTGGAAGAGTGGATGTATGGAAAAAAGGAGTCAGTTGGAGAGGTTAAAGAAAGCATGCAGGCCTGATGGTTTCAAATTTATCCACAGAGTGGTTGGAAAGATCTTCAGGGAAATGAGAGTAGTATGGGGCAGGGTTAAAGGGGGAATTTATGGTCCGGAATGATCAGTGCAATGGGCATGGAAAAAAGTACTTTATAAAAAGAATAACTCTCAGGAGGAGGTCATCCAAATGAGTCTTAAAATGAAAGGATACAACTAGAAAGTTTTTGTAGTTATTGTATGATGCTCTCTGAAAGTGTAGAAAATTTTCATTAGTTCAGAAGTTTTATTTAGTCTTTAAAAGATTAAGAATGAAAAGTTGACAACAAACTGCTATGATATTGGAACCAAAAACTTCTACACACACCTAAAGACATTATAGGCCCCATGTCAACCCAGTACCTCTTAAGAGTGAAGACCTCTGAATAGGGAATCCTGAAGAGATGGCCGGAAATTTCAACATTCTCTTCAACTCAGCATGACTTCTAATATTGAAGACGAAGCCCTAAGAAACAAACAAAAGCTTCCAACATGATAAGACATGACACTGCTGGGGAACTCACCGTAGCAGTCAGAGCCATGGAAAATGGCAAAACAACAGGCTATGAAGGCAAACTACTGAGAGCTACAAGCCTGGAGGGGATATAGAACAGTGCTTGGCACATACTAAGTGCTTGACAAATATCATTAATTATTATTATTATTAATATATCCTGTTTAAGTAAGCAGCAGCATGAGAAGCAGCATGGCCTAGTGAGAAGCTGCATAGCTTATTGGATACAACACGGGAGTCACTTGTCTGCTGTGTGACCTTGGGCAAGTCACTTCTCTTTTCTTGGCTTCAGTTACCTCAACTGTAAAATGGAGATTAAGACTGCAAGTCCCATAAGCAATAGAGACCGTGACCAACCTGATCAGCTTCTATCTACCCCAGTACTTAATGTAGTACCTGACAGACACAGTGTATAAGCACTTAACATATGCCATGAGAAAAATATACATATGCAAAGTATTCCTCAACACATAATAATAATAATAATAATAATAATAATAATAATAATAATAATAATAATAATTGTGGTATATGTTAAGTGTTTACTATGTGCCAGGCACTGTAACAAGTGCTGGGGTAGATATAAGGTAAAATCAGGTTGGAGACAGTCCCTGTCCCACATGGGGCTCACAATCTTATTCCCCATTTTACAGATGAGTTAACTTAGGTACAAAGAAATTAAGTGACTTGCCCAAGGTCACACAACAGACAAATGGCAGAGCCAGGATTGAAACCCAGGTCCTTCTGACTCCCAGGTTCATGCTCTATCCATTAGGACATGCTGCTTCTCGCATACAGAATACTAAGGAAATAATACAGAATCTTAAAGAAACCATCACCATAACAATCTTTAAGACTAAAGGCAAAAGATCGTAATAATATAATGATGGCATTTGTTAAGCGCTTACTATGTGCCGAGCACTGTTCTAAGCGCTGGATCATATTGAAGTCACTACTGGGGAACTTCATCCCTGTCCATTGATGGCAGGCTTTTAATCAGATGACTCTTAGATCAGCTACTAAAGAATCTTATCAAATAGTACTGCCAGAATTGTAATTAGCTTCAGACAGTATGGCACAGCAGACAAGATCTTTGCTGTTTATCAGATACAGGAAATAGTCAATGCAACACCAAGACCTATATAAAGTTTCCTTAGGCTGTATGAAAATATTTTGTACCATCAGGAATTTTAGCAAATTTGGCTTTCTCTAAACAGTTTAATGCTCTGAGATTCTGCACTGATGGTATGACTAGCTGGATCAGAGCAAGACATGCCCAAGCTGATCCATTTCCCATCAAAAACGATTTGTCTATGGACACAGAGTTGTCCGTCATCTGTCACAATGCTAAATCTTCCTCAGTATACATGTGCTTTTTTAGTGTGTTCCTCATGGCATAACAGTTAACTGTGTTGAGTGTGGGGAGCTAATGCAGACTACAGGCCCAATTTACCTTCCCTCTACTGTTTCTCTCAGAGTAAAAACCCAAGTTCAGGAAATGGAAAAAGTGACAGAAAACAAAACAAAGCAAAACAAAACAAGAGCCAAGATAATTCCCAAACCTTCTGGAGAGATTATAGTCAGTTTTGGCTGGTAGGTGGGAGGTGGGACAGAGTGAGAGGAACATTGAAAAAGCTCTCTTTTGTGTAACTTTTCAATGAACACAGAGGGTAAATATCATTAATCAACCTAAACCGTGCAATTCTTACTTTCATAAAAGTACTTTAACTTAATTTTTACTGTCAAAGGGAAGCAGCATATTCTAGTCGAAAGAGCACAGGGGTGGGAATCAGAGGATTTGGGTTCTAATCCTAGCTCTGCCACATGTCTGTTGGGGGACCTTGGAAAGTCACTTAGAGAAGCGGCATGGCATAGTGGATACAGCATTGGCCTAGGAGTCAGAAGGACCTGGGGTCTAATCCCGGCTTCGCCACTTGTCTGCTGGGTGACCTTGGGCAAGTTATTTTACTTCTCTGGGCCTAGGTTACCTCAACTGTAATATGAGGATTGAAACTGTGAGTCCCACGTGGGACAGGGACTGTGTCCAACTTGATTTGCTTGTATCCATGCATTGCTTAGTACAGTGCCTGGCACACAGTAAATGCTTAACAAATACCACAATTGTTATTATTAATTTCTCTGTGTACCAGTGTCCTAATCTGCAAAATGGGGATTACATCCTATTCCCTTAACTTAATCTGTGAACTGCCTGTGGGAGACAGACTGTCCAATCCAATATCCTCTATCTACCTCAATACTTGGTACAGTGTTTGACACATAGTAAGTGCTTAGCAAACAAATACTATAAAAGGTGTTTCTATTTCTCACAAGTATCAATATATGAGATATTTTTTAAAAATACTACTAAGTGTGGAGGGATTTTAAAATTTTAGGCTTGAGATTTCCTTGTGTCTTAATATTTTATCTTCATGTCCTGGAACTTTTTACACCAACTACACTGCTGTTGTGAAATTTAAGTGCTACTCTGCTTGGCATTTTCCTGACAGAATGATTCCTGAGGGATTCATTGGGGAAATCCATTAGTACATTCACTGGTGTAAAACTTGCATGATGCTATAAATCTTTTAGGAAGTGACTATGGAAGATGTTTTTGTGAAGGTTATATGTGTAAGGTAAGCTACATTACAGGAGCCTTCAACATGAGCCTTGAACATTACACTTTCTGACATTTAATAAAATAGGGATCACAAAAAGTTACATCCTCAGAGGTCTTGTTATGCCATCAGAAGAAGGAACTGACTACTCATAGCTGACTTTTATCTTTAAGCCACAAAGAAAACTTTATTTTCTAGATTATTTAGATAAAACTATTTTCCTGAAATTCCTGTCATTAACCCCCAGTTAGTTAGCCCAACAACATATATTCTTCTAAAGCTAGGTTTTTTCAGGGCAGATATATAAACAAAGGAATTGGCTTACTGCTCCAACTTGTATTTTGTCCTAACTTATTTTGATCAACTATGGAACGAGCCAAAATTGAAAGGAAACTTTTTTTTATTTATTATTTTGTTTTTGTGTTCTTTCATTCACTTATTCAGTCATTTATATATTGAGCGTTTAGTGCGTGCAAAGCACTGTACTAAGCACTTAGAAGAGTACAATACAACAACAGACACATTCCCTTCCCACAACAATCTCAGAGTCTATAGGGGGAGACAGACATTAATGTAAATAAATGAATAAATTCATTCATTCATTCATTCAACCGTACTTATTGAGTGCTTACTGTGTGCAGAGCACTGTACTAAGCGCTTGGGAAGTACAAGTTGGAAACATATAGAGATGGTCCCTACCCAACAACGGGCTCACAGTCCAGAAGGGGGAGACAGACAACAAAACAAAACATATGAAATAAAATAAATAGAATAATAAATATGTACAAGTAAAATAAATAGAGTAATAAATCTGTACAAACATATATACAGGTGCTGTGGGAGGGGAAGGAGGTAGGGTGGGGGAGATGGGGAGGAGGAGAGAAAAAAGGGGGCTCAGTCTGGGAAGACCTCCTGGAGGAGGTGAGCACTCAGTAGGGCTTTGAAGGGAGGAAGAGACCTAGCTTGGTGGATCTGCAGAGGGAGGGCATTCCAGGCCAGTGGAAGGACGTGTGCTGGGGTTCCATTGGCAGAATGGGCAAAAAGAGGCACAGTGAGGAGGTTAGTGGCAGAGGAGTGGAGGGTGCGGACTGGGCTGTAAAAGGAAAGAAGGGAGGTGAGGTAGGAGGGGGCGAGGTGATGGAGAGCCTTGAAGCCCAAGGTGAGGAGTTTCTGCCTGATGCGCAGATTGATTGGTAGCTACTGGAGATTTTTTAGGAGGGGAGTAACATGCCCAGAGCATTTATGCACAAAGACAATCTGGGCTGCAGCATGAAGTATGGACTGAAGTGGGGAGAGACATGAGGATGGGAGATCAGAGAGAAGGCTGATACAGTAGTCCAGACAGGATAGGATGAGAGCTTGAACGAGCAGGGTAGCGATTTGGATGGAGAGAAATGGGAGGATCTTGGCAATGTTGCAGAGCTGAGACCAGCAGGTTTTGGTGACGGCTTGGATGTGAGGGGTGAATGAGAGAGCGGAGTCGAGGATGACACCAAGGTTGCGGGCTTGTGAGATGGGAAGGATGGTAGTGCCATCAACAGTGATGGGAAAGTCAGGGAGAGGGCAGGGTTTGGGAGGGAAGATATGGAGTTCAGTTTTGGACATAATGAATTTCGAATAAATAATTGAGTATTGAATAAATAAGCAAATTACAGATATATGCATATGTTCTTTGGGGATAGGAAGGGGGTTGAATGAAGGGAGCAAGTCCTGGTAATGCAGAAGGGAGTGGGAGAAAAGACGAGGAGGTCTTATGTGGGTCATTAACTATCAATTTTGCCATTATGAATTTTTACGTTGTAAATTTTCAATTAAACTGTTATGAGGGAACAAGAATGTTTTTCCAGCAAGGAAGGGTTGGAAGAAATAGAAGCAGCATGGTTCAGTGGAATTAATATGGAACTGGTAGTCAGGAAACCTGGGTTCTAACCCCACCTCCACCACTGCCAACTGCATAATCTTGGTCAGGTCACTCTGTCCCAGTTGTCTCATCTGTAAAATGGAGATAAAATATCTGCTATCCTGCCTCTTAAATTGGGAATCCCATGTGGGACAACTATTGTGTCTGATTATCTTGTACCTATCCCAGGTTTTGGCTTATAGTCAGTGCTTAACAAATTCCACAGTTATTGTCTTGAAGAAATGTTTTGACACATACATGCAGCCTAAAAATATGAATGAGTACTACAACATAAATTCATTTTCTGTAACCAAAGAAGGAAGTAAGTCAGAATTTTATTCAATGTATTCGTGGTAAATCAGTGAATGCAAGAAAGCATGTTTAGTGTGATTTTTTTGGAAAGGCTGAGGCTCACTCCATTGCAGTTTCTGTTGCTAAGTTCTGCAGCTGTGCCAAACTTCATATTCTCCTGGGACAGCAATGCAATGTGTCAGGGCAAATAGAGATGCAAGAGCCGACAAAAAAATCCCAAATGGACTGGGAAGTTCTTCCCACCATCTGAGGCAGGCTGGCAGCCATGGGAAAAGACATGGAAGGTCAAAAAGTGTCATCCTCGTCTCCGATCTCTTGTTCACCCCTCACATCCAATCCATCACCAAAACCTGCTGGTCTCACCTCCACAACATCACCAAGATCCGCCCTTTCCTCTCCATCCAAACTGCTAGCTTGCTGGTTCAATCTCTCATCCTATCCCGACTGGATTACTACATCAGACTCCTCTCTGATCTCCCATCCTCCTGTCTCTCCACACTTCAGTCTATACTTCACACTGCTGCCCGGATCATCTTCGTGCAGAAATGCTCTGGGAATGCTACTCCCCTCCTCAAAAATCTCCAGTGGCTGCCTGTCAACCTACACATCAAGCAAAAACTCCTCACTCTTGGCTTCAAGGTTCTCCATCACCTCACCCCCTCCTACCTCACCTCCGTCTTCTCCTTCTACAGCCCAGCCCGCACCCTCCGCTCCTCTGCCGCTAACCTCCTCACTGTACCTCGTTCTCGCCTGTCCTGCTGTCGACCCCAGCCCACGTCCTTCCCCTGGCCATGCCCTCCATCCGCACATCCGCCATCCTAGCTTTCTTTCTCCCTTCAAAGCCCTACTGAGAGCTCACCTCCTCCAGAAGGCCTTCCCAGACTGAGCCCCCTTTTTTCTCTCCTCCTCCCCATCCCCTGCCCTACCTCCTTCCCCTCCCCACAGCACCTGCATATATGTTTGTACAGATTCATTACTCTATTTATTTTACTTGTACATATTTACTATTCTATTTATTTGGTTAATAATGTGCATCTAGCTTTATTTTTATTTATTCTGATGACCTGACACCTGTCCACATGTTTTGTTTTTTTGTCTGTCTCCCCCTTCTAGACTGTGAGCCCACTGTTGGGTAGGGACCGTCTCTATATGTTTCCAACTTGTACTTCCCAAGCACTTAGTACAGTGCTCTGCACACAGTAAGCGCTCAGTAAATACAATTGAATGAATTAATGAATGAAAAGGTGGTGCTAGACTGCAGAGTACCAGCAGCAATGCAGCACACTCTCACATCAAGCCTGGCATGGCTCGGAACAGGTGGCAGGTATGTCCGGGATTGCTTTGATGTTCAGACAGGGAGGAAAACTAGTCATTGTTGCCATCCATTAGTTTATCCAGCTGGCAGGGACAGGGGGCATGTGTGAGCAGTAATAGTAATAGTAATAGTCCCCAAGAAGGTGAAAGTGGGAAGACAAGAGTACAGAAATGTGTCCATTCTTTTGCTTTTTGGTGTCCAGTGCAACTTGGCAACAGAGACAGAGGTTGTGGTGAAAGAGCCAGCAGATGCTGACCTGAGGATGAAAGTTAGACTGAAATGGTGACAGGGAGAAGGCAGTGTAATTTAAAAATTCACTAGGTATTTACACTTGCTGTATTTACAGAACTAGCCTTGCACTTGGGAGAGATAATAGTACATGTTTTGTTTTGTTGTCTGTCTCCTCCTTCTAGAAAATGAGCCCGTTGTTGGGTAGGGGCCAACTTGTATATATATTGCCAACTTGTATTTCCCAAGCACTTAGTACAGTGCTCTGCACACAGTAAGCGTTCATTAAATACAATTGAATGAATGAATGAATGAAAGAATAATGAGGATTCTTGTCTCTGACACCCTTATTTCCAGCTCCAATTTGTAAATGTCCCAGTGATCCCAGCTTCATGACAAGTACAAGTACAACTTGCACTTAAATTGCTCAAGTAGACATGAGCTGCTTGGTGCTTCTACCTTTTGATCTAGTTCCCTAACCCATCTGTTTGTTGGTGCCCCACCCCTCCTGGAGTGCCTGGCACCTTATTCCTGCCTGCTGGCAGTATTGTGGCACCTGGTCTTTTTCCCAAATTATTTTTATGGTGCCTTTATAGTGGACTTTGTGGGCATCCCAGAGAGATTAAAGTCATTCAATCAATCATATATATTGCATGTTCACTATGCTCAGAGCCCTATACTAAGCAATTGGGAGAATATAATATAAGAGAGTTGGTAAACACATTCCCCACCCAAAGTGAGACAGACATTAATGTAAATATATAAATTGTAGATATGTACATAAGTGCTGTGGGACTGAGGGAAGAAGTGTCATTCCATAGATTTCAGGATGTATACGAGACATTTTATTTTTTAGGGCAAACATTTATATGCATATGTAATCTCAGAAGAATGACTGAATCTTTAAACTTGAAAAGCTAGATGTTTTCTGAATGAGTTTAAAATAGCCTTCTATCCTTGTTGTCACAGTGTTTTCTACTAGCTAATCAAATTAAGAGCATATACCCAAGGACATTCTACTTGGTTCCCTTTCAAGCAGCTTGGCACAGTGGAAAGAGCATGGGCTTGGGGGTCACAGGTCATGGGTTCTAATCTCAACTCTGCCACTGATCATTTGTGTGACTTTGGGCAAGTCACTTGACTTCTCTGTGCCTCAATTACTTCATCTAATGGTGATCAAGACTGTGAGTCCCACGTGGAACAACCTTGTATCTACCCAAGCACTTAGAACAGTGTTCAGCACATAGTAAGCACTTAAAAAAGTCATAATTATTATTATTATTATTTCAACTTTTTGGAATTACTTTTTGTTGAGTTTCTTGTTGAACTCTCACTTCCATTCCAAATCATTTTTTTTCCAAAACGTTCCTTTTATAAATCCAAAACAAGGCTTCAGATAGAATACAGTGCTCTGCACATAGTAAGTGCTCAATAAATAATATTGAAATAATTTAGCTCTCTCCAGATGTTTTCTGAAAGTTTTAGAATTGCCCAACTAATTTTTAAGGTCACTGTACAATCAGATTGATTAATCGATTAATCATTGGTACTTATTGAGCACTTACTATATGCACAGCACTGAATTAAGCATTTGGGAAAGTGTAATGAATTTGATAGGTCTGATTCCTGCCTGCATGGAACTTACCATCTTGTTGAGGAGACAGACAAAAGAAATTACAGATGTGGGAAGCAATAGAGTATAAGAATATGCATGTAAGTGTCCTGGAGGGAAGGTGGGTTGAATACCAAAGGGTGATGGCTGCATGAACCCAAGTGTTTAGGTGACAAAAAAGAGAGAATAGGGTGGGGAGATGAGAGGTTTAAAAGGGAAAGCTTACTGTAGAAAATATGATTTTAGTAGGACTTTGAACATGAAGAGACTAGTGATCTGTTGTATGAAAAAGGGATGGGAGTTCCTTCCAGAAGAGAGGATGTGGACAAGGGGTCTATGGTGAGAGTGATGAGATGAAGATACAGGGAGGAGGTTAGTGATAGGGATTGAAGTGTGTGGGTTAGGAAGTAGTGGATGATGAACAAGTATAGGTATACATTCACAGGCAGATTTTTCTGGCCCTCAATAAGAATGAAAGAGTCTGGGAGAAAAAGAGAGAGAGAGAAAATTTCTGTTTTGGACATTTTAAGTTTGAGGTGTCAGTGGGACATCAAGTAGAGATGTCTATTTCGAAACAGCATGGACTAGTGGATAGAGCACGGACCTGGAAATCAGAAGTACCTGAGTTCTTATGCCTGCTCTGCCACTTTGCTGTATAACCTAGGGCAAGTCACATAACTTCTCCATGTCTCAGTTACCTCACCTGTAAAATGGGGATTAAGAGACTGTGAGCCCCATGTGGTACAGGAACTATGTCCAGCCTAATTAACTTAGAACAGTGCCTGACACATACAAAGCGCTTAACAAATACCATTAAAAAAATGTCCTGAGCCAGGAGGAAATGTGAGAGAAGGAGAGAGATCATGGCTGGGGATTACAGACATGGGAAATGACAGGATATAAGCATATAAATATATATATATAAGAGGCTAGGGTAAATATTAACTGCTTAAGGGGTACAGATAGATCTAAATGCATATGCTATGTTATTGTATTACTAATATAACATTGTTAACATAATGTTGTTATTACTAATATAACAGGTCCTCATAATAATAATAATAATAATAACATTTATTAAGCACTTACTATGTGCAAAGCACTGTTCTAAGCACTGGGGAGGTTACAAGGTGATCAGGTAGTCCCACGGGGGGCTCACAGTCTTAATCCCCATTTTACAGATGAGGGAACTGAGGCTCAGAGAAGTTAAGTGACTTGCCCAAAGTCACACAGCTGACAAGTGGTGGAGCCAGAATTTGAACCTATGACCTCTGACTCCAAAGCCCATGCTCTTTCCACTGAGCCATGCTGCTTCTCATCTTTCTCATCTTTCAGATGTGGAAAAAACACAGAGATGCTAATTGACTGGCTCAAGGTCACACAGAAGGCAAGAAGCAAAACTGGGACTAGAAGCTAGGGATATGTGATTTCCATTATGGGCATTTTTTGGGTTCACAAATATGTCTGGGTGTCCTATCAGTTCTACCAATCCCGATGCGAAAGAGCTGAACCATGATCCAACATGGAATCTCCTGCTAGTCGTATTGCCACAATCTGATTCTGGACTGGTATGCTGATTGAAGGCAGGTAATGTACCCGTTATATTGTTAAACTGTACTCTTCCAAGAGCTTAGTACATTTCTCTGCACACAATAAGTGCTCAATAAATCTAATTGACTGACTGCCTGATTGCCACCACATGAGCCCAGTGTAGCATCTGAGTGGCTGGTAAGTTCCAGGTTCTTTTAAGGATGGGACACGAACAGAAAAAGAAGGACTTCTATTTTTTACCATTTTTTAAAATACAGAGGAAACAAACATGAAGTAGCAGTTTGGACCTGGATTTCCTGCTTTCCCTGTTCTGGCTGCTGCTCTGGAGAGACAGATCTCAGGTGGCACAAACCCTCAGGGTTAAAGGTCTGGTGAGGATACTCCAGTGCTTTCCTGCTCTCCTTTCCGTTTCCTAGTCCAATGCTGGAAATCGTGTGCACATGTGCTACCCTTTGACCACACATATTTCAGTTTCTGAGGAAACCACAGACCTTCCCCTTAAGCACGTGAGCCCTTTCCTCCCATGGAGCTTTGTGGAAAGTCCCTCCATCCTCTTCCACACAGCACCAACACCTGTTAAAAAGAACTGATAATAATAATAAGACCTAATAATTTAAGCTATAAGAGAATCAATCAATAGCCATTAAAAACCTATAGTTCGTCACATTATCTTGAAGGATTTCATATCATTAGCATTTTGAAGCACAAAACGTGCCAACTCATAATGGAACTGACTCCAGACTCACAGAGCCATTCCCTTTCCAGTACATCACACTGCTTGTTTAAATGAATTAAAAGCATATAAAAGTAAATTAATGCAATAAAGAAAGAATTTACAAATGATTATCGACTTAGTTTTAATGTTATAAGGCATGCAACATTTTTGTGCATTTACGTCTCATTGTCAAAAATTAGAGCATGATGATATCATACTTCACTTCCTGAATCAAAGGCATTAACCTGAACCTAATCTTTGCAGAATAAGGGAACATTTGATACTATTGTTGAAATAAAATGAAATTTTATTTATGAAGAACATACAGATGTGATTTTAAATATTCTAAAAATATTCTGAATGAAGCACAGAAATAATAACTGTGGTATTTGTTAAATTCATTCATTCAATCAATTTATTGAATGCTTATTGTATGCAATTCTTACTATGTGTCAAGGGTTCCCTGACAGGGCAGCTTAGTTTTCTCTTTGGCATGTTATTCAGGCAAAATTCTTCAAGATATTATATTAGGCAGTGCTTTCAAATGTCTTCAGGACACACTCTTTCTCTGTTTGAATTACCACATCACCCACTTGAGAGGGTGGGAGGAGAAGCCAGATAAGAGAAAGGTGGGACTTTCCATGAAGCTGGAGAGGAAGGAACCCATATGAGCAGGGGATTGCCTCTGAACCAAAGGGTGTGTGGGTGAATCTGGATCTGACCCCAGTCTGGGCCTCCACTTGGAGTCTTCTCGTCTGTCCTGCTTCTGCTGCCACCTTGGCTACTACCACTCTCAGAACTGCAGGGAGTTGGGGGGAGATGGAGAGCTGAGGAGTCTAGGTGACTGTGGGAACAGAGAAGCAGCAGCTCCAGCTCCAAAAACTTCTCGTAGCAGGGCCTGAGGGGCTGGGGATGGGAAAGGATATTGATTTTTCAGGACACATTCTTTCTGTCTCTCCATCTCTAATAAAGTTTTAATAAAGTTTCATATCCAGTCAGCAGACCCCAAACCCCTTGGCAGCTCCAAACTCTTCACACAGCAGGGACACTGGAGCTGGGGACAGAGAATCGATAAAAAAAAAAGACAGCTCATGTTGGCAATAACCAATCAAATAAGGTGTCTCAAACTGTGTCATAAATTAATCCTTTCAACTGAGGGAAGGAAGATCAGACAGGGGCACCTGGGACAGCTGTAAACCAATTAGACGTAGCTGAGACAGTTAGCACCCTTGTCATATAGCCATGTCAAGTACTGTAGGTGCAAATTAGGTCAGATACAGAGTCCGTGCCCTACATAGAGCTCACAATCTATGTGGGACAGGTATTTAATTCCCATTTTACAGATGTGTAAATGAAGCACAGAGAAATTAAGTGACTTTCCCAAGGTCACACAGGAGACAAGTGGCAGAGCTGGGACTAGAACCTCTGATTTCTCTGATTTCCAGGCCTGGGCTTTTTCCAATTCTGCAATGTTGCTTCTCCTATATGCCTTTTCAAGGATCAAAAATTTCAAGAATCTTAGCAATGTGACACTGAAACCCAATCATGTTAATTAAAATAGCAAAGCATAATGATGTCTTCCTGGGGTATTTACCTTTTCATAAGGCTACTTCTACATACTTACAATGAAAGTCCAGGGGCAAGTATTAATTGAAACATGTGTCCCTTTCAACCAATGCCACTGGAGAACTTTTCAGTGGGGAAAAACATTTATATATGTTCTAGTTGCTGAAATTGTACTTCAAATTTAGAGCAAACTATCATTTGTTTTTGTTGGCTACCTGAATCAATTATTTTAACAAATATAAGAAAGAAAAGACAGTATATCACATAGCCAAGCAATATCTTGCGCTCATTGCAGTTTGAAGATTTGACCCCCTAGACAAGCCAATTGCAGATTTGTTCTTGAAATCAAATGACTTAAAACATTTTACTTGAGCCGATATGATGCAAGTAATGAACTGTTTTTTTGTTTAATTCTTTATTGTAACCTTTTTCTGTGTAACTATCATGGGCTGACATGACATCAATATTTAATTTTACAATGCTATCACTGATGCTTTTGTAATGTAGGTGTCTACATAAGGCTTCATTTGGCCCATTAGTTGATCACCAAATTTTATGGGGAGTTTAGACACTTTATGTTCAAGATACATCAGTTGTTGTGAGTCAGATAAACACATTGTACACATACTTGTTAACAATCCTTTGGAATGAAATAGAAATTTTGATTTCATTAAAGATTAAATTCCAACTTAATTTTTTTCTATATTGCTCTTTCTTGTTTAACCATGAAACCAAGATCATCAGTGACAACATACATGCTTTGATGCTTACATTTATTCTTTTTTAAGAAAAACACTTCTAAAAGCATACAAATTTTATCAACTAAGTGAATGAGTTAAAGGTAATAGATTAATAAAAACAATTATCAATCAATCAATAAATCATACTTATTGAGCATGTACTGTGTGCAGAGCACTGTACTAGGGTCTTGGGAGAGTACAATATAACAAGAGACTGACATTAATATAAATAAATAAATTACGGATATTACATAGGTGCTCTGGGGATGAGGGAGGTATGAGTAAGGGATGCAAATCCAAGTGTTAGGGGGATGCAGAGGGGAGTGAGCAGTAAGGAAAATGAAGACTTAGTTGAGGAAGGCCTCTTGGAGGATATGTGACTCCAGTGGTTGCCCATCCACCTCCACATTAAACAAAAACCAGTGGCTTTAAAGCATTCTACCACCTTGCTCCCTCCTATGTCTCACTTCTCTCTTTCTACAACACAGCTCGCACACTTCAGTCCTCTAGTGCTAACCTTCTCACTGTACCTCAATCTCGCCTGTCTTGCCAACGACCCCTAGCCCACATCCTGCTTCTGGCCTGGAACACCGTCCCTCTTCGAACACGACAGACAACCACCATCCCCATTTCAAAGCCTTATTGAAGGCACATCTCTTCCAAGAGGCCTTCCTAGACTAAGCCCCAGTTTCCTCCTTTCCCACTCCCTTCTGCATCACCATGACTTGCTCCCTTTGCTCTTCCCCCTCCCAGCCCCAAAGCACTTAGGTACATATCTGTAATTTTATTTGTCCTTTCCTCTTCTCCACTCCCAGTCCCTAAGCACCTATAGACATATCTGTAATTTTATTTATTTGCACTGATGTCTGTCTCCCCGACTCTAGAATGTGAGCTCATTGTGGACAATGAATGTCACTATTCATTGTTATATTGTACACAGTAAGTGCTCAATGATTGAATGAATGAATGAATGAAGAATATTCTACTAAGCTCCTGGGAGAGTAAATATAACATAGTTGGTAGATGTATTCCTTCAAGTATTGCAGTGTGGCTCAGTGGGAAAAGCAAAGGCTTTGGAGTCATAGTTCATGGGTTCAAATCCCGGCTCCGCCAATTGTCAGCTGTGTGACTTTGGGCAACTTCTCTGTGCCTCAGTTACCTCATCTATAAAATGGGGATTAAGATTGTGAGCCCCCTATGGAACAACCTGATCACCTTGTAACCTCCCCAGCACTTAGAACAGTGCTCTGCACACAGTAAGCGCTCAATAAATACTATTGAATGAATTAAGCTGGAATGGAATGGGGAGGAAATTCATGAAATATCAGAGATGGTAGTTGAAGCCATAGTTAAAGAGAAGATGAAGTTACCAAGGAAGTGTGTATAAATGGAGAATAAAAGTCAGGACTGAGCCTTGAAGGATCCCCACATTTAGAGGATAAGAGGCAGAGCAGGACCCAGCTAAAGAGATTGAAAAGGAGGAGTTGAAGAGATAGGAGGAAAATCAGGAAAAAACAGTCAGACAAAACTAGGTTTGAATGTGTTTCCAGGAGAAAGGAGTAGTCCAAAACCTAGGCCATATGGGGTCCCTTTCCCAAATGGGGTCCACAGTCTAAGTAGGATGGAAAACAATTTTTGTAGCTGATGAAACTGACAAAGAAATTAAATGACCTGCCTAAGACAAGGCAGCAGGCAAGTGGAGGAGTCAGGATTAGAACCCAGGTCCTGTGGCTCCCAGGCTTGTGGTTTATCCACTATGCTATGGGACTTCTCAGTTACAGGATTAACATGGAATAGCATTCATTACGTTTAGCTTGGTGGAGGTCACAGTTAATAATAATTATGGTACTTGTTAAGTACTTACTAAGTGTCAAACACAGTTCTAAGTGCTGGGGTAGGTATAAGGTTGGATTAGGTTGGATACGGTCCTTGTTCTACATGGAGATTACAGTCTTATTTTATTCCCTCTGCAGTTCTATAGGGCACCTTGTTGTGATGCCTGATGTAAGAAAGGAGAAAAGGGGTTATTTTAAAACACATTTCAGTTTAACACACAATTTAATTACTTGTCCTCTGGGGAAAAATAAGTTTATAAACGTGGCATCTTGTTTGAGAGGTAAAACAAAATTAATTCTCATTACTTTTTTTGCTGCTAGTGTCTTGCTTACTTCATGACTTCATATTGAGAAATTAAAATGCATGTTTATGAATGAAGACTTTTTCAGACATTTCGTCTGAAATGTTTTAATATTTAGTGCATTATGCATTTACAGGTTTATTTTTGTAATAAATAATGAGAAACAGCAGTATGGGACAAAGCCTGGCTGCAGTTGAACAGCTGAAACAACA
This sequence comes from Tachyglossus aculeatus, assembly GCF_015852505.1. Lineage (NCBI taxonomy): Eukaryota > Metazoa > Chordata > Mammalia > Monotremata > Tachyglossidae > Tachyglossus > Tachyglossus aculeatus. The sequence goes on from NC_052067.1 coordinate 116,949,097, forward strand.
GCCAGTAACAGAGCCAATCAAGAAGTCATACCAAGACTAGAAGCATGGAACAGACACAGACACAGCTGCTAGGGCTAACAAAATGCATCTTTTAACATCTGGGAGGCTAATCCAGCCAAATATTCACCATGTGCAGCTACATGTGTTGGCTTCCATCCTGGGCCAGATAAATATAAATAAGTGGAGCACACTGAACACTGCCAGCAAAAACTGAAGACAGTGCCAAGTAAATATTGAAATTATTGAAATTTTGACCACTTTAAAAAAAAATTTACTAAAGTGAAAATTACCCTTCAAACCAGTTGGAAATGTACTTTTATCACTTCAACTGAATGTTGCACAAGTTAATTAAAGGAAAGATAAATTACAAAGGTGTCGGTTTAAACAGTAGGGTAGCATTTTAAATACTATTTCTAAAGCTATGCAACTCTAAATCAAACTCACCGTTCACTATCACCATCTTTCCAGATTATTGTAAATGTGGATCTAATAGAAGAAACTACTAGATTCAACTGACAGGAATGTCAGTGAAAATATGAATGACACTCTAGAGTATATAGTCTACAATAGATAAGGTAGTTTGGGATCTGCATGGTTTGTCCGATGTTTGGGAAAATAAAATGTTTTTTTTTTCCCCTCACAGTATTTCAGAATAAATGTTAGACTCAGACTCAGTTGTTTGCAATAGCCTGTCCAGCCACCAAAATCCTATCTATGCCTTCCCTTGCCCATTTCATTCAGCCCTTCTGCCCAGAGAGTTGCATCACAAGCATGGGGATCATTCATAAGAGGTACTGTGGCAGGCACTCAGTAGATAGATTACCCCTTCAAATAGATTCTACTGCTACTGTGTGACCTTGGGCAAATCATTTAACTTCTCTGTCCCTTGGTTACCTCATCTGCAAAATGGGGATTTATTGAGCTCAGTATAATGTAATTCTAGTCAATGAGCTCAATCCATTTTAATATTATAGAAACAGCCTTTTTCATTGCATGCTATATAGAGCAGTAACACAATTACCACCATCTGAAAACTCTACTTGCATACATTATCTGTCATGTCCACCATATCTTGTATTTACCCAAACATTTAGTACAGTGCCTAACATATCGTAAGCACTTAACAAATACCATTAAAGGATCAAGTGTTCAATAAATAACATAACATTGATGTTTTTATGTTATATGCTAAGTACTTACTATGTGTTAAGCACTGTTTTAAGCAATGGGGTAGATTAATCTATTTTGATCAAACTAATCCAAATAAATTCATTTCCCAAAACCTTCCTTTGAAGTATGTAGGTGGCAGAGTTCATTTTTATCAAGCTCAAATGAAGAAGCTTTTTTCTTTTTAATTTCAGGGAGCTTGATGCTCTTCTCCAAGTGTATTGAGGGGCTAGTAGCAAATCAAAAGCCAAGCCTGTGGTAAGCACATCCACACAATTAATAGGCAAGACTCCAGGATGATCCTTTCTCATCCCTATTCTTTCACTTGACTGCCAGCCTGGATACTTCAAATGAGTTTCTAATGGTTCAAGTATTTCTGGTGGTTTAATAAAAGATGACTGGATGGGACAGCTAATACATGCACAAGGATGTCTACACAATTTATTTTTTTATACCAACCCATTAGCAAAGTTACTACTCACATTGATATTTATTTGTTCAAATGTACCTGCTATTCATAACTGTGGATTACCCCTTCTCTTCTGATTATAATTCAAAAAGTCATAACATAGAAAGACATTATTGATTTAAATATAATATTCCTTGCTGCAAAAAAATAAAAATGCTATTTCCTGTCCGTACATGTTTAATCTTTCAGCTGAACTAATAAATTGTGATAGAAATGATATGTATATATATTTTAAACCCTTTTTATTTTAGTAAACTAGAAATTCTGAACATAAATATTGCCTGGCAGCATTTTATATTCTCCATATTTCCTTGGGTTAAAACACCGACAAATCAGAGAAAATTAGTAATTATAGGAGTAAAGGAATAGTTTTTCAAGCTTGTATTTAATAGAAATGAATGTAATATATAAAATATAAAAACTGGTCATGCCTTCTGTGTTAGGTATAGGCTTCACTCATAAATAAAAGTTAGGCATCACATCCTTCATTACCTTCTGTTTGAGATGTGAAACATGATGTCCCATTGAAAATAATCTCTCTCAGTATCTTAAAGGACACATTGGATTTCTTGATTCTACTTTCTAGTTTGTCTTCTGGATATCAATAGATTATGTATTCCCAAAGTTGTTGAATTGCATGCTGCTGATGAAAATACTTGACTTGTATATAGTTCCTTGAACGTAGGCTGCAATATTACCTTGGTTACCTTTAGGTTTATTATAAATTCATATGGTTATGCTGATTATGAAATAAGTAATAATTAACTACATGCTTTTCTGTGTAAATCATTCAAGAATTGGTACTTTTTAAGTGCTTACTGTGTGCAGAACACTGTCCTCACTGTACCAATTCAATGAGTTGGTACAAAATGATCCCTGTCCTTATGGTTAGCCCACAACAAGCTGCCTTCTTAGTGACTGTTTATGATCCCATGAGCAACCACAAAGATGATACTGATGAAGGCACTGATGAGTTTTCCTTGAGAGCAGGTGATGGTTGTCCTGTGGGGATGGAGCATGGAGGGAGCCATGGCTTTCTCTCCCTGTTCTACCCAATAATGGGCCTGGGCCAATCAATGACTGCTACATAGAGCCACAGCTGTAACACCTAAGGCAGATAAAAGGTGGTCATTTTAAATCAGAAGGAGGCATGCTGGGGCATGGAGGAAGAAGCTTGTAGAGTAGTAAGTAGTACAGAGGCATGCTGCAGCACTAAAAGCAGCAGCAGCAGCAGCACTTGGAAGCAGAAAGAAGAAGCATTGGCAGAACAGACTCCTTTGACCATTGACTGGCATTGGATACTTGGTGGAGTGAGTGAGGGTATATATTGTGTCACTCCCTTGTATGTTGGTAAAATAAGTAAAAAGCTTTCCACGGTGTCCTTGGTGATCAGAGGTGTGGTTTGAACATGTCACTGAGGCTCCCCTGGTCCAGGAAGGTCCTGGTTGGTACAAACCTGGGGTGGCTTGTGACAGTTCTCATAGAGTATATAGACTCATCATTATTATATCAAGGTTGGGGCATGTAGAAAAGGATTAAATGAACTCCATTTAACCTTTGGCTAAGATGAGTGGTAAGAAACACTTAATATGTTTGTTTTACCTCTAATAATGTAAAATTATCCAGAGTTCAGATTTGGATCACCACTTTAATTTTTTTTCATTACCTGAAAACATGACTCTTCATGTAACCATTCAGGATTGCAGTGTAACAGAAATTATTATCCAAAGGGGTAGTTTCATTTACCATGAAATAAGGCTAGAAGATAAAGTGATGGGCTGTCTTTTCTAGTTTGATGTTTTCAGAGAAAATCTCTTAGGCAATTGAAAATGTATGCATTTAAAGGAAAAAGCTGCAGAAGCAGAACAAAATCTAATAAATCATAATAGTCATTTCATATGTCCAGTTTGAGATAAATCACTGAGACTAGCTGGTGTCAGTTCTTAAGTCCATCAGACAATAAACAGCACTTCCTCAAAAAAAGGGAAGTATTTCCATATTCTCCCAGTTTTGCTGGAAAAACATTAACAAAAGCAAGTTCATTTCTGAACACTTTTTTAATGAGCAACATTTTTACATCTATGGATGACTGGCTTTAAAATATTACCAAATTTACTGGCCATTTTTCATAACTCACTCATATTTTCTCGTGGAAACAGGATTCATCTCTCAGTAAACACCAGGATCTTTTTTAGGTTTACTCATTGTAATGTAAACCTACTTTTATCTGACCTAAGAGCTCATGCATCTAAAAGAAAAGTAGGAAAGAACTTGAAATCATAAGAACTGAATTCTCTGACCTTCAGAGAAGACCAGTGCTTTCAGTGCTTCAAAGATTCTTAAAAAGTATTTCAAATTTCAGTGTCATATTTCTAAGCATTTGAAACAGTTTTTCAGTTGGCATTCACTTTTCAGTTGAAGGGTTAAAAGCTTATTGGCCTTATCCAAATCCCAAAAGGGCATTTACCTAGAGTATGGAACTTCCATGCAATGCAATTGCTAATTTTCTTTAGGAGATATTAGAATAGACATAGTCTAGTGAAAGTCATGGCAACTGAAATCTAAGCGATCCTGGTAGAGCTGTTGTAGGAATCTTACTGAAGATTTGAAAGACAATACACAGAGCCTAGATAAGGATTCTTTGAATTCTTACATTTGTGATAGGAAAACTTTATTAGAAGAAGCATGGTCTAATGGCAAGAGCCCAGGCTTTGGAATCAGAAGATGGGAGCTCTATTCACTCATTCATTTCATTCAATCGTATTTATTGAGCACTTTCTGTGTGCAGAGCACTATGCTAAGCGCTTGGGAAGTACAAGTCAACAACATATAGAGACGGTCCCTACCCAACAATGGGCTTACAGTCTAGAAGGGGAGACAGACAACAAAATAAAACATGTAGACAGGTGTCAAAATCATCAGAACAAATAGAATTAAAGCTATATGCCATCATTAACAAAATTAGTAGAATAGTAAATATGCATAAGTAAAATATTCCCGGCTCTGACACCTGTCTGCTGTGTGACCTTGGGCAAATCATTTAACTTCTCTGTGCCTCATCCATAAAATGGGGATTAAGACTGTAAGCCTCACGTGGGACAACCTGATTACCTTCTATCTACCTCAGCAGTTAGAACAGTGCTTGGCACATAGTAAGTGCTTAATTTATTTATTAAATTTTATTATTTCTACGTATGCATGGAACATCTTTCCTGGGGACTTCTTTGACTCCTTAGTGAGAGGGGAAAAACATTTTATCTATATTTACCAGAATACTTCAAAGACTAAAAAAAAACTTATAACAATGTTATAAGCATGGGTCTTTTTAAGAAAAAGAATTGAAAGAAAAATGGCCTAGTGGATGGAACACAGGCCTGGGAGTCAGTCATGGGTTTTAATCCCAGTTCTGACATTTGTCTGCTGTGTGACTTTGGGCAAGTCACTTCATTTCTCTATGCCTGTTACCTCATCTGTAAAAAGGAGATTGAGATTTTGAGCCTGGTGTGGGACAGGGACTGTATTTCCTTCCCCTCTGCTGCCACCGCCCCCCAGCACTTGGTGTAGTGCTTGGCACATAATCAGCACTTAACAAATACCACTGTTATTGTTGTTGTTATTATTAGTGAAAAGTATTTCTGACTTCTTGGCATATTGCATTTACTTAAGAATTTTAATCTAGGAACTTTAAAACTACAAAACCATAATTACAATTATTTAACACATTTCACTTTTTTTTAATGGTATTATTAAGCACTTGCTATGTGCCAAGCACAGTGCTAAGGAAGGGATAGATACAAGGGCTCACAGTCTTAATCTCCATTTTAGCAGATGACGTACAGAGTAGTTAAGTGACTTGTCAAAGATCACACAGCAGACACATGGCAAAGCCAACATTAGAACCCAGGTCTTCTGAATCCCAGGCCGATACTCTTTCCATTAGCCCATGCTACTTCTAAATATTTATTTATCAGTTCCAGAAATTTAATACGATATAATCCTGATATAGCCGAATCCTGAGATTAACTACTTAAATCTTGCATGAGTTCCTATATAATCACCCATTTAGTTCTTCTACCTTAAACATGAAAAGATTAAGAAACTCTCTTACATACTCCCCAAAAAGGGACTGAAGTAAAGAATTTACAAAAAAGACCAAACACAATGAAATAAGGCAAACAACAAGCTTGCCAGTATCATAAAGGACAATACTTTGTGTGTATCTATACATTGTATTTGGGACTGTAAGTCCCATTTCAACATTTACAGCCACACTTGTACTCGTAGGTAAACTTTACTGTTGTAATATCTTCAAACAGTACAATATTTGCTATATATAGTTTTTATAATGTCAAATTCAGCACAAGGGTGACAACAAAAATGAAACTGTTCTAATGCAGTATTGTACATTTTATGTGGAGAAGCAGCGTGGCTCAGTGGAAGGACTCTGGGCTTGGCAGTCAGAGGTGATGGGTTCGGATCCCAGCTCCACCACTTGTCAGCTGTGTGACTTTGGGCAAGTCACTTAAATTCTCTGGGCCTCAGTTCCCTCATCTGGAAAGTGGGGATTAAGACTGAGAGCCCCACACAAATACCAAAATTATCACTATGTACCCCATAGATACTGAACCTTTGTAACAACTTAGTGAAGCTGATGTGAGAGAATAAACATACCACTTTTCTGCATTATTAAGAAAAGACTTTGCTAACCTTGGGATAAAGAAGATTTCTAGGTTCTTATGAGCAAATTCAGTTACAGATGTAAAGTTAAGAAGTTTGTAAATGCAAAGCTACAAAGCTAAGAGGTTTTTTGGAGTTTTTTATGGGTCTTTATCAGAATTTAATGAGAAGTAAATGAAACATCTTGTATTCATAGTCAGGGAACATACATTAAATATAATAAAATTGGTCTGTGTATAGTAGTTTAGCTAGCAGATTGTCACAGCATGCTCCCTCATTAGGATATCTACTTGAAGCACAAGATTGTTAACATAAGCAGCAGAGAAATATCCAGGTGATAGTGGTTAGATGTAAGTATTTATCTTCAAACTAAACTGTTTTTCAAAGAATGTAGTAGTGCAGACTCAAAGGTAAAGGATGTTCATAAAGTATTTGTGTAACAATTTTTTACCATAGGTATATCTAAAGCTATTAAGCTTTAAATGCCACTCAAAGGCATAAGGATTAAAAGTTAGCAGTAACATTCATTTAATATTTCTCATTGTTATTGACTAGCTTTTTTTTTCTGCCATTATCATATTAGTAAATTGAAAGTAGGGTGGTAGATCTAACTGTAATGACTACAGTGTAAGGCATTTCTCATTGCCAACAAGGTTCTAGACAGATTAATAATGATGGCATATAAGTGATTATGTGCTAAGCACTGTTTGTTCTTTACACAAATTACCAAAGGGTGTAGTTAACCATGCCTTTCTCTGAGTCATGGCAAGACTAAGCAGAAGCAGAGCTTTCACCATCATCTTTTTGAAAACCTACTGAGTGCAGAGCACTGTAGTAAATGCTTGGGAACATACATTAGCAGTAAAAGGCACTGGATATGCAGAAAAATTGCAAGGAGCACTATCAATGTCAATACTGTTTTTGTAAGTCTTACAAAAGCACTTTTAATTTTCAAGACCTAGTCTTTGGCAACCATTACCTCAGTTTGGCTGCTTTGAAAAGTTTGCCTAGATCCTAAGGCTAAAAATACTATTACTACTATTTACTAATTGAAGTGTTAAGTCCTTACTATGTAATAAGCCCTGTAGTAAGTTCTAGGGTAGACTCAAGATAATCAGACTGTGGGCAGGGATTGTCCTCAATAACTGTTGTATAATACTTTCCCAAGTACTTATTACAGTGCTCTGCACAGAGTAAGTGCTCAATAAATATCACTGATTTGTTGATTTAAAACTTTCATTTAGGGGTGGAAATTGAGTCACCAGAAAGTTAAGCGACTTGCCCAAGGTCACAAATCAGGCAAGTGGCAGAGGCACAATTATAAACCAGGACCTCTGATTCCCAGGACTATGGTCTTTCCATAAGCTATTGTGCTTCCATTATGGACAGGAAATGTCTGTTGTAATGTTATAGTGTACTCTTCCAAGCACTTACTACAGTGCTCTGTACATAGTATCAATCAATCAATCAATCGTATTTATTGAGCGCTTACTATGTGCAGAGCACTGTACTAAGCGCTTGGGAAGTACAAATTGGCATCACATAGAGACAGTCCCTACCCAACAGTGGGCTCACAGTCTAAAAGGGGGAGACAGAGAACAGAACCAAACATACCAACAAAATAAAATAAGTAGGATAGAAATGTACAAGTAAAATAAATAAATAAATAAATAAATAGAGTAGTAAATATGTACAACCATATATACATATATACAGGTGCTGTGGGGAAGGGAAGGAGGTAAGACGGGGGGATGGAGAGGGGGACGAGGGGGAGAGGAAAGAAGGGGCTCAGTCTGGGAAGGCCTCCTGGAGGAGGTGAGCTCTCAGCAGGGCCTTGAAGGGAGGAAGAGAGCTAGCTTGGCGGATGGGCAGAGGGAGGGCATTCCAGGCCTGGGGGATGACGTGGGCCGGGGGTCGATGGCGGGACAGGCGAGAGCGAGGTACGGTGAGGAGATTAGTGGTGGAGGAGCGGAGGGTGTGGGCTGGGCAGTAGAAGGAGAGAAGGGAGGTGAGGTAGGAGGGGGCGAGGTGATGGAGAGCCTTGAAGCCCAGGGTGAGGAGTTTCTGCCTGATGTGCAGATTGATCGGTAGCCATTGGAGGTTTTTGAGGAGGGGAGTAATATGTCCAGAGCGTTTCTGGACAAAGATAATCCGGGCAGCAGCATGAAGTATGGATTGAAGTGGAGAGAGACACGAGGATGGGAGATCAGAGAGAAGGCTAGTGCAGTAGTCCAGACGGGATAGGATGAGAGCTTGAATTAGCAGGGTAGCGGTTTGGATGGAGAGGAAAGGGAGGATCTTGGCAATAGTAAGCACTCAAATGTGATTGACTGATATTTACTTGAGTTGCAGTTGAAGATGCCATGATTGACCCTTTCACCATTTCCACTGGAGTAAGGCAGGGCTGTTTAGATCTGGTCCAATACTGCTCCATTCCACTATGCTTGAGAATTCAACAGGGGTCCTGGTAGGTGGATTTAAAATACACTCCAGTCTACTGGAAACTCTTCCAATTCAGCATCCTCTAAAGTTTTTGAACGCTGACTATGATTTTTGAGGCACATATAGAAGACATCAAAATAATGATAGTGGATTTAGGCACTTACTATGTGCCAAGCACTGTACCCAAGATAATCAAGTCCCACGTGGAACTTAGTCTAAGTAGGAGGGAGAACAGGCATTAAATCCCCATTTTGCAGATGAGGGAACTGAGGCAATCAAATTCAGTGACTTTCTCAAGCTCACACAGACAAGTAGTGAAGCTAGGATTAGAACTCAGGTCCTCTGATGCCCAATTCTGGGCTCTTTCCACTAAGCCACAGTGCTTCTCTGATGTCTGTGGATCATATAGTTAGCATAGCACTATGGAGTGCCAATTGTGGAGGTTGTGAACAACTTTATGTGACAGAACCCAACCAAAGATCTTGGTAACATTACCTGAAAGGAATTGTATGTATCCCTGAGAATTACCTTTTAGTAGGCTTATGATTTTTTTTTCCTCCCACACTAAAAGTATACGGTTACACAAACTTCAATGGGAATGCAGTAATCCTAGTATTGGAAAACATTCTGCATTTGGCACACATGCAATTCCAGGTCCAAAAAAAGATGATGCAGTAGATAAATTTTAATTCCTTTTTCTTAGATACTCTTTCACCAATATCCTGAACAAGTAATTACCATATTGTTACTGGCCATCAGGTTTTGTGCATCTAAGAAAATTATTTCTTTGTAACAGAATGGAATCAAACATTTAATTACAGAGAAGCAAAGCATTTCTACTTGCTGAGCTCACTTTTTCACATTGAATTATAACACCACGTTATTGCATTATTTTATAAAATGAAAGATTTAAAATTATAACTTCACTTGGGTATACTAGCCAGATAATACTTAGACCAATAAAATAATATCTTCTAAAGTCAATTGTGAAACTTATCCTATAAGAAAAATGCATACTACATATCACAAATACTCTGGCACACTTGGCATAGGGTTCAGGTTTCATACAATTTTATCCCAAATTCTAATCCCCACTCAAAAAATTCAGGTTAAACCAGCTTCTCTGATTTGATGTTTGAGTTTGCTGCTACTCTGAGGTGCTTGTGTGGTGGTCATAGCTATTCAATGACCATTTAACAACAAATCAAGTCAAAATCTCGTTAACTGCCTACTCAGGTGTTAACAGGATGAAAACCATTGCCACAAGTTTGGATGTTACATGGGGATTTAACAGAGGTATGTTCTACCATGCAACCATCAAGATGGCTTAGATAAAAATGACCCAAATGTTTAGCAAGCAAGAAATATATCAACTCTTCACAATTCCTCATAACACTGGAGCAGCCTGGAACAACACACATACTAAGCTAAGAAACATGCTTTGAAATATACCAAAACTGAAGATCTACAGGGTACCACAAAGTCAGTCCATTCTTTGTACTGTCCACTTTGCCTGACTGTCTAGACCTCAAAAGCTTCCACTGACTACCCATTCCTGTCCACATCAAGCTAAGTTTCCTGACAATCAATCAATCAATCAATCGTATTTATTGAGCGCTTACTATGTGCAGAGCACTGTACTAAGCGCTTGGGAAGTACAAATTGGCATCACATAGAGACAGTCCCTACCCAACAGTGGGCTCACAGTCTAAAATAATAATACTAATAATATTTAAGTGCTTACTAAGTGCCAGGCATTGTACTAAGCACTAGAGTGGATATAAGCAAACCGGAGTGGACACAGTCCCTGACCCATGTGGAGCTCAATCCCCATTTTACCGATGAGATAACTGAGGCACAGTGAAGTGACTTGCCCAAGGTCCCCAGCAGACAAATGATGGAGCTGAGATTAGAACCCATGACCTTCTGACTCCCAGGCATGTGCTCTATCCACTACACCATGAAGCTTCTCTATTAACTTGATTCAGTAGTCTCTCTTCTGAGGCACTAATCTCCATAGGTGAGGTATAATTATTGAAAAATAGCCCATATGCAAGAGTATTCCTGCAGAATCAAAAAAGCAAGGAGAGGCATCAGGATCGGCTTTTTCTCAACATATGGATTAAGGAAGAAATGCCGTAAGACCCCAAGGATGGCTAAATAAATCACCATTTTCAAGAAAGAAATGGCTCAAACTGTGAAATATCCATGTTTGCCTTTGCTGAAAAGATTCCTTCCATTGTTCTATTCTAGATGGGCTACTAAAGAAGCATAACGTGGGTTCAGAATGCATCATGGAACAGCTGTAATATAGATATAGCGGCAAAGAAGTTGGTTTCTCCAAATCATAAACACACCACATAAACCCTTAGTCCATTTTAAAAAAGACAAATTTCTTTTTTTTAAATTCTAACACTATTTTACTTCTGTTGATGTTACTGTATTAAGATCTGTCTCTGAGAAGTATCCGTGTTCAAAACATTCAAATAATCCTACTGAAATTTGGCAAAGAAGGAAACCAGAGACTATACTTTAAGAGAGCCAAAGGGATTGACTCATGACCTCTTTTTATTATAGTAGTGGGTAGACCTGGGAAGAGTCATAATTCTTCCCTTGATAGGAGGAAGAAATATCTGGGAGCCACCTTTGGTCTCCTATGTCTATCAGGGAGGAAGTCTCTTCATCTCTCCGTGCAGAGCTGATTCCATGGTAGGGAAGTCTTTGCAGGCAGAGATTGTCTACCAACTAGAGTTGGTATTATGCTTCTAAAGTGCTTAGTACAGTGCACTGCATACAGTAAACACTAAATGTCATTGATGACATGCTCAATAAGAAAGAGGAAAATTGAGGTTTTTAGATGTAAAGCTTGTTTTAAACTCTGAATTATGTTCTCCAATTATATCATGGATTAAAATATTAAATGTAAGAGGATGTGTGTAATCAGAGTTTTATAATTCTTCAAAGCACTCAGAGTTCTCTTTGGGATTTTGGCCACATTTCCTTTTTTTTTTTTTTTTTCCCTTTTGAATGCCTGGTCTGGAGAAGCACTGCAAAAGTTTCTCACCTTAGGTATTTAGCTAGTCACCTTTTATCTAACTTCCTAAAATTAAAAAAAGTAAAATCCTATTGTTTCCATTTATTTTTTATGGTATTTAAATGGTTTCTATGTGCCAGGTACTGTACTAAATGCTGTAGTAGATATAAGCTAATCAGGCTGGACAGAGAGTCCATGTTTCACATGGGGCTCACAGTATGAAGCCACACTTTACGGATGAAGTAACTGAGATATAGAAAGTTATCTGTCTTGCAGATAGAGGAGTGAGGATTAGAATCCAAGTCCTTCTGACTCCCATGCCTGTGTTCTTTTCACTAGTCCATGCTTCTTCTTAACTTGTTCAACTTGAAAAGTCCCTACCATATGTATTTGGGTGCAGTAGCAAAGTTTGCATTTGTCATTAGTTTGATCTGTACCTATCAGATATAGTTCCAATTTTTTTAAATATTCCAAACTGCCTTCAGGGTGGGTAACTGCCCATTTAGAAAAACAAATGTGGATAATGGATTTTCTATGGCTTTATTTCGCTTGTTTGTTCTCAGCTTCCACAGAAGTGAATGTTTGAAAATGGTTATACTCCAAACCCAAAGCAATAAGTTTTTAAACAAGTGAAAGACCTTGTTTTTGCAGAATTCATTCACCTTCATTAAAATGACAGAGCATAGTTTAGTCTTTGGTACATTTTGTCACAGATCATATCACTTATCAATATTGGTGCATTGAGTGTACTGGTTGAATAGGTGAAGAAACAACGAAGGCTGCAGGCATAGCAAACGAAAGTTATGGGGTCCAAGAACAGCTTTTTGAGACTCAAAACAGGAAGTTGGTCATTTCTCTTAGACATTTTGAGGCTACAGAAACTAATTCCAACCCTCTGCTATTGGTTCCAGAAGTCCAGAGGGCTCAGACTAATCATCTGACGGCTGCCCCGAACTTAAACAATGGGACAATTCAGGAATCCAACACAAATTGCCTTAAATGAATGCCTTGCTGGAAAAGTGAGTAAAAATGTCCTTTTTCAAATGGGTAATCTGTGCTTGCATGCTAAATGTGCATGCTAAAATAAGTGCAGCAAAAACAGAGCTAAAATCTAAAAGTTTTTCTCAGTGTAGCTATAGCTAGAACCAACTGTCTTATTTCTATAGAAAAGCTTTTCTGGCAGATGGTAAACAATATAGCCTAGTGGAAAGGGTATGGCCCTGGGAGCCAGAGAATCTGGGTTCTTAGCTCAGCTCCACCCCCTCTCTGCCGTTTGACTTTAGGTAAATCACTTCTCTGTACCTCAGTCTCCTAATCTACAAAATGAGGATTAAATCTTAATCCTTCCTACTGTATGGGACTGGGAATGTTTCCAATATGATTATCTTGCATGTACCCCAGTGCTTACTACAGTGTTTGGCACATAGCACTTAATATAATTTTTTTAAAAAAGCTTGTGTATTCTTCATGAATTGCAATTTTTGTTGAGCTCTCATAAGCACAGTGTTCCTTTCTACAGATCAGTATGCTATCTATGCACCAGTATACCCAACCTACTCAGACATCTTAGTTCTTTTGTTGTGTCTTCCTTCAAAATGTGGTAACATGAGGCTGGGCCAACCTCTTTTCCACTCCTGCCAGCCCCCTTCATTCCACTTCCCAGCTGCATTACAGATTTCTTTCCTTTTTTGTTCATTCAATCATATTTATTAAACACATGCTGTATTACGTGCTTGGGGAAAAAACAATGCCACAATACAGTGACAATCCCTGCCCACGATGAGCCCACAGTCTAGAAGGGGGAAACAGACATCAGTACAAATAAATAAAATTACAATTATGTACATAAGTGGCCTGGAATGCCCTCTGCTCAAATCTGCCAATCCCTCTCCCTCTGACGCTCTTTTCAAAGCCCTACTGAAGCACACCTCTTCCAAGAGGCCTTCCCAGACTAAGCTCCATTTTCCTTGCTTCCTTTCCCTTCCATGTCACTTCTCCCCACTGCCCCACAACACTTATGTATATACCTAAAATTCTATTTATGTTGATACTTGTTTACTTGCCTTGATGCTTGTCTCCCCTGCTCTAGATTGCCCATTGTGGGCAGGGATTGTCTCCATTGTTGTATTGTACTTTCCAAGTGCTTAGCACAGTGCTCTGCACACAGTAAGCACTCAATAGATAATTGTGAGGCTGGGAAGGGGGTGGGGAGAACAAAAGGAGCAAGTTAGGGTGATGCATAAAGTGGGAGATGAGGAAAAGTGGGGCTTAGTCTGAAAAGCCCGCTTGGAGGAGATATGCCTTAAGTAAGGCTTGGAAGTCAGGGAAACTAATTGTCTGTTGGTTTTGAGAAGGAAGTGCTGTTCTTCTTTCAGGGTCTATAGCAGGGATGGCTCACATTCTCGAGACGTGTGCTCCAGGATTTAGAAAGAAGTCAGAAGTTGGTGAGCCTGATTTTTTTACAGCTCTTCCATCATCTGCTCTGCCCATGCCACCGTTTTTACCAATGAAAAGGTATTACAGCAACTGACCTCAGGGCAATATTCAACTGCTGAACCCAGAGACCTCATTCATGATGATGATGATGGCATTTAAGCGCTTACTATGTGCCAGACACTGTTCTAACCATGAGGGTAGATACAAGACAATCAGGTTGGACACAACCCATCCCACATGGGGCTCACAGTCTCAATCCCCATTTTACAGATGAGGTAACTGAGGCCCAGAGAAGTTGAGTGACTTACCTGAAGTCACACAGCTGAGAAGTGGGGGAGCAGGGACTAGAACCCGTAACCTCTGCTCCCAAGCCCGGGCTCTTTCCACTTAGCCACCCTGCTTCTCTAATGCATAAGACGCATATGGAAAAAAATGGAATAGCCAAATTGTGTGGGTGTATACTAGCAAGTCCAAAGAAATTATGTCAGTTCTATGTGAGAGAGGATCAGTATGATCTGAGGAGGAATGTGGTCTAGTGGATAGAGAATAGGTCTGGGAGTCAGAAGGTCCTGTGTTCAAATCCCAGCTCTGCTACTTGTCTGCTATATGACCTTGGACAAGTAATCTCACTTCTCTATGCCTCAGTTACCTCACCTGTAAAGTGGGGATTAAGACTGTGAGTCCTATGTAGGCCAGGAACTGTATCCAACCTGACTATCTTGTATCTACCTTAGTGCTTAGTATAACACCTGGACATAGTAAACACTTAGATAATAATAATAATAATAATAATAATAATAATAATAATAATAGCATTTATTAAGTGCTTCCTACGTGCAAAGCACTGTTCTAAGTGCTGGGGCGGTTACAGGGTGATCAGGTTGTCCCACGGGGGGCTCACAGTCTTAAAGCCCCATTTTACAGATGAAGAAACCAAGGCACAGAGAAGTTAAGTGACTTGCCCAAGGTCACACAGCAGGCAATTGGCGGAGCCAGGATTTGAACCGTGACCTCTGACTCCAAAGCCCGGACTCTTTCCACTGAGCCATGCTGCTTCTCTGAGCCATGCTGCTTCTCTTATCCTGAATCTATCCCAATCTTTGCAAGTACTTGATATCTAGTAGGAGCTTTATACTACCATAATAATTAATGATATTTCTGAACAAAGGGAAATTACTATAGAGGGTAAAATACCCTGACTTTGACAACTGATTGCATTGGACCTTTGGACAACACCCAGAAGTCTGATCATGTGCCAAAGCCCATTTTTCCTCAGCAAAGTTTCTAAGTACTTGAAATATTTCCCTTTCTCAATATATATTTTTCAATGGCAGCTTTTGTTGCATATTTTGTCAATTGTATAAAAATCATTGATGTCAACTTTCAAATTAAGCAAAGGGTTAAACTTGAGTGGCATCTACAGGCTTGAGAATTCAGTAATGAAGTTCAAGAATAAGGATTCCCCCCCCGCCCCCCCAAAAAAAAAAACCCTTTCTAGGCCTTCTAATAACATTACTAGAGACATATAATAATTCCAATTTCTTTCTATAAGAATACAAATTTTAAGCAATCTATTTTTTAAAAATAGAATTATAAAAACTTCTCCCTAAGTTTCTAGAACTTTAAAAGTGTAGGTAATGCAATTCAGAAGGGAAGGATAAACAACTCAAGTTTATTGCTTTGGCTACCACTAATATACAAAGGGAAAAGCAATTTGTCTAAGCCATGGTTTCATGGAATGTATAATCTAATGCATAAACTACAGATATTCTGTGCAAACTGACAGGTCATGACTACTTAAATTAATCTAAATTAGATATAATACCAAGGATAAATGATCTTTTGGGAGTTACATATAGTGAGGGAAAAGGCAAAATGACAACTTTCCAATCTATCAAAATTCCCTGGGCAATAACAATTTGTGGGGATTAATTTACTATTAACCTTCTTGGCTGTTGCAACCTATCCAACCATCTCTCTCCTCCACTGCTTTCTAATTTTCCATCCATACATTTTTTCACTTAACAGGCCACACATACCAAATCTTGTTGCTCTTTCATGTTGTTTCCCTCCATTCTCTCCTTGATTGTACCTTTGTATTCCTGAGTGAGCTCACTGTTTGAGCTGGAAAGAAAAAAAAAACCTATCAGACTTCATGGAAATACAAAACCTTAGTAATTTTAAAACTGGTCTTTTGTAATCACTGACTTGACCAGGTAACAGCTGCAAAATAAGAGCAAACTCCCAGGCCTATGAGGAACTACACCTGAGGATGCCAGTTTTCAAAAATCAAAGGAAATCTACTAAATTCCACGAGGGTTATGGGGAGCTGTTAACTCAATTGGTTTCTCAGCTGAAGGAATAAAACTTTTTTTATTCTCATGGGCTCGCTGAGATCCAATCCACTAAAAATAGTACCTTTCTGGATTCTTCAGGGAGAGCCTGTTGAATATAAAGGACAACTTGAATTTGGTATAAATGTGCTGCAGCTGAAGCACATAATAACAATGACAACATTAGTAACTATGACAATGAGTTGAACACTTACTATTTGCCAAGCATTAGGGTAAATACAACATAGATCAGATATGAACACTGTCCCTGTACTACATGAGGCTTACAGTCTATGAGGGAGATATTTAATTTCCATTACACGGGTGAAGAAACTGAGCACAGATAAGTGACTGCCCCCAAGGAAACACAGCAAGTGGTGAACCTGTTGCAATAATCCATGTCTTCTAACATGCTGCCCTTTTTTGTTTCACTAGAAATAATTATAGGATATTATTTCTTAAAGAGAGGCACAGGTACAGCAGGTGGATTTTAAATTCAGGTGGCAGATCTCCCCTTGAACCACTGGCTGGAAATAATGAAAATGGGGAGAGATCTAGAGGGCTGAAGCTTAATGGGGCTTTTTGACCTGATGGTATTACTTTGTCAGGTAGCTGGCAAGGTCATCAGGGATAGGTAAGGGATAAGGTGGGCCACTGGAGATTTCAGGAAGAAGTTAGAGGTCTGGAATAATTTATGAGGACACTGGGCATGAGATTCTGTGACAGAGGAGAAGTGTTTCCATTTACACCCACTCCCTTGGAGAACTCATTCACTCCCATGGCTTCAACTATCACCTTTATGTGGATGATACCCAAATCTACATCTCCAGCCCTGATATCTCTCCCTCTCTGCAGTCTAGCATTTCCTTTTGCCTTCCAGACATCTCTGCTTGGATGTACTCCCAGCACCTCAAGCTTAACATGTCCAAAACAGAACTCCTTAACTTCCCACCCAAACCCGCCACCTGGTTTCCCATCACTGTAGACAGCACAACCATCCTTCCTGTCTCACAAGACCTTAACCTTAGCATGATCTTTGACTACTCTCTCATTCAACCCACATATTCAACCCATCACTAAATTCTGTCAGTCCCACCTCAACAATATTGCTAAAATCCACCCTTTCCTCTCCATTCAAACTGCTACCATGTCAATACAATCACTCAGCCTATCCCTCCTGGATTACTGTATCAGCCTCCTTCCTGACTTCCCAACCTCCTGTATCTCCCCATTCCAATCCATAATTCACTCTGCTGCCCAGATCATCTTTCTCCAGAAATATTCTGAACATGTCTCTCTAGTGGTTTCCCATCCACCTCTGCTTTAAGGATTGGCTTTAAAGCACCCAATCACCTTACCCCCTCCTACCTCACCTCACTACTCTCCTACTCCAAGCTAACCCACACACTTTGATCCTCTAATGCTAACCTTTTCACTATGTCTTAATCTCGACTATCTCACCACTGATGAAATAGCCCATGCCCTGCCTCTGGTCTCTCTCCTCAAATTTAAAGCAGTGTGGCTCAGTGGAAAGAGCACTGGCTTTGGAGTAAGAGGTCATGGGTTCAAATCCTGTCTCTGACAATTGTCAGCTGTGTGACTTTGGGCAAGTCACTTAACTTCTCTGTGTCTCAGTTACTTCACCTGTAAAATGGGGATGAAGACTGTGAGCCCCCTGTGGGACAACCTGATCATCTTGTAACCTCCCCAGTGTTAAGAACAGTGCTTTGTATACAGTAAGTGCTTAATGAATGCCATCATTATTATTATTATTCATTCATTCAGTTGTATTTATTGAGCACTTACTGTGTGCCCAGCACTGTACTAAGCACTTGGGAAGTACAAGTCAGCAACATATAGAGACAGTCCCTACCCAACAACGGGCTCACAGTCTAGAAGGGGGAGATGGACAGCAAAACAAAACATGTAGACAGGTGTCAAAATCATCGTAACAAATAGAATTATAGCTATATGCACATCGTTAACAAAATAGAATATTAAATATGTACAAGAGAATAGTAAATAGGTACAAGACAGACAATTACTCTCTCCCATTTTGAAACCTTATTCAAGACACATCTCCTCAAAGAGACCTTCCCTAAACACTCCTTTCCCTTTTACCCATTCCCTTCTGCATCTCCCTGATTTGTTCCCTTTGTTTATCCCTCCTAACAGCCCCACAGTATTTAAGTACATCTCTGTAACTTATTTATTTATATTAATGTCTGTCTCCCCACCTCTAGACTGCAAACTCATTGTGGGCAGGGAATGTGTCGGTTTTTAATTGTATTGTATTCTCCCAAGCTCTTAGTACAGTACAGCACACAGTAAGTGCTCAATAAATACATTTGAATGAATTAATGTTTTTGTGAAGAAGGAATTTGAATTGGCCCAATCTGGCTTGGTTCCTGAATTTTCACCAATACCAAAAGAAGCAAAGGAAGTGTGTCCTGGAGAGATAATTCAGTGATGGAGACTTGGTGTACAAGATCAATATGGTGGGGAGAGGCAAGGGAGTTGATTTTGACAGCAAGAACAGTGCTGAGAGATGGGTTCATGCATCAAGAGAGGGTGCAAAATAAGAAACATAGGTGGAGCATGATAACCTGGGATCGGTGGAGGAGGTCTAGATAGTGGAGGAGAGAGAACAGTTTTGTGAGCAGTGTGGTGTGGTTGAGTAGGAAAGTTGACATCTTGTGGTCAGAGACTGGGAATATGAATGGTTAAAAATGGTACAATAAATCAGTGGTATTGGTGCTTAGATCAATCGTTCATATTTATTGAGCACTCATAGTGTGCAGAACACTATACTAACTGGGGAAGGCCAATGCAATTGTGATGGTAGACATAATTACTGCTCTCAAGGACCAAAAGCAAGTGATAATGAGAGCTAGTGTGCCTCCAAGGTAATGAGTGGGTGAAATAGGATATAGGAAGGGTATATTGCTTACAATTCTATGCCTCTTTCCTAGAACTTAATATCCATCTTTGTTAAGGAACCTAGGGTCTGTAGGAGGTTTCCAGGGTAACTGCCTTGGTCTGCAGTCTCCATTGCTAATCATCTGTTTTCATAATTCTTGCTGAACCTCTCCACCATACAAGATAAGAGCAGCATGGCCTAGTAAAAAGAACACAGGCCTAGAAGTCAGAGGGCCTACATTCTAATCCCACCTCCACTACAGTCCTGCGGTGTAACCTTGGGAAAGTCAATTAACTTTTCTGTGCCTTAGGTACCTCATCTGTAAAATGGGGATTCAATGCATCTTCTACCTCCGACATTGATTGAGAGCCCTGTCTGGGCAGGGGCCGTGTCTGACCTGATTATCTTCCCAACCCTTAGAACAGTGCATAGTTCTAAGCACAAACATAGTAAGTGCTTAACAAATGCCATAATTATTATTATACCAAGTGACTTTTTGATTAGAAACCTAACATCCATGCTGGTCCAGAAATGGCAAGCATTCCTCTACATCTGGACATTTCACCCCCACCACCCAGTTGAGTTGTGAATCAGGCTTTGGGGTTGAGAGAGAAATCTCTCATTATAATGTGGTTTACAAAGGACATGAACCTTGATTAAATAAACCTGGAAATGCATTGTGGACTCCTGAAATATTTAATAATTTGAACAATTGAAAAGTAATTTTCTTCTGTTTTAGAAGAGAAAACATGCATTTCTTTTCTGATAGAAAAATGCATAGTGACATACATTTTCAGTGTCTTCTTGGCAGTGTGTTTTTCACATTTCATACAAAAATCAGTGGCATGTTTGAAATTAAACTTGTTCTGTGGTTTGGGTGTTTCATCCCCAGAGACAAGGCCTGTAATGGCACCTTTCTGCATAAGTGTTGTCATCATGAATTATGCATAGTTGTGCCTAAGGGATATAAAGTACTAGCATATCCTATACACAGGTCAATACACTCATGGCATCCCTGGGCTCCCATGACCAACGCTCCTGAAATCATGCATGGGTTCTTCTCATTCTGTGATTGGTGCACTACATTTTTGGAGTTGACTGGTGCCAAACAAAATCTTAACCTAATCAGAGATGTTGCAAGTTGAAAACTAGATAGGGGTGGTGGATATCTGAGGAACTGTCCTTCTCAGTCAACTCTGGATATACCATGACATTGATGGAGGAGTAGGAAAAACAATGCTGGAAAATGCATATGGGAGAAAGGGAGTTAAGCCACGAAAGTAAATTGCTTTGGATCCCCTTTTTTTGTTGCTTGTTTCCCCAGCCCTGAACTCTTTGTTGTGGGAACAACTAACATTATTAGTATTTGTCAAGCACTTTCTATGTGCCAAGCCCTGAACTAAGTGCTGTAATGGATAGCAGATAATCAATTAAATCAAGTCCCTGTCTCATATGAAGCCCACAGGCTAAATAGAAGTGAGAAAGGTAACTGAATCCCCACTTCACAGATGAGGAAACTGAGGTACGGAGAAGTGAAGTGACTTGCCCAAGGTCACACAGCAGGAAAATGCTAGGCCTGGCATAAGAACTCAGTTCATTTGACTCCTTGATCTTTGCAGTTTCCACTGTCATGCTGCTTTCCATTTGCTTTCCTCTTTTCTGTGAGGACAACATGAGCAGAACACATCATGGCTTGGAATTGACTATTGTACATAAAGATTGCTTCTGATCACTATGGCCTTTATCAAAATCAAAAATATGATTTTAGAACTGACAAATTAACATTTCTATGCTTATTTTTTGATTTCTAAAAGGAAATGTCTTTCTGTATACACTTCCATTTTTGTCCAAGGATTTATAACTTGTCTCCCTTTGTGTTCATTGAGATCTTTGAAGCTCAAATTCCCATTAAAAGAGATATCATTTTAATGCCACCCTAAATATCGTGTAAATATTGTGTATTTGACATTGACCATGCAATTATTCAGCATTCGATGACTGAACTTCCTAATGTATATATACTATATATGACAATGGTGATTCTATTAGTTTCTGTTTCCACAAAACTGCTAGCAACTAAAATGGAAAAACACTTCACTTCTCGAAAATAAAATTAAAATCCAACAGATTTCTCTGTACTATTTTCACAAGCAGCAGTTATACTTTGAAAGCTTGTCTGACCTGGAAAGTAACTGGATCAATTCATCTTCAGATTCTTTGTTTTTCTTCTGCCTCCCTGGCCTATAATTCTACCTATCAACAACAGAACATTTTCTGAATTAATACTTACCTTGAATCTACCTCCAATGAATTTTTTATTCATGTTAATCACTTCCTTTCTAATAACTATAATTCTCTCTCTCATGCGATTCCTAAATCTTCTCTCCAAACTTCAAGATTTGAGAAGTCTCCGGTTCTCAAGAGTGAAGTCAGTTGGAGAAATGTATTTAGCATTAGCAACTGAACTCTTAAAACACACACACACAAGGAATGCTTATTCAAAGAATAGTCTAAAGACATATATCTGCATATTTGCTCTCATTACTCTTTGGCTAGACAGAAAGAGGGCTACTCATTCATTGTCATATTTATTGAGCGCTTACTGTGTGCAGAGCACTGTACTAAGCGCTTGGGAAGTACAAATTGACAACATAAAGAGATGGTCCCTACCCAACAATGGGCTCACAGTCTAGAAGGGGGAGACAGACAACAAAACAAAACAAGTAGACAGGTAAGTAGATACATTCCTGCCCAAGTAAAATAAATAAATAGAGTAATATAAATAAATAGAGTAATAAAAGATCTGTTGCTCTCCTTTCCTAATAAGCGAAGACGCGTCTCGGCGTGGATTCCCTCCGCTGTCCTATCTCTAATTAAAACCCCTCGCTTATGACCTTTGAAGCTATGAAACACTTGCACACTCTGACTAGTATAAGGGAAGATGGAGAAATTTCAGAGGCCAATGTTGTAAGGTGCTATAGCTGTGTGGAGTGCCACAGTGCTTGTGTGAATGACTGGTGGCATGATATATTGTACCCCAGTTGGCAATAACCCGAGTTCAGTATGGATGAATTCAGCCAAAATATTTTTTGCAATGCTCTGCTTCACAAGTAGAAAGATTAAGGATTACAATGTTATTAAACCATACAGTTCTCTTAGGAGGTGTTAAACATTACTTTTCTAGCTTCATATTTTAGGAAATGGATAATTAGGAAGATAAAATGACTGCTTAAGGTCAGAAAATTAGAAACTACAGGGGGCAAGATAGGTCTTCAGAGTCCTAGCAACTACATCAATGTTCAAAACAATTTTTGAATTGGAAATTAGCTTCTATAATTTTTGATTCTAAATATCTTCAATGTTTTTTCTGTTAGGAATAATTTTTGTCAGAGATCCAAAACGGTGGTCAGGCCTTGAAATTTTAAACCACAATTTTTTCAAATGTATTTCCTTGAACATAGTAACCTCCTGTAGTAATGTGATTGAATGAATCCCATGTTCATAAACTACGGAATGAGGAAAAAATAGTTAGAAATAACATGACACATGCATATAAAGTATCTGATTGTAACGAAATATATTTTCTAGATTGAATTATTCTAAATTTGATCATAGTTTTCACAGTCATTATTTCTAGTGTATAGTTAATGCAGTGTTACACATTTCACTGTAGGTTCTACTTTAACATGCTAAAGAAGAAGCATGACACGATGATAATAAAAAAAAAATTGTTGAGGGCTTACTATATGCCAAACACCGAAGAGCTGGGGTAGATACAAGACAATCCAGTCAAATACAACTCCTGTCCTACACGGCTCTCACAATTTAAGCCTAGTGGATAGAGCTCAGAAGACTTGGCTTCTAATTCTGAGCCTGCCTCTTACTTGCCTGCTGTGTGATCTGGACAAGACATTTAACCTCTCTCCTCAGTTTCATCATCTGTAAAATGGGACTTAAAAACCTGTTTTCTCTTCCCTTGTTAAGACAGTGACTGTGTTCAACTTGATTATCTTGTAATGTCTAGCCCAGAACTTAGTGCAGTGCTTGGCACATATTAAGAACTTATCATTATTTTGCTTATTAGATATACTTTCTAAAATGCATTTTTTGTCATAACTTGCCGGAGAAGCAGCATGGCTCATTGGAAAGAGCACAGGCTTTGGAGTCAAAGGTTCAAATCCCAGCTCCACCAATTCTCAGCTGTGTGACTTTGAGTAAGTCACTTAACTTCTCTGTGCCTCAGTTACCTCATCTGTAAAATGGGGATTAAGACTATGATCCCCCTGTGGGATAACCTGATCACCTTGTAAAGTCCCCAGTGCTTAGAACAGTGCTTTGCTATATTAAGCATATAGTAAATGCTTAATAAATGCCATCATCTTATTATTATTATTATTTCTTCTGCCACTGAAAGTGAATTTCAGGATAAATCTATGCAGGATAAATTGTAGCCATTTTAATAATTTTGCCAATATAAAAATTTTAGTAAAGAAATGTCAAACATGTGTTCAACTTTGTTAAGCATCACAATAAATTTTCCAGGAGGAATGTTCAAGGAAATAAATGTTAATATCAAAATGAATTATGCAAGAAAAATTCCTTTCAACCAACACAATTTCCTTTAAAGGAAGACAACACTGTAAATAATGAGTGACTTAGTTTTGAAGCAAAGAACTGTAACCCATCATAGAGAGGTGCTATAGCCTTTGTTTCAATCAATTCTAGAGTGAATAATTTATAGATCTTTGAATCTAACTGAATCCATCCTGGAGTAGATCAAAACATGAAATAAAAATTGTAAGGTGCAAAAGACCTTTTTGTAGGACTGCTTTGGAAGATGTAGTGAGATGTACAGTTGAGCTCTATTAAGGTCATGCAATGTAAGAAATGTTTTGAGTAGATGAATTGAATTCATTTTGTTTTTAGAAACATGTTAAATAGGATAATGTATATTAACATCACTTAGACACACACACACACACACACACACACACACACACCCCAACCCAACCCCTGCCCATAACTTTCAAAGATGACACAAATGAAGGTTCTCTTTTATTGGTCTGCATGAGCATGTCTCTTCCCATTCCAGTTCATACTTCACCCTGCTGCCTGGGCCATTTTTCTAAACAAAGTTTTGTCCATGTCTTCCCACTTCTCAAGAAACTTCAGTGACTGCCCATCCACCTCGTCATCAAACAGAAAGTCCTAACCATCAGCTTTAAAGCTCTGTCATCTTGCCCCACTTCTTTAATCTCCTACTACAGTCCAGCCCATACACTTTGCTACTCTTGTGCCAGTTTACTCACTGTGCCCCAGTCTTTTCGATCTTACCACCGGCCCCTTTCGCACATCCTCCCCCTTGCTTGGAACTCCCTTCCACTCCATATATGCCTGACTACCAGTTTCCCCACCTTCAAAGTCTTAATAAGTTCACACATCCTTCAAGAAGACTTCCACAAATAAACCCTCTTTTCCCTGGCTTCCTCTCCCTTCTGTGTCATCTATGCACTTGGATCTGTGACCTTTGGGCATTTGATATTAGCCCCACCCTCAACCCCAAAGCACTTATCTACTTATCTTTGAATTATATATTATAAATTATTTAAATTTGTCAGTCTCCATCTAGACTCTAAGCTTGTTGTAGGCAGGATATGTGTCTGATGATGATGGTTATGGTATTTAAGTGCTTACTATGTGCCAACCACTGTTCTAAGCACTTTGGTAGATACAAGGTAATCGGGTTGTCTCTCATGGGGCTCACAGCCTTAATCCCCATTTTACAGGTAAGGTAACTGAGGCCTAGAGAAGTGAAGTGACTTGCTCAAAGTCACACAGCAGACATGTGGTGGAGCAGGGATAAGAACCCATGTCCTCTGACTCCCAAACCCGTGCTCTTGCCACAAGGCCATGCTGCTTCTGTTGCTAACTCTGTTGCATTGTACTCTCCCAAATGCTTAATATAGTACATGCACACACTGAGACTGAGTGCTTATTTTATTTTATTTTAATATGTTTTGTTTTGTTGTCTGTCTCCCCCTTCTAGACTGTGAGCCCACTGTTGGGTAGGGACCGTCTCTATATGTTGCCAACTTATACTTTCCAAGTGCTTAGTACAGTGCTCTGCACACAGTAAGTGCTCAATAAATACGATTGAATGAATGAATGAATATATATTTGATTTGATTGATTAAATGTGACTGAATATGACAGATAAGTTCTCTGAACTAGGGAAAAGTCCAAGGTCACCTTAAGACTCTAGTCATCCTTCAGGGAAAGCCAACAAAGTAACTGTAGAGCTTTTTTTGAGTACTTGGGTGAAGATAATAGAATTATATAAAATTTATTGACAGGATTCTGGTCTTCAAGGTGTTTACAATCCAGTGGGAAAGATTGATGGTAAAGTAAGAGATCTCATTTTTACTAAAATTGCCCTTATTCATATTTCAGTAACGTTTTTTTTTTCCATTTTATACAACATTGAAGCATAGTTGATTTGGTCCTAAGAACACTGGCATTCCCATCGTCTCTATTGTTCAGTTTCCTGACAGAAATGGTATATGCAGGTGATCTATGGAATTTACGATAGCTCTCATGTGGGAGTCAAATGAGCTTTCTGAGATTAAATGATTACATTTGTTCCAATACTGCTTCTCCGGGTGAAATAAGAGAATAAAAAAGGGATATTTTGCCGATCAATTTATTTTTTTCAGAAGAAATCAATGCTAATGAGAACGTCTAATACCTCCTTTAGTTTTACTTTTTTTAAGTTATTAACTGTATCTGATATTTAGTTGTCACTAAAAAGCGATAAAATAAAACTCATCTATTCTACTTCCATGTTTTAAGTCACAGCATGATTTCAGATAGATAACAATTATTTTAAGTTTATAGTCCTTTCACATGCAAATAGGATTTGTATGCTAGAAAGCTTACCTAAGTATTTATTGAGTACTTACTAAGAGGGAGTACAATAATACAGAGCTGATAGACATATTCCCTGCTCAAAAGAAGTTTACAGTCTACAGGGAGAGACAGACATAAAGAAATAAATTATTGGTATATGTATTTTGGGGCTCAGTATGGAGTGAATATCAAATGCTTAAAGGGTACAGATTCAAGTGCATAGGCAATACAAAAGGGAAAGAAGTAAGAGAAAAGAGGTTTTAATTGAGGAAAATATCTTGGAGAAAATGTGATTTTAATAAAGCTTTGAAGGTAGGGAGAGTGGTGGTCTGTTGTATATGAGGAGGGAGGGAATTCCAGATCAGAGAGCAGTCTTGAACAAGGGGAGTTGTGATGACATGGAGGAGATGGATGTACAGTGAGTAGGTTGGCGTTCGAGATGTTTGCAGGTTGGGTTGTGATAGTAAATCAGTGAGTTAGGAAGAGGAGAACTAATGATAATCATAATAATTATGGCACTAGCAGCAAGGCTTACTGGAAAGGCTATGGTCTTGGGAGTCAGATTGTGTGTTCTCATCCTGACTTCCGCCACTTGTCAGCTGTGTGACTTTGGGCAAGTCACTTAACTTTTCTGTGCCTGTTAACTCATCTGTAAAATGGGGATCAAGACTGTGAGCCCCAAGTGGGACAACCAAGCAGCATGGCTCAATGGAAAGAGCCCAGGCTTTGGAGTCAGTGGTCATGGGTTCAAATTCTGGCTCCGCCAAGTGTCAGCTGTGTGACTTTGGGCAAGTCACTTAACTTCTCTGCCTCAGTTACCTCATCTGTAAAATTGGGATGAAGACTGTGAGCCCCTGTGGGACAACCTGATCATCTTATAGCCTCCCCAGTGTTTAGAATAGTGCTTTGCACATAGTAAGCACTTAATAAATGCCATTATCATTGTTATTATTATTGTATCTTATCCCAGTGCTTAGAATAGTGCTTGGCACATATTCATTCATTCATTCATTCAATCGTATTTATTGAGCAATTACTGTGTGCAGAGCACTGTACTAAGTGCTTGGGAAGTACAAGTTACTAACACAGAGACGGTCCCTACCCAACAACGGGCTCACAGTCTAGAAGGGGGAGACAGACAACAAAACAAAACATGCAGACATAGTAAGCACTAAACAAATACCATCATTATTAGTACAAGCAAATCAAGTTGGACACAATCCCTGTCCCTTGTGGGGCTCAGTCTCAATCCCCATTTTACTGATGAAGTAACTGAGGCACAGGGAAATGAAGTGACTTGCCCAAGGTCACACAGCAAACAAATGGATGAGCTGTATTTAGAACCCATAACCTTCTGACTCATGCTGCATAAAGAGTTTCTCTGTGATGCAGACATGGATGGGCATCCACAGGAGGTTCTTAAGGAATTTGTGGGAGATATAGGCTGAATGTTTTTTATAGGGAAATGATCTGGACAGCCAAATGAAATATGAACTGGAGTGGGGAGTGATGAGAAGCAAGGAAGGTCAGCAATGAAGCTGATGCAGGATATAACCATTTGGAACAGCATAATAGCAGTTTGGATGAAGAGAAAAGGTGTAATTTATTGAACTTGTGAAGGTAGAACTGACAGGATTTAGTGACAGATGAAATACATGGGCAGAATGAGACAGATGAGCTATTTGAGAATGACAAAATCATGAGCTCGGGAGATAGGACAGTCCTGTTGTCTATAGTGATGGGAAAGATGGGGGAAAATAGGACTTGGGTGTGAAGATGAAGAATTCTGTTTGAGAAACAATTAATTTAAAGCACTGTGGGACATTCTGGTAGAGATGTCCTGAAGACTGGAGGAAATGCAAGACTGCAGAGGATGAAAGAGGTCAAAGCTGGAAAGTAAATTAGGGAATCATCTACATAGAGATAGTAGTTTAAGCTATTGAAGTGAATGAGTTCTCTAAGGGTTTGGATGTAGATGGAAAATAGGAGACCCAGAATTGAGCTCTCACTGTTAGAGGGTGGCAGAGGAGGAGCTTGTGAGAGTCCTGAATATTAGTGGTCAGATCAAGGGGAGATGTTGTTTAAAATGGGAGCTTCAGAACTGGATAATCAAGCCATATTTTCATGCTCTGTTATAAAATCATTGCATTATTATGCTTTCTTCCAGGATCAATAAATGGAAATATATCAAGTAGTTATTTTTAAACAAATTGTCACTAGTGGGCACTCATTCCATGACTTTGCAGAATATTAATATTTCCTGAATAAAAAAGTGGCAAAACAAATTATACAAAAGATGGCATCAAAATAAATGGTATTACATTTTTAATATTTCTAAATAAATTTATACTAGAGAGCATAATAATTCAATATGAAATATTTCTTTTTAGTAGGAATCAGGATGGATATGATTCAAAATGGGGACATTTACCCTTGCTGCAGCCACTAGCTTCTCGCATATTGCCTTTTCTGTGAGCTCCATGAAGTCTACAGACCATCTCTTCAAAATGCTTTCTTTACCTGTGATTTACTTTAATCTCTGTGCCCCGACTATATTATAGCTCCTTAAGGGTGAGGAATTATTTTTCAAATCTACAGTATCCTACTCAAGGACATAATTTAAAGTACTCTGCACTTAGTGAATAGCAATGATTAACACAGGATACAAGTGGCAAAGTGGGAAGTAGAACCCAGGTGTCCTGATTACTGGGTCTCAGCATATTAGGTTTATGGCTTGTGGTTCTCCAGTTATGAGGCTTGGGCATCCTGGCCAGAGACTGTTTTAAATGTCTTTCACTTGGCTTTTTGAGGACTAGCTTGAGGTCATTCTAAAGTTAACTATAGCACTAAGAAAGTAGGGATACAAAAATAAAAATCAACCCCTTTATATTTTCAGGAATCAATAGCCTATGAGACTTATAGGGTGCAAATGTGTTTCACAAAAGCCTGTCTTTTAAAACCAATCCAAGTAGGGACTTCCCAGTAATAAATGATCTCTGATAGGGTTTCAGGATTGTGTTGGATTGGAGAGCAGCTGTTCATTTTTCTATAGTGTTTAGATCCTTGTTCTTCAATCTTGTGATTTGAGAACAACTCTGAACTAATTTAGTTGATAAATGAATGATTTTAGATAACTGATAGGAAATTTTGTAAGAACAAACTGAGTTAAAAGCACAGAAGGGCTAAATAACAAGGAACCAAATTGAAAGAGGTTCCCATATCTCTTCATTGCAGTAGTTAATCCCTATTAACTTGTAGGAGCTTGATAGGGGTGTTTTTCATTATGTCTAAATTCAATTTTACTATTGTTGCCTTAACAGTGCTGCTGTTAAAAATTGAGTCATTCCTTCAGGGTATTGTATTATGAACAGAATAAATCAACAAAACAAGCACTTAAGAAATACAAACAGTGTCAACTTTGGGGTGGAAAAAATACATACATATGACACAGTTTCCACCAGATAATTCTGAATTCATTTTAGTAGCATTCAAGTGGCATTGGGAAACTCTTGATAATCAGAAGAGGAAGCTCATGACAAATATCAGCCTTTTCTCTGATCTCCCATCCTCGTGTCTCTCTTCACTTCAATCCATACTTCATGCTGCTGCCCAGATTATCTTTGTCCAGAAATGCTCTGGGCATATTACTCCGCTCCTCAAAAGTCTCCAGTGGCTACCAATCAATCTGCGCATCAGGCAGAAACTCCTCACCCTGGGCTTCAAGGCTGTCCATCACCTCGCCCCCTCCTACCTCACCTCCCTTCTCTCCTTCTACAGCCCAGCCCCCACCCTCCGCTCCTCTGCCGCTAATCTCCTCACCGTACCTCGCTCTCGCCTGTCCCGTCATCGAACCCCGGCCCACATCATCCCCCGGCCCTGGAATGCCCTCCCTCTGCCCATCCGCCAAGCTAGCTCTCTTCCTCCCTTCAAGGCCCTGCTGAGAGCTCACCTCCTCCAGGAGGCTTTCCCAGACTGAGCCCCTTCCTTCCTCTCCCCCTCGTTCCCCTCTCCATCCCCCCATCTTACCTCCTTCCCTTCCCCACAGCACCTGTATATATGTATATATGTTTGTACATATTTATTACTCTATTTATTTATTTTGTACATATCTATTCTATTTATTTTATTTTGTTAGTATGTTTGGTTTTGTTCTCTGTCTCCTCCTTTTAGACTGTGAACCCACTGTTGGGTAGGGACTGTCTCTATATGTTGCCAATTTGTACTTCCCAAGCGCTTAGTACAGTGCTCTGCACATAGTAAGCGCTCAATAAATACGATTGATGATGATGATGATGATGATGATGATCGATAGTTCAATAATCTAATTTAACTATCACAACTGAAGCTTCATGGCCTAGTGGGTATAGCATGGGCCTGGTAGAAGGATCTGGGTTCTAATCCTGGGTCCTCCACTTGCCTGCTGTACAATTTTGGGCAAGTAATTTCATTTCCTCTGTGCCTATTACCTCATCTGTAAAATGGGTATTAAATTTCTGAGCCCCATGTGAGAGAGGGCCTGTGTCCAATGTGATTATCTTGTATCTATGCTTTAGAATGGTGACTGACACATAGTAAGCGTTTAACAAATACCATTAAAAAAAGTTAATAAAACCTGCCAACAAGAGTTCCTCAACTGCTTCAATGAAAAATAACTCAAAAGCTTTCTAATATACTTTTTATAATCTTAATTTATCTTAGAATACAACTTTGAATTATTACCTTGACCAAGAATTCTTCCATTTGAAACAATGAACCAGACTCAATCCTGTCACATAGACTAGACTCAGTCTAAGAACCTGTATTAAAAAATGAATTGTGATATTGGTTTGTAAAGAGCTACTTACATTTCACTATGCCTGTTAGTCATGTCCTCCTACTGAGACAGGGATTCAGTATGATGAGAAATTTGCAGATAAAACTGATTTCTAACTAAAGTGACCACTGCAGAGTACTAATGCCGAGCCATAACACCCTTGCCAAGTTGTTGGCAAGTCTATCCACTACATGACACTACTTAATGTTGATCTTCAGTAGAGGACTTTCACCACTGATGCTGGAACCCCAGCAGTAATTCCTCTGTTTTGCCCTTGCTCTAAAGGTTATAGGTGATATCCAAAGCAAGACAGAAGTTCAAAGCCAGCAAACAGGGAAAATAGTAATAATAATGATGGTATTTAAGGGCTTATTATGTGCCAAGCATTCATTCAATCACATGTATTGAGTGCTTACTGTGTGCAGAGCACTGTACTAAGCACTTAGGAAGTACAAAGTGGCAACATATAGAGACTGTCCCTACCCAACAACGGTCTCACAGTTGAGAAGGGGGAGACAGACAACAAAACAAGTAGAACAAGCACTGTTCTAAGTGCTGGAGTAGGTAAAAGGTAATCAGGTTGTCCCCTGTGGGGTTCACAGTATTAATCCCCATTTTATAGATGAGGTAACTGAGGCACAGAGGAGTTAAGTGACTTGCCCAAAGTCACACAGCTGACAAGTGGCAGAGACAGGATTAGAACCCATGACCTCTGTTTCCCAAACCCGTGCTCTTTCCAGAACACGAGGTTGTTTCTTTGACCAAAGAGACTGGAAAGAAATCTTGAGTTGAACGCTCCCTTCTGAAGCCCAGCAGAGTCTTATCCTATTGGAAGGAGTCCTAGGACCTCATCATTTCCACAATCTCTTCACCACCATGGTGAGATGTTGTTCAGACCTGGGGTTAGGGAGGATTATATTTTGTGGAGTATTTTTTTTTTACTGCATCAGCCTCCTTTCTGATCTCCCATCCTCCTGTCTCTCCCCACTTCAGTCTATACTTCACACTGCTGCCCGGATTATCTTTGTACAGAAACGCTCTGGGCATGTCACTCCTCTCCTCAAAAATCTCCAGTCGTTGCCTGTCAACCTGCGAATCAAGCAAAAACTCCTCGTTCTTGGTTTCAAGGCTCTCCATCACCTCGCCCCCTCCTACCTCACCTCCCTACTCTCCTACAGCCCAGCCCATAACCTCCGCTCCTCTGCCACTAACATCCTCACTGTGCCTCATTCTTGCCTGTCCCGTTGTCAACCCCGGCCCACATTCTTCCTCTGGCTTGGAATGCCCTCCCTCCACAAATCCACCTAGCTAGCCCTCTTCCTCCCTTCAAAGCTCTGCTAAGAGCTCACTTCCTCCAGGAGGCCTTCCCTGACGAACCCCCCCCCCCCCCACCTTTTTCTCTCCTCCTCACTTTCCCGTCGCTTCCCCTCCCTTCCTTTGCCCTAACCCCTTCCCCTCCCCACAGCCCTTGTATATATTTGTACATATTTATTATTCTATTTATTTTAATTTACATATTTCCTACATTTTATTAATGATGTGTATATAGCTATAATTCCATTTATTCTGATGGTATTGACACCTATCTACTTGTTTTATTTTTTTGTCTGTCTCCCCCCTTCTAGACTGTGAGCCCATTATTGGGTAGGGACTGTCTCTATATTTTGCCAATTTGTACTTCCCAAGGGCTCAGTACAGTGCTCTGCACACAGTTAAGCACTCAATAAATATGATTGAATTATTTTTTGTGGTATCTAAGTACTACTAGGTGCCAAGTCCTGTACTAAGTGCTGGGCTAGATACATGTAATCAGGTTCGATAGAGTCCTTGTCCCACATGGGTCTCACAGTCTAAATATGAGGGAGGATAAAATCCCCATTTTACAAGTGAGGTAACTGAGTCACAGAAAAGTCAAGTGACTTGACCAAGGTCACACTTCAGACAAGTGTCAGAGCTGGTAAAATATCCAGTGGCTGCCTGTCAACCTACAAATCAAGCAAAAACTCCTCACTCTCAGCTTCAAGGATCTCTATCACCTCGCCCCCTCCTAACTAACTTCCCTTCTCTCCTTCTACAGCCCAGCCCTCACCCTCCAGTCCTCTGCCGCTAACCTCCTCCCTGTGCCTCATTCTCACCTGTCCCATCATTGACCCCCGGCCCACGTCCTTCCCTTGGCCTGGAATGCTCTCCCTCCACATATCCGCCAAGCTAGCTCTCTTCCTCCCTTCAAAGCACTACTGAGAGCTCACCTCCTTCCAGGAGGCCTTCCCAGACTGAGCCCCCTTTTTCCTCTCCTCCTCCCCATCCCCCCCCAAAGCCCTACCTCCTTCCCCTCCCCACAGCAGTTATATATATTTGTACAGATTTATTACTCTATTTTACTTGTACATATTTACTATTCTATTTATTTTGTTAATGATGTGCATATAACTTTAATTCTATTTGTACTGACAATTTTGACACCTGTCTACATGTTTTGTTTTGTTGTCTGTCTCCCCCTTCTATCATCATCATCATCAATTGTATTTATTGAGCGCTTACTGTGTGCAGAGCACTGTACTAAGCGCTTGGGAAGTACAAGTTGGCAACATATAGAGACAGTCCCTACCCAATAGTGGGCTCACAGTCTAAAAGGGGGAGACAGAGAACAAAACAAAACATACTAACAAAATAAAATAAATAGAATAGATATGTACAAGTAAAATAAATAAATAAATAAATAGCGTAATAAATATGTACAAACATATACATATATACAGGTGCTGTTGGGAAGGGAAGGACGTAAGATGGGGGGGATGGAGAGGGGCACAAGGGGGAAAGGAAAGAAGGGGCTCAGTCTGGGAAGGCCTCCTGGAGGAGGTGAGCTCTCAGTAGGGCCTTGAGCTCTCAGTAGGGCCTTCTAGACTGTAAGCCCATTGTTGGATAGGGACCGTCTCTATATGTTCCCGAATTGTACTTATCAAGCGCTTAATACAGTGCTTTGCACACAGTATGTGCTCAATAAATATGATTGAATGAATGAATGCCCTCTGACTGTCAGGCCCATGCTTTTTCTACTAGTCCGCAATGCTTCTTATGATTACCTTAGTACTATAAATGTACTTGGGAAAATGTTAGCAATAGGGCAGCACATGCCATACTGCTATCAAAGGTATAAATATTCCAAATGGTCTGTGGAAATTCCTAAATTTTATTTCCCTAAATATGCATTGATAATATTAGTTTATGATTATATCAATAGACAAAAACAGATAGTAAAGAATGTCAATTTTCTTCCCTGGCATCCATCTAAATTAGTTCCTAAGGCTGAAAAATAAGTCCTTGACATTTGTAATATCCTTGCATTTTATAAGAAAACTGAAAAGCGTATACTGTATTTTGCAAAATACTAATAAACTAATCTATTCACAGCCCTTGTATATATTTGTACATATTTATTACTCTATTTTAATTTACATATTTACTACATTTTATTAATGATGTGTATATAGCTACAACACCATTTATTCTGATGGTATTGACACCTATCTACTTGTTTTGTTTTGTTGTTTGTCTCCCACCTTCTAGACTGTGAGCCCATTATTGAGTAGGGACTGTCTCTATGTGTTGCCGATTTGTACTTCCCAAGCGCTTAGTACAGTGCTCTGCACACAGTAAGCACTATAAGGACATTTATCATACATCTAATATTTTCTTCAGATATTTCACTTTTTATCTGCCACATTTTGTCATCAGCATTGCCTGTATGTCATATTTATATTAGATGATGAAGTTGGATCACAATTAAAATAATTCGGAAAAAGCTAAATTTTTGTAGTAAAGATATACCGGCCACATTTTGTTCCATCAGCTTTACTCACATGTCTTATTGACATTAGATGACTGGATAGGATCCCAAACAATGCTGTCCTGAAAGATTAGCTGAGCATGAGAGATGAAGCAACTGGACAACAGTAAGACACTACCATCGCTGCGTATTTCTCTTAAATGGATCAACCACCCTTTCCCCCTCAAGGAATGTAAAGACACAGAGAATCAATCAATCAATCATTTACTGAGCAGTTACTGTATATGGAGCACTGTACTAAGCACTTGGAAGACTACAGTAAGCGCTCAATAAATACGATTGATGATGAAGATGACTACAATATTACAGAGTTGGTAGATTCTGTTCCCTGCCTACAACAAGTTCATTGTCTAGAGGGAGAGACACATTACTATAAAGAAATTACAGATATGTATATATGCTGTGAGGATAAGGGAGGATGCAAATGAAGGCTGCAAATCCAAGTTCAAGGGTTACAGAAGGGAGTAGAAGAAATGAGGCCTTAGGGAGGGTCTCTTGCAGAAAACATGCTTTTGATAAGCTTTGAAGGTGGATAGACTGATAATTGTCAAATAGGATGAGGGAGAACAACTCAGGGCAGAGGCAGGATATGGGTGAGAGACTGGCAGTGAGATAGATGAAATTAAGGTACAGTGAATAGGTTGATATTAGAGAAGCAAGTGTGCAAGCTGTGATAGGATATCACAGATGTAAGGTACAAGGTATTGAAAGCATTAAAGACAGTAGCAATGAGTTTCTATTTGATGAGGAGTTGAGTGTGCAACGACTGGAGAAATGGGGGAAGAATGGATTGAACAGTTTTATAGAAGAATGACTGGGCAGTAAAATGAAGTATAGACTGGAGTAGGGAGAAACAGGAGGCAGGGAGGTCTACGAGGAGGCTGATAATAGTATTTACAGTATTTAAGCGCTTATTCTCAGGGGGGGTTGGAGTTGTTCCCTCCAGAAGCACACCTGTGGTTGAAGATCCCAAATTGAGCTGCCTTCCTTGTCAGTTGGGAGTCGTTTCCACACATCCGCCAAACTATCTCTCTTCCTCCTGTCAAAGCCCTCCTGAGAACTCACCTACTCCAGGAGGCCTTCCCAGACTGAGCCCCCCCTTTTTCCTCTCCTCCTCCCTTCCCCCTTCCCCTCCCCACAGCACTTGTGTATATTTATACATATTTACTACTCAATTTCATTAATGAGGTGTACATAGCTATAATCATATTTATTCTATTGGTATTGACACCTGTCTACTTTTTTTTTTCTGTCTGTCTCTCCCTTCTAGACTGTGAGCCCGTTATTGGGTAGGGACCATCTCTACATTGCTGATTTGTACTTCCCCAAAAGCTTAGTTCAGTGCTCTGCACATAGTAAGTGCTCAATAAATGTGATTGAATGAATGAATCCCAGGCATGAATGAATCTAAGTGCTTGGGTGGATACAAGCAGATTGGGTTGGACACAGACCCTATCCCTCACCAGTCATAATCCCCATTTTACAGATGAGGTAACTGAAGCCAGAGAGTTAAGTGACTTGCCCAAGGCCACACAGCAGACAAGTGGCAGAGCTGGGATTAGAACCCATGATCTTCTGACTCCCAGCCCATGCTCTATTCACTACTATGCCATGCTGCTTTGCAGTAACCAAGATGGGACAGGATAAATGCCTAGATTAACAGGGAAGCAGTTTGGATGAAGATGAAAGGGTGAAGTTGCTGTGAAGGTTGGATTGACAGCATTTGGTAATATACTGAATATGTGGGCTGGAGGACAGAGATGAGTTGAGAGGATAATGCCAAGGTTTTGAGCTTGTGATACAGGGAGAATGGTGGTGCTTTCCACATTGATAGGAATGTTAGTGGGAGTGCAGGGTAAATTCTGTTTTGGACATGATAAGTTAAGTTTGAGGTGTTGGCAGGAAATCCAAATAGAGATGTCCTGAAGGTGGGAGAAAGTGAGAGACAGAAGAGAAGGAGATAGCTCAGGGCTGGAAATGTAAGTTGGGAATCATCCACATAGAGATGGTAGTTGAAGGCAGGGAAGGGGATGAGCTCCCCAAGAGAATGGGTGTAAATGGAGAATAGAAGAGGACTCAGAAGTGAGCCTTGAGGGACACCAAAGTTAGGGGCTGAGCAACAAAGGAGGCGCCCACAAAAGAGACTGAGAATGAGTGGCTACAGTGATAGGAGGAGAACCAGGAGAGAAAAATGTCAGTGAAGCCAAGGTTAGATAATGTGTCCAGGAGAATGGGCTGGCTGAGAGTACTGACACTTCAGACAAGGTGCATTACTGTGAATTGTCTGGAGACAATAGCAGAAGGCAGATCAGCATAATCTGCTGCTTTTAGAATTAAGGTGTGTCTGAGCAGAATAGCACCACTCAGAGACAGAAATTAAAATTTTAATAAACCCTCAAGCTAGCAAATACAATAGTGGAGCAAGGAACAATCTGTATAGAGACATGATGTGGAAGGGATTGTGGACTTGTTTAAACTAAATCCTTAAATGCCCAAAGAGCATCTGAAATGCCATAGGTCCATCACCACACAAATGTGCAGATGGAGCTCCCAGGCAGGTGCTGAAATGACTGTCTTGATGTACGAAAGACATTCAAACTTGGTAATCACAGTTACCATTTTTGTTGCTAGAAATGTTTTTTGCCCTATAGAGTTTTGCTAAAAAGATACATATTAGTGATGAAATATTTGTTCTTAGACAGTTTAGTCTTTTGCTTCCCTTCCCAGTTTCCTAATCAATTAATAGTATGAATATACTGAGCTCATTGTGGGATGTGTTTGCTCTTATATCATTCTCTCCCAAGCACTTAGTACAGTATTTGGCATACAGTACTAAGCCAGACCTTCCTGTTATGAATGGCCAAAGTGAGACAGTAAATAAATAAAAGAAAATAAAGGGAAAAGGCAAGAAAGACATCATCCATAGTAAGGGCTTAAGAAATGTCATCATTATTGTTGCTGCTATGCGCCAGGCACTCTACTAATCACTGAGGTAGATTCATGATAATCAGCTTGGACACCGTCCATGTCCCACATGGGGTTCACAATCTTAATCCCCATTTTACATACGAGGTCACTCAGGCACAGTGAAGTGACTTGCCCAAGGTCACACAGCAGACAATGGCAGAGCCAGGATTAGAACCCAGGTCCTTCTGACTCCCAGGTCTGTACTCTATCTACTAGACCAAGCTGCTTTTGTATCATGGTGTGAATGTTACATTTAACAGTAACTGATGGCATAGCTGGGGCACATCAGTGTGTCTTGTCAAAAATGTCTCTCAGATTTTTAATTGAGGGACCACAGGCTGTCCCTTTCCACTTTCGTCCTTGAGGTCCTATGAACAAAGACATCCCCAAAAATCTCCACAGTGAAGTTTGGCAGTACTTCTGATCCTGAATAATCCTTTTTAGGTGGGGAGTCCATGGCACCAGCAAGGGCAAAGATGTGGGTGAATGGGTGAACATTAAGGAGCCTGGTGTGCCTTAAGAATGCTCTGATCTTCTCCAACCTCCATAATTCAAGATTGCTATCCCAAAGTGAAAATACCGTAGCCACAGTATTTTCAAGGCAATAGTATACATTTCATTTCATTTCTGCTTCCTACCTCACCCTGTCTCTTATACCAGGGTAGGAAGTGAGTTGGGGTAATCTTTTCTTTCCCCAGTCACTGAAATGTTGCTACCTCTATATTAAAAACAGCACAAAACATAATTTTTCAATGACTGACAAGCTTTTTTTATCTTCACGCTTCCTTCTGCTCCTGCTAGCTGGCTATTAACAGGCTCTTAGGTAGAAAACTGAGTTGATTGCCAGGTGTTACCTTGACGATTAACATTTAACAGATTATACCTTCTTTGGAGGGGAAGCAATAACAAGGGAAAAAAATCAGTTGGATAAATTGTTCTCCTTTTTTTTTTAAAAAAAAAAAAAGACCAACAAAGCAAAAATAAAACTGCACACATTGTTTAACCTCCTCTGGGCCAAAATGATTTTATTCACTGCATAGTTAAGCTTTAAATACATGGATTGTGATGCAAAAGCAAAATGCTATTGCCTCACTAAACCTCAATTTCCTCTTTCTTAAAGGCCAAAGTGAGAAGGTAAATAGTAAATGAAAATAAAGGGAAAAGACAAGCAAAAAAAAAATTTGAAATGGTCTTGGAGCATGTTGTACAGTTATCTGAATGGAACAGACTGTTCCTGTCCAATGTATC
The DNA here is from genome assembly GCF_015852505.1 of Tachyglossus aculeatus. Taxonomy (NCBI): domain Eukaryota; kingdom Metazoa; phylum Chordata; class Mammalia; order Monotremata; family Tachyglossidae; genus Tachyglossus; species Tachyglossus aculeatus. Next base: position 116,988,356 of record NC_052067.1, read on the forward strand.
CAGAAATGAAATAAATTATATGACAAGTACCTTGCAAAACACTGGGGCAGAACCAATACAATAAGCTCAATTGGTCCTACATGGGGATCATAGTCAAATGGTGAAGGACAACAAACATTTAATCCCAACCAATGTCATTTATTGAGAATTTACTGAGTACAGAGTACTGTCCTAAGCACTTGAGAGAGTACAACAAAAGAGAGACTAGCTTGGCAGGATTCCTGCCCTCAAGAATTTACAATTATATGGTGGAAACATATCAAAATAAATTATTAAAGGGGAAGCAACAGATAATAAATTTATGTTCCTAAATTGTGTGGGGTGGGATTAATATCAAATTGTGAAGAAAGTAAGCTCATTGTGGGCAGGTAATGTGTCTATGTTGTGTTGTACTCTTACCAGTGCTTATTAAAGTGTGCAATAAATATGATTGATTAGGATATGACTTAAGTACATAGGTGATGCAGAAGTGTGGGCAAATAGGATGGAGAGATGAAAGATTAATCAGAAGTGTTTTCCTGAAGAAGATTTGTTTTTAATAGGACTTTGGAGATGGGGAAGTGTGAGTGGTCATATACAAAGGTAGAAGGAAGTTTCCCCCATGAAGGAGAATGTTTGGAACAGATTGACAGTGAAAGGGATAAGATTAAGGCATAATATGTAGGGTTGGTGTTAGAGGAGTGGAGTATGCATACTGAGTTGTAGTAGGAGATCAGTAAGGTAAGGTAGGAGTGGGAGAATTGATTGAGTGTTTTCAAGCTGATGGTAAGGAGTATCTGTTTGCGGACTTGAAAGACAACAGCATGAAATAGGGACTGGAGTGGGGAGAAGTTAGAGGCAGGAATGTCAGTGAGAAGCCTGCTAATGCCAAGATCACAAGATTGGGTAAAACAGAAAGGATAGTGGTACCATTAATAGTAATGAAAAAGATGGTGGAAGGAAACAGTTTTTGTGGGAAGATAAGGAATTCAGTGTTGGATACATTAAGATTAAGGTATCAGTGGAATATCCAAGTGGAGAAGTAGTATGTCCTAGTGGACATAGCAGGACACCTGCTAGTCACTTACCCTGGGTTCTAATCCTTGGTTCTGCCACTTGTTTGCTGTTTGTTTCCTCTCCATCCCAACCGCTACCCTGCTCATTCAAGCTCTCATCCTATCCCGTCTGGACTACTGCATCAGCCTTCTCTCTGATCTCCCATCCTCGTGTCTCTCTCCACTTCAATCCATATTTCATGCTGCTGCCCGGATTATCTTTGTCCAGAAACGCTCTGGGCATATCACTCCCCTCCTCAAAAATCTCCAGTGGCTACCAATCAATCTGCGCATCAGGCAGAAACTCCTCACCCTGGGCTTCAAGGCTGTCCATCACCTCACCCCCTCCTACCTCACCTCCCTTCTCTCCTTCTACAGCCCAGTCCGCACCCTCCGCTCCTCCACCGCTGATCTCCTCACCGTACCTCGCTCTCGCCTGTCCCGACATCGACCCCCGGCCCACGTCATCCCCCGGGCCTGGAATGCCCTCCCTCTGCCCATCCGCCAAGCTAGCTCTCTTCCTCCCTTCAAGGCCCTGCTGAGAGCTCACCTCCTCCAAGAGGCCTTCCCAGACTGAGCCCCTTCCTTCCTCTCCACCTCGTCCCACTCTCCATCCCCCCATCTTACCTCCTTCCCTTCCCCACAGCACCTGTATATATGTATATATGTTTGTACATATTTATTACTCTATTTATTTATTTATTTTATTTGTACATATCTATTCTATTTATTTTATTTTGTTAGTATGTTTTGTTTTGTTCTCTGTCTCCCCCTTTTAGACTGTGAGCCCACTGTTGGGTAGGGACTGTCTCTATATGTTGCCAATTTGTACTTCCCAAGCGCTTAGTACAGTGCTCTTCATATAGTAAGCGCTCAATAAATACGATTGATGATGATGATGATGATGTAACCTTAGGAAAGCTACTTTCCTCCACACCTGAGTTCCATCATCTGTAAAGTGTCCTAACTCCTATTTATACTGTGAGCCACATGTGGGAAAAGTCACCATCTAATTCAGTTATTATTTTTATTTATCCCAGAGCTTAGTACAGTGCTTGTAAGCACTTAAAAAATTTCACAATTTTCATCATTAGATATTCTGAAACCAGAGCTGGAGATAGATTTGGGAGTTATCCACATGGAGATTACAAATAATGGGAGCATATGAGTACCTCAAAGAAGTGTGTGTAGATGAAATATAGAGGAGGACACACACCTCAGCCTTGAGATACTTTCCAACAGTTAGAAGGTGCGAGGCAGAGAGGAGATGGCAACAGAGACCCCGAAGGAGAACCAGGTGAGGATGGTGTGATACCAAGGTTCAGTAGGGTTTACTGGAGGAGGGCAGAAGGGAGTGACCCACAGTATCAAAGGCTGCTCTTTTTCCCCATGCCTCCCCATCCACTAAGCACTCAGGCATTTAAATCTCCTAAGACTATAAATTCAATGACGATAATGATGATTATATTAATGATAATTTTTTGAATTATTTTACCTCATTCACTTTACAAATCACACACCAGCAGGTGATATTTTGGAAGTTTAGATTTCCTTTGGATTATTTTAACAAAGATAATTAAGTATCTTTAGTAGCTTTTGGGTTTATTTTATGTCCCTGTCTCAGTAATTGTTTCTCAAAGTCTTGATTGATATCAAAAGATTTGAAATTAAGCTAAATCCCAGAGCTCTAGAATAATAACATATTATACTGGGAAATATGATGTCTTGAGCCATTTAAATGAAACAGAATAGTAAATTGCAAACTATTCTGTATGTTGTAGATTAAACCTTTCTGAACCTACTTTTTCTTCCTGAATAATGTGTCACTATTATACATGTTTTACATAAATATTTAACATCAGCTAAGAGGGATTTTTTGACAGAATTATTCAGATTACTTCTTTCAGTGGCACAGACCGAGTTTAAAAGCACTATCAATTGCTGCAAAGGTGCACTGATAAAGGATAAAGACATAAAGAGTATTTGTTAAGCACTTCACTATGAAATAAACACTGTTCTAGGTACTGAAGTATGTACGAGATAACCAAGCTGGAGATAGTCCATATCACACATGGCTCAGTAAAAAGAAGGAATACCAGAATTTAATTCCTGTTTTCGATATGAGGAAACATTTGCACAGAGAAGCTGTGACTATCTCAAGGTCACACTGCAGCCAAATGGTAAAGCCAAAATTAGAAAGAATTCCAGGCCCTAAGCTCTTTCTTCTTGGCCACATGCCATAAATAATGAATCCTTGAAATATTGAAATATTTTTACAGCAGTGTTTAACTGCCTTCTGATAAAAGTGTTACCAACTTAGGACACTTTTGATCAATGTATTTGAGATGACGTTGCCAGTACTCAGCCATGGTGACTCTTAGGATGCTCTTACCTTTTAAAATCTCTAGGATTGAGCTGTTGCTTGTGTAAGTCATGGAAGACTTTCCATTACAAATAATTCATGTAATTAGATTGGAAACTCTTTGAGTACATAAAATGCCTGTTCATTTTGAATTGGCACTGATAGAAATTAAACACTATTAGAAACTTCAAATTACCAATATAATCATTATTAATTTCAGAATGTAATATCAAATAATGTTTTTCACATCTAAGTCTTACTGACTCTTTAAAGTCAGCAAAAATTTCCAGAATATGGTGATAATATATTTATATAATTTCCTTTCTAAGACGTTTGCAAATATTTTATTTCACTGAGGTTCTGTGAAATTGGGAAAAACATCCTCCAATTTCCTATTCACAGATAAGAAAACTGCACTCAAAAAAGAAAATTCTTAATTCTGCTATGACTCAATGGCAGAGACTGCAATGAAACAGAATATAAAATTGACTACAAAGCAGTATTCCTTAAGTTCCCAAATGCATCTTGGCCTATGTTGGAAATTTTTCATTTCTTGAACAACTGTTACCACTGATTACCAAATCAGAACTATCAGCCACACAGCCAATATTACTGTGAGGGCATAGATACTACAATACCACAAAATCCCCAAACACACAAATTCCTAGATTCTCAAAAGATGCACCCACCAAAACAGCTCAAGGTTTACAAGATCTCAGGTAAAATTAAAGTTAGCACGGTTCCCTCTGTGTGATTGGTCCTTGTTCCTCAATTGTTCTGGAAAATACAAGTTTTTTCTGCCTTCTGACAAGCGTAGCTCCTAGAAGAAGTTGCCTTACTTCCTGTCTACTTGTTTTGTTTTGTTGTCTCCCCCTTCTAGACTGTGAACCCGTTGTTAGGTAGGGATTGTCTCTATCTGTTGCTGAATTGTACTTTCCAAGTGCTTAGTGCAGTGCTCTGCACACAATAAGCTCTCAATAAATATGATTGAACGAATGAATGAATTTCCCTTTAAAGGAAGACTGATTGCGAATCAGAATCATGTGCTTGTAACAAGTGTTTCAGTCTTCTTGTGCAATTTATGTAGGGTTTTGATTTCTTGCTTTGGCAAAACATTTGTGAATGTGTCTGATTGTTATATAGTATTCTCCCAACTGCTTAGTACAGTGGTCTGTACCCAATGGTCTGCTCAATAAATATGAATGAATGAATGGATCTGACACCTAGACCCTCTCAAATATAGGAGACATCTTGAAATTTCCAGTTCAGTTCAGTCTGATTTTTTTTTCTACTGTCTTAGGATGGCTTTATTGATGTTGTACTTAAAAAACAAACACTCATGGATAAACCTTTTGTTAACATCTGATAGTTTCTGGCTTTAAATGCTGAATTTCCACATAGTTAAGTGTGGAATGTACTGAATATTTTATGCTTCGCAATACATAGTCTTATTTAATAAATAACTGAAAATTTACGTACCAATTTAATTTCAGGAATGAAATTGTGTCATTACAAAACAGTAGAAAATGATAATCTCTGGAGAGTTACTATTTACTCTCCACTGAGCTATGATTTAGGCAGATTTTGCTGCCTTCATCAGCAAGCTGCAAACTCAAGGGAATATCTTTCATTATAAGCAAAGGTCTGGGAATTTGTTATTCATTATTGAAAATTAAAGAGTAACTATATTCATTAAGGAAATTAATTATATAGACAATTAGATGTTGTTCTCCCAGAATAGTTTGATTTAATTGTTTTATTCTTAATTCAATATCATAAGCATATGAGTTTGCTCCTCAGTTGACTTATTGAAAAAATATGCAATGACTGTAGTTTAAACTCTAATACAAATATGAGAGGCATATTTATCAAATAAATGGTTTGCTAGCCAAAGGAAAATTAATGTAAATTTGAATAGTATTTGGGGTTTTAATGATTTTGTGTTGAAGCATGTTTCTTACTGGTATATCTCTCAGTGACCAGCTAAACCAAATTAGGCAGGCCAGTCAATTAATAATAATAGTAATTGTAGAACTGGTTTAACAGTTAGTATATGTCAAGCATTGTACTAATCCCTGGAGTAAATAAACTTTATGAGACACAATCCCTGACCCAATCAATAAATCAATCAATAGTATTTATTGAGTGCTTATTGTGTGCAGAACATTATAAGAAGTAGTTGGAAGAGTACAGTACTATAAGTACATATGATCTTTGTTCTCAAGGATCTTTCAGTGTAGAGGGGGAGACAGACATTAAAATAAATTATAGTTATGAACATGCATGCTGTGGGGTGAATATCAAGTTCTTAAAGGGTACAAATTCAAATGCAAGGGCAGTGCAGCAGGGAAAGGAAGTAGGAGAAATGAGAAGCTTAGTAGGTGCAAGCTTTGATCAATCAATCAATTAATTAGAGAAGCATCCTGGCCTAGTGGAAAGAGCATGGGGCTGGGAGTCAGTGGATCTGACTGATAAATGCTTGCTATGTGACCATAGGCAGGTCACTTAACTTCTCTCTGCTTCAGTTCTCCTGTTCTACCTCCTACTTAGACTGTGAGTGAGCCCCATGCAGGACAGCGACTGTTTCCAACCTAATTAACTTATATCTATTGCAGCACTTAGAACAGTGTTTAATACCATTAAAAAATACCATTAAAAAATGAATCATATTTACTGAGCACTTACTGTGTTCAGTGCACTGTATTAAGTGCTGTGAAATAATAATAATAATAATAATAATAATGATGGTATTTGTTAAGCGCTTACTATGTGCAAAGCACTGTTCTAAGCGCTGCGGGGATACAGGGTGATCAGGTTGTCCCACGTGGGGCTCACAGTCTTAATCCCTATTTTACAGATGAGGGAACTGAGGCACAGAGAAGTTGTGACTTGCCCAAAGTCACACAGCTGACAATTGACGGAGTCGGGATTTGAACCCATGACCTCTGACACCAAAGCCCATGCTCTTCCCACTGAGCCATGCTGCTTCTCTATAATAATAATGGCATTTGCTAAGCACTTACTATGTGCAAAGCACTGTTTTAAGCACTGGGAGGATATAATGTGATCAGGTTGTCCCACGTGGGGCTCACAGTCAATCCCCATTTTACAGATGAGGTAACTAAGGCTCAGAGAAGTTGTGACTTGCCCAAGGTCACACAGCAGACATGTGGTGGAGCCAGGATTCAAACCCATGACCTCTGACTCCAAAGCCCGTGTTATTTCCACTGAGCCATGCTGCTTCTTACAATCAATCAATCAATCAATCAATCGTATTTATTGAGCACTTACTGTGTGCAGAGTACTGTACTAAGCGCTTGGGAAGTACAAGTTGGCAACCTATAGAGACGGTCCCTACCCAACAGTGGGCTCACAGTATAGAAGGGGGAGACAGAGAACAAAACAAAACATATTAACAAAATAAAATAGAATAGATATAAACAAGTAAAATAAATAGAGTAATAAATATGAACAAACATATATACAGGTGCTGTGGGGAAAGGAAGGAGGTAAGATGGGGAAGAGGGGGAGAGGAAGGAGGGGGCTCAGTCTGGGAAGGCCTCCTGGAGGAGGTGAGCTCTCAGTAGGGCCTTGAAGGGAGGAAGAGAGCTAGCTTGGCGGATGTGGGGAGGGAGAGCATTCCAGGCCAGGGGGATGACGTAGGCCGGGGGTCGATGGCGGGACAGGCGAGAACGAGGTACGGTGAGGAGATTAGCGGCAGAGGAGCAGAGGGTGCGGGCTGGGCTGTAGAAGGAGAGAAGGGAGGTGAGGTAGGAGGAGGCGAGGGGATGGACAGCCTTGAAGCCGAGTGTGAGGAGTTTCTGCCTGATGTGTAGGTTGATTGGTAGCCACTGGAGATTTTTGAGGAGGGGAGTAACATGCCCAGAGCATTTCTGGACAAAGACAATCCGGGCAGCGGTGTGAAGTATGGAATGAAGTGGGGAGAGACAAGAGGATGGAAGATCGGAGAGGAGGCTGATACAGTAGTCCAGACGGGATAGGATGAGAGCTTGAACGAGCAGGGTAGCGGTTTGGATGGAGAGGAAAGGGTAGATCTTGGCAACGTTGCAGAGCTGAGACCAGCAGGTTTTGGTGACGGCTTGGATGTGAGGGGTGAATGAGAGAGTGGGGTTGAGGATGACACCAAGGTTGCGGGCTTGTGAGACGACCAATACGACCAAGGTGGTGAATGTGATACTTGCCCACAAACAGCTTAACAGTCTATAGGGGAGACAGACATTAAAAAAGAAAAGGGATAGGGGAAATAACATAAGAATAACAAGTATTGTGGAACTTGGGTGAGATTCAAAGTGTTTAAGGAAGTAGATCTAAGAGCATAGGTGATGTAAAGGGGAGAGCAGATAGAGAAAGTAAAAGACTTAGTATGGGAAGGCCTTGTTAAGTTACCGGGGGTTTTCATACCTAAATCCGGGTGGGAAAAAGCCCCAGAAGTCACTGTAGGAGTGCCCAGTGGAAAGAGCACAGGCTTTGGAGTCAGAAGTCATAGGTTTGAATCCCTGCTCTGCCAATTGTCAGCTGTGTGACTTTGGGCAAGTCACTTCTCTGTGCCTGTTACCTCATCTGTAAAATGGGGATTAAGACTGTAAGCCCCCTGAAGGGCAACCTGATCAACTTGCAACCTCCCCAGTGCTTAGAACAGTACTTTGCACATAGTAAGCGCTTAATAAATGTCATTATTATTATTAAGACCTCCAGATTTGCCATTCTTCTACTGCAATGTTGCCTAATTCCTTCAGAATCCTGGTCACTGGATTCAGAACCTCCAGGGATCCATTTTGATCCCTCGCTGTGTCCTGTGTCTGTCCAGGGTCCACAACACTAGGTCTTTCCATGTCCTGCTCTCCTAGGCATATCAGCATGCTTCTCCTCCACCTCAAGATGGTTCAATTTCTCCTTCTTTTTCCCAAACCATCCCTCTACTCCCCTAGCCCCATTCCTTCTCAGTTTACCCATCAGGGAAGGGAATCAAGGAATGAGGTGGGGTGGAGCAGGACATTGGTGGAGTTGATAAGTGAAAGTGAACAGACAGGAAAAGTCAGAGGGAACATTCATGTGGATGTTGAAGTCCCCAAAGATCAGTGTAGGGATGAAGATAGAGAGAAGGAAAGTTAGAAGGGGGTTGAAATGGTTCAGAAAGTTGGTGGTGGGCCCTGGTGAGTGGTAAATAATGGCTGTGAGAGTAATTGGAATGGGTAGTAGAGATGGATGATATGGGCTTCAAAGAAGGGAAAGAGAGGGATGAGTAGTGGGATTATCAAGTATTTAAAGGGTACAGATCTAAGTACATAGGTTACACAAAAGGGAAAGAAGTAAGAGAAATGAGATGTGGTTTCAATAAGGTTTTGAAGGTGGGGAGCATTGTAGTCTATTGTGCATTAAGGGGCAGGGGAGGAATTGCAGGCCAGACAGAGGAAGTGAGTAAGAGGTCAGTGATGAGCAGACAGATCTAGATACAATGAATAGGTGGAATAAGAATAGCTAAATGTGTGGGATAGCTTGTAGTACGAAATCAGTAAGATAAGATGGAGAGAGATGAGTTTCTGTTTAATGGAGTACATGGAAAACCCCTGGAGATTCTTGAGGTGTGGAGAGAGGTAAATCAATTGTTTTTTCATCAGTCACGTGAATTTATTGAGCAGTTACCATGTGCAGAACACTTTACTAAGCACTTGAGAGAGTACAATATAACAATATAATAATAATAATAATAATAATAATAATAATAATAATGCTGGCATTTGTTAAGCGCTTACTGTGTGCACAGCACTGTTCTAAGCACTGGGGGGGATACAAAGTGATCAGGTTGTCCCATGTGGGGTTCACAGTCTTCATCCCCATTTTACAGATGAGGGAACTGAGGCTCAGAGAAGTGAAGTGACTTGCCCAAGGTCACACAGCAGACATGTGGCAGAGCTGGGATACGAACCCATGACCTGTGACTCCAAAGCCCAGGCTCTTTCCACTGAGCCACGCTGCTTCTCTAATAGACACAGTCCCTGTGCACAATGAGCTTACAGTCTAGAGAGGAGACAGACATTAATATCAATAAATAAAATTACAGACATACATAAGAGATGTGGGGTTGAGTGGGGGGAAGAACAAAGGAAACAAATCAGGGCAATGCGGAAGGGAGTGGAAGAAGAGGAAAGGAGGGTTTATTCAGGGAAGGACTCTTGGAAGAGATCTGCCTTCCCCACTTTGAAGGTGGGGAAAATAATTGTCAGATATGCAGAGGAGGGCCGGAGGCAGGCCATGGGCTAGAGGTCAGTGGCAAGATAAACAAGATGGAACAGGTGAGTACAATGACTGGATTAGCATTACAGGAATAAAGTGTGCAAGCTGGGTTGTAGTAGGAGAGGAAAAAGGGGGATAGGAGGGGACAAGGTGATCGGGTGCTTTCAAGACAATGGTAAGGAGTGGATAGTAAACCATTGGAGGTTCTTGAGGAATGGGGAAACATGGCATGAATGTTTTCGTAGAAAAATGATCTATGCAGCAGAGTGAAATATGGACTGGAACGGGAAAAGACAGGGTGCAGGGAAGTCAGCACGATGTCTGATACAGTACAGTAATAAAGGTGGGCTAGGATTTTAGAAAAATGATTCAGAAAGCAGAGTGCAGTCAGGACTTGGTTAGGCGGAGACAGTTGTCAGAGATAATAATAATGGCATTTATTAAGTGCTTACTATGTGCAAAGCACTGTTCTAAGTGCTGGGGAGGTTACAAGTTGATCTGGTTGTCCCACGGGGGGCTCATAATTTTAATCCCCATTTTACAGATGAGGTAACTAAGGCACAGAGAAGTTAAGTGACTTGCCCAAAGCCACACAGCTGACAATTGGCGGAGTCGGGATTTGAACCCATGATCTCTGACTCCAAAGTCCATGCTCTTTCCACTGAGTAAGCAAATAGGTTGATGCTACCTCTTGCCCTCTGTCTGCAAGATGATGAAGCCACAGTCATTGCATTTCTAGATTTTACTGGGGACTGGGTCAGTGCCTTTTCTTTTCTGCTATTCCTTGAGAATGAACAACCAGGGACAGAAACACTCTCATCCCTCTAATTTGCCTAGGCAGATCAGGGATCCAACTGGCACAAAGTAGGGATCACAGTCACAAATAATAATAATGATAATAATTATAATATAATATAATAATAATTATAATTATAGTGTTAAGTGTCTACTATGTTCCAGAACTGTGCTAAGAACTGGGTTAGATACAATTCAATCAAAATCCCTGTTCCCTGTGGGGTTGGCAATCTAAGGGGGAGGTATTTAATCCCCTTCTTGAACATGAGCAAACTGACACACAGAGAAGGTAAGGGGATTTGCCCCAAACCACAAATTACTGTGCAATCCTTGGCTCAACCCAGTGGATTCTCCAGGATACCTATGAAAATTGGTTGAGACAGAGATACAGGTGGACAGCTCATCTTCACAGAACATGGCCGATGAAATGGTCCAGCCACATCACATAGAGACAAGATAGTCAAATTAAGAGAAGAAAATAACAGCATGGAGGAAGAGTGAATATCTTTTCCTTTAGCTTCTTTCCCCTGTTCCCCTCTCCCTCCTGATTCTCCCCTTTCCTTTCTTCTGTCCTCTCCAGTGGTAGCCATGCAGCCAACTTGAGAGGACAGGTAACTTCATGCACAATCACAGAAAACTCAGAAGAGATTTTGAAAATTATTAATAATAATACTAATAGTACTTAAGTGTTTACTATGTGCCAGTCACTGTTCTAAGCTCTGGGGTACATACAAGTCAATCAGGTTGGACATAGTCGGTGTCCCACATGGGGCTCAAACTCTTAATCTCCATTTTACGGATGAGGTAACTGAGACAGAAAACTTAAGTGACTTGCCCAAGATCACACAGCATACATGTGGCAGAGCTGGGATTAGAAACCAGGTCCTTCTTGCTCCCAGGCCTGTGTTCTATCCACTAAGCAGTGCTGCTTTGTGGTTGGGAAGGGAAATCTTAATTTGCAAATTAAATCTAAAACATAATAGTTCAGTATTGAGCTGTAAATCATTGGGTTAATCCCTACAGACATGCACCTGCAATGTGCAATTTGTCTTTTCCTTCTTGACTCCTGATTGCCTCTAGTATTGCCTCTAGGATGACAGTTATAAGTGTCCTAAATTTTGTTAATCTCACAGTGTCGTGTTGTTGGCAGTGTTATTGAACTAGGCATCCTCAGAATAAACACTTCCTATTTGAACAGTACTCTCCATAAAAACATTGGTTTGAGGCTCTGGGTGACATTATGGTTGGAAACCAAATTTTCCTTGAGGAAATTTTCATAAAATGTGCCTTTTCCCAGGGGTAATCCTGGCCATTGATTACTTACGTGACATGCAAAAGCAGAACCAAACAAAATATTCTTGTAAGCGATGTTTCCAATATTGTGGATAAAAGGCAACTACTGCTGTAATATGAAACAGTTAAACATTGAAGAGTATCATTTTAGCAGACTCTTTCTTTAAATTTTATTGCCTGTGGCAACAGGTGAACAGGATTATTTAACATGCTATTGAGATATATAGCTAGACAGGGATTTTGTCTACCAACCCTGTATTATACTTTCCAAAGCCCCTAGTACAGAGCTTTCCACACAGTAAGAGTTCTATAAATGCCCTCAATTATTTGATTAATTGACTGTTACTACTTTAATTTCCAAAAATTCCTGCATGCCCTCAGTGCTGAAGATGCTCCACTACCCTGGACCTTCCCAACTACTGTCCTCGCTGCCCCTCCCAACCCTGTTTATTTCTTCTGCTGACCCTTATGCTGACTGCCTTCTATCACTCCTCAACTCCACTGGCCTCCTGCTTCACTCAAACTTGCCCACTCACCAACTCGGACACAGACTCAATCTCATCATCCCTAACCACTGCACAGTCTCTACACTCACCAACTCTAAGATCCCACCACAACCTCTGACCACAACCTCCTCACCTTTCTCCTCTCTCAAACACCTTCTCCCCATAAATCTGTACTATTCCCACACAGAAACCTATGATCTCTGGACCCCATCCAATTTTCTCAACTCATTATGCCATACTTAGCCTCCATACCCAAACTACCCTGCTTTGATGAACAAATAGACATTCTCAACACCACCATCTCTACTGGAATTAGCAGCATGGCATAGTGGATAGAACATCGGCCTGGGAGTCAGAAGGTCATGGGCTCTAATTCCAGCTCCATCACTTGTCTGCTGTGTGACCTTGGGCAAGTCAGTTAACTTCTCTGTGCCTTAGTTATCTCATCTGTAATGGGGATTGAGACTGTGAGCCCCACATGATACAGGGACTGTGTCCAACCCAATTAGCTGGTATCCACCCCAGCCCTTAGTACAGTGCCTGGCAATAGTAAGCACTTAATAAATACCATAATTATTATAATACTACTGAACTCAACTCACTCGATCCTCTGTCCTTTCATTAATCTTGTACCACTAACCCACAGCCCAATCCACCTCCTTTGCTCTTGGGTTTGAGCTGCAGAATCCTACTGGCGGGAATATAAATATCTAGCTGGCTTTATCCACTTCAAGTTTATCCTTGCATGCTTTGACTGCCCTCTCCTCTGCCCAGCAAAACTATTTTTCCACTGTTATTGACACCTATGCCCATTTTCCTCGCCAGTTGTTCTAGGCATTTAACTCCTTTCTCAGGCCTTCTGTCCTGCTCTGCCCCCTGACCTTCCCTATCCCTTGCCCTGAATGAACTGGCCAATGGACTTTATTAAGAAAATTGACACCATCAGCTCTATGCTCCCTAAAACCACCCTGACCCTCCTCATTCCCTCCCACTTTGGGCCCCCTCTTCAACTCTCCCTCCCTTCCCAGCAGTATCTCTAGAGGAGATCTCCTGCCTCCTCTCAAAAGCCATCCCCTCCACATGCGCGCCTGACCCCATTCCTATCAAACTCTGGCCTTATCAAAACTCTTGCCCTCTCCCTTCTTTCCTACCTAACAGCCATCTTCAACTGTTCACGCTCCAACAGCTTCTTCCCTACTGCTTTCAAACATGTCCATGTCTCCCCTATCCTAAAAAAAAAACCCTCCTTTGACCCCTCAGCTCTCTTCATTTATTGCCCGATCTCCCTCCTACCATTCCTCTGCAAACTCCTTGAGCGAGTTTTCTGCACCTACTGTCTCAAATTCCTCTCCTCCAATTCTCTCATAGGCCCCCTCCAATCTGTCTTCCACATCCTTCACTCCATGGAAACCACCCTCTCAAAGTCACCAATGATCACCTTCTTGACAAATCCAATGGACTCTATTCCATTCATATCCTCCTCAACCTCTCAGCTACCTTCAACATTGTCGACCACCCCCTTTTCCTGGAAACATTCTCCAAACTTGGCTTCACTGCCGCTGTCCTCTCCTGGTTCTTCTCTTATCTCTCTGGCTGTTCATTCTCAATCCCTTTTGCAGGCTCCTCCTTTGCCTCCCATCCTCTAGCTGCGGGGGGGTGTCCCTAAAGGTTCAGATCTGGCCCTCCTTATATTCTCCATCTACACCCACTCACTTGGAGGACTCAATCGCTCCCATGGCTCAACTACCACCTCAATAATAATAATAATAATATTTGTTAAGCACTTACTATGTGCAAAGCGCTGTTTTGTTTTGTTCTAAGCGCTGGGGGGATAAAAGGTGATCAGGTTGTCCCACGTGGGGCTCGCAGTCTTAATCCCAATTTTACAGATGAGGGAACTGAGGCACAGAGAAGTTGTGACTTGCCCAAAGTCACACAGCTCACAATTGGCAGAGTTGGGATTTGAACCTATGACCTCTGACTCCAAATCCACTGAACCATGCAGCTTCTCTATGTGGGTAATACCCAAATCTATATCTCCAGCCCTGATCTTTCTCCAGTCTCACGTCTTCTTCTTCCTTCAGGACTTCTCTACTTGGATGTCCTCCCATCACCTCACTCTTAACATGTTCAAAACAGAACTCCTTATCTTCCCACCAAAACCCTCTCCTCCCCTGTGAAGGTGGTACCACTGCCCCTTCCAGTCTCACAAGCCTGGAACTTGATTCTTCTCTCTCATTCATTCATTGAGAAGCAGCGTGGCTCAGTGGAAAGAGCACAGGCTTGGGCGTCAGAGGTAATGGGTTCAAATCCATGCTCCGTCACTTGCCAGCTGTGTCAATTTGGGCAAGTCACTTAACTTCTTTGTGCCTGTTACCTCATCTGTAAAATGGGGATTAAGACTGAGCCCCATGTCAAGACTGATCACCTTGTATCTCCCCCAGTGCTGAGTACAGTGCTTTGCACATAGTAAGCGATTAACAAATGCCATCATTATTATTCAAGCCGCAAATTCAATCCATCACTAAATCCTGTCGGTCCCACCTTCACAACATCGCTAAAATTCTCCCTTTCCTCTGCATCCAAACTGCTACCATGTTAATACAATCCTATTCTGCCTGGATTACTGCAACAGCCTCTATGCTGACCCCCCAATCTACTGTCTCTCCCCACTCTAGTCTGTATTTCACTCTGCTGCCAGGATCATTTTTCTACAAAAACGTACAGGAAATGTCACCCCGCACCTCAAAAAAACACCAGTGGTTGCCCATCTACCTCTACATAAAGGAAAAACTCCTCACCATTGACTTTAAAGCACTCCACCACCTTGCCCCCTCCTACCTCACCTTGCTTCTCTCCAACACACACACTTTGCTCCTTTAGTGCTAACACTCTCACTGTGCCTCAATCTCGCATGTCTCACTGCAAACCCCTAGCCCACATCCTGCCTCTGGCCTGAAATGCTTTCCTTCCTCAAATCTGACAGACAATTAGTCTCCCCCACCTTCAAAACCTCAAGAGGCCTTCCCAGAATATGCTCTACTTTTTCTTGTCTCCCACTCCTTTCTGCTTCACCCTGACTTTGCTTTTCTGCCCTCCTAGCCCCAAAGCACTTATGTACATATCTGTCATTTTATTTATTTGTACTGATGTCTGTTTCCTCCCCTCTAGACTGTAAGTTTGTTGTGGGCTGGGAATGTGACTGTTTATTGTATTGTACTCTCCCAAGCTCTAATTTCAGTGTTATGCACACAGTAAGCACTCAATAAATATGATTGAATAAATGAATTTGGAATATTGT
Organism: Tachyglossus aculeatus; assembly: GCF_015852505.1. Classification (NCBI taxonomy): domain Eukaryota; kingdom Metazoa; phylum Chordata; class Mammalia; order Monotremata; family Tachyglossidae; genus Tachyglossus; species Tachyglossus aculeatus. The sequence continues at coordinate 117,003,902 of NC_052067.1, forward strand.
AACAGAAAACTCATGGAAAAAAATAATTTGATCTTCCAAATGCCTACAAGTAAAAAAGAGCTGACCTAGTCTATTTGGAACTATTGACCAGTATTTTATCCTGCACAACCGGCTAGACCATAAATTACTTTAAGGCAGACATTATACCTTCTCTACACGCTTTAATCTGTCACTTCAAAGGAGCTAGCATTTTGCAATGTGAATGCATAATGCACGCTGATTGATGACAGAGAGATTAGGAAAAAAGGATTCCCCCCACCTGCAAATCCATTTAACTTTAGAAAATCAACAAGCACTTTACATTCACCTATATTTTAATAATTATGCACCTTCAGGATCACCTTCATGTCCAGGGTATACAGACACAGCCTACTACACTTAGCTACAGACCTTTAGGTACCTTACCCTCAGTGTAACCCTCAGGTAAGCGAACACTGAGGTAAGCAAATGTTTCAAGGCCCTGGGCCAGACAGAGTAGCAGCATAACATGAGAGAACTTCAGGTTTCCTGCACCTCTGTTGATTAGGAATCACCTTGATAAATTAGCTAGAATGAGGGGGTTTAATAGCACCTACACCAAACCTTGGTGTTCAACAGGAATAAAGGAGATATGGTCTCTACCCAGAATCCTAAAAGGGACTCTACCTGAGTCACTTGAAGAACTATAAAACTCTGATTAGATATCTCCCATAAAGTGATATTTTAATTGGAGGTGCATTTGAAAAGAATGCAAAATAGTAAATTAAGAGTAAAAAGATATTTTAAAACTATTAAGATTCACACCAGAAAACTCCAAAATAGATCTTTTATTTCCTACTTCCCTGGCCTACCTTGCCAAAAGCTTAATTAGATTAAATGAAATTCTTGATCATGTGAAGCCAGTTCTGCAGAACCAGATGAAACTTCTTTATCCCATCTCTTTCTCCACCTCCACCAAGATAATTCAAGGGGCTTGGGTATGCCCAGGACCACCACTTATCGTGGTGCAAAAAGTTGCAAAAAGGTTATGTCAGCCCCTGGGCTTCCCTTTCCATCTCTGCAATTCCCCTGCCAAACCTACAACAGGACATGTAGATGTTTTGATCACAAACAGCTCTGGCCAAAAACTGACTGTAGTCTAGTACAGTTTTAAAGGCTCTCTAGAATGAATAATCACAGAAATGCTACATGCCCTGTAGGATGGAAGTTAAGTGTTTGTGGGCAGAAGTCAAGGCCTTAGAGCAGAGCAACCTAGGAAATTCAATGAGGGACAAAAACAGTGGCAGAAAGGAGAGGGTGGTGGTGGTGATGCCCTGCACAAATTATTTGGGACAAAGACTACATCCCTCTGTCCCTTCCTATCAGGGGAGTGGCTGAGTTTTAAGTCTTGCTCAATGGGAGTGCACTTCTAGACTGTAAATCCGTGGTGGGCAGGGATTGTCTCTCAATTGCTGAATTGTACTTTCCGAGCTTTTAATACAGTGCTCTGCACACAGTACAGTGCTCAAGAAATATAATTGAATGAATGAATGAGCTTTTAGTGGGAAATAAGTTGTTTTATCATACTGAATGGGAGTGGGCAAATTTTTCCTGGCCCCAGGGTAGCCAAGTATCTGAAGCCAGACCTGACTGCACTCTAATAAATGGCAAAAATTGACCTCATTATGGAATCACAGCTGTGAGAAAATATATATGATTTCAGCCCAGAAAAATAAAAAAGAAAAAGAAAAAAATCAGAAAAGTTCTTGTCTATCAACTATACCTGGTTGTTCAGTTTTTAATATTATGAATATCACAGTCCACATTCTTCTTTTATTTTTACATAGCACTGCAAATATGATATATCTATACGCATTATACCTTTATAGGTTCTATTTGGTGAATGCAAAATTGCTTAATGGAGACCCTGAATTTCACAAGCAAGAAAGATATCACTTTGTTAGTTTTTCTTCATTTTGCCTGCTCATACATGATTTGAATGCAGAAATCTGTGCTTAACAGATGGCTTATACAGTTTTCAAAATGGAAGTTGTTGGAAAATATGATAAACTGGATTCCAATACTTCCCCCATTTCTTTGCTTAGAAGACTTAAAAACTTCAATGGAATCTTTTTCTCCTTTATGAAGTAGAAAAAATGTTTCACATTTATTAGAAGCACTTGAGTTCTATCAATCCATTAATTTAATCAAAATCAAGTATATTGATCTGAACTTTTCTAACAATTGTATTTGAATTTCTACTCTTATGTGAAAAGTAGCCTTCTTTTTTAAGAATATATCTCTGGATTTCATGGTTACTCCTTCCCAGCCACCTCTCAAATTTAATCTCGCCATCTGTCAGTCTACCTAATCCCTTAGCACTTGATTAAACACTTGTGCTCTCTCTCCTTATCTCACTGACTTCATGTGGTCACTCTCTCTCCAATGGCTCCTTCCCCAGTGTTTGAACATGCCTAAATGTCCAAAAATTAAAAAAAAACTCTCCTTCAATACCACTTCCACCATACCATCCCATTTCCTTTCTTTCATTACTTATCAAACTTTTCAAATTCCTACTTTCTCCTAGATTCTCTGAAATTAGGTTTCCATACTCTTCACTAAAACTGCCCTCTCCAGAGTCACCAATGACATCCTCCTTGCCATATCTAATTTATCCCAATCCTCTTCAGCCTTTGACAATATGGATCAACCCAGTCTAGACAAACTATCTACCTGGTTTTTATGGAACTGTTCTCTCATGGCTCTCATCCTGCCTCTTTGATTGCTCTTTCTTGGTCTCTTTTGCCAAGCACTCTACTGCCTCCCACCCCTGAACTGTGGGGATCCCTCACAGCTCAATTCTGGGTCAATTTTATACTGATTCTTTGGATAACATATGTACTCCCACTGCTTAAAGTGATGATTCACAAATCTACCTCATGAATCCTAACCTCTTTCTTTTTGCACAATCTATACAATTCATCCTGCCTTTAGAACTTACCTATTTTTATATCTCAATAAAATTCATTCATTCAATCATTGAGCGCTTACTGTGTGCAGAGCACTGTACTAAGTGCTTGGAAAGTACAATTTGGCAACAGATAGGGACAGTACCTACTCAACAACGGTCTCACAGTCCAGAAGGGGGAGACAGACAACAAAACAAGTAGACAGGTGTTGATACCATCAGAATAGATAAATAGAATTGTAGTTATATACACATCATTAATAAAATAAATAGAATAATAAATATGTACAAATATACACAAGTGCTGTGGGTAGGGGAAGGGGGTAGGGCAGAGGAAGGGAGGGGGGTGATGGAGGGGAGGAGGAGAGGAAAAGGACGGGACTCAGTCTAGGAATGCCTCCTGGAGGAGGTGAGCTCTCAGTAAAGCTTTGAAGGGAGGAAGAGAGCTGGTTTGGTGGATGCGTGGAGGGAGGGCGTTCCAGGCCCGGGGTAGGATATGGGCCAGGGGGCATTGGCGGGACAGGTGAAAACGAGGTACAGTGAGGAGGTTAGCAGCAGAGGATCAGAGTGTGCAGACAGGGCTGTAGGAGAGAAGGAAGCTGAGGTAGGAGGGGGCAAGGTGATGGAGAGCTTTAAAGCCAATAGTGAGGAGCTTTTGCTTCTTGCAAAAGTTGATAGGCAACCACTGGAGATTTTTGAGAAGGGGAGTGACATGCCCAGAGCATTTCTGTAGAAAATCTATTGCTCAACATGTCCAAAACTCATCTTCCCTCAAAAACCTTCTTTCCCTATCATGTTCCATCTTTGTTGACATTACCACCATCATCCCTTTCTCACAAGGCTACAATATTGGCATTATCCGTGACTCATATACACCTTTCAACTCACAATATTCACAATATTCCATTTCTCTCTATCCAAAATGCTACCATGTTGGTCCACATGCTCATTACATCCTTCTTAAACTACTGAGTCATCCTCCTCCTTGACCTTTCTGCCTCATAGCCTCTCTTCTCTCCATCCAATGCTTAACTCTTTTGCCCAGATTATTGTTCTAAATATTGTTCATCTGCTCACTCTTCAAAAATCTCCAATGGTTCCAAATGCCTCCTACCTCCTAACAGTGGGCATCCCTCAAGTTTAGATCTGATTCCTCTTCTATTCTCCATTTATACCCACTCCCTTGGAGAACTCATTCACTATCTGGCTTCAACTACCATCTCTATGCAGATGATTTCTAAATCTCCATCTCCAGCCCAGATCTCATTCCTCTACAGTCTTGCATTTCCTGCTGCCTTCAGGACCTCTCCACTTGAATGTTCCACCGACACCTCAAACTTAACATTTCCAAAATGGAATTCCTCATCTTCCCACACAAACTCTGTCTTTTCCATGATTTCCAATTACTGTAGACAGCACCACCAGTATCCCTGCATCACAAACTCATAAACTTAGCAATATCCTCGACTCATATGTCTCATTCAGTTTACATATTAAATCTGTTTCTAAATCTTGTCAGTTCTACCTTCACAGCATCACTAAAATCCATCTCTTTTTTCTCCATCCAAACTGATACTACACTCTTTAAAGCACTTATGTCCCAACTTGACAACTGCATCAGCCTCCTTTCTGACCTCCTTGCCCCCTGTTCCTTCCCAACTCAGTCCATACTTCACTCTGCTGCCTGACCATTTTTCCTAAAAACAGTTAATGTTCCCCACTTCCTCACAAACCATATCAAAGAACTCCATATCAAAGAGAAATTCCTTACCATTTATTCACTCTATTTATTATAGCATTTATTAAATGCTTTGAGTCAATCACTGTTAATAGTGCTGGGGTAGATACAGTACTGATACAGTCCCTGATTAATTAGAATTGACACAGTCACTGTCCAAGATGGGAGTTACAGTTTAAGTAGGAGAGACAACAGGTATTTTTTAATAAGGAATTTGTTAAGCACATACTACGTGCTAGGCAATAAATTAAGTAATGGGGCAGATAAAAGTTAATAAGGTTGGATGCAGTCCATGTCCCACAGTCACAGTGTTAATCCCGATTTTACAGATGTCGTATCTGAGGTACAGATAAGTGAAGTGACTTGACCAAGGTCACACAGCCGATACGTGGTAGAACCAAAATTAGAACCCAGGACCTTCTGATTCCCAGATCCTTGCTCTATTCACTAGACCATGCTGCCTTTCAATGGGTTTTGAAACCCTATTTTACAGTTGAAGAAATCAGGCACAAAGAAGTTAAGTGACTTCAACAAAGTCACCCAGAAGACAATTGCAAGAGCTGGGTTTAGAACCCAGGTCCTGTGACTCATAGCTGTGTTCCTTCCAATAGGCCACACTGCTTCCAATTGTCTTGAAAACATCCAGTCCCCTTGATCTCTCCTATCTAATCTTGTTATTTCCTTTTACAATCGAGCACTCTCACTTAGCTCCTCTAGCACCAATCTAGTCACTGTACCTTGATCTTTTTGATCTCACCACTGACATTTTGCCCATGTCTAGCCTCTGGCTTTGAACTCCCTCTCTCTTCATCAGGCAGAAACTGCTCACTCTGGGCTTCAAGGCTCTCCATCACCTCACCCCCTCCTACCTCATCCCCCTTCTCTCCTTCTATAGCCCAGCCCACACCCTCCGCTCCTCTGCCACTAATCTCCTCACCGTGCCTCGGTCTCGCCTGTCCCGCCATCATCCCCCTGGCCTGGAATGCCCTCCCTCTGCCCCTCCGCCAAGCTAGCTCTCTTCCTCCCTTCAAGGCCCTACTGAGAACTCACCTCCTCCAGGAGGCCTTCCCAGACTGAGCCCTCTCTTTCCTCTCCCCCTTATCCCCCTTTCCATCCCCCGTCTTACCTCCTTCAATTCCCCACAGCACCTGTATATATGTATATATGTTTGTATGTATTTATTTATTTATTTTACTTGTACATATCTATTCTATTTATTTTATTTTGTTAATATGTTTGGTTTTGTTCTCTGTCTCCCCCTTCTAGACTGTGAGCCCACTGTTGGGTAGGGACTGTCTCAATATGTTGCCAACTTGTACTTCCCAAGAGCTTAGTACAGTGCTCTGCACACAGTAAGTGCTCAATAAATATGATTGATTGATTGATTCATATCTGCATCATGGCCTAGTGGATACAGTATGGGACTGGAAGTCAGAAGGACTTAGTTCTAGCCCTGGCTTTGGCACTTGCTTGCTTTGTGATCTTGGACAAGTCACTTTACTTCTCTGTGCCTTAGTTACCTCATCTGTAAAATGGGATTAAAACTGGGAACCCCATGTGGGACCTGGACTGTGTCCAGCCTGATTACCTTATATCTTCCCCAGCACTTAGAACAGTGACTGGCATATAGTAAGTACTCAACAATTATAAAAAAAACACTCTCCTCACCTTCAAAACTTTATTAAAATCACATCTTTTCCAAGAGTCTTTTTTATTGTATTTGTTTAGCACTTACTATGTGCCAGGCACCCTACTAAGAGCTGGTACAGATACAAGCTACTCAGGTTGGACATAGTCCATGTCCCAGATAGGGCTCACAGTCTTAATGCCTATTTTACAAATGAGGCAACTGAGGCACAGACGTTTAGGTCATACATCAGTCAAGTGGCAGAGCTGGGTGCATGCTCTATCCACTAGGTACCACTGTTTCTTGGGCTTTTTCCCTAAGTCCTCAATTTTCTTATTCTCTCTTCTTGCTCCATCACTCTTGCATTTGAATATGTACCCTTGAAGCATTTGATAGTCACTCCATCCTTAGCCCCACATCACATGTACATATCCATAATTTATTTTTATTGTCTGTCTCCACCTCAAAATTGCATGATAGCTTCTTATCAATCCCATTTATTGATTGCTTACTATGTATGGATCACTGTACTAAGTGCTTGGGAGAGAACATTATATTAGAGTCGGTAGACATATTCCCTGCCCACCATGAGCGTACAATCTGGAGGGGGATACAGACATTAATATAAATAAATAAATTAATTATGGATTTGTACATAAGTGCTATGAGGGTGAGGAAGAGCTGAATAAAGGGTGAAAATCCAAGTGCAAAGATGACACAGAGGGAGTGGGAAAAGAGGAAATAAGGGCTTAGTCAGGGAAAACCTCTTGGAGGAAGGCTTTGAAGATGGGGATAGTGATCATCTATCAGAGGTGAAAAGGGTATTCTAGGCCAAGGCATGATATGGGCTCAGTGGAAGGAACACGGGCTTTGGAGTCAGGGGTCATGAGTTCGAATCCCATCTCTGCCACATGTCTGCTGTGTGACCTTGGGCAAGTCACTTAACTTCTCTGAGCCTCAGTTACCTCATCTGTAAAATGGGGATTACGACTGTGAGCCCCACGTGGGACAACCTGATCACCTTGTATACCCCCCCCAGCGCTTAGAACAGTGCTTTGCACATAGTAAGCGCTTAACAAGTGCCATTATTATTATTATTATGTGGGCGAAATGTCCGTGTTGAGGTAGATGAGTTTGAGGTACAGTGAGTAGATTTGAATTATAGAAGTGAAGTCATATGGGCTGGGTTGTAATAGGAAGTTAGGGAGGTAAGGTAGGAGGGGCCAAAGTGATAAGTGCTTTAAAGCCTATAGTAAGAAGTTTTTATCTAATACAGAGGTTGACGGGCAACCTTATTTACTGTGGGCCAGGATCATGTCTACCAATTCTGTTATACTGTACTCTCTTAAGTTCATAGTGCAATGCTCTGTACACAGTAAGCGCTCAATGAACATAATTGCCCATAATTGCACATCAAGCAGAAACTCCTTACCACTGGTTTTAAGGTACTCAATCATCTCTGTCTGTACAAGACCCCATGTATTTTGTTCCTCTAGTGCCCACCTATCTGATGTGCCTCACCCTCCCTTCTGTCTGGAACTCCTACCCTTTTCACATCCTACAGACAATTGCTTTGCTTTTTTGCAAAGCTTTTCTTAAATCACATCTCCAGGAAACGTTCCCTGATTAGATTATTTAATTCCCCACTGTATTCCCACTCACCAATTCTGAATCACATATGCACTTTAGGCCTCTCTACCTAATCACTTAGTTACCCAAAACAGTCTGCCCCACAACACTCATCTACTTAGTTTTAAACTCAATAGCTCCTCCCTACCTGTAATTTAATTACCGTTAATGTATTACAAATACCATTAATTAAAAAAAAAGGTCCTTGTGGACAGGGATCATGTTTATTAACTCTTATATTCTCTCAAGTGCTTAGCATAATGCTCTGTACAAAGTACTAAATCAGTACTCTTGAATGATTCTAAATCATGGGTGAAAATTAATCTCTCCCATCCCCTTTGAAACAATAGGGCCAAAATGTATTGTAACAATTATGCAATAACAAATTACTGAATGTTAATTGCATTGTATGGATTCTGCATGAAATTTAAAGTTTTTCTGGGCATTCAAGGGCTGTAACTAGTATTTTACATGAAGTAATTCAATGTAATGAAGCATCAGTAGCTTGTTCCCAACTTACACTATGTGAAAACTGCCTTGGCAGTCCAAAAGCCTTCTTGGTAAAGGCTCCAACTTCAGAAAGTGGGGTGAATGAAGTGCTTTTAACTGCAGAAAGCAGTTGCCTCTATTTCACAAAGGAATAAATGGTAAGGATTTTCTGTGATGTTCACATGGAGGTTTTATGCTTTCGGAGTTCACCAGAAGATCAAATATGATGAGCCCATTGTTACTAAATGAAAGGACGTAGTGCTTTCACTCACACAAAGCTTAAAAATTCAATTGCTCTTTTTCAAAGGAGGCTAAGGGATTAAAGATTTAGATGAGAAATGAAATACTAACTTCTACTCTTTACTCCAGGGGGTTAGATTTTCAGTGTACTAGATATAAAGGCTTTAGAACCACCCAAAGGTGTTATACTTCAGCAAATCTCTTTCAATACATGAAGGGGAAACTTCTCTTATTCATATTTTTTGAAAATGACAAGACTGATTTGACCACTATTTTGTGGGTTTTGGTACTACCTAGAAAACAGTTATATCGACAGATTTGATTCTTCTTTGTGATTCTTCTTTGTTAGTAATTTCTTCGTAAATACAATGATTTAATCTTGTAGACATTTTATAAATATCACTTTGTGAAGCATGTTTTTGCATTGTATAACTTTCCTCTTAATTTCCAGAGATTTTTGTAGGGATGAATTATAAAGTAGCTTATTCTGCCATCCTTAACTCCCTTCTAACTTCCCCGAGTGCCAGACACAGTATCTAAAGACACGGGATTTCCCTACCACATGCACATATTCATTACAACATCTGTTTCTGAAGATCTTCGCATTCAAAGAAACTTGATTAATGGTTATTCTCACATAAGTTTGAATCAAGATGAACCCTCATCTATATTCACTAATTCTGATCTCTGATCTCTCATTTCCCCAGCCAAACATGTTTGCTAAAAATCTGCTGAGATTTTTTCTTTTTCTCACAAGTATATATTACTGATAATACCAAAATAATAAAGAATAGGAAAAAAAAGGTAAGAGCAAATGTCTTATGGGCCACATCCCTGTTGTCTGCTTACTGGTCTATTTTAGGTTCTGAGTACTTATTTTCTGAGTACTGAAGAGTCAATGGACCAATGAAAACTGCTTTACAATGTGCTAGATGTACCGTTCATATAGCTCTTGCTGTTAATGGATCACATTTCATATGTTTTCAAATGACTGTACATTTTCAAAGTCTTTGGTAACCTATGACAAATCAATAATTCCATTGAAATGGCATGTTAGTTATCTTCTTTTCTTTCCCATACTTTTATAAAAAAAAGTCTGTTACCCATTTCAACTCAGGAGAATTCCCAACCCCATTGCTCCCACTAAAATTGAGGTCAATAATTTTAAATATTGTCAGATTGACTACATGAAACTGAACTGAGTGGGTATCATCTAGAAATCACTATGCACTGAGTTCTCACATGAGTCTTGTTCTTTCCCAACAATTTATATCATGCAATGAATTAATTTATAAAGTTTGACATATGACATTAACATGAAATTAACGTGAAATATGACACTTGGAATTAAAGTCAAAGTTTGAATAACGTACTGTGATTAATAAAATGGCATTATTTCACAATGACTTTTAAAATACCTATAACTTTAATTTTCCTAGAAATGGATTAAATAGTCCAGAATCAATTAATCAGAAGTATTTATTGAGTTCTAACTGTGTTCATAACATTGTTTCAACTTCTTAGGAGGTACCCTACCATTAGTGGACATGATCCCTGTCCTCAGTGAACATTTTTTCTTTAAATGCCCAACTAAAATTTGATTTGAATGGATAATTGGGTAATTATAAGAATGTTAAACATTATTCAAAATGGAAACTATATGAAAATATGGTTCTGAGGGAATAAGAGTGAAGTATGGAAAGAGGCAAGAGTTAGGGAGGTCAGCAAAGAGGCTGATGCAGTAGTCTAGTTGCACTATGCTAACTGCTTGCATCTGGTTTTGTAGCAGTTTGGAGGAATATTACTATGACTCGTTCTCGTTCTCGCCTGTCCCGCCATCGACCCCCGGTCCACGTCACCCCCCGGGCCTGGAATGCCCTCCCTCTGCCCATCCGCCAAGCTAGCTCTCTTCCTCCCTTCAAGGCCCTGCTGAGACCTCACCTCCTCCAGGAGGCCTTCCCAGACTGAGCCCCTTCCTTCCTCTCCCCCTTGTCCCCCTCTCCATCCTCCCCATCTTACCTCCTTCCCTTCCCCACAGCACCTGTATATATGTATATATGTTTGTACATATTTATTACTCTATTTATTTATTTATTTTACTTGTACATATCTATTCTATTTATTTTGTTAGTATGTTTGGTTTTGTTCTCTGTCTCCCCCTTTTAGACTGTGAGCCCACTGTTGGGTAGGGACTGTCTCTATATGTTGCCAATTTGTACTTCTCAAGCACTTAGTACAGTGCTCTGCACCTAGTAAGCACTCAATAAACACGATTGATGATGATGATGATGACAGAGGATACCTGAGATGGATCTCATGCCATAGATTCCCTTGTCTTTTCCCCAGAACTGATGAAGGTGCTGGAAAATGTAACTGCAGTCGATGTAGCCCCCTTCCCTCTCAGCCCAGGACGTTCCTGGATCGGGGGAGCCCCGGTGACACATACTAGAGCTCAAACCACACCTCAGATCACCAAGGTTACTGTTGAAAGTTGTTTTACTTAGTTTAACCAGCATGCAAGGGAGTGACACATACACACACACTCACTCACTCACTCAACTAAGGGTCCAATAGCAGTCTGTGGTCAAAAGAGCCCGTTCTGCCAATGCTGCTTCTTTTTCTGTATCTTAGCGTGCCTCTGTCTGCATGTCTATCGTCTGCTGCTCTCAGTGTGATTCTTTCTTGCTTCTCTGCATGCTTCTGCCCCAGTGATGCAGTTGGGGTTGTGGGGGTGAGAGTGTGTGTGTGTCCAAATACCCCTCATGCATGCCTCAGAGCAACTGCCTTTTATCTGCCTTAAACATGGCAGCTGTGTCTCTAATTGGCAGTCATTGATTGATCCTGGCCCATTACTGGGTAGAAAAAGGAGAGAAAGCCCCTGCTCCCTCCATGTTCTGCCCCCAACAAGCCACCAATCACCTGCCTCAGGTAGAGTGCGTCAGTGCCCTTGCAAAGTCTCTTCTTAGTTGTTGTTTGCGAGATCACAAGCAGTCACTAACAAGGCAGCTTGTCGTGGGCTCATAGGTAGTACTTGGACTTCGGAGGCAAAGGACCTGAATTCTAATCCAGGCTCTTTCACTTGTCTGCTGTGTGACTTTCAGCTAGTCATTTCACTTCTCTGTACCTCAGTTGCCTCATCTGTAAAATGGGGATTAAGACTGTGTGCCTTGTGTGGGACAGGAACTGTGTCCAACCTGATTAAGTACTTGACAAAGCAGATCACAAGCAGTCACTAACAAGGCAGCTTGTCGTGGGCTCATAGGTAGTACTTGGACTTCGGAGGCAAAGGACCTGAATTCTAATCCAGGCTCTTCCACTTGTCTGCTGTGTGACTTTCAGCTAGTCATTTCACTTCTCTGTACCTCAGTTGCCTCATCTGTAAAATGGGGATTAAGACTGTGTGCCTTGTGTGGGACAGGAACTGTGTCCAACCTGATTAAGTACTTGACAAATGCCATAAACAAAACAAAACAAGAAAATGTGTAGCATCATTACATCAGTGGATGTTCTTAAAGGACATCATGGTAGAAAGGTATTGATGTGCAGAGCTAGGCGTTTGAAGTGAAGTGAAATATACACTGTCTCAGTGCATATCATATTCAGTAAAATTGATAACTTAAAATAAAAATTGTCCTGAAATTAGACTCCTTCAAGATGTCTCACTATAATCTGAGCTTCATTAAGACAATTTCATTCACTTAGACATTCACAATCAGCTTTTAAATGTCTGATAGTCATGTTTTTTATTTAATACTTTTGCTTTTTATGTCAAAAGATCTTATTTTAATAAAATTTGTACAACAACAGATCAAGATCAGGGATAATGATAGAAACCCCAAATATAAATTTAAATATAAAAAATGATTTATTTAAATACGTTCCCTGCACCATGGTCACTACTGTCTCTTTTCAGTCAAGTTTAAAGGTACTGTTTTGCATGCTTTCCATCCAAAGAAGGTGGAGAGCTTACAGAGCTATGAAGAAGTTTGGACCTACAATTTTATCCTCTTGGTTTGGGCTAATGATCAGTCAGGATCAATCAGTCAATCAATCACTTATGTTTAATTGAGATTCACTGTGTGCAGAGACTGTGCACTAAGCACTTGGGAGAGTACGGTATACAGAGCTGGTGAACATGTTCCCTGCCTATAGGAAGTGTACAGTCTAGAGGACCTTATAATCATCTATCTGTATTATTAGATGGCTGCTTTTCAGTATACTCATTAACATATTGGGAGTTCTTTTGAGAGATTCAAGGAAGGTCTTCAGTGCTTTCAATTTGTTCAAAGGATTTCCCAGAGGAATGTAATCATATTCTGAACAGTACATCTGAATTGTTTGGAAAGCACAAATAATCAATAAATCAATAGTATTTATTGAGCACTTACTGTGTGAAGTGCACTGTATTAAGCACTTGGGAGAGTACAATACAATAGATTTGGTAAGCATGGTTCCTACCCTTGAGGAGCTGCCACTGTGCCTATTCCTAATGATTTTTCCTTAATTTTCTGGGTCCAAGCCGAGCCTCATGCACTAGAGGTTCCATGGTGGTATAGTTGTGTGTGCCAAGAAGTGAATTTAGCTGCAGTGAGGAGTCCCCAGTGAGACAACGCGGGCCCTGAAGGAGCACTGTACCAAACAGCCAGTCAGCCACCAGCAGCACTGTTAGCTCCCGCAATCAGAGGTACAGTAGGAGATGGGAAGAAGTGGCCCATGCCCTACTGCTCCAGCTTCTTCGGCTGGCGGGACATACCTTCAGGTCTGTTTCATGAGGAGGTTGCACTGCTATGTTTCACTAGTTTTAAATGTCTTGTGTTATCCACCCTTACCTTCTTTGACCTTGCACAACTCTGGGTTATATTGGAAAATTAAAGCAATTAAAAGCACCACTGCCAGTTTATATATCTTAGTCCCATTCCCTGTTCTAGTGAGAGTTGATTTTCATTTTCACCCCTAACTGTGGTATTGTTAAGGTTTTACTTAATATGTGCCATGCACTGTACCTAAGCTCTAGTATTAGTAGATAAGCAGATAGGACACAGTCCCTCAGTCATAGTCTAAGGCGGGGGGTAGAACAGACATTTAACTCCCATTTGACAGATAAGGAAACTGAGGCACAGAGAAATGAAGTGACTTGCCCAAGGTCACATAGCAGGCAAATGACAGAGCTGGGTTTAAAATCCAGGTGTCCTGACTCCCAGGCTCTTTCCATTAGGTAACGCTGCTTCTCTGATTGTGGCACCACCTTCAAGATTCCTCATTTCAGAACATATACATTTGAATCAACTATAAAATTTTCCAAGAAAATTTTCACTAGATTTTATCCTGACACATGAATAAATGTCAAATATAAAATCTATAATATTTATTGAAGGCCTATTTTGTGCAGAGCACAGTTCTAAACACAGGGAAAAAACAACATAGCAGGAATGATCACTGCCCTAAAGGAGCTGAACCCTGGTCTAGTAGTAAGGGCATGAATGAAACCATCTTGGAGTGAAAAGGAAAATTTCAAAACATACATTTAAAAGTTACATTCAGGTAGCTTCATTGGCTGCCATAATATTTATCTCCTGGAGGCCGTGCCGGGAGTGGCCATCTACGGCGATGGCAGCGAGGTGAAATTCAGCAAGAATGAGCTGAAGAGACGCTTGAAGGCAGAGAAAAAAGTAGCCCAGAAGGAAGTGAAGCAGAAGGAGCTCAGGGAGAAGCAGATGAACCAGGCCCCTGTTGCCAACCACACAGCTGACAATGGCGTGGACACTGATGAGAACCTGGACCCAAATCAATATTTCATGATCCGTAGTCAAGCAGTGCAACAGCTGAAGAGCACCGGGGAAGACCCATACCCACACAAATTTCACGTGGACATCTCCCTCACCCATTTCATCAAGCAGTATAATCACCTGCAGGTCGGAGAACATCTACCTGATGTCACTGTGAATGTAGCAGGTTGGATCCATGCGAAACGGGCATCTGGGGGAAAGCTCATCTATGATCTTCGAGGAGAAGGGGTCAAGCTGTAAGTCATGGCCAATTCTAGAAATTACAAGTCTGAGGAAGAATTTTTCCACATCAATAACAAATTGCGAAGGGGAGACAATATTGGTGTCCGGGGGAATCCTGAGAAGACCAAGAAGGAGAGCTGAGCATCATTCCCCATGAGATCGTGTTGCTGTCTCCGTGTCTCCACATGTTGCCTCACCTTCACTTTGGACTCAAAGACAAGGAAACACGGTTTCGTCAGAGATACTTGGACTTGATACTGAATGACTTTGTGAGGCAGAAGTTTATCACCTGCTTCAAAATCATTACATATTTTCAAAGTTTCCTGGACGAGTTGGGATTCTTGGAGATTGAAACTCCCATGATGAACGTCATCTTAGGAGGACCCATGGCCAAGCCCTTCATCACTTACCACAATGAGCTGGACATGAACTTGTACATAAGTATTGCTCTTGAGCTCTATCACAAAATGCTGGTGGTCGGCGGCATCGACCGAGTGTATGAAATCGGGTGGCAGTTCCGGAACGAAGGGATCGATCTGTGAGTTCTACATGGCATACACGGACTACAACGACCTCATGGAGATCACTGAGAAGATGCTTTCAGGAATGGTGAAGCCCATTAGAGGAAGTTACAAAATCGCCTATCACCCAGATGGGCCAGAGGGTCAGGCCTTCAAGACTGACTTCACCCCGCCCTTCTGGAGAATCAGCATGGTGGAAGAGCTGGAGAAAGCTCTGGGAGTGAAACTGCCTGCCACCAATCTCTTTGAAACTGAAGGTAGAGACTCTGCTGCTCCTGATCATGACCTTGTTTCCCCTTTGCCCTCTAGTCAGAGACTGCACTAGTTTTCCGGTGTCCCGTCCCATTACTGCTACAAGAAGCAGTGTGGCTCCGTGCAAAGAGCGTGGGCTTTGGAGTCAGAGGTCATGGGTTCAAACCCCGGCTCTGCCAACTGTCAGCTGTGTGACTTTGGGCAAGTCACTTCACATCTCTGGGCCTCAGTTCCCTCATCTGGAAAATGGGGATTAAGACTGTGAGCCCCCCGTGGGATAACTGGATCTCCTTGTAACCTCCCCAGTGCTTAGAACAGTGCTTTGCACATAGTAAGCACTTAATAAATGCCATTATTATTATTATTATTATTATCTGTAACGTCCCCAAAGTGGCAATGGGCTTCACTGAGGAGGATCATTTCTTCTTCACAAAATTGTTTCTACAAGGTATTACAAAGCAGCTACTTGCACAATTGCTCACTGAACCAGAATTATTTTAACACTTCTGAGTTTCCTCTATGACAAATTTCTAATAAATGAAGATGCTCTTGAGTTAATCTCCTCCTTCGAATGTCTATTATGCAAGAAATAACAGTGAGTGTTAATCCTCAAGGAAACCACACTTCACAAAGGATTACAAATATAACATATACTCTACATCAGAAGATTGGGTGGCAACATTCATGTGGGAAATGATATTTACATATCTACATGTATAGATCTCTCTCTCTGTGTATATATAGAGAGAGGGAGATAGAGATAGATGGATAGATATAGATATGTAAAATATCTGAATTTGGACAAGTGAAACTCTTTTTTAAATCACTTTTACCTGCTAAGATTATTCATGAAAAAGTTTAGTCATAAAAAACTTTTAAGTCCATATGCATTCTCTTCTGTATAAGTAGCAAAGCTTTTTAATTAGAAATTTGCATCTTTACTAGCTTAATTCATCGTTTTTCAATAAAACATAGAGACAGCTTTCGGCGTGAAATTATCTCTAAATAACACATGTACTATGCGTGCCTGTGCTATTCCTTAACTAAGAAATGTTACTGACAGTATTCCTTGAATGTACAGCAATTATGATGAAATATTATTTATTAATGGAGAAAATATACTGAGTGTATTTCATAAAATTTAAGATAGGAATTTAAGAGGCCTTCAATATGGTTAGACCATATGAATTACCACCTGTATTTCAGTCTTTATAAATTGTTTAATATGACCTGTATACATTCAATTTAAAGTGTGAAGTAAACTACTAAGTGTTATTATTAATCCTTTGCACATAATTCATGTTTACATTTTTTCAGATATTTTTTCAATGCAATGTTTCCCATTCAACGTGGTACTTGAAATTGAATATTTCTCTAATCTGATTCACATGGTTCCATCTCTTATCCTAACCCAACTGGATTACTGCATCGGTCTCATTTCTGATCTTCCATCCTCCTGTCTCTTCCCACTTCAGTCTGAACTTCACACTGCTGCCCTGATTATCTTTCTACAGAAATGCTCTGGTCTGGTCAGAGAAGCAGCGAGGATCAGTGCAAAGAGCACAGGCTTGGGAGTCATAGGTCATGGGTTCTAAATCTGGCTCTGCCACTTGTCAGCTGTGTGACTTTGGGCAAATCACTTAACTTCTCTGTGCCTTAGTTCCCTCATCTGTAAAATGGGGATTAAGATCGTGAGTCCCTCATGGGACAACCTTGATTACCTTGCCTCCCCCCCACCCCAGTGCTTAGAACAGTGCTTGGCACATAGTAAGTACTTAACAAATACCACAATTATGTCACTCCCCTCCTCAATAATCTCCGGTGGTTGTCTATCAACCTTCACATGAAGCAAAAACTCCTATCAGCTTCAAAGCTCTCCATCACCTCTTCCCCTCCTACCTCAGCTCCCTTCTCTCCTTCTACAGCCCAGCCCGCACCCTCTGCTTCTCTGCCACTAACCTCCTCACTGTGCCTCATTCTTGCCTGTCCCGCCTCAACTCCTGGCCCATGTCCTACCCCTGGCCTGGAATGCCCTCCCTCCTCACTTCTGCCAAACTAGTTCTCTTCCTAACTTCAAAACCCTACTGAGAGCTCACCTCCTCCAGGAGGCCTTCCCAGACTAAGCCACCCCTTTTTCTCTGCTTCTCCTCCCCTCCCTATCACCCCCACTCCCTCCGTCCTACCCCCTTCCCCACAGCACTTGTGTATATTTGTACATATTTATTACTCTATTTTATTAATGATGTATATATAGCTATAATTCTATTTATTCTGATGGTATTGACACCTGTCTACTTGTTTTGTTTTGTTGTCTGTCTCCCGTCTTATAGACTGTGAGTGTGACTGTGAGTGGGTTGGCGGGTAGGGACCATCTCTATATGTTGCTGATTTGTACTTTCCAAGCGCTTAGCATAGTGCTCTGCACACAGTAAGCACTCAATAAATATGATGAGTGAATGAATATTATATGAGACGATGCTACTAGCCAACATTATATGATATGCATTACACACACTATCTATCTATATCTATCTATCTATCTATCTATTTATATATATATATCTTCACTGTACCTTGTTCACTGTACCCCCAGCCCACATCCTTCCCCTGGCCTGGAATGCCCTCCCTCTACACATCTGCCAAGCTAGCTCTCTTCTTCCCTCAAAGCACTACTGAGAGCTCACCTCCTCCAGGAGGCCTTCCCAGATTGAGCCCCCTTTTTCCTCTCCTCCTCCCCATAACCCCGCTCTACCTCCTTCCCCTCCCCACAGCACTTGTATAGATTTGTACAGATTTATTACTCTATTATACTTGTACATATGTACTATTCTATTTAGTTTGTTAATTATGTGCATATGGCTTTAATTCCATTTGTTCTGATGATGTTGACACCTGTCTACATGTTTTGTTTTGTTGTCTGTCTCCCCCTTCTAGACTGGGAGCCTAGGGTAAGGGTGACGCCTGTCTCTATATGCTACCGACTGGTACTTCCCAAGCGCTTAGTACAGTGCTCTGCACACATAAGTGCTCAATAAGTACGATTGAATGAATGAAATGAATAAAGGCATTATACTTTTAATCTGAAGCTTTGTTTTACTAGGTCCTTAAAAGTTTTTCTATTTGCTATCTCTACTTCCAAATTTCAGTCCTCCATACAGCAGCTGTTTTTAGTAACTGGCTGTCTTTCACTCTTTTCATGCTACATTCAGTGCAAGAACGCAAAGTTCAATCTAGAAACTCATTGTTCACAATTCTTCCTTCCATTTGATGTGAGTATGGACTATAATTGATGTTGATAGCCCTGATACTTATTGCTGAACTGTGCTTTCCAAGTGTTTAGTACAATGCTTTGCCCACAGTAAGTGCTCAATAAACATGATTGAATGAATGAATCATAATAACATTAATATAATATTTAATAAATGCTTACCATAGATC
Organism: Tachyglossus aculeatus; assembly: GCF_015852505.1. NCBI lineage: Eukaryota > Metazoa > Chordata > Mammalia > Monotremata > Tachyglossidae > Tachyglossus > Tachyglossus aculeatus. Next base: position 117,022,770 of record NC_052067.1, read on the forward strand.
ACATGCTGACATAAGTACTGGGGTAGTTAGAATACAATAAGTTCAACCAGAGACTGTGAGCCCCATGTGGGACATAGCCTATGGGAGAGGTATTTTACCTCCATTTACAGATGAGAAAACAGTCACAGACAAGTTAGTGACTTGCCCTAATCACACAGCATTCAAGTAGCAGAGCCAGGTTAATAACTTAATTTCCTGACTCTCAGGACAACACTTTTTACATGGGCTGCTGCTTCTCAAGTAGCTGAATAAGACATCTACATGGTGTCCTAGTCTCCCAGCTGAAGAGATGGTTGAACAATATTACAGCTCTGAAGACATTCAGTGTGGTCTCGAGCCTGATGCTACCTTTCTGCCACCCTCTGTTTGATAGTCACCCACAGGTTGTGCTTTCCTTTTGATTTGGCTTTCTGCATCCTAATCTATAATTGCACCATTGGTCCATATACTGCCTAAAAACATAATTCTGTGAAAATTTTAGCCCTGGGTTGCCAATTAAATGTTTTGGTTTTGTATATGAGGTCTCTCATACTAGGTTGATATATCACCTAGGATTTCTAGGTGACACAGCTTGGTGTAGTGGATAGACCATGGATCAAGGAATCAGAAGGTCATGGATTCTATTCATGGGTCTGCCACATGTCTTCTGTGTGGAACTTGGGCAAGTCATTTAACTTCTCTGTGCCTGTTACTTCATCTGTAAAAAAATGGGGATTAAAAGTGTGAGCCAGTGTGGGACACAGACTGTGTCCAATCTAACTTGTACTACCCCAGTGCTTAGAGCAGTGCTTGGCAAGTAAGTACTTAAGTACCATTATTATTATTATTTATTTAAACATATAGTCAGGCCATAATGCTTGGTAGATTCGGTTGAAATAGTTTCCTATCATGTGCATGTCTTCTTGATTGTGTCATTTAAAGTTATTTCATAGAGTTCTTGAATGATTGTCTCTAGGGTTTCAGATGTTGTATCAAGTTTGTTGAGTTGGAAGAGTTTACCAGAAATGTGGATGTGTCGTCTAACTCCTGAATATGGATCTCTTGTTGCATCCTCCAGGAGACCTACATAGAATAAATTGATCATGACTGAACCCACTATGCATCTCTGCTTTTCTCCTTAACAACTGGGAGCAGAATAGATATGGAAATTTTGGGTTGAATACAGGCTTCCATGATGCCATGAAGTAATCTCAGAACCTTGATGAAACAGATTTTCAAAGATTTTTCCAGAGTTCCAGAATACTGAGGGTATCCACTGTTTTCATAAGGTGTACGAAACTACAGAACAGTGGTAATTGGGCTCATAGTCTAAATAGGAGGGAAAACTGGTATTTAATCTTCATTTTATAAATGAGGAAACTGAAGCCCAGATAAGGGAGGTCACTTACCCAAGATCACCCAGCTGGGAAGTGGAAGAGGTGGGATTAAAACCCAGATCTTCTGACTCCCAGGACCATGCTCTTTCCACTAGACTAAGCTGCAGTTTTTGGCATAATTTCCAACACCAAATTGTGATCTGAAGTCACACTGGGATTCTGGGAGCATTCAGTCGACAATATTCATTAGCAGCAGAAATGGTGCACTTTGGGGCAGTGGAGAATGATGAAATGCCTCAGTAATGATCACAGTCTGATTATTAGCTTTTATTCTTGAAGAAGGCTGTAATAGAGGCTTCTCCGAGATTTTGGGACATTTCCTCAGGGTCTCAGATATTGTAGAAGTCCTTGAGTAAGTGCTTATGTGAGGCACTCTTCCATAATTCCAAGTTTATGCCATTCAATCCAGATGCTTTTCCCTTTATGTTTCCACTGTGGTGAGTTCCCCAATAGTTGATACAGTCTCCTCTTCTATATTTTAAACTCGTGGTGTTCAGGGAATGCATTTATTTATTTTTATATTTTATATTATATTCTCCCAAGTGCTTAGTACAGTGCTCTATTCACATTCAGTAAATACATTTGAATGAATAAGTCTATACTCTGCTGTCCTGATCATTTTTCTACAAACCTTATGGACATGTCACCCCAACTCCTCAAAAAACTCCACTGGTTGCCCACCCACCTCTGTACCAAACAAAAACTCCTCTTCATTGGCTTTAAAGGACTCCAGCACCTTTCCCCCTCCTACCTCACCTCACTTCTCTCCTATAACCCAGCCCACACACTTTGATCATCTAATGCTAACCTTCTTACTGTGCTTTGATCTCACCTGTCTCTCTGCCGGCCCCTACCTCATGGCCTGCCTCTGGTCTGGAAAACCCTCGCTCCTCTAATCTGACAGACAACCATACTCTCTTGCTTCAAAGCCTTACTGAAGGCACATCTCCAAGAGGCCTTCCCAGACTAAGCCCCAATTTTTCCTCATCTCCCACTCCCTTCTGCTTTGCCCTAATTTGCTCCCTTTGCTCTTCACCTCTCCCAGCCCCAAAGCACTTACATACATATCTGCCATTTTATTTATCCCTTTGCTCCCCCCTCTCCCAGCCCCAAAGCATTTACGTACATATCTGTAATTTTATTGGTTTGTATTGATGACTGTCTATCCTACTCTGGACTGTGAGCTCGTTATAGGCAGGGAAAGTCACTGTTCATTGTTGTATTGTACTTTCCTAAGCACTTAATACAGTGCTCTGCACATAGTAAGCACTTAATAAATATGAATGAGTGAATAAATGAATGAATGAATGAATGAAAGGTGCCCTATCTTTCGCATGTTGGAGTGTTGATTTCAGTAGCAGAAGGTATATTGAGGAGAAATTGAAAAGTACTAACCAGTTTTTTAGGATCTTTTCCTTATTTGTGATGAGACTGGATTATTATTTTTATTATTAATTATTATCAATCATATTAATTGAGCACTTACTGTATGCAAAACACTGTACTAGGCATTTGGGAGAATACAGTATATCAAACACATTCTCTGCCCACACTGAGCTCACAATCTAGAGGGGGAGACAGACATTAATGTAAAATAATAGATAAATTACATATAATTAAATATACATATATGCCGTGGGGAAGGGAGAGAGGATGAATGAAGGAGCAAGTATGAGCGGCACAGAAGAGAATGGGAGAAGAGGAGAGTAAGGCTCAGTCAGGGAAGACTTCCTGGAGGAGATGTGCCTTCAATAAGGCTTTGAAGTGGGGAAGAGCAATTATCTGTCTGCTATGAGCAGGGAGGGTATTCTTGACCAGAGGTAGGATGTGGATGAGAGGTCCACGACAAGATAGATGAGATCAAGATACAATGAGAAGGTTAGCACCAGAGGAATGAAGTGTGAGGGCTGGGTTATAGTAAGAGAGCAGCGAGTTGAGGTAGGAGAGGGCAAGGTGGTTAAGTGCTCTAAAGGCAATGGTGAGGAGTTTTTGCTTGTTGCAGAGATGGGTGGGCAACCACTGGAGTTTCTTGAGGAGTGGGAAAACATGGTCTGAATGACCGGATCAGCCTATATTCTTAAAATGAACCATGATCTCATAAACAGGGCAGCACAATGTCTTAGTGATGTGTAGAAGTTTTAGGTCTCATGGCGATCTGCTAACAGGGTATCTCTTCCACTGTGGCATCCTACCATCTGCAGCATGTGTTCCTCATTTTGATTTACAAGTTGTGGAACAGTATTCTGAAGATATGACTTGAGCCTGAGTTCTCTTGTGCTCTAAGGCCCTTCTAGTACAATTAGTGTTTTACTGCAAGAAGGTCTTTACTCTCCAAAGTATTTTATTTGCATCAAACACCTTTGGTGCCTTCCTTAGAACATGCCAAACATTCAGATGTTGGCAGTGAACAGTCTACCACCTCCATATATTGTACTCTCTCAAGCACTTGGTACAGTGTTTAGCACACAATACAAATACAATTGGCTGACACTGATTGGTTGCCTGGAATCCAGCATCATGGGAAAATGATCATTCACTATATATTTGGAGGATTGTGATAGGCAGTGTGAAAAGCAGGACTGTGATTCAGGAGACCTGAAATGTAACTCTAACCCTGCCATGTGCCTGCTGTGTGACACTACAAAAGTTACTTGAGTTTTCTGTGCCTCAGTTTTCTCTTCTATAAAATGTATATCTATCAGTTCTCCCTTCCCCCTACACTGTAACCCCTTTGTGGGACAGACGTTATGCTTAATCTGATTATCCTGTATACTCAAGTGCTTAGCACAAAGGAAGCATTTAACGCTGGTGAGCCCACAATAAGCTGCCTTATTAATGACTGTTTGTGATCCCACGAACAACAACAAGGAAGAGACTTTGCAAAAGCACTGATGCGCTCTACCTGAGGCAGAGCATGGAGGTAGGCAGGGCTTTCTATCCCTGTTCTACGCAGTAATAGGCCTGGATCAATCAGTGACTGGCACGTATTGCCACAGCTGCCATGCCTAAAGCAGATTAAAGGCAGTTGCTTTGAGGCATGTATGGGGTGCACCTGGAGCCAGCACAGAGGCCCACTGAGAAATATCAGAAGCAGTGGGAGAGCAGTGCTTGGAAGCAGAAAGAAGAAGCATTGGCAGGATGGACTCCTTTGACTGCAGACTGGTATTGGACCTTTGTTGGAGTGGAATGAGTGAGTATGTGTATGTGTCACTCCCTTGCATGTTGGTAAAACTAAGTAAAAATCTTTCCATAGTAACCTTGGTGGACAGAGGTATGGTTTGACTTCTACTATGTGTCACTGAGGCTCCCCTGGTCCAGGGAGGTCCTGGTTGTTACAAACCAGGGGGTTTGTGACATTAACAAATACCTCAATCATCATTAATTACATTTTGATAATTGGGCTAATAGTCTAAATAGGATGGAAAACAGGTAATTAATCTTCATTTTACAAATGAGGAAATTGAAGCCCAGGCATGAAGCCCTGCTGGGAAGTGACAGAGGTGAGATTAAAACCAGATCTTCTGACTCCCAAGACTAGTCAACAGGGTTGTTAGGATGTTGCTACATAACTCAGTGTGGATATTTGCAATTGCTAGGCCCTGTGTGCTTAACTATTTAAGTGGTTTGGAAGGCATTTTTCCAAGCAGAAATTCTAAAGACAGTGTGTCTGGAGTGTCTGAGTCGATAGTCTGTCCAATACCCCCTGTACGCACAGCTGCTCAATCTGTAAATCTGTCATAGTTTATCACAATGTCACCTAGAATTTTTTTTCCCTTTTGGCAAGTGAAATAGTTTTTGTTTTGTTGTTGTTTGTTTTTTTGTGACTGGGATATGGCATGAGGCACATGCACTCAGCAGAAGTAGGCTGGCTTTTGTATTTGCAAATTCCATTGGTCTGGTGACTTTCCTCCATGTTTGGGCATCACTTCTAAGTCTTAAATTGAAATCACCCATTGAAATTAATTTATCCAATGCTGGTACTCTAGGGATGAGTTTGCCTAAATCTTTGTAGGGCTTTCTTTTCTTCATTATAGTTTGTCTTTGTTGGAGCATAAACATCTGTGATATTGACAAAGTACTTTTGTTTCTGGGGAAAACCTAGCATCATTAGTCACTTATATCTTGGGCAAATTAAGGAGAACCGATATTAGTGATTGTATGCTTGCAAATTCCATCAGTGTAAAGCAGGGTTCTGAAGTTGGAAGCTCTGTCCAAAAGCTTCATTCAGTGCCATCATTCAGCACTTAACTCTTTGGTGCCAAAGTCTAATGTCACTTTGATATTGTACTATCCACGTCATACCTAGTTAGAGCAGAATAGCATTATTGTAGCTGTTCTAATTACAGGCAATGACTGTTTACATCCAACAGAGCATCCTCCACATGCAATGGCTATTTTCTTAGTATGCATAATTTGACATCATAGATATACAGCTAACCAGCTGCAATTTACTGGTGAGCTGAGTTTGGGCAAAGGCAGACATTTTTAGGGACACCTTTCAAAATGAGCAATGCATTTCTGAATTGGGTGCTCAAACATCCACAATGGTGGACCAATCAATCAATGCAAAGTATTCTTTGTGTACCAACTGATGCAAGCAGAGTACTATACTAAGCACTTGAGAAACTGCAACCAAATTAGTGCATATGATTCCTACCCTCAAGGAGCATATGATCTAGTCAGAGACAGAGAAAAAATTAAATTACATGTAGGAGAAATAATAGAGTATATGACTCGTACATAATCCCATTCTCTCAGTGGGTATGAGTACCCATTTTTCTTAGGTAATGTGGAAGTGTTGAAGTGTACTGAAGGATTAAATGGTCAGGGAAGATAACAAGTACATTAGGGAGGACTTCAAGAGGATATGATATTTTGGAAGGGCTTTGAAAATGGTGTGACCAGGAATGTCAGATGTGAAGGAATAGACAATTCCAGGAAGGGGAAATGGTGTGAGCTGCTTATTTGAGAGGAATGAAGTCTGTGCATTCTGAAGTGTAATGAGAGAAGAGTGTTGACAGGTAGGAGGAAGAAGGCCTTAAAGTAAATGGTCATATGTTTTTGCTTGATGTGAAGAGGAAAGGGTAAGCATTAGGCAATTTTTAGAAAAGGTGTAGAACAACAATTTAGAAAAAGGCAGCTGAGTTAAATACTGACTGGAGGTGAGAACCTGAAGGCAGAGAGATCAGAAAAGAGGCTGATGCAGTAATCTATCTGTGGTATGATAATGTAGTGGCTAGGTGGATGGGGAGGAAGGGGAAGATTCTGAAAACGCTTCATTTTAGCAAATTTGTTATACAGTCTGTTATACATAAATCATACATTTCTCAGGAGACACCCGCTCTCAAGGGTTTCAACACTAGAGAAACATATGATGAATGTATAACAATACTGGAGAGGCAAAAATATCCACACACAGGTAAAATATGGAGAAAAGTAAATAGCTATAACATTATACTGTATTTTCAAAATAAAGGACCATTTTAATCCATTAAACATTAAGCATATATATCATTTTACTTGTCTCTGTTTCCTTCCTAACCAAAAAATTACAACCTATATTTTTTTGTTTTGATTCTACATTGTTCAGAAAAAAAAAATCATCAAACACTTTGTGCCTCTTTACCAATCAACAGCCTTCTCTTTTTCAGATTTTCAAACCAGAAATTTTCTTATTTAATTGACCTTTATTCCTCCAAATGCCCTTTCCTATTTCATGGATTCAATTTATTCCTCCCTTTCACTCTTTACTGACAGCTTTATGGGTGAGAGGAAGAGAAGCTGAGGCATGCTCTCAGCAATCATGGAGCTATGCTAGACCCATTTACCTCATTGTTGTTTGGTATTTCTCAGCCTGTCACACCCAAGCAAAGTCTAGACAGAGTCCACCATCCACTATTGTAGAAAAAAGGAAATAGCCCACTGTGCAGTTGAGGAAAGACCTATGAGTCCCCATCCCCCAAAACGTGGGAGGAAAAGCTAATCACTTTGCCACCACAGTGAGAAGCAGCATGGCCTAGTGGAAGGAGCAAGGTCCTGGGAGTCAAGGACTTGGGTTCTATTCCTGATTCTTCCCATTGCTTGCTGTGTGAACTTAGATAAGTCACTAAACTTCTCTGTGCTTCAGTTTCCTCAATCTGATTATGTTATATTTACCCTAGCAATTAGAATAGTGCTTGATACAATGCAAATACATAATAATAATAATAACTGTCTGAGTTTCAGGGGAGCAAATTGTCTATTTCCTCCTCACCTCAAAGTTGTTCCTCAAAGGAAAATTAATTCAGTATTTTTTATAAACATGCACTAAAGTTTTTCAATAGAAGATGATAAAATAAATCAGGGAAGCAGGGTTGCCTAGTGGATAGAGCACGGGCCTGGAACTCAGAAGGAGCTGGCTTCTCTTCCTGGCTCTGCCACTTGTCTGTTGTGTGGCCTTGAATGAGTCACTTAACTTCTCTATGCTTCAGTTACTGCATATGTAAAATGGGGATTAAGACTTTAAGCCTCATGTGAGGTATGGGCTGCGTTCAACTTGATTAACTTGTATCTACTCCAGTGTTTAGTATAGTGCCTGGCTCATAGTGCTTAACAGACACCATTAAAAATAATCAGTGGTAGTTACTGAAAACTTTATGCACAACACTGTACTAGGCACATGGAAGAGCACAATATAATAGTCAGTAGACATATTCCCTGCTCACAGTGAACTTAGTCTTGAGACTGTAAAACAATCTCTTTCCAAAAATAATACAACAGCTCCACATGGGAAGAGATTGATAATGTAAAACTGAGAGAAAATATCTAAATATTGCATATTCCATGACAGGGGAAGGATCTGGGTGAGCCAGGAATCATGATTATTTGATAATCTCTTGGCTTCTGGAATAAAGGAGTATGGATCCCCTTGATGGCCTTTACTCATACCCATACACTGAAGTCAACTCCCTCCCTTCCTTATCCCTTCACAGATCTCTTCCTACCAACCCTCAGACCTGGATCATTCCTACAGTTCCTTATGACTCTCTTCAATCATATTCATTCAATCATATTTATTGAGCGCTTACTGTGTGCAGAGCACTGTACTAAGCACTTGGAAAGTACAAATTGGCAACATCTAGAGACAGTCCCTACCCAACAGTGGGCTCACAGTCTAGAAGGAGGAGGCAGAGAACAAAACATATTAACAAAATAAAATAAATAGAATAGAACCTGATCACCTTGTAACCTCTCCAGCACTTAGAACAGTGCTTTGCACATAGTAAGTGCTTAAAAAATATTATTATTATTATTATTATTCTCTCTGCCTCAGTTCCTTAGGGGTACAGCTCTTGTGCAAAAGCTGTAAAGTGTTACCGATAGAAATCCAGCATTGGTCCAACCTTGTCCATCTCAATGAGCTCATTCTCACCTGCTTTATCTCTCACCTCTGCTGTGTTTGATAACAATGCTTTTAGATCCTTATCAACTCACATGCCCATTGTCCATGATAGTAGTTTCAGACTTAATTTTCTCTTCAAAATTCATATAGCGCTGCCCCCTCTATTTCTTGTCCCTAACTACCTCGGCACAAATTTCATTGATGAATTAAAATTATCAGGTCCTTAAAATCACCCCTGTTCCTCTTTCCTTCTTCCTGTCTTTGACTGTCCCATCCTTCCCAGCACTATCTAAAAAAAATCCTCCAAACTAGCCCCTCCCCCTGTGCTTCTGATCACATTCATTTTCACCTTATCAAAATACTTGCCTCTCCCTTATTCTTTCTCCTTTCAACCACTCACTGTTCAAAGGCTCTTTCTCCACAGCTTTCAAACAAGTCTAAATGTCTTTAATCCAGTTATTGCCCCATCTCCTTTATACCTTTCCTCTCCAAGCTCCTTGAGAGACTGTCTATACCTACTGCTCCGACTTCCACTCTTCCAATTATATCCTTGACCCTTCAACAATCTGACTTCTGCCTATTTCTCTTCACAGAATTGAACTTAGACTTCCTTCTTGACAAATACAGTGGGCTTTACTCCAGCCTCATCTTCTTCCACCTCTTAGCTGCCTTCAATATTGTTGACAATCTTACCCAATTTTCACTTCAAAAACACTGTCAATCATTCATTTGTATTTATTGGTTGCATACTGTGTCCGGAACACTATGCTAGGTGCTTGGTAGAGTACAATATAACAGACATATATTCCCTGCCACAACAAGCATACAGTCTAGATGGGGATAGAGACAGTAATACAAATAAATGAATTTCATATCTGTACATAAGTACTGTGGGATTGAAGGAGTGAATAAAGGGTGCAAATCCAAGTGCAAGGGTGACATAGAAAAGAGTTGGAGAAGAGAAAATGAGGGCTTAGTTGGGAAAGGCTTCTTGGAGGAGAAGGGCAGGAAAATGAACATCTGATTATGAAGAAGGACAGCATTCCAGGAGAGAGGCAGGATGTCAGCGAAAAGTCGGCAGCAAGAAAGATGAGATCAAGGTACAGTGAGTAGGTTGACATTAGAGGAGTGTGAAGTGTGCAGCTGGGTTTTAGTAGGAAATCAGGGAGGTTAGTTAGAGTGAAAGGTGATTGTGTGATTTATAGCTGATGGTAAGAAACCTGTTTGATATTTACTTACTCTATTTTACTTGTACATATCTATTCTATTTATTTTATTTTGTTAGTATGTTTGGTTTTGTGGTCTGTCTCCCCCTTTTACACTGTGAGCCCACTGTTGGGTAGGGACTGTCTCTATATGTTGCCAACTTGTACTTCCCAAGCGCTTAGTACAGTGCTCTGCACATAGTAAGCACTCAATAAATACGATTGGTTGATATGGAGTGCAGCGTGGCTCAGTGGAAAGAGCACAGGCTTTGGAGTCAGGTCATGGGTTCAAATCCCAACTCTGCTAATTGTTGGCTGTGTGACTTTGGGCAAGTCACTTTACTTCTCTGTGCCTCAGTTACCTCATCTGTAAAATGGGGATTAAGACTGTGAGCCCCCCATGGGACAACCTGATCACCTTGTAACCTCCCCAGCGCTTAGAACAGTGCTTTGCACTTAGTGCTTAGTAAATGCACTCATTAATACTATTGCATGGAGTGGGATGGACAACCACTGGATAAAGCCAAGGTTATGGGCTTGTTATAACAGCAGGATAGTGATGCTGTCTACAGTGATGGGGAGGATAGGGTTTATGTGGGAAGATAAGGAGTTCTCTTTTGGACATGATAGGTTTGAGGTGTGAGTGGGACATCAATTAATCAATCAATCAATTAATGGTATTTATTTAGCACTTACTGTGTGCAGAGAACTAGGGAGAATACAATACAACAAGTAGAGATGTTCTGGATGTGAAGAAAATATGAGACTTCAGAAGATTGTCCTCTCCTGCTTTTCCTCCTCTCTGACAAGTCCTCATTCTCTTTTACAGGATCTTCTCTGCCATTCACCCTCTAACTCTAGTAGTGCCCCAGTGTTAGTTCTGGGTCTACTTCCAACTTGCACCTACACCCATTGTCTTGGAGGCCTCATTTGCTCTCATGGCTTCAACTATCTTTTCTATGTATGTGATTCCAAATCTATCTCGAGCCCTGACCTCTCTTCTTAATTAATTTACTGTGTGTCAAGCACTGTTCTAAGCACTAGGATAGATGCAAGATTAGAGAAGCAGCATGGCTCAGTGGAAAGGGCACGGGCTTTGGAGTCAGGGGTCATGGGTTCAAATCCCAGATCTGCCAATTGTTATCTGTGTGACTTTGGGCAAGTCACTTCACTTCTCTGTGCCTCAGTTACCTCATCTGTAAAATGGGGATGACGACTGTGAGCCCCCCTGGGACAACCTGATCACCTTGTAACTACCCCAGCACTACTCCAGCACTTAGAACAGTGCTTTGCACATAGTAAATGCTTAATAAATGCCATCATTATTATTATTATAAGGTGATCAGGTTGGACATGGTCCCTGCCCCACGTGGAACTCACAGACTAAGTAAGAAAGAAAGAGTAGGAGTTAATCCCCATTTACAGATGAGGTAACTGAGGCACAGAGAAGTTAATTATGGTACATTTTTTTAAGCACTTACTATGTGCCAGCACTGCTCTAAGTGTGGGGGTAGTAACAAAGTAATCAGATTGTCCCATGTGGAGCTCACAGTCTTAATCCCCATTTTACAGATGAGGCAACTGAGGCACAGAGAAGTTAAGTTACTGGCCCAAGATTACACAGCAGGCACAAGGCTGAGCCGGGATTAGAATTTAGGCCCTCTGACTCCCAAGCCCACGTTCTTTCCCCTAGGCTATGCTGCTTCTTGTATGATTTCTGCTTCATGTTTCTCTGCAGTCTTGCATTTCCTTCTGCTCTCAGGACATTTATACCTTTATACTCTGTTATTATTTCCTATATTTATCTTTCTCGCTAGACTGTAATTTCTTCATGGGAAAGGACTGTGTCTACTAACTCTATTTTATTGTACTGTACAAAGCTCTTAATGCAGTACTCTGCACAAGTAAGCTCCCAATACATGACTAATTGGTTAGTTTACAGGACATTTTCTAGTGGAGTCAGGTGAAAGCATAGTTTCTTCAGACATTCTGGAAATATTGAAGATCCTTCTTTCCTCCAACATTAACACCTTCCTTGACATGGAAAAAAAATTAGGTCAACTGGACCTATGGATTATCTGTCTCTTTTTTCAAAATCCCAATGTAATGTAAACATGTAAATATAATAAAAAAATGATTTTGAAGGAATGGTGTTAACCTTGAAAGCTACTGATGCGTACCCATTCCAAAAAGTGTGGTTTCACTGAATTTTTCATCTATGTTTTTTTTTACCTAGCCTGGGGGAAATAAAGTTGGATTACACTCAGAATAAACAGCAACTTTTGTTGTGAAGTTAATTAGGTATTTCCTCCTTCTTAGCCAAGGTACTGAACCAATGAGTAAAATTTAGGAGCCAAATCTTTCCAACTTGATTGACTACAGTAGAAGGTGATGCATTTTGAGCTTTTTCTATATCTAATTATACTAGCTCTTGATGAAGAAAACAAATCTAAAGAGTTCCCATAAAACATTGCAATGGTGATTATAAAACGCAAATCAATCAGCTTACAAATGCACTCAATAATTAGTCGAGAGTGTTCAGTGTTTTGCTATGTTAAAAAAAAGCCAGACTCTTGAAACGAAATAAAAAAAATATATTGGCAAAAGAGAACGAAGCTGGCAAATTTGAGTAAAAATTAGGCAACAACAAGATAAATTATTTCCTTCAGACTCCGTAGGAGCATACCTTAAACCCTAGTAGAATAATCCAACATAGAATAACAAAATGACAAGAACTAAAAGCTATTCATTGGACCACAATAGAAATAAAAGGCATTTTCCAAAGATATAAGTTTCTCAGAAATGCTTTGGGCCATAAAAGCACTTAACTGAGGAAACTGTGTACTCAGCAGCTTCATTGCCTGTGATGTAGGTAACATTATACCTGCAGGGAAGGTCTCATTCTCCAGTTAATGCACCTCTTTCACTCACTAACAGTTGTATGAAGTGGGAGGAAGTTCCAGGTCAGAGGGAGAAATTGAGCAAGGGATTATTATGGACAGGTAATGTGTCTGCTCTGCATAGAGTAAACACTGAACAAATGCTGATCAGGGATGGAATGGACAAGATCGAGGTACAGAGAGTAGATTGATGTTGGAGGAACTGACCATGAGGATTGGGTTGCAGTAGGAAATTAAGGTAGCGAGTTAAGGTAGGCAGGAAGAGCTGATTTAGTGCCTTAAAGCCGATGTTTAATAATTTATTTTTGATGTGGAGGGGGATTGGCAACTATCGGAGAGGTTTTAAAGGAGTTGGGAGATATGGACTGAATGGTTTTTCAGAAAAATGACCTGGTCAGCAGAGTGAAGTTTGGACTGCAGACGGGAGAGGTGGGATGCAGAGAGGTCAGTCAGAAGGCTAATGCAGAAATCAGCAGGGATAATGATAAGTGCTTTGATCAGTCCAGTAGCAGTTTAGATGGAAAGGAAGGTCAGATTCTAGAGGTATTGTGAAGGTAAAATGAACAAGACAATGTGTGGGTTGAATGAGCGATGAGTCGAGGATAATGCCAAGGTTATGGACTTGTGAGACAAGGAGGATGTTGTACTGTCTACAGTGATAGGAGATTTGAAGTAATGGGACTGGAGAAAATATTTTGGATGGAAAGAATGATGAATGAGCTCACCCTGTTCTCCTGTTTAACCCAGGTACAACATGTGCAGAGAGAAATCAACCTCCTTACATGGAAAACCTTTTCCCACAGACAGAGACCCAGGCCAGGCTAGGTTATGGAAACTCACCAGTAATGATAATTATGGTATTTGTGAAGTGTTTACTATGTGTCAAGCACTGTTCTAAGCATTGGGGTAGGTTAATCTTATTGGACATACTCCCTGTGCCAGATGGGGCTCACAGTATAAGTCGGAGGGAGAACAGGCATTGAGTACACATTTTATGTGTAAGTAAACTGAAACACAGAGAAATTAAGTGACCTATCCCAGGTGATACAGCAGGCTACTGGCAGAGTCTGGATTAGAACCTGGGATTAGAACCAGTAGGGGACAGAGCAGCACATGAGAATGAAGGTTTTGTCAGTGTTCCTAGAGACTGTTCCTCCCCATCTCTAGACAAGCTTCTCCCACAATAAATATCAGTCAATTGTATTTATTGAAAGCTTACTTTGTGCAGAGCACTGTACTAAGTGCAGAGCACTTGAGTACAATATAACTATAATTGGACACATTTCTTGCCCTCAGTGAGTTTACAGTCAAGAGGGGGACACAAACATTAATATAAATGTAAAAATTACAGATCTGTACGTAAGTGCTGTGGGGTTTCAAGGGAGGATGAATAAAGGAAGTCGGGGTGATGCAGAAGGGAGTGGGAGAAGCAGAAAGGAAGGCTTAGACAGTGAAGGCATCTTGGAGGAGATATGTCTTCACTAAGGTTGTGAACTGCGGGAAAGTAATTACCTGTCAGATATGAGAAGGGATGCCATTCCAGGCCAGAAGCAGGACGTGGGTCAGAAGTTGGTGGTGAGGTAGAAGAGACTGACATACATTGAGAAGGTTAGCATTAGAAGAGCAAAGTGTGCAGGCTGCGTTGACTAGGAGACTAGTGAGGTGAGGTAAGCGCTTAGTACAGTGCTCTGCACACAGTAAGCGCTCAATAAATATGACTGAATGAAGGTAGGAGGGGGCAAAGTGATTGAGTGCTTTAAAGCCAATGGTGAGTTTCTGTTGGATGCAGGGGTGTATGGGCACCCACTGGAGCTTCTTGAGTAATGGAGAAATACAGCCTGAAGAGTTTTGTAGAAAAATGATCTGGGCAGCAGAGTGAAGTATGAACTGGAGGGGAGAGACAGGAGGCAGGGAGGTCAGCAAGGAGGCTGATACAGTAAGCAAGACAGGAAAGGATAAGTGACTGGATTAATGTGGTAGCAGATTCGATGGTGAGGAAAGAGCAGATTTTAGAAAAGCTGTGAAGGTCAAACTGACCAATGGATTGGATTGTATTTATTTTATTTTCTATTTATTTTATTTTCTATTTATTTTATTTTGTTAGTATGTTTGGTTTTGTTCTCTGTCTCCCCCTTTTAGACTGTGAGCCCACTGTTGGGTAGGGACTGTCTCTAGATGTTGCCAATTTGTACTTCCCAAGCGCTTAGTACAGTGCTCTGCACATAGGAAGCGCTCAATAAATACGATTGATGATGATGATGATGATTGAATATGTGGGTTGAAGGAGAGAAGAGTCAAGGACTATGGGCTTGTTAGACAGGAAGGATGGTAGTGCTGTCTAAAGTGATGGGAAAGTTAGGGATATGCCTTACCAACTCCATTATGTTGTACTCTCTCAGGTGCTTAGTACAGTGCTATGAACACAGTAAACACTCAATAAATGTAATTGGTTGATGATTGATTGTTCTCTGATGAAAAGTCAGTTCTTTCCAGAACGGCAAATTGGAATTTCTCTACTGGCAGCTAGGACACTCCAGAATGTTCCTTGGCTTCTAAGTGTAGACAAAATTATCCCCATTACACTCTTGGTTTTTGTGGTGTCCTTCTTTCTCTTACCAGACTTTCAGCCAGGCCTGTTGAGAAAGTTTTTAAAGGACTTTCTCTCAGCTGTGAGCTTATCATCTGACAGTTACTAAATAAAATATTTTGATGACAAAATATTGTCACAGTGGACTGTGAGCCCACTGTTGGGTAGGGACTGTCTCTTTATGTTGCCAACTTGTACTTCCCAAGCGCTTAGTACAGTGCTCTGCACACAGTAAGTGCTCAATAAATACGATTGATGATGATATGATACACATAAGTCGATTTCAGAAATCAATGGTATTTATTAAGCACTTACTGTATGCAGAGCTGTGTACTAAACACTTGGGAGGATATCATAATCAAATTGATAGAAACAATCTGTGACTATTAGTAACTGTGGAATTTGTTAAATCTTTACTCTGTGCCAAGCATTGAACTAAGATGTAAGATAATCAGATCAGACACGGAAGAACTCTGTTCTACTTTCGGTTCCCAATCTGTGACGGGGAAACTGATAGCAAACTCCCATTTTACAGATGAGAAAACTGAGGGTCAGAGAAGTTGTCATTTACTCCAGTCCATGTTTCCCATACCCATGTTCTTTTCACTAGGCCATGCTGATTCTGCTTTTCAGGTCTGAATATTTGGAAAATTTATGGAAGTATAAGTATTTCTCTGTCCCCTTTCCCATTAACCCTCATGGAAAAACTATCATTAAATATGATATGGACATCTCATGGCTTGGAATTATTATCTGAAACATTTTAGAGATCAGGATCCAGGAGATAGTTCCATCAATTAAGGTATCTTACCCCTTTTTTGCCTTTCTTCTGTTCTGTACTCCTGTCTTTTTCTCTGCTCCTTTGTCTTCTTTCTTCTCCCTTCCCTTCCCTTCATTCACACTTTCTTTCTTTGCCTTTTACTTTCATTTTCCCTTTTGGTCCTTCTCAGTTATATCCACTTCTCGTCCTTCTTTCCACTTTAGTTCTGTCTTCTTTTGGGCCAACTTTTGTCCCTTCTAAGGGGATCATATTTTTCTCACATTTGCTTGGGAGAATGGTCAAGAATTTATTTTCCTGATATGAACAAAATTGGATACAGTAATATGAAGGTGTGAATAGGCACAACCAAAAATGTCACATGACATCTAGTATTGTCATCTTTGCACATTCTGCTTTGCTATTATTTTTGAAAAAGTTTAATTCCTAATGGAAAGAGACATGGAGTTTTTTCCCCATTGTGCTAAATAAACACATTTGTTATTGCAAGAGGGAAACCAATGATCTGGGAGAGTGAAGCAATAACAAGATTACTCTGAGGGAGTTCATAGAAATGACACCCCAAAAAACCCACAATAAGAAAATATATATCTTTATCTATCTATCCACATATCTATCTTTGGTGGGATGTTAGCAGAGTACACTATAAAGGAGAGACACATTTGGCATAGGCATGCAAAATATAAGGTTGATAACAGTCTTGGATAATGCCAACATCTTCTTTTGATAAATTTTCAACTCAAGTAAATGGAACATCTCCTTCCCTCTGAACTCTGATTTAAAGCATTGTAGAAAAAAATTGGCATGGTTAAAAGAAATACAAAAAAAGAAATATTTCCAATTAGAGTTGTTAGTACTGAAGGGGAATATGTTAGAGGTTCCAAAAAAAATGGAAGTCATAAAAGAAAAGAAAAACTACTGTCATCAAATCCTGTCAATTCTTCCTCCAAAATATTTCCAGAATCCAATCCTTTCTCATCCAACTGCCACCTGTTCAATGCACCTGTCATATACAGAGAGAAGCAGCATAGTCTAGTGGATTGAGCATAAACATGGGAGTCAGAAGGACCTGGGTTCTAGTCTCAGCTCCTCCACTTGTCTGCTGTGTGACCTTGGGCAAGTCACCTAACTTCTCTGTGCCTGAGGTATCTCATCTGTAAAATGGGGATTAAGACTGTGAGTCCAGTGTAGGACATGGACTCTTGTTTGTTTTATGGCATTTGTTAAGCCTTACTATGTGTAAGACACTGTTCTAAGTTCTGGGGTAGGTACAAGTTAATTAGGTCAGACACAGTCCCTGTCTCAGTAATTAATTAATTCATCCATTCATGAACTCCCAGCTTCCAGCTTCTTTTCTCTTCAGTTCACACTTTTCTGTCCCCAACAATTCTCTAAAATATAATTCTGTGCATTACTGCCACTTCTCAAAAACCTCTGAATGTTACCAGTTCTGTTGACCACTGACACTTTCCCCTGCCTAAATTTCCTCACCCTTTTCCCACTATACCATAACTCATACACTCCACTCTTCTAAAGCCAAAGTTATTCATTAAGCCATATTCTCCCTCTCAGTGCTGATCTCTAGCTCAAAGCCCCCGTTTTGTCTGAAATGCCTTCTTTCTTCACATCTGGAAGATTACTTATCTCCCTTATAGCCCTTTCCAAATTTATATCTCTTCCATGAAGCCTTCCCTGATTAATCTCTCATCTCCCTACTTATATCTCTGACAAATGTTACTTCAGAAATCCTGCATCATCCACACTCTTGAATATTCAACCTATCCCATTTTACTTGTTAACATGAACTTATGTTCCTAAAATTAAGGTAACTTAATAATGGTGTCTGTCTCCATGACTATACTGATCCTTCAGGGACAGGATCATGTTTACCAAGTCTATTATATTTTCCTTAGTGTTAACTACAGTGCTTTGAATGCAGTAAGTGCTCAAAATGTGCCTTTGGATTGATAGATAAAAATGTCAAAGGCGTGACAAATCATGTAAAATTGAATGACCAAAATTCATGTGCTGACAAATCAAAGAGATTTTCAAAACGTGAAATCAATCCATGGACAAGTTCAATTATTTAAAGAAAAATTAACTTACTAGAGATCAACATGTACAAACTGCCAGTGCCTCCTCTGCTAGACTAGGTCTCTGATCAGAGGAACCACTGCTGCTCAGATCCACTGGAGCAGAGAAAAATTCATGATCAGAGTAGACTTTTTCCCTTCAGTAGATTAGAATCTGATAGTTTAGCCTAGAGGCACTTTTATCAGGAAGTTCAGATTGAATCAAAGGGGATATTTGTTCAGTGGTGTCAAATTCCCTAAAGTATCTATTATCAGATATTCACTGAAGACTACCCGGAACAGGGCCTAAAATTGCAGGTGCATATTAAAACTGAAAGTAGTTTCTCTTTCTTCCTCTGTAAAATCTGAGTTAAAAATATAACAGAAAAAGAAACACCTTCACACTTACTGCCCAGGTTTTACACCTTAGTGTGAACACAGGACCACTCTAGGTCTGCTGGCAGACAGATGCCAGATCACCCATCTGTTGCCAGGACAGGTCTTGATCCCACAATTCTCCCTTAAGCAGTACAGGCAAGATCACTTTTAGACTGTGAACCCACTGTTGGGTAGGGACTGTCTCTATATGTTGCCAACTTGTACTTCCCAAGCGCTTAGTACAGTGCTCTGCACACAGTATGCGCTCAATAAATATGATTGTTCAACCAATTGGTAAATTGTATTCATTTAGCACTCAATTTGTGCAGAACTATGCACTTGGTCAGTGAAAGAGAATCAGTAGACAGGATCCTGTTCTCAAGGAGCTTACAATCTAATGGAGGAGACAAACACAAAAATAAATTTGAGGTACAGGAAAGCTGGGAAGTGTCTTCTGAGAAGAGGGTCAGTGAGCACTCAAGTACTTAGGTGCTCAGGGAAGCAGCATGACCTAGTGGAAATAGCATGGGCCTCAGAGACAGAAGGACCTGGGTTCTAATCCCAGCTCCACCACTTGTCTGTTGTGTGATCTTAGGCAAGTCACTTCACTTCTGTGGACATCAATGACCTCATTTGTAAAATGGGGATTAAGACTGTGAGCCCCATTTGGGACAGCAACTCGTCCAACCCAATCACCTTGTATCTACCCCAGCCAGTACAGTGCCTGGCACATAATAAGGACTTAACAAATACCACAATTATGATTATTATTATTTAGAAGGTGCAGAAGTGTTGAAGTGGCAGTAGATAAGGAAATTAGCAGGGAGAGGTCATAGAATAATCAGGAAAGCCTTCCATCATCATCATCATCATCAATCATATTTATTGAGCGCTTACTATGTGCAGAGCACTGTACTAAGCGCTTGGGAAGTACAAATTGGCAACATATAGAGACAGTCCCTACCCAACAGTGGGCTCACAGTCTAAAAGGGGGAGACAGAGAACAAAACCAAACATACTAACAAAATAAAATGAATAGAATAGATATGTACAAATAAAATAAATAAATAGAGTAAAAAAAAATATGTACAAACATATATACATATATACAGGTGCTGTGGGGAAGGGAAGGAGGTAAGATGGGGGGGATGGAGAGGGGGACCAGGGGGAGAGGAAGGAAGGGGCTCAGTCTGGGAAGGCCTCCTGGAGGAGGTGAGCTCTCAGCAGGGCCTTGAAGGGAGGAAGAGAGCTAGCTTGGCGGATGGGCAGAGGGAGGGCATTCCAGGCCCGGGGGAGAGGAGATAGATTCCAGAGGAGATAGATTTGTTTCAGAGGGGCTTTGAAGATGGGCAGAGTAATGACCTGCCCAGTAAGAATTGAGAAGTGGTTCCAGGCAGATTGGAGGATGTGAGTATAAGATCTGTGGCAACAGAGATGGGAACAAAGCATAGTGAGTTGGTTGGTTTGTGAGGAGGTAAGAATGTGATCTGGTGTATAGGAAAGAGCAGCCAGAAAATGTAGCAGCGTGAGCTAGTTGTGCCTTATCGTTGATTCCTTCCCCAAGACCCAGTTATTCAGAAAGAACCTCCCCTTTCCCGGACTCCCTGTCCCAGCCCAAGGAAGGATCTGCCCACTGGCAGCAGGTAAACTTCCAATCTTTTAGAATGTTGAAAAGATCACGAACATGGCTGAAACTGTAACTCCTTGTTTTGAGCTATAAGAATTCTAAAATACTGCTGCTCCTTTCACGTATGTTATAGTTTATGTCTTTCAATATTTTTTCACTTTCCTTAAATGTTGTTTTTTATGGTATTTATTAAGTGCTTACTATGTGTCAAACACTGTCCTAAGGACTAGGGTAGATACAAATGAATTAAGTTGGACACAGTCCCTGTTCCACATGGAACTCATAGTCTAAGTAGGAGGGAGAATAAGAAAACTGAGACATAGAGAAGTTAAGTAATGTACCCATGGTCACACAGCAAGAAATTGGCGGAGCTGGGATTGGAACCCAGACCCTCTGACTCCCAGGACTGTGCTCTTTCCACTAGACTATGCTACTTCTCACCAACAACTCTGAAGATTATTATTAGAGAGTAATGGCTAAATAGATACTACTACTATTATTACTATTGTTACTACTATTACTACTACTACCACCACCAACACTACCTATCACTAATAGTGCTTTTACTACCACTACTATAATCAGGTGTTTATGATTGATGGGGAGAGGAATAGGAACCATTGGAAGTTTTTGAGGCTTGGGAAGATGCAAGACGATGTTTTAGAAAAATGATCCAGACAGCCGAGTGTAGGGGAGATACTGGAGGCAAGGAGGTCAGCAAGGAGGCCGATTTAATTGTCAAGGCGGAATATGAGAAGTGCTTGGACCTGCATGATAGTAGTTTGGATGGTGAGGTAGGGGCAGATACTGGATGTGTTATGAATGAAGAACGAACAGGATTTGGTAGTAGTTGTAGAAGCAGCAGCATGTTTTGTGTCCACTTAGTGAGATGCTCTGTACTATGTGGTAGAGAAGTTGTGAATGACACAATTTATTGTCATATTTATTATTAATAATAATAATGGTATTAAGTGCAATGTGCAAAGCACACTGAGAAGCAGCATGGCTCAGTGGAAAGAGCCTGGGCTTTGGAGTCAGAGGTCATGGTTCAAATCCCGGCTCCACCAATTGTCAGCTGTGTGACTTTGGGCAAGTCACTTCACTTCTCTGGGCCTCGGTTCCCTCATCTGTAAAATGGGGATGAAGACTGTGAGCCCCCCGTGGGACAACCTGATCATCTTGTAACCTCCCCAGCGCTTAGAACAGTGCTTTGCACATAGTAAGCGCTTAATAAATGCCATTATTATTATTATTATTATTATTACTGTTCTAAGCGCTGGGGGATACAGAGTGATCAGGTTGTCCCACGTGGGGCTCACAATCCCCATTTTACGGATGAGGTAACTGAGGCCCAGAGAAGTGAAGTGACTTGCCCAAAGTCACAGCTGACAAGTGGCGGAGCCAGGATTAGAACCCGTGACCTCTGACTCCCAAGCCCAGGTTCTTTCCACTGAGTCACGAATGCTTATTGTGTACAGAGCACTGTACTAAGCTCTTGGGAGAGTGTAATACAACAATAAATAGACACAGTCCCAGCCCTTAATGAATTTACAGTTTAGGCATGTACCCTACTCACATGAAGCTTGCACATCAGCGAGACAAACATAAAAATATTTATAATAAGAAAGGTGAAAAATAATGGATAAAGCAGATATGTATACATGCATGCTAAGTATCATGCCTGTCTCCTTGTTTTGTTTTGTTGTCTGTCTCCAGAGGGGGATTCCAGGAGGAGTGGTGTCAGCAGAAGTTGACAGAGAGGTGGCTGTGGAAGAAGTAGAAACTTAGCTCATCAGAATGTTCAACCTCCCTCTTTCTTGACTCTCCCTTCTCTGGGTAAGTGGTATCAATAAACCACTTAATCAATATTTGTTCTCCCTCCTATTTAGGACTATGAGCTCCATGTGGCTGTGACCAACCTGATTATCTGGACTCTATGGAGGGCTTAGTACAGTGCTTGGCATGTAATAGGCACACCTATTATTACTATTAGAGAAGGAGCGTGGCTCAGTGGAAGAGTACGGGCTTTGGAGTCAGAGGTCATGGGTTCAAATCCCAGCTCCGCCAATTGTCAGCTATGTGACTTTGGGCAAGTCACTTCTCTGTGCCTCAGTTACCTCATCTGTAAAATGGGGATTAAGACTGTGAGCTCCCCATGGGACAACCTGAACACCTGGTAGCCTCCCCAGTGCTTAGAACAGTGCTTTGCACATAGTAAGTGCTTAATAAATACCATCATTATTATTATTATGAGGCAGTGAGATACTGCAGCAGCTTATCCATTAATTTTAAAGGATTTTTCCAGATAAATGGGTCGTAGTTCAAAATTATGATAATCCTTCCTGGAACTAGCTGGTTTTCTGCTATGCCAGTGTCACATATTTTAATACTGCCTATCCTTTCACCATTTATTCTCTACCCGTGTATATATACCTACCACACAGAAGTATTTGAAGCTGAAAGGTTTTGAGAGCACTGCTATCAATGGATTTTGAACTAAAAGATATAGGTTCTTGTTATTTATGGTAAAAAAAAATATAAAGCAACTAAGCTTTTTCAGTAGCAATATGGGAAGCATCATAGTATAGGAATCCGAGGACCTGAGCTCTAACCACTTGTCTACTTTGTGACTTTGAGCAAATCAGTTCACTTCTCTGTGCTTCAGTTAGCTCATCTGTAAAATGGGGATTAAGACTGAGCCCCATATGGGACATTAATTATGTCTAACCTGATTATCTTGCACCCCACCCCAGCACTTTATAAATTGCCTGACTCATAGTAAGTGCTTAACAAATACTATTTAAAAGATGAAAAATGAAGGTCTCATTTCTGGATTTAAAAGTGAAATCTCCTGATTAAGCATCAATTTAAGGTGGTTCTGCCCTCATCATTCTTATCTTTCAAGTAAAGATGTAGATGTACATTTACAATGTTATATTTATTTAAATAATCCTGTGAATTTCTCATCTTTAACCTAGAGTATTACGAGGATGCTGTTATCAAAAGGGAAATTAGGTAAGCAATGGCTCATTTTTGTTTTAACTGCTGAATAAAGAGTTCATATAAAATCTTAGACAGCCCTTATTTTTCTTTGTCTCCATGGATTTATCTAATAATTTCAAAATATTCACATGTAAATAGAACTGGCCTCTTTCTTCAGTTTCTATCATTTATTGAATGCTTCCTGTGTACAGAGCACTGTACTAAGAGTTTAGGAAACTGCAATATAATAGAGTTGGTGCTTATGTTTCCCCGACCACAAGGGGCTACAGTTTCCACCATATGGGGAAGTAAAATCAGCTAATAAGAGAAGATAATATCTTTCACATATACTATAGAGTGCACATACACACATGTTTAATGACATGCATTGAAAAGTTAAGACAGTCTTATGATTTTTAATTGGAAAGATAATACACAAAGAGATTAACTTCGATATGAACTTATTTGAAATACAGATACTAAATTTTTTTTAAATGATGCCTATTTGAGAGTCAAGCCAGTAACGTATGTGGCTATTGTCTTTTAAAAGACCCATTGGAGCACTGGAGTAAGATGCTTGACTGCACATACTAAGACTGTGAGCCTATTGTTGGATAGGGACCGTCTCTATATGTTGCCGATTTGTACTTCCCAAGTGCTTAGTACAGTGCTCTGCACACAGTAAGCGCTCAATAAATATGATTGAATGAATGAATAAATAATCCTTTTTCCCCACCAGAGGAAGTATGGCCTAGAAAAACAACATAACGTAGTGGATACAACACAAGCCTGGGAGTCAAAGGGTCATGAGTTCTATTCCCACCTCTGCCAATTGTTGGCTCTAGGATGTTGGGCAAGTCACTTCACTTTGTGTCTCGGTTACCTCAATTGTAAAATGGGAATTAAGACTGTAAGCCCTATGTCAGATAGTGACTGGGTCCAGCCTGAATAATGTGTATTTACACCAGCACTTGTACAGTGCCTGGCATATAGTAAGCACTTTAGAAATACCATAAAAAAACCAACTATTCGAATCCTCTGAAAGCTGTTGCCCCCACATCATGACTTCCAGGAGTCCCCCTCTGCCAGACCATCACACCTCCTCCCTGGTATTCTGCATCAGTTCTCTCCATGAATCAGGGAACCTGTATCCTGGACTGCCTTCCACGAGATGGTGAAAAGCAGTCCCAGCCTGGTGTCACCTTCCTGGTGAACCTCCGGAAAGCCGCAGTGGTGCCCGCTGGAACAGTCATTGTGGCCAGAGTTGTGACTGTGGACCCTGAGCCATGAGGAGCCTGAAATTCTGCTTCTCTAGCCACAGTACTCTACTGGTATTTATGTACTTATTTTGTCATAATGGTTTATTTCCATCTCTTGTTCTGTGTCTGTTGCCAGTTTCCTCT
This sequence comes from Tachyglossus aculeatus, assembly GCF_015852505.1. NCBI lineage: Eukaryota > Metazoa > Chordata > Mammalia > Monotremata > Tachyglossidae > Tachyglossus > Tachyglossus aculeatus. The sequence goes on from NC_052067.1 coordinate 117,047,459, forward strand.
CCCCACTATTTTATTTTTAGATTGTAAGCCTTCTAAGGCCAAGAGACTGCAACTAATTTCCAGCTGTGTATTTTTCCCAGTCTTTGAAACAGTGGTCCACATACAGTACCACTTCTAACAGTAGTACTAACAGGAACACGATTACCCATACAGATGGTGATAAAGACTATAATGCTGTCATTCATTCATTCAATCATATTTATTGAGCACTTACTGTGTGCAGAGCACTGTATTAAGCGCTTGGGAAGTACAAGTCGGTAACATACAAAGATGGTCCCTACCCAACAACAGGCTCACAGTCTAGAAGGGGAAGACAGACAACAAAACAAAACATGTCACATGTCATTACTTTTCTTCGAAAAACCTAGCTTAGCACAAAAACTAGAAATTGCTTTACTCAGGTTTGAAAATACAAAACAAAGTTCACCAACTACAAAGTAATCATGATAATCCTGGGAAGAAGCATGGCCTAGTAGATGAAGCATGGTCCTGGGAGTCAGAAGGATCTGGGTTCTAATTCCAGTTCCACTACCTGTCTGCTATATGACTTTGGGCAAATCATTTAGCTTCTCTATGCCTCAGATCCCTCATCTGTAAAATGAGGATTAAGACTGTGAGGCCCATGTGGGACAGGGACTGAGTCCAATCTGATTATTTTGTAAATACTCCAGCTCTTTGAACAGTGCCTGGTTAAGCATAGTAAGTGCTTAACAAATAAGGGTCATGGGTTCTAATCCCAGTTCCACCACTTGTCTGTTGTGTGACCTTGGGCAAGTCACTTCACCTCTCTGTGCCTCAGTTAACTCATAATAATGATGATGGCATTTGTTAAGCACTTACTATGTGCCAAGCATTGTTCTAAGCGCTGGGGGGATACAAGGTATTCAGATTGTCCCACATGGGGCTCACAGTCTTAATCCCCATTTTCCGGATGAGGGAATTTAGGCCCAGAGAAGTGAAGTGACTTGCTCAAAGTCACACAGCTGACAAGTGGTGGAGCCGGGATTAGAACTCATGACCTTTGACTCCCAAGCCCATGCTCCCTCTTCTGAGCCATGCTGCTTCTCAGGAGAATAAGACTGTGAACCCCATGTTGGACAATGGACTGTGTCCAACCTGATTACTTGTATTTACCCCAGCACTTAGAACAGTGTTTGACATAATCACCATTGTTATTATTATACACGATTTCTTATTTAGGACAAAACTAACAATGCCTTAACCACTTATACATTTAGGTTTGAAACAGCACTGAGTTCCGATTTACCCAGTTGAAAAAAAGCACTTAGTTAATTTTGGACTTCTGGACTTTGCAAAGTTGCCATTCAGATGACTTACATTTCTGAGTACTTTTGAGAACTTTATTTCAGAGACCACTTTTCAGTGCTTAAAAATTATTCTTGCCTTCAAGGGAAGAACAGCTGTGTATGATCATTATGGGCAGGGAACATGTCTGCTTATTCTCTTGTACTGTGATTACCCAAGCACCTAGAACAGTGCTCTGCACACAGTAAGTGATCAATAAATACCATTGATTGATTGATAGACTGTAGATAAGTGAACTCTGGAAGGAAAGATTATGGGAACCTTCCTCTCATATGCCTTACAGAGACCAAGATAGGTTAATCGTACATTGCTAAAGTGCATTCTCTCTGCCTCTTAATATAAACAGTTGATAGTCAATAAAGAGTGGGAGCAACCACGAGGTAATAATGCAGTCATTTTCCTCTGAATGCCTATCATTTCGCTGATACACTTTTTTAAATTTTTTTCCCAGATTACAACTACAAACCCATTAGGAGGCTTACCTAACAGATTGAGGACAAAAAATAATTTAAAAAAAAACAAAGGAACTTGAAAACTATCTCCAGCCCCATTAGTCTGAATTTCCTCGTCTTTGTTTTATGGTATTACAATTATTCAGTAGTCCAGACATGTTGCCATTGGACATTGCCTTTACTAACTGTCCAATACAGTGTTGCTGGTCTGCATATTTTCATTTTAGAAACACCACAGCAATATCCTTTCCAGGATGGAAAAAGAGTTGGTTGATGGTAGACTATTATTTTAAAATTCTTTTCCCTCATTTTCTTGCTTCTTTTGTTGTCATTCCAGGACAATCTCCTCTGCCATGCTATTAATAGCTTCTGCTTTAAGAATTTTTTTTAAATCCAGAGCTTTTTCCTCCTAAGATTTTTCAACAGATTTCAAATACCAACAGGTTCCAAGTCCTAGAATGCATCCTCTTCATTTGAGCTGTCTTGAATAATGTGGCATCATCATCAACAAGATGTAATCACAAAAGTCCTACCTGAAATAAATCATACAACAAACTCATGGCTATATAAAAACTTCAATCAAATTACTTTCTGTCCATTTTTCAACTGAACCCTCTACTTTAGAACAATTTAAGATTTTCAAATGCTTCAATAACCCTAAAAATTAAATTCAACAAAATAAGATTTGCATTCTGAGCCTCTTTGGTAAATTCACTGAAAAATAAAATAAAGTTATTGAGGAGTTATGATGTTTTACCAATCTTGAACTTCAAATATTTTCAATAGAACTGAAGTTTTAAATCAGATATATCTTTGACAGTTACTTTATTTTGTTTAAGTATATATGCTTTGATATATAATGATCTGGAATATTAATGAGGAAAAGGTCTTTAAAAAAGGTGGAAGAAAACTTTGCAAGAATGGAAATGTCATGTTTTGGGATTTTTTTTTTTTTCCTCCCAATTTCCAAGTCGGGAGGATCAAAGAATAGTTTATTGCTGGGATAGAATTATATTTATTAAATCAGTATTTCCTTTATGCAAGTCTGTCCTGGATTCCCAAAAACAACAGTGGTGAATTTGAATATTACAAGTGAGTGATCCAATGTTAAAAAAAAATACTAAAAGCACATTTCAATCATTTTTGTCATTTTGAAAGAATTTTGAAATAATGCACAGTGTTTGTCAAATATTTGAATGTACTTGATACTATCCATTTAGATTTGAATTTGTTCTAAAACTGTAAATTGGGTAACCATTACCCTAAGCTAATGTTTGATCCAACATTTCAACAGTAATAGAGAGATTGCAAAGCATATAAGTAATGCTAAAATAGAAAACAAAAACCATTCACAATTGTGTTTTTGTTGTTTTCAGGTGCCTGTGTGGGAAATCTTATAATGAAGCTGTGGTGTTAAAACTGAAAAGTTAAAGGTAAAATGTAACCGTTTGTCACAATTATGTTTCATATTGGCAGGTGTTCTGAACTTTCTGTTTGATAACTAGACATATAAATTTCAGTTCTTAAAGCTTTGCAGGCAATTTAAGGGCTCATTTATTTCACTGACAGCAAGATGTATATGCTGCCTGGTGTACTGGATGTCTAGGGCCAAATTCGGCACTTTGTTGCTTGCTTGTCTCACAGGAAGTAAATAGTAGCAATTTTTCAGCAAAGGCATAGGAACACAAGGTGTTTAGCAAATAAATGAGCATAAGATGACCTGTGGTGTCCTGAAATTACTAAAATTCATGAATAATAAAATGATCTATAGATTGTTAGCAGAGGGCTGGAGCAAAGGCTAATTTGCAGTCAGTGAAGCTTTGCAGGATAATTTATAACTTTTGAAAATTTAATGACTTCATCAGTTTTTACCTATTTTTTACCAATATAATCTTCTGAATGCCATTTTCAGCTGAGATAGCCTGCTCAGACAATATTCCAGTCACCTACCTGTTTAGATTATTAATATTTAACTTACCTTATCTGAATCTTTTTCCTTTCATTTCTTACTTACCTATGCACTACATAGGTGTTAGGAGACATTTTATCTTTATAAATGAATTTGCATTGGTTAAAAAAAGGGGAGAAAAATGCCACCCAAAAGAAGCCATCTTCTAGCATAGTCAGAAATAGTTGATAAAATAACAATATTGGAATAAAATATCTTAGTCTGCTGACTTTTTACTTATTGTATTTCCCGAAGAAATAATTTGAAAGCTTCATTCTCCCTTATATTAGGGAAATAGCTCAAAAATATTTAAGATAATTGGATAAAAGAATCCTTCACAGAGCACACATAAAAGATTACTTGAAAGAAAATAAAAGCTAATTGTAGAAACACGTTTGTGGCATTTTTTTCCACAAAGAAATCAGACATTAAAGAATTAATGAATGCCTTTCATCGAAGAGAGGAAGGCTTGGCTTTAGGCTGTAGTTATGAACTGTCTTTAGCCCTGAGAGTTCAGGGTCTCCTATTGTGGGTAGCATACTATAATAACCAAACAGATTACTAACAAGGTCCCACATAAGGTTATTTCTCTACTGTAAAAACATTTGGGTACTTTCACATCTTGGGAAAATTTTGCTTTATGTCTTCTAGTTGGACTTCGCGCTTGTCCATTGTGACATGATTTTTGGTTGTTGTTTTTTTTGTACTCTTCCAGGTAAATTCCCTTGTTTCCACTTCTAGTGAGATTTCAATTTCAAGTTTTCAAGCAAACCTTCTTGCTTACTTCATCAATCAATGGTATTTATTAAGCCCTATTGTTTTCTGAGCACTGTATTAGGCTCTTGAAAAAGTACAATTAAGCTGCTCACAATGAGAGTATATGAAAATAAATCACAGATAGGGTAAATGAATATGTATGTGAGCATGATATGAGAAGATGGGGACCTGTGATATATTATAATGGACTGATTTATCTCTCCACCTATGTACCAGCCTTTTCTTGAAGTCCCTTATAACTCTTCTCTCATTAAAAACCGACACTGGCTTTCCGTATCAATATGGATGAAAACCCCAAAAAACTTAAGTAATTTGACTGCAAGGTTCCTACCACCTTGTCCATTACCCATTGCTTTCTTCATCTGATATACCCCAACTCACTGTCTTCTTTGCCCCCAGCCAACTTTCTAGTATCTCATTCTCAATTCCTCAGTCTTCACCCCATCATTTACAATGCTCCTCAGCTTGGAACATCCTCCCTCCTCACATCAGACAGATCACAGCTTACCCCACATCCAAAGCCCTCCTAAACTGTCTCCAACAAATTCCCAGTATTCTAATTTGTTGAAGAGAATTTGTCCACTTAAATGCTATAGGTGGATTCAATTAAAAGCTACAAAAAGAAGAGTAAATTATATAAATAGATTAACAACATGAAGTTCTGCATCAACTTCATTAGAATTAGTACTAATTTAATCATCAGAAATTGACTCTGGACAGGATTCGACCTTCCCTCAGGATTATGATACTCTGGCACTTTGGGCCCTTTTTGTAGTACCTCTAATTATGTAGTTATTTCCATTTCTTTGGAGATATTTCTTATTTAGCATTTCATGAAAACTGTGGAAATATTTCTAGCTTACTGAGTCAAAGAAGCCTTTGAGAAATCCCTAAAGACTGTAGCTCATTGTGGGCAGGGAATATGTCTGTTTATTGTTATATTGTACTCTTCCAAGCACAGTAAGTGCTCACTAAATATGACTGACTAACTACATTTAAGGATTTTTTTATGAATTTAAGAGGAAAATTAGTTGATGGAAACCTTGATATACTTTATCATGTATTGACATTCTATGCATCTTACCATCAATTTGAGTTTACTACAGTAACAATAATTAGGAATATGGTTTGTTGATAAATACAGTCCAATATGTTAGGTGTTCATGTGCATTTTGCTCAACATCTATAATTTAAGCTACATTAATTTTAGCTTTAGACAAATGAAAGACTGCTAATGATGCTCTAATATTTTAATATTATTTAAGCATAGAGTAGATGAAAATGCAATCCTGCTTCATTAATGTGGCCATATTCCAATGTTATGATTATTAAAGAATTTTCTGTGAAAGAGCTATAACTATAAATCCTGAAAACAAGCTCAGCAAATTTAATTCAACTTAATAAAGATCAATATCTTGGACAGATTTTCTACATTTTGGGACTTCTAGAAGAGGCATATCAAATGTGTTCATGAAGAACACATTAAAGTCTTTCATTATGAATATAGTTTTCAACATTAGCAGAGGATATTTAGCATATTGAAGATGAAAAAAGTACTGTGCAAACTTGCAATAAGTATGTGATTTCCAAATTTAGAACGAGCAATAAGAAGTGATAATGTGATGGGAATGTTATAAAGTTAGTGAGGTATGGAAAGTGATGGATAACTGGTAATGGGTACAGTGCTTCCAAGTTCCATTCCCCTAGTGACCACATCACTCTGGCTTGGGAAATTTGTTCTTGCAAGCATTCATGCTGCTTGCCCTTGACACTTTATGTTGTATCAGAGAATGATTTGATTTAGAATCAGTGTCTTCTAATCCAGGGTAAACAATAAAGTTAGTGACAATTGCTTAGTGAAAATGACCTGTTCCCATAAAATTCACTTACCAATTTGCTTATTTTGACCAACAACCTATACATTTTTATCCTTTATGTATATATACATATATCAAGAGTTTTTATTGAAACTGCTTTTTGTTACTTCTGATTTATTTGTGTTTTGTCTGAAACATGCTACACAAACTCTTCTTGACACTACCATAGTATTACTTACTATGATTTTAGGAGGGTTTTGAAGAATGGGGAGTGTGGTGGTTTGTCAGATCAGGAAGGGGAGTACAAGGGGTAGCAGAGAGGGAAGAGTACCAGGCAGCAGAGAAAGCATGAGCATAGAGTAGACAGTGAAAAAGATGAGATTCAGGCACTGTAAGTATATTGGTGTTTAAGGATCAAAGTGTGCCAGTGTGGTTCTAATTGTTGAGGAGTGAGAATAGGTAAGAGGGAGAGATTTGCCTAAAACTGATGGTGAGAAATTTCCATTTGCTAGAGATATGAATTTGTGACCATTGGAAATCTTAGAGAAGTAGGGAGAGACATAGAATTACTATTTTTTTTAGTTTGACTGTAATCAGTAAGATTATAGTCTTGCCCTTAGTCATTAGCATTTACTAGAAAACTGCCCTGGAATACCTTCTGGCAAACAGATGTGTGTTACAGTAAGCCCTCTCTGGACTTTGGGCAGAGAATGTGTCTACCAACTCTCTTATGTTGTATTTTCCCAAGTGCTTGGCTCAGTGCTCAGCACACAGTAAGCACTAAATTCCATTTATTGATTATTAGTAGGGAATCTAAGCCCATTCACACTGGTTGCCACTTGTCCTCAACGTGCTGCAGTGACAATAACACAGCACAGTTTTCAGGAAGTCTAAGAAAGGCTTAAGACAGTGTGGGTCTCCCTTCACTTTCTTTCTTCTCGTGGAGCACAGTCGTACTTTCACTTGCCCTTCCCCAGAGCCTGGACTGAAGCACTGACTCTGTCCCAACTTCTGTGGGGGTGTGCAGGTTGGAGAGTGGAGAGTCCAGAATCCAGGGAGGATTCATTCATCTTGAAGATCCCAAAGGAGACTCCTCCGAAGAAGCAGACCTGAAGATCTGGTGGCTTTTGCCTCTTTCCTGGCTGCAGGAAATGCAGATGTGCACCACTCTGCACACCCAACTTCCCATCACTGACCTGGCCGTGGTTTTCTTCCTTGCTGGGAGTAGAGCTGGTAGAAACAAGTGGAGGTGGCTAGTCTGGAGTACAGGCTTTCAACATCAGGAAAACTAGGCACAAATGTACGGTCTCTGGAAAGGCAGCTCTGTGGAAGGTGGAGTCCCACCCTGGCTCCTCCCCTTGTAGCATCCACCCGCTCTTGGCTAGCAGTGCTGAAATTGAGCTTCAGTAGGCTGAAAAAGGGGATAGTCACTTTGTAAAACTGCCTCTAAAATGATCTTGGGAAAAGTGACAAACAGGAGGATTTCTCTCCACAAAGTCAGATTAGCTTCAAGATACTGAGTACTGTTTTAGCAGTTCCCCTGATCCTCAAACAAACTTGGATGTTTTTCACTTCTTTCTAAATTTTCTGAGTATTTGTGGGTGAAGAGAAGGTGAGATTTTGAAAGTATTACCTACATGTGGATGTATATAATGTTTAGATTTTATTCCACATGCCTACAGATAGGGAAGAAAGCATTCTACACCCAACACATTAAAAGGTATTTAGAAATAGCAATGGAAATAAAGAAATACTTGATTTAAAAATGCATACTCTAGATTGAACCAACAGCAAATGTGGTATTTTTGAGCCTGTGTAGCAGACAGTGGCAATAATTAAGACATTTATTTCCCCTTTTGCAATATCATTGTTCATTTAGAATCATGACTATTTTCAGGATGTAAGGACTTTTGATTTTACACAATAAATATTTATTTATTCAATCATTTATTGATTGCTTAGTGTGTAAAGCACTGTACTAAAAGCTTAAGCATTGTACTATTGACTACATAGAGTTAGTAGACATAACTCCTGACTTCAAGGAATTTATAATATAGTGGTAACATGAACACTAAAATCTATTTGAGGTAGGAGGAAGCAATAGAGTCCAAATACATGTGCTTATTTACTATGCAGGGGATGTTTGAGTATCCAAGTGCTTAGGTAACACAAGTGTAGAAGTAGCCATTTACAGGGAAATGGGAATGGAAGAAGAGAAATTAATGATGGTTATGGTATTTCTTAAGTGCATACTATATTCCAGACATTGTTCCACGTGCTCATGTAGATACATGTTAATCAGGTTGAACACAGTCCATGTCCCACATGGGGCTCAGAATCTAAGTAGAAGGTATTGAATTGCCTATTACAGCCAAGGAAACAGACTCAGAAAAGTTAAGTGACTTGTCCAAGGTCACACAGCAGGCAAGTGGCAGAAGTGATAGATCCAGGAAAAGAATCCTGGTCCTCTGAATACCAGGCCCATGTTCTTTCCAGCGTTCTGGAAAAGATGTAATTTCAGAAGGGCCTTCAAATGGGGACAGTGGATGCATGTTGGATGAGAAGTAGGAGGGATTTCCTGGCAGAAGGGAAGGGATGAGCAAGAGGTCAAGTGCAAAAGAGATGAGACTGAGGCACAACAAATACCTTGGAACCAGAGTAATGAAGCATTCCAGTTGAGATGCTGTTGGGAAAGAGTAATGATGTGGGCCCCATGGGAGATAGGGATATAGCCCAACTGGATTATCTTGAATCTCCCCCAGCACTTAGTACAGTGTGGTAGTAGTAATAGTGGTAGCAGCAGCAGCAGTAGTAGTAGTAGTACTAGTAGTAAAGTTGATTGTGTCCCTAAGGATCAATGGTCAGAAATTTTGCAACGATTTCACTAAGAATAATTCAGAAAAACCTATTCTTCTGTCCCATTTATTCTGCATTAAACATGCAAGTGTTCTTCACAAATAATTAATGACAAACATTGATCCAAGCAACCACATTTGAAAGTTGTCTTAACACATTTCAAAGATTCTATTTACTTGATAATATCCATCTAGGGCTAAAATCTATGTTTCAAAAGGAAATGAATTGAATCCCTTTCATGGGACTTTCTGAAAGGCACTGTAGTTAAGAATATGCCCATCTTTACAACATAGCTAAAATCTGCCCTTTCCTCTCCACCTAAACTGCTACCACATTAATACAATCACTCATCCTAGCCCACCTGGATTACTGCATCAGATTTCTTGCTGACCTCCCTGCCTCCTGTTTCTCCCCACTCTAAGCCAATCTTCACTCTGCTGCCCAGATTATTTTTCTACAAAACCGTTTAGGACTTGTCACCCCTATCCTCAAAAACCTCCAGTGGCTGCTCATCTGCCTACTTATCAAACAAAAACTCTTCACTATTGGCTTTCAATCACCTTGCTCCCTCCTACCTCTCCTCACTGCTCTCCTACTACAAGCAGCCTGTACACTTGGCTCCTTTAATGATGATTGTGCCTCCATCTTGTTTATCTTGCTATCTTGCCCACGTCCTGCCTCTGGCCTGGGATGCCTTCCCTCCCCAAATCCAACACAGTCAATCTTTGAAGTTCAAAGCTTCCAAGCCTCCACATCTCCTCCAAGAGGCCTTCCCTGACGAAGCCCCCTACTCTTCATCTACTTCCACTCCCTTCTGCATCACCCTGACTTGTTCCCTTTGTTCTTCCCCCATCCCAGCCCTACTGCACTTATGTACATATTTGTAATGTATTTATTTATATTAATGTCTGTCTCCCCACCCTCTCAAGGTCACAGCTGGAAAGTTTCCATTACTCTATGAGTCTCGACTACGGGAGGGAGAATCAAGCAGAGCCATATACATTCCAATCCTAGCTAGGACAGTGGCTAGCCAGTAGAAGGCTATCTGCTACAAGTCAAAACTCCCCTGTGCTGGGCAGCAGTGGCCTGGGAGAGATTTGAGGGCAGAGACTCAAGTTTACTGTGCAGAAGGAGGCAGTGGTAAATCACTTTATTTTTATGAAGAAAATTCTGTGGATACATTACCGGAATGATTGCAGATGGAGGTGGGTTGTTCTGGAAGAGATGTGTCCATGGCATAGCTATGGGTCAGAGACGACTTGATGAAATAAAACAGGACAGGACCCCACCTCTAGACTGTAAGCTCGTTGTGGACAGGGAATGTGTCTCAATTGTTGTGTTGCACTTAGTGAAGTATTCTGCGAACAGTAAACGCTCAATAAATACGATTGAATAAATGAATAATTAGGTTATTCATTATCCCTGGCCTGAAAAAATAATCTGTTAGACATCAGAAAGCAAGGTGTCTTGACAAATAATGTCATTTTCAAAAAACTATTTTCAACTCAAAATTCTTTAGTGACTGTCTTTACAAGTTAGAAATCTTTGAAGGACAACTAGGGCATCTGTTAGAGAAGCAGCGTGGCTTAGTGGCAAGAACCTGAGCTGGGGGTCAGAAGGTCCTGGGTTCTAATCCTAGCTCTGCAACTCGTCTGCTGTGTGATCTTGGGCAAGTCACTTAACTTCTCTGTGCCTCAATTACTTCATCTATAAAATGGGGATTAAAATTGTGAGTCCTGCCCAGCACTTAGAACAGTGCTTTGCACATAGTAAGTGCTTAATAAATGCCATTATTATTATAACCTGATTACCCTGTATCTGCCAGCATTTAGATCAGTGCTTGGCACATAGTAAGTACTCAAATACCATTATTATTATTATTATTATTATTATTATTCTGAAGGAATTCGACCAGTCTTTCCTCTGTAAGGCCTATGAGGGTTTTGCTCACCTGCTTCTTGATTTTAATTTTAAAATATATTCTCTATGGGGAGTGAAAATATCTATGGTAGTTATATTTATGAAATAAATATCTTCTGTTTGAAAATGATTAAAATGTTGAGAAAGGTAAAATGCACTATTTGGTTTAAAGATAAGCATTAAACATTAATTCAAAGGATAATCATTTGTTTCATTTGAAACTGTACCATTAAAAACAGTTGTCAAAACTACCACAAGTGCAGATGTCATTAAGTAATTTTTGAACCACAAATGTATTATTTTATAAGCAAATGTAAATATGACTAACAAATGGAATAAACTGATCTTGAAATGCAGTATTTTATTATTATAATTCCTAGTAAACCAATAGATAGAAAACTTTCAAATGCCTGGCACTTAAAACAATTTAGAATGTATAATCCCAAAGCAGTATGCCTCATGTGATGTCAATAGATGTTTTTACTGGTACCATGAAGATAATCTGCCACAAACCTAACATATCCCTGTTTAACTCAACAGCTAGAGTGAACTGAATTACCACTTCTATACTCCTGAGGATGGAGGGAAGAGTATCCTCCTCTTCCTCCAGTTCTTCCTTCTCTTCACATCACAGACAGAGGAATTGTCATTCATGCTTCGCTTCCTTCCAACAAGTATCCACATTTATGTGGATATCCCTAGAGTGTACACTTAAATGATGCAGCTTTGTGACAACCCACTCATAGGAGCATCTTGTTCCTTCAAGAGAATACCCTTTAGAACTTCCTACCATATGCTTATACAATTTTAAAACTAGTAGACACTTCAAAAGGTCATCTTTTCCAGCCTACTGCCTACGAAAGCAGCATTATCCAGGAAAGAAAAATATTTTTGATGTATATAAAGCTCTTACAGGATCCTTGTAGATGGTAAAATTGTTGTGGCTAAGGAATGTGTTTGTTATATTGTACTCTCCCAAATACTTAGAACACTGCTCTGTACACAGTAAGCACTCAATAAATATGATGGACTGATTGGTGTGGTAGTCTCTTGCACCTACATTTGGTAGATTCAGATTCCCAGTGCTTTAAAATGCATGTTGCTTAGAAGAATAATCATGAATGATGTAATATTAGCTTGTAATACAGATGTTTGCCCATGATTGAAACATTCTTAAAAATTATCATAATAATTGTGGCCCATACCATCTAACATCACCCAGTAAATTGAGATGCCCAAAGATACTGAGATCTCTCTTGGTTTAAGCTGTCTTAGCTGCCCCATACTATCAAATATTTCTGGGACAGAGAACTACCTGAGGACACTGAGATCTCCCTCTATTGAGCTACCTCAGTTGGCCCAGATCATCTGAAATTGCCCAGAGGAGGGAGTTGCCTGAGGACACATAAATTTAAGAGTTCAAAGGAAGGGAAAGACATTCAGAACCAAGAGCTTCCCAAGAAACCTGAGATCTCTCCCAACTGAATTTCCTCAGCCTGCCCAATCTAACATCATCTGGGCCAGAGAGCTGACTAATGAGATCACTCTCTTTCCTCCTTCTAGAAGATGAGCTTGTTGTAAGCAGGGAAGGTGTCTAACAACTCTGTTGTATTGTACTCTAACCAAGTCCTTAGAACAGTGCTCTGCACATAGAAAGTGCTCAATAAATATCACTGAATGATTGATACCAAGCTACCTCATCCAACCCAGGACATTCAACACAACCCCAGACAAAGAGCTGCCAAAGGACACTGAGATCACATTCTGCTGAGTTTTCTTAGTCAGCTCAGGTCATCAAACCACTGCCTACTGTCTGCCCACCAGGACACCTAGATCTTGCTTCTGAACTGCTGTGGCAGGGAATCCTCAGTGGAGAACACAGAACAGGTGTGACTGTTATTCCCTGGTGATAATGACCTGGCTTTTTACATATCAACAGCTGGCTACTTTCACATCAACCCAGGCTTATGTTTATTTCTAAACATTCACCTCTTCACTCTTGAGGCCCCAATTCAATAATTGATGTAAGAACACTGGATAAAGTAGTTATTGCTGTTGATAACCTAATCTAAAACCCTTAAACTTCTTGGACCCCACCAAACCCCAGCCCTCCATCCCCTCCCTCCAATCAGACAAACCCTGTCACCCCTTTCCCATCTTACCTTCCTCCCCACCCCATCCCTGTTATTGTCTCAGTGTTGTCCATCAACCCTTTCATCCCGCACCAGCCCCACCACCAGCTCACTCCCATCCCCATCCCTTAATTTAAGTTTAACACACCCAAAACAAAACTACTCATATTCCCAACCAAACCCTGCCTCAATTCTTGACTTTCCCATAATCAGCAGAATCACCATCCTCCCAGTTTTTCACAAGGCGTTAACCTTAATGTTGTCCTCGACTGTTCTCTCTCATTCAACTCACATATTCAGTGTTACCAAATCCTATTCATTCAACCTCCACAATTTTGCTAAAATCCTCATTTTCCTCTCCATCTAAACTATCACATCAATCCAAGCACTTAATCCTATACTGCATTGATTATTGCATCAGCCTCTTTGCTGACCTTCCTGCCTCTTCCCCACTTCAGTCCATACTTCAATCTGATGCTTGAATCATTTTTCCTTCTCCTCAAAAACCTCTAGTGGTTGCCCATCCACCTTCACATCAAGCTGAAACTACTTACCCTTCCCCTCTCCTACCTTAACTCCCTGATTTCCTTGCTATAACCCAGCCTTTACTCTCCACTCCTACAATGCCAACCCTCTCACTGTACCTCAATTTCACTTTCTCACCAGAGGTCCATATTCTGCCACCAGCTAGCATGACCTTGGTCTTCATAGCTAACACTTTCCCCATCTTCACAGTAGTATTAAAAGCACATCTCCAAGAGAACTTTCCCATCTAAGACCTCATTTCCTCTTCTCCACACCCTTGTACTTGGATTTGCATCCTTCATTTACCCCTCAAGACTGGAAGCTCTTGGGAAGGGGATGTGTCTACCAACTCTCTTATATTGTGCCCTTTCAAGCCTTATGTACAGTGCTCTGCGCACACAATGCTTCATAAATGATTAATTGGACTCCCAAATTTTCTCATCCTAAATCTCTTTAACAGGGCTTGAGAGTTCCCTGTAAGGGTAAACTCTGATCTCTTAGTTCTATGAAGACTGTCTTCCCAGCCCCTCATCTTCTAATCCTAGCTCCACCATGTGTCTGCTGTGTGACCTTGGGCAAGTCATTTCACTTCTCTGTGCCTCAGTTACCTCATCTGTAAAATGGGTATTGAGACTTTTAGCCCAGCGTGGGACAGGGTCTGTGCCCACCCCAATTTGCTTGTATGCACCCCAGTTCTTAGAACAGTGCCTGATATGTAGTAAATGCTTAATATCATTATTATTCATTCAATTGTATTTATTGAGCACTTACTGTATAGCAGAGCACTGTACTAAACACAATTATTATCATTATTATTTTCTCTTCTTAAGGATCTCTTGATAGAATTATCCAAGGGTACAGCACAATCCTTTCACCTGGATTTGAATCTGTGTATAAATCAATTTAGTTCCCGCAGATATTGTCCACTTTTAATATCCAAATAATATCGATACTAAACTGTCATAATTTATCCACAAATTTACCAGTTAGTCTGGCACATAAATTACCAGATAAGATTTTACTAGAAATAATGATTGCCTATGCTAGTGAACAATAACAGTTACATCTCAACAGGCAACACTGCTTCTCTAAGAAAGTGAACATTTGCCCTTAGTAAGTGGCAATTGTTACAGCAATAAAATCATTTACTGTCACAAATTGGTTCCTATGTCATTTACTTTTATTTGGGAAATTAATTAAACAAGCAAAATTGAAAGCTGACACATTAAGAGATTTTATCCCCTTAACTAACACAGCATACTTTTCCTTCCTGAAAAGACATCATCTAGTAATGGCTTTTTTTTCGTCTAGAAATATCTCAAAGTTTGGCTAATGTTATTCACCTTCTGTAGCTATTTCCATTCTTTCAGCAATGTGTAGAGTATATAGATGGGAAAGTTTCACACATCATATAAAACTTGCTCTGTTATGACTAAACCAGTTTGATTTTATTTTTTTCATTTGAAGAGATACTAACAGGATGCAATTTGAATTGTTGCCCACTTTAGAGGCAATAAAAATGAGTTTAGCAATATGATAGGTATAGCCTTCAGGTGACCTCCAGGTTGTTGTTAGAGATAGAATGGTTATCTTATCACTATTTACACAGGGAACTGAGAATCAGTTTCACAAAGTAGTCTGCATCCAACAGGAATATACAGTAGTGAACTACTTTATACTTTGATGGTAAAGTCGAAGGGCACATTTTATGTCTAATTATGCATACAAATGGTGAATAGGGCACATTTCATTGGTATACGGAGCTCAATTAACACACGCCCATAAAAATATCTTACGTACATCTTTTTTCAGGGAATTTTAACAAATTAATTCTTTTCCAAATTGATCTTCACAATATTGATTTGAGGTGGGTAGGAAAGATATTAGTAATAGTAGTACTAGTAATATTCATTGAGGGTCTTATTGAAGACAGACCACTGTTAAGTTTTTCAGTAACTACACCTGAAACATAGCCCCTGTTCCCCAGCCTCAATAAAGTATAGTCCAATTTTATTTTACCCAATAATCCAGCAATCAAGGGCAGACTCTGACCTAGAAGCAGATCACCTCATGCATGTTGGCCTGTGATCTCTAGATAATTGTATGCCTCTCTACATTGATATTTCCATACAAAATGGTTAGATGAGTGATTATCATTATGGAATAAGTTATTGATAACAGCCAAAGAAAATGGAGAGGTGTGATATATATTAATTTGATGGAAAAAAACTCCAAGTATCAATTTTTCACTTGAAGTGACCTGTATTTGTTTTAATAATGTTATATTATCCTTAGGTTTCATGAAAAATAAAATTGAGATTTTTGAGAAAATTTTCATACAGCATTTATTAAATCCCAGGTTTAGATATATGTTCTTAAAATATGAAGCTTAATTTTTCATTCCTTATGACAATCTTTCCATCATGATTGTTAATTTTGCTTTTTAAATGCTTAATAAAGCCACTAGATGGAACTAGTAAACCTTGAAAGTTTTACTGATGCTCTGTTTCATATAAATGTACTTAGTCTTATTTCTTCTCTTTAAATATGTGGACACTATGCCGACCTGAAATTTTCCAGGTTTAAGAAAGGGTATCAAAGACAAAGACTAAGAACAAAGAATGCTATTGGTATTAGTAACTGCTATTGCCAAAAACTAATCTAGTTGAAATATGTCAACACAGCCAGTATTTTTGAAAAGATTGAGGAGAGGGAAAACATTAAAAACTTGAAAAGATTAATATTTGTGTTGGTGCACATGCCACTGAAATGAATCAAAATAACTGTTTATTCATTTTTCAATTTGACAAAAATATGTATATTTCCAATGAGTAAAATCATATTGTTTAAGCCCTTGACTATAGTTCATTCAAGGGAATGTATCACTTCAGCTGCTTATTGTGTTTTTTTTCCTTTTTAGGTGAAAACGACATGCAAAATGATTGCTAGCACTCTGCTTGGAAAAACAAACTACTGGAAGACAGTATTAAATATTTATTGAGTACCCTTAAAGAATCTGAATATTTGGTGTTTTTTATTTTCTGAAATTGTTTGTTTCATGACCAAGATCTGTGTGGGGACAAAACTAATGCTCAGTTCTAACAGCATTAGTGGAGGGGAAAAGGGAAATAAAAGGAAATTATTTTACATCCAGATACCAGTTCAGAGTCTAATCTGGGATTGACATGAACACATCTGCCTGATGGTAAGGCCAAACTTCAGGCATTTATCACAACCAAAAAATTCCACCTAAACTGTCATTCATTGCTGCTCAACACCATTTTTTCACTGCTATGTTGTTCTTTGATTTTATTATCTCAAAATTACAAACTCTTAAGGGACAAGAGCTTAAGAGTCATGTTAACCCACTTTCCTGTATCTAAATTTGCGACCTTGATTAGATCCTATATTCAAGAGGATCCCTGGGTATCCAACACTCTGAAGAAGTAACCACCAATCAGGCAGTCTCCAGTTCCAATCAGGAGTCCTCTCTAGGACACATTCTTTCAGAGTAAGAAATATCAGTCAAGATCACTGAAGTCCCTGTACTGAAATCAAACCTGGAAACATTTTCTCTATTGAGATACACGTGATTAATGCACATTTTGCAGAGATATTTGTTCAGGATAATAAATGCTTGTAATGTGGTTGGCCACATTCACTGAGCTGTGAACATATTAAATACGCAAAAGAGTGACTTTACTATGGAGGAGTGTGTGATCTGTTACTCCTTAAATGTTTTCAGAAAATCATCAACTCATTATTACAGTATTTTGCCAATTCTGTGAAAAATTAAATTAAAAAAATTAAATGATTTATAGAAGAATGTAAAAGATTTGGGGTCAGGAGGAAACAATTCAAAGCAGCTCATTATTACTTATTATTACCATGAATATTTTTGAAAATAAATCCAGAAAATA
The DNA here is from genome assembly GCF_015852505.1 of Tachyglossus aculeatus. NCBI lineage: Eukaryota > Metazoa > Chordata > Mammalia > Monotremata > Tachyglossidae > Tachyglossus > Tachyglossus aculeatus. Next base: position 117,065,132 of record NC_052067.1, read on the forward strand.
TGAGAAAAGGGCAGTTATATTTTTGAAGCATTTATATGTTGATGGTAATAACTTCTATTCTACACCTACACTGACTCCTTTGGATAACTCATTTATTCCCACAGCTTCAACTTTCATCTCTATGGGAATGACACCCAAATATAAATTTCCTCCCCTGTTCTCTCTTCCTCCCTCCATGCTCCCATATCCTCCTGCCTTCAGGACATCTCTACTTGGGTTTCCTCCAGCCACCTCAAACTCAACATGTCCAAGAAGAGCTCCTTATCTTCCCTCTCAAACCTTGTTCTCTCCCTGCCTTTCCCATCACTGTGGATGGCACAACCATTCTTCCCATCTCACAAGCCTGCAAACTTGGTGTCATCCTTGACTACGTTCTCTCATTCATCCCACATATCCAATCCGTCACCAAATCCTGCCAGTTTCACTTTCACAACATTGCCAAGATCCACCCTTCCCTCTTCATCCAAACTGCTACCACGGTAATACAATCACTCAGTCACTCATCCTGTCCTGAGCGGATTACTGCATTAGCCTCCTTTCTGACCTCCCAACCTCCTGTCTCTCCCCACTTCAGTCCATACTTCATTCTGCTGCCCGATTATCTTTCTACAGAAATGTTCTGAACATGTCACCCACTTCCTCAAAAATCTCCAGTGGTTGCCTATCAATCTCCATATCAAACAAAAACTCCTCACTATTGGCTTCAAAGGACTCCATCACCTTGCCCATTATTACCTTACCTCCCTTATCTCCTTCTACATCCCAGCCCGCACACTCCACTCATCTGGTACTAAGCTTCTCACTGTGCCTCAATATCTCCTGTCCTGCCATTGACTTCTGGCCCACATCTTACCTCTGGCCTGGAAAACCCTCCCTCCTCAAATCCACCAAATAATCACTCTTCCCCACTTCAAAGCCCTACTGAAGGCTTACCTTCCCAAAAAAGGCCCCCTTTTCCTTAGATACCCCTCCCTTCCACATCATCTCGATTCAACCCTCCTAATAATAAGGGGTTTCAGTTTGATGCAGATGTGGATCGGCAACACTGGAGGTTCTTGAGAAGTGGGAAGATGTGAACTGAACATTTTTAGAAAAGTGATGCATAAGGAAGAATGAAATAAGAACTGGAGTGGAGAGAGGTAGGAGGCAGGGCATTCATAAGAGGGTTGATGCAGTACGTAGTCAAGGTGAGGTAGCAGCAATGCTTGGATCAGCGTAGTAGCAGTTTAGATGGAGAGCTAGGGACAGATTTAGCGATGACGTGTTGGTAGAACTGACAGGATTTAGTGACATAGTATGTGGATTGAATCTCTCCCCCTTCCTCCAGGCTCGCATCTCCTCCTGTCTTCAGGACATCTCCACCTGGATGTCTGCCCGCCACCTAAAGCTCAACATGTCCAAGACCAAACTCCTTGTCTTCCCTCCCAAACCCTGCCCTCTCCATGACTTTCCCATCTCTGTTGATGGCACTACCATGCTTCCCGTCTCACAAGCCCGCAACCTTGGTGTCATCCTCGACTCCGCTCTCTCATTCACCCCTCACATCCAAGCCGTCACCAAAACCTGCTGGTCTCAGCTCCGCAACATTGCCAAGATCCACCCTTTCCTCTCCATGCAAACTGCTACCCTGCTCGTTCAAGCTCTCATCCTATCCCGTCTGGACTACTGTATCAGCCTTCTCTCTGATCTTCCATCCTCGTGTCTCTCCCCACTTCAATCCATACTTCATGCTGCTGCCCGGATTGTCTTTGTCCAGAAACACTCTGGGCATATTACTCCCCTCCTCAAAAATCTCCAGTGGTTACCAATCAATCTGCCCATCAGGCAGAAACTCCTCACCCTCGGCTTCAAGGCTCTCCATCACCTCGCCCCCTCCTACCTCACCTCCCTTCTCTCCTTCTACAGCCCAGCCCACACCCTCCGCTCCTCTGCCACTAATCTCCTCACCGTACCTCGTTCTCGCCTGTCCCACCATCGACCCCCGGCCCACGTCATCCCCCGGGCCTGGAATGCCCTCCCTCTGCCCATCCACCAAGCTAGCTCTCTTCCTCCCTTCAAGGCCCTACTGAGAGCTCACCTCCTCCAGGAGGCCTTCCCAGACTGAGCCCCTTCCTTCCTCCCTCTTCCCCTTGTCCCCCTCTCCATCCCCCCATCTTACCTCCTTCCCTTCGCCACAGCACCTGTATATATGTATATATGTTTGTACGTATTTATTACTCTATGTATTTATTTATTTTACCTGTACATATCTATTCTATTTATTTTATTTTGTTGTATGTTTGGTTTAGTTCTCTGTCTCCCCCTTTTAGACTGTGAGCCCACTGTTGGGTAGGGACTGTCTCTATATGTTGCCAACTTGTACTTCCCAAGCGCTTAGTACAGTGCTCTGCACACAGTAAGCGCTCAATAAATACGATTGATTGATTGATTGATTGAAATAAGGCAACGATAATGCCAAAGTAATAGACTTGTGAGATAAGGATGACTTATAGCCTAAAGTGAAGGGAAAAATGGGGAAAGACAGGGTTTGGATGGGAATATGAGGAGTTCTGTTCTTGCACAGAGTGCCAAATGTGAGAGTTAGCTGAAAGAATGGGAAATTAATTGAACAAGTTAGGATTTTAGGAAAGATTGAATGTTGGAAGAGTCTGCATTTAATGTTGAGATAGTTTTTGTGGGGAGGGTAGAATATAGTCTAAGTTGGGAAAACAAGGTAAGCAATTATTCAGAAGCAGGAGAATCCAGAATATGTGCAGGCATAATATCTTTTATAATTTTCTTTTCCATTCCTCACTGTCTAAAACTTACACATCCATTACCAAATCTCTTTAAAATGTCAATTCATTGTGCACTGAAAAATAAGTGTTTCATTCTGAAAGGACTTGAAATCAGATCCAGGCAACAGGAGGGCAGTGTTATGAGCCCCTGGTTCTTATTAACCAGGACCTTCCTGGACCAGAGGAGCCTCAATGACATGTAGTAAAGTTCAAACCACACCTCTGATCACCAAGGTTAGTGTGAAAAGTATTTACTTAGTTTTACCAACATGCAAAGGAGTGACACATACATACATACACTTACTCCACCACCCAAGAGTCCAATACCAGTACATGGTTAAAGAAGCCCATTCTGCCAACACTTCTTTCTGCTTCCACATAATGCTGCCTTCTGCTGCTTTAAAATGCTTATGTCCTGCTGCTTCTGCTGCAGGTGCTTCCCTCTGCTTCTCTGCCTACCTCTGCTCCTTCTGCATGTCTCCAGGTGCCCCTACAATTCAAAACAACCACCATCTGGGCTTAGATGCCGCCGTTGTGGCTCTATATGCAGTCATTGCTTGGTCCAGGCCTGTTATTAGGTAAAAAAGGGAGAGAAAGCTCCGCCTCCCTCCATTCTCCACACCCACAGGCTAGCAATCACCTGCCTCGAGTTAAGCCCATCAGTGCCTTTGCCAGTCTCTTTGTTGTTGTTAGTGGGTTCACAAAGAGTCATTAATAAGGCAACTTGTTGTGTGTTCACCACAGGCAGTAGGCAGGGTAATGTGTTTTTTCATTAGCCTGAACCAGAAATGGGATTTCTAGAGTGATAAGCTCACAGAACCTGGCTTTATTGTTGGTGTAGTGTGGAGTGTTTCTCTAATCTTTTTTTAAAAAAAGTAAGTCTTTCTATCCTACTCTTTCACTATCTACAAGTGTTCTGTCCCTATTGAACCCTTTCTGAGTGGAGTGCTGAGAAATGATAAGAATGGTCCTATGTCACAGGAGACCCAGTAGTATCTACTACTACTACTGCTTGTTGCAGGTGAGCTGGCCAAATGTGGTCACTGTCTCAGCCCTGGGAAAGTGACATGGCCTATTGATGGATGGCTAATGGAACAGGTGCTTATTGTAACTAATTTTGGAGAGAGGTGTTTCTCCCTCAGAACTCATTCAGTGGTGATTTTGCCAACCTGCAATCACTGGAATGAGGCTGTTTCCAAACATGCTTACATTTAGAAGGAAATGCATTGCTTTCTGACTCAAACAGCAGTCCTTGCTTGGATATGTTTAATTCTGATAGTTATGTCATTTTCTCAGCCTCATAAATATAGTTCCATTCCTTAGTATACTGCACTGAACACAGTAGGTGCTTAATAAATGCTATAACTTCTACTTGTTTTGTAAAGTACAACTTTGCACATACAATGTATGTGTGTATGCAGAGAGAGAGATAAAGAGGTAGTTCTTTGTATTTTTTCCTAGAGTTTGTTTTTCCCTCTTCTTTTTCCATTTTTTGCAGGAATCTTGAACATACCCCTGACTCTTATTAAGGCCAATTGAGTTATACTCAAAGATGGTTTTTAAATTGGGTTAAACCAACAGTGAAACATGCTGTTGACAAAGATCCCAGAGATATTCTGCTATATGACCGCAAACAGTTTCTCTGCTAGCTATCTTGTAAGATATGAACTCAACACGGCAAAAATGGTTAAGACTCTGTAAATGGATCATCACCAATACAGCAAATGCAATTCAAGCAAATGTCCAGCTCTCCAGTTGGTAGTGAGATATATCTTTGACCTTTTAGCCACTGGATAGAACAAATGAATTTTCAATGTAACCTCTTTTGCACTGTGATCTCCATATGGGGTGGTATCTGATTTGATTATCTTGTATCTATTCCACTGCTTACTGCAGTGTTTGGCATGTAATCAACACAAATATATATTATAAACCTCTGAGAGAAGAAAGTGAAGGAGATGAATATTGTGGCAGATCTTTTTAAGGATAAGGAGGAAAAGGAGGAAAAGATTGGATGAGTGAAAATAGTGATGGGAGAGAGGAAGTAGGAAGAAAAAGAGAAAAGAGAGAAGGGGAGAGGAGGAAAGAAAGGGAAGAAAGAGAGGGGAAGAAAGGGGAATAAAATGTTACTCTTGGTAATCTTTCTTCCCCTTCCCCACTGCCACCTTTCTGTTCCTCACCAGGCACTGTAGCTGGGAAAAAATGGGATGGGACTCAAGTGGGTCCTCTAACTGCCACAGCAAAGTCCTGTGGGACGGAGTCAACTTCCAGAGGGTCTGTGCCCAACCTGCTCCATCCAGACATCCTGGTAATAACCAGAGATACAGTGGGGATTCATGTAGTTCACAATCCCAGGGTTATATAACTCTTACTTCCTGGGCCAGGACTTGTCAATTTACAGCATGGATAATCCACAACACAAGTAACACATCAGATAATGGAATGCATACCCACTGCTGCAGCAACTCTGGAGATCTGACTCCCATCTTGGTTGCTGCTTCCATTCCACAAGAATGACAGATTGTGGCTAGTAGATGCTGGCCGCAAAGTGGTTTGGCCCTTAGTCCCTTAAGCCCTTACAGATCTGTGGGATTCAGAATGGTTTGGGGTTTAGGACAGTGGCTCTGTTTGCTGCCTTTTTAATCTGCTATCACATTAATACAATCACTCATCCTCTCCCACCTGGATAACTGCATCAGTCTTCTTCCTGACCTCCCAGCCTCCTGTCTCTACCCACTCCAGTCCATACTTCACTCTGTTGCCCAGATCATTTTCTACAAAAACATCCAGGACATGTTTCCCTACTCCTCAAAAAATTCCGGTGGTTGCCCATCCACCTCCATATCAAACAAAAACTCCTCACTATTGACTTTAAAGCAGTCAATCACCTTCCCCCTTACTACCTCACCTCACTACTCTCCTACTACAACCCAGTCCACACATTTCACTCCTCTAATGCTAACCTTCTCACTCTATGTCGATCTTATCTATCTCACCACTGACCCTTTGCCTACAACCTGTCTCTGGCCTGGAACGTCCTCTATCCTCAAATCCAATGGACAATTACTTCCCTTTCTTCAAAGCCTTATTGAAGGCACATATCCTCCAAGAGGACTTCCCTGACTAAGCCACTCTTTCTGCATCTTCTACTTCTTTCTGCATCACTCTGACTTGCTTCCTTTGAGAAGCAGCATGGCCCAGTGGAAAGAGCACGGGCTTTGGAGTCAGAGGTCATGGGTTCAAATCCCAGATCCGCCAATTGTCAGCTGGGTGATTTTGGGCAAGTCACTTCACTTTTCTGTGCCTCAGTTACCTCATCTGTAAAATGGGGATTAAGACTGTGAGCCCCCCATTGGACAATATGATCACCTTGTAACCTCCCCAGCACTTAGAACAGTGCTTTGCACATAGTAAGTGCTTAATAAATGTCACTATTATTGTTATCATTATTATTATTATTATTGTTCCCCCACCCAGCCCTACAGCACTTATGTACAAATATGCAATGTATTCATATTACTGGCTGTCTTCCCCCCTCTGGCCTGTAATTCACTGTGGAAAGGGAATGTGAATGTGCCTGTTTATTGCTGTGTTGTACTCTTCCAAGTGCTTAGCAATGTGCTCTGCACACAGTAAGCACTCAATAATTATGATTGATTGAATGAATGAATGAATGACTGTGCACTCCAAACCTTCTCTGTCATTGCTTTAAACAGAACTCAAACTATGGTGCTAGGAATAGGGCAGCATCTCATGGGTCAAAGCTAAAAAAAAAAGAGAAATCATTTACCTCTGAGGTCATTTCAATCAAAAGGCAATAACAGGGGATCTCTGGTTTTTCTTTCTTTCTCCTGCTGCTAATATGCTGTTAGGATGCTGTTATTCTGGATCCTTCTCTGCATTTGGATACAGTTTGGAGTTTATAGAGAGTCATCAAGACTGAGTAAGGCAAAGTCCCTGGAGTCTTTTCTTAACCCTTGACACCCATCATTTGTTTCCCAAGTGATCCTTGCAGTAACACCAGTTGCAGCAATAGTACAAATAAACTTCCTAATACTCACAAAATTTCACCCCCTCTACCCCAGTAACTCCAGCTGTCCATGAAACTCATTCAACATCAGCAAATATAGCCACAATGAATTGTACTTCCCTTCAGACACCTCACTCTGACCCAGAGTAAGCAGCTATTTAATAGATAAATAGCTATTTCTTAAGTTTGAACCCACACCAAAAAATTGGACATTGGAAAGAGAGCAGCCAACAGTAATTATGTCATTTCAACTTGGACCACCTTTTAGGGTGAGTCCTATGAGATAGGTGTGTCAGTCGCACATTGGCATTTTACCCACTTGGATAAAATTTGCCATTATTGATTTTAAGATCAAATGCAGTTATATGTAATGTCCAAATTTCTCCAAAAAAATAAAATTTTAGGTCTATAAAATATGGATTACCTAAGAACACCCACTTGCAATTTTCATTTTTCAGCAATAAATCTATAATAATGTAATTTTACAAAAGAATAATGACAGTTATATGCAATTAAAATGTTAATAAGCAATTATGTCTTTTATAAAATTAAAAATGACATTTTTATGAAATAATCAGTATCACTCTTTGCTGTTTAACATAGAGCCTATTTTGCGATTAAAATCATCATTTCCCATGACCTAACATAGTCGTTCTATAATTATCATCTTAACTCCTTTAATGGCTCTTAAGTACTCAGGCACCATAGATCACAGAAGAAGAAATTCCAAACAAAATGGATTCCTGGAATAAAATCAATTCCTTGACTCTTAAATGAACAAAAATTTGTAGTTGGATTTTCCAAATATCAGAGCAGAATGTCTATTATTATTGAATTCTTGTTCTGATTGATAGATTCAATTTTTCACCAGAGTAAAAATATTGATTTCTTCTAATCTGATTCTTAAAATATTGCCCAGTATTTTCCTCCCTTAACAGAAAATCATATTTCTTCATCTGCTGTTGATATCTTAACTATGACAGTTGCATCCGCTATGTTTTTGCTAGTACAACTATACTATTAGAAACATTCTTAACAAAGTGATATTTAAAATGATAGCAGTTCCATTGTTTGGATGAGTGAATTTTACACTTACTGTTTTATTAGAGGTTACACAGAAGTTACCATTAAATACGAATGATTTGTAGTTTAAATTAGCAAATAATCAGAATTTAAAGGTAATATTACTGAACATTGGTTACTTATCTGTACTAAGCTGTATGCTTAGTTCAACTATAAACTTGGTTATATGTTCTACTAAGTACATGGAAGATTACAGGAGAAGTAAAATGCAAGTTCTCTTCCCTCAAGGAACATAATAATAATAATAATTGTGGTATTTGTTAAGCACTTACTATGGGCTAAGCACTGTTCTAAGCTCTGAGGTAGATACAAAGTAATCAGGTTGTCCCACATGGGGCTCATAGTTTTAATCACCATTTTACAGAGGAGGGAACTGAGGCACAGAGAAGTTAAGTGGCTTGCTGAAGGTCACATAGCAGGCAAGTGACATCCTCTGACTCCCAAAGCCATGCTACTTCCACTGAGCCACTCTGCTTAAGGATAAAGATATATAAGAATATTTACAAATTATGTACATAGGTTGATAATATGGTTTGTGTATATTAGAATGAATTAGCAGAATAAGTAATTAAATACATAAATGAAAATACTAATAAATATACACTATACACATAAACAAACATTAAGGCTAGGAAAGATAATTTCTCATACAAATATTGGGTACTGGGTTAATGCAGCTAAGAAATTATGAATCATATTAGGAGGCTCAATGAAGGAGTTAGGATTTTAGCAGGATTTAATGATGAGGGTCGGTAATTTGAAAGATATGTGATGGAGGAAATGGAGGTGAGGAAGATGAGAATTAGGTGCAGGTAAATGATGAGTATGGAGGAATGAAGTAAGCTTTGAAAAAGCAGGTAGAAATTAGATGGGAAGAGTTAATGCCAACTCTTAAAGCCAACTGCAAGAAGCTTTTGCTTAATAGGGAGGGAAATGGGAAGCCACTGGATATTTTTGAGGAGTAAAGAGATGTGTATGGAATGTCATTCTAGAAATAAGCCTGTAGGAAATGTGGCTACTATGAAGTGTTTATCAAAATTCTGGGGCTATTTCATGACATGACTGGTATTTGGTGGGAAACTGTCCAATTAATTTCCTACTGCAAATGAAGTAAACCAGAGATGTATAGTGGGCCTTTTATCATGTTCGGTTAATTCAACACTACCATTCTGCAATACATAACAATATTCCTAGAGAAGCAAGCAGTGTGGCATAGTTGATAAAGCATGCACCTTGAGTCAAGAGGCCATGGGTTCTAATCCTGGCTCTGCTACTTGTCTGCTGTGTGACCCTGGGCACTTGCTCTGGACACTGGTCACTTCACTTCTCTGGGCCTCAGTTACCTCATCTGTAAAAAGGGGATTGAAACTGTGAGCCCTATGTGGAATAGGGACTGTGTACAACCTAATCACCTTATATCTACCATAACACTTAGAATAGTGCTTGGAATATAGTAAGTGCTTAACAAATACCATTGTTATTATTAACGTTATTTCCTTCCAAGCTAGTTGCATAACTGTATCTCACACTCATTCCTCTCCATACCTCACTCACACTGTTACCACAGACTGGAATTCCCTCTCTCTGCAAATCTCCTGCCCTGTCCTCTGCAATTGCTACTACCAAATGAGGAAATAACAGTCTAAGTACCAGAGAAAACTGTCCTTCCTGAGCTAAAATTCCAAGGAATGCCCATTAGAAGGAACAATTCTTGCTTATCTTGTATTCATCTTCTGGTATGCTGTCAATATTGGAACCAAAACGTTTGGGTCCGTTCCAACCACTTTAATTTCTGCCCTTAACCTTAAGGGAGGAGTGAGATGGAACCGCCAAAATCATGATTTTTCTTGCCAAAAGCAAAATGACCGGTCACTTTATATTCAACTTCTTGTCTGAAAGGGACCTTCTGATTTTATTGAAACTGATCCTGGTTGCTTTCCTCTTCCTGATGCATTCACTATCAAATGTATTGCCTTGTTTACTTCCTGACCAAAGTAGATGCAGCTTTCCATTTCAATTTCTTCACCATTTATATGAATTTATTCTTCTGGGCAAATTTGTTGCACAGTCATTTGGTCTTCCGGAGATGTATCTTTATCCCAATTTCATGATACGGTATCCAGAGTTCACTTTTTCCCTTTGAATTTTGCTATGTAATTTACAAAATCATACCACCATCACTGAAGAAGAGGTGCAGCAATTGTTCACTATCAATTCTGATCCACTCTTCCCAGTTGAATTTGTTGAATCGTAATTCCAGTACAGTTGTAAATAGCTTCAGCAAGATTCAGCTATGTGATTTATCACTCTATGGGCTGCTGAACATAATGATTTCCATTATGCATTGGTAGCTCATCTCCTCCAAGCAGTATACATCCCGGACTTCAATTTCAACCAAATATTTAAAACAAGATTGAATTCCTCTTAGTTGAGTGTTTTCTTGTAATTGACAGGCAGCAAGCATCTAGGGGAGGGAATGGAGGTGACATCTTTGCTCGTGTACATATCAAGGTTATTAGTGTTTGTTATTCAGAAGATGATACGGACTGATGAGAAGACTTATTAAATGATAACTTCAAAGGTCTTCAGGATTTTCCTTCTTCATGAGCCACAATATCTTCATTCTTCTTTGTGTAATCAGATTTCATTTGAAAATACAAATAATGTATTTATTATGTGCTTCCTAGATGCCAAGCACTGTGCTAAATTCAGGAGTAGATGCAAGATAATTAGATCAGACACAGTCCTTGTCTCATTTAGAGGAAAAGTGCAAAAATTATAGGTGCAACGTTTTAATCTCTAAGTAAAAATAATAAATTTAATAAGAAGAAGATGCCTCTCGTGAATTCAAAACACATTATTGGGTCATTGTGATAAGCATTATTTTAAATAACCAAGTATGAAAATGAAAAGCTTAATGAACTTCTTGAGTCTGTTCTCTCACATAAAAATGTATTTTCCTTGCTGTAGCTTAGGATATTATATTAGGCCAGTTAATGTGAACGATTATGACTAAATGAGAATATAGTGATGTTGCATTTCTTAATTTGCATATTTATCACTGCATCATTTTATATGAAGATGAAGGCTAATAGATATGAATGTGTGGGTGACTGTGTGGTTTTTTTTCTGTAGAGATGTGTCTAAATGGCACACTTGTGGTATTTAGTTACAGGGGACAACAGGGGACCTAGGATTGATCTGGACTGAACAGGACACCAAAGCCTCTGGCCCCACCCCGATAGGGGTACCTCTGGCAGCATGCTAGAGAAGGGCCATTGACTACCCCAGTTCCTACTCGGGCCAGCCAGGACCAAAAAACTGAGTCAAGGGGAGGACCTATGCTACCACCTTCCTTCCCCGGCCCCCATTCATGGGGGGATAGGATCAGTCTGGGGCGAAGAGACTCTAAGCTCTCTGGCCCCTCACCTTCACACAGGGGCCTGAAATCATGCCTGAGGGCATCCTCTGCATGAGGGTGGCTGAGGCCTTAACAAAGAAGACTTAGCCCCACAGAGGCCCGGGACTGCCCAGAAGAAAGAGATACTGGCACCAGAGGTCCCTACACCTGGGGAGGGGACACTGGAACACTTCCCAACCACCTCCACTTCTCTGCACCCCGAGATCCTTAAGCCAAAGAAGCAGAAAAGCTGCTCACCAAGGAAATAGCAATGTGTCAAATATCGCCCATTTGTTTGTATCCACCCCAGTGCTTACTACAGTGCCTGGCATGCAGTAAGTGCTTAAAACCAAAATTATTATCATAATTATTATTTCAACCAATGACTTGAGAATAGCTGCTATAATGACTTGCTAATTTCAATTTAGTACTTGTATATTCTCCCCCAGCTGGAAGCTGCTAAGTCCTCACCTGCTAGAGTAATAATAATACTAATAATAGCATTAGTTTACTGTGTGCCAAGTACTGTTCTAAATACTGGGGTACATACAAGTAATCAGGTTGGACACAGTCCTTATCCCATATTCATTCATTTATTCAATTGTATTTATTAAGTGCTTACTGTGTGCAGAGCACTGTACTAAGTGCTTGGGAAGTACAAGTTGGCAACATATAGAGATGGTCCCTACCCAACAATGGGCTCACAGTCTAGAAGGGGGAAACAGACAACAAAACAAAACATGTGGACAGGTGTCAAGTCGTCAGAACAAATAGAATTAAAGCTAAATGCGTATCATTAACAAAATAAATAGAATAGTAAATATATACAAGTAAAATAGAATAATAAATCTGTACAACCATATATATAGGTGCTGTGGGGAGGGGAAGGAGGTAGGGTGGGGGGATGGGGAGGAGGAGAGGAAAAAGGGAGCTTAATCTGGGAAGGTGTCTTGGAGGAGGTGAGCTCTCAGTAGGGCTTTGAAGGGAGGAAGAGAGCTAGCTTGGCAGATTTGTGGAGGGAGGGCATTCCAGGCCAGGGGAAGGATGTGGGCCGGGGGTCGACAGCGGGACAGGAGAGAACGAGGTACAGTGAGGAGGTTAGGGGCAGAGGAGAGGAGGGTGCGGGTTGGGCTGTAGAAGGAGAGAGGGGAGGTGAGGTAGGAGGGGGCGAGGCGATGGAGAGCCTTGAAGCCGAGAGTGAAGAGTTTTTGCTTGATGTGTTAGGTTGACAGGCAGCCACTGGAGATTTTTGAGGAGGGGAGTAACATGCCCAGAGTGTTTCTGCACAAAGTTGATCTGGGCAGCAGCCTGAAGTATAGACTAAAGTGGGCTCATATGAGGTTCGCTGTCTTAATCCCCATTTTACAGATGAGGTAATTGAGACACAGAAAAGTTAAATGACTTGCCTAAGGTCTAACAGCAGGCATGTGGCAGAGCTGGAATTAGAACCCAGGTCCCCTGACACCCAGGCCAATAACACAGGGCTCTACATATCAATTACTGCAGCTCTAGACTTTCTTTCCTTTACATCCTAGCTCTGCCAAGTGCTCTTATTCCTCTTATTCTCTGATCTTACCACCCCTATGCCCCCAAGCCCAACACCCCTCCTCTTCCCCATCCCCCCAGACTGGCTCCTCTCAGTTCACACCCATCCAATCCCTCCCCACCCCTTGCACCACTGCCACCCCATCCCTGTCATCCTATCCCAGAGCTGCCCTTCATGCCCTGCTGCCCTTCATCTCCCTCCCCCTACACTTGCCCCAGCAAGTGTACTCCTTACTCCTCTCCCCATCCCCACCCACTACATCCTTTCCAAAGCATGATTCAAGTGTGGCCTATGGAACCCCTGCTCCATTATGGAAACGTGTCCTTCATCAATTACCTTTTTCTGACCCAATTATTGCTTCTCCACACCATCACTGAAACCTGGTCTTCCTCAGTTGTTTTACTTCTCACTCCCCAGTGAGACTTTCACATCATCCCACCTCCCCATCCATCTCTTACCCTTCCTTTGAAGACTACATCATCCACCTCTACTGCCCATTCCAACAATTAGTCACAATCAACTACAGCTCCAGAGGCCCCTCTTCCATCCTTCTTAACACTGTTGATCCCTTTATCACATTCCTTCTCTCATTCTTCATCCCTACAGTGATTCTTGGAGACTTCAATATCCATGTAGATGTTGCCAATGACCCTTCCACTGCCCACCTCCTCCCATTCTCTACTTCAGTGACCTCCTGCTCTATCCCACCTCACACAGTCACCAACTTGGGCACAATCTCTACCAACTCTAAAATTTTTCTATCAAATCACAACCTCCTCACCTGCTTTCTTTCCCATATATGCTCCCCTGCTCAAATCTGTCCTGTTACCCAACAGAAAACACCATCTTTTGAAAAAGACAGTAAATCTAATGCAAATTCACCTTCAAATAACTGATAATGGATATTCTCCAATGAAGCGGATAAGGAGCCATATTTTAGCTCTCTATAGCTACCTCTCTTAAACACCTATACCACACACTTATTGAATTGACTAATTTATGCAACCTATTTATCTTTCCAATTTATCTCTAATAATCTGGTGAATATTTCCTACCCAGGCTCGAAGACTAGATCAAGATCTGCTTCATAAAACTGAAAGTTTATTTGCTTCTGCTTGAGGTCTTCCTACTTTGCCATGATTGATTCCATGCCTCACCTAGCTCCAAGCAATTAAGGAGCTGTTCATAGCTCAGGTGATGGAAGTAAAAGAACTTCTGTGAGCTGCTTTGAGCACTCTAGCATTTTCTTGGTGTCCTAGTGAGTCAGTTTTTCTCTGCCTTTTGCCTTTCCAATTACAGAAGGAATCTGGTAATAAAAACAACTTTGAGATACTGAAGAGGATGCCTTAATGTTTACAGATGATGATGAGCTAATGCCATTAAAAGTTATGAAGTTTCTTATTAAACAAATTAATGTCATAATATCATTTTTAAACAGTCCATCAGTAGCATTTATTGGGTCCCTATGGAGAGTGCAGAATATTGTACTAAGCACGAGGGAGGGTACTCCTTAAGTAAAACATACAATCCTTACTCTCAAGTAGCTTACAACTTAATGGAAGAGTAAAGCAGTAACAGATTATTTTCAAATAGTGGAAACAGAAAGAAGAAAGAGCACATAAAATATAGTAGTATAAACATGTAACTAAATAAATAATAAACTATATAATCAAATATACATGCATATTGTGCTCAGTGCTAAGTACATGAATAAATTACAAGAGAGGTTATTAATGTACTTTTTTCAGTGCAATCCCTTAGCCAAAAATTGGGCTTTTATCAATCACAGTGTTATGGGGAAGGATTTTGTTTTATTCTCAATTCATTCTACTTTAACAAATGCTTTCACTATACGGTTTGTCTAGAATGCTGTTATTAAATCAATTAATAGTATTTTATTGAATGGTTACTGTATGCAGAGCATTGTACTAAAGAGGACAGTAATATTAATGGACATGATACATGCAACAAGGAGTTAACCTAGCACGGGAGACAGATACTAAATAATTTCCAGATAGGAAAAGAAATTTGGACATCTTCCAGAGTTAGTGCTTAATTAATAGGGTAAAAGGGATATGTACATCATTGTTATGTAAGGTTGAAAGTACTAAAGTGGTAAGGTAGTATGAAGGTGATAAAGTAGCAGTTGGTGGGATATGAACAGGGGAAATTACAAATTAATCAGAGAAGGGTTCCTGCAGAAAATGCGATTACAGAAGGCCTTTGAAGATTAGGAGAGCTGCAACTGGTCAGATTTGAAAGGGAAGGGAGTTCCATTTACTGGAACTGGAAAGGGTGGGAGCAGTAGATCAGCAGTGGGAGAAACAAGGAACAGTGAATAGGCTAGACTGAGAACAAAAAGTGCAAGCTAGATTGCAGTGACAGAAGACAGAGGACAAGTAAGATGTGTATAGCTGAATGAATGCCTCAAAGTCATTGGTCAGAGGATCTGCTGATGTGGAGATGAAAAAACATTGGAGGCTTTTGAGGAGTTGGAAATTAGGGAATATTATTCTAACACAAGGTTTTTGGGCTCACCAGTGTTGACAGTTTTGGGCCTCAACAATAATACAAGTTAGTTATAAGAAGAAAATGTTTGTGTACATGAAATAGCTAAGGCATAGCAAGAATGCAGCCCTCCTGATGTAGGGGAATTGTTTTACTGGGACCTTCTACAGACCTGAAATTCTAAGGAAGTAAAGAATTTTCTTCTAAGGAAGTAAAGAATTGTCCTACTTTCCCTAGGGCTACCAGATCTATCAATAGGCTTGTATGCATTTCACTCTTATTTACTTCTTGATGGAAATAACTAGCCAAATATTTCTGGAGCTATATAATTGTGAAGATGTTTCTTCCTAGGGCAGGATATCATGAATATATTAAATGACCTAGGTAACTCTAAATATTAGGATATGTTTCCACTAAAAATGAGTCTGACTACTTAATATTTTAAATTGTGGTTTAAATTGTGGTTAAACTTAAAATATTTTAATATTTTAAGTTGTGGTCCATTACTACAAGTTATGATAATAATAATAATAATGGTATTTGTTGAACACATATTATGTGTCACTGTACTAAGTTCAGGGATGGTTATAAGCCAATTGGGTTGTGCACAGTCCTGTCTCACATGGGGCTCACAGTCTTAATCCCCATTTTACAGATACGGTAACTGATGCATAGAGAAGTTAAGTGATTTGTCCAAGGTCTCATAGCAGACAAGTGAGGAGCTGGGATTAGAACTCAAGTCCTTCTGAATTCCAGGCCTATGCTCCATTCAAGTACAAGGTTTGTATGAAATATACTGTATATTTAATTAACAATCTGGAGATTTTTAGGATATTTTATTCCATTTATTTATATTCATTCCACCTCTATATAAAATCCCATCCCATTTATTTGAAAGTGATTGGCCTCTTGAATTTTTGCTTAAATTATATGGATCATAATTTTCCATGACCCAGTATTTTCCATATTTTATTATTTGTGTATATGCTCTCTGCAACTACAAGCAATGTAAAACATTTGTGGAAACATCCTCCAATTTAAATTTTATATTCAATAAGGTAATTGAATTTTTAATGAGTGATGTTTTCAATGTATTTATTGAATAATGTTTGATTTGATCTTTGTATATTTAGGTACATATTATATTTATTCAGTCAGTAATTTAAATTCAATCTCTTTTTTAGCATGACAGTATGTGATGAAAATTTTGAGTTAAGATAAAGACAATGAACCTATTTTTGAACGTTAATTGAAATCCTGTAATATAATAATGATGTTTCCCTAGAGAACCAAAATTCAACTAACTAATAATTGAGCCTTTTCAGTTCATTAATCAAGTTAGATTACATTTATGATAAAGTTTTAATAACTACCTAAATTCAAAGAAACAATGCTGGTAATTCTTTCTCACTGGCTGGTAAAATAACTAAATTAGTTTGTGGCAGCGGTGAAATTGAATTTAATTTTAGCTTTCTGGGTTAATATAGGTTTGATTTAGTTTAAAGATACAGTTTAATTCAACTTTCATGGATGTTCAGCTTCAATTAAGAAGGACTTTTGATCTTAAAAGTAAGCATAAAGGTAATGTTAAAAAATGAAGGATAGGATGAGGAAATGTAGCTGATACTAATCCTAATAAGTTTTTTTTAGCAGTATTTTGCTACTTGAAGCTTTATGACTCATGCAATGCACTCATACGATGTTGTGAAGGGTTAGAAAAAATCACAGAAGTCTGCACTTTTCTCCATGTTACTTTTACGGTGATTTTCATTCATTCATTCATTTGTATTTATTGAGCACTTACCATGTGCAAACCACTGTACTAATATAACAATAAACAGACACATTCACATTCTCTGCCCACAATAAGCTTACGATCTGTGTGTGTGTGGTGGGGGGGGGGGCAGGGAGGGGAGAGAGGCGGACATTAATAGAAATAAATAAATTACAGATTTGTACAAAAGTGCTATGGGCTGGGACAAAGGGATCAAGTTAGTGTAATGCAGAAGGGAGTGGGAGAAGAGCAAAGGGGTCTAAGGGAAAGCTTCTTGGAAGAGATGTGCTCTAGATAAGGCTTTGAAGAGGGGGAGAGTAATTGTCTGTCAGATTTGAGGAGGGAGGGCATTCCAGGCCTGAGACAGGAGGTGGGCAAGGGGTCAGTGGAGAGATAAATGAGATCGAGGTACAGTGAGAAAGTTAGAATTAAACGAATGAGTGCAGGCTGGGTTGTAGAATGAAAGTACTTAGGTGTGGTAGGAGGGGCCAAGGTGATTGAGTGCTTTAAAGTCAATGGTGAGGAGTTTTTGTTTTATGTAGAGGTGGATGGGCAACCACTGGAGTTTTTTGAGGAATGCGAAAATATGTCCTGAATCCTTTTATAGAAAATGATCCAGGAAGCAGAACTTTTGTATTTATATTATTTCATCTGTTCTGTTCTATTTGTCACAAACTCTTCCCTATCTTATTCTTAGACTGTGAACCTCTGTAAGGCCAGGAATCATATCTAGGTCTTACTGGTGCATTTTTTCCTGCATTTAATATAGTTCCCTGAACAAAGTAGGTTCTTGAAAAATACTACTGCAATAAACATAATTATATAAAGGCCTAAGCCCTAGTGTGCCGAATAAAAAGGTAATGCATAGCTAGTCAGTCACTCATATTTATTGAGGGCTTACTGTGTTCCAAGCACTGTACTAACACTTGGGAGAGTACAGTATAACAATGAACAGACACATTCCCTGCCCACAATGAGCTTACAGTCCAAAAGGGGAGATAGACATTAATAGAAATAAATAAATTACAAATATGTACATAAGTGCTATGGAGCTGGAAGAGGGGATGAATAGAGAGAGCAAGGCAGGGTGACACAGAAGGGAGTTAAAGAAAAGGAAAAGAGGGCTTAGTCAAGGAAGGCCTAGGAGATGTGCCTTCAATAAGGCTCTTTGAGTAGGGGAAAGCAATTGTCCATTCCCTCCCGCTGCCCTACTCCCTTCCCCTTTCCCACAGCACTTGCATATATTTGTACATATTTATAACTCTTTATTTTATTAATGATGTGTATATTGCTACAATTCTATTTATTCTGATGGTATTGATGCCTGTCTACTTGTTTTGTTCTGTTGTCTGTCTCCCCCTTCTAGACTGTGATCCCGTTGTTGGGTAGGGACTGTCTCTATATGTTGACCATTTGTACTTCCCAAGTGCTTAGTACAGTGCCCTGCACACAGCAAGCGCTCAATAAATATGATTGAATGAATGAATGGATGAATGAATGAATGGAGGGCATTCGAGACCAGAGGCAAGACACCAGCAAGAGGTTAGTGTTGAGATAGATGAGCTCAAGGTACAGTGAGACAGTTAGCATTAGAGGAGCAAAGTGTGCAGGCTGGGTTGTAGTAAGGAGTAGCAAGGTGAGGTAGGAGAGGGCAAGGTGATTAAGTTATTTTAAGTCCTGGTGAGGAGTTTCTGTTTGATGAGAAGATGGATGGGCAACCAGCAGAGTTTCTTGAGGTGTGAGGAAACATATTCTGAGCATTTTTGTAGAAAAATGATCTGGGCAGCATAATGAAATATGGACTGGAGTGAAAAGAGACATAAGGCTGGGAGGTCAGCAAGGAGGTCATACTAAATAACTTGGTATAGATGGACAGGATATGTTGTGTATAGGACATCACCCTAAGCAATGTCAGCTGAGAAAACAAAGAAAAACTTTATGTTATGTGTATATGTGTGTGTGTGTGGGGGTGTCTGTGTGTGTCTGTGTGTGAGGGCTGAAAATGAGGCTGAAAATATGTGACCAAATATTTTTTTTTCCAGTTAAAAATAGACCCTGGCTGCATTAGTTTTTTTTCTGGATAAATCAATTTGACCATCTGGAAACATGATATTTACAAAGACTTTGCTCAAGAGGAGTAACCTCTTTCTTGAATGCTGCATAGCCTAGTGACAGCAATGGTCTGTTTTAGACTGTGATTCGACAGGCCCTGAATTGCATGTACACTTGTTTTTTTTTCTTTATTCTTTTTTTTTTTTCATTTCTTAAGCACTTTGTTAAAATTTTACTATGTGTCAAGCACTGTTCTGAGTGTTAGTGTAGATACAAATTAAACAGTCAAGATACAGTCCCTGTTCCACATGGGGCTCACAGTCTACGTTGGAGTGAGAACAGGTATTGAATCTCCATTTCGCATTTGAGGAAATTTAGGCCCAGAGAAGTAAAGCAACTTGCCAAGGTCACATTGACAGGATTAGAATCCAAATCCCCTGAGGTCACACTACTTTCTCCTATGATAGGTTCTAGGTATCATGTTGTTGTCCTTCATTTTTACATATCCTGACCAGTGAAGTAAAAAGCAGTTTAGTTTTTGCATATTTTCCCTGAAATTAAAATAGGTATGTTTGAATGTATTAACTAGGTTCTTGACTGTCATACAAATGTCAGATCCCTACTGAAGATCTCCTTCCCTTTAAAAAGTGGAAAATTTTGTGAGGAACTATAAATTTACTTAATCCATAGATTCTATATGTCATATCACTGTCAAACCCTGAGAAAAAATTTCCACACTCAGGGAACCTTTTATTAAAGGTTTCCTGTCTAGTAATTAGGATTACTCATATGATTTACACTTGCTCTAGTTAACATGATGCAAGGGGAAAGAGTAAAGAAAATAAGGCAGCATTGCCCAGTGGAAAGAACTCACAGGCCTGAGTAGGTTGTTATTAGAGGAGTAAAGTGTCCTGGCTGGTTGTTGTAGGAAATCGCTGATGTAGTATGGTCAAAGTATTTTAGTGCTTTAAAGCCAGTGTTAAGGAGTTTATTTTTGACCAGAATTGGATAGGCTACTAGTGGAGGTTTCTAAGGGAAGACATGGGCTGAACGTTTTTCAGGAAAATGATCCAGGCAGCAGAATGAAGAAAGGACTTGATTAGGAAGAGACAAGGGATGGGCAAGGGGTAGTTATGAGGCTGGTGCAGTCAGTAGTGAAAGCGGAATTGAAAAGTACCTGGACCCATATGGCAACAGTTTGGTTGGAGAGAAAAGGGATTCTGAAGATGCTGTAAAGGTAGAACCTCCATAATTTGCTAGCACATTGAATATATGGGTTGTAGGAAAGAAATGAGTCAAGGATGATGTCGAGATTTTAAGCTTGAGATACAGGTAGAGTGATGTCTAGAGTGATGAGAAAGTCATGAGGAGGCCAGGGTTTTTGGTGGGAAGATGAAGAGTTCTATTCTGGAGATCTTCCAAAGTAGGTCTTTCAGAGAAGATTTCCCTCTAGTGTCAGTACAAGGCCATTTTTACTACTATTACTACTAGTACTCATAACAATAGCATTTGTTTAAGTGCTTACTCCATTCTCCATTCATTCATTCATGTCATGCTCCATTCTCAGAGCAGCAGAAGATGCAAAATTTTCAGGTCACACAGTTCCTGTTCTGTACAGGGATTACCATCTAATTAGATTTTAGGAACTGGAATCAAGGACTTTACCTAAGGTTAGCTGTGCAATCACCTACTCTCCATCAACTCTCACTTTCTCTTTTGTTCATCTGTAAACTGCTGCCTCTTTTTAACTGCTGCCTCTTATTAACTGCTTCCTATGTTCCAGGCACTGTGCTACATTCTGGGTACGTACAAGATGCCCAGGTTGGTCACAGTTCGTGTTCCACAGGGGCTTTACATCTTAATCTTCATTTTACAGATGAAGTAACTGAAGCACAGATAAGTTAAATGGTAAAGGTTATGTGGTGGAACCACAATTAGAACCCAGGTCCTCTGAAACTCAGACTCACACTTTTCCATTAGGTCACACTGCTTCTCATTATAGCCCAGAGTCTTCTCAGGGAGAGTATGGAGACGAGTTTCATTTTTTAGCCTCCTGTATTCTGATGTGATGGATGCTTATGTTCATCTCCTAGTGAGAACCACACCACAAGAATAATTCCAAGTGGTAATATATTTCTCTCCATTTAAACTATATTTGAGGTATAGTATAAGGAAGATTGAATGAGCAAATTTGAGGCACTGTAGTATAAACATGTCTCTAGCCTTTTCCTCCAAGCAGAAGGAAGGTGTTGACCTTAAGATGGACAGGTAGGCAAGCATGAGGTGCTGGTTTCTAGTAATGTAATCAGGCAATCATGGTTGGAATTTGCAGCTATACAACTCAGTGGATTTCTATATCATTCTGTCAAGATCATTTTTTGTATTTTTCTGCTATATCTTTACGTCTATTCTCATTTCTAGCTTGTAGTATTGATTAAATCTCAAATTTAGCCTTTATCCTGGTTGGCCATGATTACTATGGCCTTCATAGAGTTAACTCAATCCTGCCTGGGCTTCCTAACTACACATCTTCCTTGGACTGTTCTAAAACATGGATTGCTAATTTGGTACTAGTTTGGTTGTATTCTGCTACACAGACCCAGTATTAATAGTGGAAAAACTTCTGAGTGTAACTTGAGGGTACTGGGGTTAGAAAGGAGAGGGAAGGGCTGACTTGAAGGTCTGGAGGGGGAGGAAACCTGCTTGGCACAGGGAATAAGGAGGTGGAGAAGGAAGCAATTTACCAGTCATTGCTGGAAAAAAATTTAGGAGTGGAGTTTTCACATTCTGGGAGTCATTAGCAATTAATTCATAACAGAGCTCTGGCTTTTATATATTCTAGGACTGATATAGCCCTGGGTTGGCCTGTATTGATAAAGATGCCTTTCAACTTTGACATCTATTAAATACGTTTAAAAGGCCTTTTTGGGTTTTAAAATATCTTTAATTTGGTCATCCCCTGCTTTAAATGAAACACTGGAATGTAAAATACAAACTGACCTGTAGTAAATAAGTACATCTTCTCATTGTTGGTATAGTTTTATTTATGCCACATTTCATAGTGCCATCTGTGCAGTAGGCTTTCTCAGAAACTATGCTTAAAATTTCCACTTTTGACACAGAAATTGAACCACTGAATATAATTTATAATACTTTAGGCTTCCTTGGTGTAAAAGATCTAGCTGGGGCAGTGACACATTTGATTTCGCTCCAGAAAAAGCAAAAATCACACAAGACAAAGTGTAAAATGGATCAGAACCAATAGTGGCTGACAAGTTGAAAAACTTGCTACAGCCTGTCAGTTACGGGACCAGAGTGAGAAAGGCACAACTCCCTAGGCTACAAGGGAAAGATTTGCTGCAAGGCATTTCAGACTTAGAGATTTATCTTATCCATTAGTTCACAACTGACCTTAGGAGACATACAGTTTAAACAAGGTCAAATGAACTAGTCAATCCAAGGATTTGTCTGTTTGAAGCCAGCATAGTAGAAATGTATTCCCATTTCTGTTGTACCACTTTAGTGTTAAAATTGAATAATTGGTTATTTGTTGTAATAGGTAATCTATTTTTCATTAATTGAGTGAGAACACTCATAGTCAAGACCTTCAGGGATGTAAATACAAAACAAAATGTAGGTATTTTAGAATGACTCTGTCAGCTATAAATTAGGCAACTGAAAAAAGACTTTAGGGTTCAGTGGTTGAACAAATCCAGTTCACTTCCTGGGTTTTCATATCTAAGGGTGGGGGTTATTTATGCCATGAGAGGAACATTTCATCTTGTGAAGTCCAATATTAAGTAGGACTTCTTGCAGCTCTGGAGTTGAACACACTAAAATGGCTTGAGGATGTAAGCACAGAAAGCATGCTTTTAACTTGGATAGGAATTCTTGTCATTATTTTAGAGGATAGGAATCTACTATTTCTAGTTCATTAAGTTCATTACTTGAATGACTTTGAATATTTATTTTTTATATCAATTATTACTTGAATGTTTCTACTAGAAGGATTTCTATTTTTCAGCATCAGAGATATGGGGTGTTCATAGGATGGCTTTATGTGCCAGTGGTAGTACTTAGAGCTTTAATGACACTGCCAACCGAGAAACAACAGACATATGGCACATTACAGAAGTTACATAAGAGAACATAGCACACACAAAACCAATATATAATCTAGACAGGATATATGACATGCCCTAGAAAGCATTGTCAGAGGAATCCCTGAACCTACCAACAATTGCTCTGGAGTCACTGTGTTCCTCTCTAAATAATGGGTGCCACTTCCAAGCTTCTGGGCCAGGGAGCAGGAGGACAGGCAGGAGGGGGCTGGTAATTAAAAATGAAAATACCGGGTATAAAGGCATATTGTGCCATATCAGTATTGGTAGGGAACAGATCAGATGAAAATGGAAAGGTGAAGAAACGGCTAATCTAACCATGGCTGGATCAGAACTCAGCCCAGTCAGGGGTCTGGAACTGTTCCCCAGAATGGATGTATCAGGAATTTTCTACAGAATTAATCCCAAATCCTTAAAAGTCCTGATACAGACAACCTGTCTCACAACCTATAACCTTCGTAGTATATTTGACTCAGATCTATCACTCAACCACTCATGTTCAATGTTATCAAGTCCTATCACTTCTACTTTCACATGTCTAGACTCTGCCTTTTCTTCTCTATTAAAACTGCTACTGTGCCATTCCAAGCACTTGCTTGCCTTGACCTCCACTTGACCATCAGCCTCCACTGACGGATATCCCTGCAGTCTTTAGCTCACTCTGCTGCCAAAATCACTTTTATAAATTAAAAAAAACCCCATTAAATTCATATTTCTCCACTCCTCAAGAACCTCTAGTGATTGCCCATTCACTTCTGCATCAAAATAAACTGCTTACCATTGAATATGAAGCACTTAATAATGATAATAATGGTATTTGTTATGCACTTACTATGTGTCAAGCACTGTTCTAAGTGCTGGGGTAGATATAAGGTAATCAGGTTGTCCCACATGGGGCTCACAGTCTTAATCCCCATTTTACAGATGAGGTAACTGAAGCATAGAGAAGTTATGTGACTTGCCCAAAGTCACGCAGCGGACAAGTGGTGGAGCTGGGATTAGAACACATGACCTCTGACTCCCAAGCCTGTGCTCTTTCCACTAAGCCACACTGCTTCTCTTAATCATATTTCTCCTTCTCTGATTTGTTACTACCACTCATCTGGGACACTTTGCACCTCTAATGCCAACCTACACACTGTATCTTAATCTTAATCTTTATCTTGCCTTGCATGTCCTTCCCTTGGCCCACAACTTTCTCCTGCTTTATGTGTAATGGAGCACCACTTTCCTCACCTTCAAAGCCTTCTTAAAATCACATCTTTTCCAAGAGACCTTCCTTGACTAAGCCCTCATTACCCCTATTCACTCTGCCTTCCTCATCATTTATGCAGGTGCATCTGTACCCTTTAAGCACTTGATAGTCACCCAACCCTCATCTCCATAGCATTTACGCACATATCCACAGAGAAGCAGAATGGACTAGTGGAATGAACACAGGACTGGAAGTCAGAGGACTTAAGGTCTAATCCCAGCTCCACCACTGTCTGCTATGTGATCTGGACTTGCCACAACTTTTCTGTGTCTCAGTTTACTCGTGTGTAAAATGGAAAATTAATCCTGCTTCCTCCTACTTGATTGTGAGTCCCATATGGGACAGGGACTTTATCCAACCTGATCTCTTGTACCTACTATAGCACTTAATATAGTGCTTGGCACAAAGTGCTTAACAAGTGTCATAAAAAAACCATGAATAATTTTAATGTCTTTCTCTCCTTCTAGACTGTAAGCTCCTTGTGGACATGGAACATACCCACCAACTTGGTTGCACACAATAAGCTATTAATGTGTCCTTCTAGACTGTGAGCCCATTGTTGGGTAGAGACCGTCTCTATATGTTGCCAACTTGTACTTACCCAGCACTTAGCACAGTGCTCTGCACACAGTAAGTGCTCAATAAATATGATTGAATGAATTAATAAATGCCACTGATTGAATGAATGATTGATTCAAGAAGGAAGATAAGAAGGAGTGCAAGAACAGAAATAGAAGCAGCGTGAGAAGCAGCGTGGCTCAGTGGAAAGAGCACGGGCTTGGGAGTCAGAGGTCATGGGTTCGAATTCCGGTTCTGCCACTTATCGGCTGTGTGACTTTGGGCAAGTCACTTAACTTCTCTGTGCCTCAGTTACCTCATTTGTAAAATGGGGATTAAGATTGTGAGCCCCCCGTGGGACAACCTGATCACCTTGTATCCCCCCCCAGTGCTTAGAACAGTGCTTTGCACATAGTAAGTGCTTAATAAATGCCATTAAAAAAATAGAGACAACAAAGATCATTTGACAAATGCCCGTTTCCTTATTTCTTCAGAGCAGCATTGACGAACAGTCTTTTACATAGCCATGAGATGTGGGCTGACCACAGAAGATACAACTGATTTCTTTAGGAGTCTTGCAAGAATCATGTATGTCACATATAACATCATTAAGTAGGATCACAAACTTTTCAGCTCTGGAAAACTACCATTACCAACTCTATACAAAATCACTCTGCTGAGCTAATTATGCGAGGAAAACCACAATAGACATCTGAGTAGCTTATATGAGGTGAACTGAAATTATAAGCATGGAACATGGGAGGGTCATTTTAAAGATAGATGCAGGACAGTTTCAAAAAGTGTGGAATAAATAATCTTGGACTGAAGGGAAGCATCACAGAAAACACATCAGCATGGAATTTGCCATTGAAGATAGAATGGATTCAGTAAAGAGTTAGGATGGATTTCTCTTAAGGCCATTCTGTCTTCTAATTCCCAGCATTCCAGATTAATAAACTCATCAGAGTACACAACAGGGTTGCAGCTGTTAATCCCTCTACATTTGAAAGGCTTCCAAAAACCTTGGTTTTTGGATTCTTTCAATTAAAACATTACTTCATAAGCCACTTCTCCTGTACCTTCCTCTAATTAGTTTCTCCAGGCAAACTTGCCCGCTGAATACTTATCATGTCTCCTTCTCTGATTAGTCTCCTATGTCTAAGGAATGTGTCATTTGTTGTTGTATTGTACTCGTCCAAGCACTTAGTTCACTGCTTTGCACACAGTGGGCACTCAATAAATACAATTGAATTAATGAGTGAATGAATAATTGGTTGGACCACAGCAGATCTAATTACTGGTAAATTTGCCTTTTGAAAGTCTGTCTGATCTCTTTGGTCAATGACTCAACCCTGTAGGTGGCAAGGCACCCAGTGCGATGTGATACCAATGGATGAACAGGGTGATCTGATGTGGGAAATCATGCTTGATTACCAAACATTAAAAAACAAAGGTGTCTCTGAAACTCTCTCCTCCCAAAAGCCTTTTCCACAGTAACCCAATCACACTGAGGGAGAAGAAAGTTTCAATACGCCTATTTTTTATTGAACTTACCTTTACTGAATTACCTGAGAGAAGATTAGTAGGCATGATGCCTGTTCTCAATTGCCAGATAATTCTCAAACTTTCAGAAGGCAGCTGACACTTCATCTGCATGGTGCTATGATGGTGAGAGCAGGATGGCATCTACAGGTGGGTTTCAGGAAGTAGGGGGACTGCATCAGCCTCCTTTCTGAACTTCCAACCTCCAGTCTCTGCAGTCCATACTTCACACCACTGCCCAGATCATCTTTCTACAAAAACACTCAGTACATGTCACCCCCCACTCCTCAAAATCTCCATTGGTTGCCTATCCACTTCCATATCAAACAAAAACTCCTCACCTTTGTCTTTAAAGCATTCAGTCACCTTGCCTATCTCCTTCTACAACCCAGCCCATATACTTCGTTCCTCTCGTTCCTTCGTTCATGTTCACAGTGCCTCAATCCTGTCACTCTGCTGACCCCTGGCCCATGTCCTGTCTCTGGCTTGGAATGCCCTCCAGCCTCAAATCCAACAGACAATTACTCTCATCCCCTTCAAAGCCTTATTGAAGGCACATCTCCTCCAAGAGGCCTCCCTGGACTAAGCCCCACTTTTCTTCAACTCCCACTCCCTTCTGCATAACCCTGACTTGCTCCCTTTGCTCTTCCCATCCCCCCAGCCCGCGAGCACTTATGTATTTATCCGTAATTTTATTTATTTGTATTGATGTCTGTCTCCCTGCCTCTAGACTGTGAGGTCATTGTAGGCAGGGCATGTGACTGTTCATTGTTATATCATTTTTTCCCATGTATTTAGTACAGTGCTCTCACACAGTAAACACTTAATATGATTGAATGAATGGATGAATGCATCCTTCTTCCCCTGTTCAGCTCCTCCCACCACTCCAGATACTCATTCCCAGTCCATTCATTCTGAATCTAATCCCTGGCCCCGGCTCACCACTCAACAATGTCATTTTCAGTGAAAATATCCATTGTAAAATGTACATATTAAGGAAATTTGAATTTTGTTTGAGGGATGGAAGAGATGCTTAATGAAAGGAATGGGAATGGGGCATTTATTATGAAGGGTCTGGAATGGGGGTGTTATTTGCATAAGAGGTATTTAGTTAGACTAGGAAGCATAGTGGTGTAATGGAAAGAGCAGACAACTTGAGTTTTAATCCCAGGTCTGCTGTGTCACTTCTCTTCTCTGAGCCTCAGTTGCCACACATAAAATGGGGAGTAAATTGTGAACTTCACTTGGGACCTGGACTGCGTCCAACTTGATTATTTGTACCTACACCAGTACTTAGCACAGTGCCTGGCACATAGTAAGTGCCTAGCAAATACCATTAAAAACAATTACAAATTCATCTGGGTGTCTTATCAGATTTACCAATCCCTAGTAGAAGGTGTTGAATTACAACCCAACATGGTACTGTGCCCCCTGGCTGAGTCACATGATACAATCTGATAGCCTGGTGTCCACCCCCCATGAAGTGTACACACCCATATATGAAGTCAGGATGGAGTCATACACGCACCCCCATGTCTGGGGCAGTGGCTGCCAGGCTACCCATTCTAAGAGTCACCCCTCCCCAGAAGCAGTATGGCTTAGTGGAAAGAGAATGGGCTTGAGAGTCAGAGGTCGTGAGTTCTAAACCCAGCTCTGCCGCTTACCAGCTGTGTGACTTTGGGCAAGTTACTTAACTTCTCTGGGCCTCAGTTACCTCATCTGTACAATGGGGATTAAGATTGTGAGCCCCACGTGGGACAACCTGATTATCTTGTAATAATAATAATGATTGTGGTATTTGTTAAGTGCTTACTATGTGCCAAGCACTGTTCTAAGCTTTGGGGGTGGGGGGGTACAAGGAAATCAGGTTGTCCCACGTGGGGCTCATAGTCTTAATCCCCATTTTACAGTTGAGGAAACTGAGGCCCAGAGAAGTTAAGTGACTTGCCCAAAGTCATACAGCTGACAAGTGGCGGAGCTGGGATTAGAACTCATGACCTCTGACTCTCAAGCCCTGGCTCTTTCCATTATCACTTAGAACAATGTTTGGCACAAAGTAAGTGCTTAACAAATACCATTATTATTATTATTATTATTATTATTATTATTATTATCTTCTGGTCCCAATAAATGTATTTTTTGTTGTTTTTTAAATAAAATAAAATCAGACATGTAGCTCCTTGTTTCATCTCCAAAGCAAGACCCTCTGGTGCCAGAGAGTCTGGGGTCTGGCAGGTGCTTTTCTGCTTTCCCTGCTCCAGCCTTATTCTGGAACCTAAGTGATGAGTAGGGAGGTGGATCTCAGGTGTCACAAACCTTCCCAAGGAGCCAGGTGAGCAGAGGAAAGCATGAGCTTGTCTCTAGTGTACAGTCTGCATCCCCCAATCCATGTACCCATGGTTCCTTCCTCCTAAGCTTACAGAAAGTCCTGTCTTCTTCCGGGTGCTGCACCCAATCGGACAATCAGGTGACCTACTAATTTAAACTATCAAGACAGCCAATCAGAGGCACAATAAAGAGCTCATTTATCAGATCAACTTCAAAGATTTCACCTGATTAATATGATATAGCACAAAGTTTGAAAATTTGTCAGGGAAAAATTCATTGTTTAAGAGAAAGGGAGGAAGGGGCTGTCCCCCAATTAATAGACTGTCCTCTATTGGACTCAAGATTCACTGCATCCTGCTTCTCTGAGAAGCAGTGTGGTTCAGTGGAAAGAGCACGGGCTTGGGAGTCAAAGGTGGTGGGTTCTAATCCTGGCTCTGCCACTGGTCTGCTGTGTGACTGTGGCAAATCACTTAACTTCTCTGGGCCTCAGTTACCTCATCTGTAAAATGGGGATTAAGACTGTGAGCCCCGTGTGGGACAACCTGATTACCTTGTATCCCCCCCAGCGCTTAGAACAGTGCTTGGCACATAGTAAGCGCTTAACAAATGCCATCATTTTTATTATCATTATTATTCTTATGGTTGCAGGCACTCTGTTTACTGGGCATCAGTCAGGGCTAGGCTAGAAGCATAATGATTAAAATGTAACCTTTTGGATTTCCACCTCACCACAAACTACCATCATAGGGGCATTCAGACACCCATCTTCCATCAGGGTTGCCAACAAGAGGGAAGCAGGATATTATTATTTGAACTCTCAAGGTTTTCAACCAGCAAAACCTACCCTCTCTTTTTATCTCTGTCTTTGGATGGGGGTGTGCAAGTGGGAAGGGAGAAAGGTGAAGTGGAGGTAAAATGATGTTTAATTTCTCCAGGGGAGAGAAAGGAAGAAAGAAAAGAAAGACATTACATTACAGATCAGAGCAAAGGTGATGAGGGAGGAGGAGGGATAAGGCTGGGTTTACCTAATCTCCAGCTGTGAATGCCAACATCATGGAATAGTGTGGTGATTTTACTACCCTCCCACATCAGAATTTGAGGTGCCTTGTTTCAAATGTCCTTTTATCAATCTAAGTCCAGATGTTTAGTAAGTTTTCATGGAGAGAGAATGGGCTTGGAAGTCAGAATACTTGGGTCCTATTTCCACTCCTGACATTTGCAGGCCGTGTGACATTGGGTAATTCTAAGTTTTTAGTTTACTGCTCTGCACACAGTAAGCACTCAATAATACTATTGATTGGATTAACTTCTCAGTGCTTCCACTGGACACATGTTAAATATGCAAAATTCCAAAATTACATTGAGTTGGATTACAGGTGCTCCTGGGAGCCTGTATCTGGTCATCCCCCATCCAGTTGTAAGGGTTGATTTATGACACTCTCATGAGGCATGTTCTCTGACTAATTCCTAGAGACAGGATCTGATTGGCTTGTGGTAGATCTGCCAATAGTCTGATGCACTGAAATCATAGTGGGTTACAGAGACCAAGATAGAGAATGCTTCTTCAAAATAAAAATCAGTATCCTTTCCACAGGCCTCACAGTGCAGTGTCCCAGCCCTACTGAGGGGGTAAGGGAAAGGTCATGCCTGCCTCTACCACCATCCTCACAAATGGGGTCGGGGATGGAGTTCATACCCGCTGTTTTCACAGTGGACAGAGACGAGGAGGAGTAATTGGGTAGGGGATGAGGTGTTAACCAAGAAGTGCAGCTTGCAAAAGATATGATCTCAAAAGGAAAGCACAGGTTTAAAAAACAAAACAAAACAATAAGACCTATATGGTGTTAGAGAAATTGGCAGAATTTGAAAAAACTGTGACCCATACTCTACCCAGCATTTAGTGCAGTGCTGTAAACATAGCAAGCATTCAACAACTATTATATTGATTTATTGGTTCATTAAAATAAAACTAAAATGAATGTACATATAATGCCTACATATCCACTGTACTGTATAGAAGAAATACAATGTTCTGGGATGTAGTGAAGAAACAATGCAACCTGGAGGCAGGATACTTGGGTTCTGGCCCTAGCTCTGTTCCTGGTCTGCTGTTTTTCCTAGGGCAAGTTGCTTAAACTCTTCTAGACGCAATTTCCCCATCTGTAAAACGGAGATAACATTGATTGATTTTGACTCATATATTGAACTGGAACTTTCTCTGTTCTCATAATCTTATATTTACCTCAGTGCTAAGCATTGTTAGAGTTAATAAATTCCATTTTGTGTATATATGCATATATGAATGTATATATGGATTTTATAAGTACTCCACCAACACCACCTACATATCATATTTATCATTAAATAGGAAAACAGAATCACCAAGATGAGACACTCAGTAGTAATCAGCTAAGTGGTATTGAAACTGTGCTTAATATCACAGGGTATTCTGGATATGGAGACAAGTGAAAAATTGATGATAGCAGGGTGTCAGAGTATCTGAATAAGGCAAACATGAGCAGGGACAAAATAATAATAATAATAATGGTATACGTTAAGCATTTACTATATGCAAAGCACTGTTCTAAGTGCTGGAAGGGGATACAAGGTGATTAGGTTGTCCCACGTGGGGCTCACAGTCTTAATCCCCATTTTCCAGATGAGGTAACAGAGGCACAGAGAAGTTAAGTGACTTGTCCAAAGTCACACAGCAGACAAGTGGCAGAGCAGGATTCGAACCCATGATCCCAGACTCCCAGGCCTGTACTCTTTCCACTGAGCCACACTGTTTATTGGAGAAAATATCCGCAAACAGACTGATCTGGTGTGTGACAGTCCAGACATGGGTGGTTTTTTGAAATGTGATTTGAGGAAAACTGGGGAGACCACATACAGATTTGAAAACAGTGTTAAGCACAACAAAGAGCAAATAAAGGATGTCAAAAGACAGTTTTTACATGCATATAGTGTGGAGTCCAGGGTCAGTAATAAGAAGATCTCAGGAAATTCATATTTTAGAACTGGTAGAAATTGGAAACAAATTCCAGTCCAATTCTAGTCCAGAGATAAATTAGAATACATTGGTGCACACTAATGTTGAGACATCAGAGAGCACCTTCACTTCAAATTGTCTTGGAATTTGGAATAAAAACATTCTATTTTTAATTTTAAGATGTTATGCTGCTTTAAAATAGATATCAATTACATGTTAAAAAGCTGAAAAATGCAATTCTGGTAAAGCTTGTTGAATACCCAATAAACTCAATTCAGTCTAAATCACCATCAAGGGAACACAAACAAGTGTACATCAGTATGTTCAGTATTATAGCCCAGGGGGACATAACACTTGCTATGTGCAGGGAGGAAACAGCAGGACTTTTCACTAAAAATGAAATAGAGGGAAAGCTTGTGATCACAAAACAGAAAAGCATATTGCTGAGAAGACATAAGTGTTAGAGATTTTCCACAACCTCAAGCTGTGCCTTACCCAACAAAGATCTCATATTAATTTACACAAGGCAATTTTTAGTTGCAAAGCTAGGAGGAACTGTAAAAAAGGAAATTAGTTGTTCTTTTATTGGGACTGTTCATTGCAAACTTTTCTCTTTAAACCTCTAGACTGAAAGGGCTGACTCTCATTGTGTTATGGAACTGGGGTTTTTCACTTCTTAAAAGAAGTCTAAGACACCAAACTTTGAAATGTACTTGTGGTGGTATAACAGATGGTTCTGCATATAATTGAGTGCATTTTGGGGAATGACTAGGTCTAGGAAATTTTTATCCTAAAGAATTTTATAGGAATAGCGTCTTAACACCTGTTAATGAAGGAGGTGATTACCACACAGATGACGCTAGTAAAAAGTTAGTTAGCAGTGATAAAAGGGGCCAGGGAGAGCACCAGGTGTGCAGGTGAGCAAGATTTTAAGAGTGGTCCTAATCAAAAGTAATTCAGCTTCCTTCATCCTCTCCCCAGCAATGGTGTCTACAGCCATTATGATTTCTGGTCTTCCTAAGTGCCTACTTACATGCATCCTTAATACTTAGGTAGGTACAGATGTGGTCGGTATCAGCAGGCTACTTCAAAGAATAAAGTATAACCCCAGATTTCCAGAGTATGCATACTCTGTTCTTCTTGAGCTGCGGAGCACTGCTGGTGGAAATCTGGACATTAGGATTATCTCATGCATCTTGGGCTCATCCTCTCCTGCTTTAACTCTGCCCTTTCTTCTGTCTGACAGCATTACTTCTATATCCTTATTGACTCCCATGTTCATTGCCTAAACCAGAGCTGTTTCAGATGCTTAATTACCTCTTCAAATCTCCTGTTCCCTACCATGTCTTCCCCCGTGAATCACTTTGCCACGAATTGATCGACAAAATTTAAATCATGAGACATTAGCTCCCTAAAATTTTCTCTGTACCTAGGTATCCAATCCCACCCTCTTCAAGCCCTCTCTTTGACTATACAATCCTTCCAACAGCTTCTAGTCCACCCTAATCCTAATCTTCCTCATCCTCACAGCTGCCTTTGTTAGCATAGGCCACCTCCTGGAATCATTACCTAACCTAGTTTTACTGACACTGTCTCCTCCTGGTTCTCCCCCTTTCTTACTGGCTACTCCTTTATACTTTCTTTTGCTTGCTCCTCCTCTGCCACTCACCCTCTCAAGACTTACTTTGAGTCCCCTTCTATTACCCATCTACACATATTCCCTTGAGAACAAATTCACTTCCATGGTTTCAACTACAATCACTATGCAGATGATTCCCAAATCTACCTCTCCAGCCTGGTCCTCTTTCCTTTTCTGCAATGTCACACTTCTTCCTGCCTTCAAGACATCTCTACTTGGATGATACTTGAGCACCTCAATTTTAGCATGGCCAAAACAGAACTCCTCATCTTCCCTCCCAAACTGTTCTCCCCAAGATTTTCTCATCACTATAGGCAACACCACCAATCTCCCTATCTCAGGCCTGAAAAATCTTGGCATTATCCTCAACTCATGTCTCTTATTCAACACACTTATTCAATCCGTCACCATATCCTGTCAGTTCTGCCTTCATTTATTTATTTATTTTATCAATGATATGTATATATCTATAATTCTATATATCTATTTTGATGTTATTGTTCTGTTTGTCTCCCCCTTCTAGCCTGTGAGCCCGTTTTTGGGTAGAGATTGTTTCTGTTGCCAAATTGTACTTTCCAAGCACTTAGTACAGTGCTCTGCACACAGTAAGCACTCATTAAATATGATTAAATGAATGAATACCTCTAGAATCCTCCTTTTCCTCCTTATCCAAGCTGCTAACATGCTGATCCAACATCTTGCCTTGAATACTGTATCAACCTCCTCACTGACTTTCCTGGTCTCCTGTCTCTTCTCACTCCAATTAATGCTTTATTCAACTGCCTGGATACCTTTTTTTTAAAAAAAGTCCCGTCTATATCTCCCCATTTTCCCAAACCACTAAAGATTGCCTACCTACCCCCACATGAAATAGAAACTCCTTAACATCAACTTTAAGGCACTCATTCTGCTCCCCCCACCTCCCCACTTACCTTCAAGACTGCAGAAGCAGCATGGCATAATGTATAGATAGAGCCCTGGCCTGGGAATCAGAAGGTTCTGAGTTCTAATCGACTCTACCACTTGTCTGCTGTGTGACCTTGGGCAAGTCACTTCACTTTTCTGGGCCTCAGTTACCTAATCTTTAAAATGGGGATTGAGACTGTGAGCTCCACATGGGACAGGGACTTGTATCCAACTCAATTTGCTTGTATCCACTCCAGTACTTAGTACAGTGCCTGGCACGTAGTAAGCTGATCATTATTATTACCTTTCTTTCCTTCTAATCTCCTACTAAAATTCAAACCCAGATGCTTTGTTCTTTTCTAATGATGACTTACCACATATTGAACTCAACTTTCTTGCCACTGACCCCTTGCTTACATTCTCCCTCTGGCCTAGAACTTCCTCCCTTTCCATAGTCAATAAACCACAACTCTCCCACACCTTCTAAGCATTATTAAAATTATATCTCCTTCAAGAGCTCTCATTTCCCCAATTCACCTTTTCTTCTGTGTCAACTATGCACTTGGATCTATCTATACCCTTTAAGTATTCACTCCATCCCCAATCCCTCAGCACTTATGTACATATCCTTCTCTGCCATCTTGCATTTCTTCTTGCCTTCAAGACATCTCCACTTGGATGCCACTTCAGCAAGCCAAATTTAACATGTTCAAAACAGAACTCCTCGTCTTCCCACCACAACTGTCGTCCCCAAGATTCTCCCATGACAGTAGGGATAGTCTATAGCTTCTCCTATCTATAGTTTTAGTTTAATATATGTTTCTTGATCTAGTCTCTAAGCTTCTTGAGGGTAGGAATTGTTTTGTATTTTCCCAGTTGCTAAAGTGCTCTGCAAATAGTGAATGCTCAATAAATACCATTAATTGATTGACTGATAATGTTTTTTCCTTAACATTCTAAGGATTTTAGAAGTATCCGCTAAAACACACTTAATTTCCTTCCACACCCCTAGCTTTTCCATTGATTTTCCTTTATGAGCTCTAAATTCATGACTTTTCCATTCTGTCCTTGAACCTGTTATTTTTATTCTGCCACATTTCCCACGGTACAAATTTCCACATGTGAAACCTTGCATGCGAAGAATACCCCTTTGTTTATTTTGAACTTAGCACTTTCAATTTCAGTGGAGGCCTGCTAGTGTTAACGATTCCATATTAGTTAATGTTAGACTATATTAAGCACATATCCTCTACCAAGTACTCTACTATGTGCTGCTATAGATATGAACATAACAGATCAGACAGCTCCTGTCCTGTTATTATAAGTGGATTCCTCCCGTGTAGGGGGAGCACATGGTGAGAGCTAACCTCCTGCAGTGTGCGCAGGTAATGGAATGGATTCCTTCCCTGTGGGAAAGCCCGTGGATTCTTCCCGAGTGGGAAAGTGCACGTGGCTGAGAACTCGCCACCTCACCCACTCGCAATTAACATATGATTGAGAGCTGAGAGCTCACCTCCTCCAGGAGGCCTTCCCAGACTGAGCCCCTTCCTTCCTCTCCCCCTCGTCCCCCTCTCCATCCGCCCATCTTACCTCCTTCCCTTCCCCACAGCACCTGTATATATGTATATATGTTTGTACATATTTATTACTCTATTTATTTTTATTTGTACATATTTATTCTATTTATTTTATTTTGTTAGTATGTTTGGTTTTGTCTCCCCCTTTTAGACTGTGAGCCCACTGTTGGGTAGGGACTGTCTCTATATGTTGCCAATTTGTACTTCCCAAGCGCTTAGTACATTGCTCTGCACATAGTAAGCACTCAATAAATACGATTGATGATGATGGGGTTCACAATCTAGGATGCAGCAGGTAGAAGAAAGCAATAGTAACAATGAATTTCAAACAAGTGATAATGAATCAACAAATCAAGACAGTGATGTTAAGACAGGGTGGAGATGTCTTTGAAGTGGCAATTCTAAGACTTCCTACCCATGCTCCAGGCAAAAGGTTCTTAGTTACAAACCATTGCAACATCCCCGAGTTCTAAATGTCATAAAGATAGGCTTCCAGGCAAGGCACAGGGGTAGGTTGATTCAGTCAAGGGACTGAAATAGCTGATCCCAGGTTTCCATTTTTTGGTGGTCTCTGAGTCAAATGTACTTCAGTCCCTTCCCTGCCCTTTCTAGGTCCTTGCTAGGTCAAGGAATGAGGATTCAAGCATACAATGTCTTGTGGTGCTTAGGTAAACTGATCTTGGCATTAGGCTTTAACAGCAGAAGCCAGAACCCCAGTCTAATAACTTCATGCTTTTGCAAACTTCAATCGAGTTCCCTCTCAGTTTTCATCTTTCCACACAAGAATCCTAATACTTTGTCTGACTTCATAGGGAAGCCTCCCCATCTCTCTAGTCACATTGGCTACCCTCTATTCCAGTCTTATTTTCCTCTCTGTATATGAGTCCTGCGTAAACTTGAAACCCTCTCGGGTCTGTAAGCTCCATGCGGGCAGAGAACATGTCTACCAACTCTTTGTACAATACTCTGCATCCAGTAAACACTCAGTAAATACCTTGGATTGATTGAGGACATAATATTACTCCTTAGATATTTTTTATCCAGGTTAAATTTTGAGTCCCTTTTACTATTCCTCATCTTATGTTTCATTATGTTTTTACGATGGCTTTTCTCTGAGTTTATTGAAAGTTTTCCAAAGTCCTCATCAAAGATATAGCCTTCTTGGATGAGCTAGCCATCGGAGGAACCCAAAGCACCTTACATTTAGTGTGTCATCATTAAAGGTGGCACGTATACATATCCTCTGTGTTTCTGCCACAGTGAGCCTACCCCTGTTCAATTCCTCTTGTGCTTATGCACTTAAACAAGAGATAGAAGTCGGGAGAAGAGTGGTAGTGGCATAAACCATTGTTGTCTAGGGAGCGATTGTTTGTATGAAGCAGATGTTTGCCCGTCTCAAGTGGAAAATAAGAGAAAAAAATGGAAGAGACTTACTCTCTCAACCACATCTCTTAAGTGAGCTTTGTTGTGCTTCCAGGAACTCTGTGTGGGTAAAGTAATAACTTCACTTTGGTAGTAGTGTTTCTAGTTTCCTGAATAATTAGTTCAAACCCAAATTAGCAGTCACAAATCTTTTCAAGAATATATAAATACAGTGCTCCTAAGGGGATATTATATTCGTTGGTGTTTACCTTATTGTGTAGTAAAAACCAAATATTACAGAATATGCATACAAAAAGAGACTTATATTGCCAATGTGGCCAGTACAGATCATCCAAACCTGTATTATTTATTTTGTTAGCATCTCTTTCTTTCTTTCTTTTTTCCAGTTCGATAATAAAGATTGAATGTCAGTGTCCTCATATTTCATATTGAAGAAGCTCTATTTTCCAAAGAGGCTTTAAGACTGAGAGTTGTAAAGTGCACCAGCATCTATCGATGGAAATGGTTAAATAAGATTAGATAGTTATTAGTGTGGCATAGAAGATAAAATCAGTGACCCATCCATCTGTTTGTTAATTTTATACTGATGAAGTAATCCAATGCTTCGTAAAGCCTAGTATTTTTTTCAATTTGCTATATGCACAGCTGCATGTTGAACTGCATATTTAACTTCATTCCTGACTGCCATTCATTAAGCCAAAACTGTGTCAAAGATTAATATTTCCAGATGAAAAGACATTGAAAGCTATTAATTTCATTTATACTTTGCTTAGATGATAATTAGTGATGTCAGAACTGTAAGCTATTGTAAAATTATTTTTAATGTCTTATCTGTAATTTGAAGATACTGCGTGATTTTCTTCCACCCATTGTATTTTATTCTTAAAAATTAGCAAAACAAAAATAGAATATTAATGGATGAACTTTGCAAAATAAGTTTGTAGTATGGCAGGAAACCTTCTCATCACCCTCTGCTCTCTTGATCCCATGTACTCTTCCAACTAATAACCTCATCTCCTTGCTCTTATTCCTAGCCAATTTCCTGAAATGGGGCACACATATCCACTGCCTCCAGTCCATCACTACCGACTCTTCTTGACCCCTACAAACTCCTCACTCCATCAAGACTGCCCTTTCTAAGTTTACCCATTACCTCTTTGTAGCAGGTCCAGAGGGCTAACTCCATCCTTAACCTCTTCAACCCTTAAGCTGCTTTTGGCACTGTATCACTCCCTGCTGCTTGAAACACTTCCAGGCACTGATTTTATGACTGAGAACCAGATTGATTGAGATCAGGTGTCTTAGCAACTCCCACCCAGTGATTCTCTCATTGGCACCCATCAGGCTCACAAAGCTCCCTTGATTTCTAATGCCCTTTCCCAGTGTGGCAGAGAATGGATGCAGCTGCATTTAAAGTGTGGGCTGTTTTCTCAACACCACTGTCTCAAAGACGCTCACACCAGAGTGAAATTGCTCATCCTCCACACAGATTTTTGTTCCTAGCCACCCCTTCTCCAGTGCAGCAGGAGGAAGATGAGGTATTAGTGTTTGGCCTTTACAAGTTTTAGAACTTGTTGGGAAGCCTGGGGCTGCAGCCAGAGCATACCACAGTGCTGCAGGACACTATGCCCACACAGCCCTATTCCCTGCATGGGAGAGGATAGACAGAGACCCTCTGGATTAGTTCTGCTAACCTTCCCCAGTGCTGCAGGATAACAAGGGACCATTAGAAGCATCATGGCCTAGTGGAAAGAGCACAGGCCTAGGAGTCAGAGGACCTGGGCTCTAATTACAGCTCTTCCGTTTGCCTGCTGTATTACCTTGGGCAAGTCATTTAACTTAACTGTGCCTCAGTTACCTCATCTGTGAAATGGGAATGAAGACTGTGAGCCCCTTGTGGGACAGCGATTCTGTCCAACCTAATTAGTTTGTATGCACCTCAATGTTCCTGCAAAATAGGTATTCTGTTCTCCTTTCTACTTAGACTCTGAGCCCCATTTAGGACTGATTATTTTGAATCTACCCCAGAGCTCAGTAAAGTGTTTGGAACACAGTAAATAATCCCAAAATACTAGAATTATCATTATTATTATTATAACTCTGAGGAGACTGTAAGAACTGAGGACTGTTGACTTGGAATAGTTGGGAGTCTGTGAATTCCTTCTCCAAGATCTATTCTTTTTATTACCTAGACATGGCTATCTTCAACTGTTAACTCAGAAGCTTGGTTTTATTTGCAACCCATTATTGCTGTTGTCTTTGCTGCCTATCCTCACCTAGATTATGAGCTCTACCTGGGCAGGCTTGGTTTTAGGTGATAAGTATATCTGGTTGGCCCACACCAGGGCTGTGGCATTTCTCTTAACCTATTCAAGATGGACACCACTTGGGTTTGTAAGAAGAAGATACCCTTCTCTGATCTAATAAAGATGGCTGCTACACCTGCACAGATCTCTGATGTACCCACTTGATCAATGTGATGTCATACGTAAAAGCAGCTCTCATAATTACAGTGATCCTCCTCCAGTCTCCTCCTCAGTCTCTGCCCTCTTAAATTAAAATATCTAGGCTAAGATTTGTTTTGTAATCTTATTTTATTTTATTTAAGCATTATATGACATTTGATTTGACTCCATTCATTCCCCCTCCCCTGCCATATTCCCTGGCCTGGAGGTTACAGCAGCCAGGAGCTGGTAGAACTGCCAGGTTGGGAAATGGTGGGCAGTGAAAGAAAGGTGGCAGTGAAGTGGGAGAGAAGCCTAAAGCCAGCCAGGCCTCATCATTCATTCATTCATGTTATCATATTTATTGAGCACTTACTGTGTGCAGAGCACTGTACTGAGTGCTTGGGAAGTACAAAACGGCAACATATAGAGACAGTCCCTACCGAACGGATTCATAGTCTAGAAGGTGGGAGACAGACAAAAAAATAAAACAAGTAGATAGGTAATAATAATAATAATTTTGGTATTTGTTAAGTGCTTACTATGTGCAAAGCACTGTTCGAAGCGCTGGGGGGATACAAGATGATCAGGTTGTGGGGCTCACATACTTAATCCCCATTTTACAGATGAGGTAACTGGCACAGAGAAGTGAAGTGACTTGCCCAAAGTCACACAGTTGACAAGCAGAGAAGCCGGAATTTGAACACAGGACCTCTGACTCCAAAGCCCGGGCTCTTTCCACTGAGCCATGCTGCTTCCCCATGTGTCAATACCATCAGAATAAATAGAATTATAGCTATATACACATCATATATGTATATATGTATATATGTTTGTACATATTTATTACTCTATTATTTATTTATTTCTTTTACTTGTACATATCTATTCTATTTATTTTATTTTGTTAGTATGTTTGGTTTTGTTCTCTGTCTCCCACTTTTAGACTGTGAGCCCACTGTTGGGTAGGGACTGTCTCTATATGTTGCCAATTTGTACCTCCCAAGCGCTTAGTACAGTGCTCTGCACATAGTAAGCACTCAATAAATACGATTGATGATGATGATGATGATCATTAATAAAATATAGTAAATATGTACTAATGAAATAGAGTAATAAATATGTACAAATATATATATATATATATATAAGTGCTTTGGGGAGGGGAAGGAGGAAGGGTAGAGGGAGGGGAGGTGGAGGAGAGGATAAAAGGGGGGGCTCATTCGGGTAAGGCCTCCTGGAGGAGGTGAGCTTTCAGTAGGG
This sequence comes from Tachyglossus aculeatus, assembly GCF_015852505.1. NCBI lineage: Eukaryota > Metazoa > Chordata > Mammalia > Monotremata > Tachyglossidae > Tachyglossus > Tachyglossus aculeatus. The sequence goes on from NC_052067.1 coordinate 117,106,310, forward strand.
CTTTGAAGGGATTTAGAATAATTTGAATGGAATGAGAATCATTTTTAATAATTTTTATTGTTATGGGGAAGCTTTGTGGTCTAGTGGGAAGAGCACAGGCCTGGGAATCAGAGGACCTGGGTTCTAATTACCATTTGTCATCTGTCTGCTGTGCAGCCTTTGGAAAGTCATGTAACTTCTCTGTACTCCATTTTCTTAATTGTAAAATGGAGATTAAATACCAGATCTCCCTCCCTTTTCTACAGTGAGTCCCATGTGAGGCAAGGACTGTGTCTGGCCTGATGACCTTGTATTTACCCCTGTGCTTGATACAGTGCTCGGCACATTATAAGCACTAAAAAGTACCATCATCTTATATTTTCATTACCACACCCCCTCACCACTGACTTTGATCGTGAATCCCTTGTAGGCCGAGGATAATTCTCATCCAGGTGTTTTTTTCCCCAGTGCTTTGCACAGGATAGACATTTAATAAATATTACTATTTGTATAATTACTACTTTCCAAGTCATGTGGCCTCCGAATAACACCATCAAAAACTATCAGAAGGCTCATGTGTTTAGAGTACTGTAATAGTTCTGTATAAAACTGACATGAAGAGACTTCCAAATAAACAAAGGGACACTGAACTAGTACATAAATTGATGCTCACCAAATATAGTGGTGAGGATGGTGGTCGTGTTTCAGAAACCTAGATAATCTGCACATACCAAGGTGTGTTGGTTAGCGTCCTGAACGACCCCTCGGCCCATAGACCAAATACCCTGGAGGCCAAAATGATAAGGTTATCAGTAGAACCCTTTATTTTGTAAGTTCTAGAAATTCATTATTGTAGCCTGAAGCAAAATCTTGGAGATTTGGAAGCTATAGGATGGTAGTGTAAATTTCTTTGCTATAAAACTTCCCAGGGTATGTTTTTACCCACAGAAGATAGGAAATGCAAAGTAATGTTTCTTATCTTGATTTCAACAATCATTCTGAGCATATTTATTAAAACATTAATGTTGATAGAAATGACAAAAGGAAGCACATAGACCAAGTTTGAATTGTTTCGTGAACCAAACTGGGGCTTTTTGATCTCTTCATAATTAAAATCCCAATGTAATACTGCATGTTGTACCACGATACTTACACCTAAGCGCTAGAGTAAAAATAATACCATGTTTTGTACTGGGCTTCTATTTTACAAAAGTGCTTTCATGTTGTTAATCTTATTGCATCCTGGCAACATCGTTGTGAGGTAGGGAGCAGAAGGAAGTATTATCTCCATTTTACAGATGAGGAAACTGAAGTTGTAGGGGTTAAATAACTGGTCCCTGGGCACATATAGGGTCAGGGGGAGTGCCAGGACAAGAACCCAGTTTCAGGGGGCACTAGACCATGCTGTAGCTTGAAGCACTGCACTTTGGCTCAGTGGCAGTTCTAAATCAAATAATTTCTGGTGTTCCAATATTAATAATAATAATAATAATAATGGTATTTGTTAAGAGCATACTATGTGCTAGGCAGTGTACTAAGTGCTGGGGAGAATCCAAGTAAATTGCATTGGACACAGCCCCTGTCACATCTGTTGCTCACAGTCTTGACCTCCATTTTACAGAGGGGGTAACTGTGGCACAGAGAAGCGAAGTGGCTTGCCCAAGGTCACACAGAAAACAAGTGGCAGAGCGGGGATTAGAACTCATGACCTTCTGACTTCGAGACCTGTGCTATAGCCACTACGCCATGCTGCTTCTGCATACATTCCAATGTGATCGATAGACTCTAGGGGATTTTTTTTCTCCCCTGTGTTTTCTCCCATTTTTACACTGTGAGGTCATTAAGGGCAGGGATTATATCTTATAATTTGTCATTGCATTTTCCCAAAACCTAATACAGTACCTGACACAGAATTCATGCTTAATAAACCACTGTCGGGAAGATGATGATCAGTATTACATAATTTCGTCGTAAAAGGTGGTAAGAGAATATCACTCTTTTCCCTTCACTACCACCTACCAGTTTTGCAGTCTGTTAACATTATCATGCTTTGTACCCAGCCCTTCATTACAGAATAACCATTCTTTAGCCTACACTAGATTTTAAATTTAAATATCTCTAGCTGAACCGGAACCTGAGAGCTGTATTTTGTCATTTACACAAATACCTAACCTGAACTATTGAAATAGCTTCCTCAAAAGCTGCCTAGCAAATCTTTGTTTAAATTCCGAGTATTTGATGTTTTGAATCCAGTCAGTAATTTAGACAGTTTATCTTCCCACTAGAAATGATAGCTTAAAACAGTGACAAAAAACAAGGAAAGACTTCAACATGCCAAGATCAAGCAGAAATTCTTCATTGCCACACATAATGCTGTGTCAACTCCAAAACTAGGTGAAAGGCTGTTTCTATTAATTTCATGGGACTACACAAGCTATTTGCGGGGGGCATGAGAGGGGAGGCTGTTGAATCAGGATCCCCAAACCTAAGTTCATAATGGACACACAGCTCTCCCTGGGCACTTTTCTCTCCTCCAACTCCCAAATGACTCTCTTAATAATGACGGCATTTGTTAAGTGCTTACTACGTGCCAAGCACCGTCCTAAGCACTGGAGGGGGATACAGGGTAATCAGGTTGTCCCACGTGGGGCTCACAGTCTTAATCCCCATTTTACAGATGAGGTAACTGAGGCCCACAGAAGTTAAATGACTTGCCCAAAGTCACACAGCTGACAAGTCATCATGTCCAGCGATTGGAAAGAACATGGGCCTGTGAGAGAGACCACAGTGTCTTCTCTTCTTACACACAACTCCCTGCCTTTAGGGCTCTACCTTGCATCAAAATGCTCACTGGTGCTGCCATTGCCTACTCTATGACACATCTCTTCATCCTTCTATTCCTCAAAACACTCCACTGCTGAAAACTTTCACCATCAGCTAATGGTCCTCCACCACTCATCCCACTTTTTTGGGGTGTGTGTGTGTGTGTGTGCGCAAGCGTGCATGCATGCATGTGTGTTCTTTTCATCTATAATCCCTCTGTCATTTCCCTCCAAAGATAGTCTTCTAATTATACCTCGTTTATACTTCTCCCTACTCATTCCTGTTGTTCTCCTAGCCTGGAATTCCCTATCTCCCCAAATCTGACAGACCATGGCCTTCCACATATTAAATCACCTCCTAAAATATTATCTTCTCTCAACACTTCGCCAATTAATCCCAATATCCCAAGTTTCACACATTCACCTGTCATCTTTTATATGCTTAGGCAGTTATTTAATTCTATATTCAATCATTAATTTTGATTATTCTATTGGTAATTGTTAAAAATTCCTGACTCGATTAGAATTTAAGCTACTTGTGTACAGAGAATGTATTACTTCTCTTTTTTTATTTCCCAAGTGATCTTTATGGGGCATTGATAGCTGTGGACACTAAATAATTACTGTGGCATTGTTAATTACTTACTATGTGCCAAGTATTGTATGAAGTGCTAAGGTAGTCAGGTCCCACATGGAGCTCATGGTTTAAGTAGGAGGAAGAACAGGTATTCAATTCTCATTCTGCAGATGAGGGAACTCAGGCACAGAAAAGTTAAGGTCACACAGCACACAGGTCACACAGCAGACAAGTAGCTGAGGCAGGATAATAGTAATAATAATGATGGTATTTGTTAAGCACTTATTATGTGCCAAGCACTATTCTAAGCACTGGGGTAGATACAGGGTAATCAGGTTGTCCCACATGGGGCTCACAGTCTTAATCCCCATTTTACATATGAGGGAATGGAGGCACAGAAAAGTTGAGTGGCTTGCTGAAGGTCACATAGCAGTCAGGTGGCAGAGCAAGGATTAGAACCCATGTCCTCTGACTCCTTAAACCATGCTCTTTCCAATAAGCCACGCTGCTTCTCTGTGCATGCATGGGTGACACAGTGGGGAGAGGGAGTAGGGGAAATGAGGGCTTAGTTGGGGAAGGCTCTGGGAGGAGATGTGATTTTAATAAGACTTTGAAGGTAGGGAGAGTGATAGTCTGTTGAATATGAAAGGAGGGAAAGTTCCAGGTCAGAGTCATGATGCAGGTATGGGATCGGACATTAGATAGACACAATCAAGATATAATGAATAGGTTGGTGTTAGAGGAGCAAAGCCAACATGAAGAGTTGTAGTAGGAAATCAGTGGGGCAAGGTGATTAAGTGCTTTAAAGCCAAGCTAATGAGTTTCTTTTGATGCAAGGGTGGATAGGTAGCCACTAGTGATTCTTGAGGAGTAGAGAAAGATGGATTGAAGTCCTGTTTAGAAAGATGATCTGAGCAGCAGTGTGAAGGATGGACTGGCAAGGGGAGAGACAGGAGGCAGGGAGGTCAGCAAGGAGGTTGATGCAGTATTCTGGGTGGAACAGAATAATTTCTTCAGGCAGTTTGGCCAGTTTAGCAGTAAAGAGAACAGAGTGTTATTAAGAACACAGAGGACCATGTTAATCCATTTCTCCTCTCAGCATTTCCTAATCCTGTCTGTATTGTCGATTGTCATGCCAACAGCATCCAGCTGACAATAAGAGGTCCAGCTCAGAAACCACATTTAGAGAGAGAGAAGAAGGGCATCAACATATTGAAGCGATAGTCCTTCTAAACCCAACTATGGGTCCTAAAGACATGTCCATACCATATGTCATAAGGCACTGATAGCTGAAACATTGAGAAGCAGTGTGGTTAAATGAATAGGGCATAGGCAAGGGAGTCAGAAGGTCATGAGTTCTAATCCTGCTGAGTGACCTTGGACAAGTCACTTCTCTGTGCCTCAGTTACCTCATCTGTAAAATGGGGACTAAGGCTGTGAGGCCTATGTGGGACAGAGACTGTGTCCTACCTTGTGTATCTACCCCAGGGCTTAGAATAGTGCCTGGCACATAGTCAGTCCTTAAAAAATACTATTATTATTATTATTATTATATTCATTCATTCATTCAATCGTATTTATTGAGCACTTACTGTGTGCAGAACACTGTACTATGTTTTGGAAGTACAAGTTGGCAACATATATATTATATATGAAGTGTAGGGCAGAGCTAAGAATCAAACCAGATTTCTTATCATCAGTACTCTGCAGTAGGACTTACACAACTTCTCTTCCCAAGCCTAAGACTAAAATATTTAAACAGAACCTTCAGAAGTAAAATATCTCTGCTTCATTACCCTTTTTAAAATAAATTGAGAGTTGATCCTTGTAGTTGTCCGTAAAGCAAGACTATGCATTTGGATATGAAATGATAAAATGCACCATGTTCATCAAAATGAATTAAAAATAAGTACTTATTCCCTGTAGTGTACTGTGAAGTATTTAACCTTTTAAATGGGTTCAAGTGTAACTTGCTGTTACCCATCACAAGGTCATTGCTGTATTAAAAGCCTTACGAAAAAAATAGAATTGATTGAGCTGATCCAAGGGCCTTGCTCATCTCACTAGACCTATTTCTCAGCTGCCCTGGGTTAATCACCAAGTCCACCTCATGCTGATGTCCTCCATTACATCATAATTAGAGTGCAGCAGGCAGAAATAGGGATAACTGATCAAATTATTCACATTTCCTTCCTAGGAGCCAGATGTTGCTGGATAGATTTCATTTAATTTGTTGACAGCTGCAATAATAGTCGCTTTGTGCAGGGAGATGGTAGTGACACTGGTAGCAGTCTAAGGAAAGTGAAGTGAAGCATGGTCCTTGGATAATTATGATTATTCATTTTTCTGGATCACCTCATTTTATGCAACGATTAAAGTAAATTGAAAAAGTCATTGGCTTCCACAAATGCAAAACTATTTTCAATAATTATGAAAATATAATTTTATTGTTGAAATGATGTATTGTTATTATCAGTAAAGAAAATGGGATACTTCTGAACCTTACATTTTGTTAGATGGTAAATGCTTGTTTATTTTATTTAAAAGAAAATGTTTCTATGTAATGTTTTGTCAAAGTCGAATACACTGTCAGCTTGCCCCATCCTACCTCACTTCACTGACTTCCTACTACACTTCACCCCTCTAGTGCCCCAGTCTCATCTATCTAGCCACCGATCCCTTTCCCACATCCTCTCCCTATCCTAGAACTCCTTTTCCCTCCATATACACCAGATCACCAGTCTTTCCACTTTGAAAGAGTTATTAAGGTCACATCTCCTTCAAGAGACCTTCCCCAATTAAATCCTCTTTTACCTGGCTCGCTCTCCCTTCTTCGTCATTTATGCACTTGGATTTCTGACCTTTGGACATTTGATATAATCCCCAACCTCAACCCCACAGCACTTATGCACATATCTTTTAATTATATATTATAAATCATTTATCTATTTATATTGTCTGTCTTCCCCTCTAAATTGTAGTAAACTCATTATGGAGAGGGAAGATATCTGCTAATTTTGCTGTATTACATTCTCCCAAGCATTTAGTACAGTGCTCTGCACAAAGAGCTTGATAAATTCCACTGATTGATTGATTGATTGATTGCTATTTCTATAAACTATCTAGATTATTTGTATTTCTAATGGTTGAATTTTCTTTTTCAGCACACCAGCTTGGATTCTGAGATTCTGGTGTTTGTTGGTTCAGAAAAAGCCCTGGGAATGGCCAATTAGGGATGGGGAGCACAGAAGGCATGGGAGGTGGTATTGGTAAAAATGCCCTTTGTCATTTCGGGCAGCTAGGTACCCTTCCCAGAATGTTGCCTCTTTCTCCTTCAACACTCCAACATTGGAGCTGCAGTAACGACAAGCTATATTGTCCAGGAAAATATTAGCCCATGCAGTAACGTGTCAAAAGGAAAACTTATCTTCTATAATACATGGCTAGTATGATCTTATTAATTCAAATTTCCAAGGAGCGAATAATTGGGCTTTAAATTAACCAGTTCAAATTATTTTACATTTTCATTGAAAAAATTAGCATTTTTAGTTACTAGTTAGTAAATACAAGTCACAATCCTATTTCTCATCATTAAAAGAGATTACTATTTGTCCTTATGCTTTCATTTTAAAACCACAGAATCTCTGTCAGTATTTAGTAAGAAATATTGGGGTTTGTTCATATTTAGTGATAGATTTTGGTGTTTGTCATTACTTTGTAATAGATTTGTGTTATATTAATAAAATCATTAAAGTAGTTATTATTGAGTACTTTATATGTTTAGACAGTTTGAAATCCCCAAACTCATATTCTTTCCTTATTTCATATTCTTTACTTATTTACTTGAAACAAGCAACTATAATTGTGAATAAAATCACTTAACCTCACTAGGCCTCAGTTTCCTCTTCTGAACATGATAAATAATCAATAATAACAATTATTATTATTATGGTACTCGTTAAGTGCTTACTATGTGCCAAGCACGGTTCTAAGCACTGGGGTAGATACAAATTAATCGGGTTGGACTTCCTGTCCCTGTCCCACATGGGGCTCTCACACTTAATCCCTATTTTACAGATGAGGTAACAGAGGCCACAAAAGTGAAGTCACTTACCTGAGGTCACACAGCGGACATCTGAGGGAGCCAGGATCAGAACCTAGGTTCTTCTGATTTCCAGGCCTGGGCCTATCTACTAAGCTACACTGCTTCTAATCCTAAACCATGCTACTTCTAATATTAAGCTGCTCTGTTTCTAAAGATAAAGATAATAATAAAGATGATAAACATAATAGTGCCTTTTTCTATATCCTCAAAGGAATGTAGGAGAATAAAATGAAAATATTTATAAAATAAGAATAAAATGAGCACTTGTATTGATCACTTGGGAGAGTATAAAATAGCAGAGTAGGTACTCATTCATTCATTCATTTATTCATGCATTCAATCATATTTATTGAGTGCTTACTGTGTGCAGAGCACTGTATTAAGCGCTTGGGAAGTACAAGTTGGCAAAATATAGAGACGGTCCCTACCCAACAGCAGGCTCACAGTCTAGAAGGGGGAAACAGAGAACAAAACAAAACATATTAACAAAATAAAATAAATAGAATAAATATGTACAAATAAGAGTAATAAATACGTACAAACATATATACATATATACAGGTGCTGTGGGGAGGGGAAGGAGGTAAGGGGGGTGGGGAGGGGGAGGAGGGGGAGAGGAAGGAGAGGGCTCAGTCTGGGAAGGCCTCCTGGAGGAGGTGAACTCTCAGTAGGGCTTTGAAGGGAGGAAGAGCTTGGCGGATGTGCAGAGGGAGGGCATTCCAGGCCAGGGGGATGACGTGGGCTGGGGGTCGATGGCAGGACAGGTGAGAATGAGGCACGGTGAGGAGATTAGTGGCAGAGGAGCGGAGGGTGTGGGCTGGGCTGTAGAAGGAGAGAAGGGAGGTAAGGTAGGAGAGGGCGAGGTGATGGAGAGCCTTGAAGCCGAGGGTGAGGAGTTTTTGCCTGATGCATAGGTTGATTGGTGGCCACTGGAGATTTCTGAGGAGGGGAGTAACATGCCCAGAGCGTTTCTGCACAAAGACAATCCGGGCAGTGGCGTGATGTATGGATTGAAGTGGGGAGAGACAGGAGGATGGGAGATCAGAGGGGAGGCTGATGCAGTAATACAGACAGGATAGGATGAGAGCTTGAACGAGTAGGGTAGTGGTTTGGATGGAGAGGAAAGGGCGGATCTTGGCGATGTTGTGGAGGTGAGACCGACAGGTTTTGGTGACAGATTCGATGTGAGGGGTGAACGAGAGAGCGGAGTCGAGGATGACACCAAGGTTGCGGGCTTGTGAGATGGGAAGGATGGTAGTGCCGTCACATTCCCTGGAGTTCTATACAAATTCAAGTCACCATTTTCAGTTTACCAGGAATACTATTTACTTATTCCTGATCTGAGCATAATTATAAACAATTGTTGCCAACTTGTACTTCCCAAGTGCTTAGTACAGTGTTCTGCACACAGTAAGCGCTCAATAAATACAATTGAATGAATGAATGAATAAACATTAAAGGGAATTTTTTGATCTTTCCTTTCTAGAAACCATCCATAGAATTAAGCATTTGCTCTCTGTTACTGGCTCCTCCTCTGCCTCCAGCCCTCATTCACTCAATCATATTGAGTACTTACTGTCTGCGGAGCACTGTACTAAGCTCTTGGGAGGGTATAATACAACAATAAACAGACAAATCCCCTGCCCACAGTAAGTTTACAGTCTAGAGGGGGAAACATATATTAATATAAATAAGTAAATTACAGACATGTAAAATGTAATGTGCTCGGGGGCTGGGGCAGGGAGAGGGGTGATAAATGAAGGGAGCAAATCAGGGTGACAGAAGGGAGGGGGAGAAAATGAAATGAGGACTTAATCAGAGAAGGCCTATTGGAGGGGATGTGCCTTCATTAAGACTTTGAAGGGAGAACAATTCTCCCTACAGATTATGAGGCGAGAAGGTGTTTTAGGCCAGACACAGTTTGGAGGCAAGAGGTTGGCAGTGAGATGTGAGATCTAGGTAATAATAATAATAATAATAATAATAATTATAACAATAATAATAATGGTATTCGTTAAGTGCTTACAATGCGCAAAGCACTGATATGTCCCGCTCCACTTCCAGTTAAGCATGTCCAAAATTGAACTCATCTTCCCACTAAACCCTGTCCTTCTCCTGTCTTTTCATCACTGTAGACAACACCACTGTTGTCCCTACGTTGCAAGCCCATAACCTGGGCATTATACTCGACATCTATTTAATTCCACCCACATAGTCAATCTGTCACCAAATCCATTTGTTATACCTTCATAACACTGCTAAAATCTGCCCTTCCCTCTCCATCCAAATTGCTACCATGTTGATCTAAGCACTTATCCCATCCTGTCTTGACTACTACATATGCCTCCTCACTGACCTCCTTGGCCCCTGTCTCTTCCCACTCCAGTCCATACTTCACTCTTTCCCACAAACTTTTTTTTCTGAATCAACATTCAGTCCATAGCCCCCCATTCCCCAGAAAACTCTGATGGCTTTCCATCCAACTCCACATAAAACAGAAACTCCTTTCTCTCAGCTTTAGAGCTTGGCACATCCTACCTCAAATCACTTATCTCCTTCTACAGCTGGCACAATCCACTCCTCTAGAGCCAATTTACCCACTGTGCCCTGATTTCATCCATATCGCCACTGACACCTTTCCCACGTCCTCCCCCAGCCTAGAACTCCCTCCCATTTTATATACGTCAGCCAAACACTCCTTCACCTTCAAAGCATTATTGAGGTCACATCTTCTGCGCATCAGGCAGAAACTCCTCACCCTGGGCTTCAAGGCTGTCCATCCCCTCGCCCCCTCCTACGTCACCTCCCTTCTCTCCTTCTACAGCCCACCCTGCACCCTCCGCTCCTCTGCCGCTAATCTCCTCACCGTGCCTCGTTCTCCCCTGTCCCGTCGTCGACCCCCAGCCCACGTCATCCCCATGGCCTGGAATGCCCTCCCTCTGCCCATCTGCCAAGCTAGCTCTCTTCCTCCCTTCAAGGCCCTACTGAGAGCTCACTTCCTCCATGAGGCCTTCCCAGACTGAGCCCCCTCCTTCCTCTCCCCCTCGTCCCCCTCTCCATCCCATCTTACCTCCTTCCCTTCCCCACAGCACCTGTATATATGTGTATATGTTTGTACATATTTACTACTATATTTATTTATTTATTTATTTTACTTGTACATATCTATTCTATTTTATTTTGTTAATATGCTTGGTTTTGTTCTCTGTCTCCCCCTTCTAGACTGTGAGACCACTGTTGGGTAGGGACTGTCTCTATATGTTGCCAACTTGTACTTCCCAAGCGCTTAGTACAGTGCTCTGCACACAGTAAGCACTCAATAAATACGATTGATTGATTGATTGATTCTCCAGGAGGCCTTCCCTGATTACCCTCTTCACCCGATTCACTCTGCCTTCTGTATCAAATAAACACCTGGATCTATGACCTTTGGACATTTGTTATTTGTCCCACTCCCAACCACATAGCATATTACATATTATAAATTATTTATTTATTCATATTAACATCTGTCTCCCCCTCTAGACTGTAAGCTTGTTATGGTCAGGGAATGTGTCTGCTAATTCTGTTGTCTTGTACTCTTCCAAGAGCTTAGTACAGTGCTCTGCACATAGTAAGTATGAGGCCTGCCCAGATTGAACACCCTTTTTCCTCTCCCCCTCCTCATGCCCCCCCACCTCCTTTCCCTCCCCACAGCACCTGTATATGTTTGTACAGATTTATTACTCTATTTATTTTACTTGTACATATTTACTATTCTATTTATTTTATTTTGTTAATATGTTTTGTTTTGTTGTCTCTCTCCCCCTTCTAGAGCTGTGAGCCCGCTGTTGGGTAGGGACCGTCTCTATATGTTGCCAACTTGTACTTCCCAAGTGCTTAGTACAGTGCTCTGCACACAGTAAGCGCTCAATAAATACGACTGAATGAATGAATAAATACCATCCATTGATTGATGGAAGTACAGCAAGTAATTTCACCCAGTTCTACAATGTTAACATTGCATACTTCTGAAACTTCATTTTAAGGAAAACTTGGGCCACTGTACTCTACACACACAATCCCCTCTTATGATGCTGCACACATTATTTTAGGATAGTTGTGTTGCCAATTTGTACTTCCCAAGCGCTTAGGACAGTGCTCTGCACATAGTAAGTGCTCAATAAATACGATTGATTGATTGATTGATAGTTTGTACAGCTGCTCTTGATAATTCAAGGAAAAGAAACCTTTTTTAATGGGTTTGTGAATAATTGAGGGATCTTACTTATCTAGATTGTCTAAAATTTTTACACCCCAAGTGTATCCCCGTCTCAGTAGAATCATGGAGTGTCTGAACAGTGCCCAGCACTTAGAACAGTGCTTCGCACATAGTAAGCGCTTAACAAATGCCATCATTATTATTCAAAGAGCTTGCAAGAAAATATTCTTGAACAAACCATTATGTGTGCTACTTTGGAAATACATTTTAGATATTAGAAAGCTGACTTTTTCTTCCTCATTTCCTTTGTCAGTGTTATGAAGGAATATTTAAGGAAGGACAGTACCCCAAAAATGTTTAAAGATATTTATGTAATGGTAATTTAATTTCAAAGACATTATTGCACTAAATATAAGATTTGAAGAGTAAACATTTTCAGCATATTCAGATTGTGGGATACTTTTCTTGCTAATTCTTCTTTGTTGTCTCACAGCATGCCACCTAGGATAGCACTTTTGAGTGGCTTTTGTTAAGGACTCACTGTGTGACAAGCACTGTTCTAAGCACAGGGAGAGATACAAGATAATCAGGTTGGACACAGACGCTGACCCATAGGGCTCATAGTCAAAATTAGAGAGAGGATAATTTAAACCTTATTTTACAAATGAGGTAACTGAGGCACAGAGAAATTAAGTGACTTGCCCAAGGTCACACAGCAGACAATTGGTGGACTTGGAATCCTATAATGCTACTGTTTCCTACACCTATTTTTGCATTTACTTAAAAAAAACCTATTATTTAATGGAGAAAAATACCAAAGAATATGTAATTCACTGAACTGAATCCTGCACTATACTGAATACTTGTGATTTAGTCATACAGGATAAAAGGCTAATTAAAATCTATGAACTAATTAAGGAGGTTCATGAATACGTTGAGCCAAATAACAAGAACTGCAGCAGTTGTATTGCTTAAGTTCAATGATTTCCTCCTTAGAATGTGAGGCCTGTGTGGGACAGAGACAGTGTCTGACAATTATCTTGTATATTTTCTACTATTTAGAACACATAGTAAGTGCTTAACAAAAACCTCAATCATTATGATTGTCACTGTTATTAATAATCATTAATAATTAATAATTTAATTATAATAATTAATTATTGTACAGAAATGATCTGGACATGTCATTCCCCTCCTTAAAAATCTCCAGTGGTTGCCTGTCAACCTAGGAATCAAGCAAAAACTCCTCACTCTTGGCTTCAGGGCTCTCCATTGCCTCACCCCCTCCTATCTCACCTCCCTTCTCTCCCTCTACAGCCCAGCCCACACCTTCTGCTCCTCTGCCGCTAACCTCCTCACTGTGCCTCATTCTCATCTGTCCATCCATCGGCCCCTGCCCACGTCCTTCCCCTGGCCTGGAATGCCCTCCCTCCACACATCCTCCAAACTAGCTCTCTTCCTCCCTTCAAAGCCCTACTGAGAGCTCACCGACTCCAGGAGGCCTTCCCAGACTGAGCCCCCTTTTTCCTCTCCTCCTCCCCATCACCTCCCTGCCCTGCCCCTTCCCCTCCCCACAGCACTTGTATATATTTGTACAGATTTATTACTCTGTTTATTTTACTTGTACGTATTTACTTCTCTATTTTGTTAATGATGTGCTTATAGCTGTAATGCTGTTTATTCTGATGGTTTTGACACCTGTCTACCTGTTTTGTTTTGTTGTCTGTCTTCCCCTTCTAGACTGTGAGCCCATTGTTGGGGAGGGACCTCTCTACATGTTGCTGACTTGTACTTCCCAAGCGCTTAGTACAGTGCTGTGCACTGTAGAGCTCAATAAATACGATTGAATGAATGAAAGAAAGAATAATAGTAATAATATTTTAAATGTTAGTTCTCTTCAGTGGAATTTCCCAGCCCATACACACTGCTATTTCCATTTTCATCTTCTAGATGTTACCCATTCTGGACTCTCCCTTCTCTAACGTCTTGTTCACACTGGTCTCTGGCCTGGAATGCTTACCCTCCTCAAATCCACTAGCTACAGCCTTTACAGCATCCAAAGTCTTCCTAAAGTTAGCATCACTCAGGAAACCTTCCTAATTCTCAAGACCCCAAATTGTGCCAATCAAAAGTCACCCTTAGCACTTCTGCATATATATATATATATATACATATATATATGCATATATATATATATGCATATATATATATGTATATATATATATAAATTGTGTAGTCAGTTGTTTTTTTCTGATATATCTTCCTGAAATATATGCTGATACCTATGATACAGCAGGGCTATGTTTTTTGTAGAGTTGGTTACATCAACCAACTTGTACTTCCCAAGAGCTTAGTACAGTGCTCTGCACACAGTAAATGCTCAATAAATACAATTGAATGAATGAATCATATGAATTAAATTGTGAGGGATGTTTTCCCACAGAAAAATGATTTGTTTCCAGAACATTTGGTAAAAAAATCCCTTTATTGTTATACAGAGCATGTTAAACATCATTAAATAATTGTCTAACATATGTAAAGTAATTCAAAGTGATAACATCACAGTAATAACCAAATGAGGAGTTTTAATAGGATTATATGCCTTTACAGGAGGCTGCAGAGGTAGATGTTGTTCTGTTGATTGTGAATTTTATTTTCTTTAGTGAATAATTTTTCCAATTTAGGTTGAAAAACAGCCTTCTTTCCTTCATAAAGTAGCTAGTAGCTGGCTAACTCCTTCTGAAAAATCTCTTCACAACTTCAAACTTGTCTCTCCAGGAAGGTCCTTTTCATCATTTTTTAAAATAAATGAATCTATGATAATGCAAATTGAAGCAAGACTTGTTAATCCCAATATTTTAGGTTTTGGTCCAGAGGCCATAACTATTTAATTTGTTTGGCATCTTGTAATGCTGCATTGATTTATCGAGGTTCAGGAAGATTCTTATTGGGCAACAATTCCTCCGATTTAGATGTAATGAACTCAGTGACATTTGTGTCAAACATTTCTAAATTAATTCGCTTCCCAAGTTTAACAACTACTTTGGTTACCTACTCAGGATTTTCTTTTTTTTCTTTTTTATGGTATTTGTTATGTGCTTACTATGTGCCAGGCACTTTACTAAGCTCTGGGGTAGAAACAAGCTAATCAGGTCAGACACAGTCTCTCACTCTCATGGGGTTCACAGTCTCAATCACCATTTTACAGATGAGGGAACTGAGGCACAGAGAAGTGAAGTGATTTCCCAAAAGTCACACAGCAGACAAGTGGCAGAGTCATAATTAGAACCCAGGTCCTTCTGATTCCCAAGCCCATGCTTTATCCTCTAGGCCACACTGCGTCTTCTATAGTAGATGAAAATCTGAGTGAAACCATTCATTCATTCAATCGTATTTATTGAGCGCTTCCTGCATGCAGTGCACTGTGCTGGGTGCTTGGGAGGTCCAGGTCAGCAACGTATGGAGACGGTCCCTACCCAACAACAACCCTCCCCTTCCCCCCCCTCCCCATCCCCATAAATACATATTTATTCTATTACTTTTATTTTGTTAATATGTTTTGTTTTGTTGTCTGTCTCCCCCTTCTAGACTGTGAGCCCGCTGCTGGGTAGGGACCGTCTCTATACGTTTTCAACTTGTACTTCCCAAGCTCTTAGTACAGTGCTCTGCACACAGTCAGCGCTTAATAAATACAATTGAATGAATGAATGAATGAATGAGCTGAAATTCTTCCGTGAACCAGTCATTGCTCAAATCTTGGTCTTGGTCTACGTGGGAAGGAATTTACCTGCCTGTAGTATTATGCTGGAATGTCAGGGCAGTTAGGCTTTAGTGTGAAGTAAAACAATAAACAACTTAGGTGGTATTTCTGAAGGATTTTTAACCTGGTTTAAGGTAACAACGATACCAACTATATCCCCAGGTTATGTATCATCATGAAATGGCTATAATCTGGAGTAACAGTATGCCTGTGATTGCCTTTATACTCAAAGAAGACATCACTGATAGCAAAATTTACCGATGAATGTGAATGTGTGACTACAAAGGTCAGACTCATTACCACACTGTGACGATACAAAGAACATTTTTCATTTTGCTGTCACATTTGTTGTTTGCAGACTGTTGTGCTATTTGGCTTTGCTTTTGCCTATAATTTTCATACATTTACATATTCAACTATTTTATTCTTATTCTTCCTCATATTTCTACTATTGCAAATAATCTCTCTCCACATTTGTTTGGCAACTTCTTGAGGAAAGGCAAAACATGTTTTTCTTCCATTCCCATCAATTTTCTATTCCTTCACACAAATTCTCTTATGTATTGACTTCAACAAATATTTCAGACTTTAATTCCCTTTTCAGCACACAGTATCTACAACAGACTCTTTTTCTAAACCCTGAATAACTGCTTCTGACAACCATTCAAGAAATTAATCAATTGATCACTGATAGTTATTGAGTACTTTATACTAAGCACTTGGGAAAGTACAGTACAGGTGGTACAGAAGTTCCCTGCCCTCAGGAATCTTACAGTTCAGTAATCAGTAATGACCCCCATCAACAATATTTTGGGGTCCCTGTAAGAGATCCCCTGAAAAATCCAAATTGTCCTGCCACAGTCATCTAGCAAAGAAACCCTCAGAACCAACTGAGTGGTCACGGTGTTTAAAACAATGCCATTCAGTCGAGGCAGATCTACATCATAGCTACCCTACACTGGTTCATCAGCCAGTGGTCTCTAACTCACAGGGTGGGATATGGCAGGGTCAGTGCAAAACACTGCTCCCTAAACTCTTCTTTTCTCCTTTCCAATATTCCACTTTGACTCCACCCTCAAAGATGAGTCTTCAATGTCATTTCTTGGATGTTTTGGCACTTTTTCTCGCATAGTCTGGGCAAGTCTGGATAATGTAATACTACTACTAATAATAAATGGTATTTCTTAAGCACATACTATGTGCCAGGCACTGTACTAAGTGCTGGGGTGGATACAACCAAATTGGGTTGGACATAGTCCCTGTCCCATACAGGTTCACAGTCTTAATCCCCATTTTAAAGATGTGGTAGTTGAGGCACAGAGAAGTGAAGTGACTTTCCAAAGTCCACACAATGGACAAGTGATGGGGTGGGATTAGAACCCATGACCTGCTGACTCCCAGGCCATCTCTACCACCATGCTGCTTCTCTTTAGGATGTTCTTTCTTGAATCAAATGTAGAGAAGGTGGAATCAATGTCACTTTTACTAATCCTCTTATTATTATCCTCTATCCTTCATTATTCTTTCAAAGTCACCAGCAGTTCAGCAATTATTAATAAATTCATTCAATCATATTTATTGAGTGCTTACTGTAGGCAGAGTACTGTACTAAGTGTTCGGAAGGGTACAATATAACCATAAACGGTCACATTCCCTGCCCACAGTGAGCTTACAGTCTACAGGGGGTGAGACGGACATCAATATAAATATATAAAATTACAGATATATACAAAATGCTGTGGGGCTGGGAGTTGGAAAGAGCAAAGGGAGGAAGTCGGGGCAATGCAGAGGGAGTGGGAGATGAGGAAAAGTGGGGCTTAGCCTGGGAAGACCTCTTGGAGGAGATGGGCCTTCAATAAGGCTTTGGAAGGGGAGGCATAATTGTTAGTCAGATTTGAGGAGGGAGGGTGTTCCAGGCCACAGGTAGGAACTGGGCAAGGAGAAAGAGGAGAGAGGAGAGACTGAGGCACAGTGAAAAGGTGAGCAGTAGAGGAGGGAAGTGTGCTGGCTGGGTTGTTGAAGGAGAGAGTGAGGTGAGGTTGGAGGAGGACGATGGTAGAGTGCTTTAAACTCAACAGTGAGCAGTTTTTGTTTGATGGAGAGGTGGATGGGCAACCACTGGATAATTTTGAGAAATGGAGTGATGTGTCCAGAAGGCTTTTGTAGAA
Source organism: Tachyglossus aculeatus (assembly GCF_015852505.1). Classification (NCBI taxonomy): domain Eukaryota; kingdom Metazoa; phylum Chordata; class Mammalia; order Monotremata; family Tachyglossidae; genus Tachyglossus; species Tachyglossus aculeatus. The sequence continues at coordinate 117,123,922 of NC_052067.1, forward strand.
AAATTACAGAGGCAGCAGGGTGAAGGAAGAAGTGGAGTGGGAGAGACCCAGTTATGATTTCTGAATATTCTGAATATCTGAATATCCATATTCTGTTACTTTCTGGATGTACCCCCATGAAATCTCTTTCCTACTCTTAAAGTAAAACTCTTAAAATATAACTCTACCTATGCTTCAAAAATATGCTTTCCTTCTTACCAGTCCTTATCTCTATCAGATACACAATAAATCTGCAACTTGCTAATATATAATTCCCACAAGAAATGAAAAGCTTCTGGCAAACTTTGTTGTTCTCATTCTTCAAATTGAAACATTAATTTATAATCCACTCCTCACATCCCCTCCTCTTACTGGTTCTCCCAGGCAGGATACAAATAGTTGGGAAAATCTACTTGTTGAGTATACATCTGATTGATGGTAAATATGTCAAGGTCCCCAGAACCAGTAATGCAGTACAGCAACCTGGATGAAATCTCTGGAATTTGGGCTGAATGGGATAAAGGTGTTTTTCTCCTGTCTGATGTAGTTTCAATCTTTTTGAAGTGTAACAGTAAACACATCTGCCAAGCTAGCTCTCTTCCTCCCTTCAAAGCCCTGAGAGCACACCTCCTCCAAGAGGCCTTCCCAGACTGAGTCCCTTTTTTCCTCTCCTCCTCCCCATCTCCCCTTCCCCTCCCCACAGCACTTGTATATATGTTTGTACACATTTATTACTCTATTAATTTTACTTGTACATATTTACTATTCTATTTATTTTGTTAACGATTTGCATCTAGCTTTATTTCTATTTGTTCTGATGACTTGACACCTGTCCACATGTTTTGTTTTGTTGTCTGTCTCCCCCTTCTAGACTATGAGCCCGTTGTTGGGTAGGGACCGTCTCTATATGTTGCCAACTTGTAGTTCCCAAGCACTTAGTACAGTGCTCTGCACACAGTAAGCGCTCAATAAATACAATTGAATGAATGAATGAATGAAAAGAAATGGGAGGAAAGCAGATCATATCATTTTATCCTGTACCTTTTTTCCTGATTCTCTACTAAAAACCCAAGACCTTTTTTTCCCCCATTGGTGGGACTAGAGCATGGGGAAACAGGTGGAGACAAGTGGGAGGGAGAACAAAAATAATATTTTATCCTGCTTCCCAAGAATCTCCAAGAAAATTCAGGCAGGACCTGATACACACCACCTCTTCCACCCACCTTCTTCATTAACAATGTTGAAACCGAGTCTTAGTACACTTGGGAAAGGGAATAGTTGCTTTATAAAGCCACCTCTAAAATGGTCAGTCTTCAAGGAATTCATTCAACATAAGGATCTCTGACCATAGCATTAGGTTGGGTTCATCATAATACCTCCCTATTTCAACTTTTCACTCTCCTCTGGGTCCTATTCAGCCTAAAACAAAGATCTTTCAACCCACCACAATCTCAACTATACACCATGTCCATACCCTTGTTCCTTCCCAAACACTGTGAATAGACCACGCACATACGCCAGGCCTTTATTTCTTCTCTCCTGTATCTCTTAAAGGCACCCCACATTAACTCTCCTTTCATTCATTCATGAAATCTCTCATTAGCATCATCTTATGATTATATCTAAATAAGTTATATTCTTTCTCAAACCACCTTGACCTCTCTGTTTCCTATAGATATACTAACATTGTCTTTCTCCTAAAACTTTTTCTTGGTTTGGTTCTTGTCTTGTCTTATGCCATCGAGTCATGTCCGACCCATAGTGATGCCATGGACACATCTCTCCCAGAATGCCCCACCTCCACCTGCAATTGCTCTGGCAGGGTATCCATAGTTTTCTTGGTAAAAATATGCAAGTGGTTTACCACTGCCTCCTTCTGCACAGTAAACTTGAGTCTCCACCCTCGACTCTCTCCCATGTTGCTGTTTTTTTTTAATGGCATTTATTAAGCACTTACTATGTGCAAAGCACTGTTCTAAGCACTGGGGAGGTTAAAAGGTGATCAGTATGTCCCATGTGGGGCTCACAGTCTTAATCCTCATTTTACAGATGAGGTAACTGAGGCACAGAAAAGTTAAGTTGCTCAGTATAGATGCATTTTGACTTGTAGCATATTACCTTCCACTTGTTAGTCACTGCCCAAGCTAGGAATGGAATGGATGTGCCTCTGCTTGACTCTCCCTCCCATAGTCTAGACTGTGAGCCCACTGTTGGGTAGGGACCGTCTCTATATGTTGCCAACCTGTACTTCCCAAGTGCTTAGTACAGTGCTCTGCACACAGTAAGTGCCCAATAAATACGATTGATTGAATGAATGAATGAATAAATATGATTGAATGAATGAATAGTCGAGACTGGTAGAGTACTGGAAACTCTTCAGGTGTGCCCTTGAGAGGAAGGGTTTGGTTCTACCAACACTGTATTCTCCAGATTTTCTTTCTACTTTTCTTACCTCAGTCTCAGTTTCATTTTCTGGAATTTTTTTTTTAAAGCCACTATAACCTTGATTTCTGAGAATTCTCAATTAATCTAACCCTTTCTATATTGTCCTTTTCAATATTATAATTTTAGTGTTTTCTTTTTCTTTACATATCTCACTTTGCTCCATACAAACAAGAGCCTACTATGACTGAAAGTATAAGCAACTATCTGAACTATCTTGATAAACTTTGTCCTGAAGAACAGTGTAAATATCTAGGACCTCTCAGTAGAGACAAAAACTCCTTAATCCTAATTGCTTTTGGAGATATTGTACTCTGCTCCATTGATAACAACAATCTATTATATCTGACTGTTAGTCAGAGCGAATCTACTTTCAGAGATCCAGGCCACTGTTTTGTATTAATCTCCTCTTCCAAGAATATTTCTGATGAGAGGGAAAAGACAGAATTTGAAGTCCCTGATGGGTGTCACATGTTGTAGAAGTAATATCTATAGAAATTATTGCTACTTCATTTTTTCTTACATTTTTCTTTATGATGCATCACTTAATCACTTTCTCTTGGAAGGTTTTAGATTATAATTAATGTTAACAATGCAAGCGGGGTTTTTTTTCAGCTTTTTTGAAAGCAATTGATAATTGGACAATTTTTCAATTACTATTATTATGTTACTCTCAAGGATATTTATTCAAAATTTCCATCATTAAATTCTTAGCAACATGATTTATTTTCTTGCCTAGTGAAATATTTTTCAGATATAGATATTTCTAAAATCCAGTTAGGTTCTATTGTACATTCCCAATAGCAATGGATTTAGCTGAATGAGCTTCAAGCTCAAGCAACTTATCCATTTTACACCTAGTTTGTAAAGGACAAAGAATGTTTATTTCTCTCCCATGTAGGAGGTTATTGGCATTTCTTAAGGTAGTGGACTTGACCCTTTGCTCTTATGCGGGGGGAATTTTGATTCTATAGCACATTCTGGGAAATAAACCTCAAGAATGTGGTAGAATAAAACACACATGAATTTTTACGTTGAACATAATGTATAGACACTGTTAAAAAATAACAGTTTTATCTAAAAATATTTGAGGTAAAACTTTCTCCGTGACTGTCTGAAAATATTTTCTATCCATCAAGAAAACCTGCATAATTTATTTGTTCTTCCAACACAATTCAAGATGGTCAATAAAATGGACATTTTTGCCTAATTCATGTATTAAGAAGGATTTTATGTCATACTTTTGAATCCTGAAAAGGAGAAAAGGGAAATTTTGAAAGTGGGGTCATGTTCATATATATTGGCATAAATATAGAAATTTCAGTATTGTGGCTAATACAATTTATGTCTTCTTTGTGTTTGAAGACTGACTGGGACTTAAGAGGCTCTCCACTACACTGTGCTGCCACAGCATTAGCCACAATTTTTCTAGTCCCTTTCTAAGTGCGGGGGAGAGTGCATTCCCAACAGCAACAGCATTCATTATGCTAATACTCCTTACAGGAATGGCTGTTGACATCTATTAAATTTTCACCTCTTTATGGGCATGGAATTGTTTTACTTCTGTTGCACTTTCCTAAGTGTTTGGTACAGTCCTTTGCCTCAGTAAGTGATCAATAAATACCACTAATTGACTAATAGAAGACATATTCCGGTCACTGAAACACAAATTGATGTAGGTCCTAAGCAGTAGTGGTTCCTCATCTGCCAGAGACACCGCTATACGCTCATCTATTTCCTCAAGTGTTGTTGAGTTGCCCTTCATGTTAGACAAGCAAGAGGTAGGGCCTTTGTGTCTTGTTAGAATTAGTGGATCTGTGTTACTTACCCAAAATAGTTGTTATGCAAAGACAAAAAATGGAATATAATAGCTAAGCTATATTAGGTATTTACATACTATTATTTATATTAGGACTACATACTGTATTTAGTCTATTTTCCATTAGTCAGACTTCAATATCTCAATAACAACTGAAGCATTTTCAGCTTATCTCAACTATTCACCTTCCATTAAGAAAATCTTAATAATATGACATTTATAGTATTCAAGAACTATTTAGTAGTCATATGGTAAGCCAAATAATTTGCTTTTAAGAAACAAAGGCCCAAACACCATGACATAGTAGTGGGCTAAGGTAAGATCACTTCACGATACTGATCCAGCCTGGAGGGCAATGATCAGCAAAAGTGTTGACCTTTTTGGGGAAGGTATTGGGACATAAAAAATCAGGGAAATTGTGGATGTGTGATCATATTCATACATACTGACAACAGTGTAGCAATTTAAGGATTGTGGATAATGCAACTTAGGTCTCTATTGTGTTTGAAGATTGAGAGGAACTATAAATTGTGGCCACGCTGCACTTCCATAGTGTTAGCCACAATTTTTCTAGCCCCATTCCTGGATGTGGAGGAGAGTGCATTTCCAACAGCAACAGTATTCATTATGCTAATACTACTGACTGGAGAAGGGTCCGATTGGAATGGAACAAACCAATTATTGCAACAGGGATCTATTGTCAAGTGCTAATAATGCAGAAAGTAGTGATCATCACACATTTTCAGCTGCTCATACAAAAGCTAAGATCACAGGAACAGAAACATTATCAGCGAAAGCAAAGAACAGCTTCACATAAAGGCTTGGAAAGGTATTCCTTTCTGTAGATAAAAAATAAGCTGTAAATTGACTGATAAGTGATATATCCATGGTAACAAGTAAGTCAGTTATCAGAACATAATCTCTGGTTTGTCATAGCATATAAAGTTTACATTAAATTTGTCATGCCGTACAGTATTTCTCACTGCTGTGAAGTATTTCATCCTACTGAAAGAATGTCTCCAATAAAACAAAAAAGGATCATTATTCTAGTTCAGTTGTCACAATCAGTTCTAAGAGCATGACATCTACTTCAGGGCACATGAGATCAAAAGAAATGTTGGAAAATTATAAGGTTTAGAAAAGAGTACAAAAAGGGATGAAAATTTCAGAAAGTAGATCTTTAGGAAAGATTAGAGCAAAGGGCATATTAAGTAGATCTTTAGGAAAGAATAGAGCAAAGGGCATATTAAGTAGATCTTTAGGAAAGAATAGAGCAAAGGGCATATTCCAGTCAAATGGAAAGAATGCTGAAAAGAAAGATTATGGCCTTTGTATATATGTGGAGGTACAGTTTAGGTAAGCCCAAGGGTGATCATTCTTATGCAATAAAGACATGGCCAATAGTGGGAAGCTTAAGCTGAAGCAGGAAAATCATAAGTAGAAGCATTAAATACCAAAAGGGGCAGTCAAATGACACTACTTGATCACTATCTTTGAAACTGTCAAGGTAAGGCAATCTTCAAAGGTGAATATTCTCAGTGCCTGAATTACACCATATACATAAATTAGGTTCATAGTGTGAGTCATTAACTCCTTTGGTTCACATGAATACCATTAATATTTCTTTTCATAGCACATGGTAGTTTACTGGTATGAAAGATAAACTGTCTCTCCAATTACCAAAGTAGTTTCTTAAAAACATGTAAGCCCATACAAACACACACACATACACGCACACACACACATATACACACACAGAGCAACTAAAATAGCTTTTAATATTCAATCCTTAAAGCTAAGATGTCTATTTCCCCAAGAAATCTTTCCTTTACGATGTTAAATATCCTGGCATTGACCCTAAAGATATTTTGAAAGGTGAAACATGTAACTAGAACAGAATTAGCTTTATAAAGTAGCATTTTAATGGTCAAATGCTTGCTGTATTCCCAAATTTCTTTTCCTGAAGCCCCATAAAAACAGAAAAAGGGACATCTAAAGTCCTCATCAACTCTACTCCAGCATGACAGCAGGGCATGCTGCCACATTAGCACTAGTGAATAGGAAAAGATTCTAGTACGGCAAGTTCCCTAGGGGAAAAAGAAAGCATTGGGCTATTAAACCAACAATCCTAACCAGGAGACTTGGTGTATCTGTTGTGTTTGAGTAGCAGAGAGAGCACTATCTACTGCTAGCAGAATGAAAGAGAGAAGAACAAAGTGAAAAACATTTTAGTATATCTAGAAGAAATTACCACTGTGGAAATCTAACTGAATGTTAACTTTGACATTATGCAGTCATGCTTACCTACAGATTCTCTAATGGGGGCAGGATCAGACAGAAACTCCTCACCCTCGGCTTCAAGGCTCTCCATCACCTCGCCCCCTCCTACCTCACCTCCTTTCTCTCCTTCTACAGCCCAGCCTGCACCCTCTGCTCCTCTGCCACTAATCTCCTCACCATGCCTCGTTCTCGCCTGTCCCGCCATCGACCCCCAGCCCATGTCATCCCCTGGGCCTGGAATGCCCTCCCTCCCCACATCGGCCAAGCTTGCTCTCTTCCTCCCTTCAAGGCCCTACTGAGAGCTCACCTCCTCCAGGAGGCCTTCCCAGACTGAGCCCCCTCCTTCCTCTCCCCCTCCTCCCCCTTTCCATCCCTCCCTCCTTACCTCCTTCCCTTCCCCACAGCACCTGTATATATGTATATATGTTTGTACGTATTTATTACTCTATTTATTTATTTATTTTACTTGTACATACCTATTCTATTTATTTTATTTTGTTAATATGTTTTGTTTTGTTAATAATAATAATGATGGCATTTGTTAAGCACTTACTATATGCCAAGTACTGTCATAAGCGCTGGGCTGAATACAAACAAATCAAGTTGGACACAGTCCCTGTCCCACGTGAGGATCATAGTCTCAATCCTCATTTTACAGATGAGGTAGCTGAGGCACAGAGAAGTGAAGTGACTTGCCCAAGGTTACACAGCAAACATGTGGCAGAGCTCGGATTAGAACCTATGACCTTGTGAATCCCAGGTCTGTACTCTATCCACTACACCATGCAGAGTTGACAGGTAGATATGTTCCGTGCCCGCAACATGCTAACAGTCTATAGAGAGGTTACAGTCCAGAGCATATGTCACACCTTTCCTGTTGATTGTGTTATATTGTCTTAGAATAAAAATTATGATTGGTAAAAAATTCTGTGTAACCAAATTTATTTAGTCAGCCAACCAAATTTATTGAGCGCTTACACTGTGCAAAGCACCATACTAAGCACTTGGTACAAGTACAACATAACAATAAGCAGACCTGCCCACAACAAGTTACCGTCTACTATTTATTGTATATCACCATTTATTGTAGCCCACCATTTCCTCTTTTTCTTATTAAATGCTCCCTGTACTTGAAAAGCCTTTCAATAGTCCCCCAGATCTGAGGAAGCTCTACAAAAAACTGAATCAATCCATCACAGCAAAAAGCTGTTTGAAACTCTTTAATAATGAATTAAATCAAATGGCTTATTTATTCTGGCTTTACTCAGATTACAATGGAAGAACAGCATAGCAATAAGAGTGAAATTGTCTACTGCTGCTACTGAACACTCTTGAAACCCTGCTTCCAGTTTCTCTTCCCAATGCAGTGCACACAAAGGACCCTGCAGACCAATGGAGTAAGTTAAAAGTTGCCTTGGGTTTAGAACAAGAATCCATGTTTTTTATTTGGTAAACCATTATTAGTACATGGGGGGAAAAATCATGCCATCAGCAATATCTTTAATCCTGAAAATACTTAAATCAACTCTACCCACAGTGCCAGGAATATCATTATTTTCTCATAAGCTGGGCACTCAAGAGTACGGATTTTCAGCAGAGTTTCTTTTCATTTTGTTTTGCGTATGTAGCCCTAAGATACCTTTTACATTAGGAATGCTGCTAACCAGCATTGCCCTTTCTTCAAAGTTTGATGTCTTCAAAGTAAAACCTCACACAGTAAGTTTAAAAAAGAACCAAAGTTTTTTTTTTTTACTGTGCTCAGTTTTTGTCATTAATCAGTAAGTAGTTTCTTATGAAACCTCAAGTAAAGTTTAATCCCTTTTCTTTATTTTAGTAATTGCTAAAATGAAATAAATCACACAAAGTCTACAATAGAGGGAAGTTAAAAGAATAAGGAATGGTAAGACCTCTTTTATCCAGCTCCCTCTTCCTTCCATGTCATCTATGCCTTGGATCTGTGCCCTTAGTGTATTTTCTATTAGTCCCACCATCAGCTCCAAAGCATTTATATATATTCATAAAATACTTACATTTATTTCTGTTTCCCCCACTAGGCTGTAAGTGGGCATGTCACTTACGTGTAAGTGACATGGGCAGGGAACATGTCTACCAACTCTGTTGTATTGTACTCTCCCAAGCGCTTAGTACAGTGCTCTGCACACAGTAAGCGCTCAATAAATACGATTGATGATGACAGTACAGTGCAAGCATTCAGTAAATACTGTTGCTTGATTGATAAGCCTAGTAAGACTGGACAGAGGCTACTCTACAGAATGATGATTATTCCTTTGTCCCCCAAATAAAATGTTGTTTGTCATAATCATTATGTACATAAACTCCAACACAGATTAATATTGATAAAAATAAAAAGCAATGCTCTCTAAAAGATAATTTCCCAAGAGTAGAAGGATGTCCAGGCTGGTAGTTATCAGTAGAGGGATTGATCTTACCCTGTCAAGCCTTACTACAGCACATGGTACCAAGAGACAAATGAAGAAGGGTAGGACACTTCAAAAAATTAACACACCGATCTAGTGAAGTGCAGCCTTTTATTTTATGTGCCTACAGTGTGGCTACTTTGTCAGCAGTCTGTGCAGTTCACATGGATAGATGGGATCTCACCATCAGAAAGGACGGAGTGCTCACGCTCTCCCTCAATTTCTTTTTCTCTGTCTCTATTTCTCCCTCTCATTATCACGCAAAGTACGTTAAAAGGAAGATTTCCAGGGAGAGCCTATTTTTCTTTAATGGCTTTATGGTAGGAGCTGATGGGAAGCAATAGTATAGGCAGTGAAGAGGTCAAAATGAATTATCTGTATAGTAAGACAAATCAATAATGCAAGCTACGTATTTGTCTTTTTCTCCTTTTCCAAGTGTCACATAAGCAAATAAATTGAAAGAGTTCAAGGAAATTAGTCTAAATGAGAGTGAAAATGTTTTTTTCCCTTCCTGTCTCTCAAAAGGAGAATTTGTGACTAGAAATCATTTGGCAAAAAGTCAGGATTGAAAAATATTTTCCATTAATGAAGTTCCCGAAAAATAACATTCTTAATAATCAACTTGAATACAAACAATGCAGTTTTTGTTATCATTTCCATATCTGCCTTCGTGTTATTCAATAAAGAATAAATCTAGTGAACACTAAATGAGCCAGTTTATATTTTTATTGACTGATTTCCATCTCAGATAGTTGGATGTAACTGGTTGCTTCTAGGCTCTCAAAGCCATAATATGGTGCCAATATAAATTAAACGTGCACATGCAAACACACACACACGTACACACTGAACTTTAATCCAATTATAACCTCATTCTGAAGTCATCAGAAAAAATTACAGATATTTTACAAATGCAAATATAATGACTATGTTTCATCTGAAAAGCAATGTTCAGCTGAATGACAGATTTTTTTTTCTCTCAATGGATCATGAAGAAATCTAGTTGAATAATTAGGATTTGATTTCCTCTTAGATAATCACTAGTTTTCTATGAATCATGAGAAAATTCAGTTTTAAAAGTTGCCATGCTACAGTAGATGTAGATAAACATAGTAGTCATTATCTCACTACATTGCCACATAAAAGACTCTTTCTTCCAAAATCGCATCTTGCTTTGACTAAATATTTTGAATAGCATAAAATCCCTTTAAATTTCCTTATTGGAATTATCTTTTTTGGTCTTTTTGTGAGTCAGATAAGGAAGTGTTTTCAAGAATCTACTTGCTACATTAATTTGCTACTACAAACTATACGCAATCAATATCTAGAAGTTCCAAAACATTACTCTATTTTAAGTGGACCATCTAAATTACTCTAAAGTGATTTTGAAAAATAACTAATACTCATGCAAGTTTTCTACCAACACCATATGACTCACAACATCAAAATAGAATTCATCTATATAAAACCTATACTTGTCTGCTCTGCTACTTGTCTGCTATAGACTTTTAGACTGTGAGCCCACGTTGGGTAGGGACTGTCTCTATATGTTGCCAACTTGTACTTCCCAAGCGCTTAGTACAGTGCTCTGCACACAGTAAGTGCTCAATAAATACGATTGATTGATTGATTGATTGCTATGAGATCTTGAACAAGTCACTTCACTTCTCTGGGCCTCAGGTACTTCATCTGTAAAATGGGACTGAGACTGTGAGCCCCACAAGGGACAGGGACTGTGTCTAACTCTTTTTGGTTGTTGCCACCCCAGCGCTTAGTATAGCACCTGACACTTAGCAAATACCATCATTGTTATTATTATTACAATTACCATTTGAAAAACTTGTTAAAGAACCAAAAGCTATTGATTTAGCTTAAAATGAATAAACAACCCTAAAAAAAATTATAGGCAAAATAAAGATGTCCAAGTCATTTTTATTTGTGGGATATAAATCTGCTTAGAAATGATATTCAAAGGAAGCCTGTTTCAGTTGTATACCATGAGTTCCTAGAAAGCCAAAGCAGAGACAAGAAATGTTATGGCAAGTGACTTCTTTAGCTACCACATTCTTGTTTCTATCTTTGTTCCTTTTGGAACTGCTCAACAGAGGTTATTAATAGATTAATAGATTCTGTGGGAAGATGGAGAGACAATATCCCCTCTCAAGCCCTAAACACGCCATTAATCAAAAGGCAGCTATATCAGTAGGCATTTTTGCAAAAATCTCTTCTCTTCTTGATCAGTCATGATCAGTCGGTCAGTTGTATTTATTGAGTGCTTACTTTTTGAAGAGCACTGTACTAAGAGCTTGGGGAGTACAATGTAACAAAATAACAGACACAACAAGCTTACAGTCTAAAGGAAAGGGGAATCCCACATTATTCCATAGTATCCCACATTAATGAATGATCATTAATGTGGGTTAATTGAGTAAGTCTTGTTACCTTTACAAAATGTTTCTAATCATAGGGTGGGTGGGAACTGAATAAACATGCTAGATTTTGTAAGGCAAAAGGGGTCTTTGATTAGTTGATCACAAGATATGTTTAAATTCACTGACTTCTACTCAAAGTCATTATAAGTTATCTTCACCCAAGAGTGAAGATAAAATCAACACTAAAATAATTGGGGAGGTTGAGCTTGTTTTTAACAATAAGACATACAGAAAAGGCAAGGATAGCATATTGCTGAAATGTCTCAAAGTAGGAGAAAAATCTCTGCTTAAATTGTTGGCACAATTCTATGCATACAGCATGAAAAGTGACACACAATTGTATGAAAAATAAACTCTTCAGAATTCTCAGAGTCAACAATAACAGTGTGTGCAAAGCTAATAATAACAATAACTACGATAAGATTTAGTAAGTGCTTACTGTATGCCAAGTACTGGAGTATAAATTATATGTGCTTACGATGTGCCAAGTGCTGGAAGATAAATGTATTGGACAAACTCCTTATCCAAATGTTTAGTACAGTGCTCTGCACACAGTAAGCACTCAATAAATACAATTGGATAAATCCCACATAAGATGTAGAGTCCAAGAATGAGGAAAAGCAGACATTTTGCTTACAGTTTGCAGATGAGGAAAAAAGAATGAGTCACAGAGAAATTGACTTGCCCAAGGTCATACAACAGGTAAGTAGTGGAGCTGAAACTAGAACCTGTCTCCCTGATTCCCTGTCTCCCAAGCCTATTCTCTTTTCACTAGACCCTAAAGGCCCCCATGTATGGCCATTGATCATTTCCATGTTATTTGTGTAAAAAGACTGTCTCTTTATGCTCCGTTGCATTTCTCACTTATAGTACCCAACCCCTTTTATTTTCCCTGTCAAATCCTCATCTCCTGATTTTCCTTTAACCCAAAGTGTTTGAGTCACCCCTTTTCTAATTTCTTTAGATCAGATTGATCTATCTTCTGTGGTAGCCTTTATCCCCATATTATTTGAGATTTTCCTTCACTGTGCTTTTAAAGTTCTTCTGTTTACATTTACAAATCACCTTTCATTCTAATGCACCAATTTGGGTACCCTACACCGTTTTATTTTAATGGTATTTGTTAAACACTCACTTTGCCAAGCATTGTACTAAGCTCTGGGATAGATACAAGATTATCAGATTGGATGCAGTACATATCCCAGAGGAGGCACAAAATCTCAACCCCCTTTTTATAGATGAGGTAACCAAGGCACAGAGAAGTTAAGTGACTTGTTCAAAGTCACACAGCAGAGACATGGTGGAGACAGGATTAGAACCCAGATCCTCTTACTTCCAGGACCATGCTTTTTCCACTAGGTCATCATGTTTTTTACAGGAATGTACACTATCCTGAGAATTTTTTCAATATTTGTGAACTAACTGAGGACCTCATTGAGATTCTGTCTTGCTGCATGATGTTAAACACTGGAATGTGGCTAGCTGGCACTGGTGGATTTGCTCTACAAATCAAACATAATTTCTGGGGTGGGTGCATGGGTCAATTGAAGATTAATGGATATGTACAGTTATAGTGAGTCCTACAAAAGAAATGAATAAAAAGTCAAATTTATATGAGGAAATGCATGTTTAATGAAAAATATTAGGGAATGAAAAAAATACACCTGACAATGCTTATGTCCTTTATCATAACCAAAATTATCCCTGTCAGCTATCTGTAGGGAGATTTGATATTAGGTGATAAAACTTCAAATGCTTGTAAGTTTAAAAAAAATACTGAAAACAGAATAATGTTTGTGAAATAAAGTACATGTCATTGCCTTTAAGGAGAATACAATAAAACAGTCTATGGTTTTTGCATTCTTTGGCTTAAATAATTTCCATATTTAACATTTGGGATCTGAAAGCAGAAAGTAAACTGAAGTGTAAGATAATTTTCTGGGTCTCTGCATTATTCATACTCTTAATAGCCAGGTATTAGCTACATTCGTGAGCATCCTACCTTCAAAGATGATTCTTAGAGAAGGTAAGCTTCAGTAGGATAGTTATATTTGCTAAAGCAGATATTTGACATAGATAACATTTAGGAAGCTAGTTCTACACTTTTTGATTTTCTTTGTACCTCTGGCACTGTCTAGCTCAAGCATTATCATCAATGGACCTGAAAATCAAACAAAAATCTCTTGAACTAACAAATTATCTCTTTACTGGTTTGAATAATATGAAAATTTATATTGGTTACTTTTTTCCAATAACTGGTTATTGTGGAAAACAATAATAATAATAACAATAATCAATTTTTAAAGACTTTTAGCCCTCAATCTCTCCCATCCCCCGTCTGTCTCTCTTTCTCTTGCTTTTTTGTTCCTTTCCCTTTCTCTCCCTTTCCACTTCTCTCTTAGAGGCTAAAAAATCCAGTGGAATGTACAATCCAGCTTGTCCACTCATCTGACATTGGGAAAGACCAATCAGGCTGAATCTGCATTCTCCCACTTGAAAGTGATCTGTGATGATAAATTAATTTATAATGTGAAAATGCTAAGAGAAAAAGGCAATGTCTGAATTCATTTTTTATCATATAAAGAATGATTCTGAAAATTGTGGAAAATGTGATTGGGAGGAAAGGATGTATGAATTTTAATCAATCAGAATTTATTTAGGACTGACTTTGACTTTGTTCAGACTGCCCTACCAGGCAACTGGGAGAGCGCAGTAGAGAACACAGTCCCTACCCTCAATAAGCTTTCAATACAGTGGGAGAGAAGAACTGAAGATAAATTACAGATGGTGTTGGGGAGTCTCTGGGAGATCTTGCTAATTTTTTTCAGGCAGTCTCAGTCCTGAAGCCTTCATGACTGAATGGCACACATCCACTGTTGGTAACAAGAGAATACATCATCGACATTGTCAGTGTCATCAGTACCACCTTCTCAGCTTCTAAAAATAGTTGAAAATGTATAAAATACTTTTTGGGGTAGCATATTTTTAAGTGTTTACTAAGTACCAGACACTACACTAAGCATTGGGGTAGTACGAGTCCCTGTCTCACATAAGACTCACATCCTAAGTAGGAGGGAGAGAAGGCATTGAATCCCCATTCTACAGATGAGGAAGCTGGTCACATAGAAATTAAGTGACTTGTCCCAGGTCACAAACCAGGCAAAAAGCGGAGCTGGGATTAAAGCCCATTCGGAGTCCCATGTTGGTGCTCTTTTCACAGCACAGGGAGAAATATAGTTTTTCACAGATTTAACTGGCACTGTTATTTTACTGAATGAATGTAACCATTTTCTGTAGCATAATCTTCCATTTCGTAGACTTCAATATTTACAAATATAGAAAGTTATACATTCAGGTGGATGTTAGCCAGCAAGTAGTTAGCTTAATATGATGTTTTTTTAACTGTAGTTTGTCAGATTTGACACTTGGTCTTACATACATGGGTTGGGATTATTTAAATGGTGATAATATTACATAGTACCATCCTTAGTACAGTGGTCTGCACACAGTAAGTGCTCAATAAATATGACTGAATGAATGAATGAATCCTTATATCCTCTGAAAAGGTCATAGTTTTGGACTGTCATTTCTACTGCAAATACAAGTGTCACACTGGAACTTCAGATTGTCTGAAATGTTTTCCTCCTTTTATGTTTCAACAAATCTTTAGAATTCTGGTGTGTTATTTTCTTTTCCAAGGGTATTTTAGTGAAATAATATTCCTCAATATGAAGAAAATAGTATTTCCCCATATATCTTGCTATAAACTAAGTAGTCAATTGATTAATATGGGAGCTTATATTTACCAACTCCCAAATATTTTACTTTTGTAGTAAACTGCTGAAATTATGGATATTGATGTTGAGTTGATACTATAAATAACGCCAAGAAAGTCCTTCTTGGAGGTATCATTTGACTGCTGCAGCAGAGTTAGTACAGCCATTGTGAAGAGCCAGAAATATCCCCAAACTAAATAAATCATAGGAAAGATAACATATTAGTGTAATTTTGTTACTTTTTTTAAGAGGAAAAGAGTTTCAGGATGGAACTGAAACATTCCTTTTCATATGAAAATGTCCTTTACATATATTCAGTAAGGATATCTTTTTTCCAATGGTATTTTCTAAGCACTTATTATGTATCAGACTTTGTATTAAGTTCTGGGGTAGATACAGGTTAATTAGGTTGGACACAGTCCCTGTCCCATATAGGTTTCACAGTCTTAGTCCCCATTTTACAAATTAGATAACTGGGGCACAGAGAAGTTAAATGACCTATCCAAGGTCACACAGCAGATAAGTGGAGGAGTCAGGATTAAAACCCAGGTTCTCTGAATCTCAGGCCCATTGTCTTTACACTAGACCACTCTGCCTCTATATAGCTAAGGTTGAACTTGTCAAAGGGGTCTTCCTCCTTTGCCTGGCTGTACCAGGAGAAGAGACTGGAGTGAAGAGCAGACTCTCCAAACACTGAAGAGCGTACCATTCCATTTCTGATGATTTTGGACATAACTTCTGGGTGAACTATCTCTCCAGGGTTTATAGGTTTCCCTATATATTTATGACTGATGGACACTGATGTTTAAAAAACAATCTGTGCTATTTGTGACTTAATAGCTAGCCAAGCTAGTTCTCTTCCTCCCTTCAAGGCCCTACTGAGAGCTTACCTCCTCCAGGAGGCCTTCCCAGACTGAGCCCCTTCCTTCCTCTCCCCCTCATCCCCCTCTCCATTCCCCCCATTCCTCCCCATCTTACCTCCTTCCCTTCCCCACAACACCTGTATATATGTATATATGTTTGTACACATTTATTACTCTATTTATTTATTTATTTATTTTACTTGTACATATCTATTCTATTTATTTTATTTTGTTAGTATATTTGGTTTTGTTCTCCATCTCCCCCTTTTAGACTGTGAGCCCACTGTTGGGTAGGGACTGTCTCTATATGTTGCCAACTTGTACTTCCCAAGCTGCTCTGCACACAGTAAGCGCTCAATAAATACGATTGATTGATTGATTGATTAATAGGAAGATGTAAAAGAACTCCGGGGTTATTGAAGAGTTGCAAGTTGTTTGATTATTATAAACTCCATATTGCCCCTTCCTATAGACTTCAATCTAATCTTTGTGCCTGAGTGCATAGACTATTTCCACCTCCTGTATTCTTATCCCAGCACCAACATGACACTTGCAAACTCTTCCTCAACCATGTCGGTCACTTCTCAACTGCATTTTCTACCCCAGAACCTTTTCTCCCTCCTGGATCAGTGGTTGAGCAAATACTTTCCTATTTTTCAGAGGGGAGAAAGGCACAGGGAATAAGGAGTTAACAGGGATACTCAAGTCAGTAAAGGACAACAAGCATATGGATTAGAAAATGTTGCTACTTAATGATGGTATTTGTTAAGTGCTTACTATGTGCCATGCACTGTTCTAAGCACTGGGGTGATCAGGTGATCAGGTTTTCCCACATGGGACTAACAGTCTTAATCCCCATTTTAAAGATGAGGTAACTGAGGCACAGAGAAGTTAAGTGACTTGCCCAAAGTCACACAGCTGATACGTGGTGGAGCTGGGATTAGAACCCATGACCTCTGACTCCCAAGCCCGTGCTCTTTCCACAGAGCCATGCTGCTTCTGCTTCTATCGAGCCTAATCTCCTTCCAACTGAGATGTCAGGATCTTTAGGGCTATTGCCCATAATTCCTTCAGATTTAGCTTTTACCATAATACTTTATTATTCACCTCAGTTTCTCCCAAAATCATAACTAATCTCAAATACAAAGAGAGACCACTCCTGCAGTTCATTGCAGGTCTAAATATCAGGTTCATATAAACTGACCTGTTCAATCACTAAGCATCCTTTGCCATGCTAAAGTTAGAAATTTAATGGTAGTATTAATTGTAGTATTGTTAACTGTTCCTCTCAGGACCACACCTAGAGAGTTTCCAGTACTCTACCAGTATCGACTACTGGAGGGAGAGTCAAACAAAAGCCATTCCTAGCTTGGGCAGTGGATAGAGAGTGGAAGGCAATTTGCTACAAGTCAAATCTCATCTATGCTGGGCAGCAGTGGCATGGGAGAGAGTTGAGGGCAGAGACTCAGGTTTACTGGGTGGAAGGAGGCAATGGTAAATCACTTCTGTATTTTTACCAAGAAAACTCTATGGATCCACTACCAAAACAACTGCAGGTGGAGGTGGGGCATTCTGGGAGAGAGTGTCCATGGAGTTGCTTTAGGTCAGAGATGACTGGATGGAATAAGATAAGAATTTATTGAGAATCCACTGGGTAAACATATTCTTTAAATTATACCTTCAAATTAAGTTATGTCATAAATTATTTATATCAATATATTTTTCCCCCTGTAAACTGTGAGCTCACTGTGGGTAGGGAATCTGCCTTCCAACTCTCCCAAGAGCTTAGTTCGGTGGTCTGCACATAGCAAGTACTCAGTAAATATCATTGATTGATTTTTTTTTAATGGTATTTGTTAAGCATTTACTACAAGTCAAAAACAGTTCCAGACATTGGGGTAGATACAGGTTAATTAGGTCAGATGCAGTCCGACTGACGAATTGATTACAATGCAATACACTAAAAGAGGTTGTTGAGTATGAAACAACAAAAGGATACACTTCTTGTCCATAAAGAGCTAATTACAATTAATATTTGAATGCTCTTGAAAAAATCTACGTACATACAAACTAAGGAAATATATAAGGCAGTACGTAGAAGGAATGAGTACTGGATAAAGGCAAGATAGAGAGATGGAAAGATGAAGAATGGTTTAATCACAAACATAGAGCTGGACTGACCAAGAAAGCATGGAAGATCAAAGTAGGCAATTGGAGTGGATACGATGGCATTTGGAAGGACTTCGGTTGGATACAGGATGGGTCTGTGTATTGTCTAAACTATGTCTGATTGGATAATGGGTCTCCACTGGAACCACTATATGATCCTCCTTCACTCAGTTGAAGTGATTAATTTATAGTAATAATATAAATTTTCAAATCTTACTCGTTATCCCTGACATGAGCCTCATTCTTTGATTGCTCCTTGGCAACAGAATCTGAAGTGTTACTGAAGCTTTTTTAGAGAGAATGTTTTTGAAAAGTCAAAATTAGACCCTCGATGGAGTTTGCATCTGGGGCCTTCCTACTGACTAGATACGGTGGGAAACTTTATTAAAATGTGTATTTAATGTATATCCTTCCCTAGCCCCAGTCCATTGTTCCTGTTGCAGGAGGTGTTCAGAGCTGATGCTGACAAGTCTCAGCAGAAGCTTTATTAAAATTCTCCTTTTTCCAGGTAACAGTGAGATCATAGTGGGATACAGAGACCAAGAGATGAAGAGAATGTTTCTGTAAAATCAAAATCAGTATCCTTCTCCTCCCTCAATTCCACTGCCCTTGCTACTGGAAGGTTTTGGAGCTGAGTCTGCTGCTTCTCTGCTCCTAGCTTTCCAAAACTTGGCTCCTTGGGCCACATAATCATTGAGGGGACACAAAGAAGGAAGAGAGGAGCTAGGAGAGTTTGAAGCCACATTCCCCAAATATCTCATCAGAGTGGGGGCCACCTACAGCCACTCTGTACCTTCAGGGCACAGAGATACAGAGGACAGAAAGGAGGTTGCAGGGGGAAGGAAGAGGGACAGAAGCGGTGGGAGCCAGGGTCACCAGTGCTGGGAGATTTATTTTTTATTTATTTTTAAAATAAAAATAATGCCCACTGCTACCTTCCTATGTCCAATAGCATCCACAGATAGGAAAGCTCCAATGCCAAGGAATTTACTTTTTATCTAGGGCAGCAGTAATGACAACTCTCAAGTTTCTACCCTCTTCTTTCGTAGGCCCAAGGCAGGAGGAGTAGCTGCCTGTGACCTTTTGGGAGAAGCTTAGCTGTGATGGCCCAGACTGTGGTTCCCTCTGCTATGGGGATCAGCTCAAGGTTCACACACAGAGGCTTCAGTTCCATAGGAAAAGGTCCTTCCTCCCTCAGTCAACCTTGGTTCTTTCCTCTCCAGTTTCATGGAAAGCCCACTCTCCCCCTTCCCCAGCTTCCCCTTGCAACTCTCCAGACTAAGGCAACCTAGTAATTTAATATGGGAGACAGACTGCCTGAAGACATATAAGGCAACTCTCTAATACGTCATCCTGAAGGATTTCTCCTGAATAAGGAGCCATAATGAAAAATGTTCTACCTTGTCATGGAACCCTCTGGCTATTGAAAACTTTACTAGGCAGTTGAGAGCTTTGATGGAAGGGAAAACATTTGAAAATATTTGAAAGACTTCTCAAAAAGATCAGCAATTGACTGGAATCTCCCCAGTGCTTAGTTTGTATTGAAGGAGGTGTAGAGACATTGAAAAGTGACAAAAAATAATCACTAGACACAATCCATCATTCCAAGTCCCAAATTAATTTTGATGGACCTCTAAAAATACTAATTAAATCCAAATAATAAATAATAAACAAATAAATAATAATAAATCCAGTAATAAATGTTTATTTTTTATCAATTTAATATAGTACATCAGTCCCTTGGTGAAGTGATCTATAGTAACTTGGTAATTAAAATCATATTCAAATTTGATTGTTCTAATATGGATAAGTAATGCATCTGAGCTCTAACAGAGTTTGATATGTGAAAATTCAGGACAAAATCCCTGTTTGCTTTTGGTATAGCAACACATCTCAGGAATGCAAACTTTTCATTTTGAATATGGGGAAATTAGTTTTACTGACTACCCAAAATGCTTCCTTTGGTGGAGGGGGATAAGGAGGAGGAGAAAGAGAAGGATGAGAAGGAAAATGTGGAGGAAAGGGAGGAAAAGAATGAAAAGAGGAAAAGGAGGAAAAGAATGATGTGAAGAAGAAAGAGAATGTTGGAGGAGGAGGGAGAAGAAGAAAGGGAGGAGGAGGAGGGAGAGGAAGAGGAGGAGAAAGAGGAGGTAGAAGAAGAGGAAGAAAAGTTTAAGGAGGAGAAAGTAAGGGAAAGGGAGTGAGAGAGAGAAATGTAACAGGGCACTTGAGACAGTGTTTCTTCTATCATACTCTTCCAAATGTCCAGGAGAATACTCTGTACTCTGTACAAAGTTCAAGTTCAAAGTTCAAGGAATTCAAGGAATTCACTTGTCATCCTCCTGTGTTGGCATCCACTCTCTGCCTCCTCAATTGCTCTTTATCCTACTCATCTTTCTTCACTTCCTCATCTTCCTATTTCTCTTCATTCTCTTCCTCTTTCTCCTTTACCTCCTCCTCCTTAGAGTTTTCATCTCATCTAGCATGTTGTCACTGCTTAGTTTGTCTTGATACTTGATACTGTTCAAGAAATACCACATGCTTTCTGCCATTGGTTAAATTATTTTAGCAAAAAGAAGCTTTGTGAACTTTGAGTTTGTTTGAAAGCCTAAGTATCCTATTTGTGCCAAACGCTGCCAATCTCCCTAATGCCAGCTGGCCCTTATGATTCCTTAGTTTTTCTTCTTTGTATGCATATAAAGTATGTTGCAATTGTCATTCGCTGTAAAATATTACAATAGTACACATAAATCACACTTGTCCATTGCCACTGGGACTTAATTTTTTTTAATAGACAGTAATTGTAAATTCTGATTTAAAATATAACTAGAGAAAATACCACTTTCACATATCAAGTTTAATAAATTTCAAAGGTCAAATTTACAATTCATACACCCACACTGTAGTTATAATTAAATGATAATGAAAAATGCTAGCATTTATTGATGGATTCAGCATGAATAGCCTGAAGCATCCCTACACCTCTTCAATTGAACAGAATTTGAACACTCAAAATCAGTTTGTTATTTTATGCTGTTCATATTACAGCATGGCTCTGTTGAAAGAGCACAGGTTTGGGAGTTCTGAGGTTATGGGTTCTAATCCCGACTCTGCCACTTGTCAGTTGTGTGACTTTGGGCAAGTCACTTCACTTCTCTGAGACTGTTACCTCATCTGTAAAATGGGGATTAAGACTGTGAGCCCCACATGGGACAACCTGATTACCCTGTAACCTCCCCAGCACTCAGAACAGTGATTCACACATAGTAAGCAGTTAACTAAGCCATCATTATTTTTATTACATCTCTCACTGCAGTATTAAATAAATAGGAGATCAAACTGTCTCTGGCCTGATAGTTTTAGATGGTGAACTGAACATTCACTGATCTTAGCCTTGTGTTGACATGTTAAAGGACTAAAGTTAAGGTCCCTGAAGATAGGTTTGTGAATTCAGGAGATGATCTAAATCTCCCTCCCTCCCTCCCTTCCTCCCTCCCTCCCTTCCTTTTCATTGCTTTCAAATTCATAAGGGTATTGAAAATGAATTTTTTTTGACCAATAGTTGCCTTTGATATAGTGAATATAAAAGCTAGCATTTTACCTACTAGAAAGCTCTAAAAGTGGGCATTTCTGACTCTGTCAAAGCAGGCACAACCTAATTCCACTGATTCATTGAGGACTAGGATTTCATTAAGCAGAAAAAACAGTCTACAATGAGCAAGCAGGATGTGTCTGATCCTGAGCTTCAGCTTAGAGCCTGATTTCCTAATGCTAATAATGTTCACCAAATTCTTGGATTCAAGTATGGCCAGAATTCACCTCAAATAGTGAGCTCCTGGCCAAAGCTAACAGGCTTGGTTACCACTTGGATCTCAGTAGCTCTCTCTTGCCCTATGCGTGGGGTACTGTGAAGTTAGCAGTTTTCCCATTCTGTAAATTTCTGGGCATTTCCCATTTCCTCTGTGCAGAGATGACCTACCTTGGAACATCAAAGGAAAGTATGAAAGTGGTTAGGTTAGAATGGTGCATTAATAAACAACTTTAAATGTATTCATGTAGTATTCCTCAAGTTACAACAAAAAATGTCTTACCTAGTTGACACTTTTACAACTGGAAAACATTTTCATGCTCTTGTCACATTATGGCATTTCTATAAAGTTTAAAAGTTCAGTACTAGTATAGTGACTCATAATTCAAATTGGTACTAAAATTCTTAGTCTCTCTGAATATAACCTCCTATAAGCATGTCCAAATTTGTTTCAAACTCTAGACCTTTTAACACGTGTTAAATGAATCACTTTATATTTTAAATCAGCTACTCTGGCTTTCTCTCTTTTGCTCACTTGAACTTTTTCATGCTGGTGCTCCCATGTGACTCTATTCCTTATAGGCTCTATACTTCACAGAACATGCATGGGTAGGAAATATCTACAATGAGATATCACAGATATCACAGTTAGACTGTGTCTAATCCAATTTGCATGTATCCACCCCAGTAACTACTACAGTGCCTGATCCATAGTAAGTGCTTCGACCCCCAGCCCACGTCATACCCCTGGTCTGGAATGCCCTCCCTCCACACATCTGCCAAGCTAGCTCTCTTCCTCCCTTCAAGGCCCTACTGAGAGCTCACCTCCTCCAGGAGGCCTTCCCAGACTGAGCCTCCTCCTTCCTCTCCCCCTCCTCCCCCTCTTCATCCCCCCACCTTACCTCCTTCCCTTCCCCACAGCACCTGTATATATGTATATATGTTTTTATGTATTTATTACTCTATTTATTTTACTTGTACATAGTCTATTTATTTTATTTTGTTAATATGTTTTGCTTTGTTCTCTGTCTCCCCCTTCTACACTGTGAGCCCATTGTTGGGTAGGCACTGTCTCTATATGTTGCCAACTTGTACTTCCCAAGTGCTTAGTACAGTGCTCTGCACACAGTAAGCACTCGATAAATACGAATGAATGAATGAATGCTTAACAAATAACATAATTATTATCTATCTATGCTGCCCACAGACATTCTTCCAGTTAGGGTAAATTAGAGATAAAACTGTTCCTCCCACACCTTGTTTTGGCTTCCCAAACCTTTGTTTCTGCTGCTTTCCTCCTTATTTTTCTGCCCTCCCCTAAGTCATTCCACTTTTCCTGGTCTCACCATTCCTGCACAAGTCTCCTGTAATAATAATAATAATGTTGGTATTTGTTAAGCGCTTACTATGTACCAAGCACTGTTCTAAGCACTGGGGTAGATACAAGGTATCACGTTGTCCCACGTGGAACTCACAGTCTTCAACCCCATTTTACAGATGAGGTACTGAGTCCCAGAGAAGTTAAGTGACTTGCTCAAGGTCACACAGCTGACAAGTGGCAGAGCTGGGATTAGAACCCACGACCTCCGACTCCCAAGCTCAGGCTCTTGCACTAAGCCATGCTGCTCCTCTGCTACCATGACCAAATACCTTCTCCCATCCATCTTACGCCCACCTCCAACTCCTAGCTCCAGTAGTCTCATGAAATGGGAGCTACAGGCCAGGAAAGAAGAAGATATTTGTGATAGCAATAAAAGTGAAAAAATGGCTAAATGCAAAAGATAAAAGAATCCTGGGGCCAGTAGTTCATTCATTCAATCATATTTACTGAGTACTTACTGTGTGAAGAGCACTGTACTAAGTGCTTAGCACTGTATTAAGTAATGAATCAGCCTGACTGGGGGAAGGGGTGATAGTGTGAAAATAAAGTAGGTTAGGGGATGTGAGTTGACTTTGGGAAGAAAGGGAACAAGAAAGCTAATGCAGCAGCTACTCAAAATATGGAAAGGCAAGGGTGAAGGGGATCAGAAAATGGTTTACAAACCCAGTCACAGGCTTGGATCAGTATTCATGACAATCACAAGTTATTTAGTCAGCAAGTGAATTTGGCCAGGCTTTCATGAAACTTGTATAGCCCAGGAAGGAGCAGAAGCATTTAAGTGGCAGAGCATTGGAGAAGCATCACTAAATGCAGTGATCATTTCAATTACTCCCGATTATTGTGATTATCCTTATTTGTACATTTAGCAGTTCTTTATATCCTTCCTTAGATGTAGGAACAATGGCTATATGTGTACAGTATTCCAGGAGGATCTGTAACCAGAAGGTTTTGTATCTACTTCATCAAGATGCTAGCATTTGTTTGGCCTGTTTAGCAGTAGATATACATTATAAATTAATCAATAAATGGTCTTTAGTGAGCACTTACTGTGTGCAGAGCTATATCAAATGTTTGGGAGAGTACAATACCACACAGTTGATAGACATGTTCCCTGTCTACAAAGAGCTTTCAGTTTAGAAAGAAGACAGACATTAAAATAAATAAATGAATTACAGAAATGTACATAAGTGCAGTGGGGCTGAAGGTACGGTAAATATCACATGTTTAAAGTACAGACACAAGTGCATAGGTGTTGTAAACAGGAGAGGGAGTATAGAAAATGAGGGCTTAATTGGGGAAGGCCTCTAGAAGGAGATTGATTCAAATAAGGTATTGAAGGTGAGAGTGGTGGTCTGTTGAATGGAGGTGATAGGAGTTCTAGGTCAGAGGAAGCACACGGACAAGGTGTTGGCAGCAAGGTAGATGAGATAGAGGCACAGTAAGTAAGCATTAGAGGAGCTAAGTTTGTAGACTTGATTTCCTACTACAACCAAGTCTAGCATGATGTTATTTTCAAGAGCCTTCAGTTTTCTAGGATCTTTATCTTCTAAATATTCCTATAAACGTGCTTTCAACTAGGATCTGTTTTTTGTGGTACTTTCCTTTTCAGAAATTAAATGTCTTTTTTTATCAATTTCCTTGAACTTCCCTCTCCTTTTTGCTCAGCTAGAATGTCAAAGTTTAGCAAATTATGGTCTACTACTACAGAGTAGTACACATACTTTCCTGTAACACCTACTACTCCACAAGGCTTACAGTAAAACAAAAAATAGTAATAACGGTGGTAATTATTAAGCATTTATATGTGCCAAGAACTGTGCTAAGTGCAGGGGAAGATAGAAGATAATTAGAGACAGGCTAGAGACAAGGTAAGGAGGAGAAAGAAGGACTGCAGGGATGTTGATTGATGACTTTGGAAAAGGAGAATAGGAGGGGCAGAGCCAGGCAGTCCAGAGCTACCTTTTCCTTTCACATTCATTGAAGTGAAAATCAGGAAAGAAATGAGGACTATTCCATCCTAAGTATTCCATAATTCTTTATCATTTAAGAGTTTGCTTCATTGTGCCTTTAAAGCATTTATCTGTCCACCTTTTCTTTTTTTGTTTTTTTTAAATTGTATTTGTCAAGTTTATTTATTCATTCAATCGTATTTATTGAACGCTTACTGTGTGCAGAACACTGTACTAAGCACTTGGGAAGTACAAGTTGGCAGCATATAGATACAGTCCCTACCCAACAACAGGCTCACAGTCTAGAAGGGGGAGACAGACAACAAAACAAAACATGTAGAGAGGTGTCGAAACCATTAGAATAAATACAATTATAGTTATATGTACATCATTAATAAAATAGAGTAGTAAATATGTACAAGTAAAATAGGGTAATAAATATGTACAAAAATATGTAAGTGCTGTAGGGCACAGGTGGGGCAATGGAGAAGGGAGGAGAAGAGAAAAAAGGAGGCTCAGTCTGGGAAGGCCTCCTGGAAGAGGTGAGCTCTCAGTAGGGCTTTGAAGGGAGGAAGAGAGCTAGTTTGGCATTACTATGAGCCAGTCACTGTACTAATCGGTGATCTAGATAAAAGCTAATCACACTAATCATGCAGTCCATATCACACATGGGGCTCATGGCCTTAATCTCCACTTTACAGATGAGATTACAGTAGGACAGAGAAGTAGAGAAGTTAAGAGACTTGCCTAAGGTCACACAACATACAAGTCATGGAGCCAGGAGTAGAATCCAATTCCTTCCCAATCCCAGGCCAGCATTCTATCTACTGAGTCACACAACTTTAAATCTCTTTTAAACAGTATTTTTAGTATCATGATGGTTTCCACTCTCCTAACATGTACTGCCTAACTAAGGTGTGATAAAATGATCATTGCTTAGATGCTGGTGGTCTGATCAGTACTCTGGATTTCACTATTTGGGACACTGTCTTGCCACTTTAAGGAAGATGCATTTGCTTATGGGCGAACATTGAGTTAGAGCCAAAAACAATTTAGATGCATTTAACATCTGCTTGCTAAGTGATTATTCATGCATAACTAAGAAAGTCAGGATCAAGTCTGTAAACAAGGAAATATGCTTCAGAAACAAATGGTAAACTATCTCAGAATCATTTCCATAATAATTTCCATAACTTAAGACAATACTAACCCAAAAGATGATTATCCAACCTATCGGCTCTGTAAATCAAAGCAAGCAGTTAGTAGCATAAAAATGAAAAGCCCAGATAACTGAAAACAAATTTTATAACCACTCATGGAGGTCAAATCCAATTGATCCAGTTAGCCAAACTTTCAACTATCTGAATTAACTTCCATATAACTGTACTTTTACATTTCTTGTCCTCTCTCAGATATCAGCCTTTCAAATGATGACTCAATTAATTATCAATATTATTTACTGAGTGCTACTTTGTGCAAAGCACTGTACTAAGTGCTTGAAAGAGTACAGTACAATAGATTATGTAGACACTATCCCTGCCTACAAAGAATTTGCAGATTAGAGGAGGAGACAGACATTAAAATAAATTGCAGATGGATATAGACATAATGAAGGCTGTGTTATGGCTGCATGATCTCAAAAAATAATTCAGTGCAATTTATTCCATTATTTTTTTAAATTCTGCTGTTTTATGATAGCCTCTCAAAATTCTTAGTGTTCACGATACAACGATCGATCAGTGATTTCTTTATTTTTCTGAATGAATAAATGTAGATATTTCCCTTTCTCAAATCCAATATTTCATTTCATTCCTGGATTTGTTGTCTTTCTTTCTTCTCAAGGTACATCTCTTTTGCACAATACAAATTGAACATAAAAATTAGCATCATTCTGGTTTGCACTACTTTGCAAGATTTATAAATTTATCTACAGATTTAATAGAGTTCGTAAGCCTTTCCAAAGGAAGCCAAAGGAATTTGACTTCTTAGTAGAACTCCTCCAATACACATGCCAAATAATAATTTGTTTTTGTCAATTTGTTTCCGAATTGTACTTTCCAAGTGCTTAGTACAGTGCTCTGCACACACACAGTAAGCACTCAATAAATACATTTGAATGAATGAATGAGGAGGGAGTTAAACATCTGAAAAACTGGAGAGGGCAATGTGCATGGGAGTCAATAAGGATGGAGAAATGAGGAAAGGGCAGAGTTAAAGGATGCATTTCATGTAGACAAGGCTGGCCCAATATTTGGATTTCTACTAGCAGCACTCTGCTGCTCATGTTAAGAGCAAAGGAGGCAGACTGTGGAGGTGATCCAGGCCTAACAAGTTAGTGGTAATGGATTATTGAAGGATTAGGGGAGCAAATGAATCGAGTTCAGTAGAAAGGGTGGTGTTGAGGACATCAGAGCAACATGGTATAGTGGATAGAGCAAGGGCAGAAGGTGATGGGTTCTAATCCCCGCTCTGCCACTTGTCTGCTGTGTGGCCTTGGGCAAGTCACTTCACTTCTCTGTGCCTCAGTTACCACATATGTAAAACAAAGATTGAGACTGTGAGCCCCACATGGGACAGGGACTCTGTCTAACCTGATTTGCTTGTATCCAACCCAGCTCCTAGTAGAGTGCCTGGTACATAGTAAGCGCTTAACAAATATAATAATTATAATTTTTATTATTGTTATGAATTGAAGGCACATCTCCTCCAAGACACCTTCCCTAAGCCCTTCTTTCCTCTTCTCCCACTCTTCTGTTTTGCACTGACTTGCTCCCTTTGTTCAAACCCCCTCACAGTCCCACAGCACTTACTTACATACTGCAATTTATTTATTTATTTGTTTATATTAATGTCTGTTTCCCCCTTTAGACTGTGAGCACGTTGTGGGCAGGGAACATATCTGTTATTGTTATATTGTACTCTCCCTAATGCTTAGTATAGTAGTTTGCACACAGTAAATGCTTAATAATTACAATGAATGAATGACCCAGTCAATTTAGTCATAAATTGGAGGGTATGGAGACAAAATGGGGCACAATGACTTGAGAAAATTGTATGGCATCAAAAGATCTGAGGTTTCGGTGGGAGAACAGGACACTCAATCATTTGGTAAGTCAGTCAACTGTATTTATTGAGCACTTACTGTGTACACAGCACCGTACTAAGAGCTTGGGAAAGTACAATATAGCAACATAAAAGACACATTCCCTGCTCACAAAGAGCTTATAGATATGAGAGTTGGGGGTATGTGTGGAGAAAGATAGGTGATTGCGTTGTGTTCAGATAGAGGGATTTCAGAGTTGGTGAGGGTAGAGATTATACACTGACTAATAATAACAATAATAATAATAATTATGGTATTACTATGTGCCAAGCACTGTTCTAAGTACTGGGGTAGATATTAAGGTAATCAGGTTGACCCATGTGGGGCTCACAGTCTTAATCACCATTTTACAGATGAGGTAACTGAAGCACAGAGAAGTTAAGTGGCTTGACCCAGGTCACACAGTGGACTAGAGGTGGAGCTGGGATTAGAACCCACGTCTCCTGTCTCCCAAGCCCATGCTTATATGAGAGTGAATGTGTGTCTAAGTTGGTGAATGAGTGTGGTAGGGTGAAGCAGGAGGTCAGTGGAGTTTAGGAGTGATAGAAAGAGGGCAAAAGAAGGGTCATCAAAAACATTCACATGGATATTGAAATCCCCAAGGATCAATGTAGGGATGGAGAGAGACTGAAGGAATGTAAGGAAGGTATCAAAATAGTTCAGAAAGTTGGAGGTAGGATCTTGAAGGTGGAAGATGTGACTAGTGACTGGAGTGGGAGTTAGAGGAAGATATTGGGCCTCTAAAGAAGGGAAATAAAAGGATGGGGGAGGTGAAATTGTACAAAAGCCCAAAGTCACACAGCTGACAACTGGTGGAACCAGGATTTGAACCCATGACCTCTGACTCCCAAGCCTGTGCTCTTTCCATTGAACCACACAGCTTCTCTAAATAATGATGGGATTTATTAAGCACATACTGTGTGCAAAGCACTGTTCTAAGCACTAGGGGGATACAAGGTGATCAGTTTGTCCCCTATGGGGTTCACAGTCTTAATCTCCATTTTACAGATAAGGGAACTGAGGCCCAGAGAAGTGAAGCTACTTGCCCAAAGTCACACAGCTGACAATTGCTGGAGCCAGGATTTGAACCCATGACCTCTGACTCCAAAGCCCATTCTCTTTCCACTGAGCCATGCTGAGCCACGGACAGCACTGCACAAAGAGAGGGCTCAAGTTATGGACACCTGGTGGACACAGGGCAGGTTATGGACATGGAGAGTACAGTGGTTAGGACTCTGGAGAGCTGAAACTCCAGCCCCTGAGGCTGTGGGACAGAACTTGATCCCCAGGTTGACTAGAGAGTTACTGCTGGTAAAGTAGTTGGAGACTGAAAGGCAGGTAAAGGCAGTTTGAACCTGATTTACCATCATTTGTTACCTTGCTATAAACTTCTATATTGTTACTTCAGGTCTTAGTGTCTGCCAGAATAGGGACTGGGGAAGAACCTGCAGGTGCCAGGGAGACATGTGGATTGGGAAGTCATGGGCATGGGTGGGAACATTTAGTCCACAACTCTTCCTGTAGCCAGCCTCTGGGGGAGTTGGCAGACCAGATCCCAGTGACCTTTATGAATCTGGGAAGGTTTCTGGTCTTCATCCCGAGAGTGGTGGCAGTAAGAGAGATACAGGAACTTGTGAGGCAGTGAGTAGGACATCCTAAGACCTTTGGTAAAAGAATGAGAGAAGTGGAAATATTTAGAAAGTGGAGATTGATCAGTGTCTGTGCACTCCTAAAGTAACTTTTTAATCTGGATTTAGGGCAGAAAAGTCCCAGTAATAGCACAGTGTCTAAACAAAGAAACTGTTTGCAATTATACTATATTTTCTAGCCTATACAATGCTAGAGTTACAATGTTTAATGCCCCCTAGACTTTAAATTCCTTGAGGACTGGAAATGTATCAACTAGAATGCCTGATACATAGTAAATACTTTAAAGATATCATTTAAAAAAGGCAAAGCTGAATTGCATTTTCTCAAGTGCTTAGAGCAATGCCCTGCACACAGCAAGCACTATAAAAATACCACTGATCTACTGATTAGGGATAAGTATTTAACTGGATGTATTTTATGCATTATAGTATTGTCTATTTGAATGCTTTCTCTCTGGTTTTTGATGCCTGCCTCAGAAATGGCCAATTCCTTTCTGGGGCTGATCGTCTGAGTCAGTATTATTTCTTTTCATCATTTCATCAATCATCTGAAGTTCCTTGGCTAAAAAAGATCTTTGTGTCCCCCAGAATTCTGCCCTCTGTATGGAAAACTACTGTTTTCTGTTCAAACAGGAATTCTTTGTTGCACGCATGGTTCTACATCCTTTCTTGTACAAGACCTCTTTTTCACAGAAAGACTCTTTGGTTTATGATCTCTAATTTTTACTTAGGGGGAATCTCTGATCACATGGAAAATACTTAAAAAGCAGCGTGGCTCAGTGGAAAGAGCATGGGCTTGGGAGCCAGAGGTCACGGGTTCTAATCTTGGCTTTGCCACTTGTCAGCTGTGTGACTTTGGGCAAGTCACTTAACTTCTCTGGACCTCAGTTACCTCATCTGTAAAATAGGGATTAAGCCTGTGAGCCCCACATGGGACCCCCTGATAACCTTGTATCTCCCCAGTGCTTAGAATAGTGCTTCACACATAGTAAGTACTTAAATGGCATCATTATTATTATTATTATTATTTAATGTTCAACAATGAAAATCAAGAAAATTGAATCAATTCATTTTCAATATTATGAGTTTAGTATTAGTCCAACAAGATGTTGACAGATTATCAGTAGTGATGTCACCCAAATGTTATTTTCTACAATTGTATGTCTTTCTGGAATAGAAGCCGTGGTGTTTCTAACCACATTATTGAACTGGAACTATGATCTAATTAAGGGGCTCTTTTACCCTAAGTAAATAATTGTTAGACTGATTTACAAAAAATACATGTTTCATTGTGCATTTTCTCCAATCACAAATGAATAAATTAGCTTCTGCTCCTTCCACATAACCTTCATAAGTAACTGATGAGGATCTTGAAAGGAGAATGCAACCTTGAATTGAGTGAACAGGTTTCCTGCAAAATGAAGCATCTCATGAGAAGAGGAACAACCCCTATCATGGAATCATTAGTCATGTCAGAATTTTAAACAGTCACTTGGCAAGATTCCATGGGCTACCTAACTCTCTGAAAATATAAGCAAATCAGAGTAAGACTTCTTTTATGCTGATAGAATGCTATCTAAAATTGACAACTTCAATAAAACCAACTCTTTTAAACAAATTGAGGATGATGTTTTATTTTCATAGCAATGACAGAAAATACTCCTAACTTAATTGAGGAATAAAAGTTGCAAAAAAAAAGTTTAAATGATATTGGGGTTCAGTGGTAAGCACTTAAGACTAGAAAAATTATTGACATACAAAAATGGAGGCTAGAACACACATCAAAGTACCATTTTAAAAGCAATACATATTGCTTTTAAACAATACGTATGTTGTTTATACATATTTGTTGTTGGAATATATACATATGCAAATATATATGCAAAAGAGGACAGCTGTGAAATGACTACAGAAGACACATCAGCCTGAAATGCAGGAATCAGAGTAAAGGATTGCTACATTAGAACAGGAGCTATGGGTAAAAATAAGGAACAAAGAGGAATTTTCAAAGATTAAGCCAGTCCCTATATGTGCAAATATATCAGACCTATAAAAAGTTATCTTTACATGCTTACAGCATAAAATACATTCCTGACTGCACATCAGTCTATTCAGATATAGCAGCCCATCTGCATAGCATCTTATTCTCAAATGTGTACCTTTGAAAACAAAAAAATAGCTATGTGCCCATATGCTCCTCTGCACATTTCACTGCTATTTTCAGGCATATACTCATTTACCACTAAAATTGTTACCATCATTTTCAAACTTGTAAGATCTACAATTCATGAAATATATGACTAATTATAAATCAAAACATTTCTGCTATTGCAGTAGACAATATAATACCTGCACCTTTTTTGGTATTCCAGACAGCTTACTACACTTCTTCAGTGCCTTCAGCAATATGTAATTTTCTGGTAATATCAAAGTTTCATTGAAGAATTACATGTCACATCATGATGTATTAAAATAGTTTGATGCATGTGAAAATAAATATGTCCTGGGGCTAGTAATGCAGACCAGGGACATGGTTGATGTCCTGGGAAAGGAGAAGTCTGGGGCAATTAATAGGGCCTAAAGGAAAGTGGGGGAAAAAGCACTGATTTAAGTCATATTTATGTCTATACCTAGCTATATCTATTATGATATCTATAGCTATATCTGATATCTATATCAGAATAGATATAGATATAGACATAAATATGACCTATATCAAAATCACCGCTTTTCTTGTCTTCCCTGACACCCATGACCAAGAAGTAGCCACCATTTCTTGTGGATTATTTTGAATCCTGAGAAATCAATATGAAGTTGAGTTTTCTGGATAAAGTTTACAAATACATTAATGTAAAAGATGGTATGTATATATATATATATATATATATATATATATATATATATATATATATATATACATATCTTTATACTTGGTGTTGCTCCTATTTGCAATTTATTTTAGTGCCCATTTCTGCCACTAGATTGTAAGATTCTTGAGGTCAGACATCATTTCTACTTACTTTATTGTTCCATGGACTTACTGCAGTGCTCCGTATATAATAAGCACTAAATAAATACTATTTTGTGATTGACTGACTGAAGTCTAAAAGTAAATATGGTTAAAGGGTCTTTATATCTAAAATTTTTGCAACTGTAATAAAAATCCCAAAGAGTCCCATAAATACTTTCTTTGTTAACTTTGTATTTTACTGGAAAAACCAACAGAGCTTTTAGACCTAAAAATTTAAAGGAACTCACCTTAAATTGTCAATTAAAGGAATTTCAATCTATTAGAATTAGATTGAATCAAATATAATCTACATGAAAAATATCTCCTCCTCAGTAAACACAATAAAGCAGACATATACCAAAATATAAACTGTACTTTTATCTTTAATTTGCCTTTGAAATCCCACATGATTGCATCAGAATGTAATATTTTGTATAATAACAGAATCAATAAGTAGTGATTACTGAGTGCTTATTCTGTGTGC
Source organism: Tachyglossus aculeatus (assembly GCF_015852505.1). Classification (NCBI taxonomy): domain Eukaryota; kingdom Metazoa; phylum Chordata; class Mammalia; order Monotremata; family Tachyglossidae; genus Tachyglossus; species Tachyglossus aculeatus. The sequence goes on from NC_052067.1 coordinate 117,157,504, forward strand.
ATAGCACTTACTACGTACTTGGGAAAATACAATAGAGTTAATAGACATGATCTCTGCCCTCAAGGAGTTCATTCACTCAATAATATTTATTGAGTGCTTACTGTGTGCAGAGCACTATACTAGGCACTTGGAAAGTACAGTTCAGCAACCAATAGAGACAATCCCTGCCCACAATGGGCTCACAGTTTAGAAGGAGGGAGGCAGACATCAAAACAAATAAACAGGCATCAGTATCATCATTATAAATAAATAGAATTATAGATATATACACATCATTCATAAAAATAAATGTAATTCTAATTATAAATATGTACATATATACACAAGTGTTGTGGGGTGGAGAGAGGGGTAGAGCAAAAGGACAATAGGGAAGGAAGGGGGAGCAAAGGAAAAGGGGGGCTTAGTCTGGGAAGGTCTCCTTGAGGAGGTGAGCAACCAGAAGGAGAGAGTGGGATGTTGTGAGTCATTATAATTGCCATAAAACAATAATGCTTGTTCTCAAACCCATTTACAGACAATAATTAGCCAATCAATCACATTTTCCCTAGTATTAGACTCAGAAATGCCTCTTTATGAGTTAAAGACTGGGTCATTTATAACTGCTGATCATGCTGTGCTTAGAGCAATCAATAAAAGATTACTGATTATAAATTCCAGTCCAGACAATAATTATTATAATAATAATTATGATGATATAACAATGTTATTTACTAATTGTTTAATATGTGTTAAACACAGTTCTATACCCTGCGATAAGCAGATTGGATAGCATCCCAGTCCCAAATGGGAAACATAGTCTAAGGATCCAGTCAATAGCACTGTGAAGATTTCATAATCATGTCTGCATTAAGTTCTCAAATAACTTAATGGTCAAAGTCAATATTTGATAAATATAATGAATTGGAAAGTGCAGTGATTAAATAAAAATGTATTTAAGCTGATGTCTTTAGAATATATAAAATCACTGTGGTTTAAAGCTGCAAATGAATACTTCGTTTACTTGATTAGAACTACTGTGAATTCGGCTGTATGGCCACCTAAAGCCTTCCTTAGGGACAAATGATTTGAAGACATTTAAGTCAGCAATACACTTAAATTAGCTCACCCTACCTTTCGTTTTAAGTAGGTATAGCTTAAGCATGGAGAATTGTACTCCCAAGCACTTAGTACGCTGTCCCGCACCTAGTAAGCACTTAATAAATATGACTGATTGATTGAAATACATTACCAAATTCATTCATTCAATCACATTTATTGAGTGCTTACTGTGTGCAGAGCACTGTACCAAGTGCTTGGGAAGTACAAATCGGCAACATACAGAGATGCTCCCTACGGGCTCACAGTCTAGAAGGGGGAGACAGACAACAAAACAAAACAAGTAGATAGGTGTCAATACCATCAGAATAAACAGTATTATAGCTATACATACATCATTAATAAAATAGAGTAATAAATATGAGCAAATATACACAAGTTCTGTGGGGAGGGGAAGGAGGTGGGGCGGAGGGAGGGAATGGGGCGATGGAAACAGGAGGAGGAGCAAAGAAAAAGGGGGGCTCAGTCTGGGATGGCCTCCTGGAAGAGGTGAGCTCTCAGTAGGGCTTTGAAGAGAGGAAGAGAGATAGTTCGGCGGATTCGTTCACTCATTCATTCAATTGTATTTATTGAGCGCTTACTGTGTGCAGAGCACTGTACTTATCACTTGGAAAGTACAAATAGGCAATGTATAGAGATGGTCAGTACCCAACAATGGGATCACAGTCTAGAGTGGGGAGACAGACAGCAAAACAAAACAAGTAGACAGGTGTCAATGCCATCAGAATAAACATAATTATAGCTATAGACACATCATTAATAAAATAAAAAGAGTAATACATATGTACGAATATACACAAGTGCTGTGGGGAGGGGAAAGGGGTAGGGCAGAGGGAGAGAGTGCAGGCAATGAAGAGGGGAGGAGGAGGAGAGGACAAAGGGGAGGTTCAGTCCTGGAAGGCCACCTGGAAGAGGTGAGCTCTCAGTAGGGCTTTGAAGGGAGGAAGAGAGCTAGCTTGGTGGATGTGTGGAGGGAGGGCATTCCAGGCCAGGGGAAGGATGTGGGCCAGGTGTCGACAGTGGGACAGGTGAGAACAAGGCCCAGTGAGGAGGTTAGTGGAAGAGGAGCAGAGTGTGCAGGCTGGGCTGTAGAAGGAGAGAAGGGAGGGGCAATAGGAGGGGGTGAGGTGATGGAGAGCTTTGAAGCCAAGAGTGAGGAGTTTTTGCTTCATGTGAAGGTTGATAGGCAACCACTGGATATTTTTTAGGAAGGGAGTGGCATTCCCAGACCATGCATTTCACCTGGCTGAGGACTGGCATAGCAGACAGGTATGCACAATAGAGCAAGTAAAAGCAACTAAACTGATTCTTGTCCACACCCTCCCTGAGGAACTCCAACTTTCTCCACCAAGAGTAGTAGAACTCTCCAACTAAATTATTTCCAGAGTAGGCAAATAGCTCCTGAAAAGTGAAGGAAAAAGCAAAACCTTAGAAATTATCCTGCCAGATGTGTTTGCTAGGTTTGAGAGCATGGTGCTTCAGCTATGACCTTAAAATAGCCAGCTGACACTGTGGAAAAATAGCATGTTGGCCTTGGTGGATTTTTGCCTTCTTTTATTCTATTCTTCATCTACACCCACAACTTGGAGAACTCATTCACTCCCATGGCTTTGACTACCAGCTCTATGTCGATGATTCTGAAATCTACATCTCCAGCCATGATCTATTTCTTCTGCAGTGTTTCATTTCATTCTGCCTTCAGGACATCTCTACTTAGAAGTCCTGCTCATTCCCCAAACTTATGTTTCCACTCAGACCCTAACCTCTCCATGAATTTCCCATCACTGTAGACAGCACCACTATCTTCCCTATCTTACAAGTCCATATATAATCTTCACATTATTCTTAACTCATCTCTCTCATTCAACCAACATATTCGACATGTCACCAGATAGTGTGGGTTCAATCTTCACATCACTAAAATTTACCATTTCTTCTTCATCCAAACTGCTACCACGTTGATCCAAGCAATTACCCTATCCAGCATTGACTACTGCACTAGCCTCCTTATTGACCTCCCTGCCTCCTGTCACTCTCGATTCCAATATAGTGAAGCCTCTACTGCCCAGATCATTTTTCAAAAAAAAAAGCATTCAGTCCCATGTTTCCCTGCTTCCCAAGAACCTCCAGTGATTGCCCATCCACTTCCAGAACAGAAACGCCTTGCCATTGGCTTTAAAGTACTCAATCAACTTGCCCCCTCCTAGCTTACCTCACTGATTTCCTTCTTCAGTTTGGCACATTAGCTTCAGTCCTTTGATGCTAACCTACTCAGTGTACCTGTCTTGTCTGTCTTTTGACCAATAAGTTGCCCATGTCCTGTCTCACCACCTTCACAGCCTTATTATTCCTTCATGAATAAGTCCTCATTTTCCCTATTCCTTCTTCCTTCTTCTATCATGCTTGCAGTTGAATTTGTAGCCTTTATTTAACCCATCCTCAGCCCCAGTGCCTAAGTGAACTGGGGCACCCTACATCTCAAGGTCAAAACGCTATCACGGAGCTACCATGGCAGAAGTCAGAAAAATAGGTAGGGCATCACCCCAGTGATCAAAGCTGCTGGACACCTCAGGCCAGGAATGCAGAAGAAGGTGATCCTCACCTCCATGACAACCAAATAAAGGAGGAGTGGGGGCAGTGGGGTGGAGATTGGGCAAGCAGAATCTGGAAGCCCAAACAACCCAGGAGGACAGGTAATAAATGCCTCTGACATTCTGGGCAGTAGATTGAGATTTGCAGCAGCTAGCTGTGGGTTGCCACTGCCCAAAATGTGAGATGCCAACTCAATTTTCACCAAGTGAGGAGTCATGGGGCAGGAGTCATGGGGCAAGTGAGTGTTCCTCTGTGCACTCGTGGGGCTAGAAGCTAGGTGGTTCTCCAAGTGCTGGTAATGCATAAGTGCATTCATCCTGAGCAGGAAGCCTTCGTGAGCAGGAGCTAGTTGTTTTGCCATATGCATAAGTGTATTCCTCCTGAGTGGGAAGTGTTTATGGGATGGGAACTAGGTGCTTTGTCATGTGTGAGTAAGGCAGAAGTGTATTCCTTCTGAGAAGGAAGACTTCAGTTTGAGTGGATGCAGGGTATAGTAACAATAATAATAATAATAATAATGATGGCATTTGTTAAGTGCTTACTATGTGCCAAGCACTGTTCTAAGCACTGGGGGGGGGGGGGGGATATAAGGTAATCAGGTTGTCCCACAAGGGGCTCACACAGTCTTCATCCTCATTTTACAGATGAGGGAACTGAGGCCAGAGAAGCTAAATGACTTGCCCAAAGTCACACAGTAGACCAGTGGTGGAGCCAGGATTAGAACCCATGACCTCTGACTCCCAAGCATGGGCTCTTTCCACTGAGCCACGCTGCTTCTCCATAAAAGTGGTGGCATTTGTTAAGCGCTCACTATGTGACAAGCACTAGAAGGATGCAGGGTGCCAAACTAAAAATAACTGTATTCCTCCTGAGAGGGAAGTTCAATTTGCTGCGAGTGAATAAATAAAAATAAGTAAAATCCTCCTGAAAGGGAAGTTTAATTCGCCATGTGAAATAAATTTGGCGTGGCCTTTCTGACTCCTATTTCTCCTCCTCACCACAGCAACCCTTGAACCAATCCCCAAAGCGACGGGTTACAGCCCCACAGCACTTACGAGCATACCTATAACTTATTTTAATGTCTGTCTTCCCTGTAAGCTCCTTGTGGGCAAGGAATGTGTCTACCAGCTCTGTTATATAGCACTCACACAAACACTTAGTTCAGTGATCTGCATATAACAATAATAATGATGGTATTTGCTAAGCACTTACTATGTGCCTAGCACTGTTCTAAGCACTGATAGATACAGGGTAATCAGGTTGTCCCACGTGGGCTCATGTTTTTAATCCCCATTTTACAGATGAGCTAACTAAGGCACAGAGAAGTTAAGTGACTTGCCCAAGGTCACACAGCAGACAAGCGGAGGAGCTGGAATTAGAACCCAGGACCTTCTGACTCTCATCCCAGGCTCTTTCCACTAAGCCACACTGTTTCTCTAATGCTTCTCATATGGTCAGTGCTCAATAAATACAATTAATTAATTGATTAATTAAATCATTGTACAACAGACCAGATCCATGTTTTTATCCAATCTTTTCAATGAATTAAAGGATAGTGTGTTATTCCTAGTATAACTATTTGAATCATTTTTATAATCATAAATCCTCATTCTAAACTTATATAGCATAGTCACAGCTAAATATTATATTACGGGTACAAAAATAAGAGCTGGGGTATTAACACATATGCTGTGTGGGTGAGGGGCAAGAGCATGGTCTTGGGAGTCAGAAGAGGTGAGTCTAATCCAGCTCTACCACTTGTCTGCTGTGTGACCTTAGGCAAGCTACTTAACTTCTCTGTGCCTCAATTACCTCATCTGTAAAATGGGGATTAAGACTGTGAGCCCTACATGAGACAACCTGATTACCTTGCTTAGTGCTTAGTGCTTAGAACAGTGCATGGCACATAGTAAGTGCTTAACAAATACCATCATTATTAATAACAAATGACATTATCTATTATCCATTTAACATGCCTATAGATTCAGTTCCACACATAAATATGTTTTTATTTGCATGCTTCCCTACCCAATGAATATAAAAATCAAAACTATGTGCTCAAAATTTTCAAGTTGGACTGTACCTAACAATCTGTATAATCTAAATGGCCAAGTACACCTGCAAGTTAGCACTTCAGTAGGCAGCTCAATTTGGTACATACATAAATTCTGGCAAAAAACAAAAAATATAAGCCAACTGTGTGATGATTCATTTGCTTAGTTTTCCTAAATTTAATAATTTTAACAACCTTTTTGGAGCTGATGCTTGGATTGTTTATCCTTTAGGTTTTAAACTACTATAAAATTATATGCCAATGCATTAAAACTGAGTTTTAAGAAAGATTTGGAAACAATTAAAAATATCCATGTACAAAAGACAGAATCTACAGGAATCATTGCCAATGAAAGTATTAGAGAATATTACCATTTAGTTTATATTAGTTAGTGACACTAAACTAAGATATATAGAGCAATAATGTTGTATAATTCTGTGAATTTCAATGTTGATTATGGGCTCCATCTTTTGTTTATTTCAAACTATTGCTGTAAATCATTCTCATCTACCCAAAGACTTTTGTGCGTTGACATTCATTCATTTTATTTATTTACTTATTTTGAGTGTTCAATGTGATAGCTAGTAATAAGTTCATTATTCAAAATAGATTATTGTACTCTCCCAAGCCTTAGTACAGTGCTTTGTATACAGTAAGAGCTCAATATGATTAACAAATTAGTGAATTATAAATTTAAAATATTACCCATGTTAGGATACATTTTTATAGTTCTCTGACTAATCAGTTTAGAATTTTGCATTTGACCCTTCAACTGCTCATTTAAAAGAATAGTAATAATAATTGTGGTATTTTTTCAGCACTTACCATGTCCACAGCACAGTTCTGAGCACTAGGGTAGATTACAAGGTAATCAAGTTAGACACAGTCCTGTTCCACATGGGGATCACAGTCTTAATCCCCATTTTTTTCAGATGAGGTAAATGAGGCACAGAGAATTAAACTGCCTTGCCCAATATCAAATAGCAGACAAGTGGCATATCCAGGATTAGAACCCATGTTCTCTTTCTTCCAGGCCCATGCTCTCTTCACTAGAATAGTCTGTTTCCCTAAAAAAGTCTCATTTTCCACATTTTGAAGAATATTTTGATTTATAGAAATATTAAATATCACTGTGTCTAGATTGATCTATTAAAACTGCATTTTTTTTCAAAATTTATGACTGAAATTATGAAATAAATTTAGTTTCAGAATCTCTGAACTATGGATTATATATCACCAATACATATTTATAATCATAGTTTCACCATTAACTCCAACATAGTTTGAACAGGAATGGCCACAAACACGCAAAGGTTATAGTTTTTGTCATCATGTACCATCTCAATCCACCACAGAGCCAACCCAGAACTTTTCCTAAATGAACTACATAGATTGAATGTTAGACTTGACAGTCAGTCATATTTATTGAGCACTTACTGGGTGCAGAGCACTGGACTACAGGGTTAGGAGAGTACAATATAACAATATAACAGAGACATTCTCTGCCCACATCGAATTTACAGTCTAGAAGGGGAAATAGACAGTGTAGCCTGATTCTTTTTTCATTTACTATTTTGGACAAATCAGGCTTGTATATTAATTGCAGGCAAAGTAGACGGAAATGTATCTTATGTCTAGAGAAGCAGCACGGCCTAACAATAGGTCATGGGCTTGGGAGTCAGTGAAACTGGGTTCTAATCTCAATTCCACCACTTGCCTACTGTGTGACTTTGGGCCAGTCACTTCACTTGTCTGTGCTTCTGTTTTCTCATCTGCAAAATGGGGATTCTATACCTGTTCTCTCTCCTATGATAATAGGAGCCATAATAATAATAATGATGATGGCATTTATTAAGCACTTACTATGTGTTAAGCACTGTTCAAAGCACTGGGGAGATGACAAGGTGATCAGGTTGTCCCACAGGGGGCTCACAGTCTTAATCCTCATTTTACAGATGAGGTAACTGAGGCACAGAGAAGTTAAGTGACTTGCCCAAAGTCACACAGCTGACAACTGGTGGAGCCGAGATTTGAACCCCTGACCTCTGACTCCAAAGCCCGTGCTCTTTCCACTGAGCCACGCTGCTTCTCCACAGTGAGGAAATAGTTAAAATGATCATCATGTTGTTCAACAGGGCAAGGGTTCTTCAAGGGTTTCATTTGCTGTGAGCCTAAAAATTAATTTTAAAATCCAAACTGGAAATAATAGGCTGTGTTGATTAGATTCAGAAGCAAATGCTTTGTGTGATTGGCAGTCTTGTTTCACAGCACTGGTCTAAGGATTGGAATTAAAAGGCATCCTCCTACAGTCAGGTTACCCAAGAGAGAAAGAGGGAATAAAGGTTAGAGTTGATCAATCTATCAAGTGGTTTTTACTAACTGTTTGCAGAGCACTGTAATAAATACTTGGGAGAATACTACAGAGTAAGTAGAAACAAGCCCTGCTCCCAGGGAGCTTACATCTGTTTACTTGCTCTACAACAGCCCTGGTAATGCATGGCCGAAATAAATGTCCAGACAAACAATAGCCAAAGTCAATATTTAATGACTGCTACACTTGGAAATCAATACAACAAGGAGATTCAAACAGTAGAACCTGAGTTTTTCAATTTACACAAACACACACACACACACACACACACCACACACACTGACAGAGACTAAGAGATTAAATAAGGCTGTTTACTATGTTATGTTTTCAGGCTACATAACCAGGAATAGGAGCGATGGAAAAGGTATAAAACAGAAGCAACCCCAATTAGCATATCTCTAGCATCTTTTACCACAGATAAACTCCTCCTCTAGTCTGTAAACTCATTAGAGGCAGGGAATGTTTCTGCTAATCCTGTTGAATTCTTGCAAGCACATAGCACAATGCTCTGCACATAGTAAGAGTTCAGCAAATGCGATTGATTGATTGATTGGCCCAGGCAGAAGCAGATCAGTGAGTAATCAGGTAGGCAGCATCTAGGTCCAAAGAGGCTTACTTTAGAAGCAAGAGTATTTAGCAAGTGCTTACTGTGTGCAGAGCACCATATTAAGGTCTGGAAGAGAATACGAAAGTAGGAATTAAACACAAACCTGTCTCTCAGGGTGCTAACAATCTAAGAGTTGAAATGGGGAGAAGGGATTAGAAACAGATTTCCACATTACTAAGATCTGGGGCAATAATAAGAATAACTGTGGTATTTGTTAAGAGCTTACTATGTGTCACGCACTAGGAAAAAATAAGATAATCAAGCCCAGAATGAGGCTCGCAGTTTAAATAAGAGGGAGAACAGGTATTGAACCCCCTTTTGCAGATGAGGAATGTGTCTGTTATATTGTTATATTGTACTCTCATTGCTTAGTACAGTGTTCTGCACATTAAAATCATTCAATCAATACAATTAATTGACCACAAATTGACAGACTAGGATCAAAGTCTTGCTGCAGTGAAGGAATCCTAGAGTTCATGGGAAAGGCTTTTGTGCATGGCACAGTGTGTATGGGACATGCCGGGAACAGGCACCCTTGATGCCAGGAGAAAAGGTGACAGTTACCATGGAGTTTTTTCTTAGGTGGCAATGGACAAGCCTGAGAGGGTGGGGAGGCAGCTTTTATCCTTGATCTGGTAAAAATGGGGCATGCTGGGTGCAGGGACACTTAGTAGCAGGAGAGAAGACAGCAGTTATTACAATACTTTTCTCAGCCTTAATGGAGGGATTTGAGAACCCAAAGGAGCAGTTTTTATTCTCGGCCAAGTGTGCACAAAACATGCTGGTAACAGGACCTGGCTTCTAATCCCAACTTTGCCACTTGTCTGCTGTGTGGACTAGGGCAAGTCACTTGGCTTCTCTTTGCCTCAGTTACCTCACCTGTAAAATGAGGATTAAGATTGTGAACCCCACGAGGAACATGAATGGACTGTTTCTGACTTGATTAGTTTGTATCTTCCTCGGTGCTTAGAACAGTGCCTGGAACATAATAAGTGCTTAACAAAAACAATTGAAAAAAAGGAGACCCTCGGGGGTAGTAGAGAAGGTTGCAGTTACTGTGGTGCTTTTTTCAGTGGATATGGAACAAAGATTTTTTTTTCTGGGACAATCTCTGCTACAGGTCCAAACAGAGGGTACTATATCTTTCCCCCCATGGCAGAGAAGGCAATCTTGGTCCAGAATGCCCCAGTGGCTTCTGGGAAACGTAGGTAAATCATCATCATCAATCGTATTTATTGAGCGCTTACTATGTGCAGAGCACTGTACTAAGCACTTGGGAAGTACAAATTGGCAACATATAGAGACAGTCCCTACTCAACAGTGGGCTCACAGTCTAAAAGGGGGAGACAGAGAACAAAACCAAACATACTAACAAAATAAAATAAAAAATAAAATAAAAGTCAGGGGTCATGGGTTCGAATCCCGGCTCCGCCGGTAAATCTGTCCTTTTATCTTCAGGACTTTGAGCCTTCTTTCTATAAAATTCCCTTGCCAGATTTCAATCACACCGGTTGGGGCATGTTGCTTTGTTAACTTAAAAAAAATTGTTAATTTCAAATATTTTCTCTTATTATTTTTCCCCCTGTTTCGTTGCTCCTTTTGGATACACAATATGCATGAGTCCTTGCAGCTGCCCTCACTGCTGCCACCACACATATACAAACATCAGAATTCTGCCACTTCTCAGAGCAGGAAGAAGGAGCAGGTTCCCTGGAGGGGCTGTGTTTGCAGCACCACTAGAGTAGGGGATAGAGAGGCTGCTGTGAGAGGAGTAGGAGCATGCCTCATCGAAATGACTCACCTCCATTTTCCATAGCTTCCCCTACCACCTGTATGTGATGATTCTAGACTGTGAGCCCGCTGTTGGGTAGGGACCGTCTCTATATGTTGCCAACTTGTACCTCCCAAGCGCTTAGTACAGTGCTCTGCACACAGAAAGTGCTCAATAAATACGACTGAATGAAGGAAATGATTCCCAAATCTACATCTCCAGCCCGGATCTCTCTCCCTCTCTGCAATCTCACATTTCTTCTTGCTTTCAACACATCTCTTGATGTCCCCACTGACACCTCAAACTTAACATGTCCAAAACAGCACTCCTTATCTTTTCACCCAAACCCTGTCCTCCCCTTGACTTTCCCATCACTGTAGACAGCACCACCATCCTTCCTATCTTACAAGCCCATAATCTTGGTGTTTTCCTTTACTCCTCTCTCTCCAATCCACTTATTCAATCTATCACTAAATCCTCTTAACCGAACCTTTACAATATGGCAAAAATCCACACTTTCCCCTCCATCTAAACAGCTACAACGTTAATCCAAGCATTTATCCTATCCTGCCTTGATTATTGAATTAGCTTCTTTTCTGACCTCCCTGCCTCCTGTCTCTCCCACCCCAGCATATTTCATTCTGCTGCCCAGAGAACGTTTCTACAAAAATGCTCAGTCCATGTTTCCCCACTCCTAAAAGTCCTCGAGTGATTGCCCAAACACCTCCACATTAAAGAGAAACTCCTTACCATTGGCTTTAAAGTACTCAATCATCTTTCCCCCTCCTACCTCACCTAGCTACTCTCCTATGACAACCCAACCTACACACTTAGTTCCTCTACTGCCAACTTACTGTGCCTCAATCTCATCTATTTCACAACCAGCCTCTTTCCCACATCTTGCCTTTGGCCTGGAATGTGCTCCCATCAGACAAAAACTCCTCACTCTCAGCTTCAAGGCTCTCCATCACCTCGCCCCCTCCTACCACACCCTACCTTCTTTCCTTCTCCAGCCCAGCCCGCACCCTCCGCTCTTCTGCCGCTAACCTCCTCACTGTGCCTCGTTGTCGCCTGTCCCGCCGTCGACCCCCGGCCTATATCCTCTCCTTGGTCTGGAATGCCCTCCCTCCGCACATCCGCCAAGCTAGCTCTCTTCCTCCCTTCAAAGCCCTAGTGAGAGCTCACCTCCTCCAGGAGGCCTTCCCAGACTGAGCCCCCTCCTTCCTCTCCCCCTCCTCCCCCTCCCCATCCCCCCACCCTACCTCCTTCCCCTCCCCACTGCACCTGTATATATGTTTGTACATATTTCTCTATTTTACTTGAACATATTTACTGTTCTATATATTTTATTTTGTTAATATGTTTTGTTTTGTTGTCTGTCTCCCCCTTCTAGACTGTGAGCCGCTGTTGGGTAGGGACCGTCTCTATATGTTGCCAACTTGTACTTCCCAAGCGCTTAGTACAATGCTCTGCACACAGTAAGCTCTCAATAAATACGATTGAATGAATGAATGAATATCTTACCCACTTTCAAAGCCTTATTGAAGGCACATCTCCTCCAAAAGGCTTTCCCTGATTAAGCCCTCATTTCCACTTTTCCCACTCCCTTCTTCATCTCCCTGACTTGCTTCATTTACTCACCACCACCAACCGCCCCCCAGTCCTGTAACGCTTATGTTTATATATGAGACTGTAAGAGTAGGAAGACTAAGAGTAGGAAATGTTTTTGTTATATTGTTGTGTTGTACTCACCAAACTGCTTAATACTGTGTTCTGAACACGGTAAATGCTCAATAAATACAATTGATTGATTGATTGTATATGCTACTGCCTGAAAGAAGGCAGAAGAGGAAAGAAAGAAGGCAGAAGAGGACTTTGGGAGAGCTTATGTTGGTGGTGGGGAACAGAAAGGTGGTTGCAGGAGGTTTAGAAATCTGGCTAAACAGAAAGTCCCACCATTATCTACCCCAGCTCTTCCACTAGGTTTATGCCTAAAGCAGTTTAAAATTATTTAGGCAATAGAGAAGCAGCATGGTACATACAGCATGGGCCTGGGAATCAGAAAGTCATGGGTTTTAATCCCAGCTCTGCCCCATGCCTTCTGTGTGACCTTGGGCAGGTCACTTCACTTCTCTGGGTCTCAATTTCCTCATCTGTAAAATGGGGATTGAGACTGAGTGCCCAACATGGGACAGGGACTGTGTCCAACCTGATTTGCTTGAATCCACCCCAGTGATTAGTACAGTTCCTGGTACATAATAAGCTTTTAACAAATACCGTTATTATTACTGTCATTATTAATTGTAGAATTAATATTATAATTTATTGATATTATTAATATGATAATGATACATGGTATTGTGAGATGGCAGTTGCTTGTCTGCTCATCTTGGTGGACTGCACCAAATTAATGGGTGGTAGTACAAAATAACATTAATCCTTCTGAGAACAGCACTGTTGAACTTGAAAATTAGATTTGGTGAAAATGATTAAAATAATTGGAATTTCCTTTGCAAGTGAACAACTTAAAGAAGACTAATGTTTAAGCAATGGCTGCTCAAATAATACATGCATATTTTTAGCCAATAATTGCAATTAATTAACAAAAAATAGTTATCCTATATGTGACATTTGAAGATTTCATGGGTTTTCAATTGTTATTAAGTTTCTTGTAGAATAAAAGTTGTTAAAATAACATATACTTAAAAAATAGGATATTACATACACAGTGACAGTTGCATATATTAGCTTTCAAAAACTATAAGGCAAGCATTTTCTTCTGAACCAATATTATACCATATGATATCTAAATTATATGATTTTGATACACTATATGATTTTGATAAAAAATGATTGCAGGACTTAATAATAATTTTGATACTTTAGAGTTTCTTATGTGCTAAGCATTGTCCTAGGCACTGTGGTAGTTACAAGATAATCAGGTTGGACACAGTCTCTGTACCATATATAGCTCACAGTCTAAATTGAAGGGAGCAGGATTATAATTTTAATTTTAATCCCATTTTACAGATAAGGAAACTAAGGCACAGAAAGAGAAGTGATTTGTTCATGGTCAACAGAACCCACAAGAGGAAGAGCAGGGATTAGAACCCAAGTCCTCTCACTTCCAACTTGTGCTCTCTCCACTTGGTCACATTTCTTGAGAGACACATGCAAAAAAATCAAGGAAAGGGTAGATAAACTCTATTATCCATATTTGAAATAGTCTTTTTTATCAATATAAAAAGAATAAAAAAACTACCAAGTTCACACATACATCTTCACCTTAAGATATGGTTTTCATTTTACTATACAAGTGATTTTTAAATTATTGGAGTATTGATTTCTAGAAATGATACTGAAAGCAAGACTGGGATGGTGATGGGAGGTAAATTATATTTCTGAATAATGAGCCCAGAAACTAGAGGTTTAGACAGCTGTTAGGACAGACCAAATATTTGTAAACTTTCCTCTTCCACAGAGATTATTCTCCTTGTCTAGTTTTATGCTGTGCTGTTTGATGTTGAAATTTACTCAGTACAATTCTGAGAGAAGCTCCCTGGTTGCACTTTTCTCCTGACAGTGATTTTACTATTCCCCCAGCATAAGAGACTCATTTCTTATGGCTGCGAGTGACCTCCCACTCTTTTTTTTCCCTCCTTCCTTTTCTTCCTTTAATAATTGCCTCCCAATAATTCTTTCTCTGCACAAGATAAAAGTGAATAGAAAAAGCAGGCTATCTTTCCAATTCATCCCTTAAGGGCAAATACAGTGGATCATTAGATTCCACTCAGTTGTATGAGTCCCTCCTTTCCTTTCTCATTCCTTTATAGAATAATATTTGTACTATAATTTTTATGAGCAAATTCTTAATGTCCACCATTGCTAAATTTTTATTCCAAAGCCTATAGCTTTTTCCCCCCCACTCAATTATGGACAAATATAATTCGTAGAGATTTTATACACTTCAGAGAGCTACATTTTATAGCCTTCAGGCTGGACTTTAGTCTTTTTTTTTCCTTGAGGATTATAGTAAGTGAAACATCATTTTCTTTATGATTCATTTTTATTTTTTTTTTAATACAAAATGTCCTGGGGTAGCTAAGCTGACAAGATTAGGTAGCATGGAAAACTTGTTATCAATATCCAAGTGTATGAGCTTACCTCAAAAGGCATTGACAGTCCAAAGTTGACTTCCTGCAGCTAGCATTTCCCTCAACTGGACCCCACTTGCTATCTCCACTGTAGCAGGGTGGGCCAAGCACAATGCTTGTTACCTCCCCCAAAATGGAGTTCAAGATCTGTCATCTGGAAGACATCCTTCATCTGCTTTATCACTATTGCCCTCACCTTAGGGCTCATCCTGAACTTTCCAGTGTGGCAGGATGAAGACAAAGCAGCAATACATCATCCACATTTCTAGTACATTGTGATTTGGATGGTTTTGCTTGTGGTTGTTGCGCCTGCTGGACCGTGAACATTTCTGCCTGGGAGGGCAGTTTCTGCCTGAAACTGTTCCTTTTGCCACAGTGTTCTTTTACCCATGGTATTTGTTTCGTCCCTTCCTATTCATGTGCTTTTCTGTTTTTCACTGTTTCATCTTCCTTTTCAGGTCAGTTGCCAACTTACTTGGGTTGTGAATTCCTCAGGGGCCAGGGATTTTGTCTGTTTCTCATTTTCCAGGACCTAAACTGTGCTATACACATAGTAGACACTTGATAAGTACTAATATCACTCCTGCTACTAAGCGATACTTATCATAAATACAAGTCATTGGAGGGATTTAAAAACAGGAATTCAAGTAAGAATGGATTGTTCTTTTCTACATCATTTCAGAAAATAAATCTACTGTAAAACAATGGTGTAATAGCCACAGTAAAAAGTGTTTCGATTACTTAGAAAGAAGCATAAAAAATGAAGTCATGAGTTTTGCATTTTATGTCTTTGTTTTGTGATAAATTCGTAAGAATATGATAGGAGTAAAATTGTAAATAAAAAACGATGATATAGCCAGGATGTTTTCACATTCTTACTACATTGTGTCCACATATGAACTAATAACTCTCCAAAATCACTCCTCAAGAATTATTTCTTGAAGTCCTTCCTGTGAAATCCACATATGTTCACACAGATTGCACTGTAATACGACAAGACTCCAGTCAATCAATGGAATTTATTTAGGGCTTTAAATGCACAGAGCACTGTACTAAGGATTTGGGAAAGTATGATATAACATACTTGTTAGACACAGTTCCACTCGTGAGTTAGCGTCTAGAGGGAGAGACAAACATGAATATAAATAATTAAGTTAGGGGTAGGTACATAAGTGCTGTAGGGCTGAGGTAGGGGTGAATAAAGGGTACAGGGTGACACAGAAGGGAGTCGGGAAAGAAGAAATGAGGGCCTAGACTGAGAAGGCTTCAGAAGGTGGGGAGAGTGATAGCCCGTTGGATATGAAGAAGAAGGGCATTCCAGGCCAGAGGCAGGACATGAGCATGAGGTCAGAGAGAAAGGATCAAAGTATAATGAGTACATTGGCATTAGAGGAGTGAAACGTGTGGGCTGGTCTGTAGTACAATTACTCTCCCCTGCTTCAAAGCCTTACTGAAAGCACATCTACTCCAAGACGCCTTCCCTGATTAAGCTCACCTCCCACACCCTTCTGCATTGCCTTGATTTGTTCCCTTTATTCATCCCCCCCCCCCACAGTTGCACAGCACTTATGTACATATGTATAATTTATTTATTTATAATAACATATGCCTCCCCCTCTAGACTGCAAGTTCGTTGTGGGCAGGAAATGTGTCTCATGTTATTATATTGTACTTGGCCAAGCACTTAGTACAATGCTCTGCACACAGTTAGCAGTCAATAAATGTGACTGACTGGCTGATCATTGTAGAAAAGTGAGTGAGGTAAGGTAGGAGGCGGCAAATTGATTTTTGAGTGCTTTAAAGCCGATTGTAAAGGGTTTCTGTTTGATGGAGAGGTGGTTGGGCAACCACTGGAGGTTCATGAGTTGTGGGAAAACATAGCCTGGATGGTTTTGTAGGAACATGGTCCAAGTAGCAGAGTGAAATATGGACTGGAGTGGGCTGAGACAGGAAGCAGGGAGGTCAGCAAGTAGGCTGGTGCAGTAGTCAAGGTAGTATAGGATAAATGCTTGGATTAACACGGTAGCTGTTTGGATGGAGAGGAAAGGGCAAATTTTAGCAAAGCTGTGAAGGTTGAATCGATAGTATTTAGTAACAGATTGAATACGTGGGTTGAATGAAAGAGATGAGTTGATGAAAACACCAAGGTTACAGGCTTGTGAGACAGGGAGTATGGTGGTGCTGCCTACAGTGATAGGAAAGACAGGGAGGAGGAGAGAGATCAGAACAGGAGATGTAGATTTAAGAATCATCCACTAAGAGTTGGTAGACATAATACCTTAGCCCCCAAAATATGGAAACAGAATGGGAACACAGACAATCAGACTGTGTCAACTATGACTCAACTGTCTCTACTGTCATGGAGGAGCTTCAGGATTTTGGTTAACTTCTTGAAGAAGTTAAATGTACATAACAACTGTTAGAGTCAATTACTGACTGTTATCAAATTATATGGGGGGTCAATAAAGTGGAGACTTTGGCACTGCTTTCTACAATTCTCTTACCTGTCTTGGGGAATATCTGTTGTCACGTTTATTGTAGAAACATGTTCAGTACACACTTCCCCATTCTTCAAGAACTTTCAGTGGTTGCCCATACATACATTAAACAAAACTCTTTACCATTGGCTTTAAAACACTCAATCTTAACTTACATCTCTGATCTACTGCAACTTATCCCTCAAACTTTGCTCCTCTAATGCCAGTTTACTCACTGGAACTCTATCTCATCTACCTCGCCAGTGATGCTTCACCCTCCCCTTGTCTCTGGCTTGGAATGTATATATGTTTATACATATTTATTACTCTATTTGTTTATTTATTTATTTTACTTGTACATATCTATTCTATTTATTTTATTTTGTTAGTATGTTTGGTTTTGTTCTCTGTCTCCCCCTTTTAGACTGTGAGCCCACTGTTGGGTAGGGACTGTCTCTATATGTTGCCAATTTGTATTTCCCAAGCGCTTAGTACAGTGCTCTGCACATAGTAAGCGCTCAATAAATACGATTGATGATGATGATGGTGAATGCCTTAACCCTTCATATCCAACAGATGATCACTCTCCTTACTTTCAAATCCTTACAATCTAATGAGAAGACACACTTTACAATAAGTTACAGGATGTGTACATAAGGGCTGTGATGTGCAGTAGAGTTGAGAACCAAAGTGATTAATGGTGGGTGTGGATTTAGGAAAAGGGAAGCAAAATAGTCACTGTGGGTGATGAGAGAGTGGCCTTTGTGCAATCTTTGCACAACACAGTGGGGAAGGTAATGTCATTCAGTGTATTCTCATTCTTTATTCTGTTTCTGTCTTTCCCTGTTCCCCCATAACCATCCCCATGTACATGGACATACGCACACACACACACACACACGTACATATACAAAAAAACAAGAGGCCTTTCCCAAGTGCTCATTTCGTCTTCTTTCTCTCTCTGATGCATCACCATTGCACTTGGATCAGTACCCTATATTCATTCACCCCCTCCTCAGCACCTATATACATATCTGTAATTTATTTATACTAATTATCTGTCTCTCTCTCTAGACTGTAATTTCCTTGTAGGCAGGAAATGTGACTACCAACTTGTTATATCATACAATGTTCTGCACAAATTAAGTACTCAATAAATTGGAGTTGCAGCATGGCTTAGTGGCAAAGCATGGGCTTGGGAATCAGAGGATGACGGTTCTAATCCCAGTTCCATCACTTGTCTGCTGTGTGACCTTAGGCAAGCCTCTTAATTTCTTTGTGCCTCACTTCCCTCATCTGTAAGTAAAATAGGAATTAAAACTGTGAGCCTCACATGAGACAACCTAATCACCCTGTATCTACTCCAGTGCTTAGAACAGTGCTTGGCACATAGCTCTTAAAAATATCATAATTATCATTATTATGATAAATATGATGGATGATTGTACAGAACTTTGGTGGGGCAGTGAGTTTGAATAATTGTAATTGTTGCATTTGTTAAGCCCTGGGCCAGGTACAAGATAATCAGAGCGAACACGTACACTGTTACACTGCACTTACAGTCTGAAGATAAGGGAGAAAGGTATTTAAACCCCATTTTACAGGTGAGGAAACTAAAGCACAGAGAAATTAAATGACTTACTCTCAGTCACAGAAGGCAAGTGGTGGAGTCTTGATTAGAATCCAGGTCTAATGAGTCTCAATAATGTACTCTGTACACTAGGCCAAACTGCTACTTTCAAAAATTTGTTTTAAAGACTCAGCCTAGAAACTTATAAACTACGGATATATGTATAAATGTGTGTGTGTGTGTGTGTGTGTGTGTGTGTGTGTGCGCGCACACGCACACACGTGTCTATGTACATCGGGGTAGTGATGGGGGAACAGGGACAGAAACAGAAATAAAGAATGAGAATACACTGGCTTTTGAGAGCATGGACTTTGGAGTCAGAGGTTCAAATACCGGCTTCGCCAGTTGTCAGTGGTGTGACTTTGGGCAAGTCACTTCACTTCTCTGTGCCTCAGTTACCTCATCTGTAAAATGGGGATTAAGACTGTGAGCCCCTGTGGGACAAACTGATGACCTTGAAACCTTCCTAGTGCTTAGAACAGTGTTTTGCACATAGTAAGTGCTTAATAAATGCCATTATTATTATTATTACACTGACTGACATTACCTGCCCCATTACGTTGTACAAAGGCCACCCTCTCATTACCTACAGTGACTATTTTGCTTCTCTTTTCCTAAATCCACAGGGCCTGAATGGTGGCACAGAGTTCAGGTATGTCACCCAAGGGTGAAGCAGCGTGGCTTAGTGGATAGATCACTGGCCTGGGAGTCAGAAGGAGCTGGATCCTAATCCTGGTACCACCACATGTCTGCTGTGTGACCTTGAGCAAGTCATTTCACTTCTCTGAGCTTCAGTTACTCTCAAAGTAAAATGGAGAATGGAAATTTAGAGTGTGGGCTCCATGTGGGACAGGGACTGTGTCCAACTTGCTTAACTTGTATCTACTCTAGTGCTTAGAATAGTGCTTGGCACAAAGTTTGTGCTTAATGAGCCCCATTAACAAGTACATTAAGTTCATGCCCATCAGAGACTAGTCTGGGAGGATTTAAACAAGGATAAACCAAGCTGGCTCAAATTAAGGATGTGGCACTGTGACCCACAGTCAAAAAGAATGTGTGGCTGTCGAGGGCTCCCTGATTGAGAGAAGCAGCATGGCTCAATGGAAAGAGCACGGGCTTTGGAGTCAGAGATCACGGGTTCAAAACCCGACTCTGCCAACTGTCAGCTGTGTGACTTTGGGCAAGTCACTTAACTTCTCTGTGCCTCAGTTACCTCATCTGTAAAATAGTGATTAAGACTGTGACCCCCCTGTGGGACAACCTGATGACCTTGTATGGTTGTACATATTTATTACTATGGTTGTACATATTTATTACTCTGTTTATTTATTTATTTATTTATTTTACTTGTACATTTCTATCCTACTTATTTTATTTTGTTGGTATGTTTGGTTCTGTTCTCTGTCTCCCCCTTTTAGACTGTGAGCCCACTATCGGGTAGGGACTGTCTCTATGTGATGCCAATTTGTACTTCCCAAGCGCTTAGTACAGTGCTCTGCACATAGTAAGCGCTCAATAAATACGATTGATTGATTGATTGATTGATTGTAACCTCCCCAGCGCATAGAACAGTGCTTTGCACTTAATAAATGCCATTGTTATTATTATTATTTCCTCCTAAAACCCCACACTCTCCTATCTCCCCCTAATACTCCAGGGCTTTTCCTATCCATATAAACTGACATGTCTAAAACCAATCAATCAATTGTATTTATTAACCACTTACTGTGTGCAGAGTACTATACTAAATGCTTGGGAGAATAGGAAATAAAAAGCAGACACATTCCCTGATTGCAGTCACAGTGATGTTCTGCACACAACTTGCAAACTGATTTTCATCCCTAGAAAAACATCACTTCCATTAATACTATCATTATTTGGCCACATTCACCATTTAAATATGAAATTAAATAGTTTTTAGTTTATTTATAAATTAAAACAGACATTCCCCTTCCTTTACCTTATGAAAAATCAAATCTTTAGTTCAGCCTTAAATTGGTATACCAGAATTTAACAGGAGCATATAGTTCAATATTTCAAAATGTGCATAATTGTAAAAGAAAATTGTTTCACTGAGAGAATGTTTAGATAAGAAACTGGATGAATACTATCTGCTCACTAATTTTATCAATGAGAAAACACACAGAGACACTGTGGGAAATCCTAACATTATTTTTGAAGGATTGTGTGATTCTAAACCACCTATTTTCTGCTCCATAGTGTGTGGATGAAACCTCAAATAACAAACTACTATATTTAAAGTTTTCAATTTAGAGGTTTTGACAATTTTAAACTGTTGCTATGAGAAAGATATTTCTTACCATTAGAGGTTTAAAAATAAATTTTGGACAAGCTTAAAATAAGATCATTGGAATCAGTATTTACCAATATCTAGATATGAAGTATTCTAAACAAGTGTTGATTGACAAAATATGATTTGCTAGATTGTCAGTAAGTGCAGCATTCTATGGTAAAACATTCATGAGATTATTGCACATAAAAACTCTTACCTCATGCAGTCTTGGTGAAATGAAGAGAGTAATTGATTGGATATGATTTAATTTTTATTATATAAATTCTAAGTGTGGAAGAGAATCAGCAGGAGTTAATATGCCACTTGGTAGGAAATATTCATTCCTTCTTCTTTTCTTTACTTGAGCAGCAAGTGGGTGTCATGCAAACACTATTAACAGCACATGTCACGGTAATCATCATGGCAAGTTCCATCACCTTTCTATTTATAACTTGATTGCCTGATTCTTCCTACTCCTCAACTTCACAATGACTATAATAATTAAAAATAGAGAGATGTCTTTTTATACAAAGTACTTTTTGCTGATAGTGTGATAGAATTTCTTTTAGCACCCTTTCTCTCCATTTTTAATGCATCACCAATTTCAGTAATAAATCACCCCTACAGTCCACTTCCTCTATTCATGCACATATACATCCAAAAATTGTTGGTGGAAATCTAGATTCCAGATTGACCTCTGTCAATTCCAATGCCCCCCGGGCCTGCTATATTATTCATCCTTCTGATATAAGAAAAGTACTTTGTTATTCCCATTAAGTCCTACACCTTCAGGTCCCACCAACAACTCCCAGAGTTCCCAAGGCCCCAATATCTCCCCTAATCCCTATTAATTGACCAACTGCTTAGTAAAAAGAGAACCATCATGTGTGATCTTCCCCAAATTCCACCCTCATCTTCCAAATGGTCACTCTTCACATTTTCCTCCTTTCTAGCTGTCTTTAAAACTGAATTCTTCCACTTGCACTGCATTCCAAATTTTCCCGGAGGCCCATTCTTTCTCATTCTTAAAAAAACTTGCAACCACACTCTGCTACTTCCTATCTTCACTAATATCTTGAAGTTTTACTCACTTTGACTTCCTTCTGTATTAAAACCATATCAAGGATTTCCTATATTTAAAAAGCCTTCTCCGTGGGCCAACAGCTCTTCAAAACTCTTCTAACACTTCACCAACTCTCTTCCAGATCCACTGAGATCTGGTTTCCATACCAACTCACATTTCATTCCAGAGACCATACTCATCAAAGTCTCCAATGACTTCTTGTGGTGAGCCCACAATAAACTGCCTTTTCAGTGACTGACTGTGATCCCATGAACAACAGCAAGGAAGAGACTGGCAAAGGCACTGATGGGCTTCACTCGAGGCAGGTGACTGTGGGCCTGTGGGGGTGGAGCATGGAGGAAGACATGGCTTTCTTTCCCTGTTCTACCCAGGAATGGGCCTGGACCAATCAATGGCTGATATGTAGAGCCAGAGCTGTGATGCTTAGGGCAGATAAAAGGCACTCATTTTGAATGGTAAGGGGGCACCTGGGATACACACAGAGGCACGGAGACAGAGCAAGAAGCAGCAGTAGAGCAGAACTTGGAAGCAGAAAGAAGAAGCACTGGCAGAATGGGCTACTTTGACCAGAGACTGGTATCAGACCATAGTGGAGTGAGTGTGTATATCATTCCCTTGTATGCTGGTAAAACTAAGAAAAAAAAGTTTCCACAGTGACCTTGATGAACTCTACTATTCGTCACTGAGGATCCCCTGCAGGAGGGTCCTACTTGATACAACGGAAGGGGAGGGAGGGTGGCTTGTGACCCTTCTTCCTAACCATCCTTGATTAATGGATTCCACTTTGTCCTAATCCCCCTTAGCGTCTTCTCTGTTTTTCTCCTTGATAAACATTCATCCTTGTTGTAACTCAAGCCATCTTCCAACCTGAATCTCCTCCTGCCTTTGTAACCACTCTTTCCAGTCTTTTTCAACAGGTCTCCTTTCACCTCTCATCGCCTAAAGGTAGGTGTCCCACAAAATTGTGAGCTAGTTCTCTTATTTTTGCATTGTACTCACTCTTTCACATGACTTTCAGCTACAATCTTCCCAGTACAGACCTGGATCATATATTATATCTGAGCAGAAGAAAGAGCACAGATTTGGGAGTCAGAGGATGTGGGTTCTAATCCCGGCTCCACCACTTATCTGCTGTGGCAAGCCACTTAGCCTCTCTATGCCTCAGTTACCTCATCTGTAAAGGCTTAAGACTGTAAGCCTCATGTGGGACAACCTACCTTGTATCTACCTCAGCACTTAGAATAGTGCTTGCACATAGTAAGTGATTAACAAATACCATAATAATAATTGTTATTATTTAATAATATTTGAGTGCTTACTGTGTGCAGACCACTGTATTAAGTTCTTGGGAGAGTACAATATAACAGACACATTTCCTGCTTACATTATTATTATTATTATAATGAGCTTACATTATTATTCTAAAACTATGTTATATTGTATATACTATTAAATTAGTGTACTGTGTCTGATAATTCTGTTGTATTGTAATCTCCCAAGCTCTTAGTACAATGCTCTGCATATAGTATTTCATTAGAGAAAGGGCTTGGGAGCCAGAGGTTATGGGTTCTAATCCTGACACTGCTTCTTTTCAGCTGTGTGACTTTGGGGAGTCACTTAACTTCTCTGTGCCTCAGTTACCTCATCTGTAAAATGGAAATTAAGACTGTGAGTCCCACGTTGGACAACCGAATCACCCTGAATCCTCCCCAGTGCTTAGAACAGTGCATTGCACATAGTAAACACTTAACAAATGCCATTATTATAATTATTATTATTATTATTATTATAAAAATGTGTTAATCCAGTGTCAAGCACTGGAGTAGATAAAAGTATATCAGGTTGGATAAAGTACCTGTCTCACATGGGACTCACAATCTAAGCAGGAGGAAGAAGAAACATCAAATTCCCAATTTTACAAATGAGGAAACTGAAGTACAGAGAAGTAAAGTGACTTGCCCAAGGTCACATAGCAGGCCAATGGCAGAACTGAGGTTAGAACCCAGGTCCTCTGACTCCCAGGCCTGTGCTAAGACATTGTACGTATGAAATGTATTCAGTAGTAATGCTGCACTGGAAGGGATTTATGAGCTCATACTTTTCCCAAATATTCAATGAAGACATCACTGATGGAAAAATTCACCTGAGTGCATGTGTAGTTGAAAAAGGCCAATTGAAA
Source organism: Tachyglossus aculeatus (assembly GCF_015852505.1). Classification (NCBI taxonomy): domain Eukaryota; kingdom Metazoa; phylum Chordata; class Mammalia; order Monotremata; family Tachyglossidae; genus Tachyglossus; species Tachyglossus aculeatus. The sequence continues at coordinate 117,181,810 of NC_052067.1, forward strand.
CCCACAGTCCTAGCCAGATTTCATCAGAGATGCAGATTTATCTGAGGCTTTGTTTTAGTGTTCTTAATCAACATCATCAGGAAGTGTCTACTTCTAAATATAAATGCAATCTATTTTCTATTACCCTGATGCAAATCCTCGGTGTTGGGTAGTATTTCTCTCCTTGACTCTGAGAATGAATGAGGGATTTGCACCTGAGCCAAGGGGATTCTAGTCTTTTCAGTGAGTCACGGCACTGAGCAGGGCTTAAGTGGTAAGCAGGACTTAATATTTCAGCACTGCTCATGACGTAAAAACACCAGATCTAGGCATGTCCCTCTATCAGCCCTTGGGGAGGGTTCAAGCCAAAAAGTCTCCAGCCTTTCCTAGGCAGTTTCTGCTGTGAATATGTACTTGGGATATGAAGAGTATACTGATTTAAAAAAAAAAAAACCCTTCTAACTCATATTTCTTTAAAGCAATGTTATCACTTTCTCCTGCAGACAGTACTAGGAGAATCAAACAATCAATCAATCGTTTTTATTGAGCGCTTACTGTGTGCAGAGCATTGTACTAAGCACTTGGGAAGTACAAGTTGGCAACATATAGAGACGGTCCCTACCCAACAGTGGGCTCACAGTCTAGAAGGGGGAGACAGAGAAAAAAACAAAACATATTAACAGAATAAAATAAATAGAATAGATATGTACAAGTAAAATAAATAGAGTAATAAATATGTACAAACATATACATATATACAGGTGCTGTGGGGAAGGGAAGGACTCTGCACACAGTAAGCGCTCAATAAATATGATTAATGATAAATACGATTGATGAGGTAAGGCAGGGGGAATGGAGAGGGGGAGGAGGGGGAGAGGAAGGAAGGGCCTCAGTCTGGGAAGGCCTCCTGGAGGAGGTGAGCTCTCAGTAGGGCCTTGAAGGGAGGAAGAGAGCTAGCTTGGCAGATGTGGGGAGGGAGGGCATTCCAGGCCCGGGGGATGATGTGGGCCGGGGGCCAACGGTGGGACAGGCGAGAACAAGGCATGGTGAGGAGATTAGTGGCAGAGGAGCAGAGGGTGCAGGCTGGGCTGTAGAAAAAGAGAAGGGAGGTGAGGTAGGAGGGGGTGAGGTGATGGAGAGCCTTGAAGCTGAGGGTGAGGAGTTTCTGCCTGATGCGTAGGTTGATTGGTAGCCACTGGAGATTTTTGTGGAGGGGAGTAACATGCCCAGAGCGTTTCTGGACAAAGACAATCCGGGCAGCGGCGTGAAGTATGGATTGAAGTGGTGAGAGACAAGAGGATGGGAGATTGGAGAGGAGGCTGATACAGTAGGAGAATGTCATGGAATGGATACAGCCATTCTTGATGGTTTAAAAAGTAGCCAAATACAACTTAATATTGTAGTGTTAACTCATCATAACATTTAATTTTAGTTTTGTGAAACAAATTACTATTCTCATCACTTCTAACTATACACTCATAAGGCTCCAACACTTAGTATCCACTAAAATTATGGTAAGTCATTTTGAAATGTCAGTCATTTTAACATGTTTATCCCTCCATATATTTTTCAGAGTTAATGATAAATAATTATTGTGAAATTTTGCCTATGGCTCTAGACAGCAAAATTGAGCTGCTGGAAATTATAAAGATGCTTCCAGTATACAAAACTAAAATGTTGCCAACAATCTGGAGGCAAATTAGGGGACAAGTACAAGAGCTCTATCTTTCTAAATAGCATAATATCAATCAATGGCTTGAAACACTGAGAATATATTTTGTTATCAATAATTTAAATATTCTTCTAGAAAAAAGATGAAACCATTTGAGAGACTTTTATTGCCAATTATCAATTCTATGGGTTAGTTTTCTGCTTTGTGGACTCAGTAAGTTTACAATTCTTGGAAATAATATTTTTGACACACTGCAGTATAATCCTTTATCTCCAGTTCTATAGTTCATTTTGGAGAGCAAACTGTGGAATGATTGAATCAGCTATATTTTTCACACCCTGTTCCACTGCCATCTTCCATACTCTAATTCTAATAATCCCCTATTTGGAAATAAAAACAGTCAAAATGAATGAAAACAGAATCATTGGCACTGCTCCCTGACAAAATCAAATTTTTAACCCAATGAAAATGATGAAATGATGTCTGGGGATGTCTGGGGACTCTAACAGTACTGATACAGTTAAAAATAAAGCAAAAAACAGCACATCAGAAAGGGTAAACTCCTTTGACAAAGTAAACCAAAATAAGAAGGCACATCCCTTTATGTAGGAGGACGAAAAAGGAGAGCTGGTATGCAACAATAAGATAAAATGACTCTCCAAGAGTTACAGGGGACCCTTGTCAAAACCTAGCCTGTGGGAGAACTTGTGTGCAGTTGTAAGACGACATACTCAATGGACAGAAGGGAGAACATACAGTGATTCAGCAATTAAACATATATGATGAGGGAAGGGATAGGAAGGAGCAAAGAGATATGCAATGGATACTGCATCCTGCAAGGGGTGGGAACTAAGCTTAGAAGGCAGGATACATAAATGTTTTGGGTCAGTGTAGCTCATAGGCAGACTGTCCCATCACCTGTGCATGGTGGAATCTTCCTGACAGGTGGAGCTGGACTGTCCCATAGTTTTCACATAGTGATGTGAGGTTTCAATAAATGATGATTGTGCTTGGACCCAGAAACTCTGAGTCTTCCTTGCCACCAGCTCATCATTCATTCATTCATTCCATGGTATTCATTGAGCACTTACTGTGTGCAAATCCCTGTACTAAGCACTTTGGAGAGTAAAATATAACAATAAACAGACACACAACGGGCTCACAGTCTATAGGGGGAGAGAGACAGAAATTGCATATACAAAATTAATTAATCAATTACAGATATATGCAAAAGTGTCATGGGGCTGGGAGGGGGAATGACTGAAGGGAACAAGCCAGGAAGACGCAGAAAGGAGTTGGAGAAGAGGAGAGGACGGCTTAGCAAGGAAGGCTTGTTGGAGGAGTTGTGCCTTCAATAAGGCTTTGAAGTGGGGGAGAAATTGTCTGTCTGATATTAGGAGGGAGGTCATTCTAGCCCAGAGGCAGGATGTGGGCTAGAGGTTGGTTGTGAGATAGCTAAGATCAAGGTACAGTGAGAAGATTAGCATTGGCGGAACGAAATGTTCAGGCTGAGTTGTAGTAGGAAAGTAGTGTGGCGAGTAGGAGGACGCAAGGTGATTGAAAGTCAATGGTGAGGAGTTTTTATTTGATGTGGAGGTGGATGGACAACCACTGGAGTTTCTTGAGGAGTGGGGAAACATGGTTTGAGCATTTTTGAAGAAAATGATTTGGGGAGCAAAGTGAAGTATTGGCTGGAATGGGGAGAGACAGAAGGTTGGGAGGTCAGCAAGTAGGCTAATACAATAATCACCATGGGATAGGATAAGTACTTCTTGTATTAATGGGGTAGCAGTTTAGATGGAGAAGAAGGGGCATATTTTAGTGATGTTGTGAAGATAGAGCTGATGGCATTTAGTAATGGCTTGAATATGTGGGTTGAGTAACAGGAGTCAAGAAGGATAGCACCAAGGTTATGGGCTTGTGAGACCGGAAGGATGGCGGTGCCATCTACAGTGACGGGAAAGTGAGCGGGAAGACAGGGTTTAGGTGGGAAGATAAGAAGTTCAGTTTTAGCCATATTAAGTTTGAGGTAACAGGAGACATCAAATGAAGCTCTGGAAGCAAAAAGTTAAATTAGAAAACCAGCAAAAGGGATCACAATTTGCACAATTTACACAACCTCTCTGCATCTTCCAGAAATGTGAAATTTTGATTTGTAAGAATTAAACAGTCATCACTAATAAATGAAGAAAAACAAGTAAACGATCAGTTTAAAATGTTTGATGTGAGGTATACCATGTGGTAGCATTCAGGTCATTTATTGGTGAACTGAAGTAGCATATCCACAGAGTGATTGAGGACAATAATCTTGAAATTTAGTGACCTGGGGATTTCATTCTTAAACTTGCTCACAAGATGCTTTAACCAGCATTACTTAGGCACATTACTGGTATAATTTAGGCAAAAAATCTAATTCATCTTGGATGTGAATTATCCAGGTATTTGGGCAGAAAATGGAGATCACTCTGACTAGCAAATGCCATGTTTCCATCTTTCATATTACATACATTTTGAATATACTTAAAGACTCATTATTCAACTAACTGAAGGAGGCCTACATATTTCAGTTTTCCCTTTTTTTCTAATCTTTAAAAAGAGAAATATTCCATCATGGCATTGTGCTTCAATTAGCTCATTGGGTGGCCTAGTAAAGTTGCTTAAAATAGAAAATGTCATTAAATTATAGAAAAGGGATTGACATTTTAAAGGAGATAGGCTCGTGCAAATACAAATTCAAATCCCTCTGTGATGGTTTTATTAAGGATGTTTTCTTAGGCAATCATAAAAGACAACCTCATTAAAATTCAATTTATTCTCAACTTACTTATTATACCTTTTGAAATTAATATTCTTAAAATGTTAGCTGAGAATTCCTCATTGAGATGCTAAGGCACTCTGACCTTGAAATGTTAATCTGAACCAAACATTTATCTCTGCCTTGTCACCATTTTAGCTTTTGTCTTACAATCCAGTCCTTCAGTTTATTGGACATCCATCACTGTACTGCCATTGACTGACTTGATTTATGTTGACATCTTGAAGCAATAGTTATTTTGAACAATTTAATGCTGCATAAAATAGAGCAAGAAATTTCCTAGTACTCACTTGCTCTAGTCACTACAGCTATTCCATAACTTCAGTAAAATGTATTATGTTGTAGACTAAGATGTACAATGATCAATTTAATTTACTTCATTTGAAACGGAAACTCAAATTCACATAGGTCCTTCTTGAGGCTGTAATTATTGAGACTCCCACAATTAAATCAGATTAAAATAATTGTGCATATTATAATATTATAGATAATTCCTCCACATATTAGCAAATAGTATGAGTCAGAAGATACTCAGTTAAACATGCATTAAGTCACCTCAGGGAGTGCAGTTCTTTATTAAGTGCTAACATACATATGACCCCTGCTCCCAGAGAGTATTAAATGTTAAAAGGCAGGTTCGGTTCTACCATATTGGCAAACCAAGTGCACTATTTGGGAGTTTCTTTATGACTTCTGTTTTTCACCTTACTGTCGACCTACCTTTCATGTTCTTTCCATCCTGTTTACTTATGGTGTCAAAGTTTTAGCTGGCCCTGCTAATAGGAGAGAAAGAAAGTCCAGAGAAACATTCCGGCAGCATTGACACATCTATTTATTTTCCAAGCACTAAGTGTATTATTCAGAAATCTTGATGAGGCAGAATACTTGCATAAAATAAGTAGAGTACAAGGCAAATAGAGGAAGGATGCAATAAACCACATCTATTATGAATTTAGTGAATATTTATAAATCTTGGAAAAGTTGAAGAAGCATATATCCTAATTTCTCCACCAATTTCAAGAGGGCAAGGATATTTACAATGTGTACAATTGAATATAAGCAAAGAAAGATGAAGACCAATATCACAAATACATAATGTGCTAGGTTGTCCTTTTTAGTACTCTTTCAAAAATGTGTGATTTGTTCTGAGGTATTAGAAAAAAATACTCTTTTCATCACTTAGTCATTGTTAATTCTGTGGTCCAAAGTAGAACAGGCAACAGATGCACAGTCAAAAAACAGGTAACTCTACAATTTTGGGCTTGTTGGTTTTCTCCTCTTCTCCTGCTACTCTTGATTTGCCCTTGTCAGTTTCTATAAAATGACTGGTGATAGATACTTCATTGCCCTGGGCTATGAAAGAATATATGGGGGTGGGAGGAAGGACTGCAAGGTAGGTAGACTGTGAGCCCACTGTTTGGTAGGGATTGTCTCTATATGTTGCCAACTTGTACTTCCCAAGCACTTAGTACAGTGCTCTGCACACAGTAAGACACAGTAAGCACTCAATAAATATGATTGATTGATTGACTATTGATGCCAATCTTCCCCTGTCAGATGGAGTTATGTATAATCAGCCTAAACCTTGGTAAAGAAGCAGCAGCCTGGCTCAGTAAAAAGAGTCCGGACTTGGGAGTCAGAGGTCATGGATTCTAATCTGCCACTTGTCAGCTGTGTGACTTTGGGCAAGTCACTTAACTTCTCTGTGCCTCAGTTACCTCATCTGTAAAATGGGGATTAAGACTGTGAGCCCCACGTGGGACAACCTGATCACCTTGAAACCTCCCCAGGGCTTAGAACAGTGCTTTGCTTATAGTAAGCGCTTAACAAATAACATTATTATTATTACTATTTAACAGCAATCCTGGTTCTTTACTTCTCATTGCTCCAAATCAAAATAGCTCTCTCAATGTTGGCTCAGTCATATCCAACAGCTGATCACTCTCCCCCACTTCGAAATCATGTCACTCCTTTTAGACTGTAGGCTCGTTGTGGGAAAGAGATGTGTCTGTTTATTGTTGTATTTCACTCTCCCAACTGCTTAGTACAGTGTTCTGCACACATTAAGCACTCAATATATAAGATTGACTGACTTTCTAGTCTTGGTGGTCAAGTCATCTTCGATCCAGAGCAACTTTATCCATGAATGCATCTCTCCTAGAATGCTCCACCTCCATCTGCAGTTGTTCTGGTAGTGTATCCATGGAGTTTTCTTGGTAAAAATATGGAAGTAAGCTTGAGTCTCCCCCCTCGACTCTTGCCTATGCCACTGCTGCCCAGCACAGATGATTTTTGACTTGTAGCAGATTGCCTCCCACTTACTAAACACTTCTCAAGCTAGGAATGGAATGGGTATACTTCTGCTTGAGTCTCCCTACCATAGCTGAAACTGGTGGCATACTGGAAACTCTCCAGGTGTGATCCTAAGAGGGATTGATTGACTGAATGGCTGTCTATTAAAAGCACATCCCTTCCAAGCAGCCTTTCTTAACTAAACCCTAATTTCCTCTTCTCCTGCTCCCTTCTGCAACACTATCCCACTTGGATTTGCACGCTTTATTCATCTCTCCCTTAGCCCAGAAACACTTATATACTTATATATAATTTATTTATATTAATGTCTGTCTCCCCCTATAGACTGTAAACTCACTGTGGGCAGGGAACATGTGTACCAGCTCTGTTTTACTGTATTCTCTGTTGTGCTTAATACAGTGCTCTGCACACAGTTAGAACTCAATAAATATGATTGATTAACTTACTGACAGTAATGCTTGGATCAGGGATTGGGGCAGAGCTGAGGCCAACTTGGAATTTTGCTATTCACCACATTTTCCTCTCAAACTGTGAGTAACTGGTTGGACCTTAGTAAGCTTTTGCACCTGAAAATGAAACACTAATTAATCTTTTTCTGACTCTTCTTTATTAGTCAAAATGGGTTATTTGGTCCATAAATGTGCATTACAGTCAATAGCGACACTGCTCTCCTTCACATTTACACATCCAGTTTTTAAAAGTCATATTACCCATTAACGAGTTTGACTATTAACATTAAATTGAACTACTCATGGCAATGAGATTTACTGTTTTATTAGCATCAAAATGAGCTCAAACCTTCCTATTAATATAGATGTTCTTTTTAACTATATGCAGTTTTGCAGTCAGAACTGTGGAATTTTTCTCTTGCTAAAACTTTAAACACAGATTGCTATCATCTATTTTTCCTTCTAAGAAGGCACTACTGATCATGAGAATTTTAACCAGTTTCACAAATGTGTCTTGTAAACCATCCATTGAAGAGAAATCACTTCCACTTTCCATGCAAGCAAAAATCTCCTCTTGTGCTTTTTATCTGCTTCCATCAATGCCTGGTATCATTTTTAATTAAAGCCTCTTTTTCCCAATTTTCTTAAAGTGTCTCCTGTGAAAAATTCTTATTTGTGACACTTGTCAATCGTATTTACTGAGTACTTACTGTGTGCAGAGCACTGTTCTAAGCATGTAGGAGAATAAAATGTAACAGTTGGTTGACATGTTTTCTGCCCACAATGAGTTTACAGTCTAGAGGAGGCACAAACACGTGGCTCAGTGGAAAGAGCACGGGCTTTAGAGTCGGAGGTCATGGGTTCAAATCCCGGCTCCGCCAATTGTCAGCTGTGTGACTTTGGGCAAGTCACTTAACTTCTCTGTGCCTCAGTTACCTCATGTGTAAAAATGGGAATTAAGACTATGAACCCCCCCGTGGGACAACCTGATCACCCTGTAACCTCCCCAGCACCTAGAACAGTGCTTTGCACATAGTAAGCACTTAATAGATGTCATCATTATTATTATTATTAATATAATATAAACAAATAAATTACAGATATGTAAAGAGATACTGTGGGGTGAGAAAAGGGTGAATAAAGGGTGAAAATTGAAGTGCAAGGGTAATGGCAGAAGGAAGTGGGAGAAGAAATCAGGGCTTGATTTGGGAAAGGCCTCATGCAGGAAATGTGCCTTCAATAAGGCTTTGAAGGTGGGGAGAATGATCATCAGTCAGATAATGAAGAAGGAGGACATTCCAGAAATGTTAATTCAATAGAAAGACCATTCCAGGCCAGAGATAGGATGGGTGAGAGAGGTGGGAAGTAAGATACATGAGATTGCGGTGTAGTGAGTAGTTTGGCATTAGAGGAGTGAAATGTGCAGGCTGAGTTCTAGTAGTAAATCAGGGAAGTAAGGTAGGAGGGGACAAAACAATTGAGTGCTTTAAAGCTGATGGTAAGAAGTTTCTATTTGATGTTGAAGTGGATGGGCAACCACTGGAGGTTGTTGAGGAGTGGGGAAATGTGGACTGAACAGTTTTGTAGAAAAATGATCTGGGCAGCAGACTGAAGTATGGACTGGAGTGAGGAGATACACAACATAGGGAGGTCATCAAGGAGGATGCTGCAGTATTCGAGGTGGGTTAGAATAAGTGCTTTGATTAATATAGGAGCAGTTTGGATTGAGAGGAAAGGGTGGATTTTAGAAATATTGTGAAGGTTGAACAGACAGGATTTTGTGACAGAGTGAAATATGTGCATTGAATGAGAAAGTGAAGCAAGGATAATGCCAAGTTTATGGGTTTGTGAGACAGGGAATGGTGGTGGTGGTGCTGTCTACAGTGATAAGAACCTCAGGGGGAGAACAGGGACTGAGTGAGAAGATTAGGACCTCTGCTCCGTTGTCTGAGATTTTGATTCGTTATCTTTGTCTCTCCCTCTTAAATATGATTCCTCTTTTTCAGCTCACCATTCAGCAGATATTAGGGACTCCTGTGGTCATCTATCAATTTCATATATCCCACTCGGTCTACATGATGGTGGACTGACCAAATCCTAGTACTGCACAAATTTGCCTTGCTATTGATATTATTAATTATGGGACAGGTGTGATGATGAAACAATTGCTGGGGAAATATAATTTGGTATCTGGGTATGTCTTGAAGCCATAGCAGAGGGTCCATACTTTAATTCTTTAATTCTGGAACGTTTTGCATCAGTCTGCCAAGTGAAATATTGGGCTCATTATAGTTCTTTTTCAATCTTTGCATCACTCAACAACTTTCTGCCCAGATAAATCATGGGAATTCCATTCTTAAGTGTTGTTCATCATTGAGCCTCTATATATCATCCTCAAAACAAATTCAAATTCCCTTTTTTTTTTGCTTTCTTATATTTGGTTTTTTCGATGTGTTCTGTGTGCAGTCAAATATTGAAGGAACTTTAGATTCCTTGGATGACATTCTGTTACAAGAAGATACACCCAAACTTTGAGTCTAAGTAAGAGTGTTTGGGAAAAATTTTCAGAGTTTGAATGAGTTCTAGTTAACCTGTGTTGTATTGTTTAGAACATAAGCTCCTCAAGGGCAGGTGCTAGATCTTTTAATTATGGTAATAATATAATGTCTAGTTATGGTACTCTCCACCTGAGTGAAGTTGAAAGGTTTTCTTGATCTGTTTATCCTTAAATGAAAATTCTCATCCACAAAGAAAAACATTTCAGCCATAGAACACTTAAAACTGAGTTTAAAAAGTGCTTTAAAACTTAAGTCTCTTTACCTAAGAGCAGCACGATGACCTAATAGAAAGACCATAGGCCTGAGAGTCTAATCCTAGCTCCTCCCTTTGCCTGTGTGACCTTGAGCAAGTCTCTTAATCTCTGTGTGCTTCAGTTTTCACATCTGTAAAAGGGGGATTAAGTACCTCTACTCCCTCTTAGGCTGTAAATTTGTATTTATCCCAGAAGGTACAACAGTGCTTGTCACATAGTAAGCGCTTAAAAAATATGGAAAAATAATATTAATTAATGCAAAAATAATAAGTGAGCCTTGTTTACTCTTAATTTACAATATGTTATTATCATAAGACAATCAATAATAGTAAACCTGAGAGGGAAGTAACAGTTACTAACCTTGTCTGTTACAATAAATGCAAAACCACATGGGCTATGCAAATATTACTTCACTCTCAGTATCCGTTCATGCTGTCAAATATTTTTTTCCAAGCATAGCATTCAGTTGTAGAAAAGCTTGTATTATTTTTTAGCCTATCTCACCCCCGGAAACCACTTAATCTGTCCTAAAAACTACTTCTATCTCCCTGAATGCTTGCCATGATCAGTTATCATATCCTTTTCTAATTGACCTAGTTTGGCCAACAATAATTAAGTAGCTCTATCACTACTTCTATTTTTGCATAGTTAACTCATTATTTTGTTAGTGCTATTTCACACTTTGTTGATTTTTTTTCCTTCATTTCTTCACCTCCTTTAATGGACTTCTTTGCTTAAGAGTTCATTTGCTCTTGGCATTTTACTTTTAGAACTGATTATCATTACAGAAGCTTGTTCCCACTAATTTCACTTCACAGTTTTAGCTATGATTATATTTTTCTTAGGTCAACCTTTTCATCTTGGCCTACTTTACATTTTTCACCTTATCTACACTTAGCTTCTTCCCCATTCAACCTTTATCCTTAGATTTCCCATCAAGGCTCATTTTCCAAAGATTACCACATTTTCAATCAATCAATAATGATATTTACTGAGTGCTTATAATAATAACAATTATTATGGTATTTGATAAGAATTTACTATGTACCCGGCACTGTTCTAAGTGTTAGGGTAAATACAGGATAATCAGATTGGACATAGTCCCTGTCCCACATAGGTCTCATAGTCTTAATCCCCATTTGAAAGATGAGGGAATTGAGGCACAGAGAAATTAAGTGACTTGCCCAAGGTCACACATCAGACAAGTGGTAGAGCTGAGATTAGAACCCAGGTCCTTCTGACTCCCAGGCCTGTGACCTTTCCATTAGGCCATGCTAATTCTCAAAACTTAATACATATTAAATAACACTTACTAATACTAAATACTCAATAATATTTAATAAAACATGGATTCCCTGATGATCACATATCCTTAGAGGCATTCAGAGTGCTCCCAAAAGTGCCTCATGATTATTTCAGGGAATCTCTGACAATCATCACCGCTGGTCTGGTTCTACTGTTGCTCATCAAGCAATCAATCCATTATTCATGATATATATTCAGCACTTAATGCACAGGACCATTTTAAACCCTTGGCAGGGTAACAGAATCATGATGCCTGACCCCTTCCATCAAAAAGCTTACAATCTAATGGAGGAGATAGAGACAAAAAGGAATGACGAATATTGGAAGCAGAAGGAAGGTCAAAGGTATAAGAGGCAATCACAAATGTATGTCAGAAAGGAACAGCTAACTGAATAATTGCATATATAATTTAATATGAAATATATAGAAAAAAAGAGCAAACCAACTAATTACTATGTGAAGAGCACCATAATAAATGCTTGCAAGCCAGCAGAGAGGAGTCTCAAATGCATAAAATCAAGGATTTGGGGCTGGCAAGCTCTGAGGACCATTCTCCTTGGATTCTTTTCTCATGTTCATTCATTCATTCATTCATTCAATAGTATTTATTGAGCGCTTACTGTTTTCAAACACTACTAAGCGCATGGGAAGTACAAGTAGAAACCATATAGAGATGTTCTCCACCCAACAACGGGCTCACCATCTAGAACAGGGAGACAACAAAACATGTAGACAGGTGTCAAAAGCATCAGAATAGATAGTTACAGCTATATCAATCAATCAATCATATTTATTGAGCACTTACTGTGTGCAGAGCACTGTACTAAGCACTTGGGAAGTACAAGTTGGCAACATATAGAGACGGTCCCTACCAACAGTGGGCTCACAGTCTAGAAGGGGGAGACAGAGAACAAAACCAAACATATTAACAAAATAAAATAAATAGAATAGATATGCACAAGTAAAATAAACAAATACATAAATAGAGTAAGAAATATGTACAAACATATATACATATATACAGGTGCTGTGGGGAAGGGAAGGAGGTAAGGCAGGGGGGATGGAGAGGGGGAGGAGGGGGAGAGGAAGGGGGGGCTAAGTCTGGGAAGGCCTCCTGGAGGAGGTGAGCTCTTGGTAGGGCCTTGAAGGGAGGAAGAGAGCTAGCTTGGTGGATGTGTGGAGGGAGGGCATTCCAGGGCAGGGGAAGGACGTGGACCGGGGGTCGACGGTGGGACAGGTGAGAACGAGGCACGGTGAGGAGATGAGAGGCAGAGGAGCGGAGGGTGTGGGGTGGGCTGTAGAAGGGAAGAAGGGAGGTGAGGTAGGAGGGGGCAAGGTGATGGACAGCCTTGAAGCCGAGGGTGAGGAGTTTCTGCCTGATGCATAGGTTGATTGGTAGCCACTGGAGATTTGTGAGGAGGTGAGTAACATGTCCAGAGCATTTCTGGACAAAGACAATCCGGGCAGCGGCGTGAAGTATGGATTGAAGTGGGGAGAGACAAGAGGATGGGAGATCGGAAAGGAGGCTGATACAGTAGTCCGGACGGGATAGGATGAGAGCTTGAACAAGCAGGGTAGCGGTTTGGATGGAGAAGAAAGGGCGGATCTTGGCAGTGTTGCGGAGCTGAGACCGGCAGGTTTTGGTGACGGCTTGGATGTGAGGGGTGAACGAGAGAGCGGAGTCGAGGATGACACCAAGTTTGCGGGCCTGTGAGATGGGAACGATGGTAGTGCCATCAACAGTGATGGGAAAGTCAGGGAGAGGGCAGGGTTTGGGAGGGAAGAGAAGGAGTTCAGTCTTGGACATGTTGAGTTTTAGGTGGCGGGCAGACATCCAGATGGAGATGTCCTGAAGGCAGGAGGAGATGCAAGCCTGGAGGGACGGGGAGAGAGCAGGGGCAGAGATGTAGATTTGGGTGTCATCAGCGTAGAGATGATAGTTGAAGCTGTGGGAGCGAATGAGCTCACCAAGGGAGTGAGTGTAGATCGAGAACAGATGGGGACCAAGAACTGAACCTTGAGGAACTCCCACAGTAAGGGGATGGGAGGGGGAGGAGGAGCCTGCAAAAGAGACTGAGAATGAACGACCGGAGAGATAAGAGGAGAACCAGGAGAGGACGGAGTCTGTGAAGACAAGGTTGGATAGCGTGTTGAGGAGAAGGGGGTGGTCCACAGTGTCGAAGGCAGCTGAGAGGTTGAGGAGGATTAGGATAGAGTAGGAGCCATTGGATTTGGCAAGCAGGAGGTCATTGGTGACCTTTGAGAGGGTGGTTTCTGTGGAATGTAGGGGACAGAAGCCAGACTGGAGCGGGTCGAGGAGAGAGTTGGTGTTGAGGAATTCGAGGCAGCGCGTCTAGACGACTTGTTCAAGGAGTTTGGAAAGGAATGGTAGGAGGGAGATGGGGCAATAACTAGAAGGTAAGGTGGGGTCAAGAGAGGGTTTTTTTAGGATGGGAGAGACATGGGCATGCACATCATTAACAAAATAAATGGAGTAGTAAATATGTACATGTCTATCTCAATTTCTGGGTTCGTTGGGGTTGGTTGTATCTTTTTAGCTCCTAGTTCTGGTGTATGCCCCCCAAAACTATGATTGTGAGTTTCTCTGGGGGATTGACCCTGTCTGAGGTTTCGGTCTTATCTATCCCAGAATGTATAACAGTACTTAGCATATAGTGAATGCTTAATAGATGCCATTATGAATTGATTTATTGATAAAATAGTTTTTAAACTGAAAACTGGAGGGATGTTGAGAGTACTGGGAAGGAAGTTCCTGGTCATCCTGGCCACATTCCTGGCCTGACCCCTGGCCCACGTCATCCCCTGGGCCTGGAATGCCCTCCCTCTGCCCATCCGCCAAGCTAGCTCTCTTCCTCCCTTCAAGGCCCTACTGAGAGCTCACCTACTCCAGGAGGTCTTCCCAGACTGAGCCCCTTCCTTCCTCTCCCCCTCGTGCACCTCTCCATCCCCCCATCTTACCTCCTTCCCTTCCCCACAGCACCTGTATATATGTTTGTACGTATTTGCTACTCTATTTATGTATTTATTTATTTTACTGCTACATATCTATTCTATTTATTTTATTTTGTTGGTATGTTTGGTTTTGTTCTCTGTCTCCCCCCTTTTATACTGTGAGCCCACTGTTGGGTAGGGACCGTCTCTATATGTTGCCAACTTGTACTTCCCAAGCGCCTAGTACAGTGCTCTGCACACAGTAAGCACTCAATAAATACGATTGATGATGATGATGATGGTAGTGCTAAGGGGGCCCAGAGGGAATTAAATGGGGCATGCAAGGAAAATGAGGAAGTTTTAAATTGTCCATCAAAGGGGGAAAGTATCAGCTATGGAAGTGGGCAAAATAAGAAAATCTAGATAGTCAAATGGCATTACTAATGCTAATGATAATAGTAATAATAAAAAGACATACTCTGTGCCAAGCACTGCACTAAGGACAGAGGTACATAGAAGAAAATCTGATCAGAAGCAGTTCCTATTGCTTGCGGAACTCACAGTCTAAGGGGGAGACAAAACAAGTTTTTAATCCTTATTTTACAGATGAGGGAACTTAAACCAAGAGAAGTTAAATCACTTGCCCAGGGTCAAACAGCAAGCAAATTGTGGAGCTAGGATTAGAAGCCAGGTCCTTTAACTTCTAGTCCTATGCTTCTTGTTGTCTGATGCTGTCGAGTCGTGTCTGACACATAGCAATGCCATGGACTTATCTCTCCCAGAATGCCCCCTCTCCATCTGAAATCATTTCTTGGTAAAAATACGGAAGTGGTTTACCATTGTCTCCTTCCATGCAGTAAATTTGAGGCTCTGCCCTTGACTCTCTTCCATTACACTGCTGCCCAACACAGTTCAGTTTTGATTTGCAGCAGATTTCCTTCCACTTACTAGCCACTGTCCAAGCTAGGAATGGAATAAATATGCCTTTGCTTAACTCTCCCTACCATAGTCGAGACTGGTAGATCACTGGAAACTCTCCAGGTGTGACGCTGAGAGGGGAGTCCCATGCTAGAGTCCCATGCAATGAATGAAAATGAATTCTTGGCTAAATTAACTTGGAATTACTACAGATATATTGCTGATAGATTAAATGGTTCTTTTCTGGAACACTGTTAAAGCCCCAAATGGAAGGTACTCTATGGAGGCATGTAATTCTTAGGAATTCTTTGAGGGAGTACCACCCCTCAATAGTAAACACAGTGAATTTAGTGTTAGCATTCTAGAAAGTTAAGAAGAACCCAACTCAAAGGTATTTTTACAATGAAATAATGAAAATGATATGGCCTTTACAAAAAAAAAAAGGCTGAAAGAGAAGCCAAGAATATTCAAGCAGCCTTGAGGCTTTAAAAAGACAGCACCATATACTCAATCAGTTAATAGCATTTTTGTTGACTGCACAAAATAACTGTTCTAAGCAATTGAGAGCATATAATAGAGTTTAGTAGACACAATCCCTGCCTTCGAAGGACATATAATCCAGTGGGATATATGGACATTAAAATAAATTATGGATAGGGGAAATGGCAGGCTATAAGAATAGGTACATAAGTGCTGTGGGGATGAAATGAATATCAAAGTGAGAAGCAGCATGGCCTAGTGGATAGAACATGGGACTGGCAATCAAAAGGTCTTGGGATCTAATCCCAGCTCCACTACTTGTCTGCTGTGTGACTTTGAGCAAGTCATTTCACTTCTCTGTGCCTGTTACCCTGATTGTAAAATGGGGATTAAAACTGTGAGTCCGATGTGGGACAGGGATTGTGTCCAAACTGACCTTTTATCTACCCAGCACATAGTACAGTGTCTAGCAGATGAAAAACACTTAAATACCATTAAAAATGTGCTTAGCGGCTATAGTAGATATCACATAGTCAATATGTGACTATTTAACTATCAATAGGGTTACAACGTAGTGACTGGAAAGGCCCAGGACTGGGAATCATAAGACCTGGCTCTTGGCCCAGCTCTGATAGTTGCCTGCAATGTGTCCTTGGGCAATCACTTTCTCTAGATTTATACAACACAGGGATGAAATACTTTTCCTGCTTTTCCTCCCTCAAACTATGAGCCCCAAGTGAGTCATGGACTTTGTCCATTTTGATACATTTTCTACCTACCTCAAGACCGTATACAGTGCTTGGCAGTCCTAAGCACTTAATAAATATCATCATTTTTGTAAAAAGAGATGAACAAGCAATTGTGACTTGTAACTAGAAAAGGTAACACCCAGCACTACAGATGAAGGTTACACGTAGAAAAAATAACCTTCATGTTCTACAGACAATGTGCAATGACACCAGGTTGCTTGTTGAACACTAATCTATTTGATTTGTGATGTTACTCATTTTAATCAAATAGAATCACTGCACATTGTCTTAATTTTTGGCAACTTTTAATATCATTTCTCTAATCATTCTCTAATTTCTAAGAAATTAAATGATGCAAGAGGAATTCTCTAAAAGATGAATGCATCATATTTTTAATTTATTTTCTGTGCCTTTGAGGGTTTTCAATTAATTGTTTCCAATTTAATACTAGCATGGCATACAAAAGGATGAAAGATCTCAGTTTTGCTGGCAGGATTTTTCAGACCCTTGCTGCAGGAGCTGAAACATTAATCATCATTATCACCATAATAATAAACGTCTTTGTCACTATTTTACATTTATATTAACTATAGAAGTATTGATGACATTCTGACATTTTGAGTTTGTCAATTGCGACATTTTAAATTAGTTGATATGCCATGTGCTTAAGAACTTTTCTTCGTATTTCAGATTCATTATAGAAGAATCCAATCCTCAAGGAGTAGAACATCATTAATAATAGTCTATTATATTTTAGATTCCTTATTTCCTATTGTTTATATTCCTCACTGCAGACTCTTCTCCCCAACATCCATAAAAATGAACATAGCTAATAACATCTCCTTCTCCAAGCACAGTAGTTCTTAGAATGTAATGTAAAGCAAATTTTTTTTTATAAACGTAACATACAGAGAGAGTATTACACAAAGCATGACTTTGTGTATGCGGCAAGGACCTTTATGACATTACATATTGCTTTTGTCTTCTATTGTGACCTCTCTATTCTGAAAATTTCATTTTTTATTTCAGTTTACTGTAATTTCAATGGGTACAACATTAAAAATAAGGAATTTATACAAGCGAGTTCCAGGTTACATACAGCCACCCCAAGGTACATCCAACCTGGATACAGCCATTCTTTGACATCTCAGCCATTGAAAGTATCAGTACCAGAAGTCAAAATAAATGATAAAGTTAATACTCTACCACTAGCTAAAATTTTGGCATAAAATATTTTCCTGATCAATTTTAAACAGATGAATATTAAAATAATTGAAATCCTTGGTAGGAATAAGAGCTTTAAAATGTTGAAAGGTATTCAGAAGGAGTTAGCATGTTAATAACAGTAATAATAATAATAATGATGATGGTATTTGTTAAGCGCTGTTTAACAGCGCTTTAACAGTGCATGTGCCAAGGACTGAGCTAAGTGCTGGGGTAATTACAAGGTAATCAGGTTGTCCCGCATGGGGCTCACAGTATTAATCCCCATTTTACAGATGAGGTAATTGAGGCACACAGAGGTTAAGTGACTTGCCCAAAGGCACACAACTGACAAGTGGTGTCAACTGTGTGACTTTGGACAAGTCACTTAACTTCTCGGGGCCTCAGTTCCCTCATCTGTAAAATGGGGATTAAGACTGCAAGCCCCATGTGGGACAACGTGATCACCTTGTAACCTCCCCAGCGCTCGGAACAGTGTTTTGCACGTAGTAAGTGCTTAACAAATGCCATTATTATTATTATTATTATTATTATCATTATGGTGCTCTGCGCACAGTAAGCACTCAATAAATTCGATTGATTGATTGAATGACTACTGCATCAGTCCTAGTTGGCCTCCCTGTCTCTGTCTCTCCCTCTCAAGTCCATAGTTCATTCTTTAGACTGTAAGCTCGTTGTGGGCCAGGAATGTGTCTGTTATATTGTTGTGCTCCACTCTCCCAAGCACTTAGCATAGTGCTGTGCACACAGTAAGCATTCAATGAATAAGACTGCTTGGATCATTTTTCTGAAATAAATACAGTTAATGTCTCCCCACTCCTCAAAACCCTCCAATGGTGGCCCATCCACCTCCATACCAAAGAGAACCTCCTAACCATTAGCTTTAAAGCACTCAATTTGCTTTCACCCTAATATCTTACCTCCATGACTTACTTTTATAATCCACACAAAATGTTCCACTCCTTCATTGCTAACCTATTCAGTCTCTCCACTGATCACTTGCTCATATCCTCCCTCTGGAGTGCACTTCCCACCCCTTTCTTTATATACAACACTTCTTTATACACTTTATATTTACGAAGCAGCGTGGCTTAATGGAAAGAGCCCGGGCTTGGGAGTCAGAGGTCGTGGGTTCAAGTCCCAGCTCCACCACTTGTCTGCTGTGTGACCTTGGGCAAGTCACTTAACTTCTCTGTGCCTCAGTTCCCTCATCTGTAAAATGGGGATTAAGACTACGAGCCCCCATGTGGGACAACCTGATTACCTTGTATCTCCCCTTGTCCAAGTGCTTAGAACAGTGCTTGGCACATAGTAAGCACTTAACAAATACCACCATTATTACAACAAATCCTCCTTCTTCCCACCTTCAAAGGCTTATTAAAATTATATCTCTCTATTCCTTCACCACGCTCATCAACTACAGTTCCCAGTCACTTCCTAGGCACAATAAGGGTTGAGTGGACAGACAATCCCTGCATACCAATTTAATGGGGCATCTTCTAGTTAATAGTCCCATAAGAAGAAGAAGAAGAAGAATGGCATTTATTAAGCGCTTACTCTGTGCAAAGCACTGTTCTAAGCGCCGGGGAGGTTACAAAGTGATCAGGTGGTCCCACGGGGGGGCTCCCAGTCTTCATCCCCATTTGACAGGTGAGGGAACTGAGGCACGGAGAAGTGAAGTGACTTGCCCAAAGTCACATAAGAGAAATGACACCCAGTTCTAGAATAGCCCACCCAGGCAGCCATCCCCAGTGTCCTAGGAATTTGCTCCAATGATTGACTATCTCACAAGTCCATAACTTGGAATTCTCTGACTCATTTATCTCATTCATTCAATCAATCAATGTCATCTTATTTATTTGGGACTGACTTACTGTGTGCAGATCTCTGTTCCAAGCACTTGGGAGAGTACAGTATAACAGAGTTAGTAGTCACATTCCCTGCCCACAATGAGTTTACAGCCTAGAGGGGAAAACAGACTTTAATAAAAATCAGTGAATTACAGGTCTGTTCATAAGTGCTCTGGGCCTGAAGGAGGGTGAATACAGGGTGCAAATCCAAATACAAAGGTGACATAGAAGGGAGTGGGAGAACTGGAAACTAAGGTCTTAATCAAAAAGGCATCTTGGAAGAGGTATGTTTTTAATAAGATTTTGAAAGTGAAGAGAGGGATCCTTGGTCAAATGCAAAGAGGGAAGTCATTCCAAGCCAGCGGCAGGATGTTGGCTAGTGGGTGGCAGCAAGATAAATGAGATCCAAGCACAAAGATGATGTGGCCTTAGAGGAGCGAAGTGTGTGGCCTGGATTGGAGTAGGAAAACAGTGACGAAAGGTAGGGGGCAAGGCAGTTAAGTGCTTTAGATCATATGGAAAGGTGTTTCTGTTTATGGAGGTGGATGGGCCACCACTGGAGGTTCTTGAAGAGTGGAGAAAATGATCCATACAGGCAGCAGAGCGAAGAATTGACTGGAGTTGGGAGAGACAGGAGGCAGGGAGATAGAGACAGGTCAGCAAGGAAACTGATAATAATAATAATAATGATGGCATTTGTTAAGTGCTTACTATGTGCAAGGCACTGTTATAAGCACTGGGGAGGATACAAGGTGATCAGATTCTCCCATGTGGGGCTCACAGCCTTAATCCCCATTTTACATATGCGGTAACTGAGGCACAGAGAAGCTAAGTGACTTGCCCAAGGTCACACAGCTGACAATTGGCAACCTGGGATTTGAACACATGACCTCTGACTCCAAAGCCCATGCTCTTTCTATTGAGCCATTCTGCTTCTCCTGATGAATTAATGATTCATAATGATGAATAACTGATTAATTAAGGCAGGATAGGTTAAGATCTTAGATTAATGTGGTAACAGTTTAGATGGAGAGGAGCAGGTGGATTCTAGAGATGCCATGAGGTTGAACCAACAGGATTTGGTGACAGATTGAATATGTGGGTTGAATGAGAAAGATGAGTCAAGGATAACAGCAGATTTATGGGTTTGTGAGACAAGGAGGATTATGGTGCTGTGTGGTGGAGTGGAAGAAGATGTGGCTCCTTCTAGAGAGAGCAGCAAAGGAGGTATAGTGTCATCTGGGAGGGCCAGGTTTCAGTGATGACGAAGAAAACGGGTGACTGGGTCAATAACAGGTAAACGATGAAGGAAAGCTTTCTAATAATAGAGCCAGGCTTACATAGCCCACACTTAGCTGAGACTGTGGGAAAGGTGCAGGGAGAGGGGATGGCTTGAGAGGTGGGGAGGGGTTGGATGAAAGTGAGCTGATGGGTCAGGCTTGAGGGAAGGGAGAAGAGGAGCAGAGCTAGGACAGGATAATAGAATGGGTTGGGGGAATTGGATGGGGGCAGTGCAAGTGGTGGAGAAGTGTTGGATAGGGAAGAACGAGTTGTGGGGAAAAGACGACAGGGATGGGCTGATTGGTGGGAGGGGATTGAGGGAACATAGTGGGGACAGAGGCATAGATGAGGTTGTCATCAGTAATAACTGCTTAGTCTGTTGGTTCTCTGCTTAAATTGCTGAAAGAATGCAGATCCTTGGGTCCTTTAAAGTGAAGCGGCATGCTTAGGGCTGTGTTGATTTGAAGGTAGGCAGCTGTTGATACGCAAAAATCCAGTTTCACTAGGGTGTCAGATGGCCACATCTTTTCTGTGCTCTCCATTTGTGTTCAGGTCTGCCTACAGGGAGAAGGAAGATTTATGGCCACTTCTCTGACGAAGCAGTTCCTGAGTGAAATCTATGTGTTCTGGCAGGTGGACAATTGGCAATGATTCAGATGTTCAATGTCCTGGGTCATCTGAGGCAGCTCAGCAGAGACAGAGCTCAGTGTCTCATCATGTCCCATGCCTCCTATTCACTCTCCCCATACACTAATTATGAACTTGGCTCTGTATTCCTTAAATACTTGACACTTGTCCCCACAGCACCTTTGTGACTATCCTTATATTCTATTATTTCCCCTACTTGTAATTAATTGTAATATCTGTCTCACTCTGTAAATTTTAAGATCCTTTTGTACAAGGATAATGTCTATCAACTCTATTATTCTCTACTATCACAAGCACGTAGTATAGTGCTTTGCACACCATGAACATTCAATAACACTGATCGATTAAAATGTGATCTTACGAAGGATTTGAAGGTGGATAGAGTGGAGTATAAGCATGCAATAAATACAGTTGACTGACTGGTGGTCTATTGGATATGAAGGGGGAAGAAATTCAGGCCAGAGGAATGATGTGGACAAAGGTTCAGTGATGGGATAGATGAGAAAGAGGAACAAAGATTTCCATTAGAAGAGCTTCTCCTGGTATGCTATCCAACCTTGACTTCACTAACTCTGCTCTCTTCTGGTTCTCCTCATCTCTCTGGCCGTTCATTCTTAATTTGTTTCGTGGACTCCTCTTTCTCCTATCCCCTAACTCTGGGGGACCCTCCAAGGTTCAGTCCTCAGTCCCTTTCCATTCTCCATCTACACTCATTCCCTTGGAGAATTCATTCACTCCCATGACTTTATTTACCATCTCTATGCAGATGATATCCAAATCCACATCTTCTTCCCTGATATCTCTCTCTCTCTCCAAGCTCGCATCTCCTTCAACCTTCAAGATATGTCTACTTGGCTGTACTTCTGCCACCTCAAACTTAACATGTCCAAAACAGAGCTTATCGTCCCACACAAACCCTGTCTTCTCATGTACTTTCCCATCACTGTAGATGGCACCACTATCCTTTCCATCTCACAAGACCATAATCTTGGCATTATCTTGACTCCACTCTGTGTTTCAACCCACATCTCCATTCCATCACCAAATCCTGTCCATCTCACCTTCACAACATTGCTAAAATCTGCCCTTTTCTCTCCATCCAAACTGCTACCACCTTAATAGAATCACTCATCCTATCCCATCTAGATTACTGCATCAGCCTCCTTTCTGACCTCCCTACCTCCTGCCTCTCCCCACTCCAGGCTACACTTCAATCCACTGCCTAGATTATCTTTCTACAGAAATGTTCAGGACATTCATTCATCCAATTATATTTATTGAGGGCTTACTGTGTACAGAGCACTGTACTAAGCGCCTGGGAAGTACAAGTCAGCAACATATAGAAACGGTCCCTACCCAACAATGGTCTCCCAGTCTAGAAATGTCATCCCCCTCCTCAAAAATTTCCAGTCGTTGACTTTCCACCCTTGTCAAACAGAGTCCTCATCATTGGCTTTAAAATACTCCATCACCTTACCCCCTCCTATCTCACCTCACTTCTTTCCTTCTACAACCCAGCCTACACACTTAGCTTCTCTGGTGCTAACCTTCTCACTGTGCCTCAATCACACCTGTCTCGCCGCCAACCCCTGGCCCACATCCTACCTTTGGCCTGGAATGCTCTCCCTCCTCAAATCCACAAGGCAATTACTCTCCCTGCCTTCAAAGTCTTACTGAAGGCACATCTCCTCCTAGAGGCCTTCTCAGACTAAGCTTCACTTTTCTCATTTTCCACTCCCTTCTGTGTTACTCTAACTTGCTCCCTTTGCTCCTCCCCCTCCAACCCCAACAGCACTTATGTATATATTTGTATTTTTTAAATGGATGTCTGTTTATTTGTTTTGATTTCTTTCTACCCCACCAGACTGGGAGCTCACTGTAGGCAGGGATTGTCTCTCCTTTGCTGTATTGCATTTTCCCAAGCACTTATACAGTGCTCTGTGTACGATAAGTACTCAATAAATACGATTGAATGAATGACTGAATAGAAGAACAACAAGGTAAGGCAAGATGGGGAGAGATTATTTATTGCCCTAAATCTTATGGTAAGAAGTTTCTATTTGATGTAGAAGTGGATAATCATTAAAGGTTTTGAGGAGTGGGGAAAGAGAAAAAGCTGGTGAAAGAGACTGAGAATCGTCCAGGGAAGAAAGAGTAGGAGAGGAGTGTCATATAAAAACAAAGCTTAGATAGTATTTCCAGGAGGTGAAGTTGATCCGCAATGTCACAGGTAGCCAAAAAGTAAATCAGTCTGTCAGTTGATGATAATTATTGAATGCATACTCTGTACCATTTCAAGAAAAATGAACAGAGTGGAATCCATCAGATTTGGTGAGAAGGAAGTCATCATTGATTATGAACAACATGGTCTCAGTGAAGTGAAGGAAGAAAACACTGAGTTGTAGAGGGCAGGAGGGAGTTGGAGGATTACGAAGGGGACACAACAGTAGTAACAACTTGTTGGAGTAATTTGGACAGGAATGATAAAAGGGAGATGGGACAATCCCCCGGGCCTGGAATGCCCTCCCACTGCACATCCGCCAAGCTAGCTCTCTTCCTCCCTACAAGGCCCTACTGAGAGCTCATCTCCTCCAGGAGGCCTTCCCAGACTGATCCCCTTTCTTCCTCTCCCCCTCATCACCCTCTCCATCCCCCCCATCTTACCTCCTTCCCTTCCCCACAGCACCTGTAAATATGTATATATGTTTGTACATATTTATTACTCTATTTATTTATTTTACTTGTACATATCTATTCTATTTATTTTATTTTGTTAGCATGTTTGGTTTTGTTTTCTGTCCCTTTTAGACTGTGAGCCCACTGTTGAGTAGGGACTGTCTCTATATGTTGCCAACTTGTACTTCCCAAGCGCTTAGTACAGTGCTCTGCACACAGTAAGTGCTCAATACAATTGATTGATTGATTGACAATGGGATTGAAAGTCATGGGAATGTTTGAAAGAATCAATCCATCAAAGGAGGCATTAGAGAGAGAGCGAAGAGTTTAAGATGGCAGTCAGAGACAGAAGTGCAGGCTCAAATGCTTGTATAAATTGTGAATGGATACAGTGGACACAGATGGAGAGATTATCACCTTAAATTGAGTTCCAAGAGGAACGAAGACATTTCTAATGCAATTATTGTATATCAATGCCATGCAGAACTCCTCCTCTCCCTCCCACACTCTAAACCAACTCTTTAGGGGACAGTTGGGTCCAAACATCTTCCTGTCTTCCTCTACCCCAGCACAGTTTCTTCTAGTCTTGGGAATCCCCTACTCAAACAGTGAAGGAAAACAAAGCCAGGTTGATAAATGCTATATTCCATAACTTGGCTGCTGGCCTGGGGCCATGTTGTGCCCTGCCCATTGTCTTGCTGATGGAGAGCTCCTTCTTGTTTCCTGACCAGGGCAGAACTACAGAGGAGGAAAAGGGGTCATGTGTGGGAGGAGGAGGTCTGGGGAAGACCTGAAAATGAAAAAGCACTAAAGCCCCTGGGTGTCTTAATTCAGCCCTACTTTTAGAGAGAAGCATAGAAATCCTGATATGCTTTTCTCCCCCAGCCTTGGCGTCTCTCCACTTGTCATGAATGAGTTTTAGCTCCATCAGTAAGGGCTTCAAATAAGCATTTCTTTAGTCAGTGTTTTTTGAGGCTCTGCAAGGTGTATTCGACTTACGGCTTGTGTGCTTCAAGTAGCTTCTTGATTTCATACTCATTCATATCAAATCAGCCCCATATTCTCTTCTAGAAGTGCCCACATCTTAAAGAGAGTCTGCTAGAGAGTACTTATTGGAGACACTTATCCATCTCATTCAGAGAGGCATATAGGGTTCCTTGTTCTTGTTTCAGTGCTGCTCTAAAGCTCCTTGCCTATTACCGAGTGCTTATGAGGGGTCAGATGCTGTTCTAAGCACTGGGGTAATCAGGTTGTCCCACATGTGGATCACAGTCTTAATCCCCATTTTACATATGAGGTAACTCAGACAGAGACATTAAGTGGCTTGCCCAAGGTCACATGACAGACAAGTTGAGGAGCCAGGTTTAGAAGCTATGCCCTCTGACTCTATAGCCCGTGCTCTTTCTGCTAAGCTTGGGAGTGAGAGGACGTGGGTTCTAATCCCTGCTCTTTGCTTGTCTGCTGTGTGACCTTGAGCAAGCCACTTCACTTCTCTGTGCCTTAGTTACACTCATCTGTAAAATAGGGATTAAGATTGTGAGCCCCACTTGTGACAATCTGATTACCTTATAACCAAGCCCAGGGCTTAGAATAGTGCTTGGCACATAGTAAGCACTTAACAAATACCATAATTTTTTATTATTACTAAGCACTTGGAAAAATACATTAATTAAGGCCCAGCTCTTCACAGTCTTGTAAGGAGGGAATACTAATCACAGGGGAAAAAATAGGATCAGTTTGAAGTGGTTCAAAAACCCACTTAAATAGTTTATTCCTTATCTCTTTGGGCACCACAAAACACTTAACCCAAGACATTTAATCAGTCAACCAATTATATTTATTGACTGCTTAATGTATACAGAGCACTGCACTAAGCACTTGGGAGAGTACAATATACTAGAGTTGGTAGACAAGTTGCCTGCCCTCAAGAAGCTTACAGTCTAAAGGGGAAGACAAGCATTAACATAAATGAATACATTAAGGATATGTACATATGTGCTATAGGGCTGAGGGTGGAGTGAATAAATGGTGCAAATACAAGGGCAATTCATGAATGAAGTGGAGAAGAAAAAACAAGGCTTAGTCAGGGAAAGCCTCTTGGAGAAGATGTGTTTTCAAAAAGGCTTTGAAGGTACAAGGTGGAAAAAGTGATTGTCAGTTCGATATTAAGGAGAGAGTTTCAGGCCAGAGGCAGGATGTGGGCCATGGATTGACAGCGAGATGGATGAGATAAAGGTACAGTGAGTAAGTTAGTGTTATAGGAGAACAATTAATTTTTATCTATATATCAAATTATTTCTTCAGCTGTTTCCTCCCACTACTTCCAGTATTCCCCCCAATTCATACAGTTTGAGTACCCAAAACTTTATGTAAACTAAATGTTAGCCTCATTAAAGGAGAGTGTGACCTAGTCAAAAGAACAAGGGCCTGAGAGTTAGAGGACCTGAGTTCTAATTATCAGCTCTGTCAGTTGCCTGCTGTGTGATCTTGGATAAGTTGCTAAACTTCTTTGTGCCTCAGTTTCCTCAGCTGTAAAATGGGGATTCAAAAATGCCTGATTTTTTGTCCTTCCCTAATGTAAGCCTCATATGGGACAGTGTCCAACCTGATTAACTTATATCTACCCTAGCACTTAAAACAGTACTTGGCACATAGTAAGCATTGAAATATGATAATAAAATAATTTAATAATAATGCCTCAAATTCTGTTATCCACACTAGCCCTCTCAACAGCGTCCTGAATTTCTGTTTAAGCTATACAGTGAATTTTGCCTGTAGCTATTTTCTAGAGAGAAACCAAAGGGAACTTAAAGACATTTTTCTTTTACAAAGCGTAAAAATGTCCTTCTCAGAATGAAGAATTGTGGTCATAATTTTTTTTTGAGTATCGAGGAGCATGGCTTTTGACTCTCACCAAATCTCATAAAAATTTAAAAGGAATAAAAAGGGAACAAAAAAGGCAAATAAAAAGTTCAAAGACCATTTCTATAAAGTCACAGATTGCAGCAATTTTAATGTAACATGCTCCAAAGATATCTGAAAATATGAAAAAAAGTTTAATTGTACAGCTTTGATTTTTCAACTTCCTGAGAGTATAGGAACAGATGTATGGAAATAATGTTTAAAAATAATTATGGATAAACTGCTTTTCACAATTCACAGCTTCATTTTTTTGTGTGTGATCAATTTAAAGATATAAACATAAGGAGACCTCCTAGTGCTTTTCAGATACCACTGAGAATTTACAATTCAGGTCTTGGTGGTATGGAGTGTCAAAGACAGATTTTCAGTCAATGAATACATGTTTTTGCAATCCTATTTCAAAACTGGTTCAGGGAGAGGATTGCATCTTGGTCAAATCCAGAAGCTGCTTTTTTTTTTTTAACAAAAAAACTGTTTGCCATTAGGAAGTCAATCATTATCTCTATTTTATTCATAATTATGCATTCCCTACATTTGCATTAAATCCATATAACCAAATTGTTTTGTTTTTCTCATCAACTAATGAGTAACTGGATTTCAAAATAGCAATGGCATCGGCTTTCCTCCATATTTAGTAGAGCTCATTGGTTGCCGGACAGTGTGGCATTTATCCTGGAGACATCTGTTCATTTTATTCCAACAATAGTTATGGATTCTGAAAATAGGTTGTGTGGTCCGTAGAGGCCAGGCCATTATGTAGTTGCTTTTGTAAGGGGTGTGGAGATTGAAGTGTGATCAGTGATGTAATTCTTCCTCCGAGGGATGATTAGATGAAGAGAGTAGGTGGAAGAATGGGAGTGGGGAGAGGCCATAAAAATGTAGAAGAATTTGAGTGCTTCCCAGGAAAGGTATCATGGAAATAGATTACTGTTCACTGTTCCATTAAATCATTTATCCAATGTTTGATATAGCCATCAAATTCAACAAAGTGTGGAATCATCAAGGAGTTAGGAAAGCAAAAATAGAGATGTAGCTTTACCTCTACAAAAACTATAATACACCTATGTCTGAAATATGGCCTGAAATTCTGTTTGTTTAGTTTTAGGAAGTTATACTAGAGCTGGCCCCTCTCAGGGTCGCACCTGGAGGGTTTCCAGTACTCTACCAGTCTCCACTATGGGAGGGAGAGTCAAGCAGAGGCAAATCCATTCCATTCTTAGCTTGGGCAGTGGCTAGCAAGTGTAAGGTAATCCGCTACAAGTCAAAACTCAATTGTGTTGGGCAGCAGCGGCATGGGAGATAGTTGAGGGCAGAGACTCAGGTTTACTGCATGGAAGGAGGCAATGGTAAACCACTTCCATATTTTTACCAAGAAAATGCTGTGGATATGCTACCAGAACGATTGCAGATGGAGGTGGGGCATTCCGATGTCCATGGCATCGCTATGGGTCGGAAATGACTGGACAGCATACGACAAGACAAGAAGAGCTGGAGAAGGTATATAGACTGAAAACCCACATAAGGTAATAGAGAACCTCCCATACAATAATAATGATGATGGCATTTATTAAGCGCTTACTATGTTCAAAGCACTGTTCAAAGCGCTGGGGAGGTAACAAGGTGATCAGGTTGTCCCACAGGGGGCTCACAGGTTTAATCCCCATTTTACAGCTGAGGTAACAGAGGCACAGAAAAGTTAAGTGATTTGCCCAAAGTCACACAGCTGACAATTGGTGGAGCCGGTATTTGAACCCATGACCTCTTACTCCAAAGTCCAGGCTCTTTTCCAGATGAGACTGGAAGAGTTCATATCTTTCATTCAGGAAAAAGGGGACATAACTGACTGGCAAACTTAGAATATGTTACCAAATCGAGTTCTGCATTATTCAGTGTCAAGCTCCTGGTCAATGAAGTTACAAACAAGGAGATCTCTGAACCCACCAAAGCATCCCTATGGGAATACGGTGTATCCAGGTTCCAATGTGAATAGGGAAAGATCCCTTATAATAATGATAATAATGGTCGTAATAGTGCATACCAAGCACTTCTTAGACATCTAAGTGCTGGAAAAGATACAACAAAATAGGATCAGGCAAAGGTCCTGTCCGGCAAGGGGTTCACAGTTTAAGAAGGATAACAGATGAACAGCTACTTTATTCCCATTTTAAAGATGAGGAAACTGAGGAAAGGAGAAACTAATTTGCTTACTAACTAAGATCACAAAGTGGGCATGTGACAGAGCTGGGACTAGAACCTGGGTCTCCTCCAAGAAATATTTCACTAACACACAGTATAATACATGGGATATTTTCAAAAATGTTCAATATATCTATATCATTTGTCCTTCATCCATGAAGATTCCATTAAGATTCCATGTGGATATTTACCACATCCCACATTAAACGTTATCTAAGTGGTTTAAACTACTTTAGTTACTGGCCTAGTGATAAGGGAACTGAGCCAGGAAAGTAGGAAGTTATGGTGAGTCCAGCTTCTACTCCTCTGGGAACCATCTTTGTGACTCCATGCACTGACACCACCCTTCCTAGAGTCCCCCTTTTCTGTCCCCTGTAGAGCTGGCAACCAAGGGGATCAGGGCTGATGGAGGGAAATATCCTGCGTGGGCATGACACTCATGAATTTAGTTTTTCTTTCCCACATCAGAGTGGCGGCAGTGGTTGACCAGGGTACTCCCAGGAAAAGCCCCTCTGATCCCTACTACTACTTTAGGTCAGGGATCACATCCTTTACTCTTCTTGAATTTCCCAAAGCATTTGGCGCGGTGCTTTGCAAATACATATTCAATACATATTATTAACTGAACAAATGAATCAAGACAGATGTAAGCGTAGTGTCATTATGGCACCGTGCTTCAGACTAACTTGACAGTCTAAGGAGCTTTTATAAATGCATAACCCTGCATACAAGATGGGAGTCTGTAAGTCTACAAATGTCATCTACTCATGGTAACTTACCTTCACTTGTTGGTACATATAAAGAAACAGACCACACTTTAGATTCTTAAAAAAATGTCGGAGGTTAAAAAAAATGTTAGAGTAACTGAAAAACAGAGACATAACTAAAATGTCCTTTTCAGACACCATCACAGAGTTGGATGAATTTCATTGTCGGTCCTTAAAACAAGGTAAATGCAGGCCTTCCCAAACACAAAAGATGAATCATTTATTGAACAGTCTCTGTGTGCAGAGTACCTTATTAAATGCTGGGAAGAGTACAATATGACAGACAAATTCCCTGCCCACAGCAAGTTTGAACTCTAGAGGGGGAGACACACATAATATAACCCAATAAATTACAGATTTGTACATAAGTGCTGAGGGACTGGAAGAGGTAGTTGGTGAAAAAGGGGAACAAATCAGGGTGATACAGAAGAGAATGGGAAAAAAGGAAATGAGGGCTTAGTCAGAGAAGCCCTTTTAGAGGAGATGTGCCTTCAATAAGGCTTTGAAGTGAGGAGAGTAATTGTTGGATATGAAAAGAGACGGTGCAGGCCAGAGGCAGAATGTGGGTCAGTGGCTAGATAGACGAGATTGGAGTACACTGAGTAGGTTGGCATTAGAGGAGCGAGGTGTGTGGTCTAGGTTGCAGTAGGAGAGCAGCGAGGTGAGGTAGAAGAGGGCAAGGTGATTGAGTGTTTTAAAACTTAGGGTAAGGAGTTTCTATCATCATCATCATCAATCGTATTTATTGAGCGCTTACTGTGTGCAGAGCACTGTACTAAGCGCTTGGGAAGTACAAGTTGGCAACATATAGAGACAGTCCCTACCCAACAGTGGGCTCACAGTCTAAAAGTCTATTTGATGTGGAGGTGGGTGGGCCATCACAGAAGACTCTTAAGGAGTGGGGAAACATGGATTGAACATTGTTATAGAAAAATGTTCCAAACGGCAGAGTGAAGTATGGACTCTAATGGGGGGAGAAAGGAGGCAGGGAGGTCAGGAAATAGGCTGATACAGTAATCAAGGCATTGCAAGATAAGTGCCTGGATTCACATGGTAGCAGCTTGGATGGAAAGGAAAGGGCAGATTTTAACAATGTTGCGAAGTTTGAAATGAACGGGATTTTTTTGATAGATTAAATGCATGGGTTGAATTAGAGAGATGTCACAGATAAAGCCAAGGTTACAGGCTTATAGGACAAGAAGGATGGGGTGCTGCCCACAGTTACTGGAAAGTCAGGGACTGGACGAGGTTGAGTGAGAAGGTAAGTAGTTCTGTTTTAGACATCAAAGTAGAGGTATCTTGAAGGCAGGAGGAAATGTTAGGTTTCAGAGAGGGAGAGAGATCAGGGCTGGAGATGCAGATGGAGATGTAGCGGGAGTGGGTGAAGATGAGGCCCACTTCACAGAGAATACAGGGGAGACCTTAGGAAAGCCAGGTTTCATTGATAGCGAGAAGGATCAGTGACTGGGTCAGGAACAGATCACGATTGAATGGAAAGTTTCCCATGGTGAAGTGGTGTGGCTCAGTGGAGAAAAGCCTGGGCTTTGGAGTCAGAGGTCATTGGTTCAAATCCTGGCTCCTCCAAATGTTAGCTGTGTGACTTTGGGCAAGTCACTTAACTTCTCTATGCCTCAGTTCCCTCATCTGTCAAATGGGGATGAAGACTGTGAGCCCCCTGTGGGACAACCTGATCACTTTGTAACCTCCCCAGCGCTTAGAACAGTGCTTTGCACATACTAAGCGCTTAATAAATGCCATTATTATTATTATTATCCAAAGGCTACAACTGGCTGTTCAGGGTGGGGGGGCACAATTTGAGAAGCTGGATGGGAGTGAGATGAGAGGGCCAACACAGGAGGAGAAGAATGAGGGATGGCACTGGGATAAGGGAAAGAGATAAAATTGGGAAGGGATGTAGGGAAAGAGGGTGGGTTTGGCGCAAGAGGTGTAGAGGGGTTAGGTGAAGGGGGAAGAGAAAGGTGCTAGGAAGGGAGAAAGGGCATGGGCTGATTGAAGGGTCATAGTGAGGTCAGAGAAATTTAAGCAATATCAAGAGCAATAGCTGCTTCATCTTGTGGTTTCCTGATTAAATTGTTGAATTGTATGAGGTTCCTGGGTCCTTGAGAGTGAGAGGGGAGAGTTTAAGAGTTAAACAGAGGCTGGGTTGGTGTGAAGGCAGACATCAGTTGATTTTAAAAACCTGGGTTTTCATCACTCATCACATGCATACCTGATGAGTGTTCTCCATTGTGGATTCAAGGCCAGGATGCAGGGAAAAGGGGAAGATGAAGGAATGGCCCCTTCTCAGACACAGCACTTAACCATTGAAATGGGAATAAAAGATCAAGAATGAGAAAATACCCAACAAAGATTCAAGTTTAGAACAGTGCCTGGCACATAGTAAGAGCTTAATACCATAATTATTATTCAAGATAAAATACCATATTATTATTCACAGTGTATGGTCAGCAATGTGATCTGTTACAATATAAGGTTGTAGAGGCCATATATTTTGATAGGTAATGAAAAACCTGGATAAGTACTTGGTAAAATAATCCATAATGGATTACTGTACAGAAGCGTGGCTCAGTGGAAAGAGCACGGGCTTGGGAGTCAGAGGTCATGGGTTCTAATCCCGGGTCCACTGCTTGTCAGCTGTGTGACTTTGGGCAAGTCACTTAACTTCTCTGAGCCTCAGTTACCTCATCTGTAATATGGGGATTAAGACTGTGAGCCCCATGTGGGACAACCTGATCACCTTATATCCTGCCCAGTGCTTAGAACAGTGCTTTGCACATAGTAAATGCTTAACAAATGCCATTATTATTATTATTATTATTATTATTAGGGATATTGGGAAAAAGTTGGTAATACAGGTAGTATAAAATGAATACCAAGACATAAAATGATTAGACTGATGCCACTCACCTCCCATTGCCATTATTGGAGGTAGAGTACTGGGCTTGATGGACCATTGGTTTGAACTAGTAATAACATTTTTAATGGTTTTACATTCTTCTGCTCAGCTAATTTTAGAGTGAAGGTCTTTGCAATGACATTACCAGAATCGAGAGATTGCCTCCCTAGGAAATCAATTAGAAAATTTTATTCACTTTTTATGACAAGTTTAAAAAATCAATTAACAATGAATTCAATTAAGACCTCTTTGTTTTATTACACATAAACCCAATTATTTTGGGTTTCTTGGAGAAATAAAAAAAGCCTCTATTGCAAAGGAATCCATTATGCACTCAAACTGTTGTGGAGTCATAGTTGAATGTGACATCATGGCCTGATTACAAAGAAGCAAACAATTGGCTCATTTAATTTCACTATTCTCTTTTATCTTTAAATATCTGCTTTTTTCCCCTTGGGCATGGTACAGAAAAGATTAGCACACAAAAAATTTATACATACAGGGAAAAACACCTAGCAATTAAGACCATGGAAAGTGGAGGAAACTAGTTAACCACAAAGTTGAGCTTTAAAAGATAAGTTTATTTCCAAGTTACTTAATGAATTCAATAGAAATTGGAGGAATATTAGGGCAGTGGAGGTAAAATTGGTTAGAGTTCATGAGCAATAACTAATTATAGAGATAATGAAAAGAACCTGTGCTACTACTATTTCTTTCTTGAAATGTGACGTGTTTAAGATCAGAGGACTAGACGTGGAACCTGACAAATGGTATGTGTTGTGGTTTTGTTCATGCCATTTTATTGCCAAGAAAGTCATCAAATGAAAATCTTAGTCCAATGCTAGTGGTCCCACATTTGATCCAATCTATATTTTCCAATCAGGCTTTCTAAGAGAAAAAAAAAAAAAAACTGCCCTGAGGCTATCCAAGATGACAGGGCAAATGGGAATAGGATGAAATTTCAAATACTCTCTCTCAGGCCAGACATTTACATTAGGATTCTCAGACAGAAATCTGGTGATGCTTTGTTCTTAAATGTTGAATTGATCTAAAGTGTTCAATCTCCATTAAGCTTAATGTTGGACTGCCTTGATATTTGTGCCAAACAAATATTTCTACCAAAAAAGTTACATAATTAAATTCAAAATCCTTCATCTCCTCTGTATTAAAACTAATTATTATTATGGTATTTGTTAAACATTTACTATGTGCCAGACACTGTACTAAGCACTGGGGTGGATACAAGCAAATCAGGTAGGACACAGTCTAAATAAAACCAAATGATACCAACAAGTCATTACCAGGGAGAAAATGTATTTTGTGTTATCCTGTGATTTATTTAAAGGAGAAGACTCACTTATGGAGAAAGATGAATCAATCCGTCATATTTATTGAGTGCTTATAATGTGAAGAGTGCTTGGGAGAGTGTATAATATATAGCAGGGTAGGGAGATATGTTCCCTGACCATGAGGAGCTTACAGCCTAGAGGAGACAGATGAATATTAGTACCTAAATGAAAATCATTTCAGCATCTCATAAGAATTAGAAGAAAATGTGTGGTCTAATGGTGTGAGATGAAGCTAAACCAAAATAAAGGTCTTTAAAGAGTGATGTGGTTAAATTCAATTTTTTAAAATACCTGGGTATGTCAAGTATGGATTTCTACCAAACATGATACTAAATCTTGTACTATTTCAAGCATGGGCAGGAATACTATCTACTTTAATCCACTGTATTCTCCCAAGTGATTAGTACAGTGTTCTGCACACCAGTAAGCATTCAATAATTACCACGGATTAATGGATCAGTCCAGGAAGATTAAAACAATATATTTATCAGAGTCTCAGTGGAAGTCAGAGTTATATTTCATAAGACCTGAACCCATGCTTAATGGGTTCAAATTCCCAAATGAATGAACACAAAAGCAATTGTGGAAGGACATTCTTGTATATCATTTGTAAAAATATTTCAAAATATAACACTGGAATTGAGGTTTTTCACATTTAAAGTGATGCAATTTCCAATATCAGGATGATAATAATAATAATAATAATAATAATGGCATTTGTTAAGCACTTACTACGTGCAAAGCACAGTTCTAAGTGCTGGGATAGATATAAGGTATCAGGTTGTCTCCCGTGGGGCTCACAGTCTTAATCCCCATTATACAGATGAGGTAACTGAGGTGCATAGAAGTTAAGTGATTTGCCCAAGGTCACACAGCAGACATGTGGTGGAGCTGGGATTCGAACCCATGACCTGAGACTCCCAAGCCCGGGGTCTTTCCACTGAACTACACTGCTTCCACCTAGTTAACCTATTGAATAAATATATGCATTTATTGACCATTACTGTATGGAAAGCCCTGCACTAAGTGCTAAGGAGAATACAATACCATAAAATAATCATGATTCCTGCCAACAAGTTTACAAACTAGAAAGATAACAAACATTAAAATGAATACAGGTCTCTGCACACAGTAAGTGTTCAATAAATACCACTGATTGACTGTTTGATTATGGGTGCTTTTGTTCCTAAATTTTGTGTGGGTGGTAGAAGGGTAAATATCAACATACTTAAGGGGTAGAGACCCAACTGATGTGGCAAGAAAGTCTCAGATAGGAAAAGACCTCTTGGAGGTAGTAAGATTTTAGATAGGACTCTGGGGAAGGGGTGAGTGGTGGTCTGTTGGATATTAAGTGGGAGTTCTAGGCGAGAGAGAAGGCATGGACAAGAGGGCAATGAGCCCGTTGTTGGGTAGGGACCGTCTCTATATGTCAACTTGTACTTCCCAAGTGCTTAGTACAGTGCTCTGCACACAGTAAGCGCTCAATAAATATGATTGAATGACAGGAGAGAGCAGAGGTACAGTGAGTTAGTTGGCATTAGAGGAACGAACTGTGTGTGCTGGGCTGTATTAGGATATTAGGGAGGTAAGGTAGGAAGGGATAGCTGATTGACTGCCTATGGAGTTTCTTTTGGATATGGAGATAGAGGGGAAACTAATTCCATTTTTTGAGAGTGGGGAGAGGATAGAGTCCGGGCTTGGGAGTCAGAGGGTGTGGGTTCTAATACCGACTCCACCACTTGTCCGCTGTGTGACCTTAGGAAAGTCACTTAACTTCTTACCTCATCTGGAAAATAGGGATTAAGACTGTGAGGCCCAGGTGGGACAACCTGATTAGCTTGTATGTACCCCAGCACTTAGAACAGTGCTTGGTACATAGTAAGCACTTAAATACCATCACACAGTAAGTGCTCAATAAATATGATTGAATGAATGAATAATAATAATTATGGTACTTGTTAAGTGCTTACTATGTGCCAAACACTGTTTTAAGAGCTGGGTTAGGTACAAGTTAATCAGTTTGGACATAGTCCCTGTTCCACATGGTGCTTACATTCTTATACCCATTTTACAGATGAGGTAACTGAGGCATAGAGAAGTTAAGTGACTTGTCCAAGGTCACACAGCAGACATGGGGTGGAGCCAGGGTTAGAACCCAGATCCTTATGACTGCGGGCCTGTGCTCTAACCAATAAGCCAAACTTCTTTGTATTAATTTTTTTTTTTAATAAAAATGATCCAGTAGCAGAGTTTAGTACGGCCTGGATAGAAAAAAGACAAGAGTCAGGGAGGGTCAGTGAGAACTGATGCAGTAGTCAAGTTAGGATATTCTTGAATCAGCAGTTTGAATGGAGAGGAAGAGGTAGATTCCAGACCTCCTGTGAAGGTATTTACCAGATTTTGTGACAGACTGAATTTGCAGGTTGAATGAGAGAGATAATGTAATACTATTGCTATATAACACCAAATATTTTCCTTTTCAGAGAAGCCACTGGGCCAAGGGCAAGTCTTTCAAGGTTTTATCTGCCAGTGTAATACAGTAACCCAAGCTGCAATTCAGTTTATCAGTACTCAGGACTAAACTAAAAACAACAGACTTTACACATAAGCCCCCTAGTGTGTTGAATCCTGTCTCTGGCATTTGGCTTGTGTTTTAATGTATGCTGCTGTTATCTGTGGTGTTCCAGGACTGCTTTGGAAATGAGATGTAACATCTTGGGGATGGGAAATATAAATAAACCCAAACAAACTCATTATTCTGGTTCCAGTGTGATGACATTTGCAACAACTAGGGGATTTTTATTTGTTTGTTTGTTTGTTTTACAGAGATAAATGTATTTACATATAGCCTTTCCAAATACCGGACAACTTTTTAACAAATAAAATTGAAATAAGGCTAAGCATGGTTATGAAAGGCCACTAAGAAATTTTAGTGCATATTGTTCTTTCCTTTTTTCTGAAGTTTTTGCAAATAATGTAAATAACCAAATTGTAGTGCCAGTAAATAATGATATGGAATAGTACAAGTATTATCACTTAGGAATAGACACAAGCCACTGACCCTACCAAATATAGAATTTACCAGGTTACTTAATTTATATATATATATATATGAAAACATGCCACGAAGAAAGTGAGAAAGTGACACCTACTAAGCCAGATTCCCCTGGTGCTTAAGCTATTTTCTGGTATTCAAGTTAGATTATTTGGGGAATTTACAGAGAAATCATGTGAGTGATACGTGAAAAGAAGTTTAACAGCTTCTTCTAAAGAATATTTAATTTATATGTGGTGATATAGGACATTTTTTCCATTCTGTTCACTGTGATACCAACATATAGTTGAAGTTTCACTCCTAAATGCCCTGTTTATTACATAAGAATAAAAATTTCCCATGCCTAAACTGAGATGGTAGCTCAACCCTCCTTGTTCTTTGGTGGACATTACAATGTTAATTATCCAGTTATTATCTCTGGCGTAAGTTCATTAACTTATGCACTGTTTTTCATTGTATCTACCCCAGTGCATAGCACAATCCTTGGCATGTAATAAATGCTTAACAAATATTACTATTATCATTATCACTACTAAAGCATCTAAGTTCATGTTTTGCTAGAGTCTCCAAATGCTAACCTACTGTTTGGTAGGTTATTTCACAAAGTTTTTAATCTGTTTTAGATAGTGGCAAATGGCAAACAATTCAAAATAATAAGAAAGAGGATAGGAACAGAGAAGAGATATAAAATTAATGATAGATAGGAAATTGGCCCATTCCAGGAAATCAGTACTAACACATTCTAACGCTGTTCTTGTTCCAACTCTGCCATTTAGGGCACAGCCTGGTGGGGCTATGCCATCTGGGGTGAAAGTTTCTAACCAAAGAACTATGCAGGGTATTCTGTGAGGTGGATACACCAGCAAGAATCCTGAAAAATAGCTGGATAGTATGGGTAGCAAGACTACAGATGCTATGATGGTCACCATCTCCTGGCTCAAGATGCTATGCTGTGGTCACTTGGACAGTTAATGAGTCTTACATGGAAAAGAAACAACAGCTTTTGTGTGCACTTTGTAATCAACCAATTGTATTTATTGAGCACTTACTGTGTGCAGAGCACTATACTAAGTGCTTGGGAAGTACAAGTTGGCAACAGATAGCGACAGTCCCTACCCAACAGTGGGCTCACAGTCTAGAAGTGAGACTTTGTAATGTGCCACATGCTCTCCCACCTACTCACTTGTAGCCATCCATGTCCCACAAGGAACACAACTGGCAGGGATGAGAGACTGAAAATACGCCAAGTAAACCACTGGCAATCAAGCAATCAATTAATAGCATTGATTGAGCACTGTATTTAGCCCTTTGGAGAGTACAAAAGAGTTTGTAGACATGTTCCTTTCCACCCTTCACTGTTTATTGTTGTAATGTACTTTTTCTAAGCACTTACTACAGTGCTACTGACTCCCTTGGTGAACTCATTCTCTCCCACGGCTTCAACTATCATCTCTACTCAGATGACACCCTCTGTCCTACATCTGCTCCCCTGTTCTCTCTTCCTCCCTCCAGGCTCCTTTCTCCTCTTGCCATCAGGACATCTCCACCTGGATGTCTGCCCACCACCTAAAGCTCAGCATGTCCAAGACTGAGCTCCTTATCGTCCCTTCCAAACCCTGTCCTCTCCCTAACTTTCCTGTCACTGTAGACAACACCACCATCCTTCCCGTCTCAGAAGCCCGCAACCTTGGTGTC
Source organism: Tachyglossus aculeatus (assembly GCF_015852505.1). Classification (NCBI taxonomy): domain Eukaryota; kingdom Metazoa; phylum Chordata; class Mammalia; order Monotremata; family Tachyglossidae; genus Tachyglossus; species Tachyglossus aculeatus. The sequence goes on from NC_052067.1 coordinate 117,220,834, forward strand.
ACCCTTGACTTCGCTTTCTCATTCACCCCACATATTCAATCTGTCACCAAAACCTGCCGTTCTCACCTTCACAACATCGCCAAGATCTGCCCTTTCCTCTTCATCCAAACCGTTACCTTGTTGGTTCAATCTCTCATCCTATCCCATCTGGATTACTGCGTCAGCCTCCTTTCTGATCTCCCATCCTCCTGTCAATCCCCACTTCAGTCTATACTTCACACTGCTGCCTGGATTATCTTTCCACAGAAACACTCTGGGAATGTCACTCCCCTCCTCAAAAATCTCCAGGAGTTGCCTATCAACCTTCGCATGAAGCAAAAACTCCTCACTATTGGCTTCAAAGCTCTCCATCACCTTGCCCCCTCCTACCTCACCTCCCTTCTCTCCTTCTACAGCCCAGCCCCCACCTCCGCTCCTCTGCCTCTAACCTCCTCACTGTGCCTCATTCTCGCCAGTGCTACCGTCGACCAGTGGCCCACATCCTAATCCTGGCCCGGAATGCCCTCCCTCCACACATCCACCAAACTAGCTCTCTTTCTCCCTTCAAAGCCCTACTGAGAGTTTACCTCCTCCAGGAGGCCTTCCCGGGCTGAGCCCTCCTTTTCTTCTGCTCCCTCTCCCTTCCCCATCACCCCACTCCCTCCCTCTGCCCTACCCCATTACCCTCCCCAAAGCACTTGTGCATATTTGTACGTATTCATTAGTCTATTTTATTAATGATGAGTATATAGCTATAATTCTATTTATCTATTCTGATGGTATTGACACCTGTTTACTTGTTTTGTTTTTTTGTCTGTCTCCCTCTTCCAGACTGTGAGCCCATTGTTGGGTAGGGACAACCTCCATATGTTGCCAATTTGTAGTTTCCAAGCGTTTAGAGAAGTAGAGAAGCATCGTGGCTCAGTGGAAAGAGCATGGGCTTGGGAGTCAGAGGTCATGGGTTTGAATCCCAGCTCTGCCACTTGTCTGCTGTGTGACTTTGGGCAAGTCACTTAACTTCTCTGGTCCTCAGTTACCCCATCCGGAAAATGGGGATTAAGACTGTGAGCCCCACGTGGGACAACTTAATCACCTTGTATCCCCCCCAGTCCCCAGTGCTTAGAACAGTGCTTTGCACACAGTAAGAGCTTAATACCATTATTATTATTATTAGTAGTAGTAGTAGTAGTACAGTGCTCTGCACACAGTAATCCCTCAAGAAATACGATTGATCAGATGAACATATAATAAGCACTTAATATGATTGAATGAATTAATTTAGTAGTGTGTTTGATGCATAGTAAACACTTAAATACCATAATTATTATTTATGGAGACAGTGAAAGACAATGAAAAAATACATATAGCCAAGGTGAAATCATCATCATCATCATCAATCGTATTTATTGAGCACTTACTGCGTGCAGAGCACTGTACTTGATTGTCTTGTAACTACCCCAGCACTTAGCACCACGCTTGGTACGTAGAAAGAGCTTAACAAATTCTGCAACTGTAATGATTATAATTATCATTATAGATATCATCTATAATGAGCCCCTTCCTTCCTCTCCCCCTCGTCCCCCTCTCCATCCCCCCAATCTTACCTCCTTCCCTTCCCCACAGCACCTGTATATATGTCTATATGTTTGTACATATTTATTACTTTATTTATTTATTTATTTTACTTGTACATATCTATTCCATTTATTTTATTTTGTTAGTATGTTTCGTTTTGTTCTCTGTCTCCCCCTTTTAGACTGTGAGCCCACTGTTGGGTAGGGACTGTCTCTATATGTTGCCAAATTGTACTTCCCAAGCGCTTAGTACAGTGCTCTGCACATAGTAAGCGCTCAATAAATACGATTGATGATGATGATGATGATGAAGTACAAATTGGCAACACACAGAGACAGTCCCTACCCAACAGTGGGCTCACAGTCTCAAAGGGGGAGACAGAGAACAAAACCAAACATACTAACAAAATAAAATAAATAGAATAGATATGTACAAGTAAAGTAGAGTAATAAATATGTACAAACATATATACATATATACAGGTGCTGTGGGGAAGGGAAGGAGGTAAGATGGGGGGGATGGAGAGGGGGACGAGGGGGAGAGGAAGGAAGGGGCTCAGTATGGGAAGGCCTCCTGGAGTAGGTGAGCTCTCAGTAGGGCCTTGAAGGGAGGAAGAGAGCTAGCTTGGCGGATGGGCAGAGGGAGGGCATTCCTCCCTCTGATATAATGGTGATATAATAATGATGATAATAATAGTAATAATATTTGTTATCCACTTACTACATGCCAAGTACTGTATTAAGCCTGGGAGAGATGCAAGATAATGAGATCAGGCACATTACCAGGCCTGTGCTCTTTTGAATACGTTATGCTGTTCCTCCCCGCAGAACACCTTAGTCACAGACACACTTACACACACACATATATTCCTATGTACATGTGCAGAAGCACAAATCCAAAAATTACATCCAGAAACAATTACCCAAGACACCTTGTTTATCATGGGAAAACATAGAAAAGGCAGCCAATATTGTCCCTACCACACAGCCGCTGTTGACATGCTCAGTGTTGCTTCCCTAACCATCATACTTCTGTGGGATGATCCTGGGAAGTTTTTCTATTGGGAACCCTGCACATAAGTTCTGTCTCAGTGAAAAGCTGCAGGAAATAGTGTGTGCAGCTGTGGGACTGGCTATGGCAAAGAACTGTGGCCACAGGGACAACAATCAATCAGTCATATTTATTGTGCACTTATTGTGTGCAGAAGACTGTACTAAGGCACTTAGGAGATTACAATTTAGATATGAAAGGAGGGCTGCCATTTTTTCCATTGCATCTTAAGCTGCTGCTTGTTGCCCCACACTGGTTCTTTCACAGGAGGAGAGCGGCGGATTTGGGACTCAAAGCCAGTTCTCTTAAATAACAGCCCTACGTTGAACTAAGTTCCACTGCCTCATGAATATGCAAATGTAATGCATTTTGACCTTTAGACAGATTAAGTGTACCCACCAAACAAAGTGATACATGGATTATTGGAAGAGAGCTATTAAGTTCTTTCCACTGAAGAAATTCCAAATGCCCTGAGTTGCTGCTACGCAAGCACAGAGAAAAAGAGAAAGCATTTAATCAGGCAGAACCACTCTCTCAGTTTAATGTTCAACTTGGTTCGGTATGGCATAACGAGATATTCCAGAATACAAATTCTAATAGCTTAATGGATGCATTTATTTTAAAATGTTCAGGCTATGAACTAGCCTCAAAGAACAACTATAGTACATAGGGGAACTGCAGAACCACAGGAAGAGAGAATAAGGAGTCAGTCAGAAAAAGCTAGATGTCAATGAGGGTGTGGGGAAGATTATGATTTGAATTTAATGCTTACAAAAAAATCAATGAGAAGAGCAACTGAAGGGGATGAAGAAATAGAAGGGGTCACCGAAAAATGCAGTCTTGCAAAAGATTCAGCAAGCCCTCAGAATGTTTCTAGTGAGCTAAAAGAAGATTACATACTGTCTGCGATAATTCACACAAATTTCTATATATTCTGTAGTTCCATCATTTCTTCTCAACCAAGGAATGTCATAAAATACATGTATCAAAATGTAACGGAAAGTGAGTAGAAAAAAGATTCAGTGAACAGTTTAATCCTCTGTTAGGTATCCTTCAAACTGTACAGTCAACAGCCAGTTAGATTGTCAACTTTGGGTTTTAGTATCACATCGTGGCTCAGTGGAAAGAGCACGGGCTCTGGAGTCAGAGGTCATGGGTTCAAATTCCTACTCCATCAATTGTCAGCTGTGTGACTTTGGGCAACTCACTTAACTTCTCTGGGCCTCAGTTCCTTCATCTGTAAAATGGGGATGAAGAATGTGAGCCCCCCGTGGGACAACCTGATCACCTTGTAACCTCTCCAGCGCTTAGAACAGTGCTTGGCACATAGTAAGCACTTAATGAATGCCATCATTATTATTATTATTACATCAAATACTGCACAGTTACGGAGCTGAGCATAATGTTCAAATTAAAAACATTTTTTTAAAAACAAGATTGAATGTATTAATGCTTTAATAAGTATAACAGACCTTATACCAGTTTTTTCTCCAGCTGAGAGTAAGATACTTAGAAAAATATGTCTGATAATAGCCGCAGCACTCTTTCAAAAATGAGAGCTAATTTTTACATTACTGGATCTAATTTGCACAATCACATAACATTAATGCCTGAACCCACCAATCCACTGAGTTTATCCCTGAGTTTATCCAATCCACTAGATTGTAATGTCCTGTAGGGCAAAAATCCCTTTAATACTTTCCCAAATGCTTAACATACTGTTCTGCATATATATATATATGATTGATTGATTAAATGAGTTAGTACTTATAAATTCACTATATTGCAAGCTCATTGAGGGCGGGGATTATATCTACTTACACTTTTGTACCCTCTTAAGTGCTTAAGTGCTGTGTTCTGAACACAGTATGTGCTCAATAAATACCACTGAATGCTTGATTGATCTAATTCTTTGGGAAGGTTGTTGATCATAAGCACACTCTACACTATGAGGGGGATACCACTACCTTCTCCATCCCAGCATTCTGGGCAGGAAAGAGGTTTCTCAGCCCATCTCTTTAAGGGCCACCTAAGCACTTGGGTACATCTGTTTATAAGACAGTTCCTGGGCTATAAAAGAACTAATTTATATCCACATAGGCAAAATTGGGGTGTTTTACTGAAGTCACATTCCAGTAATGTAGACTTTCCTCCCTCCCAAGCACACAAAATCATACTATGGATTGGGAAAATTCTGCTTTCACCTAAATGATCATGATTAGACTACACTAGTATATCATATCTTCCCTTATATCAACACAGGCTTATTAGTTACATAGGTTTTATTTTGATTTTTTATTTTGTTTGAGAATATAAATATAATGAACATATTTGCATTCTGAATTGCCCAGTCAGGGCTTAATAACTGTTGGTATCCGTTGTTGGGTAGGGACCGTCTCTATATGTTGCTGACTTGTACTTCCCAAACGCTTAGTACAGTGCTCTGCATACAGTAAGCACTCAATAAATACGATTGATTGAATGAATGAATGGTATATTTCTCCATTTAAGTAAATATATATATATATTTCATCATATGCTTCCAATCTTTCCTTGGATGTGCTATCTATAAGCCTCTCATTTATTTGATTTACTTGAACATCTTCTCTCAATACCTTTCTGCCTGTCACTGCTGTGTTTGTAACTTGCTAATGATGGAGGCCCATGGGCTGGAGCTAATCAAGTTTTCATCACCCTCTCTCCTCCACATGCTATCCCCTCATTCATGAGACACATGACATCATTTTGTCCTATTGTGCTTTGCAAGATGTGATAATATCATCAGATCGCACCTATTTTGAGCTCCAGGCAAGGTTGAATCCCACAAGTCACATTAGACCATATAAATGGCATACATTAAATGTTCCAAGCTGCAGTATCTCGGTAGAGAAGAAGTAGCATGGCATAGTGGATAGAGCATGGGCCTTGGGGTCAGAAGGTCACAGATTCTAATCCAAGCTCTGCCACTTGTCTGTTATGTGGCCTTGGGCAAGTCACTTCACTTTTCTGGGCCTCAGTTACCTCATCTGTAAATTGGGGATTGAGACTGTGAGCCCCATGTGGGATGGGGGGTTCAACCCAGATTGCTTGTATCCACCCCAGCACTTAGCACAGTGCCTGACACATAGTAATTGCTTAACAAATATCACAGTTATTATTATTGTTAGAGTAAGGAAGCACAAATTATGGAATGGTGGTTATGGGGCACTCCTTTGGCCTATGTCAATTCAGGAAGCCCTGTGGCCAATAATTATATATATTTTCTTAACTAGAGTAGCAATTGCATCTGCTTCAGCTTGATTTTCACAGTGACTTTGAAATTATAAATAAGATGATCACCTAATTAGTAATTATATTTACCAAAGTGTTCTACAGTATTATTATTATTATTATTATTATTATTATTATTATTATTATTGTGACAGGCTGGGATTAAGACTGTGAGCCCCTTGTGGGGCAACCTGATCACCTTGTAACCTCCCTAGTACCTAGAACAGTGCTTTGCACATAGTAAGCGCATAATAAATGCCATCATTATTATTATTATTTTAGAATACTGCTGTACTGTTGATATTTATTTTAAACAATGAGTTAAATGACTATATCCCTCTAAACTGTGTTAGTTACCATACCTTGGACATATTTTCATTCATTAAGTGGAAGGAAATATTAGGGAAGCAGCGTGGCTCAACGGAAAGAGCACGGGCTTTGGAGTCAGGGGTCATGGGTTCTAGTCTAGTCTTCTAGACTGTGAGCCCACTGTTGGGTAGGGACCGTCTCTATATGTTGCCAACTTGTACTTCCCAAGTGCTTAGTACAGTGCTCTGCACACAGTAAGCGCTCAATAAATACGATTGAATGAATGAATGGGTTCAAATCCCAGCACCGCCAATTGTCAGCTGTGTGACTTTGGGCAAGTCACTTAACTTCTCTGTGCCTCAGTTACCTCATCTGTAAAATGGGGATTAAGACTGTGAGCACCCCCGTGGGACGACCTGATCACCTTGTAACCTCCCCAGCACTTAGAATAGTGCTTTGCACATAGTAAGCACTTAATAAATGCCATCATTATTATTATTACTATATAAATTTGCCTAGCTATGAAGGTCTAATATGGCAATCTGAAGTTCCTAGTAACCAAAGTGATTAGGAAAGATTAAAAGAACACATTTTATTCTCACTGGAAAAGAAGAGGCGCTGATGTGATCTTATTAGGTGAAGTGATGAATTGAAGTTTATAAAATCATAAAGTAGCTTAGCTGAGTGAGATAAATTGTTCACCTTGATGAACTGCCTGAGAACTAAGGAGAATTGCCAAAATGAGAAAATTAAGATTAAATCGGTTATTTGGGAAGCCTCATGGACACAAGCTATTGTGCAGATGGAATAAATTAAAGGAAAAAAGCAATGAAAGCAGAGAGGTAATAGGCTGAAGAAGGTCTGTGATTTAGTTTTAAAGATGAAAAAGGAGGACTCTGTATTGGTGGGTGCCTTGTGGTTAAAAGAAATGTTGATGATAGGATGAAACCAAGACATACTGAGCCCGAGTGTTGCTTCCAACTTATAAAATGCCTTATATTCTTCAATCTACCTTGACTCATCTCTCCTTAAAATGAAAACTAGTATTAGCTAATGGATTTTTGGCTATAAAATCATAAAAATTCCATGGCTATATAGCAACATATCACCCATTCTACTACTGGCTCTTTTTTTGTGTTTGTTTACTTAGGACTAGATCAGATACAATATATTTTATATTTATATGACTTTTCTATAAAACAGAGTTAAACTGAGATATTTCAATTATGAATCTTTTGCACATATATCATTTTGAATGGACCATGTTCTTTTGACAGCTAAATACTCTGAACCAGCTACAGACATGGAACACAGTGGCATGTGAAAAGACAGATTCAATTCCAATCTAAGAAAAGGTGATTCCTTATTTACGTATCTCTGTTGGCAGTGAACCCATCTACCAACTGTTGTAATAATAATAATAATGGCATTTATTAAGCGCTTACTATGTGCAAGGCATTGTTCTAAGTGCTGGGGAGGTTACAAGGTGATCAAGTTGTCCCACGGGGGGCTCACAGTCAATCCCCATTTTACAAATGAGATAACGGGCACAGAGAAGTTAAGTGACTTGCCCAAATTGACACATCTGACAGTTGGCAGAGCCAGGTATTCTCCTAAGTCCTTAGGACAGTGCTCTGCACAAAGTAAGCACTTAGTAAGTACTATTTATTGATTTATAATGACTGAGTCCTACTGATGTGGCAATAGCACTGCCTAATGAAAATAGCACAGGTGGGAACTGTTCCATCAGCATCTGAAGAGTACAGTTTGCACTTTGTGTAGATGTGTTAAAAACTTAATAGCCTTCAGATGTGATCACAGCCAGAGAGTCTTTTAGTGAAGACTAAATGATGATACATATCATTTCATTACTCACATTTTTATGGCTATTCATTTGTCTAATACTCCGTTTTTGTCTCTCTGTAAGGGATGCCAGGCTTGCAGCTCCCCATACTGGGCTACTCACAGCCTGGACACTGGAAGTGAGTCCGGGTTACACATGCCGAGGACGGGGTGGAGTGTGGAAGAAAAATAGGTTAATCTAAAGATCCCAGTATGAACTTGACCCCAACCCCACTTCTTAAAACTAACTTTTGAACAGGACACGACCCCCAACCTTCTGCCTATTGCATCCTGCCAAGGTGGAGGAGCTCCCGGTTTAACAATCTGGAGAAGAAAACCACACCATCATCACAAATGCCAGAAACTGAATTATCTGTGATAGATGAGGGCAGACCTGGAGGAAGCGTAACAGGGTTAGAGAAGCAGCGTGGCTCAATGGAGAGAGCACGGGCTTGGGAGTCAGAGGTCATGGGTTCTAATGCTGCCTTTAACACTTAGCTGTGTGACTTTGTTCACGTCACTTAACTTCTCTGTGTCTCCGTTACCACATCTGCAAAATGGGGATTAAGACTGGGAGCCCCACGTGGGACAACCTGATTACCTTGTATCTCCCCCAGCGCTTAGAACAGTGTTCGGCACATATTAAGCACTTAACAAATACTATCATTATTATTTAGCACTTAGTACAGTGCTCTGCACACAGTAAGCGCTCAGTAAATATGACTGAATGAACCAGAATAGTATAAGAGAAGGGGAAAATAAACCCATGCTGCTGCTCACTGTCCTCCAAAGGGGAGGCAGAGACAGCTCAGGCCTAAGGGACCTCGTAGGTGGGGATGACGGTTCCAGTCCCACCCATTAAGGACCTGAACACCAGACAAGACTGATCATCTCAGAATAGGCGAACTCTATGCCTGGGTTGGGCACGGGATGGTAGTATTCTGTGCTATAACTTCACCTTTGACTTTCTGTTGATGCATGCTGAATATTAAGGTATCTAGTAGCTAACTAAATTGTGGTGGTCATTCCCTCAGTGGCCCCAAGTCATAAACCTTCTAATAATAATAATAATAATAATAATAATAATAATAATGGCATTTGTTAAGGGCTTACTATGTGCAAAGCATTGTTCTAAGCGCTGGAGGGGGATACAAGGTAATCAAATTGTCCCACGTGGGGCTCACGGTCTTAATCCCCATTTTACAGATGAGGTAACTGAGACTCAGAGAAGTTAAGTGACTTACCCAAGGTCACACAGCAGACATGTGGCAGAGCAGGGATTTGAATCCATGACCTCTGACGCCAAAGCCCGTGCTCTTTCCACTGAGCCATGCTGCTTCTCTAGCCTCTTAGACTGTGAGCCCTATGTGGGACAGGGCGTATGTTGAATTATATTGGACCCACCGTGGCATTTAGCACCCTTCTAGACTGTGAGCCCATTGTTGGGTAGGGAACGTCTCTATATTTTGCCAACTTGTACTTTCTAAGAGCTTAGTACAGTGCACTGCACACAGTAAGCACTCAATAAGTACGATTGAATGAATGAATTTAGCATATGGTTAAAGATAAGCATTTAAGACACTCATGGCCTGATATATATGAAAGATGGACCTAGTGGTGGGGTTTGAAACCTTGGCAAACTTAGGCTGAGTTATTACGAACAAAACGAATCATGCTTTGAATGCTGTGGGAAGTAACAGGTCATAGTGGAAAGAACATGGTCCTGGAAGCTGGAGGATCTAGGTACCAAGCCTGGCTTCTCCACTTGCCTGCTAGACTGTAAGCCCGGTGTGGGCAGGGATTGTCTCTTTATCGCTGAATTGTACTTTCCAAGAGCTCAGTACAGTGCTCTGCACCCAGTAAGTACTCAGTAAAAACAGTTGAATGAATTAATGAATGCTGTTACTTAACTTCTCCATACCTCTGTTAACTCATCTGTAAAATTGGGATTAAATCTTTCTTCCTCAGATTTAAGACGGTTACCCCCATGTGGAAAAGGGACTATGTTCAATCTGATTATCTTGTATATACCCCCAGTGTTCACTACAATGTCTGGCAAATAGTAGCATTTAACAAGTACCATAAAGCAAAAAGCGTGTTCTCACATTAAAAAAAAATCTAGGAGATATGCACAAAGTGGCAAAGTGAGAATAACAAAGACAATAGCAGACCTAACCCTAAACCATAATAATGCTGGAGTATCAAAAAGTCAGTACCCGTCCTGAAATCTCAACTCCTCCAATAATCCTTCCCCGATTAATTCCCCTTACTCCAAACTATCAGCATTTAGCATTTAGGAACTTAATTATACCTAGCATTCTCATAGTTATCAACTACTCCTGCAAATGTTTTTTTGTTTGTCACTCTTATTAGAGTGTAAGCTACTTGTGGACAAAACATGTCAGTTACAATAATAATAATTATTATAGTACTTGTTAAGCACTTACTATGCAAGCGCCAAGCACTGTTCTAAGCGCTGGGATAGATAAAAGTTAATCATATTGGACACAGTCCCTGTTCCATATGGGACTTACACTCTTAATCACCATTTTACAGATGAGGTAACTGAGGCCCAGAGAAGTGAAGAGACTTACACAAAGTTACACAGCAGACATTCTAGACCGTGAGCCCGTTTTCTAGACCGTTGGCCCATAATTGGGTAGGGATTGTCTCCATATGTTGCCTACTTGTACTTCCTAAGTGCTTAATACACTGCTCTGCACAGAGTAAGCACTCAGTAAATACGATTGAATGAATGAATATGGTGGAGCAGGGATTAGAACCCAGGTCCTTCTGATTCCCAGGCCTGTGCTCTATCCAGTAAACCAAATGGCAAGACTGTCAGACACAAAATAAATGTTACTATCACTATTACAATTAGTAATGATAATAATACATTTATAAGTAGAAATAGGAATTTGAAATATATACTGCACAGGAGATGGTGGCTAGTCAGTATTAACTGGAAGCAGCATGGCTTACTGGAAAGAGCTTGGGAGTCAGAGGTTGTGGGCTCTAATCCCGACAGTGCCACTTGTCTGCTGTGTGACTTTGGGCAAGTTGCTTAACTTCTCTGTGCCTCAGTTACCTCATCTGTAAAATAGGGATTAAGATCGTGAGCCCCACATGGGACAACCTGATTACCTTGTATCTACCCCAGTGCTTAGCACATAGTAAGTACTTAATGAATACCATGATTACTATTATTATTAATCTCCGTTGATGAAACAAGAAAAAAAATAAAACTTACCTTAATGTTTGCTCAGGATCCCTTCTATTCTAGAAAGTGTATTCTAGAAAGAAGTGCTCTGTGTTGGTAGATACTCCATGCAAAGCAAAATCAAAGCACACCAATGGTATGATAATAGTAATGATGGTATTTGTTAAGCACTTACTATGTGCAAAGCACTGTTCTAAGTGCTGGGGGGATACAAGGTGATCAGGTTGTCCCATGTGGGGCTCACAATCTTAATCCCCATTTTCCAGATGAGGTAATTGAGGACCAGAGAAGTTGTGACTTGCCCAAAGTCACATAGCCAATAAGTGGGAGAGTGGGATTAGAACCCATGACCTCTGACTCCCAAGCCCATGCTCTTTCCACTGAGCCACGCTGCTTCTCTATGTAATTTTCAATGTGAAAGTCTACTTATTTTAATAGTTAACTATAAAGATGGTCACCATTCTCAGGAACAAGAGCTATTTTATATAGTTTATGCACAATTCTGCAGTCTTAATATATATCATTCCTATAGCTTGTTCAAAAATATTCCAGGAAACTAGAATCATCAATATAAGCCCAATTCACTTGCTATCATGTGACATTTTGGTTTCAGTGGAAAATGTCTTTATATTCAATAGTTTATCACAAAATTAAAATTTAGTTCACCTTGACAAATTTTTCTTGCCAGAATATACAAAGCACTGAGGCAGACAAAATAGCATTAATCTGCAGGATAGACTGTCACATTTGGCTCAAAGTCAAATTTAATGCAGTAGCCAAGGTCTGGCCCTGGGTGAAGTATAATTGGTTGAAAAGTTTATTTTTAGTAACGGGGAGGAGATTTTATAAACTGCAGAATTTTTCCATTTTATAATAACTGGCATCATTCATTTTGATTACAGATGTCTCCCCCTCCTTCCCCTCTCCACAGCACCTATATATATATATGTATATTTGTTTGTACGTATTTATTACTCTTTTATTTGTACATGTTTATTCTATTTTATTTTGTTAATATGTTTTGTTTTGTTCTCTGTTTCCTCCTTCTAGACTGTGAGCCCACTGTTGGGTAGGGACTGTCTCTATATGTTGCCAACTTGTAGTTCCAAAGCACCTAGTACAGTGCTCTGCACACAGTAAGCACTCAATAAATACGATTGAATGAATGAATATGGGAATTAGAAAAAAAAAAAATTTGCCTTTGTAATAGGTTGACATAATGGGAACATGTTGAAACGTCCAAACAAAGAAAGAACCTGCTAATACAATATCATGAGTAAAAGCCAGAGAAACACAGTACATACTGTGTGCTAAGATGATCGGCATTCTATTCCATTCTTGAGCAACTCATAACAGCAGTCATCTTTTGCTTGTTATTTTCTCTTCTTGATTTGGAAACAAACAAGGAAAGCCCCTGAGGATAGCTGGCCTTGGGGAAAGCTAGAACAGAATGTAGGGATGCTATTTGCATATGTCAACCTCCCTCTAAAGCAGGGCAAACAAGGCACCAAACAAGAAACAAGTTTAATCTTACTATTTGGAAACTAGCTAGAATTAGAATCCGATATAGTATCTTTTTGGAATCTTCATTTTTCATAATTTACTGTTTAATAGTAATAAAATGAGATAGATCATAGATCTGCTAGATTGAAAATTATCATTGAAATTATTTGAGAGCGGAATAAGCAGAATGACCCAGTGGAAAAAGCTTGGATCTGGGAGTCAGAGGACCTGGGTTCTAATTGTGTTTCTGCCACTTTTCTGCTGTGTAACCTTGGGCAAAACACTTAGGTCTCAGTTTCCCCATTTGTAAAATGGGGATTCAATAATTAATTTCCCTAGGCTATGAACTCCATGTGGAATAGGCACTATGTCCAACCTGATTAGCCCAGCAGTGAGTGCAGTACTAGGCACATAGTAAGCACTTGACAAATACCACAATTACTTACTCTAGTGAATGCTGCCAAGCATTTAGTACTTTATTCTGCAGATAGTTAGCACTTAATAGCACTGATTGTTTAGAGATGTTCATCATAAGAGTAAAAATGTAAGAGGAAATGCATCAATCATTTATTGAGCACTAACTGTGTGCAGAACACTGTACTAAGTGCTTGGGAGAGTGCAATATAAAAGACACATTGAGCCCACAATGAGCTTACAATCGAGGGGTAACCCAAGAAGGTACCAACATGTGGCTAGAGGAGAGGAGGAATGGATCAAATAGTACTAGGAGTTTCTAGATAATATAATAAACTGCAAATATCTTAATTTCTGTGTTTTATCATATTTTGCAGATTCTTGATTTTTGAATCGATAATGAAGCAAAAACAGTGTGGCCTTGTCAAGAGCATAAGGATAAGCATAAGAGAAGCTGTGTGGCTCAGTGGAAAGAACACAGGCTTGGGAGCCAGACGTCATGGGTTCTAATCCCAGCTCTGCCACTTGTCAGCTATGTGACTTTGGGCAAGTCACTTAACTTCTCTGGGCCTCAGTTACCTCATCTGTAAAATGGGGATTAAGACTTTGAGCCCCAGGTGGGACAACCTGATTGCCTTGTATCCCCTCTCTCCCCCCCCAGTGCTTAGAACAGGGCTTCGCACATAGTAAGCACTTAACAAATGCCATCATCATTATTATTACAAGGACTGGGTCCTAATACCAATTGTTTTATGTGTGACCTGAGGAAAGTCACATCTTCTCTGCGCCTCTGTTTGCTCATCTATAAAATGGGGATTAAATACTTGCTCTCCCTCTTATTTAGACAGAGTCCCATGCGGGACAGGGACTGTGTCTGATCCATGCCTTAGAATGGCAGTTGACACATAAGTGCTTATTAAAAATTCCTACATGAAGTATCTTCAAATGCTGTCAGGTTATTTCCAAACCATAGAGACTCCATGGACACACCTTCTTCAGAACATCCTATCTTCTGTCAAAATCCTTCTGGTATGTGTATCCATAGAGTTTAATTGGTAAAGATACAGAAGCAGTTGATCAATGCCTTCCACGGAGTAAAAACTTGAGTCTGTCATTGTCTTTGATCAATATATTGATCATCTCCCTTTGACTCTTTCCCATTCATTCATTAAATTGTATTTATTGTGCACAGAGCACTATACTGAGCATGATACAACAATAAACAGTGACATTCTCTGCCCACATTGAGCTTACAGTCTAGAAGGGGAGACAGACATCAATACAAATAAATAAAATTGCAGACATAAGTGCTGTGGGGCTGCGGAGAAGAAGAGTAAAGGAAGCAAGTCAGGTCAGGATGACGTCAAAGGGAGTGAGAGATGAGGAAAAGTGGGGCTTAGTCTGGGACGGCCTCTTGGAGGAGATTTGCCTTCAGTAAGTCTTTGAAGGGGCATGAGGGGAGAGAGGGGAAAGAAGAGGGTAATTATCTGTCCTGTAATTGTATATCTTGTAGTTTTCTTTCCCATGCCACTGCTACACAGCACAGGTGAATCTACTTTGACACTTTGGCTCAGACCTTTCCATTATGGGTAGCCCTATATGGCATAGCTCTAAGCTTCATCAGCATATACAAACTCTTGCCAAAATAAGTCGTCGATTCATAGGATGAGGTATGTCTCGATATTTTGTCGTCATATTTCTCATATATATACATACATACACACACACAGTCTCTAGTAAATTTGATTGAATAGTTTGAGCAGTCACTCATTTACTCAAACCTGTTAAGGCTAGATGCATTCAGCTATAAGTAGAGATTTATTATAAAATCTTTTAAAACTCTGTACTATCAGTTCATAATTGAGTTGAGGAGATGGTCGAGTAATTGGTGAATGAAGTACACTCTTCGGGGCCTGGAAAGAATTTACTTGGAAAGCGAGTCAGGTTTCCAGGATAAATCAAACCATTAGGAGTCAGGGGAAATCAGCAGTTGTGTTAGGTAGATGTGATAGACAGGATAAATAGATGGATTGATCTCAATAAAATAAATTGAAGGATTTCCTCATCAGAGGCAATTCCTACAATCAGATTTGATAGGTGTCTCAACCATTGGTGGCAGGGGCGGGGGGGGGGGGGCGTGGGATTAGTAATGTTAATTTGCTACCGAATGGTGGGATTAAGAATGTTCAGGGGTCATTCATTCAATTATATTTATTGGGTGTTTACTGTGTGCAGAGCACTGCATTAAGCACTTCAGAGTGTACAATATAACTGTAAACAGATGCGTTCCCTGCCACAGTGAATTTAAATCTAGCCAGAGCAAGAGAAACAGCTATGCAAGAGTTTTAGTCTGTCAACTCCCTCTCAAAGTGGCAGTCATTTGAGCAAGTCCCTCTCCCCACACAACCCCCATTCTGGTAGCACTGGGAGAAAAGTTCCAGGAAGAAGGTCAAGAAAACCCCACTTTCCATACACACATTGAGCCTTAACCACCTGTGTACCTTCCTTCCCCACTTGCAGGTCCTGGGAGTCAGAAGAACCTGGTTTTTAATCTCGGCCCTGCCACTTGTCTGCTGTGTGAACCTGAGCAAGTCACCTCACTTAATCTGTGCTTCAGTTACCTCATCTGTAAAATGTGTATTAAGACTGTGAGCCCCACATGGAACAGGGACCATATCCAACCTGATTTGCCTGTATCCACCACTCCAGAGCTTAGTACAGTAGTACTAACTGTAATTATTAGGTGGTCCTTCCCTTTCATCTACTTGCTGGTTTTCACTTTTGTAGTCTGATGAGCCCCAGGCATTCACAACTTGTTCCAGCCTAAGTCCTTAGAGATCATAAACATCACTCTTTCATACCGTCTACTTGTCACAAGCCCCCAGCTCATACCAACCAGGACTTTCCTGGACAGGGGGAGCCTCACTGATATGTAGTACAGTCAAACTACACCTCTGATCACCAAGAAAAATTTTTTACTTACTTTTATCAACATGCTCGGGAGTGACACATACACACACACACACTCCACTCTACTAAGGGTCCAATACCAGTCTGCTGTTAAAGGAGGCCATTCTGCCATTGCTTCTTCTTTCTGCTTCCAAGTGCTCCTGCCTTCTGCTGCTCTTTCCTTCAATACTTGCTTCCCTCTGCTTACTTCAGTATACTTCCTGTGTGCCTATTTACAATTCAAGATGACCGCCTTTTATCTGTTTTAGGCATCACAGCTGGTGCTCTACAAAGCAGTAATTGCTTGGTCCAGCCCTTTACTGGGTAGAACAGGGAGAGAAGGCTAGCCTACCCCCATGCCCCTCCCCCACAGGCCAGCAATCACCTGTCTCAGGTAATAATAATAATAATGATGGTATTTGTGAAGTGCTTACTATGTGTCAAGCACTGTTCTAAGCACTGGGATAGATACAAAGTGATCAGGTTGTCCCACATGGGGCTCACAGTCTTAATCCCCATTTTACAGATGAGGTAACTGAGGCACAGAGAAGTTAAGTGACTTGCCCAAGGTCACACAGCAGACAAGTGGTGGAGCCTTTTGAGTCCCAGGCCTGGGCTCTAGCCACTAAGCCACACTCATCCCATCTGTGTCATCGCCATTCCCTCCCTTGTTGTTTGTGGGATCACAAACAATCACTAATACGGCAGCTTATTGTGGATTTACCACAGTACTCTACTTCTGGAGAAGGACAGTCCTGGTCTTTGTTCCAGGTCCAGAGTACTGAGGGGAAGGTCATTCAGAGACCTAGTGAAGTGCCTTCAGAAGAATCAGCAGCTTCCATTGATCACCTGGTCTTATCTAATTATGCTTCTTGTGGCCCTTCTCAGCCCTCTGGGTGGTCAATCAGGGCTTCCCCAAAAGTACTCACATAGTATATCCCAAAATGCAAAGATAATGACAGTTCATTACACAAATGAATTCAATTAAATGGATGTCCATGACAGAACTAGGATAGATTTATGAATTAAACTATATATTAATTTTAGTGAAGAAATATTTAGGAAAACCTTTTAAATTTTATTTTTATAAGAAGTGTATGCTTTGTCAGATTTATTATTATTATTATTCATAATAATAATAATAATGGTATTTTTGCACGCTTACTATGTGCCTGGCACTGTACTAAGTGCTGGAGTGCATACAAGCAATTTGGGTTGGACACAGTCCAACAAGAAGAGATTGGGGAGTTGAAATTCATACTGTTAACTAAAAGCCTAAGAATCCACACACATTATAAAAGTAGAGACCTACCAAATCTGTATTGAAAATAAAAAGACAGTTTTGAATGGTTTAGTGATCAGAGAATCTTTACGGTTTTAGACTCATGTGAAGTGTGTTGATAGTAAGCTCAAATTACTATTTTGTTTTTGTGTTTTTCACAGTCAACAAATTGAGGAGTCACAAAGGAATTTAGAAGGAAAGGTGAGCAGATGTCAAGTAACATTTGCTCACACAGAGACTCATAAACATGTGGAATGACCCTCCAAGCAGAGCCCATGGAGGCAAAAGCATGGAAGCCATTCAGGAAACCATTAGAAGGCTCCCTAAGAGATTGAAAGAAGGATTTTAAAAGCAGTAGGTTTAATGGGTTGAGTAGCCTTTAGTTATTTCACCAGTATTTCCTCTCTTTTATGCTTTTGTTTCTCCCGGCTTTATTGAGCAGTATTTTTCTTTCCATCTGTTATTCCTCATTTTGGGCATCATAGAAACACTTAAAACTTAAATAGAAGGGTGCTTATAGGCCAAAAAAACCCCAAGAGAAATAAAAAGTTGCCAGAAATACTAGAGCTTTCTCATCAAGTGACAGAGCCATTTTTTGTTTGTTTTTGTTTTTTAAAAAATATTATGTGTAGGCAATTATGCAATCTGCAATGGCTGGGCTTATTAAACTAAGTTGAAAGTCTTCAAGTGCTGTGAAACAACTATGTAGAATTTGTGGTCAGCTGTGTGCCTTATAACTCGGCCCCCATGCACACTTCAGAATGAGCTGAAAGTGACAGGAATGAGGCTCATGCTTCATTAGAGAAACAGCATGGCTCAGTGGAAAGATACCAGGTTTGGGAGCCATAGGTCAGGGGTTCTAATCCCGGCTTCGCCACTGGTCTGCTGTGTGACTTTGGGCAAGTCACTTAACTTCTCTGTGCCTCAGTTACCTCATCTATGAAATGGGGATTAAGACTGTGAGCCCCACGTGGGACAACCTGATCACCCTGTACCTACCCCAGTGCTTAGAACAGTGCTTGGCACATAGTAAGCACTTAACAAATACCATCATCATTATTATTGTTATTATACTTCAATAATGGCTACAAATTAAACAACATTATTCATAACTGCCCTTATGAAGTTTATTTCCACAAATGGGAATGAGAACATTATGACTTAAATAAATGTGACTTTCCTGAATACTTAGTGTAGTAATAATAATAATAATAATTTTGGCATTTGTTAAGCACTTACTATGTGCAAAGCTCTGTTCTAAGCGCTGGGGAGGCTACAAGGTGATCAGGCTGTCCCATGTGGGGCTCACAATCTTCATCCCCATTTTACAGATGAGGGAACTGAGGCCCAGAGCAGTGAAGTGACTTGCCCAAAGTCACACAGCTGACAAGTGGCAGAGCTGGGATTTGAACCCCTGACCTCTGACTCCAAAGCCCGGGCTCTTTCCACTGAGCCATGCTGATAAAGAGGGGGCAATCAATAAATACCTTTAATGATAAAAAAAATGGTGATTATAATAATTAAGTTCTGTGATACCCCAGCCCCATGACACTTATGTAAATATTCTTATACTCTACTATTTTTTTCCTATTCTAATCTATTTAGTGTCTGTCTCCTGTAACTATAAGCTTTTTGAGGGCAGGGATTGCATCTATCAACCCTGTTGCATTGTACTTTTCCAAGAGCTTAGTACAGTGCTTTTTACACAGTAAGCACTCAATAAATACTCTGATTGATTAATAATCATGCTGGTATTTGCTAAGCACTTATATCATGTACCAAGTACTGGGGTAGATATTACACAGCTAGGACAAACACAGTCTCTGCTCCACATGGGCTCACAGCTTAAAAGGGAGGGAGAAAAAAATATTAAATCAGTAAAAGAAAGTGACATGCCCTGCAGTGACATGTCACTCAGCATGCAATTTATGGATCCAGGATTAGAACCTGGGCCCATGATCTTTCCCTTAGGCCATGATGCTTCTCTGTTTTTACTACTACTACTACAACTAACAGAAATAAACATAAATACATTCATATTAATGTCTCTATCCCTGACTAGACTGTAAGCTCACTATGGGCAGGAAACATGTCAGCTAATTCTCTTGTACTCTCCCAAGTACTTAGTACAGTGCTCTGCACATAGTAAGCACTCACTAAATACCAGTGATTGATGAAATGATTATCAGACATATGTGAGAGGCAGAAAGTAATATTTTAACAAATGTCTCTTTTGAAAATGGCTGATATTGCTGCTCTTTTAGGTGACAAACATTAAATAACTCATAGTTCATCCACTGAGTAAAGTATTACAATTATATATAAAGTGATCTTGACATATAACCAGGAGTTGTGCTATAAAATTATGAATCACCAGTTTGATTATGCAACATATTGTGGGGATAAAGAAGTACAACTTTAATTCTCAATGCATAATAAGAGACATGTTAGGAAGCAGACTTTTCACCTTTTAATTTGTATGGGCCATTTTACATCCAGGAGTTGACCTGAGTCAAAAAAGTAACAAAAGCTGTTACTACCCACATGTGTCTATACGGCAACAATTCCCATAGGGATCACACACATAGATGCTGGTTCCTAACAGGGATCTTCTTAACTGAAGCATTCTGCTAAGCTTCCCACCTCCATACTTGGGTTCATCATCTCATCATAATCTGGAGGGCAGAACCTGGACACATAGAAAGGATCATGTGTTTTTATTCATTCATTCAATCGTATTTATTGAGCGCTTACTGTGTACAGAGCACTGTACTAAGCGCTTGGGAAGTACAAGTTGGCAACATATAGAGACAGTCCCTACCCAACAAGGGGCTCACAGTCATTCATTCAATCATATTTATTGAGCGTTTAATGTGTGCAGAGCACTGCACTAACATCATTTTATGTCTTTTTATTAACCACAAACCCTACCCAACCAAGTAAACTCTTCACACCCAATTTCTCCAACATATTAACATTGTTCCCTCCACTATTTTTCCACCTTTTTCTCCCAGTGTTGTCCCCTGCTGGGATATTCAAGAACCGTAGCCTCTGAGGTTAATTCAAAGACAGCATAGTTTGGCTAGCAGGTTGAATCCCCACTTTCCAGATGAGGAAACTGAGATGCAGAGAAGTGAAGTGCCTTGCCCAGTAACCATACTCTTTCCAGGAGACTATTTTTATTGTACAGAAGGACTTCATTAAGGAGCAATGTGAGTTAGAACTCAGCTTCTTACTGATTTTGTCCACCTTGTTGGGGTTTTACCTTTAAAGTTTTCAAATGCAAACTCATATTTTTCCCTCTAAGAGACTAGGCAAGGTTGGGGGAAACTGTGCTCCTTTACTCTGGTCTTTAACACCAAGACAGCCTAAAAGCACAATATATTCTTCTGTTATTTTTTTTTTGTTGTTGGTGCGCTAATAAAACTAAGTGTTTTTCCTTAAGGGAGAGAAGGAGCCAGAGAAAAATCTCACATCCTCTTACTCTCCGACTAAGCCCTCTTTTCTTCTTCAGCTCCCTTCTGTGTCATCCTGATTTGCTCCCTTTATTCATCTGCCCCCCAACCTCCTGCCCCACAGCACTTATGTACGTATCTTTATATTAATGTCTGTCTCCTCCTCTAGACTGTAAGCTCATTGTGGACAGGGAATGTGTCTGTTATATTGTACTCTCCCAAGCACTTAGTACAGTGCTCTGCATACAGTAAGCACTGAATAAGTATGGTTACCTGACTTCTTTGTATCTTTCTTCTTGGCTGTCTTTCATTTACTTTCAAAATCTCTGTAAAATTAATTGGTGCCCCCTATCCAAATTTCTGACACAAGACTTACTTGTCCTTCCTGGCACCAGCATATAGATAGCATGTTGTTTAGCCTTTCTAATTCTAAAAATAGAGTGTCTGATAATCAGGAAGTAATCATATATTAATCAGTCAATCAATCAGTGGCATTGAGCCATATACTGTGAGCAGATACTGAACTGACTTGGCAGAGTACAGTACAGAGTTGGTAGACACATTCCCTGCCAAAAATAAGTAAGTTTTCAAACTAAAAATGAGCTTATTTTTACACATACCTCTAGAGATGTGTGCCACTCCAAGTTTATGAAATTAAAAGTTTTCAACCAATGACTATTTATAACTTTAGAAAATGACAGTGATTTCTTTAAAAATATTAGTTTTAAATGAAACCGAGGAAATTATAATGCAAAGGTTTTGATCCCAAACGATCTACCTTCTAAACTGTGCTGATTAAACATGTTAATACATACATTGCTACCAAGGACATAGAAGTACTTCTACTGTTTTATACTCTTGGAAAAAAATAATGTTGTTTCAAAGGCAGAAAGAGACATAAAAAAATTAATGACTATAAAACTTACACACTGTCATTTGAAACCACAGGATACTATTCAAGTGTGTGGAACAAATTATTTCTTTACATGAGTTTACAAATGATCAAGATTTATTATAACATGAAAACATATGTGAAGTAATGAAATCACTGGAAGGACATTTGCAAATAATGACATTGTTGTGAAGAAAAATGATTAAATTTTGTTAAGAATTATGTTTAGCAACTTTTTAAATTAGTAGCAGATGCTGCTCTAGAAATTTTATATGAATTATCCTGTATATTCATATCCAATCACGTTTTATTACCTTGACAATATGAATATAATGTTTCTGCTATTATTAAATCTGTTGTGACAATATTAAGGCCAATTAGATTTTTCTTGTAGGAGTATTTAAAAAATGGTGCCTATGTGTCTAGCTAATTATTCTGTATCTGCTATTTTTACTGGGTTCAAATTTGGGTTCCAGTGTAACATTGCTTCCACATTATTATAACTGCCACACAGTATCTGCTATTATTAATGTTATCATCATTATTACTTTGTCATCTTAATCTACTGAGTCACTCGAGAATATCTTTCCCAGCCTTGGAACCTGGATAATAATGATGGCATTTATTAAGCACTTACAATGTGCAAAGCACTATTCTAAGTGCTGGGAAGGTTACAAGGTGATCAGGTTGTCCCACGGGGGCCTCACAGTCTTAATCCCCATTTTACAGATGAGGTAACCGAGGCACAGAGAAGTTAAGTGACTTGCCCAAAGTCACACAGCTGACAAGTGGCAGTGCAGGATTTGAACCCACTACCTCTGACTCCAAAGCCCGGGCTCTTGCCACTGAGCCACCTGAATGATACATACTGCTGATGATAATTAGATGAAACCTGGAATCCTATGTTTTTCAAATGAGAAATTCTGTGATGAAAATATAAAGGGCCAAGAATGAAATAATTTTGTAGAGATTATGAATATTCCAACAAACTGATAATACTACACATAAAAGTAGTAAATTTACAGGAAAAGTGGTTTCATTTACTATAAATATAATTATAATAATGATGCTATTTTTTAAGCGCTTACTATGTGCAAAGTACTGTTCAAAGCGCTGAGGGGAGTCAAAGATATCTTTGAGGAAAAGGTATACATCATATATTTTAAGGCATATTCCCCCATTTCCCACCAACTTAAATTAAATTGCAGAGCTGGACCTCACAGAGAATTGATAGCACAGGAAGAAAATGGGGAAAGTTCCAGAAGTTATCTTTTTTAAAAGGAATTTGTAAGAATGCTCAGTAGTTAGCTGTTGTTTATAAGTCATGTTTATATACAGTTCCAAGAAACTGTTTTCCCCATCTTCCATGTGCATACACCCCTCTCTTTGACCCAGATATCTACCCTTATCCCATATTGACCACAGTCTCTCCAGCTCATCATAGTACCTCTTGGATATTTTCTAAAGCTGGAAAGACTGGGACAAGATGAGGAGGGATTAGGAAGTGAGAGGACAGCAGGGTCCCCTCCCTAGGCTTCTTCCTTATTTCATTTATCTTAGGCTGGTCCTATGGCCAAGGCAGTCCCTGAAGCTGAAATTGGGGGAGAAGGTTGGCCTGGACATGAAATGAACAAAAAAATTCAAAAAGTAACACCAGGTGAGGGATAAAGTGCACAGGTGCTAAGAAAATGGGGCAAACATTTTAATAGCCATAGTCATAGGGCAGGGGCTAGAGAGGGGAGAAATTTAAAGACTGGCTGTTGAGTTGAACAGCCAGGAAACAGGGTAGGTTCATTCACTCAATTGTTTTTATTGAGCAATTACTACGTGCAGAACACTGTAATAAGCACTTGGAGGAGTACAATATAACAATAAACAGACACACTTCCTGCCCACAACGAGCCTATAGTCTATAGGGGGAGACAGGTGCTGGCTTACTTGACATCCAGGTGGTGTCTTACTGGAGAGTGGATGCTCTATCTCCCTCCTACCCTTCCTTTCCAAACTCCTAGAAACTCCTACACTCCTTTCCAAACTCCTACACTCGCTGCCTCAAATTCCTCAACTCCAACTCTCTCCTAGATCCCCTCCAATCTGGCTTCTATCCCCTCAATTCCACCAAAACTTCCCCCTCAAAGCTCAAACTGCCCTCCTTCTTGCCGAATCCAATGGCTCCTACTTTATCCTAATCCTCCTCGACCTCTCAGCTGTCTTCAACACTGGTTTCAGCTTGGCTTAACGGACTCCGTCCTCTCCTGGTTCTCCTCTTATCTTTCTGGCTGTACATTCTCAGTTTCCTTTACAGTCTCTTCCTCCCCCTCCCATCCTCTTACTGCAGGGGTTCCTCAAGGGTCAGTTCTGTGTCCCCTTCTGTTCTCCATCTATACTCACTCCCTTGGTGCACTCATTTGCTCCTACGGCTTCAACTATCATCTCTACACAGACGACACTCAAATCTACATCTTCTCTCCTGTTCTCTCTCCTTCCCTCCCTCCTATCTCCTCCTGCCTTCAGGACATTTCCACCTGGATGTCCACCCACCACCACAAGCTCAACATGTCCAAGATTGAGCTCCTTATCTTTCCTCCCAAACCCTGTCCTCTCCTTGACTTTCCTGTCACTGTGGATGGCACTACCATTTTTCCCGTCTCACAAGCCCACAAGCTTGATGTCATCCTTAACTCTGCTCTCTTATTCATCCCACACATCCAATCCGTTACTAAAACCTGCCGGTCTCACCTTCACAACATCGCCAAGATCCGCCCTTTCCTCTCCATCCAAACTGCTACCTTGTTGGTTCAATCTCATCCTATCCTGACTGGATTACTACATTGGCCTCCCTTCTGATCTCCCAACCTCCTGTCTCTCCCCACTTCAGTCTTTTCTTCATTCTGCTGCCCGAATTATCTTTGTACAGAAATGCTCTGGGTATGTCATTCCCTTCCTCAAAAATCTCCAGTGGTTGCCTATCAACCTTCGCAAGAAGCAAAAACTCCTCACTATCAGCTTCAAAGCTCTCCATCACCTCACCCCCTCCTACCTCACCTCCCTTCTCTCCTTTTACAGCCCAGCCCACACATTCCGCTCCTCTGCTGCAAACCTCCTCACTGTGCCTCATTCTCGCCTGTCCCACCATCAAACCCTGGCCCACGTCCTACCTCTGGCCTGGAATGTCCTCCCTCCACACATACGCCAAACTAGCTCTCTTCCTCCCTTCAAAACCCTACTGAGAGCTCACCTCCTCCAAGAAGACTTCCCAGGCTGAGCCCCCTCTTTCCTCTCCTCTTCCTCCCCTCCCTATAGCCCCCACTCTCTCCCTATGCCCTCCCCACTTTCCCTCCCCCAGCACTTGTGTATATTTGTACATATTTATTACTCTATTCATTTTATTAATGATGTGTATATAGCTATAAAACTATTTATTCTGATGGTATTTACACCGATCCACTTGTTTTGTTTTGTTGTCCGTCTTCCCCTTCCTAGACTGTGAGCCCATTGTTGGGTGGGGACCATCTCTATATGTAGCCAGTTTGTACTTTCCAATTGCTTAGTACAGTGCTCTGCACACAGTAAGCACTCATTAAATGATTTAATGAATGAATGAATGTTTTTCCTTCCAGTGAAGTAAAATTAAGCCAAAGTGGTCTTTTGAAGGCCAAATGACTCGACTTAGATTAGCATATTTGGACACATAACCAGGAGGACCAATTCTCTGCAGAAGACATTGATGCTAGGAAAAGTCTGGGGTAAATGTGGAAGAGACAGACCACAGCTAGATGGATAGAAACCATAACAATGATAATGCAAGAATCATTAGCAAGGTTACGGATTATGGCAAAAGGCAGGAAGTTCTGGAGAAAGTATATCCATGGGGTTGCTATGAATCAGAAATGACTTGATGGCACTTAGACCAAGAGATATTAAGAAGGCAAAGAATTAAAGGATCTGTATGCTGAAAACTCTGTATAAGTCTTTTGAAGAGATTTAAAATACTGATACAATATGCCTGAGAAAAAAGTATTTATGAACAAAATAAAAGCTAGTAAATAATTTACTCAGAAAGATTATTTGGAGGGAATTCATTCAATCGTACTTATTGAGTGCTTACTGTGTGCAGAGAACTATACTAAGTGCTTGGGAAGTACAAATCAGCAACAAATAGAGACGGCCCCTACCCAACAATGGGCTCACAGTCTAGAAGGGGAAGACAGAAAACAAAACAAAAGAGTAGACAGGTGTCAATAGCATCAGAATAAATAGAATTATAGCTATATACACATCATTAGTAAAATAAATGGAGTAATAAATATGTACAAATAAAATAAATGGAGTAATAAATATGTACAAATAAAATAAATGGAGTAATAAATATGTACAAATATATACAAGTGCTGTGGGGAGGGGAAGGGGGTAGGACAGAGGGAAGGAGGGAGGTGATGGGGAGGGGAGGAGGAGAAGGTGAGGAAAAAGGTGGGGGCTTAAAAGGATTTAAGTGACAAAACCCATAAATAACCCAACAAGTTTCAAATTCTCTTCTCTACCCTCAGACAACCTTGACTAGATGAAAGCTGTTAACTTACCAGGTGGAATTTGCTTCTAATGACCTGTAGCAACAAACAACCTTTCTGAGTCAGAGGTCCCTGAGGAGAGAGCACATTCTAGCTTCTGCCCTTCCAAAAGAGCTCCAGAAACTTGGACTATTCAGCACAGACCCTTAACTGCTGTTCAATGTAGTTTTGTCTCCTTCCTTCCTTCCCTCTCTAACCTCTCTAAGAGTCTCTGGTAGGATGTTTTGAAATCACAATTTCTTCTTATTATTATTATGGTATTAAGGGCTTACTATGTGCCAAGCACTGTTCTAAGGGCTGGGGTGGATACAAGGTAATCACGTTGTCCCACATGGGGCTCACAGTCTTAATCCCCATTTTACAGATGAGGTAACTGGGACACAGAGAAGAGAAGTGACTTGCCCAAGGTCACACTGCAGACAAGTGGTGGAGCCAGGATTATCAACTGCAATGTAATACAACCAAGTCTAACACAATCTTTTATTTTTTAAGATCGTAATATGACAACAAAATTCCATTCATTTGTTCTGCATAAGCTGAAAAGCCTTATAAGGACCTTCCTGATCTTAATACATAATTAGTCGAGTGAATATCAGAGTACCTCAGGGGTGAAAAGACCAAAGTCCGTAGGCATTGCTGAAGGGTGGGAGAATAGGGTGGAGACGTTGGTCAGGAAAAGCTTCATAGAGGAGATGTGATTATAATATGACTTTGAATATAGGGAGATTAGTGATCTATGGAAAGTGAAGGAAAAAGTTCCAGGAAGGAGGGAGAGCAGAACAGGCAGCAGAGGCAGAAGAGAACAGTGACAGCTTCTCTCCTTATATCCTGTCCCAGTTGGTCTGGTTGTGGCCTGCTGGCTTTGTAGCCCTGAAACATGGTATTCTGCCAGGGGTGGACGAGGCAGGCAAGCAGGGGCACAGATGCAGAGGTCGAAGTAGCAGATGCAGCTACGAGGGCCATCGGATTTAAGCTATTAAAAAAATAAAACTAAAAGAAAAGACTAGAGAGTGGGAGGTGAGTTTGAGGTCCAGGCCCTGGTGATCAGAAAGTCCAGGGATAGTACAGAAGGCTGGGTTAAGGAGAATGAAGTTATGACCTAGAAAATTTACACAAACATCACTAAACGAGGTTGTGATATTCTCTGGTAGATATGGAAACTTTGAAAACACTTACCTGAAATAGATGCATACAATAATATGGCTTCCCAAATTGGTCTAATTAATGATTCCAGTGGTGAACGTATCCAGAACTTACTCTTCTGACAATGCTTCAGACTGTTCCTTTGACAAAGTTCAGATAGCTGCAGTGGTGAGAACAAGTAGTTTTTACTCAAATATGTTTCCTCCTTGCTCAATTGAAAACTGGAAACAGTATCTAGAAAATAAGGGAGAGTAAGTAATATTGGTTGATACAAAGGAAGAAACAAGGTTTTTGTAGAAGCAGTCCAGTTTTTCACATTGTATTTACAATGTATCTTTGGAACAGGGATACATAGTGAACATACCTTTTTTTCCAAAAGAGATCAAAAGAAAGCTATGGGAGATTATTGTTTTGCGATGGGGAAATCTTTAATTTTAGATTCCTTTGAGATGTGCACTTAAATCCATATTGTAATGTTTTCGATTTCTTTTCAGAAACTATTTTTATCTGGTATAATAAAAAATGCAGTGCAATTTGGGTATTCAAATCATTCGGGGACTATTGGAATATATAATAGCTATATTTTTAGAACAAATATTGTTATGCCAAAAATCAATGTATCTCTATTTTCCCAAGGAGGTAAAATTGAAAAGAAGGTTCTGGTTCATATTATCCAAGGAAAAGCAAAAATTCCTTGCTGCTAAAGTCTGCCACTGAAACATCTTAAAAGGGACTTTTTATTGAATATGCCATCTAAATCACCTTTCCCATCAATTCTGCAGCTATTTGGAGTCAGTAGTAATGAGTGTCTCAGCTGCTACTTCATAGGTTTCAAAGTAATATATTAGAAAATCAAAGTAAGGGTGCAGTGAATGGAAATGGCATTGAACTCCATATAGCAATATTGCCAAGCCAATTATGTCAAAAAAGCCCCCTTTTGATGCTATTAGCTGTTGTCAATTTAATTATCTTAAAGTCTGCTCCAGATTGTTCAATAAGGAGCATTAATATTCTGGACAAAATATAACCTTTAAACAGGGGATTATATATTGTGTATGTGTGTGTATTCATTTATATATGAAATTATTGTGAATGTTTTAAATTGTTTTCTTCCTCTAAGCATGCTGTATTTATACAACACTGATAGAGAAAGGAAATCTGCAGTACAAACAACTGTGTCCTCTAAGCACTGACTGGGAAATTAAACAGTCAAGTTTAGATTCAAGTGTTACTGCTTTGAGGAGTGGAAAAGGTAATTCCATTGGTGACATTTTCACTCAAAATCAAGAAGTCTGTAAAGGTGGGATTGTTGCACTGAGATTATTTGTGAAGGACTCTGAAATTCTTGGTTGACAAGCCTTACATAAACACACTGCAGATAGAACTGTATTTACTTCTTGTATGCTCATCCAACTTTGATCCCCGGAGACTTTACAGAAAAAGAAGAGAATATGAATCTGATTCAATTCTACTATGTCCTTATTTATTTTTAAAGAGAACAAATCAGATGAAGACCCTTTTTCAAAGCCCTGCTAAAATCACATTTTCTCTAGTAGGACTTGCCCGACTGCTTTCACATCCCCTCATCTTATTTCTCCAGCTATGATACCACCTATGTACTTGGGTCCTCACGCTCTAATCATTCAAAGACTCATTCCAGCTCCTTTCCCTACATAGCAAGCTGTTCCATACTGTAATTCCTTTTAATGTCTGTCATTCCACTGCTTGTAAAAATCACTGAGGGCAGGAATAGTGTCTTCCAACTGTATCGAATTGTGCTCTCCCAAGATTCTTCAAATTGTATTTATTGAGCACTTTCTGTGCCCAAAGCACTGTACTAAATGCTTGGGAGAGTACAATACATCAATAAAAAGACACATTCACTGCCCACAAAAAACTTACAGTCTAGAGGGATGAGCCAAAAGCTCAGTATAGTAGTGCCCTTCACACAGTAACCACTCAATAATGCCACTGATGAACTGGTTATTAACTCCCTCCCAAGCATTGCTCTACATAAAGATCTTAGTAAATATTATCAACTAATCAATTAATTATACAGTGATACTTCTTGAGCCCTTACTGTAGAGCAATTTATAAAATAGATGAAAATCAATCAATCATTCAATCGTATTTATTGAGCGCTTACTGTGTGCAGAGCACTGTACTAAGCGCTTGAGAAGTACAAGTTGGCAACATATAGAGACAGTCCCTACCCAACAGTGGGCTCACAGTATAAAACAGGGAGACAGAGAACAAAAACAAACATACTAACAAAATAAAATAAATAGAATAGATATGTGCAAGTAAAATAAATAAATAAATAAATAGAGTAATAAATATGTACAAACATATATACATATATACAGGTGCTGTGGGGAAGGGAAGGAGGTAAGATGGGGGGATGGAGAGGGGGACGAGGGGGAGAGGAAGGAAGGGGCTCAGTCTGGGAAGGCCTCCTGGAGGAGGTGAGCTCTCAGTAGGGCCTTGAAGGGAGGAAGAGAGCTAGCTTGGCGGATGGGCAGAGGGAGGGCATTCCAGGGATGACGTGGGCCAGGGGTCGATGGCGGGACAGGCGATAACGAGGTACGGTGAGGAGATTAGCGGCAGAGGAGCGGAGGGTGCGGGGTGGGCTGTAGAAGGAGAGAAAGGAGGTGAGGTAGAAAATGGAAAATTCAGCAAACTTTCAGGGAGTCAAATTGATATTTAAAATAACATTACCTTCAAATAGGGCAAGGTAAATAAGGAAAAAGACACTGCACTTAATAACACTAAACTGAAAAATGAAGCTAAATCAATCCTGGTTTCCAGATACTTTTATTGACTATCACAGCCCCGTCTATACACTTTGCTCTTCTAGCACCAATTTACTCACTGAACCCCAGTTGCCGCTGACCCCTTATCCACATCCTCCCTCTGGCTTGGAATTCCTGTAAATTTATATTAGATGCTAAGGAGGCTTATGGTCCCCCACAGCAACATAGCCTAGTAGAAAAGGTTTGGGCCTGGAAATCAGAGGACCTGGTCCTAATTCCAATTTAGCCACTTCAAGTCACTTAATTTTCCATGCCTTTGTTTCCTCACCTGTAAAATGGTGATACAGTATCTATTCTCCCTCTTTCTTACTGCAAGAGCCACATGGGGCAGGGTCTGTGCCTTACTAGATTCACTTTTATTTATCTCAGCACTTAAAACAGTGCATTGTAAGCACTTAACAAATAGCATTTAAAAAAAAAAATCCCACCCCTGTTCTAGAGACATTTGTGGGTCCCATTGGCAGAATCAAATGGTGTTTTTTGTTCTGCAAACTATTTTATGATTATGGGTATTGGTAGAAATGCATGCCTGGATTGATTTGAACTTTAAGTCTCTGAGGTTGAAGTGCTACTTGAAGGAGAACAAGTGATACCTTGGAGCATTTCATGACCCTAATCAAAAAGGTGCTTATTGAAATCTACTCTGTGGTACACAGAAAAAAAGTTTAGTAACATGCATGCTATACTAAGACTGAAGAAATCGAAAGCTATGATGACTGAAAACAAACCAGTTATACATTTCTTTTATAGAGAAGTATGGATAGTTGGATAGATTCAATAGTATTTACTGAGTGCTTACTGTGTGCAAAGCACTCTACTAAGCACTGTACTGTACTGTACTCTCCCAAACACTGTACTAAGTGCTTGGGAGAGTTCTTGGAGAAGCAGCGTGGCTCAGTGGAAAGAACACAGGCTTGGGAGTCAGAGGTCATGGGTTTGAATCCTGACTCTGCCACTTGTCAGCTGTGTGACTTTGGGCAAGACACTTAACTTCTCTGTGTCTCAGTTACCTCATCTGTAAAATGGGGATTAAGACTGTGAGCCCCACGTGGGACAACCTGATCACCTTGTATCCCCCCCAGCGCTTAGAACAGTGCTTTGCACATAGTAAGCACTTAACAAATACCATCATTATTGTTACTACAATATAACAGACACATTTCTGCCCACAATGAGCTCACAGTCTAGAGACAGACACAAATTAATATAAATAAATAAATAGATAAAGAAATAAATTACAGATATATATATATATATATATATATATATATATATATATATATATACTGTGGGGATGGGGAGAGGATGAATGAAGGAGCAAGTAAGAGAGGCAGAAAAGGGAGTGGGAAAAGAGGAGAGGAGGGCTTAGTCAGGGAAAGCTTCTTGGAGATATACCTTCAACAAGGTTTTGAAATGGGGGCGAAAAATTATCTGTCTGATATGAGGAGGGAGGGCATTCCAGGCCAGAGGCAGGATGTGGGTGAGAGGTCAACGGATAAAATCGAGGTGTGGTGAAAAAGTTAACATTAGAGGAACAAAGTGTACAGGCCAGGACATAGTAGGAGAGTAGTGAAGTGAGGTAAATGGGGGCAAGATGATTAAGTGCTTTAAAGCCAAAGATGAGTTTTTGTTTGATGTGGAGGTGAATGGGCAACCACAGTTATTTTACAAGCACTTAGTACAGTGCTCTGCACACAGTAAGAACTCAATAAATATGATTGAATGAACCCCTGAAATTTCTTAAAGAGTGGAGAATCATGCTTGAATGTTTGTGAAGAAAAATTATTCGGACAGCAAAATGGAGTATGGACTGGAATAGGGAGAGACAGAAGGCAGGGAGGTAGGCAAGGAGGCCAATAGAGAAGCAGCATGCTTCAGTGGAAAGATCCCGGGCATGGGAGTCAGAGGTCATGGGTTCAAATCCCCGCTCCACCCCTTGTCAGCTGTGTGACTTTGGGAAAGTCACTTAACTTCTCTGTGACTCAGTTACCTCATCTATAAAATGGGGATTAAGACAGTGAGCCCCACGCAGGACAACCTGAACACCTTGTATCCCCCCAGTGCTTAGAACAGTGCTTTGCACATAGTAAGAGCTTAACAAATATCATTATTATTATTATTGTTATTACAATAATCAAGGGAGGATAGGATAGATGAGAAGCAGTGTGCCCTATGAATACAGCACGAACTTGAGAATCATAAGGATTGACATTCTAATGCCTGCTCTGCTCCATCTTTGCTGTGTGACCTTGGGCAAGTCACTTCACTTCTCTGTGCCTCAGTTACCTCATCTGAATAGTAGAGATTGAGAGGAAAAGAGAACCTATTGAAAAAAGGCAATCAATATTATTGCTGAGTGCTTACTGTGTGCTGATTACTGTAGTAAGCATTTGGGAAAGTAGAATTTTAGAGTAGGTAGATACATTCCCTGCCCATAACAAGCTTACAGTGTAGAGGATGCTTCTGGAAGAGGAAATGGGAGATGACATTCACATCCTGCAAGATGCTACCTCAAAAATCATTCCATTTACAGAGAATGGACAGCAATAGTAGTATATATTCATAACACAAATATTACCACAAATATCATAAAGGTTTAAATTTTAAAATTATGTCAGCTCATTGTGGACAGGGAACGTGCCTACCCATTCTGTTATATTGTTATACTGTGCTCTCCCAAGTGCTTAATACAGAGCTCTGCAACAGTAAATATTCAATGAATGCAACTGATTGATTGAAATTTTACAAATTTAATTATCCTGTACCCTGTGTTCAGCGGGAGTTTCTTGTTCTCCTTGTTCTGATATTTATATAAAAAATAAATCTTTTTCTCATCATTTTTTGTCAGAGATTTGTATCTAGCTTTATCTAAGTTCTGAGGATGGCATGAATATCTAGTGCTCAAAGTGTACAGATCCAAGTGCATAGGTGATGCAAAAGGGGTAGGGGAAATAAGGGCTTTGTTTGGGAAGACCTCATGGAGAAGATGTGATTATCATAAGGCTTTAAAGGTTGTGGAGGCAATCGTATATGAAGAAGGAGGATATTCTAGATCAGAAGGAGGATGTGGGCAAGGAGTCTGCGGTTAGATAGATGGTATCAAAATATAATAAGTAGGTTGGTGTTGGAGAAGCAAAGCCTGTAGGTTGTGTTGTAGTAGGAAATCAGGAAAGTAAGATGAAGATGCAGAGTGGCCTAGTGGAAAGACCATGGACCTAGGAGTTAGAAGAACCCGGATTCAAATACCAGTTCCACCACCTCTCTGCTGTGTGACCCTGGGCAAGTCACTTATCTTTTCTGTGCCTCAGTTACCTCATCTGTAAAATGGGGATTAAGAGTGGGATGTGTCCAACCTGATTAGCTTCTATCTTCCCCAGCACTTAGGATAGTGCTTGGCACATAGTAAGCACTTAAAGATGCCATTAAATAAAAAAAAGATAGGAGGGGCAAGGTGATAGAGTGTTTTAAAGCTGAAGGTAAGTGGTTTCTTAGTACAGTGCTCTGCACATAATAGATATTTAATAAAAAAGATTGACTGATTGATTACAGAGGTGGATAGGCAACCATCCAAGGTTTTTCAGGAGTGGGGAAGCAGCATGGCTCAGTGGAAAGAGCACTGAGCTTGGAAGTCAGAGGTCATGGGTTCTAATCCCGGCTCCTCCACTTGTCTGCTGTGTGACTTTGGGCAAGTCACTTCACTTCCCTGGGCTTCAGTTCCCTCATCTGTAAAATGGGGATTAAGTCTGTGAGCCTTACGTGGGACAACCTGATTACCTTGTACCTACCCTAGTGCTTAAAACAGTACTTGGCACATAGTTAGCTCTTAACCAATACCATCATTATTATTATTACTATTATTAATATGAACTTTTTGGTAAAAATGATATGGACAGCAGAATGAAGTATATACAGGAGTTGAGAGTGACAGGAGGTAAGGAAATCAGTGATGAAGGATAGAATAAGTGCTTGGATCAGCCTGGAAGCAGTCTGGGTAGAGGGGAAAGGATGGATTCTAGTGATGTTGTGAAGGTAGACCTGACAGAATTTGGTGATGAGTTGACTACGTGGGTTGAATCAGAGTGATGAGTTGTGGATAATGCCAAGTTTATGGGCTTGTGAGACAGGTGGGACAATAGTGTCTACAGTGTGATAGGAAAAAGAGGGGAGGGAAGTAATTGGTTAGAAAGATGAGTGCTACCCCCCACCTCCCACCCCCAGACTGAGAGCCCGTTGTAGGCAGGGATTGTCTTTCTGTATTGCTCTACTGTACTTTCCAAGCACTTTGTACACTGCTCTGCACACAGTATGTGCTCAATAAATATGAGTGAATGAATGAATGAGTTGTCAGTGGAACATCGAAGGAGAAAAGTCATGAAGATAGGAGGAAATGTGAGATTTCAGAGGATAGGTCAGGGAGAAAGACTTGGATTTGGGAATCTTTTGCCTAGAGGTGATAGTTGAAACTAAAACCATGGCAGTATGAGTTCTCCAAGGGAGTGGGTATAGATGGAGAACAGACAGGGACCCAGAACTGAGCCTTGAGGGACTCCCACAGTTAGAAGGTGGGAGACAGAGGAGGACCCTGCAAAAGAGACTGAGAAATAGCTGCCAAAGAGAGATAGGAAGAGGCTAGGAGAGGATAGTGTCAATGAAGCCAAGGTTAGATAATGTTTCTAGGAGAATAGGTGTTGAACCATCTCGAAGACAGCTGAGAAGTCGAGGTGGACTAAGATGGAGCAGAGGCTGTTGTATTTGGCATGAAGGAGGTGACTTGTGTTCTTAGAGATGGCCACTCCTCTGAAGTGAAGAAAGAGGAAGCCAGAATGTATGGAGTCAAGGAGAAAGCTGGAGGAGAGTAATTGAAGGCAGGAGGTGTAGACAACTTATTCAAGCAATTTCGAGAAGGATGGTAGGAGAGGGAAGGGGCAGTCAATCATTTGTATTTATTACACATTTTTACTATGTGCAAAACACTCTACTAAGTGTTTGGGAGAGTGCAATACAATGGAATAGGTAGTCATGTTCCCTGTACACAGCAAGCTCACAGTCTAGAGGGCAATAAATGGGAAGATCTGTGGGATCCAATAGGGTTTTTGGAGTTTTTTAGGATAGTAGAGCATGTTTGAAAGCAGTGAGGAAGAAGCCATTGGAAGGTGAATGGTTGAAGGTGATCAGGGAGGAAAAAGGGAGGAGGCAAATATTTTATAGGGATTGGGCCCGATGAACAGATGAAGGGGTGGATTTTGAGAGGAGGCAAGTGATTTCATCTTGACACAGCACTCTCTGACCATAACCTCCTGATCTGCCATCTCTTTCACATATATGTCCCTACAAATCTATCCCATTCTCCCACAGAGACCTCTAATGTTATAATCCTGTGAACTTTCTAGTCAAGCCCCATTTCATCACAATCACCAACCTATCTTCTCTTGAAATGCAAATCCACAACCTCAGTAACTCCCTCTCCCCTGAAATCAACTCCTTTGCTCTCCTGTTCCTCTGCTGACATTACATCACTAAGACAATCACTTCCAGAGTACACTTCCTCATTCATTCATTCACTCATTCATTCAATCAATCGTATTTATTGAGCGCTTACTATGTGCAGAGCACTGTACTAAGTGCTTGGGAAGTACAAGTCGGCAACATATAGAGACGGTCCCTACCCAACAATGGGCTCACAGTCTAGAAGGGGAAGACAGACAACAAAACAAAACAGGTAGACAGGTGTCAAAATCATCAGAACAAACAGAATTAAGGCTATATGCTTTAATTAAGGCTATTTGCTATATGCAATCATAAACAAAATCAATAGTAAATATGTACAAGTAAAATAGAGTAATAAATCTGTATAAATATATGTACAGGTGCTGTGGGGAGAGGAAGGAGGTAGGGCAGGGGGGATGGGGAGGAGGAGAGAAAAGGGGGGCTCAGTCTGGGAAGGCGTCCTGGAGGAGGTGAGCACTAAGTAGAGCTTTGAAGGATGGAAGAGAGCTAGCTTGGCGGATGGGCAGAGGGAGGACATTCCAGACCAGGGGAAGGACATGGGCCAGGGGTCGATGGCGGGACAGGCAAGAACTAGGTACAATGAGGAAGTTAGCGGCAGAGGAGCGGAGGGTGCGGGCTGGGCTGTAGAAGTAGAGAAGGGAGGTGAGGTAGGAGGGGGCGAGGGGATGAAGAGCCTTGAAGCCGCTACTACTAGTCCACGCTGCTTCTTGGCTTAGTTCAGTGCTTACACACAGTAGGGAGTCAATCACTGTCACAGGCACAATAATGGGAGAATTGAGTCTGGAAGCTGAGAGTGAGGAGTTTTTGCTTGATTTGTAGGTTGACAGGCAGCCATTGGAGATTTTTGAGGAGGGGAGTAACATGCTCAGAGCGTTTCTGCTTATTGTTATACTATATTCTCCAAAGAGCTTAGTACAGTGCTCTGCACACAGTAAGCACTCAATAAATATGATTGACAGACTGGTTAAATGCCACTTTTAAAAAAAGCTGTGTTTTTTAATTCTCTGACAATATCAAATTGGACTACCAGATTATACCACCAACTGAGACTGAGAGGGGTTTTATTATT
Organism: Tachyglossus aculeatus; assembly: GCF_015852505.1. Classification (NCBI taxonomy): domain Eukaryota; kingdom Metazoa; phylum Chordata; class Mammalia; order Monotremata; family Tachyglossidae; genus Tachyglossus; species Tachyglossus aculeatus. Next base: position 117,257,675 of record NC_052067.1, read on the forward strand.
ATTATTAATAATAATAACAATGATTGCATTTATTGAGCACTTACTGTGTGCAAAGCACTGTACTAAGCTCTTGGGACAGTACAATATAACATCCAATACATTCCTTGCCCACAACGAGCTCACAGTCTGGAGGGGGAGACAGACATTAATACAAATGAATAAAAGGAGAAATGAATAAACAAATAAATAATTACAGATATATGCAGATATATACATATGTGCCATGCAGGAGTGAAAGAGGAGGTATGAAGGAGCAAGCATGAGAGGTGGGGAAGGGAGTGAAAGAAGAGGAGAGGAGGGCTATTTCAGGGAATGCTTCCTCAATCAATCAATCAATCAATCGTATTTATTGAGCGCTTACTGTGTGCAGAGCACTGTAGTAAGCGCTTGGGAAGTACAAGTTGGCAACATACAGAGACAGTCCCTACCCAACAGTGGGCTCACAGTCTAGTAGATACAGATTCCTGGAGGAAATGTGTCTTCAATAAGGCTTTGAAGTGGGGGAGAGCAATTATCTGATATGAGGAGGGCGGTCAATTATTGTTCTTATTTTAGAGATGAGGTAACTGAGGCTCAGAGAAGCAGAGTGACTTCCCCAAGGTCACTGATCAGACCAGTAGCAGGGCCTGGATTAGAAGCCAGGTCGTTCAGGACCCCCAGGTCACGGCTTTATCCACTAGGCGGCGCTGCTTCTCTCCCACATCGTGATTCACGGAGGCCGCGCCTCTCTATCGCCACCTGGTGGCATTTTGCTCCTCTAGCACCGGCTACCTCCCTGGGCCTCCATCTCGTCTATCTTCATTCATTCAATCAATCAATCAATCAATCAATCAATCACTCAATCATATTTATTGAGCTCTTACTGTGCGCAGAGCACTGTACTAAGCGCTTGGGAAGTACAAGTCGGCAGCACATAGAGACAGTCCCTACCCAACAGCGGGCTCACAGTTTATTGATCGCTTACCGGGCAGCGATCACAACGGATTCATAGTCCAGGCCTCGTCTGGGGATGGACAGAAGTACCTGTCCTCCTTGATGCCAAATCCAAATCCAGAAGCCTCTACTCCATCCAAAACCTCTTGGATCCCTCATCTGCCTTTGGAGTGTGGACCACCTACTTCTCCTGAACCATTATCTAGTACTGGCTTCACTGACCCTATCCTCTCCTAGTTCTCCTATTTTTCTCAGGTGGCTACTTTTCGGTTTCTTTTGCAGGCTCCTCCTCTGCTTAACCATGAGAGTCAGTTCTGAGTCTTCTACTATTCTTCATCTATATCCATTCCCATGGAGAATTCATCACTCCCGCAGTTTCAATGACAATCCCTACACAAATGATTCCCTAATTAACCTCTCCAACCCTGACCTCTCTCCTTCTCTGGTCTCATATTTCCTCCTGCTCTCAGGACATCTTTATTCAGATGCCCCATCAACACCTCAACCTTGACATGTCTAAAATAATTTCATTTCTATCCAAATCTTGTCCTCTCTGACTTTCCCATCACCGTGTATATTACTACTTTCTCCCTATCCTACAAGCCTTTAACCTAGGCATTATCCTCAAATCACCTCTCTCATACAATCCACATAATCAATGTCACCAAATTCTGTTGGTTCTACATTCATAACATCTCTTTTACCCACTCTTTATTCTCCATCAAAACTGCTCCCACACTGACTTAAACATTGATACCACACCATAACTACTGTATCAGCCTTCTGATTAACCTCCGTGCCTCCTGTCTTTGCCCACCCTAGTCCATAATTTACTCTGCTGTCCAAAGTTTTCTAAAAAAATGTTCAGTCCATGTCTCCCCATACCTTGAAAACCTCCAACGGTTGGCCATCCACATCTGCACCAAATAGAAACCCATTATCATAGCTTTAAGGCCCTCAATAAGCTTTCCACGTCCTACCTTACCTGGTTGATCTAGTACAACAAAGTAAGTAACGTGGCTCAGTGGAAAGAAAACGGCTTGGGAGTCAGAGGTCATGGGTTCTAATCCCAGCTCCACTACTTGTGTGCTGTGTGACTCTGGACAAGTCACTTAACTTTTCCGTGCCTCAGTTACCTCATCTGTAAAATGGGGATTAAGACTGGCAGCCCCACATGGAACAACCTGATTACCTTACATCTCCCCAAGTGCTTAGAACAGTGCTTGGAACATAGTAAGCACTTAGCAAATACCATCATTATGATTATTATTATTATTACAACTCCCCAAGTGCTTAGAACAGTGCTTGGAACATAGTAAGCACTTAGCAAATACCATCATTATGATTATTATTATTACAACTCAGTTTACAATCTCTCATCTAGCACTAACCCACTCACTGTACCTCTGTACCTTGTTTGTCTCACCACCGACCCCTTCTTCATTTCTTCTCTTTGGTCTGCAACTCCCTTCCACTTCAAATCCAATAGTCCAACACTCTTCCCACATTCAAAGACATCCTAAAATCACATCTTCTCCAAAACGTTTTCCTCAACTAAGCCCTCATTTCCTTACTCCTTCTAATAATAATGACAATAATAATAATAATTATGGTATTTGTTAAGTGTCAGACACTATATAAAGTGTGGGGGTGGATACAAACAAATTGGGTTGGACACAGACCCTGTCCCTCGTGGGGCTCACAGATGAGGTAACTGAGGCACAGAAAAGTGAAGTACTTGACCAAGGTCACACAGAAGATAAGTGGAAGAGCTTGGATTAGAACGCATGACCTTCTGACTCCCAAGCCCTTGCTCTGTCCACTATGCTATGCTGCTTCTCTACATTTTACATCACTTACACCTTTCTCTTTAACACTCAATAGTCTACTGCATAGAGTAAGGGCCTAGGAGTCAGAAGGACCTGGGTTCTACTCCCTGCTCTGCTACTTGTCTGCTGTGTGACCATGGCAAGTCACTTAACTTCTCTGTGCCTCAGTTACCTCATCAGTAAAATGGAGATTAAGACTGTGTCCCATCTGGGACAGGGATTGTGTCTGACCTGATTAGCTTATTTCTACACCAGTGCTTAGGACAGTGTCTGGCATGTAGTAGCACTTAACATATACCATTAAAAATAACAACAAATATAATTGGTTGAATGATTGACTTCAGACCTTCCCACAAACACACACAGGGGAAGAGAGCAAGACAGGGAAATACAGCTCTTCACCTACATTAATAGACACCAAGTCTAAGATAGCTGGTTAGGCAGGAAGTGCAGGAAAATGTTTTCTGAAAGTTAGTCCCTTAAGGAAGATTAGGGTTTTTTTTCCATTTCCTGTTTTGGAAGAAATGCTTTCTGGGATTGTAGTTTCATGGAGAAGCTTCGCTTCTTCATGTCTTTTTTCTTCTCAGTCCCTTAGCTCTGCTTACAACAGAGGTTTGAGGGAACATTGCAAAACAAAGTATAACAAAACACATACACATATACGCACCCATGTTTTCACGCAAAAAAGTGTAATATCACCACCACAATTTAAACCGTTGTAAATAGTAAGGATTTAAGATCTGGCAGAGGAGCAGGATGACCCAGTGACAAGAGAAAGTGCCTGAAAGTCAGAGGACTTCAGTTGTATTTTCAGCTGTGCCATTGGCCTGCTCTGTGACTTACTATGTGCAAAGCACGTTCTAAGAGTTGGGAGGGGATACAAGGTGGGGCTCATAGTCTTAATCCCCATTTTACAGATGAGGTAACTGAGGCAAACAGAAGTTAAGTGATTTGCCCAAAGTCACACAGCTGACAAGTGGTAGAGCTGCGATTAGAACCCATGACCTCTGACTCCAAAGCCCGGGCTCTTTCCACTGAGCCGCGCTGATTCTTTTGCCATGTTTGTTACATCTTCTTTTTGCCAGTTAATGCTTGCAAATGTTGGGTGTAGTTAAAAAAGTATTCAACACCTAATTTTTGTTTGTTTCCAAAATTAGCTTCTAGTTTAGGGCTGTTTCATTTTGTCCCCTTGTAATTGTGTTATCTGGGGCTTAAACTGCCGGATGAGTTGCTATTACCATGTGGCCATCCTGAAACTCTAGTAGTTTGACCATTTTCCTAACAGCTGTAAGATCGATGTGGTTGCCTAACATCCTAATTAGGTTTAATATTGTCTGCTCAGGTGTTTGAAAAGTCCTTGAAGATTTCAGAATCACTTTACTGCAAAATTCATTTGGTATAAAAAGCTGAATATACTTTGGTTTGCTTTTTTCAAATTATATTTTGAGGTGAATAACAAGTGAAAATGCCGAATGAGAATGCAAGGAATATTGTTCAACTTGACTTGTGTTTATTTCTTTAAATGAGGCATAAAACAACTCAAATTATTGAAATCAACATTTTTACATCAACCTGTTTACTTTTTTCTACTTAATAATAACTGTAGTGACTTGATTTGTTTCCTTCCTCAGACATTCCTCACGAATAATGGCACCATGGAATATTTGTAAAATCACTGTAGTTGCTTTGGAAGACAGAGCAGACTAATTTCTCTTCAAGCAGGGTAAGAATGATCTTCACAGATAATGGAGAATGTCCCTTGCTCTGTTTAGGCACTCAGCTCCAGGTAATGGTAAATAGGCAAGAATAAAATGCAAGCACCTTGAAGGTAATGATTGTATCCATTTAAGGCAGTGTACTCTCCCAAGGGCATTGAACACTAAGCACACCCAATAAATGCTCAATTAATGCCATGGATTTATGTAGGATTGAAGGTGAAATAAGGAAAAGACATTTGTACACTCTCATTTGTCACTTTCTCATGGAAATTCTCTGAATCTTACTTCATTGAACATACTAACAAAGAAGCCTTACTGAGCTGCCTAAGTGCACAATACAAAGGATAGTCTTGCTATGCTTTCCCAGATGATTTATTCTTCTGAAATCCAATAAAATGAGATGAAAATCATTTTGCCTCTAATGGCCTTTAGCTGGACATTGAATGACCATGTACTGAGAAGCAGTGAGCAGCGTGGCTCAGTGGAAAGAGCTCGGGCTTTGGAGTCAGAGGTCATGGGTTTGAATCCCGGCTCCACCACGTCTGCTGTGTGACACTGGGCAAGTCACTTAACTTCCCTGAGCCTCAGTTACTTCATCTGTAAAATGGGGATTGAGAACTGTGAGCCCCAGTTAAATTGCTGGATGAGTTGCTATTACCATGTGGTCATCCTGAAACTCTAGTAATTTGACCATTTTCCTAACAGCTGAAAGATTGATGTGGTTTCCTAACATCCTAATTAGATTTAATATTGTCTGCTCAGGTTGCCCCATATGGGACAACCTGATCACCTTGTATCCCCCCAGCACTTAGAACAGTGCTTTGCACATAGTAAGCACTTAACATATGCCATCATTATTATTATTATTATTACCGAGGATACATGCAATAGTCTGTGATCTTGTAGTATTATGGAAATTGTCACAAATTTAAGTTGTACTCACTAATATTTCTTTCTTGAGGAATTTTATTCATTTTTTTTCACTTAAATTATCTAAAGTTCAGGCTGTAGTTTCTTGATAACAGTACTCAGCTCTTGTCAATTTTAACCACCTTATTCTGCATCCACAACAGAGAAATTTCTTATTATTCTGATGGATTCTACCACTGCTGGAGAAGCACAACTTGTATCACTATTACTAAGGTTGATAAATTTAAATGAAGATATGTTCTGTTCACATAGTTTTAGGGACAGTGTGCTGCTGGTACTACATGGATTTTGAGTCTGGAAATACCTCTATCACAAAAATCCCTGTTGCCTACAATAAAATGGAAAATAAATAATTACATTATATAATAAATACCAAATCAAACTTCTATCATCACTTTATGTATCTTCTCTTGATATATAATAATCCATTTATAAAGAGTAAAGTCTTACTTTACATTATTATAGTTAGAACATAAGCAACCAATTATTTAATGATAATTATTATCCATACTTTTCTAGGATCTTGTCATTGCTAACAATGATAATAATAATAATAATTGTGGTGTTTGCCAAGTGCTTACTGAGTGCCAAGTACTGTACAAAGCACTTGTATAGATACAAAATAATCATATTAGACACAGTCCCTTTTCTAAATGGGGCTCACAGTATTAATCCCCATCTTACAGATGAGGAAAGTGAGTCACAGACAAGTGAAGTGACACAGGTCACACAGCAGTCAAGTGGAAGAGCCTGGATAAGAACCCAGGTCCTCTGACTCTCAGTCCTATTCTCTTTCCCCTATGTCACACTGCTTCTCTTTATCTTCTAAAACAACATCTTCAAAAGCAAATGAATTCTATACGAGTAATGGTATCCCTGTTACTAGATCCCAATGCATTTTTTTTCCTTCTATTGAAATGGGGACTTATTTGCTGTATAACCATAAATGAGGACCAAAACCAGCTAAACTGTATTTAGAACTACTGAAGAAGTACACAGAATTAGGAAGTCCACCTAGGATTCAATTGCCATGACTGAATCAAGCTCCCATACCAGACAAGGTCAAAGTCAAGATTTGATTAGTAGCGTTAATGAGAGAGGATCATAGTAGAGAACATTAAAGACAAAGTTTGAAAGGTAGTATTTACGGTTACTGAGTTTTAAGACTGTCTGGGCCAAGCTGAGAATCTGATTAATAAGCCATGCAGTTAGCCATATGTTGCCTGTGCGTTTTATTTGGGGAAAAGTTGGGAAATAGCATTTTGACAAAAATAACCTTCAGAATATACTAATTACCACAGTAACCCACACTAGTTTTCTTTTTACCCCAGGTACAGAATGTGTGCAGAAAATACATTATCACGTGCAGATCTTCCTGGCAGAACCTCAGGGAAAGAAGACAGGGACTCATTACAGTTAGCAAGCCGCTTTGACTAAGTGATCTCCCTTTAACATGCTCCCAGAAGAGCCCAGATCCATCTCTGAGGACAGGGCTTTACTCTACTGACCAATAGAACAGTTCTCTCCCAGAGCATCCCAAATAACCCAAGAGAAATTCATTCATTCATTCATTCATATTTATTGAGCGCTTACTGTGTGCACAGCGCTGTACTAAGCACTTGGGAAGTACAAGTCAGCAACATATAGAGACGGTCCCTACCCAACTATGGGCTCATAGTCTAGAAGGGGAAAACAGACAACAAAACAAAACATGTAGTCAGGTGTCAAAACTATCAGAATAAAAACAATTATAGCTATATGCACATCATTAACAAAATAGAGTAGTAAATATGTACAAGTAAAATGAATAGAGTAATAAATCTGTACAAATATATACAAGTGCTATGGGGAGGGGAAGGAGGTAGGGCAGGGGGGATGGGGAAGAGGAGGGGAAAGGGGGCTCAGCGTGGGAAGGCCTCCTGGAGGAGGTGAGCTCTCAGTAGGGCTTTGAAGGGAGGAAGAGAGCTAGTTTGGCAGATGTGTAGAGGGAGGGCATTGCAGGCTAGGGGAAGGATGTGAGCCAGGGATCGTCGGCCAGACAGGCGAGAACGAGGCACAGTGGGAAGGTTAGCGGCAGATGAGTGGAGGGTGCGGGCTGGGCTATAGAAGGAGAGAAGGGAGGTGAGGTAGGAGCAGGCGATGTGATGGACAGCCTTGAAGCCTAGAGTAAGGAGTTTTTGCTTGATTCGTAGGTTGACAGGCAACCACTGGAGATGTCCAGAACGTCTCCGTACAAAGATAATCTGGGCAGCAGAGTGAAGTATAGACTGAAGAGAGGAGAGACAGGAGTATGGGAGATCAGAGAGGAGGCTGATGCAGCAATCCAGTCAGAATAGGATGAGAGATTGAACTAGCAAGATCAAGGTAGCGGTTTGAATGGAGAGGAAAGGGTGGATCTTGGCGATGTTGTGGAGGTGAGACCGACAGTTTTGGTTATGGATTGGATATGTGGGGTGAATGAGAGAGCGGAGTTGAGGATGACACCAGGGTTGTGGGCTTGTGAGACGGGAAGGATGGTAGTGCCGTCTACGGTGACGGGAAAGTCAGGGAGAGGACAGGGTTTAGGAGGGAAGATAAGGACTTCAGTCTTGGACATATTAAGTTTTAGATGGCGGGCAGAGATCCAGTTGGAGATGTCCTGAAGGCAGGAGGAGATACGAGCCTGGAGGGAGGGAGAGAGAGTAGCAGCGGAGATGTAAGTTTGGGTGTCATCAGCATAGAGATGATAGTTGAAGTTGTGGGAGCGAATGAGTTCACCAAGAGAGTGGGTGTAGAGAACATAAGGGGACCAAGAACTGAACTTTGAAGAACCCCTACAGTAAGGGGATGGAGCGGAGGAGTCCACAAAGTAAAATGAAAAAAGAAAGGCCAGAGAGATATGAGGAGAACCAGAAGAGTATGGAGTCTGTGAAGCCAAGGTTGGATTGGTTGGAGAAATGTCAAGGTGGGAGGGTGAAGGGGGAGAGGGGCATCTTGCCAGACCCATATATGGGTGCAACTGAATATCTGCCATCCTGCCCAACACATTTGCACACAGTAAGAGACCCTGTGATAAATAAAGCCTCCCACATTATTTTCAAGATTCCTTCTGAAACTTTGAGAGCCTTTGTTCATGGACAATCAATCAATCAATCAATCGTATTTATTGAGCGCTTACTGTGTGCAGAGCACTGTACTAAGAGATTGGGAAGTTCAAGTTGGCGACATCTAGAGACAGTCCCTACCCAACAGTGGGCTCACAGTCTAAAAGGGGGAGACAGAGAACAAAACCAAACATACTAACAAAATAAAATAAATAGAATAGATATGTACAAGTAAAATAAATAGAGTAACAAATATGTACAAACATATATACATATATACAGGACAACAGTCTCTCTTCTGAATACTTCCTAGTCAGAAGGTCAGAATGTTTCAGTGGTCTACCTACTGTCCACTGCTATCTCACATGGTTGGAAACCATATTCCACTATAGCTGTAAATTGTTTCTCAGTGCTTCTTTGTCGTTAATGAAAACCTTTGGTTGTGGCCAATCAATCAATCAATCATATTTATTGAGCACTTATTGTGTGCAGAGCACTGTACTAAAGACTTGGGAGTTGGTAGACGTGTTCTCTGCCCACAGCAAACTAGGTTTCCCTCGACTGGACCGCTGCACAACTTTTGGCTTCTTCAGACTTACTGGCAGTGTCCATAGCATTGATCAATAGTGCATTACCTAGTAATTTGTTCTTGTGGACAGGGTACTCACCAACTCTACTGTATTGTTCTCTCTCAAATTTCAATAGGCATACAGTAAGCACTTAGTAAGTACAATCGATTGATTGATTGATTGGTATTTGTTACGTGCTTACTATGTGCCAAGCAAGTGATAGAGTAAATGCAGGATGATCAGATTGGACATAGTTTCTGACCCACATGGGATTTACTGTCTAATAGGGAGAGATAACAGTCATGGAATGGCCATCTTACACATGAGAAAACTAAAACACAGAGGAGTTAAGTGACTTGCCCAAGTCACGCAGCAGAAAATGGCAGAGCGGGGATTAGAATCCAGTTCTCCTGATTTCCAGTCTTGAGCTCTTTCCAACACACTACACTGTTTCAATCCCTAATGAAATATAATGACTTATTTTTGAAGAATGACAGATTCTGGAAAAGTGTAGAGAACCCTATTGTGACAACCTTAAGCTTACAAAATAATTTGACACCATCAACAGGCAAGGGTTTGTGAAATTGCTAAACTAAGGTGGCTGTATTGATAAATTAATCAAGATCCTTAATTATTTCACAAGAATAATTGACCAGGTAAGGGTCAAAGGTGCACTTTCTAACCCTTTACCCCAGTTACAATCATAGTGAAGTAGGGTTGTACAATGGGTTAGTTCTTCAACCTAATTCTCTGCTACTGTGTTTAGGTACATAAGGGAAACACAAGATAAATTAATTCCAATCCATGGGAAGTATTTCCATCTCAACAGGCTACAAGCATTTTTGAGATGGTGGTTCATTGCTAAATGTAGGTGATGGTGTTCTGAAGACATACACAACAAGATTTGCACATTATAATGGGTAGCTCTGCAGACTGAGTGCAGCCCTATGACTGAGGAAAACCCAAGTTATATACCATTCTGCACCCGGGATACTCAGCATTCAAACCAAGGTTTTTGTAATTTGCAAATCTACATCTCCAGCCCTGATCTCTCTCCTTCTTGCAGGTCTTGAATTTCCTTCTGCCTTCAGGACATCCTGCCAACACCTAAAACCTAACATATTCCAAACGGAACTCCTCTACCAAAAACCTGTCCCACTTCTGCCATTTGCATCATGGTAGGCAGCACCACCATCTTCCATTTATCACAAGCCTACTTGCATTTTCCTCAACTCATCTTTCTCATTCAACCTACGTATTCAGTCTATCACCAAATCCTCTTGGTTCATCCCAGGTTTCCTCACTCTTCAGGAATCTCCAGTGGTTGCCCATCCATCTCTTCATCAAACAGAAGCTCCTTGCCATTGGCTTAAAAGCAATCACTGTGCTTCCATCCTATCTTGCCTCTCTGATTTCCTACTACAACCCACCACATTCACTTTGCTCATCTAATACCAGCCTACTTTACAATGATCTTGTATATTTTGCCATCAACCCTTTGCCCATGTCTTGCTTCTGGCCTGGAACTACCTCCACTTTCATATCTGACAGATGATCACTTTCCTAACCTTCAAATCCTTATTAAAATTACACTGCTTTCAAAAGGCCTTCCCTGATTAAGTCCTCATCCACTCTCTTCTTTCTGTGTTATCTTTGCACTTGATTTTGCACCTGTTAGTCAACCCACCTCTTATATTCATAATTTATTTCAATTGTCTCTCTCTCTAAACACTGTAAGCTCCTGTGAGCAGGGAATGTGTTTACCACTGATTTTATATTGTGCTTTCCAAATGCTTTGATAGGGCACGGGCTCGGGAGCCACAAGGACCTGGGTACTAATCCTTACTCTGCCACAGATCTGCTGTGTGACCTTGGGTAAGTCAATGAACTTCTCTGGGACTCATTTACCTCATCTGTGTAAGGATTAAGACTGTGAGTCCAACCTGATTTTCCTGTATGCATCCACTGCTTAGTATAGTGCCTGGCACACATTAAGTGCTTAACAAATACCACCATTATTAGTGCTCTGTACACAGCAAGAATTCAATAAAGTATAATTGCTTGATCGACAATGTAAAATATAATGTAGTCACCAATATTGCTAGCAAGCCAATATAACTTTCAATAATGCATAGAAAACAGAATATAAACGTACAGCATGACTTCCAGAAGACTGCAAAAACTATAGAGCACCAAGCATCATACCAAGATGAAGATCTACAAGGACATTTTGTGTGGAACCTTCTGTATAACTGTGAAATTCAGATCTACTATAGAAGACACATTCAGTCTAGAGAAATTTCACTGGAGCAACCTGTGAACCATAATTAACATTTTATGGCAGGAGAAGATTACCACCATTGAGATCCTGGAACACAGTCAACTAACCAGGTTTGAAGTAATGCTCACAGCTTATAGCACTGCAGGGCAGACTTGAGACTAGAATGGAAGACAGTACGATGCCCAAGAAGTTGCTAAAAGGTGACCTATTTCTGTATTTATAAACAGAGATAATGTCAATACCACTGTTTAAATGCCCACAATTTTATACAGACTGCATTGCACTTAAATGGCTGAGATTCAGAATCAAATATAAGCATCAGCAAAATCTGAGCATTACATTTTATTGGTAGAATATAAGCATCATATTGAATATCCTGTCCACTTTGAAAAATGACACAATCAGTCCCTGCTGTTTTCATGAACTGTTTATGCAGTTCAGGAAGTATGCGGAACTTCAAAAGGAGACAATTAAAGATTTATGAAGTATCTTCTCGTTTATGGCTGGCACTGCAATAAGCATAAAATTATGCAAAATGCAAAATCATACCCAATTATACAAGTATATAGTAAATATTTCATGACTTTACACAAAAGTAATTGATGGTCTGATTTTTTTTATATCAATGTAACATTTAAGTTTTATAAAGCTGTCAGAATGAGCGAACTACAATGGATATCTTGGGGCACACATGAAGTTAAATATTTCCCTTGTCAATTTATTTTTAGGCTTATTTTTCTCTAACCCAATTCATTTATGTTACAGTTGAGTGCTATAATGCCATTGTCCTACAGCTTTGACAAAGAGCAAGATAAAAACACTAACACAATATTCACTTATGGATATAGCTAAATATACTGAAGAATGGAATGTATCCTATACCTCCCTGGGGCTAATTTGGAAGGTCAAATTTACCCAAGTAATTTAAGATTAATATGTGGTGTGTACCAGTCAGGACATTTTTCTCACTAGCACCGCAAATGCCTTGCATGTTAAACGGTAGGATCAATAGAGATCTGCAGGTGAAGGTCTCTTTAAAATATCAGATGCTTAAGGATCAACTGTCAGCTTTAAATGTTAATTATGGAATTGTTGGACCTACCTGGCAGCACATAAGGGAGGAAGCCTTTCCCCCCCTCATATTACTTTATCTGCACTCCTGAGTAATATGAATAGGAAAGCAACCAGAAAACCTTATCTGCTGAGCCAGAAGGGCTAGCGCAGTTGGATTTGGCGACGTGAAAGGGTAAAATTCAAAAAACAACAGAAGGTACAGCTGCAACTGCATGGCTCTGGAACTCAGTGAGCGACAGCAGTGTTCCCACTCACCATCATCGGGGTTAAATTCCAATCTGTTTGGGAGAGGCAGCAAGAAGGTGGAATTATAGCATGCCTTCCCCATTGTTTGAACATTGGGAAGGTTGGGACTCCTGATTCATGCCCAGGTCTGCTGGACTGACAAAGAAAGTAAAAAAAACCCCACAAAACAGATTCCTTTAAGGAAGTATATTCCAGCCTCTGTTCCTAGTAAGATTTATTTATAATATATTTGCTTTGCTTGCGTGTGTTGAAACCTGTGCCATGGACCTTTTAATCACTTCCGTAGTTTAAGAAATAAATAGCACGGCCTTCTCCTTAACATTTTGGTTAGAACTTGTCAAGCTTAAATTTTCAATATCTTTCCTTGGGTATTCCAGAATGTATGTGCACCTCTTAAGCTCCTACACAATTTCAGCAGACAATATGAAATAGCATTAAGAAGCTTTTTCGATGGGACCAGTCCACTCTAGCAGAGAAAGTTTAATTTAATCACTTATATCAATCTTTTCAGTACCCTACTCAAATTAGAAGAATGTTTTGGACCAGAAATAAATGTTTTTGATCTTTGAAAATGGACAGACAATTCTTTTGTCATGGAAGCAATTTCTAGACTGTGAGCCCATTGTTGGGTGGGACCGTCTCTATATATTGCCGCTTCGTACATTCCAAATGCTAAGTACAGTCTCTGCACACAGTAAGTGCTCAATAAATACGATTGAATGAATGAATGAATGAATGGTCTGTGATTCAATTCCCACATCTCCCATCTAGAAGGCTCTGCAGGTGTTCTAAAGTCTAGCTGAACACTGTCTTCAAAGAGTAAGTACATGACCTGATGAACCTAATATCAGAAGTTATAATTCCTAAAGATTTTTCAGTATATAAAATATGTAGGACTAGGCTGATTGGACTTGCAAATGCGGAAGAGGCGATTTGAGAAAAATAATTGCCTAGTTTGAGATTTTACATAAAAAGAGATTTATTGATATTGACTTGGGTTTTGCCTGGCATAAACTGCACCATTCCAGGGGAATAATTCTTTTGTGGTGAGCCCACAACAAACTGCATTACTAGTAACTACTTGTGATCCTGGGAACAACAAGGAACAAAGAAGAAACTCATGAAGGCACTGATGTGCTCCACTTAAGGATAGGTGGTTGTCAGCCCGTGGAGGGGGTCAGAGCATGGAGGGAGGCATGGCCTTCTCTCCCTACTTACCTGGTAATGGGCCTGGACCAATCAATGACCATACACAGAGCCATAGCGGTGACACCTAATGCAAATAATAGGGGCTCATACTGAATTGCGAGGAAGCAGCAGAAAGGACTCACAGGAGGCAGCACAGAGGGAAGCACCTGGAGTAGAAATATACAGAGGAAGCAGCACAGAGAAGCAAGCACTGAGGCACACAGAAAGCACACAGAAGGCAGCAACACTTGGAAGCAGAAAGAAGAAGCATCGGTAGAACAGGCTTACTTGACCAGCAGACTGATATTGGACCTTTGGTGGAGTGGAGTGAATGAGTGTGTGTTTGTGTCACTTCCTTGCATGTTGGTAAAACTAAATTAAAACCTTTCCACAGTAACCATGGTGATCAGATATGTGGATCGAACTCTACTGCGTATCACTGCGTATCACTTTTAGACTGTGAGCCCACTGTTGGGCAGGGACTGTCTCTATATGTTGCCAATTTGTACTTTCCAAGCGCTTAGTACAGTGCTCTGCACATAGTAAGCGCTAAATAAATATGACTGATGATCACTGAGACTTCCCCAATCCAGGAAGGTCCTGGTTGGAAAGAACTGGGAGCATTCACAGCACCTTCCATGAAGTCAAACAATCTTATGGGGTTTGTCAGGGCACCATGGTTCTAGCCCAGACCCAGCCCTTGTCTACTTTGTGACCTTTGGAAAGTTATTTAATGTCTCTGTGCCTCAATTTCCTTATCTGTAAAATGAAGATTAAATATCTGTTATCTCTCCCAATTAGATGGAACTCCTTATGGGAAAGGAGCTGTTTCCAACCCAATTATCCCGAAATTAATATGTACTGGGGTGAAAACTATAAACAAAATTCAGAGATAGTCTCTGTCCTACAGGGGATTTACAATCTAGGCAAGGGAGATTGGATGCTTAGGAAAGAGTAAGAATTATATGAGTACAATGTGAAAAAATTCTGAATATTTCCCCCAGCATTTATACTTCAATCAATCAATCAATCCATTGTATTGAGTGCTTACTGTGTTTAGAGCACTTGAAGCTCTTGAAAGAGATTATCAGACACATTCCCTGTCCACAAGGAGTTTACAGTCTAGACTGGGAGACAGACAATATTCATTCACTCAATTGTATTTATTGAGCACTTAATGTGTGCTGAGCACTGTACTAAGTGCTTGGGAGAGTACAATACAACAATAAACAGACACATTCACTGACCACAATGAGCTTACTATCTAGAGGGGCACAGACAGATATTAATATAAATAAATTACATTATGGATATGTATATAAGTAGTGTAGGGCTAGGAGAGGGGATGAACAAGGGGAGTAAGTCAGGGTGATGCACAAGGGAATGGGAGAAGATAAGGGATGCTTAGCCAGGGAAGACCTCTTGGAGGTCTCTACTCTCCTAAACAAGGCTTGGAAGAGGGGGAGAGTAATTGTTTGTCAGATTTGAGGAAAGGCTTTGCAAAGCAGAGGCAGGAAGTGGGCAAGGAATCAGTGGTGAGATAGATGAGATTGAGATACAGTGAGAAGTTTGGCATTAGAGGAGTGAAGTGTGTGGGCTGGGTTGTAGTTGGAGAGTAGAGAAGTGAGGTAGGAGGAGAAAAGGTGATTGAAGCCTTTAAAACCAGTGGAGAAGAGTTTTTGTTTGATGTGGAGTAGGATGGGCAAGCAGTGGAGATTCTTGAGGAGTGAGGAAACGTGTTATGAGAATTTTGGTAGAAAAATGACCCTGGCAGCAGACTGGATGGAGGAGAAAGGGCAGATTTTAGTGATGTTGTAAGGGTGGGACCGAAGGTTTTAGTGATAGATTGAATGTGTGGCTTGAATGAGAGTTAGGAGTCATGGATAACACTATGAGAATAGACAGGAAGGATGGTGGTGCTGTCTACAGTGATGAGAAAGTCAAGAGGAGGATCGAGTTTGGGTGGGAAGATAAGGACTTCAAGTGTTGCATATGTTAAGTTTGAGGTGATGGGAGGACATCAAAATAGATATGTCTTGAAAGCAGGAGGAAATGAAAGATTGCAGAAAGGGAGAGAGATTAGGGCTGGAAATGTAGATTTGGGTATCATCAGCATAGAGGAGGTAGTTGAAGCCACGGGAGAGAATAAGGTCTCCAAGGGAGTGGATGTAGATGGAGAATAGAAGGCAACCCAGAACTGGACCTTGAAGGACCCTTGCAGCTAGGGGGTGGGAGGCAGGAGAGGAGACTTGGTACAGTATTTATACAGATATGCATATATTCATTCATTAATTCATTCATTCAGTAGTACTTACTGAGCACTTACTGCTTGCAGAGCACATTACTTAGAGCTTGGAAAGTGCAATTTGGCAACAGATAGAGACAATCCCTACCGAACAACGAGCTCACAGTCTAGAAGGGGGAGACAGACAACAAAACAAAGTAAGTAGACAGGTATCAATATCATCAAAATAGATAAATAGAATTAAAGATATATACACATCATTAATAAAATAGAGTAATAAATATGTACAAATATATACAAGTGCTTTAGGGAGGGGAAGGAGGTAAGGCAGAGGGAGGAAATGGGGGCAGTTGGGAGGGGAGTAGGAGAGGAAAAGGGGGGCTCAGCCTGGGAAGTCTTACTGGAGGAGGTGAGCTCAAAGTAGGGATTTGAAGGGAGGAAGAGAGCTAGTTTGGTGGATGTGTGGAGGGAGGCATTCCAGGCCAGAAGTAGGACGTGGGCCAGAGGTTGATGGCGGGACAGTCAAGGGACAAGGCACAGTGAGGAGGTAGGAGGTACAGGAGCAGAGTGTGTGGGCTGGGCTGTAGGACAGAAGGGAGGGGAGGTAGGAGGGGGCAAGGTGATGGAGAGTTATAAAGCCGAGAGTGAGGAGCTTTTGCTTCATGCGAAGTATGATAAGCAACCACTGGAGATTTTTGAGGAAGGGAGTGATGTGCCCATAGTGTTTCTGTAGAAAGATTATCCAGGCATCAGAGTGAAGAATATCTGTGGGATTGGGGATACGATGAACAGAGGATACAAATCCAAGTACAAGGGTGATGCAGAAGGAGTGGGAGAAGAGCGTTGAAGGTGGGGAGAGTGATCCTCTGTCATAAATGGAAAGGGAGAGAGTTACAGGCCAGCTGCTGGATGTGGGTGAGGGGTTGGCAGCGAGATACATGAGAGAGATTTATAGTGAGTAGGCTGGCATTAGAGAAGCCAAGTTTGAAGGTTGGATGAAGTATGGACTGAAGTAGGGAAAGACAGGAGACAAATGCTTGAATTAACATGGTAGTAGATAGGATGAAGAGGAAAGGGCAGATTTTAGCAATGTTGATGAACCAACAGGATTCGGTGGTATATTTAATATGTGTGTGAACAAGAGAGATGAGTTGAAGATAATGCTAAGGTTACAGGCTTGTGAGAGAGTGAGAATGGTGGTGCTCTCTACAGTGCTGGGAAAGTCAGGAGGACGACAGGATTTGGGTGGCAATAGGAGTTCTGTTTTGGATATTGTAGTACTCCAAACTCTCATTAGACTTCTTGTAGAGTCTGGCAAACGCTTGGAATTTGTTCCAGTCTAACTGCTGTTTAATGGGATCAAAAATAATCACACAGGTAGATACCATATGGTAGAAATCTTCTACTCTTCTTGTGAACTTAACAGAGAAGGGAGACAGGAGCTGGGGTAGATATAAGTTGAGGTACTGCTGAGGAAGATGGGAGAGCTGAAAAAGGGGAAGAAAGAGGGAGAAATGGAGTGGAGCAGGGGATGGTCCCTTCTTTCTCAGGATTTCTGTACAACATTACTCCTGACTCCAAATGGGAAGATCTCAAAGGAGGTTTTATTTAAGGCACACAATAAGGAGTAAGGTGAAGCTGGGACGTGCTAAATTGTGGTGTTTCATGAAGATCATATTTTGATTGCCTTTGACGTCTGCCACACGCAGTATAATTGAGGGACAATTTTTGGCCTAATTAGAATAATTTGGAAATAATGAATAGCTAACATCAGCAATACCCTCTTATTTTTACCTGAGGATGGCAGTTTGAATAAAAATAAGTTTTCTTGTTGCCTTAAAGTTCATTGGAAGAACATGTGATGGGTCAGTAAAACACCTAATTTCTCAGTTTAAGATTTCTACAACATGAATGTAACTTCAAATTTAAATAGTTTGTAGCAAAAATAACACAAATTATGAAACAAGTCTTTAGTTTTAAAACAAATCTGAGGAAAAGTATATGATTTGCTGATTTATTTAAGTAATATGAATAAATTATTAGCCCTTATCATAGCAGACAAAATTAATCTTATGAGCACAATGAAATTTAAAAGATTTTGCCTTGCCTGATACGAACAAAGATGAATTTTTAATACAATGAATTAATTAGGCAGGTAATGAGGAATGGGATGTATAATAACTCTAATGCTGATAAATAGCAAAATAGTCCAGATCCTAGAGGAAATAAATATCACCCATCATAGACACACCTCAAATTCTGTTCATTGGAAAATATTAATGACATCAAGGCAAAATAAGCAACTTTGATGAATTCTATATTCTGATTTTGTTCAGTGTTATTCTATTATATTTTGACCCTCATCTGTAAACTTTGGTGGGATACATTTTAGAACATTACTCACTTCTGAAGGTGGTAATGTACCATAAATGTATTTTCGTTAGACATACTGTCTATGGCAGGTGTTATATGTTATTCACATCTGCCTTAATGATCATTTAACAGTTTATAAAACTTGATAGCCCCTTGATGGAGTCCCACCATCATTTTCATCCATTAAAACGTCTCAAAGCTTTAAAGATTATTTGAAAATAATGGTTCTGATGAACTGGAGAAGCAGCATGGCCTAGTGGAGAGAGTCCGGGCCTGGTAATCAAAAGACCTGGGTTCTAATCTCACCTATTCCAGTTACTTGCTCTGTGACCTTGGGCAAGTCACTTAACTTCTCTATGTCTCAGTTCTCTCAACTGTAAAGCAGGGATACCTGTTCTCCCGCCTACTTAGTCTGTGAGGGCTGTATCCAAACTAATTAACTTGTACCTACCCCAACGCTTAGAACAGAGCTTGACACATAGTAAGCACTTAACACATACCATATATTTAACAGACTTAAAAGAAATATCATACTCTTAAATTTCAGATTCTCAGCAACATTTTCTATTTTGACCAGGTAAGCGATCTTGTGCAATGCCTCAGTTACCTCATGTACAAAACTGTCACTCATTACCTGTTCTCCCTCATACTTAGGTTATGAGCCTCATGTGGGACCTGATTATGTTGTATCTCCTACCATGCTTTACACATAAGCATTTAAACATTACAATTACCATTTCTTTAGACTGTAAACTCACAGTGGGCAAGAAATGTGCCTACCAAATCTGTTATATTGTACTTCCAAGTGCTTAGTACAGTGCTCTGCACAAAGTTGTTGCTCAATGAATATGACTGATTGATTAAACTTGTAGAAACTCAGTTTACTCATCTGTAAAACAGGACTGCTCTGTATATCCTATAGACTATATCTTAGACTATGGACTGTTTTGGTGACAGGGCTGCATCTGATCTGATTATTTTGTATATATTTCAGGTTTTAACACAGTGATTTAATGCAGAGTAAGAGCTTGATACATTTTATAATTTGAATTTCTGCAGCTTATCGCATAAAATTCAATTACTAGAGAAGGAATTAAAGATTTAACACAATGCAATGTGAACATTACTTTGTGACAATAGATTACAAAATCTGCATGGGACTAGTTTAACAAAAGACATATTTTATGAATGGCTTTATAAACCATTCTAAAATTAAACCCTAATTTGTCTTTAATGTTGAAAAATATTATTCAATATCTAACAATCTCTAACTCAGTGAATATGTTTCATGGTACATCAGATAAGGTTTTAGTCACTTAATTTTGTTAAACTACATTTGCTACAATCATAGTTCTAATATTCAGCTCTGTTTTTAAAGCATTTAATGTGCTATTTAAAATTCATACCAATGGGTTTAATAAGTTTTCTGTAATAGAAATTGTGTTTGAGTCTTTTTAAGGAAATAATAGTATTTATTGAGCATTTACCATGTGCAGAGCATTGTACTAAGCACTTGGAGAGTACAATAATTATGTTCCCTGCCTACATCAAGCTTACAGTCTAGAGGGGAAAAAAGCCACTACTCTATTACTACTTTACTACAAGTTTTTCTAAATATTTCAAGTCACTTAACCAATTCATTTTTAAATGGGTCAAGAATTGGATTATGCAGTTAGGTTGAATACCATTTCTTGACAAAACCAAAGGAAATGAAACCCTTTATTTAACCACTTGATTTGTTGAAGATTTCATATTACATTTGAATCGTTCCTTCTCATATTATTCCTGCCTAAATTTTCATAAACTGCAATAACACTTAGCAAAACAAAATTATAGTTGTATACTGTACAATTTAAATCATATTTTAAGAATGATTTAGGCTTTTAACTGTTTAAAAATCTACATTACCTGCTGAAAGGTATTTTTGCTAGTGCCTTATAAAATATTTCATATGAATAATATAGTAAGAAAAAATCCCCATTGTATTATAATTTAGATACTTTTTCTTAAAAAGGAATAGGTAATAAAACTTTCTAGAAGGAAGTGAATATACAGAATGACTAGTTTTTAAATGGAGACATATGCACATCCTGAAGGTTTTACAGAACTGACATTAGGTTATAAGCTCCTCTGGTCAGTACTAAGCTCCTCTGGCTTAGTACAGTGCTAAGCGCTTAGTACAGTGCTCTGCACACAGTAAGCGCTCAATAAATACAATTGATGATGATGGTCTAGTACTATAGTTTTTGCATTTCGTGTATTTCCCTAAATACCTAGTTGAATATCCTTATAGAGTAGGTTCTGATAAATGGTATTTATATTACTGACAAGAATAATGGAAAGCAATATGCATGGGAGTGAAGCAAGAGCAGTGCAATTTGGAAGGAGGTTTAATTTTGGACCAAAGGATATAGCATTTAACCCTGACAGGCTAGAACAGGCCTTTTCTGACTAATTTGCCAGAATTCTTGAATTGAATTAACTTATTGGTTGGATCCCAAATTAATTCTGTTGAAAACCACAACTTTATAACATTATCTCAAAGATGTATGTCTTTCCCTTTAAATTTTGCATTTTTTTAAATGGTATTTATTGCACACTTACTATGTGCCAGACTGTTTTATGTACTGGGGCAGATACAAGATAATAAGGTTGGAAAGAGTACATGTCTCTGAAGGGGCTCACAGTGTTAATCCCCATTTTGTAGATGAGGTAATAGAGAAGTGAAGTGACTTGCCAAGTCACAGAGAAGACAAGTGTCAGAGGCCAATTAGAACCCAGGTCCTTCTGACTCCAAGCCCATGCTATGATGAGAATTCATTAATCTCATCATTGCTGTACCATAAGCAAGAGATAGTAGCGAAGCCCTATTTTTTTAGGGATAGGTGTGAAGAAGCAGCATGGCCTAATGGTTAGAACACTAGCCAGGCATCAGAAGAAAGTGGATTCAATCTGTGATCTACCACTTGTCTTCTGTATGAACTTGGCCAAATCACTTAACTTCACTGTGCCTTAATTACCTCATTTATAAAATGTGGATTATGACTGTAAGCCCTATGTGGTACATTGACCGTGTCCATCCTTGTTACCTTGTATTTACCTCAGTGCTCAGAACAGTGCCTGGCACTTAGCAAGCGCTTAACAAAATACCATAAAAAAAAGGTGTGGGATTATTAGTCAGTCATGTGTTACTTTGTGCGAATTTGTGAGATTAACTAAATGTCATGCATTAGTGGAGAGGCTCTTCTAGAAGAGGATGTACCCAGTACCTGTTTGTGAGCTCTCCTTCACTAAGTATCTTAATTTCACCCAGTGCCATAATGTCAACGTGGCACTTGGCCAATTCTTTGAGAGTGTTGTCCTTCCTTGGTACTTTTATAATCCAAAGTCTCCTACACATGGGATTTGGTTTGGATCCAGGCTAGCAGGGTACCAATTTCATGATCCAGTCACCGAATTAGAGGCATCTGCTTTGAGAGGATTCCTGGTTTATGTGGATTCACCTGGGTGTTCCTAGTCACCAGTCTCTTCACTGTCAACGCAGGCCCAGAGATACTCTCATTTGTGGTTTGAGCCTAGAATCGTCTCTGAAAATTCCAAAACACTCCCTAAACCTGCGTTATACTGGTTTCCCTTATGTGTGAGACATAGTGGCAAATATACTGAAATTGCCAACTGTTTTTTTCGAGATTACTGTATCCCTTAAGCATTTTGGTATTCACAGCAGTCCCAAAGTTCTTAAGTAAATATTCTTTAAATCTTCTTAATTGAAGCAGCATGGCTTAGGGGCAAGAGCACGGGCTTGGGAGTCAGAGGTCATGGGCTCTAATCCCACTTCTGCCTCTTGTCAGCTGTGTGACTTTGGGCAAGTCACTTAACTGCTCTGTGCCTCAGCTACCTTATCTGTAAAATGGGGATTAAGACTGTAAACCCAACGTGGGACAACCTGATTAACTTGAATATACCCCAGAGCTTAAAACAGTGATTTGCACATAGTAAGTGCTTAACAAAAACCATCATTATTTTAGAGAAACAGCATGGCTCAGTGGAAAGAGCCCAGGCTTGGGAGTCAGAGGTCATGGGTTCGAATCCCAGCTCTGCCACTTGTCAGCTGTGTGACCTTGGGCAAGCCACTTAATTTATCTGTGCCTCAGTTATCTCATTTGTAAAATGGGGATTAAGACTGTGAGCCCCACGTGGGACATGATCACCTTGTATCCCCCCCAGCACTTAGAACAGTGCATCACACATAGTAAGCACTTAACAAATACCATCATTATTATTACTATTTCTCCTATTCCAAATCAAGATATCACATCTACCAACTCGGTTGTACTGAACTTTGCAAGCTCAGTAAGCACTCAATAAATATCATTGATTGGTATATTAATTTGTACCTAAGGACAGAGCATAACTTTATTTGGGTTTATTTCCAGGACATGTGGGCAGAGTCCTGGGACGTTTGGGAAGAGATCAGTGTCCCTTACCTGGCCAGGTCCCAAGCAGTATATCAAATTCATGACAAGGTGGGAGTTACCAGATACAATACAAAATCCTGGATTGATTTGGAATGGTGGCCAGAAAAGAGATCTCCCCACTCTTCAAATGTCTTCCACTCCACTCCTAATCCCACCACTTTACCAAAGACAAATTAAACACTTCATCCAGGTATTTGAATACTAGTGTGCAAATGCTTTCTTAAATTTATATCTTCTTCATATATTCCCAACTGATGAATACCATACTATGCTTGAAGATGCTTAAAAACAATAACTATAGCTTTATTTTACATTTTGCCAATCCAGTGTATTGAATAACATCATTGGAATTCTAGCCACCTGAAAGGATTAAAGAAACTTTCAAAGGTGCTAACATAAAATCAGGGAGTAACTTAGCTATTGTGAAGCCTGTCTCACAATTTGAGATAGAATCTGGGAAAGTTAATGAACATATTCTGACATGACTTTGATAAATGGTGTATTACCAAGCTACTTCTTTATTCTGTCATGTTCTCACATCTGAATTTTGTTCTGTGCAGTTGGAGAGATAATGATCTCTTAATATTTGACTAAAAGAATTTACAATGATTGAAAGCAAAAACATCACTACATTCCCAGATATTAATGGATCCATATTTTCTTTGTGAAAAATACATTTTACATAAATTAAGTTTATTTTCTCTGAATGTTGAACTGGAAAAATCCTAAGGCCTTTCATTTATATGATGTTAAGAAATCTGCTTCATTACCTCCATAGAACTTCACAACTCAACACAGCAATGATGAACTGGTTCCTTGACAGATGATTTCATCATAACAGGAATATTGTTATTTCCACAGTCCCAGACATAATATAGACACTACTGAAATCAATCAATGTCATTTGAGTGCTTACAGTGTGCAAAGCACAATACTAAGTGCTTGGAAGAGGACGATACAACAAAATTAGAAGATACATTCCCTGCCCACAAGGAGCTTACAGTCTAGAGAGAAAAAGGACCAGGCCCTGGGAAAGGGGATGTCCTTTATGGAATATTGGAATGTCCACATTCATCATCCAGATTAAAGCATTCATATCTTCACCCTTTGCACAAGGATTTAAATTTCCACAGAGGGTGTACCCAATCCATACTTTCCAGTGATTCTCCTAGAGTGTAACACCAAAGTTCCTCCACGTAGGTCAATTTTCAGAGACCACAATGGAAAATTGAAGCAAGCATGATATAAGCAAAAGCAAGTTTTGGTACCTGAATTATCTGGATAATTATTTCAATGATTTGCCTTAGTTCTTCATTCTACCAGCGAGGTCCTAGTGCTAAGCATCCTATCCATGATCATCAAATTTTATAATACAGTACTATATCAAAAATAAATTGACCCATGTGCCTAAGATTTAAGAGGAACTGCATACGCATATGGAAAAATTAGCCGGAAGTTAATGTGAATTTACTTTATCAACCAATCAATGCTATTTACTGAGCACCTACTGTGTGGAGGGCATAGAACTGAGAATTTAGAAGAGTACACCAGCCGGAGAAGATATGGTCCTGAGCTCTAGGGACTTAGAGAAGCAGAGCGGCTCAGTGGAAAGAGCACAGGCTTTGGAGTCAGAGGTCATGGGTTCAAATCTCAGCTCCACCAAATTGTCAGCTGTGTGGCTTTGGACTTGTCACAACTTCTCTGTGCCTCAGTTATCTCATCTGTAAAATGGGAATTAAGATTGTGAGCCCCTGTGGGACAACCTGATCACCTTGTAAGCTCCCCAGTGCTTACAACAGTGCACTGCACAGGGTAAGCACTTAATAAATGTCATTATTATTATTATTATTATTAATGGAAGAGGCAGGCAGGCTTAAATGACTTACAAATAGCAGAAACAGGAAGATGGGTAAACAAGAATAATGGATAGCACAGATATATAAGGATGAAATCATTGAAAAAATTACTGAATACACATATATAAATTACTCAGGAAGATAGTTCCTGGTGGGTGACTTCCTAGCTGGTGGTCAGGGCATCAGGGGGCATCCACATAAGCTCTGCTGGTCATACCATTTGGCATAATCCAGAATCCTACACAAAGGAGAACCTATAGGGTCAGGGAGGAGAAGAAGAAGATCCCAACTCCCCCAGGACATGGGCAAGTGACCTGAACAGTGGCAAAATGGTTAGGGAGAGGAGGGGACCCAAGCTCCTCCAAAGTCTAGGATACAGGGAAGTGTCATCTGCAGCAAGGCGGTGGTGGCTCTTTCTCCTCTGGAATATGACAGAGAGCAGAACAGGGGCTCAGGAGAGCTCATACTGCTGGTGCTGGTGCTGTAGGGTTAACAAGCCCTTTCCCCTTCCCTCAGAGATCACCCCAGGAATCTGCTACCCTTCAGCCCCCTCACTTATCCCATGCATTCTGGAATCAAGCGGTGGGTGGAACTCGACCTGACTCTTCCTGGCTGCCCCTTTCCCCTTTTGCTTTCCAGTGCACATCCCCAAGGCAACAGTGCCCTGGGCTCCAACCTCCTCCCGGATAAGGGTCTCACCCAGCACCCCACATCCACCCAGAACTTACACTTTGAACCCCGGCCATATGGTGTACCAAACTAGGACGTGAATTCCAGTATAACCTCACCAGTGGTCTCTGATGATGCCCACCGCTGACTGGCTGTGAGTTTGGATTGCTGACCCAGCAACAAATGAAAGGCCTTGGAGGATTTGTTTGGCTTGATAATCTTGGGGAGAAAATGTTTGTGACAAGCCAATAAAAACCTAGATATGTATTCAATACATACTCAGCATCTGGACCTGTGCATCTGGACCTGTGGACTTGTGCTGGGACATCCTGAAAGGAATGGGAGTAAAGTTGGAACACAGTAACCTGCTGGAAAGAGTACAGAATCTTTCCAGACATCAGAGGACCTGAGTTCTAAACCCAGCTTGGCCAATTGTCTGCTGTGTGACCTGGAACAATTCACGTAACTTTCTGTGTCTTGCTTTTATCAACCATAACATGGAGATTCAATACCTGTTCTTCCTCCTACCTAGATTGTGAGCCAGATGCGGGACAGGGATAGTGTCCAAACTAATTAATTTGTATCCACCAGGGCTTAGATCATTGACGCTTAATAAGCGCTTAACAAATATAATAACAATAATAATAATAATGATAAAATAATAAAGACACTTTGCATCAGAATTAGCAGTTGTTTCAGTGCTCTCTAGGCTACAATATGCAAAAACTCTGATACAGGCATAATATATCAGTGCTGAAAGGGGCTGTTGAATTGACATGTCTTTGAGTATTGGGAATTCATTGGAAAATGCTCCTTTGAGGGGATGTAATTTTAGAAAAGCTAAGATTGTGGGAAGGATTCAGGCATATTTAAAGGGGGACAGAGACCCCAGCAGTGAGAAAATATGAGCAAGATTTTATTGGTAGGAAAGACCAAAATGGAGTAGAATTTGGAGGACAACTTGGAAGTGAAGACTGAGAACTGGAAAATAACAGGTGAAAGTGCTTTAAGCTGGAGAAAAATGATGGTGCATCTTGAATCCAATGGTTAGACATTTGTCTGGTGTGGAGGGAGATTTATAACCCTTTCAGACTTTCAAAGAGTGGAGAAGCATATGTATAGCAATATTTTAAGATAATTAAGGAGCTAAATGAAGCTTGAAATGGGGGAGAGGTAAGAGAAGGTCTAATCATGACTAAAACCTGGATCAGCATGGCTTTTTGAGTGGATTTCACAGTTGCTTTAATGTGAGAGCTGAAAGACGGCTAGCAGTCAAGGATGTCACCACGGTAGTGGGTCTCTGATGTCCAGAGGAGGGCCCTGTCTAGTTCATTACCCATTACCAATGGAATAAAACAAGGATGTGAACTGAACTCAATACTCAACTCATTCTATGGAGCCCTGCAGGAAGCTGCAACAAGACACCTGGAGGTAAGTATTAGACTACATTTCTGAAAACATCTTCCAACTCAAAAGACCTTAAGCTTCATCAAAAGTCTACAGACAGTCATTCAAATGTTTCTGCCTGCAGATAGATGATTGCACCCAAGAAACTTCACATGTATGAAGACATACAAATGGTTGTTAAACAGTACTATCAAGTTAGGCAGGCTATATAAACAACACACAACTAAATACTGTCACAGAATTGTGATATTCTGGCTGCACGTTCAATGAATGGCACAGCAACGAACAAACTGCATCAAGAAACCTAGTGACTTTTGGAAGACTGACAGAGAGTAGAAGTAGCATGGAATCCTGCTCCAGACCAAACTAAACGTCTACAGAGCTATGGTGCTGTCCAGCCTTCTCTACTACTGCGGGACCTAGACCCTGCATAAATGCCAAATCAGACACCTTGGAGAGTTAAATCAATGTTAGTTATTGGCTATGTTCAACACCAAATGGCAGGTTATGATCATTAAATCCTAGGACAAAGTCAAACTCCTAGCACTGAAGCTCTAGTCTCACCTCAATTCAGCTACAATGAAAAAGGCACATGAAGGAATGAACCCAAATGATTGTGTTTTGGAGTGTAGAAATTGGGAAACTGAGTGCAAGAAGATTAGAGGAGACATTTTAATATTCATAAATCAAAGTGTAAGAATGGTGCATCTCAACTGAAACCTGGAAGTCAGGTCACTTTGGATAAAGCAGGATAGCTTGCTTCAAGTCAGGAAAGAAATTTATGTTTCTGAGCAAAATCTTCCAAAGGGACAAGAGACATGCAGTCAAAAATGAAAATGACATCAATATGGGATTATGTTGTCCGACAAGACAATTCCTAACGTTCTGAACTTGTCCTTTCACACACACACACACACACACACACACACACACACACACGTGAATTTTCACCAGGTGACTTCTTTTAGTCTGAAGAATAACTCTGCCTACTATCAGATAAATTAGATCCTAGGTTCAGTAAGGATTTAATGTGATCCCAGTTGTGCTATTCTATTTGAAATAGTAATATAAAAAGCGTATTTCAAAGTTCATTGTTTCAAATATAATCCAAAAAAAGTTCAAAACATGCCAACTTCCCAAAGCAGATAATTTTTCATTCTTCTACGGAATATCTATTACCTCATTTAATGTTTTACTAAAAGGAATGTATTATTGTTTGATATATAATGCATTCAGGTGATAGGAAAGCTCAAAGGGTATAAAAGGCATTTGTTTATCTTTTTACTATATCAAGTTTATTTTCTACAACATGGTATGATATAGCCTATGGATGAGATTATTTTAAGTAAACCTATTTGCTTTTAAAATGAATGCATAATCTGAGTTTATATTCATTCATGTTTCCAAAGGGAAAAACTACATTATTTCAACTTTGTGACTAGCATTTTTCAGAAGACAAACAATTCATGTTTCCATAGAAAAGATTGCTTTATTGGAATTTTTTCAAGGTAATAATTTGATTCTATATGAGGCACCATATATTTCAAAAACAATGCCACTGGGTAGCATTTGCCATGGTAGAATTCATAAATTAGAGAAATAAGCAATTCAGAGTCATATTTTGGCAATTCTTGAATTTTGCCTACTAAGAATAAAAGGGAGGAAATAATAGGGAGGGGAATGAAATCTTGAATGTTATTGCTCCATTCCTTCTGTTTGTTTTGTAATTCTAAAAAACTTAAATTTTTCCCTTCATTAGTTCTCACACAGGCACATTTTCTTTTTATAAATGAGCAACAAATTATATTAGTAATTAATAATCCAATTAGAAATCTCACATACAGATTAAAAGTTTTATCAATGAGAAATGACTTTGCAAAAAATAACCTCTGTTTCACTGAGTTGAGAGGGGAATTTAAAAAATGTTATCAGCTGCTTGTTTTTATTGTTTTACTCAACTTGGAAAAGAAATTAATTGGTGGAAGGTGGGAGAAGGTGGGACATGTCAGTGGGCTTAGTGGGCTTAAGCGCTTAGTACAGTGCTCTGCATACAGTAAGCGCTCAATAAATACAATTGATTGATAATAGCGAAGGATGGGAGGTGCTGACCAGCCAGGGTTTGGAATGTTCAAAATGCCCCAGTTCAGATGGGTGATGGTGGTGTGGGATGGTAGCCTAATAATAACAGTAATTATCATTACCCTGTGCCAATCACTGAATTAAGTACTAAAGTAGATACAAGGCAATCTTGTTGGACACAGTCCCTGTCCCACCTGGGGCTCACAATCTAAAGTAGAAGGAAAACAGGAAATTGATCCCCATTTCAGAGATGAAGAAACCAAGTCCCAAAGAAATCAAGTGACCTGCTCAAGGTCACACATAGGCAAATAGCACAACAAGGATTAAAACCCAGATCCTCTGACTCCCAGGCCTGTGATTTTTCTACTAGGCCACACTGCTTCCCTAAAAGGAACAGGGCAAAATATAGCCAATAGTTATTTTTAGTTTATTTTTTGCTTCTCAAGGATCTTAACTCTCATCCTTTTAGACATTCTGGCTTTCATCAGGATGATTCGACAAGTTGTTTGTCAGAAACATATAACTAGCAGGAAAATGCTGCCTCTGGGCACTGTTCATGTCCAGCTGTGACAGTTTTTCTTTTCACAATACTGACTGAATCTGAACACAACTAATGAAAAAGGAGGGGCAAGGAGGAGAATTAATCCCCTTGAGAAACAAGTCATGAGCTTTAGTATTGCTTATAGATAGCAATACTAAATCCATAGGCGTGCAGGCACACAAACACATACACACGAAGAACAATCTTTAGTCTTACAAAATGGCTAAAGTAAGATTCTATCCAGGTGCTTGCACATAATGGAAAAGACCAACGCAAAACTAATACATCTTCCCACATTACCTATACATAAGAACTGATCCTTCCCCATTTAATGTGTGACTCACATCAACCTTGTTTCCACTTTTGAGAGAATTACTTGATAGATTTGTATTTTCTCTATAATATTGGAATTTACCTTCTTACTGAGCCTAGTATTAGAAAGACCATTTATAGACTATGGATACCTTAACTAAATTATGATGACAGTGTACAACCATTTTTTCTGATGTCACATTGCTTTCTATACAGTTAAAAGTTCAATGTCAGGAAGGCATTTCCTAATTTTCTAACTGGGTTCAAGCAAAATCTTATAGTGAAAACATTTTTACAAAACTTTGTGGTTGAATCTTTGCGCCTCAGTTACCTCATATGCAAAATGGGGATTAAGACTGTGAGCTCCACGAGGGACAACCTGATGACCTTGTATCCCCCCAATGCTCAGAACAGTGCTTGGCACATAGTAAGCACTTAACAAATACCAACGTTATTGAACATGGTTCAACCTGATCACCTTGTATCCCCCCCCAGCACTTAGAACAGTGCTTTGCATGTAGTAAGCGCTTAACAAATGCCATTATTATCGTTATTATTAGTGTTTGATAAGCATTTACTATGAGTCAAGAGATGTATTCAGTACTGGGGTAGATACAAGATAATCAGGGCAGACATAGTCCCTGTCCAACCGATCAATCAATCATATTTATTGAGTGCTCACTGTGTGCAGAAGCCTGTACTAAGTACTTGGAAGATTACAGATTACCAGAGTAGGTAGATATGTTCCCTTCTCACAATGAGTTTACAGTCTAGAGGAAAGCTAATAAAGTTGGACACAGTCAATGTCCCATATAGAGCTCACAGTCTTAATCCTTGTTTTCCATATGCAACAACTGAGGCACAGAGAAGTTAAGTGAATTGCCCAAGTTCACACAGCAGACAAGTGGGGAGCCAGGATTAGAATTTAGGTTCTCTGACTCCACTCCTTCCACTAGGCCACACTGCTTCTCAATAATAATTCTGGTATATTTGTTAAGTGCTTACTATGTGCCAAGGACTATGCTAGGCACTGGAGTAGATAGAATGTAATCAGGTCCCACAAGGGGCTCACAGTCTAAGTGGCAGGGAAAACAAGTATTAAATCTCCATTTTGCAGATACAACAACTGAGACCCAGAGAAGTGAAGTGACTTCCCCATTATCACACAGCAGACAAGTGATGAAGCCGGAATTAGAACTCAGGTCCCCTACTCCCAGGCTGGTGCTCTTTCCACTAGGCCATGCTGATTCCTGTCAAATGGGGTTCACAGTCTAAGCAGGAGGGAGAACAGATAGTTGGTCCCCATTTTACAGATGAGGAGACTGAGGCTCAGAGTAGTTAAAAGATTTGTCTAATATCACACAGCAGGCAAGTGTAAGAACCGGGATTAGAGCCCAGGTCCCCTGACTCCCAGTCCCATAGTCTTTCCACTAGGCCATGCTGGTTCTATGCCTAGCAGAATTTATTGCTTTGGATATTACTTCAGTGCTGAAGAACTGATAGTGCTCCATGACCTCAGTCACTAGGTCTGCTACTTTGAGCAGAGCACTGTACTAGACACTTGGCATAGTACAGTAGGATTAGTAGGCAACATTCCTTCACTCAAGGAGCTTAAAATGTGAGGCTTAATCTTGTCTCACCGTTTGATGCTCAGTATAGTGCATAAGTGGAGTTGGACATCGTGCTGCAGAAATTGGAGATAGTGCTCTAAAAGCCAGAGACTGTGCTCGAAAAGCTGGGGGTTGTGTTCAAGAAGCTTGATTTGCTTTCTGAAACAGTTTCTGTATCATAGGCAAATAAGAGATGAGCTACACAATTTCTCTTCTTTTCTCAGGAGTTTCACCCATCAGACAATTTTCAGATGTGATTTTAAAACTATCAACCTACAGCTAGCCATCGAAACATTTCTTCTAATGGAATTATTACACGTGATTTTTCTCTTACCCCATCTCACTGCCAGCAGTGGAGACATAATCCCTAACCTCAAGGTGTTTGATGTCTAGTGGGGAAGATAGACCTGAACAATATATTACAATAGAATATACAAACTATGTATGAAAATCCTTCAAGAGCTGTGGTAATTTAAGTGCCTATTTGGAGCAGAAGGTCTTACATGGATACAAGATTGGAAAGCCTCCTGAGGAATTAGAAACTCAGAAAAGCTTCTGAGATGGGCACAGCTTCGGTCCGTCAGATATGAAGGATGAAGGGGTTCGTAGCAGCTGGGAGATTGTGTGATTGATATCAGAAAGATATCAGCAGCGGGAAAGATGAGAATGATGGTCTCAAAATAGCAAATACCGAGCAACTCTCTTCTTGACTATGCCCTGTAATTGGCAATAGAGACCCGGGCTTTACAAGAATGGACTGGATGAGAATAAGGGTGAGAGCCCTCAAAAACTATAGGGTGACCTTCGGAAACAAAGAGAATAAATTACTGAGGCAAATGGGGGAAGATTGATTGGGATACTTTCTTTTACTTTCTCCTTCCTGTTCCACCCATTGACCTGCTGTTCGGCAACATTTCAAAGCAATTTCTGTCTCTTCCTTCCAGGTCAACACAGTTTTCCATAGATCATCCCTACTTACAAGCATTGTTTTTACCCATTAAATTCTCTTTGAAACCATTGGCAGCAAATCCTTGAGAGGTACATTAGTGAAGGAACATCATTCATAATTGTCTGAATATAGCAGTCTTTTATATTAGTCAATTATCTGGGCTGTGTACAGTTCCTAAAACACATCTTGTAAAGCAGTTCTCCAACTTGACTTTTTAAACTCTGTGTACTGGAAGGCAAAAATAAGTCCATATTGCTTGAAGATTTGAACTTAACTAGAAGTACATCTTGTAAGAGGTGTTTGAACTCTGAGGCATCTTACAAGTCTTTGTTATCTTCAGCAAGCCTTTTATCTTTAATCAGAAAGGCTGTTTTGCCTACAGGAATCAGAATGTCGACCTTTAGTACTTAAAATGGGTTCTTTATTTAGTCAAAGTTTTATCTCCTCTCCAATACAATAGACATTTTCAAACTGTTGAATTGTAAAATTATCATGCTCTAATTCTGTTTTAGATTAAAAAATGTCATAATAATTATTGATTTCTGGTCCCAGTCCTGGCTGTGAAATCAAGGGGAGAAGAAAAGGGGTTAATTGTTTCAATTAATTTGGAGTTGTTTAAGTTTTGACAGTTTTTTATTGGTAGAAGGAGCAAAACTGTCTTTCTAAAACTCTCTCCCCTACTTATCTTTTCCCTAGCTCAGTAGTGTGTTTTATCATATGTGACTAGTAGCATTTATCAAGTCCCCGACCTGATGATTTTTAGCTTTTTGCCTCCCTCACAAAGAGGTACAGAGACCCTTTCTCCTGTGATTCTTTCTATGATCCTCTGTCACTTACTGTAGCAGCCAGCCTTCAGGAATGATACATACTGATTTACATATTCTACTATCTGAACACTTATTCATTGTTCTTTTTCCCTTTTATACTTTTATACTGAACAGAGTGCTTAGTTCATCATATGTACTTAATAAATCCACTCACTGCTAGTGTTATCCACTTTTCTATTCTATTATTCAAGTTGTATCTTTCTTTTTCCTCATAATTGTAACCTTTTTTTTTCTCTGACTTCTTGTTATATTGTAAACCCCATTAGGACAGTCATCATATCTTCCCTCTATTGAACTTCCTCAAGAATTTTGTATTGCGCTTTTCACAGAACAGGCACTCAAGTAATATTATTGACTATTGGCTAATGACAAATAATAATGAACAACAACCTGAGGCCATTGTCCACCAATATATGCATAATCAATCTACTGAACCATAAAAAGCTAGAATTCATTTTATGTGTGAAAAGTTTCTGAAATGAAGCCATTAGAATTAGAGCCAGTATTTTTTACCAAAGTGAGTCACTGTGTTTGATCTTTCTTTCTACAAATAGAAAAGTTGTACTGCAGTTTAAAATTCAGTTATCTTTCACTTTAGCTATTTTAGTCACAATTAAAAAGAAATGGAAAATGGTAAAACATAGCTAAACTTAGAGCAACCTAAAATATTACACTATCATCATAAATATAATGATAAGATTAAAATAGTTTGTACAATTGTATTGGAAAATTATTCAGAATTCAGAATAAGAAGCCATCTCATGCACTGTATAGATACTGATGCTGCACTGTGATGAATGATTATTTCATTATTCACATGATGATAATTTGCTATTCATAATTGAATGTCTTTATTTACCAGTGGTTTAAAAGTTATGTGAACAGCTGAGCTACTTTAATAAGCATTTTCAAAGATACAGAGGATACTGAACATATAGAATCTTTCTTTGGAATTCAAGGGATTACAGAGGTTGTTTGCATTTTATTCATTCAAGGAACAAAATGTAATTTAAGGCAATAATCAAGTTTTTTTTTAATTCAGAAGTGCTGTACTTCCAATTTTGAAATCATCTATTCTTTTTCTAAGTGTACTTCCTATGCATTGATTGCAATAAAATATAAAAAAGAATATCTGATTGTTATATGAAATTATTCTAGACTTTTACCTAATTACTTCTGTTATGTATTTTGATTGACTTAAACCTTTAAAAATGTTTCAACAATCAAAAATCAGTAGACTATCAATTAGCAGCAAGCCTAACAATATTTAATGCTAAAAAAATGCATATGAAGACCAAATGATTTCTGAGATAAAAATTTAGAAGAATCTTGCTTAAGTGCGGATTTTGGAACTGGATGGAAAGGGCTATCACGTGTTCCTTCGTACCAAACATGTGTCCTAAGGGAAAAATACAGATGAACTGTAAGCTAATTTCATTTATATTCAGGACTAGAGTGAAATGTTCTGGGAACCCAGTTGAAAGAAAAAATCCAGGCTCCTTTTTTTACCTAGTGTAAAAAAATAAAAGATAATCAACATCCTTATATTTTGTGTTCTATGTAGCGTATGAATTAATGAAATCAAAAATGGTGCAGCACTGTGTGTGTTTTTAAATTTAGTTCACTGAGAAATGTTAAAAAATCTCTGTTTAATACATAATGAGAAATGGAAATCGAAGTTGGAGGACTATACTACTAATAATCATTTTCAATAACCAAGGTCATTCTGATGATCATTTCTTAACCAAATCTTGGTCAATCTGTGCAGTCCGTGCAATCTGTGTCAAACTGTAAGTATAAAGTTTAAAAGGAATCTGGCCACGTAGACAGACCAATTTGATTCCTCTTTCAGTCGTAATGTAATCATGTCCTCTTCCCCCTACCTGAGCCATGTCAAAGAAAATGCTTTAAAAAAAGGCTAAATACAGAGTCAGGAGACTTTAGGTCTAGCATTATCTAATCTGGCAATAAACGTAATAGTAAACTGTTAAACCTTAATTGTATTAGTTTTCATCCTGCTGATCTGCTAATTATTATCCTTGCATTTGCTAATTATCAGCTTTCTATTAACAAAGCAGTGGTAATTTTCAAGGAAGTAATCCAATTTTTTTAATTCTTCATTCCCAGTGTTGGCTTTTCTGTGCATTACCTCATGTACTAATAAACTGGTCTTCTGACCTGATTTTTTTGCTCCTCATTTTTGTTACCTGATAAAGTTTGATACTTCTCTGATGGAAATATTTGACTTCTTAAGGGCAAGTAGGATTTTTGGTAACTTGATCAATATTCTTATGTGATCACAGTGACACCCTCTTATACCCATCACTCCAAAGTAAAATAAATACTTGGAAAATAAATGACCAAAAAGTCAGAAGAAATTTGATATAGTTAATGGAAAAATGTGAATTCATTCTTTTAAATGGGTAACAAAGGATGAGAAGCAGTGTGGTTTAGTGGAAAGAGCCAGGGCTTGGGAGTCAGAGGATTCATTCATTCAATCGTATTTATTGAGCACTTACTGTGTGCAGAGCACTGTACTAAGTGCTTATGTGGGTTCTAATCCCAGTTCCTCCA
The DNA here is from genome assembly GCF_015852505.1 of Tachyglossus aculeatus. NCBI lineage: Eukaryota > Metazoa > Chordata > Mammalia > Monotremata > Tachyglossidae > Tachyglossus > Tachyglossus aculeatus. Next base: position 117,293,446 of record NC_052067.1, read on the forward strand.
CCTGTCTGCTGCATGACCTTGGGCTTTCACTTCAATTCTCAGTTACCTTATCAGTAAACTTGGAATTAAGACTATGAGCCCTAAGTGGGACAACCTGATTGCCTTGTATCTATCCCAACCCTATGTGCTTGGCACATAGTAAGTGCTTAAAATACCATTATTGTTATTATTATTATTATTATTATTATTATTATTATGCACTTGGCAATCAGATTGTATATTTGAATGAAATTGCATTTGCTATTATTTGACAGAAGCTAGATATTTACTCTGATTCATTTTAAAAACTTTGTCTAATTTTCCCCTTCAGGAGAACAAGCAACAGAACAAGGATATAATGCACACATGTAAAAATGGGTATATGATCTGGGTGCAAACAGCCTAAATTATATCTGATTGAATTTCATCTTCCCCGGGCACCTTAACTGATTGTCCTTCGCTCAACTGAAGGGCTTAATTTACAGGTCGGTTATGAGTCATGTCCTCTTTTTGGTTTCTGCCGACACTATCTGCTTGATCGGAAGAGAGTAGGAGTGAAGTGAAGCTTTATTAAAATCCTCCCAACTCCTGGGTAAGTGAAATCACAGTGGGACACATATTGAGAGGCACAGAGAATTTTTTTAAAAAATCAAAATCAGTATCCTTCCTCATCCCAGACTGATTTCACCTGCTGCAGGAGGGGCAGAAAGTGGGGGCCTTCCACAGCCACCTCAGCTCCATGGGGTAAAGAGCAGCTCTCCATGCACAGAGGCTATCCCAGATATGAAGTGTCCCCCACTCCACTCAAAAGAATCATGCATGTGCATCCCCAATGTACAGTTCACTCCCCATGCACAAAATCCCTCTAAGAAATGAAGTATCCGTTGGTCTGCTCCAGAGGAATCATGCGTGCATGCCCCAGTCTGCTCTCACTGCAGAACCCCTCTTAGAAGAGATCATAAAATGTTCCATATCTAACAGAATTGGATGTATGCATCAACAACAGACTATCAATTTCCCATGCACACAGCAACTATCAGATATAGAGTGTTCCGTGGTCTGCTCCAGAGAAAATGCAGTTGTGAATCTCTGGTGAACTGTCCACTCCCTGTACACAAAGACCCTCCTGGACAAAGAATGTCCCCTGGCCCACTCCAGATGAATCACACTTATGTGTTGGCAGTCTGCTATGCTGGCAGTCTTCTATTATGTTAATACAATCATTCATCTTATCCCACCTGGATTACTGCATCAACCTCCTTGCTGACCTCTCAGCCTCCTGTCTCTCCCCACTCCAACCCACACTTCACTCTGATGCCCAGATCATTTTTCTACAAAAACATTCAAGACACATTTCCCACTCCTCAAGAAACTCCAGTGCTTCCCCATCCACCTCCACATAAAAGAAAAATGCCTCACCATTTTCTTTAAAGCACTCAGTCACCTTGCCCCCTCCTACCTCACCTTGCTACTCTCCTACTACAACCCAGCCCAAACACTTGGCTCCTCCAATGCAAACCTTCACACTGAGCCTTGATCTCATCTACCTCGCTGTCGACCCTCATCCACGTCCTGTCTCTGGCCTCCATCCTCAAATCCAACTACAGACAATTACCTTCCCCTGCCTCGAAACCTTAATGAAGGCACATCTCCTCCAAGAGGTCTTCCCTAAGTCTCCCTTTTCTCCTCTCCACTCCTGTTCTGCATCACCCTGACTTGCTACCTTTATTCATCTCCTCTCCCAGCCCCACAGCACTTATGCACATATCTGTGATTTTATTTATTTATATTAATGTGTGTCTCACCCCCTCTAGATGCTCATTGTCAGTGGGGAATGTGTCTGTTTATTGTTGTATTGTATTCCCCCAAGTGCTTAATACAGTGCTTTGCACACAGTAAGCACTCAATAAATATGACATTAAATGAATGATGGTCTTCTCCCTGCACAGAGTACCTGCTAGTTACAGAACATTCCCTCATTCACCCCAAAGAAATGCTGCACCCATGTCCCCAATGGACAGTCTGCTTCCTTGTGCCAAGCCCTTCCTAGATATGGAGGGTCTCCAGATCTGCATGCCCGAAGCTGGTTGGATCCCTTCCTCTGGAGCTTCATGGAAACTCCTGTCACCCTCTTCCTGGGCACTGCCCCCTGGTTAGAAGATTGGGCAATCTTGTGATTTAAACTATGAAGACTACTGTGGAGACAACTATGAAGACAGGAGCAGCTATCAGATCATTTTGAAGGATTTTGTGTGACTCGCGTATCGTAGAGTAAAATGTGCCAGTCCATCATGGAACCATGAAACATCGGGCTTATTTGCCACTTGAAAGGTAGACGTCACTAGGTCAGCTTGGAAAAGCAATGTTGTGCATGAAAGGCAAAGACTTACTCCCTGAAGCATACCTGTTAATCAGCAAGCCAGTGTAACCATTAAAACATTATGAAGAGGCAATGTATGAAGAAAGAATAACATTTGTAATACCAGCAAGCATGCAACGTATTTGGAAGAAATACTCACTAAGCCACACCCACATCTAAATAAAAGGCTTTTATAAGCCTCCCTTTTGTGAGGAACATGAAGGCTATACGGTTTGGACTATGTATTGCTTTCCTTTCAATAGGTCCTGAAAACTCAATGTTTAAATTTTCTAATGGTGAGGGTTAAGATCTTGAAAAGATGTATTCATCATTCCAATTGCTGTCTTGCTTGCTTTGACCGTTCTGAACTGCTTCCAGGTGATAGCAGGAAATGTGTTCCATACTCTGAGAGGAGCACACTGATACTGAAGCTCCATACATCAGCTGTTCCCCTGCAGAACTTTCACAGTAAACCATATGAATAATTTGGAGATTATTTTATGAAATGTGGGTTGCAGCAGCAGCAACAGGTCACTAATATCATAGCAACTCTTTTTTTTTAATATTTGTTAAGCACTTACTATATGCCAGGCACTGTACTATGTCCTGGGAGAGATACAAGCTAATCAGGTTGGACACAGACCATTTCCAATTAAGGGAGGTCACAGTCTTAATCTCCATTTTCCAGAGGATATAACTGATGCACAGAGAAGGTAAGTGACTTGTCCAAGGTTACGCAGTTTGATGCGTGGTGGAGTCAGGATTAATAACCTGACCTATGACTCCCAAGCCCTTACTTTTTCCATGGGTCAATCAATCAATCATATTTATTAAGTGCTTACTGTGTGAAGAGCACTGTACTAAGTGCTTGGGAAGTACAAGTTGGCGACATATAGAGACAGTCCCTACCCACCAGTGGGCTCACAGTCTAGAAGGGGGAGACAGAGAACAAAACCAAACATACTAACAAAAAAAATAAATAGAATAGATATGTACAAGTAAAATAAATAGAGCAAAAAATATGTGCAAACATATATGCATATATACAGGTGCTGTGGAGAAGGGAAGGATGTGAGATGGGGGGATGGAGAGGGGCACGAGGGGGAGAGGAAGGAGGGGGCTCAGTCTGGGAAGGCCTCCTGGAGGAGGTGAACTCTCAGTAGGGCCTTGAAGGGAGGAAGAGAGCTAGCTTGGCGGATGGGCAGAGGGAGGGCATTCCAGGCCAGGGAGATGACGTAGGCTGGGGGTCGACAGTGGGACAGGGAAGAACGAGGCATGGTGAGATTAGCAGCAGAGGAGCGGAGGGTGTGGGCTGGGCTACCACTGGGTCATGCTGCTTCTCCATAGGATTAAATACTGAGAGTGCAGAAGGAATGTATAAGGTAGAAAACACAGTAGGTCTGAATCTCTTTATATACTGGGTACATCATACTTATATAATAATAATGATGGCATTTGTTAAGCACTTACTACGTGCCAAGCACTGTTCTAAGCATTGGGATAGCTACAAGGTTATCAGGTTGTCCCACGTGGGGCTCACAGTCTTAATCCCCATTTTCCAGGTGAGGTAATTGAGGCACAGAGAAGTTAAGTGACTTGTCCAAAGTCACACAGCTGACAGGTGGCTGAGGTGGGATTAGAACCTACATCCTCTGACTTCCAAGCCCAGTTCTTTCCACTAAGCCATGCTACTTGTCTCTCTTTCCTTGTGGCTTCCTATTTCTCTGAATGTGTCTGAATGAGAGTCTATGCAAATTGTCTGAGGGTAACAATGTATGAATAGGTGTGGAAAGATTGTCCATAGCTCAATTGGTCCTAGCATCATACTCCAGTAAGGGTTTTGCCTTGGGAGATATAAATAAGAGCTACTTAATAGAATAACCATAAACAGGGACCCAAATCAGCCATCCTATAGCTAGACTACTAAAGTAAAATAATGGACTCAGTTAAGAGTTCAAATAATGGACTCAGTTAAGAGTTCAAATAAGAACTCAATTAAGAGTTCTCCTAGGCTCTAGAGACCATGGCTGAACAAGATTCCCAAACACAGCAAGAATCTGTAAGCTTGCTGTGGGCAGGGAATGAATTTGCTATTTCTGTTGTACTCTTCCAAGCATTTAGTGTTGTGCATTGCACATAGTAAGCACTCAATAAATATAATTGATTAATCCATTGATCAAAATTAGGATTTACTTAAAAATGCAAATGGGACAAGATCACAGCACAGAAAATGGAAGAAAGTCTGTAAGGGTCACAGTGAAAATTCTATTTATCAATATCAGTTACTGTACATACTAAAGCATGTACTTGGGGAACGAGCTGGGAAATAGTGTTTAGTCTAAAATAACCTCCCAGTGTGGATAATAACTTAAGTAACCCACTCTAGCTTCCTTTATACCCTAGGTATACCTTAGATGAAAAGAAATCAATTGCTGCATGAATAGCTCTTCTGATTGGATCTCCAGGAGAATAGGCAGAAGGCAACATCACAAACAGCCAGCTTCAAATATCCTGACTTCCCTTTGTTGTGCCTTCAGGAGAGCTCCTCTACAGCTCCAGGACATGAAGATTTCTCCCTATTGGAAGAGATGGAAGGTCCCCTTCTGAGACATCTAACAATTTTTCAGAAAGTTTTGGCTGGGGAGGTTGTCCTTCTGCCAGTCCTGTGACCTTGCTGCATAACAACCAATTATTCAGGAGATCATCCCAGTAGTCAGGATTGATTTTCTATGGGCAGAAAGTGACTTGGGATGAAGTCTCCTGAGATCACTGGAGAGAACTGGGCAGCCAGGTTAAACCAGTTTTACTGCAGATGAGAATTCACCAGTTGTCAGCTGCCATAAATATCCATCAGAACAGAATAACTGCAGAGGCTCACGGAAATACATCCATATTCACCAGAGAGATCTGTATTCCTATGGGAATTTTCTTACATATATAATATATCCATCCAAGGTATGAAGCAAACATTCTTTTCCTTTTGCTTTTATTTCTAGTATTACATGTGAAAACTATATGAAAGTATAAACATTTGAAAATAGATGACCTGGCATATATATTCTGATGACCGAATTAACTGTTTTTAATATAATTTGGAGCCTAAAAATCAATGAATATATGACAAAAAAGTTATGGAAATAATAGTTCAGGCCAGGATGACTGTATGAGGTTTTTTTAATGAAAGGAATGTGTAGATAAATTAGCAAAAGAGAAATATAGTGTACTACTCTCAACTCAGAGCAGTGCCTGAACATCAATACTTGCTGTGCATTACAGAACATTTAAAAAAAAAATCCAAATTTTTAACTATTACTTTTGCAGTGATTCTCCCTGTACCTCCATCTCGTCTATCTCGCTGACAACCTCTTACCCATGTCCTATCTGCGGCCTGGAATGCCCTTCTTCCTCATATCTGAAAGACAATTACTCTCCTTCAAAGTGTTACTGAAGACATATCTCCTCCATGAAGCCTTCCCCTGACTAAGCTCTCTTTTCCTCTTCTCCTACTCCCTTCTGCAGTCACCCACCCACCCCTACAGCACTTATATACATACCTCTAATTTTTTTATTTATTCAATCATTCAATTAATTGCATTTATTGAGCACTTACTGTTTGCAGAGCACTGTACTCTTGGAAAGCACAATTGAGAAACAAAGAAAGACAATCCCTGCCCACAGTGGGCTCAGAGTCTAGAAGGGGAGAGGCAGACATCAAAACAAGAAAACAGGCATCAATAGCATCAATATAAATAGAATAGTATAGATATAATAATATAATAATTACAATATATTCAATTATATATATAATTACAATAAATATAATATAATAATATAATAATATTAATATATACACATCATAATAAGTAAAAGGCATTAATATAAATAAATATAATTACAGATATATATGTATATATATATGTGTATATATATATATATATATATATATACACACACACAAGTGCTGTGGAGTGGGGGGATAGAGCAAAGGGAGTGAGTTAGGGCAATGAGGGTGGAAAGGGGAGTTGAGAGGAAAAGGGGGGCTTATTCCATACCCAATCTCTTCTGCAACTGGTTTGCACAAATGGGCAGAAGAGGCCTTTCCTGAGTCATTTTGCAGCAGTTTTGATCCAATCAGATATTTATCATTTGGTCCACAAGTGGTCATGAAAGCATTACAGTAGGACAAATTCTCTGGGACAGCTGCATCAGTCGAACAGAAAGTCCCAGCTATGGCAGATATAGGCCAAGTGAACCCAGCATAAGTCTCTCTGGGTTTGGCACAGAGGCAGCTATGCCACCAGTTTAGACGACTTTTATACAGAAGGGTAACAAGATTATATCATACCACTCATTCTTTTCTTCCTCACTGTTGCGTTGAAGCACCACTGCCAATCAATCAGTTAATGGTATTTATTGATCACTTATTTTGAACACTGTACTAACATCTTGAGAAAGTTGATAGACACAATACTTTAAGGGCTTAAGGGCTTAAAGTTTAACATGGAAGGCAGATATCAAAGCAAATTACAGGTAAGAGAAGCAATCAACTATGATGATATGCATGTAAAAGTGCTGTAGGGATAGGGATGCAGAGATATCTAAGTGCTAAGGGTGTGGAACTCATAAATGCATGGGAGAGGATGTAGGGAAAGAAAATAGGGTTGCGGGGGCAGGAATAAGAACTTATTCCTTGAAGCCTTCCTGAGGAGGATAGGATTTCAGTACAGTTTTGAAGGCGGAGAAGTTGTTGTTCTGTTGCATTTGCAGAGAGAGAGAGTCCCAGGCAGGAGGGAGGGTATGAGCCATAGGTCATTGGCAGTGAGGCAAGAGAAAGAGACACTAAGTTGGTTTGTATTAGAGGAGTGAAGTTCACAAGCTTAGTAGTAGTGGTAGAACAGTTAGGAAAAGTAAGGGGAAGGGACTTGATATGTGATTCTTGATTACCATGGTGACAAGTTTCTGCTTGATGGACAAACATTGGAGCCACTTGAGGAGCAAGAAAATGTGCACAGAACTTCTTTAGGGAAATTATCTGGATAGCAGAGCAAAGTATGTACTGAACAGAAGCAGGCTGGAGACAAGATGGTTAGTGAGGAGGCTGATGCAGACATCGAGACAGATATGAGAAGAGCTTTAACAAGCATGGTAGCAGTTCATTGGAGATGAAGAAGTGAATTCTAGAGATACTATGAAGAGAGAATCAACAAGATTTAATGGCTGAAGGAATATATATATGGAAAGAGAAAGATGAGTCAAGGATAATGCCAAGGTTAAAGGTCTGTGAAACAGAAGGGATGATAGTTTTGTTTATGGTGCTAAGAAGGTTGGGGTGAAGGGATATCTTGGATGGGAACATGAGAAGTTCACTTTTGGAAGTGGGTTAAAGCAGGGGGTTTAGGAAAATGTTGGAAGTAAGGAAGTGGAGGCAATGAGAGTAGATAACTCATTTAAGAAGACTGGAGAGAAATGGTCTGGGGAGATGGGGTGAAAACCACAGGATGCCATGGGGTCAAGGTGAGGATCTTTTATGATAGCACATTTGAAAGTAGTGGGGAAGGAGCCATTGGATAGTGAAGAGTTGAAAATTGTGGGCAGAAAAGGAAGTATCAAGGGACAAAACACCTCAAGCACATCTCCATAACAGAACTCCTAATTTCCATAATTGAACTCCTAATTTCCATAACTGACCTCACCCAAATCCTGTCCTCCTTCCTGACTTCTACTGCTTAAGACAGCAGCATCACCCTCCTTCCCTATCCCACAAGCCCCATAACGTTGGCATTCCTTGACTCATCTCTCTCATTCAACCAACACATTTAATCTGTCACAAAATCCTGTTGGTTCTACCTTCAGGGCATGTGCAGGTTCTGCTCATTCCTCTCCATGCAAAATGCTGCTAAAATGGTCCAAGCATTTATTGTTTCCCACCTTGATTACTGCCTCACCCTCCACACTGACTTTCCCTCTCTCCAGTCCATACTTCACTCTGCTGCCCAGATGATTTTTCTGAAAAAATGACCAGTTTATATCTCCCCATTCCTCAAAAACCTCCAATGATTTCCCATCCACCTCTGCATCAAAGGGAAACACATTATCATATGGAATTTAAGGCACACAATCAGCTCTTCCTGCTACATTACCTCACAGTTCTACTACAACCCAATCTACGCACTTCACTCTTTTAACACCAATCTCCTGACTACCTCAGTCTAAACTAGGCCACCACTGCACCCTTTTCATTGTTTTTCCTCTGGCCAGAAACTCCCTCCCCACCTTCAAAACACTGCCTTGTTCTCACCTGTCCTGCCACTGACCCCTCCTCAAGAAACTCCAGTGGTTGCCCATCCACCTCCACATTAAATAAAAACTCCTCACCATTGGCTCTAAAGAACTCAATCACCTTGGCCTCTCGTAGCTCACATCACTACTGTCCTACTACAACCCAGCCCGCACACTTTGCTTCTCTAATGTTAACTTTCTCATTGTATCGCAATCTCATCCATCTCTCCCCCAACCCCTCGCTCACATCCTGCTTCTGGCCTGGAATCCTCCCCCTCCTCAATCCAACAAACAATTACTGTCCGCCACATCAAAGCTTTATTGAAGGCATGTCTCCTCCAAGAGGCCTTCCTTGACTAAGCCTCCCTTTCTACCTTCTGCATCACCCTTACTTGCTCCCTTTATTCATCACCCCCTCCTCCCAGCCCCACATCACTAATGTAAATATCATTAATTTATTTATTCATATTAATGTCTATTTTCCCCTCTAGACTATACGCTCTTTGTGGGTGAGAAATATGTCTGTTTATTGTTATACAATACTCTCCCAAGCACTTAGTATGGCGCTCTCCATACAGTAAACACTCAATAAATACAAGTGAATGAATGAATAAATGAACAATGGCTCCTTCACCTCCATTTTTAAACATACCCATGTATCTCCTACCCTAAACAAAAGAAAACAAAAAACCCTTCCTCAATTCCACCGTCTTTTCCAACTATCATTCATTCATTCATTCAATTATATTTAATGAGTGCTTACTGTGTGCAGAACACTGTACCAAGCCCTTCAGAAGTACAAGTCGGCAACATATAGAGATGGTCCCTACCCAACAATGGGCTCACAGTCTAGAAGACAGACAACAAAACAAAACATGTAGATAGGTGTTGAAACCATCAGAACAAATAGAATTATAGCTATATGCACATCATTAATAAAATAGAGTAGTAAATATGTACAAGTAAAATGAATAGAGTAACAAATATGTACAAATATATACAAGTGCTGTGGGGAGGGGAAGGAGGTAGGGCAGAGGGAGGGGGGACGATAGGGAGGGGAGGAGGAGAGGAAAAAGGAGGCTCAGTCTGGGAAGGCCTCCTGGAGGAGGTGTACTCTCAGTAAGGCTTGGAAGGGAGGAAGAGAGCTAGTTTGGGAGATGTGTGAAGGGAGGGCATTCCAGGCCAGGGGAAGGCCAGCTGAGAGGTCGAGGAGAATTAGGATAGAGTAGGAGCCATTGGATTTAGCAAGAATGAAGTCATTGGTGACCTTTGAGATGGCAGTTTTGGTGGAGTGTAGGGGACAGAGGCCATATTGGAGGAGGTCTAGGAGAGAGTTGGAGTTGAGGAATTCGAGGCAGTGTGTGTAGACGACTCGTTCTAGGAGTTTGGAAAGGAAGAGTAGAGGGAGATAGGGTGATAACTAGAAGGGGTAGTGTGGTCAAGAGGGTTTTTTTTTTTAGGATGGGGGTGACATGAGCATGTTTGAAGGCAGAGGGAACACCTCCCACCTATTATTCTTTTCCCAAACTTCTTGTTTACTCCTACTTCTTCTACTAGATTTCCTTCATCTTAGAACCTGTGCCATCTGGCTTCTACCCTTTCCATTCCACTGAAACTACTCTCTCCCAAATCACAAACTTACGCTTCTTTCCAAATCCAGTAGACTCTACTAAATCCTTATTCTCTTTGACCCCTTAGCTGCCTTTGATACTGTGGATCAGACCCTTCCTATAACCACTATCAAACCTTGATTTCACGGAAAATGTCCTCTGCTGGTTGTCCTCCTACTTCTCTGCCTGCTCCTTCCTAGTCTTTTTCACTGGTTCTTCCTCTACCACCACACCACTAATTCTGAGGGTCCCTCAAGGGTCAGTTCTGTGTCTCTTTCTATTCTCATTCATTTAATAGTATTTATTGAGTGCTTACTCTATACAGAGCACTGTACTAAGCACTTGGAAAGTACATTACAGCAATAAAGAGAGATAATCCCTGACCACAACGGGCTCACAGTCTAGAAGTGGGAGACAAACAACAAAACAAAACAAGTAGACAGCATCAATAACATCAAAATAGATTAATAGAATTATAGATATATACACATCATTAATAAAATAGAATAATAAATATGTAAAAATATGCACAAGTACTGTGGGGCAGAGAAGGGGGTAGAGTAGAGGGAGGGATTAGGGGTGATGGGAAGGGGGGAAGGAGCAGAGGAAAAGGGGGGCTCAGTTTGGGAAGGCCTCCTGGAGGAGGTGAGCCCTCAGTAGGGCTTTGAAGAGGGGACGAGAGCTAGTTTGGCAGATGTGAGAAGAGAGAACATTCCAGGCCAGAGTTAGGGCATTGGCCAGTTTTCCTGGTGTGCAAAATAAGTGTATACAGATTTATGCAAGAGAGAGGGGTGGGAGAGGTGGAAAAGGGGAAGGACAAAGGATTGCTCCTTTTCTACTCTTTTATCCTCTAGACTTTAGGGTCATTGTGGGCCGGGAGTGTGTCTACCAATATGATTGCATTGTATTCTTCCATGTGCTTAGTACAGTACTCTGCACACAGTAAGTGCTCAATAAATATCACTGATTGATTTATGCATCTCTGTGCTACACTACATGGCAAACCCTTCCACATGTTCCATGAAGCAAGCAGGCATCTGAATCTTCATTACCTCTCCCCTTCCTAGAAATGTACCTCCCAGGTAGAATATCTGAGTGCATAGCAAGCCTAAAATATCTGGGAAGACATTTTCAGGGAAAATGTTTGGAGTAGCAATTGCTTCTGTTGCAATTGTTGCAAACTCAGCCCATGGACACTGTGCCCCAGCCTATTAAGGATTTCTTTTTTGCAGTTAATCCAGTTGAAAAAAGGTAAAATAAAATAAAAGGTAAAGTCAAAATAATTTTAATAGCAAGGCCTATTGGAGAGAGAGAGCACAGGCCTGGAATTCAGAGGACCTGGGGTCTTATCCCAGCTCTGCCACTTGTCTACTGTGTAAGTTTGGAAAAGTCACTTAACTTCTCTGTGCCTCAGTTATGTCATCTGGAAAATGGGGATTAAGACTGTGAGCCCCACATGGGATATGGACTGTGTCCAAACTGATTAGCTTGTATCTACTCCAGTGCTTTGTAGATTGACTGACACATAATAATCACTTAAACAATACCACAAAATAAAGATTAATTTTTAAAATGATAGAAGCACAAAGCATCTCTTTATAGCTTCCTGAGAAACATAGATTTTTTCACAGTAATTTATATAGCAAATATATCTATTGTAACCTGATGAACAAATTTAGACAAAATTATCATGAATTCTAGGGTTTCCAGCCCCTAAAGAACATGGAGTCTTGCTGTCCCTCAGATGGTGAGAAGAGACAGAATCCCTGCAGTTGAGATCCAACGGGATATGGACCCACCTAACACAATTCTACATACTGAGAACATACAGCAGTCACAGCCCAGGGCTCATGTCCCTCTCAGACCTGACCTCATCCCTCAAGAGGCTCCCCCTTGCTGGGCTGACTGGCCCAAATACCTACCTGTGACCCCCGTCTGTGTGTGACTTGCGTGACCCAGCTGAGACTCTTTACACAGCAATGAATCCCTGGCAGGGAGCAACCTCACTGATGTTTCTCTGTATTACATTGGAGACTCTCCCCAGCCACCAAAGGAATCCCATGACTGATCAACAAGGAAACCTCTTACTATTGATTTCTTGCTCTTTGCAGACAATCAATCACCATACCTAATTGAGGATTGTCAGATCATCCTGGACTACCACCCCAACCAGTCCCTTCTTCCATCCTTCTCTGCTATTTTTAATCACTTATTCACTCAACAGCCTCTCCTCCATCCTAATCCTCCTCGACCTCTTGGATGCCTTGAACACTGTCGACCACCCCCTTCTTCTGGAAATATTATCCAACCTTGGCTTCACTGACACTATCTTCTCCTGGTTCTCTTCTTACCTCTCTGGCCACTCATTCTCAGTCTCCTTCACGGTCTTTTCTGCTTCCCACCCCCTTAACTGTGGGGGTTTCTCAATGTTCAGTTCTGGATCCCCTTCTATTCTCCATCTACATTCACTCCATTGGAGAACCCATTCACTCCCATGGTTTCAAGTACCACCTCTATTCTGATGACACCCAAGTTTACATCTCTAGCTCTGATCTCCTTCTCTGCACTCTCACATTTCCTTTTGCCTTCAGGACATCTCTACCTGGATGTCCACCCATCACCTCAAAATAAATATGACTAAAACAGAATGTCTTACGTTCTTACTCAAACCCTGTCTTCCCATTAATTTTGCCATCACTGTAGGTAGTATCATCATCCTTCCTGTCTCACAAGCCCATAATCACAGTGTTATCCTTGACTTCTCTCTCTCATTCAACCCACATATTCAATCCATATGAAATCCTGTCATTTCCACCTTCACAACATTGCCAAAATCTAAACTTCCACCACGTTAATAGAATCACCTATCCACTCTCACATCACTTACTATATCAGCCTCCTTGCTGACCTCCTCCTGTCTATCCCCACTCCAGTCCATACTTCACTCTGCAGTTCGGATCATTTTCCTACAAAAAAAATTCAGACCAAAGTAGAGCTGAGAAGATTACATGGCAAATGATCTTTATTGCATAGTGTACATTAAAAATGTAGAGAATTCACATCGAAACTTCTACATTTTCAATAATGTCATTTAAGATTCCTGTGGCATTTTTACACCTATGATTTAAAAAGGATAACAAGATTCTTATGCAATATATGTATGGCAATCATAATCAAGAGAGACAGAAGCAACACTCATGATCCACTAAAACAGATGATGGAATGTTGACTTTTCAAAAATTGGATTTTTTGGTTGGCAAAAATCAGAAACTGAGTCATGTACTTTAAGAAAATGAATTGACGAATATTTTAAACCTCAGAGAGAAACATATATATGCAATCAATGTAAGTGACCAGATCTTAGGAGGCCTAATATTTAATAATAATAATAATAATAATAATAATAATAATAATAATAACATTTATTAAGCACTTATTATGTGCAAAGAACTGTTTTAAGCACTGGGGAGGTTACAAGGTGATCAGGTTGTCCCATGGGGGGCTCACAGTCTTAATCCCCATTTTACAGATGAGGTAACTGAGGTCCAGAGAAATTAAGTGACTTGTCCAAAGTCACACAGCTGACATTTGGCAGAGTCGGAATTTGAATCCATGACCTCTGATTCCAAAGCCCATGCTCTTTTCCACTGAGCCACGTCTTCAGTGGATGAGAATTAAAAGAGGTTGAGATGAAAATGAGGTATGAGGTTGAGTGAGTAGGGAGGTAGATAGACAGACAAATAAAACAGAAAGAAAAAATACACCTATCGGTGTTAGCTGTAATATATAATTACAGAAAAATCAAAGTACCTTTCCTCAGAAGGTTTAAAATGTAATTGGTCAGTTGACTAGGGAAGCAATACTGGCAGAGGGGACATAATGCTTTACTATAAGTGTACCTGGAATTTCCAAGTATTTTAACATGATAGACTGAGGAAAAGTCATTGGAATTAGAAATTTTGGTAGAAAATTTTAATCAAAAATCTAATTCAGGTGACAAATTAATCTCCTTGATTGGCTATAATATATAGGGCTCATAACCACAATGCATTATATGTACTAGACATGGTAATCAATCAATCATATTTATTGAGCGCTTACTGTATGCAGAGCACTGTACTAAGTGCTTGGGAAGTACAAGTTGGCAACACATAGAGACGGTCCCTACCCAACAGTAGGTTCACAGTCAACACGAGTCCTTAGATAGGGTCAAAATTCTATGCCCTAAGCAGGATTGCAAGCTTTAGCTGCTCCTCTCACTTATAGTTAAGTACTTTGAGTTAGGCTTTACTTATGAGGATTGAAAGCAAAACTTATTTCTACATAACATGCTGATGCCATGCCAAAGAGCCATATAACCATAACCCAGCAGATTTTTTTTTAAAGGATTTCCATTAGTCTTCTTCACCTTGCAGAACACTTGGGTGTTTCTTTAGTCAGAAATCTTCATCATTAATAGAATAATCCCAGCAGGTTGAACTGGGGCTAAGATCTAGGTCTCCTCATTCCTAATGCACCCGTCTTTCTATTTGACCAACTGCATATCAGAGCTCTGGCTAAAACTAACTGAAAACTATGATGGCCAGACTTGTCACACAATGGATTTTCTGAACACTGCCTTTTGGCTGTGGTGGACATTTGTGCCTCATTTGGTATTAATAGCTTTTTTTCCCCCAAGCTTCTTATTCAACCTTTAGATATCCCCTGCTTGATTTCAGAATGTGCTGTGTGATGATGCCATCCCATTTATAATGGTCCCTTGTTTCTTTTTAAGTCATCTGTTATTGATAGAGAATGAATAACAGGATCATAAACATCTCTAATTAAACCATAAGACATGACAGGGTGTGGATTTGTGTTATAATATTTCACACCTATTGTTTTGTTAAGCAAGAGACTGAAGGCTGTGGGCCTTCTGGGCTCCTAAGAATGAATTAATACTACACAATTCATGCCCTGGAGTGTCTTATTGAGATTATAAAATAGTGAATTTCTTGGTTAATTAAGGAAATAACTTTGTTTCCTCCCACATTGATCGTCTTTTTACAGGGAAGAAACTAATATAGCCAGCTCAAAGAACCAATTTTCTGTTTAGAAAATACTTCATATAATTTATGCTGCCACTTAGGTCGTACTATTTTAAGTCCAAAAGAAAGAAATCTGAACTTTCACACTCAATTAAACTCAGTTCTATTGGCTCATTACCTTTCTGCCTCCATTTAAAATACTTATAACCAAGTTCATATGAAAAAATTATTTTGAGGCTGTGAGGTTAACTGGTGCCTATCTCCCACGTTGCGTCACTATAAACTTCAATATTTTAATTAATTGGCCAGTAGAAGAGTATGTTGTAGACTGCTATTTTCATACTGTTAAAAATTAGGAACTCTTAAACAAAGAGCACTATAAGGCACAAAAGATGATTATGATTGTAGAAAGTAATAAAACTTAGATGTATGGAATTTATGGAACACATTTATGGAAAAATGTTATATTTAAAAGTTTTGAAAAAACCTAGTGCTCAAATTTATACTGAGACAAATGTAAGATTGTTGATAAAAAGGTAAAAAGGAAACCTTGCAAGACAGATATTTTTCAAGTTTTTAGGAAGCACAAATTCATCTTTATTATCAATGCAAATTAAAATGGGATAATTTAAAATGATGAATAATCAGCACTAAGGTTAATCAAATAAATGTTCCTAAGGAAACATATTTGAATTGAAATTTATTTTAGTAATTTGCTGAAAGTAACTAATTTGCTGATAATGTTGACTTCTGTCCTTTTTCTGCATGGGCTCTATTTACCTCAGTCTGAGCGGGACTGTGCCTTTCTAGTGCCTTCCTTAACCTGAAGGAAGATGAATCATTCTCTCCTAAGGAAATTCCCCTTTCCCATTAGGACTGACCCAAGATTTAGTACAGAACAGCAAGAAGTTGGTAGCAGGCCAAATCCTTGCAACAGAGCTGCTAGGTGGTATGCTCAGCTCGGTTTGGTCTTCTTGTTGGGTTGTGAGGGAATGGATGGAGGTCTAAGACTGTAAGCTCGTTGTCTAGACTGTGTCAGTTATACGGTTATATTGTATTCTCTCAAGTGCTTAGTACTGTGCTCTGCACTCAGTAAGGGATTGATCCAGTGACTGTGAGGAAGGATCTGTACTGGCACCCCAAGCAAGCTATGAAGGATAAAAGGTAATATTAGCCATATGAGTGTGTGTGGCTATGTAGCAGTAACAGAAACACACCCTACGAGTGGGGAAAAGTGATGGTTTTTCTCTTAAATATTTGTGTGAACAGTGCTGACTGCTGAATATATGCTATCTGAGTAAATGAATGTCCTTTATGATGAATACCAATAGACTTCTTTTCCTGGGATAGAATGATCAAGCATGAAAATACTTAACCTCATAGACTCCACTTGGGTTTGATTGTACAGTCCTTTCTGGACATCTTATTAGTTATTTTAAAGTCACTAGAATAAGAGTTTCCTATCCCTATTTCCCAATGCAACTCAGCCCTTACACTTTTCTCCCCTAATATTAACTTAGTCACACTGTAACTCGATCTCATTTCATTCATTCATTCATTCAGTCGCATTTATTGAATGCTTACTGTGTGCAGAGCACTGTATTAAGCGCATGGGAAGTACAAGTTGGCAACATATATCTGTTTCACCACTGACCCCTTGTCAATGTCCTCCCTTGGAACAGGAACTCCCTCCCTTTTTTATATAAGACAGTTCACCACTGTCTCTACTATCACAGCTGAAGTAAAATCACATTTCCTCCAAGAGGCCTACCCCACTAAGCCTTTATTTCCCCTTCTTCTCCTGTATGCATCACCTATGCACTTGGAATCTGTACCCTTTCATCCAACCATCAGCCTCACAGATGTAATGTATTTTAATGTGTTTCTCCCACATATAGACTGTAAGCTCATTGTGGACAATGAATGTGTCTACCAACTCTGTTGTATTGTACTCTCCCAAGAGCTTAGTACAGTGCTCTGCATCCATTGATTAACTGACTAGCTTTACCCTTTACAAGGGGAGGCAGCAGGGTTGTGCAGGTCTTGGATTCCTTCAAATGGTTCTCTGATCCAGGGTATTTCAGGTTTCCTGAGCCTATTAGGACATCAGGCTACTCAGGGCCTTTCTGTTAGAAGCTAGAAACCCCAGGGCCACTGCTTCCAACTCATAAGCTCTCCTAGTTTGTGGAACTGATCTCGGACTCCTCTGATAGGTCTCTAAACAAGAGAAGCCTCAAATAGTTCTGGTTTGCTTATTTTGGGAAGAGTTTTGCAGTGTTTAGTGCTCTAAGGAGCTGAGATCGAAGGGTGTGTCTCCCAACAGTGCTGTACCTCACTCTCCCAAACACTTAGTACAGTGCTCTGTACACAGTATGCATTCAATACAGACCAATGTTCGTTTTCTCCACGGTAGACAAGGAAGATGAATGACAGTTACAACTCACTGAGAAGTTCAGTTTATTCTCTTCATCTCCTAACCTTTCTCCCACCACTAGCCGAATAAGACTTTCAAGAATGCAAGTTTTTGGTGTCACTTCATTTGCTCACTGCTAATGCTAGCTTCTCTCCCCTCCCTGCCCCAGCCAAAGTGAGGGGGAATAGGCTAACCTAGGGCAAGAGATGTGGAGAGCAGACAGCAGCAGG
Organism: Tachyglossus aculeatus; assembly: GCF_015852505.1. Taxonomy (NCBI): domain Eukaryota; kingdom Metazoa; phylum Chordata; class Mammalia; order Monotremata; family Tachyglossidae; genus Tachyglossus; species Tachyglossus aculeatus. Next base: position 117,311,343 of record NC_052067.1, read on the forward strand.
GGAGGCAGAGGCAAAGAAAACCTAGGAGAGGACTGTTTGGATGTATTTCTCCTCCACAGCATCCCAAACTAGCTCTGAACCCCTAAGCTATGCTGGAAAAGGTAGTACCTCTTCATGGTACCTTGATCTTGTCTTTCTTGCTGTCAATCCCTTGCCCACATTCTCTCCCTGGCCTGGATCTCCCTTTGCCACAACCTTCCTCACCTTCAAACACCATCATTATTATTCAATGCCTTATTAAAGTCCTATGTCCTCCAACAGGCCTTCCCCTGTTGAGTTCAGTTCAGTGTCAGTGAAGCCAAGGCTGGTTAATGTTTCCAGGAGAATGGGGTGGTCAACAGTGTCAAAGGCAGCTGACAGATCAAGAAGGATTAGGAGTAGAGGCCATTGTATTTGGCAAGAATTGATCATTTGTTATGTTTAAGAGGGTAGCTTCTGTGGAATGAAGGGGATGGAAACCAGATTGGAAAGGGCCAAGGAGAGAATCAGAGAAGACAAACTTGAAATGGCTGGTGTTGTCTAGCTCAAGGAGTTTGGAAAGGAAGGGTAAGAGGGAGATGGAGTGACAACTGAAGGGAGCTGGCGGGGGGGGGGGGGGGTCAAAGGAGGGTTTTTTTAGGATGGGAAGACATGGGCATGTTTAAGAAGTGGGGAAGAAGCCATTGGAGAATGAAGACTTGAAGACTGTGGCCAGAGGGGGAAAAAATGAAGGGAAATAATAATGATGGCAATTATAAAGTGCTTACTATGTGCAAAGCACTGTTCTAAGCACTGGGGAGGTTACAAGGTGATCATGTTGTCTCACAGGAGGCTGACAGTCTTAATCCCCATTTTACAGATGAGGTAACTGAGGCACAGAGAAGTGAAGTGACTTGTCCCAAATCACACAGCAGACAAGTGGCAGAAGCGGGATTTGAACCCATGACCTCTGACTCCAGAGCCCGGGCTCTTTCCACTGAGCCACGCTACTTGGATAAGGGATTGGGTCATATGCACAGGTGGAGGGGTTAGATTTCTCTCCTCTTGAGATTCTGATGGGAATGATGGAAGAGTTGAAGAAGGGGCAGGAGGACTGAGACCCTGGAGAGGAGCAGGGAAGATTTTAGGGAGGTCATGCCTCATAGCTTCATTTTCTCAATAAAGTAGGTGGCCAGGTCATTATGGGAAAGATATGTGGGGGGGGGAGGGTCTTGGGAGGACAGAGGGTTTAAGGAGGGAATTAACCAAATGGAACAATAGGTGAAGGCAATGGGCATGAGTGTGGAATAAGGATGGATGGAGAGATGATTTTGCCCGGTAGAGAAGAGGGCAGACAAAGCACACAAGGATAAACTTGAAGTGGATGTGGTTAGGCTTGATAACTAGATTTCTGTCAGGAGTACTCTGTCCCTTATGCACAGGAGAGTAGGAAGTGGATTGTAGAGGTGGTCCAGGAGTGTTTGTTGGTAGCATAAGGATGACAAATGGATAGGGGAATAAGTGAGTTTAGTTCAATAGAGAGGGTGGTGTTGAGGACCTTAATTTGGTAATGAAGGGAAGGTATGGAGACCAAATGGTCACTTAAGAAATGGAAATGATCACTTAAGAAATTGGTTGGAATCAAAAGACTAAGTCTCTGGGGGTAAGAACAGATTTGAGAGGAGGGGGTATATGGGAGAAAAGGATTCATGGACTGAGAAGCATTGTGGTCTAGTGGATAAAACAAGGGACTTAGGAGTCAGAAAGACCTGGATTTTTATCGTAACTCCTACCTCACCTTCACTCACACTGTCCTCTCCTGATTCTCCTCCTATTCTTCTGACCACTCATTCTCATTCTCTTTTGTGGGGCCCTTCTATGCCTCTCACCCACTAACTGTGGGGGTCCCTCAAGTTTCAGTTCTGGGTCCCCTTCTATTCTCCATCTTGTCATGAGCACTGACTGAGATCTTTGCCCTGCCTGGCCTCCCACAGGCTGATGAAAATTCACCTCACCTTGATTCCTGCTCCCCTTGGATGAGATCCTTGGATGCCCTTCACCCAGATTTCCCTGGGATGAGATCCATGGATGCCCCTCACCCAGACTTCTAATCTCCTGGGGCAAACAAGATCTGTAAATTCATCTCCCCCAGATTCCTGGTTCTGGGATGAGATCTATAGATTCACCTCCTCTACTGGGCAGCCCTAAATAACTGGAAGTTCCTCCACTGAATACAGAGGAAAGTTTTATTATTCCATGTTTAGTCAAATTGGAAGGGGTAAAATGCCTATGCACATGCTCACACACACACACACACACTTTACTATAATAAACATAGCTACCTGTCTATTTGCCTCAAGTTCATGAAGATGATCCCACATGATTCACTGTTCTGACTGCCTGCTGTCTCAGCTCTTTACCGGGTAAAGCCAGAGAGAATGGCTACCCCTTTCCCCAAAACCTACCCCAAAGGTTATCTTCTCAAGAAGAATCATCAGTCTTTCTCCTGCCCTTTAGCAAGGCAATTCAGCACATCCTTAAACTTCTCAGCAAGACAATTCAGCTTCTCCTCAATTCCTCCTTTGATACTGTTTCTCATGGGGTCAAAGAACAATCTCTTAAGAAATAGCTTCTACATTACAAGATGGATTGACCCGTGCCCACCACATACCTACACCCACTCCCTTGGAGAAGTCATTCGCTCCCGAGGCTTCAACTACCTCCTCTATGCGAATGATACCCTTAGAACAATGCTTGACACATAGTAAGTGCTTAACAAATGCCATCGTTATTATTATTATTATTATTATACCCAAATCTACATCTCCAGCCCTGATCTCCTTACATCTCCCTCTCTGGAGTGTCACATTTCCTCCTGCCTTCAAGACTTCTCTACTAGGATGTCCTTCCATCACCTCAAACTTAATATGTCCAAAACAGAATTTTTATATTCCCAACCAAATCCTGTCCTCTTCCTCACTTTCCCATCACTGTAGACAGAACCACCATACTTTCTGTCTCACAAACCTGTGACCTCGACCCCATCCATCTTTCTGAGCGCCTCACACCCCACCTCGCCTCTCTTTCCTCTCTACCCAATCTTGATGATCAGATTACTGCTCTCAATAAATGACTGATTGAATGAATTGAATTAATGAACCACACTAATCCAAGCACTTATCCTAACCCAACTTGATTACTGTATTAGCCTCCTTGCTATCTCTCTAGTTTTGGAAGAATCCTCTGAGAAAGAGGAAAGAAAAGCAAATAAACTACACATTCTGTTAATGTACAAACTGGCCTGAAAGCCCAGACAAACAGCAAATAGAAAAATCAATACAGTGATCAATAGACTCAAAGAAGGATAAAATGGAGGATAAACTAGGCCCATGATTAGCAAGCAGACGACAAGTCATAACAGCATCCCTAAACAAAGCACAATCAATGGCTCTAATATTTTCAGAAGGAACAAATCTAGTAGCTGTCGGGACATAAATCCAGGGGGACTGAACCTAATAAGTAAATGACTGGAAAAATGAGAGTAAAGCTATCCATACATAAGGGTGAAAGAACAGAGGTGGTAGTTATGTGAAAAATGCATAGCGAAAGAACCTCCAGATAGATTTTTTTTTAAAGAACTAATGCTATTTACATATTGTATTCCGACAAGTTGACACTTTGACAATCTCCCACTGTATATGCTCAATTAAACAGAAGTAATGAATACATAATCCCTGAAGAGAGATTCACTGATTTTTCTTTTTCTTTAAAAGTTTTATACTTATTGATTCTCCATTTAACAAACAAAGATTGCTAGACAAAAAAATCTCCACAATGTAAAGTCAATTTCAAGCAAGGTAATATTTGTCTATCAAATTTTAAATATGCAGTAGAAATAATACTCAAATTGATTGAATGATTTGTTAAACAGCTACCAAATTACAAAACTGTTCATAACAAAGAACTAGAGTTAAAATAAAATCAATAGTCTCAGTCTTTAAAATATCTGGTCATTTCTTTTAGACTATCTTTCTCTACAAGACAAAATACATGGGATAATTGGTCTTAAGAATGAACAAATGTGCTGTATTTCCAAAGGACACTACTGGGTTCTTTTGAAAAGGAGCTTGTTAAAGAGACTACTTCTACACAGGGGTAAGGTATTGTGTTGTAAACTCCTTGAGTAGGCCTCTGACCCTATCCCTTCTCTACTCCTAAAATCCCTTGCTCCTCCTTCTCTGATCCCCATCCCTAACTGCTATTTTCAATCTGTCCCTCTCAGTAGGCTTCTTCCCTCTGCTTTAAAGCAGGCTCAAATCACGCCCGTACAAAAAAAAGCTTGTCTCTTTTTCCCGTAGCTTTCTCCAGCTACAGTCCAATATCTCAGCTCTTTTTCAATCAATCGTATTTATTGAGTGCTTACTGTGTGCAGAGCACTGTACTAAGCACTTGGGAAGTACAAGTTGGCAACATATAGAGACAGTCCCTACCCAACAGTGGGCTCACAGTCTAAAGTTCTTTTTCCTATCCAAACATCTGGAACAGATTGCATAATCCATCTGCCTTATTTTCTTCTCCTTCAACTCTCTTCTTGACACACTGTATTTAGGCTTTTGGACCCTTCACTCACTTGAGAATGTACTATAACACTGACCTCTATGAAGCCACATTCAAGTAGTACATGCATCCAAAACGTTTCTTGATCTCTAAGCTATTTTGACACCGTGGACCCTTTCCTTCTCCAAGAAACTCCATGAGCCTCCATTTTGCTGATATGCTAACCTTGTTTTACTCTTACCTCTTTGCCCATTCCATCTTAGTTTTGCTCTCTGAGTTTTGATATCTAGGTTGCCTTCTGCCTCCAATCACCTAACTGTAGGAGTTTTGCAAGGCTCTGATCTAGGTCCCCCTACACTACTCCCTCTTCACTTAGAAAAGCTGTGTGGCCTAGGGTACAGCCTGAGAGTCAGAGGACCTAGAGTCTAATCCCACTGTCACCTGCCTTTTGGGTGACCTTGAACAAATAACACTTCTGTGGCTCAGTTTTCTCATCTGTAAAATGGGGATTTAATATTTATTCTCCTTCTGCTTAAGGCTGAGTCCCCCAAATGGTGACCTTTGTTGTGGGCAGGAAATGTGTCTGCTTTTCATTCATTCAATCATATTTCTTGAGTGCTTACTGCGTGCAGAGCACTGTATTAAGCGCTTGGGAAGTACAAGTCGGCAACATATAGAGATGGTCACTACCCAACAACAGGCTCACAATCTCCCAAGTACTTAACACAGTGCTTTGCACATAGTAAGCACTCAATCATACTAATAATGATGGTATTTGTTAAGCGCTTACTATGTGCAAAGCACTATTCTAAGCACTGGGGTAGATACAAGGTAATCTGGGTGATCCACGTAGGGCTCACAGGCTTCATCCATATTTTACAGATGAGGTAACTAAGGCCCAGAGAAGTAAAGTGACTTGCCCAAAGTCACACAGCTGACGAATAGTGGAGCCAGGATTAGAAGCCATGACCTCTGACTCCCAAGCCCAGGTTCTTTCCACTAAGCCATGCTGTTCTCATAAATATCAAATATCTCATAAATATCTCATCATAGCTCATATATATCAATAAATATGATTGATTGAATGAATGAATTGAATGAATGGGGACTATGTCTTTCCAACTCAGAAAAAGTCATGACATTTGGATTCAAGCATCTAGGGCAATTCTCCCCATCTCACATATCTGCTCATTTATTCAATGTGGGGGTTGAATGACATTACTAGTTTCAATTTACTCCCAGGTGTGTGGCCCTTGATGGAGCTCAAGAAATAATTTCCACAGCATACAGCAAATATTCCTGAAACTCTTCTGATGTTCATTCATTCACCCATTCAATTGCATTTATTGAGTGCTTACTGTGTGCAGAGCACTGTACTAAGAACTTGGAAAGTACAAATCGGCAACAGATAGAGCCAATCCCTACATAACAACGGGCTCACAGTCTAGAAGGGGCAAACAAAGTTTGCTCCTTGATGGAAGTCTGCTCCTTGAGGGCAAGAATCATATCTGCCTTTTCTGTTGAACCCTCCCAAATGCTTAGTACAGTATTCTGCACACAGTACAAGCTCAATAAATGCCATTGATTGTGTGATTGATTTTCCTCCCATAAATGAAAGTAGCAACAGCAGGAGAGAGTGTTGAGATGAGCCCAAGTCAAATGAAATGTTCTGCAATTCTAATGTTTCCATCCATTCATTTTCTTCCTATAGATAATTGAAACTGGACAAGAAATCAGGGCATGTGTAGGAGCCAACTAGTTGAGAATGATTTTCAGGGCTATAAATGTGCATTCTAACCCACTGAGATTTAGATGGGTAGCATCTTCTTAAGTAATCTGTTACAGGAGCTTTATGGCACCTTGACAACCATCTTTGTGAATATCCTCCAATTTGTCTTATCCACAACACAGTTAAGCACAAGTGTTTTGAAGTAAATTTTTAGGATGTTCTATTAAAATATCATATATTAATGACTATGAATTTCAAACATATCCCTACAGAGAAAAGGAAAATAAGACAGAAGAAAACCAAGGTAGCATCTCAGTTCTGAAACTAAGAAACTGAAAGGAATGTTTATAGTGTACCATGACGAATGATTAGTTAGCATGAGGGTGCTCATGTCTTGGGGCTACTATGAGAGAAGTGTCCTCTTGCTTTAAACCCACCAGTTGCAGAAAATAAATCAAAAAGAAAATATAATGACATAGGCTGACTGCTTTAGAAACACTACTCTTTGGGCAATTTTATCCTACCAGGCTTTATTTTGGTTTTCTCCTGCATTTTCATTTTCAATTTCTCCACTTTCTTTATGCAATCCTCTCTTATTCTCTCTCTTGGTAACCTTTCCTCTTCTAGACTGTAACCTTTCCCTCTAGATTGTAAACTCATTGTGGAGGGAACATGTCTATCGAGTCTATTATACTGTACTCTCCCAAGTGCTTAGTTCAGTGCTCTTCACATAACAGGTGCACAGTAAATATGATTGACAAGTTAATAATATAAACTTTTAGCAGATTATAATGCATTCCCTCCATAAGAGGACTGAGGAAACATTGCTAGAATAGGGAATATCCACCATACAAATAGAGCAATTGAGTAGTAGTAGTAGAGGTAGTAGCAATATCAATCAATGTAATTGAGTGAGTCCTTACTATATGAAGAACACTGTTCTAAACACTTGGTTGAGTACAATAAAACAGCATTGGTAGCCATGTTTCCTGCCCACAAGGAGGTTTCAGTCTTGAGTAATGCATAGTAAAAGTAATTATATTTATTTATGCACATTGGGAGAAATGCACTGTACTAAATGAACAGATAGCATAGTAGAAACTGGAGACATATTCCCTGCCTATAAGGAGCTTGCACTCTAATGGGGAAGACAGTCTAGAGCATTGTGTGCATGTACAGATATAGGAATGTACATCTTACAAAAAGAGAGACTATTCAAGATGATTCGGGTAATGGAAAATTTTATCCAATACACATTTATTGAAACGGTAGTGTGCTGTTGAGCATCAATCAATCAATTGTATTTACTGAGCATTTACTGTTTGCAGGGTACTGTATTAAGTGCATGGGAAAGTACAATATAGCAGAATTGGTAGATGTGTTCCTTGCCCACAAGCTGACAGTGGAGAGAGTCTATAGTCTACAGTCCCTAGTCTAGAGGTTCAATGACACAATCAATTAATCATTTAATGAGTGTGTATTGAGAGGTATTTATTTTACTGTGTATGGAGTACTGTACTAAGCTCTTGTGAAAGTATAGCATAACAGATTTAGTAGACATGATCCCGAGCCATGAGGCACTTAAGTCCAAAAGAACTTGTCAACAGTGGGACAATTCTGGTCCACAGATACTGGTTATTTATGAGTTTACTTCAAAGCTCTCCATCACCTCGCCCCCTCCTACCTCACCTCCCTTCTCTACTTCTACAGCCCAGCCTGCACACTCCACTCCTCTGCCGCTAAGCTACTCACTGTGCCTTGTTCTCACCTGTCCCGCCGTCGACCCCCGGCCCACGTCCTACCTCTTGCCTGGAATGCCCTCCCTCCACACATCCACCAAACTAGCTCTCTTCCTCCCTTCAAAGCCCTAGTGAGAGCTCACCTCCTCCAGGAGGCCTTCCCAGACTGAGCCCCTTCTCCTCTCCTCCTCCACATCCCCCCTGCCCTACCTCCTTCCCCTCCCCACAGCACTAGTATATATTTGTACAGATTTATTACTCTATTTATTTTACTTCTACATATTTATCATTCTATTTCTTTTGTTAATGATGTGCATATAGCTATAATTCTATTTGTTCTGACGATTTTGACACCTGTCTATATGATTTGTTTTGCTGTCTATCTCTACGTTCTAGGCTGTGAGCCCGTTGTTGGGTAGGGACTGTCTCTATATGTACTTCGCAAGCGCTTAGTACAGTGCTCTGCACATAGTAAGCGCTCAATAAATACGATTGAATGAATGAATGAATGAGAAGTAGGTCCTGTCAACCAAAGCATCAAAAGTGGCTTAATGACACTTCCTAGTTTTGCACAGCTGAGGCTCTGCAGTTGATTGGGCAGTTTAAATTCTTACAAATTGCATCAGACTAATATTTCCAGGATTTGGCACACAGTACCTCCAAAACTGACTCTGGAGTCTTTGTTGAGCACAGCCTGGCAAGATATTTAGCTGCTCTGAAATACATCACCATTAAGGGGTACATATACAAATATAAACGTTTTTGTGCAGGCAGGTGTGTGTATTTGTGTGTGTGACAGTTCAGTAGATCTCTATTGCCATCACACAGATTTATTCTTCATGCCAGGGACCACAAGGCAGTGCTGCTAAGATGATGTAAAGTTCACTACAGTCAAATGGATTAGCCATCACAGCCTGGATCTACTTTTAATCTTCAAAGGTGCCCGACTATTTTCACAGCTTCAGTGACAGATATCAGGGCTCTGGCAAGGAATATTCCAAAATCTGCAATAATGAGATCACAATGAAGACTCCTGCCACAATATAGCATGTTTCAGGAAAGCCAGCCTTCCAGAGCAGGTATGGGCCTTTGATAAAAATGAACTCATTCCACTTATTCTTGGCTAGATTTTTCACATTATATCCACACTGCATATTCACAACCTTTTGTGCAGGATTGGGAACCCAGCTGGAAAATGAGACTCCACATTTTTTCCTGGCTATAACTTTCTCTGCTGCATAAAGTAAATGTTGATGTCCCAGTCTTCAGGGCCATATGCTTCATAGCACCACTCAGCTTTCTGTAAGATTTTGGTGAGATTTGATCTTGATCTCAAAAAACTCCCTGAACGTCTCACCAATCCTGGAATAAAAAAGCAAGCGTTGCAACTGCCAAGAAGAAAATCAACACAATGGCTCCACAAAAAAACTTCAGAAAACAGATATTCTCCCTCAGACCTCGAGTGCAACCGGCAAAATCTAAAATGAACATCACCACCCCTATAATCAGAACCAGCAACACTGGGTCCATGCCATAGGGATGGGTCATTTTAGTCAGGTCTGACAGCACACCCTTTCTACTCCATGCCCAAAGCCCACCCTGAGAAACACAATTCTGGCTAACCAGAAAATGATATTCAATCAGTCAATCAGTGGTATTTCTTGAGCACTTGCTATGTGCAGAGGACTGTACTAAGTGCTTGGGAGAGTATAATACAACAGAATTCGCAGACACATTCTCTGACCATAACAGCTTAGTCTTGTAGCTGAAAACCCAATATTTGTACCAACAGCTGACCACAGAATTAGAATGTCTGTCACAATGCATCTTCTAAAAAGCAGTATCACATGGCTGTGGGGGGGTGTCCAAGCTGGGCCAGGCTGGGTCAGTTCAGGACTCTGCTCATCAAGACAGCCCAAAGGAGACTCCCAAAGGACAGATCTGCATGACACCTGGATGGAAATGGGGACGTGGGGTCCCAGTAGTGATGGTGGCATGGTGGGGGTCTGGGCAGCACAGCCTTGGCCTCCGCTTTCCTTCAGCTGCTCCAGGGTCATATCTTTCAGGGAGCCCAGCTAAATGATGAACTATGGGAACATCCTTGATAACTTCTTTTTATTTGAGAAATAGAAGATAGCATTGGTAATTTCAATTAAATATTTCATCATTTGTAAAGCATAAGGAAGCCACAGCTACTGAGTTTTCCAATCCCCCGAGGTCTAGCGACCTTTTTCTGTTTCAATATCACTACCTAACCATGCATTGAAACATACTGTGATAATCACATTGTCAGTCTTTGGCAGTGTAGCAATGAGTCCATCGGTATTCCTCAGCTATGGGGCATTTGCACTGATGATGTAGCAAATATATGGCTAAAAATTGATCTAGACTCACAGTTTAAAATACCTTCGTTTGTCTCAGGGCTTTGTCATATTCTAGGTTCTCAACTAAGCATTACCCTCAAAAGTCTCTGAATTCCTTTGGGTTTTCCACAGAGCTGAGACAGAGCCAATGAAGTCTGAGGGCAGATTGATCAACCTAGTGAGCTGCTGTCCTCTTGCTCATGTATGCGTACTGGTGGATGGCAAAGGTCCCCTTAAAGGGCTAGGACAGCAGAGATTAAACACTGTATTTAGGGCAAATTAATAATGTCTCCCCACCCCAAATCTAGCCCATATAGAAACATAATTCTTTGCTCTGTTTGTGATATTTTTGTGCTTCGTAGGTTTTGTTTCTAATTTCCACTGTTTGTTTAAGAAGGGGGAAAAAGACCACTTTATGTCTGAGTGATATTCTTAATGGCTTATAGCAGGGATGAGGAGTAAGCCATGTTTTCAATTGATGAGATCTGATAGAAATATTGTGTTTCATGACCTAGAGATGCCCTTGCTGCCATAAGTATCTCTGGGATCTTTCTATTTATTTTCCAGAATCTGGCTCAATACTCCAAATAACCTAAAGGAACAGGTAAAATGAGCAAGGGATTCTAAGTGAGGAAACTCAGGTTCAAGTCTAATAACAGCATGAGGCTTACTGTGTGACATTGGGAAGATAACAACCTTATGGTTCTCAGTTTTGCCATCTGTAAAATGGGTACTATATTATGAGTCTGGTGTCGGACAATGATTGTGTCTAATCTCATAATTTTGTAGAAATAATAATAACTATGGTATTTGTAAAGTGCTTACTATGTGCCACACACTGTACTAAGCACTGGAGGCACTGTACTAAGCACTGAAGGCACTGTACTAGGCGCTCTTACTCCATAATTTAGCAAATAGTGCTTAATACACTCGACAAGTATTATTTTAAAATTAAAATGTAAAAAAAAACCTGAATGAATGGACACTTTTGAAGATGCAAAGTGGAATTTTGTACATTCAAAGATTGTTATTTCTTTCCAAGTATTGCAGGAAACTGGGACAAGGTCATCACTCTTCTCTAGTCAACCTCCAACAATTATGCAAGTAATCAGTCCCGGGAAGCCAAAAGATCAGTCAGAGCCAGAGATGCATTAACTGAAGCTTGGACCCTGGAATGGGTCATCTGGTGGGGTCACCAAAATCAGGGTCCCCAAACCCCAAACTTAGGGTGGCACCAGCCAGAATGACTGCAGAGATAATATAATAATAATAATAATGGTATTTGTTAAACACTTACTATTCATTCAATCATTCAATCGTATTTATTGAGCGCTTACTGTGTGCAGAGCACTGTACTAAGCACTTAACTATGTGCCAGGCACTGTACTAAACGCTGCGGTGGACATAAGCAAATTGGGTTGGACACAGTCCCTGTTCCACATGGGGCTCACAGTCTCAATCCCCATTTTACAGATGAGGTAAGATGCACAATGAAGTGACTTTCTCAAGGCTACACAGCAGACAAGTGGTGGAGCCAGGATTAGAACCCATAGCCTTCTGACTCCCAGGTCTGTTCTCCATCCACAACATGCTGTTTCCAGTAGCCTACCTCTTCTCCAGCTCAACCCTTTTTCTTATCCCAAGCTCACCTTCTAATTGAAACCCATTTTAATCTCACTTACCTATGACCCCTTCTTCACTATTCCCCCGAGTATGGAATTCCTTCCACCATTAAAACCCTTAAAAATCAGGCACTCCTAATTTCAAAACTCTCGGAAAGTGCCATGTCCTATACAATTAGCCTTCCCTAATTAATTCAAATATATTTATAATTACAGCTACTCAACTGCCACCTCTGCACTTGTTTATTTGTTTGTTCCCATGCTCAGGACTTGTGTGTGTAATCATACAAATACATATATATATATATATATATATATATATATGCATGTATATGTGTGTGTGTGTGTGTGTGCATGTGTGTGTGTATATATATACTCCCCCTCCTTCAATCAATCAATCGTATTTATTAAGCACTTACTGTATGCAGAGCACTGTACTAAGCACTTGGGAAGTACAAGTTGGCAACATATAGAGACAGTCCCTACCCAACAGTGGGCTCACAGTGTAAAAGGGGGAGACAGAGAACAAAACCAAACATACCAACAAAATAAAATAAATAGAATAGATTTGTACAAAACATCTCTCCCCCTGCCCATCCCCCAAGCTGTACCTCCTTCCCCTCCCCACAGCACCTGTATATATGTTTGTACAGATTTATTACTCTATTTATTTTACTTGTACATATTTACTATTCTATTTATTTTGTTAATATGTTTTGTTTTGCTGTCTGTCTCCCTCTTCTAGACTGTGAGCCCGCTGTTGGGTAGGGTCCATCTCTATACGTTGCCAACTTGTACAGTGCTCAGCACACAGTAAGCGGTCAATAAATACAATTGAATGAATGAATGTTATGGGTGGTCAGGCAGCAGGGGGTGCGGGGGAATGGAGGAGTGGTAGGAAGGAAAGAGAAAGGAGGAAGCAGGAAGAATGAGGAGTGGTATTTTTCTTGCCTTGACTATCTCTCTTTTCTACTACGTAGCCCTTTGGCGTACTCTTCTGAAAGTGAAGGAGGTTGAGTGGCATGGTTGGGAAGGAAGTAGGGTGACAGGGATCCCTCTCTTCCCCCAGTCACTGTGACTCACAACAGAAAGTGGGGTCACACCACTTTTCAGGCAAATGTCAACCCTTAGATACTTTTGTCCTTTTTATATACTATTGGCTTAAAGAGCTCTTCTAACGAATCAATTATATTGTATTTGTATTGTATTGTATTTACTGAGTGCTGACTGTGTGCAAAACACACTGTCAGCACTTGGGAGAGTATATTACAATATACCAATATAACAGACACATTCCCTGACCACACTGAGCTGACAGTCTAGAGGGGGAGACAGACATTAATATAAATAAATAGATTATGGATATGTACATAAGTGCCATGTGGCTGGTTTTCGGGGTGGAGGGTGAATAAAGGGAGTAATTCAGGCAGACACAGAAGGAAGTGGGAAAAGAGAAAATGAGGGCTTATTCAAGGAAGGCCTCTTCGAGGTGATGTATCTTCAATAAGGCTTTGAAGGTGGGGAGAGTAATTGTCTGTTGGACATGAAGAAAGAGGGTGTTCCAGCCCAGAGACAGGATTTTGGTGAGAGATTGGCAGCAAGATAGACGAGATGGAGAGACAGTGAGTAGATTGGAATTGGGTAGGGACTGTCTCTATATGTTGCCAACTTGTACTTCCCAAGTGCTTAGTACAGTGCTCGCACACAGTAAGTGCTCAATAAATATGATTGAATGAATGAATGAATTATAGGAGTGAAGTTTGCAGGCTTCGTTGCAGTAGTAGAGTAGTGAGGCAAAGTAGGAGGAGGCAAGGTGATTGAATGCTTTAGCTTGGAGAGTAAGGGATCAAGGAGATTCATCTGGGAATTGAAGAGCTAGGGGAACAAACACAAGTGATTAGCACCTATTAGCACTGTCTCCTGCAGATGGACTGAGAAGAAAGAAAAGAAGGCTGAGGCAGATTTTGAAGGAGCTTCTGGGGCATGTTATCCAATACTCTGTAGCCTGGCACTCCAGGATAGCCTGTCTTGCAACAGCCATTTTAAGAAAAATTCCATCTTCATGAAGTTGGTGGAGGTCCTCTGTAAATTCAGGGCCATAGCCCTATGAGTTCCTGCATTAACTCAGCCCTGGTCAGATCTTTAAAAGCACATTCTCTTTCATGTATCTGTCCAGGTATACAAACTTCCTGCTTGGTCACAAGATTTATATTGGCTCATTTGAATTGCACTGCCATTTTGCTGATCAAGTTTTCTATTATGGCAAAGTTCATTAAATCCCTGTCTGAAGCAGTGAATGGGCAAAACAAAATGCAGCGCTAGGGCAATTATCTTAGTATTTTGGGAAACAAATGAACAAAAAATGTTAAGGGAAACATTTTTGTGCTGATTTATTCATAACGATGGAAATTCACTTAGTGTTATTTTGGAAAGTTAAATATGGACTCAGCCTCCTTAATGATTTTGGGGCACCATGCCAATATCAAATTTGGATTTAAAGCAAACGGCTGGAAGGAACAAAGTCTTTGACAAGTTTTGAAATTAAGACCAAGCATATATGAAGTAAGGGTGTTCAATCATACAAACCCCTTGACTTCATGAGTGCAATCTCCCGATCCTGCTGACCATTATCTACCCCTCAACACGGCTCTGCATCAAACTCATCACTGGTTTTAGACACATCACCATATTCAGAAGAAATGCCAGAATTCATCACTCCAACTGAAATCAGTATAGGAAAAAAGCAATGAGTTAAACTTTGGGACAGATATAGGATAATCATATTGAACAGAGTTCTTGTCCCACATGAGGCTCACAGTCTAAGGGGAAAGGAGAATAAGCCATTAATCTCCTTTTATATAGATAAGGAAACTGTGTCACAGAGACGCAGCATAGCCTATTGGAAACAGTATGGACTTGGAAATCAGAGGACCTGGTTTCTAATCCCATCTAGGCCAGTTTCCTGCTGTGTGGCATTGGGCAAGTGATTTAACTTCTCTGTAAATGGGAATGAAATACCTCTTTTTCCCTTCCTCTTAAACAGTGAGCCCCATGTGGGATATGATCCGATTATCTTGCATTTACTCCAGAGCTTAATAAAGTGCTTGGTACAAGTAAGGTCTAACAAATACAATGAAAAAAAGAGATGTTAAGTGATTTGCCCAAGGTCAGACCAACAAGCAAGTGGCAGAAAGCCAATTTTCCCAACTCCCAGTCCTTTGCTCATTCCATTAGGCCACACTGAGTATCTAGTAACACAATTGTGTTTTCATATGTGCAAAATCATGGCAAATATTTAGAATCACAGAGACATCTTGATATACAAGCAATCGACAAACACAAGGCACTAATTTTATCTTTTAATTCTATCTTCATTCTTAAAAGAGCTAATAGAGAGATGCACTCTAGGTTTGGTTCTGGGTCTCCATGAAAGCCATGATGTATGCTCAGTTTAGCACTACTTATCACTCTATGTAGCCCCTCTCAGAAGGGAGCCTATCCAGGCATAGAGGGTGGTGCAATCATTGGTTATATTTGTTGCAAAAAGTCAATGATCTGGATCTCACATTTCTGATCATAATCCAGAACCCCAAATAACCAAAAATTCACCAGAGCCCCAATGACTTAACAAGTCAAATCAGCCAGTTTTAGTGAAAACTAGCCCTTTGTGTGATCAACCTGTTTGGCAGTGTACTGTGCAGTGAAATGTGAAAGCAGCCAGAAACAAAAGTTTCATACACTCCTCAGTAGATCTGGCATCTATGAGCTTCTTCCAGGCTTCAAGTGTGTTTGAATGGTGTGTAAAGCAAAATAAACATTGACTATGACAGATTCTAGAGTAGTATTTCATTTAGTTTCTAGTAATGTTTATTGTCTAGCCATATAGTTTCTAAACATGTTTAGTTTTGGGAGGTTATAGCTACAGTGGGTACTTGGGATATATTAAAATTTGGTCAGCTCCTTTCAAACACATTACACTAAATGAAAAGTGTATGCTACTGGAGTTTATTTGCTGATTGCTTCGTTATAAAGCACCTATAGTCCACATGTAAATATCAAGGCAAATTAATTAATGTGAATTTCTAAATGTGTTCTTATAAATTTTGTGACCATATATAAATGGAATCTATAATGTATAAATGGAGTCAGAAGGGCTTGGGTTCTAATTCTGGCTCTGCAACTTGTGTGCTGTGTGACCTTGAGAAAGTGACTTGACTTCTCTGCGCCTTAGTTACCTCATCTGTAAAATGTGGATTGACTGTGAACTCTACATAGGACATTGGGCATGAAGTGTCCCCAAATTGATTAACTTATATCTACACCAGCGCTTAGTACAGTGCCGGGCATATAGAAAGCACTTAAATTCCATAAATCTAATTATTATTGGAATACATGCTATAGCAACCCATTAAACAATTAACAATAAAGTAATAATTCACTGAGAAGCTGATAAATGCCATTTATCAAAGAAAAGCAATCTCCTCTTTTTGTCACTTTGTATAATTACTTTTTTGTATTTAAATGTTGCTACTAATCTACTACAAGTCAAAACTCACCCATGCTGAGCAGCAGCGGCATGGGAGAGAGTCGAGGGTGGAGACTCGAGTTTACTGTGCGGAAGGAGGTAAAGGTAAACCACTTCCATATTTTTACCAAGAAAACTCTATAGATACAGTACCGGAACAATTAAAGATAGAGAGTGGGGTGTTCTGGGAGAGATGTGTCTGTAGTGTCGCTATGGTTGGAAATGACTCGATAGCATAAGACAAGACAAGACCATTTAATATCAAGTGTAGAAAATGGTGGATTTAGATGATGGATTTCATACATGATTTCTATTAGCAATGGAATCAACAGGGCTATTGTGCATTCACATATTATTTCTAATTCCTATTGCCCAAAGTTCAGTGAATGCATTAAGAAACCAAAACTAAAATTCCACAATATATTTAAACTCAATTATATCAAGAAGGGAAGGATATCTTGGATTTCTCCCACTCAATGCAGTATGCTCATTGTGGGCAGGGACCCAGTCTACCAGCTCTGTTATATTGACAAGATTGTACTCTCCCAAGAACTTAGTACAGTGCCCTAAACACAGTAAGTGCTAAATAAATATGACTAAATGATTAATTTGATTTCAACCTTCAAATTTATTAATGTTTAGGAGAAGTAATGACAAGTAATAAAATTGATTAAGTTGTCCCTTCAGCTAAGGACACTTCTGGTAGAAGTCTCACAATCACTTGTAAAGCTCTGTATATACTAATGTATTATGGCTTCTAGTTCATCTACATACCCATTTTTCCATTCTCTTCCTCCTAATTCACTTTTTGTCTCTCTCACTAGATTTTAAGTTCCACAAAGGCAGGAACTTTTTCTTCTAATTCTTGAGTGAATTCTAATTCACTCAAAGTGAACTCATTCAGTCATTCATTAACAGTGAATTCTAACTCACTTTTTGTCTCTCACAGATTTTAAGTTCCATAAAGGCAGGAACTTTTTCTTCTAATTCTTTTGTACTTTCCCATCTATGTGGAAAAGAGATCAGGACAGGATTCCAGGATACCAGGATTTTAATTATAGCTCTACTACTTGCCTGCTGGGTGATTTTGGGCAAATCACTTAACCTCTCTGTTTCTTGGTTTCCTTATCATTCATTAATATGAGAAGAAATATATGTTCTCCTTCCCCCTTTAGACTGAGAGTCCTATGCAGGTCAGGAACTGTATCTGATTTATTATATTGTATCTCCACCAGTGGTTAGTATAGTGTTGACACATAGTAAGTGCTCAATAAATACCACAAATAACATTGTTAATATGATTGTGGTTAAATGCTAAAATTATTAGAAGGAAAATATCAAGGTGTTAATGAAGAACAATGGACCTTGAAGTGTTCATATTAAATTATGAGGAGGTGGCTGAATAATGAAGCCCACAACCTTCTTCTAGTTAATTAGGTTAGCCATCCTTTAAAAATAAGTGCACAGCTGGACCCCCCCCCGCCCCCCCCAGATCAAGTCTTCTGTCAGTTCCTGGCTGCAGCTTCTTCAGTATTACTATGGGCAAAAAGGTGAAAGCAGTAGAGTGGGATGAACTAGAACCTTCAGCTCTCTCAACTCTTACTAAAACTTCTAGGTCAATGGGTCATACTGACCATAGCTACCATAATTCAGGCTATGGGTTGCCATTTAATGGGGCCAAATCTTGATTAATTTTTTTTTTTAATTTGGAGATCAATGAATTCATTTTCTTCTCCTATTTCATTCATTAAATCATATTTACTGAGTGTTTACTGTGTGCAGAGCACTGTACTAAGCCTGCTTTTCTTGCCTCTGTCATTTTTGAGATCATTAGCAGTGTTATCCGCAGGGAAATAAAAATAAATTGAACTCATATATTTCAGGAGTTTAATCCTGAGTTTCTTATAAATTCCACCAACCTGCCTGTACACTTTTCTGGACTCATTAGTGAAATTAGAATAATTCTTCTGCCTGATTGTCAGTGACATTTCTACTGTCCAATAATTATGATATTGTCTACTTAGCTGCAGTTTTAAAATTAATTTGCAGAAATGCATAAATTTAAAATGTATTCAGACAAATAAGCTATTAAAGGGAAAAATGAAATGAATTGGGCCTATATTAGAAATATTATGTAAATTATTTGTGGTCCTGGATAAAAGTCTATGTCATGCTTACTATACCTCTTTGTTATCCATGACTACTGAAGAACAGAATACATATATTTTGGGTGCTGATAATAATGAAGGATAATCTATGACTTTCCCAATGTTTTGTATAAGATATTTAGGTATTTAGAATCCCACATCATCATACATTAGTTTACTAAACTGCTCAAATAATGATGGTGTTTGTTAAGCATTTATTATTTGCCAAGCACTGTACTAAGCCCTGGTCAGATACAGTCCCTGTCTCCCATAAGATTAACAGTCTTTGCAGGATGGAGAACAAAAGTAGTGAGGGACTCTTCAGTTTTTATCTTTTTTTTTTTTCAGCACAAAGTAGGATATTCTATCATGATGTCAGCATTTTGAGTCTATCACAGAAATTTCCCATTGGTAATTCTGGGACTAGGTTAAAGGTCATCTCCTCCTACTTTTCTCCTACTTTACCCATAACCCAAAACATGACTAGTCCGTATCAATGCAGCTAGAAGTATTAATTTAGCTGGGTCAGGAAACCACAGTAGGCAGTTAGAGAAGGATAGGGAGTTTGATGAACTGTGATGAGATCACCATATTGATACTGGGGCTTCTGTTGGCTGAAGAGTGATCTGATAGTTGCATAATTGACCCAACCTGTGAAACTCTAACAGCTTGTATATACCTCATGTCACTATGATGAATGTTATAAATCAGTAGATAAACCGCTAATCCACAACGTGGCCTCAATGGGCTCCCTTTATGTTTATTTTTCTCACATACATCCTCAATTTTTGTATCCATGATACTGGATGCCCCAGACATATTTATAAATGGTGGGGTAAAGGGGCATAAGCATGAGTAAACTACTTCCCATTTGTAATGTTAACCTTTCCTTTTCCTTATAAAAATTCATTATCTAGTTTTGTTCATCATTATTGTTGCTTTTTTCAGAGAGGTTTAATAGCTGGTTTTCTCCTCTCTAGTCTGAACCATCTCTGCATTGTTTTCCTCTAATGAAGTTGGAGACCTAAAACATGTTTCAAAACCTCTCATTTCTTCAGTTCTGAAATGTTAGGATTGTGAAAATGGTCTGCATCTTGTGGCCTCACTGATTTATACAGAAATAGCAGAAAGGTTTTTAAACAGCTGAAGCAAAGCAAAAAGTGAATCGATAACCATTTCAATAGAAAATCTGAATCATTCAGATGATGGTTGGCATTTGCTGGGCTATTCCTTAGTTTTATCTCTGGTTCCCAGGTTTCCAAAGATGAGCACATTCAGGGAAGCATGAGGTCCATTTCAAGAGCTGAGTTCAGTAGGGCACTATGACAGTAGATGAGAACCATAGGAAAGGACCATTGATCATCTTTGATTGTTGGCTGTAATTGACACAGCAGCATAAAAGCTGCCAAATTTATAACACAGTAGCCCAAACAACGAAGGTGATAAATTCTTTTTTTCCAAATCATATCCTGGCATATTTTCAAAGCTCTGCTAAGACTCTATGCCCTCTAAAACATATTCCGTGATGGGTTTTGACCTTCACATTACTCCACAAACTAATCATGGGCCTATGTGGTACCTTGGTAAGAAATGCCGATGTAGCAAACTTCACATGTACATGATACAAAAATGATTGCTAAATCACATACCTAAAATACCAGTCTGTGCACACCTCCCCAGATCCAAATGCTCAGAAACCTCTAATGTTTACCATTTGGCCAGCTGCCATTCGGCATCCCATTCTTCCAAGTCTGCTCAAAGATAACATCCTTTTTCCTGATAATAATGATAATAATATAATTATTAGAAGCTCTCTCATATAAGCTCTCCAGTCACTGCTGATCTAGATGTTTTGCACCTTATTTCAGATGAAAAAACAAAAACAATGCACCATTGGAAATCATTAACCTTAGGGTAAATCACAATAATAATAATAATAATAATAATAATAATAATGGTATTTGTTAAGTGCTTACTATGCCAGGTACTGTACTAAGTGCTTGGGTGGATACAAACAAATCAGATTGGACACAGTCCCTGTCCCATGTAGGGCTCACAGCCTCAATCCCTATTTTACAGATGAGGTAACTGAGGCAACAGAGAAGTGAAGTGACTTGCCCGGTTACACAGGAGACAAGTGACAGAGCCAAAATTAGAACCCACGAAATTAACTGTATCAGATCAATTTACCAAGCCATTAGGTAATAAGGAGATGAAAGTTCAAACAAACCACCTCCAATTCTCACATGAACAGCCAAATCAACT
Organism: Tachyglossus aculeatus; assembly: GCF_015852505.1. NCBI lineage: Eukaryota > Metazoa > Chordata > Mammalia > Monotremata > Tachyglossidae > Tachyglossus > Tachyglossus aculeatus. The sequence goes on from NC_052067.1 coordinate 117,332,248, forward strand.
GAAAGTAATCCTTGAATCCTGGGGACCATCCCACAGCTGACATATTAGCTTAGCTGTTGCCAGATATAAGTCTATTGTTGACAATCAACTTTTAGGCAAAAATGATTAGGTGTGCTATGCTGGACTGTAGTTGGAAGTCATGTTATCAGTCAAGAATACTAACAGTAATAGTAATGGTATATATTGAGTGCTTACAGTGTGCAGAACATTCTACTTAGCTCTGGCCAAAAAATGCACATGTGAAAATTAGCCAAGATCCCCGGCACTAAAGGGTTCACAATCAAAGAACATGGGAGAGAAGGTGAGATGAGTGAGAGATACATAAGAAGGAATAAAGGTATAAAAACACAGAACAAACTATAAGACAAGCACAACAATATCTGCAAAAAGAGGCTAATATTTTGTGGCTAGAGTAGCCAGGTTTGGGGCTCCTCATGGCTCAGAGTCCAACCAGTCCCAGAAGTGGCCACATCTATCAAAGCAGCAGCCTCATCTTTCCCAGTGCTCTGAATATTGAAAATGCCCGCATTGCTGTTTCTGCTGCTGCTGTTGCTACTACTACTTCCTTACCCTCCACTGGAGAGGAAGAATAGTCCTGGTGGTGGCGAGAGATTGTTTGGTGGAAGGGGAAATTACCACCATATGACAGATCCCCACATTCCTGTGTAAGAGGACTGAGCACCCTAAACTAACATTCCTTCCTCATACTCCTGGACAGAGTAGAAGAGCTTTTTGTATAGCTGCTTCAGGGTCTCTCTGTTCTCAGCTTCCTGCAGATTCAGTTTTCATGGGCCTCTCCCTTCCTCCAGCTGGGCAATCATGTCAGTTTTTGGAACTGAAAATCCTATCAAGGTGAGGTTTCTGTAGATTTCCAACATCACATTTAGGAAATGTTGCCCTGGGCAGGGTCTAGATGCCTCCAATCTTTATTGGTGAAGGTCATGGCCACACCTTAATAATGATTCTAATAAGGATTGTGGTATTTGTTAAGCTTTTTAAGCATTTATTATGTCCCAAGAACTTTATTAAGCCTTGGGCTGGGGTAGATAGAATAAAATCAGGTCATATACAGGCCCACCAATAGGATTTATTGAGTACTTACTGTGATAAATGCTAAATGCTGGGACAAGTACAACAGAAGTAAAACAAAGAACTTACAAGCTAATATATTTCACACTTTTCTAATATAAAATTCCTGATGTGGTAACCCTAAGACTGTAAGATCACTGGGTGCAGGGATTGGGTCTACCAACTGTATTGTATTATATCTCCAAGCAGTTAGTGCAGTGCCCTCTACACAGTAAGTGATCAGTAGATTGATTAATAGATTGGTGAGAAGCCACATAGCCCAGTTCATAGAGCATAGACCTGGGGTTATAATATTGGCTTCACCATTTGTCTGCTGTGTGACCCTGGGCAAGTCAGTTCATTTCCTCTGTGCCTCAGTTCCCTCATCTGTTTATATGGGAGCCACATTCAGTTATTTCAGCCAGACACAGTCATGCTCCTACCTGCTCCCTTGTTCTTCGTCCTGCTTCCACTATTTGTGATTAGAGAAGCAGCATGGCTCAGTGGAAAGAGCATGGGCTTGGGAGTCAGTTCTAAGCCTGGCTCCACTGCTTGTCAGCTGTGTGACTTTGGACAAGTCACTTAACTTCTCTGTGCCTCGGTTAACTCATCTGTAAAATGGGGATTACGACTGTGAGCCCCATGAGGGACAATCTGATCACCTTGTATCCCCCCCCAGCACCCTTGAACAGTGCTTTGTACATAGTAAGCACTTAACAAATGCCATCATTATTATTATTATTATTATTATTATTATTATTATTATTATTATGCATGGGAGCCCCAACCTGATTAGTTTGTACCTACTCCAGTGCTTAGTGCAGTGCTTGGCTCATAGTACATGCTTAACAAATGCAATTGAAAAAATAAAACCCAGCTCCATCTCATCCTCTGCTTTTTGTGTTCTGAAACCTTACTTGGATATATTACCTACTAGCATCCCCCTTTTGCCAGTTCCATGAGAGGCTGCTAAGTATGAATATATTGCTTGCGATTTTTCTTTTGTAAATGCTTTTTAATATCTCAAAAATTTCATGCAAACCAATTTTGGTAACATCATAAACCATGGTCACATAGATTTTTATAAAAGGAGGTCAGAGTCAAATTGGATTTTGTGGCTCTTATTACAAGAAATATTAAAAAGAATCTGGTGTTAACTAGATTTTTTAAAAATTGAATGAAATCGCTTGTGTACCTTAACTGTGGAGAACACATACCAGGTGTCCCTGTCTGACATCCTGGTAGCAACTGTACAGATTTTCCCACATCAATAGCTGCCTGCCTTTATATCAACCCATTCCTCTGTTTACTCCTAAACAATCACCTCTTCACTCCCAAGGGCTCAAGGATCTGTATTCAGTTCAGCAATACATAGAACCACTGGATCAAGCAGTTAATACTGTTGAGAACTTCATGTATAACCATTATGTCCCCTCAATTTTCTCCCTCCAATCAGACCATCTCTTGTCTTTCCTTCCCAGCACCCGCACATCATCCCTCTCCACCCAACTCCTACCCATCCCTTGGGCCAGCCACAACCTCCTCCCCAACCCCATCCTTGTTCTCCTGTCCCAGAACCACCCCTTCATCCCTCTCCCCTGGAACCAGGCCCCAAAAGGTCACCCCCATCCATCCCTCCCCACTCCTCGATCCCTCACTCCATCTCCTCATCCCACAACCTTCCACAGCCTCAGCCAAATTTAGAATCCCTGCTCCATTTCAGGAAAGCTTCCCTTCATCATTCACCTATTCCTGTCCCAATCACTATTTTATTTGTACATATTTATTCTAATTATTTTATTTTGTTAATATGTTTTGTTTTGTTCTCTGTCTCCCCCTTCTAGACTGTGAGCCCACTGTTGGGTAGGGACCGTCTCTATATGTTGCCAACTTGTACTTTCCAAGTGCTTAGCACAGTGCTCTGCACACAGTAAGCGCTCAATAAATACGATTGAATGAATTAATGAATACTCCCCCGGTCGTCATTTAAGCCTAGCTCCCCCAAGACGATACTCTCTCCCCTGTTGCTCTCTCTAGGGGAGGGGGGCTCATACTGCCCAAATCCCCTGCACAGTGGATAGAGCACAGGCCTGGGAGTGAGAAGGCCATGGGTTCTTATCCCAGCTCAGCCCTTTGTCTGCTGTGTGACCTTGGGCAAATCACTTAACTCCTCTGGGGGCTCAGTTACCTCATCTGCAAAGTGGGGATAGAAACTGTGAGCCCCATGTGGGACAGGGACTGTGTTCAACCTGGTTTGCTTGTTTCCACCTCAGGTCTTTGTACAGTGCCTGGAATCAATCAATCAATCAATAGTATTTATTGAGCACTTACTGCGTGCAGAGTACTGTACTAAGCGCTTGGGAAGTACAAGTTGGCAAGATATAGAGACAGTCCCTACCCAACAGTGGGTTCACAGTCTAGAAGGGGGAGACAGAGAACAAAACCAAACATACTAACAAAATAAAATAAATAGAATAGATATGTACAAGTAAAATAAATAAATAAATAGATAGAATAATAAATATGTACAAACATATATACATATATACAGGTGCTGTGGAGAAGGGAAGGAGGCAAGATGGGGGGATGGAGAGGGGGACGAGGCGGAGAGGAAGGAAGGGGCTCAGTCTGGAAAGGCCTCCTGGAGGAGGTGAGCTCTCAGTAGGGCCTTGAAGGGAGGAATAGAGCTAGCTTGGCGGATGGGCAGAGGAAGGGCATTCCAGGCTCGGGGGATGACGTGGGCCGGGGGTCGATGGAAGGACAGGCAAGAACGAGGCACGGTGAGGAGATTAGCGGCAGAGGAGCGGAGGGTGCAGACTGGGCTGTAGAAGGAGAGAAGGGAGGTGAGGTAGGAGGGGGAGAGGTGATGGACAGCCTTGAAGCCGAGGGTGAGGAGTTTCTGCCTGATGTGCAGATTGATTGGTAGCCACTGGAGATTTTTGAGGAGGGGAGTAACATGCCCAGAGCGTTTCTGGACAAAGACCATCTGGGCAGCAGCATGAAGTATGGATTGAAGTGGGGAGAGACACGAGGATGGGAGATCAGAGAGAAGGCTGATGCAGTAGTCCAGACGGGATAGGATGAGAGCTTGAACGAGCAGGGTAGTGGTTTGGATGGAGAGGAAAGGGCGGATCTTGGCAATGGAACATGATGCTTAACAAATACAACTATTATCATTATTACTACTAGGAAAGGGATAGGAATTGGTTTACATCTTGTTCCCCAATGTCATTTTCTGCCACTTACCAGCTGTGTAACTTCGAATGAGTCATTTAATATCTCTATGTCTCCGTTTCCTCATTTGTAAAATGGGAATGCCACCTCCTTCATCCGTCTCTTTCCCTTTCTTTGAAATCCGTATCATCTGCCTCTAACACCCACTCCAGATACCAATCATGGTCATCTACTACTTCCCAGTCCCAACTTCCAACTTTTTGAAGCATTTCAATCTCTTTTTCACATTCCTTTTCTATTTCTCCATCCCTTCATTGATCCTTGGGGACTTCAATATCTATGTGGATGTTCCTGTCGACACTTCTGCTGCCTCCTTTCTAGCACTCCTCAACTCTACTGACCTCCTGCTCCATCCTGCCGCATCCATTCACCAACATGAACACACATTCAATCTCATCATCTCTAATCACTATACAAACTCTATACTCAGCAACTCTGAAATTCCTTTATCTGACCAAAGCTTCCTCACCTGTATTCTTTCCCACACACCTTCTCCCCACAAATCTGTCCTGTGCCCCCACATACACCTCTGATGTTTTGACTCCATCTAATTTTCTCAACTCACCTTTCCCAGTTAGTCTCCATAACCAAACTACCTTCCCTGGATGCCCAAATTGACACCCTCAACAACATCCACTCTACTGAACTTAACTCCCCTATCCCTTTGCCGATCTTGTATCATGAATCTTCATCCTTGGATCACTCCACAGACAACTTCCTTTGCTCCTGTACATGAATTCCAGAACACTGCTAGTGGAAATCCAGATATCAGGCTGACCGTGCATTGCAAGTTCATCCTTCCATGTTCTAAGTTTGCCCTTTGCTCTGCCTGGAAACATTATTTCTCCATCCTTATCGATTCCCATGTCCATTGCCCTCACCAGTTGTTGCCAGTTCAAATTTCAGTTCTGGTCCCCTTCTGTTATACATTTATGCCCTCTTCCTTGGAGAACTCATTCACTCTCAGGTCTTCAACTACCAACTCTCTGTGGATGATTCCCAAATCTACATCCACTGCCCTGATCTCTCTCTTTTCCACACTCTTGCATTTCCTCCTGCCTTCAGGAGATTTCTAGATGGATGTCCTGCTGACACCTCCTTGTTGTCACACCCAAACCCAGTCCTCCCTATGACTTTCTCATCATTGCAGACAGTATGACCACTCTCCCAGTCTCACAACCCCATAGCCTTGGTGTTATCTTAGACTTATCCGTCTCATTCAACCCACACATTCAATCGGTCACCAAATCCTGTCTGTTCAACCTTCAAAGCATCTGCTAAAATCTGCCCTTTTGTCTTCATCCAAACTGCTTCTATATTAATCCAAGCACTATCTCATATTGATTACTGCATCATCCTCCTTCCTGATCTCCTTGCCTCCTGTCTCTCCCCACTCCCGTCCATACTTCATTTTCTGCCTGGATCATTTTTGTCCAGAAACAATCAGTCCATTCATTCACTCATTTGTATTTATTGAGCACTTACTGTGTGCAAAGCACTGTACTCAGCACTGGAAACTTCAATACAGCAAGAGACAATCCCTGCCCACAATGAACTCACAGTCCATGTTTCTCCACTCTTCAAGAACATCCAGTGATTGTCCCTCCACCTCCACATCAAACAGAAATTACTTAGCTTTAAACCACTCAATCAACTTGCCCATTCCTACCTTACCTCTCTGCTTTCCTACTACAACCCAGCCCCCCGACTTACACCCTTTGCTCCTCTAGTGCAAACATACTCACTGCACCTTGATGTCATCTACCTCACCACTGATCTTTTGCCCATATCCTTCCTCTGGCCTGAAATGCCTTCTATCTTATAATAATAATGATGGTATTTCTTAAGCACTTATTATGTGTCATGTGCTGTTGTAAGTTCCTGGGTAGATACAAGCTAAACGGGTGGGACATAGACCCTGTCCCATGTGGCACTCACAGTCTCAACCCCTATTTTACAGATGAGGTAACTGAGGCACACAGAAGTGAAGTGACTTGTCCAAGGTCACACAGCAGACAAGTGATGGAGCCGGGATTAGGACCCAGGTCTTTCTAGCTTCTAGGCCTGTTTTCTGTCAACTAGGCAATGCTGTTTCCCGAGACCATGCAGCTTCCCTCTTCATAGCTGATTGGAGATCACTCTCCCCACATTTCAAACCTTATTAAAAGCACATCTTCTCCAAGAGGCCTTCCCTAAGCCCTCATTTCCTCTTCTCCCACTCTCTTCTGTATCATGCTTGCACTTGTATTTGCTCCATTTTCTCACTCCTTCCTCCACCCCCAAATAATTCTGTTTGTCTTCCTCTCTAGATTGTAGGCTCATTATAGGCTGGACACATGTCCACTAATTCTGTGGAACTGTACTCTCCCAGTGCTTGGTACAGTGCTCTGCACATAGTAAGTGCTCAATAAATACGATTGGTTGATATCTGTAATTTATTCATGTACATTAATGTCTTTCTCCCCTCTAGACAGTAAGATCACTGTGGGCAGGGAACATGTCTACCAGCTCTGTAATACTAAACTCTCCATGTGCTTAGTATAGTACTCTGCACACAATAAGTGCTCAATAAACATGATTGATAAAAATTATGAAATTGTCAATAAAAATTTAAAAATCCTAGATTCTACATTGAGTCAAGCAGCTTACTGCTAAGTTAGACATGTTGAGTAGTCATTATAGCTAAGCTACATTGACAAGAGTCACAGTCACATGACTTTCTATCCATTTATACAGCTTTAAGCAAACTGAAAGCTTCTCTCCATTCTATTCTTATGAATAAACAAGCAGTACACTACATCTTAAATGTAATGGAGTGGAAAGTGACAAACTCCTCTGTGCATCAGTATTTTCTATAAGAAAAGAACAAATTATGAAATAATGTTAGGTTATTGTGACTACTATGATTGGACTGCAACTCGTACTCTTTTGTTTCAGAAAATTGATGATATTTCCTCACTTATTTTATCAAGCAATGTTTCCTCTAATAGAACAAAAACAATATAACCCGATTTGGGTTCCAAGGAAATCAATGAGAGCACTTTTAAAATGGTTTCTTTTTCTATTATCCATTTTCCTTAGCACATAGTACATTGCCAAGGTCTTCTATAAATACCTATACTAACTTTGCTGTGAAAGCACCTTTCCAAATCCAAGCACAATTTGGGAAAAAAATTAAGTTCTAAGATCATGTGAACAATACTTGTCTTTCAGAGGAGAGATATTTTATGGTTGATTGCATGCTCAATTACCCATATTAGCAATTCATCATTTTACAGTATTAATATGCATTTCACTAAATATGGAAGCCTCCGTAATCAGCAATTTCCTCATCAATTTAAGAAAATCAAATTCATTATCAAGAGTTACAATAACATTAGCAGTGAAATGCTATTCCATATTTAAAAATAAATGAGTCTTGATTTACACATTCTACCTAAAGGTTTCTTTAGGAGTAGATAAGACTCAGATTTGAAAGCAATCTGTCAACATACATTGTCTTCACTTCTGCCAGGCTTTCAGCACTGCCATATCCAGAGCTTTTAATACTTAGCTCACTGTCTTTCCCCACCAGCTACCAATACGCAGTTAGAAATCCCTCTCTGTAGAGCTATTTCAATAGCCAGGGAAGTAAAAAGTCATTGTGAATGATTGAAATAAAGTTACTTTCTTTGTGCAAATTTTAGCCCTTCAAAGAAGTAGCCAAACATTAGTAGAAGACAAGTTACATTCTAACACTAAATACTGAATATGAAGCAATGCCCAGTATTTGATTCCTTGGTAGGTTTCGAGAACACGACAGTGATTTCAAAGCCATCCCCATTGTTCCTTTTTCTCACCTGCCTTACATTCTCAAATAATTTTATGTCACCACATGGATAGAAATAGATTTATCTCTACCCATGTAGAGATAAATACATGGCACAAATATATTCAATCATTCAATCGAAGTTATCATTATTCAATCTTATTAATCGTATGTACAGCAATGAAGAGAGATAATCCCTGCCCACATCTGGCTCACAGTCTACCGGGGGAGACGGACATCAATACAATCAACAAGCAGCAACATAAGTAAATAGAATTATAAATATATACATCTCTACATAAGTGCTGTGGGGCGGGGATGGGGGAAGGGCAAAAGGAGAGAGTATGGGTGACACGGAAAGGAGTGGGAGCTGAAGAAAAGTGGGGTTTAGTCTGGGAAGGACTCTTGAAGGAGGTGCACCTTCCCAACTTTCCTATTAGTATCAATCACACCATCACCTTTAATCAATTAATGAATCATATTTATTAAGTGCTCAATGTTTGCAGTGTGAGCAGGGAATGTGTCTGCTTATCATTGTACTGTACTTTCCTAAGTGCTTAGTACAGTGTTCTGCACAGAGTAAGCATTTTAATAAATACAATTGAATGAATGAATGCAGAGCACTGTACTAAGCACTTGAAAGAGTACAACATACCAGTCTTGGTAGACATCTTCCCTGCGCACTAAGAGCTTCTCTATCAAGTAAAAAACATTGCCATTTTTAAAACTGTAAACTAGGAGTAATATATTTGTTAATGTGGTGGGGAAGAAGGTGTACCCCCAAATTAGATGACATAAAGGTTTCAGCGCTTAGAGCAGTGCTTTGCACATAGTAAGTGCTTAACAAATACCATTATTATTATTATTATTATTATTATTATTATTATTATTATTATTATTATTATTATTATTATGTTAGAGGGTGGGAAGGGGAGTACCCAAGTGTGTAGGTAACACAGATGTGTTGGAGATAAGATATGAGAGACTAATCCTAGAAAGACTAATGGGAAAGATGTGATTTTAAAAGATGTGATTTAGAAGATGTGGTCTGCAGGATGTGAGGTCAGAGGGAGTTCCAGGGAAGGAAGAGGGAGGGCCGGCAAGAGGGATGAGATAGAGGTGTAGTAAGTGAGTCAGCTTTAGACAAGAGAAGCATGCAAGGAGGACTGTAGAGGGAGAAAAATGATGAAAAGTAGGAGGGAGAGAACTGAATGAGTGCCTAAAAGTCCTGGGCAGGAGTTTTTGCTTGATAATAATAATAATAATAATAATAATAATAATAATAACAATAATAATAATAATAGTATTTGTTAAGGGATTACTATGTGCCAAGCCCTGTTCTAAGTGCTGGGGTAGATACAAGGTAATCAGGTTGTCCTACATGGGGCTCACAGTCTTAATCCCCATTTTACAGATGGTGGAACTGAGGCACAAAGAAGTTAAGTGACTTGTCCAAGGTCACAGAACAGATAAGTGATGGAGGCAGGATTAGAACCCACGACCTCTAAATCCCAAGCCCAGGCTCTTTCCAGTAAGCCATGCTGCTTCTCTGAGTAACCACGGGTAATTTTGAAGCATGGAAAGAGCTGAACAGAACAATGTCTTAGAAAAGTGATTTGGGCATAGACAGGAGACAAGAAAGGTTCCAAGCCAGGAGTCCTGTAAGGAGATGACTATAGGGAGTTAGGTTGAAATATTATGGTGCTTGAATTATTAACATTATATCAAATATATATGTCTTTACCTTTTGTGAAATAGTTTTTCGTTTTTTAATGGTATTTGTTGAGTACTTACTATGTGCCAGGCACTGTTTATGCACTGGGTAGATACAAGATAATCAGGTTGAACACAGTCCCCATCCCACATGGGGTTTACAGTCTCAATCTCCATGTTACAGATGAGGTAACTGAGGCACAGAGAAGTGAAGTGACTTACTCAAGGTCACACAGCAGACAAGAGGTAGTGTCGGGATTAGAACCCAAGACTTTCTGACTCCAGGCCCATGCTTTATCCACTAGGCCATGCTGCTTCTCAGGGGAAAAAAAAGGGAGATAGATCATCTCTTTAATTCCTTTTAGTGAATATTGTGTATTAATAATTGGTTCTAGTCTTCATTCTCACTATAGGTGGTAGTGGGTGACTGAAGATGTAAAAGTTATCCTCTCATGGTCCTTTTGAATTGTGGCAGTGGGGGAAAGTGAGTAGTCCCAGCAAGGATTGGAATATTCTGAGTATGTTGCTCACTGTGTAAAGTGAAAGGCCAGGATAATTACGGAGGATAAATAAGGTCTATTGCATGAATCAGGCAATCTATAGCAATGGGAAGTTTAATTTTGTCATAGATCCACACTCTACGTTCCTGCTTTTGCGGCAAAGCAACCCTTTTTTTAAGGCCACACAATCAAGGATTGACAGATCCCTGTAAGAGTAATTAACCCTTGGCAAAACAGATGTGTGGCTTAGTGGTAAGAGCCCGGGCTGAGGAGTCAGAGGTCGTGGGTTCTAATCCCAGCTCCACCACTGACCCGCTGTGTGACTTTGGGCAAGTCATTCGACTTCTCTGTGCCAGTTACCGCATCTGTAAAATGGGGATTAAGACTGCGAGCCCCATGTACCTTGTATCTACCCCGGCGCTTAGAACAGTGCTCGGCACATAGTAGGCGCTTAACAAATGCCATCATTATTATTATTATTATGTGAAAAGTACACAGAACCTTAACCCTTTATTTAGTCAGCCTTTAACAATAGGTTCATGTCATATTCCACAGATGATTTCAAATTCTGTCATCTTTCTGCAGACACTGCCTAGACTGAGAAGCACATTGGTCTAGTGGAAAGAACATTGGCCTGGGAATTAAGAGGAGCAGCGTGGCTCCGTGGAGAAGAGCACGGGCTTTGGAGTCAGAGGTCATGGGTTCAAACCCCGGCTCCGCCAATTGTCAGCTGTGTGACTTTGGGCAAGTCACTTAACTTCTCTGGGCCTCAGTTACCTCATCTGTAAAATGGGGATTGAGACTTTGAGCCCCACATGGGACAACCTGATCACCTTGTAATCTCCCCAGCACTTAGAACAGTGCTTTGCACATAGTAAGTGCTTAATAAATGCCATCATTATTATTAGAGGGCTTGGGTTCTAACCCGAGATCTGCCACTTGTGTGCTGTGTGACCTTGGGCAAGTCACTTAACCCCTCTGTACCTCAATTACCGTACCTGTAACATGGGGATTAGGATTGTGAGTCGCATGTGAGGCTTATCCAACCTGATTATCTTGTATCTACCCCAGTGCTCCGTACAATGCCTGGCAGATAGTTATCCAACCTGATTATCTTGTATCTACCCCAGTGCTCAGTACAGTCCCTGGCAGATAGTAAGCACTTAAATTAGAAGCAGCGTGGCTCAGTGAGAAGAGCATGGGCTTGGGAATCAGAGGTCATGGGTTCTATCCTGGCTCCACCATTAAATGGCTCAGTGGAAAGAGCATCGGCTTTGGAGTCAGACGTCAGGGGTTCAAATCCCGGCTCCGCCAATTGTCATCTGTGTGACTTTGGGAAAGTCATTTAACTTCTCTGTGCCTCAGTTGCCTCATCTGGAAAATGGGAATTAAGACTGTGAGCCCCATGTGGAACAACTTGATTACCTGGTATCTCCCCCAACTCTTAGAACAGTGCTTGGCATATAGCTTAACAAATACCAAAATTATTATTATTATAAATGTTATTAAAAAAAAAAAACCCCCACACAATACCTTGATTGTGGCCTTTCATGATTTTCAAAAATCCCAATGACTTCACTGACATTCTGTATGTGGTTACATGTTTTGGAACAGACTTCTAATTGGGTATTCCAGTAAAGAACATGGAACAAGTGCAGCAGGATACAATTTATCACCCTTTTTCCCTTTCCAAAGGAAATTTAAAACAAAAGCTTCAGTACATTTTAGACAAAATAATGGACACATTCAGCATACAAATATGTCCGCTGATACTTTATTACATCATTAGTAATCAACATTCTACTCATCTCATTGTCGTCAAGCAACTCATAACAATGGAGGTAATTGATCAGGCATTGAAAGCTCAATTACTTTTCAGGCAGAAATTCATGTGATGAGCATTCACCTCAAGTCATTTTCTTTAGAGAAATATTCACTTGTTACAAATATATAGGCATATGTAAGCCTACATAAAATAGATTTTGGAATAAAGAAAAACACCTTATTTTCTTATTTTAAGTATTTTTACTTAATTACGTTTACCTACAAAAATGTCCTCAAAATTATACTAATAAAACCTTAATTGAAATTGAAGGACACATTCCAATTAATTCAGGTGGTGGAAGACAGTGCAGTTTGAGGTAAATGAATGTCTTAAGGATTTATGGGATTAACTGAGTAAATATGCCATAAATCTGTCTGGAGTCTACACAATAAGCCTACAAAAACAGCCTACTGAGATTCAAAACAGACATCAACTAAGAACATATCTTGTGTACCACTGATTCTTCAAATTAAGCATCGTTGTGATTCACATTTTCCTCTATTTATAAATATCCTTTCTATATCTGTGCTTGGTATAATAAAGGTAGTTTTTATTAAAACACAGTCATTTTAATTTTTTCCCGATTACAATGCAGTAGTCCATACTAATGAAACTGAACATCAAGGGAAAAGAAAAATCCACATAAAATCCCAGCTATCTTCTTAATTTGATTTCTGAGATGACATTGTCTACCCCAATAACTCTCTCCTGAGGGGAAATAGTCTTCTCTCACTCCCCTAGACTCATCGGGAAGGGGGTGGAGTTGTCTCTTCCTTCTTGCTTCTCCCAGGCTTCTTTTACACTACCCCACAACCTCCAACCTTGTCCGTCCCTTCCACTGAAGCCCATATTTGTCTCTACCACCCACTCCAACTACTAGTTGCTTTCTTCTAAAGTCCCACCTCTAACTTTCTGAACCATTCTGATCTCTTTCTTACATATATTTTTTGTCTCTTTTTCCTCAATCATCCATTGATCCTGGGTACTTCAATATCCACTTGGACATTGCTGACAACCTTTTTGCAGCCTATTTTCTCTCACACCTGGATTCTGCCTATCTTCTGCTCCACTCCACCTCACCCACTCACCAATTTGGACAAATGCCTGATGTCATCATCTCTACTCACTATATATAACCTCTAAGATCACCAGCTCTGAAATTCCATTCTCCAACCACAACCTCCTCACCTGCCTTCTCTTCCATCACATTATACATCACCAAAACTGCTCTGTACCCCAGAGACCTCCAATATCTCTGCTTCCTCTCATTTTCTAAAGACATCATGCCCCATTTGTCTCCATAATGAACATACCAAATTTCAAAATCATACCCTCTTCTCTGCCCTCTCCACTGAACAGAACTCCTGCACTATTCTGTTCCTCCATCAATTTCATACCCTCTACCTGTAGCCCTGAATCACTTACAAAGTGCTTCCTCTACTTTCATGTATAAATTTCAGCGTTCTGCGTTCTGCTGGAGGAAATCTAGACTCCATGTTGACTTTATCCAGCTCCAATTCACCCTCACCCATTTTAACTCTGCCTTTTCTTCCTCTCAGCGACATTAATTCTCTATTCTGGTTGACTGCCATACTCCTGCACTATTCTGTTCCTCCATCAATTTCATACCATCTACGTGTAGCCCTGAATCATTTACAAAGTGCTTCCTTTACTTTCATGTATAAACTTCAGAGTTCTGCTGGTGGAAATCTAGACTCCATGTTGACTTACCCAGCTCCAGTTCACCCTTACCCATTTTAACTCTGCCTTTTCTTCCTCTCAGCAACATTAATTCTCTATTCTGGTTGACTACTATGTGCATTTACCCACACCTATCATCCTCCTTCTGTTCTTTCCTTGACTCTCTAATCTTTCCCAATGGTGTTTCAGGAAAGGATCGCCTGCCTTTTCTCAAAATCCAACACCTCACCTTAAGCCTCAGACCCCAACACTTTGCACCATACTGAAACGCTTCCTTGTCCCCTCCCTTTTTTCACCCCTGACTGCCAAATCTTCATATTCCAATGGCTCCTTCCCCACTGCTTTCAAAAATGCTCATGTAACCCCTATCCTAAAAAAAGAAACCTCCAATGACACTACACTATCCTCCATGTATCAGCCATTTCACATCTACCATTACTTTTTGAACTCCTTATTGAGTTGCTTATACCTACTACTGTAGTTTGTTCTCTCCAATTCTCTCCTTTACCCCCTTCAATCAGGCTTCTGTCAACCTCCACTCAATGGAACCTGCCTTTTCTAAGGTCACTAATGACCTCTTTCTTGCCATAGCCAATGGCTCTAGTCCATCCTAATTCCCCTCAAACTTTCAGCTGACTTCAAAACTGTGGAATATTCCCTTCTACTAGAAAAAATTATCTAAGCTTGGCTTCACTAAAATTGTTCTCTCTGAGTTTTACTCCTATCTCTCTGGACAATCCTTTTCAGTCTCTTTCACAGGCTTTTCCTCTGCCTCTCACTCCACAACTGTGGGAGTTCTTCAGTATATAAGCTATGAACAAATCCTGTTGTTTCTACCTGTATATTATCTTAGAATACAACCCTTCCTCTCTATCCAAACTGCTACCATACTGATCCTGGTACTTAGCAGTCCTGCCTTAATTACTGCATGACTTAGTGAAAAGAGCACAGGTTTGGGAGTCAGAGGTTGTGGGTTCTAATTCAAGCTCTGCCACTTGTCAGCTGGGTGACTTTGGGCAAGTCACTCAATTTCCCTGTGCCTCAGTTACCTCATCTGTAAAATGGGGAATAAGACTGTGAGCACCACATAGGGCAACAAGATTACCTTGTATCTACCACAGTGCTTAGAAGATTGCTTGGCACATAGTAAATGCTTAATAAATACCATTATTATTATTATTATTATTATTGTTATTATTATTACAGCATCAGCCTCCTTACTGATTTCCCTGCCCACTGCTATCCCCTCTACAATAGAGAAGCAGCGTGGGCTTTGGAGTCAGAGGTCAGGGGTTCCAATCCTGGCTTTGCCAACTGTGAGCTGTGTGACTTTGGGCAAGTCACTTAACTTCTCTAGGCCTCAGTTACCTCATCTGTAAAATGGGGATTAAAACCGGGAGCCCCCTGTGGGACAACCTGATCACTTTGTAACCTCCGCAGCGCTTAGAACACTGCTTTGCACATAGTAAGCACTTAACAAATGCCATCATTATTACAGTAAGCGCTTAACAGTGCTTATAGTTATTGCACTATCTCCCTCCTACTATTTCTTTCCAAACTCTTTCCAAACTCCTTGAATGAATCATGTACACGTGCTGCCTCGAATTCCTCAAAGCCAACTCTCTCCTTGACCCCCTCCAATCTGGCTTCCATCCCCTACATTCCACGGAAACTGCCCTCTCAAAGGTCACCAATGACCTCCTGCTTGCCAAATCCAACAGCTCACACTCCATCCTAATCCTTCTCGAACTCTCAGCTGCCTTCAACACTGTGGACTACGCCCTTTTCCTCAACATGCTATCCAACCTTGGCTTCACAGACCCCGTCCTCTGCTGGTTCTCCTCTTATCTCTCTGGCCATTCATTCTCAGTCTCTTTTGCTGGCTCCTACTCCCCCTCCCATCCCCTTACTGTAGGGGTTCCTTAAGGTTCAGTTCTTGGTCCCCTACTGTTCTCAATCTACACTCACTCCCTTGGTGACCTCATTCGCTCCCATGGCTGCAACTATCATCTCTACGCTGATGACGCCCAAATCTACATCTCTGCCCCTGCTCTCTCCCCCTCCCTCCAGGCTCGCATCTCCTCCTGCCTTCAGGACGTCTCCATCTGGATGTCTGCCTGCCACCTAAAACTCAACATGTCCAAGACTGAACTCCTTTTCTTCCCTCCCAAACCCTGCCCTTTCCCTGACTTTCCCATCACTGTTGACGGCACTACCATCCTTCCCATCTCACAAGCCCGCAAACTTGGTGTCATCCTCGACTCCACTCTCTCGTTCACCCCTCACATCCAAGCCGTCAACAAAACCTGCTGGTCTCAATCAATCAATCAATCAATCAATTGTATTTATTGAGCTCTTACTGTGTGCAGAGGACTGTGCTAAGCGCTTGGGAAGTGCAAGTTGGCAACTTATAGAGATGGTCCCTAGCCAACAGCGGGCTCACAGTCTATAAAGGGGAGACAGAGAACAAAACAAAACATAGTAACAAAATAAAGTAAATAGAATAGATATGTACAAGTAAAATGAATAAATAAATAGAGTAATAAATAAATACATACAAACATATATACATATATACAGGTGTTGTGGGGAAGAGAAGGAGGTAAGGCGGTGGGGATGGAGAGGGGGAGGATGGGGAGGGGAAGGAGGGGGCTCAGTCTGGGAAGGTGTTGGTCTCACCTCCACAACATTTCCAAGATCCCCCTTTCCTCTCCATCCAAACCGTTACCCTGCTCGTTCAAGCTCTCATCATATCCCGTCTGGATTACTGTATCAGCCTCCTCTCCGATCTCCCAATCCTCCTGTCTCTCCCCACTTCAATCCATACTTCATCCCGCTGCCCGGATTGTCTTTGTCCAGAAATGCTCTGGGCATGTTACTCCCCTCCACAAAAATCTCCAGTGGCTACCAATCAATCTGCGCATCAGGCAGAAACTCCTCACCCTCGGCTTCAAGGCTCTCCGTCACCTCGCCCCCTCCTACCTCACCTCCCTTCTCTCCTTCTCCAGCCCACCCCGCACCCTCCACTCCTCTGCCCCTAATCTCCTCACCGTACCTCGTTCTCATCTGTCCCACCATCGACCCCCGACCCACGTCATCCCCCAGGCCTGGAATGCCCTCCCTCTGCCCATCCGCCAAGCTAGCTCTCTTCCTCCCTTCAAGACCCTACTGAGAGCTCACCTCCTCCATGAGGCCTTCCCAGACTGAGCCCCCTCCTTCCTCTCCCCCTCCTCCCCCTCCCCATCCCCCCCGCCTTACCTCCTTCCTCTCCCCACAACACCTGTACATATGCATATATGTTTGTATGTATTTATTACTCTATTTATTTATTTATTTTATTTGTACATATTTATTCTATTTATTTTATTTTGTTAATATGTTCTGTTTTGTTCTATGACTCCGCATTCTAGACTGTGAGCCCACTGTTGGGTAGGGACCGTCTCTATATGTTGCCAATGTGTACTTCCCAAGCGCTTAGTACAGTGCTCTGCACACAGTAAGTGCTCAATAAATACAATTGAATGAATGAATGAACCTACTCTGCACCTCAATTCCCTTTATCCCAGTGCTGACCCCTTGCCCACATCCTTCTCTAGTCTGAAATTCCATTCCCTGTCTTCAATCCTAACAAATTACTACATTCTGTAGTTTCAGAGCCCAACTAAATCATATGTCCTTCAAGACGCTTTTTCTGTCAAAGTCCTCATTTCTCCTATTTACCTATTTAACTGGTCTCTACCATTAAGCATTTCTATATTAACCACCCTGCTTACGAATTGTGTGGCTCAGTGGGAACAGCACGGGCTTTGGAGTCAGAGGTCATGGGTTGAAATCCCGGTTCGGCCCTTGTCAGCTGTGTGACTTTGGGCAACTCACTTAACTTCTCTGGGCCTCAGTTACCTCATCTGTAAAATAAGGATTAAGACTGTGAGCCCCCCGTGGAACAACCTGATCACCTTGTAACCTCCACAGCGCTTAGGACAGTGCTTTGTACATAGTAAGTGCTTAATAAATGCCATTATTATTATTATTATTATATCTTTATTTCTGGTCTTCCCTTATCAATAATTTATTTCAACATCTAATTTACCCTCTAGATTGTAAGCTCTCTGTGGGCAGGGATCATACCTACCAACTCTACTGTATTGAATTCACCCAACCCCTTAGTACTATGTTCAGTAAATATCATGGATTTATTGATTGATTTATCATCTTCTTGATAATTCAAGGACGCTGTCTATTGAGGTTGAGAACTTTCATAGTATTTTAGTGAAACCATCTTGTTGCATCTTATAACTCATCTTTCCCAAAAGATTAGAAATATTCAAAAAATAACTTTCACTAGCATTTTATGTTTATTTGATTATTATACAAAAACAAAAACACCTGTCTAAATCTAGCACATTCTTTGTGATTTTATATATACTAGCATTTTCTCCATGTAGCTGACTTTGACCTATACCTGAATTCTTCTAAAAACTTAAAAAAAGGAGACCTGTTAATGTTCTTTTTTCAAATGTACCTCAGGATTTTCACCTAATGCTCATCCTGTTTACATGTAGGAAAGAATTGACTTCTAGTGACAGAGCCTAGAGAAATGCCTTTCAGAACAGTTAACTGACTGATTGCCTTTGCTTGACTTACTCAGAGTTCAATGTTGCTTGCAGTAATAACTCTAGCTTTTGATAAGCTGCTTTAGCATGAATCAAGTAGGTTGTCAATGAAGAAGGGAACAACAGACTGGTTTTAAACTACAAATGAGCAGTTCAGAAAATACCTGCTGATGCCTGCAGGCTGCCAAATGCAGACGTTACAGATGACATTCCTGATAGAAACATTTTTGCATCTGACAAGTACTACTCCTGGGACTGATGACAAGTTCAGTGTTAAGGTAAGACTTTATTTTAAGCACTTGCCCTCACCCTTCTTCCCTCCCTGACAGCCATCTTCAACTGTTCACTCTCCAGAGTCTTTTTCCCCATTGCTTTCAAACATCTTAAGTCTCCCCTATCCTGAAAACACCCTTCCCTTGACTCCATGGCTCCCTCCAGTTATCGCCCCATCTCCCTCCTAAAATTCCTCTTCAAACTCCTTGAGGAAGTTGTCTTGTGTCAAGAGTACAGACAGGCTTGGGAGTTAGAGTCTAATCCTGGCTCTGCTACTTGTCTGTGGTGACCTTGGGCAAGTCACTAACTTCTCTGTGCCTCAGTTACCTCTTCTGTAAAATCTAAAATCTGTGAGCTCCATGTGGGACAACCTGGTTCCCTTGTATCTACCCCAGTACTTGGAACAGTGCTTGGCACTTAGTAAGCACTTAACAAATACTATTATTATTATTATTATTGCACCTCTTGTGTCCATTTCCTCTCCTCTAATTCTTTCCTTGACCCCACCTCCAAACTGGCTTAAACTCCCTGCACTCCACAGAAACTACCCTCTCATAAGTAACCAATGATGTTTTTCTTGCCAAATCCAATGGCCTCCACTCTATCCCAATCCTCCCAAAACTTTAGATACACTTTCAAACATCCCATTCTCCTGGAAATATTACCCAACCTTAGCTTCACTGCCACTTCCCTCTCATTCATTCACTGATTCATTCAACTGCATTTATTAAGTGCTTACTGTGTGCAGAGCACTGTACTAAGCACTTGCATTATTCTCCTATCTCTCTGGCCATTCATTCTCAGTCAATTTCAAGGGTTCCTCCTCTGTTTCCCTCCAACTAAATTGGGAGTCTCTAAAAGATTCATTTCTGGGTCCCCTTCTATTCTCCATCTACACCCATTCATTCACTTCCAGGGTTCAACTACCATCTCTATGATGATGATGATGATGGTGGCATTTATTAAGCGCCTATTACATGCAAAGCACTGTTCTAAGCACTGGGTAGGTTACAAGGTGATCAGGTTGTCCCACAAGGGGCTCACAGTCTTAATCCCCATTTTACAGATGAGGTAATTGAGGCACAGAGAAGTTGTGACTTGCCCAAAGTCACACAGCTGACAATTGGCAGAGCTGGGATTTGAATCCATGACCTCTGACTCCAAAGCCCATGCTCTTTCCACTGAGCCATGCTGCTTCTCTATGCCAATGATTTCCACACAGCTTCTCTATGCCTATGATTTCCAAATCTTCATCTCAAACCCTAATCTCTCTTCTTCTTTGCAGTCTCACATTTCTTTCTGCCTGCCTTCAGAGAATCTCTACTTGGATGCCCCACCAACATCTCAAATTTAATATGTCCAAAACAGAATTCCTCATCTTCCCACCCAACTGGCCTGCCCCTGACTTTCCTGTCATGTAGGCAGCATCAACAAATTCCCTGTCTCACAAAATCATAATCCCTGGTATTTTCATTGACTCATCTCTCTCATTCAGCCCACAAATTCAGTCTGTCACCAAATCCTGTCAGTTCAACCTTCACAGCATCATTAAAATAATCCCTTCCCCCTCCATCTAAACTGCTACCATGTTAATCCAAGTATTTATTCTATCCCTTGATTACTGGATTAGCCTCCTTCCTGACCTCTCTGCCTCCTGTATCACTCCACTCCAGTCCATACTTCATTCTACTGCCTGGATCATTTTTCCACAAAATTATTCAGTCCATGTTTTCCCATTCTTCAAGAACCTCCAGAGGTTTCCCATCCACCCCCACATCAAACCATTAAAGTCATAAAAATAATGATAATAATAATAGTGATAATTATGGTACTTGTTAAATGCTTACTTTGTACCAAACACTGTTCTAAGCTTTGGAATGGATAAACGTTAATCGAGTTGGACACAGTCCCTATCCCACATGTGGCTCACACTCCTAATCCCATTTTACAGATGAGGTAGCTGAGGCAAAAAGCAGTTTAGTGACTTGCCCAAGGGACACGTGGCAGATGTGGTGGAGCCAGGATTAGAACACAGGTCCTTCTGACTCCTAGGCCCGTGCTCTCTCCAATAAGTCAAATTGATTTGAAAGCACTCAATCACCTTGCCCCCTCCTATCTTACCTCTCTGATTTCCTACTACAACCCAGCTCACACACTTCAATCTGCTAATGCCAACGTACTGACTGTATCTGGATTTCATCTGTCTCACCACTGACCTTTTCCCTACATCCTTCTTCTAGCCTGGAATGCCCGTCTTCTTCCTATCTGATAGACAATCACTCTCCCTACCTATAAAGCATCAGTGAAGGTACATTTCCAAGAGATCTTTCCTGATTAGGCACTAATTTCCTCTTCTCCCATTCCCTTCTGCATTGCCCTTGCACTTTGATTTGCACCCTTTATTCACCCCTCCCACAGCCCCACAACACTTATGTATGTTTCTGTAATTTACTCATTCATATTAATGTCTGTCTTCCCTTACAGACTTATAGCCCCCACTGTGGGAAGAGAACATGTCTTCCAACTCAGTTATATTGTACTCTCCTAAGCAATGCACACAGTCCCTGTTCAATATTGCTTGTTTGCTTGATTGATTTGGAGTTTCTGGAGTGAGGAATAAATGCCATGCTGAAGTCTATGGCAAAGATAATACATTTTTAATGGATTAACTTTCTGAACCCACTTTGAAAACTTCCCCTTTGGAGGATGTGATGTGGGGACTGGTTCATTTCAAGGGTCTGTCTGTGTCTGAAGTGTCTGTCTTCCCCTTCTAGACTGTGAGCCCGCTGTTGGGTAGGGACCGTCTCTATATGTTGCCAACTTGTACTTCCCAAGTGCTTAGTACAGTGCTCTGCACACAGTAAGCACTCAATCTGACAATGAATGAATGAATGAATGAATGAATGAAAGGGTCTCAGAAGTAATGTATCATGGACTATATCTCCCTCAGTTAATAGGATACTAGGTTTCTACCAGTAAATGTAATTGCTATTATGTTTCTTCAGTTGGTAAGAGACTAACTCAGACCTCCTGATACAGGTCATCCCCATACAGACCTAGGTAGAATGAAACAGGAGAAGATTTATTGTAGGTGTCAATAAAGGAGAAGGTATTTCAAAACAACATAGAATAATTAGCCTAAGGTGCTTTAAAAGGGCATTGGAATATCATACATTTTTATGCTTCTACAAACTCCAGCTTAGGCTATGACCTTCTTGAAAGGACTACATTATAATTCTGCAACTCTGTTCTTCCAGTATTTCTCTCTGATTCTCCTGTTGCCACTTGCCTTTGATTCCTACCCTTTTCCTCTTGCTGCAAAAGGGCAGCAGTCAATGTCAACAGCATCAATAAAAGCAAAAGAAAAATAAATCACTCCACCTCTTATCTTAAATCCTTGCCTCAAGGTATGTACCTTTTATGTTTTGGCCTGGACTTGCTGTTTCTCACTTTCAAGCTCCGGAAATGTCTTCCTTCCTCTACTGATCTGCTCCCATAGTTCAATCAATCAATCAGTTGTGTTTATTGAACATTTACTGTGTGCAGAGCACTGGACTAAGCACTTGGGAGAGTACAATATAACAGAGTTGGTAGACATATTCCCTGGCTACAGTGAACTTACAATCTAGTGGGAGTGTCAGACATTAATATGAATAAATACATTATGAATATGTAAATAAGTGCTGTGGATCTGAGAGAGGGGTGAATAAAGGGTGCAGATCCAAGTGCAAGGGTAATGCAGAGGTAGTGGAAGAAAGGAAAATGAGGGCCTAGTTAGGAAAGGCCTTTTGGAGGAGATGTGCCTTCAGCAAAGCCTTGACTGTGGGGAGAGTAATCATCTGTCAGATATGAAGAGGGAGGGATTTCCACGCCAGAGGAAGGATGTGGGTGAGAGGGTGACAGTGAGATAGTTGACCTCTCCCCCCTCAAATTTATTACTTCAGCAACCTCCTTCTTTTTCTCTAAACTATTCTCACCTCCAAAACTACTCCAGAATTTTTCCCCACCCCACTACAGTGCAGGAGGAAGTCCAAAAGAGCTAGAAGCTACCCAGTCTAAATTAGTATTAAAGTTGATAAATATTGAAATATGCAGTCATTCTTGAGGACACAGCAAGAGAACTGGAAAAAGCATATTTTTTTGGAATCTCCGGAAACTCTTTGATAAATGTATTGGAAAATAATTCCCCACCCCATTGGAAATATTTGTTTTTGACCTAAATCATACTGGGCAAGCCTAACCCTCAGGACTCACCTGACAATTGAAGTCAACCTACGCATCAGGCAAAAACTCCTCACTCTCTGCTTCAAGGCTCTCCATCACCTCACCCCCTCCTACCTCACCTCCCTTCTTTCCTTCTATAGCCCAGCCCAAACCATCCAGTCCTCTGCCACTAACCTCCTCACTGTGCCTCATTCTTGTCTGTCCCACCATCGACCCCCGGCCCACGTCCTCCCCCCTGGCCTGGAATGCCCTCTCTCCGTACATCCGCCAAGCTAGCTGTCTTCCTCCCTTCAAAGCCCTACTGAGAGCTCACCTCCTCCAGGAGGCCTTCCCAGACTGAGTCCCCTTCTTCCTCTCCTCCTCCCCACCCCCCGGCCCTACCTCCTTCCCCTCCCCACAGCACCTGCATATATGTTTGTACAGATTTATTACTCTATTTTATTTGTACATATTTACTATTCAATTTATTTTGTTAATGATGTGCATCTAGCTTTACTTCTATTTATTCTGATGACTTGACACCTGTCCACTTGTTTTGTTTTGTCTGTCTCCCCCTTCTAGACTGTGAGCCCGTTGTTGGGTAGGACCATCTCTATATGTTGCCACCTTATACTTCCCAAGTGCTAGTACAGTCTCTGCACACAGTAAGCACTCAATAAATATGACTGAATGAATGAAAGAATTGAAAGATACATTTGAATGGAGAAGGAGAAGCAGCGTGGCTCAGTGGAAAGAGCCCGGGCTTTGGAGTCAGAGGTCATGGGTTCAAATCCTGACTCTGCCAAATGTCAGCTGTGTGACTTTGGGCAAGTCACCTAACTTCTCTGTGCCTCAGTGACCTCATCTGTAAAACTGGGATTAAGACTGTGAGTCCCCCGTGGGACAACCTGATCACCTCGTAACCTCCCCAGCACTTAGAACAATGCTTTGCACATAGTAAGTGCTTAATAAATGCTATTATTACCACTGTTGAGATGCTTTAGCTGTCATGTTCAGTGATTCATATCTCAAAATCCTTATGCAAACCTGGTATTATTGGTCTTGGCCTGTGGGATGCCCAGTTCCATTCACACACACCCCCACCACCACCAAAGAGGAGGGGAAGAAGTCAGGAAAGTCACTCTGTAGTGACCTTTTCTGAGAAAAGTATAATTACTAACTCAAGTGAGTACGAGGGAAGTATCGGGGAGGAGGTAATGGGGACAGGTAATTGGGAAAGATATTCTGAGTTGAGAAATGAGCTGTGAGCTGGTGGCCTGGGAGAGTAGGATACAGGGAAGGTTCTTATTATGATGCTGATTGAACACAGAGAATAGGGAGAGTTCTAAGATGGTACTAGGTGAGGTCAGGATACCTTAGGGTCCAGAGTTGTCTTCTGCAGGAGCAAGGATCCTATTACTGAGCAGGAGAAAGGACACTGAGACCCTGCTTCCGAATGCCTTAGAATGGTGAGACTGGGATTCCTCAAGAGAAGAGGGGGAGGGACCAAAGAAATGTCAGACTTGGGATGCCTACAGGAAGTCCACAAGGTTTTGATGGGGAGAGGAAGGGAGCACTAGGTCTAGGGAGAGGAAGTTTAAACTGGAATTATTTAATCATTTCCAAATTAAGAAACTATTAAGCATTGTAGTGATATCAGATCTTGCTGGAAAGGCTCATGGATGTGGGAAGTTGTTGCGATTTAGAGGGAACTTCCTCCATGAACTTCCTGCAGCCAGTCCCAGGGGTGTGTGGTGTTGACTAATCTCAGAAGACCTCTTCACCTTTGGGGAGACCATGGGGGTCAGGCTCCTTTCAAGATTGTAAGCTCCTCATGGTAGGGACTGTTTCTGCCAACTCTGCTGTATTATATTCTCCCAAGTAATTAGTACAGTGCTCTGTACACAGTACATGATAATAATTATGGTACTTGTTAAGTGCTTACTATTTGTCAAGCACTGTTAAATAACACTAACAATAATAATTACTATTCATTAATTCAATCATATTTATTGAGCGCTTGCTGTGCACAGAGCACTGTACTAAGCACTTGGGAAGTACAATTCAGCAACAGAGACAATCCCAGCCCACAACAGGCTCACAGTCTAGAAGGGTGGAGACAGACATCAAAATAAGTGAACAGGCATCAGTAGCATCATTATAAATAAAAAGAATTATAGATATATACACATCATTAATAAAAATAAATAAAATTATAATTATAAAAATGTACATATATACACAATAATACGATAATACACAATAATAACATAGCAATATACACAGTAATAACAATAATGGTATTTGTTAAGTGCTTACTATGTGCTAGGCACTGTACTAAGCTCTGGAGAAGATACAAGTTAATCAGATTGGACACAGCCCCTTTTCCATATGGGGCTCACCCTCTTAATCCTCAGTTTTTACATGAGGTAACTGAGGCACAGAAAAGTTAAGTGGCTTGCCCAAG
Organism: Tachyglossus aculeatus; assembly: GCF_015852505.1. Lineage (NCBI taxonomy): Eukaryota > Metazoa > Chordata > Mammalia > Monotremata > Tachyglossidae > Tachyglossus > Tachyglossus aculeatus. The sequence goes on from NC_052067.1 coordinate 117,357,653, forward strand.
GTCACACAACAGAAATGTGGCAGATCCGGGATTAGAACTCATGTTCTTCTGACTCCCGTCCTCTATCTACTAAACCACGCTGCTTCTCAACATGTATTCAATATTTTCTCAGTACATACTCAATAAATACCATTAGTTGTTTGCGGTGGCTGTGCTTTGGGTGCAGGGATTTATGGAGCCCTTAGCAGATCCCGAAGCCTGCAATTCAAGAACAGAAGATTGAAGGGCTTTAGGGCCCAGTGTAGGCTAATCTTTCAAATGACTCCAGGAGCTCTTCGGCAGGGATTTGGGGCTGAGAACCCCCAGGAACACCATAGTCTGTAAACCTATCTCTCTATTTCTGCACTCCACCAACCCTGTGGTGGAGTGGCTTTTCCAGGTTACTGTAGGAGCAGTGTTACTGAACGCAGAAGCCCAGGTTTTATTAAATTGGGACATTTAATCCTCTAGACTGAAAGCTCATTGTGGGCAGTGAATGTGTCTACCAAATCTGTTGTACCATACTTTACCAAGTATTTACTTCAGTGTGCAGCACAGCATTGCTACAATGTGCTTAGGCACAAAGTAGGCTCTCAATAAAGATTGATTGACTGATAGATAGCAAGTAAGTGCAATGCTGTTATGGTTTACTCTTCTAAGCACTTAGTACCGTGCTCTGTGCACAGTAAGTGCTCAGTAAATGCAACTGAGTGATTAAATACAGTTGACTGACTGGGAGAGTACAAAAGAGTTGATAGACATAGTCCTTCCCCACAAGGAGCTTGTAATCTAGAGGGGGAGACAGATATTCATATAAATGAATTATGGATGTGAATATAATGCTTTTGGGCTGAAGGTAGGGCAAATAGTTGCTTAAAGGGTATAAATCAATCACTCAGTCAATCATATTTACTGAGAGCCTACTGACTGCAGAGCTCTGTACTATATAACGGATTTGGTAGACATTTTCTCTGTCCACAAGGAATTTACAGTCTAGATGAGGAAATTACAGTCCAGAGGGTTAAACAGGTGTTGATATAAATAAATTACAGGTATGTACTTAAATACTGTTGGACTGAGGGTAGGATGAATATCACTGCTGAGAGGGTTCAGATCCAAACAACCCATATATTTAAGAAATGACTCCTCAGGGCATATCTTTAGAGGACAATGGGGTGATAAAGAGCATAAAAATTGATGCTTCTTTATGAGGATCAGTGAAAGCATGATACGTTATATGTCACACCAATGAGTTAGCTACCTAGTGGTCTGTCTCCAAAAACAGTTGCAAAGGCAACATAGAGAATCTAGTCTAGAACAAATTATATGCTGCTTTTTCCAATTATTACACTCAAAAATGCCAGATTCATTGAGACTGTAATGCGGTGAGCATTTAAGATAAATTTAGGCTTTCCTGCTTCAACTTCTTCAAGTTTTTATTTAAAGTATTTCAGAACCCAGTGCCAAATACACGATATATAGATGAGGTAAACAAATTCATGCTTTACATAATTTGAAAAGCCCAATAATTGCATCTTGGCCCATTTCTGATATTCTAGAGCTAAGAGCAAGGTTTTCTCTTTGACCAGCATACAAAGTGACCAGCATGGAAAAAAATATATAAATTTAGATTGTTGACAGCATGTGTTTATATTTCAAAGGGGCTCACTGATGCAAAGTGAATAAAATATAAAGGATACCTGCAAGTTTAGAGGATCAGGAAGTTCTCCTTTCCAAAATATCCTTATTCCATTTATCCATTACCCCGCAGAGATACCACGAAACTAATTATTTCCAGGAACTCTATTTTGTATAGAGTATAATGTGCATTTTGACTTTAAATTATAAATTACTTAACTCTGAAAAAATGTCTGAGTGATATTAATGAAATGTGGGAATCAGGCTATATGGAACCAAAATCCGGAATGGAATAGTGTCCCTATAAGTGGACTGACTTTACACTGAAAACAATTTCCTTCAGACCAATGCATATACCTAAGGTTTGCTTTTGGGCTCAAATGAAAACAGAATGTAAATATTGTGTAATATTGGACTTTGGATACTGCTGCCTAGGCAGAATGGTACCCAGTGATGATAGATAAGGAGACATTCAAATAAAGTAAGCAAAAGTATGGAAAGCAGATTCAAATAGGCCAGCATGGTTTTTGGTGAACTACAAGGCTGAATGTGGTGACAATGGTGCATTAAACTTCATTACAGAGTTGAAGATCTACAAGGTTGCTCTGGTGTCCAACCTTCATTCTTCATATTTCACCCTGCTTACCAGATGAGTTTTCTACTAAAATGTTAAGCCCACGTTTCCCCATCCCTCAAAAACCTCCAGTGCTTGCCCATCTACTTCTGCATCAAACAGAAATTTCTTATAATTAGTTTTAAGGTACTTAATCACCCTGCCCCCTCCTATTCCTCCTCACTGCTCTCCTACTACTGCTAATAATAATGATGGCATTTATTAAGCAGTATGTGCAAAGCACTGTTCTAAGCGCTGGAGAGGTTACAAAGTGATCAGGTTGTCCCACGGGGGGCTCACAGTCTTAACCCTCATTTTACAGATGAGGTAACTGAGGCACAGAGAAGTTAAGTGACTTACCCAAAGTCACACAGCTGACAATTGGTGGATCCAGGATTTGAACCCATGACCTCTGACTCCAAAGCCCGTGCTTTTTTCCACTGAGCCATGCTGCTTCTCTACTCTCTTCTCTACTACAACCCAGCCCACACACTTCACTCCTCTAATGCCAATCTACTCACTTTATCTTGATCTCATCCGTCTCACTGGTGACCTGTCGCCCACATCCTGACTCTTGCCTGTACGTTTTCCCTGATCATCTCCAACAAACGATCACTCTCCCCACTATTCCACTCTGGATTTTGATTCCCTTTAGCCTATGATTCCCACATTTCTTTAATACCACTCAGACATTTTTTCAGAGTTACGTAATTTATAATTTAAAGTAAAAATGCACATTATACTCTATACAAAATAGAGTTGCTGGAAATAATTAGTTAAGTGATATCTCTGTAGGGTAATGGATAAATGGAATAAGGACATTTTGGAAGGGAGAACTTCCTGATCCTATGAACTTGTAGGTATTCTTCTTTATATTTTATTCATGTTGCATCGGTGTGTCCCTTTGAAATATAACACTTGCTGTCACTTCAACAATCTGAATTTATATATTTTTTTCCATGCTGGTCACTTTGTATGCTGGTCAAAAAGAAAAACTTGGCTCTTAGCTCTAGAATATCACTCTCTTCAAAGCTTTATTGAAGGCACATTTCCAAAAAGAAATTTTTTCCCTGACTGAGCCACCATTTCCGCTTTTCCCATTCCCTGCTGCATCACTCCGATTTGCTCCCTTAATTCACTCCTTCTTCAGCCCCACAGCATTTACGTACATACCTATAATTTACTTATAGTATTATCTCTTTCCCCCTCTAAACTGTGAGCTCATTAGCGGCAGGGAATGTGTCTATCAATTCTTGTAATTGTACTTTCTCCAGTGCTTAGTATAGTGCTCCGCACACAATAAGCGTTCAGTAAATATGACTGATTGATTGACTCATTTTGGCTGTTAGGCCTGGATCTGCTACACAGGACACAACCAGTTCCTGGAGCCATTTCTTCGGCATCATCAACAAACCATATTCAACACCAAATAGCTGTTTAGAGATCACTAACAATGAGATCCTGGAACACAGTCAGCTCACTTGCATCGAAAAAATGTCACAACAAACAGCTCGGCTGGATAGTATATGTGATGAGAAGAGGTGACAGCAGCATTACCTAAGAAACTACTGCACAGAAAAATGAAAGGGGCACATGCAACCCAGAGTGCAGGAAAAGCAGTTGAAGACATCATCATTGCCTATAGTATTTACTGAGTATTCAATATAGTATTTATGTTCAGGCGAGTAAAGTACAAACATGTTCCCTACCCATGAGTTTACAGTCTAGTGGCCATGGTGATTATAACCTAGACTATAAGTTCCTTTTGGGCAGAGAACCTGCCTACAAGCACTGTCAAACTGTAATAATAGCAATTAATAATTACGACACTTGTTAAGCATACCAAGCACTGTTCTAAGTGCCGGTGTAGACACAAATTAAGCAGGTTGGACACAGTACCTGTCCCAAATGGGGCTCACACTCATAATCTCCATTTTATGGTTGAGACCACTGAGGCCCAGAGAAGTTAAATGACTTGCCCAAGGTCACATGGCAGACAGGTGGCAGAGCCAGGATTAAAACCCATTTCCTTCCGACACAAACACTGCTTTGTGTCTCTCCCAAGCATTTATGACAGTGCTCTGCACACAGTAAATCCTTAATGAATACAACTGATGGACTGATGGTGAAGCACAGGCTCAAGCAATGACCAGTATCACAGGGAAAAATTGGGAGGGAGATCAATCTCTCATACAAAGCATACATGCAGACAGACTCATGCAGATGGAGTCATAGGAAGCAGAACCCCAAAAGATGCAAGTAAGATGTGAGAGAAATCCAGTAGTGCAATAAGGATCTATTCTTATATGTGAATGATATGGAAGCATGTTTCTATCATCATCATCAATCATATTTATTGAGAGCTTACTGTGTGCACAGCACTGTACTAAGCCCTTGGGAAGTACAAGTTGGCAACATATAGAGACAGTCCCTACCCAACAGTGGGCTCACAGTCTAAAAGGGGGAGAAAGAGAACAAAACCAAACATACTAACAAAATAAAATAAATAGAATAGATATGTACAAGTAAAATAAATAAATAGAGTAAAAATATGTACAAACATATATACATATATACATGTGTTTCTATCTCATATCAGTCTTTCCTGTCAAATTCATACATAGTTACAGCCTCACCAGTGGTATTGATATGAATATAAATGCTATTCGCACACACACACATATATGTATATACATGTATTAAAAGACATACATCTTCTAGACTGTGAGCCCACTGTTGGGTAGGGACCGTAGCTATATGTTGCCAACTTGTACTTCCCAAGCGCTTGGTACAGTGCTCTGCACACAGCAAGCGCTCAGAAAATACGAAAAAGAAAAAGAAAGAAAGACATATATAATACAAAATACTGTGAGTCCCATACAAGACAGGAACTGTCTTGTGATTTGTTGACACTGTATCCAACCCATCTGTTACATTGTATCTACAGTGCTTGGCAAATAGACAGCATTTAAAACATTATTATTATTATTATTATTATTATTCCCAGCAATATTGTAGTAGTAATATGGATATTTTAGTATGAAAGCAGTAAAGCTGGTCGTTTTCACTATAATACACTTTTCATGTATCAGCTTTAATTGTTGTTTTCTAAAACAATATCCAAATACTCAGTATTTGAGAAGTAGCATAACCTAGTGGAAAGAGAATGGATCTGGGATTCCTAGCACCTTGGTTCTAATCCCAGCTCTGCCACTTGCCTGCTGTTGGACCTTGGACAAGTCACTTACCTTCTCTCTGCTTCAGTTTCCTCACCTTCAAAATGGGGATTCTACTACTTTTTCAATCAATCAATCAATCGTATTTACTGAGCGCTTACTGTGTTCAGAGCACTGTACTAAGTGCTTGGGAAGTACAAGTTGGCAACATATAGAGACAGTCCTTACCCAACAGTGGGCTCACAGTCTAGAAGGGGGACACAGAGAACAAAACATATTAACAAAATAAAATAAATAGAATAAATCTGTAGAAGTAAAATAGAGTAATAAATACATGCAAACATATATACATATATACAGGTGCTGTGGGGAAGGGAAGGAGGTAAGACGGGGGATCGAGAGGGGGATGAGGGGGAGAGGATGGAGGGGGCTCAGTCTGGAAAGGCCTCATGGAGGAGGTGAGCTCTCAGTAGGGCCTTGAAGGGAGGAAGAGAGCTAGCTTGGCAGATGTTGGGAGGGAGGGCATTCCAGGCCAGGGGGATGACGTGGGCCTGGAGTTGACGGCAGGACAGGCAAGAACGAGGCATGGTGAGGAGATTAGCGACAGAGGAGTGGAGGGTGCAGGCTGGGCTGTAGAAGGAGAGAAGGGAGGTGAGGTAGGAGAGGGCGAGGTGATGGACAGCCTTGAAGCCGAGGGTAAGGAGTTTCTGCCTGATGCGCAGATTGATTGGTAGCAACTGGAGATTTGTGAGGAGGGGAGTAACATGCCCAGAGCATTTTTGGACAAAAACAATCCAGGCTGCGGCATGAAGTATGGATTGAAGTGGGGAGAGACACGAGGATGGGAGATCAGAGAGAAGGCTGATGCAGTAGTCCAGACAGGATAGGATGAGAGCTTGAATGAGCAGGGTAGCGGTTTGGATGGAGAGGAAAGGGCAGATCTTGGCAATGTTGCGAAGCTGAGATCGGCAGGTTTTGGTGACGGCTTGCATGTGAGGGGTGAATGAGAGAGCAGAGTCGAGGATGACACCCAGGTTGCAGGCTTGTGAGACGGGAAGGATGGTAGTGTCGTCAACATTGATGGGAAAGTCAGGGTTAGGGCAGGGTTTGGGAGGGAAGACAAGGAGTTCAGTCTTGGACATGTTGAGTTTTAGGTGGCGGGCAGACATCCAGATGGAGATGTCCTGAAGGCAGGAGGAGATGTGAGCCTGGAGGGAGGGGGAGAGAGCAGGGGCAGAGATGTAGATTTGGGTGTGATCAGCATAGAGATGATAGTTGAAGCCGTGGGAGCGAACGAGGTCACCAAGGGAGTGAGTGTAGATCGAGAACAGAACGGGACCAAGAACTGAACCTTGGGGAACCCCCACAGTAAGGGGATGGGAGGGGGATTAGGAGCCTGCAAAAGAGACTGAGAATGAATGACCAGAGAGATAAGAGGAGAACCAGGAGAGGACGGAGTCCGTGAAGCCAAGGATGGATAGCGTATTGAGGAGAAGGGGGTGGTCCACAGTGTCGAAGGCAGCTGAGAGGTCGAGGAGGATTAGGATAGAGTATGAGCCGTTGGATTTGAAGCCAGTAGTGAGGAGGTCTTGCTTGATATGGAGGTTGACAGGAGATTTTTGAGTAGGTGATGCCCAGAATGTTTCTGTAGAAAGATAATCTGGCAGCAGAGTGAAGTATAAACTGAAGTGGGAAGAGACAGGAGGGTGGGAGATCAGAAAGGATTCCAATGCAGTAATCCAGTCGTGATACCTCTGGTCAACCCTCTCTTGACCCCACCTCACCTTCTAGTTATCGCCCCATCTCCCTCCTACCATTCCTTTCCAAACTCCTTGAACGAGTTGTCTACATGCACTGCCTCGAATTCCTCAACACCAACTCTCTCCTCGACCCCCTCAAGTCTGGCTTCCGTCCCTTACATTCCACGGAAACTGCCCTCTCAAAGGTCATCAATGATCTCCTGCTTGCCAAATCCAATGGCTCATACTCTATCCTAATCCTCCTCGACCTCTCAGCTGCCTTCAACACTGTGGAACACCCCCTTCTTCTCAACATGCTATCCAACCTTGGCTTCACAGACTCCGTCCTCTCCTGGTTCTCCTCTTATCTCTCCGGTCGTTCATTCTCAGTCTCTTTTGCAGGCTCCTCCTCCCCCTCCCATCGCCTTACTGTGGGTGTTCCTCAAGGTTCAGTTCTTGATCCCCTTCTGTTCTCGACCTACACTCACTCCCTTGGTGACCTCATTCGCTCCCACGGCTTCAACTATCATCTCTACGCTGATGACACCCAAATCTACATCTCTGCCCATGCTCCTGCCCCTCCCTCCAGGCTCGCATCTCCTCCTTTCTTCAGGACATCTCCATCTGGATGTCTGCCCACCACCTAAAACTCAACATGTCCAAGACTGAACTCCTTGTCTTCCCTCCCAAACCCTGCCCTCTCTCTGACTTTCTCATGACTGCTGATGGCACTACCATCCTTCCCATCTCACAGGCCCGCAACCTTGGTGTCATCCTCGACTCTGCTCTCTCGTTCACCCCTCACATTCAAGCCATCACCAAAACCTGCCGGTCTCAGCTCTGCAACATTGCCAAGATCCGCCCTTTCCTCTCCATCCTAACCACTACCCTGCTTGTTCAAGCTCTCATCCTCACCCATCTGGACTACTGTATCAGCCTCCTCTCCAATCTCCCAACCTCGTGTCTCTCCCCACTTCAATCCATACCTCACGCCGCTGCCCGGATTGTCTTTGTCCAGAAATGCTCTGGGCATATTACTCCTCTCCTCAAAATTCTCCAGTGGCTACCAATCAACCTACGCATCAGGCAGAAACTCCTCACCCTCGGCTTCAAGGCTCTCCATTACCTCGCCCCCTCCTACCTCACCTCCCTTCTCTTCTTCTAAAGCCCAGCCTGCACCCTCTGCTCCTCTGCCGCTAATCTCCTCACTGTGCCTCGTTCTCACCTATCCCACCGTCGACCCCCAGCCCACATCATCCCCCTGGCCTGGAATGCCCTCCCTCCCAACATCCGCCAAGCTAGCTCTCTTCCTCCCTTCAAGGCCCTACTGAGAACTCACCTCCTTCAGGTGGCCTTCCCAGACTGAGCTCCCTCCTTCCTTTCCCCCTTGTCCCCCTCTCCATCCCCTCCATCTTATCCCCACAGCACCTGTATATATGTATATATGTTTGTACATATTTATTACTCTATTTATTTTACTGTACATATCTATTCTATTTATTTTATTTTGTTAGTATGTTTGGTTTTGTTCTCTGTCTCCCCCTTCTAGACTATGAGCCCACTGTTGGGTAGGAACTGTCTCTATATGTTGCCAACTTGTATTTCCCAAGCGCTTAGTACAGTGCTCTGCACACAGTAAGCACTCAATAAACACAATTGATTGATTGATTGATTGATACGATGAGTGATTGTCCTAACATAATAGCTGTTTGGATGGAGAGGAAAGAGTGGATCTTGGTGATGTTGTGAAGGTGAAACTGGCAAGATTTGGTGATGGATTAGATATGTGGGGTGAATGAGAGAGCGGAGTCAAGGATGACCCCAAGTTTGCGGGCTTGTGAGATGGGAAGGATGGTAGAGCCATCCACAGTAACAGGAAAATCAGGGAGAGGACAGTGTTTGGGAGGGAAGATCAATAGTTCACTCTTGTACCTGTTGAGTTTTAGGTTGCGGGATGACATCCAGGTAGAGAGGTCCTGAAGGCAGGAGGAGATACAAGCCTGGAGGGCAGGAGACAGAATAAGGGGGGTAATATAGATTTGGGGATTATCCACATAGAGATGATAGTTGAAGCCATGGGAGCAAATTAGTTCACCAAGGGAGTATAGATGGAGAATAGAAGGGGACCAAGAACAGACCCTTGAGGGAACCCTACAGTTTGCACATAGTAAGTGCTTAACAAATACCAAGATAATTATTATTCCCCCTTCTAGACTGTGAGCCCGTTGTTGGGTAGGGATGGTCTCTATGTGTTGCCAACTTGTACTTCCCAAGCGCTTAGTACAGTGCTCTGCACACAGTAAAGTGCTCAATAAATACGATTTAATGAATGAATGAATGAAAAAGAGGAGAACCAGGAGAGGACAGTGTTAGAGAAGACATTGGATAATGTGTTGAGGAGTAGGGATGGTTGACAGTATCAAAGGCAGCTGAGAGGTCGAGAAGGATTAGGATGGAGTAGGAGCCATTATCTCTGGGTCTTAAATTGGCCCTATACATGCACCTATAGGTGAATATTACTGTCAGTGGCATTTTCCTTCCTCTCCCCCTCATCCCCCTCTCCATCCCCCCATCTTACCCCCTTCCTTTCCCCACAGCACCTGTATATATGTATATATGTTTGTACATATTTATTACTCTATTTATTTATTTTACTTGTACATATCTATTCTATTTATTTTATTTTGTTAGTATGTTTGGTTTTGTTCTCTGTCTCCCCCTTTTAGACTGTGAGTCCACTGTTGGGTAGGGACTGTCTCTATATGTTGCCAACTTGTACTTCCCAAGAGCTTAGTACAGTGCTCTGCAAACAGTAAGCGCTCAATAAATACGATTGATTGATTGATTTTCATTGAGTGTGAAGGATAACTGAGGGCTTTTAGGACCCAGCGGAAGGTGACCCAGGGGAGGCTCTTTCGGTCTGGATTTAGGGCTTAAAACCACTGGCCACAGTGTCACATATGAACATATACACACACACACACACTTGCACACACACAAATCCATAAACGTAAAAAAATGCATTTTAAAGTGTATGTAATGTAGATAACCTGAACTTGGGTATCCTGCTGATACCTCAAACTAAACATGTCCAAAACAGAACCCTTTGCTCACCATCTCATTTCCATCACTATCGACAATACCACTGTCCTCCCTGTCTTACAAGTCCATAACCTTGACATTGTTCTTGACTTAGACTGAAAGCTTGTGAGCAGGGAATGTATCTGTTTATTGTTATACTGTACTCTCCCAAGTCCTTAGTGCAGTGCTTTGCTCACAATAAGTGCTCAATGAATATGATTGACTGACATGACTTCTAGACTGTGAGCCTGCTGTTGGGTAGGGACCTTCTCTATATGTTGCCAACTTGTACTTCCCAAGTGCTTAGTACAGTGCTCTGCACACAGTAAGCGCTCAATAAATACGATCGAATGAAAGAATTCAGCCCACATATTTAATCTAGCATCAAATCCTGTTGGTTCTACTTCACAACATTGCTAAAATCCACACTTTCCTTTTCATACAAATTGCCACAATGATGATGCCAGCATTAGCATTTATTCATTCAATCCTATTTATTGAGCACTTACTGTGTACAGAACATTATAGACTGTAAGCTTGTGAGCAGGGAATGTGCCTCTTTATTGTTATATTGTAATCACCCAAGCGCTTAGTGCAGTGCTCTGCTCACAGTAAGCAGTCAATGAATACTATTGACTAACATGATTCAACCCACATATTTAAGCTAAGATAAAATCCTGTTGGTTCTACTTCCCAACATTGCTAAAATCCACCCTTTTAGTGCAGCCACCTTATGCCATCCCACCTTGCCTACTGCCATCTGCCTCCTCGCTGACCTCCTTGTCTCCTGTCTATCTGAACCATAGTTCATAATTCACTCTGTTGCACGGATAATTTCTCTAAAAAAATTCAGTCTACATCTTCCTATTAATAAAGAACCTACAATGGCTGCCCACCCACCTTTGCAGAGAAAAGAGACTCCTTATCATTGGCTTTTAAGCACTATAACAGCTAGTTCCCTTTTCACTCCTCTAGCTCCAGCTTGCTCACTATGCCCCGATGTTTTCTATCTCACTGCTGACCCATTTCCCACATTCTCCTTCTAACCTGAAAACTGCCTTCCCCTCCATATATGCCAGACCTTCTCCCCAACTTCATAGCCTTATTAGGGTCATATTTCCTCCAAGAGGCCTTCCATGAATAAGCTCTCTTTCCCCCCTACTCCCTCTCCCTTTTCAATCATATTTATTGATCACTTACTGGGTGCAGAGCACTGTGCTATACCCTTGGGAGAATGCAATAGAGCAATATAACAGAGATGGTAGACACATTCCCTGACCACAACAAGTTTATATTCTAGAGGGGGAGGAGGATGTTAATATAAATAAATCCTTTCTGCACTGTCTATGCACTTGAATCTGTGAACTTAGGTATTTGATATTCACCACCCTCAAATCCACAGCACTTCTGTACATCTCTATAAATCACATATCAATTATTTATTTATACTAATGCCTGTCTTCTGCTCTAGTCATTGTGGGCAGAGAACATGTCTACCCTTAGGGCACGCAGCAAGTGCGAAATAAATAACATACATTGATGGATCAACATTAACCCTAGCCCATGTCCTCTCTTTGGCTTGGAATTTATTTCCCACTCATATCCAACAAACTACCTCTCTCCACTACTAAAATCACACCTCCTTCAAAAAGCCATCCCTGAGGGGTCCTATTTTTTCCTATTTAGCCTCCATCTTGCATCATCTATGCACTTGGATCTGTAACCCTTAAAATCTTGATAGTCACCCAACCTCAATCACTAGTATTTATTGAGCACTTAATGTATACAGAGCCATTATTACACATTTCAGAAGGTACAGTGGAGTTTGATCTACTTAAATCTATTCATTTATTCCTTCAATCGTATTTATTGAGCACTTATTGTGTGCACAGCACTGTACTAAGCACTTGGGAAGTACAAATCGGCAACATATAGAGACAGTCCCTACCCAACAATGGGCGCACAGTCTAGAAGGGGGAGACAGACAACAAAACATGTAGAAAAAAAAATTCAGTGCCATCGGAAGGTGATAGAAAGTGGCAGCCTCACCGAACCAAGGAATGGAAGCCTCCCAGACAAATGCCTGATGCCTTGAGTGGGTGATAGAGTGGCACAGCTTCACAAAACAATGCCTAGTAGCACATGGAACAGTGCTTGGCCCTCCCCACATCCGCCAAGCTAGCTCTCGTCCTCCCTTCAAGGCCCTACTGAGAGCTCACGTCCTCCAGGAGGCCTTCCCAGACTGAGCCCCCTCCTTCCTCGCCCCCTCCTTCCCCTCTCCATCCCCCCGCCTTGCCTCCTTCCCCTCCCCACAGCACCTGTATATATGTATATATGTTTGTACGTATTTATTACTCTATTTATTTATTTATTTATTTTACTTGTACATATTTATTCTATTTTATTTTGTTATGTCCTGAAGGCAGGAGGAAATGTGAGTCTTCAGAGAAGCCAAGAGGTCACTAGACAGGTAGATTTGGGAATCGTCCACATAGAGTTTGTAATTGAAATCACAGTAGACATAACTTCTCCAATGGTAATTGTAAGTGAAAAATGGAAGGTTCCTAGAACTGAGCCTTGAGGGACTTCCACAGTTAGGGAGTGTGGAAGGCAGAGGAGAATCTGACAAAGGAGACTAAGAAGAAGAGGCCAGAGAGATAGGAGGAGAACCAGGAGAGAATAGCGTCAGCTCGTTGTGGGCAGGGAATGAGTTTTCTAACTCTATTGTACTGTACTCTCCCAAGGGTTTAGTAGAGTTACTTGTATACATAAGCACTCAGTGAATACCATTGATTGATTTATTAATTGAAGCCAAGATTAGATAATATTTCCAAAAGAAGGGGATCCACAGTGTCAGGAGGGAGTAGAAGCCATTGGATTTGGCAAGGGGTTCACCAATAACCTTAGAGCAATTTATGTGCAGTGAAGGAGGAGCAAACCAGATTGCAGGGGATCAAGGAGAGAATTAGAGGAGAGGCAGTGTAATCAGCAGGTACAAACAACTCCTTTGAAGAGTTTGGAAAGGAATGATAGAAGGGAAATAGAGTGATTAACTGGAGGGTTCTTTGAGGTCAAGGGAAGGTTTTTTTAGAATACGGGATATATGGGTGTGTTTAAAAGCAGTGTGTTAGGAGCCATTGGAATTAAAGTGTTGAAGATTGCAGTCTGGGAGGGAAGAGGAGAGGGGGCAAATGCTTTAATACAGTGTGAGTGGATGGGTTGGGTGAAGGTTTGGGAGGTAGATCTTGAGGTGAGGTGGGAGAACCTCTTGAGTCCCTTTACACTTTGAGGTTAAAGAATGAGGAAAATAACTGGTTCTGAGTACATATCTTAAATGATTCGTAATCCGGGAGTCAGATTTATTAACCTCCTGAGATGACAGATGGTCAAACAAGCTTAAAATAATGAACATTAGATTAGCAAGTTGGTATGATTGATTGCTGATGAATCTCTATGATTTACATCCATTCAATCACACATTTAGAATTCCTATTTTCCATTGAGTGACTTCAATAACTAATCACAATCGCATTATTTTTGGTGACATATTTTTGCAGTTTCATTAAGGGATAAAGTTGAGACACCGCACTTAGAACATGCCATGTTCCAGAGAATTCACAAATGGAGCTATGAGCAATCCACCCTGAAACTCTGCAAAAAATAAAAAATAAATTGAGAGCTTCTGATTAAATTGTGCGTGTTTGATGGGAAATGACCAATGGCCCTCCGACAGGGTCATGTAGAAGTCTTTTTATCTGAAACAGGATTTGGGCTACTGTTTGCAATGAGTGAATATTTATATTAGTAGCAATCGCAGCCAACAGTAATTATCTTATCACAGAGGAAAAGGTTAGAAAGAAGCATTTCCATTGGACACCCACTGTGTGGATAATTAAGTATCTCCATGGCTTCTTACATTACTGCATTCAATAACAGTTAAATACCAGGGACTCCAGACATAATCAGATGTGATTTGATGACACATAAGGACAGGAACAAACAGCTTTACTCTCAAACTTCATTTTACAAATATTTCAATTTGATAGAGAAAGGCAAACATTTTTTTATGACGAGTTCTGGTCCCCTACTGCTGTCCATTGAACAAAGTAATTAAACAGGAGTTCTTAATTTCATCCTGAAACTCCAGTGTGAACAAAGATTAGTTGATTATCTTGCTTTTGCATGTAAAACCTGGGTACGGAACATGTCTACCAAATCTGTTATATTGTTCAGTGCTCTGCACACAGTAAGCACTCAATAAGCTCTCAGACTGTGTATGCATACCTAAAGATCAGGCTGACCTTCACTGAAATACAAAATTAATCAGTTATTTGAAATTATCTAGTAGTTCTATTACTCAGAGTGATGATACATGTTTTATTAATGATACTTTCTACCAGGTATTTATAGTCCACACACGTATTGCCACAATTGTATTCTTAAGGAAATCCACATAACGAAAACTTGGATTATAGCATTTATATCTATATCTTGATTGATTGATGTGCACACACACAAATGTTCTTGAAGTACTACAGTGTATTCTTGTCACTTGGACATGCAACATTGGAAGAATATTCCTAATTCTTCAATTGCATTCTAAAGAGATCTATAGTAAAAGAAATTAGAGGAGAACTGTATATTGAAGGACAAATATATGTGTGATGTGAATGAGTGAGCATAACAACATTTATATTGACTCAGATTCCATGGTGGAGTGGCCAGTGTTTACTCCATTACAGATGAAATGAATGTCTTGACCCTATCTGCCTTTTTTTTTTTTAAAGGAAATTGTAAGGAAATTTACTACATGTTAAACACTGTTCTAAGCAATGGGGTAGATACAGATTTATTTATTGGGCAGAGTCCATGTCCCACATGGGGCTCACAGTCTAAGTTGGAAACAGGACATTGGGGTAGGGGAATAAATGGTTATTCATTTAATCACCTCCCTGATTTACCCATTCTGTTCATTTCCATTGTTTTCTTTTGGCTTAAACCTGTTTAGTAAAGCAATCCAGGGACATTTAGTATATAATAATAATAATAATGATAGTATTTGTTAAGAACTTACTATGAGCCAAGCACTGTTCTAAGTGCTGGGGTAGATACAAGTTAATCAGGTTGTCCCATGTGGAACTCACAGTCTTAATCCCAGTTTTGCAGATGAGGTAACTGAGGCACAGAGATGTTAAGTGACTTGTCCAAAGTCACACAGCTGACAAGTGGTGGAGCCAGGATTAAAACCCATGACCTCTGACTCGGAAGCCCATGCTCCATGCTCTTTTCACAAAGCCACTCTAAGCCACGCTGCTTCACAGGTTATCACTGATTTAAGATCTCAAATAAAGGAGGGAAATAAATCTTCCTTTCTTCTAATGAGTTCAAACAAAGCTTTTGGTTGGTCAGGACAGAGTTTGGGTGGGAAGACAAAGAGTTATGTTTTAGACATGTTAAGTTTGAGGAGACAGTGGGACAACCAAATAGAGATGACTTGAAGGCAGGAGAAAATGTGAGATTGCAGAGGGAGAGAGATCAGGGCTGGAGATTTAGATTTTGGAATCACCCAGATAGAGGTGGTAGTTGAAGCCAATCATACTTATTGAGTACTTACTGTGTGCAGAGCACTATACTAAGCGCTTGGAAAGTACAATACAGCGATAAAGAGAGATGATCCCTTCCCACAACGGGCTTACAGTCTAGAGGGCCAGAGACAGACATCAAAACAAGTAAACAGCCATCAATATAACTAAATAGAATTATAGCTATATACATACATATATAAATACTGTGAGGAGGGGAGAGAGGGATGTGAGCTAATGAGTGTAGATGAATAGAAGGAAACCCACAGTTAGGGGATGGGAGGCAAAGAAGCAGCCCAGAAAAGAGACTGAGAATGAGTGGGCCAAGAGATAGGAGGAGAATCTGGAGAGGACAGTGACAGTGAAGCCAAGGTTAGATAATGTTTCCAGGAAGAGGGGATGGTAGGCAGTGTCTAAGGCAGCTGAGAGGTCGAGGAGCAATAGGATGGAGGAGATTCCGTTGGATTTGGCAAGGAGATATTTGATGCCCTTTGAGATAATGGTTTCTGTGGAGTGAAGGGAATGGAAGCCAGATTAGAAGGGTTCAAGGAGAGAACTCCAGGGAGTGTCACACAATTGTCACGCCAATTTTTGGCCAGGAAACACTGGCCTTGGTATCAAGAGCTCCTGCTCTTGCCCTGTCCCAGTGGATCCAATAGACTGGACGATCTGGATAGATTGGAAGGATTGAACTAGGTAGTTTTCTTCTCCTCATGGAGTTTCAGAAGTAAGAGAAACCACTCATATCGAGCCCCCAACACTCAGTGAGGAGAAAGTGGAAAACATATTGAGGAACACAAGAGCACCAGTTCATCCCTTTTCCTTCTTATTCCATCCACTTTTCTTACCTCCCCATTGTATAGTTCCTACAGTACAATTGAATAAACAAAGCTGAAAGTGAAAACAAGCAAAACTTACAAGGGTAAGTATATGACTAAAGCAAAGGTAGGTGATTGAATGGTTAATCACTTATTACTAACCCATTGTCCTCTGTCTCCCCTACCTTCCCACTATTTCTCCCGCTACATCTGTGTTCCAGTTTCCCCATCCTGACTAATATCAGTTCTCTTAGTTGCATATTTTCTGATCCTTGCTCTAGATGTCTCAAAGCTATTGAAAATACAATTAATGTTATTTACTAGTTTAGAGTGCAGCACCATGGGTAAAATGAAGAGATTTTTGTTGCATTTTACAGGAGAATACAGAACTTTATTTTCTTTGCCCATCCAGGAAACAAACTCCCAATACAGTATTCACTTTAAATTAGATTCAGGTTCATAAAAAAGTTTTAGAGATCTGAGGAAATTAAAAGTTGTAACTATAAGGTTTTTCACAGAAAGAATATACCCATGCATTATCCTTTTCTTTTTGAAGAAACTAACAATTCACAAAACATCAAAAATTTGCTAGACAATAAGGCAGTATTTCAGGATTTTTTTTTGTTCTTTTGGAAAAATCTCAAAATCTCACATCCTTTTTCCACATTCTTACATTAGTTTAAAAATTCCACCCTAATGAGTAGGAGAGGTTAGCATTAAGTGAAAATATGGCTGGCAATTTTTATTCATCTACCTGAACGGATAAATTCTAAACTGACTTTTTAATAGAACTCAATGAGCTTTTTCACATGCTAGCATTATACTACAATAATTAGCACTGAGGTGTTATTCACTCTTGTCCTAATAAGAGTTCCATTTGAACCTTTGTAAGAGGTCCTGCTATTTTTGCTTCATTGCTTTGCTTTATTGAACATTATGCTATAGAGTAAGCAATTAAGTATGATTGTGAAGGAAATTAAATCAGCAGAAGTGCATTAGCGGTCAGTCTTAAATACATAAAGTTGAAGTTAGGGTCACAATTCTATCCTTAGCATACCCTCATTGTGCGGAGGAACTGTAGCATGTCCAATATGCTAAATCATTAAAGGTATAAAACCTCTACACTACTTCTCTCAAATGAATTGAACTGAAGACAAGATTTAAACTCAGTGATAGTGGAGATAAAAGTAAATATTAAAAGGAATTCTAAAAATTAAGATTTTATTCTCAATCATTGCTTATGTGCTGAGAGAAAAGGAAATCCTTAATTTCAGGCAAAATCCCCTCCATTTGAGTAATGTGTTCAGGTCCCGTAGGGAGCGGGGGAAGGCGATGAGACAGGCAGTATGTGCACACAAACCGTACCCAACGGCTCAAGGCCAAACAGACTCAACAACAGGAGATAAAGAGACCAGGGCAAGAAAAACAAGCTTGCACCTGCAAGGCTCGGAGGCAACCTCAAGGCCATATCCACAGCCAGCGATGGTTGGCAATGGGTGGCTGGGGGCGAGCCAGAGCAAACCCTTCGTGACTGGACAGAGCTGTTGTTAGGCTAGTGGCTGGAGGGCGGTCAAAGCCTCGATACGCCATCCCCCGAGAAAACCCTGCCCCCGGGCAATGGGGGGTATAAGAGACGAACAAGACAAAGGGGGGGGCTCTCTCTCTCGCATACGTGCGCTCTCTCCCTCTCTCTCTCTCTCGCTCTCTCTCTCTTTCAACCATGTAACCGCTGATAGCAAATAAACGGCAACCAAGCTTTGAACCTCTGGCTGACTCTTCCTGGTATGAACGCGCGGGCCGCGTCCGGAGACGTCCGAAGACCCGGAGAGGGTAAGAACCCGAGCGTTGCCCCCGAAACCATGGGGAGCAACGAGGTCCCAAGGTAAAAATCAATTTTTTAAATTGAGTGAATAGCATTTGAACAGTAATAATAATAATAATGGCATTTATTAAGCACTTACTATGTGCAAAGCACTGTTCTAAGTGCTGGGGAGGTTACAAGGTGATCAGGTTGTCCCACGTGGGGCTCACAGTCTTAATTCCCATTTTACATTTGAGGTAACTGAGGCACAGAGGAGTTCAGTGACTTGCCCAAACTCACACAGCTGACAGTTGGCGGAGCTGGGATTTGAACCCATGACCTCTGACTCCAAAGCCTGTGCTTTTTCCACTGAGCCACGCTGTAGTAACAACAATGAACACCAAGCAATAATAAGCAATGACAACACCATTCAAATAAATGAACATATTCAAGGGCATTTAAAACACAGTTGCTTAGACATTTACCTGTCATCAATTTTCCCTGATAAAAGAGCTCAAAAGCCTTCTCAAATGTGTAACTTTTAAAATATCCCAATTTTCTTTGTATTCTTGAATTTTCTTCAGATGCACACTTTGTTTTAGATGTGAACTGTGCTATAGCATAAGAGTAGAACCTTTGTTCTGAAGCCTTAGCAAGCTCACAAAAGGCTCACCTAAGTTTGAAGTTTTAGAACAAACATTCCCAGGGGCTGAAGTGGGACAACTTTTGTTTAGATATACTTACAGGTATCTGAAGGCAGGCCACTTTCAATCAATCATATTTATTGAGTACTTACTGTGTGCAAAGCACTGTACTTGGAGAATACATGTATTTGTTAAGCCCTTACTATGTGCCAAACATTGTTCTAAGTGCTGGGGTAGGTACAAAGTAATCAGGTTGTCTCACATGGGACTCACAGTCTTAATTCCCATTTTAAAGATGAGGTCACTGAGGCAGAGAGAAGTTAAGTGGCTTGCCCAAGGTCACACAGCAGACAGGTGGAGGAGTCAGGATTAGAACCCACATCCTCTGACTCCCAAGAGCATGTTCTTGGCACTAAGCCAAGCTGCTTCTTTATAGTAAACCAGACTGTTCCCTTATTGTGTTGTACTCTCCAAGCACTTAGATCGGAGTTCTGCGCTTAGTAAGCACTCAATCACTATAATTGATCAATTGATTGTATTTCATTACGATCTCTGCCAGCTCTATCCTCTTGCACACCCTTCCCATTGACAGGAACTTCCTTCCCCTTCAAATCTTCCAGAACACTGCTCTCTCCAACTCCAAAATTGACTTTGAAGTTAAATCTTTTCCAAGAGGCCTTCTTTGCTTAATTTCTTTTCTCTCCAGGTATTTTGTCCCAACTACCACTGCAGCACTCTAGTGCCAAATATGCATTTATATACTGAAAACCATAAACACTTCTGTATGCATCCTACATAATTGATCACTATATCACTAACTCACAGTATATATCCACTTTTTCTCCTTTCCCCTACTTGCTTTTATTTTACATCTTCCTCAACAACTAGTATTTAAGCTCCTTCTGGGTAGGGAATATGTCTACCAACTCTATTGTATTGTACACTCCCAAGCACTTAGTAGGGTTCTGCACACAGTAGACAGAAGCAGCATGGATTAGTGGAAAGAGCCCGGCTTTGGGAGTCAGAGATCATGGGTTCTAATCCCGGCTCTGCCACTTATCAGCTGTGGGACTTTGGAAATCTCTTAACTCCTCTGTGCCTCAGTTACCTCATCTGTAAAATGGGGATTAAAATGGCGAGCCCCATATGGGACAACCTGATTACTTTGTCTCTACTCCAGCACTTAGAACAGTGCTTTGCACATAGGAAACATTTAAATACCAAAATTATTATTAGGCATTCAATAAATAATAGTGATCAATTGAACACTTGATTAATCCCCCCCCCCCCCCCCCCAACTCTGGATCTCCAGTTTATGGTCTGCATTCTTAGGCTAGGCAAATAATATTTTATTAAAAAACAGAATTTTGAAACCCACCTCAATCTCATTAATCTTAATCTCCATTCTCAATGCCATTAGAACAAGGAAGCTACATCGCCGAAAGGAACAACCTTAAATATAGTATCATGTAGACATTGTGTCATGAAATTGGCATGGTTAAAAGAAATGGATGTGAGGATGGAAAAGAATTCACGAAGGGATAAATTCAACTCCATTCCCTCAATCCAGTAAAGACAACACTATGCTCCTATGCCTCCAGTCCCCAGGGGAAAACGAAACTCCTTCCATTCTCCCGTAGGCTAATTACTGCAACCCTGCTCATTCTAATTGCAGTCAGAAAACAAATTCCTCCTATCTATGCTTCCCTGCACTGGTCTGAACACAGTGGGAAACTTCGGGCAACCTGTGATCATAACATTTGTGTGAGTACAGGCAGCATAGGAGCTCAATGAGCTCAATGAGGCAGGAACATAACTCCAGATAATTCTAGGAGTGTGTTATCTTTGGGTTAATGCCACAAAGCCAATCCAATGTTATGGATGGAAATCCTCCCACTTGGAAAATTACCTAAAGATTGACCTTTTTCAAAACAGCTTATTAAAGCAACTATTCCCTTTCTCAAACATCCTAAGGCTCGATTCCTGCATTGCTAGAGAAAAGCGGGGTGGAGGCAGGTTGGGATTCCTTCCCCAGAGAAGTCAGGGTCAGGAAGGTGGGGGTTCAGAATGGTGCACCCTGAATTTCCTGGAAGAGTCAATTCCCCTTTCTGAAAGAATTTCCATAGGGTCTCCCCTGGGTTCCCAACCCAATCCTCTCTCCCTTCCCATCCATCTTGAAGCTGGGGACTATTATTATCAATTAATTAATATTAATTAATATAAATAAATAAATAAATTATTAGCCTTAATGTGTGCAAAGCACTGAACTAAGCACTTGGGAGAGTATAATATATCAGACACATTCCCTTCCCCCAACGGACTCAAAGTCTAGAGAGGGAGACAGACATTAATATAAATCAATAAATAGATTAATAAATAAATTAATTACAGATATATACAAATATATACATATGTTCTGTGGTGAAGGATGAAAGAATAAATGAAGGAGCAATTATGAGTGGTGCAGAAGGGAGTAGGAGAAGAGGAAAGAAGGGCTCAGCCAGGGAAGGCTTTCAAGTAAGGGAGAGCAATCTGTCTGATATGAGGAGGAAGATCGTTCCAGGCCAGAGGTAAAATGTGGGCAAAATAATAATAATAATAATAATAATAATAATAATAATAATAATAATGGCATTTGTTAAGCACTTACTATGAGCAAAGCACTGCTCTAAGCACTGGGGAGATTCCAAGGTGATCAGGTTGTCCCACAGGGGGCTCACAGTTTTAATCCCCATTTTATAGATGAGGGAACTGAGGCACAGAGAAGTTAAGTGACTTGCCCAAATTCACACAGCTGACAAGTAGCGGAGTCGGAATTTGAACCCATGACCTGTGACTCCAAAGCCAGGACTCTTTCCATTGAGCCACGCTGCTTCAAAAAGTTGGTGGTGAGTTAGATGAGGCCACTAAATCCTGTCAGTTCTACCTTCACAACATCACCAATATCTGCCCCTTCCTCTCCACCTAAACTGCTGCCGCATTAATGCAAGTCCTTATCTTATCCTGCCTTGATTATTGTATCAGCCTCCTTGCTGACCTCCCTGCCTCTGTCTCTTTCCACTCCAGTCCATACTCCGTTCTGCTGCCTGAATCATTTTCCTTCAAAAACTTTCAGAGCCCACTCCTCAAGAAACTACACAGGTTGCCCATCCACCTCCGCATCAGCAAAAATTCCTCACCATTGATCAACCAAAAATGGTGCAGCCGCCGGCGGACGTTGGCAGCGTTTCTGTGCGTTGGAGGCCTGGCCTGCCGCGTCGTCATGTTCCTCCCTGAGAAGAAAGGTAAAATCCATCCCCCGCCCGGCCCCACGTCGATGAGTTACTCTCCCAGGCGCTTAGTACAGTGCTCTGCACACAGAAAGCGCTCAATACGTACATCTGACTGAAGGGAACTGCGCTCTCTCCCTCTCTCCTTGGCTCAGTTTCCCTAGAATGTAACTTCTTCCGGGCCAGGGCCTGGAAGCGGCGTGGCTCAGTGGAAAGAACCCGGGCTTTGGAGTCAGAGGTCATGGGTTCAAATCCCGGCTCTGCCGCTTGTCAGCTGGGTGACCTTGGGCCAGTCACTTCACTGCTCTGGGCCTCAGTGACCTCATCTAGAAAATGGGGATGAAGACTGTGAGCCCCATGTGGGACAACCTGATCACCTTATAACCTGCTCAGCGCTTAGAACAGTGCTTTGCACATAGTAAGCGCTTAATAAATGCCATCATTATTATTATTATTGGCTTTACAGCATTTAACCACTTTGCTCCCTCATACCATGCCTCAGTGCTCTCCTACTACAACCCAGCCCGCACACTTTGTTCCTCTGGTGCTAATCTTCTCACTGTACCTCGATCTCATCTAGGATAGGGTTTGAGTAGTAAGATAAAGTGTTCAGTTTTAGCTATACAGGGGATAGAGCTGACTTCTGATACTGGACAAGTCGCAACAAACATGACTCATCTCAGACACCCTCCTGGCCACATTCAAGCTACCCTACTCTTCACCCCCATCTCCACATCCCATACAGTTCCTGCCAACACTTTGGGATATTCAGTGGTTGTTCGGTGCCCAGTGTACCCACCTTCCTTGATTTAGATTAATTCTGAACAAATGTCTCTGGGCTCAGACACCAGCAATCACAACCAGAGTAGCTCCATCCCCATCCTACTTCCCATCTCCCAAAGATACTGAGTTTGCAACCCTAAGTCTTGACACTTACCTAAGGGAGTAACTCTCCTGGCTTTTTCCTCCCCCTCATAAGAGTGGGGGACAGTGGAACTAAATATCTCAATGAATTCTGAAACAACCTGGCTTGTGGAAAGAACATGGACTTGGGAGTCAGAAGACGTGGGTTCTAATCTGGGCTCTGCAATTGCATGCTGTGTGACCTTGGGAAAGACACTTCACTTCTCTGTGCTACAGTTTCCTCAACTTTAAAATTAGGATACCTGCTCTCCTTCCTACTTAGACTTTGAGCCCAATGCCGGGCAGGGAATGTGTCTGACGTAATTAACATGTACCAACCCAAGCACTTAAAACAATGCTTATTAAGAATAATAATAATGACGTTATTTGTTAAGCGCTTACTACGTGTCAAGCAGTATTCTAAGTGCTGGAAGGCCATGTCCTTCACCTGGCCTGGAATGCCCTCCCTCCACACAAATGCCAAACTAGCTCTCTTCCTCCCTTCAAAGCCCTACTGAGAGATCACCTCCTTCCGGAGGCCTTCCCAGACTGAACCCCCTTTTTCCTCTCCTCTTCCCCATCGCCCCTCTGCCTTACCTCCTTCCCCTCCCCACAGAACTTGTATACATTTGTACATATTTCTCTATTTTACTTGTACATATTTTACTATATTTTATTAATGATATGCATATACCTATAATTCTATTTATTCTAACAGTTTTGACACCTGTCTACATGTTTTGCTTTGTTGTCTATCTCCCCCTTCTAGACTGTGAGCCCGTTGCTGGGTAGGGACCATCTCTATATGTTGCCGACTTTACTACCCAAGTATTTAGTATAATGCTCTGCACACAGTAAGTGCTCAATAAATATGACAATGAATGAATGAGTAGATACAAGGTAATCAGTTTGTCCCACGTGGGGCTCACACTCTTAACCCCATTTTACAGATGAGGGAACTGAGGCCCAGAGAAGTGAAGTCACTTACCTAAGATCATACAGCAAACGAGTGGTGGAGCCGGGGTTACAACTCACGTCCTCTAACTCCCAAACCCTTGCTTTTTGCCACTGAGCCATGCGGCTTAGTAAGCACTTAACAAATAGCATTAAAAAAACCTCTGATGTCAAATGGCAGAGAGTGAAACTTTTCTATTTTAATAGAGAAAAAATGAAATCTTCATGTGATTTAAGCTCAGAATAAACTTGTAGGCTGGCATTTAAAATACTTGGCACTTCACAACTCATCATATGCACTCTGCCAAAATAGGGTCCAGTTTGGCTAGACTTTCTATTCATGCACTGCCCCAGGGAAGGTCCCTGTGACTATTATGGTGTTGGCAGTCATTGAGGAGAAAGAAGTTTTCTATCCATTTCTTCTTCTCACTCATTCACTCAGTTGTATTTATTGAATGCTTACCATATGCAGAGCACTATACTAAGCATGTGGGAGAGTACAACAGACACATTCCCTGCCCCCAACAAGCTCACAGTCTAGAGGAGGAGACACAATGATATAAATAAATTAAAGATAAATGCGTATGTGCTGTGGGGATAGGAGGGAGGATGAATGACGGGAGAAGTCAGGGAGGCAAAGAAGGGAGCGGTAGTAGATGAGAGGAGGGGTTAGTCAGGGAAGGCTTCTTCTCCTCCTGCTCCTCCACTTCTCCTCTTCTTTGTCTTCTCCTTCCCCTAATAAACAAGATAATTATGCTATTTTTAAGTGCTTACTCTGTGCTACGCACTTATCAATTCCAGGGTAAATAAGTTAATTAGATTGGACATAATCTCTGTCTCAGGCTCACAGTCTGTGTAGGAGGGAGAACAGGTATTTAGTTCCCATTTTACAACTAAAGAAACTGAGGCACAGAATAGGTGACTTCCCCAAGGTCACACAACAGGCAAGTGGCTGAGCTGGGATTAGAATCCGGGTACCTTAACTCTCAGGCCCATGCTCTTTCCCCTAGGCCATGCTGTTTCTCAGTATTTCAATCATTCAATCATATTTATTGAGTGCTTACTGTGTGCAGAGCACTGTACTAAGCGCTTGGGAAGTACAAGTTGGCAACATATAGAGTCGGTCCCTACCCAACAGTGGGCTCACAGTGTAGACGTCTTAAAGATATAATCATAGAATCTAACTCATAGAGATGAAATTTCTTTCTCCTACTCGTGGCAGAATAGTGTGCACAAACAAGCAAAAGCTGGGTATGGGATGGTAAATTTACCATCCTTGAGTTTGGAGAAGGTGGAAGCACTTGGAAAACTACAGTACAACAGAGTATATATAAGGAGATATATAAGGAATGTGTCCCAAATGAAGTGATGTGTTAACGTTTTTCACACATGAAAAGCAACTGTTTGTCCATAAAAGGCATCTCGAAGTATATTCCGTGATATGGATGCTGCGGACAACACATCTATTGAGAAAAGCCATGCTCTACTAAAGATGAAGAAGGAAGTGTAAAGACCAGTTCCAGTGACCCCCAGTTAGGAGGGAAAGGGTGAAAGCAAGATTTTCACTCCATTACGACTTTTCCTGAGAGAAGTACAAATAATTAGCCTACTCAATCAAGGGGAAGGATTGAGGTGAAAGTAGAGCGGGGCAGGTAGTTGGAAGGGATGATCTTTGGCCCTCAGAGATGAAAAGACATAAGTTGTTCTCCTTGGAAAACAGGATATAAGGAGTGCTCATCCGTGAACCCTGGATTGACACAGAGCTCAAGGAGGAATAAGAAATGATCCCAAGTGAAGGGTCCAGCAGCTAGGATTCTGGAGGACTGAGGCTAAAGCCCTTGAATGTAAGGACTTGGAAAGACCCTAATGCGGAACAACTTGAAGATAAGACTGGAACCTATACATCCCGAGAGAAGAGGGTGAAGATTCAGAGGAATGTGTGCCGCAGGACACCTACAGAAGTACAAAAGGTCCAGGGGGAAGTATTAGAAGTAGGAAAAATGGTGAGAACCAGAATTATTCCAATGTTACTAATTAAGAAACGACTAAACATGGCAATCATATATTTTGGTGTCTATCTGTGGTAAGCCCTGGGGAGAAGTTCCAGGTGATGGGGAGACATGTGGACTTGGAAGATGGAAGGACTGTTTTCTCTGTGAGCTTCCTGCAGCAGCCCTGGGAGGCTAGACTCGGTAACCTCTTCTTCTTCAGGGAGTTGTGTAATCTTAGACGCTGGCAGTGATCAATGTGCAGGGCTTTGGAAAGCACTGAGCCAAATGTTCCCAACCTGCATTTAAAAAACAGAAGAACTGTAGGGCCCTAGTAGAGTCTGGGTGCTCCTAAAATAGCTCCAGTACATCTTTCAGCTAAGAGTCAGTTCTGAGACCCCTCGGTAACGTCACACTCATTTACAAAGATTTTTTTTATCATTTCATTTCAAAAATTCAAACCATTGAATTTTTAAAAAGTGCAACTTAAGACCCCATTATCTACAGTGTATCTCATATGTGGTGCAAGCTGTGTGTTCAATCTGTTCTTGAGCCTGTTGAATCTGCTGATAATAATGCTAATAATAATAATGGTGGTATTTGTTAAGTGCTTACTATGTGCCAAGCACCATTCTAAGTGCTGGGGGAGACACAAGGAAATCAGGTTGTCCCACATGGGGCTCACAGTCTTTATCCCCATTTTACAGATAAGGTAACTGAGGCACAGAGAAGTTAAGTGACTTGTCAAGGTCACACAGCAGACACGTGGCAGAGCCGGGATTAGAACCCATGACCTGACTCCCAAGCCTGAGCCCTTTCCACAGAGCCACGCTAATGTATCTATCCCAATTTAATAAGGTGTTTGGCACAATTATTATGCTCACAATTCAGCAGTTATAATTATTAAAAGGAAAAATGTTCAAAACACTAAAATGTAAGTAGATGAGTACCTTACTAATAGCTCCTAAACAGAAACAAACTGCACAGATAGAATAAGGTAAATTCTGAACTGCCAACAGATGGCAAGTGACTAAATTTAGTGTGTCAGACAAACTCTCCAGTTTCCTTTGATTCAATAGGAACTCTGTATTTCATTGTACAGGGAAAATGGTAAGAAGTGGTTCCATAATACATTTGATATGCCATTGGCATTATTTCAGATGTTCTATTTGTTAGAATGTTTCTAGTCTTTCTGATGTATCATTGATGAATTATTCTAAAGGTCTTTGAAACTGTATATACATTAACATTGCATTTCTAAAGAGAGCACAACTTTTTTCTTGAAATGCTCTACAGAAGTCCCATTTTTTAAAAAAAAGGCCCAGAAGCAATTTTCCCATTTGTAAACAGAGAATCATGGATTCGAAGGAAACTTGAAAGGCAAATCTAAAACAACCTTCCATCCTCCACCTTCAGGCAGGATCACAGTTAAACCTTCTTATAAGATGAATAGTTTCAAAGGTCTGTAAAGAATATAAAATCTCACCACCTCTCGTCAACTATTTTCAGTGTTTTTAGGATTCTCTTCCACAAGGAAAATCACTCATATCTAAATTAAATTTCTTCATGCTGTAACTTCGTCTCTTGCCTATTGTATTGTCTTGGCCCCTCGTGGTTCCTGGAACTTTCTAGATTTCTCCTCCAGGGCAGGGATCAGGACCACTGATTCTATTTTACTCTGGGTAAGTGTTCTTACTCCTCTCAGGATTGTACTTGCAGAGTTTCCAGTACTGTATCATTGTCGGCTACAGGAGGGAGAGTCAATCAGAGGCATACCCATTCCACTTGTAGCTTGGGCCATGGCTATTTAGTAGAAAGAATCTGCTATAAGTCAAAATTCAATTCAATTGTATTTATTGAGTGCTTACTGTGTGCAAAGCCCTGAAGTGCTTAACTCACTTGTCCTGGGTAGCAGTGGCATGGGAGAGAGTTGAGGGTAGAGACTCAAGTTTACTTGATGAAGTAAGTGGATGAAGGCAGCAGTATCCCACTTCCGTATTTTCACCAAGAAAACTCTATGGACACACTACCAGAACAATCCTAGGTGGAGATGGGGTGCTCTGGAGAGGTGTGTCTATGTAGTTACTATGGATTGGAAATGACTCCACAGCATAAGACAAAACAAGACAAACCAAGTACTCTTTACATAGTTGATGGTGAGTGAATAGTACTGATTGACTATCCCAGAACTCTGGAAAATAATTTAAAGTAATTTATCATGTCTCCCAATTTAAGTGAGGATGAAAATCTTGCTTCAACTCTGGATTATTAATATTCTTTTATTTGTTTAGTTTTTTTATTTTTCCAAAGTACTTTCACATCAGTTACCTGATTTATCCTCGCAACAACCTTGTGAGGTAGTAAAAAGACACTGGTATTATTCATTTCATTTTATAACCGAGTATACTAAAGCACAGAGAGACTTTTCTGAGGTTACTAAGTAGGCCATTGTCAGAGCAGGAACAAGAATCCATTTCCCCAGGCACATAGTTTTTCAATTATATGGCCTACCAATAGTAATTCCCCTATGCCCTTATCACTTTGCAAACTTGCATTTTTAAATACATAAATTTAATAATACATTTTAAGCATTTAATTGAGATTTGAAAAACATATATGAATGTCCAAAACAGAACTCCTTATATTCCCATCCAAGCCCTATCTTCCCCTTGATTTTCCCGTCACTGTAGACACACTACCATCCTCCCTGTCCCACAACCCTGTAACCTAGGTGTTATCCTTGACTCATTTCTCCCATTCAACCCATATTCAGCCTACCACCACGTCCTGTCAGTTCAACCTTCACAACATTGCTAAAACCCCCTTTCCTTTCTATCCAAACTGCTATGATGTTAATCCAAGCATTTATTCTAGCCTCATCATGCCATCATGCCCCATTTAACCTCCTTAACCCAACTTTCTTCCCTTGATGACCAAATTCATTGAAGTCAATCGTACTTATTGAGTGCTTACTTTATACAGAGCACTGTACTTAGCACTTGGGAGAGTACAATACAACAATAAAGACGCATTCCCTGCCCACAATGAGCTTACAGTCTAGAGAACCAAATCAAGAGACCAAATCAACACCACCCTCTCTACACACTCACACCACTATCCCTTCTTGATCTTGTACCCCTAACCCACAGCCCTGGATCACCTCCACAATCCTCTTCCTTCACTCCTGTGCAGGAAACACAAAGCACTGCTAGTGGAAATCTAGATGTCAGGCTAATCTCATCCACCTCAAGTTCATCCTTGCATTCTTTAACTCTTCCCTTTCCTCTGCCCAGCAAAATTATTCTTCTATCCTGGGTTCTAATCCTACCTTCACTACTGATCTGCTGTATGACCCTGTGCAAGTCACTTAACTTCTCTGTGCCTCAGTTTCCTCATCTGCAAAATGGAGATTAAGACTGTGAGACATGGACGGTGTCCAATCCGATTAGTTTCTATGTACCCTAATGCTTAATACAGGTGCCTGGCACATAGTAACCACTCAAGGAATACCATGAAGTAAGAATTTTCCTGAGCTTATATCTTTAAAATGCAGAAAAAATAGGTTTCTAATTAGGCCCTACAATCAGGATTAATAATATATGTTAAATATGTCAAGCTCTTAAACGACTGGATTATATCAGTATAATTCTTACTAGATCCCAGGGGTAAATTAGGTACTTTGGAAAGAGCATTAGCACTTCAAGGAACTATCACCTGGATTGGAAAAGTAATTTGCTAAGGGTTTCTAATTAAACTAAGAGAATATGCATAATTAACAGGAGCCCCAGGTTCTCTACATTCCCTTTAACCCATTCCCCAGTTCCTATGCTTCCTGTTCTTCATTAATTAGCCTACAGCCTGCCAATCCTACCTCATCTTGACCTACACTATGCATCCATTTGTGCCGAGGTGAACCTGGGCATTCGTCCTTCTCAAGAGCAAAATGCTCCATGACTCTCTGAGCTAGCAAGGTGGGACTCAGGAGCACGGGCAGTGTGCCAAAACCAAAACCACCAGACACCCTCACCTAACCACACTGCAACTTAAACTGCTGATTTCCCAAGCCAGGAAAGCAAAAGTCAGTGTCCCTCACCCCCGGGCTGACCGAGTAAGGAATGGAGGAGGTGGGGTAGGGGCTGAGTTTGGACAAGCAGAAGCCAGAAGCCAGAATGGCCGGGGGAGAACAGGCAATAAGTGCCTGGCACCTTCAATGTTCTGGACAATGGGTCAGGACGCGCAGCAGCCACTCGCATATCTCCCCTGCCCAGAGTGCCAGATGCCTGCTCTGTCTCTGGAACAAGCACGCTAAGAGGTATAGCTGAAGGGCTCACTGAGTGATCATTGGGCAGAAGCTAGGGACATCACCACATGTACATAATGATCATCAGTCAGATATGAAGAGGGAGGGCATTCCAGGCCAGAGACAGAATGTGAGCGAGATACTGAAAATGGGATAGATGAGGTTGAGGTACAATGTATAGATGTGTCTGAGTGCTAAGGATAGTTGGAACCTGGTCCTGGAATCAGGCAGGGGGTAGAATATTATCCAGGATGCTGAAAGGAGTAGGAAGAGCAAAGATTTGACTATTGCCCCTTTACCCCTGGTTCCAAGAATAAGAATAATAACAACGACAAAAAATGATAATATTTGTTCAACATTTTGTGTAAAACACAGTACTTAGCCTGGGAGAAGTAAAGGTGCAAATAATACTTAAGATGCACAATCCAAAGTGGGGGAAACTGATAAAAGGTCTTGTTTTGGGTCATCTCCAACCCATAGAGATACCATAGACACAACTCTTCCAGAACACCCCACTTTCATCTGCAATCGTTCTGGTAGTGGATCCATACAGTTTTCTTGGTAAAAATACATAAGTGGTTTACCATTGCCTCCTTCCATGCAGTAAGTCTCCACCTCTGACTCTCTCCCATGCCGCTGCTGCCCAGCACAGGTGAGTTGTAGCGGATTGCCTTCCACTCGCTAGCCCAAACCAGGAATGGGAGGCCTCTGCTTGACTCTCCCTCCCATACTCAAGACTGGCAAAGTACTGGAAACTCTCCAGGTGTGACCCTGAGAGAGAGATAATAGGTACTGAAGGAAAAGTTTATTATCAGTTTCCCAAGGAAAGGAATGATACTTGCAGCTGAAGCAATCAATCCACCTCTACACAATAATAAAAGCTGCAGTACTTTCTCCAGATGGGGGAGTTTTCCAGGCTTAATATTGTCATTCATTCATTCATATTTATTGAGCCCTTACCATGTGCAGAGCACTGTACTAAGCACTTGGAAAGTACAAGCCATGGACAGAACCATCTTTATTGTATTAGTTACATACTTTCTATCACTCTAAATGTTCTGCCTCCTCTACCCCAGTGGAATGGGCCTTAAGCCATTATCAGTAGGTTATTTTCAGAGCTATATTAGATTTCTTGTAGCAAAAGCGGGGGAACTTGGAGATACAGCTCTTAAGGGAGTGAAAAAATGACAGGGGTCAAGATACTAAGGTTAGCTTCTAAGAGAGCTCATCCTGGAAGACTGCTGGGAAGTAGAATAGTGTGATCTACAGTGAAGAGAACACTTTCATGGAGTTCATCTTTTTTGTTCTTTTCTGTCACACTATGGCCAGTACAATGTGATGATACCCTAACATCATGCTGTATACTACATCACTGGATTGTGCCTCACCACTCTGGGCCCCCTCCCATTCTCCAGTGCAGCCAGATC
This sequence comes from Tachyglossus aculeatus, assembly GCF_015852505.1. Lineage (NCBI taxonomy): Eukaryota > Metazoa > Chordata > Mammalia > Monotremata > Tachyglossidae > Tachyglossus > Tachyglossus aculeatus. Next base: position 117,389,565 of record NC_052067.1, read on the forward strand.
CCCTAAATGCAGTTCCCTCCCCGCTATTTCCTCATAACAATATATCAGTTTGCAACCCAGCTCAGTCATGTGGGCCTAAGCCATCCTGCGTCCCAGCCTGAGCAACAAGCTGGATGAGATTTGGACCAGTCTGGATCTACCAAATCGAATGTATTGTATCTATTCTATTTATTTTATTTTGTTAGTATGTTTGGTTTTGTTCTCTGTCTCCCCCTTTTAGACTGTGAGTCCACTGTTGGGTAGGGACTGTCTCTATATGTTGCCAACTTGTACTTCCCAAGCACTTAGTACAGTGCTCTGCACACAGTAAGCGCTCAATAAATACAATTGATTGATTATTGTATTTTCCCAAGCACTTAACACAGGGGTCTGCAAACAATAAGCACTCAATAAACACCACTCACTGATTGATGGTTTGATTGATTAAGCCTCCCAGTTCTGAAAGGGGATGGAGACTTCCTAATCAGAGGTAAGTGGGTCAGGGTGAGGAGAGGAGGCAAGGGAGGTGATTGTAGCCTGGATTGAATGTTCCCTAGGCATGTGGTGCTGTGGGAAACCTAGCTCATCTCTGGATATAGAGGAGGTGGTGAGAGAAGATCCCAGGTTGGTGGTGGGGGTCCTGGGCTAAAGCAACCCATGACAAAGGCAAAAGGCAGAATCCTGCTCAGGCCAGAAACATAGTGGGAATGGAAAGCCAGGTCATTTTTTTTGGTTTCCATCCCAGACAGAATCTGCCCAGGATCCAGAGAGAGCTTCCATCTGTACTCTGGGTCAGACCAGCGTACTACCTGGCATTTGGAGGTAGCAGGAACAGGCTGCTCTGGTGTGTGATCAGGTAGCAGTTCATGATCCACATATTTCATCACAGTGAGACCACTGAATCCAGGCTGCTCCTACCTTATGCGATTGCAAAGGAAAGCGGGTGAGACTGCAGATGGACACAGAAGGGAAAGCAAGTACCATTTAGTTGGGTAAGGCCTGCTGGAGGATATAAGATTTTAGTAAGGCTTCTAATTTGAGGAGAATGGTGGTCTGTTGGGCTCCCAGTCTAAGTAAGGAAGAGTAGGATTTAATTCCGATTCTAAGTAGGTGGAGGGGATTTAATTCTGATTTTACAAATGAATAACCTGAGTCTTGAGAAGTTAACTGACTTGCCTAAGGCCACACAGCAAATGGTAGAGCCTAGAGTAGAACTCCAGGGTAGAAGAAGAGTGGCTCAGTGGAAAGAGCATGGGATTGGGAGTCACAGGTAATGGGTTCTAAGCCCACCACTGCCACTTGTCAGCTATGTGACTTTGGGCAAGTCACTTAACTTCTCCGTGCCTCAGTCACCTCATCTGTAAAATGGGGATTAAGACTGTGAGCCCCATGTGGGACAACCTGTTTACCTTGTATCCCCCCCAGTGCTTAGAATAGTGCTTGGCACATAGTAAGTGTAGGGACTGTCTCTATGTGTTGCCAATTTGTACTTCCCAAGCGCTTAGTACAGTGCTCTGCACATAGTAAGCGCTCAATAAATACGATTGATGATGATGATGAACAAAAGCTATCATTGCTATTTCAGAGAAGCAGCGTAGCTCAGTGGAAAGAGCATGGGCTTGGGAGTCAGAGGTCATGGGTTCTAATCCCGGCTGTGCCACTTGTCTGCCGTGTGACCTTGGGCAAGCCACTTAACTTCTCTGTGCCTCAGGTACCTCATCTGTCAAATGGGGATTAAGTGTGAGCCCCATATGGGACAACCTGATTTCGCCAGCGCTTAGAACACTGCTCAGCACATAGTAAGTGCTTAACAAATACCACAATTATTAATAATAATATAATAATGATGGCATTTATTAAGCACTTACTATGTGCCAAGCACTGTAAGCACTTACTATGTGCCAAGCACTGTTCTAAGCGCTGGGGAGCTTACAAGGTGATCAGGTTGTCCCACGGGGGGCTCAGTCAATCCCCATTTTACAGATGAGACAACTGAGGCACAGAGAACTGAAGTGACTTGCCCAAAGTCACACAGCTGACAACTGGCAGTCAAAATTTGAACCCACGACCTCTGACTCCAAAGCCCATGCTCTTTTCCACTGAGCCCCACTGCTTCTCTATTATTATTAATAATATATAATATATATAATACCATGTATAATATATAATTAATAATAATCGTTATTATTATTACTGCAGGTCTGTGCTGTTTCCACTAGGACAAGCTGCTTGTGGTGTATCCAGAAACACGACTACCTGGGAAGATACTCAGGGCAGGGTCGGCCCTAATTAGAGTGATACTTACAACATTTCTCAGTGTACCTTTATTAAAATTTTTGTAATGCATTTTAATATAAAACAATTCACTTTATTTTGTGAACCACTAGATGAATCCTCATTAACGCACGTGATTCACTGATGTTTGCCTTTTTCCTTTTTGTAGTTTCTATATTTTCCTGAATTTTTTCTCCAGTTGTATCAAATGTGTCAGTTGCAGATTTATTTGCAATGTAACCAAATGTACTAATGTGATAAACCCGGCTGTTCTGAAAACACGTTGTACATTTCATGAAGTTGCATTATTATCAATGAAAACAAATGACGTTGATTTAGCACCATATGTGCATGTCATAGTTCCTTCACTTTCAACGGGAATGTACTCAGGAAGAATAAAATTTAATTAAATTAATGTTTCTTAATACCGATCATTTGTTATTGCAATGGGTGGGATTGCAAGGCTGAAGAGGTACCAGCCTATTCAAATACGCTTCACATCCTTGAAGAGGAAAGTGAATGGAAGACCATCCCCACCACAGCTGCAGAGTAGAAGTGATGACATATTCATTAGCAACAAAGAAGTGGAAGTGATGGCAAGAACACTTTGATTAGGGCAGAGGAATAAATCCCAGAGAGAAAATAAGAGTTGAAGATAACTGCCAGAGAGAAGACAGTTGGCATCTCTCCAAAGAGATGAAGTTTAAGATACAAGATTCAAGAAATTTCACGTGGAAGAAAGCTGGGAGGGAGAATAATGTGGACCTAAAGAAAAGAGAACATTTTCATGGATTTCATCCTTTTTTTTTTGTTCTTTTGTATTATTAAGGCTTGTTAAATGCATGATATTCAAATCATTAGAACACTTATTACCAGTTAATGATTTTGGAAACACAAATGACCTAGAGAAGCAGTGTTTCCTAGTAGACAGAGCACGGGCCTGGGAATCAGAAGGACCCAGGTTCTAATCCCAGCTCCACTTGTCTGCTGTGTGACCTGAGGCAAGTTGCTTCATTTCTCTGGGCCTCAGTGATCTCATCTGTAAAATGGGTATTAAGAATGTGAGCCCCATTTGGTACCTGGTCTGTGTCCAACCTGATTAGCTTGTATGTACCCCACCACTTAGTACAGTGCCCGGCAAATAGTAATCACTTAATACCATTAAAAACAAAAGTTATTAGGTGATGTAGCAGGGAGGGTGGCTGGGGGAAATGAGGGAATAACTAAGGAAGACCTGTTGGGGAAGATGTAATTTTAGGATGATCTTGAAGATGGGGAGAGTGGTGGTCTTTTGGCTCTGAAAGGGGAGATAGTTCTAGAACAGAGGATATAAGTGGGCAAGGCATGGTGCAAGACAGACGAATGAAACTAAGGTAACAGAGTTTCAGGAGTAAAATGTGTGGGCTGGATTGTAATAAGAAATCAGTGAAGTAAGGTAGAAGCGAAAGGTGATTTAGTGCCTTAAAATGATGGGAAGGAGTTACTGCTGATGCAGAGATGGATGAACTGCCATTTTTGAGGGGTGGTGTGTTATGAACTGAACTTTTTTTAGAAAAATTAACAGGGCATAAATTCTATGAAGTCATAGAGTTGAGATTTTCTATATTTAAAATGAATACATCTCTATCTTTGTTGGTTAGCTCTTGTATTGTCATATGCTGTCATATGTCTTGTTTCTCCTCCACCCCCTCCAATCTGGCTTCTGTCCCCTACATTCCATGGAAACTGCCCTCTCAAAGGTCACCAATGACCTCCTGCTTGCCAAATCCAACAGCTCATACTCTATCCTAATCCTCCTCGATGTCTCAGCTGCCTTCAACACTGTGGACCATCCCCTTTTTCTCAACATGCTATCCAACATTGGCTTCACAGACTCTGTCCTCTCCTGGTTCTCCTCATGTCTCTGGCTATTCATTCTCAGTCTCTTTTGCGGGCTCCTCCTCCCCCTCCCATCCCCTTACTGTAGGGGTTCCTCAAGGGTCAGTTCTTGGTCCCCTTCTGTTCTCTATCTACACTCACTCCCTTGGTGAACTCATTCGCTCCCACGGCTTCAACTGTCATCTCTACGCTGATGACACCCAAATCTACATCTCTGCCCCATTCTCTCTCCCTCCCTTCCTCAGGCTTGTAGACACGAGCCTCCTGCCTTCAAGACATCTCCATCTGGATGTCTGCCCACCACCTAAAACTCAGTATGTCCAAGACTGAACTCCTTATCTTCCCTCCCAAACCCTGCCCTCCCCTGACTTTCCCATCACTGTTGACGGCACTACCATCCTTCCCGTCTCACAAGCCCACAACCTTGGTGTTAACCTCGACTCTGCTCTCTCGTTCATCCCTCACATCCAAGCCATCACTAAAAACTGCTGGTCTCACCTCCACAACATTGCCAAGATCCGTCCTTTCCTCTCCATCCAAACCGCTACCCTGCTGGTTCAATCTCTCATCCTATCCCGACTGGATTACTGCATCAGCCTCCTCTCTGATCTCCCATCCTCCTGTCTCTCCCCACTTCAATCTACACTTCACGCTGCTGCCCGGATCATCTTTGTGCAGAAACGCTCTGGGCATGTTACTCCCCTCCTCAAAAATCTCCAGTTGCTACCAATCAACCTACGCATCAGGCAGAAACACCTCACTCTTGGCTTAAAGGCTGTCCATCACCTCACCCCCTCCTACCTCACCTCCCTTTTTTCCTTCTACAGCCCAGCCCACACCCTCCGCTTCTCTGCCGCTAATCTCCTCACCATGCCTCTTTCTAGCCTGTCCCGCCGTTGATCCCCAGCCCACGTCATCCCACTGGTCTGGAATGCCCTCCCTCCGCATATCCGCCAAGCTAGCTCTCTTCCTCCCTTCAAGGCCCTATTGAGAGCTCACCTCCTCCAGAAGGCCTTCCCAGGCTGAGCCCCCTCCTTCCTCTCCCCCTTCTGCCCCTACCATTCCCCCCCACCCAACCTCCTTCCCCTCCCCACAGCACCTGTATATATGTTTGTACAAATTTATTACTCTATTTTACTTGTACATATTTCCAATTCTATTTATTTTATTTTGTTAATATGTTTGGATTTGTTGTCTGTCTTCCCCTTCTAGACAGTGAGCCCGCTGTTGGGTAGGGACCGTCTCTATATGTTGCCAACTTATACTTCCCAAGCGCTTAGTACAGTTCTCTGCACACGGTAAGCACTCAAATATGATTGATTGAATGAATGAATGAATGCTGAGTCATCTCTGACCCATGGCGACATCATTGGACGCATCTCTCCCAAAATGCCCCATCTTCATCTGCAATCATTCTGGTAATGTATCCAATAGAGTTTTCTTGGTAAAAATACATAAGCAGTTTACCATTGCCGCCTCCTGCATTGAAGACTTGAGTCTCTGCCCTCAACTCTCTCCCATGCTGCTGCTGCCCAGCACAGGTGAGTTTTGACATGTAGCAAATGGCCCTTCCACTAACTAGCCACTGCCCAAGCAGGGAATGGAACGGATATACATCTTCTTGACTCTTCCTTCCGTAGCCGAGACTAGTAGACTACTGGAAACTCTCCAGGTGTGACCCTGAAAGGGGGTTGGTTAGATATTATTGATTATTTTTTGTGGTCCTTGATTTCAAATATAATTTTTCTGCATATTTCCATTTGTGATTAAAATAATAATGTAGGTTCAAAACCATGCATGCCAGCTCCCAGGAGTGAGGAAGAGAGTGACATTCTAGCACACAGTAAGTACTTGGTAAATCAATCAATCGTATTTATTGAGCGCTTACTGTGTGCAGAGCACGGTACCAAGTGCTTGGGAAGTACAAGTTGGCAATATATATCACTGATCATAAATATCACTGATCAATTGATAGTTCGATCCATGAATGAGATGCGATAAGGTAAGCATGTGTTTGGCTCCCATAGGATTTCTTTAAGCTAGCTGCAAAAGGGTTAGTTCAAACGTTAGTGTTGGGATGCTCTCACCCTTCCTCTGAAACTGGCCGGAAGATGGAGTCAGCTGGAAGGACTTGAAATAACACTGGCATGGAGAATCAAGTTCAGTACCTGCTTGTACCCTTTTTGGGTTGGCCTGTCTCACTTTTTCTCTTCATAAACACAAAGAGGATAGATGAAGGAAAGAAGATTAATTTTTTTAAAAGAAAAATGAGTTTGAAACAAGGACAAGTACAGAGGATGGGAGCAAGGATTGATCATATTTTATGTCAGTCTCTCCTCCCTATGAATCTCTCTCTTTCTCTTCACCCAACCCTCCGCCTGAGTAGATTGAAATCAGCACAGCCTGACTCTAAAGTGTTCTCAAGAAATCAATGTTTTTGCAGAGTGACTAGCTATCGTTTTGAAGAACTCATGGAGGGAGGAGAATTACTTGAGGATTAGTAAGGGGCTAATCTTTTTTCCATCCTCTAAAAAAGGCAAAAGAAGAAGCTAGTAATTTACAGAGTCCTCAGTTTAACATCTGTTCTTGGAAAGATATTAGAACAAATGATCAATCAATTTAAAAACGTTTAAAGTAGCATGAGCCTCTGGGAGGAAACCAAGATGGCTTTATAAAAGAGAAAATCATTCTGGACTAATTTAATCTCTGTCTATGATCAAGTTAAAGACCACCCGAAAAGGAACAAGTAAAAGATGTAAGTCAGGTTTTTGATTTTGTTCCACATGGCTCCCCGCTGATGGCTACATTCTCCATTCCTTTACCTAGGTCATCAATAACAGTATTGAATAGAATTGCTTCCAGAACAGAGCACTGTGAAACAGCACTTGATGCACTTCCTTACATTACAGAGAACCATTGAAAATGAACCCTTATGGTCCAATTCCCAAAATGGACAGTGATGTAAACCATTCGGTCTCAGAATCATCAGCTTAGAAATTGATCTGTTTTGTATTTTTACCAGTGATATGGATCAAGGAACTGAGGGCAATGAAAACAAATTTGTGATACACTAAACTTCTCAGGGATGATAGAGTTGGGTTGAAACTCCTCAAGATATTAATTACCCCAGTTTCATCAGATGTTCATTTGATTTTCTGTATGGTGCTTGTTAAGCGCTTACTATGTGCCAGGCACTGTACCAAGCACTGAGATAGATACGAGCCAATCAGTTTGGACACAGTCCATTTCCCACATGGGGCTCACAGTCTTAATCCATTTTTACAGAGGAATTAACTGAGGCACATGGAAGTTAAGTGATATGCCCAAGATCATACTGCAAGCATTTAACAGACTGGTGAATAGAATCAAGATCTTATTAACCCTAGACCTGTGCTCTATCTACTATGCAACACTGCTTCTTTATTAAAATTATTGTATGATATTTTTATATATATATATATATATATATATATATATATATATATATATAAAATCATCCTTCATATTAGTCAGAGATGATTGATAGTGAAATTCACTCAGAAGTGTCAGTCCTGGTTGTATTATATACAAAGGCTAAATCCTTGCACTCTCATATCTGTTGCTTGCAGAAGTTGGCTCTGTTTCCATCTTTGCCTGCCTGTTTCACAATCCCTATGGAGTTTCTGCTCCAGTAGATCAAGTCATTTGCCAATTTCAGGGCACCATGCTGGACTACCTCAACAACTCATTACCAGCTTTTAACTGGGATGCATCATTGTCTGAAAGTTTGTTTTACTTGTCTTACAAGTATTTCTTCTTGTTATCTTACCTTTGGTTTCCCAATTTTACCTTTCCATAAGCAGCTTCTGGAGTAAATCCTCTCATTTTCCATTTTCTTCATATTTCCAATCTCATATCTGTGTTTCAGTGAACACAGCTTCAATGTTATGAGACTGAATACACTAAAGGACATCATTCTTTGTGAATTTGATGTTGAATATAGCCCGTAGTGTGATGTGTCATTGTACCACATGGCTGCTTCATTGCAACAGCTGTTGCTGCCAGCAGGAAATAGAGAGGTGAAAAAAGGAGAGATTGGAGAGGGGATAGAGAGAGCAGGGAGTGAAGGAGAAAATGAAAAGTTGAAGAGACTAATGCGTGCCACTATGGCCTTTCTTTCAGATCTCTATTCTATTTCTGTCCTTTGCTCTCCATTGCCCTCTCTTCCCCTCTCTCCAATTTCCCTCTGTTCTTCTCTCTTCTCCTCCATTTCTTTTCCCTTCTCTTAGACAGATGTTGCTATTAAGCAGCCATTTGGGGCGATGACCTCATGACTTTATGCATGGTGTCACATGACGTAAGGACATCACATGATTCATGGAGCCCTACAAAACTGAATAGACCTGGGCCCAAGGCTTAACCCAGCTCAAACACTAAGAGATGTTTCATAGGCTTGGAGGTGAAGGAGAGAAATTAGAAATTTAAAACTGCTTTCACTCGAAGTGAGCCAAAAGATATTTAAAACTATTAGGTTCAGAGCGAAATTAAATAGTTTAATATGTGTTTAAATTATATGATTGACTTCTTCCATACCAGTTTCTCAAAGCTTCCATTCTGTTTGGTTCTTCTGAACAAAAGGTTTGCCCTCCACAGTTCTACCATTTAGAGACTGACTCATCATATCCATCTTTCCATTTCTTTTTCCTTATATCTGCAATTATTTCATTTGTCTCCCCTGCTCCTTGAGGACAAAGATAGAGTTTTGTATATCTATCTTGCTCTCTTAAGTACTTAGTACAGTGTTCTGCACACAGCATTTGCTCACTAAGAAGCAGCTTGGCCTAGTGGATATAGCACATGCCTGGGACTCAGAGGACTTGGATTCTAATCCCAATTCCTCCATTTATCTGCTGTGTAGCTTTAGGCAAAGTCACAAATACTCTGTGCCTCAAGTATCTAATCTGTAAAACAGGGATTAAGTCTGTGATCCCCATGTGGAATATGGACTGTGTCCAAATTTATTATCTTGTATCTACCTCAGTGCTTAGTACAGTACCTGGCACACAATAAGCGCTAAACAATCACTATAAAAGGGTCAATTGTTAATATGTATTGAGAACTTACTTTTTTCAGTCAGAGTATACAAGACAGTGAGATGATATGAATCTGCCATTAAGGAATTTACAGTTATGCCAGAGGAACAGACAGTAATATAAATTACAGGTAATGGGAAGCAACAGAGTTTATAAATACTATTGATTGATAGATAGGAGTTTACCATCAATAGTAGTAATTATAGGATTTAGTACTTACTGTGTGCAGAGTACTGCACTAAGTGTGGTATTTCATTATTTCATTTAATTGTCTTATTGAGCGCTGTGTGCAGAGCACTGTACTAAGCACTTGGGAAGTACAAGTTGGAAACATATAGGGACGGTCCCTACCCAACAACGGGCTATTTGTTAAGCACTTGCCAGCTGTACTTAGCACTGGAGTAAATACAAGGTGATTGGGTTGGACACAGTCCCTTTTCTGCATGGGCTTAATCCCCTTTTTACAGATAAGGTAACTGAGGTACACAGAGTTAAAGTGACTTGCCTACGGTCACACAACAGAAAAGTAGTGAAGCAGGGATTAGAACCCAGTTCCTTCTAACTCCTAAACTCCTTCTGACTCTCCCCCTCCTCAACTTCCATCTTCAACTGCTCATTCTCCAATGGTTTCCTCCCTCTACCTTCAAACATGCCCACATCTCTCCCATCCTATAAAAACCCTCTCTTGATTCCACTACACCTTCCAGTTATCGCCCTATCTCTCTCCTATCCTTTCTCTCCAAATTTCTAGAGTTGTCTACACTCACCCCCTCAAATTCTTCAACTCCAACTCTCTCCTAGACCCTCTCCAATCTGGCTCCAATCCCCTCCACTCCACTGAAACCCCCCTCTCAAAGGTCACCAATGACCTCCTTCTTGCCAAATCCAATGACTCCTACCCTATCCTAATCCTTCTTGACCTCTCAGCTGTCTTCAACACTGTGGACCATCCCTTTCTCCTCACCACATTAGCCAACCTTGGCTTCATGGACTCTGTCCTCTCCTGGTTCTCTCCTCATCTCTCTGGCTGTACATCCTCAGTCTCCTTCGTGGGCTCTTCTCCACCATCCCATCCCCTTACTTTAGGGGTTCCTCAAGGGTCAGTTCTTGGTCCCCTTCTGTTCTCCATCTATACTCAATCTCTTGGTGAACTCATTCACTCCCACGGCTTCAACTATCATCTCTTCACAGATGACACCCAAATCTACATCTTATCCCCGTTCACTCTCCTTCCAGGCTCGTATCTCCTCCTGCCTTCAGGACATCTCCACCGGCATGTCTGCTTGCCAGCTAAAGCTCAACACCTCCAAGACTGAGCTCCTTATCTTCCCTCCCAAACCCTGTCCTCTCCCTGACTTTGCTGTTGCTGTGGACAGCACTAGCATCCTACCCATCTCACAAGCCCACAACTTCGGTGTCATCCTTGACTCCGCTCTCTCATTCACCCCACACATCCAATCCATTACCAAAACCTGCCTGTCTCACAGTTACAACATTGCCAAGATCTGCCCTTTCCTCTTCATCCAAACCAACTACCTTGTTGGTTCAATCTCTCATCCTATCCTGACTGGATAACTGCATCAACTCCCTTCTGACTTCCCATCCTGCTGTCTCCCCCGTTTCAGTCTGTTCTGTACTCTGCTGCCTGGATTATCTTTCTACAGAAATGTTCTGGGAGTCACTCCCTTCCTCAAAAATCTCCAGTGGCTGCCAGTCAACCTACACATCAAACAAAAACTCCTCAATATTGGCTTCAAAGCACTCCATCACCTTGTCCCCTCCTACCTCACCTCCCTTCTCTCTTTCTACAGCCCAGACCCCACACTCCGCTCCTCTGCCTCTAACCTCCTCACTGTGCCTCATTCTCGCCTGTCCCGCTGTCAAACTCTGTCCCACATCCTACCTCTGGCCTGGAATGCTCTCCCTCCAGATATCTGCCACACTAGCTCTCTTCCTCGCTTCAAAGCCCTACTGAGAGCTTACCTCCTCCAAGGCCTCCTGGAGGCTTTCCCAGACTGAGCCCCCCACCTTTTCATCTCCCCACTCCCTCCCTCTGCCCTACCCCCTTCCTCTCCCCACTTGTATATATTTATTACTCTATTTTATTAATGATGTGTATATAACTATAATTCTATTTATTCTGATGGTATTGACACCTGTCTACTTGTTTTGTTTTGTTATCTGTCTCCCCCTTCTAGACTGTGAGCCCATTGTTGGGTAGCGACTGTCTCTATATGTTGCCAATCTGTACTTCCCAAGCATTTAGTATAGTGCTCTGTACCCAATAAGTACTCAATACAACCGAATGAATGAAAAACCTTATCCTTATTTAATTATATTAATGTCTGTCTCCCCCTCTAGACTACGAGCTCATTCTGAGCAGGAAATGTGCCTGTTATATTTATATATTGTACTCTCCCAAGCTCTTAGTGCAGTGCTCTGCACACAGTGCTCAATAAACACGATTGAGTGACACTAGGCCAGGCTGCTTCGCAAGTGCCATGAAAAAGTATATAGGTGGGAATTAGACATGGATCCTGCTTCTTGGGGACTCACAATCTATGACTATAGGTAGTGGAAAGGATCTGAGTCACATCTGGAGCAATGAAACAATAAATCATTAAAATATCATAAGAGAACAGAACAAATACACAAAATAACAGCAGTCATCCAGAGCTGCAGCTGAAGTAGGAAAATTCCAGGTCCTTGTGAGTCAGAGTCCATGCATACCCAAAGCCACAACAATGGTTACTATACCACCAGCCTTCCCAGGTTCTAGCAGAGACTCATGGGGCAGGTGATGTTCTTTTTTCCCTCTGTATGGTGTGAAGCAGGACAGGATGGGCTCTCTTTGGTGGTGTACAGAGGATCCCTAGTCTGTCCCTGGGAAAGCAATATGGCTGGATCACAGATATGCTGGGGACAGGCAGAGCCATGTTGAAGGGGGACTGAGGGTGCATGGGGAGGTGAGGCCACAATGACGAGATGCTTCACTCAGATGGAGGTAAAGAGGGTCTGAAGCGGCACAGCAATGGCTTTTAAATTTGGCATGACAAACACTGAGCATATTGGCAGGCAGAGAGTTTTTCAGCCATGGTGGGAGGGCCAGGGGAATTCAGGGCATGCATTTTTCTCAGCTGAATAACAATAATAATAATAATGATGGCATTTATTAAGCACTTACTATGTGCAAAGCACTGTTCTAAGCACTGGGGAGATTACAAGGTGATCAGGTTGTCCCACGGGGGGCTCACAGTTTTAATCCCATTTTACAGATGAGGGAACTGAGGCACAGAGAAGTGAAGTGACTTGCCCAGAGTCACACAGCCGACAAGTGGCGGAGCCAGGGTTTGAATCCATGACCTCTGACTCCAAAGCCCGGGCTCTTTCCACCGAGCCACGCTGCTTCTCTATGTGGTGTCATCTTTTGAACGTGAAGAGCAGCTACATACACACTTCAGTCCTGATCTAATTATTATCAGTATATCTGTTGCTTTATTTAAGGGGATTTCAAGTTTATACACTTTTGGGGATTTTTCTGGTGTTTGAAGGCAGAAGGCATAGCAGGAATAGCTTGAAAGGCTAGAGAAGGGTTGTCCTTTTTTCCCCATTCTGAACAAAATTCTGAACCAGATACGAGCTAAACCAAAGGATGACATAAAACCATCCCAGATAATTAACTTTCCTTTTGCAAGGCCATTACCGGGTTGGGGTTCCTTAGTTCTGACAAGTTTACTTCTCATTTAGAAGGACTTAGTCGAATCTAATGACATGGAATATGGATTAGGTACCACTTAGTGGCAGTCAGTGTGTGCCCAGAAGCAGATTCATACAGCTGTGAATAATTATGAACCAAACTCTGCATTGTAATTCACCCTTAAGTATTATTCCCCAAGATATAAATACTAACATAATGTACAGTGAGTAGTAAATTTCATTCAAAGTCACACACAGCACTTTGCAAACTGTCAGGGAAAAGCTCTATAGAAGCTCTCACAGAGAAAGGAAAATATCAGTAGTGATGCATTATAATACAGTTCTCATATTAAGGAGAGAATCTTGAGGGAGCTATGGTAAAAACAAAGTGTAATTTTAAAGAAATGGTTATTATGATAGGTATTTGTTAATCACTTACTTTGTGTCAGGTGCTTTGCAAAGCACTGGGGCATATACACAATAATCACATTGAACACAGCCCCTGTCCCACATGGGGCTCACAGATATTTTATCCCCATGTACAGTTGAGGAAACAGACATAGCAAACTTGTGACCTGTCTAAAATCACACAGCAGGCAAATGGTGGAGCAGGGACTGGAACTAAAAGCCCCTAAATCCCAGGCACATTTTCTATTGATATCATTAAGTTAGCATCTACTGCATATAGAGCACTGTATTGAGCATGACATATACTATACCCTCCAGGAACTCTCCCTCTGCGCTATCCCCTTCCCCGCCCCACAGCACTTGCGTATATTTGTACATATTTATTATTTTATTGATGATATGTGTATATCTACAATTCTATTTATCTATTTTGATGCTATTGATGCCTGTCTATTTGTTTTGTTGTCTGTCTTCCCCTTCTAGATTGTGAGCCCATTGTTGGGTAGGGATTGTCTCTATCTGTTGCCAAACTGTACTTTCCAAGCACTTAGTATAGTGCGCTGCACACAGTAAATATGATTCAACAAATGAATAAACAATCTAATGGGAAAGACAGACATTATATAAATTACAGATTGGATGAAGTGATTTTTCATAAGTAAATGCTGTGAAGAATGGGAAGGTGGCCCAGAGTTACTGAAGTGGCAGTTGGAGGATGTAAAATGTGGAAAGATTTACTGGGAAAAGGCCCTTAGGATGAGATGTAATTCTATAAGGGCTTTGAACATGGATGTCAAGGGCAAGGGAGCTCAGACAGAAAGGTGTGGTGAGCAAGAGGTTGGTGTAAGAGATGAGAAAGAGGCATTGTGAATGAGTTGCCTTGAGGGGAGTGAAGCAGTCGAGCTCAGCTGTACTGAATTCTTTCACTCAATCATATTTATTGAGCCCTTACTGTATGCAGAGCACTGTATTAAGCACTTGGAAAGTACAATTTGGTAACAAATAGAGACAATCCTTACCCAACAACGGGCTCAGTCTAGAAGTGGGGAGACAGAACAACAAAACAAGAAGACAGGCATCAATAGCATCAATATAAATAGAATTATAGATATAAATGCATCATTAATAAAATTAATGGAATAATATGTACTATACATATGCAAGTGTTGTGGGACAGGGAGGGAGGAAGTCGAGGTGATGGGGAGGAGAGGAGGAACAGAGGAAAAGGGGGACTGGGAAGGCCTCATGGAGGAGGTAAACTTTCAGTAGGGATTTGAAGGGGGGGGTGGGAGTGTGCTAGTTTCCCATATGTGAGGAGAGAGGACATTCCAGGCCAGAGGTAGGATGTGGACCAGGGGTTGATGGCGGGACAGGTGAGAATGAGGCACAGTGAGAAGGTTAGCAGCAGAGGAGCGGACTGTGTGGGCTGGGATGTAGGAAAGAAGGGAGGTGAGGTGAGAAGGGACAAGGTGATGGAGAGCTTTGAAGCCAATAGGGAGGAGTTTTTACATGATATGAAGGTTGATAGGCAACCACTGGAGATTTTTGAGGATTTTGGGGGGGGGTGGGGGGGAAACATGCCCAGAGCTTTTCTGTAGAAAGATAATCCAGGCAGCAGAGTAAAATAGGGACTGAAGTGGGGAGAGAAGAGCAAGGTTAATAGTAGCAAACTGCAGGTTCATTGTGGACAGAGAACATGTCTGCCAACTCTATTACATTACACTCACCAAAGCTCTTGTTACATTTCTCTGCATACAGTAAGTATTCATTAAATACAACTAATTGATCAGTAGTTGCAATAGTAATAATATAGTAGCAGCATGGTCTTATCTCTCCGGCCATTCATTTTCAGTCTCTTTTGCAGGCTCCTCCTCCCCCTCCCATCCCCTTACTGTAGGGGTTCCTCAATGTTCAGTTCTTGGTCCCCTTCTGTTCTCAATCTACACTCAATCCCTTGGTGACCTCATTCGCTCCCAGGGCTTCAAGTATCATCTCTACACTGATGACACTCAAATCTACAGCTCTGCCTCTGCTCTCTCTCCCTCCCTTCAGGCTCGCATCTCCTCCTGCCTTCAGGACATCTTCAATGGGATGTCTACCCACCACCTAAAACTCAACATGTCCAAGACTCCTTGTCTTCCCTCCCAAACCCTGCCCTCTCCCTTATTTTCCCATCACTGTTGACAGCACTACCATCCTTCCCATCTCACAAGGCCGCAAACTTGGTGTCATCCGCAACTCCACTCTCTCGTTCACCCCTCACATCCAAGCCATCACCAAAATCTGCCGGTCTCACTTCCACAACATTGCCAAGATCCGCCCTTTGCTCTCCATCCAAACCGCTACCCTGTTCATTCAAGCTCTCATCCTATCCCGTCTGGATTACTGTATCAGCCTCCTCTCCGATCTCCCATCCTCCTGTCTCTCCCCACTTCAATCCATACTTCACGCCGCTGCCCAGATTGTCTTCGTCCAGAAACACTCCGGGCATGTTACTCCCCTCCTCAAAAATCTCCAGTGGCTACCGATCAACCTACGCATCAGGCAGAAACTCCTCACCCTCGGCTTCAAGGCTCTCCATCACCTCGCCCCCTCCTACCTCACCTCCCTTCTCTCCTTCTACACCCACCCCGCACCCTCTGCTCCTCTGCCGCTAATCTTCTCACTGTACCTCGTTCTCGCCTGTCCTGCCATCAACCCCTGGCCCACGTCATCCCCCGGGCCTGGAATGCCCTCCCTCCCAACATGCGCCAAGCTAGCTCTCTTCCTCCCTTCAAGGCCCTACTGAGAGCTCACCTCCTCCAGAAGGCCTTCCCAGATTGAGCCCCCTCCTTCCTCTCCCCCTCGTCCCCCTCCTCCCCATCCCCCCGCATTACCTCCTTCCCCTCCCCACAGCACCTGTATATATGTATGTTTGTATGTATTTATTACTCTATTTTATTTGTACATATTTATTCTATTTATGTTATTTTGTTAATATGTTTTGTTCTCTGTCTCCCCCTTCTAGACATTTAGCCCACTGTTGGGTAGGGACCGTCTCTATATGTTGCCAACTTGTACTTCCCAAGCGCTTAGTACAGTGCTCTGCACACAGTAAGTGCTCAATAAATATGATTGAATGAATGAATGGAAAGACCACGGGGCTTGGAGTCAGAGGATCTGGGTTCTAATGCTGACTCTACCGATAGCTTGCTGTGTGACTTTCAGACCTTACTTTGGGGGCCTGAAATTATTTTGTGCAGAAAAGCTAAAAAGCATGAAACCTTTTAGCAGCTAGAGCAAACATATGATTAAAACACACATTAACGTAACATACTTCATTGTGATTCTACAGGTTTTAGAGGCTTCATCCCCCTATCCAAATGCCACACAAGAGCTGAAGAAGCGGTAGACGTATAAGTTAAAGTGGTCACACCCTGGGACCAAGGGCTACTCAGTTCTAGGAACTGCCTCACGGTTTTATGTCATACAGTGCCCAGGAATATATGCTAGCAACACTGTTCTATAAAACTGCCCCATTTTAGCAGCTGCTTGCTGCTAATGGAAAGGAGTATGAGGAGGGAGGAAAAAAAGGAAAAGGTAGCATAAGGGAGAAAAATGAGGGAAAATGTGAGGTACAGCAAGATTTAGGCGAAAAGAGTGCCTATACTCACTTACTGAGTGCCAAGACTTCCATCAGCCTCCACTGGGTCCTAAAGACCTCCTGTCTCCTGCCCTTCCAATGATGATGATAATGATGGTATTTGGTAAGCACTTCCTAGGTACCAAGCACTGTTCTAAGCACTGGGATACATACAAGGTAATCAGGTAACCATGTGGAGCTCACAGTCTTAATTCCCATTTTACAGGTGAGGTAACTGAGGCACAGAGAAGTGAAGTGAATTGCCAAAGTCACACAGCTGGTAAGTGGCAGAGCCAGGATTAGAACCCATGACTTCTGACTCCAAGCCCATGTTCTTTCCATTAAGCCACACTGCTTGCAGTTTTGAGGTCAGGGCACCACAAATCCTTGCACCCCTATAGGTGGCACTGAGCCTAGACATCTCCCTGAAGGTGAAGAGGTCATTATGGACTAGCCTACTACCCCTTCCCCTGGGCTGACAAGGATTAGGCAGGGATTCCTTGGTCTGAACAGCACAGGACAGTCTTCCTTCTCTCCATCCCCCCCATCTTACCTCCTTCCCTTCCCCACAGCACCTGTATATATGTATATGTTTGTACATATTTATTTCTCCATTTATTTATTTATTTTACTTGTACCTATCTATTCTATTTATTTTATTTTGTTAGCATGTTTGGTTTTGTTCTCTGTCTCCCTCTGTTGGGTAGGGTCTGTCTCTATATGTTGCCAGCTTGTACTTCCCAAGCACTTAGTACAGTGCTCTGCACACTGTAAGCGCTCAATAAATACTATTGATTGATTATTCTTCCCTTCGAGAAATCTGCCAGGGGACTGACTTGGTGGCCTTTAGGGGGTCAGCACGTAGTCCCCCACTCAGCCTGGGGCCCCAGACCAGAGCCCATTGCTGACTCTCCCCATGCTCCCAACCCCTACTCCTGGGAGCATCAGGTCAGGTGAGTACAGTGGCCTCGCTCAGTCTGTTACACCTCTTAGGAAGGTTGTCATAGTGATGTATGGTAGCGACACCGCACATTGAGGGAAATGTGATCTTAGCTTGATATCCTAGGTCTTCTCTCCTGGCTCCTAGGCTCTCGGCCCTGAAGTCCTCTAGTTTTACCATTCTTCTAAAGTTTGAGGTGAGTCCAATGCAGGTTTCAAGTCAGTTCTCTCCAAGTCCCTGCATTTCTATTGCTGCCATTACCTATCTTCTGGGCCCAGGATTCTCCCTCAAGGTGGTATTTGTTATGTTGTTACTCTGTGTGAGATACTGTACTAAGCACTGGGGTATATACAAAGAATTAAGGTTGGACACGGTCCATGATCCAAGAGACTCACAGTCTCAATCCCCATTTTTACAGATGAGGTAACTGAGGCACAGAGAAGTTAAGTGACTTGCCCCAGATGACGTAGCAGACAAGTGGAGAAGCTGGAATTAGAAACAAGGTCCTCATTCCACTAGACCAGGCTGCTTCTCTGAGGTAGGGCACAATCTAAATCCCTCCTGGGGCTCACAGTCTTAACAAAACATATTAACAAAATAACATAAATAGAATAAATATGTACAAATAAATAGAGTAATAAATACATACAAACATACAGGTGCTGTGGGGAGGGGAAGGAGGTAATGCGGGGGGATGGGGAGGAGGGGGACGAGGGGGAGAGGAAGGAGGGGGCTCAATCTGGGAAGGCCTTCTGGAGGAGGTGAGCTCTCAGTAGGGCCTTGAAGGGAGGAAGAGAGCTAGCTTGGCGCATGTTGGGAGGGAGGGCATTCCAGGCCCGGGGGATGACGTGGGGCCAGGGGTTGATGGCAGGACAGGCGAGAACGAGGTACGGTTAGGAGATTAGCGGCAGAGGAGCAGAGGGTTAATATGTTAATATGATTTTTCAGGTGAGGTAGTTGAGGCAGAGGAACTAGCCCAAAATCACAGAGCCCACAAGTGGTAAAGCCGGGATTAGAACCCAGGTCTTCTGACTCCCAGTTCCATGCTCTACCCATTAGGCCCTGCTATTTCTCATTCCCTCTGGAGTCAATGGGAAGTCTTTGCCGCTATATACTTTGACAGCAGAGGAGCAAGGTGGAGTGAGATGCGGTGCTTCCAAACAGGTGACGCTGGAACAACCATTCCCACTCATTTTTTTTTTTAAAACCAGACTTTTGGTCTGGTGAGTTCCAATTCATTTTCATTTCCAAGAAAAATGACTTATCAAGGACTATTTATATTTATTGTATAAAGCAAGAGACATGTAGAATAGCTAGTGGGAATGTTGCTACATGATGCCAGTTTTCCGGAAAAAATGTGACAATATTCAATATTTTTTCACTTGGAAAAAATTACTTAGTACCTATGCACAATGGTGCTTTTGCATGGATCTTTAACATATTTTCTATCAGGTTTAGGGTACGTTTTCATGTTTTGGCTACTATTTTAGGAATGCACCAGTGCCTTTCAAATAATTTCCTATATGAAATGACTCCATTTAGTGTTCTTTCTCTCAAGATTTCATTTTCATGGACCCAATTAATGACACTTACCTAGTTTCATGGGAGTACATGGCATTCTAAGCACTGGCATGACCTAGAAAGCGGGAGATTCCCCAACCTTAATAATTTCCAAAATAAAAGGCACAGTAAAAAGTCAGAAAAATGTTACTTCTAGTGGAAGCCCCCAATCAAGGATGAGGCTCTCAGAATAACCCACCTGACTGTGGAGGCATGTCACCCTCAGGAGCCTCACTAAGGCCTCACAGACCCATGAGCTCAACACCTCTCCACCTCGTCAACCGCCACATCTTAACGACTGCGCTTTCTTGAGCTCATGCACATGCATGTCTCCGTGGCTTGTGGTGGGAATTTATAACAAAAAAGAAACATTTACACATAGCAGTGTGGATCTGCCATTAAAGTAATATTTTTTGTCTTTCTTTTTCAGTCTGAGGCTTATGGATTTTTATTGTTTTTAAACCCTACAGAGCTTTCTACCTGAGATGAATCTCCAATATACAACTTTAGCTCTGTGACAAAATAGAATGAGCAATAGGAATGAAGATTAAATTCTCCATCCTGTAAAAACTTTCCCTTATGTAATGGTCTGTTTTCTTAAATTGGTCAGTTTCCTGAGATCAGATTATTTTAGCCACTCTAATATGGTACATGAACAAACATTATTCTCTTTGATTTAAAATACGTATTAACATATATAAAAATGGGGACAGTGATTGCTTTTATTAATGAAGTTATTGAAGCAATCTTCACCCATGCTCTTCAATTTCTTTCCAATCTGCTCACCCGTCATAAAATGATGCTCTTTCTCTACCCATCTGTTCATCAATATCCCCCAAAATACCCCAGAAAACATACAAAACATATGAGAAAACAGATGGAAAGGGATAATGCTCTGGATCAGAAAACTGAATCAAATTTAGGGACAATCTGCAGCAGTGGCATGGTAGAGAGTCGAAGGTGGAACTCGAGTTTACTGAGCGGAAGGCGGCAATGATAAACCACTTCCGTATTTTTACCGAGAAAACTCTACAGATAAACTACCAGAATGATTGCAGATGGAGAGCAGGGCATTCTGAGAGAGCTGTTTCCTTGGTGTCCCTATGGGTTGGAAATGACTCGACGGCTTTAGACAAGTCTGCTCTTCACCATTCCACATTTAGTGAGGGCATTCATTAAACTATACGATGAATATGCAAATAATAAAACTCAATTTGTCATCCCATATGGTCTTCAGTTTAACAAATATCCTTTGATACTTTTAAGGGAAACAAAAAGGGAATGTTAATGAATCTGGTGAGGATGAAGGAAAATGTAAAGATACATCTTTTAAGAGAGCTATTCTTCTGCTGTCATTTTAAATCTCTGCTGAATGCAAGTTGGGAGTGATGCTAGTGAGAAACTGAAATATATATCAGTCTGAGGACGCATAGAGATATTTTGTCCCACAGCCTCACGCTGCACCCCTATTTCTGACTGGAAGTAACTGTTTCTTGTTCAGGGAGACCAAATAAGAGAGTGTGGAGGGAACAGCACAAACCACCCTACTCTCAGGAAGGCAACTGCTGCATGAGGCTATTCCTCCCCTTACCTAAAAAAATGTTATACAAGTAGCAGGATCTTAGATTGGTTTTTTGACAGCTGAATAACTGAGACGGCATATTTAGAAGTGTACTGCACCCCTCAAATGTGGAAGAGACTAGAAAATGTAGCCTCTTGAGGAGTAGCATGGCCTTGGGCAACTCACCTAACTTCTCTGTGCCTCAGTTACCTCATCTGTGAAAAGAGGGATTATGATTGAGAGCCCCATGTAAAGCAGGGACTGTTTCCAACCCGATCTTCTTGTATCTACTGCAGCAACTGGCAATAGTAAGTGCTTAACAAAAACCATAAAAAAATGCTGCCCTGAACATGTCTTCATCATCAACTTGAAACTACTTCCTCAAAGGACTTTGCTCAGGTATACAATAATCAAGAGAAGGAGAAAGCATAAAATCATGAAACATCAGACATCAACATCCATGATCATGCTCATCTCCAAGTGGTAGAAGCATACAAACTAGTCAGACAATGAGTTAAAATTGATAGCCAAGAGGCATGGAATGGGCCAAATCTCAGGGCTATGGAAGAGACTTTCAACTTGGTATGGAGCCAGATGTTCTGTTGTGCACACATTCTGTTTTGCAGTTTCCCAGAGGCCAAGTTGGCCTTTTAAATTCTATTTTCTAACTTTTCCAGGGCACTGTTGGACAACGAACTGCCTAAAAAGCAGAATTTGGTGACTTGCTTTATGTTCTACACTGACATAGAAGCAGCGTGGCTCAGTGGAAAGAGCATGGGCTTGGGAGTCAGAGGTCATGGGTTCAAATCCTGGCTCCACTGCTTGTTAGCTGTGTGGCTTTGGGCAAGTCACTTAATTTCCCTGTGGCTCAGTTACCTCATCTGTAAAATGGGGATTAAGATTGTGACCTCTACATGGAACAACCTGATTGTATCCTCCCCAGCACTTAGAACAGTGCTTTGCATAAAGTAAGTGCTTCCCATGTGGGACAACCTGATCACCTTGTAAACTCCCCAGTGCTTGGAACAGTGCTTTGCCCATAGTAAGAGCTTAATAAATGCCATCATTATTATTATTATTATACCAATATTATTATTATCATTATTATTATTGTAGAAGACCTCTCTTTATGTGTAGGTTTCTTGGGGATAGCCTGGTACAACACCTAAGTCATCTTCAGACCATTGCACTGTACAAAGCAGTTCATAATCATTTGGACACTTTATGTATATGCCTTTAGGGTGAGCCATCTGAACATAGCCACTTCCTGAATTACTGTCTCAAGCACTGCTAATGAAGCCCATAGCTTGTTGACCTAATAGAGTATCTAAGTTGTTTGGAAGCATAATTGACTAGCTTGCAGAGCTCTGTGCTACCTCCACATGGTAGCAGAATAGGTTGAACAGGATTATACCTATTGTAAACCCTACTAAATTCCTTCAACACAGGCTCAGTCAACCATTCCATCTACCTGGTGAATCCGGGTGGACCTATCTTGGTGTATTTCTTGAAGAAACAGAATTTGGTTAACAATTTCCAGAAACGTAGTCTGTTGGTAGTATCAAATTATTTTGTAAAGTTAAATAATAAGGTACAAAGGTCTCTTTAATGCTCACTATATACCTTTTCTGTACATTAGAACCTAGAAATATCATAACTACTATGCTGTGCACTAATCTGCATTTGATTCAGGTAGCATACTTTGGACTATACTCCCCACAGGGACTTGAACAGTTTTAACCTGATGATCCGGTACTTACCTCAATTCTTAGTATGGTACTTGGCACATAGTAAGTGCTTAACAAATAATATCATGATTATTAATATTGGTATCATTATTATTGGTAGTATTCTTCTTATTATATTCTCCAGAAGCCTGTTTGTTTTTGCATAAAGTACAGCCTAACAGTGAAATCAATGTATTAAGACAAAAGTTGTAGCAGTGGGAGGTAGGAGAACAGAGAGGTATCTAGATGTAACTCATGACTGGCAGTAAAGTATTCTGTAAATACACTATTGCGTGCAAAAGGAAAAATTAGGCTGCTCTTAAGCACATCTTCTTAGGATTTATTTGATCTTACAATTTTATCTCTTCAGTATTGCCCAGTAGCTATGCCAATATATATAATTAGTCACTGATTAGAATAATGAATATCTAATTGACCTTCCTATTGGATGATGGTGCCACTAATAGTGATGTATCTACAAGTACTAATGTGCCTGGAAGAGCAATGGCAAGAGTCTGTTCACACCATTTGCATATACAAACATGCAAGGAAATTATAATCTAAAAAGATTCATTCATTCAATCATATTTGAGTGCTTACTGTGTGCAGAGCACTGTATATTAATATATTGTGGGATCAGACTAATGTATAATTGAATACATGTATATATATGCTTTATATATATTTGTATAATTACACACACAAGTCCTGAGCACGGGAACAAACAAATGCATAAGTGCCGGAGGTGGCAGTTGAGTAGCTGTGATTATAAATATATTTGAATTAATTAGGGAAGGCTAATTATATAGGACATGGCACTTTCCGAGAGTTTCGAAAGTAGGAGTGCCTGATTTTTAGGGGAATTAATGGTGGAAGAAATTCCATACTCGGGGAATAGTGAAGAAGGGGTCATAAGTAAGTGAGATTAAAATGGGTTTCAATTAGAAGGTGAGCTTGGGAGAAGCAAAAGGTTTGAGCTGGAGAGGAGGTGGTGCTGGAGTGTTAAAGATAGATGATAACATAAAATAGAGGGAACTGATGGAGAATCTTAAGTCACTTGTCTGCTGTGTGACCTGGGGTAAGTCACTTAACTTATCTGTGCCTCAGCCATAATAATAATAATAGCATTTATTAAGTGCTTACTATGTGCAAAGCACTGTTCTAAGTACTGGGGAGGTTACAAGGTGATCAGGTTGTCCCACGTAGGGCTCACAGTCTTCATCCTTATTTTACAGATGAGGTAACTGAGGCCCAGAGAAGTTAAGTGACTTGCCCAAAGTCACACAGCTGACAAGTGGCGGAGCTGGGATTTGAACCCATGACCTCTGACTCCAAAGCCCGTGCACTTTCCACTGAGCCACGCTGTCATCTCATCTATAAAATGGGAATTAATACTGTGAGTCCCATATGGGACATGGACTGTGCCCAGCCTGATTAGCTTGTATTTCCACTTGTAACAAGTAATAACAATGAGGGTATTTGTTAAGCGCTTACTATGTGCCAAGCACTATTCTATGCACTGGGGTAGATACAAGGTAATCAGGTTGTGCCACGTGGGGATCATTGTTAATCCCCCTTTTACAGATGAAGTAACAAGCACAGTAAAGTTAAGTGACTTGCTCAAAGTCACACAGCTGACAAGTGGCGGATCT
The DNA here is from genome assembly GCF_015852505.1 of Tachyglossus aculeatus. Classification (NCBI taxonomy): domain Eukaryota; kingdom Metazoa; phylum Chordata; class Mammalia; order Monotremata; family Tachyglossidae; genus Tachyglossus; species Tachyglossus aculeatus. The sequence continues at coordinate 117,413,934 of NC_052067.1, forward strand.
GGGACTAGAACCCATGACCTCTGACTCCCAAACCTGTGCTCTTTCCACTAAGCCATGCTGCTTCTCTTATAGTACAATGGCTGGCACATAGGTAAGCTCTTAAATACAGCTAAAAAGAAAAAAGCTATGTTTGGACTCATAGGACAGTGGACAAAGTGGATTTTTTCTTCTTCAGCACTGAGACTGCCTTTTCTGGACCTCAGGATGGGATCTGGTATATCTGAATGAGAGCTCTATAGACCAGGGACTGCACAATGGCTTACTGCCTCTGTGAACTCATTGTGGGCAGAAATGTATCTGTTTGTTCTTATACTGTACTCTCCCAAGCACTTAGTACAGTGCTTTGCACACAGTAAACACTCAATAAATATGATTGAATGAATAAACACTACTCCTTACTGGTTTAGGGTCTCTCAGAGTGTATGTGAAGGAGACCTAGGCCAGATGTGGTGCTTGCCCCTTCCTAGGCTGGAAAATAGGACCACCCTGGAGATAGACAGTCAGCCTTCAACAGCACCATCTGCCCCTGCAGTGACTCCAGTGTGGTTCTAAGCACTGCATGGGAAATGCAGTGAGGCTTCAGTCCTCTAGACTGTAAACTCATTGTGGACAGGGAATATATCTGTTACATAATATACTCTCCCAAGAGCTTAATAAATTTCTCTTCACACAGTAAGTGCTCAATAAATATGATTCTTGCTCCCAGGACTTAGCTTCCAGCCTGCCCAGCAACCTGTGTGTAGAGCACTACAGGGAGAACTTACAAGAGTACAGTGCAGTAGTACTGCTAGACACGATCCCTACCGCAAGAAACTTGCAATTTGGTGGGACCTCAGAGATTCCCACTATCCTCACCAAGCTACAGAATTAGCTGGAGAAGGTCTTCTCCCTCCTTTTCCCCTGGAGAGTGCCCTTTAGCCATTGCTGCTGCAGTTCTTGCTGCAATTCCAGCCAACCTCATCGCCCTCTAGACATTAAATTAACAGTAAATTAAATTGACAGTAAAATAAACTTTCTAGTTTCCTCATCTGTAAAATGAGGGTTCAGTGACTGGCAACCCTCCTTCTTAGACTGTAGCCACGATACAGGATAAAGACTATGTTCAACCTGATTAATTTTTATCTTTCCCAGGACTTAGTAAGCATTTAACAAATATAATAATGATAATTAAAAAGTACAGGTGAAGGTGTACTGTGAGCAGTTTATCTCTCAATGAATCTAATAAGTGTGAGCAAATAATTTTAAAATCATAAATGAGTTAAATGTTTCATAAAAATATGAACATCTTTATATGGACATCTTGTCCAGATGAGTACACAGCTGATTTGTCGATTGTCACACTACAAATGTTCTCTCTCATCATAAAAAAGACATTGGAGAGTCAGAAAGTTAGGATGAACAATTCAGATATTGTATTACTCTCCTTGAAATCCAAGAACAATTAAGGTCTATCTATTTTTGATGCTACCATTTATTTCTGAAATGTAATGTTCTGTTTCCTATTTTATGCAGCTACCTATCTCTTTTTGATAATATGTATCTGTCTACAGCCTTTTGCACTCCATGTTTCACATTAATTACTCTGTCTAATTTAACTTCCTATAGATTCCCCTGTGTTTTATCCCTTTCAACTTAAGTCCATTTTGTGCTTATCACCTTCAAAAATGTTTTTTGTAACATCCACCTTCCCTGTATCCTTCAGAACTGCATACACCTCAATTACCTCTCCAATTCACTCTTGCATTTCTAATGAATACGAATCTAGCATAACAACACTAATACATGACACTCTAACAAAATCCTCTTTACAGAACTCTTAAACCAACTTCGAAATGTATTCACATAAATATTCACAAATGCGCATTCAAAATATTCTTCCCGATATCTTATTTCTTATCATTCCTGACATAAGAGGATAAGGAGACGTTAAAGTATAATTATATTTATCAATGGTAATGATTTAGCACTTACTATATGCAGAGCAATTTACTAAGCTATTGAGAGAGCACAACATAACAGAATAAGCAGATATGCTCCCTGCCTATAAGGTCATTGCCTTCATTGAGTATTAACTCTTGATGTGGATTAAAATCTGCAATGACAACTCTAGGAAGGAACCCAATGCACAGGATCATGAGTCCTGTGACTCTATTGAATCAACAGTCAGATTCATTCATCCATTCAATTCAAGCGTATTTATTGAGCACTTACCACTGTCCTAGATTCATTCAATCGTATTTATTGAGCACTTACTGTGTGCAGAGCACTGTACTAAGCGCTTGGAAAGTACAATTTGGCAACAGATAGAGACAATCCCTACCCAACAACGGGCTCACAGTCCAGAACTGGGAGGTAGGCAACAAAAGCATCAAGAGTAGATAGGCATCAATATCATCAAAATAAATAGAATTATAGATATTTGCACATCATTAATAAAATTAATATAATAATTTATTCCATTGGAGTTGCGGAATTTGAGTCAGCGAGTGTAGATGCATTGCTCAAGGAGTTTGGAAAGGGAGGGTAGGAGGGAGATGGGGCTTCTGACTCCCAAGCCCAGGCTCTACCCACTAGGCCACGCTGCTTCTCGACATGAGCAGGGAGTTCTGGGAGTGGAGCTGCTGATCGGTAAATTAGGGGTTGGGGGTGGGCAGAGGGGGTCGTGGTTGCCCACACCCTCTCCCGCATTCATTTATTCTTATTTATTGAGTGCTCACTTTGTGCAGAGCACTGTACTAAGCGCTTGGGAGATGACAATACAATAATAAACAGACACATTCTCTGCCCACAACGAGCTGACAGTCTAGAGGACTCCGCTGTAGAGGAGGGGCAGGACGGATCTTTCTTCTAATAATGATGAAGATAATAATAATGATGGTATTTGTTAAGCGCTTACTATGTGCCAGGCACTGGTCTAAGCACTGGGGTGGGTACAAGCTAATCAGGTTAGATCCAGCCCTGTCCCACGAGGGGCTCACAGTCTCCATCACTATTTTGCAAACAATAATAATAATAATAATTGGAGTTTACTAAGCAATTTGGGTTGGACACAGTCCCTATACCACGTGGGGCTCAAAGTCTTAATCACCATTTAATAATAATAATAACAATAATGGTATTTGCTAAGCACTTACCACTGTTCCACACACTAGGGGAGATACAGGGTAATCAACTTGTCCCACATGGGGCCCACAGTCTCAATCCCCATTTTACAGATCGTGTATGATTTCCAATTCAGGAACAAACACATTTTAAAATGCTTTGTAAACTTCTCCTCCTGCCTTCAGGATATCTCTACTTGGATGTCCTCCCACCACCTAAAACTCAACATGTCCAAGACAGAGCCTGTCCTCTCCCTTACTTTCCCATCATTGTGGATGGCACAACCATCCTTCCCGTCTCACAAGCCCACAACCTTGGTGTCATCTTTGACCCTGCTCTCTTATTCACCCCACATATCCAATCCATCACCAAATCCTACTGGTCTCACCTTCACAACATCGCCATGATCTGTCCTTTCCTCTCCATCCAAACTGCTACCACATTAGTACAATCACTCATCCTATCCCGTCCAGATTACTGCATCAGCCTCCTTTCTGACCTCCCAACCTCCTGTCTCTCCCCACTCCAGTCCACACTTCACTCTGCTGCCTGGATTATCTTTCTCAAAAACGTTCTGGGCTTGTCACTCCCCTCCACAAAAATCTCCATAGTTGCCTATCAACCTCCATAAGCCACCAGTTTGTACCAACCAGGACCTTCCTGGGCTGGGGGAGCCTCAATGACACATAGTAGAAGTCAAACCACACCTCTGATCACCAACGTTACTGTAAAAAGTTTTTTACTTAGTTTTACCAGCATGCAAGGGAGTGACACATACTTACACTCACTCACTCAACCACCCAAGGGTTCAATACCAGTCTGTGGTCAAAGTGAGCCTGCTGTACCAATGCTTCTTCTTTTTGCTTCCAAGTGCTGCTCTCCTGCTGCTTCTCTAGATGCTTCCAGGTGCCCCTTCTTTATCTGCCTTAGGAATCGCAGCTGTGGCTTACTTGGCAGTCATTCATTGGTCCAGGCCTGGTTACTGGGAAGAACAGGGAGAGAAAGCCACAACTCCCTCCATGCCCCCTCCCCACAGGCCAGCAATCACCTGTCTCAGGGAGAGCCCATGAGTGGCTTCCCAAAGTCTCTTTCTTGTTGTTCATGGGATCACAAACAGTTACTAACAAGGCAGCTTGTAGTGGGCTCTTCACAAGTATCAAACAAAAGAAGCAGCATAGCTTAGTGACAAGAGCACAGGCTTGGGAGTTAGAGGTTGTGGGTTCTAATCCCAGATGAGCCACTTGTTTGCTGTGTGATCTTGGCCAAATCACTTCACTTCACTGTGCCTCAGTTACCACACCTGTAAAATGTAAGACTGTGAGCCCCATGTGGGACAACCAGATTACCTTGTATCTACCCCAGCACTTAGAACAGTGCTTGGCATATATATAGTGAGCGCTTAACAAATACCATCATTATCATTATTATTGGCTTCAAAGTTCTCCATCACCTTGTTCCTCTTACCTCACCTCCCTTATCTCCTACATCCCAGCCCAAATACTCCACTCCTCTGGTGCTACGCTTCTCACTGTGCCTCGTTCTCACCAGTCCCACCATCATCCCCTGGCCCAGATCCTACCTCTGGCCTGGAATGCCCTCCCTCCTCACATCAGCCAAACAATCACACTTTCCCCCTTCAAAGCCCTACTGAAGGATTACCTTCTCCAGAAGGCTTTTCCAGACTAATCCCCACTTTTCCTCAGCTCTCCCTCCCCTCTGCATCACCTTGATTTGCTCCCATTGCTCTACTCACCTCTCCTCACTCCATAGCACTTATGTATATATGTATTTATCTATAATTCTATTTATTTTTATTGATGCCTATTTACTTGTTTTGATGTTTGTCTTCCCCCTTCTAGACTGTAAGCCCAGTATGGGCAGGGGTTGTTTTTCTTTTTGCTGAATTGTACTTTCCAAGCTCTTAGTACAGTGCTCTGCACATAGTAGCGCTCAATAAATATGACTGACTGAATGAATGAAGAATCATATAATAATAATAATGATAGCATTTATTAAGTGCTTACTATATGCAAAGCACTATTCTAAGCGCTAAGGAGGTTATCAGGTGATCAGGTTGTCCCATCGGGGGCTCACAGTCTTAATCCCCCTTTTACAGATGAGGTAACTGAGGCACAGAGAAGTTAAGTGACTTGCCCAAAGTCACACAGCTGACAATTGGCGGAGCTGGGATTTGAACCTGTGACCTCTGATTCCAAAGCCCGTGCTCTTTCCACTGAGCCACGCTGCTTCTACTGATGGTATTGTACTCTCCCAATTGCTTAGTACAATGCTCTGGATGATGACATAAGTGCTCAATAAATGCCATTGATACATTTGATTTTATTAAATTAAAGCTAAGATATAGGAGAAATCTTGATGGCATATGCACTTCCAAAATTATCACAAGCTCTATCTGGAACTGAGCTACTGATGAAAATCTATGACAGTTACTGCTGCTGGCATGCTCACAAACCTCTCATCTTATTTTCATCTGCCACAAAATTTAAAATTTATGAACTAGAAATCCAAACCTTTTTGTCTCTTAAAAAGCAGATTAAGTAGCCTAGAGTGTAGACTCTGAAAGAGATCTTGATTACATCATTTGGCAATAATAATAATAATAATAATAATAATAATAATAATAATAATGGCATTTGTTAAGTGCTTACTATGTGCCAAGCACTGTTCTAAACCCTGAAGTAGATACCAGGTTATCAGTTTGTCCCACGTGGGACTCACAGTCTTAATCCCCATTTTACACATGAGGTAACTGAGACACAGAGAAGTTAAGTGACTTGCCCAAAGTCACACAGCTGACAAGTGGCAGAGCTGGAACTAGAATCCATGACCTCTGACTCTCAAGCCTGTGCTCTTTCCATTAAGCCACATAATATAATTACCCTATAATTCTCTAATAATGCTATTGATGCCTGTCTACTTATTTTGTTTTGCTATCTGTCTCCCCGCTTCTAGACTGTGAGCCCGTTGCTGGGTAGGGATTGTCTCTATTTGTTGCCAAACTGTACTTTCCAAATGCTTACTACAGTGCTCTGCGCACAGTAAGCGCTCAATAAATACAATTGAATGAATAATCAGACCAGACACAGTTTCAGGCCATATGGAGATTACAATCTAAGAGGGAGTGAAGGCAGATATCCCCATTTCACAATGAACTGAGCCACAAAGAGTTTAAGTGATCCTGAAAGTTTAAAACCTTAAAGACATTCAAAGTGCTGGGCTTCATCAGAAAGGTGCTTGAAGATGTTAAGTTCAAAACAAATAAAAGGCACCTTTTAAAAAATCTCTGGAACATCTGACTGACTTAGGACAAAGTTCATTTTAGATAATGAGATATCCATATAGTCCCCACAGGTCCTTGTTATTGTTCCTCTATATTTTAACCTGTATCTTTCAAAGAGTAAAAATTGTGGAAAGAATGATAACAAGATCTCAGTTTGACACAAACTTTAAATCTCTCTCAGAAGACATCATTATTTCCTCAGAATTTTTCTAATTCTACCGTAAAAGGGTCTTCAATTATGGAGGAATCAGAAATGATTGAGGCTTGCCTGTCCCACTCTGATCCAGAGCAGGTCAAATGCCAGTTGAACTAGAAATCTAAAGAACATGAGAAATACACTGTAAAATGGAAAGTCTATTTTATCATTTATTTACTTTTGCTTACTTTGTCATGGCAGAACAAGAATTTGGTCTACTCTTATTTTTCTGGCCTTAGTTTGCTTTTCTAGTGCTTTCAACAATATCTTGTTTTCTTTTGTATTGTCAAAGATAATATGCCTTAGAAATATAGCTCAGGTCACACAGTTTAGTACATAATAAAAACTTGTGAGGCAGATTGGGAACCTGGGGAAAATGGTAGAGGGAATCTGTTGCCTGATTGGTAACTTTATGACTGTTATAGAGCTACTGCAGAAAACACAGTTGTTGGGGAGGGAATTAAGGCAGTGAGTATATATGGGCCATTTACATTTTGGCTAGAAATGGCAGCAGTGAGATGGGCTGATATCTGAGGGGTACAAGGAGGTAGCATGGTACTATTCTTAAGCATGTATTTAATATGAATGGATCAGAGAATACAGATGGATATGGAAAGGAAGCATCTGAGGATGGACGAGTAGCCAGTAAAAAGCAGGAGAAAGTTTAAATGGAGTGAACTGTGAGAGTTTAAGTAAAATTTGAAAGAGCAGGAGAAAGGACGGCCACCTCTAAATACACACGCATCATGAGCTGAGCCACAAGAGGGATAGGGACAGTGTCTGATCTTCTTATCAATCCTAGTGTTTAGTATAACGTTGCACATAATAAGCACTTATCACCATAGTTATTAACACCTTGTTTCCCTGAAGAAGCCTTCCATGACTAAGTTCTTCTCTCCTCTTCTCCCACTCCCCTCTTACTTGCTCCTTCACTCATCTTCCCTCACATCCCCACAGTGCATATGTATATATTGTGTATATATCTGTAATGTATTTATTTATTTGTTTGTTTATTTATGCTAATGTCAGTCCCTTAACTCTAGGCTGTGAGCTTTTAGGAAGGAATATCTCTGTTGTTATATTGTACTCTTCCAAGTGCTTTGCACGCAGGTACTGCTCAATAAATATGATTGAATGAATGAAAATGAATTTACATTCATTTAATTTAATGACTTTTAACAGTCGGATTGGGCATCTTCATGGACCTCACTTTCTTGTTGCAATTTATAGCCTGGCATTGGGTAAAGTGCCCTGTGTTCCAAAGTGAAGGTATTCCAACTCTGCCACTGGCAGTCAGATTACAATCAGGTTATAGTGCTTCAGACTTTATAAATCATTATTATTTATTAATCAAGCTTCTATTATTTAAGTTGTTCATGCTGCATGCTGTTAGTTTCTTAATATTCTTTCTGAATGGAAAAAAATTGTGAAGAGTGGGTCTCACCTTATGTAATTGCATTGAGATCTCACTAATCTCTTTTACACCCTAATGCTTCTTTATAATTGTGCTTAATTACACAAGAGAAATATGTATTATTCCAAACATCTGTCATACGTTAAAAATACATTATCGTCACTGGATTAAATTTTGGTCAAAGCACTGTCTTCAGTTTTCTCTAAAACTCTAATCATTAGGTTCTGAATTCATATTTACCTGAAGTTTTGTTCTTACTTTGATACTGAATCTAGTTGTGGAAAATCAGTTAATGCGGAAGTCTCATTCACTCCATCTGTAATCTAGAAATTATGCTACACAGTTTGTAGAGCTTCCAGATGAAATCACATATTTTGAAATTTTAAACAAATGTATCATTGTTGACCATATTTAATATTGAATAACAAGATAACAATTTATCTGATTTTAGAAAGGTAAGACAAAAATCAGGCAAATTGTCACTGATAACAATTCTAAACATTAATTTCAACATGAGTTTGGCTAGCCAATAAATAATGAAAGTATGATTTAGACTGTGAGTTTGTTGTAGGCAGGGAATGTGTCTGATGTTATATTGTACTCTCTCAAGTGCTTAGTATAGTGCTTTGCACACAGTAAGTGATGATGATGATGGCATTTATTAAGCACTTACTATGTGCAAAGTACTGTTCTAAGTGCTGGGGAGGTTACAAGGTGATGACGTTGTCCCACTGGGTGCTTACAGTCTTAATTCCCATTTTTACAGATGAGGTAACTGAGGCATGTACAATTAAAATAAATAAATGAATAGAGAAATAAATACGTACAAACATATATACATATATGCAGGTGCTGTGGGGAGGGGAAGGAGGTAAAGCGGCGGGGATGGGGAGGGGGAGGAGGTGGAGAGGAAGGAGATGTCCTGAAGGCAGGAGGAGATGCGAGCCTGGAAGGAGGGAGAGGGAGCAGGGGCAAAGATGTAGATTTGGGTGTCATCAGCGTAGAGATGATAGTTGAAGCCATGGGAGCGAATGAGGTCACCAAGGGAATGAGCGTAGATTGAGAACAGAAGGGGACCAAGAAATAAACCTTGAGGAACCCCTACAGTAAAGGGATGGGAGGGGGAGGAGGAGCCAGCAAAAGAGACTGAGAATGAACGGCCGGAGAGATTAGAGGAGAACCAGGACAAGACGGAGTCTGTGAAGCCAAGATTGGATAGCATTTTGAGGAGAAGGGGGTGGTCCACAGTGTCGAAGGCAGCTGAGAGGTCGAGGAAGATTAGGACAGAGTATTAGCCATTGGATTTGGCAAGCAGGAGGTCATTGGTGACCTTTGAGAGGGCAGTTTCCATGGAATGTAGGGGACGGAAGCCAGATTGGAGGGGGTCGAGGAGAGATTTGGTGCTTTTGTGCTTACTGTGTGCAGAGCACTGTACTAAGCTCTTGATAGAGTACAACACAACAATAAACAGACACATTTCCTGCCCACAATGAGCTTACAGTCCATCTCCCACATGCTAAAAAAATCCTCCCTGGACCCCATGGCTCCCTCCTGTTATTGCCCCATCTCCCTGCTATCAATCTTCTCCAAACTCCTTGAGTAAGTTGTCTACACCTGCTGTATAAAATTCCTCTCCTCCAATTCTTTTCTTGACTCCCTCCAATATGGCTTCCAAGCCCTTCACTCCGCAGAAACCACCCTCTCAAAGGTCACCAGTGATCTCCTTCTTGCCAAATCCAAAGGCCCTTACTCCAACCTAATCTTCCTCGACCTCTCAGCTGCCTTCAACAATGTCAACACCCTGTTCTCTTGGAAACAGCCTTGGCTTCACTGTCACTGCACACTCCTGGTCCTCCTCTTATCCATTCTCAGTCATTCACAGGCTTCTCTTCTGCTTCCCACCCCCTAACTGTGGGGGTCCCTCGAGGTTCAGTTCTGTGTCCCCCTCTGTTCTCCATCTATATCCACTCCCTTGGAGAAGTCATTCACCAACATGGCTTCAACTACCACCTCTATGTGGCTTCAACTACCACCTCTCCCCATCCTCTCCCTCCCCATCCCCCCGCCCTACCTTCTTCCCCTCCCCACAGCACCTGCATATACGTTTGTACATATTTATTACTCTATTTATTTTACTTGTACATGTGTACTATTCTATTTTATTTTGTTAATATGCTTTGTTTTGTTGTCTGTTTCCCCCTTCTAGATTGTCAGCCCGCTGTTGGGTAGGGGCCGTCTCTATATGTTGCCAACTTGTACTTCCCAAGCGCTTAGTGCAGTGCTCTGCACACAGTAAGTGCTCAATAAATGCGATTGAATGAATGAATGAATGAATGACACCCAAATCTACAACTCCAGCCCTGATATCTCTCCTTCTGCAGTCTCGCATTTCTTCCCGCCTTCAAGACATCTCTACTTGGATTTTCTACCGTCACCTAAAGTTCAACATGTCCAAAACAGAACTACTTATCTTACCTCAAAGATCCTGTCCTACCCTTGACTTTCCCATCACTGCAGACAGCATTACCATCCTTCCTGACTCACAAGTCCATAATCTTGGTGTTATCCTTGATTCCTCTCTCTCTCATTTAACCCACACATTCAATCCATCACTAAATCCTGTTGGTTCTACCTTCACAACATCACTAAAATTCACCATTTTCTCTCCATCCAAACTACTACTACATTAATACAATCACTTATCCTCTCCCACCTTGATTACGGTATCAGCTTTCTTGCTGACCTCCCAGGCTTCCGTATCTCCCCATTCCCACCCTTACTTCACTCTGTTGCCCAGATCATTTTTTTAGAAAAACATTCAGAACATGTTTTCTCACTCCTCAATAAACTCCAGATGGGCATCCACCTCCACGTGAGATGAAAACTCCTCACCATTAGCTTTAACGCATTAAGTCCCTTTGCCCCTCCTACCTCACCTCACTACTCTCCTACTACAACCCAGCATGCACATTTCACTCCTCCATTTCACTCCTCTAGTGTCACTATCTCTCTATCTCACCTAATTCACTACTGATCCCTCGCCCATGACCTGACTCTGGAAGGCTTGGAACACCCTTCCTCCTCAAATCTAATAATTACTATTCCCCACTTCAAAGACTTATTGAAGGCACATCTCCTCCAAGAGGACATACTTGACTAGTACCTCTTTTCCTTTTCTTCAATTCCCTTCTGTGTTGTCCTGACTTACTCCCTTTATTTATCCCCCTCGCAACCCCATAGCACTTACTTGCATATTTGTAATTTATTTATTAATATTAACATCTGTCTTCCCCTAGACTGTAAGCTTATTGTAGGCAGGAGTCTGTGTTTGTGTGTCTGTTTATTGTTATATTGTACTCTCCCAAGTGCTTTGTACATTGCTCTGCACATAGTAAGTGCTTAATAAATATGATTAATGAATGAATGAATGAATGAACTATAGAGTGATAGACAAGGATATAGAAAACTAAATTAAGGCCAGCACATTATTTGGGACCTTGTCCAATAAATAGAATGTGGTGACAACATGGTATCAGGATCCAGAATGAATTTAAGGCCTACAGAGCTGTAGTGTTGTCCAACCTTCTCCTCAAGCAGTTCCATCAGAGTCATTTGTAGGTTACAGTCAGTAACCAATAGCAAGATAAAAATCACAAACAATTAAGTTCTGGAATTTAGTTTGTCTTAGCTTTGAAACCATGCTCTTCTTAATACAGCTATGCTGGGTAAGACATCATCAGTGGTGTTTAATGAGCACTTACTATGTGCAGGCAACCATACTTAGCTACTGGGAGAGTACAGTACAACAGACTTGGTAGGCACGTTTCCTGCCCATAATGAACTTACTGAAACAGCTGTTGTATAAAGAGCTGAAAATAGGAAACTGAAAGTAAGGATGGCAGAAGGAAAGATTTTTAAAATGCAGTAAAACAAAACATCAGAAAATGAATCATCCCAGCTGAAAACTGGGAATCAGTTGCTGAGAATACACCAGATAGATCAGCATGGCTCCCTGCTAACAAGAAAAAAGTGGCTCTCTTTGAGCAGAAGTTCCATATGGAATGAGAAAAGAGGGTAAAAGGGAAAAGAGCACCAGTCGCTACAAACATTAGACAACAATAAAAAAGGAGCAGCCCTTTTGTGGGCAAAATATTACTGGTACTATCGGTCCCACATTAGGCTTTTCAGCCAAATCTGCACTCATGCCCTGTCAGTAGCTTCTTCAAATCCTTGATCCCCTACTACAACACAATCTGCACACTTTGCTCCTCTAATTACAACCTATTCACTCAATCAGTCTCATCTGTCTTGCCACTGACCCCTTGCCCACATCCTCCCTCTGGCCTGGAAACCCTCCCTCTCGATATATATTCAGACCATGGCTCTTCCTACCTTAAAAGCTCTGCTTAAATCATCTCCTCTTACTAAGCTTTCTTTCCCCTATTTGCCCTCCCTTCTATCTCCTATGCATTTGGATCTGTACTCCTTAAGCACTTGACATTTACCCCAAACCCTGTTGCACAGAATTTATGTGCACATAATAAAATAACAATAATAATAATAACTGCGGTATTTGTTAAGCACTTACTGTGCACGAGTAACTGTTCTCAGTGCTGGGGTACATATAAGATAATCAGGTTGTACACGGTCCCTATCCTATATAGGGCTCATAGTCTAAATCTTCATTTTACAGATGACAGAGTTGTGAAATGACTTCCCCAAGGTCACACAGCAGACAAGTGGCAGAGCTAGGATTAGAACCCATGTCATTCTGACTTTCAGGTCCATGATCTAACCATTAGGCTATGCTGCTTCTCGCAGTGTATCTCCATATCCCTAGAGAAGCAGCGTGGATCAGTGGAAAGAGCACGGGCTTTGGAGTCAGAGGTCATGGGTTCAAATCCGAACTCCGCCACTTATCTGCTGTGTGACTTTGAGCAAGTCACTTCACTTCTCTGTGCCTCAGTTACCTCATCTGTAAAATGGGAATTATGTCTGAGAGCCCCATGTGGGACAACTTGATCACCCTGTAACCTCTCCAGTGCTTAGAACAGTGTCTTGCACATAGTAAGCGCTTAATAAATGCCATTATTATTATTATTATTCTCTCCCACTTCCCTTATCTGTACTTCATTTCAGTGTCTGTCTCTGCATCTAGACTGCAAGCTCCTTGTGGGCAGAGATTGTGTCTACCAACTCAATTATACTGTACTTTACCAAGTGACTAATACAATGCTCTGCACACAGTAAGTACTCGGTAATACCATTAACTGATTTATGGATTGATATGGACCAATATTTCAGGTCATGCTTTAACCAGATGGCAATGGAGAAAGGGTCAAGCAAGGAACTTATCTCTGTCTCAACTGACCACAGTGGGGTGTACCCGGGTTTAGTTAACTTTGGCTGGCAGGAAATTGGATTATTAGTTATGAAATACCCAAGCCAAATTTGAATAGTAGTTTCAGGATTCATGCTTTATGCCATGTCATGCTTTTGTTTCATGCTAAATGCTTTTGTAAAGCCTATGAATACATGATAATGATCTTGGTGCTCTTTTGGACCTTCTTCTGCATTTTTCCTAGACTAAATTGATAAACGCTAAAGATGAATGAGTATATTGTTTGCCTATGTACTTTGTGATTCTTGAAACCAGGGAATAGCAGATAGTTAATACTTAATAATACCACAATTAATATTAGAAGTATTCACTGTTGGTATGAAAATCATTCTTTGGAATGCTATTAATAACTGAATCTATTATATTTATTTATAATTATTATTATATTATATTATTATATATTATAATCATATTTATTGAGCAGTTACTAAATGCTTGGGAGAGTACAATATAACAGTTGGTAGATGTATTCCCTTCACACAACAAGCTTACAGACTAGAGGGGAAAATTAATTAAAGCTCAAGAAAAACTGGAAGCACACAAAATATTGGCCATGACATTCTCTCTCTTTGTTTTACTAATCCTCAAATATGAAAAATATTAGTTATATTGTCATACTGACCAATACTATGCTATCATCAATCGTGATAAATTAAATGGGACCCAATGCCAACATCGACAATGATATTCCTCTTGCCAAATCCAACGACCTCTAGTCCATCCTAATCCTGCTCGACTTCTCAAGCTGCCTTCGACACTATAGACCACCCCTTTCTCCTGGAAATGTTATAATAATGATGGCATTTGTTAAGCGCTTACTATGTGCAAAGCACTGTTCTAGGCGCTGGAGGGGATACAATGTGATCAGGTTGTCCCACGTGAGGCTCACAGTCTTAATCCCCATTTTACAGAGGAGGTAACTGAGGCACAGAGAAGTTAAGTGACTTGCCCCAAGTCACACAGCTGACAAGCGGTGGAGTCGGGATTAGAACCTATGACCTCTGACTCCCTAGCCCAGGCTCTTTCCATTGAGCCACGCTGCTTCTCTAATTACAAACAGTGGAAGCAGGATGAAGAACAGGAGAGCAGGTAGGCTCATGAATTTGTCTGGCTGAAATAACTGAATAAATAAACATACACATACACAATGCATCCATACACATGCACACATAAATATAAAGATTACAACTCTGTTCCACTTACCGTGTGTGTGTGTGTGTGTGTGTGTGTGCGTGTGCATGCATGTGTGCATGTGCTGACTATGATTATGGCTACTAATGATATGGTGCAACTTGGACTATTGGGAATTAACAGTGGACATTTTCTTTGATGATGCAACAAGGAATCTGGAGACTCATTTTAGAATAAAATTCTGATCCTCTGGAAAATGCTTCCACATTAACAAGCATCTCTATCATCCAAATCCTGAAATAATTCATATAAGCATCATGTAACAGATGTCTCTGAGTAGAAGCAAATACACTTAAAGATGTATGGATCATAAACCATATATCCAACCTTAGCTTCACTGACTCTTTCTTCTCCTGGTTCTTCTCTTATCCCTCTGGCCTTTCATCTTTCATATCCTTCACAGGCTCCTCCACTGCCTCCCACTCCCTAACTATTGGTGTCCCGCAGGGTTCAGTTCTGGGTCCTCTTTTATTCTCCGTCTATACCCACTCCCTTGGAGAACTCATTCTCTCCCATGGCTTTAACTACCACGTCAATACAGATGATACATCTCCATTTCCAACTCCAGCTCTCCCTCTCTCCAGTCTCATGTCTCCTCCAACCCTCAAGGCATCTCTACTTAGATGCCCTTCTATTACCTCAAATTTAACATGTCCAAAACAAAGCTCCTTATCTTCACATACAAACTCTGATCTCCCCCTATTTTTCCCATCAATGTAGATGGCACCACCATCCTTCCTGTCTCACAAGGCTATGACCTGTATCCTTGACTCCTCTCTCTCATTCAACCCACATATTCAATCCATCACTAAATTATGTCAGTCCCACCTTCACAACATCACTAAAATCTGTTTTTTCCTCTCCATCCAAACTGCTACCATGTTAATACAATCACTTATAATAATGATAATAATGGTATTTGTTAAGTGCTCACTATGTGCAAAGCACTGTTCTAAGTGCTGGGGAGGTTACAAGGTGATCAGGTTGTCCCACGGGGGGTTCACAGTCAATCCCCATTTAACAGATGAGGTAACTGAGGCACGGAGAAGTTAAGTGACTTGCCCAAAGTCACACAGCTGACAGTTGGCAGAGCTGGGATTTGAACCCATGACCTCTGAATCCAAAGCTCGTGCTCTTTCCATTCATTCATTCATTCATTCAATCATATTTATTGAGTGCTGACTGTGTGCAGAGCACTGTATTAAATGCTTGGGAAGTACAAGTTGGCAACATATAGAGATAGTCCCTACCCAACAGTGGGTTCACAGTCTAGAAGGGGGAGACAGAGAACAAAACAAAACATATCAACAAAATAAAATAAATAGAATATGTGCAAGTAAAATAAATGGAGTAATAAATACGTACAAACATATATACATATATACAGGTGCTGTGGGGAAGGGAAGGAGGTAAGGCGGGGGGGATGGAGAGGGGAGAGGAAGGAGGGGGCTCAGCCTGGGAAGGCCTCCTGGGAGAGGTGAGCTCTCAGTAGGGCCTTGAAGGGAGGAAGAGAGCTAGCTTGGCAGATGTGAGGAGGGAGGACATTTCAGGCCAGGGGGATGACGTGGGCTGGGGGTCGATGGCGGAACAGCGAGAACAAGGCACAGTGAGGAGATTGGCGGCAGAGAAGCGGAGGGTGCGGGCTGGGCTGTAGAAGGAGAGAAGGGAGGTAAGGTAGGAGGGGGCAAGGTGATGGAGAACCTTGAAGCCGAGGGTGAGGAGTTTCTGCCTGATGCGTAAGTTGATTGGTAGCCACTGGAAATTTGAGGAGGGGAGTAACATGCCCAGAGCGTTTCTGTACAAAGATAATCCGGGCAGCGGCGTGAAGTATGGATTGAATTGGGGAGAGACAGGAGGATGGGAGATCAGAGAGGAGGCTGATACAGTAGTCCAAGACGGGATGGGATGAGAGCTTGAACGAGCAGGGTAGTGGTTTGGATGGAGAGGAAGGGGCGGATCTTGGCAGTATTGCGGAGGTGAGAGCGGCAGGTTTTGGTGACGGCTTGGATGTGATGGGTGAATGAGAGAGCGGAATCGAGGATGACACCAAGTTTGCGGGCTTGTGAGTAGGGAAGGATGGTAGTGCCGTCAGTGATGGGAAAGTCAGGGAGAGGGCAGGGTTTGGGAGGGAAGACAAGGAGTTCAGTCTTGGACATGTTGAGTTTTAGGTGGCGGGCAGACATCCAGATGGAGATGTCCTGAAGGCAGGAGGAGAGCGAACCTGGGCCATGCTGCTTCTCCACTTATCCTCTCCCACCTTGATTACTGTATCAGCTTCTTTGCTAACCTCCCAGGCACCTATCTCTTTCCATTACAGTTCATACTTCACTCTGCTGCCTGAATCATTTTTTCTTAAAAAATGTTCAGGACATATCACCCCAGTCCTCAAAAAAGTCCATTGGTTGCCGATCCACCTCCACATCTAAAAAAAACTCATCACCATTGACTTTATAGCTCTCAACCAACTTGGCCCCTCCCACCGTACCTCACTTCTTCTACAGCCCAGCCTGCACACTTTGCTCCTCTAATGATAAACTTCTCATTGTGCCTCGATCTCTCAGTCTTTTAGACTGTGAGCCCACTGTTGGGTAGGGACTGTATCTATATGTTGCCAATTTGTACTTCCCAAGCACTTAGTACAGTGCTCTGCACATAGTAAGCGCTCAATAGATACGATTGATGATTGATGATGATGATCTCTCCTGTCTCGCCACCAGCCCCTCATGCACATCCTGCTTCTGACCTGGAACACCCTCCCCCCTTAAATCTGACAGTCAATTACTCTCCCCCCCTTTCAAAGCCTTATTTCAGGTGCATCTCCTCCAAGAGGCCTTCCCAGACTAAACCCCACTTTCTTCATTCCCACTCCCTTCTGCATCACCCTGACTTTCTCCCTTTACTCTTCACCTCTCCCAGCCCCACAGCACTTATCTATAACTTTATTTGTATCTGTAATTTTATTTATTTGTATTGATGTCCGTCTCCCCCATCTAGTCTTTAAGCTCATTGTGGGCTGGGAATGTGACTGTTTATGCTGTATTGTACTCTCCCAAGTGCTTAGTACAGTGCTCTGCACACAGTAAGCACTCAATGAATATGATTGAATGAATAAATAAGAAACTCACAATTCAACAAAATTGATTTTGAATTATTTCAGCATATTTCTGACATATTTCCTTTGTTGTGATATGAAATGCAATCAAGCAAATAAATTGGTATATTTACAAAAACTGTAATATCATTTGTCTATACTTCCTTTACATTAACACTTTTTTCCTTTGTTGGATAGAGAAATGAAGCGATAATGCTTTTTAACATTTTAATCAGATACATTCTTTCAGAACGCAGAAAGCACTTACTACTCTCTAAGAATATATATGGCAAATTCATTCATTCATTCAATCACATTAATTGAGTGCTTACTGTGTGCAGCACACCGTACTAAGCGCTTGGAAAATACAATTTAGCAGTAAAGAGAGACAATCCCTGCACACAATGGGTTTACAGTCTAGAAGGTGGGATGTCCACTTACTAAATAAAGAAACACAAAAGAAGCTATGTTATGTGTTGTACTCATGAACAATCATTTTTGCGGTGGTTTATTACTAGTAAATGATTTGCAACAGCTACATAAATGTAAGACTAAATCCTTGCAGACCTTGGCAATTTTAATTTTACACTTCCCACTATAAAAACTGGAAGATTATTGTATTTATGAATATTTGCAAGCATTTGGGCTATAAATGTCAACATTACATTTTTATTGCAATCAATAAAGAAAAAAGAAAACACTTGCTATCCTAATGGATGATACAAACATTTACTCATATGTATTTGACAAGCCATTTCAATGTATTATCACAACCTGTGATGGAGTAAAAGCACGCTAGCAGTAGAGAACCTGTTAGCAATTGCACCTTTTTTTTTTAACCTCATCGAAATGTATTAGTCTGTTTCTGGTAGTTGACACATTTTTCTTACTTTGAATATTTAGGGATCAAGCTTAAATTTAAAAGAAAAAAATAAAGTCCTAATTACATAAATATAAATAATAACAGCATAATTATGGTTTTGATGTGTATTTTTGGAAATAATCAGGGATTTTGAAGAGTTGAACCTACTTGATGCTAGAGTCCTAATTGGAGTTGTTCATTTGTAGTAGGAAGGGCTATGGTAAAAGTCACATTCTTTTTAGATAGTGTCCCAAAACAGATTGACATAATCAAGGTAAGTAGTACAGCACAAAATTGAGGGTATAAGGGTATTCCTTTAGGAATGAACCTAATTATTTGTAATTACTAGAACAGGCAGCTATTCATGGAGGAAATGAATTGAACACACAGGTAACTAAATAACCTGCTGTTGTATGTACATTAATGGAATAAAGTATGAATTTCTCCAATAGCCTACTCAAAGATACACATTAGCATCACTTCTTATAGGAGCAGGACAGAAATATATGATTTTTATCTTGAATAATAAGTGCATAGTACAATGCTCTGCACATAGTAAGCACTCAATAAATATGACAATGATATCCTGAAGTCAAGGAGTAAAAGAATCGTGGCATTCTCCAAAGTACTTTATATAATATCACCTTCACAATTCTCAGAGTGTTTGATTCCCATTTATATTTTCAGATTTAAGTACAATAGCAAGGGCTATGTATATATGCATATATATATATATATATATACACCTATGCATATACAGAATGATATATATTATACACATAGTTACATGAGTCAAATATTAGCATCATGTACTTCCAGAAGTTTACCAAAATCATCAACTTTTGTAATATTTATTGATGCCTACTGTATGCTGAAATCTGTACTATGTGAGTGGGAGAAATTACAGAAAACAAGAAACGTATTCCCTGCTCTCAAGGAACGATCTAATAACGAAGGTTTGGAGATGATAGCACAAAAGATCAGGATCAATCAATTGCATTTATTAAGTGATTACTGATTGCAGAGCACTGTACTAGGTGCTTGAGAGAGTACAATATAACAGAGTGTGTAGACATGTAGACATGATTAGGTCGGCATTAAAAGAGAGAAATGTGTGGGCTGGGTTATAATAGGAAATCAGGGGAGCAAGGTGTGTGTGGAGGGGTGGGGGCAATGTGACTTAGTGCTTTAAAGACAATGGTAAGAAGTTTCTGTTTGATGCAGAGGTGAATTGGCAACCATTAGAGATTCTTGAGGAGTGGGGAAATGTGGACTGAATAGTCTTGTGGAAAAATTATCTGTGCAGCAGAGTGAAGTATGGACAGGAGTGGAGAGAGACAGAGGCAGGGGAATTGGCAAGGAGGCTGATAGAGTAATCAAGATGAGCTAGGATAAATGCTTGAATTAATGTGGTAGAAGTTTGGATGGAGAGGAAAGGGTGGATTTTAATGGTGTTGTAGAGGCTGAACCAACAAGATTTGGTGATGGATTAAACATATTGGTTGAATGATATTGGGTTGAGGAAAATGCCAAAGTTATGGGCTCTTGAGACAGGGAGAATAGTGATCCTCCAAACCACAGGATTTGGTGACAGATTAAACATATTGGTTGACTGAGACATATGAGTTGAGGAAAATGCCAAAGTTATGGGCTCTAGGGATGGAGAGGCTAGTGATGCTATCTACACTGAAGGAAAAGTCAGGGTTTGGGTGGGAAGATAAGGAGTTTTGTTTAGGATATGCTAAGTTTGAGGTGTTGGCAGGACATCCAAGTAGAGATGCTCTGAAGGCAGGAGGAAACGTGAAGCTAGAGAAAGAGAGAGGATGTAGATTTAGGAATCACCCAAATGGAGATGATAGTTCAAGCCATGGGAGTAAATGTGTTCTCCAAGGAAGTGTATGTGTATGCAAAATAGACAAGGGACCCAGAACTGAACCTTGAGGTATACCCACAGTAAGGGGAAGAGAGGCAAAGGAGGAGTCCCCAAAAGAGACTGAGAATGAGCATCCATAAAAACAGGAGGAGAACCAGGAAAGGACAGTGTCATTGAAGCCAAGATTGAATAATGTTTCCAAGAAAGGAAGGTGATGGATAATGCTGAAGCAGCATAGCTCAGCGGAAAGAGCACGGGCTTTGGAGTCAGAGGTCATGGGTTTAAATCCCGTCTCTGCCAATTGTCAGCTGTGTGACTTTGGGCAAGTCACTTAACTTCTCTGTGCCTCAGTTACCTCATCTAAAAAATAGGGATTAAGACTGTGAGGCCCCGTAGGACAACCTGATCACCTTGAAACCTTCCCAGTGCTTAGAACGGTGCTTTGCACATAGTAAGTGCTTAATAAATGTCATTAAAAAAATGCTGAAGGTAGCTGAGAGGTCGAGAAGGATTAGGATGGAATAGAGATCAGAGAAGCAGCATGGCTTAGTGGAGAAAGCCGGGTTTGGAAGTCAGAGATCATGGGTTCTAGTCCCAGCTCCGCCACTGTCAGCTGTGTGACTCTGGACAAGTTACTTAACTTCTCGGTGCCCCAGTACCTGGGATTAAGACTGTGAGCCCCATGTGGGACAAACTGATTACATTGTTTTCCCCCACACTGCTTAAACAGTGCTTGGCACATAGTAAGTGCTTAACAAATGCCATTATTATTATTGTTATTATTATTATTATTAGATTTGGCAAGAAAGAAATCACTGGTGATCTTGAGAGGGAAGTTTCTGTAGAGTGAAGGGGCAGAAGCCAGATTGGAGATAGAGAAAGAGAGAATTGGAGGAGAGGAAGTGGAGACAGCAGGGTATAGATAACTTTCTCAAGGAATTTGGAATGGAATGGTAGGAGGGAGAAGGGGCAATGACTGGAGGGAGCCGTGGAAGTCAAGGGAGAGATTTCATTTTTTGGGGGGAGGGGGTAGAATAGACATAAAATTGTTTGAAAGCAGTGGGAAAAAAAGCCATTAGGTACTGAACAGTTGAAGATAGCAGTCAGGGAGGGAAAAAGGGTGGGGGCAAGTGCTTTGAGATGATGTGAAGGCATGTCAGAGGCATAGGTGGAGGGGGTGAATTTTGGGAGAAAGCAGGAGATCTCTTTAGATACTGCTAGAGATCTCTTCAGATACTGATGAGAGCACTGAAGAAGGTTAGAGGAGGGAGGGTTGGGGAGGGGCAGGGAAGATTTTAGAGAGATTATGCCTCATGGTTTCAAATTTCTCTAAGTGTGTGGCCAACAAAGGATGAAATAGCTGGCAAAAATAACTGAATAATCAGAATTTTAATAATGATGGGGGTTTAGTCAACGCTTACTTGGTAGTTATTATTATCATTAGTTAGAAATTGATAAATAATAATAATGGTATTTGTTAAGCACTTACAAATGGTGCTAAGCACCATTCTAAGTGGTGGGGGAGATACAAGGTAATCAGGTTGTCCCACATGAGGCTCACAGTCTTACTCCCCATTTTACAGATAAGGTAACTGAGGCACAGAGAAGTTAAGTGTCTTGTCCAAATTCACACAGCTGACAAGTGGCAGAGGCGGGATTAGAACCCATGACCTCTGACTCCCAAGCCTGTGTTCTTTCCACTAAGCCACACTGCTTCTCGAAAGCAGCCACAACTCTGATCTGGGTGCTTGTACACACCCTGCCACTGGCCTGCTGTCTGATCACGGGGAAGTCACTTAACTACTCTATGCTTCAGTTTCCTTACTCGTAATGTTGTGAAAAAAAAGTGATTTAAGTAATTTGTAGGACTGTGGAAAATAAAAATACTATCTAAAGTTTCTTTACAGTGATCATGTCATCTGGTAAGTAGCCAAATTTAGCACATTAATGAGATTCTCACCATCACAGTAGAATCATTTTTGAACTCCGAGGGAAAGGACTAGTGTAAATAGTAATTCATAGATTTTTAAAAAAACTTGTGGTCAAAACGATAAGGGATGAGTCGAAAGAGGAGCAAGGTGGGGATAAGAAGGAGAAGAGGAAGAAAAGGTGAGAGAGATGGTGAAGAATACAAGTGAAGAAAAAAGGGAATGAAAGACATGGAGAAGGACAAGGGGAAGAGGGAGAGTAAAAAGAAGCATATTCTCAAGAGAATATTTCATGAAAAGACAGAATTTTTGCCTTCTGTCATTGGTTTTATACTAGCTTTATGTCATCAGAACATTTCTTTTCCCAAAGGGAAAGAAGTATGCGGACGGCTTTTAATCTCAGTCTATTTTTTATTGCCTCCATTTTCAGCTGCTTGACAGCCTTCACATTTTACAGTCTTTTGTCATGCAATCAAATCTTCAATTCCTTTCACTTGCTTATCAGCCAGCTCAGAGCAACAGAGTGATATAACTACAGAAGGGTCAGCTGTATGCCAAGGCTTTCCAAGTGAAACTCTGAAATGAAACGCTCTATCTGGAAGAATGCACTGTCAAAATAATACAAGAATGCAATGGTCTGTAACCGCTTCAAAAATTACTAAACATCTATATTTTTTATTTCAACGGATAAATGCTACTCACCAACAAAATTTTATTTTTCAGTGCTTTTAGGCTTCATCTTTAAATGGCCTAGATGCTAAGATGTAATGGCTTCACTCTGCTTTATTACCCACATTCCATTTCAGTTTGAGTAAATATAATAGGGTGGCATTTTAAATGTGTGGCACTTTATTCAGGCAGCTCTGGATAGTGAATTGGCCACACTATTTGTTAATTCCAAACTTTGAAGGCTTTGTTTTTGATATATTTGTGAGTGACTGTCGTTCTATAGGCACTTTATTTTCTATTTTAAATCTGTGGGCTAAATTGAAAATATATTTCTGAGTCAAGGATTTAATCTACTTAAAGGAAGTGTTTCCACATTGGCACCCATCCAGGACTCCTATTTCTTATCTGTAAACTTCACATTGCCATTCTTCATTTCTAGTGTCTAGAACCAAAAATCCTCATGATAGAGCGTAGGTGTGTTGACTGGATCAAAACATGTGTGTGAACATTGAATGAATGGATAAGCAGCAGCTTTGCCTGGTGGAGAGAACACAAGCCTGAGAGTCAGAAGGACCTGGGTTCTAATCCCATCTCACCGAATTACTTACTGTGTGGCCTTCAGCAAGTCAGTTACCATCTCTGCGCATCAGTTTCCCTAACTATAAAATGGGGATACCTGTTCTCCCTCCTACTTAGACTATGAGCCCAATGTGGGGCAGGGATTGTGACCAACCAAATTAACTTGTATCTATCGCAATGCTTTGACTTCATTTGACATACAGTAAGTGCTTAACAAATACCACAAACACCAATGTGGGTTGAATGAGTGAGAGGACTTTAGTATAACACTAAGGTTATGGGTTTGCGAGATAGGAAGGATGGTGGTACCATCTACAGTGATGGGAAAGTCAGGGGATGACAGGGTTTGAGTGTGAAGATAAGGAGTGCTGTTTTGGCTATGTTAAGCTTGAAGTGACAGGAAGACATCCAAACAGAAATGTCTTGAAGGCCAGAGAAAATCCAAGACTGCAGAAACATTAGGTTTATGTTTCACTGTATTTGTTATATTCACTGTATGTATGTGTACATACATACAAAAAAATACTTTTAAGTGTAAGGAGGTGGAATCTTAAAATCATACCTATTTTTCCTTAGCTACAGTTTCTGAAGGGAACCCACTGATACTTTTTGGTCATAATATGGCTTACAGTCAATTGGATATCTTAAAATATAGCTTTACAAAGACTTAGTAAATATTGCATTCTGCAGAAGATTGATGATGAAATTGACCTACAGACTTTGCATTATCAAAGTCAGCAAATGTTAATCTTATAATACCACAAGCCCTGCTTTTCACAGTATTACAGCTGCCAGCTCACAGACGCTTAGCTAATCAAAAACTACAGTCAATGAAACTCCTTTGCAATTAATGGTATAAGAATTAGACAAATATTATTTTCTAGTCTGATGGGGAAGAGGTAGAGAGTAAACTCAATAGATATTTCCTTTTTTCAAAATGGCATGGTGTCGTCCTACAGTGCAGCAACAGTGATGTTATTAACAAAAAACAGGAACTCAGAAATATCAGAAAAAATAATTAAATGAAAGATTTCACCCTCTACGACTAAATTACAAAACTGAAATTTCACAAATGATACCTTTGGTACCAAGAGACTAATGATATGTCATTTATCGAATCTAGAAGGGAATCATAACCACATGATGCCATATTAATATTTTTTAGAAAGAACTTACCATTGAATGTTATCAGAAGGTGTATTCCCTATGAATGTGACTTGACTCAGTCATTAAAAAAAAACAAATGAAACAAGCATTTGCTGTAGAGACCTAAAATTTCCAGACAAAATCATTAATTAGAAATAAACATCAATATACAAATTATAGAAAAACAAAAAAAATTTCAATCATTAGGCAACCAGTCCCTAGAAGTTTTGCACATTAGGATGAGGGAAGATTTAGGACTAGTCTTTACACTTAACCCTGGTATATCATTATAAATATCTATAATTTATTTTAATATCTGCCTCCTCCTGTAGATTGTATGGGATTTATGAGCAAGTATTAAATCTCCCAGATTAGGGAAGTAGCGTGGCTTTGTGGAAAAAGCACAGGCTTTGGAGGTCCTGGGTTCAAATCCCAGCTCCGCCAATTGTCAGCTGTGTGAGTTTAGGCAAGTCACTTAATTTCTCTTTGCCTCAGTTACCTCATCTGTAAAATGGAGATTAAGACTGTGAGCTCCCCGTGGGACAACCTGATCACCTTGTAACTTCCCCAGTGCTTAGAACAGTGCTTTTCACATAGTATGTGCTTAATAAATGTCATTATTATTATTATTATTATTATTATTATTATATTGTACTTTCCCAAGTGCTTAGTAGGGTGCTCTGCACACAATATGTGCTCAATAAATGGTATGGATTAATTGATTAATAATGATCAATCTGTAATTCAATTGACTGATAATGATCACTCTGTAATTCAAACAGTGGGCTGGATGTATTGAGCATTCATTTAATCGTATTTATTGAGTGCTTACTGTGTGCTAAGTACTAAGTACCAAGTGCTTCGTAAAACAAGTCGGCAACATATAGAGATGGTCCCTACCCAACAACGGGCTCACAGTCTAGAAGGGGGAGACATAAACAAAACTAAACATGTAGACAGGTGTCAAAATTGTCAGAACAAATAAAATTATAGCTATATGCACATCATTAACAAAATAAATAGAATAGTAAATATGTACAAGTAAAATAAATAGAGTAATAGATCTGTACAAATATATACAAGTGCTGTGGGGAGGGGAAGGAGGTGGGGGGTGGGGAGGAGGAGAGGAAAAAGGGGGCTTAGTCTGGGAAGGCCTCCTGGAGGAGGTGAGCTCTCAGCAGGGCTTTGAAGGGAGGAAGAAAGTTAGTTTGGAGGATGGGTGGAGCGAGGGCATTCCAGGCCAGGGGAAGGATGTGGGGCGGGAGTCGATGGCGGGACAGGCAAGAACGAGGCACAGTGAGGAGGTTATCAGCCGAGGAGGGGAGGGTGCCGGCTGGGCTGTAGAAGGAGAGAAGGGAGGTGAGGTACGAGGGGGCGAGGTGATGGACAGCCTTGAAGCCGAGAGTGAGGAGTTTTTGTTGATTCGTAGTTGACAGGCAACCACTGGAGATTTTTGAGGAGGGGTGTGATATGCCCAGAGTGTTTCTGTACAAAGATAATCCAGGCAGCAAAGTGAAGTACAGACTGAAGCAGGTAGAGACAGGAGGATGGGAGGTCAGAGAGGAGGCTGATGCAGTAATCCACTCGAGATAGGATAAGAGATGAGCACTCATTCAATTATATTTACTGAGGTACTTACTGTGTGCAGAGCACTGTACTAAGCACTTACATCTGTGGGCAGACCACAGTACTAAATGTTTGGAAGCATACACTAACATCCAAAGATGTGCTCATGGAATATTTGAATTAACGGGAAATTCAAGTGGGCACACATCATTTATAAATTGTGAGAGTAGACAGTTGATATAAGTAGGAGGATATAATTGATAGTAGCAAGAATATGTAAGGATGAAATACATAAACGCATAATTGTTTACATATATAAAGAAATGCTAAAAATGTAATTGTGTACATACTAAGAATGACATTTGGATTGGCGTGACATGTGGCATTGAAGATTAATAAAGGAAGGCATCCTTGAGGGGATGGGATTTTAGGAGGGCTTTAAAGGTGAAAGAACGTAGTCTGGTAAATTTGACGACTTTCTAGTCAGGGTGAATGCTGTGTGCAAAGGACAGAAGGCAGCAAGTCAAGTTGAGGAAGTAGTAATACTGCTTATTGAGCATTTATGGGGCAACATACTAAGAGTTTGAGAAGAACCAAAGCTGATTTCCTGCCTAAGTGGACTTTGAACTCTAATGGACAACAAAGACATCAATCAATGAATCCATGGCATTTACTGAGTGTTTTTCATGTGCAGAGCACTGTCCAAAGCACTTGGTAGAGTACAGTGCAACAGAGGTGTTAAATATGTTCCTCACCCTCATTCCTCAATCTAAAAGGGAAGACAGACATTAATAATAATAATAATAATAATAATAATAATAATAATGATATTCTTTAAGCACTTACTTTGTGCCAGGTACTGTTCTAAGCACTGGGGTTAAGCAAACCGGGTTAGACACAGTCCCTTGTCCTACATGGGGCTCAGTTTCAACCCCATTTTACAGATGAGGTCACTGAGAATAAAGTAACTTGCCCAAGGTCACCCAGCAGATAAGTGGGAGAGCCAGGATTAGAACCCATGACCTTCTGACTCTCAGGCCTGGGCTCTAGCCACTATGCCATCCTGCTTCAAATAAAAATAAATTACGGATACGTACATAATTTCTGGGGGGCTGAGTTTGAAGTGAATATCAAGTGCTTAAAAGGTACAGAGCCAAGTGCATTGGTAATGCGAAATGGAGAGGGAGTAAGGGAGAAGACGACAATCAGGGAAGGCCTCTTGGCTTGGCTTTGAAGATGGGGAGAATGGTGGGGGTCTGTTTCATATGATGGGGATGGAATACCAAGTCAGAAGGAGAATTTGGGAAAGGGGTATGCAGCTGAGATAGAGGAGATAGAGTACAGTAAGTAAGCTGACATCAGAGGAGTGAACTGTGGATCAGATTGTAGTAGGAACTCAGCAAGGTAAAGAAGGAGGAAGCAAGCTAATTGAGTGTTTTAAAGCCAACTATAACAAGTTTCTGTTCAACGCCAAGGTTGACAGGCAACCACTGGAGTTTTTTGATTAATGGGATGGAGTGGATGGAACATAAAAAAATAATCCAGACAGCAGAGTGATGTATGGACTAGAGTGGAGAGAGATAGAGGGCAGGGAGGTGTCAGACATTCATTCATTCATCCAATAGCATTTATTGAGTGCTTACTGTATGCAGAGGGTTGTACTAAGCTCTTGGAAAATACAATACAGCAATAAAGAGAGAAAATTCCTGTCCATAAGGGACTCACAGTCTAGAGGAGGGAGACAGACATCAATACAAGTAAATACGCATCAATATAGATAAATAGAATTATAGCTGTATAATGTATATACAGCTATAATTCTATTTATTCTGATGGTATTGACACCTGTCTACTTGTTTTGTTTTGTTGTCTGTCTCCCCCTTCTAGACTGTGAGCCCGTTGTTGAGTAGGGACTGTTCTCTATATGTTGTGGATTTGTACTTTCCAAGCGCTTAGTATAGTGCTCTGCACACAGTAAGTGCTCAATAAATACGATTGAAAGAATGAATGAATGAATATATACACTGCTGTGGGAAGGGGAGAGGGGGAAGAGCAAAGGGAGTGAGTAGTGTTGACACGGAGGGACGGGGAGCTGAGGAAAAGCAGAGTTTAGTCTGGGAAGGCCTCTTGGAGGAGGTGCTCTTCAGTAGGGCCTAGAAGAGGGGAAGCGTGATACCCTGGCAGATTTGAGGAAGGAGGCATTCCAGGCTAGAGGCAGGAGGTGGGACAGGGGTTGGAGGCAGGTGACAGGAGAGATTGAGGCACAGTGAGAAAATTAGCACCAAAGTGGAGTGTGAGGGCTGGGATTTAGAAGGAGAGAAGGGAGGTGAGATAGGACAGGGAAAGGTGATGGAGAGCTTTAAAGCCAATAGTGAGGAGATTTTATTTGATATGCGTAGTGAGCCCACTACAAGCTGCCAGGTAGTGAACAACAAGGAAGAGACTTGAACAAACTAACAACAAAGAAGCCACTGATGGGCTCCAGCTGAGACAGGTGATTGCTGGCCTGTGAGGGTGGGGCATGGAGGGAGTTCTGGCTTTACATGTTCTACCGAGTAACCAGGCCTGGACCAATCAATGACTGCCGCGTGAGCCAATGTAATAATATATTATCATTATTTATATTATTATTTAGTGGAAACCAATAATAATAATAACAGTAGCATTTAATAAGTGCTTACTATGTGCAAAGCACTGCTCTAGGCGCTAGGGAGGTTACAAGGTGATCAGGTTGTCCCACAGGTGACTCACAGTCTTAATCCCCATTTTGCAGATGCGGTAACTGAGGCCCAGAGAAGTGAAGTGACTTGCCCAAAGTCACACAGCTGGCAATTGGAGGAGCCAGGATTTGAACCCATGACCTCTGACTCCAAAGCCCATGCTCTTTCCACTGAGCCACGCTGCAATGATTTCCAGCTAAGGGAATCCCCAGAGTGAACGGATGGATGGTAATAAGTCGGATGGATGGTAATAAGTCGTTAGGGTCTTTCCAGAGCTAACTACTCAGTAGCTGCTAATGATGGATGTAACACATTGTCAGCAGTTGGGTTGATGTGCAGGACTTTCTCCTTGGTCCTGTTTGTCCTTTCTCCTTGGTGCATTCCTGGGTCAGGTGGGTGTCCTGCATCAGTGCTATGATCTATGGATCCCAGTGTGCAGAAAGTGGATTTGGGGGACGGGGAGATGGACAGTGTTCCTCCCTCTTGGTGCAGTCCCATGATTCCCATGCATAGAATGAGGTGAAGAAGCCATCGTTCCCTTCCCTCAGGCCCCAGCCCGTGGAGGAGAGGGTCAAGGGGATTAATCCCAACTACCACTGGCACAGTTCCAGGACCATGGTGCATACAGTAGGAGCGCTTAAGGTCTGGCGTTTTTTCCCTCTGGTGTGGTCTCAGGCCACCAGTGTGTGAAGGGCTGAGTGTTTGTTCCCTTTGGAATGTTTCTTCCCTAGGGTTACGGTGGATGGTGGGGAGGTGGACGACATTCCCTTTGGCTCGGTCCTAAGTCTTCAGCTTCCAGAAGAGGCACTGGGGGCATTAGAGTACCTTCCCAGCACTTATATGCATTTATGTGATTCATTTATTTGTAACAATGTCTGTATATATTCTGTAAACTAATTGTGATCAGGGAATTCATTCATTCATTCAATCGTATTTATTGAGTGCTTACTGTATGGGATTCTGTCTCTTTATTGTTATATTGTACTCTTCCAAGTGCTTAGTACAGTGCTCTGCATACAGTAAGTGTTCATACGATGGAATGAATGAATGAAAATGGTCCCAGGCCCCCAGTGTGTGGAGGAGGGGCTGGGGGGCTCAGGGTCCTTACTTCTGGCATGGTTCTGAAGTGGCCCTCTGACCTCAAACTCTGATTTCATCACCCTTGCCTTCCCTAAAGAAATAAAGATGATCACAAATTGAATATTCAAAATAAATAAGTGAATAAGCACATATACCAAGGTGATAAGTGTAATCTTAAGTGTAGTAAGTGTAATAATTACTTATTCATCTGGGAGGAACCAAGCGCTTTCTAGTGAGTAGTGGTTACAGAGAACCAAGATGAAAAATGGAGGAAGCTGTTGGAAAGCTTTGAAACCACTGTTTAATGAGGGGAGCTGAGTGGAGAGATGGAAAACCACCAGGACATGGTTTGTACTGTAGACTAGAAAAGGAGGAAAAACTAGAGACTGGGACACATATGAGTTGACTGACAGAGTACTCTAATTTATTATTATTATTATCATCTTCATTATTATATTAAGCACTTATTATGTCCCAGGCACTGTTCTAATTGCTGAGGTAGATATAAAATAATCTGGTTGGACACAGTTCCTCTCCCACACAGGGCTCACAGTCAGCGTGGTTTAGTGGAAAGAGCCCGGGCTTGGGAGCCAGAAGAGGTGGGTTCTAATCCCAACTCCGCCATTTGTCTGTTGTGTGACCTTGGGCATGCCACTTAATTTCCCTGTGCCTTAATTCCCTCATCTGTAAAATGGGGATTAAGACTGGGAGCCCCACGTGGGGCAACCTGATTACCTTGTATCTACCCCAGTGCTTAGAATAGTGCTTGGTACATGGTAAGAGTTTAACAAATATCATAATTATTATTAATCCCCATTTTACAGATTATGGAACCAAGGCACAGAGAAGTTAAATGACTTGCCCAAGGTCACATAGAAGACAAGTGGAGGTGCCAGAATTAGAACCCATGACCTTCCAGGCCCAGGCTTTGTCCACTGGGCCACGCTGCTTTTCTAATTTAGAAAATAGAAGAAGTTGACTGAATAGAAGTCACTCTCCGGGTAGATAGGCCACAAAAATTCTGGAGATTTTCTGGAGGAGGAAGCAGCTTGATATGGCAAATTACTGAATGTGAGAGCTAAGAGAGTGAAGAGGATGGCAGCCAAATTTTGCACTTCTGGGACCGGGAGAATGGTGATGGAATCAACCAAAATGGGGAAGTGAGGTGAAGAAATGTGGTTAGGAAGAAACATGAGAACTTCTGGAATGCCTTGAAGCCCGTGTTGGAGTTTTCTGTTTGTTGAGGGGAACTGGGCAGTTTCTGAAGGACTCTGAGTAACCTATGCTATGATCAGCAATTTGAAAGGCTGAATTTTTATGGCAGGATGACCAGTTGTCAATTTGAGAAACAATGAGGGGTTGAACCATAGTGGTAATGGTAAGGGTAGAGTGAAAGGGGTGAAACCATGAAATGGTATAGAGGAAAAAAGTAAAGAATTTATAAGGAGTAAATGTGGCAAAAAGATGGAGAGGAGTCTAAGGCCACAAACCAAGTTAGAAGCTTTGGGGACAATGAAGATAAATGATATTACCAGCAAAAATGGGAAAGTTTTGAAAATAGAGGACTTCCAAGAGAAGATAAGGACTTGTGTTTTGGAATATTCAGTTTAAGATATCTAAATAATATTTTAATTGTCCACTCCCAGAAATCAATATCATTTTAGAGTATAACAAAGGACAGGATCTTTCCAATCCATCTGGATAAGAAATATAGGTAATCATGCCAAAATATTAAAACTGTACTTATAAGCATTATATTAACAATTTAATATCAAACTTTGATACTGGAAGCCAGTAACAGGTTTTGCTGTTCAGATAGAGTTATCAAGACTCTAATTCTACTAGATCTTGAATGGAAGATGATTTCCAAACCTTTTTCCAAATGTTAATGCACTAAGGTAGGGTTAAATAATATGTTCCATATTATTTGATCTATTTTTAACACTTATTTGAGAACATAATAGGGACCTAGTGTTACAGTATACTTTCAGTTCCCCAGGAAATTCAACTAAACAGGCTTCAGGCATCATTAAATGTCTTATGAGAAATTGTATTCACTAATAGCTATGTTCTACAAGCCACATACATATTTACAAGAGGACATGCATGTGGTCGTGAACTCTCATTTTTGAATCAGCAAAGCAGTATGGACTGACAATTAATTTGGATATGACTTGGATGAGGCAACAGACTGAGCCTGGCAGGATTTACAGTGAAAATTCTTTCCCAGTGTCAAAGAATGGAATATTGACACTGAACTTTGTTAATTAGGCAGTATATTGCAAATAAAAGGCTATACAAAGAGAAAGCCAAATAAATACCAACATCTGTTTAAGAGAGCAACAGAGTATGGCATAACGATACAGGTCAATTGAAGGTCTAGGGGTGACACTCATTAAAAAAAGGAATGCCAATCTTCAACATCATTTCTACAGCTGAGTGAAATCGTACCAAACACTGCCTGTTACAATAGATTAAATGACTCTGTTCATTCAAAATAAACCTGAAGTATTAAAAACCTGAAGTATTAAAAACCTGAATAAAACCTACATTTTAAATTTTAGCAATCTAGTAAATATATATTGAACAAATGAAACTGAATGTTTTAAATGATTGGCAAGAATTAGAAAGTTTATTACTATATCAATCAATCATTGCTTTATGAGTGCTTACTATGTGCAAAGCACTGCAATAAGTGCTTGGGAGAATACAACAGTCTTCTAGACTGTGAGCCCATTGTGGATAGGGACTGTCTCTATCTGATGCCGATTTGTACTTCCCAAGCACTTAGTACAGTGCTCATCACAGAGAAAGCGCTCAATAAATACTATTGAATGAATGAATGACTACAACAGAATTAACAGACATGTTTCCTCCTATGAAAACTGTAAAGTTATCTCTAGACTGTAAGCTTGTCATGGACAGGGAATGTGCCTGTAAAGTGCTTAGTACAGTGCTCAGTACTGTAAGTGTTCTATAAATATGATTGATTGATTGATTGAGAAGCTTAGAGTCTAGATATAATAACAAAGTGTCACTTTCAAGGAAAAGCATGCCTATGATTTACTCATACTGCATTATAAAAGGTTCATTTTTTAGAGAAAGGATATTTATTTAGAGTACTGTTTCTAAAACTGTGGTAGTTCTTCAGAAAACTACCATACAATTTCCTTTGGTTCACTGGTGAAGAGACATAGGGTAAGGCACCATAATACCTCATTATGCTATACTCTGAGTCATAGCTGAATTGTGATTAAATGATAGAAGCCTATTCTTTATTTTACTTTTTTCTTTTGCTTTCCATAAATCTACTGATGACAATGGTGAAAATTTACATGACCTGAGGAAGACCTGTGCCAAGGTACTGATTGCAGTGCTAACGATTTGTATAGTACCTCTCTCGTTTCTGCCAGTCATGTTCCTTCTAGGGCAGTGGGTGCAACAAGAGAGTAGGTGGGGGAGAGTGCAGAACATTTACAAGTGCACATGGTATTTTTAAATATAAAACCCATTTGCACCAAGGCAATTAGTACAGGCCTAATGCTGTGCCTTAGCTACCTATACCAGCACGTTTCTTGTTTAATCTATTCACCATTGGAGTCTCACGTATCCTAATGATATATAGGTCCAACATTATGCAAGGGAAAGGGGTCTGATGAACTCACCCCCGTGATATTAAAGAATGCGGAAGGCTTCTCAGACAAGAAGGAAATATTATGATCATAAATAACTGTTTCACTTACAACCCATCCTCATGCATCAAGTTGATATTTAAGTCCAACATTATGCAAGGACAAGGGGCCTGATGAATACAACCTTCTGTAATATTAAATAATATGGATGGCTTTCACTTTCATCACAGACGAGAAGGGGTTTTTAAGGTCATAAATAGCTTTTTTTACAGGCTGTCAACATATGAAAACTTGAGTGTCACATCATCACTTAATAAAGTCACTAACACATTTACTTCCACCAAGAATAGTAAAACCCTCAGATTTGATGGTATTTTGTGTTTGGCCTACAGTAAGGAAGGGAATATGTCTGCACAATTTGTTCCTCAACATATAGAACATTAAGAAAATCATGATCGACAGAATTTATCAGGCACTTTATCTATCTTCTTGATCACAATAACGTGCCTGGTCATCATGTTTTGATAATTCCACCATGATTTCCTGAAATGTGAGCTTATTTTTGGATATCCAGAATCAAGCAGTGCTACTTATTGACTGCTTACCTTGTACAGAAAACTGTAAGGTCTCTGAGGGCAGAGGTCTTGTACACCAACTATAGACTTTAAACCTTCCCAAGTGCTTAGTACTTGTACACATAAAGCAATCAATGCATGTCACTAATTCACTGAAAGAATGTACTAAAATCAAAAGACACAGTTCCTCTCTATATGGGACATAAAGTGTAATGGGGAGACAAGCAGACATTAATTACAAATGTGGAAGCAGGACGAAGAACAAGAGAGCAGGTAGTAGCAACAATTTGTCTGGCTGAAATAACTGAATAAACATATACACACATACACAAATGCATCCATACACATGCACACATAAATATAAGGACTACATTTCTGTTCCCCTTTCCACAAATGTGTGTGTGTGTGTGTGTGTGTGTGTGTGTGTGTGTGCGCGCGCGTGACTGTGCATGTGCTGACTATGATTATGGCTACTAATAATATGGTGCACTTGGACTATTGGGAATTAACAGTGGAAGTTTTCTTTGATGACGCAACAAGGAATCTGGAGACTCATTTTAGAATAAAATTCTGATTCTCTGGAAAATGCTTCCACATTAAAAGGCTTTCCTATGATCCAAATCCTTAAATAATTCATGTAACCGTCCCTGTAACAGATGTCTCTAAGTAGAAGCAAATACATTTAAAGATGTATGGATCATAAACCATATTTCAGAATCAGCAAAGAGCTGACGATTAGTATGAAGAAGTCTTAGGTTGTATTCCAGCTTATACATAGTAAATCCTTCACACAACCAAGACTCTCTATCAGTAGCCCTGCACTTATGCATCTGCATTTTGCTGAATGTTCAGTACAGTTCTGAATGATGTGAGAGACCAAGAGAAAAATTCAAATCAAGAAGGTTGTTTGTTCTTTGGAAGACTGACAGAATGTAACCCTATCAACACAATCCAAACCAACTGGTGGTGTTAAGAACATCTGTAATATCCAACCTTCCCTAGGACTTAAAGTTTGATCGCCATATAATATTAGTCTCACTGATTGTCATTTGCTATGCCAATTCACTCCACACATAAAACTACCATCCTGGTTTAGCTGAAACCACCTTCTTGTTGGATCTCCTCACATCAGCCAAGCTAGCTCTCTTCCTTCCTTCAAGACCCTATTGAGAGCTCACCTCCTTCAGGAGGCCTTCCCAGACTGAGCCCCCTCCTTCCTCTCCCCCTCCTCCCCCTCTCCATCCCCCCTGCCTTACCTCCTTCCCTTCCCCACAGCACCTGTATATATGTATATATGTTTGTACGTATTTATTACTCTATTTATTTTACTTGCACATATCTATTCAATTTATTTTATTTTGTTAATATGTTTTGTTTGGTTCTCTGTCTCCCCCTTCTAGACTGTGAGCCCACTGTTGGATAGGGACTGTCTCTGTGTGTTGCCGACTTGTACTTCCCAAGCGCTTAGTACAGTGCTCTGCACACAGTAAGTGCTCAATAAATACGATTGATTGATTATATTCTATTCTTCCAAACACTTAATTCAGTACTCTGCATACTCCAACTGCTCAGTAAATATGGCTGACTGACTTATTACCTCATTAACTTTGCTACTGGTCACTTAGCATATAGCCTCTCTCCATTATTATTTACCATGTTTTCATCTGCCCAGGTATTCTTCCTAAAGGTCACTTAGAACACATCACTCCACCCTTAGAAATTGTCCAGGGCTACTCAATTCTCTTTCAAACACAAACTCGTGGCCATTGGCTGCAAGTTTTTTTCCACCAGCTCTCCCTTTTTTATTATATTCCTGTTCTCTTCACCTGATACATTCTTTTTCGTGCACTTCACTTCTAACAACAACTTGCTCTCAGTCGTATTTATTGAGCACTTACTGTGTGCAGAGCACTGTACTAAGCACTTGGAAAGTACAATTCAGCTACTAAAGTGAAGGCAATCTGTATTCCTAACTACTCGTATAGCTTTCTTTCATTCATTCATTCAATCAATTGTATTTATAGAGAACTTACTGTGTGCAGAGCACTATACTAAGCTCTTAGTACAATTCGGGAATAGAGACAATCCATACCCAATAACAGGGTCACAGTCTAGAAGGGGGATATAGACAACAAAACAAAACAAGTTTCATCTTTCTTCTCCTAGGTGACCATCTGCCTTGCCCTTCCTTGTACAATTGTTTTGCCACGGTCTCTGATGATTGCTCAAACATCTCAGGTTGAGAATCACTTAGAGTAATCACCATCCAACAACATAAGGCTGCCACTGCCTCTGCCCTGATGCCACTTCCTCTGCCTGGAATCATTCACCCCTTTAAAACCACAAGAGGACATCTATCTCCTCTTCAAAACCCTCCTGAAAAGTCAGGTGGCATTCGCAAATTAATCTCTACCTTCCAGGCTGATGTGAGGAAGCAAAATTTAACACTTAAGGGCATTTTTCATTTATTCATTTTGGGAATAATTATACCTGTTGTTTTTCTACTGTTTCCTGTAGAGGCACAGCCAGTCCTCCTATAAATAGCTACTTGCATTTTTGCAGAACTCCATTTTAATGAAAACTTGTTTTTTAATGCTCATCATATTCTACGCATGTGCTACACACATGCATATTCCACACACCATAATTCTGATACCATATCATGCTACACTTCAAGCAGCTGATGTTATCATATGAATGTTCCCAAATACTGCCACTCCACCGTAGTCAAAACATGCAGTGCAACTGTGAACTTTGGAAGAATCAGTATATGATTTCTATCTTGTCTCCCCATTATTCTGCAGACTCCATGAGAGAAGGAACTATTATTTTAATATGTAATTTGTGATGAAGTATTATGCTCTGACTTCAGAAAGTCCTCACCTGATATGAGGTTGTAAATGGGTAAAGAACACTGAATCAAATTACATGAAGAGATACAAATAACAAGATCCTAGAATGCAGTCAGTTCAATAACAATGAAACAGTGCTTTTTACATCACACTTTCACTGGATAGAGCGTATTTGAGTAAAATAAGCTACAGCAAGCTATACGCATCAGCTACTTTGAAATGGATTGAAATTCAGAAACCACAAACATAGGTGATGGAATTTCTTTAAAAATGAATCAAGAAAGCTAACTTCAAATTGTATGTAACATTCATGGGCAGTGGAAAAGCAGCAGCAGAGAGCATATGGGTCTTGTGGTCAGTAAATAAAAATAGGGTGACTTCTAGAATGGATTTCAGATGCACACCACAAAAAGAGATAGCAATTTTAGTGCTATCAATCACTGAAGGGAACAGATATGACAGGCCAACACATGGTCAGCCTTGTACACTGGTGATGAGGAGATCTTCATTTCTGTACCTGTTTATCAGTCAATCAATCAATCAATAATATTGTTCTGCACACAGTAAGTGCTCAATAAATACCACTGATTTACTGCGTGACTGCTTACCCCCAGTGGTTTTCTCGACAAAGGTGGAGGCAGTCAAGAGAGAGGAGCTTTTACCCCTGGCTTGGCATACCCTGTGCTGGGAGGGAGGACCCTCTGGGGCAGGTGAGAAGGTGGTGATTACCATGGATGTACAGTATTTTTTAGTATTTAACAGAAAGATGCTCAAATACTAACAAAGATTACAAAAAAGGTATACCTTACACATTGTTGTTTTTGCAAACTATGAATATTTTAACAATATGGAATTGACTTACTTGCTGAACCTAATTATATTGAAAAGCCAAGCGGTTTCTTCAAAAATGCACCAGCTGCATTCAGCTGAAATCAAATCTTGAGTTGTGCCACCTACATGGAAATATTAGAACAATTAGATATACACTACCAAATAATGAACCATGAAGTATCCTAATTCCTTGAGAACATTTGTAAGCATTAACGGAGACAGGTAGGTTGGATCTGAAATAGGCTTTTCCATTACTTCCCAAAATAGAATTAAAATTTCCCACAAGGAAATATTGAAGCAATATTATCTGAAATGGATTCTTACTGACTTTTAAAACAAGGAAAAATCTTATTTGTCAACTAAATGTAACTAAGTACAGCTAAGTGTGCATACATTAAAGGGGAAAATTGGATCACAATGTTACTCCAAACAATAATCTAAAGGTGATTTATGTTCTAAACTGCTTAGGCATGTTTTTTGGTTGAAACCATGTAATTGGTAAGGCAAGGTCCCCTTCCTGATTCTGCCATTCACTTGGGGCCCCCTCAGATCCATCAGGGAGATAATTGGAGTTCAAAATGTACAAATCTAGCAAAAAAAAAATTTGTGCTTAAAAACTACTAGAGGATGACTCTGGATTGAATTATTGTTTATCATCAGTTATTAAAGTGATATTGTATAATAATAATAATAATAATAATGGCATTTATGAAGTGCTTACTACGTGCAAGCACTGTTCTAAGCACTGGGGAGGTTACAAGGCAATAAGGTTGTCTCACAGTCTTAATCCCCATTTTACAGATGAGGTAACTGAGGCACAGAAAAGTTAAGTGACTTGCCCAAAGTCACACAGCTGACAGTTGCCAGAGCTGGGATTTGAACCCATGACCTCTGACTCCAAAGCCCATGCTCTTACCACGGAGCCATGCTTCTTCATATACAATCAATTTATGATATTTATTAAGCACTTACTGTGAGTATAGCCCTGTACTACATAACCAACACATCCACACACATACATCTTTCCAAGTTCAAAGATGATGCTGTTGGTAGTGAAATTTGATCAATGTGGGCAGATGGATGACAATACTATCAATGAGATTGTGTGTAAAGTTACCCTTGTTGCACCTTTTTAACCACATTTCCTGTTTGCTTGTTTGTTTCTTCTACTATAACTATTGTGATCCCGTGAACAGCAAGAGACAGGCGAAGGCAGTTATGGGCTCTACTTGACACAGATGATTGTGGGCCTGTGGGACGGGGCATGGATGGAGACGTGGCTTTCTCTCTCTGCTCTATCTAGTAATGGGCCCGCACCAAACAATGACTGCTACTTACAGTCACAGCTGTGATGCCTAAGGCAGATAAAAGGAGCTTGTTTTGAATCGCAATGAGAAGCAGAAGGGAACAGTACTTGGAAGCAGAAAGAAGAAGCATCGGCAAAACGGACTCCCTTGACCAGCAGACTGGTAATGGACACTTGGTGGAGTGACAGTGTGTATGTGTGTCACTCACTTGCGTGTTGGCGAAACTAAGTAAAAAACTTTCCACGGTAACCTTGGTGATCAGAGGTGTGGTTTGACTGTACTACATGTCATCAAGGCTCCCCTGCTGCAGGAAGGTCCTGGTTGGTATAAGCCGAGGGGGGCTTATGACAGTTTCATATTGCAATGTGTTGTTTGAGCAATATATTTTCTATCTACTTCTTTACTTGTCCCATCCAGGGAAGTGGTGATATAATCACATTGCTTAAATGCTGAAGTTTTGACTGGTTTCTGGGCCTGATGGTGATCTTGTTCAACCATATAATGCTGAATGTTGCTTCAGGACATTTCCATGGAATTGCTACTGAAGGCAAATAAAAGTATCCATACTAAATCTTGATCGTGCAGCTACAACGTAGGTGTAACAGTAAAATTGCCCTTTAGATTTTCCTTTTTGTCTGAATGGTGATACCATATTAGCACCACACTCTGTCTCTTGCCTTCTAGAAAAGTCACTCGAATTCTCAATTTGATTTTTTATTTTTTTTTATGGCATTTGTTAAGCACTTACTATGTGCAGAGCACTGTTCTAACCGCTGGGGGCGGGGGGGGGATACAAGGTGATCAAGTTGTCCCACGTGGGGCTCACAGTCTTCATCCCCATTTTACAGATGAGGTAACGGAGGCTCAGAGAAGTTAAGTGACTTGCCCAAGGTCACACAGCAGACATGTGGCAGAGTCAGAATTTGAACCCATGACCTCTGACTCCAAAGCCCGTGTTCTTTCCACTGAGCCACGCTGCTTCATGCTTATTACCTTGTCTACTCTTACAACACTGGATAATTTTCTACCCAAGTTACAGGATACAGTGTGGGTATTCAACTCAGTAGCAGCACTGTTGTGGGTAGAGTTTTTCAATTATACTTTGAAAACTAATCTCCAACCCTATTGTGCTTTGATTCTGAAAAGTGGTTTGTTGTCATAGGCATATCTTCCAATGTGTGCTTGTAAAGCACAATCATCAGCAAGGAGGAGGAACTGTATGAATGATTAAGATTAAGCCCTCTCCTTCTTCCCACCCCATTGTAAACTTAATCTCTCTGCTCTACCCCCCTCCCCACACCACAGCACTTGTGTATATATGTACATATTTATTATTCTATTTTATTAATGATGTGTACGCCTATAATTCTATTTATTTATATTGATGCTCTTGATGCCTGTTTAATCAATCAAATTTATTGAGCGCTTACTGTGTGCAGAGCACTGTACTAAGCACTTGGGAAGTACAAGTTGGCAACATGCAGAGACAGTCCCTACCCAACAGTGGGCTCACAGTCTAAAAGGGGGAGACAGAGAACAAAACCAAACATACTAACAAAATAAAATAAATAGAATAGATATGTACAAGTAAAATAAATAAATAGAGTAATAAATATGTACAAACATATATACATATATACAGGTGCTGTGGGGAAGGGAAGGAGGTAAGATGGGGGGGATGGAGAGGGGGACGAGGGGGAGAGGAAGGAAGGGGCTCAGTCTGGGAAGGCCTCCTGGAGGAGGTGAACTCTCAGTAGGGCCCTGAAGGGAGGAAGAGAGCTAGCTTGGTGGATGGGCAGAGGGAGGGCATTCCAGGCCCGGGGGATGATGTGGGCCGGGAGTCGATGGCGGGACAGGCAAGAATGAGGCACGGTGAGGAGATTAGCAGCAGAGGAGTGGAGGATACGGGCTGAGCTGTAGAAGGAGAGAAGGGAGGTGAGGTAGGAGGGGGCGAGGTGATGGACAGCCTTGAAGCCCAGGGTGAGGAGTTTCTGCCTGATGTGCAGATTGATTGGTAGCCACTGGAGATTTTGAGGAGGGGAGTAACATATCCAGAGTGTTTCTGGACAAAGACAGTCCGGTCAGCGGCACGAAGTATGGATTGAAGTGGGGAGAGACACGAGGATGGGAGATCAGAGAGAAGGCTGATACAGTAGTCCAGACGGGATAGGATGAGAGCTTGAACGAGCAGGGTAGCTGTTTGGTTGGAGTGGAAAGGGCGGATCTTGGCAATGTTTACTTGTTTTGAAGTCTGTCTCCCACCTTCTAGATAATTGTTGGGCAGGGATTGTCTCTATTTGTTGCTGAATTGTACTTTCCGAGTGCTTAGTACAATGCTCTGCATACAGTAAGTGCTCAATAAATGAGATTGAATGAATGACTGACTTGGAGAAGCAGTGTGGTTCAGTGGAAAGAG
Source organism: Tachyglossus aculeatus (assembly GCF_015852505.1). Lineage (NCBI taxonomy): Eukaryota > Metazoa > Chordata > Mammalia > Monotremata > Tachyglossidae > Tachyglossus > Tachyglossus aculeatus. The sequence continues at coordinate 117,455,666 of NC_052067.1, forward strand.
CATGGGCTTGGGAGTCAGAGGCTGAGGGTTCTAAACCTGACCCCGCCACTTGTCAGTTGTGTGACTTTGGGCAACTCATTGAATTTCTCTGTGCTTCAGTTACCACATCTGTAAAATGGGGATGAGAACTGTAAGCCCCATGTGGGACAACCTGGTTACTTTGTATCCCCCCCCAGCACTTAGAACAGTGCTTGGCACACAGTAAGTGTTTAACAATTATTATTATTATTATTATTATTATTATTAAGAATTCTGAATCATGTTCACATTCTGTTGAATTCATTCAAAGGGGTAAAATCTGACAAAGCTTCTCCAATTCAAATGTGGAGAAACATCATGGAGGAGTATTAGGAATTTGAAAAAACAATATTAGGTCAGACATACTCTATAGTTGTTGTCAGATATCAAGTCTACTATTATAAAGTCTCCTTTTCTTAGTCATAAAATTTTTTGAGATGTGTCCTGAAATGATAATTTTTAACTGACCCCCTTATTAAAAGATGCACATTTTAAAATTCAGCCTGGACTTCATCTTAGTCAAGTTATTCATTTTAGGAAGATTATGTTTGCAACTTTGTCAGATATCAAGTCTACTGATCAAGTCAAGTCTACTGATATTATAAAGTCTTCTCTTCTTAGTCATAAAATTTTTTGAGATGTGTCCTGAAATGATAATTTTTAATTGACCCCCCCTTATTATAAGGTGCACATTTTAAAATTCAGCCTGGACTTCATTTTAGTTAAGTTATTCATTTTAGGAAGATTATGTTTGCAACTTTAGACACTGGTTATTTAAATGATCATCAAAAACAACAAAATCAAGTATACTAATTCTACACATCACAAATTTTTGTGCTAGTGCACCTTACCATTGAAGGTGATTTAAATGCTTTAAAGTTCTTCTAGTTAACCCATGATAGGAACAACAAATGAAATTTCCTTAATTACCTTTGTAATTTCTTTCCATTAACTCATTATTAAAGGTGATTTTTCTCTGATTAGTCTTCGGAGAGAGTGGTTCTTGTTGAGTCTTATTCTACCTTCTGCACAGATGGATAAATCAGCTACCAATCAATAGTATTTAAGGACCTTGTCTTTTATTATGCTGTAGAGTCGTCTCTGACCCATAGCTACGCCACAGACACATCTTCCAGAACATCCCACCTCCTCTGCAATCATTCTGGTAGTGTATCCAAAGAGTTTTTTTCATAAAAATACAGAAGTGGTTTACCATTGTCTTCTTCCATGCAGTATATCTGAGTCTCCACCCTTGACTGTCTCCAATGCCGCTGCTTTCCAGCACAGGTGAATTTTTACTTGTAGCAGATTGCCTTCCACTCACTAGCCACTGCCCAAACTAGAAATGGAATGGATATGCCTCTGCTTGACTGACCTTCCCGTAGTCAAGACTGGTACAGTACTAGAAGCCTGAGAGGGGATTTAAGGACCTACCACCTACCATATACAAAATAACTGCACTAACTATTTGGGAGATTACATTACAAACAAAACACATAGACCCAGCCCTCAAGCAACAAGTTATCTAATAACATAATAAAGAAAAAAATGAAGTGCAAGCAGAAAAATAAATAATGTGAACAGGGGAAGAATGGATTTTCATGGCAAGGTTTACCCAATTTAATTTTTTAAATAATTCTTAAATGTATGCTTCACACATGAATTCCGCCACATAAATGGTAAACTTCTCCTTTATCAAAATCAGGAACCATGTGCTTGATAGTTTGTCTAATAGTTTTTCCATTTCATTGTATCATGGTGAGTTATATCTGATTCACAGTAAGATATAGTTGTTTGTATCATGGTGAGATATCTGATTCACAGTAAGAGATATAGTTTCTTCACAAAGAGTTTGCAATAAGAATGATTCTAGCAGAATTATTTTAATGTTCTACCCTTCGTCTTAAACTTCACTGACATGTCAAGTGAAGCAGCAATTTGAGTTTGCCACTCTTTCAGCAGTCTCCTCCTTCTAGTGATTTTACAATTTCCAGGAGGAATAAAGTTAGCTTCCTAAAATGATGGGAGCTCAAGCAATCAAAAAAAGTATATTAAATGATGTAACTGCCATTACAGAAAGTCACTGAAGGAAGAGGGTAATGAATCATTCTGACATATTGTGATCATCCGTTAAAGACAAGAAAAATACGGAAATCCAAATTGGTAGGAGGGAGCTCACCATGCCAGACTGTATGAATTGCAGAGCTCTATCATTGTGAATCTGTAGCTCTGTGTAAGGGATCACATGTTTAAAATAACTGTGATATTTATATTTCAAAACGGCACAGAATTCAAACTTTTTGATGTTTGAGCTACGTAATGGCAGATACTGTAAGCTCGTTATAGGCAGGCAACCTGCCTGCAAATTCTGTTGCATTGTCCTCTCCCAAGTGCTTAGTAGAGTGCTCTGCACATAGTAAGTACTCAGTAAATACCACTGATTGATACTGAAAATATTTACAGAAATATTCTTCATTAACCAGGATCCAAGTCTAATCTGAATATACCTTGTGGACAGGGAATTTGTCTACCAGCAGCACTGTATTATACTCACCCGAGAATTTAGTAGTGTTCTGCATACAGTAAGCATTCCAATATGACTAACATAAGAAAATGACTACATTCTTTTTTCCAGTTATCTCCGACTTACAAACGCCTTTCTAAATACTTCAGCAAGTCAGTTAATCTCTGTAGTTAAATGTGTGTTTGTCAAAATGAAAGCATTACTCAAGAGATTAAAAAGAAAAGGGAGAGAATTAGAGTATATGTTGTTTTCATTTCTATTTTCAATTACTTGTTACCTCTAAAATCAAATTTGAATTGATCCCATTGTTTGTTGCCAGCCCAACTACTGCACTGAATTCCTAAGAATCCTACATCATTAATATAACCATCTTTACACTTAAAATACTTTAATAAAAAAAGAATGTTCTAATCAAAATTTAATCTGGAAACCACATTTTGGAATCAAACTATTACAAAACATTCTATAGCAAATTTTTGTTAGTATGTTTGGTTTTGTTCTCTGTCTCCCCCTTTTAGACTGTGAGCCCACTGTTGGGTAGGGACTGTCTCTATATGTTGCCAATTTGTTCTTCCCAAGCGCTTAGTACAGTGCTCTGCACATAGTAAGCGCTCAATAAATACGATTGATGATGATGATGGTCCAATATAGTTTTATCCAATATGAACTGACATTATTCACTGTGTTTTACTTGCCTTAGGAAGAATCAACTATAACTATGACAAGAAGTGATTCTTTTTTATTATTATTTTTAAGACATTTCTGTGGACGAGCAGATTAGAAGTCAGGGAACAGAAGGGAAGACAGAGCAGTGCCTGGGAGCCAGGGGGCATTTATAGGTAAAGCAAGTGTCAAAGCCCAGAATAATATTATCCTAAGACTTCTTAGGTACCATTTCCTTCCAACTTTGTTACAGGAGTTGTCAAACCATAAGTTTTAATGGTTTATAGCAAGGTAACTGTGAAGTTCCAGTTGGTAGTTATTAGTGTCTGATCTGATGATCTTACATCTACCTCAGCACTTAGTACACTGCTTGGCAAATAGTAAGCACTTAAATAAAATTATTACTATAACTATACTTACTATTCTTATTATCATATTATTGTAACACTGATTTGATAGCCCATTGTTGAGTAGGGACCATCTCTATATGTTGTCAACTTGTACTTCCCAAGTGCTTAGTACAGTGCTCTGCACACAGTAAGCGCTCAATAAATATGATTGAATGAATGAATTTACTTTACAACATATAGAGACGGTCCCTACCCAACAACGGGCTCACAATCTAAAAGAGGGAGACAGGCAACAAAACAAAACATGTAGACAGCTGTCAAAATTGTCAGAACAAAAAGAATTAAAGCTATATGCACATCATTAACAAAATAAGTAGAATAGTAAATCGTACAAGTAAAATAAAGAGTAACAAATCTGTACAAATATATACAAGTGCTGTGGAGAGGGGAAGGTGGTAGGGTGGGGGGAGATGGGGAGGAGGAGAGGAAAAAGGGGGGCTCTGTCTGTGAAGGCCTCCTGGAGGAGGTGAGCTCTCAGTAGGGCTTTGAAGGAAGTGAGAGAGCTAACTTGGCGGATGTGTTGAGGGAGGGCATTCCAGGCCAGGGGGAGGACATAGGCCGGGGGTCGACGGCAGGACAGGCGAGAATGAGGTACAGTGACGAGGTTAGCGGCAGAGGAGCAGGGGTTCGGGTTGGGCTGTAGAAGGAGAGAGGTAAGGTAGGAGGGGGCGAGGTGATGGAGAGCATTGAAGTTGAGAGTGAGGAGTTTTTGCTTGATTCGTAGGTTGATAGGCAACCACTGGAGATTTTTGAGGAGGGGAGTGACATGCCCAGAGCGTTTCTGTACAAAGATAATCGGGGCAGCAGAGTGAAGTATAGACTGAAGTGGGGAGAGACAGAAGGATAGTAGATCAAAGAGGAGACTGCTGCAGTAATCCAGTCGGGATTGCCAAATATACCCCAAAGGTTATTTGGCATAGTTTTATCAAGATCATTGAGTGACGTTTGTGAAAACTGTGCATCCTGCAATTACGATCTTATTAGATGATCAGTTTTCCAGGTTCCCTGAAGAATAGCATCATTTTAAACTACAATCCATTTATTTGGTGAAGTCCTCCAGGATGATCGATAAGCTGCTGCAGTATTTTGCCACCATATACAGTGTGTAAGTAGTTGAAAGCCTAAAGACAAAGGGCGGGAGCTGGAGAAGATGATGGTGTGACAGTCTGGTGAACCTGGCTTCAACCTCTCATAGCCACTTCTCCCCGGGGGACCAGAGAGGAGCTACCAGGGTGGGGGGGGGCTTGGTGAGTTATATCACTGTCACTTCTCTTGCTGTCATCCCTCTGGGGAAACGAAATGGAGGCTCCAGAGGGCTCTGGGAGAGTTGTATCACTGCTGCTTTTGTTTCTAATCCTTGGTGAGACAGAAAAGTGGAGGGGGACACTGCTGCATCCCACCGCACAAGGGGATTATGACATTTGTGTCTATATGGTGGCAGCAACATCAATGGATCAATGGTTATTTATTGAGCGCTTGCTGTGTACAGAACACTGTACTGACCTCCCTGCTTTCAGCCTTTCCATCTGTAATGCAAGCTTCTCTCTGCTGCCTGGATCATTTTCTAAAAAACTTTCTTTGAACATCTGCCCACACAAAATAGAATACTTACTGTACTCTACCAAGCACTTAGTGCAGGGCACTTCTCCTTCTCTGCAGTCTTGAATTTCCTCCTGTCCTTCAGGATATCTCTACCTGGATGTCCTGTCAAAATCCTCAAATGAAACATGTCCAAATCAGAACTACTTATTTTTCCAGCCAAATCCTATCCTCCCCCTTGTTTTCCCATCACTGTAGACAGTACCACTATCCTTCTTATTTTACAAGCCTGTAATCTTGGCATTTTCCTCAACTCATCTCTAATCCAACTCACATAATCAATCTGTCACAAATCCTGGCATGTTCTACCTTCACATCACTAAAATCCTCCCTTTCCTCTCCATCCCAACTGCTACTATGCTGAGCAAGGCACTTAGCCTATCCCACTTTGACTATTGCATCTGCTTCCTCTCTGACCTCTCCTAAACCTTTCTCTCACCACACAAGTCTATATTTCATTCTTCTGCCCGGATCATTTTCCCAAAGCACTCTTCAATCCACATCTCCCACTCCTTAGGAACCTCTGGTGTTTCTGTATCCACCTCCCTATCAAACAGAAATTCCTCACCATCAACTTTAAAGCACTCAATCAGTTTGACCCTCTGATCTTACCTCACTGATTCTCTACTACAGCCCAGCCCACACATATCACTTTCCTACATTGTCCCTCTGGCCCAGAAATCCTTCTCCCATCAGATGGCCAGTTTTAAAGCCTTATTAAAGTCACATCTCCTTCAAGAGGCTTTCTCCAATTAAGCCCTCTTTTCCCTGCTCTGTCTCTTTTCTGAATCATCTATGCCCTTGGACCTGTACCCAAGAGAGGCACTTGGTATATACCGTACCCTCAGCCCCACTTTTGTACATATAAATAATTTATTTATTCATTTATATTTATTTATATTTATGTCTGTCTCACCCTCTATATTCTAAGCTCATTGTAGTGGGGAATGTGTCTACCAAATCTCTTGTATTGTGCTCTCCCAAGTACTTGATATTGATGGCATTTATTAAGCGCTTACTATGTGCAAAGCACTTAAAACAGTGTTCTGCACAGAGTAAGAGCTCAATAAATACTATCAATGGATTGGTTCCCCAAAATCTTTTGCTCTCATATTTGGTCCTAACTCTTTTGCTGATGTTGGTGTGAATACTATGTTCCTTGAGGCTGGGTCCTTTGTAGTGACTTCATCTAGGCAGAAATTACAGAACTATGAGAGGCTTTGAACTAAGCTGGATATTGGAAGTCTGAAGTTTTGGTTTTTTGCCTGTAATGCACATTAAAATGGATCTGCTTATTGATTTACTTTCCTAGGTTCTGTGGTGGACTGTTTTCTGAATAGTCTAAGTGTATGTTAGGAAGTTTTAACTGTAATTTGGTTAATATACTTATTTACTCATTACTTGCTCTTAGTTGATCTTTCTGACACTTTAATTGATTTCAACGGGAAATTTTTAATCCATTTAAACCTTAACATATCCAGAACATTAAAAAAATTCAATTAAGAAATAGATTTGAGTCAATTAAAACATTGTATGACTATAGCATCTAATAAGATCATTGTAAATGGAGAGACACATATATAGAATAAAACATTTTGAACTTTTTTTTAAATGAGTAATTTGTATTCATCATCTCCAGGTATTTAAACAGAAAGGTAACTAATGAAGCAGCAGTGCTTGAACACCTATTGCTATGTTGTTTATTATTTTTCTTCTTAAACCTTAATGAGGTATAATTACAGTTTCTCATTTTATCTTGAAAATGTATTATTTTAACAAAGAGTAGTGACAGGTAGCTGTGCCTCATTTCATGAATGGCAAACTTACTGCAAATATGTAAATTAGAAGTTACAAAGCTAGAGAAGAGCCTGGAGATATTAACATCTGTGTAAATGAAGCAGCTATTTCACAATCCAGTGGACCTTAAACAAAGCAGACATCGAAATCTGTTCAGTACATGGGGCAGATTTTTAAATATGTTCAATTACTGCTCACTGCCCAGCTGTTGCTTGAAAATACTATTAAGGTTTAGGCTTTGACATCATCAGGATACAAAAACTTTGCACTCGATTAATAGCTTTGGGTATGTCAAATGCTAATTCTTCACTCTTGCTTAAAGTTGAGCCATACTATATATACTTGTTACTCAAGGATAAAAAATACTGTGTGAATGTTAGAAAAAAAATTTTTAACATTACCCATTATTTCCCTAGGTATAACTGCAATCATTTAGAAGGAATTCCCAAAAGAAAAATGCTCCAAGTGAATTGGAGAACAAGATCCATCTAAATATGAATTATTTATACAAATGAAATGAAGAATTTGTTTCAAGATAAATTTCATTCACAGAATAATCTTTTCAAACAGTATCCTGTTTGGTTTTATGAAAATACTGTTCTTGTAGTACTTCAAATTGGTTTCTGATGTTTATGGTATTGTATGTGGTCGCTTGTCATGAAATATTTTCTTTGCTATTTGAGTAAGAGGGAGATCAGTTAATTAATGGTATTTATGGAGCACTTACTGTGTGCAGAGAACTGTACTAAGCACTTGGGAAAGTACAATATGAAAGAATTTGGTCGACATATTCCCTGTCACCAAGGAGCTTACAGTCTAGAGAGGGAGGCATATTAACATAAATAAATCAACTATGTCTATGTACATAAGTGTTGGGGCTGTGGGTGAGGTGAAAAACAAGTGCTTAAAGGGTACAGATCCAAGTGCATAGGCAAGACAGAGGGAGAGGGATTGGTGAAAAAAGGGCTTTATTGGGAAGGACTCTTGGAGGAGATGTGATTTTAATAAGGTTTCAAAGATGAGGAGAGTGGTGGTCTGTAATATATGCAAGGGGAGGGAATTACAGGGTGGTTGGAAGACATTGGTAAGGGTTGGCAGTGAGATAATAATAATAATATAATTGTATTGGTTAACTGCTATGTGTTAAGCACTGTTTTAAGCACTGGGATAGATACAAGGTAATCAGGTTGTCCCACGAGGGGCTCACAGTCTTAATCCCCATTTTATAGATGAGGTAACTGTGGCACATGAGATTGCACAACTGCGGCACATGTATTGCAGTGAGATACATGAGAATGAAGTATAGTGAATAAGTTAGCCTCCATCGGGATTGCACCTGGGGAATTTCCAGTACTCTACCAGTCTTGGCTACAAGCAGGAGAGTCAAGCAGAGACACACTCATTCCACTGGGAAGTGGCTAGTGAGTGGAAGACAATCTACTACAAGTCAAAATTAACCTGTGCTCGGCCGCAGAGGCATAGGAGACAGTCGAGGGTGGAGACTCAGGTTTATGCATGGAAGAAAGCAATGGTAAACTACTGTATTTTTATGAAGAAAACTCTATGGATACACTACCAGAATGATTCCAGATGGAGGTGGATTGCTCTGGGAGAAATGTGTCTATTACGAGGCTATGGGTCAGAGACTCGACAGCATAAGACAAGACAAGAATAGGTTGGCATAAAGTAGTGATGTGTAAAGGCTAGATGGTAGTAAGAAATCAATGAAGTAAGGTAGGAGGAGGACAGCTGATTGAGTTCTTTGAAGACAATGGTAAGGAGTTTCTATTTTCTGTGGAGTTTGGATGGCAATCACTGGAGGTTCCTGAGGAGAGGAGAGGCATGTACACAAGGTTTTCTTAGAAAAATGACCCAGGCAACAGAGTGAAGCATGGACTGGAGTAAGGGGAGACAGGAGTTAGGAGGTCAGTGAAAAGGTTTATGGAGCAGTCAAGGCAGGATAGGATAAGTGCATAGAGAGATCTAACACCTGCTTCACCATCCTTGAAGCCCTACTAGTATAATAAAAATTATTCACATGGGTGACCACTGAACTTGTACAATTAGTTATTCATAATACACTCTAGGTTCTAGCTGCTGTTTCTTTCACAAAATAAATAAATAGCATGCAATGCTATTTTATCCAATATTTTATCCAATATATTTGAAAGCATAGGAACTCCAGTACCTATCCTTTTCATAATTTTTCTCATTAGTGCTGAAGATTTAAGGGAATGCCATAATTGCCATTTAACATGACTATTTTCTAGGCTTGTTGAGGATGTCAGGAAAATAAGTTAACATTATTTTCCCCCAAATTTAAGAATTATGCAATTACAATAGGTTACCACATCCACAATTGATATTTTAAAATGCCAGACTTGTCATACTGTGCAAATCTCTAAGAATTAGTTTTGCATTGTCCTAAACAGTTTTGATGTATTTAGAATAAAATACCTTTAGGTAACTAATACATATTTTAAGAAATGCTTTGGACTATTTAAATTACACTAATTGAGAGCTTCAATAATGGAGAATTTAGGCAATGCCAATTAGGAATTAGATCTAAAAATGTTAAGCTTTCCAGGTTAGTTAAAATGACAAAACAATTGATATGCAATTTGGTATGACTGTTACATATCATAGGAATTCTTAATGCATAGTTTTCTAGTGCTCTGAATTTATCTAGTTTGCCAATCAATTCTTTCTTATTCTAAAATATTTTCAATATGCCACTTAGCTTATTTGTGAAGACATGTATCTGAAGCCTTGGAGGACAGTAAAATTGAGTGAATGGTTTAGTACAAAATTACTGGAGGTAATCAATTGCTTAGAACTTTAGGGATTAAATGTCACAGGACTTGAAAGGTTTAATTCTAATGAAAATTGTGTCAATCAATCGATGATATTTATTTGGTGCTTACTGTGTACACAGCTTGTATTCAGTGCTTGGAAAACTACAACAGAGCTGGTAGATGTGATCTCTGCCCACAGTCCACAGGGGAGACAGACATTAAAATATATAAGGAATAGGGGGAATAGTAAGAGTACATGGATGTTTACAATTATCAATGTGCTTAAGGGGTATTCAGTCAAGTTTGTTGTTGAAACAGAAGGTAGAGAAGATAGGGAAATCAGAATTTAGTCAGGGAAGGCCTCGTGGAGGAGATATGAAATTAGGAGGGTTTTGAATTTGAGGAGAGTGTGCACTGTTATATATGAAGGGGAAGGGTGTTCCAGGAATGAGAGAAATTGAGATTAAGGTACAGATAATAGGTTGGCCTTAGAGGAGCAGAGTATGTGAGTTGGGTTATATTAGTAGATCAGCAGGGTCAAATAGGAGGGGGAGAGCTGATGGAGTCTTTTAAAGCTGATAAGGGGTTTCTGATTGATGGAGGAGTGGTTGGGCAGGCATTGGAGGTTCCTGAGGAATGGTGGAAATATACACTGAACATTTTTCAGAAGAATGATCCAGGTAGCTCAGTGAAGTGTGGACTGGGGAGGAAAGACCACAAGCAGAGAGGTCAGCAAGGAGGCTGATGCAGTATTCAAGGTGAGATATAAGTGTTTTGATCAATATGGTTGCAGTTTGGATGGGGAGGAAAGGGAAGTTTTACAGATGTTGTTAAGGTATAACTGAAAAGATTTTGTGATAGATCGATATGTTGGTGGACTGAGAGATACAAGTCGAAGATAATGCCAAGTTTACAGGCTTGTGAGGCAGGGAGGATGGTATTGCTCTCTTCATTCAAGGGTGAGGGGAAAGGAGAGTACAGGGTTTGGGTGGGAAGATAAGGAGTTCTATTTTGAACTGTTAAATTACAGATGTCAGTAAGACATACAAATAGAAACATCCTGAGGACAGAAAGAAATGTGAGATGTTAGAGAAGGGGAGAGGTTGGGACAGGAGGAGTACATTTGGGAATCATCTGCATAGAGATGGTAGTTGAAGGTGTGGGATGAATGACTTCTCCAAATAAATAGGTATAGATGAAGAATAATAAGGGACCCTGAACTGAGCCTTGGTTATCCCCAAAACCAGAGGGTTGGAGCACTCAGAGAAACAGAAGGAGACATAATGCCAAGGTTACGGGTTTACGAGACAGGGAGAAAAGTGGTTCAGTCAACAGTGATAGGAAAGCCAGGTGAACGTCAAGGTTTGGTTGGAAAGGGCATGGGTGAATATTAGATAACAGAGTTAGTAGATGCATTCCCTGCCCATGCTTACAGTCTAGAGGGTATAAGGATGGAGAAGTATTGTTGTTATGCAGATAAGAGAGTAGAATTAAAGCAGGAGAGTATTAATATGATATTAACAAGGTTAGTTTAGTGTCTACGATTTCTTCCAGCATTGTTCTACAGCTCATGCACAAGAGTAGAGGGAATGCACAGTGGAGGTTATCCGTGACTGTGGGGTGGTGGGACAAGATCAGTGAAAAGAAATGGGAGTGAGCAAAATGCATTTAGTTGAGAAGGTAGTGTTGAAGATGTGGATTTGTATGTCAAGATAAGATTAGTTAGGTGTGGAGACCAGATGGTGCATGATGACTTCAGAAAATTGGATGGAGTCAAAAAATCGGAAGTCTCAGTGGGAGGCCAGAACAGATTTAAAGGAAGAGGAGTATGGGAGAGAAAGTATGTCAGGGTACTCTTCCAAGCACTCAGTAGTGTTCTGCACACAGTAAATGCTGAATAAGTATGATTGAGTGAATGAATGAGAATGAAGTCAGAGTGGAATTTAAGAGTTGGTGAGGTTAGAGATTATACAGCGAGTAGAAATGATGACACAGAGAGTGTGGCCTAGTTGATTAGTGGATGAAGTGTTTTGGCAGAAGTTTGCTGGAGTTGAAAAACTAGACCAAGTGGGAAAAGGAGGGTTGTTGGGAATGTTCACATTGATGTTTAGGGTCCCAAAGATAAATATTCGGTCAGAGAAAAGGGAAGAAAAGTGAAAAAATATGCTGAAATCATTCAGAAAGGGAGGTGGAGCCTGTGGATAGATAAATAATGGTGATGAGTAATTGCAGTAATTGTTGATATGAGGTGCTGTGTAGTAATGATTCAGTGAAGGAGTAGATGGTTTAGTAACAGACTTGTTTTAGATAAAATTATATAATATTTATGAAAGAAATAATCTATGGTATGAAATATGAATCACTGAAATACTGTAAACAGCTTGTAAAATCTTATGAAATATGAATAAAGCATAACAAAAATGAGGCAATATTATTAAAATAATATTAACCCAAACCATGAGAGCCCTTAGATCATTTTCATTGTCTATAACTGAAATTGATTCGCATACTTCTGCACCAAATGAACCATGACCAGTTTTGAATGATGTGATATCTTTTCTTATTATTTTCCACATATCCTTCCCAGAGCTTAGTAAACACTTTCATAGTGTAAGCATTCTATGTTTATGATAAACATAACATAGCATAAACTACCACAGAAATGTCAACTAAAATACTTATTTAAGGTGGGCTCAGATCAATTTATGGATAGGTTATTGAGGAAAAGTTAGCAATTATTAGGGAACAGTTGGTGACGTTAGATACTTCACTCAAAAATAAGAGTTTCTATTAGGAAGGCATCAGCTAGCTTTCAGAAACATGTCTTGTGCATAGATCTGTTTTAATACTGGGATATGAACGAGGTCAGCGGATAAATGGAGAATTGGATTCAATTTCACTCTCCAATGGCTTCTTCCCCACTGCTTTCGAATATGCTCATGTTTCCCCTATCCATTCATCCATTCAATCGTATTTATTGAGCACTTACTGTGTGCAGAGGACTGTACTAAATTTACTGTGTGCAGAGCACTGTACTAAATCCAGAAATGTAACTACTTACAAAGTTAATATATAAAGTGATTTTTAAAACTAAATAAGAAACAATTTGCCAAAGAAGGACAAATAACGGTAATTATCATGATAGTATTCATTAGAATTTTCTATGTGTCAAACACCAAAGTAGATAAAGGTAAAAAATATAATTTGGCACAGAGAAGGTAAGTGACTCACTAAAGTCACACAGCAAGACATTGTCAACTTGCTATATCTCAGTCCCGTGCCCTTTCCACTATGTGATATCGCCTCCCACGGTTATGAAATGTAAATTTTAGAAGTAGATTAACATTTTGGGCCACTCTGTATCCCAGGCTTCAAGGAGATGACAGTGGAGCTGGGTATGCAGCCATGGCATTTCCAAGGAGGAACTGGATGACTTGTGTGACCAACTTTTTCCATTTTAAAGAGCCTGCCTCTTCTGCAAACACTAAATATATATTCATAGCCCCCTAAATCAAATTCCCTTGACCAACATTTTTGACATATCTCACACAGTACATTTCTCTAATCTGAAGGCAATACAATAATTCTAGATTTAGCACCAAAAAAGCCTCATAAGGAATGCATTCAACTATATTTGTTGTTTATGTATACATGCATATTAGTAAGGGCACTGAAGAGGAGGGGAAAAAGATAAAGGCCCTAGCTATACAATGCCAGCAGTGGTACATATATATATTAATCTGAAAATAGAATCATTATCTTTAATTAATATAATAATGTATATGTGATTACAAGAATTACTTATAACTTTTCTAACCTTATGCTCCAAAACGTTTGAACATTACTGATATTCCTATGGAAACATTTGTCATGTTAAAGGTACATTTAGGTTATTTTAATGAGAGAATGCAGTGGAAGAGGTAGACTAACAAAGTTGGATGGTTTAGAAATAATTACCTTTAATAATTAGAATATCAAGGGGCCTTTAAGCATATGAAAGTTAGTTTACAACAACCTAATTTTGAAAGATTTCTCTAGATGTAATAATTGATTCAGAAAAATCAAATACCTAATTTTGATGCTGACAGACATTAACAGTTATTCTCAAATTAAAGCCTAATGAATTAGGAATCTATCTAATGTCAATAGGTAAAACTATCCATTTCTTAACTTTATTTGATATTGATTCTAGTTAAGATTGCATATCTTAATAGAAAAATCATAATGCTTGGAAAATATTCTGGATCAGGAGATGCTGAAAAGAACTGAAGAATTCTAATGATTAAATCTATAACACATGAAGGATGTGGACAAGCCAAAACTGAAATTGTTTATCAACAAATCTCCTGAGCACCAAACAAGGAAGTAACCATCAAAATTTGGAAGTGACATGTTCCAGACAAATAAAGCAGAATCCTCCTTTCAGCACAATAGGTGGCAAACCTATAGCATAAACTAACACAGAAATGTCAACTAAATTATTTACATTTAAATGGGCTTAAATTTATGGGTAGGTTATTGAGGTTAGCGATGGTTAGGAAACAGTTGGAGACTGAAAACATCAGAGTTTCTATTAGAAAGTCATTATCAGCTCACTTTCAGGGCCATGCCTTGTGCATAGATTTGTTTTAATATTGGGATATGAATGAGATCAGGGGATAAAGGAGAATAGGATACAATGGCTTCTTCCCCACTGCTTTCGAATATTCTCATGTTCCCCCATCCCCTACCAAAAAAAACCTTCCTCCTTTGACCCCTCAGCTCCCTCCAGTTATCACCATTCCTACCATTCCTCTCCAAACTCCTTGAGTGAGCTATCTACAAATGCTGTCCCCATTTCCTCTCTTCCAATTATGTCACTGACCCCCCTCAAATATGGCTTCTGCCCCATTCACTCAATAGAAACTGCTCCTTCAAAGGTCACCAATGACCTCCTTCTTGCCAAATCAAGTGGCCTCTATTCCATCCCCATCCTCCTCAAGCTCTCCACTGCCTCTGGCACTGTCAACCATCACCATCTCCTGGAAACATTATAAAACCTTGACTTCACTGACACTGTCCTCTCCTGGTTCTTCTCCTATTTCTCTGGGCATTCATTCTCAATCTCTTTCTTGGGCTGGTCCTCTGCATCCCACCCCCTAAATGTGCTGAGTCCCTAGAGGCTCAGTTCTGCGTTCCCTTCTTTCCTCTATCTACACCTGCTCCCTTGAAGAATTCATTTGCTCCCATGCTTCAACTACCCTCTCCATAAGATGACTCCCAAATCTACATCTCCAGCCCTGATCTCTCTCCTTCTCTGCAGTCTCTGCCCTGTCTTCAGGACATCTCTACTTGGATATCCCACTGACACCTCAAATTTAACACATCTGAAACAGAACATCTTATCTTCTCACCCAAGTCTTGTACTGGTCGTGACTTTCCTGCTATTCTTGGCAGCATCACCATTCCCACAGTTTCATAAGCCCATAACCTTGGCATTATCTCAACTCATTTCTCTCATTCAACCCACATATTGAGTCTATCACTAAATCCTCTCAGTTCAGCTTTCACGACATTGCAAAATTTCCCACTTTTCTCCATCCAAACCATCACAATGTTAAACACAAGCAATTATCTTATTCCTAACCTACCCCTTTTTGATTACTGCATCAGCCTCATTGTGTCCTATCTGCTTCTTGTTTCTCCACAATCCAGTCCATCCTTAACTCTGCTCCCCGGATCATTTTTCTACAAAACCGTTTGATCCTGGTTTCCCCAATTCTCAAGAACCTCCAGTGGTTGCCTATCAACTTCCACATCAAGCAGAAACTATCATCAGCTTTAAGGCACTCAAATCCCCTTGCCCCCTCCTACCTTACCTCACTGCTTTCCTATCACACCACACTAGGCTCCTGTAATGCCAATCTAACAACTGTATTTCAATCTCATGTATCTTGTTATTGATCCCTTGTTCAGGTCATGCCTCTGACGTGGAATGCTCTCCCTCTTCAGATCCGACATACAATCACTACGGCTTCCAAATCTTATTAAAAGCACATTGCCTCCAAGAGTCCTTCCCTGACTAAGCCCTCATTTCTTCTTCTCCCACTCCTTTCTATGCTACTCTTGCCCTTGACTTTGCACCCTTTATTCATCCCTGTCTCAGCCCCATAGCACTTACCCATAATTTAATTATTTATATTAATGTCTTTCTTTTCCTCTAGACTGTAAGTTTATCATGGTCAGAGAATGTGTCTATCACCTGCTATATTGTACTCTGCCAATCCGTTTATACCATGCTCTGCACACAGTAAGTGCTCAGTAAATATGGTTGGTTGATTTTTGGTCGATCTACACACACTCCCTTGGTGACCTCATTCGCTCCCACGGCTTCAACTATCATCTCTATGCTGATGACACCCAGATCTACATCTCGGACCCTGCTCTCTCCCCCTCTCTCCAGGCTCGCATCTCCTCCTGCCTTCAGGACATCTCCATCTGGATTTCTGCCCGCCACCTGAAACTCAACATGTCCAAGACTGAACTCCTTGTCTTCCCTACCAAACCCTGCCCTCTCCCTGACTTTCCCATCTCTGTTGACGGCACTACCATACTTTCCATCTCACAGGCCCGTAACCTTGGTATCATCCTCAACTCCACTCTCTCATTCACCCCTCACATCCAAGCCGTCACCAAAACCTGCCAGTCTCAGCTCCGCAACATTGCCAAGATCCGCCCTTTCCTCTCCATCCATACCGCTACCCTGCTCGTTCAAGCTCTCATCCTATCCCGTCTGGACTACTGCATCAGCCTTCTCTCTGATCTCCCATCCTCGTGTCTCTCCCCACTTCAATCCATACTTCATGCTGCTGCCCGGATTGTCTTTGTCCAGAAACGCTCTGGGCATGTTACTCCCCTCCTCAAAAATCTCCGGTGGCTACCAATCAATCTGTGCATCAGGCAGAAACTCCTCACCCTGGGCTTCAAGGCTGTCCATCACCTCACCCCCTCCTACCTCACCTCCCTTCTCTCCTTCTACAGCCCACCCTGCACCCTCCGCTCCTCTGCCACTAATCTCCTCACCATGCCTCATTCTCACCTGTCCCACCATCGACCCCCGGCCCACGTCATTCCCTGGGCCTGGAATGCCCTCCCTCTGTCCATCCGCCAAGCTAGCTCTCTTCCTCCCTTCAAGGCTCACCTCCTCCAGGAGGCCTTCCCAGAATGAGCGCCTTCCTTCCTCTCCCCCTTATCCCCCTCTCCATCCCCCCCATCTTACCTCCTTCCCTTCCCCACAGCACCTGTATATATGTATATATGTTTGTACATATTTATTACTCCATTTATTTATTTATTTATTTTACTTGTACATATCTATTCTATTTATTTTATTTTGTTAGTATGTTTGGTTTTGTTCTCTGTCTCCCCCTTTTAGACTGTGAGCCCACTGTTGGGTAGGGATTGTCTCTATATGTTGCCAATTTGCACTTCCCAAGTGCTTAGTACAGTGCTCTGCACACAGTAAGCGCTCAGTAAATACGATTGATGATGATGATGATGACTGTCTCTATATATTGCCAACTTGTACTTCCCAAGCGCTTAGTACAGTGCTCTGCACACAGTAAGCGCTCAATAATTATGATTGATTGATTTATTGATTGACACAATTTCCCCTATCTCCTCTCCCCAGTTCATTATAATTGGTTTTGGGACAATTATTCAAAACACCACAAATCTTTTCGAATTAATCCACTGATACAACTTCTGCCCAAGGGCCACAGCACCACTATGTTAAACTTGTCATTTGAACAATACCAGTTTTTAAGATTTACGAGATATCGTCAGAAAAAAAAAACATGTAAAGTACAAGGGTCTTGTTTAAAGTAATAAATGCTTGCCAAAATGTCACCAAATTATTACAAATCAAAGTTCCAGTTGGGCCATAAGTTGCATTTGTCTTATGGCATATAACAACCAGAAATAAAAGTAGAAAGAAATATAAATTTGAGAATGAAAGCACAATCATAAGTCACTGGAGTTTTTATAAACCAGGAGGCAGGTTTCCCCTCACTGCACTTTTGATCTTCTTCATGCATCCCCAAGTTTTCATCTACTTTCATGTCACCTTGATATATAGCCCAGATTCTCAATTAATATTTGCTAAATTCCATCTCTACCTACTTTCACCTTAAGCCTATACATTCATCATCTCTATGAAATATCTACCTACAATTATCCAGTTTTATATCTTATGCTAACCTATTTTTACAATAATGCATTTTTAATTCATTTAGATTTTTAGAAATAGTAAATGAAGTGAATAATTAATGTATATTTTAGATGACATTCTAATTTTATTGAAACTGATTCAAACTTCTATTCCATTCTTGATTCTTTGAATTCCTTTTTTTAAATTCAGTTCTTAAAATTTTTTACAATTAAATTTTGTATGCAAATCTTAATTTAAAGATCAGTATTTTATATTCAAGAAAGTCCAGGGATGAAGAAATGGTTGAATAGTGTTCTCAATAACAGTCTTCAAGAATATAATCAAGAGGTTTCTTCAGAGATTAGATGTTGTTATTTTAGAAATTAGCTGTTTATAATATCTTTATGCTTTTTGAGGAATCAAGAATATGTTTGTCAAATTTTCAGATGATCCTAAATTGATGGTGGGAGAGTAATGCAATTATTTGGAAGACAGAAATAAAAATGGCCTAGATCAAGTGGAAAAGAAGTCCAACAAAAACAGGCTCAAATTAAAAAATAAGCCAAGGTAGTATATAAAAATGCATAAAAAATGGAATCGAGAAATACAACTAGACACAAATACAGTATAAAAAAATCTAGAGGTCATTGTCAAACACAAGCTGTATATAAATTATCAATTTAGTGCTGTTTTTCAAAAAAGTCGGAATAGTATCTAAAGGATTCAGTGGGAGCAACACTTGGATCGGTTAGGCCTTCAATAGATAATAGCACAGTTTATCACTATTCCAAAAGGATGTGCTTAGCTTCATAAAAGAGGAAAACAAGATGAAGGTGAGATGGAGGAAAAAAAATACTGACCAAGACAATCGAGAGTTGTGGGATCTAGTAAAAGACAACCCAGGAGACAGACGTAACAGAAAGGATCAGGAGTCAAGGCATGAACAGTGGGCAGAAAATCAAGTCTAAAGTAGTTAAAGGACAATGAAAAAATGAGGACTTGATGGATAGAGTTGCTGAGAATATAATAAAACAACCTCTCTCTTCAGACTGTAAGCTCGTTGTGGTCAGGGAACATGTCTATCAACTCTGTTGTATTGTACTTTTCCTAGCACTAAGTATAGTGCTCTGTATACAAGAAGCACTCAAAATACCATTGATGATCATGATGATGATGATATTTTACTTTCTCAAGCACTTAATACAGTGCTCTGCACATAAGTGCTCACTAAACACCATCAATTTATTTATCTATTGATTAAAGGCAGCAGGGATCAATAGGAGTAGTGCTCTCATGCCTTAGGTATGGTATTTGATTACACCAAAAATTAACCCAGAGGGTGGTGTAGTGTGGCACAGGTATGGGGAATAAAGAGTAGAGAAGTGTAGATCCAGGCGAGAGGGGTTGGAGGGAGTTGGCAATATTAACTGACTCCACAATACTGCACCAACTATTTTCATCCCAATTAACTAGCTCCAGCCTCATGACCCACCCCTCTAACCACCTAGCTGTCACTTCTTCACTTGACTTCTTTTTGACACTTCTCATCCTCACCAACTTTCTTTATCCTTTCTTTTCTCTCCTGGAGTTCCTAATTCTGCCTCTCCCTTCATCTTATTTATTCCATTTTCTTGCGACTCAGGGGTCCATGCTCTTCTTGTCCCCAAAGATCAGCTACTTCTGAGTTTGCTTTGTATTCCATAATACACTCTATT
Organism: Tachyglossus aculeatus; assembly: GCF_015852505.1. NCBI lineage: Eukaryota > Metazoa > Chordata > Mammalia > Monotremata > Tachyglossidae > Tachyglossus > Tachyglossus aculeatus. The sequence goes on from NC_052067.1 coordinate 117,475,375, forward strand.
TGACTGAAGCAGACTGAAAACTTCTTTCAACCGGTCCTCTCTGTTCTTCTTAATAGGTCCCAGGAATGCAAAAAGGCAAGGAGACCACGGAGACTGGAAAAGTCTAGAAGTTGCAAGCTTTTGAGGAGTTTTGTTCCCCCTGAATTCTGAATGTAGGACTCTGAAGGATTTTTAGTGGAATTTTTGACATGTCAGATTTGATTACTTTTTGCTTCAGCAAAGCTCACATTTCTATGACATTTTGATTTACACCATTTTGCTGGTGAAGCTTTTCTGTCAGGGCAATCAGAAGTGAAAAGAGAAGGTGGTCATGAAAACTGTTCCAAATGTCTGGAGGGAAACAGAAGAATCTTGTTTTAGTAAGGGCAAAGTTGTGTGAAAAACCAAAATAAAGCTATGACCTATATCAAAATAGGTAATTTTTTTATAATAAGACATTAACCAAATTCTTTTGGCTAATACTGGGTTAGCAGGGTCTGATAAGTACATATGTGGATATTCTAATATTATTTGATAACATATATTGAAATAGAAATACAGTCCTCTAGCTCGTGGTTAGTGTTTATGATGCAGAACTAAAGCTATGACCTACATAAAAAAAATGAAACTTTATAAAAGACATTAGCCAGATTCCTTTTCCTAATATTGGGTGTTGGGAGGGTCTGATAAGGGCATAGTCTTCTGATATTATTTGGTAACATAAATTGTGTATGGAAATGAAATACATACATATAACTTGGATTTAGAGTCATGATGCAGAAATATTGCACTTCATGTGTAATCAGGCTACACAGTCCTCAAGTGATGTGGTGGCCAGAGCATAGCTGAAAGCATATTTCCAAACCCATGGCCTCCCTGCAGAAATATTTCTGCAAGGGAGAGTAAAGGTTGTGACCATTCAAAAGTGAACCCATTTGAATGAAAGCAATTCCATTTTTTGCAAAGGTGTTAAGACCTGACTACAAGAATTCATGCATTGAAACTCCATTGCTTACTACAAATTTTTTAAAATACCAAATGAATGCAGGTTGTTGTTCATGCTTTCAATCTGCATACCACATTCAACATACATGTATTTCAACATACATCGGTATAATGAAAAGTGAGATATTTCATTGGATTGAAGGATTATAGACAAATAAAGCACACCTAAGATACTGACTATGCTGTTATCATGATATGACTTGCAATGATAATATTTTAGTCTTGCAAACAGAAAAAAGAGTTTCATGGTTAAAACATGAAACTATGTATCAGAATCTGGAGGTTTCATTTAATTATTTCAAGAACTTTCAAAGATCCATATGGTATATTCTCTTTCAAGTTGCTTGTCTACTACTGTCATACTTAATCTCCTAGCTCAGCTCCTCCATGAGGCCTTCCCAGACTGAGCCCCCCTTTTGCCTCTCCTCCTCCTCCCCATCTTCCCCATCCCTCTGCTCTACCCTTCCCCACCCACAGCACTTGTGTATATTTGTACATATTTATTACTCTTTTATTAATGATGTGCATATATAATTCTATTTATTCTGATGGCATTGTCATCTGTTTACTTGTTTTATTGTCTGTCTCCCCCTTCTAGACTGTCAGCCGTTGTTCGGGGGGACCAAATCTATATGTTGCAGATTTGTACTTCCCAAGCATTTACTACAGCGCTCTGCACACAGTAAGAGGCACTCGAGCATCTCATGATCTAATGAACTATTAAAGAACTAAAGAATGGAAAGGGACTCCATCCTATATATATAGGATATATATGTGTGTGTGTGTGTGTGTGTGTGTGTGTGTGTGTGTGTGTGTGTGTCATGTAAAACTCTAGGACAACAAACAGATCTGTGTTGAAAGAAAAGTGCTCGACCAAGATGAGTAAACTCTCAGGTATCAGGATTAGAAAAGGATGTTCAATAGATTCAAGTTGTAAAAGGAGAAAAATAAAATGCCAGGGAATCTCAGTTGAAGTGTGCAGGTTAGAGAATCATCAGAGGCCTGTAACAGAGCTGTTGGAAAAAAAGAACTGGCATTTCAGCCAGAGAGTAGCTCAGGGGTATTTATAGGATTCAGAAATAACAAAGACATTCTGTTCCTCAGTTTCATCTCCACTTGTAGAAAGCATGGAAGGAAAACACAGAAGTTGAGGGCGATTAAAAAAATGAACTGAATATGACAAAGCATTTTCAAATTCAGTTACTTCCCTCCTAATTAACTATGGGAAATATCTGGGAAAACATGACAGAATGTTATAATTTGCAAGAATTACAATGCCCTTATTCAAAGCTCCAAGGTTATGCTCTTTTATTTAGAAATTGTTTCATTTAAACTTGGAGACGGGTATTCATTCTTTATTGTACATTCATTTCTTTCTGTCTGAAATGAAACAGCTCTGCCATCTTATAACTGGCATTTGTCACATTTTGTGCTGGACTGATTTATTTCATCTCTTACTTCCTTCTGTTCATACATTCCACTGTTTCTCTTTTTTTTTCCCAGCTGTCTCTTTACCATATTTGTCTTCTTGTGTTTACCTTCTGCTTTAAGGCTCTGCTTAATTCTTTTGGTTGCTAATCTACTCTTTCCTTATATCACCCTCTTGGCAGTTTTTACTTTAACTTAGTCTTCCCCACCTTCTACTTGCATCTTCCATTTCATTTTCTGTCTTACTAACACTCTACACCCTCATGTTCAGGGTATTCATAATTACCTTCTTTTCAAGTGTACCCTTAACACTTCTTTCCTGTTCTTGCTCTTCTTCCATCTTTCCCACTCAACACTTTTCACATTCTTTCCCTTCATCTCATTAAATGTGTGCTACGTGCCATAATATTAAATCTAATCTTTGTATATTCCCCATCCATACACTTTATTCTTCCGACTACATGACACTATTTTTCCACCAACTCTTCACCATAACTCTAAACATTAAATTGTCTCACCAGAGACACCTTTCTGTGCTGTAGGAACTGCAGAACACATTTTAAAACTACGTCTATACTAGTATATTGTTTGGAGATTATAGCAACGGTTGATCCAGGCAGACACAGTTCAGAATAGTCTACCTATAGAATAAATTATGTACAAATGTGTTTTAATGCCATTAAGTATTATGAATGTTTTAAGAAATATCAAAATCTGATTTATTTTCACCAAATCTACCAGTACATGAATGATGTTTATTGAGCACTTGGGAAAGTACAATACCTTAGAGTGTTACATGGTGTACCTGCCCACCTGAAACTTACAGTCTTCAGAGGGAGCAGATAGTAAAATGGATCAGCGATAGAGGAAATAGTAGAGTCAGGAACTAAACACCAAAACAGTTCAAGTTGAAAGTTAATTCTCGGGTACATTCCATGTTTGTAAATAACCAAAATGGATAGATTAGGGCAGCAAAAGCAACAGCAACATAATCAGAGTTCATAATAATACTAGAATTCATTTTTTCTAAGTTAAATTTTCCATAATTCTTCAGGTAGAATGTCTTGTGGTGATATGCTGTGAATAAAAGTATAATATACTCAAATTTTATATAATAAATCATATCTATATTTAAGTGGATTATAATAATAATTGTATTTGTTAGGTGCTTACTACATGCCAGGCACTGTTCTAAGCATTGGGGTAGAAATAAGATAATCGGTTTGGACACAGTCCCTGTCCCACATAGGGTTCACAATCTTAATCCCCATTTTCCAGATGAGGGAACTGAGGCACAGAGGAAATGAAGTGACTTGCCCAAGGTCACCCAGCAGACAAGTGGTGGATCCAGGATTATAACCCATGACCTTCTGACTCCCAGAACCATGGTTTATCCACTTGGCCAGGCTGCTTTTCTACTACGTCATGCAGAGGCTTTATACGTATGTAGCTTTCCACACTTTCAAAATGTTGCTTTCTGGTGTCTCTATTAGCATGCTTTTTTTATTGACTGTTTATTTGTGCGTGACTGTAAAGCACTTTTTTTAAAAAGTGTAAGTGACAAGGGACAACTGTATCCCCTGATGCCGCTGCATATGTCCCTGCTGTTTGTCCAAAACTTTAATTACCCGTATTAATCAAATACTTCCTTCTTTTGATCAAAATCTATCTTTCTATGGTATTAAATAGAGAATCAAGAGGTAAATTGTTGTTGTCTTATGCTGTTGAGTCATGACCGAACTGTAGCGATGCCATGGACACATCTCTCCCAGAATGCCCCACCTTCATCTGCAATCATTCTGGTAGTGGATCCATAGAGTTTTCTTGATAAAAATACAGAAGTGGTTTACCATTGCCTCATTCCACGCAGTAAACTTGAGTCTCTGCCCTTGATTCTCCCATGCCACTGCTGCCCAGCACAGGTGAGTTTTAACTCGTAGCAGATTGCCTTCCATTCGCTAGCCACTGCCCAAGCTAGGAATGGAAGGGTATGCCTAGTCTTGACTCTCTCTACCATAGTTGAGACTGGTAGAGTACTGGAAACTCTCCAGGTGTGACCCTGAGAGGGCAAGAGGTAAATAACTAGAATATAATCATCATCCTCATCATCATCATCATAAAAGAGAAGCAGCGTGGCTCAGTGGAAAGAGTACGGGCTTTGGAGTCAGGGGTCAAGGGTTCAAATCCCAGCTCGGCCATTTGCCAGCTGTGTGACTTTGGGCAAGTCACTTCACTTCTCTGTGCCTCAGTTACCTCAACTGTAAAATGGGGATGAAGACTGAGCCCCCCGTGGGACAACCTGATCACCTTGTAACCTCCCCAGCGCTTAGGACAGTGCTTTGCACATAGTAAGCACTTAATAAATGCCATCATTATTATCATTATTATAAAAGGTATTTATTGAGCCCTTACAATGTGTAGAGCACTGTGCAAGCACGTGGGAGTGTTAGAAGATGTTTTTTGCCCATAAGTAGCTTACAGTCTACAGGTAGACACATACATTAATATAAACAAATAATTTGTAATATACATTATATAGTACAGCAATGCTCTTATACATTAAGCATTAATTGGTTTGCATGAAACTGAAACTCATTACCATTGCCTTTAAAGCAATCACCTTGCCCGTTCCTATCTTACCTTGCCTTACCTTTCTTGCCACAACCCAGCTCTCGCACCTTGCTCCTCCAGTGCCAATGTGCTCACTCTACCTTGATCTCCCTCCCAGCAAAATACATTTGTCACACCTTCTCTACTCTCACTCTCACATTCATAACCTATTATCACACTTTTGTACATATTGATTAGACCCAAATTTTTGAGCATGTCTTCTTTTAGTTTATTAATAATTAACTTATAATAATTATTTTATATTTGTCTTCCCTGTTAGATTGAAAGCTCCTTGCTGTCAGGGAACATCTCTTCCGATTTTACATGATCTACTAAGGGTTTACTACCTGTGCTCTCCATTGGGTAGAGACTCAAATAATAATAATAATAATGGTGGTATTTGTTAAGCGCTTACTATGTGCGAAGCACTGTTCTAAGTGCAGGGGGGGATACAAGATGATCAAGGTTGTCCCACGTGGGGCTCACAGTCTTAGTCCCCATTTTACAGATGAGGGAACTGAGGCCTAGAGAAGTTAAGTGACTTGCCCAAGGTCACACAGCTGACAAGTGGTGGAGACGGAATTCGAACACATGACCTCTGACTCCCAAGTCCATGCTCTTTCCACTGAGCCATGCTGTTGTATCTTCAATACTATAAATACTATTGACTGAATTATAGAAAAAGTTATAGTTTGTCTTCAATGTTTAATTTTGCTTCATTTTTGAAATATTTTCTCATTGGTCATAATTAAATGAACCTGAAAACATATTCTCTTTTTGGTATTAAAGGAAGTTATAGCTGACAAACTTGAATGATGATCTGTATATTACAATAAATACTACAATCAAAATGGACCACAGAAAGCCAGCATATATAACTGGAATGAACTTAATCTCTTAACATTGAAATTATGCTGAGAAGAAAATAGTTGATAATATGAGACCAAAAATATTGCCATGCAACTGTCATATAGTGAACTGAAATTGGGACAATGAAAGCAAAGAAAACATTAAAATAAGACAAAATAAAATAAAAGATAAAATAAAAATAAATCTTAAAGAATGATAAAGTCTTGGATGATGGTTCTTTCAGCTGTGAACCAGGAATCCATTTATTAATTCATTCAATCATATTTACTGAGTGCTTACAGTATGCAGAGCACTGTACTAAGAGCTTAGGAAAGTACAATATAACAGTACTCTGACACATTCCCTGCCTCTAATGAATTTAGAGTCTAGAGAGGGAGACAGACATTAATACATATAAATTACATATTTGTATGTAACTGCTATGGGGTTGGGGGGGGGATGAATAAAGGGAACAAATCAGGGAGACAGAGGGGATTGGAGAAAAGGAAAGGTGGGGGGCTTAGTTAAGGAAGGTCTCTTGGAAATGTGCCTTAAATAAGGCTTTGAAGGGGGAAAGAGTAATTGCCTGTCAGATTTGAGGAGGTAGGACATGGGCGAGGGGTCAGTGGTGAGGTAGAAGAGATCGAGGTACAGTGAGAAGGTTAGCATTAGAGGAGTGAAGTGTGCAGGATGGACTGTAGTAGAAGAGTAGTGAGGTGATGTAGGATGGGGGAGAGGTATTTGAGTGCTTTAAAGCCAATGGTGAGGCGCTTGTTTGACGTGGAGGTGGATGGGCAACCACTGCAGTTTCTTAAGGAGACGAAAAAAATGTCCTGAACGTTTTAATACAAAAATGATCCAAGCAGCAGAGTGAAGTATAGACTGGAGTGAAGAGAGACAGGAGACTGGGAGATCAGCAAGGAGGCTGATACAGTAATAAAGGTGGGAGAGGATAAGTGATTGTATTAACGTGGTAGCAGTTTGGATGGAGAGGAAAGGGAGGATTTTAGCGATGTTGTGAAGGTGGAACTGACAGTAGTTAGTGATGGGCTGAATATGTAGGTTGAATGAGGAAGGGGAACCAAGGAAAATTGCCATAGACAAAAAACGGAACACTATATACCCAGAAAGGACTCAATAGTTTTTGAAAAGAAGTTATTTGAGTTATCAGACAAGAAAGCAAAAATAATAACTTGCACTATAAAGAACTGTGACAACTGTATATCCATAATTGGCCTTTCTACACATATCTATAGGTAACTGTCACTATCAGCGGTGTGTCATTGGAACATAAAAAGCAAACCAAATAATAGTGAATTGGTGGGTTGAAGAAACTTTTTACAGACATAATAGATCATGATCTCAAACAATGTGGTGTAACAGTTTGCTTCTGGGAGACAGCAGTAAAAATCAGATCAGCCTGGTGAACAGCATTCCGAAATGATGCGGCTGTCTTGGTTCTTTGATCGAGATACTAAAACGGACAAAAGAAATGATGGCAGGCATTAAGGGGGACAAAAGCAACAATTCCGTAATGGACATTCTTTAAACACACTGAGTAGACTGTGAGCTCCTTGTGAGCATGGATTGCATTTACTTATTTTTAATGTATTGTGCTTTCCAAAGTGCTTAGTGCTCTGCATACAGTAAGTGCTCAATAAATATTACTGATTGATAGACTGGGAAAAAAATATCATTCATACATTTCTCTTCTCATTCACACATAACAATAATACTAATAATAATAATGATGGTATTTGTTAAGCACTTACTATGTGCAAAGCACTGTTCTAAGCGCTGGGGGTGATACAAGGTGATTAGGTTGTCCCACATGGGGCTCACAGTCTTAATCCCCATTTTACAGATGAGGGAACTGAGGCACAGAGAAGTTAAGTGACTTGCCCAAAGTCACACAACTGACAATTGGCGGAGCTGGCATCTGAACCCATGACCTCTGATTTCAAAGCCCATGCTCTTTCCACTGAGCCACGCTGCTTCACATGCCCACACTGTTAAAATATCACTACAATTAGTAGCAACTTCCCAGAAAATTAGGACAACAGTATGAGGAAAAAAACAACAACAAACACTTAGAAAATAAAGTCCAACTAAAATAAAATGAACTCCCAATAAACAAAGCTACATATGTTTTCTTGCTTCAATTCCAGAAGTGGAATAATGAGCAGATCTGTGAATTTTCCTGGACTGTACTGTACTTACAGGTAAAAAAGAGTGGTAACAATGAAATTTTAGCAACAATGTGAAACTTTTCTATTCTTACATACTGCCTGATACTTTAATTCATTCAATCGTATTTATTGAGCACTTACTGTGTGCAGAGCGCGGTACTAAAAAGTCCTAAAACAATTTTTATGAAACAGAAATATAAAATCAGTCTGATTAAGAAGGAAGCTTAGGGTATCTTCAAAATGATGTTACTCAAGTCAAGGAAAAATGCAACCTTGATCTGACCTGAAAAAACAGTGTGGAACAAGCTTCCACCATAGTGGCATGCATTGGATAATGTTCATTTAAGCTTGGATGAATAAAGTACAGTTTTAGAGTAGTTAGTGCTCCAGAAATTTGGCTTTTATTGCATAATTTTAAAATGCTGCTACGAATTTAAGTACCCTCTATGGCTTAATTAAGTCAGGTGTCATAAGAAAAACAGCAGTTCTAACAACTAAGGGTAAATGTTAATAGCCAAAAGATATATATTTCATGGAAAGGACAATGAATGGTTATTTTGTTCCTAACTACATTTCTTTCTTATGTCCTACTTCTTTTATGCTTTAAAAAACCAGCAACAACAAACCAACAACTAACCTTCAACTTATTCTAGTGGACAACCAGCAAGGAGTGTAATTCAACAGATGGTTCCATTTTGACAAAGGCATAATTCAAGCCACCATGTTTGGATCCTGCTAAATATGAGTCTCAAGGGATAGTAAACTGGCAGCATTAAAAGCAGATTTTTGCCTCTCCCATATTCCATGACAGGTTATGGCCAAAATGAAACAAATTGTAAGTCAGCCTATTTGTCAATGGTAATTATTGATTACCCACTGAGGGCTAAGCACTGTACAAATCCTGCAATTCAAACCATAGCAATAGACTTCCATAAGTGAGAGCTAGAATTCTCTATATAGATCCTGCCTGATCTCAGTTGGACAATTAATAGCACTTTAACCAAAACCTAAATTACCAATTTAAGAAGCAACATGGGAGTCAGGGGACCTGGACTTTAACATTGGCTCCTCAACATACCTGATGTGTGACCCTGGGCAACTCTGTTTCAGTTCCCTTACCTAAAAAATGGGGGTCAATAACTGTTCTCCCTCTAACTTGGATTGTGAGCCCCATTTGGGACCTGATTATCTTGCATATACCCCAATGCTGAGTACAGTGCTTGGCACCTTCAGAATATTGCTAAAATACAAGCTTTCCTCTATCCACCCATTCCTCTCCATCCAAACTGCCACCACTTTAATACAATCACTCACCCTATCCTGCCTATCCTATCAGCCTCCTTGCTGACCTCCCAGCCTCCTGTCCATACTTCAGTCCATACTTCTCTCTGCTGCCTGGATCATTTTTCTACAGAAATGTTCAGGACATTTGTCCTCCCACCTCATAAAACTTCAGTGGTTCCCCATCCATCTATGCATAAAACCCCAAAACTCCTCACCATTGGCTTCAAAGCACTCAATCACCTTGTCCCCTCCAACCTCACCTTGCTACTCTCCTACTACAACCCAGCCAATACACTTTGCTCCTCTAATGTTAACGTTCTCACTGTGCCAATATCTCATCTATCTTACCACCCACTCCTCACCCATATCCTGCCTCTGGCCTGGAATGCCCTCTCTCCTCAAATCCCATAGATAATTACTTTCCCTCCTTCAAAGACTTACTGAAGGCACATCTCCTCCAGAAAGCCTTCCCTGACTAAGCCCGCCTTTCCTCTTCTCCCCATCCCTTCTGCATCACCCTGACTTCTTCCCTTTGTTCATCACCCCTCCCAACCCCACAGCACTTATGTACAAATATGTGATTTATTAATTTATATTAATATATGTCTCCCTCCCCTTCCAGACTGTAAGCTCATTCTGGGCAGGGAATGTGTCTGTTCATTGTTGTATAGTTTAGTACTATACAAGCATTTAGTACTGTGCTCTGCACCCAATAAGCACTCAAAAGCTACTGAATGATTGAACTGTTCACCAAATACCATGATTGTTACAATTATTATTATTGTTTTATCATCATCATCATCATTCGTATTTATTGTGCGCTTACTATGTGCAGAGCACTGTACTAAGCGCTTGGGAAATACAAATTGGCAACATATAGAGACAGTCCCTACCCAACAGTGGGCTCACAGTCTAAATGGGGAAGACAGAGAACAAAACCAAACATACTAACAAAATAAAATAAATAGAATAGATATGTACAAGTAAAATAAATAGAGTAATAAATATGTACAAACATATATACATATATACATATATATAATTTACTGCAATTATTATCATTATTAACTTTTCCCTATTCCCCTGTAGTAAATATGAAATAACAATGAAAAGGATGAAGGAAAGAAAAAACAAAAAAAGTGCATAGGCAGAGAGCCTGTAGAGGAAGAGGGGTTATGTTGCACTCCAGTCCCAGTTCCACATACAACATGGACCTGCTCACCAAATCTGCCTCACACATCAATCAAGAAAGGCCAGTGGGGTCAAAAATGAAAAAGTGGAAGAAAGGAATGGAATAAGAACAGTAGGGGATAGAAAAATAAGAGGTGAATAACCTTGAAACAATCATTTTCTGAAAGACTGATGATTATTCTGGATTCATAGATAAATAGTGCTAACTATACATGCTCCTACATGATCTGACCTGGGTAAGATCATTAAATATGTGGATATATCAGGAATAGTGTATTGTGATATATAGTTTTCAATAGACCTGTATGTTATCAAATAGTAGTGCAGTGTACTGCACTAGGTACTTAAGAAATACAGAATAAACCAAGAGGCACATTCCCTTAAGGAATTTACACTATAAAAAGGGGGAGACAAACATAAAAATATTCATTCAGGAATGAGTGTGTAACCAGAAGCAATAAGGCCTAGTAGAGCATGGGCCTGGAGTCAGAAGGACCTGGGTTCTAATCCTGCCTCCACCATTTATCTGTTGTGTGACCTTGGGCAAGTCATTTAACTTCTCTGTGACTCAGTTACCTCATCTGTAAAATGGGGATTGATTGTGAGCGAGACATGGGCTGTGTCCAACCTGATTAGCTTATATCTACCCAGTACTTAGCATACAGTGCCTGGCATAGAGTAAGTAATCAATCAATCAATTCTATTTATTGAGTGCTTACTGTGTGCAAAGCACTGCACTAAGCGCTTGGGAAGTACAAGTTGGCAACATATAGAGACAGTCCCTACTCAACAGTGGGCTTACAGTCTAAAAGGGGGAGACATAGAACAAAACTAAACATACTAACAAAATAAAATAAATAGAATAGATATGTACAAGTAAAATAAATAAACAGAGTAATAAATATGTACAAACATATATACAAATATACAGGTGCTGTGGGGAAGGGAAGGAGGTAAGGTGGGGGGGATGGAGAGGGGGACGAGGGGGAGAGAGAGGGGGATGAGGGGGAGAGTACTTAAATACCATAGAAAATCACAGTACTCACCCAATCAGTACAGTATTCTTCACACAGGAAGTGTTCAATACATGATTGATTGATGGATAGATTGGATGGAAAAAGTCAGGGATAATTAATGATGGATGACAGAGGGGGAGGAGAAGAAGTGGGACAATCAAAGAGTGGACAATCAAAGGACTAGGAATCACTCTAGAGGTCAGGTAATGCATCCTCCACCTTCAGGTGAGGTTATAAACTATATAAGTACAAGAAAAGTTTGCTATTTTAAAAGATTTCAGAGGTGATTTCATAACCTCCCATTATTACAGGCAGTGCTTTAATGAAATAGAACATGGATATCCTTGCTAGTTTCTTTTCAATGCTATTTGGAATGTCCTGCACATTTAAAATATGTAAACACAAGGCTATTACCTGGAGCTTGGTGGCAGAGAGTGAAGTTTCCACACGTTGCTGAATGATTCTTTAGCTTTAACCAAATGTGAGCTCAACTGAAGCCAGACAATCTGGAAGAGGAATGGGGGAGAGTGTTCCTTCTCTCCACGGCTCAGGTGGCACAGGAGAGAGCTGAATTCCTAAAAGCTGGATTCCTTTCCAGTTTTACACACTCCATTTTTGCTGCAACTCAATATTGCACTGCTTTTTCTCTCAATGACAGGAGCTTACAAATTTACAAGAAATGATGGGCAAATCTCAACAAAATAATGAATCAGTTTTAAATTTTTTTTTGGCAATATAGATTGTTATATTATGGAATGAAAATCCCTGGTCCGGTAAGGATGCAAATGCATATTCACTTGAACTAAACTTTTGTATCATGAAAAACAGCCTTCTTTGTAATAAAACAACTCATATTTACTGAGTGCTTCTGTTTGCACAGCGCTGTACAAAGTACTTGGGATAGTTCAATATAACAGAGTTGGTAGTCATATCCCCTGCTCACAATAAGCTCTAATATTTTAAGAGATCTAGGAAAACTGAACAGAGTATTTTATCAATAGTGCCTGAAAATAAAATATATTTATTTTTCCTTTATAACCATAAAGTGCTAACCAATTAGTGCTAACAAGGTAACCAATATTTTATTATAATAACAATAATAATAATAATAATGGCATTTTTTAAGTGCTTACTATGTGCCGAGCACTGTTCTAAGCGCTGGGATAGATACAAGGGTATCAGATTGTCCCACATGGGGCTCACAGTCTTAATCCCCATTTTACAGATGAGGTAACTGAGGCACAGAGAACTTAAGTGACTTGCCCAAAGTCACACGGCTGACAAGTGGCAGAGGGGGGATTAGAACTCACAACCTCTGACTCCCAAGTCCATGTTCTCTCCACTAAGCCACACTGATACAAATACCATCAAAATACATTACAAATGAGAATGAAGTATTTTAGAAATAGGTTAAAGATACTTTGAGTTACGATGGCAAATTTTATGACATGGCTTTTTAATACTAAATACTCTAAACAAGAAATACTAATCATAAACTCAAAACTCTCGATAATGTCTCAGGTCCACTTGGCATATTTATAGCACCTATATGGTAAAATCGTATAGTGAAAGCTGCTTCACTGGGGTTAGTGGTAGAAGGACTACAGTATCACAAAATAGCCTTAAATTCACTCAGAACTCGGACAAATAAGTACATTTTAATGTCCAAGGAGAAGCAGAAAGTCTACCAGATTCAGATTCAAATCTAATCTTAATCCTCAGATTGATGTCAATATAATTAGATATTCATTAGGAAACAATATGTGAAAAAAATGTATTTTAGTTTAATGCATAAATAGGATAAACTCATAAAATTTATAATACTTAAAACATCTCTATGTGGCGATCTTCCTTACAGTTGTAATTAGGATAGTTTTAAAATGAGAAGCAGCTTGGCGTGGTGGATAGGGCATGGGCCTGGGAGTCAGAAGTCAGCTGTGTGACCTTGGGCAAGTCACTTCACTTCTCTGCGCCTCATTTACCTCACCTGTAAACTAGGGATGGAGACTGTGAGCCCCATGAGGGACAAGGACTGTGTCCAACTCGATTTGCTGTATTCATTCATTCAGTCGTATTTATTGAGCGCTTACTGTGTGCAGAGCACTGTACTAAGCGCTTGGGAAGTACAAGTTGGCAACATATCGAGACGGTCCCTACCCAACAGCGGGCTCACAGTCTAGAAGGTGGGGGACAGACAACACAACATATTAACAAAATAAAATAAATAGAATAGTAAATATGTACAAGTAAAATAGAGTAAAAATCTGTACAAACATCAGCATTTAGAAAGGTGCTCAGCATTTAGAACAGTGCTCAGCGCTTAGAACAGTGCTTTGCACATGGTAAGTGCTTAACAAATACCATTATTATTATTATTATTATATACAGGTGCTATGGGGAGGGGAAGGAAGTAGGGCAGGGGGGATGGGGAGGGGGGAGAGGAAGGAGGGGGCTCAGTCTGAGAAGACCTGCTGTATCCACCCCAGTGCTTAGTACTGTATCTGGCATATAGTAAGTGTTTAACAAATACTATTATTAGCAGTAGTATTAGTATTTCCATTATTAAAAGAATGCTTGAGGCAATTAGGCACCGAAGCATCATGTGGTTATGGTGAGACACATTCCTAGACCAACAGACTCACACTGCTGTAAGAATCTTATTGGAAGAACACTGCTGTGAGCCCACTGTTGGGTAGGGACTGTCTCTATATGTTGCCAATTTGTACTTCCCAAGCGCTTAGTACAGTGCTCTGCACATAGTAAGCGCTCAATAAATACGATTGATGATGATGATGATGCTGATGCTGAAGCAGCAGGGCCTGCTGAAAAGAACATAGGCCTGGAAATCAGAGAACTTTGGTTCTAATCCTGGCTTTGCCACTTGCCTGCTGTGAGAATTTGGGCAAGTCACTTTCCTTCACTGTGCCTTAGTTTCTTCATTTCTAAAGTGGGAATTAAACACCCACTATCCTTACTTCTAAATCTGTGGGCCCAATATAAGACAGGGACTGTGGCTAACCTAATTAGCTTTATTCTACCCCAGTGCAAAGAACAGTGCTTGACGCATAGTAAGCGCTTAACAAAATACCGTAACGAAGAAAACTTATTTAATTTCCGATGTTCTATCCTAAACATAAAATCAATCAATCAATCAATTAATCGTATTTATTGAATGCTTACTGTGTGCAGAGCACTGTACTAAGCGCTTGGGAAGTACAAGTTGGCAACATATAGAGACGGTCCCTACCCAACAGTGGGCTCACACCAACTGAGAACTGAGTATTATAGAACTACAGAATTCTATAGAATTATAGAACTGAATATTATACTATATGATTCATAGGAATCATAAGATAAGGCACTAATGACTACAAATATATGAACACATTCTTCATATTGAACATTTTAGACGCCCTTGTTTAAAAGGTTAAATAACATATTCTCTTTCCTAAATATAAAATATTACAAAAATAAGTGAGATGAGTTGTGACATATTCTCTTTCCCAAATATAAAATATTACGAAAATAAGTGAGATGAGTCGTATGAAGCTCTTTAAACTCCTTGGAGATGTATGAATAGTGAATGAATTAATTATAAGAAATCAATCAAGTATAAGCAGAACAGATTTACTTGAGGCTTTGCCAATCAATTAATAGTAATTATTGAAGGCTTACCCTGTGCAGAGCACTGTACAATGTCCTATTTGTTGCTAAATTGTACTTTCCAAGTGCTTAGTACAGTGCTCTGCAAACAATAAGTGTTCAATAAATTAATAATAATAATAATAATAATAATAATGGCATTCATTAAGCGCTTACTATGTGCAAAGCACTGTTCTAAGCGCTGGACTGAATGAATAAATCTTTCATGCTTGCTTGAATTTTAGTCTACTAGGAGCTTGAGTTCAGCCAAACTGATATAATAAAATTCATCTCCACTCCTAATGTCAGGGATATGTCCTGGCATTCTGTCAACTCAATTCTAGTTGCTGTTTCCCCACTTTCATTCTCCAACCCCCTCACAGGACATTTAAAATAAATTGACCTCGTAATTAATTAATAATTAATTAATAATGACATTTGTTAAGCGCTTACTATGTGCAAAGCACTGTTCTAAGCGCTAAGCAAAATCGTAATGTTTCTTCTCCTTTCTGGTTCAAATTTTCATCTTGCTCCTCACTGAAATCACAGTTCTAATCTCTTCCCCTGACAGGACTTATCTACATTTCATTGACAGTATCTTTATATAAATGAAGAAAAAGTTCAATAGAAATATGAAAGAAATATGACAGGACTCTTATGTTTCCCTTACTTTTCATTGACAAAAATTTATACAAATAAAAAAAAATTGAAAGCAGAATTCTGGTGAGAATAAAAACCTGAGTTTTTTCAGATCTTTATGTATTTTAGAAGAATCAAAGTTTACTTTGAGGAACGTAGCTATTCGCTATTCCGATGTATCACATGGATAGAAATAATTCCTCTTGCTCTTTGTCTGACATTTTTCTATTAGGCATAAACACTTCCATTCAGATAACTGTCACATACATATCCATATATTGTGGAGCTTGCCCTCTTAAATTTCTAACTTAGCATTTTATTTACACCATCTTAAAAAACACTTTCATGATTCATTAAGACTTCACAGAGCCTTAATTAATCAGTAGTATTTTTGAGTGGTTACTGTGAGCTAAGCATTCTACTAAGTGCTTGGGAGAGCACAGAACAACTGAATTGGTAAACACATTACCTTACAGTAGGGACTGGGAGACAGACAAACATAAATGAATAAGAACAAGTAATAAAATAAAAGAATAATATACATAAATTACAGATATGTAAGTGCCATGGGTTTAAGAGTGGGATGAATATCAAGTGTGCAAAGCATACAAATCCAGTCCTTAGCTCATTCTGGAGTAGGGCACAAAAAGGATGTCCATGAAAAAATTGAATTGATCAGTCAACTTTGTATGGGATCAGCATCACATCCATTATAGGTACTTCCTCCAGCCAGATCTATGAATAATTTTCTGATTTGTTGCAAGACTTGTAAAATAGGTCAGCCTGGAAAGGAGAATTGTCAGCCAGTTTTATGGTTTGATTACTATATTGAATGTGCAAGTTCCAGGTAGAGAAATACGTGTTTACAGTAGTGAGGTTCATATTCCATTGCTCAATGACCAAATGAACGTAAGAAAATGAGGCAACATCTCTGCAAACAAACTTGTCTTTTCTTATGTTGTAGAGTTGCTTCCGACCCACAGCGACTCTATGGTCATATCTCTTCCAGAACGTCCCATAAACCCACTTGTCTTGTCTTATGTTGTTGAGTCATCTCAGACTCATAGTAACGCCATGGACATATCTCTCCCAGAACACTCCACCTCCTGCTGCAATTGTTCTGTTAATCTATCCATAGAGTTTTCTTGGTAAAAATATGGAAGTGGTTTCTGCCCTAGACTCTGTTCCATGCAACTGCTGCCCAGCACAGGTGAGTTTTGCCTTGTAGCAGATTGCCTTCCACTCACTATCCACTGCCCAAGCTAGGATTGGAATAGATATAGCTCTGCTTGACTCTCCCTCCCATAGTCAAGACTGGTAGAGTACTGGAAACTCTCCAGGTGCAACCCTGAGAGCTGATTCATTCATTCATTCAATCGCATTTATTGAGCGCATACTGTGTGCAGAGTACTGTACTAAGCACTTGGAAAGTACAAGTTGGCAACAGATAGAGATGGTCACTACCCAACAGTGGGCTCACGCCAACTCTCTCCTCAACCCCCTCCAATCTGGCTTCCGTCCCCTACATTCCATGGAAACTGCCCTCTCAAAGCTCACCAATGACCTTCTGCTTGCCAAATCCAACGGCTCATACTCTACCCTAATCCTCCTCGACCTCTCAGCTGCCTTTGACACTGTGGACCACCCCCTTCTCCTCAACATGCTATCCAACCTTGGCTTCACAGACTCCGTCCTCTCCTGCTTCTCCTCTTATCTCTCTGGCAGTTCATTCTCAGTCTCTTTTGTGGGCTCCTCCTCCCCCTCCCATCCCACTTCTAGACTGTGAGCCCACTGTTGGGTAGGGACTGTCTCTATATGTTGCCAACTTGTACTTCCCAAGCGCTTAGTACAGTGCTCTGCACACAGTAAGTGCTCAATAAATATGATTGCTTGATTGATTGTAGGGGTTCCTCAAGGTTCAGTTCTTGGTCCCCTTCTGTTCTCGATCTACACTCACACCATTGGTGACCTCATTTGCTCCCATGGCTTCAACTATCATCTCTACGCTGGTGACACCCAAATTTACATCTCTGCCCCTGCTCTCTCTCCCTTCCTCCAGGCTTGTACCTTTTCCTGCCTTCAGGACATCTCCATCTAGATGTCTGCCCGCCACATAAACCTCAACATGTCCAAGACTGAACTCCTTGTCTTCCCTCCCAAACCCTACCCTCTCCCTGACTTTCCCATCACTGTTAACAGCACTACCATCCTTCCTGTCTCACAAGCCCGCAACCTTGGTGTCATCCTCGACTCCAATCTCTCGTTCACCCCTCACATCCAAGCCGTCACCAAAACCTGCCAGTCTCGGCTCCGCAACATTGCCAAGATCCGCCCTTTCCTCTCCATCCAAACCGCAACCCTGCTCATTCAAGCTCTCATCCTATCCTGTCTGGATTACTGTATCAGCCTCCTCTCTGATCTCCCATCCTCCTGTCTCTCCCCACTTCATTCCATACTTCATGCCACTGCCCGGATTGTCTTTGTCCAGAAACACTCTGGGCATGTTACTCCCCTCCTCAAAAATCTCCAGTGGCTACCAATCAACCTACGCATCAGGCAAAAACTCCTCCCTCTCAGCTTCAAGGCTCTCCATCACCTCGACCCCTCCTACCTCACCTCCCTTCTCTCCTTCTACAGCCCAGCCCACACCCTCCGCTCCTCTGCCGCTAATCTCCCCATGCCTCGTTCTCACCTGTCCCACCATCGATCCCTGGCCCACGTCATCCCCCTGGCCTAGAATGCCCTCCCTCACCACATCCGCCAAGCAAGCTCTCTTCCTCCCTTCAAGGCCCTACTGAGAGCTCACCTCCTCCAGGAGGCCTTCCCAGACTGAGCCCCCTCCTTCCTCTCCCCCTCCTCCCCCACCTTACCTCCTTCCCCTCCTTACAGCACCTGTATATATGTATATATGTTTGTACGTATTTATTACTCTATTTATTGATTCATTTAATTTGAACATGATTATTCTATTTATTTTATTTTGTTAATATGTTTTGTTCTCGGTCTCCCCCTTCTAGACTGTGAACCCACTGTTAGGTAGAGACTGTCTCTATATGTTGCCAACTTGTACTTCCCAAGCACTTAGTACACTGCTCTGCACACAGTAAGTTCTCAATAAATACGATTGAATGAATGAATGAATGATAAACACACTAAGCTGGCCATAAATATCCTATTTACCTTTTTCATGTGTAACAGTATTCCCCTTTGGAATACGCAAGATAATTTCTTGGGATCAGAAAGGAGAGTACCTCCTATAACAGAGGAAATAAATGACTGGGTTGTGAGGAGTAGCATGGCCTAATGAAAAGAGCCTGGGCGTCAGAAGATCTTGGTTCTGATCTGAATCTGCCACATGTTTGTTATGTGTCCTAGGGTACATCACTTAACATCTATGTGTCTCAGTTACCTCATCCACAAAATGGGGATATAGGCTATGAGTCCTACATGGGACATTGACTGTATCCAACCTGATTAGCTTGTTCTTCCCATGTTTAGTACAGTGCCTGGAACATAGTAAGTGCTTACCATAAACCTTTAAAAAATAAAAAAACCTTAATCACTTACAAAACCCTCATAACATCTCTACTTGGGTATCCCACTGACACCTCAAACTTAACATGTCCAGAAGAGAACTCTTTATTTTCCCATTCAAGTACTGTATTCCCCATGAATGTCCCATCACTGTAGATATTACCACTACCTTCCCTATTTTATAAATGTGCAATCTTGACAATATCTCCCTCATTCAACCCACACATTCCAACTATCACGAAATGCTGTTGGTTCAGCCTTCATAATATCGCTAAACCTGCCCTTTCCTCTTCATCCCAAACTGCTAAAATGTTAATCTAAGCATTTGTCCTACCCTACCTTGATTACTGAATCAGCATTCTTGCTGACCTCTCTCCACTTCTGTTAATTCTTCACTCTGCTGCCCGGACAATTTTTTTTACAATTCACTCTATGTTTCCCCACTCCCCAAGAACCTCCAAGGGTCATCCATCTACCTAGAGAAGCAGTGTGGCTTAGTGGCAAGAGTACGGGCTTGGGAGTCACAGGTCATGGGTTCTAATTCTGGCTCCACTGCTTGTCAGCTATGTGACTTTGGGCAAGTCACTTAACTTCTCTGTGCTTCCGTTACCTCATCTGTAAAATAGGGATTGAGACTGTGAGCCCCACGTGGGACAACCTAACTTGTATATACCCCAGCACTTAGAACAGTGCTTGGCACATAGTAAGTGTTTAACAAAAACCATTATTATTATTTTATTATTATTACCTCTGCATCAAACAGAAACTCCTTTCCATTGGCCTTAAAGCACTCAATCCCCTTGCCCTCCTACTTTTACCTCTCTGATTTCCTACAAAAACCCAATCTGCACACTTTGCTCCTCTAATGTCCACCTATTCACTGTACCTAGATCTTAAATATCTTGCTGCTGACCCTCCTGCCATGCCCTGCCTCTGGGCTGGAACTCCTTCCCCCTTCACATCCAAGAGACAGTCATTTTCCCCACCTTCAAAGCCTTATTTAAATTATACATTCTCCAAGAGACTCTAGACTGTCAGCTTGTTATGGACAGGTAATGTGATTGCTAATTCTATTGTATTGTACTCTCCCAAGTGCTCTGCATATAGCAAGTGCTCAAAAAATGCCACTGATGTATTGATAAGAAAACTTCCCTGAGTAAGCCATCATTTCCTCTTCTCCCACTCTATTCTGTATCACTCTTGCACTTCGATATGTACCCTTCATTCACCCCACCCTCATCCCACAGCATTTATGTAGACTGTGAGCCCGGTGTTGGGTAGGGACCGTCTCTAGATGTTGCCAACTTGGACTTCCCAAGCACTTAGTACAGTGCTCTGCACACAGTAAGCGCTCAATACGATTGATTGATTATGTACATGTAAACTCTTGGTGGGCAGGGAACAGGTCTACCAACTGTTATATTGTATTCTAAGCACTTAGTACAGTGATCTGCACACTGTGAGTCCTCAATAAATGTGACCGTTTGATTGACAACTTACAAAACTGAGAACTTCCTTATAATTTATTAAAAAATGAAATTACCCAGGATATCCTAGACATTATCTCAAAAAGTTAAGAATCATTTAATAGCTTTCTCATGTTTAAGCCTCTGTATATATCTTAGACTGAGAAAAAGAAACCATTCTAATAATACCATCTCAACATTGTAGTTTATAGAATTCATTCATTCAATCGTATTTATTGAGCGCTTACTGTGTGCAGAGCACTGTACTAAGCGCTTGGGAAGTACAAGTTGGCAACATATAGAGATGGGCTCACAGTCTAGAAGGGGGAGACAGAGAACAAAACAAAACATATTAACAAAATAAAATAAATAGAATAAATATGTACAAATAAAATAGAGTAATAAATACGTACAAACATATATACATATATACAGGTGCTGTGAGGAGGGGAAGGAGGTAAGGTGGGGGAGGAGGGGGAGAGGAAGGAGGGGCCTCAGTCTGGGAAGGCCTCCTGGAGGAGGTGAGCTCTCAGTAGGGCCTTGAAGGAAGGAAGAGAGCTAGCTTGGCAGATGTGGGGAGGGAGGGCATTCCAGGCCAGGGGGGTGACGTGGGCCGGGGGTCGATGGTGGGACAGGTGAGAACGAGGCACAGTGAGGAGATTAGCGGCAGAGGAGCGGAGGGTGCGGGCTGGGCTGTAGAAGGAGAGAAGGGAGGTTAGGTAGGAGGGGGCGAGGTGATGGAGAGCCTTGAAGCCGAGGGTGACGAGTTTTTGCCTGATGTGTAGGTTGATTGGTAGCCACTGGAGATTTGTGAGGAGGGGAGTAACATGCCCAGAGCATTTCTGGACAAAGACAATCTGGGCAGCGGCGTGAAGTATGGATTAATGTGAGGAGAGACAGGAGGATGGGAGATCAGAGAGGAGGCTGATACAGTAATCCAGACAGATTAGGATGAGAGCTTGAACGAGCAGGGTAGCGGTTTGGATCGAGAGGAAAGGGTGGATCTTGGCAATGTTGCGGAGCTGAGACCGGCAGGTTTTGGTGACGACTTGGATGTGAGCGGTGAACGAGAGAGTGGAGTTGAGGATGACATCAAGGTTGCGGGCTTGTGAGACGGGAAGGATGGTAGTGCCATCTACAGTGATGGGAAAGTCAGGGAGAGGGCAGGGTTTGGGAGGGACGACAAGGAGTTCATTCTTGGACATGTTGAGTTTTAGGTGGTGGGCAGACATCCAGATGGAGATGTCCTGAAGGCAGGAGGAGATGCGAGCCTGGAGGGAGGGAGAGAGAGCAGGGAGAGAGATGTAGATTTGGGTGTCATTAGCGTAGAGATGATAATTGAAGCCGTGGGAGCGAATGAGTTCACCAAGGGAGGGAGTGTAGATAGAGAACAGAAGGGGACCAAGAACTGACCCTTGAGGAACCCCTACAGTAAGGGGATGGGAGGGGGAGGAGGAGCAAGCAAAAGAGACTGAGAATGAATGGCTGGAGAGATAAGAGGAGAACCAGGAGAGGAAGCCAAGGTTGGATAGCATGTTGAGGAGAAGGGGGTGATCCAGTGTCAAAGGCAGCTAAGAGGTTCAGGAGGATTAAGATAGAGTATGAGCCGTTGGATTTGGCAAGCAGGAGGTCATTGGTGACCTTTGAGAGGGCAGTTTCCATGGAATGTAGGGGACGGAAGCCAGATTGGAGGGGGTCAAGGAGAGAGTTGGCGTTAAGGAATTTGAGGCAGCACTTGTAGACGACTCATTCAAGGAGTTTGGAAAGGAATGATAGGAGGAAGATAGGGTGATAACTAGAAGGTGAGGTGGGGTCAAGAGAGGGGTTTTTTAGGATGGGAGAGACTTGGGAATGTTTGAAGGCAGAGGGGAAGGAACCAGTGGAGAGTGAGCGGATGAAGATGGAAGTTAAGGAGGGCAGAAGGGACAGAGTGAGAGATTTCATAAGATAAGAGGGAATGGGTTCAGAAGCACAGGTGGCTGGAGTAGCACTTGAGAGGAGGGAGGAGAGCTCCTCTGAGGATACTGCTGGGAAGGATGGGAGAGTAGCGGAGAGCGTTGAGAGCCGGGGGGTTGGAGAAGAGGGGGTAGTGACTTGGGGGAGCTCAGACTTCATGGATTTAATTTTATTAATGAAATAGGAGGCCAGATCGTTGGGGGTGAGAGAAGGAGGAGGGGGAGGAACTGGGGGCCTGAGAAGGGAATTCAATGTACGGAAGAGCTGACGGGGATGATGGGCATGGGTGTCAATAAGGAAGGAGAAATAGTTTTGTCTGGCAGAGGAGAGGGCTGAGTTAAGGCAGGAAAGGATAAACTTGAAGTGAATAAGGTTGGCATGGTGTTTAGACTTTCACCAGCAGCGTTCAGCAGCTCGAGCATAAGAGTGAAGGAGGCGGATAGTGGCAGGGATCCAGGGCTGTCGGTTAGTGCTATGAGAGTGGTGAAGGGAAAGGGGAGCGAGTAAGTCTAGCTGAGTAGAAAGGGTAGAATTGAGAGCAGTAATCTGATCATCAAGATTGGGTAGAGAGGAAAGGGAGGCGAGGTGGGTGTGAGGTGCTCAGAAATATGGATGGGGTCAAGAGAGCGGAGATCTCTGTGAGGGAGTAATATGGATTTACAGGGGAAAGGAGTGTGAGTGAGGAGGCAGGTGTGAAGATTACGATCAGAGAGAGGGATTTCAGAGTTGGTGAGGGTGAAAGTGCAGCGGTAGGAGATGATGAGGTCGAGGGTGTGACCAAGCTGGTGAGTGAGCGAGGTGGGGTGGAGCTAGAGGTTGGCAGCGTCAAGGAGAGATAGAAGGTGGGCGGCAGAGGAGTCACCAGGGATATCCATGTGGATGTTGAAGTCTCCGAGGATCACAGTGGGCATGGAAAAGGAGAGAAGGAAGGGGAGGAAGGGGTCAAAATCGTTAAAGAAGTGAATAAATGAAATGAATGAAAGAATGAATGACAGTTCTTAATTCCCAATGAATATACACAGAACCTGGTTCTACTTAGTGCTCCACTCACTCTCAGTAATGGGCTCAAGAACACACATTAATGATTTCAGGTCATTAGGCAGTCATTTTGTGTCTAGTCCTGAAGACTCTGGGAAGACACCAACAGCAGACAAACCAGTCTGTGTGGATATCAGGAATGGTTTATTAACTCTTTAAGAACAAGGACTTCAAATATTTTGAGGAAACAATTAATGAATGTGCCAAGTATTGCAGATAGTAAATGTAAAAGCCTAGCAATATATGATTATGTGTATGCAGTTTAGTAAGAGATTACTGGTTGAATATCATAAACATAAAATTTCACCCTTCCATGGCTTTATACTGAAGCACACCTAAAAATATATACTAAGAACTACTTTAAAAATGCCAGGTGAAAGTGCCCACCAATTTACAAAAAAACAAACAAACAATTTATTCTACTTTAAAATGGTAAAATACTTTTGTTCTTCTGCAGATGCTGTGGGTAATGAAGCAAACTAAGTTATTTGGTTAAATACCTCTACAAAGCAAGAGCTTTCTAGTATGAAATCCACTCTTATTTATGAAGGGCTTATCCTTGCTAATCCCCAGCAGGTCCTTGAAAAATTCAAGTGACATGAAAATGTAACACACATATCAATTTTGTATGGACTGAAACAGCATGTCTCAGTTTCTACCAGAAATTTGTTTAATAAATCACCCAGCGCAGCAAAACAATTCTCCCAGAGTCTACACTCATTGAACCTGATATAGTCCCCATTCTATATAACATCATTATTGTTGTGTTGATGTCTTTCCTTCTTTCCCTTCCAACTTTTGATATTTTCTGTACTATCTAAATTTATAATACAGTGTTGACCAGAGTTGAACACCATTTCCATTCCCCTCAAGCAGAAAGTCCCAACCATTCACTTTACAGTACTCTCCCTTCCATTTATAAACTCGCTTCTAACAATATCGATCAATCAATAAATAAATAGTATTTACTGAGAGCTTACTGTGTGCAGAGCACTTGGAAGAGTAAAATATAACAGAGTTAGTGGACACATTCCCTACCCACAATGAGTTTACAGTCTAGCAGGGGAGACATACATTAAAATACATGAATAAAATTAAGATATGTACTGCAGGGCTGAGGGAGGAGTGAATAAAGGTTGCAAATTGAAGTGCAAGTGTGATGCAGAAGGGAGTGGGAGAAAAGGAAGTGAGGCAAGGCCACTTGGAGGAGATATGCCTTAAGGCTTTGAAGTCAGGGAGACTGATGGCCCATCATGTATGAAGAGGGAGAACATTCCAGGTCAGAAGCAGGACATGAGTGAGAGGTCAGAGGCAAGGAAGATGCAATTGAAGTACAATAAGTAGGTTGGCATTAGAGGAGTGAAGTGTGCAGGCTGAGTAGTAGTGAAGGCTGCAAGGTTAGATAGGAAAGGGAAAGGTGGTTGAGTGTGTTAAACCAATGGTGAGCAGTTTTGGTTTGAAATGGAGGTGGATGGGCAACCTCTGGAAGTATTTGAGGAGTGGGGAAACATAACCCTAACAGTTTGTAGAAAAATGATCCGGGCAGTAAAGTATGGACTGGAATGGGGAAAGACAGGGGGCAGGGAGTCAGCAAGGAGGCTGATACAGTAATCAAGGCAGGATAGGATTAGTGGTTGGATTAACAGGGTAGCAGTTTGGATGGAGAGGAAAGGACAAATTTTAGTGATGCTGTGAAGGTTGTAACAACAGAATTTAGTCCCATATTGACTATGTGGATTGAATGAGAGAGTTGAGTCGAGGATAACATCAGGGTTACAAACTTGTGTGAAAGGAAGGATGGTGCTGCTGTCTACACTGATGAGAAAGTCAGGGGTAGGACAGGTTTGAGTGGGAAGATAGGGAAATCTGTATGGGACATTTGCAGTGTTAGCATAACACCCACACAGAGATGTCCTAAAGGCAGTAGGAAATGCAAGACTGCAGAGGAGAGAGATCAGAACTGATGATGTAGATTTGGGAATCATCCACATAGAGATGGTAATTAAAGCCATGGGAACAAACTCCCGGGAGTGGGTGTAGGTTGGAAAATAGAAGGGGACCTAGAACTGAACTTTTTTTAAGGTATTTTTTAAGAGCTTAATATGTACTAGACACTGTTTTAGGCACTTGGGTAGGTACAGGTTAATTAGGTCAAACACAATCTCTGTCCTCGATAGGAGTTATAGTCCAAGTATGAGAGACAACAGGTATTGAATCCACATTTTACAATACAAGAAACTTAGGCAAAGAGAAATTAAATGACGTTTCCAAGGTCACACTGCAAGCAATTGGCAGAGTCGGCATTAGAACCCAGGTCTTCTGACTTCCAGGCCTGTGCTCTTTCCATTAGGCCAGGCTGCTTCTATTTGAAAGATTCCACTGTTATGGAGTGGAACACAGAGGAGGAGCCAGTGAAAGTGACTAGGAATGAGCACCCAGAGACATAAGAGGAGAAGCAGAAGAACTGTGTCAATGAAGCCAAGGTTTGTTAATGCTTCCAGGAAAAGTGGGTGGTTGACAGTGTCAATCAATCGTATTTATTGAGCGCTTACTGTCTGCAGAGCACTGGACTAAGTGCTTGGGAAATACAGGTTGGCAACATATAGAGACAGTCCCTACCCAACAGTGGGCTCACAGTCTAAAAGGGAGAGACAGAGAACAAAACCAAAGATATTAACAAAATAAAATAGAAAAGATATGTACAGGTAAAATAAATAGAGTAATAAATATGTGTGGCGGTGGGGAAGAGAAGGAGGTAAGACGGGGGGATAAAGAGAGGGACAAGGGGGAGAGGAAGGATGGGGCTCAGTCTGGGAAGGCCTCCTGGAGGAGGTGAGCTCTCAGTAGGGCCTTGAAGGGAGGAAGAGAGCTAGCTTGGCGGATGTTGGGAGGGAGGGCATTCCAGGCCAGGAGGATGACGTGGGCCGGGGGTCGACAGCCGGACAGGCGAGAACGAGGCCTAATGGTGAGGAGATTAGTGGCAGAGGAGCGGAGGGTGCAGGCTGGGCTTTAGAAGGAGCGAAGGGAGGTGAGGTAGGAGTGGGTGAGGTGATGGAGAGCCTTGAAGCCAAGGGATGAGAGGTCAAGGAGGACTAGGATGAAGTAAAAAAAAAAAATCTTGGATTTTGGCAAGAAGGACATCATTGGTGACCTTTGAGAGAGTCGGTTTATGTAGAGTGAAGGGAATCGAAGCCAGATTGAGGGGATGGAGGAGAGAAGTGGAGGAAAGGAACTGGAGACAGTGGGTGTACGCAATTCACTCAAGGAGTTTGGAAAGGAATGGTAAAAGGGAGATGGGGTGATAACTGGCACTACTCCCCACATCACAATCTTTGATATAATAATAATAATAATAATGGTATTTGTTAAGCACTTAATACTGTCAAGCACTGTATACGTACTGGGGTAGTTACAATATAGTTAGGTCCCACAGTCTAAGTAGAAGGGAGAAAGGGTATCGAATCCTTTTTTTGTCGATGAGTGAACTGAGGCCCAGAGAAGTTAAGTGACTTGCCAAAGGTCACATAGAGAGTAAATGTGCACCTGGGACTAGAGTCTAGGTCCCCTGACTCCCAGTCCCATACTCTTTCCACTAAGCCAGACTGTTCCTCACTGCTTTTCTCAAATTATTATTAAAAATAATAATAATAATAATGGTATTTGTTAAGTGCTTACTATGTGCCAGGCACTGTACTAAGCACAGGGGTAGATTCAAGGTAATTTGGTTGGACACATCCCTGAACCACATATGGCTCACTCATCCCCATTTCTTAACATATGAGGTAACTGAGGCCCAGAGCAGTAAAGTAACTTGCCAGTCACACAGCAGATTCGTGGTGGAGCCAGGATTCGAGCCCACATCCTTCTGACTCCCAAGCTCATGCTCTATCCACTAGGCCAAGCTGCTTCTCCTAATCACCGTGCCATGTGTTTTTCTTGCATTGCTGATCACTTGCTGAAGGCCTTTCATTTAATTGGTACTACTTCAATCTTCAAATTAGAGCAAACTCTTCTCTCAGCCTTCTGAGATCATAATTTATCCAAAAGATCTACCTCAAATGTTTTCTAATCAACCCTCTTTTTGCCCCACAACTATCACTTCATTCCTTCCATGCTACCAGCACTTATATTACCACAATTAATCAATAACTGGTATTTACTGAGCACTACTGTGTTCAGAACACTGTACTGTTTGGGAGAGTAGAGTACAAGATTGGCAGACATGATCCCTTCCTACAAGGATTTTACAGTCTAGAGGGAGGAATGAATTCCTATTTTATACAGATAATGATTCTGAGGCATAGCAAAGTTAAGTGACTTGCCCAAAGCCTCAGTGCAGGTCTGTTCAGGCCTGTGATTTGAAACCAGGTCCTCTGACTCCCAACACAGTGCTCTCTCCACTAGATCACACCTTACTTCCTTCTATTGAAATTTATTTTTGTGTTGTTCTGCCCACTAGATTTTATATTTCTTGAGATTAAAGAACATCTTTTCTAATTCTATGGTACTGTCCAATTCATTAAAGCCCACTGTAGCTGCTCAATACATGCTATGGATGGACAAATTGAATTTGTTGATATTGCCAATTTTTTTATTCATGTTTTGTAAGCTAAAATTCTATGATGCTTCTATTTTTTTAATCTAAAAAAGTAATCACTTCAATAGTTTCTGCCTATTATATACCAAATACACTTTCAGAATTAAATTTGATAAAATTAGAGATCAATCAACGTCTCTTTGAATTTTTACTAAGCAAAACCTTAAGGAAATAAAATTCAATTGATTGGCAAATTGGGTAAGTGCAAAGGGGAGTTAAAGAAATGAGCAAAAAGAAGTGAAAAATGGTTCAAATGTGCTTTATGGAGGGTGGAAGGTATGACAGAACTTATTCTGTAAATATTCAACCCTACTGGAAGTGAAAATAATTTAAGGGGCAGTAGGAAGTGTATTAAGCAATCTGTCCTTCCAGAGGGCTACATTTTTCAAAGGTCTTTCTTTTTACTTTTATGGGCAGATGAATACTTGACTATTTTGTTATGGCATTTGTTAAGTGCTTAATTTGTGTCAAGCACTGTTCTAAGTGCTGGGAAAGATTCAAGTTTATCAGGTCAGACATAGTCCCTGCCACAGATAGGGCTCACAATCTACGAGGGAGAACAGGTATTCTCCATTTTACAATTGAGGAAACTGAGGCACAGAGAAGTTTTAAGTATCTTGCCCAAGATCACATAGCAGGCAAGTGGCAGAGCCTGGAACAGAACCCATATCATCTGACTGAGACCTATGCCCTTTCCACTAGGCTACTACGCGCTTCCTAGGGTGGGAAATCTTGAGTTTGAACTCTTAAGGTCTCTAGAATTCTAGAATTCTTTAGTAGCAGTAGTAGTACTCATTAAGCACCTAATGAGTTCATTACTGGGAAACAATGCATGGCAGGAAATAGTCATGATCCCTGTTCCTTGATCTAAAAATTAAAAGGGAGAGAGGAAATTGATGACAGACACAAAAGCATAGAGGAAATGAAACAGTAAGACTTAATAAAGACAAAATAAAGACAAAATACAAAAGATCAGTAGCATACTGTGGATAAGGTAGCAGAATTTCAGACCTTACCACAGCTCAGAGTCTGCAGTCACAACCTCAATCACAATGACGGCTACAGTGGCAGTCACCACAGTCTTCCAAAGGTTGTATGGAGGTGGCATGGGGTAGGCGGCTGTTTCTCTTTGTCACGCTGGGAGGGAACAAAGCAGGTCTGGATGAATGTTTCCTGGTAATGCAGAAGACAGCCAGTACAGAATTCCAGAGACAATGTGGTGGTCAGTAGGAAGGACCCAAAGGCCCTGGGAGTTGCTGCTGGGAGGCAGGTAGTCAGAGGAGTTACTCAGCCATCCGCTGGGTAGAGCTTGACCACTGGTGGATTCACCCATAGAGGAGTAGGCCATGATATTTTCATGGTATGAAATGTCACATGGACATCTTTACATTTCTTTCTGATCAAGAGAGCAGAGTCTAAACCATCCCAGCCACACTCATATATGTACTCGCAGACACACAAGAACTTAGGCTGAATGCCCACCATGTTCCATAAGTTTAATTAATAATGATCACAACTCAAATAGGAAAATCCCTAGGAATAGGTTTCAGTGCAATTTGGGGCTTGTTGTACTGAAGCAAATGGAGTATATTGACAGCAGTTTTAACACCTAGCGACCTCTTTGCCATGCTTCCCAACAGGGGGGAAAAGAAATGCCCCAGATGATGTGGGCACATCTTTGCTTCTTTTCTGGCAGTCATGTAGCAAGAAGAAAGGATAGTGCCAGATGCCATCTGCTCTCCTCACCAGCCAGGTTTGTCTTGGCAGGAGGGCACATTGTGAATGGGTGCAGGGGGCAGCAACTCTCTCCTCTAATCAAAAGGCAAGAAGGCTAGGTTACATTACATTTTCAGTCTAGGTCACATTGCATTTTCAGTTTGAACAAGTACCATCATTACTGTCTCTTCATTTAAAACCATCTCTTCAAGTGCAGCATGGGACATTTAAGCTAGTTCTGCTCAGAACCCAATCTTACACTACCCAATTTCTCATCCATTTGGAGCCCTCCTAAATGATTCTTCACTGAAAGATATTGACCTTCACTGGTCATATCTTCATTGAGTATTGGATTTTACCAGAACAAACAGAGGAATGACTTTAGTTTTTTCTGTATCAAATGTATATTAATTGCACAAAAACAATCAACATTATTACTCCCTCTCTATATTCTGCATTAATTGGTTTTCAATTTTAAATAAAAACTTTGATTAAGAAGGCTTGTTTTCACTCCAAAATATTCCATTATTCAAATTTTTTCCCAAATATCCCACATTTTTTTTTTCACTGTATGAATCTTAATTCACAGCAAGAAAAAATGTAGGTTGGGAAAATTGTGAAGCAATCATTCTGACAAACTGAGTATCCGGTTGACTCCAATCACTTTCTCATGTAATGTCAGAGTAGTAAGTCTGATTTTCAGATTACACTATGGTCTTGTCCCACAGGGGATTTACAATCTAAAGACATGGAAAAAAGATATTAAAAAACTCACTTTACAGATGAGTAAACTGAGGCACAAGGTCACACAGCAGACAAGTGGCAGAACTGGGATTAAAACCCAGGTCCTCTTACTCCCACTTCTGTGTTATTTCCACTAAGCCACACAGCTTTTCACATAGTAATAGCTGGGTTTTTTTAAAAAACAACATTAATAGGAGTTTGTGGTGGTGAGGGGTAGGTGATACTGATTACTGAATGAACAATAAAATAGTAACAAGAATTTTTGTTACTAGAAATGTTTCTACAATACCTTGGTAAAGGCATTTCCATGATCACTGCTTCCTCAGCAACAGCAATGACATTCACAGTTTTCTAACCCGTGATGCACACAACAGGAAAGGAAACAGAAACTGTATAAACAAGTGTTATGCTTACAAGTTCCAACCCAGCATTGCTTACTTTCATCTTCCTCTGCTTTAGATCTTAGCACTGCTTACCTTCAGTTCCCAGATATGTGATAACCCTTCTAGAAAAATTCAAACCTAGCCTCCTCTGGTCACAGAACTAGTGAGTGATATTTGTTTTAGGAGCAGCCCCACTGCCCTGAAAAATGTAAATCCTAATCATGCTACAGGCTAGATGACCATTTCTTTCATGTCCAAAACTCAGCTGCAATGGTTCACTGATTATTTAGCCAGCTCCTCTTAGAATTCTCTCCCCTCCCCATCTGATCAAATGACTGAAAACTTCCTGACAAAAGACCTTCTACTCAAGAGTCATGGGATCTTAATGAATGGTGACTTGGTAATTTTTAAGAGGAGTTGGAATGAATTAGTCTCTTCCTTCAGGAGCAATGAATGAGCCTCAACCCTGAGAAAGCGCCTATTGTATTTTCCTGCTTGATGTGGTTTGCGAAAAGCAAGTAAATGGGCAAACAAAATCATGCAGGATTGAATATCATTAGAAACTTTTCATAACAATCGGTATTACAACTGTCAACTTCAACCTGAGAATTAAAAGAAGCCCTTTATATCCTGTGTTTACAGGAGCATCTTCCATGCTCTGTCCTGCTCCATCACAGGCACTACAGCATTTGTTTACCAAAAGGACTTTTTACAAATTGTGCTTGCCACAGATATTTAACTAGCTTGAGCCTGGTTTTCCTGCCTGAATCTCTGTTTACACCATATAATTTATTTAAAATGCATGACCCCTCCCATATTTAATATATGAAGTTTTTATATAAATCCTTCATTTTGAAACTCTATTTCTTAATTCCAATTGATTAGTTTAATCCATTCTGATTCTTCACACAGCACAAGAATATATAGTCCAATGTGCCAACCAAATTCCAGGTAATTTTCCAGATTTTCTTTAGACAATGGATTTGGGAGATTTTCCATCCATAAGCCCCCTCTTTCCCCACTTTCCTACCAACCTCCCACATCTGCACCTACCCCCTGGCCCTATATCCCCACTGCAACATTTTCCCTTTATGCTATTCTGAAATTCTCATTCTATTTATTCCTACTCTCAGTAGCTTCTAGAACAGGCACCAAATTCCAGTGACTGTGACTGGTGACTGGGTGAATCAATCCTTTAAGCAACTCTGGCATGCGCTGACAATATGGAGGCTACTCAGACAGATCAGAAATCTACAATGCTAACCTGCACAGCCTAGTAATCTCAAGTTGAACCTACTTCATTTATGCCATAGTAACCTGGACACTAAACAGTTGCTATTCCATTTCTATACAAAATGAGGTTTTCTAGCCATGAATCAGTAGGCAGGAGCCACTCAAATGCCTGTATTTTGTGTGTGTTTTCTGACTAGCCATGCAGTTTGCCTGATGGGTACATGATATTCCCCAAGTCCTCCTTTGCTTTTTTCTGCTTAATTTTGTATATTCCTCAATTCTTTGAAACTGGTTGAGCCTTTTTACTTTTCTGGTATATTCATATTTTCAGTGTAGATTCTTGTACTCATAAACAAGGTAAAAGTGATTAAAAAGACCAACAAGATTCTGTACTTTAATAACATTTATCATTACTGTGAGGGACGAGAAGAATGATAGGTTTCTCTTAGCAATGCAAAAAAGCTTAAATTTCTCCAAAACTGATGCCAAATGGTCACTGAAACAGAAACAGACAGAAGCAAGGGGTCTGGATAATTAAAGGGTGCCTATACAGAATGTTCTTCCAGGCTTGACTGTCTCCTTGAAATTGGTGAGCCATGCTATCTTAAGTTCGGGAAAGGAGAGGAAAGATCTTTGAGAACAGGGTTCTAAAGAATATCCCACCCCACAGAATCTCCACCTAATACAGGTTAGTCCTTACTCTTCTGCTCTCTATTAAAGGTATCAAATGTGTTTGCAAGGGCTAGGAGTCTACCCTAGGGAACATGATGTTATTTCCCATACTTGTCCTATATCCAAATCACAGAAAAATGATGTCTATTCTGCTCTGGACACAGGCCAAATTGAAATAATAATATTTCATTAATGACGTTCCAGAAATGACAAGCTAAGAGATTATTTTTGCAGCCAGTTCTCTCACCTCTTTTTAGATCATGATGAAAATAATGGTATTTGTTAAGCGTCTACTATCCCCCAAGCCCTGTATTAAGCGTTGTTTTAGATAAAATACAATAAGACTGACTATAGTCCCTGTCCTGTATTGGGCTCACAGTCTAAATATGAAGGAAAGCAGGTATTGAATCCCCACTTTACAGGTGAAGAAACTGAAGCACCAAGGTCACAAATGTGACACTTTAGAAAATGTGACTTTTTCTTTGTGATCTTTGAAGAAGAGTCTTTGCAGCATCTAAGTAGAACACCTGGCAGCTTCGAGATTTCTGAAGGTACACCATCATCTTCAACAGCTTTGCCATGCTTCTTGGCTCTAATGGTTCTGATAACTTTCCTAAAAGGTTTTAGTTAAAGACATTTCTTCATATGTTGGCATTTGCAGTTAATTGTTCTTTGCACAATGTCACCACCATTGGTGTGCTAAGGAGTTTTAAAAGATTGTTGTTGTTTCTTCCAGATTCTATCATTTTTCTGTGATAATGGAAACATCGACACTTTGTAGTGTTGGTGTGGAAGGGGGGGGTTCATCACTTTCCAGTTGAGGTTGAACAAATAATGGGTATTTCTGGAAGGCAAGTGCTCTGTACATAACTGGTCTCTGGATAATTGCTCAGGTTAGACCCTTACTGAGTCTATCTTTGTCCACAAGCTAACACTGTTTAGATCTTGGGCGCTTGAATTCAGTACGTTAAATACTGTAAAGGAGCATATGAGTAAGGACTGGAGTTTCTGGACATCATATCTTCTCCACTAGGAAATTTTTGGAAATTTTCTCGATCACTAGAGTAAACACTCTGCAGTCCTAGCACTGCAGGATGAGTTACATGTTTAATTTTCTAACTGAAAGACTGAACAGAAATGGGAACAGATGGTAAGTGCAAACCCTTGTTAATTGGGAAGCTAGAATGCAGGGAAGGAAATAAATGGAATAATGTTTTGTTTTTCAAAGTATGAAAGCATCTTTCACTGTTATACAACATGGTCTTTATTTGTAATGTTAATAGGTCTGAATCAAAAAAAAATCACTAGCCCCACCTAATGTGGAGGGGGTTTTGCCTCCAGCCTGGTTCAGAGCTCTCTACCCCAGAGAGTCACAGCAAGGACATGTTTTCTCCTTCATCTTTACGACTTCCCCAATACTCCTTTCTGCTCAGCTCTCCTGGACCTGTAAATGGGTGTTCTGCTTCCTCCTCCTTCTCCCTAGCCCCTCTTCTAGTCTCTATGAAGTCAATCCTGCCCTCTTTTCTTCTTGCCTTTCCAGCACAATCAATCAGCACCACTATCCTTGTTCAACAAGCTTTCACTCTTCATGTTATCTATCAAATCTCTCTTGCATCATCATATTCAATCTCTATGTGTTCTACCAGTACATCCTCAATGTTTTCACAAGGAAACTGGCCAAGTGGAAAGAGAATGGGCCTGGGAGTAAGGTGGCCATGGGTTCTAATCCAGGCTCCACCACATGTGTGCTGTGTGACCTTGGGAAAGTCAGTTCACTTCTCTGTGCCTCGGTTACCGTATCAATAAACTGGGGATTAAGGCTGTGAGCCCCATGTGGGACAGGGACCATGTCCAACCTGATCACCTTGCATCTTCCCCAGGGTTTAGAAGTGTTCTTGATGTGTAGTAACCACTAAATACTATAGTTATAATTGCATCATATCTTCTTCTCCTTCCAGTAACATGATATAAAATCGTGGCAGGTATGTATTAACAGCAACAGATACTGGTGAATATGATGCTGATGATGATGATTATGATGATATTCCTCCTTTAGGTTTCAATCACAGAGGCAGTCAGAGCATACAATTCTTAGTTACTTATTTTTTTTTCTTCTTTGATCATCAGTTTTCAAAAGGCAGTTTTGGATGAGAGAATTTGTACTCCAAACTAGCACGCTTTATAATGTTATTTACCAAGAATATATCTAGATAATTCCACTATCCCATTGGGTATGCTTTATGACTGTGGATTAGGTACTATATGTGAGCTCATATAGTTTCCACCCTAGTTATTGGTTCAGTGCTTAGCACATAGTAAGAACTAAGTAAATACCACCATCATTATTATTTCAAATATACACAAACCCAGAATTTAAACAATCCCTATTGCTAACATTTTCCTGTGCCCCTCAGCTGGTAGAGTCAGGATTTTTCCATGTCCAATTGCCAACTTAAATAAGTCCGATTGTTCTCTTTGGCTTACCTCAGGAGAAAAAGAATAGTTTCTTACCACCAAACAACCCCTAGTCCATTCATATGGCTGAATAACATTGCCATCTGTCAATAAATGGTATTTATTGAGCATTCACTAAATGTGAAACACTTTACTAATCAATTAGGAACATATAACAAACCAGATGCATTTTTATATCCTTTACCCAAATCCTTACTTTCAAAGAGACAGATTATTGGAAATACATTCCAATAAATTGAAAACTATTTTCATACACTAGATTGTTTCTATATGAATGATAGGCAAAATGTGTACCATAGAAGAAATATGGGTGGGCAGAAGTCAAAGAGCATCTCTCATAGGCTTAAAAAAGGAGCACAGGAATAAATAAGGGAAAGGAGGAAAGCACTTGGATATACTTACATGCCCTGTGCATGAACAACATCCATGTACAGAGCAAAACTCTTCTATCAAATTGTGGATGGGGCTGAGTCAGATCAAGTGCAAGGCAGAGATAAATGTGTCAATGGTATTTATTGAGTGCTTACTATTTACAGAACACTGTACCAACCACATGGGACAGTTAGATATGTCCCCTGCCTGTAATGAGTTTACAGTCTTTAGTAAGGCAAACCACCTTTAGAAGCTCCCCTGAGCCTCTCTACCATTGCTCCTCTCTGAATCATTTTACTACAGTGCACTGAGCTTCAGTTTGGGAACTCTCTTTTACTTGGTTCAAAGGTAATTTGAGTGGGTAAGGGGTTTGGGGAGTCTTAGGGAACCTATTTCTGGCCTTGGGTGCCCTTAGCATAGTCCCAGATAATCCTACTTTTTCCTCAAATCGAAGGGTACTGTGCAGGAGGACAGGATGCCTAGTTCAGGGATTCTATCCTCTGTGCATTAAAACACTGTAGTTTTGGATTGGCCACTTTGTTAGGGAACTCCCAGTCCCGATGGGATAAAACTGGTCATAAGATAATCAGGTAAGATCATCATGCAAGTCCCATAAAAGGCTACCCAACTTTGTTTCTTTCAGTAATCACATCATCCTTTCTTTCCCATTTTCACTTCCTCTGGTGCTTTCCACGGTGCTATGTATTAAGAAAGAGACACCATTACCTGTAGCCCTAGGTTACTTTTGTGATTTCTAGGCTCACAAACTTTTGGGGAATTAGTTCTCCTGAATTTCCTCACGAAATAAAAATGTTGACTATGGCTGTAGAAATCAAGATGATTATGCATTTTAGTCACAGACTATCTCTGATTTAGAATAATATATACATTAAATTATGCTAGTTATTGCCAGTGGTGTTGTATCTGAAGTTGAAATTTCCCAATTTCTCAGAAGTGACAGTTAAGTTATATTCTCAGCATGTTCAGAATGCTTAATGAACTCCTTGGGGAAGCCAGAATATCTGTAACACAATTAACTTCCCATTCTTATGTAAATTAGAAGTTTCAGGGTCCCCAGTGGAAGCCTGCTTTTTGGCTACAGTTGGCAAATGTATTCTATTAAATGACACATGATGCCTTGAGCTGAAATTTAGACTTTACTAATTTGTGCTGTGACATGTGCAAAGCTGCTTTGGAGACGATGTGAAACACAGTTGTTTAAATGTATCTGATGAAACAGGGACTATCACCCTTTGGCTAACTGTCATCAGCAGTCTGACTACCTTTGCCTGTTTCTACTTTTAACAGAGGAAGCATGCTGACTTGTCTTTTAATGGAAATATTTGCCATAATAGTGTCTTTTGACTACACCGTGGAAATTATTTATTCAAGATTGAAGGACTCCCAAAGAAAAAGGCTAATTTACTCTTTACTTTCTTTAGATGGCATTCTCTCACATCTATATAAAACAGACAAAACCATTTCATGGCTCTACCAAAAAATAAACTTGTTTTTCTAAAATATATTCTAAATGAATTCTCAGAATTTCATAGAACATTGAAGTTTATGTAGCCACTGTTCCAATCTCCATAAAGAGTTACAGTCCCTATGCTCTATGATTTTACCATCTGAAGTGTATAGCACTGATAGACTGAAATACTAAGGGAATGCTTTGAAAAAATGCAAAATTAAAAGTCCTATGATTTTTTTCTTATAGTATTTGTTAAGCACGTATTATGTGCCAGACACTGTACTAAGTACTGGGGGAGATAGCTAATCAGGGTGGACACAGTCCATGTCCCACATGGGACTCACAGTGCTAACTGCCATTTTACAGAGGAGGTAACTGAAGCACAAACTTAAGTGACTTGCTCAAGGTCAAACAGCAGACAAATGGCAATAACTCTGACTCCTGGGTCTGTGCAAGTCTATAAATCAACCAATCAGTTGCATTTATTGAGAAGTAACTTTTCAGAACACTGTATTAACTGCGTAAGAGAGTACAACAGAGTACATAGATATGATTTCTGCCATCAGAGATTATGGCAGGGGAGAAGACATAAAAAATGATTACAGATAGGGAAAGCACCTGAGTACCAGGATATACATATAATTGTTGTGAGAAGGGTGGGTGAACACCTAAGGAGGCAGAGGATATGGACTCAAGGGAATAGATGATGCAATAATGAGCAAAAATAGGATGGCTAGATGAGAGATAAGACAAGGAATGTTTCCTGGAGGAGATGTGCTTTTAAGGGCTTTAAAGATGGGGAGAGTAGTTTCTGACAGTATGAAAGAGGAAGAAGTTACATAAAAGACAGAGCATGAACAAGGGCCTCATGGCTAGAGAGATGAGAGTGAAGCACAGTGAGTAGGTTGGTATCAAAAAAAAAAAAACCTGTGCAGGTTAAGTTGTAGTGGGAGAGAAGTGGGGAGAGGTAATGGGTAAAGAGATAATTGAGTGCCTTGAAGTGATTGTGAGAAGTTCTGCTTTACATAGCGATAAATAGTGCTTTGCACATAGTAAGTGCTCAAGAAATATGATTGAATGAAGGAATGAATGGGCAACACTTGGAGGTTTTTGAAGGGTGGAGAGATATCACTCAATCATGTTAATTGAGCACTTAATATGTGCAGACAACTGTACTAAGTGCTTGGGAAGTACAATATAACAAAGTTGGTAGACACATTCCCTGCCCATAGTGAGATTACAGTCTAGAGGAGGAGACAAAAAATTAATGTAATTGAATACATTACAGATATCGGAGAGTGATGTGGGCCTGAGGGGGTGGTGTTAATAAAGGGAGCAAAGCAGGGTGACAGAAAGGAATGGGAGAAAAGGAAATGAGGGCTTAATCAGGAAAGGCCTCTTGAAGAACACGGGCCTTGATTAAGGTTTTGAAGGTGGAGAGAATAATTGACAGAAAGAAGAGGAGAAAAGTGCATTACAGGACAGGCAAGATGTGAGTGAGAGGTGTCGTGATAAGGAGAC
Organism: Tachyglossus aculeatus; assembly: GCF_015852505.1. Lineage (NCBI taxonomy): Eukaryota > Metazoa > Chordata > Mammalia > Monotremata > Tachyglossidae > Tachyglossus > Tachyglossus aculeatus. Next base: position 117,514,385 of record NC_052067.1, read on the forward strand.
TGAGGTATAGGGAGTAGGTTGGCATTATAATGGGAGAATATCGAGTTGAGATAAGAGAGGGTAAGGTGATTGAGTGCTTTAAAGCTAATGATAAGGAGTTTCCGTTTGATGCAGAAGTGGATGGGCAACCACTGGAGGTTCCTGACAGTGGGAAAACAAAGCATCTTTATAGAAAAATGATCCGGGCAACAGAGTATAGACTGAAGTAGGGAGAGACAGGAGGCAGGGAGGTCTGCAATGAAGCTGTTAAGGTAAGCGGCAACAAGATAAGTGTTTGGAGATAAGAAAAAAACATTTTAAAAAAATAGCAGCAGCAGAGTGAAGTAGCATTTATTGAGCATCTATTGTATGCAGAGTGCCATGCCAAATATTTGGGAGAGAACAACAGAGATAACAGGCCTGAATCCTTCCCTCAGGGGTTTTATAGTCTTGTGGTTGAAAAAGACATGTTACAAATAGAGGAAGAAAGAAGTTATATAATATACATACAAAAGTGTTGTGGGGTGGTAGCTCCATCTCTGGGCCTCAGTTGCCTCATCTGTAAAATGGGCATTGGGAGTGTGCACCCCAGGTGGGACAGGAATTGTGTCCAATTTAATTGATCTGTATCTATCCTAGAGCTTGGCACATAGTAAGCATTTTACAAGTATTATTATTATTAAGTACTTGTTCTGTACTTGGGAGAGTACAGTAGAACTAGTAGGTATGACTCCCGTAAGCAAGAAATACTAAAATCAGGTACATTGAGTAAGTTGTCTTTAGAGGAGTGGATGGACTGGGGTTTAATGGGAAAGGAGTGAGAATAAGTAAGGGGGATTGAGTGCTTTTTTTATTGGTATTAAGCACTTTTTAAATGGTATTTGTTAAGTACTTACTATATGCCAGGCACTGTGCTGAGCACGGGGTAGATACAAAACAAATGGGTTGGATGTGATTCCTGACACACGTGAAGCTTATAGTCTTGATCCCCATTTTTCAGAAGAGGGAACAAGCACAAATAAGTCCGATGACTTGCCCAGGGTGTCAACCGCAGGTTGGGAGGGAGAGAGGGAGAGAGACTGAGTTTTATATAAAATTTATTCTGTGAGGCGAACTGAATATTTGATTATTTAGGCGCAATGAACTGAACTTCCCTTTGGGGAGGAATGTAATCAATTAATAATATTAGAGCTTCCCTAACGGGAGGAACGCACTCATACCTTACTCGCGCGTGGCATTCATTCATTCAATCCTATTTATTGAGCGCTTACTGTGCAGAGCATTGTACTAAGCGCTTGCGAAGCACAAATCGGCAACATATTCATTCAACTGTATTTATTGAGCGCTTACTGAGTGCAGTGTACTGTATTAAGCGCTTGGGAAGCACAAATCGACAACATATTCATTCATTTAATCGTATTCAGTTGGCTAGGGACCGTCTCTATATGTTGCCGACTTGTACTTCCCAAGCGCTTACTACAGTGCCCTGCACACAGTAAGAGCTCAATAAATACGACTGAATGAATGAATTGAGCAGTTACTGTGTGCAGAGCACTGTATTAAGCGCTTGGGAAGCACAAATCGGCAACATATCCATTCATTCAATCGTAATTATTGAGCGCTTACTGTGTGCAGAGCACTGTACTAAGCGCTTGCGAAGCACAAATCGGCAACATATTCGTTCAACTGTATTGATTGAGCGCTTACTGTGTGCAGAGTACTGTACTAAGCGCTTGCGAAGCACAAATCGGCAACATATTCATTTATTCAACTATTTTTTGAGCGCTTATTGTGTGCAGAGCACTGTATTAAGCGCTTGGGAAGCACAAATCCTTAACATATTCATTCATTCAATCAATCGTATTCAGTTTGGTAGGGACCGACCGTCTCTATACGTTGCCGACTTGTACTTCCCAAGCGCTTACTACAGTGCCCTGCACACAGTAAGCGCTCAATAAATACGACTGAATGAATGAATTGAGCGCTTACTGGGTGCAGAGCACTGTATTAAGCGCTTGGGAAGCACAAATCGGCAACAGTCATTCATTCAATCGTATTTATTGAGCGCTTACTGTGTGCAGAGTACTGTACTAAGCGCTTGGGAAGCACAAATCGGCAACATATTCATTCATTTAATCGTATTCAGTTTGCTAGGGACCGTCTCTATATGTTGCCGACTTGTACTTCCCAAGCGCTTAATACAGTGCCCTGCACACAGTAAGCGCTCAATAAGTACGACTGAATGAATGAACTGAGCGCTTACTGTGTGCAGAGGACTGTATTAAGCGCTTGGGAGGCACAAATCGGCAACGTAGTCATTCATTCAATCGTATTTATTGAGCGTTTACTGTGTGCAGAGCACTATACTAAGCGCTTGCGAAGTACAAATCGGCAAGCGCTTAGTACAGTGGTCTGCACATAGTAAGCGCTCAATAAATACGATCGATTGATTGGTTGATCCAATCGTATTTATTGAGCGCCTACTGTGTGCAGAGTACTGTACTAAACGTTTGGGATGCACAAATCGGCAACATATTTCATTCAATCGTATTCAGTTGGGTAGGGACCGTCCCTATATGTTGCCGACTTGTACTTCCCAAGCGCTTAGTACAGTGCCCTGCACACAATAAGCGCTCAATAAATTCATTCATTCATTCAATCGCATTTATTGAGCACTTACTATGCGCTGAGCACTGTACTAAGCGCTTGGGAAGTACAAGTTGGCAACATATAGAGACGGCCCCTACCCAACAGCGGGCTCACAGTCTAGAAGATACGACTGAATGAATGAATTGAGCGCTTACTGTGTGCACAGCACTGTATTAAGCGCTTGGAAAGCACAAATCGGCAACATATTCATTCAATGAGTCGTATTTATTGAGCGCTTACTGTGTGCAGAGTACTGTACTAAGCGCTTGGGAAGCACAAATCGGCAACATATTCATTCAACTGTATTTATTGAGTGCTGTGTGCACAGTACCGTACTAAGCGCTTGGGAAGCACAAATCGGCAACGTATTCGTTCATTCAATCAGTTTGGTAGGGACTATATATATGTTGCCGACTTGTACTTCCCAAGCGCTTACTACAGTGCTCTGAACACAGTAAGCGCTCAATAAATATGACTGAATGAATGAATTGAGCGCTTACTGTGTGCAAAGCACTGTATTACGCGCTTGGAAAGCACAAATCGGCAACATATTCATTCATTCAATCAATCGTATTCATTGAGCGCTTAACTGTGTGCAGAGCACTGTACTAAGCGCTTGGGAACTACAATAGAGACGGTCCCTACCCAACAACAGGCTCACAGTCTAGAAGGGAAGGATGGCAGAACACCCAGGTCCCACCCAGGCCGCATTCCCTTACAGTTTGAATGCGAAATTGAACTTTCCTTTCAGGAGGAATGTGATTAATTAGTAATATTCAAACTTCCCTAACGGGAGGAACACAATCATCATCATCATCAATCGTATTTATTGAGCGCTTACTATGTGCAGAGCACTGTACTAAGCGCTTGGGAAGTACAAATTGGCAACATATAGAGACAGTCCCTACCCAACAGTGGGCTCACAGTCTAAAAGGGGGAGACAGAGAACAGAACCAAACATACTAACAAAATAAAATAAATAGAATAGATATGTACAAATAAAATAAATAAATAAATAGAGTAATAAATATGTACAAACATATATACATATATACAGGTGCTGTGGGGAAGGGAAGGAGGTAAGATGGGGGGATGGAGAGGGGGACGAAGGGGGAGAGGAAGGAAGGGGCTCAGTCTGGGAAGGCCTCCTGGAGGAGGTGAGCTCTCAATCATACGTTAATCGCGCGTGGGTGAGGTGGCGAGCTCTCAGCCACGTGCATTCCCACTCGGGAAGAATCCACGGGCTTTCCCACAGGGAAGGAATCCATTCCATTACCTGCGCACACTGCAGGAGTTAGTTCTCACCATGTGCTCCCCCTACACGGGAGGAATCCACTTATAATAATAATAATTTTGGTATTTGTTAAGCGCTTACTATGTGCAAAGCGCTGCCCTAAATGCTGGGGAGGATACAAGGTGATCAGGTTGTCCCATGTGGGGCTCACTATCTTAATCCCCTTTTTACAGATGAAGTCACTGAGAAACAGAGATGGTAAGTGATCTGCCGGCTCAGTGGAAAGAGCACGGGCTTTGGAGTCAGAGGTCATGGGTTCGAATACCGACTCCGCCACATGTCTGCTGTGTGACCTTGGGCAAGTCACTTAACTTCTCTGAGCCTCAGTTACCTCATCTGTGTTTTGGAAAACACAGAGTAGGAAAGCGTGGCCAGCTAACTTTTGTAGATCCGGAGCCAGCCGAGGACCCCAGTGGAAAGCAGAATCTGGAGAGGAGAGGAATGCCATGGGTTTGTGTGGCCAAGAGCCAGGCTTTGGATCTGCACCAAAGTTTAATGTATTTGAAGTCTTGCCGTACTCCGATAGCTAATTCAGAGAGTGGTCAAGCTTTTTTTTTTTTTTTTTAAACACCTTATTTCATTTATTTCTGTTTTGGTCTTGAAGAGCAAGCATCTCATTAAAAAAATGACTGAAGATGCAGAGCCTCAGTTAAAAATCACAACCAAGAAGAGTAAATTTTTTTTGTAGAATGAGACTGAAATACATATTTCATATTTCAGCACCTGATCACTTTGTATTCCCCCAAGCGCTTAGAACAGTGCTTTGCACATAGTAAGTGCTTAACAAATGCCAACATTATTATTATTTGCCCAAAGCCACACAGCTGACAAGCGGCGGAGCGGGATTTGAACCCATACCCTTTGACTTCCAAGCCCGTACTGTTTCCACTCAGCTTACTGTGAGAAGCTAGTTATGCTAGCTGCTTTTCTGCTAACTTATGTTACCAGTCCACTGCGGGCCACCTGGCTCCCACGCATAAATATTCAGCGAGACACTCACCTGTCCCTCAGCCTTTCCCTCAGTGTGTTGATCCTAGTTGCAGACTGGGCATCTGGCCTTCAGGGCAGCGAAAGACACATCAGCACATAAACTGCACATAAACTCCGGCTGAGATCAGAGGCGAGAGGTATTTATTACCTTTGGCTTGGGCCATCCCATCTTCACTCTCCGCCCCTTTCCTCCCTCTTAATTTATTCGGTCGGCACGTAGGTGAGGGACACCTATCTTTCCACTCCGCCCCCTCAGTCCCAAAGCTACATCATTTTGACCTCAGGGTAATAATAATAATAATGATGATATTTGTTAAGCGCTTACTACGTGCGAAGCACTGTTCTAAGCGCTGGGGGGGAGACAAGGTGATCAGGTTGTCCCACGCGGGGCTCACAGTCTTCATCCCCATTTTCCAGATGGGGGAACTGAGGCTCAGAGAAGTTAAGTGACTTGCCCAAGGTCACACAGCTGACAAGTGGCGGAGCCGGGATTCGAACCCATGACCTCTGGCTCCCAAGCCCGGGCTCTTCCCACTGAGCCACACTGCTTCTCACCAGGTAGCCGGTGCCCAGGGTCATCTTGGCACACAGGTCACACAGCATTCATTTCATTCATTCAATTGTATTTATTGAGCGCTTACGGTGTGCAGAGCACTGTACTACAGCGTGGCTCAGTGGAAAGAGCACGGGTTTTGGAGTCAGAGGTCATGGGTTCAAATCCCCACTCCACCGCTTGAAAGCTGTGTGACTTTGAGCAAGTTCCCTCATCTGTAAAATGGGGATTAAGACTGTGACTTCCACAAGGGACAACCTGATGACCTTGTATCGTCCCCCCCCGCAGCGTTTAGAACAGTGCTTGGCACATAGTAAGCGCTTAACAAATACCAACGTTATTATTATTATTACTAAGCACTTGGGAAGTACAAGTCGGCAGCATATAGAGATGGTCCCTACCAACAACGGGCTCACAGTCTAGAAGGGGGAGACAGACAACGAAGCAAAACATGTAAACAGGTGTCAAAATCGTTAGAACAAATAAAATTAAAGCTATATGCACATCATTAACAAAATAAATAGAATAGTAAATATGTAGAAGTAAAATAGAGTAATAAATTTATACAAATATAATACATTATACAATATACAACTGCTGTGGGGAGGGGAAGGAGGTAGGGCGGGGGGGATGGGGAGGAGGAGAGGAAAAAGGGGGCTCAGTCTGGGAAGGCCTCCTGGAGGAGGTGAGCTCTCAGTATGGCTTTGTAAGGAGGAAGAGCAGAGGTGTGGTGGAGCAGGGATTAGAATCCAGGTCCTCTGACCCCCTTGTTCCTTTAAAATGGTGTTCAGGGGTTTCCATTTGATGATAAGAGGGATGGACAACCATTGGAGGATTTTTAGGGTGAGGAATTGTCTGCAAAATGATGTTTTAGAACAGTGAACTGGGCAGCAGAATGAGGTGTGGACTGGAAAGGGGAGAGGCTGGAGGGAGCTGTGGGGATGAGAGGGGTTTTTTTAGGATAGGGGAGACACCCAAATCTACATCTCTGCCCCTGCTCTCTCTCCCTACTTTAAGGCTCGTGTCTCCTCCTGCCTTCAAGACATCTCCATCTGGATGTCTGCCCGCCATCTAAAACTCAATATGTCCAAGACTGAACTCCTTATCTTCCCTCCCAAACCCTGCCCTCTCCCTGACTTTCCCATCACTGTTGACGGCACTACCATTCTTCCTGTCTCACAAGCCCACAACCTTGGTATCATCCTTGACTCTGCTCTCTTGTTCACCCCTCACAGCCAATCCGTCACCAAAACCTGCCGGTCTCACCTCTGCAACATAGCCAAGATCCGCCCTTACCTCTCCATCCAAACCACTACCTTGCTGGTTCAATCTTTCATCCTATCCCGACTGGATTACTGCATCAGCCTCCTCTCTGATCTCCCATCCTCCTGTCTCTCCCCACTTCAGTCTATACCTCACGCTGCTGCCCGGATCCTCTTTGTGCAGAAATGCTCTGGACACGTTACTCACCTCCTCAAAAATCTCCAGTGGCTACCAGTCAACCTACGTATCAGGCATAAATTGCTCACTCTCAGCTTCAAGACTCTCCATCACCTCGCCCCCTCCTACCTCATCTCCCTTCTTTCCTTCTACAGCCCAGCCCACGCCCTCTGCTCTTTTGCTGCTAACCTCCTCACTGTGCCTCATTCTCACCTGTCCTGCCGTCGACCCCTGGCCCACATCCTCCCCCTGGTCTGGAATGCCCTCCCTCCGCACATCTGCCAAACTAGCTCTCTTCCTCCCTTCAAAGCACTACTGAGAGCTCACCTCTTCCAGGAGGCCTTCCCAGACTGAGCCCCCTCCTTCCTCTCTCCCTCCCTACCCCCCCGCCCTACCTCCTTCCCGTCCCCACAGCACCTGTATATATGTTTGTACAGATTTATTACTCTATTTATTTTACTTGTATATATTTACTATTCTATTTTATTTTGTTAATACGTTTTGTTTTGTTTTGTTGTCTGTCTCCCCCTTCTAGACTGTAAGCCCGTTTTGGGTAGGGAACGTCTCTATGTGTTGCCAACTTGTACTTCCCAAGCGCTTAGTACAGTGCTCTGCACACAGTAAGCGCTCAATAAATATGATTGAATGAATGAATGAATGAATAAGCATGTTTGAAAGCAGTGGGGAAGAAGCCATGGAAGAGTAAACAGCTGAAGATGGTGGTCAGGGAGGAAAAAAGGAGAAGGCAGTGCTTTGACAAGGTGCAAAGGTATGGGGCAAAATGCACAGGTGGAGGGGGTGGATTTTGAGAAAAGGCAGAGGATCTCTTGAGATACTCCTGGGAAAGATATGAGACTGCAGGAGAGATTTTAGGGAGATCATACCTGATGGTTTAAATTTTCTCAGTAACTTCACCCTTTCTGTCTCTTCATTTAAGTGGACAAAGGTTTGTCATCCCGACGTCAGAATTTGAACTTAACTTACTTTTACCATAATGGTAATTGTTTGCACTGGGCCATCCATACTATTTCCTCTGGAACTCCTAGGACATGTGGCATACATTACTAGATGACTGGTAGGGAGAAGAGGTGACATCTGGGGTCACATAACCAATTATTCCTGAGAATTTAATTAGCAGAAGTACCCACTAATACCTATTTGGTAAACCACCATCAAGTATGATATTCAGAGTGAATTACTAAGGACCAAGGGGTCTTCTCAACTTTTAGTGAAGATGATTTTGCTGACTATATCCATCAAATCTGGAAAATAAAATAAGATTCCATCTTTTAAAAATATTAAATATCGACCAACATAATGGTTCAGGTTCTCATTATTCTCATTAATTCATAATTACAACTCTATTACCCGCTTCATTAGTCATCTAGCCTCCAGCTTCTCCATTTTAAACCTCTTGTATGGATCATTTCCCTACATCAATTAGCACATCTCTCTAATCCTCAAGCTCCTGTGGTGACTACCCATTTCAACCCATACACATCAAGCAAAAATTCCTTACTATAGGATCCCAAACTCTCACCTTTCCCATCTTACATTTCAGTTCTCCTCTTACTCATTCTAGATGACACCCTTCACTTCTCTTATGCACGTGTTCCAACTGTTTATACTCCATGGTTTCTAGAGAAAAGGACACCAGGCATAGCTCTTGGTGTTTCTGGGTGGCGTACTGCCATTCTGAAGTCCTTTTAATCCCAGGGAAACCACAAAGCTGCAGCTGCAAAAGCAAAGACTGCTTTGTCTAGTTTTCTTTCTTTTATCTAGTTACATTTCTTTACTTGGATGTCCTGCCTCAAACTTATCATGTCCAAAACAGAACTCCTTACCTTCCCATCCAAACCCTGTCCTTCCCCTGAATTTTCTATCTCTGTAGACAGTACTGCCATCCATCACATCTCATATGCCCATAACCTGGGCTTTATTCCTGACTCCTCTCTCTCATTCAACCCACATACTTAATCTATCATTAAATATTGTCAGGTCAACCTTCACAATATTTCTAAAATCCATTCTTTTGTCTCCATCCAAACTCCTACCACGTTACTTCAAGCACTTATCCTATCCCCCCTAGATTACCATATCATACTCCTTGCTGACCTTCTAGCCTCCTTCTCTCCCCATTCCAGTCCATACTGCACTCTGCTGCCCTGATTGTTTTTGGGCAAAGATGTTCAGTCCATATTTCCCCATGCCTCAAGAACTTCCAGTGGTTTCCCACCCACCTCCACATCAAACAGAATCTCCTTATCATGGCTTTAAAGCACTCAATCACCTTGCCCCCTCCTACCTCATCTGGCTACTCTCCTACTAAAATCCAGCCTGCACAGTTTGCTCCTCTAGTGTCAACCTACTCTCTATCCCTCCATCTCATCATCTTGCTGTTGACCTCTTGCCCACATCCTGCCTTTGACCTGAAACACTCTCCCTCTTCATATCCAACAGACAATTACTCTCCACACCTTAAAAGCCTTATTGGAGGATCGAGATGTGCAGCAGCAGATATGTCTTTCTCTGCCCAGGAAGCCAGGTGCCTGCTCTGCAACTAGGACCAACACACTGAGGGAAGGGCTGTGGGACGGGTGAGTGTCTCTCTGAACGTTTATGGGTGGGAGCCAGGTGACCCGCCGTGGACTGGTAACATAAGTTAACAGAGAAGAAGAGAGAAGCAGCATGGCTCAGTGAAAAGAGCACGGGCTTGGGTGTCAGACCCAGGGCGAAGATGGAGAGAGACCCAAGGGTCTGGAGGTAGAAGGAGACCAAGACTAGGAGGCAGAGGGAGACCAGGGCTGGGTGGCAGAAGGGGACCAGGGCCAGGAGGCAGAGGGGGGCAAGTGCTAAGAGGCAGCGGGTTACCTGGGCCGGAAGGCAGAGTGGGACCAGGGCCGAGAGGCGGGGGGACCAAGGCAGGGAGTCAGAGGGGGACTAGGGCTGGGAGGCAGAGGAGTAAGTGGGCCCGGAGACAGGGGGACCAGGGCTGGAAGGTAGAGAGGACCCAGGGCCGGGACGGAGAGACCCAAGTGCCTGGAGGTAGAAGGATAATGGGACCGGGAGGCAGAGGGTGACCGGGGCAGGATGGCAGAAGGGGACCAGGGCCAGGAGGCAGAGGGGTACCTGGACCGGGAATAGGGGTACCAGGCCCGGGAGGCAGAGGGGTACCTGGGCAAGAGAACGGGGGGGGCCAGGTCCAGAATGTTGAGGGGGACCCAGGCCGGGAGGCAGGGGGGCCTGAACAGGGCGGCAGAGGGGGACCAGGGCCAGGAGGCAGGAGGGACGAGGGCAGGAAGGCAGAGGAGACTTTGGCCAGGAGACAGGAGGACCAGGACCTGGAGGAAGAGGAGACCCAGGGCCGGGATGGAGGGAGACCCAAGGGCCTGGAGGTAGAATGAGACCGGTGCCGGGAGGCACAGAGGGACCTGAGCCGGAAGGCAGAGGGAAACAGGGCAGGACAGCAGAGTGGGACCACGGCAGGGAGGCAGAGAGGGACTAGGGCCTGGAGGCAGAGGGGACCTGGGCCGGGAGATGGGTGACCAGGGCCAGAAGACAGCAGCATACCCTGAACCGGGAGGCAGAGAGGACCAGGGCTGAGTGGCGTGGGGCACCAGGGCAGGGAGACAGAGGGGGGCCAGGGCAGGAAGGCAGAGGGGGACCAGGGCCAGGAGGCAGAGGGGTACCTGGGCCCGGAGACAAGGTGTACCTGGTCCGGGAGACAGGGGGACCTAGGCCAAGAGGTAGAGGGCACCAGAGCCGGGATGGAGAGAGGGGCCAAGGCCTGGTGGTAGAGGGAAACCAGGGTTGGCAGAACAGGGGGACCAGGGCCAGGAGGTAGAGGGGACCCATGGATGGGACGGAGAGAAACGTAGTGGTCTGGAGGCAGAGGGAGAGCACTTCCGGGAGACCAGGAACATTCTGGGAGACAGACCAGGGCCAGGAGGCAGAGGGGGACCAGGGCCTGGAGACAGAGGGGGACCAGGGCCAGGAGGCAGAGGGGGAACAAGGCCGGGAGGTAGAGGGTTACCTGGACCAGGAAATGGGGACCAAGGCCAGGAGGCAGAGGGAGATCATGGCCAGTAGGCATAGTGGTACCTGGTTTGGGAGACGGGGGCCAGGTCCTGGAGGTAGAGAGGACCCAAGGCTGGGATGGAGAGAGACTCAAGGGCCTAGATGTAGAATGAGACCGGGGCCGGGAGACACAGAGAGACCAGGGCCGGGAGGCAGAAGGGAACTAAGGCAGGGCAGCCAAGGGGTACCAGGGCCAGGTGGCAAAAGGGTACCTGGGCCGGGAGATAACGGGACCAGGTCCATGAGGTAGAGGGGACCCAGGGCCGGGTAGGGAACCTCTCTATATGTTGCCAACTTGTACTTCCCAAGCGCTCAGTACAGAGCTCTGCACACAGTAAGTGCTCAATAAATATGATTGAATGAATGAATGAATGAATCTAGCTTTACTTCTATTTATTCTGATGACTTGGCACCTGTCCACATGTTTTGTTTTGTTGTCTGTCTCCCCCTTTTAGATTGTGAGCCCGTTGTTGGGTAGAAACGTCTCTATATGTTGCTGACTTGTACTTCCCAAGAGCTTAGTACAGTGCTCTGCACACAGTAAGCGCTCAATAAATACGATTGATTGATTGATGGATTCCCAAGGGCTCAGTACAGTGCTCTGCACACAGTAAGCACTCAATAAATATGATTGAGTGAATGAATTAATTAATCTAGCTTTATTTCTATTTATTGTGACGACACCTGTCCACGTTTTGTTTTGTTGTCTGTCTCCACCTTCTAGACTGTGAGCCGGTTGTTGGGTAGGGACCGTCTCTATAGGTTGCTAACTTATACTTCCCAAGCGCTCAGTACAGTGCTCTGCACACAATAAGCACTCAATAAATACGATTGAATGCATGAATGAATGAATGGGTTCAAATCCCGGCTCTGTCGCTTGTCAGCCGTGTGACGTTGGGCAAGTCACTTAACTTCTGTGTGCCTCAGTGACCTCATCTGTAAAATGGGGATTAAGGTTGTGAGCCCCACGTGGGACAACCTGATCACCTTGTATCTTCCCCAGCACTTAGAACAGTGCTTTGCACATAGTAAGCGCTTAACAAATACCAAAATTATTATTATTATTATTTGCTCCATGAGGCCTTTCCTTAGTAATCCCTCATTACCTCTTTTCCCACTTCTTTCTGCAATACCTGGACTTGCTCCCTTTATTCATCACCCTCACCCTCAGCCCCACAGCATTTATGTCCATATCTGTAATTTATTCATTTATTTATATCACTGCCTGTCTTCCCCTCTAGACTATAAGCTTGCTGAGGGCAGGGAATGTGTCGGTTATATTGTTCCGTTGTACTCTGCCAAGCACTAAGTACAGTGTCCTGCAAACAGTAAGCACTCAATAAATATGATCGATGATAGATCAATTCATTGATTAATCTCCAATGCAGGCAGCCTCAGATGCTACAGTAAAATGTCCGTAACGGAATCAGCAACTAGTAGTACTCTCTATCATTATTCCTTCTTTTCCCAGTGGCTATCTGCAAATGTTCCCTTTAGCTCAACCTCTGTTTCTTGCTCCGGCTTTGGAATTTTAGCAGCCAGCCTCCTTCTTACCTTTAATGAACCTCCTGCTGGGTTTCTTAGTCTGCAGCCCTTTCATCCTGCTCCAACAGATGAGATGTCCTCCAGCTTCTCCGCCAAGAACTCAACTCAGTCCTGCTCTGCCTTCAGCAGCCTGATTCATAAGTCTGCCAAACTTCATTCATTCCTACTCCAGGCTCTTTGCAGAAAGATCTATAGGCTCTCTAGAGCAAGATCTTCCAGCTCCCCCTGCCTATTCCTGTGGGTGCTTTATAAGCTCCTAACTACACAACAATCCTAGACAAAACTTGCACTGAAAGTTTCACTAGAACTACTCACCAGATATAGAATGATGTGGTCACTCTTCTCCTCTAAAATCAATTAATCAGTAGTATTTATTGAACTCTTACTGGGAACAGAACACTATATTAAATGCTTGGGAGTTGGTATATGTGATTCCTGCCCACAAGGAGCTTACAAATCTAGTGGAGGAGACAGACAATACACTAAATTACAGATAGGAGAACCAACAGTGTGCAAGGGTTTGTATACAGTGCCGCAGGGAGATGGGTGGTTTATCATCATCATCATCATCAATCGTATTTATTGAGCGCTTAGAGGTAGTGTTTATTAGTGTTTATAGGTATGAAGGCCAAGGTTTTGAAGATGAGGGAGGAGTGATCTGTTGGATGTGAAAGGGGAGCGAGTTCTAGGCAGGAGGAAGAGAGTGAGCTTGAGGCACAATAAGTAGGCTAGTGTTAGAGGAATGCAATGTGGGAGCAAGGTTGTAGTGGGAGAGGAATGAAGACAATTTAAAGGAAGAGAGCTGATTGAAATGCCTTAAAAACAAGGGGTGAAAGTATCTCCTTGATTCAACAATGGATGATCAACCATTGAACATTTTTGAAGAATGGGGAGCTGTGTACAGAAAAATGATCCAGGTAACAGAGTGAAGCATGGCTTGGAGAAGGGAAAGGGTGGAGGCACAGAGATCGACGAGGAGTGTGATTCAGTACTCGAGGCAGGATATGACAAATGCTTGGATCAGCATGGTATTAGTTGGGAAGGAGAAAGACAAATGGATTCTAGAAATGTGAAGGTAGAAGTGACAGGATTTGGTGATGGTCCGAATTTACAGGTTGAAAGAGAGAGATAAGTCGTAGATAATTTCAAGATTGTGGGCTTGTAAGACATCTAAAATGATGGGAAAGTTAGAGGGAGGAGAGGATTTAGGTGGTTAGATGTTAGGTGTTTAGGTGGTCAGTTTTGAGCATGCCAAATTCTAAGTGTTGTTGGGACTTTCTCCCATACTGTGCCCCAAAGTTTTATGTATACGAAAATTATTTCAAATATTCCTTTCAATATCTTTGGCATTATTTGTCTGTGCAATACTTAATTTAAAGAATCAGATCCAATTTTACTCATCCAGAGTGTCCTCTAGATATCTGGCCATAGATTATGAGGAAGTGTTTCAGGAAAAAAGCCTTGTAAAATGAAAAGGGAAAGTATGATAATAGCATAACACATGATAAATATCCAGATAATTATTCAGATAATGCAGGCCAATAATGTCTGACACAAATAAATAATTTACTAACATACAAACAAAAATAAAAAACAGATTACTCTTTCATTCCCTTAACAGATTGTCTACATCCTGACTCCACCAGTTTGCTCCTTGACCCCTACAATCTGGCTTCCCAACCCCTCACTCCATGGAAACTACCTTTTCTAAGGTCACCACTGACCTCCTTCTATCCAAATATATGACCTCTACTCCATTATAATCCTGCTTGGTCTCTCAGCTGCTTTCAACACTGTGGACCACACCTTCTCTAATAATAATAATCGTATTTGTTAAGCACTTACTATGTGCTAAGCATTGTTCTAAGCACTGGAGTAGATACAGGGTAATCAGGTTGTCCCACGTTGGGCTCACACTTTTAATCCCCATGTTATAGATGAGGTAACTGAAGCAAAGAGAAGTTAAGTAACTTGCCCAAAGTCACACAGCAGACAAGTGGCAGAGGTGGGTTATTATGTAACCTTGGCTTATATGACATTGTTGTCCCCTGGCATCTCTCTGGCAGCTTTTCCTAAGTCTTGATAGCAGGCTCCTCCTCCCTCTTTTATTCCCTGGGTCAGTTCCCTGGGTCCTTCTTATCTCCATTTCTACCCACAGGTTTGGAAAACTCATTCACTTCCAGAGTTTCATATAATAATAATAACAGTAATAATGGGATTTGTTAAGCACTGACAATGTGGCAAGCACTGTTCTAAGTGCTAAGGTGGATACAAGCATATTGGGTTGGATAAAGTCTCTGTCTTGCGTGGGGCTCACAGTCTCAAGCCCCATTTTACAGATGAGGTAGCTTAGGCATAGAGAAGTGAAGTGATTTGCCCAAGGTCACATGGAAGACAAGTGGCAGAGCCAGGATTAGAACCCATGAGCTTCTGACTCCCAGGGCCGTGCTCTATCTACGTCATGCTGAAATAACTGTTTTGGGGTTTGGTTTTTTTATCTCCTTTATTCTTTCCTCTCCTCACCCCATGCTTCTCTAACCAACCAACCACACAAAAAACTTCCAGCAGACCAGATGCGAGAAGAATGGAGAATGGGGAGCCCCCACTAAACCCATCCTGCACCAGCCAACTGCACCCCATCCCTCTCCCTGCCACTCCCCATTGAAATACAAATAGAAGAAGACTTGGAGAGAGTTAGCAAGTGAGATCCAGGCAGATACCTTCTTCTGAGATGATTGCCAAATCTACCTCTCCATCTCTGACATCTCTCCTACTCTGCAATCTCACTGACTCCTGACTTCAGGACATGTCTAGTTGGAAATCTTGCCAACATCTCAGACTTAACATGACCAAAATGGAACTCCTCATTTTCCCACCCAAGGCCTGTGCTCACCCCATCCTTCCCATCACTGTAGACAATACCACTACCCTCCCTGTCCCACAAACTCATAATTTGGACATTATCCTTGACTCATCCCTACCATTCAACCTACATATTCAATGTCACCAAATCCTGTTTGTTCTTCCTTTACAGAATTTCCAAAATCTGCCCTTTTCTTTCCATCCAAACTGCTTCCACACTAAACTCACTTTTATTCATTCATTCATTCAGTAGTATTTATTGAATGCTTACTGTGTGCAGAGCACTGTATTAAGCGCTTGGGTATTAAGCGCTTGGGAAGGACAAGTTGGCAACATATAGAGATGGTCCCTACCCAACAGTGGGCTCACAGTCTAGAAGGGGGAGACAGAGAACAAAACAAAACATATTAACAAAATAAAATTAATAGAATAAACATGTACAAATAAAATAGAGTAATAAATATGTACAAACATATATACATATATACAGGTGCTGTGGGGAGGGGAAGGAGGTAAGGCGGGGGGAGGGGAAGGAGGGGGAGAGGAAGGAGGGGGCTCAGTCTGAGAAGGCCTCCTGGAGGAGGTGAGCTCTCAGTAGGGCTTTGAAGGGAGGAAGAGAGTTAGCTTGGCGGATGTGCGGAGGGAGGGCATTCCAGGCCAGGGGGATGACATGGGCCGGGGGATGGCGGCGGGACAGGTGAGAACGAGGCACGGTGAGGAGATTAGCAGCAGAGGAGTGGAGGGTGCGGGCTGGGCTGTAGAAGGAGAGAAGGGAGGTGAGGTAGGAGGGGGTGAGGTGATGGACAGCCTTGAAGCCGAGGGTGAGGAGTTTTTGCCTGTTGCGTAGATTGATTGGTAGCCACTGGAGATTTTTGAGGAGGGAAGTAACATGCCCAGAGCGTTTCTGGACAAAGACAATCCGGGCAGTGGTGTGAAGTGTGGATTGAAGTAGGGAGAGACAGGAGGATGGGATATCGGAGAGGAGGCTGATACAGTAATAAAGACGGGGGAGGATGAGAGCTTGAACGAGCAGGGTAGTGGTTTGGATGGAGAGGAAAGGGTGGATCTTGACAGTGTTGGGGAGGTGATACCGGTAGGTTTTAGTGACGGCTTGGATGTGAAGGGTGAATGAGAGAGCAGAGTCGAGGATGACATCAAGATTGCGGGCTTGTGAGACGGGAAGGATGGTAGTGCTCTCAATAGTGATGGGAAAGTCAGGGAGAGGGCAGGGTTTGGGAGGGAAGACAAGGAGTTCAGTCTTGGACTGCATCGGTCTTTACTACTGCATCAACCTCCTCACTGACCTCCATGCCTCCGGTCTCTCTCTATTTCAGTCCTTAATTCACTCCACTGCCCAGATATGGTTTTCTAAGAAACTGTTTAATCCATTTGTCCCCACTCCTCAAAAACCTCCATAATTGCCCATCCACGTCCACATCAAACAGAAACTCCTTACCATTGGCTTTAAGGCAATCAACTTGTCCCCTCTTAACATACATTACTGATTTGCTATTATAACCAAGCCCACACACTTCACTCCTCTGTTGCCAGCCTACTCACTGTACCTTAGCCCTCTCATTGCTGACCCCCTTAGCCCACATCTTTCATCTGTCTGGGCTCCCTCCCCTTCATATATCACAAACCAACACTTTTCCCACCTTCAAAGCCCTACTGAAATTACAACTTTCTCAGAAGCCTTCCCCTTCTGAGCCCTCATTGCCCCTACTCCCCCTCCATTCTGTAACACCTATGCTCTGGGATCTGTATCCTATCAGCACTTGCTATTCACCCCACCCTTAGCCCCACAGAACCTATGCACAAATCCATAATTTATTTTCATAGCTACTCCGCTGGGCTGTAAGTTCTTTCTGGTGACAGAGCATATCTTCCAACTATGTTATAGCATATTCTCCCAAGCACTTCATATTTAATAGTACTTATGCCAAGCATTTTACTAAGAGAGTGAGCTCTGCCTCAAGACCACCTTCTGGAGTCTCTCATTAACCCTCAATTTTACTGGAGCTGAAAATCTAGGTTCAGATTGCTCACCTAGCTCTACTTCCACATGCCCTGCATCCAGAAAGAAAAAAAAAAACCCACAAAAGCAGGCAGATTAGTACTGTAGCAGTAGTCAGTTCAGGGAAATCCCAAAGGGAAAACTACTCTTTGTACCTGGAACCTCTGGCAGACAGGATCCCTCTCACAGTGACTCGACCTGCTCTCTCCATGGTGTAAAGCATGCATGATGCCAGAGCTCGAGGTTTCTGAGAATTTTAGAACTTTGGTTTGGAGTCATAGTGTTATCAGCTGTTAGAACATTGATTCTGAACTGCTCTGCCTGGGTTATCAGGAGCATGAAATCTCCACTCCTGTGATGTTGATTCTTTCCTTTGTCTTTTTATGCTGTTTTCCGTTGGGTTTTACCTAAATAGAGGCTCATAGCTTGGTGGGGGGTGGGCAGTTCTGCCCTGTTCAAGGATAGGTAGAGGATTTCAGGAGGGGAGAAAGGGGGTCCCTAGGAACTGAACAGCCACAAAACAAAGATGCCCCCCACCAAGCTCTTATCACTTATGAGCATATTTATAAACTCTGTTGCTTTCCCATACCAGTAATTTATTTTAGTGTTTTCCTCCCTCCATCCTTGAGAGCAGGGATCGTGTCTACTTACCTCTCAAGCACTTTTTGTAGTGCTCTGTAAAAAAAATCAATCAATCAATCAATACTCTTAATTAATTGATCAAGAGAAACTTTGCCTGTAGTTTGTAAAGGGGAGCATGAGAGAGAAAGAAACAGAAAAAGTGGCAGGTGTCGGTTTGATGATGTGTCAAAGAGGGTCCAGGAAGCACTGCCCCTTTAAAGCCCCAGAGGCTACTGGGCCTTTCCCTGCCCTATAAAAGGCTCCTGAGCCACATTTGTTCTTGTTTGTAAGTGGAAAGGAGACAGAGAGAAATCTGCAGAGGTTTGGTGAGTAGGGGGCTCTGGTTGCTTCAGCTACTCTCCCCCCCTTTCTTTTAGGGTGGGTTTGGGACTGGAGTTGCTGGGATTGTTGATGCCTATTGTATTGATGATGATGATGATAATAATGATGATGATGAGGGTGGGGGAATCAAGGTTATCAGTATTAGGCTGGTTGAGTGAAGAGGGGGCTGGAGGAAGTGTTGACTCCGGGGTTTCATAAATGACTTGGATATGTTGTTGAACTGCAGGTGTTCGGGCAGGTGCGGAGATGAAGGTTGGGAGGCCAAGGGAGAGGTGCTGGGGTGCTTGATACTTCTGGGTTGTGACACTGAAAGTGATGTGTATATATTGTGTATAGCCTGGTTGGGGGGCACTAGGGAAAGTGGGGAGGGGTTGGGGTGGTGATGATTGTGTTGGAGGTTCTGATTGTTTCCAATAGTGCTGCTGGGCTGGGGGGAGGGTCTGAGGAAGAAGGCGATGCAGGCTGAGAGCTGCCCTTGCTTGTTCAGAATGGGGATGGAGGGAATAAGCAGGTGGGGAGGGGTGGCGGGAGACTTTGAGGTCAGATGACCTTAGTCTTGGGGAAGTCCAGGCTTGGTTGGGGGTAACTGCTGGACCTGGGTTTGAGGGTCCTGGAGGGCAGGGACAGATGACACCTTACTGATGATGATGCGTAGAACATATGGGGTGCACGTTTAGTGGTTCATTCTCTGTGTGGCAGTCAGTCAGTCTCTGGGTGGCGGTCGATGGGTTTCTGTGTGACTATCTGACACTGTGTGTTCATTCATTTATTCAATCGTATTTATTGAGCACTTACTGTGTGCAGAGCACTGTACTAAGCGCTTGGGAAGTACAAGTTGGCAACATATAGAGACGGCCCCTACCCAACAGTGGGCTCACAGTCTAGAAGGGGGAGACAGACAACAAAACATATTAACAAAATAAAATAAATAGAATAAATATGTACAAGTAAAATAAATGAAGTAATAAATATGTACAAACATATACATATATTCAGGTGTTGTGGGGAGGGGAAGGAGGTAAGGTGGGGGTGTGTGGAGGGGGAGGAGGGGGAGAGGAAGGCGGGGGCTCAGTCTGGGAAGGCCTCTTGGAGGAGGTGAGCTCTCAGTAGGACTTTGAAGGGAGAAAGAGAGCTAGCTTGGCGGATGTGCGGAGGGAGGGTGGGCCGGGGGTCGACGGTGGGACAGGTGAGAACGAGGCACAGTGAGGAGGTTAGCGGAAGAGGAGCGGAGGGTGCGGGCTGGGCTGGAGAAGGAGAGAAGGGAGGTGAGGTAGGAGGGGGCGAGGGGATGGAGTGCTTTGAAGCCTAGAGTGGGGAGTTTTTGCCTGATGCGTAGGTTGATTGGTAGGTTGATTGGTGTGTCTCCTGCTTCCACTAGTTCAGGGGCCTGGACAGTGTCCTCTCAATTCCCCCTAAAGCTCAGTGTAGTACTTGGTGCTCAATGCATACTAGTCACGGTGAGGGAGGGGCTGCTCCTGCTGCTGCAGTGCTCAGCCCACTACTCCTACCTACCCTGAAGGGCAGCACGCAAGGATCCAGTGCCCATGGGCAGAGAATCTGTCTCTTCCTCAGGGGGCTGCTTCCTGCTTTATTTCTCTTCTCACTCCTTTGTCTCCCAGCTAGTTGTAAGGGATTATAACACTCACCTGCATACTATTCACTTATATGCATATCTTTAATATTCGTTGAAAACTTGCTGTATGCATAGCACTGTTCCGAGTTGTATTGTGAACTCTTAAAAAGCAGTGAAAGTCTCTTTTCTCAGCTGAATCCTCCCTAAAGTTTAAAAGACAGCTGAGCTAGGTTAAATGCCCTTCAGGTGAAACTGTGCCCACTCCACTCCTCTGCACAGTATATCACAGAATGTAGACTGGTTCACAGGACCCTTCCAACGGAGTGAGCCTATTAAGGGCAGAGCCACCGTGACCATGGGGCCCTCTGATACCGTGAGGCCCTCGAGGGCAGGGCTGCCGTGTTTGTGTGTTGTAGACAGACAAAAAAAAACCCATGACATTTGACCTAGCAGAGACACAGCACCAGTGGAAGAGTGGGATGGGATGTTAGCATCAGAGTCCACCATGCAGACCTATTAGACTGGAAGCTTCTTGAATGGCAGGGATTGTATTTTCTACTTGTCTATTTCCAACTCCCTTGGTGCCATGAACACTCAACACAATTTAGCCACCCCTGGCTCTCCTGTTGGCTAGTGTCATCATACTGATTGCTCATGGTGACGAGTTTTGTCTGTATGTATAGTTTATATTAAGATGTGTCTCCTCCTCCCGACTGCAGGGAATATGTCTGTTATATTGTTATAAGGTATTGTCCCAAGTGCTTAGTAGAGTGCTCAGTACACAGTAAGCATTCAATAAATACAACTGAGAGATGGAGGTCTGGAAGAGAGAAAGGGGGGAATCTGTGATGGAGAGAGAAAGGGAAAGATTTGGGTAATGGAGAGACAGAACAAGATTTGGGTCATGGAGAGAGCGAGAGAGTGGCATCTGGAAAACAGAGGAGAGGCAGAGGCTGAGAGGAGGAGGAAAACCTCAGTTTCCTCATTGGTAAACTGTGAAATTAAATTCCTGCCTATGGTGCGATCCTGGCCACGTTACTTTTCTGTGGTTCAGTTTCTTCAGCTGTAAAATGGGGACAAAATACCTGTTTGGGTTTTTAAAAATCCATTTAAACTGTCAACCCCATGTTGGACAAGGCCTATGTTCATTCATTCAATCGTATTTATTGAGCGCTTACTGTGTGCAGAGCAAGTACTAAGCACTTGGGAAGTACAAGTTGGCAACATATAGAGACAGTCCCTACCCAACAATGGGCTCACAGTCTAGAAGGGGGAGACAAACAAAACAAAACTTGTGGACAGGTGTCAAGTCATCAGAATAAATAGAAATAAAGCTAGATGCACATCATTAAGAAAATAAATAGAATAGTAAATAATCAGGGAAGGCCTCAAAGAGGAGATGTGCTTTTAATAAGGTTTTGGAGGTGGGAAGAATAATCATCTGTGATTTATGAAAGGGAGGCCATTCCAGACCAGAGGTAGGAGAGGTTGGCAATGAGATAGGTGAGACTGAGCTAACAGTAAATAGGCTGGCATTAGAGAGAGAAGTGTGCAGGCTGGAATATAGTAGGATATCAGAGCAGTAAAGTAGGACGGGACAGTTGATTGAGTGTTTAAAAGTCAATGTCAAGAAGTTTCTGTTTGATGAACAGGTGGATGGATAACCACTAGAGGAATGGATGAACCTGTATCTGAATCAGTAGTAATACCTGTATAAAGCCCTATCCAGATGAGGAGGGGAGTTTAAAGGGTGAAGGTCCCTTTACCCAACTCTTATTTGATATTGTGCAATGCTGGGACATACCAGGGTAGAAAATGGATCTACCAACTCAGTGGTATTGAACTCTCCCAAGCATTTAGGCAATCTTCTACGTGCAATAAGTGCTCAATAAATACAATCGATTGATTAATTGGTGGTGCACTTTGCACAGTCATAGGGCTGAGTCACCAGCACACTCTCCCTTCCTGTTTCAAGTGATAGGAGCTTTATAAGAGCAGTGTAGACCCCGGGGCATGGCTTCCTGTACTGTCTGGGTAACTCAGAAAGAGCAAGAGGAAAATGGTGCTGGTCTTCCTCTTTCACCCTCCCTACAGGCACCAAATATTCTGAACCTTACATTCTATGGTCCCCAGTTGTAATATCCTGCATGAACAACAGGAGAATAGGGGAGAATACGAAGGAGCTCCAATAAGACTTTCTGACAGGGAGTATTTTACCTCCTCCAGCAAATATCTTGTAATCATTGCTGTAACACAGGCATAATTCTACCAAATATATTGTAGTTACCGAAATAGTGCTCCACACACAGTAATTATTTGATAAATACTATTGATTGATCAATTGATTATAATAAATGTTATAAGTATTTTCCAAATGAACCACCAAATGAGAGTAAGAGAAAAATAGTTCGCAAGTATTTTCCTCCATTTTCTCCTTAGTGAAATGAGGAACAAATAAGGACTGCACATGAGGAGACAGGTTCTAATTTTGGCTCCACCATTTATTTTCCCCAAAGTCACACAGCGAATAAATGGCCAGGCCTAAAAAAAGAACAAGGAATCCTGACCCAGAGCTCTTACTTAATAATTCTCATCTATCTCCTTGGTCCTGTAATGGGGGGAAAAAAATCAGTCTGGGAAAAAAAAAAACTGGAGATAGATTATCTGAACTAGTCTTTGAACTGTAGCTTTAATCCTGATAATCTAGGTAAAAGAATGTGCTTTCCCTAACACAAGCATTTTCCAGTACATGTGCAGTAACATTCCCACATGATGCAAGTGATTTGAATTTCCCAATCAGTGTGAAAAAGGAAAGTACTTCCATACAGATTTATAAGAACACAAAGTTACATGATAATCTTCCATGATTCTCTTCTGATTTTCTGAGGCCAAATATTATACAGAATACATGATAAAGACTAGATAATTTGGCAACTAGTAACATCCCACATTCATAATTATTACCATTATGTTGTTAGACACCTTTTAATTCCCAAAGAGAAATTAAAACTTATACATTCACTGAAATATTAGGTCAGATCTGCCCAGGTAAAGTAAAATGGGAAATAAAGGAAATATTACAAAGGATTTAGAACAAACTAAGCTTTAATCTTTATATTATCATTTGTATTGTCTATCAATATTACTATATTTATGTCATTATTGAGAAGCCCTTGTTTCAGTTTGGCTGTGTAGATCACTGAGAAGCAGTGTGGCTCAGCAGTGGCAAGAGCACTCACGGGTTTGGGAGTCAGAGTTCATGGGTTCTAATCCCGCCTCCGCCACATGTCTGCTGTGTGACCTTGGGCAAGTCACTTAACTTCTCTGAGCCTCAGTTACCTCATCTGTAAAATGGGGATTAAGACTGTGAGCCCCACATGGGACAACCTGATCACCTTGTATTCCCCCCAGTACATAAAACAGTGCTTTGAACACAGTAAGCGCTTAACAAATGCCATCATCATTATTATTATTATTATCATCACTGGTGCTGCAGAAAATGTTCTGAAAGTCTCTTGCAATATCTCAGACTATTAAGCATCATGTGCTACTCCAAGTCCCCTAAAGAAGTTTCCTATTGAACATTACGAAAATGTTATATGCATAATTAGATTTATATGAATTGACATTTAGGCCCAAATTAAAAACCAAGCTGAATATATACTTTGTAGAAGAGCTCATTTTTTTAAGTGTTGTATGACAACCATTATCACTTGATTTACCGTCAATATATAAATTCATTTAATCATTTGTAATCAAAGTTTGTATTGGTATGCACAACTCTAATAAATGATTAAGCTTAGTACGATTGTTCATAGTTTGATAACATTCAACTGTCTTTTCTTTGTGGCCTCCTGAATAGCAATTTTTTTTTTCTAAAATAGATGAAAATGATAATAATGTCAAAGGATCATTTTCCAATAATTCATTCAATCGTGTTTATTGAGCGCTTAGAGTTTGCAGAGCAATGTTCTGAGCACTTTAGAGAGTACAATAAAATAGACTTGGCTTACATGTTCCCTGCACACAGGAGATTATAGTATAAAGGAGGCACTTAATCTTCATATACTTGGAGTGGCATTTCCCAAAAATGCATATTAAGGGAGATGGGAGGGTTGTGAGGTGAGATTAATAGTAATTCACTAGAATGCCAGGTTAGGCAGAATACTTAGTACAGTGCGTTGCACACAGTAAGTGCTCAATAACTACGACTGAATGAATGAATGAATTGAGAATCAGAAGTGCCTAGTGGATAGAGCATGGACCTGAGAGAGATTGGGTTCTAGTCTCAGCTCCGCTATATTTGCTGAGTGACCTTGGGCAAGTCATTTTAACTACTCTGTGCCTGTTACATTATCTGTAAAATGGAGATTAAGACTGAGCCCTATGTGGGACAGGAACTGTCTGACCTGATTATTTAATCTCTAACCCAGGTTTTAAAAGAGTGCTTAACACATAGGTGCTTACAAATACCTTAGAAAAAAGAAATAAAAGGATTACCGTGTCAAGGAAAAACCTGGAAATTGCACTGCAAATAGGAGATTTACCAAATGGCAAGCTAAAGCAACCACAGGGTCACCAGGGATGAATTAGGTCAGTGCTCTAATGAAAAAAAAATTGAAGTACACAGTCTATACCATATGTACATAGAAATACATATATGGTACTGAATTGATAAAAGCAGGGATGGCTGTAGAGAAAGAGAAGCAGCGTGGCTCAGTGGAAAGAGAGCGGGCTTTGGAGTCAGAGGTCATGGGTCAAATCCCAGCTTCGCCAATTGTCAGCTGTGTGACTTTGGGCAAGTCACTTAACTTCTCTGGGCCTCAGTTACCTCATCTGCAAAATGGGGATTAAGACTGTGAGCCCCCCATGGGACAACCTGATCACTTTGTAACTTCCACAGCGCTTAGAACAGTGTTTTGCACATAGTAAGCACTTAATAAATGACATTATTATTATTATTATTATTATCCCAGGGCTTATAACAGTGCCTGGCATATTGTAAGCATTTAACAAATTCTTCATCCTCCTTCTTCCTTCTTCCCAATTGGCCCTTGCCTTGCACTATAAGTAACCCTGCCCATCTGAGTGAGTTGGACTTGGGACATCTCCCACTTTGTGTTAGCAGGAAAAGGAGGGGACAGTTAATCACCCACACCCACCCCTCTCTTCCCCATCGTGTGCCAGCAGACAGGATCAAAAACTGTCCTGAATTCTGGCTCGGCAACATAATAATATTGTGGTATTTGTTAAGGGCTCATTATGTGCCAAGCGCTGTACTAAGTACTGGAGTGGGTACAAGCAAATCAGGTTGGACACAGTCCCTGTCCTGCATGGGGCTCCCAGTCTTAATTCCCATTTTACAGATGAGGTAACTGAAGCACAGAGAAGTTAACTGACTTGTCCAAGGTCACACAGCAGACAAGTGGCAGAGTCACGATTAGAACCCCTGACCTGCAGACTCCCAGGCTCTACCCACTAATCCATGCTGCTTCCTGGGAACCTACACCAGTGGGTTCCATGATGGTTTAGCACATTTTGCTCTATGAAACATTAAGGCAAAATTCAAGATTACGTAACAAATTAGCTTTTTAGTGGCTACTCATCCATTTGTCTCATAATTTTAATGTTAAATTGTCCAATTTCCCAATCAGAGGGTGGCTTGAGGGAAGAGAAAGAGAGACATTCTGTGAAAATCAGGAGGAAGGAATCCATGCTGAGCAAGGGTGTGGGCACCATCTTCTCTGAAACGAAAGCATATGTGGGTGAACCTGGAGCTGACCCCCATTATAGGGGTGACCCCGATCAGGACCACCCCAGCCAGAGCTCTCCTGGATCCTTGGGAGGGTCCATGCTACCTGAGATTTGTACCCCTGCTTGTCAGCCGGGAGTATGGAAAGCACTACAGGATGGGAGGGAGCTGGAGTTTTTGGATATTACAGTGTCACCTCCATTCTTTCATTCAGTTGTATTTATTGAGTGCTTACTATGTGCAGACAATGGCGCTAAACAGTTGGGAAAGTACATACAACAACAAACACATTCCCTGCCCACAGCAAGCTTGCAGGCATTATGTGTAAATGGAAATGAACACACACGCAATTTCCACAGCTGGACTAGGGAGGAGAGTGTACACTATAGCAGAGGTGGTTGAAAGCACCCTTTTTCCTCCCCTCAAAGAAGGAAACTCAATCAATCAATCAATCAATCATATTTATTGAGCGCTTACTATGTGCAGAGCACTGTACTAAGCACTTGGGAAGTACAAATTGGCAACATATAGAGACAGTCCCTACCCAACGTGGCTCTACACTAGCTCTTTGGGGGGGTTCATGCTGCTGGAGGTCCAGGAGGCAGCACAGAGCTGTTTGGGCTGCCCTTAGTCCATCATGACCTCAGACAGCACAGTCCTTTGAGAGCAAGAACAGAGAGGATCTGGATTTTAATCCTGGCTCCACTTGTTGGCAGCCGCGGACATTTGGGAAGGTCCCTTAACTTCTCTGTGCTTGTTTCCTCATCTGTATCTACCCCAGTGCTTAGAAGCAGCGTTGCTCAGTGGAAAGAGCATGGGCATTGGAGTCAGAGGTCAGGGGTTCAAATTCCAGCACTACCAGTTGTCAGCTGTGTGACTTTGGGCCAGTCAGTTAACTTCTCCGTGCCTCAGTTACCTCATCTGTAAAATGGGGATTAAGACTGTGAGCCCTCCGTGGGGCAACCTGATCACCTTGTAACCTCCCCAGTGCTTAGAACTGTGCACATAGTAAGTGCTTAATGAATACCATTATAATTATTATTATTAGTCCTTTTTCAATAATGGTGTTTAATAAGTACTTACTATGTGCCAGATGCTGTGCTGGGTGCTGGGGTAGATACAAGATAATCAGGTTGGATACAGTCCCTGTCCCACATAGGGCTCACAGTCTTAATCCCCATTTTGCTGATGAAGTAACCAAGGCATAGAGAAATGAGGTGACTCGTCCGGGTTCCCATGGCGGACAAGTGGCGGAGCTGGGACTGGAGCCCAGGACCCTTCTTACTCTCAGGCCCATACTCTTTCCACTAGGCCATGCAGCTTGACATATAATTAGCAGTGAACAAATACCAAAGATATTATGATTATTATGATGATGCATCATTGAGAGAGAATCACTTACCATCCCCATGCAAACCCAGTCAGGTCCCGTGCCTTTCTGGTTGAGCAGAATGGATGAGCCCCCTTTTCCCTTTCCTCCTCTCCATTCCCCCCCGCCGCCCTATCTCCTTCCCCTCCCCACAGCACCTGTCTATATGTTTGTACAGATTTATTACTCTATTTATTTTACTTGTACATATTTTCTATTCTATTTATTTTGTTAATGATGTGCACTTAGCTTTAATTCTGTTTGTTCTGATGACTTGACACCTGTCCACATGTTTTGTTTTGTTGTCTGTCTTCCCCTTCTAGACCGTGAGCCCATTGTTGGGTAGGAACCATCCCTATATGTTGTCAACTTGTACTTCCCAAGCGCTTAGTACAGTGCTCTGCACACAGTAAGCGCTCAATAAATACGATTGAATGAATGAACACTGACCGTCATCAGTGGTTAAGAGGGAAAGGTAGGTTCTACAATGAGCAGGATATGAGCTTCTGTTGTTTTTGCAGTAATGGTGATGGTCTGTGCTGTCATCCACACTCTCTCAGCCTGTCCCCCAGTGTAAAAGTACCACACAGCTAAATTCTGGAGAGCCTCTGTCTTTTCCCTCTTTGCAGAAGTACAGGTTTCCTACCTTTGGACACATCTTCTGTGTTGAGGAGTGAATGTCAGGGAGTATTCCTCAGTTCAAGGGTGAGAGTTGCTGGTTTGGAAGATTATTTCACTGTGTAAAACACAAATTTCCAGCATGGCTTAGTGGGTAAAGCATGGGCCTGGGAATCAGAAGGATGTGGGTTCTAATCCCGACTCTGCCACATGTCTGCAGTGTGACCTTGGGCAAGTCACTTAACTTTGCTGTGCCTCAATTACTTCATCTGTAAAATGGGTTGGACACGCTTACTGTGTCCAGAACACTGTACTAAGCGCTTGGGAAGTACAAGTTGGCAACATATAGAGACGGTCCCTACCCAACAATGGGCTCACAGTCTAGAGGGGGGAGACAGACAACAAAACAAAAAGTGGACAGGTGTCAAGTCATCAGAATAAAAAGAAGTAAAGCTAGATGCACATCACTAAGCACTTTCCAAGCGCTTAGTACAGTGCTTTGCACACAGTAAGCGCTCAATAAACACGATTGAATGAATGAATGAATCTGTAAAATGTGGATTCAGTACCTGTTTTCTCCCTTAATTAGAATGGGAACTCCATGTGGGGTAGGGACTGTATCAAATCTGATTATCTTGCATAGCTACCCCAGCATTTTACTACAGTGCATGGCACATAGTAATTGCTTAACAAATTTAACAATAACAATTGTGATATTTCTTTCTCAGACGTTCTTGAGTCTATGGAGGATACTCAACATCATAGTATACAGTGAAGAACATTAGTGAAAGAATATTATATAAATATGCATTTTAAATTCAACTAAAATGTATTCTTTACATTTTCAACAAGCAACCACACTGATGATTCTACTGAATAACAGCTTACTCATCTGTACTAGAATCAACCGACATTGGCCACCCACCAGCGTGGATACGCTGAACCTCATATCATTTTAGTTTCTGAAACTCCAGAATTCCAAAGCCTACACCTCCAACTCAGAACTATTCCTTTCTATCCACAGCTTTCTAACTGGCCACCTCATCCATTTCTATTTCCTTTGTGTCTCTAACCTTATCTTTTCATCCTCTCAACAAAACCTTAATATATTTTACTTTTGCTACCTCTTCCAACCTGATTTCTTCCATTGGTTCTCATAAGCATATAACCTTGGCACTATTGCAGACTCATTTTTCATTCAGTGCACATAGTCTGTCGCAAAATCTTTTACCTACACATCGCTAAAATCCGCCCTTTCTTCTCAATCCAAATTTTACATTGATCCAAGCACTAGACCAAGTTGCTTGAGACACTGTATGTGACCTGTGATGCTGCAAGTGGCTGATGGGAACTGACCTGAAGGCTCCAAACTGATTAACTCCTGAAAATTGCCAGGAATGGAAGGAAGGATGAGGATAGGAGAGGATACTGAATCCCATTTTAGGCATTGTCCAGGCAAGAGCTAGGCTGTTCTAAATTGGATTTGAATCAGTCAGTGAATAGTATATTTGAGTGTCTGTGTGTGAAGCAGTGTACTACACATTGGGAAAATACAACAGAATTAGTAATCTACAATAAATAGAATTAGTAGTAAACAATTGAACACAGTAGAATTAGTGCCCTTCTATTGTTATCCATTAAGAAATGCATGTTGGTAATTTGGGTATGAAGGATGGCTTAATATATCTAATAATAATGATGGTATTAAGCACTTACTATGTGCCAAGCACTGGGGTAGATGCAGGCTAACAGGTTGTCCCATGTGGGGCTCACAGTCTTAATCCTAATCCCCATTTTACAGATGAGGTATCTGAGGCACAGAGAAGTGAAATGACTTGCCCAAAGTCACACAGCTGATAAGTGGCGGAGTCGGGATAACAACCCACAACCTCTGACTCCCAAGCCTGTGCTCTTGCCACTAAGCCATGCTTAGGTGTTTTCAAAGAGGTGTAAAAAGACATAAGTTTTGGAAGACACAATATTGTAGAAGATAAAGCAGGAGGGAGACTGACCAAATCCTCTCCAATCTGGGAGAAATAGCCCTCCAGATGTGGGGGTTGCTGAGTGGACTTCCTTGACACACCTGTGAAGAGGACTAATTTGAACTAGGTGAGTGGTTAATGATGTCAGAATTGAACACTATGCTTCAGGGTACTGGTAGGGGAAAGTTCCTCAAGACTGCCCCTAATCAAGGTAAGGAAAACCTCTGAAAGCTTTTGAACAATAGGTGGACCCAGGAATCCTGGAGGCTCTTATCCTAATGTCCCCTGGAGTTTGTCTGGCTCAGAGAAGGCTTGCAAAACCCTGAAATGTCACAAGTAGTTCATGTTGTTTGTTAGGATTCTATCCCTAAAAGCATAGCACAGAGCTCTCTACCTAGTAAGGGCTCATAGATTTTGCTGCCGAAGTGAATGCCAATATTAAGGCAATTCCTTATATAATTCAGACAAAATTGCACAAATATGTAATATCTAAGCTCCTTGCTCTCCACTGTGCTTAAAGACAAATTATTTTCAAAAGCATGATTTGTAATCTTATGAAAATCTATAAGGAATCATTATAGAAAAAATGAAAAAGAAAAATACACCGCTTCCACATTGGGAAGTGTCATAAGAAAATAATCCCCATTGGTGATGGAATTTATTTATGATTTCTTTTTCAAAGATGTGGTAAGTTACAAGGACACTAATCATGAAGCCCAAGTGACCATTATTTATTTGAGAAGCAGTGTGGCTCAGTGGAAAGAGTGCGGGCTTTGGAGTCAGAGGTCAGGGGTTCAAATCCCAGCTCTGCCAAATTGTCAGCTGTGTGACTTTGGGCAAGTCACTTAACTTCTCTGTGCCTCAGTTCCCTCATCTGTAAAATGGGGATTAAGACTGTGAGCCCCACGTGGGACAACCGGATCACCTTGTATCTCCCCAGTGCTTAGAACAGTGCTTTGCACATAGTAAGCGCTTAACAAATACCATCATTATTATTATTATACTGTTATGCTTTTCCAACAATCCAAACTAAGAGTTACTTATTTACATTCATTTGAGACTTATCAATTATCTTGGTTTTAAGTGATCTGATGTGTATGAATGTGATGGACCCAGCTTGTAATGGGATATTTTTTCAACTTGGCAATCATTTGTAATAAACATTCTTCTTTGATGAAAATGAAATTACCAGGTAAATAAATGATTTTTTTGGATCAGTGCAGACATGATTAAAAACATGTGCCAGGGAGAAAGATAAAATGCAACCAGTTTCCCTGCTCCCTCCCCCCCACACCATAAAAAGGCTCCCTTGGAAGCAGCCTAATAGACATTAAAAACAAAGTTGGGAAGTAGTTTCATCAGGAATATTGAATTTGTGATTTAATAAGTATAAGCAAAAAAAAAGAAAAGATGTGTCAAATGGCTGATGATTAATGCAGTCTTCAAACTGAGAACTGTCTACTGAAAATTGCCTTGTTGCCCTTCAACTTGATTTGAATGAGTAAGATAACTGCTAATGGAAGTATATTTCTAGTAGATAACTATGCTAAACTGGCAAGAATATAAAAAAGAAAAGATAACTAAAACCATTACCTGAATTAATTCCTGTGATAAGTTAGCTAGACAGTCTTTGCATAGTCCTAAAGCTGAGAGGTCTATATCCAACCAAAATTTTTTTTTAGCCCATTCATAATGCGAGAGATTAATCAAAAACTTAATCTAAATAAAATTCCTGCAGTGAAGATTTTATCCCTGAATAAGGCAAACACTTGGTCACAAATTTCAGGTAGCAGAAAACTGTAATGTCTTAAAAAATCTGATTTGTTGGAAATATTCAAAATGAAAAGGAGCTGAAGAAGAAAAAGTGGAGCTATTATAAAAGTAATTCCAGAAATAGGCTTCTTAAATATTATATGGAAAATGCACACTTAATTACAATATTATTAAATAGTATATAAAGCAGCATGGATCAGTGGAAAGGGCACGGGCTTTGGAGTCAGAGGTCATGGGTTCAAATCCTGGTTCTTCCAGTTGTCAGTTGTGGACTTGGGCAAGTCACTGAACTTCTCTGGGCCTCAGTTCCCTCATCTGTAAAATGGGGATTAAGACCGTGAGCCTCCTGTGGGACAACCTGATCACCTTGTAACCTCCCTAGTGCTTAGAACAGTGCTTTGCACATAGTAAGTGTTTAAATACTATTATTATTATTTTAGCTTAATGATGCACAAGAGGATTTTACATCGTTATCCACTGTACATTTAATGATAGCATTCATCACAACATTGCTGAATATATACATGTATGTATAGACATGTATAGAAATCCATTTCAAAAAAGACTTTAGTGTGGGAATATATTAATGTTCCCCCTCTAGACCGTAAGCTCCTTGTGGGGAGGGAACGTATCCACCAACCTTATTATATTGTACTCTCTGAAGTGTTTAGACTGCTCGGTACACAATAAGCCCTTAAATATGATTGTTTGATCTGACAGGATTGACTGAAACAAGGCACCACTAAAAATCCACTGTACTTCATGGGTATATTAAAGATTTTGCTACGTTACTGATGATTTTGTCACTTGCAAGATCTTGTTGTGTTTCTTAAAATTGTCTTCAATGTTCCATTCTTCCCGAATATAGATGTGCAATGTTTCAATGGTAAGGAAGTCAACCCTCCTAGTGGCAAATTGTCTAAAGATTGAGCGTTTCGGAGGCAGCTTTACAAAGCAACCACTCCCTTCTTTAAGTCTGTTAAGGCTCTGTTTTAGCACTACTAGCGAACAAGGAATTGGCTACTAGCCAAGTTTCTCCCGCAGAGATTTGGGGAAACAGGAAGGAAAAAAAAATTCTGCTTTCCCTTCCGCTTTTTGCTGTTTATTACCGGACTTCAAACGAAATTTCATCAGGTTTTTAAGGGGAGAAAAGCACCACTCCATATTACACCACCCCTGTCTCCCCCAAACCCAGCCATTACATCCAAATATCCAGGTTAAGTCCCAGGAATTGTCTCACTGGTGCCAGAGACTAAACAGTCAGATGTGCCCATCAATCAGATCCTGCCTAGAGGAACGAGAAGAGAGGACAAGGACAAGAAGACCATGAACCAGTGTTTTAATTAGAATACCCAAACAAGGCTTTCTCTGTTGTGGTAAACATAGATTATCAAACCACAAGCCAGTGTACCAGTTTCATTTGTCAAAAGCCATCTTTCTTGATTCAACATATGCATCTTTGTCAACTCATGCATCCCTGGATATTGCGATTTCTCAGTAGCAAGATTTAGAGACATTATTTTTCCTGTGCTTTCTAAGAAACTCAAGAGGACAGCTTGCAGCTTGAAGCTTCATTCACATTCCTTCACAAGTTTTAGAAATTTGTAGAGCTCAAACCACCCACAACCCAGGGGCTGGAAGTTGCCACTACCCCTAAACATCCTTTCCCAACAAGAAACCCTGTTGTCTTTACACCTATCCTTCACCAACTCTCCCTGCATAGACTTCCCACTCTAAGCAGGAAGTGGGAACATGGAGAGAACTGTTATTTAGTATAAGTAAACTGAGAAACAGAGAAATGAAGTGACTTGCCCAAGATACCATGCCAGGCAAATAGCGGAGCTGGCATTAGAATTCAGGCTTCTTAACTTGGACCTATGGCTAAACTTCTTCCACTTCTCAACATTTATATTAACCTGCAGAGTACCAATCAGG
This sequence comes from Tachyglossus aculeatus, assembly GCF_015852505.1. Classification (NCBI taxonomy): domain Eukaryota; kingdom Metazoa; phylum Chordata; class Mammalia; order Monotremata; family Tachyglossidae; genus Tachyglossus; species Tachyglossus aculeatus. The sequence goes on from NC_052067.1 coordinate 117,547,756, forward strand.
ATTTGGGTGGTTCTTCAGAAGAAGACAGGTTGGGCCTTTTAGAGAGTGTCAGGTGTGGTGAATAGCCATTGCAGACACACAGTGAGCAGTTCAGAATGGGAGAAAAATCAGGATTTATAGCAATAGAGTAGTGAACCTCTACCAATTTATTTGGAAAGTTTAAAAGGTTAATTTACCACTTACAACTCAAATCACATTATTCAGGAGTGCCTCAGTATAAATACTTTGAACCAGTTTGTCATCATTCTCTTATTTTGTATGTTTTATAGTGTTGTCAATTTTCTAATATTGAATGGTTATTCTAAAATTATGGAAACGTTAAAACTAAGTTTATAGAGACATATAAAAAAATTTGGATTTCAATTTGGAGAATACTGCTATTTTGTAAGTAAAATAAATGCCACAACTTGCAATATTTTCAGTGGTGAATATCTGTCAAATGTATTTGAGTATACTGCAAAAAAATGCTAAATTGAAATCAATCAATCAATCAATCAATCGTATTTATTGAGCGCTTACTATGTGCAGAGCACTGTACTAAGCGCTTGGGAAGTACAAATTGGCATCACATAGAGACAGTCCCTACTCAACAGTGGGCTCACAGTCTAAAAGGGGGAGACAGAGAACAGAACCAAACATACCAACAAAATAAAATAAGTAGGATAGAAATGTACAAGTAAAATAAATAAATAAATAAATAAATAGAGTAATAAATATGTACAACCATATATACATATATACAGGTGCTGTGGGGAAGGGAAGGAGGTAAGACGGGGGGATGGAGAGGGGGACGAGGGGGAGAGGAAAGAAGGGGCTCAGTCTGGGAAGGCCTCCTGGAGGAGGTGAGCTCTCAGCAGGGCCTTGAAGGGAGGAAGAGAGCTAGCTTGGTGGATGGGCAGAGGGAGGGCATTCCAGGCCCGGGGGATGACGTGGGCCGGGGGTCGATGGCGGGACAGGCGAGAGCGAGGTACAGTGAGGAGATTAGTGGTGGAGGAGCGGAGGGTGCGGGCTGGGCAGTAGAAGGAGAGAAGGGAGGTGAGGTAGGAGGGGGCGAGGTGATGGAGAGCCTTGAAGCCGAGGGTGAGGAGTTTCTGCTTGATGCGCAGATTGATCGGTAGCCATTGGAGGTTTTTGAGGAGGGGAGTAATATGTCCAGAGCGTTTCTGGACAAAGATAATCCGGGCAGCAGCATGAAGTATGGATTGAAGTGGAGAGAGACACGAGGATGGGAGATCAGAGAGAAGGCTAGTGCAGTAGTCCAGACGGGATAGGATGAGAGCTTGAATTAGCAGGGTAGCGGTTTGGATGGAGAGGAAAGGGCGGATCTTGGCAATGTTGCGGAGCTGAGACCGGCAGGTTTTGGTGACGGCTTGGATGTGAGGGGTGAATGAGAGAGCGGAGTCGAGGATGACACCAAGGTTGCGGGCTTGTGAGACGGGAAGGATGGTAGTGCCGTCAACAGAGATGGGAAAGTCAGGGAGAGGACAAGGTTTGGGAGGGAAGACAAGGAGCTCAGTCTTGAAAAGATTGAGAAAAGATTGAGATTCTTGAAAAGATTGAGAAAATGCTAAATCCACATTTCCTTAGGGCATTAGAAATAATGAAACTTTGTTCAAGTCAAGAATATAATTTACAACAAGTTTGTTTACAGTCAATATTTATGGATCAAATCAACTCTGTTAATTTGAATGTTGTGACCTTTTGTTCTTATAAATTTGTATCAGGTGTGACTCCTGATTGACCTGTCATTTTAACAAGTAGAGAAATCTGTCATGGGATCTTATCCATTCCCTTATCTGTTCTTATTCCTGATATGGTATATTATTATACGATTATTATTCCTCATTTGCCATTTCATATACAGTACAGAGATATTTTTAACCATTTCCACTGACTAATTTTCAATTTCCTTTTCACTATTTTGTACACTGTTCAGAAACTGCTTTTAAAAATGAATGATGATTGTGGTACTATGTGCCAAGCACTATACTAAGCATAGGGGCAGGTTCAAGATAATCAGCTCCCATGTGGGTTTCACAGTCTAAGTAGGAGGGACAACAGGTCCCTCATCCTCAAACAATCCTCATTTTGCTGGTGAGGCACAGAGAAGTTAAGTGATGTGCCCAAGATCACACATCAGGTTAGTGACAGAGCCGGTATTAGAAACCAGGTTCTTAGACTCACAGGCCCTTGCTCTTTCCATTAGGTTACATTGATTCTTGGATTGGATTCTTGTATTCAGATGGCTTCTTTGTATTCCTTCCCAATTTGATAAAACCAGTTCTGATGATTTGCTTGCATTTCTAACCTGCTATCCTAGGAAGGACATAATAGAATTTAAAAGAGTGCAGAACATGTTACCCCCTCTTCCCCCTCTCCATCCTCCCCGCCTTACCTCCTTCCCCTCCCCACAGCATCTGTATATATGTTTGTATGTATTACTCTATTTTATTTGTACATATTTATTTTATTTTGTTAATATGTTTTGTTTTGTTCTCTGTCTCCCCCTTCTAGACTGTGAGCCCACTATTGGGTAGGGACTGTCTCTATATGTTGCCAACTTGTACTTCCCAAGCGCTTAGTACAGTGCTGTGCACACAATAAGCACTCAATAAATACGATTGAATGATTGAATGAATGAATTAATGAAGTAATGTGACCTCAAATGAAAAGAGGGGGGCCTACAGGGACTTGGTCCTACAAGAGCCCAAAAGAGCTATAAAATTTAAGGTGAAAGGCTAAATCATAAAGGATATAAGTTGAAACCAGGAATGTAGATAAGATGTATGGAGGAAACTCAGAGCAAAGTCAAAGGTACAGACAAGAATGAAGTCTAGGCTTGCCATATAGGTGAAAAGTCAACTGCTTTGAAAAGCTAGATTACCAGAAGACAAGAATCAACCAAGGGATGCCACCAGCCTGCCCTCCTCCATGCTGCTTGTCTCTCCATGTTCTGCTTTTTTGGGGATATAGAAAAACTTCTTGGGAAAATTCAATACCTGCCACTCTTGTCAGAGATATGGAGAACTGAGGGTTAGTAGTGTTATTTTTATTAACTAAATCATTCAACTTGTGCCTTATCACCTGATGTTGGTTAGGTAGAGTGGCTCCTCTCAGAGGTCATGCTACATAAAGTGACAGGTGGGAAAGTGGCGATAAAGGTTACTCTTTTTTTAAAATGGTATTATGCATTTATTGTGTGCTATACACTGTTCTAAACTCTGGGGTAGATATGAGGTAATCAGGTTGGACACAGTCCATGTCCCATGTGGGGTCAGTTTTCATCTCCATTTTACAGAGGAGATAACCGAGGCACAGAGAAGTTAAGTGACTTGCCCAAAGTCACACAGCATTCAAGTGGCAGGGTCAGGATTAGAAACCAGATTCTTTTGACGCCCAGGCCTATGCCGTATTCTTGTACCAACAGTGGTGATCAGGTTTTTTTTAATTGAAGGGGAATGTTGTAGGAGCTCTTGGGCTACTGGGATAGGCTTTCCCAGTACAGCATGTGCCATCAATATGATTAGGTTGGCTATAGAAGTTTCCACGTGAGAGAATCATCTGGAAAGTTAGGATTCTTCAATCTGTACAGAGGCTTCCTCTTCTCCCACTCCCTTCTGCATTGCCTTTGCATTTCTATTTGCATCTCTATTCATCCCTCCCTCAGCACCACAGCACTTATGTACATGTCCATAGTTTATACAAATGTCTGTGAGACTTTTAGACTGTGAGCCCAACATTGGGTAGGGACTGTCTCTATATGTTGCCAATTTGTACTTCCCAAGCGCTTAGTACAGTGCTCTGCATATAGTAAGCGCTCAATAAATATGATTGATTGATTGTCTCCCCCATTAGACTGTAAGCTCATTGTGAGCAGGGACCATGACTTCCTGCTCTGTCAGATTGTGGTCTCCCAAGTGCTTAGTACAGTGCTCTGTACACAGTATGTGCTCAAGAAATTCTATTAATTGATTGATTGAATGATTGAAGATAGCTGTAAATATGAGGCTGCCAAAGCAGATTCCGACCAGACAAATTTTTTTCATTGCAAAAATTTCATAAATGAAATTAGCAATAACAAAAAAACCTGCTCTACCAGACAAGCCAGCAATGAAGAAGAAACACCAATAGTCTGTGAAAAGTAACTCTTATAGACAGATGATGTGCACAATGGATCTGTTATGTTGTTGGCATTCTTAAGCATTTACCATTTTTTTTTCAAAATAGGATGCAAAACACTGACTGTATTTAAACTCAGTTTAAAGGAAAAGCAGGTGACAGTTATGGACAATTTCTCATTGACTTATTACTTTACATCATGACAATTACATGAAAATGCTCTAAATCAATCTATTTGGATGTGGAAACATCAATCACTTTGTACCTAATTGCATTTTTTTGCACTTTCTGAAAGCCACATAATTCAGTGGATACAGTGACAAGGTTTCAACTTCTGGTGAGGCAGGTGGTATTTTCCATAACATCAGTCAAAACCCCAAATCCTAAAACCCCTACTGGTTAGAACAAATTCACCACTTCATGCACCTAATTCTTCATGTCAGGACCATCTTCTTGATAATTAAAATACTGCCATATGGTCTATTTTAGTGCCAGGGAACATGGCTTTATAAAAGGTCAAATTACTTCTGAATTTATTTTTATAACCTTTATCAGGTAAGTGCAGAGAACAACAAAAGTGTTCTATGACATTCTCTCCTTTGAGGTCTGATTAAATAATAACAAGAAAAGGTGTTAGCATGAGACTACATAAGGTGATTAAGATAGGAAAAAAAAAGAAAACAATTCATGGGAAATAAATTGTTCTTTAAAAAAACCTTTCCTATTCGATTCATTATGTAAATTCCTACAGATTTTCTCAGATGTCAGGAACAATACTTGCAAAACATCATCAATAGAGTAACGTTAGAGAAATATGAACATTTTAAAGGAATGATTTATTTTAGAATCAATTCCATCAGCCTTTAGGTAAAGGTTATACAAGTTTTTAAATAGTGTGTTCCATATTTTCTCATGTTTAATTCACTGATTATTGGTTACTTTAAACATCTTGTGAGCAGGCCTTTTTTCTTCCAACTCAACTGTATTCTACCCTTCCATGAGTGTAGTATAGTGCTCTGTAAACACTAAATAAATGCTCAGTGATTACCATTCATTTATTTGGAAGTTAGAGAGGGTTCCTCAGAACAATGTTCTTCAAGAATATTCAATGTTTAATGCAATGTTGTGTAATGCTGCAACCTCACATCAATCAATCAATCGTATTTATTGAGCACTTACTGTGTGCAGAGCACTGTACTAAGCACTTGGGAAGTACAAGTTGGCAACATATAGAGACAGTCCCTACCCAACAATGGGCTCACAGTCTAGAAGGGGGAGACAGAGAAGAAAACCAAACATACTAACCAAATAAAATAAATAGAACAGATATGTACAAGTAAAATAAATAAATAAATAGAGTAATAAATATGTACAAACATATATACATATATACAGGTGCTGTGGGGAAGGGAAGGAGGTAAGATGGGGGAGATGGAGAGGGGGGCCAGGGGGAGAGGAAGGAAGGGGCTCAGTCTGGGAAAGCCTCCTGGAGGAGGTGAGCTCTCAGTAGGGCCTTGAAGGGAGGAAGAGAGTGAGCTTGGTGGATGGGCAGAGGGAGGGCATTCCAGGCCAGGGGGATGACGTGGGCTGGGGGTCGATGGTGGGACAGGCGAGAGCGAGGTACAGTGAGGAGATTAGTGGTGGAGGAGCGGAGGGTGCGGGCTGGGCAGTAGAAGGAGAGAAGGGAGGTGAGGTAGGAGGGGGCGAGGTGATGGAGAGCCTTGAAGCCCAGGGTGAGGAGTTTCTGCCTGATGCGCAGATTGATTGGTAGCCACTGGAGATTTTTGAGGAGGGGAGTAACATGCCCAGAGCATTTCTGGACAAAGATAATCTGGGCAGCAGCATGAAGTATGGATTGAAGTGGGGAGAGACACGAGGATGGGAGATCAGAGAGAAGGCTGATGCAGTAGTCCAGACGCGATAGGATGAGAGCTTGAATGAGCAGGGTAGTGGTTTGGATGGAGAAGAAAGGGTGGATCTTGGCAATGTTGTGGAGCTGAGACTGGCAGCTTTTGGTGACAGCTTGTATGTGAGGGGTGAATGAGAGACCGGAGTCGAGGATGACACCAAGGTTGTGGGCTTGTGAGAAGGGAAGGATGGTAGTGCCATCAACAGAGATGGGAAAGTCAGGGAGAGGGCAGGGTTTGGGAGGGAAGACAAGAAGTTCAGTCTTGGACATGTTGAGTTTTACGTGGCAGGCAGACATCCAGATGGAGATGTCCTGAAGGCAGGAGGAGATGCAGGCCTGGAGAGAAGGGGAGAGAGCAGGGGCAGAGATGTAAATCTGGGTGTCATCAGCATAGAGATGATAGTTGAAGCCGTGGGAGCGAATGGGGTCACTAAGGGAGTGAGTGTAGATCGAGAACAGAAGGGGACCAAGCACTGAACCTTGGGGAACCCCCACAGTAAGGGGATGGGAGGGGGAGGAGGAGCCTGCAAAAGAGACTGAGAATGAACGACCGGAGAGATGAGGAGAACCAGGAGAGGATGGAGTCTGTGAAGCCAAGGTTGGATAACGTTTTGAGGAGAAGGGTTGGTCCACAGTGTCGAAGGCAGCTGAGAGGTCGAGGAGGAGAGAAGGGAGGTAAGGTAAGGGGGTAAGTCTCATGCTAACACCCTTTCTTGTTATTATTTAATCAGACCTCAAAGATAAGGGAGGTAAGGGACGTAAGATAAAAGAATGAAAAGTGGCTCAGGATTTAGGTAGTCTTCCCCTGACCCCTGCTGAAAATTAAGCTCTGAAATACCAGAACCCAGGAAGGAACAACAGGGGTTGCCAAGACCAGCATCAAATTTAGGTATTTTGATCATGCTGAGGCAAGAATATATTTGCCCCTGCTTCTCTTTGTAAGATGCTGCCTGGCACACTGGAAACTACCAGGCTTGTACTGGGTATTCAGCATAACTGGTAAGTGACAAAAACTAGTTATACAATTTGGGAAACCTTGCTTCTAATTCCAGCTCTGCCATGAATTGTACTTTCCAAGTGCTTACACAGTAAGTTCTCAGTGTTCTGCACACAGTAAGTGCTCAGTAAATATGATTGAAAGCAATAAAATTGAATGAATGAGCCTATAGTGTGACTTTGGACAAGTCACTTAACTTCTCTATTCCTCAGTTTCCTCATCTTTAAATTGAGGATTAAGAAATCTGATCTATCTTCCTTTTAGACTGAGAATCCCATGTAAGGCAGGTCCTGCATCTGATCTGACTGTAGCTACCCCAATACAGTGCTCCATGAGATCAGGGATCAGGTCTATAGTTCTCTGCCAAAAGCCTAGTCCAGTATTTTGCACTTAATAAAGTACATAAGTACTCAATAAATACCATTAATTGAAAGATGAATTGGCATATATTAAGTACTTAACATATACCACAATTATTATTGGGAGTAATTTTGCACCTTTGTCAACCTGCATTGATGTAAAAAATTATAATAATAAAATTAATGACCAGTGCAATTTATTAGCAATTTAAATATACAGTTAATAGATCTCAATATTGCCATAATTTAGAGATCATGAATTTGGGGGGCTATCCTGCTGTCACTTTGCCCACTGCCTCCATGGGCTGTTCTTCTGCTCATACTTAACACGTGAACTTAGCCCTACCTCACATTCAAGAAGATGGAAAAAATGGTGAAAGGGGAGCTAGAGCTGCACCAGTACCTGAAGAAAAAGAAAGAAGAACAGGGTGAAGAAAGATAAAGAAGAGGAACTCAACTCACATTGGGGGAAGAAGGTATGGGAGGGCAGAAGTGCTTAGACAGAAAGCAGCTGTTGGTGATTTAAAGGGGACATGATAACTTGACCAGAATAAGAATAAATCATTTGGGGTAAAAGAACAAAGCAAGGGATGTGGAAAATATCTAGGGGAGAAGGAAGACATGGGGGACATGGTACTCAGAATGTAGGAAGAATTTTAATGGGCAGTGATGAAGGATTTGAGGGAGAGGCAGGAATTTAACTTAAACAGTAGTGTTGCCTAATGGAAAGAGCACAATCCTAGTAGTCCTAGGATATGCGTTCCAATCCCAGCTCTGTCAGTCTGCCTGTTGTGTGACCTTGGCCAAGTCACTTACTTTTTCTGTGCCACAGTTTTCTCAACTGTAAAATGGAGGAGATTCAGTATGTGTTTCTTTCTCCCTAAGTAGGTTGTGAGCCCCATATGGAACAGGGACTATGTCCAACCTGATCACCCTCCATCTACTACAGTGTTTAGAAGAGTGGTTGACAAATGTAAGCACCTAACATTTAAAAAAAAAACTATTGATTGCTGAATGACCTATTAAAAAACAGACAGATGTTTATTGGTTGTATTGAGCCTTAACTGAACATCTGTCATTCAATTTAACCTTTTACTTTCCCTTAATTCTTATTCCTGTATTCTATTTTTGATTTGTTGCAGAATCCCATGTCAACCAGAGTGCATGTTTAAGTGATTTATGCTTTTTTTTTCCTTGTCCCAGCCATGCTCATGTCTGAAAACCAGTAGGAAAAAAGAGACATGTTCATGACTGTGCCCTTCGTAATGCAAAAAGAAAAATGTAATCGTTGATAACTTTTATTTTGAGTGCAGGTGCTTTTTCAGATGGGGAAATTTTGTAGGACATGGTGATAGCGTAGGTGAACTTTAAAAGAAAGGAATCCAGGATCAACAAGGAAGAATGCAATTCTGCTCTAGCTCTGTCTCTTTTGTGATTATAACACTTTGACTGCATCTATTATTCAGCAGTGAAGTCCTTCAAATGTTTTAGCAAAGTCACAGATCTAGAGGGAGATGGGGATCAAAGGCTCACCTCACTCCCAGATGCTACACCTTTTCTTCCAGATGCTACAGAATTAACTCCCTAGGTACTTTTAAATTGGGAATCTGTTTTAGCTAGTGCAGAAAGATGGTCAGGCAAAAAGGCAGATATATATATATATACATATATATATATAGAGAGAGAGAGAGCTATCAATATGTGTGTGTGTGTGTGTGTGTATATATATATACATACATATATATATATACACACAGATAGATAGATATCTGTGTGTATATACACCCAGTGAGGGGGAAAAATTATAATGGCTAGAAAGAGAATTTCCAGGGGTATTGAACAGGATTATTCACTGAATTTGTGTAGAGAATTTAATATTTCAAATTCAGTTTTCAAATAAGATGGTGCTTTGCCATTCTAACTACTAATGTCTATTTATCCTTTATGTTCAAGACAATGCCACTGACAGTGAAATTCAATTTACCAATGGACACAGGTTTTCGTATACCTACAGCACCATGCTTCTACACAGACTGTCTCGTGGCATGTTAATAATAATAATGATGGCATTTGTTAAGTGCTTACTATGTGCAAAGCACTGTTCTAAGCTCTGGTGAGGTTACAAGGTGATCAGGTTGTCCCGCGGGGAGCTCACAGTTTTAATCCCCAATTTCCAGATGAGGGAACTGAGGCCCAGAGAAGTGAAGTGATTTGCCCAAAGCCACACAGCAGACAAGTGGCAGACCCGGGATTTGAACCCATGACCTCTGACTCCAAAGCCCGTGCTCTTAATGTGCATGCTACTTAAAATCTCTGCAACTGTTTGGCTTTTTCCACTAATTTTATCATTACCAGCATGAATGGTATTTTGTGAGCATCTACCATACACATAATACTGTTCTTATTCTTGGGAACATATATGGAAAGTATTAGGCAAGATCTGAATCCTCAAAGAACTCACTCACTCATGATTTACTCAGTGATTCTGCTTGAAAGAGATATTGCTTGATTGTTTTACTTTAGGCTGATCTGTCACCATTTTCTCCCAAAATTTTGCTGCCATGCCACATTGTTTGAGAATGCATTTCACTGCCCCTTGAAAGCATTTTCTTTGTCCACTCTGGTTTTCATCACTCCTTTTAGATTACCACACAGCAGCTGCTGCATTCTATTATCATTCATTCAACACCCTTTCAAACCAGCTAACATGTGATGAGGTGAGCATAACCTTGATACTAGTATACTGACATTGATCCAGAGCCTTGTTTATGTTTCTGCCCCACCAACTGATGTGGAGTATGGAACATAGATGACACTGGTGAAATTAATTAATTACTGCTGCTAATTCAGGCTACAGCCAGAGAACAGAAACTTGAGTATAAAATCAATATGGTTATCCAGAAAGGTATTTGGAATCAGCATGAATTTTTACAATGATAGGGGAAGAAAAACAAGTATATGCACTAAGGCGTCGTATTAGTGCAATTTTAGGTCTTTCAAGCATCACACTTGCATATTCTTCTATAGATTAGTAATCATCCATGATGATGACAGTGCAGAGATGAATCTAAACGTGAATGATTATAAAAAAAGGAAAGTGCATGCTACTTTAAGACATTAAGCTGTAACTAAGAATTTATTGAAAAAAAGTGTTGTGCCATTTGGCAGTTAATACAGACAGGGGAAAAAAAAAGATTTTAGATAATTGAAAGACCATAAAATGAGACTGTACTGTGAGTTTTTCTTTCTGATAGTTTCATGTAAAGTTGATTTGAATACGTTGCTATGTTGTTTAAAATACTTATTTTCGATTATGCAAAATTCATTTTGCTTGAAGAAACCTGCAGCATTCTATTTCTCTGGTAGAGAGAGAAAATGCTGCATACTGCAAATTAAAATGGGCAGTGTTCAAGTAGCACAGCAATGGGTTTTCCAAAGCCTTGAAACATTTATTTACATTCAGAAGGTCAGTTCAGTTAAAAGTAAGATCCAGGAATTTCAGAAACATATTCCAATAGTACAGAACAATCGCATTCCTGTCTGAATTACTAAAATAGAAAAACTTCAAGAGCCATTCTAAGATTTAGAAATCTACATGGTATAGCTAACTATTGAGTGATTGGCAGTATTGGAGTAGAAGAGGTATGATTCCGAACGTGGTGACAATTCCAGGGGGCCCCAGTGGTCAACACTGGGCTGGAGTAATGGACCTTGGCGATGTTAAATGTTTACGGTGGTATTAGATGAGATACATTGAACCCATTTTTTTTCTTTGAAAATGTAGAAACAAGTATTTTAAGTTCTAAAGATATGACTTTATTACAAGTACTGAAAGAACCTTATTGAAATTAAAGAACCAGAAGAAAAATTAGAATAACTGATCAGAATTCAAGAAAACATATTTTCCCATGAGTCTCCTTGATATTATAAACGTCCTAATGGATAAGTACAGTCTTACTGTAATTTGTTTTAAGCTCCTGCACACATTTTTGTCATTTTTGCCTTTTAAGACTGAAGATTTTGAAATCCAAGGAGCTTTATTCATTAATCTTTATTAACCAGGGACCAGGACCCTGCTTAAAAAATGGCAATATTCACAGTTTTCTACACTATTTAGAACTGTGTCAATCAGTTCTCTATAATCTTACAGTAAATTGAATTGCCTGGTTCTGTAGCACTCGTTCTTTTGACAGTAATTGGGAAAAATTATAATCCCATTTTAGGTTGTTTATGATTCTCTTTCTAGTGTAAAAAAGAAAGGTATTGAGAGCAGCTCACCTGGCTCAAGCATCATTTTGAAACGTATATGCAATAATGGATAAAATTTACTATCTATTCCTTTATTTTAGAATTCCTTAAGAGAACTAGAATTAATGCAACTCTAGCTTATTTTCTTTTTGCAACTATTCAGATTTATGCAGCAATAACTGTAAAAGCTATTTTGCTTTAGAAGCAGGAGTAGGGTGAGCAGTCATTTATTTATGCTGTGGAGAAGATTTTGAAGTTCAGAGCCTAAAATTTCATCGGGTGGAAAATCCAAAATATGAATGGGTTGACTCACCACAGAAAACTCAAAATCCGAAAAGCTGATCACCTAGGGAAATGCAATGCTGAAACATGGGAAAACTGCACAGGACCACATGGGAATGAAAAACCAAATAGCAGTGGTTTACATCTGCCCAGGAAAGATGCCAAATATCAAATTCTAATCAGATACACTATCTTCCACCTCCAAGATATGAGAAATATGTAAATATACCTAAGCTTTTAAACTATGGCATAACTTAAATTTATCCCTTTATCCACAGTGGAATTTGACATTTAGATCCTAGCAGTCATGTGGGTTGCCAGATACTGCCAGAACACAAGTTCATAGACTCCAAGCTTGAGCTTTCAATATAATTAGACTGTAAGCTCATTGTGGGCAGGGAATGTGTCTCTCCAAATCACTTAATACAGTGCTTTGTACTCAACAAATACAATTGAACTATGATTTCCAAATAATGAAAATTAATTCATCTTTCAATAATAGGATTGAGTGCCTAAAGTTTGAAGAACCCTGTACAAAATTCTAGAGAGAGTTCAGTTGAGGTAACGCAGCTACAGGTTCAAGCTCACCCAAAGGTGGGAGAATGGGGAAGCAATGGCTACACAAGGAAAGATTGAAATGATATCAATGACAAAACATAAGATGACAAGAAAAATTGGTGATCATCTGAAGTAAGCAGTTAAACACCAGTTTCATGGTAAGACACACCACAGAAAGTACAAACTATTCAACATTACAAACACTAGAAAGATCCAAGAGCAGAAGCAAGACGGTTTTCATAGACCTTACACAAGTATTTGAGACTGTCAGCAGACTTGAGGTCTGGTAAGTGGATATCCTGAGAAGTTCGCTCAATGAATTTATTGAGCACATACACTTTACAGAGCACTGTACTTAAGTATCGATCATATTTATTGGGCACTGTGTGCAGAGGAGCTCCAGCAGCAGCTGCAGGCGACTGTCAGCCCGTTGTTGGGTAAGGACTGTCTCTATATGTTGCCAACTTGTACTTCACAAGCACTTACTACAGTGCTCTGCACACAGTAAGGGTTCAATAAATACGATTGATTGAATGAATGAACTGTACTAAGTGCTTTGGAGAATACAATATAAAAGACACATTCCCTGCACACCATCATCATCATCATCATCAATCGTATTTATTGAGCGCTTACTATGTGCAGAGCATTGTACTAAGCACTTGGGAAGTACAAATTGGCAACATATAGAGACAGTCCCTACCCAACAGTGGGCTCACAGTCTAAAAGGGGGAGACAGAGAACAAAAGCAAACATACTAACAAAATAAAATAAATAGGATAGATATGTACAAGTAAAATAAATAAATAAATAGAGTAATAAATATGTACAAACATATATACATATACAGGTGCTGTGGGGAAGGGAAGGAGGTAAGATGGGGGGATGGAGAGGGGGACGAGGGAGAAAGGAAGGAAGGGGCTCAGTCTGGGAAGGCCTCCTGGAGGAGGTGAGCTCTCAGCAGGGCCTTGAAGGGAGGAAGAGAGCTAGCTTGGCGGATGGGCAGAGGGAGGGCATTCCTGGCCCGGGGGATGACGTGGGCCGGGGGTCAGTCTAGAGGGGGACATTGTATAAATAAATATAAATAAATAAATTACAGATAATTACATATGCTTTGGGGCTGGGAGTGGGAATGAATAAAGGGAGCAATTAGATGATGTAGAAAGGAGAAGGGGAAGGCCTCTTAAAAGAGAGGTGCTTTCATTAAGACTTTTAAAGAGGGGAGATTAATTGCCTGTTGGACTTAAGGAGGGAGGGTGTTCCAGGCTAGAGGCAGAACTAAATAACAATAATAATTATGCTATTTGTTAAGCACTTACCAGGCACTGCACCAAGCACTGGGGTGGATACAAGCAAATCGGGTTGGGCACAGTCCCTGTTCCACATGGGGCTCACAGTCTAAACCTCCCTCATTTTGCAGATGAGGGAACTGAGCTACAGAGAAGTGAAATGACTTACCCAAGGTCACACAGCAGGCAAGTGGCAGAGCAGAGATTAGAACTCATGACTTTCTAACTCCCAGGACTTTATCCACTATGCCATGTAGGACTTGGATGATAACTTGGCAGTAAGGTAGGATGAGATCAAAGTACAGTGAGAAGCTTAGCATTAGAGGAGGAAAGTGTGTAGGCTGGGGAGAGCAGAGAGATGAGGTAGGAAGGGGCAAGGTGACTGGGTTCTTTAAAGCCCATGGTGAGGAGTTGGTTTTAGAAGGTGGATGGGTAACTACTTGAGATTCTTGAGGAAAGGGAAAACATGGCCTGAATGTTTTTGTAGAAAATTGACCCAAGAAGTAGAGCGAAGCATAGACTGGAGTCAGGAAAGACAGGAGGCTGGAAGGTCAGAAGGGAGGCTGATACACTAATCAAGGCAAGATAGAATAAATGATTGGATTATTGTGCTAGCAGTTTTGAGAGGAAAGGGCATATTTTTGTTTTTCTGAAGGTTGAACCGACAGGATTTAGTGATGGATTGAATATGTGAGTGGGAGAGAGGAGTCAAGGATAATGCAGTATGAGAGTACCGTGGTAGTTAGGTGAAACAAGGCTTGTCCTCAAAGAGTTTATAATCTAGGGAGGATGACACTAAAATAAATTATAGGTAGAGAGAAGAAAAGAAGTTTAAAGATATGCACATGAGTGCTGGAGTGGGGTGTAGAAGAAAGAGGAAGTATACCCAAGTGCTGAAGTGACATGAAAATCCTGAAGAGGCACTGTGAGAAATAAAGGGGAGTGACAGATGAATCAGGGAAGGTATCCTGAAGGAGATGTAACTTTAAAATGATTTTGAAGGTGGGAGCAATCACCTGCTGTATGTGAAAAGAAAAGCAGTTTCAGGCAGGAGGGAGGGTGTCAGTAAAATACTGATGGCTAAAGAGATGAGAACAAGGCACAGTGGGTAGTTAGCTTGAGAGAAACAAAGCAAACTACTTCATAGTAATGTGATTTTTATCAGATGTAAAGGTGCTCCATGGCCCTCAAAGCATGTCACAAATATCAAAACTCGTTTGAAGATGTATGAACTGCTGTACATTTAGTTCGCCTTCTGCTTAGTCACACTAGAAGGTCAACTTATTCCCTCTAGACAAAAAGACCTTTGTAGGCAAGCATCATGTCTATCAACTCTGTCATATTGTACTCCTCCAAGCACTTAGTACAGTACTTGGCAAACAGTAAGACCTCAAAAAATACCATTGTTGATGCCCAAAGAAATTGGAGAAGATGTCCCAGAAAAATGCTCTTCAGGAAAATTATCTGTTGAGTACAATATTGATAATAATGATAATGATGGGAATAATAATTGTGATATTTACTAAGCTCTGAGGTGGATACAAATCGGGCTGGACACAGTCCCTGTCCCATGTGGAGTTCACAGTCTCAATTCCTGTTTTACATGTGTGGTAACAGAGGCCTAGAGAAGTTAAGTGACTTGCCCAAGATCACACAGCAGACAAGTGGCAGAGGTGGGATTAGAACCCATGACCTTCTGACTTCCAGCTTTGTGCTCTATTGTAGTGCTGCAAACACACAAAGGAAAGGTGAAAGAATCAGAAGAGGTTTATCTAAATTAGTAGTCCACTCCTGAAATTAAACTCGAAATGTCAGAACCCTGGAAGGTACAGCAGGGTTCTCAAGACCAGGGCCAACTTTTGGTATTTGACCACTGCAAGGTATTTGCCTCTCCCTCTGTAGGATGCCACCTTGAACACAGGAAACTGAAAGTTTTATGCTGGAAATTCAGTGTAATGTAATATGTCATAATGATAATTGACAAAAACTTGTTATTCTCTGGGAAGGAATTGAAATCAAGGCAAATGTGGATAAAAGAGAAGCAATCTGGGCTACTGGAAAGGAGCACAGGACTGGGAATTGGGAAACCTGGCTTCCACTCCCAGCTCTTTCACTAGCTACTGTGTTACTTAACTTCCCTGTCCCTCATCTATAAAATAGGGACCTGATTTGACTGTGAGGCCATATGGGACAAGGACTGTCTAATATGATTGTGCCTTACCTACCTCACTACATTGCTCCCTGAGATCAGGGATCATGTCTACTTTGCCTAACATCCTCTCTCAAGAGCTTGTTTTCTTTGCCTTATACCGTCAAGTCATCTCTGACCCATAGCAAAGCCATAAACACATCACTTCCACAATGCCCACCTCTATCTGCAGTTATTCTGGTAGTGTAGCCATAGAGTTTTCTTGGTAAAAAAAAAAATATGACATGGTTTACCATTGCCTTCTTCTGTGCAGTAAACTTGAGTCTTCATCCTCGACTCTCTCCCATGTCTCTGCTGCTTCCCAGCACAGATGAGTTTTGACTTGTAGCCTATTGCCTTCCACTCACTAGCTACTGTCCAAGCTAGGAATGGAATAGATAGGCCACTGTTTGACTCTCCCTGCCATAGTCAAGACTGGTAGAGTACTGGAAACTCTCCAGGTGTGACCCTGAGAGGGGCCTCAATAGCTTACTCCAGTGCTTTGTTCTCAATGGAGTACTGAATTAGTACTCAATAAATACCATTGATTGTGGCATGTAGTTTGTGACAAAAACCATAATTATTATTATTATTGTTAGGAATATTCATTCATTCATTCAATCGTATTCATTGAGCGCTTTCTGTGTGCAGAACACTGTACTAAGTACTTGGGAAGTACAAGTTGGCAACACACAGAGACGGTCCCTACCCAACAATGGGCTCACAGTCTAGAAGGGGGAAACAGACAACAAAACAAAACATATTAAAAAGATAAAATAAATAGAATAAATATGTACAAATAAAATAGAGTAATAAATACGTACAAACATATATACAAATATACAGGTGCTGTGGGAAGGAGAAGGAGGTAAGGTGGGGGGATAGGTGGGGGGATAGGGAGGGGGAAGAGGAAGGAGGGGGCTCAGTCTGGGAAGGCCTCCTGGAGGAGGTGAGCTCTCAGTAGGGCTTTGAAGGGAGGAAGAGAGCTAGCTTGGCGGATGTGCAGAGGAAGGGCATTCCAGGCCAGGGGGATGACGTGGGCTGGGGGTCGACAGCGGGACAGGCAAGGACAAGGCACAGTGAGGAGATTAGTGGCAGAGGAACGGAGGGTGCGGTCTGGGCTGTAGAAGGAAAGAAGGGAGATGAGGTAGGAGGGGGCGAAGGGATGGAGAGCCTTGAAGCCGAGAGTGAGGGGGTTTTGCCTGATGCGTAGGTTGACTGGTAGCCACTGGAGATTTTTGAGGAGGGGAGTAACATGCCCAGAGCATTTCTGAACAAAGACGATCCAGGCAGCAGCGTGAAGTATGCATTGAAGATGATCTGGGCAGCGGCATGAAGTATGGATTGAAGTGGGGAGAGACAGGAGGATGGGAGATCAGAGAGGAGGCTGATGCAGTAATCCAGTTGGGATAAGATGAGAATATTCCATCGTGTCAACCTACATTGATATCAAAAGTAATCTTAATGGTAAAATGATAATTACAATTTATTAGAAATTTAATCTTACAATTAGCATTGTCATATATCAAAGATTCTGAATTAAGAGCGCTCACAGATTTGTGAGGCCATTCTGCCGCCACTGTCTCCTTGGACAGTTCAAACCCGCTAATCATTTGAATGTAGCCCTATCAGATGTTCAAGACAATCAGGGATGAGGTGAAAGGAGAGACAGAGCAGTACCAGTAGCTGCAGAAAAAGAGAAGAACAGAGTTAAAGTTGAAGAAAAAGAACAGAAGTCACAGTGGAGGAACGTAAGGGACAAGAATTTAAAGAAAAAGTACTTAGAGACAAAAAGTGACTTACATGATGGCTTGGCTAGAGTGAGAAAAAATCAGTTGATAGATGAATTTAGCAAGAGATGTGCAAAAACCTGGCGCAAGTCAGTAGAAGGAGAAGTCAGCTAGTAGAAAGAACTGCTGTGTGCTGAGGATTTTCTTCATAGTGTATAGAAGACAAGCAGGTTGATCTTGATCACTTAGCAGAATCATCACAGCACTTTGTTGGAAACGCAAAACACAGTTTTGTTGTTTGAAGAAATATAAGGAGTAAGGGATGGTAGCATGATCACTAAGCACCTAGTGTATGATGGAAGTAGAGAGGTTAGAAAGACTAAGCTGGTTCAGTTGTTCAACCATGGTGGTGTTATAATGACTCTTGGGAAACAATCACAGTGGGAAGACTAATACTGTGGGCCGTGACCAAGAGAGTTGTTACAAAAAACAATGTACTGAGAAGCAGTCTTAAATAGAAATAGTTTCTGCAAAGAGCTCATTTATAAGCACATCAAGGTACTATTTCTATAGACAACAATGTGCAGTAGAACATTCCAAAAATGGTTTCAGCAACATCCATCCAAACAAATGGAATTCCATCAGTAGTTTTGTAACTTCTGCTTCATTCCAGATATCCCGCAATTCATCCTCTGTCTCTTAGCTTGTTCAGTAATCCAATGCCATAAACTTTTCAAAACTGTTTTCAGAGTCCTAAGGGGTTGAAAGATGTTGGTGTTGCTGGTTTAGTGCAGGTCAACCTGATTATGGGATCTTGCCCACCAGATCAGTCATGTTAAACACCTAAATTGAGAATGATTAATTTTGATTTTCACAGTTAACTGCAATTCTTCATAGACAAAAAAGGCAATACACTGCGACCGATTATCTTCTTCTTTGTTCACAAGGTATCTTTGGGAAATAGTGATCAATTACCAGGATAGTTTAGGGCCTAGGAGTCAGGAGACTACATGGGCCTAATCCTCACTCCTCCACTTTCCTGCCATGTGACCTTGGCCAAGTCACTTAACTTCTCAGTGCCTTAGTTTCAGCAGCTATGAAATAGAAATTTAAAGCCTTTTCTGCCTTCTAAGGTGAGCTCCATGTGAGAAAGGGACTGTGTCTGTCTGACCTGATTATCTTTAACTACACCAGCACTAAATACAGTGCTTGGGTATATAGAAAGCATTTAATTATTATTATTACTATTATTTTGAACAGATGCCTGAAGGAGAAAATCAAGCAACTATTGTTAATATAGAGTTAATATTATTAAACTAATCTTGCTACGCAAATGTTTGACAAGAGTAAATCAAAATTACCTTCGACAATATAGATTTTTACATAATCATTTGACAAGATGCTTTATCTAATTAATTAAATTACTGCCTGTTGCAAAAGGCTGATTGTTTTAATAATTGTCTTTTGCTCAAACCTTTGAATGCTTCTAAATTTGAAATTACATCTTTTGAACATTCTTAGCTAAGACTTTATCCTCTACAATGTTTTTAAAATGCCATTTCTGACAATAAAATGATTCACAATCTTATTTTTGAAAATGTAATAGATTAATTTTAATCGTAAAATAGAAAAGTTTATCTTGAGTGTCAAGGATTATTAATAGTCAATTTTAAAGCTAAATGGTAAATTAATGCCTTCATAAATCAATATAGAATCTACTGTAAAACCAATTTTCTGATTAATTTTTCTTACTCAACTTTAAGGCACTCTATTTTGAGATTATTGAGGCTTTCAAGGGATGTTCATTCTGAATGAATCATGCAATATCATGCATAATGAACCATTTTTAGATACGAAAACACCACATGAAAATTGAAGTTTGCCTGTAATTACACAATATTCAATAAATGTACTGAAATCATTGTTCATAGTGCTTAGTAATAGTCAACAAAATAAATTCATAATTACTATCATAGTTAAAATATTATGTCATATAATCAAACTCCACTCAGCGAATCATGGTAAATTTTGTAATTATGGGTACATTCAATCATATTCATTGTCGTACTGTGTGTAGAGCACTATACTAAGCGCTTAGGCAAGTACAGTACAACAAATGGACACATTTCCTGCCCACAATGGACTAGTTTACCAGATTTCTAAGAACTGAATTATTTTGGTTATTTTTTAATTGAACATGGTTAATAGAAAAATGAAATTCAATTATTTATAAGGATAATTATAAAATGGAAAGCTATACATTTTATGTAAACTAAAATATTACTGGAAAAATGGAATATTCTTTTTAAGCAATACATGGACAGCTTTCTGACCACAAAATTCTCACTCCGTGTAATTTTCAGAGGTGCAATCTAGGTATACAACTCGATGTTTACTTGACATACCAAATATTATAGGCATTTAATGAATTAAATTCACGGAGGTAAAGAATACCTGGCCGTGACAGTTGGCAAAGTCTGGCACTAACTTTGACATTTCTTAGGCTTGCAGCCTAAGGCAGCGTGGCCTAGTGGAAAGAGCATGGCCCTGGGAGTCAGAGGACATGAGTTTTAATCCCAGCTTGGCCATGAATCTGCTTCATAATCTTGGGCAAGTCACTTAACTTTTCTGTGCCTCAGTTCCCTCACCTGCAAAATGGGGACTCCAAGTATCTGCTCCCTCCTACTTAGACTATGATGCCATTGTGGGACCTGATTATTTTCTATCTACTCCAGTGCTTGGTCTAAAATAAGTGCTTAAAAAACCCGCAATTCTTCTTCTTCTTCTTATTATTATTATCATCTAGTCTGTGCTGAAAATACAGCAAGATGATAATTTAACCATAGCATGTTGTTGGCAGTTCTGCATAATTTATACACCAAGGGTTGATCTTACACACATAAAAATTCATCACATAAGTCATCTATAAAGAAATCAGACTGATGGCTAAACAGAAATGTAGATCAACAAAACAATATTCATTAATTCAGTAGATTGCAATAAAGCCTAAATGTGATTAGAAAAGTGTAAAACTTCTTTTCAATTGGCTTAAAGCAGTTTATGAAGAATGGTTCAAGAGCACAATTTTGTATTAATGATAAAGAGTAAGGAGAAAAGAAATAGAGAGAGAAGTGAAAAGAGAAAGGGGGATGGGGACAGGGGGAAAGAAAGAAACAGCATGGCCCAGTGGAAAGAGCATGGGCCTGGTTCTAATCCTGGCTCTGCTAAATGCTTGGGAAAGTCAGTTAACTTCATCAGCCCTCAGTTCTCCTAGTCTGCTACTTAGACTACAAACACCATGTAGAACAGGGACTGTGTCCAACCTAATTTACTTGTTTCTACCCCAGGGCTTAGAGCACTGTTTATTACATAGTAAGTGCTTAACAAATACCATTAGAGAGAGAGAGAGAATGAGACATAGTCACTGGTATATTCTCCATATGTCCATCACATTAAGTATTAATTCATAACATTATCCCCTGTTCTTTTTCCTCCCATTTGCAATTTATTTTAATGTCTGCTCCCTCTGCTAGAGAAGGTCCTTGAAAGCACATAATAATAATAATAATAATAATATTGATAATAATAATTACTGCACCTAAGGGCTTACTATATGTCAAGCCCTTATGTTCTATAATGTTGGGGTATCTGTCTTGTATCTACAAGATAATCAGGTCAGGCACAGTCCCTGTCCCACACAGAGGTCACATTCTAAGTAGACAGGAGAACTGGTATTGAATCCCTAATTTACAAATGAGGAAACTGAGGCACAGAGAAGATGAGTGACTTACTGAAGGTCACCCAGCAGGCAAGTGGTCGAGTGAAGATTAGAACCTAGGTTCTCCAACTCGCAAGTCCATGCTGTTTCCATAACACCATATTACTTCTATATACCTACTAACTGTATTGTATTCTTCCAAGCACTTAGTACAGTGCTCTGCATCCAATAGTTGCTTAAAATGTACTGTTGATTGATTTAGATTAATTTCAGATTTAGCAGCGTGCAGGCCCTCCCAATTGCGACCTAACATTTTTGACAAAATATTATAAATTCTAATCCGTTTCCCCGGAGCATGTTGCAGATTCACTCATTCATTCAGCCAGGGGGTTTTAGGGGTAGAGGCCCCGGCCTGCTCCTGCTTCTGGGGCTGAGGGATGCTTTGTTGCTGGAAGGCTGACCTAGTCACACTTACTGCACTATTTCCGCACCGGAGTGTCCCGGCCGAGCCCCGGAGTGTCCAAATTCATGGCTGTAGGCTACATGGACGATAAGCAGTTCATCAGTTTCGATAATGATCGGGGCCAGATGGAGCCGCGGGCCACCTGGATACAGAACAAGGGAAAGAACTACTGGAACCGTGAGACACGGAACATGAGACGCGGCGCAGGTTTTCCTGTGTGAGTCTGCAGAACATCATGAGCTACTACAACCAGAGCTCAGGTGTGTCTGTCTCACTTCCTCCAGCAGTTGTATGGCTGCCAGCTGTGGGTGAATGGCACAGTCAGCGGGTTCGACAAGCCGGGCTATGACGGTCAGGACTACCTCATCTTCCACAAGGACTAGTGGACCTGGACACTGGTGGATGCTGGGGTCCTCAACACCTAGATCTAGACTGTGAGCCCCCTTCTAGACTGTGAGCCCATTGTTGGGTAGGGACCGTCTCTATATGTTGCCAACTTGTACTACCCAAGTACAGGGCTCAGCATTCAGTAAGCACTCAATAAATACAACTGAATGAATGATTGAATAAGAAGGACACCCATCGTCAAGCCGGAAAAGGACTATCTGGAGGGAGAGTGCATTGGGTGGTACCGGAGATAGCTGCAGTTAGGAGGACTCAACTTGACCTGGACAGATTTTCCCCCCCCACCCCCTCCACACCCCATGGTGCAGGTGACCCATCACCCCAGCCATGATGGGCACAGTATCACCCTGCAGTGCTCTGCCCTTGGCTTCTACCCGGTGGAGGTCAGGAGGAGATTGCAGCAGGACGGGGAGGACCTGACTTGGGACACAGATCACGGGGACACACAGCCCGGGGGAACCTTCCAGACGGCGATGGTGGGGGTGCCTCGTGGACAGGAGCCAAGCTACATCTGCATTGTGGATCACGTTGTCCTAGCCTATCTCCTTGCTGTGCACTGGGTTCCCCATCCTCATCCACTGGGCTCATTGTGGGGGCTGTGGTCACCGTCTTTATCATCACTGCAGCCCTGGTTGGGGTCGGTATCTAAAGGAAGAGGGAAGCAGGTCAAAGAAGAAATCAGGCTCTAACTACTCCATTCCCATTGAAGATGAGGTCACTGAGGCCCAGAGAAGCAAAGCAGCTTGCCCAAGGTCACCCAACAGTGGCAGAGGTGGGGTTGGAACCTGTGTCATCTGACTCCCAAGCCCGGCTCTTGCCACCACGCCACGCTGCTTCTGAATTATTGGGAATTCTGGCTTGACGTGGAGAAGAATTGGCGGCCATTGGAGATTTTTGAGAATTTGGGGGACGCCAACAGAAGGACGTAGGAGAAAACTAAAATCCCCACTGGCAAAGGAGTGGAGGCTGGACAGAGGACAGTCTCATCCTCAATACCGAAGCTCACACAACATTCAGGATGGTGTCCGAGACTGTTCTCCACCCAGGGAGAGAGAGAGAGAGTTCTCTGTTCTCTCTCCCTCTCTCCAAGCTCGTATCTTCTCCTGCCTTCAGGACGTCTCCACCTGGATGTCTGCTTGCCACCTAAAACTCAGCATGTCCAAGACTGAGCTCCTTATCTTACCTCCCAAATCATACCTCCCAAACCCTGTCCTCTCCCTTACCTTTCTTGTCACTGTGGATGGCACTACCATCCTTCCGGTCTCACAAGCCCACAGCCTTGGTGTCATCCTTGAATCTCTCTCTCTCATTTACCACACACATCCAATCATCACCAAAACCTGCGGGTCTCACCTTCAAAACATCGCCAAGATCCGCCCTTTCCTCTCCATCGAAACCGCTACCTTGTTGGTTCAATCTCTTATCCTATGCCAACTGGATTACTGCATCAGCCTCCTCTCTGATCTCTCACTCTCCTGCCTCTCCCCACTTCAATCTATTCTTCCCTCTGCTGCCCCAATTATCTTTCTACAGAAACATTCTGGACATGTCACTCCCCTCCTCAAAATCTCTAGTGGTTTCCTGTCAACTTCGTGTGAAGCAAAAACTCCTCACTCTCGGCTTCAAAGCTGTCCATCACCTTGCCCCCTCCCACCTCACCTCCCTTCTCTCCTTCTACAGCCCAGCCCACACCCTCCGCTCCTCTGCCACTAACCTCCTCACTGCACCTCATTTTCGCCTGCCCCTCCATCGACCCCTGGCCCACGTCCTACCTCTGGGCTGGAATGCCCTCCTTCCGCACGTCCACCAAACTAACTCTCTTCCTCCTTTCAAAGCCCTACTGAGAGCTCACCTCCTCCAGGAGGCCTTCCCAGACTGAGCCCCTCTTTTTCCTCTGCTCCTCCTCCTCTCCCATCTCCCCCAATCCCTCCCTCTGCCCTACTCCCTTCCCCTCGCCACAGCACTTGTGTATATTTATTATTCTATTTATCAATGATGTGTATATAGCTATAAGTCTATTTATTCTGATGGATTGACACCTGCCCACTTATTTTGTTTTGTTGTCTGTCACCCCCTTCTAGACTGTGAGCCCATTGTTGGGTAGGGACTGTCTTTATCTGTTGCCGAATTGTACTTTCCAAGAGCTTAATACAGTGCTCCACATACAGTAAGTGCTCAATAAATATGATTGAATGAATGAATAATCACCTCAGAAAATAATGCAAATAAGGTAAGATAAATACTTTCCCCATTCATAGTTTCTTCCAAATCAAATCTAACTTCCTTGTGAATTTTAATCAAGGGAAACTAGATTCAAGAACATTGGGGAAAGTTATCTGAACTACTCCAGTATATTTGTCATAAAGTAAAAACCAGGCCCATTCTATTAAACACAGTTAATTAAACCATTGCACAGGCCAGAATACTGATGTTCTTAGTCTATATTTACAGGATTAATGAGGAAATGGATTGAAGTAGAATTATGGGTACTTTTTACACTGACCTTTGGCTTAAAGCTGGCATTAATGCATTTTTTAAATCTGGAAATTTGGCTTAATAAGGGGGAACTTGCTTTACCCTTTTGTCCCCTGAAGATATTTTGCCATCTCTGAAAGCAGAATTAGATTGAGTAAAAATGTATTTGCAGCCCTTATAACAGTGCCTATCACATAGTAACACTTAACAAATACTGTCATCATTTGCTTGTCCATTTTATTAAGTGTGTAACGCATTGTTTTAAATACTGGGAAGAAGAAATTTATTGCCAAAAAGTCAGAAAATATCTAACAATTAGCTCCCACTGTGTGGTGTTGAGAAGAGTTAAAAATGGTCTAAAGGGGAAAAAAATGTTTTTAAAACAAAATGTATAACTTCCCATTATATAATTATCCTTATAGATATTGAATTTTACTTTTCTTTTAACAATGTTCAGTTTAAAACTATCCAAAAATAATTCAATTCTTAGACATTTGGTAAACTAGTTCACTGTGGGCAGGAAATGTCTGTTTATTGTTGTATTGTACTTGCCTAAGTACTTAGTTCAGTGCTCTGCACACAGTAAGAGCTCAATGACTATGATTGAATGTAACCGTAATGACAAAATTTACCATGATTCACTGAGTGGAGTTTGATTATATGACATAATATTTTAATGAGTGGAGTTTGATTATATGACATAATATTTTAACTAGTAATTATGAATTTATTTTGTTGACACACACAAAAATAATTCAGCAAGGGACTCGCAAATCAATAATGCACATCTGCTAACTGAGAGCTAAATTGTCATGAATCAAAATTGTTAAAAAAAAATCTGGCAGTTGGTATGGCTGCTTCCTCCTGCACCTGCCCTCCACACTGGGAAGCATTCAAAGCTAGGATGATGGGCAATAAGGATTGTGGATCTTGAAGCTGTAGAACATCCTAAGGGCTCAGCTCAAGGCAAAAGATGCTGGCAGCTTGACTTCCAAATTCATTAAGGAATTCAGATTAAGGGTGAAATGGTTAAACACGGAATTATAGCATTTCTGGAGGTCCCTGGAGTGATTTTTAAGAGCACGTGAATCCCTGTTAGCCTCCACTGGGTCCTAAAGCCCTCCAAAGCCTTCCTTTCTAAAATGACAGTTTGAGGACCTCTGCCTAATATACCGAAGGACTCCTATTGTCACACTGTTAATCTGAAGCCCCAACATCCCCCTAAAAATGAAGGTGTCATTGGAGGACTAACCTACCCACCCCCACCCCAAGATGGCTGCAGGAAACTGGTGGGCAAAGTGTTCCATCCTACAACTGGGGCTTGCCAGTTCCACGTGTCACCCCTGCACCCAGAGCTTTTCCTCCAGCCCCCGCTGCAGGCAGATACCAAAAAATGAGATCTCAATAATGGCTTGATAGTTTCTTAATTTGATAACAATGACTAATTCTGGATCATACCATCTTTCCCTCAATCTAATCATTTCCCCACCAGGGCACTCTATATTTGCTGTATGTGTCCCAGGCTCATGTTCCTATGCTCCTTTCTCCTCTTCTATCATGGTGTTCCAGATTCTAGTCTCATTTTCTCCAAGTCTCTTGGAGGTCCTCTCTCTCTTCATGGAGGAGTAAGGAGCATCGTTCCCTTAGAGTTCTAGTTCTGGACCCTAAACCTCCAGGCTATCCTAACCTCACCCAAGTTTATCTCCAGTCCCTCCCTGAGCCTTGTTTCTGTCCAGGGTCATAATGATGACCCCTCTCTGTGTCCTGCTCTCTCAAGACCATGGCTTTCCACCTCCCACTTCAAGATGGCTGAAGAGTTTCTCCCCCAACTACCGTGTGTCACTACATAGTCCCCAATCCTTCCCTCTGATTGCCGAGCTCTAAATCCTGCCATGTAAGACATTTATTACACTTCCCTGACAGAGGGGCCCCACAGAGTAACTCTAATACTTGACTCTTCCCTCTTCTGAGTGGTGGCCTGAGGGGTGGGGGGGCAGTGGAGCAGGTTAGTTGGACTGACCGTTGCAGTGACATTGAGTAAGCACCGGTCACAGAGTTAGGCGTAGAGCAGGGATCAGCAACAAATTGCAACTCCTAATCATCATCATCAATCGTATTTATTGAGCGCTTACTGTGTGCAGAGAACTGTACTAAGAGCTTGGGAAGTACAAGTTGGCAACATATAGAGACAGTCCCTACCCAACAATGGGCTCACAGTCTAAAAGCCGGGGACTGTGGATGTTCTAGTTCTCCCTGTCTGCTCCTAAAGCATGTTCATAGTAGTTTTGACGTATCTGGGCAGTACATCTCTTCCCTTGCTCCTCCAGACTGCAGCTAGAGAGGAAGTGGCACCGATTATGGGAAAAACAGATGGTGGCGAGGAGCGGAGTGTGTTCCTTTCTCCCTCCCTCCTGACACCTTCTCTTAGAGGATACATTCTGCTGTATTCCCTGGGGAATGTGAGGGCTCAAAGGGACTTCTGGAGAGGAGGGAGGTGCTATATCCTCTCAAACATTCCTGAAGGCGGCAACAAGGTGAAATAGTATTTTTAAAGTTTTCCTGGGGCACTAAATACTTCATGGAAGCTCTGTGATCACGTCTCCTATTTCATTCTCTCCTCCCCCCACCCCACCTTGTAGACCCTTCCCACCTTCCCTGCCTCAGCCATGAGTGACAGGGACAGGTTGGGGCAGGATGCAGGTAGTAATTGAGGAAGCCGTGGCTAAGTGTGCAAGCCCTTTGTTTCATTGCTCCCTTCTCCTCCCGCCTTAGCTTGCTGCCTAGGACTCAGGGGAAAGCTGAGAAGGATGAGAAGTGTGACAGAGCTTGCCATGTTAGCAACAACAACTGAAAAGTAGCATGGCCTAGTGGAAAGACTGTAGCCCTGGGGGTCAGAGGACATGGGTTCTAATTCCAGTTCTGCTTCCCGCCTACTGTGACCTTGGAATAATCACTTACCTTGTAAGCTACATCTAGACTGTAAGCTCCTTATAGACAGAGAACGTGTCTCACAATTGTTATATTATACTCTCCCAAGCACTTAATACGGTACTCTTTACACAGTAAGCATCCAATAAATAAGACTGATTGCTTGGTACTCTGCATCTCAGTTCCCTCCTCTACAAAATGAGGACTTTACACTTGTTCTCCCTCTTAGACCGTGAGCTCCATGTAGGACAGGTGTTGTATCTGATGTATTTTTCTTGTATCTACCCCAGCATTTAACACATATTAACAACTTAATAATAATTAATTATTAACCATTTATAATTATTATTTATATTAATTATATAAATTACTATACTTACTATACATACTTTATAAATAACCATAAAGCAGCTGAAATTACAGGGCAGAGCTAGATATAATTGTGTTCAGCTTTCCTGCACAATTTTATTTGGATTTTCTGAACCTGGAAAAACACCCATAATAACTTGATATGTCAAATTTAGACACATAATTTTAGTTTAAAAGATAGGGAAATCTAAACATAAAAAAGCGTACACACACCGAAGTATACAGACTGCCATACCCACAAAAGTTACCATGAATGCACAAACAAATTCCTTAAAAAGGATAATTCATTCATTCATTCATTCAATCATATTTATTGAGCGCTTACTGTGTGCAGAGCACTGTACTAAGCGCTTGGGAAGTACAAGTTGGAAACATGTAGAGACAGTCCCTACCCAACAGCGGGCTCACAGTCTAGAAGGGGGAGACAGACAACAAAACTTAACATATTAACAAAATAAAATAAATCGAATAAATATGTACAAATAAACTAAACAGAGTAATAAATACGTACAAACATATATACAGGTGCTGTGGGGAGGGGAAGGAGAAAAGCCGGGAGGGATGGAGAGGGGGACGAGGGGGAGAGGAAAGAGGGGGCTCAGTCTTGGAAGGCCTCCTGGAAGAGGTGAGCTCTCAGTAGGGCTTTGAAGGGAGGAAGAGAGCTAGCTTGGCGGATGTGCGGAGGAGGGCATTCCAGGCCGGGGGAGGACGTGGGCCAGGGGTAGACGGCGGGACAGGTGAGAACGATTATTAAAATTATTATTTTAATAATTATTTTAGTAATAATGATGGCATGTTTTAAGCCTTACTATGTGCAAGGCACTATTCTAAGTGCTGGGGAGGTTACAAGGTGATCGGGTTGTCCCACGGGGGGCTCACAGTCTTAATTCCCATTTTACAGATAAGGGAACTGAGGCCCAGAGAGGCGCAGTGACTTGCCCAAAGTCACACAGCTGACAATTGGCGGAGCCGGGATTTGAACCCATGACCCCTGACTCCAAAGCCCGTGGCCTTTCCACTGAGCCACGCTGCTTCCCTCTCCACCCCTCCTCCTCCTTTGAGGTTTTGGGAATCGAACAGTCCGGCTTGCCAGGGTGATGCCGGTTTGGAAATGCCCAGATAGAGCCCGGGCCCGGGAGTCAGAAGGACGTGGGTTCTAATCCCGGCACTGTCACTTGTCTGTGGCCGGCTGACCTTGGGTGAGTCACTTCACTTCTCCGGGCGTCAGTTTCCTCATCTGGAAAATGGGGATGAAGACTGTGAGCCCCCTGTGGGACGGGGACTGTATCCACCCTGATTGGCTTGGATCTATCCCACAGTGCCTGGCCTAGTCCATGATCAACTTTGGGCTGAGTACGTTGCCTGGCTCAGAGCAAGTGCTTAACAAATATCAGTGAAAACTAAAAACTAAAAGGAAAAGGGCAGAGAACCGGTGAAAGTGACTGCACCACCCAGCTTCTGGCTTCTCAGCCGCGGAGAGTGAGGCCTGCCTCTCTGCAGTGTGCAGTTGGCTCCTCGCTCTTCACCGGATTCGATTGTAAATGCCCTTTAGGCATTTCGCTTTCCGGGATCGCAGGTGAGCCAAACCTATCGTCGCCCAGCTCGTTAACACCACCCCGGTGCCCCGAGAAGTCGCCCTCACCCGTCACCTGCCCGACACGTGGCCCTTCCTCCCTTCAAAGCCCGGGAAGCGGCGTGGCTCGGTGGAAAGAGCCCGGGCTTTGGAGTCACAAGTCATGGGTTCGGATCCCGACTCCGCCACGTGTCTGCTGTGTGACCTTGGGCAAGTCACTTCACTTTTCTGTCTCTATCTGTTGCCAACTTGTACTTCCCAAGCGCTTAGTACAGTGCTCTGCACACAGTAAGCGCTCAATAAATACCATTGATGATGATGACCTCATCTGGAAAATGGGGATGAAGACTGTGAGCCCCACGTGGGACAACTTGATCACCTTGTATCCCCCCCAGCGCTTAGAACAGTGCTCTGCACATAGTAAGCGCTTAACAAATGCCATCATTATTATTATTCTAAGAGCAGAAGACAATGGGGCTGTAATTAGACCGGAAGAAGCTGGAGGTGATGTTCGACCAGCAGCAGAATTGAAAGGTTAGGGGGACAAATGCCTCTGGCAGCTGCTGCTCACCGTTCTGGGTAAGGTTAACCGAGCCCACCAAGGCCGAGGGCACCGGCTAGCGCCTAGTCGCTAGCGGCCAGGCCACACTGCTCCCTCTTTCTCCCAGGGGGACACAGGCTGGACCTGGGTGGGACTAGCACCTCTGGATGGCAGGAATCAGTTCTAGCCTCTGGACTGGAAACTTGTTGTGGGCAGGGAATGTGTCTGTCATATTAATGCATTGTGCTCTCCCAAATGCTTCGTCCACTGCCCGGCCCACAGTACCGTGCAGGACTCACCGGGGCAGGGAGTCCCGGAGGGCACCAGTCTCCCGGACAGCCCAGAAATCCGAGCACCGTGGTTTTCCCAGTTCCGGTCCTGGCTCCAGGTTCTGACATCTCGGCGAGTTGCAGGTAATTGAAAACATATTTACTCACAAGTCAGGATATTCAGCAAAACTAGCGGAGAATTTTCAAGAGTTTCCTGTTTCGAATTTAAAGTTTCTATCCAATTTTCTAGCAGAATATAATTCCCAAGGGATGCGGGAAATGTAGGTCCTTAACCTCTGAGAAATTTAGTTTCCAAGATTCAAGTGTGAAAAATTCCATATCAGTTCTTTGGCTTCAGTTCAGTTTCTAAAGGAAGGATCAGCATTTCCACAGTTAGGCTCTGAAATCATGGATCGATTTCCTTCATCGGCATTACCCTTCTGGAGGAGTGGTATGTCTACAGATTTTAAACTTGGTCAGTTGAGTGTTTTTTGGGAGAGGAGCGCCTCAAAATGCAGTACTCCTAGCAGCTTGTTCTTAGGTTGCTATAATTTTACAACCCCTCCACCAGGAAAAAGAGGAGGAGATGAATTTGCTACAGAGAGCATGTTACAAGATGAGGGGTTTTGTAACCATTGGTAAATGCTATAAAAGGACACAGCAAAGGGTGTTGGGTTGTGTCATCCGCATATGTATTAGGAAGATTTGAAGCAATATGGCTTAGTATAAAGAGTACAGGACTGAGAGTCAGAGGTGATGATGCTGATAAGCACTTAAGTACAGTGCTCTGCACAGAGTAAGCACTCAATAAATACCATTGATAGATGATGATGATGATAACGACTTGGGTTCTAATCCTGGCTCTGACACTTGTCTGCTATATGACCTTGGGTAAACCACTTAACTTCTCTGTGCCTCAGTTTAGTCATATGTAAAATGGAGATTAAATCCTATTCCCTCCTACTCTGATAGTGAGTCCCATGTGAGACCTGGACTGTGTCCAACCTGAGTATCTTGTATCTACTCCAGTGCTTACCATAGTGCTTGGCATAAATACCATTAAAAAAGTATTTGAAAGGTTTGCAGATCTTAAGTGTGGTTTTAATTGACTGTATACCTGAGTACATAATTTTGCTAAATTATAATGGTCTGGTAAACACCAAAGCCTATTGAAAAGGGCCAACTCCTCATTTCGATTTTACAAGACAAGGGGTGGTAGCATGACCTTGTGGCAAAAGCAGGAGGCTTAGATCCATGAAACCTGACTTCTAATTCAAGTGCCATCACAGGCCTATGGTGTGACCTGGACAACTCGCTTAATCTCTAGGCTTTAGTTCCTTCATCAGTAAATAATAGTAATAATAATAATGGTATTTGTTAAGCACTTACTATGTGCAAAGCACTCTTCTAAGCGCTGGGGGGATACAAGGTGATCAGGTTCTCCCAATGGGGCTCACAATCTTAATCCCCATTTTACAGATGAGGTAACTGAGGCACAGAGAAGTTAAGTGACTTGCCCAAGGTCACAGAGCTGACAAGTGGCGGAGTAGGGATTAGAACCCATGACCTCAGACTCCCGAGCCCGTGCTCTTTCCACTGAGCCACGCTGCTTCAAAGTAAAGTGAAAGTAAATTATATTATGAGCCCAAATGGGGAAGAGAAACTGAGTCCAAGCTCAAATCTTGTTTCTACCTCAGCACTTAACACCATAGTAAGCATTTACATGCCATAATGCGATTTTAAATGTCCCTGTCATTTTAAATGTCACATTAGTAGGAGAAGCAAACGAGCTGGGTTTTAGGAAAGATAGGTTTCCAAGAACTATTGGTTCCGATTTTTTTTATCCCTACTGCTACCTTTTACTTCAGTTCTGTTTGGATGCTGTTTGCTTTTAGTCTTCAGTGTCCTGGGTTGAGGAAGGGTGTCATATGATCCATTCAATGACTTAAACTTTCCATCTGGAGACCCAGAGGACTGGCCTCTGCTGCCCAAGGAGTTGGCATCCTTGATCCCCTTCTTTTCCTATTTACCTAGCCTGTGTACCCAAGTAAAGGGTAAATTTTAAATGAGGGAATTCTACCAGAACATTGTGTCTCAGACAACTGATTTCTAGGCTTGATTCATGAAAAGCCAATTGCCCTAAAACAACTTCCTCCAAATGGATACTTTTCACAGGTAAAGGGAGAGGGGGGAGGTATATAAATATTTCAGCTTTTTATAAAGAGTCACAATGCTTCTAAGGGACAAAAAAAGGTTGGAGGCTATATGTGGGGGTAAATTAGAGTTTTTCTTTTTCAAGCGTAGTCATGCATGTTTCTCCATTCAGGATTTTTAGACTGTGAGCCCACTGTTGTGTACGGACTGTCTCTATATGTTGCCAATTTGTACTTCCCAAGCACTTAGTACAGTGCTCTGCACATAGTAAGCGCTCAATAAATATGATTGATGATGATGATGTTGATGATTTAATGTACAAATTAATTTGGTGTAAAAACAAAATGGTTCAGTCTGTCTCAGAGAAACAGCATGTCTTACTGGTCAGAGCACAGACATGGGAGTCAAAAGAACCTGGATTTTAATCCCAACTCTGCCATTTGTTAGCTGTGTAACCTTGGGCAAGTCACTTAACTTCTCTGTGCCCCAGTTATGGGCATCTTACGGGGATTAAGACTGTGAGCCACATGTGAGACATGGACTGAGTCTAAACTGATTAGCTTGTATCTACCCCAGAATTTAGTACAGTGCCTGGCACATAGTAAGTGCTTAACAAATACTATTAAAAAACAAAAAAAAGGCAGTGTGACATAGAGACAGGCTGTTAGGAGGCTGCTGCAGCAGGTAGACCAGGCTGCTGGGCTAGGGCCGCAGGAAGAGTTGCTCTTCTTGGACAAAAGTTTCAACAGGATTGTGATTTCAAGAGCCAGGCTCAAAAACAGATACAAGTTCTGAATGGGGCAAACTCATTAATGTGGCCCAGATTTATCCTTACAGGGACACAGTATTGGACATAGTGTCACCCACAGCCTTCAGGATAGGATCTCAGCATCAAGTCAATGGTGTTAAAATCAAAGACAAGATAATATGTACGGACAGTAACATTGAAAAGAAAAGCATCACTATGTGAAAATGTATTTTTTTCAAATGAAGGACTATTTTCTAATCCATGTAACTTTATTTCTAAACTAGTTAACTAAGAATTAGATTTTGTAGAGAAATTAAGCTATGGAACTGGGCATTTGGATTAGTGGTGTTTGCCATCATTCTTACTCAATAATTGAGGTCATGAGGATTATAAAACTGTAATGTGTCAAATTGAATTCAGTAGCAACACTTCTAAAATCCTTTAATTATGAGCTCTGGGGTCTATGGATTAACCAAAGACTGTCGGAAACAAATTGAGAATCTTTGTTTTCCTTTTTTCTTATCCCGGGATGCCCTTAAAACTTTTGTACTTTTGGTCAGGATTTCTTCTTTTCTCTTTTCCATTTCACCTACTTGCAGTGCTCTTCTAGAACTTGTCTTTAAAACAAGTTTATACCTAAATTACATCAGGCTAAAGTTGTCAAGTAAATAGATGATGAAACCACAGAACATTAGAATGTCTCACTCTTACTGGACAAAATATGACTGAAAATATATAAATATGTTCATTCATTCAGTCGTATTTATTGAGCGCTCACTGTGTGCACACCACTCTACTAAGTGCTTGGAAAGTACAATTCAACAAAAGAGAGAGATAAGCCCTGCCCACGCAAGGCTTTCAGTCTAGAAGGGAGGAGACAGACATCAAAACAAGTAAACAGGTATTTAGTATAAATAAATAGAATTATGGATCTATACATATATACATAAGTGCTGTGGGGTGGGAGAAGCAGGTAGAGAAAAGGGAGCGATTCAGGGCAATGCAGAGGGGAGGGGGAGCTGAGGAAAAGAGGGACTTAGTCTGGGAAGACCACTTGGAGGAGGTGAGCCTTCAGTAGGTCTTTGAAGGGGAAAAGTGTGATTGGCTGACTTCAGGAGGGAAGATGTTCCGGGCCAGAGGTAGGATGTCAGCCCGGTGTCGATGGCGAGGCAGGCAAGAACAACGCATAGTGAGAAGGTTAGCATCAGAGGAGTGGACTGTGTGGGCTGGAATGTAGGAGAGAAAGGAGGTGAGGTAAGAAGTTGGCAAGGTGGTGGAGAGCTTTAAAGCCAATAGTGAGAAGCTTTTGTTTGACATGGAGGTTGATAGGCAACCACTGGAGATTTTTGAGGAGTGGGGTGACATGCTCAGAATGTTTCTGTAGAAAGGTAATCTGGGCAGCAGAGTGAAGTATGGACTGAAGAGGGGAGAGATAAGAGGTTGGAAGATCAGAAAGGAGGCTGAAACAGTAATCCAGTTGGGATAGGATGAGTAATGAAAATTTAAACATTATTCTGCAACTGAGATTATATTTTAGGAGGATTTGTTCTTGACTTTTCAAATGTGCTCTGAAAAGTTCAGAATTAATTGATAAGGCTATTTCTACTTTATATTTAGGATGTATTTGTTTCTTCATAGGAATACATTTTTAGGCTTAATGAAAATGAGATCACCGTTAAATGAAATCGGTGAATTGTATGCTCCTGACATTCCTGATCTTCCTCCTAATCTACCTTCCTCAACCATATCACCACCTCAGCATCCAGGACATTAATTTGTCTTACTTCTCTATGATCCTCTTCACTCGGTCCCACTGTGTTCTAGCCTGCACCATTCTGGACAAACTGCCTTCATTTTACACCTATTTATTTCTTTCTTGTTTCATTTCCTTTCCATCACCTAGACCTATTGTTCCCTTTTACACTTCCTCAATACTCTTTCCAGAAAAGGCTTCACTTTCTCTTGTTTCCTGGGGAAACTGCACATACCACCAGTGTCCCTTTCAGACAATCTTAGAAAAGCAGCAAGTCCTAGTACAAAGAGCACAGGCCTTGAGAAGACTTTGATTCCTAATCCTAATTTTGCCACTTGTCTGCTATGTGATTTTAGGCTAATCACTTAAATTTTCTGTGCTTCTGTTTTCTTACCCAATTTCTTCAATTGGGAAGAAATGCCTGTTCCCACTTAAATTCATATCTTAACTTTTATCTACTCCACGTAAGCATTTAACAAATGCCACAAGGAAGATAAAGGTAAGAAGAATTTGAGACTATATAACTGTGGTATTTGTTAAGCACTTACTGTGTGCCAAGCATTGTACTATGCAGTGGGGTGGGTACAAGCAGTGTGAGAAGCAGCATGACATAGTGGCAAGAGCATGAGCTTGGGAGTCAGAGGACGTGGGTTCTAATCCCGACTCAGTCACTTGTCTGCCGTGTGACCTTGGGCAAGCCACTTAACTTCTCTGTGCCTCACTTACCTCATCTGGAAAATGGGGATTAAGACTGTTAGCCCCACGTTTGACAACCTGATTACCTTGTATCTACCTCAGCGCTTAGAACAATGCTTGGCACATAGTAAGCACTTAACAAATACCATAATTATTACAAACAAAACGGGTTGGATTGAGTCCTTGTCCCACATGGGGCTCACAGTCTTAAATCCCATTTTACAGATGACGTAACTGAGGCACAGAGAGTTAAATGACTTGTGCAGGGTCACAAAGAAGACACATGGCAGAGCTGGGATTAGATTGGGATTAGTCCTTCTGATTCCCAGGCCCATGCTATTTCCATTACCCCATGCTACTTCTCTCTATTAAATAAATTTTACTTTACTGCATACAATCTTCCCACCCTATTGCACTTTTCTTCTGTGTCTCCTTTGCACTTGAGTCCCTACCTTTCTCAACTTCTCTGTGCCTTTGTTTCCCCATCTGTTAAAAGGGTAATGAAATACCTGGTCTTCCTCCTGCTTAAACTGTGAGCCCAGTGAGGGACAGGGACTGGATCCCACTGGATTATCCTGTATTTACCCAAGACCTAGGTCTAGTCCAGTGCTTGGAACATAGTAAATGCTTCACAAATACAACACATTGTTTATTATTATTATTATCATCACCTCCTTAACACTTTGGTACTCAACCCACCTTCTTCACTGCAGCACTACTGTACATGAGAAATAGTTTGCCTTAGTGGAAAGAGTGGGAGTCAGAAGACCTGGGTTCTAATCCTGGTCTCTACCGTTTGCCTACTCTGTGATATTGGGCAAGTCATTTCATTTCTCTTTGCCTCATTTACCTCATTAATAAAATAGGGATTAATACTGTGAGCCCCAAGTGGGACAGTGACTATGTCCAACCAGATATGCTTGAATCCACCCCAGCACTTAGTACAGTGCCTGGCACATAGTAAGCACTTAACGAATATCACAATTAGTATTATCATTAGTCTTATTATAATTGCTTTCCCTGCCTGAAATTTACAATGAATTTTTTATCCTTCATTAGAGTGTATGCTTCTCTATGGAAGGAATTGTTTACCTGCTCCATCTTTCTCTACCATATGCTTAGTACTGTTTAAGCACTTAAGATACAATTGATTTATTGATTGAATAGGCATTCAAAGAACTAACTCTGCCCTCTTCTGTTCTTCCTCCCCTGTACAAAGGCAGTCTTACTGATTTAACTCCACATCCCCTGCTGTGTTCTTAAATTTTCACCATTTTTCTTTTGCTCCTTCCCAGATGCACTCTATCAATGCTTATAATTCTTTGTGCAAAAATAAAAAATAAAAATATCCTTCTCATAAACCAGACTATGGCAATTATGTGGTGGAGGGAATGTCTGGTCTGTTGTTGGATTGTACTCTTACAAGTGTTTGGTACAGTGCACTGCACACAGTAAGTGCCCAGTAGGTAGTACTGACTGAAATATGGCAACTGGATGACCTAATCCTATCTATCCTGATCTTTCTCGACCACTAAATTGCCTTCGACACTGTGGACCATCCCCTTCTTTTCAATATATTAGCCAACCTTGGATTCATGGACTCTGTCCTCTCCTGGTTTTCCTGTTATCTCTTTGGCCGTACATTCTCAGTTTCCTTCGTGGGCTCTTCCTACCCTCCCATTCCCTTACTGTAGGGGTTCCTCAAGGGTCAGTTCTTGGTCCCCTTCTGTTCTCCATCTATAGTCACTCCCTGGATGAACTCATTTTCTCCCATGGCTTCAACTATCATCTCTATGCAAATGACATCCAAATCTACATCTCCTTCCCTGTTCTCTCTACCTCCCTCCAGACTCATATCTCCTTCTGCCTTCAGGACATTTCCACCTGGATGTCCGCCTGCCACCTAAAACTCAACATGTCCAAGACTGAACTCCTTGTCTTCCCTCCCAAACCCTGTCCTATCCCTGATTTTCCTGTCACTGTGGATGGCACTACCATCCTTCCCATTTCACAAGCCCGCAACCTTGGTGTCATCCTTGACTCCGCTCTCTCATTCAGCCCACATATCCGATCCATCACCAAAACCGGTTGGTCTCACCTTCACAACACTGCCAAGACTTGCCCTTTCCTCTCCATCCAAACTGCTACCTTGTTGGTTCAATCTCTCATCCTATCCCAACTGGATAACTGCATCTGTCTCCTTTCTGATCTCCCATCCTCCTGTCTCTCCCCGCTTCAGTCTATTCTTCACTCTGCTGCCCGGATTATCTTTCTACAGAAACACTTTGGACATGTCACTCCCCTCCTAAAAAATCTCCAGTGGTTGCCTATCAACCTTCGCATGAAGCAAAAACTCCTCACTATTGGCTTCAAAGCTCTCCATCACCTTGCTCCCTCTTATCTCACCTCCCTTCTCTCCTTCTACAGCCCAGCCCACCCAGTCCACTCCTCTGCCACTAACCTCCTCACTGTGCCTCCTTCTTGCCTATCCCACTGACGACCCCTGGCCCACGTCCTACCCTTAGCCTGGAATGCCCTCCACCCACAAATCTGCCAAATTAACTCTCTTCCTCCCTTAAAATCCCTACTGAGAGCTCACCTCCTCCAGGAGGCCTTCCCAGGCTAGGCCCCCTCTTTTTCCTCTGCTCCTCCTCCTATCCACATTGCCTCCACTCCCTCCCTCTGCCTTACCCCATTCCCCTCCCCAGAACACTTGTGTATATTTGTACATATTTATTACTTTATTAATGTTGTGTATATAGCTATAATTCTATTTATTCTGATGGATTGATACCTGTCCTCTTGTTTTGTTTTGCTGTCTGTCTTCCCCTTCTAGACTGTGAACCCGTTGTTGCATAGAGACCATCTCTATATGTTGCCAATTTGTACTTTCCAAATGTTTAGTACAGTACTCTGCAAGCAGTAAGTGCTCAATAAATACGATTGAATGAATGAATGAATACAGTTTCTGTCCCACACGTGGGAGAGCCTGTTGTTGGGTAGGGACAGTCTCTATATGTTCCCAGCTTGTACTTTCCAAGCACTTAGTACAGTGTTCTGCACACAGTAAGCACTCAATAAATACAATTGAATGAATGAATCCCAATTTAAAAGGGAGAGAGAGCAGATATCCTTCATTAGACTGTAAGTTCCTAGAAGACAGGGATCACATCTATTGTATAATACTCTTCCAAGCATAAGGCAGTGTTCTGGACATGGTAAGTGATCAGTAAAAATACCTTTGGCTTATATTATTATTATTATTATTATCACTATCATTATTATTGCTAAGTGCTTACTGTGTGCCAAGAATTGTACTAAGCACTGAGATGGATACAATAATAATGATAATAATTATGGCATTTGTTAGCACTTACTATGTGCAAAGCACTGTTCTAAGCACTGGGGAGGATACAAGGTGATCAGGTTGCCCTACATTGGGCTCATAGTCTTAATCCCCATTTTACAGATGAAGTAACTGAGGCACAGAGAAGTTAAGTGACTTGCCCAAAGTCACACAGCTGACAAGCAGCAGAGCTGGGATTTGAACCCATGACCTCTGGCTCCCAATCCATTGGTCTTTCCACTGAGTCACACTGCTTACAAGATAATCATGAAGGACACAGTCCCTGTCTCTCATGGGATGCCAAGAAGGGAGTAGGATCTAGACTGTGAGCCCATTGTTGGGTAGGGACAGTCTCTATCTGTTGCCAAATTGTACTTTCCAAGTGCTTAGTACAGTGCTTTGTACACTAAGTGCTCTATAAATACGATTGAATGAATCATCTGTTAACCATTTTACAGGTGAAGACTCACACCCAGAGAAGTTGTCATTTCATTCATTCATTCAATCATATTGACCACTTACTGTGTGCAGAACACTGTACTAAGCACTTGGAAAGTACAATTCAGCAACAAATAGAGGCAATCCCTACCCAACAACTAGCTCACAGTCTATAAGGGGAGAGACAGACATCAAAACAAGTAAATAGGGATCAATGTAAATAAATAGAATTATAGATATGTGTATATATAAAATAGAATAATAAATATGTACATATATGCACAAATGCTGTGGGGCTGGGGGGTAGAGCAGAGGGAAGGTTTTCGGGCAATGATGAGGGGAGGTGGAGCAGAGGAAAAAGGGGGCTTAATCTGGGAAGGCCTCCTGGAGGAAGCGAGCTTTCAGTAGGACTTTGAAGGGAGGAAGTGTGCTAATTTGGCCGATTTGAGGAGGCAGCACATTCCAGGCCAGAGATAGGACATGGGCCGTGGTCAATGGCAGGAAAGGCGAGAACAAGTCACAGTTAGATGGTCATTTGCCCAAGACATACAGCAGGAAAGTAGCAGAGCTAGGATTACAGCCCAGGTCCTTTGACTCCCAGGCTTGTGCTCTTCCCATTAGGCCACGTTGCTTCTCCAGTTGATCGATTGATGGATTGATTGAGTTTTGTAGAGGGTGAAACTGAGCACAGTGACACTTCCCAAGGTAACATAGCAGGTCAGTGGCAGAATTAGTGTAAGAGGACGAGTTTCCCCTATCTTATGCCTTTTCTCCTAATCACCCTGACATCAGCCATGACATCTTTATCGCTTCATTTTTCCCTTCCTGAACCTTGCCACAAATCAATACCATAATTCTTTTTCTATGCTTCTATACTTATGGATACAGTTCCCTTGGTGTACTAAAGCCACACCAACCATTACCAGGATAATTTTACCCCTGAATGATTTAACTCTGCTCTTTCACTAGCTAAATCAATCAATCAATCAATCATATTTATTGAGCGCTTACTGTGTGAAGAGCACTGTACTAAGCGCTTGGG
The DNA here is from genome assembly GCF_015852505.1 of Tachyglossus aculeatus. Classification (NCBI taxonomy): domain Eukaryota; kingdom Metazoa; phylum Chordata; class Mammalia; order Monotremata; family Tachyglossidae; genus Tachyglossus; species Tachyglossus aculeatus. The sequence goes on from NC_052067.1 coordinate 117,588,353, forward strand.
AAGTACAAGTTGGCAACTTATAGAGACGGTCCCTACCCAACAGTGGGCTCACAATCTAAAAGCTAAACAATACAATCTCTCAGGGATTCCTTTCTCCATATTTTTATGAAGGGCTTTTACTTCCCTTGTAAAGTCTCTAGTGCTCCAAACCCCTTACAGCTACTCATAATGATGAGCTTCTACCAAGTAAGGCTGGATTAATGACCTTCTGGAAGCCTGGGACTGATCCTTCCAACAGGATGCCCACCATATTTTCAGAACCATCTTCCCTGTTTGCCCTGATCCCCTCCATTCTGCTATATAAATGTTCTGACCTCGGAATGGGGAAGATTGAACAATAATGGGTGACTGCAGTATTTCATGTTAGACACTAGACAAGAAGCCTTATGCTGCCCCTCAAAATAGATATCCTGAATGTGTTTTGCCTCTATTCAGGCTCCTCAAATGTGGGACAAGTGGTGGCTGGTTGTATCTTGCAGGTACAGGCTGCTATGATATTGAGAAACTCCTCCTCTTAGTCCAAAGCCTTGACCTGTAGCCCCAAAGTCCTTATGTTATTTTGGCCTTCCCTACAAGGGATCCCTTAACCTCCTCAACAATCTCCTCAACTCACATCTGTATAGGAACTGTGGGTGAAGTCAGATTTCAAGGGCTTGGGGAATGCCCACACCTAAGTATATTCTAGTGTGAGCCCATTCCACACTTCTGGGACCAGTGGAGAGTCCAGTCTCCACTATGGCTAGGGCCAAGAGAAAGCACAGTTGCAGTCATAGTGATAATAGGGGAGAGCATGGTGGTGACCTGCTGACAGAGGAAAAACTCCAGGAGGTAAGGGTTTGTTTCTGGACAGGTTCCCACTTGGCTTAAGGGAGAGTGCAGACAATCTGTGATGGTTCATTCTGCTCCAAAAGCTGACCATGTATAGGGGAATGTGTGGATGGGGTGATTACCTCTCCATTGTTCCTGTAGTGTTGCCTGTGATTTCAATGTCATTCCTTGGTTATACAAGGGATGGGTCAGAGAAGTCCCATGCCATGAATGAGGTGGCATCACTAATACTACCTGTACTCCATAGCCCCCACATTTAAACACAAGAAATTTTATCCTATCACTCATGGGTACCCAGCTTTCCAGGGTGGAGGAAAGGGGGATTTACCAGCCAGCCCCAGAAGAGCCCAGGCTGTGTCCACAGACAACCTAAGACATAGCAGCAGAGGATGGAAGGGGTGAAACCTGCTGCTGTGACCAAGTTGACAAACTGCTGAGAATGATTTTTACAAACAGTATGAATTGAAGTTAGTGACCGTCAGATATTATGTTTTCACTGACAACACAATATTCAGTATTGGTGACCATTATCATGTTCAACATTAAAAATAATTTCTTTTTTGTACATCCAGCAGTAATTTCATCAGGCTTAGACATCCTTGCATCCTCTAAGTTCTGTTGGTAATCATTCATTGGTACAGCGGCACTTTCAAAAATTACTGTAGTAATTTTTCCAGGACTAATTTTGACAGTTAATAACCCTTCCAGCAGGGGAGTACTAAGAAAACACACTCTGTTTCTGCAGTTCCATGTGGAAGCACTAACACTGCAGAGGCCCAGAGAGATAAATGTTGACTGCAGCCTCCCAGTAGACTAGTGGCAGGGCTCGGGTGAGAACCCTCAGTACTCCCGTGATTCCCCACTACCTCTCTTAGAAAGGGAGTGGCTGTGTCCTAATGCAGACACTTTCTGAGACTCCTAAGACAGACAACGATGGCCACCCCAACCAAGGGGCAAAATGGGTAGTTTACCTGAGCCTACCAATTCAGGCAGGAGATAGGTAATGTGTCCCCACTGCATCCTTCAACCACTCAGTCCTGACCCCAGAGCCCCAGTGATGATGGGGAGGGGACCACTCGGGAATATGGGGAAGGTCAATTATATCTCTGAGTGACCACTGAATCTGCTCCCCCAGGTCCAGAATCTGGCCCCTAAGACAGACACAGAGATAGCCCAGGAAAAGCTATCCCATTCATCTGCCCAATCTTCTGAAGCCACCTGGGGCTGATGGGGACTAAACTCCCTTTCGGGCCACAGCTGCAGAAATCTGGCTAGGCCTTGGGAAATGCCTCTTCCTGGGGCTTCAGCCATGATCCACAGAGACCCCTCCTGAACACCTGTGCCTACTGCCCTGATGAAGCCCAGGTGGCTGATATTACAACAGCCTATTGACACCATCATGAATATAAAAACATTGAAATCTTTTATGGGCTTTACAAACACAAGTAGTTTTAGCTGAATTTTGTGGAGAGTTGATTATCCTGGCTATGGCCATGAGAATGGGGGAAATGGAGTGAACAAAATGTTTGTTAGTGCCAAGAGACTACTATGTAGAAATGGTGTCTGCCATTTTGAGAGTTTCATAATAAATATATAAAACTTTAAAGTGATGGATGAAGCATTATCATTTGGTGGTTTAGTTTCCTCTAGTAATAACTGTTTTATTATTTAATGGGAAGTAATATCAATTCCATATGACAAAGCTTCATCTTCTCTAGACTTACTAACATAATTGAAAGGACTGATTGGATTGGGTCTGATTTGGTCCCTAGGATGCAATCAATTCCACATAACTCTAGAATTAACATCACTATTGCCTTTTGTATAACCTCTAGATGGGGTTTTTGTTTTATTTATTTATTGGTAGGGCAAATTAGTAAGACTGCACACTAGAAAATGGCATGGCAAGGTTTTTCATAAAGGTTTCTGCAAAACTTATATGATATAAATAAAATACACACTCCAAGTGAAGTCATCGATTTCATTTATCCTCAAGAACTGAGCAGCTAATGCTCAGTAGGAAGCCTGCTCAAGGGATTTTTCTGCAAAGGTGACAGACAAATCTTTTACACTCATAATAAAAAGTTCAGAGAGCTTGCGTTAAAACATTCACACTTAATAAATCCAATTTTAGCAACAGGCTGATTTAAATGAGACAAATCCCTTGCAGCTCCCATTGCACATTTTTTCCCTTCATTATATTCTCCTTGTAACATTTATCTAGGTTTTCAGATAAAGTTTGTCCACTGTCAATTGGGTATGCACTATTTACCCCCCAAATAATCTAAAGCACATTAACTGAAAGAAGTACAGGCATTAACAAATATTCTCTGGATATAAATTCATTGTACTCTAGCCTGTGGGCATACACACTAGCTGCAAATTTTCCTTCCCAAGAGGTATTTTGCAGAAGCTATTGTCATCTTATAAATGGAAGCATATTGCTGCTGTGCCCCCCAAAAAGAATGATTGGTGGAGTGAAAATGGAAGTGGGGCTGGGAGGGAAAAGGATTGTCTCATTGGAGCTGATTAAAAGGATGGCCTGCCAAGATTAGAAAACTAAGGGACCATTTTTTTTCTGTCTGTCTTAAGGCACTGTTTTCATCTACCACAACAATTTTATCCTCAATATACCAAGTCTGCAACTGTAGAACAATTGGTACTTTCCTGAGAAAAAGTATTCTGCTTTCTCTAGGGAACCCATAGTGGACAATCTTTCACTTATCAAATAACTACATAAAATTATAATATGTCTTCTTGTTTTTCACTTATTCTGTGGATATCTGAATTATTCTTATTTCATCATTTATAGAGACAAATACAAAATAAATAAAATAAAATGGTTAAAAATAAAAAATAGATATTGTACCAAATGTAAATAAATGAAATTAACTAGAATTAGTTAACAGCCACCCAATCAACAATTTAATATCTTTGCATCTTTCTTAGGTCTGCTCCCTTTTGGTTCAGATTTTATAGGGAGTGTGTGAGTGAGAGAGGAAACTTGGAAAATTGAGTATCACATTGGAATAGGTTAATCACTTAATTCGTCTCCTTGAATAATGGTTGGTGAGACATTTAAATTCCCATTTTGGGCAGGAAGGTGGAGGTGTTTATAACTGTAGCTGTGGCACGAGTCTGTCTCACCAATCCAGAAATCCAGAACAGCAGTAGCTAAAGTAAGGGAAGCCATGGTTAGTGAATGTGCTTCCCTACAGTTCACCTGATGCCTGCCTGTCCCATGCCTCCCACCTGGATTTTTTGAGATTATTTTCTTCATTTCCAAGGAGTAGCTGGTGGAAGTGGAGGAATTAGGCAACAACATGGCCTAGTAGCGAGCAGGGCCCTGGGAGTCAGAAGGACATAAGTTCAAATCTTGGGTCTGCCATTTGTCTGCTGTGTCACCTTGGCCAAATCACTTCATTTCTTTGTACCTCAGTTCATCTCTAAAATGGGGATTAAGACTGTGAGCCCCATGAGGATGTGGTTTACAGCCAATCTAATCAGCTCGTATGCACCACAGCACTTAGTATAGTGTCTGGTACTTAGAAAGTGCTTAACAAATACTATTTTTAAAAAGTGAACTAGAGAATTGGCCACAGGCTACATACAACATAGTAGAAGCATGGCTTAGTGGAAAGAGCCCAGGCTTTGGAGTCAGAGGTTGTGGGTTCAAATCCCGGCTCCACCACTTGTCAGCTGTGTGACTTTGGGCAAGTCACTTAACTTCTCTGGGCCTCAGTTACCTCATCTCTAAAATGGGGATTAAGACTGTGAGCCCCCCATGGGACAACCTCATCACCCTGTAACCTCCCTAGTGCTTAGAACAGTGCTTTGCACATAGTAAGCACTAAATAAATGCCATCATCATCATTATCAAATGTTATCCAAGCTTGCCTTCACTGACTCTGTCCTCTCCTGGTTCTCTTCTTATCTCTCTGGCCTCTTATTCTCAGTCTCTTTCATGGGCTCCTCCACCACCTCACACCCCGTAACTGTGGGGGCCCCTCAAGGTTCAGTACTCGGTCCCCTTCTATTCTCCATCTACACTCATTCCCTGAGAGAACTCATTCATTCCCACAGCTTCAACCACCATCTCTATGCAGATGATACCCAAATCTATATCTCATCCCGTAATTGCTCTCCCTCTCTCCAAGCTTGCATCTCTTCCTGTCTTCAAGACACCTTTACTTTGATGTCCTCCTGTCACCTCAAACTTAACATGTCCAAAACAGAGAACCTTATCTTCCCACCCAAACCCTGCCCTCCCACTCACTTTCCAATCACTGTTGATGGCATCACCATCCTTCCTGTCTCACAACCCTGTAAAATTGGTGTTATCCTTGACTCCTCTTTCTCATTGAACTCACATAGTCAATCTGTCACCAAATCCTGCTGACACCACCTTCACAATATCGTTAAAATCTGTTCTTTTCTTTCCCTCCAAACCGCTACCACATCAATACAATCACTTATCCTATCCCACCTAGATTACTGCATCAACCTCCTTGCTAATCTCCCAACCTCTTGCATCTCCCCACTCCAGTCCATACTTCACTCCCACTGCCTGGATCATCTTCAGAAAGGTTCAGAATATGTCACCCCACTCCTCAACAATATCCAGGGTTTGCCTAGCCACATTCAGATCAAACAGACTCCTCACCATTGGCTTTAAAGCACTAACACTTTGCCCCCTCCTACTTAATCTTGAATCTCTCCTACAACCCAGCACACACTCTTCACTCCTCTTGTGCTAACCTTCTCACTGTGCCTCAATCTTACCGATCTCACCGCTGACTCCTGGCCCACATTCTACCTCTGACCTGTAACATTCTCCCTCTTCAAATTCCCCAGACAATTACTCTCCCACCCAGAAACTCCTCACCCTGGGCTTCAAGGCTGTCCATCACCTCACCCCCTCCTACCTCACCTCCCTTCTCTCCTTCTACAGCCCACCGCACACCATCTGCTCCTCTGCCGCTAATATCCTCACTGAGCCTCGTTCTCGCCTGTCCCGCCATCGACCCCTGGCCCACGTCATCCCCCGGGCCTGGAATGCCCTCCCTCTGCCCATCTGCCAAGCTAGCTCTCTTCCTCCCTTCAAGGCCCTACTGAGAGCTCACCTCCTCCAGGAGGCCTTCCCAGACTGAGCCCCTTCCTTCCTCTTCCTCTCGTCCCCCTCTCCATCCCCCCATCTTAACTCCTTCCCTTCCCCACAGCACCTGTATATATATATATATATATGTTTGTACATATTTATTACTCTATTTATTTTACTTGTACATATCTATTCTATTTATTTTATTTTGTTAGTATGTTTGGTTTTGTTCTCTGTCTCCCCCTTCTAGACTGTGAGCCCACTGTTGGGTAGGGACTGTCTCTATATGTTGCAAACTTGTACTTCCCAAGCTCTTAGTACAGTGCTCTGCACACAGTAAGCACTCAATAAATACGATTGATTGATTGATTACTGAAGGCACATCTCCTCTGAGGCCTTCCCAGACTAAGCTCCACTTTTCCTTACCTCCCACTTCCTTTTGCATTGCCCTGACTTCCTCCCTTTGCTATTCCCTGCTCTCCCAGTCCCACAGCACTTATATCTGTAATTTTATTTATTTATATTGATTTCTGTTTATTCATATTAATGTCTGTCTCCCCCCTTATAGACTGTGAGCTCATTGTGGGCAGGGATTGTCACTCTTCATTATTGTACTGTACTTTTCCAAGTGCTTAGTACAGTGCTTCTCACACAATAAGCTCTTAATAAATCTGAATGAATGAATGAATTTTTTAAGGAGGTAAGAATTATCTTGAGATTCTGTTGGGAAAGATGGGAGAGTTGAAGAAGGTACAAAAGTAGGGAGGGAATAAAGAAGAGCATGTCAGATTTTAGGAAGATTCATTCATCATATTGAGTGCTTACTGTGTACAGAGCATTGTACTAAGTGCTTGGAAAGTACAATTTGGCAACAAATGGAGACAATCCCTATCCAACAACAGGCTCACAGTCTAGAAGGAGGGAGACAGACAACAAAACAAAACAAGCAGGCAGGCATCAATAGTGTCAATATATAAATAGAATTATAGATATATGCACATCATTCATAAAATAAATAGAATAATCAAATAATAAATACGTACATATATACACAAGTGCTATGGGGTGAGGAGTGGGGTAGAGCAGAGGGAGGGAGTAGGGGCTATGGGGAGGGGAGGAGCAGAGGTTAAGGAGGGCTCAGTCTGGGAAGGCCTCCGGACATTAGAGCTGACATTAGAACCCAGGTCCTTCTGATTCTCAGGGTTGGGCTGTATTCACCAGGCCACATGACTCATCAATGGTAGTTTTGAAGACCGGGGAGATGTGTGCTGAAAGTTTTAGGAAATCCAGGGAGCAGCAGAGTAAAGTTTGGGCTGGAGCAGGGAGAGGATAGAGACAGGGAGGTCAGCGAGAAGGCTGATGTAGTAATCAAGGTGAGAGCGGATAAGTGTTTAGAGCAGTGTGATGGCAGGTGGGATGTCCTACTTGATTACCCTCCCCACAACACTTGTATATATTTGTACAGCTTTATTACTCTATTTTACTTGTACATATTTACTATTCTATTTATTTTGTTAATGATGTGCATATAAATATGTATGTTTACATATTTATGTAAACATAAATATGTAGCTAAATATGTGGCTACCAATCAATCTGCGCATCAGGCAGACACTCCTCACCCTTGGCTTCAAGGCTCTTCATCACCTCGCCCCCTCCTACCTCACCTCCCTTCTCTCCTTCTACAGCACACCCCGCACCCTCCGCTCCTCTGCTGCTAATCTCCTCACTGTACCTCGTTTTTCGCCTGTCCCGCCATCGACCCCCGGCCCACGTCATCCCCCGGGCCTGGAATGCCCTCCCTCTGCCCATCCGCCAAGCTAGCTCTCTTCCTCCCTTCAAGGCCCTACTGAGAGCTCACCTCCTCCAGGAGGCCTTCCCAGACTGAGCCCCTTCCTTCCTCTCCCCCTCGTCCCCCTCTCCATCCCCCCATCTTACCTCCTTCCCTTCCCCACAGCACCTGTATATATTTATATATGTTTGTACATATTTATTACTCTATTTATTTATTTATTTTACTTGTACATATCCATTCTATTTATTTTATTTTGTTAGTATGCTTGGTTTTGTTCTTTGTCTCCCCTTTTTAGACTGTGAGCCCACTGTTGGATAGGAACTGTCTCTATATGTTGCCAACTTGTACTTCCCAAGTGCTTAGTACAGTGCTCTGCACACAGTAAGTGCTCAATAAATATGATTGATTGATTGATATAACTATAAATCTATTTTTTCTGATGATTTTGACTCCTGTCTCCATGTTTTGTTCTGTTGTCTGTCTCCCCCTTCTAGACTGTGAGCCCGTTGTTGGGTAGGGGCTGTCTCTAGATGTTGCCGACTTGTACTTCCCAAGTGCTTAGTACAGTGCTCTGCACACAGTAAGTGCTCTATAAATACAATTGAATGAATAGATGAATAAAAGGAGAGAAGGGAGGTGAGGTAGGAGGGGGCAAGGTGATGGAGAGCTTTGAAGGCAACAGTGAGGAGTTTTTGCTTTATACGGAGATTAATAGGGAACCACTGGAGGTTATTGGTGGGGGGGTGTGTGACAAGACTAGAGCATTTCCATAGAAAGATAATCCAAGAAGCAGAGTGACGTATAGACTGAAGTGGAGAGAGACAGGAGGTTGGGAGGTCAGAAAGAAGGCTGATGCAGTAATCCAGTTGGGATATGATGAGTGATTGTACTAATCATGGCTGGTGGTTTCAATTTTCTCAAAGTATGTGGCCAGGTCACTTTTTGAATGGTATTTTTTAATAGCTTATTATCTGTCAGGCACTGTTTGAAGTGCCTGGGTAGCTAATCAGGTTGGACATGGTCCATGTCCCATATGGGGCTCACAGTCTTAATGCCCATTTTACGGACGAGGTAATTGAGACACCAAGTGCCCAAGGTCACAGCAGAAAAGTAGAGAAGCCAGTATTAGAACCCAGGTCCTCCTGACTCCTAGACATGTGCTCTGTCCGTTAGGCCATGCTGTTTCCCATTAGAGGCATTCTTATTTTGAAGAAATGGCTCCGCTGCTTCCTGGAATGGGGCTGAGGGAGCCAGGAAATAGCTAGTGAGTTAGAAGTGGGGGGAGAGGGCAAGAGCAGGGGAAATGATCCAGCTGTGGTTTCATGGTGAAGAAAGGAGAACAGGAGCACAGCAGTGTAATAATCTCACATGTCATTTGGGGACATCCAAAAGAATCCTGCCACATATTTCATCAGCAAAACTGAAACCCTCAAGTATGATCTCCCTAAAATCTTTCCTGCTCCTCTCCAGTCCCTCCTCCTCCTTTTCTTTCTTGACTGTACGATCTTTCCAACAGTACTTCAAGATATTTCCCACCATCTCTCAAATCTACCCCTCTGCCTGCATTTCTCACCCCATCCCTTCATACCTTATTAAAACACTTGCCCTCCCCTTTTCTTCCCTCCCTGATTGTCGTCTTCAATCTTTCACTTTCTCATAACTTCTTCCCCATTGCTTTCAAACATGCCCATGTATCCCCTATCCTAAAATAAAATCACTCCTTTGACCCTAGAACATTCTCCAGTTATCACCCACTCTTCCTCTCACGATCCTTCTCCAAACTTCTTATGCAAATCGTTTTTGACCACTGACTCTGTTACCTCTCCTACAATTTTTTCTGCTGGCCCTCTGGCTCCCATCCCTTAATGCTACAGATATGGTCCTCTCTAAATTGATCAATAACATTTCTTTTTGCCAAATCCAATGGACCTCTATTCCATTATAATTCTCCTCAGCCTCTCATCTGCCTTTGATGCTGTGGACCATGCCCTTCTCCTAAAAACCTCAACTAACCTTGGCTTCACTTACACTGTCCTCTCCTGGCTGCTCCTATTGCTCTGGCTGGTCCTCAGTCTCTTTCCTTGGCTTTCTCTACCAATGACTTGCTAGCTGTAGGGGTCACCCAAGCCCCAGTTCTGAGTCCCCTTCTCTTTTCCATCTATACCCACTACCATAGATTCAGCTAACTGCTCTTTGCACATCACTCCTTAACCTACTTCACCAGGCCAACCTTTCTCCTTCTCTGCAGTCTTGCATTTCCTCCTTCCTTCAGAATATCTCTTCTTGGATGTCCTTCTGTCACCTCAAACGTAACGTATCTAAACAAAACTCATTTCCCCACCCAAGCCCTGTCGTCCACTTGCTTTTCCCATCACTGTAAAAAGCACCACTATTCTCCCTGCCTCACAAGACTGTGATCTGGGTATTATCCTCAACTCATCTCTTTCATTAAACCCACATATTCAATCTGTTCCCAAAACCTGTTGGTTCTACCTTTACAACTTCTCTAAAATCTACCTTTTCCTCTCCATCTAAACTGCTACCACACTGTGCCAAATACTTATCCTATCCCACTTTGACTACTACCTCAGCCTCCTACTGACATTCCTGCCTCCAGTATCTCCCTTCCCTAGTCCTTACTTCATTTGGCTGCCCAGATATATTTTCTAAGAAAACTTTTCAGTACATATCTCCCCACTCCTCAAGAACCTCCAGTAAGCACCTATCCACTGCATCAAACAGAACTTTCTTACTCTGGTCTTTCAGGCACTCAATCAGCTCTATCCTCTTCTACTTTACCTCAAGGATCTCCTACTATATACCCTAACCTGAACGTGTCACTCCTGTATTGTCGACCTACTCACTGTACCTCTATCTCATCTATCTCACTGCTGACCCCTTATATACATCCTCTCTTTGCCCTGGAAGTCTTTTCCCCTTTAAATCTGGCAGGCTACCCTACCTTTATAGCCACCCTAAAAATTACATCTCCTTCAAAAGTCTATCCCAACTAAACCCTCATATCCCTTATTCAATTTCTCTTCTGCATCACCTAAGCACTTGGAGCCATATCCTTTAAGCACTTGATGTTCTCCCCATCCTCAGCCCTTAAGCACTTATGTACACATTCTTATTCTGTCATTTCCCGTATCTGTAACTTATCCAAAGTCTGCCTCTTTATCATTAACAATGACATCTATTCAGCACTTACTGTGTGTAGAACATTGTTTTAAGCACTTGTGAGACTATAAAACGACAGAGTCAGTAGACTTGTTTTCTTCTCACAACAAGCTTATAGTCATCCTCTAGACTTTAAGCTTCTTATGAGCAGGAGTTATGTCTACCAATTTTATTATATTATATTTTCCCTAGAGCTTCTTAAACTACCACTGATTGAATCTCAACTTGTCCCTGCTTGTGAGGAAAATGAATCACAGAAGGAGCTGAAATGGGACAACTATAACAAGGGCAGAAGGAAACTTGAACAAAGAAAAGCAGGATCTCAAATGATGAACATAACTCTGGAGAACAATAAGATACCAGGAGGAGGCAGACTATATCTGGCAGTAGAGCAATTATAAATTAGAATTCTTGAAGTAGAAGCTTCCAGATTTTATCCAAAAGCCTGACAGAAAAAGGGTGCTAGACTCTGTGTAACAAATGCAAAAGTGCAATAAGGGCAGACTTATGTCATTCATTCATTCATTCATTCAATTGTATTTATTGAGCACTTACTGTGTGCAGAGCACTGTACTAAGCGCTTGGGAAGTACAAGTTGGCAACATATAGAGACGGTCCCTACCCAACAGCAGGCTCACAGTCTAGAAGGGGGAGACAGAGAACAAAACAAAATATATAAATGAAATACAATAAATAGAATAAATATGTACTAATAAAATAAATAAATAGAGTAATAAATACATACAAACATATGTACAGGTGCTGTGGGGAGGGGAAGGAGGTAAGGCGAGGGGGATGGAGAGGGGAAGGAGGGGGCTTATTCTGGGAATGCCTCCTCGAGGAGGTGAGCTCTCGGTAGGGCCTTGAAGTGAGGAAGAGAGCTAGCTTGGCCGATGTGCAGAGGGAGGGCATTCCAGGCCAGGGGGATGATGTGGGCCGGGGGTCGATAGCGGGACAGGTGATAATGAGGCACGGTGAGGAGATTAGCAGCAAAGGAGTGGAGGGTGTGGGCTGGGCTGTAGAAGGAGAGAAGGGAGGTGAGGTAGGAGGGGACGAGGTGATGGAGAGCCTTGAAGTCAAGGGTGAGGAGTTTCTGCCTGATGCATAGGTTGATTGGTAGCCACTGGAGATTTTTAAGGAAGGGAGTAACATGCCCTGAGTGTTTCTGGACAAAGATGATCTGGGCAGCGGCGTGAAGTATGGATTGAAGAGGGGAGAGACAGGAGGATGGGAGATCGGAGAGGAGACTGATACAGTAATCCAGACGGGATAGGATGAGAGCTTGAATGAACAGGGTAGTGGTTTGGATGGAGAGAAAAGGGCGGATCTTGGCAATGTTGTGGAGGTGAGTCCAGCAGGTTTTGGTAACGGCTTGGATGTGAGGGGTGAACGAGAGAGCGGAGTCGAGGATGACACCAAGGTTGCAGGCTTGTGAGACGGGAAGGATGGTAGTGCCATCAGCAGTGATGGGAAAGTCAGGGAGAGGGCAGGGTTTGGGAGGGAAGACAGGAGTTCTGTCTTGGACATGTTGAATTTTAGGTGGTGGGCAGACATCCAGCTGGAGATGTCCTGAAGGCAGGAGGAGATGTGAGCCTGGAGGGAGGGGGAGAGAGCAGGGGCAGCGATGTAGCTCTAGGTGTCATCAGCGTAGAGATGATAGTTGAAGCCGTGGGAGCGAATGAGGTCACCAAGGGAGATTGAGAACAGAAGGGGACCAAGCAAGCAATAGTATTTATTAAGTGGCTATTATGTGCAAAGTACTGTGGTCAGTATTTGGGGAATACAATAAAATTAAGAGATAATATCCATTCCCTCAAGAAGTTTATTAGGAAAGACCAGCAAAATAATTTACATAACCAAGAAAAAGCAGCCTGGCCTAGTGGATAAAGCTTGGGCCTGAGAATCAGAAGAACCTCCGTTCTAATCAATGCTCCACCACATGTCGGCTGTTTGACCTCAAGCAAGTCACTTAAATTATCTGTGCCTGTTGCCTCATCTGTAAAATAGGGATAAAGACTGTGAGCCCCATGTAGAACATGGACTGTGGCCAACCTGATGAGCTTGGATCTATCCCAGTGCTAAGAACAGTAAACTCATTGTGGGCAGGGAATGTGTCTGTTGATTGTACTACTGTACTCTCCCAACTGCTTAGTACAGTGCTTTGCACACAGTAAGCACTGAATAAATATGATTGAATGTACAATACCTGCACATATTAAGTGCTTAACAAATACCACTAAAAAAAAGAGAAAGCAATTCTCAGTCAAGTATTAGTAGCAATGGCATTCATGAGACCTTCCTTTGTGCTAAACTCTCGAATGGATACAAAGCATTCAAAAATGACAATGGTTATTGTCATGAGCCCTGTCCCTGGATCACTCCCCCACAATATCAAGTGCTCGACCTATTAGCCCTTAACAAGGAATTTGACCCTCTTATTAATTTAGGTGCTCAAATGACATGTTCCATAAAGTAAAATCCAACACCACTGTTACAGTGGAAAGCTTTATTTTACTAAAATACGGGTAAGACACACACACGCGCACACACACACACACACACACACACACACCCCACTCCTTTCCCCATATCACTTATAGTTACCAATTCAACTGGTTTTCCCCAAGTCTTGGTGAAGATGAACCCATGTTGGAGGAGTTTCAAGCAGTCAGACTGACCTCAGCTTGTCATTGTCCTAGTTCAAGTCTTAGGTGCTTTGCCGCAGCAGCCATAGGTGTCTTAGAGTATAGTTTAGGTGGTTCCATGCTGGGCAGAGGGCCAGTTCTTCCTCCCTTTTATCCATTATTCTGAGGGAGAAAATTGCAGCAGGAGGGCTGCTCAGGATTGCTTGCTGTCTTCTGCTACTTACCCTGTAAAGTAGAGAGGAAGGAGACTAAACTAGAGAGGAAGGAGACCTCTCTCCCCAGGTTTATTCCCCCTCGGGCAAAGCCCCATTCAGTAGTCTTTTTCCTACCCAGCAGAGCAATTTAACCCCTCTGCAAAACAAATTGGTTCCTCTCCAACAATTCAGGTCATCAAAACTTCTCAGAAAGATAATACAGTTTCTCCTTTAAATTGTCCTTTGGCCTTGTTGCTCCCGAAGTCAAATAATACAAGATGGAGTCACTCTCGCTCACTACAGTAATGGTATTTTTAATATAATAATAATAATAATAATAATAATAATAATAATAATAATAATAATGGCATTTGTTAAGCAGTTATGTGCAAAGCACTGTTCTAAGCACTGGGGGAGATACAAGGTAATCAGGTTGTCCCAAATGGGGTTCACAGTCTTAATCCCCATTTTACAGACAAGGTAACTGAGGCCCAGGGCAGTTAAGTGACTTACCCAAAGTCACACAGCTGACAAGTGGCAGAAGCAGGATTAGAACTCATGACCTCTGACTACAAAGCCCGGGGTCTTTCCACTGAGCCACGCTGCTTCCCCATATGCTCACTATGCTTACTGTGTGCCTAGCACTGTAGTAAGGCTTGGGCTAAGTACAAGTTAATGAAGTTGGATACAGTCCCTGTCCCATACGGTCCTCATAGTCTAAATAAAAGGAAAATCAAGTATTGAATCCCCATTTTACAGATGAGGCCAACTAAGGCAAAGAGAAATGACCTACCCAAAGTCACACAGGAGGTATGTGGCAAATCCAAGTTTAGAACCTACAACCTTAGTGCTCTTTCCACTAAGTCCATAATGCTTCTCAGGTTGCTTAAACAACAATGGCAATAGACAGGTAGATATCGAGATAAACAACCCTGGGGGTGGCGAGTAAGGCAGTCCTTATGTTCTTCCTCACTCCTGGCATAGTCCTTGGTTCCAAATTACCATGACCTACCCAACTTGAGAAGCAGTGTGGCCTAGTGATCCCCATCCCCCCAGCCCTACCTCCTTCCTCTCCCCACAGCACCTGTATATATGTCTGTACAGATTTATTACTCTATTTTACTTGTACATATTTACTATTCTATTTATTTTATTTTGTTAATATCTTTGTTTTGTTGTCTGTCTCCCCCCTCTAGACTGTGAGCCCGCTATTGGGTAGGGATTGTCTCTATATGTTACCAACTTGTACTTCCCAAGTGCTTAGTACAGTGCTCTGCATACAGTAAGTGCTCAATAAATATGATTGAATGAATGAATGAATGACTAGTGGATAGAACATGAACCTGGGAGTCAGAAGGACTTGGGTTTTATTCCTGGCTCTGCCACTTGTCAGTTGTGAAACTTGGGCAAGTCATTTTACTTTTCTGTGCCTCAGTTATCTCATCTGTACAATAGATTAAGACTGTGAGCCCCATGTGGAACATGGACTGTGTCCAACCTGATTAGCTTGGGACTGTCTCTATATGTTGTCAACTTGTACTTCCCAAGCCCTTAGTACAGTGCTCTGCACACAGTAAGCGCTCAATAAATACAATTGATGCTGATGATGATCTACCCCAGAGCTTACTACACTGCCTGGCACTTAGGACACCATTAAAAAAAAAGTCCAGATATTTCTAAAAAAAAAAATGTAAAAATGTTCCTGGCCTGTGGATGGTGGGAGCAGGACCTTCATTTCCTTGATGACAGGTGGAAGGTGGCTGGCTAGAACATCAGTGATCTCCTTCAGGTTCCACAGCTTGCAGTAGGGCAGCCCCATCTCACAAATTCCGACTCAGTGAGTCTTATCTCTCTACCAGCATTTTTCCAGTGCCTGCAACCTCTACACTGCAGTTCTTGGTGACTTGATCCTGTCAGGGCCTGTACCCCATGGGCTGCCCAAGCGGACTTAACCCACACTGATCCTGCCCCAGACCTCTCCACCAGACAGTCACATGCTTCCTTTGAGTACCTGCTGCTTCCTCCCTTTGCAGCTTTCATGGACCTCTGCGTCTTCTTCATCTTAGCATCACAAAGCCTCCCTCACCAGCTTTCCTCCTCTTCACTGAAGATCCTCCCTCCTGAACTGCCTTCCACCATTCCAGCAAGACAGAGAAAAGAATCCACAACCTGATGCTGCTTCCCCAGAAAAATCTCGGGAAGACTTTGTTGACTGTTGCTGTAGCAGTCACTGTGCCCCTGGTTAGGATTGTGGACCTTGGAGGTGTGAGAAACATGAAATTCTGATCCTCTAGTCACAGTAGCCTCCTGATCTTTGTTTTTGTCTTCTTGTTGTCTTAATGTTTTGTTTAATCTGTCCTTCTGTTTCTGTGCCAGTCTCTACACCCCCTTTTATATTTTTAGATTGCGAGCTCCACATGGGATGGGATGGTGTCAAATTCCCACCTGTGTATTAGTACAGCACTGTACATACAGTGCTTAATAAATCCTACTCAACCACACTTACACACTAAGAAATATCACTAATGCTTCAAACTACAGGACATTTGTGTTAGTGTATCTATAGTTATAAATATGGAGCATCTTATCAGGTTATTGTTGGATTTATTTTCTAATGATACTTTTACTCTAAAGAACAGTTTGGAAATTTTTCCTGCATCAGCAGAGCCTTTCATGTTCCATTAAATGTTCCAGGCACTGAAAATGAAGTTTTGTGCAAAAAGGCTCTCAATAAGTGTTGTTCCTGCTGCTACTGCTGAGCTTTCCATGAGATTATGATTTCATTAAGATTGAAGAGTGTCACATGAGGACATAATCTCAGGCAAAAGATTGGAGGGAGAAGGGGCCCCAAAATAGTAGTTATTTGTAGTAATAGTAGTCTGATAGTAGTTGTGTGGACAGAGCAGGGAAGGGTTTCATCAACCTACTGCTATCTTATATCAGTTTACTTCTTCTTCCCCACCAGCTTGCTTCAGTTCTGAGGACTTCTCTGGGGCTCTCAGAGTATTCTTGGATTAGGAGGACTGGCCTTTAACAGGACATGCATTAGACTTTAAACATTACATCTTAGGTCTCCCACTGTCCAGGAGCCAAAGACAAGAGTTGCTAAATTCATACTGACTGGCATATAATGTTAGGGTTATACTTTGGATAGTCCTTCTCAAAACTGATATTTGTTTCAAATAGTGTCTTCAAAATAAATGCCTTATAATTTTCAGAATCTTTGACCCCTTTAGTTATGGGTTTTGGGTTAAAATATCAGTTACATTTCTTATTGCTGATCTAGAGTATGTGCGGGAATGTCTATATGACTTCCCATTCTCATTCTATTTAAACATATTGCTACTAGCCCCCAAATTAACCAAATATCTCAAAACAAGCAGAAAACTGAAAAAAATGACTGCCTCACTGGGCCAAACAAACCCAATATTCAGTCTCTGTAGACCAAAGCTCTCCACATTTTTAAAGCCTTTCTTAAATACAATTCCTCCAGGAAGAGAAACAGTGTGAGGGTTACTTTCCCTAAACCTCTCTTTGTAGTTATGGTGCAACTCCTAACATCCTCAATTTTTCCCTCTAGTAATTCTGCTTGGACCTGTCATTACCGATTCCAGCCAAATCATTCTTGAGCATTCTATCATACCTACCTTTTCTCTCTAACATGCCTACAGAATAAGTTGGATGATAGCATCAAAAATGATAAATAAGCTGTGGAAAAATGGGCCTGTGACAAATGTTCAAAGAAACTAAGATTATTTTGCCTCAGAAGACAAAATAGGGACATTAGAGCAGTTTCTAATTCTTGAGAAGACTATTATCGAGAAAAGAGAGAGCAGTTGCTTTTCACTTTCAGAGAGGGCAACAAAGTAGAAAATGTCCTTAGCTCAGAAAAGTGGCTATACAGGTTAGAGCTCAGAAGGAACTTCCTTACTGTAAATCTTGTGATAACAAAGTAACCACAAACTCTCTTCAAGGGTTATAACAGTAATAATGCTTTTCTTTCCCGGGAAATTCCTGGGGTACAGTAAGATGGAATTTGGCATGGGTTCCAGGACCCCAGAGGTCCCTTGGTACCTTTGCCTTTATAGCCAGGTAAGGTGACCAGAGTCAAACCTTACTAGGCTCAAACCAGGTTAGGCAAGGCCAGTCAAGCTTAAAGAAGAAACATCAAAATGACATCAAACCAGGAAGTATCACATGCTCAAAATAGCAAGGAAGATATCCTCTTCTGGTTTACCTTGGTGCTGCTGCCACCACTCTACTGTGGCTCGTACTAACTAGACTAGCCTGGGCCTGACTCTTAGGGTGTTCAACTGTGCCCAAGACTACATTTACCGCTGCTGTGAAGACTGCTCCAAATCTAGCTTTCCAGCCTCAACCTCTGTCCCACTTTTGAATTTTGCATTTCCTCTTGCCTTCAGGACAACACTCTCCACTTGGAAATATCAAGACTGTGAGCATGTTGTGGGCAGGACTATGTCTGTTGTTGTACTCTCCAAGTGCTTAGCAGGGTTACTCCATGGAAAGAACATGGGCTTTGGAGTCAGAGATCATGGGTTCAAATCCCGGCTCCACCAATTGTCAGCTGTGTGACTTTGGGCAAGTCACTTAACTTCTCTGTGCCTGTTACCACTTCTGTAAAATGGCAATTAAGACTGTGAGCCCCCCGTGGGACAACCTGATTACCTTGTAACCTCCCCAGCACTTAGAACAATGCTTTGCGCATAGTAAGTGCTTAATAAATGCCATTATTATTATTAGTAGTAGTAGTAGTAATAGTAGTACAGTGCTTTGCACACAGTAAGTGCTCAATAAATACGATTGAATGAATGAATTGCCACCTAGACCCAACATTTTGAAAACTAAACTACTAAACTATTTTTAGATTCCTTCTTAAATCCCTATCCTAATTTTCTCAACTCTGAAAGTAGCATCCTATTGTCTCTTTTTGTATTTTCTTCTTTTGAATCGTCCCTGTCTTTGGTTCTCATTATTTATTTGAACCTTCCATATCTTCTTCCACAACACTGTGGGGAGACCTCTTTGCTCATTCCAAGCTGCCGTCTAACCAGCCATACCTTTCTGTAGATCCTGCCACTCTGATCCTTTGGTCATGTCACTTCCCATCATTGCTTGAAGAACTGTGTCTGTTTATTTTTGTATTGTACTCTCCCAAACACTTAGTACAGTGCTCTGCACACAGTAAGCTCTCAATAAATATTGTTGTCTGACCTTAAACTCTCAAACTTTCAAATGTGTTATTCACAGCTCTCCCCACCTTCAAAGCCAGTTTAAAACTGTATTTCTTTCAGGGAGCTAATCAATTACCAAAACCCTAACTTGCATAAGCACTGTAACCATCCTTCAGCACTTATGTTTATTTGCCCATCTGCACAGCTGCTGTGTATACCTATACTCAATTGTATATTCCACTATTCAGTGATTACATCCTTGTTTTTCATTCTCTTCCTTCTATATGAAATGAAGTCTGTAAGTCCACAATGCCCCCAGTAAGTCACGGATGGATTAATTATGGTTCGGTGGCCTGCTGGTGAGCCTTGTGCTTGGAAAATCAGGCTTACCGTATGGACTGCCTCCTTGGATGGACACTGGTAGCAGGTAGGAGGCAAGAGAAATCCGAGAGAGACCCAGTAGGAGAGCATGATAGCCAAAATAGTGTGGCTGGCTCAGCCATCCATTTTTAGACACCACTGATATGCACGCAACTTCACTTTCACACCATGTATCCCTGCCCGGTCATGGTCTCAGGTCTTCCTTCCAGAAGTACAGTCTCAGTAGGGTCAGACATTCACTCTTAATTGTTCTCTGGTAACTCCTTAAGGATTCTACACACCAGTCTTTCAAACGTATCTCAGCTCTTTTCATTTTTTATAGTATTTGTTGAATGTTTACTATGTGTTAAACACTGTTCTAAGCACTGGGGTAGATACAAGGGAATTAATGTGGACACAGTTCCTGTCCTGCATGGGGCTTACAGTCTAAGTAAGAGAGAAGAGAAGAGAAGAACAGAGGCACAGAGAAGTTATGTGACTTGCCCAAGGTCACACAGCAAGCATTTGACATAGCTGGGACTAATAACCAGGTCCTATGATTCCCAGGCCTGTGCTCTTTCTACTAGGCAATGCTGCTTCTCAGCAATCCTGGAGATTAATAATTCTCAGGCCTTCCTTTGTGTCAGAGTTCATAGTGAAGTGCTCTATTATGTTTAGAAGAGATGATGAGTGATCAGTTTCTTCATGACCCAGCCCTTGGGTGAGTGGAGTTTCTCCCATCACTCTGGACTGGTCTAGCATGGTTTTCTGAGGAGTTAGCAGGGCCTTTTCTAGATGTCTGTGTTGATCTTCAGTCAATCTTCTTTCCCGCTGCCAGTAAACATACATGCAATTCCTCCTACTCATTCTCCATGGGGTCAGTATTCACTGCCTTTAGGATTAGACAGTACCATGTGTACAACAGATGCTGATCAGATATGTGGCAGTGGGGGCAAAGGAGGTTGCAGATTGCTCACAGGATGATGGAGGAATTTTGCAGAAGGCCACAGGTAGTGGCAGCACTGATGGAGGAAAGTAGGAGGGATTAGAAGAAAAGTAGAGGGGAGAATCAGAGCTCTGAGTCTAGTGGCTGAGGAGGTTTAATTGCAGATGGAGCTCAGGAAAGCAGTTTTCTTTTTTTAATGATATTTATAAAATGCCAGGCACTGTACTAAGCACTGAGGTTGATATAAACCAATCCACATCCCACATGGGGTTCACAGTCTTAATTCCCACTTTACAGATGAAGTAACTGAGGTGCAGACAAGTTCAATCAGTCAGTCGTATTTATTGAGCACTTACTGTGTGCAGAGCACTGTACTAAGCGCTTGGGAAGTACAAGGTGGCAACATATAGAGACAGTCCCTACCCAACAGTGGGCTCACAGTCTAGAAGGGGGAGACAGAGAACAAAACAAAACATATTAACAAAATAAAATAAATAGAATAGATATGCACAAGTAAAATAACTAAATAAATAGAGTAATAAATATGTACAAACATATCTACATATATACAGGTGCTGTGGGGAATGGAAGGAGGTAAGACGGGGGGATGGAGAGGGGGATGCAGTTAAATGTCTGCTGTGTGATCTTGAACAAGTCAAGTGGTGGAATCAGAATTAGAACCCAGGTCCTTCTTACTCCCAGGCCCAGGCCACTAGGCCATGCCAGGATTTTTTGCTGCACTTCAATCTCTTTCTCTACCATCATGTGTTTTCCCACATTTGTCCCTGTCTGAGGCAACAGGAAAGGCCAAAAACAATGGAATATTGGGGAAGCAGAGAAGAGATGGGTCATGAATGTACAAATTGGTGTTGAGCTAGGGTTAGCTTTAAACACCTTGACAAGAAAGGGGATTGAGTACATTTAATTGGGGGTGCTAAATGATTGAAAATCACTTCTCTGATGGGTAAATTCTGTCAAGTAAATATCCATCTATCTCTTTATCTCCTCATTCTCTTCCTGAAAGCAGCACCTAACCCAGTGAGGGCCAAATTCTCCCAGCATCTGCAGCTAGTCCAATCAAGCCAACTTACTGAGGTGATCGCTAAGCCCTGATAGGTACTATGGTCAGTCAATACATAGTATTTACTGAGCCCCTATAATGCACAGAACACTTAACTAAGTGCTTGGGAAAGTACAGGTTTACAGTCAAGTGCTGGAGACAGCTCCTGAATTAGCTACAGGCTGGAAGGAGAAGGAGAAAGTCACAAGAGGTAGTACTTAAGTAGTAGGGTGTGCAGAATACCAAAATGCCCCTGAGGGTTCTGAGTTTACAATTTGGGTGGCACAGAAGTTTTGACAAGACAGTAGAGGGCCTGGAAAAATAAGAAATTAATAGGAGTCGGGGGCTCCTGGAGTGATTTCAGAAAGGCTTTGAAAATGTTGAGTAAGCTCTCTCAGAGGAGATGAGATTTTAGAAGAGCACTGAAGGTGGAGTGGTGGTCTGTTGACTATGAAGGGGGATCTAGGCAAGGGGTCATAGAGAAGATAAATATAGTGAGTAACATTTTATAATACATCTTCATTACTTGATAGAAGTGACACCTATTTCTATTCTAGGTCTACCAAACCAGGCAAATACACAATTTTGCTGAAGGACAGATGGAAAGTACCTTATAAATAGCTCATATCTAATTATCTTAGTTCTGTTTTCATCTAATTATTACTAATTAGCTCCCTTGGGATACTCTAAAACTTTAAATATGCCAACATTTCTTAGATATTAAGAAGAATATGAATTTGGGATTTTTCAATGATATTTTATATTCACCTCCAAGATTTTGAAGCAGGACATCAAATTTTACCTTAAAGGGCAGCCCCTATTGGAACAGCAGTTGGGTGAAGTTGACTCACTACAAAACTCCAGGTAACAAAATACCCAAATGAAAAATAAAAGTTGTTAACACATAGTGAACAAGAAAAAGACAATACCACTCTCCAGCTGGGAAACCAGCACTTTACAATATACTGTTCTGACATCTATCGAAGTATAATATACTCTGTTTTGCAATCTATTAAGAGAAACTATTCTACTGAGTGAATAGTTTATGGATTGCTTAGAAACATGAAATGTTACAACGGAAACTACAGTTTGGATAAAATCTTTGTGCTCTATTTCTAGGTACAGATGAAATTAAAATAATGGCTATTATGAAAGTAGACAGTCTGTGAATGGTCTTGTTAAGGACAATATAGCTAAAGAAGCATAGAAGCAGAGTGACTCAGTGGAAAGAGGACGGGCTTTGGAGTCAGTGGTCATGGGTTCAAATTCTGGCTCCATCAATTGTCAGCTATGTGACTTTGGGCAAGTCACTTAACCTCTCTGTGCCTCAGTTACCTCATCTGTAAAATGGGGATTAACTGTGAGCCCCCCTGTGGGACAACCTGATCACCTTGTAACCTCCCCAATGCTTAGAACAGTACTTTGCACATAGTAAGTGCCTAATAAATGCCATCATTATTATTATTAAATGTCAAAGAGTGGATTATTTCATTTCTTCCATGCCAGGTAACACAGTCAGTGTTCATTCTGGGTTAAAGGGTAATGACAAAGGCAGAAAGTAAATAATAATACCACTTAATGCTACAAAAGATGTGTGCATGTGTATGTGTGCATATGTGTGTGTGTGTGTGTGTGTGTCTGTTGCCTATTTTCTGTAGAAGTCATTGTTCATTGGGGTCTGGGTAAATAATAACAATAATAATAATAATAATAATGGCATTTGTTAAGCACTTACTACATGCCGAGCACTGTTCTAAGCACTGGGGTAGATACAAGGTGATCAGGTTGTCCCACTTGGGGCTCACAGTCTTAATCCCCATTTTACAGATGTGGTAACTGAGGCACGAATAAGTGCAGAGTGCTGTACTTGGGAGAGTACAATATAACAGAGTTGGTAGACACATTCCTTACCCACAACAAATTTACAGTCTAGAGGGAAAGGCACATTAATATAAATGAGTGAATTATGGATAATTACGGTGAATAAAGGCTGCAAATAAACTCATTCCTTTGATCATATTTATTAAGCACTTATTGTGTGCAGAGCACTGTATAAGTGTGCAAGGGCAACACAGAAGGCAGTGGGAGAAGGGATGAAAAATACCAGGCAAATACAAATAAATACAGTAAACATTATTTCTACCAACTATATTGCATTGCATTCTCCCAAACAATTTACATTCTACCAACTCTATTGCATTATATTCTCCCAAACAATTAGTACAGTGTCTGCACACAATGAGTGCTCAATAAATGCATACCATTGGTTGATTGATTAAGCGTATGATCCAAATCAGTAATTATAACTATACTCAACCCAGCTTACATAGGTGTTCTTCGTTTCTAAAGATGGAACTATTGATAGTAAGATCCTATCTATGCATGTAATTGAGGATGAAAAGATGAATAAGGAATAGACGCTAACCCATCCCCCCACCGCCATTTCAGTCTTTAAAGCAAGGCTTGGTCTCTGTGCTAGTGGGAGACAAGTAACATTGTCTAGTAGAAGGAATATGAGACTAGATTTCAAGAGAACTCCAGGTTTGCTTCCAGCCTGGAAGTTCAATAATGTGGAGAAGATAATTCAAAGACGTAATTGAATAACTGTTTACTTGTACATATCCTATTTATTTTATTTTGTTAATATGTTTTGTTTTGTTGTCCATCTCCCCCTTCTAGACTGTGAGCCCACTGTTGGGTAGGGACCGTCTCTATATGTTGCCAACTTGTACTTCCCAAGCGCTTAGTACAGTGCTCTGCACATAGTAAGCGCTCAATAAATACGATTGATGATGATGATGATGTAGATTTTTAAAGGGCGCAAGAGATCTCTCCATTGAGATACTACAGGAAAAGATGAGAGACATGAAGAAGAGGGAGATAGGGACTGGAGAGGAGAAGGGGAGATGTTAGAGAGATCATGCTTGATGATTTCAATTTTCTCAAAGTAGGAGGCTAGGTCAATAGTTACAAGAGATGGGGGAAGCAGCGGGACAAGGAGTATGAAAAGAGAGATAAATTCTGAAAACTGGCAAGGGCAATGTGTGTGAGAGTCAATAAGATTGGAGAAATATTGTTGCCAGGCAGATGAGAGGGAAGAGTTAAAGCAGGCAAGGATGAACTAGAGGTGGATGAGATCAGCCAGATATTTGGGTGTTCACAGGTGCAAAGGAAGAAGACTGTGGAGCTATTCAAGGGCTGTAGCTTAGTGGTATGAGATCAGTGAACGGATCAGGGAATTAGTTTAGTTTAGTAGAGAGGATGATATTGAGGGCAGCAATAAAAGCATTAATGGTATTTTTACTCTATTCTAACCTTCAGAATTCCCCTTTCATAGAACTTGGGTAGGGGCCATATCTATATGTTGCCTATTTGTACTTCCCAAGTGCTTAGTACAGTGCTCTGCATACAGTAAGCGCTCAATAAATATAATTGAATGAATGAATGAATACTAGGTTGTGGGCTAATATTATGCATGCTATCAATCAATCAGTTGTGTTTTTTGGGTGACAGCACACTGTACTAATTGCTTGGAAGAGAACGTTACAATAGTTTAGTAGACATATCCGCTGCCCACAAGAAGCTAACAGTTCACAAGGGGAGACAGACAGTAATATGAATGAATGACAAATACGTATATAAATGCTGCAGGGTTGAGAATAGGGTAATTTAGCAGTATAAATCCAAGAAGGATGATGCAGATGGGAGTGGGAGAAATGAAAATCAGGGGGTTTAACTGAGGAAGATCTTTTGGAGATGTGTTTTTAATTCATTCATTCATTCATTCAATCATATTTATTGAGCGCTTACTGTGTGCACAGCACTGTCCTAAGCGCTTGGGAAGTACAGGTTGGCAACATATAGAGACAGTCACTACCCAACAGCGGGCTCAATAAGACTTTGAAGGTGGGGGGAGTGATCAACTCTCAGACGTGAAGGGGCAGGGAGTTCCAGGCCAGGTAAGGATGTAGGTCCAGCATTGGCAGCAAGATAGATGAGACTGAGGAAAAGTGGTTAGGTAAGTGATTTGAGAAGCAGTGTGGCTCAGTGGAAAGAGCACGGGCTTTGGAGGCAACGGTCATGGGTTCATATCCCAGCTCCGCCAACTGTCAGCTGTGTGACTTTGGGCCAGTCACTTAACTTCTCTGTGCCTCAATTCCCTCATCTGTAAAATGGGGATGAAAACTGTGAGCCCCCCCGTGAGACAACCTGATCACCTTGTAACCTCCCCAGCGCTTAGAACAGTGCTTTGCACATAGTAAGTGCTTAACAAATACCATTATTATCATTATTATTATTTGACATTAGTGGAGCAAAGTGGGCAGGCTGGGTTGCAGTAGGAAATCAGAGAGTTACGGTAGGAGGGAGCAAGGTGATGTTTGCTTTTAATCAATCAATTGTATTTATTGAGCGCTTACTATGTGCAGAGCACTGTACTAAGCGCTTGAGCACATGGTAAAGTGTTTCTGTTTGATGTGGAGGTGAATGGGCAAACAGTGGAGAATCTTGAGGAATGAGGAAACATGGACTGAATGGTTTTGCAGAATAATGAACTGGAAGTGGGTAAGAGACAGGTGGCAGGGAGGTCAATAAGGAGGTTGATCCAGTAGTCAAGGTAGGATAGAAAAGTGTTTAGATTAATATGATAGCTGTTTGAATGGAGATTAAATGATGGATTTTAATGATGTTGCGATGGTTGAACCTATGGACCTGTTGACAGAATAATCAGAACAGCATTTAGCTCAGAAAGGGAATAAATAAGTTGGAGAGAATAATGGAAAAATCCATCAAAAATCACTAAAAAATGATTATGTATCAATCAGTGAATAAATGATATATATTTAGTGTTTGCTGTGTGCAGAGCACTATACAAAACACTTAGGAAAGTATAATTTTCAGTTACCAGAGTATATGCAAAGTCAACTCAATAATTGGGCAAGATTTGAGTAGAAAAAATA
This sequence comes from Tachyglossus aculeatus, assembly GCF_015852505.1. Lineage (NCBI taxonomy): Eukaryota > Metazoa > Chordata > Mammalia > Monotremata > Tachyglossidae > Tachyglossus > Tachyglossus aculeatus. The sequence continues at coordinate 117,614,609 of NC_052067.1, forward strand.
TGATTCATACTAAGTTTCTTTGTGTTTGTTCACCTTTTTAATGAAATTTTGTGTCATTTGTATTCCTGCCTTTATATAAATATGCTCAATACATAGATGAATTTTCCATTGCCTGCTCTAATTGCAGACATTTAAAAATGAAATTCCATTAACTGGTTAAATTTCCCTTGTAGTTTCTCATATTCATGCAACAAAATTGAGCTTCACCGGGGTTGTTACTGTGTTATATTCTATGAGCTGCGAGGGTAAAATGAAGAGAAGACACAATTACTGCCCTTAGTAGATTAGAGACATCAAATCAATTCATCAGTCAATTAATCAGTGATATTTATTGAGCACTTACTGTGTGCAGGGCACTGTAGTAAGTGCTGGGAACAGTACTTCACATACTTCACATGAAACTTGGTTGACATGTTCCCTGTCCACAGGAGCATACAGTATAGAGGGGGAGACAGACATTAAAATACATACAGAAATTCATACATGAACCAAACATGAAATGACATTAGCCTGTAAGTGCCTCCAATAGATTGTAAGATCCTCAGGGGCGTGGATCATGCCAATCAATTCTGATGTACCTTTCCAAGTCTTAGTACTGAAGTTTTCATTGAGTAAGCACTTAATAAATATCATTGATTGATTATATGAGATCAGTGAAGAAGCCATACAAAGGTTCAGAGGCTCTTATTATTTCTATACCATTTTCTACACTGGTGCTCCTGAAAAACACATTTCCTTCTTTATCAAACAACATCTTCTGACAGTTGGCTTCAAAGATCTTTTTACTTATATATAGTGAAGCATTTATTAATTGCTTATGGTGTGAGGAACACTGTACCAATCACTTGGGAAAGAACAATATAATAGAGTTGCTAAAATATTCTCAGCCCACTTGTTGCTTGCAGTCTGGTCAGAGAAACAGGGATTGAAATAAGTTACAGATAGCAGAAATGTGTTTTTTTTTTTTTAACCTATTCAACCCAATTTGTAACCTTTGCACCTACTAACTAACCTTTGTTATATAGCTTTGTCACAGCCAGTTTGGGCTTCAGTAGTATGATTTCCCATTCTCTAATCAAGCCTGGTAATTTAACCTTTGGGAAGAAAGAAAGAAAGAAAGAAAAAGATATGTCTGTACCAGATGCCTGAATTTCTCAGAGGCCACTGGGGCTTCTAGGAATTGGCCTGCACTGTCAGGAGCAGAAAGCTATATTACCACTAGGATGGAGGCTACACAACCTGTGTGGGTACCTATCAGGAGTAAATCTATGCCTGCTTTGTCTAAATGTCGCAAATGTTTCTCTGCTTAACCAATAGCTGTGACAAAATAGGTTAGGAATATAATTTTTTTTTAATGGAATTTGTGACTACTTTTTCTGAGCAAAAGCTTTTTTAGACTAAAGGTGTGCTTTGGAGGTTGGTCACAGGACCATGAGAAAGACTGCTTTATTTCCTAATCAATCCTAGTGGGTGCAGTTTAAATCTCAGTATGGCTGAAACTTCCTTGGAATTTCCTCTTGATTTTTTTCCATTGAATCTTTAATTAAAATATTATTTGTTAACAAACAAGTTTAATCAGAGACTCATAGCTCTCCAAATTGTTTACACAGCATTTTCTTTGGTACTTTGGGAAATTTTCATATTTCTCATTCACTTTGAGTCTTCTTTGTGTAGCAGGGATTTCTAATGCTAAACCAGGGATAGAGGTTAAGCTCTTGTCCAATTTTCAAACAATGTAACCTTTGCCCAATTCTTCTGGCCCCAATCCATTACTTGTGACTTTCTCCTTGCATGGTGCATTCTCCCCCATAATCCTCCTTCCCTTCAATGACCTCCTGAAAGCACAGCTCTTCCAACTACTTTGCCCAACTACTTTCAACTAACCCTTCTTGTGTTGTCTTAACAGTTATCCTTAGTGATGGCTATATATCGATTAAGGTATTCTACTTATGTACTCACATGTCCATACTCTTGCTATTAATAATAGCATTTAAAGTTTCCCTACTTTTCCCATTGTATCTGCATGCCTGCCTGTCTTGTTAAATTGTAAGCTACTTAAGAGCAAGGACCACATCTATTTTCTATTCTCTAAGAGGTCTTCCCCATCTAGTCCCTCATTTTCTCTTCTCCCACTCCCATCTGTATCACCCTTGCATTTGGATTTGGACCCTTAATTAATCCCTCCCTGAACCCCACAGCACTCATTGACATATTCATAATTTATCTATATTAATCTCCGTCTCACCCTCTGGATTGTAATGTTGTTGTGGGCAGGAAACCAACTCTCTTATACTCTCCTAAGCTCGTAGTACACAGTAAGCACTCGATAAATGCAATTGGTTGATTGACTGATTACTCTGCAGGAGCACAAGTTGAGTGAATAAATGACTCGCATAAACTGTTGAACATCGATTGGCATCTTTCCTATTTAGTCAATTCCGGAAGAGGAATGGAAAAGGAAGAAAGAAAATGGGCTCACCAAAATACTCTAAACAGTCTTGGCAAGGAGCACTTGTTTAAACTGATGAACCCTGATTGGCACCTTTCCTATTTAGTCAGTTCAGGAAGAGGAACAGAAAAGGAAGAAAGAAAATAGGCTCACCAAAATATTGTAAACAGTCTTGTCAAGGAGCACTTCTTTAAATATGTGTATGTTTAATATTAAAATGCTATTTTTTCCTTTGACTGCCTTCTCTTCCTACTTTGGGAGATCTTTGGGGGCAGGTGATTTCTTTAGTTCAACTTGATTTCTGTATATTCTCATATATTTTTGATAGTGTTGGTTTTGATGGGGAGGCAAAAGAAATAAAGAAGGGAGGAAAAATGGAAAAGTTGGGTAGATGAATAGAGGGGTAGTCTGAGGATCAGGAAGACATGGAAGGATATGGAAAGAAGAGTACTTTGAAGAAGTAGAGGCATTTTGCAAAGAGTTTCCAAAAATCACTAGGCAAAGGAAATTGATTTGCTGCAAAGATTTTTCATTGATTCTGTACTTTCAAATGTACTTATTTGATTTTCTATGTCAGCAGAGTAAGATTATAATCATTCAGTTATCATTTTTTTTTGCCTAGGATTAAGGTCCTCCCTTAAACATTGATTCCAAAGAAATCATATAAAAAGAAATTGAGTTTGTTGAATGCTTACTAGAATAGTTCCAATATTATATTATTATTAATAATAATTATTATTATTATGGCATTTGTTAAGCACTTACTATGTGCAAGACGCTGTACTAAGAGCTGATGTGGATACAAGCAAATCAAGTTGGACACAGGTCCTGTCCCATGTGGGGCCCCTGAGTTTTAATCCACATTTTACAGATGAGGAAACTGAGGCCCAGAGAAGTCAAGTGACTTTCCCAACGTCATTCAGGAGACAAATGGTGGAGCTGGGATTAGAACTCATGTCCTTCTGACTCCCAGGGCAATGGTCTATCCACTACACCGCGCTGCTTCTGCTGTTCCTAATTTTGTTTAGATTCTGTGTTTGATCTGTACTTTACAATTTCTTATATTTTTATATTAAAGTAATGTTGGTGAATATAATATATGCATATACATTTATAATAATATTAACAAATGCACAAAACAGCATTTAGATGTGCTCGGCAAACCTTCATAAAGCTTCCATTCCTCTCATGGATGATTAGCTTTCAACTCATTTTGAGAGGTATGGGATTTCAAGTTTAGTGTCAAATGGGCTAAAGGAAATAAAATATTTTCTAAACAAAACTTTCAAATTAGCATGGATTAATGTTGCTGTTATTGATAGAGTTTAAATGTGTGTTACTATATGAAGTAATAAGTTGTAAAAGTGTCCTGATGTCATGAGATGAGAAATAGAGCTCTGGAGGCTATTTTCTTAAGTGAGGATTGATTATGTCCATATTAAATAAAAGTAAGCATTTTAACCCTGTTAATAAATATTTCCAGGGCACATGAAAGAACTTAAATAAATATTATCTCCCTGCTTAATGATTGTTTGGTTTTAGCATTTGTTTAAAAAAGATTTGACTAGCTCATCTGGGTACTTTATATGCACGTGTGTGTGTGTGTGTGTGTGTGTGTGTGTATATACTCACGTGTATATATGTGTGTGTATATATGTGTTTGTGTGTATGTATGTATATATATACACATGTATATATAATGTACATACATATATAGCAACATTAAAATATATAGCAATACTTTTATATTATATATATATAATATATATTAGCAACATTAATCCATGCTAATTTGAAAGTTTTGTTTAAAAAATAATTTATATATATAACACATACATATACACAGTACAAGAACAAGGGCTTGGGCATCAGAGGTCGTGGGTTCTAATCCTGCTCCGCCACTTGTCAGCTGTGTGACTTTGGGCAAGTCACTTAACTTCTCTGTGCCTCAGGTACCTCATCTGTAAAATGGGGATTGTGACTGTGAGCCCCATGTGGGGCAACCTGATTACCCTGTATCTACCCCAGTGCTTAGAACAGTGCATGGCACATAGTAATCCTTAACAAATACCAACATTATTATTATTACTATTATTATTATTATTATTATTATAATGGCATTTATTAAGTGCTTACTATGTGCAAAGCACTGTTCTAAGCGCTGGGGAGGTTACAAGGTAATCAGTTTGTCCCTCGGGGGGCTCACAATCTTCATCCCCATTTTACAGATGAGGTCACTGACACACAGAGAAGTTAAGTGACTTGCCCAAAGTCACACAGCTGACAACTGGTGGAGCTGGGATTTGAACCCATGACCTCTGACTCCAAAGCCCATGCTCTTTCCACTGAGCCACACTGCTTGTCATATGTAATATTATATTTTATAAGTATGAATATTGAATTGTCAAATTGCTACCTTAATTAGACATTCTGCTTTTCAATCAGCTACTGATGGGAGGACAGAATAGCAGAATCTTAAAAAAATATAATTGTTAAACAATCTTTTAAATTAGACGAATACAAAATGTTTGGTATTACATGTCAGGCTGCAAACAGCTGAAGATGAACAAAGGCTAGTAGCTAAACTACATGTGAGGGTTCATTCATCAGACTCTAGACATAAACTTGCCTTTACTAAAATGTGCCTGTAATAAAATTTACCTTTCCATGTGATGAAAAGTAGGATGGAAATGAGCAGTCAAAAACTGCCCTGAAAAGGAACAATTTATTTGTGTACTGAATGTTCATTCATTATTGAGGCATTTTTCAATTACAATTTGAAGATGTGACCTTTTTTCATTTCTGATCATATATGAAGAAAAGAGCTAGAAAATTGGAGTTATAATTTATCTCAGAATGGAATTGAGAAGCAGTGTGGCTCGGTGGAAAGAGCCAGGGCTTTGGAGTCCGAGGTCATGGGTTCGAATCCTGACTCCACCACATGTCTGCTGTGTGGCCTTGGGCAAGTCACTTAACTTCTCTGAACCTCAGTTCCCTCATCTGTAAAAGAGGGATGATGATTGTGAGCCCCACGTGGGACAACCTGATCACCTTGTATTTCCCCCCCAGTGCTTAGAACAGTGCTTTGCACATAGAAAGCGCTTAACAAATGCCATCATTATTATTATTAATAAAGAAATAGAAAAAAGGGCAGTATTTACTAAGAAAAAAAAGCAAGGTGGTCCAGATTACCTATATGTAAATTTATACAATTATGCCTAGGTCTATATCTTTAATATATATCTTTAATACATACTTGCATAGGGCCTTTACCCTTTAAGGTGTTGTCAGTTTGTTAAGCAGTCAAAATGTCTACTTGACTTGCTCATTTCCTCCTCCCTTCCACTCTTGAAAACGTTCAAGGTTAATGATGCAGTTTTCCCTTTCCTTGAGTAAATGAAGTGGTAAAAGTTTTCCAAATGTCTTAGACTTCACAGAAATAAATGATGTAGAACCCCAACTGTTAGGCATTACGTTCATAATTAGACAGCAATCGTTGAAGGGTTTTTTTTTTATTAAAGTTTGATACATCCAGGTTTGAAACTGAAATGTGATCAAAATGATTCATGTAGTATTCTGGGAAAGGAAATTTTTCCATGGAAAGTTTTATGTACTCAACACACATTTTTTAGAGGACATAAAAGACAAATCAGAAAGAAAACCTGATTTATTCTAAAGGAGAAACTTAGCCACTCTGGATTTAAATACTACAGCTGGGGCCTAATGAACTGAACATAAAACAACAAGAAAAAAATATTAGGCTATGAATATAAGCTACAATTGAAAACGTAAAAGCAGCACTAGGCACTGCATCATCAAAATGAATGCATCATCATAATAAAGGATATACTTTGTGAGTTCATGGTGAAATGTTCACTTAGTGGCACTGTGGATTCTTGAACCACATTACCATATAAGTTCACTTTTAGTATTGTCACCTTCCAACCTCCCTAAATGAATGAATAGAGAAGTCAATTTAAAGTGTCTTTCTAGTTCAGTTAAATTTTCCCACTGAGTCTGAACCAGAGAAGCAGGAGAAAGAGCTAATCTGAAACAAGGTTGAGGGCAAAGCTATTTGCCAGAAAAGTCAGGGACAACTAGATATTCACCCACAACAACTGGATTTGAATTTTGCATTAGAATATAGTTTTGTTTCAGAAAACCATGTGGTGCTCTGTGATTGTACTTTTAAGTTTTATACGATATAGTGGACTACTTGAAGAACGTGGGAAGAACAAAATTGTGTATACTTTGAATATTTTGGATTGAAATAATAGAAACCATATAAGGTTCTTTCTGGTTTACAAGATTGGTATTCAGGAACAATTGCAAAGTTTCATATTTCCTTAAAGCATATGAAACTTTTAATTAGCACTAAATTAATTTCAATATCTTCATTTAACTTCATAAAGCTAAAACAGTTGTCGTCTCCTTCCTAAATCAAGTTCATATTGCATCCGCTAACTGTTGTAAAAGGAAAAGCCTGCTAAGTGTTTTCCATTAATAACTGGTAATTTTGAAGCCTAAGAAATTTCTCAAATTCCTTTGTTGTCCATCGATATCACTAAAAGCTATGTAACAAGAATATTCAATTTTCAATTTTCAAAATCTGATTTAAAATTACTTTAGTTGCTGGCTTTGTGGAAAATGGAAAAAGGCATCAAAGGATGAATTATAAATCTGTTTATTGACATTCAGGGCATTTAATTACAATTAGAGGAAAATATTATGATTTTTGTTATTGTTTTCATATTTAGTAAGAAATTACTATATGCAGAGTCCTGGGATAAGTGCAAAATGATTAGACTAGAAGTAGCTCCTTCCCCTTATGGGGTCTACAGTCTAAGAGGTAAGGAGAAGAGTTATACACCCAGAAGGCTGCTATGTCCTTTGTCTGCATTTAATGGCCATTTTAGGGGGCATGTGACATGGAACCATTGATTTAAGAAATAGTAAATCTTCAGTATCTCTATTTGCTAATAGCTCAGAGGTTTCTTAATACAATAGTAATTTTGGTCATTTATCCTTTGGTGAAATAGCTTTCACAGGGATATAATGAAATCACATTGGAGAACAACAGAATTCTAGACATTTTTTTATTATCTTGCACCTATGGTATTCATTGAGCAACTATCATCATCATCATCATCATCAATCGTATTTATTGAGCGCTTACTATGTGCAGAGCACTGTACTAAGCGTTTGGGAAGTACAAATTGGCAACATATAGAGACAGTCCCTACCCAACCATGGACTAGCAGTCTAAAAGGGGGAGACAGAGAACAAAACCAAACCTACTAACAAAATAAAATAAATAGAATAGATATGTACAAGTAAAATAAATAAATAAATAGAGTAATAAATATGTACAAACATATATGCATATATACAGGTGCTGTGGGGAAGGGAAGGAGGTAAGATGAGGGGACGGAGAGGGGGACGAAGAGGGAGAGGAAGGAAAGGGCTCAGTCTGGGAAGGCCTCCTGGAGGAGGTGAGCTCTCAGTAGGGCCTTGAAGGGAGAAAGAGAGCTAGCATGGCGGATGGGCAGAGGGAGGGCATTCCAGGCCCCGGGGATGACGTGGGCCGGGGGTCGATGGCGGGACAGGCGAGAACGAGGTACGGTGAGGAGATTAGTGGCGGAGGAGCGGAAGGTGCGGGCTGGGCTGTAGAAGGAGAGAAGGGAGGTGAGGTAGGAGGGGACTAGGTGATGGACAGCCTTGAAGCCCAGGGTGAGGAGTTTCTGCCTGATGCGCAGATTGATTGGTAGCCACTGGAGATTTTTGAGGAGGGGAGTAATATGCCCAGAGTGTTTCTGGACAAAGATAATACGGGCAGCAGCATGAAGTGTGGATTGAGGTGGAGAGAGACACGAGGATGGGAGATCAGAAAGAAGGCTGATGCAGTAGTCCAGACGGGATAGGATGAGAGCTTGAATGAGCAGGGTAGCGGTATGGATAGAGAGGAAAGGGCGGATCTTGGCAATGTTGCGGAGCTGAGACCGGCAGGTTTTGGTGATGGCTTGGATGTGAGGGGTGAATGAGAAAGCGGAGTCGAGGATGACACCAAGGTTGCGGGCTTGTGATATGGGAAGGATTGTAGTGCCGTCGACAGAGATGGGAAAGTCAGGGAGAGGGCAAGGTTTGGGAGGGAAGACAAGGAGTTCAGTCTTCGACATGTTGAGCTTTAGGTGGCGGGCAGACATCCAGATGGAGATGTCCTGAAGGCAGGAGGAGATGCGAGCCTGGAGAGAGGGGGAGAGAGCAGGGGCAGAGATGTAGATCTGGGTGTCATCAGCATAGAGATGATAGTTGAAGCCATGGGAGCGAATGAGGTCACCAAGGGAGTGCATGTAGATCGAGAACAGAAGGGGACCAAGCACTGAACCTTGGGGAACCCCCACAGTAAGAGGATGGGAGGGGGAGGAGGAGCCTGCAAAAGAGACGGAGAATGAACGACCGGAGAGGTAAGAGGAGAACCAGGAGTGGACGGAGTCTGTGAAGCCAAGGTCAGATAGCGTGTTGAGGAGAAGGGGGTGGTCCACAGTGTTGAAGGCAGCTGAGAGGTCGAGGAGGATTAAGACAGAGTATGAGCCATTGGATTTGGCAAGCAGGAGGTCATTGGTGACCTTTGAGAGGGCAGTTTCCGTGGAATGTAGGGGACGGAAGCCAGACTGGAGGGGGTCGAGGAGAGAGTTGTTGTTGAGGAATTCTAGGCAGCGCGTGTAGACAACTCGTTCAACTATTGACTGCCATGGGTTGAAAAGTATATAGGAAGCAGAATTAGAAGCATAGGACCTTGCCTTCTAATTGGAGAGGCAGTCATAGAAATGTACACAAGCAATGGGATTAGATTAAATATAATGGAATGTTCAATTAACTATTCACGATGTACACAAGTACTGAGAATGGGTATATTTAAATTGCTCATTGTGGTGAGCTCTACTAACTGTACTAACTGCAACAGTATTGCACTCCCCCAAGAGCTTAGAACAGTGCCCTGCGCCCAGTAAGTTCTCAATACTCAGTGTCAATCAAATTGATTGAGCACTTATGAAGTGCAGGGCACTGTACTAAGTGCTTGGGAGAGTACAATATAACAATATAAAAAAACATATTCCCTATGCACGATTGAGAGGAGGATACAGATATTAATATCAATAAATAAAATTACAGTTATGTATGTAAGTACCTGGGGCTGGGAGGAGGTCTGAATAAAGAGAGCAATTCAGGCCGAAGCAGAAAGGAGTTGAAGAAAAGGGCTTGTCAGAAAAGTCTCAGCGATAACTGCAGGGGTCAATGGGAAGTTTTTTTAGGATAGAGGAGACATGGACATGTTTGAAAGCAGTGGGGAAGAAGTCATTGGAGAAAAAATAGTTGAAGAAATGGAAGAATAGGCTGTTAGGGAGGGGAGAAGGGAGGGGCAATTACTTTGAAAAGATGTGAAGGGATGGGTCAGATGAGCAGATGGAGAAGGTGGATTTTGAAAGACAGCAGAAGACCTCCCCCTGAGATACTGCTGGGAAAGATGGGAGAGTTTGAATGATTGACATAAGAATAAGGAGCATCTGAAGAGTTAAACTAGCTGGGGTGCTCCACCACAGCTAAGCAAGCTGCCTTCCCTTTCTGCTACCCAGAGCTCCTGATCCCAGCATGCTATGTGCACACAGGGCTGGGAATAAAAGTAATGGCTGAGCCTTCTTGAACTCGTCACTGTGGCAGAGCAAATCACCTGATTCTTGTAGCCTCACTTCCCTGCACATGCCCAGCCCCTCGAGCTGCTTTTCCTTCCCTACACGCTCTGAGCCAGCCACACTGCCTTCCCAGAAATTGGCACCGGCTCCCCTCCACACTGTTGAGAATACCCCTTCTCCTGCTTTCACCACCCTGGCAGCAAAGAGAACGGCAGCATGAAATTTTCATAAAACCTTGAGAAGAAAAGCTTTAAAGCTTTATGCTACTTAACTTGTCATATTCCATCTCAACTACTGAATCAGGTTCCTTGCTGCCCTCCCTGCCTCCAGCCTCAACAGTCCTTTCTTCATTCTGGACCGTGTTTCTAAAAAATCACTAGATACCTCAAGGGCCTCCAATGGCTGCCCATCCATCTCAGGATCAAGCAGAGGCTTCTCAGCATCAAATCAATGAACTCAATCAGCTTTCTCACTCTTATCATGCCTTATTCTCAACAACCCAGCCTGCACAATCTGTTCCTCTAATACCAATTTATTTGGTCTCCCCTCATCTACTATCAACCCTCACTCTACAGTCAGCTTTCACTACTGCTTAGAATTCCCTCCCACTACATTTCTCATAGACCAGCAACTTGCCCCATCTTCAAAGCTCTATTAAAATCATATCTCCTCCAGGAAGCCTTCCCTAAATAAGATCACATGCCTACACCTTTTTTTTCCTTCCTACTTCCTCTCCCCTGCAACTTGTCCCTATTAGTTATTGAACTTCCCATTTTGCTTTGTTTAGGCTTGATTCAATAGTGATGGGAGGTCATATGGTGCATATCAATCAACCAATTGCCTTTTTTGAGCACTTACTATGTTCAGTGCACTGTATTAAGTGCTTACCTGAGTAACCATACAGAAGACTTGGCAGACACATCCCCTACCCACAACGAGCTTATGGTATATATGAGTTATGTTAGAACTGTTCTAAAGTGTATTCTTTGATTCAAACATTTTTTTCTTCTTCTGGTTTACAGTTATCAAGAATGAAGGTTTAGAAAGGTGAGGGACAATCTGTCGACAACTAATTTATTGACAAACCAAGGGTTTTTCATGAAACCATTACTCAATACAGAACAAACAATATTTGGGAAAGCAGATGGCTCTCACTTTAAATCACCCTAGGCATAATTGTTTATATCTAGTTTATTCACGTATCAAAACATAGAGAAGCAGCGTGGCTCAGTGGAAAGAGCCCGGGCTTTGGAGTCAGAGGTCATGGGTTCAAATCCCGGCTCTGCCAACTGTCATATGTGTGACTTTGGGCAAGTCACTTAACTTCTCAGTGCCTCAGTTACCTCATCTGTAAAATGGGGATGAAGACTGTGAGCCCCCCATGGGACAACCTGATCACCTTGTATCCTCCCCAGCGCTTAGAACAGTGCTTTGCACATAGTAAGCGCTTAATAAAAGCCATTATTATTATTATTATTAAAACATGTACCTGTGCTTAGATACATCCTGCTGGTTTGACACCAACTAACATGAAATTTGAGAACTTTTTCTATGAACTATAATGAGATTTATTTCTAATGTTGTGGCTCACAAGAGGTAATCTCCTCTATATTGTCTCTTAAAATATGTAGTGTAACTTAGAAGACTGCTTGTCACATAGTAAGTGCTTAACAAATACTATTATTATTTTTATTGCTCTTTATATACTGCTTCAAGTTATGGAATTCAGAGTGAGAAATTTTAGAGTTCTAAAGAAGCACTGTATTAAGATAACAATCACTGCTGGTAATGTAATCAATTACCGTAAGTGAAGGTAAAAGTATCTTACTTTGGAGAATGTTAGAATAGAGCACCATAAGTCGTTTTAAAAAATAGCCTTATAACTTTGTCAGATGAACTGTAACACCTTCTGAGACTATTGAAAACAGTGTTGACTTGGTTTTTTTCCTATTTACCTAAGATATTTAATTGATATCACAGAGATTTCACTTCAGCTTCCATATACTGTGACATTGCCACTGTTCTGGATAAGTTCTAAATTCCTTTATGGTGGCTTGTTGGGCTTCTTTTTAGTCTCTGCAGTAGAAAAGGAACAGTTTTGAAGTCAGAAGTTTTGAAAAGTAAAAGCTCTACCACAGGTATATTGTCAGGAAAAAAGATAGATTGATACAGCTGCATTTTGAGGAAAAAAAAAACCCAGCACTATACAAAAACAAGATGCTTTTAAAAGGTTGCAATTCCATGAGGAAAGGAAAACACATTTGGATTATTTAATTTATGAAAATCAAAACTGAAGGGAGGCAATGCATAAAACATACCTTTAAGAATAGAACTAGAAGAAATGTCATTTAATTTACATTTAAAAAAATGTTCTGAGTTTCTAATTACTGGAAAAGATGGAGTTCCATCTTCAACAAGCTGTCCTCGGGTTGCCACTGTCCAATCCCCTATCATCACACCACACATTTCCTGTAATTGGGATGGATTAGAAAGTTGAATGAAGCAATAGGGATACAATATGGAATGATGTGGACATTAAATCTGGTTCTGCAGCTTAGGTGTTCTGTCTTTAAGGATGAATTTCCCAGGAGAACTTGCCACTGTGCACCATTGTACCCCATTACTACTGGTACTATCTGTTGAAATATGAAGATATTTCATATCCCTTGAAAATATGACTGAAGGAAAAAAATAATTTGGCCCTGTAAAAGCAATAAGGTCAAAAGGCTATTTTTTAAAGCATAAAATAGGCATTGCAAAACCTCTACTGTCTTCCTGATGATGGATGGACCTAAATTTATATGCCTGACATATAATCTCATCAAAGAGCAATCTATTTATTAGGAATGTAGACCTTAGTAACATTAAATCACCTTTTAATTTTGAGAGTGGATGGCAATGACCTGTGGGCTAATGACATACGGCACCTCTGATGTTGTGATAATTAAAATAAGTACTTTTAGAACCACATGACAAGTAGCATTTAAAAGAGAGAATTAAAATGAGTCTGTAGTACACTTCTTCATTTTCAATCACTTACATTGTTATATTATCTTGGAAAACCATGTCCAGGCTGTACTCCCAATAAAAAATGGTAAATCTGTATTGAAGAGAATCCCATCTTCGTGGATTCTCTTAATTATTATCCTGTACCTGTCACTCATAAGAAATATATGTTGAAAAGTACAGATCTATGAGACAGCCTTTTTTTTTGCCAAGAAAGAAAACTTTCTGGCGAAATTCACTAAAACTATTTGCCTCAAGGTCTTCCAATTTCCTGGCATATTAGAAATTAATTCTGGCAGAGTTAATTCATTCTCTTGTCATTAGTCAAGTTTCTGTTCTCATGTATGTAGCACATTTTCATATTTGTAATGTCTATTTTTAATTAAGCCTTTCATTTTCTAAGTACACCAAAGATCAAAGGAAGCCTTGTAAAATGTATAGGAGGATGTGAATATGATGAAATTTCAAGGATATTCGTGCGACCTTTAAAAAAAAAACCTTGAATCTTTAATGCATATTTATTCAGAATAGCATTGTGTGATACTGTAGTGCTTGTTGAATAGAAGTTAGGCAGTCATAAGTTACCTTGAAAGATGTGCCAGGTGGCAGAGGTGCTGATTGGCAAACCACTGGTTAATGAAAAATGCATTAATGATGGTGAGGTGTACAGCTGAATTTTTAGAAAGTTGGGGGACTATAAAAAATGAAGAAACTTGACAATATATAAGGATATTTCTGTAAGCTTTTCTAGAGTATAGCATTCTATCCTTCCCCCTTCCGTAATTAATAAATTGGATGTGACTTTTTAGAATTTTCCTAAAGTTAAGTTAGCAGATCAAAAGGTACTGAACCATAACATTTATGGCATAAGAATAAAGATTAAGTATTATAATAAAGTATAAAAATATCATAATTACTGTTTTTATGAAAAAATATAATAGATTTCTTTATTTTCGGAGATTTGGTTCTGGCTCCTCCACCTGCCTGTTCATGATTCAGGTAAGTCACAGAAGCAGCATGGCCTGGGGGATAAAACATAGGCCTGGTTTCCAATCCTGGCTCCACCACTTGTCTGCTATGTGACCTTCGGCAAGTCACTTAACATCTCTGTGCCTCAGTTACCTTATCTGGAAAATGAGGAGTAAGACTGTGAGCCCTATGTGAGATGTGGACTATATCCAACCTAATTAGCTATTCCAGTACTTAAAACAGTGCTTGGCACGTAATAAGCACATTACAAATTCCTTTAAAAAAAAGTCACATAACTTCTCTGGATCTCAAAAAATACAGTTATAGAAATTTTGTGAGACAGGGACTGTGTCCAATCTGATTATCTTGTATCTATCCTAGGCTAGACACAAAACACTTAATAAATATCATTAATATTTTCTGTATCATATCTCTTGACTTCCACCAGGTGGACTTACATTAATTTTCAGTGAAGTCTGGCTGATTCTGACTTCGAGTTTTTCCAGGCATCCAGCAGCTCCAACTCTCATTCAGAGAATTCTTAAGTTTGAGTCTTCCTTATTACTCAGGTTTTTGCAGGCATGATCATTTGAACATGTAGTAAGCTATTTAGCATGATCACTAGGGCACAGTTAAGGCATTATTTTTGCTACATAATAAAACAAGATAAAGTTGAAAGTAAAGAATGAGCATGCTTCCTTCCTCTCCCCCTCCCCATCCCTCCGCCTTACCTCCTTCCCCTCCCCTCAGCACCTGTATATATGTATATATGTTTGTACATATTTATTACTCTATTCATTTTATTTGTACATATTTATTCTATTTATTTTGTTAATATGTTTTGTTTTGTTGTCTGTCTCCCCCTTCTAGACTGTGAGCCCGCTGTTGGGTAGGGACTGTCTCTATATGTTACCAACTTGTACTTCCCAAGCGCTTAGTACAGTGCTCTGCACACGGTACGTGCTCAATAAATACGATTGAATGAATGAATGCTACCTTTGCAAGGCATGATATACCATCAAATGTGATTAGCTTAAATACGTATTTCACCCTCTCCTAAAGAAGAAAAGCAGAAATAATGATTGCTGTAATAAAATAGCTATTTTAATGTAGTGTATTTTCATGTCTTCCATTCCTGTTTGTCACAGATTGAATGACTTGCATGCCATTCCTGAATGCATTGATTTCCCCTCAACTCTGAAATTCTTGCTTTCCCTTTTCTAACTCTTGAGATCATAATGATTATATATATATATATATATCTGAAAATAGAATTATTTGCATTAACTAAAGAAGAATAAAATCTAAAGTAATAAACCCACTTACTTCAGGAAACATTTCCCAAATAGTATTTGCAGTAATAATAGTATTTATTGACCACTTATTGTGTATTAAGCACTGGGACAGAATACACGGGTGGGAATTAGAAATGGATCTTGTCCAAGGAGGGACTCACAATCAATGAATATAAGTGGGAACAATGGGTAGATATGAAATAATCAAGTTGTACACATTCCCTGTCCCACATGGGGCTCACAGACTAAATTAGAGGTAGGATTTAATTCCCTATTTTACAGATGAAGTAACTGAAGTACAAAGCAAATGAGTAATTTCCCCCGCATCACGGAACCGGCAAATAATTGAGCAGAGTTTTGGACCGAGGTCCTCCAACTCCCCAGCCCATGTTTTTCCCAGTAGGTCATTTTACTTCCCATGGTGACCATAGTGCCTGCTGGCAGGTAGGAATAGGGAAATTGACAAGCCTCTTGGTACTCACATGTAGGACAAGACTCTTGATCTTCATTTGGGCTGAGAAAGGATCAGTGCCAAATAATCTTTGTCGAGGAGATGTTACATTTCCCATACTCTACTGAACCAGTCTTTGAAATGAATTCACATAATGTTGTGGGAAACTGAAATGACCAAAAGAGAGGTTGCTTTCTCAAGGGTCAAAGAAATTGCTTTGCAAAAGGCAAGTGGATAGACATTAGTTTGCTGTGAATACAAAGTACCGTGTATATCCTGTGCCCCAAATGAATGTAATAGATTTTGAAATTTTGCAGATGTAAGTTGGTGCCACTAGTGTATGTTCATAAGGTATTAACATTGAATTGATGACTTCTGTTGTAGAGATTCACTGAGCTTTGTATGTTTTCCCAAACTGTGTTAGAAAACCTAGCCGTAAATGAATGCTGACAGAGCGCTGATAAATCAGTTAAGTAGACTCCTAAGAAAAACTGACAGTGATATAAATAGCCTTTACAAATACAGCATAACCTCAGGGATGATTTTGCAATAAATGTATTTATAGTGGACATATTTTTACAACATGAAAATTTGATTTTTTTAACTGAAAATTATATTTTCAGGTTTCTGCAGTAAAAAGGTTCTGTTTAACAAAAAGATTATTCTTTCATGTTTGCTGGAACATTTTGCCTAAGATGCTGCTTCTAGCTACCACATGTAAATTCAGTTAGGATTTATAAAGAGAGGAAATCTATTCAAGCAGTATATACTCTATTAATAACTTTCTAAAACCTCCTTAGGCTTAAAAATGGAGAATTTGTACCAATTCATCATAACTCATAGTGAGAGCAAAAATACTTGGTGCAGAGCAGTTCTGGGTATTTTATTTATTCCCCCCCAAATTGCCTATCATAACTCACAGAGCTGAATAATTACACTGAAATCAGAACCAGTTCATGCAGGGGTCTATTAATATTGAAAAAAGTCCCTATTTTCAACAAAATTAAATGCAGAAGATTTTTTACTAGAAGTATGAGAAACATTTGTCACAGTGATCTCTTAAAGAACACAGGTAATTCCTGCATACCTGAAATGAAGTCCCAGTTAATGTAAAAAAGTAAAGTGCAAACAGTGAGAGGGCATGCTAAGAAAGATACAGGAATCTAATGTAGAGGGGAGAACTTGATGGAAGGATGAACAGAATATTCTCTCTCTCTTTCATTCCTTTCTGCCTTTCTCTGTGCCTTTCCTCTGGCCTTTCTTACTCTTTCTGTCCTCTCTTACTTCCTATCTGAATCATCATTTGACTTTATCCTGCAATCTATCTTTGACTTGATATTTCCTTCACTCAGACCCTATTTTCTTTTTCTTCACATCTCTCGCTCTATCTCTCTCTCTCTGAGTTAACTGTTCTCAGTCCTTCTCCCTGTCAGCTCCCTATCTGTTGCTTTAATTATTCCTTTTTTTACCTTGTTCTCTCCTACTCCAGTGGCCTTGCCTCCCTTTCCATGTCCCCTTCCCATGACTGTATCATTTTCTTTGATAATATGAAAAATCAACATTCCCAACTGGCCAAATACTGCACATTAAGTGCTCTATTGGATATTGCAGTAAAAACTAAGGCTTGGTTACCAATCACAAGGAGCATTCAGAATAAGTGAAATCACAGCTGCAGCTACAGTTGTCCCTTGGGTCAGACAAATCATCCCACTTTCAGGATCCCTGCGTGTTTGGAAGCTCCACATCCTTTACCCTCTCTAAGCAAGGAGGTGAATGATTTGGCCTTGGAAAATGGAATCAGGGACAGATTTGGCATTTTACAGTCTTCAGGCACCACACAAATGTAATTTTTTTTTCAAAAATGCTTATTGGATTATCTTAAAATTTGCGAAGAATAATGCTGCACCTTCCTTTCAGCCAAAACATTAATGTTGAAGATCCATGTCAAAAATTCACAGCACATCATTTTATATCACTATTTAATTAATCAATCATATTCACTGAGCAGATACTGTGTGCAGAGAATTCTACCAAGCACTTCAGAAAATAGACTATGACTGAATTGGTAGACATATTCTCTTCCCATAATAATAATAATGATGGCATTTATTAAGTGCTTACTATGTGCAAAGCACTGTTCTAAGTGCTGATAATAATAATAACAATAATAATAATAATGGCATTTGTTAAGCGCTTACTATGTGCAAAGCACTGTTCTAAGTGCTGGGGAGGTTACAAGGTGATCAGGTTGTCCCACATGGGGCTCACAGTCTTAATCCCCATTTTACAGATGAGGTAACTGAGGCACAGAGAAGTTAAGTGAGTTGCCCAAAATCACACAGCTGACAAGTGGTGGAGCCGGGATTTGAACCCATGACCTCTGACTCCAAAGCCCATGCTCTTTCCACTGAGCCATGCATATGCTCACAATGTAGTGGGGTAGACAGGCATATAAATAAATTATGGACATGTACATTAATCCTGTGGGGCTGAGGGATGGGTAAATAAAAGGAGCAAATCAGTGTAATGCAGGAGTGGAAAAAGAGAAAATGAGAGTTTAGACAGGGAAGACCTTTTGGAAGAGATATGCCTTCAGTAGGACTTTGATGGTGGGGAGAGTAATAGCATGGCTCAGAGGAAAGAGCATGGGCTTGGGAGTCAGAGGTCATGGGTTCTAATCCTAGCTCTGCCACTTGTCAGCTGTGTGACTTTGGGTAAGTCACTTAACTTCTCTGTGCCTCAGTTCCCTAGTCTGGAAAATGGGGATTGAGACTGTGAGCCCCACGTGGGACAACCTGATTACCTTGGGTAGGGACTGTCTCTATATGTTGCCAACTTGTACTTCCCAAGCACTTAGTACAGTGCTCTGCACACAGTAAGTGCTCAATAAATATGATTGATTGATTGATTGTATCCCCCCAGTGCTTAAAACAGTGCTTGGCATATAGTAAGTGCTTAACAAATGCCATTATTTTCATTATTAATAATACTAATAGTCTGTCAGATATGAAAAGGGATGGTGTTCCTATCCAAAGGCAAGACATGGCCAAATGGTTGGTAGTGAGATAAACAAGATTAAGGTACAGTGAGTAGGTTGTCATTAGAATAGTGCAGTGTATGGGCTGGGTTGTAAGAGCAGAGAGGTGAGGTAGCAAGGGGCAGGGTAATTGAATGCTATAAAGCTGATGGTAAGGAGTTTATGTTTGTGGAGGTGGATGGGTAACCACTGAACTTTCTTGAGGAGTGGGGAAACATGCTGAACGTTTTTGTAGAAAAATGATCTGGGCAGCTGAGTGAAGTATGGACTGGAATGGGGAGAGACAGGAGGCAGGGAGATCAGTAAAGAGGTTGATACAATAATCAAGATGGGAAAGGATAAATGCTTTGATTAATGTGGAAGCAGTTTGGATGGAGAGGAAAGGCAGGTTTTAGTGATGCTGTGATGTTGAACTCACAGGATTTAGTGATAAATTGAACGTGTAAGTTGAATGAGAGCGAGGAGTCAAGGATGACACCAACAGTATGGGCTTGTAAGATGGGAAGGATGATGATACTGTCTACAGTGTTGGGAAAATCACGGGGAGCACAGTGTTTGGGTGGAAAGAATTGTATTTTGGACAGGTTCATTCATTTATTCATTCAATCAATCATATTTATTGAGAGTTTACTATGTACTGTGTTAAGCACTTGGGAGAGTACAATGTAAAAATAAATAAACACATCCTGCCCACAATGAACTTACCGTCTAGTGTTGGAGATAGGCATTAATATCTATAAATAAATTACAGATATGTACATAAGTGCTGTAGGGCAGGGAGGGGAGATTCAGTCAATCATTTTATTGAGTGCTTCCTGTGTGCAAAGCACTGTACTAAGTTCTTGGGAGAGTACAGTACAACAATAAACAGACACATTCCCTGCCTATAATGAGCTGATAAAGGGGACAATTTAGGGCAAAGCAGAGGGGAGTGGGAGAAGAGGAAAGAGGTGCTTAGTCAGGGAAGGCCTCTTGGAGGAGATGGGCATTCAATAAGGCTTTGAAGGTAAGGAGAGTAAATGTCTATAGGATTTGAGGAGGAAGGTCATTCCATTCCAGAGGGAGGACATGGGCGAGTGGTCAGCGGCAAGATAGATGGGACTGAGGTACAATAAGAAGGTTAGACCAAAGTGTACTGGTTGGATTTTAGTAAGACAGTAGCACAGTGAGTTAGAAGGATGTGAGGTAACTGCGTGCTTTAAAACCAATAGTGAGGAGTTTTTGTTTCAAGTTTGAGGTGTCACTGGGAAGAAATGAGAGACTGTAGAGAAGTGTTGGGGGTGTAGATTTTGGAATCAGCTGCATAAAGGTGGCTGAAGCCATGGGAGCAAATGAATTCTCTAAGGGCAAGGGAGTGGATGTAGATAGAGCATAGAAGGGGACCCAGAATTGATCCTTGAGGGACTCCTACAGTTAGGGGATGGGAGGCAGAGGAGGAGCCTGTGAAAGAGACTGAGAATGAATGACCAGAGAGATAAGAGGAGAACCAGGAGAGGACAGTGTCAGCGAAGCCAAGTTTGGATAATGTTTTCAGGAGAAGAGTAGTCAACAGTGTCAAAGGCAGCTGAGAGGTCGAGGAGGATTAAGATGGAGTTGAAGCCATTTAATTTGGTGAGTAGGAGATCACTGATTATCTTTGAGAGGGTGATTTCCATGTCTGAAAGGAACTGAAAGTGGATTGGAGGAGATTAGGAGAGAATTGGAGGAATGGAACTTCAGACAGTGGGTTTAGACGACTTGATCAAACAGTTTGAAGGAGGAAGGTAGGAAAGAGATGGAGCAACAACTGGAGGGAGCCGTGGGTTCAAGAGATAGAGGAGAGATGAGCATGTTTGAAAGCACTAGGGAAGAAGCCTTTGGAGTGTGATCAGTTGAAGGTGACAGTTATTAATTCACTCATATTTATTGAGCCCTTACTGTGTACAGAACACTGTACTAAGCTCTTGGGAAGTACAAGTCGGCAACGTATAGAGACAGTCCGTACCCAAAAACAGACTCACAGTCTGGGAGGGTGCAAGTGTTTTGATAAGGGGAGAAGGGAGGGTTGAATTTGCAGATGGATTTTTAGATATTGCTGGGAAGGATGGGAGAGTTGAGGAAGGGGCAGGAAGAGGAAGGAACTGGTGAGGAGCACGGGATATTTTAGGGAGCTCACATCTGATCATTTCAATTTTCTCAAATGATAATGATGTTTTTTATTAAGTGCTTACTATGTGCCAAGCACTGTTCTAAGCACTGGGTTAGATACAAGCTTATTAGGTTGCCCCACTTGGGGCTCACAGTCTTGATCCCCATGTTACAAATGAGGTAACTGAGGCACTGAGAAGTTAAGTGACTTGCCCACAGTCACACAGCTGACAAGTGGCAGAGCAGGGATTAGAATTTGTGACCTCTGACTCCCAAGACCATGCTCTTTCCACTAAGCCATGCTGCTTCTCAAAGTAGGTGGCTAGGTCATTAGAGGCCAGAGATCGGGGTGGAGTTTGAGGGGAGACTTAAATGTCTGGAACAAGTGGAAGGGCAATGGTTCTGGGTGTCAGTAAGGACAGAGAATAATTTTTCCAGGCTGAGGAGAAGCAGAATTGAAGCACACGAGGATAAATTTGAAGTAGACGAAGTCAGCCTGATATCTAGATTTCCCCAGCAGCACTGTTGGCTTATGCACAAAAGTGAAGGAAGCAGACTGTGGAGGTGATTTCAGGCTGTGGGTTAGAAATAGAAGATCTAAGGGCTAGGGGACTGAGAGAGTTGAGTTCAGTAGAGAGGGTGGTGTTGAGGGTGTCAATTTAGTCATCAAGGGGAAGAAAGCTTGGGTAAAAAGGCTAAAGGGGGCATGATAACATGAAAAAATTGGTTGGTTTCAGAAGTTCAGAAGTCTCTGTTGGGGAACATCACAGATTTACAGAAAGGTGGTATGTAGCAGACAAGAAAGGTGAGAAAGTTGTGCTCAGTTAGAGGGATTTCAGAGTTGAAGAGGGTAGAGATTGTACAGCAGCTAGATATGATGAGATTGGGAGTGTGTCCAAATTGGTGAGTGGGAAAGCTGGGATGGAGTTCACTGGAGTTGAGGAGTGATAGAAAGTGGTCAGAGGAAGGCTCAACAGGAACATCCATGTGGATATTTAAGGCCTTCCCAGACTGAACCCCCTCTTTCCTCTCCCCCTCCTCCCCAATTCCCATGCCCCCTGCCTTACCTCCTTCCCCTCCCCACAGCACCTGTATACGTGTATATATGCTTGTATGTTTTACTCTATTTATTTTATTTGTACTTATTTATTCTATTTATTTTATATTGTTAATATGTTTTGTTTTGTTGTCTGACTCCTCCTTCTAGGCTGTGAGCCCACTGTTGGGTAGGGACCATTTCTATATGTTGCCAACTTGTACTTCCCAAGTGCTTAGTACAGTGCTATGCACACAGTAAGCACTCAATAAATACAATTGAATGAATGAATGAATCAACTTAGGGATGGAGAGAGAGAGAAGGAATGTGAGGTATCAAAATGGTTCAAAAAGTTGGACGTGGGGCCAAGGCTGTGGTAGGTGACACTAATATATGAAATAGGTGGTAGAGGAAAAATATAAAGGCTGCAAAGCAAGGGAAAGAGACGGATGGGGAGGTGGAATGGTGTGAATGCTGCAGTCTCTATATGTTGCCGACTTACACTTCCCAAGTGCTTAGTACAGTGCTCTGCACACAGGAAATGCTCAATAAATACGATTGAATGAACTGGGGAGTGAGAAGGCTGACACCTTCCCCATTCCTGGTAATTCTGGATGTGGGTGAAGATAAAGGTGCTAAAAACATCTTGATTTTGAGCTCCATTCAACATTTTTATCTGTCACTCTTCATTAAAAACCAACAGAAACATTTCTCATTTTATATGGCTGTCACCTGGGATGAACTCACTTCTGGGCCACCTGTGGATGTACCAGGAAATCCACATGTGAAATCTGTTTTGCAATGTGCTCATATGGTTTATGGAATACAAGTTCCAATTGAAAAATCTACATTATAAAAATATACTACCTCACAATATTTGTATAAACTTTTTTAGGTTTTTTTTTTTTTTCCTTTAAGTTTCCACAATGGATTGGTGCATTTTGCTCTATGGCATGAAAACCTTCAAGGTGATCCAATCAATGAGAGGTTTAAAGTGTCTTCTGTCATCATAGTTTAAATTATAAAGTCCCCTGATCATGCAACCAGAGGGCAGTGCCAGGTCAAAGGGAGGTGCAACTTTCCATGAAACTCAGGAAGAAGGGACCCAGGCCAATAATGACTGTATGGATTGGGGAATGGGAACAGTCCACTGGGGATGCTAGACTGAAGCAGGGGTTGGGAAAACTGAAGCAGCTTTGTCCCAGTTCCTCTGCAAGAATTATGCCTGGGTTCTAATCCTGTCCCTGCTACTTCTCTGCAGTGTTACCTTGGGCAAGTCACTTAACTTCTCTGTGCCTCAGTCATCTCATTTTTAAAATGGGATTAAAGGCCACACCAGCAGGGGTAGGGAGGATGGAGGTCCATTTCCCAACTCACCATCCCAAGCTCCAATGTGGCAGACACTCTTGTTCATTTTCCTTCTCTGAACCAATGGGCAGGTAGAAATCTAAGCAGCTCAATCCTGGTACTTGGGACTGCACCCTGGCATTGGATGAAACAAAGAGGCTGATGTTTGCTCTCTTTTTATTAACAAAAAAGACAAAAAAATCCAGGTTTAACTTTTTCTGTACCTTATCCTGAGCAAGCCCTTCAGGGCTACTCCAGCCACAGACATATTCATCCCCTCCCAAGTCAGGTGGCCCCTGGTGTCAGTTCTGTCAAGACAGAAGTGACCCACGGGCTGGGGAACATTGAGGCCACTGCCCAGTCCAGCAGGGGTAGGTGGCCTGTTTCCCCATCCCAACTGGTTTTGGCTCCCGCTGTGTCTGGGCAGTGGCCCGTGGTTGGCATCAAATTGAGTCATGGGAAAGAAGGTGCCATGTTAAGTTATATTTCAACCTCTTCTATTAGGGATTGGTGGATTTGTTAGGACAGTCATATTTCAAATGGCTCTTAATAATGATGGCATTTTTTAAGTGCTTGCTATGTGTGAAGCACTGTTCTAAGGGTGCTGGGGGGAATACAAGATGATGGTTGTCCCACGTGGGGCTCACAATCTTAATCCCCATTTTACAGATGAGGTCACTGAGGCACAGAGAAGTGACTTGTCCAAAGTCACACAGCTGACAAGTGGCGGAGCTGGCATTAGAACTCTTATGCAAATCACACTCCCGTCATGGGACCCCCTGAACACTGCCACCTCAACAAATTGTGACCCCTAGACTAGGGCAGGTAAGGTTTATTGGAGATTTGCCTCTCTAAATAATGGCTCACAAACTCAATCTGAAGGCTAGGGGAGGACAGTTTGACTTGGAAAAATTACAGTGGCTACTCGTTCGGCTTCTTAAATGTAACTTCATCCACTCTTTCCCAAGACCCAGCAAAGAGCAATAGCCTATAATAATAATAACAATAATGGCATTTATTAAGCGCTTACTATGTGCAAAGCATTGTTCTAAGCGCTGGGGAGGTTACAAGGTGATCAGGTTGTCCCACGGAGGGCTCACAGCCTTAATCCCCATTTTACAGATGAGGGAACTGAGGGCCAGAGAAGTTAAGTGACTTGCCCAAAGTCACACAGCTGACAAGTGGCGGAGCTGGGATTTGAACCCCTGACCTCTGACTCCAAAACCCGTGCTCTTTCCACTAAGCCACACTGCTTCCGTATCTTCTCCTTGTCACTCCTTGCTTTCTCATCCCTACTACTTCTTTCACTAAGGAAGCCACTGACCAGTTCAAAATGAAAATTCTAATGACATCCCAATGAAAAGATTGACATACCACCCAACAGCCTGTGAATTGCATGAAATTCAAAGAAGCGGCAAGACATTGACCATGCTTTGTGAAGTAAAAGAACAGCATATTTTCTATGTGCTTCCTGCGTAACCTCAAACTTAATATGCTCAAAACAACTCATTATCGTCCCCTGTCCTCTCCTGTAATTTGCCATCACTGCAGACAGCACCATGATCCTTCCTATCTCAAAGCCTGTGACCTTGGTCTTATCCTTGACTCCTCTCTCTCATTCTATCCACATATTAGAGAAGCAGCATGGCTCAGTGGAAAGAGGCCGGGCTTTGGAGTCAAAGATCATGGGTTCAAATCCTGGCCCTGGAAACTGTCAGCTGTGTGACTTTGAGCAAGTCACTTAACTTCTCTGTGCCTCAGTTACCTCCTCTGTAAAATGGGGATGAAGACTGTGAGTCCCCCGTGGGACACCCTAAGCACTCTGAAACCTCCCCAGCACTTAGAACAGTGCTTTGCACATAGTAAGCACTTAATAAATACCATTATTATTATTATTATTATTATTATATTCAATCCATTACTAAATCCTTTCAGTTTGACCTTCACAACATTGCTAAAATCTGCCCTTTCCTCTCCATCTAAACTGCTATCATGTTAATTCAAGCACTTATCCTACCCCACATCAATTATTGTACCACCCTCCTTGCTGACCCTCCAGCCTCTTATCGCACCCGACTCCAATCCCCACTTTACTCTGCTTCCCAGATCATTTTTTTATAAAAGTGTTCAGATCATTTTTTTATAAAAATGTTCAGATCATTTCCCCACTCCTCGAACCCCTCCATTGGTTGCCCATCCACGTCCACATCAAGCAGGAGCTCCTTACCATCAACTTTAAAACATTCAATCATCTTGTCCCCTCCTACTTAACCTCACTACTTTCCTACTACAACCCAGCCCACAAACTTCACTCCTTTAATGCCAATCTACCCACTATGTCTCTATCTCATCTATCTTGCCATTGGCCTCTCACCCATGTCCTGCCTCTGGCCTGGAATGCCCTCCCTCTTCATATCTAACAGACAATTACTCTCCCCACCTTCAAAGCCTTAATGAATATCCCTGTCCTCCAAGAGGCCTTTCCTGAATAATTCCTCATTTCCTCTACTCCCATGTCCTTCTGCATCACCCTCATTTGCTCTATTTATTCACTTCTCCTTCAACCCCACAGCACTTATGTACATACCTGCAAATTATCCATATTAATGTCTGTCTCTTTCTCTGAATTGCAAGCTATTTTGGGGCAGGGAACATATCTACCAACTCTGTTATATTTGTATTTTGTACTCTCCCAAGTGCTTAGTACAGTTGTCTGCACAGAGTAAATGCTCAATAAATATGATTGATTGATTGAAGTAGTGTTATAAACACTTGGGTAGGTACCGGTTTAACAGGTTGGACACAGTCCCTACCCAACATGGTGCTCACAATCTAAATTGGAGGGAGGAGGATTTAATCCCCATTTTACAGATGAGGTAACTGAGGCACAGAGCAGTGAAGTGACTTGCCTGAGGTCACACAGCAAGCAATTGGCACAGACAGAATTAGAACCCAGGCCCTCTGACTTCCAGTCCTGTGCTCTTTCCACTAGGCTATGCTGCTTTTCCCTGTGAGTAGAGAACATGTCTGCAACTCCACCAACTCTACTGAATTGTACTCTCCGAAGAATTTACCACAGTGCTCTGAACATAATAAGTGCTCAATAAATACTGTTGATTGATTGATTGATTATAACTTGTTGAGGTTTGTCATTTCTCTCCAGATTAGAAGTGGTAGTGATATTTCTTGAGTATTCACTTGGTGCTATGCCCTGCACTAAGCACTGGGTTTTGAACAACATACTGTTACTTCACAACAAAAATTTTTTTGAAGGACTACATTAAGCACTGGTATAGCTACGAGATAATCAGTTCAAATCAGTTCCTTTCCCTCACGGTGTCCACAGTCTATGCAGGAGGGATAACAGGTCAACACGGGTGAATCCCAATTTTGCAGATGAGGAAACAGGCACAGAGAAGTCAAGTGACTTGCCCCAAAGCGCACAGCAGGAAAAAGGCAGAGCCAGGATTAAACCCAGGTCTTTGTACTCCCAGGCCCATGCTCCTTCTACTAGATCATGCTACTGCTCCCTTCCCACAGTAAGCTTACATTCCAATGGGGAGGCTGGGGGATTGGGAGGCCAGGGCCGACAGGGAAATATTAACAAATTGAGTAATCAGAATAAACACTAGGCTGTGATTGAATGTGTGCTGATGAAACGGGGTGAAAGCTTTGGAAAGCAGGAAAGCACTCTTCTTGAGTAGAGACAGCATGTAGCTAGTCTGTTCTCAACTCCCAAGTGATCCTGAGGAGAAACAATGCTTGGCTCACAGAAGGGAAAGATGATGTTCTTGGACAGTCTAGAAAATGCCTTCCACAACCCAGTAACTCAAAACCCTCCATATGTGAAGACTGTTGTTCAGGTTGTTGTGAATCTGGGGGAAAGCCCCAAACTAAACTCACAGCTCACCCCTGAATCCCTCTCCCACCTGACGCTGGGGTCAAAGAGCGTGGATTTTAATGGGAGCTTCTGGCCTGGGGACGGTCCCATAGACGTCCTTGGGAAGGGAGAAGAGGTTGACAGAGGCTGTAATCTGGGTTGTCCACAGCTTCCTGTCCCACTAGGGAAAGCTTGGACAGGAAAGCATCTGATCCCTGGTGCTCTGGGAGTCTTGCACAGTCCAGCATTAGGCAGCTCTGCTCCATACTTTCCCAGCCCCACTATGCTTCTTATGGCTATGGTCCTCTTCTCTGATTTCCGCTCTGCCATCTGCAGTAGTGACCATACCTGTTCTCTGTCTCTCCCTGGGTGGGAGTCTTATGCCCACTCTTCACATGCTCACCCCTATTCTTCAGCATCATCAGTGTTTATTGAACACTTCTGGTGTGCTAACTGCTGTACCGGATGCCTCTTGTGCCCTAGGTTCTGCTCTGGGTGCCTTTTGTGTAGGGAGGGGCACTCAGGGTACACAGTTTATGTGCAGTGCAGTGTCCAGTTCCTAAGGGGTGTCCAGTACAGGGTCTATGTATACATTAACAGCTCCTCTCAATTTTCATGATTATTTCTGAAAATTTTGATAAGGGGTCATTTCAGACTAAAAAATGACATCATGTTAATTTGGAAGCATCAGAGAAGATGGTACATTGAAATGTTGGATACTTATTTCCACACACTAGAACATTATGACAACAAATGAATGCAAGAGTCTTATGTGTTTAAATTAAATTTTCAAACAAAAATAATTTATGGCTTGAATTTTCATCAAGTAAAAGTGATTTTAAGTTTTAAGCTAAAATTAGTGGAACATTAGCTAATATTAGGAGAATTTTCCTGAAGTCTAATGTTTTTTAGTCATGTATATTTTGCCCTGAAATAGAATACACCCTGAGGCAGGTGGTATTTCTGACTTTTCTTGGTCCAGTATTTGTTTGCTCCCTTATATGGATAAAAGAGGGATGAGAGGAGCAGTTACCAGTAATGAACACCCGAGGAGGAACTGTGAGAGGAGCAATTACCAGCAACCAGTACCCCAGGAGGAACCTTAGAACAGATAATTCCTCATCCAAATAGAAGGCGTATAGAAAACAAAATTTTAATCTCAAGAATGTCATGTTAAGTGTTTCCAAAGGGTCTAAAAGCAATCCCCTCTCATCATCTGGTTAACAAGTCATATTTCCATTCATCCATTAAGAAATATAAGGAAACAGAAGCCACTTTTTGAAATTAACATTGATTTCATAGTTATTCAGCCTTGTTCATTCTGTAGTGAAATTATTTGCATTAAGAATGAAAGTTCAGCAATTCTAATGTCAAGAAGGTATTGTATTAAATAGTATGCCTCATTATTTTGATAACATTAGGAAATCACTGCTCTCTGTTGCCCCATCAATCAACACTACCACTACCTGGACCTATATTGGATTAATAAATAGTGACTAAGTTCCTGGGAAGACATAATACAGTGAAGGAAAAATATGGAAGCAATATGTATGTGCTGACTTGAATTTAGTAGTGTTAACACACCCTAGTTCTAAGCTTGTTCATTTCAGAAGTAAGCTTCCTAGAAGTGATCACAACTGCTAAGCTTACTGTCTCCAAAACACAGGTGGTAATACAATACAAATTAGAGAAAGAATAACTATTTTGCTTACAAGTCTTTTAGTTCAATAGAATTCTGTTGTCATTAAAGGTAAACTTATTGATATATAGATCAATCAGTGATATTTATTGAGCACTTACTCTGTGCAAAGTATTGTATTATGCACTTGGGAAGGTACAATAAAATAGAGTTGGTAGAAAGGATCCCTGCCCTCAAGAAGATAACAGTCTAGAGGGGGAGATGCACGTGAATGACACATATGGGAAGTGGCTGAGAATAAGAAGAGGTGCATAAGTGCTGTGCAGCTGGGGCTTTGGGTGGGATGAATATCAAAATGCTTAGATTATGAGCTGTATAAGGGTAAGGTACCAAGTTTAATTCCCATCTGGATATTCTCTCCCCGTGTTTAGTATAGTGTTCTGCACACCGTAAGTGTTTAATAAATATTATTACTATTACTACAATTACTACAATATTACTATTACTAAATATTATTAGTATTAGTATTACTACCAACACAAGTGCCCAAGAAATACAGAAGAATGGGTGAATAGTGGGGGAAATGAGGAGAGACACACACATACAGGGAGATAAACAGAAAGGAAGGACACATCAGGGAGAAAGAAAGAGAATATAAATTGGTTTGAGTGCATGTGAGACAGTTGCACCATCAAAGTGGTCTACTCCTTTGTTATAGTCATATG
Source organism: Tachyglossus aculeatus (assembly GCF_015852505.1). Lineage (NCBI taxonomy): Eukaryota > Metazoa > Chordata > Mammalia > Monotremata > Tachyglossidae > Tachyglossus > Tachyglossus aculeatus. The sequence goes on from NC_052067.1 coordinate 117,644,261, forward strand.
ACTCTAACTATTCATCAGGAATTCATTACAAAGATACATTAGTGTCCTTGCTCCAGAGCCTTTCTGTTCCCTTCAGAGGCCCTTGTGAAAATAAGCACCAATTCTGAGCCACAAACCAGGTAGAAGAACCCAAGGCAGAGAAAGGTTTGACATGTAAATTAAAAATATCAGAAAAATACAATTACCTTATCTATTTAGATGAGAAACTGACTCTGAAAACTGGCTCTTTCAAATTATTTGCTCCCCTGTCTCTCCTGCTACTCATAGTCATGGATCACCCCAACTGTATGCTTGCATAGGAGCTACATAATGCTGCTGGCAAAAATCTGTGCACCAAGCTGAACTTGTCCATCTCAATCTCAACCTCTCCTTCTATAACTTTAGCCTTTCTTCTGCCCATAAACAATACTTCTCCATCCTTATTGACTCCACTTCCCCTATCTCCTGCCCCTAATAAATTTAGCCATACATGCCAACTATAATATTGAAACCATCAGCTGTAATCTCCATAAACTCACCTCTGCATTGCTGTGGTCACAAGTTCCTCCTGCCTCCTCTTGAACTCTCCCATCTTTCCCAAAGTATTCCAGGACAATTCCTATCTCCTCCTAAAATCCATCAGCTCTATCTGGGCTTCCAACCCAAACCCTTCCCACCCCACCAAAATACTTGCACCCTCATTCCTGTCTTGCTTTCAAGAATTATCATCATAATTATTATTATTATTATTATTGTTATCATTATTACAATTGTATTTATTAAGTACTTTCTATGTTTTGAGCACTTTTCTACACGCCGGGATACAAGTTAATCAGATTGAACGCAATCTCTGTCCCACATGGGTCGCACAGTCTAGGAGGTAGAACAAGCATTTAATCTCCATTTTATAGATGAGAAAACTGTGGCACGGAGAACTTAAGTGACTTCCGACATGACCATTAAGGCTATATGGGTTGAGTATTCAGGGCATACTAAAAAAAATTAAATTTACTTTTAAAGTCTTCATTTGCACAGATAACTCCTGTTTAAGTAATATCTAATTTCCTCACAAACAATGACAGGATCACTTTGGTATAGATGTATGTTCCCAAAGCCAACACGCCTAGTTCCTGGCCCCACAATAGGATCAAGCATTCAGTAGGTCAATCAAATTTTCTGAGCACTTACTGTGTGCAGAGCACTGTACTAAATGCTTGGAAAAGTACAATAGAATTAACAGGCATGATTTCTGCCTTCTAGGAGCTTACAGTCGAGTCGGAGCCCTTGTCCATGATCTCCCCTTGCCATCAGAATTTTTGTATTCCTCTAGAATAGCTCCTTGTCAGCAGGTAAAATGTCCACCAGGTCTGTTGGATTTTGCTCTCCTAAGTCCTTACCATAGTAAATTCTCAAAAAAAGTAATTCATTGTTTGATTGATTTCCTCCGCCACGCGACCCAAAGCAATCCACTCCTTGTTTTTAAGTGAAGGGACAGCAGAAGAGGATGCAATCAATGAGTCTCTATGGGGGAGAAAGTGCTGTCAGCTCTCTGTTAAACCTCCTTTGTGAGTAGGATGGTTTCAAAGCAATGCCCAAATTGTCTACACCTAGTGACTACAGATATCTGGAAAATATAGATGCAGCTCTCTAAGGTAAGATTTAGATTTCCTCTTAAATGACTAATGTGATGTCTAAAGCCTGAAATCCTCTTCCTTTCTAGTTTGAATTTCATTCATTCATTCAATCATATTTATTGAACACTTACCGTGTGCACAGCACTGTACTAAGTGCTTGGATTGTTTTATTAGTAATAATGTTAATCAATTAATCAACGGCAGTTATTGAAATGTACTGTATGTAGAACACTGTACTAAGAACTTGGGAGAGTACAATAAAACAGAGTTGGTAGACATGGTCCTTGCTCACAAAGTATTTAGAGTACAGAGGGGAGAAACAGATGTGCCTATTTAGTGCGAAACATATTACTAGTTGCTTGTGCTGTAACTTTTCAAATGTAATGATGAGGATAATTAATATTTTTATGGTATTTGTTAAGCGCTTACTATATGCCAGTCACTGGTCTAAGCACTGGGGTAGATACAAATTTATCAGGTTGAACAAAAGTCCTTGTCCCATAGAGGGCTCACAGTCTTAATCCTCATTTTACAGATGACATAACTAAGGCACAGAGAAGTTAAATGGCTTGACAAAGTCACACAGCCGGCAAATGAAGAAGCAGGGATTAGAACCCAGGCCCATCTGACTCCCAGGTCTGTGCTCTATCCACTAGAACAAGCTGTATCTCTGACAATGATGACGATGATGAAGATGACGATGATGGTGATAGAGACAAGCCTAATTCCAAGCTTCAGGCCTGAGGAACTGAACACCCATTTTCCTTCTACTATTCCTCTCCAAAATTGTTGAGCAAGATGTTTACACAGTTGCTTCTACTTTTTCTCCTCCAACTGTCCCCTTGACCACCTCCAATCTGGTTTTTGCCCCTTTCACTTTATGGAAATAATCCTCTTTAAGGTCACCAAGGTGACCTCCTTCTTGTCAAATACAACTATCCCTGCACCATTCTACTCCTCTTAGACCTTCATATTACCTTTGACAATGTGGACCACCCACTTCTAGTTTCTAGTGGAAACATTTTCCTACCTAGACTTCAATTACATTGCCCTCTGCTGATTTCCTCCTATCTCTTTGGCTGCTCCTTCTCAGTCTCTTTAGCAAACTCCTCCTCTGCCTCCACCCATAAACTTCCTGAAGATATATAGTTTTGAGTCTTGGAGAATTCTATGGCTTCAACTCCCATCTCTACATGAATGATCCCCAAATCTACACCTATAGCCCTGACCTCTCTCCTTCTCTGCAGTCTTGCTTTTATCCTTCTTTCAGGACATCTTTACTGGGATCTAGTCCTGATGCTTCAAGCTGAACATATGCAAAAAATAATTCTCCATCTTTCCATTCAAACTCTGTCCCCTTGCTGTTTTTCACATTACTGTAGACAGCACCACCATCCTCTCTGTCTCACAGGTCCATAACCGTGGCATTATCCTCAACTCATTGACCTCTTCAAACCCACATATTCAACCTGTCACCAAGTTCCATCAGTTCTACCTTCACAACATCACTAAAATCAGTTATTTCCTCTCCATCCGAACTGCTATTGTTGATCCAATCACTTACCAGATTTTAGCTTTTGCTCTACACCCCACCCTCAGCCTCACAGCACTTAAGTACATATCCATAATTTATTTATCCATATTAATGTCTATCTCCACCTCTAGAATGTAAGTTAATGGTAGGCATGGAATGCGTCTACCAACTCTGTTGTACTGTATTCTCTGAAGCAGTTAGTACAGTGCTTTGCACTCAGTAAGTGCTGAATCAATATGATTGATTGATTGGATATTGTTCACACTGAGGACATAGCTGCAAAAGGCATTACCTTACCTGCAGAGCCTGGACAAGAACCCAGGTTTCCTGATTCCTAGTATTGTGTTCTTTCCACTGGACCAATAGCATGGCTTGATTAAAAAAAAATATTTAGAAGCTATCTAAGTAGGGAGCCATTTAGTCATGTAAACTTTACATGGTTCATAAATATGAAAGAGAAGCAATATAAAGTGGGAGCATAGATTAAAATTAGGAAAAACTATTCTTAGCAGTAAACTCTTATAATCTTCAAGGGCAAGCACTCAATAAATATGATTGAATGAATGAATGAACATCCCAGCAGATTTTAAAATGATACTTGCAAAGAAAAAGATGAGTGTATTTTAGAATATTAGGATAAACTAGGTGACATTTATTTCCATGATGTCAGAAGTTATGAATTTGTAGATTCATGGTCACTATATTTTTTCCATCAAAAAGCTATTACAAAATCATGAATTTATAGGTATGGATAGTGCACACCAGGAATCCTGCTCTAATGAGGTTAGAAATAATATTTTATTAAATCAGGATCTTTCAAGTATCACTCGGGCCATTTCTAACAGACATTAGGGCTTAGTCTTAATTATTTTTGCAACATTTACCATTTCATTATCTCAGTTACTAAATCTGTGATTTTGAGGCTATTAACAAATGTATTTTAAACCCAGAAATATCTTTAGTGTACTAGAATATACTGCCAAATACCATCATTCGTTCACTTAGCAGGAGTTCAGTAATGTCCCATGTGAATATTATAATAAATCTGCAAGCCAAACTCATCTATTTCCATGGCAGGGATTACCAGTTTTATGAGCCAAACAGATTATCTTTCAAATTTCAAGACAAATAATGATGTAATTATCAGTTCACTGGAGAAGATAGTAGAATTTGACATTGATGAAGAGAAATATTTCTATTATGCAGCTAGGTTTGATCTTCTCCTGACTTTCTATCTATCTGAATCTTTATGTACACTTAGACATACAAGCCTGGGTGACACTATCTAATTTAGTTAGACAGTAAATGTGTTGCACCCAAAATAATGATAAGCTCTCAGCTTCTGACAGAACACATCACTGCTTTAGGCAATATATCCATGTGATTTCCTCCTAGTTTCAAAACTGTAGTAGTTTCATTTAGAGTAGTGAAGTGGAGAATTGAAGAACTAAGTAATTAATAAATCAAGGAATGCTTTTATCGAGCATTTATCTTGTGCAGAGCACTGTATTAAGCACTTGGGAAGGTGCAATACAACAGATAGGTGGATGCTGCCCTACCCTTCCATCTCACAAGCCTGCAACCTTGGTGTCATCCTCGATTCCACCCTCTCATTCACCCCACATATCCAATCTGTCACCAAAACCTGCTGGTCTCACCTCCACAACATTGCCAAAATCTGCCCTTTCCTCTCCATCCAAACCACTACCTTGCTGGGTCAATCTCCCATCCTATCCCGACTATATTACTGCATCAGCCTCCTTTCTGATGTCCCATCCTCCTCTCCCCACTTCAGTTTATACTTCACTCTGCTGTCCGGATTATCTCTGTACAGAAACGCTCTGGGCATGTCACTCCCCTCCTTAAAAATCTCCAGTGGTTGCCTGTCAACCTACGAATCAAGCAAAAACTCCTCACTCTCGGCTTCAAGGCTCTCCTTTACCTCGCCCCCTCCTACCTCACCTCCCTTCTCTCCTTCTTCAGCCCAGCTTGCACCCTCCACTCCTCTGCTGCTAACCTCCTGCCTGTGCCTCATTCTCTCCTGTCCCGCCATCGACCTGGCCCACATTCTTCCCCTGGCCTGGAATGCCCTCCCTCCTCACATCCGCTAAACTAAATCTCTTCCTCCCTTCAAAGCCCTACGGAGAGCTCACCTCCTCCAGGAGGGCTTCGCAGACTGAGCCCCATTTTTCCTCTCCTCCTCCTCACCACCCCCGGCCCTACCTCCTTCCCCTCCCCACAGCACTTGTATATATTTGTACATATTTATCACTCTATTTTACTTGTACATATTTACTATTATATTTTATTAATTATGTGCACATAGCTATAATTCTATTTATTGTGATGGTTTTGACACCTGTCTATATGTTTTGTTTTGTTGTCTGTCTCCCCATTCTAGACTGTGAGCCCGTTATTGGGTAGGGACCGTCTCTATATGTTGCTGACTTGTATTTCCCAAGTGTTTAGTACAGTGCATTGCACACAGTAAGCGGTCAATAAGTATGATTGAATGAATGAATTACTGTCTATAAGGGGAGGCACACATTGAAATTAATTTACATATAAAGGAAATAGGAGTATTTGAAGATATGAACAAAAGTGGTGGCCTAGAGTATCAAAGTTCTTAAGGTATTTCCAGGAAAATGTATAGTTGACACAGAACTAAGACTAAACACTTTCAACTTAAAATACCCAGGTAATAAAAGAAATATTTTTCCTCTTGAATTAACTATAAAATTATCTCTTTTGAAATGGTATTTAAATGCTTACCATGAGTCAAGCATTGTTCTAAGATACACATTGATCAGGCTGGACACAGTGTCCCTGTCCTACATGGGACTCCCAGGCTAAATAGAAGAGAGAACTAGTACTGAATTCCCATTTCACAGTGGAGGAAACTAAGGCACAGAAAATTTAAGTGAATTGCCCAAGGTCACACAGCAGACAAATGGCAGAGCCAGGATTAGAACCCTAGTCCTCTAGCTTCCAGACCCATACTTTATCCATTTTAGCAGGCTGCTTCAACAGAAACATTAGGTCCAGCTTTGGGTTGTGGTGATGGCGATAGCAGATAATACACTGGAAAGGGTACTAAAACTGTTTTTAAGAAAAAAACATTAAATCCACACTAAACTGTGCCCCAGTGGTCAAGGAGGCTGGTGCCCCCACAAAGCTGAACTCAGACTTGCTTAATCTCAGCTTTTTGACCAGGTGTTAAAGTTCAGTAAGGGCTAAAATGATCCATATTTCCTATGCATTTGTCACTTAACCCAATCCCTCAACACTATGTACATATCTTTAAGCTTAAAGCTTCTTTGTGGATAGGGATCATGTCTATACACTCTATTGTATTATACTTTCCCCAGCAACTGGTACAGTGTTTGGTACACAGTAAAAGGCTCAATAAATACACTAATTATAATAATAGGATAAGTGTTTGCGATAGTATAAGTGCTTGTATTAATGTTGTAGTAGTTTGGACAGAGAGGAAAGGGCAGATTTTGGTGATGTTATGAAGGTAGAACTAATAAGATTTAGTAATGGTTTAAATATCTGGGTGGAACAAGAGAGAGGAGTCAAGGATAATGCCAAGGTTATGGGCTTGTGAGACAGGAAGGATGGTGGTCCAAAGGGTTTGGGTGGGAAGGTAAGAAGTTCAGTTTTAGCCATATTAAGTTAGAGGTGGTGGAAGAACATCCAAGTAGAGATGTCTTGAAGGCAGGAGGAAATGAGAGACTGCAGTAAGGGAGAGAAATCAGGGTTCTAGACTGTGAGCCCATTGTTGGGTATGGACCGTCTCTATATATTGCCAACTTGTACTTCCCAAGCGCTTAGTACAGTGCTCTGCACACAGTAAGCACTCAATAAATACGATTGAATGAATGAATGAATGAATGTAGATTTGTGTGTCATCAGCATAGAGGTGATAGTTGAATCTATGTGAGTGAATGAGTTTTCCAAGGGAGTGGGTGTAGATGGAGAAAAGAAGGGGACACAGAACTGAATCTTGGGGGACACCCACAGTTAGGGAATAGGAGGCAGAGGAGGAGCCCATGAAAGAGATTGAGAGTGAGTGGCCAGAGAGTTAGGAGAAGAGCCAGGGGAGGACAGTGTCAGTGAAGCCAGGGTTGGATAATGTTTACAGGAGAATGTTTCCATGGGACAGTGACACTGTGTCCAACCTGATTAACTTGTATCTTAGAACAGTGCTTGACACACAGTAAGCACTTAAATACCATTTCAAAAGAAGATAATGGTCCAGGAGAAGGCAGCTGAGAGGTCGAGGAGGATTAGGATGGAGTAGAGGCCATTGGAGTTTGCAATGAGGGGATTATTGGTGACTTTTGAGAGGGTGGCTTCTGTTGAGTGAAAAGGCCGGAAGCCAGATTGGAGGGGGTCTTGAGGAACTTGAAGCAGCAGGTGTAGATAGCTTGCTCAAGGATTTTGGAAATAAATGGTAGGAGGGAGATGGGACAATAACTAGAGGGAGCCATGGGGTCAAGGGAGGGGTTTTTTTTGGGATAGAGGAGATATGGGCATGTTTAAAAGCAGTGGGAAAGAAGCCATTGGGTAGTGAACAGTCAATGATGGCACTTAGGAAAGAGGGGTGCAAATATTTTGATGAGGTGTGGAGGAATAGGGTCAGATGCACAGGTGGAGGGGGTGGATTTTGAGAGAAGGCAAGAGATTTCCTTTGAAGATAGTGCTGGGAAAGATGGGAGAATTGAAGAAGGGGCAGGAAAGAGGAGGGACTGGAGAGAGACAGGGGAGATTTTGGGGAGATCAAGCCTGATAGTGTGAATTTTGTTGATGAAGTGGCCAGGTTACTGGAGGCAAGGGATGGGGACATTAGGGGTCAAGGGGCCTAAGGAGGGAGTTAAATGTCTGCAACAGCTGGCGTAGGTGATGGGCATAGGTGTCAATAAGCCTGCATTGTAGTGGGGCGGCGGGGAGGACCAAGAAGTAATATAGGAAGGGACAAGGGGACTGAGTGCCTTAATGACAATTTTTTATGGAGTTTGTTGGGAGGTGGTTGGTCAACCACTGCAGGTTCTTGAAGAGTGGGCAAATGTGGACTCAAGGGTTTTGTAGAAATATCTCCAATCACTCAGTAAATCCATGGTATTTATCGAGCATTTCCTGTGAGTCAAGCATTATACTAAATGCTTGGGAGAGTACAATACAGCCTAGTTGTAGACATACCCCTGCCCAGAAGAAGCTTTCAGTCTACAGGGTCTTTGTCTACATTGCCATCTGGTAAATGTGTTTCTCTCTACCCAAATATATATATTTATCCCATAAATATGGGGTATAAAGCAGAGTGTTAGCTTATTAATATTTTTTCCATGTGTGACACAAGATGCTGAGTTTTAAGCTTTATATATTGTGCAAATTTTCTAGAGTTCAAATAGTAAGAACTATATGATTTACATCATACCATCAGAGTTTGCTAAAACTGGCCAGGGAATTGCAGAAAAGTAAAAGAGAAACTACACTTCCCATGAAGTGAAGGGACTGACTCACTTGTGTTTTGCAACAGTAAGGGGCTCTCTGTGTTGAGTCAAGATCCCAGAGATCCCTTGGAGTAGTGTAGTGCTAAGCTCTGAGTATCTTCCTGGTTTGACTTGGTGATAGGAGTTTGCTGTGTGACTTTGGACAAGTCACTTAACTTATCTGTGCCTCAGTTACCTCATCTGGAAAATGGGGATCGTCAGTAAGCCCCACGTGGGACAACTTGATTACCTCGTATCTACCCCAGCGCTTAGAACAGTGCTTTGCACATAGTAAGTGCTTAATAAATGCCATCATTATTATTATTCTATCCCGAGGTAATGATCTATAGTGGGACTTTTTATTTGCTTAATCAGTCAGTATTTGTGTGAAAATTGACTGAAAAAACAAGGTTTGGGTCTTACTTTGGGTTTGGGTCTTACTTTGCCCTTTTCCACGTGAAAGCTTTAAAGGACAATTACCACTGCTCAGGGACCTATGTTACCTACAACATGATAAGGAACATCTGTATCTCCTAGATAATCTTCATAGGTAAGGTTATTCAAGCAATAAGGGACACAGCATAGCTCAGTGGAAACAGCACAGGCTTTGGAGTCAGAGGTCATGGGTTCAAATCCTGTGTCCTCCAACTGTCAGCTGTGTGACTTTGGGCAAGTCACTCAGCTTCTTTGTGCCTCAGTTCCCTCATCTGTAAAATGGGGATTAAGACTGTGAGCCCCCGTGGGACAATCTGATCTGCTTGTATCCCCCCAGCGCTTAGAACAGTGCTTATCACATAGTAAGCACTTAACAAATACCATTATTATTATTAGTCTTCAGGCATTCAGGTTTGTGATTTCTTTCTGTTTGTGGTTTCTGTCAATCTTCTCTGACATTTCCTTTTGAATAAACTAACAAACAAAACATTATTTGAGAGCCATAATTTAATCTAGGCTTCAGTAAAGCTCGCATTTGGATCCTAGGATGATTCTTTATCTTCCTTATTTCTTCCAAATGTCGTATTTGGAGGAACACTATTAATTCTACTCCTTATTCAGAGTCAGGGGGTCCCAGTCTCATAAATCTGAGTCTAATTTAAGCAAATCTTACTTTTACAATATAGTCACTTTTATGACAATTAGTACAAGACAGAGTGGACATATATATTATTCCATATTTTATTTACTTTTTAAAATAATAATATTTTGTCACAGCTGAACTCACAATTGATATGAAGTAATGAGCCTGATTCTCCAGGACCATAAATGGCACTGTGAAAATAGGTCAGGTATTTTTTTAAGCTTCATAAACTCCTTTAGAAATTTGCCCTTAAACATCTTGTAGCTGAATGAAGGGAACTAACTCCAGGGCCTTTGTTCTAGCTGTGACATTCCACTTTTATGTTCCCTAGTGCCTAAAGAAGACATTTTAAAAATTTATGAAAAGGGGTTCTTTTTCCCAAAATCATGCCTGAACATCTAATGAATGGGAATAAGCCATTTGATCTAGAGAAGTATTCTCCAAATGTTCAGGAAGACATTTTTTGTGCCTGAAAAGTTTCAGCAAACCTCTGTTTCATGCAAAAAAGGTGTGATTTAGTTGTGTTTCTTTATCTGTGAACCTGAATACAATCATGCACAAACATAATCCAGAAATTGTCCCTTCTATTGATAGTACTATTCCGTTTAAACAACTTTTAACATTTTCTCAAGAAGATTTGGTGCAATTCACTGATGCAATTTACAACTACTATCTTGAACCTGAGTCTTGATTACGTTACTTTATGGTAATGTTTGAGTATTATTAAGACCATTAGAATTCTTAGGATGCTCTTATCAAAGATGCTAGATCAGGGAAGGCTTTAATAGGGGTTTTTATAAAAAAATTTCCTTTTAAAAATAAGGATCACCATGTCAATGAAATTCAGACATTTGGCCTGAAAGTAAAAGGTTTATTGTATAAGCTTTATTGAATTCAGATTAAAAACTAGCAATAAGATTAAAAATTTGCATGATGTGTCTAAAACAAGTTAAAATCTTAACAAATTCATTGACACAAAAAGAGGGCCATTGTGTCTGATGATCTCAAGATTTGGTAATTGAAAGCTTAGTACAGTAGTAGAAGCATTTATTGAGCACCCATTTAGTGCAATTCATTCAATCGTATTTATTGAGCCCTTACTGTGTGCAGAGCACTGTACTAAGCGCTTGGGAAGTACAAGTTGGCAACATATAGAGATGGTCCCTTCCCAACAGTGGGCTCACAGCTAAGCAGTTGGGAAACACACACAAAAAAAGAATTGACATGACAGTAAGCATGCTCTCTTAAGGGGAAGAGAGGCATAAAAATGTTTACAGAGAGAGTAGTAAAGATAAATGATTAAATGTACAATTAAAATATATACAAAAGTGCTGAGGATAGGTGTAAATAAAAATGTAAGTGCTAGCGATTGTTTTAGTACAGTGTTTTGCACAAAGTTCTCAATAAATGCATTGATTGATTAGCGTTGGGTCCATCAACAAACAACACAAATAGAAATAACTATATATATCTGGATGATATTCAAGAGGAGGTGGCTACTTTACGGTAGAGAGTTGTACAAAACATAGTCCTGATTTTAAAGACTCCATACTAAATGAAAAATCAGCAGATTTGGAAGGAAGCTGCACCCACATGCCTTGTAACGCAGACTTGGTTGCACATTTGAAAGAAAGTCTTACTTGAAAGCATAAGACATGGAAGTGAAAGAAGAATTCTCCCAAGGAAAGCATGAATTTGAATCCTTGTAATGCTTTGGCAGAAATGAGGTAATCATGGGGTATCACAATAGGTATAAAATTGTCAAGGGCACAAGCAATCTTCATAATGGGCTAGAAGTTAGCCCTTGGGAAATGAGATAGAAAATGAATTCAAGTTTAAAGCAGATGCTAAGGTAAGCAGTGTATGCCTAAAGGGCATAATAATGTTCTCATTAAGTGATCACTTTATCACCTTTCTAGTAGAAAACGAAATGGACTTGTTTCAAGCTGTAGTGATTATCAATTTGATTAAAAGCAAAAAAAAATTAAAAATGTCAACTTATGTTTGATAAAACATGTTTTATTTACTTTAGCTTGATTTAAATCTTGCATTGTAATGTAAAAACACCTAAGCCTGTTTATAAATCCAAATTTACAAATTTACAAATCCAAGTTAAGCTAAACTAAAATACGTTTGTTTTTATAAATATATTTTCCACAAAGATTTCACAAGGGGCAAAATAGAAAATGATTTCTGAGGGATTTAGTGACAGTTTAGTAAGGGGCAATCTTTACAAGCCTGTATTATTGTTGGACTTTCAATACGAAAGTATAAAATTTCATCAAGAAGAGTTTTGTCTTCTAATCCAGAAGCACATATATAAATACAAGCCTAACCCACAATATAATTGCATTGTGTTCTTGAACATATGGTTCTATCACAGAAGATTATACGATAGAATGCATTTCAGGAGTATCTGGCTGAATGTGTTAGTTGTGGGCAGGGAATATACCTATTTTTGTTCTAGTGTACTCTCCCAAGACCTTAGTACAGTGCTTTTCACACAGTAAGGGCTCAATAAATATGATTGAATAATTGAATGTAGTAGTGTTTTCAGATTTAGTGACAAATTTACCCAATATAAGTTGAACAATAAACAGTCTAGATGATCCTTCAGACTCTTACCTTGTGGGCAGCGACTATACCTACCAACTCTGTTGTATTTTATTCTTCGAAACACTTTGTATAGTGCTCTGCACACAGTAAGCACTCAATAACTTTCATTAATTGATTGATTGATTCTTCTTTTCATTATAAAGTATCTTATAGCAGTGTTACTCCTAAACATCTCTGGTCACCTTTTAATTACACAAGCAGCATGGCTCAGTGGAAAGAGCATGGGCTTTGGAGTCAGAGGTCATGGGTTCAAATCCTGGATTTGCCAGTTGTCAGCTGTGTGACTTCGGGAAGTCACTTAACTTCTCTGTGCCTCAGTTACCTCATCTGTAAAATGGGGATTAAGATTGTGAGCCCTACGTGAGACAACCTGAATCGCCTTGCATCCCCCAGTGCTTAGAACAGTTCTTTGTACATAGTAGGCGCTTAACAAATATCATTATTATTATTATTATCTCTCCACTAGGGCCTTCTTGTAGCAGATTTATACGTTTACCCTTTTCTCAAAAAATTATGCAAAATATTCTAATTCCCAACTTTTAGCTTGTGACTGAGAAACAATAACTCCTTCTCCATTTTCTTTCAGCATCTTCTTTTAAGACAAGGTCACAGTCCCATACCTGGAAGGACAATTTCTAGAAAGGGAGAAGTAATAAGCCCCTCACCTCAGAAGCTTTGGGAGCATTCTGGGAGGAAGCAGAGTTTCTTGATTTATGGAGCACTGCCTTCATGCAGTTCCCTATTCTAGGTAGTTGGGGTGTTCAGAATGAACCTAGTACCACATTCCCTGCTCTTAACAGGCTATATTTCAATAAAGTGTATACTGGTGCATTGGCAACCTTGCTTGATATATGCTATCAAAACCTCTCTAGAATCCACCCTTTCCTCTCCATCCAAACTTGTACAGTACTGATCCAAACACATCATTTTCCACCTTCACTCCTACATCAGCCTCCTAACTGACCACCCTGGCCCCTGTCTCTCCCCATGGCAGTCCATTCTTCATTCTGCTGTCGGATCATTTTTTTTTCCTGAACAAAGTTCACCACATTTCCCCACTCCTCAAAAACCTCCAGGGGTTGCCCATTCACCTCCAAATCAAAAAAAGTCCTTAACATTTGCTTTAAAACACTCAATCAACTCTCCCCTTCCTACCTTATCTCTTCTACAACCCTGTCAACACAGTTTGCTCCTGTCACCTGTCACCAGGGGATGGGTTCGTTAGGGAATCAGCTGGGCGAGAAAGAGACTAGGGACAGAAAGCCTCAGCTTTAAACAAAATTTATTTCGTGTGGCTAATTGAATTATTTGATTATTTAGAATGTGGTGAGTTGAACCTCCCTTTTGGGAGGCCCCTTTCAGGAGGAAGAGGATTATTCAATGGTGTTAGAGCTTCCCTATTGGGAGAAATATACTTACATGTCACTCGTATGTGGCAAAACACCTATGTCCCACCCATGCAGAGCCCACTTATGCTCCTTACATGTCAAGGCAGCTCTCTCCCACCCATGAGCACTTCCCACTCGGGAGGAAACCATTTCTGTGTTACATCCCCATGGCTCAGTAGCCTAGCTTCCAGGTCCACGAGCATCCGTCAGGCTGGGACACTGACCCATCCTCATTTGGTGAAGGCAGAGAGGGCTTGTCACTCTCTGGACAGAAACATCCTTCAGCTGTCTGCTGCAAATCTTGATCCTCTGCACAGAAGGTTAGAGGCTGCAGGAATTTATCACCTGTGCTCCTAGGCCATTCCAGCTTCCAGCCTCAATTTAACCAATCTCTGCCCTGTCTCCTCCTCCATACCTAATTTGATTGGCATGGGGGCAAGCGACTCCTTCTGTATTCCCAGCTTGAGCTGTCAATCTAGTGGTTTGGGTTGTGGGGGCGGTGTCCACAAGCACTTCCGAGTTCCACCTTACTGGCTCGGACAGTCACGAGATCATCATCATCATCATCAATCGTATTTATTGAGCGCTTACTATGTGCAGAGCACTGTACTAAGTGCTTGGGAAGTACAAATTGGCAACATATAGAGACAGTCCCTACCCAACAGTGGGCTCACAGCCTTTGACCTTGACATAATGGGTACTCTGGGTTCACTTTGGGACAGCTTCTTTAAAAGCCATCCTACTTACTGTACCTCAATCTCATCCATCTCATTGCTGACCCCAAACCCATATCCTCCCTCTTGCCTAGAACTCCCTCTTTCTTCATATCTGCAGGTCTCTAAATCTTCTCACCTTTAAAGCCCTCCTAAAGTGACATCTTCTCCAAGATGCCTTCCCTGACTAATCTCTCATTTCCCCTCCTCACGGTCCCTTTTTTCATTACCTATGCACCCGGATATACACCCTTTAAAGAATTTGATGTTCACTACACCCTCAGCCCTACAATAATAATAATAGTTGTGGTATTTGTTAAATGCTTATTATATGCCAGACACTGAACTAAGCTCTGGAGTGGATACAAGCCAATTGTGTTGGACACAGTCCCTGTTTCACATGGTGCTCTTAGGTTTTAATTGTTATGCGCAAGGATTGTTTCTGTTTACCTTTTTCTATTGTGTTCTCCTAAGTGCTTAGTACAGTGCTCTGCACAAAGTAAGCATTCAATTAGTACAAAATAATTATGATAAATATCTCTGATGAGTTGATTGATGCAGCTTTAAGCCTCAATGGCTTGAAATACCATCTTGCAAACCTCAGATTTTATATTTCTCTGTTGCTATTTTTTTTCAATTTGTAATATTAATTAAATCTCAAATTCATCATTATCCTATGCGGGAATTCTGGTTCGGTCATGGATACTGAGGAATTATCAAATGAATCTTGACTGGAATTTTTAATAAATCATCTTATTAGATGGCTATGAATATAGGATAGTCTGTACTTTTATTCCTAGTTCAGTGTTAAATGGTTCTGATCTGAATCCTATGAAGCAAAATTTACTACACTCGTAATGATGCACTGGAATGTTGAAGTTTGATAAGGTACTCAGGTAACAATTCATCTGAATGATGTGCAATTAACTCCTTGGCATATGTCTGCATTAACTGTTTTCATATTAACTTTCCTCCCCAGTTCAAGAATACTTTGATAATCTGTTCAGGATTCTGTGCAGTGGCTTTAAATTACAAAAACCGGTGGAATTTCTGTTCAGATCCATTCACAGTTGATTGCCTAATCTCAGGCCAGAAAAGGAGGTGGCAAGGAGGGATTAATTTACCTGCAGCTTTCAGCTGGTGTACTGGAAATGGTCAGGTGTATGCATGGGATACAGCATTAGCAATTCCATTTGTATTCAGTTGTATTTATTGAGCGCTTACTGTGTGCAGAGCACTGTACTAAGTGCTTGGGAAGTACAAGTTGGCAACATATAAAGATGGTCCCTACCCAACAGCGGGCTCACAGTCTAGAAGGGGGAGAGAGACTACAAAATAAAATAAATAGAACAAATATGTACAAGTGAAATAAATAAATAAATAGGGTAGTAAATATGTACAAACATATATACATATATACAGGTGCTGTGGGGAGAAACCAGATCTCCTGAATCCAAAGTCTGGGCTCCTGCTTTAATTGTGTTCTGGGCATTAGTAAGTATCTTATCTCCTTCCTACCCCACTCCAGGAGGACCCCATGTGATTGCAAGAAGAGTTGGATAATTTTGTGAGCCAAAGATTACCAACCTTTGTTCTAATGCATGGTTAAATGATCATACCTCCTGTTGAATCTGGACACGAAAGTGTTGATGTCCCTTCCTTAACAAGAATTCTTTTAATAACTGAAAAAATATAGATACATAATAGTTGAACTCTCACTTCTATTGGAGAGTTGAAAAGCATACTGTAAGAAGAAATATTGCAAACAACATTAATCAACCTTAGGCAATTGCATCTCTATCAAATGTCAGTGTGTGTTCAATGAAAGAGTTGGCTCTTTCTAACCAACTACAATTCCCAGCTTCATCATCATCATCATCATCAATCGTATTTATTGAGCGCTTACTATGTGCAGAGCACTGTACTAAGCGCTTGGGAAGTACAAGCTGGCAACATATAGAGACAGTCCCTACCCAACAGTGGGCTCACAGTCTAAAAGGGGGAGACAGAGAACAAAACCAAACATACTAACAAAATAAAATAGAATAGATATCATCATCATCAATCGTATTTATTGAGCGCTTACTATGTGCAGAGCACTGTACTAAGCGCTTGGGAAGTACAAGTTGGGAACATATGGAGACAGTCCCTACCCAACAGTGGGCTCACAGTCTACAAGGGGGAGACAGAGAACAAAACCAAACATACAAAGAAAATAAAATAAATAGGATATCATCATCAACATCAATCGTATTTATTGAGCGCTTACTATGTGCAGAGCACTGTACTAAGCGCTTGGGAAGTACAAGTTGGCAACATATAGAGACAGTCCCTACCCAACAGTGGGCTCACAGTCTAAAAGGGGGAGACAGAGAACAAAACCAAACGTACTAACAAAATAAAATAAATAGAATAGATATCATCATCATCAATCGTATTTATTGAGCGCTTACTATGTGCAGAGCACTGTACTAAGCGCTTGGGAAGTCCAAGTTGGCAACATAGAGAGACAGTCCCTACCCAACAGTGGGCTCACAGTCTAAAAGGGGGGAGACAGAGAACAAAACCAAACATACTAACAAAATAAAATAAATAGAATAGATATCATCATCATCATCAATCGTATTTATTGAGCGCTTACTATGTGCAGAGCACTGGACTAAGCGCTTGGGAAGTACAAGTTGGCAACATATAGAGACAGTCCCTACCCAACAGTGGGCTCACAGTCTAAAAGGGGGGAGACAGAGAACAAAACCAAACATACTAACAGAATAAAATAAATAGGATAGATATGTCCAAGTAAAATAGAGTAACAAATATGTACAAACATATATACAGGTGCTGCGGGGAAGGGAAGGAGGGAAGATGGGGGGTGGAGAGGGGGACGAGGGGGAGAGGAAGGAAGGGGCTCAGTGTGGGAAGGCCTCCTGGAGGAGGTGAGCTCTCAGCAGGGCCTTGAAGGGATATGTACTGACAGCCCTGTCACAATTTTTTTAATGCATGGTCAAAATCTTTTCTGTTTGTCTGGCCAATGAATTGTACGTGATATCTTCATATTGAAAGCCTGTCTATCATTTACTTTTTCAGAGATTTTAAAAGCTCTTC
Organism: Tachyglossus aculeatus; assembly: GCF_015852505.1. Lineage (NCBI taxonomy): Eukaryota > Metazoa > Chordata > Mammalia > Monotremata > Tachyglossidae > Tachyglossus > Tachyglossus aculeatus. The sequence goes on from NC_052067.1 coordinate 117,661,803, forward strand.
TTAAATCTAGTCAGTTCAGTATTTGTATTTATAATTTGTGGTTCTTGAAAAACTGAATAATTTATAATTTCCAATATTCATGACCTTACTTCCCTTTATAAGCCCTTTTATAAATCATTTTGAGAGATTTGCAGTCTATGAAGGATCTCTTTTTTAAAAATTTAATTTGAAACTTAAAGGCATAGGTTGAATGGGTAATTTGAAGATAAAGTGCTGAAGTTTCATCTCATCAAAAACAGCCATGGAAAAATGTACCAAGGATTAACAATGACTCCTTATTGTTCTGCAGTGGTGGGGGTGGGGAAATGGCCTAAAGCAAGAGAAAAGTCTGTCCCTATCTGACAGACACTATAGTAATGAGGTCACTTCTGATCTCAAAGCTTGGTCCCTGAGGGTTTGTCTAATAATAATAATAATAATAATAATAATAATAATAATAATGATGATGAGGGCATTTATTAAGCACTTACTATGTGCAAAACAGTGTTCTAAGTGCTGGGGAGGTTACAAGGTGTCTAATCGAAACTTTATGGAGAGCCAAACTGAAATGGCTTGTTTTGAGCAAGCCCCCTCTCCCCCTCGTCCCCCTCTCCATCCCCCCATCTTACCTCCTTCCCTTCCCCACAGCACCTGTATATATGTATATATGTTTGTACATATTTATTACTCTATTTATTTATTTATTTATTTTATTTGTACATATCTATTCTATTTATTTTATTTTGTTAGTATGTTTGATCTTGTTCTCTGTCTCCCCCTTTTAGACTGTGAGCCCACTGTTGGGTAGGGACTGTCTCTATATGTTGCCAATTTGTACTTCCCAAGCGCTTAGTACAGTGCTCTGCACATAGTAAGCACTCAATAAATACGATTGATGATGATGATGATGATGAGCATGGAGGTTGGGGAGGCTACTGGTTCAGATCTCTATAGAAGGGCTATGAGGCAGAGTTAGTATAAAACAAGTTTTTTTTATCTGTAGAGAGAAACAAGTTTTAATTTCTTTGATCATTTGCACTTTTTGGTGCACTTTGTGTTTAATAGGAAATACAACTTTGCCATCAAAGTCTTTTTCATCAAATGTACCAATTGGGGTGACTTCTCTTGGTCATGCCTAATGTCCTCCTGAGAGTTGCCTGGAATACGGCATCCCAGTGGTTGGATTTTCATGTTTCAGTAGGGCTAATGGAATGTGGAAGCTGAGTTCTTGGCAGATATGGTTTCCCAGGAGTTTAATATTCAACTGTCTTAACTATTCCAAACCTAAGCTGTGCAATCTCTAAACCTGGCAAATATCTTTATTCTCTGGGACTTTAATGTGTGTGAATCTGAGCTTGGAAGACAGTGTAAGCTTGGAGTACATAAGAATGTGATCTGTCCAACACTCCTCTCGCCACATAGATGCTTTGATCTGTACATTTTACACCTCCCTCTGGTGTGCAATGATATAGTCAGTAAGATGCCATTTTAAAAATTATAGATGCATCCTGTATTTTTGTATTTATTTTTGATTTGGCAAGTGAAAGATGGTGTTTGTGATCACAAGAGGGTGTTTGGCTTATTCACTCAGCAAAAATAGTCTGTTGTCTCTAAATGTGCCAATCCCAAGTTGCCCAGTGAAAGGCTTCCAAGTGTGAGCAACTCTTCCAACTCTGGCAGTGAAAACATCCATTGCAACTCATTTATCTGATATTGAAATTTCTGCAGTGAGTTTGTCCAAGTCTTTGGTAGACGTGTAATTTTTTTTTCCTTTTTCTCAGATCGCCATGATGCGAGGATAATTTCCTTTGATGATAACAAAACATTTTGGTTTGAGGGCAAGGCATAAAATCATCAGATTATCCACTATATTTTAGGACAGATTTGGACTGAGATTAATTATTGAAATCCAGTTGCTGATGGGTGTCAAGAGTTTGTGTCTGTATGTGTGTGAACAGATACATGTGCATGTGACATACTCTAGCCAACAAAACGTTGATTAAAAGGACATACTGTTTGTCAATACAAAGGATTTTTATCCAAACAATTCAAGACTCTCCAATGGCAGCCAACTTTTTAATGATGGACCTGGACAAAGCAAATACAAAACATGAAGCACAATCCTATTTCTGAGATGCAGGGAACAATTTAAATTCATTAAGATTATAATTTTTAAGTCTTATCCACATTCTACAATAGAGATTGCAGTTAATAATAAAATGCAGCTTTTTGTCTAATGAACTGTGAATAATTAAGTTTTATTAAAAAGACCTAATTTGTTTAGGTACATGTGTTGCCTAGTTAGCCAATTACTCTTGCAAAATTACAAAATGGAAGAGTTGAATCTTCTAAATTAAGAAGGTCACTGAAGTAATTAAGACTGGTGAAGCGTATTATTAATACTTTGCAGGAAGGAGGGACAACAGAAATTTACCTATTTTCCCAGTTCATGAGGTGTTCAAGCTTTGATTCTATAAACATTTCATTGACTAGAAAATGAGGAAGTGACAGATTTCATGCCAGGAGACAGGATCCATTCCCAAAATAAATACAGAATAGACATCTTTTTAATCGATAAATTAACCTTGGCATCTCATATTATGCTCTCTTTGTAACAGTCTCAAAATTATGAAAGTATTACAAAATTATTCATCAAAGAAACAGCATGGCCTATTATAGCACAGGACTGAGTTTCAGTAGACCTGGATTCTAATCCTAGTTTCATCACTTGCCTGCTCTGTGACCTTGGGGAAGTCACCTAGCTTCTCTGGACCTGAGTTTCTTCAGCCATAAAATGGGGATCAGTTACCCTGTTCACCTTATCTCTTAGATTGGTGTAGCATAGGGACTGTGTCCATTCTGTTATCCTGGTGTGACAGCAGGTCCAAATGGTCCCTATACTTGGGTTGAGGCAGAGAAAGTCGTAAGAGTCACACCATGTTGCCCTTCCCTTAGGGAATTGTAAATACTTAGCCAAGTCCATCATAGAGGAGGACTGAGGAGGAAATAGGGGTACCAGATAATTTGAGAAGATGACCTCAGCCAACCTGGAGATAAGAGTGTTGCAAAGCATGTGCCTGGAAGAGCAGGACACAGATGGGGCTTGTGTGAGCCCACTGTTGGGTAGGGACTGTCTCTATATGTTGCCAACTTGTACTTCCCAAGTGCTTAGTACAGTGCTCTGCACACAGTAAGCGCTCAATAAATACAATTGATTGATTGATTGATTGTTATGATCCCTGGACATCACAGGCACAAGGCAAAGCAGATCAGGGTAAGAAGGTTTGGGTTTCTGCACTTGAGGGGAAGGAAGGATTTTAAGAAACCCTCCATCTAAATGACTCAAGGAGAATGAGATTGGAACCTGAGACTCCCAGAGAGAAGAGGACTGGGAGCCCGTTGTTGGATAGGGACCGTCTCTACATGTTGCCGATTTGTACTTCCCAAGAGCTTAATACAGTGCTATGCACACAGTAAGCGCTCAATAAATACAATTAAATGAAAGAGAAGAAAGGATCAGAACAACATGAGGCCTGGGACGTACAGGGATGTACAATGGGTCTTTGTGGAAGAAATGATAGCTCTAGGGTGTGATTAGATACATTGGCATCACACTTAGGAAGGAATGGAAAGGAAGTAGATGGGCCATATTGGGGGAAGAGGGAACCCTCATCACCTGAAAGTAAGAGGTTGTGAGCTGTGTGCTTAGAAGAGCAGGACATGAGGAGAGCTCTGGCTGTGGACCCTGGATGAATCCAGGGCACGGAAAGGGATTAAGAGGATCCCAGATTAAAACATCCAGGGTTTCCAAATCTTGATCTGGAGTTCTCTCAATCCCTCTCCATACCCTGGGTTCATCCAGGGTCCACAGACCGAGGGCTCCTCATGTCTTGCTCTCCTAAGCACATAGCTCACAACCTCTTATCTTCAGGGTGGTGAGGATCTCCCTCTTCCCTCAATCTGACCCCTCTAATTCCTTTCCAGTCCTTCACTCTGCCAATATTTGGATACCCTGGCGGTGTCCAGTCAAGTGTCTATGAGTAAAGTAGTTCCTGTCAAGGACTTATTAGAGACTTAATAGAGAGGGTGAGACTGGAACCTGAGATGCCAGAGATAAAAGGGGAAGGAAGGGGAAGGGAAAGAGGAACATGAACGCCAGGACAAAGCACATACAGAGGTGGGGAAAGAATTAGATCCAGGGGAAATTAGTATGAACTGGATTCAATTTTTTTACCTTAAGAATTAATTAAAAGTTGTTGAGATCTCAGATCTTGGTGTTTGCTCATGTTAAGGGCTAGTAGAGAAGATCCGGGTGCCAGAGCAATTTGCGGATCTTGGGAGGTCATAGGAATGGAAAAAGAATACTTTTTCCAGTAGCGTCCTGTAGCCAGCCCCTGAAGGTAAATGATAAACTAACCCCCTATGATGACTTTGCCTTTAGAAAGATGCTGGCAATAGGGGTACATCTCCAGTGGCTACAATCAATCTGCGCATAAGGCAGAAACTCCTCACCCTCAGCTTCAAGGCTGTCCATCACCACGCCCCCTCCTACCTCACCTCCCTTCTCTCCTTCTACAGCCCAGCCCGCACCCTCCGCTCCTCTGCCGTTATTCTCCTCACCGTGCCTCGTTCTCGCCTGTCCTGCCATCGACCCCCGGCCCACGTCATCCCCCGGGCCTGGAATGCCCTCCCTCTGCCCATCCGCCAAGCTAGCTCTCTTCCTCCCTACAAGGCCCTACTGAGAGCTCACCTCCTCCAGGAGGCCTTCCCAGACTGAGCCCCTTCCTTCCTCTCCCCCTCGCTCCCCTCTCCATCCCCCCCATATTACCTCCTTCCCTTCCCCACAGCACCTGTTTATGTGTATATATGTTTGTACATATTTATTAATCTATTTATTTATTTATTTATTTATTTATTTTACTTGTACATATCTATTTATTTTATTTTGTTCGTATGTTTGGTTTTGTTCTCTGTCTCCCCCTTCTAGACTGTGAGCCCACTGTTGGGTTGGGACTGTCTCTATATGTTGCCAACTTGTACTTCCCAAGTGCTTAGTGCAGTGCTCTGCACACAGTAAGCGCTCAATAAATACAATTGATTGATTGATTGACTTGGAGAGCACTGAGCAGAAGGTCTTCAAACCTGTGTTTCAAGATAGGATAAAACAGGGGTCTTTAGGACCCAGCAAAGACTGCCTAAGATGTGGGCACTTCTAAAGTGGTTCTGGAGATCTTTCTTATGGGAATTAGGGCTAAGATCCCCCAGAAACATCACACCTGTATCTAATGTGTACCCCAATGCTTAGCACAATGCTTGACATGTATAAATACATTTATCAAACCCCAAAGTAATAATAATAATAATATTAATTATTATTGTTATCCATATGAATGATGACCCCCCAACACACACACACATTTTGGAAAAATGAACGAGAGAGGTACAAAATTATTTAATCTTAAATTTATTTTAGAACGATCTAATTCAAATCAGTGAAAATCAGTTTAAATTATTATCGATACATTAGGGAAAAGAGAAAGATAGGCTTACAAATAAGGGTAACAAAATTAACAGAGTAAGAAAATCAATGAAGAATTTAGATTTACAGTAGTCACGGGTTTATCTTGCTACATTTCTATATTTTCCACAATTTCTGATTTGCTAAATCTTAGAAAACATTCTTAGAAGAAAATCATAAATCATGCTTTTAAAGCTCCATGTCATTTAAAAACTGAAAAACACAATTACTGATGACTCAAATTCTAAACAGAAGTATACTTTGTTCCTGTTTCCCTTCTATTCCACTGTATTTTGGCCAGATGGTATGCCCAAACCACCACAATCATGAATCCAATTTCCTTTGAGGGAAACTCTATGTCCCAATAGACAACTGTGCAAGCAACCATGGTGGTCCCCTAGTGTGTCTTAAACCCCAGTTAGGAAAAAAGATATCTTAAATCTTGTGAAATGAATTGTATAGGAGAAAAAAAGAGAAAAGCTACTTTAACACATTTTATATTAATACATATATCAATGCACAGTAGGTAAACGGATCCTGTAGAAATATAGTGGTGTTTTCAAAGTTAGCAGGCCTACAGCACATGTTATTAAATCAGTAAGAAAATATTTCTATTGCCAACTGAATTTCCTTTCCCTTCATACTTGCCTTTTCTTTGCTCTAGAGAAAGCTGGCAGGCTAATGACATTTAGAGTGATGACAGAATCATCTGTCATCCTTCTCTATAATTCTCTTGAGGCAGAGTCAGACAAATACGTTTTCATATCCTATAAAAAAACTAAACACAAAAACAATGTAAAAATAACTTTAAGGGTATGAGTAATGTGAGTGAAAGCAAGGACGCTGAAAGTTAATACCATCCTTGCCAACTTTAACCAGCCTTATTGTCTGTTGTTTTTTTCCCCTTTTTTTCTTTTTTTTTTTTGGTATAATACTATAACCCACTGAACTGTATTAAGAAAACTGAAGCAAGAAATGGGAGGCAATAGAAAGGGAGCTAGTAGAGATAGTTATATCTTGTAGTGGGTGTCCTGAAGCTGGGGTGAATCAATCGATCATATTTATCGAAAAGCTGCTTGGCATAGTGGATAGAACACAGGTCTAGGAGTCAGTAGGCCATGGGTTCTAATCCTGCCTCCACCATTTGTCTGCTGTTTGACCTTGGGCAAATCACTTCACTTTTCTGTGCCTCAGTTACCACATCTGTAAAATGGGGATTAAGACCGTGATTCCTATGTGGGACAAAGACTGTGTCCAAACTGAGCTGCTTGAATCCACTCCAGCATTTAGTAAAATGCCTAGCACGTAGTAAGCACTTAACAAATACCACAATTATTGTTATCATTATTATTAAGTGCTTACTGTATGTAGAGCACTATACTAAGCACTTAGGAGTGTGCAAACAATAATATAACCGACAAATGCCCTGTCCACAGTGAGCTTACAGCCCACATGTCTCTGGAGTGCATGCACATTTTCATATGTGTCCTTTCTCAAACTATTCTGAAGCTAATAGAAGAACTATACAGCGGAATGAAGGTAGAAAAGAAGGGAGAATAATTCAGAGTAGGTCCCACCATTGATGCACCCAAGCCCTCACTCTCCAGAGATTATCATAACATACAGTTAGAAGGATGAAAAATAAGTATGGTTTATGAAACTGTGTGCACTTTTTAAAAAAGACTAAAGCCTCATGGTTTTATCATCATGTAGACAGAAGTTTATTTTGAAATGGGTACCACCTAAATCTATTCTTCAACTCCATAGTGGATTGGAAAAAATTAATAGACACATTCTGCAGCAAAAGCAACTTAGGTAGGCAACAAATGTAGCTAAGCCACCATGAGAACTTTAATGCAAGATTGGCAAACATTTGTCCTTAGGCCCTGATCTGCCTGAAGGCAGGAAACTTCCAGTTGCATAAAGCTTTAATTTGTTGCCTCAAGCTGCTATCAACATTTTTTATGCATCCAAAATTGACTACTCTGCTCTTTTGAGTCTGTTGTGTTGAGACTTCTCAAATATCTCTTGGTTTTCTGGTCTCATTTATTTTCCTGATCATTTCTTGTAAAAAACCATTCTTATAATTACATTTGTGTTTAATTTTGAAATTTTTAGTTTTAAGGATTCCCTGGTATTGTAACTATTAAAAAGGTTTGACAACTTATATATTTTTCTGGATTGTGTGTATTTTCGCTTTGCCTTTTACTGATTCCCATATCAATCGAAACTCAGCTTCCAACACATTTTTACTCTTTGTCAACGTTTTTAAAACCAACAAATAGCCCATCTTGGGACACTTTCCCTGCCACCACTTACAGCCTGTCACCCTGAGAAAGGCAAGTATCTTCTGGATAACAGTGCCAAAAAATAGCATAGAACCTACACTGCCATCACTTTGGCTCTATATGCTGCTGTATGAAAAAGATCTTTGTGTGCATTTCCCAAAGTGTAGCACCTCTGCTCACCAAGTCATTTTTTGACCTCCCTTGCCTAAATGGGAACATGACCGACAGGGAAGAGTGACTGCACATGATATTTCAGTATAATCGATCATTCATTCAGGTCCTCCATTCTGTAGTCTGAAGACCACAGCTTATTTTTCATTCTCTATGGGAACTGTCATCTTGTCATCCCACACACCCCTGGATGTCAGTAAATCCAGCTATGTGCCTATTGGTCAATGATTAACTTTCCCACTACTACTATCTGATTTTCCTCTCCTAAAAGTCCCTCTATAAAAGTTTCAGTTACACATTCTCCCTTATCACTTGTTTACTCCTCAGTAACTTGAGGGCTAGTGGAATCAGTATGACCTAGTGGAATGAAGTAAGGGCCTGGGAGCCAGAGAACCTGAGTTCTAATCCTGGCACTTCCACTTGCTGACTGTATGACCTTGGACAAGTCACTTTACTTCTCTGTGCCTCTGTTTCCTCAATTACAAACGATGGTATTTGTTAGGTGCTTACTTTGTGCCAGGCATTATACTAAGCACTGGGGTGGTTAGTCCCTGTCCCATGTAGGGCTTGCTCACGGTTTCAATCCTCATTGTATAAATGAGGTAACTGAGTCAGAGAGAAGTGAAGTGACTCGCCCCAGGTCATGCAGCAGACAAGTGGCAGAGCCAGTATTAGTGCCCATAAGTTTCTAACTCTCTACTATACCATGCTGCATTACTTCTTCTCCCTTTTATTTGGACTGTGAACCCCATGTGAGAGAGGGACAGTATTCGGCCTGATTCAAAATTATCCATGCCCAGTGCTTGGAACAGTGCTTGACACAAATACCATAAAAAATGGGGAATTAGGAACTCCTTTACAATGTCCCAAAATGTTTTAATGAACTTATGTGTCTCTCTCAGTTCTACCTATTCAATGAGAGAATATACTGTCACTGAGAGTGAAGAGCAAATGGCACCAGGCACAGATTCTTCATAAATTATGGGATATTGATGTTCCAAAATGCCATATAATTTCCAGGATATTGCCACTAATACCACTTACAAGAATGCAAATAAGAATTCTGATTGCTCTCCTTTGGCAGCAAAATGCCAGGCATGGAACTAGGTACTTATGGACTAAGGATTCACACCCACCCACCCACTCATTATTATTACTATTGCCACTAATACCACTTTCAAGAATACAAATAAGAATTCTGATTGCTCTCCTTTGGCAGCAAAGTCCCAGGCAAGGAACTAGCTACTTCTGGACTAGTTACCAAATAGATTTATTAAGCATTCCCACCCACCCACTCTTAATAACACTATTATTATTATTATAATTATTAGTACTTACTATTACTACTACTACTAATTAAGCTCTTAATAATAATAATGGCATTTATTAAATGCTTAGTATGTGCAAAGCACTGTTCTAAGCGCTGGGGGGAAGTAACAAGGTGATCAGGTTGTCCCACGGGGGGCTCACAGTCTTAATCCCCATTTTACAGATGAGGTAACTGAGGCCCAGAGAAGTTAAGTGACTTGCCCAAAGTCACACTTGACAATTGGCAGAGCTGGGATTTGAACCCATGACCTCTGACTCCAAAGCCCAGGCTCTTTCCACTGAGCCATGCTGCTTCTCTAAGTGCTGGGGTAGATATGAAATAATCATTTGGGATACTTTCCCTGTCATGCATGGGGCTTACCATTAATGCAGGAGAGAGAAGGTATGGAATTACAATTTTAACGATAAAGAAGCGGAGGCAAAGATAAGTTAAGTGACTTGCTTAGGGTCACACAGTAGGAACGTCAAAGAGCTGGGACAAGAGCCAGGTCCTCCCAGACTCCCAGACTCATGCTTTTCTCACTATGCTGCTATGTTGTGCTATGCTGCTTCTAATGGGATTTCAGACCACAGGGTGGCAAGTGGACATTGCTTTGCTGCATACCAAATATCCTGCCAATTCCGGAGGCTCACGGCATTATTTTACTCACTGTCACAGTCATTGTTTCTTGTTTTTAATTTTCACAGTCTGTTGGTTAAAAATACTGCTTCTCATTGGTGCAGTATTGCACCAGTACTATGGCTTTTTTGTTTGTAGTTGACAAGGAAGTTGGTTAATTACGGCCTCAAGTGGTAGCCATTTATTACTCTCTGTCCTTCTTCCATTTTACAAAGTCTGCAAGACCTTGGTAATCTCAAAGCTGGATTTTTATTTCTATCTTGTTATCATATCCACCATCTTTGAGTCACATGGCCCGGAGGTTGGAAGGGGGTGGAGGGTATCCCCCAGGTGATGGATAAACATGAAATGTAGGGTTGAGCCCAACCTGCAATTGGAAGGGGACTAGAGATATTCAATAGGGGCAGCAGCTCGAGGAGATGCAGTGAGGCTGACTTAAAGGACAAGATTTGGAGGACCCACCGTATCATCCTCGCCTAAGGGTTATGTAGCATGGCTCTGTGGAAGGAGCATGGGCTTTGGAGTTAGAGGTCATGGGTTCAAATCCCAGCTCTGCCAACTGTCAGCTGTGTGACTTTGGGCAAGTCACTTAACTTCTCTGGGCCTCAGTTCCCTCACATGTAAAATGGGGATTAAAACTGTGAGCCCCGTGTGGGACAACCTGATCACGTTGTAACCTCCCCAGCGCTTAGAACAGTGCTTTGCACATAGTAAGCACTTAACAAATACCATCATTATTATTACGTGGAAAGATGGAGTGATCCTGCTCCACTGGAGCTTGTTTAGCAGTGGAGCTGGGGCCTGGGACTAGTGGCAAGTGCTTGCGGGCACAAAGGCATCAGCTCCAAATGTGGGGCCTTGGAGTGTGCTGGGGATGAGGAGGGACAGAAGAGGATGGCTTGGTGGTGGAAGCACCTTGAATCTCCTTTGTTCACCCTGAGCTGAAGGCATGAAGGTGGGGATGGGGAGAAGAGATGGATCAAGAAGGATTCCTGTGACAACCTGGGGATGTCATGTGGCAGAAGAGGCTCCACTGTCAGATGCCGTGGCACCTGGCGTTGGGTCGGGATTGCTATTGCAGTCCATGATGGAGGCAGGCTTACTGCCTTGCTACAGAGCTCAAATCTGAGGAAGGCAAGGAGTAATGCTGTTGATTTATTAATAAATAATAAATTTAAGGAACCATTAAGACCTTTACCCCTCATTCAAAGACCTTCTAAAAACATTTGATCTTATTTGAAGCCCTAAGCCCTGACCATTACATTGTATACAAATGAGAGACTTGGGTAAATAAATGCAAATAAATAAATAAATAAAGCCTCATATGACAAATAGATATACTGCCTCCTCTATCTGTAATTATTTTAATGCCTATTGTCCCCTGTAGACTCTAAGCTACTTGTGGGCAAGAAGCATGTCTACCAGCTCTGTAGTATACTTTCCCAAGAACTTAGTATAATGCTCTGCACATGGTAATCACTCAATAAATACCACTGATTGATTGACGGAAAAGACTAGACTGTTGTTCAGCAATCAGAAATGGAGCTATTACTAGAGCAAATGTTCAAGAATATCATGAACAAATTGCTGAAAGAAAAAACAACTTCAGGCATTTTATATGACAAAATGAATAATCTTAATACACAGATGGATTAGAATGGGTTGTCAGTCACAAATCTGTCATATTTACTGTTCTGTCAGTAATGTAACCTTTTAATAGATCTGTAATTATATATGTGTATATATAGCTAAGAGTTGATCTGAAAAGAAATTTTTCCATCATTGGTATTGTTCACACATTTTTATATTTTAGTGTTCTTTCTTGAGAGCAACTTTTGGATTATATTAAATCTGCCCTACTCCTTGATTCTCTCTTATGTCTTTGCTATAGTTTCATCTTATTCTAAACTAGAATTTATTCAGTCTTTAGTCTTTCATTTTTATTTTACGATGTTCAGGGATTGTTTTATAAAGCTGTTCAAGCCCTAGTACTCTTCTTGTCTCTGTGAGAATCATGGTTTTCATTTTGAGTATCTTATCTGCCATTTCCCTCGTGATCACTACAGAAAAGAACTCATGCATTCTTTATTTGTATCCAGTTCTTGTTTAATTTAATTACCTCCATTATCTCTTTGAGGTCCAAAAGCTTAAATTATTTATACTCTTAACTTTAGAGCAATATCCTAATAATATGTGTTAACTTCATTCACCCCCAGGATAGTACATGTCTCATAACATCAACAATGGGTTTCTGAAAAACCTGGGATGTATCATTTTAGCTCTCATTAATTGTTCTCTTTCCAAAGTGCACAGAATTGGTTCTTTACCTTTTCCTTCATTTTAAATAACCCTGCAAATGAGTTAGAGTGAAGCACTTTGCTAGAGAGTTGAATAGACTTTCAGTAGGCAATAGCCCCCACCTCACTTTCCCCCTTTCCCACTCCAATTTTAGTTCTCCATTCATCCTAAAAATGTGTCCTTTGAATGACATAAAGCTTTTCAATCAATCAGTCCTATTTATTGCTTATTGTGTGCAGAGCAATGTACTAAGCAATAAGAGAGAAGAATATAACTGAGTTGGTAGACACATTCCCTGCCCACAAAAAGCTTACAGTCTAGAGGGAAAGAGACATTAATATAAATGAATAAATTATGGTATGTACATAAATAAATGCTGCAGGACTGAGGGAAGGGTGAATAAAAGGATCAAATCCAAATGCATTAAAGGGGTCCTTCCCTTAAGACCATGCAACTTATTACCCAACTTAAAATGTTGCCCACCCTTCTGCACATCCAGAAAGATACTCCTGATCATTGGTCTGGAAAGTAAATCATCTATCTCTCTAATAATTCACTCTGTCCCCACTATACTCCAACTCACACTTTTCATTTTTCTCAAGCAAACTAACTGTAAACTACTTGTTCTGCCTTGTTCTTGTCTTTCTACCACTTACCTCTTGCTCATGTACTCCCGCCTGCCTAGCACTTTTGCCACCTTCAGTTTTGGCCAAAGATTTCCCTATTTTCAAAATCCCCCTGAAATTACAGCTCTAACAGGAAGGCTTTCCCCATTTTATATTCCCCCCATCTTCCTAAGCAGCACTTCTATGTCACTTTACCACTTAAGTACTCATAACCACTAGTAGCACTTTTTTGTACATGGAAAATTACATCTTAAAAACAATCTTCAATTGTGATCTTTGAAGAAAAAGGTGTTCCACAAGCATTAACAATTGTGTTCTCTGTTAATCATAACATTTTACTATCCAAAATTGGTTGAATAATGAGTTGAAAGGGTTGATTCCCTTTCTTCCTTCCCATTATTCTTTTCCCCTCTGTTCCATTCTCCCATTTTCCTTACCTTTTCCTATCCCCTAGCTTCTCTCCTTTCAAATTTCAGCCACTGGGGGTACTATGGTTTTAGATGCTTTTTTCTGCTCTTCCTGTTAGGCTATAATGACAGTGGCAGGCTATGGTATCTATTCTTGTCTGCTGTTGCTTCTTTACAAGGATATAGGTATGGTTCTAATAAGCAATTCTTATTTCACTGTTACTCTCTGGAAATGGTGGCAATAAATAGTAATAGTAATGATAGTAATACTAAATATATATTGATTATCCCCATGCATTATAGTATACACCAGAGAGTACAGCAAAAATAAGATGCTTACATTCTGATGGGAGACACAGACATATAAATATTTACAAATGACTAATTGGAATAAATAAGCTTCCAGCATAATCAATTGTATATATATATATATATATATATATATATATATATATATATATATATATAAAGAAGTGCACCAGGAGGATATGAATAAATGAATATAGTACTAGAGGTGAATATGGGATGGTGTGACTTGCATGTATTTTCAGGTGGGTGTGGATATGAGAATGAGTGCCATGTTTCCCAAACTCCAGTGAGAGTTAAGTAGTTTTTCTAGCCAGTTCTATCAGCTAGCTATATTACAATAAATCACAAAAAAAATGGAAATGTGACTGAACACTTTTCTAAGGCACTGTCTACTAGGCAGTCACAACGACAGTGACAAATAGATATCAGTGAAATTAATATGGAAAAAAATGAGTTAGAGGGTAAAACCTATTTGCTGCAAAACAGAAAATGTATCAACACCTCACAGTTCCTCATGACCATAACAAACCAGAGGTATAAAAAACCTGCCACCCTGCACACAGATGAAGTAATAATATGTATTTGGGACACCAAAACTGAAAACATAAGGGGGATATGCCAGATAGGACTCATCAATAAAGCAGCCCTATCTGTGAAATCATATACATTAATGGTGACAGTGAGGAGCCCAGGTTGAACCACAGGCATTAAAGAAAGGAGAGTCTCCTACATAGTGAAGCTACATGAACTTATGGTCATGTCCTACAGCCTCTATGCTTTGAAAGGTGTCAAAGTATATGCAGACACACTGACCACAGTCCCAACTTTGGTGGAAGTAACTTTTTTTCTGTTAAAGCCATGAAAAATGGAAATTCCTTCAGAACTGATGGTATTCTAAAGGATTTATAAGTAGTAGTAGTAGTGGTAGTAGCAGTAATGGTATTGACACATTCCCTGCCTATAATGACCTTATAAAGGGGACAATTTAGGGCAATGCAGAGGGGAGTGGGAGAAGAGGAAAGAGGGGCTTAGTTGGGGAAGGCCTCCAAGGAGGAGATGGGCCTTCAATAAGGCTTTGAAGGTAGGGAGAGTAAGTGTCTATAGGATTTGAGGAAGATCATTCCATTCCAGAAGGAGGACATGGGCGAGTGGTCAGCGGCAAGATAGATGAGATTGAGGTACAGTGAGAAAGTTAGTATTAGAAGACCAAAGTGTGCTGGCTGGATTTTAGTAGGAGAGTAGCAAGGTGAGTTAGAAGGATGTGAGGTAACTGAGTGCTTTAAAACCAATAGTGAGGAGTTTTTGTTTTAAGTTTGAGGTGTCACTGGGACATCCAACTAGACATGTCTTGAAGGAGAAAGAAATGAGAGACTGTAGAGAAGGGTTGGAGGTGTAGATTTTGGAATCAGCTGCATAAAGGTGGTAGCTGAAGCCATGGGAGCAAATGAATTCTCCAAGGGCAAGGGAGTGGATGTAGATAGAGCATAGAAGGGGACCCAGAATTGATCCTTGAGGGACTCCTACAGTTAGGGGATGGGAGGCAGAGGAGGAGCCTGTGAAAGAGACTGAGAATGAATGACCAGAGAGATAAGAGGAGAACCAGGAGAGGACAGTGTCAGCGAAGCCAAGGTTGGATGAGGTAACTGAGGCCTGGAGGAGTGAAGTGACTTGCCCAAGGTCTCCCAGCAGACAAGGGGCGGAGCCAGGATTAGAACCCAGGTCCTTCTGATTCCCAGGCCCATGCTCCACCCATCCAGAATGAGCGTGACTCAGTGGAAAGAGCCCGGGCTTTGGAGTCAGAGGTCATGGGTTCAAATCCCGGCTCCGCCAATTGACAGCTGCGTGACTTTGGGCAGGTCACTTCACTTCTCTGGGCCTCAGTTCTCTCATCTGTAAATATGGGGATTAAGACTGTGAGCCCCCCATGGAACAACCTGGTAACCTCCCCAGCGCTTAGAAAAGTGCTTTGCATACAGTAAGCACTTAATAAATGCCATTATTATTATTAAGCCATATTACTTCTCTGTTTATTGAGCGCTTACTGTTCATTCATTGTTAGTCATATTGATTGAGTGCTTACTGTGTGCAGAGCACTGTACTAAGCACTTGGGCGAGCACAATTCATTCATTCATTCAATCATATTTATTGAGTGCTTACTGTGTGCAGAGCACTGTACTGAGTGCTTGGGAAGTACAAGTTGGCAACATATAGAGACGGTCCCTACCCAACAGTGGGCTCACAGAATTAGCAGACATGTTCCCCTGCCCCTAACAGACTTACAGTCTGGAGGGTCCCAATGAAGGAATTCTGGGTCCGGAGTGAAGGGCCAAAGAGTTAAGTGCCCCAAATTCACGGCTTTCGAAAGAAGCAACTTTGAAAAGCCAACACACTCTTTCCATATCAGAAATCACCTAAGCTGGTAATAATGATGGCATTTATTGAGCGCTTGCTATGTGCAGGGCACTGTTCTAAGCGCTGGGGAGGTTACAAGGTGATCAGGTTGTCCCACAGGGGGCTCACGGGCTTCATCCCCATTTTGCCGTTGAGGTAACTGAGGCCCAGAGAAGTGAAGTGACTTGCCCAAAGTCACACAGCTGACTAGTGGTGGAGCTGGGATTTGAACCCATGACCTCTGACTCCAAAGCCTGGGCCCTTTCCACTGAGCCACGCTGCTTCTCACAGTCATTGGCGACAGTCATTCATTCAGTCAGTCAGTCGTATTTATTGAGCGCTTACTGCGTGCAGAGCACTGTGCTAAGTGCTTGGGAAGTGCAAGTCGGCAACATCTAGAGACAGTCCCTACCCAACAGTGGGCTCACAGCCTAGAAGGGGGAAACAGACAACAAAACAAGTAGAACAAAACAAGTAGACAGGTGACAATACCATCAGAATAAACAGAATTATAGCTGTATACACATCATTAATAAAATAGAATAAATGTGTGCAGTAAATACGATTGAATGAATGAATGAATGAAGTGACTTCCCCTCCCCATCCCCCCGCCTTACCTCCTCCTCCCCACAGCACCTGTATTTATGTATATATGTTTGTTTGTATTTACTACTCTATTTTATTTGTGCATATTTATTCTATTTATTTTATTTTGTGAATATGTTTTGTTTTGTTGTCTGTCTCCCCCTTCTAGACTGTGAGCCCGCTGTTGGGTAGGGACCGTCTCTGTGTGTTGCCGGCTTGTACTTCCCAAGCGCTTAGTACAGTGCTGTGCACACAGTAAGCGCTCAAGAAATACGATAGAATGAATGAATGAATAATGCTTCCAGAAGAAGAGAGTGGTCAACAGTGTCGAAGGCAGCTGAGAGGTCGGGGAAGATTAAGATGGAGTTGAAGCCATTTAATTTGGTGAGGAGGAGATCACTGATGACCTCTGAGAGGGTGGTTTCTGTGTCTGAAAGGGACTGAAAGTGGATTGGAGGAGATTAGGAGAGAATTGGAGGAGTGGAACTTCAGACAGTGGGTTTAGACAACTTGATCAAACAGTTTGGAGGAGGAAGGTAGGAAAGAGATGGGGCAACAACTGGAGGGAGCTGTGGGTTCAAGAGATAGAGGAGAGATGAGCATGTTTGAAAGCACTAGGGAAGAAGCCTTTGGAGAGTGATCAATTGAAGGTGACGGTCATTCATTCACTCGTATTTATTGAGCCCTTACTGTGTGCAGAGCACTGTACTAAGTTCTGGGGAAGTACAAGTCGGCAACATATAGAAACGGTCCTTACCCAACAACAGACTCACAGTCAGGGAGGGTGCAAGTGTTTTGATAAGGGGAGAAGGGAGGGTTGAATTTGCAGATGGATTTTTAGATACTGCTGGGAAGGATGGGAGAGTTGAGGAAGGGGCAGGAAGAGGAAGGAACTGGAGAGGAGCAGGGAATATTTTAGGGAGCTCACATCTGATCATTTCAATTTTCTCAAATAATAATAATGTTGTTTTTTGTTAAGTGCTTACTATGTGCCAAGCACTGTTCTAAGCACTGGGATAGATGCAAGCTTATTAGGTTGCCCCACTTGGGGCTCACAGTCTTGATCCCCATGTTACAGATGAGGTAACTGAGGCACAGAGAAGTTAAGTGACTTGCCCAGAGTCACACAGCTGACAAGTGGCAGAGCAGTGATTAGAACTTGTGACCTCTGACTCCCAAGACCGTGCTCTTTCCACTAAGCCATGCTGCTTCTCAAAGTAGGTGGCTAGGTCATTAGAGGCCAGAGATCGGGGTGGAGTTTGAGGGGAGACTTAAATGTCTGGAAAAAGTGGAAGGGCAATGGTCCTGGGTGTCAATAAGGATGGAGAATAATTTTTCCAGGCTGAGGAGAAGCAGAATTAAAGCACACAAGGATAAATTTGAAGTAGACAAAGTCAGCCTGATACCTAGATTTCCCCAGCAGCACTGTTGGCATATGCACAAAAGTGAAGGAAGCGGACTGTGGAGGTGATTTCAGGCTGTGGGTTAGAAATAGAAGGTCTAAGGGCTAGGGGACTGAGAGAGTTGAGTTCAGTAGAGAGAGTGGTGTTGAGGGTGTCAATTTAGTCAACAAGGGAAAGAAAGCTTGGGTAAAAAGGCTAAAGAGGGCGTGATAACATGAAAAAATTGGTTGGTTTCAGAAGTTCAGAAGTCTCTGTCGGGGAACATCACAGATTTGCAGAAAGGCGGTATGTGGGAGAGAAGAAAGGTGAGAAAGTTGTGCTCAGTTAGAGGGATTTCAGAGTTGAAGAGGGTAGAGATTGTACTGCAACTAGAGATAATGAGATTGAGAGTGTGTCCAAGTTGGTGAGTGGGAAAGCTGGGATGGAGTTCACTGGAGTTGAGGAGTGATAGAAAGTGGTCAGAGGACAGCTCAACAGGAACATCCATGTGGATATTGAAGGCCTTCCCAGACTGAGCCCCCTCCTTCCTCTCCCCCTCCTCTCCCTCCCCATCCCCCGCCTTACCTCCTTCCCCTCCCCACAGCACCTGTATATATGTATATATGTTTGTACGTATTTATTACTCCATTTATTTATTTTATTTGTACTTATTTATTCTATTTATTTTATTTTGTTAATATGTTTTGTTTTGTTGTCTGTCTCCCCCTTCTAGACTGTGAGCCCACTGTTGGGTAGGGACCGTCTCTATATGTTGCCAACTTGTACTTCCCAAGTGCTTAGTACAGTGCTCTGCACACAGTAAACGCTCAATAAATATTATTGAACGAATAAATGAATGAATGAACTGATTGAGTGACCTCTGAATCCTACCTCACCTCCCTTCTCTCCTTCCACAGCCCAGCCCGCACCTTCCACTCCTCTGCCGCTAATCTCCTCACTGTGCCTCGTTCTCGCTCGTCCCGCCGTCGACCCCCGGCCCACGTCCTCCCCCGGGCCTGGAATGCCCTCCCTCTGCACATCCGCCAAGCTAGCTCTCTTCCTCCCTTCAAGGCCCTACTGAGAGCTCACTTCCTCCAGGAGGCCTTCCCAGACTGAGCCCCCTCCTTCCTCTCCCCCTCGTACCCCTCTCCATTCCCCCGTCTTACCTCCTTCCCTTCCCCACAGCACCTGTATATATGTATATGTCTGTACATTTTTATTACTCTATTTATTTATTTATTTATTTTACTTGTAAATATCTATTCTATTTATTTCATTTTGTTAATATGTTTGGTTTTGTTCTCTGTCTCCCCCTTCTAGACTGTGAGCCCACTGTTGGGTAGGGACTGTCTCTATGTGTTGCCAACTTGTACTTCCCAAACGCTTAGTACAGTGCTCTGCACACAGTAAGCGCACAGTAAATATGATTGATTGATTTATTGATTACTGAGGCACTGACAAAATGCATAATTAGTCAAACAATGGTATTTATTGGGCACTTATCAATCAAACAATGG
This sequence comes from Tachyglossus aculeatus, assembly GCF_015852505.1. Taxonomy (NCBI): domain Eukaryota; kingdom Metazoa; phylum Chordata; class Mammalia; order Monotremata; family Tachyglossidae; genus Tachyglossus; species Tachyglossus aculeatus. The sequence continues at coordinate 117,681,223 of NC_052067.1, forward strand.
GCATTTATTAAGTGCATATTATGGTTAGAGCACTGTATTAAGCACTTGTCAGCATGAACAACAAAGTTGGTAGATACTACTAGAAGTGTTTACTAGAGGCCACCTAGAAGCCAACAGACATTAATATAAACAAATAAATTATGTATATGTACATAGGTGCTGAGGGCTTTAGGGTTGGGGGCAATGTTAAATGCTTAAAGGTACATATCCAAGTTCATAGGCAACTCAAAAGGGAAGAGGGAGCATAACTGGGAAAGACCTCTTGGAGGAGATGTGACTTTAATAAGACTTTGACAGTAAGGAGAGAAGTGGTCTATCGTACATGAAGAGCAAAGTGGGCCAGCTGGGTTGTGGTAGGAACTCAATGACTTAGGTAGAAGGAGACAAGTTAATTGAATATTCTAAAGCTGATAGTAAGGATTTTCTGTTTGGTGCAGAAGTGGATGGGCAGTCACTTGAGTGGACTGATATTTTTTAGAAAAATGATACAGCAGCAGAGTGAAGTAAACACTGAATAAGGTAGAGGCAGGATGCAGGGAAGTCAATGAAGATTCTGAAGTAGTAGTCAAGGTGGGATATTACAAGTGCTTGTATCATCATAGAAGCAGTTTGAATGGAGAGGAAAGGGAGGCCTTAGCCTACTGTGTGCAGAACACTGCACTCAGTATTTAGGAGATAATAATTAAGTTGCTAGATGTGATCCCTGCCGTCTTGGAATTTGAAATCTAGAAGACATTGAAATAAATTGCAGAGTATAGGGATCTGTATATAAGCTTTGTGGTGTGGGGTGCTTAGGTAGTATGGAATCAGTGCTGGAAGTAGCTCTTGGGTTGACATAATTCAAGAGTTTGGCAGAATAAACTGAGAGACACTTGATTGAGGAGGTGGGAGAAGATGTAGTCCTAAGGCATCTGCATAAGCTTATTTTCAGTGTCACAATTTTCATAAAGAAAGGGGAAAATGCTGACTGAAAACTACTGGAGAATCTCCCTGCTTTTCACTGCTGGCAAGACTCTAGCTAGAATCTTTCTCTCTAGCCACAATTCAACAGAACAGGCTATTGGAAAACATGCTAGCCATGTAGTGCATGAATCCTTTTTCCTCTCCTCCTCCCCATCGCCCCCCCTGCCCTACCTCCTTCCCCTCCCCACAGCTCTTGTATATATTTGTACATATTTATTACTCTATTTATTTTACTTGTACATATTTACTACTCTATTTTATTAATGATGTGCATATAGACTGTGATCCTGCTTTTGGGTAGGGACCGTCTCTATATTTTGCCAACTTGTACTTCCCAAGTGCTTAGTACAGTGCTCTGCACACAGTAAGCGCTCAATAAATACAATTAAATACGATTGAATATAGCTATAATTCTATTTATTCTGACAGTTTTGACACCTGTCTACATGTTTTATTTTGTAGTCTGTCTCCCCCTTCTAATAATAATGATAATAATAATAATGGCATTTATTAAGCGCTTACTATGTGCAAAGCACTGTTCTAAGTGCTGGGGAGGTTACGTGGTGATCAGGTTGTCCCACGGAGGGCTTACAGTCTTAATCCCCATTTACATATGAGGGAACTGAGGCACAGAGAAGTTAAGTGACTTGCCCAAGGTCACACAGCTGACAATTGGCAGACCTGAGATTTGAACCTATGACCTCTGACTCCAAAGCCCGTGCTCTTTTCATTCTACTGCTTCTACGCTGCTTCTAGACTGTGAGCCCATCGTTGGGTAGGGACTGTCTCTATATGTTGCCGACTTGTACTTCCCAAGTGCTTAGTACAGTGTGCTGCACACAGTAAGTGCTCAATAAATACAGTTGAATGAATGAATGCATTGCAATGTGCTTTCATGCCAAGTCTGAAGAAAAGGTATGATCTTTTCCAGCAATATGGATAGATACTTGGAAATTCCAGAAAGCAATGCCATTAGTCCATTATGCCATCTTCTATAATTTTAATAATTCATTTGACTTCATCAGCAGGTGAGAGTTCTGGAGCATGGTCCAGTGGAAAGAGCACAGCGCAAGGTTCTTATTCCAGCTCCCTTACATGCCTCTTATTTAACCTTGGTCAAATGACTTAATGTCCCTCAGTATAATATATAATCATAATAAGAATAGTAATAACTGTGGTATTTGTTAAGCGCTCATTATGCTCCAAGCATTGTACTAAATGCTGGGGTAGATACAGGATAATCAGGCCCATATGAGACTCATAGTAAAAAGGAGGGAAAACAAGTAGTAGAACTCCATTTTGCAGGTGAAAGAACTGATCACCTTGTAACCTCCCCAGCACTTAGAACAGTGTTTTGCACATAGTAAGCGCTTAATAAATGCCATTATTATTATTATCATTATTATTAGAAGGGGGAGACAGGCTACAAAATAAAACATGAAGACAGGTGTCAAAACTGTCAGAATTAATAGAATTATAGCTATATTCAATCATATTTAATTGTATTTATTGAGCACTTACTGTGTGCAGAGCACTGTACTAAGCACTTGGGAAGTACCAGTTGGCAAAATATAGAGACAGTCCCTACCCAAAAGCAGGATCACAGTCTATATGCACATCATTAATAAAATAGAGTAGTAAATATGTACAAGTAAAATAAATAGAGTAATAAATATGTACAAATATATACAAGGGCTGTGGGGAGGGGAAGGAGGTAGGGCAGCAGGGGCGATGGGCAGGAGGAGAGGAAAAAGGATTCGGGCACTAGCAGCCTCAGTTCTTGTATATTATAATGGTATTTGTTAAGGGCTTACTATGTGCAAAGCACTGTTCTAAGCGCTGAATATATACTTATCATAATACTTATGATTATATAACTATGATTTTATGATTAGTATATACATAATACTAATGTATTATGAAATATTCTCCCTCCATCATAGGTTTTGATCCCCAAAGGGATCCCAGGATTTTGTACAATGTTTGGCACATGGTAAGCACTTAACAAATACCAGTATTTTATTACCGATATTTGTTAATATTATTATTATTACTATATTGATAAATAAATTTGAGCCCAAAGAAATTCACCATCATACTCAGGAATCTGTGTGACAGAATTGTTGCTAAATTCATAGTTGAACGTACCCTGAATTACCCCTCACCACCGCCATTAGAATGAAGTAAGTCTGTGTGGTAGGCCCAATCTTGTTCCACATATTTTTCCTATTATGCTTATAGGTTCAACAAGGAATACACAACTTGGAGTCTACTTGTCCTTCTGATCCATTGGGAAACTCTTGCATCTGCATTCCAAGGACTTTTCCTTGCCTGGCAATAATAGTACATTATATATATATATATATATATATATATATATATATATATATATACACTAGTAATTGTTATAACCAGAGATTAAAGCTGATAATTTATCCATTCAAAACACCCATAATCATGTCTTTTCCACATTAGCTCTGGACTACAGAAATAGTTCTGCTTTAAAACAGAGATTCTTTTAGCACATAAGTTAAACTCTTAAAAATGTGTTAGATTTATCTTAGCTTTTATGGATACCAGCAGGGATTGTAAAAAAAAAAAGAGAAAGAAGTTACCATTGGAAAAAAAAGTTTCTTCTAATGGAATTTAACTGTAATAAAAAGGTTGTGTATGTCTAAACATTTCCCAGTGGGAATGGGGATGTATCAGCACAGCACAGGGTATAAAGGAAGACGTCCCTTAATTTATCATTGATGTCTGTGAAATGAATATACTGAAGTAATTTATAGTGAGGAGTGCTGGCCGTCATATGAACATAATTGAATGGCCTTTACCTCAGGTTTCAATACAATCATCCTATGGTCCTCAAATCAGCTTTCATTTTTTACTTAGACATTTTCATGTCATTTATGATTACTCCTTTATTAATAGCATATAATTAATGAGTTTTTCATCCTATGTAAGTTTCTTGATACCGGGAAGAATGGACTACAAATAACTGGATGGTCACATTATGGGAGAGTCAGAATAGGTCAGAATCATTCTGGCAAAAAATTAGATGCTGCAGTGAGACCAAATTTATTTCAGGAATTGATTCTGAGACCACCAGATCAAAAACAGCATGAAGATGAGGAAATGGTCTGTGAAATCAAAAGAGCTCCTGATAAAAGGGAAACATTGATGAAAAATTTTAATTACCTGAGGTAACTGGGATGACCTAAAAGTGTTGTTCTTGTAGGAAAAACTGGCTACAAAATCATGATTATATTGATGGTGTATTCTTTTTTAGTTCCTTTTGAATTTGTTTGCATTTTCCATTCTAGATTTTCTTTAAATGAAAATAAATGTAATTTATTAAGGCTTACTTTGTGCCCATGCACTGCATTAACAACTAGGGTACAAACAAGGCAATCAGATTGGAAACAGTTCTTGTCCCACACTAGGTCCACAACAATAATAATAATAATAATAATAATAATAATAGCATTTATAAAGCACTTACTATGTACAAAGCACTGTTCTAAGCCCTGGGGAAGTTACAAGGTGATCTGGTTGTCCCACAGGGGGCTCACAGTCTTAATCCCCATTTTATGGATGAGATAACTGAGGCCCAGAGAAGTTGTGACATCCAAAGTCACACAGCTGACAGTTGGCGGAGCTTGGATTTGAACCCCTGACCTCTGACTCCAAAGCCCGTGCTCTTTCCACTGAGCCACGCTGCTTCTCTAATGTTATTGCCATTTATTGTCATCTTATTGCCAATAACATAACAATGTTATTGCCATTTTACAGATGAGGAAGATGAAGCTCAGAGCATGTAAATCACTTTCCCAAAGTCTCCCAATAGGCCAGGGACAGCACCAGGATTAGAACTTAGGTCTTCTGACTACCAGTACCATGCTTTTTTCAGCAGGCCACATTACCACCTTTTACAAGTGGATTCAATTGTATTCCTTTTTGTTGATGGTTAATGGTAGATATCGCCTTAAGCTAGATAAATATTAATTGATAGAAACTTAGAAATATAAATTTTCAAAATCAAGGCATAACTTTCACAAAGCCTCCACACAATCATATTCATTGAGCATTTACTGTGCACAGAGCATTGTACTTAACACTTGAAAGAATAATGTATAGCTGAGTTGGTAAACTCATTCTCTGCCCACAATGAGTTTACGGTCTAGAGGAGGAGATAGGCATTAATGGAAACAAACTGTGGGCTGTGCAGCTGAGGCAGAGATGAATAAAGGGTGCAAATCCAAGGGAGTGGGAGAAGAGGAAAAATGGGGCTAGCCAGGGAAGGCCTCTTGGAGGAGATATGCCTTCAATAAGGTTTAGAAGGTGGAATGAATGATTATCTGTCAGATATGAAGAGAGATGGCATTCCAGGCCATGGGCAGGCCAGGCCAGGCAAGGGGAAGTGGTCGGCAGCAAGGTGGATGAGGTCAAGGTACAGTGAGTAGGATAGCATTAGAAGAGTGAAATGTACAGACCGGACTATAGTGATGTGAGTTAGGAGTGGGCAAGGTCATTGAGTGTCTTAAAGCTGTTGGTAAGGCATTTTTGTTTGATGCAGAGGTGGATGGGCAACCACTGGAGATTCTTGAGGAGTGGGGAAATATGGACTAGTGTTTTTTGTAGAAAAATAATCTGGGCAGCAGAGTGAAGTTTGGATTGGAGTGGGGATAAATATGAGACAGGGAAGTAAGCAAGGAAGCAGATGAAGTACACAAGATGGAATAGTATAAGTGCATGGATTAATGTGGTAATAGAGGACAAAATGACAGATTTTACCAATGTTGTGAAAGTTGAGTTGACAGGATTTGATGACAGTTTGAAAATGTGGGCTGAATGAGAGAGATGAGTTGAGAGGATAATGCCAAATATATGGGCTTGTGAGACATGGAGGATGGTGGTTCTGTCTACAGTGACAGGAAAGTCAGTGGGAGGACAGGTTTAGGTGGGAAGATAAGGAGTTCAGTTTTGGACATGTTAAGTTTGAGGTGTAAGCAATACATCCAAGTAATGATATCCTGAAGTCAGGAGGAAATGTGAGACTGCTGAGAATGAGAGAGATCAGGGCCGAAGATATAGATTTGGGAATCATCTGCATAAAAATGGTAGCTGAAGCTAGTGAGTTCTTCAAGGGTGTAGGTGTAGTGGAGGGACCCAGAACTTAACCTTGAGGGACTCCCATAGTTACATAGAAGACAAGCTTGCCAAAAGAGACTGATAAATAGGAGGAGAACTAGGAGAGGACAATGTCAGTGAAGCCAAGATTGGATAAAGTTTCCATTATTCATTAATAATGTCAAAAGCAGTATAAACTAAACAACATAGAAAGATATTAGGCAGAAACTAGGATGAAGACATTAGGAAATATGAAAGAAATGGATACAATTCAGGAAAATCCAAAATCTGAACCCTAGCAAATATGTACTTGGGAAACATTAACTATTGTAGTATTTGTTAAGCACTAACTATGTGCCAAGCTCTGTGATATGAATGAATGAATGAATGAATGAATGCAAGATCAGACAGTCCCTGTCCCACTTTGAGCTCACTGTCTAAGGCAGAGTAAACAGGTATTCAATCCATTTTACATATGAGGACTCTGAGGCCCAGATAAATGAAATGACTTACCAAAGGTCACAATGTGGTGAAGCTGAGGTTAAAACCCTGATTCCCTGATTTCTCAGGCCCAGTTACTTTCACTAGGATATGAGAAAAAAAATTGAAAAAATACAAGAGTTCCACTGAACCACATTTTGGGGTTGATTTGGAATGACTGTAGTTGAAATGAGGAAAAAAAAGATAAACTGCTAAAATGGACATCTTTCAGAAGTGCTCAAATATGTCCACTACCAATTATGCTCATATTTAACACAGTCTAGATTTTACAGGACTTGTAGTTTATTTTCTTGGCCTTAGGCCACAGAGAGAGAATAATAAAGTCAAAGCGTTGATTTGTAAATCACTCTTGCAGCATCCGGTCACCATTCTATTACAGGCATAAAATTCAACTCCATTTATTGGCATCCCAAAATAAGTTTACCAGGGAGGAAATCAACTGGGTTAGAGGGTGGTTGAACAATAGAGGAATGAATTTACTAAGGCAACAATTCACTGTATTGATATTCAATAGAAGAAATACTTCAGAGGTAAAGGAAAACTAGAGCAAAAGTCAGAGCAAAAACTGAGGTTTCTGGGTTCACAAGGATTTCATCAATTTCTAAATTCCAAAACAAGATTCATACATAAAAAAACTTTTAAAAACAAAATGTTTCAAAGTTATGGAGAACAGATTTTTTAATCCTTTTTTCTGTATGAAAATCTATCACTCTGAAGATAATCACTCAGTCACATGTCCTGAAGGAGCTGTGTAATTCTCCTCACTGATTTCCCACTCTAGTCCATACTTCACTCTGCTATCCAAATAATTTTTCTTAAAAAAAGCAAAAAAACCCCAAAACATTCTGTATACATCTCCCCACTTCAGAAACCCTAACGATTTTTTCATCCATCTCTGCATCAAACAGAAACTCCTTGCCATTGGCTGTAGAGCACTCAATTATTTCTTATACTCCTAGCCAACTCTGCTAATTTCCCACTACAGCCTTGCTCATACATTTCACTTAAAAATATGATACTGCCATCACAGCTTTATCAGTCAGAATGGTTGTAGACCTTGGGTGACCTGATCATGTGAACAGTAGTATAAGTAAAATGAGAAGAGCATAAGCAAGGAAAGCAAGAGGAATGTTGTGTAGCTAAGTGTTGGGAAAGGAAAGGATTCATTTTGAGAAGCCCCTGATGGGATGAAGTAGGGATGATTCTAAGGGAATATGATCATCATTGATACCAATAGGAGTGTAATATAAAGTGTCTTTGAGATGATAATGAGATTAACGCCAAGGGAAATTGAATAGAAATCCCACTGCCATAGGGGGCCAAGCTGTCCTTTTATTGCTGACCTGTGCAGAGAAACACAGTGACAAAGGTGATGATTTTTACACAATGAAAAACTCACATGGTTATGTCACGTGCATTATCTATCATGCTAGCACATAGTGGACAAAGTGAGAAGAGAGGGTAGTGACCAACATCACTCCACCCTCTGGGCAACACTCACACAAACTTGCAGAGATAAAATGTGAGCCTGAAAGTGGTATAGGTGGTTTTTTGTCCCTGGAGGCAATGATAGCATGACATAGTGAAAGGAGCATGGGAGTCAGAGAACCAAGTTCTAATCCTGGTTTTGCCCTTTCCTACTCTGTGGCCTTGGGAAAGTCATTCAAATCTATGCCTCTATGCTTCAGGTTCCCCATATATAAAATTCATGCTTTTCATTCAATCATATTTATTAAGTGCTTACTGTGTGCAGAGCACTGTACTAAGTGCTTGGGAGAGTACAATGGAATGCCCTCCCTCCACACATCTGCCAAGCTATCTTGCTTCCTCCCTTCAAAGCCCTACTGAGAGCTCACCTCGTCCAAGAGGCCTTCCCAGACTAAGCCACCTTTTTCCTCTCCTCCTCCCCATCCCCCCACCCTACCTCCTTCCCCTCCCCACAGCACTTGTATATATATTTGTACAGATTTATTACTCTATTTTACTTGTGCATATTTACTATTCTATTTATTTTGTTAATAATATGCATATAGCTTTAATTCTATTTGTTTTGATGACTTTGACACCTGTCTACATGTTTTGTTTTGTCGTCTGTCTCCCGCTTCTAGACTGTGAGCCCATTGTTGGGTAGGGACCATCTTTACATGTTGCCAAGTTGTACTTCCCAAGTGCTTAGTACAGTGCTCTGCACACAGTAAGCACGCAATAAATACGATTGATTGAATGAATGAATGAATAAACAATAAACAGACATACTCCCTCCCCCAAACCAGTTTACAGTCAAGAGGGGTAGACAGACATTAATATAAATAAATGAATTACAGATGTGTACATAAGTGCTGTGGGACTGGGAAGAGGGACAAATAAGCACTTGGGAAGTACAAGTCGGCACCATATAGAGACGGTCCCTACCCAACAACAGGCTTACAGTCTAGAAGGGGGAGACAGAGAACAAAACAAAACATAGTAAGTACTTAATGAGTACCATAATTATTATTATTATTATGTACCTTCATTAAGGCTTTTAAGGGGGCAGAGTGATTGTCTGTCAGATTTGAGAAGGGAGGGCATTCCAGGCCAGAGGGAGGACATGAGTGAGGGTTCAGTGTCAAGACAGAGGTCAGTAAGGTAGAGTGAGAAGATTAGCATTAAAGAAGTGAAGTGTGCAGGTTGGGTTGTAGTAGGAGACTAGGAAAGTGAAGTAGTAGAGGGCAAGGTGATTGAGTGCTTTAAAGCTAATGGTAAGGAGTTTTTGTTTGATGGGAAGCTGGATGGGCAACCACTGGAGCTTCTTGAGGAGTGGTGAGATTCACTCATTCATTCATTCAATTGTATTTATTGAGTGCTTACTGTGTGCAGAGCACTGTACTAAGCGCTTGGAAAGTACAAGTTGGCAATATATAGAGATGGTCCCTACCCAACAATGGGCTATCCTGAGCATTATTTTAGCAAAATGATCTGGGCTGCAGAGTGAAGAATGTACGGGAGTGGGGAGAGACAGAAGGCTGGGAGGTCAACAAGGAGGCTAATGAAGTAAATCAGGTGGGATAGGGTAAATGATTGTATTAACATGGTACCAGTTTAGATGGAGAGGAAAGGGCAAATTTTAGTGATGTTGTGAAGGTGGGATTTACAGAATTTAGTAATGAATGAATATGTGGGATGACTGAGAGGGAGGGATGAGTCAAGGATAGTGCCAAGGTTAAAGACTTGTGAGACAGGAAAGATGGTGATGCCATCTACAGTGATAAGAAAGTTGGGGGGAGGACAGGGTTTGGGCGGGAAGATAAGGAGTTCTGTTTTGAATATTGTAAGCTTGAGTTAATGGGAGGACCTCCAAGTAGAGATGTCTTGAAGGCAGGAGAAGATGCAAGACTGCAGAGAGGGAGAGAGATCAGTACCCAGAACTGAACCTTGAGGGACCCCCAGAGTTAGGGGGTGGGAGGCAGAGGAAGAGCACATGTAGGAGACTGAGATTGAGCAGTCAGAAAGATACGAGGAGAACCAAGAGACAATATCAGTGAAGCCAAGGTTGGATAATGTTTCCATGAGAAGAGGTTGGTTGACAGTTTCAAAAGTGGTTGAGGAGGATTAAGATGGACTAGAGGTCATTGGATTTGGAAAGAAGGAGATCATTTGTGACCTTTGGGAGGGTGATTTCTGTGGAATGAAGCCAGATTGGAGGAGGTCAAGGAGAGAATTAGTGGAGAGGAATTTGAACCAGCTGGTTTAGACATCTTGCTTCAGGTGTTTGGAGAGGAATGGTAGGATGGAGATGGGATAGTAACTGGAGGGAGCCGTGAGGTCAAGGGAGGGACTTTTAGGATGGGGGAGTCATGGGCATGTTTGAAATCAGTGGAGAAGAAGCCAGTGGAGCGCAATCAGTTGAAGATGGCTGATAGGGAGGGAAGAAGGGATGCATCAAGTGTTTTGATAAGGTGTGAAGGAATGGGGTTGGATGTGCAGGTGAATGGGGTGGATTTTGAGAGGAGGCAAGAGACCTACTCTAGAAATACTGGTGGGAAAGATGGGAGTGTTGAAGATTTTAGGGAGTTCATGTCTAATAGTTTGATTTTCTTAATGAAGTAGGTGGCCAGGTCACCATCTCCTGCATAACAGGTGGAGACTAGGGAGGAGTTAGAGTGACCGGCCTCAGGTCAAACCTATGCTGTAATCATGTTATGCTGAGGGCCTGATATAGCATACAGTAACAGGACTAAGGCTTGGTAGGCTATTTTTACTAACATTCCTGCTAATAAGATCATTGTATGAGCAAATATCTTCCATATTATGTTTATACACCTTTGCCCCTTACCAAACTCTGATTAGTTTTAACAAGACCCAGGGTTCTCTCTTTGTTTTCCTCTTTGTGTTTTAAAATTCTAAAGGACTGGTTGTAAGAAAGAGAAAGAATGATAGAAAAAATAAGAAAGATCCTTCATATTTAAAATTTATGCTAGGTTCAGTAAGTTCTATCTCACTGGATTGTAAACTCTCACTAACATATAAACTCCTTATGAAGGCATCATGTCTACTCTTTCTTCTGTACTCTCCAAAGCATTTAGGATAGTGTTCTGCCCAGAGCAAAAATTCAAAAAATACTACTGAATGATTGATCTATCTACATGTTTAGATGTGGTTGAGAAGACCATTGTACTACCAACACACTCTACTCGACTGTCAGTGTAAAATTGTTTTTGGCAGTGTATATGTGTTTGCCATTTCTCCCTAACCCTGTCCTGTTCGTAATAAATCTAGATGGTCTTCCTGATGAAATTGTCTCAACAGGTAATTGCAATACCAGAGGGCTTTTGACTACTTTTTTAAGGGTTTTTTAAAATTTTTGCTATATCCATCTTGCATATAGTGCCCATTTCACTTAAAACAACAATTGCTTGGGCATTTTGCTTGAATCACTGTGGTTTTCCCACTCTCTCTGCATTGCCCTTGCACTTGTATTTGTACCCTTTCTTCACCCCAACCTCTGCCCCACTGCAACTACGTACATATCCATTACATTTATTTATATCAGTGTCCATCACACCCTCTTCTTTTTCCCTTATGGGTAGGGTTGTCTACCAACCCCTTCATATTGTCCTCTCCCAAGCACTTAGTTCAATGCTCTGCACACAGTAAGAGCTCAATAAATATGATGGATTGATTTATTGATTGACTGCTTTTCTTCCCACTTTTGCTTTCCACAACCCATATTATCCTTTCTATTGGGAAATGAGTCATGACATTTTTTCTCCTCTCTACCTTCTCTATGACTGAGTGGAAGGTGTGGTGCAAACTGCCTAAGGTACTTTTGATTGAATTAAAAGTGTGTCAACAACTATTCTGTCAGGCGAAAGGGTTGAATTATGGCTTGTTAAATAGCTGGGTCTTCTGATTGGTCCTGCGGAAAAAATCTGACTGATTGGAACATTTACCACACATTTAATTTTTTTCTCTCCCTTTTCAGGCAAGCAGTTTTTATTTGGTATAGAACTTCCCCACAAGCCTCATAATGCTGTGCCCAGCCTACTTGGTGGGCAGGGCAAGGTAATTCAATCTCCAAGAATTTCACACACCCCTGAGACCCTCACCCACCCCATGAACCTTACAATGATGTAGCACAGCTCCTTGGCAGGGGGGAGAAAAGTGTCATATATGCCACCATAGCCCCTGACCCTTGCAACCCCTGTACCTCCTCTGTACAGAGAGGAGGCACTGGGGCACTCCAGATGTGTCACGTCATCCCCACCACCACTCCTCCAGACAGAGAGGGGACTGGGGAGGTAAACACCAAGCTGCTTGAGGAGGTTTAGGAGCAGGAATCCAATAATTGTCCACCTTCCTATTCCCCCGCTCCACCTCTTTGTTGCTAGGCTGGTAATTATATAATTTAAAGAAGGCCATTTATCTGATTATCCCAAAGGATTTATGCTAATAAATGTGTTGTAGTTAAAAATAATGCTAATCCTGTGTGGCACTCCCAGAATTTTGTGGTTTTCAATGAAGAAAAATCCAGAAAAAATGTTATATGTGTATTCTATTATTCAGGGTGAATAACCCAGTGAAAAAGATATCTGTTTTATATAGTCAATGCTTCTTTTCAAGCCCCCCATGTTTTCAACAATCCTCTTTAGTTATGGAGTCTCAAACAGGACACAGAACTCTAATAGGGGACAGTTTTCAGTGCTAAATATAATAAGATTGCTTCATATAATGGTAAGAAGTTCCTCCTATTTTGTTGTTAATCTTGATGATGTACTTAGTTAAGTCCCACGATTCTATTCATATGTTGATAATTGTTGAGTAAATATTTCTCATCTTTACCTAATCCATTCAGGGAAATTTCAGGTTTACTGTTGTGTTATTAAATACCATCATTTACTGAAATTTCACCTAACTTTCCCATCACAGTTGACAGCACCAGTATCCTCCTATCATCTCCCCACTATCTTCCGAAACTTTTGTATTATCTTTAACTTCTCCTTCTCTTTCACCTGCCATATTTTGTCTGCCTCTAAATCATTTGGCTTTTCCCCAAAATTTTCAGGATTCACCCTGTCCTATTACTATAATGACATTTGTTAAGTTGTTACTATGTGCCAAGGACCGCTCTAATGCTGGGTTGTCTTGTCTTACGCCATCGAATCGTCTCCGATCCATAGCAACATCATGGTTAGATACTAGTTAACCAGGTCAGACACAGTCCCTGTCCCACATGGAGCTCAGACTCTAGAAAGGGCAGAGAAAAATCGACATGGAATACCCATTTTAAAGATCAGGAAACTGCAGCCCAGAGAACTCAAGGGACTTTCCCAAGGTCATACACAGCAATTGACAGAGCCAGGATTAAAACCCTGGTTCTTTAACTCTCAGGTCTGTGGTTTTTTTCCAAGGGCCACACTCCTCCTGCTATCCAAATGGCCACAAACCTAGCCTAGCTTCTAGTCAAATCCTAAATTGACCTCTGCATCAGTTTCCACAATGGCATTCCGGCCTCCAGTGTCGTCCCATCTTCACTCTGCTTCCCAAATCATTTTCTAACAGATTGTTCTACACACACTTTCCTCTCCTTCAAAAACTTTCACTTTTCCTTTGTAACTTGTAGACCAAGATCATAAGTAAGGCCCAAGGTGATGCATTATATCAATCAATCGATAGTATTTATTGAATGCTTACTGTTTGCAAAGCACTGTACTAAGTGCTTGGGAAAGTATAATACAACAGAGTTAATAGATATATGACCCTGTTTTAGTGTATAGCAGAGCTTACAGTCTCAGCATTAGCAGACTCCATTGTCATATTTATTGACCGCTTATTGTGTCCAGAGCATATGTTCCCTAGCCAAAAGCTTACAGTCTAGAGGGAGAGTCAGAGAATAAGATTAAATAAAAAATGAATTATAAACTTTCCTGTGCCTGTTACATCATAAATTATAAATAAACATTTATAAATTAAATATAAATTAAATTAATTAAATGAATAAAACACACTAATGTAAATGTTATGATTTTTTAAAATTTTTGATAGTATTTGATTAGTGTCTACTATGTGTCAAGCACTGTTAGAAACTCTGGTTCATTATAAGTTAATCATCTTGGATACAGTGTTTGTCCCACAAGGGGATTTGTACCTAAATACTGTAGGGCTAAGGGTGAAGTGCGTATCAAGAGCTTAAAGGTACAGACAAGTACATAGATGACTCAGGAGGAAGAGGAAGTCTTTGAAATGCCTCGAAATGCTTTGAAAATGTCACAGTGCTCTGAGGTTTTCATATGATTTGGCTTTGAATGAAATTTCAGGTAAAATGTGCCAATTACTATTAGATGTAATGGTCTGGTGGTAACTGAAGCACCCTCTTCTTCTGGCAAAGATTATTAATGGAAAGAACAAACGATAAGTGCAGGTACAATTGAATATCAGAATTAGAAATCTTTTAGGTGATGCATAGTTTCGGAGCAAAGTGGCAATTGCTTTGATTCTTCTTTTCCCCTTACCATTTATGAGATTCACTTTCTGAAAAAGGTGGATAAGATTTGGAAATTTCAGAGGGTTGTTGACTTATCAAGGGAACACAGGTTATGGTGTAGAGCATGCAAATTTCACAAGGTAAGAGAAGACATTTTTATATTCTTAGCAAAAGATATTTACTTTCTAGATGAGATGTAAGAACTCTGAAACTTTGTTCAATTTATTGACTCTCCTGTGACTATGGAGGAATATAAATATATAAAATGAACTGTAAAATGTGGCACGTAAATATAATTTGTTGATATTTCAGTATTACTAGAAGTACTGATCTGAGTGCTAAAAACATATATCTTATAGGATGTTGAAAGAGACTTGAACTGCTTAAAAAGCTTGAAATATGAAGGATTAGTATTAGTGTATCCTGGGCTGGATCCATTTCAGTATACATTATTTTAATATACAAAGTATGTACATATAATGGAAACAATAATCATGATAATAATATATTAACGGTACTTGTTAAGCACTTACTATGTGTTGGACACTGTTCTAAGTGCTGGGGTAGATAGAAATTAATTAGATTGAACACAGTTCCTTTTCCACATAAGAACTTACATTCTAAGTAGGATGGAGTAGGATTTAATCCCCATTTTACAGATGCGGTAACTGAGGTACAGAGAAGTTAAGTGACTTTGCCCAAGGTTACACAGCAGATAAGTGGTGGCGCCAGGATTAGAGCCAGGATTACAACCCAATCCTCTGACTCTCAGACCTGGGCTGTTATAACACAGAGATCAGTTGTGAAAGATGGAGTTGATAATACCAGAAGGGAGGTTATGAAATCTCTCCTCCCTTCCCTCCTCCCCTCCTTAGCTTCCATCTTCAACCACTCACTCTCTGCTGGTTCCTTCCCCTCTGCCTTCAAACATGCCCATGTCTCCCCCATCCTAAAAAAACCCTCTCTTGACCCCACCTCCCCTTCTATTTATCGCCTTATCTCACTCCTACCCTTCCTTTCCAAACTCCTAGAATGAATCGTCTACACCTGCTGCCTCAAATTCCTCAACACCAACTCTCTCCTTGACCCCCTCCAATCTGGCTTCTGTCCCCTACACTCCACCGAAACTGCCCTCTCAAAGGTCACCAATGACCTCTTTCTTGCCAAATCCAACGGCTCCTACTCTATCCTAATCCTAATCCTACCCTAGGATCCTAATCCTAATTAGCAAGAAGAAAAAAGGGCAGTGAAGTGAAGGGAAGGGGGTGGAAGCCAATTGGATGGAGTCAAGAAAACAATTAGAGGAGGAAAATTGGAGGTAGTGGGTGTTGACAACTCACTCAATATTATTGATGGATCTATTGATTGCAAGGTGTCAACAAATTGTCAGGGGCAGTAGAAACTCAGGAAAACATAATAAGAAAGTTAATTTGAAGCTGGGAAATTTCCTCTTTAAGAAGAAAATTTGTACAAATAGATACAAAGTAATACACTTTGGAATAAAAAAAAATATGATTATATTACTGGTTGCAAAGAAAGAATCCAAAGAGTAAATCCTAGATATGTGATTTGTTTTAATGATAGAAGAACATGATAGGTCATTTCCACCCTTAATGAATATAGGGTAGAAAAAGTATTTTAAAGCAAGCAGAAGTTATAAGGCAGAGCTAAGATACTTGCCTTTGGGGGTCAATTATTTTTTATTTCCTTTTTAATGTTCTTTATTTATGGTCATATTAATTAGGGCATGGGTTACAAAGGAATTCAGAATTCAAATTGCCTGGTGTGAGGGAGCATAAAATTGAAGAATTGAAGAAAGCCATTTCTTGAATCTTATCAAGCACATTACTATCACTCTAAGAAAAGAAATTTTCTTGAAAATATAAGGAATTACTAACTGCCCACTCGTTTATCACATTCATACTAAAAACAACATTTCTTTTATTATTTACTCTATGTTACTTTGGCACTTAGAAAATGACTAACTGTTAAACCTCCTAGAAAGCCCAACAGAGTTGGTCCTTCATTGGAGGTCTTCCTTTCTCCAATATGATTGTGTCTGGATAGAAAGCAAAAAGTCTTTATTTAGCAATGCTCCCTATTCTTTATAGCAAATTTTATTTGCTGAATTATTCAGATAATGGCTTCAATCCTCTACTTGGTTCTTACAGGGTGGAAACAATTAAAAGAGGGTATTCCTGTGAGAAAAAAAAATGGTCTCAGTATGGGTAGTTTTACAGTGGAAACAGCTCATTTTTTGACATCAAAACTGTTAAAGTAATGGCAAACTGGAAAATAATGAGAAGTCACAAACATATAGGCTTCTGAGGCAAAGGAATCCAAATTGTAAAAAGTAAATTTCAAACAAGATCTATTATGAATACTGTACATGGTAAACCTACTATATGTGCTTGCTTCAATATCTTTGCACCTTTCCCAGTGTTTAGTATCACACTGGCCAATTTTACTAAGTCCTCTTAACATCATCATTAGTGAGAGAATAATATATTAATGTGGTTGCATTTATTTAAAAACTAGGATTGTGTTATTATAATAATACTGGCATTTATTAAGAGCTTACTATGTGCAAAGCACTGTTCTAAGTGCTGATAATGATGGCATTTATTAAGCGCTTACTATGTGCAAAGCGCTGTTCTAAACTCTGGGGAGTTTACAAGGTGATCAGGTTGTCCCACGGGAGCTCACAGTCTTAATCCCCATTTTACAGATGAGGTAACAGGCCCAGAGAAGTTAAGTGATTTGCCAAAGTCACACAGCTGACAATTGGAGGAGCTGGGATTTGAACCTATGACCTCTGACTCCAAAGCCCGTGCTCTCTCCACTAAGCCACGCTGCTTAGGTAGACAATTAGTGAGTTGTCCTGTAAACTGAAACAAAGCAATTTTTAGCCTCAAAGTTCTGGAGGATGTTTAAGTGTAAAATTGCCCATATTAAAGAGGAGCCTAAAGACAAGCATCTAGTAAGATTCAAGAAAAACAAAGTGAAATAAAAAGTATTGAAATTAAGGAATCTGAATTAACCAGATCATTTTGTTCAACTTTACACTTCATTATGCCCATAACACGTGGATTTTGTAGCATATCCAGTTTATTATGATATTTAAACAGAGAAACAGCATGGCTCAGTGGAAAGAGCATGGGCTTTGGAGTCAGAGGTCATTGGTTCAAATTCCAGCTCTGCTAATTGCCAGCTGTGTGACTTTGGGCAAGTCACTTAACTTTTCTGTGCCTCAGTTACCTCATCTGTAAAATGAGAATTAAGACTGTGAGCCCCCCGTGGGACAACCTACTCACCTTGTAACCTCCCCAGTGCTTAAAACAGTGCTTTGCACATAATAAGCACTTAATAAATGCTATTGTTATTGTTAATAATAAACAATGATATAACTTTTGTGCTCTGACATTACACAAACACATCTTTTAGATTCAGCAATTATCCTCTATCCCATTCTTCACTTTCTTTCTTCAAATGCTGTTGTGTCATTTCCAACCTATAACGACTCCATGGTCACACCGCCTTCTGAATGTCCCATCTTCTGTCCTAAAGTCATTCTTATATGTGTATAATAATAATGATAGTATTTGCTAAGTTCTTACTATGTGCCAAGTACTGTTCTAAGAGCTGGGGGAGATACACAGCCCCACGTGGGGCTCACAGTCTTAATCCCCATTTTACAGATGACATAACTGAGGCAGAGAGACGTAAAGTGACTTGCCCAAAGTCACACAGCTGACAAGTGACAGAGCCAAAATTAGAACCCACGACCTCTGACTCTTAAACCTGTACTCTTTCCACTGAGCCACACTGCTTCTCCATAGAGTTTTCTTGGTAAAGATAAGGAAGTGATTTAACATTGCCTTCTTCCACACAATAAAACCTTGAGTATCCACTCGTCTTTGATCAAGGTTTTGATCATTTGAACATCTCCCATGCCGCTGCTGCCCAGCACAGGTGAATCAACTTGGACTTTATGGCCTTGACCTTTTCACTATGGGTAGCCTTATATGGCCTGAGCCTTATATGGTCTGAGCTTTATCAGCATATAATAATAATAATAATAATAATAATGGCATTTGTTAAGCGCTTACTATGTGCAAAGCACTGTTCTAAGCGCTGGGGAGGATACAAGGTGATCAGGTTGTCCCACTTGGGGTTCACAGTCTTAATCCCCATTTTACAGATGAAGGTAACTGAGGCCCAGAGAAGTGAAGTGACTTGCCCAAAGTCACACAGCTGACAATTGGAGGAGCCGGGATTTGAACCCATAACCTCTGACTCCAAAGCCAGTGCTCTTTCCAATGAGCCACCAACTGAGACCCAATACAAACTGAGCATATACAAACTCTCTTGCCACGATAAGGTGTTGATTCATCGGAGATTCTTGATTCTTCACTTAGGTCCTTCTAAGGATTGTGCTCTAATATTTTAATATCAATAATTTCTGATTTCATTCTAATTTTTGACATATCTAAGTTTGGATTACTACATAGCTGAAATTAACCAAGTAATTTGTAGCTCTGGTTTATCATTTTAGAATGTGGACTCGGTTTCAAATTATTTTCTCCAGAAACAGTCATAACAGCCACTAAGCAACAAAGAAAAAAACTCTAACAGACTGTATTATGCTGACACATCATTTCATTGCAGTAGATTGGCATCTGAACATAAAATTAAGGTTTAACATGATGTAATGTTGACCTTTAATAAAAACACATCATTAGTAATAAACAATTCACTAGATTGTATTATGTTAGTCATTCTTTTGTAACTACATAATCTTCCCTTCTCTTATTATGAACAGTATTACAAGTGAATATGCAGGAAATGAAAAGCTAAAAATCTATGGTAAAGGTAATGATCTTTGAAAATTTTCCCTAATGAGTAATTTGTGGCTCAGTGGATTTCTGGAGATTATTGGTTTTTGAAATGGATTCTATCAGCTAAGGAGATAATGAAAATCATTAAGGCTGATTCAAATAAAACAGTAGATTTGTAATGCATGCTAGCATTCCTTGAGCCTCTATTTCTCACACAAGTTGAAAGTCTTCTTTAAGGTCTGATTACAGAAGAACTCTGACATAGATCACATTTACTATATAGTTGATCAAAATTGCTTGCAGCAGCGTGGCTTAGTGGAAAGAGCCTGGGCTTGGGAGTCATAGGTCATGGGTTCTAATCCCTGCTCCGCCACTGTCAGCTGTGTGACTTTGGGCAAGTTACTTAACTTCTCTGCACCTCAGTTACCTCATCTGTAAATGGGGATTAAGACTGTGAGCTCAATGTGGGATCACCTGATTACCTTGTATCCCCCAGTGCTTAGAACAGTGCTTTGCACACAGTAGGTGCTTAACAAGTACCATTAATATTATTATAGCAGAAAAAAATGGTTTAATAAGATGTTTTTGAACCATGAAATGTTATATCAACAGATTTAAAATTAAAAGTCTATTTAAAGCAAACATATTTTTCCTGTGCAGTGAAGTTAATCAGAAATGTTGACTTATCTAATTTATATCACATTAGCTATAGCAAGTAGACATCAACCTTAAACTATTAATTATAGTAATAATTAATGTTCATCAATCAATTGGATTTATTCTGTACTCACTGTGTGCAGAGAACGATTTAGTTTTATAGGTATGTGTTTACCATACAAATACCTTTATAGTTAGGGACTCATTTGTTTAAAAAAATGTTTAAGGGGCCTATTCAAATTAATTGAGAATAAGTAGAGGACTTAAGGAAAATACATTTTCAGGTCATTGTTCTTAGATAGAACTTTGGGTGAGATATGGGAAGTGAGGAGCAGTGCTAGTCATTCAATCATATTTATTGAGTGGTTACTGTATGCAGAGCATTGTACTAAGTGCTTGGAAAGTACAATTCGGCAACAGAGACAATCCCTACCCAACAACGGGCTCACTCTACAATTTGAATATATTTTGATGCAAAAGATCTTCCTGAAAAGCATTCTCTCACTGATTGACTAAAAGTGCTAGATGTGTTGGCCACTCCTTGTTATGTTATTTTCAGTTTTTTCCCTCTGATTTTTAGCCTACTGAAATAGTTAACATAAGCACAATGAACTCACTTATTCCTTCAATTTGATATCCAGCCAGTAGAGAATTATATAAGCTTTTAGATTTTGAATTTTAATTTATTTCATTTTAAACAATATTTGATTTGATTTCTGATACAGTGAGTATAGAATAGAATGGAAAGTGAGACTGAGATAATTGACAAAGATTGGATATTTTTTTTTTCCTCTGGAATATATCAATGTTCATTATTACATCAACAGAAGTGGAATACAATGCATTTTAAAATATTCTTTTTTTAATGAATATTGGAATGTTGAGGGAATATGGAAGAGTGATATGAAGTGGCCTAAAGCAACCTTAGGCTTAGTTCCCAAGCACCTAGTACTCTGCTCTTGACAAAATAGTTGTACAATAAATGTTCTTTTTAATGGCATTTGTTAAGCACTTTCTATGGACCAGGCACTGTATTAAGTGCTGGTATAGGTACAAGTTAATAGGTTTAGACACAGCCACTGTCCCACATGGGGCTCACAGTCTTAATTCCCATTTTACAGATGAGGAAACTGAGACGCAGAGAAGTTAAACAACTTGACCAAGGTCACCTTTCATTCATTCAGTCGTATTTATTGAGTGCTTACTGCATGCCGAGCACTGTACTAAGCAGTTGGAAAATGCAATTCAGTAATAGACAGAGCAGACAAGTGGCAGTCAGAATTAGAACCCAGATCTTAGTCCTAGACTCATGTTCTCTCCACTAGGCTACACACTACTCGGAAGTTGTTTCAAATTGAACCCATTGTTTGGTTGAACAACGATAATCAAGAATTCCCCAAGGATAGGAGAACAGACCCAGGATACTTTTCAAGAAAATACTGGCAAAATGAGAATGAGAAGCAGTGTAATCTAGTGGAAAGTTCAAGGGTCTTGGAGTCAGAGGACCTGTGTTCTAATTCTGGTTCAGCCAATTGTCTGCCATATGACCTTGGGCAAGTCACTTAACTTCTCTGGGTCTAGTTTCCTCATTGTAAAAATAGAGATTAAGACTGTGAGCCCCATGTGGTGCATGTACTGAATCTACCCCAGCACTTAGTGCAGTGCCTGGAAAGTAATAAACTCTTAACAAATACCATTAAAAAAATAAATAAATAAAATAATATTGTGACATAATTTATCTTGTGACATAATAATAATGGTATTTGTTAAGTGCTTACTATGCACAAAGCACTGTTCTAAGCACTAGGGGGGGATGCAAGGTGATCAGGTTGTCCCATGTGGGGTTCACAGTCTTAATCCCCACTTTGCAGATGAGGTAACTGAGGCACAGAGAAGTCAAGTGACTTGCCCAAAGTCACACAGCTGACAAATGGTAGAGTCAGAATTAGAATCCATGACCTCAGATTCCTAAGCCCGGGCTTTTTTCACTGAGCCACGCTGCTTCTCATAATTTATATAGATCAGCAGCAAACTGCTGGAAAAGGAATGTCTGAAATCAAATAATTTAAAAATATATCTAAGGTACTTGTTCATTAAAATATAAATATTCTCTCAAACTTATAGTCTAAACTGCCTCTCTGTGGAGTCAGGTGTCAGAACACACTCTAAATATAGTATAGGAAACATTTCTCTGGCAAGAAATGCACTTCAAATGAAATTTAAAATTGGAGAAAATTCAGTGGGACATAAGAAAGAACTTCTTGGAGATCAGAGTGCTAAAATCCTGGGAAGGGGCAACAACCTACCCTTGATTCCTTTGTCTGAAAACTAGAGCACTGGGCTGGACCAGATCTGGTGGCCTAGGGAAAGAGACGTTTCTGGGAGACTGGAGACCTAATTCTAATCCTGACTTTGCAACTTGCATTCTTTGTGACCCTGAGCAAGTCACAGGTTTCCTCATTTGTAAACTGTGGATTACATGCCTATTATCCTTTCCCCTTAGATGGTGAGCCCGTGTTAGTCAGGGATTATTTATATCTGATTGATTACTAGGGAATGTGTTTACCAAATCTATTAAATTGTACTCTCCCAAGTGCTTAGTTCACTGCTCTGCCCACAGTAAGTGCTCAATAAATACAATTGATTGTGTCTACCCTAGCATTTAGTATATTGCTGGGCACATAGTAAGCACTAAACAAATATCACAAATATTATTGACTATTATGATGATTTCATAATTTGGTGATGCTATATATGGTTCTGGACAGAGTGAAGTTAGCCAAATTTAATTTATATAACTCTTTAATTTGTACTCCCATTTCTCACCCATATCAATAGTTTTGTTCCAGTATGAACAATATTTACTGAACACTGTCCATGGGCACAGTCAACAGTAATAATAATAATAATTATGGTATTTATTAAGCACTTACTCTGTGCCTAGCACTGTACTGTTTGGGCACAGCCCCTGTCCCACGTGGCGCTCATAGTCCCAATCCCCATTTTATAGGTGAGGGAACCCAGAGAAGTGAAGTGACTTGCTTATGGTCAAACAGCAGACAAGTGGCAGCTAAAAGGGTAAGATTATAGATGCAAATAAAAAACAAGTTAATATGTACATGAAGAATTTATTACCTAGTGCTGAAGAGCCTGGTGGAATGACATAATCAAGATGGTGGAAGACATCTCAGTCAAAACATGTTGAGTTTGCAGGAACTTTGAAAGGATAGAGGAAACCCAAAGAGGAGGGTATTATTAGTGTGGGAGAGATTGTATCAGTGAGTCATAAGGAAGAACAAATAAAGCTAGAAACAACTAAAAGGAATCCAGTATTCTTTCTCTTCATCCTTAAGCATTGTCCTTTGACTCATCTTTCTCATTCAACCTAAATATTCGATCTGTGACCAAATTCTGTGGGCACAATCTTCATCACATCTCTGAAATCTACCTTTCCTCTCCATCCTAGCTGCTGCAATGTTAATCCAAGCACTTATCCTATCTAGCCTTAATTACTGTAACAGCTTCCTTACTGAACTCCCAGCCACCTGTCTCTCCCAATTCTAGTCCATACTTCACTCTGATACATGAATCATGTTTCTACAAAACCCTTGAGTCCATGTTTCCCCACTCCTCGAGTACTTACAGTGGTTACCCATTCATCTCCTCATCAAACAGAAACTCCTTACCAAAAGCTTTAAAGCACTCAGTTGCCCCTTCCTATCTTCCGCCACTGTGTTCCTACTACAGTGCAGTCTGCACACTCCACTCCTCTAATGCCAACCTAGTCTCTGAATCTCAATCATGTCTATCTTACCACTAGCTCTCGCTCACATCCTGACTCTGTCCTGGAACACCTCTTCATATTCGAGAGACAATCACTCTCCCAACTTTTAAAACCTTATTAAAAGTGCATCTCCTCCAAGAGGCACTCCTCAATTAGGATCTCATCCATTCTCCCACTCCCTCTGTGTCACATTTTCAATCATTCAATCGTATTTATTGAGCACTTACTTTGTGCAGAGCACTGTACTAAGCATTTGGGAAGTACAAGTCAGCAACGTATAGAAACGGTCCCTACCCAACAACGTGCTCACAGTCTAGAAGGGAGAGATAGACAAGAAAACAAAATAAAACATGTAGACCGGTGTCAAAGTCATCAGAACAATTAGAATTATAGCTATATGCACATCATTAACAAAATAAGTAGAATAGTGAATATGGACAAGTAAAATGGAGTAATAAATCTGTACAAATATATGCAAGTGCTGTGGGAAGGGGAAGGAAGTAGGGCCGGGGAAAGATGGGAAGGAGGAGAGGAAAAAGGGGGCTCAGTCTGGGAAGGTCTCCTGGAGGAGGTGAGCTCTCAGTAGGGCTTTGAAGGGAGGAAGAGAGCAAGCTTGGCGGACGGGTGGAGGGAGGGCATTCCAGGCCAGGGAAAGGACATGGGGCCGGGGTCGATGGCAGGCCATACAAGAACGAGGCCCAGTGAGGAGGTTGGCGGTAGAGAAGCGGAGGGTGTGGGCTGGGCTGAAGAAGGAGAGAAGGGAGGTGAGGTAGGAGGGGGCGAGGTGATGGACAGCCTTGAAGCCGAGAGTGAGGAGTTTGTGCTTGATTCATAGGTTGACAGGCAACCACTGGAGATTTTTGAGGAGGGGAGTGACATGCCCAGAGCGTTTCTGTACAAACATAATCCAGGCAGCAGAGTGAAGTATAGATTGAAGACTTGCAGTTGGATTTTCACCCTTTTTTCACCTCTCCCTCAGCCTCACAGCTTTGTTTGTCTTATGCTGTTGAATCATCTCCGACTTATAGCGATGATGGACACATCGCTCCCAGAACGCCCCACCTCCATCTGCAATTGTTTTGGTAGTGTATCCATAGAGCTTCCTCGGTAAAAATATGGAAGTGATTTACCATTGCCTACTTCCAAGCAGTAAACCTGAGTCTCACCCTCGACTCTCTCCCATGCTGCTGCTGCCCAGCACAGGTGAGTTTTGACTTGTAACAGATTTCTGTCCACTTGCCAGCCACTGACCAAGCAAGGAATAGAATGGGTATGCTTCTGCTTGACTCTCCCTCCGGTAGTCGAGACTGGTAGAGTAGTGAAAACTCTCCAGGTGTAACCCTGAGAGGGGAGCCTCTCAGTACATATGTACATATCTGCTATTGTCTGTTTTCATCTCTAGACTTTAATCAGAGAAGGTCTCTATCAATTTTGTTATGTTTTACACTCCCAAGCACTTAGCACAGTGCACTGCACATATTAAGCACTCAATAAATACATTGATTAAATGTTTTATTCTTCTCTGCT
Source organism: Tachyglossus aculeatus (assembly GCF_015852505.1). NCBI lineage: Eukaryota > Metazoa > Chordata > Mammalia > Monotremata > Tachyglossidae > Tachyglossus > Tachyglossus aculeatus. The sequence goes on from NC_052067.1 coordinate 117,706,586, forward strand.
CACTTCTTCCTTGCAAATTTCATGCCTTTGCTATTCTATCCCTTTCATAATAATGAGTAGCAGCATGGTGTGACAGATGGAGCACGGGCCTGAGAGTCAGAAGGTCATGAGTTCTAATCCTGGCTCTGCCACTTGTCTGCTGTGTGACCTTGGGCAAGTCACTTCACTTCTCTGTGTCTCAATTACATCATCTGTAAAGTGGGGATTAAGATTGTGTGCCCCAAATGGACAGGGACTGTGTCCAACCCAATTGATTTGTATCTACCCCAGCAATTGCCCATAGTAAGCACTTAAAAAAACCCATAATAATAATTCTTATTAATTATTATAATAGGCATTCTTTCCTTTCTGTCTGCAGTTCCAAAACATAAATTAAAGTTCTAAGGGAAATTAAGACTTCTAGGCATGGAAAGGCAGAGTGAAATAGGTACATGGGGAAGATGAGACAATAGTTGAGAAAATGAAATCTATAGAGATGAGACAAGGGAAAACAGTGGGGAAAAGCACGTGCAGGGAGATGCAGAAAAGGGAAGATATGGAAGGAGAGATTAAATTTTGGAGAAGCAGGGTTGCGCAGGGGAAAGAGCATGGATTTGGGAGTCATAAGGACAAGGGTTCCAATTCGAACTCCATCATTCACTTGTTGAATGACTTTGGGCAAGTCACTTCAATTCTCTGTGCCTCAGTTCTCTCATCTGCAGAAGGAAACTCAATACCTGTTCTCTCTCCGACTTAGACTCTGAGTCCCATGTGGGACTTGATTATTTTGTATCTGCCCCTGAGTTTAGTACAGTGCTTGACACACAGCACTCAACAAATACCACTATTATTATTATAATTATTATTTATTGAGCAATGAACTGTATGCAGAGCACTGTACTAACCAAGTAGCAGAATACTATGCAAAATAGTGCATATAATAGGGGAAAACAAGAGACAAGAGACCCAAAAGAAAGAGAAAAGAGGCAAAGTGAAACAGAGGACACAGCCAAGTAGGGAAACAAAGCTAAGAGGTTCAGACTGCATAAAGTCTGGGGTCTGGTTGTATTTAGCGGCTAATCTTTGGTTTTTATAGGGTTGTTTGCTCTCTTGTAGTTCAGGTATATTCCTGGATTCATCACTGCTCTCCATTAAGAGTTAGTAGCTGAAGTCATAGTATCAAATGACCTCCACAACATAATGATTATAAATTAAAAAGAGTAGAGGTCACCTTTGAGTGTCAGTGCCTTGAAGAATCCCCATAGTTTAATGGTTGGAGGAGGCAGATGACACTGAGAGATTGAGGAATGGTCAGAGAGCTAGGAGGTTTGTGGAGAAAATAGAAAGGATCTACAGAAGAGGAAACATTATTAAAATAATGAAAAATTGTACTGGAAAAATTATGAGAAAAGAAATAATTTGGACTTCTTTAATTTCCTAGAAAATAATGCTAAACTGATAGAAAGCATGGTATTTGGAGAATGGGAATTTGGAAATGATCTTCCAAGTTTATTCTCTTAATGCATTATATTAGTTATATGTAGATGATACTTAACATAGGAGACATCGGCCATTGAGATTAATTTGGTCTGATCCAAGCTTCCCAAGAGTTTATGACTTTGGCCTCTTTGTAACAAAGCCTCTAAAAAGAATGAATGTGTCAGTATATTTATAAAAATTAATCAACTTAATGGAAATATATTCTTTCATCCAGTCACTTGACATCATGGTGGGAAATGAATACTGATTAGAATAGCAAGCTGACCTTTTGATAGCTGCATTCTAAATGTCACAGGAACTACTTCATGCCTTTAGGGAGTGGAAAAAAAATTCTTGATTGTAAACCCTAGCTTTACCTTGTAGAGGACATTAAAGTTTGGCATCCTCTTGTCCCTCCTCAACACTCTCCTTCTGGTCCGCCTCAACACCCTCCTTCTGGTCCTCCTCCTCCTCCCCCTCCTATTCATCATCATTATCAATGGTATTCATTCATTCAATCGTATTTATTGAGCGCTTACTGTGTGCAGAGCACTGTACTAAGCACTTTGGAAGTACAAGTCGGCAACATACAGAGACAGTCCCTACCCAACAGTGGGTTATTGAGTGCTTACTATATGCTGAGCACTTTAATAACACTTGAGAGTGAAAGACAGCAGAGATGGCAGTCAAGGTCCCTGCTCATAAGGAGCTTATTTCCTAGAAAGGGAGACAGATATCAACATATGTATGCATATAAATATATATACACATTACAGATAGGTACATAAATGCTCTGGCTGGGTGGGGAGCATGGATTATCAAGTACTTTAAGGGTATAGATCCAAGAGCATAGGCAACTCAGAAGGGAGTAGGAGAAAATAGGGTTCAATTGAGGAAGGCCTCTTGGAAGCAATTGAATTTTAATTATGGCTTCAATGATGGGGAGTGTAGTGGTCTGTCATATGTGGTCGGGGAGGGAATTCTTGGTGAAGGGGAAGTTGTGAGCAAGAATTTGATGGGAAGATAAACCAGCTGGAGATACACTAAGTAAGTTTGTGTTGGAGGAGTGAAACTTCTCATTTCTTCTTCATTCCAGGCCTCCTCTTTATCCAGTTCAGCTAATGTTTTCCCTTTTTATATAGCTAGGAGCAATAATGAAGACTATCATTAGTTTATGTGGAAAAAAAAAGGACGTGACAATGTCCTTATTCCCCTGCACTGTGCTCTAGTAGAGCTGACGCCTACCTAAAGCTATCCTTATGTGTAGTGCTTTCAGGCCTCAGCAACTTGCACACCCAAGACTTTTTGTGCAGCTATAAGCCCACACACATGAAAGGCTGTCAAAAAGGCTATTTCTACTCATCTCTCTGGCGGTTCTTTCTCAGGCTCTTCGGGGCTCCCCCTCTGCCTCCCACCCCCTAACCATGGGAGTCCTTCAAGGTTCAGTTCTGGGTCCCCATCCATTCTCCATCTACACCAACTCCCTTAGAAAACTCATTTGTTCCCATGGCTTCAACTATCACCTCTAAACAGATGATACCCAAATCTACATCTCCAGCCCTGATCTCCCCGGATCTCCCCTATATCGCACCTCCTCTTGCCTTCCAGACATCTCTACTTGGCTGTCGCCCCATCACCTCAAACTTAACATAGATAAAACAGAATTCCTTATCTTCCCACCCAAACCCTGTCCTCCGCAGACTTTCCCATCACTGTAGTTGGTACTATCATCCTTCCTGTCTCACAAGCCCATAAAGTTGATGTTATCCTTGACTCCTCTCTCCCAGTCAACCCACATATTCAATGCATCACTAAAACCTGTCTGTCTGCCCATCCAACCTCCACAACATCTCCATTCCAACTGCTACAATGTTGCCTCCCCCTGCCTTGTCCTCTGTTCTCCCCCTCCTCCCCATTGCTCCGACTCGCTCCCTTTGCTCTAACCCCCTCCCCTCCCCACAGCACTTGTGTATATACGTATGTATTTATAATTATAATTATATTATTTTTATTAATGATGTATATATATATCTATAATTCTTTTTATTTTTAATGATGCTACTGATGACTATTTACTTGTTTTGTTATCTGTCTCCCCCCTTCTAGACTGTGAGCCCACTGTGGGCAGAGACTGTCTCGATTGGTTGCTGAATTGTACTTCCCAAGTGCTTTATACAGTGCTGTGCACATAGTAAGTGCTCAATAAATACAATTGAATGATGAATGAATAGTAGGGAAGCAGCAAGCCCTAGTGGATAGTGCACTGACCTGGAAGTCAGAAGGTCATTGGTTCTAATCCCACCTCCACCACTTGTCTGCTGTATGACCTTAGGCAAGTCATTTCACTTCTCTGAGCCTCAGTTACCTCATCTGTAAATTGGGAATTGAGACTGTGAGCTCCACGTGGGACTGTGTCCAACCAGATTTGCTTGTATCTACCCCAGTGCTACTTGTATCTACCCCAGAGCCTAGTACAGTGCCTAGCACATAGTAACAGTTCAACAAATACCATACTTATTATTAGTAGTACAGTCACTCATTCTATCATGCCTGGGTTACTGCATCAGCCTCCTTGCTGGCCTCCCTATCTCCTGTCTTTCCCTACATCAGGCCATACTTCATTCTGCTACCTATATTATAGCTTTAATTCTATTATAGCGTTAATTCTATTATAGCTTTAATTCTATTTGTTCTGACGATTTTGACACCTGTCTACATGTTTTGCTTTGTTGTCTGTCTCCCCCTTCTAGAGTGTGAGCCCATTGTTGGGTAGGGACCATCTCTATATGTTGCCAACTTGTACTTCCCAAGTGCTTAGTACAGTGCTCTGCACCCAGTAAGCGCTCAAATATGAATGCCTAGCTCATTTTTCTACAAAATTGTTCAGTACATGTTGCCCCACTCCTCAAAAAACTCCAGTGGTTGCCCATCCACCTCTGCATCAAACAAAAACTCCTCACAATTGGCTTTAAGGCACTTTACCACCTAGCCATCCATCCATACCTCGCTACTCTCCTTCTACAACCCAACCCTCACACTTTGCTCTTCTAATGTTTACCTTCTCACTGCACCTTGATCTCGCCTATCTCACCACTGACCCTTAGCCCACATCATGTCTCTAGCCTGGAACACCCTTCCTCCTCAATTCTGACAATTACTTTCCTCCACTTCAAAGTCTTATTGAAGGCACATCTCCTCCAAGAGGCTTTCCCTGACCAAGTCGCTCCTTTCCTCTTCTCCCACTCCCTTCTGCCCTGACTTGCACCTTTGGTTCTTCCCTCCTCCCAGCCCCATAGGACTTATGAACATATCTGTAATTTATTTATTTGTACTGATGTCTCGTCTTCCCACCTCTAAATTGCGAGCTCATTGAGAGCAGGGAATGTGTCTGTTTATTGTTCTATAGTACACTCCCAAGCACTTAGTACAGTGCTCTGCACACAAAAAGTGCCCAATTAAATACAATGGAATGGCTCCAGGGAAAATAATGGAAATGCTGGTTTCTTTGTGAGTTCATCTTCCAATCCAATCCATACATAATATTCAGCTGTTTTTTTCTTATTGCATGGGGGAGAATTAATCTTGTTAACTGCCCTTGTATAGAAGAATGCACTAAAACGAGAATGAGGGTACATGAACCCAAATTCTGGTTTGGAAATATGAAAGAGGATATTACCTTTACATCTAGTGTGGTGTAGTGGACAGTATACAGGCTGGGGAATCAGGAGACCTGGGTTTTAATACCAAGTTCTCCACTTGCCTGCTGTATAATCTTGGACAAGTCACTTAATATTGCCTCAGATTCATCATCTGGGGATATGAATCCACCCCAGCACTTAGTACAGTGTCCGGCACTTAGTAAGTGCTTAACAAATACTACAATTATAATAATTTTATTATAATAAAACATCTATTCTTACCTAGATCTTATATTGTGAGCCCTGCATGAGACAAGGACTGTGTCCAATCTCACTGCCCCATTTGGAATGTAGTGCTTAAAAAGTGTTATAATAATGATATTAATGATAATTATAATCATAATAATACCTGTAAACATTGAACCTCTGGACTCTGAGCTCATTGTGGGCAGGGAATGTGTTTGATGTTCTGTTGTACTCTCCCAAGTGCTTAGTACAGTGCTTTGGACACAGTAAGTGCTCAGTGAATATGATTAATAATAATAACCAATGCATAAGTAAAATGTCAGAAAATTTTACACCTTTGTTTGATTTAACATGGGGCAACATTTTTGTGCTATAGGAAACCATTTACATAAAGAATAAATACAATTCTTAAGACTCTACTTGGAATATTTACAATCTATAAATTCTGTAAATAAGTATTTTGACGATTTTTATATTAAGAATAGATTCTTAATGTGTGTGATCATTCTACTTAATCATCCTATTGTTAGCAAACCTATTATACAGCTAACCTTGCCTATCCAATACTCTTTTGGCAGTTCATAAAGTACATTCATGGATCCTTTCATCCATTCATTCATGGACTTTCATGGATCCTTTTTGTTGTTGACTGTTCTGCTTGTGTACTGGCTGGAAAGAGGTCTTGGTTTATGCAGCAGTATTGTTATGGCAATGCAAAATGTCACCAAAAGGACCAGAAATAATCAGCAATCAGGATAGTTATCTGTGCCACATACAGAGCCAAAGGTTGGGTTATTGGGGGAACAGTTTCATTGTACAGTTTGGGCATACGAGGTAAGAATAAATTTGGGAAAGTTTGAGAGATACAAGGTTTGGGGCTTTTGATGAAGATTGCTTAGGATAAAACCATTGCTTAAATTGTAAACCATGGTGAAGGGATAACCCACTTATTTCAGGCAGTGGACAGATAGTAACCACAGAGAAGCTAAAAACGTATTAGCTTTATATTTTGGAAGACAAAGACCAAGGAAACAGAGAGGGAAGAGGACACCCTCTATTCCCCCACAAACCTCCTATTCCTCCTGGACTTCCAGGTCAGGAGGTTCCCAAGAACAAAGGTAATATCAGCTGAACTGACTGGGATTTCTTTAAATAACTGTCAAAACTCTGCTGGTAGGGTATAGGGAAAAGTGACTTCATACTTGCACCCTCATCCTCATCCAGGAGCACCCCAAAATATTCAGTCTTATCCAAGATCACACAGAACATCTGGGAAGTGAAGAAAAACCCCAGGATGGAGAGTGGACTGGGGTAGAGTATGGAGAGTTGGAAGGTTAGTCTCTGACCCAATCCCCTCCCATCTTGCATCAATGTCCCACTATCTGGTTGGTATTGGATGGCCATGATTTTCCCTGAATTAAGTATTCACAATTCCTTTGAATCCCTTCACACACTCCTTTGTTGGTTGGGTAACTATGCTAAGATCTTGTCCCTTACAAGGACCCCAGTATGTTGTTGACTAAAATGCTGTTGTCAGCAACACTTTCTGGATGACATTTCCCTGCTAGTCAAGATTCATCTTTTAGCTATTCAATCCTACTTTCTCTTCTTACATCAGAGAATAAGATTGTTCTGCCTTATCAAAAACTACAGAAAAAGGCAAAAAAATAGAAGTTAAATCAATATTTTCCTGCTCTCCCCAACACTGAGATTTGATCTCCTTTTGCAAATAAATAATCCACAAGCATATAAAACATTGGTGCAATTACAGCATAAAATTTACTATTCTGGCAAAAAAATCTAATGGAAGCTTTTTTAATTGATAATTTAGCCAGTATTCAAATTCAGCATAGACTCCTACATCTGGAACCAAGTGAAACAGAGGGTAAGTAAAGTGAAATTGTGCACAGTGCCATTTTGGGGAACACAGTGATGAAATTGGGTAGCTGCAAGGGAAGAAGGATGGTTTCTGGAGGAGACCCAGGAAAAGACAAGGAAATGGGGCAAACCCACAGCAAGTTCTGCAAGATGATGTAGATCTGTAATAGTGTTGGGGTGTGGGACAGACCCAAGGCACCGATCCAGGAAAATACACAGGATTGACACATATTAGGAGCAAGTGGTGGTGGATGGTGAATAGTTGGTGGGTGGGGAGGGTAGAGCCAAAGTGAATCTGAACAGATGAATAGATTCTCTACAACTCGGAGATCCCAGAATCATAAATTGGAGGACACTTGAGGCATAAATTGACTCCATCTCCTGCCAGATGATTAATTAATCTAATTCAGCAATTCCATTTTCATTCAATAGAGACTTTTATGTGAATGGTAAACTTCCTTTCAAGTAATGTCCCTATAGCTGACAGCCTGTCCTTTACAAAAAAAAAAAATCAGGAATCAGTTTTTAGAATTCCTTTGTTTCCACCTCTCCAGCTCATATATTCAGTTGAGTGATACCTTTTTAAAATCCATCATAACAACCATGTAAAATCTCATCTTCTTGCAATGTCAACTGCTGCCTTTAAATCTTAATTATGTCTAGCTTTACAGAAATCAGAGACAGGCAGTGCATTCTGACATTTCAATATGGCAAACCCTTGGAGCTTGAAAGATTTTAAAATCAAACCTGGCCAAGGATCACAAAGGCTTTTAGAATATCAAGTTGCTTGTGATGAACACCAGGTTATAACAGAGGTGAATCAGATACTTTTTAAAAGAAAAAAAACCAAGAGCTTGCTTTAGCTAAGGTATAATCCCTTTATATACCTGAAAATAATATATGTTTGTTAGAAACTTAAAGGAAAATTAGAGCATTTACAAAAGCAGATAAAAGGCCTGGAGGGGTACAATAATGTATTTCAAAAAGAGCAATGTTTTGCATACCATAGTTTTACGTATTCAGAAGTATTAACCTAGAAATAAAAAAAGAGTGTGATATTCATCATCATGACCTGGAAATTGGAAAGAATAATAACGTCTGTGAGAGTAACAGGAGTTACCAGTGAAGTGAGTCATTATTGTCAACCCTTACTAAGCATTAACTGATCACTCCAGGGACAGGCAATGTGTCTAATTCACACCTGTATGTTCTCATCCACTGTTTATTATAATGCTCTGCACATAGCCAATGCATAGTAAATATTGCTACTAAGACTCTGCTATATACAGAGCACTCTTATAAGCAACTGGAAATGGACAATAGAAGGAAAAACTTGGTCTTGTTCTCAAGGAGTTGAAAATATGATTGTAAAGACAAGTGGATACTTTGAAATAGAGGAAAATGGTTGTTTTTTTGAGAAGACTAAAGTGTATCAGAAATAAAAACTGAATTTTGATATCAATGTATAGCTCTTGTGCAGTGGTTTATATTTCTAATGGTATTTGTTAAATGCTGACTATGTGCCTAGCACTGAACACATATAAGATAATGAGGGTTGGACACAATCTCTGTCCCAAATGGGGCTCACAATCTATGAGATACAACTTTCATATGACTAAATCAGTAAAAGTATATTATATTACATGGAAATTAACATTATACCTCCATGTGTTGAAAAATATTAAACATATACTTAAACATACTAAGCAAATATATATTGGAAAGTTCTAATGATAGTTTCAACTTCTTCTGTAGAAGGGGGTGATCAAGTAATTCATTTAATTTGAACAGAAGCAAGATTCAGAGAGCATCCCAGAGTTGGTAATTCAGTTCATGCATCCTATCAATCCATCATATGACTGGTTTACTGCTGGCTGGTTGGGTATACAAAGCCACGGTGAGGCCACTACGCATGACTACCCCTTAAGTCCTTATCTCATTTTCTATTGTAATTAGCAGTGTGGCAAATGTGAAAGAGCCCGGGCTTGGGAGTCAGAGGTCATGGGTTTTAATCCCAGCTCCGCCACTTGTCAGCTGTGTGACCTTGGGCAAGTCACTTCACTTCTCTTAGCCTCAAAGACCTCCATCTCCCCCTTTTAGACTGTGAGCCCACTGTTGGGTAGGGACTGTCTTTATATGTTGCCAACTTGTACTTCCCAAGCACTTAGTACAGTGCTCTGCACACAGTAAGCGCTCAATAAATACGATTGATTGATTGATTGATCTGTAAAATGGGGATTAAGACTGTGAGCCCCACGTGGGATAACCTGATTAGCTTGTATCTACCCAGCGTTTAGAACAGTGCTTGGCACATAGTAAGCACTTAACAAGTACCATCACTGTTCTCCAATCTCCTATCCTCCAGTCTCTCCCCACTGCAATCCATACTTCACGCTGCTGCCCAGATTGTCTTTGTCCAGAAATGCTCTGGGCATGTTACTCCCCTCCTCAAAAATCTCCAGTGGCTACCAATCAACCTACACATCAGGCAAAAGCTCCTCACCCTGGGCTTCAAGGCTGTCCATCACCTCGCCCCCTCCTACCTCACCTCCCTTCTCTCCTTCTATAGCCCAGGCCATACCCTCCACTCCTCTGCCGCTAATCTCCTCACTAACCTCCTCTTTCTCGCCTGTCAACCCCTGGCCCAAGTCCTCCCCCAGGCCTGGAATGCCCTCCCTCCACACATCTGCCAAGCTAGCTCTCTTCCTCCCATCAAGGCCCTACTGAGAGCTCACATCCTCCAGGAGGCCTTCCCAGACTGAGCCCCTTCCTTCCTCTCCCCTTCCTCCCCCCATCCCCACCGCGTTACCTCCTTCCCCTCCCCACAGCACCTGTATATATGTATATATGTTTGTATGTATTTATTACTCTATTTTACTTGTACATGTTTATTCTATTTATTTTATTTTGTTAATATGTTTTGTTTTGTTCTCTGTCTCCCCCGTCTAGACTGTGAGCCCACTGTTGTGTAGGGACCGTCTCTATATGTTGCTAACTTGTACTTCCCAAGTGCTTAGTACAGTGCTCTGCACACAGTAAGCACTCAATAAATACAATTGAATGAATGAATTAATTAATATTATTATTTTCTAATAAAGACAGGCTAACATTGTAGGCATATTTTTTACCTTTGTAAATATAACTCCATGCAATGGAATGTATTAAATAAATTACTACTATTACTATAAGAAAGCTATAAACCAGAAAGTCATAATTGTGTTTTCGATACCTATTATTCAAATATGAATAGGGAAGGTTCATAAAAATTATTTATTACAAGCATGAAGATATAAATGTTAACAAGGAATTTATTAATTTTTCTATGTTAATGCCAATATCAGCTATTTCCTTGTTTCTTCTTCTGCTTTCCCCTACTTGTAATCAATCAATCAATTCTATTTATTGAGCGCTTACTATGTGCAGAACACTGTACTAAGCGCTTGGGAAGTATAAATTGGCAACATATAGAGACAGTCCCTATTCTCTGGGCCTAGGTATCTTTTCTATTAAATTGCAAGATTCTTGAAAGTAGAGACTGTACTCTCCAGAGCACTTAATACAGTGCTTTGACCAGGGAAGATAATCAGTACATATTATTGATTAATCATTAAAAACATCAGTTATGTTCATTATTATTTGATTCAGATGTCTATTCACAAATGAGTTTGTCTTCTCTTTCTATGACATATAGTTGATAAACTGAGAATACGTTTAAAAATGCAAGAATATTATTCATTGAATATTCTTGTAATTATTCTTTGAATTTGATGGTTTTTTGGGTTTTTTTTACATTTGGTAGAACAACGTCCAGTGAACTATTTTTCTCTTTTCTATATCTTCAGTTTATTTGGTAGATTTATATGCCCCCTTTCTCCTATGGTTTTAGAAATGCTGCACTTGCAAAATAAATCACAAAGTTTAAAAATGAAAAGTTTTGGGGAGATCAGGAATGTGAAAAAAAAAAAGATTGCAAATGTGTGAGGAGGAAGCCTTCTCTGCATCCCACTGTTCTGCCCAAGCTTTGCTCATTGTTCCTCTTCTATTTTGTCCAGCCTCCTAAAATGATCACAATATAAAAATACTGCTTTTGATTCCACTCGGTCTATTTCCTTCTTGACCTACAACAATCAGATTTTTATCCCCTTCACTCCCTTGAGCCCATGTTCTCTAAAGTAATCAGTGACTTCTGCATTGCCAGCAGTTTCTAATCTATACTAATTTTCCTTGACCTTTTGGCTTCCCTTAAGTCTAGGGTTCTCTTCCTTTTCGTGCAATTGCTATCAAACCTTGGTTTTTCAAACAGAATTCTCTCCTAGTTCTCCTTTTATCTCCTTGCTGCTTTTTCTTGATGGCTTTTCCCAGCTGCATTTCTAGCTCTGTTCCTGTAACTTTAGGTGACCTATATATAGGTGACCTTCAAGAATCTGACACTCTACATTAGGGATTTTATTTGCCCCAATATCTCCAGCTACCAATTCACAGATATGGTACTCTATGCAGTAAGCACTAAATAAATTGACAGTCATATATTTCTTGTTAGCTCTGATCACTAATCTCCTCAGAATTTCTTGCTGTGTCCAGGATGTTTTCACATAGCTGTATTTCCAACATCTCAAAATCAATATGCCAGGACAAAATTTATTATTTCCCTCTACCCTAACCTGTATTTTTCATTTAAATTTCCCATCACAGTTGACACGACCATCATCCTTCAATCAATCAATTGTATTTATTGAAAGTTTACTGTGTGCAGACCACTGCACTAAATGTTTGGGAGCATACAATATAATAGAGTTGGTAGACATGTTCCCTACCAGAACAGAATAGAGTGTAGAGTATAGTACAGTATAGAGGGGGAGACAGACAATAATATATATAAGTAAATCATGGATATGTACTTAAGTCCTGTGGGGCTGAGGAAGTGGTGTATAAAGGGTTCAAATCCAAGTACAAAGGCAACGTAGAAGATAGTGTGAGATGAGGAAATGTGGACTGAGTCATGAAAAGCTTCTTGAAGGAGATGTGCCTTCAATAAGGCTTTGAAGGTGGGGAGAGTGGTCATCTTCATATAAAGGGAGGACATTCCAGGTCAGAAGTAGGTCATAGGCAAGAGGTTGGCAGGAGATAGACGAGAATGAGGTACAGTAAGTAGGTTAGTATTAGAGGTGCAAAATGGGTGGGTTGTGTTGTAATGGGAAATCAGGGAGGTAAGGTAGGATGGGACAAGGTGATTACAGAGAATGGAAGGGTAACCACTGGAGGTTCCTGAGGAGTGGGGAAACATAGAACCAGTGTTTCTGTAGAAAAATGATCCAGTCAGCAAAGTGTCATATGGACTGGAGTAGAGAGAGACAGAAGGCAGTGAGGTCACCAAGGAGGTGACTCTACTCTCCCACTCTCCCATCCTTCCCAGTGGTATCCTCAGAGGAACTCTCCTCCCTCCTCTCAAGTGCTACTCCGGCCACCTGTGCTTCTGACCCCATTCCCTCTCATCTTATGAAATCTCTCGCTCCATCCCTTCTCCCCTCCTTAACTTCCATCTTCAACCGCTCACTCTCCACTGGTTCCTTCCCCTCTGCCTTCAAACATGCCCATGTCTCTCCCATCCTAAAAAAACCCTCTCTTGACCCCACCTCACCTTCTAGTTATCGTCCCATATCCCTCCTACCATTCCTTTCCAAACTCCTTGAACGAGTTGTCTACACGCGCTGCCTAGAATTCCTCAACAACAACTCTCTCCTCGACCCCCTCCAGTCTGGCTTCCGTCCCCTTCATTCCACGGAAACTGCGCTCTCAAAGGTCACCAATGACCTCCTGCTTGCCAAATCCAACGGCTCATACTCTGTCCTAATCCTCCTCGACCTCTCAGCTGCCTTTGACACTGTGGACCACCCCCTTCTCCTCAACACGTTATCTGACCTTGGCTTCACAGACTCCGTCCTCTCCTGGTTCTCCTCTTATCTCTCCGGTCGTTCTTTCTCAGTCTCTTTTGCAGGCTCCTCCTCCCCCTCCCATCCTCTTACTGTGGGAGTTCCCCAAGGTTCAGTGCTTGGTCCCCTTCTGTTCTCAATCTACACTCACTCCCTTGGTGACCTCATTCGCTCCCACGGCTTCAACTATCACCTCTACGCTGATGACACCCAGATCTACATCTCTGCCCCTGCTCTCTCCCCCTCCCTCCAGGCTCGCATCTCCTCCTGCCTTCAGGACATCTCCATCTGGATGTCCGCCCGCCACCTAAAGCTCAACATGTCGAAGACTGAGCTCCTTGTCTTCCCTCCCAAACCTTGTCCTCTCCCTGACTTTCCCATCTCTGTTGACGGCACTACCATCCTTCCCGTCTCACAAGCCCGCAACCTTGGTGTCATCCTCGACTCCGCTCTCTCATTCACCCCTCACATCCAAGCCGTCACCAAAACCTGCCGGTCTCAGCTCCGCAACATTGCCAAGATCCGCCCTTTCCTCTCCATCCAAACCGCTACCCTGCTAATTCAATCTCTCATCCTATCCCGTCTGGACTACTGCACTAGCCTTCTCTCTGATCTCCCATCCTCGTGTCTCTCTCCACTTCAATCCATACTTCATGCTGCTGCCCGGATTATCTTTGTCCAGAAACGCTCTGGACATATCACTCCCCTCCTCAAAAACCTCCAATGGCTACCGATCAATCTGCGCATCAGGCAGAGACTCCTCACCCTGGGCTTCAAGGCTCTCCATCACCTCGCCCCCTCCTACCTCACCTCCCTTCTCTCCTTCTACTGCCCAGCCCGCACCCTCCGCTCCTCCACCACTAATCTCCTCACTGTACCTCGCTCTCGCCTGTCCCGCCATCGACCCCCGGCCCACGTCATCCCCCGGGCCTGGAATGCCCTCCCTCTGCCCATCCGCCAAGCTAGCTCTCTTCCTCCCTTCAAGGCCCTGCTGAGAGCTCACCTCCTCCAGGAGGCCTTCCCAGATTGAGCCCCTTCTTTCCTCTCCCCCTCGTCCCCCTCTCCATCCCCCCGCCTTACCGCCTTCCCCTCCCCACAGCACCTGTATATATGTATATATGGTTGTACATATTTATTACTCTGTTTATTTATTTATTTATTTATTTTACTTGTACATTTCTATCCTACTTATTTTATTTTGTTGGTATGTTTGGTTCTGTTCTCTGTCTCCCCCTTTTAGACTGTGAGCCCACTATCGGGTAGGGACTGTCTCTATGTGATGCCAATTTGTACTTCCCAAGCGCTTAGTACAGTGCTCTGCACATAGTAAGCGCTCAATAAATACGATTGATTGATTGATTGATTGATTGAGGCTGATACATTAATCAAGGAGGGATAGGATAAGTGCTTGGATTAACATGGCAGCAGGTTCAATGGAGAGGAAAAGGTGGATTTTAGCAATGTTGTGAAAGTTGGACATACAAGATTTGGTGACATTGAATATGTGGATTGAAAGAGAGAGATGAATTGAAGACTACTCCAAGGTTATGGGCTTGTAACACCCTTGTAAGGAGGGTGTTGTTGCTGTCTACAGAGAATGAAATATCTGGTGAAGGACAGGGCCTGGGTGGGTGTCACCCAACCCCCCGGGGACTGGTTCGTTCGGGAGTCGGCGAGGAGAGAGAGAGAGAGAGAGAGAGAGAGAGAGAGAGAGAGAGAGAGAGAGAGAGAGAGGCAGAGGCCGGGGATGGAAAGCCTGAGTTTTATATAAAATTTACTCCACGAGGTGAATTGAATTATTTAATCGTTTAAGCGCAATGAGTTGAACTTCCCTTTCGGGAGGAATGTGATTAATTAGTAATATTAGAGCTTCCCTAAAGGGGGGAACACACTCATATGTTAGTCGCACGTGGCAGAACCCCCAGGTCCCACCCAGGCAGAATTCCCTGACAGTTTGTTGGCACATGATGGGGTGGCCCCCCCAAATCTCCCACCCATGTGCACTTCACACTCAGGAGGAATCCACTTGAGTTACACACCCATGGGGAAGCTCCTTGCTCCCACCCATGAGGATTTTCCACTTCAGAGGAATCCATTCATGCGTTCCATATCCATGGTGAAGCACCTGGCTTACAGCCCCATGAGCATCCAGCGGGACGGGACCCTCACTCCCCCATCCCACGACTCATCACTTGCTACAGGCAGAGCGGGCTTCTCATACTTTGGACAGAGGCACCCTGCAGCCACCTGCTGCAAGTCACGATCTGCTACACAAAGGGCCAGAGGCTGCAGGCATTTATCACCTGTGCTCCTAGGCCATTCCAGCTTCCGCCCTCAGTTTATAATGATAATAATAATGATGGCATTTATTAAGCCCTTACTATGTGAAAATCACTGTTCTAAGTGCTGGGGAAGTTACAAGGTAATCCAACGGAGGGTTCACTGCCTTAATCCCCATTTTACAGATGAGGTAAGGCACAGAGAAGTGAAGTGACTTGCCCAAAGTCACACAGCTGACAATTGGCAGAGCTGGAATTTGAACCCATGACCTCTGACTCTAAAGCCCGTGCTCTTTCCACTGAGCAACACTGCTTTTCTGTGAGCCACGGAATCTCTGCCCTCTCCCCTCCTCCATATATAATTTGATTGGCACGGGGGTGAGGGACACCTTCTGTATTCCCATCTTGGGCTATCATTCTAGCAGTTTTGGCTGTGGGGGAGATATACCACCCTCACTTCCGAGTTCCACCTGCTGGCTCATGTGGTCATGAGGTAGCATTTGACCTTGATTTGGTGGTACCCCAGGGTCACCTTATGAGAGTGGGAAGATAAGGAGTTCTGTTTTGGACATGGTAAGTTTAAGGTTGCAGCATAACACCCAAATAAAGATGCCCTGAAGGCAGGAAGAAATGCAAGACTACGGAGAAAGAGAGGGATCAGGACTGGAGATGTAGATTAGGGACTCATCCACATAATGATTACAGTTTAAGCCTTGGAAGCAAATTAATTCTTCAGTGGAGTAGGTGTATTTAGAGAATAGAAGGGGACCCAGAACTGATTCTTGAGGAATTCCAATTATTAGGGGGTGGGAGACAGAGGAGGAGTCCACAAAAGAGACTGGGAATGACTGACCAGAGTGATAGGAGGAGAATCAGGAGAGGACAGTGTCAGTGAAACCAAGGTTGGATAAGGTTTCTTTCATTTATTCATTCAATCATTAATATTTGCTAAGTGCTTACGGTGTGCAGAGCACTGTACTAAGCTCTGGGAAAATACAGTACAGCATGAAAGAGTGACAATCCCTGCCCAAAACAAGTTCACAGTCTAGGGGTGGGGAAGATGGGAATCAATACAAATAAACAGATATCAATATAAACAAATAAAATTACAGGTCTACACATAGGTGCTGTGGGACAGGGAAAGTGGGGAGAGAAAAGGGAGCAAGTCAGACCGATGCAGAAGGGAGTGGGAGATGAGGAAAAGTGGGGCTTAGTCTGGGAAGGCCTCTTGGAGGATATGTGCCTTCAGTAAGATTTTGAAGGTGGGGAGAGTAACTGTCTGATGTATTTGAAGAGGGAGGACATACCAGGTCAGAGGGAAGCAGTGTGGCTCCTTGGAAAGAGCCCGGACTTTGGAATCAGAGGTCATGGGTTCAAATCCCGGCTTCGCCAATTGTCAGCTGTGTGACTTTGGGCAAGTCACTTCACTTCTCTGTGCCTGTTACCTCATCTGTAAAATGGGGACTGTGAGCCCCCTGTGGGGCAACCTGATCACCTTGTAACCTCCCCAGTGCTTAGAGCAGTGCTTTGCACATAGTAAGTGCTTAATAAATGCCCAGCACTGAGAACAGTGCTTGGTACATAGTAAGCACTTAATAAATGCTATTATTATTATTATTATTATTATTATTATTATTATGTGGACTGGGGTCATTGGCGAGACAGGTGAGATCGAGGCACAGTGAGAAGGTTAGCACCAGAGAAGCAGAGTGTATGGGCTGGGATGTAGAAGGAGAGAAGGGAGGTGAGGTAGGAGGGGGCAAGGTGATGGAGTGCTTTAAAGCCAGTGGTGAGGAGTTTCTGCTTAATATGAAGGAGGATAGGCAACCCCTGGAGATTTTTGAGGAGGGGGAGTGACATGTCCTGAATGTTTCTGTAGAAAGATGATCTGGACAGCAGAGTGAAGTGTGGGCTGGAGTGGGGAGAGTAAGGAGGCTGGGAGGTCAGCAAGAAGGCTCATGCAATAATCTAGGTGGGTTAGGATGAGTGATTGTATTCACGTGGTAGTGGTTTGGATGGAGAAGAAAGGGTGGGTTTTAGCGATGTTGTGAAGGTTGGATGGACAAGAATTGGTGATGGATTGAATATGTGGGTTTCCAGGAGAATGGAGTGGTTGACAGTGTCAGTGGCAGCTGAGAGGTCCAGTAGGATTAGGATGGAATAGAGGTCATTGGATTCAGCGAGATAATTGGTGACCCTTTAGAGAGGGCAGTTTCTGTGGAGTGAAGGGGGCAAAATCCAGATTGGTAAGCATGATGGAGAGAAACAGAGTCCTGGGTGTAGACAACTCTTTAAAAAAGTTTGGGAAGGAATGGTAGGAGGGAAATGGGAAAAAAAGTGATAATTAGTGGGAGCTGTGGGGTCAAGGGAAGGTTTTGTAGGATAGGAGTCATAAGCCTGTTTGAAAGCAGTGGGGAAGAAGCCATTGGAGAGTGAACAGTTGAAGATGGCAGTCAGGAGAGAAGAAAAGAGGGGATAATGCTTGATAAGGTGTGATACAATGGAGCTGGAGGGGCAGATGGAGGGGGTGAATTTGTCATTATCATTCTCTTCACTCTTTGAACTCTTACATTCATTCTGTAGCTTAATCGTATAAGCTTTTTTTTCCCCATATTTCCTAAATCTTCCCTTTCTTCTCCATCCAAATGGCTCTGATCTAGACACCTGTCATATGCCAACTAGATCTCTGATTTAGCCGCCTCACTGATTTCCTTCCCTCCAGTCTCTCCCATGCAACAGATCTACCTTGTGATACACAGTTCAAACCCTCAAATAAGTTTGAAAACAAAGGCTTTGAATTTGTAGATGTGTAGTGAAGAAAGTTCATACTTCATTCTGCACTTTCTCCAAGGCTCATTCATAAATCAAAACTTTTCATTTGTCACTATCTGAACATTTAAACTGTGTGTTCCAAGGTAAGTCTCTGAGCTTGTAATGAATTATGTTCCATTCTAGAATTCAGAGAGATATTATGCCTATCAAGGTATTTGATTTTAGATGAAAAACTCCCATTGTTTGCTATTTCCTTTTTTCACATATATCATATTGCTATACATACATGGGTACTAGTGTATAATTTCTACCTTTCTTCTCTTAAATTGTCACATCTCCTTCTATACTCTGTACTTCTTCAGAGATAAAAGCCTCCACTGAAGTTATACCATTTTTTTAAGAAATGACCATATATCCTTGTTTTTTCTCTGAAACACAGAACTCTGAAAGAAATATGTCTCTAGTCACATAATTTTAACTTGACAGCATTTGCCCAATATATTTGCATATAATTTTAACTTAAAATGCTCTGATTTGTTTCTGACAGTATTATTACCTGGATAAGTATAAAACTAAGTATAACAATTTAGTACCATTTCTACATAGCTTAATTTCAAGTCCTAGTCATTTATTTTGGAAGATTTAACATAAACGTCTAATCTTTTATCATCACATATTTTCCATTCCATTTCTTTTCTTAGAACTGCAGAAAAATGATAGTAGGTAAGTGCTAAGAAGGAATTCAGAAATTTTCTATAATTGAAGAAAATACTTAAAAGAACTACTGCTGAAGAGTAAATTTAGCCATTAGAACAATTTTATTATGTACGCAATAGTGGATGTATAAAGAAAAGCAGTTAAAACATTAAAGCTTTGTCCCTCCATGTAATTATTTAGATCAATCTAGCATGTTAGAATTCTTACAGTGTGAACAAGTTCATGAGTATATTCTTGGCAATATTGGTTCTTTCTTCCTTTAAAAAAATCCTGAATTTTCACACCTTTCTCACCTTTGTAGTCAGAGTATTTTAAATGTTTTTTAGAATCCAAAGGATTCTTTATGTCAGTAGACTATGATACCTCCTTAATGATAACTATGTTAGTAATAAAATGTCAGGGTTTTGGGCAGTGTATATAATAAGGGTTAATGAGTTGGTGCAAGGAAGATAGAACTATTGACCTGACTTGGAAAAATTAAATGACCAAACTTGTTTCTTGGGGGTTTTTTTTTTTTTGTTTTTTTTTTGTTGTGAATACAAATGGTTGTTGGTAATGGGTATCTTTATCTCATATAAGGAGGTCTATAAGAGAGACATGGAGACTGACGACATAAAAAACTACAGTTTTCAGTTGGGAAAGAAAATGTATGCCAATTCTATAAGAGCAATGCCTTCCACAAGTATTTGAGTAGGACTCTCAGTTCTAATTCCAGGTCTCTTTTATAATTTTAGAGTTTTAGAGTTTCCAAGAAGAACTGAAAAGACATAAAGCACTGAGTTTCTGGCAAGAATGTATATCCTGTGCTACAAAAAATACCAGTGCCCTTATTTACTTATACATCTTTCCATTCTTTTCTCCTCCTATCCTAAATTATTTTTGCCTATCTACTCTGCTAGATTGTAAATTCGTCAAGGAGAGGGATTGTGCCTTTTACCCAAATTGTACTCTCCTAAACACTTGTGCTAGTTTTCTGCTCAGAGTAGGAGCTAAAAACATATTAGCGCTTGTTTGAAAATTTTTCAACTCAACAGACAATACGCATCGTCAAAAGTCTTTGAAAGATTCAAACAGGAGTTTATGCAATGGAAAAAAAGAGATGGTATGCTGTTGCATATAAATCACTATGTAGGGTCAGCACAGCACAATCAGCTGGTAGTGTTCAGAAGAAGATTGATGTGCCATCCTGCACTAGAATAACCTTGCTTTCTTTCCCCTCCCTTCCCTATATTTTCCCATATATCCTTTCTTACCTGACTCTGGACCAAGGGCATGGATCTCCCGCCGGCAGGAAAAGATAAATTTCTTCTCAGAACAGTGTGATGTACAAACACTTCATGAATATTAGGATACCAAGAGACACATTGGAAAATAGAGATAGGGTCAGTATGGGACAACATTAGTACAACAAGGAACTATCTTCACTGGCTACACAATGGAAGAGATTGCCTGTCATGCACAGGTCTTTTCAGATAGTCATGCAGGGTAGGTAGTGGCTCATGATCAGTAATGATATTTTAGACTCTCAGGACAACCGCATTACATTTTATCAATCAATCAGTCATTGAGGTGTATTTGTTGAGTGCGTACTGTATGGAGTACTGCACTAAGCAGTTAATAAAAATGATGTTACATTTGTGAAGCTCTTACTAAGTACTAGAGACAGAAAGAGGCAATCAAGTCAGACACAGACTTTGGGACTCACTTTGGGAAGCAACATGGAGTAATGGATAGAGCATTGGCCTGGGAATCAGAAGGTCATGGGTTCTAATTCCACAAGGGGCTTGAAACCCATGAGAAGTTAAAATTGCTGCCTGGATTGCTACTTCAGTAAAGGAGAACCCAAGAATAGATAAATATGATGAAGGAAAAAGAGAGGTAGTATAGTAAATTAATTAATTGAGAGACAGTGTCATTCCAAACCCAAACTCCTTGCTCTGAGCCATACAGGTCCACTAGGGAGCTGCATTTCTGAAATCATCAGCACAGGGAAATGCAGAGTGAATATGAGCCATTGCCTGCACACCCCTGCCAACCTACAGTGCCCAGCACGCAGTCAACAGTTAATAATTGCCAGTTCTTCTTCCATAAAGTTTCCAGATTCTACTCATCAGTCAAGCAATGAGTAAATCATATTTATTGAGCTCTTTCTGAGTGCAGAGCAATGTATTAAGTGCTTGGCAGAGTTCAATATAACAATATAATAGACACATTCCTTGCCTACAGTGAGCTTACAGTCTAGAGGAGAAACAGACATTATTATAAATAAATTACAGATATGTACATTAGTTCTGAAGGGCTGGATGGAGGTGTATGAATAAAGGGAGCTAGTCAGGATGACACAGAGGTAAATTGAAGAAAAGAAAGAGGGCTTAGGAAAGGAAGGCCTCGTGGATTAGATGTGCCTTCAATAAGGCTTTGAAATGGGTGAGAGTAATTGTCTGTCAGATAAGAAGAGGGAGGGTGTTCCAGACCAGAGGCAGAATGTGTGCAAGAGGTCAGTGGTGAGATAGACTAGACTGAGGCACAGTGAGTAGGCTGGCATTAGACGAGCCAACCGTGCAAGGTAGACTGTAGTTGGAGAATAATAAGGTGAGGTAGGCAGGGCCAAGTTGATTGAGTGTTTTAAAGCTGAAGGTAGGGAGTTTCTCTTTGATGCACAAGGAGATGGGTAGCCACCGGAGATTCATTCAATTGTATTTATTGAGTGCTTACTGTGTGCAGAGCAGTGTACTAAGTGCTTAGCACTTTACTAAGCGCTTGATTCTTGAAGACTGGAGAAAGTTGGACTGAGTATTTTTGTACAAATATGATCTGGGCAGCAGAGTGAAGTATGAACTGGAATGGGGAGATATAGGAGGCAGTAAGTCAGCAAGGAGGCTGATATAGTAATCAGAGCAGGATGGAGTACGTAATTGCATTAACATGGTAGCAGTTTGGATGGTGCTGAAAGGGCGCATTTTAGCAATGTGAAGGTTGACTGACAGGGTTTAGTGATAGATCGATTATGTGGGTTGAAAGAGAGCAGTTAAGGATATTGGCAAGGTTACAGAAAAGATGATGGTTGACAGCACCATCAGGGGAATGACAGGGTTTTAGTGGGAAGATAAGGGGTTGCATTTTTGGCATCTTAAGTTTTAGATGATGGTAGAACATCCAAGTAGAGATGTTTTGAAGGTAGGAGAAATTGCAGAACTGCAGAGAAGGAGAAGGATCAGTGCTGGGGATGTAGATTTGGGATTCATATGCATAGAGGTGGTAGTTGAAGTCATGCGAACAGATGAGTTCTCCAAGGGAGCGGGTGTAGATGCAGACTAGAAAGAGACCCGGAACTGAAAATTGAATGACCCCCACAGTTAGTGGGTGGGAGGCAGAGGAGAAGCTGGTGAAAGAGACTGAGAATGAAAAGACAGAAAGAGAGGAGGAGAACCAGGAGAAGAGAGTGTCAGTAAAGCCAAGGTTAGATAATGTTTCCAGCAGAAGGGGATGGTTGACAGTGTGGAAGGCAGCTGAGTGATCAAAAAGGATTAGGATGGAGTATAAGCCATTGGATTTGACAAGAAGGAGATATTTGATGACCTTTGAAAGGGCAGTTTCTATGGAGTGAAGGAGACCAAACCTGGATTAGAGGGAGTCAAGACGAGAAGTGTAGGAGAGGAATTTGAAATGATCATAGACAACTACTTCGAGTTTGAAAGAGAACTGTAGGAGCGAAATGGGGTAATACCTGGATGGAGCTTTAGGGTAAAGGTAGGGGTTTTTTTAAAATAGGGGAGACATGGGTGTTACCATTAGCCTCCTCAGGCTTGTGCTCTGGGTCAGAGAGGTTAGCCCCGCCCGGTCTCTAACCCAGAGCTCCATGCATACAGCTTTTGCTGCCTCAAGGCATCCCCAGGTGGCTTCTGACATGGAGACCTGCCCAAAGGCTTTTGGCTTTTGAGAGAAGGGAGAAGATGTCCTCTTGAGATAATGCTGGAAAAGATGGGAGACTTGAATAAGGATCCAGAAGAGGGAGGAACTGGGGAGGGGCAGGGGAGATTTAGGGGACCTCAGTCCTAATAATTTCAATTTTCTCAATAAAGTAGGTGGCCAAGTCTTAGGGACAAGAGATGGGGGAGGCTGGGAGACAGGGTGTTTCAGGAGGGAGTTAAACATCTGGAACAACTGGCAAGGGCAATGGGCATTGGCATAGGTTTCAACAAGGATGGAGAAATATTTTGCCAATTGTTTATTCCCATCGCCTCCACTTTCTTTCCTTGACCCCCACCAATCTGGCTTCTAAAACCTTTATTACACAGAAACTGCTCTCTCCCATGCCACCAGTGATCTCCTTCTTGCCAAATCCAATGGCCCCTACTCCATCCTAATCATCCTTGACCTCTCAGCTGTCTCTGATCCTGTAAACCACCTTCTTCTGGAAACATTATCTAACCTTGTCTTTGCTGAAACTGTCCTTTTCCCAGTTCTCCTCCTATCTCTCTGTCGCTTTCTCAGGCACCTCCTTTGTGTGCTAACTCTTAATGGTGAGAGTCCCACAACACTTAGTGCTATTCTATTCTACGCTTCTATTCTTAACCTTTACCCACTCCCTTGGAAAACTAATTTGCTCTACTGACTTCAACCTACCATCTCTCTGTGAATGATTCCCATAGTAAACCTCCAGCTTTGACCTTTCTCCTTCTCTGCAGTTTCATGTTTCCCCCTGCCTTTAGAATATCTCTTTTTGGAGAGATTTCAATCAATCAATCATACTTATTAAACATTTACCATGTGCAGGGAATTGTACTAAACCCAAGAATTCAATATAACAGAATTATTAGTTACGTTGCCTGCCCACAACAAGCTGTCTTGCCTACACCTCAAATAACATGTCCAAACAGATCTCCTCCTCTTCCCACTCAAACCCTGTCCTCTCCTGACTTTCCCCTCACTGTCAACACCATCATCCTCCCTATCTCACAAGCCCATAATCTTGGCATTATCCTCCACTCATCTCTTCATTCAAATCTTACATTAAATATGTCCCTTAATCCTGTTGGTTTTACTTTCAAACCCTCTCTAGAGTTTGCCCTTACCTCTCTATACAAATTGCTACCATGATAATCTAAATATTTGTCATACCCCATTTTGACTACCACATCACTCTCCTTGCTCACCTCCCTGCCTATCATTTATTGCCCTCCAGTCCATACTTCATTCTACTGCCCAGAGCATTTTTCTGAAAAATGTTCAATCCATGTCTCCCCACTCCTCAAGAATCTCTAGTAGTTCATTCATTCAATCGTATTTATTGATTACTTACTGTGTCCAAAGCACTGTACTATATGCTTGTTACCATCCAACCCTGCATAAAACAGAAACTCCTTTCAATTGTATTTAGAGCACTTGTACACCTCACCCCCTCCAACTTTACTTGTCCAATTTCCAACTGCAACCCAGTCAGCATACTTCATTCCTCTAACACAAAAATCACTCACTGCACCCTAATCTCATCTGTCTAGTCCACATTCTTCTTACCTGGAACTCCCTTCCCTCTCCAAAATGACAGACCACCATTCTTCCTACCTTTAAAACCTTATTAAAATCACATTTCCTCCAAAAGGAAATGCCTAAACCCTCTTTTCTCCTACTTCTTCACCTTTCTGTGTCACCTGTGTGCTTGTATCTG
This sequence comes from Tachyglossus aculeatus, assembly GCF_015852505.1. Taxonomy (NCBI): domain Eukaryota; kingdom Metazoa; phylum Chordata; class Mammalia; order Monotremata; family Tachyglossidae; genus Tachyglossus; species Tachyglossus aculeatus. The sequence goes on from NC_052067.1 coordinate 117,731,172, forward strand.
TTCCCTTTGGGCATTGCATACTTACCTAATCATCAGCCTCATAGCATTATGTACATAACCAAAATTTATTTACTTTTATATTTATGGGTGACATCATCTTTACTCAACCCCTTTAGTCTGTAAACTTGTAGTCAAGGAACATAACTACCAACGATTGTATTGTATTTTCCAAGTGTTTTGCAAAGAGTAAGCACTCAATAAATGACTAATTGACATCACAGTGCAAGTACAACATTTTTTGAAAACTAGACTAGAAGAAGACTTGTGCTTGCAGCTCTTTCAGGACTAGGAAAATAAGGGGGGGGGGGGGGTCAGAACATAACACAAAGGATTTGAGTGGAAGGAGGAGGGTGGAAGGTGCAAGGGAAAATCGGGGGCACTGGGAAATGATGAGGTCTGAAGAAATGAATGGGAACATAATAGGGACTAAGGACACTGGTGAGTTGGCACTTAACTTTCCTGCCACATCGGTGAAAGAGAGGACAATAGGAGAAATTCAAAATATAATTAATCAATAGCAAAGAACAAATAGTAGGTAAACAGATAAAAAGTCTTTGTAATAGAGTAGTCCTGATATTCTTTTAAACTCCGGGCATAGTTCTTGCTTCTACAGTACCATCACCTCCTCAAGTTCCCACTTGGTTTAGGCAGGTCAGGCTGTGCTCAGGGAAGTCAGGGGAGGGAAAGAGACAGGGAGAGATAGAGGGACCCTAAAAGAAGTCCAGAAAGCGTGAGAAAGAGCATACTCTGGGGGAGGATTTGCTTCCTTTTCTGTCTATAGTGAACTTTCTAAAAGACAATCAGAAAAAATTGCCTCAAGAAGCTCAAAAGGGAGCAGCTGTCATGAAGTGCTTTAACATAGAAGTGTCTACAGGTGGGCACATGCATGCACACACACACACACACACACACACACACACACACACACATGAAATACATGAAAATATTGACTTTTATTTTTATCCCAGGTTGGAATGCCTATGCCTATCACAGAAAAATGAAATTCTTCCCATCTTGGAAAAGGGATTCTTTTAGGGAATGTCATTTAATCTTATTCTTGTTTACTCTTTTGTTGGATTTTTCCATCAAGGATTGACATATGTTAACCTATGGGTATATCAGAATTAGTTGCAGATAAGTGCTGTTAAATATTGTTTCATTTTTGCTAAGGCCTACATTAGCATCCTGAATGGAATGAATGGAACAGTTATATTCATGATTGAACATTTTAAAGAAGGAGGTTTTCCCTATCAGCCCCAGGGAGTTTTGGTTTAAATTTAGCTGGCTTTAGAAAGATTAAAAATCCAATAGCAATCTGGAAAATGCAGACTCTTGCAGAACCATAGATATTTTTTTGAGAAGGATGCAAATGACCACTTATTTACATAGGAAAGCCTAGGATAATAAGACTGGTTACATTACTTTGCCACTATATCCTTCTATAACTCATCTAAGCAGTTATTAAAACCACAGCTATTCATGTTGCCACTTGAAGCAAGTTACGAGAGAGCCTGTTAAAATTTTTAAATGAAAATGAAATCAGCAGGAATATGATTGCTTCTGTATTTATGAAGAAAACATGAAGGAGACACTTGGGTTTGCCTAAAGCTGAACAGTTTGGCAATGAAATTGTTTGCATTTCTTTGTAACATTTTTTTTCTTCGAATGATTGTGCATTTATGAAAAAGCCAGTACACCATCCAGGAATACATTAAGTTTGGATTATGCATAAGGAAAACATGACTTTTTATTAATCTTCTGACTAGGAATGTTGCTTATTTTAACATGAAGAATTGATTAATTGAATTCTTTGACCACCTACAGAGTAGACATTTACTTTACAGAAAATCATATCACTAGTAAATTAATATGCAGCTCTAATTTTGTCCCTGGGAAAGATTTCTGTTTATAATCCTTTTATCTAGGGGAACATTTGATTTTGTAAATGAGAACAATATTATATTTCTCCCTCCAGTCCCTGGAATTCAAATGTTGTACACTAGCGATGAATAAAGATGATGTCACCCATTAAAATAAACAGTTGCAAATATTTGTGAAGCTAATAACAGGTGATTGTGCTTTTTTGTGGGCACCACATACTAATATATTCACCAATTATAGTTCATGACTAAAATAAAACTACATTTCTGTGTCTTGAGACCATAGCTTCTTTATTATTACTGCCTTTAATTTGGGATGGGCTAAAAGCAGGTTTTCCTTTAATGAATTCTGCAAGCTAAGTTTTCAAAATCTTTTAGCCTTCAGGGTATCTGGTAGCAATGAATTCTTTCATGCACATATACACACAATTCTCTGTAGGAACCTAAGGCAGTAAATATTTAGAAATTCTTTAGATTGGAATACCTATCTTTTTTCAGGGGGAAAAGGTCACCTGAGATGTTGGAACTGTCATTGAATGAGTATTAATGTCTATTTGATACTGAAAAGTTTTCAGAATTTTAAATTAGCCTCACTGCAGAACTCTAAGAATACTTTCTGCTTAGTAATGTCTATTTATCTAATCAATCATTCATTCATTCAATTGTATTTATTGAGTGCTTACTGTGTGCAGAGCACTGTACTAAGCCCTTGTGAAGTACAAGTTGGCAACATATAGAGACGGTCCCTATCCAACAGTGGGCTCACAGTCTAGAAGGGGGAGACAGACAACAAAACAAAACATGTGGACAGGTGTCAAGTTGTCAGAACAAACAGAATTAATGCTAAATGCATATCATTAACAAAATAAGTAGAATAGTAAATGTGTACAAGTAAAATAGAGTAATAAATCTGTATTTAGTTATAAATCTGTATTTAGTTGTACAAACATATATACAGGTGCTGTGGGGAGGGGAAGGAGGTAGGGCAGGGGGATGGGGAGGAGGAGAGGAAAAAGGGGGCTTATCCATTCTGCTCATCCGGAATGGAAAGGGGCCAGAAAAGGTGCCTTACTGGGTTTGCATGGGGATGGTGTGTAAGTGATTCTCTCTCAATGATGCATCCTCATAATAGTCATAATAACTGTGGTATCTGTTCACTGCTTATTATATGTCAAGCAGCATAGCCTAGTGGAAAGAGCATGGGCCTGAGAGTAAGAGGGGGTGTGGGCTCCAATCCCAGCTCTGCCACTTGTCTGCCGTGGAAACTCGGATGAGTCACCTCATTTCTCTATGCCTTGGTTACCTCATCAGCAAAAATCAGTCATTGCATTCACTGAGCACCTACTATGGGCAGAGTCCAATAGAATTAGTATACACTGTGTCTGAGCTCAAGGAGTTTGCAATTTAGCAGAGAAGACAGACTTTTAAATAAATTACATGTATGAGAAAGTAATATACATATAAGATATGTGCATAAGTACTCACAACCTCCTGTAACAATTAAGTGCTTAGTTCATTCATTCAGTAGTATTTATTGAGAACTTACTATGTGCAGAGCACTGTACTAAGCTCTTGTAAAGTATAATTCAGCAATAAAGAGAGACAATTCCTGCCCACAACTGGGTTAGTTGGCATGGAAGGGGAAGGTGGGAAGGTTAGAAATCAATCATGAAAAGCTTTCTGGAAGAGATGTGATTTCCAAGGGTCTTTGAAGATTGGGGGAGTAGTGGTCTGTCAGATATGAAGAGTGAAGGAGTTTTCAGCAAGCAAGGGATGTCAGGAACAATACAGCTGTAGTGGGAAGGTTGAGAATTAGGCATAATAAATGGGTTATCTTGAGAAGAACATATGTGTGAGCTGGAATATGGTGGAAAAGAGAGTGGAGAGGTAGGAGCAAAGTAGCTGATAGAGTGTCTTAAAGGCAATGGTCAGAAGTTTCAACTTGATGCAGAGAAGATGGACCACTTTACAAGATTTGAAGAGTGGAAAGACATGTTGAGACACCCCCGCCAGCTCTTCCATACACTCAACTCCCTTCTCAGGCCCCCGGTTCCTCCCCCTCCTCCTTCTCTCACCCCCAACGATCTGGCCTCCTACTTCATTAACAAAATTAAATCCATCAGATCCGACCTCCCGAAAGTCTCTTCCCCCCTTTCTCCATCTCCCCGGCTCTCAACACTCTCTGCTACTCTCCCATCCTTCCCAGCAGTATCCTCAGAGGAGCTCTCCTCCCTCTTCTCAAGCGCTACTCCGGCCACCTGTGCTTCTGACCCCATTCCCTCTCATCGCATGAAATCTCTCGCTCCATCCCTTCTCCCCTCCTTAACTTCCATCTTCAACCGCTCACTCTCCACTGGTTCCTTCCCCTCTGCCTTCAAACATGCCCATGTCTCTCCCATCCTAAAAAAACCCTCTCTTGACCCCACCTCACCTTCTAGTTATCGCCCCATATCCCTCCTACCATTCCTTTCCAAACTCCTTCAACGAGTTGTCTACACGCGCTGCCTAGAATTCCTCAACAACAACTCTCTCCTCGACCCCCTCCAGTCTGGCTTCCGTCCCCTACATTCCACAGAAACTGCCCTCTCAAAGGTCAACAATGACCTCCTGCTTGCCAAATCCAACGGCTCCTACTCTGTCCTAATCCTCCTCGACCTCTCAGCTTCCTTTGACACTGTGGACCACCCCCTTCTTCTCAACACACTATCTGACCTTGGCTTCACAGACTCCGTCCTCTCCTGGTTCTCCTCTTACCTCTCCGGTCGTTCTTTCTCAGTCTCTTTTGCAGGCTCCTCCTCCCCCTCCCATTCTCTCACTGTGGGGGTTCCCCAAGGTTCAGTGCTTGGTCCCCTTCTGTTCTCGATCTACACACACTCTCTTGGTGACCTCATTCGCTCCCACGGCTTCAACTATCATCTCTACGCTGATGACACCCAGATCTACATCTCTGCCCCTGCTCTCTACCCCTCTCTCCAGGCTCGCATCTCCTCCTGCCTTCAGGACATCTCCATTTGGATGTCTGCCCGCCACCTAAAGCTCAACATGTCGAAGACTGAACTCCTTGTCTTCCCTCCCAAACCTTGCCCTCTCCCTGACTTTCCCATCTCTGTTGACGGCACTACAATCCTTCCCATCTCGCAAGCCCGCAACCTTGGTGTCATCCTCGACTCCGCTCTCTCATTCACCCCTCACATCCAAGCCGTCACCAAAACCTGCCGGTCTCAGCTCCACAACATTGCCAAGATCCGCCCTTTCCTCTCCATCCCAACCGCTACCCTGCTCATTCAAGCTCTCATCCTATCCCGTCTGGACTACTGCATCAGCCTTCTCTCTGATCTCCCATCCTCGTGTCTCTCTCCACTTCAATCCATACTTCATGCTGCTGCCTGGATTATCCTTGTCCAGAAACGCTCTGGGCATATCACTCCCCTCCTCGAAAATCTCCAGTGGCTACCAATCAATCTGCGCATCAGGCAGAAACTCCTCACCCTGGGCTTCAACGCTGTCCATCACCTCGCCCCCTCCTACCTCACCTCCCTTCTCTCCTTCTACAGCCCAGTCCACACCCTCCGCTCCTCCACCGCTGATCTCCTCACCGTACCTCGCTCTCGCCTGTCCCGCCATCGACCCCCGGCCCACGTCATCCCCTGGTCCTGGAATGTCCTCCCTCTGCCCATCCGCCAAGCTAGCTCTCTTCCTCCCTTCAAGGCCCTGCTGAGAGCTCACCTCCTCCAGGAGGCCTCCCCAGACTGAGCCCCTTCCTTCCTCTCCCCCTCGTCCCCCTCTCCATCCCCCCCATCTTACCTCCTTCCCTTCCCCACAGCACCTGTATATATGTATATATGTTTGTACATATTTTTTACTCTATTTATTTATTTATTTATTTTATTTGTACATATCTATTCTATTTATTTTATTTTGTTAGTATGTTTGGTTTTGTTCTCTGTCTCCCCCTTTTAGACTGTGAGCCCACTGTTGGGTAGGGACTGTCTCTATATGTTGCCAATTTGTACTTCCCAAGCGCTTAGTACAGTGCTCTGCACATAGTAAGTGCTCAATAAATACGATTGATGATGATGATGATGATGATGAGACAGCAGAGTGAAGTAAATAACTATTGTAGAGGGAAAATATTGGAAGCAGGGAGGTCAACAGGGAGCCTGATGCAGTAGTCAAGACAGTATTTCACAAAGTAACAATAATCACTGTGGCCTTTTGGAAAAAGGAAGGAAGGATCCTGAAAATGTAGAGGAAGAATCAAAAGGATTTGCTGGCAAACTGAATAGGGGGTTTGAAAGAGAGGCTGAGGAGTCAAAGATAATGCCATGGTTGCAGTCTTGGGAGATGGGGATGATGCTGGTATTGTTAATTGGGATGGGAATGTTAGAGGATAGGTTTTGGAAGAGAAGATGAGGATTACAGATTAGGACAAATTAAATTTGAAGTGCTGGTAGACTTCCATTTAGAAAGGTCCTGGGGACAGGAGGAAATGGAAATTGCAGAGAATTAAAGGGTAAAGGGTGGCAGGGTAGATTGGGAATTATCTGCGTAAAGGTATTAGGTATTGTGGAAACTTTGGCAGTAAATGAACTTCTAAGGAAATATGTTTCACTGATAAAAGAATAAGCCCAGAACAGAGTCTTGTGGGGAATGCTCACGGTTAGAGAATTGGAGGCAAAGACTGAGAAGCAGAGGAAGCAGCATGGCCTAGTGGAAGGAGCATGGGCTTGGGAATCAGAGACCTCCGTTCTAACTCTGTATCTATCGTTTGTCTGCTATGTGACTGTGGACCATTCACTTCTCTGTGCATCAGTTACCTTGTCTGTAAAATGGCATCTAAGAATATGAATCCCATGTGGGACAGGTACTATGTCCAGCTCGATTTGCTTGTATCACCCAAGCACTCAGTACAGTGTCTGACATGTAGTAAGAGCTTAAATACCACAATTATTATCACATGGACCGGAGTGGGGAGATATAGGGGGCAGGGAGATCGGCAAGTGATGCAGTGATGAAGGGGGTATAGGATATGTGGTTGGATTAATGTGATAGCAGTTAAATGTACAGTAAAGGGTGGATTTTATTGATGCTGTGAAGGTTGAACCAACATGATTTAGTGATAGATTGAAAATGTGGATTGAATGAAAGATGAGTCGAGGATAACACCGAGGTTATGAGATCATGAGACAGGAATGATAATGTTGCTGTCTGCAGTCTTGGGAAAAGTCAGGGAAAGAATGGGGTTTGATTGGGAGTTCTGCTTTGGAAATATTAAGTTTGAGGTGTCAGATGAACAGTGCAGTAGGGATCCCTCCATCTCCTTTCCTCCAACTTCGTTTTAGATGCTCCAGAATCTGCTTACTGCCATTTACTCCAATGAAACAATTCTCTCAGAGGTCACCAATGGCATTCGTCTTCCTCTTCAACTTCTCAACAACTCCCTTTCCTAGAAAGGGCCATTAGAGATTGAGAAGTTGCAGTGGTGGTCAAGGAGGGAACAAGAATAAGTGAAATGTTTTAGAAAGTGAGGACGGGTGGGTTTTGGGGAAGAGTAGAGTAAGTAGATTTCTTAAGCAGGCAGGAGACCTTCTCTTGAGAGATGACTGAGGTGCAAATGAGAGTGAATCCTGGGATAAAAGAGAACTGGATAGGGTGATGTTATCCAGGATTTGAAGCCCTAAATACTGGCTGAAAGAGGCCCTGGAGTTACTTTAGGAGTGCAAGGTCCCAGGTAAACCTCTGTTGAGTCTTAAATCCCTCCAGTTCTTCTGTTCTTCCAATGCATTCATTCATTCAGTCATTCAATTGTATTTATTGAGCACCTACTGTGTGCAAAGCAGTGTACTAAGCGCTGGGGAGAGTACAGTATAACAACAGGCACATTCCTACCCATTATGAGCTCACAGTCTAGAGGGGGATACAGATGTAAGTAAATAAATATGTAAATAACTACATAAATAAATTACAGATGTGCTGGGGGATGGGAGGGAGGATGAATGAAGGAGCAAGTAAGAGCAGCACAGAAGGGAGTGGGAGAAGAGGAGAGGAGAGCTTAGGGGAGGCTTCTTGGAGGAGATGTGCCTTCAATAAGATTTCAATTAAAATCTGTCCAGTGCAGGTCTGGGGACATTCTGTTCAGTGCTCCCCAAATCTCTACACCCCTATCACTGTCAGCATCCTTCGACTGAAGCCCAGGCTTCTCCCGGAAGGCAAAGGACTCATTTGGGGAATAGCCTTGCATCAGTATCTGCAGCAAGCTTAAGGAGAAGGTGCTCTTTTCTTCTTCCCACATCTGCCCACATCAGGTTCACATGTCTCCCTAGCACACAAGGCTTTTCCTTAAGTCCCTACCACAGACAGACACCAAGGTCTGGTATCACAAGAATGTTTAATGGTTTCTTAATTTGGTAACAATGAAAACAATTTCAGTTCAAACTGCCTTCTCCTAGATCTAATACTTTTCTCCCGCAGGACCCTCTGTGCCTCCCTGTAGGCATCATGGGAGTCACATTGCCATGTTCTCTCAAAGTGTCCCAGATTTCAGTACCACTCTCCAAGTCCTTTCAGGTATTCTCTCTCACATGTCTGTGCACACTGTCACAGCAACAAGCCGTCTATGCATATTGCTTTACCAGGCATGGGGTTTATATATATTATAACCTGTCATGTCCAGATTGAAATCACCCATCCCCCACAACACACAGAGATACTTCCTCCCCAAACCTTGCCTCTGATTGACTCAGGTAAGTATTTACAGAAGCAGAAGCAGCATGATGTAATGGCTAGAGCATGGCCTTGGAGTCAGCAGGTCATGGGTTCTAATCTAATCCCAGCTCTACCATGTCTACTGTGTTATATCTGACAACAAGTCACTTAACTTCTCAGGGCCTCAGTTACCTCATCTACAAAAAATGGGGATTAAGACTGTGAGCCCCATGTGGGAGAGGGACTGTGTCCAACCCGATTAATTTGTATCCACCCCAGCACTTAAAATGATGAGTGCTTGGCACATCATAACTGCTTAATAAGTACCATAATAATAATTGTTATTATTATTACCCCAAGGAGGGACACCCCAGAGAAGCTCTCCTGGCTTCTTCCTCTCTTTCCAAAGATTGGGGCCAGTGAAGTTGGACATCACAGGATATGAAGGACAGGTTTAGAGGTTCTCAAGACTGAGAGTTTGATTTTGTCAACAAAATTATTGTGTTGGTTGTCAGGATCAAGAGAAGGAGAAGGAGGAGACAGTTGGATTTTTGTTTCAACCATCTCTCTCTCTCTCTCAACCTTGCTTAGATCAGTAAGGAAAAAAGTGTGTTATCCTAAAATGACAATAATAGTCATTCCTATAATTCTGTCAGTCCACACTGCCTCTTTAACCTATTTTCTCTTAAGTGCATAACATTGAACTTGGCATTGATAGTCTGTATTCTGTAAAATATCCTAGATTTATGTTAACTGTAAATTCAAAAACCTCTGATGACTAAAATAAAATGAAAGATGCTATAGAGCATGTTTGTAAATGCCAAATATGAAGTAATGGATTGGAGAAAACTATTAGACACCTAGGTGAGATTTGTGTGTGTGTGTTTGCGTATGCACATCACACACACACACACACACACACACACACACACGGGAAGTGCAAAAAAACAGAGTTCTGGAGTATTAAAACCTCTTTTAAAATGTCTACATTTGGAATGGGTAGGTAGAAGAGCTACCCTGCTATTGACACTAACCAACATTTATTTTCAAGACTTGTTTGATGAATCTTCTACCAGTATTTATGTGTTCTCCTAGCTAAACTTAGTCCCAGAAGTCAACAGTCCTGGAAACTATGTGGGCAAAAGAAATCATCTATAGGAAAAATAAACTTGCATTAGCAAACTGAGTAGGGTCAAAAGGTAAATGGAATTTGCTGATTCAGCTAAAATAGGGATGTTTAGCCCAATCCTTTTTGTCAAATTCCAGGTTAGAAAGTGTATTTTAAGAATGCCCATCAAAGGGAATAAAAAATATTTTTTCAGATAAGGTAGAGCTATTGAATATGTTTTTTCTGAGAGAAGGTAATTTTGAATGACCGAGACTTCAAAATTGACTACTTCTTTAAAAAAAAAAATGATCTCTGGCTAGGTTTTTCTGCATTACTCTTCCTACTTTTACACTCCTTCAAAGTATCCTTTGCTGGATACTCATTCTTCTGTCACCCTTTGTTGATGGGTATCCCACAAGACTCAGTAATAGTTTTTTTTAATCCTCATTCTTTGGGGAGGTTGTCTCAGCTTCAGTTAAAAAAATATATATTCATTCATTCATTCAATCGTATTTATTGAGTGCTTACTGTGTGCAGAGCACTGTACTAAGCGCTTGGGAAGTACAAGTTGGCAACATATGGAGATGGTCCCTACCCAACAGTGGACTCACAGTCTAGAAGGGGGAGATAGAGAACAAAACAAAACATATTAACAAAATAAAATGAATAGAATAAATTTGTACAAATAAAATAAATAAATAAATAGAGTAATAAATACGTACAAACATATATACATATGTACAGGTGCTGTGGGGAGGGGAAGGAGGTAAGGGGGGGATGGGGAGGAGGGGGAGAGGAAGGAGGAGGCTCAGTCTGGGAAGGCCTCCTGGAGGAGGTGAGCTCTCAGTAGGGCCTTGAAGGGAGGAAGAGAGCTAGCTTGGCGGATATGCGGAGGGAGGGTATTCCAGGCCCGGGGGATGACGTGGGCCGGGGGTCGATGGCGGGACAGGCCAGAACGAGGCATGGTGAGGAGATTAGCAGCAGAGGAGCGGAGGGTGTGGGCTGGGCTGTAGAAGGAGAGAAGGGAGGTGAGGTAGGAGGGGGCGAGGTGATGGACAGCCTTGAAGCCGAGGGTGAGCAGTTTTTGCCTGATGTGTAGGTTGATTGGTAGCCACTGGAGATATATTACATTGCACAATAAATGGTTTCATAACAAATCATACTGATAACAGTTCTTTTGTATTGTACTCTTCCAAGCACTTAGTACAGTGCTCTGCAAATAGTAAATGCTCAATAAATACACTGATTAGTTGATTCCTCCCGATACAACAATAATCCCCAAGTCTACATCTCTGAGTATATCTTCTCATCTGCTTTGTAGTCTTATCAGTGATTTGTATTACCACTTGGATGACTGAAAATGTCAAAACTTAATATGACATAAAATGAATTATACTTTTCCTATCAGTGCTGACAGTATCATTCTCCCAGTCTCAAACGCTCACAATCTTGATGTAATATTTGGCTCATTTCTATCATTTATTTCATAATTGTTTGGGCTTTCCTGTATAGCATTTTATTGATGTAGCTCCTTTTTCTAACTTTAAAATCACTGTCCTGTTCAAGTTGTCATCAACTGGAAGCAATCCCTTTACATCTTCAAAGCACCCCTAAATGTACTCTCTTTAAGGGGCAACCTGATTAATCCTTCCTTTTCTTGGTCAAACTTCTCCCTCAGCTACTTTTTTTCATGGTATAGTTTGAGTCCTTACTACATCCATTCATTCAATCAGTTGTATTTATTGAATGCTTACTATGTGCAAAACACTCTACTAAGTGTTTGGAAGAGTAGAATATAACAACAATCAGATACGTTCCTGCCCACAACGAGCTCACAGTACATGCCAGGTAGTGTACTAAGCACTGGGGAAGATACAAGCTAATTAGTTTGGACATAGTCCTTATCCCACATGGGGTTTACAGTCTTGATCCCCATTTTACAGATGAGGTAACTGAAGCACAGAGAAGGGAAGCAACTTGCCCAAGGTCCCACAGCAGTGAAGTGGCAGAGCCGGAATAAGAACCCAAGTCCTCTGACTCTTATGCTGTGCTCTTTTCTGCTAAGCTTCGCTGCTTCTCACTTTAGCATTCATGTGATTTCTTCATGTGTTAACTATGTATGTCATGGATTTACTTTTGGTTTTTTATCAATTTTATCAGTAATATTACTCTTTGCTTATTGTATAGTTGGTGGTTCATGTCCTCCCACGTCTCCAATTAGATTGTAAATTCCTTGAGAACTAAGACAATGTGTTTTACCCTCTTTTCTTTTCCTAAGTGCCTACTCTAGTTCTCTATATAGGGTAGTGCTTGTTAAATGCTATTGATGGTGAACCCTAGTTTTAGTAGTGTCCTAGATCTACAAATCTGGAAGCCCCACCCAGTGCCGTAGGTTAGCTTAATCCACTATTATTTTTATCATAAGCATCACTTTGTTAGTTATTTTCTATTCCTGCTCTGCCCCACCTTCATATCTCATTCTTAGTAAGGTCATATTGGGAGAGAATCCCCTAAAACCATATTTGAAAATCCCATAAGTATTCAATCAATCACGTTTATTGAATGCTTACTGTGTGCAGAGCACTGTACTAAACTCTTGAGAAAACACACTATAACAGACAACAGAGCTTACAGTCTCGGGGGGAAGATGCATTGGTGAATAAAGAGGGCAAGGGCAAGAAGGGAGAGGAAGCAGGATATTTGAACTTACAGTTTAGTTGGGGAAGGTCTCTTGGAGTACTTGTGATTCTAGCAAGGCTTTGAAGATGGAGAAAGTGATTGATATTCATTCAATCATATTTATTGAGCACTTACTGTGTGCAGAGCACTATACTAAGCACTTGGGAAGTACAAATCAGCAACATATAGAGACAGTTGCTACCCAACAATGGGCTTACAGTTTAGAAGGGTGGAGACAGAGAACAAACAAAATACCTTGTATCTACCCAGAACAGTGGTAGAGTAATGCTTGGCACACATGAAGTGCTTTTCAAATACCATCATTATCATCATTATCATCAATGTAAAGGTACTGGTGGACAGGGTAAATTATGAGAGATGATGGGAGGAATCCTCTTGAGATACTACTGGAAAAGGTGGGAGAGTTTAAGAAGGGATAGGAGGAGAGAGGACCTGGAGAGGATCAGGGAAGATTTTAGGGAGATCATGCCTGGTAGTTTCAATTTTCTCAGTAAAATATATGGTCAGAACATTATGTGCAAGAGATGGGGGAAGTTGAGGAGCAGAAGTCCCTTACTTCTTCATTCATGGGATAACCAAGGCCTAAACTGGAGTAAAGGAACTTCCATAATTCAGTAGCCCAATGAGGTCAATCCAGTTAACTGTGGCCATCAATATTTTCCCAGTCTCGGGGTCCCTGCATATGGAAATCCAGAACAGTTGTCTGTGTGGACCATAGTTCACATAATCCTGACTGTCAGAGGCCCACTATTTTGCAAACTGATAATTAAGATTACTAAATATAAGGAAAAAAGCCATTTTTAAACTTTACTAACCTTGCAGAAACACACACTGGGGACTCGGGTATGTGTGACCCCCCTACCCTCTGGTTTATGTTTTGAATGTAACCAAATGAAATAAAGCACAATAATACTATGAAAACCATGTTTTGAGTGTAGTAGTATAAAACAATATGCCCCCACCAGTTTCTATTTCACTAAGCAATAGTTGAAAGAGCATTAATATTTAAACTCAGTACCTACATAAAAATTCATATCCTTTCTCATCACTCAAAGGAGAATTTCCAAGACTGTAGAGTGACTTTAAAAATATTTTACACCAAATGTTTATTCCCCCAAAGATACTCATTTTTATCCCAGAGAGTTTAACAGCAGAGACTTAGGCACAATAGTTGGGCTCTGCCTACAAGGCATGTTGGATGCAGTAGATTAAGTGTGGCACACAAATGGTTTCTGAGTATCTTCAGGAACATAATATGCCATTTGTGCAACACTGTGCTTTCAACCGTTACTATCACTATTCAATAAAGATAGCTTTCCAACAGAGGTATTTTTTTTTCGTTTCAGAAAATATGTGGCATATTCCATCAAGAAGATTTTTTTTCTTGATGGAGATGAAATCAACAATAAAGGCAAACATGCAGTTTCTGGATGACAGTAAACTGCACAATGGGTCAGTCTTTTCCATGTTTCAACTTTAGCATCCACACAACAGTATGTTAAAAAATTAATAATGAAGTTTAAAGGCATATGTGGTTGTCACTCCAACTAGTCCCATATCCTTGAATGGGAGATTCACCATTAAGTTCCCAACCCTGATGGAGGCTTTATTAGATACAATTCTTTACATGGCATTAGGTTAGGTTATTTATTTATTTATTCATACTAATGTCTTTCTCCCCTTCTGGACTGTGAGCTCGTCGTGGGTAGGGAATGTGTCTATTGTTGCAATGTACTCTCCCAAGTGCTTAGTAAAGAGCTTTTCACCCAGTAAATAAATATTACTGAATGAACGAATGATTATTTTTTCAGTTCAATATAAACTGTTGAACGAATGAATGATTGATTATTGATTGATCATTGAATGAATGATTATTTTTATTATTATTATTGTTAGTGATAAGCACTCTGATGTAGCCGCAAAAGAAGAACCAACATTCTTGAGAGGCAAATTTCTGTAAACAAAAAATGAGGTTGGTATTCCTTCATTATCAAAATGGTGAAGGAAAACAATCTGCTGCCCCAGCAAATGTCATATTATATATTTATAGCAAAACCTGTTATTCCATCATTTTGGTGTGAAAAATTAATACATATTTCCAAATAAATTATTAGTTATACCTTTCAAAATTAATCACATTTGCCAAATCATACAGAATTGACATCAGATTTGGGGGAGGTTACTGCTGACATTTTTCCTCCATGTACAATCTTTATGTTTCACAGTATGTAATTAACCTCTCCTTGACCCAGTGAGATTTCAACAGATTATCTCCTGGAAGTAGACACAACAGCAGCATGACCTAGTGGAAAGAGCATGTGTCTGGGAGTCGTAAGGACCTGGATTCTAATGCCAGTTCCACCGATTGCTTGTTGTATGACCTTGGACCAGTCACTTAACTTCTCTGTGCCTCAGTTTCCTCGACTGTTAAATGGGGATATCTGTTCTCCTCCTACTTAGACTGTGAGCCACATGTGGGACAGGGACTGGGTCCAACCTAATTAACTTGTACCTACCCCAGACCTTAGAACAGTGTTTGACACATAATAAACACTTAAAAGATACCATTAAAAAAATAGAATATTTATCTCTACATTCCTAGATAGTGAACTTGGGAACATGGAGTGGAGTGACTTCCCATCTTTTTCCCTTTCATTTAAACTTAATTCTCAGAGAAGCTTTCCTTGAGAATAATCCCCTTTGAAAAATCCCTGAGAATTCAATTTAAGTTTATAAGTGAACAGTGGAAAAGCACTTCCTTCCCCAGTGCAGTCTCCAACTAGCTTGCCCCCAAACTCACCAACCCCAGCTGTCAATGCAGCTGAGTGACTAACTATTCCATTTACTAAGAATATTTCCACAAAACGAAATTAAGTGAGGATTTGTCATTAGGCATTTAGTTATATTGAAGACTATTCAGTATTGGAATGTGTTTCCAAGAGAGCTTGTGGTATATCCTTCAGTGGTTACTAAATTAAAATGGATTTTTTTCTGTCTTGTTAGAGAGGAGGAGTAGTTTGGGGAAAGGGCATTGTAGGGTTTTGGTATTTCTTAAGAGAAAAATAAGCTTGCAAGTCAGGCAGGTTATCTAAAGATACAACATTTTCCTATCTTTAGCACTGTTGTATGAGCTATTGAATTTTGTGTGTCTTACTGGCGATTAAACAAGCATTAACTAAAGGAAACAAACCAACAAGAACATATTGATCCTCTATTTTTAGAGAGAGGAAACAATCACTAAACTGATACCATTTGAAATTATTTTGCTTTGTTTTAATTGAACGTCTAAGGAATGAATGAATCTAATGAATCTTAAGATACATTCTACTAATCAAACTGCCCACTAAACTCGCCTTCTCAATATCTGCCACAACATTTATAATAATTTCTTTATCCCTAGACTGTTATATCACTGTGGGCAGGGAATGTGTCTACCAATTCTTTTATATTGTACTCTCCCAAGCACTTAGTACAATGCTCTGCACACAGTAAGCACTCAATAAATATAATTTATTGATTGATTCAGTTATTCTTTTAAACTCTCTTACAAGTATACCTAGACCCTTTTTGAACTGCATCTGGTATTTTCAATTCACTCAACAATAAATCCTGATGTGCCCTGAGGCTCCCTAAATTTGTATTTTTCTCTCTCTCTCTGTCTCTCTAGCATGATGTACATAGTGGGTAGACCATGGGCCTGGAACTGGTGCTTCTTGTCTTGTCTTATGCTGTTGAGTCATCTCTGAACCCATAGCAAGTCCTTGGACATATCTCTTCCAGAATGCCACACCTCCATTTGCAATCGTTCTGGTAGTGTATCCAAAGAGTTTTCTTGGTAAAAATACAGAAGTGGCTTACCATTGCCTCCTTCCATGCAGTAAACTTGAGTCTCCACCCTCGACTCTCTCCCATGCCACTGCTGCCCAGAACATGCGAGTTTTGACTTGTAGCAGATTGCTTTCCACTCGCTATCCACTGACTGCCCAAGCTAGGAATGGAATGAATATGCCTCTACTTGACTCTCCCTCTCATAGCCAAGATTGGTATGATACTGAGAGGGGAATTAGTGCTTACTAGGAGATATAGATCCCCCCTCCCCCGTGCCTCTCCCGTCTATTACTTGCTTTATTTTCTAGGAAAATGGAGTTGTAGTGTAATATTAGGGGTGGTGGGGCAATGGAAAAGAAAGGGAGCAGCATCATGTTTACCTCTCAGCCTCCCCTTAAGAAGAAAGCTTGGTTAGAAACCCAGCAAATATGGCCAGAAGCTCACTAGCCAATGGAGGTCTGCAGAGAAAGAGAGGTATAACAGCTAAGGTCATTCATCAGTGCACAATCACAGAGGAGAAGCCCAGATCGCCCCAGATGAGGAGGGACAGCAGATGTCTATCTTCAATAATTAGGGAATTTGAAAAGTTCGGTTATTTGACTCTTGGGTGTGTAGTCTGAAAACGCAAGCATTAGTTTTTTCCATGCAGTAGTGCTTTTCTAATTTCACTGTTACTGTTTTCGAGTTGTTTGATTTAGCCTGTAATTTTTTGCCCTGTGAATGTATCTCCTCTGCTTTATTTTGTCCATGCTTTGTAGGTCCCAAAACAAATATGAATCACTGTCCATGTATTCTTCCCAGCCCTTAGTAAAGTGCTTTCTTTATACCTTATAAGCACTAAAATATCTATTTTGATTGAGTGGGGTAGCGCTATAGAATTTGAGCATATTCTTCTGACAACATAGTTACAGGAGGAAAAGGTGAAAATAAGTAATATATATTGCCAATAGCAACTGCATGTTCCAGTGAAACTTTCATTTGTACACAGTTACACCATCACTAAGATCAACCTTAGCCATCAAAAATTATGAAGGGTATATTAATAATGCACTATCCTATATAAGATTTCCACTATACTGCAAACTCATTGAGGGTAAGGTGCAAGTTTATTGACAGCTCTCAAGCACTAGGGCAGTGTTCTGCACACAGTAAATACTAAAATGCCATTGATTAAGAAAATTTAGTTTTTCTTAGCACCATATGAAATGTATCTTGATGTCCAAGGTGCAAAAATGTGAATGTTGCATATAATTTAAATGGATCTATTCATTCATTCAATCACATTTATTGTGTACTGTGTGCAGAGCACTGTATTTAGCACTTGGGAGAGTACAGTATAACAATAAACAGACACATTTCCTGCCCATAATGAGCTTACAGCCTCGGGGGGGAAGATAGACATTTATGTAAATAAATAAATTACGGATATGTACATAAGTGCTTTGGGGTTGGGAGGAGGGGTTGAAAAAAGGAAGCAAGTCAAGGATAAAAGGCAAGAGAGGGATAGTCAGGGAAGGCCTCTTGGAGGAGATGTGTACTCAGTAAGGTTTTGAAGTAGGGGAGAGTAATTGTTAGATTGAAGGAGGGAGGGCATTCCAGGCCAGAGGCAGGACATGGGTGAGGGTCCGCTGAAAAAATACATGAGAATGAGACACAGTGAGAAGGTTAGCATTAGAGGAGTGAAGTGTGTAGGTTAGGTTGTAGTAGGAGAGTAGTAAAGTGAAGTAGGAGGTAGCAAGGTGATTGAGTGCTTTAAAGCCAATGGTGAGGAGTTTTTGTTTGATGCAGGGGTGGATGGGCAACCACTGGAGATTTTTGAAGAGCAGGGAAATATGTACTGAATGTTTTTATAGAAAAATGATCAGGGCAGCAGAGTGAAGTATGGATTGGAGTGGGGGAAGACGGGAAGTTGGGAGGTCAGCATGGAGGCTGATGCAGTAATCCAGGTTCGATGGGATGAGTGATTGTATTAAGGTGGTAATAATAATAATAATGATGATGATGACATTTATTAAGTGCTTACTATGTGCTAAGCACTGTTCTAATCACTGGGAAGGTTACAAGGTGATCAGGTTGTCCCATGGGGGCTCACAGTCTTTATCCCCATTTTACAGATGAGGTAACTAAGGCACAGAGAAGTTCAGTGACTTGCCCAAAGTCACACAGCTGACAATTGGCAGATCTGGGATTTGAACCCATGACCCATGACCTCTGACTTCAAAGCCCGTGCTCTTCCCACTGAGCCACGCTGCTTCTCTGGTAGTAGTTTAGATGGAGAGGAAGGACCAGATTTTAGTGATGTTTTGAAGGTGAGACTGACAGGATTTAATGGATGGAATATGAGGGTTGAATGAGAGAGAGGCATCAAAGAAACTCCGAGGTTATCAGTTTGTGAGACAGGAAGGATGGTGGTGGTATCTACAATGATGGGAAAATCAGGAGGACAGGGTTTGGTGGGAAGATAAGGAGTTCTGTTATGGACATGTTAAGTTTTGAGGTGATGGGAGGGCATCCAAGTAGAGATGTCTTGAAGGCAAAAGGAAATGCAAGACTGAAGAGAGGGAGAGACATCAGGGCTGGAGATATAAATTTGGGAGTCATTCATTCATTCAATCGTATTTATTGAGTGCTTACTATGTGCAGAACACTGTACTAAGCACTTGTGCAGTACAAGTTGACAATATATAGAGTCAGTCCCTAGAAGTGGTAGTTGAAGCTATGGAGTGAAAGAGTTCTGCAAGGGAGTGAGTGTAGATGGAGAATAGAAGGGGACCCAGAACTGAACAATGAAGAAGCAGCATGTCTTAGTGGAAAAAGCACAGGCTAGGGAATCACAGGATGTGGGTACTACCTGGCTCCACGACTTGTCTGCTGTGTGACCTTGGGAAAGCCACTTAGCTTCTCTGTGCCTCAGTCATCTCATCTGTAAAATAGGGATTAAGATGGTGAGCCCCACTTGGGACATTCTGGTTACCTTGGATCTACCCTAGTGCTTAGAACAGTGTTTGGCACATAGTAAATGCTTAACAAATACCGTAATAATAATTATTATTATTATTAGGGGCTGGGAGGCAGAGGAGAAACCTATGATGGAGACTGAGAATGAATGGTCCGAGAAATTAGAGAAGAACAAGCAGTGGGCAGTGTCAGTGAAGCCAAGGATGGATTATGTCAAAGGCAGCTGAGAGGTCGAGGAGGATTAGAATGGAGTAGAGGCCATTGAATTTTGTGAGGAAGAGCTCACTGGTGACTTCTGACAGGGCAGTTTCTGTGGAATTAAGGAGACAGAAGCCTAATTGGAGGGAGTCAAGGAGAGAATTGGAGGACAGGAATTTGAGACAGTGGGTGTAGACAACTCACTCAAGGAGTTTGGAGAGGAATGTTACTCCCCTCCTCAAAAATCTCCAGTGGCTACCAATCAATCTGTGCATCAGGCAGAAACTCCTCACCCTGGGCTTCAAGGCTCTCCATCACCTCGCCCCCTCCTACCTCACCTCCCTTCTCTCCTTCTACAGCCCACCCCTCACCCTCCACTCCTCTGCTGCTAATCTCCTCACCGTGCCTTGTTCTCACCTGTCCCGCCGTTGACCCCCGGCCCACATCATCCCACGGGCCTGGAATGCCCTCCGTCTGCCCATCCGCCAAGCTAGCTCTCTTCCTCCTTTCAAGGTCCTACTGAGAGCTCACCTCCTCCATGAGGCCTTCCCAGACTGAGCCCCTTCCTTCCTCTCCCCCTCGTCCCCCTCTCCATCCCCCTCATCTTACCTCCTTCCCTTCCCCACAGCACCTGTATATATGTATATATGTTTGTACATATTTATTACTCTATTTATTTATTTATTTATTTATTTATTTTACTTGTACATATCTATTCTATTTATTTTATTTTGTTAGTATGTTTGGTTTTGTTCTCTGTCTCCCCCTTTTAGACTGTGAGCCCACTGCTGGGTAGGGACTGTCTCTATATGTTGCCAACTTGTACTTCCCAAGCGCTTAGTACAGTGCTCTGCACACAGTAAGTGCTCAATAAATACGATTGATTGATTGAATGGTAGGAGGGAGATAGAGTGATAACTGGAGGTAGCCATGGGGTCAAACGAGGGTTTTTTTTAGAATGGGAAGACATACGTGTGTTCAAAAGCAGTGAGAAAGAAGTCACTGGGATCAAGCAGTTGAATATGACTTCTAGGCAGGAAAGGGGCAAGAATTTTGATAAGTTATGAAGGAATGGGGTCGGATGCACGGGTGGAGGGAGTGGATTTTGAGAGGAGGCAGGAGGTCTCTTCTAGAGATACTGCTGGGTGGGCTGGAAGGGGCAAGTACTGAGAGCACTTAGTTTGGGGAAGCACAGTGTGGCTCAGTGGCAAGAGCCCGGGCTTGGGAGTCAGAGGGCATGAGTTCTAATCCTGGCTCTGCCGCTTGTCAGCTGTGTGATTTTGAGCAAGTCACTTAACTTCTCTGTGCCTCAGTTCTGTCATCTGTAAAATGGGGATTAAGATTGTGAGCCCCAAGGGGGACAACCTGAACACCTTGTATCCTCCCCAGCCCTTAGAACAGTGCTTGGGACATAGTAAGCACTTAACAAATACCAAAACCAAAATTATTATTACAGTGTTCTGCACACAGTAAGTGCTCAGTAAATATGATTAAATGAATGAGGGGCAGGGGAGAATTTAGGGATCTCACACCTGATAGTGTCAATTTTCTTAATGAAGTACATGGCCAAGTCATTGGAGGCAAGGTGTGGGGGAGGCTAGGGGGACAGGGGTCATGAGGAGGAAGTTAATGTCTGGAATGACTGGCGAGGGCTATTGGCATGGATGTCAATAAGAGTGGAGAAACAATTTTTCTGGGCAGAGGAGAGGGCAGAGTTAAAGCGTCCGTTAGGAGGACATCTCCAAAACTATATGTATCTTTAATACAGAGAAATCACACTAATAGTATTTGATTTATAACAGTTTTAGTCATATAGTGTTATTAATGGCACACAATTAAGACATTTTTCATGCTCCTTTATGAATCATTTTTTTACCTCAAGCTGTTTAAAATCATACACATAATTTATACACTTTATAGTTGTCCATGTTTGAAGATAGCACCACTCATGGTGACTGAATATGTGTCTCTGAAAAGGCTAATCTGGTATTGGAAGCTGTGGCCAAGATTTGCACAAAAATAAGATGTTCCATGTGTTGTTCCTCTTTTCTTTTACCTCTTTGTCTCTTTTTGCATGTGAAGATTTTGCTCCAAAAGAACTATTCTTCTTTCTACTCCTCTTTCGATAACAAGTGCTCTTTGATGGTCTACCCTTGGCAACTGAATCTCAGTTATCAGCCAGAAGGCAGGATTATCTGAAGCTTTGCTTTACCATGCCCTTCAGATGTTTTTTGTTCCTCCTTACCTTTGGCTTCCTGAATTTGGCTCTCCATACAGCAGCTGCTTGGGTATCCTGCCTTTTCCATCTTACTTCCATGTGCCACATAGCAAACTATGTTTAGTACCTCATTCTCGCCTGTCCCGCCATCGACCCCCGGCCCACGTCCTTCCCCTGGCCTGGAATGTCCTCCTCCATCCACCATCCATACATCCACCAAGCTAGCTCTCTTCCTCCCTTCAAAGCCTTACTGAGAGCTCACCTCCTCCAAGAGGCCTTCCTATACTGAGCCCCCTTTTTCCTCTCCCCCTCCCCATCCCCCCACCCTACCTCCTTCCCCTACCCCCAGCACCTGTATATATTCATTCATTGATTCATATTTATTGAGAGCTTTCTGTGTGCAGAGTACTGTATAGGTTTGTACAGATTTATTACTCTATTTTACTTGTACATATTTACTATTCTATTTATTTTGTTAATGATGTGCATCTAGCTTTAATTCGATTTGTTCTGATGACTTGACACCTGTCCACATATTTTGTTTTGTTGTCTGTCTCCCCCCTTCTAGACCATGAGCCCATTGTTGGGTAGGGGCTGTCTCTGTATGTTGCAAACTTGTACTTCCCAAGCACTTAGTACAGTGCTCTGCATACAGTAAGCACTCAATAAATATGATTAAATGAATGAATGAATGAGCATGGATTCAGTGCTGACTGATGTTATTATTTATGACTTTGTCTTTCCATATGATATTAAGTATGGCCTATAAATAACACTGATGGAACTGCTCAAGGAGTTGGATGTGACACCTTTAGGGGGGTCCAAGGCTCACAGCCATGGAGAAGATTGAATAAGACTACAACTCTGTAGACCTTTTATTTGGTATGGAGCCTAATACCTTGCTGTTGCTATATTCTGTTCAACAGACTCCCAATTCATATGGTGGACTTCTTGATTTAGTTCTCTATCTCCTTGTTTATCATTATGTCTTTTGTTAGTGTGCTGCTCGGATAATGGTATTTTGTCACGGGTTTCACCTCTGTTTACAGTATTCATTTTTCATTATCTGCTGAGAGTTCTTGGTGTTGGCTGATCCATTACCTCAGTTTTCTTCAGACTTATCATCAATCAATAGCATTCTTCAAATATTTGCATATCTTAGATATGTGAGCCTATGGTGCAACCAATCAATTAGTGATATTCATTGAGCACTTACTGTCTGAAGAGCTCATACAAAACACTTAAAATACAACAGAGTTGGTAGACTCTGCCCTGCCCACAAGGGGCTTATAGACTAGAGTATATGCAGTTTTTTTTCATCTGTCTTCGGAATGTCTGCATTAACTCAAAATTTGGGTTACATTTGTCAGCAGGCCCCAGAGCTGCCAGGTAGGACCTACAGGCTCTGACAATGCTTATGCTTCCCCACTAACAAACACTGAAAATAACAACTCATGTGGAAGCCTTGAGAGGGAACAATTCTTTAACGATTTTGACCCCTTCCTCACCGTCCTTCTCTCCTTTTCCATGCCCATTCTGATCCTCAGAGACTTCAACATCCACATGGATATCCCTGGTGACTCCTCTGCCGCCCACCTTCTATCTCTACTTGATGCTGCCAACCTCTTGCTCCACCCCACCTCGCCCACTCACCAACTTTGTCATACCCTCGACCTCATCATCTCCTACTGCTGCATTGTGTCGACCCTCACCAACTCTGAAATCCCTCTCTCTGATCATAATCTTCTTACCTGCCTCCTCACTCACACTCCTTTCCCCTGTAAATCCATATTACTCCCTCACAGAGATCTCCGTTCTCTTGACCCCATCCGTCTTTCTGAGCACCTCACACCCCACCTCACCTCCCTCTCCTCTCTACCCAATCTTGATGATCAGATTGCTGCTTTCAACTCTACCTTTTCTACTCAGCTAGACTCACTCGCTCCTCTTTCCCTTCACCACTCTCCTACTACTAACCCACAGCCCTGGATTACTGCCACTATCCGCCCCCTTCGTTCTTATCCTCGAGCTGCCGAACACTGCTGGCAAAAGTCTAAACACCATGCCAACCTCGTTCACTTCAAGTTTATCCTTTTCTGTGTTAACCCAGCCCTCTCCTCTGCCAGACATAACTATTTCTCCTCCCTTATTGACACCCATGCCCATCATCTCCTTCAGCTCTTCCATACATTCAACTCCCTTCTCAGGCCCCCGGTTCCTCCCCCTCCTCCTTTCCTCACCCGCAATGATCTGGCCTCCTACTTCATTAATAAAATTAAATCCATCAGGTCTGACCTTCCCAAAGTCACTCCCCCAACCCCCCTTCTCCAACCCCCTGGCTCTCAACACTCTCTGCTACTCTCCCATCCTTCCCAGCAGTATCCTCAGAGGAGCTCTCCTCCCTCCTCTCAAGTGCTACTCCGGCCACCTGTGCTTCTGACCTCGTTCCCTCTCATCTCATGAAATCTCTCGCTCCGACCCTTCTCCCCTCCTTAACTTCTATCTTCAACCACTCACTCTCCACTGGTTCCTTCCCCTCTGCCTTCAAACATGCCCATGTCTCTCCCATCCTAAAAAAAACCCTCTCTTGACCCCACCTCACCTTCTAGTTATCACCTCGCCCCATATCCCTCCTACTATTCCTTTCCAAACTCCTTGAACGAGTTGTCTACACATGTTGCCTCGAATTCCTCAACACCAACTCTCTGCTCGACCCCCTCCAGTCTGGCTTCTGTCCCCTACATTCCATGGAAACTGCCCTCTCAAAGGTCACCAATGACCTGCTTGCCAAATCCAACGGCTCATACACTGTCCTAATCTTCCTCGACCTCTCAGCTGCCCTCAACACTGTGGACCACCCCCTTCTCAACAAGCTATCCAACCTTGGCTTCACAGACTCTGTCCTCTCCTGGTTCTCCTCTAATCTCTCCAGTTGTTCATTCTCAGTCTCTTTTGCAGGCTCCTCCTCCCGCTCCCATCCCCTTACTGTGGGGGTTCCTCAAGGTTCAGTTCTTGGTCCCCTTCTGTTCTCGATCTACACTCACTCCCTTGGTGACCTCATTCGCTTCCACAGCTTCATCTATCATCTCTTGCTGATGACAACCAAATCTACATCTCTGCCCCTTCTCTCTTCCCCTCCCTCCAGGCTCGCATCTCCTCCTGCCTTCAAGACATCTCCATCTGGATGTCTGCCTGCCACCTAAAACTCAACATGTCCAAGACTGAACTCCTTGTCTTCCCTCCCAAAGCCTGCCCTCTTTCTGACTTTCCCACCACTGTTGACGGTACTACCATCCTTTCTGTCTCACAGGCCCGCAACCTTGGTGTCATCCTCGACTCTGCCCTCTCGTTCACCCCTCACATCCAAGCCATCACCAAAACCTGTCGGTCTCAGCTTCACAACATTGCCAAGATCTGCCCTTTCCTCTCCATCCAAACCGCTACCCTGTTCATTCAAGCTCTCATCCTATCCCATGTGGACTACTGTATCAGCCTCCTCTCCAATCTCCCATCCTCTTGTCTCTCCCAACTTCAATCCATACTTCACGCCGCTGCCCGGATTGTCTTTGTCTAGAAATGCTCTGGGCATGTTACTCCCCTCCTCAAAAATCTTCAGTGCCTACCAATCAACCTACGCATCAGGCAGAAACTCCTCACCCTCCTCCATCACCTCGCCCCCGCCCCCCACCTCACCTCCCTTCTCTCCTTCTAGAGCCCAGCCTGTACCCTCCGCTCCTCTGCCGCTAATCTCCTCACCGTGCCTTGTTCTCGCCTGTCCCACCATCGACCCCCGGCCCACGTCATCCCCCTGTCCTGGAATGCCCTCCCTCCCCACATCTGCCAAGCTACCTCTCTTCCTCCCTTCAATCAATCAATCAATCGTATTTATTGAGTGCTTACTGTGTGCAGAGCACTGTACTAAGTGCTTGGGAAGTACAAGTTGGCAACATATAGAGACAGTCCCTACCCAACAGTGGGCTCACAGTCTAGAAGGGGGAGACAGAGAACAAAACCAAACATATTAACAAAATAAAATAAATAGAATAGATATGTACAAGTAAAATAAATAAATAGAGTACTAAATATGTACAAACATATATACATATATACAGGTGCTGTGGGGAAGGCAAGGAGGTAAGACGGGGGGATGGAGAGGGGGACGAGGGGGAGAGGAAGGAGTGGGATCATTCTGGGAAGGCCTCCTGGAGGATGTGAGCTCAGTAGAGCCTTGAAGGGAAGAAGAGAGTTAGCTTGGCAGATGGGCAGAAAATATCTAGAAAAATGTTCTATCATGTATACATATGTATACATATGACCGTTAAAAATTACCAAGTATGCCTTTACCGAATTTTGACAATGTGCTGGACCTCTCTATTCTGCTAAAAATGAAACTAAAATGTTGTGTTTCTTGAGATTTATGGAAAGGACATGAGGAAAACCTATCATTTGTGACATACTCATAAGAAAATCAAAGTAGTTACATTTTCTATAGACTCCTCGTATACAGACAGAACATTGTTAATTGTGCTTCCTGCATAAATGCCCATCTACTTAGATTTTTCAACAGAAGAAGACAGTTTATATGTGTCCGAATAGCTTATATTTTGTGTAGCTTGTGCCTCTGTAAACATAAAGGCAGCCTCATAAAAATCACCCAACTGTTTACTTTGAAAAAGCCTTTAACTAAATAGAAGTTGTTATGCTGACACAATATATTTTAGTGCTTGTAAATGCACTTGCTTTAGATAGTTCATAAGAGCATATTCCCACACTGCAGTGTACTGCAGCTCTTAATGCAGTTGCTTTTGACTGTTAGCTTTAAAATCATGGTTGACTATGTTCCCCAAAACTATGCAGACTCAACTACAAAATGAACTCTTCAATTCAATATTCAACAAGAATAAAAGCAAAAAGAATAATGCAGTGATTTCAGTACTAATACTGATACTGCACTGAATGAAGCCCATTGTTTCTGAGTCAGTCTATTGAAATTCAGAGCTTTATCACAATCATTTAGTGGTTTTAGCTAATAAAAAGTGCCATTTTATATATTGTTTGCTTTAGAGAAGTTTAGTATCTAGCCTATAAGGGAAAAGCATTCACTAGATATAAAATATAAAATTAGATATAATTTTATTATGTATTTTATGAAGACAGTAAATGTAACATGTCTTTACTCTAAATCATTTGCATCATTTTTAGAAATTTTAAAATGACATTGGCCTTACATTATCCCCGAGACTTGGTTGACTGGAGTGTTAAGATTGTTGGATTATTTAGTAGTTCAGTAGCCGAGACAGCCTCTACAAAAGCAAAATGATCCTATGCAACAACAAATGAAGACCATAATCTTAACCAGATTATTATAATAGTCATCATAAAAATTAAAATTATATGATTTAATTGCTAGATTATTACTCCATTAACTTTATTCATGAAAAGTAAGATTAAGGGTAAAGAGAGAATAAACATAAATCACAAAACACTAGAGCAAATTAAAAGAGGTGTGTGAAAACAGTCCCTTTAAAGGGCTCGACTATTTCATGTAATTCATTTGGGGCATGTTTGTTTTGAATTTAAATTCCCAATATAAAACCACAGGAAATATGTTATTTTGGTTTGGGTTTAAAAAAAACCCAGCACAGTTGAAAATGACAAACTTTAAAGTAGTGCTTTATTTAAATACGCCTAATGCTGTGAATTAATTATGCCTAAATAAGTTATTAGAACAATATTGTCACTAATGCATTATTTATGGATAGTTGTTCAAAAATTTGTAACAGCAAAACTACTGAAGTGACATTTCCAAAGACATTAATATGAAAATGAGGAAAATAAAGAGAAAAATTATTCAATGAGCAAACTCTTAGTAAGATAGTCTTCAATAATATATTCAGCTACTACTTTTTTACTTCTAATAAACACATGTAATATTCATAGATCTACTCTCAAGCTTTCTTATTATTATGTTTGTGTGTATAATTGAAAAAACAGACTTTGTGACAGCAAATTTTATATGCTAAGAAAATCGTTGTTACTATATATACAATAAATATGTAAGAAACCTCTAAACCTTTATAAGTTGTTATAAGAAATACAGTTATTGTTACTGAAATATTAATATTTCATATTTCAGTTCAATATAATTATATTAACAGTAAGGTAATACCCTGCGAACATTAAATTTAACAGTAAACAACTGAACATGTTATATGCAGTGAAGCATATGATTAGGTTTCAATATTCTCACAGTATCAATTGTTTATATCATAAAAAGAACACCATTGTGCACCCTGTAGACAAATCATAATTAGATTTGCTTACAGGGCTATTTTGTACAAAAAATGGTACTTGAAACATCCCAGAAAGACAATAGCTAGCTCTGTGATCATGAAGAGCCACACAAGGCACACACGAATTTAGGCATTTATTTGAATTCTACTCGTAAATCTAAAACAGCCAAGACAAAAGTCTGTGTTGTCCATTTCTATGTTATGGGTCCTAAGTTTCATTTTACCCATCCATACTAAAATTTTAAAGAATCAATCAATCGCATTTATTTAGCGCTTACTGTGTGCAGAGCACTGTACTAAGCGCTTGGGAAGTACAAGTTGGCAACATATAGAGACAGTCCCTACCCAACAGTGGGCTCACAGTCTAAAAAGGGGAGATGGAGAACAAAACCAAACATACTAACAAAATAAAATAAATAGAATAGATATGTACAAGTAAAATAAATAAATAAATAGAGTACTAAATATGTACAAACATATATACATATATACACGTGCTGTGGGGAAGGGAAGGAGGTAAGATGGGGAGATGGAGAGGGGGACGAGGGAGAGAGGAAGGAAGGGGCTCAGTCTGGGAAGGCCTCCTGGAGGAGGTGAGCTCTCAGTAGGGCCTTGAAGGGATGAAGAGAGCTAGCTTGGCGGATGGGCAGAGGGAGGGCATTCCAGGCCCGGGGGATGACGTGGGTCGGGGGTCGATGGCGGGACAGGCAAGAACGAGGTACGGTGAGGAGATTAGCAGCAGAGGAGTGGAGGGTGCGGGGTGGGCTGTAGAAGGAGAGAAGGGAGGTGAGGTAGGAGGGGTGAGGTGATGGACAGCCTTGAAGCCCAGGGTGAGGAGTTTCTGCCTGATGCGCAGATTGATGGGTAGCCACTGGAGATTTTTGAGGAGGGGAGTAACATGCCCAGAGCATTTCTGGACAAAGACAATCCAGGCAGCCACATGAAGTATGGATTGAAGTGGGGAGAGACACGAGGATGGGAGATCAGAGAGAAGGCTGATGCAGTAGTCCAGACAAGATAGGATGAGAGCTTGAACGAGCAGGGTAGCAGTATGGATGGAGAGGAAAGGGCGGATCTTGGCAATGTTGCAGAGCTGAGACCGGCAGGTTTTGGTGACGGCTTGGATGTGAGGGGTGAATGAAAGAGCGGAGTCGAGGATGACACCAAGGTTGCAGGCTTGTGAGACGGGAAGGATGGTAGTGCCGTCAACAGAGATGGGAAAGTCAGGGAGAGGGCAGGGTTTGGGAGGGAAGACAAGGAGTTCAGTCTTGGACATGTTGAGTTTTAGTTGGCGGGCAGACATCCAGATGGAGATGTCCTGAAGGCAGGAGGAGATGCGAGCCTGGAGAGAGGGGGAGAGAGCAGGGGCAGAGGTGTAGATCTGGGTGTCATCAGCGTAGAGATGCTAGTTGAAGCCGTGGGAGCGAATGAGGTCACCAAAGGAGTGCGTGTAGATCGAGAACAGAAGGGGACCAAGCACTGAAACTTGGGGAACCCCCACAGTGAGGGGATGGGAGTGGGAGGAGGAACCTGTAAAAGAGACTGAGAATGAACGACCGGAGAGATAAGAGGAGAACCAGGAGAGGACGGAGTCTGTGAAGCCAAGGTCAGATAGCGTGTTGAGGAGAAGGGGGTGGTCCACAGTGTTGAAGGCAGCTGAGAGGTCGAGGAGGATTAGGATGGAGTAGGAGCCATTGGATTTGCCAAGCAGGAGGTCATTGGTGACCTTTGAGAGGGCAGTTTCCATGGAATGTAGGGGACGGAAGCCAGACTGGAGGGGGTCGAGGAGAGAGTTGGTGTTGAATAGCACACAGTCGAAACAACTCATGATTAATTTTTTTTTAGTTAACAATAGATTGCTTGGATATCTTAATCTGCTTTACAGGGTGACCACATGATAGATAAGTCATTGGCAGTGATTACAGTGTAATCTTAAATTTCTTCAAAGGAAAAACAAAAACATATTCTCTCAATTAGAATGTTATATTGATTTTTTTTAATGTAATCTTCAGTCAGGGAAGAATTATCTTCTGTTCCCTTTGTAGTTTACACTGTTTAGACAGGATTGGACAATCCATTAAAATATGTATTTAAAGACCTACTCCATGACCTGTGGAGTAAAATGCAGGTCAAGCTCTATGTTTGAACATATTCTTATAATTATCCCTAGTAATATGGCTGTTCAATTCCTGAAAGATCTTTTGTACTATCATCCAAAACTTGATAAGTACTACTGTGATAAGAATGCCCCAAAAGCCAAACCAGCCTCAGGTAAGCATATTTTTTGGAAGATTATTTCTTCATGAAAACTACACAGTTTTTGACCCAAATTCATATGAGGTAATCTTAATGCTAATCACTACTTCAACATGAGGAGGTACTGTACCATGTACATAGCTTTTGAAACACATACCACTTGTGCAATAGTAAATGACCCTGAAATGCTGATATCAGCTTGAGTGCCAATGAGTACTTGAGATTTTTCTATTCACAACTATTTACTGTGACACAGTACTCACTGACATTATTAATAGATTTATGGCAATCCCCTAATGCAAGAAAGTTTTTAGCAGAATAAAGGGGAAGCCACTAGCATTTCTGGGATACAGGTATCAATCAATCAGAAAGGTTCCCAGGCATGTCATTTTCAGTCTTTCCATTTTAAACAGAGACAAAGCATCCTAATAGCAAAAATTTGCATCGTTAGCTGGTCAATGAGTCAGATATTATTACATCTTTAAGGCAGAGACAGAATCAATGAAACTTTTTCAACTTGCCATTACATTGGCTTTGGCAGACACAGCTCTACGTGGGCTAATTTGTTAAGAAACAAATCGTATTTCACAGATCTTTCAACATATTTAACACAAGTAATTTACATTTTCAATCAAATTAAAAGAAGATACACAACTGGTACTTTATTACATGTGACAGTTGATCATTAATCAGAGTTTGTTTTTTAACCATTATCCTAGATTTCTGATTGGACTGGATATCTTTCTGATTGGCACCTAGAAAACCAGTGAAAAGACCCTCCTAACCTTTATGAAGCCACTGTAATAGGGGGCTCTGCACAAAGTAAGCACTCAGTAAATATGATTGAATTAATGATCGAAGCCACTGGACATCTCAGGAATGGGGTAGAAGGTATCCCTTATCTCTGTCCCAACCAAGTGAGGTATGGCAGATCAAGGAGGAGGGCAAGGAGATTGAACAAGTGGAAACTGGAAGCCCAAATGGCCCAGAAGGATAAGTAATAAATACCTTTCACCTCTGGCATTCTGGGCAGTGTATCTAGACTTGCAGCAGCTGGCTGCATGATGGTTCTGACAAGAGTGTGGGTTGCCTGCTCTGTCTGCATCAAATGAGGAGCCGTGGGGCAGCTGAGTGTCCCTCTGAGCACTCATGGGCTGGAACCTAGGTGCAACAACACATGCATGTCATGCATATGTGAATTCCTCCCAAGTGGGATGTGTTCATGGGTGGGAGCTAGATGCTTCACCACGTTTGAGTAAAACATAAGTGAATTTCTCCTGAATGGGAAGCATTCATGGGCAGGAGTTAGGTGCTTTGCTGCATGTGAGTAACGGATAAGTGAAT
The DNA here is from genome assembly GCF_015852505.1 of Tachyglossus aculeatus. NCBI lineage: Eukaryota > Metazoa > Chordata > Mammalia > Monotremata > Tachyglossidae > Tachyglossus > Tachyglossus aculeatus. Next base: position 117,762,660 of record NC_052067.1, read on the forward strand.
TCCTCCTGAATGGGAAGCTCGTGGACAGGAGCTAGGTGCTTTGCCATATGTGAGTAACTAAATAAGTGGGAAGTCTTCAGTTTGAGTGGGCTCAGGGTGCCTTAGGCACAGGGCATCAAACTATAATAAGTGTATTCCTCACAAAAGGGAAGTTCAATTGGCCGCATGCTAATAATTAAAACTAAGTGGATTCCTCCCAAAAGGGAAGTTCACTTCACTACACAGAATCAATTTTGTATGGCTCAGTCTTTCTGAATCCGTTCTCATATTCCCACTGAACAGATCCTTGAATCCATCCCCTTGCAACAGGTGGCAGACACAGATAATTTACAAGTATTTTCCAAGGCTCCCCACATTCATTCATTCAATCATATTTACTGAGCACTTACTGTGCGCAGAGCACAGTACTAATTCCTGGGAAGTACAAGTAGACAACATATAGAGACGGTCCCTACCCAACAATGGACTCACAGTCTAGAGGGGGGAGACAGACAACAAAACAAAACATGTAGATTGGTGTCAAAATTGTCAGAACAAATAGAATTATAGCTATATGCACATCATTAACAAAATAAATAGAATAGTAAATATGTACACATAAAATAGAGTAATAAATCTGTACAAATATATACAAGTGCTGTGGGGAGGGGAAGGAGGTAGGGTGGGGATGGGGAGGAGGAGAGGAAAAAGGGGGCTCAGTCTGGGAAGACCTCCTGGAGAAGGTGAGATCTCAGTAAGGCTTTGAAGGGAGGAAGAGAGCTATCTTGGCGGATGTGTGGAAGGAGGACATTCCAGGCCAGGGGAAGGACGTGGGGTGGGGTTGATGGCGCAACAGGCGAGAACGAGGTACAGTGAGGAGGTTAGCGGCAGAGGAGCGGTGGGTGACAGACACATGATGTGATGTGCTTCTGTGTGATGACTCTCCAGCGAGGTCTGATTCAGCCTGGAACCTCAGTTGTCACCTTGCCTTCCATACAGCCATGTACGTATGTGGTCAATTTCTTCCTTGGCCTTTTTTTTTATTCTCACTGTATTAATCTGGTCTAGCCAATGATGTCATCACATTATGCCCCATACCTGGTGCATTATACATAATATCTGGGAATGCAGATGAGAAAGTTTTTTTCAACATCCTTCAGGAAAACTTAGATGCAGGTCTAACTATAGATTTTTACAAGAAGAGTTTTGATTCTTCTTGGTACAATCCCATAGAAAATTAATTAAGCACCAAATGAAAGATTTAAGTTGTGATGACTTGGGTCGAACATTGATTTTTCAACTGTAAAAATTATTTAGAATATATGCCAGTCCTGCAGACTCAGTCTTCATTTGTGGTTATATCTTTACAGCAATGTCCTTGTCTTTATTCCTAAATACAGATGATGATGATGATGATGATGTTGGTATTTGTTAAGCGCTTACTATGTGCAAAGCACTGTTCTAAGCGCTGGGGGGAACACAAGGAGATGAGGTTGTCCCATGTGGGGCTCACAGTCTTAATCCCCATTTTACAGATGAGGGAACTGAGATACAGAGAAGTGAAGTGACTTGCCCAAGGTCACACAGCAGACATGTGGGGGAGGTATCACTAGTTCAATTCCTAACATTTATTTTATTTATAGCTAAAGTGAAATGGGTTATGCTTCAGCTCATTTGAGTTTTTTATGTTCTTGTGACCTTAATAAATGGTATTTATCGAGAATTTACTGCGTACAGAACATTGTAAGCTTGTGTGGGCAATGAATGATCATTGTTACATTGCACTAGCCCAAGCAGTTAGTACAGTGCTCTGTACCGTGCTCTGAACACAGTACGTTCTCAATAAATACAACTGACTGACTGACTGACTGACTATGCTAAGCATTGAGAGAGTACAATAGATTACGTAGACATTAATCCTACCCTCTAGGAGTTTACAATTTTACGGGGAGACAGTCGTTAAAATAAATTATAAGTAGAGGAAGCAGCCATAGTAATGGAAGAGGAGGAGAGATGAGAGATTGGAATGATAAGGCTTCCTGGAGGAGATGTGATTTTTAGAAGGACTTGGAAGTTCTGTCAGCTGTGAAGGGGGTGTAAATTCAATCAATAAATGATATTTACTGAGTGCTTACTGTAGTGAGAACACTAAGTGACTAGGAGAGTACAAATAGAGTTAGAAGATACAGTTCCTGCCTTCAAGGAATTTACAGTGTGCAGGTTAAGTCAAATGGAGTTTCTCAAGGTCACATAGGTGAATGGAGGAGCCAGGATTAGAACCCAGTTCCTCTGATTTGCAGGCCCATGCTTTTCCCACTAAGCAATGTTAATTTCATGTATTATTTGGATCTGATAGCAAATTAAGTTAATTAGAATCTATCTTGTAGTTCCAAGACCATTTGATGCTGGATATATTTACCTTCCTCCAGGTTGTTCTACCCACTCTCCTTCCCCTTAAAAAAATCTCCCAAATTACTCAAGAAACCCCAAAATTTTACTTCAAGTATGAATGTAGGTGCCCTGGGAGCAGGAGGAAATTCAAGTTGCAAAGGAGAAGAAAGGTTGGGGTTGAAGGTATTAGATAAAAAAGAGCAGATTCTAGAGATACTGTAGAGGAAGAATCAGTGGGATGTGGTAATAGGATGAGTATGGAAGTGGAATGAAAGGAGTCATGGAGAAAGCCAAGGTTAGAAACTTGAGAGACAGAGAGAGTGATGGTGTTGTCATTTGTGATGAAAAATTAGGTGGCAGGAAGATGAGGGGTTTAATTTTGGATATTTTGAGCTGACGTACGAGTGTGGCATCATGTAGAGATGTCCTGGATACAAATGAAAATGTTTGATTTCATAGAAGTCAAGACTTCTGGAGTCATCAGAGTAGAGATGGTAGTGGGAAGCCGTGGTAACAGATAAACTCCCCAAAGCAGTGAATGTAGATTGATAATAGTTTCTCTACAGTATGCAATATATTGGGACCGGGGTGATTGAAAACATATTTAGAGTGAAATTCCCCATCCTTGTCAATTACATATATTCTAATATATAATAAAGGCTTGATATAGTCTGTGTCAATTTCCTAAAAATCAGTATTCTAAATATTAGAATAAAGCTCCAAAGTATTCATCAGCATAAAAGATGAATAACAATAGGAATAGGCAAATTCCTTGTCCATCCCATCACCTCACCACCCCCAACCATCCCACACCCATATCTTGCCTGTGATGTCCTGGCTTCATACTTTTTCGAGAAAATTGAAAATTTCAAACTTAACCTCCCTAAAATTTCCCCTGCTCCTCTCCTGTCTCTCCCTCCTCTTGCCTCTTTTTCTCATTTTTTCAAACAATAACTCCAGAGGAGAGCCCCGCCTCTACTCAAAACTTACCCCTTTCATTTGCACCTCTGACCCGATCCATTAGTACCTTATTAAAACACCTGTCCCCTCCTTTCTTCCCTGCCTGTCCATTGTCTTCATGCACTATTCATCTGCTTCTTCCCCACTGCATTCAAACATGCATGTATCCCCTACCCTACAAAAAAGGCAAAACTTCCCTTGACCCCACATCTCCCTCCAGTAATGCCCACCTCCCTCTTGCCATTCCTCTCAAAACTCCTGAGTGATCTACACTTGCTGCCCCCACTTCTCCTTCAATTCTCTTCTTGACACCCTCCAATCTGGCTTCCACCAGTCTTTCACATTTCTTCACTTCAAGGAAACTGTCTCTCGCAGGTCACCGATGATCTCCTTGCCAAATCAAATGGCCTCTTCTCCACCTTAATCCTCCTCAACCTCACAGCTGTCTGAGACCACTCTCTTCTACTAGAGACATCACTCAACCTTACCTTTGCTGATACTGTCCTCCCTTTGGTTACTCTTTTTCAGTCTCTTTTGCAGACTCTTTTCTTTGCCTTCCACCCCTAACTGTGAGAGTCCTCAAGGCTTGTTTCTGAGTCCCCTTCTATTTTCCATCTACATCGACTCCCTTGAAGAACTCATTTGATCCCATCTTTAACTGGATGATTTCCAAATCTACATCTCTATTCCTGATCTACTCCTTCTCTGTAGTCTCATATTGCCTCTTGCCTTCAGGACATCTCTACTTGGATGTCCTTCCAACACCTCTACCTTAACAGAACTCCTCATCTTCTCACCCAATCGCTGTTCTCCCCATGACTTTCTGATTATTGCAAACAACATGACCGCATTACCATCCTCCAATAACCATGACATTATCCTTGACTCATCTGTCATTCAACCCACATATTTGTCACCGTACTTCATGCTGCTGCCCGGATTATCTTTGTCCAGAAACGCTCTGGGCATATTACTCCCCTCCTCAAAAATCTCCAGTGGCTACCAATCAATCTGCGCATCAGGCAGAAACTCCTCACCCTGGGCTTCAAGGCTCTCCATCACCTCGCCCCCTCCTACCTCACCTCCCTTCTCTCCTTCTACTGCCCAGCCCGCAACCTCCGCTCCTCCACCGCTAATCTCCTCACTGTACCTCGTTCTCACCTGTCCCGCCGTCGACCCCCGGCCCACGTCATCCCCCGGGCCTGGAATGCCCTCCCTCTGCCCCTCCGCCAAGCTAGCTCTCTTCCTCCCTTCAAGGCCCTGCTGAGAGCTCACCTCCTCCAGGAGGCCTTCCCAGACTGAGCCCCTTCCCTCCTCTCCCCCTCGTCCCCCTTTCCATCCCCCCATCTTACCTCCTTCCCTTCCCCACAGTACCTGTATATATGTATATATGGTTGTACATATTTATTACTCTATTTATTTATTTATTTATTTATTTTACTTGTACATTTCTATCCTATTTATTTTATTTTGTTGGTATGTTTGGTTCTGTTCTCTGTCTCTCCCTTTTAGACTGTGAGCCCACTGTTGGGTAGGGACTGTCTCTATGTGTTGCCAATTTGTACTTCCCAAGCGCTTAGTACAGTGCTCTGCACATAGTAAGCGCTCAATAAATACGATTGATTGATTGATTGATTGATTGTCACCAAACCCTGATAGTTCAACCTTCATTACATCACTCAAGTCCACTGTTTTAACTCCATCCAAATTGCTACTTCAATATCAAAAAACTTCATGTAGCCCACTGCATATTCTATTCTACTGCATATGCCTCCTGTCTGATCTCCCTGTCTGTTATCTCTCCCCATTCCAGTCCAAGATCCACCCTTTCCTCTCCATCCAAACTGCCTCCTAGTTAGTACAGTCACTTATCATATCCCGATTAGATTACTGCATCAGTATCCTTTCTGATCTCCCAACCTCCTGTCTCTCCCCACTTCAGTTTATACTTCACTCTGCTGCCCACATTATCTTTCTACAGAAACGCTCTGGGCATGTCACCCCACTCTTCAAAAAATCTCCAATGGTTGCCTATCAATAATAATAATAATAATGATGGCATTTGTTAAGCTCAATATGTGTGAAGCACTGTTCTAAGCACTGGGCAACCTTTGTATCAAGCAAAAATTCCTCACTATTGGCTTCAAAGCTCTCCATCACCTTGACCCCTCCAACCTCACCTCCCTTCTTTCCCTCTACAGCCCAGCCTGCACACTCCACTCCTCTGCCGCTAACGTCCTCACTGTGCCTCGTTTTCGCCTGTCCCGCCATCGACCCCGTGCCCACATCCTACCTTTGGCCTGGAGTGCCATCCCTCCTCATATCCATCAAACTAGCATACTTACCACCTTCAAAGCCCTACTGAAAGCTCACCTCTTCCAGGAGGCCTTCCCATTCATTCAATCATACTTATTGAGTGCTTACTGTGTGCAGAGCACTGTACTAACTGCTTGGGAAGTACAAGTTGGCAACATATAGAGACGGTCCCTACCCAACAGTGGGCTCACAGTCTAGAAGCAGCATGGCTCAGTGGCTCAGAGCATGGGCTTTGGAGTCAGAGGTCATGGGTTCGAGTGCCAGCTCTGCCACATGTCTGCTGTGTGAACTTGGGCAAGTCACTTAACTTCTCGAAGCCTCAGTTACTTCATCTGTAAACTGGGGATGATGACTTTAAGCCCCACGTGGGACAACCTGATCACCTTGTATCCCCCCCAGCGCTTAGAACAGTGCTTTGCACATAGTAAGCGCTTAACAAATGCCATTATTATTATTATTATTATTATTATTATTATTAAGGGGGAGACAGACAACAAAACAAAACATATTAACAAAATAAAATAAATAGAATAGTGAATATGTGCAAGTAAAATAGAGTAATAAATCTGTACAAACATATATACATGTGCTGTGGGGAGGGGAAGGAGGTAGGGCGAGGGGGATGGGGATGGGGAGAGGAAGGAGGGGGCTCAGTCTGGGAAGGCCTCCTGGAGGAGGTGAGCACTCAGTAGGGCTTTGAAGGGAGGAAGAGAGCTAGCTTGGAGGATGTGCGGAGGGAGCACATTCCAGGCCAGGGGGAGGACGTGGGCTGGGGGGTCGATGGTGGGACAGGCAAGAATGAGGCACAGTGAGGAGGTTAGTGGCAGAGCAGTGGAGGATGCAGGCTGGGCTGTAGAAGGAAAGAAGGGAGGTGAGTTAGGAGGGGGTGAGGTGATGGAGAGCCATAAAGCTGAGAGTGAGGAGTTTTTGCCTGATGTGTAGGTTGATTGGTAGCCACGGGAGATTTTTGAGGAGGGGAGTAACATGTCCAGAGCATTTCTGCACAAAGATGATCCGGGCAGCATCGTGAAGTATAGATTGAAGTGGGGAGAGACAGGAGGATGGGAGATCAGAGAGGAGGCTGATGCAGTAATCCAGTCGGGATAGGATGAGAGATTGAACCAGTAGGGTAGCGGTTTGGATGGAGAGGAAAGGGCAGATCTTGGCAATGTTGCGGAGGTGAGACCGGCAGCTTTTGGTGACAGATTGGATGTGAGGGGTGAACAAGAGAGCAGAGTCGAGGATGACACCAAAGTTGCGGGTTTGTGAGACGGGAAAGATGGTAGTGCCGTTAACAGTGATGGGAAAGTCAGGGAGAGGGCAGGTGTTGGGAGGGAAGATAAGGAGTTCAGTCTTGGACATACTGAGCTTTAGATGGTGGGCAGACATCCAGATGGAGATGTCTTGAAGGCAGGAGGAGACACAACCCTGAAGGGAGGGAGAGAGAGCAGGGGCAGAGATGTAGGTTTGGGTGTCATCAGTGTAGAGATGATAGTTGAAGCCGTGGGAGCGAATGAGTTCACCAAGGGAGTGAGTGTAAATAGAGAACAGAAGGGGACAAAGAACTGACCCTTGAGAAACCCCTACAGTAAGGGGATGTGAGGGGGAGGAGGAGCCCACAAAAGAGACTGAGAATGAATGGCCGGAGAGATAAGAGGAGAACCAGGAGAGGACAGAGTCTGTGAAGCCAAGGTTGGATAGCGTGTTGAGGAGAAGGGGGTGGTCAACAGTGTCGAAGGCAGCTGAGAGGTCGAGGAGGATTAGGATAGAGTAGGAGCCGTTGGTTTGGGCAAGCAGGAGGTCATTGGTGACTTTTGAGAGGGCAGTTTCTGTGGAATGTAGGGGATGGAAGCCAGATTGGAGGGGGTCGAGGAGAGAGTTGATGTTGAGGAAATAAACGCAGTGGGTGTAGACGACTCATACAAGGAGTTTGGAAAGGAATGGTAGGAGTGAGATAGTGCGATAACTAGAAGGCGAGGTGGGGTCAAGAGAGGGTTTTTTAGGATGGGGGTACATGGGCATGTTTGAAGGCAGAGAGGAAGGAACTAGTGGAGAGTGAGTGGTTGAAGATGGAAGTTAAGGAGGGGAGGAGGGACGGGACAAGAGATTTCATAAGATGAGAGAGAATGGGGTCACAAGCCCAGGTTGCCAGAGTAGCACTTGAGAGGAGGGAGGAGATCTCATCTGAGGATACTGTTGGGAAGGATGGGAGAATAGTGAACAGGGTTGAGAGCCGGAGGGTTGGAGAATGGGGAGGAGTGACTTTGGGGAGCTCAGACCTGATGGAGTTAATTTTACTAATGAAGTAGGAGGCCAGGTCATGGGGGGGGGGGGGGAGTGGAGGAGGAGGGGGAGGAACAGGGGGCCTGAGAAGGGAGTTAAATGTACGGAAGAGCTGACGGCTCCCAGATTGAGCCCCCCAGTTCCTCTGCTCCTCCTCCCCTCCTCATTGCCCCTACTTCCTCCTTCTGCTTTACCTCTCTCCCCACCTCACAGCACTTGGTGTATAAGTGTACATATTTATTATTTTATTTATTTTATTAATGATGTGTATAAATCTATAATTCTATTTATATTGATGCTATTGATGCCTGTCTATTAATTTTGTTTTGTATTGTTGTCCGTCTCCCCCCTTCTAGACTGTGAGCCCATTGTTGGGTAGGGATTGTCTTTATTTGTTGCCAATTGTACTTTCCAAGTGTTTAGTACAATGCTCTGCACACAGCAAGTGCTCAATAAATATGATTGAATGAATGAATTCACCTCTGCCTTCCAACATACATCTCCTCCATCCTAAAACAACCCTCTCTTGACCCCACAGCCCCTTCTAGTTATCACCCTATCTCCCTCCTACCCTTCCTTTCCAAACTTCGAGATCAAGTCATACACTCACTGCCTCAAATTCCTCAACTCCCACTCTCTCCTAGACCCCTCCAATCTGGCTTCCATCCCCTACATTCCAGTGAAACTGCCCTCTCAAAGGTCACCAGTGACCTCCTTCTTGCCAAATCCAATGGCTCCTACTCTATCCTAATTCTCCTTGACCTCTCAGCTGCCTCTGACACTGTGGACCACCCCCTTCTCAGCACGCTATCCAACCTTGGCTTCACAGCCTCAGTCCTCTTCTGGTTCTCCTCTTATCTCTCTGGCCAGTCATTCTCAGTCTCTTTCATGAGCTCCGCCTCCCCCTCCCATCCCATTACTCTAAGGTTTCCTCAAGGGTCAGTTCTTGGTCCCCTTCTGCTCTCCATCTATACTCACTCCCTTTGGGGAACTCATTTTTTCCCATGGCTTCAACTACCATCTCTACACTGATGACACCCAAATCTACATCTCCACCCCATTCTCTCTCCCTCCCTCCAGGCTCATATCTCCTCCTGCCCTCAGGACATCTCCATCTGAATGTCTGCCCCACAATTTAAAACTCAACATGTCCAAGACTGAGCTCCTTATCGTCCCTTGCAAACCCTGTTCTTCTCCCTGACATTCTTGTCACTGTAGAAGGCACTACCATCCTTCCTGTCTCACAAGCCTTCTATCTTGGTGTCATCCTTGACTCTGCTTTCTCATTCACCCCACACATCCAATCCATCACCAAAACCTGCCAGTCTCACCTCATCGCCAAGATCCGCCCTTTCCTCTCCATCCAAACCGCTACCTTGATGGTTCAGTCTCTCATCCTATCCATACTAGATTACTGCATCAGCCTCCTTTCTGATCTCCCATACTCCTGTCTCTCCCCGCTTCAGTCTATGCTTCACTCTGCTGTCCGGATTATCTCTGTACAGAAACACTCTGGACATGTCACTCCCCTTCTCAAAAATCTCCAGTGGTTGCCTATCAACCTTTGAATCAAGCAAACACTCCTCATTCTCATCTTCAAGGCTCTCCATCACCTCACTCCCTCCTACCTCACCTCCCTTCTCTCTTTCTACAGCCCAGCCCGCACACTCCGCTCTTCTGCTGCTAACCTCCTCACTGTGCCTCGTTCTCACCTGCCCCACCATCGACCCCTGGCCCAAGTCCTATCTCAGGCCTGGAATGTTCTCCCTCCACACATCCGCCAAGCTAGCTCTCTTCCTCCCTTCAAAGCCCTACTGAGAGGTCACCTCCTTCCAGAAGGCCTTCACAGACTGAGCCCCTTCCTTCCTCTCCCTCTCCCCATCTCCGCCACCCTACCTCCTTCCCCTCCCCACAGCACCTGTATATATGTTTGTACAGATTTATTACTCTATTTTACTTGTACATATTTACTGTTCTATTTATTTTATTTTGTTCATATGTTTTGTTTTGTTGTCTGTCTCCCCCTTCTAGACTGTGAGCCCGCTGTTGGGTAGGGACCATCTCTATATGTTGCCAACTTGTACTACTTGTACCTGTACTTGTACAACTTGTACTTTAAGTTCTTGTACTTAGGGAGATGGAGTTCTTTAAAGCCGATGGTGAGGAGTTTTTGTTTATATGGAGGCAGATAGGCTACCACTGAGTACTTGTGAGGAGGGGTCGGGGCATGACCTGAATGTTTCTGTAGAAAGATAATCCAGGCAGTGGAGTGAAGTATGGACTGGAGTGGGGAGAGACTGGAGGTTGGGATCGGGAGGATAGAAAGGAGTCTGATGCAGTAATCTAGGCGGGATAGGATGAATGACTGCACTAATGTGTTAGAGGTTTGGATGGAGAGGAAAGGGTGAATCTTGGCGATATTGTGAAGGTGAGACCGGCAGGCTTTAGTGATGGATTGTATATGTGGGTTGAATGTAAGAGTGGAGTCAAGGATAATACCAAGGTTACAGGCTTGTGAGATGGAAAGGATGGTTGTGCTGCCTTCAGTGATAGAAAGTTCGGTAGAGGACACGGTTTGGGAGGGGAGATACGGAGCTCTGTTTTGAACATGTTCCTTGCCCCTCCTATTTTAAAATGCTGATTTTCTGCTACAACTGAACACTCTTAGTTCACTTCTCTAATCCAGACCTACTCACTGTACCTCAATCTCTTCTGTCTCACCCAAAGTCCCTTACCCATGACCTTCCTGTAGCCTAGAACTTCCTCTCTTGCATATCCAACAGCCCATCACTCTCCCCACCTTCAAAGCCTTCTTAAAATCACATCTCCTCAAATACGCCTTCACCGAGTAAAACTTAATCTCCTCTACTCCCTCTAAGGTTTGCATTGCTCTTGCACCTGGATTTGTACTGTTTATTCACCTCACCCTTATACCCATAAAACTTATGTACATAATCAGTAATTCATTTTCATGTCTGTCTTCTCCTTTAGACTTTAGGCTTTTGCTTCTTTTTGGTAGGGAAGGTGTCTACCAACTCTGTAGATATGGGCTCTGAATAGAATAAACTCAACAGCATGGCTCAGTGGAAAGAGCACGGGCTTGGGAGTCAGAGGTCATGGGTTCTAATCCCGGCTCTGCCGCTTGTTAGCTGTGTGACTTTGAGCAAGTCACTTAACTTCTCTGTGCCTCAGTTACCTCATCTGTAAAACGGGGATTACAACTGTGAGCCCCATGTGGGACAACCTGATCACCTTGTATCCTCCCCAGTGCTTAAAACAGTGCCTTGCACATAGTAAGTGCTTAATAAATGCCATTATTATTATTATTATTATTTAAGACAATTGTTTTATTAAATTGACTAAATATAAAATGAAATATTTGTTTTTGAATTGTTAGTTTCTCATTCATATTTCAATCAGATAATCCAGGAATCAGGCTGACCTCATCCACTTCAAGTTCATCCCTTTCTGCCTAAGACCTTCACTGTCCTCTGCCCGGCAACGTTATTTCTCCATCCTTATTGACTTCCATGTCCAGGGCCCTCTCCAGTTTACTCAGATGTTCAACTCCTTCCTCAAAGCCCCTGTTCCCCCCCCCCCCCACCCCCGGTCCACATGTCTTGCCTCTGATGACCTGGCTACATACTTTACTGAGAAAACTGAAACTATCAGGCATGATCTTCCTAAAATCTCCTCTTCTCCTCTTTAGTACCTCCCTCCTTCTGCTCCTTTCTTCAGCTCTTCCATATTTCCCAGCAGCATCTCAAAAGGAGATCTTTGTCCTCTAAAAATCCATTCCCTCCACCTGCGCCTCAGACCACCACCCTTTCCACCTCATCAAAGCAATTGCCACCTCCCTTCTTCCTTCCCAGACTACCATCTTCAACATTTCACTCTCCAAGGACTTTTTCCTCACTGCTTCCAAACATATTTGTGTATCCCTTATCCTAAAAAAAATCCCTACAATACACTGCTCTCTCCCAGTTATTACTCCCCATCTCTCTCCTACCATTTTTCTCTAAACTTCCACTGTCTCCACTTCTTCTCCTCCCTTCACTTTACATAAACTGCCCTCTCAAAGTTCACCAATCAATCAATCAATCAATCGTATTTATTGAGTGCTTACTATGTGCAGAGCACTGTACTAAGCGCTTGGGAAGTACAAATTGGCATCACATAGAGACAGTCCCTACCAATGACCTTGTTCTTGCCAAATCAAATGGCCTAATCCTCCTAGACCTCTCAGCTGCTTTCAGAACTGTTGATCACCTTCTTCTCCTGGAAATGTTATCCGATTTTGGTTTCACTGACATTGCCCTCTCCTGGTTCTCTTCCTATGTCTGTGCATGCTCATTCTCAGTCTGTTTCATGGACTTCTTCCCTGTCCTTCATCCTCTAACTGTGGGAGTTACTCAAGGCTCCATTCTGGGTTCCCTTTAATTCTCTCCATTCTCACCCACTCCCTTAGAGAATGTGTTCACTCTCATGATAATAATAATAATAATAATGGCATTTATTAAGCACTTATATATGTGCAAAGCACTGTTCTAAGCACTGGGGGGATACAAGGTGATCAGGTTGTCCCACGTGGGGCTCATAGTCTTAATCCCCATTTTACAAATGAGGTAACTGAGGCTCAGAGAAGTTAAGTGACTTGCCCAAGGTCACACAGCAGACTTGTGGCAGAGCCAGGATTAGAACCTATGACCTCTGACTCCCAAGCCCGGGCTCTTTCCACTGAGCTACGCTGCTTCCATAACTGCTATTTCTAAGTGGATAATTTCCAAATCTACATCTCCAGGCTTGATCTCTCTTATTCTCTGAAGTCTAGCATTTCTTTCTGCCTTCAGTACATCTCTATGTGGCACATAACATCTACAAAACAGAACTCCTATATTCCCACCCAAACCCTTTCCTCTTCCTGACTTTTCCATCAATGTAGACAGCATCACCATCCTTCCTGTCTCACAAGCCTGTAAACTTGACATTTTCTTTAACTCATCTCTCTAATTAAACCCACTTATTCAATCTGTCACTAAATCCTTTCAATCAACATTTACAACAATGCTAAACTCTGCCATTTCCTCTCCATGCAAACTGCTACCTTTTAATCCAAGCACTTACCCTATCCTGTCTTGATTACTCTATCAACCTCCATTCTGACTTCCCTGCCTCCTGTTTCTTCTCACTCCAGTCCATATTTCACTCTCCTGCCTGGATCATTTTTCCACAAAACCACTGAGTCCCCGCTTCTCAAGAACTTCCAGTGGTTGCCCATTCGTCTCCACATCAACCCGAAATCCCTTATCATCAACTTTAAAGCATTCAATCATTTTGCTCCTTCCTACTTTAACTCACTGCTTTCATACTACAAGCCTGTTTTCACACTCCCCTTCTCAAATGCCAACCTGCTTACTGTACCTCAATCTCATCTATCTCACCACTGACCTCTCTCTTCATATCTGACAGACAATCTTTCTTCCTACCTTCAAAACCTTTTTTAAAAGCATATCTCCTTCAAAAGGCCTTCCCTGACTCAGCCCTCATTTCCTCTTCACTCACTCCCTTCTACATCACCCTTGCACTTAGATTTGCACCCTTTACTCACCCTTCCCCAACCACCTCAGCAATTATGTACATATCAGTAATTTATATTGATAGCATTTATTAAGTGCTTACTATGTGCAAAGCACTGTTCTAAGGGCTGGGGAGGTTACAAGGTGATGAGGTTGTCCCATGGGGGGCTCACAGTCTCCATCCCCATTTTACAGATGAGGGAACTAAGGCCCAGAAAAGTGAAGTGACTTGCCCAAAGTCACACAGCTGACAAGTAATGGAGCCGGGATTTGAACCATGACCTCTGACTCCAAAGCCCGGGCTCTTTCCACTGAGCCAAGCTGCTTCTCTTCTTAATATCTGTCTCACCCATAAGCTTGATGTGGGCTGGGAACATGTCTATCAACTCTGTTACATTGCAGTCTCTCAAGTGCTTAGTATGGTGCTCTGTACACAAGAAAGCACTCAATAAATTTGATCGATTGATTGATCAATTAATAATATTTGTGCTCTTTTCATGTGCTGTGTTTGACATTTATAGAATACAATAGTTTTTTGCCATGTAATATGGAATACCTAATTCTTGGGCTGTGCTAAAAAGCAAAAGACTTGAAAACTTTTTATCCTCTTCCTAACATAAAAATCACCATGAGAAGTTTTGTCATTGATAAAGGACAAATAGGTTCATAAGTATATGTATTATATTACTGGTCTCTTCTATCTTAAAGTTAGAGTTACTACAGAAAGAGTTACTAAATAGAAGTTTCTAAAATAGATGTAGCCTTATAACGAACACCCCATCCCATTAGCACAACAAGGATCTTTTTCATGTTCAAACAAAATGTAAGGATATTTTAGTCAGAGAGCATTCTTTTCAGCCTCACTCAAACTTGAATCAGATGTCACCAAAAATAGCATCATCTTCAAAATTAAGGACAGCACTAAAGAGATTCCTCCTATGAATTTTACTATGGCTTAATGTGTGGTATAAAATGTAAAAATATAAATATATAAGTTAAAAATGTATTAGAATCATTTACAATAGACACTAGTCATTTCACTAAAGAATTATGAAAGCTTTAGAATTACGCAGTCTTGGCAAACTATAGTTCATATAATAAAAAACAAAACAAAACAAAAAAAACCAAACTTGGACTTGACTTCATTTTGTCAAAATATTTGTATTTCACACACTTGGTAAGTGCATAGGGCCATATTGACTCATCATAACAGACAATATTTAGAGAAGAGAAAAGGGCAAACAAGACACAAGAGCTCTCATTTTCTTAGCACTCTGCCAGAACTTGACTCACTGACATGAGGATCTTTTTGCAGTTGTCATGAAGCTCTAAGAACTGTGAGCCTTTTAGACTGTGAGCCCACTGTTGGGTAGGGACTGTCTCTATATGTTGCCAATTTGTACTTCCCAAGCGCTTAGTACAGTGCTCTGCACATAGTAAGCGCTCAATAAATACTATTGATGATGATGAAGAACAGAGAGGGTAATATCCCACAGCACAGAATGATAATGCACCATTTCACACTGTATAAACTTGCCACTGAATCAGCTCTCAAAAATTAGAGTTTTTGTATCTGCCAAGGGAAGCCTTCAGATTCTGTATTCTATTGCCAAAAATCCACTGACCTGTCTGGAAATTCAAAGCATCAGCAGTCTTCAGCTTGCAAATTAAGTCAGGAAATCCCACTAAGTGTATTTCTGGGAACAGATCAGAGAAAAACAAAGAGAAACAAAGTGCGCTGAATTCTGAACTTTGTGAAGATGTGTATTAGAAGGCACAATCCAAATAATATTGGTTACATAAAGGCTTCAAAAGAGGTTTGTTAGCAAAAAGAAGCTAAAAACAGCTTGAATGACACCTTAAACATTTCCTGGTTTGAGCAGCATGGCTCAGTGGGAAGAGCACTGGCTTGGGACTCAGAGGTCATGGGTTCTAATCCCAGCTCCGCACATGTCTGCTATGTGACCTTGGGCAAGACACTTAACTTCTCTGAGCCTCAGTTACCTCATCTGTAAAATGGGGATTAAGACTGTGAACCCCAGGTGGGACAACCTGACCACCTTGTATTCCCCCCAGCGCTTAGAGCAGTGCTTTGCACATAGTAAGCACTTAACAAATGCCATTATTATTATTATTATTATTGTTATTATTATTATTATAAAATGCCATGATTTGAAAATATTTGTAAAATTTAAGAACGTTGCATTAGTTCCTCATGTGCTTTCAGCACTAAAGGAATTGTGTTTGCCTGTTATGTTTGCTGTACAGTATAAGAGAGCAACCAGGAAACAAGCAAATGAAAAATATATGCGGTTTTCTCAACAATATAGAACACTGAAGACTTGCCACAGAATTTTCAAGATGTCACAATTATTCCCATTTTCAAAATGAGAGTTGGAAAATCAGACTGTTGCAAGTACAAACCATCTCACTTACACTGCTGGTTCCTTTATTTTGCCTCCAAACATGTTCACATCTCCTCTATTTATTCATTCATTCATTCATTCATATTTATTGAGCACTTACTGTATGTAGAGCACTGTACTGAACACTTTGAGAAAGTACAATACAACAATAAACAGTGACATTCCCTGCCCACAACGAGCTTACATTCAAGAGGTGGAGAGACAGACAGCAATACAAATAAATAAAATAACAGATATGTACATAAGTGCTGAGGGACTAGTAGGGGGAAGAGCAAAGGGCAGAGTGACCTAGAAGGGAGTGGGGAGTGACAAAAAGTTGCACTTAGTCTGGGAAGGCCGCTTGGAGATGTGCCTTCAATAAGGCTTTGAAGCAGGGGAGAGTAATTTCAATCAATCAATCAATCAGTCATATTTATTGAGCGCCTACTGCGTGCAGAGCACTGTACTAAGCACTTGGAAAGTACAAGTTGGCAACATATAGAGACAGTCCCTATCCAACAGTGGGCTCACAGTCTAGAAGATTTGAGGAGGGACAGACCAGGCCAGAAGCAGGACTTGGGCAAGGGATGGGCAGCATGACAGGGGAGGTTGAGGCACAGTGAGAACTTTAGCACTAGAAAACTGAAGTGTGTAGGCTGAGTTGTAGAAGGGGAGAAGTGAGGAGCGATAGGAGAGGGCAATTATGTGACGGAGTGCTTTAAAGCCAATGGTGAGGCATTTTTTTTTTTATTTGGAGGTGTATGGACAATCACTGGAGTATTTTGAGGAGTGTGGTGACATGTCCTGAATGTTTTTGTAGAAAAATAATCAGAGCAGCAGAGTGAAATATAATAATAATAATCATTGTTGGTACTTGTTAGGCACTTATTGTGTGCCAGACACTGTACTAAGTGTTGGGGTGGATACAAGCAAATCAGGTTGGACATAGTCTCTGTCTCACATGGGCTCACAGTCTCAATCACCATTTTACAGATGAGGTAACTGAGGCACAGAGAAGTGAAGGGACTTGCCCCAAGTCCCCCAGCAAATAAGTGGCAGAGCTGGGACTAGAACCCATGACCTTCTGACTCCCTGGCCCAAACTTTATCTAATATGCCATGAGGACTGGAACAAGGAGAAATAGGAGGCTGGGAGGCCAGGCAGGGGGCTGATGCAGTAGTCCAGGAAGGATAAGATCAGCGATTGTATTAACATGGAAGCAGTTTGGATGGAGAGGAAAGTGCAGATTTTAGCAATGTCATGAAGGAGGGACTGACGGGATTTGGCAACAGATTCAGTATGTGAGTTGAATGAGAGAGAGACATCAAAGATAACTCTGAGGTTACCAGATTGTGAGACAGGAAGGATGGTGATGGGAAAATCAGGGGGAGGATAGGGTTTGGGTGGGGAGATAAGGATATCTGTTTTGGACATGTTAAGTTTGAGGTGATGGAAGGACATCCAAGTAGAGATATCTTGAAGGCAGGAGGAGATGAAGACTGGAGAGAGGGAGAGAGATCAGCGATGGAGATGGAGATTTGGGTATCATCTGCAAAAAAGTGGTAGTTGAAGCCATGGGAGCGAATGAGTTCTCCAAGACCTCTTTGGTTGTCCATTGCATCTTCAACCATTTCCAAGTATCCCATTCTTTTTAATTTCTTGAACCAGTCCTATGCATCTTCTACCTCCACTTCCATTCCAACAACTCCCTTTTTAATCCTCTACAATTTGGTTTCTGTCTCTATTATTCCAGTAAAATGGTAATATCCAAGGCTAACAGTGTCCTCTCCCTGTCATCCCAAATTTAATGATTTCTAATTTGTTTCTCCCTGATCTCTCAGGCACAATTGATACTAATAGCTCCTCCCTCATCCTGTATATTATCTAATCTTAGTTGTTCCAACCCAGTTCTTTCCTGCATTACCACCCACCTCACTGGTCATTCTTTTGCAGACCATTTTGTAAACTCTCCATCTTTCATGCCCTAAATATGGGTGTCCCTGAAAATATTGCTAGGTTCTCCATATTTATCATTTTATACTTACTTCTTTAGGGAGCTTTAGCTTACACCTCTAAGTGGATGATTACTAAATCTAACTTGCTAGCTCTGGCCTCTCACCTCCTTTGCAATATCAATTTTTTTAATGCCTTCAGGGCATCCCTCCATGAATGTCCTGTCAGCATCCTAGAGATTAACATCCCAAAAACTGAATTAATTCCCCCTCCATACTCTCCCCTCCATCTAAGTTTTCCAGAACAGTTGACAACCCCTCCCCACTATTGCCCCTATCTCCAAGGCTCACAACCATGGCATATCCTAAGATACTTCATTTTTTTTAGTAAATTGCTAAATTCTCATCCACACGTTTCCCAAATCCACCTCAATCAATCAATCAATCAATTGATCACTGGTATTTATTGAGTGCTTATTGGGTGCTTAGCACTGTACTAGTCCCTAGGGAGAAAACAATATGGTCGAGCTGAAAGACACATTTCCAGCACACAACATTCATTCAGTGATATTTATTGAGTGCTCACTGTGTGCAGGCCACTGTACTAAGTGCTTCAGCGAGTACACTACAGCAATAAAGAGACACATTAACATCTTTCTCTCCATTCAATATGCCACCATCCTGGTCCAGCCTGACTACTCTATCAGATATCTCCCTGTTTCTTAGCCTTTCCTGCTTCAGATTATACTAACTCTGTTGTTCTAATCATCTTTCTATACATTATTTTGCACATAGCCTCTGCCCAAAACCTTCACTGTATGTATGCCCATGTCTCATCTCATAAAAAAGAAAGTCCTGTGTCTTTGCTTCAAGACACTCTATCAGCTTTTTCCTCCTTACTCATCTTATCTCTTCTCTCACTACCCCATAACTCATACTCTCTATTCCTACCAAATCCACCTTCTCAGTAAGTTTTGTTCCTGATTCTCCCTCCTCAAACTACCTATCCATTCCAAATTATTTAATTTCAACTCCTTCTATATTCTCAAACATTCTGGAATCCCATCTCCTCCAGGAAACTTTCCCTGATTCATTTTTCTTATTCCCACATTACTTCTTCCCAAATATCACCTCTATTTTCATTTTTGTACATATCAATTTAGCTGCTCCATTTAAACATTTCTTCCTACTCTCTGTAATTTATTAAGTATTGGTCTTCCCCCATTAGACTACAATGTTTTTGAGAATAAGAATTCTGTCATCTTACATCCATTGTATTTTTCCAAAGTACTCAGTGCTATGCTATCTCAGTGGGTGAAGAGGACTGAAATAAGATTGAGGTGAATCAAGAATGGAAGTGGAGAAGGGAGGGATGAAGGCAGCAGGTCTATCTAGTTTGTTTAAGGGGTGTCAAAAGTACAATGGGAAATAAATGGGGGAGGGGTTAAGGATGTTCTTGATAAGGTTTTTATTTAGTTTGGGTGGTATTTGAGAATATTTAAATGCTGTACAAAAGGAGCTATCAGAAACTGAGTGATTGACTATGGTGGTTAGGGAGGAAATAAGATGAGAACAAGTGGTTTTAAAAGGTAAAAGGAAATGGGTTCAGAGGCAGAGAGTGAAATGATAGATTTGTTTTAGAGAGAGGAGGGAGTTGAGGTGAGTAAGTACAGTGCTAAGCTTTTAGTATAGTGCTAAGTGCTTAGTACAGTGCTCTGCACACAGTAAGTGCTCAATAAATACAATTGAATGAATAAATGAATTTATTGATAAAATAAAACCAAAAGAGCACTTCAAAGTAGTTGGTGACATCATCAAGCATTAGCTACATTGTCTTGTCTTATGCCATCCAGTTGTCTCATACCCAAAGAGACATCATGGACACATCTCTTCCAGAACACCGCACCCCCATCTGCAATCATTCTGGTAGTGGATCCATAGAGTTTTCTTGGGAAAAATATGGAAGAGGCTTCCATTGCTTCCTTCCAAGCAGCCAGTTTGATTCTCCACCCTTGACTCTCTCCCGTGCTGCTGCCCAGGACAGGTGCATTTTGACTTGTAGCAGATTGCCTTCCACTTGCTAGCCACTGCCCAACTGGGAATGGAATAGACAGGCCTCTGCTTGGCTCTCCCTCCCATAGTCGAGACTGGTAGAGTACTGGAAACTCTCCAGGTGAGACCCTGAGAGGGGATTAGCAGCATACCCTAGTGAAAAGAGTACAGATTTAGGACTCAAAGGACCTGGGTTCTAATCCCAGGTCTGCCACTTATCTGCTGTGAAATCTTGGGCAAGTCATTTTACCTTTCTGTACCTCAAATTCTTCATTTGTAAAATGGTGGTGCAATATCTGTTCTCCCTCCACCTTATACTCTTTGCCTGTGTAGGAAAGTGACGCTTTGATTGACATATACTGTATCTATCGTATCATTTAGAATAGTGGTTGGCACATGATAAACCCTTAAATACTATTACTGTTATGAGAGCAAATAAGGGGATAGGGGCATTGGGGCTTTCAGGAGGGTGTAAATCAATGCCATTTAATTAGCAGCTCCTGAGTTCTGAACCCTGAACTAAGCATTTGGGAAAGTTGAACAGCAGCATGTCCTGCCCTCAAGGATCTTACACTGGGAAGGTAGACAGACAGTATAGTCTAAACATCAGAAAGAATGGGGATAAGCAGGAAGTATGACAAACAAGGTAAAACACTGAATAACTGAAGGTAGAAAATATAAATGTTGAAATGTGCATATGTATATACGAATAAGTTCTGGAGTAATTGGTATGGACAGTTAGAATGGGATGTACATTCATATCATATACATACCATGACTACTACTACATCTTTTAGACTGTGAGCCCACTGTTGGGTAGGGACTGTCTCGATATGTTGCCAACTTGTACTTCCCAAGCGCTTAGTACAGTGCTCTGCACACAGTAAGCGCTCAATAAATACGATTGATTGATTGATTCAAGGAGTTTAGAGAGGAATGGTAGTAGGGAGATGGGGTAACTACTGGAGGGAGCTGTGAGGTAAGGTAAGATTATTTTAGGATAGGGAGACATGGGCCTGTTTAAAAGCAGTGAAGAAGATGCCATTGGAGAGTGAACAGTTGAAGATGGCTGTTAGGAAGGAAAGAAGAGAGGGGGGCAAGTGTTTTGATAAAGTGCAAAGGAATGGTGTTGGATGCGCAGGTGGAGCCTATGGATTTTGAGAGGAGGCAGGAGATCTCCACTAGAGATATTGTTCAGAAAGAGAGTTGAAGAGAGTTGAAGGATTGGGGAAGGACTGAGGAGGGGCAGGGGAGACTTTAGGGAGCTCACGCCTGATAGTGTTAATTTTCTGAAGAAAGTAGGTGGCGAGGTCACTGGGGCAATGCATGGGGGAGTTGGAGGACAGGGGGCCTGAGGAGGGAGTTAAATATCTAGAACAACTGGTGAGGATGAGGGGCATGGCTGTCAATAAGGGTGGAGAAATAATTTTGCCAGGCAGGAGAAGGTAGAGTTAAAATATGCAAGGATAAATGTGAAGTGGACAAAGTGGGATTGATATTCATATTTCCTCCAGCAGCACTCTGCGGCTCAAGCACAAGAGTGAAGGAGGTGTTCTTTGCAGGTGATCTAGGGCTGTGGGTTAGTAGTACGAGATCGACGAAGGGATAGGGGAGCAAATGACTTGAATCAGTAGAGACAGTGGTGCTGAGAGCTTCAATTTGGTCATCAAAGGAAGGTAGTTTGGGTATGAAGGCTAAGTGGGGCATGATGAGTTGAGAAAATTGGATGGCATAAAAAATCAGAGGTCTCTGTGGGGGTATAGTACAGATTTACGGGGAGGAGGAGTGTAGGAGAGAAGGAAAGTGAGGAGGTGTGATCAGATACAGGGATTTCAGAGTTGGCGAGGGTACAGATAATGTTTTACAAGCCTGCAAGCTTGGTGTCATCCTTGACTCCACTCTCTCATCCACCTCCAACATCCAATCCATCACTAAAGCCTGCTGGTCTCACCTCCACAATATTGCCAAGATCCACCCTTTCCTCTCCATCCAAACTGCTATCTTGCTGGTTCAATCTCTCATCCTATCTAATCTGGATTGGATTACTGCATTAGCCTCCTTTCCGATCTCCCATCCTCCTGTCTCTCCTCATTTCAGTCTATTCCCTTTGCTTCCTGGAGTATCTCTGTACAGAAATGCTCTGGGCATATCACTCCCCTCCTCAGAAATCTCCAGTGGTTGCCTGTCAACCTTCGAATCAAGCAAAAACCCCTCACTCTCGGCTTCAAGGCTCTCCATCACCTCTCCTCCTCCTAATTCTCTTCCCTTCTCTTCTTCTACAGCCCAGCATGCATCCTCCACTCCTCTGCCGCTAACATCCTCACTGTGCCTCGTGCCACTGTGCGTGTCCCATCATCGACCCCTTCCTCTGGCCTGGAATGCCCTCCCTCCACACATCCGCCAAACTAGCTCTCTTCCTCCCTTCAAAGCCCTACTGAGAGCCCACCTCCTCCAGGAAGCCTTCGCAGACTGAGCCCCCCATTTTTCCACTCCTTCTCCCCTTCCCATCACCCCCCTCCCTCCCTCTGCCCTCCCCCTCCCCACAGCACTTGTATATATTTGTACATATTTTTTACTCTATTTTATTTGTACATATTTACTATATTTATTTTATTAATGATGTGCATCTAGCTTTACTTCTATTTATTCTGATGACTTGACACCTGTCCACGTATTTCGTTTTGTTGTCTGTCTCCCCCTTCTATACTCTGAGCTCATTGTTGGGTAGGGACCATCTCTATATGTTGCTGACTTGTAGTTCCCAAGCACTTAGTACAGTGCTCTGCACACAGTAAGCTCTCAATAAATATGATTGAATGAGTGAATATCGATTGTGCAGATTGTCCAGATTGTCCATGCCAAAGGCAAGATATGGGCAAGAGCTCAGTGGTGAGATAGATGAGATGGAGATACAATGAGAAGTTAGGCATTAGAAGAGTGAAGTGTGCAGTCTGGGTTGTAGTAGGAGTGTAGTGAGGTGAGGTATGTGGGGGCAAGGTGATTAAATGTTTTAAAACCAATGGTGAGGAGTTTCTGTTTGATGTGGAGTGGAAGGGCAATCACTAGAAGTTCTTGAGGAGTGAGTAAACATGGTCTGAATGTTTCTGTAGAAAACTGATCCAGGCAGCAGAGTGAAGTATGGACTGGAGTGGGGAAAGACAGCTGGCTGGAAGTTCAAGGAGGCTGGTACAGTAATCAAAGTGGGATAGGGGTGCTCTCCATCACCTCACCCCCTCCTACCTCACCTCCCTTCTCTCCTTCTACAGCCCACCCCGCACCCACCGCTCCTCTGCCGCTATTTTCCTCACCGTACCTCGTTCTCACCTATCCCGCCATCGACCCCCGGCCCACGTCATCCCCCGGGCCTGGAATGCCCTCCCTCTGCCTATCCGCCAAGCTAGCTCTCTTCCTCCCTTCAAGGCCCTACTGAGAACTCACCTACTCCAGGAGGCCTTCCCAGATTGAGCCCCTTCCTTCCTCTCCCCCTCGTCCCCCTCTCCATCCCCCCATCTTACCTCCTTCCCTTCCCCACAGCACCTGTATATATGTATATATGTTTGTACATATTTATTACTCTATTTATATTCTATTTATTTTATTTTGTTACTATGTTTGGTTTTGTTCTCTGTCTCCCCTTTTTAGACTGTGAGCCCACTGTTGGGTAGGGACTGTCTCTATATGTTGCCAACTTGTACTTCCCAAGTGCTTAGTACAGTGCTCTGCACACAGTAAGTGCTAAATAAATATGATTGATGATGATAGGATACGTAACTGAGTTAACATGATAGCAGTTTGGTTGTAAAGGAAATGACAGATTTTAGTGATGTTGTGAAGGTGGAACAGACATTATTTAGTGATGGATTATATGTGTGAGTTCAGTGAGAGAGAGGAACAAAGGATAATTCAAGGAGAGAGAAGTCAAGGCTTTTGAGACAGGAAGGATGGTGGTGTTAAGCTACAGTTATGGGAAAATCAGAGAGAAGACAGTGTTTGGGTGGGAAAGTAGGGAGTTCTGTTTTGGACATATTAAGCTTGAGGTGACAGCAGGATGTTCAAGTAGAGATGTTGAAGGCACGAGGAAATGAGAGACTGCAGAGAGGAGGAGAGATCTGGCTGGAGATGTAGGGGATTTGGGAATCATCTGCATAGAGGTGGCAGTTGAAGCCATGGGAGCGAATGAGTTCTCCAAGGGTGTGGGTGTAGATGGAGAATAGAAGGGGACCCAGAACTGAACCATGAGAGTTCCCCCACAGTTAGGGTGAGGGAGGCAGAGGAGGAGCCTGTGAAGAAGACTGAGATTGAACAGCCAGAGAGAGAAAAAGAGAGCCAGAAAAAGACAGTGCCGGTGAAGCCAAGGTTGGATATTTCTCTAATTTTCTTCTCCAACCCAGCCTGCACACTTCACTCACCTAACTCCAACCTACTCACTGTACTTAGATCTCTGTCTATCTTGCCACTGACCCCTCACACCCTTCCTATCTCAGACCTGGAACTTTCTCCCCTTTCTTATCTGACAGATGATCATCCTCACCACCTTCAAAGTCTTTTCATCGCCCTTGCACTTTCATTCATTCACTCAATCATATTTATTGAGCATTTACTGTGAGCAAATCCCTGTACTAAGCGCCTGGGAAAGTACAATATAACAATAAATAGACACATTCCTCCCTAAAACGAGCTCACAATCTAGAGGGGGAGACAAGCATTAATATATATAAATGAATATATAATTAATAAATAATTAAATTACATATATATATAAATATATACATATGTGCTATGGAGGAAGGGAAGATGAAGGAAGGAGCAAGTAAGAGCAGCTCAGAAGGTTTTTGGAGAAGAGGGTAGGAGTGCTTAGTTAAGGAAGGCTTCTTAGAGGAGATATGCCTTCAATAAGATTTTGAAATGAGGAAGAGTAATTGTCTTCAGCTACTGGGCAACACAGAAGGAAGTGGGGAAAAGAGGGAAGGGGGGCTTAGTCAGAGAAGCCTTCTTGGAGGAAATGTGCACTCAATAAAGCTTTGAAGTAGGGGAGAGCAAAGCAGTGTGGCTCGGTGGAAAGAGCACGGGCTTGGGAGTCAGAGGTCATGGGTTGGAATCCCAGCTCTGCCACTTGTCAGCTGTGTGACCTTGGGCAAGCCATTTAATTTCTCTGTGCCTCAGTTACCTCATCTGTAAAATGGGGATTAAGACTGTGAGCCCCCGTGGGACAACCTGATCACCTTGTATCCCCCCCCAGTGCTTAGAACACTGCTTTGCACATAGTAAGTGCTTAACAAATACCATCATAAGCAGCGTGGCTTAGTGGCAAGAGCACGGTCTTGGAGTCAGAGGTTGTGGGTTCTAATCCTGGCTCTGCCACTTGTCAGCTGTGTGACTTTGAGCAAGTCACTTCATTTCTCTGTGCCTCAGTTCCCTCATCTGTAAAATGGGGATTAATCAATCAATCAATCAATCAATAGTATTTATTGAGCACTTACTGTGTGCAGAGCACTGTACTAAGCGCTTGGGAAGTACAAGTTGGCAACATATAGAGATGGTCCCTACCCAACAGTGGGCTCACAGTCTAGAATGGGGAGACAGAGAACAAAACAAAACATATTGAACCTCACATGGGACAACCTGATTACCTTATATCTCCCCCAGCACTTGACACATAGTAAGTGCTTAACAAATACCATTATTATTATTATTGT
The DNA here is from genome assembly GCF_015852505.1 of Tachyglossus aculeatus. Taxonomy (NCBI): domain Eukaryota; kingdom Metazoa; phylum Chordata; class Mammalia; order Monotremata; family Tachyglossidae; genus Tachyglossus; species Tachyglossus aculeatus. Next base: position 117,788,270 of record NC_052067.1, read on the forward strand.
TATTATTATTATATATGGAGAGAGGGCGTTTCAGGCCATAGGCAGGACATGGACGAGGGGTCAGTAGTGAGATAGATGAGATGAGGGTACAGTGAGAAGATTAACTTTAGAGGAACTAAATGTGTGGACTGCATTGTTGAAGGAGAGTAATGAGGTGAGGTAGGAGGGGACACAGTGATTAAGTGCTTTAAAGCCATTGGTGAGGAGTTTTTGTTTGATGCGAAGGTGGATGGGTAACCACTGGAGTTGTGGAGAAACATGATCTGAACGTTTTTGAAGGAAAATGATTCAGGGAGCAGAATGGACTATGAACTGGAGTGGGAAAGATAGGAGGCTGATACAATAATCAAGGTGGGATAGGATTAGTGCTTGCATTAATGTGGTAGCAGTTTGGATGGAGAGGAAGAGGCAGATTTTGGTGATGTTCTGAAGGTAGAATTTAATGATGGATTAAATATGAGAGAGGAGTCAAGTATAATGCTTGTGAGACAGGATGAATAGTGGTGCCTTCAACAGTGATGGGAAAGTGAGTGGGAGGACAGGGTTTGGGTGGGTGGGTACATAAGTTCAGTTTTAGCCATATTAAGTTTGAGGTGATGGGAGGACATCCAAGTAGAGATGTCTTGAAGTCAGGAGGAAATGAGAGACTGCAGGAAGGGAGAGAGATCAGAGATGGAGATGTATATTTGGGTGTAATCAGCATAGAGGTGATAGTTGAAGCCATGTGAGTGAATGAGTTTTCCAAGGGAGTGGCTGTTAAATGGAGAAAAGAAAGGGACCCAGAACTGAACCTTGAGGAACACCCACAGTTAGGGGATGGGCGGCGGAGGAGGAGCACACGTATTATACTGAAAATGAGTTGCCAGGGAGATAGGAGGAGAACAAGGAGAGGGCAGTGCCATTGAAGCCAACGTTGGATAATGTTTCCAGAAGAAGGGAGTACTCAGAGTGTCAAAGGCAGCTGAGAGGTCGAGGATGATTAGGATGGAGTAGAGGCTGTTGGATTTGGTGAGGAGGAAATGATTACTGACCTTTGGTGGTGTCTGTGGACCAAAGAGGAAAGAAGCCTGAAATGGAAAGAAGCCATATTTGAGGGGGTCAAGGAGAGAATTGGAGAAGAGGAACTTGAGGCAGAGGGTGTAAGGATTTTGGAGAGGAATGGTAGAAGGAGATGATGTGATAACTGGAGGGAGCCATGGGATCAAGGGAGGGTTTTTTTAGGCTAGGGGAGATATGGGCACATTTAAAAGCAGTGGGGAGGAAGCCACTGGAGAGTGAACAGTTGAAGATGGTAGTTAGGGAAGGAAGAAGGAAGGGGGCAAGTGGATTTGGGTATTTGGATTTGCACCCTTTATTCACCCCACCCTCAGCACTTATGTACATATCAGTCATTTAAATTATATAAATATATTAATGTCTGACTTTTTCTACACTGTAAGCTCCTTACATGTTTACCAACTCTGTTATATTGTACTCTCTCATGTGCTTAGTATAGTGCTCTGCACACAGTAAGCACTCAATAAATGTACTTGATTGATCTTAGGTACCCTTTTCATTCATTCATTCAATCATATTTATTGAGCTCTTACTGTGTGCAGAGCAATGTACTAAGCACTTGGGAAGTACAAGTTGGCAACATATAGAGATGGTTCCTACCCAACAGCGGGGTCACAGTCTAGAAGGGGGAGACAGACAAAAAAACAAAACATATTAACAAAATAAAATAAATAGAATAGTAAATATGTAGAAATAAAATAAATAAATAGAGTAATAAATCTGCACAAACATATATACAGGTGCTGTGGGGAGGGGAAGGAGGTAGGGCAGGGGGGATGGGGAGGGAGAGAGGAAGGGGGGGCTCAGTCTGGGAAGGCTTCCTGGAGGAGGTGAACTCTCAGTAGGGCTTTGAAGGGAGGAAGAGAGCTAGCTTGGCGGATGTGCGGAGGGAGGGCATTCCAGGCCAGGAGGAGGACGTGGGCCAGGGGTCGATGGCGGGACAGGCGAGAACGAGGCACAGTGAGGAGGTTAGCGGCCGAGGAGCGGAGGGTGAGGGCTGGGCTGTAGAGGAGAGAAGGGAGGTGAGGTAGGAGGGGGCGAGGTGATGGAGAGCCTTGAAGCCGAGAGTGAGGAGTTTTTGCCTGATGTGTAGGTTGATTGGTAGCCACTGGAGATTTTTGAGGAGGGGAGTAACATGCCCAGAGCGTTTCTGCACAAAGATGATCCGGGTAGCAGCATGAGGTATAGATTGAAGTGGGGAGAGACAGGAGAATGGGAGATCAGAGAGGAGGCTGATGCAGTAATCCTGTCGGGATAGGATGAGAGATTGAACAAGCAGGGTAGCAGTTTGGATGGAGAGGAAAGGGCAGATCTTGGCGATGTTGCGGATGTTTGATGTTTATTGCATGTTGCAATGTTTTCTTTGTCACTGGAGATCATTTATGGGCCTCATAATATTTAGCAACCACAGCTGTATACAGTAATAATGCAATCCTGTCATTAAGTATTTGGTAATATCAAATAATGTTTATTGATACTACTCACAGTTAGAATCTATACTATGGAGAATGAAGATAAAGGATCAAGTGAATCTGTATATATAAGATTAAGATGTTTGAGGGTTTTATCAAGATAAGAAATTGATAGTGCCTGTAGCCAGGAGAAAGAGGATACAATGGATACTGAGTGCATACCACATCCACCTTCCCGTGCTCAGAACAAGTAGGTGGGGATTTCACTGGGGACCTCAATAGCACATTTTCCCACCTAACACTTCTGGCATGGTGAGCACAACACAGGCAGATTTGTCTTCCAGTGAGAGCTTGCCTGAAGAAAACAATCAGAAAAGGGGTGCAACGAGATCATAAACCAATGTTTTACTTGTTAAATTAGAATATGAAAAACACAAATGTGAAAAGCAAAAGTTACCCGAAAGCCATTCATTATTAAGGAAGTTGTAGATTAGCAAAATAACATCCTCTCATTTATTCCTGTCTCCCTAATGAACCAATTGCATCCTGTTATCCATCTCACCTTCTCCTTCTGCCACCACCCCAATGACTAGGTTTGTACAACCTGATGGAAAACAGCTCCATCCACATACCCTTTTAATCATGGTAGGTTTACAGATGGTGTACATTAATTTTAATCCAGACACAGTAAACTCACATGTTTTACTGAATCTTCAAAATCTTATAATGAATATTTAGAAATCCTTTAAATTCACCTTGGAATTTTTTAGAAGGATGCTTCCTCATTTCTAAATGTCCTTATTTAATATTTGACACATCATTGCTGCCATGCAAAGCAGCCAGTTCAATCAGTCACATTGCATTACCTCTAAAATGCCCAATATAAGTAGATTTAGTGCTTCAAAACACTTAAACTTGTAATTGTAGACCTTTCTATAGAGCTTCTCCCCTCTCCACCCCTTTCCTTTAAAGAATCAAAAATTCAAACTGCTAATTTATAGAGCAAATATAAGGCCTCAACTTTCTTATTCTATAGAGGCTGTCCCTTAAAAATATATGACAATACCTGGCTCTAGAGTAAACTTAATGTGAGTTTCTTATTTGGTGCCAAAATGTATTTGAAAATGACTTTCCCTAATAATATGAGAACCTAGGGAAGCAGCTAGTGGATAGACCATGGATCAGAAGGACCTAGGTTCTAAACCCTGCTCCACCGCCTACCTGCTGTGTGACCTTGGGCAAGTCACTTAACTTCTCTGTGCCACAGTTACCTCATCTGTAAAATGGGGATTGAGACTGTGAGCCCTATGTTGGACAGGGGCAGTGTCCAACCTGATTAGGTTGTACCTACCCCAGAGCTTAAAACACAGTAAATGCTTAACAAATGCTATTATCATTATTATTAACCTTTATTTCCCATCAGCTTTCATAGCCACTCCCTTAACTAGTCAGAAGATAAATGATCGAAGAGTTAAATAATTCTATTTCAGAAAAGATAACCGATTTTTTTACTGGATCATTTTCTTCTACATTGTTAGCAGAAATCTCATAAGCTTTATGCAAAATGTATGTATATATATATATATATATATATATATATATATATACACATATATGTATTACAGAAATATATGAGGAAAAATAATTACAAAAAAATTACAAAAAAAGTTTTCCTTCGTCAAAACCAACAACACTTGAAAAATTTCTATATTTGAATCATGAGAAAGAGCATATCCTAGTGGAAAGAGCAAGGGCATGGAAGTCAGTGGACCTGGGTTCTAAATCCAGTTTTGCCACTTGTCTGTTGTATGTGACCTTGGGCATGTCACCTAAGCGAGGTGCCTCGGTTACCTCATCTGTAAAATGGTGATTAAAAGCTATGAGCCTCATGTGGGACATGGACTGTGTCCAGCCTAATTATCTTGTAGTTAGCCCAGTGCTTGGCACATTGTAAGAGCTAACAAATTTAAAAAAACCCATAAAAACAGAATTACAGATTTAGAAAATAATTCCAATAACCAATTGCTGACTCCAGAGAGGAGAATAACAGTTACAAGCATTTTTATAGAACTGCTTTGCCTAAGTCAGGTGCAAAGCCACTGCCTATGGAAGTGCTTGGTCAAGATTTTAAACATCAAACCAGTTAATCAGATTAATTTTCACAGACTGCATAGAGCATATGAGAGAGCCTGTGTAACAGCCTGGGGAACAAAAACCATCCCACATTTGTCATCATCATCATCAATCGTATTTATTGAGCGCTCACTGTGTGCAGAGCACTGTACTAAGCGCTTGGGAAGTACAAGTTGGTAACATATAGAGACAGTCCCTACCCAAGAGTGGGCTCACAGTCTAAAAGGGGGAGACAGAGACCAAAACTAAACATACTAACAAAATAAAATAGAATAGATATGTACAAGTAAAATAAATAAATAAATAGAGTAATAAATATGTACAAACATATATACATATATACAGGTGCTGTGGGGAAAGGATGGAGGTAAGATGGGGCGGATGGAGAGGGGGACGAGGGGGAGAGGAAGGAAGGGGCTCAGTCTGGGAAGGCCTCCTGGAGGAGGTGAGCTCTCAGTAGGGCCTTGTCAATTGTTTGGGCTTCATCCAGATGGGCTGGAAAATTATGAGACTCCTATGAACTTCATAAAAATCTTTGCCTGGATTTGTTATACAGTGTAATTAATAACAAGCTGGACATTCCAGTGATAAATCAAACCAGAGAAGCTACAGATGATGAGAAAACACAGGGCTGCTTAGCTGATGTAAATATCAAATTCCCCCCTTCTGATCCCTAAATTATGTGGTTACTGATCAAAGGGACCTCCAGGCAGAATCTCTCTGGTGCTATCTGGGACAACTAGGCAAAACAGGAAGGTTTATATACATTACTTAATTTCAAATTAAGCAATGTATAGATTGTATAGATTAAGCAATGTTTAGTCAGAAATGATAGATAAGCTTTATTCCTGAGATTTCAGAACTGAGACTCTCCACAGAGTTGCTTATTATAATACTAGTGTTCAGCACAGTGCCTCTTATTCGATATTGACTGTGGCAGTCATGTTTCTTCTGAGGTATGTAATGCAAAGAGCAAATAGGTAGGTAAAGATACTGGGTCATTTGCCAAGTACATGTGTGATGATACCTGCCACTTTGCAACATCAGCGAAGTTCAGGTAGATTTGGAAATAGAATAAAGGTGTTTTGCTTCCCCATGCAAGGCATTTCTACTTGACCAGCTGCGTTAAATTCATTTGGTAACCACTGCGGACTACAGATTCTCTAGTAAGCTTTCCAGACTGCCAAAGAAGTTCTTTTCCTCTTTCGGGTTAGGTTTCTCTCCAGGACCAGAACTTTGGAAGTTTCCATCAACAGCCTACTCAGTATGTGTGAGGAATAATCAATCAATCAATCAGTAGTATTTATTGAATACTTACTGTGTTTATAGCGCTGTACCAAGTGCTTGGGAGAGAGAATACAATATAACAGAGCTGCTAAACATGTTCCCTATACACACAGGACTTAAGTGTATATGAAGAGGAATAGAAATGGATTATCCAGGATGAGAAATATAAAGGGGAATGTATGGCTTTTGAGGTCTAATTTTCTGGATCTTGCTACATGATGTGATTTTTTTTTAAGTGACTGTGTCACCTCCTCATATCTGTGCTAATGGTATTTAGGGATATTCCAGATAGTCTACCTTTATACGTTTCCAAATCCACAAGGCAAAAGTTGTTTAAATGAAAGTCTACAACTTCTTTATTCACTTTTCCAGGTTACATCCAGCATTGTGTAAATTCTTTAAAAAAATTAAAAATGACATGATCAACTAGACTTCCCACCTATTCTCAATTCCAAGATTCCTTTCTCTTGATCTTCTCTTTGTTTCATCCCATTTCAGTCAAAATCACAAGTCCCAAAAGAACTTCAATGAGTACTAATAATGGAGTGTCCTTCATAACATTAACATCAGCTGGACCTATAGCCCTCCCAATTGCCACAGGCTGAATTCTACAGTACCCTACCAGCACTGTGAGATTTATGTTTGTTTCTGATCCTATCTCCACCTTATCCCCAGCTGTAATCTTAGTCTTGTATAATGAATGCCCTGGTTCTGGACCATAGCATTCCTGAGTGTGAAAGTAATTATTTATTTCACTGTGGTATCAATTAAGCCTTAACAGTATGCCAAGCACTGTGCTATATGTGTTAGGCAAGTATAAGATAATCAGATTTAGAGAGAGTGACATAAGACAAGTATCCTATCCCACAAGTTTTACAGCTGTTAAAACATTGCTATGTCAACCTGAGAGGTGGGCTTTTTTTGGAAACCATTTTGGAAAGCTTTATCTGCAATGATATAGTAACTAGAACAACTCCAGGCAAAGTAGGCCTCCTAACAGAGCACTGCATTTCCTTGACATTGGGACTTCTTTGTTCTGCAGCTCAAGTAGTTGATCAGGTCACTAAATCTGCTCACACTAAGTACCCCAGGCTAGTGCTATTTTCACGTCATGTGATCTCACCCTGTTTCATACTGCTCTGCTTCATCTTACTCAGCTTGTGAATATCAATCCAGAACGCTATCAGAATAATATACTAAAATTCCATAAGGATTATAAGAACGTCTAAGTAGTTCAGAATTGAATTGGCCTAGGTTTCTCATATTTTCTATTCAACATGCATATGATTCTCAATTGAAGATAACTCGAAGAAATACTTATTGCAGTGAGTATTCAAATGACACTCAACTCTATGTGACTTCTCAGTTGGGAAATGCAATGCTTCCAGATGGCTGTTAGAGATACTCTTGTGTGAAATATAGCTCATTTAAACTCAAATTGAAAATGAAATAAGTGATATTAATGGAAACAAAGAAAGGATTTGAAAAAATGGTCATGAATATAAAGCACCAGAAACAAAAGAAATGGATCAATCTCATTTTAATTTTGTTCTCAGTGTCTGGGGTATAGTCTTTAGAAAAGACAGTCTTCCTCGAGGGAAAAAAGTTTCATAAATATGTGAAGGAGGAAATAAAAAAAAAAGTAAAAATGGGTATTTTTCTACTGCATGTTTGGTGTACCTGTTAATTCATATCTATGTAACATAAAGTGAAGTGATAGAAAATTTTACTATAGGAGCAAGGCAACTAGATAAATTGGATAATTCAAGCTCCAAATGCCAACTTCCCTGGACTATCCAGGTAATTTAACAGAAAAGACAAATTTTCTGTTCTTGCCTTCTTGATACTTGTAGTTGTCCAATCTAAAGGTCATTCTATAATTTCACCACATGGGTTTGTTAAAAAATCATGGCAGAATTAGGTCCTTCTGAATATGCACATCATTCTCTTAGAACATAATATGGCATTGGTGGGAAACATATATGCATTGGGTCGGTCAGAGATGAAATAGAAAATGATTTTCCTTAGTGTGGTATTCTTCAAGAATGCCATGTTATAGTAAAACTGACTTGTGCTTCTATTTTTTTTAAATATGTCATCTTTGTAATTAAAAATATCTGTGATTCAGAGACAGTGACAAAAGGCAACTATGATGTTCAGGCACCCTTTTTTTAACACATATAATTAATCAATTCTGCTACCAAAGAGCAAATGTTAAAGAAAATTCCACTAATGTAATTAAGAAGCATGTCTCTAACCCCCAAGATCTGACTTGTTATATATCACCGGCAGAAAAAAGGGCAAAATCCAAAAGAAACATGTAAGAATATATGAAATACTATTAGTGGGCCAGGCTAATGGGCCATCCAGCGTAGGAATCTGTCTTCAAAAGTGTCATTATGATGCTTGATTTCCTTGACATTCAAAAATAAACCATTTCTTCTACAACAATGAAGGTGTTTTAATTGTGATGTTGGTATTACTAATATTGAGCAAGCTGAATTTAGAAGAGGATTAAGGATCAACGTGTCATAAATTTATCATCCAGTATGTCTGTATTAGAAAATTACATATGGTTTGGTACTTTTGCAATAGGTCTGGCATAGTTTTCTTGTTCTCCAGCAGCCATCAGTACTAAAGAATTGAAGGTGGAGGGTGCATTGTTTCAGACCTTGGAAACCATTCATCCTCTGCATTGTCTCTGGAGGGATTGCCCACTCCTGGTTTTAGTGATGACTTCAAGGAATAATACAGTGAATGGAATTCTCAGTAATGGACAGGAAAGAGATACTGGTGAGAAAACCACTCAAGAGTTATCACAACTCATTTAACTTTATCTTCTTATCTGGATGCAGGACCAAAACCCCAATACCTGTAAACTCATTGTGGACAGGGAACATGTTGTAATCAATAAATCAATCGTATTTATTGAGCGCTTACTGTGTGCAGAGCACTGTACTAAGCACTTAGCACTGTTGTACTCTCCCAAGTGCTGAGAACAGAGCTCTGCACATAATAAGTGCTTAATAAACATGATTGATTGGCTATAATAAAAAAATCAAACCATGTTTAAGTAAATGATAAGAATAGTGTGTTGGTTTTATATTGTTAAAAAATAGACGATAGTTGTAAGCTCTTTGAAAGTAGAATCATTTCTACTGATTCTATTGTACTTTTCTAAGTGACTAAGACAGTGCTCTGCACAAAATAGTCCCCAATGCAGTATTATTAAGGTGATAGAGTTGAAAGAGAAGTCTGTGTGTTTCAGACATCAGTGAAGCAATTTTCCTTGCCCCTCATTAGACTCCTCCTTATTGAACCTGTCTACCTAGCTGGGGTTCCTTAAAATTCCCATCTCCTCTTATTCCTTCTTTAATTTTAGTCTACTTAATAATAATAATAATGGCATTTATTAAATGCTTACTATGTGCAAAGCACTGTTCTAAGCGCTAGGTAGGTTACAAGGTGATCAGGTTGTCCCACGGGGGGGTGGGGGACCTCACAGTATTAATCCCCATTTTCCAGATGAGAGAACTGAGGCAGAGAGAAGTTAAGTGACTTGCCCAAAGTCACACAGCTGACAGTTGGCAGAGCTGGGATTTGAACCCATGACCTCTGACTCCAAAGCCCATGCTCTTTCCATTGAGCCATGGTGCTTATTTGGAGGGACATTATAAACACTCAGTCAATTGTATTTATTGAGCACTTACTGTGTGCAGAGCACTGAACTAAGTGCTTGGGAGAGTACAATATAACAATAAACATACATTCCCTGCCCACAACAAGCTCATAGTCTGGAGTGGAAGACATACATTCTATAAAAAATAAATTATAGATATGTATTTAAGGGGTTAGGATTAGGGGTTGTGGGGTTAGGATGGGGGATGAATAAAGGGAGCAAGGCTAGGCGACGTAGAAGGGAGTGGCAGAAGAGGAAATTAGGGCTTAGGGAAGGCATTTTGAAGGAGATGTGCTTTTAATAAGACTTTGAAGGATACCAACAACCACCCTACTCCCAAGCTATTCATCTCAATTCCCCATGGAGGAATGTTGTTAATTTCTTAGTTGGGAGGAAATCCCCATTTTACAGATGAGGTAACTGAGGCACAGTGAAGTTAAGCGACTTGCCCAAGGTCACACAGCAGACAAGTAACAGCAGAGCCTGGATTAGAATCCAGGACCTTCTGACTCCTAGGCCTGTGCTATATCTACTAGGTCCCACTGCTTGTCACTATGGTCAATGGAAAGGAAAGTCTCCTGTCACTCCTCTTACCTGCTCCAACTCCATAGGGTGGATTCTAGAGATGTTGTCAAGGTAGAATTTATAGTATTTCATGACAGATGGAATGTGTGGGTTAAATGAGAAAGATGAGTCGAGGATAATACCAGGTTTACAGGCTTGTGATACAGGGAAGATGATGGTGCTGTCTACAATGATATGAAAGTCCAGGGGAAGATAAGACATTCTGTTTTGAACATGTTAGGTTTTAGGTGTTGGAGGAACAGCCAAGTAGGGATGTCCTGAAGGCAAGAAGAAATGCAAAACTGCAGAGAAGGAGAGAGGTTTCCAAATCTCCTACTTCAGTACACTGTACCTTGTATTTCACTACTTATACCTATACCTTCCCCTTCTAGACTGTGAGCCCGTTGTTGGGTAGGTACCATCTCTATATGTTGCCAACTTGTACTTCCCAAGAACTTAGTACAGTGCTCTGCACACAGTAAGCGCTCAGTAAATATGATTGAATGAATGAATATACCTTGCATATGTCCCCCTTCTAGCTTGAAAATTCCTCACTTGCATATCTGATAAACAACCATTCACTCTATCTTCAAAACTTTACTAAAATCATATTCATTCATTCATTCGTTCATTCATTCATTCAATCGTATGAATTGAAGCCCTTACTGTATTCAGAGCACTGAACTAAGCACGTGGAAAGTACAATACAATAATGAAGAGAGCTAGCTCTCTTCCTCCCTTCAAGGCCCTGCTGAGAGCTCACCTCCTCCAGGAGGCCTTCCCAGACTGAGCCCCTTCCTTCCTCTCCCCCTTGTCCCCCCTCCATCCCCCCATCTTACCTCCTTCCCTTCCCCACAGCACCTGTATATATGTATATATGTTTGTACATATTTGTTACTCTATTTATTTATTTTATTTGTACATATCTATTCTATTTATTTTATTTTGTTAGTATGTTTGGTTTTGTTCTCTGTCTCCCCCTTTTAGACTGTGAGTCCACTGTTGGGTAGGGACTGTCTCTATATGTTGCCAATTTGTACTTCCCAAGCGCTTAGTACAGTGCTCTGCACATAGTAAGCGCTCAATAAATACGATTGATGATGATGATGATGATGATGAAGAATAAAAATCCCTGCCCAGAATGGGCTTTCAGTCTAGATGGGGTGAGACAGACATCTATACAAGTAAACGGGCATCAATATAAATAAATAGAATTATGAATATATGCATGTAGAGTGGCTCAGTGGAAAGAGCATGGGCTTTGGAGTCAGAGGTCATGGATTCAAATCCCAGCTCCACCAATTGTCAGCTGTGTGACTTTGGGCAAGTCACTTAACTTCTCTGTGCCTCAGTTACTTCATCTGTAAAATGGGGATTAAGACTGTGAACCACCCATAGGACAACGTGATCACCTTGTAACCTCCCCAGCACTTAGAACAGTGCTTTGCACATATTAAGGGCTTAATAAATGCCACTATTATTATTATTATATGTACATGAGTGCTGTGGGACGGGGAGGGGGGGAAGAGCAAAGGGAACAAGTCAAGATGACATTGAAGGGAGGGTGAACTGCGGAAAAGGGGGATTACTCTGGGAAGGTCTCTTGGAGGAGGTGTACCTTCAGTAGGGCTTTGAAGGGGACAAGAGTGATTGTTTGGCGGATTTGAGGAGACAGGGTGTTCCAAGCCAGAGGTAGGACATGGGCCAGAGGTTGGCAGTAAGACTGGCAAATTCGAGTCACAGTGAAACGGCTTACACCGGAGGAGCAGAATGTGCAAGCTGGAATGTAGCAGGAGAGAGTCGGGGGGAGGTAGGAAGGGATACAAGAGGATAGAGAGCTTTTAAGGCCAACAGTGAGAAGTTTTTGTTTGATACAGAGGTTTTAGACTGTGAGCCCACTGTTGGGTAGCGATTGTCTCTATATGTTGCCAACTTGTACTTCCCAAGCACTTAGTAGAGTGCTCTGCACACAGTAAGCGCTCAATAAATACGATTAATTGATTGATTGATTGATTGATAGGCAACCACTGGAGATTTTTGAGGAGGGGAGTGACGCCCTGAATGTTTCTGTAGAAAGATAATCCGGGCAGTGAAGTATGGACTGAAGTGGGGAGAGACAGGAAGTTGTGAGGTCAGCAAGGAGGCTGATGCACTAATCTGGTCAGGATAGGATGAGTGACTGTACTAACGTGGTAGGAGCTTGGATGGAGAGAAAAGGGCAGATCTTGGTGATGTGCATGTGAGACTGATGGGATTTGGTGACAGTTTAGATATACGGGGTGAATGAGAGAGAGGGTCAAGGATGATATGAAGTTTACAGACATGTCAAACAGGAAGGATGTTTGTGCCGTCCACATTGATAAGAAAGTTTGGTAGATGACAGGGTTTGGGTGGGAAGATAAGGAGCTCTGTCTTGGACATGTTGAGTCTGAGGTGGCAGGCGGACATCTAAATAAAGATGTCCTGAAGGCAGGAGGAAAGGTGAGCCTGGAGAAAGGGAGAGAGAACAGGAGAGGAGAAATAGATTCCTCCAGGGGCTTCCTGGACAAAATCCTCATTTTCCACCTTACTATCCATCGCCTAGGCACTGACATCTGTATGCTTTAAGCACTTGATATCCATCCTATCTCCAGCCCCACAACACCTATAACCTTATTCTATGCTGATTCCTCTCTCTCTATTTTAACTTTTGTCTCCTCATCTTGTCTGTGAACTCCTAATGGGCAGGGATAGTGTCTGTAAATTATTTTGCATTGTGTTCTTCCAAGTGCTTAGAATGATGTTTTGCAAAGTATTCACTCAATAAATGCCATTGATTGATTGACTAATATAGAGGGTGTTCAAGGAGAGATGGACCAGGAAACAAAATTCAGTCACTGTGAGGTTCATCTCACTTCCTGCTTCAACCCCAAACCCAGGCTGGATTAAAGCAGGAGACATCAGAGCTAAAGTTTGGAGCTCAAATTTAAGAACATAATGGCCACTTTTAAGCTGCAGCAAGTTGGAAACGAATTGTCCTATAGTCCTATATTATCTTATAGTCCTGCCAGGTGGGCAGACAGTAGGCAGCAGTTCTGATGGGGGATGACCTTGTCAGGCTTAGGCCACTCAGTGGGAAGATCTCAAAGTCCTCGGGCAGGTCTCTGTCCCAGATGATGGTCTATGGTCATTTTTTGTCAAATGCTGGATCAACTCTTATTGCTATACTTGTTTATATTAAAACGAGTAAAATTGGTAAGCACAGTCACAAAGAGCTAATACAGTAAACAAGAAGGATCAATCAATAAATCATATTGTAAGCTTATCTATAAACTGTAAGCTCGTTGTAGGCAGGGACTGTGTCTTTATTTTTGTATTGTACACTTGCAAATGTACTTGCATTGTACTCTTTGCATTGTACTCTTACAATGCTCTGCAAATGGTAAGTGCTCATTAAATACAATTGAATGAATGAATGAGAGCTTACTATATGCAGAGCACCATACTAAATATTTGAGATAGTATAATGCACAGAACAATGATAATAATAATGATAAAAATAATAATAATAATGGTATTTTTAAGTACTTACTATGTGCCAGGCTCTGAACTAAGCACTGGGGTAGATATAAGCAAATTGGGTTAGCAGAATTAGTGGACATGTTCCCTACCCTTAACAAGCCTTCAGTCTAGAGGGAGAGACAGACATTAATCAGTCAATGGAATTTTTTGAGCACTTTCTGTTAAGTCCTTAAGGAAATAAAATACAGCAGAGATAATGATGGTATTTGTTAAGAGCTTACTATGTGCCTGTCACTGTACTAAACACTGGGGTAGATACAAGCAAATTGAGTTGGACACAGTCCCTGTTCCATGTGGGGCTCACAGTTTCAGTGCTCATTTTACAGATGAGGAAACTAAGGCTCAGAGCAGTAAAATGACTTGCCCAAGGTCACACAGAAAACACATGGTGGAACTGGGATTGGAACCCATGACCTTCTGACTCCCAGGCCTGTTCTCCATCCACTCTTTCTTTCTCTGTAATGGCTTGTTTTTGCCTTGCAATTACTGGACAAGATTGTGTCAGGGTCTCTGTGTTTACCAATAAAGGTTTCTCTGTTCACCATTTTAAAAAAGAAAATGAAAAAGCCGCCCTGTAAACTTCTTTCCCAGTTAAGTTGTTCACCAGACTTAACTGGTCTCTGTATCAGTAATAAAGCTAGCACTGTATGAAGGTCACTAGTAGCTTGTATGTTTTTGGTGGGGAAGGAGGAGTCCAGAAGGGTGGTTGTGGGGTAGGAGGGTCCTCCCGGGTGCAGGACCACCACCTTGGGGGTTGGTGCACTTGTTCCACCCATAAGAACTTACAATCTATAGGAGAAGACAGACATTAAAATGAATTAGGGATAGGGGAAATAATAGAGTATAAGATGATTAACCTAAGCATTGTGGGGCTGGGATAAGTAATAAGGTGTTTAAGGGTTATGTTAAGTGCCTGAACTTAGCTGCAGCCAGTGGATCCTCACTGAAAGTAGTGCAGAAACCACGCAGTTCTGTGGATTGAGCATCACTGTAGCAGCATCCTATACCCCAGACTAGCTACACAGATAAGGGTTGAGGAGGTGGAAGTATTCTCTCAGGGCTTTGACTCTAATGATGGAATAACCAGCAGCACAGCTCATGTCCAACTACCCATGGAGGGCCCAGAAACAACACTATTTTTCTTCTCTCCCTTCTCTTTCTATCCTTTCTTCTCCTCCTGCTGGCTTGGATCCATCTCTGTGCCTAAAAGATGTGAGGACTAAGCTTTGTCTTCACCCCTCTCTACCAATTTCATGCTCCCCTCACTCATGAGTGCTTATGCCAATGGACTACTTTATTATCATTTTCAAGTGCCGTCGAGTCGTTTCTGATTCATAGAGACACGATGGATATATTTTCTCCAGAACATCCTGTCTTCTACCATGATCCATAACCTTTCTAATGGTTCTTCCGTTATTTTGGTTATGGTCTCTATATAGCTGCTGGTCTGCCTCTTCCACGTTTTCCCTGGACTTTCCTAGCATTAGTGACTTCTCCAGAGAATTAGTCTTCATTCATTCATTCATTCAGTTGCATTTATTGAGTGTTTACTGTGTGCAGAGCACTGTACTAAGCGCTTGGAAAATACAATTCTTCCTGGTTACATGTCCAAAATATGCTAATCTAACTTGAGTCATTTGCCCTTCCAAAGACCACTTTGGCTTAAGTTGCTCCAAAATCCATTTGTTTGTTTTTCAGGCAGTCTATGGTATTCACAAAGGCTTTTTCCAACACCACATTTCAAAGGAATCAATGCTGTTTCTTTGCTGTTTTTTCACTGTCCAGCTTTCAGATCCATACAATGTCACTGGACAGCCCATAGAATTGACATTTTGTATTTTTGTGGCAATTGTTACATCAGCACATTTCATGACTTTTTTCCAGGCTCTTCATAGCAGGTCTTCCTATCATTAATCTTCAACGTTTTTCTTGACTTTGACTTTTCAATCTTCTCTCCATCCACTGCAAGTGTGTTGAAACTTCCAGTGGTCATGATCTTTGTTTTCATGACATTCAAATGTAGGTCCATCTTTTTGCTCTGTTCCTTAATTTTTAATAATGAGCCCTTCAAATCTTCTTCACTTTCTGCTAGGGTAGTGTGATCAGTATAATGAATGTTGTTTATATTCCTTCCTCCAATCTTTAGTCCCCATTCGTCTTCATCCAACCCGGCTTCTCTCATTATGTATTTGGTTTAAAGGATGAACAGATAAGGAGATATGATACATCCTTACTACCAAAATATAAAAATATATTACTCTAAATAATAAATCTACATTTTATCTCTAAATATCATCAACATTACCAAATTGCTTGTAATTACCAATAGGGAGGGAGCAGTTCTGGGCCAACTTGCAGGGTTTATAGTTGGATTCAACAAGATAGGATTAAAAAATTCCAGCTGTTCATGTATTTGCCACCTCCAGACACTGACCCACTTAACTTGAACTTCGTTGCAGTAATTGATAAAGTCAACTGTGTAGAATCACCATCTAGTACACAAAATCCTCAAGGAGAAACTTTCATTTGGGAAAAAAATACTCATATAAGTAAACCGGAAATTTAGATATTATCATGAAATGTATAGTACTGTTTTCTCCTCCAATTCTCACTATGGAGGGTAAGCAGAGAGTGAATCTCCAGTCCCTGGGGGTATTTCCTCAGCGTGAGCAGCCAGCCATCCAGGTATGTATTTTATTTAAATTACAGTTTCTTGAATAAAAAATTCTAACACAAGGAGAGACACTGGTGGCCTGCTAGGATGCTGACCTGGAGGTCAGTAGAATCTTGTGACTCAGTTTCCCCTACTAGATAAACCCACACAAACACAGATACACAGCACCTTTTAATAAGTGGATTTGGTGCTTAGTGTGTCCCAAGCATGGTACTAAGGTACAAGATAATCAGGTTGGACAGAGTTCCTGTCCCACATGAGGCTTGCAGTTTAAGTAGGAGGGAGAACAAGTATGTAATCCCAGTTTTGCAAATGAAATAATTGAAGTACAGAGAAATTACCCAGCTTGCAGGTGGTGGAGTTGGGCTCTTACTCTCAGGCCCATGTTCTTGGCATTGGACCACACTGCTAGGTTCCGGATTCTATCTCAATTGTTTTTGCTGTTATTCCATTGACAGTAATGCTTGGGAATTTATGGCACAAGAAAAGTACTGGAACTAAGTTCTTTGGATATTCATTCTATTGAGGACAAATACATTGGCACAGCAAAGGAGAAATATGATACATGAAAGAGAACTTAAAAAATTGCACAACCACCTTCTTGGTCTATGGTTGTCTTTGTATCTCAAGCCTTGTTCCCTCAGCAGATTTTGCAAACTGCCAGAAATGACAGGACAGTGACTTGGACATCAATCAATTGATCAGTCATATTTATTGAGCACTTACTGTGTACAAAACACTACACTAAGCACTTGGAATAAAATACAACAGTGTTGGAAGACATGTTCCCTGCCCACAATGAGCTTATTATAGTCTACAGGGGGAAGGCATCATTTTCAACACCAGACCAATTATTGTCTGGAATGGGTGAGAGGGGTAGTTGAGTCAGAATATAATAGATTCATTTATTTTGTGAAACAGTTTTCTTGAAGGGGAAGCAAAAGGAACCTCCATTAATCCTAGTATTCAACCGAAATGAAGGAAAAGTGAAGTCTGTCCAGAACCCAATAAGGGAACTCTGCCTGAATCCTTTGAAGGAATCTTTTAAACTCTAATTACATATATCTGCCTGGAAATAATATTTTAATAAGAGATATAATTGAAAATAATGAAAAAAAGTAATTGCAAATGGAGATTTAAAACCAAAAATTAAAGTTTAAACCACCCCAAAATAGATCACTTACTTCCAATTATTATTATCAGTTGTAAATAAAAATAATAATATTAATAGTAATAATGATGATAATAATAGAATAAGCTCATTTTGGGCAGAGAATGTGTCTACTAACTGTATTATATTGTTATATTCTAATCTCCCAAGCACTTGGAACAGTGCTCTGCATTCATTCATTCATTCATTCAATCGTATTTATTCATTCATTCATTCAGTTGTATTTATTGAATGAATACTGTGTGCAAAGCACTGTACTAAGTGCTTGGGAATTACAAGTTGGTAACATATAGAGATGATCCCTACCCAATACCGGGCTCACAGTCTAGAAGGGGGGGACAGGCAACAAAACAAACATATGAATAAAATAAAATAAATAGAATAGTAAATATGTACAAGTAAAATAGAGTAATAAATCTGTACAAACATATATACAGGTGCTGTGGGGAGGGGAAGGAGGTAGGACTGAGGGGATGGGAATCACTGGGCCACACTGCTTCTCAAATTGGGTAGGTCATGGTAATTTGGGCACTTACTGTGTACAGAGCACTGTACTAAGCGCTTCGGAAGTACAAGTTGGCAAGTACAAGAGACAGCGGGCTCACAGTCTAGAAGGGGGAGACAGACAACAAAACAAAATATGTTAACAGAATAAAATAAATAGAATAGTAAATATGTACAAGTAAAATAGAGTAATAAATATGTACAAACATATATACAAATGCTGTGGGGAGGGGAAGGAGGTAAGGTGGGGAGGATGGGCAGGGGGAGATGAAGGAGGGGGCTCAGTCTGGGAAGGCCTCCTGGAGGAGATGAGCTCTCAGTAGGGCTTTGAAGGGAGGAAGAGAGCTAGCTTGGCGGATGTGCGGAGGGAGGGCATTCCAGGCCGGGGGAGGACGTGAGACTTCCTGACTCCCAGTTCTGTGTCATCTGCTCTTCATTTTTCATCTTTGCTTTACTTGTAACCTTGATAGTTGTAACCTTGATAATATCTGCACACGTTAAGCCACCAATAAATTCAGTTGATTGATTGATAGTATTTCTTAAGCACTTTCCATGTGCCATGTACTGTTGTAAATGCTGGGATATATACAAGTTAATCAGGTTGGACATAGTCTTTGTCCCATATGGGGCTTCCCATCTAAGAGGAAGAGAAAACAGGTATTGAAATCCTCAAATTACATTTGAGGAAACAGGCACAGGGAAGTAAAATGACTTGTACAAGTTCACACAGCAGGAAAGTGATGAAACCTGGAAAGAATCCAGGTTTCCCTGACTCTTAGATCTGGGATCTTTCCAGTAGGACATGCTTATTCTCTAGTCAATCTTACCATAAACTGAATTTGGTGTCAAGGGACTTTTTAACACCTTGAACCTACTTCTAAGAATAGGAAGAAGTGACTTCACTGCACCAGATCCTGGAAAGAAGAGAAAGACTTTGTCTCCATATCTCACCAAGGAAACTCTAGAACCCCTTCCTGTTTGTTACTAAAGGTAATAATAATTAATAATTGTGGTATTTGTTAAGCACCCACTATGTGCCAGGCACTGTACTAAATGCTGGGGTGGATACAAGCAAATTGAGTTGGGCACAGTCCCTGTCCCAGTGGGGTTCACAGTCTTAATCCCCATTTTACAGATGAGGTAACTGAGGCACAGAGAAATGAAGTGACTTGCCCAAGGCCGCACAAGTAACAAGTGGCAGAGCTGGGATTAGAATCCATGACCTTCCAACTCCCAGGCCCATACTCTAACCACTACATCATGCTGCTTCCCAGGTAGTGAGTCAGCCCCCTAGCTTCTTTGTTCTCTGTAATTCTCTTGTCAAATTTCAATAGGATCTTGGTAGGATATTGTGAAAACACATAAGTCTTTTTAGAACATATGGAAGACAGGTTTTTATTTCAAATAATAATGAAATCAACCTTATAACAATCAACAAGACTATTACACAGAACAAGAGTCTAAGAAAATCTGGTCAATTTAGGGTTGTGGATGGATAATTATCATCATCATATTGAAAATGTTAATAATTATGATATTTGCTAAGCACTTAATGCCATGCACTGTATGAAGACGAGGTAACTGAGGCACAGAGAAGTGAAATGATTTATCCAAGATCACACAGCAGACAAGTGGTAGAGCTAGAATTAGAACCCATGACCCTCTGACTCCCAGGGCCGTGTTCTATCCACTACACCCCACCACTTCTCATAAATAATAATGATGATCCTTGCGGTATTTCTTTAGCACTTACTATGCGACAAGTATTTTACTAAGCACTAGGGACGATAGAGGATAATCAGAGGGACAAAGTCCCTGATCCACGTGGGACTCATAGTCTAAGTGACAATGAGGTGACAGTGACAGTGAAATGTAAAAACTGAGGTGCAGAAAGGTTGCAAGGAGGTTAAGTGACTTGACTACACAGTGAATTTGAAGCAGAGCCACACTAAATTAAAAGCAATGCGCAGAGTACTGAGCCATGCTTGCTATCTCTGTGATTCAACCCTACTTCTATTCAGTCCCTTATTCCCGGCTCACCAAATTGGTTTCTGCTCTGAGCAGCCAGTAGGGTTAACTAGGGGAGCGCGACAGAAGAAAATTCATTTCAAGCTTGGTGTATGTGTGCAGACAAGTGGTGACTCATGAATTGAACAGCAGGGTGGGCACACTCCATTGCCTTGGATGCCCATACTCATTTTTGGGCTCCAGCTATCAGCCAGCTGTGCATATGAGTGTGAGCCAGAAACTCAACAAAGTAGCAGCCAGGAAACAAAAGTTGATCTCCCACATGGGAAAACAAAATTCAGCATGTTTGAGTGAGTAGTTCCCAAGGATCTTTTTCACTGCTGAATACAGATACTTTTAGTAAAATGTTAGGGAAAATTTAAAACATAAAGCTTAAATTGTGGCCGTTAGGGATTAGATTCATTGTAATGATACATTTTCTAGTAATGAACGTTGTTAAAAAGAACTAGTTGATTCCACAATTTTTTGAAATAAAAACCTTTCTTCCGTATGTTCTAAGAAGACTTGAACATTATTGTCATTCAGTAAAGGTCAACACAATTGGAATATGAGGATATTTGAATGTTATCTACTGCTAACTAGCGAAAGTCTAGTGAAAATGAAATCATCCTCTCAGGTGCATAACAATTTCAACATAAATGATTAATGTTTTTGTGTATTAGTATTTTTTGTTGGTAGCACAAATAATAACAATGATAATCATATTAATAATTTTGGTATTTGTTAGATGCTTGCAATATGATAAGTGTTGGGATATATAAAAGATAAACAAGTCAGGTGCAGTCCATTAGGGCTCACAGTCTATGTAGGGGGGAGAACAGGTAATAATAGTAATAATAATGGCGGCATTTGTTAAGCGCTTATTCTGTGCCAAGCACTGCTCTTAGCGCTGGGGTTATCAGGTTGTCCCACATAGGGCTCACAGATGTAATCTCCATTTTACAGATGAGATAACTGAGGCACAGAGAAGTTAAGTGACTTGCCTAAAGTCACACAGCTAAGTGGTGGAGCCGGGATTAGAACCCACCACCTCTGACTCCCAAGTCTTTGCTCTTTTAACTAAGCCATGCTATTTCTCTGATGACTATATATGAACGTATATATGTATAGACATATATACCGCTCTGCCACTTGCCAGCTGTGTGACTTTGGGCAAGTCACTTAACTTCTCTGTGCCTCAGTTACATCATCTGTAAAATGGGGATTAAGATTGTATGCTTGTATGCTTCCCAGCACTTAGAACAGTGCTTTGCACATAGTAAGCGCTTAACAAATACAAAAATTATTATTATATACGTGTACATATACATGTATGGATATATATGTATACATAACTAAATTCATACATATATACACACTCCCCCTCCTCCCCCTCTCCATCCCCCCGGCCTTACCTCCTTCCCTTCCCCACAGCACCTGTATATATGTATATATGCTTGTATGTATTTATTACTCTATTTATTGATTTATTTTACTTGTACATATTTATTCTATTTATTTTATTCTGTTAATCTGTTTTGTTCTCTGTCTCCCCCTTCTAGGCTGTGAGCCCACTGTTGGGTAGGGACCGTCTCTATATGTTGCCAACTTGTACTTCCCAAGCACTTAGTACAGTGCTCTGCACACAGTAAGCGCTCAGGAAATACGATTGAATGAATGAATGAACACTCACATTCAGATGCATATTTAATTTGAGTTTTGCCTAGGCTATGGAACTGAAAACATAATTTTAATTTTAGTCAGTTGCTGATGCAGGAGAAGCTTCTTTCTGCCTACGCTGTAAACTCATTGTGAGCAGGATAAATGTCTACCAACTCTTTTTATATTGTACTCTCCCAAGCACTTAGTGAGCACTTAGTATAGTGCTCTGCACATATTAAGTGCTCAATAAATACCATTCATTGATTGACAATAAAGCAATTCACTGCCTTTTGGCCTAACCCCTTATTGTTTCTACTGGAGTCACTGCCTTGCTTATTGAGACATCTTAGTTATTTTAAGGGCAAAATCATACTGAGTTATAAACTCCAAATAAGGAAAACAAAAGCAATAAAATTTTTGTAGATATGTGTTACAAGGATGATTATCCAAACGCATTGGCAATTTCAGATAGTCAAGTTATATTATCAAGCGTAATTTTGTTGTTATTTTGAACAGTTTGACTAATCTTGTTCCATTTTCTTAATTTATCTGATGGTATGTATTAGTTTTTCATTTTTTTTCTGGTATTTATTAAGCATTTACTGTATGGCAGACACTACTATGTGTGGGGGTAGATCATGATAATAAGGTTGAACACTTCACATCTCACATGGGCTTTGCAGCTTTAATCCCATTGTATGGATGAGGAAACTGAGTCCCAGAGAATTTTATGTGACTTGCCCAAGGTCACACAGTAGGCAAGTGTTGACGTTGGGATAAAAATCCAGGTCCTCTGACTCCCAGACCCATTCACTTTCCACAAGACTACACTGTTTCTAGTGGTCACGTAGGTGTATGTCCAAGACTGAACTCCTTGTCTTCCCTCCCAAACCCTGCCCTCTCCCTGACTTTCCCATCTCTGTTGACGACAGTACCATCCTTCCCATCTCACAAGCCCGCAAACTTGGTGTCATCCTCGACTCCGCTCTCTCATTCACCCCTCACATCCAAGCCGTCACCAAAACCTGCCGGTCTCAGCTCCGCAACATTGCCAAGCTCCGCCCTTTCCTCTCCATCCGAACCGCTACCCTGCTCGTTCAAGCTCTCATCCTGTCCCGTCTGGACTACTGCATCAGCCTTCTCTCTGATCTCCCATCCTCGTGTCTCTCCCCACTTCAATCCATACTTCATGCTGCTACCTAGATTATCTTTGTCCAGAAACGCTCTGGGCATGTTACTCCCCTCCTCAAAAATCTCCAGTGGCTACCAATCAATCTCTCATCAGGCAGAAACTCCTCACCCTGGGCTTCAAGGCTATCACCTCGCCCCCTCCTACCTCACCTCCCTTCTCTCCTTCTACAGCCCAGCCCGCACCCTCTGCTCCTCTGCTGCTAATCTCCTCACCGTGCCTCGTTCTTGCCTGTCCCGCCATCGACCCCAGGCCCACGTCCTCCCCCGGGCCTGGAATGCCCTCCCTCCACACAACCGCCAAGCTAGCTCTCTTCCTCCCTTCAAGGCCCTACTGAGAGCTCACCTCCTCCAGGAGGCCTTCCCAGACTGAGCCCCTTCCTTCCTCTCCCCCTTGTCCCCCTCTCCATCCCCCCCCATCTTACCTCCTTCCCTTCCCCACAGCACCTGTATATATGTATATATGTTTGTACATATTTATTACTCTATTTATTTATTTATTTATTTTACTTGTACATATCTGTTCTATTTATTTTATTTTGTTAGTATGTTTGGTTTTGTTCTCCGTCTCCCCCTTTTGGACTGTGGGCCCACTGTTGGGTAGGGACTGTCTCTAAATGTTGCCAACTTGTACTTCCCAAGCGCTTAGTACAGTGCTCTGCACACAGTAAGTGCTCAATAAATACGACTGATTGATTGATTCATTTATATCTGAGTTAGCTTTGGTTTAGATAAACAAAACAGTCAGATAACTGTCAGATAAAAGTCAGATAACAGTCAGATAAACCGTCAGCAGATATTTAGGTAATCATCTTTTTCTCATAATTAAAAACTACTCCTACAGTACAATATATAATACTATAAACTCTACTAGAGGGGATTTCTGCATTAGTTTTTGAAAACATTTTTATTCAACACTGGAATTTAATGATTTGAATAATTTCTGATTTTATTTTCATTTCTATGATTCTTTCCATTTCCTCAATCCTCAAGGCCTGGACATCCCTAATAAAATGTAATAGTGTTATAGATTTCCTCACACTAAAACTACAAGTAATGAAGGAGCTCATATATCCTAAGTCAATTACCCATTTCAGGGTCACTTGCAGAAAATGAAGTTACTTGGTGGAACCTATCCATATGTTAATCAGGTGTATATTTGTAGGTATATGGTATATAGAATAATTGAGGTTGATAGGGCTAATGAACAGGTCAGGGGCACTTGAACAAAAGCTAATTCTTTAATTTGAAATCATTCTTCCCAAGACATTTACACCTGCAAACTAGAGAATGCAATGAGATTTAGAAAAATAAGCAGAGGACTTGGAACTTAGACTTTGAATTCCAAAATTCAAATAGTTCTAGTAATACTGAGAATTCTAATTTTGAAAAGCAGCATGGCTTGTGGAAAGAAAATGGTCTGAGAATCAGGAAACCAACTCTGTCATGCTTGCCACCTGTATGACCTTGGGCAAGTCATTTAATAATTCTATGTCTCTGTTTCTTCATCTGTAAAATGGGGTTTCTTTCATTCAGCCATTTTTATTGAGCTCTTACTGTGCGCAGAGCACTGTATTAAGCACTGTACTGGGAGAATACAATATAACAATAGAGAGACACATTCCCTTCCCACAATGAGCCTACAGTCTCTAGGTTTCAATATGTTTCCACCCACCATGTAGAACAGGGTCTAACCTGCTTAACTTGTATGAACCCTAGCACTTAGTACACTGCTTGGCACATGGTAACTACTGAACAAATATCAGTCATTAATGATCATCATTATTATCATTCAACATTAGCCTTGAAGGAATAATTTACTCTATAATTGGTCTCCATTTCTAGGAGCCTTTCTATGAAATAAACATAATATAACTTTGCAGACAGACATAACGTGAGGAATTTTTTTTCCTTAAAGATGACTTCAGACATATGTAGCTGACATACATACAAAAATAGAATACTAGCAATGATATGCTATTCATAAAATACTTGAAATGATTGATATAGGATAGAAACAGCATCTACATTTTTTACAAGTAGGGATATTATCAGGATGTTCCACATCAGACTGGTCTCTATTCTTGATTTTCCCCCTTTACTTCACAGGTTTCCAGAAAACTTTTGCTCTGGAAGATTGACTTCTGTCCATGTACTGACTGCTTGACTTTCCTCATGGTCTGCTGTATTTATCTTTCAATAGCCCACTGCAATGTTGCATTGTGTGTGACTGTTCCACCCTATTTTTAAACTATTTCTCTTCCCTTCAGTATTGTATATGTTCCTCTCAGTCACCGTATACCAGCTGTCTGCATATTTTTCTGTCATCCATTATCTTGTCAGTCAATCAATGGTAGTAGAGAACACTGTAGAGTTGGTATATATGATTCTTGGCTACAGGGATGGGACACACATTAAAATGAATTACTAATGATAATAATAATAATAAAGATGGTATTTGTTAAGTGATTACTATGTGCCAAGCACTGTTCTAAGCTCTGTTGTAGATACAAGGTAATCAGGTTGTCCCACATTGGGGTCACAGTCTGAATCCCTATTTTACAGATGAGGTAATTGAGGCACAGAGAAGTTAAGTGACTAGCCCAAAGTAACACAGCTGATAGTGGTGGAGCCGGGTTTGGAACTCAGGACCTCTGATTCCCAAGCTCGTGCCCTTTCCACTAAGCCACGCTGCAAAGCAAGTGGCAGGTATAAGGATGTGTACATAAATGCTGTTGGGTTTGAGGTGGGATTAAATATTAAGTGCTTAAAGGGTACAAATGATCTCCTTCTTGTCAAATCCAATGGCCTCTACTCCAACCTAATCCTTCCCAACCTCTCAGCTGCCTTCAAGAATGCTGACCACCTCCTTCTCCTGGGAACATTATTCAACCTCGGTTTCACTGACACCATCCTCTTCTTGTTCTCCACCTATCTCTCTGGCCATTCATTCTCAGTCCCTTTGCTGGCTCCTCCTCAAGGTTCAGTTCCGGGGACTCTGCTATTTTCCATTTACACCCACTTCCTTGGAGAACTCATTCACGAATGAGGTTTCTCACATGGCTTCAACTACCAACTCTATGGGGATGTTACCAAAATCTATATCTCCAGCCCTGATCCTCTCCCCCTTTGCAGTCTCACATTTCTTCCTTCCTTCAAGACATCTCTATTTGGAACTTCTTATTTCCCATGCAAATGCTGTCCTCCTCCTGACTTTCCCATCACTGTAGATGGCACCACTACCTTCCTGTGTCACAAGCCCATAACTTTGGTGTTATTCTTGACTCCTCTCTCTCATTCAACCCACATATTAAATCAATCACTAAATTCTGTCAGTTCTACCTTCTCATCATTGCTAAAATCTGCTCCTCCTTTCCATCCAAACTGCCACCATGTTAATACAATCACTTATCCTATCCCACCTTGATTACTGTATCAACTTCCTTGCTGACCTTCCAGCCTTCTGTCTCTCCCCATGCCAGTCCATACTTCACTCTGCTGCATGGATAATTTTTCTACAGAAACATTCAGGCCATGATTCCCCTCTCTTCGAGAGCCTCCAGTGGTTGCTCATCGACCTCTCCATCAAACAAAACTCATCACCATAGACATTAAAGCACTCCACCACCTTTCCCCCTCGTACCTCACCTCATTACTCTCCTACTACATCTGAACCTGCACACTTTACTCCTCTAAATGCCACCTTCTCACTGTACCTCAATCTTGTCTATCTCACTGCCAACCTCTCACCCAAGTTCTGTCTCTGCCCTGGAACACCCTCCCTCCTCATATCTGACAGACCATTACTCTCCCCCACTTCAAAGCCTTATTGAAAGCAAACTTCCTCCAAGAGGCCTTCCATGCCTAAGCCCTCCTTCCTTTTCTCCAGTTCCCTTCTCTGTCACCCTGACTTGCTCTCTTAATTCATCCTCCCTCCCAGCATCCCAGTACTTATGAACCTATCTGTAATTAATTTATTGATATTAATGTCTGCCTCCCGCTCTAGACTGTAAGCTTGTTGTGGGCAGGGAATGTGTCTGTTCATTGTTTTTTGTACTCTCCAAGAACTTAGTACCATGCTCTGCACACAGTAAGTGCTCAATGAATGTGATTGAATGAATGACTCAATGAATGAATACAGAAGAAGTAGGGGAATTGGGGAAGTGAAGGCCTCATTAGGGAAGGCCACTAGGAAGAGTTATGATTTTAGGAGAGTTTCAAAGGTGGGGAGAGTGGTGGTCTGTGGGACAAGAAGGGGGAGGGAGTCTCAGGGCTGAGGGAGGATGAGGGTAAGGGATCAGTGGTGAGACATGAGATTTAGTGAGTAGGTTGGCGTTAGAGAGGTGAAGTGTGTAGGTTGGGTTGTTTAGTGAGTGGATCAGCAAGTTCATTGCTTGGTTTTCTAAGCATCGCTTTCAATTTTATCTTTATGTACATTCAAGAATTAAATAGAGATGGGGTAGCCACCCAGGATGTAAAATTGGCTTCCTGTAGCATACTGACATTTTACAGTCTTGGACTTCTGCTGGGAATAGATGGGAATAGACGGGAGTGTTGTAACAATGCCTGCTGTCTGTGTTAGTTCAATTCAATCTAATCATATTTATTGAGCACTTACTGTATGCAAAGCACTATACTAAGCACTCGTGAGAGTACAGTATAACATCATACACATTCCGTGCCCATAACAAGCTCAAAGTCTAGAGTCGATCTCACAGTGTAGTTCCACTCCTTAACCAGGTCCTCCCCAGATACAAAAAGGAGGGTTTCATGCTGGGAAGCAAAGTGTCCAGATATTCATAAAGAATAGAAGATGATAGAAGGGGTGGTTCAAAGGGTGCTGGGAAGACAGGTTGTTCAGCTCTTCATTCTTCTCCAGATTCCTTCTTTTCCCCCTTCTAGGAGCCAGCTTATTGAGGGCCATCAGTTAGGGGATGCAGTACGTTCTTCTTTTTCGGAGCATTAAAAGGCTTTGTCTCTGCTAATTAATGTTCTGTATAACCAAAGCACTGTCTCCTTGCTGAGATAACACTGCAACTAAAATTCTATTGCTTTGATTCTGATTCTTACTTTCTGGTCATTTTTTCTCATAAAATTATTTCCCTAATTTCTTTTAGGGGTTGGGCCTGAGCAAATTTGTTTGGCTAGGATGATATTGATTTTCTGACATAGAAGATTTAACAAGCAAGGAATTAATGATTTTCAAACACTTTGAAGCACAAAGTGCTAGATAATGGCTCTACATATTTAAAGACTTTGCAAGCTTCCCTAAAGCCCCAAACTGAAATAGCAAAGCACTTGTGTCTGCTGGCAAATAGTTGACTCAGAATATTGAGTTTTCTTTTACCATTAACTTGCTATGGATGTTTGGGCAGAGTTTCTCTGCAAAATGAAGTAGCAGTATTTTTTGAGTCCCTAACTCACTGGGACTAAAAAAAGTGATAGTCCTATCATTTACCAGGTGTACAAATCCTTTCAGTAAACAGGCTTTTTGGCAGGACATACAGTAATCGAGATGAAAAAGGAAAGGAACTGATCCAGAGAAAATCATTTGTCCAAAAAGTGATCAGTAGTTGGACAATGCAGATCTACCTTACTGTTGCAGATCTAAATCTCCATCCCTGATCTCTCTCCTTCTCTGTCTTCTCACAGTCTTCACAGTCTTCTTTTAGACTGTGAGCCCACTTTTTAGACTGTGAGCCCACTGTTGGGCAGGGACTGTCTCTATGTGATGCCAATTTGTACTTCCCAAGCGCTTAGTACAGTGCTCTGCACATAGTAAGCGCTCAATAAATACGATTGATTGATTGATTGATTGATTCTCTGAAGTCTTGCTTTTCCTCTAAGCACTGGGGAGGTTAGAAGGTAATCAGGTTGTCCCACGGGGGCCTCACAGTCTTAATCCCCATTTTACAGTTAAGGTAACTGAGGCAAAGAGAAGTTAAGTGATTTGTCCAAAGTCACCCAGCTGACAGTTGGCAGAGCCAGGATTTGAACCTGTGACCTCTGGCTCCAAAGCCAGAGCTCTTTCCACTGAGACATGCTGCTTCTCTTGTCTTCAGGAGATCTATACTTAAATGTCCAGCTAATGCCTCAAACTTACCATGACCAAAATAGAACTTCCACCTTCTCACTACAACTATGTCAATCAATCAATCGTATTTATTGAGCACTTACTGTGTGCAGAGCACTCTACTAAGCGCTTGGGAGGTACAAGTTGGCAACATATAGAGACGGTCCCTACCCAACAGTGGGCTCACAGTCTAGAAGGGGGAGACAGAGAACAAAACAAAACATATTAACAAAACAAAATAAATAGAATAGATATGTACAAGTAAAATAAATAAATAAATAGAGTAATAAATATGTACAAACATATATACATATATACAGGTGCTGTGGGGAAGGGAAGGAGGTAAGCCGGGGGGATGGAGAGGGGGAGGAAGGGGAGAGGAAGGAGGGGGCTCAGTCTGGAAAAGGCCTCCTGGAGGAGGTGAGCTCTCAGTAGGGCCTTGAAGGGAGGAAGAGAGCTAGCTTGGCAGATGGGCAGAGGTAGGGCATGCCAGGCCCGGGGGATGACGTGGGCCGGGGGTCGATGGCAGGACAGGTACGGTGAGGAGGTTAGTAGCAGAGGAGCAGAGGGTGCGGGCTGGGCTGTAGAAGGAGAGAAGGGAGGTGAGGTAGGAGGGAGCAAGGTGATGGAGAGCCTTGAAGCCGAGGGTGAGGAGTTTCTGCATGATGCGAAGGTTGATTGGTAGCCACTGGAGATTTTTGAGGAGGGGAGTAACATGCCCAGAGTGTTTCTGGACAAAGACAATCTGGGCAGTGGCAAGAAGTATGGATTGAAGTGGGAAGAGACAAGAGGGTGAGAGATCGGAGAGAAGGCTGATACAGTTGTCCAGATGGGATAGGATGAGAGCTTGAACGAGCAGGGTAGCAGTTTGGATGGAGAGGAAAGGGCAGATCTTGGCAATGTTGGGGAGCTGAGACCGGCAGGTTTTGGTGACGGCTTGGATGTGAGGGGTGAACGAGAGAGCGGAGTCGAGGATGACACCAAGGTTGCAGGCTTGTGAGACGGGAAGTATGGTAGTGCCATCAACAGTGATGGGAAAGTCAGGGAGAGGGCAGGGTTTGGGAGGGAAGACAAGGAGTTCAGTCTTGAACATGTTGAGTTTTAGGTGGCAGGCAGACATCCAGATGGAGATGTCCTGAAGGCAGGAGGAGATGCGAGCCTGGAGACAGGGGGAGAGAACAGGGGCAGAGATGTAGATCTGGGTGTCATCAGCATAGAGATGATAGTTGAAGCTGTGGGAGTGAATGAGGTCACCAAGGGAGTGAGTGTAGATAGAGAACAGAAGGGGACCAAGAACTGAACCTTGAGGAACCCCCACAGTAAGGGGATGGGAGGGGGAGGAGGAGCCTGCCAAAGAGACTGAGAATGCACGACCGGAGAAATAAGAGGAGAACCAGGAGAGGAGAACCATGGAGCCAGTGAAGCCAAGGTTGGATAGCGTGTTGAGAAGAAGGGGATGGTCCACAGTGTCGAAGGCAGCTGAGCGGTCGAGGAGGATTAGGATAGAGTATGAGCCGTTGGATTTGGCAAGCAGGAGGTCATTGGTGACCTTTGAGAGTGCAGTTTCCGTGGAATGTAGGGGATGGAAGCCAGACTGGAGGGGGTCGAGGAGAAAGTTGGCGTTGAGGAATTCGAGGCAGCGCGTTTAGACGACTCCTTCAAGGAGTTTGGAAAGGAATGGTAGGAGGGAGATGGGGCGATAACTAGAAGGTGAGGTGGGGTCAACTGAGGGTTTTTTTAGGATGGGAGAGACATGGGCATGTTTGAAGGCAGAGGGGAAGGAACAAGTGGAGAGTGAGTGGTTGAAGATGGAAGTCAAGGAGGGGAGAAGGGACGGAGTGAGAGATTTCATGAGATGAGAGGGAATGGGGTCAGAAGCACAGGTGGCCAGAGTAGCGCTTGAAAGGAGAACTCCTCTGAGGATACTGCTGGGAAGGATGGGAGAGTATCGGAGAGTGTTGAGAGCCGGGGGGTTGGAGAAGTTGGAGTGCACTATGTCCTCTTCTTGACTTTCCCAACACTGTATACAGCACCACCATCTTCCTGTTTCCCTAGCCAGTAAAGATGGAATTATCCTTGACCACACCTCTCTCATTCAATCCACCTAAGTAGTCTGGTTTCAAATTCTGTACATTCAACCTTCACAACATTGCAAAAAAGATGGTAGATTATCTTTCTACCATTCGAACTGCTACCACATTAATCCAAACACTTATCTTATCCTGCCTTGACTACTAAATCTGACTGCTTGCTGACTCTCAGCCTCCTGTTTTCCCCACTCCATTCCATACTTCCCTCTTCTGGCTGGATCATTTTTCAACAAAACTGTTCCACCCATTTCCCCACTCTTCAATAACCTCCAGTGGTTGTCCATCAACCTTCAAACAGAAACTCCTTATCTTTGGCTTTAAACCAATCACCATGCCCTCTTCTAACTTACCTTCCTGATTTCCTACTACAACCCAGCTCACAAACATTTCTCCTCCAAAGCCAACCTATTCACTGTACCTCAGTCCCATCTACCTCGTTGCCAACCCCTCACCCATGTACTCCTTCTGGCTTGGTCTCCCTCTTGATAGCCAATAGGTATTTCACTCTCCCCCACTTCAAAGCCTTATTAAAAACACATCTCCTCCAAGAGATCTTTCCCAACTTAGTCTTCATTTTCCTCTTCTCCTACTCCCTTCTGCATCACCCTTGCACTAGTATTTGCATCCTTTATTCA
The DNA here is from genome assembly GCF_015852505.1 of Tachyglossus aculeatus. NCBI lineage: Eukaryota > Metazoa > Chordata > Mammalia > Monotremata > Tachyglossidae > Tachyglossus > Tachyglossus aculeatus. The sequence continues at coordinate 117,819,966 of NC_052067.1, forward strand.
CCTCTACATTAGCCCCATTGTTTTGTTGTTATGGGACCTGACATGATATTTCCTGGAAAGAGATTGCTATGGTCCCGGTCTCACACCTGGTCTTTACTACTCTCAGTTAATACAGGATCACTGGAGTTTTTGAGAAGCAGCATAGCCTAGGGGAAAGAGCACAATCCTGGGAACTAAGAACTAGAACATGGGTTCTAATCCCAATTCTACCAGTTCTCTGCTGCAGGATGCTTCATTCATTCATCCAATTGTATTTATTGAACACTTATTGTGTGCAAAGCAGTATAGTAAACTTAACTTCTCTATGTCTCAGTTTTCATATCTTGTTGGAATTCATTACCTTTTTTAATCTTATTTACTGACTGCTTATTGTGTATAAAGCACTTTACAAAGTGCTGGGGTTGATAAAAATTAATTGGGTTGGACATAGTACCTGTACTATATGTGGCTCAGAATCTAAGTAGTAGTGAGAACAGATAGTAAATCCTCATTTTACAGTTGAAGAAACTGAGGCATAGAGAACTTAAAACTTTGCTCCCCTTTGGTCTGTAAGTCCTGTGAGGGACAAGGACTGTATCCAACCTGATGATTATCTTGTACCTACCCAAGCACTTAGTAAAGTGCTTGGCATAATAATACCATATATTACTCCCTATCATGTTAGGAGTTTATGAACACAGCTGGCTGATGTTCATTTTCAACAAAGAAACCTTATATGGAGAAAATCATCTTTGGTTGTGCATGTGACTGAAAAAGCAAGTCCTTCAGTACCTGAGTGCAATTCTGAGAGGGACCAATAATCATTGCAGAATCAAATTCCCAAACCAAATAATAGTTTTCAAAGTAAAGATTTAATTGGTATTATGAGTTGGAAACAATAGCATTAGAGAAGGGGAATCTGAGGCTTACAAAACATCTTTGAGGCTTCTGAAGTTTTTTTTAATTGTTTGGGTACATGGCCTAGTGGATAGAACATGGCCCTGGGAGTCAGAAGGATGTTGGTTCTAATCCTGGCTCTGCCACTTATCTGCTGTGTAACCTAGGACAAGTTGCTTAACTTCTCTGTTCCTCAGTTCCTTCATCTGTAAAATGGGGGTTAAGACTCTGAGCCCTATGTGGACCAGGGACTGTGTACAACCTAATTATCTTGTATTTACCCCAGAACTTAGAACAGTACCTGGCACATAGTAGGAACTTAACAAATGCCACAGTTATTATTATTATTGTTATCAGATGTCAATTATCATAGGCTTGGCTGCATGGCATACCTAAGGTTTTCCTTGTTGAAAGTGTCTGGAAAATTATTTAGACAAAGATTAACTTACTGTGGTTTCCTTCTTATCCAGATATAACTTACACAGAGATAAATACACTCCCTCATGGACCTTCTTCAGTTTGTTTTCAGAGTAGCATACAGGTTAAAAACAACACATCTTAAAACAGCAAACTAAACTCAAATTCTTCCCCAAAGGAACTGTCCCACACTCAGTGGTATGGGACTCTCCATTACTGGCAGAGACTCTTCTGTCAGGGTGTAATAAAAGCTTCTGGGAACACTAGGCCAAACAAGCCTCATTGCAATATTGGTTTTGTAGTTTGGAATTTCTTCCTTATCTTTCTTTATGGTATTTGTTAAGCACTTACTATGTGGCAAGCAATGTTCTGAGCAGAGCAGCGGGATAGATACAAGGTAATCAGGTTGTCCCAAGTGAGGCTCACAGTCTTCATCCCCATTTTACACATGAGGTAACGTAGGCAAAGAGAAGTTAAGTGACTTGCCCAAAGTCACACAGCTGACATGTGGTGGAGCTGGGATTAGAACCTATGACCTTTACTCCCAAGCCCGTGCTCTTTCCACTAAGCCACTCTGCTTCTCTGTGCTGCTGCTTCTTTTTTGGAAATGGTTTTGGAGGCAGACTATAAAATTCTGCAGGCTGATCCATTTTATGCTTAAAATCTGAAGGAATAGTTAGTAGTTACACCAAAATGCCCCATTTTGTATCAATACCCAAATCATCCATAATTCCACCCTCTCATTCACCCCTCATATCCAATCTGTCACCAAAACATGCTGGCTTTACCTTCACAACATCTCCAAGATCCGCCCTTTCCTCTCCATCCAAACCGCTGCTTTGTTAATACAATCATTCATTATCTTTGTACAAAAACGCTCTGGCCATGTCACCCACCTCCTCAAAAATCTCCTGTGGTTGCTATCAACCTTTGTATCAAGCAAAAACTACTCACTGTTGACTTCAAAGCTCTCATTCATTCATTCATTCATTCATTCATTCAATTCAATCATATTTATTGAGTGCTTACTGTGTGCAGAACACTGTACTGAGTGCTTGGGAAATACAAGTTGGCAACATATAGAGACAGTCCCTACCCAACAGTGGGCTCACAGTCTAAAAGGGGGAGACAGAGAACAAAACCAAACATACTAACAAAATAAAATAAATAGAATAGATATGTACAAGTAAAATAAATAAATAAATAGAGTAATAAATATGTACAAACATATATACATATATACAGGTGCTGTGGGGAAGGGAAGGAGGTAAGATAAGGGGATGGAGAGGGGGACGAGGGGGAGAGGAAGGAAGGGGCTCAGTCTGGGAAGGCCTCCTGGAGGAGGTGAGCTCTCAGTAGGGCCTTGAAGGGATGAAGAGAGCTAGCTTGGCGGATGGGCAGAGGGAGGGCATTCCAGGCCCGGGGGATGACGTGGGCCAGGGGTCGATGGTGGGACAGGTGAGAACGAGGTACGGTGAGGAGATTAGCAGCAGAAGAGCGGAGGGTGCGGAGTGGGCTGTAGAAGGAGAGAAGGGAGGTGAGGTAGGAGGGGGCGAGGTGATGGAGAGCCTTGAAGCCAAGGGTGAGGAGTTTCTGCCTGATGCGCAGATTGATTGGTAGCCACTGGAGATTTTTGAGGAGGGGAGTAATATGCCCAGAGCGTTTCTGTACAAAGATAATCTGGGCAGCAGCATGAAGTATGGATTGAAGTGGGGAGAGACACGAGGATGGGAGATCAGAGAGAAGGCTGATGCAGTAGTCCAGACGGGATAGGATGAGAGCTTGAATGAGCAGGGTAGCGGTATGGATGGAGAGGAAAGGGCGGATCTTGGCAATGTTGCGGAGCTGAAACTGGCAGGCTTTGGTGACGGCTTGGATGTGACGGGGTGAATGAGAGAGCAGAGTCGAGGATGACACCAAGGTTGTGGGCTTGTGAGACGGGAAGGATGGTAGTGCCGTCAACAGAGATGGGAAAGTCAGGGAGAGGGCAGGGTTTGGGAGGGAAGACAAGGAGTTCAGTCAACTCCTCTCTCATCAACTTCAACTCTCTCATCATTCCCTGAAATATTTTGAGATATTCAATCTACTCTACATACACTTCAAAACGTCTGCCCTGTCCCTTCTTCCCTTTCTGATTGCAACCATCAACCTCTGTCTTTACAATGACTTCTTCCCTTTGCTTTCAAACGTACTCATGTACTTCCTAGGTTAAAAAGAAACCCTGCTTCCTCTGGCCCATAGCACCCTCTTATTATTGCCCCATCTGGCATTCCAGAAATTCCTCTGCAAACTCCTCAGAAGAGTAATTAATATACACCCAATGCCTCCACCATTATTTCTCCAATTCTCTCCTCAATCCCTTTCAATCTGGCTTAGTGGAAAGAGCACATGCTTGGGAGTCAGAGTTCGTGGGTTCTAATCCTGATTTTGCCACTTGTCAGCTGTGTAATTTTGGGCAAGTCACTTAACTTCTTTGTGCCTCAGTGACCTAAAATGTAAAATGGGGATGAAGATTATGAGCTCCACTGGACAAACTGATTACTTTGTATCTACCCCAGTGCTTAGAACTTGGCATATAGTAATCGCTTAACAAATACCATCATTAGTTATTATTCACTCCACTGAAATGGCCCTCTGTAAAATCATTATTGATCTTCTTCTTGGCAAACCCAATGGTCTCTACTCAATCGTATCCCTCCTTGACTTTTCAGATGCTTTCAATAGAGGACCTCACCCTTATCCTGAAAACACTATCTAATCTTGGTTTTGCTTTGTGGGCAAATTAAGTGCTAAGTAAATAGCATATATTGAAGAGGAAGAAGACAAAGAAGGCACTTACCTTACATATTGCCCTTCTGTAATCTAATCCTGGCTTTGTCAAGGTAATCTGGGCTCTATTCCCCCCCTTCATTAACAGTTTTTTGCACTGAAAATAGTCATTTGATCATAAATCTGTTAGCATGAATAGTTATCAGCAAGATTAGCAAATCTTATGTCAACAAACTAAAAAATTCAAGATAGTCAAAAGTGAGAAAAAATTATGGAATGAGTAGAAGAAGAGGATTGGGAATATGGACAGTACAACTGATTAATATAAGGTAGGAGAAACAGTGGGAGAGTATGATTCATCTTGATGCTTTTTTCATTAATACAGTTTAGATTTTCTGATTTCGATACCAGAATGCATATCACTGACACTTTATGCAAAGCACTGGGAAAATTACAGGCTATTGAATGAGACTCTTTGCCTACAAGAGGATCACAATATAAGTGGAAAGAATGGATATAAATAATGATGACATTTGTTAAGTGCTTACTATGTGCAAAGCACTGTTCTAAACGCTGTGGGGGGGAATACAAGGTGATCATGTTGTCCCACATGGAGCTCAGTCTTAATACCCATTTTACAAATGAGGTAACTGAGGCTCCGAGAAGTTAAGTGACTTGTCCAAGGTCACACAGCAGACATGTGGGGGAGCTGGGATTAGAACCTATGACTCCCAAGCCCATGCTCTTTCCACTGAGCCACGCTGCTTCTCCTAATAAAAATAATAATAAGTAAAAAACAATGATAAGAGCTACTTGAAGGATTCAACAACTCATAATAATCACCTAAAATCTGGTAGCTAAACTGTGCTTGGAAATACTCCATTCATCATCATATCTGATGCAGCCATGCGTGTAATATGCAGAATAATGAAGCTTAAAGCATAATTATTAGGTATTACTGTTAAATACAGTAATTAGGTTGAGTGCAGCACAACACAGTTGGTAGACACGGTCTCTGCCCACAGGAGCTTAGAGTATAGAGGAGAAGACAGATATTGAAATATAATACAGATATGGGAAATAATATTAGAGATGAGGAATGACAGGATAGTCTATGCCTATTCACATTTATTGTATCATGAGTTTGAAGTGACGAAATGTATTCTTAGAAAATGTGTTTAATTTAATGTCAGTAACCACGTGCAAAAATTTTAAAAAACCTAGCATCTCAGCAAAACTTCAAAGATCACCATTCCTATTCAAGAATTCCCAAAGCTATTAATAACTCAGGAGGTCACTGTCCATCGTTGTAGGGTTTATATTGGTTCACAGCCATAAATTTTTTGGCCATAAGTTTAAGAATGCAAAGCATACTTTTTGGCATGACTCTGAACAGAAGTGAGAAAATATAGACAGGCTGTGAAGGTGAAGGGATCTCTCATAGAACAGTAATAGAAAAATGCATGAACACAGAACTGCAAACCTTAGCAAAAATATACTGTTTTGCTCAGCTGGAATCTTTGGTTACTGCCTCAGGGAGCAAAACACTAAAAGGGATAAATGTGTGTGTTAGACCTGAGGAAAAGGAATGAAAATTAAAGAGAGAATGTGAGCTAGGGTAAGATGGAAAAATATGTGTCTGTATTTGCCTGATAGAGGACATAGCATGTTGCCCAGCTGTGATGACTGTCTTCTGAATATGGAATTTAAGGACTTGTAAAAATACTTATTTTGATATAATTATGCTGTTTTCAAACACTGTAGATACCACAATATTGTATAATTCTATTTAGGATGGTTTTCAAACAAGACTTTGAGCACAACAAATCAGATCTAAAGCAATATCTATTATTTCAATGAATTCCTGAAACTCTTTTACCTGCATTTTTGGCTCTCGGGTATACTAGGCACACTAGCTTTTCTCCTGAAACTATGTAAACATTTTAGTTGAAAAATGTATCACAGGATGCCATGGTAGTCCCTGACCATTTTTATTTTTGTTGTCCTCATTACCCTTGAGGATGCCAGTACCTAATAGCCCATAGTTGTCTTTTAGACACAAGGTATTTGTCTCTAAGAAGTCTAAAACAATCTTCAAACTTTACAATTTTAAATTACAGAGTGAATTTTTTTAATACTCAAAATGATGTAGTTAATAACAGTATGATCCTATTGCAAGGTAACTAGATACCCCATATCCCTCAGGTGAGTTGTGATTTTGGAGGTGTGTGACAGGATTTCCCAAGTTCGTGTGAAGAAATATAGAGGCAACTTGGCCTAGTGGATAAGAGCATAGCCTAGGAGACAGAAGGACCTGGGTTCTAACCCTAGCACTGCCACTTGTCTGTGGTGTGATCTTGTTAAAGTCACTTAACTTCTCTGTGCCTCAGTTATTTCATTTGTAAAATGGGGACTAATACCATGAGCCCTATGTGGGACATGAACTCTGTCCAACCTGATCAGCTTGTATCTACCCCAGCACTTACTACAGTGCATGGAACACAGTAAGCACTTAACAAATACCATAAAAATGGCTTATATGGAAGCAGGGAGTAGGCACTTTGGGGAAGGAAAGATATTCATTAAGGTTAATTGAAAACTTGATGTGACAATTGGCAGAATGATTCTCAAACTAGATAACGGGAACTATATTTAAATGGTTCATGATGAAACACCAGAATTCTAAAGAGGATTTTCCCCAAATCAAAACTTGAGACCAGTCAGACTATGGAGCTGAGAGGAAATGAAGAAAAAAAAAACTGAACAAAGAAGAATTTGCATTAGAAAAGAATGTTTTTCCTCCAGCTAATCATAGACTAGCCCAATAAGAGGAAAGGGGCATGAGTTGGGCCACAAGAGAAGTAGCCTTTGAAATTCTATAGGAATGTACAAAGATGTAGAAAGAAAAATGGAACCTGGAGGCTGAGTCTGGTCCGTGGACAGGATGTGTCTCTCTTTATTGCTGTATTGTACTTTCCAAGTGCTTAGTACAGTGCTCCTGCACACAGTAAGTGCTCAATAAATGATTGAATGAATGAATGAATGAATGAATGACTTCCTTTTATCTTCTCCAGGGATGGTATTCAAGAGTACTGCCCTAAGGAAGTAAAATCCAAAGCTGTGGACAGCCTGGAACTTTATGGTCTTGGGCAATCAATCAATCAATCAATCAATCGTATTTATTGAGCACTTACTATGTGCAGAGCACTGTACTAAGTGCTTGGGAAGTACAAATTGGCAACATATAGAGACAGTCCCTACCCAACAGTGGGCTCACAGTCTAAAAGGGGGAGACAGAGAACAAAACCAAACATACTAACAAAATAAAATAAATAGAATAGATATGTACAAGTAAAATAAATAAATAAATAAATAAATAGAGTAATAAATATGTGCAAACATATATACATATATACAGGTGCTGTGGGGAAGGGAAGGATGTAAGATGGGGGGATGGAGAGGGGGACGAGGGGGAGAGGAAGGAAGGGGCTCAGTCTGGGAAGGCCTCCTGGAGGAGGTGAGCACTCAGTAGGGCCTTGAAAGGAGGAAGAGAGCTAGCTTGGCGGATGGGCAGAGGGAGGGCATTCCAGGCCTGGAGGATGACGTGGGCCGGGGGTCGATGGCAGGACAGGTGAGAATGAGGTACGGTGAGGAGATTAGCGGCGGAGGAGTGGAGGGTGCGGGCTGGGCTGTAGAAGGAGAGAAGGGAGGTGAGGTAGGAGGGGGCGAGGTGATGGAGGGCCTTGAAGCCCAGGGTGAGGAGTTTCTGCCTAATGCGCAGATTGATTGGTAGCCACAGGAGATTTTTGAGGATAGTTTGTTCCTCTGAGCCTCAGTTTCCACATCTTTAAAATGCAATATTTGTCATCTCTTATTTAAACTGCCAGCCCCATATGGGACAAGGACTGTTTCTGACCTCATTATTTTGTTTCTCCCTGGTGCTTAATACAGTGCTTGACAATCAATTGATCATATTTATTGAGTGACTACTGTGTGCAGAGCACTGTACTAAGCACTTAGGAGAATACAGTACAGCAGTTTTGGTAAACATATTTCCTGCCTACAGAGTTTAAATAGGAGACAGACATTAATGTAAATAAATAAATTACTGATATGTGCTCTTAGAACAGTGCTTTGCACATAGGAAGTGCTTAATATTCCAGACCAGAGGCAGTACATGGGCAAGAGGCCAGGAGAAGACTGACAAGATTGAGGCACAATGAGAAGGTTGGCATTATAGGAAAGAAGTATGTGTGCTGAGTTGTAGTAGGAGAGCAATGAGGTGAGGTAGGAGGGGGCAAGGTGGGTGAGTGCATGCTTTAAAGCCAATGGTAAGGAGTTTCTGTTTCTGTTGATACATAGTAAGGGGTTAACAAATACTCTGTTATAGAAAAGTATTTTAAAGAGGCCTTTCCATACTGAAGCTGCAGCAGTATCAGAGGCAGAAGTCTGGTGAGGCTAAGCTTCCCACTGTTAAGGTATGAGAGATGTAGCTTAGGTTTACATGGCCATTGCGACTGCTGTCATCTGAACTTGTTGTATTGTACTTGGTTCTGCATTTTAAGTGTTTGAAGAAACTAGAGTGGGTTCTAGAGATGCTGTGAAGGTAGAAATGACAATACTCAGTGACAGGTTTAATATATGAGTTGAATGAGAGTTATGAATCAAGGATAATGGCATGTTTATGAACTTGTGAGATAGGGAGGATGGTGGTGTGGTCTATGGTGATCAGAAATATGGGAGATGACAAGGTTTGGATGGAAAGATGAGAGGTAATGTTATGAAAATGGTTTCTTTGAGGTATCAGTGGAACATTCAGGTAGATAGAATCTATCTTGAAAGCAGGAGGAAAGGACGGAAACTGCAGAAAAGGAAAGAGGCTAGGGAAGGAGAAGTGGAATTGGAATCATTCACATAAAGATGGTAGTTGCAAGCCATGGGAGTGAATGAGTTCTCCAAGGGAGTGGGTGTAGTTGGAGAATAAAAGGTGACCCAGAACTGAGCCTTGAGGAAACCTCATTGTTAGAAGGTGGGAAGCAGAGGAGGAGCCTGTGAAAGTAACTGAGAAGAAGCTGTCAGAGAGAGAAAGAGTGAACCAGGAGACAGAGTCACTGAAGCTAAAGTTGGATAATGTTTCAAGGAGCAGAGGCTGGTCCACAATATTGAAGAAACTTGAGAGGTTGAGGTGGATTAGAATGGAGTATAGATCTTCAGATTTGGCAAGAAGAAGGTCACTGGTCACCTTAGAGAGGGAATTATTATTCCCTGTGTCTGCGAGATCTGGTTTCCCCAGAGTGCTTGTGATGTTACCATGGATTTTCAGCCTTACATTTCAGCAAAAAGAGCTATTAGAGTCAGAGCTGGATACCAGTCAGCCTCAACTGAATCCTAACACCTTTCAGTCACTCATTCTTCTAATGGTTTTAGGGTATCCTGCTCAGTGTTCCAAAAGTCCATTCTCCTACTATTGCTGCCACACTCTTTTGATTGAAGGCTGTCTCCATGAAGCTATAGAGCTTATTGGGGACTATCCTACTACACTTTTCCAAGGTTGGCTTCAGGAAGCATGGGAAAAAAGCATTCCCATGTACACAACTCCCAAAATCCACATGTCGCTCCACGTTCTGGAGCTCCTTCTCTAGTTCTTACCACAGGCAGACACCAAGATCCAAGATCTCAACAACATAAAGAAATGGAAATAAATCTACCTATCCCTGGATCTAATCTTTTGTTTTTCAGGACCTTTTGTGCTTCCCTGAAGTCATTCCATAGTTCACATTCCTCCTTCCTTCCCCCTCTTAGAGCATCCAGGTTCCATCCAGTCTCATTATCTCTGAGCTATTCAGTTGCAGGGTGTCCTTTTTCCTCATGTGTGATATCCTTATTCTTCTGGAAAACTAGCCATTGACCTTCCTGTCATCCTACCTCTGCCTCCTCTGGAGGCAGACAAAATTCTAGGTGTTATTGGAAAAAGCATCAGTTCTTCTATGATGTGAGCTTTCCTGGGCAATTGGAGAATTTTTGAGGATTATTTCCACACCATATGTCTGTATAGAATGCAAAATAATCCATCAATGAATTGATAACATTCATAGGAATCTATTTTATTCAGAGCACTATATTTAGTATTACCCCCTGCCCTGGTATTTATTTAATGCTTATTGTGTACAAAGCACTGTCCTAAGTACTTGGGAAAGAGTACAGTACAATAGAGTTAACAGGCATGATAGCTGCCCTCAACGACCTTACAATCACAGATGGTTTATTATTAAAGAAATTATGTTTGAATGCCTATTCTTATAACAGATAATGATGATGATGGCATTTGTTAAGCGCTTACTATGTGCAAAGCACAGTTCTAAGCGCTGGGGGGAATACAAGGTGATCAGGTTGTCCCACGTGGGGCTTACAGTCATCATCCCCATTTTACAGATGAGGTAACTGAGGCTCCGAGTAGTTAAGTGACTCGCCCAAGGTCACACAGCAGACATGTGGTGGAGCTGGGACTTGAACCCATGACCTCTGACTCCAAAGCCCGTGCTCTTTCCACTGAGCCAACCTAGTTAATCTTAGGAAATATCCTAAAATAGATGGTTAGTATTTAAGGAGGAAAGCAAAATCCTACAGAGGACCACAGGAAATTCAAATTACCTAAGAGACAACCTGCATTTTACAGTACAAAATTCGCAGGAGTTATTGCAGATTGACTAAATTAAGAACTAATAGAGGACTGAAATCTCCAGGGGTCATAAAAGTATAAATATTGGGCATACCTTTCTCTAAGTAGGAAAAACTGATAAGTAATGAATTGTCACTTTAACATCAACACCTGAAAGATGCTACAACAACTTATCTAGTAATACATTTGCAACCGCTTAGATAAGAGTAAGCAATAGAAGCAATCAAGTGAGTTTTGTGAAGCATGAATCATTCCAGACAAATTTAATCTCCTTCCATGACCCAGTGACAGGATATGTGAAAAGGGAGAAGCAATAGATGGAATCTATCAAAATTTCAGGAAGACTTTCTCTTCTGTTCTATTTGATCTGCAATGCAAGCTAGGAAAGTTTAATTTGGATTAGCAGTTAACAGTGTTTCAGGGGAAAGGGCCACTGAATGGGTAAAACACTGATTTGTGAGCTGTAAATTAAAACTGCCCTTTAAAACAGGGTACAGGGCAAGGGTGCAGATTCCCTATACTAAGGCTGATTGGATTACGGCTGTCCCTAGTACCTCTATCTGCTCTTCCTTCACTCAGTTGACCAGGTTAAAACTATGGAATGGTTTATAAGCCACCTCTTCTGATTGGCTACTTCTGACTTTAGCCACAGATTTTACTGGTTCCTGCCAAAAGGATCTGAAATTTTATTTAAACTTGATTAAAGACAGAGTGATGAAGGATATGTTTCTGAAAAATCAAATCAATATTCTTCTCCATCCCCAGCTCCATTGTTCCCACTGAAGGAGAAATTTGGAGCTCTGCTTTCCTGCCAATGTGATATGAAACTTTATTAGAAATGGAAAAATGGAGAAAAAATCCTTCCCCATCAACAGCTCCATTGTCCCTTGCTACAGGAAGGATTTTGAGCCGGGGCTGCAAATCTGTGGTAGGGAAAAGAGGGGAGGCGGAGGGGTGGCCCAAGGTGGATAGAAGCTGGGCTTACTAGTGCTGGGACATTTATTTTTTATTTATTTTTAAATAAAAGAATGCCCATTGCTGAATTTCCTGGCCAGTCATATCCACAGATGGGGAAGCCTCATTGCTACGGGATTCATTATTTAATTAGAGCAACAAAAATGGCAGCTCTCTGGCTTCCCTCCCTGAGAGAGGCAGGGATGGCTACAGGGGCAGGAGCAGCAGCTCTCCATGACTGACCGTAAGACCCCAAATGGCAGCAGCACAGACTGTTGGTCTTCCTTGCTGCAGGGGTCAGCTCCAGGTTCATCCACAAATACTTTAGTTTCAGAGGAAATTCCATGATTATCCTGGGTTCCTTTCTCCCAGGTTTCATGGACAGTTCTGCATCCTTCCAGGATCCTCCCCTAGTCTCCAGATCAGGCAGTCTAGTAATTAAAGAAATGAGATAGACCATCCAGAGACATTTAAAAGAGCTTATAATATTGACTGATTGATTGTTATCTTAATATATCATTTTGAAGGATTTTGCCTGAATAACATCATAGAGCAAAGTGTCTGTTATAGGACCATAAAACACAGTGAGGAATGGTATAACATCTCTGTCCATGTACTCTTACAGCTATTAGCTACAATATTTGTAAACCTATTTCACCTTTCCTACACTTTGTTCCATCCTTCTCCCTTTCTTTCCCTCATTTCCAGTCTCTTCTGCCTTTATTCCCATCTTCTTCTTTTTAATACCTTCCTTTCCCCTCCCTTTCATGGCTTTCTTCACCACCCCTCCCCTCCCTCATTGGTAAAAAGAGCTGTTGTTATGAGCAGCTGTTGCTGTGACATAGCCATGTGGACCAGTGACATCATTACAATTACATATTTGAATATGACATAATGTTATTGCATATTACATGGTGGCCCCAAAAAACAAATTAGCCCTGAAGTGCTGCTGGGGGTATTAATCCATCCCAGAGCAGGTAGGGTGGGGACAAATCTACCTCTGTGCTGAGTGAGAACCAAGGTATTTAAAATTATTAGATTCACAGTGAAGTTAGAGCTGGGTTAATGTGTAATAAAATGGTTTGATTACCTCTCTTTGTCCACCACCTGCTCAGATTTTATTTGGTTTAATGCTTCTGAACAGAAAGATTGCCAACCAGTGCCATAAAATATAGGAAGACAAGGCTCTTCAGCAGTTGATGAACTGAGCTCTACAGTGTTAAAAAGCAGTTTGAGGATTGGATGAAGTGTAAAGTCAGAAGTCTCCTCAGACAGAGGCTGTGCCTCTTTGGGGGAAGATTTTGTGTGTGTGTGTGTGTGTGTGTGTGTGTGTGTGTGTGTGTGTGTGTGTGTGTGTGTGTGTGTGTGTGTGTGTGTGTGTGTGTGTGTGTGTGTGTGTGTTTCTGTGTGTTTTTCCTTATTGTGTTGCCACCTGCTGCCCTGCAGCTGTGAATCCATACATCTCTTATTTCCCTGTTTCTTCTGCCCAGCAGACAACTTTGTTTTCAGAAGACCAAGCCATAGAGTGAAGTGAAAAGAAGAAGGGGTGATGACAGAAGCATCAAGAAACCCTATGGATTCACATTAGGGGCCCTTGGGGTTTCCTACTTGCTACTTCTCCCATACCTTTAACAGACAAAAGGCCACCAGGCCCCAGCTTAGTGGTAGGCACTTGCAGCAGACCCCCAGCTCCTTCCATCGCTTCTGTCATTCTGGCTAGTAGTGCTATATAATAGTACCAGGGTGCACTACCCATAGTGTCATCTGCGTCAAGTCACGTGTCAGAGAGGGATTCAGGACTGGGTTTTAATAAATGTGACCCTGATAATAATAATAATATATATTATTATTATGTAATAATAATAATATATATTATTATTATATAATAATAATAAACTGTGGTATTTGTTATGCACTTATCTGCCAGGTGCTGTAATAAACGCTGGAATGGAGACAAGCTAATCAGGTTGGACACAGTTCCTGTCCCACCAAATAGGGCTCACAGTCTCAATTCCCCATTTCCAGATGCAGTAAATGAGCCACAGAGCATTCATTCATTGTCGTATGTATTGAGCACTTACTGTGTGGAGAGCACTGTACTAAGAACTTGGGAAGTATAAATTGGCAACATATAGAGACGGTCCCTACCCGACAATGGGCTCACAGTCTAGAAGAGCAGTGAAGTGACTTGCCCAAGGTTACACAGCAGACAGCAGTGTGGCTCATTGGAAAGAGCAAGGGCTTTGGAGTTGCAGGTCATGGCTTCAAATCCCAGCTCCGCCAATTGTCCGTTGGGTGACTTTGGGCAAGTCACTTAATAATAATAATAATAATGGCATTTATTAAGTGCTTACTATATGCAAAGCACTGTTCTAAGTGCTGGGGAAGTTACAAGGTGATCAGGTTGTCCCACGTGGGGCTCACAGTCTTAATCCCCATTTTACAGATGAGGTCACTGAGGCCCAGAGAAGTTAAGTGACTTGCCCAAAGTCACACAGCCGATAATTGGCGGAGTCGGGATTTGAACCCATGACCTGACTCCAAAGCCCGGGCTCTTTCCACTGAGCCACGATGCTTCTCTTCTTCTTCTAATAGACAGAACCCAGGCCCGGGAGTCAGAAGGACTTGGGTTCTAATCCCGGCTCCGCCACTCGTCTACTGGGTGACACCTCACTTCACTTCTCCGGGCCTCGGTGACCTCACCTGGAAAACGGGGATTAAGACTGTGAGCCCCCGTGGGACAACTTGATTACCTTGTAACCTTCCCAGTGCTTAGAACCGAACCGAACTCCTTGTCTTCCCTCCCAAGCCCTGCCCTCTCCCTGACTTTCCCATCACTGTTGACGGCACTACCATCCTTCCCGTCTCACAAGCCCACAACCTTGGTGTCATCCTCGACTCCGCTCTCTCGTTCACCCCTCACATCCAATCTGTCACCTAAACCTGCCGGTCTCACCTCCACAACATTGCCAATATCCACCCTTTCCTCTCCATCTGAACCGCTACCCTGCTCGTTCAAGCTCTCATCCTATCCCGTCTGGATTACTGCATCAGCCTCCTCGCCGATCTCCCATCCTCCTGTCTCTCCCCACTTCAATCCATACTTCACGCCACTGCCCGGACCGACTTTGTGCAGAAATGCTCTGGGCATGTTACTCCCCTCCTCAAAAATCTCCGGTGGCTACCAATCAACCTACGCATCAGGCAGAAACTCCTCACTCTCGGCTTCAAGGCTGTCCATCACCTTGCCCCCTCCTACCTCACCTCCCTTCTCTCCTTCTCCAGCCCAGCCCGCACCCTCCGCTCATCTGCCACTAATCTCCTCACCATGCCTCGTTCTCGCCTGTCCTGCCATCGACCCCCGGCCCACGTCATCCCCCTGGCCTGGAATGCCCTCCCTTCCCACATCCACCAAGCTAGCTCTCTTCCTCCCTTCAAAGCCCTACTGAGAGCTCACCTCCTCCAAGAGGCCTTCCCAGACTGAGCCCCCTCCTTCCTCTCCCCTTCCTCCCCTTTCCCATCTCTCCGCCTTACCTCCTTCCCCTCCCCACAGCACCTGTATATATGTATATGTTTGTATGTATTTATTACTCTATTTTATTTGTACATATTTATTCTATTTTATTTTGTTAATATGTTTTGTTTTGTTCTCTGTCTCCCCCTTCTAGACTGTAAGCCCACTGTTGGTTAGGGACCGTCTCTATATGTTGCCAACTTGTACTTCCCAAGCACTTAGTACAGTGCTCTGCACAAAGTAAGCACTCAACAAATACGATTTAATGAATGAATGAACAGTGCTTTGCACATAGTAAGTGCTTAATAAATGCCATTATTATTATTATTATTGTCAGCTGTGTGACTTTGGGCAAGTCACTTAACTTCTCTGTGTCTCAGTTACCTCATCTGTAAAATGGGGATTAAGACTGTGAGCCCCTCGTGGGACAACCTGATCACCTTGTAACCTCCCCAGCGCTTAGAACAGTGCTTTGCACATAGTAAGCGCTTAATAAGTACCATCATTATTATTTTTAGGTGGAGGAACAGGGATTAAAACTCATGACCTATTGCCTCCCAGACTCATGCTCTATCCATATGTACTTAATGGAATGTGTCTGCTATATTGTTATATTCTACTCTCCCAAGTGTTTAGTACAGCACTCTACAGACAGTAAACACTCAATAAATATGATCGAATGACTGATTGATTGATACCAGATTGCATAGCATCTCCTTGGAAGGTTATAATGAGAACAACCTGGCTTTTGGAGGTTTTAATTATCATGATGGTTTTAACTTTAATTTGTAATAGTATGTCAGCATTCCTGAACGGTGAACATACAAATATCTATATTATGTTATTCTTACAGTTTAATAAAATTACTCTGATTTTTTTTGCAAAATACATTTATTATTCCAGACATATGGTAGGTTAAAATATCTTTTTTATTTCGTTGTGACAGGATATATTTATTTCTGGACTTCTTCAAAATTGTACTTGTAGGCAAGGAATGTGTCTATTGTCGTATTGTGCTCTCCCAAGAGCTTAGTAAAATGTTCTGCACACAGTAAGTGCCCAACAAATACGATTGACAACTATACATTTAGAAAACCCTACTAAGTATAGTTCAAGACCTTTGCTGCTGGACTGAGAGTTACCTAAAGTTTTTTTCATTACATAAAGTCAGACTGGAAGCCGTAGCACTTATTGTGTAGGTGGATAATTGCTTTCTGGGACCAGAATGCTACTCAATGATGTTCCCAGTAAACACAATGTTGAATTAAGGAATCCTTTTTGACATCACTTAGTATAAATATTTTATAAAGGCAACTTCCTTTTCTGATAAGACAATGGTGCATTGCGTCCATTCCTTTTATGTGGCAACTAGGGTAAAGTACAAGTAACTTTGTTTATTTCTTCAGAAAGTAGGTAAGAAAAATAAGCAGAGTGATTTTAGTCATGTCTCAAGAGGAGGCCTTCTGCTTCTTTTGAAATCTTTCCCTTCACCTTGGCTCCTACCCCATCCCTAAGCACATAATTGAACACTTGCTCTCCTCCCTTCTTCCCTTTCTGATGGTCCACCACTCATTCTTCGTCCCTTCTTACATACTCACATATCTCCTATCCGTAAAAAATCCTTATCTTGGACCCCAGAACCCTCAAACCACCTCACTTCTACAGTTCTTCTCCAAACTTCTCTAATGAGTTGTTTATATTCATTGCCTTCATGTCTTCGCCTTCAGTTCCCTTACTGACCCCCTACAATTGGGCTATCACTTCATTCATTCCACTGATATTGGTCACTCCAAGGTCACCAATGACCAACTCCATCCATATAATGGACCCCACTCTATTCATCCCACTCTATCTTAATCCTCCTTGACTTCTTGGAAGATTTTGACACTCTGGACTAACTCCTTCTCCTGGATATACGATCTAACATTAGTTTCATTCATTCATTCAATCGTATTTTTTGAGTGCTTACTTTGTGCAGAGCACTGGAAAGTACAAGTCGACAACATATAGAGATGGTTCCTTCCCAACAATGGGCTCACAGCAGTCTCTTGGTTCTCTTTTTATCCCTCTATCTTGATCTTCTTTTCTGCTTCCCATTCTATAACTGCAGGAGACCATCAAGGTTTAGTTCTGAGTCCATTCTATTCTTAATCTCTCACTGTTTCAGAAAGCTTACCTCCTTCCATGACTTCAACTAACATCTGAACATGGATCAATTAATCAATCGTGTTTATTGATTGCTTACTATGTGCAGAACACTATCCTAAGCACTTGGGAGAGTACAGTGGATGACTCCTATATGTATCTTTCCAACCCTGGACTCTCTTCTACTCTTCAGCCTCACATTTCTGCTGCCTTCAGGACATCGCTGCTTGGATGTGCTGTTAAAATTTCAACGTTAACTTGCCCAAAACAGAATTTCTTATCTTTCCATCCCAAGTGTACTTCCAGATTTTCCTATCACTATTCACAACACCATTATTCTCTTTTTATGACAAGTGCAACAGAGGTACTACCCTTGACTTGTTGCTCTCTTTCAACCAGGGTGTTAAGTCATTCACCAAATCTGTCCATTCTATCTTCTCAGTGTCTCTAGACTCCACCTCTTCTTATCATCCCAACTGCTACCACACTGGTCTAAGCCTCTGTCATGTTAGCCAAATCACTGTCCTCCCTGCCTCCAGCATCTTTTCTATTCAGTCTACTCTGCTACTTAGATCATTTTTCTCAAATTTGCTCTTTTCTGTCCTCAAAATCCTACAAAGTTTGTCAATCTATCTCCCAACCAAGCAAATATTCCTCAGCATTAAGGCAGTCAGCTCTCTAACTCCTGTCTTACTGCATACCTCCCCCACAATAACTCCCACTCGAGCGATTTGCTCCACTGATAACAACATACTTACTGTCTGTCCCTCAGTCTCATCTCTCCCTTGCTAATACCTTTCCTTTTGCTTGGAAATCCCTTCCCCTTCAAATTCGACAGATCACTGTTCTTCCCATCTTCAAAGTCCAACTAAATTCATATATAATCCAGGAGTCTTCCCTGATCAATCTTTTTCTATGTCCCTGATACATTATAGTTCATATCCCCTAACACTTTTCTACTCATCCCTTTCCCCACCCCAAAACACTTAAATCCATGTCTGTCTTCTTTTTTGCTTTTACTACCAACAATTTACTTTAGTATTTGTCAACCCCACTAAATGTTAAGTTACAAGAAGTCAGGGATTGGGATACCTCTGATTGATTGATTCCCCTTAGTCAGCATCTTGTGCTTCTCACCGTGTAATCACACAGTAGTATTTATTGAGCAAGCAGCATGGCTTGGTGGAAAGGTCACGGGCTTGGGAGTCAGAGGTCATGGGTTTGAATTCTGACTCCACCACTTGTCAGCTGTGTTACTTTGGGTAAATCACTTCTCTGTGCCTCAGTTCCATCATCTGTAAAATGAGGATTAAGACTGTAATCCCCACGTGGGACAACCTGTTAATCTTGTATCTACCCTAGCACTTAGAACAGTGCTCAGCACATAGTAAGCACTTAGCAAATACCATCATCATTATTATTATTATTATGAACAGAACATTCCACTAAATTGTAAGTACCTTGAAGGCAGGGATCAGGTCTACCAACTACAGTGACCTGTACCATCCAATAGCTTCAGACACAGTTAACACTCAGAAAATACCATTAATTGATTTATCGATTGATTGATTGAATAATTACTTTGCAATAAAAGGGTAAAATAGAATAAGAAGAAGAGAAAGGTAACATGACCTAGTGGAAGTACCATAAGCCTGGGAGACAGAGGACCTAGGTTCTAATTTTGGCTCCACCATTTGTCTGCTGTGTGACCTTGGACAAGTCATTTCACTTCTGTGCCTCAGTTAGCTCATCTGTAAAATGGGGATTAAGTTTGTGAGCCTTCTATGAGTCACAGATTGTATACAACCTGACTATCTTGTATCTAGCCCAGCAGTTGTTACAGTACTTGGAATATAGTAAGCACATAACAAATACCATAAAAACAAACAAGCAGACAATCAAAATGAGGTACCCTCGTTTGCTGACCTTACTGTCTTCTGTCTCTCCCCATTACTGTCCAAACGTCACCCTGGTACTTGGATCAATTTTCTAAAAATAGATTCAGTCTGTGTTTCCCTAGAAACTCCGGTGGTTGCCCTTTCACCTCCACATCAAACAGACACTCTTTACTGTAGGCTTTAAAGCACTAAATCATCTTGCCATCTCCTACCCTTGTCTTCCTGATTTCCTACTAAAACCCGGCCCACACACTTCATTCCTCTAATACTAACCTGCATACTATTCCCAATCTCATCTACCTCACAGTGGACCTCTCACCCACGTTCTGCCTCAGGCCTAGAATGCCTCTATATTGAAATAAGGGTCCTTGGGTTACTTGGATTCTGAAGTACTGTCCATGGGAGATGGAGATGGAAAAATCCCAATACATACAATATGGTTAAGCAAGCATTTGATTTTATAATCCTATTGCTACAAGGATGCAAGAGGGATTTGTTAGTATAAATACAATGAGTCCATAAACATATAGTTAGGAGAAAATGTTATAACAAACTAGATTCAAAGGAGCCATAATACCATAGCAACATCCTTCTGGTTTGAGGGAGCCCCTGGTTCTCAAACAGACCTTCTGCTCTCATACTCTTCCTTGTTGCCTGGCATCAATTGCAGCATTTCTGGACCTAAGTCTGAGGCTCAACTTCCTATATCTTTCAGCAATCTTTTATACCCTTTGATGTGTGCAGCTGGGCCTCTGAACCTTATTCATCCTCTGACTCAAGGACAGCTCTCCCTGCCCTGGGGCTCATTCATCTGGCTGTGTGGCTCCTGGTGTTTTGTGCAAGACCCCATACCAAGTGTTCTGGAAACTATGTCTTAGGCTACCAGGTTGTGTTATCAGTACTGATGGGTTGTTATGTTCATTTTAGGCCTAATGCACCACTTTCATTTAGTTAACTCTGTACTTTCCTCCTCGAGTGCAGTGTTCTTGCATGAGGCTGATGCCTGCATACACCCTCCCTCTTCATTTCCAATAGATGGTCACTCTACTCCCACCTTCAAAGATTTATTAAGATCAGATCTCTTCCAAGAGGCCTTCCCTGAAGAAGCCATAATTTCCTCTTCTCCACTTTCTTCTGAATTGCCCTTGCACTAGAATTTGCACTCTTTATTCAGCCTTCCCTCAGTCCCACAGCACTAATCCCTAATTCATTTATTCATATTAACGTCTATATCCCCTTCTAGACTGTAAGCTCACTGTGAGTAGGAAACATGTCTGCCAACACTATTTTATCGTACTCCCCCAAGCACTTAGTACATTGCTCTGCATAGGGGAAACACTCAAAAAATATGATTGATTGATGGATGGATTGATTGCTAAAAACAGTGGTCTACATATAGTAAGTGCTCAATAAATACTTTTGATTGATTGATGGATAATCTTTTAGATACTTGGCCACAAAATATCTATCTTTACTTGGTCGCAGATGAAAATTCGGCAACTAATATTTTCAAAAATCTATACTTACAGTTCTTTCAAAAAATATTAACTATATGTGGGGTTGTTGAGATCCTCTCAAAAGAATTCCAACAAAAGACATAAAACTAGGATAGAAATGAAAGTTCAGTCTAAATTACCTTAAGATTAGGATCTTCACTCAGCAGTTAATTTTATAAATGAAATTTTGAATAATGACTTGATTTTGAATTCCCAATTTATGGATTACTTTAACAACTTCGGTGTAATTTCAAATTGTTTTTAGACTGTGAGCTGGGTAGGGACTGGGAGCTGTGGTGCTGGGTAGGGACTGTCTCTATATGTTGCCAACTTGTACTTCCCAAGCACTTAGTACAGTGCTCTGCACACAGTAAGCGCTCAATAAATACGATTGATTGATTGATTGATTTTTCCAGAGAATCCCCACTTGACAACTCATTAATGATGTATACTGCCTTGTCTTATGCTGTAGAGTTGTCTCCGACCCATGGAAACAACATGGATGCATCTCTCCCAGAATGCCCCACCTCCATCTGCAGTCGTTCTGGTAGTGTATCTATAGAGTTTTCTTGGTAAAAATACAGAAGTGGTTTACCGATTGCCTCCTTCCATGCTGTAAATCCGAGTCTCCACCCTTGACTCTCTCCCATACCACTGTTGCCCCGCACTGGGGAGTTTTGACTTGTAGCAGATTGCCTTCCACCCGCTAGCCAGTGGCCAAGCTGGGAAAGGAATGGGTATGCCTCTGC
Organism: Tachyglossus aculeatus; assembly: GCF_015852505.1. Taxonomy (NCBI): domain Eukaryota; kingdom Metazoa; phylum Chordata; class Mammalia; order Monotremata; family Tachyglossidae; genus Tachyglossus; species Tachyglossus aculeatus. The sequence continues at coordinate 117,841,463 of NC_052067.1, forward strand.
TTGACTATCCCTCCCAGTGTCGAGACTGGTAGAGTACTGGAAACTTTCCAGCTGTGACCCTGAGAGGGCGAATGATGTAGATTACTAGCATAAAATATTTTAATATGATACTGACATATTGGGAAATTGAATCAATTACTGAACTTGCCCTCAAGATGCTTAGAGACTTTCAGTGATGCTTTTCACCTCCTGATTTGAGAGGTCTTTCTGAGAAACAGTGTTGCCTAATAGAAAAAGCATGAGTCTGGGAGTCAGTTGACCTGGGTTCTAATCCTGGCTCCAACCACTTGCCTGCTGTCTGACCTTGGGCAAGTTACTTTACTAACTTATCTATACTTCATTTTCCTCAACTGTAAAATTGGCATTCAGTATCATTCTCCCTCCTACTTAGACTCTGATTTCCTTGTGAGGCTGTGCTGGCCTGATTAACTTATATCTACCCCAGATCTTAGAACAAGCTTGACACATAGTATGTGGTTAGCAAACACCATTATGATAAGTGCATCGTTGAAAGTTGTCCATTAATTTTTTTCTTGTATCATGACTAAAGATTCAAAAAAAGCTCATTACAAAGATGTATTATTTGTTTCCTTTAAAAGCCCCTGTGAATATGGGCCTTTATACTAGGCTCACTTGCACTCAATTTATATCACCCCTTCTGCCATTGTCTGGGCCTGTTTGTGTTTGTTTATCTCCTCAAGAGGCCTTTTCTGACTAACCCCTCATTAGCTGATTCTATTTGCCCTCTTTTCTGTGTTGCCTATCATTTGTGTCTGTGCCCCTTAAGCAGTTTGATACTTTTCCCCAGACTTGTGTATATATCCTTATAGTCTGTTATTGTCCTTATCTTTAATTTATTTTAACATCTGATTCTGTTTCTTAAGGGTAACAATCATGTCTATCAAATCTATTGTACTGAACCCTTCCAAGCACTTAGTAAGGTGGTCTGCACATAATAAGCACTCAATAAATAACATTGATTGATTGATTTGGTTTTCTCATTATGGAGCTCTTTTTCTTTGACATTTCAGTCAATCAATCATATTTATTGAGTACTTACTATGTGCAGACCACCTTGTGCAGGTCACAGTGAGCTTACAGTCTAGAGGAGGAGCTTACCTTTAGGCTCTACTAATAGTTTAGATTTCATTCACTTATGAACCTTTGTTAAATATTTGGTTTAGGCATAATCAGTTCAAGAGACAAGTTCTTTGACAACAACTCTGTGTGTTACATGTTAAAACTTTCCTTTCCCTATTTCTGTGCTTATTAGAAGCCATTGAATTAAAAATGTCTGAAGATCACATTTTTAAAGCTTTGTCTTACAAACAATAACCGAACATAAAATTAACATCTACACAGTAGGTCAAAATATTCAGAACACTGAGAAGACATAAAACTCTTAATCTTTATTTCCCTGATCAGAACAGTAGAATCCTACCTAAGCAGAATTGGTTAGACTCAGTTCTTTCCTATCCTATCCCATCATAGTCCTTCCTTCTCCCTTCTTGACCTGTTTTCCTTTCCATTTCTTTTTCCTTTCTCCCAGTGTCATTTTTCTTTTCCTAGCCCTATTCACCCAAATTCCTCTCTCCCAGCCTCCGTCAGGGAAAGGGACTTCAGAAGAAAAGGAATACAGAAAAGATAGAATGTTCACACCTGTGTATCTTTCTCAAAGCTTAGGAAAGTTCCCTGAACACAGTGTTTACTGTATTACATAGTAAGCAACAATATATATTTATAAACACACACACACTCACACATATATATGTATATATATGTGAGAAAAGAAGAGTAAAGAGGCACATTAAATGAGGGTTAAGAGGACGGAAAGGAAGACATATACAGAGCTGAAGTCAAAAGGGAAGATGAGGAAGAGAAAAGAATGGAGAAAAATCAATCAGTTATATTTACTGAGCACTTATTGTGTGCATAAAACTGTGCTAAGCACTTGGAAGAGTACACTATAACAATATAACAGACAGGTATAGAGTGGGAGACAGATATTAATATATAAATTATGGATATGTACATAAGTGCTGTGTGGCTGTGAGAGAAGATGAGTACAAGGAGGAAGTAGAGTGACATAGAGGGAGTGAAAGAGATAAAAGGGGACTTGTCAGAGAAAGCCTCTTGGAGGATTTGTGCCTTCAATAAGACTTTGAAGGTGGGGAGAGCAATTGTCTCAGGCTATTAACGGGAAGGGCACTCGATGTCAGAGTCAGAATGTCGGCAAGAGGTCAGTGGTGAGATAAGACTGAGGCACAGTGAGTGGGTTGGCATTAGAGTGAAGTGTGCAGGCTGGATTGGAATAGGAGAGTAGCGACGTGAGGAAGAAGGGGTCAAGGTGACTGAGTGCTTTAAAGCCGATGGTAAGGAGTTTTTGTTTGTTGGGGTGGTGGATGAGCAACCACTGAGGTGTATTGAGTAGCAGGGAAACATGGACTGAACGTTTTTGTAGCAAATTGGTTAAGGCAGCAGAGTGAAGTACGGACTGGAGTGGGGAGAGACAGGAGGCAGGGAGTCAGCAAGGAGGCTGATATAATAATTAAGGTTGATAATTGCTTGGAAGAAGATAATAAAGTAGACCTGGGTGTGGAAGAGGGAAAAGACAGGGCAGAGAGTAAGACAAGGAGAAAGAGAAGGTGACAATGAAGAAAGTGTCTGGGAGAATTGGAGAGAGCCATTAGAGAAGTAGAGAGAAGGAAAGGGAAGATGTTACAGTGAGGATGGTAAAAGTGTTGGAGGTAGTAGTATGATTTAAGATGTTTAAGAAACCTGTAAACCTGTAACACATACAGGGTAAATCGAGGTCTGGAGTACCTTAAAAAGGGGCAAATAACATTTGGCACACCCCCAAAAATATGAAGCTTAGAATGTGGAAAGGAAGAAATGTATGGAGTTGAAATCAAAAGGCAACACATACAAACATATAAAATGTATGTAGATATGATTAGAACATATATGTTCTAATCATGCTTTCGCCAATTATCTGCTGTGTGACCTTGGACAAGTCACTTAGCTTCTCTGAGCCTTAGTTACCTCATCTATAAAATGGGGATTAAGACTGTGAGCCTCATGCGGGACAGAGACTGTGTTCAACCTTATTACCTTGTATCTACCTCAGTGTTTGACAGTGCTTGACACATGGTAAATACTTGACAAATACCATCACTATCATCATCTTAAAATATTCTTTCAATATATATTTTGAAATATATATTCAAAATAGTAATTACTATTATTATTATTAATCTTTTTTATTGAGTACTTACTATGTGCAAAGCATAGCAGCATGACTCAGTAGAAAGAGCACGAGTTTGAGAGTCAGAGGTCATGGGTTCTAATCCCAGCTCCGCCACTTGTCAGCTGTGTGACTTTGGGCAAGTCATTTAACTTCTCTGTGCCTGTTACTTCATCTGTAAAATGGGGATTGAGAGTATGAGCCCCACGTGGGGCAACCTCATTACCTTATATCTACCCCAGAGTTTAGAACAGTGCTTGGCACATAGTAAGCTCTTAACAAATGCCACCATTATTATTTACTAAGTGCTTGGGAGAGTACAATAAGACATAAGAAACATTCCCTGCCCACAGGGAGCTCACAGTCTAGCAGGGGAGACTTGAACATATCACAAAAGACAGTTTTAAAAGTACTTTACTGTCATTTTAAAGACATACTCTTGTGACTCTGGAAAATAGCAGAATTGAGTTATGTGAGGCTTTGTTTCCTCCTAGAAATAAATCATTTTCAGATCTGTCCTTTAAAGGCCTGAAAATAGTAACACCCAGGGACATACTCTGGTTGGAAGCAAAACCCTATTCCAGGTAATATTACTTTCTAAAGGTGTTTTAGCTTCTTGGTAGTAGCACTGAGATCAATTCCATAATTATTTTCAATTTTAAAATAAAAATATGTGTAAAATGTATTCATATTAATTGAAAAGCATTTCATGGGGGGGTTCTAGTTTTAACATCTCATATAGCTGAATGAATTCATATTCTGTTGATATTTCTGTTGGTGATCAATTATTTTTTATCAGAGACTTTAAATACAGTCAGTTTGGTGACTGTTCTCTCATTTAGTTAAACTATGTACACCTTATGAACCTGTTGGGCCTTTCAAAATATCATATTTCTCTTCATAACCTTGAGCAAATTTAACAAGACTCAGAAAAAGAAGTTTAAAAATGAAACAAAACAGAAACAGAATCCTCCTTTTTTAAATGGAAATTTTAATGTGGTGGTCCCAACCAAATTTTTAAAAATAGTTCTTACAAATATTTTACATCCTTATGAAAAACGTTAGTAATTACAACAAATTGTTAGGAATCATAGTCAGAGGTTTAAAAATGATGTAGTTAACTCTGCTTTGAGACTTTTTTTCGTGATTCAGTAAAATGATTCACAAATTGGAGCCAGTAGATTCAGTCTGGAAAGAAACGTTTGTGCATAGTTTGATGCTACTATATTTCTTAGCAACTGCCTCAGACTTTTTATATCGATCCAGACTGTGCTTGAATATCTCTGTGGTTTCACCTTTAAAATGTCTATTTCATTCAGTGAAATAGGAGATAAGGGCAAAGGTATAAACGTTTCAGCTAGTGGTAGTCATAAAAACAATTTAGAAATTGCTATTTTAAAATGTCGATAGTGATATTTGATCATATATCCAGTAATTGATTAAGTCCCCTTGAATGAATAGCTACGCACACAGGATTTTCTCATACCACAAAGATTTTCAAAACCACTACTATCCAGTTACAGCAGACATGATTGCAATGACTTGCGCATAACTTTTTTCTATTGTACTTTCACATGAATTTTCTCATTTTATCCTGCCATATGCCTGAAAGTTAGAAAGCGGCAACTCACAGAAAAAAAAAGTGAGCCACAGAAAGTTAATTTGACTATTGCTCCTGAATTCTCTACCCAAGCTCTTTCTACTAGACCATGAGTTAATTGAAAAGTACTTTTCTTTTAGAATTATTTTATTTGAACAGTAAGGAATTTATGTATGTCATGTATGTCATGTAATCACGATCTGTAATCCAACATAGAATACATGCAATTCCTTTTGCTTCCAGAAAATCTCCACTTGAATGTCCCACTGGCATTTCAAATTTACATGTCTGCAATTGAATTGCTTGTCTTCCCTTCTAAACTATCTTCCATTCCCAGATTTCCCACTTGTGTCAATTACACCACTGTCCTTCCAGTCCAAGATAAGTCCATAACCTTAGTGTCATCCATGACTCCTCATTATCTTTCACCTCTCAATTTCAAGCTACTGTTAAATCCTGCTCATTCTTACTGTACAACATTTCCTCCTGCATTTATCCTTTCTTCTCCACCTAGACTGTAATACAGAATCTCAAAATATCATGACAGATGTGTGGATAGAACACAGGTCTGAAAATCAGAAGATCATGGGTTCTAATCTTGCCTCCTCCACATGTCTGCTGTGTGACCTTGGGCAAATCAATTTATTCGTTCATTCATTTATTCAATTGTATTTCTTGAGTGCTTACTGTGTACAAAACACTGTACTAAGTGCTTGGAAAGTACAATTCACCAAAAAGTAGAGACAATCCCTGCCCACAACAGGCTCACAGTCCAAAAGGGGGGAGACAAGAATCTAAACAAGTAAACAGGCATCAATAGCATCAAGATAAATAAATATAATTATAGATATATACACATAATTAATATAAATAAATAGAATTATAATTATGTACATAATTACTTGTACACAGTTACGTATACATAATTACATATACACAAGTGCTTTGGGAAGGGAGGGGGATAGAGGAAAGGGTAAGAGTTGGGGTGATGGAGAGGGGAGGGAGAGCAGAAGAAAAGGGGGAGCTTTCAGAAGGACTTTGAAGGAGGGAAATGTGATTGGCGGATTTGAAGTGGGAGACCATTCCGGGACATGGACCAGGGGTCGATGGTGGGACAGGAGAGATCGAGGCACAGTGAAAAGGTTAGCATCAGAGGAGCAGAGTGTGCAGGCTGGGATGTAGAAGGAGAGAAGGGAGGTGAGGTAAGAAGAGGCATGGTGATGAAGCCAATAGTGAGGAGTTTCACTTCATATGGAGACTGATAGGCAACTACTGGAGATTTTTGAGGAGGGGGGTGACATGCCCAGAACGTTTCTGTAGAAAGATAATCCCAGTGGCAGAGTGAAATGTAGAGTAAAGTGGGGAGAGATAGGAGACTGGGAGATTAGAAAGGATGCTGATGCAGTAATCCAGTTGGGATATGAAGAGAGATTGTACCAACAAGGTAGAGGTTTGGATGGAGAGGAAAGGGCACTTCTTGGCAATGTTGAGAAGATGAGACCTTCAGGTTCATTCATTCATTCATTCATTCATTCATTCAATCAATCGTATTTATTGAGCGCTTACTGTGTGCAGAGCATTGTAGTAAGCGCTTGGGAAGTACAAGTTGGCAACATGTAGAGATGGTCCCTACCCAACAACGGGCTCACAGTCTAGAAGGGGGAGACAGACAACAAGACAAAATATATTAACAAAATAAAATGAATAGAATAGTAAATATGTACAAGTAAAATAGAGTAATAAATCTGTACAAACATATATACAGGTGCTGTGGGGAGGTGAAGGAGGTAGGGCAGGGGGGATAGGGAGGGGGAGAGGAAGGAGAGGGCTTAGTCTGGGAAGGCCTCCTGGAGGAGGTGAGCTCTCAGTAGGGCTTTGAAGGGAGGAAGAGAGCTAGCTTGGCGAATGTGTGGAGGGAGGGCATTCCAGGCCATGGGGAGGACGTGGTCCGGGGTTCGATGGTGGGACAGGCAAGAACGAGGCACAGTGAGGAGGTTAGCAGCAGAGGAGCGGAGAGTGCAGGCTGGGCTTCACTCTTCCTGAATTGTCTTGCTGCTAAGGCCTGCTGTGCTGGGTTTCAGTCTGACTCCACATTGTGATTTAGGTAGTGCACACTTGCCCATAGTCTTACGTAGTCTGTCCGGAGTGAATCTGACTTGAATCTTCTGACTGGAATTGCCAGTTTTGGTGACAGACTGGATATGTTGGGTGAACGAGAGAGCAGAGTCAAGGATGACACCAAGGTTGCAGTCTTGTGGGATGGGAAGGATGGTAGTACTGTTCACAGTGACAGGAAAGTCAGGGAGAGGACAGGGTTGGGAGGAAAGATAAGGAGCTCAGTCTTGGACATGTTGAGTTTTAGGTAGTGGGAGGGCATCCAGGTGGAGATGTCCTGAAGTCAGGAGGAGATGCGGGCCTGGAGGGAGGGAGAGAGAACAAGGGAGGAGATATAGATTTGGGTATCATCTGCTTGATAATTGAAGCCGTGGGAGTGAATCAGTTCACCAAGGGAGAGAGTATAGATGGAGAACAGAAGGAGAACAAGAACTGACCCTTGAGGAACCCCTACAATTAGGGGATGGGAAAGGGAGGAGGAGCCCGTGAAGAAGACTGAGAATGAACAGCCAGAAAGATAAGAGGACTACCAGAAGAGGACAGAGTCAGTGAAGCCCAAGTTGGATAACATGTTGAGGAGAAGGGGACGTTCGACAGTGTCAAAGGCAGCTGAGAGGTCAAGGAGGATTAGAATAGAGTAGGAGCTGTTGGATTTGGCAAGAAGGAGGTCATTGGTGATCTTTGAGAGGGCAGTTTCAGTGGGGCGCAGGGGCTGGAAGCCAGATTGGAGGGGGTCCAGGAGAGATTTGGAGGAGAAGAATCTGAGGCAGCGAATATAGATGACTCACTCCAGGAGTTTGGAAAGGAAGGGTAGGAAGGAGAAGGGATGATAACTGGAGGGGGCTGTGGGGTCAAAGGAGGTTTTTTTAGGAAGGGGGAGCTATGGGCATGTTTGAAGGCAGAGGGGAAGAAGCCATTTACTTTTCTCTGCCTCAGTTACCTCATATGTAAAATGAGCATTGAGATTATGAACCCCATGTGGGACAGGAACTGTGTCCACCCTGATTTGCTTCTATACACCCCAGCAATTAGTACAGTGTTTGGCACTAGTAAGCACTTAACAAATACCACAATTATTAGAGAAGTAGCATTGGCATAGTGGATACAGCACAGGCCTGGGAGTAAGAAGGCCATGGGTTCTAATTCCAGCACCACCACTTGTCTACTGTGTGACCTTGGGCAAGTCACTTCACTTCTCTGGGCCTCAGTTTCCTCATTTCCAGGAAGCTAAAGGGCTGACTCACCCACTACCTGAGATGCAGCATGATGTAGTTGATACAGCACAGGACTTGGAGTTGGAAGGTCATGCATTCTAATTCCAACTCTGCTACTTGTTACTTGTGTGACCTTTGTCAAGTCACTTCATTTCTATGTGCCTCAGTTACCTCATCTGTAAAATGGGGATTGAAACTGTGAACCCCATCTGGGACAGGGACTATGTCCAACCCAATTTGCTTATATCTATCTTAGCACACAGTAAGCACTTAAAAAATAACAGTTATTATTATTATTATTATTATTATTATTATTATTATTATTATTGCACCATCTTTTTCACTTTTCTCCCTGACTCCAGCCTCTAATTCCTTAAATTTATAATATATACTGCTGCAAGAATTTTCTTCCTGAAACATCACTCATCTAACATCTTCCCTTTCTTCAGTATCCTTTAGTAGCTTCCTATTTCTTCCTGAATCAAGAAAAAACTCTTAACTAGTTTCAAAAATGTACCCCAGCTGTTCACATCTTACACGTTAGTGCTCTTCACCTGCTATGTTTCAGCTTTTCTTCTCCATTCTTTCCAAGCCAACTTTCTAGCTGTTCCCCATTCTTGACTCTCCCATTCCATAATGCACTTAGCCATAGCCCTTGCTCCTTTAAGTGCCCTGGGATTCTATTCAAGGCCAATGGGTTTTGAGAGCACTGTTCAGAAATGGTTTTGTACAGATTACTGTGATGATCTTCCAGTACATGCCCAAGAACATACACAAATTATAGTGAAGTTCTTTGCAGATTTAGCATAGTGCTAAGGAAAGACTGTATTTATTAAGATAAGTTAAATACTAGCTCACACCTCAAAATCAATCAGCAATACAGAATGAAATGTTGCCACTCTTTTTAACCTATGGGCTATCCAAGAATGCATTCATAAGCAAAGGTAGAAAATAGAATCAGAAAGACTACCATGGCTTTAGTAGACTTCAAAATGCAAGACAGAGAGTGGCAACCATGAAGTATCAAGCTTCATAATAAACCAAATGGAAGGACTGTCTATGTCTTGACTATAACTTTGAGATTTTGTTCTACTGTAGAATTTCTTGAGCAATTTCACCAAGGTAACTTATAACACCACCTCTCAGGGTCACACCTGGAGAGTTTCCAGTACTCTACCAGTTTCAACTATGGGAGGGAGAGTCAAGCACAGGCGTATCCATTTCATTCCTAGCTTGGACAATGTCTAGTGAGTGAAAAGCAATCTGCTACAAGTCAAAACTCACCTATGCTGGGCAGCAGCGGCATGGGAGAGAGTCGAGGGTGGAGACTCAGGTTTACTGCGAGGAAGGAGGCAATGGTAAACTGCTTCTGAATTTTTACCAAGAAAACTCTATGGATACACTACCAGAATGATTTCAGATGGAGGTGGGGCATTCTGGGAGAGTTGTGTCCATGGCATCACTATGGGCCTGCCATATCTTGACACCACAGGACAACAACAACTTATCACCCTGCTCAATATTAAATAGCAAGAAAAGATTACCAATGATGAGATGGAAGAATGAAGTCAGTTCATTAAAACTAAACCAATGCTCACAGTGTCATTTCACTGTGTAGATCTTCATAAAAACATGAATGAAAACAGCAGCTACATTGAGAAAATGAGGGACTCATGTGAGCCAAAAGAACAGAATCAATAATTTTATTGATTGGAAAAGTAAACTTTCAAACAATATTACAGTGTTAAAAACTTTTTCAACAAATAAATCACCCTTGTTTGATGCAAGGCAGTTGTCCCTTTCTCTTTAAGCCAAGGCCTACAATGATTGGGATAGCAAAGGTCAAGCTGAAAGACAGGTTCTGCAAGGGACATATCTATCAGAAAAATAGGAATTCACTTTTGGGTACAAACAATATAGAAATTGTTAGTGTGTGTGTATAGTTAATATAAGTATGTATAATATAAATTAAATATACATGTTTGTATCTCACTTTAGCTTTTGAAAATCAAGCAATTTGAAGGTTATATGATTTTCATGAAACCCCTTTCTTTGGAATTGTGAATGTATGGCAAAAACACTTTCTACATTGTGTCTATTCATATAAAATGATAAATAGCTGTATAACCCTCCTCTCATCTATCCACACACATAAATTTGCATATACATTTGAAAAACATGAACACCTTATTGTCTACCGATATACAGATTTATAGATATAATTGCCAGACTTCTAACGTTTAAGCATATAAATGCCCCTGTTATGCCAAATGAGGGCATATTTTTCAGTTTCTTGTCCCTTTGCATTAAAAAATATTTTGCCTAAAATAAATTGTACTAAATCTGAGATTCTGTGAAACCCTGTTCCATTAATAACCTGGGAATTTCCTACTTTTGCCTATTGCCATATTTTAAATAGAAGTCATTTTCTTAAAGGGAGCAAGCTGAAAGCAGTATCAGTTACAATATTTTGACAAGCATTGATTTCCTCAGAAGCATGGAGTGCAGCAACTCTTCAAATGAATGTTGGTCTTAGTGATTAAATGGAATTTGTTAGGTGCTTACAGTGTGCCAGACACTGTTCTAAGCACTGACATAGACCACATGGGGCTCACAGTCTTATTCTCCAATTTACCATTGAGGTAACTGAGGCACAGACAAGTTAAGTGGCTTACCCACAGTTACATAGTACAGCTAGGATTGGAACCCAAGTCCTCTGCCTTTAAGACCCATTTTCTTTCCACTAGGCCATGCTACTTCCCTTGCTTGCCAATCTTAACCTCTAGTGCTTTCCGACAACTCTCAAGAAACAACACAATCCACTTATTTTCATGAATCCTCTCTTTAAATTAAAATTTTTCATTTTTAATATTCAATATATTTTTACCTACTATATTTTAAGCATCTCGAAGACATGAGCTATTTGTTCTTTAGAATGTATCTCAGCTTGTGTTAAAGAACTCCAAAAGTAATGGTTACTAGAAAGTTAAGGCTTCTGAATTCTGGATGTCCAAATTAAGCTTCCTGCGCATACAAAAGTAAAGGTGCAAACTAAAGTGGTGCCCATGGAATCATCACTGCTCCACTCTAAAGCTCCTTGTGGGCAGGGATGTTCTTACCATCATTCTTACCATCATAATAATGCCATCATTATTATTACCAATTCTGTTGCACTCTCCCAGATTCTTAGTATACTTAACCCCACTTTATGTACATATTTATAATTTATTTATATTAATGCCTATAACCCCCTCTAATCTGTAAGCTTCTTGTGGGCATGGAACATGTCTACCAACTTTGTTATATTGTATTCTCTAAACAGTTCAGTGCTCTGCACACGGTAGGGACTCAATAAATCCAACTGAGTGATCAATTGATTGATTGATCACATTAAGTTGTGCGCCTGACACAAAGCAAGCATACCATATCACGTGTTTGCCTTTGTCTGATATCATTTGTGGCCACCCTAGGTTCATCTGCTTGAGTCCAACAGTTGCTTTGCCAAATCACAAAGTACCAAGGATTCTTAAAGAAAATGGAGGAGTAACCTGGAAAGGAATTATAGAAAAGATTCAGAATTAAAAATTAATTTAAATTATGTTCTCTCAACTCAGAAACAGGCTGAAGTGAAGCATAGTATTTCTGGATCCAGTTTCTAGAGCTAGATACAGTTCTGTTCTACAATCCCTGCATTTGAAATGGTTCCCAGGTATCTTGTCCTTCAGCTTTCACCATCAGATCCACTGGAAATGGATTAATTTCAACCTCTTCCTGGTACAAATCCTGAACTGTGAGGAAAGGAGGAACAATGGTGGGAAGAGCTGTGTGAAGGAGTAATGCTCTCCTACAACAACCCAGCCTACACACTTCACTCCTCTAATGCCAACCGTCTCACTCTACCTCTGTTTCATCTATCTCACCATCGACACCTGGTCGAAGTCCTGCATCTAGTCTGGAGTGCCCTTCTTCTTCTAATTTGGCAGATGATTACTGTCCACCCCTTCAAAGCCTTATTGAAGGCACATCTCCTCCAAAAGGTCTTGCCCGACTAGCCCTCTTTTCCTCTTCTCCCACTCCCTGCTGCTTTGCCCTGACTTGCTCCCTTTATTCATCTCCCTTCCCAGCCCCACAGCACTTATGGACACATCTGTAATTCATGTATTTATGTGAATGTCTGTCTCCCCTTCTAGAATGTAAGCTCATTCATTGTGGGCAGGGATGTGTGTCTGTTTATTGTTCTATTGTACTCTCCCAAGCACTTAGTACAGTGCTCTGCACACAGTAAGTGCTCAATAAATATGATTGAATGAATGAGCAATGGTGCAGGCATATTTTAAATCCACTGATAGCAGTAGTGAAGTCAATAATGACATACATCACCAAATGTATTCTGATTAAAGACACCTTCACATTAGGGCACAGTAAGTCCATCTTACTGTTCCAGGCCACCTACCATCCTTACCTCAACCATGATTTAACTAACAAATGCAGCAGGATTTATCCCACAATATAGGAAATTCCAGTGATTGAAATATTAAGTAGATTGCCACATGGTGAATGGCAGGTTAGTTTTGTTATCTGTGATTATGTCAGTCATAATACCAAAATCTTACTCAGTATGAGAACTGACTGTTAGGTAACTCAAGTACATATTATTCAGCATGGTCTTGTGAAAAGAGCATGGGCTTGGGACTTAGAAGACCTGGATTCTAATTGTGGCTCTGCCAAAAGTCTTTTGTGTGACTTATTCCTGTCATGTAGCTTATCTGTGGCTCAGTTCTCTCTTCTTCATAATGGGAATTAAAACTGTGAGCCCCACATGACACATGATCTGTGCCATTCATTCATTCATTCAATCGTATTTATTGAGTGCTTACTGTGTGCAGAGCACTGTACTAAGCGCTTGTACTAAGTACAAGTTGGCAACATATAGAGACGGTCTCTACCCAACAGTGGGCTCACAGTTGAGAAGGGGGAGACAGACAACAAAACAAAACATATTAACAAATAAAATAAATAGAATAAATATGTACAAATAAAATAAATAAATCCAACCCAATTATCTTGAATTTACCCCAGGGTTTAGTACAGTGCCTCACACATGCTAAGCACTTAACAAATACCATTAAAAATGTAAGTCTATATCAATTTCTTCAATTTCTTAGGAACAACATGAGCTCCACACTCCTGGTATTCCATAAATTCAAATGTAGTTCATGTAACTGACCTTCAGTGATTCTCTTCATGCACAAATTCAATTTTCTCTAAAACATGTGCCTAAACTGTTTTTCTGAGTTTTGATTACACATAGTTTTCAGTTATATGATGCAATTTGTATGTGAAAACTGTCTTGTCAAAATGTCATAAATTCAGAATATGTTTTCTTATAGTGAATAGTTTTTTAACCTAAGATCAGATACCATATTTTAATCAAGATTATCCAGAAGTATATATTCAGTTACCTAGAATTTTGTACCCCAAATTTTGGATGGATGATTAATATAGATAAATGAATATACTTTCATTGAATTTGAAATATTTTAGAGAGAATACACCATGAAGGAGGTATCCAACTTTTACTTCTTTAGTCATAAAATGGACTTAACAACACTTTCTGGTGATTCCATTTGGTAATCATATAACTCCATTCCCTATCCATTGCCAGCTTTAACTGTTAAGTCTACCTCCTCTAGACTGATTGATTTAACTTTAAACATTCCTTTCTTTAAACTGTCTCCTTCAACCCCTCATGTGGCTTTTAATATTGTGTCTTCATTTCCTTGTTGGTTTTCTGAAGCACCCACAAACTCCAACACCTCTGGAACAGGTACCATAAAGGAGACTAGTGTTGCGAAGTTAAAATGATGATTTGTAAACCTGAAATTATGTCAATTTGGAAATAATAATGATGATAATAATGGCATTTATTAAGCACTTACTATATGCATAGCACTGTTCTAAGCACTGGGGAGGTTAAAAGATGTTCAGGTTGTCCCACGTGGGGCTCACAGTCTTAATCAGAGAAGCAGCATGGTTCAGTGGAAAGAGCACGGGCTTTGGAGTCAGAGGTCATGGGTTTGAATCCCAGCTCCACCACATGTCTGCTGTGTGACCTTGGGCAAGTCATTTAACTTCTCTGAGCCTCGGTTACCTCATCTGTAAAACGAGGATCAAGACTGTGAGCCAAGCCCCACATGGGACAACCTGATCACCTTGTATCCCCCCCAGCGTTTAGAACAGTGCTTTGCACTTAGTAAATGCTTAAAAAATATGATTATCATTATTATTAATCACCACTTTATGGATGAGGTAACTGAGGTATCGAGAAGTTAAGTGAGTTTCATTCATTCATTCAATCATATTTATTGAGCGCTTACTGTGTGCAGAGCACCGTACTAAGCGCTTGGGAAGTACAAGTTGGCAACACATAGAGATGGTCCCTACCCAACAACCGGCTCACAGTCTAGAAGGGGGAGACAGACAACAAAACCAAACATGTGGTCAAGTGTCAAGTCATCAGAATAAATAGAGGTAAAGCTAGATGCACATCATTGACAAAATAAATAGAATGATAAATATGTACAAGTAAAATAAATTGTGTAATAAATCTTTACAAACATACATACAGGTGTTGTGGGTAGGGCAGGGGTGATGGGGAGTGGGAGAGGAAAGGGGGCTCAGTCTGCGAAGGCCTCCTGGAGGAGGTGAGCTCTCAGTAGGACTTTGAAGGGAGGAAGAGAGTTAGCTTGGCGGATGTGTGGAGGGAGGGCATTCCAGGCCAGGAGGAGGACATGGTCCGGGGGTCAACAGTGGGACAGGCGATAACAAGGCACAGTGAGGAGGTTAGCGGCAGAGGAGTGGAGGTTGCAGGCTGAGCTGTAGAAGGAGAGAAGGGAGGGGAGGTAGCAGGGGGCGAGGTGATGGAGAGCCTTGAAGCTGAGAATGAGGAGTGACTTGTGTGACTGTGAGGAGTAACTGTGTGACTTGCCCAAAGTCACACAGCTGACAAGTGGCAGAGCCTGGTTTTGAATCCATGACTTTTGACTCCAAAGCCTGCGCTCTTTCCACTGAGCCATGCTGCTTTGCAATAAATTACATTTAATTGCCATTCATCTTTACTCAAAATGTCTTGTCAAGGAATTCCTGTAGCCCTATTAACATAGTTGCTATATAGATTGTCAAAATAGTCACTTCTTGGGCTTTTAAATTGAGTGATTAAAAACATATTATTCACTCAACTAATCAGCTTGAATACAGATTTTGGTAGAGACATGTTTTAAGCCTGCCTTTCACTTGATGCAGGCCAATCATACTCTCTGCCATACTAGACATTTGAATAAAACATTCAAATACTTCTTCTTTACATTTTGCATTGATGATTCATGAGACTGGGAACTATTTCCAGAATTAAGATAATTTTAATGTGAGAAGCTAATTTTTTCCATTTGTGATTTTGCTCCAAACTGACATGATCTGTATTTTTTCCCAAAAGATGAAATCTGGCATTCATGTAGTCTTGAAATGATAGTCATGCCTTAAGCAGAAAAACTTTAAAGTGAAATCATCTCTAAATGTTCTACACACTTGCTTTCCACTCTAAGCAAGCCATTCATATTGTGTTTGGAATTCATCTGTTGAGCCCTCAACTACACAGCTGGATGCTGCTTTTCGTTGGTAGGCTCACACAGTACAACAGACTTCATAGAATCCTTAGGCTATAGATTTGCCCTTTCTGGGGCTCCTTTCTGCATACACGTTTTCCAGTAAGATTAAAAATCACCAGTGTTTGCTGTGTTGGTATTATGTTCAAATTTCATTACCCACATTAGAAGGAAAATGAAGCAAATAAGTAAACTACTTAAATTTGATTTTTCACTGAAGCTTTCTTCAATTTCACACATTGCCATGATGTATTTTTCAAATTGAAACAGTAGTACCAGGTACAAAAGTGAAATTGAAGAGTTGTTCTTTGGTTTGAAGATAACACTATTGATGGTGAATTGTGTCCCTAGGTGAGAATGTCTTCCAGATATTCCCTCACAAACTATGTCCATGAAATATAGTAATGCTGCTCTTGTCCAGCGTCATGAGTACTCTTTCATCCCTGAGAAGAAGAGAGTTAGTCCCAGAACAGCTGCCTCCAAGTGGGCTTTAAAAAGTGGATGGGGAAAAATGGGCCATTAAATCATTATAATTAAAAATGAGCTATGGTATGTTAATGTGTGTTTAATTATATAATCACCTCTTTGTACACCAACTGCTCAAAGGTTTCATTTGTTTGGCTCCTCTGTGCAAAAGAGTGCCAATTCCTGGTTTAAGCATGTTTAATCATATTCGCTTGGAGACAATGTATCCTAGTGGAAAGCAGGGAATTGGAAATCAGGAAAACTGGGCTATACTTATTCTTTCATTCATTCAATTGCATTTATATATGTTGCTGACTTGTACTTCCCAAGTGCTTAGTACAGTGCTCTGCACACAGTAAGCACTCAATAAATGATTGAATGAATGAATGAATGAGTTGAGCACTTACTGTGTGCAAACACTGTACTAAACACTTGGGAGAGAACAATATAAAAGCAAACTGACACATTCCTGCCCCCAACAAGCTCACAGTCTATATGGGGACACAGACATTAGTATGAATAAATAAATAATTGTTACAGATATGTATTTAGAGAGAGATATAGATATAGATATATACATATGTGCTGTGGGATTGGGACGGAGGATGAATAAAGGAGCAAGTACATGTGGGGCAGAATGGAGTGGGTGAAGAGGAGAGGAGGGCTTAGACATGGAAGTGTTCTTGGAGGATATATGCCTTTAATCAATCAATCAATCAATCAATCGTATTTATTGAGCGCTTACTATGTGCAGAGCACTGTACTAAGCGCTTGGGAAGTACAAATTGGCATCACATAGAGACAGTCCCTACCCAACAGTGGGCTCACAGTCTAAAAGGGGGAGACAGAGAACAGAACCAAACATACCAACAAAATAAAATAAGTAGGATAGAAATGTACAAGTAAAATAAATAAATAAATAAATAAATAGAGTAATAAATATGTACAACCATATATACATATATACAGGTGCTGTGGGGAAGGGAAGGAGGTAAGACGGGGGGATGGAGAGGGGGACGAGGGGGAGAGGAAAGAAGGGGCTCAGTCTGGGAAGGCCTCCTGGAGGAGGTGAGCTCTCAGCAGGGCCTTGAAGGGAGGAAGAGAGCTAGCTTGGCGGATGGGCAGAGGGAGGGCATTCCAGGCCCGGGGGATGACGTGGGCCGGGGGTCGATGGCGGGACAGGCGAGAGCGAGGTACAGTGAGGAGAATAGTGGTGGAGGAGCGGAGGGTGCGGGCTGGGCAGTAGAAGGAGAGAAGGGAGGTGAGGTAGGAGGGGGCGAGGTGATGGACAGCCTTGAAGCCCAGGGTGAGGAGTTTCTGCCTGATGCGCAGATTGATCGGTAGCCATTGGAGGTATATATGTCCTATATGCTTCCAATATGGCCCCTGCTCTGGAGGTGTGGAGGAGGGTGTGTGAGAGGGGGGATGGGAAAATGCTTTGCAAAGGCATGATGGGTGAGGGAGATGAGGGAGAAATGAAAGGAGAGGGTCAGAGTGGAGAGAGAGAGGGAGAGGTGGGTGAGGCAGGGAAAGCTTCCCTGGTAAAGTCACCAGGAAGAATCAAGATGTTCACATGACTTCCAGTAAAGTCAACATTGACCACCTTATCTATCAGTTCATTAATCAATAGTATCTATTGAACACCCACTATGTGCAGAGCCTTATGCTAAGTTCTTGAGAGAGTACAATAGAATTAATGGACAGGATCCTTGCAGTCAAAGAGTTTACAATATCTCTGATGGAAGGAATAGTAGAAAATATAAGATATTCATTCATTCATTCAATTGTATTTATTGAGTGCTTACTGTGTGCAGAGCATTGGTACTAAGCACTTGGGAGAGTACAAAATAACAGTAAAGGATAATGAGGTTTTGAAGTGGGGAAAAGCAATTATCTGTCTGATATGAAGAGGGAGGGCATTCCAGGCCAGAGGTAGGATGTGAGCAAGCAGTCAGTGGCAAGATAGATGAGACTGAGGTTTAGTGAGAAGGTGAGCATTAGAGGAATGAAATGTTTGGGCTGAGGTGTAGTAGGACAATAGCTAGATGAAGTAGGAGGGGGCAAGATGATTAAGTGCTTTAAAGCCAACGGTTAGGAGTTTTTGTTCGATGTAGAGGTGGACGGACAACCACTGGAGTTTCTTGAGGAGTGGGGAAACATAGTTTGAACGTTTTTGAAGGAAAATGATTCAGGCAACAGAATGGAGCATGAACTGGGGTGGGGCAGGGAGGTCAGCCAGTAGGCTGATACAATAATCAAGGCAGGATAGAATAAGTGCTTGCAGTATGTGGTAGCACTTTGTACGGAGAGGAAGGGGAGGATTTTGCTGATGTTGTGAAGGTAGAACTAACAGGATTTAACGAGGGCTTGAATAAGTGGGTGGAAAGAGAGAGTGGAATCAGGATAACCCCAAAGTTACAGGATTGAGAGACAGGAAGGATGGTGGTGCCATCAATAGTGATGGGAAAGTGAGCATGAGGACAGAGTTTGAATTGGAAGATAAGAAGTTCAGTTTTACCCACATTATGTTTGAGCTGTTGGGAGGCCATCCAAGCAGAGATGTTTTGAAGGCAGGAGGAAATGTGAGACTGCAGAGGGAGAGAGATCAGGTCTGAAGGTGTAAATTTGGGTGTTATTAGCATAGAGGTGGTAGTTGAAGCCATGTGAGTGAATGAGTTTTCCAAGGGAGTGGGTGTAGATGGAGAAAAGAAAGAGACCCAGAACTGAACCTTGAGGGACACCCACAGCTAGAGGATGGGAGGCAGAGGAGAAGCAGCCCTCCCAGCTCAGCCTTGTGTCTGTTATATGGCTCAAGGAAGTCAGTTAACTTCTCTCTGCCTCTGGGCCCAGTTTCATAATCTGTAAAAGGGTTATAAAAGAAACGTCTTCTGCCTGTTCTGGGAGTCCTGTATGGGGCAGGCCATTGTATCTCAGCTGAAAATATTGTATTGAACACAGCACTTCATACGTAGGAAACAATTGAGAAGTAACATCAATGTAGTTTCATTATCCTTAAATGTGCATTGAATTTTCACATGCCCAAAAAAGAAGTTGGATAGCTAATATATGGATAAATGAGAGTTCACTGTGAATGCACATTGTAAAATATAAGGACAATGAAGTCAATTTAAATCAAAGATATAAATTGAAATTATTTTCATTGCACATGCACTCTTTCCGTGATGCCTCTGCTAATCAGTCTTGTTCCCCATACACAGTAGTAGTATTAGTAGTAGAAGTAGAAGGAGTAATAGCAGGATGAGTAAAATATTTAATAGATGTCTACGTAAAGCACTAGACTAAGTACTGTGAAAGTGTACAAGGATGAGATTTGGTTGGACATGTTACATGTTATATGACCATCTAGTTAAGGCTTCTCAACTAAATAAGGTAGTCAAGGAATGTTGGAAAGGAGAAACAAAAGGTAGAGACATAAAATCTACATAAAAATACAAGGACAAGAAAAAGTACTTGTGCTTGTGGTGTTTCATGTTTTAGCTCCAATACATGTGTTCCGGTAAAGAAGGAATAAAAAACTTCTGATTCTTTTATAAAGTGCATGTTTGCCCCAATCAAATATTCCATTAAGCCTTACATATTTACACAACTAGTCTCTCCAACAAGTAACCTTGACAAAAACACCCATTGACTGAGTTTTCAAAAAGTTCAACTTATATAATTCATTTCCATAGATGAATGAAAGAAGATCATATCTTATGCAAAAATTATATTCTAATTTCATAAGCAAGATAATATAATAAGGCAACTTATTCGTAAATATATTTTTTAAACTATTAAGTATTTACATCATTGGATTCTAACTCTATTAAACAATAATAATAATAACAATAATGACATTTGTTAAGTGCCTATTATATGTGAAACACTGTTCAAAGCTCTGGGAATAATGTTGGTATTTGTTAAGAGCTTACTATGTGCCAAGCACTGTTCTAAGTGCTGGAGTAGATACAAGGTAATGAGGTTGCCCCACGTGGGCTCACAGTCTTAATCCCCATTTTACAGATGAGGGTACTGAGGCACATTGAAGTTAAGTGATGTGCCCATGGTCACACAGCAAACAAGTAGCGGAGGCAGGATTAGAACCCATGACCTCTGAGTCCCAAGCCTGGGTTCCTTCCACTGAGCCACGTAAATCCTTCATGTATTACTCATTCTCAAGAAAACCAACAAGAAAATTAGAACTCCAAGGCTGCTGTTCAAAATTAAAAAAAGTTCCTGCAGTGTAGTTGTAATGTGAAAAGAACTACAAAAACGTTATTGAGTGTGATATATTTATAACTTTTAATGACGTGTTCTGCACATTGTTTGTTTAGTTTAAAAATCACTTTTTTAAAAAGAACTTGATGCTAAAAACACGACCTGAGACAAATTTGGTAACTCTTTTTCTACATTTTGCATTATCAAAATAACAAGTATTCTGTCCTTAAATTTATTTGAAAATTTGATTTCTATCAAAAGGAGATATAGACTCATATTCTCAACAGCAAGCTCATTGATTCTTCCGTGATAAATACAAATAAGAAGAATTTTCAAATTATTTGCAAAATGGTGAATAGTAGCAATGAGGTAAAAGGAATTGAAATGAATTTTATAAATATATCACAGGAAAAGCAGATTCTGAAGGAAAATGTATTGGATAATGAATGAGGAAGAAAATGAAATGATTTATTGGAGATTTGAAAAATGAATAAAGAAGAACTTTTATAAAATCTATGCCATCTAAAAGAAAGATGAAGAAAACCTTGAAAAATGTGGAATAGCAAGAGATTGGCAAAAGTGACTCATGATAAAGGGATGATGTTTTCAGGTGAAGAATACATAAACTAGCAGGTCCATTTGGCATGAATTATTGATAATACAGTTTTTGAGACAGGGAAAAAAGAACAGAAAAAAGTTTTAAAATTGAATATGAGTTATTTATCTTAGAATTTTCTGTCCCATAAATATGCCATCCATATTCACTATTCCTGTTTCTGATGGCAAGAACTTTAAGTTATCATTAAATGTAAGTTAACTCTGGTGATCAGATTGATTTCAGTGTAATTTGCTGAATGGAATGGACATATATGAAAAGGAACAACTAATAACAAATATATCCTGACCTGGGTATGTAGTACATAGTGGTTGAGATAAAGCATGACCCAGAGCACATGCCTGGGAGTCAGAGGACATAGGTTTTAATTCTGGCTCCACCACTCACCTGCTGCTTGGCCTTGAGCACGTCACATACCTTTTCCTCATGTACTTAATGGAGTTTCAATACTCGGTCTCCCTCCCACTTATATGGTGATCCCAGTTTTGGACAGGTATTTGTGTCCCACTTGATTATCCTTAATCTATCCCAAAGCTTAGTACAGTGCTTGACACACAGTAAATGTTTAACAACCACCACAATTGGTATTATTTTTTAGGATAATCCTTAGAGCGGAATACCATAGAAAATATAACAGCAACTGATCCTTGCCTTCTTCTACCTTACCTCACTGATTTCCTACTAGAGTCCAGACCTCACACTTCTAGACTGTGAGCTCGTCTTTTAGACTGTGAGCCCATTGTTGGGTAGGGACCATCTCTAAATCTTGCCGACTTGTACTTCCCAGTGCTTAGTACAGTGCTCTGCACACAGTAAGTGCTCAATAAATACGATTGAATGAATGAATGAACTTCTCTAGTGCCAGTTGTTCAGTTATTTTTTCTCATCCATCTTGCTGCCAACCCCTTTCCCACATCCTCCCACTGCCCTAGAACACTCTTCCCCTCATATATTATAGATCTCCAACTCTCCCCATCTTCTAGAACTCATTCAAATCATTTTCTCCAAGAGACATTCCTGATTAAGCTCTCTTTTCCCCAACTCCTTTCCCTTCTGCATCACCTATGCACTTGGATCCATACTGTTTAAACACTTAATATTTAGCCTCATGGCATATATGTAAATATGCATAATTTATTCATTTATATTAATGTCTATCTCCCCATCAAGACTGTAAGCTCATTATGGGCGGGAGATGTGTCTGCTAACTCTGTACTCTCCCAAGTATTTCTATAGATATACAGTAAGTGATCAATAAATACCACTGATTGATTGATTGAAGTACTTTTATTCCCAGGTTCAGACATTTAGCACATGCTGCTGACAAAGTTTTGTCCATTTATCCACTCTGACACCAATCAAGCATGGACTTTAATTTGTTAGTGGGTCAGTAATCCACTCTTCTGCTGGCTTTAGAGTACACTGCTCTTCATGGAGTACACTGTCATCCGCCATCCTGGGTTTACTGCCACCTTGTAACTGGAGTCCAGGGTTTGAGTGCAGGGAGGAGGCAAGGTGCAGTGGTCAGATCTCCACTGGGCTTCAGGGTGCAGGACTTTGGAAATGGGTCACCACTGCCATGGGATTGGGTGTTGGGGGTGGTTGGGCTGAAAACTCCACCCACTGCTCAGGTCCAAAGCACACTGTTTGGGGAGAAGGACATGAAGGGGAGCAGGACTGGAACCAGGGTTCCAGTCCTTTAAGAGAGTGGGAAGGGGAAGTCAGTCCTATGGCAGTATCCATCAGAGCTCTCTGGGTACTCAGCACACTCAGCCATTCCCCCCCAGGCCTATGTCCAAACCTGGTGAAGCCAGAGCCCACCTTACCTCCAAACTGCAGTTGCCATTTACTCATATGCCTAACCTCAGATGACCTATAGTCCCTCTTCTGTTCTGTCAAATCACTTGCCTGAAGCTTCCCACTGCTCTACATTGTCCTGGCAACAACCAGCACTTCTTTAGCTGGAATCCTGAATTCTTTCCAATAGTGCCTGCACATTATAGATGAATGGTCATTACCCCTCTCAGCATTGAGCAGGATGTCGCTCACAATGAATTATCTTCCTGACTGACAGGCATGTATGTCATGGGCATGGCAGATGCCTCTTATAATAACTTAAAGTAAAGGAAACAGAAAATGGCAGCATTTTGCTCATGCATTCATATTCACATATGTTGTTATATGGACTTTGAGGTTGTGTCCCACCAAACAACGCTGAATTGCTTGCCCCTCTTTCAGATATTAAACTCCTTATACTTTAATCAAATTATACTTTGAAAATGTATTTTCATTTTAGAACATGTGGCCATTGACTTATGTATCCCTATATGAGGCCTAAATATGTAATTGTCCTTTGTATTTGAGACATCACTGATATGGAAATTCACTTATGAGTGTATGTATTGTTGTAAAGACCAATGAAAGCCCTAAAATCCCTGTCTCAGTGTTCACACAAAATTTCTATCCCTTCTTGTGCTTCTCTTTATGCATACTTATCTCTCATTCCTTATGAATATTAATCTCATAAATAGTCATTATTCTCTTGATAATAGTATGCCATTCTGGTCTGTTATCAGGAAGTGACTCCAAGTTGACCGGTGGGATATAAGATTGTCAGAGACTTGTTTTACTGTGTCCTTAAAGTGTTTCTCCTGCCCTCTTTGTTTTCTGTTTTTCTATTTCAGCTCTCCATCCAACAGCTGTTTGGGTATTGTACTGTTGTTTAGTGCAGCTGTGTTGAGGTGAGACTTAATTTCAGTACCTGGAGGCTACCTTCTAGAACTGATATTTCACCTCGGGTTTTTTTATATTACCTTTTGCAATAACTCCTAGTTTATCCATGTAAATGGTTTAGAATCCTTTGCTGGTTTTCTTCAGCATGGGCCTCAAAAGCCCAGCAATATTCTAGCACTAATTACTGAGTTGGAAGCATTTCCCAAATGTTTGGCAGCATGTTCTAATACCTGAATCCAGATCTCTGGTTACATCAACCAGAACAGCTGCTTAGAAAATGTTGAACAGGATTTGGCCCAATATTAATCATTATTGCTTCACTGACAATGGGGAATGGATCTGACTGTGAACCCACTGTTGGGTAGGGACCATCTCTGTATGTTGCCAACTTGTACTTCCCAAGTGCTTAGTACAGTGCTCTGCACACAGTAAGCACTCAATAAATACGATTGAATGAATGAATGACAAGGAACCCTGAGGTATGACTCAGCCAGCCATGCCATCATGAAATGATCTTAGAATCTTAATAATGATGATGGTACTTGTTAAGCACTTAGTATGTGCCAAGCACTGTTCTAAGCACTGTGATAGTTACAAAATAATTAGATTATCCCACGTGGCTCGCAGTCTTAATCCCCATTTTACAGATGAGGTAACTGAGGCACAGAGAAGTTAAGTGACTTGTCCAAAGTCACACAGCTGACAAGCGGCAGAGCTGGGATTAGAATCCACGTCCTCTGACTCCTCAGCCTGGGCTGTTACCACTAAGCCAAGCTGAACTTGAAATTTTTATATCAGCTATATATGTTCTCTGATTTCCTGATGGTATCAACTGCCTTGGTAAGGCCTATGAACACTTTGTAGCAGTCCTGGAGTCTGTCCTCTTTTGTAACTGCTATGCAGCAAAGATCATGTCTTCAATGCCACATTACGATCTTGAGCCATATAATGATTATAATAACATTCAGTTGATAGTATCTTTTATCCAGCATCGGAGAATACTGAGAATCCTTGATAGTTGCCACAATCTGAGCTTTAACCTTTATTCTTGAAGATCAAGGTGGCATGAGATCCTGTGGCATTTCCTCTGAAGTCTACATTCTGAGGAGGGATTTGTGCAAGTGCTGAAACAGGGTGTTCTTTCCATACATGTAGATATCTGCCATTGGATAGAGGGGTACATTTCCATTTTTCATGATTCTGGCTACGGCGGTGAATTCTCTAATAGTTGATACAGCTCCATGAAGCATTACCATCATTTATCTGGAAAAAATCAGTCAATGGTATTTTATTTCTGCAGAACTCTGTACTAAGTGTTTAGGATGGTACAAAGCAACAGAGTTGGTAGACACATTCCTGGCCCACAGAGATTGCATCCCAAGATGAACTGCTAAAATGTCATAGCCACTTGTCACCTAATACCTTGTCTAAGTGTTTTAAATCATGTTAGTCACCACCCTAGCATTCTGGTGAACCCAGTTTCTACCCTCCTGGGATGATGGAAGGGAGTGTCCTGGGATGGCATGATCTTTCCTGAGGAGCTGGGACAGAGTTGCCTGGTTTTTCCACTCTTCTATGAGGAACTTGATACAACATTGTGAGCTCAGAGTTCTGGGTATGCCAAGGCAATGATGCTGGGGGTGGAGAAGAATATTGCTTTTGATATTCCAGAAATATTTATATATCTCATCTCTAATAATAATAATAATAATAGTAGCATTTATTAAGCGCTTACTATGTGCAAAGCACTGTTCTAAGCACTGGGGAGGTTACAAGGTGATCAGGTTGTCCCACGTGGGGCACACAGTCTTCATCCCCATTTTACAGATGAGGTAACTGAGGCACAGAGAAGTTAAGTGACTTGTCCAGAGTCACACAGCTGTCAATTGGCAGAGCTGGGATTCGAACTCCAAAGCCCGTGCTCTTTCCACTGAGCCACACTGCATCTCTGTGTTCCACTATGATTTCACTGTCAGAAGAATGGCATATCTTCCAATCAGTCAGATGCAATCTGAAACTAATCAAACGATGTACCTCATGAGCATATTGTAAATTAGTCAGGTATTGGTGCCCCGGGATGGTCATTATCCAATTAAACATACCTTAGACAATTCAGTCTGTACTGTGTATCCACTGTACAATGCCAACTTGGGAAGCAGCATGACCTAGTGGAAAGAACCCAGGGCAGAGAACAGAGGAACTGGGTTCTAATCCCAGCTTTGGCATACTTGATTATTGACCTTGGGCAAGTCACTTAACTTCTCTATGTCTCAGTTTCCTTCTTTGCTCTCTCTCTCACTTAGACTCCAAGTTGCATGTAGAACAGAGACCTGATTAACTTGTATCAAATCCAGTGTATGGTATAGGGCACATAGTAGGCACCTAACAGATGCTATTATAATTATAATAATGATGATCATGATTATTAATATTATTATGTGTTATGTCTTCACATACTGGGGAGATTTTGTAGGTTTTGCTGACTCTCATCTTAAAAAGTAGAATGTGTGTTGAGGAAGATATGAAATGTTCTTACCATCATTTTAGGATTCTTCCTCATCTGTGAAGAGATTGCAGCCATCTTCACTCTTCAGATGTACCATGATGGTGCATACAAGGACACATAATGTCTTTTGTGAAGCATAAAAATTTGTGATTGCATGGCAATCTGCATAGTGCTGGATCTCTTCTATTTTGGCATCCTACCCATGGTACCTTATGTCCTTTAATTTGGTTTGCAAATCACAACACATTTTTCTGAAAGCTTCACTCGAGTTTTAGTTCTTAGTATCAGCAAGATGCTGCTGATGCAGTAGACATTTTGCAGCTATTTCCAAGTCATTTGCATTGAACCAGTTTGGCACTTTCTCTTCATCATGCCAAGCATCTGCCTGGAATACAGCTTCATGGAGAAACACTCACTGTGCAAGTTTGTGATTGTGGTTTGATTTTTGTTCTTCATCAGGTCTGCTGTAATGTTTCTGCAGAGAATCTTGCTGATGTGCTGATTTTCCAGGAAGTTATAATTCAGGTGTTTTGATGGTTTAGTGGCTATCTTTTGATCCATCAATTATTCAGTGATATTTATTGAGTGCTTAATGTTTGGAGAACACTGTATGGAGTACAATACAAAATGTTCCCTGGCCACAAGGAACTTACAGCCTAGATGGGTAGACAGAAATTAGAATGAATTATTGTTATATACAAAAGTGATGTGGGTCTGAGGAGGAGGTGGATATGAAGTACTTGAAGTGCATAGATAACGGAGATGAGAAAGGAAGTAGGAACTATGAAGGCTTAGTCAGGAAGTCACCTTGGAGGAGATGTGATTTTAATTAAGTTTTGAATGTGGGGAGAGTAATGGCTTGTCATGCAAGAAAGCAAAGGGAGTTCTTAGTCAGAAAGAGGATGCAGGCAAGGGGTTGGTGGGTGATATAGAGGTATACTGGGCAGGTTGGTATTGGAGAAATGAAGGGTGCAGTCTGGGTTACAGTAGGAAATCAATGAGGTAAGACTGGAGAGGGTGAGCTAGTTGAGTGTTTAAAGGACATGGCAAGGAGTTTCTGTTTGATAAGGAGGTGGATGAGTAATCACTGGAAGTTATTGAGGAATAGGGAGCAAATTTTGTTTTAAGACAAATAATTCAGACAGCAGAATAAAGTCAGAACTAGAGTGGAGCAATACAGGAGGCAGGGAAGTCAATGAAGAGGCAGAAGCAGTAGTCAAAGCAGGATATAACAAGTGGTTGGACCAATGTAGTAGCAGTGTAGATGGAAAGAAGAATATTAACAATATCATTGTGAAGGTAGAACT
The DNA here is from genome assembly GCF_015852505.1 of Tachyglossus aculeatus. NCBI lineage: Eukaryota > Metazoa > Chordata > Mammalia > Monotremata > Tachyglossidae > Tachyglossus > Tachyglossus aculeatus. The sequence continues at coordinate 117,869,142 of NC_052067.1, forward strand.
AACAGAATTTGGTGATAGATTGAATATGTGGGTTGAATGAGAATGATGAGATGGGGAGAATGCCTAGGTTATGGGCTTGTGAGATAGGGTGTATGGTGATGCTATTTACAGTAATGGCAAAAACCAGCACAGGACAGAGTTTGTGTGGGAAGGTGAAGAATTCAATTTTGGACATACATTTGAGCTCAGCAGGGCATTCAAGTAGTGATGTTTTAAAAACAGAAGGAAATGTGGAACTGCAGAGAAGGAGAGAGATCAGGTTGCAGAGGTAGATTTGTAAATCGTGCCCTTAGAGATGGTAGTTGAAGCCATGGGAATGAATGAGTTCTCCAAAGGAATAGTTGTAGATGAATACTAGAAGGAGAATGAGAAATAAGCAGAGGAAGAGCTTGAGAAACAGGCTAAGAAGAAGGGATCAGAGAGATAGGAGGAGAGCCAGGAGAGGATAGTGTTACTATCAGGTTAGTTAATATTTCTGGAAGAAGGGCATGTTCCACAATGTTTTAGGCTTCTGAGAGACCGAGGAGGTATAGGACGAGTGGAAGCTGTTGGATTTGGAAGAAGGAAGTCATCGGTCACCTTAGAGAGGACAGTTTTATTGAAGTGGAGTGAGTGGAAGTCAGATTGAAGAGGGTCCAGGAGAGAGAATTGGAGGAGAGGAAGTAATGAAGCATTTTGCAAGTAAATACTGTGGTAGGAAGTAGAGGGGAGATAACTGGAAGGAGTTATAGGGTCAAAGGAGGGCTTTTTTTAATGCAATAAATAGGCCTAAGGACAGTGTGAGCTTGGAACCTATAAGACAATGGTCTGCCCAGCATTCTGCTCCAAAAATGGAAATGTGGCTGTCACATATTTGAACTTCCCCTGCTGTACTATGATGTTCATAATAATAATAATAATGGCATTTTTTAAGTGCTTAGTATGTGCAAAGCACTGTTCTAAGCACTGAGGGAATACAAGGTGATCAGGTTGTCCCACGTGGGGCTCACAGTCTTCATCCCCATTTTACAGATGAGGTAACTGAGGCTCAGAGAAGTTAAGTGACTTGCCCAAGGTCACACAGCTGACATGTGGTGGAGCTGGGATTCGAACCCATGACCTCTGACTCCAAAGCCCGTGCTCTTTCCACTGAGCCATGCTGCTTGTCTATGAGAACTGAAATTCATGGATATTGGTGGCCAAAAGGTATCAAATCAATTTGGCATTTGAATAATTTTCTTATTCTCTTATCTGCATGATTTGTGTCTTTGAAATAGTAGAAGTCCATTTCATTAATTCATTCACTCAATCATATTCACTGAGCACTTGCTGTGTACACAGAACCATACTAAGCACTTGGGAAAGTACAGTACAACAATGAACAGTGGAATTCCCTGCCCACAATGAGCTCACAGTCTAGAGTGGGAAAGACAGACCTCAATACCTCCTCTACTTCTTCCTATTCATAGATCTTGTTCTCCTTATAATAATTATGATAATAATAATCGTATTTGTTAAGCACTTTCTATGTGCCAAGCACTGTTCTAAGCACTGGGGTAGATACAGGGTAATCAGGTTGTCCCACGTAGGGCTCACAGTCTCAATCCCCATTTTACAGATAACTGAGGAACAGAGAAGTTAAGTGATTTGCCCAAAATCACACAGCTGATAAGCGGCAGAACCTGGACTAGAACCCGTGACCTCTGACTCCCAAGTCTGTGCTGTTTCTAAGACACGCTGCTTATCCACTGCTCATTTTCTTCCTAACCTTTCCGTCTGGTCTTCAAATGCTGGTTCAGATCTTTTTCTCTGGTCTTTTTAGTAAGGACTGACTACAGAAGTGGCGTGGCACAGTGGAAAGAGCCCAGGCTTTGGAGTCAGATGTCATGGGTTCAAATCCCGGCTCTGCCACGTGTCTGCTGTGTGACCTTGGGCAAGTCACTTAACTTCTCTAAGCCTGTTACCTCATCTGTAAAATGGGGATTAAGACTGTGAGCCCCACGTGGGACAACCTGATCACCTTGTATCCCCCCCAGGGCTTAGAACAGTGCTTTGCACATGGTAAGCGCTAAACAAATGCCATCATTATTATTATTATTATTACATGTGTTTCTCATTCTTTCTTATATTCATGGATCTGTGCTTCAGTCCATTTTTCTTACATTAGTATTAATGCTTTCCATGAAATATATAATTTATCATTTTAAAATGTTTTCCTGTTTTCCAAATTATTTTCCTTGAGGTATAATTTCAACTGTAATTATTTGACATGACATATTTATTCAGTTTTTACTTCCATTACAATTTCAAATGTTAAATCTTTCTATTTCTATTTTCAATATATTTTATTTTAACTATTTTTGTTCCGTGACACTCCTTCATGGCTTTCTATATTTAGCATATCTTGAACTATTTTACTCATTTTAACTACAGATTTCTACATAGTATTCATGTCTTAATTATTCCAATTCTTGATCCCTGTATATGATATGTATTTTCTCCTTTAGTTCCTTTCCATATATTTGAACAATTTTAATTTCATTACCATAACCCTACTTCCCTCCTTTTAAACTCTTTTCTAATCAAAGTCTCCTTACCCACCGTAATTTATTCTTTGGACTCACGTATAGTTGCAGTTAATCACAGTCCCTGCATGTGTCCCTTCAGAGTGGAGAAAGCAAAGCCTAATGAAGAGCATGGGATTGGGAGTCATAAAACATGACTTCTAATCCCAGCAATCATATGGGCCTGAGGTATGATTTTGGAAGTCACTTAATGTCTTGGTGACTCGATTTCCTCATGCACAAAGTGGGGATAAGATTCCTGTCCTTTCTCTTTTTCTTTTTATTCATCAACCCAATGTGGCACAGAGACTTTGTTTACTCTGATTACTTAGTATCTCCCCAGCATTTAGCACCTTGTAAACAATAAATAACATAACTAACAATATATCAAAATGTACAAATCATGTGTCATCGTGAGGGCATTTCATTTTCAAGTATAATGCTGCATTTTCCACACTGTAATAAATTATATATTTGTATGAAATATGACAAACAATGTAATTTTTACTAGGGCTTTCAGATTACCTAATTTCAAATATGCTAAAAAGAAATAGAAAATGTAGATTTTAGGGAAAGTATATCTCAAATTCATTAAGTCTAGGTTTACTTTCTTATAAACTTTATTTAACAGAAAAAAATGACCAAACACTGTGTGGTGTCAGTCAACAAGTATCCATTATGTATTTTTGCTCTACATCGCTCTAAACTGGTTTATCTAAGCAACACAGCAAATAATTGAAAGTGGTTCCTCTGAAATCATCTTAGATTTCAGAGGGCTTTAAAAATGAACACATTTGTAGTTGAATGACTTCTAAGCAATCTGTTTAGTTCTGCATGTGCTTCAGCTCAATTTCATGGTAATTTCATAAGGAGGTGGTATTTTAATCCAGTATACTACAGCACAAGTAGCTTTCCCCTTTCCTTTGTGTAATGTAGTTGGAACAATTTTTATGCCACATTGGTTAGCAATATGAACTACTCTTGCAGTACATTTTCAATTTGTATGTATTTTGAATTATCTCCCAATAGTACCCCAATTATTTCTTCTTAGACTACATAACAGTAAACGTTGGTCTTGCTGCATTTTATCCAATCATTTGCTCTCTTTCCTTTTCATAGTCAAACCTATTTATACCAAAAGTGTTCAGTTAGCTTAATCATCAATTGTATTTATTGAGCGCTTACTACGTGCAGAGCACTGTACTAAGCTTAATGAAAAATAGGTAGCGTAAAATAGTAGGTGTCCCACATTTGACCAGGATATAGTGGGTCAGAAACCAAGAACCATGTAATAGTTGGGAGAGGATAGAAGCGAACTTGCTAGGCAGATCATTTCTATTACTATATTGGAGTGACAGATTCTAACACCGCATTTCTTGATTTGCTTTGCTTTCATTCTGTAGTCTTCTGTTGACCAAGTGTTTCAAGGAATAATTTTCATTTGTTTTCAGCTTGGAAAGCAGAAAACCAGAAATGTGGAGTTATAAGGTTGAGTAAAAACCAAAAAAACTCAAGCAAGAGCTTCCAAGTAATTATTACTCAAGAGAAAAAAATAGATTCTATGAACAGTACTGAATGTATGGCTAATATATATCTAATTCATTCCATCATATTTATTAAGCGCTTACTGTGTGCAGGGAACTGTACTAAGTGCTTTGTGAACCTAATATAACCATATCTAATATGAACCCGTGTAAAATTAATGTGTCTGCACAGGACAAGGCAGTATTTTTAAATTTTTTGTCAGGTAAAAATATCAGTTACACTTCCCCACTAAATGGTACATTGTCAGAGACCAGGCACATTCAGGGTCAGAGATTCCCATTAACATTAATCCCCTCTCTTGGACATTGAACCATTTACAGAAGAACCCTAAGCGTTTTTCAAGTTACACACCTGTGCCTAGCTGGGCGCGTTTTTCAAGTTACACACCTGTACCTAGCTGGGCATAGCTAGAACCCCTAGTTACTCCTTTGAGGTTTCTCTTTCTTTGACTCTCATTAAATATCATCATTTCCCTTCTTAGGCCGACTCCAGAAATTGGCTGAGTTGAGTCTCTTCCAACTGAGGCTGAGCTGGGTTACTGCAGGTCAACCCCAGTGAACTTTCTCTTAGTCATTCATTCATTTATTCAATCATATTTACTGAGCACTTACTGTGTGCAGAGCACTGTACTAAGCACTTGGGAAGTACGAGTCAGCAACATATAGAGATGGTCCCTACCCAACAACGGGCTCACAGTCTAGAAATTGCCTCCATGACAAAAGTATTGTTCTGTACATTTTCAAAGATCAAAAACAAACCTTTATTATTGGTCCACTCCTCTTCTGGCTACTTGTCTAGTTAATCAATCAAGGGTATTTATTGAGAGCTTACTGTGAATATAGGACTATACGAAGTACTTAGCACAATACAGTACAAAGATCTCCTGATTTCTTCTCTTTGTTTCTATTTTTATGGACAATGTGATTTTTATTCTCATCTCCAAAGTTGTAACAACCCAAAATCCCCCAGTACCCAAGAATGGGGCTTTCTACCAGCCTCTATGAACAGGGTCACTCTAATAGTAAGTTTATACTCCCATTCAAGATGAAGATGCTTGAAACCAAGTTTGTAACAGCTAACTCCATGATACTTCCTTAAGTATTCCTTAAAGATGTAGATGTACCCTGAATGGTCATCTCATGAGGTATATTTTCTGATTGTGTGCCATGCAATTTGCTATGCTTTACACTCTAGTCAGCCAGTCAGTTGTATTTATTGAGTGCTTAGTATGTTCATAACACTGTAGTAAGCACTTGGGAGAGTGCAATACAATATAACAAACCCATTCCTTGCTCATAGTGAGCTTACAGTCTAGAGGCGGAGACTAGCATTAATATAAATAAACAAATTAGAGATATGTACATAAGTGCTGTGAGGTTGGGCAAGGGGATGAATAAAAGGAGTAAATCAGGGTGATGCAAAAGGGAGTGGGAGAAGAGGAAAGAGGGGCTTAGGGAAGGAATTTTGGTGGAGATGTGGCTTCAATAAGGCTTTGAAGACAGAGTAAATCTCTCTTCCTTACTTCCCTCAGTTTTTCCCCTCCGCTATTCCTAATGATTTCTTCACCCCTGTGAACCTTATATATGACCATTTTACCACTGTTTTTTAGCCTCACCCCATCCTACCAAGTTTTATATTTATTTTAGTAAACCAGGGCCATGGATAGCTCTTGCTCAAACTATGTGTTGTCACCATTGTCAAAAGTAGGGGATAGATCTAATGTTGGTGGGTTCCAGCCTTGGTGGCTAGATACCTAGCTCCTAGACGACTTACTTGCCCTAAATTGAAGGAAGCTGGCTGGGTTCATATCCTTTTCACTTTCCATCTCTCTTTCTCAATCCCTATGCTGATTCTCTGGGGCTTCAACAACCATGTGAATGTTCCTGATGACCTTTCTGCTTCCCACTTCCTTTCACTCATCAATTCCACTCCACGTCACCCATTCACCAACTTGGCCACAAAGTCAATCTCATCAGCTTTACTCACTGACACCACCTCCTGATATGGTTTCTCTCCCAAATTTCCCATCCCTGAAAATCTGTTCTGTTCTTCAGTGAAACCTCCTTGTATTAGCTTATGGTGACACACAGATCTACATCCTCAACACTGCCCTCTCAACTTTACTCAATTCACCCATTTCCCTGACCTTTTGCCTATCTTGTACCACCAACCCACAACACTGAGATCCTCTCTGCAGTGTCCTTTCTCCACTCTTACCAATGAGCTTTGAAACATAGTTGGCAGAAAATATGATACCAGGCATACTATGTCCATCTCAAATTAATCCTTACCTGCTTTAATTCTGCCCTCTTCTTATACATATGTCAACAATATTTCTCCATTATTACTGACTCATATCCATTGCATGTAATAGCTGTTTCAGACATTTAACTCCCTTCTCAAACCCCGTCTCTTTTTGCTTTACAATTTTTTTGCTCATAATAATGTGACATATATATATATATATACACACACACAGTCTGAAGCAGCATGGTTTAGTGGAAAGAGCACAGGCTTGGGAGTCAGAAGTCGTGTACGAGTCCTGGCTCCGCCACTTATCAACTGTGTGACTTTAGGCAAGTCACTTAACTTCTCTGTGCCTCAGTTATCTCATCTGTAAAATGGGGATTAAGACTGTATCTACCTCAGTGCTTAGAACAGTGATTTGCATATAATAAGCGTTTAACAAATACCATCATTACCAAGTGCTTAGTACAGTATTCTGCACACAGTAAGCGCTCAATAAATATGATTGAATATACATTCCTACATATACATTAACAATAATAATAATAATAATGGTACTTATTAAGTGCTAACTATGAACCAAGCAGTATTCTAAACACTAGGGTAGATAGAAGTTAATCAGGTTGGAAACAGTCCATGTCCCATATGGTGCTCACAGTCTTAATCCCCATTTTACAGATGAGGTAACTGATGCCCAGAGAAATTAAGTGACTTGCCCGAGGTCACACAGCAGATACATGGCAGAGCCTGAACTAGAACCTAGGTCCTTCTGACTCATAGGCCCGTGCTCTATCCACTAATAATGATAATAATAATGGTATTTGTTAAGCACTAACTATTCATTCATTCAATTGTATTTATTGAGCGCTTACTGTGTGCAGAGCACTGTACTAAGCGCTTGGGAAGTACACGTTGGCAACATGTAGAGACGGTCCCTACCCAACAACGGGCTCACAGTCTAGAAGGGGGAGACAGACAACAAAACAAAACATGTAGACAGGTGTCAAAATCATCAGAACAAATAGAATTTAAGCTATATGCACATCATTAACAAAATAAATAGAATAGTAAATATGTACAAGTAAAATAAAGAGAGTAATAAATATGTACAAATATATATACAAGTACTGTGGGGAGTGGAAGGAGGTAGGGTGGGAGGGATGGGGAGGAGGAGGGGAAAAACAGGGCTCACTCTGGGAAGGCCTATGTGCCTGTTCTAAGTGTTGGGTAAAATACCAGCAAATCAGGTTGAACCCAGTCCCTTGTCCCATGTGAGGCTCACAGTCTCAATCCCATTTTACAGGATGAGGTAACTGAGTCACAGAGAAATTAAGTGACTTGTCCAAGGTCACACTGCAGGCAAGTGGTGGATCTGGGATTAGAACTGAAGCCAAGACCTTCTGACTCCCATGCCCATGCTCTGTCCACTATATTGCTGTCCTAAACTACACTTATAATGTTACCTGGGATTTCAGCCCTAAATGCCAGCTGAAAGAGCACCTGGAGACACTTAAAAAACACCCAGATCCAGCTTAGTCTCCACTGGGTCTTAAAGACCTCAATTTATCCTGTTCTTATATCACAAGTTTTGGAGAATCCTACACAGTCCCTTAAGTTCTTACTGCTTCCACTACTCTATGGTGGCAACTCAGGCATCTCCTCATAGGCAATAAATAACTCAGGCAATTGAATTTCTTTATTCAATTTAAACACTACTGTTATCTTAAAGAGAACTAATCTTTCTACCCAACAGAGATTGTTTCAAATAGGAATAAAAGCCTGAAAGAAAATGTGGGTCTACAAAATGTATTTTTTTAGTTAATCATCATCATCATCATCATCACCATATTTGTTCAGCATTTACTCTGTGCCAAGCACTCTACTAAGCGCTAGGGTGAATACAAGCAAATCAGGTTGTGCACAGTTCCTGCTCCATGTGGGGCTCACAGTCTCAATCCCCATTTTTTTAATGAGGTAACTGAGGCCCAGAGAATTGAAGCAACTTGCCCAAGGTCACCCAGCAGACACGAGACAAAGCAGAGATTAGAATCCACGACCTTCTGACTCCCAGGGCACAGGCCTGGAAGTCAGAAGGACCTGTGTTATAATTTCAACTCTACCACATATCTGCTGGGTGTCCTTGGACAAGACACGTAACGGTTGTGTGGCTCAGCTACCTAATCTGTAAAATGGGGATGAAGAGTGTGAGCCCACTGTAGGACAAGGACTGTGTCCAACCTGAGTAACTTGTTTCCATCCTGGTACTTAGAAAAGTGCTTGGCACACAGTAAGTGCTTAGCAAGTACCATAATCATAATAATTATTATAATTATTATTACAATACAAGAATTCCACTTCAGAATCCCCACTGAGGGTTTTAGACAACTTTCCTCCAACATCACAATAATAATGATGAATGGTAATAATTATGATAATAATAATAATAATACGTGTTAAGCATTTACTATGTACCACACATGAAATAGATACAGACATCATGTCAGACACAGTCCCTGTCTCACATGGGGCTCATAGTCCAAGTAGGACGTAGAACTGATATTTAATAGCCACATTACAGATGAGAAAAGTGAGGCACAGAACAGTTAAATGACTGTCCCAAGGTTGATCCATGATTACAACCCAGGTCTTCAGCATTTTTGCCACAATGACAGGTGAATTTGGCAAAATTAAGTCAATACAATGGACTTAATGGTGGATAGGATTTCTTTTTTCTCTCATTCCCCCACCTCCAAAACTGAATACTTTCTTCTCCATCTTCTTTACCTCCAATTTCCTGTCATGATCATCTGTCCAGAGATACACACTGCACCTAATACACTCTTGGTATTAAAATTGTTTCAAAGTATAAAATTCTCCAGATGAAATAAACAGAAATTCTGTCTTTAAGAATTTCAAATGAGTGCACTTAAACTTTCCAACCACAGACATTTATCTTTATTTCATCTAAGTAATCAATATTGGTTCTGATTCTTCAAGAGCCTGAGATTGCCCCTTGGTAGAAAGTTAGAAACTTTGGGCAGAACATTAAATCCCTTTGACTACTAGAAGATATTGTAAAGTGCAGTGACATAACATATATACTATGTATGCAGCCATTAACTCGATAATCCATTATAAGCATGAAAGATTTAACAGTGCTTTCCAAATGCCTTCCCAAACTTCTCACCAGGGTGTTATTTTGTCACCTGGTGCATCTGTTTGCAAAGTTTTCTGATAAATACTCTAGAAATGATGTATCCTGAAGTATGTTAATGGAATGTAGATGAAAATGCATCAGATGACAAAAGGATAACTACTAGTTCTTGTTGATATGCAAACCACTAATATCAAATTACAAACTGTTTTTTTTCTTATTTTTCTCTCCCATGAAGATAATTTTTCTCCAGGAGCATCTACCAGGAGCACATACAAAAGAAACGAGGTTAGTTTTATTAATTTACTTTCTTCACAACTGAGTAGCCAAAGCTTTATTCTCTCATTCCCCTTGGCGCTACTTTGTTCCTTTCTTTAATAACAGTAAATGTGAAAAATCAGGGTTTGTTCTATTCAGCTTCATTTCACTTGGAGTGCTGTAGGGAGATGAGATTTGAAATTGTTCACTGTAATGTATAGGATATATGGATTCACTTTACTGATGATGCAATATCATTGGAAATGACTCACTTTGGGATATTCAGCTTTATTAGAGCATTAAGTCTTGAACTCCTGACTCCCTTTGAGTGGCACCAGCAATTGCTTAGGAAGAATTGCTGAGATCTGTAAGTGGTGCTCCTCTTTGAACTGTTCCATTGTCAGTGCAAACAAAGCTTGTCGGCTAATACCGTCACAGTTTTGGCAAGAAGAAATATTTGAAATACAGTATCAGCTTATAGATATTTAAGACACACCTTCAGATCTACCTTATGCTGATACTGCTTCATAATATAAAATGCTGTATTCACATTTTAAAGGGACTGAAAGAGAATGTCCAAAGAAAATTATGATAATAAGAATGATAATAATAATAATAATGGTATTCATTAACACTTACTATGTACCAGACACTCTACTAAGTGCTGGGGTAGATACAAGATAATGGGATTGGACACAGTCCCTGTCTCACATGGGGCTCACATTCCTAATCCCCATTTTACAGGTGAGGAAATTGAGGCACAGAGAAGTTAAGTGACTTGCCCAAGGTCACACAGAAGACAAGTGTCAGAAATGGGATTAGAATTCATGTTCTCTGACCCTCCAAAGCCCGTATTCTTTCCACTAGGCCATGCTTACAAAGCTATAAACCATTTGCTCATTTGTCATCAGTTTCATCATGAGTAAATTCATTCATTCATGAATTCAATCGTATTTATTGAGCGCTTACTGTGTGCAGAGCACTGTACTAAGCGCTTTGGAAGTACAAGTTGGCAACATATAGAGACGGTCCCTACCCAACAGTGGGCTCACAGTTTAGAAGGGGGAGATAGAGAACAAAACAAAACATATTAACAAAATAAAATAAGTAGAATAAATATGTACAAGTAAAATAAATAGAGTAATAAATATGTACAAAAATATATACATATATACAGGTGCTGTGGGGAAGGGAAGGAGGTAAGGTGGGGGGATGAAGAGGGGGAGGAGGCGGAGAGGAAGGAGGGGGCTCAGTCTGGGAAGGCCTCCTGGAGGAGGTGAGCTCTCAGTAGGGCCTTGAAAGGAGGAAGAGAGCTAGCCTGGCGGATGTGGGGAGGGAGGGCATTCCAGGCCAGGGGGATGATGTGGGCCAGGGGTCGACGGCTGGACAGGCGAGAACGAGGCACGGGGAGGAGATTAGAGGCAGAGGAGTGGAGGGTGCAGGCTGGGCTGTAGAAGGAGAGAAGGGAGGTGAGGTAGGAGGGGGCGAGGTGATAGAGAGCCTTGAAGCCGAGGGTGAGGAGTTTCTGCCTGATGTGTAGGTTGATTGGTAGCCACTGGAGATTTTTGAGGAGGGAGTAACATGCCCAGAGCATTTCTGGACAAAGACAATCTGGGCAGCGGCATGAAATATGGATTGACGTGGGAAGAGACAGGAGGATGGGAGCTCGGAGAGGAGGCTGATACATTAATCCAGATGGGATAGGATGAGAGCTTGAATGAGCAGGGTAGCAGTTGGGATAGAGAGGAAAGGGCGGATCTTGGCAATGTTGCGAAGCTGAGACCGGCAGGTTTTGGTGACGGCTTGGATGTGAGGGGTGAACGAGAGAGCAGAGTCAAGGATGACACCAAGGTTGCGGGCTTGTGAGATGGAAAGGATGGTAGTGCCATCAACAGTGATGGGAAAGTCAGGGAGAGGGCAGGGTTTGAGAGGGAAGACAAAGAGTTCAGTCTTGGACATGTTGAGTTTTAGGTGGCAGGCAGACATCCAGATGGAGATGTCCTGAAGGCAGGAGAAGATGTGAGCCTGGAGGGAGGGAGAGAGAGCAGGGACAGAGATGTAGATTTGGGTGTCATCAGCGTAGAGATGATAGTTGAAGCTGTGGGAGCGAATGAGGTCATCAAGGGAGTGAGTGTACATCGAGAACAGAAGGGGTCCAAGAACTGAACCATGAGTAAATGGTGTTTATCAATAATTTATCATAGGTCACTGTGATAGATGTAAGATAAACTGATTAGCAACAGTCTCTGCACCATACAGAACTTACAGTCAAAGAGATAGAGGCAATAAATATTGACATATGGTTCTAAGGTATACAGGTTTTATAATAATAATCAGTCACAGTAATTTGTAAACATAATTTTCATATGTTACTAGGACTAATAAATTCTATTTCAGAGAGCATACTGAAATTTTACTGGTGTTCTCCTGAATAAGTTTCATTCTTTACATACTTCCAAAGCTGAAGTCTCCTTCTGGTTTGCCCTTGATACCAATCAATCAATCATATTTTTTGAGCACTTACTGTGAAGAGCATTGTACTAAGAGCTGGTAAACACATTTCCTGTCCACAGCAAGCACATGGTCCAGAGGGGAAGACAGACGTTCATATAAATAAATGATTTATAATTTATAGATGTGTATATAAGTGCTCTGGGGCTGAGGGATGGGGTGAATATCAAATACCCGAAGGTCAAAGATTCAAATGCGTAGACATCGCAGAAGGGAACAAGGGAAAGAGGGGCTATTTTGGGAAGGCCTCTTGAAGGAGATGTGACCTCCAAGTCTGAACATTATTATCCAGAGGGGACATGATCACATATCTCTTTAAATACTAGATTTCTTGATTTGATGATGACCTATAATCAATCAATAATATTTAGTCATTAGCTATTCTAAGTAAGGCTCTGAATTAAATGCTTGTGAGAGTACAATAGGGTTACTAGGAATGATCTCTGTCTCCAAGATGTTTATAATACAATAGAGTGGGCATGTTATTTGTCAAAAAAGAGTTCTGCACTCACTTAAGTTCAGCCCTTCATATTCCTATGGGTCAGAAGAACTTATGAAAAATTTTGCTCCATGCTCCCTGAATTGACATGGAGCTTTAGGAAGTTAAAGTCAAATCAGTCAAAGTGTAGTGATAAGCACTTGGGAGAGTACAAGAGAGGCTCTCATGGAGTCTACAAGCTAATCTGGAAAAGGATACAAAACCATTTATTTACAGGTAAGAGGAAATTTTGAAATGATATAAGTCAATATGTATAATGGTGCCAAAGGAGATTGTGAGTACATAAGTACTGAGATAATGCAAAAGTATAAGTTAATAATTGGGAGAATGTGAACTTAGAAGAAATATTAATTCCTTTTCCTTCCCTTTGTGCTTACCTTCTCTCCATTCTTTCCTATCCACCTTGCAATATATTTTGGAGCCCCAGTTTTTTCCCCTCTGGTTTGAAAAGATTTACCAAAGTTATTCTTGACTTTTCCTTACATTCTCCTAAGGAAGCATGTGTCCTGATTTGGCCTCTCCTCCACAGGGCAGGAAAAAGATTAATAGACCTGTTACTCATTTCCCCTGTCAGTAGGGGATGACAATGATTTTGCAGAGAGCGTTGGACTATTCTTGAAATTTTCCTGGTGTCTGGAATGAGTTTCATTTTTAGCACATTTCCAAAGCTGGGTTCTCCTTCTAATTCATTCTTGACTCCAGGTCCAACTCAATTCTGGAACCTCTGTTCATTGGCCTGGCAATCTGCAAATTAATCCTGTCTGCTAAGTAGTGGCATACTGATCTTGTCATCAATGCTACTCAAAGTCATTGATTTGGGAAAAGAAAAATGCCTAGAAGTGGTAGTAGTACCAATAGTGATTCTATGATGGTTTGGCATACTTTGCTCCCAAAAATGTTAATAAACCATATCCCTGTGAGTGATTCCATTTATAGAATTGCCCAACTGGGCCTCTATAAACTTCATAATATGAAGTCACCAGAATTTCCACCCCTGGGGGGTGGTGCCAGAGAAGAGGAAGGTGGACTCTGAACTGAAAGTGATGCAATCCCTGCCATTCAAAGTACCAGGCAGAGAAAACTGTCTTCACTCTGCCTTTCTTAGTAGTCCTGCAGACTAAATAGCAATTTAGAGGCTGAAGAATTTCTGGAGGGAATGGAGGTGAAGAAACAGAGACTGGGAGCAGGCATGCTAAGAGGAGAATTTACAAATATTTATTTATATTATGCTCTTCTCCAATTTTCATGTATTTGGTACTTAATAGTAAGTTGCTTGCTTTTGACTCTTTCATTTCTCTCTGAAGTGTGAGTCAGCCAATCATTAGTTTGAGCAACTACTTGCCCAGGCACTAGAGAAGATGGTTCCAAACTGTGACATCTTAAACAGTATGAATTGAATTGAATTGAATTTTTTTATCAGATCCATTCATCATTCTGATGATGATAATAATAATAATAATAATAATTGTGGTATTTGTTAAGTGCTTACTATGTTCCAGGCACTGTTCTAACCACTGGGGTGGATGGAAGATATTCGGGTTGGACCCAGTCCCTGTCACACATAGGGCTCACAGTATTATTCCTTATTTTACAGATGAGGTAACTGAGGCACAGAAAATTTAAGTGACTTGCCCAAGATCACACACCAGACAAGTGTCATAGCCATGATTAGAACTAAGGTCCTTCTAACTCCTAGGCCCATGCTCTATCTACTAGGCAACACTGCTTCTAACTAGGCCACACTGTTTCTCAATAGACCATGCTGCTTCTCATCATCAACTATTATCATACTTGATATGGATTTGTATTTTAAACCAACTCTGGATTCTACAAATAGAGTTATTCCCTCTAAGCACTTAATATTCACCCCTTCTCAGCACTTACGTGCACATCTGCAATTTATTTTAATATATATCTTCCTTTCTAGACAAACACTTCTGGGCGGCGAACCAATCTACCAACTGTTGTATTTTACTTTCCTAAGTACTCGGTACAATATAGAACAATTTATTGATATAAAACTCAATTACTGCTTAATCAATTGTTTTGTGATCATGAGAAAAATGAAGCACAAGCCAATCATATTTATTGAGTATTTACTGTGAACAGAACAGTGTACCAAGTGATTGGGAGAGTATAGTATAACAGTTGATAGACATGTTCCCTGTCCACAATGACCTTACAGTCTAGAGGGGAAGACAGACATCAATATAAATCAATGAATTACAGATGTGTATGTGCTGAGGGTTGTGGGGCTGAGGAAGGGGTGAATAAAGGTGCAAATCCAAGTGCAAGGGCAAAGAAGTTAAGTGACTTGCTCCTTGCTTCTCTCTCTCTACCCCACAGCTAACAAACCCTGAACAGATACCTCCACACTCCACACAATAGAGACAATCCCTGCCCACAACTGGCTAGCAGTCTAGGGTGGGGAGACCAACATCAAAACAAGTAAAAAGGCATCAGTATAAGTAAATAGATTTATAGGTGTATGCATATATACATAAGGACTGTTGGGTGGGGAGAGAGGAGTAAGAGCAAAGGGAGTGAGTCGAGATGACGCAGAGCGGAGGAGGAGCTGAGGAAAAGGGCACTTAGTCTAGGAAGGCCTCTTGGAGGAGGTGCACCTTCAGTAGGGCTTTGAAGGGGGGAAAAGTGATTGGTGGAGTTGAGGAAGGAGGATGTACCAGGTTGGAGGTAGGACGTAGGCCAGGGGTCAGTGGTGACACAGAATGAGAATGAGGCACAGTGTGAAGGTTAGTGCAAGAGGAGAGGTGGGTGTGGCCTGGAATGTGGAAGGGGAGAAGGGAGGTGAGGTAAGAAAGGGCAAAGTGATGGAGAGCTTTGAAGCCAATATTAAGGAGTTTTTGTTTGATTTAGAGGTTGATAGGCAACCACTGGAGATTTTTGAGGAGGGGGGTGACAAGAAGCAACATAGCCTAGCAGATAGTGCATGGGCCTGTCTCTAATCCCAGCTCCACCACTTGTCTTACCTTAGTCAAGTAACTTCACTTATCTGTGTTTCAATTATTTCATATGTAAAATGAGGGTTGAGACTGTGAGCCTTATGCAGGACAGGGATTATGTCCAACCTGACAAACTTAGCACATAGTAAGCACTTCACAAATACCATGAAAAGACAAATAAGAAGTCTCGCAAATAAGAAGTTAAAAATAACTAAATTGGAAGTGATCACATGACTCAAATATCTTGATGAATCTTCTTTCCTAAGGGAGCCACTCTTTTCTTGATTGCATGATCAATGCTAGATGTTTGATATAGCTGTTCCCCAACTTTTAACAGGGATTCAGTGTTTCCCTATCTTTTACTTCTAGAAGAAAAGGAGCATAGGAACATGTCACTACAATCTTTTCCATAATACATACCCCAGAGAGTATAGTAATGTTGCCACATATAAAAGTTGCAAATTCTGATCAACTTGTTTAACGAGGGTGGGTTGCTATGACTATTATTGTTATAAACAGCTTGAAGTTCAGTTTTTTCAGAAGAACATGAATAATCCTTTCTAGATTTTAGAGTTTTTCCACTGAGTTAAAGTCATTGCATTAGAGTCTATAATAACCAGGTGCAATTTTAGCTAAGCTATTAAATCTAAGTATCAAATCATCTCTTCTCAATGTTTTCTTCTCCCTATTATCCATTTCTGAATAGTTTCTGGGTGACAGCTTCTGAGCCACACTTCATTTTATAGGACATAATTATTGAGTAATTTCTTAGCAAATGTTTAGATTACACAGCTTAATAATGGGCACTAATAAATTTCATCACAAAAGTTAATTTAATGACCAAGTAAATATACCATAATTAGAGAACAGTGGCTCTAATTTCATAAATGCAAGACACATCTTGAGAAGTACACAACAATAGTACAAAGACATCCTTAGGCAAAATGCACTAGGATTATAAATCTGTTTGTCCTCCCCAGTCACTTTAAAGTGAGCTAAATGTCATTCCAGAGTTTCCTGGGAGCTTTAGTTTAAGAAGAAGTATTCGTATTTGGAGATTATAAAGGCATTCTACACTCTCAGGAAATGCAACTTCATATAATCTGTTAGAACAGCTTCTATGAACAGAAGTCCTAGACTCAGGACATCTGTCAGTTCCCTTGGCTGCTAGGAATCACCAGAAAACAGCTGAAATGAAAATAATTTGGGACTACACGTTTTTTTTTTCCTTAACCAAAGGAAAACTCTTGCAATAGCACATTAATTAATGAGAAGAGGATGAAACCCAGGCTATCTCTGAAACAGCTGGTATGCTGAATTGTTTTCTCAAAAAGAGCCCTAATGAGAAAAAGTAAAAGGAAAAATACTAAATAGGAGTTGTACACTGATAGGTGGTGCAATTGGAACTAACATTGCTAAAATCCGCCCTTTCCTCTCCATCCAAATTGCTACCACGTTAATATAATCACTCATCCTATCACACCTAGATTACTGCATCAGCCTGCTTGCTGACCTCCCAAACTCCTGTCTCTCCCGACTCCAGTTAATACTTCATGCTGCTACCCTGATCATCTTTCTACAAAAACATTCAGGACATGTTACCCCCTCTCCTCAAAAATCTCCAGTGGCTGCCTATCCACCTCCATATTAAATAAAAACTACTTGCCATTGACTTTAAAGCACTACATCACCTTGCCCCCTCCTGTATCACCTCCCTTCTCTCTTTCTACAACCCAGCCCACACACTTTGCTCCTCTGGTGCCTTTATCTCACCTGTCACCACCAACCCCTGGCCCAGATCCTGCTTCTGGCCTGGAATGCCCTCCCTCCTTAAATCTGACAGACAATTACTCTCCCTCGCTTCAAAGCCTTATTGAAGGCACGTCTCCTCCAAGAGGCCTTCCCAGACTAAGCCCCTTTTCCTCAACTCCCACTCCCTTCTGCGCCAACCTACCTTGCTCCTTTTGCTCCCCCTCCCTCCCTCAGAGCCACAGCACTTATATATATATATATATATATATATATATATATATATATATATATACACACCTGTAATTTTATTTATTTGTATTGATTTCTGTCTTCCCCTGTCTAAACTGTAAGCTCGTTGTGGGCCTGTCACTGTTTATTGTTGTACTGCTCTTTCCCAAGTGCTTAGAACAGTGCTTTGCACACAGTAAGCATTTAATAAATATGATTGAATGAGTGAATGAATGAATAAAAGAAGTAGAATGAGTTAGGAGCACTAATGCCAGCAAAAATTCTCAAACAACTCACCATGATTCTATTATTTTTTGTTAAAATTAAGAATATTTCTTTTGGCATCAGCATATTAGAGAAATATGAACCAATAACATCACCAAAAAATGTGCACTCCAGATGCTTAGATATGTGCCAACTACTAGAACCTGTGGCAGTTCCACCTGTGCATGGAAAACCAGTCTATGCTTCTTCTATAATAGATTTGTCATCTTTGTTGTCCTTTGCTTAAAAATAGCAGTAAATTGCAAGTGATCACATGACTCAAGTATCTTCATGAATCTTCTTCCCTAAAGGAGCCACTCTTTTTTTGATTGCATGGTCAATGCTATATGTTTAATATAGCTGTTCCCCAACTTTTAACAGGAATTCCCTGTTATCTAAGGCTACTCTTTTCTGCATCTATAAATGTTTCCTCTATTTCCAATACTTTGGTTGGTCAAGGGCACATTGTCACACAGAACATCTGTGGGTATCCAATTCGGCTATTCTCAGCAAAGTTATGCTGAGGTGAGCACATCATCAAAGTTAGTAGTAGACTGGCTTTGTTCAATCTTTCAGTTAACTTCCATTGAATTGATTACCACTGACTTGGAAACTTCAGATCAATTTTTTCACATATTCTACTTCTCCCAGGCCCACCTTCTGACTGGCTTACATACTGGTCTTGCCATATTCCAACCACCAGTAATAGCTTGGTTTGTTGCACGATACCAAAATTTTCAGTCATGAAGATCTAGAATAAGTTGAACAGGAGGTGCTTTGGAATCTTGGCTACCTCTCAGGTAACCAAACTTTCTTTAAAATTACCAGAGCTCTGGTCTTTTAATGATGCAAACTAGTTGGTAAGGTCAATGAACACAGTACAGAATCTTTGTACTACTACCTGTGTTAATTATGTTTCTGTTCTGCTGTAAAGATCATATATATTGATCTACAGTGCAACTCATATAGTGCGGAGTTGTCTATTTTTAGTATCCTATGAATCAAATCAATCAGTAGTAGTTACTGAGCACCTACTGTGGCAGAGCACATTATTAAGCACATCAACCAGTATTACCCTGAAATAGAGTGGGAGAGACAGATAGAAGGAAAAAGGAAAAGGGGATATGTGTTTGAGTTTTTATCTGAAGGTTTCAGGCTAGAATCTTATTTGTCTCAAGATTTAGTGGGTGCCATGGCGGTTTAGCACTCAGAAATCACCCCTTCTTGCAGCTACTGATTATGATGGCATCTGTGAAGTCCTGCAAATATGTTTGGTGCTTTATATGTTGCAGAAGAGATCATGCAGATCTTTGAAGATGGGTTTTCCTATTTATTTGTTGATCTGGCAAAAAATCTCATGTTTTGCTGCCTAATCATTTTTTATGGATTTTTCTCAAATTTGGAGCTATATTCATGAATTCATATTTTGGCCCGATTATTAGGATTTGAAGGGTCCTTCTCAATAATGTTTAGAAAATTATTGTGTTGTTCTTATCATTTGAGTAAACTTCCCTTTTTCTGATGAGTGGCTCCAATATGAACTCTTTAAATATGTCAGTGATGTCATTGGAAATGAGGGTCACCTGTCTACAAGTTTCATCTGTCTACATGTTTTGTTTTTTTGCCTGTCTCCCCCTTCTAGACTGTGAGCCCGTTGTTGGGTAGGGACCTTCTCTATATGTTGCCGACTTGTACTTCCCAAGTGCTTAGTTCAATGGTCTGCACACAGTAAGCTCTCAATAAATACAATTGAATGAATGAATGAGGGAAAATCCTTAGTTTTCAAGGGGAGTCAGCACATTTTTGGATTTCCTTGATATTCCATCACTGGTTATATATATTTTAGGTTTATCTACATGTCCAATTGCAGATTTTGTTGGTCTTTTACTTTTCAGTTAAAATGAGGAGCAGATAGGTCTTGCGTTGTTGCAGTAAATAATTTCCATCACACCAGTTTTTAATAACATCTGCCCATTATACCCAGGAGTCTTGATTGCTACATGAAAAGCACAATATTTGAAAGTATCCTAGCTAAAAGAAACTGTATGAATTGAGGATGGACACCAAAAACATTGAACTTATAACTCTATTCTGGATGCAGGTGAAATGAATTCAATATGGTATGGTATAAGGTATGGTAAAACTAAATTGCATTTATTTGGAAATTCATGTTCTTTGAATTCCACATATTGACAAATTATTGTGGAGGAACTGATGATAAAATTCAGAGATCACAGTCTTTAATGTTAATATAACTTGTTAGAAGGAAAATTTCCTCTTTGTTTTAGATAAATAGAATCAAAGAAAAATAAGAACTTTCATGAAATTCTTGCCCTAAAAATGATGGTATTTAGTACTATGTATTTAAATGTAGTGAATCTGCAGCATCTGACCTACAGATACTAACATAATATCTAACCTACAGCTACCACATTTCCAATGGGTACTGAAGTCTGGTTCCAGTTTTCATTCAATACTAAGGAACATTTTTTGATTTGCTGTCTAGGAATGCTTTTTTCCTGTGCCTATGATTTTCAAATCTTTCATGTTTCCTTTCTTTAGTTACATTTGTCTGCCCAGATTCTGGTTTCAGAGAATGATTTTGATTCTAGGTAATATTACTAATCCCCATTTGTTCATTCTCTTTGCAGAAAAACAGATTTTCTTACTGTTGGCAGATAATTTGTCCATTATATTATTCTATTGTACTCTCCCAAGCATTTAGTACCATGCTCTGCACAGAGTAAGCACTCAATAAATACACTAATTAATAATAATAATGATGGCATTGATTAAGTGCTTACTATGTGCAAAGCACTGTTCTAAGAGCTGGGGAGGTTACAAAGTGATTAGGTTGTCCCACAGGGGGCTCACAGTCTTAATCTCCATTTTACAGATGAGGTAACTGAGGCACAGAGAAGTTAAGTGACTTGCCCAAAGTCACAAAGCTGACAATTAGAAGAGCTGGGATTTGAACCCATGACCTCTGACTCCAAAGCCCGTGCTCTTTCCACTGAGCCACGCTGCTTCTCTAATTGATCTCTTTTTTTTTTACTTTACGTAGTACAGTATCACTAACTGTCATTCAACCACTGATATACAATTCAGCATATAAAAATGCTCTGATACGTATGTAAATTAAGTATAGCATTTGGGAACATTCTGGATTATTAGTATTATTGGTAGTAGGAGGAGTATTTGCTAGGCACTTACTATATTCAATTACTGTTTTAAACACTGAGGTAGTTACTAGTTAATTAGGTTGGACAAAGTTCCTTTCCCATATGGGGCTCATAGTCTAAGAAAGAACAGGCATAATTTAGGCCTTTGGGGAAATTTTCGATATAAGATTATTTGGGCTAAAAGTGAATATTATTTGACTGAGTTCCTTCAGTGTACATAACTGCTAGTGCTGACTAGTATACTGTTCACAGAGTCCTGTAAAACATTATAAGAATTCAGAGTAGCCTGGGTATTACCTGTAATTCCGGTATTTTTTGCTCAATATGAATTGAGATTTTTTCCACTCCAAAGACATTTTAAAAATTTCATCCCAGCATAGTTTTATTCTTAAAAGATACATTGATAACATTCTCCTGCAGTAACTGCTTCAGATTTCAATGGGACAGCCAAGATTTATGTTGTACCCTTAGCAGTAAAGTTTTGACAGCCTCTATTTCTCAAGGAGCTTTTTATTACTTTTGCCTCAGTCCAAAGTTATTCCTTCTGAAATAGTTATAAGCAGATATTTTCTATTCACTGGAAGCGGGTGGGCTCTTAACCTTCCCTCTCCACCCCTTATTGAGAAGTTATCTTCTCTGCTTTGGTGAATTCACATATTTCTTCATGCTCAATGTAAAGAATTTTAGATCTATGAGATGTGGGTATTATTAGAACCTTTGAAGCCCTGTGTACCTTCTTGATCCTTTTTTCCTTATAAAATGTCTATATGCATACATATATCTACACATATAGAGAGAGGTGAGTATCATATGTGTGTGTGGGTGTGGTGAGGAGTTGATAGATGTTTTTGAATTTGGACATGGTAATGCTGCTGACAGTGAATCCTATCCAGCATTTAAGTGTGGCTAAAATAAATGATAATGATGGCATTTTTTAAGTGCAAAGCACTGTTCTAAACACTGGGCTCTGTTCTAAGCACTGGAACCAATATGGGACCAATACATCCATGTATATGAGCACAATCAATCAATCAATCAATCAATCAATCGTATTTATTGAGCACTTACTGTGTGCAGAGCACTGTACTAAGCGCTTGGGAAGTACAAGTTGGCAACATATAGAGACAGTTCCTACCCAACAGTGGGCTCACAGTCTTGCATACATGACATTTTTCATGTTTACCCACATCATTTTTCATATAAAATAGTGGGAAGATAAAATTATGGAGTGTATCATCTTAGAATATCTCCTGTATTCACTCAATTTATTGTGGGGTTTCAGTCTGTACGTATTCCTAAAACCACTGTTCAGCCTTTTTCTTCCAATATAGAAATTTTGAAGAATATAATGGCTGAATTATTTTAGGTGAAAAGTTATAAAAGAAGGCTATAAAATCTGGATCTTCTTTCTCTTCTAACAGTCAGAAACCAATTTATCTCCTAAAGGCTAAAGGTTGACAACGTCTGGGTCTGTATACTTAAATAGAGAATAGAGCAGGTGTCCACCTGATTTGGTCTTTGTAGAAAGATCACTGGTTAATTTCAGGCCCCAAATGGATTTTTTCTGGCCTAAATTTTCCAACTGAGTTGTTCATGAGAAAATCAAAGAGACACTTGTTCAATTTTCAACTTTACTCAGTCCAAAGAGTACAGCCTAAAATATAACTGTTAAAGAATTTTTTCAACTTCTGGCTATTTTCAACTCTTCTCACGGCAGCAGTTCTTTCTGACCTAAAATTAAATAAGTAACCAGAATATGTCCCAGTTTGGGAACAAAGGAACTGAAACTGAAGTGCTCATCTCTAACAAAGTGGACTTCTGATGAAAACAAACCCAAATTTAATTGCTTAAGTAAAATAATCAAAATTATGATTTGATAACAGAGGTAGTTATATTCCATATAATGATACAAATCAAGAAGTAGTCAAAGAATATAATATGAATTGTTCTACTTGCAATAATTCCAGAACATAGTAAACTATGCATTATTTGTCTACCTTATGGAAATAATTTATGGAAAATCTTCCTGGAAGAAAATAGCCTGAAGTACAACAGACTAAACTAAATCTAAAACTAAACTAAACACAAGAATGCTCTAGAAGCAATTATTTTGTGTCAGTTTTTTTTAAAATTCAGCTATCATAAAAATGTTTGAATTGTTTTAGAGGAAGATTAATTCTGTAAAAAATTTGCAAAGATACTGAAATATTTCAACGGTTTACATCAATTTTCCTTAATGGAGTTTTATTCCTGTGGAAAGAATATATCAATATCTTAATTTTGGTAATAGGAAAAGTCCCTTTTAAGCAATTCAAATAAATATTATTCTCTCACCAGAAAAGCTTTAAAAAAGCTAAATCACATTTATAAATAATTACAGTTTTTAGATTTGAAGTTTGTTCTAATTTTTGCACCTTCATATTTTGTAGTAGTTTTCCGTTTTACCCGAGATGTTGAAAATTTTGAGTGTAGCTTCTCTGCTTACTTGTATAATTCTCACAGGTCATCATGTACCATGACTCTTTTTAATGCTTTGTGCTAAAATATGATACTCAAAAAATATAGGTGTTTAAACATAAAAAAATGAGATGTGTGACAAGACTTTAAGTGATGCCAGGAAATAAATGTAGCATATATTTATTGTCTGTCATAAGATATTTATAACCTATGCTTTTTGTGTTCTTTACCTATCACACTCTACAACTCATATACCCCAGAATCGTGCTTTTGGGAATAAACTTGAAAAAAAATCTATACATTGAAATTAGTGATCACTGCAAATCTGAAGCTTTCAAACTGGAAGCTATTTAAAGACCTCACAATTACAAAGCCTAAGCAAGGACAAAAGATTTTAAATTTCAGTTTTTAATAAGAATGAAGTAGTTATCAGATAGGAACAGAGCTCTGAGATACAAGTCGAGCTAAAGAATGGTCTTGATTTACATAAACTCTCAAAGTATAAGCCTGTATTACTTACAGCTTATCGATATGCACTTGTCAGCCACTAGGACACTCCAATTTAGGTTAAAAACCCTGATGAATCACTGGATATGGGGAACTATCATATTATATGCATAAATGGAAGCAACTTAAAGCAGTGATTTGATATGTTTTGAACATGTTTTCATCTTTGGAAGAATCCCTATAAGCTGATCTATCCTTGTAATAAAAGCTTTCCCATCCACTTCTGAGAGCTGCCCATTTCACTGGGATATCTTCAGTCTTTCTGTGTGAAAATAGAGAATTTATTAATGTGGCTGTATATTAGGCCATCTTGGCTGACTTTCTAATTGTATTATCTACTAGGGATTATACTTCTATGAGGAACATATCTGCCTGGGAAGAGAAGCTACTTCCAAGGCACAATTGGACAAATATTCTGCCGTTATGATTTTTTGTTAGCCTTGGAGTCCAAAGAATTGGAAAGATTTTGAGGAAACAGAAAGGTCTTCTGATGAAGTGATTCAATACTTGTTTCTATAGTAAACCATGATTGGCTTTGGTTGAAACTTTTGTGGAAAGCACCATGAAGCTAAATCAGTTTACCGAAGTGACTATTCCCTTTCTCAAGTGTGTTAAAGCTATGCTTAAGTACTGCTAGTGAAGAGGAGGAGGGGTAAGGGGAGCAGACAGGGTGGGACTTGGCAGACAGAACAGTGTGGGTGGTTGGGTATTCAGAGAAGATGCTGTGCATTTCCCGTGGGGTTTCAATACTTCTGTTCTCCACAGGACCTCTAGACCCAGCCCCTGGTCTTATTCATTAATTCATTCATTCAGTTGTATTTATTGAGTGTTTACTGTGTGTAGAGCACTGTACTAAGCACTTGGGAAGTACAAATCGGCAACATATAGAGACGATCCCTACCCAACAACGGGCTCACAGTCTAGAAGGGGGAGACAGACAACAAAACAAAACAAGTAGACAGGTGTCAATACCATCAGAATAAATAGAATTATAGCTATATACACATCATTAATAAAATAGGGTAATAAACATATACAAATATACACAAATGCTGAGGGGACGGGAAGGGGGTAGGGCAGAGAGAGGGAGGGGAGTGATGGGGAGGGGAAGAGGAGAGGAAAAGGGGGGTTCAGTCTGGGAAGGCTTCCCGGAGGAGGTGAGCTCTCAGTAGAGCTTTGAAGGGAGGAAGAGAGCTAGTTTGGTGGATGTGCGGAGGGAGGGCCTTCCAGGCCAGAGGTAGGACATGGGCCAGGGGTCGACAGCAGGACAGGCAAGAAGTGAGGAGGTTAGCGGCAGAGGAGTGGAGTGTGTGGGCTGGGCTGTAGAAGGAGAGGAGTGAGGTGAGGTAGGAGGAGGCTAGGTGATGGATAGCTTTGAAGCCATTAGTGAGGAGTTTTTGCTTCATGTGAAGGTTGATAGGCAATCACTGGAGATTTTTGAGAAAGGGAGTGACATGCCTAGAGAGTAGAAAGGTAATCCAGGTAGCAGAATGAAGTATAGACTGAAGCAGGGGAGACAGGAGGATGGGAAATCAGAAAGGAAGCTGATGCAGTAATCCAGTTGGGATAGGATGAGAGATTGACCAACAAGGTAGCAGTTTGGATAGAGAGGAAAGGGTGGATAGTCTCTTCCCATATCCTGCATAGCTGGGGCTAGAGGTGGGCTCCAGTCTGGTACAAGCGGCAATGATCATGACTCAGCCAGTTACATCCTAGTTGCATCCAATCGGTTTCCCCCTAGTTGCCTCTAACAGTTTCTATTTTGCTAAATATAGGCCATGAGGCTGGTAGTCAGGGACCCAGGAAAGAGAGTTCCTGATAGCTCTATACCTAGAGTTTTTGGTTTTCCTATGAAAAGAGCTCTTATGAGCCCCATAAACCTTTTATACCAAACTAACCCCACCTCCACACCGACCCAGAGGACTCAATAGGCAGATTTTCCCACCCATCAAATCCTGGAGCACAGGCAGGCTTGCCTACCAATCAGATCCTCTATAGGGGAACCAATCAAAGGATTCACTAGTGGGTTCTGGAAAATGAAGGTTTCCCAGAAAATATAATTTGCTGGTAAAGGCATTCATCAGCAAACTTCTAACCTTGCTAGTCATGTTACTTTAAGAATTTAAAATATGTGAAGGTGAAATAACACCAATTATCTTCATGTTCTTTCTAAATGTTACAAACAAACAATGCAATGGATACATGGTTAAGACCTTACATGTAGAGTTCACAATTAATCATATCCCCATCTTATACATGAGAAAACTGAGGCTCAGTGAGGTGAATAATAATTTTTTTCTTAAAAAAACTTTTATTCTTAAAAAAACACCAATGACCTCCTTCTTGCCAAATCCAATGGCTTCTACTCCATCCAACTCTTCCTCTACCTCTCAGATGCCTTTGACACTGTTGACAATCCTCTTCTCCTCAATACATTATCCAACCTTGGCTTCACTGACTCCATCCTCTCCTGGTTCTCCTCCTAGCTCTCTGGCCATTCATTCTCAGTTTCCATCGTGGGCTACTATTGATTAGTCTGGGAAGGCCTCCTGGAGAAGGTGTGACTTCATCAGGGCTTTGAAAGGGGTAAGAATGATTGGTGAATTTGACGAGGGAGGGCTTTCCAAGCCAGAGGGTAGGACATGGGCCAGGGGTCAGCAGTGAGACAGGCTAGATCGAAGCACAGTGAGAAGATTAGCACCAGAGGAGTGGAATGTGGAGACTGGAATGTAGTAGGTGAGAAGGGAGGGAGGTAAGCAAGGGCAAGGTGATGGAGAGCTTTGAAGCCAATAGTGACAACCTTTTATTTGATATGGAGGTTGGTAGGCAATCACTGGAGATTTTTGAGGAGGGGAGAGACATGCCCTGAACGTTTCTGTAGAAAGATAATCTGGGTAGCAGAGTGAAGTATGTAGTGAAGTGGAGAGAGGTAGGAGGTTGGGAGGTCAGAAAGGAGGCTTATGCAGTAGTCCAGTCGGGATATGATGAGAAATTGTGCCAACATGGTGGTGGTTTGGATGGAGAGAAATGGGCAGATCTTGGCGATGATGTGAAGGTGAGACTGGCAGGATTTGGTGATGGATATGTGGGATGAATGAGAGAGTGGAGCAAGGATGACACCAAGGTTATAGGCTTGTAAAATGGGAAGGATGGTTGTGTCCTTCACATTGATAGAAAAGTTCAGGAGAGGACAGAGTTTAGGGAGAAAGATAAGGAGCTCTGTCTTGGACATGTTGAGTTTTAGGTGGTGGGAGGACATTCAAATAGAAATTTCCTGAAGACAGGAGGAGGTGCGAGCCTGGAGGGAGGGAGAGAGAATAGGGGAGGGGATATAGGTTTTGGTGTCATCTGCATAGAGATGACAGCTGAAGCTGTGGGAGCAAATGAGTTTCACAAGGGAATGAGTGTAGATGGATAATAGAAGAAGACTAAGAACAGAACTTTGAGGACCCCTACAGTTAGGGGATGAGAGGGTGAGTAGTAGCCCATGATAGAGACTGGGAGTGAATGGCCAGAGAGATAGGAGGACAACCAGGAGAGGATGGAGTCAGTGAAGTCAAGGATGGATAATGTTTTGAGGAGAAGAGGATTGTCAGCAGTGTCAAAGGCATTTGAGAGGTAGAGGAGGAGTCAGATGGAGTAGGAGCCATTGGATTGGGCAAGAAAGAGGTCATTGTTTATTTTTTTAAGATGGGAAGACATGAGCATGTTTGAAGGCAGTGGGGAAGAAGCCACTGATGAGTGAGTTGTTGAAGATGGTAGCTAAGGAGGGAAGGGCGAGAGTTTTACAAGGTACGAAGGAATGGGGTATGATGGACATGTGTCACTTGAGTGGAGGCAGGTGATCTCCTCTGAAGAAACTGCTGGGAAGGATGGGAAAGTTGTAAAGGGGGCTGAGAGGTCAGTGACAAGATAAATGAGACTGAGGTGCAGTGAGTAGGTTAGCATTAAAGGAGTGAAGGGTGTAGGTTGAGGTATAGTAGGAAAGTGGCGAGGTACGGTGGGAGGGACAAGGTAATGGTACAGAGTTTCTGTATGATGTGGCAGTGGTTGGATAACCACTGGAGGTTCTTGAGTGTGAAGAAACATTGACTGAATGTTTTTGTATAGATATGATACTGGAAGCAGAATGAAGTACATATTTACTATTCTATTTATTTTATTTTGTTAATATGTTCTGTTTTGTTTTGTTGTCTGTCTCCCCCTTCTAGACTGTGAGCCCACTGTTGGGTAGAGACCGTCTCTATATGTTGCCAACTTGTACTTCCCAAGCACTTAATACAGTGCTCTGCACACAGTAAGTGCTCAATGAATACGATTGAATGAAAGAATGAAAGTATAGACTGGAGTGGGGAGATAGAGGAAGGCAGGGAGGTCAGTAAGGAAATTGATTCTTGCCTGACTCACCACCATTTTCAACTGCTCTGTCTCCAATGGCTTCTTCTCCAGTGTTTTCAAGCATGCTCATGTACTTACCCTATCTTAAAAAAGTTCACTGACCCCAAAGCTCGCTCTAGTTATTGTCGCATCTCCCTCCTACCATTCGTCTCCAAACTCCTTGAGTGAGTTGTCTACACCTGATGCCTCCAATTCCTCTGTCAGTCATTCATATTTATTAAAAGCTTACTGTATGCAGAGAACTGTACTAAATGCTGGGAAGAGTACATTATAACAATATATAATACGTTTCCTGCCCATAACTAGCTTACAGTCTAGAGGGAGCTTACAGTCTACAGTTCTCCCCTTTACTCTGTCCAATATAGTTTATTCCCACTTCAGTCCACTGAAACCACCTTATCTAGGGTCACCAATTATGTCCTTGACAAATTCAAAGGTCATCTACATCTATTAATCTACTCCATTCCAGATGCCTTTTCCACTACAGGCTCCCCCACCCCTCCTGGAAATGTTATTCTACCTTGGCTTCACTGGCACTGTCTTTTCCTGGTTTTCTTCCTATTCTTTAGCTATTCATTACCAGTCTCTTTTGCAGGCTCCTCCTCTCTCTCCCACCCTATAATAGTCCTCCAAGGCTCAGTTCTTGTTATCCTTCAATTCTCCATTTACACCAGCTTTCTTGGATAATTCATTTGCTCTCATGGCTTTAACCACCATCTCTATGTGGATCATTCCCAAATCTACCCAGCCCTGATCTTTGTCCTTCTTCTTAAGTTTCATATTTCCTCCTGTCTTCAGGAATCTTGACTTGGATATTACACTGGCATCTTAAAGTTATCATGTCCAAAGCAGAATTCTCCTCTCAGGGTCGAACCTGGAGAGTTTCCAGTACTCTACCAGTCTTGGCTACGGGAGGAAGAATCAAGCAGTCATTCAATTCATTCAATCGTATTTATTGAGCGCTTACTGTGTGCAGAGCACTGTACTAAGTGCTTGGGAAGTACAAGTTGGCAACATATAGAGACAGTCCCTGCCCAACAGTGGGCTCACAGTCTAGAAGGGGGAGACAGAGAACAAAACAAAACATATTAACAAAATAAAATAAATAGAATAAATATGTACAAATAAAATAAATGAATAAATAGAGTAATAAATACATACAAACATACATACATATATACAGGTGCTGTGGGGAAGGGAAGGAGGTAAGGTGGGGGGATGGAGAGAGGGAGGAGGGGGAGAGGAAGGAGGGGGCTCAGTCTGGGAAGGCCTCCTGGAGGCAGTGAGCTCTCATTAGGACCTTGAAAGGAGGAAGAGAGCTAGCTTGGTGGATGTGGGGAGGGAGGGCATTCCAGGCCAGGGGGATGACGTGGGCCGGGGGTCGACAGCGGGACAGGCGAGAATGAGGCACAGTGAGGAGATTAGTGGCAGAGGAGCAGAGGGTGCAAGCTGGGCTGTAGAAGGAGAGAAGGGAGGTGAGGTAGGAGGGGGCGAGGTGATGGAAAGCCTTGAAGTCGAGGGTGAGGAGTTTCTGCCTGATGCGTAGGTTGATTGGTAGCCACTGGAGATTTTTGAGTGCAGTGGCAGGAATTTTCCATTCCTAGCTTGGCCAGTGGCTAATGAGTGGTAAGTAATCTGCTACAAGTATAATGATGGGAAGTCACAGGGAAGGAAAGGTTTGGGTGGGGAGGAGTTCTGCTTTTGTCTTGTCTTATGCCATCGAGTCCGACCCTTAGCGCCACACATCTCTCCCAGAATGCCATGTTCTCCATCTGAAATTGTTCTGGTAGTGTACCCATAGAGTTTTCTTGGTAAAAATATGAAAGTGGTTTACCACCAATCCTCCCTGCCTCACAAGTCCATAACTTTGGCAGAAGAGCTTCATACAGTGCTCTGCACACAGTAAGCACTCAATAAATACAATTGAATGAATGAATTTTCCTCAAATCACCACTTTCATTCAACCCACATATTCATCCTGTTAAATCCTGTTTGTCCAATCTTTATAACATCACTAAAATCCTCCCATTCCCCTCCATCTAAACTGTACCACATTAATACAAGTACTGATCCTACCCTACCTTGATTACCGCTTGGCCCTCCTTGCTGACCTCCCTGTTTCATTTCTCTTCCCACTCCATTCCATACTTTGCTCGGCTTCCCAAATAATGTTCATGCAAAACCAATGAATTTATTTGTCCTCACTCCTGAGGAACCTCCAGCGTTTGTCCATACACCTCCACATTAAACAGAGACTCCATACCACAGCCTTTAAAGCACTCCACCTTCTCCTATCCTATCTCATTGATTGCCTAAAACAATCCTGCAAATTCACTTTGCTCTTCTAATGCCATCTTACCTACTGTATCTAGATCTCATTTATCTTGCCATCTACCCCTCACCCATGTCTTACCTCTGGCCTGGGACTCTCTCCCCCTTTGTACCCAACAGACCATTTCTCTCCCCACCTTCAAGGCCTTAGTAAAGTCTCATCTCCTCCAAATAATCTCTGCTGAATAAGCCCTCATTTTCTCTACTTCCTCTCCCTTGATCTGGGATTGTTTGGCCAGTCTCCCTGCACTTATGTACATATCCATAATTAATTTGTTCATATTACTGTGTGTATCCCCCCTCCACACTGTTCACTCCTTGTGAGAAGATTATGTGTCTAGCAACTCCCTTTTATTGTACTCTCCCAAGTGCTTAGTAAAGTTCTCTGCACGCAGTAAGCATTCAATAATAATGATGGCATTTGTTAAGTGCTTACTATGTGCCAAGAACTGTTCTAAGACTGGGGTAGATACAAAGTAATCAGGTTGTCCCATGTGGGGCTCACAGTTTTTATCTCCATCTTACAGATGAGGTAACTGAGGCACAGAGAAGTTAAGTGACTTGCCCAGAGTCACACAGCTGATAAGTGGTGGAGCCAGGATTAGAACCCACAAACTCTGACTCCCAAGTCCAGGCTCTTTCCACTAAGCCACCCTGTTTCTCTAATTGTATGAAAATGATGAGGGAGTTTTACTGCAGAGTTTTCAATAGAAACTCTAGAGAGAGGATTAGAGGATTATATGGTAATGGGAAAAACACACCTAAGTTTATTTAGAACCAGTGTCAGATATTTAAAATCAAAGTCCAGAAAAATGGGAAACAAGATTCATATTAATAATAATAATGATGGCATTTATTAAGTGCTTACTATGTGCAGTACTGTTCATTCATTTATTCAATTGTATTTATTGAGTGCATACTGTGTGCAGAGCACTGTACTAAGTGCTTGAGAAATACAAGTTGGCAACATATAGAGATGGTCCCTACCCAACAACGGGCTTACTAGAAGGGGTAGACAGACAACAAAACAAAAATGTAGACAGGTGTGAAAACCATCAGAATAAATAGAATTATGTCTTTATGCACATCATTAACAAAATACATAGAATAGTAAATATGTACAAGTAAAATAGAGTAATAAATCTGTACAAATATATTCAAGTGCTGTGGAGAGGGGAAGGAGGTAAGGCAGAGGGTGGGATGGAGAGGAGGAGAGGAAAAAGGGGGCTCAGTCTGGGAAGGCCTCCTGGAGGAGGTGAACTCTCAGCAGGGCTTTGAATGGAGGAAGAAAGTTTAGTTTGGAGGATGTGTGGAGGGAGGGCATTCCAGGCCAGGGGAAGGATGTGGGGCGGGAGTCAATGGCGGGACAGGCAAGGACGAGGCACAGTGAGGAGGTTAGCAATAGAGGAGTGGAGGGTACAGGCTGGTCTGTAGAAGGAGAGAAGGGAGGTGAGGTAGGAGGGGACAAGGTGATGGAGATCCTTGAAGCTGAGAGTGAGGAGTCTTTGTGTGATTCATAGGTTGACAGGCAACCACAGGAGATTTTTGAGGAGGAGAGTGACATGTCCAGAGCATTTCTTTACAGATATAATCTAGGCAGGAGAGTGAAGTATAGTCTGAAGAGGGGAGAGACAGGAGGCTGGGAGATCAGAGAGGAGGCTGATGCAGTAATCCAGTCGGGATAGGATGAGAGATTGAACTAGCAAAATAGCGGTTTGGATGGAGAGGAAAGGGTGGATCTTGGCGATGTTATAGAGGTGAGACCAGCAGGTTCTGGATAGGGAGGCAAAGTGTGGTGTGATGTGCTGAGAGAGATGGATGGGGTTGAGAGAGCAGAGGTCTCTGTGAGGTAGTAATATAGATTTACAGGTTCTAAATTCTTCCCTCCAAAAACCCTGTTGTCTTCTCCATTTCTCCAGGTCTCACAAACATGTGGCAGAGCCACAGGCAGAGATTAGAACCCATAATTTTCTGACTCCCAGGCTGATACTCTATCCATTACGGCATGCTGCTTCCCTACCTACCATTATACCCTACCATTTTTCCTATCTGTAATTTATTTTAGTGTCTGTCTCTAGTCTGTAAGCTCCTAGAGAGTAAGTATCATGTCTACCAACTTTATTGCACTACTAAGCAGTGCTTGTACACAGATGCTCTGCACACACTACATGGCCCATAAATACCATTGATTGATTTCAATAGAAACATGCGTGCCCCAGTAACTAGAGATTGCTGATGCAATTTCAGTAGTATTTAACATACAAAATCTCTAGCACCTCTGGGTCTCTCTCAGAACCGCACCTAGATTGTTTTCAGTGGTCCACCAGTCTTGGCCATGGGAGGGACAGTCAAGCAGAGGCATACCCATTCCATTCTTAGCTGGGGCTGGGGCTAGTGAGTGGAAGGCAATCTGCTACAAGTCAAAATTCTCCTGTGCTGGCCAGCAGAAGCATGGGAGAGAGTTGAGGGCATAGATTCAAGTTTACTACACCGAGAAGGCAATGGTAAGCCAATTCTGTATTTTTCAGAAAACTCTATGGCTACACTACCAGGATGATTGTAGACAGAGGTGAGGCATACTGGGAGAAACGTGCCCATGGAGTCGCTATGGGTTGGAGATGACTAAACAGCATAAGATAAGACAAAAACCTCTGGAATTGACATCTCACATCTTTTGGCACCTTCAGGCTTGCCATTTTAGTTAGAGTAAAATTAGAATATAAGATTTAGATTTCAATAGTACATTCTACAGTAATGGGTAATTCTTTCAAACTTGCCAACTTGTACTTCCCAAGCACTTAGTAGAGTACTCTGCACACAGTAAGTGCTCAATAAATACGATTGAATGGATAAACCTATGCTTGAATGTGCTGTGACATCTGAACCCTTGAGGATAATGACAATGTAAAATCAGTACATTCAGTGTTATTTTAAATCCAAAAAAATGTATAATTGCTTGAGACCCTGTGCCAGTTTCATTACAAGTGAGCACTGAATCTCAGCCAATTTCATAGAAAGGGTTGAATCTACACTGTGAGCTCCATGAAGATGCTTTCTCCAAATCACTTGGTAAAGCACTCTACACACACAGTAATTGCTCAATATAATACCATCAGTCATTGATTTAGTCCAGAAAATGCATTAGGCAATTGATTAGATTCCACATTATATAAAATCCTGTACCTAGTAAGTACATGGACTCACTGCCACTTGAACAGGTAAAGTGGTGGCATTTCTGATGCCTCAACTTTAGTGCCCCAGGCTCACTACCTTATTGCTACAAGGATGGTTGACCGACTGTGGCTAGAGATATGTTTTTATGGGAGAGAAGACAAAATTGTGGAACCTACTTCTAGGGTGACAACTGTGTAACTGCCAATTTATTTATCTCAAACTCAGCACCCTCAGTGGGGGTCTTCACTCCCACCACCACCACCACCACCACCACCTAGGTGATGGCTAGTGGAAAAGGCACCATAGGAAAGAATCTAGGCAAAGAAATATTGAATGATGGGAAAGGGTTTGGAAGCACACAGTGATGGGAGTTCACAAAAATGGCTATCCTAATGCCCATACCACCTTGAATTCATTTAGCACTCAGTTCATGGCCCCATTTAATCCATGGCTCCATCTTAACAGGAGTTCTATGGTTTCAGAACAACCAAATTGTTTTTTTTTCATATTTTACTATTGCTTTTCTCACCTCTGACCTCTTGCTCATGGGAAGCTGTTGACTACCACAGAATGCAATGCCAGAACCAGAGCATGAATTCCGGAGAAGCAAGAGTCACAATTCATGAGTTCAATTTTTAATATTAATACAATGCTATGTTTATAAGAAACAGAAAAAAATTTTTCAAGCTACAAAATGATTCATATTTTGCAGCTGTATATTTTATCTTATATATGTCTCAGCTACACGTTTGTGGAAGATAATTGCTCTGGAAGAATGGATGAATTGTAACTGGTTACGTTACTGATCATATTCATTCAACCAAAGCCCACCTTAGCTAATGGACATGCACATTTCAACCTGATGATCCTAGGAGAGTTTTAATACTCACTATAGTACAAGAGGAGAAAGGCAAAAATAATGTGGGGACTGGGACAGAAGTGGAAAAATAGGTTAATCACAAGAATTGAGCTTAAATAATTTTGGTTAATTAAACAAAATTACTGAAGAGCATTAGGGGAAAGGGAGCTTTGGTACAATATCAGCAAATGGATGGGAAGACATATTATCAGTCAGAAACGTCAACATTAATAGGCTTTCATTAGTTTCTTTTCATGTTGTTCTGATCTAATATTTGGTTACCCTAAGGATCCCAAAATTGGCATCAAGGGAGCTATTTAGGGGTGGTACAAATTACAAGGTAAAGTTTTAAAAATTAACACAGCTTAGTGGAATTCTATTACAATTTGAAGAAAAAATATATTTTAACAGGTACTCTGAAGAGAAATTGAATTTCCAAGTATGTTCCTACAGTGGGTAAGTACATATTCCAGTTTTATTCCAGTGGATTGTAATCCTTTACCACCTTTTCTATTTGTAAATACTGGGAGAAAGTAATATGAAGCATGCTTGATCTAATTTTCAATATACCACTGTCTTCTTTCTCTATGATTTCTGAAAATCACTTTAGAAAGATAATTTTTTTCTTTTTACATTGTTTCATTTTAGCTTCAACTTCCAGATAACTCCCAAAGGTTCTAACTTAGAAGTACTGAAACATTTATCCCTGTGACCTAGAGCAGAAATTAGTTTCTACTATAGTGAAATCCCAAGTGATCAGCATTATTTTGATTTTTCCAATGTATAAACTGCTGAATAAATTGCTGTTGTGTTGAATAAGTAAATTTTAGATTGGATGGAAAAAATAGAATGTAATGGAACTATCAGGAGTATTTCTTTTTAAATAAAAGTGTATTTTAGGTACAACAAATAGAAAACAAGGCAGTATGAAAGATAAACATAATGCCGTGGGTCATAAGGATGATACTGAACAATGAAAATTGCAATTGTCCCCAAGGAAAGATGGTATTTGCTGCTTATGACTGTCCAATTAGTGCAGTCAGTTTTCTGCGTTGAATGAAGCCAGTGTACTAAACAACTAAGATGGTTTATATTTGCAAGCACTTCCTTTTGAAGAGGATTTATTTCTTCAAAGCAACACGTAAAATATTTTAGGTGTTGGCATTTAAATCAGGAAAGCCTTAATCTCCCCGCCCCTAAACCTTCCCCCAAATAAAGTATGCTTTGCTAGCAATTTAGCATATAAGCCTCAACAATTAAAAATGAGTCATGAGAAGAAAGCAAACTTCTGTAAGGATCTGCAGAGGCTCATGTTATCTGCCCCAAAATTGACACTAATTATCATGGGAAAATTTCAGTGAACATGTGGAAAAAAATATTGGATCTCATGATACTGGAATTAATCAACCAATCAATTAATTACTCAACAGTTTTTATTGAGTGCTTACTGTGTGTGGAGTACTGAATTAAATTTCCATCATAGATTGGTGCATTTTGTGTTACGAAATGTTAATCAGATGAAATCCTTCAAGATAATCCCATTTGGGAGTAACCACCTTTAGAGTAGCCTCTCTTGATCAACTGTTCACTTATTTCAAATTGTGCACCTTCTGACCAGGTGTCAATGCAAGGAAGAGAGGTGGGACTTTCCTCCGGAGCTGATCCTTGTGGCAGGGGCAGGAGGTACTGAGTGTGTCCAGGGATATATGAGACAGGGGTATGAAGTGGACTACTATAAAACCTCTTCCTAGAGCTGACCTCTTTGGCAGGAGCAGGGTGTGACCCCCCATTTGGACAACCACACCCAGGACTGTGCTAGCAGGGCACAAAGAGTAGCTGATGCTGATGTTGTCACCATTGCCTCCCACTCATTTCAATCTACCTATTTGGGTAACTAGCCCAAACAGAGAAGAAGAGGAGGAAAAACCAAAGTGGCTCTATTTCAGAGCCTCAGGGAGTGGAATGGGAATGGGAGAGGCCTCGGTGGGAGTACTGGAATCAAGATTTTCCCAACTGGGAAAAAGGAACTACTGCTTCCACTACCGGAGACACACATGGGGCACTAGTCCCAGGCTGGTGTCTATTTGCATCATATGACTGGCAGATGTCAATCCTAGGGGAGGTGGTGCCCAGACAAATGTGTAAATCAACCAAGTGCTCTTATGCAAATTGCTCCCCTGTTGCAGACATATTAAAATAAATCTCAGATAGGAGAAACAACTAGACTGTACAAAACTGCAGTGAGTGGTGGGGGCTGGCTGAGTACCTAGGAATAGGAAAACCTAAATGCATAATTGATGTAATAAGGAGGGAAAATAGGGTGGAAAGTTGTGTGCTTATTCATGGAATGTTTCCTGGAGGAGATATGTAAGATTTCAGAGAAGGACAGATGTAGAAAGAGCTGGAGAGTTAGTTTTGTGATTTATCCACATAGGAATGTTAGTTGAAGACTTGGGAGTGAATGAGTTCTCCAGTGGAATGAATCTAGATGTGTAATTGGAGGAACTCAGGACTGAGCCTTGAAGGAGCAGATTTTATACATACAAAGAATGTTTAGTTGAAAAGGCCAGTGTGGGATCTGTAGTCCCAGACACAGCATGCACACAATTACAGGGTTCTATGGTTAATAGTTCAGAAGTTGTTCTTTGGTTCCAAATGTATTCTCTATTGCTTTAGTTTTAGCTGGATTAACCCTAAGTGTATATGGAAACCTAATCAGCATTCATATCATTGAAAAAGGAAAACCAAAACACTTCTTCATAAATTAGGATGATCATCAACATTCCATGAATAAGCACACAACTTCCCACCCTATTTTCCCTCCTTATTACATCAATTATACACTTAGGCATTCCTATTCCTTGGTACTCAGCCAGCCCCCACCACTCACTGCAGTTTTGTACACTCTAATTGTTTCTCCTATCTGAGATTTATTTTAATGTGTCTGCAATAGGGGATCAATTTGCATAAGAGCGCCTGGTTGATTTACAAATTTGTCTGGGCACCACCTCCCCTAGGATTGACATCTGCCAGTCATATGATGCAAATAGACACCAGCCTGGTACTAGTGCCCCATGCGTGTTAGCCCTTTTTTCTCTAATATAATAATCCCCAATTCATTTTTTTAGCCATTCTATATTCTACAAATACAAATCGACTACTCAGTTTTCCATTGACATCTATCAATTCTATAACACAGTATAGTGCTCTTCATACAGTAGTTTTGAGGTGAATACTATTGATTGATTTTACAATCTTTTTTATCATTATTCCTTGAAGTCCATCTCAGGTGTCCCCACACTTCATAAAGAGTGGTGAAAAATATTGAACATCATATTCTAAAAATGGCCGAACAATGGAGAATTAGGCAAAGATTTCCTACTCCGAGTATCATGTTTTTCCCAGTACATACCAATAACATGCTGAGTTTTATATTACCCAAAGTCAACCTATGAGCAGCTATGATGCTATTCTTTGTCACTAATATCTTCTTCCCTGGAATAGATCAAGTGAGATTGCAACAAAATAGAGGCCATTAAAATGGACCAGGATGTGGTCACTGAAGATCTCAGTTGGAGCAACCTTAATGGAAGAGGTTAAAATCTAGATTGAAGTAGGTACAAGAGAGAATTATTAGAGAGAAAGTACTTTTCCCCAACTCAGGCACTGAATTGCACAGATCAATAAGAACTTGATAGAATATTTCTAAGCTTATAATAGGCTATAAGCTGTGGAAGTCAGTAAAGATTTTTCATTAGGTTCTCATGATGTTTTGTGAACTTTAATGAATGGACAATGAATATCCAAGTTGGTATTTCTTTGAAAAGTAACTCCAAGTTAGTAAGTCCTGATATTATTACTTGCTTAAGGTGCATCAACTAAAATCTAAAGTAAATAAAGAATGAATAACAGCTCCTTCTAGACCCTAAATTCCTTGTGGGCAGGAAACATACTTACCACCTCTGTTGCATTGCAGTCTCCCAAGTACTTACTACAGGGCTCTGCACACAGTAAGTGATCAGGAATTCATTGAGGAATTGACTATTTTCATCCTTTAATGAGGAGTAAGCTACTCTGAAAGCCATGAAGATACTACCATACTTGGCAAAGGGAATTTTCTGGAATAATTGTGAGGGATGCACTGGAATTATATGAAGAATTTAAATTGTCATTGCTTGTTTGGACTTCTGAGTTCTTTCAAAAGTCTTGAGTTGACTCACAAATCTGCAGTAATGATGTAAATGGCATTCAGAAATTTTCTTTTTGATACAAATATATATCCTATTTTTTTACAATGCTTGAAGGATTCCACATCTACAGTAAAGTATTTGTTACTTGGAATTTTGGGATATGAGATGTGCCATTTAATTAAAACAAGCTTTTGTTGATTGTTAAGCAGAATAACATCTTACTTAACTATCTCACTATGCCCAAATCAACCCTGCTAAGAATTCTGAGAAAAGTTGAATTTCTGTATCAGGGCCCTGAGGTAAGGCATTTAGCTTGCCTTTATTAGCCCCTTCCATAGCTCTGGGGTTTTTGAACCTATTCAGATCGTTGTAATGCAGACTACTGGGAGAGAGAATCACTACAGTGATTTTGGAGATGCCAACTATTTTGTAAATTTTCAAAATAGCCAATGTTTGGTCCCTAGAGGTTCTTGGTTTGAAATTAACAAATAAAGAACAAGAGTAGTGTGAAACAATACAGATTTCCTAACCCTTGAGAGTTCCATCATCATCTCTCTGTGAATTTCTAGGGCATTTAACCTAATGGGATTTAGGTACTTTGACATAAAACAGATTAAAAATATAATAAGAGTACAAATAAGAACACTTTACACTCACTCCACTAAGTTGGTGTCAGTTTGATTAGTAATAATTGTAATGTGTTGTGAAGCACATCTTTCAAGCTACATGACCAAAAATTAGGGGAAGCCTCTGGCATTGAAATGAATATTGTCTCTCTCTCCCTGCAGACTTGATACCCTAGAGGATTTCTAGTTGTAATGAGTTCATAAAAGAAACATAAAGACCCACTTTCCTCAAGTGATTAAATTAAGTTCAACACTCAAAGGCTTTTATTCCCCCTATGTCTTGTAATTACTTAAGCATCTTAAATGACAGGTTTTGGTGCTTAGTTGTAAAGTCAACATCAAAATAAGTTGAACATAATATTAGGAAATAGTGATGAAAAATTTGAAATGCTGATGACAAAAACTGAAAAAGACCTTAATAATACACTTTTTTTGTTTTTGCTTTTCAATTATTAATCATTAATTTCATTAATTAAATGAAACTAAAATTAAATTAAAACAAAATCATTAATTTCAATCATTATTTATCGAAAACATACTGGGATTTTTATCTACTGAGTATCATTCACCTGAAACTGATTCTTCAGGAAAGGTTGTCCTTGACAGATGGTAAAATGAATAGAGTTTAGAAGAATGGAAAGCCACAGCAGCAACTGAGTACCAGCAAAACAGTGGGAATTAGCAGCACGACTCAATACAAACAATAGATTATTATTTTATGCAGAGGTGTTTTACACTGTAAAAAGATGAATAAAGATTTGCAACACGCTTATGACTAGACACCTTTTTGATAGCAGGCTTTTTTTTCCTAAAATAATTTTAAATGAATTTAAATTTCAATTTCTGATAAATTTCTTTTTAAAAGATTGTCCTTTTTAATTTGGAATATTAGCTTTATCTGATCAGCATAATGATAAATGGCAAATTTTAAACGTATTTCACTGCTCGTTCTCTTTTATTTTGTTTTACATTCACTATTCAGATTAATCCTAGTCAGGCAAGAAGAAAACTGATTTCTATGTATTTTAAAAAGCACAAAGTCCCCAAATTAACAGTTTTCTTTGTGTAATCTATCTTAAAAGAAATGAATACAGCAATGCCTGTTATTCATGCATTAAGTCCTTTGTAATTTGACACCTTTTCTTTTCTTTTTTGAATGCTTCACTTAAATTCACAGAGTGAAAAGGAATGGAAACTCTAATACCAGTATGTAATTGGTAGTGATTTAATTAAAGCATCATGAATTAATGGAATATGGCCTGTAAAATGAGTGTCTAACATTTTTATCTGCATT
This sequence comes from Tachyglossus aculeatus, assembly GCF_015852505.1. Lineage (NCBI taxonomy): Eukaryota > Metazoa > Chordata > Mammalia > Monotremata > Tachyglossidae > Tachyglossus > Tachyglossus aculeatus. The sequence continues at coordinate 117,910,124 of NC_052067.1, forward strand.
AATATTTTTAGAATTGCAGTAAATGACCAGATGTGAATTTGTATCTGTGTTTTTGATTCTCTAGAATATAGTGTCCATTATGTTTCTTCAAAATTTTACAAAAATAAAACAGATTCTACTGTTCTCAAGCTTTTTCCAGTCAATAATCTTAATATTAATTATACTGTCAATATTGGGGTAGAAGTTTGGAGACAGCCTTAGTAATAGACCTGTTAGTTTGGTTTACAGTTATCAGTGATTGGATAATTGTTTTAGAGAAGAGGCTTCAGAATTATTTTGAAACCAAGATGAAGGAAACAATGAGTACAATTTCAGCAAGGGACAAATTTTATATGCACCTAACATTGAACAGACTGTAAGTCTATATTGATCTTATCAACCACACCCACAAGTTTATAAAGTTTTACTTACAGAAACAGTATCTTTGAATTTGAAGGCAGTTTGCTTTCTTTCACTCATAATCTCTAAATCTACCTCCATCTCTTTCTAAATACATTTGTATGTGTACATGTATATTCATATATTTATATATGCATCAAAAATAATACCTGCATATACTTATACATACTATTTGTGAATGTGTATGAGAGAGAGAGAGAGAGAGAGAGAGAGAGAGAGAGAGAAAGAGAGAGAGAGAGAGAGAGAGAAAGAGAGAGAGAGAGTGAGTGTTAGTTTACCAAAAATGGTGACTTGTTACTCTGGATGAAGTTTGATAATTTCCTATGATAAGTCCACTTTTACTGCAGGTTAATGCAGGACCACTAAATTGTCCTATGTAATTGTTAAGTTGATGGATTGCCTGGACATGTACTTTGGCCTACAGCAATATGAAAGTAGGAAGGCTTTTTCCCCATACATTATTTATAGATAATTGTCTACTGTCTTTGCCAGTTGCAATATGATTGTCCATTACCGAATCCACATTGCTGACTTAGAAACACTGGAATATCTGTGTCTTTTACATCTGAATCTTTAAGTGAAATGGTCAAAAGTAGTTTAATTGAGCATTTTGAATAAAAAAGTCATATATTACTATGTATTGAGATTGAAATCATAATTGAAGCCTGTCTAGGAATTTTGCCTTGTTTCAAGTCATTGTCAGAAATGATATACTATCAACACATAGAGACTGTCTCTATCTGTTGCTGATTTGTACTTTCCAAGCGCTTAGTACAGTGCTCTGCACACAGTAAGCACTCAATAAATACGTTTGAATGAATGAACACAGTATCCATTATTCACTAAGTCAATGTAAAATTCTTCAATAAAACCTCAAACATCAGTAGAATATGCTATTTCATATTTTATTTATCATGATTTGATTGACCTTTCTTCATGTTCTTTATACTTCAAACACATTTGTTTAATTATTTTTTCCATAAATGTTGATTTTTGAAATTCAGAGGAAAATTAAAATGATATTTTTGTCATGTTATGGCATACCACATTTTTCATAAATAATCTATTATTAAATTTACTTGATCCTGTACAAATCTTTCAAATATTTTATTCTTTTAAAAGCATAACTGGAACCTTGGGCTCCCATTCCTAGTGCTAAATGTGGTCTACATAAGATATTTGATATTAAAATTTATTAAAAGCTAGGAGAATAGGAGGTATCCATAATGGAAGAAGACAGCCTGCAAGAGAACCTGGCAAAGAGGATCTAGGGAGGTAGCAAATTGAATAATCTTCCCTACCTATATTTTTCTGAAGGCTATGACTGGAATCAAATTAAAAAAACTAGCCAGGTGAGAAATGAGAGGTCAGGGGGAGTAAATTATAGTGGACCATTAAGGGATTGGTTTTCTTTTAGCCATGTTCTTTCTCTTGTCTTTTAGTCAGTTAATAAATAGTGAGTCAACAAATATTATCGAGAGGTTGTAAATGAGAAGATACTGTACCAGATAGTGAGGAACAAAAAAAAAACCAAAGATGTGCACTTTCATGCCTCAAAGACTCCATTCTAAATATGTAGACAATACTTTTAGTAAAATGGTGTTTAGACATTTTAAATTATTTTCATTTGTGGTTCTATGAGACATCTGGGAAGCATATGAAGGGAGGAAGTATTAAGGTATCTTGCAAAATGGAGACATTTATCTTGAAGATGTGACTATGAAGACACAAAGTGGTTTCCTTAGATTAATAAAAAAATGGTATTACAGAATTCTTTGGTAATGCCCTTCTGATCCTAGATAAACCTTAACTCATTAAGGCTTGTGAGGGTTTTTTAATGGTAATTGTTAAGTGCTTACTATGTGCCAGGCACTCAAATAACTGCTGGGGTAGAGATAAGACAATCAGGTCAGTCACAGTCCCTGTCCCACATGGTTTAATTCCCATTTTACAGATGAGGTAACTGGAGCACAGAGAAGTTAAGTGGCTTGCCCAAGATTGCAAAGCAGACAAAGGGCACAGCCAAAACCAGAACTCAGGTCCTCTTACTCCCAGGTCTGCTTTCACTATTTTCACTAGGCCACAAGATTCATTTTGGTTTTGAAGAAAAATTTAAGAAAATATATCTATTCACAACAATAGTAACACTGTCACAACTGTCATTCTGCGGTGTAATCATGGTTTGAACAGTAGGATACAATTTCTAATGGTTGCATTTTTCTGTTTATTGAAAAAAATCTGCCATCATGCACCATCTTTTCTCATAAATCAAGTCATTTTTTTAAAGCTGGATATTTTTGCCTTTGTTAATTTTCATGGACCACTTATTATTCATTATATTCATTATAGCCATCATTTAAATTTAGTAGCTTGGGATATTTCCCAAATTGAGTTGATTCTTCACATTTCTCTTTCTTGCTCTTGAATTAGAATGGAGAGACCAGCATTAAACAGTGGCTGATTGAGTCATTTGGGGTGTAGGTGTATACATAGAGCAACTACTTATTTGCTTTCTAGAGCTAGAAGAAAGTAGGCCACTTCTCTAAAGGGCATTCAAACATCAACCCATGAGGGATTTGAATCGAACAGGTTTAATGAAAGAAATAATAAGTTAAAGAAGTATGTTTTACAATTGCATTCATGTACTTCACTAGACATCTAGTAACTGCCCTTATTATTTCTTAAATGTCTCAAGTTAATTAACTATCCCCATAGTTCAGTGTCCTCATTACTGAAATTGAAATGGTAGTGTGTTACTAATAGAGGAATTTGTGATGGTTGATTACTTTTTGTAAAATTCTGTAAGATCTTTAGAAGAAATGATGTGTCAAACATAAATCACATTAATGTTAAGTTTAAACATTTCAATCATAATTTAAATTATACTCAATTAAAATAACTTTCTGTATCTGAAGGCCATATTGGAAAAAGCAAACTGGGCCAGCATTAATCGGCAACTACATGGAAAGGCCATTCTAGTCTATGTAATATTATGATGACCAGTTCCACTGGCCTAGACACTTACAGAGAGAAAGGAAAAAGCCAGGAGAGTCACTCCTTGATGCTCTCCCTCCCCTCAGAATTATAATTTTGAATAAATCAGAGAAAGTGATTGGGAAGAAATTAGAGGGACAGGTTAGAAAGAAGAAAGTGAGCCTTTACCTTAAGGAGGGGAAAATCAATCAATCAGTCAATCAATCATATTAACTGAGTGTATTAAGAGTTTGAAAGATGTGATTTGGTGTGCCTGGGAGAGCAGAGCTCATGCATTGTACACTGGATAGGATACAGAGGACAGGGAGATATCAGAGAGGATCCCTGGAGGTTCAAATTCCATCAGCCAGGATTCTGGAGGAGTGAGGCTTCTGCTCCTAAGAGGAAGAAGTACTGAGGTTCCTGGAAAAACAGTATCCAATCAATCATATTTATGGAGTGCTTACTGTGTACAGAGCCCTGTACTATGGACTTAGGAAACTACAGTATAGCAGAGTTGATAGACATGTTCCCTGCCCACAGTGAGCTTATAGTCTAGAGGGAGAGGTAGACATTATACATAAATAAATTAAGACTTTATGCATAAATGTTTTGGGGCTTGAGGGAGGGGTGAATAAAGGGAGAAAATCCACGTGTAAGGGCAACACACAAGGGAGCAGAAGAGGAAATGAGGGCTTAGTTTAGGAAGGCCATGTGGAGGTGATGTGCCTTCAATAAGACTTTGAAGATGGGGAAAGTGATTGTCTTACATATATGAAGAGGGAGGGCATACCAAGCCAGAGGTAGGACATGGATGAAAGGTCAGCAGCAAGATAGACAAGATCATGGTACAGTGGTTGGCATTAGGGGACTGAAGGGTTCAGGCTGGTTTGTAGTCAGAGAACAGCGAGATGAGGTAAGAAGGAGGGGGAACTGTGATTGAATGCCTTAAAAACCTGTGATAAAGGAGTTTCTGTTTGATTTGGAGGTGGATAGATAACCACTAGAGGCTCTTGAGGAGTGTGGAAACATAGACTGAATGTTTTTGTAGAAAAATGATCTGGGTAGCAGAGTGAAACATGGCCTGGGGTGGGGACAGGCAGGAGGCAGGTAGATCTGTAGGGAGGCTGATACAGTAATCAAGACAGTACTTGAACTAATGTGCAACAGTTTGGAAGGAGACAAAAAAGCAGATTTTATCTATGTTGTGAAGGTTGAACCAACAGGATTTAATGATAGATTAAATAAATGGTTTGAATTGGAGAGAGGAGTCAAGGATAACTCCAAGGTTACAGGCTTGTGAGACAGGCAGGTTGGTGGTGCTGTCTATGTAATGGGAAAGTCAAGGGGAGGACAGGGTTTGGATGGGAAGGTAGTGAATTTTGTTTGGGACATGTTAGGATTGAGGGGTTGGCAGAATATCCAAATAGAGATATCCTGAAGGCAGGAAGAAATTCAAAATTGCAAAGAAAGAGGGGAAGGAAAGAAGTTAAGAGAGTAGATTTGGGAATCATCCACAGAAATGGTACCTGCAGCCATGGGAGTGAGGGGAAAAAGAAGGAAGCCAACTCCTCTTCCTTTCCCAGTGAGTCTGGGAGAGTGGGTGAAGATGAGTCCCACCCCAACCCTCCAGAAGGAGCAGCAGGGCAGACAGTGTCATGCTGTGTCATTTCGGGCAAGTTACTTAACTTCTCTGGGTCTGTTATCACATCAGTAAAATGGACATTAAGACTGTAAGACCATGTGGGACAGAGACTGTGTCCAATCTGATTAGTTTGTAACTCCCCTCTCCCCACCCCCACCCTTGCTTAGAACAGTGTTTGACACACAGGAAATGCTTATCGAGTGTTATCATTATTATTATTACTATCTGGGGAAAGCCAATTTTCAATGATGGTGAAGAGAGGAGATGACTGGATCAGGAACAGATCAAGGATGACAATAAGCTTTTTCATAATGGGGCAAGAGTTCCACAGGTCATACTTAGCCGAGGTTTTGGGGGACCAGGGGGAAAATGCTGAGGGGAAGGGATGGCACAAGGGTTTGAATGGGAGTGAGCTGAAGGGAGGAGGGGATTGAGGGGCAGCGCTGAGCAGGATGACAGGGATGGGGTGGGATTGGAGGATGGGGTGGGGCAAAGTGTAGGGAGTGATTGTATGGAAGGGGAGGAAGGTGTTAGGAAGGGAGGACAGGGAAGGTCTAACTGGAGAGAGGGCACTGAGGGGACGTGGTGAGGTCAGATAACTTTAAGGGCTGTAGGTGAAGTTATCAATAGAAATAACTGCTTATTAAAATTGGAATTAGGGAAAGTCAATTTAACCTGGATTGTTTTGATTATTACCATCATGTATATATTAAATATTGTAGTGCTCTTGATGAGTGTCTGTGATAGGAGCTGGAGGAGAAACTCCAGATGCTGGGGAGACACACAACCTGGAGAGCCAAGGGTCAAAGTGCTTTGCAGCCAACTCTAGGAAGTGGGTGGAAGGCTAGTCCCCAGTGACCTTGATACCTTGGAGAAGCCTGAGTTTGCTGAAGGGTAATGGCAGCAAGAGAGGTGCAGGAATTTGGGGAACAGTGAGTTGGACACTACAAAATCCTACTGTAGAAGAATGAGAAATCTTTGGGCTTTAGGACAGAATGGAGGTAAACCAGGTTCTCAGCATTCCTACAGACTCCCAGGGCTCTTTTGTACAGAATTTAGGGCTGAAAACCCCTGATGAACATCACAAGTACTTGTTACTTTTAACCTGAGGAAATTGACCAAGCTAGAATTTACTATAATCATTCAATCATATTTATTGAGCGCTTACTGTGTACAAAGAGCACTTTGAAGCAGGCTTTGAGCCCCATGTCGAATCCGGAATGTGTCTGATCTGATTATCTTGCATCTACCCCAGTGCTTAGTATAGTGCTTGGCATATTAGTAAGTTCTTGACAAATATGGTAAGTTCTTGACAAATACCATAAATCTTATAATTTTATGCAACTTAGCACGTTCTGTGCTAGGACCCAAAAAATTAATAAATGTGATTTCCTCCTATTACCCTTTCACATAGCTTGAACAAGCAAAATTATTCAATGATAAGTACTTATTTGATTGACCAATAGGTATTTGTGCATCTAAATGAACTGCAAGTTTACGTAGATTCTGCAAGTTGAAGGTAGATTCTGGCATTCCCGAATATTCTGGTATTCCCTTCCCTTGTGGCACTGGCACTGTAGGGCCCTGTTAAACATCATGACTTGTCAGATTTTCTGAAGCTATATCCCAGGGTACTAATAATATCTCTTTTTTGTTCGTGTTGATTGTTTTGGTATTCACTCTCACATTATAGTGTAGTCAAAGAAATCTAGAATGAGAATCGAAATAGCAAATGGCTGGCTTGGTTTCATTTTATTTAATGTCACTCATCTTGTGATTAAAATGTAATAGCTTATGAAAATTAAAAATGTATTTAGCTACCTGAAAAATTTAATCTTGAGCAATAATGATGATTTGTGTCACAACCACTCTTTTCTCATGACATTTTGTTGACTTGCAGTCCAATTTATAAAATTAATTGATCAGCCTTCTTTTAACCAATCTGGATTCTTTCATCAATTTTATGAAATCAGTGGTTCTTGCCCAGTAGTCGGATTACAGTGTCAAAGTCATCTAAATAAAATTTAGTTTTTTTCAGTGTTGACTATACTATCTACGTAATTAAACATTTAGAAGATAAATATAGCCTATTCCCATTTTACAGTCAACAATGAATGAACTTATGAAAATCATATTTATTGATAATTGTCAAATAGAAATGGTATCTGTTAAATGCTTACTATGTTCCAGGTACCGTACTAAGCACTGGGATCGATACAAGCTAATCAGGTTGGACGTAGATCGTGTCCCACATGGGGCTCACAGTCTTAATCCGTTTTACAGTTAAAATCACTGAGGTACAGATTATTTAAATGACTTGCTCAAGCTCACTCAGTTTACAAGTGGCAGACCTGGTATTAGAATCCAGGTCCCTCTGACTCCAAGGCCTATGCTCTATCAAGTAGTCCTTGTTGCTACAAATATGTTAAATTTACTTTCCCGTGCTATTTATTAATCCTAATAGCCCTGGGCCAGCAACTCCAATACATCGACTAATTTACTGAACACTACTAAGGTGAACATTCTCATAAATTGAAATTAAGATACTAACCAGATCACAAAAAGTAATGACAATATACAAGTACTTAGTTGAAGTCACAGCTAATTTCTATGAGGAAACAGCCCTTTTGATGTTGAAATGCTGCATTCATCAAGGATATTTCAGCATTACTGTCTCCCAGAAATTGAATTATTCTTAGAGGAAATGTTTCTATGTCTAGGTCATTGTTAAAATGGATTAGGAAAGAAGTTCTGAGGATCCTGCATTTCTTTCCACCTTCCATGCTTATCTGTGGATTAGCAGACCTTGCTGTTATTATTAATCCCTTGTCATTTAAAATGAATAATTTTACAACAAACAATGAAAATCTGAAATTCAGGAAAATCATTCAGAACTCTGTTTTAAGAAATAAAGTAATTTAAAGTTTTACTGTGACTGCAAGTTATACTCTATTTCTCACTTTTTTTAATGTGATACAATAATGGCATCATTTTATGTATAATCTTTTGGGCAGATATATGTCACATTTACTATTCTTTTGATTTTCCAATGGAGGACTGAGGTCAGTGCAACAATTGTTAGAGGGGAAAAGTTATTTGGTTTTATCAGTGAACTTGCATAGTTATTATGCAAAGTAAATTTTCATCATTTTGTCATATTTGATATTCTTTTTGAAGTTTTCCTCATACTATGGTTTTAAGAGGCTACCTTGTGTCAAATATTAGGGTAAAGTACAAAAGGAAAGAGAAGACTCTAAGTCTTTCAGAAAGATAAATCGGAGTAAAGACTGGGGAAAATATTCTGGGGTGAGGAAAACAAAGACCAGAGATTTTTTAGTAGGGCTAGGAAGGAAAGAAATAGTGTTAGAAGATAGAATGCTAGTAAGAAGAGAAAAAAAAAATGAAAGATAATCAAGGAGCTTTCCAAATTTCATCATTAAGGAAAGGACGACAGAGAGACTATTCCAAACCACATTGTTGAAGAGAATATGTCCCATACGGCCTGAATGATAAGTGAAGGGTTATTTAGTAAACTTTAAAGCATCTAGATTGCAAGAGGTTTGCTGATGGTTTTTATCTGTAGAATATTGCCTTACACCTTATAACTTTGCTATGTTTATAATCAATCATAATAATAATTGTGGTATTTGCTAAGCACTTATTGTGTTCCAGGCACTGTTCTAAGCACTGAGGTGGATACAAGCAAATTGGACTGGGCACAGTCCTTGTCCCACATGGGGCTCACAGACTCAATCCTCATTTTACAACTGTGGTAGCTGAGACACAGCAGACAGCAGCAGAGCTGGGGTTAGAACCATGACCTTCTGACTCCCAAGCCTGGATTCTATCTTCTACGCCATGCTGCTTCCACATGCACAGAGAGCTCTTGAGGTTCTAAGTGTCTGAGCTCTAAATGATGAATTTGGTACTGATACTTTCCAAAATTCTACAGCTATTCTATCTCATTTGAAACTGACTATATACATGAACCTAGTCCATAGATGATGAAAGATATTTAAAAATATACCTCTACCCTTTGATCCAGATAATCATTCTGATTTGCCCCTTCCTTCAAAGTAAACAAAAATCAAAGAAACATATCGATAAGCAACTCCATGGAAAAATCAAAGGTTTTTGAGACCAAAGACTAGTGCTTTTTATTAAAAGGAAAAATATGCCAGAATGTCAACTTCTGGATCACAATGCGACTGGGTAACCAGGGAAGTGGTAGCAAGATTCTTAAGTGGAATATGATCCAGAAATGGAAGTATTGGAGCTTTGGAGTGCATTTTGACAATGGCTTTCTAGCAGTCAGAATTTATCTGTAAATTTATACATCTCCAGCCTAATAATTTGCTCACGTGTTTTAATTTATTGTGTGTACCTCCCTCCTAGTGAACAGTGGAACCAGAGTTCTGTTAGAATCAAAAGGTGGTGTTTACTCTCTGGAATGACTTCCACTGTGCTTTGCTGTATATTATCAAACAGGGACTAAGATAACTAAGCACCCAAATTCAAAACCATCCAGGGGAGACTGAATTAAGGGCTTCCTCCAAGCATCTTTATATATAAGACGATTGCTGAACACAGAAAGATTAGCAAGGTTAGTTAATTTGTAACTCAAATTGAGAGCTTGCAGCACAGAATATTGATGGAGAGGTTTGCTAAGTGACAATAAAGCTGAAAGATTTTAATAATAATGAATAATAATGATGATAATAATGTTATTTTGCATTCTCCTAAGTTCATAGTACAATGCTCTGCACACAGGAAGTACTCAATAAATGTGATTGACTGACTACTAATAGTTATGAGATTTTTCAAGCATTTATTTTGTCAATGTTCTAAGCACTACTGAGGCAGAACCAAGTAGTTTTAGTTCATTCATTCATTCATTCAATTGTATTTATTGAGCACTTACTGTGTGCAGAGCACTGTACTAAGCGCTTGGGAAGTACAAGTTGACAACATATAGAGACGGTCCCTATCCAACAGTGGGCTCACAGTCTAGAAGGGGGAGGCAGAGAACAAAACAAAACATATTAACAAAATAAAATAAGTAGAATAAATATGTACAAGTAAAATAAATAAATAAATAGAGTAATAAATACGTACAAACATATATACATATATACAGGTGTTGTGGGGAAGGGAGGAGGTAAGGCGGGGGGGATGGAGAGGGGCAGGAGGGGGAGAGGAAGGAGGGGGCTCAGTCTGGGAAGGCCTCCTGGAGGAGGTGAGCTCTCAGTAGGGCCTTGAAGGGAGGAAGAGAGCCAGCTTGGCAGATGTGGGGAGGGAGGCATTCCAGGCCAGGGCGTGGGCTGGGGGTCAACGGTGGGACAGGCAAGAACGAGGCACAGTGAGGAGATTAGCAGCAGAGCAGCGGAGGCTGCGGGCTGGGCTGTAGAAGAAGAGAAGGGAGGTGAGGTAGGAGGGGGCGAGGTGATGGAGAGCCTTAAATTATAGATATGTACATAAGTGTTGTGGGGATGGGGGGATTGAATAGAGGGGAGCAAGTCAGGGTGGTGCAGAAGGGAGTGGAAGAAGAGGAAAGCAGGGCTTAACTTAATCAGGGAAGGCCTCCTGGAGGAGATGTGCCTTCAACAAGGCTTTGAAGAATGGGAGAGTAATTGTCTGTTGGATTTGAGGAGCTAGGACATTCCAGGCCAGAAGAAAGATGTGGGTGGGGGTTGGTGGAAATATAGATGAGACCAAGGTACAGCGAGAAGATTAGCATTAGAGAAATGAAGTGTTTGGGTTGGGTGAAGTAGAAGAGTAGCGAGGTGAAGTATGAGAAGGCAAGGTGATTGAGTGCTTTAAAGTCAATGAAGAGGAGTTTTTGCTTAATGCAAAGGTAGCTGAGCAACCACTGTAATATCTTAAGGAGTGGGCAAACATGCCCTGAAAGTTTTTACAGAAAAATTATCTGGGCAGCTAAGTAGGAGGAAGAATAGACATTATATCCCCTTTTTGCAGTTGAGGAAACTGAGGCACAGAGAAGTTAAAAGATTTACCCTAGGTTGCACAGCAGGCAGAGATGGAATTGGGATGAGAATCCAGGTCATTTACCTCCCATGCCCATGCTTTTTACATTAAGCCACATTACTTCCAGTTTTAAGTCTGATTACCAGATCGCCTACCTAGAAGTCAGCTTTAACAGCAGGAAATGTGGGGCCAATTGTGATTGTTGGGTGAACTGTGAGAAACAAAGTTTAATCCAAAATTATTCATAAATGATGCTCATCATAAGGCTGCAGAAAGACAGAAAAGCATCATCATTTCATACATTTTAAAAAGATTTGTTGGGGCATTTTAAGGTACTAATAACTGAATTAAAGTTCTATTCAAAAGTAAAAAGGAAAACCAGGTTGGTTTTATATCCTGTAGACCCAATAAAAGTCATCTCTTCCATACTCTTTTTTCATCCTATAACATTTGTGAAATTGTCAATTAAGAAACAAACAATTAGCCACATACCCTCTATGAAATAGCTACAATGCACCCTGATATGGTTTTGTTTGGGAAGAGTAGAAAGGAGTGTGACCATAGATGCTAATGAATTTGGAAAGGAGAAAGAAAATAAGAGCAATATGAGAGCAGAGCTATAAAATTTAATGAGAAATACTTAATAGACTGATTCCAATTTTAAATCCCACACTGATGATCTTGTTAAAATGTTAGCCCAACATTAATTGTAATAAAAGTTAGATACTAGAATCATGTTATGTTTTCATTTCCTGTTGTCAAATTGTATTCCAGTAAAGGGTGATGGCAAGAACTCTGTTATGGTCATGTTTATGATGAAAATGGGTTATTTAATGTTAATTGCTTTTAACATGGGATCCTATCATCTAATTTAGGCAATTAATATGTAGAACATAGTTTCCTTGCTGTGTTTCCAGGAACTACTAAGCTTCTCTGTAGTGTGAACTGCAATCAAAACAATATTAAATTTTGCCTGAAGCCTTCATTTCAGTCATTTCATATCTTTTCTCTCACTGAATCAGAAAAAATGGTAACAGCATTTTAGTGAAGGGAATATGCATTATACAGTGGCTAGTAACCCACAAAATGAAACAAAATAACTTGGATTCAACTGTTTTTAGAAAGGTATTTTCATAGTTTCAGGTAGAGCAGAATGAACCATTTTTATGAAAAGTCAAGTTACCGATAGTATGGTTTCCACATTTGAATGAGCACCAAGATATGGCCAGTTTCCTGAGGCTGCCAAACCTTTTAAGAAAATCTGTTCCTGGGCAATTGATGCATTTGGACCGAAGCTACACGATATTTGGTAGCTTTTAATGAACAATACATTCTTGGAAGTCAGCTGGATGAAAAGAAATCTTAAAAATAAGTTGATATGAAAACTTGGTGACTCAAAAGTTGCTCTTCTGGAAGCTTGGAAAATAGCCTCACTGATCTAAATGACAATTCTGCATGTTTATATCAGCAAATTGTTATTAAAATAAGATAGCACATGCATTAGAAATTGAAACATGAAAAAGAAGAAAAATGCAAATTTGCAATAAACATGGCATCAAGTGAAAACATCTTGTATATAGTGATTAATAACCTTAATAGAAAAAAAGAGAAGTGTACTATTATTCTGATAAATCATGTGCTTACTGGATGCAGAGCACTGTACTAAGTACTTAGAAGAGTATATACAGTATAACAGAGTTGGTAATCATGGTCCCTGCCCACAATGAGCTTACAGTCTAGAGGAAGAAGCTTTATTTTCACTTTATTTTTATTTATTTTGCACTGTAATAGGAACTATACTAAGTGATAAGAAATTATTTAAACATCATCTGAACCGTTAGGATATCCTAGTGTAAATGTGGAGGAAGAAAGGAAAGGTGTTTTTTTCAGGTGATGGGGTGAGCTAAGGTTCTCCAGTGGTAGAAAAAAGGTGCAACTCGCACCAATCAAAAACTGTAAAATGAGATAGATGCGTCAATAATTTTCCTGTTTTTTTTTCTTTTTTAAAAAAAATCCAGATTCCTTTTTCCAGGGCTCAAGCTATGTTTAACTGTTTTTGTTTGGGATTTTTTTGGTCTTCATCAAACATTTTAACAAAATAATACTACATTGCCATTTCGAATCATTTTATCCATTGATTTATATAGCTTTCAGGTCTAAAAATTGATATGTAATTTAATTGTCTTAAAGGTTTACAAGGTTTTTGTCCTACTGACTTGTGATATTCTTTGCTGAGTCAAATGCATTTTTGTTATCTTCACCTGCCATGTCAAGGAGACTTCAATTTTGAGTAATCAAATAACAAGCAATGCAGATTTGTCAGAATGCTGCTAAATGCAGTTTGATAAATTGTTTTAGGTGTAGAAAGCTGAGTGTGTAGTATGATGAATAAATCTACTTGTATAGCAGCCCCAATAATTCACTATTATTATAAAAACATAAAATTTTGAGTTCTTATAGTATATATCTATCTTCTATAACTTTAATAATGAGACAAATAATATTTTGGTCGTTTGACATATAATATCATGGGAAGAGAATGTTTGTTACTGCACTGTTCTTTCCCTGTTACAATTTTTTTAAAAAATAATGTTATTAGTGTGGTTTTTGCAGAGAGATTACTTCATAGTATAAAATGTTAGTCTTAGAATTTCCTTCCTATTAGTCAGTCCATGCTTTCATCTTTTACCCAATATCTGTGCAATAATCTTTGAACCCTTCCAAATTTTCTTCTATTAATCTGTATCCTCCAAATACCTGCAGAGAGTTATCACATCAATAATTATTGTAGTTCATCTATGTTTATTTTCTTCAAAAAGATTTTAACTCCATTTGAATACAAGGCTTTAGAAAATAAATTTATATATCTGTGTATATATTCATTTTAGATAATGCACCCATATATATATATAGAGAGAGAGAGAGAGAGAGAGAGTCCCATTAGTATATATTTTGTTTATTTAAGTAACAATCCAACTAAATCAGTTTCTGTTATTTGAATTATTTGGGGCTTGGATTTGTTTCCAAATTCTAAGAAGCAGTGTAGCCTAATGGATAAAGCATGGACCTTTCAGTCAGAAGGACCTGGGTTCTAGTCCTGCTCCATCACTTATCTGTTGTGGGCAAGTCACTCACATTCAGTTCTCTCATCTGTAAAATGAGAATTAAGACTGTGAGCCCCTTGTGGGACATGGACTGTGTCCAACCTAACTGGTTTGTATCTACCCCAGAGTTTATAGTATTAGTGCCTGGAACATAGTGAGAGTACAGTGCCTGGTATGTATGTAGTAAGAACTTAACAAATTACATTAAAAAAACACTTCTAAATATAGGACATTCATTCATTCATTCATTCATTCAATCGTATTTATTGAGCACTTACTGTGTGCACAGCACTTTACTAAGCGCTTGGAAAGTACAATTTGGCAACAGAGAGAAACAATCCCTACCCAACAACGGGCTCATAGTCTAGAATGCGGAGATAGACAACAAACAAAACAAGTAGACAGGCATCAATAACATCAAAATAGAATTATATATACACATCACTAATAAAATTAATAGAATAATAAATATGTACAAATATACACAAGTGCTGTGGGGCAGGGAAGGGATAAAGCAGAGGGAGTAGGGGCGATGGGGAGGGGAGGAGGAGCAGAGGAAAGGGGGTGCTCAGTCTGGGAAGGCCTCCTGGAGGAGGTGAGCTCTCAATAGGGCTTTAAAGGGAGGAAGAGAGCTAGTTCGGCAGATGTGTGGAGGGAGGACATTCCAGGCCAGAGGTAGGACATGGGCCAGGGGTCAACGGTGGGACAGGCCTAGTGAGGAGGTTAGTGGCAGAGGAGCAGAGTGTGCAGGATGGGCTGTAGAAGGAGAGAAGGAAGGTGAGATAGGAAGGGGCAAGGTGATGGAGAGCTTTGAAGCCAATAGTGAGGAGTTTTTGCTTCATACGAAGGTTGTTGGGCAACTGCAGATTTTTGAGGAGTGGGTGTGACATGTCCAGAGAAAGATATTCTGGGCAGCAGAGTGAAGTATAGACTGAAACAGAGGGAGACAGGAGGTTGGGAGATCAGAAAGGAGGTTTTGTTATAGCACTTTTTATTACCAAAGTGCTCTCACATTATAGGAACAGTGTGGCCAGCACTCTGAATTGTACTCTCTAGATTAACCTTGAATTTACATGTGGGCAACAAGAGGCATTACATTCAAACCCTTCTTTCTCAGTTCAACTTGAAACAATGTTCACTATCATAACTATCATGAATGAACCCTGATAGTGATCTTTTAAACATTTAATTTAGCCTAATTAAGGCTTCGAAACATCTTATTTTTACACTAGTTTGTCCCCTATTCTATTGCCTTGTTCCTGGAAAAGGTTTTTCTGAGGGAACTATGGCACTTGGCACATATTAAGCCATTAACAAATGCCGCAATTATTATTATGAATGCAAAGCCCCCTTAAGCAAGAGTGGGAAGAGAGAGTCACTTATGGTTCCTCTCCCTGAGGGATATATAACTGAGCCAATCAGAGGGAAAGTTTGGGAAGGAAATGGATGCCAGGGGTGGTGGAAGGGAATCAGAAAATTGGAGAAGAAAACCCCTGGACATCTTGAAGTGAGGGTTCACAAGCTGTGTTGGAAAGCAGAACTCAGAGAAATGAAATTGCTGTGACCCTGGCACTCATTCAGTTTTCTCACTCCTATCTTACCTCGCTGACAATCTACTACTAAAAACCAATCTATACATTTCTCTCTCTCTCTCTCTCTCTCTCTCTCTCTCTCTCTCTCTCTCTCTCTCTCAATATATATAAGCAACCTACTCATTGTACATCAGTCTCATCTCTGCCATCACAAATTCTGTGCCCATGTCCTCCATCTGCCCTGGATCTTTCTTTTTTTCAATGGTATTTGTAAAGTGCCTACTATGTGCCAGGTACTATACTAAGCCATGGAGTAGATACAAAATAATCAGACTGGACACAGTCCATGTAATAATAATAATAATAATAAATAAAAATAATAATAATAAAAATAATAAAAATGGCATTTATTGAGTGCTTACCATGTGCAAAGCACTGTTCTAAGTTCTGGGGAGGTTACAAGGTGATCAGGTTGTCCCATGGGGGGCTCACAATCTTAATCCCCATTTTACAGATGAGGTAACTGAGGCTTAGAGAAGTGAAGTGACTTGCCCAAAGTCCATGTCTCACGTGGTCTTACATGGTTTTACAGGTGAGGTAACTGAGGCACAGAGAAGTTAAGTGACTTGTTTAAGGTGACACAGCAGGCATGTAAGTCTGCTTATTTTATTTGTACCTATTCACTATATTTATTTTATTAATGATGTGTATATAGCTATAATTCTATTTATTCTGATAGTATTGACACCTGTCTACTTGTTTTGTTTTGTTGTCTGTCTCCCCCTTCTAGACTGTGAGCCTGCTGTTGGGTGGGAACTGTCTTTATATGTTGCCGATTTGTACTTCCCAAGCGCTTAGTACAGTGCTCCGCACACAGTAAGTGCCCCAATAAATATGATTGAATGAATAAATGAATGTAAGTGGTGGATCTGGGTTTAGGAGCCAGGTCCTTCTGATTCCCAGGTCCATTCTCTATCCTCTAGGCCATGTTGTTTCTCTAATTCCATCATATCTGACAGGTCACCACTTTCCCCATCTTCAAAGCCCTCCTAAAATTATATCATCTTCAACCCCTCATTTCCCCTTCCTCCCCTCTGCATCAACTATGCACCTGGCTGTCTATACTTTAAGTACTTTGATACTTACCCCGCAGTCCCACAGTACTCGTGTACATATCCTTATACTCTACTATCATGGCTCACTGGAAAGAGCACGGGCTTTGGAGTCAGAGTTCATGGGTTCAAATCCTGGCTCCGCCAATTGTCAGCTGTGTGACTCTGGGCAAGTCAGTTAACTTCTCTGGGCCTCAGTTACCTCATCTGTAAAATAGGGGTTAGAACTGTGAGCCCCACGTGGGACAACCTGATCACCTTGTAACCTCCCCAGCGCTTAGAACAGTGCTTTGCACATAGTAAGTGCTTAATAAATGCCATTATTATTATTATTGTTATTATTATTATTACTATTTCCCTTATATGTAATTTATTTTAACATCTGTCTCTCACTGTAGACTGGAAGCTATTAGTGGGCAGGGAACATGTCTATAAACTCTGATGTACCATATTTTCCCAAGCACTTAGTAATAATAGTATTTGTTAAGCACTTACTGTTTCTCTCCTGTCTCTCCCTGCTTCTGTCTATACTTCACTCTGCTGCCTGGATTATCTTTCTTCAGAAGCTCTGGACTAGTCACTCCCCTCCTCAGAAAACTCCAAGGGTTGCCTATCAACCTCCATATCAACGAAAAACTCCTCACTGTTGGCTTCAAAGCTCTCCATCACCTTGCCTCTTCTTATCTAATCTCCCTTCTCTCCTTCTAAAGCCCAGCCCACACACTCCTTCCTCCCCTGTGGTACTAACCTTCTCATCGTGCCCCATTCTCACCTGTCCCACCATCGACACCTGGCCCACATCCTTTCTCTGGCCTGGAATGCCTTCCTCCTCAAATCCACCAAACTAGCCCATTTCCCCTGTTCAATGCCCTACTGAATGCTCACCTCCTCTAGGAGGCCTTCCCAGACTAAGCCCCCCTTTTCCTCTGCTCCCCCTACCCTCCCCATTGCCATGAATCACTCATTTTGCTCTACCTTCCTCCTCTCCCCACAGCACTTTTGTTGATATGTACATATTTATAATTATTATAATTCTATTTATTTTTAATGATGCATATATCTATAATTCTATTAATTTATAATGATGCTACTGATGCCTGTTTATGTGTTTTGGTGTCTGTATCTCTGCTTCTAAACTGTGATCCCACTGTGGGCAGGATTGTCTCTGTTGCTGAATTGTACTTCCCAAATGCTTAGTACAGTGCTCTGCACACAGTAAGCACTCAATAAATACAATTGAATGAATGGATGAACTTACTATGTGCCAAGCACAGTACTAAGCATTGGACTGGTTACAAGCAAATTGGATTGGACACAGCCCCTGTCCCAAGTAGGGGTCAAAGTCTCAATCCTCATTTTGCAGATGAGGTAACTGAGGCCCAGAGAAATGAAGTGACTTGCCCAAGGTCACACAGCAGACAAGTGGGAGAGCTGGGATTAGAAGCCATGACAGCCTGACTCCTAGGCCTGTGCTCTATCCACTATGCCATGCTGCTTCTCTGCACACACTAAGCACTCAATAAAAATAAATATACCACTGACATTGATTGATTGATTAATAGGATGTTCATAGAGATCAGAAATAATACAGGTTATGGTTAAGACATCCTAAAGTTTTGCACTTGTGGTATAGATTTAGGACTCCAGGGAAGTGTGGCTCCTACAGGGAAGACATTGGCATCTGGAAGACCCAGAGAGAATGGGATTTGATTCTGAGACATCCTGAGAGAAGAGGAGAAAGGACATCTACAGGAAAGAGACCTGGGGAAAAAGAGTTAGAAGTAAAGAAAAGCTGTTTGAACTAGAATTCTGCTTTATTGTTAACAAATTAAGGGTACTATTAAACATACATGGTGTCAGATCTTTGTCTCTGTCTGTGGCAGGGGCTTGAGAAGAATCTCCAGGAGCTGGGGAGATGTGGAGACCTGGGGGACTGTGTGAGGGGAAGGAAGCACTATCTCTATGGGCTTCATTCATTCATTCATTCATTCATTCAATCGTATTTATTGAGCACTTACTGTGTCCAGAGTACTGTACTAAGCACTTGGGAAGTACAAGTTGGCAAAATATAGAGACGGTCCCTACCCAACAATGGGCTCACAGTCTAGAAGAGGGAAACAGACAACGAAACAAAACATGTGGACACGTGTCAAGTCATCAGAATAAATAGAAGTAAAGCTAGATGCACATCATCAACAAAATAAATAGAATACTAAATATGTACAAGTAAAATAAATAGAGTAATAAATCTGTACAAACATATATATAGGTTCTGTGGGGAGGGGAAGGAGGGCTTTGAAGGGAGGAAGAGAGCTAGCTTGGCGGATGTGCGGAGGGAGGGCATTCCAGGCCAGGGGCAGGACGTGGGCCAGGGGTTGATGGCGGTATAGGTGAGAACAAGGCACAGTGAGGAGGTTAGCTGCAGAGGAGTGGAGGGTGCGGGCTGGGCTGTAGACGGAAAGAAGGGAGGTGAGGTAGGAGGGGGCGAGGTGATGGACAGCCTTGAAGCTGAGAGTGAGTAGTTTTTGCCTGATGCGTAGGTTGACTGGTAGCTGCTGGAGATTTTTGAGGAGGGGAGTAACATGGCCAGAGCATTTCTACACAAAGATAATCCAGGAAGCAGCATGAAGTATAGACTGAAGTAGGGAGAGACAGGAGGATGGGAGATCAGAGGGAAGGCTGATGCAGTAATCCAGTCGGGATAGGATGAGAGATTGAACCAGCAGGGTAGCAGTTTGGATGGAGAGGAAAGGGTGGATCTTGGCAATGTTGCGGAGGTGAGACTGGCAGGTTTTGGTGACAAATTGGATGTGAGGGGTGAACAAGAAAGCAGAGTCGAGGATGACACCAAGGTTGCGGGCTTGTGAGATGGAAAGAATGGTAGTGTTGTCTACAGTGATGGGAAAGTCAGGGAGAGGGCAGGGTTTGGGAGGGAAGATAAGGAGCTCAGTCTTGGACATACTGAGTTTAGATGGGCAGACATCCAGAAGGAGATGTCCTGAAGGCAGGAGGAGACATGAGCCTGAAGGGAGGGAGAGAGAGCAGGGGCAGAGATGTAGATTTGGGTGTCATCAGCATAGAGAAGATAGTTGAAGCCATGGGAGTGAATGAGTTCACTAAGGGAGTGAGTGTAGATAGAGAACAGAAGGGGACCAAGAACTGACCCTTGAGGAACCCCTACAGTAAGGGGGTGGGAGGGGGAGGAGGAGCCCGCAAAGGAGACTGAGAATGAACGGCCAGAGAGATAAGAGAAGAACCAGGAGAGGACAGAGTCTGTGAAGCCAAGGTTGGATAGCATGTTGAGGAGAAGGGGGTGGTCTACAGTGTCGAAGACAGCTAAGAGGTCGAGGAGGATTAGGATAGAGTAGGACCCGTTGGATTTGGCAAGAAGGAGGTTATTGGTGACCTTTGAGAGGGCAGTTTCAGTGGAGTGTAGGAGACAGAAGCCAGATTGGAGGGGGTCGAGGAGAGAGTTGGCATTGAGGAATTCAAGGCGGGGTGTAGACAACTCATTGAAGGAGTTTGGAAAGGAGTGGTAGGAGGGAGATAGGGTGATAACTAGAAGGGGAGATGGGGTCAAGAGAGGGTTTTTTTAGGATGGGGGAGACGTGGACATGTTTGAAGGCAGAGGGGAAGGAACCAGTGTAGAGTGAGCGGTTGAAGATGGAAGTTAAGGAGGGGAGGAGGGAAGGGGCGAGAGATTTCATAAGATGAGAGGGAATGGGGTCAGAAGCACAGGTGGCCAGAGTAGGACTTGAGAGAAGGGAGATCTATTCTGTGGATACTGCTGGGAAGGATGGGAGAGTAGCGGAGAGGGTTGAACTTCCTGAATCAAGCCCCAGGATGGGGGAAGTAAGGTAGTCCCAAGGGACACTCTCAATTTCAGGGAGACACTTGAAATTCAGACCAGGGGCAGTGGTGGGGGAAAGGGACTTGGGATACACTGATCAGATGTTTTCCAACTTCCCTTATCCCTTACATTAAGCAGCGTGGCTTATTGGAAAGAGCCCAGGTTTGGGATTCAGAGGTCATAGGTTCTAATCATGGCTCCACTGCTTTCAACTGTGTGACTTTAGGCAAGTCACTTAGCTTCTCAGGGCCTCAGTTACCTCATCTGTAAAATGGGGGTTTACACTGTGAGCCCCACATCAGACAACCTGATTACCTTGTATCCCCCCCAGCATTTAAAGCAGTGCTTGGCACACAGTAAGCACTTAACAAATGCTATTATTATTATTATTATTATTATTATTATTATTATTATTAGAGAAGCAGCATGGCTCAGTGGAAAGACCATGGGTTTGGGAGTCAGAGGTCATGGGTTCAAATCCCAGCTCCACTAGTTGTTAGCTGTGTGACTTTGGGCAAGTCACTGAACTTCTCTCTGCCTCAGTGACCTTATCTGTAAAATGGGGATTAAGACTGTGAGCCCTCTGTGGGACAACCTGATTACCTTGTAACCTCCCCAGTGCTTAGAACAGTGCTTTGCACATAGTAAGCACTTAATAAATGCCATCCTTAAAGGGAAGGTACAGAAGGCTTTAGACCCAGCAGAGGACAACAAGGATCCAGGGGCTTCTAAAGTGACATGGCGGGGCATGGGGTATTTTGGCAGGAGTAGGTCTGAGAACTCCCTGTAAAGTCACAGGAAAAATAAATGTCCTCAATTTTAAATGATAACTGTGGTCAGGAAATGTGTCTGCCAACATTGATGTAGTGTACTCTACCAAATGCTCTCTCTCCCTCCCTCCAGGCTCACATCTCCTCCTGCCTTCAGGACATCTCCATCTGGATGTCTGCCTGCCACCTAAAACTCATGTCCAAGACTGAACTCCTTGTCTTCCCTCCCAAACCCTGCCCTCTCCCTGACTTTCCCATCACTCTTGACAACATTACCATCCTTCCTGTCTCACAAGCCCGCAACCTTGGTGTTATCCTCAAATCCGCTCTCTCGTTCACCCCTCACATCCAAGCCTTCACCAAAACCTGTCGGTCTCACCTCCGCAACATTGCCAAGATCCACCTTTCCTCTCCATCCTAACCACTACCCCGCTCGTTCAAGCTCTCATCCTATCCTGTCTGGACTACTGTATCAGCTTCCTCTCCTATCTCCCACCCTCCTGTCTCTCCCCACTTCAATCCATACTTCACGCTGCTGCCTGGATTGTCTTTGTCCAGAAACGCTCTGGGCATGTCCCTCCTCAAAAATCTCCAGTGGCTACCAATCAACCTACGCATCAGGCAGAAACTCCTCACCCTCGGCTTCAAGGCTGTCCATCACCTCGCCCCCTTCTACCTCACCTCCCTTCTCTCCTTCTACAGCCCAGCCCGCACCCTCCGCTCCTCTGCCGCTACTCTCCTCACCGTGCCTCATTCTCGCCTGTCCTGCCGTCGACCCCCAGCCCAAGTCATCCTCCTGGCCTGGAATGCCCTCCCTCCCCACATCCACCAAGCTAGCTCTCTTCCTCCTTTCAAGGCCCTACTGAGAGCTCACCTCCTCCAGGAGGCCTTCCCAGACTGAGCCCCCTCCTTCCTCTCCCCCTCCTCCCCCTCTCCATTCCCCTGCCTTACCTCCTTCCCATCCCCACAGCACCTGTATATATGTATATATGTTTGTACGTATTTATTACTCTATTATTTTACTTGTACATATTCTATTTATTTTATTTTGTTAATATGTTTTGTTTTGTTCTCTGTCTCCCCCTTCTAGACTGTGAGCCCACTGTTGGGTAGGGACTGTCTATATATGTTGCCAACTTGTACTTCTCAAGCACTTAGTACAGTGCTCTGCACACAGGAAGCACTCAATAAATACAACTGAATGAATGAATGAATGAATGAATGAATGCTTAGTATAGTGTCTGCACACTTTAGGTACTGAATAAATTATTTAGTGAGTAGTATTTATTAAGCACCTATTGTATGCAAAGCAGTGTATTACGCACGTGGGAGAGTGCACTATAACAATGTAACAGATATGAGCTTACAGTCTAAAGGTACATATCATTGATTGTTTGATTGATTTACTTTCCACAGATGTATAAATTTTGCAGAAGTATATCTCAGTATTTGATTTGCATTAATGAATATGAAATATTGGAAATTAAAATCTGGGGGAAGACTGTAAGCCCATTGTTGGGTAGAGATTGTCTCTGTTGCCAAATTGTACTTCCCAAGTGCTTAGTACAGTACTCTGAACACAGTAAGCGCTCAATAAATACGACTGAATGAATGCCCACAGTAATGAATGAATGAATGGAAATCTGTATTTTAAGGCAACCAGACTTCCTGGAATGGTGAACCATTTAAGGATTTTCTCCTCCTTCTCTAAAACTCTAAACAGGATCGATTAAGGATCAATTTTAGGCTGTAGTGCCAGAAGAAAATACCTCAGCAATTATGTCAGTGGTACTGGGAGCAGCTTCTCCTATGAATTGGCACCTTATCATGGCAGGAGAGTTTGTGTATGGTGATGATGCTTAGAGCTATGCCTTATAGGGCTACCCATGATGGAAAGGTATAAGGGGAAGTGTCAGACAAAGTCAATTTACCCGTGCTGATCAGTGTCTATCTTGCTGCCGACCTCTCGCCCACATCTTGCCTCTGGCCTGGAGCTCCCTTCCTCCTCAAATCTGACAGACAGTTCCTCTCTTCCCATTTGTAAAGCCTTATTGAAGGCACTGTGGAGACAATCCTACTTCCTTCTACTTAGATTGTGAGCCCCATGTGGGTCAGGGACTGCATCTAACCTGATTGACCTGTATCTACCTTAGTGCTTGGAACAGTGCTTGGCACATGGTGAGGGCTTAACAAGTGCCATTCTTATTCTTATTCTTGATAGTAATCACAGGAGTACATGCAATTAAAAGCTATTAAGATTTTATTTCTACACCATTTCTTTTATCCCTCTATTTGAGGTCAGTGGTTTTAAGGAAACAGCGGCAGTTGTCATCCTATTTGATGCTATTGATACTTGCCTACTCATTTTGTTTTGTTGCCTGTCTCCCCCTTTTAATAAGAATAATAATGATGGCATTTATTAAGCATTTACTATGTGCAAAGAACTGTTCTAAGTGCTGGGGAGGTTACAAGGTAATCAGGTTGTCCCAGAGGAAGCTCACAGTCTTAATCCCCATTTTACAGATGAGGTAACTGAGGCACAGAGAAGTTAAGTGACCTGTCCAAAGTCACACAGCTGACAATTGGCAGAGCTGGGATTTGAACCCATGACCTCTGACTCCAAAGCCCGTGCTCTTTCCACTGAGCCACTCTGCTTCTCTAGACTGTGAGCCCATTGTTGGGTAGGGGTTGTCTCTGTTGCCGATTTGTACTTCCCTAGTGCTTAGTACAGTGCTCTGCACACAGTAAGCGCTCAATAAATATGATTTAATGAATGAATCAGCAGTTGCAGCGCAGCTGTCAGAGGCAGATGATAAAGTGATCAAAATGTCGATCAAAGACAATGGCAGAGACTCAGGTTTTTACCGCATATAGGAAGCAATGGTAAACCATTTCCATATCTACCAAGAAAACTCTATAGATACACATACCAGAGGATTTTATGAAAGAAAATAGGATGTTCTGAAGAGGGGTGTCCATGGAGTTGCTATGGGTCAGAAACGACTTGATGGCGTTTGAAGAAGAAGGGTGGGAGCAAGCAGCAGCAGTGATTGTTGTTGCTGTTGAATAAAAGAAAGAAGAGTCTTCTTGCTAGTGACAGAAGCTTCCATTATTACTGGTTTGTCTTTTCCACACTTGTAATGTGATTCTATAGCCATTGATTCTACATAAATTTATGTAGATTTATGGCTACATAAATGCATATTAGACTGCAACACAAAATCACATTGCTAGTTTAGGAAACCTAGTTTTGGCACAGGCAACAAGTAGGGCAGTGAATATGTGGTAAGAAAGTATATTTTTGTGATACCTTGAAGATTTCTTCTATGGTGAATGAGGATCCATTTCTGCTCCTCAGAGTTTCTGATACAGTGCATACAGATTTTTCTACTATTTAGGGATGCATGGGAGACCTTGATTTAGTTTCAGTTTGCATAGCCTTTAATCTCTTCAGCCTCATCACTCTCTTTTCTGTCCTGCATAGTCCTTGCTCCTTACGCATTGTGTACTGCATGCTTATGTTGTTCTCAAAGTATTGGTGATGTATTGCTTCCCCCAAAACACAAGAGAGTAAGCGGAAAAGTACCTACCATCCTTTATATTAGCAGATGATGGTATAGGCAGTGTGATTAAATCCACTTATGTTATTTCATTATTATTAATGATAATTGTTATTAATAATAATTATAATAACAATTTGTTAGGTGCTTACTATGTGTCAAAGCTGTTCTTAGCACTCTAGTAGATAGAAGATAATCCCTGTCCCTGTACCAAGTGAGGCTTACAGCCTAAGTAGAAGGGACAAAAGGCATTCAATCCCCATTTTACAGATGAGGAAACTGAAACACAAAGCAATTAATTGACTTGCCCAGTGTGGTCATACAGCAGCATGAGGATAAAAACTGGTTCTGTGACAGTTCATTCCTCTAATGCTAACCTTCTCACTGTGCTTTGATCTCGCCTATCTCACCACCTATGCCTAACCCTCACCCTGCCTCTGGCCTGGAACGACCTCCCTCATCAAATCTGACAGACAATTACTTTCTCCCCCTTCAAAGCCATATTGAGGGACCATCTCCTCCAAAAGGCCTTCCAGACTAAGCCACTCCTTTCTTCTTCTCCAACTCTTTTCTATGTCACCCTGATTGCTCCCTGCCCAGTACTACAGCACGTATGTATATATATATATATCTATCTCTCTCTATATATATATCTATAGAGATAGATATATATATATATATAGATATATATATATATAGATATATTTGTACTGGTGTCTGTCTCACCCCCTCTAGACTGTAAGCTAATTATAGGTAGGGAATGTGCCTGTTTTATTGTTGTACTGTACTCTCCCAAGCACTTAGTACAGTGCTCTGTACACAGTAAGCACTCAATAAATATGATAGAAGGAATTGAATGAATGAATGAATGAATGAATGAATGAATGGCACATTTATCACTATGCTACATTATTCCGGTGAAATCCTTCCAGATGGTACACCTGATGTCTTGATGTCTTTGGGGCTATCTGTTTCATACTTTGAATTTACTAGGTGACCCAATCTGCAGAGTAGTGGGAAATGCTGGGGTTAAAGAAGGTGGGAATTTCCATGAATCTGGGGAGAAGGGAACCCAGGATAGCTGAGGTAGCAATCGTGGTTTCCTCTGAAACCGAAGTGCAGGTGGGTGAACCGTGAGCTGACCCCTGCTACTGGGAGGACCCCAGCCTGGGCCGCTGTAGTCAGAGGTTTTCTTGCCAGTTGTGAAGAGCTGCTGCTCCTGCCACTGCCACCACTGCTGCTCTGGGGACTGTGGGAGGTGAGGGGAAGGAGTCAGAGAGCTGCTTCTACTGCTGTCCTAAATCCCTGGTCTGTGGCTATTATTGGCTGTAGGACGTGGCTGTGGATGGCCTTTTACTGTAAAAATAAATAAAAAATCGATCCACTCACCTCTCTCACCTCTTCTTCCTCTCTGTCCACCTCCATGGCTCTGCAAAGCAGAGAAGCAGCACACGAGTTCCAAACCCTCCTGTAGGAGGGGCATTGGAGGTTGAGACTGAGAAGGGTACTAATTTTTATTTTTCACAAACATTCTCTTCATTCATTCATTCAATCGTATTTCATCTCTAATAAAGTTTTAATTAATTTTCAGATCCTGTTGATGGTGAAGCTGTGCCTCCAAACCATCTCCCAACATGGGCAATGGAGTTAGGGATGGGTAAGAATATTGATTTTGATTTTTCAGCAACATTCTTTCCATCTCTATTTAAAGTAATAATACTGACTCAGGTTCCGACAGCAGGAACCAAAAAAATACGTGGCTAATGTCAACAGGAATCAATCAAAAGAGGTGGCTCACATCTATGCTGTAAATGAACTCTTGAAGGAAGGTGAGATAGGAGTACTCAGGATGGCAGTAATCCAATAAGAAGTAGTTAGGCAGTTCACACCAATGTCATGTAAGCTTAGATCCAGGTTTCCTAACTCCCAGGTCTGTGCTGTTTACACTGGGCCATGCTGCTTCTCCTGTATATGCATCCCCCTGTACATACCTACTCTTCCTTCTTTTTATGGTATTTGTTAAGCTCCTGCTATGTGCCAGGCACTGTACTAGGTAATGATGTGATGATGATGATGATGGTATTTGTTAAGTGCTTACAATGTGCAAAGCACTTTTCTAAGCGCTGGGGGGGATACGAGGTGATCAGGTCATCCCTCGTGGGGCTCACAGTCTTAATCCCCATTTTACAGATGAGGTAACTGAGGCACAGAGAAGTTAAGTGGCTTGCCCAAGGTCACACAGCTGACAAGGGGTGGAGCCGGAATTTGAACCCATGACCTCTGACTCTGAAGCCCCTGTTCTTTCCACTGAGCCACGGTGCTTCTCTAGAGGTGCTAGAGTAGATATAAGCTAAATAGGTTAAACACAGTCTGTGTCCCACATAGGACTCCCAGTCTTAATCCCCATTTTACAATGAGGTAGATGAGTCACAGAGAAGTGATGTGATTTGCCCAAGGTCACGTAGTAGAAAAGTGGTGGAGCCAGGATTAGAATCCAGGTCCTTCTAACTCCCTGACCTGTTTTCTGTCCACTAGAGCATGCTGCTTCTCATTGGCCACCCTGATACTCTTATACCAATTCTTTTATATTGTACTCTCTCAAATGCTTAGTACTGGGCTCTGCACACAGTAATTTCTCAATAAATGTGATTGATTGATTGACTATATGGGTATGACTGAACAAACCTATGCTTGATCACCACTCTGGTCCTCATTATGTGTATCATTTTCCTTTACAATTGTATCTAAAATGTATCTTAGTTTCCCAAGCATCATTAGACTTCTACTTCTGGAAAACAAACCTCCAGATTACTCTAGAGTCATGATTTGCTGGTGTCGGCTGTAGTCATTTCCTCACTTACTGCTTGGAAATTCCACATTTCAGTTCACCACATAGTTACTGCTTTGGTTTCAGTCCAAAAACAATGCGAAAAAATGGTGGACTGCTGGGAGGTCACTGCAGTAGACAGACCAACTTGAGCTTGGGCCTCGGAATCAGATGACCTAATCCTGGCTCTGCCACTTGTTTGCTTTGTGACCTTGGGCAAGTCGTTTCACTGCTCTGTGCCTCAGTTCTCTCATCTGCAAAATGAGAATTAATACCTGTTCTCCTTTGTACTTAGACTGTGAGCTCCATGTGGGAAATGACCATCTTATACCACCTACCCCAGCACTTAGAACAGTGCCAGAACGAGGGACATACCAAACAAATACTACAATTATTATTATTGGAAACCAATTGGAAAAAATGTAACTCTTCTAGAGCCTAAGCTTCCTCAAAATTGAACATCCTTAAGAATCAGTTGTGTTGTTTATGAGACATACACTTGCTTTTATGGTCAATAGTGTCATCTTCCAAAACAAGACAGCAGCTTATATTTGTATCTGTAAAGTTCTTCCATACTTGATACTGCAATGTAGAGACGATAATACTTTACTGAATATCTGGCAATTGTAGATGTCGTTTTTGAAGGCCTTTCTCTGAAGGTAAAATTTGAGGACTTATAATACTTATAATACTTGAGGACTTATAATTTGAGGACTTGGTAATAATGGTGTCCTATGCTTGTTTGCAGATTTGTAAATAACTACATCATATCTTATATTACATATTTTATACATGTGTAAAATAAGTTTAAAGATATAAGTCTAAAGATGTCTAAAGATAAAGAAATTTAAGTTTTCACTGCTAAACTGTTACCTGTAACAACTAGTCCTGAAAAACTGCCAAAACTTATTCCAAATTGTTTCTGTTGCTTGATTATGTGATTTTTGAATTACTGTTTATATGATGAAGTAAGCAAATTCTTTTAAAACTATATCAAGTATATCAAAATATAGTACAACCAAATAACCTGAGAGAAAGCTGATGCCCGAAATAATCATTTAAATGGTGTTGTCAGTGCCATCATCACCATCATTATGATTATCATAAAAATTATCGCATCACCATCAACAATCATCAATGTCATCAATGCTCATTATCAAATTTTTTGTATGGTATTTGTTAAGTGTTTAGTAGGTGCCAGGTACTGTATGAAGTGCTGAAGTAGATACAAGCTAATTAGGTTCCACAGAGTCAATGTCTTAAATGGGGCCTACAGTTTTAATCCCAATGTTACAGATGAGGCAACTGAGGCATGGAGAAGTTAAGCAACTTGCCTAACATCACACAATAGACAAGTGGAAGAGTCAGAATTAGAACCCAGGTCCCTCTGAATATAAGGCCCATGCCCTATCAACTAGGTCTCACTGTTTCTTCATTCATCATTATTATCATTCATCATCATTGTCATCAGTGTCATCACTGTCATCAGTGTCATCATCATCATCATCATCATGAGCATGTTATCCCATATTTATTGAGCAACTTCTTAAAGACACACTGACATTTTCAGGCAGGTAGAGTTTAAATCCGGTGGCAGGTGAAGAAGAGCAATCAGCATACAGAGTCAGTATAGGGATTGTCAAGTGAGAATTGCTAAAGAAAGCTCATCTCTCATTTCCTGAGAGGTCTCTACGGAGCTCCAAATACGTTTTTTTTTTTAAATAATCCCCCCAAAACTCGTATTTTAATGTGAATATTTTAAAATACATTATTTCATTTTATGGCTTTTCTGCCATTCTTAAATTGTCCCTAGTTTTTTATTTTCATTTCAGATTAATTTCAATTGAATTGTATTTATTGAGTGTTTACTGTGTGCAGAGCACTGATTTAAGTGCTTGGGAGAGTATAGTGCAACAATAAACTGACACATTCCCTGCCCACAGTGAGCTTACAGTGTAGAGGCGGGAGAGACAAACAATATAAAAGAAAGAAGTTACAGATATGTGCATAAGTGCTGTGGGGCTAGGATGGTGCATTCTATACATTTTTTGTTACTCTAACAAAGACATACTGGAGTTTTGTTTCAGGAATTAAATGCACTTTTTTTCAAGATACATAGTTGTTCATTATAAAAATAAATGTCATAATCCTCAACTTCCAGCCCTAAGCCAGGGTATATAATCAAGAAAGGAGAGGTAACATTTCTGAAAAATGTTGCTCCTGGAGCCTGATCTCCTCCAAAACCAATTTGTATTTCTACTTTCCTAGTTTCTTCAAATGTATCCTTCATCCCAGATTTCTCAAAAATTGCCTCCAGCTGCCTCACATTCCATCCAATCCTTTTAGTTGATGCTAGGGCTTGATACTTTGTCACAGTTAAATCCACCATCCTACAGAATGACCCTATTTGTTCTCCATAAAATAGGTGCCATACCCTTAAACAGTTCACATAATTCTTTGCTTGTCTGAGGCATATAAACATTAATCACTTGAAGTTCCTCTCTTCATAGTGAAATCCATTAAAAGATACCTTCTTGGTCACCAACCCATGACCTTCCTAATCCTTATATTACTTTTTCTTAAGCATTCCAACACTATCATATTTATTATCCTGAACTCATCACCTCTATACTTCTCAATCTATCAATCAGTCAGTAATGTATATTGAGCAACTACTGTGTACATAGCACCATATTAAGTATTTGGGGACGTACAATACAATTAGTAGACATTATTCCTGCCCTTGAGAAGTTTATAATCTAGCACGGGGACAGACAAAAAACTGCCCATTACAGTTTAGCTTTTCCATGCTTTCTTGTGTTTACAATCTGGTTTTTTGTATCTCATTCCTCTTTCTTTTCCAAGTCTGTTGCATCCCTGTATTTTATATCTTTCATAGTTATAGTGCAAACTTTTAGTCCTTTCTGTGCTAATTTAGGTTTCATTTTTTCCCTTTTCTCAACTCTTCCATATTTTTGCCTTTAGCTTATTATTTTCGATTTTGTTTAATCTTATTTCGCCTTTCTTTTCTGCTGGGTTCAGGATCCATCTCTTGTCTCCCCACTTGAATCTACATTTTTCCAAGAGCAGATAGGAGTGGGGATGCTTGTCATGGTATGACCCAGCTGCAGCGAGTGGAGGGGGAGCAGTGAGAAGGGAAGGGTCCAGATTAGCAGCAGGAGCTCCTTCCAAGCCCCAAACATTTCTGGAGGATGCATGTCCAGAAAGTTTTGAATGCTTCCGCGGCTAGACTGAAAATTCAAGATCTTACTGACCTTGGGGTGCAGAAAAAAAGGTGATTACCCTAAATGAATGGCAGTAGAAGCAGCATGGCCTAGTAGATGGAGCGTAGGCCTGAGAGTCAGGAGGACCTGAGTTCTAGTTCTGGCTCTGTCACTTGTCTGCTGGGTGACCTTGGGGATGATCCTTAAGTTCTCTGTGCCTCAGCTACCTCATCTGTAAAATGGGGATTAAGACTGTGAGCCCCATGTGGGACAGGGACTGTGTTCAACCTGATTAGAGTCAATCTATCCTATTGCTTAATACAGCATCTGGCACATGGGAAATGCTTATCAAACGCCATTAAAGGAAAAAGAAAATTCCTTTTCAAGTATAAGAAACACCTGGAACAGTGAGGCTAGAACTTAATAATGAATTTTACCCTCTATATTAACCCTGAATTTACATATGGGGAACAAGATGTAGTACCACTCAGTCATTCATTCATTCAATTGTACTTATTGCATGCTCATTGTGTGCAAAGCACTATACTAAGCGCTTGGGAGAGTACAATATAGCAACAAATAAACACTCTACTTGCCCACAACAAGCTCACAGTCTAGAGCATGAACCACACAAAACCACATCCCATAGAACAACAGTGCTTGGTTCCACCAACAACAAGGACACTTGAATACTTTCCTTAATGATGAGTGGAATCAGGATATTTTTATCCTCTTTGTGGAAAATCAGCTGAGATAAAGTCATTTGCTAATGTGGAACACAGCATATTTGGAGTGGAAATCAGTGAGTTTGCCTTGCAGGAGTTTTTTTACAGAGCAAAATCTTTCTTACACCAGAAAATTAATGGGAGAAACTCCTGAAGTCCAAGTGTTTAACAGCACCTCACTGAACATTTTGTTGTTTTGTTGCAGTATTTTTAACTTTCCCAGAACAAATATTGGTGAATTCAATGGCATTTAGCATAGAGGAGAATTTGCTGCTATTAATTCAGGTGAATGAGAATGCTATGCTAACAATGTTGTCACTTAAAGACCAAGGGGGTTAGTACCTTCCTATCAACTCTTTGTTATTTTCCAACTCAGTGTGCAGATTCCCATTTTTATGTTCCTGAAAGTGAAGTGAAAAGTTTGTTTGGCAGAGTGTGTAACTTTCAGAGTCTTGAGATGGTTGATATTTTAGAAGACAGGCACTGAAAATGGGGATTTGAATATTTTATCATGGCACTGTGTATATATCTTGTACTTCATAGTGCTTAGTACAGTGCTCTGCACACAGTATTTGCTCAATAAATATGATTGAATGGATGAATATATATACATTGAAGTAAATCAGTAAGAATGATTTCAGCACAAAACTGAGGACCACCAATATACTTAGCTGGATTATTTTTTTTCATTGAGAAAGCCGGATCATGTTATGCAAATATAATTTTCACCTTCAAAATTATATTTTTCCCAAATGAATTTTAATCAACACTATTTGATAATAATAATGATGATGACATTTATTAAGTGCTTACTATGTGCAAAGCACTGCTCTAAGTGCTGGGGAGGTTACAAGGTGTTCAGGTTGTCCCTTGGGGGGCTCTCAGTCTTAATCTCCATTTTACAGATGAGGTTACTGAGGCCCAGAGAAGTTGAGTGACTTGTCCAAAATCACACAGCTGACAATTGGCAGAGCCGGGATTTGAACCCATGACCTCTGACTCCAAAGCCCGTTCTCTTTCCACTGAGCCACACTGCTTCTCTTTCAGACATGATGAACACCTGCTGTGGGATAAGCACTGTGCTAAACATTTGGAAAACTACAGTATAGTTTTATCTAGATGGTGAAGGTGATTTTTCTCTTTGGTAACTCTTCCATGTATGTAACATTGAAATAAGGTAAAGTAATTTAACTGGAATTTTTATTAGGCAGAAAATATTAAATTCATTCTTTGCCTAAAATTTCTGGAAATAATAAGAATTATTATTATTGGAAATTGGGCACTTGGGAAAATTTGGCATTAACTCAGGCAGATGAGATGCTTACAATCCACTTACTGGATTGTAAATACCTTTAAGGCAGGGATTGTGTTTACCAATCTATTTTATAGTAATCTCCTAAGTGTTTGTTGCAGTGGTCTGAATACAGTGAGTGCTCAATTATTATCATTGATTGCTTGCTTAGAACAAGTTTAAACTTTTAAACTTACAGTTACTCCTATCATTAGATATCATTTACAGTAAACTATCAAAATATTTGTTAGATACCAAAACATTATCTAGGCACAAACATATTAGTACTTTCTAATCAAACCAATATAATTGAGATCAATTCTCTCTTCTCCTGAAGTGTCACTATGAACTCAATGGGAGATGCCAAGAATGTCATGGTATACTCTCAAATCTGGAAAATATGCACATATTTAACTGTAGAAACCAGAGAGTTACAAAAGAGATTCTCCCCTTTTAAAGTATGGGTGAAGGAGAGGGGATCTGTAGAAGGCAGCATAGTAAGGATGATGACATTTGTCAAGCAATGTGCAAAGTGCTAGAGGTAGATGTTCTAGGGGGATATACAACATAGTCAGATCACTCAATCTTTGCCCCACTCAGTGTTTCCAATCAGGAAAGGAAAGAGAATGGATTGCCAATCACCTGGGAGAGGAATTTCCTGGGGTCATACAGGCCAGTGTCCAGTTGGGATTGGAATCTGGATCTCCCAAACTAAAATTCAGTATAGAAGATAACAGTAAGGTGGGATCCACCCACTACATCCTCCCACTACAATGCTTCTTTCCCCTAGAAATGCCAAAATTGAGCTTTAGTATACTTGAGGAAGGCAATGATAAAACTGCCTCTGAAACAATACTCAGAAAATTTGCCAAACATGAGGATCTCTGCTCATAAGTAGAACAGCACATGCTAGTGAAAAAAACATGGATTTAGGAGTCAGAAGGACCTGGGTTCGCGCTCTTCCAGTTGATTGCTGTGTGAGCTTGGGCAAATCACTTAGCTTCTCTGTGTTTCAGTTTCCTCAAATGAGTAATGGGGATAACTGTTCTCCCTTCTACTAAGACAGTGAACCCTATAATAGTAATAATAATATCTGTTAATCACTTACTATGTGCCAAGCACTGTTCTAAGCACTGGGGGAGATACAGGGTAATCAGGTTGTCCCATGTGGGGCTCACAGTCTTAATCCCCATTTTACAGATGAGGTAACGGAGGCACAGAGAAGCTAAGTGACTTGCCCAAAGTCACACAGCTGACAAGTGGCAGAGCTGGGATTCAAACCCATGACCTCTGATTCCCAAGTCCGTGCTCTTTCCACTAAGCCACACTGCTTCACATAATGATGGTATTTGTTAAGTGCTTACTAGGTGCCAAACACTGTTTTAAGCTCTGGGGTAATAATAATGATAATAATGATGGATTTTGTTAAGCGCTTACTATGTGCCAAGCACTGTTCTAAGTGCTTAGGGAGATACAAGGCAATCAGGTTGCCCCACGTGGGGCTCACAATCTTCATCCCCATTTTACAGATGAGGTAACTGAGGCCCAGAGAAGTTAAGTGACTTGCCCAAGGTCACACAGCACACAAGTGGCAGAGCCGGGATTAGAACCCATTCATTCAATCAGATATATTAAGCACTTACTGTGTGCAGAGAACTGTACTAAGCACTTGGGAAGTACAAGTTGGCAATATATAGAGACGGTCTCTACCCAACAGTGGGCTCACAGTATAGAAGGGGGAGACGGACAACAAAACAAAAGATATTAACTAAATAAACTAAATAGATCAGTAAATAGGTACAAGTAAAATAGAGTAATAAATCTGTTACAAATATATATACAGATGCTGTGGGGAGGGGAAGGAGGTAGGGCGGGGGGGATGGGGACGGGGGCTTGGGGGATGAGGAGGGGACCCGTGACCTCTGACTCCCAAGGTAATCAGGTCAGGTTGTTTCCCCGTGGGCTCACAGGTTTAACTCCAATTTTACAGATGAGGTCACTGAGGCATAGAGAAGTGAGGTGACTTGCCCAAGGTGACACAGCTGACAAGTGGTGGAGCCGGGATTAGAACCTGCGATTTCTGACTCCCAAGCCCGGGCTCTTTCCACTAAGCCATGCTGCTTCTCAGTCCTATGTGGGAAAGGGACTATGTTGAACTTAATTAACTCGAACCTACCCTAGAGGTAAGAATCAATCAATCAATCAATCATATTTATTGAGCGTTTACTGTGTGCAGAGCACTGTACTAAGCACTTGGGAAGTACAAGTTGGTGACATATAGAGACAGTCCCTACCCAACAGTGGGCTCACAGTCTAGAAGGGGGAGACAGAGAACAAAACCAAACATATTAACAAAATAAAATAAATAGAATAGATATGTACAAGTAAAATAAATAAATAAATGAATAAATAGAATAATAAATATGTACAAACATATATACATATATACAGGTGCTGTGGGGAAGGGAAGGAGGTAAGACGGGGGGATGAAGAGGGGGACGAGGGGGAGAAGAAGGAAGGGGTTCAGTCTGGGAAGGCCTACTGAAGGAGGTGAGCTCTCAGTAGGGCCTTGAAGGCGGGAAGAGAGCTAGCTTGGTGGATGGGCAGAGGGAGGGCATTCCAGGACATGGGGATGATGTGGGCCGGGGGTCAACGGCGGGACAGGCGAGAATGAGGTACGGTGAGGAGATTAGCGGCAGAGGAGCGGAGGGTGCGGGCTGGGCTGTAGAAGGAGAGAAGGGAGATGAGGTAGGAGGGGGTGAGGTGATGGAGAGCCTTGAAGCCGAGGGTGAGGAGTTTCTGCCTGATGTGCAGATTGATTGGTAGCCACTGGAGATTTTTGAGGAGGGGAGTAACATGCCCAGAGCGTTTCTGGACAAAGACAATCCGGGCAGCAGCATGAAGTATGGATTGAAGTGGGGAGAGACACGAGGATGGGAGATCGGAGAGAAGGCTGATGCAGTAGTCCAGACGAGATAGGATGAGAGCTTGAACAAGCAGGGTAGTGTTTTGGATGGAGAGGAAAGGGCGGATCTTGGCAATGTTGCGGAGCTGAGACCGGCAGATTTTGGTGACGGCTTGGATGTGAGGGGTGAACGAGAGAGTGGAGTCGAGGATGACACCAAGGTTGTGGGCTTGTGAGATGGGAAGGATGGTAGTGCCGTCAACAGTGATGGGAAAGTCAGGGAGAGGGCAGGGTTTGGGAGGGAAGACAAGGAGCTCAGTCTTGGACATGTTGAGTTTTAGGTGGCGGGTAGACATCCAGATGGAGATGTCCTGAAGGCAGGAGGAGATGCGAGCCAGGAGAGAGGGGCAGAGAGCAGGGGCAGAGATGTAGATCTGCGTGTCATCAACGTAGAGAGGTTAGTTGAAGCCGTGGAAGTGAATGAGGTCACCAAGGGAGTGAGTGTAGATCGAGAACAGAAGAGGACCAAGAACTGAACCTTGGGGAACCCCCACAGTAAGGGGATGGGAGTGGGAGGAGGAGCCTGCAAGAGAGACTGAGAATGAACGACCGGAGAGATAAGAGGAGAACCAGGAGAGGACGGAGTCTGTGAAGCCAAGGTTGGATATTGTTTATTCTATAGTATGTGCTTAACAAATACCATAAAAGAAATAGATAAAGTTATATTAGTTTCATGGAACATTTCACT
Source organism: Tachyglossus aculeatus (assembly GCF_015852505.1). Taxonomy (NCBI): domain Eukaryota; kingdom Metazoa; phylum Chordata; class Mammalia; order Monotremata; family Tachyglossidae; genus Tachyglossus; species Tachyglossus aculeatus. The sequence goes on from NC_052067.1 coordinate 117,946,774, forward strand.
GCTCTACCCTTGTAACAAGGAAGAAGATGGGGCATAGGCCCACACTTTAAGCACATTTCAAATGATCTTGATACTGGAGAAGCAACATGGCTTAGTGGAAAGAGCATGGGCCTGGGAGTCAGAGGACCTGGGTTCTAATCTTATCTGTCCGCTGTGTGGCCTTGGAAAAATCATTAAACTTCTCTGGGCCTCAGTTTTCTCATCTGGAAAATGGGCATTGAATCCTTTATTCCCTCCCACACAGACTGTGAGTGTGTCCAACCTAATTGTCTTGTATATAGATATACAATATTTGGGACAGTGCTTGACACATAATGAGCACTAAACAAGTATAATAATAATAACAATAATAACAATAATAATGATAAAGGTTGCTTTTCAAAAAAACTATTTTCAATCCTTAAATCCATGATGCAATGTTGACTTTCTACTCAAAATCTGAATACCACTGTCATTTGCATTCCTGAAGGCATCCAGTAAATTTGTACTTGAACTGTCCAGGTTGGATTAAATTACTGCAATTACTTTTGCACAATGGTTAGATGTTTTTAAATGGCACTGTTGTGCCAAACACCAACAAACATATGCCTTCTCTATCCTTGGCTTATGAAAATGTATAATTACAAAATCTCCTCAAACATTCTTTCCTTTTCCCTCCTGCCACATTTTCTATAAAGTCATACCCTAAGCTTACAGTAAGTTTACCCTACCCTAAACTTAAATCAAACCCTTTCAGTCTGCATCCAAATTCCATGCTGCTGTCCCCAGGTAGAGTTGATTGATGGTTCCTACCATACATTCTTCTTTTTTAGCTTTCCAGTGAACTATAACCTAGCCACCAAACTTTGTTTCCAAACAATCTATGCCACCTCTAGCCCCACATCGTTCAATTACCAACTCATCATATGCTCACCTCCTCATTTCCATGGTTTTGCCCTCCTTTCTGCTGCAGACTACTGACTCTGACTAAGCCAGGTCCTTGACAAACTCAAAGTGGCACTATCAGCAGGGTGAAGAGGTCCCAGGAGGTTCAGTGGTCCAGACAGGTTGGGTAGAAAAGGAAAAGAGGTTAAAGGTCAGCAATGGTGACGAGAAAGAGTACAAAGAGAGGCCGAGAAATAGAGATCCAGAGACAAAGGCAATTATGCCTATTTAACACAAGATCACACAAACCCACTTACTTTGTCACATGCAACCAATAACCATGCCAGGCAGAGAGGTGAACAAAACTAGTTGGAGTAGGAAAGCAACAGGCAAAGAAGTATGATTCCCACTGTTCCTCAGTGTCCACTACAGATCCAATAAGCAAGTCTTCTAGAGTCAGAGGAGGCAATAATTTTGAGAAATTGACTTGTATAGTTGGGCTTAGCTTATGCTTTCACTTACCTCTTTCTGATGTTGTTCAGTTGGATGCTGAATTCTTCATACTTCTAAGTCTTGCTTAGCATGTTTTGATGATTTTTAGGTGGGTGTCAGAAACTGGGGAGGAATGCATGACTTCCTCTGCTTCACCAGTGCAAAATGTGTGGGGGTAAAAACTTGTAAATCTCATTTCTAATAAAGCCAAGTGAGGGTTTTTTTTTAGCTTGGATAGCTCCTAGTGGGCAAGAAATGTGTCTACCAACTCTTACACTAAAACAGCTCAATAAAAACCATTAATTGATTGGATTTTCTCAAACCTGCTGACAGTAATTGGAATACAGTTAAGTTTGACTGTGCTTTTTAAAATATTATACATGTATTTATATATATATATGTATATACAAACTAAGAAAAGTGAAGTCATTTAAGAATATAACTACAAATATTTTAGAATATGAATCATAGTACTTGACAAATTTAGAATAACATAAAAAACTTTTTTGCTTGCCACAAATTAACAACATCTTACAAGCGAACTATATTCAGCTACTGAAATAGATATGCAATACCAAGGAGTTGCTGGTTAGTTTGGTATTTACTTTTCAAAAAACACTTATAAACACTTGTTTGCTGAAAGTTGGTAATAATGAATTTAAATGTGACATATATTAAGTGATCCCTATGTGCCAAATATTGTAGATAATCAAGATACATTTTTGGTGAAATAGAGCCTCTAAGTGGACTGAGAGTATGCACTCTGGTGACTGATTCAACATGTTCCTTTCCTTTGTTAGGCTTCTAGTAATGGCCTAGTGGAAAGAGCATGGGCCTGGGATTCAGAGGACCTGGGTTCTAGTTCTGGCTCTGCCACTTACCTGTTGAGTTACCTGGGGAAATGTACTTAACCTCTCTGTTCCTCAGTTTCCCCATCTGTAAAATGAGGGCTCAATACCCTTCTCCCTCTGCCTAGATTATGAGCCCTCTTGTGGGACAGGGACTGGGTCTGACCTGATTATCTGATATTTGGCACATAGTAAGCCCTTAATGTAAAAACACAATTGTGATTATTATTATTATTACTGTTATTACTATTATTAGTATGTCTTGGTTATCCAGAAAAACCCCATAGTGGCAGTGGTGGTGAGATGGCAGATGCTAATTAAATTGAACTGAGCTGATACAAGATCACAACTCATATCCGCAATACTGTAATACGTGTTCATTTGCCCAAGAGCCCCAGAGTTCAAGGAACAACTGCCACAAGTGCAGAGCCTCTGAGGTTAGTCTAAGCTACTGTTAATGAAACCCCACACTTTTCCTGTTTCCCAGAACCATGGCTTAAAATGGCAGACAGAGAAGTTTAGGAAGTCTGTCAATGCTTTCCCAGATTGCAGCCAAACATAGCTTTGGGCTAATATGACCAGTTATATGGGTCCAGAGTATTGAGGAGAGAAAGTCTCTCTGACAAGTCCAGACAGTGCAGAGCTCACACGGCATGCATACATTTGAACTTGGTTCAATCTCATTAAATTCTCATTTGGGAAGATACCTAGCATTTTGCTTATTATAACAAATATATTTCTAGAGGTTTGTTTCATCATTCAAATATATATTTTTTTCAGGAAACATGAACAGTGTCCATTTTGAATGAAAAAGGCTTTCACAACTATTAGCTTCTTGTCTGAGTCCAGGTATCAATATGCAAAAAAGAGATAGTAAAACTTCTGAAAATTTTGGTTCTGTACTGTAGAAATACTATTTTGAACAGAAATTTAGTGACAATGCCAGGAACATGTCTACCAACTATGTTAAGCTGTATTCTTCCAAACACATAATACAGTGCTCTGCACCAAGTGAATGCTTACTAAAACAATTCATTGATTTAATAAAATTTCCTTCTTCCAGTTATGTTTTTGGAACCTAAGTTCTTGTTTAGCGATTCCCCCTTCTCCTGTTTCTCTCCACACTTGCTATTAGAAAGACACTTGCTATTAGAAAGCCTTACTTTCAACAACAACTCTCTCCTCGACCCCCTCCAGTCTGGCTTCCGTCCCCTTCATTCCACGGAAACCGCGCTCTCAAAGGTCACCAATGACCTCCTGCTTGCCAAATCCAACGGCTCATACTCTGTCCTAATCCTCCTCTACCTCTCAGCTGCCTTTGACACTGTGGACCACCCCCTTCTCCTCAACACGTTATCTGACCTTGGCTTCACAGACTCCGTCCTCTCCTGGTTTTCCTCTTATCTCTCCGGTCGTTCTTTCTCAGTCTCTTTTGCAGGCTCCTCCTCCCCCTCCTATCCTCTTACTGTGGGGGTTCCCCAAGGTTCAGTGCTTGGTCCCCTTCTGTTCTCAATCTACACTCACTCCCTTGGTGACCTCATTCGCTCCCACGGCTTCAACTATCATCTCTACGCTGATGACACCCAGATCTACATCTCTGCCCCTGCTCTCTCCCCCTCCCTCCAGGCTCGCATCTCCTCCTGCCTTCAGGACATCTCCATCTGGATGTCCGCCCGCCACCTAAAGCTCAACATGTCGAAGACTGAGCTCCTTGTCTTCCCTCCCAAACCTTGTCCTCTCCCTGACTTTCCCATCTCTGTTGACGGCACTACCATCCTTCCCGTCTCACAAGCCCGCAACCTTGGTGTCATCCTCGACTCCGCTCTCTCGTTCACCCCTCACATCCAAGCCGTCACCAAAACCTGCCGGTCTCAGCTCCGCAACATTGCCAAGATCCGCCCTTTCCTCTCCATCCAAACCGCTACCCTGCTAATTCAAGCTCTCATCCTATCTCGTCTGGACTACTGCACTAGCCTTCTCTCTGATCTCCCATCCTCGTGTCTCTCTCCACTTCAATCCATACTTCATGCTGCTGCCCGGATTATCTTTGTCCAGAAACGCTCTGGACATATTACTCCCCTCCTCAAAAACCTCCAATGGCTACCGATCAATCTGCGCATCAAGCAGAAACTCCTCACCCTGGGCTTCAAGGCTCTCCATCACCTCGCCCCCTCCTACCTCACCTCCACTGTCCACCGTCAAGCCCTGGCCCATGTCCTAACTCTGGACTGGAATGCCCTCCCTCCTCACATCTGCCAAACTACCATACTTTCCCCCTTCAAAGTCCTTTTGAAAGCTCACTTCCTCCAGGAGGCCTTTCCCAGACAGAGTGCCCCTTTTCCTCTGCCCCTCCTCCCCTCCCCAATGCCCCGACTCCCTCCTTCTGCTCATCCCCCTCCCTACCCCACAACATTTGTGTATATATGTACATATTTATTATTCTATTTATTTTATTAATGGTGTGTATATATCTGTAATTCTATTTATGTATATTGATGCTATTGATGCCTGTCTACTTGTTTTGTTTTGTTTGTTATCTGTCTTCCCCCTTCTAGACTGTGAGCCCTTCGTTGGGTAGGGATTGTCTCTGTTGCCGAATTGTACTTTCCAAGCACTTAGTATAATGCTCTGCACACGGTAAGCACTCAATAAATATGATTGATTGAAAGAATGAATATAAAACAGCATCACTAAGCACACAGAGATAATGAACAATAGCAGGATTTCCAGGCAGATGTTGAATGGTGAACTGAAATTAACAGAAGCAAGCAAGGTGGGTAGGCAGTGAAGAAGAGCCTGACTATATTATAGGCAGTGGACTGTTGAGAAATTACTGCAAAAGAGGCCAATTCTTGTCCAGCAATCAGAAAAGTAGTTTTTCTCTTGACCAGATGCTTCAAGGCCTTTTTATTGCAAGAGGCAATCTTTAAGCGGAGACAGCTCCTGTTCCAGGAAACCACATCGTTGCAGCAAGAAGCTCTCTTCATGTGCACACAGAATGGACTGATTGTTGCTACTGTCTTCACTTCTCTGGTGCATAAATTGTCCCTGTTTGAGTAATTTCATCATTGAAAATGAAAAACATATTCATACATATATTTGTATATACAATATATTTTCCATTTTAATAGATACATAAAGTCTATTGACTGTCTGATGTAGTGCTTTGCTTGATTATGACTAAAGAGGCATTTCCCTTGTATCCCACCTTCTGTGTCCAGAATGTCTGTATTAAGTGCTACAACAGAATTAATAGGAACAATCCCTGAACTCAAGGAGCAATCTAGTAAGGGAAATAGACACTAAAATAAAATACAGTTATACACATATGTGTTACAAGGTAGAGTCAGTTTATGTTTTGTTAAGGAATTTTGAAACCCAAGTCTATCTCAAACTGGCTATTTGCACTACATGAGTTCACAAAATAAGAATTCAGTCTTTCTTTTGCTGAATCGGGCCTGGGTAGTACCAGGATCCATATTCCCCCCTCTGGCTTCCTGCCATGGCATGCAGGTTGAAACTCCCATCAGCTAGGCCTACATCTGAACCCATCTCTGAAGCCTCAGGCCTTACCTTCAACCCAACCTTGTTCTTTCAACTGTTAGACTGTCATGAAGGTTATGTTGAGGTTTCTTCCGTCAACCTTATCCACTTGACAATCTCCAGATCCCTGGCATTATTCCCTTTCCAGTCCCTGTACTGGTCACTTGTACACCTTTCCTTCCTTTTCCTCCCTTTCCTTTCCATCCTAAGGCAATGTTGGACACCTACCTGTCAGTCAATCAATCATGTTAAGATATCGCTTGTGAGATATCTTTGGCATAATGAAAACGAAGAGAAGATGTGCTTTCAATAAGGCTTTGAATATGAGGTGAGTAATTGCCTGTCAGATTTGAAGAAGAAGAGCATTCCAGGCAGAGGCAGGATGTTGGCGAGGGGTTGGAGGTGAGATAGATGACATCGAGGTACAATGAGAAGGTTAGTATTAGAAGAGCAAAGTGTGCAGGCTGCATAAAAGTAGGAAGGGCCGAGGTAACTGGGTGCTTTGATGCCAATGCTGAGGAGTTTTTGTTTGATGTGGAATGGATGGGCAACCACTGGAGTTTCTTGAGGAATGAGGAAACATGTCCTGAATGTTTTTGTAGAAGAATGATGTGAGCAGCAGAGTGAAGAATAGACTGAAGTGGGGAGGGACAGGAGGCAGGGATGTCACCAAGGGGGCTGATAAAATAATCAAATTGGGATGGGATAAGTGATGGTATTAATGTGGTATGATTGTATTATATTATGTTCTTGAATATCTCTAGTAGCTCTCTCATTTCTGTGAGCCCACAACATGCTGCCTTAGTGACTTTTTCTGATCCTGCGAAAAACAACCAGGGAGGGACTTTGTGAAGTCACTGATGGGCTTTACTTGAGGGCAGATGATTGCTGGCCTGGGGGGGTGAGCATGGTGGGAGGTCTGACTTTTTCTCCCTTTTCTATCCAGTAACAGGCCTGGACCAATCAATGACTGCCATGTAGAGCCACCTAAGGCAGATAAAAAGTATGCAAAAAGGTACAAAGGATGAACTGAGGCAAGCAAAGAGGCACACAAGTGGTATACACAGCAGAAGCAAGCATTGAAGAAGCTAGCAGCAGAAGCAGCAGGAGAGCAGCATTTGAAAGCAGCAGAAGGCAGCAGGCAGCACTTGGAAGCAGAAAGAAGAAGCAGTGGCAGAACAGTCTCCTTTGACCACAGACTGGTATTTGACCCTTGGTGGAGTTGAGTGAGTCAGTGTGTATATGGGTCACTCCCGTGCACGTTGGTAAAACTAAAAATCTTTCCACAGTAATTTTGGTGATCAGAGGTATGGTTTGACTTCTACTATGTGTCACTGAGGCTTCCCGGGTCCAGGAAGGTCCTGGTTGTTACGAACCGGGGGCTCGCAATAGTTTCCTCCATCTTCCCGTTTATGCCCGTGATCTTCTGGTCTTCCTCTCCTGTTTTTTTCATTCGTGTTCCTTCACTGGCTCCTTCTCCAGGGGATGATCTGAGTGCTAAGGCATTACAGGCCTAACCTCCAGGATCTATATTAGTCTTGGGTGGAGACTAAAATTAACCCTGAAGTTTTTGGTGTGACTGCTGCTAAAGTGATAGTCTCTCACCCTGTCATGGAACTGGAGGAACCAGTTAAAATTAAACAGGGATCTGTGATGATTCAAGTTAAGCTAGCTGCACTCATACAGAAGTGAGGAAAAGCCAAAGGTTTCTAAATCAGAGACTTACTCACTCCTTAGTAATAATAATAATAATAATAATAATAATAATAATGATGGTATTTGTTAAGTGCTTACTATGTGCAAAGCACTGTTCTAAGCGCCAGGGGTATACAAGTTGATCAGGTTGTCCCACGTGGGGCTCACAGTCTTAATCCCCATTTTACAGATGAGGGAACTGAGGCCCAGAGAAGTTAAGTGACTTGCCCAAAGTCACACAGCTGACAATTGGTGGAGCCGGGATTTGAATCCATGACCTCTGACTCCAAAGCCTGTGCTCTTTCCACTGAGCCACGCTGCTTCTCTACTTGACCCTGTACTACTTGTTCTACCGGGTCAGCTTGTTTGATAGGATTTCAGTAATTTATGGTAACATCAGCTAGAGTAGAAACAATTTCATGAGAAGATTTTGCCTAGGAAGAATCTACATGAGCCATGAGGTAGGGGAGCTTTCCATCTCAGGGTCTGGAGGGTTGGGAGCAGTATAAAGGGTTCTAGTTGAACATCTGCAGGGAGTGCACATGGGGAGCAAAGAACATTATCTTGTGTAGTGTCTGAGGGGCCAGAATATAAGGAGAAGTTTATCAATCACTCAATCAGTCAGTCAATTAGCATCTTACTAAGTCCAGAGCACTGTACTAAGAGCTTGGGAGAATACAATACAACAGAGTAGACATAGTCCCTGCCCATAAGGAACTTTCAGTATAGCTTCAGGGGAGCAGCTATACTTGGATTGTCAGACCTTGGTAGTTATTTCTGGATTTGGCTTACTAGTTGTGGAATAACTCTTAAAATTCCTAAATGACCTGTTTATAACCAGAGTGGTCAGTGAAGTTTGTGAGTGGTACAAATTAACTTGGAGAGAGTTCTTTTACAGTAGGAATAGACATTTTGCCTTCCTCCAATCTCAGCAACCAGCCCCGAGGTAGTAAGACTGAAGAGGGGAACAGTGGATTGTTCCCATGACTTTTAGGGGTTCAAAATCTGTGACTCACAGGGTGGTAGCATTATATGTTGGGAATAATCTCAGGGTATAGCATGAACTTCTGATGAAGTCCCGAATTCCTACTATGAGTATCCAAGGGCACTAGGACCCCAAGGATACTCTAAGCATCAATCTCAAAAATCACCCAGATTAATTGATTCAGACCACCAAAGCTGCTACAGAATGCTAGTGGCAAACAAAGGATCACTGGATGCTGTTTATTGACCTTTTAGTCCTAGAGTTCAGAAAATCAGTGGGTGAATTGCCCAGTGACTGAGGAAAAGTCATTCCTATTTGTAAAGGTGTCTTCAACTATACTACAATCCCTGGATACTGTAATATCACAAAAAAAAATCAGATTTTAAGCATTAGGAATGAATATGGTATTTTTAATCTTTGCCTCATTCACAGAAACGTTCACCAAATTTGTTTAATAAATTGTTTGACACCTTTCACATGCATTGTACAAGTGGATTACTTAGTATTCATAGATGAATATATTCTTCATATGAATATTTATAGAAACGTTTGATTAATTTGCATTTTACATTTTGCTTTGATAATATTCAAAAAGTGTAATTTGAATTTCCAATTCACATAGAGCTGTTAATTAAATATTACCACCTTTCACTTTTCATTTCATTTTTATCAATAAAGAAGAACTGATAGAGGTATGTTTGATCATTCCATAAAGAAACAGTATTTATTGAGTGCTTATTACTGTGTGCAAAGCATTGTACTAAGAGCTTGTGAAAATACAGTACAATAAGGTCAGTAGATTACTTATTTGGTTATCCATCATCCCATCTCCCTCCTATCTCCTTGAGGGCTGACTCCACATACTACCCTTCAACTGTCTTCTTGACCCCTTCCAGTGTGGTTTCCACCCCTTAAATCCACAAAAACTGCCCTCTCTAAGGTCAATGAAGACCTCTTTCTTGCCAAATCCAATGATGCCTACTTCATTCTAAACCTCTTCAACCTCTCATCTACCTCTGACACAGTGGACCACCCTTTCTTCTTGAAACATTAAGCCAACCTTAGCTTTGGTGACACTGCCCTCTCTTGGATTACCTCCTCTGTCTCAGTTCTTTCAGTATCTTTCACAGGTTCTTCCTCTGCCTCCTTCTCTTTAAAAGTCCCTTAAAGACTCAGTTCCGGATCACCATTAATTCTCCATTGCCACTCATCCCTAAATTATTCCCAAATCTACCTCTCTAATCCTGGCCTTTCTGCTTACTTAAAATTTTGCATTTCCTCAATCATATTTATTGAGTGCTTACAGTGTGCAGATTTTGATAAGTGAAAATGTATACGCAAAACATTGCTTTAGAAAAATAAGTTCAGGTCAGAGAGCAGGTAACTGTTTCCCATGAGCAAAATATTTTTCTAGGTTCACAAAACTGGGAGTCTGACTTATGTGGCTTCCTATTCCATTGTTTCCTCAAAACCAGGCAAAATCGGGGTCCAGGAGAGGATTCCTTAGACCGTGAGCTTGTTGTGGGTAGGAAGTGTGTCTGTTTGTTGTTATATTGCACTCTTCCAAGTGCTTAGTACAGTGCTTTTTGGTATGGTAAGTGCTCAATAAATACAACTGAATGAATAATCAACTGAATGTCTTTCCCTCTCATTATTGATTTACTATTCATTTTATAGTTAGCTTGATTTACATACAAAAGTTCAGAAGAACTTGCATTTCCACTAGGGAAAATTGTCAGATACAAGTAATAGAACATAACATACTGATTGCAATCTCTAAAGTAAACAATTAAGCAGATTTAAAATAAAATAGCCTCACCCTTTAATTGAAATTTATCTTGACCACTGGGTGGAGCTCAATCATTATAACAAATTTATTGTGATGAATGATACTGGAGGTTTTCATTAACAGTGTTGTTAGAATTGATGTGGGTTGAGACAGCAGACCTATATATAATAATATTTCAGAGAACACAAATGAACTTTAACATTTAACAGAAAGATACAACACCATACTTATCTCAGGATGTACGACCAGTTCTTTCTTTTATAACCAGGAGAGTGCTTGCAAATGTGAGCCCGGAATTTATAGTGTTTAATTCATTAACAAATTAGACTGATCCAGGTTTCTTCTTCTGGTGCAAGTGCTTATTCTTTATCCACTTTCATTTCCCTGTTTTTTTTCAGTCTGTGGTTTTTGTAAAGTTCCAATTTTCCTTCTTACTCTTTCCTTTTTACTCTCCACACATTTAGAAGATTGAAAATAATTGTTGGAGCTGAACATTCTCAGAGGTCAAAGGCATATTTGTATGAAGTGAAAAAATTCTCTGTCTGGGTATTTAAAGTCCAGTTGTTAAACAAATCAATTGCATGAATGCCTACCCTGTTTATATTTCTCCAAAGTTTACTGCCAGCCCAATTCTGCTATTAAGAAAGTACCAAATCTATCTTTGCTTCTCCTTCTCCTCTTCTTTCTCTTTTTACTGTTGATGTTCCTGAGGCTCAAGATTAGAATTGAGCTGAATGTAGGAAACTTGGAGTGCTGCCAAAAATTCACAAATTTTTTGAACTCCTTGTAGAATAAAAGGCAAGAAATGATGCTCATGCAGTGAGGCACAAGGATGTTAGAACCATTTGAAATCTATTAGAGTGCTTACTGCAGGAAAATGAAACCACTAAGAAAATGCTAAAGAAGCCTGTAAGCAAAATAACAATTAATTGTATTGAGGAACCCAAAGGAAGAAGTATTTGACAAACAATAAAAAGAAAATAAAAATAAGTAAATAAAAAGTGAACTAAAAAACATTATACATTCAAGGGCTAGAAAGACATAGCTGAGGTCATAACAATAGGAAAAGAAGGGGTGAATAGGGAAAGTAGATATGCATAAGAAGCCAGTTCAAAGGCAAAAATGCTAGAGGAACATAGATTGGCATTTGCAAACAAAAAAGGAAAGGACAGAATTGAGGGGCGAAAGTGGAGATATAGAAATAATAATATTTGATAATAAAAATAGAAAAGATAAATTATGGCAGTCTTAGTGCTGTCAAGACACAGAGGAAAATGAGAAAGAAAAAAATGGGTGACTTTTTATGATAAAAACAATCGCTTTCAATACTGTCCTTTTGTGTGCAAAACTCATTTTTTGGAGACATTGTATATGCATGTGCATGTATGTATAGAGTCTTGTGTGTTATGAAACCATTTGATTTCTCATTCATTGCACTATTTTAGTCAGAAATGAGATCATATATAGCCACTCATTTTGAAGGGCAGAATTGAGCCATTACCATGCATGCCTGGAATCTAATGAACTCTAAGACCATAATGACTCTAGTTTACTGAGTCAATCATCTGTGAACTAAAAATTCCCTAAATGGCTTTTAATTACATAGACTTTGATAAATCATTTTTTCTAGCTTTCCTAATTTTTTTTAAAACACGTTTTTCTAGGAAAAAACAAGAAAAAGGCCTGCTTAATACTTGCATAAATTAATAGAACAGCAGTATGAGACCAAGTACCCAATTACTCACTTTCCTTGAAGTCAGCAGGTAGCGACTGTTTGATTCTCCACAAATTAATTTCAGGTCATGCAGCAACACAAAGTTAAGCACTAGTTAGTTAAAAAAGATTTGACATTTAGCACATATGCCTGCAAGGACATAAACAAAGAAATTGTTCAAGGATTAAGATGACACAAAGTAAATCAATACTTCTTCTAATTGCATATTTTAGCTGGCTGCTTTTTGTTTGAAGAGAAACTGAGATTCCATTTCTGAATTTTTCTGAAGGACATTGCTAAGGGCATGCTTGACAGTTAGTCCTTATTTGCTAAAGGTCAGAGGAATCACAGATTTGATAGAAAGACAAAGTCAATTAACTGCTAATCGATAAAAGGTCATTTCTTTCCTGATGTAGATTTGAGATTAAAAAAAACTCTTTCAGGTATCCTCACTAGCTGTTGACACCGAAAGTAAATATTATTAGCATGCCTTATTATAAGAAGCAAAGCCCAACAGAAGTATGCAAACCAAGGTTGACTACATAACTAATTCATATCATTCAAATTTCAGTAGCAGTCATGCTATTTCATAAGATTTATAGATTTACAATTATTTTACAATCATAATGATAACATTGATTGTCTATGTCATGATTGGAAAATTGTACTCATGATTATCTTATATAAAGGTCATGGCTCTGAAACTCAGGAGACCTGGACTTCAGCCTTTAGAACTCTTTCACTGACCTGCTGGGTGCCCTTGTGCAAGACACTTAACCTCTCATGGCCTCAGTTTTCTCATCTATATAATAGAGATAAACTACCCTTATGGAGTTCACAGGCTAATAGAGAAGAACAGATAACTAATCTCTATTTTGCAAATGAGGAAACTGAGACACAGTTATTCAAGGTCATAGAACAGAAAATTGCCAAGCCAGGTTTAACTCCCAGGTCTCCTGACTCATGTGTTCTTTCCACTTAGGTGTGAAAGAAAACAAACCAGATCTGAGCTAATTCAATAAGGACAGTCTTAATCACCATTAGAAACATCAATCTGAATAAAAACCACCTGAAAATGAAAATGATGCAAGTATGATTTAATAAAGAAGCAGCGTGGCTTAGTGAAAAGAGCCCTGGCTCTGGAGTCAGAGGTCATGGGTTCATATGCCAGCTCCACCAATTGTCAGCTGTGTGACTTTGGGCAAGTCACTTAACTTCTCTGTGCCTCAGTTACCTCATCTGTAAAATGGGGATTAAGACTGTGAGCCCCATGTGGGACAACCTGATCACCTTGTAACCTCCAGAACACTTAAAACAGTGCTTTGCACGTAGTAAGCACTTAATAAATGCCATTATTATTATTATTATTATTATTATAAAACAATTCAACTAGCATGGCAAAAGTACTTTCTATTGGAATTCTGATGTTGAAATATTCCAAAAGCAATTTTTCATATTTGAAATGTTCAAATATTTGAAATATTTGAAATTATTGAACTGTAGTTTATTGCTTTTGTTTATACATTATCATTGGGATTGGAACTAAAGCAAATTACTAATACACTGTGTATCTGATACTGTCAAATTCACTTTAATTTTGTATATTAGGCTATAGAGAAGACATTGATAGACTGCCAATCCTGACAGACTAATAATTGCTATTTGACCTTCCTAAAGTTTTCTCTCATCTTGACATAATTTTATTTCTGCAAATATTTTCAGTTTATACTTTCATCTGACTGAAAATCTAAAAGGAGTGTCATCTATAAGTGATCGATTGCCTATGTGCCAAAGAAGGCTAAGGAGCTAATTTCTTTGATATACATCAATCCATGGAAATCCCCATAATTCAATTTTGCAAAAGCATAGGGAGTTTTTAGGTGCACCAAAATTTCATTAGACTTTGTGAATTATCTTCACCGTGAGCAATTCCTCTGCAACCAATCCATCAACTATACCCAAAAGCAAGTGCTGGCACACTTAGAGATGTGACCTGCTTCCCTTTAATATCCAGAACCCACATGCTAAAGAGTGAAACAGCTGCCCGGGACCCAGACTATTCTGAGTAGTTTGTCCTAAGGCCCAGCAACCCTGATACCCTCCTGTCTACCCAGAAATATGACTGATATTGAGCATCAGTACAGTGCTCTGCACACAGTAAGCGCTCAATAAATACGATTGATGATCAGTCATATTAGTTTCCATTGACCCAGCAGGTTGGCCTAGAGCTTGCTCTAACTTTGTCAATCTTCTTGTAACCAATGCTTTGCTGACTTGGTTATGTCAGGAGATCTGCCTCTAAATGGAGTGCAGAAGGGTCAGGAATCTCAGGGCAAATAATGAGTGGAATTTCATTATACTCTACATCCGAAATTTGTACATCCAAAGTGCCAAACCTTGAACCACAGGAAATCCCAACTACAACTTAGGTGGAAGCTGATTTCCTTCCCTGTAGTTTCCTTTCCAGGGTTCACCAGAGCTGATCTAATTCAGCAAAGACAGTCTTAATCACCATTAGAATATCAACTTCAATGCCGAAAAATAGAATAAGGTTAGATAGTCTCTCATTTTTTCTCCCAACATTTCTCTTAATCTCCTCACCTTCAAGATAGAAGAGAGCCTAGGATTTAGGTTTCAGTCTCTTACCTTTATTCCCATAACTGAATTTCTTAGTAATTTATTAGTAAATTGTTGATCTAACCAAATCTTTAACACCTTCTAACTCTTTCGTGCTCTCCCAAGCACTTAATACAATACTCTCCTGCAGCCAGTGCTTAATAAATGCTATTGATTGGTGCATAATCCTATTTTATGGAAACAATTTAAAATATGGCGTGACTATTTTCCATGACAAATTCTAAAATCTCAATAGTAGATTTTTGTTCTAATACTATTTGTGAAAACCTTCTAATTTAAAAAGGGCACCACAATTACAAATGAATAGAGTTAGTAAAATCAGTTTAGCCGTTCCCAAATTTGAATTATGAATTTAGCAATGTTCAAATAATTTGTTTTGTAGTATCATTTAAATTATTCACAATTAAAGACGTCATTAATAAGGAGGAAGAGAGCTAATTTGGCATATGTGTTGAGGGAGGGCATTCCAAGCCAGAGGTAGGACATGCACCAGGGGTCAACGGCGGGACAGGTGAAAACGAGGCCCAGTGAGGAGGTGAGCATCAGAGGAGCAGAGTGTGTGTGCGGGGCTGTAGAAGGAGAGAAGGAGGTGAGGTAGGAGGGGTAAAGGTGATGGAGAGCTTTGAAGCTGATGGTGAGAAGTTTTTGCTTCATGCGAAGGTTGATAGGCAACCACTGGAGATTTTTGAGGAGGGGAGGGTAGTGACATGCCCAGAGTTATTCTGTACAGAGATAATCCAGGCAGCAGAGTGAAGAATAGACTGAAGCGGGGAGAGACAGGAGGATGGTCTTCAAGGTCATAAAACAGAAAATTGCCAAGCCAGGTTTAACACCCAGGTCTCCTGACTCATGTGTTCTTTCCACTTAGGTGTGAAAGAAAACAAACCAGATCTGAGCTAATTTAATAAGGACAGTCTTAATCACCATTAGAAATCCCGATATGAATAAAAACCATCGGAAAATTAAAATGATGCAAATATGATTTAATAAAGAAGCAGCGTGGCTCAGTGAATAGAGCCGTGGCTCTGGAGTCAGAGGTCATGGGTTCAAATGCCAGCTCCACCAATTGTCAGCTGTGTGACTTTGGTGTGTGATCAGAAAGGAACATGATGTTTGTCCTTATGAACCAGCACAATATAAACTGTATACTTCTTATTAACTGTATACTTCTTACTTAAATAATCTTTTTGAAAATTCACCAGTTCTCATGTATTGACTCACATAGCAATAACCAATGCCCGCAGCTTCTGACCTTTGAGTCCTTCCTTAAATCCTCTGCCCACCACCATCTTTTTACCCTCCCTATCATCTATTTTGTCAACAAAATTTAAACTATCAGGCAAGAAGTCTCCCAAATCTCCCCAATATATCCCTGTTTTCTCCCTTCTCCTACCGCATTGACAATTTAATCCATCCCAGCCATTTCTCAAAAGGAGCTCTCCCACCATTTCCATGACAGTTTAAGGCATTTTGTGCTATGACTGATCAAGTGAAATCCTTCAAGATGATCCCATAAACAAACAGGTTTTCACATGTGTTTGTATATATATATATATATATATATATATATATATATATATATATATACATCTATGTCTATCTATCTACTATCTATCCGTGTATCTACTCCTGAATGATTGTATCACACTTTAAATTCCAAAATCTCCAGATCTTGAGACCAGAGGGAGTTGTCCAGGAAGGTGCAGGTAGGACGTTTAGTTCCAGAGTCAGGAACCAGGCCAACTATAAGAAGATCTCCCTCTACGTCAGCCGTGAGAATTGGGGCTGGCCCCTCAGTAAATTAAAGGTGGAGTTGGTGGAGAAAGGGCAGGCCAGAAAGGTAATTTAACAACATTCAAAATATGCTTTTTTCCATTTCCCATTATTTAGGAATTAGTAGGAAGCCATCCTCTTTTGGTTTATGTCTTTCATATCTCTGCCAGCGTCCCGTCCTCTTGGAGCTGACCCCCACTGTAGGGTCAGTAGGTGGGAGTCTCTGGCACACAGTTTTCCCCAACTGGGCTGCCTGGGTATTGGCGAGGCAGGGAGAAGACCAGAGTGGGCACCAGTCTGGTGACAGATTGCATTATGTTTCTGGCAGTGACCAATTTACAGTAGATGGTCAGTGTCAATAGAGGGGTTCCCTGACTAGACCATTTCTTCTTCTCTCACTTCCTTACGCATCATCATTGCACTTGGATTTGCACCCTTTATTCACCCCTCCTGTAGCCCCACAATATTCATGTACTTATCCATAATCAATTTATATTAACGTCTGTCTCCCCCTCTAGACTGTAAACTCATTGTGGGCAGGTAACATATCTACCAGCTCTGTTAGATTGTACTCTCCTAAATGTTAAGTACAGTGCTGTGTAAGCACAGTAAGCACTCAATAAATGTGATTGGTTGAATACTTTTTTTCCAGGACCCTCAGTAGTTCTGGTTGTTCTTCAGTATTTGATGATTGGTTAATTGATTGATTGATCATAGAGGATAATGCTCCATGTTGGGTTGTAATTCAACCCCTTCTACTAGGTACTCATAAATGTGGTACAACACCCAAACACACAACCTCCAAAAAACAACACTTAGGTAAACTGATGCTTGTCACATATTCCTTCCACCTACTTTTTAAATCTACCTTCTCTACCTTATTATTTTTCACATTATTAGAACACTTACACTGTTTCTTTTTCTCTCCATGACCTCTATCTTCAACTCTTTACTCTCCATGGTTACTTCCCACCTGCTTTCAAGAATGCCATGTATTCTTTGTCCTAAAAAAAAGAACAATACAACCCCTAATAAACAAAACAAATCCCTCCCTTTATCCCATTGCACCCTCCAGTTATCATCTCCCTACCTCTTTTTCAAGTTTTACAAATGAGTTGTTTACACCCTCTGCCTCCAGTCTTCTCCTCCAGCTCATTCCTTGGGCCCCTGAAATCTGGCTTCCATACCCTCTACTACACTAAATCTCCAGTGATTACCTATCAAGCTTCAAATGAAGCAAAAACACCTCACTCTCGGCTTCAAAGCTCTCCATCACCTCGCTCCCTCCTACTTCACCTCCCTTCTCTCCTTCTACAGTCCAGACTACACACTCTGCTCATCTGCTGCTAACCTCCTCACTGTGCTTTGTTCTCTCCTGTCCCACCATTGACCCCTGGCCCACATCCTACCTCTGTCCTGGAATGCCCTCCTTCCACACATCTGCCGAACAAGCTCGCTTCCTCCCTTCAAAGCCCTACTGAGAGTTCACCTCCTCCAGGAGGCCTTCCCAGACTGAGCCCCCCTTTTTCCTCTCCTCTTCCTCCCCCATTGCCCCCACTCCCTCCCTCTGCCCTACCCCCTTCCCCACCCTACAGCACTTCTGTATATTTGTACATATTTATTACTCTATTTTATTAATGGAGTGTACATAGCTATAATTCTATTTATTCTGATGATATTGACACCTCTCTACTTGTTTTGTTTTGTTGTCTGTCTCCCCCTTCTTGACTGTGAGCCCATTGTTGGGTAGGGATCATCTCTGTATGTTGCCAATTTGTACTTCCCAAGCAGTACAGTGCTCTGCACGTAGTAAGAGCTCAATAAATACGATTGAATGAATGAATGAATGAACTAAATCTGTTCTCTTCAGTATCACTAACGACCTCTTCCTTACCTAATCCAAAAACCTTTAATCCATCTCAATCATCCTAGGTCTTTCAGAAGTCTGTGGACCACATCCTTCTCCTAGAAATGTTATCCAACCTTGGTGTCAGTCACAGTGTCCTTTCCTAATTCTTCTTCTATCTTTCTGTCCACTTCTTCTCATTCGCTTCTGCAGGTGCCACCCCTAACTATTGGAGTCCCTTCCATTAATATTTGTATCCACCCCCTTGGAGAGCTCATTCACTTCCACACCTTCATCCTCAGTTCATTCCTCCTTGACTTAGGAAGGCTGAGGTTCTCCATTTTCTTCCCAATATGCTCCTCTACTTCCTCCTTCCCTTTCCTTTGCTCTGATTTGTTTGGTTTGCACTTCAAGACTGAAGAAGTGAATTTTCTGGCTTCCTCCCTCTCAAGTGTGGGAATCTGTGGAACTGGTTGTCACAACAACCTAAAATGTTTACCTCAGTTTAAGCAATTCCCTTCCCTTGCCTTCACAGTATTTAGACTGACTACAATAGAGTAGTTAAAGCCTATTTTTATTTTGCATTAGTCAATGGCCACATATCTATTTGACATGAATAATGGCAGATCTGTTAACACAAGACACCTTTCTGATAAATAGGATTTGGAAACTATTACCTGGAAAAATAAGCACTTTATTTCCATATGAAAACAAAATATCTAATTCAAACTCTTTCATTATTGGAACATAATGTGCTAAATTGGTCATGTGGCCATATTATTGTGTTTTTGTTACTGTTTTAAAATACCTACAAACTGTTTGAGTCCATTTTTTCAGTAGTCTAAGATGGAATATATAGACTGTATATGAGTGCAAATGTAAGGGTGAAGCGATAATAGATGGAGTGACTTTGTAGTAGCCATGCTTATTCAAGTATGCCTGAAGGAAATGAGAAGGGTGACTACAGGAAAAGGCAGGTTTTAAGTAAGATAGAGCAGAACATACTGAAACACTGAATACCTGTAAATCAGCACTATATTATAGTTGATATTTAAAGACAGTTCTCCTACCAGTGATCTTTTCATTAATTTTTTTTGATAAAATACTGTTGCATAATTAGGGAATGATTTTATAACACCTCACTTCTGCCTAAATAGAACTGTGGGCACAGTGAAGAGGTAACTATGTGGCAATTTTTCTTTTATGTAAAGGTCTTTTAAGAAGGTTGTAGGGCTGTAGGACAACTGACCTTATTACAAAGCAATTTTAATGTTCTCCTTTTATGAATTGTCATCAAAAATATTTTTTTACTGACAAAGACTGTCTAAAATCTTAGAGGACTGAACACATACTTAATTTAAATTTATAAAACTGCTTTTAATGTTGAAAAATATTAGTAGCTGAGATACCAGCTACTGAGATTTTAATATGTGTCAGGCATAAATCTAGTTGCTAGTTGCCTTAAAGAAATAAGGGGATAATAAATGAATCATTTCATTCTTGAATACTGAAAGAAATGTTTTAAGGCTTTAATGACTAGTAGGTTTGATGAGCTTCACTATAGTAAAATAAATGCTAATCAACATGGAAAAATGGTTATTCTAGTAAACACCAGTTAGATGCTCAAAGTCTTTGCAAGTTTAATGCATCAATTAGTATGCAATAGCACATTATTGCTTGCTTAGTTGGGTTAATTATGTGGCAATAAGATAAACCTGCTATTACTTATATACATTATTAAAATATCATGTATTGTACAATAAATGCTTCAATTTAAATTAAATGCTGAATTAAGTGTTAAAGCTTTGTAAAAGTGTGGAACCTTTTATCATAGTGATGTAGGAATGTTTCATAAAATCGTCTAGTTTGTTGAATGCTATTTCCCTTGGTCAGTATTGTCTTGTGAGCTGCATTTGCTGTGTGCTGTGGGAGCTCTTCTATTGTTAGCCTGCCTGAATTCCATGAACTTACCCTAGATCCTAGGCAGTCTGTCCTCCCAACCCAGAGACAAAATGACAGGGGACAGAGTGGATCTGGATGTTTCAACAATGATGTCATTAGAAATTACGCCATTTCAACTTTCTAATTATGACATCAATCAAAGAAGACATCCCTGGACCCCACACCATTATTAGACATGGGAGCAGGCCATCTCTCTTATTCTCTTCATCAGGGACATAAAAGTATAAGGTGAGATTTAAATGGAAAAAAATGTAAAAGTTGCTCACTTTTATCTATACTTTAGGTAATGTGGATAGCTATATGTGTATTTTGGTGCCTGTGTTAAAAAATAAAATACAAATTTAATGCATTATCATTTCTCTTTGACATAATTTATCCAGGTATAATTTCCAGAATTTATCTAAATCTAATGTAATGTTTTATCTCATACATGCTGCAGTAGTAAATGAAAAGCATCATACTTTATTTACTACTTCACTACATTATTTGCAACTATATCTGAATGATTGGAGATGATTTAGAAGTAGAGAAAGCTACATTTTCATCCCATTATAATAAAAATAAAGATAATAATGATGAAATGAAATGTTGAAAGAAGCACCTGAAGAAATTTACAAGTTGCCACTTTTTTATTTAGTGATTTGTATTATATATTTTGACCAACATTATATAAAAAGAGGTGACTAGAGCAAACCATTAGTCCCAGTAATCCAGATACTTCGGGAAGAAAAACTTCTATGACTAGCTCTGCCTAAAAAAAATAGGACTTTAGGGTCTGACATATATACTGTTGTCTGTTTACTTGTTTTGATGTCTGTCTCCCCTCTTCTAGACTGTGAGCCTGTCGTTGGGCAGGGATTGTTTGTATTTGTTGCTGAATTGCACTTTCCAAGTGCTTAGTAAGTGCTCTGAACACAGTAAGTGCTCCATAAATATGGCTGACTGAATGAAATACAATTGAATAAATACTGACAATTTTCACTCAACAGATTATAAGACAATTTTAGACATTTCCCTTTCCTTTGTTTCATGCAGTCCTAGTAGGAAATGAAGCTGAATTAAGCTTTGAATTCACATTCCATTAATTTCTTGTAATCTTTGCATTCCTTTTGAATTTCAGGAAAGTTTCAGATCAAGACAAGCTTGAGAATTGTCTAGATTAATTCAATGCTATGGATGAGGAAATTCATACAAACAAAATTAAGAAATTTTCCTAACCTCATTGTGTGTTGAGAAGGAAGCCAATAAAAGTTTTTGTTTAGATATGGTCCATCAGAAGATAAATTAAATTTCTGTTAGGATTTCTCTCCTCTTCCATTTTATTTCAGGGGTATGCACTTACAAAAAAAAAAAAACCCAAAAAAACAAACCCCAGCCCCATGTGTCTGCTGCCCTAGTTTTTCTTTACTCACTCCTTCTTTGCTCCCCATTCCTACTCACCCCTTCCTTCTTTCAATGTATACCTCCCTTTTATCCCATTTGTAGCTAAGAAGCCTAAATTTTAAAGTCTTTCTGGATGTTAAGGGAAGAATTAGAGTTAGTGAGTTTTACCACTGAGTAGCTTTACACTTTCTATTGTCAAGAAATTCTCCTTTATGACTCATTTAAATCCTTTCTTACAAGTTAAATCTTTTCTCCAGTGTAGTTCAGCTCCCCCTCTTACTTTGCTTGTTCATTTCCCACTAAACTCAACCAACATCCAGTATTCGTCTAACCCCAACTATTCACTGGACCTCTATCTCATCTTTGTTGCCATAGATTCATTGTTTAGAACTTCCCTTCAGCCTGGAACTCCCCCGTTTTTGTATTCATCAGATCACCACTCTCCCTATCTTCTAAGCCCTAATAAAATCAGATCTCCTCCTAGAAACTTTCCTAACTAATCATTTCCTCTCTTTATTCATCTTCCCATAGTAACTATGCATTTGGGTCTATAACCACTAAATACTTTGATATTCACCTGACCCCCATTCCCATAGCCCAAATGTGTATATCCTTAAGCTCACTTGTTTACCCTATATGTAATGTATTTTAATGTTAGTCTGCCCCTCTAGATTGTAAGCGCCTTGCGTGCAAGGATTGTGTCTATCCACTGTATTGATTTCTTCCAAGTGCTCAGTATAGTGCTCTGCAGCAGTCAGCACCAAATAAATATCATTGATTGATTGATTGATTGATTGATTGAGTTAGAGAACAGTTGGTCCCTATATCCTCCAATGCCTTTATTGTAATTTATCTCCCACCACTCACTATTTGGAGTTTGATCAGATACTGACTACTCTTTGAACCACATTAATTTGATGTTAGTTTTATTATGTCTACCAAATAGGTGTATTGTTGCTTGTCTTTTTACTTTGGATAATTTGACATCAAACTCTATCAGATATGAAAGATCTGGATAAACATGACAAAATGAACACCTCAATCTTTCAGAAGTGGAAATCTTCCAGGAAAAACATCTAGATTTACAATGCAAGCTCACTCTGGCAGGGATTATGTCTTTATTATTATATCGTACTCTCCCAAGCACTTTAGTACAATGCTTTGCTCATTAAGTGCTCAAGTAAATACAGTAGAATGAATGAATGAATGAATGAATGAATGAATGGAAAAGAAAAATTACCAACTCAAGCAGAATCTCAGAAAAAAATGTTGTTTGCTTATTTGGTATTACTATTGCAATTATAGTTATTTTGGACCAGATCTGGCACTTCAATACAGCAGTATGGCCTAGTGGGAAAAGCCCTAGGTATATATGTCTTTACTAATAATTTGTTTACTAAATTTGTCATGTCTCTTCCTCCAAACAATCCCCATACCCTAGCCCCATATACATATCCTTATAATCCATAACCCCAAACCAAAGCTCCATACCCTTATAATCTGATGCTTTTTCTATCTGTAGTTATTTTAGTTTCTAAATCCCATGTTGGACTGTAAACTCCTTGAGGACAAGGATCGTGTCTACCAACTCTATTGTACTCACCAAAACTCTTAGTACAGTGCTCTGCACAGAGAAAACACTCAATAAGTAGCATAGATTATTGAATGTCACCAGAAGAACACACTGAGGGCTGTGAGTTCTTAGCTCTTAATCCACCACTGCATTGCTGCCT
Source organism: Tachyglossus aculeatus (assembly GCF_015852505.1). Taxonomy (NCBI): domain Eukaryota; kingdom Metazoa; phylum Chordata; class Mammalia; order Monotremata; family Tachyglossidae; genus Tachyglossus; species Tachyglossus aculeatus. Next base: position 117,970,038 of record NC_052067.1, read on the forward strand.
TCAGGTGAATCTTGGTCTGTTAGTGGCATTGGTCCTGTAGTAGTAATAATAATGATGATAATAATGATAATAATGGTATTTGAGTGCTTACTATGTGCCAGGCACTGTACTAAGCTTTGGGTTGGCTGCAAGCAAATTGGTTTGGGCGCAGTTCCTGTCCTGCACAGGGCTAGCAGTCTTAATCACCATTTTACAGATGAGGTAACTGAGGCACAGAGATGTGAAGTGACTTGCCCAAGGCCACAAAACAGAGAAGTGGTGAAGACCTAGACCTTCTCACTCACAGGCCCATGCTCTATCCACTGTGCTACGCTACTTCCAGTGTACAATGTCCACCTGCTCCCAGATGGAATCTGAACACCAGCGGGGTTTCTCTCATTTCTGACCAATCTGGGATCATTGTAATGAATTAGAGTAGTCACTCTGGAGCTGTCTGGATTTGTGCCCTTGCTGGGATAGGTCCACCTACCATGGATGCTTTAAATCATGAAAATGGTTTAGCTCCACCCCCATGGCTCTGAGTTCCTGAGTTGCTTCTCGTCTTCACAAGCCATTTATCATCCTGTGAACCACTTGAAGATTCAAAGGTCTGTGACAATTTTTAGAGTTTTAAAAATCTGTAGAAACAAGCTTTTAAATTATGACGCACAACTGACCCAATACCTAATCATGTACACCAATTCTTCTGCATGAAACTTGCAGATCTTTTACTTGATCACCATCTCTTATATATAGATTATTATTATCATTGTCATTATTGTAATTGTATTTGTTATATGTTTACTATGTGTCAGGAACTGTTTTAAGTGCTGGGGTAGATATAAATTAATCAGATTGGAGTTCCTGTCTCTATTAAGCGCTTAGTACAGTGCTCTGCACATAGTAAGTGCTCAATAAATAGGATTGATTATAAGGCTCACAGTCTAAATAAGAGGAAAAACAGGTATTTAATCCCCATTTTACATTTGAGGAAACTGAGGCACAGAGCAATTAAGTGACTTGCCTAAGGTCACATGGAACCAATTGATAAAGCTGAGATTAAAGTTAACTCATAGATGAGCTTCTTTATATACATAGCCTGTACCACCATTTCTTTTATAGCTGAAAATATAAAATGTTAGGCAATCAATTGCATTTTAGTCTCTGTGTGAAATTCAATGTAGAGTATGACCTGACACCAAAAAAAACATGGCATTCAGTATGCAGATATTCATCTTCATGCAGTACTTGACAAGTCAGTACATTACATATTACTATTTATTTTTCTTCTCACAACACTTCTTTGGCAGACTATATGACTCCAACTGTCTGCCTATAATTGAATTCTTGTCAGTAAAATGCAAGTTACTTGCTATGATTCTATTTTAGTTCAATCTGTATGCCATTTGGTTATAGAAGTTATTACTAATGTAATGTAATAAAGAATGTCTCCTTTTTTAGTTAAAAATAGTTTGTTTCTTGATAATAAAATTGTCATTACTCTTTATGCTCCATACTTAAAATTAGTGCTAAAAGTTCAATGCTAGAATAAGCCAAAAGCAGAGGATACTGTCACTTTGCCAAGCAAATCTTCCTATGTGTACTCAAACATCTGAAGCCACAGGCAAATATTTGAGGCCTTTTCTCTACTGACTTGAAAAGGGGAAACACTGTGGCCATTTTCAAAATTTTAAAAATGTTATACACTTTCATTTATGCTTTCTTTAAAGTTAACATCTCCTTTTACATTCACTGGATATCATTTACTATGTTGTTTTTCATGAACAAAAGGCATTTCATAGCTAATGAATTAAACTTCTTGAATGCCCACATTACAGGAAGGAGACCGTACTTAAATTGAGCTGGTGAAGCAGAAGTCCTAGAAAGCCAGTGGTAGGGTAGAGCCAGGTCTTCAAAGTGTCTAATTCCTTTTTCTTAAATTTTAAGCACAAGAAATGAGAGAAAAAAGAATCAGCACCAGATGCTGAAAGCATCACATAAAACAACACAAGGGACAGCCTTTTTTTGCATGCACACATTGCGGCAAGGACTGTTGGTGCTACATTGGACTTTTAGGCCACACAGGCGCTTTTAGTTGAAATTAATCATCAGTTCTGACTTCTTCAAATCGAAGCACAAGTCCTTAATCATCTCTAGCAGCCTTTCCAAGTGTGTAGGACTTGCCACTAGTCAACACACACAATCACACAATTTAGAGAAATGCTCCAGAGATGGTCAAACATTCCATTTCCACTGAGTACAGAGTTCATAGCCTTGATAAATGTGCCTTACTACATCTTGTCATTTTAACCAAATTTTAGTGACTCTAAAAAGATGCTTCACTCAGGTGCCCTGCAATAATTTATAATGCCCTTATTCTTTTTTGATAGTTTCTGTCTGTCTCCAAGGTGGCTCCAGGTGTTAAGTTCCTTTTTTACTAGCTCAGCAACCTTGGAACTGCTGGAACTGCTTTTGTCTCCTAAAGCAAATACACTTTTATATTGTGTCACTTTCTGCAGTAAAGAAAATGTGATTTCTCTCACTTCTTTAAGAGGGCTTCTACAAGTACCAGAGTGCCGCCTTTGCTTGAATAGAGAGATTTAGGTTGCAGGCTAAAAAATGATTTATATTGGCTCCTCTTGTTCTTGTGTGTCCTTTTTCTTTTTTATCTTTATCTTTTAAATCAAGCAGTGCAATTGCTTTACCCCTTCTGGCACCCCGGTCTATTTTTTTCTTGTATGGGAATGTATGTACCTTTCTATATGGCATTGATTTTCATTTTTATTTAATATTTGTTGAAAAAGAGTATGGATTGTCCTGGGAATGAATTGATACATTTTCAATGTTTCATGATATCGTAGATGTCCGGTGGCATTGGGTAATGGCATGTGACTTTTCAGTTTTGAGTTATTCTGACTTTATTTCTCTTTTGGAGGCAGGAATGCAGCTAAATCAAACTTGAATATATGCTTGATGTTGTGCCCTTGGAAGTTCATTTCTATCTGAAGCCCACGCATTGTGTTTTCCTTTAGTTTGGTACATCAGCTTCTCAGATATGCAACTACTGTATGTGGTCCAAGTTTGTATCCATGGCAGCAATGTCTGCCCTAGTTTTATTTGACTTTTCATTTAATTCTTCTAAAAGGGCATTCATTCCTTTGTGGAGCAGCTAATGAAGCAATAGCGTCAGAGTTCTGATTTTGGTCTGCCAAGATTGGAATTTTGCCAGGCTGGAGGACACATGACCTTGAAGAGCAAAAGTCCTGTTGAGTACAACTTATTTTTAGATTATCCTCAAACATCATTCCAAAATATTAAACCTTTGCTGGAATCCAAAATAGAAATGACTCCATAGATTTTTATTGAATTATATCCTCTTCATATTAGAACAAGCTCTTCCCTGCCCTACTCATTTGCCCTTGTTCATATTCACTGTTTGAGAAGATGTAGCTTTCTGAATTGCTGTTAGGTCAAGTTCAATAAACTAATGAGAAGATAATTATTTAATTTAAAAATATGCTTTATGAGCATTTTATAAATTCCAAATGACCTTGACTACCCACTGATAATTTAAAAGTATACTTAAAAGATTTGAACAATCAGACTCTTTCTTTCTTCCTGACCCCCACAGACTAACACAAATCTTCAAGGATAATTCATATGTTCATTGGGAAAAGAGAATATGTGGGGAGAATATAACTTTGCTTCTATATTTCAATAAGGTATAGATTTGTTTTGTTTATCCCAGTTTTATTCTGTTAACGCAGTATCATGGTTTTGCTACTTCTGTTGCTTATAACAATAATGGTTTTTGTTAAGTGCTTACAATAGCCAAGCACTGGAGAAATGAATCATGCACATATGTACACAAGGTCCTGGGATAGCTGCAAGATAATCATGTCCCACATGAGACTCACAGTCCAAGAAGGGAGAAAAGAGAAAAACACATATTGAATCCCCCTTTTGCATATGAAGCAATTGAGTTCCAGAGAAGTTAAGTGGCTCACCCAAGGTCACACAGCCCAAGGAACATGGCAGAGCTGGGATTAGAACCCAGATCCACTGACACCAAGTCCCAAGCTCTTTTCACTAAGCCACACTGCTTATTCATGCTGCTTTACCTCACTCTCCACTCCTTGCCTTTCTTCAATCCTCTTCCTCTCCTCATTCATTCAATCATATTTATTAAGTGCTTACTGTGTGCAGAGCACTATACTAAGCGCTTGTTTATGTTTCTCATGTTTCTCAGTTCTCCTCATGTTTCTCAGTTCCTCTAAAGGCTCTGTCTCTTGGAGTGACCTACTGTAGGCAATTGAAGGTGCCTCATTTAACACCTATATCAGTCTGTGGAATAGTTCACCTGCTATAGCTCAGGTGCCACTCCATCTTTACATTAATTATCCCTTATTTAATGTCATTTTTCTGATTCCCCGCTCCTTTCCAGTCCCTTTAAGTAACTTTAATGAACTTTCATTTTGCTGGGAGTTTGGGCTCTACATCTGAAGTGAAGAGAGGTTGACATCTAGACAAGGGTTGGTTTCTTGTAGAATCATCAGTACTTAGAAACTATTTAATGAGAAATCTTAATTCTCTACAGGACTACAAGAATTTGGCCAGCCCAATGCATGGAAAAAATTACTGTTTCATTTTTAAAGCATTATATTTTCCTCCATGCACACACAGTGTAACACAATGATATCCTACCCAGTATTTTGTAGAAGTCCATTTAATAATAATAATAATCACATTTGTTAAGTGCTTACTACGTGCAAAACACTGTTCTAGTTAGAGAGGGTTTTTCTATGCCCACTACTGGTCTGCCCTGACAACTGCCATGGAGCTGCCCTTGTGGCCACCCTCCCATCTCTAAACTTCCATGAATTACATTTCCAAGGCAGCATAGTTCCAAGCCCTGACTTACGCTTCTTAAATGGCTCACTTCCAGCATGGCTCAGTGTAAAGAGCATGGGCTTTGGAGTCAGAGGTCATGGGTTCGAATTCCAGCTCCATCACAAGTCTGCTGTGTGAACTTGGGCAAGTCACTTAACTTCTCTGAGCCTCAGTTACCTCATCTGTAAAAATGGGGATGAAGACTGTGAGCCCCATGTGGGGCAACTTGATCACATTGTATCCCCCCCATGCTTAGAACAGTGCTTTGCACATAGTAAGCGCTTAACAAATGCCATCATTATTATTATTATTATTATTCCATCCTGTACTATCTGTTACTAGTGGCTCAGGGGGCCACTGGGCACATTCTGTGCTAGCTGCATAATAATCACAGCAAAATACCCACACTTACAATCTGGTCACCTCTGGAAAGGCTCACAGAGAAGGTTCATACATACTAGCATCAAAACAAAGATGTCTCAAGGAAAGCATCCCTATATATTATCAACACAAAGGAAGGAATTAGAACTGTTTGCCTCAACAGGAGAGGAATTTCCTTTGAGATTCCTCTGAGATTCCCTGAAGGAATTTCATTTTAGAAGATATTACCTCATGTTCCTGCATAACTATCAGCAAAAGAAAGGAGAAAATTGCTCATGGTGAAGGACTCTTTGTTGGACTGGAAACTAAGTTGAGGAATCCGAGAAGCTTTTGGGAGTTTGGATTTCTTTGACTATGAAAGGCATAGATCTTTGTTGTAAAGGTGTGCATCTACCAGATTGTGCTGGGATGGTACTCCCTGGCATAGGGGACTAGTGGATTGTTTTAATAAAATGGGTCTGTCCTAAACCATGTTCCTATTGTGTGGTTAATCCTGGACTTCTCCTCTGGGCCCTCCATTTCAGCTGCTTCAGCTTAGGACTTTCTTTCTTGAACTCCTAGCCTCTGCAGGGCTAAGTATGTATATATGTTTGTACATATTTATTACTCTATTTATTATTTATTTTACTTGTACCTATCTATTCTATTTATTTCATTTTTTCAGTATGTTTGGTTTTGTTCTCTGTCTCCCCCTTCTAGACTGTGAGCCCACTGTTGGGTAGGGACTGTCTCTATATGTTGCCAGCTTGTACTTCCCAAGCACTTAGTACAGTGCTCTGCACACAGTAAGCGCTCAATAAATACAATTGATTGATTGATTACAGGGCCTTCCAGTTGCTTCCTTCTGGTTGCCCCTGAGGGGAGGCTCTTTAGAAGCAGGTGTGATGGGATATTTGCTTCTTCTCTTGCTCCTCTCTTCATCTGGTGCCTGGAGAGAGGTTATGCTGAAAGCCATACTCTCTCTAAAAGATCTCTATGTGGGTGAGTAATTTAATATATTGTTCAATTTATAGCTCTTGTAGGTGGTGCTTAGTCAAAACACTAGGCTTCTTGGGGATAGTTGCTAATTTTTCTCTTTTCTGTTAATGTCTGTACTCTGAATTAAATTCCTATATGAGTGTGAATATTGACTCCTCTATAGGATGCAGACCAAGGCAATTAATACTTGCCCTGAGCCATTCACAGTGCCTTCCAGACATCTGTTTCACAGGGTATTACTCTAAGGGATGGCAGGTCCAGCCATTGGCAGGTCCTGGACTCATAGTGCAGCAGAGTGTACTGAAGGAGCACAAGCCTAGGAATCAAGAGACCTGAGCTCTAAACACGCTGGCTCTTGGCTTGTTTGTTTTTAGTCCATAAAAGCTGCGTGTACTCACAATCTTCTCTTCCATTTCTATTCCTTTATTTTCTTCTTCATCTGTGAATGACGCTGGTATTTCTGAGTCTTTGGTTCCAACCTCAACAGACGTTAACTGTGATTTGAGGACACTGGCCACTACCACTTGATAACTGTGCTTCCAAGCTTGATAAATTACAATCAAAGGGTCAGTCTCCAATTTAAAGGATATTAATATTAATAACAATAACAATAATAATAATAATAATAATAATAATAATAATGACATTTATTAAGTGCTTACTATGTGCAAAGCAATGTTCTAAATGCTGGGGAGGTTACAAGGTGATCAGGTCGTCCCACGGGGGTCTCACAGTCTTCCTCACCATCCCTCATTCTCTCCTGTCCCGCCGTCGACCCCCGTCCCACGTCATCCCCCTGGCCTGGAATGCCCTCCCTCTGCCCATCCACCAAGCTAGCTCTCTTCCTCCCTTCAAGGCCCTACTGAGAGCTCACCTCCTCCAGGAGGCCTTCCCGGACTGAGCCCCCTCCTTCCTCTCCCCCTCATCCCCCTCTCCATCCCCCCGTCGTACCTCCTTCCCTTCCCCACAGCACCTGTATATATGCATATATGTTTGTACATATTTATTCCTCCATTTTTATTTATTTATTTTACTTGTACATATCTATTCTATTTATTTTATTTTATTAAGATGTTTGGTTTTGTTGTCTGTCTCCCCTTTCTAGACTGTGAGCCCACTGTTGGGTAGGGACTGTCTCTATATGTTGCCAACTTGTACTTCCCAAGCGCTTAGTACAGTGCTCTGCACACAGTAAGAGCTCAATAAATACAATTGATTGATTGATTGATTACAGATGAGGGAACTGAGGCACAGAGAAGTTAAGTGACTTGCCCAAAGTCACACAGCTGACAATTGGCAGAGCCAGGATCTGAACCCATGGCCTCTGACTCCAAAGCCCCTGCTCTTTCCACTGAGCCATGCTGCTTCTCTAAATTCTAAATTTCAAATGCATTGGAATCAAATGATCATATTTTTTGAGCACTTACTGTGTGCAGGCCACTGTTCTAAGCACTTGGGAACGTTCAGTAAAAAGTTGATAGACATATTCACTGCCCACAATAAGCCTACAGTCTATAGGGGGAAACAAACTTTAATATACATAAATTATGTATACATACATAAGTATATTCATAGAGTTTTCTTGGTAAAAAAAATACCAACAATAATGGAAGAGTCATTAGCAAGGTTATAGATTATGTCAGAGGATAGGACATTCTGCAGAAAATTTGTCCATAAAGGCACTATGAATTGAAAATGACTTGACAGCATTTGATATATATATATACATTAGTGCTGTGGGACTAAGGGAGGGACGAATGAAGGTTGCAAGTACTAGAGTGAGGGTGATGCAGATGGGAGTAGGAGGATAGAATGAATGAATGAATGATAGGAAAGAAGGGTTTAGTCAGGGTGCCTCTTGGAGAAGATGTGCTTCTAATAGGGTTTTGAATGTGGCAAGCATGATAGTCTGTTGACTATGAAGAGGGAGGACATTCCAGGCCAGAGGCAAGATGTAAGTGAGAGGTTGTGATGAGACAGATGAGATTGAGGTTCACTGAGTATGTTGGTATAAGAGGAGTGATGTGTGCAGGCTGGGTTGTAGAAGGAGAGCAGGGAGGTATGATGGGAGGTTGTTGTAAGGCTGTTGTAAGGATGTAAGGTTGTTGGGTGCTTCATAATCATTGGCAAGGAATTTCTGTTTGACGTGGGGGAGCATGGGAATTTCTTGAGGAGTGGGGAAACCGCTGTAAGTTCTTGAGGAGTAGGGAAACATGGACTTGAAGTTTGGGAGGAAAATGATCCAAACAGAAGGGTGAAGAATGGACTTGAGTGGGTATAGATGGGCCAGGGAGGTCAACAAGGAGGCTGATACAGCAATCAAGGCAAAATAGCATAAGTGATTCAATTAATGTGGTCGTAGCAATTTGGATGGAGAGGAAAGGACAGATTTTAGCAATGTTGTGAAGGTTGAACCAACAAGATTTGATAACAGATTGAGTATGTGGGTTGAATGAGAGAGATGAGTCAAGGATAATGCCAAGTTTATGGTTTTGTTTTCACAGAGAGGATGGTGTTTTTAACTGCCGCTATAAGAAAGTCAGGGAAAGGACAGAGTTTGGGAGGGAAGATAAGGAAATCTGTTTTGAACATGTTAAGCTGAAGAAGCGGCAAGAAATCCATATCCTGAAGCAGAAGAAAATATGAGACTGCAGAGAAAGAGAGAGATCAGGGCTGGAGATGTAAATTGGGAATCATCCACATAGAGATGGTAGCTGAATCCTTGGGAGTGACTTTTAGCTTGTTATGAGCAGGGAATGTATCTGTTTATTGTTATATTGTACTCTCTCAAGTGCTTAATGCAGTGCTCTGCACACAGTAAGCACTCAGTAAGTTCTATTGAATGAATGAATGAAGTAAATGAATTGTCCAAGGGAGTGGGTGTAGATAGAGAATAAAATAGGACCTGCACTGAGCTTTACAGGACTCTTAGAGCTAGGGGATGGGAAGCAGAGGAGGAGCTCATGAATTAGCCAGAGGATGAGTGGCAGTGAGATAGGAGAACCATGAGAGTACAATATCAAGTATCAATAATGTTTCCACCACCCACCAGCTCTGTTTGTCCACTCACTCAGCAAACTGCACCGTAATGGCCCTCCAGTGAACCACAATCCACCTAAGGAATACCATTGCTTGATTGCTATGCCTGTATCCCCAAAACACATTGCTTTCTTTGAGTGGTACCTTAGGGGATATGAGTGATGACTCTTGTGGATATGCTTTCCAGGACCCACATAGAAGCACACTGCGCATGGAAGGAAGTTATCAACAATACTTTTTATTTAGCTCTTCCTATGTGCTGTCCTATACTAAGCACACAGTAAGCGCCCAATAAATATGATTGAATGAACGAATGTGCAAACCACTGTGTTAAATAGAAAGGTGAATACATCATTTCAGAAACAGACTGCTCACTTGCAGCACAGCACAGGTTTTCTCTTTTTCAATTCTCAAAGAGTTCATTCCTTCTCTCAGTCTTTTATGTTTTTGCCTTTATTGCTGCGTAGATTGCAAAACTGCAGATATTGTACAGATGCAGCTTTGTCAAAGTGCAGTTTTATTAAACCTTATCTCGCTCCCTCCTACCTCACCTCCCTTCTCTCCTTCTACAGTGCAGCCTGCACCCTCTGCTCCTCTGCCACTAACCTCCTCACAGTACCTCATTCTCACCTGTCCTGCTGTCGAACCCCAATCTACGTCCTGCCCCTGGCCTGGAATGCCCTCCCTCCCCACATCTGCCAAGCTAGTTTTCTTCCTCCCTTCAAAGCCCTACTAAGAGCTCACCTCCTCCAGGAGGCCTTCCCAGACTAAGCCCCGTTTTTCCTCTCATTCATTCATTCAATCATATTTATTGAGCGCTTACTGTGTGCTGAGCACTGTACTAAGCACTTGGGAAGTACAGGTTGGCAACATATAGAGACGGTCCCTACACAACAGCGGGCTCACAGTCCGCTGTGGTTGTGTTGAGAGAGGGCATTCCAGGACAGGGGGAGGACGTGGGCCCAGGCGAGAATGAGACACAGTAAAGAGGTTAGTGGCAGAGGAGCGGAGCTGTAGAAGGAGAGAAGGGAGGTGAGGTAGGAGGGGGCAAGGTGATGGAGAGCCTTGCAGCCCAGAGCGAGGAGTTTTTGCTTGACAGGCAACCACTGGAGATTTTTGAGGAGGGGAGTGACATGCCCAGAGCATTTCTGTATAGAGATAATCCAGGTAGCAGAGTGAAGTATAGGCTGAAGTGGGGAGAGACAGGAGGATGGGAGATCAGAGAGGAGGCTGATGCAGTAATCCAGTCAAGATAGGATGAGAGGTTGAACCAGCAAGGTAGTGGTTTGGATGAAGAGGAAAGGGTGAATCTTGGTGATGTTGTGGAGGTGAGACTGGCAGGTTTTCATGATGGATTGAATGTGTCGAGTGAATGAGAGAGCGGAGTTGAGGATGACACCAATGTTGCAGGCTTTGAGACAGGAAGGATGGTAGTGCCATCTACAGTAATGGGAAAGTCAGGGAGAGGGCAGGGTTTGGGAGGGAAGATAAAGAGTTCAGTCTTGGACATATTGAGTTTTAGATAGCAGGCAGACGTCCAGAAGGAGATGTCCTGAAGGCAGGAGGAGATATGAGCCTGGAGGGAGGGAGAGAGTGCAGAGGCGGAGATGTAGATTTGGGTGTCATCAGCATAGAGATGATAGTTGAAGCCATGAGGCCAAATGGGTTCACCAAGGGAACATGTGTGTTGAATGACAGAGAGGAGTCAAGGATAAGGCCAGTAGTTATGGGCTTGTGAAGGATGGTGCTGCCACCTATAGTGATGGGAAAGTCAGGGGTAGGACAGGGTTTGGGTTTAAAGAAAAGGAGCTCTGTTTTGGATGTGTTAAGTTTGAGATGACAGGAGGACATCTAAGTAGAGATGTTTTGAAGGCAGGAGATGATATGAGACTGGAGAGAGGGAGAGAGATCAGGGCTGGAAATGCAGATTTGGATATCTTCTGCAAAGAGGTGGTAGTTGAAGCCATGGTAGCGAATGAATTTTCCAAGGGAGTGGGTATAGAGGGAGAACAGAAGGGGACCCAGAATTGAACCTTGAGAGGGACCCCCACAATTAGGGGGTGGGAGAGAGAGGAGGAGCCCACAAAGGAGACTGAGAATGAATGGTCAGAGAGATAAGAGGAGAACCAGAAGAGGACAGGGTCAGTGAAGCCAAGGTTGGATAAAGTTTCCAGGAGAAGGGGGTACTTCATAGTGTCAAAGGCAGCTGAGAGGTCAAGGAGGATTAGGATGGAGTAGTGGCCTTTGGATTTGGCAAGAAGGAGATTCATTCATTCATTCATTCATTCGTATTTATTGAGCACTTACTGTGTGCAGAGCACTGTACTAAGCACTTGGGAAGTACAAGTTGGTAACATATAGAGACGGTCCCTACCCAACAGCGGGCTCATAGCCTAGAATGGGGAGACAGACAACAAAACAAAACATATTAACAAAATAAAATAAATAGAATAAATATGTTTGTGACCTCTGAGAGGCTGGTTTCTGTGAAGGGGACAGAAGCCAGATTTGAAGGGGTCAAGGGGTGAATCGGAGCAAAGGAATTTTAGAAAAAGATATAGACAGCTCGCTCAGTGAGTATGGAGAGGAATAATAATTATGGTAATAATTGTGGTATATGTTTAGCACTCACTAGTCAATCAATCAATCAATCGTATTTATTGAGCGCTTACTATGTGCAGAGCACTGTACTAAGCGCTTGGGAAGTACAAATTGGCAACACATAGAGACAGTCCCTACCCAATAGTGGGCTCACAGTCTAAAAGGGGGAAACAGAGAACAGAACCAAACATACCAACAAAATAAAATAAATAGGATAGAAATGTACAAGTAAAATAAATAAATAAATAAATAAATAGAGTAATAAATATGTACAACCATATATACATATATACAGGTGCTGTGGGGAAGGGAAGGAGGTAAGATGGGGGGATGGAGAGGGGGACGAGGGGTAGAGGAAGGAAGGGGCTCAGTCTGGGAAGGCCTCCTGGAGGAGGTGAGCTCTCAACAGGGCCTTGACGGGAGGAAGAGAGCTAGCTTGGCGGAGGGGCAGAGGGAGGGCATTCCAGGCCCGGGGGATGACGTGGGCCGGGGGTCGACGGCGGGACAGGCGAGAACGAGGTACAGTGAGGAGATTAGCGGTGGAGGAGCGGAGGTTGCGGGCTGGGCAGTAGAAGGAGAGAAGGGAGGTGAGGTAGGAGGGGGCGAGGTGATGGAGAGCCTTGAAGCCCAGGGTGAGGAGTTTCTGCCTGATGCGCAGATTGATTGGTAGCCACTGGAGATTTTTGAGGAGGGGAGTAATATGCCCAGAGCATTTCTGGACAAAGATAATCCGGGCAGCAGCATGAAGTATGGATTGAAGTGGAGAGAGACACAAGGATGGGAGATCAGAGAGAAGGCTGGTGCAGTAGTCCAGACGGGATAGGATGAGAGCTTGAATGAGCAGGGTAGCGGTTTGGATGGAGAGGAAAGGGCGGATCTTGGCAATGTTGCGGAGCTGAGACCGGCACTAAGTGGTAAATACTGTTGTAAGTGCTAGGAAATCAGGTTGGACACAATAAAAGTCCCACATGGGTTTCAGTCTCAATCCCCATTTTACAGATGAGGTAACTGAATCACAGAGAAGTTAAGTGACTTGCCCAAGGTCACACAGCAGACAAGTGGCAAAGCCTGGATTAGAGCCTACGACTTCTGATTCCCAAGCCCGTGCTCTTTCCACTAGGCCATGAGGAATTGTAGGATGGAAATGGGATGATAACTGGAGGGAGCCGTGGGGTCAAGGGAGGATTTTTTAGGATAGAGGAGAAATGGGCATGATTGAAAGCATTGGGATAGACGCCATTAGAGAGCAAATGGTTGAAGATGGCTGTTACGAAGGGAAGAAGGGAGATGACAAGAGTTTTGATAAAGTGCAAAGGATTGGGGTCAGATGCACAGGTAGAGGGTGTAGCATTTGAGAGGAGGCAGGAGATCTCCTCTAGAGATACTGCTGGAAAAGATGGGATAATTGAACAGGGGACCTGATTCAGGAGGGACTGAGGAGCAGCAGGAGTAATTTTAGGGAGCCCACACCCAATGGTATCACTTTTCTTAATAAGGTATGTGGCCAGGTCAATGTGGGCAAGGAATGGGGGAAGCCTGAGGAGAGAGTTAAATGTCTGGTATAGCTGGCAAGTGTGATGGGTATGGGTGTCAGAAAAGGTGGAGAAACAGTTTTGCTAGGGAGAAAAGAGGGCAGAGTTAAAACACGCAAGGATATACTTGAAGTGGACAAACTTGGCCTGATGTTTACATTTCTGCCAGCAGCACTCTGTGGCTTGGGCACAAGATCGAGGGAGAAGGACTGTGCAAGTGATACAGGGCAGTGGGTTAGTGATATTCATACACCCAAGCCTCAAGTAGTTATGTGTATATTTGTGTGTGTGTGTGTGTGTATATATATATGCATTTAGTTCTATAAATGACTGTCTCTCCATCTAGGCTGTGAGTAGCTTTTGGACAGGGAACATGTCTACCCACTCTTTTGTCTTGTACTCCCCCAACAATTAGGTACAGTACACTGCACACAGTAAATGCTCAATAAATATATTAGATTATTGATTTTAGTCAATACCAAAAATCATGCTTAGTTAGAACTGGGAAGCCGTTACCTGCACTGGGCAGCTTCTTTCCTCCAAATTTTATAGTCCTGTCTTGCTAAAGGTAGGATAGGGATGTTTCAGTAATAACTGGGCTGTTCTCATCCCACAGTAGGCCTTGAAATATAAATTGACTTTCTCTGTTAGAAGTTTGCATTTTCTGTTTCAAAACCTATAAACTGCTTTGGTTTTGGTTTGGTAACCGTTACTACTTCTCTGTCACAGCCCAAGATGAAAAGTTAAAGAGAAAGAACAAGCAAAATGGGAAAAATAGACTGGAGGGATTTAGTACTGCAGATAGATAATTTAGAGTAGAGGGTGACAAGAGAAAGGAGGTAAAAAGAAAAAGACGGGATTAAATTGTGGGAAAGTTGGACTTCCACATACATGCTCGCACACACAACCACGTACATGCCTAAATTAGGCTTTTTTTGATTTTTACCAGTAAATTTTGCTTTATTTTCTTCTTTTATGGCCTCAGTCATAGTCACATGAACACAACATGGTCATGAGAAGTGGCATGGCCTAGTGGATAGAGCACAAGCCTGGGAGTCAGAAGGTCATGAGTTCTAATCCCAGCTTTATCACTTATCTGTTGTGTGACCAAAGGCAAGTCACTTCATTTCTCTGGGCCTCATCTGTAAAATGGGGATTGAGACTGTGAGCCCGACATGGTGCAGGGACTATACCCAACCTGATTCGCTTTTATCCACCCCAGCACTTAATACAGTGCCTGGCACATAGCTAGTGCCTCACAAATACTATTATTATTGTTATCATTAATACATATAAGCATGTAAAATTAAAAAAAAATATTTGTTAAGCCCTTATTCTGTGCCAAGCACAGCACTGTGCTGGTAGAGATGCAAGATAATCAGATCAGGAGAGTCCAGTCTTCGGATTCCAATTCAAAGCTCACCCAGTCTATGCATTTGTGTCAGTGGGAAGTTTTTTGTTTATACCTGTGGCATAATCATTCAAGATGCTTCCTGTCATAGTACAGGACAGAATTTTCATGTTGGGTAGGGACTGTTTCTATATGTTGCTGACTTGTACTTCCCAAGCCATTAGTACAGTGCTCTGCACACAGTAAGAGCTCAATAAATATGATTGAATGCATGAATGAATGTCGCTCACTGATTTTAGAGTATTTATTTATCAGTAATGTTTATATATCTTGAACCATGGGATTATCTTTAAATTAATAGTAATTTGAGTCACAAGAAAATTTTCAAAATACATTTATGCTATAACCATAAAAGACAGACAAAACTACAATGGCCAGAATAGCCTCACTGAGACTAAGTTGATCCTTAAAATGCATTTTGATAAAATCAAAAAGAAAATATACAAGAAACATTCTCAAATAAAATAAGATGTAACCTTCTGTTTCAAGGGAGGGGATAATTATAATCTCAAAGTTCTATGAAGTTCATATGCTACCCCCCTATAGTCAGATCTTGATAGTTTTTAGCAAGGGCAGTTCAGATGACCTCCACTACCAAGCGTATTTTGTCTGCAAGCCCATCTCTTTGGTAATTAGGATCAAACTACAAGGATTTTTAAATTAAAAAAAAATCTTTTTCATGACATAAAATCAGTATTTTATCTCACATAGGTGATTATCTTACCCTCAGAAGAGCACGTTTGGCATGCACTGTGAAACATAATCCCCCAAAGCATAGCTTAGCTTAAAATAGGTTCAAGCCCAGTTTGGCCTTAAATCATGTGTCTTCTTTTTCCAGTGCTAGGAAAACTGTCACTTTGCCTTACTTTGTATGGTGCATCAAACAAAAACTCATCACCATTGGCTTGAAAGCACCCACCACCTTGTGCCCTCTTACCTTACCTCACTACTCTCCTTCTACAACCCACACACACTTCGCTTCTCTAGCATTTACCTTCTCAATGGGCCTCGATCTCACCTATCTCGTTGGCGAACCCTCGCCCATGTCCTGCCTCTGACCTGGAACACCCTCCTCTTCAAATCCAACAGACAATTACTCTCCCTCCATTCAAAGCCTTAATGAAGGCACATCTCCTCCAAGTGGCCTTTCCAAACTAAGTCCTCCTTTTACTCTTCTCCCATTCCCTTCGGCATCACCCTGACTTACTCCCTTTGTTCTTCCTCCCTCCCAGTCCCACAGCATTTATGTATATATATCTGTAATTTATACATACTGCTCTCACTTTCTGCTCTTACCTCTAGATGGTAAGCTTGTTGTGGGCAGGGGATGTGTCTATTTATTGTTGTCTTGTACTCTCCTTAACTCTTAGGGCAGTGCTCTGTACACAGCAAGAACTCAATAAATATGATTAAATGAATGAGGGGTAGTTTTGAGAATAGGTAGTAGATTTCTTGAGTAATGGCTGAGAAATATGCAAGATTGGAAAGGAATGGGGTAAAGTGATGGCGGATATCTTAGTTACCCATTCTCACTATGAGAGCTATGCCTTAAACACCCAAATCCTTCTCTCTAGGAATCTTCTGTGGCTGTACAATTTTCATGAGGTAACAGTTGTAGCTGTAACAATTGTAACAATTGTACATATTTACTATTTTATTATTCTATTTATTTTATTTTGTTAATCGGTTTTGTTTTGTTGTCTGTCTCCCCCTTCCAGACTGTGAGCCCGCTGTTGGGGTAGCACCGTCTCTATATGTTGCCAACTTGTACGTCCCAAGTATTTAGTACAGTGCTCTGCACACAGTAAGCGCTCAGTAATTACAATTGAATGAATGAATGAATTCAAATGGTTTCAATTTTATGTGTGAAAATATTTCCTTTTTTTCCCTTTTTTAAGCTTCAGTTGCCCCCCTTGCTTTTCTGGTCTTACATCTACCCCATACCGTCAGATGCTCCAGTCTATCCTGAAATAGAGACTATAGTTCTCCTTCTCTGTACCTTTCTCACTCTGCTATATCTTTCTCAAGAAGCAGTGACCAGAAATACACTCAATATTTCAGGTTCTGTTTGTCTTAGATGCTCACTGATGCTAAAATAGTTTATATGACCTGCTGGTTTGCCAGATATAAAAAGGGACATATAGGCTGTATTTCTGTTAAATAGGCTCACTATTGGGAAATATTCCTTGTGTCTGACATAACACTATCGTTACTGCTGTTCAGTCTGGAGCTAGCTATGCTAGACTCATCTTCAAATGCTAGAAAGGTTACCTGTCATTTCATTATCCAGGATTCTCTTTCTATGTAGCTTGAGTAACACAATTCTATAATGCATATTCTCTTTCTTTTGCACATCATTACATCTTGAGGTAGTTTGGAAAATAATCCCAATGCTATTTTGGAATT
This sequence comes from Tachyglossus aculeatus, assembly GCF_015852505.1. NCBI lineage: Eukaryota > Metazoa > Chordata > Mammalia > Monotremata > Tachyglossidae > Tachyglossus > Tachyglossus aculeatus. Next base: position 117,987,255 of record NC_052067.1, read on the forward strand.
GTGGGATCAAGCAGCATGGCTCAATGGAAAGAGCCCGGGCTTGGGAGTCAGAGGTTGTGTGTTCTAAGCCCGCTTCTGCCACTTGTCAGCTGTGTGACTTTGGACAAGTCACTTAACTTCTCTGGGCCTCAATTCCCTCTTCTGTAAAATGGTGATGAAGTCTGTGAGCCCTATGTGGGACACCCTGATTACCTTGTATCCACCCCAGTACTTAGAACAGTGCTTTGCACATAGTAAGCACTCAACAAATTCCATCATCATAAATATCATTTGTGTTTCTGGTTTAATAAACTTACTCATCTCAAACTTTTTGATCCAGTTATGTGAGTGCCGGTAGAAAAAAAATATTTTCTAGTATGTTTTCCCTTTTTATTTTTCCATCTTCATTTCATTGTTTGGTTTCAGTTACCTGTGTACTTTTACTTCTTACTTTACTTATTTCTGTCTTGACATCTCTGTTTTTATTTTCTGCCTGTTTTTCTGTTTTACTTCTCTGTATCATAATTTTTATCATTTCAGTTGTATTCTTTTTCTATATACTATTCTTCATAGCCCTTTTGTATAGTTTAATACAATCCATGTTCTGAGTATAATTTAGTTTTGTTTTTTAATTTAGCAGACCTGCAAACCTGAATACACAGAAACAAATGTGTGCATGTGTTTGTTTATATGAATGAAACATCTAAATATTCACCATTCTGGACAGAATTATTCTCAAGAGCTGAGGAAAAATGAGTAACTAAATTAAAGAATGGCTATGTGGAGACAGTGTTTTGGGAAGAGATGGAGTTATGAAGCATGGAAAGCACATGTTTTGTGAAGGGCAAGGGAAAGGTTATGCAAGGCAGAGATAAAAGCATGGAACATGCATTGAACAATAAGCAGGTTTTCTTGGCTGCAGGAAAAGGGCTGCCTTGAATTTCTATGGAGGAATTTAAAGTCCATAATCAAGAGAGGCTTGTAATCCGACAAATACATTAGGAATAAAATTATTGGCTTCAAATCAATCAATATATTTATTAAATGAAGGTTAGAGGCTGAAGGAGGAGAGCTTGGAAAGGCATCATTGCATCCTTTATAGCCATCTCTCAAGAGATCTCACACCGCCTTTTGAAATCTATCACCTCCATCTGTGCTTTCAACCTCATCTTTTCTTGCCAACTAAAAACAAATGATCCTATTCTTTGTTCCTTCTGACTGCCATCTTCAACCTCTTGCTCTGTAATGACTCCTTCCCCTCTGCCTTCAAACATGCTCATGTCTCTGCTATCCTAAGGAAACCGGCTCTAGAAATTCTACCCTCCAGATATCACCACATATGTTTCCACCCATTCCTGTATAATCTCCTTGAACAGATTGTATGTATCTTCTGCCCCACTTTGTCTTCTGTAACTATCTTCGTGGCCTCTATAGTTTTCTTCCCTCTTCAGTCCACAGGTGCAGTTCTCCACAAAGTCACTACTGACCTCTCCTTAACAAGTCACAGTTGATTTTAATAATAACTGGTATTTGATAAGTGTTTACTTTATGCCAAGAACTGTTCTAAGTGCTGGAGTAGATATAAGTCACCCAGGCTGGATACAGTCCCTGTCTCAAATGGGGCTCACCCTCTTAATCTCCTTTTTTACATACGAGGAAACTGAGACCCAAAGAAGTGAAGTGACTTGCCCAAGGTCACACAACAGATATGTGGTGGAATGGAAAAAGAATCTCCTAACAGTACAAGAGAGTATGAAGGCACAATTATTGCCCTCAAGGAGCTAACAATCTAGCACCCTTCAGCATATTTTTAACATATTTTAAAGAAACACATTGAGAAGTATCAGTCAATCAATAGTACTTAATGTGTACAGAGAACTTTACTGAACATTTGGGAAGAGTAGAACACAACTGATTTGGTAGACCCATTCACTGTCCACTAGGAGTTTACTGTCTAGAGGAGGATACGGACATTAAAATTAATTAGGAGTATGTTTATAAGTGGTATGGGACTGAGAATGGGGTGAATATCAAATGCTTAAAGGACACAGATTAGAGTTTATAGGCAATAGGTAGAAGCAGTAGAGGAATTGAGAGCTTAGTTGGGAAAGGCCTTTTGGAAGAGGTGTGATTTTAATACGGCTTTGAAAGTGGGGAGAATGTTGTTTTTTTCTGAGTGTATGTGTTTGCGTTTGTGTGTGTGTGTGTGTATTTGTGTATGGTTTTCTCTGTATTCATGAATTCGTGAAAGTTATGTTCTGCAATATACAGAAATGCATTCAATCACAAAAAGCACAGAATTTTTTTGTCGGATGTGTGGGATTTGGTTGTTCAAAACTATGCCTCCTTATATTTTCCGCATATTATGATCATAGAAAACATCACAATTCATTTGAAGAGCATATATTGTCATGATATTACATATTAATACATAACTATTTTTCAAATGATGAATCATTTTTCATTTCTTTTTTCACTTTACTGATTTTGTATGATTAATCTTTTTCATTTGCTTTTTTTCCCTTTACTGATTTTATGTGAGAATGAGTACCCTCAGAAATCAATTACCTTTCATTTAATCGAAGAAACAATACCATATCTTGTAATTTTATGTGGACTATTTAGCTTGAAAGGCAGGAACTACTTCGTAGAGTGTGAAGTACATTGTTACTGTTTAAAAAAGTTCAAGTAAAATTTATGAGTAATAAAATGAAGTGTAACTGAAGCTTAGTAAATATAGATCTTTTATTTAATATGTAACAGACTACTTCCCTTGTATTAAAGCAAAAAATACTTCTAATTCTCCTATAGTTTGAATAATGTATTTTTTTGCTTTGTGGTACAGAAAAATTCATATTCTCACTGATCCAGTTGATGACAACTACTCTCCATATAACTTGGAGAGTACTTAAATAACTTCAAAATGCATACACATTGAATGGGCAAGAGCTATTTAATTAAGCTCAAACATGATCAGGATTAAAATTTCTATGCTAAAGATGTTAATAGGCTTACATACCATGTGTTCAATTTTTTAAATTATATTTTAATTCTGAACATAATACCTGGGCACCTACTTTATTTTAAAAAGTTGACACTATCAGGCTTGATCTCTCTAAAATCTCCTGCCCCTCTTCAACTCTCCCATCTTTCTCAGCTGTATCTCTAGAAGAGCTCTCCTGCCTCCTCTCAAAATCCACCCCCTCCATCTCCACATCTGACCCCATTCCTTTGCACCTTATCAAAACACGTGCCCCTCTTTTTTTCCCTCCCTAACAGCCATCTTCAACTGTTTGCTTTCCAGTGGCTTCTTCCCTGTGGCTTTCAAACACTCCCACGTCTCCTCTGTCTCCCTTGACCTCCGCCCGACTCCCTCCAGTTTCCTGTTCGTTTTTGCTATAGGTTGCCATCTTATAAATAGTTCACATCATTATAAAATTGAAGGAGTTAAGTGAAGAATCTAATACTACATGATTTAGCTATGTAAACACAATTTCATTTTATTTTGAAACAAAGCCCTTTTCTTATTGCTCACTATGACACAATATTCCAAAGAGGTCTGTCTTCTCATTTTCTATATATACTTTCATGGCTAACAAGATTTTTCTGCAGCCATTAATTTTCCTTCCCTTATGCTGAATGTCCCAGGACTGATGATGAATAGAAATAACCCAGAAAAGTTTCTTTAATGAAATAGCACCACAACTTTTCTGACAGCTCCAATCATTTACCACACAATAAATGAAGATGTGCCAGAACCAAAATAATAAGGATGAAGCGTACTATCTTCTGTGCCATTTAAATATTGGCTTGTAAGAAATTCTACTCTGTAAGAAAGGTATCCGTTTCTCTAAAAGTGCATAGGATTCTTGTTGGAGCTAGGATTAGCTGATGTCAATCTACAACAAATAATCATTTAATTTCAGTCCTTATAAAAGGGGTTTAGTGCCTTCATCATCATTTGGCAGCTGGTTTCATTCAGGGAACTTTTAGTTAAAATATTTTTTAAAAATATAATTTTACTGCTCAATGAACCTTGCAATAACAACATTTTAGCATCTACCCACTATAGCAGATGGCAAACTAATGAGGCCTGCTCTAGCTGCATACTGATATGTTCTGAGCAAAACACTTCTCTGATCCAGAGGGAGGTCAAAGAGTAACTTTTATTTATCTTCTTTGCTGAATTTGATCCTTGAAATCATAAGGTAGATTATTAGTTGAAAGAATTTTAACACTTCTTAATTAGACTCACTCATTTTTATTGCATAGGCTTGACCTGCAAAACTAAAGAAGACAGTGCCTGATATGCACCAGAATGATTTACATCTTCATATGCAAAATCATGTTATTTTCAGATCTGTTTTAGAGTTCCAATTAACACTCCTCATTCTTAAGCAGAAATGTTTCAAATGGACATACATTTGTGTCTACGTTGTAGTGGTAAATGTTATTCAGTAGCAAAAGTTCTTTAAAAATGATCTGATGTATATTTTACTGAAAGGTTTATCAGTGTTCCATATATTTCCTGAGTTTGTTTCACCTTCTACTATTCAAAGATTGGACAGTTTGCACTGCCTCTAGCCTGAGGGCTGGTCAGGGTACGCAGCTATGACCATAATACCTGCTTAGTGGCAAAATCATGACAGATCATTAATCACCTAATAAACATTTCTCCTTCATTATTTTCTATCCTTTTCTAATGCTGGCCAGAGGACCAACTGACAAAGTATTATTCAGATATGGTAATGAAAAGGCTTGAAATGAACTTTGAAACTTTTCCCAAGCAGTCAGCATGAGCTCTTAAATAAAGAATGCAGATTTAAAATAGTTGAACTGTTTTGTTTCTTTCTTAACAAACTCCAGTATTTATTTCATGTTCTGACAAATTATGCAAGAAGCATAATTCTTATACAGATTCAACTCTTCTTTAACTGCACTATCATCATTTATCACTTTAATGTTAGATGCTATCCATTCATGTTGGAGTGTCTGCAAAGACATAAATGCAGTCAACGTCCCATTCTCATTGTGGGCACCAAATGTTCTCCTTTGCCTTACCAGCATGTTTCCAATTTTAAAATACTATTATGACTAAAGTCCACCTCAATTTTTTAAAATTTCCCACTTCATTTATCATATCTCTGAAGCCTCTGCTCTTGGAGAAAAAATATTACAATATTACTGAACATTTCCCCCTCTCAGGACCTCACCTGGAGAGTTTCCAATACTCTACCAGTATTGGCTATGGTGGGGAGAGTCAAGCAGAGGCGTATCCATTCCATTCCTAGTTTGGGCAGGGGCTAGTGAGTGGAAGGCAATCTTTACATGTCAAAACTCACCTGTGCTGGGTGCAGCGGCTTGGGAGGGAATCAAAGGGTGGAGACTTAAGTTTACTGCGCAGAAGGAGGCAATGGTAAACCACTTCCACATTTTTACCAAGAAAACTCTATGGATCTACTACCAGAATGATTGCAGATGGAGGTGGGGCATTCTAGGAGAGATCTGTCCTTGGAGACACTATGGGTCAAAGACAATTTGACAGCATAAAACAAGACTAGACTGAGCATTTCATTCATATAGCCAAAGAAGTTTTGAATTTAATAATTTAAACAAGATAATAATTCATTCTGAATTTTGATGTTTCTTCAGCTTTGATTTTTCAGGAGGTTTGAAAAAATCAATACTTGCCACGATTTGAAATATGCATAATGCTTTGTTAGTCAACAAATACCATTACCCATGAGTCTCCAAGGTTATGAGGCATTAAATTATTCTACATTTTTGATAAAATTATCTTTAATTTTACAACTTTAGCTTTCCCTGTAGGAAAAAATTTTAGGATGACATTGGAAAAGTTCTTTTCTGAGGATGCAACTCCAATATGTTCATCTCAACTACAAAAGGGATAAACATAGAGGTATATGCAAGCTAGTACAAGGAATAATGAGTATTCAGTGCAGCTAAAGAGTTCATGGAATTGACTGACATTTTCTCAAATTCATAAAATAATCAAGGTTTGACTAAATGAAGAGACAAGTTGTGGTACAATAATAAATTCTGGAAGTCCTGTTATCCTGAGTATACGCTGATCATCACCTTCGGTTTATTTAACTCACATATACTGAGTTTGACTTTGTGTTCTAAGACTTCTTCCTAGGCAGTAACAAAGGCATTAACCCTTTCTTTTTTTTCTGAAGCAAATATCTAAGAACACAAGAAGAGAAGAATATTATAGGGACCGACCAAGGTTCATTCTTGATAGTGATGATAATGATCTTGATCATGATGGAGCCAGCAGTGGAAATGGCAGACAAATCTTGATCCAGGGAGTTTAGGAACTGAGAACCTGCCAAAAATAAAATAAATTGTAGTAATAGTGGTTCATGTGATACTGCTCACTGACAGTCATTTTCCTGCTGGGCCTTGTAATTGAGCCAATCAGGTGGCAGGAGAAAATGCAGCAAATTGTGACATTTTTGCATGTATGTTTTATAGGCTGGACCCATTTATGGCCAAAATGACTGCAGCAGATAATATAGCAGGCAGTTTCTTTGGTAGCTGCTGCAGTCTTGGCTACCAACAGTAAGCAAAACTTTCTCAGGATTCCTGCTGGACCTGTCCAGTTGCACCATGTTTTTTTGGTCAGAAATCTTTGCTACTGATGGAAGGCCAACTAGGACTAAAGTTTGAATCTCCTGATTCCCAGAGCAGACCATCAGACCTATAGAATGGCTAATTCAGGCCAGTATTCTATCTCCAAAACTGGCAACCAGGATATCAGGAAGTACAGTGCTATTACTATTGGTATTAGTTTGAAAAGCATCATGGCCTAGTGGCAAGAGCTAAGGCTTGGGAGTCAGAAGATGTGGGTTTTAATTCCAGCTCTGCCACTTGTCTGCTGTGTGACCTTGGGCAAATCATTTAACTTTTATGTGCCTCAAATACTTCATCTGTAAAATGGAGATTAAGACTGTGAACTCCATTAGGGATTAGGGCTGTGAACCCCAAGTGGGACAAGGACTGTGTCCAATCCGATTACCTTGTATCTACACTAGTGCTTAGAACAGGTCTTGGCATATAGTAAGCACTTAACAAATACCATAATTATTAATAATTATTATTATTCCCCTTGGTAATAATAATAATAGCATTTGTTAAGCACTTACTATGTGCCAAGCACTGTTCTAAGTGCTGGCTGGGATACAAGCTAATCAGTTTGTCCCATGTGGAGTTCACAGTCTTAATCCTCATTTTATGGATGAGGTAACTGAGGCACAGAGAAGTTAAGTGACTTACCTAAAGTCACACAGCTGACAAGTGGCAAAGCCAGGATTAGAACACATGGCCTCTGACTCCCAAGCCCATGCTCTTTCCACTGAGCCATGCTGCATCACTATGTTATACATCCTAATGTCTACGGACAGGCCATCCAATATTCATAACACATTATGGTAACTCAGTAGCCTAATATGGATCATTGTTCTTGGATTTATCTATAATCAACTACAACCTACATTATATAAAACCAGCAAAAAGCTTCCTACAATAATAAATTCCACCTACTTACCATCAACTCTAGAAAAAAGTGTTTACTTTTATTTGTTTGGCATTTACTACCTTCAAGCTTGAGTGGGTCTCACCTCATTTCAGTGTTGTGGGATTTAGTGAACAACAATTTTGTGTTCACTCAGCCCACACCCATCAAGTTTTTGTAGCTTTTAATCATATCCTGTGGTAAGCTTCAAAACAACTCAAATATGTGGAAACGTTTTGGACTGATGTTTCTGTGTTGAGGAATCTTCATCCCTTCAGTCTATTATAAACAGAAGCTTCTTCATTCCCCTGGTCAATTGATCAATTAATAGTATGTATTGAGAACCTACTCTATGCAGAACACTATAAAAACACTTGTAAAGTAGATAGGATCCCTAATAATCTTATCAGAGATCACCCATGTACAAATGGCAGTTGAAGCCATAGTAATGAATGAGTTCTCAAAGGGGCAAAGTGTAGATGGAGAATAGAAGGGAACAAAGAACTGACACTTGAGAGAATAGCACAGTGAGAGGTTGGGAGGCAGATCATGGACCAGCAAGAGACTGAGAGACAACTGAGATGTCTTGACAGTAGAGATCCACTGTGGCGTAATGGATAGAGCACTGGCTTGGGAGTCAGAAAGACCTGTGTTGTCTGCTGTGGGACCGTAGGCAAGTTACTTAATTTCTTGGTGTGTCAGTTACCTCATCAGTAAAATGGGTATCAAGACTGCATGCCCCATGTGGGACATGGACTGTGTCCAATTTGGTTAACTTGTGTCTACCCTAGTGCTTAGTACAGAGCCTGGCACATAATAAAGGGGCAGTCAGAAAGGAGGAAACCCGACAGCAGTGTCAGTGAAGTCAAGGTTAGATTGTGTTTCCACAGTGGCCCACAGTGTAGAAGGCAGCAGAAAAGTAGAAGAAGATTAAGATAGGGTAGAGGTCATTGGATTTGGCAAGAAGAAGGTCATTGCTGACCTTAGAGAGGGAAGTTTCCATGTAGTGAAGAAGGTCAAAACTAGATTGCAGGTGGTCAAAGGAAGCAGGGGCAGTGGTTGTAGACAACTTAATCAAAGAGTTTAGAGAGAAATTATAGGATGGATTTGGGGACTCCCCAGCACCAGACATTTCTCTTCCAGCCCCTACTGTGGGCACATAGCATAATTTTAGATTTCAATAATGTTTAATAGTTTCTTAATTTGGTAACAATGAAAAGATGCCCAGTTTAAACCACATTTCCCAAGATCTGTTATTTTTCCACCACAAGACACTTTGAACTTCCCCAAAGACATCCCAGAGCTTCAAGTTCTTCAGGTCTTTTTCCCTCTTCTCTTGGGAAGTCCAGTCTCAACCTCTCCTAGTCCTTAAAGCAGGATCTCTTCACATCCCTGCCACATGTCTGCTGTGTGATCTTGGGCAAGTCACTTAACTTCTCTGAGCCTCAGTTACCTCATCTGTAAAATGGGGTTTAAGGCTGTGAGCCCCATGTGGGACAACCTTGTATCCCCCCCAGTGCTTAGAACAGTGCTTTGAACATAGTAAGTGCTTAACAAATGCCATTATTATTATTATTACCTTATCCCATCTCTCTTGCTTTGCCCTGTGTCTGTCCAATGTCACAACATGTGCTCTCCCTGTGTCCTACTGTTTCAGGCATATTTCTCACAAACTTTGACCTCAATATGATTGAGGGTTTTCTTTCCCAACTACTTCACTCTTCTATTTTCTTCTCTATTCTTTCCTCTAATTGGCTTGGCTTAGCTAAATATTAACACTTATTCAGGGAGATATGCCATGGAATGATTCTCTTAGCTTCCTCCTCCCCAAACTATGTGTAGGGGCCAGCCAGACATAGCCAAGGAGAATGGATGACAGAATGATATCCAAGCAGCTGCTGTATGTTGAACAGAAATGGCACACACAAGTAAATGACCCACACAAGTAAAGAGGACAGAAAAAAGACATCATTGTAATACTGAAGCATTATATTTAAAATGTGATATAGCTGTGGACTGATGGAATTTCACCACAGCATGTTAATCATCGCTGGGGAGGATACAAGGTGATCAGGTTGTCCCACGGGGGTCTCACAGTCATAATTCCCATTTTACAGACGAGGTAACTGAGGCCCAGAGAAGTGAAGTGACTTGCCCAAAGTCACCCAGCTGACAATTGACAGAGCCGGGATTTGAACCCATGCCCTCTGACTCCAAAGCCCGGGCTCTTTCCACGGAGCCACGCCTCACTACTCCCACTACAACCCAGCTCGCACACTTTGCTCCTTTATTTTATTTTATTTTACTTGTACATTTATTTATTTTATTTGTACATATTTATTCTATTCATTTTATTTTGTTAATATGTTTTGTGTTGTTCTCTGTCTCCCCCTTCTAGACTGTGAGCCCGCTGTTGGGTAGGGACCGTCTCTATATTTTGCCAACTTGTACTTCCCAAGCGCTTAGTACAGTGCTCTGCACACTGTAAGCTCTCAATAAATACAATTGAATGAGTGAATGAATGAATGAATCATCCTTGTAGACAGTAATTGGGAGAAGGATTGTTTTCCTTCACAGTGGCACTGAGATTCAGATTCAGAGATAAGCTTTGAGCCAAGGAGCAGGAATAATCTTTATATTCCATGCAATATGGAAAATAATATTTCTCATGCATCTATCTCTAGATCTCTATCCACAGAAATAATAATAATAATAATAATGGTACTTGATATGTGCTTATTATGTGCCAAGCACTGTTCTGAGCTCTGAGGTAGATACAAGATAATCAGTTTGGACACAGTCCCTGTCCCACATAGGACTCACACTCTTAATCTCCATTTTACAGATAAGGGAACTGAGGCCCAGAGACATCAAGTAACATGCCCAAGGTCACACAGCAGACATGTAGTGGAACTGGGTTTAGAACCCAGATCCTTTTGATATCCAGGCCCGTGCTCTATCCACTAAGCCACATTGCTGTCACTGGATAGGATCTGCTGTCAATATTGTTCTCTTTAAAGGTAAAGCTTAGTTCTCTTTCCCTAAGCACATATAAATTTTTTTTATTAAAATATAGTATGAGATTGCACTTTGAATCATGGAGAGGTCATTTTTGCCCATTTACTCCTAAATGGCCCAGCTGTGATGGATCAGGTCCCTTTTTCAGTTTCTCAGAAGGACTATGTTAATGGCATAAGTGATGAGTGATTCTCTGATTGTCCTTTGCCCATCACAGCACCTCACAACAACTGTTTTCCTGCACCCTTTGGTGCCATTGAAATGGCATAAATAAGAAATTTGACTGGTGGCTCTGGAGACTATTGGATCAGAGGTTCAATTCCAAAGTATTTAGGGAAAGTATTTAGAGTTCTCCGATCTGAAAAGGTACACTGCTATTGTTCTCTTTGAAGAAAGGGAATTGCAGCTTAGTAGTATATATGACTAAATGTAATAATAAGCAAACAATGGGAAAAATTTTCCTGACATATCTCTCACTGCAGGTATGTTGCTCTTTATGATGTTAATAGGAGCTCCGTTTGAGGAGAATAGGGTTATATTAATGAGGAGTATGCAATCTAATGCTAAAGTTTGAAGGAGCTAAAACATTTACAACTGGGTTTATAAAAGGTGGTAGAATAAAGACTAATAAGGTAGAGTAGGTTTAGGTTTCTCAACCAAAACTTGAGAAGGCTTACTGTGGTATTCAGGAGAATAAAACCTCCCAGTGTTCAGTTTCACTTTTTGGCAAACCTCAGACTTTTAATGATAGCACTCCTCTGAATAATACTTTTGTTCCCGGTGATGTTCTGCAATACCCAGATTATTACTCATGATGAAGATCTAATTATAAAATAGAAATAAGCCAATGAACTTACTGCAGCATTTTAGATTTTTTAGGAGTAATTGTGTTTCCTCTCTTTACAAAAACTTCCCAATTACCATTAAGATAATTGAAAACATATTTTCATTGTCACTACATTAATAGCTGAATCATTTTTTTTTTTTGCAATGAAGCCAGTAATTTTAGTCTATAGCAAGGAAATCAGAATATCAACCTAATAATTCCTATTAGCTTTAATCATTTTTCTAACATCTCCATCCAGTCATAAATATCGAAATAATATTATATTATGGCCAGTTTGAAAATATCAGCTTCAGTGTTGGTGCCTAAACTAAAATGTGCTTAAGGGGTAAAGTCCCTTCATAGTAATCTTGATTGCTCTGTTTTTGTGTATGGTATTTAGCAAATTTTTAATATTTATATATATATATATATATATATATATATATATATATATATATATATATACTCACCATAAGAGGATTTTAAGAATATCATTAAATACAGGGTAATCTATTCATTATCTTAATTATTTGTCATGGAATGCGAATTATAGTAGTATAGCTGCTCAATCAATATATTTTTGGAAAGTCACACAGAGAATCAACATTAAACAAGTATTTGCTTTCAATTAGAATGTGTGACTTCCTTAGAGTCAATCATTAGAAAATATAATTGGCACACTAATTGTAAATTGAAAAGCCATTTAGACTGCTTGGTAGTCTTTTTTTTTTCTTTTAATTTAGTATTTCATCTCTAGATGGTGCTATAAGCACCTGTATTGCAACGGCACAGTTTAAAGTGATAGTGCAAAATTAAAGGAAAACAATGCAATAGAAAATCAGTAAAATGAAACAAATCATTTAAAAAAATCCTAACCATTGGTGTTTAAGTCATCAAATAATATGTTGTCAGATGATTTTAATGAAATGTATAGTTATCCTTCCGATTCACGATATTATCCAGGACAGTAAATTTTATCCATGTACCTGAAAAAGACTATTTCTGTTCCTTGGGTTTTCTTGGTTTTTCATATGGTACTTGTTTAGGGTTTATTATGCTCCAAGCACTAAACACTTGGGGAAATACACTGGACTGCTATTTGTTAAAGGTTTAATATGTTCCAAGAACTAAGTACTAGGAGAAATACACCATACTGTACTACACTGTAAAGCACTGTACTAAGCAATAAGAAAAATACAAAAAAATCAGGTAGGATTCAGTCCCTGTACTATATGGGGCTCACAATTTAATCCCCATTTTACAGATGTGGAAATTGAAGCACAGAGAAGGTAAGTGTTGCCCAAGGTCACACAGTAGACAAGCAGTGGAGCTGGGATTGGAATCCAGGTCCTTTGACGCCCAGGCCTGTGCTCTTCCCACTTGGACTATATGGCACTCCAATAGTGTTAAAACATTTTATTTGGTGTGTAAAAAGTGAATCCTGCTATTTCATTTATAAGTTTATAAAATTAATTTTGTTTACCAATCCAGGAGCCATTTCATTGTGTAATGCTATAGTGTATTTACTGGTATTAAAGTTAATTAGACTAGGATAAGGATTCAGGATCTTGCCCGACCTTGTTTAATTTTATAAATTTTAAAAGTAATAATCTAGCAGTTTCATTCTGGTTAACTAGTTGGTTCAGATAACAAACCAGAAAGTGAGAGAATTGAAGGCGACATATGAATTGTTCAACAGGTCAGTTAGGGAAAATGGGACATGAGGAAATGATATGGTTATTCACAATTACAAGTTAATGCCTTAAACAGATCAGGTCAATTTGAGGTCCTACTGAAAAGAAGTTGATGAGACACCACCTCACACGACCACACTTCAATTCCTGAAACAGACATGCAGACTTTTGGCTTTCTGACATAATTAAAAAATCAGATGTTTATGATAAATATACCTATTTTTCTCCAATTAGGGGGAATATGTGCTTGTGAAAATTCAGGCTGAAAAAAATCAATAGAGTTTTAAGTTGAAGGGGAAGGAAGGAGGGAAGGGGGCTGCAACGTTGAATAGGACCATAATCAATATAAGCCCCTGGAAAAGAGGGTACTTAAAGGGCACAGATCTATGTGAATAGATAATGCATAAAGGAGGAGTTGAAAAGATGGCTTAATTGGGGAAGGCATTACTCGCTGATAAGATTTCTCTCAATGAAGGTAAGTCTTACCATCTCAAAAAAGGAACAGAAAAAGAGACTTTCCTTCCAGGGAAAAGGGAGATGCTGTCTTCTGAAGAGAGATATAAGTGACAAACACACTGATGTCCTTTGCTAAACTCCTACTGGCAATGTTTGCTACAGCCACTGTATCTGGTGAGCCACTGTATCTGGTGACAACTTTGTTAAACTGTGGTTTCAATATGAAGCCCCTTTGAAAACAGGATGAGTGGAATAATAGGGGCAAGAGGGGAATAGGACACAGCCATCTCTAACCTCTTCCCATCCTCTCTTTTCTTCTCAAATCACATGATGATAATAATAATAACTATAATAATGATAAGGGTGCTAACCTTCTCACTGTGCCTAGATCTCGCCTTTCTCAGCCAACCCCGGCCCACATCCTACCTTTGGTCTGGAATGCCCTCCCTCCTCAAATCTGCCAGACAAACATTCTCCCCACCTTCAAAGTCCTACCGAAGGTGCGCTATCTCCAAGAGGCACTCCCAGACTAAGCTCCACTTTTCCTCAGCTCCCACTCCCTTCTGCATCATCTTGATTTTCCTCCTTTACTCTTCCTCTCTCTCCCCCTAATCACAACACTAATGTAGATACATACATATCTATAATTCTATTTATTTATAATGCTGTGTTTTTACTTGTATTGATGTCTGTCTCTCCTCACTAGACTGTGAGGCCATTGTGGACAGGGATTATCTCTATTGTATTTTCCAAGCACTTAGTACAGTGCTCTGCACACAGTAAGTGTTCAATAAAAACTACTGAATGACTGAATGAATAATAATAACAATGATAATTATGATAATAATAACTGTGGTCTTTGATAAGTGGTTCCTATGTACCAAGCACTGTTCTAAGTGCTGGGGTAAATACAGGGTAATCAGGTTGGACATAGTACCTTTCCCACATGGGTCTCACAGTCTCAATCCTCATTTTACCTATGAGTTGCTGAGGCACATAGAATTTAAGTGATTTACCCAAAGTCACAGAGTGGCGAAGTGACAGAGCCGGGATTGGAACTCAGTTACTCTCATTCCTAATCCTGTGTGAAGCCATGCTGCTTCAGGTGAACATGTCTATTCAACCTTGCCATGTGCTATGCAAATGTGTCATGGTGTCACTGCCTTCAGCTTTCCAGGCTACAAGGAGAAAATCCTAATATTAACCTACTTTAGGACTTTTCTTTTTCCTTTTGTTATTTCCTAACAATTTCATAGTTTTCTTAGTTCAAGGATACCAAACTCTGTTTTCACCCTTGATTCTGAAAGGAAATCGTTTGATGTGCATCTTAATTTTATGTCAGAATACTCAGTAATAGCATAGCATACTAATAGTTGATACGGCATAAAGGTGTGTAGATCCATGGTGTATGCACAGGGATATTCTGTTTGATAGGGACAAGACTGCATCCCCCACTCTGGCTACCTCTCTTGAAGTGCATGTTCATAGAGCTACAGAGAATTAGATTAGAAGAGTGGATGGCTCAGGGCAACCTGGAAAATCTATTAAATGCCTGTTCTGTGGCCTGTGAAAAAAATGAATCCCTACTGGATGTTGAAAACTGGTAGTTGAAGAGGGAGCATTAGTGTTCATTAGCAACCTGAATATATGAGCCCAGATTTCTTCCAAACAGTGTGGGATTATAAAGTTCCCCCAAATTGCTAGCCTCACCCCATGTACTTTCTACTAAGATCCACAAGTAATAGAATTTAAATTTGCACTACAAAGGCAAAAGCAAACAGAAGTCTAACAAGCATAGAAAAAAATAATATTTGTGCCAAGGAACTACAGAAAGTTATAAGATGACAAGAAAAGCTGTAGCCCAGGAAGGAAAATGAAATGTGCGGTGCATGAATTAGCTAGAAACATAGTTGATGTTGCAGCACTGGGTAAAATAAGATGTCCTTTGAACCAATTAATAAGCAGTAGTATTTATTTCATGCCTAGTGAGTTCAGAACACTGTATGACGTTCTTGTGATGGAAAAGTGTAAGTAAAGCATGTGTTTATCTATGCTAAAAATACACAGACAAAAACTATTTACAAGTAGTGAGAATAAGAGTATGATAGGTAGTTGTATAACTAACAGAATGAAACATCAGAATAAATGCACAAATAAATACAGGCAACTGAATGAATATGTATTCAGAAGTACTGAGGATGGGTACAAATACATTTGTGGCTAAGTAAGGATAGACATTTGATTAAAACAATAGATAGTGTTGGAACTCAATCGAAGGAGGTTTCCTAGAGTGAGTTTTATTTTAGCCAGTCTTTGAACCTGGGTAGTTCTGTGGTTTGGGATGTATGCAAGAGGAATTCCAGGCAAGAGGAACAGCATGAGCAAGGGTCAATGGCTAGAAAATCAAGGGTTAGATGAGCAAGGTAAGAGTAAAGAGTTTGAGCTGGAGAGTAATAAAGACAATTATTATATAAGAAGGTAACATCAGGAAGAGGGACTTGCAGGTAATGAGTTTCTGCTTGATGAGCAGGGATGGAGATCTAGAGAGTAGAGAGGTATACACTGATTGACATTTCAGGAAGATACAGTTTATAGCAGTGTGTAGGAAAAAATGAGGTAGAGGGATATTGGAATTTGACAGATAAACGATGCCGGTGTCATATCATGACAAAATGACAAAAGTCTGACAAAATTACAAAAGTCTGAGTAACAGTGGTGGCTATTTGGGTGGAGCAGAAAGGGTAGATCTGGGGAATGCTGTGGAGGAAGACTCATAAGTGTTTAGCAGTTAATTACATGTACAGAGCTGAAAGACATGGAGGAGATGGGGATGACATTAAAGTTGCTAATTTTGGGGACAAGGCAATAGTGGTATTATCAATAAAAATGGTTGTCAGTAGGGAGATGGGAAGAATGGAAGTTTAATTTTTGACATTCTATATTTCAGGTGCCTGCGGGGCACTGCAGAGATGTCCTTGAAGCAAGAAGGAATGTTAGATTGAATAGCTAGAGAGACCTGTCTCTCCAAGAGAGATGTCAGATATATCTCCTTTAGAAGAGGTCTAACCTCACCTGAATGAAGTTTCAGGTCTAGGTTCCATCAATAACTGTGATTGTACAGTTATACAATCACAAATTTTAACTTAATATGTGATTTGTGCTTTGCACATAGTAAGTGCTTAATAAATGCCATTATCATTATTATTATTATTATTATTATTTAAGCCTTCCAAATCTTGCAGAGAGTCATTACTGAATATACAATATTCTTATTTTTTCCCTTAAAACTAGTTCCATGTAGTAATTAACATATACATGCACACATGCACACACACACATATTCGTTGGTTATGCTTTACGTTAAACAAAGAAAAAAAGTTTTTATAGGATTCTAGATAAACTCAGCACATTTTGGTTATCAAGATAAACTGTCATAAAACATTACATTGCCCAGAAAGGAAATGATACTAAATAGAGAAAAACTAATAAACTCCATAACATATTAGTAAACTAAATGCCTTGCATGCCCTCAGCACCTAAACTGTGGCTGATAAACTCTCACACTGCCACAGAATGTTATGTACCTGCTGGGCCTGTTTAAAAATATCTGAAGACCAGGGTCCATGTCTAATTCCAGTGTACTCTTTCCCAGCACTCAGTACAGTGCTCTGCACACAGTAAACACTTAATAAGAACTGTTATTTTCACTACTACTAGCGCTATTACTACTACCATAATTCCACATGATTGACTCAATAACAAAATACTAATCCTGCTCAACACTAGCTGATAACCATAAATACAATATCTTTTTACCAAATAAGTGAAAGACATCTTAGATGTACCCATATGATAATAATAATAATTATGATAGCATTTATTAAGTCCTTACTATGTGCAGAGCACTGTTCTAAGCGCTGGGGTGGTTACAAGGTGATCAGGTTGTCCCACGGGGGGCTGACAGTCTTAATCCCCATTTTACAGATGAAGTAACTGAGGCAGAGAGAATAATAATAATAATGATGGCATTTGTTAAGCACTTACTATGTGCAGAGCACTGTTCTAAGCGCTGGGGGGGAATACAAGGAGAACAGGTTGTCCCACATGGGGCTCACAGTCTTAATCCCCATTTTACAGATAAGGTAACTGAGGCTCAGAGAAGTTAAGTGACTTGCCCAAAGTCACACAGCTGACAATTGGCAGAATGGGGATTTGAACCCATGACCTCTGACTCCACTGAGCCATGCTACTTCTCACATTATTGGGTATATCATTATCTGAAATTGAATATGTTCATATAGTGCTGAAATACCTCTGTTGAATGAATCATTGCCTGATAAATTCCAAACTTGAACCAATGATATTATCTAAATTATTTCGCACTATATCATGTAAACAATCTATCCAAGTCATTTAAATAAATATCACACTGGAAGAATAAAGCTATTTCCAAAAAGCTTAATAGCAATTTCAAAGCTATTCTTTTCAAAGAAGAAATCCATCTACACCATTACCCATATACGGCTATCTCTACAGGTGACTATGTTCTGACCAGCTATTCAACTGTGGCTATTATTAGAAGACTTCATTAGAATTAATTTAATGAAAGTAACTGTGAAGTCAATATTTTACTAGTAGCAAAGCTACTAATCACTTGTCAGTTCCTTACAGTGTTTCATGATCCTAAAATTCAATTAATATTTATTGAGTACCTATCATGGGAGAGCACTGTACCAAGAAGCAGTGTGGTTTAGTGGAAAGAGCATGGGCTTGGGAGTCAGAGGACATGGGTTCTAATCCTGCTTTTGCCACTTGTCTGCTCTGTTAGCTTGGGCAAGTCAGTTCACTTCTCTGTCCCTCAGTTATCTCATCTGGAAAAAGGGGATTAATCAATCAATCATATTTATTAAGCGCTTACTGTGTGCAGAGCACTGTGCTAAGTGCTTGGGAAGTACAAGCTGGCAACATATAGAGACAGTCCCTACCCAACAGTGGGCTCACAGTCTAGAAGGGGGAGACAGAGAACAAAACCAAACACATTAACAAAATAAAATAAATAGAATAAATATGTACAAATAAAATGAATAGAGTAATAAATACGTACAAACATATATACATATATACAGGTGCTGTGGGGAGGGGAAGGAGGTAAGGCAGAGGGGATAGAGGGGAAGGAGGGGGAGAGGAAGGAGGAGGCTTAGTCTGGGAAGGCCTCCTGGAGGAGGTGAGCTCTCAGTAGGGCTTTGAAGGGAGAAAGAGAGCTAGCTTGGCAGATGTGTGGAGGGAGGGCATTCCAGGCCAAGGGGATGACGTGGGCCGAGGGTCAACGGCGGGACAGGCGAGAACAAGGCACGGTGAGGAGATTAGTGGCAGAGGAGCGGAGGGTGCAGGCTGGACGTGCCAGCCCATCGAATATGGAAACGAAGTCTCAAGTAAGTTGTCATACTTGGTCAAGAGCTGCTTCGTGATAGCGGCCAGGCTGTCATGTTCTCCTACCCCCTTGTAGATACCCTAGGGCTTAGAACAGTGCTTAGCACACAGTAAGCACTTAAAAAATTCCATTATTATCATTATTATTATTAAGTGCAAAAATTGAAAGATGTTTTCCCTGCCTACAAGGATCTTATATTGTAGTGGAAAATGCTCAAAAATTATATAATGCATTGCTAGCAGAGAATATAAAATCCTTGTGGGCATGGAACATGTCTAACAACTCTGCTACATTGTACTCTCCCATGTCTACACAGTGCTCTACACATAGTAAGCACTCAGTAGGTGCAATTGATTGATTGATTGGCGGAAGGAAAAAAGGATTTTAGACGGTAATGGCTGGCTGATGTGGAGGGTGATTATCATTCTCTTCCTTCTAGGTTGCCTGTTGCAACTGTTGAAAAAAATAATTTCCTAAATTCTGCTTTTATTAAAAAAGGAATGATTATCAAAGCCGGTGCCATATCATAGAGATAAAGTTGAGAAAAAAATCCATTAAACGAGAGGAAGTCAAGGCTGAATGAATCCATGATCACATAAAAGAACAAGCAGCGAAAACCTTTCTAACTTCCTAATAGGTGGGAAAGTTTTGTTGCAGTTCCAGCTTCTGTGGAAAGAGATCTTTGAACAAGGGATATATGATAAAGAACATGATAAACTTCAGCATTTCAAATCAATCTATCCATCAATCAATGATATTTACTGAGCACTTACTGTGTGCAGAGTTCTAATCCCAACTCCACCACTTGTCTGCTGTGTGACCTTGGGCAAGTCACTTAACTTCTCTGGGCCTCAGTTACCTCATCTGTAAAATGGGGATTGAGACTCTGAACGCCACATGGGACAGGGACTGTGTCCAGTGCAATTGGCTTGTATCCACCCCATGATTAGTACAGTGCCTGGCACATAGTGAGCACTTAACCAATACCATAATTATTGTTCTAAGTGCTTGGGAGAGTGCAATATAACAGATTTGGAAAACACCTTCCCTGTTCACAGCAAGACTTGGAATGAATTAAGTTTCATATAGTATGGGCTTAAATTATCCAAAGACAACACTTGCAATGTCATATTCTGCATTTTACCTTCTCTTTATACATGGGTAATTCAAGTCCCCCAGGATAGCAACAATAAGGCAAAAGTACTGTAACACATTTCACTAGGCTAGGAATAATTACTAGAATTTGATTTTTCAGATACATCCTTCGCCATTTTACTCTGGTTACTTTATACAATGCTTTTTGCTTTATGGAATTTTTACAGAAACTTAGTTACATTTTGTTAAAACTTACTATAATGATTACAGACCTTGTTTAACTACTATGTTTAGGGTACCATGATAAAGAATTGCTATTGGCAATCTATAGAACAGTTTCTGTTGGCAAATTTGTAGGAAAATATCTGCCTATAATGGATAACATTATCCTCAAAATTGTTTCCCAAAGGTGCACATGAAATAGGTTTAGTGTTCAAGAAGCATCCAACCTGTACTTCCCAAGCACTTAGTACAGTGCTCTGCACACAGTAAGCGCTCAATAAATATGGTTGATTGATTGATTGATTGATCCTCAAGCAACTTTTAATTTGGGCTTAATATGCATTCTCAAAAATTCTAACTTAGTTCAGTAATTAGCATTCAGAAGCTGATTTAAAAAATAGTGCATTCTCCAAGCACACCTTGTATCTTTTTGTTTCATGGTCACTTTTAGACCCCTTTATTAAATGCTTTTCACCTTCTCAAAAAATGGATTATTATGGAAAAAGAAGGTGATATGAAATTCTAATCAATCATCCTTGGTATGACTTAGAAGTTCTGAAAAGGTTTTTTGGGAGAGATGGTCAAAATGAAAAAAATTAAAACTGTGGCATCACATATATCTCCTCATTCATATCATTCCAACTGGTAAATGTAACTGATGGTTGACCATTACCCTTAAATAAATAAATCATGACTAATGAAGCCATGGTCAGTGATAACTATAATGAAATCTCAGTTATTTAGATTGCTGCAGATGTTAATTCAATCTCAGCAAAACAAAAATCCCATTGACTTAAATCTGCCACATACATTTTGGTAACTTGAGGTATGCATCTACAGAATGGCATTGTTCCTAACCAGGCTTGGCAACATTTTTGAGTACTTACCATGTGAAGAGCACTGTATTCACATCCTGGAAGAATGAGAGTGAATACTTGGTCCCTTCTTTGAAGAAGCTTACAGTCTAAATCACAAAGGAGCATTTGTGTTAATGTGTTTTTGCTTTATCTTATATGTAAATGGAACAGATGGAAAGAAAAGCATAAATTAACCTTGTTTAATAATTACACCTTGAATTTGTTAAGTGCTTCTATTTTTCATGCATTTTCGCACCATCTTATGAGGTAGGGAAATATGGTATTAGTAACCCATTTTACAGATGAAACTGAGAAACAAAGAGATTAAATATCTTGTCCAAGGTTACACTGCCGGTCTTTTCACAACGTGTAGCTGATCATATTCAGAGACAGTTATTGTTGGTGATGCTATGTGGCTAAAAAGGGCAATGCTAATTAGGTGAATGATTACAACAGCTAGAATCTCCTTGATTAAAGATTTTTCATTCAAAGAGAATCTTCTTCCTCTGATTTGCAAATTTCATTCTAAAATGCATTCTTGAATACAACCTATTGAGATAGTTAACATTTTTCTTAAAACACATTCAGATGCTCATTCACAGAAAATACAGTGGAAACGTCTTGTGGGTCAACAGGAACACAATCTTATATGTGTTCATCTTTTTGATAACATTCTTTCAAATAATAATTTATTTGTTACATCTGTTCTTGGAGAAAGATTAATAAACAAAGCTATGAAGTACAATCCTGGGAGTGAAGAGCATAAACACACATCATCCCAGTTTCCCCCTGCTAACAATAATTTGCTGACTTAATAATAATAATAGTAATAATGATGGCATTTATTAAGCGCTTACTATGTGCAAAGCACTGTTCTAAGCACTGGGGAGGTTACAAGGTGATCAGGTTGTCTCTCGTGGAGCTCACAGTCTTAATCCCCATTTTACAGATGATGTAACTGAGGCACAGAGAAGTTAAGTGACTTGCCCAAAGTCACACAGCTGACAATTGGCGGAGCCAGGATTTGAACCCATGAGTTCTGACTCCAAACCCGGGTTCTTTCCACTGAGCCATGCTGCTTCTCTGCAACTTTCTCCAGTTGTACAGCCTATTACTATTTTCACTACTTTATGCAAGATTGAATCATAGAGTCATAAAGTTGGACAAGAAACCACTAATTTTTCATAAAATCAAGACTACTTCATTTTTCCAAAACAAAAATTTGTTGGGTTCATTATTTGAAGACCATTAATAAGTTATTTTATATATTTCTCTTTTCTACACCTCCTTTAATTATCCTTCTTCCTAGTCAATTATTTTCTCAAGAAGAAGACCTGAGAGAATAATGGAAGAAAGGACAAAGAATGGAATCTAATGGTATAATTTCAAATTGTACCAAAGTAAAGCAGAGAATAGGAGCTTGTGATCATAAAGTGGAATTTCAGAATAGATAAGTTTAATAACAATAATAATAATGGCATTTCTTAAGTGCTTACTATGTGCAAATCACTGTTCTAGAAGTGGTACAGTTAGTAATGATTATGAGATCCAACATAGGTCTGTGTTAGTGAGTGATGAGATAGGATGGAAGTCAGAGTTGTGCTAAGCTAGGATTAAGATAAAGGAGTCAGCTGAGGGGTGATTAGAAACTTCCACACAGATGTTGAAGTTCCCAGTGATCCCTGTAGGGGTAGACGAATGAAAGACAAATGATGAAGAAATGAAGAATATCAAAATTTTTCAGAAAATTTGGAGGTGAGGCTGTGGTAGTAGATGACAGACAACAAAAACTACAGTGAGTCATAGAGGTAGTAATGTGTCCTAATGGAAAGAACACAGCACTGAAAGTCAGGAGTCTTGGGTTCTAGCTCTGGCTCTGCCAGGTTGTATGACTTTGAAGAAGTCACATAAACTTTCTGGGGCTAGGCTTCCTCAGTTTTAAATGGGAATAAAATGTTTTACCTCCAATCAATCAATCAATTGTATTTATTGAGCACTTACTGTGTGCAGAGCACTGTACTAAGCGCTTGGGAAGGACAAGTTGGCAACATATGGAGACAGTCCCTACTCAACAATGGGCTCACAGTCTGAAAGGAGGCTCACCTCCACCTTAGATAGTGACAAGAGATTGTGTCCATTCTGATTCTCTTGACTCTACCATAATACCTAGTACAATGCTTGGCACAATTACTTTTACACAAACATTCAATTACTATTCTTATTAGATAACTTGTGCGTCAAAGGAAAGGAAGAGAAGTTGAGGGTTGGAAATTGGAGGATTGTGAGAAAGCAACCTCTGGGGGCAAGGAACAAGCAGACTCCTATGTTCTCCATGGGTTAAAGAAATTGGAGAAAATGAGGCCCTCTAATAAGGGGGGGTAGGGGAGATACAGTATCACCTGGAATGAACAAGATCTGGTGATGGCCAGGAGAAATATAATAATAATAATAATTGTATTAGTTAAGCGCTTACTATGTGCCAAGCACTGTTCTAAGTGCTGGGGTAGAAACAGGGTAATCAGGTTGTCCCATCTGGGGCTCACAGTTTTAATCCCCATTTTACAGATGAGGTAACTGAGGCACAGAGAAGGTAAGTGACTTGCCCAAGGTCACACAGCCAATAAGTGGCAGAGCCAGGATTAGAGAATCAGTGACTGCCCATGGGATAAAGGTAATTTTACCCACAACACTACAGGAGTTTCACAAGCTGCATAGAGGAGTGGGGAAATGGAGAAGGGATGTCATAGGGAGGGGAGATGATTGGATGGAAGTAGGATGATAAGTCTGATGGAATGCTAGCTATATGGCAGTGGCAAAAGAGAACAGGGACATATTTATTGAGAAACAGAATGGCCTAATGGAAAGAGTACAGAACTGGGAAGTTATAGAACCTGGGTTCTAATTCCAGCTCTGCCACTTGCCTGCTATGTGACTTGGCACAAGTTACTAAATTTCTCTGTGCCTCAGTTTCCTCATCTGTAAAATCAGGATTTGATACCGATTCTCCTTTCTATTTATCATGTATCTACCGCAGCTCTTAGTACAGTGCTTGGCTCATAGTAAGCATTTAACAAATGCTACAGTTATTACTACTATCAATATTATATTTTAATTATTATTATTGTTTCTATGGTAATGGTGCTGAGCAGAGGGTGGGATGGTCTTGTGAAGTTACAGGTCCTCAAATAATGCAGATTACAGTCACTCATCCTGATAGAGAAGCTTCCCAGTATTCCAAGTGTTGTGAAGATTTGCTAACATACCTGTGATGTCAGATCCTGAGTGACAGCAGGCTGTGAAATGATACCTAGCTTCCTCGGTTGGGGAAGGTGGATTTCTTTTTCCTAATGTGTATTCTCAGACCAATGCTATGTCTTCAGATTGCCCTTTTACTGCAACTTGTGGCATATTGTCATCTCAGACTAATCAGCAATAGACCGAGGCCAGTCTCTATTCAATCCATCACTAAATCATGTTACTTCAACATTGCATCACTAAAATCTGCCCTTTCTTCACCATCCAACCTACTACGATGTTAATCCAATCACTTATCCTATCCCTCCTTGATTACTTTATCAGCCTCTTGCTGACCTCCCAGCCTCCTGTCTATCCCCACCCAGTCTATACTTCACTCTGCTGCCTGGATCCTTTTTCTACAAAAACGTGCAGGCCATGTTTCCCCACTCCTCAAGAGCCTTCAGTGATTACCCATACAGCTCCACATCAAATAGAAACTCTTAACCATTGCCTTTAAAGCACTTGATCACCTTGCTCCCACCTACTACTCACTGCGTTCTTACTACGATGCAGCCTACATACTTTGCTTCTCAAATGCTAACCTTCTCACTGTACCTCAATCTAGTCTATCTCGTTGCTGACCTCCCACATCTTACCTCTATCCTGGAATGCCCTACCTCCTCAGATCCTACAGATTATTACTCACCCCCACCCAAAGCCTTATTTAAAGCACATCTCCTCCAAGAAGCCTTCTCTGACTAAACCCTCTTTTCCCTTCTGCTTTGCCCTGACGTGTTTCCTTTATTCATCCCCCCTCCTAGCCCCACAGGGTTTATGTACATATCTGTAATTTTTTTATTTATATCCATGTCTGTCTACCCCTCTAGACTGTAAGCTCATTGTAGGCAGGGAATATATCTGTTATATTGTATTCTCACAAGTGTTTAGTACAGTGCTCTGCACATGGTAAGTATGATTGACTGACTGAATTACTGCTGACATTAGTGAGTAGAGGACTAAGATACCAACAAGCAGTTTATTAAGAAAGACAGAGAGAGCTGTCACACATATCAGTGGGATAAGGGATATTATTAACACACACCGAGTTTTGCATGTAAGTATATTAAATTGTAAATGACTTGAAGGTAAGGGGCAGACAGATGTTTTAATTCTGTTATATTCTCCCAAATGCTTAGTATAATGTCTTGCATTCAGTAAGAACTCAATAAGGACCATTGTTTAGGTTGTCTGATGTTTGAAAGATAGACGAGAAAGAGAGAAAGCAAAGAGCAACTGACTATAGCTACAAGTTTCCTGAAACACTATTTAGCAGTCTCTCTTTGTGCATGATATCAAAAGTTCCTGGAAATAATCTTATCTTTGAGAATATAGGGCTATTCTCACAGAAATTAAGAGGCTTGCATAATGTGGGAAGGCATTATCATAGACCTTGTTTGCCTGAAAGAACAGGTCACAGTTGCCAGGCAACAGTGGTTAAATCTTAATAGGTGCTTATCTCATTTCTTAATGGAGACTTGAGACCATTTTTTCATTTATGCCTCTACTTGCATTTGCTTACTTTCAGTCAACTTGCCATGGCCCTCCCAAACATGAACCCACTGGTGCAAACTATCATTTCTAGACTGTGAGCCCGTTGTTGGGTAGGGACCGTCTCTATATGTTGCTGACTGGTACTTCCCAAGCGCTTAGTACAGTGCTCTGCACACAGTAAGGGCTCAATAAATACGATTGAATGAATGAATGAATTCATTCAACCGTATTTATTGAGCCCTTATTGTGTGCAGTGCACTGTACTAAGTACTTGAGAAGTACAAGTCGGCAACATATAGAGACGGTCCCTACCCAACAGTGGGCTCACAGTCTAGATGAATGAATCGTTACTTCCCATGCTGTCAGTTGGATTCCATGGCTTCTCTTTTGTGGTAAGTAGGAAGGTAGCACCCCTCCATCTCCTTTAGTACCTGTTCATCAGAGAAGCAGCATGGCCTAGTGGATACAGTATGGGCCTGGGAGAAAGAAGGACCTGGGTTCTACTCTTAGTTCCACCACTTGTGTGCTGTGTGACCTTGGACAGGTCACTTCACCTCTATGGAAGTAAAGGGATGGGAGGCATTTCCAAAGTACCAAGCAAGATGTTTGGAAACACAGGGTGCTAGGGTCAATCCCAGGCAATAATGAGCAGGGCCTCCAATAGTTTCAGAGGGCTACACTCCATGAACTGGGGGATGCATCCTGGCACTTCTGTATAGTGTCTAGGAAGGGGTGAGCATTTGAAACTGCCTGAAACAACAACTGTGGAGTGGACACACTCATCAACACTGGTTTCACTGAAGGACAGATCCTTACATCATTCACTAATACATCTTATACCAAGCCTGTCTCTTTGTTGAAGCCTGCCTTTTTTATCCTGATCTTTACAAAGACTTTGTTTAAGGAAAAGGACCCTTCTCTCAATTGCTGTCAATTAGACTCCAGCAGTCTAATTGGTTCCCAACAATATGCTGCTCTATCACATTGTTTGAATCTGTGCTATCCTAGGACTTGAATTTGTTTATTCTGCCCTTCCATCTTGTCAACACTCTCTTTGGATAACTAATCCACTTTAATGAAGGAATGAAACGAAGGGGAAGGAATGAGAGAGATTAAATTCTCAAGCCTGTTGCAAGTGGAGAAAACTAGATTGGTTGTCAGGAAAACTAGATTGAATGTAGAGAAAATTAGATTGCTGTACACCTTGGACAAATTCCTCTTTGTTCCATTTTGTGAAACAGAAACCCACTCCCTACCCTTCTCACTTAGATGATGTAAAAGTAATTATGTAGGCAAAAGTATTTAAATTACTCTGAACTATTTAAGGTTAAGTATCGTCCACATACAAATTTATGGAGACTGCACTTCTTCAGGTTCTAGAGCAGTTTGGTTTACTGTATGAAATGTTAGTGTGGCTTGTCTTGTCTTGTCGAGTCGTCTCCGACCCATAGCGACTCCATGGACCCATCTCTCCCAGAACGCTCTGCTCCATCTGCAGTTGTCCTAGTATTGTAACTGCAGAGTTTTCTTGGTAAAAATGCAGAAGTGGTTTACCACTGCCTTCATACCCACAGTAAACCTGAGTCTCTGCCCTCGACTCTCCCCCCTTTGCAGCTGCTGCCCAGGACAGGTGAGTTTTGACTTGTAGCAGATTGCCTTCCACTTGGTAGCCACTGCCCAAGCTAGGAATGGAATGGATATGCCTCTGCTTGACTCTCCCTCCCAGAGTCGAAACTGGTTGAGTACTGGAAACTCTCCAGGTGTGATCCTGAGAGGTAATGAGGCTTAATCCCTCAAATTTATCCTATCAGTTATGCTTTTATAGAATTGTCTGACTGTGTCTATTCAAACTTTACATTACAAAGTCTCCAGATTTTCTGATCAGGAAGGCAACACCAGGAAAGAGGGAGACAAACCTTGAGCTGAAAGTCATGGGTGTAATTCAGACCAGCCTAGTTTTCAGGCAGACGAAATATTTTTCACTCTGCTTTTCATATTAGTCCTGTAGTCTGAGAGGGCAAAACATTGAAACTGTCCTCATCTGATTCTCCTCTTCTCTCTCTGGCTGATCATTCCCAATCTCTTTCATGGACTCTTCCTCTGCCTCTAACCTCCTAGCTGTGGGAGTCTGTCAAGCCTCATTTCTGGATCCACTTCAATTCTCCATCAACACCCATTCCCTTGGAGAACTCATTCACTGCCATGGTTTCAACTACTGTCTCTATGTGGATGATTCCCAAATCTACTCCCGATCTCTCTCCTTTTCTGCAGTCCTACATTTTCTCCTGTCTTCAGGATATGTCTACTTGGATATCCTGCTGGCACCTCCAACATAACATGTCCAATATAGTACTCCTTATCTTCTTCCAAAACCCTGACCTCTCCCTGACTTTTCTATTACTGTAGATAGAACTACTATCCCTGACCATCTTCCCTGACTCACAAGCCCATAAACTTGATGTTATCCTTGACTCCAGTCCCTCATTCCACCCACATAGTCAGTCTGTCACCAGATCATGTTTGGTGACATCAACGCTAACAGCATCACTAAAATTCTCCTTTTCATCTTCAGCCAAACTGCTACCATGTTAACCCAAGAAATTATCCTATTCTGACTAGATTACTGAATGAGCCTCCTTACTGACCCCCCTGCTGCCTGTCTCTCCCCACTTCAGTCCATACTTCACTATGCTGCCCAGGTTATTTTTCTACAAAACCATTCAGTCCATGTTTCCCCAACTCCTCAAGAACCTCCAATGGTTGTCCATCCACCTCCACATCAAACAATACCTCTTTACCATAGGCTTTAAAGCACTCAGTCCCCTTTGCCCCTTCCTACCTTATCTCCCTAATTTTCCACTATAACCCTGCTTGCACATTTATCAATACCAACCTTTTCACTTTATCTCAATCTCATATACCTCAATGTCAACCTCTCACCCATGTCCTGCTTCTGGCCTGAAATGCCCTCCCTCTTCATAACCAACAATTACTCTCCCCACCTTCAAAGCCTTATGAAAAGCACATCTCCTCAAGAGGCCTACCTCAACTAAGTCCTCATTTACTCTTCTCCCACTGCCCTTCCATGTCACCCTTGAACTTGGGTTTCTGCCTTTATTCACCCCTCCCTCAGTTCCACAGCACTTCATACATACCCATACTTAATTGATTTATATTAATGTCTGTATGCCCTCTAGTCTCTAAGCTTGTTGTAGGCATGGAACATGTATCAACTCTGTTTTGTTGTACTCTCCCAAGTGCTTAGTACAGTGTTCTAAACACAGTAAACACCCAATAAATTTGATTGATTTAATAGGATTCACTGATGTGGAGGCTGTTTTTTGTAAGGTGGAATGGACCCTGAGGAAGAGTTTCATTGTGTAGATAAAATAGAGGTGGAGAAACAGGGAAGGGGAGCAGGAAGACAGAGAATGGAATTTATTTTAATTATGCCTTCTCCCACTTCTTTAGTTTTTGACATTTTCCGTCATTGTTCTTTGAAATGTGAGTCAATCTGTTTCTGCTGAATACTGACCCAAGAGCTGGAGGAAATGGCTCCAAATTGTAACATCCTACCTAAACTGTATGAATTAAAGTGGTTCTTTTTTCCTTAATAAGACATTATCAAGACAAGACTGAACTCCTGTCTTCCCTCCCAAACCCTGCCCTCTCCCTGACTTTCCCATCACTGTTGACGGCACTACCATCCTTCCCGTCTCACAAGCCCGCAACCTTGGTGTCATCCTTGACTCTGCTATCATTCACCCCTCACATCCAAGCCGTCACCAAAACCTGCCAGTCTCAGTTCCACAACATTGCCAAGATCCGCCCTTTCCTCTCCATCCAAACCGCTACCCTGCTCGTTAAAGCTCTCATCCTATCCCATCTGGACTACTGCATCAGCCTTCTCTCTGATCTCCCATCCTCGTGTCTCTCTCCACTTCGATCCATACTTCATGCTGCTGCCCAGATTGTCTTTGTCTAGAAACGCTCTGGGCATGTTACTCCCCTCCTCAAAAATCTCCAGTGGCTACCAATCAATCTGTGCATCAGGCAGAAACTCCTCACCCTCGCCTTCAAGGCTGTCCATCACCTCGCACCCTCCTACCTCACCTCCCTTCTCTCCTTCTACAGCCCACCCCACACCCTCCGCTCCTCTGCCGCTAATCTCCTCACCGTGCCTCCTTCTCACCTGTCCCGCCATCGACCCCCGGCCCACGTCATCCCCCTGGCCTGGAATGCCCTCCTTCTGCCCATCCACCAAGCCAGATCTCTTCCTCCCTTCAAGGCCCTACTGAGAGCTCACCTCCTCCAGGAGGCCTTCCCAGAGTGAGCCCCCTCCTTCTTCTCCCCCTCATCCCCCTCTCCATCCCCCCGTCTTACCTCCTTCCCTTCCCCACAGCACCTGTATATATGTATATATGTTTGTACATATTTATTACTCTATTTATTTATTTATTTATTTTACTTGTACATATCTATTCTATTTATTTTATTTCATTAATATGTTTGGTTTTGTTCTCTGTCTTCCCCTTCTAGACTGTGAGCCCACTGTTGGGTAGAGACTGTCTCTATATGTTGCCAACTTGTACTTCCCAAGCGCTTAGTACAGTGCTCTGCACACAGTAAGCACTCAATAAATACGATTGATTGATTGATTATCATGCCTGATCTTGATTTGTATTTTCAGACAACTCTGGCTTTTACAAATAGAATTGTTCTTTTTAAGTGCCTGATAGTCATTCTACCCTCAGCAAGTATATATACATCTGTAATTCACTCTAATGTCTGTCTCTCCTTCTAGACAAACCTCTGGTGGACAGGAAACAGGTCTAACAACTCTGCTGTCTTGTACTTTCCCAAGTACTTAGTCCAGTGCACTGCACACAATGGGCACTCAATAAATACCATTGATTTATTGATATGAAACAGTGCCTACTTTATCAATTGTTTTGTTACCATGAGGAAACTGATGCAAAAAGAAGTAAAGTGCTCTGCCCTTTGCTTTTCTCCTAATACACCCCAGCCAGCAAACTCTGAACTAACACTTCCACCCACCCTGTCTTCAATTCTTTCCTGCCTGCTGAATCTATATGGGCCATTCTGATCAATCATTAAATTACTGAGTGCAGATCCCTGTGCTAAGTGCTTGGGAAAACATGGTGGGTGAGGGGAGAATGGGATTGCTAGCTGGTGTGTAGGAGGAGAGAAACGAGGAGCAGGTCACTAAACTTCTTTGTACCTCTGTTTCCTCATTCTAAAAGAACTGAGTTTCATACCAATCAATCAATGGCACTGTACTCAGAGCTTGGGAAAATACAATACAACAGAGTGCATAAAAGGAGCAAGTGTATTTGTAGAATTCAGAGGTAGCTTAAAATACAAATCCAATTAATTAATTACAAAATACATGAAAATTTCAGCACAAACTAATGATTAACTGACTCATCTTGCCAGTGAAATGAGCAAGACTAAATTTTCCAGGGGGCAGGGAGAGGATAATCAATCAATCAATCGTATCTATTGAGAGCTTTCTGTGTGCAGAGCACTGTACTAAGCGCTTGGAAAGTACAGGTTGGCAACATATACAGTCCCTACCCAACAGTGGGCTCAGTCTAGAAAGGATAAAGTGGGAGGCAGACAGTAGGGATTGTATCATATACCTGGAGAGTTTGGGATAGGGGGAACAGTGCCATGTTGTGGAGTAATTCAACCACTCCTCTATTAACTGATAGAATTAATAGGACAACCAGATAACTACAGAGGCCAATAATATTGTCATCAAATTGCACCTCTGTCGCGACATTCCTATACTCAATCACAATGATTACTCACTCACAATGATCCATCACACTATTACATTTAACCTCAATGCACTATTTTTTCTCCTGAAATACTGTCATTTCTGCATTGTTGTTTCTAATCATGGCCTCTAAGTGAAAAGTGTTCAAGCAAAATGTGAAGAGAAAGTGATATAATGTGATATTATTTAAAATGAAATCATTACCATTTTCAGAGTAATTTGGACATATACTGTAACTGATAATCAGTACACATGTTGTTCTTGCTATTTTAAAATAATTTATGCCTGTTGGTTTCCTGTGCTAAATGGCATGTTCCTTGAAGGCAGAAACCATGCTTTTGAGTGTGTTCTAGTGGAAAAAAGAATGGGTCTGGGAATCAGAGGACTTGGGTTCTAATGCCAGTTTCTGCCAACTGTCTGCTGTGCAGCCCCAGGAATGTCACAACTTCTCTGTTCCTCAGCAACTTCATCTATAAGATGGAAATTGATACCTATTCTCCTTCCACCTCAGACTGTAAGCCCCAAGTAAGGCAAGGGCCATGTCTGACCTGATTTATCTTAATATAGTGTTTGGCACAAGTAAGTGATTAATAAATACCACAGTCATTATTATAATAATTCTTATTTTGCTTCTGTTGTATTGTTCCAAGGGCTTAATTCTTCACACCCAATATGTTCTTAGTGAATACCACAGATTGACTGATATATATATATATATATATATATATATATATATGTCATACATATATACATACATACATATATATATATATATATGTATAGAGAGAGATTAATTCAAAAATTTTCCCTTTATCAAATGTAAATTAATCGTAAATAATGCAAGCTTAGAATCCTTATTCCTGACCATCACAAACGTTCTAACACTTCCCAATGTGAGAAAAGCCATCAATATACCCATATAGCCATCCTCCCACTGCATGATTATATTCAAAGCTTGAAGACAAGCAAATGAAGAATCTTCTAATACTAGGGGCAGAGTGAGGTTTGACGTGCACAGAGCAGACCCTCACTAGAGTGATCTCACCTTGGATGGTCAACGAGTACAGAATCAAGTTTCTTCTCTCTGATCTCCCATCCTCATGTCTCTCCCCACTTCAATCCATACTTCATGCTGCTGCCCGGATTGTCTTTGTCCAGAAATGCTCTGGGCATGTTACTCCCCTCCTCAAATATCTCCAGTGGCTACCAATCAATCTGCGCATCAGGCAGAAACTCCTCACCCTCGGCTTCAAGGCTCTCCATCACCTCGCCCCCTCCTACCTCACCTCCCTTCTCTCCTTCTACAGCCCACCCCTCACCCTCCACTCCTCTGCCGCTGATCTCCTCACCGTGCCTTGTTCTCGCCTGTTCCGCCATCGACCCCCGGCCCACATCATCCCCCGGGCCTGGAATGCCCTCCCTACCCACATCTGCCAAGCTAGCTCTCTTCCTCCTTTCAAGGCCCTACTGAGAGCTCACCTCTTCTAGGAGGCCTTCTCAGACTGAGCCCCTTCCTTCCTCTCCCCCTCGCCCCCCTCTCCATCCCCCCAACTTACCTCCTTCCCTTCCCCACAGCACCTGTATATATGTATATATGTTTGTACATATTTATTACTCTATTTATTTGTTTATTTATTTTATTTGTACATATCTATTCTATTTATTTCATTTTGTTAGTATGTTTGGTTTTGTTCTCTGTCTCCCCCTTTTAGACTGTGAGCCCACTGTTGGGTAGGGACTGTCTCTATATGTTG
The DNA here is from genome assembly GCF_015852505.1 of Tachyglossus aculeatus. Lineage (NCBI taxonomy): Eukaryota > Metazoa > Chordata > Mammalia > Monotremata > Tachyglossidae > Tachyglossus > Tachyglossus aculeatus. Next base: position 118,020,715 of record NC_052067.1, read on the forward strand.
CCAACTTGTACTTCCCAAGTGCTTAGTACAGTGCTGTACACACAGTAAGCACTCAATAAATACGATTGATTTATTGATTGATTAACTTTTCTATGACCAATACTTATCGTCCTTTAACAACCCCAGCAACCAAAATGTATCTGTCATCCTGTTTCCCCTGTGGATAGTCCTAGGAGCATTGAGGAACATAGTCCTCTTGCTACTCTGTCAGCTCTAGCCTGAGGCCCATTGAGCCTGAGGCTCTTAGTCCATCTGGAATTGGGCAACACCATGGTGCTTCTCAACAAGGGAATCCCAGCAGTCATGGAAGCTGGGAGGATGGAAAGTTTCTTGGATAATGTCAGCTAAAAAATCCTACTTTACTCTTATTGAGTGGACTGGGGCCTGGCCATTTGCACTTTCCTATCACCTTCTCCCTCCCAACACTGCACAGGAGTTCAACCCAGACCATGGGAGGGGAAGGAAGAGTGGGGAAAAACCACCACTGCAGCCAAGGGTCTTGGGGTGTGGCTCCGTGTTAGCAGCAGCCTAAGGATGCCCTGGGGCAACAACTGCTCTAAGCATGGAGCTCTGTGGTATGACCTTGTGGGGCTCACCTCTCTGCCCTTGCATCAAAACATGAGGAGGGCAAGGGTAACAGTGACTACACCACTGTTTGAACTGCATTAAATTTAATATACTGTTCCTCACTCACAATCAATCCAGATGCCACCATGGCTATTCAGTTGTCTTCAACCTTTGAGACCTCCACTTTGTGGGCTTCATGAGTGGAGCCAGCTGCTAAACGGTATTTATCTGTGTAGACACAACAGATTGCTCAGGACCTACATGGACCCAGAAGTTTCCTCATACTGATGCCTGAGGTCAGGGCAGCCAAGTGTATCATTGGTCTGGTCATTTTCTATGTCAGCCTCTATGGAAACACAGTCACCTTGAACATTTTCTTCAACCCCAAGGTGCTTTTTACAACCGTCAGTCCTTTCCTGATTATCAACAGTGACAGAAGGCCTGTCCAGGGCAAATCCACTGGGAGAAAAGAGGAAGCTGCACTTCCCACACCAACTCCATTCAGGGCCAGGCTACAGCAGAGCCCCAAGGCATCTGGTAAGATCTGGAGACTGGATCCACCCTGGTGGACTTTAGAATCTGCTGCTTCAGTTTTCTCATCCGTAAAATGAGGATTTAATACCCATTCTCCCTGCTCCTTAGAATGTGAGTCCCCTGTGAGACAGGGTCTGTGTCCAAAGTGATTGTCTTCTACCTACCCCAGCACTCAACACAGTGCTTAGTGTTTTTAACAAATAAGCTTAAAGCTTTTAACAAATACCACAATTATTGTTGTTATTTTTATTACCTCTATTCTTCTTCTCAACCAAACACTGAATGCCAGTCACTAGGAATGGAAATCTGGTAGTTATTGAGAAAACTTATGTAGATGTCATCTTAACTATGATAAGTAAATATCTACAAGATGTTATTGGACCACAGCACCCTGAAATGCAGTTCAACTGTAAAGGAAAGTCTGAGATGGTATGAATTGGCTTCTTAGTATTTTACAGGCATCTCATCTCTCAGTCAAGACCTCCTATTAACCTACATGGTGAAACTTCAATAGATTGTCAAATGTATTTTCCTGCCAAATTGTTTTGTGGATAAACTGTTGTTACGAGCCCACCCATTTCCTTCAGCCAAATGATTTGCTCTCAAACTCAATGGTAGAAAGTAAATCATAGGAAAATGAGATAAATAGTCCCATCTAGAATATTTTGTGTCTACTCTTAGAATAGCAGCTTGATTGAGAAAACATAATTTTCAGAGCTTCATTATATCGTTGCTTGCCACTGGAAAAATAGTATTTCTTAGGGTGTCATGGTACTATGGAACAACAAATTCTGACATTTTTTCTTACTTTCTAGAAATGTTTCACGATAGTTTTTCCACTGTTATATGAACTACTCATCATTGAACAGAAGTATTATTGCTTTTTGTGTCCTCTATACCTCAAGTATGAAATATTAACATTGATTTAAATGGCATTTAATCTCTAAAGGGATACAATAGTCCAACTATTACAAATAGAACTGTAGCCAAGGGGCTCAGTGGTTTTATCCAAGAGTAAATAAAAGATGTAATGTTACCTTGATTCCTAGTTTTTACAGCCATCTGTATCTCCTTTACTATCTGAAGATCACTGAGTGGTGTTCTGTCGCTAACTTTCCCTTATTTTTTGCTAAACTCCTTTTACTCTTTTCCACTAACTTTTAAGGAGCCACGTGGTCTACTGGAATGAGAATGGGCTTGAGAGTCAGAGGCTTGGGGTCTAATCTGAACTCTATCTCTTGCCTGCTATATGACTTGGGGCAAGTCACTTAAGTTTTCTGTGCCTTACTTTGCTCTTGTACCTATTTCTCCCTCCTGCTTAGACTGGGAGACCAATGAGTTTACAGGGCTTGTGTCCAACCTGATTATCTTCTATTTATCCTAGCATCTAGTATAGAGTGCCTGTCACATAGTAAGTTAAGAAACAAATACTTCAATTATTATTAGTTCTTCTAGACTGTGAGCCCACTGTTGGGTAGGAACTGTCTCTATATGTTGCCAACTTGTACTTCCCAAGCGCTTAGTACAGTGCTCTGCACACAGTAAGTGCTCAATAAATATGATTGATGGATTGATTGATTGACTGACTGGAAAGAGAAAATATGGGAGGAAGAACTAGCAATTAATTATCTCAGTTATTCCATTTACATTCCCATTGCACCCCCAAATGATTAGATACTCTTCTACTGTTGCTTATACTATAAGTTGCTGATTTGTACTTTCCAAGTGCTTAGTACAGTGCTTTGCACACAGTAAGCACTCAATAAATGTGATTGAATACTGAGCACTTAGTGTTCAATAAATTCTCTACTGAGTACTTAAGTGTTCAATAAATACCATTGCTTGACTGATTGACTGATTATTCACTAATTCAAAGGAGACAAAGTTAAGTTTCAAGGAATTTGAGATTCTGACACTTTTATTCCATCTAATTTTGTTAGAAATCACACTGCCGTCGTGAGGTTTTTTGAATATCCGTGACTCATGTTGAGCCATTTTAGATTCTATGGAAGGAGATCAGAAATCTCACTCTTCTTATATCAATTTTGTAAGAATTCACACTGCCCTCAAATGAGGTTTTTTGAATATCCATGACTCATGTTGAGCCATTTTGGATTCTAGGAAAGGAGATCGGAATTCTCACTCTTATATCAAGGTGCATTTTTCCTTTTCCTTAGCTATTGAAATCAGTGGGTCTTATTGCAATACACTAACAATTATCCACACTACTTGAAGGTGCCATTATGTAGATAATTAGAAATCAAAAGGGTCACTTCCTTCTCTTGGAGAAAAAAAAATACCCTCCTAAATTACAGAAATAATAAACCTTGAGCATGTGTGTGTGGCTCTGAAAGTCTGTGCTTTGTTTGCTATATGAACCATATTTGTATAGGGTCTATAAACAAGGTATGACTAGAAGATGCAACTAATATATACCTAAGGAGAATTCTCTCAAAGGGATTTACACTCTGGTTCAGTGGAAGGAGCATGGGCTTTGGAGTCAGAGGTCAGGAGTTCAAATTCCGGCTCCGATAATTGTCAGCTGTGACTTTGGGCAAGTCACTTAACTCCTCTGGGCCTCAGTTGCCTCATCTGTAAAATGGAGATTAAGACTGTGAGCCCCATGTAGGACAACCTGATCACTTTGCATTCCCCCAGCGCTTAGAACAGTGCTTTGCAAATAGTAAGCACTTAACAAATACCATTATTATTATTATTATAGTGGAATTATTTGGGATGATTAAGAGAGTCACAACTGAACTAATTCTTTGTAGGTGGGGATTGTGTAATGTGCTTCTGTTGGCCATTCCTAAGAGCTTAGAACAATGCATTGCACTCAGTAAAAGCTACATGAAACCATGTGAAATATTTTTATTTCTGCAATTGTTTGGCTATTCTGAAACATCATAATTGTGTGGGAGGTAGATGATCAATCTTAAATTCAGAATTTTTTTTTGAAGAATGGGTGATTCACAATGCAACAATTTATGTCTACTAAAATGTTAATAAGCTCATTGTGGGCAGGGAATGTGTCTGCCAACTCTTATGTTGTGCAGTGCTTAGTACAATAAATACCCAGTGATGATGATGATGATGATGATTAATCTTATATCCTTTTGATTTTGTGATACAACAGGTTGCTACAATATTTCTCCTTTAAAGTTGAAATTATAATGAATGGGTGATTACTACAAGTGTTTCTGAAGATGATTCAAACCTTGGCATACATGAAAATGCATTCTAGATCTGGAGGCCCATGTGGAAAAATTAAAATTTCACTATTTCATTAGCAGACAAACACCTGAGATGTCTGGGACATGGAAGTATTAATGATACATATGATACCTGAGGAATACAGAGAAAGATGCCTAGGCACTTATATCAGTGTGTGTGTGTTTGTGTTTATATATACAGATATATATCAAATTCTATTTAAATCATTAGTATTTGAAAATCACACTATTGAAAATTACAATCCATGTGAATAGGTGTAACTGAAAAGATCTTTGAATTATAAACAAAACATTTCACATTGCATGAATTTTATGATCCTTTGCCCTTTTGATGTGCTTACTACTTTGATCAACAATTTGGTCATATTCTATTTTTTAGATCACTGGAAAATCACTGGTTCCTCATGAGCCTGTACTGAGACAGAGGCAGGTGATTTTAGGGTACCGTTTCAAGTCTATTAACTATTTGGGATGAACAGTATATTACTATTTAGGGTTTCCCATAAACCTGAGGGGTCAGCTAAAAAGGCTCCTGCCTTTTCATTAATCAAACAAAACAGTGTCCTGTGTTTTCTACTTGAATAGCACTTTTATTCAGGTAATCCAACTGACAGGGAAGAAGGAAAGGTCAGAGAGAGAAAACAATTTCAAAGATGGGAAGGTAATAGTAATTGCGGTATTTGTTAAGCTCTTTTAAATTGTTGTTAGTTAACCATATGTATTAAGCCTTACTGTGTGCAGAACACTGTGCTAAGCAAATGGGAGAGTACAATATAAGGGACACATTTCCTGCCGATAGTGAGCTAGAAGGGGAAACAGACATTAATGTAAACAAAATTACAGATAGGTACATAAGTGTCGTGGGGCTGGGATGGGAGATAAATATAGGGAGCAAGTCAAGGTGACATTGAAGGGTGTGGGAGAAGAGGAAAGGAGGGCTTAGTCAGGGAAGGTTTCTTGGAGGCCTTCAATATGGTTTTAAAGGAGGGGAGAGTAATTGTCATCAATAAACAGGGAGGGAAATGTGTCCTCCAAGTTTTTGTATTATAAAAGCATAGTTTGAAGCAATGATCACTACAATATCATTCATTGGGCTCTTTCATTCAATCATGTTTATTGAGCACTTACTGTGTGCAGAGCACTGTACTAAGCACTAGAATAATAATTATGGTATTTGTTAAGTGCTTGTTGAGCACTGTTCTAAGTGCTGGGGTAGATACAAGGTAATCAGATTGACCCACGTGGGTCTCACAGCCTTAATCCCCATTTTACAGATGAGGTAACAGGCACAGAGAATTTAAGTGGCATGCCCAAAGTAACACAGCTGACAAGTGGTGGAGCTGGGATTAGAACTCACAACCTCTGATTCCCAAGCCCACATGGTTGAAGCCTTGCCCTTTGTGGGATCACAGTCTAAGTAGGAAGGAGAACAGGTATCACCCTCACTTTACTGATGAAGAAACTGAGGCACAGGGAAGTAAGTGACTTGCCCAGGTTGACACAGCAAATAGGTAGCAGAGCCAAATTAGAACCCACTTCCTCTGACTCCAAGGCCAATATTCTTTCCACTAGACCTCACCGCTTCACATACCACTGTACCATTAGATTGTTGAAACTCAACATCCCAGACTTCCAACTTTGTCTATATTCCAACTGGATGGCAACACACAAATAGCAATTATTTGAAGAGGCTACATTCAGTGGCCTGCCAAGCATTATCTGAAACAATATTTCTTTTCTTTTGTCATTCAGCAATCAAGAGTTCAGGATGAGGTAAGTAATAGTATTTAAGTGGATTGTTATCAATATATGTATGTATGTATTTTTTACTAAATTGATCCTGAAATTTTTGACTTTTAGGACTTATTTGTACAATAGTTCCATCAAGGTTTTTCAATATTGTCCCAGGTGTTCAGAGAGACTCCATCCCCCCCATCTTACCTCCTTCCCTTCCCCACAGCACCTGTATATATGTATATATGTTTGTACATATTTATTACTCTATTTATTTATCTATTTATTTTACTTGTACATATCTATTCTATTTATTTTATTTTGTTAGTATGTTTGGTTTTGTTCTCTGTCTCCCCCTTTTAGACTGTGAGCCCACTGTTGGGTAGGGACTGTCTCTATATGTTGCCAAATTGTACTTCCCAAGCGCTTAGTACAGTGCTCTGCACACAGTAAGCGCTCAATAAATACGATTGATGATGATGATGATGAGAGACTCAGAAGAAGCGTGGCTTAGTGGAAAGAGCAGGGGTATGGGAGTCAGAGGTCATGGGTTCTAATCCCAGCTCTGCCACTTGTCAGCTGTGTGACCTTGGGCAAATCACTTAACTTCTCTGGGCCTCAGTTCTCTCATCTGCCAAATGGGGATTAAGACTGTGAGCCCCACATGGGACAATCTGATTACCTTGTATCTACCTTAGCAGTTAGCACAGTGCTTGGCACATAGTAAGCACTTAACAAATACCAACATTATTATTACTAGTATTATTATTATTAAGAAAATATTGATTGTAGCAGGCTCATTATTTTGCTTCACTCATTCTTCCACTTACCAATCAACCTTAGTATCTAGCCAAAGCAATTTATTAACTTCGTTCACTTCAAGTTTATCCTTTCCTGCCTTAACTCAGCCCTCTCCTCTGCCAGACAAAACTATTTCTCCTCCCTTATTGACACCCATGCCCATCATTCCCGTCAGCTCTTCCGTACATTCAACTCCCTTCTCAGGCCCCCGGTTCCTCCCCCTCCTCCTTCCCTCACCCCCAACGATCTGGCCTCCTACTTCATTAACAAAATTAAATCCATCAGGTCTGACCTCCCCAAAGTCACTTCCCCCCCTTCTCTAACCCCCCGGCTCTCAACACTCTCTGCTACTCTCCCATCCTTCCCAGCAGTATCCTCAGAGGAGCTCTCCTCCCTGCTCTCAAGTGCTACTCTGGCCACCTGTGTTTCTGACCCCATTCCCTCTCATCTCATGAAATCTCTCGCTCCATCCCTTCTCCCCTCCTTAACTTCCATCTTACTGCTCACTCTCCACTCGTTCCTTCCCCTCTGCCTTCAAACATGCCCATGTCTCTCCCATCCTAAAAAAACCTCTCTTGACCCCACCTCACCTTCTAGTTATCACCCCATCTCCCTCCTACCATTCCTTTCCAAACTCCTTGAACGAGTCATCTACACGCGCTGCCTCGAATTCCTCAGCACCAACTCTCTCCTCGACCCCCTCCAGTCTGGCTTCTGTCCCCTACATTACAAGGAAACTGCCCTCTCAAAGGTCACCAGTGACCTCCTGCTTGCCAAATCCAACGGCACCTACTCTATCCTAATCCTCCTCGACCTCTCAGCTACCTTCGACACTGTGGACCCCCCTTCTCCTCAACACGCTATCCAACCTTGGCTTCACAGACTCCGTCCTCTCCTGGTTGTCCTCTTATCTCTCCGGTCATTCATTCTCAGTCTCTTTTGCAGGCTCCTCCTCCCCCTCCCATCCCCTTACTGTGGGGGTTCCCCAAGGTTCAGGTCTTGGCCCCCTTCTGTTCTCGATCTACACTCACTCTCTTGGTGACCTCATTTGCTCCCACAGCTTCAACTATCATCTCTACTCTGATGACACTCAAATCTATATCTCTGCCCCTGCTCTCTCTCCCTCCCTCCAGGCTCGCCTTCAGGACATCCTGCCTTCAGGACATCTCCATCTGGATGTCTGCCTGCCACCTAAAACTCAACATGTCCAAAACTGAACTCCTTATCTTCCCTCCCAAACCCTGCCCTTTCCTTGACTTTCCCATCACTGTTGATGGCACTACCATCCTTCCTGTCTCACAAGCCCACAACCTTGGTATCATCCTCAACTCTGCTCTCTCATTCACCCCCACATCCAAGCCGTCACCAAAACCGGCCGGTCTCAGCTCTGCAACATTGCCAAGATCCGCCCTTTCCTCTCCATCCAAACTGCTACCCTGCTCATTCAAGCTCTCATCCTATCCCATCTGGACTACTGCATCAGCCTTCTCTCTGATCTCCCATCCTCGTGTCTCTCCCCATTTCAATCCATACTTCATGTGGTTGCCTGGATTGTCTTTGTCCAGAAATGCTCTGGGCATGTTACTCCCCTCCTCAAAAATCTCCAGTGGCTACCAATCAATCTCCACATCAGGCAGAAACTCCTCACTCTCGGCTTCAAGGTTCTCCATCACCTCGCCCCCTCCTACCTCACCTCCCTTCTCTCCTTCTACAGCCCACCCCGCACCCTCTGCTCCTCTGCCACTAATCTCCTCACCGTGCCTCGTTCTCGCCTGTCCCGCCGTTGACCCCTGGCCCACGTCATCCCCCTGGCCTGGAATGCCCTCCCTCTGACCATCCAAGCCAGCTCTCTTCCTCCCTTCAAGGCCCTACTGAGAGCTCACCTCCTCCAGGAGGCCTTCCCAGACTGAGTCCCCTCCTTCCTCTCCCCCTTGTCTTCCTCTCCATCCCCCCGTCTTACCTCCTTCCCTTCCCCACAGCACCTGTATATATTTATATATGTTTGTACATATTTACTACTCTATTTATTTTACTTGTATATATCTATTCTATTTATTTTATTTTGTTAATATGTTTGGTTTTGTTCTCTGTCTCCCCCTTCTAGACTGTGAACCCACTACTGGGTAGGGACTGTCTCTATATGTTGCTAACTTGTACTTCCCAAGCGCTTAGTACAGTGCTCTGCACACAGAAAGTGCTCAATAAATATGATTGATTGATTGATTGGTTGATTGAAATACTTATCATGTTTTTTCTACTTACCTTCAGTATGAAGTTACTGAAACATTTATAGAGAACAAAGACTCAGATGCCCTTGGGGCATGTTGACCTTTAAATTCCTCCAGATTAGATTTTTAGATTTTCAGGAGTTATCTTTATGTTGAATTTTGATTCTCTCTGACTGTTTATATCAAGTCACTTAGCTTAATGTTTCATAAGTTTTATTCATTTCTTTTCCATTGAAAATGTGGGTGATTAGGGCTTAATACAATAAAGCTTTCTATTTCTTATACGACAGGTCTCTTATCAGGCAAGGCTCTTGACAGTCTTCTGCGAAAGAACCATTAAAGTGTGCAACTGAACATATAAGTAGGATGAAGTATCTGCTACAAACAGTCTTCCTTGGTACCAATTGTCTGGGAAATGATTTCTTGGCTTTTATATGTTTTGCTAGTCAGCTTTTTTTGAATTTCTGTTCAGGACAATGGCTAATGCGTCAGTTTGAAATGCATACACTTTGAATAAAAAGAAGAGTTAAATAAAACTCAGTGCTATGAAGGAATATTACTACCTCTAAAAGAAAATTTGAAAAGCAATGGCAAAGGGATATGGAAGTTTGGGTTATTAGAGAATGCATTTTGGGAAATACTTCACACTCAGATATCTCTGCATTAAGACATGTGTTGGCACTATACTTGTTACTCTGAACTGTCATCCTGTTTTCCTCTTATCTGTGAACTATCCAGTCTGAGTTCCTCTTTACAAATAAATCATTTTTGCTAACTCAAAATTTCTTAATAAAAACAATGAAATGGATGTATCTTTTCATAATTGTTGAAGCAAAAATTAAAATCTTATTGACAATGCATATTGTGGATTATATTGACAGCATGCATAATAAACGTTACAGTAGTCACTAACTTTATTTTTGAACCTTTCATTTCAACTATTCTCTGTATCTACTGAAACAGATAACATATACAAATGAAACTCCTGTTTCACATTGAAGGTTATCTAAATTGCATTATGCTGAAAACACAAAACAAGCTAAAATGCCTATAAATTGAGGTGTACATATGAATAATTTTGAAGTACAATAATCTGTTTATTAAAATATGCTTTTACATAAATGATATGAACCTGTTGTAAGCTCATTGTGGGCAACGAATGTGTTACATACATTGGTTATGTGTACTCTCCCATGTGCTTAGTGCAGTGCTCTGCACACAGAAAGCACTCAATATATATGTCTGATTATGATCCTCTTTAGCGTTCGCTGATTACTTTGATATTTACAAAAAACATTGCAAGAAAGTTTTGATCAATGATGAAATATCATTTTGAGCAGTTTTAGAGTAAAGGACTTAATAGGAAAGAACATTTATTTCCTTTCAATTTAAATGGGGAATAAAGGGTTGAATTAGAACTGTAGGATCAGTGTGTACAGGAGCTGATATTCCAGGAGCAGGACCTATGGACAGCAAGCTTGAAAGTATAGAAAAAGGGGCACTCAGAAAACCAAGATCATGGTCTTCCAGAGAAATTCAGAAGCCAGTCACACAGCCAGTGAAAAATATTCAGAATGACAATGAGAAAAAACAGAGATGCCCACAGCAAATAGGAATCGCCAGGAATAGGAATAGGAATCACCAGACAGTAAGGAGGTAGAGTTAAGACATATTTGAGTCTCTTTTGTTTCTGAGAGATGAGACCTATGCAGAAGCATGATTTTGATTAAAGCAATTAATCAAATTCATTAGGAAAATTTGTACAAAGATGAAAACTCTGAAATGTGTGAGATTTAAGGAGGTAATCTGTGACTTATCTTCCAGACGCATCCCTGCTGTCTGTGTTTTAGTTTGTCAATTTATCAGCTCAGTTGAATCCAATCGACCACTGCATAATCCATGTGACCCAAATTGCCAAACAATCATTCTCAAGGCCACATGGAGATTGTTTTAAAGATTTCCACCTGCCCCTACAATGTAAGATTTGTGAATTTTGCAGTGTATCCAACTGATCTGGAAAATTGGTTTTGCTTTGCAAAGTCGGTTGTCAAATTCAATCCTGTTAGCACAAGCATGTCCTTATTGGAAAGTGAGATAGAGGCTTTCAAATTCAATCCCACATTTTTAAAACAAAAGTGACTCCTAAGGTCAAGAAGTTAAGTAACTTTTAAAACACAAAATGCATTTGTTTGGTAATCAAGATGATGCCTCTGAACTTTCAGTCTCAAACCTGAATATATTCTGCTAAAACTACACCATCTCTCAAAGCCACCACAATGTCCCTTAAGGTATAACATCCCAAGCTATTGTATTACCCCCAATGCTAACTACAGTCATTTGCATAAAATAGATTCTCAATACATAGTTTTGATTGCAATATTTTTCAGTTTCTTTTTTTTTTCTTTTTGTGTTATTTGTTAAGCTTTTACTTTAGGCTAAGCACTGTAATAAGTACTGGAAAAGATATAAGCTAATCAGGTTGGACACAGCCCTGTCCCATATGGGACTTATAGTACTAATTCCCATTTTACAAATGAGGGAACTGAGCAGAGAGAAGTTAAGTGATTTTCCCAGGGTCACACAGCAGACATGGGGCAGAACTAGGATTAGAACCAAGGTCCCCAGGCCTGTACTCTCTCCACTAGGCCATGCTGCTTCTCAATACTATTTGGTAAGTAAACATATTAATAATAAATAAATTAATTAATTAATTAATGTCTTATGATGATCAAATGAAAAGGAGCTTCAAATATGGTATTCAGTTCAGATTAAATACTCAAAAGGAATTGTCTAAACTCCACAAATGTAGCTATAGTTTTGTTTTACTCTCCCCAGCATTCAGTGCAGTGCGCCTCACACAGGAAGTGTGCAACGAATATGTTTGATAATTGAGAAAAGTATGGATGGATATTTATGATCCTTCTGGTTTTCCTTTCCCTGAAATTATATGCCAAGGAGCCAAATTGTGAAAATTTTGTAAATTGATTGTTTAAATCTAGAAATTCATAATCTTTTATTGAGTGGTGTTCAGCTTTAAATTTCAAAGTGCATTTTATTCTGTACTTACTGAAGCTCCTAGGCCCTTGAAAGCTGGGACAGCAAGTCTTCCGACAATAGGAGCTGGATCCATCCCCTTCCATGGAACAGGGCTCCTACTCATCACTGGGAAAAATGGGAAAGTTATACCAGTTGGATTCCGTCTGGACCCAGTGGAAACCAAGTAGATGGATGAACTCTTGTTTCTATAGTTGTAAATTGTAATGTTTTAATGTTATGGCATTCTCTCCTTCTCCCCCCCCCCCCCCAACTTCTCTCTCTTCCCACAAGACACTATCTCTAAAATAAATTCCTTTATGCAGGTTGTCAGTCATGAAATCACAAGATTGGCTTGTCCATCATTCCCTCATCTTCTCATGCGCCAGCTGAATATAAAGCACTGTACTAAGCACTTGGAAGAGGACAATAGACCAACGGACACATTCCTCACCACAGCAAGAAGATGAGAAGGTATAATGGAGGAGAATCAGCATGGCTTAGTGGAAAGGGAACGGGCTTGGGAGTCAGAGGCCGTAGGTTCTAATCCTGGTTCCGCCAGTTGTCAGCTGTGTGACCATGGGGAAGTCATTTAGCTTCTCTGTGCCTCCGTTACCTCATCTGTAAAATGGGGGTTAAAACTGTGAGCTCAATGTGGGATAACCTTGTATCTACCCCAGTGCTTACTTGGCACATAGTAAGCGCTTAACAAATGCCATTATAATAATAATAATAATTATTATTATTATTATTATCATCACTATTCCCTACAGAAAAATTCATCAAGTATTTATCGTTCAAAATATTAGGTATTGCACAATTTTTTATACCGCTCTTGAATAAAACTAACTAGAAAGAGCAAAAACCATTAAAGTGTCTAAGTTTACAAGGAATGGTGAAAAAGATAACCATAAATTATTAATGGTCTTAATGGTATTAATTTTTCTTCACTAATAAGACTTGGATACAATTTCTTTTGAAATGGCTATTGTACATTAGCTACAACAAAATAATCACAGTCTATCCTGAATATGACTCTTGCCCTCAATTAGATATGAGTCAATACCATGCATTTACATATATCTACTGGACTCATTCACTAGTGCTGTCAGGTGGCTTTGTTCTAATAGTTCTTGATAGATTTGGGTGGATAAATTACTAAGTTATTAAGCCTGCTGCATTACAATATGGTATTTGTTTTGTCTCATCTATTCTTCATAACCAATGAAGTAAAGTGAAAATGTATAATGGTTCTAGTCTTATTCAATCTACTATACTCACTCAAGTCTGGCAACTCAAGAGTCCTGAAAACTAGTATTAAACTATTATTGGTATTCTGGGAAGTTCATTCAGCCCAACAGATTATAAAATTGTAAATTACCTGGGGATTCACTTAAATATTCTTCATTTCAATCAATGAATCAACATATTTATTGAGCATTTACTGTGTGCAGAACACTGTACTAAACTCTTGAAAGAGTACAATATAGCTGAGGTGGGACACACATTCCCTGTCAATAGTGTGTTTACAAATCTAGAGGGGAAGACAGACATAAATATAAATAAATGAAATAAATTATGGATATGTACATAAATGCTGTTGGGTTGAAGGAAAGGAGAACTAAGGGTGTAAATCCTAGTGCAAGGGTGTTACAAAAGGGAATGGGAGAAGAGGCAAATGAGGGTTTATTTGGGGAAGGCCTGTTGGAGGAGATATGCTTTTAATTAGGTTTTGAAGGTGGGGGAGAGAGATTATCTGTCAGATATGGAGAGGGAATGAAAATCCAGGCCAGAGATAAGACATTTGCAAGGGGTTGGCAGCAAGGTAGACGAGATTGAGAGGTTGGTATTGGAGGAGTAGAGTGTGTTGATGGGCTGTAATAGGAGAGCAGTGAGGTAAGGAAGGCAGGCACAAAGTGATTGAGAGGTTTAAAACCTAGAGTAAAGAGTTTCTGTTTGTATGGACAACCACTGGATGTTCTTGAGGACTGGGGGAGCATAGACTGAATGGTTTTATAGAAAAATTATCCTATCAACAGAGTGCAGTATTGACTGAAGTAGAGAGAAACAGGAGACAGGGAGGTCAGCAAGGAAACTGATGGGATAGTGGGATAATCACAGTGGGGTAGGATAAGTCCTTGATTTAACATGGTAGCAGTTTGTATGGAAAGGAAAGGGTGGATTTTAGCAATGTTGTGAAGGTTGAACCAACAGGATTTGATAACAGATTGAATGTGTGGGCATTAGAAAGATAGGTTGATGATAAGGCCGAGGTTATAGGCATGTGAGATATGGTGGATAGTGGTATTGTCTACAGTGATGGAAAAATGACAGGGGAAGACAAGGGCTGGGTGGGAAGATGAATTCTTGTTTTGGACATGTTAAGTTTGAGGTGTTGGCAGGACATCCAAATAGAGGGAGGAAATTTGAAACTGCAGAGGAGAGAGATAAAGGTAGGAGATGTACCCTTCAGAAATAATTTAAATAGAGATGGTAGTTGAGGCCATGGGAGCAAATTATGTCTTCAAGGGAGTGGGTATAAATGGAGACTAGAAGCACAGCCAGAAATGAACCTTGGAGGGATTCCCACAGAGCAGAAGCCTGTGAATGAAACTGAGAATTACCAACCAAAGACATAGCCCCAGAAGCCAAGATTGTATAATATTTTCAAGAGAAGGGGATGGCCAGCAGTGTCAAAGTCGGCTGAGATGTCAAGGAGGATTAGGATGGAGTAGAGGCCATCGGATTTGGGAGGAGGTCTTTTGTGACTTTTGAGAAGGCAATTTCAGGTGAGTAAAGGGGTGAAAGCCAGATTGGAAAGGATCAAGTAGATAATTGAGAAGCAGCATGATGTAGTGGAAAGAACATGGGCCTGAGGGTCAGAAGGTCATGAGTTCGAATGCCAACTCCACCACTTGTCCACTGTGTGACCTTGGGCAAGTCACTTAATTTTTCTGTGCCTCAATTATCTCAGCTGTAAAATGGGGATTGAGACTGTGAGCCCCACATGGGACAGGGACTGCATCCAACCCAGCTTGCTTGTATCCACCCCAGCACTTAGTACAGTAAGCACTTAACAAATATCATTATTATTATTATTATTATTGGAGGAGAGAAAGTGGAGAAAGCAGGTGTAGACAACTTGCTCAAGGAATTTGGAGAGGCATAGTAGGAGGGTTGAGGGGAAATAACTAGGAGAGCCGGGGAATCAAGGGAGGGTTTTTTTGAGGATTTGGGAGATATGCGCTTGTTTGAAAGCAGTGGGAAAGAAGCCATTTTTTAATGGTATGTGTTAAATGTTTACTATATGCCAAGCACTGTTCTAAGTACTGGGGTTGGAGGGGGATACAAGGTAATCAGGTTGTCCCACGTGGGGCTCACAGTCTTAATCCCCATTTTACAGATGAGGTAACTGAGGCCCAGAGAAGTTAAGTGACTTGCCCAGAGTCACACAGCTGACAAGTGGGGGAGTCAGGATTAGACCCACGAGCTCTGACTCCCAAGCCCATTATCTTTCTACTAAGCCATGCTGCTTCTCTGAAGAAGGCTGTCTGGGAGGGAAGAAAGAAGAGGGATGGGGTTGGAGATGCAGGTGAAGTGAGTGGATTTTGAGATACTGCTGACAAAGTTTGCAAAGTTGATGAAGGGGCAGGAAGAGAGAGGACCTGGAGAGGAGCAGGGAAGGTTTTAGGGAAATCGTGCCTGATGGTTTCAATTTCAGTCAGTTCATCAGTCAATTGGACTTATTGAACACTCATTGTGTGCAAAGCACTGTACTAAGCACTTGGGAGAGTACAAAACAACAATAAACAGATATATTCCCAGCCCATAACAAGCTTACAATCTAGAGGGGGAGGCATACATTAATATAAATAAATATATTAGAGTTACGTACATATGTGCTGTGAGGCTGTGAGAGGGAACGTATAAAAGGTGCAAGTCAAGGTGACACAGAAAGGAATGGGAGAAAAGAAAGGAGAGCTTAGTCTGAAAAGACCAATTTTACCAATGAAGTATATGGCCAGGTCATTAGGGGCAAGAGATAAGGAAGGCAGGTGGGTATGGGGCTTGAGGAAGACATTTACCATTTGAAACAAGTGGTGATGACAATGGGTATGGGAGTCAGAAAGGATAGAGAAATAATGATGCTGGGTAGAGGAGAGGGCAGAGTTAAAGCAGGCAAGGATAAGTTGAGGTGGATGAGGTGGGCTGGGTATCTGGATTGCCACCAGCAGTGCTTTGTGGCTCATGCACAGAAGCAAAGGAAGCAGAATGTGGAGCTAATCTAGTGGGCTGTGGGTTAGTGGTACAAGGTCAGAAAAGGGTTAGGAGAGTGAGAGAGTTGAGTTCAGTATAGACAGTAGTGCTAAGGGCATCAATTTGGTTATCAAAGGAAAGTAGTTTGATAAGGAAAAACCAAATTCAGCATGACGACTTGATAAAACTGGATGGAGTCAAAAGATCAGAGGTCTCTGTGGGGGAAAAGGACAGTTTTTCAGAGAGGGGGTGTGTGGAGAGAAAGCAGGTGAGGAGCTTGTGGTTGGATAGAGGGATTTCAGAGTTTCTGAGTTTAGAGATTTTACAGTGACTAGAGATAATGTGATCCAGCATGTGTCCAAGTTGGTGAAGGGGTTAAGTGGGGTGGAGCAAGAGGTTCATTTATTCAGTTGTGTTTATGGAGTGCTTACTGTGTGCAGAGCACTGTAATAATCGCTTGGACAGTACAATTCAGCAATAAAGAGAGAATCCCTGTCCACACCGGGATTACTGTTTAGAGGGGGAGGAGGAGGAGGTCTAGAGGAGGTCAGAGGAGTTGAGGAGTAAAAGAAAGCAGGCAGTAGAAAGGTCATCAGGATCATCCTCATGTATATTGCAATCCCAAAGATCAATGTAATGATGAAGAAAGAGAGCATGAATATGAGACAGGGATCAAAATGGTTCAGATAGTTGGAAGTGGGGCCAGGGGTGTGGTAGATGACCATGCCTGGAACTGGAGTGGATGGTAAAAGTGGAGGATAAAGGCTTTAAAGGAAGGGAAAGAGAGATATGGGGGAGGTAGACTGGTATGAAACCAGCACTGGGAAGTGAGAAGGAAGTCCACTCTTCACCTTTTCCCAGTGTGTCTTAGGGAGTGGGAGAAGATAAGGCCCCATCTACACAGAACAGCAGGGGAAACTGTCATGTGGGGACAACCAGTTTCCAGTGATGGTGAGGAGGAGCACTGACTGGGTCAGAAACAGGTCAATGATGAAGATACGCTTTCCAAAAATGGAGTGGAGATTCCACAGGCTGCACATGGCTGAAGGTGTAGGGAGAGGTGTGAGGGTAGGGGACGGTGTGGTAGTGTTGAGAGGGGTTGGATGGTAGTGAGTTGACATGGGTGGTGCAGATGGAGGGAGGTGACGGGGGATTGCTGGGATAGGATAAAAGGGATGAGATGGGGGATGAAGGTTGGGGATGCAAAGGGTGGGGAGGAGCTGGTGGAGGATGTGGGGCTGCTGGGAAGAGGGGATAGGGCTGATTAGAGAAAGGTTATTGAAAGGACATACTATGGTCAGAGACATTTAAGGGTTATAGTTGAGGTTGGCAACAGCAATAACTGCTTAATCTGGAGGTTCCATGATTAATTGCTGAATTGAGAGTGGATCCTTAGATTCAGGAGAGTGAAGAGAGTTTTTGGAGTAAACAGAGGGCTGGGTTAATGTGAAGAAAGGCAGCAGTTCAAAAAGCCAGTTCATTATCACCAGGGTGTCTGACATCCACACCTGTTTGGTATTCTCCACTGGGTTTTCAGGCTGGGCTGCAGGGAGAGGGAAAATGAAGGAAAGACCTATTTCAGCTGCAGAAGTTTGGGAGCAAGAGTTAGGTGTCCTAGTGGGAGAATGGTAGGTAATTGTGTCTACATTCAATAACCTGTGCAGGCTGAATTAACATGGCAGAAAGGTCTCTGTGCCCGCTGGCAGCTCTCTGTCCCAGGCAATGTAGGATTTCCTGGTATGGCTGAGGTAGCTCAACAGAGAGAGATCTTTGGGTACTCAGACAGCTCTCTGCCCTGAGCTATTTTAGATGACTTGGACAAACTGAGACAGCTTGGCAGAGAGGGATCTCTGAGTCTTCAGGCAGCTTTTTCTTCCAGGAGACATTCAATGTCCTGGGCTAACTGAGGACAGAGAGTGATCTGTGTGCTCTTGGGCATTTTTCTATCCTGGGAGAGTCAGATATCCTGGGCCAGCTGAGGTCACTTGGCAGAAAGTGAAATCTCTGCACCTTCATGCAGCTCTTTGTCTTGGATGATGTCAGATGTGCTGAGTCTACTGAGGCAACTCTACAGGGAGAGCTCTTTGGTAGCATACATAAGAAAACAGAAAAGTAAGTCCACTGTAATTACCTATTTCCAAAATTCTGTGGTATTTACTGAGCTCCTACGGTATGCAAAGCACTGTTTTAAGCACTGAGGAAGAACTCAGTAATAGCAAGACTCAGTCCTTGATCCTTGGTGGTTCACAACTTGAAAGGGAGCTTTGGAGATAGCGGGCACACACCTTGCTAAGAAAATATTTTCACAAAATCTTTGATGTTCAGATTCCTCCAGTTAAAACATCGGCTCACAGTCTGTCAATTCCTCCCCCTCTCCTGACTGGTTCTGCCTGATAGGATCTGACTGGAAGAAAATCTGCCTGTTGAGTCCCCTATTCCAGTGTCATAGTCCTTTCTGGTTCTGATTCTAGCAAGATGAGTACAATGGACACTCCTGGCAGCTGGCATTACACTTCCCAGGTCTCCTGACTGCTAGTCTCATGTTTTTTTCCACAGCAAAAACAAAAAAATCTGGGAAAAGGATATTAAAAACTATGGGAAGCTGGTGAGGAGTCAGTTTGGATATGATCACTGGAGTTTGGGGTGCAAGGGTAGAGAGGTGCTTTTCTCCCCTTACAAGCCTGGTGGAGTTTCAATACCTTTTGAAGTGGTTAAAAAAATTTCAGACAAGTGAGAGGGAGAGCAGAACCTAGTCTCCACCCTGGTAAGGCCTAGGAGAACTTTCCCTGGCACCTTGTCACCTGCTTCCTGACAAATTCACATGGAAAATCCATGGTTTTCTTCCTTGCTAGGAGCTGCCTGGAAAATAGCAGGGGCTGAATAATAGGAAGTGGCAGTTGGGACACAGGTTCCAGGTCCAATTAAACTGGAAGCACACTGACTCTGGGAAAGTAGGAGGTTGAAGGGAAGGTGGACTCTGGTGGGCCTAGGAAGCTTTCTTCTGCCTGCCCATGGATTCCTTTGAAAAACAAAGCAGAATCCTGACATACCTGCTTTCTGACCCTGCCCTGACACTTCTTTGTTAGCAGTGCCAAATCCAAGCCGAGTAGAGTTGGGAAGGGGAATGATTGCTTTGCAAAACTGTTTCTAAACTGATCAATCTTGGGAAAATCAGCTAACATCAGGGTATCTGTTGTGCATTATATCGGTTCTACCAGGTAAATTTTATTACACTCTCCCCAACACTTTCAGTAAAGGCCAATCTTTGGTACTGAGTAGGATTTGGTTATAGAACTAAATGTTGAAAGGAAAAAAATTTAAAGGATTATGAAAATAAAATGAACATTTCTTGACTCTTTATAAATTATGTTCAGACCTGTTTTACAGATGTTCACCCATTTCTAAGATAATTTTGATAGACATTTTGACATTATGTTCAACATGCTATCTTCCTTATTTAAGGAACTTAGTTTACTCATGATTGATGAGTGACTCAAAATAAATAACAATAATTTTCCACTGTTAACTGGAAAATCACACTTCTATTTCTTGTTATCATTCAGGATGTTTACCTTTTAAGAAAGTTATGTTTGTGTCCAATTTATTTTTATCTGCAAGAAAGTTTCAGAACTTTCAGCTTTTTGTCCTGTTTCACAACAGATACATCTGATCTTCTGACCCCATCCAATTTTACCAAGTCATCATGACCTATTTACTCTCCATGTTTAAACTACCTTTCCTTGGTGACCAAATTGATGCCCTCAACATCCCCTCTATACTAAACTCAACTTAATCATTCCTCTGTGCCTTCATAAGTCTCATACTACTAATATACAGCCTTAGATCACCTCCACAGTCCACTTCCTTTGCTCCTCTGCACAAGCTGCAGAGAGCTGCTGGCAGAAATCTAGATATCAGGCCAAACTAATCCACCTAAAGTTTGTCCTTGTGTGCTTTACCTCTGCCAACTCTTCTGACCAGCAAAATTGTTTCTCCATCCTTATTGACTCCCATGCCCATTACCTTCACCAGACATTCCAGGCATGTTCCAGACATTTAATTCCCTCCTCAAACAACCTGTCCCCCTTTCTCCCCCATCTCTGGCCTCTAATGACCTAGAAACCTATTTTATTGAGGAAATTTAAACCATCAATCGTGATCACCCTAAAATCCCCCCTGCTCCACTACAGTCCCTTCCTCCTCCTGCCCTCCCACCCCTTTTTCAACTCTCCTATCTGTCCCAGCAGAATCTTAAGAGGAGATCTCCTGCCTTCTCTCGAATTCCACCCCTTCCACCTACACATCTGACCCCATTCCTTCATACCTGATTAAAAGCAGTTGTCCCTCCCTTCATCTCTCTTTGACAACCATTTTTAAATGGTTTGCTCTCCAATGCCTTTTTCCCCTCTGCTTCCAAACAAGCTCATGTCCCCCCAGCCTATCACCCCTCCAGTTATCACCCCTTCTTCCTCCTATCATTCCCCTCCAAACTGAGTGTGTTCTCTACACCCGCTATTTCTAGTTCCTTTCCTCCAATTCTCTCCTTGATCCACCTCCAATATGAATTCCATTCCCTTCACACCATGAAAAACACTCTCTGAAAAGTCACAACTGATTTTCTTGCCAAGTTCAGTGGCCTTTATTGCACCCTAATCCTCCTCAGCTGTCTTTGACAGTGTTGACCACCCTCTTCTCCTGGAAACATTAACCATCCTTGGCTTTGCTGACATTGTTCTCTCCTGGTTCTTCTCCTTTCTGACCATTCATTTTCTGTCTTTTTCATGGGCTTCGTACCCCCTAACAGTTCAGTTCTGGGTTCCCATCTATTTTCCATCTTTGCCACTGCCTGGGGGAACTCATTCACTCCATTGGCTTCGAATACCATTCCTAGGCACATGATTCTCAAATCTACACTCCAGCCCTGATGCCTCCCCTTCTTTGCAATCTAGCATTTCTTCCTGACTTCAACACATTTCTACTTGAATGTCCTGCCTTCAACTCAAACTTAAGGTGCCCAAAACAGACTCCTCACCTTCCCACCCAAACCCTGTCCACCTCCTGACTTTTCCATCACCATAAACAGCACCACCATCCTTCCTGTCTCCCAAGCCTGCCAAGGATAACCTTGGCATTATCCTCAATTCGTCTCTCTCATTTAACCCACCTATTCCATCTGTCACTAAATCTTGTTGGCTCAACCTTCACATTTCCTCTCCATCCAGACTGATACCATGTTAATCCAAGCACTCATTTTATCCCCCCTTGATTAGTCTCCTTTCTGACCTCCCTGCCTATTGTCTCTTCCCACTACAGTCCATACTTCATTTTGCTGCAAATATCATTTTTCTGTGAAAACATTTTGTCAACATTTCCCCACTCTCAAGATCCTCCAGTGGTTTCGCATCTATTTCTGCATCAAACAGAAATTCCTTTCTATTGACTTTAAAGTAATCAATCACCTTGCACCCTCCTACCTTACCCTCACTGCTCTCCTACTACAACCCAGCACAAACATTTTGCTCTTCTAGTGCCCGTCTACTTACTGGATATTGATCTCATCAATCTCACTGCCGACTTCTCATCAATATACTGCCAAAGGCCCCTGGAACACCCTCCCTATTCATATCCCACATTGCCTTATTGAAGGTACATCTCCTTCAAGAGCCCTTCTCTGACTAAATCCTCATTTCCTCTTCTCCTAATAACCTTCTGCATTGCCCTTGCACTTGGATGTGCTCCCTTTTTCTACCCCCACCCCTCAGCCCCACAGCACTTATGTACATATCCATAATTTACTCAAATTAATGTCTGTTTCTCCCTTCTAGAATGTAAGTTTGTTATGGGCAGGGAACATGCCTACAAACTTTGTTTTACTATACTCTCCCAAGTGCTTATTAGTAAGCCCTCAATAAATATGATTGATTGATATTTTTATTGATTCAACTTCTGTTAGATCTGGGAGAGGGAGAGAAGGTGGTGAAGAAAGGAGTTGTATTATTCAGTAGTATTTGGAATATTGGTCCCCAGTGATGGACCTGGATGACTTTAAATGATATGTCATGGTGTCACATTCAAAGATATCTTATATATGGATATTTATTACCTCAAGCCAAATGTTTGGGTGAATACAATAAAACAGAGTTGGTAGATATGTTCCCTGCTCACAGTAAGTTTACAGTCTAGAGGTAGAGACATAAATTAATATGAATAAATGAATTATGGTTATGTACATAAGTTCTGGGGGGATGAGAAAGGGGTGGGAGAAAAGGAGCAAATCCACACGCCCAAAGGGTACAGAGCCAAGTGCAAATACATATATGGTTTATTCTGATTTATTCTTAAAACACATGCAAATTTTAAACACTTGATTTTCTTTTCTCTCTGTGCTTGATTTTCCTTACTTTACTATCAAATATTCCAGAAACTCATATTAATGAGAAATAGTACCAGATTAACATAAAATTTCTTCTCCCTGGGTGTCATCATTTTCCTCAAAAACACCACAGTCTTTCTTTCATTAGTTTGTATTTTATAGCAGAACCACCAACTGTACTGGTATTTCCAATTACAATCAAATTATTCCAGAATATCCAATGAAAATATTAGCAGACTGTTTCTTCAGCTTCCTGGTGCATGATTTGTGCATGATGTCTAAAATAGTAACTTTTCATCGATTATTCTTCCCATGCCACCTTCTTTCATTTCTCCAACACACTAGATGAGGTAAGAAGTCCTGAAATTCCTGTCTTTACTTAAAATGAGCATCTGGTAATTACCTAGAGTCTATGCAATTAAACATTTAATTCATAATTACAGTCTAAACATCATGCATTAATGCAAGTGAAACAGTCATCCCATTTAACAACAACATTTTGTAGCTTCAACTCAAGCTATTAAACTACCCACTCTGTGGGAGTAATCCAAGAAGCAGCTTAATCATTTCTGATATAAACAGCTTTGTTTCATGGATCTTTCAACAGCTTTATTTAGGATAAAATTAAATCACCTACCACCTCATTTACCCTCCAAATTAACATATCCTAGACCAGCCAATACAGTATTACAGAATGTCTTATTTGAAAATATAACTTTTTTAGTATTATCACAAAAAAAACAGAATATACTCGGTTAACTTGAAAGTCAAGATTGAGGGAAAAATAAGGTTAGGTACCAGGCTATCTACCCATTAATGGCATTTATTGACCATGTCTAATACCTTCCTGTGTATTCTCTCCCAGTTCTTAGTACAATGATCTGCACACAGTAAGACCTTATTAAATACTATTACTATTACAATAACTACCAGTATGTGTATCTGCCATTTAGAATTCACAAGCAAAATCACTTCTGAAAACATTATGAAAAGGAGTACTAGAAATGAGATATCTTGTTAAATGTTTGATAGTGTCAATAATAATAATAATAATAACAGTGGTATTTGTTAAGCCCATACTATGTGCCATTCATTCATTCATTCATTCAATTGTATTTATTGGGCGCTTACTGTGTGCGCTGTTGGGTAGGGACCGTCTCTATATGTTGCCAACTGGTACTTCCCAAGTGCTTAGTACAGTGCTCTGCACACAGTAAGCGCTCAAAAAATACAATTGAATGAATGAATGAATAGAAGGGGGAGACAGACAACAAAAAAAAAAACACGTAGACCGGTCTCAAAATCATCAGAACAAATAGAATTAAAGCTATATGTACATCATCAAAAAAATAAATAGAATAGTAAATATGTACAAGTAAAATAAATAGAGTAATAAATCTGTACATATACAAGTGCTGTGCGGAGGGGAAGGAGATAGGGTCGGGGGGATGGGGAATAGGAGAGGAAAAGCACTGTTCTAAGTGCTGGGGTAGATTCAAGGTAATCAGATTGTCCCACGTGGTGCTCACAATCTTAATCCCCATTTTACAGATGAGGTAACTGAGGTACAGAGAAGTAAAGTGACTTGCCCAAGGTCACACAGCTGAGCAGTGGCGGAGCTGGGATTAGAACCCACAACCTGCTGCTAATCTCCTCCCCGTGCCTCGTTCTCGCCTGTCCCACCGTCGACCCCAGGCCCATGTCATCCCCCTGGCCTGGAATGCCCTCCCTCCCCACATCCACCAAGCTAGCTCTCTTCCTCCCTTCAAGGCCCTACTGAGAGCTCACCTCCTTCAGGAGGCCTTCCCAGACTGAGCCTTCTTCTTCCTCTCCCTCTCCTCCCCCTCCTCATCGCCCCCACCTTACCTCCTTCCCCTCTCCACGGCACCTGTATATATGTATATATGTTTGTATGTATTTATTACTCTATTTATTTTATTTGTACACATTTATTTTATTTATTTTATTTTGTTAATATATTTTATTTTGTTCTCTATCTTCCCCTTCTAGACTGTGAACCCACTGTTGGGTAGGGACTGTCTCTATATGTTGCCAACTTGTACTTCCCAGGCACTTAGTACAGTGCTCTGCACACAGTAAGTGCTCAATAAATACGATTGAATGAATGAATGAATGAGCAACCTCACACTCCCAAGTCTGTGCTTTTCCCACTAAGCCATGCTGCTTCTGATTTTGAACAATACTGATTTTGTTTTATTTCCCAACTACAGTAGTAGTAATAGCAATAGTAGTAGTAGTAGCAGTAGTTGTAGTAGATGATCCATAAACTCATAGTGGTTAGGGAACGTTTCTGTTATATTGTCGCATTTTACTCTACGAAGAACTTAGTATAGTGCTCTGCGCACAGTAAATTCTCAATAAATACAACTGACTGACAGTAATAGTAATAAAGAAGCAGCATGGTCTAGTGGATAGAGCACAGGGCTGGGAGTCAGAAAGATCTAATATCAGTTCTTCCACTTGTGTGCTGTGTAACTTTGGGCAAGTCAGTTCACTTCTTTGTGCTACAGTTACCCACCTGTTAAACAGTGGTTAAGACCATGAGCCTCATAAAGGACTGGGACTGTGTCCAAACTGATTAGCTAGTATCAGTGGTAACTACAGTTCTTAGCAAATAGCAAACGCTTAACAAATGCCATAAAAATAGTAATAATGGTACATATTGACTATCCACTGGGTGCAAGCAGCATGGCTCAGTGGAAAGAGCACGGGCTTTGGAGTCAGAGGTCATGGGTTCAAATCCCAGCTCTGCCAATTGTCAGCTGTGTGACTTTGGGCAAGTCACTTAACTTCTTTGTGCCTCAGTGACCTCATCTGTAAAATGGGGATTAAGACTGTTTAGCCCCTGAGGGACAACCTGATCAGCTTGTAACCTCCCCAGTGCTTAGAATAGTGCTTTGCACATAGTAAGCGCTTAATAAATGCCATTATTATTATTACTATACACTTGAATCACTATTAGAATCTATCAGTATGCTCCTTCCATATCACTTATCTGAAAATTCTAACTAGATTAAAAATGAGGTGTCCTGACATTCCATGCTAGGGCACTTCATTTTAGTGCTTTTTCATTATAAAAATCATCATTTCATTTCATTGAGAGAAGCAGCGTGGCTCAGTGGAAGGAGCACGGGATTTGGAGTCAGAGGTCATGGGTTTGAATCCTGACTCTGCCACCTGTCTGCTGTGTGACCTTGGGCAAGTCACTTAACTTCTCTGAGCCTCAGTTACCTCAGCTGTAAAATGGGGATTAAGAATGTGAGCCCCACGTGGGACAACCTGATCACCTTGTATCCCCCCAGTGCTTAAAACAGTGCTTTGCACATAGTAAGCACTTAACAAATGCCATTATTATTATTATTATTATAGTTCTATTATTAAATTTTAATACCTTTATTCATTATTTACTGCACTAAATCAGTAAATGATATTTATTGAGCACTTACTATGTGCCTAGCACTGAACTATGTGCTTGGGAGAGTACAACAGAGTAGGTAGGTGATCCCTGATCTCTTTGAGATAAAGCTGCAAATTCTTGGTTTTAGCACTTCCCTTAGAAGCATTTTAATATTTACAAATTAATATTCAGTTTATTTCCATTTAGGCTAGGATAATGACATTATAACCATAATAACTGTGGTATTTGTTAAGTCCTTACTATATGCCAGGCACTGTACTAAGCACTGGGGTGGTTACAAGCAAATTGAGTTGGACACAGTCCCTGTCCCCCATGGAGCTCACAGTTTCAATCCACATTCCACAGATTAGGTAACTGAGGAACAGAGAAGTGAAATGACTTGCCTTTGGTCACACAGCAGACAATTGGCAGAGTTGGGATTAGAATCTATGACCTTCTGATTCCCAGGCCCATGCTCTATCCACTAAGCCATGCTGCTATAAAATAGCAAACTTCTACTGTTAGCAGAAGTACCTGTGTGCTGAATAGATAACCCTTTGAAAAGCAAATACTGTATTCTTTAATGTATGCAAAAATCAAATTCAAAATTTTTAGCATTGGTCCGTATTTGCATCAGTATATGAACTGATAATATATCCATTGTCCTCTATCAGATGTCTATATATAATGATATTGTTTGTGTAAAGGTTTGTGGTCTTGGGATCATATGAATATTGCTTACATTACTTTCCATGGGAAACTAGACTTCATTTAGTGCTATTTTTGCTTGATGCTCTATTTTGATAAAGCAAATGAATAGTACAAATGGAACAAATGAGGTATAGTAATATTTATATCTTAAAAGAACTGTTGTTTTTAAATCCTCCCTTACTGTATACTAAAAATTTTAATCAAGTAATCAATATCTATTTGACTGATATTATGTTCAAACACATTAACACATCTCTTAATTGCACCTTCTACTGTTGAACAAGAACATCTGCTAACAATAGACAAGCTACCAAAATAAAGAGATCCACTTGCCCTAACTATTAAGGAAGCCACAGTAGCAGTTAGAACTATGAAAAATGGCTTGAATGAGAATACTGATGAAATCTACAGGCACATGATAAGTATGCAATCTGGTAATCTATGAAACCATAGAAAATGAAGAACTTCTGGAAAATCTTAGTTTATATTCCTCCAAATAAACTATTGGTTTATGATCAGCTTTCTCCTCTGATTTTTCCCACAGGCAGAATATTATTGTAAGGCAAATCTGCTTATTGAGCATTCACCCTGCCCTTTTTGGATAGTTGCACGAGGGCAGGATATGATTGATGAGAAAGTCTGCTTGTTCAGTGACCATCACGACCCCTCTTCTGATTGGTACAGATCCTTCGCTCATCTCCTTCTGTCCCCGATACCAGCTGATGGGCAGATGGGCTTAATGAAAGGGACAATTAATGCTGCAAATGATTTACTCCAAGTGTGATTAAAAATTTTAAGTATTCATCAATGTTTAATTGTAAAAAACATGAAAAGGGACTTGAAACACCACCACCCAAAATGCTCTTTCACACTTTCACAATCAATCAGTCAATTGTGTTTTTTGAGCACATATTTATTGAAGTTCTGTGAGACTTCAATAGAGTTGGTAGGCATAATCTCTGTTCTCCAGGGCCTTCTGTTCTAGTTGGGGAGTTCTAAAACTTTCAGAAGGCAGCTGAGGCTTCATCCATTCCCAGCTGAGCAACGGATATGGTGATTAATATAGAAGGAGAAGGTGAAGGGAGTGGCCAGTTATCCTATTCTCAGCCCAAAGCATGGAAGGTTTGTTCTTTTTCTTTATAGGTACCAATAAAACACTAGCAATCAATAGTGGGCTGAGGTGGACATTTGAATCTCAGACTAATGTAAACTATTAAATACTATGCACTTGCATCTATACACTTGAAGTAGTTGATATTCACCCTACCCTTATTCTGACAGCAGCCACGTATGTATTTTGTTTATTTATTTATTTTAATATCTGGCTCAATCAATGGTATTTATTGAGTACTTACTATGTGCAGAACACATAGTGCTTGGGAGAATGCAATACAATAGAATTAGCAGGCACGTTCCTTACCTAAAATGAGCTTTCACCTTATAGAGGGGGAGACACTCATTAATATAAATAAATACATAATTTAAAATATATAATTTAAAGATACATATGTGTTTTGCGGTTGGGTTGGGAAAGGTCACAGATCCAAGTGTGATCTAGACTTGTACTTCCCAAGTGCTTAGTACTGTGCTCTGCACATAGTAAGTGCCCAATAAATACAATTGAATCCAAGTACATAGATGACCCAGAAGGGAAAGTGAGCTGGGGAAAACAGCACTTAATCAGGGAAAATATTTTGCAGGAGATGTAACCTTAATAATGATTTGAAAGTGGAGAGAGTGTTGGTCTGGCATACATGGAGGGGAGGAAGTTCCATCCTAGGGGGTGCCTAGTGGGAAAAGGGTCAGAGGTGAGATAGATGAATTTGGAGCATAGCAAATAAGCTAGTGCTAGAGGAATGGAGTGTGTTGGCTGGGCTGCAGTAGGAGATCAGTGAGTGCTTTAAAGTCTTTACAGTAAAGAGTTTCATGTGAACGGTAAGCTCCTTATGGGAAAGAAACGTGTCCACCAAGTTTCCTTAGCATTTAGTACAGTACTAGACAAACAGTAAACACTCAGTAGATATCACTGATTGATTGAAAAGCTTCAAAAGCTTTGAAACTGAGGATAGTAGTGATTTCATGAATATGAAGGGGGAGGACGTTCCAAGCTAAAGCGACGACATAAAGAAAGTTGTTAGTGAGTCAGAAAAGATCAAGGTCCAGCAAGCATGTTGGCAGTAGAGTTGCAAAGTGTGGGATCTGAGATGTAGTAGGAGATTAGCCAAGTTAGGTAGAAAGTTATAGAGAGCTGATTGTGTTAAAGTCAAAGGTAAAGAGCTTCTGTTTGATGCAAAGATGGATGGATAACTAACCATGAGAGATTTTGAAGAGTGGAGAGATTGAATGTTATTTTAGAAAAATGATATGGGCAGCAGCATTAAGTATGGACTGTAGTGGGAAAAGACAAGTGTCATGGAGGTTAGCATAGAGGCTGATGTAGCAGGGATGTGACATTGAGGCTTTTTAACCTGTTGTTCATGTGTCCCTCCCAGTGATTCCCCCACCCCCCAACCACAAACACACATACATACACAAACACATACACAAACACAGATCTATGTATGTATGCGCAGTTGCTTACTCTGCCTGTAATTTATTTTACTGTCTGCCTCTTCTGATAGATTTTGAGCTACTTGAGGTCAGGCATCATGTCTATTTCATTGTACTGTTCCAATACTCAGTAAGGTGTTCTACACAAAGTGTTGTAAAATGTTACTGATTGATTGACTGATTTAAAGTGATAGTTGAAGCCACGGAAGATGTGAGCTACCCAGGCAAATGAGTGAACAGGGAGTGTAAAGAGAAGGGACTTCTAAATAAAGTCCAGAGGAGTCCAGAACAGAGGGACTCCCATAGTTAGGAAGTGAAAGAAAGATGCATCACTCAATCAATCAATCAATCAATCGATCATATTTATTGAGCACTTACTGTGTGCATAGCATTATACTAAGCACTTGGGAGAGTAAAATAGTAGACGTTCTTGGCTCACAAGGAGCTTACAGTATAGAGAAAAGTAATGAAAGAGATTAAGGAAGATCAAACTGGAGGTAAGAGGAGAACCCATTGAGAGATCTTGTAACTTCCATGAGAAACCATTTTGTTGAACACAGTAAGCTTTTGAGTTTTTTGTATCAGACTCTGGGAAATAAGTATTCTCTTGCAATTTGGCTAGTGAAAACCGTTACTACTGTCAATATGACCATATTGGCATTTTCTATTTTGTAAATAGAGTTTTAGATTAGGCCTGAGAGGCCTTCATTGTGGAATTAGAAGCATGGTAAGGCAAGGTAATAAGAAAAAAGTGAAGACAAAACCCTTTAAAAAGGTATCTCAAAAGAAATTGAAAGATCTTTGGGAGAGCAGAAAAATGAAAAAAAGGAATCACAACAGCAAAATACTTACACTTTCATATTCTTCTATGAGAAAGTCAACAGAACAGTTTATGCTGATTAATTAAGAATAAAAAATGCATTTAGTGTTATGAAAATTGATATATATTTTCAAGATAGTACTGTTTCATTTTACAATATAGTAGGTTTCATTCCATATGTGGGAAGCATGACTTCAAAATTTGACCCTTATATGTAAGGGTAATGGAAAATCCCTTGTTTTATCTGATGGGTTAAGCATCGCCCCATTTTACACACTCATTTTAGAGGTACAAATATTGAGCAAGAATGGAAAATTACTAAAAAAAGAGTTCATGTGAGTTTGGATGATCTAGAAAAAGATTTCTGAGTATCTTGTCAAAATAGTTCAACCATTTCATTAAATGAGAATATTATGCTGGTAATGCTACCAAGGTCAATAGGTTACCTGCTGCTTAAAAGCACCAACTGCAGATTTACCTCACTTTATAGGTGACAGTTTTAATGGTTCAAGAGATTTTCAGGAAATTTATTTACTCCAAAATAAGTTGTTTTGGATTGGTTCTTGTCCTCCCATTTCACCTCATTTATGTTCCAGTTTTATCCTTGTGTTCTCTGCCCTATCTGTGATTCACTATATGACTTACGCAGAATTCAGGTGGCAATGGGTGTCCCTATATGGAATACAAATCAGAAAAGCATTTTGTTTTTTGATGGTAGGGTAACCCTCATTAACTCTAAGAGTACGCTGCACTAGAAAAATTAATGTTGCTTTTTACAACAATTACTACAGTTATTTTAATTCTGCATGTTCCAAAAAATGGGTATTTACCTATAATAGAACTTTAGCATTTGGTAAGATTCTAACTAAGTGAGGTTTCTGGTATTGTTTAAAGATTTTGCAGATATAATGTGCTTTCATAGTACACCCAAACAACACCATTACATATTTTAAGTAGACCATATACTGAGGTACACATATAATTCTGCCACAAATGGCCAAAAGAGAGTGATGTGCTTTAAAATAAAACTATGAAGATAAACAAGATCCTAGAAAAAATATTTTATAGTTGTTATTAAAGCACAGTGAAGCAAAACTAAATAGTGAGAATTTGTGCTTTTATATGGAGGCATTATGCTCAGATCATCTCAGCCATGTTTAGCAAGATTGAGCCTATGCTGTTTCAGTTTTGTGTGTCAGGTACAACATTAGCAGGGGGTGAAATGAATTCATCTTTCTGTCTTCAAGTAAACTAAAAGCAATTTTAGTCTTCCCATGTGGTCACTTAAGGTGCTTGTCATGTTCAAGCTAATGATATCAGCCCCCCTCGGGTTGTTTAAGTATTCATGAAGTAATTAAATTCTCATTAACATATAAATAAAAGAAAACTGAAAACAAGTTTAGCAGTAACCTAACATCTGTTCTAATGCTTTTAAGTATTAAAATTGCCACATACAGAAGGAAAAGTGCATTCTGTTCAGGGAAGTATTTTCCATGGATTATTTATAGAAACTGTAATTAAACTGATTTGGCATATTTAAGAAAACTGACGTCAGACATTATTTAGGTAGTTTGTTAGACTCTGTTACCAAATTAAGAATTAAAACAGTAATAAGAAATATAAAATCAGTTTTCCTTTGTTTTGAGATTCAGAGAAAATTATAAGAATACTGAACAAATCAGGCCTTCCATAATTACCCATATTAATATTATATAGCCTGTATAGGATGACTTCCAGATTTGCAGCTGCAACAACAAGGACTTTTTATTGTGAATTACAAATGATGCTAATTCTTGGCCAAACATATCAACACACAACCCATAAAATAGCTTCATTCACATTATCTCGTCTTCATTTTACTTGGTCCCACACTCGCTGTTCATAGTTTGGCTGAATTAGAAAGTTCTAAACACTTAATGGGAATCTGGCCTTCTATTATTAATCAGACCATTTCATTTGCCAGCCCACACTTTAATTAGATCCATTCCTTCAATGCTTTGCATTGTTTAATTAGGTAGTCATTAACCTAAGCGTAGATCCTTCTTCTACAACATTTACATGTACTGTGTCCCCAAGAGATTATCATTATCAGCTCAATAGAATTATCTAGTGGAAATTTAATCATTTACACAGCAGTTTAAGATTGGCAAAAATAATATATAAAAAGTCAACTATTTTTAATAATCAAATATTTTGCTATAAGAAATGGCACTGGAAAGAATTCAACTTAGTTCTCTACTCTTGGAACAAACTGATATAGCCATCATCTACTTTATTCATATCAACCAATCAATCATTTTACCAGCTCCCTTAACTATCTCCTTATTTTTCTGGTTATGTTTTAAATGATTTCATCCTAAAAGAGCTTGCCCTGTTCATGCCATTAAAATACATTCTATCTCATCATTTATGATTTCACATGTGGACCATGGATCTCTGAATACATTAAAGTCATTGACATGCAACTAGAGTTACTATTAATTTCAATCTAGTTTTTGAAAGTGGTCATACCCAGACCCAACACTTTCAAACCAATTTTGTATTTTTGTACATCTTCCACATTTTGTCACATGGCCAGGGAAACTGCTGCCAGTTACAAGAGCTGGGGAGGTACACTGAAAAAGTGTGAAAACAGTTGGCGACCAGTAGATGTTCAGGAAAGTGGGACTTTCCAAAAAGTCAAATTCATACCTATCTTTCTTTCTTGGCAATGAAAAGTGTTGGCAGAACACAACTGAGGAAAGTGGTATGGGTTGGAATATGTTGCCGTACAGAAGTTTAGGTGCTTAAAGGTTTAGCATTGTGTAACTTACTGGGTTACTAAATGGAACTAGATGTTCTATGATGTTTGATGGGCTGACAGATGTAAACACGACCTTCCAATTATTTTCATTTTTAAGTACTTTATTGTTGTTTACAGGCATTTGGGGTGGGGGGGGGGGGGGGGGGGGGGGCTTTGACAACTATTCTAGAAGTTGCCTGATTTTTTTTATGATATTTGTTAAGTGCTTACTATGTACCAGGCACAGTACTAAGCACTGGAGTAGATCTACAGTTAGGTTGGATGCAGTTCCTGTCACACATAGTCCCACATTAGTCCCTGTCCCTGTCCCACGTTATAGGCTTAATCCCCGTTTTACAGATGAGGTAACTGAGGCACAGAGAAGTAAAATAACTTGACCAAGGTCACACAGCAGACGAGGTGGACACAGAATTCGAACGCAGGTCTTCTGATTCCCAGGCCTTTGCTCTATCCACTAGGCCAAGCTATTTCTCAACACATGTTTTGGGTTGCTTTTCATTCAAAGCATCATCATGCCGGATAACATGTCTATAGTTATCCAATCACAGAAAATGCAATACCAACCAACCTCATTTCCTTTTCCTATGGTATTCCAATCATCGTTCTAAGGAGAGTTTGAGGGTTTTCAGCTATTCAAAATCTGATGGCCATCCATAGAAAACTTCTGGCTCGTGATCAGCTCCATCTGGAGCTGGAAAATGTATATCTGCCTTGCCCCACAATTACGTGAGTGATAGACATAGCATTATATTCGGTTTGTGTTTTAGGGGTTTTTTGTTACTGATTTCTGATAGTGCTTCAAATATAGGGGGATAAAGTAGTTTGGTGATAACATCTTATTCTTCTGTCCTATGACAATTTGATTGGCCATTCTACATAGATCATTTTGACTAAGTGCGTATCATGAAATGCTTTATATTCAAAGATGACATTACTGACAGTG
Organism: Tachyglossus aculeatus; assembly: GCF_015852505.1. Classification (NCBI taxonomy): domain Eukaryota; kingdom Metazoa; phylum Chordata; class Mammalia; order Monotremata; family Tachyglossidae; genus Tachyglossus; species Tachyglossus aculeatus. The sequence continues at coordinate 118,054,720 of NC_052067.1, forward strand.
AAGCCCTCTTTATATGGCGAATGTAACTAAAAAGACAGATTCATTCAATCATATTTATTGAGCGCTTACTGTGTGCAGAGCACTGTAGAATTGACACATTCTCTAAAGTGTTGACCAATAAGAAGAGATCTTTTCCGTGCTAGTAGGATTCTCCCACGTATGTCCTAATCTTCATTCAGTCCCTCTCCTGACTCTGCCTGCCAGTCTTGTCTTTCTGTTGCAATATTCTCCTCACCAAAATCTATGGCTATGCTGCATTAAGATTGTGCTTCACAAGGTCTGTAAAATCTTTTTTTCTCTATCTCTCTCTCTGTGCAGAGTTTAAACCCCTTGTAAGATAGGAATGTAAGGTCTACTTGTTTTTGTCATTCCCAAATGCTTAGTACAGTGCAGAATGTTAAGGAAATTCAGTTGGCCATGCAGAACCTGCTTGGTTATCATGCTCTCTTTTACTCCCTCATATGCCCCACCAAATAGAGGTTTCTTGATTCAATGCAAGTGAGCCTACATGTTTCAGGACCTTGTTTAGTTTTTTTTGTTTTTTTTTTTTATCTGTGTTAAGCCCTTATTATGCACTTAGGGAAGCAATATGCCTAGCGGGTAGAGCATGGTCCTGGGAGTCAGAGAGACATAGGTTCTAATCCCAGCTCTGCAGCTTGTCTGCTGTGTGATCTTGGGCAAGTCAGTTAATGTCTCTGTGTTTATAGTTATCTCCTTTGTAAAAAGGAGATTAAGACTCTTAACCCTCTGTTGAACAGGAAATGTGTCCAACCTGATTTGCTTGTATCTACCCCAGAGCTTAGAATAGTTCTTGATGCATAGTAAATTCTTAACAAAATATTATTAATATTATTAGTATTATTATTATGTTCCAAGCACTGTACTAAGCTCTGGGGTAGATACAAGCTAATCAGGTTGGACACAGTCCATGTCCCACATGGGGCTCACAGTTCTAATCCCCATTTTACAGATGAGGTAACTGAGGCACAGAGTAGCTAAGTGACTCGCTCAAGGTCACACAGCAAACAAGTGGTATAGCTGGGACTCCCAGGCATCTTGTTCTATTCACTAGGCCATGCTGCTTCTTGTGATGTAGTTGGAAATCTTCTCCTGTCATTTGACATGTATGATTCATAGTAGATAGAGAAGAAACTGATCCTGGTCCCACAGTCATATAGAAAGTTGGACACCACGACAACCTTCTAGACATGAAATGTGATCTGCAGTATTTATGAAGTACTTAGTCAGTGGAAGCCTTGTATCAAACACTGGAAAAGCACACATAGGTAGGAATTAGACCCAATCCCTGGCCTCAGAGGGCTCGTATTTGAAAATATAAAGGTGGAGAGAGGACGGTTGACAAAGGAGAGAAACAAAACACGAAGATGACATAAAGAAACTGATACACAAAATAAAAACTAAAATCTGTGCAGTACTGTGGCTAGTCAACAAGCCCAATTTGCTTGTAGACACCCCTGCACTAAGTATAGTGCCTGACCTATAGTAAACACTTCACAAATATCACTATTATTATTATTGGAGCAGAATTTCTGGTTCCTTGTGCCTGAGTCCACAGTCTCACCCACAGCCATATGACAGATCCATAGCTACAGAAGCAGTTGACACAGTCGAGTTTTTGTGGAGGCAAGAGCCATTCTGCCACTGTTTTCCTCTTTCCCACTGGGTTATGCTGCAAGCAGGAATCTTGAGAGTTGCAATGGGTAGACAGCAGATTTCCAAGGAATTTGTTCAGCTGTCTGGTGAAATTGCAATGGGTAGATGGCAAGTTTCTGGATGAATTAGTTAAGCTGTCAGGTGGAGAGTTTGTTTAATCATAGTCACCAAACTCACTCTTGATAGCATTGAATAGGCAAAAGGAATAGTAGATGAGTATAGACTAAATTCCCTGATGTCTTCAATTACTTTCTAGTACTGTTCTAAGATAAATGCTTTAAGAGGACCTACTAAAAAACATTTGGTGCATTTTAGATTTTCCTATAATAGTCTGAAAAGGTAAATTAAATAATAGTAATAATAATTTTGGTATTTGTTAAGGCTTTCTATGTGTCAAGCATTGTACTAAGCACTTGGGTAGATACAAAATAGTCTGGTATGGTGCTCATTGTCTAACTAAGAGGAAGTAGGATTTAATCCCAATTTTACAGATGAATAAAGTGAGGACCATAGACATTAAATGACTTGCCCAATGTCACACAGAGGACAAATGGCAGAGCCAGGATTAGACGCCAGATCCTCTGATTCCCAGGCCCAAGCTCTTTCCACTAGCCCATGTTGCTTCTCAATGCTGCTGGTGGGGTGGTGGTGGTAGTAGTACTAGCACTACTACTACTACTACTACTACTACTACTACTACTACTACTACTAGTAGTAGTACTACTACTACTAGTAGTAGTAGTAGTAGTAGTAGTAGTAGTGGTAGTATAATAATGATGGCATTTGTTAAGTGTTTATTATATGCCAGGCACTGTACTAAGTGCTGGGGTGCATACAGTCAAATTGGATAGGACACGAGCCTTGTCTCACATGGGGCTCACAGTCTTAATCCCCATTTTACAGATGAGATAACTGAGGCACAGAGAAGTGACCTTGCCCAAGGCCACAGAGCAGACAAGTGGTAGAACCAGGATTAGAATCCATGACTTTCTGACTCCCAGGCCTGTGCTCTATTCACCTTGCCCTGAAGAAATAGTATTTATTTAGTATTTACTAAGCACTCATGTTTATAGAAGAAATATCATTTATTTAGTATTTATTAAGACGTGTTCAGAGCACTATATTAAGTCCTGGGAGAGAGTATACAAGTGGGAATTAGATATGGACCTATGCTTCAAGGGCTGACAATCTATGAATAAACTCAGAGGAGAGGACTTAAAACAGACACATAAAGAGCAATGAAACTAAAATTTTAAATGTCATAAGAAACAGCATGGCTCAGTGGAAAGAGCCCGGGCTTGGGAGTCAGAGGTAATGGGTTCTAATCCCTGCTCTGCCACTTTTCAGCTGTGTGACTTTGGGCAAGTCACTTAACTTCTCTGTGCCTCAGTTACCTCATCTGTAAAATGGAGATTAAGATTGTGAGCCCCACGTGGGACAACCTTGATTACCTTGTATCCCCCCAGCGCTTAGAACAGTGCTTGGCACATAGTAAACACTTAACAAATACCAACATTATTATTATTATAAAAGTACAAATAAACAATACACAAAAACAAAAGACAATAAGGAGCTGTGGTTAAACAAGCAGAATTTCTGGTTCCTCATCATTCGAATCCATAACATAGCCAAGACCATGGTAACTGGCGGGGGAGACCCACCGGCGCCCCCTCTCCCGAGCCCAGTCCGGAGTCCTGGGAGCTGCCGGGGGCAAATATCCCACCCCACTTCCAAGCCCCAGTGGAGACGGTGAGCTGGTGGAGAGCCTTGAAGTCGAGAGTGAGGAGTTTTTGCTTTATTCGTATGTTGACAGGCAGCCACTGGAGATTTCTGAGGAGGGGAGTAACATGCCCAGAGCGTTTCTGTACAAAGATAATCCGGGCAGCAGAGTGAAGTATAGGCTGAAGCAGGGAGAGACAGGAAGATGGGAGATCAGAAAGTACAGCAACAGCTACTACTGCAACATGTCTCCCAAAACACCTCACTTAAAATTAAATAGACTTTTTTAAAAAATTAGCAACCTCATTTTCTCCATATAAAATCACTCTGAAGAAGTTACAAATATTATCACCCCTTTTTATAGAATGATAGAGGATTCGAGAAGTTATTTTTACCGAGATCATAACAGTAGACTCCTAATCAATGAATAAATCAATCATATATATTGAATGCTTACTGTGCAGGCCACTGTACCTAGTGCTTAGAAACTACAATACATCAGAATTGGGAAATGTGATCCCTGTCCATGAGGAGCTTATAGGAGGAAGACCAGGACTTAACTTACAGTGGTCTGGACCATCCTGTCTCCTTCCAGAATGTGATTTGGAGAATCAGACTCATTGTACTCAAAACCCGATCTATTTGACATTTTTTAGAAGTCAATACTAAATAATAATAATAATGGCTTTTATTAAGTGCTTACTATGTGTAAAGCACTGCTTTAAGCACTGGGGTGGTTACAAGGTGATCAAGTTGTCCCACGGGGAGCTCACAGTCTTCATCCCCCATTTTACAGAAGAGGTAACTGAGGCTCAGAGAAGTTAAGTGACTTGCCCAAAGTCACATAGCTGACAATTGGCAGAGCTGGGATTTGACCCCATGACATCTGACTCCAAAGCCTGGGCTCTTTCCACTGAGCCATGCTGCTTCTCCAGCACTGTGTACTAGACTTTTCCTAATAGGTTCATGCACACAGAAAGCATGAAGGTTTTGATGAAAAAGAACATGCAGTTCACATATCAGAAATACAGAGTAAAAGTGATTTAGTCTAATTTAATCGTTTCTAGGAGTATTCAGCTTGGCTCAATGGAAAGAGCACGGGCTTAGGAGTCAGAGGTCATGGGTTCAAATCCCGGCTCCGCCACTTGTCAGCTGTGTGACTTTGGGCAAGTCACTTAACTTCTCTGTGCCTCAGTTCCCTCATCTGTAAATTGGGGATTTAAACAGTGAGCCCCCTGTGGAACAACCTGATCACCTTGTGACCGCCCCAGCACTTAGAACAGTGCTTTGCACAAAGTAAGCACTTAACAAATACCGTCATTATTATTATTATTAAATAAGATTTAAGAGGAATTGAAGGATGGTGGGTAGGACCGACAACATACCTGGCCCCAACTTTCAGTAGAGGGAAGAGGAAACCAGAAGTCACACTGAGGTGCCCCTCACTGAGGGAAGTGTAAATATTTAGCGAGCCAATCAGAGAGAAGGATTGAGGTGGGGGGGAAAGGAATTAGGAAGGCCAGTTGAGGAAGAAGACCCTCAGCTATCTTAAGGCTATGGACCCCTGCCCCTGGTGGGGAGAAAGACAACACTTCAACCAAAAAATTCTAAACTAAAAAGGTGATTTGAACTGGAATTGTTTTCAGTGTGATCAAATTAAGAACCCATTAAACCATCATCATCATCATCATCAATCGTATTTATTGAGCACTTACTGTGTGCAGAGCACTGTACTAAGCACTTGGGAAGTACATGTTGGCAACATATAGAGACAGTCCCTACCCAACAGTGGGCTCACAGTCTAAAAGAGGGACTGTCTAAAAGGGGGTAACATTGTTGAGATCTCAGATTTGTAACTCTGCCTCTGGTCGGGGCCAGAGGGTAAGCTCTGGGTGCCTGGGAGAGATGTGCAGCAGGTGAGATCAATCAATCAATCATATTTATTGAGCACTTACTGTTTGCAGAGCACTGTACTAAGTGTTTTGGAAGTACAAGTTGGCAACATATAGAGACGGTCCCTACCCAACAGTGGGAACAGGGGCTAGTACTCAAAGACCTTTTCACTTTGGAGAGATACCTGGACATCAGTCATAGTGAGGCGGCAGAGATGGAGTGCTGGGACTTGTGGTGCACTGATCCACATCTCCAAATCTGCATTAAAAGAATGGGGAAAGTAGGGATCTTTGGGACCCAGCAGAGGCTGTCCGTATTCTAGCAACTCCTAAGGGGATCTTTTGGCCAGGATTTAGGGCCAAGAACTCTCAGTAACTTAGAGAGGGGATGGAGAATAGTGCTCTTTTCTTCAGACCCAAGATCTTACATTTTGGGTTCTGTGTCTTCTAGAAAGGCCCCCATTAGACTTGTTGATAATATGTTTGCAAGTGGTAAAGCATTTGATTTGATCAGCCAAAGAAGAAAAGTTGGTATTAAATATATCTCTCTGAAGACAAAATTGCTTTGTTATCTAATATGACCAAAGCACAATTTCATGCATACAATCTAAACAAAGCCCCTTTACTATGGTATAATTTAAACTAGATGCAATGTACAAGCATAATGTTCTCTTTTCAAACTACCAGATTCTAGAGGAATCTCATCAGCCACCTCTTCCAAAGGTCATGTTCTTTTGTCCATAATGACAAATTTCAATTATCTTGGGCATACACTCAGAAATTGCTATGTTATTTTATGTATAATCCTTAACAATTCAGTAAAGAAGTGTACATTTTATGTGTGCCCCCTTAGACTGTTTCTGGGTTTCAGGTCTTGTAAGCTAATTTCGCCCTAGAGGAAGTTGTAAGGCCCCCAAATAAAAAAGAGGAAATGCTGACTAACGTGAATTTTCGACAGCCAAAACTAATAGCCAAATTAAAAATACTAATAATCTTCAAAACATAAGTTGTCTTTGCAATATTTCCTGATTTTTCATTTAATTTTGTAACTTTATAGTCCTTGATTTCATTCTGATGGATTTTTGTTTTTTCTAAAGACATCTTTTTCAAATAGTCTTAATGATTTAATGTTATCAATGACTGACATTCCTAACCCACCAAGTTAAGCAAGCGGGGTGGCTAACTTGTTCTAAAAATACTAACTTCGTGATTAATGAACAGCTCTCATTATTTTTGGAGAGATAAATTCCCAGAAACATATGGAAGGTTGTTAATGTTGACATCTTTCAACTGGACTAGATTGTGGTAACTGGAAATGAGGGCCGGAGATAAGTGTGGTGAGACTCATTCTGAGTCTCTTTCCGGTTTCCTCATCTGACTTCTATCCCCTAACTGTAGAGCTCCCTCAAGGTTCTGGGTCCCCTTCTTTTCTCCATCTACACTCACTCCTTGGAAAACTCATTTACTCACAAGGCTTTAACTATCACCTGTTTGCTGATGACACCAAAATCTACATCTAGACCCCTAATCTCTCTACCTCTCTGCAGTCTCACATTTTTCCTCCTGCCTTCAAGACATCTCTACTTGGATGTCCTCCCATCATCTCAAACTTGATATGGCTAAAACTGAACTTCTTATCTTGCCACCCCAAACCCTGTCCTTCCTCTCACTTTCCTGTAAATGTTGTTGGCAACCACCAACCTTCCTGCCTCAGAAGCCCATAACCTTAGCATTAGGGTCAGAAGCATACAGAACCAAAACCTCATTACCTGACTTCTCTCCCACACACCCCTTCTCTGCAAATCTGTTCTGTTCCTCCATAGAGACTTCTGATGTTTTGACCCCATTCAATTTTCTCAAATCAGAATGCCCCATTTAGTCTCCATAACCAACCTATCTTTCCTTGAGGACCAAATTTGCACTCACAACACCACCCTCTCTACTGAACTCAACTCACTCAGTCCCCCATCCCTTCTTCAATCTTGTACCACTAACTCACAGCCCTGTATCACCTCCACAGTATGTTTCTTGCTACTGTGCATGAAACACAGGGCACTGGTGGCAGAAATCCAGATATCAGGCTGACCTCATCCACTTAAAATTCATCCTGTCCTGCTTTAGCTCTGCCCTCTCATCTGCCCTGCAACATTAGTTCTCTCTCTTATGGACTCCCATGTCAATTGCTCTCACCAGTTCTTTTAGTCATTTAGCTCCCTCTTCAAACTTCCTGTCCCCCCATCTTCCTCATATTTTTTCCCTAGTGACCCAGCCATTTAATTGAGAAAATTAAACCATCAGCCATGGTCTCCTTAAAGTCTCCCTTACTCCTCTCCAGTCTGCTACTTCTTCAACTCTTCCATTTTTCCTAACAGTATCTCTAGAGCAGATCTCCTAGCTTCTCTCAAAATCAACTCCCTCCACCTGTGCCTCCCAACCTCATCCCTTCACACTTACCGAAGCACTTGTTCCCTCCCTTTCTCTCTCCTGGACCGAATTCTTCAACCGTTCACTCTCCAGTGTTTTTGTCTCACTGCTTTTGAACATGCTCATGCTCCTATCCTAAAAAAACCCATTCCTCCAGATATCACGCCATCACCTTCCTGCCATTCCTCTCCAAACTCCTTGAGTGAGTTGTCTATGCTTCCTGTCCCCAGTTCCTTTCCTCCCATTCTCTCTATAACCTCATCTAATCTGGATTCTTGCCCCTTCATGCCACAGATACTGCCTCCTTTTTAATATCACCAGTTGTCAGGGGAACAGAAACATGGACAAGCAGGATGAAAGTGAGTAGGGAGGCACAGGATGGTAGCAGAGCTCAATCACAATCAATCAATAATATTTTTTGAACACTTACTATCTGCAGAATACTCTACTAAGCAATCAGAGAGTACAATATAATAATTAATAGACATCATTTCTGCCCTAAGGGAGTTTACAATCTAGGTCCTGGAGGTGACCCACAACATATTCCAGCCCATACTGCCCTTTCCCCACGAGAAGGTGAGGACAAACAGCACTCAAGTCACTATTTCCTGCTATCTTAAGAGATAATCTTCCCCCCCTTCCATTGCAGGATAGGGGTCAAAGCAGGCACATACCTTCCTCACTTTTAGAATGTTCACGCTGGGATGGCTGGAGCTGTGGCTGATGTAAGTCTCAGATTATGAACAACCATGCCTGAACAGGTAGGAGCATGAAAAAATACTCTTTAGAAGTGGTTCCTGCCCACTTTTGATGTGAAATAGTCCTAATATTAGCTAGGTGGTGAATTTGTTCCCATAAAGTATCCCTGAGCTGGGTCTTCCTTCTTTCCTTCCATTGTGTTCCAATTTTGGGCTGGGATGTAGGGGGGTAGATCAAGTAATTGTCCATAACTTGACCCAGAGATAATAATAATAATAACAATAATAATAAGAATAAGAATAAGAATAAGAATATTTAAGTGCTTACTCTGTGTGAGTAGTGTTCTAAGCATTGGGGTAGATACAAGGTAATCAGGTTGTCCCATAGCTAGGGCTCATAGTTTTAATTCCCATTTTACAGATGAGGTAACTGATGCACAGAGAAGTTAAGTGGCTTGCCTAAGGTCACACAGCAGACAAGTGGTGAAGCCGGGATTGGAACCTATGTCCTCTGACTCCCAAGCCCATACTCTTTCCACTAAGCCACACTCCTTCTCTGACAAATGGAAGATGAAGAAGAGTCCCTTTTTAGTTGCTTGTGTTGGTGCCATCTGCTCCCTGTGAAACCCTATGGATCCTCTTTGGGCTAGAGGGCTTTGATAGTCGTGCCATTACTTAAGACCTTTATCATTCTTCATAGTTTTCTCTAGTTAGTTAAATTGGAATGAAAATTGGAATGAAAGAAATGTACTTGTATAATAATAATAATAATAATAATGATATTTGTTAAGCACTACTACATACGAGGCACTGCACTAAGCACTGAGGTGGATACAAGCAAATCAGGTTGGACAGAGTCCCTGGTCTGCATAGGGTTCACAGTCTTAATCCCCATTTTACAGATGAGGTAACTAAGACCCAGAGAAGTGAATTGACTTGCCTAAGGCCACATCGAAGACAAGTAGAAGAGCCAGCATTAGAACTCATGACCTTCTAATTCTCAGGTCCATGCTCTATCCACTAAGCCATGCTGCTTCTCATATAATTCTGAAAGCATGTCATCCTCATTGGGCCTCACCCTCTGTGTTCATTCATTCAATCAATTCATTCAATCATATTTATTGAGTGCTTACTGTGTGCAGAGCACTGTACTAAGTGCTTGGGAAGTACAAGTTGGCAACATATGGAGACGGTCCCTACCCAAGAATGGACTCACAGTCTAGAAGGGGGAGACAGGCAACAAAACAAAACATGTGGACTGGTGTCAAGTCATCAGAACAAACAGAATTAAAGCTAAATGCACATCATTGACAAAATAAATAAAATAGTAGATATGTCCAAGTAAAATAAATTAGAGTAATAAATCTGTGCAAACATATATACAGGTGTTGTGGGGAGAGGAAGGAGGCAGGGCAGAGGGGATGGGAAGGAGGAGAGGAAAAAGGGGGTTATGTGTGAAAAAGGGATGTTGAAATCTCTAGATAATATGGAGTTGGGATAGGGGTGTAACATGCTAGGCACACACAAACAAAGGACATGCAATATGAATAAAGGGATGCCTAGAACAGATCGAATGTATCCTCATATTTTTCTAAGACCAAATGAAAGTTCTTTATTTGAATGCACTCAGTCTCTGATTTTTAACTCTAGTGATTGTCTATCACTGTGGTTCCTCCTTGGCCCTAGAGTCTACCTAATTGATAGCTCCTTCATGGGGGTTCTGCACTATTCGTCCCATCCTTATGGGATGGGAGGAAATATGCACCTGCATATATGTATATATGTTTGTACATATTTATTACTCTATTCATTTTACTTGTACATATTTATTCTACATATTTTATTTTGTTAATATGTTTTGTTTTGTTGTCTGTCTCCCCCTTCTAGACTGTGAGCCCGCTGTTGGGTAGGGACCGTCTCTATATGTTGCCAACTTGTACTTCCCAAGCACTTAGTACAGTGCTCTGCACACAGTAAGCGCTCAATAAATACGATTGAATGAATGAATGAATCCTTCTGCCAGATCATTAGGCTCTGGGGACTTGCATGAAATTTCTTCAGGTAGCTGGCAAATAAGTGTTTTGGCTGCAACTAATAAAACCTAAAATGCTTTCTGTCAATTGGAAGGACAATTGATGTCAGTATTCCCTTGGCAAGCTGATACAAGTGGTACCTGAGTCCCTTTATATTACCCCTCTCTGCCCAGCACTTCCTCCTAGAGTTCATTGGGTAATGAATATTACAGTTTTTCCTGGTAGGGGCTGGTTGTAAAAATATTTTTTCTCCAAAGAAATCATTTCCAAACCATAATTTCCTGTGCAGGTTCCATTGAGTCAGATTTCCCCATGTCTCTGTCTCTATCTGATGTGTTAGAATCTGGGCAGAAACAACGACTGTTTCAGGGCAGGAAGGGACCATTTAATACAATATAGCCTCAGTGCAGTTAATGGTCCCTCTGTGGTCTGAAAAATTTAATCTATCTCCCAAAGCCCCAGGAAGTAACTAAGGCTCTGGGGAGAGTAGAGTCCATTAAATCTTATTGCTGTTCAGAACCAGAAGGGCTTTCTGAAAGAAATCACTTCTTTATGTTGTATTAGAAATAATATATAAAAATCTCCAACTTGGGCTGGTTAGCAGATTGCATACCTGTCTCTTGCCATTTTCAGATTTGATACATTTTGGAGTAATTTGAAAAAAGCAGTAAAAGCATGGCCTAGTGGATACAGCACGGGCCTGATAGTCAGAAAAACCTGGGGTCTTACCCTAGCTCCTCCACTTGTCTGCTGTGTGACCTTGGGCAAGTCGCTTAATTTCTCTGTGCCTCAGTTACCTCAGCTGTAAAATGGGGAGTAAGACTATGAGCCACGTGACACATGGACTGTGTCCAATCTGATTGGCTTTATGTACCCCAGCACTTAGTACAGTGCCTGTTACATAGTATTTCTAGATAAGATACATTTTGAGATATTTTGTGAAAAAAGCAGGAGCAGCATGGCCTAATGGGTAGAGCATGGGCCTGGTATTCGGAAGGACCTGGGCTCTAATCCCAACTCCAACACTTGTCTGCTGTGTGACTTTAGGCAAGCAACAACTTCTCTGTGCTTCAGTTACCTCATCTGTAAAATGGGGATTAAAACTGTGAGCCCCATGAGGTACTGGATCCAATCTGATTAGCTTGTACCTACCCCAGTGCTTAGTACAGTGCCTGGCACATAGTAAGAGCTTGATAAATATCATAAAAAAACAACAAAAAAGCCTCCTTTCTGGTCCAATTATCCTGCTTTGCTTCTATTATCAGCATTTGTCATGTAGCTCTTTTTCCTGCTCCCATTTTTCATAGATAATAGTGCCTGGCTGTGTACTCCATTAGACAGTCATCTCTATGAGTGAGGGGGATCATATCTATCACCTTTTTTCATACAATTCTCAGTGCTTAGGATAGTACTCCTCACCCAGTAGTCAATAAAAGTAGTATAATCAATTGATTGGGAGGATTGGGAAAACAAAAAATACTGAACTGAGGAGTTGGAGCAAGCAGGTGGTCATCACTCCTGTTTTCCTGTTTTGCCTGTTTTTCCCTACCAATTCATCTAGATGGTGAAAATTCCAAATAAAGTAGAATATATACAAAAAATAATAATATAAAGTAAGTACACATTCCATCGGCAGTTGAAAATAGTTTTAATTCTGTTGATTGTGTTGTTACTAGACACTGGGTTTGAACACCACAGTGCAGGAATGATCTCCTATTAGGGGCAGGCCAAGGAAAATGCTTGACTATCTTCGTATTTGCAGTATAGAAATGATTATCTCTTTTTCCACTCACCCATGTATGTTCATTCAATCTCGTGAAAAATTACACAATTGTCACATCATCATCATCAATCGTATTTATTGAGCGCTTACTATGTGCAGAGCACTGTACTAAGCGCTTGGGAAGTACAAATTGGCAACATATAGAGACAGTCCCTACCCAACAGTGGGCTCACAGTCTAAAAGGGGGAGACAGAGAACAAAACCAAACATACTAACAAAATAAAATAACACATACAGAGCAAATATGTAAAATGCAGTGTTGTGCAACCTGATGTAACATAATTCAGACTTTTTTTTCGGGGGAGTGTTTTTTGAAACACTATTATGTCACTGAGTGCATGTCTCTTCATATTCAATCACAATATGTTAACAAAACACTGAGAAATGCATTGGACCTGCATTTTTTCCCAATGGTAAAAATAAGCATGTTTTTCTCTGTATCATAATTTATTCCACTTGATTTATATTAAGAAACATTTCAACAAATCTAGATTATTTTAAATCATGCAAAAACAGGACAATAAAGGCACAAAACTGACATAACCCAAATACTATAATAATATAATTCCCTGTATAGGGAAAAGTGAATTCTTTCCATTACTCTTCATAGGCTGGTAGCTTTTACCAAAATATTTGTGTACACATTTTCCATCTCTGAGGTTTGATACTTCCAGTTTGTTTCCCTTTCACTCTTCTATCATTGTCTCTCTCCCTCTCTTCCTCCTTTCCTCTACAGTGCTCTTATCTTCTTCGTCCTCTACCTGCAATATCTCTCTGAACTATTCCTTTACTTTTCCCGTGTTTGACAACAAAAGAAAGGGGGGAAAAAAGAAAACCAGAAAAAAAAAGTAACCTAACCAAATCAGGACTGAGTTCCAAAGGCAGGTCAAGAAATTGCCTCCAGCAGTGCTCTTATTATTCATGCCAGATGTGCTAGCAGCAGGGTGAGCTCCATGGTGTGACAGTGGTATGAAGTTTCAGAACTTCCCTCCTCCAGCCGGCTACTTCCCATAGTGGGACTCTCCCCAGGAATTTTTGATTGGTATGAAGGATGAGGTTTACTTCATATGTGTAAAGAGCATAAGGAGAATTTCACTCTACAGAATTCATCTTCAAAAATGATATTTGGCCCTTACAAACATGGATAATATTTATTGTTACATTTATAAAGGAATGTGACCCTTTTGGCACAAGTATGCAAATAAATTTTAGAATCAAAGATGATCACAGAGCTGAAAAGTGGTTGAAAAGAAATAATAATGATAAATTATTTTAGCCCAACATTTATGAATATATTCATAAAATCAAAAATCTATGATCAATTTGAATGCAAGAGAAAAAGGACTCAATAAACTCATCAAATATTGACTACTTCACCAGGCTCTTGAGAGGAAATAAAGAAATAAAAGACATATCAACTGTCTCAAGGAGTGCTAAAGTGGCTAATGGGATTAGGTGATTGGGAGATGGCACTCACTCTCAGCCTCACATTCAACATCTTTGAAATATTGCCATTCCTTCCTCTATAAACTCTAGTGAATATGCAAATTCACTGAAAAAAATCCACTACTCTAGTAACTCTCTTCACTGACTACTTCCTAAGCCTGCTTTATTAACATCACCAGAACTCATCTTTTAACCATTCTTTGCTCTCAATTTTCCAGTATTCCTCTTTGAGTTCTTGTTATTGCCACAGCCTGGAACTCCCTTCTCCCTAAAACCTGTCAAAACATTTTGCTCATTTTTAAAGTCGTTCAAAAATTCCACCTCTTCCACTAGACTTCACCTAAGTCTAGGACCACAGTTACATTGGACTAACACCCACTATAAGCAGTTGTATACTTTAACTCTATCCTCTCTACTCTTATGGATATGCATATATTTTGTTCATTTCTAAATTATTTGTCAAATAATCAATCATATTTATTGAGTGCTTACTGTGAGCAGAGCACTGTGCTGAAGCCCTTGGGAGAGTGTTTCACATCAAAGTTGCTAGTCCCATTCCCTGACCACAAAGAACTTACAATATTTAGATGGAAATAGATGTTATCAATCGATCAACAAAGAAAGAAATCAGACTTTTTGAACTCATTCTATCTGTAGAGCACTTGGGAGAGTATAACATAACAGAGTTGATACACATGTACCCTGCCCACAATGAACTTACAGTCTAGAGGAGGAGACAAATTTTAATATAAATAAATTAAATATGGATATGTACACAAGTGCTGTAGGGTCGAAGGTTGGATGAATATCAAGTGCTCAAAGGATACAGACCTGAATGTGTTGGCAAAACAGAAGGAAGAGGGAGAATGGGAAGAGAGCTTAATTGGTGAAACCTCTTGTAGAAAATTATTTTAGTAAGTCTTTTAAAGTTGAGGAACGTGGTGGTCCATTTTATATGGAGTAGGAGGGAGTTCCAGGTAAGAGGGAGAATACAGGAAAAGGGATTGGCAGTGAGATATATGAGATTGAGGAGCAATTGGCTCTAAAGGGGCAATGTGTGGCTGGACTCTTGTAGGAAATCATTGAGTCAAGTAGGTATGCCGATGAGCAGTTTAAAGCTGACAGCAAAGAGTTTCAGTTTGATGAGGAATGGCAACCTAGTGGAGATTTTTGAATAGGGGGGAGATGTGAAGTGAATGTTGTTTAGAAAAATGATTCAAGGAGTAGAGTGAGGTATGAGAGAGAGACTTAGGGTGGTAAGTGAGATGTCTGATGCAATAGTGAAGCAGAATAGGATAAGTACTTGGCTCAGAGTAGTAGCAGTTTGGATGGAAAGGAAAGGGTGATTTTAGCAATATGATGCAGATAAAACCAACAAGATTTGGTGACAGACTGAATATGTGGGTTGAATGAGAGATGAGAGTTGAGGAAAATGCCAAGGTTACAAGCTTATGAGATAGGGTTGATAGTGGTATTGTCTACAAGGATGGAAAAGACAGGGTAGGGCAGGGTTTGAGTCAGAAGTTGAGAAGTTTGAAATGATAATAGTAATAATAATTATGGTATTTGTTAAGTGCTTCCTATGTGCCAAGCACTGTACAAAGTACTGGAGTAGATACACGTTAATCAGGCTGGACACAGTCTCTTTCCCCCAAGGGGCTCACACTCTTAATCCCTATTCATTCAATCATATTTATTGAGCACGTACTGTGTACAGAGCACTGTACTAAGTGCTTGTAAACTACAATTCGGCAACATATGTTACAGATGAGGTAACAGAGGCCCAGAGAAGTGAAGTGTCTTTCCCAAGGTCATACAGCAGACATGGGGTGAGCTGGGATTAGAACCCAGGTCCTTCTGATTCATAGGCCTATTGTCTATCCACTAAGCCATGCTGCTTCAGCCACATGTCATTGGAACATCCAGGAAGAGTTATCCTGAAAAGGGAAGGAAGCCCAAGACAGAGAGGGAAAAAGGTCAGGGCTGACAGGTAATTTTGGGAATGATCCGCGTAAAACGGCAATTGAAGCCATAGTAGTGAACAAGTTTTCCAAGAGAGTGAATCTAGATGGAGAATAGAAGAGGACCCAGAACTGAACTTTGAGAGATGCCCATTGTCAAAGGTAGGCAAAAGAATCTGCAAAATTGACTGAGATGGAAAGGTTAGAGAGACAGGAGAAAAACCAGAAGAGGACAGTGTCAGTAAAGCCAATGTTATGTAATATATTAAGGAGAAGGAAGTGATCCACAGTGTCACAGCTGAGAGGTGCAGGAGAATTAGAATGGAATAATTTGGCAAGAAAAGTTCATTAGTGACCTTAGGGAGGGTGGTTTCTGTAGAGTGAAGGGAGGATGTCAGATTGAAAGGGTTTGAGGAGAGTACTGGAGAAGAGGACGTGGACCCAGCAACGGTAAAACCTCAAGGAACTTCTTTTTTTTTAGAGCAGGAGGTACATAGGAATCCTTGAATACAGTGGGGAAGAAGCCATTGGAAAGTGACCAGTTGAAAACGGCAGTCAAGGAGGGAAGAACAGAAGAAGCAGTTAATTTGATGATGTCAGAAGCATACATGGACAGGGTGGAATTTTGAGAGGAGGAGAAAGATATCATCTTGAGATAATGCTGGGAATATTGGGAGAGCTGAATTGGACCCAGGAGGAGCGAGGGACTGGAAAGAGGGAGGGAAGTTTTAGGGAGATCGCACTTGTTGGATTTAATTTTATCAACTTTTATCAATGAATATGTGGCAAAGTCATTAAGGTCCAGATAATAACAATAATAATAATAACAATAACTCTTTTAGAAATTGCCCTGCAGTCGTAATTATCACAGGAAGAACTCTGGCCCTCAATTAGTCCTCTTTCCCAATATCCCCCTCCCTGCCCCATAACCAGTCCCTTTCCCACAGTCCCAACACTTCTTCGTTCACTGGGGGTGTAGTGTGGCTTAGTGGAAAGAGCACGGGCTTGGAAGTCAGAGAATAAGAGTTCTTATCCTGGCTCCACTACTTACTGTGTGACCTTGGGCAAGCCACTTACTTTTCTGTGCCTCAGTTACCTCATCTGTATAATGGGGATTAAGACTGTGAGCCCCACGTGGGACAACCTGATTACCCTGTATCTACCCCAGAGCTTATGGCATATAGTAAGTGCTTAACAAATACCTTCATTACTATTATTATTATTCATTTGCACACACACACACACACACACACACACACACACACACACACACACACACACACACACACACAATCCAGAGCCAAGATGTCTGAACACAGGTGTGACTAGGCCAGGTGAAAATAATAAACCATTCTAATGAACTTTACACTTCAGGACACTGAGTGAATCACTTTCTATCGTATGCTCATCACCACTGCTACTCCTTATTGGGCTCCTCACTTACTTGTTTTAATTATTAGTCTTCACCATCTGTCATGTTGGTGTTAGTCCCTCAAGTCTCAGTTCTGAGTTCCCTTCCAATCTCTATCTACACTCTCTCCCTTGGAAAATTCACCCTCTCCTATGACTTCAATTACTATCTTTATGCAGATGATTCCAAAATCTCTATTTCCAGCCCCAGGCTCTCCTTCTCTTAGGTCTCACATTTCTTCCTGTCTTCAGGACATCTCTACTTGGATGTCCCAACTACACCTCAAACTCAGGAGTCCTCATCCTCCCACCCAAATTCTGCCCTCTCTTTGGCTTTCCCAACACTGCAGACAACACCACTCTCCTCCTTATCTCATAAGCCTGTAACCGTGGCTTATGCACCACTCATCTCTCATTCAACCTGCATGTTTGGTCTGTCACCAAATACTGTCAGCTGGTCCACCTTCATAACATTTCTAGAATCTGCCGCTTCCTCTACCTACAAACTGCTACCATGTGCACCCAAGTAATTATAATATCCCATCCTTACTATTCATTCATTCAGTCGTATTTATTGAGTGCTTACTGTGTGCAGAGCACTGTACTAAGTGCTTGGGAAGTCCAAGTTGGCAACATACAGAGACGGTCCCTACCCAACAGCGGGCTCACAGTCTAGAAGATAAAGCCTCCTCACTGATCTCCCTGCCTCCTGTCTCTCCCCTCTCTCCTCTCCAGTCCATATTTCAATCCAATGCTCACATTGTTTCTTTTATTATTTTCCTACAGAAATACTCAGGGCATATTACCCCCCTCCTCAAAAATTTCCAGTAGTTGCCTATCCACCTCCATATCGAACAAAAACTCTTCACTATTGGCTTTAAAGTTCTCCATCACCTTGCCCCCTCCTACCTCACCTCCCTTCTCTCCTACAATCAATCAATCAATCAATCGTATTTATTGAGTGCTTATTATATGCAGAGCACTGTACTAAGCGCTTGGGAAGTACAAATTGGCAACCCAAGCCTGCACACTTTGCTCCTCTGATGCTGACCTTCTAACTGTCCCTTGGTCTCACCTGCCTAGCCGCCAAGCCCTGGCCCACATCCTGCCCCTGGCCTGGAACACCCTCCCTCCTCAAATTGTCAGACAAATATCCCCCATTTCAAAGCCCTTCTGAGAGGGCGCATCTTCTCCAAGAGGCCTCCCTAGGCTAACCTTCACTTCTCCTCATCTCCTAAGCCCTTCCACGTCACCCTGACTCACTTCCTTTGCTCTTTCTCCCTCTCTCTGCCCCACAGCTCTTATGCATATATCTGTAATTTTAATTATTTAAATTGATGCTTGTTTACTTGTATTAATGTCTGTCTCCCCAACACTAGACTGTGAGCTCATTGAGGTCAGGGATTGTTTCTCTTCATTGCTGCACTGTACTTTCCCAAGTGCTTAGTATAGTGCTCTGCACACAGTAAGTGCTCAATTAATATGATTGAACTGAACTGAATTGAACTGAATTTTTTCTAAAAAAAATTCAGTCCGCAGATTTTCACTCATAAAAAATCGAACAGTTGTTCATCTACCTCTGCATTAAACATAAACCCCTTACTGCAGGTGTTTTAACATTTAATAGGCCTCTCCCCACCCTACACTGATTGCTTACTACAAGGAAACCTACACATTTTGTTCTCTAATGCTAACCTACTCAATTCTTTCTCTACCACTCGCACTACTAAAATCCTCCTCGAAGAGGCTTTCCCGGACTAAGCCCTTACTTTCTCTATTTGCTCTTCCTTCTACTCTGTTTAGGCACTTGGATCTCTACCCCTTAAACATCTTGATTTTCACCCCAACTCCAAAACACTTATGTACACATCCATCAATAGTTCATTTAAATGTCAGTCTCCCCTTCTATTCATTCATTCATTCCTTCATTCATTCAATAGTATTTCTTGAGTGCTTACATTTTGTAAAGCACTGTACTAAGAGCTTGGACAAATACAATATAACAACAAACATACACATTTATACCCATAACAAGCTCACAGTCTAGAGGGGGAGACAGACATTAATATAAATGAATAAATAAATAAAATTTAATATATTCAGATATATACAGATATATACATATATAGTAATCTGTAATCTTTTAGTCTGTAATATTGTGTACTAATCATTTCTACATAATCCACTGTATTGTACTTTCTCAGGTTCCCTCTGCACACAGAATACATTCAATAAATATCATCTATTGGTCTCTAGACCATAAGCTCATAGTGGGCAATGAACCTGTCTAAACTCTGTTATATT
This sequence comes from Tachyglossus aculeatus, assembly GCF_015852505.1. NCBI lineage: Eukaryota > Metazoa > Chordata > Mammalia > Monotremata > Tachyglossidae > Tachyglossus > Tachyglossus aculeatus. Next base: position 118,074,064 of record NC_052067.1, read on the forward strand.
TTACTCTCCCAAGAGCTTAGTTCAGTACTTAGCACACAGTAAAGGCTCAATAAAGATTCATTCATTCATTCAATTGTATTTATTGAGTGCTTACTGTGTGCAGAGCACTGTACTAAGTGCTTGGGAAGTACAAGTCGGCAACATATAGAGAAGGTCCCTACCCAACAACAGACTCACAGTCTAGAAGGGGAAGACAGACAACAAAACAAAATATGTAGACAGGTGTCAAAATCATCAGAACAAATAGAATTAAAGCTATATGCACATCATTAACAAAATAAATAGAACAGTAAATACGTACAAGTACAGTATAAAGACAAAGTTATAGTGGTCACTAGGGAAAGTGGGTCAGCATGTTAGTGCAATCTCAGATGTGTAGGGAAGCACAGAGCACAATGAATAGAAGAAATTTTCTTTATTGTATCTGAAGCTGAATTAAGAGCATATCATAAATGCTTGAAAATGCATTCATGTCAGGAAGGGCTGGGTAGTCACCTCAGTGGAATTTTCACTACCAGTCAGAACCACACACTTATGACTCTGGCAGGGTTATGGTCTGTGTGTTAAACTAGTAAAGGAGACCCTCATAGGCAAGGGAATAGTACACAATTCCCTTTAATGCCTTAGGTGTCAGCTTCAGTGACCACTATTTGGAGTTCAAGGATGGATTTTTTTTTAATGGTATTTGTTAAGCACTTATGTATTAAGCACCTAAGCACCGTTGTATATATACAAGCTAATCAGGTAGGCCACAGTCCTTGTCTCACCTGGGGTTAATGGTCTAGGCAAGGAGAGAGTAGGAATCAATTTTCAGATGAGACCACCAAGGCCCAGAGAATTTAAGTGCCCTGCCCTAAGTCACACAGCAGACAAGTGGATTAATACCCAGTTCCTCTGACTATGACTTTCATTACTGTGGTCTTTCCACTAGGCCACATTGTCTTCCCCCTCTCCAGTCCATATTTCACTCTGCTGCCTTTATTATTTTTCTCTCCCCACTCCTCAAAAACCTCCAACATCAAATAAAACCTCCTTACCATAGCTTTTAAGGCTTGCAATCAGCTCTCCCCCTTTTACCTAACCTCATTAGGTCTTCTCTCACTACCATCCAGCTACCACACTTAAGCATCAGTCCGATTAATGGGACACAATTTCATCTCTTCGCCATTCATGCCTTGCTCAGTTCTTCTGTCTGGCCTGGAACTCCCCCAATTCGTATCTGACAGGTCACTACTCTCCCCTTCTTGAAAGCACTACTAAAACAATATCTCCTAGAGGAAGCCTTCTCAGATGAACCTCTCATTTTACCACCATCTTTGCCCTCCCATTTGTGGCACCCATATACTTCGCTCCATAATAAGCACTTTGAAACTCACCTGACACCCACACTCACAAAATTTATGATCCTTTAGTTTGTTTCTTTCTTTACCTGTATTTCATTTAATGACTGCCTCCCGTACTAGTTTATAAGCTTCTAGAGGTCAAGAATGGTGTCTATCAACTCTATTGCAATATACTCTCCCAAGTTCTCAGTACAGTTTCCTAGACATACTACATAGTTCATTGCCTTTCAGTTTGTCAAAATCATGTAACCCAATTACTATCATTCATCACTTCCAGCTCCAGAATGGAAATTTCCTATTAAACATAATTTACCCAAAATTGGTACTCCTGGATGAGTTAAGGAAACATCATTGTTTAACGTTAATTTTATGTGCCCCCAAATTCTCAATTTCATTTGAAGATTTGGTGAGGTGTGTGAGATGGAATGATAGCATTGTTTTGGAATCTAATACCTTTCCATATTTTTAAATGACATGGACTATTTTGAAGAATTAGCTGGATCTTTCCTTTGAGAAATGAATTCCATCTCAATTGGGGTCATACCATAATGTAAATTAAAATGACCACTCCGTTTATATGATTCATATGCACCAATTATTTTATCATCATTACTAATGTAACTAAAAAGTATAAGCTAATCAGTTGTTAATCACCTCGGGCATTGCACAACTGTTGCCAAGCATTTTTTTCTTGAAAATTCTTTAATATAAAATATATGGAGCCAAGTTATTGCTAAAATTTTAATAAAATTCTCAAGAAGACTTGGTACCCTCCACTTATCAAGACATTTTTCCTGTCTCATTTTATTAGTGGAAGATAATTTCCTAATTTGTATCAGGTTTTAAGATGGTTTTATCAGATTTAAAATTTGATTTGTGCAAAAATCTGTAATTGGATAATGTATCCAAATCATCTATTTATTTATGTAAAGTCCATCATTTTAATTTTAGTAAAGCATATCTGATTTGTATTTAGTTAAGATTATGATTAGTGGTCTTTTAAAAAAAAATATTTCCAATACTTGTATCTATGGACTAAAGAGATGTGGGAAGGCATGTCCGGATGATCAGGAAGAAGTGACATTATAGGTACCAGGAAGTGAAGTGTATGGGGACATGTTCTCATGCCAGTTTCCATTCACTTGATTCTGATCTACCTTCTATTGTGGGTGGAGAATGGCATTCATATGACCTAATATTATTATGTGAGCAGCCTGTTTGCTAAAATTAGGGATACAAAGTTAGCAAGATAGCTTTGGCCTGAACTTTTCCAAGATTTTGGAGAGAAAAAACAATGAAGAAATAACTTTTTGAAGGACATGATTTATAAATTTAAAAATAAATTTGCATTTGTGGGTAAGATACCAATGACCACTGAAAATTTTAGTTACTTAAAAAATATTTCTCAAATGATGTGGCCAAAAATATATACAAAATGGGATAAATATTGATATGATTTGGAGGAATAATTATTCATAGAATGATATGTTTATATAAAAGGATCATTTTCTCCACTCTGGGGATTTAAAATTCTACTCTCTAGATCATAGCTTTAATTTTCCTTGATTACAAGGATTGGCCAAAATATATTTAGGGTCTGGTACTGTGAATATTTACACTGTATTAAAGACTATATATAAACATAGCAGAATACATTCTTGGCTTGAAGAGATTAAATATTTCTTCTCATCCTTCATTTTGCAATCCCCATTAAATTCTCCTTATGTTATCCCTAGCAGCATTTTTTGTCTCTGCTTCTCTTCTCCCTTAGTCTTCTATTAATTTTTAATTGGAAGCAGTGTGGGATAGTGGATAGAGCACAGGCCTGGGAGTCAGAAGGTCCTAGGTTCTAATTCTGGCTACGCCACTTGCTTGCTATGTGACCCTGGGTAAGTCACTTCATTTCTCTGGGCTTCAGTTCCCTCATCTGTGAAATGGGGATTATGACTATGAGGTCCATCTGGGACAGGGACTAAGTCCAACCAGATTACCTTGTATCTACCCCAGCGCATAGAACAGTGCTTGATATATATTAAGCATATGAAAATACCATTATTATCATTATTATTAATATTACTATCGTTATCATTATCTGCCTCAATCATGTATGCCTGTATCAAGTACATTATAGATTTGTGGTGTGCTAGTCTATGATGCACACTATAAATGAAAAACTTTTGGGAAAACTTTTTTGTTCAGATTCTTCCAAGGAAAACATTGGTTTACAATCTGCCCCTCCCAACCATACCATTGATTGGCTCCCTCAGGAAGTATCTGTTTGGTGGGCAAATTGGCCTTTTGAGTCTTTCACACCAGTGACACAACCTCTGGAAAGGGCGTGGATACTGTAGGCTCTTGACATCCACTGTTATTTCTTCTCATGCAGCAGGCACTCTGTTTCCTAGGTCTCCTGACTACCAGCCCAGTCTTCATTCCATAATAATGGCAAAAACTCTGGGAAAAAGGACTTCAGAAACTGCAGAGAGTAGTTTGGATGGCACTGGGAAGGTCTCTGAGCTGAGTCACACTTGCTGCTGCTTTTGATTAATGAAATACCCCCTAGGGACTGTAAAGTACTCCCTGGTGTTCACATTCACCTCTGGTCTACACTATTGCATTACTCATGAGTTGGAGAGATGCAGATGGGGATTGACTTAAATTGATTTTATATTGATTTATATTGATTTTTAGAGTTCTGCGGAGTAATAGCCCCTGGTAACAACCTCTCTCCAAATTATAGGATCATACAAGATTCTGGCACTGTACTCCATCTTGGAGTGCATGAGAAGCAGAACTTGTCAGTTTTTTCCACAAGAGAGAAATTGTCAGTTTTAAATGAGGGGTAGAAGCAACCAACAGCTTTGCTCCAAAGCTGGTAATCCATTTTTGTGTTTGAAAACATCGTTTGGGCAAAATTGATTCTCTTCTTCAGAGTGAAGTTGGCAGCTGATTTATCTATGATGTTAAGTAGTGTGCTATGTGAAAGAGACAAAAAAGAGAGCAGATGTCTTTTCCACCCAAATTAGTATTTATCAGGGATCTTAGACAACTCTTAACATGTGTAGTTCCTCAGAGGAAACATATTTATTTCATTTTATTTTTGAGTATATTTACTTCTTCCCCAAGTTGTCTTTTTCATGCTATCTAACCTTATATTGCTTCAGAGGAGCTAAACATACTCCATTTTTACTACGGTCTTTATTTTGGTTTTGTAACGCAGAAAGATACAAATTTATTTCTAGTTTATTTTGGACGTTGGATAAGTTGAGTTTGGAAAACAGTTCTTTACTTTCTTCTCTGGTCATGTAATCTTTTTTTCCATTTAAAAATTAAGTAGAGTTAAAATTTAATGCGCATCAAGAAATTAAAATTTAAACATTTTAAAAGTGCATTTGAAAAGCATGGAAAAGTGTGTACAGCAATTTGCAAGCTCTGTTATTTCCTTGATGAACAATGAAATTGGCGTCATTTTTATCAGATCTTGAAAAAACTCAAGTAGTTAGGAAAGATTGGTCTGTAAAGTCTATATTTTGTCATGTCTATATTTTAGGGTAAGTTGGTGTGAAATGTCACAAGATCAATTTCAGCAATTTCAGTTAGTTTTGCAATGATTTCAAGATATTGATAAACTGCTTCTAATAACTTTGGAGTATTTTAACAAGTAAATTTGAATTCCCATATCATCAAAATATTAGAAAAGACAATACTATATTAGTGTAAGCGAAGGTACCATGATACAACAGATGAAAATTACAGAAACTTTAGTAGCTAAAACTTGTTTTCATCTTCTTTGTTCAATATATGATTGAAAATCATTCAGTGTGTATTCATATTGTCCTACCTTCACTTTACTATCCAGTTTAACTCACTTAAATAATTAATATCCTCAGAGAAATTTCTATTCTCCTAGTGAACAACTATAAAATTGAGGATCCTAGTAGCAGGAAGTCAGGCTGGGGAATCAGGAGACAAGCAGTGTAGTCCCTGCTCTGTCACTGGCCTACTATGTGCCTTGGAAAAGGTCATTTAGCCTTTTAGTGCTTTATTTAGTTCACATTCCTCCCCCACCCAGTGTGATGCAGAAGCAGCATACAGTCTGAATGTAGAAAGCACTTTACCTTCAAAAATTTACTTTTTGAAGTGTCAAAATTTGATGACAGATGAATTCATGGGTTGAATGAGAGACATCAGTCGACTATAATGCCAAGGTTAGAGGCTTGAGAGACCTGAAGGATGGTGGTGGTGCTGTCCAAAGTGATGGGGAAGTAAATGGGAGATCAGGGTTTGGGTAAGAATATGAGGAGTTCTGAAGATGTCCTGAAGGCAGGAGAAAATGCAAATGTAAGAGCCAAGAGATCAAGGATGGAGAGGCAGATTTGCAAATAATTCACATATATATGGTAGTCTTTTGTCTTAGAACTTGTCTTTCAAGACTTTCCAAAGGCTAAATACTCTGTCTGCCACCTAGTAAGTACTCAATAAAAGCTGCTATCACTACTACTACTAACAGTAGTAATAACCTTGCTATCACACTTGCCCTCTCCCTTCTTCCCTCCCTAACTGCTATCTTCAACTGTTCGCTCTCTATTGGCTTCTTACCCACTGCCTTCAAACATTCATTTGTGCCCCCTATGCTAAAAAAAACCCTCCCTTGACCCCATGGCTCCTTCCAGCTATTGCCTCCTACCATTCCTCTCCAAATTCCTTGAGCAAGTTATCTACACCTGCTGTCTCCAGCTTCTCTTTGCCAATTCTCTCCTTGACCCTCTCCTATCTGGCTTCCATCCCTTTCACTCCACAGAAACTGCCCTCTCAAAGGTAACAATTAATCTTCTTCTTGCAAAATTCAATGGCTTCTACTCCATGCTAATCGTTCTCAACCACTTAACTGTCTTCAACACTGTCAATTATCCTCTTCTCCTAGAAACATTATCCAACCTCACCTTAACTGACACTGTCCTCCCCTGGTTCTCCTCCTAACTCTCTGGCCACTCACTCTTTTTTGTGGGCTTCTCCTCTGTCTCCCTAACTGTGGGTGTCCCTCAAAGTTAAATTCTGGGTTCTCTTGGAGAACTCATTCACTCACATGGCTTCAACTACCACCTCTATGCATTTGATGCCCAAATCTACAACTCCAGCCCTGATCTCTCTTCCTTTCTGCAGGCTCATATTTCTTCCTGCCTTGAACATCTCAACTTGGATGTCCTGTAACCTCGAACTTAACATGCTTAAAATGAAACTTATCTTCCCACCCAAACCCTGGCCTCCCCCTGACTTTCCCTTCACTGTAAATGACACCACCATCTGTCCTGTATCACAAACCCATAAACTTGGTGTTATCCTTGACTCCTCTCCCTCATTCAACCCACATATTCAATCCATCACTATATCCTGTTCAACTTTCACAGCATTGATAAAATCTGACTTTACCTCTACATCCAAACTCATTTTTCGATTTGTCCTTGCTGACAGGATCTGATATTTTATTAAAACTTTACTGCAGAAAGAGAGAATGTTTCAGACAAGTCAAAATTAGGACCTGGGAGGCGTTTGGAGCTAGGGCCTTCCAGTCAACAGGATATGAAACTTTACTAAAACTTCATTAGAGATAGAGATAACATGTATTCTTCCCTGTACCCAGGCAATTGTCCCTGCTGAGGGAAGGGTTTGGAGCTGCTGCTGCTGCATCTCAGCAGAAGCTTTATTAAAATCCCCCTGTTCCCAGGTAATAATGAGATCAGAGTGGGACCGAGAGATGGGCAGAATGTTTCTGAAAAATTAAAACCAGTATCATTCCCCACCAGCAATCCTCCTGACTCTGCTGTGGGAGAGGTTTGGAGGGGTTTGGCTGCTGTTTCTCCATGTTTTCAGCTGCCCTAGCTTCTCTGGGCAGAGAGCTGCAAAGGGCGGTAGGGAGGAGGCAGAGGGGGAGCGGGAAGGGGAGAATCTGGATTCACCAAATATCCCATCAAAGCTATGACTACCCACAGCCATCCTGATACCTCAGAGCTCAGAACCAAGGAGGGATCAGAGGGGAGCCTTGAGGGGTAGAAGCGATGTTTTTATTTTTAAATAAAAAGTGCCCACCACCACTTTCTCCCATCCAGGCATATCTACTGACAGGGAATTTTTTTCACTTAGGGCACCAGTAGCAGCACCTATCTGGCTCCCTCCCTTCCTTCCCACAGAGAGCAGCAGTGGCAGGGGCAGAAGCAGCAGCTTTCTGAAACTGACCAGAGCTGTGAAAGCTCAGACTGGGGCCCCCTCTGTTGTGTGGGTCAGTTCCAAGTTCACTCACACTTGGTTTTTGTAGGAAACAGCACTTGCTCTAGCAATCAGCCTGGGTTCCTTCCTCTTGGGCTTCATGGAAAGTTCCACTTCTCTCTTCCCCGGCTACTCCCCTTTTCACGAGATCAAGTGAACTACTAATTCAATATGGAAGACAGATTGTCCTGAAGACAATATGAGACCACTCTATGATATTTCATTCTGAAGGATTTCGCCAAAATAGTGAGCCATGGAGAAAAATGCAACATCCTTGTCTAGGAAACTTCTCCTCTAAGACCAACCTACTCTCTGTACCTAAATCTCATCTATCCCCCCGACTGACTTCATGCTCACATTCTTCCTAGGCCCTGGAACACCTTTCCCCTTCATATCCAGCAGTCCATTGGAGGAGAATGGGAGGGATAGCCCCTCCAGTTGTGTGAGTTGGGCTCTGTGAGCTGGAGTTGCACCCTCCAGTTATCGCCCCACATCCCTCCTACCATTTCTTTCTAAACTCCATGAAATAATTGTTTACTCCAGCTGCCTCCAGTTTCTCTCTTCCTACTTTCTCTTCACAACCTCCTGTAATCTGGCATATCTTCTTTTTTCAGATCCAAAAGGACTCTATTCCATCCTAATCCTCCTAGACCTTTAATCTTTCCTTCTAAACCTTTAAACTACCTTAAACACTGTGGACCACACCTTTTCTTGGAATCACTACGGAACAATAATTTCATTTACACTGTTATCTTCTGTACTTCTTTCTACTTCAGTAACTGCCCATGTCATGTCTTCACTGGCAAGTCCTCTGACTCCCACGCATCAAGACTGATTCCTAATTGCTTCTCCATCTCCATCTCCACCCATTCCCTTGTCGAATGTATTTTCTCCAGTGACTTCTACATGGATAGCTCCGTAATCCACCACTCCAATTTCAATCTTTCTCCTTCCAAATCCTCCCCTCCCACCAACTGCTCCATCACTGTAGTCAGCATCACCATCCTCCCTGTCTCACAAGCCTGTAACATTAACCAGAAGTAGCATGACTTAGTGGGTCTGGTAGTCAGAAGGACCTGGGTTCTAATCTAGCTCCACAACTCGTCTGCTGTGTGACCTTGACAAGTCACATCTCTTGTCTGTGACTCAGTTACTAAATCTGTAAATTGGGATTAAGACCATGTGTCCCTGTGGGACTGTGTCCAACCTGATTAGTTTGTATCAATGCTTAAAATAGTTCCTGGCACATAGTAAGCATTTAACAAATACCATTTGAAAAAACAAAAATACTCACTGTCTACTCTTCTTATTCTCCAACTCTCTCATCTACACCCTGCAATATGGTTTAAAACCCTTTCACTCCACTGAAACCCTCGCTTCTCTAAGGTCATCCTTCTTGCCAAATGCTAAAGACTCTACTCCTCCCTAATCCTTTTAAATTTCTCAGTTGCACTAGAGCACCAGAACATTATGACTAGTGGAGCTGTGTTTCAAGTTCCTTCCAGTTGAGAGAGAGCTCTTCAAAGTCCAGCACTGATAACAGACCCTCCAAAAGCAGTGTGGCCTAGTGGATAGAGCATGGGCCCGGGACTCAGAAGGACCTGGATTCTAATCCCAGCTCCACCACTTCTCTGCTCTGTGACTGTGGGCAAGTCACTTCACTTCTCTGTGACTCAGTTAAGTCATCTGTAACATGGGGATTAAGACTGTGAGCCTCATGGGAACAGGGACTATGTTCAATCCAATTTGTATCCAATTTGCTTGTGTCCACCCAAGTGCTTAGTGCAATGTGTGACACATAGCACTTAACAAACATCACAATAATTTTTATTATCCCCAGTTACATCTTTTTCCAGTGTTCTGGAAGTTGGGAAATATGCTGCCAGTATGTCTTCCCCTGAATGACCACTCTAACAGTAATAGTACTCATAATTGCATTTTATTAAGTACCTCCAGGGTGTAATATCCTGAATTAAGTGCTTGGAAAGTGCAAAATAAGCAAGAAACATATTTCCTGTCCATAAGGATCATATACTCTAATGGGGGAGACAGACATAAACTGTTAATAGCATAATAAAAATAAATAATCGAATTTACAATTGAAAAAATACATTTGCATAGTTTCTGAGAAGGGTAAAACCATGTTCAAAAAGAGTAGAGATAGTTGACTTGGGATTCTGGAAGATAATAAGAGAAACTATATTGGAAGAAGTGAACTCTCAGGAAGCTTTGAATACAGAGAGTGCTGTGTTCTGTTGGATTTGGACTCTGCCTTCTAGACTGTGAGCCCATTGTTGGGTAGGGATTGTCTCTATCTGTTGCTGAATTGTACTTTCCAAATGCTTAGTACAGTGCTATCTGTACAGTGCTCTGCACACAGTAAGCACTCAATAAATACGATTGAAAGGATGAATAATGAATTTTGAGAGGTGGGGAGGAGTTCCAAACCTGGGGAACAAAGTGAGCCAGGGTTGGAAGTGGAAGAGTTGAGAGTGAAGTACAGTTAGGAGGTTAGTTTGAGTGTGACATGACTGGGACAGAAGAAATATTTTCTGTAAATTGAGTTGATAGAGAAGCAAATGTGAAGTTACATCTGATGGATTTTGTCTTCAGTCTATTCTCAATTCTTGATTAAATTGTCCTTCTTCCAGGTGACCATTCACGTTATCATGTCTGCCTGAAATTATTTTCCTCTCTTCCTTTTCTACTAACCTAGTGCATATGAAAAAGTGTTCAATAAACCCTTGTAATAATGATGATGACGATAATGAAATGGTCATGATGATGAAAGATTTGATAAGTCTCAGATACTTTGGCAATGACATAACTTAGAGACTTCGATTGTCTTTCTGTTAGAAAATATCATGGTGGAGTAAAGCAGCATGGCATAGTGGATAGAGGCTGTTCATGCCACTTTTCTGCTGTATGACCTTGGGCAAATCACTTCACTTTTCTGTACCTCAGTTACCTCATCTGTAAAATGGGAATTGAGACTGTGAGCCCCATATGGGACAGGGACTGTGATAAACTCTTATCTATCTGTGTGCTTAGTGAAGTGCCTGGTAAGTAGAAAGCGCTTAACAAATACCATTATTATTATCTTTTTAAAATGTTATTCTCTTCAGTCTTAGTCTGTCTATGGAATATCTTTATTTCATGTTCATAAATATCTTAATTTTCTAAAATTTTATCCAAATAAACTTCATTCCATTATGTAAATTCTCAAATGCAGATCACATATTTTCTTTGTTTCCATGGATTAGAAAAATTTTGATATTGATAAATTTCCAAAGAGTGGAGCTCCCTGTTTCCATTTTGGGGAGCAATGAATGTAAATGAAACAGGTTTGAAACAGAAACATATTCATGAAAGAAATAAAGTGCCCTGGACATTTTGTAAGCTCCTTAGTTTCTATAGAAACCAATGGTAACTACTTATTTTAATAGAATGTGTTCTGAATCATTTTTTAAAGTAATTGTCTTAGATTTGTGTAACAAATAGAAATATGCCATAAGGTTTCATAGTAGGAAACTTTGACCTTCAAGAGAAAAGAGAATATAACCATTTATCACAGAAATAGTTTAAACTTAAGTTCTTTTTTATCCTTGACAAAAAGCTTTTTCAACAAGGAAATTCTACTCTGTTTTGTAGCAAACTCCTTTAGATTGACTAAGAACATATCCACTAGAGTGAAAACTAACCTCCTTACTCTTGAACTCTCTTAAACTAAATAAAATTGTTTGTGGTGATTCCTTGAAAATGTTATCTTACACTCAACACCGGCTGAAGACGAAAAAAATAGTTGCACAAAATCCACAGTACTGTAAAGATGAAATTGGGTCTTATTCGCTGAAGTTTGTAGGGGCACAATTGAAAAGCTGAACAGAAGTAATGCTTAGCTTAGGTGAAGCCCTACTAATCTGTTAAGTGAGTGTTGGTTGATGGGAAACTGCCTCTGAGACCTAGCCAGGATATCCAATTTGCAGCTTCAATTTCTGGGAGTCCGATACCTTCGACTGAACTCAAAAAAAGAGCAGAGACCTATGACTAAATTTAAAAAGACTCAATTTAAGTGTCAGACAAATAATTTATCTGTGATAATTGCCTTGGCAGTACTGCATTATGGTCAGTCTTTGTTCATTCAAAAGCTCACCCTACAGGTCCTGTTGATTGACCAGTGAGTCAATGGGAAGAAAAGGAAAAAAAAAACTTCTTCATTTTCTAGTAAGCAAAATAAAGCAAAGCCAAGATCCCTGATCTCTTGGCACTACAGTAGTGGGTGGTATGGTGTAGAGTTAAACCCCTGAGCTACTTTGAAAATAGGTGAGAAAGTAATTTTCTCTTCTTCTCCTGATACTGGTGAGTAAGGATTCCACACCAGTAATGACCTATCCCCTTAACTAAGATGATGTGAAGGAAAGCCAGAGAAGCCAGGTATATAATAAGGCTTAACAAATACCATTACTATCATTATTATGGTATTTCTTAAGTGCTTACTATGTGCCTGGTATTGTACTACTGTACCAATTGTCAGCTGTGTGACTTTGGACAAGTCACTTAACTTCTCTGGGCCTCAGTTACCTCATCTGTAAAATGGGGATTAAGACCGTGAGTCCCCCGAGGGATAACCTGATTGCCTTGTAACCTCCCCTGCACTTAGAACAGTGCTTTTCACATAGTAAGCGCTTAATAAATGCCATCATTATTTATTACTACTGAGAAGAAGCTTGGCTTAGTGGAAAGACCATGGGCTTGGGAGTCAGAGGGCATGGGTTCTAATCCCAGCTCCGCCACTTGTCTGCTGTGTGACCTTGGGCAAGCCACTTTACTTCTCTGTGCCTCAGTTACATCATCTGTAAAATGGGGATTAAGGCTGTGAGCCCCACGAGGGACAACCTCATTACCTCGTAACTACCCCAGCCCTTAGAACAGTGCTTGGCACATAGTAAGTGCTTAACAAATACCATAATAATAATTATTATTATTATTATTACAGAGTGCTGAGATAGATATAGGCTAATTAGAGGGTAGAGCATGGGGCTGGGAGTCATAAGGACCTGGGCTCTGATCGTGGCTCCATCATGTGTCTGCTGTGTGACCTTGGGCAAGTCACTTCACTTCTCTGTGCCTCCGTTACCTCATCTGTAAAATGGGGACTAAGACTGTGAGCCCCAAGTGGGACAGCTTCATTACCTTGTATCTGTCCCAGTGTTTAGAACAGTGATTGGCACATAGTAAGCACTTAACAAATACCATCATTATTAATTAGGTTGGACACATGGAACTCACTGTCTCAGTCCCCAATTTACAGATGAGGTAACTGAGGCACAGAAAAGTTAAATGACTTGCCCAAGGTCACACAGCAGGCAAGTAGAAGATCTGGAATTAGACCCCCCATTCTGCATATACTATTATTAATAAATTATTAATACAAATGAAAAATTTCACAGTTTAAATTCAAAAATTTGAATGTAAAATTAAACTAAATCCACAAAAATTGTACAGATATGCATTTTGCCTATCACCTCCAAAATGCAATATGGTATAATATATGAACAATTCATCAATATGATTATTGTAATATTACAGTTTTTAATATTTTCAGCTGCTCTTCTAGGTATTTAGTACTATGATTTATGTTTCTACATTAACTTTTATCATGCTATTTTCCCAAACTACTTCCAGTAATTTATTTCACATACACCCTCATGCGAAATTTTTCCACTGAAATTTTCTACTAATTTATATTTGAAATTACATAAATTTCAAGTGGGATATTCTGTAACTCATTATTAAAATTCTAATGCTCATTACTAAAACTGTAACACTTTTATTCCTAGGAGTTTCAAAATAAGAATTTTAAAACAAAAAAAGGTAAAAAAAACCTTAAAAGAAAACCCAAATACCCTTTATAAAAACATAACAATAGCTTTGACATTAGTGTATTTAAGAACCATTACATATGTTAAGTGATAATTTCGGGAGAGAAGTAATTACTTTCACTGAGCACGAGTTACACTTGTTTGAATCACTAATCTTCAATCCATAGCATTCATATCGTCACCTAAAATTTTAATGGCTCAATTTTTAAAAGCCATTTTAGTTTCCTCTTTTACATTTCTGTCAAGATATTTAAATATGACAATAAAAACTAGCGTATTCTAAAAGTAGCAGACTGATTCTGAGTGTTTGCTTTCCTGATTCTTTTTCACTGCTATTAGATTTCTGGGCTGAACAGCCATCCTGAAATTGCTGTGTGGGATAGGATATGAAGTAATTGATCTTGTGTACTTCTGAGATAGACAAACTAGGATGCTGAGATGAGTTGATTTCCAGGAATCCTCATCTCTCATCTATCTGGAAACCCCACATCTTTTCTTTAATCAGTCAATCACAGCTATTTATTGAGTTCTTATTATGTGCAGAACTCTGTACTCACCCAACAAGAGACTACGATAGAGTAGATAGACACCGTCCCTACCTTCAAAGATCCTATAATCTAACAGTGGAGACAGACAAGTAATAATAATAATGATAATAATAATAATAATGGAATTTTTAAGTACTTACTATGTTCCGCCTCTGCCACTTGTCTGCTGGGTGACCTTGGGCAAGTCACTTCCATGCCTCTGTTACTTCATCTGGAAAATGGGGATTAATAATGACAATAATGATGGCATTCGTTAAGTGCCTACTATATGTTGAGCATCGTTCTAGGCAATGGGATAGATACAGGGTCATCGGGTTGTCCCACGTGTGGCTCACAATCTTCATCCCCATTTTATAGATGAGGTTGCTGAGGCCCAGAGAAGTGAAATGACTTGCCCAGGATCACACAGCAGGCAAGTGGCAGAGCCAGGATTAGAACCCATGACCACTATGACATGCTGCTTCTCAAGATTAAGATTGTGAGCCCCACGTGAGACAACCTCATTACCTTGTATCTACCCCAGCACCTAGAACAGTGCTTGACACATAGTAAGCACTTAACAAATGCTATTATTATTATTGTTATTATTACTATTATTATTATTATTTGTCAGACACTGTACTAAGCACTAGGGTGGATTGGGTTGGACACAGTCTCTGTCCCACGTAGGGCTCACTGTCTTAATCCTTATTTTACAGATGAGGTAACTGAGGAACAGAGAAGAGAAGTAACTTTCCCAAGGTCACACAACAGACAAGTGGCAGAGCCAAGATTAGAATTTAGGTCCTTCTCTCCCAGGCCTGGGCTCTATCCATTAGGCTATACTGCTTCAGGATGATAACTAAGTGTAAGGTCAAGTACATGAATTCTCTGGGGAGACAGGGATGGGTACATGATATGGGTTTGAATTTCCTAAGGTACATTGGATTGGATTATGGCAGTTGTAACATTACCTGGATTTTCAGCCTTAAACGTAGGCCCAAAGAGCCCCAGAGTCACTTTAGGAATGCCTGGACACTGGTCAGTCTCCTGTGGGTCCTGATGCCCTCCACCTCTACTGTTCTACTATAGGATTTGGGGTGCCTTATTCACTGCTTCCCAAGTTCTTGCACCTCTATTGCTGACACAGTCAATGGCCAAAGCCCAGACACATCCAAGAAGGCAGAGAGGACATTAGATACTTGCTTACATCCTAGGTGAGGGAGCCAGGGGAACTGATCATGCAGGTATTCCCTGGCTTCCCTATCTGATCATCCACAACCAAGTTGAAGGATTGACTTATGACATACTCATGAGTCGTGTCCTCTGATTAGTGCCTATAGGCTGGATCTGATTGATTGGAAGACATACCAATCTTCTGACACAATTAAATCATAGTGGGACACAGAGAATGAGAAGCAGAAAATATGTTTCTGAAAAATCAAAATTGGTATCTTCCCTCATCTGTGCTGCCTTACCAAACTCATCCCCTCCCAGCTGGACAAGGAGAGGAGGTGAAGGGATCTCCAGGGGTATCGTGTTACTGCTGCTGCTTCCACCATAATCCCTTCAGGGGTCCAAGAGGATCTGAGAGGGGATCTGGAAGAGTGGTTTTGGTGCAGGGGGAAAGAGAAGCAGTTGTGGGAAGGGGAAAGGCTGGGCTAACTGTAATGCCCCAGCTCCCTTTTTCCCAGATACACCCCTTTGTCACTAGGCTAGTAACTCTTGTACTTTAAACCAGTTTCGTATTGGATGAGCCAGCGAGAACCTTGACCACTTTTCTATCTTGAAAAACTTCACCAAATAAAAAGATCATATTTAAACATCACGATAATGCTTTATGGAACCACAGGGAAGTGAGTAACTAATTGCTTAGGATGAAGAGACTTAACTGCATTTGTGATGCAGAAGAGGTGGTGTATAGAATGGGGCTGGGAGTGAGAGGTTAATCAGCAAAGACTTCTTGAATGAGATGCAATTTTACTAGGTTTTGAAGATGAGGAAATCTGTGTTCTGTTGGATATGAAGAGTTATAGTTCCAGGCTGGAGGAAGAGAATGAGTAAGGGGTCAGTAGTAAAAGGGATGAGAGCATAACACAGTGAGTATGAGTATATTGCTGTTAGAGGAGTGAAGTGTGTGGGCTGGGTGGTAATAATAATAATAATAATAATGGTTATGTTTGTTAAGCTCTTACTAACTGCCAAGCACTGTTCTAAGTGTTGGGATAGGTACAAGGTTAACGGATTATCCCACTTGGGGCTCACAGCCTTAATCCCCATTTTACAAATAAGGTAACTGAGGCACAGAGAAGTTGTAGGTGACTTTCCCAAAGTCACACAGCTGACAAGTGGTGCAGCTGAGTTTAGAACCCATGATCTCTGAATCCCAAGCTCGTGTTCTTTCCACTAAGCCACGCTGTTGCAGGAGCAAGTATAGATGTGGGGAGAGAGTTCCAGCACGATAGATGGGAAATGACTGGAGATCTTTGAGGAGTAGGGAGACATGCTTAGAGTGATTTTCTAGAAAAATGACCTAGGCACACATCAAAATAGGGATGTGTTGAAGACTGAAAGAACTATGAAACTCAGGAAATGAACGAGATGAGATACAGAGATGTAGACTTGTGAGTAATCAGCAATTGAGATGGTAATTGAACCCATGGAGAGGATGAGTTCTCCAAAGGAGTGGATCTAAATGGAGGATAGAAGGGGACCCAAAATTGACTCAAAACTGAACCCTGAAAGATACCAAGAAGGAGTGGTTAGAAGAGGAGACTGTCTGAGCAACCAAAGTTTGATAGTTATTCCAGGAAAAGGGCATGGTCCACAGTTTCAAAGGAGAATTATGATGGAGTACAGTGTGTTAGATTTGTTAAGGCAGAGGTTGTCACTTTGTAGAGAGCAGTTAGTTTCATTGAAGTAGATGGGGCAGAAAACTGAGTGCAGCATTGAGTGTGGTGTTGGAGGAGAGGAAGTGGAGAGAGTGGAATAATGATGATGATGATGATGATGATGATGATATCTGTTAGGTGCTTATTATGTACCAAACATTCTACTAAGTACGGGGGTCATTCCAAGATAATTGTGTCCCACATGGGACTCACTCTAAATAGGAAGGGAGTGCAGATATTGAATCCTGATTTTGCCAATGAGGGAATGAGGCACAGGGAAGTTAAGCAACTTGTCCAAGGTCACACAGCAGGTACATGATGGAGATGGTATTAGAACCAAGGTACTCTGACTCCCATGCCCATGATCATTCCACTAGACCATGCTGCTTTTCCACTTGTTCAAGGACTTTGGGCAAGGAAGAGCAGCAGGGGAAAAAGTGATCTTCTGGGATGATCCAGGTGTTAGTAAAGGTGAGGAGGAACAATGACTGACTTAGGAACAAGTTGAGAAGAAAGAGGGGTTTGCCCACATTCCACAGGCCACTTCTGGCCGGGGCTATCGGTGAGGGAAAGAGGGGGCAGCCAGAAGTGGGGAAGGTTTGGATGCCAGTGAGCAGACTGAATGCTTTTCAGGGTGACATGTTTGTGGGATGGCACTGGAAAAGTAGGCTAGGAATAGGGTGCTTATGGGGAAGGAGGACATGGTAAATAAAGAAGGTTTTAAGTGTAGCAGCTTCAAATATACCGATGGGTTGATAGTTTGGAAGGATGCAGTAACAGCTCCATGATGATTAATCACAGACCTTTCTGATGCTCGTAGATTGAGGCATGCTGGGCAGGTGGTCTGATGCAGATTGAAGTGGCAAGATTTTGATCTGGAGGCAATGTGGCAACACATCATGAGATCTTTCAGAAGGCTGTAAAGATGCACCCACTTCAGGGAGTGGGCGTTGGTTGAGTCTGGAGTAGCAATCAGATGGAGAAGGACAGTCGGACTCTTGAATGTGGATTCAGGCTTGATCAGTAGGGCTTATTTATTAGATTCAGGCTGGGTCAGGTTGGTTCTTCAGTGTGGATTTATGCTATGCTGTGACTAATGGGGAGTAGGCTAAGAGGTTTTGTACCTCAGCCCGCCATGGCAGTATAGTCCCAATAGATGTTGGCCCTGATATATTAATATCTGTTTGTACTTGGCAAAGCAAGTAAGCAGAGTGTTCTTAGGGAGGCCTGGGCCATGCCATGTGGTACGTTTGTGGGAGCAGGGCACAGGATTCAGGCTTTAAAACATTATCAATTTTAAAATGAGCTCATTTGAGATAGATTAGATGTTGATA
Source organism: Tachyglossus aculeatus (assembly GCF_015852505.1). Taxonomy (NCBI): domain Eukaryota; kingdom Metazoa; phylum Chordata; class Mammalia; order Monotremata; family Tachyglossidae; genus Tachyglossus; species Tachyglossus aculeatus. Next base: position 118,092,305 of record NC_052067.1, read on the forward strand.
AACTCGAAATTATTCCAAAATTTCCCTTCAGAAATTGGAATGTTGTCTAAATATAAGCTAAAACATCAGTAATATGTAGCTGGTCAGAACAGGGTCAGTGACAAGAGGGTGTGTGCATTGACAGAATGGATTCTGTGACCCATCTCCACTTGAATAATGAGTGTCAAACACTGGGTTGTCAAAATCATCCTGTGGCTGAGTGGCCATATCTACAATCTGACCCTACCCAGACTCTGCTTTTCGGTGCTACCCTATTTTAAGTGGTCCTAAGGTTTGGTAGGTATGGTGAAGCGCTCAATAAATATGATTGATTGATTGATTGATTGATTGTGTTAAACCCCTATCCTGTGTATCTGTACTTATTTCCATGTCTTTATATTACAGAAACTCCTCATCATTGGTTTTAAAGCACTCAATCACCTTGTCCCCTCCTACCTCTTCTACTACAACCATGTCTGCACACTTCATTCCTCTAATGTTAACCTTCTCACTGTACCTTGATCTCATATACCTCACTGCTGACCTCTCATCCACATCCTGCCTCTGGCCTGGAATGTTCATCCTCCTCATATCTGGCAGGCAATGACTTGTGGAAGGCACATCTCCTCCAAGAGGCCTTCCTTGATTAGGCCTTCCATTCCTCTTATCCCACTCCCTTCTGAGTTGCCCTGATATGCTCCCTTTATTCACTCCCCCTCCCAGCTACACAGCACTTATGTACATATCTGTAATTTATTTATTTATTTTAATGTCTGTCTCCCCCTCTAGACTGTAAGGTCGTTGTGTGCAGGGAATGTCTGTTTATTGTTGTATCGTATTCAACCAAGCACTTAGTACAGTGCTCTGCACACAATAAGCACTCAATAAATACTATTGACTGACAATAGGCAGTCAATAAATATGATTGACTGATTGACAAAATTGTGTCACCCAATCAGATCCACTGGGGAAAAGGCCACTGTTTCCATCACTAACCCCCAATTCCCAAATTGAAAAACTTCCATTCCCTAGTGGGGAAAGTTTGTCAACCCTGTGGGTTCAAAGGTGGAAAATAGAAATAAGCAAACTAGGAAGCAAGGAAGAAAATGTCGGGGGAAAGAGTAACTGTAAAGAAATAAATTTAAAATAATACTTATAAGGGATGATCATGGACTTAACACATATCCTAAGCAAATAAAGGAATGTTTTGAAAGCTGCAGTATGATTTAGTGCCTGGATATAGTGAATACTTGAGTGATAAAGATAATATCAAGGTTGTGGGACTAATATTTTATTTCATCATTTGCCTACCTTGTTTTTTTATTGTTTATAGCTCCCACATAAAAATGCGGGAGAAAACAGTTCTTGTTTGTTTATGTCCTTGTTTCCTGTATTAGAACATGGCACTGCTGATGTTTTTACTTGGGATTATTAAACAGACTACTCAATATATTTTCTTGACAAACCCTGCATATTCTAATCTTAGGATCAATTGCTCCAGTATTTACTGGGGTGCTTCACAATTGAAACAAACTTTTTATTGATAAAGGGTTTCTTCACCTCTGATTTTGTCATTCCAAAATAGTCCTCCAACTCCGTCCTCTTTAAACACATTATGCTGCCTCCAGTTGTTCTTCTTCCCATATCTTCTTTTCACCTCCTTGTTAATACCTTCCTACTACCTTAATAACCTTTTGTGATATATTTAAAACATCAACATAAATATTAAATTAATATTTAACATAGTCTGTTTATATAAATACACTGAAATATATATGTGTGTGTGTGTGTGTGTGTGTGTGTGTGTGTGTCTGTGTCAGGTTCAAATCAATGTGCGAATGTGTACCTAATAAAATGATTGCATATTGAAAAACACTTCCACATTGGGCTTGGTATATTGTTCTGTGCTTTACTGTGGCATATTCACTCAGTGTTTGCTACTACTTTGTGGCACAATTTTTCCTCATTTTTCCCAATCCTCACCACATTTCTGATTTCTGCATGCTGAGCTTACCTGCCTTCTGCCCTTGCTTCCTAATTATCGGTTGCAATTCTATAGTTTTGAGGGTGTACTTTAATGGGACTTTAAAACATTTCTTCTTTCAGTTACATATCTGCCAGAATGAATTTATGTCCTGTCAGAGAGATTGCTGTCCCAAGCCCTGGGCTTCTACCAACCAAGAATTTCCTAGATTGTATATTCTGTGATACGTTCCAAGTGAAGAATCAAACCACCAAGATTAATGTGGAAAGCTTTACTTAATTCTTTACCTACCTGCCCAGAAGAAACACATGCACACAGTCACACACACCCATTCCAACCAATGTAGATACCACTCTGATGGTTAATGGAGTCAGTGGAGTTAATTGCACATCACAAGGTTTGGAGAAGTTCCTACCAGCTTGGCTACACTCTAATAATAATAATAATGATGGCATTTGTTAAGTGCTTACTATGTGCAACACACTTTTATAAGCACTGGAGGGGAATACAAGGTGATCAGGTTGTCCCACGTGGGGCTCACAGTCTTAATCCCCATTTTACAGATGAGGTAACTGAGGCACGGAGAAGTTAAGAAACTTGCCCAAGGTCACACAGCTGACAATTGGTGGAGCTGGGATTTGAACCCATGACCTCTGACTCCTAACCCCGTGCTCTTTCCATTGAGCCACACTGCTTCTCTAGTCCAGGGTGGTGACACAGACCACTGACATAAGCCTCTGAACACTCCTCTCCACCAGTGCAATTCAAAGCGACTGCCTTTTGTCTGCCCTGGGCATCACAGCAGCTCCATGTGGCAATTGTTGATTGGTCCAGGCCTGTTACCAGGCAGAGTAGAGAGGGAAATCCACTTCTCCACCCCACCCCACAGACCGGTGCCTGCAACGATCTGTCCTGAAGTAGAGCAGCATAGTTCCTTTACAAATTCATTCTTTGCTCTTGTTGTTGACGGGATCAAAAAACAGTCACTGAAAATGGCTTCCTACAGGCTCACTACATCTGCTTCTTTTGCATTTCCACTTTTGCAACTTCCAAGAAATTAGCACTCCACCAGCACTTGCACTCTGCTCCCATCTCCCTAGTACAAGTCTCTCCAGTCCTTGGCCCTTAGATTTCCTGGGCCATATGAGCCCAACTTGCTTCCCTGGCTCTCCAGTCTCCCTAGCTCTTTTCAATAGCTGACCATTAATCCAATAATGGATTTATTCTTTTCTAATAACTCCAGTGATGCTGAGTTCCATCAGAACTTTCTTTGCTCTTGCATGAGGGCTACCCAGCTACTTACATGGTAGATGGTTTCCTACCTTACAGAGAAATACAAAGCTGGTAAGGAAGAGAGAGGAAGGGAAGAGTCTGGACTGCATTTGGGTGAGGACAGAGCAAGTGGCTGAAGTGGAGAAGAAGAGAGAGAAGATAGAGCCTTCGCAACAGCTCCTACTAATTACTTTGTTTCTCGTTTTCTCTGTCTTTGTGTTTCAGGATCATATTGTCGACTGTGTATTTGTTTTTATTTATCTGTGCGCGTAGGGGTTGGCAAGATATGTGGCCAATAATCCTTCAACAATGCTATAATTTCCCCTTGTAGCATTGTTAATTTATCGCCTACAATGTCTGAGATGAGTTTTGTGTCACAATTCTATCGATTTCTTTGTTTAAAGACTGTTCTACCAATTTTAATTGCTGTTCACATTTATGTGTTGCCTCCCAAATGTCCCAGATGCTGTTTAAAACAATGTCTTTTATCATGCAAAATTCTGTGATATTTGCATCTTTCATGTCTTGCTTCTGGATGGTGATTTAGTCTAAAAGATATTACTCTTTTGACTGTGGAGGAATTCAAGATATCGGCCAGGATCCGGAAGCCCTTTGATGTCTTGTGTTCATTCTTTCTTATTGACCCCCATGTTGTCTCACATGCTTGCCAGGGGAATAGGTAGAACAATTGTTCCCCTGATGTATGCCTCCTGGATAACATACAAGAGAATATGGAGTTTTCTTAGTTCACACAGGCTGTCAGTGTGTTGTCACACAGGAGTTGGATGCAGGAATGGCAGGTGAGTTTGACTACAAAAGAGATGCTTCCTTAGGCCATGGGTCTTGGAGCAGGAGAGCATCAAGCTACGTAAGCCCTCATCATGGCTTAGTGGAAAGATCAAGGGCTTGGGAGTCAGAGGATTTGGGTTCTAAATCTGACTCAACCATGTGTCTGCTGTGTGACCTGGGGAAAGTCACTTAACTTCTCTGTACCTCAGTTACCTAATTGGTAAAATGAGGATTGAATACCTGCTGTTCCTCCTACGTGAACTGTGAGCCCTGTGCAGGACAGGGACTGTGTCTGACCTGATCATCCTGTATCTTACCCAGTGCTAAGAACAGTGTTTGACACATAGAAGTCCTTAAGAAATACCACAATTATGGTCGTTATTATTACCTCTTGGACTGTGAGTCCCAAATTGGTCAGGGATTGTCTGATCCAATTATCTTGTATCCACCCCAGCGCTTAGTATAGTGCTTGTTACATAGAAGCATTTAACAAAATACACTTATTATTATTGTTTTTGTCCTTTGAACTTCATTTACCTCCACTGTCATAGCTTAGGAAATATTGCGAGCCTCCACTAGCCTATGACTCTGAGCTGATATGGAGTAGAGTGTAAAGTTCTGCATGTGCTATAGTGTCCAGAAGTATTAATCTTTAATTCTTTTTTTGCTTTCCCAAGCTTTTACTCCCTGGCACCTCCACTACCATTCCACATCCAATTATCAATAATTTGCAAATTAGAAATGAGAGTCCTACTCAAGAACATTGTGCAAATTGGATTCAAGTAACTGGATCCAGCAAGGGGGCTTCTGGAAAATTAAATTCCTCCATTTCATGATTCTCATATGGGATGGATCCAAGAATAGGTTTGTAAACTTTTTCCACCCTAAACAATAAATCAATTAATGATAGTTTTTGAACCCTCACTTTGTACAGAATGCTGTATTAAGTGCTTGGGAGAGTACAATAGAGAAAGTAGTCATAATCCAGTTACTCCTTCACTACTATAAATATCAATCAATCATATTTATTGAGCTCTTACTGTGTGCAGAACATTGTCCTAAGTGCTTGGGAGAGTACAATATAACCATAAGCAGAAACATTTTTGCCTGCAACGAGCTTACCATCTAGAGGGGGAAAGAGACATTAATATAAATAAATTACAGATATGTACATGAGTTCTGTGGGGCTGGTAGAGACGGTGAATGAAGGGACAGAGAAGGAAATGGGAGAAGAGGAAAGGAGACCTTAGTCAGGGGAGGCCTCTTGGAGGAGGTGTGCCTTCAATAAGACTTTGAAGAGGGGGAAAGTAATTGTCTTTCATATTTGAGGAGGAAGAGCATTCCAGGCCAGAGGCAGGACATAGACGAGAGATCAGCGGTGAGACAGATGAGATCAAGTAACAGTGATAAGTGTATTGGCTGGGTTGCAGTAGGAGAGTAGGAGGGGACAACGTGTTTGTTTTGAATAATAATAATAATAATGGCATTTATTAAGCACTTTCTATGTGCAAAGCACTGTTCTAAGCACTGGGGAGGATAAACGGTGATCAGGTTGTCCCATGGGGGGCTCACAGTCTTAATTCCCATTTTACAGATGAGGTAACTGAGGCACAGAGAAGTTAACTGAGTAGCCCAAAGTCACTCAGCTAACAATTGGCGGAACTGGGATTTGAACCCATGACCTCTGACTCCAAAGCCCGGGCTCTTTCCACTGAGCCACGCTGCTTTTCTGAAGCCATGCTGCTTTGAAGCCAATGTTGAAGAATTTTTCTTTGATGTGTAGGTAGATGCACATAGATGATTCAGAAGGGAGAGTTAGTAGAGTGGTAATGATTTGAAGGTGTGGAGAGTGGTGGTCTGGAGCATATGGAAGGGGAAGGAGTTTCAGGCCAGAAGAAGAATGTAGGAGAGGGGATGGCAGAGAGATGGAGAAGCTCAGATCATAGTGAGCAAGCAGTGCCAGAGGAGGGAAGTGTGTAGGCTGGGGCTGTAGTAGGAGATCAATGAGGTAAGGTAGGAGGAGCAGACAGCTGATTGAGTACTTTAAAGCCAATGATAAAGAGTTTCTGTTTGATTAGGAGATGTATGAGCAATCATTGGAGGCTCTTGAAGATTGGGGTAGACATGGACTGAATGTTTCTTTAGAGAAATGATCCTGGCAGCAGAGTGAAGTATGGACTAGAGTGGGGAGAGACAGGAGGCTGGGAGGTCTGAAAGGAGGCAGATGTTTTCGTAACGGCGGAAACTTCCATAGTGTTGGTGTTTGTTAAGTGCTTATCATGTGTCAAATATTGAAATGAGCACTGCATTCCTCTGCCCAAGGCTTTGCATGGTGATGAGAATTAATTTTTCAGATAATTTGGAATGATTTGTAGCATATGTAATGTTGAGGTGTAAAGTAAATATCGCAGTGCTGGCTGCAACTGACAATCCTGAAAAAGGGTAACTCTTGCAGAGAGGATGACTTTTTTTTAATAGAACTTGTTAAGCACTCACTATCTGCCAGGCACCGTACTAAGCTCTAGGGTAGATACAAGCTAACCATGTTGCACACAGTTTATTTCCTACATGGGGCTCACAGTCTTAATCCCCATTTTTCAGTTGAGGTAACTGAGGCACAGAGAATTTAAGTGACTTACCCAAGGTCACATAGCAGACAAGTGGCGGGGTCAGTATTAGAACCCAGGTCCTACTGACTCCCAGGCCCAAGCTCTGTCACTAGGCCATGTTGCTTCTCTTATTTCAGACATGCCTTTTTGTGGTAGCTGAAGGGGTGGTGATTTTGTAGTGAAATTATTGCTAGGTAATATTAGAACCCCTCTCAGAGTCATACTTGGAGAGTCCAGTACTCTACCAGTTTCAACTACGGGAGGGAGAGTCAAGCAGAGACATATGCATTCTATTACTGGCTTGGGCAGTGGCTAGCAAGTGGAACCCTGCCCTTTCCCTGACTTTCCTATCACTGTTGACAGCACTACCATCCTTCCCGTCTCACAAGCCCGCAACCTTGGAGTCATCATCGACTCCGTTCTCTCATTCACCCCTGACATCCAAGCCGTCACCAAAACCTGCTGGTCTCAGCTCCGCAACATTGCCAAGATCCGCCCTTTCCTCTCCATCCAAACCGCTACCCTGCTCATTCAAGCTCTCATCCTATCCCGTCTGGACTACTGCATCAGCCTTCTCTCTGATCCCCCATCCTCATGTCTCTCCCCACTTCAATCCATATTTCCTGCTGCTGCCTGGATTGTCTTTGTCCACAAATGCTCTGGGCATGTTACTTCCCTCCTCAAAATTCTCCAGTGGCTACCAATTAATCTGCGCATCAGGCAGAAACTCCTCACCCTCGGCTTCAAGGCTGTCCTTCAACTCGCCCCCTCCTACCTCAACTCCCTTCTCTCCTTCTCCAGCCCAGCCCGCACCCTCCGCTCCTCTGCCGCTAATCTCCTCACCGTGCCTCGTTCTCTCCTGTCCCGCCATCGACCCCCAGCCCACGTCACCCCCCTGGCCTGGAATGCCCTCCCTCTGCCCATCCGCCAAGCTATCTCTCTTCCTCCCTTCAAGGCCCTACTGAGAGCTCACCTCCTCCAGGAGGCCTTCCCAGACTTCCCCCTTGTCCCCCTCTCCATCCCCTCCATCTTACCTCCTTCCCTTCCCCACAGCACCTGTATATATGTATATACGTTTGTACATATTTATTACTCTATTTATTTATTTATTTTACTTGTGCATTCTATTTATTTTATTTTGTTAATATGTTTGGTTTTGTTCTCTGTCTCCCCCTTCTAGACTGTGAGCCCACTGTTGGGTAGGGACTGTCTCTATATGTTGCCAACTTGTACTTCCCAAGTGCTTAGTACAGTGCTCTGCACACAGTAAGCACTCAGTAAATACGATTGATTGATTGATTGCTACAAGTCAAAACTCACCTGTGCTGGGCAGCAGCAGCATGGGAGAGAGTCGAGGGTGGAGTCTCGAGTTTACTATGTGGAAGGCCACAGTGGTAAACAACTTCATATTTTTACCTAGAAAACTCCATGGATACATTACCAGAACGATTGCAGATGGAGAGTGTGGCATTCTGGGAGAGATGTGTCCTTGGTGTCTCTATGAGTTAGAAATGACTCGATGGCATAAAACAACAATCAGAAGAAAAATAAAAATAACAATAATAATCTTAATAAAATTAATTATGATGACTGTGCCAAATATTGTGCTAAGCACTGTGGTAGATATAAGGTAATCAAATGTGACACATATGTGTTCGATATGGGTCTCACAGTGTAAGAGAGAGGGAGATTACCTAGCATTTTAACCCCATTTCACAGATGAGGAAATCAAAGAACAGAGAAGTAAAGTTACTTGTCCAAGGCCACACAGCAGGCAAATGGTAGTCGGGGCTAGAACTCTGGATCCCAGTCTTGTATTTTTTCCACTTGGCCACCCCTGTATCTCCTAGAAGTCTGGTGCTGCTATACTTTCCCACAACCAATCCCCCTCTTCTGCATATGCCCACCCTAATGCTTACCTGTTTTCCCACTCTTGTCTCATTTGTACGCAGAAGACAACTGTGAAATGTCCTGGGTTTTGGGGGGTTTTTTTGCTATGGTTGCTATGGTTGTTTGGTGTTTGGTTTCTTGGTTCATTTTTTGGCATTTACTTTGGTTTTTGGATGAAAGTGGGAAAGACCCTCAACTTCAACCCCGTGCTTCCACCCTCCTCCTGCCCAGCTACCAACTAGTTTTCACAAAACCACTTGGAGGATCATACTAAATGAGGGATTACCAAATGGAGGAGGACATAGTATTGTCTGCTGCTGTTGCAGTTTCAAAGATATTCTGTGGCACACACCCATTCTCAGTTCCAGCCATATTGCGAGTGTGTGCCACTGGGTAAGAGAATGTGGATGACTCCACACAAAATATCACCGCCATTGCAAAAGTAAATCAAGCATATTGCCCTGTTGTCAGTACAACATACCTTTACCTGCTTAGCAACTGGCATCTGAACAACGCTCACTTGAACAATAAGGGACCAGAGAAGGTGCACAACAGTATTTTAATGAGTATGGAAGAAATTTTCTCTCAGACCCAGACACAGGTGTAATCTCACTGTCAAAAATGTCACCTTCAACTAACTGCTGATTTGGTATGTGTGTGAGCCACAACTCTCTTTGGCGGGGGGGTGCTGTTTAATATAATGTATGTCACCACACATAATGGCATCACTGTCTGATGATGTGATAATAAGGTGACACTATTTTCTTATGGGGAGCAGCCAGTATATATTTCTCTGAAGTGAAAAATGAATGGGTGGTTGTTAATATTTAGCACATTTCCTGAACAGTAGGTATAGCCCATTGCTACAAATCCTTTGAGTCTGGAGTAATCCATAATTTTTTTCCATATTTTAGTGTTGCTTCTCTTGAGTTTGTTGAAATTTTATATGGACAATGCCTGACAGATGTTGTTTCGGTTATGTCTTTCTAGAATCTCATAATTGAATTTTCTTTTCTCAGACGTGGTCTTAGGACACATGCATTTCTATTCTAGAGCAAAGTGAAAGGTATGGACATTCTCTGATATTTCCAGCCAGGTTTGGGATATTTAAAACAAACAATTGGTTAATGGTGAAGTCAAAGTTGCTAGCCTTTATGCAATAAATGATGTAGCTGACACGTATTTCTTTATGTTTTTTCAATCACTGAATCAGTCTGAGGTATGTTTTAAGCACCTACTCTATGCAAAGCACTGTACTAGGCAGATGACAGAATACAGTACATTAGGGTCAGTAGACACTAGCCCTGTCAACAAGGAATTTACAGTCTGTGGAGGGTGGGGGAGGACAGATATTCAAATGAATTATTAATGTGTATATATATATATATATGTGTGTGTGTGTTTACATGAGTAGGGGAGATGAGGGTTTGGTCAGGGAAAGCTTCAGCAGAATATTTTGAGACAGTATATATATACATATATATATGTTCAAAATACATTTTCTGAACTCTGAAGATACAAGTCTAGATATTCTATCTGTGGTTATATCAAGGGAAGAATTAAATCAGAACATACCCTTCAGATATAATGAAGGCAGAGTTCTAACTACAAAATTAGAATCACGTATTCTTAGTCCTTAAATAATAAAGATGATGTTTTTAGTTAGCACTTCAAATGTAAGCATCCATAGGATCTCAACTGATAAGCATTTGTTTCTAGTTTGTAAAATGCATCATTTAACCTGTGTTGTTTCATTTTGGAGGGAAATGTTTTACCTGCAGGTCATTTCTTATTGGATTCCAGTGGCCAGTTGGGCATTATGGAAATGCATTCAGCAGTGAGCTTAATGCATTTTTGCATGAACTGCTTGCTGTAGAAACAAATTGCACATTCATTAAGTGGATGGGATAAGGACTTTGGAAAATGTAGCCTTTAACTTGGTTTGGCGAGCTTTAATGCTCTCCTTTTTTGCAATTGAATTGTATAGGATTTAATTCCAAAATGTAGCATTTAAAAGAGAAACATTTCTGGAAAGTATATCCAGCTACTCTTTGAATGAAGGTACTCCTGAAACATTTAATATTCAAAAATTCTGCAAAGCCCAATTTTAGCCTGTATTCCATCATTTATTTTCCATTTCAAGTAAGAGTGCAATTTTCTCTGCCGGATTAAATTCCATTTTTTCATGTGCATGTGAACATGTGCGTTTATGCGTTTGTGTGTGCATGTGCATATGTGTGGTGAGAGAGAGAGCAAATGTTTTAGTAGCATAACAGTCTTCTGAGTGCATGTCCAGCTGTCAAATTGCATACAAAAGAAATTGCACACAGTCTTGGGACTAAAATTCAAAACCTAGTGGGGACCCAAGGGAACCTTCCGTTACCCCTTCCCCTTCCATTGAGGATCTTAAATGAGCCCAAATATTCTCTTACTCTCATTACTTTATTTAGGCTTGAGGATGGTTCCAAGTAGGCACCATAAAAGAAAAGAAAGTCTGCTCCATTCAACACCTTTGTGGAGAGAGGGAAATTAAAAAGTTCTCAACATCTTCCTAGATCTAAAACTGAGTCCAGAAATCTTCCTTACCAGCAGCACCAAATATTTGATATAGTATAGTAATAAAATAATAATAGTATGGAATTATACACTTACTGTGAGTTGAACACTAGGGTAGACAGTTGGTTAAGAATTGGACCCAATCTCTATCCCACAATATTTTATCCCAATTTGGTGAAAAAGGAAACTGAGGCTCCAATAGGCTAAATTACTTGCAGAGAAGCAGTGTGGCATAGTGGAAAGAGCCCAGGCTTGGGAGTCAGAGGTCATGGGTTCTAATCCCAGCTCTGCCACTTGTCAGCTTTGTGACTTTAGGCAAGTTACAACTTCTCTGTACCTCAGTTCCCTCATCTGGAAAATGGGGAGTAAGACCGTAAGCCCCATGTGGGACAACCTGTTTACCTTGTATCTCCCCCAGCACTTTGAACAGTGCTTGGCACATAGTAAGCACTCAACAAATACCAAAATTATTATTTCAGCACTTAGTGCTTCAGCGCTTAGAACAGTGCTTTGCACATAGTAAGTGCTTAACCAATACCATTATTATTATTGCAGATGAGGGCAGAGATGGAACTCAAACCCGTGCCTCCTGACCTCCATTTCCAAACTCTTTACCCAAGACTACACTGCTTTGTAGGTTTCTTAAAACCATAGACGACTCCATGACTCAGAATGTTATTTTAATCTGTTTATTCTTGAAGCCAGAGAAACAGATAACCAAGAAGCTGCCTGAGCCTGTTTCCAATCCTGCATGTGTGTGAAGCAGTTAAACTGGGAGAAGTAAGGGGTCATGGGGGCAGATAGAGCAGTGTTGCCTAAAGTAAAGATCACAGGATCACAGAGTCAGAGGATCTGCTTTCTACTCCCAGCCCTCCTTGTGACCTTGAACAGGTCACAACTTCTCTGGGCATCCATCTTCTCATCTGTAATACTGTTAGACTGTGAGTCCATGTGGGACAGGGACTCTGTCTGACTTGATTATATTTTGCCAATTCATACTTTCCAAGCGCTCAGTACAGTGCTCTGCACACAGAAAGTGCTCAATAAATACGATTGAATTCATTCATTCATTCAGTAATATTTATTGAGCACTTACTGTGTGCAGAGTACTGTATAAGTGCTTGGAAAGTACTAGTCAGCAACATATAGAGACGGTCCCTACCCAACAACGGGCTCAGAGTCTAGAAGGGGGAGACAGACAACAAACCAAAACATGTAGACAGGTGTCAAAATCGTCAGAACAAATAGAATTAAAGCTATATGCACATCATTAACAAAATAAATACAATAGTAAATAAGTACACGTAAAATAAATAGAGTAATAAATCTGTACAAATATATATACAAGTGTTACGGGGAGGTGAAGGAGTTAGGGTGGGGGGGATGGGTGGGCAGGAGAAGAGGGAAAAGGGGGCTCAGTCTGGGAAGGCCTCTTGGAAGAGGTGAGCTCTCAGTAGGGCTTTGAAGAGAGGAAGAGAGCTAGCATAGCGGTTGTGTGGAGGGAGGGCATTCCAGGCTACGGGAAGGGCGTGGGCCAGGGGTCGACGGCGGGACGGGTGAGAACGATGTACAGTGAGAAGGTTAGTGGCAGAGGAGCAGAGAGTGTTCAGGCTGGGCTGTAGAAGGAGAGAAGGGAGGTGAGGTAGGAGGGGGCAAGGTGATGGAGAGCCTTGAAGCCGAGAATGAGGAGTTTGAATGAATTGTCTTGTATTTATCCCAGAATTTAGTACAGTGATTGACATAAAGTGCTTAATAAGTGTCACAGTTATTAATTTTTATTGTTATTCATATTATTTATTGTTATTATGGAACAAATGGGTTAGAGAGGGGATAAAAAGGAACCAGGGAAACAGGAAGACTTTGCCCCCTCCTACCTCATCTCCCTTCTATCCTTCTACAGCCCAGCTCACACACTCCACTCCTCTGCTGCTAACCTCCTCACTGTGCCTCGTTCTCTCCTGTCCCGCTGTCAACCCCTGGCCCACATCCTACCTCTGGCCTGGAATGCCCTCCCTCCGCCATCCACCAAATTAGCTCTCTTGCTCCCTTTCAAAGCCCTACTGAGAGCTCACCTCCTCCAGGAGGCCTTCCCAGACTTAGCCCTCTCTTGTCCTCTGCTCCTCCTTCTCTCCCCATCGCCCCCAGTCTCCCCTCTGCCCTCCCCCCTTCCCCTCCTCATAGCACTTGTGTATATTTGTACATATTTATTACTCTATTTATTTTATTAATGATATGTATGTATCTGTAATTCTATTTATTTTGAAGGTATTGACACCTATCTACTTCTTTTGTTTTGCTGTCTGTCTCCCCCTTCTAGACTGTGAGCCTGTTGTTGGGTAGGGACTGTATATGTTGCCAAATTGTACTTTCCAAGCACTTAGTACAGTGCTCTGCACACAGTAAGTGCTCAATAAATACGATTGAATGAATGAATGAATGAATGGAAGTAAGGTCAACAAGGTGATGAGGCACATTGGAGAAGAAAAAGTATAGACCAGAAAAAAATGATAGACAAAAAATGCTGGACCATAGAAAAATAATGATACAGAAAAAGGAAGGAGGATTGGACTCAGAAAAAAAGTTAATAGGGGTACAAGAAAAGGAAAAGAAAATTATCATCAACAGTATTTACTGAGCACCTGCTGTACAGTGCATTGTACTGGGAAACTAGGAAAATAGAAATAAGGATTTGGTCCCTGAACCTTAGATGTATGTAATCTAATGAATATGACAAGAGAAACATATAGTGATGATAATGCAAAAGCAAGACAGCACAAGGGGAGAAGAAGAAAATAGTCACAAAAGACTAGCCCTGGTAAACCAGGAAAAGGAGGGGTAGTAATAATAATAATAATAATAATAATAATAATAATGGTATTGGTTAAGCACTTACTATGTGCCAGCATTTTACTATGTGCCAGCACTTTACCAAGTGCTGGGTGGATACAAGCTAATTGGGTTGGACACAGACCTTGTCCCACATGGGGCTCACACTCTCAATCCCCATTTTAGGTAACTGAGGCACAGAGAAGTTAAGTGACTTGCCCAAAGTCACACAGCAAACAAGTGGTGGAGTCAGGATTAGAGCCCATGACCTTCTGACTTCCAGGCCAGTGGGCTATCTGCAACTCCATGCTGCTAAATAGTAGTAGAAGCAGGAGTACTATTAATAACAGTAATATTGGTATTTATTAAGCACTATGGGCCAAGCACTGTTCTAAGCAATAGGATAGATACAAGGTGATCAGGTTGTCTATGTGGGGCTCACAGTCTTAATCCCCATTTTACAGATGAGGAAACTGAGGTACAAAGAAGTTGTGATTTGCCCAAAGTCACACAGCTGATAAGTGGTGGAGCCAGGATTAGAACCCATGACCTCTGACTCTCAAGCCTGTGCTCTTTCCATTCATTCATTCAATCATATTTATTGAGCACTTACTGTGTGCAGAACACCATATTAAGCGCTTGGAAAGTACAATTTGGCAACAGATAGAGACAATCCCTACCCAGCAACGGGCTCACAGTCTAGTAACATATCATAGTTGAAAAGTAATGAAATCATGTAATATAATCCTAAAATTATGCCACAGTGATATTCCTGGAAGAGAAAGGGTGAAAGGAAGGGAGGAAAAAAAAAAAAGAACTGGTCACCCCTTTTTGAACTGTCATATCTAATCATTAGTACTCTAAATTGTTTTTGACTGCTTCCAGCAGTGCTGAATTAGCATCAGAATTATCAGCAGTAGCTACTGTAGGAACTGTGATGGAAGTTATAACAAAGAACAGTAAAAAGAGTCAGTGATGCTCAATTAATTCACTATAGGAGGCCTAAATAAAGACTAAATCTATTTTTGTTACTTGACCAAAGATAAAATGTATACTTGATAATCTGAGCCCGCCTCCTTTAATATGTGAAATGTATAGTCTCGTAAAATGTATTCTTAGTAGGGAGTGGATAAGAGAAGCAAAGTCTTGAACAATTATCTCATACATCTGGGCAGTCTGCATGTTGAATTATGCAATTAGAACTCTAAAGTTGGATGTCCATATGTTTTCAGAGAAATATTAGTATGTTTCATTTACATTATATATATGATGCAGAATATGCTTTGCGTTCATTCTCATTTAGAATAAAAGGAGTGATTTGGGTTTTAATTAAAGGTGGATTTAATGGATGTCAAACTGAGCTTCTTTTTAAAGATTAAGTTCATTTAACTTACAAAAGTGCTCCTCTTTATAGTCTTCACAGTCTGATTCAATTTACTAGTGATGGCAGGATTAATGTTCACTGCTGTCTGTATTTGCACCTGAGTAGGATGTGGACATAAAACTCGAAAATAAAGACATAGATTGATTACATACTGTTTCTAATATACTATATTTCATTTTTTGAATTTCTACGGGGAACAAAGCACTGTAATAAGTGCTCAGTGGAGATATAATAAATGATTCTTTCCCAAATCTAAAAGTATTTCAAGTGTAGTAAACCAAAGAAAATTTCCAACTTTAATAAGTAAAGTCTGCTCATCTTATGCTATTGAAAATTTTATTTTCAAAGACCTTAATGTAAATAAACCCTTGGATGTGTAACATTTTGCACGCAAATCCACACAAGCACTCTCATATAAATTTACATGGCCAGAACCTGTTGGTTGGGGTTGTTTCAAGAGGACAACTAATGTGGTGTCAAAGCTTGGAGATTCGTATGACCCTTGAAGCCTGCATAAAAGTATGGAAACCAAGTTAAAACCACAATGGTATTTATGGAGCACTTTGTGTATGCAGACACTGTTATAAACATTTTGGAAAGTTAAATAGAGTAGATAGGCAGATCATTACTCTCAAGAAACATGTGAGAAAAGTGAAGGAATGCTGAGTGGGAAAGAGACACAGATACAGATCAGAAAGAAATCAAGCTTCCCAAACATTTTTGAAGTGTCTATGTATATTCATATCCATCACTGTAACGTCATTGAAAATTATAGGCTTCTCCAGCCTCATCACTGATTTAGAGCTTGTTGTGGGCAGAGAATCTGTTATATTGTACTCTCCTCAGCTCTTAGTACAGTGCTCTGCACATAATAAGCATGCAATAAATACGATTGGCTGACTGATGAGTTGTGGAGTCTAGAGAGATGGCAGAGAGAGACAGACAGAGAGAAGGGGTGGGGTGTTCCTAATTAGCTCAGTTTCTCTCAACTAGGGATGAGTAATTAATATATAGTTCTGGGCCTGGGTGACGTGGGGATAGTCTTGGCTCACCTGCATTCTCATCCACACCCTTCACCTAGGGAAGAGCTACTGAAACATTGTCACCCTGGAATGAACTCCAGCAAAAACAAGGAATACCTGGCTCATAGGGAGATCCCACAGCCCTTCAAGGTAATGGGCTGGGACAAATGAGGGTAGAGAAAATGCCTGCCTAATCTTCCAGATGGAGGAAGAGCTAGGATTGCAAAGTACTCCCTTCTTTTCACTTGTGCACCGACCTGTGTCCTGCATCCTTCTTCCTGCCTCCAATCATGGGATCATCATCATCATCATCAATCGTATTTATTGAGCACTTACTGTGTGCAGAGCACTGTACTAAGCGCTTGGGAAGTACAAGTTGGCAACATATAGAGACAGTCTCTACCCAACAGTGGGCTCAGGATCAAGTTTCTGTTCCTGGCTGGGCTCAGAATCACGGTCTTCCTTCCCTCCTCCTCTATCTACTTCATCCCCTACCATGAGGATTACTCGGGTATAGTGCAGGCAGCTTCTAGGGGCAAAGGAGGACAAAGTAGTGAATGGAACTCTAGGCAGACAGAGTAAGAGATATCCAGTACCCCCAGTCCCACCTCACCCTGGATTAGTACAGTGCTCTGCACACAGCTCATTAGTACTTGTTTTGTACTAGTAAACACCATTGTTTAGTACCAGTAATTGTTTACCATATTATTATTATCAATTATTATTATTCCCATGCTCCTGTCCCACATGGGTACTATTAGCACTGCAAGAAGAACAGTAAATGGTTTTAAGAAAAGTTACCCAAATTCCTCCTAGAATGCCTATGGAAAACAGGACAAATGTTATTATCTCACTCCGAGATCAGGAATCAGAACAAGTAATTAGCTTCCTATACTAATGCCACACAACTTCTTCCATTTCACACAAAAATAATAATAATAATAATAATGGCATTTATTAAGCACTTACTGTGTAAAAGCACTGTTCTAAGCACTGGACAAAAGAGATGATCAGTCTAGAAAAATGCTTTTACCATTCTCTATTTCTATGACCAATCGATCATTTAGTGTATTGAGGCTTTGTGGGGAAAACAGCATTCAGCACTTAACAAATACCACAGTTCTTATCTTGTTCACCTTCTGCGCCACACAATAAAATTCATCAAGGTAGTGTGAATATAATGTAGTAGTAGTATTTACTAGTGCCTACTGTGTTCAAAACACTCTTCTAAGGTCTGGGAAATAATTACCTGGATGAGGTGTTGAAGAACCTCCTGGAAGTCATCACAGTGCTCTGCACGCAGTAAGCGCTTTATAAATACGATTGAATGAATGAATCACGGTGTGCAATGTTATGAACTGGTTGTTAAGTTCCTGTCTACACTACCTATTCAACAAATAATCACTTAAACTGGAACTTCCATTTGAATGTGTAGATTTGTGCATATTTAGTCAGAATGCCTTTGTTTCTCATAAAACCTTATGGGAGAAATGAAAAAGACATTTATAGAGACAGCCAATTAATTCTTAATCCATTTTAGGAGGACAGGATGAATTATTTGTTAATTGGAAAAATAAATCCCTATGTAAAAATACACAGAATTTTGAGGAATAAGTTCAAAATCTTTACGTTTCAAGTTTTATATCATAATTCATAAGACAATAACTTAGAAGTACAGAAAATTGATTAAAAAACAATCTATTTTTGTTTTGTGTTTTGGTTTCACTTTGGAACCAGACCTTTGTAAACAAGTCTTTGATATTGATTAACATTTAATTTCTATGGCTTCACCGTGGGGAGTAGACTTGAAACATTGCTTTAAAAAGACTTCGACTGGAAAGGGAATCTGCAGTTATAGATTTAATAGAGTGGGATTAAAGAAGCAAATGTAAGTAGACATAAAATTCCATGCTTTCATTTATTCTGTAACAGATGCAACAAAATATTGGAACTGAAACTGCCAGAATGCTGTTCTGACACTAAGGAGCAAGGGATTCAGCCATAATGTGTTAATTTATTTCCACATTTCCTCCTTTGTTTGTCTCAAACTAGAAAGATTGAGTGATTGTAAAACTTGTGAAATTACCGGTTTGCTTTTTACATTTGTATTAGTTCTTCAGCATATTTCTGTGCCAGATTAGAGTTTGCTGCTTACAGTACCTGTTTAAAAATTATGGAAAATTTATTTAAAAGAACATTACCTAGTAAATATCTGGAAGTTGCAGATTGTTATACAAGTGCCATTGTTATACAAGAATTAAAGGGCAGCAAGACTGGTCAATAAATCTGTCCCAATCATAAGTTATATATTGCTAAGGTAATAGCAGTTGATTAGAATATGTGCCTGAAAATAGGCCCCTCAAATATCCTGCATATAGTAAGTAACCATATTTTTTATTTTTTTCTAATTATATCTTTGAAATAGTCTCAGTGTTTTACCATTTATGTTTCCCCAACCTCAGCACCTTTTCCATTAATGATAGTCACAGTTATCATTATGACTATCGTTATTTCAATTGTTGTATTTAAGTACTTTGTATGTGTCAAGCACTCTTCTAAAAGCTAATCAGGTGTCTCCCTCCTAATTAGACTGTGAGTCCCATGACGGGCAGGAACTGTGTCCAACCTAATTCACTTGCATCTATCCCAACACTTAAGAAGAATGTTTGACACGTAATAAATGCTTAACAAACAGTATAAAAAAAAGGTCAGGCACTGTACCATCCCCACATGGGGCTCACAGCCCAAGTATTGAATCTCCATTTTACAGAGAAGACTCAGAGAAGTTAAGTAACTTGCCCAAGGTCACGCAGCAGACAATTGGCAGAACCAGGCTGGAACCCAGTCTTTGACTCCCAAGCCCATGTTATTTCCACAAAGCCATGCTGCCGATGTTACTCTTAATTGCCTCTCTTTCCACCTCTCTCCTCTAAATCTTACTATTTTCTCTTAATTTATTCTGCTTATTATTCACTTCTCTCTTTCTTCCACTCTAACTTTCCCTGTCTGCCAGGTACTCTTAGATGGTTAGCCCACGAGGGAAAGGATTATTCCCATTTGGCTTCATTATTAATCAATCAATCAATCAATCAATCGTATTTATTGAGCGCTTACTGTGTGCAGAGCACTGTACTAAGCACTTGGGAAGTACAAGTTTGTAACATATAGAGACAGTCCCTACCCAACAGTGGGCTCACAGTCTAAAAGGGGAAGACAGAGAGCAAAACCAAACATACTAACAAAATAAAATAAATAGAATAGATATGTACAGGTAAAATAAATAAATAAATAGAGTAATAAACATGTACAAACATATATACATATATACAGGTGCTTGGGGAAGGGAAGGAGGTAAGATGGGGATCTGAGAGCTGAATTCTCTCCTAGTTTATTACGGTGTTCTGCACACAGTAAGTGAAGAATAAAACTATTGCTACTAGAAGCTACAAACATTCTTGAGGAACTATCTCCCTTTATCTCAGCCTTCTCCTGTCTGTCCCACTCCTTCATTCATTCATTCAATCATATACTGTGTGCAGACCCGGTACTAAGCATTTGGAAAGTACAATAAGGCAACAGATAGAGACAATCCCTACCCAGCAACAGGCTCACAGTCTAGAAGGGGGGAGACAGACAACAAAACAAGTAGACAGGCATCAAAATAGATAAACAGAATTGTAGATATATACACATCATTAATAAAATAAATAGAATAATAAAAATATACAAATATACACAAGTTCTGTGGGGCAGAGAAGGGGGCAGAGCAGAAGGAGAGAATGGGGTTGATGGGGAGGGGAGGAGGAGCAGAGGAAAAGGGGGGGCTCAGTCTGGGAAGGCCTCCTGGAGGAGGTGAGCTCTCAGTATGGCTTTAAAGGGAGGAAGAGAGCTAGTTTGGCAGATGTGTGGAGGGAGGGGATTCCAGGCCAGGGTAAGGACATGGGCCAGAGGTTGACGATGGGACAGGCGAGAAGGAGGCCCGGTGAGGATGTGGGTGGCGGCAGTGGAGTGGAGGGTGTGGGCTGGGCTGGGCTCCCACCCTCAGACTGCCCTTGCGGGGGTCCACATCCTCCTGGAAATCAGCGGTGAGTTTAAAAAGCAGAACAAAGGGTCTGAGTCCGTGGGCCTGGCGGCAAAGGTAGGAAGCCGTGGCCATGGCCAGGGCCCTGCACCACCCACAACCGCCACCGTGACCCAGCCCGCCCAGGCAGTGCACCTGGAGGATACGCTCACCCAACCAGCCTGGCTTAGGGGAAGGAACCCGGGCCCAGGAGTCAGAAGGTCATGGGTTCTAATCCTGGCTTCACCACTTGTCTGCTGGGTGACCTTGGGCAAGTCACTTCATTTCTCTGTGTTTAAGTTCCCTCATCAATCCAACGGGCTTCCCCAAGTTTCCTGAAGATAGTCCCATGTCAGAGGAGTTTCAAGGAGTCCTCTGGCCCCCCGCAGCATGCCACCTACTCTAACTTGAGGAAACTTGTTTTCATGATAGTGCAGTATTTATAGAAAGAAATCACTAAATGTAAAATCATTCTGAAGGCATATGAAGTGCTTAGTCATTCATTCATTCATTCGCTCGTATTTACTGAGCACTTACTGTGTGCAAAGCACTGTACTAAGCACTTGGGAAGTACAAGTCGGCAACGTAGTAGGAGGAGGAGTAATAGTAGTAGTAATAGCAATAGTATTTATTAAACAACTACTGTGTGTAGGGCTCTGTACTAAGCACTGGGGGAAAAAATACACAAGTGAGAGTTAGACATGATCCTTGGCCCTCCAGGGGCTCACAATCTTAGAATAAACCACAAGAATGGTAAGGCTGTTCCCTCACTCCCCGTTCCCCTGCCTTTCCCACTGTTCCAGGTAAAGAGTGTTTTGTTATAAACATCACAACTGCTTCAGGATTCTAAATGCTGTAAAAGTAGGCTTTCAGCATGCAGACCCCACAGGCCCAAGGGAAGCTGTTGTTTAGAAAGTGTTAAATATGCAAGCCAAGGTATAAAAGAGACCATACAAAGGTCAGCTCTCAGATAATATAGGACTGTATGTATGGCTGATTAATCATGAAGCCAAATGAGAAATCCTGCTAGGCCAGGGAGGGGATTCTAGAATAAGCTATATAGAGAAACTTGGATCACCTCAAAAATCATATATCCCAGTCTACTAGTGCCAGCTAGAGAAATATTTTTGTTGGCTTAACGTTATACACATTAACGATAGTAAATGTTTTAGTCAACAGGATAGTTGAGTTAATAAAAAATCAAAGGTGTGAGAGCCAATGTATTGTATGCATTAATTGGGGAGATAAACATATTAACATTGGATTAGGATATTTAAATACCTTTTCTTCATGCCTCCATAGACTGTGATCTATGATGGGTAGGGACCGTCTCTATATGTTGTTGCCAACTTGTACTTCCCAAGCGCTAAGTACAGTGCTCTGCACACAGTAAGCGCTCAATAGATATGATTGAATGAATGAATGAATCATAACCACTGCCTCCAACAATAGAAGATTGAACTTTTATCCCCAAGGGCCTATATTCAGGTACAGTAGACAAACCTTAATACAGTATAAAGACTAACACATCCTCAACATATTTTATTTAACACACAGTTCCAGTAAGTACTATGAGGAAGCAAAACCACTTCTGCACGCCACCTTCCTTCCACTCTCTGTATAATGCACAGTCAGGCCACCCACTATGCTCAGTGACTGCTACCTTAATAGAAAATCTACAAAGCCAATTTCATCCTTGAGGAATTTTAAATATCAAAAAGTAAATAAAATCAACTGGAAAGTATGTAAAAGCAAGGGAGACTTTGGTATTAAATAACGAAGAAAGGGCCTTGGAAATGGTTAGTAGCAAAATCTTAGCCATTGATGTGGAAGGAGAAAAGGACAAGACAGAGGTGAAACTGAGCTTGCACATTACTGGTAGGGCCCTTGTGCCATCATCCATGACAGGAAAGGCAGCCACACCTGCAAAGAGCTCTGATCCACAACTTCCACCCACTCATGCTTGTGGAGGCCTTGGACCCACAGCCATGTCTGCAGAAGGCTGTGACCCTTCCAGCTGTGACCCTCCCAGCTGTGCCTTTGGAGGGCTCTAATCCGTGGCTTCCACCCTGACATGCCCAGGGGGAACTGTGACCCATGACTTCCAACCAGCCAAGGGCTCCAACCCAAGATTTGCACTCAGCCAAGTCCACAGAGAGCAGTGACCTACAGTGTCCACCTAACCTTGCCTGCAGACAACTCTGAAAGGCCATTGTTGATGATGAGGAGGAAGAGGAGGAGGATCTGTGGCCATAAATTGAGTGTAGAGAGATTTGGACTCATGGCCCACAGTAGGTTGCCCAGTGGGGAGGGAAAACCGGCATAGTGGTTTTTCATCATCTGGGACCTTGTCATGTCCTCATGCTTCCCCAATACAATACATAGCTGGTAACTCAGAATCAAGCACTCTGAAAGATTCATTCATTCAATTGTATTTACTCAGTGCTTACTGTGTGAGGAGCACTGTACTAAGTGCTTGGGAAGTACACGTTGGCAACATATAGATACAGAGAGATCTCTCTGATTGGGAGTTGCTAGGTCTGTTCTCTTCCAGCTGAAGGACCTACAATGATTACCCCAAATTCCAGATTAAGCAGGTTTGTGAAAGCCAAAGTCATCGATCCCTCACACTCACACATTATTTTTTGGACACTTGCAGGGAAGGAAGTAACTGCTGAGTAATTCTAAGTGGAAGCAGCCATGGCCTTGGAATCACAGGTCCTGGGTTGTAACCCTTGCTCCACCACTTGCTTGCTGTGTCACCTTGAGCAAACCACTTAACTTCTTTGTGCCTCATTTTCCTCCTCTGTAAATTGGGGGTTAAGCCTGGAAGCCCCAAGTGAGACATGGACTGTGTTCAACCTAATTAACTTGTAACTACAAGAACATGTACAACACTACTAGGCACATAGTATGCACTAAGTAAATACAATTAAAAGCAAAAGCTGCTCCCACTCTGGACATTTTACTTCAACCACTCTAACCTCTCACCATCTTCCCTCAATTCCTCCCTCCTTCTAATCACCCCACCCCGTCCTTCTCTCCCTATGCAGTCACTCATCTTCCTCTCCACATGTGAATACCTCCAACTCAACCCATCCTCCTTCTCCTGCCATCCCCTATCCCCCCATCACCCCAAAACCCCAACCAATGTCAGCCCTTCATAAAAACCCCACTACATCATTCAATCAGTGGTATTATGACTGCTTATTGCATCTAGAATACTGTACTAAGCACCAGAGAGTACAATACAATAGAGTTGGTAGACATACATTGGAGGAGATAGACATTAATATAAATAAATAAATTATGGATATATGGATAATCTTATGCCATTTAAAGCCCTACTGAGGGCTCACCTCCTCCAGGAGGACATCCCAGACTAAGCTACCTTTTTCCTCTGTTCCCCCTCCCCTCCCCATCGCCCTAACTTGCTCCCTTTGCTCTACTCCCCTCCCCACCACTGCACTTGTGTATAGATGTACACATTTGTAATTCTACTTATTTATATTAATGATGTGTATATATCTATAATTCTATTTATTTATATTGATGCTATTGATGCCTGTTTAGTTGTTTTGATTCTTGTCTCCCCCCTTCTAGACTGTGAGCCCATTGTAAACTGAGATTGTCTCTGTTGCTGAATTGGAATTTCCAAGCACTTAGCAAGGTACTCTGCACAAAGTGCTCAATAAATACAATTGAATGAATGAATGAATAAATAGAGAAGCAGCATGGACTAGTGGAAAGAGCCCAGGCCTGGGAGTTAGAGGACCTGGATAATAGTCTCAGCTCTATCAATTGCTTGCAATGTGACCTTGGACAAGTCACTTAACTTCTCTGTGCTCAGCAGTATGGCTCAGTGGAAATCAATCAATCAATCAATCAATTGTATTTATTGAGCACTTACTGTGTGCGGAGCACTGTACTAAGCGCTTGGGAAGTACAAGTTGGCAACAAATAGAGACGGTTCCTACCCAACAGTGGGCTCACAGTCTAGAAGGGGGAGACAGAACAAAACAAAACATATTAACAAAATAAAATAAATAGAATAGATATGTACAAGTAAAATAAATAAATAAATAGAGTAATAAATACGTACAACCATATATACATATATACAGGTGCTGTGGGGAATGGAAGGAGGTAAGGAAGGGGGGTGGATGGGGGAGGAGCAGGAGAGGAAGGAGAGGGCTCAGTCTGGGAAGGCCTCTTGGAGGAGGTGAGCTCTCAGTAGGACCCTGAAGGGAGGAAGAGAGCTAGCTTGGCGGATGTGGGGAGGGAGGGCATTCCAGGCCAGGGGGATGATGTTGGCCGGGGGTCGACCGCGGGACCGGTGAGAATGAGGCACAGTGAGGAGATTAACAGCAGAGGAGTGGAGGGTGCGGGCTGGGCTGTAGAAGGAGAGAAGGGAGGTGAGGTAGGAGGGGGCGAGGTGATGGAGAGCCTTGAAGCCAAGGGTGAGGAGTTTCTGCCTGATGCACAGGTTGATTGGTAGTCACTGGAGATTTTTGAGGAGGGGAGTAACATGCCCAGAGCGTTTCTGGACATAGACAATCTGGGCAGTAGCGTGAAGTATGGATTGAAGTGGGGAGAGACAAGAGGATGGGAGATTGGAGAGGAGGCTGATGCAGGAGTCCAGACACGATAGGATGAGAGCTTGAACGAGCAGGGTAGCTGTTTGGATGGAGAGGAAAGGGCGGATCTTGGCAATGTTGCGGAGCTGAGACTGGCAGGTTTTGGTGACGGCTTGGATGTGAGGGGTGAATGAGAGAGCGGAGTCGAGAATGACACCAAGGTTGAGGGCTTGTGAGACGGGAAGGCTGGTAGTGCCATCAACAGTGATGGGAAAGTCAGGGAGAAGGCAGGGTTTGGGAGGGAAGACAAGGAGTTCAGTCTTGGACATGTTGAGTTTTAGGTGGTGGGCAGACATCCACATGGAGATGTCCTGACGGCAGGAGGAGATGCGAGCCTGGAGGGAGGGGGAGAGAGCAGGGGCAGAGATGTAGATTTGGGTTTCATCAGTGTAGAGATGATAGTTGAAGCCGTCGGAGCGAATGAAGTCACCAAGGGAGTGAGTGTAGATCGAGAACAGAAGGGGACAAAGAACCGAACCTTGAGGAACCCCCACAGTAAGGGGATGGGAGGGGAGGAGAAGCCTGCAACAGAGACTGAGAATGAATGACCATAGAGATAAGAGGAGAACCAGGAGAGGACGGAGTCTGTCATGCCAAGGTTAGATAGCATGTTGAGGAGAAGGGGGTGGTCCACAGTGTCAAAGGCAGCTGAGAGGTCGAGGAGGGTTAGGATAGAGTATGAGCCATTGGATATGGCAAGCAGGAGGTTATTGGTGACCTTTGAGAGGGCAGTTTCCCTGGAATGTAGGGGACGGAAGCCAGACTGGAGGGGGTCGAGGAGAGAGTTGGTGTTGAGGAATTCGAGGCAGCGTGTGTAGACGACTCGTTCAAGGAGTTTGGAAAGGAATGGTAGGAGGGAGATAGGGCAATAACTAGAAGGTGAGGTGGGGTCAAAGCGGGTTTTTTTTAGGATGGGAGAGACATGGGCATGTTTAAAGGCAGAGGGGAAGGAACCAGTGGAGAGTGAGCTGTTGAAGATGGAAGTTAAGGAGGGGAGAAGGGACGAAGCGAGAGATTTCATGAGATAAGAGGGAATGGGGTCAGAAGCACAGGTGGCCAGAGTAGCACTTAAGAGGAGGGAGGAGAGCTCCTCTGAGGATACTGCTGGGAAGGATGGGTGAGTAGCAGAGAAGGTTGAGAGCCAGGCAGTTGGAGAAGGCGGGGGAAGTGACTTTGGGGAGGTCAGACCTGATGGACTTAATTTTATTAATGAAGTAGGAGTCCAGATCGTTGGGGGTGAGGGAAGGAGGAGGGGGAGGAACCGGTGGCCTGAGAAGCGAGTTGAATGTACGGAAGAGCTGACAGGGATGATGGGCATGGGTGTCAATAATGGAGGAGAAATAGTTTTGTCTGGCAGAGGAGAGGGCTGAGTTAAGGCAGGAAAGGATAAACTTGAAGTGAACAAGGTTGGCATGTTGGCATGGTGTTTAGACTCTCGCCAGCAGCGTTCGGCAGCTCAAGCATAAGAGCGAAGGAGGCGGACAGTGGCAGTGATCCAGGGCTGTGGGTTAGTGATACGAGAGCGGCAAAGGGAAAGGGGAGCGAGTGAGTCTAGCTGAGTAGAAAGGGTAGAGTTGAGAACAGTAATCTGATCATCAAGATTGGGTAGAGAGGAGAGGGAGGTGAGGT